>NC_062573.1:55485000-60285000 GCF_022837055.1 Prionailurus viverrinus | reverse complement strand
GAGCCCCCAGGAGGGATTCGAACTCACTAACCGCGAGATCACAACCTGAGCCAAAGTCCGACTCTTAAGGGACCGAGCCACCCAGGTGTTCCAATGGCTTTGTAAGTACCGAATTCCCGAAGCTTCGTCAAAGCTGTGACTTCAGTTATCTCACTGGTCTTCTGCAGCTGGGCCTCAGGGTGGTGAGACAGCTCAGACTCTGCAATGCAGGGGCTCACGCCCCATCGATCATCTTTTGGAAGTTCTAGAGTTTCTTTTCTGTATTGCCTTTCAAACCTGTGACCTGTGACTGCCGCGGGAAAGTCAAGTTGAGCTTTTTTTCAAAAACTGAATTATACTTTAAGAAGGCACTCAGGTACTTCGCTATTTAAACGCTCCATAACAAATGAACAGGTAGTGGTCTGCTTTTGAAAAGCAGCCTCTCTGGGGGCCCCTGGTGTCTTGGAGTGAGCTTATACATAGCGGGGTGCGCCTGCACATTCCACAAACCTTTTCTGTCTCCTTGGAGGCTCCCTGTTGCCTGCGTTCCTGCCTCGGCCAACCTGCTAGGAGTGAATTTACAGAGCTCTGCAGGACGGCCTCCAGGCTATAGGAAGCAGCAAAGAGATTCTTGAAAAAGTGCCAGATGGAAAACACATGACAGCTTTGGAGTCCTTCCAGAGCCCAGACAAAAAGCAATGCAGATACAGTCATTTCTTCACAGGGACTTGAGAAAAGAGAGAGAGGGAAAAAAAAGGAGTTACTAATGTCTCTTAAATTTTTCCACAGAGTCAGAAGTAAACAGACTTAGAAAAGACTGTATGTTTCATACAGAGGTTCTCACAGGATATTTGTAAGATGTTAGGACCGTAGTCTTGGTGGATGGAAGAAAGCCCTGGACAAAAAAACAAAAACAAAAACAAACCAAAAAACAGGGGTCCAAATTGTAGTCCTGACGCAGCCACAAGGCAAGTGAGACCTGGAAACTTCAATTTTTCCTCTATAGGTGGGAGGGGAGTGCCTACTTCTCCTGGTTCCTGTGATGGCAGGACGAGATTGACAGAAATGAATATGGTTTGTAAAGATGGCGTCTTTTGGACGTATGTCAAGTATCATCAGGAAGGTCCCATTTTCCTGAAAGGCATATCCAACCATTCTTGGATGGTTACCATAATTCTCTATGAAGCAGGAAGCAGTTGGGCATCCTAAACTGCCCAAATTCTTTTTTCCCCTTTTTTGAAAAAACAAGTTAATTCTGAGATTCCTCATCTCATGAGACAGCCAAAGATGTATGTGGACCGTGACCCCACCTGAGTATGCAGTGACTGCAGATTGACATCAGTGTAATTTGCAATTAAGGGATCTGTGGTAATCTCCTGGGGCTATATCCAAAGATCAGGGCACTCAGCTTGGGTGACAGATCGAAAAAAGGCATAACTCCAGAATACTCCCAGTCACTGGAATGTTATGAGCCTACAAACACCATCATATCCCCCCTCACCCATTATGTTCTTGAAAAAAATATGTCCTTGAGTGGAGCAAGGACAGTTTTTCCCATAGAAATTATGCCTAATTATGGGTCTCTGTTACTGTTCAAGAGCTTGGCATTCAATGAGCCATTGATATGCTGCAGGAATAAAGATACCACAACTCCAAATCACTGTACTTATTCGAACGAGGAACATTATGTTCCATGTGATGGGACTATTACAAATAGAAGGAATTTTCTTTTGGGGATAAAAACCAAAAAAAAATTATTATTTATAAATGGTATTATTGCCTACCTAGAAAACCCAGAAGTCTCTATATCTTAATTAGTACACTTGATGAGTACATACAGCAAGGTTAGTGGCTGAGAAGTCAATGCATTTTTAAATTTTATTTAATTTTTTTTTCAACGTTTATTTATTATTTTTTTGGGGGGGGACAGAGAGAGACAGAGCATGAACGGGGGAGGGGCAGAGAGAGAGGGAGACACAGAATCTGAAACAGGCTCCAGGCTCTGAGCCATCAGCCCAGAGCCCAACGCAGGGCTCGAACTCACGGAGCCCGCGAGATCGTGACCTGGCTGAAGTCGGACGCTTAACCGACTGCGCCACCCAGGCGCCCCGGCATTTTTAAATTTTAAAACTGGCCACTAACTTAGGAATACGTTGGTTAGCTGGTTAGCTCGGGAGATCAAGCTTTCCTGTATCTGAATAAATTTGGTGTTCGTAGCCAGAGCTTCAGAATAAATTTGGTGATCATGACCAGAGCTTCAGGTTTGAGGAAGCAGAGAAACTACGAAGGAGGTGGCGTTGGATGCAATCAGACTCCATTTACATCCTGGCTTCTCCATTCGCCACTCACGTGAATCTTGGTTTTTCTCATCCGTAAGATGAATCTTGGTTTTCTCACCTGTACGATGGAGGCAATGATCACATTCAGGAGAACAGACACTCCTTACAGTTAACTGAGTCAGTGAGCGCACAGACTGAAGCCATGTGATGTGGGGCTTGGCTTTTGCACTTACACCTACATGACCTTGAACCTCTCTGTGCCTCAGCTTCCTTGTCTGGCAAGTGGGGACAGCAGTGTCTGCCTTATTGGGTTGTAGTAAATAGGCAACGAGTTGCTACGGGGAAAGCTCTTAGAACAGCGCCTGGCACAGGGCAAGTATTAGCTCTTAATTGTATTTTCATGTTTGCCCAGAAGGCAGCTGTATAAAAAACTGCCTATCCTAAATAATAAACTCCGTTTCACCTTTTTTAAAAAATAGGATCTTAAATCTTAAAGGTGACCCAGGCCAACCTCTTCTTTCAGGGAAAGAAGCTGAGGACTGAGTGTTTCCTCTGGTCACATAGCTGGGTCACCCGGGAGCTCTCAGCTCCCAACTCAAAATGTTTTCCTTATACTGCTCCCTTTGTAAATAAGTCTATATGAAGCCTACGCTATCCGCACTGGCTGGCCAATGGGGCCACAAATCCCATAAACTAGACTTTTTATAGATAAAGAAACAGTAACTCAGCATTTCAGAAACTTGCCTCAAGTTACACAGCTCTAAGTCACCAGAAATTAGTCGATAATGATTACAGTCCCTGCAGGAGCCACTAACTAGTTGTATAACCCAAAGCTAGCCACTCGATCTCCTCCTTGATACTCAAGGGAGTGGTCTGTGGGGTAGCATCACCCTAGAGCTTGATAGCAAGGCAGAATCTCAGGCCCCACCCCAGACCTCACTGACTCAGAATCTGCATTTAAAAGTTCCTTCTAGGGGTGCCTGGATGGCTCCGTCGGTTGAGTGTCTGACTTTGCCTCAGATCATGATCTCGAGGTCTGTGGGTTCGAGCCCCGCGTTGAGCTCTGTGCTGACAGCTCAGAGCCTGAAGCCTTTGGATTCTGTGTCTCCCTCTCTCTCTGCCCTCCCCTGCTCACGCTCTATCTCTCTAAAAAAAAAATTCTCTGCATTTATGCCCATTTCTCTGAGGCTCCCACTGAAGTTCATGGCTACAGAACATAAAACCCCTCTTCTCAGTCCTTAGGCTTCACCTTCGCACACAGAGCCACTTGGAGTGCTTCTTATGCCTCAGGCTAAATAATAGTTTTCTGTTCTCATAAACATGGAAGTTTTAGAAGTCAAAGTTGACTTTGAAAGTGACACAGAGCTACACAGAGGTTTGTTTGCCAAACACTTGCAAATCATTTTCCGTCCACAAAAGCTTTTAAAATGTCAGCAGCCTGCACATCTCTGCCTACAGGGCTGTTCCCAACACAGGACCAGGGCAGTAATTTACTGCCTAGGACCTACCAGCCCCTGGACCCCAGGAAGGTTGTGAATATTTATGGCCCCTCAAGAAAAGTCTTCTGGAACTATCTAGGAGCAGCGCAGTCCCTTTCACTCTCTATGGCACGGAAATATTTTGTGAAGGTATTTTTATTTTAAATAAGTGAGCTCAACAAATAAATACTGAGCAAGGATTAGTAAAGTACCTTGAAATGAAGCAGAGGTTAATGAAGACACCAAAAGATTGATATAAAAGATTCTGGTTTTTCTTTTATCCCTTCTCTTTTCTTTCTCTGAGGAGCGAGTACATGGAAAACAGCATTCAGCCTCCCTGGGAATGAGTGTATAAATCGTAGATCATTTTATGGGCTAAAAACAAATCTGTGCATGTGGGTGATGGTGTGGACTTCATTTCCCTGTGAAGTTACCACGTGAAGGAAAGAGTTAGTCATCGCCCTGCTCCCTCTGTAAGCGAGAAGATGGGAAGGCTATCATGAATTATCAAGAGAGAAATAGAACTTTCTATTTTTCATAAATGGGCCAAAGAGGCATCTGGTCAAATTCAGAGGAAGTTAAGACAGAGCCACGGGCAAAAGACACATCCAAGTCTCCCCAAACATACCACTGTCTAGTTGACGAACACAATATTCTCAAAAATAGATGAAGAAAACAGCACGTTATTTTGCCTCCAGAAAGGGAAATGTAACCCATATCTGAAATGCATTATTGTAGCGTTTTAATTAAAACATACTTCAAACATATATTCAGCTGAGTAATTCATTCCCTCCCCCATTAACCACCTTCTTCAAGCACTGAACAGGATGTAAGAAGAATCGCCAAGTCACTACTGGATCATTTCTCGCTCTAAAGTTGCTTTCCCGGCACTGACTGCATCTGATTCTACAAATGAGAAAACATAAAATAATCTTCAAGAATGAAAAGCTTGTATGGAGTTTTGTGCAATAGTGTTGAACAATTGAATGAATACTGTGGCCATAACTAGGTTTTATTTTGCTTTTATATTGAATGAGTTGAAAGAAAATAGAAAAAGCCAAGTCTTTTTAAGAATCCAGAAAATTTTGCAGATAAGGCTGATGGAAATGTTAAAGGACTTCCGGAAAAAGATGGACATTCGTTTAAAATCTAGCTTTTAGCTGCATTTCATTCTTCAAGTCAATGTCTGCCTCTCCTGTTCCCTGCTGTTTTCACATACAGGGAAAAGGTTTTTGAAAAACTCAAGTCCCAAAAGACCCCAAACAGCTATGAGATGTCAAGTAGGCAGTTTCGTTTCTAGAAATCTAGATAAACTCATTTATTTTAAAGCCATGGAAATAACCATAACATAAAATAACTGGCTCGCTCTTCATAATAAACGAACAAGCGTAGATGCTCTTGTACACACACACATATACACACAGACGGTACACGTCTTGTTTGGCCAAACAAAACTTAAGGGCTTATTCAGTGACTTGAAAGATCATTAGTTTTATCTGGAAATGAGAGAAAAAGAAAAAACATACAACCAGGACTTAAATGCTGAGGCCAGGAAAAAGAAGAAAGCCGTAGTCGAGTATTTTTATCTTCTTCTGTGCATGAGTTCAGCAGGTCACCCATGTCTGTCTCCCACAGTATGACAAAATGAGTGTCTTCCCTGCTCCTTGCTGCCTCCTCTGGACCGTCCACCCTCCTCCCACCCCACCCCTCATCTCAGCTCCTCTGAAGTCCATGCAATAAATCTATGCCACATGCCAGTTCTCTTAGGGGCAGTCATCTTCAGACCCCCAATCACTCATCTTCATTCCTTGTGGAGTTTAGTTTTTCTCTTATCTTACTGTCATTCTCTCCACTGCTACTTCTATTATTTCAATGTCTACATAGAGAATTCTTCCAATAATCTAGTTTCTTAATTCTCCCTCCCCCTCCTTCCTTTTATGAGCTTGCGCTCTACCTCATTTCAAATGATCCCACTCCAGACTTTATCATTAGTAGTGTGTGCCCCTCCATAATCTTAATTTTAAATATCCCCCCTGATGATCACTACCTCCCATTTTTTCAAATCATTACCTGTGTTCAAACTCCATTAACCAGTTGGCCTTCTGTGACTTCTAAGCGCCTCTCTCCTATTTTTTCAGACCTGACCCTGATCCCTTGCTCTAGAACTATAATCAGTCCCTTGCACTGTCTTCAACTCCCTTTCTCACCCCCTCCATTAGCCACAACCTAACTAAATCCAGCTATTTTGTGTCTACTGTCTCTTCTTGATCTAAATTCTTAACCAAACCTCATTGAGCCCAGAATGCTGGCCAGAAACTCTACATATTTCCCTGGTCAACTCACACTATCAATCTTTGACTCTACTATTTCATAATTCCTTTTCTATCCCTAAGCCACTAAAATTTAGTCCCCATTCCTTTCTCTCAAGTAAAGACCTTCTTACTTCAGGAAAAAGAGAGTCAGTAATAAGAGAAGTTCTGAAAGTTCCCACCTCCAAATATGCTAATCTACCTGCATCTGAGCCTGCGTACCACACCTTCATCCTGCTCCTTTGTCCCTCAGGCCACTCTTCCTTCAGATACTGAATTCTATCCCATCCAGAGTTGTCAAGGGCTCCCCTTCTGTAGTTGTGTCCTCCTTTCACAAAATTGTCTGTTCTTCTATCAATTTGGTTATTGCAGTGAGCGCCCAACCACGTTGTAATTGCTCCCTTGACAGCCCTTCCCCCTTCTACTACTTGCCATATTTCTCCACTCTTCCACAGCATAAATTCTCCAAAGACTTATCTAAATCTCCAGTTCCCCGGGGCACCTGCGTGGCTCTGTCGGTTGAGCGTCCAACTTCAGCTTGGGTCATGATCTCGCGGTTTGTGAGCATCAGGCTCTGTGCTGACAGCTCAGAGCCTGGAGCCTGCTTTGGATTCTGTGTCTCCCCGTCTCTCAGCCCCTCCCCTGCTCATGCTCTGTCTCTCAATAATAAACAAATGTTAAAAAAAAAAATTAAATCTACAGTTCCCCTAGTATCTCTTTTAATCCTCTCTTGACCACTTTGCAGTCAGGTTTTGCCACTAAAACTCCTGTCAATCCAATCTAGTATTCATTTCTTGGTCTTCTTTCTTGATCTGCCTGCAGAATTTCTGTCAGTTGCCCTTTCTCTTCTCCTTAAGGCAATTTTTCTCACTTGGTTTCCAGAGCCCCATTTGCTTCTAGTTTTCTTCTTATGTCACTGTCTCCTCTTTCTTACATCCCTTATTGGATTCTTCTCATTCCCCCAACCTTCATATGTTAGTGTGTTCCCGAGTTCAGTCTTCAAATCACCTCTCTTCTCTACTGATAAATACCCCCCATTTAGTCTCGTCTGGAAAATACCATTTACACACTATTACTCCCAAATGTCTGCCTGCAGCTTAGGTCATTCTCCTGAACTCCAGACATTTATCTTCCTGCCTTCTTGAATATCAATCTCACTCTTTTTTTTTTTTTTTTTTTAATCTTTTTTTTCAACATTTATTTATTTTTGGGACAGAGAGAGACAGAGCATGAACGGGGGAGGGGCAGAGAGAGAGGGAGACACAGAATCGGAAGCAGGCTCCAGGCTCCGAGCCATCAGCCCAGAGCCTGACGCGGGGCTCGAACTCACGGACCGCGAGATCGTGACCTGGCTGAAGTCGGACGCTTAACCGACTGCGCCACCCAGGCGCCCCTCAATCTCACTCTTGATTACCCACCCAAACTCACTTTTTCTCCCACCTTCCTCATCTGGGTAAATGACAAATCCATCTTTCCAGTTGTTGAAGCCAAAATCCTTGAGGTGCTCTTTCCTTGACTCCTTTCTCTCAGATCCTTCTTCCAATGTATTATCAAATACTTACAGCTCTATCTTTGGAATGAATCCAGAATCTGGTCACCCCTCAAATCCTTTGTTCTGCTTCTGTTCTGCCATCGTTTCTTGCCCAAACTATTGCAAAACCTTCTTATGTTCTTCCTGATTCCATCTTTTTTGGCTTCCATTTCAGTGTGTGTGCATTTGTCTTGTTTTAATACAACAAACAGAGTGCTTTTAAGATCTAAGTTGGACCTATTGTTCCTCTCCCCAAAATCTACCAAGAGCTTCTATCTCTCTCAGAATAAAATCCAAAGTTTTCACCATAGCTTATACAACTCTGCCTGATCTGCCCCCCTGCTACTTCTCTATCTCATCTCCTGTGGCTGCCTGTCCCCCATCCACTCACCTCTAGCTACTTGGGTTCTCATCACAGGTCATTTGCACTTGCTTCTCTCGGATGTCTGTCCATCTCATTTCATTCAGAGCTTTTCTCCAATGTCAAATTACCCAAGAACTTTCATCTCTATTCTACTGAAAGTATCCCACGCCATTCATTCTTTTTCGGTCTACTTACCCTGCTTTATTTTCCCTTTGCACTCACCACCACCTAACATAATATATTTATTTGTTTATTATATTACCTCTACTAGAAAACAAGCTTCATAATAACACTGGTTTTTCTCATTTCATTGCTGTATCCAAAGATCTCTGAGATATAGTAGATGACCAGTAAACACATATGGAATGAATAAATTAATTTTTAATAAGAACATTTAATAATAATATAAGCCCTGAATCAGATTCAAGTATTGATTTCGTCATTAAGCACTTTTTGATCATCTTTCTTGGGCCAGCAAAACCAGCTACAAAACAAAACAATAACAACAACAACAAAAAAAAAAACCCCAGAAACATTAGAATAGGAAGAGAAATTTGCTCATGAAAGACAACACTAGTAATTATTTTAAAATATCTCTGCATATACACTAAGATACCCATATCCCAGAACCATATCGTAGTCAAAAGGAGAACCCTGAGTGTGACACATAGCTGTCAGTTAAAGAAAGATACAAATGTCAAGGAAAGTAAATGCTTAACACATACATGTTGACTAAATGAATTAAGAGGAGATATAGAAATTTTTCAAGAAAATTCACATTTGACATTTTGATTGTCCATAGAAGACCCTGAACCATTGTAAATATGTTATTTTTTTGCTGATAATAATCTGTCTCCTTGGATCTCAAAGGAAAGAAAGGAACTCTACACACACACACACAAATACATAAATTTTATTTGCAAACTAATATCTTTGGCCAGTTTTCTGACACTGTCTTGAAAATGTTTTAGATGTGGAAGGAGTTGTTTTGAAACGAAGAATTTATTTACTTTGATTAGATCACAAGAGGGACAATGCAGTGACATTGAGATTGGAGAAAGGCTGGCTGTGTTTTGTTTGTGCTGCACTTAATCTGTGTCTTACTCATGTGGAGTGTGGCTGGTATGAGGAACAGGAGACCCTGAGCTGAGATACAAACTTGTAACCTTGGACATTAGGACATCCAGTGCCTCCCCAGAGAAGAAAATCCATGGTCCCCACTTACCTTTCTGACCTCACATCCTACTCTCTGCCCTTTGGTCACTATGATCCAACTACACTACCTCTCCAATGGTTATTAGTTAGTTACCAATTAGCAATTATTTCTCTAATCACCAAGCATGTTAAACTTCTTTTCATACCTCTTATGTTTCCTTATTTCTAACTTGTGTCAAGCTTTGAACTTTCTCTCTCTTCTGCTTAGAACTCAATCCCCCAGCTTTTCCTTCTCATTCTTCCATCTGAACTTAAGTGTCACCTCCTCAAAGAGGCTTTAGCTGCCCATCCGCTTTAATAATGCACCTGTCCTTCTCAACTCTGTCTTTGATATGACCTTATTTTGTTTTCCTCTTAGAACTTACCGCTGTCTGGAATGATCTTGTCTGTTTACTTTTTGATCATACCTTCCTCTCTTTCCCCCAACTGAGCAAAATCGGCAGGAGAACAGAAACTGTATATTTTGCTAAGATCTCTGTCACCAGCACAAAGCACATTTTGGAGAACAAGAAAATGGAATGACTTACCTTTTCTTTTTTTTAATTTTTAATTTTTTTTTAACATTTATTTATTTTTAAGAGACAGAGAGAGACAGACTGTGAGTGGGGGATGGAGAGAGAGAGGGAGACACAGAATCTGAAGCAGGCTCCAGGCTCTGAACTGTCAGCACAGAGCCCAATGTAGGGCTCAAACCCACCAACCTTGAGATCATGACCCGAGCCAAAGTTGGCCACTTAACCGACTAAGCGACCCAGGTACCCCGTGACTTGTCTTTTCTGATCAGGAAAAGATTGGTTCATTGGTTTCATTATCTCTATAATGAAAAAGCTGGGTTAGATCAGTGATTCTCAAAGTAGGGTCCCTGGATCAGAAACATCAGTCTGGGAACTTGTTAGAAAATTCAGATTCTCAGGCTCCACATAAACCTGACACATCAGAGACCTGTGATTTAGCAGCCCTGTGAATGTATGCTAAGTCTGAGCATCACTGTACCACATGTGTGTACAAGCAGGGAGGGAGGGGGAGGGGGAGAGGGAGCAAGAGAGAGAGAGAGAGAGAGAGAATCTCAAGTAGGCTTCACACACAGCACGGAGCCCCATGTGGGGCTCGATTACACCACCCTGGGATCATGACCTGAATTGCAATCAAGAGTCTGATGCTCAACCGATGGAGTCACCCAAGCAGCCCTTTTTTAGCTTTTTTTTTTTTAATTTTTTTTTTCAACGTTTATTTATTTTTGGGACAGAGAGAGACAGAGCATGAACGGGGGAGGGGCAGAGAGAGAGGGAGACACAGAATCGCAAACAGGCTCCAGGCTCTGAGCCATCAGCCCAGAGCCTGACGCGGGGCTCGAACTCACGGCCCGCGAGATCGTGACCTGGCTGAAGTCGGACGCTTAACCGACTGCGCCACCCAGGCGCCCCCTTTTTTAGCTTTTTAAATTACAAAAGTATTTCACATATAGACTTAAAAATAGAAAATGATACAAAAATCATCAGTCACTAATAACTCAATTTAGCATTTGTTACTATTATGTCATATTTACTTAAAAATATTAAAATATATACACTTCAAATCTATTTGCATGACTTTTTCTCAGTCTCATCCCCTCTGCCCTCTCCAGAGGGAGGCCACGTCAATGGATTCTGTGCTTATCATTTCCTAATTATTTGCCAAAGTACTTGTATAAATCTACATTCTCATTAACAGGCATAAGAACCCCATTTTGCCATGTACTTCCATCATTTGGTATTGTCAGAGATTTTTAAGTCTTGCCAATTGACAGACATGAAATATTATCTATTGGAATATTAATCCATGTTCCTTTAATAACCAATGATGCCAGCCTTCTTGTGTCTGTCCTCAACTCAGGTTTCCTGTTATATAGTCAATCACGAATTCTCTATCAGCCATATGGTTGCAAATATCTTTCCCAAGAATGCAACTTTTCCCCCTTTGTTTCTGATGGTTTTTGCTATAGAGAATTTTAATACATTTAACATTTGCTTAATGATAAGCCCTTTCTTATTAACTAAGAAATCCTTCCCTAACCCCAAGGTCATAATGGCATTCTCCAGAACTTTAAAATGAATGTTATACTTTCCATATTAAGGTTTTAATCCTTGATCTGTATATGTGATTTGAGGCAGGGATTCTAATTTAATACTTTAGATTGGTATCTTGTGTTTCCTTTCATTCAATATGAAAACAAATGTTATCTATATAACCTTTGCCTTAGTGGATCTTACAGCTTTTTAAGGAACAGAAACAATAAACAAGTAAACAAATACATACATAGTAATAGTGAACGTTTACATAGGGTTTCCCTATGTGAGGTGCTAAGCTCTTTATGACTATTTAAGTGATTCAATTGTCAGAACTCTCCATGAGATAGGAGCAATTAACATCCTCATTCTACATATAACAAAGTTAAAGCATAAAACGGTTCAATAACTTTCTCAAAGTACCCCAACTACGAGAGAGTTGAGGTTTCAGTTCAGATTTTCCTTCACTTTCAGGACTTGTGCTTCTAAACCTGACACTAGATAGCCTCTCATCTGTAGTGCAGGAAACGCTGGTACTGAAAGTCATGTGGGGGTCAGTTACCTCAGCTTACCTCCATCAGGGCTCAGAGGAGCCTTTCAGAAAGGACACCCAGGCCAACAGCTGAAGGATGAGAAGAAAACAGCTTCTCCCCGACCCAGGAGGGTGCACAGTTCTGTGTCTCTAGATCTTAAACAATCAGAGAGCACAGAAGGAATGAAGGCGTTTTTCTACCCTTTGGGGTCATGTATGTGTCATCCACGTAGCAGACTGGGCCCCAAACACAACGCTTCTTCTCTCTCAGCTGAACGTCTGACTCTGGGAAACAGCATGGGATGCTCTCTAGATGGGTTCTCCTCCTATCCCTGTCTTCCCTCTGCACTGCTGGAAAGACAGAGAAGCCTTTGTGAAATCCACGATGGGAGCTTACAATTACACAGACCCATCTGAACCACGTCTGAACATATTAGTCAAGGCACTTGAAAAACATTATCTTCTTTCCCTCAAGACACTTCATTCACAGTTTTACCAGACCCTCACGTTATAAATCAAAGAGGTAGGTTGTTCTTAAATTGCTCAAGAGATGAGAAGTGGGAGAAAAGACTTCCTCATGAACCATGGAGGCAAGCTGGAACTTTTTGGAAATAGCCCTGAAGTGTTAGGTTGGTTTAGGTCCCTCGTTAGCTTGTTAGCAGGGCTTGGAGTACTCACTCAGAAATATGGGGGGTCTCCCACTGGGCCCATACAAAGGCCACTCAATACCCCTTACAAACCCACCTCTGCTCTTCCCCACATTTTTCTTTCCATGTCCCTCTGAGGTCACGAATCACATTTTCTGACCTGTGAATCAAGAGATATAATCAGTATGGGCAAAGGTCCTAGAGCCCCCTCCTGAAGCATTCTATAAGTCCAGTGCAATGCTTGCACTATTTCTGAGTCCTGAAAGGATAAAGATAAAGATAGGAGTCTGACTGCAAGTAGAAAGCCATAACCTGGGCTGAAGAAACGGACACCTCCTTGACCACATAGTTTGATGTTAGAAGCCCTGGCCAATCAAGGGTGTCTGATGTCACCTGGCACAAAATCCATCCAGCTAGCTCCATCTAGTTCTCAACTGTCTGATCGTTTCCTATGACCTGGAGAAGATTTATAGTTATGCCCTAAGAATCCTGTCAGTGGGGACTGTTTTAGCTTTCTCTTGGGCAGAGGTGAGATTACACTATTTGCGCCTGCTGAGGCTCTCATTATACTGAGTTAGTAATATAAAATGATACACTCCAGACGTTTGCCGGGGAGAATGATGTCAGGTGAACATGGGCCCATTACTTATTCCAAAGTCCAATGGAAAGAAGCAGTCTTCAAAACTGTTTGAAGGATCACTGTCAATTTTCTCTTCTAGGTGTTCTAAACTATCCCCCTGGCTTAGGAAAATGAGAAAGGAGCCAGCTACACAGATTTCATATTATTGGATCCCTGAAGAATTGATTTTTATGAATTATGCTTTGGGGATGCCAAGAGCCTACATAAAAGGTCATTACTAGAAAAAGCCTTATGAAACTCCCACATCCAAAGAAAGGATACTGTTGAACACATCGATCATTATGTCTTGTTTATGAGTATCCCAGAAAGAATGACCTGGCTTTAGTAAGAACACTAGTTAGAACTTTTCTCAGTAACGCATTTTGTTGTTTTCCATCTTAAAAATATTATTTTTTAACGTTTATTTATATTTGAGAAAGAGAGACAGAACACAAGCAGGAGAGGGGCAGACAGAGGAGGAGACACAATCTGAAGCCAGATCCAGGCTCTAAATGTTACCACAGAGCCTGACATGGGGCTGGAACTTGTCAACCACGAAATCATGACCGGAACCAAAGTCGAATGTTTAACTGAATGAGCCACCCAGATGCCCCTTAAAAATATTATTGATTGTCTTTTGACCAGGTTCATTGGTTCAACCCAACCAAAACAGGTTTAGACCAATACCCATTTTTAAAGCTTCATCCATTCCTTCATTGTATTATTTTCCTCGCCCATCTTTCTTCTTTCACCTAAATTATATTTGCCATCATACATTATGCATGGTGTTATAGTCAGCTAACTCATTCCTGAAATTAGGAGGAACATAAATTAATAAATAACTTTGTAAGATCTGAAAGCTCAATGAACTTTAACTTCTACATATCCTCGTGGTTAGTGCCTGAAAATGGTGAACATTGTAAGTTATATCACTTCTTAGAGACTGTACCTTCCAATTTTTGTAAAAAAAATTAAATGTTTTATTTATTTTTGAGAGAGAGAGAGAGAGCATGAGCAGGGGATGTTTTATTTATTTTTGAGAGAGAGAGAGAGAGAGAGACAGAGCATGAGCAGGAGAGAGGCAGAGAGAGAGGGAGACAAATAATCCGAAGCAGGCTCCAAGCTGTCAGCACAGAACTCGACACAGGGCTCAAACCCACAAACTGTGAGATCATGACCTGAGCTGAAGTCAGACGCTTAACTGACTGAGCCACCCAGGTGCCCCTGTACCTTTCAAATCTTAAAGGAAGCGATGGGGCAGTTCTTTTCTGCTACGCTTCCCTATACCTACAGTTCCCATCTTTATTTTCTTGACCTTCAGGATGTAATTATTTGGAATTTCTGGTTGTACCCCTTGTCCGAATCACTCAGGTAACATTTAGAACGTGCTGTTATGTTCTAAATTCAAAGTATTCTGCCTTTAATATGGCCATGGATAGATCAACAGAGAAGATGAGGTCATTATACACCATACTTCTTAGCCTCATTCTTTCCAACATTGGATTCTTACACTACTCCTTCTTTCCCCTTGTATCCTATTTACATTGGAAGTTCTACCTTATATGTAAATGTTGTTATAGGCCAATAACTCCTTTCTGGAACTAGGTAGAATATAAATTAATAAATAATTTGTTATGGTCTGAAAGCTTGGCAACCTCTAAATCATAAATACCCATGAGGTCACAGGCCTTCAAACAGACCCTTTGGTGTTACCACACTTGTGGTAGCCAGAATAATCCCTCCCCTAAAGATGTCCAATCCTAATTTTCAAAACCCGTGGATATGTCATTTACACAGCAAAAGGGACTTTGCTGATGTAATTAAGACTATGGCCCCTGACATGGGGGAATTATCTGAGTGGGATAATAAGAGGGAGGCGGGTGCAAGGGGTTCTGAGAAGGAGATATGATGATGCAACTAGAGATAAGATTCAGAGATTGGAAGATGGCTACATTGTTGGCTTTGAAGATGGAGGAGGTGCCACGGATCCAAGCAATGCAAGCAGCCCCCAGAAGCTGGAAAAGGCAAGAAATCTAGAGCCTCTAGAACAAATGTTCTTGCCAACACCTTTATTTTAAGTCCAGTGAGACTTCTGACTTCCAGAACTGTAAGAATAAATTTTTGTTGCTTTTTCTAAGTTTATTTATTTTGAGAGAGATAAGGTGAGAGAGAGAGAGAGAGAGAGAAGAGGGGCAGAGAGAGAGGGATAGTGAAGATCCTAGGAAGCCTTTTCGAAATCAGTACAGAGTTCCACATGGGGCTCAGTCTCATGAACCATGAGATTATGACCTGAGCTGAAATCAAGAGTTGGAAGTTTAACCAACCGAGTTACCCAGGCACCCCAAATTTGTGTTGCTTTAAGAGAGAAAGTTTGTGATAATTAGTTAAAGCAGCAGTCAGCTAATACAACACTCCTTGAGAATTCTAGATTAGCTCCTTGTCACAACTGTGCTTATATGGTTTCTCTTTTTCTCTGTTATTCTCTCCTACCCCACAGACTTTGTAATCACTCTTCAGCCCCAAGTTTGGTCATGGTGTATGGTCTAGATTCTACCATCCTGCCCGGGATTGTTTAGCTTTGAACTTCATGCCTCCATTTTGACATTAATGTGTTGCTCCTGTTCCACCTGGGTAGTGTACCCATACAGAATATCTGTTTCATTGTTCATCTCTGTAACTAAATGGTGCTCAATTTCCATAGGCTGACAACTTCCCACATCTCTAGAGTACCCACTGGGCAACTTATCTGCTTTCATCCATTAGGACTCAATGCCAGCCAGAAGAACTGTTGCAATGATGGAAATGTTCTATCTGTACATCCAATATGGTACCCACTCATCATATGTGGCTATTGAAACATGACTTGTGTGTAGAGAGGACTCAAACAAAATCGCAAATGAAAGAGGAAAAATAACATCTGACACCACAGAAATACACACATTAAGAGAATATTGTGAAAAATTATATGCCAATAAATTGGACAACTTATAAGACATAGTTAAATTACTAAAAACATAAAACCTCCCAAAATTGAAGCAGGAAGAAACAGAAAAATTTGAATAGGCCAATTAGCAGAAATGAAAGTAAATCAGTAATCAAAAAATTCCCAACAAAAGTCCAGGACCAGATGGCTTCACAGGTAAATTCTACCAAACACTTAAAGATGAGTTAACACCTGTTCTTCTCAAACTTTTCCAAAAAATAGAAAAGGAAGAAAAACTTCTAAATTCATTCTATGAGGCCAGCATTATACTGATACCCAAACCAGATAAAGACATCACACACACACACACACACACACACAAAACTACATGCAATATATGAAATGAACATAGATGTAAAAATCCTCAACAAAATATTAGCAAACTAAATCCAACAATACATTAAAAAATTCACTACGATCAAATGGAGTTTATTCCTGGGAGGCAAGGATGGTTTAATATTTACAAATCAATCAATGTGATACATCACATCAATAGACAGGATAAAAACCATATAATCATTTCAATAGATGCAGAAAAAGCATTCAACAAAGTATAACATCCATTCGTGATAAAAACCCTCAACAAAATAGATTTAGAGGGAATATACCTCAACGTAATAAAGGCCATATATGAAAAGATCCACAGCTGATATAATACTCAATGGGGAAAAACTGAGAGCTTTTTCCCCTAAGGTCAGAAACAAAACGAGGATCTTCACTCTTACCACTTTTATTCAAGGTAGTACTAGAAGTCCTAGCTACAGCAGTCAGACAACAAAAAGAAATAAAAGGCACCTAAACTGGTAAGGAAGAAATAAACATTTGACTATTTGCAGATGACACGATACTATATGTAGAAAACCCTAAAGTTCCACCAAAAAACTACTAGAATGGATAAATGAATTTCAATAAAGCTGCAGGATACAAAATCAATGTACAGAAATCCATTGAATTTCTATATGCTAATAATGAAGCAGGAGAAAGAGAAATTAAGAGAACAATCCCCTTTGCAATTACACCAAAAATAATAAAATATCTAGGAATAAACTTAACCAAAGAAGTGAAAGATCTGTACTCTGAAAACTATAAAACATTAATGAAAGAAATTGAAGATGACACAAAGAAATGAAAAGAATTCCGTATTCGTGGATTGGAATAACAAATATTGTTAAAATGTCTATACTAGCCAAAGTAATCTACAGATTTAATGTAATCCTTATTAAAATACCAACAGCAATTTTTACAGAACTAGACTGAACAATCCTAAAGTTTGTATGGAACCACAAAATACCTCAAATAGCCAAAGCAATCTTGACAAAGAAAAACAAAACTGGAAGTATCACAATTCCAGACTTCAAGTTATATTACAAAGCTCTAGTAATCAAAACAGTCGGCACAAAAATGGACATATAGACCAATGGGACAGAATAAAAAGCCCAGAAATAAACCCACAATGACATGGTTAATTAATCTTCGACAAAGGAGGCAAAAATTTGCAATGGGAAGAAGGCTCTCAACAAATGGTGTTGGGAAAACTGGACAGCTACGTGCAAAACAATGAACCCGGGCCACTTTCTTAAACCATACACAAAAATAAAGTCAAAATGGATTAAAGACCTACATGTGGGACCTGAAACCATAAAAGTCCTAGAAGAGAGCACAGGCAGTAATTTCACTGACATTGGTCATAGCAACATCCTTTTAGATATGTCTCCTGAGACCAGGGAAACAAAAGCAAAAATAAACTATTGCGACTGCATCAAAATAAGAAGCTTTTTCACAGTAAAGGAAACAATCAACAAAACTAAAAGGCAACCTACGGAATGGGAGAAGATATTTGAAAATGACATATCCAATAAAGGGTTCGTATCCAATATATATAAAGAACTTATACAACTCAAAACAAAAAAGAAATAATCCAATTAAAAAACAGACAGAAGACATGTAGAGACACTTTTGCAAAGAAGACATACAGGTGTCCAACACACAGATGAAAAAATACTCAACATCACTCATCATCAGGGAGATGCAAATCAATACCACAATGAAATATCACCTCACGACTGTCAAAATGGCTTAAATCAAACACTCAAGAAACAACAAGTGTTGGTGAGGATGTGGAAAAAAAGGAACCCTTGTGCTGTTAGTGGGAATGCAAACTGGTGCACCCATTGTGGAAGACAGTATGGAGGTTCCTCAAAAAACTGAGAAATAGAACTACCCTGCAATCCAGTAATCACACTACTGGTTATTTACCCAAAGAATATGAAAACACATTCTAAGGGATATGTGAAATTGGTGGAGGGAATTAAGGAGGGCACTTATCTTGATGAGCACTTAGTAATGTATGGAACTGTGGAATCACTATATCATACACCTGAAACGAATACAGCACTGTATGTTAACAACACTGGAATGATACTAATTTAAAAAAGACAGGAAGCTAAAAGAAAAAAAAGAAAGAAATGTGACTAGTTTGAGAAACCAAATATTTAATTTAATTAATTCTAAGTTCATCTTAAATAGCCACATATGGCTAGTCGTTTCCACATTGGACAGCACAGTTAGGTTTTTACTAAGTGCATGTTGATGATGAATAATTGAAGAAGCTATCAGACAGACACCTATAATCCTTAAGTTCAAATCAGTAAACCTTCTTTAACTGTTGCTTGAGAAGAAGGGCAGTGAGGATGAAAAATATCTGAAAATGAAAGACGTTTGTCTGTACAATAGGCTTCAGTTGTTTGGGAGAATGATCAGTACTTAAACCAAATCCCCCAAACTATTAAATCCCTGCTCATGATGCCATTACCTTCAGGAACTCATAAAAGGAAATGTCCTTAATTAAAAGTGTGGATTTTTTTTGTGGCTCTGGGGACTTTTAAATGGCTGCGTATAAATAAACCACATTTGTAGCTGGGCTTGAAGGTGAGCCCTTACTTCATCCAGTTCCCAGGTTACCCTGTTTCTTGGTGACCTAAGAATCCAGGTCTGTTGTTGCATGAGAGAGAACTGGCTGCTGGTGCATTTTGGCTGGTAGCTGTGTCCCCATGCTATTCTCTGTGATTTATCTTCCATGAAATGTCTGTGGATGTAAAAGCCCATATAAAACAGACTAAAAGTGAGGGCAATAGGAAATTTGTAACTACCAGGTGCTTATTGGTTGCATTAACTGGAGGAAATATGGCAGGAGCCATGGGCCTGGGATTTGGGCTAGACAGCATTCTGTGGGTCAAGTGACACTGGAGGAAAGCCAATCCGTTTCCCAGGACAAAACCCAGATGGTTCAATGGAGAAAGGCGCCCCAGCTTCCTGCCATTCCCCTGCCTTCTGCAGGTAGATTCTGTAAGATTTGAACTAAAACCCTAAACAGAAACAGGCATCAAAATGTCAAATTTGTAAAGCTCGCATTTGACACCTCTTACCCTTGTGGAAGCGTCTATATGGTTAGGTTTGCAGGTGTTTTAAAATCCAGGGAGAGTGAAGTCATAGGTATCACAAGTCAAGTCTGTGGATCAAGAATGTACTGGTTCAACCCAGACACAAGACCCGGTATCCCAATGAAGCAGGTGTTTGTTTCTAGAGAAGCAATGAGCTCCCTTATTTGGACATTTCTTTCACTGATTATATAATTCTTTAGTGTCAAACTTGCTTCCACTTAAATAATAACTATAAGAAGAAGAAGAAAAAGAAATAACTTTAGAATATAAGGAAATTTACTGACTTATAAATCTCAAGAATGTCTAGTCAACTTGTTCAGACCACAATGCAACTTTATAATGAAAACGACTCCTGTTTATTGTATCTGGGATTTTGCAGCCTCAGAAGTGCTTCTCTGGGGATTTCAAATGTGACATAGCTTCATGCACAAATCAATGAATCAATCACTTGCCAAATGTTGAGAGTTTGTAGGATATTCTGAACAAGAATTTAACGTTGTGTGAACATTACTTCTGTAACTTTTCCCTCAAAGGTAGAAAGAGGTGGGAGAGACATCCCTTCATATTTCTTTCTTAAGAGTATTTCCTTTCCCTGTATCTTTGCTGGCTTCCCACTCCAGAATTTGACTATTGTGTTTGGGATGGTAGACACTACCAAAAAATAATTTTATGTGGCTCGACTGGAATGTCTTCCACTTTAAAATTTCAGGGGCCATAAGTTGAATTACGAGTCAGTTCCAAGCCCTGAAACAAAAATACTGTATTTAAAATAGAAACACCTATGGATAGAATCCACCTAAGTGGATAATACACTAACCTTTTAGTAATTCACATTTCCTTGGTATGTAATCATTTGTGTTATCAAACTTGAAACTAGCACCAAAGAGTTCTGCATTCTTTATCCCGCTGGCTAGGCCACTTTGCCTGAAATTTCCCAGTGCTTACAAAACAAGGACAAGTACCCAGCGCAAGGCAGGAAAACTCAGACGCTTCAAATCTGGAAGTTTGCCGATATTTGAGTCTGCTGCATGCCCGGTGGGTGCTGAATTGCACTTCAACGGTCCATTTCAGGGCCGCGAGCGGTCAATGTGTCCTCCTGGGTTTGCTGAGGGCATTCGAAAAGCAATTCTGACTACCCTTTCCCTATGGAGCACCCATGGCTGTGAGCCTTTTAAACACATTAGGAAAATAGAAATCTAGCAGAGAAAGGAGAGAAGCCTAATTGTGAAAGAGGCCAGGAGTCTGTCATAGGCAAGAAGGAAAAAATTCAGACGTTTATATTTTTTAAGTATGATTTATTGTTTAAATTATATTCTTTTGCATTTTAAGAGCAGCCAGGAAAATGAAGTTATTGGTACGCTAGAATTTTCCTCTCTGCTGTCATTTCCATTTAATTATTGCTCAGACATCTGTAATGGAAAGAACCAGGGGCTTAGAGTGGATTTTCAGCTTGGGTCTTTCTAAATCTTTCCTGGGACAGATGACAGAGCCTGGGACAAGTGACCAAGGCCTCCCAGAGGTTGCTTCTTTATCTGAGACAGCAGAGTCCTAAGTGCTCCATGACATGGGGATGACAAGAATTAAGCGTTATGAATGGGACCCCAAGTCAATGCTTAGCAAGTTAGCCCAGTCCCAATTTAATCATTACGTTTTGAAAGTTGGCCATAAGAGTCCTGCTACCTGTGTAGCTCTGAGGCTTCGAGTTGAACTGTTTCCACTCAGAGTTCATGACCACATGGGAGGCAAACTGATTTGTATTGAACAGAAAAGACACTGTCTGATGTCATATTGACATATTGGTGTCAAATCACTGACTAACCTTCCATAGGGACAAAAGACAGAATGAGAAGGAGTTCGAGGTTCTTCTAAAGACCCTAGAAAGGTGGAAATACCTGTAAAGCCTTCCCCAAACACGGAATTTATTTAGACCAACTTGGAATTGAAAAATAGTTGCCACTCAGAATGTTGGGAGAGGGGAGAGCAGCAGGGCTCACAAATCACAAAGGGTGGAATCATAGAATCCACCGTATGGTGAACAATTAGGTTTGCTCACGTGTCATCTGGCTTCTCATATACCATGAAATACGTAGGCACCTACCAAAGACTGAATACAAATACTGAGTTAAATCTATCTATCTATCTATCTATCTATCTATCTATATATATTGATGAGGCACCTGGGTGGCTCAGTCAGTCAAGCATCCAACTCTTGATTTTCACTCAGGTCATGATCTCACTGTTCATGAGTTCAAGCCCCGTGTTGAGCTCTGTGCTGACAATACAGAGTCTGCTTAAAATTCTCTCTCTCTTTCTCTCTCTCTCTCTCCCTCTATGCCCCTACCTCCCCCCTCTCTCTCTCAAAAATAAGCATTTAAAAAAAAATATATTGAGTTAATCCTGGCCTGGCTCAGCAGCAGTCTGTTTTAGAGACTTCTAATAAAATTACAAGGTTTTTTTGTTTGTCTGTTGTTTTTTGTTTGTTTGTTTGTTTTTACAAATGGACTCTTTTCCAAGTGGACACATGGGGCCCTTGGAACTACTTTTTCCCCCTCTGCTTCTTTATTCAACCATTGTCTACACTTTCCGAACTGAGCAGAAGCAGAGAAACCCCTTCCAGTGCATATAAAAGCCTGGTTTGGCTTGGAAAGTCTGGTCAAGTTCAAGCAGGCAGTGTGCCTATGAGCCCGTGCTCAGCTTATGGCTTTGCGGCCTTCATTAGAATCTCTCAGAGTTCTGTTTTTAGAAGAGCAACAGACCGACCCTCCTTAACCAAGGGGAATGAAAGGAACCCCTTAATCCACCACTCATGTATTCTTTCCAGTTCTGATACCAGATTTGGCCCGCAGGAGCCATGCCAGGCTAGAACTCTCACATGGGTCAAACTGTGGCTCCTGCTCTCCAACGGCGTTTCCCAGAGGACTGGGTTTTCTCATCAATCATGTGTTGCCCGTATTGTGTTTCCTGGCTTGGCTGCTCACGCAGCCATCCTAAGGTTGGGGGTTTGGGGCGTCAGTATTAATCATGAGACATGCCGCTCTCAGGGCTGAGTTTGCTGTGAGGATGGCATCTCATACTTGCCTATAGCTGTGATTTTTCCCTGGAGAAATCTCAAGTTAGACCAGAGGGAGGAAAAAAAAAAAAAAAGCCAGTTCCTGCTTGATGTTTAATAGCTGGGTCATTATGAGGGATCCTGTAAAACCCCCACCCCCTGCTGTTATGTGGGTGTTTTGTAACTGTCAACTCCATCCACGTTGCCACAGCATATTAACTGGCTCCAGGTTTAAGACAATCTACGAGGATTTTAATTTACTTCTCACCTGTCTCCTTACCTAGTTCCCACACAATTATCCCTGGAGACTACTGAACCCTCGGCTTGCTATCATTTCAGCCAGGAGCGGTGTTTTAAATCGCACTGTGTCACCTACCCAGAGCAGCCGGAGAAGGTGACGCGCGTAGTAGGATTGAATTGCTGACCTGCACTGCGGGGCTGGGGAGGGTTTCAATCACACTGTTTGCTTTAGTGCTAGACGTTGCCTCAGCTCTGAGGTGTGGGAGCTGTAAATTAGCATCTGAAACAACGCAGCTGTATTCCTGCCTCTGCATTTCTCGCCAAGGCCCCTGTCCCTGTGACTCCCGAATCCTCTGTCTGGGAGCTGCTCTTTGCTGAGTTGAATCCGACTTTGAGGAACAGATGTGGGTCTTCTCTGAGTTAGTCCATGGGAGGAAACTATGGAGATGCCCGCTCTCATTTTGGGTTTCCCCTAGAAGGGGAACCCAGGGTAAGGAGTACAGTGTAAGGCAATTAATTATCTGGGAGGTAATCGCTAGTTGGAGAGTGGGGGAAGGGAAGACAAGCAGTAAAGTGAGTTTCCACTGCGGGCTGCGGAGCTTGACTTGAGCTTGACTTCCGTTGGGGGCGCCGGGAGCCAAGGTGGCAGTATTGTCCCTGACACACAAGGGAGCTGGGGTGTTTGTATTAAGGGATGTTTCCAGGACCCCGCAGCCTCTGCAGGTAGAGTGGGCTCCGGAGACCAGACAAAGCCCCCAGCAGAGAAATGCAGGTACCTGCAGGTAGAAGTCAGGCCTGTGTGTTAAAATGGTAAGGCTGGTGTGGGGGTTTGTGGGTAGGGTAGGAATAGAGGAGAACAGTATCTGCCCCACTAACTCCACACCCCAGGTACTGGAGCAAAGAGCCGGGCAAGCTGAAAACCCTGTTAAACATCACAGCTTGGAACAAGCTGGGAGAGGGTCTCCCCCAGTCCTAGTTCCATGCAGAAATATTTTCTATAGGGATCATCCAGCCTCTACCTGAACATTCCAAGGGGTGGGGGGCTCAGCTGTCACAGCTGCCCAGGCTGTGTGTAGATAGTTGTGGCCATTATTCTAGTTGATACCTTCTAAATTTCCATGTTTGTTCAAATGGCCATTCATTCCCCATACGTTGAGCGCCTCCTGGGTGCCAGATGCAACACGAGGAAAGGGGTCATAGCTCTTAGAGTTGCATGCCCACAGAAGGATGGACGAGCAGTGATGTTATTCTCCAGCAACATTTTCAGAAGGTGCCCCCGATGTGCCGGATGTATGCTACAGTAACACTCCACAGGTAGGGAGAGCAAGGCAGTTAGAGAAGTGAAGCTTGACTACAAGCCAAAAACGGTAGGAGAGACATACCCAACACAAGCCCAATGGCTACATCCAACAGCCGACATGCCAACAGCGATCTCCACGCCTACAGAATACATGCCTCAGTAGTATCTTAACTGGAGTTCTACTTAAATGGAATTAAGAGGAATGATTTATTACCTACTTTAAAAAGCATGGAACTTCTTAAGGAGAATAGCAGTATCTTTTCTTCTATCCAGTTTCCCACCTCTGTCAATTTCTTGCCAGGTGACTGCAAATGAGCTCATCCTCCAATGTAAATTTCACCTTCCTCTGCAGACATTTTAGGAGGCTTTAGCTGCAAACATATGGATACCCAGCAATTACCACCAGTCTCACACATACAAATAGATGTTATAAAAAGTAGTCCCGGGGTGCCTGGGCGGCTCAGGGGCACCCCACTCTTGATTCTTGCTCAGGTCATGGTCTCACCATTCATTAGATAGAGCCCCGCATTGCGCTCTGCACTGATAGAATAGAACCTGCTTGGGATTCTCTCTCTCCCTCTCTCTCTGCCCCTCCCCCCTCAAAATAAATAAATAAACGTATTTATTTTTATTTTTTTTTTTCAGGATACATCTTTCCATTTATTTAGTTTTTCTTTTATAAATAAACATTTTTTTTAAAAAAAGAGTAGTTCCAATCAAGCACCCATTGGTCTTGGGGGGCTTGTGACTGAAGAGTGCTGACCACTTTCACATACTGCAAGTGGCTCCCTAAGGAATGTGGAAAAGAAGAATAGTCTGCTGCCCAGTCATAAAATTAGCAAACTTCAAAACAAGGTGAATCTAGAAAATGTGTGAGCCAAATACGGGTGTGACTGCACTTTCCATTTGCATACGTGTGTGTATGTAAATGTGTGGGTGTGATGCTTATTTCTATATGATCCTGAAAAATGAATAAAAATAATTAGCACGCTGCTCCCTAAAATAGGAAGTTTATATTCAACAATTCTGTATTATTTTAGAGAGAAAGCAGAAAAAGGAAGTTGACGTGTAAACTTGCCAGGCGTTGGTGAAAACATTGGTTAAGGGACCACCGGAGGTTTGAAACAGTAGAGGAATTTGGTCAGAGCTATACACTGGCAAGCCAAATTTGCTAACACTGCGACGTCACTAAAAAAGAAGGGTTAACATAAATTTAAGTAGCACCATCCCTATCCTCCATGGTTTTCCCCTCAGTCTTACACGGATGTCCTATTAGTTGAGTAGAAGTCACAAACTGGCTGTCCGTGTATCAAAAGCACTTTATGGTTGTATTTTGCTTGGCTTGCACAACGTTCACCCACATTGAGTTTTAAATAGGCATTCGTTGCTGTCATTTAAAAATAAGAATAGGGGCGCCTGGGTGGCGCAGTCGGTTAAGCGTCCGACTTCAGCCAGGTCACGATCTCGCGGTCCGTGAGTTCGAGCCCCGTGTCAGGCTCTGGGCTGATGGCTCAGAGCCTGGAGCCTGTTTGCGATTCTGTGTCTCCCTCTCTCTCTGCCCCTCCCCCGTTCATGCTCTGTTTCTCTCTGTCCCAAAAATAAATAAACGTTGAAAAAAAAAAATAAAAAAAAATAAAAATAAGAATAGTTGAAATCAAAATTCAGATTTCCAAATTCTCTTGGAATATCAAAATCTCTGGTAATTCTGAGCACCACTTGACACAACGACATTTGGCCAGAGCTAGCAGCTTCTGTAAGTGTTTGGATCTTCCACCTCTGAAGTCAACTGAGTCAGTACATAGGAAATGGTTTGGGGTGCGGGCAAGATGACATACTCTGAGCTATGATGAGGTAACCGGAACAGTCTCAGGAGACAGGCCCCAAGTAGCTAGAGAGGGACTCATTCCACATAGATTTAAAAAATATTAAGATCCTCCACTATTTCAGTCACCAGGCTATGGATAGGGAAACAATAATAAAAGGGAGCTGTCTCCATAGGCCCTGCCCTGTGGAGCTCACGGTCTAGATGAGGAGGTAGACAAACAATTCTGCAGTTAGGTAAAGTGTCAACAAAATGGCAAGTTTGGCCAGTACTCAGAAGGAAAGGTGTGTGGTGGCTTGAGCGGCCAGGGACTCTGGCCTCATCTTGGAGATCAGAGAAAGTATTCCTAAGGGAATGAGGTCTAGAAGATGACTAGAGGTAACTATACAAAGGAAGGGCAGGAGTACATTTTTGGGTTCTATTTGCACAAGCCTTATGGCAATGGCATCATGATTACTCAAGAACCTGAAAAGACAGAATGCAGCTGAAATTAGTAGAGAAGATCCAAAATGACACAGAGAGAAAAAGAATGGAAAGAACAGAGCAGAGCATAAGAGATGTGGGAACCCAATCAAGTGCTGTGGCAAAGCTGTACTATGAGTCCCAGAAAAAGAGGAGAGACTGAGATTGGGGCAGAAGCAATATTTGGGGGGAAAAATGATCTCTAAGAATATTCCAGAAGGGATGAAAAGACCTCAACCCACAGATTCCAAAAGCTGAGCAAATCCCAGGGGCACCTGGGTGGCTCAGTCAGTTAAGCGGCCGACTTCGGCTCAGGTCATGATCTCGCGGTCCGTGAGTTCAAGCCCCCCATCGGGCTCTGTGCTGACAGCTCAGAGCCTGCAGCCTGTTTCGGATTCTGTGTCTCCCTCTCTCTGACCCTCCCCTGTTCATGCTCTGTCTCTCCCTGTCTCAAAAATAAATAAACCGTTAAAAAGAAAATTAAAAAAAAAAAAGCTCAGCAAATCCCAAAAGTGACCAGTGGATTATAATTTTGTGATATACCCGTATAACGAAATTGTATTTAGCAACAAAAATAAATCACCTTCTGATACACGCTACAAAATAGACAAATCTCAAAAGCATTATGATGAGTAAAGGAAGCTAGTCACAAAAGGCCATAGGCTATACAATCCCATTTTTCTGACGTTCCGAAAAAGGCCAAAGTATAGTGATAGATGTTAGATCCGTGGGCACCAAGGCCTGGGGTGGGTAGAAAATTGACTAGAAATGGGTATGAGGGAAATTTGGGGGATGATGGACTTTCAAATATTAATCAAAGCAGTATAAAAATGGGCTAGAAAACAATGTGACCAGTAGGATGGCGATTCTGTGATATTAATAACAGTAAAGCCTAGAAGATAACGTCCATAATCAAGTCATGAAGGGTTAGCCTATGCTTCATTTTTGTCCGCTTTTGATTCTGTTATTTATTCTTTTCCTGAACTGCTAAATTTTCTCCAATAAGAACACAATCATTATAACTAGGGAAAAGATTATTTTTGAAAACGACTATGTTTTCTGATTTTCAATGTTACCCACGGAAAAAAAGGTGTTTTCCTTTTATTATCTTTAAAATTCTATATTATTAATTCACACACAAACACACATGCAAAATTACACCTTGTATTTGAAAATCTCTGTGAGCATAATAATCACCACGTATAGGCTTACAGAAATTTTATGCTATAGTATTCGCTGAACTGCCAAACAAAGTGAATTTCCAACATGCTATTTGCACTGCTGACTTACATCTACTTGCAACATTTTCCAAGTGCGAGGAACAACGGGAGATGTGAGGACTCCATGTAATAGATCACACCTGCCCTCCTGGCCCCAGACCCTTCTAGATGGGTCAACGACAGCAATGAGTGTTGCACCCCCATATTTGGCGGGACTGGATGATGGCCCTGGGGCTCAGCAAGGCTGCAGTATGACAGACGAAGTACTTAGAAAAGGATCTTCTTGAGTGTTACCCAACACAGTCACCTGTTGATTTATGAACACGCACTCACACTCACCTTTTACATCCTGTCAATTTGGTCATCTCAGCAGAGGAAAAGAAAAAAAAAAAAAAGAACTAAAACCACTGACTATCCACAACTCGGCAAACACTCAAAGCCCCACATCTGTTAAATCTGGACGGATGAAGTTTGTAAACCACTAACACCTCATTTTCTTCTATTTTATAATGAATTTTTAATTGCAGAAGAAATAAGTGAAGTCATTCTCCCCTTAAACATTAGAATGTTTACTCAAAACGAACTTTTGGCCACCTTCTCCAATTTTAGTCCCTCCCATAGATAGGGTGGGGTTTGGGGTTTAGGCTTCTAGACCATGTATATAGACAAGTACATATCCATGAACAAACATAAATATAAATGTGAATCTATACATATATATATATATATATGCAGGTATGCAAGACAGAATGGACAACATAACATGGCCTTGTGTTTTGTGAGGATTTTTCTTTTTTTCATCTCTCTCTCTCTTTACAGAAATGCCTTCATCCTGTAGTTATCAATCTGCAACTTACTCATTTGTTTCTTTTTTCCAGCTCTAGCCCAAGCCGGTTATTTGTTTTAACTGCTGCATCCAATTTCATCATATAAATACACCACATTTTATTTACCCGCTCCCCTGTTGATAGACATTTAGGTTATTCCAATTTTTACCATTGCGAACAACACTGAGATGAACATAATCGTGTCTGACACTCTGTGTGCACGTGTCCCTCCCACCCAGCCATGGCCAAGACCCTTGTGTCCACAATGAAATGTCAGGAAGTTTGACAATCCAATGACATGGTGCCTGAGTCTTGGTTTTCACATGACCTGGACCTTGGTGTGGAAGGGTCTTGGCGGGGAGGTCTGGAGGCCACATTTCCCAGCGGACTCGACCCTCCCCCTGGGGGGCGGGGGGGCGCAGAAAAGCTGATGGAGAAACTCTCGCCGCTAGACCCCAACCAGCTCAAATGCTAACTTGGCCCCTTTTGCGGATTTAAATGAAATGTTCATCAAATCTGCAACCCGCCTAAAGGTGGTCTGGCGTTGGACATTCCCTCCACAATACCCCGGCTGAGGAGGGCCCCACCGATGCTTCCCACTACAGGGGCTTTTGCAGGAAGGGGCAGAGGCACTAGGGAGTTTCTGCTGGAGATAGGAGTGATTTTCAAAACCGCACAGGCAGGGCCGCCAGTCTGCCGAGGCTCTTCCACCCCTTGCCACTTGCACCCTGCGAATACAATCTGGCCCTGTTCCCGGCCCCTCTGCCATTTGAGAGTCATGAAGTCATAACAGCTGTGGCTGTAGCCGCCCCGGAGGCCTGGGACAGGCTGGCCGGCGGCCCATCCCCCGCAGGCCGGAAACGTGCGCTCCTGCAACTCAAGCACTGCCTGGGGGGTGGGTTGGTGGGGGGGGGGCGGCAAGAAGCCCCGGGCTGCAGCCAGGGAAGCCTGATGTGGGCGGGGCAGGCAACGGGACCAGCAGATTCACACCCAGTGACCCACAGGCCGTTGTCTGGGAACCAGCATCGGTGCCCCTGGGCCTCTCGGGCTCCAGGGGCCAGGCCGACAGATTCAAGCCATTTCACACTTGGAATGTGTAACAGGGGATGGCCTGCAACCTGCCACCTCGGTGTCAAGCTCAGCTCCACTCCATAAACCCACTGGGGGAGGGCGGGGCGGGGGGAGGTACTGGGGGCAGAGTTGAAACATCGAGGGGCAGAGGACCAGCGAGTCCCCGTAGTGGTTGGGGCCAGGCGTCCATCTGAGGAAGGAGGCCTGGCCTCGGGCTCCGTCTGCACCAGTGGAAAAAGCTACGTAAGTGCCAAGTCAGAGGAGAGCGAGTCATGGCCCAGGGCTTTACAATCTGTTTCACGAGCTCTTCCTCCCAGCCCAGCACGCCAGGCAGCAACATTTCTCCATTAGTGCCCAGCAGATGCGAGCCTGTGTGCCCCAGGGGGAGCACGAGGCCTCTGACACAAGCAGGTGGCAGCTGAGGGTCCTGGGAGGGCTCAGGAATTGGAGTGCATTCGCACGTCTAAATGGTCTCCCCTTTTATGGGGCTCGGGGGAGTCGGATGCATGTGGTGGTTTGGGGTCAGATTTCAACCCAGACCCTCATCCTGCCCTTCTCCTGATGGTATAAGCAGGGTCTGCCTCTGCCGGATGCCCTGCTGCCTCTCCCTGGGACCAGAGAGGCTGTGAGGAGCAGCAAAGAGCCCTCTGTCCTGGGGAGAGACTGTCTTCATGGAGGCAGGAGGTGGGGGGGGGGGGGGGGGGAGGCAGGGGTCAACACTGAGAAGGGAGCAGAACAGTCACCAGGAAGACTGAGCAGCACAGATGGGGGGTTCCCAGGGACTGGGGGTTGGGGATTCAAGGTTAACTGCTGACAGAAATCCCTGGAGATGCTTTCTGGGGCCCCCACCCACCTCTCCTCCTCTGGTGTCTCTTCCCTCCCCTCCCCTCCCCTCCCCAGGAGCTCTGCTTACGGCCAAACACAGCTGCCCACCATCTCCTACACATTCGGCACCTCTGTCTCTTGGTCTCTGCCCTGGGTTCTTTGGAAACTAAGGGTTGTTATCAAGAGGGACGTTGAGAATGAGGAGGGGGTTTCCACCCCCTTCTCTGTGGGCCTCAGCCCTGCCATGGCCAGTATTCCCTTCCCTCTTCCCGAATCTGGAACTTTGTAACCCCTCCACCCAGCCGAAAAGACAGAAGAAAGATTTTTGAGAAGAAGCACACTGAAACCTTCCTTTGCCATTCAACTTGGCAGCTGAGTCTGACACTGGAGGGAGGAGGGGAGGGGAGGGGAGAAGTGAGGAGGGGAGAGGCGAGCTGAAGATGGTGCTTAGGAACCCAATATTGGGCCGGTGAGTAGAGCTGGAAAAGGTCCTGGTGACAGGGGGTCACGATCTCTCCTCCTTCCCTCCTCCTGGGAGGGCGCCACTCTTCACACCCAAGGGTAGGGACAGGAGACAGGTTGGAGGGCTTGCTCAGGCCACATCAAAAAAGAAGAAAACAGAAAATTCTGCATGCTGGCTATGATGCGCGTGGGAGACAGCACTGGAAAGTATCCACACATGCCTTTCCAGGGTCTCTGCTCTTTCTTATCTGAAGGATCTTCGTAAATGAGCGCCCACCTAAACTGTTTTTAAAAACTAGTGGAAAGAAAAAAAAACAAAAAATAAAAAAAATAAAAAAACAAAGAAACAAAAATAGTGGAAAGGGTGCCATATGTGTCCCAAAGAAAGGTTCCTGATGAATTGAGGAGCCATAATGGACACAGTTTTGAGGTCGGAGCAAAGCAATAAGCACCGAACACCTCATAATACGTATCACTGAGGTTTGAAATTTGGTCAGTAGTCGTTATAAACACAGCGCTCCACCGTACGGGCCACAGGTCAGCTTTGTCGCTGTACGTGGGCTATAATCTGGGTGTTCACATAACTGTGTCACCTAAACAGGTGGGCCTCTAGCTATCATCTCGAATGCCAGTCCAGCTAAAACTCACCAAAGACCATGTCCACTTGTGGAGGTTTTCCTTTACGATACCCTGCAGTGAACCCCGATGACACTCAGGAATGAGAGCCAGAGGCCACGGATGATGCTGCGTCTTCATAAATTAGGCTCTGTGGCTCAGACGTAGTAAGGCTCATGTCCTCTCGCCCTCCTGACTGACACAATAACGGGGTCCCCAAAGGGCAACAAGTGGATTTCTCGTAAGAGGGGAGGCCACCTATGGAGATGTTTCTTCCGGTAACTGGGCCAGCCCCCTTAACAGCAGAAGAGTGTGGTCCTTCATCTCTGAATTTCATCTTTGAGACTGTGACACAGATGTTTCCTTGGATTCCTGAAATTTGTTTAAACACCTAGGAACAGACTAGGGGCGCCTGGGTGGCTCAGTCGGTTAAGCGTCCGACTTCGGCTCAGGTCATGATCTCACAGTTCATGGGTTCGAGCCCCGCGTCGCGCTCTGTGCTGACAGCTCGAAGCCTGGAACCTGCTTCGGATTCTGTGTCTTCCTCTCTCTCTCTCTCTCTATCGCTCTCCTGTTCTCTCTCTCTCAAAAAAAAATAAACATTTAAACACTTAGGAACAGACTAGACCATGTCTTGTGCATCATGACCACGTGCTCACATGATCAATGACCCCAGGCACGGTTAGAACCCTACTCTTGCACCAAACAGCTCTGCAATAGCCCTCCAGACAAATCCACAGCACAGGACGCTATCTTTCCAATGACGCCAGGAGTTTCTTGAAGTGGGAGAATATATTGTAACCCTTACCAGCTTTCTTTCTGATGGAAGAATGTTACTTGCCCCAGGGTAGCAACTCAAATGCTAATTCTTTTCAGAGCCCTGAAAATGTTAATTTCCTCAGCTTCTATTGTGCTCCAGCATTCTAGGTAAACAAAAAATGTGAAGGAGGCTTGTGTAAGGGAGGGCAGGCAGATACAGGCAAGAAAGAGACTGGGGAGTGCATATCACAGGACCCTGAACCTTGTCCTTGGAGATCTGCACCCTTCAGGTGCCTTGGAAATGCCACTGGAGCCAGGTGGGGTTCAGAATCTGTAAGGAATCAGGTTCAGCACCTGTCAGTTACGTGCAGTGCCCAGCAGTGATGCACACCTTGCAAGATGTACCAAGAAGAATGTACATTTTCTCTCTCTGCCTAAGATACATACAGTCCCCCATCTTCTTGGGCCTGAAGAATATCACATTGGGTTTTTCAGAAACTAGCATTTGGAAATGCCAAAATTTTCATCGTGTCTTTTGTCTTCAAGACACTCTTCTGAGGACTCCTAAGGAGCTCTCTCAAGAGGAAAGAAAGAGGATTAGGAGTGGCAGTGGCTGTCTTTGCTTTATCTCACAAATTGGTATATTGTGTACGATTATTTTTGAACTTGGGGCACCTGGGTGGCTCAGCCGGTTAAGCGTCCGACTTCGGCTCAGGTCATGATCTCACAGTTCATGAGTTCAAGCCCTGCATCAGGCTCTGTGCTGACAGCTTAGAGCCTGGAGCCTGCTTCGGGTTCTGTGTCTCCCCTTCTCTCTGCTCCTCCCCTGCTCATGCTCTGTCTGTCTCTCTCTCTCTCTCTCCTTCAAAAATAAATATTAATTAAAAAAACATTAAAAATTAAAAAAAAATAAAAAAGATTATTTTTGAACTAAACTTTCATTTAAAAAAAAATGTTGCAGAGGCGCCTGGGTGGCTCAGTAAGCATCTGACTTTGGCTCAGGTCATGATTTCAGTTCTCGAGTTTGAGCCCCCGCATAGGGCTCTCTGCTGTAAGGCAAAGCCCACTTGGGATCCTTTGTCTCCCTCTCTCTCTTCCCCTCCCCCTCTTGTGCTCTTTCTCTCTCTCTCTCTCTCTCTCTCTCTCTCCCCCCCCCAAAAAAATAAATGAAAATTGCAAATTGTCTCTCTATTCTATAGAATAAAGTTAATGTTTAATGCCTCCTATGTGGCAGGTGGGAATTTAAACTATGTAGTTCTCTTAAGGTTGTGTATGGGCTTAAGAAGTAAGAACATGAACAAATTCAGATTATCACAGTCTCAGGAAGACGTGGGGAAGAAGACCTTGCATCAACTCACAATCTAGAGCCTTCCCCACTCACCAAGGGGCAATAAGCAAATATCAAGAGCATTGTGTTTTGTGGTCTGGGAAGTGACCTTTGGGCTCTGCTACATAATACTGGGTTTCATGAAGTTCCCAGGATGCATCAGGGACAGCCGACAAAGTGGTTTGGTGTCTTGCTTCACCAGACAAGACCCAGTCCTTTTTGCCTTATTTAGAAATAGACTTGTTTTATTATGACACGGACCGTTTGTTAGCACAGAGAGAGACAGAGAGGCTCACAATGTTTGAGTCCCTTATCTTGCATTGTTTATGTTCTTAAAATAATTTAATTAGCTTAATAAACAAAAGCATTTTCAATTCATAAACAAAGAGAACTCAGAAAAATCAAATGTCCCAAAAGGCAAAAATAATAGAGAAGTCAAATCATTCCAAGACTTTCTCTCACTCTCTGGTTTGCATATTCCTGCAAACCTCGCCCCTGACAGCCAGTGGGGCTTGGGAGACATGTGTCTATTTCCTCCTTTTGGTAGGTCACGGAAGCCTTCCAGAAGGATCGATATTTAAATGGACTCTGAAAGGCCGCATTCTTAAATGACTCCCTAAAAACTTAAAATGGAAAGAAGAGCCAAATACAAGGTTAATCATTTATAAAGCAGTTTTAAATACATGGGTTTATTCAATTTTTAAAGCAGGAGGAATTTAAAACTGTAAGGCCAAAGGAGGATTTCTTAGAAGAGCAGAAGGAATGAAGGGGTTCTGTAATTCTGAGTTTAAATTTTTTTTTTAACGTTTATTTATTTTTGAGACAGAGAGAGACAGAGCATGAACGGGGGAGGGGCAGAGAGAGAGGGAGACACAGAATCGGAAGCAGGCTCCAGGCTCTGAGCCATCAGCCCAGAGCCCGATGCGGGGCTCGAACCCACCGACCGCGAGATCGTGACCTGAGCTGAAGTCGGATGCTTAACCGACTGAGCCACCCAGGCACCCCTGTAATTCTGAGTTTAACTTAGCAGCACAAGCAGACTATATCCTTTGAATCTTCAATTGTATCTTATTAATATTTCTGGCTTTTAAATTATTCTCGCTTATTTAACCCATAGATGACTAGGGATGGTCTCAAAATGTACTGGTTATCTTTGCACTGTGCTGTATCTTTACACTTCAAATTATGGGTTGTATTATTACTATTATAGCAGTGGCTATTAGCAGTGGCTGTTGGCAAAGCCAGATGGCTTGCCGTTGTTTCTGATGGGTTTCAACTGTTGCCCAATAAACTCTTCCACCCATATCAGTCATGGTTTGATCAGATAAGCATAATCACCAGGATTATGCAATCATCAGATAAGCATAATTACTGCTTATGATTGTGATACACATATCACATATGTGTATATGTGCTTACCTACACACATATGCAGAGGTATCGGTATGGGTATCGACAGATATCTTTGTTACACGACTTTTACCTTAGAGGATTGTGGGAGATGATCGCTTTTGTCCACAGAGCAGGCAGTGGAAAAGCAAGGACAAGCCAGGACCCGCGAGCATGAGCTGGAACCCATAAGGACAGACAGAACCCCATGTCAATTCTTGCTGCCTCTGACTTTGCCGGTGTTGATGTCCTGTAGGATAAGCTAGTGCCCTTCATCACGGAGCTGACTGGTCAGAGAAGCCAAAGAAGAATGCAAGAGAAGGCGAAGCAGCTGCAAAACTGGCTGCCACCCCACACCAACAAGATGAGCCAGCAGATAGCAGCAACATATGAGCTACATCATGGCTGCTCCTTCAGTTCCTCCCTCCACATCTCCCACAGTGTCTCTCTTGGGGCCTACCCTAACCCAAAACAAACAGGGGAAGGAATTCTGGGAAATACAGGTCAGTCCAGGCAAGTCGACACATTACAAAGCCACTGTGCACACACACTCCCTGTGCCCTGTTTTCTTGCATTAAAGGAGGTTCAGCGTTCCGTGTAGAAAGACAGAATCACAGACAATGGAGAAAATTCAGCTCTGCCCCATAGTGAGCATGCCGTCATGTCAACAGACACCACTGTGCATCAAAGGTGCAATGGTGAATGGAACCTGGTTCCCATCTTTAAGACGCTAATCATCTGGGAGGATGAGGGGAAAGAGAAACAGAACAGGTAATATCAATACAGGTATTATAACAAGTATTATGATAAGGGAGTGCACCCAGACTGTGCACAGCAGTGGCCACCCGGGCGATCTTCCGGAGGATGTGTTATCTCAGTAGTCTTACAGGGTGAAGTAGGAGTTGCCTAAGTGAAGAAATATAAGCAGAAATTTTAAGGTGGATGGGGAGAGAATAGCCATTAAGGTTTATGGTAGAGGTGAGATGGGGAGATTTACAAGCAATCATTGTGGGAGGCTGGGAGTAGAAGGAAAAGGTGTTGGAGAAGTAGGTGTTGCAAGCCTAGGAAAGTCTATACATGCTATTCCAAGGAGTTTGCACTTCATCTTCTAGAACTGGGGAGGAATGAAAGAGTTAAACACATAAAAATGATACGATTGCTGAAGTAAATGATCTTCACAATAGCCACCACAATGGTCTCCTTCCTTTGCACATGTGTGGTGCTCATCACATTAAAAAACAGGGTCTGATTCCCTCCCACGAATCTTGGGCTGGCCTAAGCAACTGCTTGACTAAAAGCAGGTAACAGAATCAACATTCCAGGGGAGAGTCTTATGGAGTCTTACAGCTTCTGCCTAGACTCTTGGAACATTCACTCTTGGGATATGACACCTCTTCTTGGAAGCAAACCCATGCTGTCGGAAGCTCAAAGCATAGGGAAATGCCACATAGAAGTTCTCCACTCAATCACCCTAGCTGAGTTCCCAGCCAAACACCATCACGTGGTTTGCCACCATGAATGACCTGGCTAGCCAAGTTAAGCACATAGAGGACTTCAGTCCCAGGTACCATCTAAATACAGCTTCAGGAGACACCCCAGATGAGAACTGCCCTCATCGCAGGATTTGAGAGATAATGAATTTTGTTTTTGATTTCTAAGGTTTCTTTTTTTTTACATAGCAACAGATAACCAGAATTGTCATTTTTATATTTTAGGGGGGAAAACCTCTTGGAGGATAGCCTATTCACTTAAAAGAGATCAAATGGAAATAGGGAGACCTGGGTAGGAATCCATTGACATAATCAGAAGGAAAGATGACAGCCTGGGTATGAGAGTACCAGTTAAGGCAAAGAATAAAAGCAATATTCTAGAAACAGGAAGCAGACTTAATAGACTTCACAAAAAATGATGAGTAAAGAAGAGAGGAAGAGTCAAAAGTGCTCTGTGTCTCTTGCACAGTGGGTGGAAGCTGGCTTTCCTGGTTCCAAAGACCTAGAACACTGAAGGACAATCATGTGTGGTGGAGAGAGGAATATGATGAGGCTGGATAGACACAGGGTGAATTAGAGGTTCTTAGTGTCACCCAGATTGGCAAGTTCAGGAGGAAGCTTGGCTGGGAGTTGGAAACCCAGTGGGGAAAAACTCCTCATAGATGTCACTCATTAAAGACTATGAGAGTGAACAAAAGAATTCAAGGAGAGGATTTGAAGTGAACTGAGAAATTGGCCAAGAATGCACAGCTTGAGAAAACTTACGCTTTCATTCTCTGTCATGGAATAGTTTGCATGAACTTGGGCAAATAGCTGGACATTTCTCAGTGACCACATTTCCACAATGGATGTTGCTGTGGGTTTTTAATATGATATTTAATGTAATAATGTATTCCAAATACTTGTCCTAGAACTTGGCATAAGAGCTCACTAAAAGTGGCAGATGGTTTCTACTATTGATATTATTATTATTATCATAATTTGTGTTGAAGGGATGGGTTGCTGAGATATCCATGAAGGAGACCAAGAACTGTTAGAGAGTTGGGAAGAAGACAGGAGGGTCACAGAAGCACAAGAATTGAGAGTTTTGAGAAAGAGCCAGTGTGGAGGTGGGAGGGTAGGATGTTCTTACTGGAATTGGCAATATTCAGGTTGCTGAGGACCTTGATGGGGAAATTTTTAGTGGTGTAATAGGAGTTTAGCAAAGCTGGGAAGTGGGATATGAAAATACACAGATTGTTCTTTTAAGATATTTGGCAAGACATAAAGAAACAAAGAAGTCCTGCCATTTGCAACAACATGGGTGGACCTTGAGGGCATTATACTAAGTGAAATAAGTCAGGGAAAGACAAATACTGTATGATCTCACTTATGTGTGGAATCTAAAACACACACACATGCAAAACAAGCTTATATAGAAAGGGATCTGATTTGTAGCTACCAGAGGCAGGTATAGGCAGGGGGTAACTGGAGGAAAGTGGTCACAAGGTCCAAACTTCCAGTTACAAAACAAATAAGTACTAGGGATGTAAATGCACAGCGTGATGACTGTAATTAACAACAGTTATCAATATACAGGGAAGTTGTTAAGGGAGTAAATCCTAAGAGTTCTCATTACAAGAAAACCATTTTTTCTTTCTTTTCTTTGCTTTTTCTTTTTATTGTATCTATATGAGATGATGGATGTCAACTAAGCCTATAGTGGTGACCATTTCATAACATATGTATGTCAAACTGTTGTTCTATGTACCTTAAAACTTATGCAGTAATGTCAGACAATAATAACTTAATAAAACTGGAAAATAAATAAAAGTAATTTTTAATGAATAAACTACTTTCTAAAAAGAGAAACTTAAGCAAAAATGAACTACTGGGACCTCATCAAAATAAAAATCTTCTGCACAGCGAAGGAAGCAATCAGCAAAACTAAAAGGCAACCAACAGAATGGGAGAAGATATTTGCAAACGATGTATCAGATAAAGGGTTAGTATCTCAAATGTATGAAGAACTTATCAAACTCAACACCCAAAAAACAAATAATCCAGTGAAGAAATGGGCAAAAGACATGAATAGACACTTCTCCAAAGAAGACATCCAGATGGCCAACCAACACATGAAAAAATGCTCAACATCAGTCATCATCAAGGAAATACAAATCAAAACCATAATGAGATACCGCCTTACACCTGTCAGAATGGCTAACATTAACAACTCAGGCAAAAACAGATGCTGGCAAGGATGTGGAGAAAGAGGATCTCTTTTGCATTGTTGGTGGCAATGCAAGCTGGTGCAGCCATTCTGGAAAACAGTATGGAGTTTCCTCAAAAAACTAAAAATAGAACTACCCTACAGCCCAGCAATTGCACTACTAGGCATTTATCCAAGGGATACAGTGTGTTGTTTCAAAGGGACACATGCACCCCCATGTTTATAGCAGCACTATCAACAATAGCCAAAGTATGGAAAGAGCCCAAATGTCCATCGATGGATGAATGGATAAAGAAGATGTGATACACACACACACACACACACACACACACACACACACACACACACAAAATGGAGTATTACTCAGCAATGAAAAAGAATGAAATCTTGCCATTTACAACTACGTGAATGGAACTGGAGGGTATTATGCTAAGAGAAATTAGTCAGTCAGAGAAAGACAAATACCATATGACTTCACTCACATGAGGACTTTAAGAGACAAAACAGATGAACATAAGGGAAGGGAAACAAAAATAATATAAAAACAGGGAGGGGGACAAAACATAAAAGACTCACAAACATGGAGAACAAACAGAGAGTTACAGGAGGGGGTGTGGGGGGGGTATGGGCTAAATGGGGAAGAGGCACTAAGGAATCTCCTTCTGAAATCACTGTTGCACTATATGCTAACTAATTTGGATATAAATTTTTTTAAAAAGTTAAATAAAAAAAAAGATTTAATGGCTCAACCAAGAAATTAAAGAATAAATTAACAAACAATACATGGGAGCAAATGATAATGAAAACACAATGGTCCAAAACCTTTGGGATGCAGCAAATACAGTCATAAGAAGGAAGTATATAGCAAGAGAGGATTTATCACTATTGACATTAACCTCGATTATCTGGCCAAGGTGTGTTTGCCAAGTTACTCCACTATAAAATTACTTTTTACCCTCTTCCAAACTGTACTTTTTGAAATCAACTCATTAAGTTTAGTCTATATTTAGAACAGAAAAGATTAAGCTGCACCTCCCGGGGGTGGGGAACAGGCCTCCAAATAAATGATTTAGAATCCAAAAATAAATAAAATAAATAAAAACAAAAAGAGAAATTTTACTGGAAAGAAAAGGAGAATAGCAGTGTGAAAAAAGCTTTTGTTCGATTGCCGTTCCTGTTGCTATCATTATTTACATGCTGTTTTGTTTGTTTGTTTGTTTGTTTGTTTGTTTGTTAAAACGGAAGAGATATGAGTTAAAACGAAAAAGAACCTAGACATAGGGAAAAAACAGAAAGGGCTTCAAGCAAAGACCCTTGACTGAGAACATAATTAGGTCCTGTAGGGGGAGACCTAGAGCACTGGCAGGCAAAGAAGTGTCTGGGACTCAGCTGGCTTGGGATGGCAGCCTTATGGGAGCATAATTTCAGAGCAAAATTTTAGAAGAGACGGAATAATGTGAAATTTGAAGACTTAGTGGGAGAGGACTTTGCATACTATGAGGTGGTTATGCAAGTATTTCCTTCTCATGGGCTTAACCAGCTGGCTCTGAGCATTAATGTTTGCCCTCAGGAGATAAACATGGGGACTGATCCAAGAGTTACTACCTAAATAGCCATGGTTTATGGGGGAGCTTAGTTTACACAGACATGAAAGCCTTCAGCTCACCCGGGTAGAAGACATGTGGAGCTAGAGTTAGGAGACCCCCACAGTCTTTGCTGGACAGAGAGATGGGATCAGAAAGTGTCCCTGACTAGAATCCAAACTGAATGACTCAGATTCAGGGAAATGAGCTTCAGGGGTTTTCAGGGACCAGTGAGGTGGGGAAGGTAAAGAGTAGATTCTGGGCTATAGTTTCTTCAAAGGTGGGTAGATCTCCACAACTAGATAGAACAAGGTTCTAGATTAGGCTCCAGACTAGCTAGAATAAGGACATCCCACCCTATTCTTCCCACTGATGGTATCAAAACAGCCAGGACAAAATTCATAAAGCAACTGAAACAAGACTCAGAAGTTACTGGAAAAAAGATAGACTAGCAAGCGCCCTCCAGGCTCAAGGACCCATCCAGTAGTGAGTTCCTGGGTTTTGTTTGCTTGTCTGTTTGTTTTGTTTTGTTAAATTTTTTCACTTCCTATATATGGCAGCTTGAGCTCTGGAGAGGACCACCCAGAAACATCATGGGTACAGATTTTTTAAAGCCCAGGAAAAGTCTTCTTTCTAGCCAAAAGACCAAAACATACAATATTTGTGTTTTGGAGGGCAAAAACTTTTGACCATATCTGCATATTTCCCTTCTGTAGTCAAATGCCCCCTGCTCCCCCAAAAAAGAAAGAGAAAAGCTTTGTCCCTTCCTTTTCTTACCAGGTGCTGCAGGTAAAAGCAGTGGGTAGAACCCAATTAGCCATCCCTCTTCCTACAACAAAAAGATGATATCCTTCCCCCCCACCCCCTAACTAGAATACAGTGAGGTGGATTATGTGGAGGAGAGAATTAAAGGGAGTGAGCTTCTAAATCTGATTATGAAATCCTGGGTAGAGCTCTCAGGGACCTGTGCATAAAACAGATGAGAACTATTCAGTAATGGTTTGAAAGGACAGAAAAACTGAACACTGATCTGAAACATCACCTAGTTTCGAGATTGGCCTCTGGGTTTAATGCACAGTGGGGCATGCCATAACAGTACTGCCAAGGTTTTGACATTGACATTTGAACCACAGCCCACAAAGAGGACCAAGACATGCATTCTCAGTCTAAACTGGTTGACTGCCTGCTAAAATAAAAGATTTAAGTAAGAATCAGAGTCACATAGTCCTCACAATGTCTAGAACACAATCCAAAATCTCATCGCACTGAGAACCATAAAAATCTCAAATTAAAAAGGGCAATCAACAGACATCGGTATTGAGATGCCACAGATATTGTATTTATCTGATGAGAATTCTAAAGCAGTTACTATACAAATGTTTTAATTTTAAAGTAATTATGAGTGCTTGAAACAAATGAAAAGATAGAAAGTCACAGCAAATAAATAGAAAATGTAATGAAGAAACAATGAAAAGTTCTACAAATGAAAAATGTAGTTACCAATTTTTTTTAATCACTGGATGGATTTACAACACCATGGATGAAGCTAAAAAGTATAATGCTAAGCAAAATAAGTCAGTCAAAGGAAGACAAATACCATATGACTTCACTCATATGTGGAATTTAAGAAACAAAACAATGACCAAAGGAAAGAGAGAGAGAGAAAAACGAAGAAGCGTATAGAGAACAAACTGATGGTTACCAGAGGGGAGGTGGGATGCAGGAAGGGGTAAAATAGGTGATAGGGATTAAGGAGGGCACTTGTGATGAGCACCGGGCAATACATGAAAGTGTTGAATCACTATAGAGTGCATCCGAAACTAATGTAACACTGCATGTGAACTATACTGGAATGAAAATGAAAAGCTAATAAAAAATCACTGGATGTACTCAATAGCAAAAATTCATGAGAAAAGACCGACAACCCAACACAAATATAAGCAAAAGATATGGACAGGGTTTTATGCACACACCAGTTTACAGAAAAGGAAATACAAATAACTCAAACAAAGATGTTTGAGTTCAACCTCACTCATAATGAGAAAAATAAAAATTAAAACTATGAGGGTGCCTGGGTGGCTCAGTCAGTTGAGTGTCTGACTTTGGCTCAGGTCATGATCTCACAGTTAGTGGATTCCAGCCCCGCATCGGGCTCTGTGCTGACAGCTCGGAACCTGGAGGCTGCTTCAGATTCTGTGTCCATCTCCCTCTGCCCCTCCCACTCACTCTCTCTCTCTCTCTCTTTTTCTCTCTCGAAAATAAATAAACATTAAAAAAAATTAAAACTATGAGGAGATACTAATTTTCACCTGTCAAGGTGGCATAGTTCCCGAGTGTATTCATGCTTGGTGTGAATACACTTACTCTATTGGTGAGAATGTGGAAACTTGTCATAGATGGCTTATGAGCATCTAGAATATTGGCCACATCTCTAAAACCCACATGCCATTTGGCCCCGTAATTCTACTTGTGGAAATCTATTATACAGAAAACTTTATATGCATGAAATGACAATGTCATTCTTTGCATAATCACAGAGACTAAGAAATAATTTAAGGTCCATCCACAGGCTACTGGTTAAACTAATCCTTATAGGTCCATACAGTGGGAGGTTATAAAACTGTAAGAAGAAAAAGGGGGAGGGCAGGAATGAGAACTCTCTATAACTTACTACCATTAAGTAAACAAAAGGAGAGCAATAATCTATATTCCTGTGTGTGTGTTTGCATAAGGAGAACCTGAAAGGATAGTTAAACAGGAAGTGGCCGCCCATGGAGAGGAGCAGAAGCTGGTAAGATGGAAAACAGTCTTACTAGATGCCTACTAATATGCTCCGGTTATTGAACTATATGAATGCATTGCCTATCTGAAAAAAAAAAAAAAAAAAAAAAAAAAAAAAAACTAAACCAAAAACAATTAAACACACACACACATGCACAAACCCAGAAACAGTCTTAATGTCCAGTCCCAGGGCTGTATCATAGAGGTCCCTTTATGTCCGGACCCAGTAAACCTATTCAGCGTTTCCATTAAGGTGGCTTCAATATGAGCAGGGATGCTGTTTCATCTCAGGCTCTGTTAGTCACATGCCTCCCATCATCCTTACGGGGAAGCAGAGCCCCTGGATCACCACAGGCACTGGGGAGGATGGAAGCATTTTGCTTACAAATATTTTTCTCCGTGGCCTGGGCCACTGGAGCCTCGAAAATTGCCTCCTCTACACTTCCAGCCCCTCACTGCTTTCAGCTCATCACATGGTGCTCCCTTGTGGGTTTTGAAAAGGCTTTCTTTTTGGAAATACCATAAGCTGGTTGGTGACGACCATTCACCCAGCTCCCAGCTCTCCAGGTCGGTGTTTATGGTTTCATATGGAAACCAGGCAGAGCAAGCAAGTTCTCTTCCCTTCCCATTCCAGGTACCCAAAGCAAAACCTCATCATAGCTGGCCCTTGGGCACCTGCCACGTGGAAGGACCTCCTTCCCTGGCTCAGGAGTTTTGTTTGGGTTTTCATCAGAGCTGTTCAGCCCCCTGAAGGGCAGAGTTTGAGGATGGAGTCTTGCCTTAGACTCTCTCTAACCCGTAGCAAAAACTGCAATGGCCCTCACTCTCCATAAGGGGATCAAGTTGCTTTTCTGAAATCAGAGGAGTCACTTTTCTTCCTGTTAGTTCTGAGCTGGCTTTCCCACGGGGACACATGTGGGTCCGGGCACAGCTGCTCCCGCCTGTAACCTGGGCTGACACACGCAGACAGCTGTTGGAGGAGGGCACCCCTTTCCCTCTTTGTTCCACTGAGCTCTTGGCTTAGCTCAGCTTTTGAATCCAGGCAACACTGCTTCATCGGCAAAGCACAGCTCCCAAAATAAGGCAGAAAAGACTAGCCCACGCGGAGCCGGACTCCAGTCATTTAAAGCAAGATCAATCTCACTTCCCCTGTTTCCTCAGTGATCTGAAATAACATTTGAAGTTCTGCTTTGTCTCTTTGGAGACCTGCCAATGGCTTCAAGGCTTGTAGTGAAGTTATATATCAAGACAAGATTACACTCAGGACTTTTGAAAAGCGATTCGCACTTAGCAATAATATACGATATGAATTTAATAATCTGCCATACTACTTTCTTTCTTTCCTCAAGGAAGTGAATGGAATGCTTACCGTAGCAAAAGCAATCTCTCACCATGGGCATGATTAATCAATAATGTTTGTTTGTTTGTTTTTTTTAGTTCATAAACTATTATCCATGATGGGTCTTAAAAGGAACAAAATGAGCGAGTTCTTGGATGTTCTTCTTGTGATATTGACTACATAAATGTTCTCAAGACATCTCTTGCCATCACTTGTTAACTTTAAAAATGAAGAAAAAAAAATCTTACTATATTGAAATTAATGGGTGAAATGTAGTCTTTAAGAATAAAGAACACCAAAAACCCACCGGTCACTTTCCCCATTCTGACCACAATTACATAACTAATTATCAAGTTCAATGCACTTTCCCTGCTACAATCTAGACAGGTGACTCTCACACTCTTTTTAAAATGTATCTTAAGTTGTATGATCATTATACTGATACTTTCTTATAAAACATTTACAAAATGGGGAACAACCCATTCCACCCTGTTCCACCCACATCTCTGTAAGCTCAATGTGGCATAGATTCTTCTAGACCTTTTTTATATGCATGTATAGACATACAAATATTTATATATAAACACAAATATTTACATTAGAGGCATATGGTTTAATTTTATGATTGTCTTTTACATGTATGAAATTATATCGTACCCAACTGTTCCATAACTTGATTTTTAACTTCATGTCTTGGGAATGTTGCCACATCAATACATGTAAATTTGCCTTTCTCTTTGGAACCACTGTGAAGTATTCGATTGTGTCTGTATCCCACACTCTGTTAACTCTTCCCCTATGCATTTATACAGTTTCCATTTTTCCCCATTACAAATGATGATTCCATGGACATCCCTGCAAAAGCTGCTCTTTGAGCACATGAGTATTTCTCCATAGCCATACCTAGATGTGGAATCATTCTGACAAAGGGACTGGAGTTTTATTTTAAAAAATACTGCTAAATAGTAATAGTTATAGCTAACTATTACATGCTTGGACCTATATTAACTCAGTCCTTATACCTATGACATAGGTAATATCATTGCTTCTATTTAGAGTTGAGAAAACTGAGGTACAGAGAGGTCAAGTAACTTGTCCAAAGTCACACCATGGAACCAGTATTCATATCGGGGCATCTCACTCCAGAATCTTTGTCCTTAGCAAAACAGTAGGCTGTCTCTCTCAAATGTGTGACTGTATGGACATATTATGTACCTAAACTATATACAAAAATAGAAGTTAAAAGAAATTATATAAACTAGTTAATATTTTATAACATTAAGTCAAAAGCTTTTTCTTTTAATAAAACTATTCTTAATAGTAATATTTTTATGAAAATACGTGATGGAATATGCTCCCTTTTTAAAAATATTTGACTCTATACTTTATGATGCAGTCATTCAAAACTTAGGTTCAGTTTATTGGCTGTCACAGCTGAAAATGTTACCCCACAAAGACTCAGAGGGAAGAAGTACATGCTGGACCATACTGACTAAATCCTGATATGAATTTTTAAATCCCATCCACCAATTAATCACAGTCTTTTCCTAAAGTGTGGCTGGTAAATGTCCATTTGCTCTGTGTGTCAATATGTTCTCCTTAGGAAGTAATCAGAACGTTTCACGTTTCTGTGCGTGCTGGGAGCTTGTCTCCAATGTGGCCGCCATCAATTCCTTCCCTCCTAGCAAATGCAAGTCATTTCCCTACTGAGAGACGGAGTCTGTTCTTTCATTCCCTTGAATCTTGGCTAATGTGTGACTGCTTTAGCCAATGGGGTATTGTTAAAATGAAGCTGCCTGATTTCTTTTTTGATTTAATTTTTTAAAATGTTTATTTATTATTTATTTACTTACTTACTCTTTTGAGAGGCAGACAGAGCCTGAGCAGGGGAAAAGCAGAGAGAGAGAGAAGGAGACACAGAATCTGAAGCAGGCTCCAGGGTCTGAGCTGTCAGCACAGAGCCCGATGTGGAGCTCGAACTCACAGACTGGACTGCTAGATCGTGACCTGAGCCAAAGTCGAGCCACCCAGGTGCCCCAGACGCTGGCTGACTTCTGAGACTTGGTCATATTGAAGACTTTGGACTTTCTGGGGAAAACCAGCCACTGCATAAGATGGAGTACCCAGAGATTGCCAGGTTGTGAGGAAACCCAGGCCATCCATGTGGGTAGAAAAGGAAAGAGATGCTTGGCCAGCTCTCAAAACTTCCAGCCAAGCTTGCCCAGACAGCAGACATGTGAATGAGAAAATCTTCAGGTGACTTCAACCCCACTCACCTGTGACTGCAGTTGTGTGAGACATCCCCAAGGGAGAACCATCCAGTTAAGCCTGTCTATACCCAGAACTGTAAGAGATAGTATTAAATTATTTTAAGCCACGTAGTTCTAGAGTGCAGATTATCTGCATCACAAACAGTAGAACAGAATTTTACTGCAATGCCACATTTGGAAGACTTTTCAGTCGGTTAGATCATTTTATTTTCATGGTTTCCTTCAAGGGTGAGACACGGCAGCTTTGTATGGGTATAGTCATAAAGCTTTTTAAAAGGCATGAGAACAAGAAATATTTTCAAACATTCATTTGCAAAATGTTCTTTCTGTGGCTGTTTCTATTTTAAAAACATTTTTTAAGCCACATATTGCTTAAAACGTCACTTTTCCTAATAGGAGTAGATTACAGTTTTTTTCCCCCAAATACCTACTAAGTGGGAAACTACTGATCATGTTTGTCATCATAGAAAAAGTCCATTTTTTAAAACTTTTTATTGTGAAACAGTTGCGAGAAGAGTACAAAGAACTCTCGTGTATGCTTCACAGAGATTTCCCAACTGTTATCATTTTACATGTTTGCTTTATCAGTCTCTGTAAATATGTGTGTTAATTATTTTCCTTATGAACTATGCAACCCAGTTGCAGATATAATGCTGCTTTACTCCACATAAACTGGGACATTGTTTTACAAAATCACAGTGCAGTGATCAAACCCAGGAGCTTAACGCTGATGAATGCTATTATCTAATCTACAAGCCTTATTCAAATATCACCAGTTATTCTAATAATGTCATTTTGAGCAAAAAAAAAAAAAACAAAAAAAAAAACAAGAAAAACATGTCACCCAGGGTCCCACTCAGAATCACATGCAACATTTTCTCGACATGCTTCTTGTCTCTTAATCTGGAGCAGTTTCTTAGTCTTCATTTCTCCCCAGTGACCTTGATACTTTTGAAAAAGTCAAGCAATTTGGACTTATTTCTTCATGATTAGAATCAGGTTATACATTGTTTTTCTTTCTTTTCTTTTCTTTCTTCCTTTTTTTTTTTTTTTGGCACAGAGTTGATTCTCTATCCTTTCAACACAACTTTTCAAAAAGTACCTGATGTTGTTTGTTTTCTGTATATATGGGTCTATTTCTGCTTTTTCTTTGCTTGTTTGTTTGTTTGTTTGTTCACTTGTTACATGTGATCTCACATGTAAGTGAAATCATATGGTATTTGTCTTTCTCTGACTTCACTTAGCATAATACCCTCTAGGTCCATCCATGTTGCTGCATTATAAAGCCTGTTTAAAAAGGAGGAAAGAGTTACAAGAGATTCAAGAAAGGAGTCATTATGTGAGAAATGACATCCAGACTAAGAGATTTGAACGAGCAAATGAAAGAGACACGAGGGGTTGGGGACAGAGCGGCAGTTTAGAAATGGCTTTAGGTAAGTATTCAACGAGGACAGTGGGGGACTGATTGGTCTTGAATAAGCTATGTTTGCTAACAACAAAACAGCAGTAAGCCCCTTGAAAATTAAATGCGTATCATAACTTGTCTTAATGCTTAATGCTTTCGCTACCTCGTCTCATTTAAGTCATGTAATAACCTCATGAGGTAGACCTGTTAGTCCCCGTTTTACAGTTGCATAAAATGAGGCTCAGAGAGAGGAAAGAGATTTGCCCGAGTAGATGAGACTAACTCCAAAACCCTCACTTGCTAACAGTCTGCTTTCAGGTTGGGGCCATACCCGTATTATACTGATAGTCAACAAGCAACAGAATGAACTACACCAACTGATTTCTTAAAAAGTTAAAACCAATCTTCTCTCCTATAAAAATACACAATGAACACCAAAGGCTCTGGGATGCCTCCTTTGATACTGGTAACAAACTAAAAGAAACTGGTTCTCCCAGCTTGCAAAAATGCAAGAAAAGGCCAAAAACTAAAGGTTTTAAGTCCATTTAAATGAGCGAGTAAATCTTGTGGCAATATCATCCATGTGACTGGGCCTTAAATAAATATGAGTTCATTATTTAAGAATAAATAACGAGTTACAAATTATTTTTGCAAGTATCAATCATTCACAACCATCTTCTTTTGTCAGTGGTCTAGAAATCTTGAGCCAAAAGCTTTATGTTACTAAAGATTAAATTCTTCACTAGTAGGCCAAGGATGAAAATATATTGTGTTTTTATTTGGATAGTCTGGGAGTATTGAATTTGTCCTTTTCTTATCATTAACATTCATCTCTCTGGATCAGCCACTTCTCTTTGAACTCGGGAAACAGGAATTTGATAGCACACAGTATTTAAATCAATTAAAACAAGAATCCAGACAGAACCAAGTAATTCTGGGAGTTAACTGCAATAACTCTTTCATCTCAAAAAAGTTCAGTTCAGTTGTTTATTTGGAAAATGACCAGCATCAACGCTAACTTTCCAGGGTGCATAAATGTGTTTTCCTACAATTACTAATACTATGTTCTACTTTCCAAAGAACAGAAATGAACCAAAGGGATATAAGCACTTGTTGGCAAAATTAAAAAAAAAAAAAAAAAGCTTTATTTCAGGAATTGGAAATTTGAACTCACTTTATGAAGTGCTTTTAACTCAACACAAGTTGCATGTAGTACATGTTCAACAAACTTTTCTGATTTATGGTACGGACATGGCTGTGAGTTGGACGTTACATGGAACAATTTCTCTGGAGAGGCGGTGATGTGGCCAGCTGTCAATAATAAAGCCAGAAAGGAGTTTGCGAAGGTTCATTTGATCTGATTTTGACTTGGTCTCGTTTGGTGGGGTCTGAAAAGTGCAAAAAAGCAAATGGCAATAATGATAATCACTCATATTGCAACCCGGAGCTAGTCACTATTAATGTTTAGCATAGCTGCTGCTAATTTTTTTTTTCTGTTTAGATACATTATTCTAAAGATTGTGCAAGCTATCTGGTTACAAAATTTTCTTTTAAAGAAATAATTAGTTCCTTTCTAATCAAGCTGAGTGTCTTTGGACATCTACCCTTGCCCTGGTCCCTCCCCACCCTTGCACTTGATTTGCTTCTTTCCCTTTCTTTAAAGCAGTTTTTGGCTTTCTGCTTCTGCTCCTTCTTCCCTTTCCGCCTTTCCTTCCTCTGCTGTCTATAGCCTTCCAATTCCATCCATCACCTAGTGTTACACTGTAATGAACTAGTGTGGCTATGTAGTAGATTAGGGCCTCCTATGAATCCGGAGAAACAACTTACAGATGGAGAAATAATAAAATGTATCCTTCTAGTCCACGGGAAGCAAATTCTTCCTGGCTTGGAACCTTGCAGATTTGATTTATTGGATCGAATCCCCTTAATCATAACTGCCCTTTTGGATGGGTTCAAAGAGTACATATTCCAATGACCTAAATAAGGACAAGGCACATACACTCAAAATGTCAGCATGGGATGGAAAAATAAGGTCAAAGGGACTTTATTCCTTAGACCAGAAGGAAATCCATTTCTTACCCTGGATCCAAGACTTTGATGGCTCCAAGCCAGCAGCCCATTTCCTATTTTAAAATCTTTGATATCACCAGAGTTCTTCTTATGAGATAAATAATACATGCCGATGTACCTTAAGAAATAGAAAGCCGTAGATAAATGTGCATGGTTATTTTTATGAATCTATGCTGTTCGTCTCTTTCCACACCAAGAGCAGAATAGTTTTGCCTTCTTGTTCCTATTGTACAGTATGAAAAATAAAGCTTATGAGAAATGTTTTCAAGCCGAAGGGAAATGGCATCTCCTTCCGGCCCAGTTCCTGGCACATAATGAGTATGTATCAAACATACTTTAATGAAATTACTATAAAACGAAAAATGCTATAAGTTGTCTTTTGAAACAAGTAGCAATGAGAATATCTTCAAAGGACCACCCCATCACATAAAGCCCTTCTCACTAAACACTGTCTGGCAAATCCAGATAATTCATTCTTGACTTTTGCTGAGGTAGTTGTAAATCTAGCATTTTTAAAAGACTCGCAACCTACCCTTATGTGGAGGGATAAAAATGGTGAGATTAGTAATAGAATTATGAATAGGATAACAACATCTTACTTACTCCTGTCCCTGAGGCACAATCCTTGGTAAGGAAGCCAGATCTTATCAATGGTGACTGAATAAATATATTTTAGTTTGTAATAAAATGACTTAGCATAGGTCCAGATATTTATGTACCAGTAAGTGATGGCTTTAATTCTTAATCACTTCAAAATACTATAAACTGATCTTTGCATCTCCTTCCAGCCCATAAGTAATAAGTATTTATCAAACATACTTTACATAAACTAACATAAGGCATATCGAGACACTACAATCTGATTGCCATTCGCAATTAGTTTGTGTTTTTGGCCTCCATGAAATTTTATTTTCTTATGCTTGTGTTGATAGACAGTATGGAAATATACAGGATTGGATCATAGACTTCAGAGGACTACTGTTATTTATGGGCAGATTTCATGAATTCCAATTGTCTTCTGGCTGGCTTGTACTTAAAAGGAAAAGTCTAACTCAGTGTGTAGGAAGAATGTTAAGCAAGAGTACTATGAAGTTAAAAAAAAAAACTCACCTATAAAACTGAAACTATTTATGCCTAGGGAGAATTTATATTATTTACATTCCTTTTCAGATAAAAAAAATTATATGGAAAAAACCGTTGGGAAACAGAGCCTCCCCTTGATGAGTTAATTTTATCCCATTTGTATCATTGCTGGAAGAAGAAAATAAAAGTTAAACATCAAGGGAATGCTTTGAAAAAGTAACCTAATGGCATGTACCATTTGATATCAAAGTTATAACATGGAGTAAAGTGTATGGACAACCTGTAAGTATTTGTGCAGCCACACATCACTCCAGACAATTGTTTATTAGGGATACCTGTTCATACTCCTTGAAGTATAATTAGGTGCCTTTTTTTATTGTCCAACTCAAAGTGGACACACTACAGAAGAACATGGTTGAAAGATGGGCATAAGGGAACTTTAGAAGCCTATCTATTCAGTAGCTGTGGGTATGTAGGTACATTGAAAATAGTTGCAATGTACTCTTTAATCCTTCAGTAAATAAAATGCCTTGTGAATATTTGACATTGAGGATAATTCATGAGACTATTATCCCAGGGAAGGAGGGGTAGATACACCTTCAATAAAGATGTATTTATTCTGGATTAATCAACAAAGTTGATTATTCTGGATGTATAGGAAGATAATATTGTTAAAAACCAGGCTTTTTTGAGAATATTTTTTCCTCAAAATCTCTCCTTATATATGTTTATGTCTCTCCTTTAATAAATATCCCAATTATATACCAGTCCTGGTCTACTCAGAAAACAGAGTTTTTATGCTGACATACAGTCAAGAAAGAGGATAAGAAGAAAGAAGTTCCAAACCAAGAAAAAAGAAAGGGCCTCTTCACTAGAGAAGATGGACAGGAAAGGGTAAAGGAGATAGAGAGAGATGGAAAACATAAGACTCGACTGAGAAGTCGGCCAGAACCCCAGACAGTCCTAGGAGTCAGCCAAAAGGAGAATGTGAGAAAACAGTAAGTCTGATGGAAATCTTGAATAGATGAAGGGGAATCTGAGAACATCCAGACTGGCTTTCCACTTTCCTGTGGAAACCAATATGGTGCAAGCACGTAGAAGAGCAAGGGCACTATGAGATTTCTAAACAATTGGGCCTAAAATGGCATTCCCTAGTCTTCATGCACTGCATGTGGACTCCAGCAGTTTCCACAAGCACTGTAGCTGGTGCACAAAAGGTAGCTAATGGGAAAGACTAGCTAGCTTGCCAGGGAGAACTACCACAATAGGGACAAATAAACCTAAGTGTGCCCACACTTAAGACTACGTGGTAGACTTGGCAAGATCTTGCCAAATCTACAGAATAAGAAAGAAAGAAAGTTAGGCCCCGCCTGGTGAGGTGGACAAGATCCCAAGAACAATCAACATGGTACCTTATCCATGAGGAGAGAAGAGACCATAGCTTACCCTACCTATGAGTGCTTCAGCTGCCAGTGTCGGTGTCCAATAGAACCAGATGGCACCACTGCCTTATTATCTGGCCCTAGTGTATTAGAAACCTGTGAAGACCAATCAATGTTCAGACTTTTGGTCCTTCCAGCTCTTATTGGCAGGAGGTAGTGGGAGCACCCCCCTCCACCCCTCTACACAGAGCGTCCACTTTGGGAGCTCATAGAAAGGAGGAAAAAAAGAGAGGAGCCATCCTGATAGAGACTTTAACCTTGAAGTGAACTGGAATTTAAACCAGAAGAGATTGGGTTACCTTCAACTTGGCAAGTTTACATTAACTGGAAGACTCCAGAGAAAGATGAACTCAGTAATACAAAACAAAGTTATAGTTTTTTTGCACACAGGAGACTGAATGCATAAATTTCAACCCAGCTGCCCTACTTTTAAGAGGTCAGCTTTTTCCTTTGCTCTGAGAAATATTCTGGCCATTTTCTTTGCCAAGGCAACTGGAGCTTTCTGTCACAGATTCTCCCTCAAGCTTTCTGAAGATATCTCAGCCTAACCAGCTTTGTTTTTCCACCTTGTTGCTTTAACCTTTGGTGCTGGATTCTCGCTAACCTTTCAGGCTTGATCAAATCTGAGCCTTAGTTATTTGGTACTTCAAGTTGTAAATCAAACTTTATTCCATTCCTAGGAGTTTTGTTCTCCCAGGTCTACTAAACACTGTGTCTATATCTAATTAGATTCTTTGTTTCTTGCGGGCAAAAACTGTGGCCAATACATCTATATTCTAAGCTCTTAATAAAAATGTTTGTATGCTGGAGCACCTGGGTGGCTCAGTCAGTTAAGTGTCTGGCTCTTGGTCTCGGCTTGGGTCATGATCTTATGGCTTATGGGATCGAGCCCTGTGCACAGGCTCTGTGCTGACCGGGCTGAGTCTGCTTGGGATTCTCTCCTTCTGCTTTTTCCCTGCTCTAATGAGCACGGTCTCTCTCTCTCTCTCTCTCTCTTTCTCTCTCTCTCAAAATAAATAAATAAACATTAAAAAACATTTCACGTGTAAGTATGTGTCTGCAGGTTTTCACCCATATAGAAAGGGCAGTTTTTGGAGCTTGAATACACACACACACACACACACACACACACACACACACACACACACGCACACGCACACACATCACTTTCCTCTCTATTCACACTGGGCATTAAAAGTGGGCCTATTTAAAATTGTATTTAGACAGTGAACATAAGCGTTACATCTAAACCAAGATCTCTTAAGGACCTAATAGTCAGCTAGTTTGATTACCATTATTACAGATAATATGTGGTTTACTCTGGGACTTAGGCATACCTGCCTACAATTCTTGTTTTTCTGCTGAAATCACTACCTACACAGTTACATGACACCAATAATAAGTTTGTAAGTAATTAGTGACAAAGCTTTCTTTTGTTGTGTTTCAATAGAGCGAAATCCTGGGGCTAATTCTACCATTATGTACATATGATATCACTTCCTGAAAATATAGGAACATGAGGGGTTCTGTTGTTGTTTTTTTAGTACAACAAAGTGAGAAATGCTATGGAAGAAATGGCCTCCAGAAATGTGGTTGATTTCTATCTCAGGAATGTGTGTGAAGAACTAGGAGGATAGGTTTCGTCAAATAGCTGCTAAACCCAGCAGGCTCCAGCTAGCCTCTATTTAGCAACTAGATCCCAAGACCTTCTACCTGCCTGCATCTTAAGTTTCCTAATATTTCACCAGCTCTGGGTACAAATGAAGTCACATTAATACAAATAGTCCATATTTCACCCAACCAGACCTCTGCTTCGCATTCTAAATTTATTCTCCATAAAAAGCTCCCCTAAATATTTCTGACATTATCCAGGGTGGTTCATACGAGCTTATTAACAAGTCTGGTCAGATGTGTCCTGACATCCCCCAGGTGCTGCTGTCACTTGCAACACAAAGCATGATTCCTTCCAAACCCACCGCCCTTCAGGATGCGGTCAGCTTCCTCATGAGGAGAGCAAGCATGCAGACAGACCCTGCTCGGCCTCTGGCCACCTTCTCTGTGTCTCACAACCCAGACTGCTCCCACTCTGGAAGATGTACTCAGAGCCAGATGACTTCTTTTCTCACTGAATATGTGGATCTTCTCCTTAGGGAGACACCAAGCAATGCCATAAACAGATTTTAATCAAAGTCACTTTTTTAGGTTGTGCTAATGTGAGCTTTTTCTCAGGATCTAAGCGGCAGAGGAGTCCAAAGGACGGGGCCTAGGGCAGAAATAATGCTGACAGACAGCACTGGACCAGGATAGCTCTTGGCCTTAACTGAGACCTCATCATCATCGAGACAGACATCCAACAGGCTTAGAGCATCGGTTCACCTGGAAGGCCTGACAAGTAAAATTCTCAGCTTGGCTCAAGCTGAGTCCCTACTACACAGTATTTATGGAGATAATCTATAAGATTACCTTCTAGAGATGACCCACAGGTATAAAATGAAGTCCAAAGTGCAAATTTAAGCAATAACCATCAAAAGTGCGCTGATCAAAACCACAATGAGCCACCCTCTCCCATCCATTAAGACGGCTAACATAAAAGAAAAAAGAAAGAAAAAAAGGAAACAACAAGTGTCCGAGAGGATGTAGAGACATTGAAACGCTTGTGCACTGTTGGTGGGAATGTAAAATAGTGCAGCCTTTACGGAAAACAGTGTGGTGGTTACTGTATGGGATGTATACATACAATCGAACATTAGCCAGCCTTAAAAAGGAAGAAGATTCTGACAACGTGGGTGAAACTTGAGGACGTTATGCTAAATGAAATAAATCCGTCACAGAAAGAACAATTCGGGAAGGTTTCACTCACGTGAGGCCCCTAGACCGGTCCTTTTCATAAAGACAAAGTAAAATGGTGGTGGCCAGGGGCTGGGCGATTGTTGGTTTGTGTGCTCAGAGTTAGGGCTTTGCAAGGTGAAAAGAGTTCTGTGGATGAACGGTGCGATGGCTGCACAAAGTGTGAACGTACTTCATGCCCCGAACTGCGCCCTTAAAAATGGTTAAGATGATAAATGTTACCGCACGTGTATCTTACCACAAATTTTAAATTAAAAAAAAAATGTTTTGAGGGTTTAACTCCCAGTAATGCCTAAATAGTTTCTTTTGGGCCAACCTCTTCTCTAAGAGCAGCTAGAAAAGTTAGATTCAAGGGGGAAAAAAAGTGTATATCTGTTCCACTTGAAGTCATGAGAGTAAACAGGACAGGGAGACTTTGAAGATTCAGCGCCGGAAGGAAGCTACGAGAGGCAAGATGCACATAGATGGGGTCACTTTTCCCTTCAAGCCCATTACGAATTTCGAAAGGTAAAATGGTGGCTGCAAGGCTGAGAAGTTGGACTGAGCTTTTGGTAGTCCCACATAGATGGAGGGGGAAAAAATGGAGTTCACGGGCTAGCAATGGGGAGCAGCTTTGTTGGGACTCCAAATGGATACAGCAAAGGATAAAGGTAAACCAGAAACGGATTGGTCCTCAGAATGACTGAAATCCATATTCAGATTATTTCTATTTCGGCGTGGGATGAGAGGGCCTTCCCTTAACCAGTGATCTGCCAGAAGAAGAAAAAGTAAATTTTCACTGTAGAAAAATAACAACGTCAATGCTTCAAATTCTTGACAATTTATCATTAAAAATGCCTGGCACCCAATAAAGAATAACCAGGTAAAGTCTAGAATTCAGTTAATAGTAATGTTGGTGTCTTCATTCTGAAAATTGTACCATCATGATGTAAGATGAAAGCATTAGGAGAAACTAAAGCTGGATGAGGGATATATAGGAGCTCTGTATTTTGACAATTTTTCTATACAGTTAAATGTACTCCAAGCCAAAAATAATTTATTTTAAAAAATAACCAGGGATACAAGAATATATGAGTTTATTTGAAATCAGTTGACTGAAAACAAAGAGAAAAAAGCAACCGGAAACTGGAACTATTAACCACAGACTTGAAAAACATGATGCTAAGTATGTCCAAGGAATTAAATGAGATGATTTTTTTTTTGTAAGCTGGAAAAGATTTTAAACATGAAAATTTTAGAACTGAAAAATATAGTAATTATTAAAAGCTTGTCAAATGGCTTTAATGTCATATTAAAAGACACTGGATAAGTTAGGTCTATATATAGATAAGTTAGATCTATATATAGATCTAATATGTACATTCAATCTAAATTATCATTCAGTGTCTTTATATATATAAAGAGGGCAAGAAAGCAAGACATGAGACGTGATCGAAAATTTTAACCTATGAGGAGTCGGAGTCCTGGGAGGAAAAGGAGAATCGAATAAAAATATTATTTGAAATTATGGCGACTGAGAATTTTAAAAACCTGAATAAGGATATCAAATTGTGGATTTAAGATCTACCGTAAATGCCAAGCCAAAAATATAAAAAGAAAATTATAAAATTTATGAAAATTCCGAACTTATTAGTCCATAGGGAAATAGAAATCAAAACCATAATAAGATACCACTCACCAAGGAGCCTACTATTTTTTAAGCTAGTCATACAATTGAAGTACAAAATTGAAGTACATGGCCATGGTCATAGCTATTGGGACTGTAAATTGGGAAAAATCACTTTGGAGGAGTACTTGATAATATGTTAATGCCGACCATAAAATATACCTTGTGACACAGCGATTCTTCCCATAGGTAATTGCCCAAAAGAAATTCAGATTATTCACAGCAGCGTTATTCACCTATCAAATAGATACATTGTGTTAAGTGGCAGTTGAAGAATTACATTAGAAAACTTGAGGGAAGGGAAAGTCTAGACACAAAAGAATACGTACTATATTTGGTTTGGAATTGAAAATGCTAGTTACCCTTTGGAGAGGATGGCAGGGAAAGTTATTTGGTAGGGCTACTAGAGATGTTCTGCTTCTTGATCAGAGCACTGGTCATATAGATGTATTCACTTTGCAAAAACTTATCAGGCTGTGCACTTAAGATTTGTGCACTTTAGGGCACCTGGGTGGTGCAGTTGGTTGGGCATTCGACTCTTGATCTCAGCTCAGGTCATGATCTCACAATTCATGAGTTCGAGCCTGCAATCGGGCTCTGAGCTGATGGTGCAGAGCCTGCCTTAAATATAACCGCCTTCCCCTCAAAAGAAAGAAATTTTGCAATCCTTACCTCATGCTTTCTGTCCTCAATTTCAGCTTTCTAGAGGCAACCACTTCCAACTATTTTTGATGGTTTTTTGTGATGCTTAGATCCATATTTCAAAATAACCAGCAGATCCTGCTAATTTCTTGATTCCAACTACCTTTAAATATTCATTGTTTTTATACTATAAAAGTTGAGGATTTTGCTCTACCTACCTTCCCACATAAATATCCTGCCCTTCTGCCCAATAGACCTGTTATTTTTTTTAGTAAATGGACTTCCGTTGCTTACATTATTATGGGAACATAAATATTATTCATGTTGAGCCATATAAATGTACTGAAAGTATATTCTTTTCTTGCACAAAATTTTGCTTTTTTTGTAGTTAATTTGAAAAAAAAAACTTTTGGGGGGCTCTGCACTGACATCATGGAGCCTCCTTGAGATTCTTTCTCTCCCTCTCTCTGTCCCTCCCCAGCTCACATGCACACTCTCTCCCTCTCAAAATGAATAAAGTAAACTTTAAAAAAAAAAACTATGTTTTTTTTTATTTTTATATTTTTTTAGATTTCTGAGAACCCATCCCCAGCCTCTCACACAGATATTCTACACTGAGGCATTTTATCAGTTGTGTCTAGATGTCTGACAGCTTCTCATGTAAAATTTCAACCAAACCTCCCAACCCCCCATGCCCCCGCCCTCACCCTTTCTAGACATTCCTGTTGCTCTAATTCCTGAGGCTTTTCTGAGGTTCCACAACTATAGAAGGGACAATCCCACAAGACCACTTGATGTAGAAGGCACACAGTGCAGCTGTCCATGATTTTGAGGGACCCCAGATATGCTTTTTGGGGTGGATGCTTGAAGAGAGGTTGAGCGTTCTCTCAGGCTACCTGATGATGCATTTCCGTGATTTTTGCTGGGCTCTGCCTCTCTCCCTCCCCTCACCCTTTTCAGCTGCCTTTCCTCTCCCAGAAGCCCAGGGAATCTTTTCTTAGGAGTGTGTGTGTGTGTGTGTGTGTGTGTGTGTGGTGATATGAATGCAGTGACCCCACAAGTTTTTTTCTTTGCCCTGAGTCATTTGGAGTCTCTATTTTTCTCAATTCATTTTCCTGTAATGATCTTGTCCTGGGACAATCACTGGTAACCAGTATAGCTGATGCCCCGCTGTAAGAATGAGCAGGAATAATGAAAAATCTAGGGAAAGGCAAAAGAAATTATACATTTTTCTTACATCATCAAGCCCTGCTGACGACCTTCCCTTCTGCTTGTTCCATTCCAATGCCTGACATTTTTCACCATCATTTCTCTTCATTGTCTGTCACTCTCCAGAAACTCATGTTCAAAGGTGGATTATTAATTTCTTCTCATCCTGCATACATGAATAGATTTTTTAAATGGGGCTCATTGGCATTCTTGCAAATGTCATGATAGAAAAGGGACCGACATCTTATTAGTCCATGAAGGGTCCCCATCTCTGTGCAATCCAGCCTCCACCCTCTGATTTGGCATTTCCCCCAATTTCCTGTTTTCCAACAGGCTTGAGAGTTTATAAAAACAAATTGTTCAATCACAAAAGACTCTTAATGATAAAGAACAAACTGAGGGCTGATGGAGGGTAGTGGGTGGAGGTGGGCTACATGGGTGATGGATACTAAGGAGGGCACTTGTTGGGATGAGCACTGGGTGTTGTATGTTAAGTGATGGATCATTGAATTCTACTCCTGAAACCAAGATTGCTTTGTCTGTTGACTAACTAAAATTTAAATTAAAAAAAAAATTGTTCTCTGCTCAATTTTTTACTCTGTAACCTCCAGATATAACCTCCAAATATTTACTTAACACTTCCAGGCAGTGTTTTTTTTACTATAAGGCAAATTGCCTTAATTTTTTGAAACTCTAATTTCTGTTTTAATCATATTTTAAGGCAGGAAACAAACACTTTCTTGAATCAGCAACATTTCTCCCTCCAGCCCCATCCCTCCTTCTAGTATTAGCTGGAAAATGCTTTATCCCTTACCTACTGCAAGGAATCAGAGGTCAGGCAGCCCGGACAGTTCTTATCATTAAATGGGGTCCCAGATAGTTTTTAAAACTGTGACAATCATATGAATATATTAGTAATTTACTTTTATGTGCCTTACTGTAATTTTCTTTTATAGCTTTCTATTAATACTTTGGAAGCTTTTGCAAAATTTGACAGAAGTTGAGAATCATAAACTCCAGGTACTCATTCAAAAACTAACTCAGGGATGTTCTCATTTTGTCCATACCCTCACTCACTCCCTGACCTCAGGCTTATTTTTATTTATTTAATTTTATTTAATTTTATTATTTAATTTAATTTAATTTAATTTAATTTAATTTAATTTAATTTTATTTTATTTTATTTTTGAGAGTGGGGAAAAGACAGAGAGAGAGAGAGAGAGAGAGAGAGAGAGAGAGAATCCCAGGCAGGCTCCACACCCAGTGCCAGAGCTCAACTGGAAACTCAATCTCACTACCGTGAGATCATGACCTGAGCAGAAATCAAGAGTCAGATGCTCAACAGACTGAGCCACCCAAGCGCCCCAGTTGTCTTAATCTTTAATTTACCACTCTATCTCTTTTATCCCCCTTTGCAATTTATCTGTTGACACAACCAGATCATTTGTCCAGTAGATAGACTTTCCCAGTCTGGATTTTGCTGCCTGCACCCCTGTTCCATCCTTTAATGTATTTGTCTGTCCCTGTGTTTCCTATAAACTGGTCATTAAATCCAGAGGCTTGCACAATTTAGGTTTGCATCCCAACATGGACCATGTGCCAGCAGCACTTCACAGCAATGTTCCCACTAGCGCCTTCACTTCCAAGAATCTGAGTTTGAGATGACTATATGTTTTGGAAAGGATAGACATATTTTTTCTTTCCTTTCCCACTTAACTGGCATTCATAGATTCTTTGGGACATGCTTTCTCTGTACTTGTAGGAGCAAAATTTTAGATATATTTTTCCTCCCAGAGGATGTGAAGAAGATTAATTTAAAATAAGTTCATTTCAGGGCACCTGGGTGGCTCAGTCGGTTGAGCATTGGACTCTTGATTTTGGCTCAAGTCACGATCTCGAGGTTCATGAGATCGAGACCTGCATCCAGCTTTGCACTATCAGCGCTTTGGATCCTTTGTGCCTCCCTCTCTCTGCCCTTCTCCCACGTGTGCTCTTTCTTTCTCTCTCAAAATGAATAAACTTAAAAAATAACTTTAAATAAGTTCATTTCAGTGAAGTCACATTTCTAAATCCAAGACCCTCCATTCAAGTAACTACTCTTCAAATAGATACTATTCTAGCACAGGGAGGTTTCTTCACCTGACTTCCAGCACCTACAGTAAGCACAAAGAGATTGTAACTCTACAGAATACATTTTCAAGGAACAAGTATTTAGCTGGGTTTTTCTGAAAATTAATATGATTCCTTTATTTTTCCTTCCATTTTCCACAAACATTTATATAGTTTAGTCTGCATGGATTGGTTTAGCTTGGCTAAAATAATTGTGAAGATTCTGCAGAATCAGCTTCCCCACTGTTTGTGGTTAGAACCCTATGTATCCCCTGAAAGACCTGGCAGAAAGGAATAAACATTGGGCCACCAGCCTCAAGGAGCTTCCAGTCTTGTACAGAAGCAGACACCCAATTAGCTACAGTGCAAAATGTGCCAAAATAAAGACCACACAAGAAAGATGAATAAAGTCCAGTGAGGGTGCTTAGGAAGGAAAGGTCACAGCTAAGGAACACAGCCTTCTTGGAGAAGGTGGGATTTAGGAAGAGTCTTCCAGGAGAGATAGGATTTTGACAGAAGGAGACAGCAGGGGCTGTGATGGAGGCAGAGGGTCTAGCAGGACAAAGCGAGGTGGGAAACCATTGCTGTGCTCAGGTTGACCCTCAGGAAGTGTCGAGCATGGTTCTGAGTTTGGCTGCCATTAGGATTACCTGGGAGCTTTAAAACACCCAAACCTGGGCTCCTCCTGAGACCAACTGACTCCAAGTCTGTGGGAGTAGGTCTGGGTGTCTGGTGCATTTTGATAGCTCCCTCAGGGGATTTAGGGAGCACATCATGTGAAGAAGGAAAAGCAACAAGGTCCTGTGGTGGAGGATTATGGCTGGAGAGGTAAGCAGTTGGCAATGCAGAGCTGGCCACCCTCTTCTGCAGCTGCTCCAGAGGGCATGATCACAGAGCCCCAAGGATGACAGAGCTGCCAAAGACTCATGGAGATTACCTGGCTCGACCTTTCTCTTTTGATTGTACACACTTATTACACAAGGGATAACAATGGAGTCTTGAGGTCAATGATTTAAACAATAAATATACATACAGAATAAAACTCAGAAAGGCCCCTGTTACCATTCTCAGCTTACCCGCACCGCCCCCCCCCGCCCCGCAAAGGCTACTCCCGAAAACCATTCAGGCCTTCTCTTCTCCTGACCTCTTTTAATATATTTATGCTTTAATGTGTGGGTAACAATTTTAGTTCGCACACTAGAGACTGAGAGCAACAGCACATTTATTTTCTACCCCTAAACACATGTAATCTGCTCTAAACCCCATTTCACCGGGCTCGTGAGAAATTCCATTCCAGTAGATTCTGCGGGGTTTCTTTTGTACTTTACACTATGAGGGCTAATTTCAGTAGTCGTTAGTTTCCAGAACATTCTGAGAGGACTCTGTATTTCTATTTCAGGCTGATCTATTCTGACAGGCTCATAGACCCAGTCTGTATCTCTCCTGAAGGCAGGGAACATCCTGAAGTCTCTGGGGCAAAGGTCCCCAGAGTCCTTTGCAACTGCTCTCAATACCACCACTCAGGTTACATCCTCCACCCAATCCCTAAGCATCCCAGTTCAGCTCCCATCTGGGTGCTGCAGAGAAGTGGATTCTATATGGTGTCTCCTCAGCCACCTTTAAAAAGCTCATCCTTTCATGTAGACTAGCTGGCTAAATGCCACCTCTTTTGACAGATTTCAGCATTTTCTGCTTCTTAAACTCAAAATACTTTCCTCTAGGTCACCGTTTTTGGGTCGGTCCCGCAAAATTCCTCTCACTGAATGTAGGCTGTCACATAAGAGCCTGAAGGGTGTTGTCTTCAGGGTTGGCATTCTGAGTCACTGCATGGATGCAGAGTTCGCAGCCAACAGTTTTGACACAGGATCGACATGGCATGACACACTGGTCCCCACACAGAACTGGGGAAGTAGGCAGAAGTTCAGGTGAAGGTGTGGCTGGGAGACACAGAGAGGGCCAGTGAGAACGGAGATGTGGTACAGCCAGTCCTGAGCCCAACTGGCTATGACCAAGTCAAGAGAGATAGCAGACAAGTTCATGACCTACAGACATCAGCATCAGGGTGCTCAACAAAGCAGGTGGACAGGGACACTGGAGCAGAAGTCATTACACACATGTAAAATAGAGGTTTGGGGGTTCTTCTCACACCACGAGGACCCACTAACATTCTACACCCAGAAGTCATGTCGTAGAGAAACAAGGAAAGTGGGCAGGACTCCAGGACACTAGCCTTTCTACCTAGGGCTATCGAGCAAAACTATGGCAAATTCTTTCAATGATCCCATCAGTGTTGACTACAAGCACTACATCGGGGTACATTTTTCAGATTGTGGCTTTTTTTCTTCCTGGTGCACAGTGACTTAGAGGGAGACCAGATCACATTTTAAGAAGAAACATTTCCTCTGGGCATCTGAATTACAATGTGAGTACTTCTGTGACCTGCTTCCCTTGCATTTCACTAAGGAATAGGGCCTTTTAGTATGTTTTTAATTATTGTTTACTCTGTTACCAATTTTCTATTTATCCATTTGTCCACGTGCCTCTTGGGTATTGATCTTTTTTCTTATTTATTTGGAAGACCGCTTGATATATGTTGAATCTTGCACTTATTTACATAAAGATGACACCCAAGGGAGAGTGATAACTAAGAGGGTCAGAGCACTGGATGGATAGTCATAGCTTTGGAGCTCCATCCACCTCGACCCTTAATTCACAACTGAAGAACATCTGTCACTACTCAACTTGTTTATTGTGAATATAAGATTAGAAAATGTAGGCAAAGTACTTGATACCCAAATAGGGCTATATAAGTATGAAGACTGTGGTCATTATTTGCATAATACTGCATTTATTCGGCAAATATTTATTGATTTCCTAACATACCCAGGGCACCAAGATAGAGAATAAAGTTACAAAGTTGAGGAAAAAAAAAAGAAAAGATATTGTCCCTGTAAAGCTTTAGGACCACTTATAGGAGAGCAACATTATTCAGACCGCTATGCCAACCCATATATGATCACAAACTACAGAAGTGGTTAGGGGGCAAGACATGTGGTCCTGTGAATGCACATAATGGTGGTTCTGACCGTCAAGGAAGGTTTCCCTGGAAAAAGACATCTGAGTTGAGATCAGAAGAATGAGCAGGTTTTACTTATGTGGGGAGAGATAAGGAAATGTGCTCTTGGCACTGCTTATGCAAAGGCCCTGTTCAGGAGGGGACATTACTCACTCAAGGACTAGAATAAGGGCATGTTGGGAACAGAGACTTGGCAGGCAGGTGGTGAGGGTGTGCAGAGTGGCCTGAGACCAAGCTGGAGCGGGGTAGCCAGGGCCTAGATCCTGCCTGGCCTTGGATACATACAACAGCACTCGCCGTTGTCTGAAGTGCACCTGGAGGTCATGCACAAGCCCTCCTGGACATAGTGTCTCTCTTCTCCCCGATGCCCCACACTCTCTTCACCTTCATGAGGAGAAGCACTGCTGAGAAGGCCTTTTGCAAGTGAGCTCCCTCAGGGCTCCTTTCTAGAACCTGAAAAGCCCTATTGCATCCCATTCATCTGTTGGATCCATCACAGCTGAAAATATACTTTGCTCTTTTCGAGGACTCCAAGTCCTTTGCTCCAGGACTACATGAGTGCCATTGGCGTGAAACAAAGTATACTCCCCGAGCCCTGCCTAGCTTTTCCTCTCCTTCTTCTCACCTTGACTCTTACTCAGAAAGAGAACCTTGGGCCTCTGTTGTTGCTGTTGCTGTAACACAACTTACTTTCAGGAAGAGAACTGAACATCTTCATTAAAGACTGGATTTGGAATAATGTGAAACACCTAAAAAAAAAAAGTAAAGTTTCAGTTAAAGAAATGTCCTATCTGCCTCTGTAATTGATCAGGATTGGTCCATTCTGAGGAAAGAAAGGAGGGCCTTTACTTGTGCTTCAGAAATAATCTCCTACTCTCACACAGCGGTGTGTGTGTGTGTGTGTGTGTGTGTGTGTGTGAGAGAGAGAGAGAGAGAGAGAGAGACAGAGAGACAGAGAGAGAGACAGAGAGACAGAGACGGAGAGAAAGAGACAGAGAGAGACAGAGAGATGGATTAGCTGATTGACTTCAAAATCAGTCACATTCCTTAGGCTACACGAATCATGGTATATAATTTTTGTTACTCACCAATATCTACTTTCAGGGAAGATAGCTTTTCTCTACCTCTTTGAAGTTATGTAAGACAGTGTGACTTAACTTTGGCCCATAACATATGCATGGGAACAACATGTAGTAATATTGCAGTTGACCTTCTAGACTATTCCTTCTCTGCTGCCACAGTCCTGGATGCACAGGCTGATATGGAAGTGCCATAAGACTGAAGAAGCCTGGATTGTGTGGTCAGCTCATGGAGGACAGCTGTCCTGAAGATATGTCCACACTCACTGGGTGTGGGAGAAATAAACTCTGATTGTGTTAAGCTACTGAGATTTGTTTGTCACTGCAACACTGCCTAGCCTATCCTGACTCGTTACATATGCTTTATTGAGAAACTCAGAAACATCATTGTGCAGGTATAGTTTTGTGTATGTATGTGTGTGTGTGTGTGTGTGTGTGTTTGAGAAATAGAGATAGATGATAGACAGACGGTAGGGATAGATGATAGATCAATAGACAGACGATAGAACTTCCTAATGATGAGGATTTGGTTATAGATGAGGGACAAGTTTCTTAATGCTTGATTTTTGCCAGTTGGAACTTTTAGGTGTAGGTTGTACAAATGAATGTATATTTAAACAAATGCATGGTTGACATAAGTGTTTTTTGATGCACAGTATAAAACATACCCTCATGTCTTTGTGCTTTGGTATATAAATGTATTATGGTCATTCAGAGTTGATACAACAATCCACAAATTATATATGTTATATATACATAAACTTGAACTAAATAGTCAATGAAAAGCCCAAGGCAATACTGCATCTTTCAGATACACTCCAGATTGCCTGCTGAATCATGGCTTGTGTGTTGTACATTCATACCAACAGCCTAAGCAAAGGCCAGAGCTGACTTAGTTCTTTTATATTTCCTGATTTTTCTTGATTGCAGTCTGATCCTTCATGTCGTTCCAACATAGAGTGATTTTCAAGGAGAACTTAATTTAATATAAGTCTGAATATCCTTTGGAATGTTAGAAACCAGCATTACTACAGCAGCTCTAATGAAAAACACAAGTTCCGTGTACCAATTTGTGGTCAGAGCCAGCATTCCAGCCCTGCTCTCTCCTTGCTGCTAGTTCTCCACCACGCTCCTTTTCCCAGCCCTTTGCTATTCTAGTTAAAGATGTCAGAGGCTGTGGCCCACATGGCATGCTAAACAGTCCACTGCTTACAACAGGCGCCTACAGCTCAAGTGCAAAGACTTTGAACCCCTGAAACACCACCACCACCCCCGCCATCGCCACCACCACCAAATGGAAGTCTCAGAAGATTTCCTGTTAATGTCCCTGCAGGTAGAAGCCCACTGATTTTGAAACATCCTACAAGGGCACAGAGTTACATTCCCATATATATTCAAGACAAAGAACACAGCACCTTCCAGAAGAAAACTCACACAACTGGGCCAAGGCTGATTCACTCCCGTGTTTTATCACCGGTGTGGAATGCCAGTAACAAGGGCAATCATTTGTTTGTGGATTCACGGAAGACTGGACTTTCACACTGGAAAGGGACTTCCTAATGAATAGCAATGGGAGACTTGCTGTGTATTAGCATATTTTATCTGCCCTTGTCTTGAAATTAAACAGAATTGTGGCTGAAAGGAGAAAGCACAGATTGCCACTGAGCTAGCTTTTGAGAGAAGTGGCATTTGGAATGAGGTTTAACCATGAGGGTAAATTCTAAAGTTAACTGTTAGGATCCTCAAGCTTACACAAGACATTTTTCCCATCCTTGTGTGATAAGAGAATTTTCTCCTCATTATTATTCTTCCCTAAAGGCTACTCATTCTTGGATACAATGCTTCTCTGTTTTGTCTGGAGTGCTTACATAAATCAGGAGAAGTATGAGCTATAGCCAAGGCTAATCTGCAAGCTCATTTCAATTTCACTGAATGTATACTATGTGCCCAAAGCCATTCTGAGCACCTTTGGGGGCAGAGTATGTTGCAAGGATATATGAATAATTTCAAAATCTTCTTGAAGTCATACTTCATAAAGTTCTCTATCCACCTGGAGGGGGTAGAAAATATATGAATGGATAGCTAGATCTAGATCTAGACAGACAAAATAAGACACTAAGGTAAAATTAAATAGCATGTCATTAAGACCACCAAGGATTCTAGACATTCTGAGAAGAAAATGATGAGCATGAGTTGGAATATTCAGGGAAGATGTCAAGAGGAGAGGTGATCCTTCATTTAACTTTGAAAGTTTGGATATAGAAGGGGCAGGCATTCTGGAACTTGTAGGTACTATGTTACTAAGCACAATAATTCAGAGTGTAAGCTCTGTATTGTCAAAGCATAATTTTCTAAAAGTTAAAAGCATGACTCTCATAAAAATATAGAGTAGGCACCTTTCAAAGATCCACTTAGCTCATTAATGGGGGAATCAGTAGTATAATAATGCTGACTCAACAGAATAAAGAAGAAATCAAAGAACATGTTATTAGTGAGAGTTTGAATGCTGAAATAAAATTGCAAAGTTAAAAACAAAACTGGTTTGTGTTCTAAAGGACAACAAAGCAGTAACTTTTGGGGCTCCCCTACCTACTGGGCAAGAATCTTTGAATCTCTACGGTATAAAAATCACTTGAAACTTGACAATCTTCACTAAGTTAAATTAGTCTGGGTCCTAATCAATAGTCAATTGGAAGTCCAAGAAAAGTACAGCTGAAGAATCAGGTGTTTATGTTGAAGACTGTTAGACAATGCTCCAGAGTAACACTGAAAGGACACGATATTGGAAAGATCTTCAAGCTTGGGCTTTTTTTTCTTAACAGTATTCAGGCAGAAGGGAATTTCTCATCTTGTTCTACCACTCTCCAGCTGCGAAATGTGGCAATGTACCTTAACTTCTTGGTTCTTGGTTTCTTCATCTATAAAGTGTAGACAGTAATAACTTTCAGTATGTAAACCAGAAGTAGCAGACAAAGGAGTTGGTATGTAATGAAAGTATTTTGCGTAACATTTAGCACACAGTAAGGGCTCAAAATATGTTCCCTACTATAAATAGGGAAGTGTCATGAAGAAAAACCCAGAGACAAGAGTGAGGGTGATTTTTAGGGGCACTGGATCTACCAGCCTGCCTGGAGAGAAGAATTTGCTTTGGAAAACAGAGTGAAATAAATTGAATGAAGAGTTTTTAGCTAAACTAGAACAGATTTTTAAAACAAAACTTAAAAAGATGGAAAGACACATACACGGTTTTGAGAAATTTGTATTTTGTCCTGAAGTCAGTTGAGAGCTATACTGGCATTTTTTTTTTTTTTTTTTTGAGCTACAACAGGAACATGATGTGTGCAGAATTTGAGGAAAATTAGCTCAGTCCTCTATAGGGCAAACTGAATGGAGAGATTCTGTGGCTAAAGAGGAGTTAGGAAGTGGTAAGGGGTTGAGAAGCCAAATGTGAAGAGGGAACCACATGTGGATACTGGATTTTGCAGCTGGAGGATTATAGGAATGAGGTTACCTTTTGTATAAATAGGCAACTTAATAAAAGGAGATATTTTAACGTGAACATCAGGAATTCCCCTTTGTATCCACAGGCTGTACATGAGAATAAGGGACATGTATGTAGAAATGTTCAAGACACAAACAATGGGAGACCTGTATTCTGATGAGAAATCAGTGGTGGTGATACAGATTTAGAGGTCATCATACAAATGTGATCGCTAATGGCATAAAAATCAACATACTACACCAGCACTAGAGAGAAAGAGCAAAGGGATAAAAATGATTTGTGTGTTTCTTTCTTTCTCTTTTTCTAGAAAGTAGCTATTTTTCCAAGAATGGAAGCATAGCAGGTCATTGGAGAGAAAGAAGGGGCAAAGCTTGGTGATACTTTGGAATGCAAAACAGGGGAATGATTAAGTAAAAGAAAGTCAGTTCTGTTGAATTCTCCCTGCATCTCATGAAAGATGGAGGTGAAGCACAATCAGTTTGGTTGACTTCATTAAATGTAAGAAACTTTAGGAATCGTGACACATTGCCTTCATTCACTCGAAGGTTTAAATAACTAATATGAGACTGTTTTCCTTTTTATTTCCTTTCTTTTTAAAAGATGTGTAAAAATGTTTTATTTATTTCGAGAAAGAGAGAGAAAGAGAGAGCCCAAGCAGGGGAGGGTCAGAGAGAAAGAGAGAGAGAGAGAATGAGAATCCCAAGCAGGCTCCACGAGTCAGCGCAGAGCCTGCCGTGGGGCTTGACTCACAAAGTGTGAGATCATGACCTGAGGCAAAATCAAGGGTTGGAGCCTTAACCAACTGAGCCACCCAGGCATCCTGCTTTCTTCTTCCTTTTTAAAATTTAAATCCAAATTAGTTAACATATAGTATAATAATGGTTTCAGGAGTAGAATTTAGTGATGGGCTAAATGAGTGATGGGCAATAAGGAGGGCACTCATTAGGATGATCACTGAGTGTTATATGAGATTGTTTCCTAATGGGGAGGGTTGATTAGGAGGATGAAAACATTAAAGCAAGGGGGAAATTTAAGCTAAGAAGATCAGAGTGAGCAGTATGTTAGGCTTGCTTTGCTTCCAAAGTGGCTCTGGGACAAGACTCTGAGTATAAACAGTTTATGAGGGAGATGATCCCACAGAGAACCAGGAGAGGCATGGACAGAGGGCCAGGGAAGGGAAGAAAGCCAATCCCAGATACAGGAATGAGTCAGGTCATGCTGTGGGCAAGCAGAGCTCCCACGGCTCAGTCCTGCCGGGAGGCCATGAGAGACCACAAAGAATAGATTTGAAGAGTGAGTCAAATCTCTTACTTACCCACCAAGTCTCAGCTGTTGGTGGAGGGATGCTCCTGGGTTCTACCTCCTCAGTACTTCTGGTGTACCAGTGCCTCCAGTCAGAGAGAGCCATTGGGTGAGAACATAAGGCCAGCAGTAAGCAGCTGTTGTCCATCCCAAGAAGAGAAAGTACTAAGGAGACATGGGTGTGGCATCCATAGTGCTTTGAGAGCAAAGGCCCTAGAGCCAGACTGCCTGAGTGTGAACTGGGCTGGATTTGCTTCTTTTGAGGGCAACTCCGGGTGGTCTACTGAAAGGTCCATGATGAATTCCACTTCTGCTTGTTTCAAGTGTCCAAGAGGGGCCACAAAAACCTCAAAAGCCAAACTATCCACTGGGGAGTCTAATATACGTATTACTGACCATGTTGTGGTCACTCAATGTGTGCCAGACATCTTAACATGCGCTTTCTGTATGGGGCAAAACAGGTGTCCTATCCCCAACATACAATCTGCTTTGTCCTCCTCATCCTCCCTGAGTGGGGATGGGGGAAGGTCATTGTTACCCTGGTGCAAACTACCACAGAATAGTTAGCCTAATAACTTCTGCAAGCTCTTCTATAAAGACAATTAATATTAGAAGATGTTATACTCTAAATACTCCAAAGTCCTAAGCGTCCACAGGTACTTTTTTGGGATAAAGCCAAAAATTATGGGTGTAATCATTTTGAGAACACTGCAGCATTCCCATCAGGAAATCACAAACACACAATGAATCCAGAAGATGCTGTACCTCTGTTCCCACTAAGCAGGTCCAAGAGGGCTTTACTCTCTCATCCCCCTCTGTCCTCTCCATGTCCCTGTCAGCCTCACGGGCTCCCCTTCAATTCTGGCTCTGTTCTGGCAGCATTTTGCAAAGCTGGCTGTATTTTCTCTCCTGAATGTCCCAGCCTCTCTCAGAAAGCCCTCTCTTTATGGACACAGTCTTGGGGTTCCAGGAAGAGAACAGCTTCCTGGCATCACTAGCCAAAGTGGATGGCAGCACCTTTCATTAGATTCTTTAAACCTCAACTGCCTCCCTTTATTGGCCTCTCCTCAAATTGTCCAATTAGAGTTAACTCTTGTTCTCTGCAGGACCTTGATTGATACTGTTCCCAAGTTGACTATGGGAAATTTGGTGATAGAATCTCTGCCTTATGCTTGCCTCTGAACCTGTCCCTGTTAAGATACAACCAGAAATGTTAGTAGAGCTTAAAAACCCTGAGGTTCAGAGGGGACCCATTAGAGGTGACTGGCTATGTCCAGAGAAAAAGCATTTTCAGAAAGGGTCTTGTAACTTCATTCTTTTGCTCAGCAAATGCTGAGAGCCTACTCTGCACCAGGCACTTTTTTAAGCACTTGGAATATCATGTTCCTGGAGTTGCGGCAAGATGGCGGCTTAGGAGGACGCTGGGCTCACCACACGTCCTGCTGATCACTTAGATTCCATCTACACCTGCCTAAATAACCCAGAAAACCGCCAGAGGATTAGCAGAACAGAGTCGCCGGAGCCAAACGCAGACGAGAGGCCCACGGAAGAGGGTAGGAAGGGCAGCGAGGCGGTGCGCGCTCCACGGACTGGCGGGAGGGAGCCGGGGCGGAGGGGCGGCTCGCCGGCCAAGCAGAGCCCCCGAGTCTGGCTGGCAAAAGCGGAGGGGCCTGACGGACTGTGTTCCGACAGCAAGCGCGACTTAGCGTCTGGGAGGTCATAAGTTAACAGCTCTGCTCGGAAAGCGGGAAGGCTGGAGGACAAAGGGAGGGAGAGCTGCTGAGCCCCCTGACAACAGAGCTCAGTTTGGTGGGGAACAAAGGCGCCTGCCAGCGCCATTTCCCCCGCCCATCCCCCAGCCGAAATCCCAAAGGGAACCGGTTCCTGCCAGGGAACTTGCTCACTCCTCGCAAACACCCAACTCTGCGCTTCGGCAGAGCCAAACCTCCGGCAGCGGATCTGACTCCCTCCCGCTGCCACAGGGCCCCTCCTGAAGTGGATCACCTAAGGAGAAGCGATCTAAGCCTGCCCCTCCTGCCCCCGAGCACCTTGCCTACCCACCCCAGCTAATACGCCAGATCCCCAGCATCACAAGCCTGGCAGTGTGCAAGTAGCCCAGACAGGCCACGCCACCCCACAGTGAATCCTGCCCCTAGGAGAGGGGAAGAGAAGGCACACACCAGTCTGACTGTGGCCCCAGCGGTGGGCTGGGGGCAGACATCAGGTCTGACTGCGGCCCCGCCCACCAACTCCAGTTATACACCACAGCACAGGGGAAGTGCCCTGCAGGTCCTCACCACACCAGGGACTATAAAATGACCAAGCGGAAGAACTCCCCTCAGAAGAATCTCCAGGAAATAACAACAGCTAATGAGCTGATCAAAAAGGATTTAAATAATATAACAGAAAGTGAATTTAGAATAATAGTCATAAAATTAATTGCTGGGCTTGAAAACAGTATACAGGACAGCAGAGAATCTCTTGCTACAGAGATCAAGGGACTAAGGAACAGTCACGAGGAGCTGAAAAACGCTTTAAACGAAATGCATAACAAAATGGAAACCACCACAGCTCGGCTTGAAGAGGCAGAGGAGAGAATAGGTGAACTAGAAGATAAAGTTATGGAAAAAGAGGAAGCTGAGAAAAAGAGAGATAAAAAAATCCAGGAGTATGAGGGGAAAATTAGAGAATTAAGTGATACACTAAAAAGAAATAATATACGCATAATTGGTATCCCAGAGGAGGAAGAGAGAGGGAAAGGTGCTGAAGGGGTACTTGAAGAAATAATAGCTGAGAACTTCCCTGAACTGGGGAAGGAAAAAGGCATTGAAATCCAAGAGGCACAGAGAACTCCCTTCAGACGTAACTTGAATCGATCTTCTGCACGACATATCATAGTGAAACTGGCAAAATACAAGGATAAAGAGAAAATTCTGAAAGCAGCAAGGGGTAAACGTGCCCTCACATATAAAGGGAGACCTATAAGACTCGTGACTGATCTCTCTTTTGAAACTTGGCAGGCCAGAAAGAATTGGCACGAGATTTTCAGGGTGCTAGACAGAAAAAATATGCAGCCAAGAATCCTTTATCCAGCAAGTCTGTCATTTAGAATAGAAGGAGAGATAAAGGTCTTCCCAAACAAACAAAAACTGAAGGAATTTGTCACCACTAAACCAGCCCTACAAGAGATCCTAAGGGGGACCCTGTGAGACAAAGTCCCAGAGACATCACTATAAGCATAAAACATACAGACATCACAATGACTCTAAACCCGTATCTTTCTATAATAACACTGAATGTAAATGGATTAAATGCGCCAACCAAAAGACATAGGGTATCAGAATGGATAAAAAAACAAGACCCATCTATTTGCTGTCTACAAGAGACTCATTTTAGACCTGAGGACACCTTTAGATTGAGAGTGAGGGGATGGAGAACTATTTATCATGCGACTGGAAGCCAAAAGAAAGCTGGAGTAGCCATACTTATATCAGACAAACTAGACTTTAAATTAAAGGCTGTAACAAGAGATGAAGAAGGACATTATATAATAGTTACAGGGTCTATCCATCAGGAAGAGCTAACAATTATAAATGTCTATGCACCGAATACCGGAGCCCCAAATATATAAAACAATTACTCATAAACATAAGCAACCTTATTGATAAGAATGTGGTAATTGCAGGGGACTTTAATACACCACTTACAGAAATGGATAGATCATCTAGACACACGGTCAATAAAGAAACAAGGGCCCTGAATGAGACATTGGATCAGATGGACTTGACAGATATATTTAGAACTCTGCATCCCAAAGCAACAGAATATACTTTCTTCTCGAGTGCACATGGAACATTCTCCAAGATAGATCATATACTGGGTCACAAAACAGCCCTTCATAAGTTTACAAGAATTGAAATTATACCATGCTTACTTTCAGACCACAATGCTATGAAGCTTGAAATCAACCACAGAAAAAAGTCTGGAAAACCTCCAAAAGCATGGAGGTTAAAGAACACCCTACTAACGAATGAGTGGGTCAACCAGACAATTAGAGAAGAAATTAAAAAATATATGGAAACAAACGAAAATGAAAATACAACAATCCAAACGCTTTGGGACGCAGCAAAGGCAGTCCTGAGAGGAAAATACATTGCAATCCAGGCCTATCTCAAGGAATATCATGTTCCTGCCTCATGGAGTTCCAGTCTCATGAAAAGAGGAAGTCAGCACAAACACACACACATATAAATAAGAAAGACAAGCTCAAATAATGACAGATAGCATTCTGTCTTTTTTTTAATGTTTCAAGTTTTTATTTAAATTCTAATTAGTTAACGATAGGGTAATATTAGTTTCAGGAGTAGAATTCAGTGATTCATATAGCATTTTGAAAGTATCAGAGATGGAGGGGTGCTATATGGGGTTGTATGTTTAAGGAATGCTATTAGGACCTAATATCCAAGCTAATTGGGCATTTTCCTTTAGCATAACTGAGACATCCCCCCACCTTGACCCCTAAAATCACTGAAGGTAATTTTGAGGGATGTGTAGCATTGCATGAGCAGGAAAGAATAATGAATCACTGAAATCTGAATATTAACGTTTTAAGGGACTTATAACCCTGCATGCAAAGGCTGGGTTGGACATCTCTTCATTCTCATCATGTGATGTCTCGGGTTATTCAATAAAAACTAATTAGTTGAATAGCAGCTATAATTCTTTCTACTCTTAGGGGGACTGTGACTTTAGTCAAATCTGTGAATAAGCTATTATTTGGGTTCTGCAAATAGAATGGAAATGACTTTTGGCTGTGGATATGTGAGGTTTTCTTAGAATGGAATAGTCAGGGTGAACACTAATGTGCTAATAAACCACTGTTTGCTGGAAAGACTTTTTGTCAATGAGCTCTGAGAAAAGTAGAATACAGTCACAGGAAGTTCCAAGATGGCGTCTACTTTACAGGAATTGGAATCAGACCCAAATATTTTGTGGTTCAGCCATTTAAACTTCTACTTAAACATTTGGACATGTATCCATCTCTGGTCCAGCCTGGAGCCACTTTGACTTTCACATGAAATCCACTGAACGCTACTAATTACTGTCTTCACAAAAACCACAGTGCAGGCAGTAGCCGAATTCTGAAAATGGATTTTCTGCTCTCAAGGAATAATACCAAAGGGAAAAATTTTGTAGATAGCCAGTGTTCCTACCCACGAATGTTTGTTTCTGCAAGCACCAATCCGATTCCATGACTCTCTTTCCCTTCTTGTGGTCCCATAGCTACCAGCTTCTCTCATCCTTGGCCCTTTGGCTTCTGCCCCTAGTAGCACTTTGATTATGACCATGCATGAGGTTGTTTGCTGTAGCAAGCTGGCACAGGGTGGACAGAGGTCATCTCTGTGGACTGTGGTAGCATGGATGGAGCCATTTCTCATTGTCCTTGTCAAAGTGTTCAAGCATTTACACATGCCTGGTGTGTTTGACTTCTTTCCTAAGGAACATGCCATTTGACTCATATAATGATGGAAGCCTGGCAATATAAGGGCTTTTCATGTAAATAATAGGTGAAAGGCTCTGGTTCTCAGACTTTTTGTTTTCAGCACTTCCTCACACTCTAAAATTATTGAGGCTCCCAAAGTACTTTCGTTTATGTGGGTGACAATATCTATCAGTGGTTACTGTGTTAAAATTTAACACTGGGAATGTCTTATATTAATTTACTTTAAGAGTAACAGCAAAACATTATGTATTAATACACAAATCATACCTTTGCAAACAAGAAGTATATTTTTCAACACAAAAAAACATGAGCGAAAAGGATAGCATTGGTTTTTTTGGGGGGGGGCGGTGTTGCTGACAGTTTTGTAAATCTCACTCTTTTCTGGCTTGATAGAAGATAGCTGGACTCTCACTTCTGTTTCTGTGTTTGCTCTGCTGGAAAACTCGCCTGTGTTCTGGTAAGAGGAATGACAAGAGGGAAGAAGAGAAGTAATATTTGACTATAATGATAAAAATAGACTTGACTTGGCAGATCCCTAGAAGGGTCCCAGGGACTCTCAGGAGCTCCCAGAGGGCACTTTGAGAACTGCTGTTATAAGGGAAAGGCACTCTTCTTTCCAGGTAACACCAACACCAGGGAGTATGGTAGGCTGTAGGTCAAGGGGAACTCTCTTAATCCCTACAGCCTGCACTGATGTTCGGGGAGTGGCAGGAAAAAAACAGGGTTTAACCCACTTTTGCCTTTTGGAGCTACAAAGACAGGTTTCAAATACTGGGGCTAGGGAGGCACTTAGAGATGGCATGCAAAACCCTTCATTCTCAAAACCATATCAATCAAATGACAAGAAAAGCACTGGGGACATCCATCTAACACCTGGGGTATAGCCTGAGGTGGGTCCCGGAAGCAAGAGGAGGAATCCTCTCCCACAAGACTTTCCTTTTTTTTTTTTTTTTTTTTTTTAATCCCTGGCTTGTCCTCCCTAACAGAACTGGGCTCCATTCAGTGAATACATGATCTGTGAGCCACTTAACAAACTCAAGCTGTGGTTTAGGGCTGATAAATAATTATGTTAATTAACAGGTTGGAGGAAAACTATGATGTTATTCCTATGGAATGCTCTGAGAAGCTGGAAACACTTAACTGCGAAAAAAAAAAAACAAAAAAAAAACAAAAAAAAAAAACCCGACATGTGGCGAAATAACCAATAATTTGCTGAAAAAACCCACATCTGGTTTGCTGGCTCAAAGCAGGGGTTAATAGTTGTCTGAGGGCAGCCAGTGGCGGAGAGGGGTCCCAGGATAAACAGCCAAGGCTTCACGGCAGGAAATAGGCTTGTTCATGTAGCACAAGCATTTACATTGGCTTCTAACCAGGATGAAACGTAAAAGGAATTGTTCAGTGTGCCTGTTTCTTTCTTCTCTTTATAACATGCAGTTCAAGAGTATCTTGTTCTTATTTGTACACTTGAAGATGTAAAAAGTTGAGAACAGTCAGTAAGAATAATGACTTAAAAAATGTATTTCCTCCAAACTTCCAAATGGATACTGCAAATGTATCACAACAGTGAAGAATAGAAAAGTGAGTTTGCATTCTATATTATTTATTATCACAACATACAGGCTGGTTTGATAAATACCACTCAAGCATCCTCTTCACACAAGGTACAGATACGAGCGTTATAACTAATACACAGGTGAGTAATCTGTGGTCCTGCATCTCAAGGAGGAAAGAGCTCAGTAGGGAGACTAAGACAAATCCACAATATGTGCAAAGTTACAAATCCCAGTGCCATATGTGTCATTAGAGAGAAAGAAATAAAGTGCTGTAAGAGAGTCAGAGGAAGGAAATTTCATGTAGGATTGTATGAGTCCTCGAAGGCTTCCTGTCAACAGTGGTATTTCAGCTGAGGTATAAACAAGGACTCAAACTCCAACAGATGTTAATAAAGGCAGAATGGTGTTGGAATGGAGCGAGCCAGCACATCTATCACATTCGAAGGTGGAGGCAGTGAGTAAACCCATTTGGCTAGAATGTAGAACTGGTGTAAAAAGTTTGGGAAAATTAGGCAGAAAAAAGCCATCACTGGAGATGCCCATTGGAATACTAACCTGGCAGCAGCACTGTGTATGAAAAAGTGAACCCAAACCAATCTAAGGACCAAGATGGGGCTCATAAAGATAGTCTCCTGATATCCCAGGAGATTATTAAAGACCCTGTAGGTTGACTGGATTCACTAGATATCATGTAACATGACGACGGATGAGATATGAGGGCCAAGGTAGGGAGGAGTTGGAAATATTTTCTTTGAGTCCATGAGCAGAGACTAAGAGAACATACTTGAATTTCTGGCCCATTAGGGAGATATATCCAGCAAGCCATTACACTTAGGATGTAGAGACCAGAACCATGAAGGAAGGACATACAGTTAAGGATCAAGAGAAGGGAGAGCAGTCATTACAAGGAAAGGATGAGAAGTAGTATGTCTGTGCCCATGATGCCTTCTTCCAATCTCCTTGAAATTGGAGCCAGAGATCTCTGAGATATGCAGGTCTGACCTTGGTAGGTCCCTGCCATGCAGACACTGAAGGTCTTTCAGTGGCTCCCCATTGCTCTTAGGATAACATCAAATCTCAATATGGTCTACAAGGCCCTGAAAGTTCTGGCCCCCACCTACCTACCTTCTCCCTCACCTCTGTGCTTCAACCACTTTGGCCCTCTTTTCACCCCTTGGGCCTGTCAGGTTCCCTTCTGCCACAGGGCCTTTGCCCTGACTGAGAACTTTTTCTTTCATCTCTTTGAGTGCCTTCTGCGTATCATTCTCAATTCAGGGGCCACTTCTTAGGGAAGCTCTTTATATTTCTCTAATTGGGTAGATCAAATCCTCTCATCGCACTTTAGATCTTCCTTTTCCAGAACTCCTCACAGTTGCGATTGTATATCTCTTTGTAAAATCATTACATTCATAGCAACTCTCCCAAGAAGCTATAATTTCTTAAGGACAGGGTCACCTTTGCGTTCTTTCTTCCCCACACAGTTCCTTGGTCTTAGCAGGCTCTAAGTGGATAGTTTTCAAGTGGATACATGCTGAAGTATGATATAGAAATGCCCCCACCCACACTATCTCATTATGAACTTCATAATATATCTATGAAGTGGAATTTATAACCCAAGTTTTACAAACAAGAAGACCTTAAAGTGTCAAGCATCTCTCTCAGTGTCATGCAAAAGTTGGTAACAGCATTGCAGTCCTGACTGTGTCACAGATCACCCTCAGGAGCAGAATTCAGGTCACAGACTCCAAAGAGGAGGATGGCTTCCATGGGAAGCAGAGATGATGGCAAGTACTAAATCACAGGATATTTAGTACTCCCTAAAGGAGAATAAAGGCAAAGATGCTCCACTGATTTGGAAAAGCCTGGATGGCCTTTTAGAAGGCAGTACTAGAAGAGCCGTGGAAGCAGAAATCACACTGTGAGTTTTTTAAAGTAGGTTGGATCAAGGAAAGTTTCTGGGGAGAGAGAGAGGCAAGATGGTGCAAGATGATTTTTTTTAATGTTTATTTATTTTTGACAGAGACAGAGAAACAGAACAGGGCACAAGTGGGGGAGGGGCAGAGAGCTATGGAAACACAGAATCTGAAGCAGGTTCCAGGCCTTGTGCTGTCAGCACAGAGCCCAACGCAGGGCTTGAACTCACAAACCTCGAGATCATGACCTGAGTGGAAGTCAGACGCTTAACCAACTGAGCCACCCAGGCGTTCCCCGCAAGATGATTTTTAAAAGCCATGCAGGTTGTTCAGAGGAAGGCTGGGAAAAAACATATTTGGGGACTGAAAAAGCTATAGGCAACTTGAAGGAAGAATCCTCCCCAGAAGGAATGAAAAAAACAAAACAAAACAGAGTCACATTTCATAAACAAGGAACCTGGAACTCTATTCCAAGACAATACAGGAAAAATGAAAATGATGAAGTTATAGTAATCAAAAGGAGAAAAATTAGAATTGAAGTATAAGTTTTACTCACCAAACTGGGAAAATTTTAAAAAATAAAGATGCTTGAGGCACCTGGGCAGCTCAGTTCATTGAGTTTGCTTCAGGCCATGATCCCAAGATTGTGGGATCCAGCCCTGTGTCGGGCTCCGTGCTGAGTGTGGAGCCTTTTTAAGATTCCCTTTCCCTCTCTCTCTTTGTCTCTCTCTCTCTCCCTCTGCCCCTCTCCCTGCTTGTCCTTTCTCTCTCTAAAATTAAAATTAAAAAGCATAAGGATTCCTGATGCTATTATTTATCTTCTGATGTACATAAGGGCCATATAAGCCTTACATAGTATAAAGGCCACTGTCCAGAGAGCTTGCTGGCCTTCATGGTGGTTAATGAACATGGTGGGTGTTCCAAAGAAAGGAAAAAATATCACTTCTCTCCCTTACTTGACAGGTGCTTTTGAGGAAGTCAGCATGAAAAGCCATCCGCTGTACCAAATGGTGTTACAGAACATGGAACAGGAAATGTATAACATGTTCTCTGGGTGGCAAAAAGGCCTCTTAGTTTTAAAAGCAAGAGACACATAAAGGTATGCTGTCTGTACAAATAATAGTCCCAGATGACAGATATTGCCCTTAAAATAAAATAAACCAGTGGGAGCTTCTAACATGTAAAAAAAAAAAAAAAAATTAAACAACGTGATTATAATCTGCTGATGGAACCTTCTGATATTCCAATCAAAATATCTGTAAAGAAGTATCCGATGAAAGAAGAAAATATCTCACATTGAAATGGATATCAACCACCAACCTGGAGAAGATTTCTAGTACTTCCAGAACTGTGGACTCGTGTGACTCATGCTTGGCCACCTGAAACAGACTAACCCTATCCCTTGAAAAGAGAGCCTGAGACTCTATGCATCCCCATTGTCAGCCCATTGGTTGAATGACAAGAGCGTTGGGCAACTTGAAAACTCTCCTTTTGTTGCAAGAGTATCATTTTTTTACATGCTTTCCCTCCTCATCCAGTTAGTATCTGCCTTTCTCGTCAATACAAGTGCAATTCCTAACCCCAAAACACCCTGGCCCAAAGGTGGCTATGATACAGTGCCTGCTGGGAGCTGTAGGCCTATGAAGTAAACCAGCATAGAAACAGACTAAGTCACCGGACATGCTGAGGAAGGGAGCTTTGTTGTGTACTTGGGCATTCCCACTTGTCTGGAGGCAGGCAGAGAAGGGGAGACAACTCAGTCTGGCAGAACCTAACTGGGTGGAACCTGGGCCGGGCCAGGAGCTGTAGGCAAGAGAACATTCCCCTAACCTGGCAATGGACAATTAGTGGGAGCCATGCAAGTCAACACCTCACCAACAGTGCCTGGGCCCAGACCACCTTCTCTTCATCCTAAGGGGAAAATTGGGCCAAATGGACAGATGCAAAATACCACAAAGCAAAGGAGCCGGAATGACTTCTAGAAGACCTCAGAAAGGCAAACATGTCTGCATCCAGTGACTGGAATAAAATAAGATACTCTTTTCACTTATAAAATTTGCAATGAATTTTAATAAAATATTTAAAGGTAATGAAGTTTTTGGAAGAGGCCATGGCGAAGACATTCTCATGCACCATCAGTGGAAACATAAACTGCCAGCAACTTTCAGGAAATGATCCAGGTTTATCATCCTTCAACATGGCCGCCATCTTGCTTAAACAACCATATGGCCGAAAATAGAACAGTTAAATATTCTTATAAACATTGCTGCAAAATAGTCCACCATGAGAATATGCTTTGATTTATTTAATGGCATGTGAAAATTCTTATGATATAACTTTACATTAAAAAAGCAGAATAGGGGCGCCTGGGTGGCGCAGTCGGTTAAGCGTCCGACTTCAGCCAGGTCACGATCTCGCGGTCCGTGAGTTCGAGCCCCGCGTCGGGCTCTGGGCTGATGGCTCAGAGCCTGGAGCCTGTTTCCGATTCTGTGTCTCCCTCTCTGCTCCTCCCCCGTTCATGCTCTGTCTCTCTCTGTCCCAAAAATAAATAAACGTTGAAAAAAAAAAAAATTTAAAAAAAAAAAAAGCAGAATACCAATCTTTTTAACTACAATCTGACATGAATGGTTAAAAAACAAACCAGAAGCAAGCATAGGCATAAAGAAATTGGAAAGGGTATGAAAAAAAATGGAAGCACTCCATTTAGATGTTAACAGTGGTTGCAGCTGAATGTATATAGAATTTAGGAGTATTAACAAAGCATGGTTTTATATATTTTTGTAATAAAATACATGGGTTGTTTTACAACTGCAGAGCATGATTTTATAGAGATGGCCAGAGAGGACAGTCGGCAATGGACATAGAGGGGATATGGATGTCTAACGGACACACCAGTCCAGTGACAAAATTATTAGAAATTCAAGCATGTCAGAAGCAACTTTCTTTTCCCCTAAACAGGCCCCTAGAAACATTTAAAAATGCCAAGGACCTAGGAGGCAAACTCCCACTTGACAGATACCTAACAAATCAGTGTGGAATAGTTTTATTAACAGAAGTTTTATAGGAAAATGATCTCATTCCAAATGGTGCTTGTGGACCCAAACTCTGAAGCAAGGGAAAGCTATCATAACAGAAAGACTTTATGGAGTTATAAATTAACCAGTGGCATCTATGCTAACAAAGCGGATGAGATGAAAGAGGCTTGGGGTCTGACTCAGACACCTTTCCACCCCATGTTGATAGTGTCCTTGGACAAGTCATTTACCTCTCTGGGAGCAGGGTTCTCATCTATGATATGGGGACTGTAAGATTGCCCAGCTCCCCTCACAGAATTATCATAAATAACAAAAGTCAGAATGCACGTGCACACAGTGCTCCACAAAAAAGTCACACCGCAATATGCTGTTAACGACAGCCTTGGCACAAATGTATCTCATGTATCTCATACTCTCTCCAAGCAATTGCGCCATATATATTTATCTCTAAAATGAAGAATTTGGAAGATGATTTTTTTCCAGGTGAGAATATTTTCTGAAAACCTTGACTAAAATATGCATCATTTATAATGCTGGTGTTTCCATTTTTTGCTTTGTTAGAACGCTCAAAATATTTTTCATATCTGTACTTGTACTGTATACAGTACATACTCTTGCATCTTTCCTATCTGTACTTGATAAGTATATTTGAAATATACTTATCAGAGATAATATACTGTGGAAGGATCCCTAAAATGTTAAAGCCAACATACCTTGGGATGTATTTGGTCAGCATTATGGGGAAGAAGAACTTCATTTTCCTAAAATGCTTTGTCAGAGATGTGCATGTCTGTAAGTAGTGCACATACCTGTGTATACCCACTGGTGTGCGTGCATATTACAGTGAGGAACAGGGAGAATCATTCAATAAGCTGTAAGAAAGATTAGTGGTGGTGACACCCAGACCCACATCCTCCCCCACTGACCACTGCAGGATCAGGCCAAGTTTCGTAGACGTGGTCGACCATGAGTGTTTGATCAGGGATACTTAAATTTATTACAGGAGAAAAAAATATGCGAGGCAACAAATAATTGGTTTAAGTTGCATAAAATATAAACTGTATGTGGATAAGGAAATAACATGCGCAAATGATACATCATGTTTGTAACAGAGAAAAATAACGGATGTACCAAGAGGAAGCTAGTTAAAGTTCATCCATAAAATCTAGAAAATTCTATTGGGCCATTTCAACATATGATGAGATACGTGAGTTAATGCAGAGTGAAAAAAGAAATTGATATATATTTAATATATATAAAATAATTTATAACTATAATCTATAAGTATTATAGAGTATGTTATATATTATGTAATTATATATATTATATATATGTTATATATTATGAAATTTATGTACTGCCTAGAAAAAAATACCCTGAGAGGATGTACCCTAAAATATTAACACTGGTTATTTCAAAGAGACCCAAATTAGGATGCTTTATCTTTTTAAAAGGCCTTTGGGGAGGGGGGGCTGCCTGGGTGGCTCCGTTGGTTCAGTGTCCGACTTCGGCTCAGGTCATGATCTTGGGGTTTGTGGGTTCGAGCCGCGCGTCGGGCTCTGTGCTGACAGCTCAGAGCCTGGAGCCGGCTTCGGATTCTGCGTCTCCCACTCTCTCTGCCCCACCCCCGTTCACACTTTGTCTCTGTCTCTCTCAAAAATAAATAAACATTTAAAAAAATTTTTTTAAAGTTTTTGGGGGATGGATGTTTTTAACTATTTTGCTGTAATTGTTGGAATAATTTTTCAGAGTTTGAATAAATTATTTTAACCACCATAAACACATAAAACTTTTTTTTTTTTGAGAAAAGTAGCAAAACACATTGCCACCAAAAAATGCTTAGACTCCAACCTTAGGAAGTGATTAAGACTTAGAAGTGCTTCTTTGAAATCATGTTTAGCTTCATCCTTGCCCATCATGAGTTCTGTGTTGCTTTGTATAATGTGATGGTATGTCCACCTCCTACCCCAACCTCTGGCTTTGGCTTTAAAAAGCTTCAGAGCTCCAGAAGGAAACAGCAAAAAGCTCATTTGCTGAAAAAGATAGCTTCAGATCACTAATGTCAAAGTTGCCAAATCTTAAATAAGAAACATCAGTCAACACGTGCCCTTTTCTCCCTGGGCTTTCTTGCCTCGCTGGTATAACATCGGTACTGGTGGCTTTGACGACACTTTTCTAAAGCCACAGATAAAGGTAAAGCTTGAGTGGAAAGCCAAGTAACTACTTCTGCAGAATCAGAATCACTGTGGGTGAGGATATTGAGCCAACTGAAGTTGATTTATGGGAGGTTGAAATCAGGAGCTCTAATAGAATGAACTAGTTTGACAAATCTATTGCATCTACTACACGAGGTAAACAAAGATTTCATGTCAGAATAATATTAACTATGATGTTTGGTGAATAGAATGAAACCTTTTCCTTCTTGTAATCCTTCTTTTAAGATAGACAGCAACCGCAGGAACCTATTATAGAATTAAACGTAATTCATACTTTTTTCCTTTTTGTATGTAGCCAGCAATTCCTCTAAAATCTCCCTGGGCAGTCAGGCATTACTTTCTGAAAAAAAAAAAAAAAAGTCAGCAGAGGAAGGAAGTGTTATGAATTCCAAGAAGTGTCCTCTTTCATACTACAATTTCTCTTTCCACCTGAGTTATGCCAATCCATGAAGAAGCTTCATTGGAAGCCACACAAGTTTGTGTGGTTGGAGCTAATGTTGGTTTATAGCATGGAAGGTGCGCAGCTAGAACGATGAAAAAAAAAAGCTTCTTTTTGCATTCTGGGCAGAAATGGGAGATGGGAGGCTGAGACCTGGTGTTTAATGCTTCTTGGTGAAAAACCGCATGATTGCTGTCATCAGTCCAACCAAAAGAATTAGTACTGTTCAAGTCCTCATGAGCTTTAAAAAAATCTGAATGTTTACTCTTCTTCTCTGATGATGCTGTTTAGTTTTAATGAGAGTGTGTTTTAAAGGAAACTAAATATCTGTAGAGACTCCTGGCTCATAGTTGTGTGATCGGGGAACTGGGAAAAGGTGGAGGGTCATGACTGGAGGCAGTTTTGCTCCATTTGTTTTCATAATTGCCCAGAATGTTAGGAACCCTCAAGATCTGGGGAAGGTGCCTGCAAGCTTTGGAAACTCAGTCTCCCTATTTATTAATGGCTTTTGTTAACCCCAACCCTATGTTTTTAATAGTTAAGCTGTGTTCTTTTTCACCATTTGGAAATGCATTTACAAGACAGCCCAGATGGATGGATCCAGCAAAGCCCAGCAACTGTGGATTGTCAATGCTTTTCACAATGAAAAAAATGTTTCTCTCTGAGGGCTTCTAAATTTGGGCTTTATATTAGGGATCCCTGGGTCTTTAAAGTTACTACTTACACCTTACATCTCCACTGGGAGATGATGCATAGAGTGTAGACAAGGTGCCTGGGACGGACACCACCTCTTCCTAGAGCTCATGCTTATTCTGGCCAGCCCACAGTACTGGACTTGACTGGATTGAATAATGTCCCTCCAGAAATAATGTCTTTGGGCCCTTAGAATGTGACATTATTTGGAAATAGGACTTTTACAGTTGTAATTAATTTAAAATGAGGTTATGCTGGTTTAGGGTAAACCTTAATCCAATGACTACTATCCTTATCAGAAGGCCACATTGAGACTGACACACACACACACAGAGAACACCATGTGCAGAAGAAGACAGCAATGGGAGTGATGTGTCTACCAGCCAAGGGATGCCAAAGACCGATGGCAAACAGCCAAAGCCAGAAGAAAGACATGGAACAGGTTCTCCCTCAGAGCTTCTAGGAAGAACTAACGCTGCCCATAACTTACTTTCAGGCTTCTAGTCTTCAGAACCATGAGACAATGAACATCTGTTACTTTATGCCTCCTGGTCTGTAATACTTCATTATAGCAGCCCTGGGAAATTAATGTGTGAATAACTGGAGAGGAAGTTCTTGAGAAATTCATAGGAATGAGACAGACATCTTCAAAGATCGATACCTGAAGCTTTCAAATTAGGCTTTAAGAAGATGTTTTTGGGGTGCCTGGGTGGCCCAGTCGGCTGTGTCTGACTTGGACCAGGTCATGATCTCATGGTTCATGAGTTCGAGCCCTGCGTCAGGCTCTGTGCTGACAGCTCAGAGCCTGGAGCCTGCTTCAGATTCTGTGTCTCCCTCTGTCTCTGCCCCTCCCCACTCTTGCTCTATCTCTCAAAAAATGAATAAACATTAAAAAAACATTTTGTAAAGATGTTTTTCTGTCTCCACTTAACATGCAAGATTGTTTTTATTTGGAGGTGACAATCTGAGGAAATAAATAGGTTCCTTGGTTCCTGTCAAGGTTAGATAATTTTATGTTCTTCCTCAAATAGGAACTTCAAGATTAAGGGATTGTTGGAAGAAAACTACTCTATTCCCTACTTTAAACAAGATGGCCAGTGTGCCATAGCATTAACACCTTTGGAAAAGAACATTTCTTGTGGGCACACAACCCTTGGGATAAAAAAGCGTTTGTGAATTTTAATGTACACCATTGTACTACAGAAGCTATTAAAAGAAAGAACGGAAAACATTCTATAAAATCCAAACACTTTTATGGTATTACTTCCTTGAAATTACTGTCTTGTAGTATACGTTACAAGTCAAAAATCTCAAAAAAATCATGGGCCCTACAGAAATATTCATTGTGAACTTTAAAAAGATTGCTTAAACTTAAAATATGGTTTATCCCTATAAGCAACTACATTCCTTCTATCCAGGCACTGATGCTGGGTCTAGTGATATCTGAGCTCATGTTTCTAGCATAGCAACTGACAGCTCACATATGAAAGCACATATACATATTCACAGATGCGAACACACTGATGTCTGTATAATAAGACAACCACTGACTGCTTATATCCATCTGTGTTCCCAGTTGCATCAAATACTGAAAAACCTCATGCTATAAAACACCTAGAAATTCTAAATAAAAAGGAAAAAAAACATACTTTAAAAAATGTAAAAGTGATTATATGCCTAAACAAAATAAGGGACCTAAAATGAAGATTAAGATGAAAACACAAGTGATAAGTAGTAACAAGTACCTTGGCTATCCTCAGGACAAAGTAAGGTCTTGGTTTTAATGTCTTTCAAGACCAAGGGTCAAGGATTTGGACATGACTTGGAACTGAGACACTGGCATAGAGTAGTGGGACTCAAAGAACAGTACTCTTAGGGAAAAGGGGGAGAAAAAAAAAGTGAGCAAACCAGAAAAGGAAACATCTCTGTTTCTTCTTCCGGTCTCATTTTCTGGGAAAAAAAAAAGTCTTTTAGGAGAATTTTTACACCACCACCAGGTCCAGGAAACTTAAACCAGAAAATGAACCTGAAAAAAGGTCATCCTGGGTACCAACCAGGAGATCCCCAATTTAGAAGACACAAGATTCCCACAAAATATGAACTCTATTCAAACATACGAAGAAACGCAGGCAGAATAGACAATTACACAATCAACAAACATCAGATTCAGACTCCTTAGATTTTCAGGTTTCTGGAATTATTAGAAACCAACTAAAAATATGTTTGAAATAACTAAAGTGAAATGATGTTATAAATATAAGGAAACAACTACATGAATATAATTGTATTATTCAACTTGAAATCGAGTCAGATAGAACTTACTGACAGAAATGTAGTCTTTGACATTGCAAAGTCAGTGGATAAGAGATGAATGAGTAAATAAAATGTGGTCTATTGCATCCAGTGGAATACTATTCAGTAAGGAAAAAGGAAAAGTACTGACACATGTGACAACATAAATGAAGGTCAAAAACATTACACTAAGTAAAAGAAACAAAACACAAAGGGTCACATCCTGTATTATTCCATTTATCCACAAGAGACAAATCTATAGAGACATTAAGATTGGTGATTTCCTAAGGTTGTGGGAATAGAGATTAACTGAAAATGGTCATAGGCCATTTTATGGGTAAATAGACTCTAAGACCCAGGGCACCTGGGTGGTTCAGTTGGTTGAGTGTCTGACTCTTGATCTGAGACCAGATCTTGATCTTAGGGTTGTGGGTTTGGGCCCCATATTGCGCTCCATGCTGGGTGTGGAATCTTCTTTAAAAAAAAAAATAAAAGCAGTGTTCTAAGACTAGATTATGATCACGGTCGCACAACTAAGTAAATTTGTTGAACGTCATTACACTGTGAAGCCTTTAAAATAGTTGAATTTATGTAAGTAATTTAGGTGTATACCTTATAGTTCAATAAGGTTGTTCAAAAAAAGTCAGTGGGATGTTTGGATTAGACACTGCCAATATTGGAAGGTAGATCCAAAAGCACAGAAAAGAAAGAGATGGAAAACATGATGGAAGTAAAGAAAGTTGGGAGGAAGTATGAAAAGTTCTAGTCTATATTTAATTGGAGTTCCAGAAAGGGAGGTAATTGAGAAACAAAGAAAAAGATGTGAAAATATTCTCAAAGAAATGAAGGCTGAGAATCTTCTAGAACTGATGAGAGGCATGAATCACAAGCTAAGTAAATAAGAAGAAACTTACACTAGATGCATTGAGGTAAAGCTACAGAATCACTGGCAAAGACAGGTTCTAAAAGCAGTGAGAGAAGACTTTTACAGAGGAAGCAATTTCTGTCATGGAAGATGTCACCAAAAAAATAAGATTTAACCTGAGCCAAGAAAGAGGATTAAAGTTTAGATGAATGGGTTAGAGGAAGGGAGTACATTCTGATCACAGGTGTGGGAAGAAAATCCTAATCGAAGATGCAGAGGCTGAAATGTATGGTGGCAAGTCTTCGGGTCCATGAAAAGGATGCTCTGGCTGAAGCAAAGAATAATGTAGGAAATTGGCAGAAGACAGAATTAGGGAGGCATGGTCAACTTACATCAGCGTGCACAATGAAAAGCTCTCTAAAGACTTGGGCCTAGGGATGCACCACAAATAAACACATTTCTTTGGTTGACTCATAACAGATCCCATTTCTCATCAAAGAGACCCTTGTTTCCTCGCAACCAGAGAAATTCTATGACTCTGAAACCAGAAAGGAGGCTTTCTAAAACCTATAGTGCATTTTCCATCGGAAACCTGTTGAGTCCTGAAGTCCAAGTTCGACTTGAACCTAGCAAACACAGGAGACTCCAGGTTACTGCTGGGACACACCCATGCTCATCAGGTGGATGAGGGGGACTGCCTCAGTCTTCCCTATATATTTTCTTTAAACTCCTATTAATTTAACAGGCCTGGGAAAAGGGTGAGTCATAAAGGTGGAAAAATATTTTGGCTGCAGCTTTGGTAAAAGGTGAAATGCATTAACCTTGCAATGAGTCATCATCACCTCAGGCAGCTTAAAAGAAGAAGGAAAAAAAAAAACCCTTAACCACCATGGTTTCAGATCTCTGGGAGTGTGTCTGACAGAGTGTCAGGGTTTGGTAACTTCTTGTCTGGTGTGGGTATGGCCCGGTGTGAGATTAGTTTCTCCAGAAGGCCTGAAATGCCTCCTTTCCAACATGCAGCCTGTAGGGTTGGCTCTCCCACCTCCCAAGCCTCAGCAGGAGCCAGCTGCAGCCCACCTGTTTCAATGGGGCCACTTTCACTCCACTGTGAAGGAAGTACTAGCTGCTAGTGCCAGCAGAGGCCCTAAAATAGACATACTTTTAAAAATCAGGCATAGGCAATTAAATCTTTAAAAAATTGCGTTGGTAATAAAATTATGTGGAATTTATTTCTCTGAACTGTGACTGCCAGATCATTCTAAGTATACCCTAACAACTCATTAGGTTTAAATACGAACAAAATTAACCATTCTTCCATTATACAGTTTTAGAAAAATAATCACAAACCCTTTACCTGATTAGAAAAAGTGAATACTTGCCTGAATATTATGTGCAGGCATCTATTCTTGTCAAATGTTTACAAAGGAACTTAATGGCCCCCGATTAACCATTGGATGTTGGAAAAGGTTGAAAGTCCTCTCAAGCTATATCAGTAAATAAATGCTTGCTTACTTATATCCACATTAGGGAAGAGCTACACATCTCCTATCGACAAGCTAGGCAGCAAGAATTACTGCACAGACCTAGGTTTATGTGTGACACTAGCAGCTTAGGAGCATGTGCCCTTGGCCAAGCTACCTAGCCTCGCCGAACCTCGGCTTTGTCATAAGTAAAATAAGGGGATAACATCTACTGCATGGTGGGTGTGAACACAAACCGAGATGAAAGATATGACATTTCTCGGTACTCAGTGATGCCAGATTGCTTCTCCCTTCCCTCCTTAAAGCATCATGTCTCAAGGAATGAGCAGGTGGGCAGGTGAGTTAATTCAAGGTTGTGGAAGCAGGTAGAAATTGGTAGAAATTGGACGGGCAGGGGAGAAATGAGGAGCTGTTCTTGACAGCAGGAAAAGCCTGAGAGGAGATGGGGAGACAGTGGGGCGAGCACATGGCTGAAGGAGCTGCTACCTGTCTAGCTGCCATGGAAGGTTAGGTGTGGCCAGAGAAAGGAGGTTGTTTGGCATTACACTGAGCCATTTGGACTTTATGTCCTAAAGATCAAAATTTGCAAAGGTTTTAGAGCTGGGAATAATTCCTCTGACACTGGTGGCTTGGTTGTGACCATCTCATGTTCTTTGGCTGAGAGTCAGTGGAGCTCCTTCACCAGAATGAAGAAAACTTCCATACTTTCTAGAACTGCCTTCTCTCTCTCTAGTGCCTGAGTCTGGTAGAGCCCATGGTACATTGCAACTCTATTTTACAGATGAAGAAAAGAAAGTAAGACCCCTTGAGCCTAGGTGATTTGCCACAGGTCAGCATCCAGAACTTGAAGTCTGTGTTTTCTGATACTATTGTTTGTGCTTGCCCTACCACATTTCACTGAGACTATGAAAATTCTATCAAAATGCATCAAAATAATAAAATGAAGGAAGGAAAATATTAGGAGGCACATGCAGCCTATGATATTCACACACCATGAGATGAAATAGTTTTAGGATTCGTTATGTTCCCATTATTCAATTCCCTGCTTTAAAACTTAATGTGATCTCTCTAAACTCTCACTATTTAGGATCTAATTCTTGGAGATAACTAACATCTCTAAAGAGAAGATGTCAGTAGCTTTGGTTTGATAGCACAAGTACACTTGTGTTGACTTCAATGCGGCATTTTAGCAAAAAATTTCTCTGCTTCAGGGACCAGCCCTAATGATTAGGGTGTTAAGACATGACCAGAAAACCATGTCAGGTGCTAAAAACCTTCACTGAAATTCACAGCCCAGCATATAGGAACCTTGACACCTGTCTGACTTGGCTGGAACTAACAATATAGTCAATAAGTCCAAAGTAGCCATCCCAAAAGATCAGCCTGCAAAAGGGGTCTTGAAGGATTTTCTATAAAGGGCCTGGGCTTCAAACTTCACCAGTTACCTCACTCCTGACCCAAAGAGAACACTAAGAGTCATCTCTTCCCTTTGATCACTCTTTGTCTACCATCAAAAGAACCTTCAAACTGTGCTCATTTTGCATCCTCCCTGACCCCACAAACCTTAGTGCTTCTCAACTAGTGTTGAGCAGAAGCAAAACCAAACAATGAAAACCTCTCCACCCCTGAATAATTTGGCATCAAATTCCTGTATCATCCTAAGGAATTTAGGATTTACTGTAAGTTACCAAATGAAAGGTCAACCACATTACATAGACGTGCTATTGACTGGAAATGGCAAAAGGCACCCCCCCCCCCAGACTATGGATGGGAGAAGAGCCTCTTTCGTTTTGTAGTCATAAAAAATACATTAAAAAATATACACCCTACAGCTTATGCTGTATTCAAGTCAGCATTTGAAGTGAGTAGCATAGATTATCAGAGTGTCTCAGAAAAAAATCATGTATTCTTTTTATCTTTGAATTTTCTCCATTTTCTGCCTTCTTATAGGAAAAATGTTCTTGAGTCAATATGATGGTAGAGAGAAAGTAGCACGAGAGATAAAGCTTCCAAAGAGAAAATTGAGTGGATGTGTTGTTGATACGTCTACCTTAAACATATTTTGAAATGAGACAAATTTTAAAAATTAATAGCAAAAGCAGCACTATCAATGATATTTACACAAGTTTTGAGCTGGTCAGTGCTTTTTCAATTATGGATTATTTTCAAGCCTTTCTTATGAGATGGATCGAAGATAGTGTTCTACAAGTGAACAGCTTGAACCTCATTCTGTGCTTAGTGTATGGCCTAAGAGGGTTTCTCCATATAGATGCCTGAGCAGAGAGTATGTGCCCTTGTTCTCCACTGTCCACCCCTTCCCCCAAGCTATCCTCAGCCTTTCTTTCCTGTGGCTCAACACCTGAGCTCCCCTGCCAAGGGCTTGCCTCTGGCTGGTTTCTGCTTGGGTTCAGCCAGCAGGTGCACTGTCAGGAGCATGGGAGGAGGGAGAAGAAGGGAGTTAGAGTATTTCTTCCCTGTTTCCTCCCTGTTTGGGGTCACATCTCTGGCAATATCTGCATCTCTCCGTGACTGTTGTCCCAGCTAGAGTAGCCATCTCTTTCACACTTCCAGCTCTTAGGGGACTCCAATGGCACTATTTCCTCTCACACTTCTGCAGTCCTGAGGGAGGTATTAGTGGCTTCCTGCTGTTACACATCTCGAGGTGTCTGGACATCTCTTGTTTGTGCCTGGTCTTTCTTCTCTACAAGGAGTGCCTTCATTAGGTCTCTTTACTTGGATCATCCAGGTAAACTTTTATTTCCTTCTGGGACCATGACTGACATGATGTTCTAATTTCTCTACCTGCAAAGCTATGTTGGGATTGTTAGCAGGAGTGAAGACATTATTGAAATGTTCCTAGCATTTGCTCTCACATGGTCGCACCTTTGGGTAAGCTTAGTCTTATCACCTGTATTCTATGCTCTCGGTCATTTGGGAAAAAAAGAGACTTTGGAAGACTTCAATCCAGTTTTCTTTTGTGTAGTTCAGGAAATAAGATTTGTTCAGTCCTGCTCTGCCATATTTGATTTTGGTCTGGCTGCAGTGCAGGCTAAGGAGCTACATTTTAATAACCATCCCTGTGATTCTGAGATGAACAATCTAGACTCACATTGAGATCCAGTGCACGAGACTGCCAAGTGCATGATGGCAGAGAAAACATCTGCCTCCGTCACTGTCATATCCTAATGCCTAACGAGTGCCCCACTTCATGGTTTTGAATGAATAAAGAATATGTAAAAGCAAATTAACATCTGAGCTCCCTTTTCTACCAGGCCTTGATCACACGTCCTGAAATAATGTGCTCCTTCTATGTGGAACCGGTCTTGATTATTAAAAGCACCCCATACGTTGTGCCCTAGGGTCAATCCACTAAGCCCGTGGCCAACTTTAAAAAAAATTTTTTAAGGTTTATTTATTTTTGAGAGAGAGAGAGAGAGAGAGAGAGAGCTAGCAAGCATGAGCAGGGGAGGGGCAGAAAGAGAGGGAGACACAGAATCCGAAGCAGGCTGCAGGCTCTGAGCTGTCAGCGACAGAGCCCCATGCGGGGCTCAAACCCACAAACCATGAGATCATGACCTGAGCCAAAGTCAGATGCTTAACTGACTGAGCCACCCAGGCACCCCACTCATGGCCAATTTTGAGTGGAACAAGTGGGTATTTGGCTAAGCATCATTTTTTTTTCATATTAGTAAATCTCTTAGCACAATGCTTTTAAACTAAAAATGCTTACATCTAACATTATCCTTCACCCATTTATTCACCAATATTTATTAAGTATATTTGGCAATGTAGTAATTGCCTACCATCGGCCAAACACTCCACTAGCTATCAAGTGAACAAAATCAAACAAAGACCCTGTGCTTGGAGCTTACAGACCAGGGGTAGAGACAGACATTAGGCGCATGCTCCTTCAGATTCAGGTGATGTGACACCAGTCACGCACAAAGAGATCATAATGTCAGGAGCAGGTGGGGATAGGGAGGTCCAACCTGGAGAGCAGAAGGCCCAGAAAGTTTCCCTGAGGCAGAGAGTCTGAAGTTGCTGAAGGCGTACGGCCTGAGAGGGAAGGTAGGAAGGGAAAGGTGGAAAAGCATGGCAGGCAAAGGGACCAGAGAAAGCCAGGTGGAGGATGTTTGAAGATGTCAGCAAGAAGGAGTCTAAGTAGGGAGCTCATCTTGAATCATTAAGCACGTTACTCAGAAAACACTCCCGGGCTTTGATCAGAGTGAATTCTGATTATGAAGGGCTATAACTATGCAGAGTGCTTTGAGTAAAAGACATCGTGCACCGAAAGCTGGTACAGTTGGAGTAGCGTTTGTCTGTTCCTGTCTCCCTCTCAAAGACCTTCAACTGGATAAAATATTTAGTGCCCCTTTCCTTACAGCACCTTGTGATTTTCTTGCTGAACTGGCAAAACTGCTTTACTTATTCCAAACAATTTCATAAATGACAAATAGGGATAAGAGAAATACTAAGTATTTTGGTAATCCCTGCATTGTTATTTTCAATTTTTTTTAATGTTTATTCAGTTTTGAAAGACAGAGACAGAGCACAAGCAGGGGTGGGGCAGAGAGAGAGGGGGACACAGAATCCAAAGCAGGCTCCAGGCTCTGAGCTGTCAGCACAGAGCCCGACGCAGGGTTCGAACTCATGAACCATGAGATCATGACCTGAGCCAAAGCCTGACGCTTAACCAACTGAGCCACCCAGGCGCCCCTGCATTGGTAAAAGACCCCAGAAAAACATGAAACAAACCCATATACAAAAGAGGAGTGTTCATATTTTAATTTAAAGACTGTGAATTTCACATACATTGATAGAACTATAAATAAGTTTACATCTCTATTACATTGGGCATATAAGATATTTCTCAATTCCATAACAAAATATATTTAAGTTATGCACTAATATACTTTGTTTTGAATGAAGAACAAAATTATATGGGGCATTGATTAGCTTAAACTATTTTATTTATTTATTTTTTTAACGTTTATTTATTTTTGAGAGAGACAGAGACAGAGTGCAAGCAGGGGAGGAGCTGAGAGGGAGGGAGACACAGAATCCGAAGCAGGCTGCAGACTCCTAGCTGTCTGCACACAGCCCGATGCGGGGCTCGAACTCACGAACAGTGAGATCACAACCTGAGCTGAAGTCGGACACTCGACTGACTGAGCCACCCAGGCACCCCCACCTTAAACTATTTTAGAAAATTAACAATATTTTTGAGATTCATAAGTTTCCATTTAGAATATAAACTTTTTTTAAGTATTCAGAAGCATTCCTGTAAACACTTCAGGGTGAACTATTTCAAAAGAGGCATATTCCACAAGCCCTACTTTCAGAAGCATCTGTCATCAGTGAAAGTGCCCAAAGCACTACGTGGAATATGATCATTTTAGTAGTGCTTTTCCTAGTTTGCCGAAGCCAAATGTCTTTGGCTGCATCTTAGACGCAATGAGCAAAACTTCGAGTTTGTGACACATGGCACAGTAGAGTAAAAGGACCCTTTTAATTGCCTTTCCAGTTTGCAAATTATTTTTAAATGCATTACTTCATGAAACTGGATATTAAAAAGTCTGCTTTTTCTTTCAGGACCCGAGATTTTGAACTGCTCATTTCATTTCCATCAGTAGTATGTCATGTACTACATTTCAAGCTATATTATGGAACCCATCTCATCATGCACGCTTAGCAAGGTATAGAGAAGGGTCCAGAATGAGATGGAGATCACATTTCTCCCAGTCACCCGGCTATAAACTGCAGCCAGTTAAAAGTCTGTCATGCTCCCAGCTACGCTTTGAGTTCTTCCTTTTCATTTCTCTGACAAACCAACAGCTTGATAAAAAGGCTCAAGATTAATTGCAACTTTTCTTTTGCAACAAAAACAACTCGATTGCAAGTCTGATTTAATAGATGAGTCTCTCGCTGGGAGATGGGGCTCGAGGGAAAGGCACGGTGTGTATGCAAGAGTCTCCCCTCTCAGTACACCGATCCTTCTGGTTCTGGCCTGCTGACATCTCCACAGAGGGCCGGTCATCCAGTCTGGAGGGGTTCCAGGCCTCCTTCCTCTTCAAGCTGTCTTAATTCTGATTGTTTCTTGTCTGTTACCTAAAGCTGTGAGACACAGAACGGTACCGTATTAATTTGCAGAGGCCGCCGTGAAGACGTATCTATCCCCAACTGAGAGGCTTAAACAACAGAAATGTGGGCCTCACGATTCTGGATGGCCAAAGTCTAAGATCAGGGTGTCGTCAGGCTTGGTTCCTTCTGAGGGCTGTGAGAAGACTCTGTCCCATGCCTCTCTCCTAGGTTCTTCTGGTTAGCTGGCCATCTTTGGCATTCCTTGGTTTGTAGAGCACCACCCCATCTCTGCCTCCATTTCACATGACATGTGCCTTGTGTGTTGTGTCTGGGTCCAAATTTCCCCTTTTTATAGGAAGAGTCATATTGAATTAGAGGCCCTCCCTACTCCAGCATGACCTCATCTTAACCTAACTAATTATATCTCTAACTACCCTATTCCCAAATAAAGGCTAGGACTTCACCATGTGAATTTTCAGGGGACACAATTCAACTCATAACAGTTACTATATATATTCTAGGGAAACATAAATTTCAGGTTAGTATATAATAAACCTTCTGGAATAATAATACGAAGCAACAGATTACGGTCACCTCTGCAGGTAATAGTGAGGTAGACCAGGTAAGGTGGAAATCAAAGGAAATTTACTTGCAACTATAGTATCTTCATTTTTTTTACGAGGAAGGTAGATTACCTGAGTAAAAATAAATATAAATAAATGAAGATTTTGTAGTGACTCCCAGGAGAAATGCTATCAACTGCCAAGGTACACTTTGGAAACTTGTGAGGGGGTTTCTTGGCAGCTGCAAGGATCGGGGACACGTCTGGCAGCGAGTGGGAGCAGACTAGGGCTGCCAGATGTCCCACAGTGCTGAGGTCATGAAGAGCTGTCCTGTGTCCCACATTGTTTTCAAATGTCCTGCTAAACACTTACATATAAAAACAAAAGGACTTGTTTTTAATGTGTATTGTTTTGAGAGAGACACAGAGTGTGAGCAGGGGAGGGGCAGAGAGAGAGGGAGACACAGGATCCGAAGCAGGCTCCAGGCTCTGAGTTGTCAACACAGAGCCCAAGGCGTGGCTCGAACTCAGTAACAGTGAAATCATGACCTGAGCCGAAGTCGGATGCTTAACCGACTGAGCCACGCAGGGGCCCCAAAAGAAAATAGCTTTTTGGCATCATTCTACTGTACATTGAATTTTCTAAGAATGCAATCTTGGCATCTACGGGGGAGACCGTACTTTGGTTCACAAATTTGCTGTGAGTCTTCACCTTGCTGGAAATATCGCCGACAACAGCATCACTCTAAATATGGGAGCCACCTCAAGAACACACACAGAGGGGGTGCCTGGGTGACTCAGTCGGTTAAGCATCCAACTCTTGATTTTGACCCAGGCCATGATCTCTCAGTTCACGAGTTCAAGCCCCCGCTTGGGATTCACTCTCTCCCTCTCTTTCTGCCCCTCCCCCACTCACACTTACACCCCATCTCTCAAGACAAATAAATAGATGTTTTTCTTTTTAAAGAACACCCACAGGCTGGGCTGCACTGGCAGCTGTCGCATTCTTGATGATTCTTCCCATGGGTGTGGTCACTGACCACTGAATTGTGTCTTCTGGTGTGGGCCCTCCAAGCCTTCCTGTACTGAAACAGGTATTAAGCTCATACAAACTTGAACTGCATTTTCCCTTTCCAGTAAACTTGGAGCTTTGTGTGAATTTTTGAAATATGTGTTCAGGTAGATTACATTATGTATGGATTTCATTACATGTGTTCATGTAGTTTACATTATGTGTAATCTAGATTACATTACATGTGTTCATGTAGATTACAATATGTGTTCAGGTAGATTACATTATGTATGGGGATGCTACAAAGCATTCCTTATGAAAAGGGAAGACTTGTTCTCATAGTACTTGCACTACCAGGCATCTTTGACAGCCCAGGGAGAAATGCAGACTATATAAACTAAAGCTTTGGAAACGGAGGAGCAGCCATGCATTCAGGAGATATTTTCCAAGGCAAAAAGTCAAAAGGGCCATATTTTAGACTGAGAAAGAAGGGAGTGTCAAAAATGCCCCTGAGATTTTTAAGCTGGGCTACCAGGTGGGTGATCGAAAAGTGTAGTCACGAAGAGGAGGGCGGCAGATTCACTGTGGGACGTTGCACCTCAAGGCAGCTGGGAGCAAGAGAGAGAGGTCCACAGTTGTTAAATAACCCAGGTATGGGTTTAGTGACCAAGGGATGCCAGTGCGAGCAGCATTGCTAGAATCTGGAAGTAGAAAACGTATGGAATAAGAAGGAGAGAGAACCCAGAGCAAACCCATGATAGACACCCAAAGGACATGTGCAACTGAGAAAAGCCACAGAGGAGCCTTTTTATTTTTCAACGTGTCTCCCGCTGAGCTTGAAGACTCTCAAGATAAAAGCCAACAAACACAACCAAATAACAGCAGAACACAAACCCTGTGACTCACATCACTTTGATATTCCTCACATTGCCTAGTACAGCACTCGGTACCCTTTCAACATCTTCCCTCAGTCCTTCCCCTTCCTGGAACATTCAGGAGTGGGGAGGAACATTTCTACTGGGATTGGACTCCCCACAGATGTCACAGATGTTGTTGTGATCTGTGGGAAGCTTTCTACCCAAGCTCATTGAATGTCTCAAGGCCCCGGGTTCTCTGGCAGGTGGAGAAGAGACACTCTTTACCTGACCATAGACATGGCTCTGCTAAGGGGTGGCTATTACACTCAGAAAATCCGTTCTCCATGCAGAGAGTGACTTACCTCTTGTGACACAGGTCATCTTCCCACCCTCCCAACATTGGGCAAAACCAAAACTAAATTTAACAGCAGACGAAGTGTCATTCCCAAATGCCGCATCCAGCCCAAATCCAGAAGAAAAGCCACTGATCACCCTCCCAAAGCCCAAGTTCCACACTCAGGGACATTCCCTCTCCTGGCGGTGACATCGCAACCTCAGGGACACTCCCTCTGGCTCCAACCCCCGTTCCACTTGTCTGCCAGGACACATGACATGGGACAGGAGATCTGTCACTGAGGGCACATACCTGTGGTCACATAAACACATAAACGCTTTCACTAGCAGCCACGTTCTTAGGCTCTGGCCAGAAGAGGCAGCCGACAGCCAGACAGGAGAGGCTCAGCTGAATGCTCACTATGGCTCGCCATCCACGGATCCCCCTGGCAGGAAATGGGTTCCAGATGTGTCCTCAGCTGAGCCTGTAATGGAGTCTGACTGTCATAAATGGGCCTTCTAGCCTGGGTCTCCAGCCTTTATCAATCTCCCTAGACAACGCTGAGCAGAGGGGGAGGAGAGGAAATGCGGGAATAGTCTGCATTGCTGGGTACAGTTTCAACAGAAAGATGACAATGTGTTTTGAGTTTCTAGGTCCTATTTTTGTTTTCTTTTTTGAAGATAACATTGTGCGTGTGTGTGTGTGTGTGTGTGTTTGGGCACACATGTGCTTAAGGGGGGAGAGAAACAAAGGAAACAGGGGAAGGGAAGGGGAGATTCTATTTCAGTTACAAAAAGGAGTTGTGCATTTTAGACAAACTAAAATAACATTGCAATCCCATGCCAACCCAGGAAATTCAATAAACCTAAAGATCAATACTCTATCCTAATGTTGCCTTTGCTGTAAGTAGATATTTCAGAATTGTGGTAACAGGGCACCTAACTCAAGGTTGTTAGAGATATTTATTAATAAGTACCCAATAGCCTTCATTCTAAATTCCCACATTTCATGGAGATGTGTACCCTTAGAATCTCTATACATTGATCGCTTAATTTCTTCTTTGTTCAAAGGGATAATGGCTTAAAAATAGAATTTAGGGGACACCTGGCGGTTTAGTTGGTTAAGCGTCCAACTTCAGCTCAGGTCATGAGCTCACAGTTTGTGGGTTCAAGCCCCAAGTCAGGCTTTGTGCTGACAGATGAGATCAGAGCCTGGAGCCTGCTTCAGATTCTGTGTTTCCTTCTCTCTCTGCCCCTCCCCTGTTTTTTCTCTCTCTCTCTCTCCTAAAAATAAATAAACATTAAAAAATTTAAAAAAAAAGAAAATAGAATTTAAGCAGTACAAGGTCAAGATAGCCTGAGAGCAGTACACAATGAATAACCTGTGGAGTTCCCAATAAATACACAATTGTAGCTGGGGGCTATACCTAAATAGTCCAGAATTGATCATTCTCCAGAATTCTCATAAAGTAAGCCTGTGGCTCTAGATCAGTCCCTCTGAGCAGCAGCTGAAGAGCACCTAGGTTCTGAGAGAGGCTACACTGGTGATTTGTTTGGGGTCACTGTGTACCTGGTGAATTTAAGAGTCACTGCCAAGGTCACTGAGTGACCTTGGGTGAGATACTTAACCTCTCTGGTTCTCAGTTTCTTCCTTTGTAAAGTGAGAGATTAGACTATGGTCTGTGACAGCTCAGAATTTCAATTTTAAAAGGCTTATTTTTTTATGTTTATTTTTTTATGTTTATTTTTTGGTTTTTTGTTTTTTTTATTTTTTTTTCAATGTTTTTGTTTATTTTTGGGACAGAGAGAGACAGAGCATGAACGGGGGAGGGGCAGAGAGAGAGGGAGACACAGAATCGGAAACAGGCTCCAGGCTCTGAGCCATCAGCCCAGAGCCTGACGCTGGGCTCGAACTCACGGACCGCGAGATCGTGACCTGGCTGAAGTCGGACGCTTAACCGACTGCGCCACCCAGGCGCCCCTATGTTTATTTTTTGAATGTTTATTTATTTTTGAGGGAGAGACAGAGCATGAATGGGGGAGGGGCAGAGAGAAAGGGAGACACAGAATCCGAAGCAGGCTCCAGGCTCTGAGCTGTCAGCACAGAGCCCGACGTGGGGCCTGAACTCATGAGCTGTGAGATCATGACCTGAGCCCACATTGGACACTCAACTGACTGAGCCACGCAGGCGCCCCAAAAGGCTTATATTTTTTAAAGCAAGATTAAAATTCATCACCCAGTTGGTAGGGTTTGAGGCCCCTACCACAGTTTATAACCCTAAAGATAGCGACACCTTTTATAGAATCAGACTCTATTCTATGTGTAACAGGTTTACAATACCTAGGCAGAGGCACGACACGCTCAAAAGAAAAGAGCCTTTTGTTCTGGAAGAGTAAGATGCATCTAATGAAACAGACGGTAAGAACTATTCCAGATGGTCCCATCCACATTCTGTGGGTCAGTGCTGTCTGTCAACAATTCCTCATGATTTTGACAAAAAAGGCCATCAGCGTTCCCTGTGTCAAAGAAAAGAGATTTGCTTACAGCTCTCCGTTGTTCATTTCACTCTGGACATAGAGTTTCTTCCTGAAGGCTGAAATTAATTTTAAACTTGCTTTGCACAGTGGTCAACCAAAAGATTTTGATTTTTTTAATGATTATTTATTTTTGAGAGATAGAGAGACAGAGCACAAGTGGGAAAGGGACAGAGAGAGTGGGAGACACAGAATCTGAAGCAGGGTCCAGGCTCTGAGCTGCCTGCACAGAGCCTGACATGGGGCTCGAACTCGTGAACCTCGAGATCACGACCTAAGCGGAAGTCGAGCACTCAACCGACTGAGCCATCCAGGTACCCCCAACCAAAAGATTTCGTATGTGTTGGCCTCATTCTGTAAGTTTAGAGAAGAATTTCATCATTTCATTAAAAGCTATGATCCAATTACTCTAAAGAGTATAGTCAAATCAGACTAAAAATTGAGCCATTAGTCAAATGTAAAATCATCCCTTTTTAAAACCAATTATTTTAAATACAGAGTAAAATATGAATTCATTTCTGATTGTAAGAAATTGAAATAATATAGATACAAGTAGTTACCCTAAAGACAGTACCTCCATTCCCAGGTCTTGGCCTTCTGTGAGGAATTTAGTGTGTGTCCACTCAACTTTTTCTAATTACACATGATACTATACAAATAAATATTTTTGTTTCAAATCTGTATTGTTCACGTAAATAAAATATCTCTTTACTTTTATGGACATTTTTAATTGGCCAAAGTCTTTAGGTGGTTCCACACGAGTTAAGTATGGATTTATTGCATTAAAAAAACCTGCTGCATAATATTCCATAGGATGGATTATGAAATTATTACCCCATTAGTGGAAATTCAAGGTTACTTTTCTCTTAACTATTCCACAAAATATCACAGGGAACAGTTTTGTACATGCCTCCCTTGCACACATGTGGCTGTGTTTCTCTTGGGTAGATACCAATAAGTGAGATTTTTGGCTCAAAACTTGTGCAATTTTAAAAGGTTTGGCAAAGTGCCTTACAAAAAGGCAGTACAAAGTAAATCCTTAGCAAAGAGATCATTTAGAGGGAGAGTTACCTTCCCCCATGCCCTTATCAGTATATTATTTTATCTAATTTTGAAATATGTTCTAAAAAAACAGAAATATGTTCTACTATAATAGGCGAAAAATAAAAGCTCATTTTCATTTGCATTTCCTTAATCACTAGTAAGGTTATACACTTAAATATGTATTTATTGGTCATTTGCATTTCTTCTTCTATGAATTGCCTATACATACCTCTTGCTCTTTTTTTTTCTGATTAGTTTATCTTCCTATCTAATTATAAGCATTCTTTATAAAACCTTTACACATGCTAAAACTATTTTCTCCTAGTTTGATAACAGTTATTTGTCTTTGTCTATGGGGTATTTGATGAAAGAAAATTTTCCTTTCTTTTTCTTTTTTAAGTCTCCTTTATACATATATCCAGATGTGTAGATGTATTTGCATAATTAGCATCCGATAGGTCCTTTTTAAAGTGCAGTGTATTTTGTCCTTTCTTTTGTTTGTCTCAGTTCCATCTCTCTCTGCTATTTTGGCCCACATTAGTCTCTTGCCCTGACCCCCTCCAATTCAGCAATGTGGAAAGAAAAAAGAAAGACATGAGGAGATTGAAAAAAATACATATGGAAAAATATATAGCAGGCAAACACAACCAGCTAAAAGAAAATTGCTGCAGATATGTTAACTAGTAAACAACATAGACTTTAAACAAAAAGCATTGTTGGGAATACAATGGGTCACCACATAATAATAACTCACTTAATTCACCAAAAAAGTGTTTTGAACTTGTATGTACCCAACAACAGAGGCTTACAATACACAGAGCGAAATTTTAACACATTAAAAGGAAAAACTGCTTTCTCTAGAGTTGTCTTTTCCTTCACTTTCCTGGTAGCACAGAGTTGGTTGTCACAGCAGCAGCAAAGTAAAATGAAGACAAGATTTGAGATATATAAGAAAAAAAGGAGGAGCCCCTGGGTGGCTCAGTGGGTTGAGGGACCGACCCTTGATTTCGGCTCAGGTCATGATCTCACAGTTTGTGGGTTTGAGCCACGAGTCTGGCTCTGCGCTGACAGAGTGCAGATCCCAAAGTGCCTGCTTGGGATTCTCTGTCTCCCTCTCTCTCTCTGCCCCTCCTTCTCTCTCAAAATAAGTAAATAAGCATTTTATTTTTTAAAAATTTTTTAACGTTTATTTATTTTTGAGACAGAGAGAGACAGAGCATGAACAGGGGAGGGACAGAGAGAGAGGGAGACACACAATCTGAAACAGGCTCCAGGCTCTGAGCTGTCAGCACAGAGCCCGACGCAGGGCTTGAACTCACGAACCGCGAGATCCTGACCTGAGCCGAAGTCGGACGCTCAACCGACGGAGCCACCCAGGCGCCCCAGTAAATAAACATTTTTAAAAAGGGAGAAAAAGTAAGTCCCTGCAATGTATGTCATTAATAGTATAAACCATAATTCTATTTCTTTTTTTTTTATGAAAGTCTTCTCTTTTTAAAGTTTTTTAGGTTTCTTTATTTATTTTGAGAGAGAGAGTGCGAATGGGGAAGGGGCAGAGAGGTAGAGAGAGGGAGAGAGAGAGAATCCCAAGCAGGCGGTGTGTCACAAGTGCAGAACTCATGAACTTTGAGTTCATTATTTGAGCCGAAGCCGGTAGCTTAACCAACTGAGCCACCCAGGCGCTCCCATATCCCTACTTCTTGACCGACAGTACCAATCAAAGGGAGCAGACAAGATTGTTTTGTTTATGGAAGAGTAAAGGAAATCAGAGTACTTTTAGAGAGAAGATGCTTGAAGGATGTGAGAAACCAAACTTTCAAGGGAAATTCCTGAAAAAATTTTTTCTAGGTTTGGCAGTTTGTGTGCTTTGCATTTTAATTACAAAGTACCGTGTTTCAACACTTGGTTAGGGAATCGTTCATAATTGGGACCTTCCTGACCACAGTCAGCAAGCCTTCCTTCACCTCCAGGAGGTTTGGGAAATCAAAACAGAGCCCATCTGCCAGAGAGCTGTGGTCCTCGTCAAACAGCCCCACGACTGGCACAGCGGTGTATTTGTGCTTGAGAGACGGCCTCGACCCGTTGCCGAGCCTAAAATACCTCTCAGGGCTGGTTGCAAAGCGGGCAAATTCATAGCACAGAAACTGGCCTGTGTGAAAACCCTTCACTTGGAGCCCGTCTGCATGTGGCTTGTGGAAAGAAGAGAGGTTTCACTTCTATTGCTTTCCATCCCACATCATAAACACGAAAATTGCCATTGAACATTCAGCTCGTGGCTCTGGTACCTTTCTCATGCTGAAATGAGGGAGGTGGGAGGAGGTGTATATACTCCTAAAACTACGCTGTACAGAGATTTCCGTGAGAGGGAAAGGAATACACACATTGGGAATAAGAGTTTTGAGTTTATTTGTGAATGCTTTTATTAAAAAATGTTAATCATGTACAGAAGTACAGTTTTCAGAATAAAATGGTTTTTCTGTTAACACTGCCATCCCACAAAATGGAGGTGCTAATAATTCCTTATTATGTTGTTTATCACTTCACCACTATCAAAGTTTCACAAACCCGAATGAAATATACAACAAAGAAAAGAAAAGCCAGTGAAAATTGAAGAAAAGAAAGGGATAGCAAGTACACAAGGTTACAAGGCCAAAAGTCTCAGAATTTCATCCTAAAGAGCTCAGGTGACCTTAGAAAGCTATAGTCACACAAATTTTTAGGCATAGTCATATCGATTTTCATTAAGGGTCTCCTTTCTAGAGCATTCTTGAAAGTTTCTAATCTTTCTTAATGCCTTGAGTTCACTTCAAATATCATTAAGACATCTTGGGATCTTTGTCTGCAAGAAGTTCTGCGTCTAATATCACAAAGACCCCAAAAATAGCCTTTGGAAAGGAAAACTTGCACTCCAGAAAATCATCACTTGGCATAGAGAAGAATGTACAGAAGTGAATGCCAGGGCAGTTAGCTGTTAGCTCAAGTTTGTCTCCAGTGCTGAGACTTTTCATACTTCCCTGGGCCTCAGTGGAATGCTGCATCAGAATAATGTGGCTTGTGCAGTTTTCTAGATGATCTCCATGACTCTTTCAAATATAAAACACAACGATTCTCATCAGGTTTCACCATTGCCTCTTGCCTATCTCTCTTCTCCTGAAGGCTGGGGTCAACAGACCCCAGAGAAGATTAGTCTTACACATACACACACACAAATAAAAATTTCATGATGCATGGCAGGTGACGCAGTAAACACTTGTTTTGGGAGCCCCAAAGAGATATTTTTTAATTGAGCTATAGTTAATAGACAATATTATATTAGTGTCAGGTATGATAATTGTACAAATATTATATTGACATACAATATTATAATAATCAGACTAGTAATTCGATACTTATATACATTACACAATGCTCACCTGATAAATGTAGTCACCAGCAGCCACCGTACAAAGTCATTACAATATTATTGACCCTATTCCCCATGCTGGACTCTTCATCCCATGACTTACTTGTTTTATAATTGCCATTTTGTGCCAAGGAAGTATTAGGATGGTGTATTTTGCAAGACTTATTTTTAAAATGCCTAATTCTTTACAAAATCGGTGCAGAAGTAGGGAAAGGGGTGTGGTCTAACAAATGGAAAGATATGGGCTGAAAACAGATGCCCATCAAAGGATGAAGCAGCAAATAATTTAACAATTCATACATGATTAAAAAAGAGAAGTGGTTGTGATTTGATGGACACAAATTTCCTGAGTTTTCCAAATTCCTGAACATTCCATATTTATTGTTTCTTACATTGTTCTCTATAGCACTTGCTATATTCCTGTTTTGGCATGAATTACAATGGTTTATTGGAAGAAGGTAAATGCACACTCACATACAATTAAACAGAAGTGACTACTGTGTAATTTTACAAATGATAAAAGATATTAGAAACTAGGGACACTCACATTTCTAAACCCTGGAATTAAGCTCTTTGGAAAAATATCACTAGAAAAAAATGATTAAGACTTGTAGAGTGTAGGTCATTTAAAGCACTCAAAAGGGAAGACAACAGGTGAATATTTGGACAAAAATGTCCATTGTTAAGTTTTTCTCTCCACTTCGTCATGTTTCTTAATTTATTTATAATGTTTGTCTCAAACAGGAGTTTTTTTTTTTTTGAGACAAGCCATAATTTTTCTTTTAGACCAGTGTTTCTGAACCTTTCTTTTACATCATCACCCCCTAAGAAGGCTTTTTAGATTCTCTTTTCCCTAGTCACTCCACAGTAAAATTATAACACCATTGATAGACTGTATATGTGTTTATGTGTTATATGTATATATGTCCTTTATAGATTTTGAGTAAATTTTCTCACTCCCTCCAAGGAACTTATTTTTCTCCTTTGGAGATAATATTTTCCCCTTGAGAATGTGTGTTTTATATTGTGGTAAATAGGGATGCCATACAAGCTGCTGAAAGAAAGCAGGATATCGATACCAATGCAGCCCACACTCAATGAGCAGTTACAGATTAGAATAAAACATGAGAGGATATAAGCATGGCTTCCTGCATGTTCCTTTGCCACACATACTTATTAAATTAAATACAAATAGTAAATCACAGAATCTGAAACAAATCAGCCAAAGAAAACATGAAGGAAAAAAAAAGCCCAGAGAATATAGGTGATACTGGAGGATGAGCCCCTGAAAATTCTTGGAAGTCACTTTTTTGTAAAAAGATGGAGAAAGGTAAGATAAAAGAAAAAAAATTAAAAAGGTAGAAAATGAAGCTAACACAGTACCTTTGGCAGTTTTATTTACATCTAGATTTTTAGAAGCCAACTTTTATATATGGAAGTCATATATGGCTCCTAGAGAAAGATACACCCCAGTGAGGGAGTCCATTCTGTGACCCATGGGTCAGTCAATGGAAATAACATGGAAAGAAGGAAGCACCCATATCTGGAGGAAATCGAGAGCAAATAAGGAAATGGAGACTGTGCACATTCAACAGAGAGCTTTGCATTTTTACACTTAACCCTCTGCATGTTTCAATGGTTAGGGCACATGAGAGAACAGTGATGGCTCAGAGACAATTTAATTTTACTTATTCATATGCAAAAATAGCACAAAACCAAGGACATTTCCAAGGATATTTCATAATTTATGTAAACATATTCTGAAGCAAATTTGTGAGCATTAATTAATGTAATAGAGAATAGGAGTTGACAGCCTAAAATCTAAAAGAAATTCAAGGTAGGACTGTTTGCAATGTTCTTGGGGTTGACCATTCTCTTCTTCTTGTTCTCCCTTCTACTGAATGATCTCTCTTTTTCTGTCACCTTTGCTAGTTTGGCTCCATCCTTCTGCCCCCTAAATGAGGCAGGTGCCACAGTCACATTTTATCCTCTTCTCTCTGTGCTCTCTTCCTTGGCAAGCCCCTGAATTCTCAGTTTCTCAGTTATCATGTCTAGGCAGACCTCTTTCTAAACCATCTTTCTGGCCTTCCACAGTCTCCTGATCACCAAACATAATTTCCAGCTGCCTATTAGATATTCCAATGATTTTCTTTCAACACACCAAAATCAAGATGAACAAAATAAAGCTCATCATCATAACACTTCCTGCTTCTTTATTCCTGTTAAATGAACACAACAGAAATGTATGATAGCCATGCCTCTCTGTCCTCACCCATGTGCTCACTTGGTTATCAACACAGGTCATTCTACCTCCAGATCTTGTTCACAGTGGTCTCCTACACCCTTGTCAGACACTGTATGTCTTATCCAGACTCTTGCAATTGCATTAGCTTTGGTATTCTCTAATTCCTCTCTTGGATATATTCTATGTGTGCTTTTCAAAATAATACTCATATCTGGCCATACCACAAAATAGATAGTTATCAATTTCTAACCATTTTCAGTCAATATTGAAGCTCTTTCTACTTTTCTTCTATACTATTGCCCATCTAAATTCCCGTTGTGCCTTGTAAGTACCAGATGGGCCCAACTACTGGCTGTCCATTAGCATACCCTACATCTTTCCTCGGCATCTTGTTGAAATTATTCCCTCTGCTTAAAATGCCCTTTGCCCTTCTCTCAACTTCACCCAACAAAGTTGGACTCTTTGTCAAAATTCAGGTCAAATTCACCTCCATGCTAATGGTTTTTGCTGAATTTCTGTTGTGGACTTCACTGTGCCTCTCTCGGTGTGCTTTGTCACATTCTATCTTTATTGATAATACAAAATCATGGGATGTGAATATACTTGTATGTACCTTCATTCTTCCCGCTTGTGCTCAAAGCAGACATCATTAATCAATCGCAGCGCTCTTTCTCACTAAACCCAGACAAGCTCTCAGAATCCATCTCAGCACCCCATGCCAAGCAGCCACTGCCAGTCCATTAAAGTTGATACATGAACACAAGACCTGGATTATAGTAAATATCTAATAAATATTGGCTATTATTATTATTCTCTAGCATGATACTCATCACATAAACTAGAAGATTGTAGAAGATTATTGGTTAAACGAACTGCTACTACAGTGCTGACTTGTCTATATCTCTTCATCTTTGTACTTAATGAAGAAGACAGAAAACCTGTATTCCTTTGAAGTCACAGTTTTTCTGGCATACTGAAGAAAACCATGCTATTTCCCAAAGTAAACTGCCATAATTCCTTTCTCTAATACACACACTGATTCATAATCAATGCTATCAACCTTCCAATTCAGAAGGAGTGCCAATATTACCAGAAATTTGAGGAAATTATTTCATCACTGAACCTTCAGTATAGTTGATGCTATTTAGCTATCCAGCTATCCAGCTGCATTCGAATGGAAAGGCTGGGTCCTGTTTGAAGTGGACCCGGGCTACATGTGCTGCATTTGTATGGGTAGTTTGGGCATTTCCCCAAGAGAACAGGTGAGGGAGGAATGTGCATGGGGAAGCACAGGTGGAAACATCTGCTCTTAAAGGTATCATCTGTTTACTCAGGATGTTTGCGAGTTTGCTTTTCCATGGCTTTGTGTACAGTGATCGCTGTTCACATGCTGTCTCTTGTCACCGGAAGGTGACAATGTCAACGATAATGATGATGGTGATGCTGCTGTTGGTGACAGTGATGGTATATCATTATCTACCTAATCCTCTGCAATTTATAAATATGAGGAATGACCGGCAGAGAGAGAAAAGCAGGGAGAAAGGGAATAGGCAGGGGAATTCTAATTAAATATAACAAAACTTACAATGGAATGAAGATTCTAAGCCCCCTTGCAAAATTGGAACCAGAAGCTATGCCCTATTTCTTTAGGGTCTCACTCCAAGTTTGAAAGTGAGTCTCAGAAGAGAATGGAGGCCCAAATCATAGAAGATTCTGGATTCGATGCTGGAAGTTCTAAATTCTCAATTTCTTGACTCAATTTTAGACGTTTTATAACACTATTTCTCCTTCCCTGTGATGCCTTCAGGGAATGGGATACTTTGCCTACCCTCACAATCCCCCAGATCACTCATTCCCCTGCAGCAATCAACTCCAGCTTTGGTCATGTTTGTGTTATTTTCCAGGACTGCTTCTTAGGGAAAGGGAATCAAGTTTTCATAGTGATGACAGAGCAATCCAATGTGGTGTCTTTCACCCTTCTTGGGGCGCCAGTCACAGGGGTGGGACAGAAGACCACCACTGATGCCACATCTGCACCTTGTCTCCATCTGTGTGGGGTTTATCACTTGGAAAGCCAATGAAGATGACTGTGTCCCAGTGGCTGGGCTTGAACATAAATGCCTTTGTTATTCTCGTTGACTTGCAAATTCAGATACTGATTTATTACAGCTTCTGATCTTCAGCCCAGAAGTCTCATCTTGAGAAATGCTGACTAATATATTTCCTTCCCCAAAGACACACAATTCCTTGATCATGGAGGAAAACATTGTAGAACTTTTTAATTGATGTGTTTTTTTTTTCTACCCTAAATTTGAGTGTTCCAGGAAAACAAATAAGCAAAAATAAGATTTGGTAAAAACCAGCTTTTATTCAGATTTCTAAAAGTCTGAAGCACCTAGGCGACAGAATTGTCTGTCCAGGACCCGTGTTTTGAAATAGCTCATTTTACAAACATCACACAACTAACATGACTAATGCATAACTGTAGGTAACAAACGGTAGCAGTATAAGAGTTGCCTGGCTGCAAATTGACCAGCAGGGGAGGCCAGGACAGTCTGGACAACTCAGTTAGAAAAAGGCATGCAGATAAAGCAAACAAAAAACAAGGAGCTGATGGGGAAATCTCATCATTTTCGTAGAAGACAAGACATTTATTGCTGAGTCAGAGATGCTTGGAGTGGAAAGAGAATTCCAAACAAGTACGATAAAGCAGAAGGAAGAGATGGCACCCACGCGTGTAACTGAAAGATGTTTCCTTTGGCCATTTGTAAGGAAATTGCAAATTCATTTTCAAACCATTTAAACTGATAAGAAAAATTTAATCTAATGTAGGGTTTTTTTCCACTTTCTTATAAATCTGAATACTTTGTTATTTTTATTATTTTTTATTTATTTTGAGGGAAAGAGCTTGCACACACACCAGTGGGGGAGGGACAGAGAGAGAGAATCCCAAGCAGGCTCCATGCTCAGCACGGATCCAGATGCGGGCTCAAGCTCACCACCGGGAGACCATGACCTGAGCCAAAATCCACAATCAGACACTTAACTGACTGAGACCACTCAGACACCCCTAAACCTGGGTGTTTTAAGTTATATAAAATGATAACACTTAAAACTTTTTTGCATCATGCATTGATATTAAATACAGCATTTCCTGAGACCGACACTTTCTCAAACCCAAGTTGCATCTCAAACCCAAGTTTGGTGCTGGATGACATGCTCACAAAACATATGTCTCTTTGCACTCACTGTGCCTTCTCAGAAGAAAAGCACTTACAGGTCTTTAGATATCTGGGTCCGGTCCCAGATAACACACTATTTTTTACTGCAGAGACATTTATTACACCATTCTGTTGCTTGTGAGAACAAAAACACTAATGTATTTGTGCGCATAAACTCCCACATTTGAAAGAGAGCTTTTAATTCTTTTTAAGTCTAAGAAATGTAATTTCCAGATAATATGTTGGTTTTGTGAGCTCTGTGCAGTACTGGAGTCTCTATCCTTGTATCTCTCTCTCTCTCTCTCTCTCTCTCTCTCTCTCTCTTTTTCAAGGCCTCTTCCATGTCACTAAGAAATTAAGGTATAATGACAACCTCCCATATTGTGGAGAATATTGTAGACCATTAACAAACTGTTATGTTTTTCCCAGGATAGCAGGAGTTCTGGACAAGAAAACTTTATCAGTCTTGAGCTCTTGATGTAGATTCAGCTGTGAGAGACCTGTTAGTATGTATTAGTGGCTCACTTTCTTCATTGCCTCAGAGTAAAGATAAGTATTTACTTACTCACTGAGTAACTTCTTGCACCAAGAAAAAATTTGCAGAAAAAAACAGGGGTGATGGACCTTTAAAAGCATTCTGCTAAGTGAAAGAAGCCAGATGGGAAAGACCATATATTGTATGATCCCACTTATATAAAATGTCCAGAACAGGCAAATTTGTGAAGACAGAGAGTGTATTTGCCTGAGTCTGGGGGTGGGAACGGGGATTTTCTGTAAATGGACCCAAGGGATCCCTTTGGGGTGATGGAAACATTTTAAAACTGGATTGTGGTGATGGTTGAACAACTCTATAAATTTAGTAAAAGTAGTTGAATTATACACTTAAAACAGATGAGTTTCATGGTATGTAAAAAATAGAATGGATATCTAACAAGGTAATTATCACCTTCTCACGTATGGAACATACTATGCTCAGAAAACAAGCACTCACCCTGTAATTGCACACCTGCATACAAAGAAAATTCAAAGAATTTGCTTAGTTTGTTTTATATTTCAATAAAAGCTATGAACTGAATATAGCCATGTTGTGCTTCAACTGTACAATAATTTCTCCCACAGCCTATGGTTCACTCTATTATATTTTAAATCCATGATTTTAAGCAAAGCCTATAATCTAGGCACTTGGGGGATTCCTAGGGAAATTCCGAGCAAATTTGTTGGAATTACCCAGTTTAAACATTACCCAAGAATTACATACCTTTAATCTTTTTAGGCCATTATTGTAACTTTCTGTGCTTTTATAATTTTAAACTCACAGAAAAGTTGCAAAAATAGTACGAACACTTCCAAATGCCATAAGCCAGATTCATCAATTGCTTGCATTTTCCCCATTTTTCCTCTACGTGCATTTCTTCGATTTTTTTTTTCTTTTTTAAATACAAACATACTGCATGTGCCTTGGAAGAATAAAATGATTTATAGAAGTGTAATTATTTAAATAAGTGTAATTTTCCTTCCTCCCTAAGGAAAATCATTCTTTTCTTTTCTTTCTTTTTTTTATTCTCACATTAGATAACACACAGTGCAGTCTTGGCTTCAGGAGTAGAACCCAGTGATTCATCACTTACATACAACACCCAGTGCTCATCCCAAGAAGTGCTCTCCTCAATGCCTGTCACCCATTTTCCCCACCCCCATCAACCCTCAATTTCTTCTCTGTATTTAAGAGTCTCTTAGGGTTTGCCTCCCTCTCTGTTTTTATCTTACTTTTTCCCCAAGATCATCTGTTAAGTTTCTCAAATTCCACATATGACTGAAACCATGTGGTATCTGTCATTCTCTGACTTATTTCACTTAGCATAATACCCTCCAGTTCCATCCACATTGTTGCAAATGGCAAGATTTCCTTCTTTTTTATTGCCGAATAGTATTCCATTGTATATACATATACGCTTTCCTTCACTGTGCAGAAGCTTTTTATCTTGATGAGGTTCCAATAGTTTATTTTTGTTTTTATTTCCCTGCCTTCAGAGACATGTCAAGTAAGAAGTTGCTTTGGCTGAGGTCAAAGAGGCTGCCACCTGTTTTCTCCTTTATGATTTTGATGGCTTCCTGTCTTACGTTTAGGTCTTTTATTCATTTTGAATTAATTTTTGTGTATGGTGTAAGAAAGTGGTTCAGTTTCATTCTTCTGCATGTTGCTGTCCAGTTTTCCCAGCACTGTTTGTGAAGAGACTGTCTTTTTTCTGTTGGATACACTTTCCTGCTTTGTCGAAGATTTGTTGGCATATACTTGTGGGTCCATTTCTAGGTTCTCTACTCTATTCCATTGGTCTATGTGTCTGCTTTTGTGCCAATATCATACAGGTTTTTTTGGTGAAGTCTTTCGGGTTTTCCATGTAGAGTATCATGTCATTTGTAAATAGTGAAAGTTTGACTACTTCTTTGCCAATTGGATGCCTTTTATTTCATTTTGTTGTCTGATTGCTGAGGCCAGGACTTCCAACACTATTAAACAACAGTGGTGAGAGTGGACATCCCTGTCGTGTTCCTGATCTCAGGGGGGAAGCTCTCAGTTTTTTCCCACTAAAGATGATATTAGCTGTGAGCCTTTCATATATGGCCTTTATGATGTTAAGGTATATTCATTCTATCCTGACTTTCTTGAGGGTTTTTATTAAGAAAGATGCTGTATTTTGTCAAGTGTTTTTTCTGCATCTATTGACAGGATCATATGATTCCTTTCTTCTATTAATGTGATGAATCACATTGATTGAGTTGTGAATAATGAATCAGGCTTGCAGCCCAGGAATGAATCCCACTTGATCATAGTAAATAAGTCCTTTAATGTACTGTTGAATTCAATTTGCTAGTATATTGTTGAGAATTTTTGCATCATGTTCATCAGGGATATTGGCCTGTAATTCTCCTTTTATTGGGATCTTTGATTTGGGAATCAAGGTAAGGCAGGCTTCATAGAATGAATCTGGAAGTTTTCCTCCCATTTCTATTTTTTGGAACAGCTTGAGAAGAATAGGTATTAAGTCTGCTTTTATGTCTAGTAAAATTTCCCTGGGAAGCCATCTGGCCCAGGACTCTTATTTCTTGGAAGATTTTTGATAATCAATTCAATTTCTTCACTGGTTATGGGTCAGTTCAAATTTTCTATTTCTTCCTGTTTGAGTTTTGGTAGTGTGTGAATGTCTAGGAATTTTTCCATTTCTTCCAGATTGTCCAGTTTGTTAGCATTTAATTTTTCATAGTACTCTCTAATAATTGTTTGTATTTCTGTGAGGTTGGTTGCGATCTCTCCTTTTTAATTTGTCATTTTATCTATTTGGGTCCTCTCTTTCTTCTATCAGAGAAGTCTGGCTAGGGGTTTATCAATTTTGTTTATTTTTTTCAAAAAATAGCTCTTAAATTCATTGATCTGTTTCTACTGTTTTTTTTTAATTCTATATCCTTTATCTCTGCTCTAATCTTTATTATTCCTCTTTTTCTGCTGGCTTTGGGCTTTCTTTGCTGATGTCTGTCTTTCTAGCTTTTTTTAGGTGTGTGTTTAGGTTGTATATTTGGGAAATTTCTTGCTTCTTGAGATAGGCTTGAATTATAATATATTTTCCTCTTAGGACTGCCTTTGCTGCATCCCAGAGGGTTTGGCCTGTCGTGTTTTCATTTTCATTTGCTTCCAAATATATTTTAATTTCTTCTTTAATTTTCTGGCTCACACATTTATTCTTTAGTAGGATGTTCTTTAACTTCCATGTATTTGGACACTTTCCAAATTTTTTCTTCTGGTTGATTTCAAGTTTCATAGCACTGTGATCTGAAAATACGCATGGTATGATCTCAATTTTTTTGTACTTGTTCAGGGCTATTTTGTGACCCAGTATGTGATCTATTTTGTAGAATGTTCCATGCGAACTTGAAAAGAATGTGAATTCTGTTGCTTTAGGATGAAAAGTTCTGAATATATCAGTTAAGTCCATCTGGTCCAAAGTGTCATTCAGAGCCGTTGTTTCCTTGTTGATTTTCTGCCTAGATGATCTGTCCATTGTTGTCAGTGGAGTATTAAAGTCCCTTACAATTACAGTATTATTATCTTACATTTGTTTCTGTTTGTGATTAATTGATTTATATATTCGGGTGTTTTCATGTTGGGGGCATAAACATTTGCAATTGTTAGCTGTTAGTGATGAATAGACCCTTAATACAGTATAATGCCCTTCTTCATCTCTTGTTACAGTCTTTGTTTTAAAATCTAGTTTGTCTGATGTAAGTATGGCTATTCCAGCTTACTTTTGACATCCAGTACATGATAGATGGTTCTCCATCCCCTCAATTTCAATCTGAAGGTGTCCTCAGGTCTAAAATGAGTCTCTTGTGGGCAGCATATAGATAGATCTTATTTTTTTTATCCATTCTGATACCGTATGTCTTTTGATTGGGGCATTTAGTCCATTTACATTCAGAGTGATTATTGAAAGATATGGATTTAGTGTCATTGTGTTATCTGTAGGTTTTGTTCTTGTGGTGATGTCTCTGGCCATTTGTAGTCTTTGCTGATTTCCACTCACAGAGCTCCCCCTTAGGATCTCCCGCAGGGCTGGTTTAGTAGTCACGAGCTTTAGTTTTTGTTTGTTTGGGAAAGCCTTTATCTCTCCTTCTATTCTAAATGACAGCTTTGTTGGAGAACAGATTCTTAGCTGCATGTTTTTCCTATTCAGTACATTGAATATTTCCTGCCATACCCTTCTGGCCTGTCAAGTTTCAGTGGTCAGGTTGCTACTACCCTTATGTGTCTACCCTTGTAGAGTAAGGACTGTTTGTCCCTAGCTGCTTTCAGGATTCCCTATCTTTGTATTTTGCCAGTTTTATTATGATATGTTGTGGTGTTGACCTGTTTTTGTTGATTTTGAAGGGAGTTCTCTGTGCTTCTTGGACTCAGATGCCTGTTTCTGTCCCCAGATTAGAGAAGTTCTCTGCCATAATTTGTTTAAATAAAATTTCTGCCCCTTTCTCTCCCTCTTCTTCTGGAATTCCTATAATATAGATACTGTTTTATTTCATAGAATCACTTAGATCTCTAATTCTTCCCTCATGATCTAGTAATTTCCTTTTCCTCTTTTTTTCAACTTCATTATTTTTCATAATTTTATCTTTCACCTATTCTCTCCTCTGCTTCTTCCATCCTCACTGTCACTGTATCTAGTTAATTTTGCATCTCACTTATAACATTTCTTTATTCACCATAACTATTTCTTAGATCTTTGATCTCTGCAGCAATAGATTCTCTGTTGTCTTCTATAGTTTTTTTTTCAAGCCCAGCTATTAGTCTTATGAATGTTATTCTAAATTCTTGTTCAGATATATTGTTTTTATACGTTTTGAGCAATTCTCTGGCTGTCATCTCTTCTTCAGTTTTCTTCTGAGGAGAACTCTTCTGTTTCATCATTTTGGCTGGGTTTCTTTCTTTTTAAATAGCTTATTATGCATCCTGCACTTGTGAGTACTAGTATATTAAAAAGAGGTCATACACTGTCCAGGGTGTGGTACTTCAGGAAGTGTTTTTTGGAGTGTGTTGCATGCACTATGTTGTTGTGTTTTGGCTGCTCGATCCCATTGGTCAGTCCTCTGCAAAGCTCCACCTTGCTTGTAGTGGTGGAGTGTTTAGATCTTCAACCAGGTGTGCTTTGATTTGGTCGTTGAAGTAACCCTGGAAAAAAGGAAAAGGAAGGCGGAGGGAAGCCTGATCCCATACAAGAGAAAAATGAAAGGGGAGAAAAGAAAACTGAGCAGAGAATTAAAATAAACTATAAGACTTAATCCGGAAAAAGAGAAGGTATAGAATAAGTGTAGAAAGAATAGAGTAAAAATGCCTGATTAAATAAACAAAACAGATCAAAATTTATATATATATATATGAATTGACCAAAAACAAATCAGAAACTATGAGCCTGATTCCAAAAGGAAAAAAGAAGAGGGTAGAAAGAAAAAGAAAAGAAAAGAGAAGAGAAGAGAAGAGAAGAGAAGAGAGATAGACAAACAGACCAACACACAAACAGACAAAACAAACAAACAAACAAAACAAAAAACATTGTCTGTTGGTGCCTGGGACCAGTGGTTATGCTGGTCTGGAGGAGAGGCCATCTGGTTCAGTCAGTGTCAGTCCTACTCCAGGAGATAGCAGTTACCAGGCACCCAGGGGCAGGGATGGTGTAAGCGGGTCCTGCCTCCACTGGGGGCTGCTGTGCTGCTCCCTGAAGCCCCACTGTGTTGGTAATGGGGCGAAAAATGGCAACATCCCAATCTCTCCTCCCGGGACAGGTCGTCTCAAACCACGCTGTTCAGGCTGCCGTCACAGAGTAGTGCAGGCAGCCCACTGGACCTGCTCCACAGTCTCCCGAGTCTCCTAGGCACTTGACTGGGATTCAAAACCTCATGTCTTGGGATCTCGCTCCAATTCAAGAATAACACCACTCATCCCTGCTGATAAAGGGCCTTTGGATGGCACCTGCAGGGTATTTTGTCTTGGGGGAGGCAATAAACGCTCTTCCCACAGTACTCAAGGGAGGGGACTATTTCCTCCCAGTGTGCCCTTGAGATTGCCACCACGCCCCGGGGCTGGCTCCATCCCCTCCAGGTGTGCGCACATGGCTGGCTCCCATCCAGAAAAAGTCATGTGCTTTTAAAGCTCTGAGACTCAGCTCCTGAGGCTGTTTGCAAAATAGAAACTGGCATTCTTCATATTTCTCATTCCCGTCTGTGGTCCAGAGAGGTTTTCCTCCATACCAGAGCCCTCTGTCTTTCTCTCCCTTTGTCCCTCCACAGGAGAGGCTCCTTCCCCATTTATCTCCCCCAATTCACATACATGCACCTCTATCCCACCAAGCTGTCTCTCTTCAAGTGTGGAGATACTTCTGCCACTCGGCAGATTGATTTCTTGGGTGTTCTAAGTGTTCTGGTCTCAATACAGCTGTGTTTGAGGGAGGAGGGAAATCCCAGTCCCCCTACTTCTCTGCCATTTTAACCCCTCCTCAGGAAAATCACTCTTAACAATGTCTTGAATAGTCTTTTTCCATAAAATTTTTGATATAAGTGTATGAAATAATTGTTAAAATACCCGGCAGATTGTCAAGTATATTTACAAATATGAATTACTATCAAAAAGAAAAAAAAAAACCTAGTCAATTCTGGTTTCTTCCTAGGGTTGAAATGACAATGACCTTGTATCTGCATCTCTCTTCCTATATAGAAAGACTTCTTTGGAAGGGCTTGTGGAGGCCTGGGGTGGTCAGCTACTGAACTGACTGATTAATGGACTGAACGAAAGAGCCAAGTGGAAAGTTTCAGCAAAGTAGAAGCAATGATCACATTTCTATGATGTGCATTATCCGACATTCAGAAAAACACAGAGACACCTGTGAGCTTACAGATTTAGACAAAGGAAATGAACCGACATTGCTGTGTCTTGTCATTGTTTTTCCTGGCCATCCATTTCTAAGCCATTGGCCTCCCATCAATGATCGCGTGTACTTGGAATCACAACAGACGAAGCACAGCTGAGCTGATGCTAATCAGAGGCAGTTCATAGAGAGAACCCCTGGCTGCATCCCTGCTGACAATGGACAGAAAGAAGTAAAAAATAACAGTGAATAAAAAAAAGCCATGCTAACAAAGAACATGTTAGAACAACAGCCACCACAAGAAGTGTCCCCACATTTACGTGTGCTTTCCTTCCTGTGGCTACACCAGTCCAAAATTTCTTATGTGAGCCCTCCTAGCCTCATAGAAACTCACAGGTCCTGTGCAGTTGCCCAGTGGGTGTGCACACTGCAGCAATGGCTGTAAATATAAGCAGACCCTAACTGTGCCTGGGAAGTGGCTAGAGACAACCCCTCTCAAAGAGCAAGCTCGTCTAAAAAAATTTTTTTATGTTTTTATTTATTTTTGAGAGAGAGAGATACAGAGTGAGAGAGAGACAGATGGAGCACAAGTGGGGGAGAGGCAGAGAGAAAGAGGGAGACACAGAATCTGAAGAAGGCTGCAGGCTCTGAGCTGTCAGCACCGAGCCCAACACAGGGCTCAAAGTCGTGAACTATGAGATCATGACCTGGGCCAAAATCAGATGCTTAACTAAGCCACCCAGGTGCCCCAAGAGCAAGGTCTTTGAAAGCAGCAGGGAAGCCTGTGAGTACCTGTGTGCAAATCTGTGCAGGTTTGTGCTTTGGTTCATGTCTACACCATGGCTGTCATAGAAATTAGCCACACAATCTCAGCATTGGCTTCAGTAGCTGAAGGAAGTGGGTGAACAGCATTCCAGGCCAGATCAACATTGGCTACAGTCAAACAAAGACGATAAATATGATTTTCTTGACTGTAACTAGACTCAAGAGCAGAATTTTGTCCAAGCCCACCTCAGTCCTTACTGAGTATATTAAACAGACTCTCTGTTGATTTGGGCAACATCTCGGTGCTGGATCAGCCCTGCTGGCTGGACCAGCAATGGGCCCGGGTCATACCCATAACTCATCTCTCTCCTTATACTGGAAGCAGCCTTTTTATGTCCATTGGGTCTTTGTTGTATTTAAGAATGGTTTCCTATGGAGTGTATACAGTTACTCTTATTTCTCCTAATTCTGGCTCACATGTTGCAGTGGCTAAGAGCATGGACTCTAGAGCCACAATGTCCAGGTGCAATTCCCAGTTCTTGGGCAACCTTGAGCAACCCAGTTTACTTTCTAGTAAAAGAAGGATTATCATTAATTATTATTAATAATAATTAATTATAATATTATATATAATAATATAATTAAGTATCATTAATTATCATTAATAATAATACCATTATTGTGTCATTTATATAATATGTTGTTATTTCTGAAGCTTCCTTACTTCCCGAGCTCATAAAACACAGCTGAAAAACGACATCTAATGGATGGGGAAAGAGAAAAAGATGTATGCTCTTCCTACATCCACTCGTGCTTTCTCTATTCTCCAGATGTCATCTGGTTTGCTGTTTAAAAACATGCAAATATTGTCATTCTTATCAATGTTATCATTCCCTTGATTATAAAAAATAAAAAAGGTTCCCATGGCTCTTAGGTAATTTCAAAATGTTAAACATGGCCCCAAGACCCTGCATGATCTGGCCTTAACCATTTCTTCTACTTGGTCTTGGGTGACCCTCCCCTGGGCCCTCCTCATTTCAGCCTCATTGGCCCTAAGGCAGGTTTACAGAGCCTTTGAATGTGCCCTCCCCTCAGACAGACACCCTTTACCTCCTACCTGTACTCCCTTAACTTCCTCCCACGCCATCTTTTCTGTCACTTTTCTGGCACTGTAGGCAAGTTAGGGCTCCCCGCTGTCCTCCTTCATAACCCTGCAAAAACTGAAATTAGTTGCAAACATATCTTTTCCACCTTATACCATCTGTGTTCCTCATCTTTGAATTCCTGGTGCCTACCATGGGTCTTGAATTTATTAGGTAGTTAAAAGAAGGAAATGAAAGAAATAATGCACTTGATGGTTAACGCTAGGAGTTTTTATATAGTAAAATCATTAATCTTTCTGTTTGGTGCTCTTTAGACCTCATTTAAGGAATCCTCTTCTAGCCCTAAGAGATAAATCATTGATGTATATGGAATTGAGTTTTAATATAATATGAGGCGGGGACCCATTTTTAATCTTTCTTTGTATGCATATACTTTGCCAGGACCATTTTATTGAATAGTTTAGTTGTTCTTCATTGATTTGCAAGCCATCTCTGTCAAGAATAAGTTTTTCATATTTGTGTGGGTCTGATTCTGGGTTCTGTAGTCCATTCCATTCATCTAATTCTGCCCCAATACCCCATTGTCTCGGTTTCTATCACTTCATAAGTCTTGGCATCTGGTAAAGTGAGTCCTTCTACCGAGTTCTCCATAAGGATTAGCTTGATTGTATTATTGACCATTTTCTCTTTCATATAAATTTGAAAATCAGCTTTGTTGAAATTTTTATTGGAATTACATTGCAAAAATTGGGCAATAATTCATACTTGTATGATAAATGCCCACAGCCATAAACATGGTATTTTTATCCATTAACATGGTATGACTCTTATTGTAGGTTGAATTATGTTCCCCTAAAAAACTAACCTCTGGTACCTCAGAATGTGACCTTATTTGGAAATAGGGTCTTTACACATGCAATTAGTTAAGATGAGATTATAATGGAATAAGGTGGGCCCTTAAACCAATAGGACTAGTGTCTATATAAGAGGATATAACAATATAAGAAAAGACAGCCATGTGAAAATACAGAGATTGAAGTTAGGTAGCTGCAAACCAAGGAACTCAAGGATTTCTGGCCACCACCAGAAATGAAGAGGCAAGGAAGGATTCTTCGCAGACTCTCAGAAGGAACATGGCCCTGTCGACATCTTGATTTTGGACTTCTAGTCCCCAGAATTGTGAGAGAATAAATTTCTGTTGATCTGAAGACACCCATTTGTGGTGTTTTGTTCTGGAAGCCCTGAGAAACCAATATAACTCTCCATTTAACAAAGTATTCTGTAATGTGTTTTAATAAAGTTGTATAGTTTTCTCCATAAAAGTTTTGTACATTTTATTTTACATTTATTTCTGTATGACTTTTAGCTTCTGCTACTATGAAGAAAAGGAATGGGCTTTTGCATGTTAATCATCTACCAAGAAATTTTGTTTAACTCTCTTATTAATTTTAAGAATTGTTTGGTTGTTTGGAAGAGGTCTCTGCGATGACGCAGATATCAGGTATCAAAAATAATAATAGATTTGTTTCTTCTTTTGAAAACCTTAAATCATTTCTTTCACTCGCTTCTTTCCCTGCAGAGCAATAGATCTTACCTGGTGTTTTCTTGAGGTCAAGATTTTTAATCATTGATTCAGTTTTTAATAATTGTAGAGTAATCCTGATTTTGTTTCCCAAGTACATATATAAAATTATATATTATATGGCTATATCTAAATATATAAATATTAATATATATGTGTATATATATATATATATGCATATATATCCAGTAATGGTCATGACTTATTAAGATCTTCAAATCTTGTTTTATTTTATTTGTTTATTGATTAGCACTATGGTGGTAAATTGACAAATTTCTCTTTGCAGTTCTATCAATTTCAACATTATATATTTAAAAAAAATCTTTTTAACATTACATTTTTTGAGACAGAGAGACAGATAGAACATGAGCCAGGGAAGGACAGAGAGAAAGGGCGACAGAATCTGAAGCAAGCTGCAGGCTCCAAGCCATCAGCACAGAGGCTGATGCAGGGCTCAAACTCACAAACTGCGAGATCATGACCTGAGCTGAAGTTGGACGCTTAACCAACTGAGACACCCAGGTGCCCCTAACATTACCTATTTTAAATGTATGTAATTAAGACCATACTATTTTAAATTTAACCTTTGTTAATGTATAATAAACCTATTAATAGTTCTTGCCTTAAAATATGTTTAGGGGCGCCTGGGTGGCTCAGCTGGTTGAGTGTCCGACTTCAGCTAAGGTTATGATCTCTTGGTCCATGAGTTCAAGCCCTACATCAGGCTCTGTGCTGATGGCTCAGAGCCTGGAGCCTGCTTCAGATTCTGTGTCTTCCTCTCTCTGCCCCTCCCCAACTCATGCTCCGTCTCTCTCTCTCTCTCTGTGTGTGTCAAAAATAAACTTTAAAAAAAATTTTTAAAATATGTTTAGACTCATGGTATTATGGCTAATTTTTAGCTTTTTGTTGTTACTATTTATCTGTAACCATATTTTTTTGCATCTATGACTATCAATCATTCTGTGTTCTCGTGGTACTAATGGAACTTTTATAAAAGACATAGAAATTATTAAAAACAAAAACAAAAAAAAACAACCTTCTGGGGTACCTGGGTGTCTCAGTCGGTTAAGTGTCCGACTTTGGCTCCAAAAATCAGTAAACATTAAAAAAAAAATTGAACAACAGCAAAACTGATAATCTTTCGTCTTTTAACTGAAGCGTGTAGTATGTTTACATTGAATGTAATTTCTGATATGTTTGTATTTATTTTATGGTAGATTGCATCCATCAAATATTATTGTGCATCTGTGAACTAGCCCTTCTTTGAAGATTGCAACTTCCCACCAACCCTACTGATCTCAACAGTCCCCATGCAGCTTGCCAGTAAAATGTGGGGGGAGGTGAAGTGTGTCGTTCCTGGTGATTTGCCACATTTCCTTTTCTTCTGCCACACCTGCAATGTTCAGGACAGAGGCTGCTCTGTGAGCCTGGGGCCAGAATTGCTGACAAGGTGTGGCAGAGCCACACTGGACCCACAGTATAGACATGAGAGGGAGCAAAGAACAAACATTTATTGTTGCAGCCTAGTCCCAATGAGATATCTGGCTGGTTTATAACCCCAGCACAACCTGGCCTACCGATTGAAGCACATTTCTTAATCTTATTTTGCTCTTTTTATTTGTCCATTTTATAAACGTTATTTTTCTGATTGTTGTTTTTTTATTACTATTATCACTACCTGCCTTGCATTTCTTAAGATTTTTTGAGGTTGTTTTTCTTCTTTCTGTCCTTGTTCTCCTGCAATAGTATAGACATTATACACTTAGTTACTATTCTTTCAATGACTACTCTAGCAATTTTAACATGGATACTTGACTTTACAAAGTCTAAACTTGTCAACATCCGAATAACAAAAGAAACCGAATAACTAAAGAAATGCTTTTTTAAAATAATACCTCCTCTCTTGATTTACATAAAATTGTTATATATTTTAGTGCCATCTTGAGCTGTTAACAACTAGACATTATTTTAACCACTGATTACTTAGATTTTATTCATATTTAACACTTTTCCTTACTCAGGACTCCTTGCACCTCCTACCTCTTTTCTGTTCCTAGTATACGGAAAGTTTTTAATCATAAATGAGTGTGGAAATTTGTTCAATGCTTTTACTCCATTGAATCATACGGCCATATGGTTTTTCTCTTTAGACTATTAATATGGTGGATTTCATTAATTTTTAAGTATTGAACCAGGCTTGCACTCCTGAAATAAGCCTCACTTGGTTAGGGCATTTTATTTTTTTAATATATTGCTACAGTCAATTTGCTAATATTTTGTTGAGCATTTTTGCATCTATGTTCTTGAAGGATATTGGTCTATGGTTTTCTTTCTCTGTACTGTCTTTGTCTACTTTTGTTATTAAGGCAAAACCACCAACACAAAGTGAGTTAGAATATACTCCCTCTTTTATTTTCTGGAAGAAATTAGAAAATAAATATTACTTCTTTAATGTTTGGAAGAAAACACCAGTGAAACCATCTGCTCCTGAAGATTTCTTTTCTTGGAAGGTTTTTAACTATGAAGTCAATTTCTTTAATAGGTTTGGACTATTGAGATTATCTCTTTTATTTTGTTTTTTTTTTTTAATTTTTTTTCAACGTTTTTTATTTATTTTTGGGACAGAGAGAGACAGAGCATGAACGGGGGAGGGGCAGAGACAGAGGGAGACACAGAATCGGAAACAGGCTCCAGGCTCTGAGCCATCAGCCCAGAGCCCGACGCCGGGCTCGAACCCACGGACCGCGAGATCGTGACCTGGCTGAAGTCGGACGCTTAACCGACTGCGCCACCCAGGCGCCCTATCTCTTTTATTTTGAATAAACTTTGGTAGTTTGTGGTTTTTAAAGAATTAGTCCATTTCACCTAAGTTATTTATGTGTGTAATGTTGTTTGTTGCATTCCTAATTATCCTTTTGACATCTGGGGAAACAATAATTTTAAATGTGAGTATTTTCCTTTTTGCCTGCCTCTGCCAGAGTCAAGGACAAAACAAGAAGTTACCTTAACATCTCCGTCTGTTAGGCCTTTTTTTTTTTCTAGTTATCACATAAAGATGTAGCCCTTTCATGGTTTACTGACTGATGAAGGGTCTCATTCTTTTTGTTTTTGCCTGTTCTTTGAACATGTGACCCATTAAAACCCTGGCTAGAGAGCTTGTATGACTAATAAATATACCCACAAGAGACACCAGCTCACTTACCCTGTGGTTCACACTTTCTTTTTGCTTCTGGTGCCTGATAATTATCTGATGTTTTTCCCAGTTCAGCCATGCATTCTTAGTTTTTTTTTAATTTTATTTGTTTATAATATTCTAACCAACATTTTAAAGTATATTGTACTTCTAAGAAAGATTTCTACAAAACTCTAAGCCACCAAGTTTCTAGGAATAATGATGAGACAGTCTCTTTTTCCACTGGTTTGGAAAAAAGTGGAAGTGTGAAAATATTAAATGTGATTGAAGGAAAACTGGACAGTGATGTAATGAGGAATACAATTTGGCAGTATGCATTGAAATGTTTTATGCTGCAGCAACTCCACTTTTCAGTATCTATCCCAGATGAAAAACACTGAAATATTTATGAAGAGTGGAAAACATTGGGTGAATTAAGACACATGTTTATATTGTACAATATTCCAAATACAATAATATGGACAGCTCTGAGGATTTCTTGAGATTATTAATAGAAACAATGCAAGTATCTGCTTAGCACAGACTGTGTGCTCAATGAGTCTTAATAAATGTTTTGTTTTTAGATGGTCCCTGTTTTCTTCATCTTTCTGATTTACAGAAATGGTATTGGGTGTGTCAAACGGCACCACTCACTGAATCAATTAATTCTTTCTCTCTCTCCCCACCTCAAAAAAGAAAAAGAAAGAAAGAAGGAAAGAAGAAAGAAAGAAAGAAAGAAAGAAAGAAAGAAAGAAAGAAACCAATATCTCTAATGGACATAGAAAAATTAATCAACAAAGTCCTCAACAAAATATTTGCAAACTGAAGTCAAGAGCACATTAAAAGTATCATTCACTATGATTAGGTGGCATTTATTCCTGGAAGGCAAAGACAGTTCAACATATGAAACAATGTGCAACACATTAATAGAATGAAAGATAAAAATCACACGATTGTATCAGTAGATGCCAACAAATCACAGACTTTCATGGTAAAAACTCAACAAATTGGTATAGAAGGCATATACCTCAACACAATAAAGGCTATATATGACAAACCCAGAGATAACATCATACTCAATGGTTCAAGGTTGAAAGTTTTTCCTCTAAGATGAGGAACAAGACAAGGGTACCTACTCCCACCACCCATACTCAACATAATACTGCAAGTCCAAGCCAGAGCAATCAGACAAGAAAAAGATATAAAAGGCATCCAAATAGGAAAAGAAGAAGTAAAATTGTCTTTGTTTACAAATGATATAATCTTATATAGAGAAAATAAAGATTCCATCAAAAAACCTGCTAGAACTAACCAGTGAATTCAGTAAAGTTGCAGAATACAAAATCAACATACAGAAAATAGTTATGTTTCTATATAGTAATAAAATATCTGAAAAATAAATGAATAAAACAATCCCATTCACAATAGCATCAAAAACAATAAAATACTTATGAATAAATTTAACCAAGGAAAGCTCTTTACACTGAAAGCTACAAGACTTTGACAAAAGAAATTGAAGAAAGCACAAACAAATGAAGGATATCCTGTGTTCATGGATCAGAAGAATTACTACTTCTAAAATGCCCATATCACTCAAAGATATCTATAGGTTCAATGCAATCCCTATTAAAATTCAAATGATTTTTTTCACACAAATAGAAAAGACAATCTTGAAATGTGTATGGAGCCACAAAAGACCCCCAAATAGTCAAAGCAATCCTGAAAAAGAAGAACAAAACTGAAGGAAGAACAGAATCTATAGACACATAGACCAATGGAACAGGATCAAGAGTACAGAAACAAACCGTTACATACATTTGTCAACTAATATTTGACAAGGGAGCCAAGAATATTCAATGTGGAAAGAATAGTCTCTTCGAATAAAATGGCATTGGGAAAACTGGATAACCACATGCAGAAGAATGAAATTGGCCCTTTATCTTACACCACTCATAAAATGAACTTAAGATGGATTATAGACTTAAAGACCTGAATCTATAAAACTACCGGAAGAACCATAAGGAAAAAGCTCCTTGACATTAGTCTTGGCAGCAATTTCCTAGATCTGACACCAAGAGCACAAATAACGAAAGCAAAAATAAGTAAGTGGGACTACAACAAATTAAAATGCTACTATACAGGAAAAAAAAAGAAAATTAAAAGCAACCCACTGAATGGGAGAATGTATTTGCATGTCATATCTTTGAAAGGGGCTAATAGCCAAAATAAAGAACTCACATACTCAATAGTTTAATAGCTAAATAAATAAATAAATGGCAGAAGAACCAGACGGTTTTCCAAAGAAGACATACAAATGTCCAAGAGGTATATGAGAAGGTGCTCAACATCACTAATCATCAGGGGAATACAAATCAAATCCACAATGAGATATCACCTCATGCTTGTTAGAATGGCTATTATCAAAAAGATAAGATGAATAAAAAAATAAAATAAAAGATTAGAAATAACAAGTGTTAATGAGGATGTGAAGAAAAGGGAACCCTTGTGTGCACCGTTGGTGGGAGTGTAGTTTGGTGTAGCCACTAGAAAATAACATGGAAGTTTCTCAAAAAAATAAAAATAGAATTACAATATGATCCAGTAATACCACTTCTGGGCATATACTCAAAGGAATTGAAATCAAGATCTCATACAGATATCTATATTCCCATGTTCACTGCAGCATTATTCACAATAGCCAAGATATGGAAACAACCTAAGAGTCCATTAATGGATGGATGGATAAAAATGACATAATATAAATACAAGAAAGGAGGAAATCCTGCCATTTTTGACAACATAGATGGACCTTGAAAGCATTATGCTAAGTGAGATAAGTCAGAGAAAAACATACTGTATGAAATCACTTATATGTGGCATCTAAAAAAGCCAGACTCAGGGAAACACAAAGCGGAATGGTAGTTACCAGGAGTTGGGGCTGGGGGAAATGGTGAGACGTTGGTCAAAATGTACAAAGGTCCAATTATAAGGTTAAGAAGTTCTAGTGATCTAATACATAGCATGGTGATGATAGCTAATAATTTTGATTCATGTACTTGAATGTTGCTAAGAGAGTAAATTTTAAATGTTCTCACCACAAAAAAGAAATGATAATTGTATGAAGAGATTAAGGCATTAGCTACTGTTATGGTGGTACTCAGTTTGCAATATACAAATGTATCAAATCAACACATTGTATGTTCCTTAAGCTTATACAACACTATATGTCAATTACATCTCAATAAGGTTGGCAAGGGTAGAGGGACTGTCGGGGAATTACAGAACACAAGACCTAGCAAACACAACCTTCTATGCTCTATTTTATTTATTCTTTTCATTCACCAATCAGCAAAACTAAATATATACAATAATATATTTACTCTTAAAATACTTTGATTGAGTCAAGTGTCTGGCTGCATCTAGCACTTTCCTTTTATTTATTTATTTTTTTTTTTAAATTTTTTTTAACGTTTATTTATTTTGGGGACAGAGAGACACAGAGCATGAACGGGGGAGGGTCAGAGAGAGGGAGACAAAGAATCTGAAACAGGCTCCAGGCTCTGAGCTGTCAGCACAGAGCCCGATGCGGGGCTCGAACTCACAGACCGTGAGATCATGACCTGAGGTGAAGTCGGCCGCTTACCCGATTGAGCCACCCAGGCGCCCCTAGCACTTTCCTTTTAATGTAAATGTTTCCCCTTTAAGTAGTAAAGCAATTAAAGATCCTTAAAGTTGACTGGGTTTGTAGATAATCCCTTGTAAATGATAAGCAATTCAAACATTTTTTTTTTCCTTTCTATAGAACTCCTTTTTGGAATTTATCTAAGCTTATTTTGATAAAAGCCTGTAAAGGATTGGATTTGGGGAAACACTGGACTTCAGTTCACACATAAGTACAAAGACCTCCTGATTATAACTCTACAGGGAGAAAATCATGAATTCCCTGAATGTCAAGTTTCTTCATACAGTCAGAACCTGGGTCATCATACAGATGACCCACTGGCATACTGATAACACCCCTGCACATCCATTCTAACTCAGTTTGGGTGGCCACAAAATCCCAAGTGTGTGTTAGCGGAAATTTTTCCAGGTAGAGTCAAAAAAGGTCTTACTTAAAGTAGTGTTTACATGGAGATTTCATGTTCCCCTAAACACTATCATGCAGATCTATTTTGTCATCCCATAAGAAATGGGATTCAGTATGTTCATGGTACCCACTATTCCTTCCAAACTCTTAGCTGGCACTATTCATAATTGTGCATCACAAACTAATATCACATTGCTCTTCAACCCTCACCCTTGTTGAATGGGAATAGATGGAATACCCAGAAGAGGGGGGATTTCATCTGGTAGCAACTGTGCCCCCCAAAAAGGGTTGGGGAGATTATGTTGCTAAAATTCATGGACCAACTTATTCACAATGGAATCCACTCTTATCGTGAGCTACCTGGAAGAGCTAAGTTTTTCATGGTCCCCCTGTCCCCATGTCTTCAAATACAGCATTTCAAATGTCATTACTCACGTTCTGTCAGTATCCAAAAAAGATAATTCACCAGAATGAATCAGCCCAATCGAGAAAGCCCAGTCCAGCCCTGTAGGAGGTACAGGGAAGTATATGGCATGATTTCTGCCTTCACATAGCATAATAAAATAGAAATGTAAACTTTAAATGGCTAGAACTGAGACATGCTCAAATGGCAAGGCTCAGGTAATAAACAGCAAGAATTCAGAGATGGTAGAAGCAGTGCAAGCTGAAGTAGCATGACAAGATTTTACCGAGAAAGTAGGTCATAAGCCAGGTTTTATAGGATGGAGAGGATGTAGACGCATGTGGGGAGGCAGGACATGCCTGGTAGGGAGATACTCATGACCTTTTAAATTGTTTCCTTTGTTCCAGCCTTGCTCCCAGTTAGCTATCCTTCACAGTGCAGTATACCCGTGCAGCGGACATTGGCTGTGGCTCCCCAGTATCTATTACTTTCATCCTCTATTGAGGGTAGTTTATCTCAGCACAAGCATAGCACTGACTGAGACCCAATTCTAGAAAATAAAACCCAAGAAAATCTCCTTGTTCTTAAAAGAAAATCAAAAAGCCAATATTTCTGTCTTTTTGAACACAATAAGAGAGTATATAGCATGTAAAAACAAAACAAACAAAAAAACTGGAGGGAGTTCACTTTAGGATGATGCCAAAAGTGTGGTTGATAAGAATCTGGGTCTCTAATGGCATTGCTGAGCCACTGAGGCAAACAACTCTGAACCCCACATATCTCTGGACTTCTGGTTATCTAAGCTATTCTGTTCTGCTCTGTTCTATCCCATTCTTTTTTTTTAATCTGAAATTTATTGTCAAATTGGTTTCTATACAACACTCAGTGCTCATCCCAAAAGGTGCCTTCCTCAATACCCATCACCCACCCCCCCTCCCTCCCACCTCCCATCAACCCTCAGTTTGTTCTCAGTTTTTAAGAGTCTCTTATGTTTTGCTCTCTCCTTCTGTAACCTCTTTTTTTTATTCCCCTCCCCCCATGGACTTTGTTCTATTCCATTCTGTTATGTTCCATTCCATTCTATTCCTTTCAATCCATCCTATTCTACTCTTATTTTTTTTCTTAAAAAAAAAAAAGAAGAAAATCCTTAGGAATAAATTTAACTGAGGAAGTAAAAGACTTGTACACTGAAAACTATAAAAATTGATAAAAGATAAAGAAGACCTAAAAATTAAAAAAAAATGGTTGAAATCTACTAATTGATTTCATAATTCACACATGGGCCATGGCCTACAGTTTGAAAAACACTAGACCATAGCTTTTAAATGTCTGGAAACATGAAAGAGTGAATATACAACTAGGGATAGAGCTTAAATCAATCTTCCTCAAAAGTATCTTTTATCATTAAAAATAGAACTACCCTATGATCCAGTAATTGCACTACTAGGTATTTACCCAAGGAATACAAAAATACTAATTCAAAGGGATACATGCACCTCGATGTTTATAGCAGCATTATCTACAATAGCCAAATTATGGAAACAGCCCAAGGGTCCATTGACTGGTGAAAGAATAAAGATGTAATATGTATATACAATGGAATATTATTTAGCCCTAAAAAAGAAATCTTGCCATTTGCAATGACGTGGCTGGAGCTAAAGAGTATTATGCTAAGTGAAATATGTCAGTCAGAGAAAGACAAATACCATATGATTTCATCCATATGTGGAATTCAAGAAACAAAACAAATGAGCAAAGGGGAAAAATTAAGAGAGAGAGAGAGAAGCAAACCAAGAAATAGACTTTTAACTACGGAGAAGAAACTTCTGGATACCAGAGGGGAGGTGGGTGGAGGGATGGGTGGAAAAAGATGATGGGAGTTAAAGTGCGCATTTATGATGAGCACCAGGTGTTGTATGGACACGTTGAATCACTACATTGGACACCTGAAACTAATATTACACTGTATGTTAACTAACTTAAATTAAATAAAACTTTTTTAAAAGATAAGGAAAGACTAGATAGAAAAAAAAGTATCTTTCATCTTAAGTCTCCTGTGTACATTAAATATTTGTGTAAACATTATATGACACTGTATTAAGCAGTCTATACATTATACTTTTGAGGGTAAGTTTCCTTCCTACATTTCCAAGTAAAAACAGTGCTCTAAGAAATCATGCACTGCTTTCCCTGGAACTCAGCTTCTACCCCCAGGAATCTCTTCCTCTGCAGGAAACACCAACCAGTGGGACAAAGTCCAAGCTCCTGCAGAAGCTTGAATCAGCCTTCAGAACCAAACCCTTCCTCGTGGTGTTTCAGGGGTACTGGGAAACCAGAGCATGGACTCTAAACTTAAGTTGCAGGTTTTAGGCACAAAAGTTACATGTTGAAATCAATATGTGGGTAATTCATAGGAGTTAGACTAGTCTGGGCTTAAGGAAATTTAGTTTGTCAGGGAAAGAGGAGTGGATGATTCAAAAAGACAAAACTAGGGGACAGGGAAACGAGTTAAAAATATATATATAACAGCTGGATGATTACAGTAGTGATCCAGGATGGAGAGATAAGGGCCTCTGCTAAGCCAGAGGAAACATCACAGAGTAGGCTATCCCCTGGCATTTAGGGGCACTAGGATATAAAGTGATTGATAAAAATTATAGGCAGAGACATACTGGAATGCTCGTACAGGAGGTGGGGAAAGCCCTCAGAGCCGGGACAATTAGGTATGAGAGGAAGATCTTGGTATGTTTGCCCTGAAGAAGAGATATTCTAATGGGAAGAAAAATGTCTTCAACTTTTAGATGTCTGCATCCAATTAGCAGATGTCAGAGACAGATTAATATTCAACATTGGGCAAATATTCTTAATTTATTTATTAAGTTATTTTACAACCAAATGAGACTCCTGAAGGGACAGAGTCTTTGATCAGTGAAGGTGTTCAACATTGACACTTAGTTGGCATAAAGTTCAATGACAAACAGGCAGGGAACATTGACCACATCTGTATCCTGCAGCTTAGTGCAGGTCCCATCATGTGCAAATAGCCAAACACCACTGGTCCAACGGTAGTATGCCCAAGGTCTCTTTGCAACTAATTATTGAATTCTAAAAAGTCTTGGGAGGGGACAAGGGTGTGGGAGTACAAATATACACTGGGGAGAAAAAGCACTGTATGCCTTTAACCAAAACATAATTAATACATACCCGTGGAAAATACTTTCAAATGTTTCAAGGTAAAATTTCCATGCTGCACATAGAGTGGCCAGTTCCCTGTCTTAGGGTATTGCCAGCTGCTGTAACAAACAAGAACTCATCTTTCAATGACTTTCTGTAACAAGAGTTTATTCTTACAGATATAACGGACAATGCAGGTGGGCAATGCAGAGACCCAGGCTCTTTCCATATTATTTTCTGCCTTCTCTTAAGGCAGTAAGTAAAAGGACTTGAAGGGGCTTGAGTGCAAAGATTTCACAGGCCAGGCTTAGACATGGCACACACTTGTCCCTATTCCCATTCCACGGAGTGCTTTCATTCACATCTAACTGCCAGGGATGCTGGCAAAGTCTAGCTGGTACAAAGATGGGCAGAAAAATTTGCTCTATCCATGTGTACCCTTCCTCCCACACATGGATTACACACCATCCCTCCCACAGCTCCTTCTGCTACAACAACCATTCAAAGATTTAATTTTTTTTTTAACTCATGGCCAAATCAAGTGGCCAATGAATGATAGGCTACTAAACTTTGCAGTGAGCCCAACACAATATTGAGAAAACTGCCAAGGTCACATTGTTTGTTTTCCAGGCAAGGGAGCTCATGGCTGTGCCAGCTGGTATTTGAAGCCAGTGACTGCACGTAATGATATTTTCAATTCTTCCTTTGAACATTGGAAGGGATGGTATCTCAACCAACATCTGAGATGATACATTCTGGCTTTTCGACTACTCTTATTGTCTAAAAGGTTCTTTAATACCTAGCCAATGTTTCCCTCTACTTGGCATCAAGCCAAAACTTTTTGCTCATGTCTGTCAGTGGACCCAGCCTGCCATGCCAATAAAAAAGAACAGCAAGACCAAACAAGAAAAAGAACTAATACCTTTGCATACCTGTCTCCTGCCTTTTCTGTGTGGAGTGATTGACACATTCTTGAGCCATGATATCTGAGCTCCATCTCAGACTACAACATCTTCAGCCTTCCTGGGAAGTCTGCTGCACAACCTGCCACTCACCCGGCACCCCATCAACTCAGACCTAATAAAGGATTATTTTCTCTATGTTAATGATCAATTATATTTTTATTGCTGATTTATCAACCACCTCTCTTTTATTAGGGTTACTCTGTGTCTTCTTTGCTCTTTGAAGTCTTTCATCCCCTCAGTTTGATCTTCCAGAACAACACTTTTTGTTCTTAACTACGATGTCCTTCTTTCACTGAGCTACTGCATTTTTAAATAAAAAGATTAGTTTTCTCATCCCCAAATGTCTGGTGTGGTATTATTTTTTATTGTTCAAGTTGTGATTTATTTGTTTTCTTCAGCCCTCTGTTCTCAGAGTTCAGCTTGTTCCCTCTCTCTCCCTGGGGTTGTCTTGTAGATTTTCTTTGCCTGTTTCTGGTGTCTCTTCACCCTCAGGACTCAAGTCAGATTGGTGGGGAACTTTAAGCCGTAATGACCTCATGAAGCACAGGTTCCTGCTGGCAAAGTGGCAGGCTTGTATGAGCCCAGAAGAAAGGTTCTGTTCCTCCTGGAATGCTAAGCAGAGAAGTGTGCCTTTGCCCCGACTCAGGGGAAGACAGGAAGCCAACGCTTCAGATATCTTCTCCCACTGTTTTAGGACCTAGGAGGCCCAGAGGTACATACACTCTAGGGGTCATAGTTCTCTGAGGACCATGGAGTTTTACCAGACACCAGGCTCCTATAAGAGGTACAAAGTCCTGCACCTTCTTAGCCTCCTCTGACCCCTGGCAGACTCTGAGATTCACACTCTTCCTATCCTGCCCAATTGTAAGCCCACTAGCTGTGCATCTGGGACAGCTGGTAGGTAGGTGATCAGAAGAAGTTAAACAAGGAGGGTACCAGAAATGCTTGTTCATGGCTAACTTCTGAGAATCTTCCCTAGTAGATGCAATTCTAAGAACATTAAAATTCTTTCCGATAAAATTTCATACTCACTTATCTCCTTTAAAGGGTGGCATTTGGTTGCAGTTCAAATCTTTTAGCCAGGACTCTTGAGAACCAAGAGATAATTCTTCAGTTGGCTTGAGGATTTGACGACAAAGGCCTTTTATTCTGGTAGCTTGATTTTGTTTCAGGAATTCATGGGGCTTTCAGCTAGTCACTGATGCTTCTGCATCTCCACATCTCTGTCTTCATGGAGCTTATTGGAGAATGTTAATTGCTTGGCCAAGGCCAGTTAGGGGAAAATAGTTACAAAAATTCCAATCATCACTGTGTACAGGAATCTCATAGGGATCGATAACAGCAATAATGCTCTCTCATACTAATTGTGCATTACCATATGCCAGGCCTTCTCCTAAGAAAGTATTTTCTGCAAATAATACCATCAAATTATCATAACTATCCCAAATTCACCTTGATGATGCAATAGCAAAGCCAAGGAATAGTTAAGAAGAAAGACAGTGTGAAATTCTCAATGTTCAAAGAGAGTAGTGGGAGTCAACACAATACCACAGCCCTTGCTCTTAATGGACTTACCACTCTACCTCCTTTTATTTATTTATTTATTTATTTATTTATTTATTTATTTTTATTTTTTGCTGGTGCAGAGGATCCCAGACTTTGGGATCATAAAGAACCAGTAGATTGTTGACATTGGCATATTTTGGTAATGTACATAGAACTGCCAAAATTTTTGTTGCCAAGTATCTTCACTGAAAAAAGACTACAATCTTTTCTTGTGATCTATTTCACAAAATGAATTATTCATTCCAAAAAAGTTGGGAGGACACATCCTCGTAACTTTAAACATGGATAAATATAAAGTCAATGAAAATCTCACCAAAATACAAAAATTCCACCATGAGCTGGCATCCCATCACAGACAAGCTTTGCTTTGGGGAACCAATTGTTCCAGGGCATGGACAGCAGAGTGATTTTCCTCTGGAAAAGAGAAAAAGGAGTCAGAAGTGTGCTCAAAGCTGGACCCTACCCCACATGGCATGCTTGTGTCCCTTCTGGTTTCAAAGGGATTCTATTAGGTGCCATCTACTTCCTACAAGTCTGAACAAGATAACAAAAGAAGCAGCCACAGGGCTGTAATGGTGACAAATGATCCCAGGGAAGAGTAAACCACAAAAAAACCTCATCATTTAGTTTTTCAGTAGAATGTTCTGTGCTTAACCTCTGGAGCCAGGCTGTTGACTCTGATTTCTAGTCCCACATATTACTAGTTTAATAACCTTGGGCAATTGTCCCAACATCTCCAAGCCTCAATTCGCTCAGCAAAATGAGGATATTAACACCTCAAAGAGTCGTGAGGATTTAACAAGATAATACAGGTAAATATGCCTAAATTAGTGTGTTCATTAAATGCCAGATCTTATCACTATCAAGCAACTATCATGTTCCAGGCATATGCTAAGTGTTGAGAATAAATAAGATGTCACCAGAGGTGGCCACATCAATCCCCCCACCCATTCCTTCATGTTCTTCTTCAGCATGGCTTTGCATTCATGCCATCAAAAGATAAACTTTCTCTCTCCTCTCCTCGAATCTGGACATCCCTGTATCTTGCTTTGGCTGCAGTATGGCTGTGTGTGATTTCTGGGCTAGGTCTTCAGAGATAACACACCTTCCATTTTTGCCCTCTTAGAAGCCAACTGCCATATGACAAGGCTCCAGCTAGACTATTAAATGGAGGCAGACTGTGGGAGAGACAGAGGCTGCACAGACAAGAACCAAGACGCCCTAGGAGACAGCCAGAACCAAGGCCCCATGCACATGAGGGAGGCCGTGATGGCTCCTCCAGCTCCAGGGGAGCCTTCATTCTAATGAAAAATAGGCAGCACCATATGGACCAAGGCAAGCTGCATGCCCCAGCCCCACCCAAATTCCTGATCCTCAGAATTGTAGCTAATTAAGTGGTTGTAGTTTTAAGGCAGTAAATTCTGAGGTAGTTGGTAATAGAGGAATAGATAAATGAAACAATCCATAATGGAAGCCAGCAGAGACCCATAAACCACTCCCAGGTCACATGGAAAATACTGTGATAGAGATGCTGGGTCTGTACAACCTACTGCGGGCACACAGAGGCAGTGGTTCATCCTGTCAGACCCCTAGTCGAGATAGAGAAGACTTGGCTAGTGAGAGGTGAACCATCAGAGCAGTCTGCCTAGGCACAGCCATGTGGAAAATTGAAAAGCATTCCTGCTCTCCAAGAAGGGCATTCCACATCCCAAGCAAGGAGCCTGGAGGGTCTGAAGAGCTCAGAGGGCATCCCTGTGCTGTCTTGGTGGACCATTCTAATGAAAACCAGATACAAATTTCACTTATTCAAGCCAGGGATGACCTGACATTGTCTTTTCATACATATGTACTTTATCTTCCCAACACAAGATGATAAGTTTCCTGAGAGCAGATGTTCTCTGTACTTTCTTGTATTCACTACCCCTAAGGCCCACTCTGTCAACCCCATACCCTAGTATGGTGCTTTGCCTCGGTAAACAGTGAATATACAGAGGTTGGTGCAGTCATAGACTCTCATTTTTGAAAGGAAACCTGTAGTTCCTTCATTTAAACTCCCTCCGAAACTGCTTCAAAGCTGGATAGTCCCAGGTCTGGCCACTGCTGATTGGTCAGTGGGTAAATGCCATACATCTCCTGCTTCACTCACGAAAAGAAGAAAGCTACAGGTTAGCCCCCAGAGCCTTCCTGGACCCCCATGCTGAAGCAAGTCTGAAGACCTTACCACTGACTCTTTGTGCTCCTCCTTTATAGGAATTACCCAAACATTTAATATGTATCAGCCCCTTGGGACTGTAAACTCTGAGTACTGGGAAGCACATACCTTGCCCTTTCCCAGCCTCTCAAGGCCCAGCCTAGTGCCTGTCACATTAGCAAAGTGCATGACAAAACTTGAGGGACCATACTCATCTTTTCGCTTCAGTGAAAGCAAAATTTTAAAATAAATATCTATGCTGGGATTTCTAGTCTCTGTCTGAGGGCAAAGGAAACTATAGACTTGCAGGAGTGACGATACAGGGAGATACCTTTTAGGGTTTCAGTAAAACCTGTTTCCCACTTCTCTTTCCACCCTCCATGTCTCAGGTCCTTTCTGCTTGGCCTCCACCTGGCTTCAATCCAATTGGAAGTCAGCACGAAGAGCTTAAAATACAGTGACACCTTTACGTGTTCAGCTTTTCTGTGTAACAAAGAGAGAGAGAGAGAGAACACAATGTCCTCACTGGAAGCTTCCTGATCCAGTTCAGTGTAAACAATTTTCCTGGTATTCAATGTTAATGAATCTGTAACTTCTGTCCTTCTGTCCCAGCTCCCTCCTGGCATACCCACCCTCTCCAGTACTGAGCCTCAACTATGAAAGCAGACTGGTCTTCAGGAAGACCCTGACTCCATACACTCTTACCTGTGTGATCGCAAGCAGGTTGGTTAACCTCTCGTTGCCTTTACTTCATCTTCTGTAAAATGAGGATAATAAATAGTAACCAGTCAAAGAGTCATTGAAGGGAATTAAATGGGATAATGGGTGCAAAGGAAATTAGCATAGACATATCTAGGAAATGCCAATGTTTAGCTGTTAGTAATGTTATTCTTTTTACTGATCACCTCTACCTCACCATTCAAGTCAGAAAGGATCTGTTCATCCGTACCTCCACCAGTGCCACAAGCTCACTGACACTTATTATGTAAACCAGTGATGTACTTCCATGTTTGATCTTACATCTCTTATTGTGACATGAAAGGTTGTTTCTCCAGATTTCACTCATTGAACACATATTCATTGAGAAGATATAGTTTGTTGGGTACTGTATTTCCTGTACATAAGGGGTGCTCAGGAAGTGTCTGACAGATGAATGAATGAGTCCATGAATAAATGACACTCCCACAGATGCCCCTGTTGGATGGAGAAGAGAGGTTTGTCCATCCTTCATCCCAGCTCTTTTCAGACCTGGGTGCTCCCCACTCCTGTGCAGAGCTGCAGAGCCCCCTGGCTTCAGCCCTTCTCCCGTTTCTTTGCCTGGCTTCCAACCAAAAAGTTCTGACAAAGAAGCAGTCATTAGAACACATCCGTTTTGTATTACTGTAGTCAGGGGTTATAAAGAATGCTCAAAAAGGGGCATCTCATATGCATATGGAAAGTACCTTCAATCTTCAATCAAGGTCTTATTCTTATAAAAGGGCCATCTCCCAAACTTTAAATATCAAGTGAAAAAGGAATGCTTTGTACATAATTGGCCTGGACCATGGTCAGGACGTGGCATTTGTGCTCTGATAAACCCTGGGAATAATTGAACTGTACTTCCAATTTTTATCTCCATGGAGTGGACAACAATTGATTTTTGCTTGCCCATTTTCATCCTCACTTGTTTTGGTGATTTGAGCCATGCTTCCTTCTCTGGAAGTCTGACAGGGGAGGAGACCTACCCTTGCCCCAGCCTCCAAAGTGGAGCAAATATTACAAGTCTGGACCCTCAGGACATCCAAACCACAGAGCCATACGGATGGGTAAGGGAGGTACCTGTTTTAAGTTGGTCTAATCAGGATGACTTTAGGACTGGAGTAGGTGATTCCAGGAGGAAACATTATCTTCTTTTACATGCAATATGGATTGGAAAAGAATGATTCTGGTGCTTTGGGGGCCAAAGATGGTACCCAGAAATGAAGCAAATACAGGGAGAGACAGAACTGAGCCACAAGAAAAGATTGCCTTCATGATTTCATTTGAGCCCCTGAACCAACCCGTGCTTGAAGCCAGAAAATCCTCTAGATTTTTCAACTCTGTGAGTAAATAAATTCCCCTGTCCCTGTTTAAGCCTGCCAAGGTTGGGTTTTTATTTACAACCCAAAGAGTCTTATGTTATTCACAGATCTTGTCACAGTGCCTAAAGTTTCACATTACTTTGCATTAATGTAGGAAATAAAGCTGTAAAATTGCAGCTGTAAAATGCTATCAACCATCAGCCCAAGAGTTCTTTGATAAATGTCATTTTCATTTACTTGGTAATACTCGCGATTAGACTGTCAGCACCTGAGGATAGAACCCAAAACCACACTGAACAAAAGTAGAGAAGTCAACCATAAAGTGCCATAGTCTATGGCACTCCTTTTGTGTAATTTGTCTTGGAGTTCTGTGGAGAATGATAACCCAGACACTGGCAGTCACAAAAGCTTTGTGAATGTGTGGGCTTGCACTGAGCTAGATTTCTTTTGTTTGGCAAGCCCTTTATGTCCAGCGACATCCAGAAACATCATCTCCTTCCAGAGACATCATGGACCATAGAAGGAGAACCAGAATTCTTTTCTTTGGATTCTCTTTTGGGTTGTCTGTAAGCCAGTGTTTCAATGACTTTATCTGAAGTTGTCAAATCAGGTGGCGCTTTCTGAGCCTATAAGCCTGAGATTCTTTGAGTCACTCAACCAATGCTATCTATTGAGCGCCTATTCTGTTCCAGATATAGCAGTGGTAAATGGGCACTGGAGATTCAAAGATGAATGAGCACATTTCCTTCAGCCAAAGGGCTTAGAGTCCATGAGTAATGCAGACAATCCCTCCCCCTGCCCATACCTATAACAGGGTATGATTGGTGCCATTACAGAGAAGGCTAAGAGATGGTGGTAGGAACTGTGGGTGAAGTGGTTTTTGAACAGGCATGAGCCAAGCCAGTGAGGATGGAGTGACATGCAGAAAGAGGGAATAGTACTGGCAAAGGAACAGTGGTATGAGAAACTTTGGAACATTTAGTGACCTGGATTTGGTAAACTGAGCTCGAGTGCAAGATTGGTAAACAGTACAAGAAGCAGCAAACACTTCATCGTAGAGAGCTCCCTCTGCCAAGTCAAGGACAGCATTTGACTGAGGAAGCCTTCAGTGGCTCCCTATTTTCTATAGAATAAGATCTAGGATTCTGGGCTCCTTGAATCAAGACGAGCAATAGCAATGCGTGGTTTTGCTTTTTCACATTTCAGTAGCAAAGAGAATAAAATACATGATGAGGGCAGAGTCTGGAGTGACCTCCCCGCTCTCGTATGGCATTTTTGTTCCAATCAGCTGCATCCTTTCCCTTATCTCTACTTCCTGGGTCACCCCAGGCCTGGGGGATGAGAGGAGCACAGACATCCCCATGCAAGCCCCATGCTCACCCCCCAACAAGCCAGACTCAGCTTAGAATCATTTTTCATTTGGTATGAAGTCATTTTTAAAGTGCCTGCTTTTCATTAGAGCGGTAACATGATAGTCCCTGCGGGGGATGCACATGAGGCAGAAGTGAGACAGCCTTTCCTTCAGACTGTGGCATTTTCTTTTACTGCTTCTCCTCCCAAGTGTTGTGAGTCTTTTGTTCAGAAAACCTGGAGAACATGCCTAAATCTCAGGCTCGGGAGGTATTTGCTGTTGTTGTTGCTCTGTTTGCGTATTTGTGTTTGTTTTGATAGGCATCTTTTCATAAGGTGGGCCAGCTCCAAAAACATTGGCTCTTTTCCCACAGGAGTGTCTGTCATGGGTCAAATGTGTCCCAGGTGTGGCTCCTTCAACATTCAGCTTACACATGCTTCTCATTACATGATCCCCAAGGGCTGTGAAAATATTTTCTTGAGCCTCCCCCAAACATCCACAAGTAAGAATTGGTAAACACTCATTGGAAACGCACTATTTATTTAGCGTATCACCAGCCAACCCCCCGTCCGATGCCTCCTTAGGCTCCACCCTGCTTCACTACCCTCCTGTCCAGCGCGCCCACGTCCTCTCTTACCCCAGCACAGTCCTTGGGTCTCTCAACATTTCCTCAGCCTTGTCCTGGATTTTCTGACTCCAAAATCACAGAAGCACAGAAGCACCCAAACATTAGAGACCACAGCAGACAGGAGCTTGCAGAGCTTCTGGTGCCCACATCACAATCCCACTTTCCAGCTCCTGCTTCAATTTGTGCAACTGGGATGTGCTTATTTCGCCTTTTAAAAATACAATTGTTTGAGGGGCGCCTGAGTGGATTGGTTGGGTAAGCCACTGGAATCTTGGTTTTGGCTCAGGTCATGATCCCAGGGTCATGAGATCAAGCCCTGCATGGGGCTCCACACTGGCCATGAAGCCTGTGTAAGATTCTCTCCTCTGCCCTCCTCTGCTTGGGCAGGGTGCACCCATCCTCTCTCAAATGAATGAACAAACAAACAATTGTTTGATTATCCTTTAGCTCAAACAATTCATAGAAAGGAAGTGACAGGATCACTAAGGGAAAAGTAGCCTGTAGCAAAAGCACTGGGCCAAGAAGCAGGAAGAGCATTTGTGAAGGCACACTTCTATCTGTCTTTGGGACAGTTAATTTTCCTCTCTGTGACTCAGTTTCCCGGGTGTAAAATTAAGGGTTAGACAAGGGGTTTCCTATGCTACTAAAATACTATGATTGAAATAATACGCTGAAATGTTATGTATCTATTATTTTGAATATGGGTCATTTAAAAAGTAAAATTGTATAAAAAATAGAATTACCCTATGACCCAGCAATTGCACTACTAGGAATTCATCTAAAGAACACAGGAGTCCTGATTCAAAGGGGCACACGCACCCCAATGTTTATAGCAGCACTATCAACAACACCCAAAGTATGGAAAGAACCCAAATGTCCATCGACTGTTGAATGGATTAAGAAGATGTGGTATATACATACAATGGAATATTATTTGGCAATAAAGAAGAATGAAATCTTGCCATTTGCAGCAACGTGGATAGAACTGGAGGGTATTATGCAAGGTGAAATAAGTCAGAGAAAGACAGAGATCACATGATTTCACTCACATGTGGAATTTGAAAAACTTAACAGATGATCACAGGGGAAGGGTAGGAAAAATAAGATAAAAACAGAGAGGGAGGCAAACCCTAAGAGTCTCTTAAATACAGAGAACAGACTGAGGGTTGATGGAGGGGAGGTGGGCTAACTGGGTGATGGGCATTAAGGACGGCACTGGGTGGGATGAGCTTTCGTTGTCATACGTAAGAGATGAATCACTGGAGTCTACTCCTGGTGCCAAGAGTACACTGTATGTTAACTAACTTGAAAATAAATCAAATCAATCAATCAATAAACAAACAAATAAATAAATAATAACATTCTACTCTCGTGCTAGAAAAAAGTAAAATTATAAATCCCATTTGACTAATAACATATTCTTCCTTGCACAGCAGATAATGAGGAACCCAAATCTCACGTTTGTCATCTATAGAAATAATCGCCTTTAGAGTGGGAATGACAGGGGGAAATTTTAATCATGCACAATACATGGAATAGGGATTGAGGGGTTGAGATTTTTTTTTCTCTCTCTTTTAAGAAGTTGAACATGAAAAGTAGGCTTATAAAAGGCAAACTTGACTCCAGAGGTTTGCAACCATTTCCAGCAGCATAGAGCAGCAGACATGAAAATGAATAACAAGGCCACCATTGGTGATCAGAGGCCTGGCTGAGCGCCAATGTGCCCCACACTATCTTCTGATAATTTCACCAAGACAGCCCTCTGGTAGAGACACTGCACTTGGGGACCCTGGGTCTGACCTGGGCGGAGGGGGGGGCGGGAATCCTTGGTGTAAGAAGAAGCCCTCAACATCCTTCCCTGGTCAAGCTCCCCTACAGAGCAAAGAAAAAGGAATAAAAGAGTAGCTCAACATGGTCACCTAGTTACAGGAACTTATGCCTGAATTTAATCCAGGTCCCTAAATAGGGCTGATTTTTCAGGTGATGTCAGAGAAGATGACACAGAGATAAAAGAAATTAGCTTGGTTCGCAACAGTAAGGTTCTAGACAGGCAGCTCTCAGGCCTAAGATGCCACTGGGAGGCCAAAGAGATGGGGGTAGGATCCAGGATTCAAGGAATTTAGCCATGGTTTCAGGGTCCTGGTCCCAACAAGAAACTGGATTGCCAACTTTAAGACACTCTCTACTTTCCACAGACAGAGGGGATGGGGCTTGCTGAATGGCAGCTTCCCAGGCAGGATGGGCTCCAGAACCCAATGGTGGTATCAGACTCTAAAGCCAAGAGGTGCTGAGAAAGGAAAAATCCACCTTGCCCCTCCCCCTTTCCCTACGTACTCCTACTGCACTTCCATCTGATGTGGACACTTGAATTGCTGACCTGTTTTTCTGTCCTGCTCTGACCAAGGGATCTGGGCTCCCATTTAATGGTCTGAGCTTGATCCCATGCCCTGGCTCATCGCACATTACAGGACCATGGGAAAGCTGTTGTATCCTTATTGATCTTTGGGCTATAGCCCTGCATCCAGCCCCCAGCCAACACCTTATCAAAAAACCGTGGGATCCCAATAGGATCTGACAAAATCCCAATGCCAGGTGTACTTTTTTTTTAGCCATTTTCTGAACATATATAACATCACCAAAAGGGATGTAAACCTACCTCATAGACAGTTTCCGTTATTTCCAAATGAGTACAGTGACGAGCCATCCCATGTATATCTCGTACTTCCAGGAAGCCCCTGATCATTACTCCATTCCAAGGCAATTTCAAGACATAACCACAAACCTGACAAATAAGAGTTCTGAATCCTTAGATCAGAGACTCAAAGTTCAAAGACATCCTGGTCCCTTGGATTTTCACACCAGCTTTTCCTGTTTTGGGACTTCGTGTCTTTTAGAGAATCTAGATTTGCCTGCTTTAGTCATCTCAGATGGGGAAGCATTAAAGATCAAGAATTTTCCAGGCCACATCCACATTCTGAGGCTCCAGGTTTACTGGGGAAAAAAAAAAAGGAATCCCAACAGAGTGAAAAAGCAGAGGTCAAACACTTTTACCAAACAAGTTAATGTTTTTTAATGCAAAAAGTATGGTGCTATATAATTGGGCTACTCACAACCCAGAAGATTGGTTAGAAATATTAGCTTGTAGAAAGCGAGGTGTGGTAACAGGATTCAAAGTTTTAAGTTATTCTTGTTCAATCTTTTAGACTATACATAATTTAATTTGGATATGAGCTCAAAGGTTCAAATTGGAGGCCCTTTGTGAAAATGAGTCCTGGTTGAAGTGACCCCCACCTGAAGGCAGGTTCTGTATCTTTTCAGCTCACCTCTTCAAAACCAAACTCTACCCCACCTTTTCTAATTACCCCTGCCTTGCACCCCATGAGGGTAAATTTGCTTAGACAAAATCCAGTCCTAATGATTCATACCAGTAGAATTACTTAGTGGGAGCAATAATACAAAATGTATTCCTTTTGATTTCCAGATACATTCTGGTCCCTCTCACGCTGGCCATGACTAGATTTCTAACTTATTTTTTATAAAATAGTGGCGGTTGGGGCACCTGCGTGGCTCAGTCAGTTGAGTGTCTGAGTTTGGCTCAGGTTATGATCTCACGGTCTGAGTTCAAGCCCCGCGTTGGGCTCTGTGCTGACAGCTCGGAGCTTGGAGCCTGCTTTGGATTCTGTGTCTCTATCTCTCTCTGCTCCTCCCCTGCTCATGGTCTGTCTCTCTCTCCATCAAAAATAAATAAGCATTAAAAAAAAATTATAAAATAGTGGAGGTCTTTTGTGGAGATGGAATGATGGATGATGAGAAAGGGGAGAAGAAAAATCCAGGTAATGAATGTCATTCTGACTTCTGAACAACCGAGAGGGAGGAGGATGCCCCATCTTCTTCTGATCTTTCCAGGCTGCCTGCTGGAGGCATCCTGAAAGATAAGGCTGCAAAAATGTCAATGAAGAAGTTAAACTCAAAGCAATGCCAAACTCTGCCACACTCTCTGTCCAGCCTCCAGTTACCAGCACTTAAATATTAGAATGGATGATACCTGGGCTTTCCAGGCTTCCCATGTTGATGAAATGTCTCTTTTGTAAGTCATTGCAAGTAAGGGCCCCTTCCTTCCCACTTTCAATGATGAATCAAACACTTAATATTCATTTTCTCAGCCCTCTCAGCCACTAGGACATGGCCACGTGACTTAAATGTGGTCAGTAAGTAGTACCTACCCCATGTTTTGAATCTTGAGGCAGAGACATGCAAGCTAAGGTCCAACTGCAGTCACTCACAGTGGCTTCAGGGAAGTACGCAGTGGCTCAGTAATGGGGGTACAGGCGACACCAGAGGGCACAACTCACAGAGGCCACGGCTATCGTGGGATTGTGGTGCCTTGTCCTCTCTCCCTCTGGGGACCTCGTTTTCCAGCCTTCTTCTCAATCGTGTGATTACCCAATAGCCTTCACATAAATCTTTCTTCTGCTTAAGTGAGAGAATCCACTTCTGTACAAGTAAAATATAAATCACATTGAAATAGGATGATTTTCCACCACTCTTTGGTGAACTCAAGAGTGGCCACATGTCTCACTTGAGTGTAGGAGATGTGAGCAGAAATGCCCGTGTGTCACTTTTAGGAAGAAGTTTGAAGAATGAGCCTGTAGTTTGCTCTGTCTCTTTTTTATTCTTCCAAGGGGGCAGTCAATGTCTCAGATGAACCAGGGGGTCAGCCCACTTGTTCTGTAAAGGGCCAGAAAGTAAAGATTTGCGGCCATGTGGGCCATATTGCCTCTTTCGCAAATACTCAATTCTGTTGGCATAGTGCAAAAGCAGCCATAAAGAATATGTAAATAAATTACCATATCTACGTTTGAATGACGTGTATTTATATTTGCAAAAGCAGATGGCAGACTGAATTTGGCCCGTGATCTAGAGTTTTCCAACCCTGGGACAGAGGCAGCTTTGTCAGCCTTAGTCCTAGAGGAAGGAGATGAGGAACGGGAACACAGCAACGTATCACAGACAGAGTGTGAGTGAGAAATACAACTCTGATTTTATAAGCCACTTAGCTTTGGAGGTCATTTGTCACCACGACATAACTCAGCGTACCCTGACTGATACATGAGTATGCAGAGACAACCTCCATGCAGGTAAACAAAAGCTGATATTTACACGATTTGATGAGGTTGGACCTACAGAGTGAGGCAAAAACTTCTTTCCATCTCAAAGGCAAAGAGCCTTGACTTCTGTGATTTGACTTTAAATTGACTACTGGCACCTGTAACCGCGTTAACCTTTACCATCACGGACAACAGTGTAGTTCTGTCTCACGAAGGGACCCCAGGACTAGAAGCCCAGAGGACTGGATTCTAGTCTTCGCTTTGCCTCAGATTAGTGTTCGACTCTGAACCTCTCCATGCCTCTCTAGATCTCGAGTATCTCCTGTGAATAAAGGGCGCACTGACCCGGAGGCATCTTCTTCAAGGGCTCTCCTGAGAGCTGAGTTTACTGGCTGACTGACAACAACAGGAGGTGCAGACATGACCATAGGTAACAAAAAGCTCCTTTTGAAATAGATCCTGTCTGCTGGCACATGCACGCTGAGCTCCTGGAAATTGGGGGTCATTTTCCAGACGCACAGGAAGCAGCACTGTGGAGCCAGCAGAACAAAGCACAAGGATGGAATGTGAGTCCTGTGCCCACGCTTCTCTGCATCCCTACTGAGAACTTAACCCGCCGTAGTTTACTCACTCCTGGCCTTGGGGATAAATTCCATCATGCGCCTTGGTTGTTTCCAACGTATGTTCTCATCTCAGATTCGGCAGAAACAGGAAAAGCAGAAAACTCAGACCCCTGATTTCTTTTTTTACTTTTACACCCACAACCGGGCTGAGGACCTTCTCGGGGCCCCAGCACGTGCTATACCAGACCTGGCCCAGCGTCTGGTGCCGGTAAGGTCTGTGCCTGTGAAATCGCAGTTTAATCCCCACACCAGAGGCTTAATCCCTGAACTCTGAATCAGTCCTTGGCAGAAAGACGGCTCTCGGCCCACTTGTAAATTTCCACCCTCCAAACCACCCCGGGCAGGTCGGCGGCTCAACAAACTCCAGGGTTCCAGGGTGAGAACCTCTACCCAGCCCTGCCGGCATCCTGGGGACATTTAGGCAGGGGTGGGTGGAAGGGAGGGGTGTCAAAGCCCTCACCTGCTCTAAAGTTCTTTGCTAGTAACCTGCCTTAATGTCTGAGATCATCCCTTTATCTGTGGCAGAGATCTGTAGACTACAGCTCACAGAGCAGAACAAGTTCACCATCTGTTTTTGCAAATAAAGTTTTATTGGAACACAGCCATGTGCATTCATTCCTGTATTATCTGTAGTTGCTTTTCTGCTACAATGGCCAAGTTCAGTTGATGCAACCAAGACCGTATGGCTGATAGGGCTTAAAATACTAACCGGGCCTTTGCAGAAAAAGTTGGCTGAACGCCCATCTGGCATTTTCTACCAAGAGCAGTTTTGCGTTACATTAACCCATTAACAGCCCTGAAAATGTTGTGAGGATATTTTTCAAGATAACTAATTGGGAGTAAGACGCTAAAGATTGTATGTGCGTGTACACATGTGTGAGTGTGTGCACGTGTGTGTGCATGTGTGTGCGCATGTCAGGGGGGTGGGGGAGTTTGTGTGCATGAATTAGGGATGGAGACTGAGGAAGAACAAGCTGGAAGAAACCTTGAATATGGAATAAGTTTAAGCAAAACATTTTCAGGGAGGACCCTGGGAAGGTAGCAAATGGGCAGAAGGAGAATGCTGGGCCCGGGTGGGGGGGGTTGTAAGAGGAAACTCTATTTGGCATTATTATCATGAATATTATTATGAGAGTAGGCAAATTGCTTTGACAACGTATGACTGCATTTAATTTCCTCTCCGAAGCCACGTAGGCGTTACGGAGCATGTCAACTCCCTATGGAGACGCCTGAGTTCTGAAATGGCTCACCCCAGGCGACCCAGGGAATGGGACTAGAATTCATTTCTTCTGCTTCTGAGTCTACTGCTCTTCCATCAGGGACATTTAAGACGAACTTCAAGATCTGGGTCAGGCTGAGCATCCAGCAGAACCAGACGTGCCCTTTGACAGAGGACAGAAAGCTTGCTAGCACCTGAGTGGGAACACAGCTGCCTCGGCCAGCACCACCACGAGCCTCCATAAATGCCCAAGGCCATCTGCCGGGTGCCTCGACATCCTTTATTTCTGATGTCAACCCGATGCTCCAGGTTTACGGTGATAGCCATGATCTGAAACGCCGGGTGCCTAATGTGTCCCTACAATATTTCAGTCCATTGTAACAATCCTATGGGACTGTTGTTACAGCCTTTTTAAATAAGTAAGAGCCCTGAGGCTCAGAGAGGTTATGTAACTTGGCTAAGTTCACACAGCTGATAAGAGCAGGAACCTGAATTTGGGTCGGCTCCTCACAGTGGCACACCAACACCTGAGGGCTAACTGAGATACTAACATGAGCATCCAGAGGAGACGCAAAGACGTTACCAGAAAAAGGAGAGAGAGTACACGTCTTCCGCCGTGTCCTGTGCGTTGACACGGATGCATCCCTGGCCGCAGCAACTTGGGAAAACCTGCAGCGGAAGCAGTGGACAGAAGGACAAGGAAGAACGTAGCTTTTCCACCTGAACTTCCAAATTTTCTTCATCCCCCTGTCTTCACAAAGCCTGTCTCTGATTACTAGTCAACAGCGTTTTGGTTATTGCCATAACCCTTTAGCACACGCCATGGTTATCCTGGGGGGGGGGGGATTAGGAATTTACGAAGAAAAGAGGGATTTGACTGTCAAAACCAAATAACAGCACAGAACATTTTGTTTTATATCTTTTTAAGTTTATTTATTTTTGAGAGACAGGGAGAGAGAGCACCCGCAAGCAGGGGAGGGGCAGAGAGAGAGGGAGACAGAGGATCCAAAGCCGGCTCTGTGCTGACAGCAGACAGCCTGATGCGGGGCTCGAACTCCTGAACCATGAGATCATGACCTGAGCGGAAGTCGGATGCTTAACCAGCCAGGCCACCCATGGGCCCCCCCAGCATGGAACACTTCAAAGCAAAATATATGACGCTCCTTCTGTATTTTTCTCCTGATTCCCAGAAATTAAAGACACAATTATTTTAGGTGTTGTGACAAAAAAAAAAAGATTCTGAAAAATCTTTCAGGGTTCATTATTTTGAGGCCTAAGTAATTTATTAAATCGCTTACGTATTAATTTTAAACTTCAACATTCAAAATCCCAATCTTTTGAATTTCCTGTGGCACCTTGATTTCTCATTTCTGGCTGTAATTAATTAGAAGATATTCCTTTTCCCCTAGAGGAGAAGGTCTGCCTCGCTCTTAGGCAGCCTGGAAAGAAAGTGGGAAACCCTGTCTCTTGATGCTGTCTACACATCTGGTGAGGCAGCGAGAGTAAATTCAGTCCGCACAGGCCATGCCAGCCGCTGTGAGGGCAGAAAGGAGAGGAAACACCCACGTGATTTTTCCCACTTGCTGGGAGCCTCATGCCTTCTTCCTCCTCGCTGTTCTGAGCAAAAGGGGATCACAAGCAATCAAAAAAGAATTAAACACTGGGAAAGCTTCCATCTGTCTCTTAGCCTTATTTTTTAAGCATATTTGCAGTGTCATATCCTGGCTAGCAACTCGAACAGTTGTGCATGTGTGTGTGTGTGTGTGTGTGTCCTCACCATGGACGCTCCCCTCTTTTGACTCCGTCGACCTGCTGTGCCCCATTATCTCTGGCCTTTGTGGCTCAGAAGGTCAGAAACACTGTTCCCTGGATGCGACCCAGGGAAGGAAGGAAGCTAAAACAAAAATGTTTTCTCAGCGAAGTGACCTGATTACACACAGAGTGACCATTTCTAAGCCATCTCGTAACTGCCCCATTCAGCGCTGGAGCCAAGCCCACAAAGGCAGCAGAGGCCTCCTCCAGCGGCTGTTCCTGGCTAAGCAGAAACGGCCACCGCGGGGCAGGGGGGCATGTGATTGACAAAGATGGTCCTTATTCCTGAGTGATGTGGGTATCGGTGGGCATGGGGAGGTTGGGGGCGGTGGTGGGGGGACAGACACATCTTCACATTGACCAACGGGTTCTCTTCACTGAACTCTAGCATAATGACAGGCATGGATTCTGCATCATCCGCTGCAGTTTGAACCTTGGGGACGACTTGCGACACTTTGCTTTTTAAAGTCTCTTTACCTCAGGATCCCTGTCTGTAAAATGGGTGACTGGAACGATGGCCCAGAATATAACATCAGTTATTATTGTCATTGTCTGAGTTTCTATCGAGGCTCACAGAGCCCATACCCCTCCCCCTTCCTCCGGAACATTCTAGTTCTCAAACAGGCCAAGCTCTTCTCCATCTCAGGACGCCTGCATTTGCTTTTCTCGTGACTGGAACACACTTCCTGCAGCTTGCTGCATGTCTTCTCTCTTCTCATCCCTCCCTGACCTGAGTGGGAATGTGATCCCCTGAGGGATCCTTGAAAGCAGCCATCATCCTAAAGATTTGCTACATAATACTTGTCACCACCTGAAATTACCTCGTTCACTTTTTTTTTTAACTCATTACGCTCAGTCTCTCCCACTTGGTATGACCAACTGGTCCTACCCTACTCCCCAGTAGAAGGTCAGGGCCGTGGCCTTATTCACTTCAGCATTAGAAAAGTGCCCGACACATAGCAAGAACCCAAGAAACCTGTGTGGATTGAAGGAAGGAAGGAATTAACACTTTTGTCTTAAAATTACAAGTAAGTCATCTGATCCCGTTGCAAGAAATTCAAGATTCCTCTCATTTCTAATCTGCAAAGCAGAAAAAAATAAAAGTAGAAGTTACAGTAGATTTTTTTGAGCTAGAAGGAGTTTTGCTGGAAGGATGACCCCTTCCCACACACCCTGAGAGTCAGAATTAAGAGTCCTGAACTGAGAGGTCATTGCCAAGGTCATCAGCTGGTGCGTAGCAGAGACAACATCTCTCAGTGGATGCTTTATCTGGAAGTGTGATATGAACTATAAAAGCCGTATTTTGACGTAAGGTATTTACATTATTGTTACACGTGTGTGATTATTTTATCTCAGCAGGAATCCAGAAGGTACTAGGCTTAATATAAGGACCTGGCAATTTATCTAGAACTCCTATGTTGTTTTGAATTAAAACATTACCCCCACCCAGGGTGCCTGGGTGGCTCAGTCGGTTAAGCATCCAACGTCGGCTCAGGTTTGAGCCCCGCGTCGGGCTCTGTGCTGACAGCTAGGAGCCTGAAGCCTGCTTCAGATTCTGTGTCTCCCTCTTTCTCTGCCCCTCCTCTGCTTGGGCTTGCTCACTCTCTCTCTCTCTCTCTCTCTCTCTCAAAAATAAATAAACAATTAAAAAATTAAAACAAAATTACCCCCACGCAAGTCGCTGATCAATTCAAATTGTGTAAATACATTACATATGTTTAATTTGTTTTTAATAAACTCAGCTTTACCATGGCTTCAGACATTTCCACCCCTTATCACAAAGAGAAAAATAACATCTAAGGGTAGAAATCAGCTATAGCCAAAATCACTGAACACCCAAACACAATGAGGTCGCAGTGGAAATCTGATTTGCTGAGGAGAACCAGAAAATAATACAAAAAGGGATACATCCCCATCATGAGTCTTCAGTTTTGTTACCAAGAACCTTATGTGGTCAGCCAGGCTAATAGTAGTCTTGCTCATAAAGAGCATCTCAAGTGGGCACATGGAAATTTTCTCTCTATTCACTCTGAGACCCAAGTGCCATACATGCAGATAAAAAAAAAAAAAAAAGTTACCTTGAACAAATTGTAACCTGATGCAAAGGATAGCACCCTTTCCTGTCATCCTGGTCACCTCTAGCAGGTACTCAGAAAACACCTCACAATTTGCCAGAGAATTTCAGACATTATCTGGTTCCAAGTCAATAGCAACTCAGAGAACGGTTATTCTGCTTATGCACAAAATATCTGCAATTTACAAACTACGTGTTTGGGGTGCGCTTTGGGGCCAGAGCTAAATGGGAATACAGGATGGATGAAGTAACCAGATTTCGAGTTACCTAGGTGACATTGAAGACATGGAGTTTGAATTCGGGTCTCTTAGAACAATTCTCTTCCTGCGGGTCTGTCTATAGACACGTGTGTCGTTCACACATAAAATGACGTGTTATACACTCTTGAACGAAATGCTCTTATGGGCATGTTGTTTCCCAAACTTCTCTTGTCGGTGCCGCTTTGGGGAGAAGAGAGAAAAGGAGAAGGCCCACAGACCAATGTATACTTTTTTTGCAAAATGTACACCCAATGCAAATTACACGGGAAAGTTCTCCGAGGGGCATAATTTGTTACACAAATAAACAAACACTGTTCGGTTCCGTCTGTGGTTATAATGCAGTTATAATGAAAATCTAAAAACAACTGTAATGCTTCTAACCATGAAATTATAAGGCAAGAAAGTGGATTTAGATAACTATAAAAGCCTTAATTGTATGTTTGTAAACTCACAGACAAAGCTTTTCCTCAATTTAGCTCCAGCTCAAATAGCACATTCAAAGCACAATTTTTATCTCACCCTTTCTTCTTCTGTATGGGTCTAAGACCCCAGGCTTTAGAAAATCCCATCCTTCCCAAAGGGCGTGAGTCGGGAGTGGAGGGAAAGGAAAAGGGACATGCAGCTTCGCTCAGCAAAGGCGGCCAGGGAGGCAGGATCTACTAAAGGTAGTGTCCTCCCGGGTGCACCTTACCTGTACCTGTTCATTACGCCCCCTCAGAGAACTTCATCGGCATCCTAGAGTGTCAGAACCACAAGGAGCCAGAGGTCCGACGCCGTCACCTTACACAGGCTTAGAGAAGTCAGATCATTTCTGTAGGTCCTACATAAAGTTACAGCTCAAGGTCCCAGAGTCCCGGCTTCTTGCCCTCTCCGAGTCAGGAGCACCGGGTGACTGGGAAGCAACTGCTTCCGGGGCCGGGCACCGTGAGATGTGTGACCCAGGAAGGGATTGTGGTGAGCCAACCCTTCTCTGTAGCTGCTATGCCTGTCACTTCCCCTCTGCTTCTGTCTCCGCAGGGTGTGGAAAGAACAGCCCCTGACCCTTGTTTCTCCTTCCAGCTCACAATTCTAAGCAGACTTGGGCTCAGGAACTGAGGAAGCAGAGACTCACACAAACAGGACTGTCACAGGGCCCTGGGGGTATGGGGACACTAAAGCCGGGAGGATAGAGAACATCGGACAGGGTGGTATTTTAGGGAAGGGAAAGCTCTTAGCTCCTTCACGGTGACATTTGAGCAAAGACTTGAATGACAAGAAGGGAGCCAGTCAATATCTAGTGCAAAACATTGCAGAGGGAGGAAATGGCAAAGTGAAAAGGCGAGTAAAATCCTAAATGAAGTTTTCACAACTCTGTGAATATGCCAAAAATCATGACATTGCATGCTTTGAATGCATACATGGTATGGTCTGTGAATCGTATCTCAATAAGGCTGTGAAATAATTAACAATACATTTTAAACAATAGATAAAGTCACTCATGGTTTTTCAGGTGTATACTTTCACAAACTCTGTCCACACTGCTTTAGGACAACATAGGGGAAATCATGCGAGGGACCAATCAAGGTCCTTCTCCTTAACCCTTTCCCTCTTCCTTTTATTATCTGCTCCCCAGGGCCTTCCTAAGTGACTGGGTTAATCAATGAGTAAATTCCCAGGAAGGCCATCACACCTGCTGGTGGCATCACTCACTGTTGGTGCCCTCCCCCTCCCTCCACCCTCCAAGATTAGTATTTAGACAAAGGCCTTTAATGGCTTAACACAATTGTCACCATTCTTGGCCACAGGGCCTAGTCTGGAAGAGAGACTTAAAAGGACACTCTTAAAAATTGAAACTCTTAAATAACCTTCTGTGGGTTTTTTTAATTTCAACTCCTAGAAACCCACATGCCACAATTAAGAGTGTGTGGTCTAAAGGTTGGGATTTTTAAGTGCCCCAGTAGGCCAATAGGACAGAAATGTTTAATTCAGGCAACTTTTCTGTTACCCTGAAACAAACTGTAGAAGATAACTGTCTACCTTTTCTTTTCAGGTATCCATCTGCCAAAAAAGCAGGGGACAGGCATAAAGAAAAACTTTCAAAGGATTTTTATCTTACTATTTACCCATACTTCCTGTGCTCTGAGTCAAACCACGGAAATGGTCCAATATCTGCAGAAGACCTACCCACGTTAGAAGAATAATGAAGACAGACACAGCAAACTATGTAAGATACAAATGGAGTTAGCCATTTAAATGGACTTGGCCAGTCTTTTTGAAGACTCATTTTAACACAAATCGCACTGAGTTGCAAACGTTGTTGGTAAGACCCAACCTCCCAGGAAACCGTCCACCAGGACTCCTGTGAACTGCACTAATGGAGGACAGATAACTTGGCATATGTGTTGCCTTATGCAAAACAATGCTAATCTCTTAAATTTTTGGATATCTTCTCTCTCTGATGTGATAACCACAGAACGATGTTTCTCTTTTCTCGGTTTGTAGACCAGTTTCGAGTTGTTGAAACCCAGGGTTGCTGTAAGGGAAAAGCAAATTATTTCAGTGCAAGAAAAAAACCAAATGGCAATTGCAAGTTCGTACAGCTCAGCTCGCATAAAATATGAATATGGCCAAGGTTAGTAAGCCTCCAGGGGAACACCGAAGGGTGAGCTTACCACAGAAAAATGCAGGCCCCAGCTTGAAACATCTATAAAACTAATTGAAACAAAAAAGTACAGGTTTCTCTGAACATACCAGGAGGAGTCACCATCAGAAAACTAGTGTCCATCAGGACTCACATGGGCTGTGGCAGATTCTGGAAAGCTGTTGGAGATGGGTGGTCACTTTATTACTTTGCTTACCAATTAAATGGGGGAGGGAGGGAATTAGCATGTCAAATCCGGAGATGAGATTTTTAGCAAGAGAAAAATATACTGGAGATAGTCACACTCAAGCAACTTGGCTCCAAGCATTGATTTTGTTTTGGTGCCATTGTTTTTGTTTTAGTTGTTTAAATCATAGTTTTCTCGTGCATGAGTTCGAAAAATTAATAACTAATTTCAACTCATGTTACAACATATTCTTACCCAGGTCCATAGATGTGGGACAAAGCTACTTGGCCAATTTTTCTCTGGGATAGACAAGGCCAAGCCCTCCCCAAGACCCATCAAGGAACAACTGTATGTCCCAACTGAAGGTAGGAGCCACACAAGGCTATGTCTTTAGCTTTGCCCCCTTTCCTTGCAGAAGAAGAAAGTTAGAATTGATTTGTCTAAATCATACTACATAAAGGCAAAGAACATAATTAAGAAACAGAGTCACCAAAGACTAGATATCCAGAGACTCCAAAGAAAGGTGTAATAATTTTTTTTAAGATTTTTTTTAAGTTTCTTTCTTTCTTTCTTTCTTTCTTTCTTTCTTTCTTCCTTCCTTTTTTACTTAGAGAGAGAGAGAAAGACAGAGTACAAGGAGAGGAGGGGCAGAGGGAAAGAGGGAGAGAGAGAACCCTAAGCAAGTTCCACACTGTCAGCACAGAGCCCAACACGGGGCTTAATCTCACGAACAGTGAGACCATGACCTGAGCCTAGATCAAGAGTCAGACATTCAACCAACTGAGCCACCCAGGCACCCCAGATGTATTATATTTTTAAATTTCCCTTCTCCTCCTTCTTCTTTACTACAAGGCTCCCATCACTCACCTCCTTATGATAGCTAAGTGTTTGAGGTGCCAAAACAGTATTTAGTTCTTGTCAACCTTTTTCTTTTGTATCCACTGGAACCAAGGGAAATCGTGTTTCCTAGCACCAAGCAACTAACCATGGTTGATCTCTTTTGTAAACAATGCATGAACAAAACTGGCATTTATTTTCCTGCAAAGGCTTTCTCTTACCCAAATTCTCTTCCCAGGTACTGCACCTTGAAAACTTTGGGAACTCTTTTGGAGGTTCTATCAGACCAGTGCTTCCTAACCTTTTATTAACTAAAGTGATTGTGTAATGTCTAAGCCAAGATACTTGAAGAGCAAAAGAAAGGGGTGCTATACATATTTATTCCTAAACGGTAACTGTAGGCTGGGACAGAATTGAGAAAACTGGACTCAATGTCATCTTGTGTCATCATACCCATATGATATTTTCTTTATTTTCTGTATATCCATGATTTCCCTTCAATCTGGAGATCTCCTAGCCCACCACGCTAGGATAATCAAGCATCTCTTTATTGTAGTTTATATCGTGGAAAAATAATTACATTGAATATATTTGTGACCCTAAAGACATCCCTCCAGAGATACCAATATTTCTCCCATGAGCGGTATTTGTTCCCCTGAAGTGGTTGAGCTGAAAATCACATTGAAAACTGTGGCAGTCGATGCCTGGGTGACTCAGTCAATTGAGTATCTGACTCTTGGTTTCCGTTTAGGTCATGATCTCACAGTTCATGAGTTCAAGCCCTGCATTGGACTCTATGCTGACAGCATGGAGCCTGCTTGGGATTCTGTGTCTTCCTCTCTCTCCACCCCTTCCCACTTGTACCCTCCTTCCCACTCCCTCTCTCTCTCTCTCCCTCTCTCTCTCTCTTGACTATAAATAGATAGATAAATAAATAAACATTAAAAGAAAAAGAAAAAAGAAAAAAGGAAGAAAACTGTGGCAGCACCCCCCCTCCAAGCTCCAGCAGACCAGTCCACTATAGTGGAGAAAGAGGGGATTGTTCAGTGTCTCTACACCTGTGAGCAAGAGATGTTCCAGGGATAAAAGGTCACTTCATGATGGGGAGTTTAAGGAAAAACTTCATTCCAAGCACAGGGCCTGAGTAGGGTCCAGAAGAATGGGAGATATTTGGAAGATTTCAATAAATTCACTGTCAATGACTGGCCATCAGACAAATCGAATCACCAGTGTCCTGAGGCTGGTTACTAAACCAACTAACCAAGTCTAATAGAAATGTAATCAAGGAAACAACAAATGTCCTACACAGTGATTTGGGGGAAAGTGGGCTTTGAAAGGGCAGAGATGACAGTCATTTATGTGACAAGACAGGAATATTATTTCCATAGCACAGTCTTGAGAAAGACAAAGGGTCAAAATCCACCAGGTCCTTGAGACTGGTCTTGTCCAAAACTGCCACTGATGGGTGGCAGCAAGTTGCAGGATTGCTCAATTTTGCCATTGCTATAGCCTGGAATGAAATTGTCCTAGACAGAGTTCCCTTTGGCAAAGAAAAAATAATGTTTTAGGCACTGGTGTGTTCGAGTAGTTTAATAATATGGGTCACCCCGCTGCAGAGCCCTTCGTCAAGAAACACCAAGGCTGTTGTTCATTTGACTGAAAGGAACCAGCAGGGGATGTAGAGTGTTCAGTGGCCCCACATGACACAAGATGGAAGCTCTAAGTCATTGAGTTGGGGTGCCGGAAGAGACCTTTTAAGCAGTTTCTAGTCCAGTCATTCACTTTAATTACAGTACTGCCAAATAGATGATCAACTGAGGTTTGAGGACCCCTATTTTAGAACCAGTAGCTTTCAGGTCTGAGTTGGTTAATTGGATTATCTGAACACTATTTCTGGAACTTGCTTGATCATATGAAATTATTTATGATGATCAGGGAGGATGAAGGAAAGAAAGGGAAAGAGGTAAGACATTTGAGACTTCAAGGAGTCCCAGAACTTTGAGAGACAATAGGTGGTAGCATTAGAAAAACGTGTGTTCTACCCTAAACATAACCACCAAGGCCCATGGGACGCTCAAAGATGCTCTTGATGTGCATTTGGCAAATCTCAATGAAAAGCCTCCTCATTTCTCAGGTGTTGCAAAGGCAGTGAGACTGATGGCCTGGAAGCTACTCTCTACTGCCAATGCCCACAGATGCTTCTGAAATTTCCAAGAGAAGATTAAGTTTGGCTAATGCTATCTATTTCCCAATTTTGGAGCAGCATGGTGTTGCTCTTTCACCTAAAGTAAGTAAGTGGACAACAATGTATAGTTTACACTCACTGGCATCTTCATCCGCCTCCATTCCTGACGTATGAATGAAGTCAGGACAGAGAACCGCTCCTCACCACAATGTTCGGTAACCATGGCTGGATGCTTTCGCTTCAATCGTGTCTCTTCAGCAACCAGTCTCTATGGGATAAAATCAACAGGAGACGTGGGACGATGTGCGCCTTTGTCCCCAAGGGCCACATTAATAACCTTTTGAAGGGCATTTTACATTTCTGTTCTCTGGGAGAAGTTTTTAGCCTCTCAAGTCTTGCGGTCTGTTTGAACAAGAAATCGTTTTACACTCCTGAATAACACATTCCTCTCCAACTATTTCTACATAACTTCCAGGATATGAAAACCACCCGAGGCTTCCAACATGGCTGCTTTCTTTCCTCTCATAAACAAACTCAGCAGTAATCATGCCAGTGTGGTCACTCTGAAGCTTTGTATTGCTTAAGCTTTTACCCTTGGTCTTTTGTTTTGCCAGACACTGATTATGACATTCTACCCCAAGTCTGGAGAACAGGAGGCTCTCTTCTGCTGGCCTCTTGCCCATGGCCTTTCCTTTGTTGACCATAAATATATGATGTCAGTATGATGGATCCAGGCTCAGTTTGGGAAGTCTGATAGTGGCCCCCAAACATCATCTCCTAATCCTTGGAACCTGTAAATGTCACCTTACAAAGAAAAAGAGTCTTTGTAGACATGATTAAGTTAAGGATCATGACTTGAGGAGATTATCTTGGATTATCAGGACAGGCCCTAAATGCAATCACATGTATCCTCATAAGAGAGAGGTGAGGAGAAATTTGACACAGACAGAAAAGAAGACAGTGTGACCACAGAGGCAGAGTAGAGAGATGTGGCCACAAGGCAAAGAATCGTGGCAGTGATCACAAGACAGAAGAGGCAAGAAACAGATTGTCCCCTGGAGCCTTTAGAGGGAGCAGGGCCCTGCTGAAACTCTGATTTTGGTTCAATAAAACTGATTTTGGACATCTGGCCCTCAAAACTATCGCTACAGCTGCCACAGGAAACTACTACATTCCCTAACCTGGGCCAGACCTTGGGCACCTGTAGCTTTCTGCAATGTCTACTGTGAAGCCATGTGCCCTCAGTACACTACCTCTGTGATGCTTTGAGGAAGAGCTGACTTTCTTCTGTCCTCAACTGACTCAGGGAACTTGGTATCTCCTGTGCCATTCTGACCTGTTAAAAACAAACATGAAGAAATAAAAGCCCCAAAGGGATATTCAGACACTAACTTCTAAACTCAACTGTTGGTTTCCAATGAAGCTTCCCCTCCACAAGTTCGTTTGTTTCATCTAAGCTGAAGTGCCATACAAAATGTCTTCAAGCCATTTGACGGTCATAACGATTTTAGTTTAGCTGTATGAATATGGCTACTTAATTTTTCTGGATTTCAATGTCTTCATCTGAAAATGAAGATTATGAAAGGTCTATCTGATTCAAATGAGAAACTTCCCAAGAAGTAGAAAAGGTCTGAAATTCATCAATAAAATGTTTTCCACCAGGATACATATTACCACCTAATTCTTTCTTCAATACCTATGGCCTTGACTAAATCTGATGTCTTCAGGTACACCGGTATTTTTCTCCCACAGCAATGTCTCAAAAAAGTGGGGAGTGGGGTGAGGAATCTCCAAAGAGATCTAATATAAAAGAACTTTAATTAAAACCAGCTCAGGAAGCATTATTACAAATTAGGTTATGCCATGAGTCCCAAAGGGATTTTCAGCTCAACCATGAAAACTATGTTCTAGACTAAACCTTAACCAATGAGACACAATTGTGGGAAAAAATATATTTACTTATTATAAATCTTAAATAAGAAATGTCTTATTGAGTTTGAAATCTTAAGGAAACCAAGGAAAAAGAGAATTAAAGAGAATTCCTTTTTTTTTTTTTTTTTGGACTTTGCATTCCATGCTACTCTGTGAAGTAAATGGCAAAAGCTTTGTAATGCTATTTCATGGTCTTAAATATGCTTTAGAGCTTCAGGGTGTTTTAAAAATATCATTAACATAAGCCAGATTGGAAAAAAAGTAGCACTTTCTGTAGTCTAAATTAAATTGATTGCTGTCCAAGAATTTTTGCATTAGGAGATGCCAGGGGGGAGAAAAAAAAGACCATTAATCATTTTCTGCAGGTATTTGGAGCCTCCTACACACCCAAGAGTGAAAAGTGCTTTGGAAATAGGCTGTATGACCTCAGTGAGCACAGCTGTGCCCCCATTCTTACCAAGAGAACCAAATGGTGTGGTAGGGGGCTCTTGGCCCCAGGGTCAGGCAGCCTGGATACCAGGATGATGTGGTTGTTAACTCCCTGAACATTACCTCTTCAGGCTTCTGCTTTGTTGCCTATAAGATGGCAGAGGTGAAACAGATGATCTAGAAAATTCCTTCAAGCTCACATACTCCATGACTGCATGAAGGTCAAGGAAAATTAGGGGCATCCAGATGGCCATTTATAGAGTCAACACATATGGACAAGCATTTAAAGAGCTGGTAAGGTGATCGGCTCTGTTCTAGGCAAGACCAAAACCCAAAAAGGGGGAAATCCTGTACTTGCAGAGGAAAATCTCTTCAGAGAGGCCTTCCCTGCATACTCAGTGGAACTGGTGAATGTAGCGCCCCCTGCCACCATCGACCCATGCTGTCTGTCATATGCTTCTTGGTTGACTTTCTTTTTTTATTGCACTTATCACCAATAGTTGATTTGTTTTTCTTAATCTATGTGTTAGCTGATTATCTGTCCTCTCTCACCAGACTATAATCCTGTCAGAACAGCGACCATGGTGCCCAGGGTCCTAGCCCTGGTTGGAGCACAATACACATTTCACAATGACTAAACGGATCCACTCTGGCCTCTGAAAATTCTCGGCACCAAAACAGGAGTGATCTTCTCAAAATGCAAATTTAACCATATTATTTCATGGCGCAGAACCCATCAGCAACTCCAAGGACCAAGACTAAACCTCTCATCTGGGCCTAGCATGGGGTCCCTGTTGCTCCACCACCCCCATCAACACTCAGAAACCCAGCCTGCCTGGCCTACCTTCACTTCTCATACACCAAGGTCATTCCTCCATGGAGTCTTGGCACATGTCATTCCCTCTGACGGGAATGGGAACATGCTCCACTAGAAGGATATGCAAACCCCACTCCCAACCATTGTTCAGTGAACTGTTTCTCACCTCTCATATGTTAACTTCGTCTAGAGCACAACTGTGCTGTGCAGATGCAGCCTGGCCTGGCAGGGGAAGGCCCTGCTCTCCTCCAAGGCACCCATCTCAGTTGGTAGGTGTTCACTTACACACATGATTATTGGCATCGTATTTCTCACCCTCACTTTGCTGTCAGACTTGAGAGAGCAGAGGCCAGTGCTGTTGCTCACCCTGGAGTCCTCAGAGCCAAGCGCAATGCCTGAAGCATGGTAGCAACACAATCAACATTTGTAGGATGAATGAATGAATGAATGAGTGAGCCCATGAACATATGAATGAATTCACATTTGGGTAAAGATGAAACCTCTGAATTGTCTCCAGTATTCTGAGAAATTGTTTATAAAACCCAACTGTCATGGGTAACGAAAGCAGACTTCTTTTCAAAACTGATCTCCTCAAACTACAAAGCCATGGTCCTTTCGGCCGATTAATCATATCAGAGACCAGCGAGGAAGGCCTCCCAGAGATATAATCCCTCAGTACAACCGGAGCTCCCTGCTGCCCTGTCTCTTTATACTCACTCATTCCAACCAGAACGTTTTAATTTGGAGCAAATAATGAACCTCAAGAGGAAAAGGGAAAGGGGGGGGGGCGGTCATGGGGCCACGGAATTTGAGTCAGTGTCTGGTTACCATTTAGGGCCTAAAACGAAACAACCAGAGCCAAGGAACTGGCAGTTGCAACCGCTCTTTGTTCTGCTTTTAAAAAGAAAATTCCATAAAACACAGTTCTGGGGCTCGAAGCGAAAATGTTTTTTGGGCTGCAGAGGATCTACCGGAACTGGTCTTCTAAACCACTGAAAACCCAGAACTTTCACTATTAGGAGAGAAAAGATAGACTCTGGAATCCAGACTGAGAGGCTGGAGAAGTATTTTCCTCAACAGAAAGATAAGGATCACAAATGCTGATCCCCAGTAGGCACAGATATTTAGGAGATAATCTTTGTACTCACCAGGAAACACAAAGCAGGGAATTACACAAATAGCCATTGAGGCAGAAAGCAGGTAACTGATAACAAAGAAAACAACAGAGGTACAGAGAGGGCGAGGGGAAAGCATATGGACAATGAAAAGACTTAAATGGCAAGAGCTTATCCCAGGAGAGCAGAGTGGGAGCTGGAGCCCCAAACGATGCTGTGGAGATAAGGGAAAAATGTAAACACAACCTGATAATCCAACAGCAGTTGCTCCAGCCCAGGAGAAAACATCCGTACATCTTGTAGAAATGTGAGATATTGGAAACTGGTCAAATGGATCTAACCCAGATCTTATCCTGATTCACGTTCCAGTCCAGAGCCAGAAAATGAACACATAAAGGTGAGACACTGGTGAGCTTTTTGTTTTCTTCCACACATGTCCCTCTCGTGACGCTGTGGAAGCAGACACCTGGCTGGAGCTCTGACGCCTGCCATAACTGGGGCATCCAGTTCACCCCTCTGAGTCCCTGTGTAAATGGAGGGTGTCTCCTATCCCTCTGTGATCCATGGGGTCTTTAACATCTGTGCAGAAGTGTGTGGGAAAGCATTGCCTTCTATCGACTAGCTGTGTGATCTTGAACTGATCTCCAACTCAGACAGATTAGGTTTACTCATTTGAAAAGTGGGAAAAACCATGGAAAGTAATTAATTGCCTATGGTTGAGGGATGTCCAACAATGTGTTCAAAGTTATACAGTCAGGAATCAAACTCAAGTCTTATTGATGCCAGTGACCCTATTCTTTCCACACTGGGGCACACTGTTCCCCAGGGAAGCAACGTTGAGTTTTGTGTTCATGAAAGACAGCTATTAATGCTCAGGATTAAAGATAAATAACAAGCCACATAAAGTCCCGCACTTGAGAACTGTTCAGCATATATGAGCTGCTCTTACGGCTGCTCTATAATTGCAAGTCCCTTGAGCCCAGGGTCTTGCTGAATGGGGGCGGGGGGGAACGAATAATAATTTCTCAAAAGGTATATTTTCTGTACTTTTTCCAAAGTCTCTCTTCTAAATATTTATTTCATGTCATGATCCACAAGGAATATATATTGGACAACCTCAAATTTGCCGACCATTTGAGAGTTCACACAGTTGGCCAAGTTCATCAAGAGGTAACTGAGGAAAGATGTATTGAAGACTCAGGCACTGACTTGGGTAAACTATGTGCTTTCTTATAAATAATCCATTGGCTTTAAAGATTTTCAGGTACTTGGCCTCACATCTGTGGGACACATGAAACTGGCAATGGGGGCTGGAGTCACGAGGAAACGAGCCCTATTTCATTTCAGTTTTCAGGGGCTCTGTACACCGAAACCCATTCTGTTTCCTGGTGAAGTTCAGCTTTTTCCAGATGAAATTTCAAAGTTTTGCTCTCGCTTCCAAACACTGACTGTGTCCACCAGACCCACCCCTAGCTAGCCCTTCTATCTGGTTTTGGATGGTAATCACCAAACCTCACCATGCCACTAAGATTTCAGTTCAGTTGCATGACTGAAACCTTGTGACAGGCTCTAAAACCCACTCTCCCCTCATTACTGCCAATGAGCTTTTAAATGGATCAAACATCTGGGGCACCCCGGTGGCTCAGTCAGTTAAGGGTCTGACTCTTGATCTCAGCTCATGTCATGATCTTGCAAGTTCATGGCTTCGAGCCCCGCATCGGGCTATGCGCTGTCAGTGCAGAGCCTGCTTGGGATTCTCTCTCTTCCTCTTCTCTCTCTCTTTGTCCTTTCCCTGCCCTGTCTCTCTCTCTCTCTCTCTCTCTCTCTCTCTCTCTCTCTCAGAATAAATAAAATTAAAAATAAATAAATGGATCAAATATCAGTCCTTCTGACACTCAGCCCTGGAGCCGTAATTCCACCTGAAGCAAACTCAAGAGAGTCAAAGAACTGAATGTCTAACACAGTCTTGGCACATAGTAGATGTTCAGCAAACATTTGTTGAGTGACAGAATGAAAACCAAGATAAAAACACAGGGTAATAATCATACATGGTACCAGATACTTCACTGAGTCCCTTCAATGTGCTATTTTACAGATTCTTCCCTTTTAACCTGACGCCTTACTCGTTTTCCAGATCAGAAACCTGAGGCTGAGAAAGATCTAATAATGGGTTTAAAATTACACAGCTATTTTATAGAAAAGTCAAGATTCAGACCTAAGTCTGCTAGATGCCAAAGCCCTTACTCTTTCCATGGAACTGCATGCTTTCCCCTCCACGAAACTTCAAGTAACATAGGATTCACATGCATATAATGACAACTAAACCAAAGCAAAAGGTTTTTTCCCCAGGCTAAATTAAAATTGAAAGGATTACCGATTTTTTTTTTAAGCTAGATCTCCTTGATGGTATATTAGACTTTCAGAGAGATAGGACATGCCTTATCTTCAAGGTTTAAATTTAGAATTTCGCCAAACTACTGTGGGGAAAAAAAAAAAAAAATGTTTTCATGCCAAACATTCATTTTTCTGTTTTATCTCTAAGTAATCTGAAAATTTTGTATTTTATCAGTCAGGAATTGAGTTTTGCTGCAAGGTAACAGAAAAAGACAAGTAGCAGGACTTATAAGAAGTGTAGAGATGAGAAATTGATGGCTGGCATGTAATTTCTATAATACCATCAAGATGCAGGCTCCTCTTTCCTTAGCACATAGTTTTCAGTCTTGTAGTGTCTTCATGGTCCCAAGATGGCTGTTGAAGCACCAACAATTACAATGGCCATTCTAGGTAAAAGGAAGATGGAAGGGCCAAGAGCAAAAGGGTATATGTCAGTTGAGACAGTCCCTTTTATATTTCTTTTCCCAGAGCCCCATCCAGTGACTTCTGTTAGTATCTCTTTGGCTAGAACTATATCACAAGCCAGACAGGTTGCCAACCCAGCAAACTGTGATTCTCTCAGTAAGAAAAAGGAGAGAATATTAGACAAGCAACTCCCAGGAATATTAGATAAGCAACTGACACAAAGCCTGAAACATCATTGAAACATTTGGAATTTAGTGAGTGTCTTTTAGTTCCATGAAACTAGATGCTCAGAAGGACCGAGTGGTGTGTAGAAGGCAAAATCCTTGCTTTCTGTGGAATATAGCAAAGCCAAATAAGAGCCTTAGCCTCAAATGTTGGATAACACAGAGGTTTAACGTTATTCCATTTCTTTAAAAATCAATCTAAATTAAAAGAAAGCATAATTTCATCAAGAATATCAGTGAGCCACCAAACACCCTTGGCTTCTATGAGGTTTACATTTTCATTCCCTAATAAACCTAAAGGCACACGTGCCTGATATTAGGGCAAAAGGCAAAACACTCCTACTTGTGGAAGACAGTACCACAGTCAAGAAAAGTAGATTCCACCCCCTCTTCTCCAACAATTGGTGCAGAAGCACAATCTCAGGAACACGTCTCAGGAAGCTGCCGCAAATGCCCCTGTACCTAGGGTAAGAGGGGCTCAAAACCGAGCACTGACTTGGCAAGAATCCTGAGCTCCCCACATTGGGATCAGTCTTACAGGTGCTCAAGGCCGGTGCCTCCTGACCCAACTTCATGTCTGTGAAGTTTGAGAAGGGGAAAGAAAAGTAACAGAGAGCAGATGCAGGCTGGTCAGCAGGGACAGGGTGTGATGCCCAGGACTTCCAGCAGGAGGCTCTCTTCCTGCCCCCACGAAGGCACCCCTCTCCCAGCGACACTGCTGGGGAATTGTTCTGAGACACAGCACCATGTGTTACAACTTTCCTTTGTTTCAATGTGCTTCTTTAAGGTGTATTAAGGCCATATGATTAGTTGAACAGATGTTGGCCACCACTCAGGTGATTGATGGAAATTAGAACCAGAAGTGATGTGGTACACCCACAAAGCCATTCAAGATGTTGGCAAACCAAAGGGCAAAGGCCATCTCAGGAACAAGAGCTTTCACAATCCCACCCTTGGGGTCATATCCTATGCTCACATCCATTCTTACCACTTGCTTTCTTCAGGTTCTATTCATTCTTTTCTTGATTTGTGATGTCCTGGAAAGTCTCTTTTAAAGAATGACACATTACAGAGCAAACGAGGTGGAGGAGAGATGTAGAGAAAACCACACAATGAAGAACATAAAGATGAGAAAGACTGATGATCATGTCAACTCTCACATTGTTCCCATTAACACATCCTTGACATTGGTGTGATATGGAAATTTTAAAAACACAGGTGATGATGATGATGATTTATATGAGAGAGAGAGAGCAAGCATGAGCAGGAACACACAGCAGAGCGAGAGAGAAAGAGAGGGAGAGGGAGAAAGAATCCTAAGCAGGCTGCAAGCTTGGTGTGGAACCCAACGTGGGGCTTGATCCCACAACCCTGGGATCAAGACCTGAGCTGAAATCAAGAGTCGGACACTCAGATGACTGAGCCACCCTGTGTCCCAGGTTATTATTATTTTTAAACACAGAAATACACATCAACATGAAGTCCTTAGATTTGCTTTGTGTATTTGTCTATATCATTTCTTATATGCCATGGAGAACCCACAACTAAAAGGACAAAATAAGGGGGAACCAGAAATAACTTCTGTAAAACTAAAGCCACATACATTGAAATATATTGAAAAGGTTTTTTGGGGTTTTTGTTTTTGTTTTTGTTTTTTGTCTTTTTATGTATAAACTTACACCCATCTAAGAAATATACTCCTCTGCAGGGCCATGTTCAATCTTCAGAAATATTCCAGTCTACAACAGCATCCCCTAGCACTGAACTCCTATTAGAACTGTCTTTCCATATCACCTAACCCTTACTTCCATGCCATCTTTGGCTAATTTTACCTTTCATGCAAGTTTGTCCCTCTTTTCAAGAAGCATCCATCTACTTAAGATGACTCAAAAATGCCATTGTTCTTTTGAAGTTACACATAGTCTCGGTGCAATTTTGCACATGGCAAGGAATCTTTAGGTAGTCACCGAGTTGTATATCACATGTGATATACTAGGTGTGCATCTGCTAGATGGCTAGGTGGCTTAGACAGCCAGGCTCCATTGGCTTCTTTACATCTCCCCTCAAAATTGGACAGATTCATCCAGCAGTCTCTCAGGCAGCTGGCCGTCCACAAGCCCCCCACAGCACTGCCAGCCAACTGTCCAGTAGACAGTGGAAGTTACCTTTGGGGGCAGAAAGAAAAGAAAATGAGAAGATCCAGAAGAGTAAACCAAGTATCAGCTCCTTTTCCAAATATCACTGAGCAGATAAATCTCTCCTCTCATGGGGAAGGGTTAATAGGGAGCTTATACAAGGATCATTATTCTACCTCCAGGAGATTGTAAGCTCTTTTCTCTCTGAGAAAAGTAGGGCATCTTCCCATTTAAATTTCACAGATGCCTGATTTTTTTTTCTCCCTGGATGTTAATCTACTGTCCTGTGGGGATCATTTATATTTATTATGTGCCAAACCCAACACCCAACACATAATTCAAGATAACCTCCCTCATAAATTCTATGTATAGGATTTATATACCCCAGATGGGTAGAAGTTTTGATCTGTAGAACTGAACAGATTTCTATAATTCATGAAATGCCCTGTTCACACAGCTCTGTTCCTCATGTTTCCTAAGGAGCCTCCTCCGGGCTTGGAGATTATGGAGCAAAGGCAGTGAAATAAACACTAAGCTTGAAGGATCCTTTATAAGAACATTGAGAAATGTTTGGGGATATATGTGATTTATTCCCTAAGAATGCCTTCTCTGGCTCTTTCCAACTAAATAAGATAACTAAGTTTAGGAGAGATTTGTTTTTAAGACTGCTTGGAAATGACAAAAAATGTGTGCTGGTGCACTATGCCAGGACACCATCAAAAAGGTATCATGATTCTTTTTCTTTTTAATTTTTTTTTAATGTTTTATTTATTTTTGACTGAGAGAGAGAGACAGAGCATGAGCGGGGGAGGGACAGAGAGAGAGGGAGACACAGAATGTGAAGTAGGCTCCAGGCTCTGAGCTGTCAGCACAGAGCCTGACGCGGGGCTCAAAATCACAGATCGAGAGATCATGACCTGAGCCGAAGTCGGACGCTCAACTGACTGAGCCACCCAGGCGCCCCAAAGGTATCATGATTCTTAATTCTTAGTCTTGGGTGAGTGGCCAGTCTACAACACCTTAATAAAAAGACCAGTGTGATTGGAGTTTTTGATACACTAGAAGTACACATGTTCGTGGGCTTTCACAGAACACTTTAGAAGGAAAGGTAGATAAGACTGATTGCTGTAGCAGGTAACCCTTAAACCCGCAAGAGCTACTTTTACACAGTAAACATTTGTTTAGAGCCCAGGCCACTGTTCAGGGAGCCCAGGGACCGGGAGAGGGTTCTGCTCCTCATTCAGGGTCCCAGGCCCCTCCTGTCTTCTGCTTTCCCCTTCGCCTAGACCTTTAGAATTCTCCTCATTCAGCCCAAGTATGAGAAAAGAGCGAGAGGATGAGGGAGATTTGGTTTAGTTTTGCTCTCAAAGAGCGTGACCTAGCAACGGCACACACATCCCTTCTGCACAGCTGACTGCAAGGGGACCAGAGTTTGCAGAGTGCCGGGTGGAGGTAGCGACCGCCAAAGCTTTAGGACAGCCAGGACTGAAAGAAGCCAGTAACAAGAAACCACGCACTGAATGACACGATTCACACGAAACAGCCAGGACTGGTTAATCTGCAGAGATAGAAGCAGATCAGTGGTTGCTTAGGGGTGGAGGGTGATAAGTAAAGTGCATGGAGTTTCTTTTTGAGATGCTGAAATGTCTCACAACTGACTGTGGTAGTGGTTGCACATCACGTATATGTGAATTTACTAAAAACTATTTCGTTGTAAATGGATGAGTTGTAGGGCACATGACTTTCATCTCCACAAAGCTTTTAAAAAAAAAAAACAGGGGCGCCTGGGTGGCGCAGTCGGTTAAGCGTCCGACTTCAGCCGGGTCACGATCTCGCGGTCCGTGAGTTCGAGCCCCACGTCAGGCTCTGGGCTGATGGCTCAGAGCCTGAAGCCTGTTTCCGATTCTGTGTCTCCCTCTCTCTCTGCCCCTCTCCCATTCACGCTCTGTCTCTCTCTGTCCCAAAAATAAATTAAAAACGTTGAAAAAAAATTAAAAAAAAAAAACAGGACTAGTTGGATATATGGTAATTTTCTCTGCATTAGTTTTACAACTTTTCTGTAAATATCTAAGTAATCTAAAATAAACGATTATTTTTTTGAACACTACTTAAAAAGAAAAAAATCCAGGACCAGTATCAAGGATAATGAATTTTCTTCTGTGATGTCTTCCTTCCACTTTTTTCTTGGTGAAATCTGGTGAAACTGAATACCAGGGGCCATGTACTTCAAGTCAGAAAGTTTCAACTTTGAGAGAGATTTTCGATAGGAGGCTTAGCATCCTATTCTGTAAAATGAGAAAAATAAATTGACCTCAGCAGTTTATCATACTGATTAAGATATTACACCTGAAAGCCTGTGGTAATCCAGGTATCAACTTGGCTCTTGATTAGAGCATATTAATTATTTAAACTCTTCAAAAGGAAATGAAATATTAAAAATATAAATAACACAACAAAAAATGGTTTAAGACTTAGATACTTCACCAAAACAAAATATTCAAATGCTCAACGTTACAAATGCTTGTGTCACTACCCACGCCCCAAATTTCATGTATTGAAATTTTCCAGTGTGATGGTATTAGAAGGTGGGACCAAGGGTGGTGATTGGTCATTAGGAGGTGATTAGTTCGCGCCCTTTATAAGAAGGAACACAAGAGTCGGCCCCATCTTTATTTCTCTATCCCTCTATGTGTCTATCTCTCTTTCTCTCTGGCATGCGAGGATACAGCAAGAAAATGGCTCTCTACAAGCCAGGAAATGGTCTCTTCCAAGTCTCCAGAACTATAAAAACTAAATGTTAGCAGTTAAGGCACCCAGTCTGTGATATTCTCATTATACAATCCAGAATGGACAAAGACATCCAATAGGCATATGAAATGGTGCTCAACATCTTTAGCCATCAAGGAAGTACAAAGTAAAACCGCAATGAGATACCTTTACCCAATTACAATAATAGCTAAAATTAAAAACTAACTCTACTAAGTGTTGACAAGGACGTGGAACAATTAGAACTCTCACACATTGCTGGTGAGAGTTTAAAACTGTACGCTCATTTTGAAAACACTGGCATTCTCTGATACATTTAAATATTCATCTACCCTGTGGCCTAGCAATAACACTGCTAGATATAGACCAAGAGAAGCAAATGTATATGTTCCTAAAAAGACCTGTCCATCAATAGCAGCTTTATGAATAAAAAGAAAAAAATTGGGACCACTTGGGTGGCTTGGTCGGTTAAGTGTCAGACTCTTGACTTCAGCTCAGGTCATGGTTCGTGAGTTCCAACCCCACATTGGGCTGTGTGCTGACAGTGCAGAGCCTTCTTGGGATTCTCTCTCTCTCTCCCTTTCTCTCTGCCCCTCCCCTGCTGGTGCACACTCTGCCCCGCCACCCCCCACCACCCTTTCTCTCAGTCTCTCTCTGTCTCAAAATAAATAAACTCGAAAAAAAAAAAAGAAAAATTTGAAAATAGCCCAGATGTCCATCAATAGAAAAATGGGTCAGGGTAGAGTGGCTCAATCAGTTGAGCGTCCCACTTCAGCTCAGTTCATGATTTTGCCATTCATGGGTTCAAACCCCACGTCAGGCTCTGTGCAGACAGATCAGAGCCTGGAGCCTGCCTCTAATTCTGTGTTTCCCTCTCTCTATGCCCCTCCCCTGCTTGTGCTCTGTCTCTGTCTGTCTGTCTGTCTGTCTCTCTCAAAAATAAATAAACATTTAAAAATTAAAAAAAAAGAAAAATGGGTCAACAAATTGTGGTACATTCATACGGGCATACTACAGAGCAAAATAAATAAATAAATAAAAGAATACACTACTGACATACATAATATAGATAAATCTCAAAAACAATACACTGAGTGAAATGATGCATAAATGAAAGTATACATATATATACATATGTACATTTATAGGAAGTTCTTAAGCATAGAAAACTGAATTATATGACAGAAAGCAGGTCAGTGATTACCTGTAGTTGAGGTCTGTGAGAATAGGAATTGACTAGAAAGAAATATGAAAGAACTTTCCAGAATGATGGAATTGTTTTATGTTGTAATCAGGGTGCATACATTTGTCAAAATTCCTTGTGCTGAACACTTACAATTTATGCATTTTACTGAGTAAAATCAACTACAGTTGACCCTTGAACAATGTAGGGGTTGAGGGCACTGACCTCCCATGCAGTCAAAAATCCATATGTAACTGATTCCTCCAAAAACTTCACGACTAATAGCCCACTGTTGACTGGAACCCTTACCAATAACACAAACAGCCGATTAACACGTAGTTTGTATGTTGTATGTACTATAAGCTGCATTCTTACAGAGGAGGAAGCTAGAAAGAAGAAAATGTTATGAAGAAAGTCACAAGAGAAAATACATTTATAGGACTGTGTATTAATTGAAAAGACGCCACATATAGGTGGACCCACATAGTTCAAACTCACATTGCTCACAGGTCACCTGTAGGGTTAACATGGAAAACAAGGAGGTGAGGCCAATGGAAGGATAGCAGAAATGATCTCACCTTTTGGTTTGGTGAGATAGAGTGTTCAGTGCATACACGCTAATTGCTTGCATGTATGTCCTACCAGCTGCCTTCCTGGGCACCCAGCTGACCAAGATGAAGAACCCTGGAAAATACCTCTGGTCACAGTCATCTAAAGACAACTCTGCAGGGGTGGCTCAGTCGGTTGAGCCTCCGATTCTTGATTTCAGCTCAGGTCACGATCCCAGAGTCATGGGATGGAGCCCCATGTCGGACTCTGAGCTGAATGAGGAACCTGCTTGAAATTCTTGCTCTCCCTCTCCCTCTGCCCCTCTCCCTGGCTCGTGCTCTCTCAAAAATAAAATTAAAAGGAAAAAAGACAACTCTGCAAACAGTTATGCCCAGTGTAGACACTGCAGGTCAATATCTTCCATGTTACAGTAAAAAAATAACAGCCACCTCTCACCCAGACATGCCTTGGATCACATTTTTCTGAAGTTATATAAAGCTTATAAAAACAGGAAATAAAGCATATTGAATACATCGTAGAAAAAATGTCCAAAATTGACTAAAATGCAAATGGAGCCTATGAGAAAAGACAGAGGATGCATTTTTTTTCTAAGTTCCAAAATTATGCCGACCAAAAGGCAGGAGAGGAGGAAATGAGAGCCCGGGATGGATTGGCAATCAAAGGCAAGGAAAACACAGAACATTCAAAGCATTGTGCACAAGCGTGGAGGGGGAGAAGCGAAATAAGTCTGCATATTAACTTACAGCCAACAACCAGTTAAAATGGGAATTTCATGGCATAAGGCTTATGTCTTACACATGAACAGGAATTGAATCAAACTTCGAGAAGGAATTCCATGGAAGTACTGAGGCAGATTTCACTCCTTCCTTCTTGGGTGTTAAGACGTAAGCCTCGGTGCGATAAAGACAATCAGCTACTCGTTAATAAACTTTGAGTTTTCTTCTGGTAGCTAATGGGAACTTTAGTGCTGTCTGTCGTTTGCACAATGTTCAGTAACTCCTTCTCAAAGATGTTCGCAGATTCTAAAATAAGAACAAATTATGTACATGTGCATAATGTCTGTACAAATAAAATAAGCACACTCATAACTTCTGTGTAGGAATCGTGCCCATTATGGTGTCTGACTCACTAATGTTTGCCAGCGTACGAATTTATCTGTTTCTCTTAAATCATTTGATTTTTTGCATATTTCAAGTCTACATTGTTAAGAACATCAAGATTCATCCCTGATTACACGTCCTTTGTGAACTGTAAATTTTCCCAAATTGAAATGACTCTTTTTCTCATCGAATGCTTCGATAACAAAGAGACATTATCTTTACCAGCGACCTGTATTCCTGTGCTTGGCTTTTCTTTGGTCAGAAGTTGCCTGTTCTTTCTCCTTGTAACCTTCTTGGTTTTTTTTATTTTCAGTGCATTCATATTGAACAGCATATGGCTGCATTTTAGTGGTGGTGGTGACCGAGTTTTGCTGTCGTTTGGGTTTGGTCTGCCTTCGCTGGGGCTTTCAGCTTTGCTCAGGAGGACAGTGTCCCTGGTCCTCCATACTTAGCAGTGATATCCCCTACCTGTCTGTGCAAACAGCGACTCTCATGGCCCCATCCTGGATCTTCTCGTGACCTGTAGCTACACCACCTCCAGCAGCTCACGTTTAAACACCTGACTGTCTGTCTGATCACTACGGCCACTCCTGGTATCAGTCGTCAACCAGTCCTGACCCCCCGCTAGGACCCCAGACCCCTGAACACATCCCTTTGTCACTTCTCACCCTTTCAAATGAGACTCTAGAGACTGTCACTCTCAACTCTGTGCACACATGGCCCCGTCCTCTTTTCCTGTCTCTCACCACCAGAGACCCTTGGCAAATACAACCCTGGTTAAAACCAGCTTTGCTGATCCTCCACCTGTGCCCAAGCATCAAAACTCAGATGAACTTGGAGCATCACCGAAATCACTTTTACCTCTCACAGTGATGTTCTCCCATGGCCGCTTGGCACCTACATTTTCTGCCGTCTGGTTTCTCTCCAAATATAACCATGTGCTCTCTCACATTCCAGCACCAAAATTTCTGGCTCTCTGGTGACGGAATCTATCCTTGTATCAAAGGAGTTATTTTTTTTTTTACATTTATTCATTTTTGAGAGACAGAGACAGAGCACAAGCAGGGGAGGGGCAGAGAGAGAGGGAGACACAGAATCCGAAGCAGGCTCCAGGCTCCGAGCTGTCAGCACAGAGCCCGACGCGGGGCTCGAACTCACAAACCACGAGATCATGACCTGAGCTGAAGTCGGACGCTCAACTGACTGAGGCGCCCCAAATGAGTTACTTTTTTGGCAGCTTTTCCTACCACTTCGACAACTAGAAAGGTAGGAGACAGATATGTTCAGCTCATTGCCTTAACCCGTCTTCTGTAAAGTCATATAAAGGTTAGTAACACACTCAGAACAAAACAAATGCTTTTTCATTTCAGTTAAAGAGGATGGAACAGATACTAAGCAGGCAGCCTGGATAGTAAGGGCTAACTGGGGGATGGGCTTCATCCCCTGTGGCCCTTTTGGTGACAGAAGCAAAGAGAAGTCCATCTAGAGAAAGAACCAGCAAGGGCCCTATATCTATTCCCATGAGCCAACATACTGTAATAGCAAAATTATTTTGCCCTCAGGGAAAAGAGAAAAGTAACTAGTCCTCTGAAGAAAAATAGAGCAGAAAAACATATTACCCAGCCACATTAGGAACAGTTTTTTCTTTTAAATGATCAGTCCCTAGAATAAACATTAAATTTAAAAGGTTTTATTATATTACTTGGTTTCACTACCTTAAAATATATCTGCGAAATAGATCGGCTATATCTTTTATTGCAGGCTTAATGGAATTTTGGCATCGAAAGCCTGATCCATTTTTGGTCCTTACCTTATAAAACTTCATGTCTATCAGATCCCTTAATGGACAGAGAAGGTCATTAAAGCTCCAGGCATTTTGCAGGCTGGCCCTGGAAAGTGGCAAAGCCCATTTTTGAAATTTAGTGATAGCCAGTGTGTTATAAGCCAATCCTAGAGATCTAATTGGATTGAGAACCTCATTTCTGCTGAAGGCCTTTTTGAACCTGCTTTTGTAATTCATGGCTCATGAAGGCAGGCCCCACACTCAATGGACATTTTTAGCAGCAAGGGGGAAAAATGATTCACCACTTTCCAGCCAAAAGAAGGTGGGTCTTCAGAGCAGGGCGGACCTAGTTGGAAGAGTGGATCCTACAGCCCTTACGTTCATCAAATTGGGCTTTGGTCAGATGAGTCTCCACAGAGAGAGGCAGCCCAAACATTCTTCTCCACCATGACTGTCCTTCAGGTAGCTGGGATAAGGTTGGCCTAATCAGCATGACTGCAGAAATGCCACACGACAGCAGTACAATAAAAAGATCGTTGTGTTTGGGATCAGTTGGTGGCTCCAAGGGTGGCCTTGCAGTGTGTTTCCCGGACAGAGTCTGGAGGAGAAGATTGGGAATCAACACAGCATAACCAGCTTTGAAGTTAGACGTACTGACACCTCCCTACTGTTGCTCATTAGCCGTTGGCCTCAGGCAAGACACCTTGCCTCCCTGAGCTTCAGTACAATGGAGATAATAACACTTACATGCAAGTTGTTCAGTGAGATTACAATGGAAAGCACATACTAAAGAATGTGCTCAATCAATCCGTACTCTTCAGTTGACATTTGACCCATTCCAAAGTCTCCAGTAGCCAACAACTCTGAATGTCTCACTTCTTTTTCCTGTGTGTCAACAAGGTGGCAGGAGTCAGGGACTTGCGCCCAGGAAATGCTAACGAGTTTGGTTTAAGTTAACTGTATCCTCAACCCTGATTAAACTCCCATTATTGCTCTCGGGCATAATAGACTGTGCAGCCTCCAGAAAGAGCAGACTGAGCCTAAAGCTTCCAAAACCAGTCAGGAGATGAGAAGTTTGGGCAGAGGGGCTCAGGAGCAGAACAATAAATCAAGAGGAGCACTGTCTGGGGCTGAAATGGGGTCTAATAATTAGTGTCCCAGGAACATGGATAAGGACTAGCATCATCCTCGGTGATGGCCATTGCTCTAGCAAATTCCCCATGACCCACTTTAATTCAGACTTTTCAGAACCCTCTAGATGCTCCAAAATTCCTAAAATTATCCCAGAATTTAGGAGTGAAACTTGATCACCCCACTGGCCAGCCAGTCGCCTAAAATGACCAAAGCCGTTTTGTCATCTACTGGTGAGCTGGACACCATAAACTGTATGGTCTCCTTTGTGCTGTGACTTAGGAGTAAACGGACCCGTCTGAGGGAGGAATTTTTTTCACATTCTGACCTATAATGGCGGACACATGGAACGATCACATTCACCCATTCTGATTTAATGTTTATAATTTTATTATTGTGAAAGCCAAAGATCATTACTATGAGAGTCATGATAAAATCCAACTAAAGTCAGTTATTTCTTTTTCTAGTTGTGGTCAGCTGAGTTCAGCTTACACTGAAAACTAGAGACTTGATTTCTTGCAGAGCCCCAATCATAGAAGGTTAGACAATTAGTGGAGATATATTTAATGTTCCCATAAACCTTTTGCTCCATCAGGTAAGTTTGGAATCCAAGTAGAAATGAAAAGGAAAGCCATCCCACAGATTCTTTTCAGTCACTTTATTGGCCCCAACAGTTAGCCAGGAACGCAGGCCAGGTGGACACTCCCCTCATGGGAATTCAGCTATCACTCCATGTGGCTTTCAGAACTGGCTGCAGCCCAGTCATGAGGGCTCAGCTTACAAGCATTAGAATTCACACCTGTTATTCGAATGATCACAAAGCAGATCTCACTCTCACCCACAAAGAGGATGGGGGGATGGGGAAACTGAGTGAAAGGGAATGGGGCATATGGGCTTCCAGTTATAAAGGGAATAAGTCAGGGGGGCACCTACCTGGCTCAGTCAGTACAGCATGTGACTCTCGATCTTGGGGTTGTGAGTTTGATCCCCACACTGGGTGTAGAGAATGCTTAAAAATAAAATCTTTACCAAAATTAAAATAAAATAAAATAAGTCAGGGGAATAAGAAGCACAACATTAGAAATACAGCCAATGATATTATAATAGTATTGTATAGTGGCAGATGGTAGCTACCCTTGTGATGAGCATAGCATCACATATAGAGAAGGTGAATCACTATGTCCTGTTGTATACCTGAAACTAATGTAACATGGTGTCAACTCTATGCAAATAAAAATTAAGACATAAAGTGACTGATGGATTAAAAAAACAAGACTCATCTATGTGACTACAAGAGACTCACTTCAGACCTAAAGACACAGATCAAGAGTGAAGGAATTAAAAAGATATTTCATGCAATAGAAGCAAAGAAGAAGAAGAAGAAGAAGAAGAAGAAGCAGCTAGGTAAGCAATACTTCTATCAGACAAAGTAGACTTTAAAACAAAGGCTGTAGCAAGAGACAAAGAAGATCCCTGCAGAATGCTGGAGGGATCAGCTCAAGAAGGGAATAGAATAATCATAAAGCAAACAAAATATAAAGCAAGCAAACAAACAAAAATCAGACTCTTAAATACAGTGAACAAACTGGTGGCTACTAGAAGGGATGTGGGTGTTGGGTGGGCAAAACAGGTGAAGCGAATTACGAGATGCAAACATCTAGCTATAAAAGAAAGAAGTCATGGAGATTAAAAAAAAAGTACAGCATAAGAGAGACAGACAACAATATTGTAATAATGCTGGAGGATGACAGATGACAACTTACCATGGTGGGCATCAGATAATGTTTAGAATTATTGAATCACTACATTTCACATCTGAAATGGAAACAAAATATGACATGGCATGGCAATTCTACTTCAATGACACATTTTTTAAAAAGAAAAAAAAATTGTATAGCTCATTAGTGGCCAAATGTCAGCTTGAGGACAGAGAGTGCTCTTTGGCAAAGTTCACCCCAACCTGCCTTCAAATAAGGGAAGGTAGAAAAATATCAAGTACTGCATAGAGCTAAATTTAAGGTTATTCAAAGGATGTTAAAATACGCATAACTGTCCATTCGTCTATGAGAAGTAATGACATCAAATAGTGGTTATGGCTTCTTAAGTCTTTACTTTCTAAAACAAAAAACTGGCAATCCTATGTTATATTCTTACACACCCACACCCACACACCCACACGCAAACACACACACTGACACATACATGCACACACTTCTATTAAAAAAAAAAACTTGCTGGTCCTTAAAATTCAGAAATGTGGAATATCTGGAGAAAAAAAAAATGTATGGTGTCCATGTTGTAAACTAGCTGTGGGATCTCAAGCAAACCACTGAGATTCTTTGGTCCTTATTTTCTTCATCCAGAAATTGGGGGTGAATGGGACCAGTGTATCCACCAAAGATGAACGTGCTCCTGGCTTGGTAACATGCGCAAAGTCAAGCCTTGGAATCTCCTGTGGGTCACACACATAGTAAGTAGTAATTTTTTAGACTTTTTGCTGATGAAAATTAATTAGGTAAAATTTCGATATCCATAGCATTGAGTAAGAATTTTTCACAAGATACCAATGTTGAGGGTTTTCTTTTCTTTTTTCTCATACTGCCTGTGACAACCCCCCACCCCGACCTCACTTTGCTATCGCTAGTCTTCTTTTGTTTCTTATGCCAAAAGTGCAGACATTGGCACCAAAGTTTGTGTGCGGAGGCGCAGCCCTGTCTGCAACCTTTCTGGCTGTCCTATTCTCTGCCCGAATTTTACTTGGGAGCTGGTGATTAATCGGCCCCCGCAGCAGTGCTTGTAGCGCTGGCCAGTTCTCCCCTACTGCAATCAAGAGCTCATAAATCTAACGAGGTAAAGGACAGAGGGCAGCCAACAAACCCCTTTTGGAAAGAGCTGGGAGTGTTGAGGCAAGATCTCTGGGAATATTATGGATGCAATCCTGGCTTCAGCTTTTTGTTGCAATCAACTAAAGATTCATAATCCAAAATTGGCATCTAAACATGTGCTCAGCACATACCTCAAGCTTTCAGCTCTTCAGATCCCAGAGCAGGAGTTCCCTGTGAAGCTTAATATCCTTTGAATCCCCAAGGCCTCAGAATCTTGAGACAGAGCCCAGGAAACAAGATGCACTGGGTTCAAATCCACTTACCACTGGGTTCTGTTGCTTACCAGCAGTGTGACCCTCGGCAGTTTATTTAATTCGATTCAGGGCCAGTTTTCTTATCATGCAAGTGGGATACAACAATGGTGTGTCTTCAATGAGATGAGGTGAGATCATCGTTCAATGAGATGATGCCAAGAAAGCTCTTAGCACAGTATCGGGCATATGGAATGTATTCAAAACATGTGTTGTTATTGTTATCTCAAGATGTGTCTGTTACAAAAGTTCTCAAATTTTTGGTCTCAGTATCCCTTTATGCTTTAAAAATTATGAAGGACCCCAAAGAACTTTTGCTTATAAAGCTTATATCTATAGATATTTACCATATTTCATCTTAAAACTAAAAAAAGAAAAAAAAAGTCTAAAACGCAAAAATTCAGAGCCCACATCCCATTAGCCATAGGGAAATGACATCATCATGTGTCATCTAGCTTCTGGAAGACTCTACTGTGCGCTCTAAGACAGTGGCAATGGAAAAAGCAAAACAACAGCTTAAGATGATAGCTTTGACCTTCACAGACCTCACATCACACATTGAAAACCATGGGTGTATTATATTCTTCTCTTTTCAGGCAATAATATACTTTAAAATTCCCCACACCGTGGGCTGTTCTGCTTGTTTAAATGTCATCAGGCGAAGAAGCCAAGTCTTCTTTTAATAAGCTATTCACAATTGGTGCAAAGAGTTCTCCTTTATATTGTAATCTGCGTAATTAGGACTATCATTTGTCTCATTTCTTATAATTCTCTTCTTAGTAGAAGTGGGCAACATCCAATAACAGTAATTACCACTACTGCATATGGGGCACAGTACCAGGAGCATAAAAACCAAATTACCTGATTTGATATTCACAGTCACTCTACAATGTACCCATTGTTATTCCAACTTTACAATTTTTTTCTAAGGAAACAGACAACTTAAGTAACTTACACAAAATCCTATTAGCAATTGGGGCACCCAGAAGGAACCCAGACCTCCCTGATTCTAAACATGCTCTATAATTTATGCTGCCTCCCTGGCTCACTACACAAACACTTCACAGTTGTTTTGTCTTCTTATTTTTTAAGATAAATGTAATAGCAGTGGTTGAGTCATAATCTCTTCTTCTTTTTAAAACAAATGTAATTCACTATCAAGTTCTCGGCTGCCATTTTTGCAGAAATTGACAAGCTGATTTAAAACTCATATGGAAATGCAATGAATTCACAACAACCGAAGCTATCTTGAAAAAGAAGTTGGAGTCCTTCATACTTCCTAATTTCAAAACTTACTACAAAACTACAATAATCAAGACAGTGTGGTACTGGCCTAATGATAGACACAAAGGTCAGTGAAATAGAATTGAGAGTCTAAAAATAAATTTAGATTTTCAATGCAAATGCCAAGACAATTTAATAGGGAAAAAATAGTCTTTTCAACAAATGGCACTGGAACAACTGAGTACGGACTACAAAAGACAGAAGGTGGATTCCTACTTCATACAGTATAAAAATATTAATTCAAAATGGACCAAAGACTCAAATGTAAGAGTTAAAACTATAAACCATTAGAAGAAAACATAGGAGTAAATACTCAGGAATTTAGATTGGGTAATGATTTTTTAGCGATGACACCAAAAACACAAAGGACAGGGCTGCCTGGGTGGCTCAGTCAGTAGAGCGTGCAACTTCCACTCAGGTCATGATCTCACAGTTTGTGAGTTCGAGCCCCACATCAGGCTCCCTGCTATCAGCCTGTCACCCTGTCAGCCTGATCCAGAGCCTCTGTCCTCCTCTCTCTCTGCCCCTCTCCAGCTCACGCTCTTTCTTTCTCTCTCTCTCTCCCTCTCAAAACACACACATACACACACACACACACACACACACACACACACAAATGACAAAAGAAAAAGTAGATAAATCTGGGTTTACCAAATTAAACACTTTCACGTTTTAAAGGAAACCACTAACAAAATGAAAAGACATCCCACAGGATGGGAGAAAATGTTTGTAAATCATATATAAGGGATAGTATCCAGAATATATAAAGAACTCTTGCAATTCAACAATAAAGAGACAAGTGACCCAATTTAAAAATGTGTTAAAGGTGTGAATAGACATTCCTCCAAAGAAGATATACAAAGGTAGCCAGGGGAACCTGGGTGGCTCAGTTGGTTAAGCAGCTGACTCTTAATTTCAGCTCAAGTCATGGTCTCTTGGTTCATGAGATCGAGCCCCATGTTGGGCTCCGCACTGACTGCGTGGAGCCTGCTTGGGATTCCCTCTCTCCCTCTCTTTCTGCCCCTCGTCCACTCATGCACTCTCTCTGTCTCAATAAAGAAGGTTTAAAAATTTCAAACAAGAAGATATACAAACAGCCAACAACATATGAAAAGAAGCTCAACTCTGTTAGCCATCAGGGAAATACAAGTCAAAACCACCATGAAACACCAGTCCATACACACTAGAATGGCTAAAATAAAAAAGAAAGCTAATAACAAGTGTTGGCAAGGATGCAGAAAAATTAGAACTCTCATACGAACTCTTAGTAGGAATATAGAAGGATGCAGCTACTCTGGAAAACAACCAGACAGTTGCTCAAAGGCTAGAGCTATCTCATGACTCAACAATTCCACCCATAGGTATATACCCAAGAGAACTGAACACATGTTCACACTAAACTTGCACATGAATGTGTGTAGCAGTTATTCATAACCAAAATTGTCCACAAATATCCATCAACTGATATATTACTGCATAACTTCATTTATAGACTATGTCCATAATAGGCAAATCCATAGGGACAAAAATAGATTAGTAGTTGACAGGGGATAGGGGGAGAAGTGATTGGGGGGTGTCTGCTAATGTGTACCAGATTTCTTTCTGGGGTGCTGAAATGGGGTGATGAAAATGTTCTGAAATTAAATAGTCGTGATGGTTGCACAACTTTGTAAATATACTAAAAATTACTGAATCATACACTGTTAAAAAATTTTATGGTATGTGAAATATATCTCACTAAAGCTGTTATTTAAAAGATATTAAATGCTATCCTTGAATTGGCTTTTATATAATTGCATTCCTTCTGTTTTTCTTGACCTTCTAGTCCACCTCAGGCAGTGAATCTGGAAACAAGTTATTAATTTTATTTAGTTGAAGTAATCTGTATTGCTAAAGGCTGAAGAAATACAGTTTAAACCCAAGAAAACCATATCATAAATTAAAGCTAGAAAGTACATGTAAATAAAACCAGTAATGATTCAAGATTTCAGCTTGTGAGTGTAGGCGTTATCCAGAGGAAATGTGTTCCATGGGTGGAGAAAAGATGGGCCTGCTTTTCACGGGCAGGGTTGAACCATTTTAAGCAAAGCATAAATAAATACCAAGTCCCCATTTTTTTTTTTTTGCCTTCTTGTTGTTTTACACAGATTCCAGTTTCCCCCTGAATTCGCCCATATTCTATAAGCTTCCAGAGACGTTGTTGAAGGCAGCTGATGCCCAAGAGCCAGTGCCAGGGTCCTGCCTTCTGTTAGCAGCCTGGGACCCACTGAGGAGCCATGGACCCGCCAGTCTCTCGGATACCAGCTGTCCCCCAGGACTTCCTGCTGAGGCCAGTTCTCCAAGCCAGCAGTCTGGGAGCCAAACGCTTCCTGACACTGGTCAAAATCGCAAAATCTGGAAAAGTTGAGCAAGTTCATTTGGGAAGGTAGAATAACAGGAGAATGAGATAAAATGAGACATTTGGAAAAATGAAGGAGGAAAAGTCCAATTGCCCAATAGACTCAAAGCTGACGGGTCGTAAATACTCTTGGTATGCTTTAGCCTGTAAAAAATACTACAGATTCTTTAAACTTGTAACTTTGAAGCTAATCTTTTTCAAAGCAATGGCAAGATGGAGTTTAGTGTTTGTGCAGGGGGGAGGAGGGGAGAGGTAATAAGGATGGGAGGGTGGCTAGTGGTGATGTTCTTGTGTCTTACCATTATTTCTAGTACCGAAGCACCCATATTCGCTCTAAGAACTACCAACAAAAAGACGAGACAAGAAATCAGAGAAGTTGTAAAAGGCTTCCAAGCCCCACCTCTGGCTTCTAAACAGCCCCAGCATTCCTTATGGGAAATGCATCGTGTCCCGCTTTGGGAATGTTGATGTTCTGACAAAATCTGAGCCTCTCAAAGTGCAAATATTTTATTGTCCATGAAAGGGACATTCATTAAATGAAAGCCAAAGAAAGGAAATGGGGAAAAAATTCATGAAGTGCAATGAGAATTAAAGAGATGGGAAAAAAATAAATAACTCTGACCAAACACCATTTTGCTGACTTAACATACAAATAATCAGAAACATACTGCACAGATTAAATCTCCCTTTGATTTTGAATAGGCGAAGTGTTCAGCAAAACTAAACCCAAAACAGCAAACATGTATGGGATTTTGCCAGCCCTCAAAATAGCTTAAAAAATTTAAAAAGCTTAAGATTTTGTTTCTCCCAAAATATCTAGATGCCTTCAGGATAACAATTTCCCCTGCCAATGGTGACTAACATAAGCGAAACTGGGAAGCCAAACCTCTCTCCCTATCCAAATCTGGATCCATTTACTGTGAAAGTTTTCGCTAACCTTATTTAAACTATTTTAACCCATTTGTTTATAAATGTAATGCTTTTTTAAAAAGAGAGGAGCTTCTTTTATGAACTAATACTATACGTAAGTCAATACAAAAAAAAAAGGTGATATAAGTTTCCTTCTGGAGAAGAGAAGAGAAAATTTGTGAAAAAAGTTGACTAGAGACCATATGAGGTCCTTTGGTCAAGATTCCACTTGCCTGTGCTCCTTGAAAATTCCCTTGATCTCAATCACTATGGTTCATGCCTGAGCATACACAATCCGGTTCGTTCTGCCATAATGCATATTTCTGTAACATACGCTATTTCGTATGTGATTAACAAATAATGGAATAATGTATGCGGGAGTTTCGTGGGTTCATATGTGATTTGCCCCAGCGTGTTAAAGTCAAACCCAATGGAACACCAAGTACAATAACAGCGCTGAATGCTGCAGACCACAAAGGAATACAAGATGTGCAAGATGTCCACTCACCCCACATTCTTCCTCTTTGCTCAGTTTGACCGTATGCTCCTTATAACAAAGGCATACTGCTCTGTTCTCCCCAAGCTTTGTGCATGATGCCCCTGTCTTCACAACTCAGCAGGCTTTCCTTGCCTTATATCTCTTTCAATCAAGCCACCTTCATCTTTTTTTGCGAGGTAAAGTACCATAACTTAGTAGTATTTCTATTTTTTAAAAAACAGTGTCTTTAAAATGTTAGTATTGTTATGACGATTATTTGTGTTGTCTAGTTGCAAAGGTGCAAAGGTAAAAACAAGCCCTGTTCTTTGAAGTGCTCAATTCTGCAGAACTCAACCTTCTTTGGAATGACATGACATGTCATGACTCCCATGACAGCAAAAACCTCTGTGCCGGTGAAATAGAAAGATCATTTGCCTATTTATCTAGGATGACATCTAATCTTGTTCTAGGGAATCCATGACATTTGTTGGATTGTTTAACTTGGCACTTTGAGTTTCTATGTTAACTAAAGAAATCAGATTAGTGCCTTTCCCAAATTCATTTTATAGCACACATTTGGTCAAGTGAAAGAAGGCAAAATAGACGAAACATTCTCTCTCCCCCTTTCCTGCCAAGAGAATTGGTAAAGTGCTGGGGAAGAATGGGCAGATAAGGAGCAATCCAACAATGTGTGTTGCAAATTATCCTAGTGAATTTGGAATATTCCTAAGTGCAATGTCTGGAACATTGATAGTTTTGCATACAAACCTCTAAACTGACTCAGCTATTAAAAGGCACTGGCAAGTTTTTTCCATGAGACCTAGTTTAGTCTAGTTTAGCTAATAATTTGGAATTCTGTCTAGTTAGGGGGTAAATATTGCCTCCCACTCTTTCATTGACATCAGTCTAGAGTGGATTGGGAGGTTGCCAACAACAGTGGATCTGAGCTGAAAGGGCATCACCAAACACCCCTTGATATCCCAGCTTGATTCCTGACCCCACAACGCCCTTTTGTTTCAAGGCATCACAGCTAACAAGCTGTGGAAGGCAAAGAAGGCAAAGCTACGTTCATATCTAAGGAAGGCAGTGATCTAGCCAGTGGCACAACTTTCTTCGAAACATCAGTCGTCCTGCAGGAGCAGAAGGGTGGGTCTGTTCCCCTATAAATGCAAATCATGTGCCTTACCTCTCGAGGGGGTAGGGCCTGGAGGAAGATGAAGCAGACACAGCTCTGACCAGCAAGAAGCTTGCGATCTCCTGTCTGGGCAGTGACAGATATTGACACATATGCGTCCACCTGTCACGAGCCTGAGCGCCTCCTTACATCGTACTCTCCAGGGGCTTTGCTTGCCTCCCCTGCAGAATGGATACACACTCCACACACACACACACACACACACACACACACACAACCTCAGCGTGATACGTACTACATAACTTGCCCAGGTTTCTCTTTTTCTCCAGCCAAAATTGGTCCCAGTCATTGTTCTTCATCTCAAAAATAAGGAAACAACGTCTCAAAGGCACCAGGACAGAAACTAGGGTCTAACTCCAAAGCCTGTGCTTTTCTGCAGCATAGGGTAACTTTTTGTTAACTAATGACCCAATACATGCATATGTATATAATAGATGTACATAAGACTCTATGCCTATTACACTAGATATGTAAGATATTATGCTTATTATAATAGATACATATAAGATACTATGCCTATTACACATAGGCCTAAATATTAATGTATTATATTATATATTGACCATTTTATATATCACATATTAGCTATATTGATATGTATAAATAATTGGTATTATGTTATATAAAATATAAAATAAAATATATTATATATTAATATAGTTATTTATTATATTATATATTAGTTTATATAAATAATGGCCTAATATAGGTGTACATAATATATGTATATGTATATGTATACAGCCTATGTATGTATAATATATGTATATGTATATAACATATGTATGTAATGGGTGTATATATATATGTATGTAATGTGTGTGTATATACGTATATGCACACACACACGTGTGTGTGTGTGTGTGTGTGTGTGTGTGTGTGTATCAGGGCCATTCTTAGGATAGCTGTCCTCCATGTGATGACTCAGTGTCACTTCTCAGGACTGGTAGATGTTTCCACACTTGTTGAAGCAGGGAAAGAGATTGAAGAGGTGACAACCACCAATGAAAGGTCTTCTCTGGGAAGAGACATGTGTCACTCCCACTCATGTTTCACTGGTCAAGGAAAATCACATGGCATGTCTGACTTCAAGCAGGCAGAAATGTACGGTCATCCTAGATGCCCAGAAGCAGAGGGAAATCAGACACTGATGAAGAGCAGGAACATGAGCCATACCACTCACCAGAGTGAGAAGTTGAAGGACAGTGCAGTGACTCAGAAAGGGAGGCGGTAACTGGCCATCCTTATTCCTTCTCTCCTGTGCTAATAAAAAAAAGCTTCCCACCCACCCACCCCCCCAAAAAAAAATATTACAACTGGTCTCTAGGCTTAATCCACCATTTATTCAAGCAATAATGACAAGACATATACTGACAACCACAATAAAAACCACAACTAATATTTACAGAGTGTCTTACAATTTACCTAACATTTTTATACATATTAGCTCTATCAAGCAGCATGAGAAGTCTCTCAAAAAACTTTGAAATGTTCCTTTCCTTCAGATTCTCACAATTTGCTATGAAATAAACACCAAGGGCTAGTCTGAGTACTAAATCTAAGTACAAAGGGATTTGAGGGGAAAGTGGTCGGTGTGAGCCCAACAGCACACAGAGCTTCACAAGAGGACAACTCGAGACCACACTATGGGCTGAGCCCCTGGTCTCCTTCATTCTGAAGTTTGCCAATGGTATCGTATAAACCAGAGTTGAAAAGTGATGGCCTCTGAAGTGAATCTGGCCTCAGGATATATTTAGTTTGTCCCACAATTTTAATAAATGAATTGCCATTGAATTTTCTTTTAGAATTATTGTGCTTTATTTCTTGAAATGTATTTCCATTCTAAAGAGAATTTGAAAGACACTCACCACTCTTACCAATTTTCCCACCTCCTTCCATACCTGAATCTTTAAAAAAAAAAAAATTGTGTGAAAAAATACTGTATTTTCATTGCAAGCATAGTGCAACTATTTTTTAAGTTATATACTTGTATAATTTTTTTAAGTGAATAATTAAATAAAGATTCTTTATGGTTCCAGTGAGGAAATAAGCAGAGCTCACTGGTAGAAGAAAGCCTAAAATTCTTCTAAGGATCAAGGAAAGAAATTGTGACCTAAGACCAACTATACAATCAAGTCCTGATTGCATTAAGTAAACATCAGGCATTCTTAATTATTCTTTCAGGAAACTTCACATGCATGAGACAGTCATAAATAAGTAAGTAAATAAATAAGTAAACAACTAAGGTAAAACTATTTGAACATAAACTTGGGTCAATTGAGTCAATCGAGTCAATAAACTTGATTGACTGAGTCAGTCAAAAGATGAATATAAAAGAGGAAAGGCAAGGATTACATTTAGAGTACAGAATGTGAGTGTTACAAGATTTGACAGCAAGTGACATTTTAAAATTGGAAAATTTCACATAAGAATTCAGGCTATCCAGCTTCTCTCCTCGACAGCACTGGCCACCCAGCCCCATTGGTGTACATCCTGCAGAGCATGGGCCACTGGAGTGCACAGACTGTTCTGGTGGGTGAGACCCTCTTGGCCAGGACATGGCTTCAGGCCGCCTTCCCCAGGTCAACCTCACTGGCGTGAATGGCTTCTGTAAGATTTTTGCTCACAACCCCTCCAGCAGGCCAGCAGTGGAACTGTGTTGAGAAACAAATTCACTGTTTCGTTTCCGTTAACAATTTACCCAAGTGTCTGCCTCAGCCCCTGTACAATCGTAGTCACCCTAAACCACTCTTCCACCAGATGCCTGCAGGCTGCCCGACCATACCTCCTGCAACTCTGCCCAAATATCTCCATTGGATGGGCCTACCACCAAACCCCATGACCCCCGGTTCCTGCGTTCTCCACAGCAGTCGTCGTCCAACTTCCCAATCACTCCCTAAGTTCTTTATTGTCACAATTATTGCTTATTCTCTGCTCCCTGCAGCTGCCACTGATATGCAATAAAAGTTGCACAAAACCAGAGATCTTTATCTACTTTATTTAACCAGTGAATCTCAAGTGCTTGGGAGAGTCCTGGTACACAGTACGTGCTCAGTCAATATCTGTAGAATGAATGAATGCCCCTAATTTACTTCACATAAGATCTCTATTGTTGTTAACATTTTATTCTGTTATGTTACTTTAATGTACATTCTGCTATGGAGACAGATGTTGCCATTATTACAATAAAAAGTCTTAATACATTTACTATCACTTAAAAAAGGGATATTTCATACATTGATTATTAAGCATTTTTGCATATATCATCCTCCCTGAGTGCCAAAACTCGCCCGTGAGGCTGACTAGAGTGGTAGGCTGAAGAGTAGCCCTCAAAGATATCAGGTCTCAATTTCTGGAACCTGTAAATGTTCCCTTAGGCAGCAAAAACTTGCAGATGTAAGTTAAAGGTCTTGAAGAAAGAGAGTACCATGGGTTATGAGGTGGGCCCTGAATGTAATCACCAGGGTCCTTATTAGAGGAGGAAGAGGGAACTTGACACACACGGAAGAGTAGAAGGCAGTGTGACCACAGAGGCAAAAACCAGAATGAATGTCAACTGCCTCTGGAACTACTGCGCATGACAGCAGAACTTCTTGCAGGAGGCCATGGGAAGCAGCCTGCCATGATTTACAACAGGAAAAACACACCAAAATCCTTGCAAGTCATGGGTAAAAGCAGGGTGGTGGGGTGGGAATGACTTGAGGGAGAAAGTTCTGGAAGAAACATGCCAGGCTTCTCCTTGTCACCCACAGAGTGCTCTTGGGGAGACCCTTCAAATCCCTGGGCCTCAGTTTCCTCACGAATCACAGGAAGAAGTTGGGCCACATCCCTGGTTCTCAAAGACTCCCAGTTTGGGGGTTTTGTGAGGGCTGAGGGAACCCCCCGCCCAGGAGGTGTCAGCCCTGGTGCCCTTCAGTCTGAAATGACTCTTCCTCAGCTTTCCATACTGCACTTCTGCACCACCTTTCTTTTCAACAGTTGTCTCCACAGCTAAAGTTGAGTTTGAAAACCACTGCAGCCACCATCGCTCAGGCCGCAACTTCCAGTCTCAAATCTCTATGGTTCTAGAAATCCACATGGAACGGCAGCAACCAGTCCACTGTTGCTGTTTATCCAGAGATGGGGTCCCAGCTAGCAAGACGGAGAGGATCCTCCCAGGAGTCCGAAAGCACTTAAGGGGCGTTAACTGCCAAATCATTCCACTTTTGTGGTCTGTGTCCATGGCACGTGGAAGAACTCTGTTCACAGGCCCTGGGTCATAGCTCTTTTATCATAAAAGTGACCTGAGCCAGCCCTCATCAGTGGCCACTTAAGGATGCGAGGCACTGCTCTGGGGGTGCACAGGACCGTCAGAGTCCTCCTTAACGCTCGGGCAGGGGCTGGGGCTCCTCAGCTCACACAGGGACATGACCACTCTAGCGAACACACACCAAATCCAGACGGCAAGTGGCCCTGGCCAGGAAAGCACACCTCCTTTTCTCGTGACCAGGCCTCTGACGTCAAAGAGAATCTGTTGGTTTCCCTTTAAGTGACGGACCCTGACACTTCCATGGCCATTCTCCCCAGTCCATTCAGACACTGGGGAGAAAGCATATGATTAAAAGCAATCAATGCATTATGAAAATGAATTGAGCAAGCCATAATTTTATTGGTTGTGAGGCCAAGCAATAAAGAGGTAAAAGTGAACAGGTGTGCTGGTTAATGTCCCTGGATAATTGAGTAAGTATGGTAACCCCCGAGAATCTGCCTCTGTTCAACTCGTACAATTTAAACTGCAGAAAGTAGGAAGTGCAAAATATGCACACTTTTTAAAGCTCTTAAAAAAAAAAAAGCTTATTATATGGTCCCCACCTGGGCCATGATTAAGCACTCATTATTGCAGTAACAATGGCCCCATTGTTTCCTTTTTTATCCTAATAACCATATTTAAATTACAGAAATTTTTGAGAGCTATAGCCATAATGAAACTGGGGCCCAAAAAGGTTGATTGGTTTTCCCAAGGTCACAGAGGGGCAGAGCCAGAGCAGCCTAACACACAGCTCCAAAGTCTCAAACCAGTAATTGCTCTAATACACAAAACAAGGGGTCATTCACTACTGTCCTAACCCTTGAGCTTATGCAATTCAGTGGCACAAAGAATATATGCAGCAAACCTTATTATCTGTAATAGTCTGGGTTCTCCAGAGAAATAGAACCAACAGGCTTATAAACACACACACACACACACACACACACACACACGTGTGCATACAGAGTCAGAAAGAGAAAGAGAGATTAAGAGATTTTAAGGAACTGGTTCATACAATTGTAGAGGCTTGGCAAGTCCAAAATCTGCTGGGGTAGGCCACCAGGCTGGAGACTAGAGGAAGAGTCATATAGCTACAGTCCAAAGACCATCAGCTGGCAGAATCCCTTCGTGCCCTCGGGAGGTCAGTCTTTGTTCTATTAAGGCCTTCAACTAATTAAATAAGGACCACCCGCGTTATGGAGGATAATCTTCACCCAAGAGCACCAATTTCAATGTCAGTATCATCCAATAAATACCAGCACAGAAACATCCAGAATAATGTTTGATCGAATATCTGGACACCATGGCCTAGTCAAGTTGACACATAAAACTAACCATCACACCATTTCACCAAATGCCTCCACTTGTTTGGACTTAAGAGTATCCCAAGGCATTATAGGAGGAGCAGGGGTGGGGGGTTGTCCATATGGGGTAACCAAGAAGAATTCATGCAAAGTTATGGCATCACTGATGCTAGGTGACCTACAGCTGAGATGCTGGATACTGGTGAAGTAAATTTGCCACCAGGATTTATGGAGCTGGGATCAAGTATAGGGGGTGAGATCCTCGGCAGAGGAAGCTTCAGTTTCTCTGCAGCTCCTGGGCATGCAAACAGTGCAGTGTTTTGGTCACCAATTCCTGCAAAACAAACTATCGAAATTTAGTGGCTGCCCCATACCAATAACCACTGTATTATTCCTCACGATTCTCTGGTCAGGAATTCAGTCAGTGTACGGGGGATAGCTTGTCTTTGTCCTATATGATGTCTGCGGGGGCTTGTTCACTCATACTTCTACTGCCTCCATTAGAATGGCCCAAACACATGGAAGCTGGCTGAGCCACTGACAGGCATCATAGGTCCTATGACCACAATTCTCATTGTTGGGTTCCCAGGTTTCCTCCACGTAATTTCAGGGCTTCTTTCTCTCCACATACATGGCCCCTCCATGTGGTCTGTCCAGTAGGATACCTACATTTATTATATGGTGGCTCATGACACCCAAGAATACAACATAGTAACTGCCAGCCCTTCTTAAAACTGAGGTCCATCGAGGACAGTGCAGCACCTCTGTATCATCCTATTGGTTAAAGCAACTCCCAGTCTGACCAGCTCAGATCCGATTCAAGAGGCAGAGACAACACAAGTGTGTGAATGCTTTGAGGCCTGGTTCATCGAGAGTCACAAAAGTGATAATAGACTCCATCATCCATGACAGTCTTTTGCTCAGTCCATATACCCATCCAAGTCTTCCCAGGGTGAGGATCCTCATTCCTTGGGTAACATCTCTCAGCTTAGCCCCACTCTCCTGGATACCCCTCTGTAATTCCTCTTCTTCTCCCCCTTCCTCTGACCTCATTTTGCCTTAGAGATCGTGTCCCACTTCCAAAGGCATCTGCATCTCAAGCTCACGTTTCATCTAGTTCTTTCATACTCACTTGGATGGCCCATTAGATCTGAAACCTCCCTCAAAGCAAAATTCGTTTCCTTCTCCTCGAGAGTCTACAAGATGTACCATCCAAATTTTGCAGAGGGGTTGGGGCAGGAAAGATAGTGCTTTCCATTTTTCTGATGCAAAAACAACCGGGAAAAAAAACACAACAAATGGGTCACCTTTCCATTTTCAGAGACAGCAAGTAGGGTGGCTAAGACGGCTCACGTCAGGGCCAGATTGTCACAGATCAGCCAGCTCCGTGTCCTCACCGGTAAGTGGGAATTGTCCATCCCAGGGGGCCGCAGGGAGGATTACACGAGTGAAAGAAGGAAACATGCTTAGAACAAAGCACAATTAAGTGTTTGCTGTGCTCACATCAACAGTTGTGCCCCATCACACACATCAAGCGTTTTCCTCCAATTTCCCGGTGTAATGATTAGGTAACTCAAGGAGATAGAATTTCTAAGATATTCCTCTTAATCCTTTTTCTGGGAAAAGGAAGCTCCATCAAGATGCAAAAACTGCTTAGATCCTTCTTCTAGGGAAGGAATATGAGTCAGTATCAGGCTGTCCCAAAAATGTCTAGGTATCAGGTTCCAGAGAAAACATATTTTTGGGGTATTTTCAACAACAATAAATGTATATAGAGATATATACATATAAAACATAAATGATAGATTTTCAGACTTGCCCCAGAAACATGTGGAAGGCCTCATGCACCCAGGGTGCACCCACGTGGGGGTTCTCCCAGCCCCTCTTCCCAGCTACCTACCCAGTCATGGGCTTTGGGAGACCCCGGCTCTGAGTCACCACCAGCCACCATCCACGTGGCGGGGGTGGGAGGGCAGCTAAAGAAGGTGAAGGGAGAAACTAAGGTCCATAAGAGGGACCCCCGGGGAGAAGGTAAACTTGAATGAGGCTCCACCACCCAAACCACTTCCCTGCCTGGCCCCATTCTCCTCATCCACAGACTGAAGGTTAAGCTGTTAAGACACTGTTTTAACTTTCTCTTAAAATGTCACTCACTAGACAGACTTTTTTTTTTTTTAAGTTTATTTGTTTATTTTGAGAGAGACAGAGACAGTGCGAGTGAGGGCAGGGCAGAGAGAGAGGAAGAGAGAGAATCCCAAGCAGGCTCCACACAGAGCCCCACAGGGTCCTCAAACTCACAAACCATGAGATCATGACATGAACCGAACCAAGAGTCAGACGCTTCACTGACTGAGCCACTCAGGAGCCCCATAGACAGACTTTAAAAAATAAAAATAACAACATAGCCAGAGGCACCTGAATGGCTCAGTCAGTGAAGCGGGTGACTCTTGGTTTCTGCACAGGTCATGATCTCCTGGTTTGTGAGTTTGAGCACCGCATGGGGCTCTGTGCTGACAGTGTGGAGCCTGCTTGGGATTCTCTCTCTCCCTCTCTCTGCCCCTCCCCCAGTTACAGTCTCTGTCTCTGTGTCTCTCTCTCTCTCTCTTTTGTTCTCTCGCTCTCTCTCAAAAACAAATAAATAAACTTAAAAAAAAAAAACATACTCAGATGAGTCCTTTCATTTTTTCCTTACTTCCATGGTTTCAGGGCAACCATGTTCTTTAACGGGTCTGGCCTCACCATGGGACACGTGTCAAGTAGACAAATCTACAAGCAGTGGCCCAGGGGCCCATCGGAGGCCACTTCATAGACATCCTTAGTTGCTGCTTATGCTTTCCAATCCTATTTTGTGCTTATGGCTGCACAGAGCCTGTTCTGGGGGGCTTCTCTCAGCCCCCCATTTCCTTTGGAACTTACTGATGGCTGTGGGTTCTCTAGCTGTGATCCTCTGTCTCCTGTGACTGAACCTTCCCCTGACCGACTGGGATCTGTCCCCCACCAGCTTCCTAGGTCCCCACTGGCTTGTAACCCCTCTCTGGCCACTCTGGCCCTTCATGAGGTAAAATCAAACTAGGATAAACAACAGGTCACTTTCTGGGCTCCAGCCAGCCAGATGGCCATGAAGTCGACAAAAGTTCCAACACTCTTTCTTATTCTGAGCTGAAGTGAAGCCCGTGAGAAGATCCAAAAAGGCTTCCGCCCAAGCAACCGTTTCCTGAAACAGCATCTTCCATGGCGGATGTCATTTCTACAGTACCTCAAAGTTAAAATTACATTTAATTATGTGAGGCGACTAACTTCTGTTTTATAAATGAATCACAAACATTGGTTTTATTTCTGAGTAGTAGCTAATGAGTTTCATAGCAATCTTTTCACAGAACCAAGAAGAAGTGATGACTCACAAGGATAATAAAACAGGGTTCTTTCACTCGCCTTGGCAAAGCAGATAGTCTCCATAAGTCAATCTTTCTGAATTACCATTTTTTTGCTTTGTTTAGCCAAGAAAATAATCTGAAAGTGAACACAGCTACGGGCCATGAGCTTCTCTAAGGCCCACAAGCAAATCTCTCAGTCTCCATATTGCATATTTTTCTCAGAAGAGATCTCTAAGAGACTTTTTCCCTCTCTCTGGGGTTATAAATGGCTCATTTACTTTTTTCATCCTTGATATTTTGTGTGTTGAATATAGTTTGCCCAAAGTCATCTTAAGTCAGGGAAAACTGGCTTAGTTGTTTTTGTTTTTTGTTTTTTTCCTTAGCTTTTTGGATTTATCTGGAGACCTCTTTTATCAACAGGCAAAGTGGGGTTCACATATCATCAAAGCCAAGATAATACAGTAAAGCTAGGGTATTTGAAACAGCTGCGAAAGTGGCAATAAAAAAGGGGAGGAGAAACTTTTGAAGACAATCCAGGAAGATAGGGCATGTTCAGAGATGTTAGTAAAAATACGGAGAAAATGAAACCGGTAACAAAGTTCAATTTTGTACAACGCGGCATGTTTCTCACAGATACTATTTCCGATGTCCAGATTCACTTCATCAGGCTGAAACTGACATCATTATCTTGAGGGCTTTTGACAGAATTCCCCATGTGAAGGCATATTTAAAAGAAGTTCATTTTCATTTCTTTTCTTGTGTCTGTGCTGTAGTCATGCAACTCTTCAGAGGACTAACTTTGACTTTTCTCTCTGGGTCTAAAGTGAAAACACTTCTAATTCTGATCACTGGAACAACTGCCTGGCTATTTTATATCGCGATCTCACCTTGACAGGATCTTCCTGCTTTGTTCGCTCCTCATTCATCCAGCTAAGGCTAGAGGACTCTGCTATCGACAGGCAGCACATCAAGTCTGTGAGTGAGTCTGTGGCTTCTAGAGCCAGACTGCCTGTTTCTCACCATCTCTGTGACCTTGGGCCGTTCACTTGCCTCTCTGTGGCTCTGTTTCCCAGCTACAAAATAGGGATGATGATGTTCCCAACGTTGGCTATTCCCAACACTACAGGATCAGGATGAGGTTAAATGAGTCAGTACTTAACGACAGACTTTGTACTTTGCAAGCCCTCAATGAACATGAACTATTGCTGTCTGCAACTAACTTTCAGGTGGTTCTGGATAATGCTGAAGGGAGTGCAGAGAGAAGAAAAACAATGTTCTTTACCTTCCCTGGGGAGATGTGTCACCACCTACATTCAACAAGTTAGTGCTTTAAATCAGTGCAGCTAAATGTTTGTATTGCCTTTTTGAATGTAATTATATCTGACTATTATAAAATTATAGTGCGTTTAGAAATCTGGAAACCCTGTGCATAAGTAATTTTATCTTTATATCTTATGTTGATGTTGGAGCCTGAACACAAGCTCATCTCTATCTTTATTAAGGAAATGGCTCCCCTTAGTGGAATTACTGAGTAATTACACATACTCCCCCTCAAGTTTAAGAGCAGAAGTCCTGCTTGGCGCTGGTCATGGACATCAATAGCTACAGCCATTTAATAGCATTAAATAAATTGTGTTTAAATTTATTTTCCCAAAGATTCATTTCACCCCCTCAAACCCATTACAATCTCATCCCATTGCGATGTTCTATCAGAAAAGAGAATCAGTGTTAAGCTCTACCAACAAAAGGCAAAGATGGGTTTTCACTTAATTAAAATGACATCTATTCACCTAAAGGTGTTTGCAAGGCATCAAAGTGGCTTACACATTTAATTCTAAGTATGCTTTACGTGTCAATCTGGGCCCTTCAAGAAGCATCTGAGCTCTGGTCGAATGGGTCTACTGACTGCTAGAAAATCAGGGGCAGCAATGAAAGAATCAGCTATTATACTTTTCCAGATGCCGAAACAGATGTGGAGATTATTGTGACTTTCCGTATTTGAATTGGCATTTCATAAAGTATTTGCAGGGTCTTCCAGTTGTTGGCTATGTGAGCTAGGAAATCAAGACATGCCCTCCAGATTTCCTCGTCTTCTTTTGTGGTATTTGGAGATGGGGTGAGATCCCTTTACACTTCTGGAAGGAACTAGAAATGGGTGAATTTTCTACAGGTGTATTAGTTGATGTATACTTTCATGGAACTCAGTCATGGCACAGATGATGGTGGTGACAATGGTAGCTAACACTTAACACAGTACTTACTATGTGTCAATCATTGTGCTACGTACATCACATGGATCATATCATATTACCCTCACCATAACTTCTTACAGTAAGTGCTCTGATATTCTTACTTTACAGATAAGAAACAGTCACAGAGTTTGTTTCAACAAGACAATTTGCCAGAGGGCAGAGGGTTAGCAAGCCACTAAGCTGCGGCTGGAACCCTGTCCCTGTCCCTAACTACCACACTACTCTGCATCCTCTCTAACAATTAGAAACAAAAATTTTGAGTTGTCTGTGAACATCCATTTGTAGAGTTGAAATTAATGACATTTATTAAGCATATGGTGGGACACTGAGGTGGTTCAGTCTGTCCGACTTCAGCTCAGGTCATGATCTCACGGTTCCTGGGTTTGAGCCCCGCATGGGGCTCTGTGCTGACAGCTCAGAGTCTGGAGCCTGCTTCAGATTCTTTGTCTCTCTCTGTCTCTCTGCCCCTCCCCCACTAGTGCTCGCTCTTGCTCTTTCTCTCTCTCTCTCTCTCTCTCAAAAGTAAATAAACACTAAAAAAAAATAAGCATATGGGTAATGAAAATGAAATCTTATTTGTAAGAAAACATTCCAAAAAAGATAGATAACAAGTAAGCCTGTTAAACCATGTTCAACATCATTAGTCATGAGGGAAATGCATAGTAAAATCACAATGAAATACCACTATTTATCTATTAGACTAGCTAAAACTTTTCTTTAAATTTGACTATAACATGTGCTGCAAAAGAGTAGAGCCGCTGGTAAAATCATACATTGCTGGTGAAAATGCAAACTAGCACAGCCGTGGGGTTCCTCGCTGGCTGGCTCAGTCGATGAGGCATGAGACACTTCATCTCGGGGTTGTGAGTTCGAGCCCCATGTTGGGTATGGAAATTACTTAGAAAAATAAATAAAATCTTAAAAAAAAAACTAGCACAACCTTTTTGAAAAAGCAGTTTGACTCTTTCTTACAAAGTTAAATTTTCACCTATCATAAGACCCAGCAATCCCACCCCTGGGCATTTTACCTAAGAAAATGAAAATAAATGTCCATACAAATACCAGGAGGCAAAGACTTATAGCAGTTTTTTTCATAGTCATCAAAAAATTGTAAATATTACAAATATCCATCAACTGGCAAATGGATAGACAAACTGATACATATTCACACAATGGACTACTCCTCAGTCATAAACAGAAACAAGCCACCAGTACATGCAACAACCTGGGGAAATGTCATGTGAATCACTATGCTCAGTGAACGAAGACTGCTCAAAAGGCTACATATTCTTTGACTTCATTCATATGACATCCTCCACAAAGTAAAACCACAGGGAGGGAGAACAGATTGGTGGTCACCAGATGTTGGGGGTGGAAAAGACACAGTGAACTTCTTAGGGTGATGAAAATGTCTTTACCTTGATTATGGTATCATTAATCACATGTTAATTACAATGTAACATAATATATTACAACCATATGTTAATTATACCTCAACAAATCTGACATGAAAAGAAAAAGGAAGGAAGGAAGGGAGGGAAGAAGGAAGAAGCAGTAACAAGAGAATCAATGTGTGGGGCACCTGGATGGCTCAGTCAGTTGAGCATCTGACTCTTGATTTCAGCTCAGGTCATGATCCCAGGGTCATGGGATCAAGCCCTGCAACAACGTGGAGCCTGCTTAAGATTCCCTCTCTATTTGCAAATAACATATCAGATAAAGGGTTAGTATCCAAAAGCATGAAGAACTTATCAAACTCAACACCCGAAAAACAAATAACCCAGTGAAGAAATGGGCAAAAGACATGAATAGACACTTCTCCAAAGAAGACATCCAGATGGCAAACCGACACATGAAAAAATGCTCCACATCACTCATCATCAGGGAAATACAAATCAAAACCACGATGAGATACCACTTCACACCTGTCAGAATGGCTAACATTAACAACTCAGGCAAAACAGATGTTGGCAAGGATGTGGAGAGAGAGGATCTCTTTTGAACTGCTGGTGGAAATGCAAGCTGGTGCAGCCACTCTGGAAAACAGCATGGAGGTTCTTCAAAAATTAAAAATAGAACTACACTACGACCCAGAAATTGCACTAGTAGGTATTTATTCAAGGGATACAGGTATGCTCTTTCAAAGGGGCACTTGCACCCCAATGTTTATAGCCATGCTATCAACAATAGCTAAAGTATGGAAAGAGCCCAAAGTCCATCGACAGATGAATGGATAAAGAAGATGCGGCATGTATATATGTACAATGGAATATTACTCAGCAATCAAAAGGAATGAAATCTTGCCATTTGCAACATTGTAGATGCAACTAGAGGGTGTTATGATAGAGGGGGATGGGCTAAATGGGAAAGAGGCATTAAGGAAGACACTTGTTGGAATGAGCACTGGGTGTCATACATAGGGGATGAATCACTGGATTCTGCTCCTGAATCATTATTGCACTATATGCTAACTACCTTGGATGTAAATTAAAAAAGGAAGGAAGGAAGGAAGGAAGGAAGGAAGGAAGGAAGGAAGGAAAGGAAAGGAAGAAGGAAGGAAGAAAATAAAGAAAGAAAGAAAGAAAGAAAGAAAGAAAGAAAGAGAAAAAGAAAGAAAGAAAGGAAGAAAAAGGAAGGAAGGAAGGAAGGAAGGAAGGAAGGAAGGAAGAAAGGAAGGAAGAAAAGAAAGCATTTATTACTGCTTTAAACAAATTAAGAAGAAGATTCTCTCTCTCTCTCTCTCTCTCTCTCTCTCTCTCTCTCTCTCCTTCTCCCCACTCCCCCTGCCCTGCTCATGCAGGTGTGCTCTCTATTGTTCTCTTTCAAAAAAGAGAGAGAAAGAGAGAATCAGAAAAGCAGTTAAAAGCATGGGCCCAAGTGTAGACTTCCTGAGTCCAAATAGAGCTCAACCTCTGTGGGACTTGAGCTACATTCCTGAACCTCTCTGTGTCTCAATTTCCTCATCTGTAAAATAGGTTAATAATGCATCTTACTTCACAATGGTCTTATGAGGATTAATTTAGTTGATATTTTTAACTAATTCAGTAGGTTCTCAATAAATAGGTACCATGAATGATTGAATCATAGACTATAATACAACCCACTCACTGGACCAGTTACTCCAACTGTCAAGTAGGCAGAATCAGGGCTTTTTAAGCCATCTGCCCTGACCCTGTCCACTAACCTAAGCTGGTAATGGCCATCCAAGTCACATCATTTTCAATCTCTTGAATCTACAGCTAAAATTCTAGCTGATTTTCACTGTAACAAACCAATCCCTAAACCAGGATCTCTGTGAGCACCAATTTTGTCTGCTGGAACCCCAGAGCTAAAGCCCAGGAAATTAAATCTCTATGCTCCAATGTACAGCATTTACAGAGTATCACTTAAGCCCCCAGACCTCAATTAATTGTGAGTAGTCTCTCCACAAGCCGTCCACACTCCTCCCACCCTCTTATAAGAATACTTCAAAGCAGCCCCATGAGGCAGATAGAGAGATCAGCCCATGCAAATGCTGCTTCATACACACATCTCTGCCCCCAGCGCCTCGCCCCATCTCTCATCTCCCCAGCCCCCTCCCCAGCACCCCCCCCACCCCTACCAAGGACAAGCAGTCTCTTCAAAGTGATCAAAGTGAGGCAGGGAAGAAGGGCACCAGCAGGGGTTGCTACTGGCTGCTGGGTCTAATGAGATCACCCTTCTAGAGGCCAAACTGCAGGGCAGTTAGTCCTGAGGGAGAAAGGAGAAGGTTCTTCCACTGGCCCCTGTTCTCTATCACCAAAGGCTTGCCCTGTGGGCATCGACACATGTACATTGAGCAAGGGTCTGTTATGCCCACTTCCCAGTCCTGGGCTGCAGGCCAGAGGCAGGGAGCAGAGACAGGAGGGAAGCCTGTGCAAAGTCACCGGAGCTCTCGCAGAGCTGGTCACCATGGCAATCACCAGAAAAAACAGGTCAGGCCAACAGGCTCTAAACTGTGCATACATAAAAAGTATCTGAATTTCCCCAACCCAGTACTTCTGCTCCCTGGTATATCTTGATACAGAGAAATCACACAGGGACACATAGGCTAAAATTTTATTGTTGCATTATTATGCAACACAAAGAAAAAGTTGAAGGAAAAACAGGAGGAGGTAGAGAAGACTATCCGAACTGCTTACCATCCATCAATATGAGAATGGCTTATCAGTGTGCAGTATAACCAGAAAATGAAACACACAAGAGTGAAAGTGAATGAATTAGTGCCTCAGGGACCAACATGTACAATCTTACAAGAATTAGAATCACTGAAGGATCACCAAGGTGACTGGATATAAGAACAAAATGTAAAAATGAATTGCATTTCTCTATAGCAGCACCATATGGTTAACAATGCAATTTTCCCAGGAGCCTGGGTGGCTCAGACAGTTGAGCATCTGACTTCAGTTCAGGTCATGATCTCACAGTTTGTGGGTTCAAGCCCCACATTGGGCTCACTGCTGTCAGTGCAAAGCCCGCTTCGGATCCTCTGTCCTCCTGTCTCTCTGTCCCTTCCCCCACGCTCTCTCTCTTTCTCTATCTCAAAAATAATAAAACATTTTTTAATGCAATTTTCCCAGAAGATGCACTTATAATGGTAACAAAATTATAAAACAGAAATAATTCCCGTATTTGCTCACCTTCTTTAATTCTGACTGTCAAAGGATACTGTCTACAGATGACCAATCCAGAAATAAACACGTATATTTTTATTCCACATGAAGATAAACACTAGAATTAAAATATATATAATTAAGGAAAATAGTAGACCCTGAGAGAGGAAAAGAGGATGTAGTGTACGTCAATAACAAAGAATGTCATTCTTCATGACAGAGGTCAGAATGCAGTCCCAGACAAAAGCATCAGCATCACCTAGGAACTTGCTAGAAATGCAAATTCTCAGGCCCCATCCCAGACCTGCTGAATCAGACACTCTGGGCTTGTTTAAAGAAACCCTCAAGAGGTTTCTAATACAGACAAAAATTTGGTAACAACTGCTTGCTAATAAGGACACAATAAATACTGCTTAAATATACCAACCAAGAAAGAGGTATAAATATATTCAATTTATTTCTGCTGGCAAACACCAGCAGATCTGACACCAGAAACTGTTGATTGTCTATGGAGAGTGGTGTTGGGTTTTTGAAGGAAGCAGGGCTTAAGCAGAGAGATTTTTATTTTATTTATTTTATTTTATTTTATTTTATGTCATTCTGGACTGTTTTAATTTCTTTTAATTTTTGTTAATGTTTATTTATTTTTGAGAGAAAGAAACAGAGCTCAAGTGGGGGAGGGGCAGCCAAAGCGGGAGACACAGAACCCGAGGCAGGCTCCAGGCTCCGAGGTGTCAGCACAGAGCCCAACGCAGGGCTCGATCCCACCAACCGTGAGATCATGACCTGAGCCAAAGTCCAACGCTTAACCCACTGAGCCACCCAGGTGACCCTGAACTGTTGAATTCTCACAGCATGTTAATCTTTAAAAACGAAGAAGAGGAGGAAGAAGACACACACTGAAATGAAGTGAGTGTGGTTTAGGGACCACTGTACTCACAGACATTCCACCACCCCGGTCACAATCAGCCAGAGAATATGCAACAATTTACAAGAAGGATATTTATAAGGAAAGAACCCCATGGTGACTCTTTATATTGCACACCCGTGCTAAATTTGACTTAGGTTCGTGTTTTAAGCCCTATTTGTCCAACTTTTTCCCCAAAATTACTGCCCAACAGAAGGAAGCATCCCACTTTTTTTACATTGCATTCTCAGTAGATAGTAAAACATCTAATGCTTGAATGGGAAGTATTAATATGCCTTCAGTGTGCAGGATGAATCAGAAGAAAAGACGATGGGGAGGCTGTAGATATGTGACATTTATCTCCTCCACAATAGAAAATCAGTGCCCGATTCAATGTGATTCCTTGTTGCAAGAGATGATCATTACTCCCCAGCCCTGTTTGTTTCCAAAGGAGACCTGCACCCCCTCCAGCCTCCCCTGCCAGTGTGTACAGCCTCTTCTCCACTGACAGGCAGGCTTTATTTCCCCCATTTTAATCTGGGCTGGCCCCTTGCTCTGATGGCTCAAATACACCAGAAGAGAATTTGGAACCCAGACCTTCAGCTAGCCGTGTGTACCTCCTTCCTCATCAAACATTCCTTCTTGAAACTCAGGCACCGAGTTTTGAGGACGTCTGTGCAGCTACATGTGAGGCCCATATGGGAGAGAACTGAGGTCCTTGGTCAACAGGCCTAACCGAGCTCCCAGCCAGCAGCCAGCACCAACAGCCAGACGTGTGAGTGAGCCACCTCGAAGGTTCCATTCGTGCACAGCCTTCAGAGGACCACAGTCCCAGCCACCATCTCTCTTTGCAGTCTCAGCTACCATGCTGAGTTCAGTCAACTTACACAACTCTGAGAGATAGTTACCTGGATGGTGTTTTAAGAAACTAAGTTTTAAGGCTTATTTTGTTTAGGGCTTATTCTGCAGCAATAAAAAAACTAAAACAAAGCCTGAGGTATCGTAACAGAAATCAAAAATATGCAGCTTTGGCTTTGGGATTCAGTGGCAGGTAAGGGCCAGACGGGCCTCCAAGAAACCACAGATGGAGCCTGAAAGGAGCGAGTGAGGAAGTTACCACTGGAGGCTGAAGAAAAGACAATCCATGCCAAGGTTTAACAACTCTCGAAAATGTGGGCTACCTTGTCCACAGCAATGGATAAAACAGGACTAACGAACAGCACCTGGCTGTAGAGATTTCCAGGCAGAACACTCAAAGGGACAGCTAGTTTCTTCTAGTGGCCTCTGAAGAAAGGCAGAAATGAGCCCCCAAGAAAAGACAGTTCTGTTTGGGAACAGAATTTAGAAAACACAAGACCCTAGACCCAAGAAAAAGTGGTCAAAGGAAGATTAGCCTTAAGGCAAAGATTAAGCCCAAATTTCTGCAAGTAAAGTGTGGTCTCAGAGTAAAGTCAAGCCAAGAATGCAGCTGTAAGACCCTTCTAAGACCACGGAAAGATCTAAGACAGTGTCTGAAGACCTTCTCAGCCAGGCAATAGGACTTGAGAATCAAGAGGGAGTTTTTCCACAGCGTCCTGACTCACATTCCAAGGTTTAGAGGTGCCTGTCTCCAAGTGCCAATGGGCTAGGGAGTTTGTCTCATGGACCTAATGGAGTGAATTTTATAATTTGATACACAGGAAATCTATAAGGTTTTTAGAGGAATTATACTAATTTGTACCAAAAGGAATAGAAATGCTCAAAATGAGAAGAGATTTCTGGGCCTCTAACCTCTTAGGGTGAGGAATAAGGCTGAGAAAGCTATTCAAATGCAAGCACAAGTCATTTCCAATGGAAAAGAAAGGACAATTCAGCAGGTTGAGTCAAGAGTCATAGAGAACCACTCCCTAGGAGGAGAACATTTTTTTTCTAAGGACTTTTTTTTCAATTTTTTAAAAGTTTATCTATTTATTTTGAGAGAGAGAGCGAGCACTTGAGTGAGCAGAAAAAGGCAGAGAGAGAAGGAGAGAGAAACAGAGAATCCCAAGCAGGCTCCATGCTGTCAGCACAGAGCCCGACTCAGGGTTTGACCTCAGGAACTGCAAGATCATGCCTCAGCCAAAACCAAGAGTCAGACACTTAATTGACTGAGCCGCCCAGGCACCCCATTTTCTGATTTTTAATATTTATTTATTTTTGAGAGAGAGACAAAGTGAGAACAGGGGAGGGGCAGAGAGAGGGGGAGACACAGAATCCAAAGCAGTCTCCAGGCTCCGAGCTGTCAGCACAGAGCCCGATGCGGGGCTCAAACTCGTGAACCATGAGATCATGACCTGAGACAAAGTTGGACACCCAACCGACTAAACCCCCCAGGCACCCCATCTTTTTCTAATTTTTGAAAAATAAAAAACCTGTCTACAAATGCATGGTGGGATTTCAGAATTATTACGGACGAGTGAAAGCTATTCTTTATGTTGTACTTCCTGCAGTTACACTATCCCTTTCTCACACTGTAAGGTGGGTATGTGTAGGCCAGATAATGTTTTTTTGATTTACAAGACTCTACACCCACGAAACCATGGCAGAGATGCTGTACCCAAGGACCCCCATCCACATGTACACCTGATTTTGTTAATGTGATCCTGGACTTTGAGTTAATTCCATAATGCCGGGGTGGGGGGTGGATTGGAAAGGAGGAGGTGAGTATAGTTTGCACATGAGAGGGATGATGTAAATTATGGTGGTCAGAGGGCAAACCTTGGAGATAGTGTCCAAAGATGGAGACTTCTTACACATGTGTGCCATTCTCACATTAACAATAGAGTTCATGTCCCCTCCTCTTAAATCTGGGATGGCCCCCTGAGTACTTTGACAAACAGAATGTGGTAAAAGTGAATCCAGCCCTAATAGGACTGGCAACTTCTGTTTCCATCCTCTTGAACACTTCACCTGGAGACTGAGTGGCCATGCTATGAGGAAGTCCAAGCTGTGTTTAAGAAGAGGGCCACATAAACAAGAACTAAAGCCTCCCAGTCAACAGCAGCACCAATGGCCAGGTCTATGAATGAGCCATTTTAGACATTTCAATACAACGAAGCACACAAATGATTGCAGCCCTGGCCAAATCATGTGGACTAGAAGCTTCTTTAAGTGAGCTCAGTCAACTTGTAGAATTGGGAAAGGCAACAAAATTTATTTTTCTATCTATCTATCTATCATCTATCTATCTACCTTACAATTCAGGTAATTCTTTGTTTTGCTTTTCGGAATTGAAGTATAGGGGCACCTGGGTGGCTCAGTTGGTTGAGTGTCCAGCTTCAGTTCATGTCATGATCTCACAGTTCCTGAGTTCAAGCTCTGCATCAGGCTCTGTGCTGACAGCTCACAGCTGGATCCTGGTTCAGATTCTGTGTCTCCCTCTCTCTCTGCCCCTCCCCTGCCTGCACTCTGTCTCTGTCTCTCTCTCTCTCAAAAGTAAATAAATAAACATAAAAAATAAACATTAAATTAAATTAAATTAAGGTATATTAACATACAATGTATTAGCTTCAGGTGTACAGCATATTGATTCAACAATTCTATACATTACTCAGTTTCCATGGTAAGTGTAAGTGACTTGTTTATTTTATATATGGAAGTTTATGTTTCTTAATCTCCTTTACCTATTTGACCCCCCACCTACCTCTCCTCTGGCAACATTAGTTTGTTCTCTGTATTTAAGAGTTTCTTCCTTCCTCCCTTCCTCCCCTCCTTCTTTCCTTCCTTCCTTCCTCCTTTTCTTTCTCCCTTTCTTATTTGTCTTGTTTTTTTTTTTTTTTAGATTCCACACGTAAGTGAAATTCATCTGGTATTTGTCTTTCCCTGCCTGACCTATTTCATTTAGCATTATACCTTCTAGATCTATCCAGGCTGCTGTGAATGTAAGGTCCCATTTTTTATGGCTGAATAATATTCCACTGACTATATATACCACATCATCTTTCTCCATTCATCCATCAGTGGACACTTGGGCTTCTTCCACATCTTGGCTATGGTAAACAATGCTGCAATAAACATAGGGGTGCATATGTTTTTTTGAAATCATTATTGTTTTAAGCCACTAAGTTTTAAGGTGGCTTGTTACTCAGCACAAGATAACTGAAACAAACTTTGGGCAGGTCTCCAATCATTGAACAGTTGTGTGCCTTTGATCCCAAAGAGCATAATTTTAAGCTCATTTGTATCTCGTAATTGTTTAATTCCTCCTCAGATATAATTACAAATTATCTAAATCATGCTTGCAGGAGAATCAGGAAGAAAAAAAATCTTAATTTCATCAACCACCAATTTATTCACATCAATCTGATTCACATGCCAGTCTTTCCTTTAATGCTTCTTCAGATAGGAGATGAAAAACAAAGCTCAAAGTCAAAACAGTCAGGTAGGAACCAGTAAGTATTTGCTGAGTTCCAACTTCCTACAATGATAGACACTTTGCTTGGTGCTGAATACAGAATCCTTGTCCTCAGAGTGCTTACAATAGAGACAGTGGGCTGGGTTTCAGGGTCAGGGGGCACAGCCAAGCCATCACATTCACTCACTCTCATACACTGAACTTTCACTCGGACTGCTCACCGGCTATTGAGCTGTGACTGCTTACTATTTCCAGGAACATTTACTGGAGGTCGCAGTGTTGAAGGCATAGGGCGCCTGAGAGCCCAGGGCCCCTTCTAGGGTATCTTTTCTGCTAGGATTCTGAGCAGGTGGGTTCAGAGGTGCAGCTTTACAGACAGCTCTATATTTCCTCTGCTCCAGAGTCCTCCCTGCTCACCAGCCTGTTGCCTGATACCTGCTGTCACGTTCCTGGTCTCGGATGTTGGAGGATGTTGTAATCACCTCCAGACCCCCAACCTTCATGCCCTGTGGCCCTGTGTCCATACCCCTGCCTATATTCCCCAGGGAACCGGTCTCTGTCAACATTCAGTCCAGCTTTTAGAGAAAGGCTTCGTAGCCCCATTATTTAGTGGCTAGTAACACTGTCTTTTCCTTCACGGCCTGTCCTCCATTAGAGTCCCAGCAATCTAGGGGTGAGTCTGTAGGCTTGGAGGGGACAATGCAGGGAGCTACCTTGACCTTCATAACGAGACCCACTCTTCCCTCCTTCACCCGGGGCTTCTTCCTCTGGTGCATCTGCCATTCTTCAGAGCCCGCATCATGACCTGAAATTGTCTTGTGTGCTTAGTTGCACCTTTATTGTCAGTTCCCTCTCATGAACACTGTTCCCTCCCTCCACTGAAACGAGGGAGATAGTGGGGCTATTTGTTATCATGACCTCCAATGCACTGACACATAATAGGTGTTGAACAAATTAGTGTTTAATGAATCGGTACTTCTTCCTCCCTGGTGATTTTTCTTTCAGGAATTTGGTTGTTTTATCCTACAGACCACCAGAGGGCTCACTATGTCTGAAATTGACCAGTATGAAAAGTCTCTTGCTCTGGCCCACATTGCAAATCAAGGAAAAGTATCCGGGAATTTTAGTGTCCTGCAACATCCTGGCATTCCTAGAGCATTCCACGAACAGGTAGAAGGCTGCTGTGTCCGGGACATGCAGAGGACTCTGGGGACAGTGTGCCCCATCAGCTCTGATATACTCTGAGCCTGATCTGGCAGACCCAGCCCAGACACTTCATTACACACAAAGAGATAACTGACGGGCAAGCCATGGCTGCTAAAGGCTAAACAGAATGCAGCAGAAGAGACCTTAAACTTCAGCCCAGATTCTTAACCAGGAATGGTCTCAGAACCACAAAGCCCCAATCCTAGAACAAGTAAATTTGATTATCTGAATCGGAGGCTACAGCATGCATGTAAAATGCTTGCCAGGCAATTCTGATGCTCACCCCAGGTGAAGATCCACTGGCCTCAAGAAATGCAAAGGAGGGAGAGGCTGATTTGCTAAGGCAAGTTTCACAGAGGAGAAGGGACTTGAAATGGTCCTGGAAGGGCAAATGAAATCTCATTAGCAGAGAAAAGAAACAAGTAGATGTTCAGAGTAGGGTAGCAGGAAGGGACAAAGCATGCCAGGCTGGCACAGAAAACAGTTTGTCAGCCTACAAGCAACCTACCAGAGGGTAGTGGGAGCTGCATCGGAGGGGAAGAGTGGGACCTTGAAAGTTCCCAGTTCAATTTTTATCCCCTGGGGAACCTTGAAGGTTTTTGAACGGAGTACATAATAAAGATGTTTTTGTTTAGAAGGAGTTAATACTCCTTCCCTGTTTGGACTGGATTGTCAAGAAAACTGGTTTTGCAGATTCCCTTCTTAGCCATGGGAACTTGGGTCCCCATTAAAATGCACCGGCTTCTCCTACTTTCCTTGCATTTCAGCTTCCTAAGGAGACTGTCCATGCAAAATCAAATATCAACTGATCTGAGTTTGGTCAAGTCAGGGGAGAAGCATTAAGAGGAAGTAATACTGGGAGCACCTAGGCGACTCAGTGGGTTAAGCATCTGACTCTTGTTTTCTGCTCAGGTCATGATCTCACGGTTCGTGGGTTTGAGCCCCATGCCTGGCTCTGCACTGACAGTGCCCAGGTGGAGCCTGCTTGGGATTCTCTCTCTCTGTTCTCTCTCTCTCTCTCTGCCACTCCCCCACTTGTGCTGTCTCTGTCTCTTTCAAAATAAATAAATAAACTTAAAAAAAAAAGGAAGTAATACTGATGCCCTGCACTTTGCTTTCCAAGTTCCTATCTAAACTGAGAAGTTTGCATTTGTAGAATGAATAATAACATCAATGGCATGAAGACGTTTTATTGAAAGGCATCGTTGTGCTTTTCGATTTGCATTTCCCAGTATATGCTGTCTCCCAATTCTGCCAGAAGCATCCATTTGCCTCTGAGAAGAATCAGAGTAATTACATCAAAAATGCACAAAAATAAAGAGTCAAATTTCTGGCTTTGACTACAAAAATTGTATTTTTGAGTCCCTACAAATCTGATAGTTTTGACAATTCTGTGAGTGTCTAAGCCAGGCTTGGCAAAATTGGTTCTACAGGTTTGCCACAGGTCACAGGATAGAGAATGCAGGCCATAAGGTGAGAGATGCGATGGAGGGGCACCTGGGTGGCTCAGTCAGTTAAGCATCTGACTCTTGACTCTTGGTTTCACTCAGGTCATGATCTCACTGCCCATGAGTTTGAGTCCCGCATTGGGCTCTGTGCTAACAGTGCGTGCAGAGCCTGCTTGGGATTCTTTCTCTCTCCCTCTCTCTCTGCCCCTTTCCCACTCACACTCTCTCCCTCTCAAAAATAAATAAATAAACTTAAAAAAAAAAAGATGTGATGGAAAGGAAAGCCCTAATATGCAGGAGAAGAACGTTCTTCCCTTGAAGGAGCCTGGATAGAGAGAGATTAGAAACAGAGTGAAGGGGTTGATTGGCAGCGTTCTCAGTGTCTCTTCTCCACTCCTATGTCTGGGTCCATAAAAGTGGGGAACCTGACAATCCCCAAGCATGTCTTTAGGGAGCAGCTTTTGGTGTGACACTACCCCCAATGCAGTAGGATTAGCAATAGCAGTGGTGCATAGCCTGAGAACATGTTACTGGTGTCCCAGCACCCATACATGATCTGTACAAGGCTGAGAAGATTCCTTAGTAGAGAGATCCAGAAGTTATAAGAGAACCTCTGCCAGCCAAAGGTCACTGTGAAGGAGCCGTGGGGTCTGTGGATCACAGTGGTTTGTGAGCCATTCCCAACAAGATACCCAGAAAGCCAGAGAGGTCATTTGCCTCCAGCGGACTCCATGCAGGTGCCCAGAGAATGGTCCAATGCATCTACAACAAGAAGAGATTGGGCCGGTGCCCAGGGGCTCAAGTTCTCCTTCCTTACCTCCCAAGGTCACATCAGTCTCTCATATAGGCAGATGTCATCGAGGGGGCAGCAGAGAGAAGAAATCTGAGCTTGCAAACAGGGGCTCCCTTGTCTTTCCCACCACCCCTCACCCCCACCTGACCCCCCCCACCCCCGCCTCCAACACATGGGGACTGGTAAAGAGACGCAGATGCTTTATATGAACCACAAAATCTAGATTTTCTTTATATATTCATGGTGGTGCATAAATTTACATACTCATCACAATTCATTTTGCCTAGTGTAGGGTATTTTATGGACCGTTTTCCTAATGGAAACTGAGTAGGGGTCATCACACTTGTATCTTATAACCAGGAAGTCCAAAGTCACATTGACACATTGACACGTTAACCAAATGGGTACCGCATTTTCCAAACGAATCCATCCTTGACCTCCAGATTATAAATACAGTTGTCAGCCGCAAGGTGGCCCTAGAAGCAACAAAATGCAGCCTCCAGACAGGCCCTGCCACTAAAAGGAGTGGATTTGAGTTGTTTTTGTTTTCCCATTTATGAGCAGTTAATTGAAGAGGGTGGAAAAAAAGGATTAAGCATTGTCCCAACAAAGGGACCCATGTCTTCGGTGTTCTTTTCCATCAAATACAGCAGAAATTGCAAATCACTGGGTGGCGACACAGCACACCTTGGCTGTGTCAGACCCCAAGGCACCTTGCGCGACTTCGAAGGCTTTTTGCCAAGATTTTAAACATGAAAAACAGTAGGGACAGTAAAGGAAAAGGCCCCAGAAGACTAGCAATTGTGCAAATAGGGTTAAAAAAAAAAAAAAAGAACAAACAAAAAAACCCAGGCTTCAGCCAACCCCAAATTCCAGATTGCCAGATTTCTTGATTGTGGCTTTTAATCAAAACACAGCCAGCTGCCTGTATTTAACGTTAATTGTTAAGTTGCAAATCTCAGCCAATCATCTTACTTCTGTGCTGGCAGTGTAACAAGGACGACAAAAATATGAAACTCTCTCCCTGACCCAGTTTCGTGAGGGGGGGAGGGGTGAAGAGGAAGAAGAATCAATCCTAGGATTTGGTCAGCTCTCCTACGAAGACCATGCCTCTGGCTTTTTAAAAACAAAACAACATCTGCGCCTGGAAACTGGGCCGGCACCTTCCAGAGGAGCAGATAGTGTGTTTATTACCCTGGAACGCCCCTCCCTTGCCTCTTCCTCCCCAGCTAAAAGCAGTGTTAGTGCTTCAAAGAGATGAGTATTTTGTTTGTGGTCAGCCAGAGGGATGCCCCGCCCCCCGCAAGGAACCTTCTGGGTTTGTACTCTGGTCCTCTGTTGGCTGAGAACTCACTCTGTGCGGGTGGTTTCTCTCTCCTGGTCCCTTTGTGCGATTTGGACAGAGTTTCTTTCTCCTCCTAGATTGCTAACAGCTCCAAACAGCCTTTTTTCCCCTCAGGGAATGGATACCTTAGCTGCTTTCCCCGTTTGGAATGCAAAGAATGTGGCTTCATTTGAGTGAATGGAGAATTCTTGGTAAAAAGAAACAACCCCCCCCCCCCCCGCCCCCTTCTCTCTCCTTCCATCTTTTCTCTCAGAAACCATAAATAACAGGCAAGATGGAGGTCTTCCTGACAGTATCTACAAACACAGCTGGTCTTTAATCACCCAAGCACAGACTTGGTAGTTGGAGTGTCTCCCTCCAGAGAGCACAAACTCCCACAACCACTTCGATTTTGAGCCTGACCTTGAGATCTGGCACGAGGTTAGCCGGCAAGAATGGCATCGGGAATTGGTCACCGCGCCTAGCAACAAGTTTCCCTCTCTCCAGTCATTTACATATAGACGACAGCTAATATTCAAATCAGTGCAAGCAAGCCCGCAGTTGATTAAATTAAATCTCTTCTCTAGCTTGATTTGCATAACTTGCAATAATCAGAATGGGAAGCAAGAACCTAATTGAAAGGAGAAAATATATACTGCAGCTATTTGGAATTCGGCAGAGTTGAACTAAGCTGGGTAAGTTCTGATATTCGTGAAGGCAGAACTGGCCTAGGCTAACTTTAATGTTAAAATATCGAGGTGAGTGGGGAAGCACCTTTAATTAACAACAAGAAAAATGTATTTTTTTTTTAATTTAAATCCAAGTTAGTTAACATGTAGTGTAATAATGATTTCAGGAACAGAATTTAGTGATTCATCACTTACACATAACACCCAGTGTTCATCCCAACAAGTGCCGTCCTTAATGCCCATCACCCATTTAAACCATCCCCCACCCACCTCCCCTCCGGCAACCCTCAGTTAACAACAAAAAAGGCTTTTTTAATTTTTTTTTAATGTTTGTTTATTTTTGAGAGAGACAGAGACAGAATGCGAGTGGGTTAGGGGCAGAGAGAGGGAGACACAAAAACCGAAACAGGCTCCAGGCGGCCAGCACAGAACACGATGCGGGGCTCGAACTCGCGAGCCAGATCATGACCTGAGCCGAAGTCGGGCGCTCAACCGACTGAGCCACCCAGGTGCCTCCAACAGCAACAAAAAAATTTTAAAGACACAGTATGGAGCTGGTGGTCCAAAAGTTCTGTGCATGTTTTATGGGCCTGTGAGGAATGATCTCTGCATACCTTTGTTCTGTCCTAGCCCCTGGAAGGAAAGTAATTCAGCCAGTATATTCTTTACTTTATGGCAAAGATTTACTCCAAGATCCTGCCAGTGGCTCTACCAGAACTCCAGTTTTCTTCCCTTAGGGCTTATGTATGACACCCCCACACCCCGCCCCCTGCCCACGTTACCTTTATATAAGAACAAAACCTGAAAGGACAAGCCCGCCCTGCCCTGCAAGGATGGACACCCCACTGGCAAGCAATGCATTTGACAGATCCGGCCTACTCCCTCCTCAATTTGCCTAATTCCACCCTGCCTTGCTGTTCCCGTCACCTAGGGTCTGAGAGAAGAAAGGAAAAAAGCAAAGGGGCACAGCAACAGTGCCTGCAACCCCAGCGCATCCTCCCCACCCCACCCTGCCGTTATCTCCCACCCATTTCTCAAAAGCACGGGCAGCAGCGGACCCAGCCAGGAACCCCAAATGAAGCAGAAGCAGGGGACATTGCAGATGGGGACAGCCTGAGAGACAGAGTCCCCCGACAGAAGCTCTTCATACGGGCTCCTGACAAAATCACAAAACGTTTGCCCTTGGCAAGGGTGCGTGGTTGATGCGGAGCGAATCCCCTTCCCAGTCGTCAGGGGGCTTCCTTCTCCCACCAGCTTGGGCTGGTCACCTTCTCATCGACCAGAGACATTCCTTTGTCACAAAATTTAGAATAAATGCCCAGAATTTGTTGTTGAAATCGATGTTCACAGACATCAACCAAAAATTAAGACTGTAGATGTTTGAGCGTCAGTGCGGACAAGGATTTTATGACAACGTGGATCAGGGCTTGCTTCCCAATAAGCCAGCTACAGTGATGGCTGATTCAGTAGTCAGCGCATTTAAGGAGACAAGTGTGAATGTTTTCCCCACTCCACAGATGAGAACACTGAGGCTGAGCGAGGCAAAGCAACTTGGCCAGGACAGGCTACTAGAGAGAGGGAAGCCAATTGCGATGCAAACCCAAGCAGTGGAGTTACAAATCCCCCCACTCTTAATGGGCACGTGATGCTGCCTTTCTGAAGAGCATGATTAAATTATTCTGGGTATTTGGAAACTATTTTACTTCAATAGCCAAGGTGGAGAAAATAGTTCAGAAATAATTGTTTATTCCTCAACATTTGCTCCGCCTTCCAAGCCTTGCTTTGTTTCGTCTCCATTCAACTTCCAGAGCTGCAGTCAGTATAAGATGATCTTCCTTCAAGGAAGCCTCTAGAAGGTTCTGTTCTTTTCCTCCACTGAAAATTGCAGGGAACTTGAGGGGGAAATTCTGAGCATCCTGGAATAAACCAAGCATCTGAAACAGAGAACAAGGAGACCCCTCTAATAAGCAAGTGTGAGGTGGGTGGAGGCGGGCCCCGGGGCTGCTCGAGGAGAATGCTGAGTCCTATTTCTCAGCTCTGAGAGCAGGGACTCGTTAGGATTGGTGCAGGTGGCAGCATTGCAGGACACCTGTGAAACAGCCACTTCCACTACAAGGGCTGACAGGGACTTGGGAACAACCATATCCATGGAGGGGAAGAAACCCGACAAGCCCTGGAGACCAGCTGTTGCAAAGACCATTTTTCCTGGGAACTTCACAGGCATTTCCCAGCCTTCCTTGCAACTCAGTTGAGCATCTCATAACTAAGTTCTAGCCAATTCCAGGCCTGTCCCTTAGGAACATCCTTTCAGCTCTTTCCTCCCGCGTCTCAGCATCTTGGGGGCCACATGCTCCAGAAGGCGTAGCTACAAAAGGAGAAAACTGCCCTACCCAAAAAAGAATGTGTGCAAACAACAAGTAGTGATGTATTATGCTAAGCCCCTGGAATTTGAGGATTCATTTGTCACAGGACCACCATCTAATCTACTCTGACAATATACTATGTTCAGTCTTGACCAGTGGAAGGCAAAGTGATTACCTGGAAGGTTATTGGAAACAGATTCCTAGGATCCACTCCCTGAGATTCTGGCAGATTCCATAGGGCATGGGGATGAAGGAAGGGGGAGAGGGATTGTGTTTAGGGCAGGCAACCCAGGGCATGGTGTGCCTGGGATAAGAGGGAATAAAAAATGCCAAGAAAAATAAAGAAGTTGCAGGATGTTTGTGACAGTTTGGATGAGGCATTGGTCTAAAAAAAAAAAAAAAAAAAAAGGAGAGAAGTCAAGAGCCAAGGCTTCTATCTTGAGAGGCTGAAACACTAATGAGAGATGAGAGTCTAAAAGGGTTCATTTTGGAGACAAAGATGAGTTTGATTTCAAGATGCTGGAGTTCCAAGAGAGGTCTGTCTCTTTGGTTGGAATCATGGACCAGGCATGGAGATGAAGACAGGTCTGCAGATGGGGGGCTGGGATGGGGCTCCTCCAGGTGTTTCTGAGCCCCACCCCGCACCCCCCACTGAGGAGTGAGCACATAGAAAAGGGGCAGAAGACGAAGGCCTGGGCACAAGGGGATGCTCACAGGACCCTGAGAAGTTGGAGAGAAGAGCAGGCATGAGATCATTTAGAGAGTAACCAGGCCAGCAGGTATAAGCAACAGCCAGAGGGTAGGGGTGAGATGTGGGGGCTGCAGAGGACATAGCTGACCCCCTGCAGGCCACCTTGGGCACAGCTCAAGCCCTCCAGGCACCCCACCACCACCACCTATGGTCCTCAGCTACTATCTTTCTCCTGCTCCCCCTCACCCACACCTTGGTCCAGTTTCCTGCTCTTTCTCTTCTACTGGCCTTATCAGTGCCTTTCTTACCACTGCCCCTGCCTGCACAGTCTCCTGACCACAGTTTCTTCTCTCTGACTCCCCTCCCTCTTAACAAAAGCCCAGAACAAGTCTGCCTGCCTTCCTTGAATTCTTGGTGGCCCCCAAATGGAGTAGGTTTCCTCCTTTGTCCCTTCTCTCCTCCACACCCCTTTGCTGGTCCACTGGTTCCCAGGAAGCCTTCCCTGTCGCCATCACCTTCATCCACTGAAGGTCTTCGTGCTACTGGGAACTGGCCTTGTCCTGGCCCCCAAGGTGACTGTGCAGCATAATGGAGACCTCATCCAGTGCTCCTAGAAGCCAGTGGTCCAGAGGGTGGACCCGTGGACAACTGCCAGGGGAGTAAGTCTCCTGGCCAGTTTCTCAAGCTGTTTTGGGTAACACGGGAAGCATGGATCCCACCGGAATTTTTCTTCGAGCCGCATTCAGATGTGGGAGATTCGATGCCTGAGCCGGTTTCAACTTGTGCCCATACTCCAGTCCCCCTCTCACGAACATGAGACGCTGGCAGGTGCTTCCGGTAGGCTCTGGTGGTGGCTGATACTCATCAGGATCCTCCTTGCTCTCCATTCTAGATTGCCCTTATGCTCAGATAACAGCCCTGCCCATTCTGGGGGATTGCCTGGAGGCGTGACCTGTCTCAGCCTCAGCTCTCTGGCCCCTCTCAGGCCCGGTGGCTGCCGCTGTCCATTTGCTGTCAAATTTGGGCTAAGGAGTATCCCTGGGACCTGGGACCTGCCAGCCCCCACCATGTCACTGCGTGACAGCAGCCCTGCCTCCTGGCACTGATGGCCTGTCCCCTCTGCCAAGATGCTAAGTCCCTCCGCCTGCTGGTCTTAAACACGGGACCTCACGGCGCTCAGACAGCAGCTGAAGCTTGCAGTTCAATGGCAATCTTGTTGCTGTGCCCCTGCCGGAAGTCTTCCCTGTGGGACAATCACATTAACCCTGTAGAGCTCACAGTCACAGGATGGGAAACACTTTCCTAGTTAGTCACTGGGCACGATGGGACTCAGGAACATGCAGCTTCTCCTCCCTGGGTTCGTGACTCTTGTATTCTTATGGGAGACACAGAATTGTATAAGGTTTTTTGGTTCAAAGTGTGGACGGCAGCCAGAGACGACACTCCATCCTCACCACGTCTTGCCTGGAAGCAGGCTCCTCCAAACCTTGACCGTGCCAGCTGATGAGTGTTTTTGGGGGTGACAGTGGGGCTCGCGCGGTCCGGAGCTGACGACCAGGAAAGGATTGTTGAAGAAGTCTTTGGTGCAAAAAGGTGATCTTATTAAAGCACGGGGACAGGGCCCATGGGCTGCAAGAGCTACCCCCGGACCAAGAGGAGAGATTGGTTTTATACTATGGAGTTGGGGGAGGTAACGGCCAGCAGAAGTTTCCAGTGAGATTTTCATGTGCTAAAGAAGACTCTCAGGATAGTGGAAGCCTAGCTATTGTCAAGGGAAGGTGGTTTTCCCTCTAGCAAAGCATTAATGTTAAGACAGTAGGGAGTTCCTGGAGAAACATTGTACTCTTCTGCCAGCCTCAAGTATCTGTCAATGGGCTGCTGGTTATAAAGAAATTTAGTTCTATCTGCCATTTCTTTCTGCCTTTGTTGCCTACATCACTATGGAAGGGCGATGGAGACTTAGGTCCTGCAGGACTACGATCTATAAGCTAACCCTTTGTTTACCCCTTTCCTTTGTTCTTGGGCAGCCAGGAGTGCAGAGGAATATTACACACACCCCACCTGCAGGTTGCAGCCTATCAGCTCGCCTTATGCTCCCTCATCACCAGCTACTCTGGCGTGGTGGGTCTGTGATATCACCACTGGACGGTGCTCACCCGGTCTGCTCCTTAACATCTCTTTTGATGTTAAGGTGCATCCCCCAGTTTGACATATTGTTATATCTGACCCTGTGCTGGTGGATAAGCCTCTAGAACAGTGAGTGTCCCTGGCTCTTCCAGGAGGGATAAGTCACTTCTGCAGGCTCTGAGTGCTTGAGGGAATCTACGCATTCAAGATTTTCAGGAGCATAATCCCAGTCATCCCATCCATGTGTCAGGGTCCCATTCTCTCCCAGCCACGGCCCTGACCTTGGTGGAGCTGAACTGCTTTGTTGGAGTGTAGCTTCTTTGGAGCCCAGGATTCTGATGATTAAATCTTGGGCCAGAGGGGCGCCTGGTTGGCTCAGTTGGAAGAGCACGCCACTCTTGATCTTGGAGTCGTGAGTTTGAGCCCCATGTTGGGGGAAGAGTTTACTTAAAAAATAAATAAATGAAATAAAATCTCTTCCTTTATTTAGAAGAAGAAGAAGGAGAAGGAGAAGGAGAAGGAGAAGGAGAAGGAGAAGGAGAATCCCAGGCCAGGGCCTTAGCTCTCCCTGTGTTCCAACTACAGGAGATGAGACCTCTTTATAAAATACCAAGGATGGCCTCTGGCTGTCACACTTGTCCTTTCTTTTCTTATAGTTTTCTAGAGAGTAGGTAGAATCTGGCAATCACCAACCAATCCCGGTACTGTTATTATTTCCTCTTTCCATTGAAACTCCTGATACATCACACCCATACCTTCCTTTCCGGGTTACCCCAGCTCACCATGGGTGGAAGGTTTCATAACTGGACAGCCACCTTGTGCTCCATGCCTATCTGTGTTCTAGCTGCAATCAGTGACGAAATGCTAGTGCTCAGTTGGATGGCTGTGATCTAGAGCCAATGCACCATCATATCTTCTGCTTTCTTGTGCCATGCTAGAACCAACTGCCACAATTCAGGACCTCTCAGAGGCTGACACGAGACAATTTGATGCGTAGGACACTTAGGACAGAGAGTACCCACAGAGCAGTACCCATGAAGGGATTGGAAAGAAGAAGAACTGTGACAGCCCCAGTGGCCTCAGCCACCCCTGTTGAGATCCTGGAGTGGAAGAAGCCCATGACAGTGGTCCTGCATTGGACTGTATGTATAAAGAATTTGGTTGGCCCTTGTTCCCTCCTCCTAGGAGTGAGCCTCTAAACCTTGGAATTTCTCCTGGGGTTAGAATGTGTTTGTTATTCTCGCAGGGCCCCTAGGCCACACCTGATTTATGGGAATGAGGTGACTGAGGATGAGGGTTGGTCACACCAGACAGACCAACCATGTGATTGGAGAGTTAGGGCTTTGCTCCACATGAATCAGCCTGACCTTTGGGGGAATAGAGGAGGTCTGGAGATCAAGTCACAAGGCGAGTGATTCAGTCAACTGTGTCTACATAATGAAACCCTGATAAAAATGATGGACATCAAAGCTGGGACGAGCTTCCCTGGTTACCTCGGTGTCTTGTCCCAAACTGATGTGCAGAAGAAGACGTCCTAAGGACAAGGAAGCTTCACATATAGGACCCTTCTAGACCTTGCCCTATTTGTCTCTCTGTGTGGCTGGCCCTGATTTGCATCCATTTTGCTCCTATAATAAAGTTGTCATCAGCAGTATAGAGCTTTCCTAAGTTCTGTGAGTTCCTCCAACACATTATCAAACCTGAAGGGTTAGTGCAGTCAAGGTGGCCTGGGACCCCCAAACTTGTGGCTCGTGTCTGAAGTGAGATCAGCCTTGTGGGAAAATGTTCCCTTTACCTGGGTGGTCTGGTTCAAGTCTAGTTAGTTGGTCTCAGAGTCATTGCAGGCTGGGATGGCCTTTATACTCCTGTCTCCGTCACCTGCAATATGGCCCATCTTTCAGGCAAGGTAGCTGTCTGCAGCTGAGGCAGACCCACAAGGAGCTGGGAGCTGAGCACTGTTTGCTGATATACGTCCTCCCTTGAATGGGGATGTGGGTGGCACATCTCCAGGCCCCCCGGACACCCATCTCTTACCCAAGCGCTCTGAATTCCAGGACATCACTCCATAACAAGGGTTAAAAAAAAAAAAAAATTCAAGTGAGTAAATACGTGAAGATCTAATTGACTTTATTAAAAGAATCATGAATCCAGCAACATTCCATCTAGAAAATGGGAGGGAAATCAGAATTGTCCAAAATGGGAGGTTTTTACAAGAGGGAGGGTGGAGCAAGAAGGCAAAGAGAAGAGAAGATTGTTTCCTTCAAGGTCACCTTCCTGGAAGAGCAGAGGGTCTTATTTGGTGAATTACCTCATCTTCCTTTGGGGGAATAGAAAGGCCCAGATGACGGCCTACCTCATTGCTGCTTATCAGAAAATTCCTAATCGACGGGGTAGGACTTACATTTCTGGCGGAGGTTGAAACTGTAATTAGGGTTTAGGCATTTTACTCCGGTTTAGTGACTTGGCCTGACCGATAGCATTTGGAGCCAATGGTTTACTTTCTAACACAAGGAAAACTGACGTTTTGTCCTGGGTTCCTAGAAAGTCACCAGCTTTTATAATTATTTTTGTTTTATTTTAATGTTTATTTTTGAGAGAGAGACAGACAGGGCATGAGTGGGAGAGGGGCAGAATCCAAAGCAGGCTCTAGGCTCCTAGCTGTCAGCACAGAGCCCGATGTGGGGCTCGAACCCACAAACTGTGAGATCATGACCTGAGCCGAAGCCGGCTGCCCAACTGACTGAGTCACCCAGGTGCCCCGAAATTCACCAGCTTTGACACCATCCCTGGTTGTGTGACCAATAACTTTGTCCATTTCTGGCAAGTGGAGTTCACCCTGTTCCAGGGGGCTTCTGTGTCTAGTCAGGGCCTAGCTGGGCTTCTCTAGCATCTTCTGGCTTAATCTCCCATATGTATGGGCGAAGATAGTGAGATCACCCAGATTTGTTGACAAGTCCCAGGTCTGGGACAGATAATGGAGGAACATTTCATTCTTTCAAGCCTAAGCTCTGGGACTGCTGAGTTGACCTTGAATTGCACAGATGGAATTTTAAGTACTCAAAATACTGAAGCACTTATGCCAGAAAGCTAGCTTGAGCTGCAGTCTTGCACTGCCCCAGCAAGGACAATGGGGATGAATGAGTGGATGTCTCTGCAAGATGGATGTCTATCTATTCTTGTACCTGGGGAGACACAGCTCCTTAGAAGGCACCTATGGAGACTCTGTCACGCTGAGGCAGATGACACAGAATGGGAGCAAGCCCTAACTTGAACTTTGAAGTTGGTTCCTCTTGACCCACCCACTCCCAAGAGAGGGGCTCTTATTCTTCCACCACAACCCGCTCTACATATCTAGGATCCACTCTCCATCTGGAGAAAATGGAAGTAGAGATTTTACATGCAGGCTAAGTCCAATGAAGGTTGAAGGGAAAAACTCGGACCCATACATGTGACACTCCTACTGGAGTGATGTCAAAATGAGTTGTGAACACTGTCTAAGTGAGATCCCCACCAGAAGGCAGTGAGAAGTGTAATCGTTTTGTGCTATTGCTCTCAGGTGCTTCTTAGTTCCCACGTGGGCCTGATGCTGGCAACTGATGGTGTTGGATCCAGTGAAGGCTGGTGATCTTTCCATATTGATGGCACTCCTCTGCTTGGGGTCCCCTAGGGACCATGCTCTTGTTTAGAATATTACAAGCCTCTCTTCCTTCACATCTTCCTCTCTCTCTTTCTCTACACTCCCTTGGTCTAAGATGTTTTTGTTTTTTTTCTAGTGGAAAGAAAGAAAGGAAAGCTTTATTCTTATATGATTTTCATTGCCCCAAATGTATTCCATTGCCTAAGATGCAGAAGAGAACTTTCACGTTAATTTTTTATGTCACCCTAAGAGCCTACTCTGTTGAAATTTAAAAGCTAAGAGGAAAGAAGATTCTACTTTCCCCATTACTGCTGCCTCACTTTTTCCTGTCATGATAAGCAGAAGTGCCTTTGCGACCTGGCTGCCACATCAGAAGGGAATGGCTCCAGGGGAACAACGCAAGGAAACCTGGGCCCAGTCACAGACCCCTGCAGTGGGGCCACAAGTGCACTGCCTTCCTTCCTCAGCTGGACACCATTGAATCTCTTCTCTTCAGCATTACAAATCAATCATAACGCATAAACAAAAACCACTCTTTGGTGGAAGGTGCACAGCCTGAGCTAAGCTAAATTCAAAACCCAAATCTGCCCTCAGCTTAACTTTGGTTCATTTGCTTTACCCTCTTGACATCTGTGTCTTCTGCACTAATACCTGCTACACGGAGCCAATTCAAACAATAACTGCAGTGCTGGCTCCGGTTCCCCCGCACACCCAGGACAGGACACATGGGTTGTTCTGTCAGACCAATGATTCCCTCTTAAATTAACCACTCACCAACCGCTGCCCCATTTTTCAATCGAACAATACCATCCACCCACACCACCAGCCCTCTGAGGGCAAACTTAAATAAGAGCAAAGCTCACAAACCAAAAAATAGCTCCTGATCCTTTTCCAAAGTTAAAAAAAAATTACAGGCTGCCTCCCCGCTCCCGCTTGGCCCCAGACTGCACATAAAGCGCTTGCTCCTAGGACGCTGCCTCCCACTCTCCCCGCCACCAGCCCAGTCCCAGCCTCTTCCCAGGTCCTTGTTTGACGTGTTCCCATTTTCTCTAAATTGTAGAGTGCGTGCATTGGGAGCAAAGAATGTGTTCATTTGTTCTGTGCTAAGTGCCTGGACTCTGTGGAGAACTTCTTACATTACAAAGCCCAGAGGGATCCAGAAAGAACTATAGGATCCTGGTTGCATGGGAAGATTTATTCGTCTGTTTTTCTTTAAGACTTTCTCTTATCCTGGTGCATTTTCAGAAGGCGGACACCCCGGGGACTCTAGAGACTACAAAGGCAAGCGTATACAGGTATTTGGGGACAGAGGAAGGACATCTCTCAATATCTACCACCAAATGCTTCCTCAAAGTTTCCTGCTAAGTAATTCAGGGACCCTTCCCACTTACCGTCATCAGTTTATGTCAAGGTACTTGAACAGTTTGCCTCTATAAGGGTGGGTGTACTGGTCCATTCATGTCAGCCTCCCTTTCCCACTATACAGTGTCTGGCAAACAAAACTCAGTGGGTGGATTGAATGAGCCATAATACAACTTGCCACAGCACACCATACTTAGAAGGTCCACATATGGATAGACAGTGGCTGAGCTCTATTGGTAAGGATACTGGCATTGCTCTCCAGCTGGGAGGAGCTTTAAGTGGCCCAACTTGAGAAATGATTTTGTGTTTTGGCATTTAAAAGTAGAGGGAAGGTCTCCAAGAAGAAAGGGAAAATAAGAAAGGGAATAGCATATCCTATTAAATATGAGAGAACCACATAGTCACAGAAAGGATATTGTTTAGGTAGTTGGAAGATCAAATTGAATACCCCTGCCTGAGACTTCTTTGAAGTAATCAAAATTGCTTTATCTCAGAAGAATGGAGCCTGAATGTTTTAAGTGTTTGGCCAGATCTTCTACCCCTAAAGTTCAATGGTTTAGACTTCCTAGGATGGATTCTTAGTGTTTGGTCAGTATATTTCATTTCCTAGGCTGCCATAACAAAGTACCATAAACTGGGTGGCCTAAAAAACAAAAATCACCTCAGTCATGGAAGTTAAAAGTGCAAGGTCAAGGTGCTATCAGGTTTAATTTCTTCTGAGACCTGTCTCCTTGGTTTGTATTTAGTAGCTGTCTTCTCTTTATACTCACATGATCTTCACCCTGTGAATTCCTGAGTCCAAATTTCCTCTTTTTATAAGGACTCCAGTTATATTATATTACTGCTCACCATAATGACCTCATTTTTTACCTTAATTACCTCCCTAAAAGGCCCCATCTCCAAATACAGTCACATTCTGGGGTACTGAGGATTACAACTCCAACATATGAATGGGTGAGGGTGGAGGGTGACACAACTCAGCCGTTAACAAGCACTATTGCCATGACCACTATATGGGCCACTATGTATGTTCTTACAAAGTCCTAAAAATCAACCTGTGTCAAAACTGAGCCCTTGACTGTTACCAGGAATCTTTATTTTAATAAACAGACAGGAACTAGTGAGGACATCACCATTCCATAAACAATAATCCATTTACTTAAAAACAGGGTGATTATCCAGATATACTCTACTAGTGTGCTCACAGTTAAAGATCATATTTCTGTCACCTAGAAAATGAATATATATAATTACAAAAAAGCTATACATTGCACATGATCAAAGTTAAGATCCACTCATCATCTTCCTAAACGAACTACACACAGATAACTCATCTGTTTCCCCAGACAGTATCCAATTGGTCAATACACATATAAAAAGGTGACTAAGCTCGTTAATCATCAGAGAAATACAGATTAAAAATCCAATAGCATACCAGTGCATATTCACCAAATTGTTTAAAATTAAAAAGAATAACAGCACCAAGGATAAGATGCAGAACAAAGTGGAATTCTCACATATAGCTGTTGGGAGTATATACTGGTACAACCACTGTAGGAAACTGCTGATATCTCCTATACTGCACATACCCATACACTGTGATCTAGGAATCCACTCCTAGATATATACCTCACAAAATCACATTGTGTGTTCACCAAAACAAATGTATTATGATGTTCACAGGAGCACTATTCACAATTTCCAAAAACTAGAAATAACCCAAGCATCCAGCAATGAACAATAACTAAGTAACTTGGCTGCACAATTGTACAATGGAATACTATTTAGCACTGAAAATGTAAGCAGTACAACTACGTTCAACAACACAGATAAATCTGGCATGTAGACTGTAGATTGAAAGATGCAACACCTAGGTACTACATACTGTATTATTCTATTTATGTAAAGTATAAATTTAGGCAAACCTAACTAATAGTTTACCTTTGGTTTTAAGAACTAAGAGGAGGCTAAAGTCATGTTGTATTTCTTGAATCGGGTGGCGATTAGACAGATGTATTCACTTTATGAAAATACACCAAGCCAATCTTATGATTTGTATACACTTTCACACATATAATTCAATAAAAATTTTATCACCACTGCCCTGAAAAAAAAGGAAGGGTCAAAACACTTTGAAATAAGGCTTTATAATGGGTGTTAAGTCCATATGATGAGCCAACAATTAAACAAAAAAATGGTCCCAATGGAAGATACATTAAAAAGACAATGAGAATCTTGCTTTGATGAGTAAACAATAGAAAACTGTACTTGTTTTTCTTTGATTTAGAATCTGTACATACAAGGACTGATTAAAGGAAAAGGGTGTATGTGTGTGTGTGTGTGTGTGTGTGTGTGTTGTTTAGTTATTAACTCAATGAACTCAATGGTTTTGTTCAAAATCATTGACCAAAAGGAATCCTGCTCCATTCTCGGCTAGGATCAATCTTCTAAAAGGGCTGGTGTCGAGCCTGTTTGTCAGAGCTGCTTCAAGCCCATTGAAGAGCAGCATTTGAGGATGGGGTCTCTCCTAAGGCACCCCCACTAATGGTTAGTAAACAACTACAACCAACATCACTTTCCACAAGAGGATCAAGTTGTTATCCTGAAATCAAAAGGAGTCACTGATGAGTTTTTTTCTTCCTGCTATTTGATCTGAGCTGGCTTTGTCACTGAGACACACACGGGCCCAGGCACAGCTACTCCCATCTATAACTTCAGCTGACACATGAGAACAGCTGTTGGAGAAGCACACCTCCTTTCACTTTGTTAGCCTGAGCTCTTGGTTTACCCCAACTATGGAATCCAGGTGATACTCCCTAATTGGTAAATGTGATGGTTAATTTTATGTGTCAACTTGAATAGGGCTCAGAGTACCTAGATATTTGCTTAAGCATTTCTGGTGTGTCTGTGAGGGTGTTTCTGGGTGAGAGTAACATGTGAATCAGTAGACTAGGTAAAATAGATTGTCCTACCTAGGGTGAGTGGGCCTCATCCAATCAGACTGAATAGATTAAAATCTGAGTAATAATTCTTTTTCTTCCTTCCTTCCTTCCTCCCTTCCTCCATCCCTCTGTCATTTCTTTCTTTCCTTCTTTCTTTCTTTCTTTCTTCTTTCTTTCTTTCTCTGTTTCTCTCTGTCTCTGTCTCCGTCTCTGTCTCTGTCTCTCCCTCCCCCCTACCTGAATATCCTCAAGCTGTGACATCAGTCTTCCTCTGTCTTTAGACTCAGACTCAGGAACTAACACTGTTGGCTCTCCTGATTCTTCTGGACCCACTGGCTCTCCACCTAAGTCTCTAGCTTGCCAATTGCATATCTTGAGCTTTTCAGCCTCCTTAATGACAAGAGCCAATTCTCTCTCTCTCTCTCTCTCTCTCTCTATATATATATATATATATATCCTATATATATTATATATAGAGATATATATATTATATATAAGAGATATATATGTATGCATTCCATATATATGTGTGTATATGTGTGTGTATAGATATAGATGATATAGATATAGATATAGATATATGCAAATGCTGTTTCTCTGGAGATCCCAGACTAATACAGATTTTGGTACCAAGAATGGTTCTAGAAAAACAGAATTTTAAGGACGACTTTCTAAATTGGTCTTGAGGTTTCTAGAAATATCTCTCCAAACTGATTAGATTTTTAAAATGCTATTGACTCTATTTCCAATAGTGAAGAGAGCACTGCTAGTCATACTTAAATGTATCCACTGTATACTTTTCGTCAACCACTTATAAGAAATAAGGATCTAGATGATAGTATATGTTACTTTTGAACCTTTTTGGAACCCTGACAAAGATAATGAGGTTGGCTGGTTGTTCCTAATGATTCTGGACAGAGTAGTAAAAGAAAAGGATGAGCTCAGGGATTCTAATTCCAAGCTCGAGCACCACATAAGTGACTGGAAATTTTCCAGGTGTGTCCTAAAGGAGCTCCTCGTCTCCCGTAGGGGCAGTGCTAAGATTGCCTGAAATCAAGGGGCGCCTGGGTGGCGCAGTCGGTTAAGCGTCCGACTTCAGCCAGGTCACGATCTCGCGGTCCCTGAGTTCGAGCCCCGCGTCAGGCTCTGGGCTGATGGCTCGGAGCCTGGAGCCTGTTTCCGATTCTGTGTCTCCCTCTCTCTCTGCCCCTCCCCCATTCATGCTCTGTCTCTCTCTGTCCCAAAAATAAATAAAAAAAAACAAAAAACGTTGAAGATTGCCTGAAATCAAATGCAGAGTCTCATCCCATGACTGGATAAACCACAACTCAAGTTGAACCTCCAGCCTGAGTGCCTATTATCTAGAAAGTAAAGAGGACAGCTGGATAGAAAGCTTCCAACCCCTCAGAGAATACATAAATAACCATGAACAGAATGTTGGTAGAAATGTCAAATGGAAATGAGGAACATGTAGTGGACACTGAAGGAAAGATGGTCCTTGCCATAAAGTGACAAAAAAATTGGCTGAATTATGTTCAGGTTCTAGTGTTTTATGGAAGATAGAACTTGTGGCTGATAAACTGGATATTTAGCTGAAGATATTTCTAAGCGAAGTGTTGAAGGAGCAAGTTGGTTCCTCCTGACTGTTTATGGTAAATATAAGAAGGGAGGAATGAGAAGGAATTTTTAAGTGGAAACAAGGCACAATTTAAAAATTTCAAAATTCCTTGGGGCGCCTGGGTGGCTCAGTCGGTTAAGCGGCCGACTCCAGCTCAGGTCATGATCTCGCGGTCCGTGAGTTCAAGCCCCGTGTCGGGCTCTGTGCTGACAGCTCAGAGCCTGGAGCCTGTTTCAGATTCTGTGTCTCCCTCTCTCTGACCCTCCCCCGTTCATGCTCCGTCTCTCTCTGTCTCAAAAATAAATAAACGTTAAAAAAAATTAAAAAAAAAAAAATTTCAAAATTCCTCAGACTGTCCACAATGCAAAACAGAGCAGGAGTATTTGGGAGAGAATACCAAGGCTGTGGCAGGGCCAAGTCTCAAAATAGATTATGGGATTATATGAACAGAGACACTGCCAGTTTGAGCTGAAGGGGACAGAGATGGACAAAATGAAGAAAGGCTCTTGGACTCCTTACATCTTATGGGATGGGGCCACGGAACTAGTCAGCTGGGCACATGCACTGTTCTTCAAGACAAGGGAAGACTCTGAAGGCAATCCAGACATCATTAAGGCTTCCTCCTCAGTTTCAGGTAGCTGAGAGTGGGACATTGCTTTGCTTTCAGATGACAATCACCCAGACTCTTGGGGGAGGAACTTGGAGATGGAACCACCTGGAGATTTGGGGGCAGGACCTGCACCAGAAGTTGTGGAGACTGGGACTGTTGTCCCAGGGGAAGGCAGCATCAAACCAAAGACGGTTATTCTTAAGCCTTAAGATCTAATGAAATTCTCCTTTCTACATTTAGGATTTGCTTGGGAACCATCACTCCTTCCTTCTTTCCTATTTTTCCCTTCTGAAATGGGATTATCTACCCTATGCTTGCCCCATCATTGTATTTTGGAAGTATATAACTTGTCTGTTTTCACAGGTTTACAGCTGAAAAGGAATTTTGCCTCAGGATGAATTATATCTTGTCTCGAGTCTTGCTCGTAGCTGATTTAGATGATATTTAGGTGAGACTTTGGACTTTCACACTTTAGAGTTGATGTTGGAATAATTTAAGGCTTTTTAACCTGTTGGGATAAAATGACTGTATTTTGCATGTGAGAAGGACATAAATCTGGAGGGATCAGGGAGGAATCTTACAGACTAAATGTTTGTTTCTCTCTGATATTCACATGTTGGAAGTCTTAACTCCCAATGGAATGGGATTTGAAGGTGGGACCTTTGGGGGATTTTACTGAAGGGGGTTTTAAATGAAGTCATGAGAGTGGAGACTCCATGATGGGAATAATATCCCTACAAAAAGATGAAGAGACACCAGAGTCTCTGTGCTGTGTGAAGACACAGTGAGAAGACTATTCTGTTGCTTAAGCCTCCCAGTTTATGGTATTTTGCTATGGTGGCTCCAGTTGACTGATACAGTATATACGCAATAAGATCAGGAAATCTGCACCAACAATCACTGCGTTCATCAGCCATTTAAACAATTTTCTTTCCATCTTACTGGTCTCTTTATGTAACACTTGGATAGCATGTCCTTGAGAAGCTGTGTGGTAGCTGGCTTGTGCATATGCACTGTAACTCGTGCATTGATTGTGTGATTCAAACAAACTCAAGTTTAAAGGTGAAGCCATTTACATTCTCAGCACAGATTTTTTTTGTTTAATTTGGTTAAACCTCAGGGGTACTTTTATTTTCTGAAATTAAAAAGCTGTCTTTCTAAGAAAGCCAAATACAATAGAGAGCCTAATAGGGAGTTTGGGGGCATCTGTTACTGTTGAAAATCTATTTCAATAAATCTTTAGTATTGGCTTAATTATTTAAATAATGAGGATGTGTTAAAAGGAAAATCTGTTTGGGGTGAGGTTTTTTTTTTTTTTAATGTTGGAAATGAAATAAGTGAACCAAATGCCATATTGATCTTTGCTCAAATAACAAAGCCTTTAGAGAGTTAAGTACAACTTCATAATTTCTTCAAGGCAAAAATCAGTGTGATGGATTAAACTGTGTTCCTTATACTGTATAACCAGAAAAAGAGATAAACACCCATTCTTTTCCATGTAGTTTGTGAAAAGAAAATCTAAAATATTTGCAGCAATGAGTGTCCTTTCTCTTGGTTTCAGCTTCCATTATTACAAGCTTTTAATCATCTCTGGGTCTTCACAGAAAAGGCCACCAGTGCTAACTACACAAGACATCTATCAGTTTGTGTTTCAAATTTCAAGATCCTTATTTAACAATACCTGAAGGCTGTCAGCTTCCCAGAAGAGCATATCAAAATGATGAACAAACCAGGCATGGCAAGAAAGCTTTTGTTGGGGTAGGGGTGGAGTAGAGGAATTTGTGGAGGAAGGGGAGAAAAAAGTGAAGTGGTCTCTCAGAGTCAAGTTATCAAAGTGCAGGAGACAATGGTGGAACTATGTACAATCACTAAAATCTTTTAATTTATTTAACAATAAATAATTGAGACCTATCAAGTATCACACACTATTATGGGCTCTGAAGATACCATGGGAAGACAGAAGGATCTCGCAAAAGGCAAACACAGTGGTAATTTCCATTCACATGAGCCAAATTATTTTTTAGTTTCAATGTGAATTGCAACATTAAAAAGAATCCAGACCCAAAACTCAATCTGCAATGATCATATTCATATTCATTCATTCAAAAAATATTTTGAGTGCCAACTCTATTTAGGACTTTGGAGTGTTTTTAAAAAATCCATTGCTTAAAATCCAGATGCTCTAAAATTAAGTGTTCCTGAAATTTATTATGACCTTTTTTAATGTATTCTTTAAGAGAAAAAAAAAACCCTTCATTTTTATCATTGTTTCTATCAGTGATCATATTACCATGACTGTTTGGCCAATGGCATTTCAGATTTATTTGTCCCTTCATAATTTTCAAAAGATTTAACCAATTTTTATGACATTTGTTGTACTACTAGATCATTCAAGATTTGTTTTATCATCCCTTCCCACAGAAATAAATTATAATTTAGCAGATGGCAACAATTTTGGAATGCACAAATCTTGTACACAGAGACAATACTTTCATCCATATGCTTTACAAGTGTATTTATTTTCCAACTTGACTATTTTTCAATGGATTCCCATATTTGGTTGCCTTTAATTACTTATAATGGCTATTAGATATTTTAATGTTTATATGGTTTCAATGATTAAAGTCTCTAGTTCTAGAAATATCAGTGCCTTCCTTAAACCCTGACTGAGTTCCTATATCATAGCTTTTGTTTCAAGCAATTTAATTGAGATATAATTGACATGTTAAACTGGACAGGTTTATAGTGTAAAATTACAAAAGTTTGACATATGTGTACATCTGTGAAACCATCACCACATCAAGATAATGAACATATCCATCCAAAAATTTCCCTTGCATTCTTTTGTAGTTTCTCCCTCCTGTCCCTCTCTGACCCTTTCTTTTCCCCACTCCTATTTCCAGGCGCCCACCAATCTGCTTTCTGTCACTATAAATTAGATTGCATTTCCTAGAAAGTTATGTGAATTGAATCTCACAGTATAATCTCTCTTTTTTCTAGCTTCTTTCATGCCACCTTATAATCATAAGATTCATCCACACTGTTATGTGTATCAACACCATATTCCTTCTTATTAGCATGACTAGGATTCTACTGCATGGACGTACCACAGCGTGCTTGTCCACTCACCTGGTAATGGATATTTTGATTGTTTCTGGTTTGGGGCTATTACAAATAAAGTTACTATGGCCATTTGTGTACAAGTGTTTGTGTGGGTATACGATTTTATTTATCTTGGGTAAATACCTAAGAGTCCGTATGTTTAACTTTTGAAAAAATTGCCAAACCATTCTTTATTTTTTTAATTTTTTAAAGTTTATGTATTTATTTTTGAGAGAGAGAGAGTGAGCAGGAGAGGCAGAGAGAGAGGGAGAGAGAGAGTCCCAAGCAGGCTCCACACTGTCTGTCAACGCAGAGCCTGATGCAGGGCTTGAATTCACAGACTGCAAGATCATGACCTGAACTGAAGAGTCAGATGCTTAACTGATGGAGCCACCCAGGAGCCCTGCCAAACCATCTGCCACTTTACACTCCCATCATGAGTGTGTGAGAGTTCAAGTTATTTCACATTCTTATCAACACTTACGATGGTCAGTTTTGAAAAGTGAAACCATTTTCACAGATGTATGTGGTACTTTGTTTTGTTCCTTGGCATCTCTCTAATGACTAATGATGTTGAGCAACATTTCATGTGCTTGTCAGCCCTGTATCTTCTTTGGTGAATTATTTGCTCACATCTTTTGCCAGTTTTTTACTGAGTTTTCATTTTCTTCTTAGTGAGTTCTGAAAGTCTTTTATTTATGATGGATAAAGTGCATTTTTTTTTTTTAGAGGGAGAGATCATGTGTACAAGCAGAGGAGAGGGGCAGAGAGAGAGAGAAAAAAAGAATCTTAAGCAGGCTCCACACTTAGGATGGAGTCTGACGTGCAACTCAATCCCATGACTCTGGGATCATGACTTGAGCCGAAATCAAGAGTCATATGTTCAACTGACTGAGACACTCAGGTGCCCCCGGATACAAGTGCTTTATCAGATATATGATATGCACATATTTTTTCTCAGTCTGTAGCGTGTCTTTTCAATGTCCTAACACTGTTTCCCTAAGAATGAAAGGTTTTAATTTTGTTGAAGTCTAATTTAGAAATTTTTTCTTTTATAGATCCTTCTATTGATGTTATTTATAATTTTGCCTTATTCAAGAAACCACAGATATTCTTCTATGTTTTCTTCCAGAAATTTGGTAGTTTTTGGCTTTACATTTAAGTCTACAATCCATTTTAACTTAACTTTTTTTGAATGTGGTGTGAGCTATGAATAAAAATTCTTATCTTTACATATAAATGTTCAGTTGTTCCATCTTTATTTGTTCAAAACACCATCATTTCTCCACTGAATTGTCTTTTACATTTTTGCCAGAAATCGATTGACCATACTTGTGTGGATTTCTTCCTGGACTTTCTGTTCTATTCCGTTGATTTACGTGTCCATCTTGACAACAATACCACAGTGTCTTCATAAGAAGACTTGAAGTCAGATAGTACAAATTCTCCAACTTTGTTCTTTTTTTTTTTTAAGTTATTTCAGCTGTTCTAAATTCTCTGCATTTCTATAGGAATTTTAGAATCAGCTTGTCAATTTCTAATAAACAAAAGTTGACAAGATTTATTTAGAAATTGCATTGAATCTATAAATCAATTTGGGGGAACTGACATCTTAACAATCTTAACAATTCCAATTCATGAACATAATATAGCTCCCTATTTATTTAAGTCATCTTTAATCACTCTCGCATGTTTTGTAGTTTCCAAGACTTGCATATTTTCGTAAGATTTATCCTTACATTTTGCATATTTCATATGATAAATTGTGCCATTTTTAAAATTTCAGTTTCTGATTTATGTTGCTAATATACAGGAATACAATTGACATTTTCATATTGATTTTATTTAGTGTAACATGGTTAAACTCATGCAAATCCTAGCAGCTTTTTGTAGACTTACTACGATTTTCTGTGTAGACAATTATATTGTTAGCTAATAATAACTGTTGTAATTCTTCATTTATAATTTATATACCATTTGTTTCTCATTTTTGTCTTATTGACTGACTAGACTCTTCAGGATAATGTTTAATAGAAGTGGTGAAAGCAGACATTCTTGACTTGTTCCTGCTAGAGGAAAATTATTAGTCTTTAACCTTGAGTGTGTTAAATAGAGGTTTTTCATGGATGTCTTTTATCAGGTTGATGAAGTTCCCTTCGACTCTCAGTTTGCTGACAGTTTTTGTCAGGAGTAGATTTTGGAGTTAACTGAATGCCTTTTTTACACTTACTAAAATGATCATACAGTTTTTCTTTTTTAGCCTATAAACATGGTAGAGATTACATTGGTTTTTAATATTAAGCCAGCCCTGCATTCCTGAAGTAAAACACCCTTGGTCACAATGTATTATCTTTTTAATGTATTGTTGAAATGGATCTGCTAAAGTTTTAAGGATTATTGCATCTATGTTCCCAAGAAATATTGGTCTTCAGTTTTCCTGTCTTGTATTTTTTTTTTTTTTTTTTGGTCTCGGCTTTGGCATCAGATTAATGCTGTTTTTTTAGAATTAGTTAGGAAGTACTATTTCTTGTTCAACTTTCTGCAAGAGCTTATATAGAACTGATAATATTTATTTCTGAAATATTTAGTGGATTTCACTAGTAAAGATTTCTGGTCTGGAGTTTTTTTTTTGAGGAAGGTTTTAAACTATCTATTCTATTTCTTTAACAAACAAAATGTTTATTTTTTTTTCTTGGGTAAGCTATGTTAGTATCTGTCTTACAAGAAATTTGTCCATTTCATCTAAGCTGTCAACTATTTTTGACACAAAATCATTTATGATATTTCTTTACTAGGCCTTTAATATATACAAAATTTGTCAAATCATTGGTAATTCATGTTTTTTCTTCCCTCCACCCCCTACACCACCCCAATCATTTTGGCCAGGGGTTTATCAAGAACTAGCTTTTGGTTTTGATTCTCTCTCTCTCTCTCTCTCTCTCTCTTTATTTTCAAGTTTTTATTTCAGTGATTTCTGCTCTTTATTATTTCCTTTTTCTGCTTCATTTGGATCTAATTTGTTCTTTTTTTTTTCTGTATTCTTAAAATAGAAGCTGAGGTCATTGATTTAAGACCTTTCTTTTTTTTTCTAATGAAGGTATTTAGTGCTGTAGTTTCCCTCTAAGTACTGCTTTAGTTGCATTTCATAAATTTTAACATTTTGTTTCCATTTTCACTTGGGTCAAAATACTTTCTAATTTCCCTTTTGATATCTTCTTTGACAAAAGGATTATTTAAGCAAAATTTTTAAATGTTTATTTATTTTTTGAGAGAGAAAGAGACAGAGTGCTAGTGGAAGAGGGGGCAGAGACAGCGGGAAACACAGAATCAGGAGAAGGCTGCAGGCTCTGAGCTGTCAGCACAGAGCCTGACCCTGGGCTTGAACTCAGGAACGGTGAGATCGACCAGTGAAATCAAGACCTGAGCCAACATGGGACACTTAGCCAACTGAACCACCTGGGTGCGCCTGACCAAAAGATTATTTAGAAATATGTTGTTTAGTTTCCAAGTGCTTGTAAGTTAAATAATACTGATATCTTCCTGATTTTGATTTTTTTTTTTTAGGTTTATTTATTTATTTTGAGAGAGGGAGAGAGAGAGAGAGAGCACAAGCAGGTGAGGGACATAGAAAAGGAGAGAGAGAATCCCAAGCAGGCTCCACACCATCAACACAGAACATGATGCAGGGCTCAAACTCACAAACTATGAGATCATAACCTGAGCTGAGATCAAGAGTTGGTCATTTGGCTGACTGAGCCACCCAGGCACCCCTGGTTTGGGTTTCTAATTTAATTTCATTTCAGTGAGGGGACACACTTTGGATGACACGAATCCTTTTAAATTTTTTGAGACTTGAGAATGTGGTCTATCTTCGTGAGCATTCTCTTTATACTTGAAAAGAATATAGTCTCCTGTCATTGAGTAAAGTGTTCTATAAGAGTTATGAAGATAAAGTTGGTTTATAATGTGGTTCTAGTATTCTATAACCTTACCTGATTTTCTGTCTCCTTCTACCAATTACTGAGTAAGGGACTGTGGACATTTTCTTTTTTTCTTCTTGCAATTCAATCAGATTTACCTTCAAGTATTTCTGAAGCTCTGGTGTGTGTGTGTGTGTGTGTGTGTGTGTGTGCATACGCGCACCTAAATGTTTAAACTGGTTATATCTTCTTGATGAATTGACACTTTTATCATTATGAATTTACCCTCTTTATCCACAGCAATGAATTTTTTTCTTCAAAATCGACTTGGATATTAATTTAGCTGCTATAGGGTTTGTTTGTTTGTTTGTTTGTTTTGAGGGGGATTGGACTAGTGTTAGCATGGGATATCCTTTACCATTCTTTTAACCTATTTGTGTCTTTACTTTCAGAATTTATTGTAGGCAGGATAAAGTTAGGTCTTTTTTTTCTTTAAATTCAGTCTGACAATCTTTTATTTTTAATTGGGATATTTTGACCATTAGCAATTATATAGCTAATTACAGGTATGTTTTCTATTTCCTCATAGTCTTACAGGTTCTTTATTCCTTTTTTCTTTTTCCACCTTCTTTGGATGAATTGAGCATATTTGTGATTCATTTTATTTTTTCGTGCTGGCTAACCTATAATTATTTTTTTCTGAGATTTTTGTGGTTGAAGTATGGTTCATAACATACATCTTGAACTTATCACAGTCTACTTTCAAGTGATATTATACTATTTTATACATATTGCAAGAAGCTTGCAACAATATGCTTCCATTTCTCCCCTCCCAGCCTTTCTGCTATTATTATCATATATATTTTTACATATGTTTTTAAACACCAAAATATGTTTTGTTGTTTTTGTTTTATTTATTTTAATTTTTTTTAATGTTTATTTTTGAGAGAGACACAGAGCATGAGCAGGGGAGGGGCAGAGAGAGAGAGGGAGTCACAGAATCCAAAGCAGGCTCCACGCTCTGAGCTGTCAGTACAGAGCCTGACATGGGGCTCGAACCCTGGAACAGTGAGATCATGACCTGAGCCAAAGTCTGATGCTTTGAGCTACCCAGACACCCCTGTTGTTTTGTTTTAGGCAATTATTTTCTTAAGAGGTTTAAAGAGACAAATATTTTTATTTACCCCTGCAATTTTTACTTCCAGCACTCTTCATTCCATTGCATAGATCCAGGATTCAATCTGGCATAATTCTCCTGTTTAAAGGACTTGCTTTACTATTTCTTGTAGTACAGGTTTGGTGACAATAAATGCATTCAGCTTTTGTATAACTGAAAAAGTCCTTATTGTGTTTTCATAAAGATATTTTTATTGCTAATGAATTTTAGGTTGACAGGTTTTTCTTATTAATTTCAATACACTGGGTTCTAGCTTGTAATGTTCTGACAGGAAAACTATTGTTCTTTAATTTTACCCTCTGTGCATAATGTATCTTTTTTCTCTGGTAGCATTTAAGATTTTCTGTTTCACTGCTTGTAAGCAACATGCTTATGATGTGCCATAGTGTCTTATGCTTGAGGTTTGATGAATCTCTTAGATCTGGGCTTATAGTTTTTATCAAATTTGGAGAAATTTTGGTCATTCAAATATTTTGCATCCCTCTCTCTTTTGGGGACTCCAATTACATGTATACTGTTTATGCTTGAACAATACAGGTTTAAGCTACACAGTATCATTGGATCATTTATACATGTTTTTGTTGTTGTTGTTCGTTGTTGTTTTAATAAACACAGAACAATACTGCAAATGTATTTTCCCTTCATTATGATTTTAACAACATTTTCTTTAGTATATAATACATATACAAAATATGTGTTAATCAATTGTTTATGTTGTTGGTAAGGCTCTTGGTGAATACTAGGTTATTGGTAGTTAAGTTTGGGGGGAGTCAAAAGTCATACAAAAATTTTTCAACTTTATGGGGGGTTGTTACTCCAGTCTTCACATTGTTTAAGTGTCAGTTGTATTTGGTTGCTTAAATTTGTCCCAAGGTTCACTTCTTCTTTACTCTTTAAGTGTATCTTGCATAGTTTCAATTGCTATGTTCAAGTTTACTAATTCTTCGGCAATGCCAAAACCAATATTAATCCTATCCAGTGTATTCCTCATTTCAGACATTGTGTTTTCAACTTTTGAGGTTCAACTTGAGTCTTTCTTTTTCTCTTCCATATTTCTATATAACATGTACACAGTTTCTTCTAGCTTTTTGAATATATGAAATATTGTTGTAATAGCTGTTTTAATACCCTTGCTTACTAAAAGTTTGGGGGCTATTTTTCACTTTTTTTGGTTGTTAACAGATGCCATGGTTAAAAAGTTCAAACACAGATAAATCAGTAACAATACTTCCTTGAAATAGAAATACTTTTATTTCTTTTGTCTTGATGCTTAAAATCTTGTGAGTTTAATACTGTTGAGAAAGAAATGCTTCTCACCCTTTCAGAAGCAGGTAAGGAGCCGGCTTAGGGGAGGATTGGAAATTCAATCTTTATCTTTTGGATTTGCAGCTCTTAGGAACGGCACTATCCCTCCCTCTAACTGGTTCTGCTGCTCTGTCTCCTGTACCTATTACTGGTGCTCAACTAACACGGACTAAAAACAAGCTTCCTTTTTGTTGCCCATCTACAAATTCGATAAGAGTGAAATTTGAGCAAGCTTATGATTTTAATCAGTGCTGTCTAAGGCTTTATTGACAGGCCATCAGGCATTGGGCCAAAGAGATGAAATCTGCCCAGAACTTCACATCAATTTAATTGTTTTTTAAAGGCACAGAATAACAACGAGGAGGATACAATGTTGGCTGCATTTTGGGTTTGTTTAGATTCTGTTGATTTTGGGGAGAAGGTATTAGGTTAAAACAACATTGAGGACATTCCTGAAGGAGGAATTCATAACCAAGCAACTCACAGCTAAAGAAGAGAAAGGGTATATGGAGGAGAAAGGGAGAAGAGCTGACCGCCACATGTCTCTATCGAGGCAGGGGCAGGATGAGGACAGAGTCTGATCTGGCACATGTGTTAGACCCCTGGTTGTTTGCAACTCACCCAACCAGGCTACATATAGATAGATGTGAAGGAACAGATGAAGTCTGACTCAGCGTAAGTGACTGGCATCAAGTTGTCCATGAATAAGTGAGGGGCAGATGAGACAGATCATCCCAGGAACAAAGTCAGGGACAGGGGTTAGGCTGGTGGAAGAGTTACACATGCAGGCAAAGCCTCTGAGCCATCCATTTTTCCAACCATTCCGACCATTCTCTTGCTCTGGGCCAGGCACTGTGCTCTTCATGGAGGTACAGATGAACTAGAGTCAGTCCCTGCCTTCAGGTGAAGTTAGGGAAGTTCCAGGAAAGAAATGTTCCCTCTGTGATGTAGTCACCTTTTCTTGGTGAGAGGAAAGGCAGCATGAAGTGGCAAACATCAACAGAAAAATCTAGTGTGGGCTTTGAGGATGAATCTTACTGGAATTTCTCCTCTTCTGAAATGACTCTCCGATTCTCCAAGCTCCATGCTTTCTTCCTTTGACTCTCTCTTTCTCTTCCACAATCATACACGTGTATGCATGTGCGTGCACACACACACTAGCAAAAATGAGTCATAAACAATTACCTATAATGTAATTGGAGATCTCTAAAACTAATACAGGGAAAGTTGATGGGAAACAGATGAGGAAGAAATCAATTGTTAGAGAAGGGAAGAGAGACAGAGAAGTTTCTAAGAGGGGGTCATTTGAGCTACACTTTAAAAAAAATTTTTTTTAATGTGTATTTTTGAGACAGAAGGAGACAGAGCATGAGTGGGGGAGGGGCAGAGAGAGAGGGAGACACAGAATCTGAAACAGGCTCCAGGCTCTGGACTGTCAGCACAGATCCTGACCTGAGCCGAAGTTGGACGCTTAACCGACTGAGCCACCTAGGTGCCCCATGAGCTACACTTTTTAGAAGAAGGGAACCCATTCAGTGGTTAGAGGAAGAAAGTTAGAACACTAAAGGGAGACAATGCGATCAAAAACTCAAGGTCATGGAAAGGCCTAGAGTGGTCTGTGAGACTGAAACATTTGGGGTGAAGAAGCCGGGGGGTAGAATTGGCTATGGGGGACCTTTAGGCCTCCAATCTCTCTGACCTGTGCGATTACATGTTTTAGAAAGCTGGCACATACATTTAAATGGAGAACAAAGTGTCACATATGGAGTGACAGAAAGTAAGGAAATCAATACAAAAATTACCGTAATAATCCAGGCAAAAGATATTGATGGTTTTTCACATTCCGGAATATTCTTGGCCTGAGAATTTTATGAGCAAATTAAATTAGAGCTAACATATTTATGTTCATAAGCCAACAGAATTGGGAGAAGTGAGCTCAGAATTCTCTCCATTTCCCCTTAATTCCCCTTCCCACACACACAAAAAAAATTTCCTTCATTGGTTTAAAATTTTCAGAAATTCTACATCTCTACTTTTCACAATACCTAGCAGGAATGTGGGCAAAGAGAAGGTGGTTAATAGATAACGTTGCCCTTAGAAAAAAGTAACACAGAATAAAATATAACTCTGAGTGACCTGCTGTTGCTCCACAGAAGTGCAAACAGCACACTCCCCACAAGTGCTATTAATGCAACCAGGGAGCATGAACGAGGACCATTACCGCTGCTGCTCAAGCACCTACACCAAGTGCATTCTTCACTGGCAGATCAAACCTTGCATTTTGCCTCCTCCCTTTGTCCCTCATAACTGGAAAATGCAAAGAGATAAAACAAAATGTGCATAGGGAGACTGCCATTTAATCTTTAACTCCTATTTCCAAAATGCACTGAAACCTATTTCGGAGACAAGGAGCTGTAAAAGGACTGTCTGAAGCCTTAGCATGAGTCGTTGCTCTGCTGTCAACCAACAAGGCATCGAGAGCAGGTTTCCCTCCCTCTCTTTAAGGGTATACCACTTCCCTACTTGTTTTTTGTATTTTTTTTTTCCTACAGGGTAATAAGTGAAAAATATGATCTGGGAGATGGTACGTTAATGCAAAACATTAACAAATAAATATATGTAATGTAGCATGTGACTTTAAAAAATGGAAAAAGCTTTCCTTTATCAATAGCCAACATATACACACTGAGTCCTAATATGTGTTAAGATAATATAACGTCTTATTTGTTTTTCTGCATTCTCCTCTCTTCCTTCTCTCCTTTTTCTATTTCTACTTCCTCAAAAATCATTCTGAAGAACTGAATGATCTGAGAATGCCTGCTATTGAATTTCCAAGCCATCTGACTTCTTTGTTGGCTCTTCACCTTTTCCCTCTACTCTTTTTGCCGTGTCTCAGAACCAGTCTGAAGCTGGTTAACTTAAGATAGAAAAGGTTAACTTAAGATAGAAAGATGGTGTCTTAGGACAAGATCTACCCAAGGAAGGAATTCAGACCACAAGAAGCCTCTGGGTGTCCCCTACATTTGTTCATCCCCTGGAGAAGCACAGCTCTGGCTACCATTCAAAGCTGTCACCAAAGTTTTGCTAGTTAGTCTAGTCTTTGCTAGCATGTCTAGTTAGTAGACTAGTCTGCTTTTCTACTTCAGTGGTTGGAAAAAATCAGAACTTAAGACCTTTATACTTTACCCACAGAGACACCCAGATGATGATGCTTCTGTTGTTGGCCACCAGGCTCACTACACAGGCACTTTTACAAATACAACTTTTGGCCAAGCTGTTTGCTTTCCTGGGAAACTAGAGCATGACTGAGGGGGCAAACGTTTGCAAAGTTTATAGAGAAGAGCTTATCCTGAGGCTGAAACATGACTTCAAAGCTTAAAAGCCAAACATTGATGTCTGGCATGGATTTCTCACATGGCAACCTCAAGTTTAAGATCAACAGTTGGTAATATTTAGTGAGAGCCTAGCTGTGTAGTGGTCTGCAGTTAAGCATCACTCTTGTCAAGGGGTTTTAAAAACACACACTAGAGAAATATGGAGATGCATGGGCAGGTATGCAGGGTACTTGAAGATATGGCAACAGGTTTAAAACATAATTGGAATCCCAAACTCAAATGTCTTCAGATTTTATCAAGTAATGTAAATGGGGGATGAGAGCAGGGAGAAATAGGGCCTGCAGCAAGGTGGAGAACACATGCTCTGCTGTAACTCTTCGAATTTGTATTATTTTAAATACGTATTTTGAGACATGTCCCTAGACTTCAATGGCCTGTGGACCACAGCCCAAGACCGCAGATTTTGAAATGCTGCCATAACATTTATTTCTCTACTGTTCTTGCTGACACTAATCTCATCACCATGGGTGCCAGCCAATCAGTAATAGGTTTATCAACACCTGTTGACCTCAGTGGTTTGGGGCAGAGGGTGGAGGGGGGCTGCAAAAAGATGTCATCCATCCATGTGCACCATCACAGAAGATGCAAATCTCTATATTCCAGAAGGTAAGGGACAATGCAAAGAAATAAAGTTAGTAAATAAAGGGCCAGATTATAAAGCAATGCCAAGAAGATTGGTATAGGCAATCCACATCACAGAGTGTCAGAGTGGGAGAGGTTCCTTCAGATGTGGTTAATTGGAAAAAAGTTACAAAATATTTGGAATTTTCACTATGCTTGAAGAATGGATAGAACTTTGAGATACAGAAATGGGGTAACGTAAGGTCAGTCTTTTCCCTTACGATAAAAAAGTTAACTTCAAAAATTAAAACTACAAATTGATATCCATGCTGCCTCCAAAGACTAATGAGTCCATCTCTGGAGCTTGATGAAGATGACAAAGAGAGACTTTGGAAAAGTCTAGAATGGATTCTGGAGATGGGCTGTAAAAGCATAAATGATCCAGACCTAAGGAAAAGAACACAAAGGCTGGGTGGACAACCCCTCCCCTTCATTGTGAAAATTTCCGGGGTCCGTATAACACTCCACAATTCCAAGCTATATTGACAATACCAACAGCTTGGATACCTCCTTCAAAGGAGAGTATAAGTTAATCCAGAAAAAAAATATACTTGTCAAAATATTTGTGTTAGCCCAGCACTTTCAGACTACTTATTAATATGGTTTTTCCCAGCTCCGTTAGTTGTGCAAGATCCCATAATTAACCTTCCAACAGTGATTCATTTTGGTTGGAATTAAAAACCTTTGCAAAAAAAATGAATTTCTAGTATGGCTATCATCTGAAGACATCTAAATTATTCATAAGCAATATCTTGTCTTCATTATTGTATCCACTTGAGTTCTTGGGTTGCAAACAAACAAAACCAGATCGAGTTAATTTAAGTAAAAATGAAATTTATTGAATGGCTTACAGAGTGAGAGGTAGGGCTGAAGAAACAGATTTCATGAGTGAGTAAAAGTTAAATGTTAGTCTTTCTGGAGAAATAACCATGAATGAGTGAATGAATGAATGAATGCTAATTGTTTTCCATGTCTTCCTAACATTCAGATTCCAAGGGGAGAGTGTGATTAAACTTGGGATCACAAGCTCACTCCGTGGCAGGTGAGTGAGAGACATCTTGACACCAGGCTAATAGCATTATCCAATAGAAGAGATATTGTTTTCCAAAGGAAAATTGAGGTGTGATTTCAAAGGATAGAGGATGGATCCTTGACTCAAAAACAATGGAGCATCAGTTCATAAGTGTAGCATCACTATAACTATTGTATGGAAATAGGTAAGATTTTTGAATGTTAAATCAACTGTAGTAATGTCATGTTCAAGTATCACCTGAAAACTGCCTGACTCTTGATCATTAGCCCTGTTTTAAAGCAATGTAAAATAGGAAGATAGCAACAAATGTGGTGTCATGATCTTCTAAATAAGATGATACTTGCAAACATTAGTGAATCTTCCTAGCATCCAAAGGATCATTTGGGTGAATTTCAAGGAGCAGGCAAAGAAAAGAACATGATTTTGCTGATACTTCTGACCGTGGGTTGGAGGGAAATCAGTATTGTGAACATTTCTCTTTATGCCTTTCAGATTCCTGTTGACTTTGGACTCATGTCATCTATCATTTGTTTTTAGCTTAATCCCTCAATCATTAGAAGAGTTGTATGTTATGTTTTCTTTCTTAAAAAAATAATTCTATTTAAGCATAAAAATCATAAAAATCTAGAACAAACCAGAATGATTATCCTAGCAGGGTGGTGATTTCTTCCCCGTGAAAGTTGCCAAGCAAAGGTAGCTATTGACCAAGGCAGAGACATCCTGCATTGTGTCACTAATGGCTAGATCTTATAACCAATGATAAGAACTGTAATTCTAAATCTATTTAGCACCAATACGGAATCTCAAAACACAACCAGACACTTATATAAAAGAAATACATTATCATTTTTCACCCAGAAATTGCTTAAATCTTAACACCCGAAGAGGCTAAACTGAATTTATGTATGAAAAGTTATAACTAATGGAGAGCATAATATGTTTCTCCAGCAAGAAGGAACATCACTTTGAACCAGGCTCCCAGAGCAGTTGAAGGAAGTAATTCTAGTCAAAACAAGGATCTTCAAATGGAAATTACCTCATTGTTAACAATATTTCTAACTTCTATATTTTGATGTAGTGAAAGAGCATGAGAGCACATCAGAGCAAATTATTAATTGCACCGAAACAGACAATATCTAAGACAGCAAAAAGAGGGAATATAAAACTTTAGGAGGCTATCCGAGAGAGAAAAAAAACTCATAAAACCTCATGAAACTCTAAATGTAATAATCAGTGCTAAAGTATCTTGTAACATGTAAAATCAAAATCCTTTTTAAATAAACTAAAATGCTGTTAAAACAATACCAATTGAGGTTCAAGTGTTTATATGTTATTATCAAACTGGTAGTTCTAGAGATGAAGCTCTTCAGAGAACCCTAGCTCTCCAATCTGTTTTTTTTAAGTGATCTCTATCCCTCGTGTGGGTCTCGATCTCGTGGCCCCAAGAGTCACATGCTCTTCCAACTGACCCAGCCAGGCACCCCTCCAGTCATTTTTTTAAAGTGCTTAATGAATGGAAACAATCCCAAACTCCCTGTCAATAAGAACAGATTAAATAAATCCTGATGAATGCACTCAATGACATACCACACAGCCATAAAAAAGAATAAAGGCCTCCATCATGTCCTGGTATAGAAATCAAGGTCTAGATCAATTTATTTTAGCCACCATTTGAGGAAAAAGAGACATAAGAAAGAGAATGTTTGCACATTTGCTGCCATGTGCAGTGACTATCTTCAAAGGATGTATCAGAAACCGATAACACTGGTTGCTTCTGAAGGGATTTGGGGAGCTGGGGGCAGGACTAAAGAAAGTGTGGTTTTTACTCTACATCCTTTTTTCTGTTTTTAACAAATTTTTTTAAAGCTTCTTTATTTTTGAGAGACAGAGAGAGACCAAGTATGAGTTGGGGGGTGGGGGAACAGAGAGAGAGACAGAATCTGAAGCAGGCTCCAGGCTCTGAGCTGTCAGCACAGAGCCTCACATGGGGCTTGAACTCATGAATGGTGAGATCATGACCTGAGCCGAAGTCGGATGCTTAACGAACTGAGCCACCCAGGTGCCTCAATCCTTTTTTCTTGTGGATTACAACATGTGAATGTACTACCTATTCTTTATATGAAGAAAATCCATTCTCTCTCTTTCTCTCTCTCACCCTCCCCTGCTCACTCTCTCTCTTTCTCTCAAAACTAAACATTAAGAAAAAAGAAAATACATTAAAAAATTTTTCAAGTCATTAAATTGCTTTAAAAATGGACAAATAATGGTATATCAAATCCAGACAGAAGTAGCTGATAGTGCTAAAGAAATCTGGTTAATTTGGTAGAGCACCTTCACAGTAAAATGGTGATTAGTCTCAACCTTCACTAACACCCTATTGTTGTTTCTTTGGGCCCCTATTAAGAACACTAAAACCCTCAGTTACCAGGTGGTAACAGGCAAATCCATTGGTACTGAGTAGAGCCAACAGCACCACTAGAGATAATCTTCTTTATTCTTTCAGCCAGAAGACAGAGCCAAACACAAAGTGTACACATTAGAAGCAGATATGTAAGGTATGTAGCATTCCTAAATTTTCATAATTCAACCTAAAACTTCAGTTCTGAGATCCCTCTGCCAAAGGGTAATATCTCCCCTTCCTTCCCAAGAATGGCATCTAAGGTCTAGGAAGCCTTCATTGTGCCAAGAGACTAGGGCAGGAGAGGAAGGTGGCATCAGATTGTGCACGAAGGCGTCTGTTAAGATGTCCATCACCCTACCTGGTTCCCTATCACAGTCTATCCCTTGTGTCTAATAGGGTCTTCAATTATCCCCAGATAAATAAGTCTCATCACTTTTCTTCTAGTTCTCCCATTCACCTTCCTTGCAGCCTAAAGAATCTCTTTTCTATCCGGGGAGAAGGAATCCTTGCTGCGACTCATGCTATCTTCTGCCAGATCTTCTGTTTGCCACCTGTCCTCTCCATTCCCCTACTAGTCAACTGCAGCCCAAATGCCAAAAATATACTTCTTTCTTTTTTAATGCTTTTTTATTTATGTTGAGAGAGAGAGTATGCAAGTGGGTAGAGGTGCAGAGAGAGAGGGAGAGAGAACCCTAAGCAGGCTCCACACTCAGTACGAAGCCTGATGTGGGACTCAGTCCTACAACCATGAGATCATTATTTGAGTTGAAATCAAGATTTAGACACTTAACCGACTGAGCCATCCAGGTGCCCCAAGAATATATTTCTTTTTTTCTTTTTGAATTTTTATCCCTTGCAGGAAGTTCAGTCACTCCAGTGCTGTTCAAACTTGAGTGCACGTAAGAATCCTCTGGAGAACTTTTCAAAAACACCCATGTCTGGCCGGGCCCCCAGAAATATTGATTTATGCATTCTGGCAGCAAAGCCCCAAACAGGGTTAATTTGTAAAAGATCTCAGGTGTTTCTTATGCAAGGTCAGGTTTTGTTTTTGTTTTTGTTTTTAGAATATGTACTCTCATTTTTTCCAACTTTTTTTGAGATTCTATTATTATTAAAGTATAACTGGCATACAATGTTGTATTAGGTGCAGGTGTATAACATAGTGATTCAACAATTGTATCCATTACTCAATGCTCACCTCCATAGGTATAGTTAGCATCTGTTACCATAAGACGCTATTGCAATATTATTGATCATATTCCCTATGCTGTACTTTTTATCTCCATGATTTATTTACTTTATAACTGGAAATTTGTAACCCTTAATCACTTTCATCAATTTTGCCCATCCCCCAACCCCTCCTTTCTGGCAACTACCATTCTGTTTCTGTTTGTTTTTTTGTTGTATATTTGTTATTTGTTCCTTAGTTTTATGTTTTAGATTCTACCTGTAAGGGAAATCTTAGATTCTACATATAAGGGAAAGTATATGGTATGTAACTTTCTTTGTCTGACTTCTCTTAGCATAACACTTTCTGGATACATCCATGTTGTCACAAATGGCAAGATCTCATTCTTTTTTTATGGATGAGTAATATTCCATTACATATATGTGTGTGTATATAAACACACACGTGTGTTTATATACACACACATATATGTAATCACATCTCTTATTCATTCATCCACCAGTGGACACACTTGGGTTGCTTCCATATCTTGGCTATTGTAAATAATACACAATAAACATAGAGGTGCATGTGTCTTTTTGAGTTAGCGTTTTTGTTTTCTTTGGATAAATATCCTGTAATGAAATTACTAGATCATACAGCATTTCTATTTTTGATTTTTTAAGGACTCTCCATACTGTCTTCTACAGTGGCTGTACGAATTTGCATTTCCACCAAGAGTACATGAGGGCTCCCTTTTCTCCACATGCTCACTAGCACTTGTTATTTCTTGTCTTTTTGATACCAGCCATTCCTATAGGTATGAAGTGATACCTCATTGTGGTTTCTATTTGCATTTCCCTGATGATGAGTGATGTTGAACATCTTTTCATGAGTCTTTTGACCATCTGCATGTCTTCTTTGGAAAAATGTCTTTTCAGATTCTCTGCCCATTAAAAATTTTTTTAATTAGCATTGAGTTGTACATGTTCTTTATATATTGTGGGTATAAACCCCTTATCAGATACATAATTTGCAACTATCTTCTACCATTCAGTAGGTTGCCTTCTTATTTTATTGATGATTTCCTTTGTTGTGCAAAAACTTTTCATTTTGGTGCAATCCCAACAGTTTATTTTTGCTCTTGTTTCCTTTGCTTAGGAGACATATCTAGAAAAATATTGCTAGAGCAACGTTCAAGACATTACTGACTGTGCTTTCTTTTAGGAGTGTTATGGTTTCATGACTTACATTTAGGTCTTTGTGCCTGTTCAGCCTGAGCACTCAATGAAGGGGAAGCTCAGAGGACAGAAAGGACCAGGCAAAGAAAACTTTGGTTAATATTTCATAATATTATGCAATCATACACAAATGCAGAGGATGGAAAAGTCCTTGAGAATGAATTTGACTGTGAGTCTGAAAAAAAAAATTAGAAGAGAAACTACCTATCACAGATGTCTGCTAACTTTTTTCTTTCTCTCTCTCTCTCTCTCTCTCTCTCTCTCTTTTGTAGCTCGGGATATTTGAATGCTAAACACTTCCTGACAGAACATTTGGAAAATCTTTGCTTTCCAATGTACATATTTTGGTTGTCTTACATTTTTTTTTCTCAAGTACAGCATCCAGTTAGGACCAAACTAGCTCAGATTCTCATGGAAAGGTGAGGGTTCTGGCTTGACTATGACCTTAACAGGCATCTGAGAACAAATCATATCCCATCATCAGCTACAAAGAATAGGATACAGATCCAAAGTCCTAAGAATTTGAGAGTGGGTGCAATTTGGCCCCTTGTTCCAAGTTCTGAGAAACTGGGGGCTCTGACTCATGTGCATAAGAAACACCCAGCTTCCTTCTCCAGAGACGTTCTTGAGCACTACCTGGGACTCTCTATTGATGGAAGGTTCAAACACACAACATGCTTGCTCAGAATGAGTCAGTTGAACTGAGAGTTCATTACTTGAGCTGTTAAATATTAAGATTAGGAGGGACACTAACAAAGCAGTGTTCAGTTGGAAGCAGAAGTATATAGAATGTGGGCTCTGGAATTGGGTCCAAATCCTGGCTCTTCCATGTGCCAGCTGTGTGAACTTGAGTAAGTGACCAAGCCTCTCTGTGCCTTATTTGACACATCTGTAAAAGAAGGGTAAAAGAAGTTTCTTAGTAGGGTTTTTATGATGATTAAATGAGAATATACTGAGAGAAAGCTTTACATGGTGTCTCACCCAGAATGCCTCAGTAAATGTCAACTTATATGATTTTTTATTTAGTTGCATGGACAAATCCCTGCTATGACATTCCTAAGAAATGGTGCAAATCACCCTAAAAAGTGGTAAGTGATGAGACCAGAGTATGATGCCAGGAGAATGAAAAAGAGACAGAAGGGGTTGAGCAATATTTTTCAACAGCTGGCATTCTGACCCATCAGTAGGAGTGGACTTCCTTAACCCACACCACGGACAGCCCTCCACTCCCTCCCGAAAAACAGAGAATGATGAAGGACAGGGGCCAGGGAATGTTCTCTCTCGTTCTTCAGATGGACAGAGCCCTCCAGGTCCTGCCATCTTCCAGGCCCCTCTCTGAGCTTCCCAGGATTCTCCTCAGGGAATGTAACCTGTTGGCAGAGGTGATCCTCCTTCCCTTTCCCTGTTTTTCTAGAGGAGTTCACTCATGCTCAAACCTTCCTCTCTAAGGAAACCAAAAAAAAAAAAGTTATTTCTTCAAAAGACACGGCTGGTGCCTGAGGTATTGCTAAGAGTTCCCTACCAGCTATAAAATAGCTGTGACTTTTATGTAATTGCAAATTTAATGATACATAAAATTCATTATTTAAAGTAAGAAAAGTGGTTTTGAAAGTCTTTGAATCTTGCTCACAGGGTAAAATATATATTGTGTAAAGAGAACAGTGTGACAACAGGCACAATGGAAGTTAACAGGTATTACTACTCACTCCTACGTGATTTTCCACTTTTCTTCTTGACCTTGCAATCTACAGCTTTCTTCTACCTCACACAAACCTCCCTCAGAAACTCTGTGTTTGCACACTGCCAGGTGATACCCCACAACCCGACCCCAAGTCCAATAATAGTCGTGGAGAGAAACTGTGCCAAAGCACATGAATCATAATCAACTTAAGAAACATAACAAATACCCACCTACTTATTAACTGATATCTCACCCTTTATTAACTCATATCTCACGCCTTACCTGAGAACCACCTTCTGAGAACATGGAGAGGTTCTGAAGAGGCATCTTCTTGGATGTGCAGCTTCATAACTGGCCCTCCCCACAGTTGCAGATGGATCCTGCCAGCTTAGATAGTCATGGGCCCACTGTCAACATTTATTCATTCAACAAACATCAGTACTCTTTGAGCCAAGGCCTAAAGGAAGTATGAGTCAGATAGCTGACAATCATCCTACACCCAAACCCCTTCTCCTAGCAGCTCAAAGTTTCAAAACAATGGAGAATTCCACTTCTCTCCATACCAAGACTGAGTCTCCTGCAAGAGTTTAACTCACCCTCCCAGTAACTGAAGGGAGAGTTGACTCTCTTCTCAAGTTAAAATCCTGCCAGAACCCACAATGGTGATTCATGGATTCACAAAAGGAGAAAAATGGAAAAATGGAAAACTGGAAAAGCAAGTAGAAAAGGTGGAGGAAAAAGAAAAAAGGCAGAGGAGGAATACCCACATGGAACAGAGACACCGTATATCAAACCCATGATATGTAACCTTGGATCTCGGAACTTATATCTCTTAATGAGCCAATGTGAATGCATACTCTGGACATGGTTCAAGATCACTGAAGTATCTCAAGAGGCAAATGAAGCAAGGCTAAAAGTCTCTGAATCAACAATGTGTTTTGGGCCACCTGGGTGGCTCAGTCAGTTAAGCCTCCTACTTCGGCCAGGTCATGATCTCGTGGTTCACGAGTTCAAGCCCCATGTTGGGCTCTGTGCTGACAGCTCAGAGCCTGAATCCTGCTTTGGATTTTGTATCTCCTTCTCTCTCTGCCCCTCCCCCCTTGCACTCTGTCTCTCTCTTTCTCTCTCTCTTTTAAAAATAAACATTAAAAAAAAAACTTAAAAAACCAAAAAACAATGTGTGAACATGTAAAACACAGCACTACACAAACACAGGCCCCAAACACATCATCTCAACTCTAACACTTACAATGATTAAAGCAATCACATCTTTGGTATCTGTGCAAACTAAGGCAAGCAATTTTGCCTGAGTAACTATAATTTTGTCTCTACAAAAATGCGTTTGGTTAAATGACAGCTACCCAGTTAAAAAGAGTTCATTTGGGGATGCCTGGGTGGATAAGTCGGTTAAGCATCTGACTCTTGATTTCTGCTCAGGTCATGATCAAATGGTTGGTGGGCTCAAGCCCCTCATCAGGCTGGGAGCTCCCTTGGGATTCTTCTCTCCCTCTCCCTCTGCCCCTCCCTGCTCTCTCTCTCTTTCTCAAAATAAATATTTTTTAAAAGAGTTCATTTCTGTGAATTATGAAAAAAATACGTATTTTATTTCTTAATCTTTCTCAAAAATCTACAATCAAAAACCTTTCCCTTGGATCTATTTTTATATGCATTTCTATACATCATAGTATTTGTATCCCATGAATCATTTTATTTCAAATATGTCAAATAAAGCCATTTCTTTAGCATATTTCTAACGTCAAAAGTCTTTTTATTACATGCAGAAAGATCTCTTTCAAAATAGCATCCAGGGTTATTTGAAATTTACAAAATTAAGGATAAATTGGATGAACAAATACCAAAGTCTTTATTTGATAGTAAAGTCTTTCTATGATGTTTCTATGAAACTTTTTATTTATTTACTTTTTAATTTTTTAAAAAATGTTTACTTGCTTCTGAGAGAGAGAGAGAGAGACTGTGTGAGCAGGGGAGGGGCAGAGACAGAGGGAGACACAGAATCCAAAGCAGGCTCCAGGCTCTGAGCTGTCAGCATAGAGCCTGACAGGGGGCTCCAACTCACGAACAGTTAAGATCATGACGTGAGCTGAAGTCAACCGACTGAGCCACCCAGGTGCCCCCTATGAAACTTTTCAAATGGCCTACACCAAAGGCTGCAGGCCCTTCACATACTCTGAATCCCATCCTCAATACCAGCTGTCATTATAGGGAGAAGGGATTCTGGGCTCCCAGGAAGTGCTGAGCCCATATGAAGCACTTGATAAAGAGGTACTGATTGTGGGGTACCTAGGTGGCTCAGTCAGTTAAGTTCTGAATCTTGATTTTGGCTCAGGTCATGATCTCAGGATTCGTGAGGTCGAGCCCCATGTCGGGTTCTATGCTGACAGCGTGAAGCCTGCTTATGATTCTCCTCCTCCCTCTCTCCCTGCTCTTCCCCTGCTCGCACTAACTCTCTCTTTCTCTCAAAATAAATAAATAAAACAAAAAAAAAAGTAAAAGAGGTACTGACTGAGATACCTACTCACTCTGTCTTGGGCTCAACCACCTGGCAAAGAAATGGTTGCACCAGGTTTTCTGACTCAGCTATGATTTGGCTGAGAACTTCTCACCACCCAAGGGGCTTTATCTGGAAGTTCTGACATAAAATAATACGAGGAATTCATCAAAGAACAATTGCTCGTGATTTTTCTCATGTTATCAATGCAAAAGATTTGCACTCAAAACCTGGGATACTGAATTTAACGTTTAACCTTGGATTTTTCTGGATACTTTTGTATACAAAGAAAATAATTTCTAAGGTATTTTCCGAACATAACTGGAAGCACCAAGTTATATTTAATCACCTAAAGAAGTGTTCTGTGTGCCAAGAACAAAAATCTAAAATCTAAATCTAAATCTAATTACTCAAATGTAAGGATTGACAGCAGCTGAGAATGTGGCCACTGAAAATGAATAGGTAGCTCAGTCAGTGGTGTCTATGTTTCCAGTTAAAAATGGAAGGGTGACTTGACTTCTCTTAAACAAGCCACACGTTTGGGTGCCTGGGTGGCTCAGTCGGCTAAGCGTCTGACTTCGGCTCAGGTCATGATCTCACAGGTTCAAGCCCCACATCAGGCTCTGTGCTGCCAGCTCAGAGCCTGGAGCCTGCTTCGGACTCTGCGACTCCCTCTCTCTCTGCCCGCCCCCACACCAACCATGTTCTGTCTCTCAAAAAATAAATAAACTTAAAAAGTTAAAAAAAAAAAACAAGCTACATGTAAATAGGGGAAAATATATCTAATGCATTTTTAATAAAACTAGAACTATGTCATCATTTTGAAAGCAAAAACTGAATTGAAGGGAAAGGAGGTGTGAGGGAGATTTCTCCGTGTTCACAAGACTCATTTCCTTTTCCTGCTTAGCCGACAGACAGACTACATTTCCCAGCTTCCCTTGCAATTAGCTTCAGTATGCTGCTAGGTTTTGACTCAGTGTGAGAGAGAATGTGTCACTTCTGGATGAAGTGTTTAAGAAAAGGTTATGCCTTCTTACTCTCTTTTCCTCACAGCCAGTATGCTTGGGCTTGGGAACCAAAAGAAAAGAGTAGAAAAGGCCACTTAGAATTTTATACCAGAATACTTGACAGGGAAAATTTATTTCCCTCCCAAATCTTGAGATCAAGGGATTTAGTAGTCTAAATGATCAAAAGAGAAATTTTCTACCAGAGAACACAGATTTGGTTCTGTTACAACAGAAGCTGAGACTGGGGTGCCTGGGTGGCTCAGTCAGTTAAGTGTCCAACTGCAGCTCAGGTCATGGTCTCATGTTTCGTGGGTTCAAGCCTCGCATCAGGGTCTGTGCTGACAGCTCGGAGCCTGGACCCTGCTTCAGATTCTGTGTCTCCCTCTCTCTCTCCCCCTTCCCCATTCCCACTCTCTCTCTCCCTCGCTCTCTCAAAAATAAATAAACGTTAAAAAATTTAAAAAAAGAAAGAAAGAAACTGAGACTATGCCATGGCCATTCTGGGTTTTTCACACAATTGACCCAGCAAGCAGACAAGAGGGTCTCTGTACTGGCAAACTGACAGGGAGACATGGATGCTGTGATTCAATCAATAGATACAAAGAATCCTAAGTCTGGAACCCAGGGGGTGCCTAAGTCTGGGCACCTCTTAACACCTCCTGGCCCAATACTTCTGGTCAATGAAAAACTGAGACAATACAGTAAAGGCAAAACAACTAAGGGCTCAGACCCCACACAACTGAAGGTTTGAGTCATCCTGACAGATAAAAGACCCTACGCAACCTAGATGTTACTAGAAAACAGATAAACATGGAACATGTGTGCCCTTCAACCCTTAATTGCCATGCTCTGCCCTCCATTCTCTTCTGCCTTTAGAACTCTGCCCATGCTGGCTTGTGGCAAAATGGTTAATGCTCACGAAATATCCACGTGCTTCTCCACATTGAGTTGCCAATATCCGACCTAATTTAACTTTATGAATAAATCTGCTCTACAATTAAGTGGGTAGCACTTCTTTCAAATTTTCCCTATGGTTTTTTTTTTTTTTACATGAGTCCCATTTATTGCATCAAGTTAAGTAAGAAAGAACTATACAATCATCTTAGTAGTGACAGAAACAAAGAGCCTTGAAAATATTTATGCCTTTTGACCCAGTCTACTTCTAAGAATCTATGGAAATTATAAATAAAGACAAAAAGCGTACACACCATGGTATTTGTGACAGTGTTACACATAGCCATCGAAACTACAAATAGCCTAAACAACAACCAGTGGACCCCTGGTAAATAAATGATGGGAATTTCATATAACAGAATATTATACAGTCACTAAAAGTATATTTGCGAAGAAATATGAAAGCCATGGGGGAAATGGTTATGCTTAAATCAGTGAAAAAACTATAGACAGTACAGCCGATATTAGAAAAAATGTCATAAAAACTAACTCTACTTGTTAGAAATGTTGGTTTTCAGGGAGTGCTGTGGTCTGAATGTCTGTCTCCAACCCCTGCCAAATTCCTATGTTGAAATTCTAATGCCCAGTGTGATGGTGTTAGGAGGTAAGGTCTTTGAGAGGCGAGGATGTCATGAAGGGGGAGCTTTCATGAATGGAATTAGTGCCCTTAGACCCCTGAAAGCTCCCGAGTCCCTCCTACCACGTGAGAACATAGTGAAAAGGAAACAAGAAGCCTTCACCAAGCACTGAATCTGCCGATGCCCTGATCCTGAATTTCCCAGCTGCCAGACCGTGAAATATAAATGTTCCTTGTTTATAAGCCTCCCAATCTGTGGTGTTTTGTTATGGCAGCCTGATCAGGCTAAGACAGTGAGCATGAGCCTATGCTACTTGTAGAAATCAGGTATGAAAGGGTTCTAAGGGTTCTATCATATATAATTTTTATCTCAGGCTTCCAACCCTGCCACATGGAACATCACAAAGTGCTGAGTGCCTTCGGATTTAGCAGAACAATACTCTTTATCCTTTAATTTATAAATTGGGGCTTTAAAAAATCTCAAGAGAATGCAAAAAAAAAAAATAGACTTTTTAGGAACTTTAACCTTTCCACTCAAGACCTCGTCATGACCTTAGCAGAGAGCAACAGAGCTGAGGCCTTGGATCTTTTCCACGGGTTGTGTTTCTCTGACTCTCCTGACTTAAAGAAAAGCACACAAACAACAACACCAAAAGGACCCACAGGCACCCGCCAGCTCTTTCCTTTACATCCTGAAAATGGGTAAGGAGATGCCGGGAGCAAGAGTCTGCCAAAGAAGTTTTCAGTGTGTTGCCTTCACATAGGACTCCGACTATTTGAAAATAAACAACCACAGTAATTCTTTCAGGAGAAGACATACTACAATATGTGAAGCTCTCCAGACCAACTGTATTATATTACTCTTAAAAGTAAAGATAAAAATAAAAATATACCAGACCCTTCCATGGAATAGGATGCCCTGGGGTCCAATCAGGTAGGTAAGTCATTACCCTGTATGAGAGGCTAAAAGGTTCAGAGAGGTTGGGAGAGTAGGGAAAGGGGCAGATAAAAAAAAGACTGGTTCCCTAAACTCTCATCCAGTAATCTGATTATTTTTCCTGGACTATGTAGCAAACATGCCTTAGAGGAATGCATTTACTTCCGGGGGCGCCTGGGTGGCTCATTCGGTTAAACGTCTGACTTCGGCTCAGGTCACGATCTCGCAGTTTGTGAGTTTGAGCCCTGTGTCGGGCTCTGTGCTGATAGCTCAGAGCCTGGAGCCTGCTTCAGATTCTGTGTCTCCCTCTCTCTGACCCTCCCCCACTGTGCTCTGTCTCTGTCTATCAAAAAATAAATAAATGTAAAAAGAAAAATTAAAAAAAAAAAAGAATGCATTTACTTCCAGTGGTATCTTCTGGAAGATATTTATATCACCCCACTTTCCTTCTAGGCCTACAGAGAAAATCTGAGGTTGGGTCTTGCTGTGTTTCCTGCAGTCGAGAGAGAACGCAGGTAGCAAGTGATTACTCAAAAACAGATACAACACAGTGTCAGAGCCAGAGGGCAGCTAGAATCTCCTCTGAGTTCCAATTATCACTCAAATTCCAAATTTTTATGTTGATTTCTCCCATTGTGAGGATATCCTGTGCCAAATCAATTAAATACAGTTTTACAGCCTCCTTTTCCCTTCCACTCAAAATTAAATGGATCCCTATCACATTGGAACTGCAATGTACTGTTTCTCTATGAAAAAAATGATCATGCTCCTATAGCTTACGTCTGAAGTAAAGATTCAGTTTTGTTTCTTGAACCATGATTAAGTTAGCATTCAAAAGAAGTATTAAATAAAGCAGATGACTTCAAATGTGCTTAGTATCATGTTCATGTTGAACTCTTAAGTTCAACGATCAAGAATTCAGTAGCACTGTATTTTGTAGAATGTCAACATGTTGCATTGTTCTTTCTACCCAGTCTTGCCCTCTTCCAACACACTATCCAGGATAAAACCAAAGCAATCTTCTCAAAGCCACAGGGGTGCCTGAGTGGCTCAATCAGTTAAGCTTCTGAGTTTGGATCAGGTCATGATCACTCCGTTAGTGAGTTCAAGCCCCATCTGTGTCAGACTCTGTGCTGACAGCTCAGAGCCCGGATGGAGCCTGCTTCAGATTCTCTATCTCCCTTCTCTCTGCGCTTCCCTTTCCCTTGCTCAGGCTCTCACGCGTGCGCGCGCGCTCTCTCTCTCTCTCTCTCAAAAATAAACATTAAAGAAAAAAATAGAAGCCACAAATCTGATCTCAACACTTTCCCCTTTTAACCCTTTAGTGGCTCTCACTGTCCTTTGGGTGAAACAAAAATTCCCCAACATGGCTCCCAAGTTCCCAAATTATCTCGCTCCCTGTCATCCCTTCTATTCATAACAGCTGTCCCTTGACCCTTCATATCCCATGCTCTTGCCCAGCTACACAGCATGACCTCCTGTCTAAATCTTTGCATGCGTTGTTCTGTTGTAGCAACTGTTAGTGCTCACCGTGTATCTGTGTTTTCCTATTTCCCAGACCTGAAGCATCTAAATGCGTCACACGACTGTGTTTTTTTGGGTTTTTTTGCCAATGATGTGTAGGCAAAAGTGATGAGCCATCTCCAGTCCTGTACCCCAAGTCATCCTGTCTCCCCATCTACGCACTTGGAAGTGAAGGGTTGCACAGCTGCAAAATGGAATAGCCTGGGTCCCGGTATCACCACTGGAAGAAAGTCATGCAGAAGAGCTAACTCATCCAACCTTGGACTGAATAGGACCTTAATGAAATAACCCTTTATTATGTTACATCACTGAGATTTGGGAGTTTCTTACTGCAGCAACAAGCACTGATGAACCCAGTGACCTCTCAGCCTACAAAACACTCTCCTCACTTTTCCACCCATTCCTCCCTCTACCATCAATTTTCACCTAATGTCTACTCCTCTTTAAATTTCTCTCGCTAGGAATCTTGCCCTCTCACAGCAGATCTCATATTTCTTCAATGAATTCATTCATCATATTTCATTATAATTATTCAAAGTTCTTTATTTCTCTAGAAACTGTAAGCTCCAAAGGGACTCAGCTTACATTGTTCCCCACTAGTATCCCCAGTGCTGACATGGTGTATGACATTGAGCAGGTGCCTAAGCAATATCTGAGAGTGAATGAAGGAACAGGGACTTGGTTTTCAGCTATTGCAAATCTCAATATGATTCTGCTAATTGAGGCAAAAACTTTTATTGAACATCCAAGAGCCTTAACATGCAAATGGAGAGTGGCCAAATAAGATGTAAAAATAGCACTCTGATCTCCAATAGGCAGCAACCAATTCAGGAAACCAACCCATTATCTACACTAGCCAGCGCAAGAAACCAGGCAGTCTATAAATCTGTGTGTTAGAATCATAGGATGTCAGACCATTGTCTATACCAAATAGAGCAGTATGGCAAACAATAACAATGATAGACCCCAAATAGCCAGGACTTAATAACTGCCAGCATTTCTAAGAGAAAGCCAAATATGTACCCCAAACTAACCACATAGGACACCCACTTCTAGTTACCACACCTATAGCTTCCCCACACCAACAGTCCCCAATCAGAGTATGCCTGAAGTGTGGGGAAAGGTCTCATGTACAGTCTTTTGACCCCCATTCAGCCACACAAGAATGGGCCTTGGGTCTGGAACACTTCCTTACCAAGAGATAGAGTCCACACAGCCTGTAAAGGGCTTATTAACACAATCTGTTTTAACAAGGTCTCCAGGTGCTAAACTTTAGGACCCATAGAATATAATCAGATCTGAATTACCTTCTGTCCCAAAGGCATTCACCTTTTGGAGCCTATTCATAAGTGGCACCAGAAGGTTCCTTCCCCATGAGAAGATCCTACCAGTCTGTTATTCCCCCAGTCATTGCTGCCGAGCACCAGACAAGCCCCATCTGAACAGCAGGGACGGCACACACCTTCTTCTGGGATCCATGCCTTTTGCATAACACAGCCATCCCCTTTGAAACATGCTACATGTGTCTTCTTCCCTTCTTTTTCTATGCCACCTGGTATTATGATCTGTTAGAAGACAAACACACCGATTTTGGCTGTGCCCAGTTACTAACTGTTCTTAAGAACCAGCCAAATGATTCTTATGACATGGCTTCCTTCCTACTGAATGTTGCTTTGTATTTTTAGAGACTTCTGAGTGTTGGTGTAACATGTGGTAATGGATGTCCTCTAAGCTGCAATCCTATTTCATAGGAGCCAGAAAAGTCTGAGTGCAGATTCAGAGCAGCACTGTCCCATATTAAGAGACTTCTCGCCAGTCTCATGCATATTGGTTACAAGTGCCCTGGAACACAATAGACTAAAAAAGATAAACAGGAGGGATTTTGCCTTCGAGGCTTTAACTTATGAGTTGAAATTTGCTGATTTAGAAGACTTAATGAACAAATTATTTTTTCGGAACCGTCACAGTGGTTTCCAATAGTTAACAGCAGGGATTGATCTATGTGTTGAGACCTCTAAAGCTTAAACAGTCTCAGGAATCTTCTTCTTAAAAAGGATGTAAAATTAGGTACAATGCAAGGGAAATCAGAAATCACAATAAAATGCAAATTTTGGAAAGCTGACAAATATCACATGTATCATAAAAGACGGGAAAATAATATAAAAGTAAATAAAACATTAAAAAAATTAAAGTCCTAACATCTCAAAAATGCTTTCCTTCCTACGTTTTTGGCTGTGGTCTCTGATCATTTCTTCATGTGACAGAGATGTTGTAACATCAAATACAAGGTCAAAGACCTTTTCTCTAGCATGGTTGACCACGTTTTTAAGTTGATAGTTTAGAAAACTCTTTTAGCAACATGCCTGTTATTAATAATGTTTTAGCAATTGTTTTTAAGGTATTGTCAAATCTGGGCAGATTTCTATCAAGTTTTCTCCACATATGAGCTTTAAAAATTGGAAGAGACTTTCACAGACTAGCCTCAGGCTCCATACCCTCTAGACTTATGCTTCTACCCCACCTCCCCCATAAGAAGGGGGTAGGCAGGACCCTGGGCCATCCCCTTCCTGTCTCCACACCAGGAGAGCTGGCAGAGTGAGCCATTGTACCGCGAGGACGACCAGCACTGATACATGAGTGTGAACCAAGTAAATCTATTCCATACAAATCCACATTAGATGTGCACCGCCCCCCCCCTGCCGGGCATTCAACTTTTCCTCAGAGATTTCCCAGAAATGGCCATGGCCGCTCCAACTCCAGCCATAGGTGGGGAGAGATACCTGAGAAGTTGCAGTAGAGGGAGGCTAAGCTATCGGACATTTGTGCATTTTCAGTACATGCCCATGTGAACACAGCACTAGGGCAGTGCAAGCTAGACTGGGCTCAAAGCTAAGCTTCCTCAGAAAATCCATCTCCAATCAAGCAGGAGAAGCTGACTTTGAGTCCTGATGTGTCCTGGCAGGTGAAGCTAAGTTCCGCGCCTTTAATTGACAACTGAAGAAAAGGGGAGAGTAGAAGGGATGGAAGATGCTGGAAGGAAAATGATGACAAAATACCAGTGGCCTGAGGCTAGTGTATGCAATGAGGGAAAAGTACACTGAAAAATAGGAGCGTTTTTAAAAAGACAAATGCGCTCGTCTGTGCCTCTCCAGCCATCTGCAACGTATCAGTGCACGTATCAGCCAAGCAAATTTGTCATAAATGATTAACTTCTGGAAGAACAAATCATTTGACCTCTCCAGCTGAACAAACACAGAGCGGCAGTGACTAAAAAAGCCAAAGGCAATGCTTCAGCAACACTGAACACATTTTCATGGAAGTCATGCCATTTTATGGCACGGGAGCCTGAGGGGAACTTGGGTAATGGCCTCTCTTTAGTTAAAGGGAACGAATTCTCTGGGCCTCAGGTTGCGAATGGAGTTAGTGAAAGATGCAGAGGGAGACTTAAGATCTCAAAGGTTGATTCTGGTGTAGCTTTGAAAACATGGTCCACAAGTTCTTAAAAGGAGAGTTTGATTTATGAAAAGATTCCAATTTCTGGGACACCAACAAAGAAACTGAATGAAGGTAGCAAAATGGTGCCGGGAACCATCCAGTAATGCCGGGGTTTAAGTTTCAAGTGACTCTGTGCCTCTGAGGTAAGCACTCAGCTATCAAAATTTTCACAAATGAGCCAGAAGAGTTCATTGGGACCCAGATTGCAAATGTGCAGCCACATTAATTGCAAGTTTCCCTGTTCTGTGACGCTTTCCACCATAAGAAGATTTTAAAATAAGAAGTATGCCTATCCCCAGGGAATTTTTGTTTAATTCAGATAAAGCCTAACAGGGACTTGCACAAATAAAATGCAAATGAGAATGAAGAAAATTAATTAGAAACCAAGATCAGAATTCCTTTTCATTAACACCTTGAAAACCACCATTCCTCCCAAAGAAAACTTGAAGAAATATTAATACACTAAAATTAAAATTCAAGTCACCACTTGTTTTTTCTGGATTGTTTTGTTTTCTTTTTGCCATGACCTTGCTAAACTAAAGTTAATGATCTGGTCAGCCCAGAGACCACATCTTAAAGGACATTTTCCTCTATAAAGCAGAAGGTCAGAATTCTGTTCTGAAGCCTGTGCCTGACACATGGTTATTAAAAAACCAGCGCTCTCCCTCAGGCTCTAGAAGCCAGCACCCACTGAACAATGAGACAATAGCCCTGATGCATTGTTGATTTCCGTGGACCAGGCATCAAATACATGGCAATTCCCACAACATGTGAAAAGACTTCTTACAGCTTTACTTTAAATCATGACTGTAGAATACACACACAAGGTCACCTATGGTTTTGTCTTGAGTTTAAATAGTTGAAAAGATAGAAATAACTTATGAATAATCATTTGACAAAATGCACTCGCGTTTATAGCACTTACATTATGTCATTTGCAATGCATCCTTTAAAAACATGAGTGTTTTTAAAGCTTGAAAGAAAAGTTTAGAAACTCATCACAGAAACAAAAACTAAAAGTAAAAATAAAGAAAGAAAACAAAAAGAAAGAAAAGCTCATCACAGAATACTTGGAAAAGAGAGAAAAACAGAATAAAAAAGAAAAGCTCCAAAATAGATGCCATCTAGAAACAACCATGGTTCCTATGGGTTCATCTTCTTTAGTATTTTTGCTATTCATAGTTCTTTTCACATAAATTTTAACATATGAAGTATTCAAGATTTTATATGCTGATTTTCAGTCTTTTCCTAATTATAAAAATAATACCTGCTTATTGTAGATCATCTGAATAATATAGAAAATCATGCATCTACAATGCCACCACCCGGAAACAACTTTTCAAATATGTTGGTGTAATTCTTCACATTTTTTTCTTTTTTTTAACCTAAGCAACTAAATATGTCTACATTCTTGTTTAAAAGATTCTTTTGGGGGCATGTGGATGGCTCAGTAAAGCGTCTGACTCTTGAGTTCGGCTCAGGTCATGATCCCAGCGTTGTGGGATCGAGCCCCATGGCCAGCTCCACATTCCGCATGGAGCCTGCTTAGGATATTCTCTCTCTCTGCCCCTCCCCTGCATGCACAGATGCACGCAATCTCTCTCTCTCTCTCTCTCTCTCTCTCTCAAAAAAGAAATTTTTTGAAGATTTTTTAAATGCATTTACTTTTTTGAAATTTTAAATATTTATTTATTTATTTATTTATTTATTTATTTATTATTATTTTTTTGAGAGAGAGAGCAAGGACAAGCAAGGGAGGGGCAGGGAGAGAGGGAGACACAGAATCTGAAACAGGCTCCAGGTTCTGAATTATCAGCACAGAGCCAGATGCAGGGCTCAAACCCATGAGCTGTGACATCATGTCATGACCTGAGCCGAAGTCAATGCTTAACAGACTGAGCTACCCAGGCGCCCCTAAAAGATTTTTTAAAGATAAGTATAAGAGGTAAAACACGAATGGCCCTTTTCCCCTTCTGTGTCAACATCTGCCATCCCCATTCCATCTTGGTGGACATTTATATTAGTCCTAATTATTTTTATTACAAATAATGCTGCAGTGAACATCTTTGTATACACATTTGTGTATATAGGCAAGTATTTCTTCAGACAAATTCCTAGATTTAGAATCCCTAGATCAAAGGAATTAAATTATGATAATTTGGCCTTCAAAAGATTTACAATTTACACTCCAGTCAATAGTGTGAACCTTGCTCCTCTAATTCTGACCCACAAATTATGAACGACAGTTAAAATTTATACTTTCCCAACTACTAGCAAGGTTAAGTACATTTTCATTTGTTTATTGATTATTGAAAGGGCGGGCCTAGCCGGCCAACTCCATCTTGTTCTGTGTCCTTCACCTTGACCACGCCTCCTCCCCTTGAGTAACCTCCCGCTCACCTGCCTAACAGGACTCGGACCCTTCCCCAGCCAATCGGCTGAGGCCACAGCCATTACCTCACCAACTGCCCCTAGGCCCCAATAAAACCTTTGTCCTTTTGAAACTCACTCTCTCTCCCCAGTATCTCACCGCTGCCTCGGTGCAGGTAGGGGATTGAGCTCGAGCTAGCTCAAATAAAGGCTCTTTTGCTTTTACATCAGACTCGGCTCCCTGGCGGTCTTTGGGGATCACGAATTCTGGGCATAACAATTATTTGTAATTTTTATTTCATAAATTTCTTATTCATATCTATTTTGTTTGTTTTAAGATATTTTTCAATGTTTATCTATTTTGAGAGCAGGAGAGAGGCAGAGAGAAAGAGGGAGAGAGAGAATCCCAAGCAGGCTCCACACCAACAGCACAGAGTGACAGCCCTGACTTGGGGCTCCATTTCACAATCCGCGAGATCATGACCTTAGCCCAGATCAAGAGTCAGTCACTTAACTGACAGAGCCACCCAGGCGTGCCTATTTTGTTTGTTTTTATATTGATTTCTAGGAAGTTTTTATATTTGCTGGTCACTAATCATTTTTCTTCCTGTCTGCCGAGTATCTTAACTTTTTACAGTGACATTTGTCATAAAGACATTTGTTATTTTCTCTGTAGTCAAATCTACAAATATTTTCTTTTGGGGCTCTGAGTTGTGTATGTTTTGGAAGTCCTTCTCACATCCCCAAGATTATTTTAATTTTTTTTTTCAACGTTTTATTTTTATTTTTGGGACGAGAGAGACAGAGCATGAACGGGGGAGGGGCAGAGAGAGAGGGAGACACAGAATCGGAAACAGGCTCCAGGCTCTGAGCCATCAGCCCAGAGCCCGACGCAGGGCTCGAACTCACGGACCGCGAGATCGTGACCTGGCTGAAGTCGGACGCTTAACCGACTGCGCCACCCAGGCGCCCCCCCAAGATTATTTTAAAAAGTAAGAGTATTTTCCTCCTGATACTTGTATGGCTCTGCTCTTGAGACTTAGCTCTTTATTTCTGCTTCTGATGAAATAAGGGTGTGATTTTATCTATTTCCAAATAGCCTAAGGTCCCAACAATATTTATCAAATTGTCCACGTGAGTGTTCTGTATCTAATGGCACACTTTAAATTACGCCAGCTTGATGTTACATTTTGGGGTGTTGAGGGTCTTCTCTCCCCATTGTTCTTGTTTGCTGTGTCAGTATCCATAACTGTTCTCTGTTTTCTCTTTAAAAGTGAATTTTATAATTATTTTGCCCATGAATTCTCTTGGAATTTGATTGGGAAATGTCCTGAATTTATAGATTAATTGGGCAGATGTGAAAATCCTTATAATAGTGAGCGTTGCCATCAAGAACACACTATATATGTCCAACTTGTAACTATTATTTGTATCTTTCAGTAAATATTTACAGTTTTTAGGGCGCCTGTGTGGCTCAGTTGGTTAAGCATCTGACTCTTGATTTCAGTTCAGGTCATGATCTCCTGGTCTTGAGATCAAGCTTCAAGTTGGGTTCCATGCTGGGCTTGGAGCCTGCTTAAGATTCTCTCTCTCTTTCCCTCTGCTTCTCCCTGACTTGTGCTCTTTCTCTCTCTCTCTCTCTCAAAAAAAAAAAAATTTCAATATTTCTCATGTAGTTCTTACACATGTTTGAGGTTATTTCTGAATTTTAACTGGGAATAGATTTTGGATTTGGCAATTTTCATTTTCCTAGAAAGTCATTTTATTCAAACATGTTGGCGTGACTTGTACAAACTATTCTCATGTATTTTTTAAATTTCCTGCCTATCTACAGTGATGTCAAATTCTTGTTTCTAATATTGTGCTTTTACTGTGATTGAATTTGCTATAAGAGTGCCTTTTTCACTGTTTTTTTTTTTTTTTTTAAATCAAGTATAGGGATTTTTTTGTTTACTATTTCATTAATCCTACTTGCCTTTTTTTTTCTTTTTTGTATTCTTTCTTTGGATTTCTTTTCTTGTTATTGTTCACTCTTCAGCTTCTTTCTCATTTTTTAATTTTTTTTAATGTTTTATTTATTCTTGAGAGAAAGAGAGAGCATGAATGAGGGAGGGGCACAGCAAGAGAGGGATACACAGAATCCGAAGCAGGCTCCAGACTCTGAGCTGTCAGCACAGAGCCCAAAGTGGGGCTCGAACTCATGAGCTGTGAGATCATGACCTGAGCCAAAGTTGGTCACTCAACCGACTGAGCCACCCAGGCGCCCCTCGTTTTGTAATATGTACGTGTAACACTACACACTGTCCTTCAAGTACTCCTTTGACAACTTCTTACATGGTTTATATTTGGAGACTCCAATGTTAATCGTGTCTGTTCCTCTACATCTGCTTCCCTCACAGGGTATCCCTTATATCTACGCCCTTTCTTCAGCACCGTTACATCCTGCCACATCTGGAACTGGGTAGTTACAGTTCACTATCAAGAAAATACTGACATACTGAAGACTGATCACTGGTTGCTCTGAATGTCCAGAGTCACATTTTTCAACCCACCTTTCTCATCTTTTGATAGTTCTCTGTGTTTCCCATAGGGTGGCCTCCATACTGCTACTTGCCCTTATGAGTCACTGAGACTCTTTCTGCTTGATCCTGAGAAAAGCTGATTCCTCATATTTTTCTAAATTGGTCACCCATGAGAAACAAACCCTTCTCTTACTAATATTAGCCACCTCTTTTGCATATTGTTAATGCATCATTATGCTCTACATATAAGGAAACACACAACCAGTGTTTTTTAAGGTCATCAAAAATTAGATGGATTTTCTAATGTCCTTTTAGAGAGAACTTTTCTGAATCCTGACTGAGATTTTTTTCACCCCTTAAAAGTATTTGTTTACCCTTTCTTCCTCAATGTAGAGTCCACCCTGGACATATCTACTAAATCTCCTGTGGGCTAGAATTCTGATGACCCATCCTAAGGTCTACCTGAGGAGATACTCCCCTTGCTTTGGTGAGGTAGAAGTTGGACTTCCCCTGCACCCCAGAGAGAGCCCTACTAGATTTCCTTTCCTTAGATCACTATCTCCTCCCCACCAACACTCTGATGATGCTTTGAGGATGGAGGGACTCCTCTTTTCCCTAGTTTTTTTAATGTGCAAGAAGTAATAGTGATAGTCAACAATTGATCATTGTTTTATAGAGTAAAATCATGACTGTCATATAAAATAAATGTGTTGGAGATTTTATTTGACTCATTAATTAATAAGGAAGCCAGAAAAATATGGTAGCCAACTTAAGGAGAAAGCAAAGAACAGACAACAATGTAAGTCCCACAAAGTGCTGAAATGAATTGGCTTAATACATGCAAACCATGCTTCTTTCATGAGGACGTAAGAGGATCAATTACCTCTCCACCAGACAAGGTTTTATTTGCATGGCTATGGACATGAATCATTTTTATTGCTATTAGTTATCTATAATTTACAGAGTTATAAAATCACTCAAAGACAAGGAAACTGTAGAGATAATCACAAAAATTGTGCTATCAAGACATCCAGTCATCTGCTTTGTTCACTTCAAAGGCACTTTGAAGACACTGATATGCTTCCCTTAACAGCTTCAGTTTCAGCTTTACCCTATAAACTGGTGGGGGTCCCCTTCCCATGTCTGGTAGTTCGTGACTACCTGGGATTCCCAAATAAGACATAGTCTGGGCTCCTGACCACCCAGGAATCATAGGGTCCTCCTTTGTACGAAGCTTCCATGGATACCAGCCAGTGGGCCACATGGAGCTCTCCCTCAGATCAGCTTTATGCTGGATGAGTCTTTTCTTCTTCTACCTTTTAACCACACACAAAAGTCACTGGGCATCCAGGGACCCTTCAGATACCAAGAAATAGGGTCTGAATCATATTTGTGATGACTGCATGTGGCCCACTGCTTTTTTTTTATTCCCAATTTGTATAACAAATTTGTTGTAGTCCCCTTCGAGAGCCCAAGAAATAGTTGTAGATTTTTTAAGCCTTCCAACTGAAATAATCCCAGCACTAGCCAGTTCTCAGAATCTCCTCTTGGTGCACATGGATTCAAGCTAAATTTATGAGCCAAAAAGAATGCCCCAGCCCTTTTTCTATCAAGGAGTCTTCAGAGATTGAGTGAGAAAATACATAGTAGGAGGAAACTGGTCTTTCTTCACAAATGGGCTGCGGACTATGATTGGAGACCCTTCACCTGTTAGTGCCACTTACAATATGCTTGCTCTTTCAAGGAATAATAATTTAAGGGGTTGTACTAATTCTAGTCTTAATCAAAGTCCTTTTAAGGTCAAATAATTCTCCCACTTTACAAGTGAAGAAATTAAGGCTCAAAGAAATTAAGAAACTTGCTTAAAGTCCAATAATTATTATGTAACCATGCTCTGATACATAGTTGATGTAACTCAACATACTGAATGTCTTCCATCACACTATGTTGCCCCTCTGTATTCCAACATTCTGCACATATACACTCAGGGCCTACTATGTGTAAGGCATTTTTTAAGCAACACCATTTATCTCGTCATGCAAGAAAGAAACTTCTACATTAGCCTGACTCTACCATCTGCTCCCCCATGCACATTCAGTGGTGTTTTCAGCTCGATGCATGTTATTTTGATGTATTTCTCCACCGCATCCCTTACACTCTATGCCTCCACACACTGGCTTATTCATCTCATATCCATCTCTGTTCACTGGAATAACACAATGTTGTTTTCTGGCCTCCCTAATTCTAGCTTCTTCTCATCTCTCTTTCCTACCCATGTACACTTCTTATTTGCAATGAGTAATACTGCTGATCTATGCATGTCCCTCCCTTGCTTAACAAATCTCTGGCTCCACAGTTACTGTAGGATAACGTGCAAACTCCATAGTGTGGCCCATAAAGATGTTAAAAATATATCAGCTCATCTTTCTGGTCATTCTTCATCACAGCCACTGATGAATCTATGACCTAGCCACAGCACATTAGTGTCTGTATCCACAGCATCTCATCAGGCCTCCATGCCTTTCCCTTTAAGCTGTACTTTTGAATTACAAATGTCCTTAAAAAAAAAAAATGTCCTTCCCTGATTCCAGGTCAGATATCTCCTCTTCTGTGAGACATTCACTGATATCACCACCATTCCCCATTCACCAAGAAAAATAATTCATTCAGGGTGCACGTTCCTCTATTAAAGCATATACACACACAGATTCTACACCAGGTGTGTTTATATTTGTACCCTTGGCTAGACTGGAGTCTCCTCATGGGCCAAGGTCATTCCACATACCTTAACATTTGAGCATACAGCACAAAACCCAGTATGAGGAGTCCCTCAACAAATGTGTTGTTGAAAATCTGAATTAATAAAAGAACATATGTTGAACTTGAGGGTCCCATTTCAGACTCTTTACCACATTCTGTCACTTTAAGACAGAAGAAACAGGGGTGCCTGGGTGGCTTAGTCAGTTGGACATCCGACTCTTAATTTGGGCTCAGGTCATGATCCCAGGGTGATGGGATCGAGCCCCACATCGGACTTTGCACCGAGTGTGGAACCTGCTTAAGATTCTCTCTCTCTCTCTCTCCTTTTGCCCCTCCCCCCACTCATGAGCTCTCTCTCTCTCTCCCTCTCAAATTAAAAATAACATTAAAAATCCTTAAAAAAAAAGGAGGAAGAAATAGTAATAACAGTAAGCAGAAAAACAAGAAAAATGGAAATTCTAGGGCTAGCGCTCAGGGAAAGCTGTATAATCCTGAATGTCTCCCTAAACCCCAGTGGTTAGGAAATGAATTGCCACGCAGGAAACCAGTGCTGTGTGAGAGCCTGTGCCCTTCCAGGCTGCATTCAGTGAAGCCACGTGGGCAGTTTGGAATCAGCCATAATGGGGTGGTTTACACCATGGAAATTGGCAAATGGTGTGAATAGTGTTGTGGGGAGGTGGGTCTTGTGTTGTTGTTTCCATTTTACATTGTACAATTCTGTGGTCTTCAGTGTATTCACTGCTTTGTGCAACTATCAAAACATCCAATATCAGAATATTTTCATCATCCCCCAAAACATCCATACCCCTTAACAATCATTCCCCATTTCTTCCTCCCCTAGCACAGGCAATCAATCTTTGTTTCTTCTTTCCTTCCTTCCTTCTTTCCTTTTTTCTTTCTTCCTTTCTTTCTTTCTTTAGAACTAGTTTTCAAACATTCACAATATGCCACTGTTGGGAAACCATCTGTTTCTATAATAACAGTTACTTTTCTCTTCCCCACTCAATGCTTTGATACTTCAAGTACCTTGAGGCCTCCTAAACCCCAAGGTTTATATAACAAAGATTTATATACATTTAAAAAGAAGTTATTTTAGCTCTTGCTTAATTCAACTTACCCATCACAGAATGAGATGAAAAATAGTCATGCGTAGAGAAAAGATCAGGAGTTAATAAATCTTTAAAAAGGCTAGATCACTTTCTGTCAGATTAGTATATGGGATTTACTTTTGCATGAGACAATGGGCTCTTGTCTATTTTTAGATTAGATAATGCATTTCCTAGGACCCACAGGAGTCCTTGGCTTCTCTTATTACTGAGCACACATGCAGAGACCAGAGGTTTTATGAAAGGGAAAAAGAAAAAGACAAGGGGAAAGGATTGGTGGTTTGCTCTTTTGATCACTAATGCAACTCCATCAAGAAAGAGGAAATATAATGCCCAAGAATTTCCTCAAAGAAGTTCACCACAAATGCAAAACAATACACATGTATCAACAGATGTATATGCATTGCACATTCACACAAGAGCACTTGTACCATGAGATCATTTGTTAATGTCCTAATGACCTGCGAGTCCCAGAACTGTCTCTCCAGATGTGGGCTCCCAGACACCAGATGCGTATTACTTATCTAATTAATGCCTGCTGATTGAACTTGTTTCTAAATCTTTCATATTTGCAAAAGCAGGGAAAGCTGTGCTGTCCTCTAGGGAAGGCACTTTAAGCTTTGAACTCCAAGTGTGGCCCATGGACCAGCAGCAGCAGCATTATCTGGGAGATGTGAGAAATGCAGAGCCTCGGGCCCTACTCAGACTTAATGAGTTTGGTTTATATTTTATCAACATCTCTAGCTGATTCACATGCACAGTGATGTTGAGAAGCACTGGATGAAAACCAGTGGTGGATCCTTTGATTGATGGTTTTCTCACCTCACTGTCTTGAGTTTGTGTGAAGGAAGAACTTGCTGAGACTTACTTGGCATTCATCCAAATGATCTCTCACCAAAGCTTAGATGTCTTGGGAATCCCCATCCCATCTCAAGTTTTGGAGCTGAGACAAGAGGCTTATTTTCTTCCCAGATTGGAACCCTACTGACCGCAGAAATGTCAATGGCCCATCTTCAGAGATCATGGATAGTTTCACTTCAAATCAAGTTTTGGTAAAAGACACTAATATGCTCATTACAGACAATCTAGAGAACTATGGAAAAACAAATTAAAATCACCTGACTTTCCACCACTGAGTGTTAAACACTTAATATTTTGGCACTTTTTTTTTTTTTTTAACATGCAGGTGTTACATCCTATTTCCAGTAGAATTCTTTATTCTACACAACTGGGAGGATAAAGTATATGGAGTTTGTATCCTGGTTTTTTTTCCCCCACATGTCATGATTATTCTCTTATTGCTAAAAATTCTTCAAGAACATGATTTTAATGACTTATATTCTTATGTGATTATATCATATTGTATTGAAATACTATCATTTTCTTGAATATTTTAAACATTTGTTAACCCTTATAAATGACATTGTAATTAAGATTCTTGTGCATAAAAATTTTTCTGACTTTTTTTTAAGTAGACTCTATGCCCAACGTGGGGCTTGAACTCATGACTCTGAGATCAAGAGTCTCATGCCCCTCTTTTTCTGACTTTCTCATTATTTCTTCTGTATAGATTTTCAGAAGTCCACTTCCTGGGTCAAATGATGTGAATTTTATAGGTATTGATACATAATGTGGAAATGTATCACATATCATAATATGGGGCTCCCTTCTAGAGCCCCAAAAGGTGGACCACACCCTCACCAGCCTTTTGGACTCCTCAGCTCCCTAGAAAACCATTACTATTGCACTGTTTTCTTTTGAATTTTTTTTTTTTTGATAAAGCAGTGTGGTTTCATTTGTGAACTCTTTATACTCCTTGATCTTGATCATTTTTTATTATTGGGCTGCTACCTCAACAATATGTGTGTTGATTGAAGTATTTTCACATAGTTAATTCTTTATCTAATCATTTGCTCTATTTTCCCAGTTTCCATTTAACGGTGTTTAAAGTCATATAAATGTTTTACATTTTAAATTGAATATTGTAAAAATCATGAATCTTTTATTCCGGATTTCTTACATAGTGCTTATGGTTAGAAAGATCCTCGCCACTAAGGAGGGCATAGTTAATCTATATATATTTTCCAGAACAAGGTAAAATAGCAGGGCTGCTAGTGACTATCCTAACCTCATTCCTGATGAAGTATGATGTTGACTTTTAGCTGGATCACTTCCTGAATACTTCATTCCTTCCCATTTTTTGTGATGTTTCCTTAATCACATGTTATCTCCTAAAACATACTCAGGAGCCTTTTTGACAGCTGAACTATCTTACTGATCTGTCAATTCTTGCTCTGATATCATATGATTCTAGCTATATTACATCCTGAAAATTTTATCTGATCAGCTCAGTTTACAAACTGAAAGAAAAGGTGACTTTTTAAAAATTTTACTTTCTAACTTCGACCTCCTATGGAATATATGAAATTTCCAACCCAAGAGCTCATATGCAGGTCCAAATTTTCAGCAAAGAAGCAGTCATCTCTTGTTGTTTTAACATAGAGCATTAGATATTAATAAATGTAATCTCCTCAAAGATAGCCTTGCCTTTCCAAAAAAGAAACTGGAATATGCATAACTTCCTGGTGTGAAGTCTGAAGTTTCATTATATTTTGTCATGCAAAACAATGTCCACTCTCTGTTTCTTGACATATCTGACTGGGCATATTTAAAAGCCACTATAAACAGCTGGGAAAAAGTCTTTCCTCTTTGTGGTTATTTTTGTGGTTGAAAGTGTGAAGGTCAAGTGTCCTCTATTTTCCTGAAGAAATCTTGTCCTTTTCCTTTTGGCTTATCTTACATTGACTCTCTTTTAAAATTTCTCACAGCAGTTATTATGTAAACCACCCAAGGGGTATAGAGACTCATGAAGGGTTTGCCCTCTGGTGTCCAACAAACTGGGGTTCACTTGTTCAGTTCCTTAACTTCCATTAGCTTCTGCTTCATCATCTGTAACATTAAGAAAATAATGGTTCCTATCTTGTGGAGTTGGTAGAATGGTTAAATGAGATTAAAGGAGCTAACACAATGCCCTAAATCAACACTAAATAAATGTAAGCTTAAAACATAGACCCCTCTCTCTCTCTATCCTCCCCTCATCTTTGCAGTTGATCTTGCCTGACTTTTACTTTGCCAAGAAGATGAAATTCTCAGTCTATCCTTTCCTTTATGCTCATCCTTGACTCTAGCAATCTTATTCCCTCCTTCTTCCTATCTCAAAAGAAGGTCCTCCTCCCTGACATGGCTATCCCTAGATGTGTGATCACCTTCCAATGCAGAAGCTATAATGCCTGTCTGAACTAGCTTTGGAAGCCATACACTATTATTCCTGCTTTATTCTGCTGGCCCCACACACCAGCCCTGATTCAACATAGAAAGGGACAGCAGGAGCACTTGAACACCACAAGATAATGATCAGAGGGGCCATGTTAGAGGCTACCCCAGTACACTCTCATACTCCTATCATTCCACATGCCTTTGGAAAGGTTGTATACACTGGTCACAATTTCTTATCCTCTACTCTCTCAGGCAGAGTTCCTATTTGCAAGCAATTGAACTTGACTCCAAGTATTCAAGAGAGGAATTTACTTAAGGGATATTTGGGGGAGAGCTGGAGACCCAGGGTGGCTGAAGTTACATTTCTAGGAACAGTGCCCAAAGTCTGGTCACAGAACTGGCCCAATGACAGAATAGTCCTTTGCTGAAGCTGCTGTTGCTGCTGCCCTACTAAGCACTATAGAGGACTACCACCGTCAATGCCACCCCAACAATGACACTTTTTTTTTCCAGTCAGGACCACAACCTCACAACCACTGCTCTTCAAAAAGCCAAAACCTCTACTGCCACCCAACCAAAAGAAACATAAAGGATTCTTCAAGTAGGTCTCTTTCACAAGTTGTGCTTTTCTAAACAGATGTTTAACATGGGTGTGTCTGGTCAGTGCTGTGTGGGTCACATTCTTGCATCCCAGCTTTGAGAAAGCCTGGGAATTTCAATTTCTAAGTTCTGCTTTGATGAGGCAAGATGAAAAAAGGCCAGAAATACCCAAACACTGCAAGAGTTTCCAAAAGTGTAGGACATCTAGAAAGAATGACAAAGTGTCCACAGTACCTACTTCTTTTAATCCTTGCAATTTGGCTTCTGTGTCACTTTTCCACTAAAGCTGTTCCTCAGGGGTCCTCAGTGACATTCAATGGACCTTCCTCTTGGATCAGTGCTGCACTAGTTGAGCAAGTTAAAGTAGCCCTTGGCTAGTATCTTAGGATAGGTTCCCCAGAAGAGGACATGGAAACAAGAACTCATTTCCAGGTGGTTTATTAAGGAAGTTTCTCCAAGGAGACTGGCTAAGAGGTGGGGGAAACAGAAGAGGAAGAGGAAGAGGAAGAAGCTAAATATGGGCACAATTTCAGGCAAAGTCCCAGGGAGTAGATTCAGCTTGATCCTGCAGGGATCAGAGTTTTGACCTGAGACCAGGGAGCTTTCACAATTTACCCCCAGAGGGGCCAGGGAGGGACACCAACTATAGGAGCTACTAGCTCCTTGATTTTGCAGGTAATGTGACCATGGTAGCCTTAGGACAGTCTTCTGAGGAGAAAAAAAAAAAAAAAAAAGAAGAAGCAGACCTGGACCACTGGAGATCAAAGCACACAGGTTCCTTAAGGACAAAGATGCACAGACATGGTAAAAGAAACCTGAGGTTTTCTGGACAGAAGACCAACAGAACCCAATAGAATCAGGGATTTAGTATTCAATTTCAAATCTACCTTCCTGTGAGTACCACTCTAACCTGGGTCCACAGCCTTGCCAATGGGGTCCTGTCATCAACCAGCCACCATTAAGCCCTGTTTCTCAGTAATCCCCTGAACCTCCCTCATGCTTCATCCAAATTTACTGTCAGCTTACACCAAATATCTTAACCTTTCCTCCCTTAAGGGCATCCCTTTTCCTATGCCAAGGGTACCCTCCCCTCAGTTCATCTACTGTAGAATTTCCTGAGATCAAGCTCAAATACCGTCCCAATCAGGAAGTCTTTCCTGGCCACCCCAGCACTCAAGGACAGCTTTCCCTTGAGTCAGGACAAGACGGTTTTTAGCTCTTTTAAGAGTCTCATCAGGCTCTCTCTAAAGTACTGTAGACACATTCATCCCTTGTCTTCCTTGATGAGTTTTAGGCTCCTGAGGACAAAGACTGCTTCTTATAAAACTATGCTTACTACACAGCATCTTACTAATAGTGTTCATTTACATGTGTTTGTTTGAAAAAATCCTACTTCTGAGTTCATAAAACATCAATAATATTGCAGTTTACTTTTAAAATAGAGCATTTGCAGCTACCTGGATAACTCAGTCGGTTAACCATCCAACTCTTGATTTCAGCTCAGGTCAAGATCTCATAGATCATGAGATCAACCCCTGCACTGATAGTGCAAAGTCTGCTTGGGGTTTTCTCCTTCTTTCTGCTTGCTCTCTCAAAATAAATAAATAAATATTTTTTAAAACACTTAAAATAGAACATTTCCTGAATTAGAACCTCTAGTGTATTATCTTCAATATATCCCTCTGTTGAGAGCAGAACAATATAACACACATTTGTGTAATTATTCCTGGTCTAAAAAGTAAGTACTGAAATAAAAGGTTTGGCTCTGGATCCCAAAACAAACAAACAAAAAAACAAAAAACTCTAGAAGATTGTCCTGACCCTTTTTGATGATTTTCATCAAGTGAACTTATCTCCAGTTCCTACTAAGGCAGGGCTGATGCCTTCTTAGCTGTTGGGAACCAGGTGCTCTCTTGTGACCCCATCTACTTAAAACTCCTCCATAGTGTTCCACTGGTCTTAGAACTCAATCCAGCATTCATAAGTCCCTGCATGATCGAGCTTATCTACCCCACCAAACTCATCTCACCAAACTTTCCCTTTGCTCACAAATCTCCCTCGGCTCTAAGCTGCTCTTGCAACTGCTGTCTACCACACTTTTCTTTGCTTTAGAGCTATTGATTGTCCTTGCTATTCCCTCTGCCAAAGTACCTTTTCCCCTGCAGGTGACGCACTAATTGACTCCTCTTCATCTTTTAGGTCTCAGCTGTTCTATCTCAAGTGGCCCTTTTACCCCTTCCCCTGGGTGGTGTCAACTATGTCACTTTGTTTATGCCCTTCAAGGCCTTTATGGTAATCCGAAATTAGTATTAGCCCAAATGATACTGTCTCCCTTCCCCAGCTAAAATTGCATGTTACCCAAAGATTACCTTACGTATATGTTCAGGGCCTACAACAATTCTACACTCAGTGTGGGCACTCCGTTAACGGTTGTTAAATGAGTAAATGGAAGAGCATGCTTTGGTAAGGAAGGTTTTCTTGTGCAAGACAAAACACAAAATTATAAAGCAATAGATAAATTTTACTTCATAGAATTTAAAAACTACAGAAACCAAGTAAAAAATGGGGAAAAAATACTGGGAACAAAAGTAGATGATGGAAAGTTCATGTTATGGGCACAGTAGTCAATAATTCAGGTGCCATTAAAGGAAATAATGAAGAGGAAGGTAGAAAAAAATAAAACTCTAACATGCAACATGGATCATCTATGTGGTTGTGGAATTCTCCGAGAATGGAGTGAAAAGGTGAGTTTTGAAGAATTGAGCCATCAAATGCCTTTGGGATGTGGAGAGCATTCAATCCTCTCAACAACTCCACATGGCATGACATTTTTATCCCCACTTAACAGAAAAAAGATACCATGAATAACTACCTAACTTTACTCAAGAGAGTAAGTAATTGAGCTGGAATTTGTCCATAAGTCTTTGTGGCTTCAAGTTTTATTATGTTCTTTTTATGCCAGTACACATCTTCCATTTTTCATTGGTGAGACTAAGCAAAAGGGAGTTAGGACATGATCTGTAGCATTCTTGGGCAGTGGGCTTTAAGCCCAGAAGAAAAAATAAAAAGTAGGACTGCAATGCCTTGGGGAAGAAATACCAGAGTCTAGAAACTCTTAAATCTCATAATCTTAGTACATTAATCTCTGCACACTCCAATCACAGTTGGAAATGTGACTTGACTGCCCAGGGGAATAAGTGAGGTTCCAGAATCAAAATTACACAAATAAGCCATAAAATCTTAGGACTATTAGATAGCTTCTAAAACTATTTTCTTAGAAACCATTTTGTCCAACTCCTTTTCTTCTTAGAAAAGTGACATTCAGAAAAGTTCAGTATCTTGCCTAATGTCACAAAGCTAATTGGTAATATCAGTCTAACCAGGTCACAGCCAGCCCTATGCATTGCATAGACTGTGGCTTTTTCCTCCCACTCAAAGAGGATTTTGAGACAGAATCTTTGAGACTGTATACCTTTTCTTAGATCATAGTTCCCTACAAGTTAATTCCACTTTGCTTGGGAGTCCTTTCTGCAAAGCTGGACTCTCTCTGTTGGCATTATTGGCCCTGTTTGCTCAAATTTGCAGAGGCTGACCTCCTCTCAGATCCAGAAACAGCCTCCTTCATAGAAACCGTGACTATAATATGCTCTGAACTTGTGGTCAAATCTTGCCAGAGGCAAAAGTCCTCTTCCTGATGGGCACTTTCCCACAACTGGTATCTTGAGAAACTGGAAGTTCAGGTATTTGTTGCCAAGAAAGAAGCCTGAATCATTGAGCACTAAACTGTGAGATAATAGAGAACCAGCCACTCACCAACTGAGATTTGGGAGGCTGAGAATGCATTGAGCTGTCAGCTTCTTCAGTGAAGCCAGATTCAGCAACTGGGTGCTTTCCTGTACCTTCCAGCCTGATGCTCTTCCTGTGGTTGGGAGAAAGGAGCTGGGGTGAATTGACCCAGAGGAAAAACAGAGATGAATTAGAAACTACTTCCTTTTCCACAAACATTCACTTGGGGAATAGTGGATCAAGGCATATCAACATTAGTAAACATTGTGTTCACCTTCCTTTGACTCAAAGACATCAGCTTTTTAAAATGAAGGCTATTAAGGAGAGTGGCTATGTAGGGACTCATAAATTATGAATTTACTAGTCATGGATGAATACAGATAACCCTGCAATCAGGAGACAGCTGGTAATTAGAAGCAACTCTTCTTCTGATTTAATTAACCACCTGAAGAAATTGGGTTTTGATTTGGATTTGCATTTGAACACTATAATCTCCTTTAAAACAAGGAAAAAGAATAATTTCAAAGTACAGACATCTCTTTCAGATTTATAGTGGGAGAGCTCTCTATGCCATGATTAAAAAAATCAATGAATTAAAAGAAAATTAGCCACCATGTGTTATTGTTGTGAACAATTGTCATTGATCAGCTCAGGAGGGAGGATGGGGTGAAGTAACCTCGATTTCTGAGATCTGATCTTCCCCACTTGGAGACAGACTCCTTTTTTAACTGGTTTGAGGTTGGGGGAACCTAAGTTTGGGCAGTTGCCCAGTAATCACTGGTGAGTAGGTGGCAGGCCCAATACTGAAATAGAGCTCCTCATTTTCCAGTCTATAATATTGCTTGCTGTCCCCCACATGTGTTTGGGAGCAGGGGAGGAAATTCATGAATACTTCTGTGTTTGATCCTGTGGTCTTCCTTGAGCCTCTGACTCGACTGACAGGTTAGACAGGAACAGAATGTGTCCTTCCACCTCCACCCCAACCAAGACAGGTGCTTTAATAAAATCTAAGAAATGTGGTCAGCATTTCAGAAGAATGGTGTTGCTTAGCAGCAGTGACTTTTACAGAAAGGTCAAGTAGATTTTTTCCTAAAGGTTTTTCAGGATATCTGGAGCCAAGTTTCCTGATGATTCATCTAAATATAGTGCTGAAATTTTACTACCTGCATTATTAAAAGGGGTCTTTCAATACTCAGGCTCCACAAATAAATATTAATAATGGCCATCACTTACTTGGTGTATTGTTTCACAAAGTATGGTACAGATACTTGTTCAGATACTACAGGTGGTATACAGATTGATTTTAGGTTCTAAGAGATGAATATTTGTTATTGTAAACATTATTTATTTGTTTAAATAAGTATTTGAAGACATAACCAGTTTACCAACTCCATGCTTTAATGAATATAGTTGCTTAGAGTAAAGATAAGTCTTTAGAATAATTTAAGTAAAGCTAATTAAAATATTTAAATAAATAAGAATACATACAGTCAGTATTCAAATACAGCTGAAGTTTTAAAAGTAATAATTTGGGACTTACTCTGTTCCAGACAATTTGCTGGAGGATTGTGCCTTCTCTTCCCTCCCTTGTTTCTTCAGATGCTCAAGTTAGTATTATCTGTGGGTGAGTGAAACCGAACCCACTTGGGTTTGGTTTTGTTTCCTGAACACTTTACCCTTTGAAGTAAATCCTCTTGGGATTTGGATTTTGCAGGATTATTGGCAGATGTCTGAAATTTTGCTTTAAATGTCAAGCTGTAGAACTCTTTCACTGGTGTGACAGAGCAGTTCATGTCAGCTCTCATGAGTTACATGCATCTCTTCCCAACTCTGCCTTCAAGGACAGCACATGGGTAGCTTGAAATCAGCCTCAATGAGAGTATTCACACCACGGATATTGGCAATTTGTTTTCTTTCTGGAGAACCAGTTATTAAACATTTACTAAAATAGAACTGTATTCAACTTTATTTTAAAAGTGTTGGTGAAGATGTGGAGAAAGGGGAACTCTCATGCGCTGTTGGTAGGAATGCACACTGGTGTGGCCACTTTGGAAAACAGTATGGAGTTTCCTCAAAAAGTTGAAAACAGAAATACCCTATGATCCAGCAATTGCACTACTCTGTATTTACCCAAAGAATACAAAAATGCTAATTCAGAGGGACACACACACCCCAATGTGTATAGCAGCATTATCTACAATAGCCAAATTATGGAAGCAGCCCACGTTTCTATAGACAGATGAATGGATAAAGAAGATAATATATAGATTATACATACATACATACATACATACACACATACACACACACAATGGAATATTACTCAGCCATAAAAAAGAATGAAATCTTGCCATTTGCAATGATATGCAACGATGGAGCTAGAGAGTATTATGTTTAGCAAAATAAGTCGATCTGAAAAAGACAAATACCATATGATTTCACTCCTATGTGGAATTTAAGAAACAAAACAAACAAGCAAAGGGAAAAAGAGTGAAAAAAGCAAACCAAGAAATGGACTCTTAAGTGCAGACAACAAACTGATGGTTACCAGAGGGGAGGGGGTGAGGGATGGGTGAAATAGGTGATGGGGATGAAGGAGAGCACTTGTATGATGAGCACCAGGTGATGGAATGGAAGTGTTGAATCACCATATTGTACACCTGAAACGAATATTACACTGTATGTTAACTAACTGGAATTGAAATAAAAACTTAAAAAAAAATAAAGTCTACCTGCAACATATCACCAGGTCCCTGCACAATCAGAAATGTCTGCCTAAACACCTGCTGCAAACAGGATATCACAGTGTGTAGTGGAGAATGGGCCCTTCTTAAGGGGCAGGGTTTTTAGGCATTTCCTTTTTGAAAACTCTTCTTCCAATCAAAACTTTTGTTAAATGGCCAAACATGGGCTGTTAGCCTTTCAAAGACCTACCTGGATTACATATTTTCCAAATAACACACTAGTAAATCAATCAATCTGTTCTCTATCCTTTTATGCTTTATACAACTGCTAAAATATTGTATAAGTGACCAAAAATTGTGCTAAGATCAAGAACAAAGTGAGGATGTCACAAGAAGACAATAAACAAGATGGTGTGGAACAGGAGGGGGATAATGAAACCCTTCATAAGCCAAACCAAAGAAGCAATTACCAATGATTTATATGGAAAAAAAATTTGAGTGTTCCCAGTCCTCCAAAATAACCTCTCTTAGGTTTTTCTGATACCCTAAGGCACATCTTGATAACTGATGCACACACCAAAAAAATGAAGATAAAGCACAGATGCTCACAGACAAGTTCAAAGATCTGATGGCTGGATGCTGTGATGCTAAGTGTGGTTCCTGGAGAAGATGCTTAGTGGGACCACTCTTGCTGCTGCTCAGGGTACATCTCTGTAATGGCTCACTGCAAAACAAATGCTGAACACTATTTTCAATTTTTGCCTTTCTTTGTAAAAACAAAAATCCTCTTTGGATTTCTTTTGGTTAGCAAAATCAGGTACTAATGTAGGTCTTCCATAAAAGCCAAGTGGTATAGCATGAACTTTCACAAAGTGGGGAATACCTGTATATGAGAGCCACCAGTTCTTCTCAGCATTGGTTGGCCCCCCTGTTTCTGTCCAGTCTCCTTTGATGTTCCTACAGCCTGCCAGAAAGTATCCCTGGGACTCCTCAAAGTTCAGAGTTCAGGACCTTGGTGGTCAACCTGATTGGCTCCCCCTGTAGAGATTAGAACTTCAGAACATGTGTAGGCATTCTGCTTCCCTCTTACATTTACATTTGCTGCTTCCCACTTGACAAATAGTACAAACTCACAAGCATAAAGCTTATTACAGCAGAGCTGGCTAATTCCTGACATGCATTTCATCACTGATTTAAAGCATGTACCATTGACAAATGGATTGCACCTTGACAGTGGGAGGGGCCATCAAACAACATTGACTCCAAGCTGAGAACGTCCCGATTCGGCATGGGCTCCTCCATTGTGGGAAGTTAGCAAATGCAGGCCTCCCACGTTTCACAACTCTAGGGGATATACTTTACATTGTCACCCATGTCAACAGTGACACTTGGAAGCATACATTGCATACAAATGACCAAACCCTCCACAGATAAGAAAGCGAGGACCTCAGAGAAGACTTCTCCAAGTTGCTTAGCTAGCTGCTAGCAGAACCAGGATTGCACACCAGGCCTCTGGATCACAGTCTCTCGAATACACCATACTGCCTCCCATACTTTGCTAATAATAACAACAGAAAAACATGACTATGCCATCTTACTACATCGAGCATTTCCTATGTGCCAAGCCCTGCATATTTAATGAGTTACATACATTTTGTCATTCATAAACATGATGAATGGAGTAAGCCGGGGACTCCCAGGGGCCTAGGTCTATACCATGTTGGCCAAGTCATAAGTAAGAATTTGGCAGAATTCTAGAAAGTCTAAGATGAATGCAGCAGGACTCAATGTTTCTTCTTGCTTTAAAGCATAATACAGGTGTCTCTCAGACTCTCAACCACTCTGCCCCTGAGAAGGAAGGTGACTTCACTGGATATACTGGGCATGTGTAGTTCTTCGCGTTGGTTCTCCTTTGTTTCTCCATGCTATAAGTCTTCCTAGAGGGACTCTCATGTACAGAGTCCAGAATGTGCATGTACATATAGTTATGGCTGATTCTGGATGGCTTGCTACCAAGAGGCTTTGCTATCATTTAATTATTTGTTGTACTGATTGTATAAAAATAAGTCCCTATCTGGGTGGCTCAGTCAGTTAAGTGTCACTCTTGATTTTGGCTCAGGTTATGATATCACAGTTCATGAGAACAAGGCCCGCATCAGACTCTATTCTGACATTGTGAGCCTGCTTTGGACTCTCTCTCTCCCTCTCTCTCTGCTCCTCTCCCATTCATGCTTGCTCCCTTTCTCTCTCCCTCTCTCAAAATAAATATATAAACATTAAAAGAAATAAGCCCGTGTCTCACTAAATAATTCCAGTTGGTGTTTTTTCCTTTATGCATATAATATCACCTTCTCATCATGTTCCAGGTACAGCAATGAAACACTTAGAACGAAAATTGGTTTGACATTTGGAGACAAGATTCTAATCCTTCAAGCTTCTATTCATATGTCTACCTTTCCCCACAGAACTTTTTCAGTTAGGGTTGCATTGGGCTACATGAACCAAATACTCAACTATGGTGTCTTAAACAAATAAGGGGTTTATTTTTCTCACTAAATAAGACATCCAGAGGTAGGAAGTCTAGAGTAGGTGTCGTGAATTGGGAAAGCCACCAAAGACCTAGGATCCCCCTTTCTCTTCCACCATCCTTTGCATGAAGTATTCATCCTTATAGTTGCAAGATGACATCGTGATAGTGTTCAGGCAGGAGAAAGGGGGACAATCAATGGGCAAAAAAGTGCATGCCTATGAAGTCTTTCTTTTCTTCAGGAAAAGAATAGCTTTCCAGAAAACACTACCAGTGGATTTTCATATTTATGTCCCATGGCTATTGCTAGGGAGCCTGAGAAATCAGGTGATTTGGGACACGGTCACATGTTACTCTGAACAAAAGTTGAGTTATGTTAGTAAGAAAAAAGAAGAAAATAGATATTGGATAGTGGAAGATTGGAGTCCCTTCTGGAGCCCCGACCATCAGACCTAACCAGCTGTAAAGCCCTTCTGTAGAGGTCAGAGTTCCCTTCTCCAGCCACAGTCCTAGTTATTAAGTAACCCTTTTCTGGTACTCTTATCTGATTCTGTACTCCCACAGATAAATAAGCCCACCATGTCTTGCCTCTCTGTTAGCTTTGGTCAAAACCCAGAATATAAGTCCCCTCTTAAGCCTAGAGTCCCCTACACTAGACTGTGCTCTCCCAATGCAAATCTCACTCTTTTCTTCTCTCCTGGAACTTTTGGCAGTTCCATATATCCAGAACATCTTTACTGATTATTACCTCCACCTCCATGCCCTTTCCTGAGGTTGAGGGTGTCCTATGACCTTCTCAAGTGAGGGTACTCTTTATCCTTTACCCAGAGAAGCTCAGGACACTTCCCTTAGTTCTCCCCAACCATCCAAATGAGAAATAAAATTTCTCACATTCTGGGCCCATTCAGAGAAGGTTGTGCCTTCTCTAGACCTCCTTGTCCAAATCTAATCTTTCTCTTTCCAAACTGCTGATCATCTGGCCAGAATCGCCATATAGACCCATATCACTTCAGATAATCCTCCCTTCCAGGAAAGTGGACAAAGAGATACACTGTTCAAAATTCTGCCCACTAGGAAGATTTTCCTTCCTCACTACCCTCAGTTGAAATGCTCTAATTGTCCATTTCTGGTGGAGGTTGGCAAGTCTGGGAGGGACATCTGTGTACAGGATCAAACTGTTTTGTTTTGTTCTTTTTTTTATGAATCTTCAGTCATGGGAGCTTTCAATGTGGTTACCAGTGTGGGCTGAAGGAAAGACAGACGAGTGGCAGGAGTAGGCACAATGAGAGTGTGAATTACATGGTCATGCAACCTAGTTATGACTTCAGGGACTACTGAGGCCACTCCTATGATGGCTTCTTATGCTTGAAGACTGAAGACCCGACTTCATGGCTGGGTGAGTCAGACAGTATCTAGGTCATGATCATGCATTTAGATCAAAGCACAGTAGCATCAGATAATATCCAGGTCATGATCATGCATTTAGATCAAAGCACAGTAGCAAGTCAGGAACTGTTTCTCAATGGAGAATCTGTGCTCCGCCACAGATATTTCAAGAACTGTTGAATGTTCTGAGCCAAAAGAGAAAAACAGGATCAGGCTTATTGTAAAGTCATATCTTATTCTGGGCTCCATACAAAGCTGACAGCTTTGGAAGCCACATGGTAAATTGGCCCAAATAGGACACCCAATACCCAAAGAGGCTCATTATGTATCCTGCCGCTTTGGGGTGATGGGAGACATAATATTAAGTAACATGTGTTTCCTATTGAAAAAGATAATGACCTGATATTCCCCAGATTATAGGAGCTCCAGAAATGATGTTTAACTTATATCTCAGAACAACCAGAACAACCAGAGAATCTGCTACTTCCTATTCCCCAGCGTCCATCAACATGATGTCATCAGTGCAGGCAGTAGTGATATACGATAGAATGATGGTTTGGGGACGCCTGGGTGGCTCAGTCGGTTAAGCGGCCGACTTCAGCTCAGGTCATGATCTCACAGTCCATGAGTTCGAGCCCTGCGTTGGGCTCTAGGCTGACAGCTCAGAGCCTGGAGCCTGCTTCAGATTCTGTGTCTCCCTCTCTCTCTGACCCTCCCTCATTCATGCTCTGTCTCTCTCTGTCTCAAAAATAAATAAACATTAAAAAAAAAAAAGAATGATGGTTTGGTTCCAATTTTTATGAGCCAGATTGTGGCACTGAGTCAGAGTTGATACATCGCTGAGGCAAAATGGCAAATGTATATTGCTGACCCTGTCAGGTGAAAGTAAAATATTTCTGGTGTTCTCCATTTATTGAAATAGATGAATACCTGTCCATCAGTAAAAGATCTTCATAAATTTATTAATTTGTTCCAGGAATAAAAGTCTGTGTGAATGAGCATCCACAATGGAAATTACCACCTAGTTATGTTTATAATTAAACTGTTATTATATAGGATCAGACTGTTTCTGGTTTTTTGTTTTTGTTTTTAATTTGCCAAACTGAAAAACGCATCAGAAAGCCATAAAGAACCATTAGCCATTCATATTCAAATGTTTCATTGTATCATAATCTCTGAATTTCCCCCAGAAACAGAAATTTGCTTTCCATTTACTCTTCAATGGATTTGGCCAATTACTGTGATCAGCAAACTACAATGTTATTCTATATCACTAAGAATTTATTTAATTTTGGTTTATAATGTTTTCCTCAATAAAATAGTCACAGTTACTTTGAGGGGATTCCAGAAAACTTCTTAGATACATGTAGTAATATAGCACAGCTTTTTACCCATGGTACTCAGTTTCCCCTTTATTCAAGAGGCTCTAGATTTTTTAACTGACTCACATTGTGGAGTTGTATAAGAAGTCTTAATTCCTAATATAATAATTCGAGTCAAATTTCTCTTTCCTTCCATTCATGGGCTGTCTGTGGATTTCATTTCTGAGGACCCCATAACTTAAAAACCACAGCCAGATACTTATGCATGTCTGATAATCTCTTACATTCTTCACACCATGTTTTCCCTGCTGCATAATGAAATGATTATACCACTTTGTTTCTGCTGTCATTTGGATGCAGGCACTCTGGGCTTCTTTCAACTACACTGAGATCAAGGAGCCCTATAAGCATTTTACATCAACATTTTTGATCTTTCAGCAACAAACTGTAAAGCTCTTTTTAAATATTGTGTTACTTCTTTCATCAACATGTCTTCATAGCAAAAGTAGAGTTCTCCCTTTTCTTACCCTGCTTACATATAATGTACTTTGATATTCCATTATATGTTATTTTTAAACTATTGTTTTCTTTTAATTTTTTAATGCTTATTTATTTTTGAGAGACAGAGAGAGAGTGAGCATGCACAAGCAGGAGAGGGGCACCGATAGAGAACACACAGAATCTGAAGCAGGCTCCAGGCTTTGAGCTGTCATCACAGAACCCAATGTGGGGCTTGAATCCATGAACCATGAGATCACGACCTGAGCCAAAGCTAGAACTCAAACTGAGCCATCCAGGCATCCCACTAGTGATTTTGATTTAATGTTTATTTTTATTTTTGAGAGAGAGAGAGAGAGACAGAGAGACAGAGAGTGGGGAGGGGTAAAGAGAAGGGGAGACAGAAGATTCCAAGCAGGCTCTGCTCTGTCAGCACAGAGCCCAACACAGGGCTCAAACTCACAAAACACGAGATCATGACCTGAGCTGAAGGCAGACACTTAACCAACTGAGACAGCCAGGTGCCCCTAAACTATTGATTTTACCAACACAATAATGGGTTTCAACCACAATCTCCTAAAAGTTCTGAATTTTATGTTCATTTCAAAGTTCAATACAGCTGTTAAAATATCCAGTGGTATTAGGAGAAACTATTGTATACTTGTGCTCTCAGTATTTCTCATTCTCTTCTTGGTTATTTCTGAAGATATAATAAGTGGGCCAGTGAGGCACACATGACAGATTCAGTTCAGCCTCTGTTAAAAAATTCTTGAAATTATTACTCTTGCATTATAATAAAAACTTTATTGGTCTTTCTGTGTCATTTAGTATGAGCCAAAATTTAATCCAAAATTATGTGAGTTAAGCAAGAAAAATGTTAGAATCACAGCTGGTTAGCTAAACCTAGCCCAGTTCATGCTGAATCTCTAGTAAATATACCCATGTAAGTAATTTGAGTCCCATCCCTGGATAAATATGCTCAAAATTCATTTCAAAACATTTGTCTAGGGGCGCCCGGGTGTCTCAGTCAGTTGCGTGTCTGACTTCAACTCAGGTCATGATCTCCTTGTTTGTGAGTCCAAGCCCTGCATCGGGCTCTGTGCTGACAGCTCAGAGCCTGGAGACTGCTTCTGATCCTGTGTCTCCCTCTCCCTCTGCCCCTAACCCACTCATGCTCGCTCGCTCTCTCTCTCTCTCTCTCTCTCTCTCTCAAAAAAATAAACATTAATTTTTTTTAATTTTTCTAGATTTTTAATGATAGAAATTCACAAATCCTTTTAAGTTCATGACATCTGAATTTTGCTCTGCATCTTCCTGAGCATATTATGTATAAATCCTGATTATCTTGAGAGCGTCAACAGTATATAGAGCATGTGGAAAATTGCTCTGTCTTCTACATAGGAGATGTGGCTTCCTCATCTGCAGACAGCATTTTAGAAAGTTTTGAGTATCTGAAAAGCCCATCAAATCTTGCCATATATCCCATTCCAGTCACTAGGCCTGGTCAAAGTCTTAATTAGAGGCCTGGTTAGATTGTGACCTCAGTTAAAGACCTGGTCAGATTGTGAATTAAACTGATGCATAACTTGGCAACCTGCAAAGTCAGGCTGTGATTTTCTTTTAGCTATTTTAGCTCCACATCTATAAGCCCAAAGCAAGTATAAATGGTCAGTGTTTTTTCCAGCACTTTTGAACATAACCTACATTATCAAGTAAATTTTATATCACAAATGAATTCACATATGCATACAATTGAATCAAAGATTATATGAAACATTTCTTACCCTGACCACATAGAATGTACTTTGATATTTTCTCTTCTCTTCTATGTTATTTTCAAACTGTTGGTTTTAACTACACGATAATGGGTTTCAGTCACAATCTCATAAAAATTCTGAGTTTTATATTTATTTCAAAGTTTGATACAGCTGTTAAAATATCCAGTGGTATTAGAAGAAGCCATCCTCGTCTTGGGCTCTCAGTACTTCTCATTCTCTTTAAAATGATTCCCAGGGGCGTCAGCCTAGCTCAGTTGGAGGAACATGTGACTCTTGATCTCGGGGTTGTAAGTTCGAACCCCACATTGAACATAGAGATACTTAAAATCTTAAAAAAAAAAAAACTGATTCCCAACCATACCTACCTACTCCTGAAGAGCTTCTCCCTTAGTGGTGCTGTGTGCCCTACCTGAACACAGGTGATAATTAGACTAGCAGTTTTCCAGGTCATACCTTGCCTCTATATATTTTGGCACATAAATGGGAACATCACCATATTTTTCCCCATACACATTCAATAGCTAATTCTAATAAATCACATTTTCTTGAGGATCTACATCCTGCAAACCATTCTTTCTCTTGTCAATGTTCATATGATCAGGGTTCTTGGAATGCAAATAACGAAAATCAATTCTGGCTGAGTCAAGTAAAGAAAACGTTTTTTGAGAGCATACTCAATACCAAGAAATCAAAAAAAAAAATTTATAACAACCAAACTTTGGAGAAAGTGAGAACAGTAAACTTCAGGAACCTCAGTTTCATGAATGTGTAGACTCTGTCCTTCAACCATATTTACTAATGATTCAAATTTGTGACAAAGAGAGTCTAGATGACCCAGCTTGATGTGACACGCCAAGCCTCTGCTGGGCATGGTAATAGGCTCTTCTGATGGGCAGCTGTATCAGAGCCACATGGATCAGGAGGAATATGTGCCAAAGGAAGAGACACTCCCAGACACAAATAACAGATGTTCTCCACAGTCAATTGTAATATCAAGGTAGCCACCCAGTTTAGAACCAGGGTTCAAGGAAAAGTCTAATTCAGCAAACTGTACATCCCTTCCCAGCAACTCAGACATATCTTCCCATTCTCTGAGCAGAGACTCCTCAATGACAGAGCTCCGGGATTCAGGCACTGGTGGACTTCCATATATTCCAGTATTCCATCTTCCAGCAGGCACTGCTACCCTGGGTGGGTTAATGGGAGTTGGGATGGGTAGCATTCTCTATGCTAGGTCTCCCTTGGTTATTTGTAAGATGAGAATGAAGCATTAAAAAAAACTTCCCACATTACTCAGAAATGCCTAAAAGCAGTAGTTTGTAACACCGAATGCTCCCCAGGATGAGCCAGGATGGTGTTTCAAAATATGCACAAGCATAATACAGCCTCAGAGATTGTGAGGAAATCCAGATACATACATTTTGAACAGAAAGATATTTTGATCCTCGAGCACAGTCAGAGTTAAAACTCACTGACTTGGAAATCAGAGCGGCCGGAAGCCTAGAGGTGAGGAGTTGTCATTTGACCCAGCTCTGAAAATCTCAGGAAGGGAGAATGGAGGCTAACAAATCCACAACACTTGGGAGAGGAGATGACATCCAGCATGGGGCTCTTTGTTGGAAGCGTATTTACCTCATAATTTCTCCTCCTACACCCCTACACACATCTTCAGATCACCACAGTTACCTGACATTCTGTCATTAGTAGTTTCTCGCAGAAGTAACCCTCTCATTCTAAGCCCTCAAGCCACTAACATGTTAGCCAAAAAAAAAAAAAAAAGTCTAGAAAAAGAGCTGGAAATCAGAGACAGGTCAGGTCAGGAAACCTTTGATACAGAGTAGGGAGACGTAGGAATGAAAGCTAATAACGAGTGTGGAGGTGGCATGTGGAAGAGATCACTAGTTGCCCATGCAATCCCATTTTCCCTTCCTCCTCACTAACAGAATGGTATCATAGCCTAAAGACTGCATTTCCTAGATTTCCTTGTCACTAGAGGTGGCCTGTGAGATATACAGGGAGTCCTTGAGTGGTGCTCCCATGCTCCTTCACTGGGAGGCTGACTCAGTTGAGAGGTGTACCGTTTCCACCCATCTCCTTCTCCTTCTTGAGACCACACTCAACTCAGATATGGGGGCTGAAGCTTAGATCCCATTCAGAGCCCTGAAATAATGAGCATAGAGGCTGTTTGCTGAAATTGGAGGAGCAGAAGGAATAATGGAGGCTGGCTACCTCCAGAACCTTCTTAGGTAAGGCAGAAACATACCCTTAGTTTGTTAAGTTGCATACATGCATGTAACTGAATCCTGGAAGAGAATCTGGAATGTAGTCCTATGCCCAAAGAAGACATTTTCAGGAAAGGCTCTCAAAAAAGAAGGCTCTGAAAGTCTTAATGTATAAAAAAGGAATTTTAAACTTCCATCAAGTGGAAAGGGAAAGCAGCCTGTGGTCTCTTATTTGTGGCATGTCCAACCCACAGCATAGGACAGGCACCCACACTCACCTCAGCAGGTCACCCATCCCTTGCCAGCACTCGTCTCCCCTCTCACTGGTCCTTCCTGCTCCACTCTCACTGGTCCCCTCAGACCTGGAGCTCCTGAAGGTCATCCCAGGTGTGGCTGGCTGTTCTTCTCAACCACTCATGCTGCTTTGCATGAGTGCCTGCCCAGCCCGGCATCCTCCCACCTACTCGTGGCACAAGACCTGGACAATATTCAGCAAGAAAAAGTGAGGGTGGTCCTGGATGAAGAGCCACAGATCAGAGCTGACTTATTCTCTTCAAAAGCTTAGAGCTGGAATTAGATTCTATAAGTGAAGATCTTGACGTTAAAACAGTATTTTTGAGATCATTGTTTTGTTTGTTTTACATGTTCTTAGGTATCTTTCTCAAGGTCACATCCTGTAGAAGACAGTTAGGAAAATGTCCAAGATGGTCGGAGGTTTAGTACTAAAGAGTTATTAAACTTAAAGAGTTAAGTCATTAAAGAGTTAAGTGATCAATGATATAATTCTGTTGCTAACAGTTGTAAGTCCCAGTCTCTTCTCAAATGTTCATGAGAACCCAGCCATTGACCTCGCAGCCAGCAGGGTCCAGAGATCGTCCTATCTACACAAGGAGCAGATATCCCTGAAAATGGACAGGGTGGCAGCTGGACTGGCAGGCATAGTCATGTAATCCCTTGGGTACGTGGGGTTCCTCAATGTCCCCATCTCTGGCACTATGAGAGGGCCCCTTTCTGGTGTGCTTGCCAGTCCTGTTTCCATGGCTGGGCTCTATTTGCATTCTTCATTGTCCATCGGATGGATGTATAAACAAGACTCTCTTCATGCCCAAAATGTTCCACAGTCTTTCTCTACACCTCTGTAGCTATAGCCCCTAATCAGTATCCCACCACCACACAAACACAAATGCCCAACTCCCTGCTCTGGCTCTCAATTCTGTCTGAATCTAGCCTTATATTTCTGCACCTCTACCTCGGGTCTCTACCTCTGCTCACATACCCGCCTCCCACTCCTGAAGGTCTGACTACGTTGAGTGGTATTGACTTTGGCATTGTCCAACTGGGGGAACTTGAATGAATCCCTTAGTGCCGCCCATCTCAGTTTCTTCATCAGAAAATGATGGGGTTCTGGGGCATATGGGTGGCTCAGTTGGTTGAGCATCTGACTCTTGATTTGGGCTCAGGTCATGATCTCAGGGTCATGAGAACGAGCCCTGTGTCGGGCTCCATGCTGGGCATGGAGCCTGCTTGGGATTCTTTCCCTACCTCTCCCTTTGCCCCTCCCCCACTAGCACACAAACAGGAGGAAAGGAAAGGAAAGGGAAGGGAAGGGAAGGGAAGAGAAGAGAAGAGAAGAGAAGAAAAGAAAAGAAAAGAAAAGAAAAATGATGGGGTTGAACAGTGAACTGAAAGATCCCTTCCAATTCTAAAATCCTGCCATACTTTGTACACAGGTTCTCCCGTGCCAATATCCTTCCTGATTAAGACTATTGATAATAACAGTAATAGCTGACATGTACAGAGCACCTGCTATGCACCAGGCATGGTTCTAAGTGCTTGACAAGCGTTTTGTTATTTGACTGCTCCTAACTAACATGTAAAACTTGAACAAGATAACTCTCCCTGTTCTGCATCAAAGAAAGACCAGAATGTTAGCATAATATGCCCAAAGTACAACCAGGACTAGACGTTGAGGCTGACCCCAGAGCTCACAACCACTGTGCTATTCCAAGGGAGCGTCATGAGCCCGATGGTGTTGCGTCAGTGCCAGAGCCTTAGGTTCAAACTCTGACATCACCATTTACAAAGACAGTTTGGGAAACAGTGTCAGCACTTAGTAAACAATCAATTATTATCAGCTGTTATTCTTGTTGCTCCCAAAATTCTTTCCTAAGAAAGGAGCAACAGATTCCTTTTGGCTACAGGATACAGAGATCACCTCTTAAAAATGAACACTTGGTCCAAAGCACACAGAAGGGAGGGCTCCATGAGAAAAGTAACACTAAGTAAGTCCTTGGGAGAAAAATTCTTATTTCAAATCTTGACGGAATTCGAAGAACGGATTTAAGAAGAATTTGATTTCCAATTACTAACCCTGCGCTGGTAATAGTATGTTCTGTAGATAACCGAGTTATTGGGTAAGGAAGTATAGCACCGCTGTTTCTAGGCAACAGACCAGCAGCAACACAACTAAGCAAACAACTCAAGCTCAAGGGCTGTGGATTCCACCTCTCACTTTGCTTCTGTGATCTAGAGCAAGTAACCCCCTCCACGAACCTTCTGCTCCTTATTATGGGGATAACAAGTTCAACCTGTACGGAGAAAGCCACTTCTAAAACCAACCTGCCAATAAAATGCATAATTAAAATGTGTAATAGAATGTTATTTAGCCATTAACCTAATTGTCTATCCATTAATATACATGTGTGGTCTTGGCTTTCATGCATTAATTATTAAGAATTCTTCAATCAGAATCTGCCTGAATATAAATTGGGCCAAATTTGTGTTCTATATTAAGATTGAAAAATATGTAAATCTCAAGGGATCCTAGGTCTGAGAGCTATAATTTGTATGAGGACAAATAGCTTTGATGTAATTGTTCCACTGTCTATAGTTATTTCAGACTAAATTAGCTTTAATTCAGATAAATCCTGAAAGCTATTTAACATCTCAGCAGGAAGGGTGACCTCTTATGCCTTAAGTTTCATGTATCACTCCTGCATGACTAATTATTATCATCATCCCTATTATCAACCATAAAATAACAAAGACCTAACTAATTACTTAATAGAGTAGTTGAGCGTCAGTAAACATTATTTGATTCAGCAGTGAACATAAAGTTCAACCTCACAATACATCTGCTTTCATTTGGATGGAGATGAAAGGAAAAAAAATTCCGCCGAAATTAGAGATAAGACCTGCAGACTTCCTGCCCTTTTCGTCTGAGCAATAGCCGTTGTAAAGCCCGCACGGGGTTTGACCTGGTTATTTCTGCATTTGAGAGACTGGAGAGGAGAGACACTGAAAATGATCCAAAAGAAAACATTGATTCCTAAAGATGAATGGCTAGCTTATCTATTTCCTTTAGTCACGGGAGTAACTCGGATTTTCTTGGATTCCTCCTCCTCAAAGACGCATGTGGTGCTTATAAGCACCTTTGGAAAAAGACTCTCAGGCAGGATGTTCACCTTAAAATAGATGGTTGAGTGGGATCACCTCTGAATAGCGATTGAGAACAGACTGTGCCAGGAGTTCATTTCCTGTACTCATTTTGTTTGTTTCTCTCTCTCTTTTTTTTCTTTTTTTCTTTTTTTTACAAAATGAAGCCACACTGATTTGGAACGCAAATCAATACGCAGCCTTGTATTTGGAGATTTCTCACTCCTCATTTTAAAGATCTCTCTGGTGAACAGAACGTGCTTAAATCAAAGCAGGGAGGAGAATGTTAATTATTATTAATGGAGCTGTCCCTTCAGTTACCCAAATATAATTCATAATGGCCACTCAAAACAGATGCTCTGTCATTAGGAGGTTAGTAATATATATGCTAGAGGTATCAAGTTGAACAATGAAGTCAATATTTGTCTTAGTTTACACATCAAACTGGAAAACAAAGCAAACAACTCCTGTTATATTAAGTGAATTGGTCTTGGTAATTTTGTTACGCTATTTTGTTAGGGGTCGGTACGGCCCCAGAGGGTATTTGCCAAAGAAATCATATACAGACAGAGGTAATACCCTTTTCATAAGACCGCAAGTATTAAGAGTACATGATGCATTACAATCTGCAATCCAAACATCCCATTCTTTAGGTGTCGACAGAAAAAGACAACCACAGTGTATCTAAGGACTGAGGCCGCTGCGCCTGTTTACCTTCAAGTACAACGGGTGATTATTTGCACGCAGGTGGAAGCAGGTATTTCTAGGAGTTGGCGTCTGTCTCCGAGAGAGGGAGCTGAGTTACCTCCCCGGAAACGTCCGCCTGGCTTTCTCCCTTCCGAGTGCAGACTGACCTCATGAGATTAACTAGTGTTCAGATAATGACCTTTCCCTATAGTGAAGGCTCTTGAAAAGACTCACTTTGCAAAGAAGCAATTCCTCTTTTTCCTAACAAATTCGATCAACATTACAGCTCGGCCCAAGCCACATTCGTGAGTTTACCCAGAGACTCACAAGTGGGAGGATTTAGGATCGTGCAGCACTTTGGGTGACCTTGAGACATTTTGCTTTGCCTGGAGATGTCAAGCAAAGGACGAAGGGGATAATACTTGGTATCCTTCCTCCACCTGGGGTGCACAGCCGCTATCTCCAGGTGTTTCCCCATAGCATTTTGGATTAGTCTCCTTTTTGCCCAAAAGATGTTTTTCTAAGCTATCCCTCTATTTTCCTGTGCATTCTTTTTAAAAGTTTATTTATTTTGAGAGAGAGAGAGATTGAGGAAGGGAGAGAGAATCCCAAGCAGGCTCCCCACCATCAGCAGAGTCCAACTCGGGGCTTGATCTTACAAACTATGAGATTATGACCTGAGCTGAGATCAAGAGTACAGGTGCCCCTCCTGCAGCTTTTTTAATTGAAGTGTAATTAACATAGTGTTATATTAGTTTCAGGTGTACAATTTAATGATTCAACAATTCTGTACGTTGCTCAGTGCTCCTGAAGATAAGTGTACTCTTAATCCCCTTTATCTTAATCCCTTTATCTTGATCCCACCCACCTCCCCTCTGGCAACCAGCAGTTTGTTCTCTGAATTTAAGAGCCTGGTTTTTGGTTTTGTTTTTTTGGTCTTTTTTTGTCTTTGTTTTCTTATTTGTTTCACATATGAGTGAAATCATATGGTATTTGCCTTTCTTTGACTATTTCACTTAACGTTATACCTTCTTAGTCCATCTATGTTCCTGCAAAGGGCAAGATTTCATTCTTTTTTTTATGGGTAAGATCACATCTTCTTTATCCACCCATCTGTGGATGGACACTTGGATTGCTTCCATATCTTGGTTATTGTAAATAATGCTGCAATAAACATAAGGATGCATATCTCTTTCAAATTAATGTTTTCATTTTCTTTGGGTAAATACCCAGTAGTGGAATTACAAGATCGTATGGTAATTTTATTTTTAATTTTTTGAGGAAGCTCCATACTGTTTTCCACACTGGCTGCACCACTTTGCATTCCCGTCAACAGTGCACGAGGGTTCCTTTCTCTCCACATTCTTGCCAACATTTGTTATTTCTTGTATTTTTTTATTTTAGCCACACTGACATATAAAATATCTCAATGTGGTTTTGATTTACATTTCCCTGATGATGAGTGATGTTGACCCTCTTTTCATGTGTCTATTGGCCATCTATATGTCTTCTTTGGAAAAATGTCAATTCAGGTCTTCTGCCCATTTTTATATTGGGTTGTTTGTTTGTTGTTGTTGTTTTTCCCAGTGAGTTGTATCAATTCTTTATATATTTTGGATATTAACCCCTTATTGAATATATCATTTGCAAATATCTTCTCCAATTCAGTAGGTTGCCTTTTTGTTTTGTTGATGGTTTGCTTTATGCAAGATACTCATGGGCCCCAAATAGGTTGAAAAGTTGGTGAAGAAAATGGGCAGAATAAAAAATATATATTCCAGCATTCCAAAGAAAACTTTCTGGTGTCTCTCCTCCATCAACCACCAGGAGCCATCACCTTTTCTTCTTTTTGAAAAACCATAAAGCTTTACTCTCCATGTATAAACTGCATTAATAACCTTGACATTTTTCTTTAGAACCCATATAAAAGTATCACTGTTCAAATGAAATGCTTTTCTACCTGTGCATATTGTTTAAGCACCGTGGCCCTGGCCTGGAACACACTCTAATTTTTCCTATTAAAACAAATGGATTTGTTTTTTTCACTTCATAGTTTTTCACTTAACAGCGGGATTTTCAGGAATGAATGATACTAAGTGAGTCTATATAAATGCGTTCTTGTACCTCCTCAGTGGAATCTCTTCTGTCTAATCCCTGACCTGGTATCTTTCATGGGCTTCCCCAAAATGGCTCCATTTCCTCTGCTTCCTTCCCTTAGGTAGGTTATTCCTGTTCCCTGGAGTTCTCTTTCCTTGAGAACACCCTATCTGAATCATGCATGTGCTTTCTTACCCTACTGGAATGCCTCTAATGGCCCCTGCTTTCTCCGGCATCCTGACTGTCTTATTGGCTGCACTATTCATTTTCTTACACAAGCACATCTTGTGAATATTTCCAGAAACCCGAGCACAGCTCCAAGTCCTACCCTCAGTTAGACTTCAAATTCTAGTGTTTCCTCTCCAGCAACAACCCTCCCAACCCTGCCCCGCCATCACCACCCACCCTCATAATACCCAGCAGGGAGCTGGACAAAATATAGATGTTCAATAAATACTTATTGAATTGGAATTCATTGAAAATATTGTTCTCTTTTTTTTTAAGATTATTTATTTGTTTATTTATTTATTTATTTATTTTAAGACAAAGAGAGATAGTACAAGTTGGGGAGGCAGAGAGAGGGGAAGAGAGAGAATCCCAAGCAGGTTCCATGCCTTCAGAAGGAAGCCCAATGCAGGGCTGGATCCCACGAACCCTGGATCATGACCTGAGCCAAATCAGAAGTTGGATGCTTAACCAACTAAACCACTCAGGTGTCCTGAAATTATTGTTTTATAGTGCCGCATACAAGAGAAGCCAAATCTATGCATACCCAAATCATTTTTAAAGAAGTGCTCTGTTGTACTTCCAGATAATCTGAAACATGCAAAGATATTTTGCCCTATAGACATTGGCAAGGATAGTATTAATACAGTGCTTGAGTGCTTGGCATTGGAGGTGGCCCTGAGTGTGAAACCTGGCTCCCCTACTTACTAACTATGGGTCATTGAGCTACTTTTTTTTTTTAATTTTTTTTTTAACATTTTATTTATTTTTGAGACAGAGAGAGAGAGAGAGCATGAACAGGGGAGGGTCAGAGAAAGAGGGAGACACAGAATCGGAAACAGGCTCCAGGCTCTGAGCTGTCAGCACAGAGCCCGACGTGGGACTCGAACCCACGGACCGCAAGATCATGACCTGAGCCGAAGTCAGCCGCTCAACCGACTGAGCCACCCAGGTGCCCCTGAGCTACTTTTTAAGTCTAAGTCTCAGATCCTAAATTCACAAAAGAACAAAATGACACTTCCTTTCCTAGTTATTGTAAGGTTTCGATAAATGCTTGTCCTTCCTCTGTCTCTTAATTTGAAACATACTTACGTTAAAGTCGTTTTTGGATTGCTCCATTATTTTCATGTCCTTAGGAGCAAATTTCTCACACAATTGTTGAGAGTATTCCCCATCCTTTTTAGTGTCAGCTTTTTTAATGTGCCTTGGAGCACATAGAGAGAGAGAGAGAGAGAGAGAGAGAGAGAGAGAGAGAGTGCAAGCAGGGGAGGGGCAGAGGGAGAGAGAGACACAGAATCCGAAGCAGGCTCCAGACTCTGAGCTGTCAGCACAAAGCCCGATGTGGGGCTCGAACTCACAAACCGTGAGATCATGACCTGAGCTAAAGTTGGACACTTAACCGACTGAGCCACCCAGGTGCCCCAGATTTTTTTTTTATATTTGTCTTCCCTTCTTTCTGGTTTGCCTTCTTTACTAGCAGTTTTATGGTAACTTCCACAAGCCACCTCTGTTCTCCCAGGGAGATCCAGATCTTGTAGGAGACTCTGAGGGCTCCTGAATTAATATGGTAGTGAGGGTATTATAGAGGCATGGACTGAGCCACCTATAAGCAGTTGAATCTGCTTCCTCCCGCCACGAAGGTGCAAAGCTTTATACACACTGCCCTTCTAGACAGTATCAGCACTTCCTTCACCTCTGTTTGCAGGCCAAGGATTTAATAGAATTTCTCAGTTCTAGGCAGTGTGCCTGATTCATTTTTCATTAGGTATTTTGGTTGCAATTACTCCACTGATGTTAAATTGTTCTCTCACACCCACAGACCAGTTGGCCTATAGTTTCAGCCCTCCTCACTGGTTTGTATATCTGTCCTGTGTTCAGATCTAGAGAAGTCTTCGTCTTGTCTGCGGGGAGAGGCATGTCTTTATCATTTATTTGTATACTTAATAGTTTGATATTTTCATGCATCACTGGTGTGCATTTGAAGCTAGAGATAGAATGAGACAGAAAGCCAGGGGATCGTGGATGTTTGAAATCACAATGTGACATTTACCTGTAGGAGTACCAAGAAAGGTAACCTAGAGATGTCCGCTGAACTGGGCCTGAGACAATGGATTGCCAGTGATGAAGAAGGACGAGAGCCCAACACTGGGAAGAGCCATGAGCTCCAATCTGGAGGAAGAAACACATAAACCATATGTCAGAGGGGGTAAAGAGATTCATTTTAGTTGGTACACTGTGTGTGTGTGTGTCTGTGTGTGTGTCTGTGTGTGTATAAGGGGTTGTTGGGCAAATTTAGCCTGAGAAGGGAGACAAGAGGAAACAGCAAAGCCCAAAGAAATGAAATGACCTACCCCAGGTTGTTGAGCTCTGTCCCCCTGTAGGCACCTGATTTTGAACAAAACCACAGCAAAACCATGGTGGAGAACAGACAGCCCTACAAAGAGGAAGAGAGGCAGAGGAAGAAGCAGAGGAGGAGAAGAAAGAAGTAGAGGGCAAGGGGCAGAACAAGAAGGAGGAATAGAAAGAGGAGTGGGGAGAGCAGAGGAAGGGAACCAGGGCAGTACTCTTTCTGCAGGGACCTTAACCTTCAGAGCCGAATGGGCAACATTCATAAATAGGATACATGCAAGTTTGATTCTCAACATCTTTTACAAACAACCAATGGTGATAAGAAAACTGCGATAAATCATGTGTGGGGTGGGGTGTGCCGGGAAGATGAGAAGGAAAAGAACAACCTCCAGACATATTGGAGACCATGGACTCTCACCTCCTTACTTTATAGCTGCAGAAACTCAGACCCAGAAGGACAAAGTGACTTGCCTGAGGTCCCACAAATTCGGACCTAAGACTAGCCTCCCAGATTCAATATTTGTGCATTTTTCTTCTCATTTTATCCTCAGAGAGGAGTGGGGGTAATTGAGAAATACTCATGTGAACAGATATGTTTTAAACCAAATAAAAGGAAGCAGCATTTATCATGTTGGCTTTGTAGAATACTAAGTTGGTGGGTCTAATGATTTGTAAAATGTAATTGAAATGTCTTTTGAGCAAATAAAATACATTCTGTGTGAATACTCTGTATTCTGGTAAATGGCATAATGAGAAGACTTCATGAAATAAAAATGGGATGGCAAGAAGCCATCCCTAGTCACAGAGAATCAATCATTATGGTCATGAGTAATGATAGACCAAAAAGGCAGTTAACTCCTAACTGGTTTCTGACAACCCTACATTGGCTGTTGACCTTTGGACTGATCTCCTGAAGAAGCAAATTAACTTCAAAACCAGACCTTGTTTTCCCCTCAAATACAACCTTCTTGAGTAGATAGAGAATCTTTTTGCTTTCTGATCAAAAGCTGACCTTCTCTACAAAGCTTTTATTCATCGAGTGGTATTGATTTTTGACATTTCATTAAACTTTGATTTGGTTTCTAAAGCAAAATTCAACACTTAATACCTCCTTTAGGAGACACTAATAAAATAAAATAATTTGTTGCCCTGTCCTATCCTTGCTACATTTCTGGAAATAGTGTTATCAAGAGAATGATCTTTTCCCTGGAAAGGCTGTGTGATTTTTGTCATTTTTCAAGTTCTATTTTTTTTAAAGAAAGAAGTTTAGGTATTTGAAGGTAATAATTATGTTTCTAGCAATCCTAAGGCAACAACTAGAAACTCAGATTCATATACAGATATACTCATCACTTAATCATCTATCATAATAAAAAATTAAAATCAGTCTAAATGTCAAACTATAGTATAATAATGATATTATCACATTTACAGACACTGGAATATTAGGTGCTGTGCAATCATCTTTGAAGAATATTTAAGGACATGAAACGATATCTCCTATAGAACATAAGCTCCATGAGAATAGACACCAAGTCTGAATTTGCTCAATATTGTATTCCCAATCCCTAGCACAGTGGCTCAATGAATATTTGTTGGATGAATGAATAGATGGATGAAAATAATTAAGTGCAAAACGAGAGAAGAATTCAAAGCTATGTGTATATTGTAGATCATACTATTTCTTCTCAAATAAAAGATTCCAAAGAGACACTGTCACTATTATCACAAACAAAAACAATATTACCAAAAGCATTTCCATCTTGTGGCTTTGTACCATGTAAACATAATAAAAAATGTGTTTGCTTTTGAAAGCAGAAATATGTTTCTTGGGTGCTCAAGTACAGTTTTTTTTTGTTTTTTTTTTTTTTTTTTTTTTTTTTCAACGTTTATTTATTTTTGGGACAGAGAGAGACAGAGCATGAACAGGGGAGGGGCAGAGAGAGAGGGAGACACAGAATCGGAAACAGGCTCCAGGCTCTGAGCCATCAGCCCAGAGCCTGACGCGGGGCTCGAACTCCCGGACTGCGAGATCGTGACCTGGCTGAAGTCGGACGCTTAACCGACTGCGCCACCCAGGCGCCCCTCAAGTACAGTTTTGATGCATACAATAAATAAGTTGAGACTAAAACAAAAGACGGTCTTTTTTATCCTAATCAACTTTTTTCTCCCCTAATTCTATTATATAGAACCTTATTTTTCAAAATTTGTTCTTTGTTGCCATAGTGATCAGCTCCCAAAGTGAAATTATATCACACTGGCTTTCTTTCAAGTTTCAATAACGTGCTGTCTCCACCCACTTCATTTTCAAAATGTTCAAATCCTCTAATCTCTGAGTACCTTAAGAGCCTTACTTTTGGGGAGTTCAAGTGGAGCTGGGGGGCGGGGGTGGTTAGGAAAGGGTTATGTATGAAGAATGAGAACAAAATGAAAAGAAAAAGTGAGATTTGAAAATAAATGAACTTAACATATAAAATAAAGTTTGACCTTCTCCATATAGTGATCTACTCTTCCCACTTTCTTAAATTTCCATTTTATAAATGATATACCAACAGAGGAAGGGAGCCTAAATTTAAATGAGAGTAATTTGATAATAAAAGTATATGGTCTGTATTAGAATTTATAGGTTATCCTTAATATAGAAAGAGTTTTTACAAAGCAATAAGAAAATGTTTTCCAATAGAAAATTAGGGGAAAGATAGAGATAGGTAATTTACAAAAGAAAATAATAAAATGATGAATAAGCACATAAAACTATGTTCTACCTTGCTAATAGCCAAGTAAAAATTAAACAAAATGTTATCTTTTGCCTAGCAATTGATAAAAATTTAAAAATATGATAATGCCAGTATAGCTGGAGTTCATTGGAGAATTGGGCATTTGTCTACACTATGGTAAGAATGTAGCCTTTCTGAATATCTTTTGATTTTTTTAAATGTTTTTATACATTTTTGAGAGAGAGAGAGAGAGGGAGCAGTGGAAGGGCAGAGTGAGAGGGAGACACAGAATCTGAAGCAGGCTCCAGGCTCTTAGCTGTCAGCACAGAGCCCGACATAGGGCTTGAACTCACAAACCGTGAGATCATGACTTGGGCCGAAGACGGGTGCTCAACTGACTGACCCACCCAGGTGCCCCTTTAATATCTTTTGAATTAGGATTTCACTTCCAGGAGTTGATCTTAAAAGGGGAAAAATGGAGAAACAGGAAATATATTCACAAAGACAGATATGCAATGATACTTAGCTTTGTTTTCATACAATAAATGGAATCAAACTCATGCCTATCAATAGGGTGTAGTTATTCCAAGCATGATTTAACTATGTACTGGAGTGTTCTGAAGCCATTGAAAATGATGATGCAGATCTGCATTTGTTGACATGAAGTTTTTTTTTTTAACGTTTATTTCTGAGAGACAGAGAGAGATAGAGAATGAGTGGGGGAGGGGCAGAGATAGAGGGAAACAAAGACTCTGAAAGAGGCTCCAGGCTCTGAGCTGTCAGCATAGAGCCCAACGCGGGGCTCGAATTCACGGACTGCAAGATCATGACCTGAGCCAAAGTCAGATGCTTAACCTACTGAGCCAGCCAGGGGTCCCGACAAGAAAAGTTTTCATATTGACATGAAAAGATATCCACATACTATGTGCTGAAAAAAAAGGGGGGGATTTTGAGGCCTTCTCTATTTTTTTTAATTATTTTTTTATTTTGGAATGAGAGACCCGGAGAGGGGCAGAGGGAGAGAGAGAGAATCTGAAGCAGACTCCATGCTCAGTGCAGAGCCCAATGCGGGGCTTGATCCCATGAGCCTGGGATCATGACCTGAGCTGAAATCAAGAGTTGGGAGGCTCGGGGCGCCTGGGTGGCGCAGTCGGTTAAGCGTCCGACTTCAGCCAGGTCACGATCTTGCGGTCCGTGAGTTTGAGCCCCGCGTCAGGCTCTGGGCTGATGGATCGGAGCCTGGAGCCTGTTTCCGATTCTGTGTCTCCCTCTCTCTCTGCCCCTCCCCCGTTCATGCTCTGTCTCTCTCTGTCCCAAAAAAAAAAAAAAAAAAAAACGTTGAAAAAAAAAAAGAGTTGGGAGGCTCAACCGACTGAACTACCCAGGCACCCCTGGAAGATGTCTGAAAATACCCTAAGAAGAATAAATGCGAGAGTCTCCTCAAAAACAGGTTGAGATGTTGCTACACCAAAATATAGATTGTGATTATTGCTGAGACAGATGTTTTCAAGTGATTTTTATTTTCTAAATTTCTGTGTTGTGTGAATATTTATAATTGGCAAGTTTAAATCCCGAGAAAACTATAGGGATGTTTCTACTTTCGTTACACACCAAGTAAGTTTCTTACAGAATTTTTGAAACCTAAGTCCCCAGACACATAAAGCAGTTAAGACTGAAATGGACCTTGGAAATAGAGATGGCCCTGAAATGAAATAATGATGATTGGGTTTGGGAAGGTTTGTGGAAACGCCTGGCACAAATCTGTGACTCAACAAATAGTTATCGAATTAGAACCTGAATTTAGCCCCTCATTTAACTAATGCAGGAAGCCCAGGCTCAGAAGCATGAAGGTGCTGTCTCCATCCAGGTCACGCAATGAGTGAGAGAGGAACTCAGGTTTTCCCCGTTTCTGGGTCTTGTGGTTTTCCCACCCGGACATGCCAATCCCACTACATAAACTGAATGTGCCCTCCATTAATTTCAAGTGTCTGCCTACTTTGCATAGCAAAAGATGATTTTTTTTTTCTTAGTAGTATGACAAATCTTGAACAAAGAAAGATACACAGCATGACTCAGTGAGCTGAGTTTACATAGAAATTATAGGCTGTGCTGCTGTTTGGTAAGAGTTTGGATCTAATTGCAAGGTATTCCCAAAACAACACCTCTTTGTGTATCATGTGCATTTCTGAAGATTTCCTTGGCTGACTGCTGGCCAAGAGCATTTCCTCCCTGAAAATCCAAACATTGCTTGTTTATTGTTATGCTCTAGTGCAAGACTTCTAGGAATGTTTCTAGGAGCCAAAGACTTAACAGGGTGTGTAGTCTCTCACCACTGACCTGCCCCACTTAGGGACCTATCTGGCTAAGGAAGCATTTCCATTGCTAGTATAAGTCACCATTTCTGAATCCAAGTGATTCCAATTTTGCTGTCTTGAACACATGAGATGAGTATAAATGGAGTCATATGAATGAGAAAAGCCCACATTTCTGCAACTCTTGACCTGACCTATACTAGAGACTCTCAAAGGATATGTTTGAGTGTCCTTGACTAGTGGCTTGACCTTCTCCATATAGCAATCTACTCTTCCCACCTTCTCATATTTTCATTTGGTGTCTCTTCTGGGCTCCCAAACCTGACCCTCAGCTACATCACTCAAGGAGGACCACCTTCACTTCTTCTTCTCTGCCTGGTGTCTCCTCTGATGCTCTCTGGCCTCAGAGACCCTTGCCAACCAGAGGAAGGTCAAAGTCCATTCTCTGGCTCCCTCTGGATGTTGCCTACTGTACCAAACTTCACTGGGAGTCTGATGACATATTCTCTATAGATTGAGGACAAAACATCACAGACTCTGGGCCACATTTTGTCACCAGGAGCTGAAGGGAGCCAGTTCATTCACCAATGACTCCACAGGTCAGCAAGGTGAAGGCCTGGCAGGCACCAGACCATCCTTCCTACATTTCTCTCTCTCCCCTAGGCACACCAGAATCTGCCTCACCTCTCCCGAAATAAAAATCAGACCCAGTGCAGGTCACCTCATGCAAATCACCTCTTAATGACCAGTCCTCTGATCTTCAGAAAGGTCTGAATCTTGTAATGGGCTCAAGAAGGGACCTTGGCTACATGCACTTCTGTTGTCATTTTAGACTGCAAAACAAAAAACCTGTTTGAGGAAAATAAAACCAGTTTCCACGGTGCTAAAAAAATTTTGGCATCCGACTACTCTAGAAAGGGCTATTGGTTTGGGTACAGTTCATTGGGGAAGAAATGCAAAGCAAAACACGCACCCAGGAATGTGAAAACCAAGAAAGGCCTAAGAACCAAACAATGAAAACATCCCTTCCTTTTTGCTTAATTTCCTCTTTTGGCTTCAATCTGTCACAGTTGTCAGAGCAAATCAAATCACTGTTTAGACAACTTTTAAAAACTTAGCAGCAGTTTAAGCTCAATTTTATTTCAATTTTCAAAGTGAACTTAAAAACTGCCTTCTGGGGCTCCTGTGAATGGACGGAGCACTGAGCACGGCCAGCTGTGGCTGAGAGAGAAGGCCAGGCTCCATTCGAAAGATGTATGGTTGGGCCCTAGCGAACGCACCCAGATCAATCTCAAGCACCAGAGATCATCTACACAAACACACAAAATTTAGCACCACTGAATTTGACCACTCAGACATAAATGCAACTGTTCTCAGAGAAGATCAATGTTTATAGCCTTAAATTCATTCAATATTGAATTTAAATGCAAGCTAGTTAATGCCTGAATCCAAAGCTTGATATTTCAGGAGGTTTTTGTTTGTTTTTTTGGGTTTTTTTTTCAACGTTGATAGGTCAACCCAGCAAAAAGCATCATGCAAATTCCCAGGTGCTAAGGTGTCAGGGCCTCAAGCACAGGACCCACCTGACCAGAGGGGCCCAGGAACAGGGTGGGAAGGCACACCCACATATCTGACCTGGTCGTGGAAAGCCTGCTCACTGGCAAGGCCAGCTGATTGTTTCCTCTGCTTCCCTCCTCCCGGCTGGGGTCTCTTCAGGGGGGCCTACGGGGCCAGCCTTCCCCTGGCAAAGACAGGAAACACTCAACCCACCATTCAATTCAAGGCCAAGTTAAAGACCAAGGAAAACATTGCCAAAGAGCAGAGCAGACATAATTGGTTGAAAACCCAAAGTGGAAGTGCTCCTGCTGCCCACCCCCCACCAAAACATCCAAACAAATCTAGATCCAACTGTTTTTTTTTTTTAAGTTTATTTATATTTATTTTAAGAGAGAGCACGGGTGGGGAAGGGGAGAGGGAGAATCCCAAGCAGGGCTCAAACTCACAAATCATGACCTCATCGCCTGAGCCGAAGTCAGACAATTAACTGACTGAGCCACCCAGGTGCCCCTGGATCCAACTCTTCCATTCTTTCATTAATTGCGTTTTGTTTTATTATCTTGCATTTCAAATGCTGTGCACTCTTATCACCAAACATTCGGAAAACAGAGACAAGCAAAAAGAACATCTTTGTATTCATTACTTCCGTCTCCTGGGATTCTCCCTGGTGGGCACACATATGTAGAGATAATATTTCCTGCAAAACTGAACACCTAAATTATGTGCTGTTTTGTTACCGCAATTTAGGTCAGTGGTGCTCAAACCTAGCTGCACATTATAATCTTCCGGAGAATCTTTTAATGCCTAGATAGGCCTCACTCTTACCACCAAATTAGAATTTCTGGAATGAGACCTGGGCATCAGTATTTTTAAAACTCCCTAGGTGTATCCAAGGTATAAAGAAGTTTGAGAACAACCGTCTTGTGAAGGGTAGCAGCCTTTACCACCCCTGGTACCATATGTATCTCTGGCATAAGGATTATTTTGAGAAAGTGCAGACACAGGAAAAGCTTTGCAAACAGGGTAGAAGTTACTTTTCACTAAGAAAGGAAAAGTAAAAATGTTACTTTTGTAGGGGTGACCCCCCTCACTGTACCAGGAAGAGCTGACTAACCCGAATGACTCTTATCAGTGGACAAAACACCCTTGAGATCTGCATAACACTTAGTGACCCTTCACTAAGCTTTTCCTGGTAACCCCCCATAACCAGCTCCCTTCTGGCCCTCGTCCCCACCCCAACATCTTTCTTTTGTCTTTAAGATGGTATTGAAGGTGGTGGCTTGGGCCACTGTGGGGAGAGTAACTCAGCTTTCATGGGTCTCTCCCGTGTATATGTGACGTGTGCATGTCAATAAACTTATCTGTTTATCTGTTGTTAACCTGTGTTTTATTACAGGGGTACATAGCCAAGAACCTATAAGGATCGGGGGAGAATTCTTTTTCTTCCCGTACAATCACATGAAGAGCTGGGAGTGAGAAGATCAGGTTTGGGGCAAGGTAGGGCAGTGGTTGTCAAACTTTGCTGTGTATCCGGCCCCCTGGGGAACCTGGTGAGCATGTGCAGTCCCTGGCCAGCTCCCACCTGCATGAGCCTTGGGCTTGTGTTCTTTACTAGCCCTCTGGGCAACTCAGATATACACCAACTTGGACAACCATCGGTTTAGGTGACCAATCTTCTATTGTGTGATTACCTTATAGGTGACATGCTCCTTCCTCCTCCTCACCGGACTATAAACTTCAGGAGCTGCTTTCCTCTATGGTGGGAGCTTCTACCCATGTGTGGCTATGGAACACTTGAAACCGTGGCTGGTGCACATTGAGAGGTGCTGACAATGTAAAAAGAACACTGGATTGCAAAGCTTTAGCATACATTGAAATCACGGTATTTTTGCTGCATTGGGTTCCTTTCTTTTTATTTCTATTTTCAATGTGGCCACTAGGAAATTTAAATTACACATGTGGCTCACTTTATATTTCTTTTTTTTTTAATGTTTATTTATTTTGCGAGGAAGAGATAGTGCGTGCGTGAGCACGCGCACAAGCAGGAGAGGGGCAGAGAGGGAGGGAGACCCAGAATCTGAAGCAAGGTCCAGGCTCTGAGCTGTCAGCACAGAGCCCGACACAGGGCTGGAACTCACATGCCGTGAGATCATGACCTGAGCCGAAGTCAGATGCTCAACAGACTGAGCCACCCAGGCGCCCCTCACTTTATATTTCTATGGGACAGGCTGCTCTAGGGGACAGGATCTATGTCTGTTCCCCGCTCTTTCCCGCATGTAGTTCATGTAGTGATGTTGCATCAAATAGGCACTCAATCACTGTATTTCTGAAAGAAAGAATGAGTCGATGAATGAATGAATGAGTGAGTGAATGAATGAATGAAGACAGACATTTGGCAGACCAGGCACTCACAGTGTGATTCCACAAAGGAGAAACTTTGGGAGAATAGTTGCTATTTTAATTTGGATTCCCCCAGACAAGGGCAGTCTGCAGTCCCCAAGACAAGGATTCCAGCACACGTGATCTGTTCGGGGAGGGATCTCCAAAACCCCGAGAAGGGGTGAAACACCATGAAGAACTGGGAAGAAGGAGCAGTATGTTCTTGAGCCAGTTACCACTGTGGGTGACTGCAACTTGGTCCTGCAGGGATAATTTTAGGGAACAAGACAGCATTTGTGCCTCAGGGTGGTCTCCCCCACCAGAGTGAGGGAGCCAGGGTTTCTGTGCTCCACTTCCCATCAGTCATTAATTGCAGTCTGCGGGGAGGGCTGGATGTGTGAATCCCAGGCACCCTTGTCTCACTGTGTGGAGCAGACAGAGAAAGCCTGCCAGCAAAGAGCTGTCAGTGCTCGTCGTAGGTGGCACGTGCTAAAATGCGATGGCTGCGGGGACCGGGGCATAGCCAGTCACAGCTAATGACAGTTCCTTTATAAGCAAGCCTATTCATTGCAGCATCTAATAATTAAAACTGGCACCATCATCACACAGGTCTACACCTCCCTCAAGGTGGTCAGTAAAGCCCTTTTGGGATTATTAGCCAGCTTGTTCCTTGTTGACCCCACTTCCTGCGCTCCTACCCGATGCTAGAGGCGCCTAACATATTGGGGAGGAATCTTCCAGCAAGGAGCCCAGGGTGGCTTAAGAGTTGCCCAAAATGGGGCATCTTGGGTGGCTCAGTTGGTTGAGCGTCCAGCTTTGGCTCAGGTCATGATCTCACGTTTCGTGGGGTGGGTTTGAGCCCCATTCCAAGAGCTATCCTGACAGCTCAGAGCCTGGAGCCTGCTTCAGATTCTGTCTCCCTCCCTCTGCTCCTCCCCTGCTGGTGCTCTGTCTCTTTCTCAGAAGTAAGTAAGTATTTAAAAAAAGAAAAAAAAAAGTTTTCCCATATTGACACCTGCATGCCTCAGTTAGTTGACTGTCCAGCCTCATCTCAGGTCATGATCTCACAGTTCATGGGTATGAGCCCCATGTCACCATCTATGCTGTCAGCATACAGCCTGCTTCAGATCCTCTATCTCCCTCTCTCTGCACCTCCCCCGCTTCATGCTCTCTCTCTCTCAAAAATGAATAAACATTAAAAAAAAAAAAAAAGAGTTGCCCATATTGATTAAAGGTGGCCCCAGCTCCTCTGACACGGAGGTCACAGTTTTACCCTTCATTGCCTGTTTGTTAACCCTAGGTGGAGGCTGCTAGGCAGTTTTCTTTCTTCTGGTTTCTCCATTTTGATGCAAACTCACCCAGGGGTGTGGCTGGCCCTTGTCTTTGAATTGGCCAAAATACTCGCACGCAGGCCTGAAATGGCGGCAGCTGCGGGTTTGAATAAAGCATCTCAAATTTCTAGTTTCAGAAAATATAACTTCATATTAAGTCATTTCACAGAAACCAGACCATAGCAGTTCTGTTTGGGGAGGTTAATTCAGTCTGGTTCTAATTTGAAAGGAATTGGGAGAGGCTCCAGAATAATTTCATTAAGCACAGTGAAGCAAGGCTAATAAGCTTGAAGAGGTAGTAAACAAAATGTAACTGAGAAATGGTTGCTGTTGGACTCAAAGTAGTCCTGAGTTTTTACAGCAATTCAAGGCCTTGATTTCATGCCGGTGGGGCCCAATCACTGTCACAACGTGTCATTGCTGGCATTCTACATTCAAGGCCGTTGCCCCATGTTCTGGTGTTCACTTTCTGTCTGGAATTCGGATAATACAAATAGTTAGGTTGTTTAGGAAAGCATTTAGGTTATAAATAAGTAGGTTATTTAATTTAGATAGATGATGGAGGGAGAGAGAGAGAGAGAGAGAGAGACATGGATGGAGAGATAATCTTAGAGTTCTGCCTGTAGTCGGGTCACCACAAGTTTTAAAAAAGCAAACCTGGATATTCCAATAAAAATATCACAGGGGCTCCTAGGTGTCTCAGCTGGGTAAGCATCTGACTCCTGATTTCGGCTGGGTCGTGATCTCATGGGCGTGGGACGGAGCTCCAGGTCGGACTCTGCCCTGACCGAGGGTGGCCTGCTTGAGATTCTCTCTCTTCTCTCTCTCTCTCTGCCCCTCTCCCGCTTGGGCGTGCCCTCACTTTCTCATTCTCTCAATACATAGATTAATTAATTAAATTAAAAATATCACAAAAATAAATGAATCCCCCGCTCCTTTTCTGTTGGTTTGTTTTAACAAACACAATATGAAGCATCCAAGGGCGGCAAACACAGATGTCCATAACTGGGTATGTTGGATAACAGCTCTTTCTGAGCAAACAGCCCCCATGAAGTTCTACCCAATTGTTGCCATGAGGAAATATGAGCCCCCAAATCTACTGACTTTACAAGAGAAGCCAAACCCTCAAATTTTTATCAGAAGTCTTTTTTTTTTTTTTAACATTGACAACTAATTTTTTAGAATGTGTAAATACTGTAGAGACCCAAAAGAAAAGGGCTGGGCAGAGTTGTGACTTTGGATCTACCGTGGAGCAGATACAGTCCTAGGAACCCACTGGGCCAGATACAAAGATCTGCTCTCCAGGAGAATGGATGTCACATACAACTAAAATGTTTATACAAGATTAAAAAGGTAGGAGTGGGGTGGGATGTATTAAGGTTTTCCAGAGAAACAAACACACACACAGACACATGCATAGATGCAGGGGAGGGAGATTAAGATTTGTGCTTTATGCTTTATTTCAAGCAGCTGGAGCAAGGACTGGTTAGCTTGAAATTTATAGGACATTCTGGCAGATTGGAAATGCAGGCAGGAGTTGATACTGTAGTCTTGATGTAGAATTTCTTCTTTTCCAAGAAATTTTAGTTTTCACTCCTAAAGCCTTCAACTGATTGGCTGAGGCCCACCCATATTATCCAAGGTAATATCTTTACCTAAATCAACTGATTGGAACTCTCGGCCCGTTCTATAAAATACATTCAGAGCAACACCTAGACTAGTGTTGGACTGAAAAACTGGGTATCATAGCCTAGCCAAGCTGACACACATAAAACTATGCCATGGAATAAGAAAGGTACAAAAAATTACTATAGGAGTTCAGAAGAATGAAAAATCAGAGAACTATAGAAGGTTGAAAAATAATCCCCATGGTAAAAGACTAAAAAAGTATGGACTTCTCAATAGGGAAGACCAATAAGAAATAATATTAATCAATAGTGGCCAAGTTGTGGGGCGCCTGGGTGATTCAGTTGATTAAGTGTCCGACTTCAGCTCGGGTCATGAGCTCACTGTTCCCTAGTTCAAGCCGCACATCGCACTCTGTGCTGACAGCTTGGAGCCTGGAGCCTGTTCCAGATTCTGTGTCTCCCTCTTTCTCTCTCTGCCCCTCCCCAACTCATGCTCTGTCTCTCCGTCTAAAAAATAAGCATTAAAAATGTTTTTAAAAAAATAGTGGCCAAGTTGTTATTATGTATTATTTCATTTACTCACCTCAACTCATTGTAAGAGGGTAGCAATGATCATTACCTCTGTTTAAAAAAATTTTTTAAGTTTATTTATTTATTTTGAGACAGAGACAGTGTGCTTGGGGGAAGGGCAGAGAGAGAGGGAGAGAGAGAATCCCAAGCAGGCTCTGCACTGCCAGTAGAGAACCCAGTGCAGGGCTTGAACCCATGAAATGGTGAGATCATGACCGACCTGAGCTGAAACCAAGAGTTGGACACTTAACTGACAGCCACCCAGGTGTCCCTTATTACCTGCATTTTATTTGTTTATTTAAAAGAAAATTTTTTAATGTTTATTTATTTTCGAGAGAGAGAGAGAGAGGCAGACTGCAAGCGGGGAAGGGGCAGAGAGAGAGGGAGAGATGGAATCGGAAGCAGGTTCCAGGCTCTGAGCTGTCAGCACAGAGCCCAACGTGGGGCTTGAATCCACGAACTGTGAGATCATGACCCGAGTCGAAGTCGGATGCTCAGCAGACTGAGCCACCCAGGTACCCCAATTACCTCCATTTTATAGATGAAGACACCAATTCAGTGTTTTCAATATCTCACAACTAAGAAGTAAAGGAGATAGGGCTCAGATTCAGGCAGTTTGAAATCTCTGGAGCCTTAACCACTACTTACACTGCCTCTTCAGTGAACTCATACCCCATACACGACCTCATTAATGCTCACAAAACCCCCATGGGCTAGGTATTGTTATTTTCTCCATTTTACGAATGGGGAAACTGAGGCTTGGAGTACACCTGGCAGTGGGTTGGAACCCACTGCATCTGGTTCTGACCTTGGGCTCGGCTCTCACTACCCCCAGCACACCGCACACCTCCCTCCTCAGCTCCAACTATACAAAGAAGAATGTGTCAGAGGGTCTAGTTTATGGTCAAGTGTGACCTGCAAATGGGGCTTTAAATTCAAGTAAGAAAAAGTGTTAGGAGAACATTGGAAGTAACTTCCTGATTTTCCCAAGGGAAAATGCCTACCTCAGCTGGAGAAAGATACGTTTACCTTGGAGATCCTGCTGCTTTCAACATTAAACTCCCCAAAGACCAGAGAGATTTCATTTAATGGGAATGTGTATGGAGACTCCGAATTTTGGTTATTGATTGGCAAGAATAAAAACACAGCACTTTGCACCCACACAGAAAACAACAGCAAAGTTGGCTTCCCTTAAATGAAAATATTTCCTTGGCTTCCTCTTAACTACATATTTTTAGCAAAAATTAAACATACACTGCAAATCATGCCTTCGTTTCTTGGGTAGGGAATAGACTCATCGCAATTGAACTTCAAAGGAGCAGCCGGAAGACTTTTCTTTCCTAGCCCACTTTGAAACACTCCCACACTATTTTATCCTTTCCCTCTGTGACTTATTTTTTTTTCCCCTCCACAGAACGTAGAGTATGTGAGAAATCTGTACTGTTCTATTTTTGCTGAGGAATGAGTTTTGAGCTCAGAAATTGTTAGCTATTCGATTGTTATTTCTTCTCTAGACCTTTATATCAGAGTCAGTGCCGGTCTTTCCTCTTCCTGTGATTGTACCAAAAACGTGAGATACAGCATAAAAATTTAGCTGTTGTCTAAGACTAAATGATGCCCTGTGACTGTAAATATCATTTTTTATTTTGATTATATCTCTGGAATAGTAATTATCTAACCCCACATCATTTTGTGTGGCGATCATGACATCACAGAGCAAATAATAAAGATAAAAGCTATATATAGTAAGCCTTACTCTGTGCCAGGAGTGGGCTATCCATACCATTAAGACTCACATTAACCCCATTAGTTAGATGCTAATAGCTGTCCCTATTTGTCTAAGAAGAAATCTAAGGTACAAAGGACTCAACATGGGTATCTTGCCCATGTTTACACAGGGATATTGCTGAGATTTAAAGCTGCAGAGACCATCTGTGGTTCTGACGATGTGAACAATTCCCACTAAAAATGGTAACGTTTTCTTTTCCAGTTTCACTTTTCCTTCTTGGGAGTTCAAACAACATTCTATGGAGACAGACCAAATAAACACAAATGTTCCAAAGGGAAATGCTGAGATCAAGTACATGACCCTGTCCATCATTCAGGGGAGATGCCAGCCACAAGGTTAGCCGTGAATCTACTCCTGAGAATAAGATGCAAGGTGGGAGGTGCAGACTTGGGGGGCCCTTTACTCAAACCACCAAACCTTATTGACCCCAACAACATTTCTCTAATGTAGCAAACTTTATGAGAAATCATACACACAGAATTTTACACCTGTCTTAGTCCGTTCAGGCTGCTGTAAGAAAACACCAAGACCAGGGGGCTTATAAACAACAGGAATTTGTTTCTCCCAATCCTGGAGGCTGGAAGTCCAAGGTCAGGGTACCAGCATGGTGGGGCTCTAGTGAGAGCCCTCTTCCAGGTTTCAGAATGCCAACTTCTTGCTGTGTCCTCACATGGCGGACGAGAGGAGCTTTCTCAGACCTTGTACAAGGGCACTAATCCCACTCATGACCCAAGCACGTCCCAAAGGCCCCTCCTCCCAATACCACCGCCTTAGGCATTAGGACTCAATGGTATAAATCTGGGGGAGAGGACACAAATTTGAGTCCATAGCAACACTCCACACAATTCCCTCTTTTTACCAAAGTAACAACAAAGGGCTGAAGTAGGGAAGTGGCTTATTCAGAATCACAACGTTTTTGGCAAGACTAGAACCACTTATCCATGTAACCAATTTCTCTGCATCTTGCAGCTCAACTTAGACAACAGCGACAAGAACATCAGTGTACCAGGCGTCCACCTTCTACGTGGCTTTAAAGCAGGTTTCAGCAAAATCTCAGCACCTCTGAATCTCTGGTAACAGGAACTTCTTTTTTTTTTTTTAACGTTTATTTATTTTTGAGAGAGAAAGACAGAGCATGAGTGGGAAAGAGGCAGAGAGAGGGAGGGAGGCACAGAATCTGAAAACAGGATCCAGACTCTGAGCTGTCAGCAGACAGCCCTCCGCGGGGCTAGAACTCACAGACCGCGAGATCACAACCTGAGCTGAAGTCCGACGCCCAACTGACTGAGCCACCCAGCCACCCCTGTTAACTGGAAGTTCTATAAAAGATGCTCATAAATTCTTCAAGATGTCATGGTGCTTTCTGGATCATTACAGGAAAGATAAAATTGTGGTCAGTGCCATTTTGCTGTTATGCAATCTATTTTATTCTGTCTCTCCATATGGCATTTTATTTTGTATCTCCTAAACTCCAGAATGTACTTATTAACCACAGCAGTCAGACTGAGCAGAAGCAGTTAAAAGTCGACAGAGCTGGGGCGCCTGGATGGCTCAGCAGTTAAGTATCTGACTTCGGCTCAGGTCATGATCTCATGGTTCGTGGGTTTGAGCCCCATGTCAGGCTCTGTACTGACAGCTCAGAGCCTGGAGCCTGCTTCGGATTCTGTGTATCCCTCTCTCTCTGCCCCTCCCCTGCTCTCTCTCTCTCAAAAATAAATAAAAACATTAAAAAAAAAAAAAGTCGACAGAGCTGGGTCATCTTGTCGCTCCAGAAAAGTCAGAGGGTTCTAAGTATAACTGAAAGAAAACTGGGGCAAAATAACAGACAGAAAATAGCTGTAATACAGCATCAAGATCTCTCAGGCAAAAGAAATATTATGATTTCTGCTTTCATGCAGGGGGAAAGCTTCCTTAAGCTTTTACATGAAGCCTCAACAAACTTACCTTCTTTTATAAATGTAAGCCTGCAGAACCCAGTCCCATTTCAGGAAATACTTGGAAAGGAGGTGGCCAGAACCTTGCAAGAGAATCTAGGCGGCTCGGAAAACATGAAACCAGATAAGTGGAGGTTGTCATTACAGGAGCCCTGGAGGCCCAGGTACAAGGTCTGGGGCAGGTCGGATCCCCCTGGACTCTGAGCGGAGGAGATTGGCCTGTAGGAGGTCAGTTAGTGGTGATCTTGGGGTCAACATCTGAGGAAGGGAAGGGTAGGAGATGGGATTGGCAGAGAGGGAGATGATCATGGGCCACAGACAACCCCATTAGGCGATCTGACGCTGGGGTAACAGGTTTAGAGTTGCAGAATGGGCCTCTGTACCCCACCTCCAGTGGTCACTGAGTGTGCTCCACTCCAGCTAGGGTCAGGAGGCTCTCTTTAGCCTAGGAAAGTCCCCCAGCGGGCTGCCTGGGCACTCCCAGCAGCTGAGAAGGGTAGTCCCCCACTCCTCAAAGGGACACCTGGGGTGAATCGGTGAATCACTGCACTATCCCAGGGCCATGAACAAGCTCCTCTCCTAGGAGCAGGGCTTTGCAAGACCAGGCAAGGGCATCAGGGCTGCTCTCCCGAGATAGAGGTCAGGTAACAACTTCTATCTCAAGAGGGAAGGCAGGGCAGGTGGTACACATTGCATGGGGACTGGAAAATGAACCCATGTTTCACAACAAAGCACACGCTAGACTCAAGGCCAGGCCTGTGATAGGACCAAGCCAGACAGGAGGGTGCCAACTGGGGGCTATGTGAGTGCTGGGGGTGCAGCATGGGTCCCCTGCCCTGCTGCCCTTTCTCTTAGGCCAGCTTGGTGATAAGGAAACACACAGAAGTCCCTGGAAGCTTGGCAGGACTGTCTGGGCCACACAGTCACAGGTTGGGGAGTGCAGCTAAATCCAGAGGTACAAGGCGATTTACTGACCCATTGGATGAGGAGTGCAGTGAGCTGGGTGGGGCGGGGGTGTGAGTGGGGAAAATGAGGCAGGTACCTCAGTTTCATCACCTTTAAGGGAAATCAGGAAAGCAGAAGAAATCTGGCCAGGGTGGAAAAAGAAGGATTGATAATACTGTACCTATGCTGGGTATTTTACAGCTTACAAAATTCTATGTATGAGAGAGATCCCGCTTTGCTAGTTTGCTCTGCCCGGAGAACGTTTAAAGAACCACTTCGAGTGAATGCGATAAGTACTTGTATCACAGCCGGTCAGAATGTAGCAACCTCACCCCTCACTCCCTCTCTCAGACCTCCAGGGGTATGAGCAACACCCTGGGGCTATAAGCAACATCCCGGAGCGTGTGGTTTTCATGGTGGCTGAGCCTATGTAGATCTCCACCGCCGAGTGCCCATTCTTGTCCAGGAAGACACCCCCAGTAGCCTTTCTTTTCTCTTCATCCTTTTCATTCACAGTGGCATCACCATTTCTTGGAGACTCACCCAAACTGTGAAGATGACAAGGCCATGTCACCATTTTAACGATGATACCACTTTCCTGTTGAACCGAACAGGCACGGTGCAGTAAGGCCCTTGGAACAACCCTCCGATGTGTCCCCTTGCGTCCAGCCCATAGGACTGAAATAAGCATTTCGTGGGAGAAAACATAAAACAAGGAAAGAAGAGACCTCAGTAGTTGTCACTGCTAATCAAATGTTGACTCTGCAAGAGGTGTGGCTAGAAGAAACTGAATGGCTACTCATGTCCTCTTGTTGTGGGGCCAAAGCATAAAGTAAAAGGCAACTCATAGGTTGCCTATTAAAATTAAGGGGTTGCCACACCCCTGTCACTACGGAGTGGTTTGAACACCTGCAGGGAAGGCAGGATGATGGAAAATCATCTCCACACGGCCCGACCGACGGATGGGGAACTTCCATTGCTAGCTGCTCACGAGTGGGTCTTTGAGGTTCACATCCCTATTATCTTAACAGGAGGGACATAACCCTTCAGTGCCAATTAACAAATACTTTATTCAGGTATTTCATGCTTGTAACTATTGAGGAATGTCCTTGCCCAGCAGCTTCCTGCTGTCTATTTTTAGGTACTTAATTAATGGCCTTGCTCAGGGATAAACACATTGTGTTTTCAATAAAATGATGAAGGTTTCTTAAAAAAAAAAAATGTGTCTTGCATGCCATTATACTTGAAATCGTCCTTCAGCAGAAAATTGTGAACAATTATTTTTAACAAAACTATTGTAGTCACAATTGATGAGGATGTTAATTCTGTACATTCTCTGATGACTAATTCAGCCATACCTAGCAGATTTTAAGAAGATGTTTGTACTTTAGGGGCACCTGGGTGGCTCACTAGGTTGACCATCTGACTCTTGATTTCGGCCCAGGTCATGATCCCAGGATCGTGGGATTGAGCCCCAAGTCGGGCTCCGTGCTGAGTGTGAAGCCTGTTTAACATTCTCTCTCTCTCTCTTTCCCTCTGCCCCTCTCCCCCACTTGAACGCTCTCTCCCCCTCTAAAGTAAATTTAAAAAAAGGAGAAGAAAATGCTTATATTCTAAATTAAGTGCAAGATGGTATGTTCTATCATATCAGAGCTGTGTTCTCAATACCACTCTGGATAAAATTATGCAATTGTTTTTTTTTTTTAAGCAACTTTATTGAAATTCCCTTTTTTTCAGCGTACAATTCAATGATGTTTAGTACATTTTATGATTCCTTTTAATAGTGATTATCCCTCATAAAAGCATGTATTGAGTTTTTCTTAATCATGTGAATCATTTCCAATTCAGGTATTTTGGTTGCTCCTGTATCTAGGTTACTCATTTGTACAGAACTCACAGTTCTTGCTGGCTAGGAGATGGAAAGGCCTGGGTTTCCCTGATGACAGATTTAAATTTTTTTTTTCCAACGTTTTTTATTTATTTTTGGGACAGAGAGAGACAGAGCATGAACGGGGGAGGGGCAGAGAGAGAGGGACACACAGAATTGGAAACAGGCTCCAGGCTCTGAGCCATCAGCCCAGAGCCTGACGTGGGGCTCGAACTCACGGACCGCGAGATCGTGACCTGGCTGAAGTCAGACGCTTAACCGACTGCGCCACCCAGGTGCCCCCCTGATGACAGATTTTAAACAAATATCTGGTTTGTTATATCTGCATTGCAATGGGAAAACTGAGAAATCTGCCTGGCTGATGCTATTTAACATCACAAAACACTCTAAGGGCAGGGCATTTTATATTAAACATTTGCAATGCTGTGTATAAGTCTGTCTCTTGCAATCATATTTTAAAATGGTTTATTCCATTGTCAAAATACAGTGGATTTAGTTGTCATTAAATACATTTTTCTCTGCTATTTTGGCTGCTGTACAGCCTATCGATCATTGGGAAAGAATGCCATGATGCATAATTTAATGGTTCTGTAAAGTTTGCACCTTAGGAACACCTGTGCATTGGTGTGCTTAAACACCTTGCAATGTGTATTAGAATCCAGCTGATCTAATTTTACACTACTGTGATCCACTTGGAAAATAGGTGGAACTGTGATGCTTTCAATTAACATATATTTTATCCAAAGGGGAAGGAAGAAAGGAAGGAGGGAAGGAGGGAAGGAAGGAAGGAAGGAAGGAAGGAAGGAAGGAAGGAAGGCAGGCCTAAGAAAGAATTACTGGACAGTTTTAATTAAACATCCATGTGCGGGCCATGTGTACAATACTCAGCAGTAATACAAGGCACATTCCTAAAGACATGAACCCTACTGAGAGGTGAGATCATCAAACATGGGATAATGAAGGCTATCAAAGGAACACATATTTGGGGGTAAATTGCATAGAAAAAGCTAAAGGCTCAAAGCAGCTTAGAGAAAAGAGATCAATGTAGATCATCAATATCAAGGAAAGTTTCACGGAGGTAACAAGCCATGAGCTAGACCTAAAGAATGGTTAATATTCTTAACAGAATGTTTCCAAATTTGGGAATACTCTGGTATATATGGTCATAACTTTGATAGATTGTTATAACCTATATTTATATCCACCTCAATTGACTTAGAAATAGCACATAAATAAAAACATATCCATATGGTTATAAACACAGCAATGGACCTGAAAGATATAAAAAGTAGTTTGACAACATCTGGTGTTCTGATGATCTGGGCAAAAACGGGGGTCCAATCACTCAGGGACTCCTGGCTCAACAAATTCCTGACTTGGAGCACACCCCACACATTAAGATATTAAAGTTCTGAGAAGTTGTGCTGAAGAGAAACTCTTTAGCTCTGTTTACTTGAGAATTCCCCAAGCTCACCTGACCAATGCCCTTTCTCACAGAATGTACATGTCAAGGAACTCAACTCCATGGGAAATGGATTGGGAAATCGTAATCCGCAACAACAAAAACCAAACAATCCAATGTTTAAAATGGGCTGAAGATCTTAAGAGACACCTCACCAGAGAAGATGTATGGATGACAAGGAACATATGAAAAGATGTTTCACATCGTATGTCATCAGGGAAACACAAGTTAAAACAACAGGGAGATACTGTTACACACCTATCAGAATGGCCAGAACCCAAAACACTGACAACATCAAATGCTGGTGAGGATGTGGAGAAACAGGAACTCTCATTCATTGCTGGTGGGAGTACTGCCACTTTAGAAGATAGTTTCTTACAAATCTAAAAGAGATTGAGCAGCTGTACTCCCTGGTATTTACCCAAGTTGTTAAAAACTTATCTCTACACAAATACCTGCACATAGACGTTTACAGCAGCTTTATTCATAATTGCCAGAACCAGGAAGAAACCAAATGACCCTCAGTAGGTGAATGGATAAACTGTTGTGTATCCAGGCAATAGAATATTATTCAGCATAAAATGAAATGAATTAAGAAGCTATGAAGAGATATGAAGGAAACTTAAATGCATCTTACCAAGTGAAAGATGCCCATCTGAAAAGGCTGCATACTGTAGGATTCCAACTATATGACATTCTAAAAAGGCAAATCTATGGAGACAGTAAAATGATCAGTGGTTGCCAGAGGCTGTGAGGGCAGGAAGGTGGACAGACGAAGCGCGGAAGATTTTTAGGGCGACAAAACTATTCTGTATGATATTATAATGGTGGATACATGTCATAAATTTGCCCAAATCCATAGAATGTACAACACCAAGAAAGAACCCTAATGTAAACTACGGACTTTGGGTGACAATGATGTGTTAATGCAGAGTCACTGATTGTAACAAATGTACCACTCTGGTGAGGGATGTTTGATAATAGGGGAAGCTGTACATGTGGTGAGGACAGGGGGTGTCTGGGAAATCTCTGTACCTTTGCCTCAATGTTGCTATGAGCCTTAAAATACTCTGAAAAATAAAATCTATTAAAAACATGCAATTCAGTCAGGCAGGTATTACATTCTTGTGGAATCTGATCTTCCCGCCGCCCTCCGCCCCTACATTTTGCTAGTTTGCCTGTCTAATACAAAACTTTGTTTAAAACAAAACAAAAACAAAAACAAAACAAAAAAAAGGAAAAATTGGCATTGGCATTGAGAGATATTATATGACTTTTTTAATGGCCCAGTGAGCAGTTGAACCCAAATCTGCTCAGTTATAGTCTTGTGCTTGTTCTACAAAGTTCTATCTTACAAAAGCATCCTTATCTACAACCTGAAACCCTCAGAAGACCGATGAACAGATTGAAACAATGTCACAACTGACCTTGGGAGGAAAAAAATAGAAGCCTAAAGTTTAACCTACTCAAATGTGGCCAAATAGAAGTAAGGTTTTTTTAATGATGAAAGGAAAATGCTTTATGGTTATAAAAATGTCAATATTGCTCAAAGGCATAGAGATGGTTCCATAGGAATTTGCAATCATTAACCAATTCTGTAAGGATTTCTAGTCTACTTTTTAACCATACAAATCTGTTGTTTCTCCTTAAAGATTGTAACACTTTCACCCAATTCTTACCTTGAAATAAGAGACATTAAAGAGTTGTGGTTGAATAAACACAGTATATGGAGAAAAATCCAACTTAGTCAAACATATATAAGATGTACAGCTCCTGTGTTTCACCTTTTCTTCTGTTGAAGTCCTTGCATTCCATACTGCCTGTCACCTACCAATGCTTCTCAATGTGTGTCTTTGATCATTTTTTTTTTTAAAGTCACCTCTGTCCAATGTGGGGCTTGAACTCACAACCCTGAGATTAAGAGTCACATGTTTTACTGGCTGAGCCAGCCAGGCACCCCGTCCTTGATCATTTTTAAGTTTGATTTTTTTGTTAATGTCTTTACTTATGTTAAATATTGTTTTACTGTCTCTATCCAATTGTTCTGTTATCTGAAGTTCTTGGGAAGGAAGCTATCCCTGTTATTTATGAAATCTGATGATTTGTGATTATGCTGCATTACAGTTTTCAATTGTGAGCTCATCTTCAGTGGGGCTTAGTATTCTCCATGGCATGGGACAAGAGCAAGTCCCTCCAGAAGAGGTACAGGGCCACTTTCCTGGTATAGGTGATACATGAAGTATCAATTTTAAAGTCAGTTCCATTTGAGAAGGAGGCCTGAAGTTACAAATTCTCATGCACTTTATGGTAGATCAGCCTTTTGTCATTGGCGCATGTAAATGGTTGATTTTTATCCAGTCCAGCTCTTACTGAAAGTTTGATCTCTTGGAGAGAGTTTGATTCAGAATTGCCAAAAGTCTCAGCTCCTATTGAAAATCCAATGCCTTAAATTTCTGAAGCTGACACCGATCCCCAATGCTGTCAAGATCCACTTGTATTTTCTTAATTTTTTTTCTTTGGTTATATCTTCCTTACTCTCTTTTGGGTGCAGATGTGCATTTAAATGGTGTTTGTTATATGTCATTAGTGTTTCTAGTACCTCACAGCTAGAGGGTTTGGGGGTTCCTTATTCCATATGCTCCCGGGTTCCAATGCCTTTTGGCCTTCACTGCATGACTTCTGTCAGAGACTGAGGGAACAGCTCAGGTTGGTTGGATTTTGGTGTAGGCCTTGCTTGGCAACTCTGAGAATACATAAAACTACTGTTAAGTTCAAAGTTTTCCAATGAACTCGGAAAAGCTGTTGTGTATTCTTTTCTGGGAGCTTTTCTTACATATCATAATAAAAAGCACTTGTAAATTAATTGAGGAAGCAGCAAACAGTAAAGCGAGATATTTTTGGTCAAATTTGAGATCCTTTATAAAAAACTTCTCTGCACAGCAACCCTCAATGTCAACAAATAACATGTGTTGAGTACCTCATACAGTTCTTTGAAGCAGCACTGAAGAATTACAAAGACTCTCGTTGCTTTAAGGAACTTTTCTAAAAGGTAAAGGGGAATCAGCTCAAACGTCCTCAGGCAGATATTGGAAACCTGGCCCTTGCCAGTTACCCCCAAAATTCCTTCCAGACTCTTATTGTCTCTTCCACACAATTGTTAATGATGAACCGTGCAAGCATGCTTATTTTACTCACACACAGTTTTATCTAGACTTTATCTGATTATAACATTGCAGTTTGTGTGATATTGTACACATGTATATGCACACATGCGCACAAAACCTATAAAAATGGAGTGCTGTGGCAGACATGTGCAGTGCATTTATGCCTATTTTTATTAGGCTTGGAGCAGAATTTTACTGTTTTGTATTTTCAGGGTTATAGATGCTGAGCCTTGGCTTTTAAGACATAGTTGTGTTTGCTGCCATTATTTATTTCATGCCTGATTCTTGGTCCAGAACGCAACCCCGAATTACCTCGCTCTTCCCATGGAAAAGTGCCATTCTACCATGGGCTGTATGATGCTCTAGTTCCTGGGATGCATTTTGGCTAAAAGCAGACACTGTCTGTCTATCAGAACACATTGTAGCTAATTCATTACCCTAAAAGGTGATCAATACAGGAGAAAATGTTCACTGAGCTCTACAATGTGCCTAGCACCATGCTTTTTTAGTATGAGCTTTTTGAGACATTCTAAAAGATGTAGAACTTGGATTTCTAACACTCGAGGAGCCTCCAATTATTTTGAAAGTTTTTATAAATGTGGCTTGTAGTCAAGTACCTCATCAAACACCATTTTCGAAGACATGCTAATGTCACTTCAGACGTATTGAAGCCAATTAAAATGCATTTTTTAATATATGGAAGAATCTATTTAGTTAATATTTGAAAAAGTAATCACTTCTGCAAAAATCCCCCATCATGGCTGGGGAATCTATGTTTTTTAAGAGTGCTTAAAGGGAGGGAGTAGGGTGGCGGAGTGCAGGACAGGTGGGAAATGCATTTTTAGCTATTTTGCCTTTTTTGGGTAACCTTGATTAGGGACTATTTTTATTGATTGTGGTTGGAAAGCTACATTCAAGGATTTCTTCTAGGAAACCAGCAGGAAATAATAGGAAACCCAAGTAGATGTTTCTTTAAGAGAATTCTAAAGAAATGGAAAATGTGGCTCCTTCTGAATCATCACTGCCATGATCCTTATCAAGCAATAAATAATTACATTAATGGTGAACATTATACTATTAGAAGTAATTCTGGATTTCTAAGATCTTATAAACCCAGTGCAGTGTTCTTGAAGGGTATTTTCACAGAAATTTTCATCATCTCAAAATTTCTTAAAATTGAGAGAAAATTGCAGAAATACTTAAGCAGCAAATTAAATTACACCCATTATTCTTATATAGTTTTTTTTTCCCAAAGAGTAAATTTAGACTTACTAAATCTATATAAGCAGAAAATACCAATTTTATAGGCGTGTCAATTTAGAGTTCTTGTTGGGAGAATACAGCATTGAACGGGTCAAAGATTACTGCTCTATTTGCAAATCTTCAAACTGACAGAATCTTCTGGAAAGATTTATGACAAGTTTGTCTTTTTAAAAAAGCGACGTTTCTATAAATCCTACCAAACTGCTATGAATAAGGCTGTAAATCACTTCACTGACTTGAATAATGGGACTTGTGTCTCATGAAACCATGCCAAGAAACCTAGAGGCTTTCATTGATATTGAATCTTCTATAATATTTAATACCTATCTGCCCCTGAAAAGATGAATTCTGATACTGACTGAAAATATTTTTTACCATAAGTTTTGCTGCAAGGAAAAATAAATAGAAATCAATGGCATTAAGTCTGATGGTTTTAAGGAGGTTTATCAGTCACCGGCAGAGAAAAAAAATTAGAAGCAATAGAAAATAAATATAATACATTCACTAAATCAGTGTGCCTATAGTTTATCTGCAATCATGATTGGTACATCCAGTTCTACTGGTTGATTGATCTTGAGTGTTTCTGAATGACCTTTTCCTTTTTTTTTTAGTCTTGCTTTAAATTTGACGAAAGAGAAACTCCTTTGAATGTTCTACTCTTCTTCCCAATTATAGCCACACATTCTCTTAGGGAAATGTAGAATCTGGTAACTAATTGCACTAAAAACCCACTAGCAGGTAAACTCCTGTGGGGAGAGAAGGGTACATGTCACACGAACTCCACATTTGCATATAAACAATCAAGTGAGCGAAACGTATACTGCCTAGCGGCAGCTCCGTGTGCCTTTAGTTAGGAACCTGACTGCAATTCTGGGCCATGACTTTTACAAGTGTTGTAAAGTGTTACCAATCTTTGTTTCAGGCAGCATCAGAACCTAGAAGAAATTGGGCTGGGCACAAAAGAAATCCTGCTGAGGGCAAGAGTAAACTTGTAACCCCAGAGGCGTATAATGTCCTGTGGCCTTTCAGATACTGGTCAGTGATTTGCAAGTGTTTATTTATGCCCCAGTTGTCTTCACAAAGGATTTGATGAGGGTCAGAGATGCATGCAATACCTCAGGGTACAATGAATGAAAATTGAAAAGAAACTGAGTCGGAGGGAAAGTAGGGGTAGAGGAATAGGCAAAAATCTATGCCATGGGTCTTAAATCTGCGGTCACATAGTCCAGCTCGGGGGACCAGGGCGGTAAGGCGAAGCCCCAATCTTTAAACCCATGCACTACAAAAAAGGTGAGTCTGGAGCAACGGTGGGAAAAGGGGTCAGAAAGTTGTCTCCAATAACTCACAGAGCAGAAGAACGTGTATAATGTGCGTTTGTTCTTGTGTTTGTAAATATTTAATTCTACTATAGAAAAGAAAATAAATGGGATGAATCAAATTCACAAGATGTATTAAGCATAGATAAGGAAGTTAGTAACCTATTAGACCAGGAAGACAGCAAATATTCATGATGCACTATATATATAGGCAGGTAAGGCACTCAATATTCACAAGGTCTTAATTCACTACCCACTGGTGATACCCATTCTGGCCCCAAGAAACACAGGTAAAACCCATAGCTGCTCATCAGGGTAGTTGTCAATCTATAGCTGCTGGCCAGGCATACTTGCTCCTCTGTATTTGTTTGGGTTAACATCTTATGTTCCCAAGAGTTCTGCCTCTCATGCTCTTTCTAGTCCTGTGTCCTGTGTCTAGGTGGCCTCAGCTACTTCATGCCTTGGTTCCTCTCGTATATACCAGAATCACCCTTGTCTATCTCATGGGTCTCCACCTCCCCTGGACATCATCTAGATGCCCATGGCACCTCAAACTTCTTATCTCCAAGACTGACCTCATCTTCTCTTCCCCCAAACAAGTTGCCCACCTATATTTCAGCCTACAAGTCAACAATATCTATCTAATCACTTAGCCAAAAATTTGGATATCACCCTGACTCTGTCCTTTTCATCAAATGCAAAGACCTGTGATTTCTACCTCCTTAAGGTATCTCATTCTTTTTTTTTTTTTTAATTTTTTTTTTCAACGTTTATTTATTTTTGGGACAGAGAGAGACAGAGCATGAACGGGGGAGGGGCAGAGAGAGAGGGAGACACAGAATCGGAAACAGGCTCCAGGCTCTGAGCCATCAGCCCAGAGCCCGACGCGGGGCTCGAACTCACAGACCGTGAGATCGTGACCTGGCTGAAGTCGGACGCTCAACCGACTGCGCCACCCAGGCGCCCCAAGGTATCTCATTCTTGTTCTCTACCTACCATCTCTGAACGTGTGCCAAATTAATGACAACCCCTAATGGACAAGCTTGTCAAAAGCTGTGTTGGTTTATCTCTCCACTGTTATCTAAGTCCTGGGCATGATGGAAAAGACCCTTCTTTCTCTGTTTCTACTTTTTGCCATTTCACTGCCTGAGTTCTATTGCTTAGAGATGCCTGCATCTGTGATTTTACCCTCACTGTCTTCCTCTGTCTAGATGCCCTCCTCTCTCACCCCTGGCACCCTCCAATCCTTCACCCCATTGCCCACCATTTTATTCTGCCAACTCTTAATTTTTTTTTCATATGTTTTATCAGGATGTCAGCTCCTCCAGGAAACTTCCCTAAAGCCCTAGGCTCACCCCTATCATCATCCTCCTTTCTTGGTCTTTATCAGAATTGAGTGCCCTCCCTTTGTGTTTTCACAGCAGCCTGAGATTCTGCTCTCATTACACTAGCAATCAGGGTCTCCAAGGAAAGAGTTGGCACACTGTAATTAGGATGATTCAAGTAGGTGTGGGGGAACCATAGGGATAGGGTGGGAACCCTAAGGGATGGGGTAGGAATCCCAGGTTAGTAACAATTGATCTGGTACCAACTCGTCCAAACAGACAAGATGAGCGACTGGTTACCAACAGTCTGAACAGAGAAAATCATGCAGAAGAGGTTATCTGATGAGGAGCAGTGACCTTTGTTTTACAGTGACTGAGGCAATCTTTCTGCGAGGAAAATAGGAGAGTGATTCTCCTGGCTTCATTTCTCCTCCCTTCTACTTGACTTCATGCCAGGGTTTCCCAACGGCCAAACCAAGCAGCGGGCAAAGGACAAGGAAGTGAATTAAAATAATCTCACAGCCAAGTCTGCCGACCTGTAAGTTTGGAGAAGCACCAAGACTGGCTCTAGAGAAGTGAATGGATGATATCCAGCAAAATCACGCTGTAACAGAACTCTACTCATCAGGCTCCCGCATTAGACTGAGTTACTTAAGGACAGAGAATGTTTCTTTCATCTCTGCATCCTCAGTATCTAATATATACTAGATAATAAATGCTTATTGATCGATTCAGAGAATATCGTGAGTTGGACATTACTAGGGGGACTATACTTTCTGAGCTTGCCACATGCTTTTTGGAATCCAGGGAAAATGGAAAACAGAATGAACTTTATGATTTTCACTTTCTGAGAAAAAGAAACATAATTTGTTCAAGAGAGACGAGTTAGCTTAGTGCTCAGTGCTGGGAGGGACTGGATTCAGTCATGTGACTTCCTACATAAGAGGCCTTCAACTGCATAATGGGCAATCCCTCCAAGGAAAGCCACGGGTGCAGAAACGTTTTTCACGGGGCTGTTTAAAAATATAAGTGCCTGTACACCTGAAAGTAACATAACACTGTATGTTAACTATGCTGGAATTAAAATTAAAAAAAAAAAATAGGCCCTTGATAAAAGCCCAAGACTTGTTATTAAAGAGTAATCCAAAGGTGAACTGAACTAATGTGGACCAGTCTGATAGATCTTAGAATATCTTGCCACCAAATGGTTAAGCCTTAGACTTCAAACCTGACCCCCTAAATAAACCTTCAGTGTAGTCTTCTTTGGATTCTCTTTTCTCTTATCAGCCAGCAGAAGAAAAGGACCGACAAAAAGCTCGTGTGCACTGAAGGACAATGGATCAATCAGAGGGCAGAAACTTGGATCCTTGAGTGATTATGTGGGACCAAGCTCTCTGTCTACCTCCTGCAGGCCTCTGTGCTGAGAGCAAGAAATAGACTTTTAATTTGTTAAAACTCTTAAGTTTTGTTGGGGTTTATAGCAGCAGTTGTTTTACCTTAGTAAAATAATGTTCTAAGTTTTGTATTTGAACTTGTTTTAAATGCTATCACCATGATTATCATAATCCACTGTCCATATTCATAATCAGTTATTTTCAGAGAAGCCCTTTCCAGCTTGAATCTCATAATCTGAGGATTACTGTATTGCTGTCTTCCATTTGAAAGATGCCTCATGGAGCCCTTCTTGCTGGAAACATGATAGAAAATATGATAGACAATATTCTGATGTATCTTATAATGTACAAAGCCCTATTTTATGTAATATCTCTCTATATTCTCCCACCAAACCTGAGGAACATTCGAGGGTCTATTATCGTCCCCATTTTGCCGGTGATGAAATTGACACTAAGGTTAAGTATAAAGCAGAGAAAAAAATGGAAACAACTGATATACAGAGTTATTTGAAGATTTATTAAGAGAATGATTTAGTTGGCCTGGCATCTGGCACGTGTTATTTTCTATCTGAGTCCCTGATAAGTTATCTATTGCTGTGTAACAAACCACCTCCAAAATAATGACTTAAAACAGAAATAGTCATTGATTCTGTTCACGGAACCCGGTTGTGAAAACAGGAATAGCTGGGGGTGGGGGTGGGGCTGGAACAGCTGGCTTCCTTGGGCTTCTTTCTTTCTGTGGTCTCTCCACATGGTCTCTCCACATGGCAGCCCCAGGGTAACCATGGCAGCTGAAGGCTTCCAGTGTTAGAGAGAATGAGAGAGTAGAGTGAGAAAGAGAGAGCCAGAGTGAGATATGGAGAAAGAGGGTGAAGCAGAAGTTCTTTGTGCCTTATGGTCTAGCCTTAGAAGGACGTTATGCTGTGTCACTTCCCTCACATTTTTTTTCAGAAGCAAGACATCAGGGCCAACTCATAATCATGGAGGGGAAAATTAGACTTCACTTCTTGACTGCATTTTTGGCCATGTTTTTTTTTTTTTAACTACCACATTTTCCTTCTCGAAAATGCTCGCCTAAATTAACGCAGACACGAAGCTTGGGGGTAAGAGACACGTCCAGAGTCAGCTGTTAAATGGTTCCACCAATATTAGATCCATTTTTATGACTCCTACCTCCATGCCCTTTTCACTCCCCCAGAAAATCTCCTGTGATTAGCACACCAAATGTGGTGGGTAAGACATGTTATTCCCCAAACAGAGATAATCCTCATTGCCTTGGAAAACATACTTCCATTTATTTTGCAGGAAAAATATTACCCAGAAAGCAGTCATCCATGAGTGCTTTCCAAGTTTCTCCCGAACATCCGTGTTTAAAATTCCCCACCCCCAACAGATGTATTCATTTGCATTCCCTCCCCCCCCAGATGAATCACTTTGTTGTTGTTGTTGTTATTTTTTGACTGTATTGCTCACCTCTCAAGATCTTTTTGTATTAATTTTCAAACCCACCACTAAGGTAGGTACCATCTCCGATTTGGAACCTTCCTTTGTTTCTGTCATCATGAATGTGTGCCCTTCCTGTGGACCATGAATTGAAATGTTCTTTAAGAGGACCATCTGATATAAGGTCTGAGGGGCATTCTTTTCTTTCCTTCTTTCTCTCTCTCTCCCTTTCTTTCTTTCGTTCTCTTTTTCTTTCTCTGTCTCATCTCTCCTTCTTTCTCTCTTTCCTTCCTTCTTTCCTTCCTTCCTTTTTCTCTTTCTTTCTTCCCTCTTCTTTCCTCCCTTCCTTCCTCCCTTCCTTCCCTCCCTCCTTCTTTCTGTCTTCCTTTCTTTTCTTTCTTTCTTTCTTTCTTTCTTTCTTTCTTTCTTTCTTTCTTTCTTTCTTTCTTTCTTTGCAATAGGCCAAAATGTCTACAGTTGATATTTCTGTTGAACCAAAGAGAGTTTAAACCTTCTCATTTTAGGAAATCTAGATTATTTGAACAATGATATAAATCTAAAATCTCAGAGGGCTCACATATTTTCTGTCATTCTAAGAAGTAAGATAAATTTCCCTGTAGGAGCTTTCTTCTGTTTGGGGATCCCCAGAAAGTCCCTATGGGGAACCATCCTTTCTGTTCCCCAGACCTAAAAGGGTGGTGGGAGCAGAGTAAGAAATAGAATGGATGAAGAGTCTCCAGGAAATATGGGGTCTCTGTGTAGACCAGCACAGTCTTCAGAAACATGATGCAAGCCCCAAAGGTAGTGTTATATTTTCTAGTAGCTGCATTTTAAAAAAGAAAAAAGGTGATATTAATTTTAATAATAGATTGTATTTAACTCAATACATCCAAAACTATCATCCAAACATGTAGTTATTACAAAAATATTCACAAGACTCTTTTCATTCTTATTTCTATACCAAGTCTTGGAATCCGAGATACTTTTTGAGCACTTCACTCTTGACTAGCCAGCCACATTTTAAGTCATCAATAGCCAAAAACATATTGAAGAGCACACATAAACCCTTCCTCTCTGTTGCTTCATTGGACCTGTGAGACGTCAACTCTTTCTTCTCTGGTTGCATGTCTTATCATTCAGATCTCAGCTAGACATACCTATTCCGGAGAGGGACTGTACGACCCATTCCCTCTCTGCCCTACTCTAGCCTGTTCTGTGTTACTGTCTCCATTGAGCCGATTTCTTCCAAAGTGATCTTATTTGCTTACGGCTTTTTCCCCCCTGTCTTCTCCACCAGAATGTAAGTTTCATGAGGGCAGGGTTTTTGGGGTTTTTTTTTTTTGTTTTTCTTTTAAATCTATTTTGGTCTCCGAGTTCCCGGTGCCCAGCACCGTGCCTGGCACACGCGGGCGCTCATTTCACATTTGCAGGACCGAGGAATCGCGTATCTCTGGAACGCGGCGGCCGTGGGGGGCAGCCGAGCGGCGTGCACAGGTGGAGCGCCCACGGAGCGCGCGGCTGCGCTCCCCCGGGCCCCGGGTGGGTGTCGGTGAGTGGGTGTGCGCGGGGGTGTGCGCGGTAGAGCGCGCCAGCGAGCCCGGAGCGCAGAGCAGGGAGGAGCAGCCAGAGCGCTGCGCAGAGCCCGCAGCGCCGGCCGGGCCCGGCAGCTTGGAGGTGGGTGGGCCGTGCCGCCAGCCCGCTCGCGGGGTCCCCATTGGCCGCCCGCCGGCAGCCCTCCGCCAGGAAGGCGGCGAGGAGCCGAAGAGCTGCTCCCGAGCCGGAGGGGGGAGCGCCCGGCCGAGCAGACGCCGGGGCGGACGCGCGGGATCCGCGCCCCCCACCCGCCCCCTCCCCGCGCTCCCGCCGCCGCCCCGCTCGTCTCCGGCGCTGGCGCCCACGGTCGGCCTCCGACAGCTCGGGAGGGACTCGGGCAGCTCCTGGGCGCCCGGGTGAGTGGCCGCGCGCGCTCCCCGGCTCCTCCCGGGCCCCGCCGCCCGCTTTTGCTTTCGCGGCGGCGGCGCGGCGGGGTTTGCCCGGGCAGAGCCCAGGGCAACTGGGAAGGCGGAGGAGGGGGCGGCTGGACTGAAGGGGAGAAGTGGGATCGCAGCCAGGAGGCGCCCCCAGGCCCGCGGGCCGGGTGGGAACAGGTGGCGCGGGCCGGGCCGGGCGCTTTGTGTCGGGGCGCGGAGACCGGGAGCAGGCGGCCGCGCCTCCCTCGGCCGCTCCCTTTCCTCCCCTGCTCCCCCGGGCGGCCGCGCGCCGGGTCGGCCGGGTAACGGAGCGGGAGTCGCCAGGAATGTGCCTCTGGGGACTGCCTGGCTCGAGGGAGGGGAGAGGGTGGCCGCGGCTGCCGGGGAGTGCGGGAACCGAGAGGTGGCGCGGGGGCCGCCGAGCCTTGGCGGGCTGGAGGGGGATGCTTCCAGCGAGGCGCGTTCCTCCCGGGCGGGGGCTTCATTCTTCCGCGGCGCCCCCGGAGGTGGGGAGCTGGGTGGGCGTGTGTGTGGAGAAAGGGGAGGCGGGGAGGCCAGTCACTTCCGGAGCCGGTTCTGATCCGCTCAGAGCGCCCTGCTTTCGGGGACGCGGACCTTGGGGTGCGGTTGCGCCCGGCCCCACGCGCGCGCGGGCGCTGCGGGGCCGGGGGCGTCCCTGGCTCGGGTTTAACAAAGGGTGCTCCTCTCCGCCGGGCGGGGAGGGGCAGCTGGGGAGAGGTGGGCTTCGGCGAGGCGAGCGGCTCTTAGCATGGGGAGGTCCTCTTCCTTTCCGGGTTGTCATTTTATTATTGTTATTGCTCTTATTTTAAAGGGCTGGAGACTGATGCATGAGGGGCCCACGGAGGCGCAGGAGCGGTGGTGATGGTGTGGGAAGCGGAGCTGAAGTGCGCTGGGCTTTGCTGAGGTGTGACAGTTTATCATGACTGTGTTCAGGCAGGAAAACGTGGATGATTACTACGACACCGGCGAGGAACTTGGCAGGTACAGAGGGTGCCGGAAGCGCATGCCACTGGGTCGCGGGAATGCATAATATCGGGGCAGTGGGCGGTAAACAAATGCAATTTGAATCAGGCGGCTCCCTCTCCCTTCGAAGAGATGTGCAAATTATAGAGAAAGGAGTTACTAGCCCAGCGCGGGCTGGAAACCAGAAATAAACCACCTCATCCAAGGGGCTAGGATGGAGGGGCGATTTCAGTGATTACGTTGCAGAGGGTATTGATCAAGACCCCTGGACAGGAACAGATTTAATTGTCTGCGGTAACTCTTGTCAGCGTTTGCCCTTCCGAGATGAGGCAGACGCTAAGGTATGTTTGCGGCTGGAGTTAGGTCTTCTATGTGATTTAAACAGAGTACAAACTAATTAGTTGGCTTTTAAAATCTTAATACTTTCTGTCTGCATTTTCAAAGTAACACGAGCAAGTAAGTATTGGTAGATCATATTTGGCGACTTGCCAGATGCTGGTGTTGGGTTTGGATTTTGAAACTTCCTCTAACCAGGAATTTAATTACCCCCTTGGTGTTAGTGGTTGCTTTGGTTTCATTTACAATGTTAAATTTTTAACAAATAAATGACGGAGAGTCTAATAGGGCTGTCTGGATTCAGAGCATTGCTTTGGGAGCTGTGTCTCTGTGTGTGAAGTCGTTCAGTTTCTGGGTAAACAAAGAATGATTATTTTGAGGCGGCTCCGGGCTGGCTCAGTTTCCCCTTGACTGGGTATTTGACAGGGTGTGTTGGTTGAGCTCTGTTCTAACTAGCAGAAATCTGTTTTCACACCTACATTTAAATTCAACGTAAGAATTTGATTGTAGTGTGTTTGTACTGACTAAAGGATCTTGAAACAGAAAGTGTGTATTTACTTACATTTGTATCAAAATATATATTTTTCCATATACCCTGGATGTTCTGATGCAAAGCAGTTTCTTTACTAGAAAGAAATTCAAAAATACCCATACCCCAGGTTACCTAATGAGAATTTCCACTGTGGAGCTTAACTAAATTTTTTTACAAGTTTAAGTAATAGTGCAGAATAAAAGCAATTTTGAAAAAAGTTACTGTAATAGAATATTTCTCTGTGTGTTTTGTATCAACTCAGGACATCACTGAGAGCCTGCACTTAAGAGGAGCTTCCCATCTATTGCAGATTTACTGAGTGAATACTTTAGAAAGAAAGCTCTCAAAAGTCATGTTTCCTGGATATGTTTAAGATTAAGGTTTAAGGGTATGCGGTTGAGGTACTTGGTTTAACTAGAATTAAATCACTCTATTCCTGCGGTTTTCAGCAAGATGAGTGGTATATGGAGTTTTCCTTTGAGAGTAGGGGAAAAGGGTAGAAAAATATATTTTAATTCCATTTGTGTCGTGTGGCCTGCTTATAGAAATTCTCTTAGAAAGAGGAGTGATTAAAATTAGACGAGCTGATTGCTTTATGGATTAAGTATATGACCTTATTTTCAGTAGGATCTTTTGCTAGAATTGTGTGTTCTGAGAAAGAAAAAAAAAGTGAAGCCCCCCTGAGGCTGGTGGGGGAGTTTGTAATCTTTATTTTGTGGGCGAGATGACAGGCCCTCTTAGCTGAGCTGGGAGGTGGCCTGTTCGTTTATCAGTGCATTTCGCTTTGATTTGGCCTCAGTCTTGTTTCCGTGAATAACTTTCTCCCTGCTGTGCAACACTAACTGACACCTTGTTTGCTGAATAATTTAATTTATGTGACCTGTGAATTTGGAGGAAGGGCTCTGAAAAACTGGGAGTTGGGGTTTTTTTTAAATAGAGCACATATGCCTATATCCATCCAATACCAGCTGCTTTTGCTTTGCCTAGAAATGGGGGAAATGGTTGATTGTGGGGGGAAGTTTTTTTCCAAGTGCTGTGATTTTTACATCTGCCTTGGAAATAGCCACTTCCTGAAAACAAGTCCTGACTAAGGCAGACACGAAGAAAAGAGGCTGCTTCGTGTGTCACAGAAATGAAAATGGGCAGTTATTTAGCACCAATGTAAGGCTGATCTAAGCAGTGAGTGATACAGGGACCCGCGTATCGATTCAGCACTTGACCTGGGTGTCTTTAGAAGTCATCTAAGTGATAGCTACTCTCCTAGCTTATGAATATGCGGAGACCAAGTCCATAGCGAGAGAAGGGAAGGAAGATGGGTCCACTCAGTAGTGTTATTGTTACTACTTTACGTTTAGGAAAAGCAGGAGCATGTGTATGTATGAGTATGTGTGCATGCACGTGTCTGTTGGTCTGTGTATGTTAGTGTGTGTCTACCCAGGACTGTGCTACCCAGGACTGCTGTAAAAGCTCTCTGATCCTGTAAAGAACTTTATAAAGTATTCTGGTTATTGCAGTGGTGATCCAGCAGACAGACCATGGGAAAGATATCTGGTTTCCAAATCTACCTCTGCAACTTGCTAGCTTTATGACCTTAAATAAGTCACTCACCCTTTCTGACCCTTAGGATTCTTCATTTTTATTTATTTATTTATCTATCTATCTATCTATCTATCTATTTTTTGAGAGACAGACACACACAGCATTCGTGCATGGGAAGGGGCAGACAGGGAGGGAGAAGGAGAACCTTAAGCAGGCTCCACGCTCGGCACAGAGCCCGAAGTGGGGCTCGATCTCAAGACCCCATGAGATCGTGACCTGAGCCGAAATCAAGTGTCTGATGCTCAGTCAACTAAGCCACCCAGGCTCCCCTCCTTCATTTTTGAAGTGAGAGGTTTAGTGCTTGTGTCATGGCTGTTGTGTAACACATGTAAACATATTTTCATCAGCAGTATAGAGTTAAACAAATGCAGATCTCATCTGCAGGCCTGGCTGAGACCTGTGGATGTTGCAGGCAGGCTGCTGACTTGGCCTGCAAGTCAACGTGCATTCAGGTATCTGTTTACCAATTTGGGGAAGGGAGGCCTTCTGGGAAAAGGGTCCTTGGGGAGACACATTGATGTTGCCCTTGGCCTCCCCATCTGAGTCAGAGTGAAGCGGCCCAGCCTCCACATGGAAACAAATTCCTATAATGAGCAGGACCCCCGTCCTTAGAAGACTGTTTGGTGACCTTCCGTGTTGACTCTATGAGGCCCTTTGGGGTCTCACTCTCTGTCTCAGGAGGTGGAGCAAAGCACTGCTTCCATCCCATGGAATGGTTTCTGGGAGGAGTTCTTATAAATGCAGATTTCTCCATCTGCTGGTCCGCTTGGGTCCTTTTAACGCCCCAGGGTGCCTCAGCCACTCTTATCAGTTGGCACTTGGAAGGCCACAGGCTGGCTTGTCCCACCTTTGGGCTCTGGTTATGTGGTTGACAGTAGTTCAGCCTAACCTGTGAGCCTTCTAGACACTTCTCTGAGCACCTCTTTCCCGGGGAGCAGGCCTTCTTTCCTCTTCCACTGTCTCACCTTACACGATCTTAAGACCTAGGTCTTCCCTCCTGAAGAAATCCCACCACAATGATGTGCCCCTTCTAGAAACCAAAGATGTGCCGTCTAAATCATTCTTCTGTGTTGGTACGTGACCGCAGACGGCTTTGTGCCATGCTGTGTCCTTGATCTGTGTTGTCGTTATTCTTGTGTTGCCTCTTGTAGCCAGCTTGAACGTTCTTTTTGGGTGAGTTCCGTGGTCTTTTCTCCCCAGGGCACGGAGTGCGCCGTGTAACACCAGGTGAAAGCTTGACCCATGCCTGAACAAACTAATGCAGGTGGGCAGGTGCAATATCGAGACCAGAATGGGGATTTGAGACATAAATGATGATGTGAACACTGATGCTGATAAGCATGCAGCATGTGGTGTGGGCCAGCCTTAGTATACTCATTTGGAAAGTGAGGAGACACCTGCCTTTATAGGGTGTTGTGGGAGTTGGAGACAGTGGCTGTAAACATCTGACACACCGTCACTGCCTAAGGTATTATTTTTAATAACCTGTTGTCCCCATCCTGGTGTTTACCATATTGTAGAGTCATTGCTGCTTTGATTATCTGCTTTCCCCACAGGTTGTCACAAGGTTGCGACCTTGGATTTGCTCATCATTTTTTATCTGTAATGCCTAATTAGGTGCGTGTCAGTAGGGGCTCAATAAATGCTTGCTGATGGATGAATGGATTGATATATGCAAAGCACCATGAACACACACACGCACCTCCCCCACCCCAACAACATGTACGTACGTATAGCCCTCCGTAAGTGATGACCCTGGTGGAGATGAGCTTAGGATGTTAAAGTCTGCAGCTCATAAACATCAAAGCTGCTTTTCCTTTTGTATTGTCTGTGCCTGAACAGTAATATGCACAGCAGCCAAAATTTACAAGCACAAGATCAGTTTTAAACAAAACAAAGTGGAGCCTTAGAGAGTTTACACTGGTCGGATGGTAGCTGGAAGCTAATAATTCAAATTTAAAACATTCTCCCTTTGGCATAAAATCCATAGGCATTTTAATTGAAGTAAGGCTTTGTCCTAAATTCCGAGAGTCAAAGTACATCATTCCTTTGGTTTACTGCGGACTGCAGGGGTGAATTAGAATTCAGGGGTGAATTAGAATTATGGCAGGCCTGTGTGGATGGAAGGAGGAAGGACTTCTTGGGACGTTTCCTCTTTGGAAGTGGGACTCACAGGCCCACTGGGTTGACTAGGAGATCATCCCGTAGGACAGCGCTGAATGTGATGTTTTTTTTTTTTTTTAATTTGTGTTTCTCAGATGTTTCCTTTGATAGGAGAGGCTGCAATGTTTTAAGAGAGAGAACGTTCAAATATACGTAGCGGAGGTAACGTTCAGCAACTTTTTTTGAAGTATAGTTGACACACAATGTTATGTTAGTTTCAGGTGTGCAACGTAGCGATTGGACAAGTCAGTGTGTTACAGAATGCTCCCAAGTGTAGCTTCCCTCTGCAACTGTACAACACTATGTTAATATCATTGACTATATTCTGCATTCAGTGATTTTGAATTCTGTGCCTCTTAGGAAGGTCTAATAATGGTCTTCCGGGGTGTGGAGGGAAGGCGTGGTGATGGTCATGAGTGGCAATTGGCTGGATGCTTGCTTGATGCACTGGGAAGGCACCTCTGGATCACTAGGCATAATTTAGGTTGGATGGGGCCATGAACAAAGGGGGTTGATGTTTTGTTGATGGGGAGCCAAGAAGCATTGAAGCCGACTTTTGGGTCCCTTGTGCCCTGTTATGCTAAGCCTGTATCTTGCCCATCCACTTAGGAACCTAAGGCCCCATAACATTGGCTGCCCCTGCAAAGCCATGAAAAACACACAGTAAGCTTACAGAAATGGATGCTCAGATTAATTTCAGTAATTACATATGGGGGTTATATCGGGAGAGGTGACATTGGCGACATATCCTCTTACCGCCCAGCAAAGTTGTGACTGCTTGAAGGCAAAGGCCATTTCCTTCCGGGTGGGGTAGAGGCAGGGAGGGCATCTGGGTGGAGAGGCACGAGGGTGTGCTGCTGGATACTCCTGAAAGTGGTGTGGTGCCTAGGCAGGGCTCTCGGAGGCCCTTTGGGATCTCACTCTCTGTCTCAGGAGGTGACCTGTGAGTTACAAGGTCAATTACATAGTCTGACCTCTTCGAAGACCCCCCTGGCTTCCTGCAGGGAATTTCATCCTTAATCCTTAATTCTAGCCATCTGCTGTGTGTGCCTAAGTTAACCAGGCATTTGGTATAAATGCAACAAAGCCTAATTTTGGTAGAAACTTACTACTCATCGTGAGACAAAGAAGCAGCCTACTGGTGGGGGAGGGAAGGGGCTTGCATTGGTGAAGGTCAGCCCAGAGACCCCTGGACACCCAGACCTAGAAGAAGCTGGAGTGATCGCTGGGTCCTCCCTTCTTATTTCATCTAGTGGGTGCTTAGGTCAAGTGGCTTTGTTAAGCAGCTCTTAGTAGGTAGCAGGAGGCGGGCCCCGAACCCTGGCCAGGCTTCCTTAGTGTTCTTCACACTACTTAGGATTTGACAATTTTCCTTTTTTGGAAGCCAGATGAAGCTGATATTTAAGAAAGGTGATTTGCGCAGCCTGCTAAGGCTAATCTGTTTTAATACCTGCATTGGAGAGGGTGGTTAGAAGAGCTAGTAGCCACTTCAATGAAGGTTTTATGCCCCCCTCGCCCCCCACCAGCCAGGGGCTTACTCTGGGCACAGCACTCTTCCTTGGCACTTTCCTGCCCACAGAAACTTCTTTCCTTTTCCCAATGGCTTGTGCCCCACGGTTATGAATGATGTTAGTGTGTGGCATAGTTTGACCCAACTCCGAAAGTTAATAGTTCAGCTTTTTAGAAAGTTCACAGAACACTCTTATTACTTTTTAACCTTTGAGTAGTGTAGTGTGTTAAGAGTCATGGCCATCCCCTACATGACAAAGTTTTTCGTTTCATTAAGTGGCACTCGTCTGTCTGGTTTGGGGCTGGTATGTGATTGTTTGAGACTTGAGGTGGAAGGTGATACTGAATTGTTTTGCTTCGGTTTATTGAGGTAAATTATCACAACAGAATGCATCATCTCTCAGCCTTGAAAGAGATGATATGATAGTATAATTATTTAGAGTAAATCCAATTTATCACTTTGTTAACATTCTAAATGAATTCCTTTAAATGTGCAGTTAGGAGGGAGAGGAGGGGAAAAAAATTGCCCTTCGGTTTTTCCATGTCATCTAACTAAATGGGATTAAAATAACTGTGTCTAACTAGTGAATCTTTCTTAGGTAAACCAGAAAGTGCTGTACCTCTCTCTAGGTTCAATGCACCACGAGGGTTGTTACAATGAAAAAGTTGGAAAGGCTAAAATGGTTCCCGTCTTATTTTCGACCCCAGCCCAAAACAAAACAAACAAAACAAAAAAACAAAACAAAATCAGTCATGTGCCTGTAACTAACCTCTGGTGTAGGTCACCAGTGTGATCCTGGGTGGCTTTTGTTTCTCACTTCTGTCCTTTTTTAGGTGACGTTATGAGCTCATGTGGCTTAGGGATCACACTATGGCCATTTGAGTAATGTTACCTCCCCCTGAGAAATGACTGTGGGGCTTTCCTCTGTGTTCTACGACATTTCGTCGTGAGCTTGAGAAATTTTATTCAGCAACCTAATGTATATTGATAGATGTCAGGAGAGGAGGTGGGGCGAATGTTGTTGATCTTTTTCCCTTTATAAACACGTTCCACTTCAGACAAGGAACATAATGTTTGAGAAGATGAACGCTGTAACCTGCTGATCTCTGGTGTTTGAAAAATTTATATTGATGGTCCTTATATTCGTAAGCCTGGTGGTTTTCGGCTGGGCAATTTGACTCCAAGTGTGGACTCTCTTTTGGGACACATTTTCTGTCAAAACTGCTTAATCGTTCTTACTTAGATCTAATGTGGTGAACAAGGCTGGTGTAGCTCAAATAGAGCTGATACTGTAAGGGTTCACCTGCAAGGAAGGAGCTGATTTCCATTCTTTCCCATTGTTCTTTCTGCAGCTTCTTGTTTTCTGCCTTTGAAACCACGCACGCTTTTCCTTTGTCACTTAAAAACGGTACTTTTAGTCTTCCATGCTCTTGTTTGAGGCCCCCAAAAGTAGAATTCTCCCATTGAAAGATAAATGTAGGGAACATATCAGTGCCCCTTTTTCTGATCTGTCATGAAAAGGATTAGCTTTTCCACTGAGCTGCCTACAACTCGCATGTCTGTCTTTGAGCAGGCTGTGTATGCAGAGGGTAGGTATGACTTAGGTGAGGCAAGGCAAGGAACAGTGACGGAGGGATATGTTGGGACAGAGAGAGAGTGGCTTGGGGCAGAAGACAGAAGAGGTCACTAGTTTGAGCTGACTCAGTTCTTAGGTTCCCATCCTACTTTGAGACGTTGCCTTGCTTCTGTGTGGAGTCCCATTTTTTTTTTTTTTTTCCATCTGTGGTTTCTGGGTAAGCAGTGTGTGTGTCTCTGGAAAAGTGATGAAAGGCTGCAACCTTTTGAGTGTAGGATTTAATAGACTGGGAGTTACAAGCTGCTGCACTTTACAAACAACAACTAAGCTATGGGCACTGTAGCTATACGGAATACCTTCGAGAATAGACTTTTGACAGCCAACTGCTGCTGTCCGGGATGCTGGGTTGCACATGATACACAGAGGAGCTGTCTGTAGAAATTTGGTAAGCAAAAACAAAAATGCCAAGAAGTCACTTGCTGTCTGACGAATCACTATCTTATTGGTATATAAATCAGTATAATTGAAAGCAGTGCCTGCCCGGGGTTTCTGCTGTGCACCTGGGACATGAATATACAGCGTCGTCTTTCTAAATGTTGTCTTTGCCCCTCCGAGTGTATCCAGAGTCGGCATGCAGGGGAGCCTGGTGGCTCAGTCGGTTAAGCGTCCAACTTGGGCTCAGGTCATGACAAGCCGGGTTCGAGCCCGGCGTCAGGGTCTGACAGCTTGGAGCCTGGAGCCTGTTTCAGATTCTGTGTCTCCCTCACTCTCTGCCCCTCTCCCCTTCCCCCTCTCTCTGCCCCTCTCCCCTTCCCCCTCTCTCTGCCTGCCCCCCCCCCATTTCTCTCTCTCTCTCTCTCTCTCTCTCTCTTTTAAAAATAAATAAACATGAAAAATTTGGGGGGCTGAATTAGCATGTGAACAGCTTTTTGTGAAGCCAGAAACTTCTACTGAGTTTGTCCTCAGGAGCTCCTCTGGCTTCTGATGAGCACAGGTTCGTTTTCCTTCGCCACTGCGGTGTATGAATGGCCCCTCTCCTGGCTTGCACACGCCGCAGCACAGACCGTCATTGGGGTGGCACCAACATGCTCAGGGCAAGGCCTGGCTGACTTAACGGTGCTTCTGCTTCTTTTCCTCCCTAATGTCACGTTTTCCACATTGTGCCAGTGGAATGAAGTGGAATCCTCACCTGTCATCCCGTTTGGCCGTGAGCCTATAAAATGACTTCTTGGGATTCTGTTCTTGGCATTTCTTTGCACGGTAATTCCAACAAGCTTCGGGAGAGCTGGAAGATATTTACAGTTTTCCCATCTAGAATTGATGAGGGCTGGCCCCAAGCACCGTCATATATTTTCCCTTACGTAGAGCTTCAGGCGATTGGTTCAGTTGTTTGGGAGAGGAAGTGAATTAGTACAAATGGAATCTTTTCCAGGATGAAGTTGTGTCAGTCTGTGCTCTCCCCACCCCTCCTCTGGCACGAGGTAGCTGTGCTCGGAAAATACAGCAGTGGACAGGCGAGGGGAGCCTTGGGGGTGCTTTCAAACACAAAGTCCCTTGGTTTTGCTAAATGCAAGGCAGGCATGGAATGAGTGTGTCCTCTTTCATGAATATTGCTGATTAATAGGGACCATCCTTTGTAGGTCTCATCTTCTGAGCCATGTTCTCCCTTTGATGAAGATAATAAAAAAAAAATTATTTATGCTAGAGAGAAGTTATCACCTGGAGAAAAAGAGGAAAGGAGGAAATAACCTGGCCATTTTCAGTCCACATCCTTCCCCAGACCATGTCCCTGGCTATTCCACCAGAAAGACTGTCTTTCTTAGTTTTTATGTTCCTTAACAATCTGGAATATAGACATGACCATTTGTGTACTTTTGCAGTTGGTTTATGCATGCGATTCTTGGCTCTCCCTCTGGGTTGTAAGTTTCTTCTGAGAGTAGAGAACATGGCTTTTTGTGTCTCTTACATTGGATGGGATTAAATTAAGCACGAATTTGGCCTTGTTTATTTGCCTAATGCAGGTACATATGCAGAAATTAGAATATGGCTCAGAGCTTTGGACCCAAATCCCTCATTCCACAATATACTAGCTGTTACCTTGGGAAACTCACTTGACTTCCATGAGATGCAGGTGTTTTCATCTGTTAAATGGGAGTAGAAATCATACCTACCTCATATGTTTGTTGTGAGGGGCTCCTGGGTGGCTTAGTGGGTTAAGTGTTCGATTTAGGCTCAGCTCATGATCTCACGGTTTGTGGGTTCGAGCCCCACGTCCAGCTCTGTGCTGGCAGCTTGGAGCCTGCTTCGATCCTCCCTATCTCTATCTCTCTGTCCCTCCCCCGCTTGCACATGTGTGCATGCACTCTTTCTCTCTCTCAAAAATAAATAAACATTAAAAAAAAAAATACGTTCATCGTGAGGTTGTATATAGTGAGCGTAAAGTGGTCTAGTACCCCGCGTATATTAAATGCTTGAGAAGCAATGGCTGCTTAACAAGACAGAATGAGAGGGAATGGTGTGGTGAGGGTATGGGGACTGTGTAACATGCTTCTGAATCTATGTATCAGAACCCTCCCTCTTCTCCATCCATTCCTTATTTCCCTACTCAGGTTCTGGTCTGGACACCTAGGGAGGGTGGGGGTGAGGGCTCATGTGTCACTTCCTTCCTCCTTTTCTTCTCCTTTCTCCTCTGCCCTTGGCTCAGTCTGCAGTGGCGGGGGCGGGGGGGCTCATTCTGCCACATTCGACTTTGTTCATCTGATCCGTCCTTGTGGGTATGCTTGCTCTGGGCTGGTGGGCCCTCACCCAGGACTCGGTTTGTGTGCTGGGCTCCCTCAGCGGGTCTGCCTCAAGTGTGGTAGATGGTTCTTCGAGTTCCTGAGAAACAAATGAGCAGTTTAGCTGGGCATTCAAAAGTTTAGCTGGGCTGCTAGAGGTAGAATGCCAATTTGAACCTCCACCCAGACACCGTGGGAAGAAGGAGGGGGGAGCTTCTGTTAAGGAGGTTCTATTTAGATGTAAAGAGATGTGTCCAGGGAAGCCAGGGCTGCTGAAGCTGCATGATGGCCAGGTGTCAGCTGCTCGAAAATGCTCAGAGGGGTAGCCCTCCTGGCATTGTCGGGAACCGGAGGCAGGTCAGCATGCAAATTCAGTTTTCATATGGTGTCCTTCGGTACTTGAAAAGCCTATTTCATTCTTCTAGCTTCTTTTTAAGTTAAAAATTGTCTCAAGCAGCCAGATAAGACCCTAGGAATTTGATCAGAGAGACACATCACTGATTTTTGTTACAGATCTTTATGGAAAAAGAGGTCCGAAATGAGTGTGTGGGCCCCTGAGTTCCTGACCAAAATGAGCTTGCTGCAGAACACAAGACCTATGGCAGATCCGGGCCTCCATTCAGTTCTGACACGTACTGATTTAAGATGTGAAAATGGGTGTTTGGCCAAGCCCAAATCGCCCGTGCCAAGAAAAGCCTATTAGGATGGTGGCTGAAAGACTGAATTGTTAGGAGGTACTTAATGGCCAGGAGGCTCCGCCAGCTGCTGTGGGTAAATGCCCACTTACACATTTGAGTGCCCGTCCCTGTTCCCCTGGGCCAGGGTCTCGTTTGTGCAGGGAGCATGGCTGCTGTTCAAGAGGCCACTTTAAAAGGATGCTTCCTTATCGAGTGGATAGCTTTAGTTTATAAAAGCGACATTAGATGCTCGCAAATTTGAAAGGGCAAACACTTGGAAGCTGAGTCTGGGTGGGGAGTCGAGGCAAAATATCAGGGAGTAACACAGCTAACTATAAGCAGTCAGCATACAGAGAAGAGACCGCTGGACCAAAGAGTCTTGTGCACCGTAATATCTGTTCAGTATCTCTCCCTTCATCCAGGGTGGGCTGCGCGTCTGAATGCCCCAGCCCTTGCTGACGTGTTCGGCAGGACAGTTTATCTCAACAGGTCTCTAATCCTGTAGAGTAGACGGACTTTCCCCAGCCAATGGTAATAGAAAGCCCAAGTAAGAAGAGAGAGAAACCAAGTATGGAAACTGTTTTTGGCGTTCAGGCAGGGAGAGGTCGTTCTGACCCAGAGGGGTCATTGATTTCTCTTCATTCGTTAACTCACATTCTTGCGGGCATGTAAAAATGGAAGCAGGTGAGCACCTGGGGGATACGTGTATGTATCTCTGTCCTTATGTTCCTTGGAAGAAAGTGGGAATCAGACATGAAGCAGAAAATAAGGAAATCGAGATGGACTGGGAACCCATGTAGACCGGGGTTTGGAGGTAGGCATTGTAATCCACATTTTACAGATGAGAAAACTGAGGTTCAGGAAGACACTGGCCTTGGATAATGTGTGTAAAATGGCAGAGGTAACCCTTCGAGACCCGAACTGCTCATCTGTGTCTACGAATTGTGTGGTGGGTGGTGTAGCTCACTTTGTGTCCTGTTCCTTGGTCACTGTCCTGGAGGGGAAGTTTATTTGTTTATTTTTTTGTTCTTTAATGTTTTTTAAAATTATTATTATTGAGGGTTTTTTAAAAAAATATAAGTTATTGTCAAACTGACTTCCATACAATACCCAGTGCTCATCCCAGCAAGTGCCCTCCTCAATGCCCATCATCCATTTTCCCCTCTCCCCCATCCCCCGACCCCCCCTCAGTTTGTTCTCAGTATTTAAGAGTCTCTTATGGTTTGTCTCCCTCCCTGTTTGTCACTTTTTTTTTTTTTTTGAGGAGAAGTTTAAAGAACTCTAGAACATCTAGCAGAGTGCCAGCTCCTGTGATGTGTTCAGTGCAGGTTTCCTTTGTTCTAGGCACTTCTCAACCTTGGCACCTGTGACAGTTTGGTTGGGATAATTCCTTGCAGTGAGTGCTGTCTGGGGCACTGTGGGATGTTTAGCAGTATCCCTGACCTCCTCCCTGCCAGTAGCACCTCCGCCCCCGCCAAGTTGTGACAACCAAAAATGTGTCTAGACATTGCTACATGTCTCTTGAGGGGCACCACCCTCCCCACAGCCCATAGAGAAGGAGTGGGCTATAGGGTCAAGACAAGGAAGTGTTGACTAATGGGCCTGAGGGCTGGTGCTTGCAGTAGGCAAGCCAGGATCCTGCACCCAGTGGGCAGAGGCGATGCCCTTGAAGGAAGCTATTGAAATTGGTGTCCAGAAGTCTGGGGCAGGTGATGTCTGACGTGCTGTCCCAGGAGTGGGTGGGTCTGCTGTGTCCCAGGAGTGGGTGGTTCTGCTGTGTCCCAGAGGTCTGGGGTGGGATTGGCAGTGAGTAAGACCCGGAGAGGCTGCTGGTCAGACTTCCAGATGTCACTCCCCTGGGCGTGGGTGCCTCCCCCAGCTGACAGCTTGGTTTCTGCCGTGCCCCTCCCTCCTGAGCAGGATGCTGTGAGTCACAGCTGGGATCCCATTGCTGCCTGACCTCTCTCCACCCCACTGTCTCCCGAGGGTGGCATCTGCTCCTGTCCTGATGACTCTGTTTTTAACCTGCTTAATAGGTGTTTTTGTTTTGTTTTGTTTTGTTTGTTTTATACTGATTGCTAATTTTAGGTCAAAACTAGGTAACTCCTACTTTTTATTCTCTTTTCATTTCTTTTAGCCCCCGGTTTCTGCCTGGATGGTATAGCGTGCTGTGTGACAGTTGGGAGCCCACATGCCTTAGTTACTGCTCATAGATCCCTTCCTCCTGGCAGGGGCTTTGAAAGGTAGAAAGTCAGGTGGGGGTGGGGTGGCCCTAGCAGGAGGTGTGAAGAGTGTTTTGCCCTGTCTCCCAGCTCCCTGGGGACAGGGAGACAGGGCGCTTTTGTGGAAGTCAGCTGGGGAAGCTTGCCAGTAGGGGAGGGTGTGAAGGGACCCTGATTTGGGGGATGTTGAAGAAAAGGGAAATGTGTCATCAGGGTGATGGCAGGAAATGAGTCCACTTCTAGCCGTTCAGGTGAAGGTTATAGGACGGCCAGGTACCCACCGTCTGGGGATCTGATAACCTGCCTCAGCTGAGCTGGAGCCACGGAGGAGACCTACCAGCAGCATGTGTCATTTTAGGGAAGAAACACCCTGACCTCTGTCTCCCTCTCTCCTCCCCTCCGACCTCCTGCCAGTGCCTGCTGTTAACCACCTACAGGAAAACACAGTGGTGCCGTGTGTGGGGACAGCCTCCAGGCTGGGCAGAGAAGAGTGTAGAACACGTTGGGGGTGGGGGGTGGAGATGGAGGCAATGAAGAATAATCAGGAAAGGGACATCCATTGGTGACAATAGTGACCTGGGGCCGGGTTTGTATGTTACTGTTACCCTCTGTTGTGCGGGTGATCAGAATCTCTGCCCTGTCAACATGTGGGACCTTCCTCTCTACTCTGGATGCTGGATGTATATTCCATTTTGTTCAGGAGGTCATCCTGGGCATCCCATTTCAAAGTGATGACCTCCTCTTGCAAACTTCTGGGGCAATTTCTCTTTGGAACATTCATGTAGCATTTAGATTCCCCACCATTGCTTTGCTCACTACCGTGTGTGTGTGTGTGTGTGTGTGTGTGTGTGTGTGTGTGTGTGTGTCTTCCCTGAATTGTAAGCCCTTCGAGACATCATAATTCTGTTGTTCCTAGCATCTTGTAAGAAGGTATTCCAGAAATACCTGTTGTTTGATGATCAGTTCCCTTAACTGGTCATCATCACAGAAGGACGGTAGCCATAGTTCCTGAGTTTCAAATGTGGACAAATAATCATTAATGGGTTCTTTAAGATGCATAGTGTGTTCTCATCCTTGGGATAACCCTGAGAGGTGACAGCCCCCCAAAGGTCCCCATATCACAGTGCTATCTGCAGGGGAGGATGTGGACAGAACAGCTTTGTCTTTTCTATTGCAGTAGAGTGAGGATTTCCCCAAACTCTGCTGGTACTTTTGACCATGTTACATATTCTCAGGGTCATATATATTTAAGAATTTCAAAGTATGGGGGTCGGAGGGGAGTCTAGTGGGAATAAAATGTGGTTGACCCCATTTCAATTACAGATAGCAGAGGCAGTAGGTACCTGGTACTGATCTGTCCCGTGTCACAGCTGGTGTGGTTCTCCGAGAAAGCAGGGCGTGTGTCTGTGCTGAGCCTGGGAACAGAGCCTCTGTGGCACAGCCGTTTGCCCTGGAATATTTGCAGTTTCTAAGTGGAAACTAAGGGACTCATGTTAAACCTTCTTGCAATCTGCAGTTGCCCTGGCTGTCAGGCAGTTCTGTCAAATTTGCTCTCATTTTTATATAATGCCTGAAAATGGAGGTTTCACAAAGGAAAACGGAAATCTTAATATAGAATCGACTTCTTCCCCAGTAGATTTCAATTGATTCTTAGTACATGTAGAAAGGTGTATCGTGTGTTCTGAAAGGATAGGGTTTAATTATGGTTTAAAATTACTTCTATAGGAAGTGCGTGGAATTATACCCAGAGTGAAGAAACAGTGCCTCCGGTAGAGTCCTGTAGAAGGGTTGATGGGAAAACAGGCATTGGCAGCAGGAGCCTCCCCTGCCTGGGGCAAGTGTGGGGACGGTGGGGGCCGGGGCTGTGAAAGCACCTGCTGATCACCCCTGAATTACCTCTGAGCAGATAAGGACAGGGACAGCTGGAGACAGTTTTCAGTGCCTAGCTCTTGTTCCTGGGGTTGCACTCTCTTCTGTGGTAATAAAGAGATCATAGGCCGGAAGACAGGTTCTGGAAAGCCACACGACAAGGGGAAGGTTTTTGAGAGCAGGTATTTTAACATCAGCCACTGTGGGGTGAGGGAAGAATCAGGACGTTGGTAACAACTGGAATTCAATTTTATAGTTTCTTACTGTCCCACGAAGGTGGTGGGAAATGTTTTTTTTTTTTTTTTAATGCTCCTTTTACAGACTGGGGAGCCAGAGTTCATGGCAGCAGAGAGTTCAATTTAGTGGTAACTGAACTGTGAGCGTGCGTGCATATGCATATATTATATGCGTGTGTGTACAGCATAGGTACACATGTATCTGTGTACGTGTGCACATGTGCATTAGAGATTTTACTGATATAAAGGATGTATAACACAGTTCACAAATACTAAGATGTGTGTAAATTCCATATAGCCGTTTGCGTCTCACAGAATGCTCTCCTTGGTTTTTGCTTTGGCTGACCTGTGGTTGACAATATTTTGACAAATGGAGTTGCATCCCTATTTGCTAATTCTTTTCTCAATAAATACATCACCATTAAATCTGACATGCGATCTGCTGTTAGACTCAGCCTCGTACAAATTATATTCATTAAACTGAACCGTTTTTCAACTTCACTGCCAATTGCAGTAGTGGTAACTATCTTTTTTTTAAGCTTTAGGTGTCATTGCAGGTTTTGGGACATTGTTTGATTGTATATTATTTAACAGTGGCTGGGTTTAGCAGGCTCTTCAGATTCCTGCAAAATGAACAGAACTCTCTCGTGAGCTGGCACAGGCAGGCTGGAACCTTCCCCTGTGCCACTGTTAAGGTCTGAAAAGGCAGGTGCTTGTTTGTCTTACTCAGTCCCAAGGATGGTGCTGAATGTCGGTGACAGACGCAGGAATTGGTGGTAGCATAGGTGTGTGAAGCTTTGAGGCTGCGCTGCCTTCTGGTGGGATGTCAGCCCTCGAGCAGTGTGACGCAGACAGGAAGGGAGAGGACAGCATCTCCTTCTGTGTTTCTTTTTTCCAGCTTTATTTAAGCTGGTATTTTTCTTCCCCATCTTCTAGGAAAGGGAAGGCTTTTGTGTCAAGCAGTGGAGTGACTTCTGAGGTTCCGTTCCGTTACAGGGAACAAGAGAGTCGTATCCCTTTATGTCTTCTGGAATAGGTGACATATTCACATTGGCATGGAAGTCAAAGGGGATGTGCAGGGAGAGGTAGCCTCCTTCGGTCTGTCTTCTAGTCACCAGCAACTCAGCTTCTTGAGATCCATCCAGATACAGTCTATGTGCATTTAAGTCAATAAACTTATAAATATTTTCATATTTTTACTGAAATGCTATTCATCTTGTTTTGCGCTTTGTTTTTTTCACCTGGCAACCTATCTCGAAAGTCATTCTGTTACTGTACAAAAAGAAATGCCTCTTGCTGTTCTGGTTGTCTGCCGTAATTTATTTAACTCTCTCCCGATCTATGTGCTCGTAGGGTTCTTTCCTAACTTTTTTGTTACAAATAATTCTGCAAAGAATTCCTTTGTGTAAAATGTTACAGTCATCTGTAGGATAACTATATTCAACAAAGTGGCAAGAACCCAACCCTACTGTCAACAAAGTGGCAAGAACCCAACCCTGCTGTTGCAGCAGGGTTGGGTTCTTGCCACTTTGTTGAGTGTAGTTTCATTAATTTTTAAATATGAATGAGTATAGACTCCTTTTCATGTGTTTAAGAATTTTTTGTGTTTGTTGTGAGTTTTCAATTCATAGTTTGCTTGTTTTTCAGTAGCTTTGTAGACCTCTATTTGTGGGGGCTCTTCATATATTACAAATAGCTTCATGTCTGTGACATGATTTGTGCATCTTTTTTCTAGGCTGTCATTTGTCTTTTGACTTTGTTTCTAGCGTTTTCCATACCATGGATAAGTTTGTGTATTGTGGTAAAATACACATAAAATAAAATTTTCCATTTTAACCATTTTCAAGTATGCAGGTCATTAAGTGCATTCACATTGGTTGCACAACCATCCCACTAATCCAGCTCCAGAACATTTTCATCAACTCAGACACCTGTTTTTTTTAACATGTCAAATTTATCGATTTTTTTTTCATTTGTTGCAGGTTTTATGTCACAGTTAGAGAGTCCTTTCCCATGTTGACTTTGTTAATAAATAATCTCTATGGTTTCTTGCAATACGTTTGTGGTATGTTACTTAAATTTAAGTCTATGATCCATCTGGAACTCATTTGAGTATAAAATGTGAGGTATGGTTCCAAATATATTTTTCCCAGAAAGTGAGACCCTTAATTGCCAGTTGGTCATCAAACATGGTGTGGGGACAAGTTGGATTCAATTGGGGTCATGTCTGGCATTTCAGTAGCTATAGGGAAATGGTAAAGAAGCCATTCTGAGCAGTTTATGTGAATGGTGGGGGGACCTCAGAAATAAGCTTGACCTAGATTGAGGAAATCTCATTCTAGGAAAATACAAGCTCCCGGGTATTTATGTTTGCTAACCTCAAATAGAATCCCAGACATGCTCGTCAGTACTTTGTCTGAACTTGCTGAAAGACGGTCTATTTGTATCCCTGCTGACACAGTTGGATGGGATCTGTACAGCCCACAGGACAGAGCTTCCTGTCTCTCAGGCAGGGACGAGCGTACTGTGCCCTGCCAGAGGCTCTAAAGGAGGCGAGGAAGGGGGGGTGGGCGTCGGGGCTGAAATCCAGCTGATGCTCGGGGGCCTCTGCCAGGAAGAGGGGCACTTGTTCATGATTCACCCAAAGGCTCCGAATAGGCCAGAGGTGCCCTGGCACTAGAACCCAGTTTCCCGAGTCTCTAGATTCACTACCGAGTACCCTTCTGGATCTATCCTCCCAGGCTCCTTGAGAGGAGCTTCAGAAGTACCCTGCATTCCAGGTGTGCTTGACCCCTGAGCCCCTCACCCTCAGGGTAGCTGGCAGGGCTGGGGCATTGGAACCCCCGGGCTGTTGCTGTGTGTTCCGTGAGGTGGAGTAGGAAAGGCTGGGAAGCCTTGAACTTGCATCTTTCTCAGAAGCCTGAGGTGAAGCTGGGTTGGGTTCCCTGCCAGAAGCACCCCCTCAAAGAATTCCAGGGGACACCTGTCACCTTCCGTCCACATCCCAAACGGTGTGACTGGTACATCCTGCGATTTCCCCGGGGTCCCCTTTTATCCCATGGTAGCCTGTGTGTGGCCCTGTGGATGCAGTTGGGGTGGAGGAATATGTCTTCCAGTGTGGGCAGGGAGTTCCAGGACTTACCGCATCTCTATTTTTCATCGTGCTTAGCTCAAAAATGAGTTGAATTAATGAATGACACAATGTCAAGTTCCAAAAATAAGCAGAGATAGTCGTTTTGTCAGGGCAACTGTGTCCAGGCTGGGGACTTCTGGTCTACCTCCTTTTCTGTGTGTTTTCATCTCTTCCCTCCAAGAGCTCTCCGAGACGTGGCACTGGGGCTGCTCCCCTGGTTGCCCAGCTGCCTGCCCACTGTGTCTGGTGTCCCTGGAAGGTTCAATGTTTGAGGAGCTGAGTTCCCTGTCCCTGTTGCTCTCATCAGAGTAAGAGGTCAGTTGTTCTGAAGGACATGACCAGTCATTTGAGCCATAGCTGTACAGAGAGATGGAAGTTTGTTTTGAAATATTGAAGTGAAATTTACCTAGAAACGTTAAATATTTCAATTCTTTGTTGAGTTTTGCTCTTTTTCCTGATGATTCGATGTTTTTTGCCTTTTTCTCCCAGGTATAATTTGCATACAGTGACATTACACTTTATTTTTTTAAGTTTATTTATTTTGAGAGAGAGACAGAGCGCAGGAGCAGGGGAGGGGCAGAGAGGGAGAGAGAGAGATAATCCCAAGCAGACTCTGCACCGTCAGCGTGGAGCCCGAGGCAGGGCTCGAACCCACGAACCGCAAGATCACGACTTGAGCCGAAACCAAGAGTCAGATGCTTAACTGACTGAGCCACTCAGGCGCCCCAGGCATCACACTTTTTATCGTGTAGTTCTGTGAATTTTAACAAAGGCATGGTGTCCTATGACCTGTAGTGTGGTCAGAATGTACAGCAGTTCCCTTATCTCCCCAAACTCCCTTGTACCCCTGGTAGCTAGCCCCTGCCTCCCCCAGCATCTGGCAATCACTGCTCGGTCTTCTGTTCTCATAGTTTCCTTTTTGAGAATGATATAGGAATGGAGTCCTAGTGTATGTGCCTTTTAAGTCTGGCGAGCGTAATGCATTTGAGATTCATCCATGTTGTTGGGGTATCAGTTCATCCCTTTTTATCATTGAGCAGTATTCCCTTGGATGAATATGCCACAGTTTATCCATTCACCCACGGAAGGGCATTCAGGGTTTTCCAGTATATTTTTAATATTTTGACTATTTCCATCTGTTAGTGGGTGGGAAGCGTTCTAGAGAATCGCTGTGGTACTAAGCAAACATGTTTGGTATCTTTCTTCAGGGCAGAGCTTTTGGGCAACATCCTTCAAGGCATCCAGTATAATTGTGCTGAGGGTCCTTTAAGATGACGGTGGTAGCGGTGGTGTCACTGTGCCCGAGTCTGGTTGACACCTCACCAACTCAGCCATCCTTAATTATTCTCTACCGCTCTCTTTCGTGAGTGACAATGCCTTCTTTGATGTCCAGGCCAATTAGAAACGTTATAAAAGCATTTCTCTGCAAACTCAGAACTCAAGCTAAACTGTTTCCATATGCTGTTTTCTACTTCAAAGACAGTTGGAGGATAGTTTGACACAATTTCTTCCCTTTAGAACAGGGTCTTAGCAGTGGGGCCAAGGAGGAGGGGATAGAAAGAACCCCCTGAGGACATCCGTCTTGGGCAGCCTCACCACACGGACACCTAAAAGGGTGGAGGGCCAAAGGTGTTGGTTGTCTGTAATTATTTAGCTGATAGAAACAGAACTCTGTAAACATTCTGTGAGAGCAAAGCCTGCTACAAGGTTGCACATCCCAGTGGGGAGAACTGATGTCTGCACGCTTCACTGATAGGTTGTATCATGTCCAGCGACCCTCTGCCTCCTTAAGCGTTGACCTCCTAGGGGCTGAAAAAAAGTCCCTAGAGTAGCGTTGAGGAAACTTGGATTTTGACCTTGACAATGTCGTCTTCAGCATTGTGCGTACTTCGGTTTCTCTTTGTTAGGATGAGGGGCTTGGAGAGGATGGGCCTCTTGGGTCTTTGATACTGATTTCACCGCCTCCAACCCAGCATATGGTTGCTCTTTACATCTGCTGGGTCCGCGAATCTAGAAGCAGCAACTTGGAACCTCGGGGATGCTGGGCTGCCGTCATTGGTCACCAAGCGTCAAGGGCGGCCGTGCACTGTGGTGGGCCAGGCCTTAGCTGGCTGAGTCACCCTAGTGGAGTACAGATGCACTTGCTCCCGCTGAGGTGAGATTCTGGGGAAACTTCTCTGATGCTCTCTGAATCCAGGCCTGTAAGGAGGATGATCTCACAAAAGACCCCTCATGTAAACTTTAAAAGCCCTTCATGTAAATGTGCATGCAATGCTGTCTTCCATTAGCAAATCTATGAAAACACAAACCCAATGGTTGTGTTACCAAACACCGAGCTTCCCTTTGAGCTGTTACTGGCTGCATTATGTGGTTATTTCACATCCTTCTTTTCTTGCAAGTGACATTTAAAATACTTCTCCTTTGAAGCACGCATGTTAGGCCAGGAGGAAATCTGAGAATGGAATGGGATCTTTTATCCAAGACCTTACCTGCAAGTGATCATTTGCCAGCCGGAGTACGGAAATCATTAATCCTTCTTTGCTGCTACATTCCTGGTGACTTTGAAATGGGAAGTCACATTTCAGAAGTGTGTTGCACTCATACATCCCACATTATTTCATGCACTTAAAGACAGAGATAGTTTGAATTCCGTACATGGTTACATCGAGCCATGTTTGTAAGGAATGTACTGGAAGCTCATACTGACGTGCAGCGTAAGACTAGCATCCTTGCTTAAACACTCACTTACGTCAATCAGACTTTTCGAGAACTTCAGCATGCCTAAGCATAACAACGCTTCGTCCATTTGGAAGCTTATTGTGAGAATACACTGTCTGTTCCTTCTTCTCCGTGTGCCCTTCCTGCAGAGAGCTACGCACCAGCCCCCACCTCCTTCAACCTTTGCTCAGATGTCACTTTCGCAGTGAAGCCAAACTTTACTGCCCTCTAAAACTCAGCTCTCACTCCACATCGTACCCCGTTTTCTGCCCCATGTTTCCCTAGTGCTTAGCACTTCTAACATGCTACTAACAGAACCTAACTATCTAGTCTTTATAAAAGTTAAGGGTATTATCTATTCTGGGACTCTTTCATCAGAGATTGTCTGTTTTATCCCAGGCACCTAGAACAGTGCCTCACACACAGTAGTGCTCAGCAGAAAGTGCACACGTGCATGAGGGGGTGCATAGCATAGTTTTTGGCTTATTCGTTTGCTTTCATTTCTTGACTGCAAAGGTGGGGGGACGGTTGCATTGGAGGAGACAGAGCTTTAAGCACATGCACTGAAGGCTTCATCCCTTTTCCCGCAAACACAACTGACTGCCTTGAGGTAGTAAAGAAGCCTCTTGCCTGATCGGGCTCAGGCTGGCCCAGGAGAGCCCAGGAAAAGAGTTCCTGGTCACCTGCCCCTCAGTGCAGGTCAGGCTTGCTCTGTGGTGCTTGGATCTGGCCTCCTGCTATAAATCTCCTTCTTGTCACCTCTGTCCCTTTAAATTTAGGTTTTCGTGAGAAATGTTGGTGTGGGGGAGTATCTGGTGGCTCCCTGACTTCATACAACCCTTGCTTCCTCATCTGCAAAGTAAAGGTCAGGAGAACTGCCTTAGACATTACATCAGTGAGCAGACATCACTTCTTTTTTAAATTTTTTTTAATGCTTATTCGTTTTTTTCATAGAGAGAGAGTCGAGACAGAGCGCGAGACATTTTTTTGATCGAGAGAGACAGAGCAAGAGACAGGCTCCAGGCTCTGGAGTGACAGCACAGAGCCCGACACGGGGCTTGAACTCACAGACCGTGAGATCATGACCTGAGCCGAAATCGGATGCTTAACCGACTGAGCCACCTGGGTGCCCCGGACATCACTTCTTACTGTAGTGCTGTTCTTTTTTTTTTTTTTTAAATTTACATATAAATTAGTTAGCATATAGTGAAATGATTTCAGGAGTAGATTCCTTAGTGCCCCTTACCCATTTAGCCCATCCCCCCTCCCACAACCCCTCCTGTAACCCTCAGTTCTCCATATTTATGAGTCTCTTCTGTTTTGTCCCCCTCCCTGTTTTTATGTTATTTTTGTTTCCCTTCCCTTATGTTCATCTCTTTTGTCTCTTAAAGTCCTCATGTGAGTGAAGTCATATGATGTTTGTCTTTCTCTGACTAATTTTACTTAGCATAATACCCTCTAGTTCCATCCACGTAGTTGCAAATGGCAAGATTTCATTCTTTTTGATTGCCGAGTAATACTCCATTGTATATATATACCACATTTTCTTTATCCATTCATCCATTGGCTCTTGTGTCTTGATGATTACAGCTTTGTAGTATAGCTTGAAGTCTGGGATTGTGATGCCTCCTGCTTTGGTTTTCTTTTTCAAGATTGCTTTAGCTATTCGGGGTACTGCAGTGCTGTTCTTAATTTTGAAGCTCTTCCCCTCCCTTCCACTACTGTCTGCTATTTAGAATTAAAAAGCACCAATTTTGCCCCCTTCCCTTTTTTCCCAACAAGAACCTATATGGTTTTTCTCATGTTCTGTTGGTGTTATTACATTTACCACAACTTACACCATAGTGACATAGCATGTTCCAGAATGTGAGAAGTAAGCTGAACTCGGAGGCTGTCACTTTCAGGCAGTGTCGGAAGTCCAGAGCAAGCAGTGGGGAGCTCTTGGAACTCTTGACATAAGCCCCAGAGACACTGTGTTTCCAGTCCGGGTTGTATCCTCAGTTCCTGCTTTCAGTCCTCCCTGGAAGGTAGCTTGATTTTAAATGTGCATGTTTACTTCAAGTTTGTATCATTTATATGAAGCATATTAACAACCTCTGGCCCTCTGAGAGTCAAACACTGTCTGCTTTTCTGGGTCCATTTTGAAATTGGAAGAGAGAGTCTGTATTCAGCTGCATACACTCCATTTTAGCTTTAATAATTAATGGATGAAAAGTTCTTTCATCCACGGCACTTCTTTGAAAATTCCAGAATAGTTCTCCTCTGTCCGAGGCATAGTAATTTGGCTCTTTAAAAAGATAAACATGCTATTTAATTTTTAAACCGACCTTCATATGCATCTTGCCGGCTTGGGACAGACTGATTGAACTGGTTTCCCTTTATGTCAGCTGGTTCTGGGTGGAGCCCCGTGAAAAGGGTGTGCAGAGGGAAACCTTCTTGTGGCAGGTGGGAGCAGACATCCAGGGAAATCCCCAAGGGACCCTTTTAAAGGTCAACCTCCCTGGAACAAAGTAGTCATGGGGGCCAGACCAGTGACCTCTTCACATTCATGCAGGTCTCCCCTTCAAAGGAGGTTTTTAAGTAATTTCCTTTCCCAGGGGGCCCAGAGCAGCTGTGAGCCACGGATTAGCATCAGGCCTTTTAAAAATACAGAGTAATGAATGTGAGAAATTGCTTATCTTTTGGAAAGTAAAGTAGAGTCATGGATATGTTTGAAAGCATCTATCTATCCATCCCTCCCACTCTCTCAAAGACAAAAAAGAGAGAGAGGGAGGGAAGAGAGCAGCAACAGAGGAAGAGAGACAGAGGGGGAGGAGGTGCATTCATGGGAAGAGTGGGGGTGGGGAGGAAAGAAAGAGAGACTTTGGCAAAAACATAATTTAGGGGAACAAATGGTCTGATTTTCTCCCATTGTATGCTGTGGGTGAGGTTCAGTGTGCTTTTCATTTTTACACCATGACGGATCTGGGCTGGATTGCGAGCACCCCTCTTGTGCGTGGTCCCCTCCGAGTGGAAGACAGTGCCCCTCAGCCCACTGCCAGTAGCTGGCTAGAGTTCATTACTGGTGCCTATGTTGCTCTTGTTAATATTATATCAATCCCATTCATATTGTAATGTGATAGTTGTCATTTCGGTAGCACTCACACCCCCCCCCCAATATAAATGCGAAAATGCTAGCTGATGAAAGAATGTTTATTGAATATACATAGCCAGGCATCTGTAATATCTGATGCTTTACGAGAAAGAAAAATCTCATGTCTCCTTTACTACCCTCTTTACTACTTTCTTTTCTTCTAACATGTTATGAAGATTTTCAAACATACAGAGAAGTTGATAGTTGAGAAGAACTTTTCAGTGAACACCCATATGCCCACCACCTACATTCTGCAATCATTAACATTTGCTTTATTCTATCTGTAACATATCTATCCATCATTCCACCTCATTTTTGATGCATTTCAAAATCAGTTGCAGATGCTACTACATGAACTATGGGTTGCTTTTATTTTTTATCCTATTTTTTTAAATGTGTGGTTTTAAAATTTTTTTTTTTTCAACGTTTATTTATTTTTGGGACAGAGAGAGACAGAGCATGAACGGGGGAGGGGCAGAGAGAGAGGGAGACACGGAATCGGAAACAGGCTCCAGGCTCTGAGCCATCAGCCCAGAGCCTGACGCGGGGCTCGAACTCCCGGACCGCGAGATCGTGACCTGGCTGAAGTCGGACGCTTAACCGACTGCGCCACCCAGGCGCCCCTAAATGTGTGGTTTTTAAAAAATATTTTATTTATTTTTGATAGAGAGAGATAGAGCACAAGTGGGGGAGGAGGGGCAGAGAGAGAAGGAGACACAGAATCTGAAGCAGGCTCCAGACTGTCAGCACAGAGCCTGACGCAGGGCTCGAACTCACAAACTGCAAGATCATGACCTGAGCTGAAGTCAGAGGCTTTACCGACTGAGCCACCCAGGTGCCCCTAAATGTGTTTTTTTTTAATGTTTATGTATTTATTTTTGAGAGAAAGAGACAGAGCACAAGCAGGGGAGGGGTAGAGAGAGAGGGAGACACAGATCCAAAGCAGGCTCCAGGCTCTGAGCTGTCAGCACAGAGCCGGATGTGGGGCTTGAACCCATGAACCATGAGAGATCATGACCTGAGCCGAGGTCAGATGCTTAACCTACTGAACCATCTAGGTGCCTACCTTTTTTTTTTTTTTTTTTTTTAGTGTATCTCTTTAAAAAAATGTTTATTTATTTGTTTTTAATTTTTCACGTCTATTCATTTTTGAGAGACAGACGGAGACAGGGCATGGGCTGGGGAGGGGCAGAGAGAGAGGGAGACACAAAATCTGAAGCAGGCTCCAGGCACCAAGCTGTCAGCACAGAGCCCGACACAGGGTTTGAACTCATGATCTGTGAGATCATGATCTGAGCCGAAGTCAGACACTTAATTGACTGAGCCACCCAGGCACCCCGATTTATTTATTTTTGAGAGAGAGAGAGAGAGAGAGCACGAGCACAAGCGGGGAGGGGCAGAGAGATAGGGAGTATGGGTTACTTTTATTTCCACTGTTGATTAGGCATAGCCCAAAGGGTGTGGAATATTTGTACTCCCTGAATGGAATCAAAAGGAAGTGGTAAAAAGAAGTTGGTAGAAAAAAAAACAAACCCAAAACCAAAAATAAGATACAAAGTAATTAAAAAATATACATGTGTGTGCATATGTATCTGCACACAGGCATTGTAAAATTTTGTATCTATATGTGTATATGTATACATCTATGTGTATGTTTGTATATGGGTGTGTGTGTGTCTTTATATCAAATAAAGGAAGAAAATTGTCCATAAAGTAATGGAGCCTTTGGGATGCAGACTGAGAGGCAGCTGCCGGGAGAAAACTGCACCAGGCAGTGCTCAGATACCAGGGCAGTGTTGTGAAATTAAAGATGCCATAGTCACGTCCGTGTGCAACCCCGTTTCTGGCCAGGCTATGTGGCTTCACCAGTACAGCCTTGACTCTCTTGCCCTTTGCTGGTAAATCCTCAAGGGAAGCTTGAGCTCAGGACAGTTGTGCTGTGGCTCCCTGAACCTGTTTGACTCCCCTGCAGGGGAGTGTCCAAGGAAGGAGGGGGAAAGGGCAGGAAAAGTGGCCAATGTGTGAGGGTGAGAGAGCCCCGTCCCTAGGAAAAATGTTTGAAATGCATTAGGCAACCTGTTACCAAAGGGGCCAGGGAAGAACCTTTGCTTATCAGTCCTTTTATGACAGGAACACTTTCTCCTTCATTGACCCATTGTGTTCATTCAGTTTCTCCCAGCTGTGCTAAGCTAAGGCTTGTTTCAATGCACACTTGCCTAGTACTTTACAAGTTTTAAAGCATTTTTCATGGGTAGTATTGGCCTTCACTAAGATCCCGTGGGCGTTGTGATCCCAATTTCTTAAGAGAATTTTTTTTTTTAATTTTGCAAACTGCTTGGAATTTTGGGGCAAAAAATAGGTAATAAACACCAGGTCCTGTTCATCAGTAAATGTGCTCTCTGCTGTATGTCACATGTAGCCAAAATGCAGATTGCTTGTTTTGGTACTTGTTTTAATTTTTTTTTCAACGTTTATTTATTTTTGGGACAGAGAGAGACAGAGCATGAACGGGGGAGGGGCAGAGAGAGAGGGAGACACAGAATCGGAAACAGGCTCCAGGCTCTGAGCCATCAGCCCAGAGCCCGACGCGGGGCTCGAACTCCCAGACCGCGAGATCGTGACCTGGCTGAAGTCGGATGCTTAACCGACTGCGCCACCCAGGTGCCCCTGTTTTTGTTTTGTTTTAATGACGCTGCTCTGCCGGTTTGGCTTGGAAGTTTTAAAATAGACGGTTTTTGCTGCATTTCCTCCCCCTAGTCCACCACCCCGAGTTCTTGCTCCTGAGGGCAAAGGTACCATGTTGGCAGATTTAAAGATCACATTGGTTTTATTCAGCCAATTCACCAATCGGGCCGCATTCCATCTAGCAATAGAAAGGCGCTCTGCTGAGCTTAGAGAAGGAAAGGTTTTTAAAGAGGACAGGGAGTGGAAACAAGACATTATTAGCAAAGAATGCATTGTTTTGGGCAAGGGGTATAGAAGGGGTCTATCAGGTAGAGGATCTCACTGGTGCTGACCAGGTAATTCTGCGTGGACTAGTTAAAGATTACGTTCCTGAGGGGCTGAACCTACAGTTAGGTTAGGTTTGAAGTCTTGGTTTGCCGATGTGGGGCTTGGCACAAGTGACTCCATTTTGGGCTTGCTGTCTCCCTTTTAACAGACATTTCACTGGATTTTCCAAGGCCCTTAATCAGCACTGATCCCCATGCAGATACTCGGTAAATGTTTACTTTCCAGTGAGTTTATTTTGAGTTATTGGTAGGATGCCTTAGCTTTGATTCCATTTCTGACCCAAGGATCAGCAAAAGCGATTTCAGGCAAACTCCGTGTTCTTATCAGCAGGCACTGCTGTGGACAAGTGAAATACTTTCCTGTTGGGTACCCTTATTTTAAAAGTGTATTGTGTTCTTTCTTGATTTATTTTCTATGATTGATTCAATTTTTGCAAATGTATTAATATGAAAGAAAGCTTTTTTAGAAGGCAGGCTATTTGGAAGATTAAAGAATAAGTAAAAATACTTGCCAATTTCAAACTATAATATAAGGCTATCATAATCACAACAGTATGGTGCTGGCATAAAAACAGAGACACGAATCGGAGCACCTGGGTGGCTCAGTCGGTTGAGCATCTGACCTCAGCTCAGGTCATGATCTCACCGTTCGTGAGTTTGAGTCCCACATTGGGCTCTGTGCTGACAGCTCAGAGCCTGGAGTCTATTTGGATCTTGTGTCTCCCTCTTTCTCTGTCCCTCCCCTGCTCATGCTCTGTCTCTCGCTCAAAAATAAATAAACATTAAAAAAAAAATTAAAAAAAAAAACCCAGATACCCAAATCAGTGGAACAGCATAAGCGCTCACATTTATGGTCAATTTTCAACAAATGAGACAAAGGACAGTCTCTTCAATAAATGGTGCTGGGAAAACTGGACAGCCACATGCAAAAGAATGAAACTAGACCACTGTCTTATACCGTGCATGAAAATGAACTCAAAATGAATTAAAGATTTGGATGTAAGACTGGAGACCTAAAACACCCAGAAGAAAACATGGGTGGTAAGCATCTTGACATTGGTCTTGACAGTGATTTTTCGTTTTAATTTGACACCAAAAGCAAAAATAAATAAGTGACTGTATCAAACTAAAAAGAAAAGGCAATCTAAGGAATGAGAGGAAATATTTGCAAATCATATATCCGATGCCCAAAATATACAAAGAACTCCTATAACTCAGTAGCAAAAACAGTCCAATTAAAAAATGGGCAGAGGAACCGAATAGACATTTTTGTAGAGAAGACCTCCAGATGGCCAACAGATACTCGAAACAGTGCCCAACATCAGTCATCATCAGGAAAATTCAAATCCAAAGCACCATGAGATACCACCTCACACCTATTAGAATGACTGTTATCCAAAAGACAAGAAATAACAAGTGTTGGCAAGGATGTGGAGAAAAAGGAACCCTTGTGCACTATTGGTGGGAATGTCAATTGATGTCACCACTAGAAAACAGTATGGAGGTTCCTCAAATAATTAAAAATAGGACTACCCTAGAATCCAGCACTCCCACTTCTGGGTATGTATCCAAAGGAAACGAAAATAGGAAATCAGAGAGATATATGCATGATTGTTATTATTTTTGTTTATTGCAGCATTACTCACGATAGCCAAGGTATGAAGAAGTGGTGTATCTAGTTGACCCTTGAGCAGTGCAGTGATTAGGGACACTGACCTCTTTTGCAGTCAGAAATCCCCATATACCTTTTGGCTCCCCCAAAACTTAACTATTTTTTAACATTTTTATTTTATTATTATTTTTTTTGAAAGAACAAGTAAGTGGGGGCAGAGGAGCAGGGGGAAAAGGAGAGAGAGGATAATAATAATATTATTAATAATTAAGTAGACTCCATGACCCGCATGGAACCCAATGTGGGCCTCGCTGTCACACCCATGAGCCAAAATCAAGAGTCAAACGCTAAACCTCCTGAGCCACCCAGGCGCCCTGAAACGTAACTCTTAATAGCCTACTGTTGGTCTTACTGACATGAATGGTTGACGAACACATATTTTGTATGCTGTATGTATTATACAGTATTTTTAAAAAAAATTTTTAATGTTTATTTATTATTGAGAGACAGAGAGACACAGAGACACAGAGCATGAGCAGGGGAGGGGTAGAGAGAGGGGGAGACACAGAATCTGAAGCAGCCTCCAGGCTCTGAGCTGTCAGCACAGAGCCCGACACTGGGCTTGAACTTACAAACTGTGAGATCATGACCTGAGCCAAAGTTGGTCAGCTAACCAACTGAGCCACCCAGGCGCCCCTATACAGTATATTCTTAAAGTAAGCTAGAGAAAAGAAAATGTTAAAATCATAAGGAAGAAAAAATATATTTACAGTACTGAACTGTTACTTACTGGAAAAAAAAAAATCCTTATCTAAGTGGACCACACAGTTCAAACCTGTATTGTTTACATATTTGAATGAATATTGTGTGTATGTGTGTGTGTATATATACACACACAATATTGTATGTGTGTGTATATATACACACACACATATGAATAGATATTACTCAGCCATGAGAAAGAAGGAAATCTTGACATTTATAACAACATGGATGAACCTTGAGGTCATTATGCTGAATGAAATAAACCAGACACAGAAAGACAGACCTGTATGGTATTGCTTAAATGCAGAATCTAACAAAAAAAAGTTAAACTCATAGAAACAGAGAGTAGAAAAGTGGCTGCCAAGGGCTGGGGTTTAGGGAAATAGGGAGAGGTTGGTAAAAAGGTACAAACTTTAAGCTATCAGATGAGTAAGGTCTGAGGAGCTAATGTATATCATGGTGACTATAGTTGATAACACTGTATTGTGTAATTGACATTTGGTTAGAGAGTAGAAGTTAAATGTTCTCACATACACACGAACAAGAAAAACAAAAACCAAACAAACCCTATTTATCAGTTCTTAGCTTCTGGAAACCACATGATGTAAATGGATAAACAGATGACCCAGAGACCATGCCATTTTTTTTGTGTTCTCTGTGTGTTTCTACCCGCAGGCAAATCCTGCTGTGGGCTTGGCTTCTTATAATGGCCCCTGTTCTGTGGTCACCAGGGCATATGAACTGCATTTCCATTAACCCCCCTTTCCCGGGCTTACTTGACCCTGCATTATTGTTCCCACAGCAGCGTCAAGCAGAAAACCAGCACGGAGATGCTGGTGCATGTGCTCTATCACCAGTGTTCTTAAGATTTAGTGTAGTTTTCAATTTTAGTATTTTACATGAAATGAATCTGTTTTTCATACTGAGTTACATGAAAATTGTAAGCCATACTAAGTTTTGAGTATGGCTAAAAAAAAACCCCATATCTTTGAAATTTGTATGGGATCAGCATTTTATATTATAAATTATAGGCACTCAGAATAACTCACAGGGTTCAGTTGCTCCTAACTTGAAGTTCTCATGTGTGAAGGTCCCCTTTGATGTCAAATATATAATATTCTTTTAATACAGCACTGTCTATAAATATGATTTCCCCCCTCTGGGAACGGTTGTTAGATTCTGTTCTAGTATATTTTAATATGTAGTCTGTTAGAGTTTTATTTCTCTTTGTATCATAGGAATATAATTCTAGGTATCTTAGAAAGAGTATGTCCAGATCCATAAACTTTCTTCACCAATTCTTTACAAAATTATTAGGTAAAATATATGTTTTTTTTAATTTTAATGTTTATTTTATTTTTTTAATCTTTACTTATTTTTGAGAGAGAGACAGAGACAGAGACAGAACGTGAGCAGGGGAGGGGCAGAGAGAGAGGGAGACGGAGAATCTGAAACAGGCTCCAGGCTCTGAGCTGTCAGCACAGAGTCGGAGGCGGGTCTCGAACCCCCGAACCTTGAGATCATGATCCGAGCCAAAGTTGGGTGCTCAACCAACTGAGCTGCCCAGCCGCTATTTAAAAAGAAAATTTGTGTGTGTGTGTGTGTGTTTTAAGCTTAGTTGAAGTATAATTGACAAAATTATAAAATATTTAAAGTGTACCCTGTGATGATTTGTTATACATATACACTGTGAAAGGATTTCTCCCATCTAGTTAATTCCATTCATCACTACACACACACACACACACACACACACACACACACACACATTTCTTTTATTATTTTTGTGAGACCATATAGGTTCTACTCTTAGAGAAAGTGAATTATACAGTACAGTGTCACCGACCATAGTCACCACATGGGTTTTAACTTACCTTCCTTATTGTCCTTCTAGGTTAGGTTACTGCTCAGATCAATCCCCAGGTGCTCTGGGAAGTTGGGAGTAACAGCAGTATGGTGTCACCAAAGTGACCCCGATGGCAGAGACACTAGTGTGGAGAAGGCTGCAAGGCTCACTGGATTTTAAGTCAACAAACCCGTTTTGGTTTGTTCTGGGAACCACAGCGTGCAGAGAGCTCAGGCTTTACGGTTCTCCAGCAAAGGTGTTATTGAGAGTAGTCTCAGTGATGTAAATCAGAGCACATGCCTACAAGTAAAGTTGTTTTTAAGACACCCACCACGTGGAATGAGAATGTGACCCAAAGATTGTTTAATAATACAGAGTCTTTTCTCCAGAGAAATGCTAAATAATTAAAGCTTTTGTATCTGTACTGATTTTGAAAACCAGGAGCGTAAGATTCTGACAGCTTAATTAGTTTAAAGAAACCCTGCAGGACATGTGGGAGTTGTAAAAACATAATCAATACCTGATTTTTCCTATCACTCTACCTTCCTGTCGCTCCCTGTTTGCGTTAGGTTTGGATGAAATTAATATTATGCTATATTCAGCTCATTTTGCAAATTACTGCATTTATAGCTATGCTTTCTGAGCCATTTGGCTTTAGGGCAAATGATATCCTCTTTGTGAATATTTTATTCTTATTTAAATTCTGCATTGTATTGAATAGGCACAATAACAATAGATTTATTCAAAATTCAAGGCTAGGAAAGAATTTTAATTAACCTGATCATTTTATATTTTTGTAAGGCAATAGCAGTGTTAGCTTTATTATCTGGACAATATGGTTGTTTTAGATTAATTTTTACTTTGGAAAACTTAACATTGGAGAAATGAGGTTTTAAAATGTTTTGGAAGCCCTCTTTAAGTGGTTCATCATTGCCCTGTGTTAGCTCACTCCTCTTGGCAGGCTTGGTGCCCAGGGAATGCTTTCGGGTCGGCTATTGTGTATGTTTGTGCGTGTGTTGTATGTGATGTATATGGGATGTGTGTGTCGTGCAGTGTGTGTAGCATGTGGTGTGCAAGGGGTGTGCACCTGCCGTGTGGAATGTGCTGTGTGTCGAATAGGTGATGTGCAGCATACGTGTGTTGTGTGTATGCAGAGTGGGTGATCTGTATGGTGTGTGCTTGTGTGTATGGAGAATGTGGTGTATATGTCGATGTGGTATGTGTATTCATGTGGAGTTTGTCATGCGTGATGTGTGCATGTCTATGTGGAACGCGGTGTGTGTACATGTGGAGAGTGGGAGCGTGTGGATGTGTCTGTAGTATGTGATGTAAATGGGGCGTGTATGTTTGCGTGTGTTCAGAAGGAGCAGTGGAAGCAGCCACAAAAGAGGCATTTCTCACTCTCTGCTCTTAATGGAGGTTTTCTGGAAGCAGCAGATGGTATGAAATGTGCAGCTGTAAAGTTAGAAGAAAATCTTCACGGGGACCAGATTGGTTCTGAGGCCGAGGAAGGGGTATCCTCATAAAATCAACGCCCGAAAACTATAAAATCAGATAGGAGAGCCCAGGGGCCACCCAGGGGGTTGAGAGGAGCTGAAATGTGTGCTCATTCACAAAACTAGTGGCTGCCAGCTTTCATCCACAATCCCACGGGAATTACAGTTGTTTTACTGCTCCAGGACGCTTGGTAATTCAGCAGATGGCTTGAGGAATTCAGTGTCTTCCCGGTTTTTACTTTAAGGTCAAAGGGATTCTAATTAAAGCTAAAGCTACAGTCTCAATGCCATTGTTTAAATGAATTCACCAGGACTATTGTGGAATTTTTTTAGAGGCAATTTAAGATGTTAATTGCCCACGGAAGTATGGTGTGCTAATAATTGAGTCAAATAATGACACTGAAGAATGATTTAAGGATCTGCCTTCTCAGAGTACATGTTTTTTAAAGGAAGGGTTTTTTCCCCCCTCATTATAAAAGTAATTCATGCTCACTGAAGAAGAGAGACAGAGAGAGAGAGAGAGAGAGAGAGAGAGAGAGAAAGAGAGAGAAAAAAAGAAAGAAAGAAAGAGAAAGAAAGAAAGAGAAAGAAAGAGAAAACAAGAAAGAAAAGGAAGGAAGAGAGGGAGGGGGGAGGGGGGAGGGCAGGAGAAAGAGGGCGCCTGGGTGGCTCAGTTGGTCTGTCTCTTGATTTCTGCTCAAGTCATGATCTCATGAGGCCCGAATTGGTCTTTGTTATGGCAGACTGTCTATGACAGTGTGGAGCCTGCTTGGGATTCTTGCTCTCCCAATTTATCTGCCCCGCCCCCTCTATCTCTCTTTTTAAAAATAAATAAATAAACGTGAAAGGAAAGGAGGAAGGAAGGAAAGAAGGGAGGAAGGAAGGCAGGAAGGAAATCCCACCACTCAAAAGAATCACTGTAAATATCAGTTTCCCAATCATGTATGTAGATGTCTGAATATGTGTGGGTGGGTGGGTGGGGGTGGGCATGGTGGTTTAATTGGCAGATCTGGGGTTTATGTTGTTTGTATAAAGACTAATATGTTTTCATTCACCTTAAGATTATATTATTTTCTCAGTTTAAAGGGCCTTTATCTGAAGTCCACAGTGAAAGCCTCGATATGTCACATGTCTCAGAGACCTGCTGTTAGAACAAAAATTTGAGCAACATGCTTTTTAAAACACTGAAATAAGAAAGACCCAGTATTGAGCAAGAGTGACTTTTTTGCCCAGCTGTTTTCTTGCTGGCTGGTTCTATAGGAGTTGCCCACATAACTAAAAAGAAATTGCAAGAGATTAAAAAAACCAGAAACCTCCATCTGGTTAATTAAAAATTTAACATTATCTGTAGTATTAAAAACTTAAATCACAAAACAACAAATTATAAACTGTTGGCTTTGTTTTTTCTTTTTTTTAAATTTTAACTCATCTTTAAAAATTAGGTGTTTTAAAAATTTTTTTTTTTAACATTTACTCATTTTTTCAGAGTGAGAGAGACAGAGCCTGAACAGGGGAGGGGCAGAGAGAGAGGGAAACACAGAATCCGAAACGGTCTCCAGGCTCTGAGCTGTCAGCACAGAGCCCAACATGGGGCTCAAACTCACGGACTGCGAGATCACCACCTGAGCTGAAGTGGGATGCCCAACTGACCGAGCCACCCGGGCGCCCCTAAAATCAGGTGTTTTTGAGTCTTTAGCTGTGACAGATCTTTGTACTTGTTAGATAATGCATTTGGACTCTGAGGAAGGAGTAAAACCAGAATTGGATTGTATATATACTTGGAGGCCTTTTAGGGGACTCTGTGCGTGTTAGCTTAAATTAAGTCTTCTAAAAGTGATGAGGCTTGTATTAGGATGGTTACTGACATTTAAGATACATAGATTATACATAGATTTAAGATGTATGGATACATAGTTTCCACTGTATAGATTATGTGTGCTGGTGAAAGCTAAGTATTCTTGACTGCTGTTACATCAGTTTAACGAGGATGGTACCTGATGATAGGAGATTCAGTGAGACTTCAGTATAGAATTCTGTTATTACACACATTATACCCAAATGTAGTTACTCACTTACCTGGCTTTCCCGTTTGTTAACCCTCTGAGGGGAACCTGTGTCTTAGTCATTTTTTAATCTCTAGGGCTAACATGTACTTGAGATATCAGTAATTGTTGAATTAACGAAAGGCCTTCTCATTGAGCTATCCTCTCTTTAGCCAAATTCTTTTGGACTATGATGGAGATACCACAAAAATCTGTTTTCATGTTCCATACCAACCTAAACCTTATACAGAAAGGAAAGTAATTTGAAAGACTTCCCAGGAGCACTCTCATACTTTACCGTATTTTAATTAAAACACTCCAGATGTTCAAAAAGTAATAATATGTATCATGTATAAATTATCCAAAACGTTTTTAGAAAAGACAACGTCAAGAAGTTCAAATAGAACCTCCCTTTCTTGAATGCTAAATATTGGTAACTGTTTTGATTCCTGGGTCAGCAGTTTCTGGTGAATGTATCTATCCTACATCCAGCTCAAGCATAAAGGGATCTTCCAGCACTTAAAGAATGATGGAGAAAGACCTTGTAAGGCATCAGAGTAGACTGCCTCCCACTAGAAGAAACATAGGACTTTCAGAAAAGTTCCTCAAAACACTCCAGTTAACCACTGAAGAAAAGCAGAAGAGGAAATGTGAGATTTATTTTCAAATTGAAAGGAGAAGTGGGAAGAGTTAGAACCTCTCCAGGATACACTTTTGTGAACTACTATATATTTTTAAGTACATATTTGGAGTGGGGGAGGGGCAGAGAGAGAGGGAGGAAAAAAATCCCGAGAGAGGGAGCGAGAATCCAATCCGCTGTCAGTGTGGAGCCCCACACAGGGCTTGATCTCATGAACCGTGAGATCGTGACCTGAGCAGAAGTGAAGAGTCAGATATTCAACAGACTGAGCCACCCAGGCGCCCCTCCTGAACTACTATTTACATATTACGAGTCAGTAGATGTTAGTATAATCTGTGTGACCATTGCTGGTACTAAGGCGATTGGCTGCTTTTTCTCTTATGTATCCATCACATACCCGTGCCGTCCCTACCTATTTATGTTTTTCCTGTTTGTTACAATTAGATATTGTTATTTTCTGCTGCTGTTTGTGTCTCAGGTCTGAGAGTGTCTTTGCTCACCTCCAAAATACTGCTGATAGCTCTACAGAATTTCCATATGAAGTTTTATTTAAATATACATTCAAATTGATACTTAAATTAGTTATTATTAAATTAATTATTAAATGACTCCTGGGAGAAACAGAAATCAGAATGTTTTCAGGCCCCAGACGTAAGGACAACAGCACCGATTGTAAGCCCTCAGCTCTTAGGTGGAAGAGTCAGGGGCTTAGAGAAAAATGACTTGCAGGGCTGGTCAGCAAAGTTTCATACTCATCTGCAGTTACAGGACTTGAGAATGATTTAGCCCACTTTACTCATGGATTAACAATGAAAAATTAGTAGTGTAGTTTTCTAAGGTTTGGGAATTACTCAGTAATAGCAGTAGGTAACCTTTCCTGAACATGTAAGACAAGTCAGACAGCGTTTGTATGTGGCTGTGCTTTCTATGGATTGTCCCACGTGGCGTCACGACAATCCCAGAGGGTGTAAGGTGTTCTGCCCGTTTTAGAGATGAGAACACGGATGCCTGATGAGGTAGAGGGATTTGTGGGTGGGCACCCAGAATAAGGGATAAAGCCAGGCCCTGAGCCCCAGGGTGCATGACGCCCTGGTCCCTGGCCCCTGCTCCACCCACCATTGCTGTCGGTGTCAATCGATATGAAACTGCGAGCAGTGGGTGCGTGATCGCCTTCTCAGAGCCGCCCTGTGCTGTAGAGATTTCAGCTTGGTTTTCCTGTGCATGTTCATTCCCTCTTTTGTAAAAGAAATCAATATTTATCAAGCGCCTACTGCGTTGGATGGCTTATACTCACTGACATGGTGAAGCCTCACCAAACCCTATGGGGAGAGAAGGATCTTTCGCATTTTAAGGATAAAAAGACCATGACTGGGCGTCAAGTCGCCTAAAGAGAAATGGCCGGGCGAGAAGTGTAACCCAAGTCCATCTGATGCCAAGACTAACAGCCTTGTCGTTGCTCAGCGTGGCCTAGCTGCAGGGCCACGGTGGAACCTCTCCACCAGGCCCTCCAGTTTCGACACGGCGCACACATTTCCTTGCTGTCCCCACCCCAGAGCTCTCTGAAATACGTGAAACATCGGCGTGGTCATAAATAGATGCTCGAGTCACTTGGTTCATTGCCAGCACGTCTTTTTATAATTAAATATCTTAATGTGACCGTAGGGGTGACAGATTAGAAAATAAATTTTAATTGCTTCTACAATAGATATAATGTAGACATTTTGTAAGAGTTCTTTTAATAATGAAGTACTTACTTTATGGTGTAGATTGCGGAGAACAAGCCAGGCAATGTTAGCATAAAAGAGGTTTAAAAAGTATTCTTTAAGGTTTCACATTTGTGTATAAGATATGTACTTCTTGGCTGGCATAGGTCTGCTTGTCTACAACAACTGATCTGATAGGGAACCTGTCTTGTCTTTGAAGTGGAAGCAGGGAAAGTCAGTCTTTACAAAAAAATAAAATTATGGTGGCCTCCATACGTATGGTGGGCGTACAGTTGGGTCTTTCTCAATGCTCATCATGCACAAATCGGTTTTCACAATTTATATTGCTCACCATTTAAGTGTAACCGTTAAATCATTTAGAATCCAGTTTTTTAAAAATGCGCTCTTATTAATAAATGTTTTCTGATCGTAGATAAGTGGATTCTGACATAGTGTGCAAAAACAACACAGTCAGCCAAGGATTATCTTTTCATTTTGTGGAACTTTCTGCAATTTCATCATTTATCCTTGGCTGGGGTTTTTCTGAAGTTGCTTTATTAAGGATTGCATTGTTTGGTAGTATAGGTTATAAGCTGGATGTAGTGATTACAAACTTGGGAACAATGTAAAAGCCTCATTCTTTAAAATATCCAGATTAAATGCCTGGTAGAGTTGTGTGTTTGGATTTTATTTGTTATAACATTGTAGATTTAAGGACTGAGGACTTGGAAGATTTCATGCCACATTTAAAAATAAGTTCGAGTTGACATAATAAAAGTGGAAGTTATAAATACATAATCCCCCCGGAAGGCAGGGATTCTATCCATAAAATTATTTAAGATCAAGTTTCACAATAGGAATATACATGATTAAGTAGATGAATATGTTAGCTTCAGAAAAAAATATAGAAGTTACATAATTCATTATCCAAATTTTGGAAAAACAGGAGAAATCACCCATAGCTTCATTATTCCAATAAATTTCTGGGATGATTTTGGGTTAGTAAACGCTTTCTTTTTTTTTTTTATTTTTTTTTTTTTCAACGTTTATTTATTTTTGGGACAGAGAGAGAGACAGAGCATGAACGGGGGAGGGGCAGAGAGAGAGGGAGACACAGAATCGGAAACAGGCTCCAGGCTCTGAGCTGTCAGCGCAGAGCCTGACGTGGGGCTCGAACTCACAGACCGAGAGATCGTGACCTGGCTGAAGTCGGACGCTTAACCGACTGCGCCACCCAGGCGCCCCAAGTAAACGCTTTCTGACAGTGAAGATGAACCAGTGAGCTCACCACTTTTTCATCATTAAATATTGTGTGCTTGAGGGGGGAAAAGGTTTGCGAGTACCATCATACTCAAGGATATATGGTACTTGAGATATATGTGTATATACGTATGTGTGTGTATCCACGATCTCACACACACACATTTCAGAATATTTGTCTGATGTTCCTTCCAAAACACTATCTGGACCTTTTGCAAGTAAGTGATTTGTGCAATGTATTTAGTGATTAAAGCTTTATTTTCAATGGTAGGACATGGGTGGTCCCTGCACGTATGGATTATGTATGTATTGCTTCAAACAGGAAAAGCGGGAGGACTGGGCAATGGTAGCTTTTATTATTTTAAAGGTTTTGTTTTATTAAAAAAATCTTTTTAATGTTTATTTTTGAGAGAGAGAGAGAAAGGGCGCACTTGCGCAAGCAGGGGAGGGGCAGAGAGAGAGGGAGACATAGAATCTAAAGCAGGATCCAGGCTCTGAACTGTTAGCACAGAGCCCGACATGGGACTCAGACTCACAAACTGTGAGATCATGACTTGAGCCAAAGTTGGACGCTAAACTGACTGAGTCACCCAAGCGCCCCTAAAGATTTTATTTTGAAGTAATCTCTACACCCACCGTGGGACTCGAACTCACAACCCTGAGATCAAGAGGCGCATACACAACCTACTGAGGATAATGGTAATTTTTTTTTTTTAATGTTTATTTTTGAGACAGAGAGAGACAGAGCGTGAGCAGGGGAGGGGCAGAGAGAGAGGGAGACACAGAATCTGAAGCAGGCTCCAGGCTCTGAGCTATCAGAGCAGAGCTCGATGTGGGGCTCCAACTCACGAACTGCGAGATCATGACCTGAGCCGAAGTCGGACGCTTAACCGACTGAGCCACCCAGGCGTCCCGATAATGGTAACTTTTAAATGAGAGTTTAAGATTGAATTAAAGTGGATTTCCCCACCAGTATTCAAAATGCAGGAAGAAAGGCATTTTTCAATAGAATGAAATTGAAAAATGAATATTTTAACTTGAAGAGTGTAATCCCCCCGCCTCCCCCCGCCAGCGGAAATAGGCAATACAGCTTTGCCTTCTCCAGATAAATGGTTTTGTGTACCTTTGCAGCCCATTCTTGAGCTGTGGGCGGTGTCCCCACACATTCTAGGTTATTTTCAGCATTCCATTGCTTGCTTTTCCAATCTGCCTTGCTATCTGAAAGATGGTATCAGCTATCTCCGTACTTTGTATGCAAGGACACAACCAGAAGTGGTCAGACCGCCGCTGACGTGCCAAGCGCCTCTTCTTCAGAAACCAGAGGCCTCCAGTAGCCCGGCCTCCCTGCCTCTCTTGGCCTCTCTGGTGAGGCCTGAGGAAGTGCTTGACTTTGGAAATGGTTCCTGAAGCAACCGCTGAACTGTGCATTAATAATGTCAGCTCCCGCAGTTATTTGGGGTGAAGAGATCTTGATGGCTGGTGTAATTAAAATACACATGATCCTGGAGGATCAGCAGACAACAAGCAAGACTCTAAGTCATTTGTCAGTTTCTTTGAATTTTAGATGAAGGTGCAACCGGCTGAAGAAAAGATGCCAGCTAGACATCAGTCAGAATATTTACGTTTGAATCCTAGCTTTGCCCCTGCCCGTGAAGGTGACCTTGGCTGAGGCATTTCAGCTGTGAAGTGAGGCTGTTTATCTGATCACCTGATAGCTAAGTTCTACCCCTAAGAGGGACCATTCTGGTGCATTCCCAAAAAGTGTAAAAGAAGAGTTTTTTTGTTTTTGTTTTTGTTTTGTGGTATTTCCACATCCTGGGTACCTCTCAGAGCCAGATAACACAATCCAGCTTCTTGGCTGGGAAATTGATTTGCATTTAAAAACCATTGAAATTTCCTTTGGTGAGACTGGGTGTGGTCAAGGAAATGTTTATAAAATGTAGATTTTATTATTATTCGGGTGTAGTGAGGCCAGCAGGTGGGGAGACGACTGCCTTGGCAAGAGAGTTTGTCACTCACAGTCCCTGAGAGGAGGGGCACAGCCCGCCCTGGGGGCCACACCCGGAAGCACCTGGGTCTGGTGGGTCTGGAGGCAGAGGAGGTGAGGGGAAATTGTGGGCATGAGCCTCTCATGGTTTCTGCAGAAAAGAATGAGTGGGTGAGCAGGGTGAGAAGGTTTGGGATCCGCTGGTGTGAATGGTTTCTGAAGGCTCAGGGGCAGAGGGGAGGTCCCGGCTGATACCTGGTGAGAGCCTGACAGAGGAGGTGAGGGATCTGGGCTCTGGATTGATGGGTTTGCATAGGAAAGGTACACTGGCAGGTGACTTGTTTATCTCTAGGAAAGGTCAGCAAGGCCCCAGAGATCAAAGCATCAGAATATAAAATTTAAAAAGGCATGAGTAGTACAGACAGCATGTTGACTTTGGATGACAAAATGTGTGTCCCCTCTCTCTTCCCACACCCTTTGTCTCTGCGCCTCCCTTTCCTTTTTCCTGTCTCATTCTCCCTCCCTTCCTCCTCATCTCTTTGTTTTCCTGCCCTTCCTTTTTTTTTTTTAATTTTTTTTTCAACGTTTTTTATTTATTTTTGGGACAGAGAGAGACAGAGCATGAACGGGGGAGGGGCAGAGAGAGAGGGAGACACAGAATCGGAAGCAGGCTCCAGGCTCTGAGCCATCAGCCCAGAGCCTGACGCAGGGCTCGAACTCCCGGACCGCGAGATCGTGACCTGGCTGAAGTCAGACGCTTAACCGACTGCGCCACCCAGGCACCCCCCTGCCCTTCCTTTTAACGGAAGACTCAGCAGAAGGCTGCAATGACCAAAGCAATCCGCATTTCATTTTACAAAGTGAAAACCTCAGAGAGGGCGTTAAAAAACCTACTGCGATGATGGTGGTGATGATGATGATGATGATGATGATGATAAAGCCAAGACCCACACTGGCGTCCTAACAAACCTTTTACTTACGATCCACTGGCTGGCTTCCTTGGGAAGAGGTTCATTCCCTTTTGTGGACGAGGACTGTCCAGTGGCACTTTCTGTGATGATGGGAGTGTTCTCTGTCTTCACCATGCAGTCCCGTAGCCCCTAGCCACATGTGGCTGTTGAGCATTTGAATTGTAGCTAGTGAGACTACTACTATGAATTTTAAATTTTGACTCATGTAAAGTTAAATTCAAGTAGCCACCTATGGTTAGTGGCCACAGAGGGGACAGCGCAGGTTTAGAAATACTCTGCCCATAGGGTGCCAGACATTATTCTAAGCACTTTCCTTGGGGCTCCATCAGATAACAGCTGTTGTTATCAGTTCTATAGAAAACATTAATGAAACATGGAGTAAGTCACTTGCCGAAGGTCACGAAGCGAGTAAATCAGGAATCTCACCCAGGCAGCTTGGCTGCGGGTCTTACCCTTTACCATCAATTCTGTTGAGCCTCCCTTGCCTTTGAGGGGCAGGCTTTCCTAAACACTTTTTTTTCCTCACAGGAGCCAAAGAGACCAGGAAGGCCTGTGGACCTCTCTGAACCTCAGTATCATCATCTACGATACATGAATGATCATTTTCTCCCCATGGATTTTTTTTTTTTTTCAGAGGGAACCGGTGAGAGGGTCCTGGCATTTTGTTTTCTCTCTCACCCTTTTTGCAAACGTTTTTCCTATTCCTGTGTCTCTCCAGCAAAATATAAGCTTGGTAACATTATGAATAAAAGACATTCGGTTATTGAGAAGTTGAATCGATTCACATTTGTTTTTTGAAGTTATCCTAAAATGCTGGAATTGCTTTTTCTATTTTGCAACAACTAAAGTTGCATATTCAGAATTACCTTGCTTACCCAGAGAGGAAGGCATAGCATTGTTTCTCATTTGTGTATGTTTTTCCTTTTGGGAAGCCGTTTCTAAGCCAGTGTTCCCTGGATCTGGTGTTCGTCCTCGGGTGCACAGTGCTGATTTTCCACTTGCTGCGCATGCTCTGAGCTTCTCAGCCTCTGAACTCCAGCCGGAGCTTTCTTTCCTCTGTGTTTCAGAGTCTGGTTCTGCTCCGGGGTGGAGGGGTAGGGGTGCTGCTGTCCATGCTGAGCCTTCACACAGGGTTGCAAAGAATGTACTTAGGAGCTCACCGTGTAGTGAAAATTTAGTTTCTATCTAGGTGGTTGGTTTGGACTTTCCTCAGGGTATTTAAGAACAGACACTTCTGAAATGAAGAAAAAGTTCTTGGTACTTTCCATACCCTCGTCTGTTTTTAAACAGGCATTTCATAAAACTTCAGTTAGTCTAACCAATAGATGAGGGTGGGACAGCGTTTCTCATCCTCGACAGTGAATATTTCAGCATCATGTTCTGTCTCTCCCATAGTTAAGTTTCCTTTTAGAACACCTTTTATTAAAGGTAGCATCATCATGCGATCGTACTGTCAGCAGAACCTTGAAAGAGATCAGACTGTGGGCAGGGTAACCCTTCCACATTTTATTTTGAAAATTTTCAACTGTAGACAAAAATTGAAAAAAACTATCACGAGCGCCTATGTATGCGTGACCTGGGTTCACAACTAACATCTTGCTGTGTTTGCTTTACCACATATCTACACATATCTGTTCATGCATCTAGCCCTCTTATCACACTATCTTCCTTTTTAATGATTTTCAGAGTTGTAAATTATGGGTATCTGCCTACCTCATCCCTTAAACACTTCCAAGTACATATCATACCCTAGAGTTCAGTATTTGTTCATGGTTCTTTTTACGATGGTAAATTTTACGTATAATGAAATACACTAATCCTTAGTGCACCTTTTGATGAGCTTTGAGAATGCACAGCCCTGTGTAACCTGAACCCCTGTCCAGATAGTCAGAATAGTAACATCACCCCAGAAAGTTCCCTCCTGCCCCTGATGCATTCCCACCCCCACTCCAGAGGAAACCTGGTTTTTTTTCACCATACTTTTGTCTAAGCTGTTCTAGAACTCAGTGTAGGGGAACTCATATAGTGTGTATTCTTTTGTTGGAGATCTCTGTTGTCCATTGTGTGAGTTTGCTGGGGCTGCCCTAAAAGTACCCGACTGGGAAGCTTAAATAACAGAAATTTGTTGTCCTACGGTTCCAGAGGGTAGAAGTTCAAGATCAAGGTTTGGGAGAGCCATACTCCTGTGAAGGCTTTAGGGAAGGATGTATTTCAAACCTCTCTACTACCTTCTGGTGGTCCCTGGCTTGTGACCGCATACCTTCAGTCTCCTGGCATTCTCCCTGTGCTTATGTCCCTGTGTCCACAGCTCCCCTTTTTATACAGACCAGTCATACTGGATTAGAGCCCACCTTCCTACACTATGACCTCATCTTAACTAATTACATCTGCAATGGCCTCATTCCCAAATGAGGTCACGTTCTGGGGTGCAGGGGGTTAAGACTTTTAAACATAGGAATTTGGTGGGTTAAAATTCAGCCCAGAACACCAACAGATGATTTTGAGATTGGTCTAGGTGATTGCATGTGTCCATAATTTGTTCCTTGTTGCTAGGTACTTTCTCTTGGTAGAAGGAAACTCCAGTTTGTTTTTTATTTTAATTTTTATGCTTTAAATAATTTTTAAGTGCTTTGATTTGAGTGTAGTTGATACATAATTTACACTAATTTCAGGTATCGAACATGATGATTCACCAGGTTTATACATCATGCTATACTCACCTCAAGTGTCCCTACCATCTGTCCCCATACCTTACTGTTACCATATCACTGACTATGATCCTTATGCTGTGCCTTTTATGCCCACGACTTACTCATTCCATAACTGGAAGCTTGTAACTCCCTCTTCCCTTCATCCATTTAGCCCAACCCCTCCACCTCCCTCTGTTTTGGCCACCATGAGTTTATTCTCTGTATTTATTGATCTGATTTTGCTTTTTGTTTATTTCATTTTTTGAAGAATCCAACTACGAGTAAAATTATATGGTGTTTGTCTTCTTCAGTTTGAGTTGTTTCACTTAGCGTAATACCCTGTAGGTCCATCCATGCTGTACATGAGCTCATCCTTTTTAATGCCTGTGTAATATTCCACATCTTCCTTATCTAGTCATCTATTGATGGACACATAGATTGCTTTTGTATCTTGGCTACTGTAAATAATGCTGCAGTAAACATAGGGGTGCATATGTCATTTTGTTGTTGTTGTTGTTGTTGTTGTTGTTGTTGTTGTTGTTGAATGTATCTTTTTGAATTAGTGTTCTTGCTTTCTTTGGGTAAATACCAAAGAGTGGAATTATTGAATCACATGGTAGTTCTATTTTTAACTTTTCAAGGAAACTCCATACTGTTTTCCAGAGAGGCCGCACCAGTTTACATTCCCATCAACAGTGCATAAGAGTTCCTTTTTCTCCATATCCTTGCCAATGTCTGCTATTGTGTTTTTTGTGTGTTATTATGTGCTTTTTATTTTAGCCATTCTATCAGGTATAAGGTGATACCTCATTGTGGTTTTGATTTGCCTTTCCCTGATGGTTAGTGATGTTGAGCATCTTTTCATGTATCTGTTGGCCATCTGTGTCTTCTTTGCAAAAAAATTCAGATCCTCTGCCCGTTTTTTAATTGGATTTTTTTGGTGTTGAGTTGCATAGATGCTTTATATATTTCATATGTTAACTCCTTATTGAACGTATTATTTGCAAATATCTTCTCCCATTCAGGAGGTTGTCCTCTAGTTTTGTGGATGGTTTCCTTTGCAGTGCAGAAGCTTTGTATTTTGATGTCGTCCCAATAGTTTATTTTTGCTTTTGTTTGCCTTGTCTTAGGAAACATCTAAAAGAATATTACTACGACCAATGTCTGAGAAATTACTGCCTGTGCTCTCTTCTAGAATTTTTATGGTTTCAGGTCTCACATTTAGGTCTTTAATCCATTTTGAGTTTATTTTTGTGTTTGGTGTTAAAAGGCGGTCCAGCTTCATTCTTTCACACGTAGCTTTTCCATAATCTGCAGTTTTGTTTAAGTGTTATCTTGTTGGTGGGCACTCGTTTCGGCTATTGTGAACAAAACCGCTAAGAAACATTCCAGAACAAGTCTTTTTGTGGACATATGTTTTTGTTTCTCTTAGATACACACCTAGGTGTGGAATGGGTGTGACTTCCTGAGATTCAGTGGTAAATCTCTGGGCTTCTGTGCTTCTGGTTCTACCTCTGTGGGATGAAGATTATTAGACCAAATAAATAATTGCTCAGAAAATAGCTCAAAACTTGTACATTTTTCTATAATTCTAACCAAAAGATGGAGAATTCCCAGTATGTCAGGTCCTATCAACTGGTCATTTCCACAGTAATTCTTGAGTGTTTGCTGTGAGCACAAAGGAAAAATGGAAGAAAAGTGAATTTCACATTTGCTGAACGATTGACCTTTGACCACAAATATTTCTTTACAACATGGGGAGTTCTTAATAACATAGTGAAAGGGTCAGTTTCTACTTGATTGATATTGCAGGGCGAGGGGGTGTTCAACAGATGAGGTGGGCCTGTGGGTGAAAGGTGTAGTGCTTAGTGAGGATTAATTTTGCCGGTAGGTAAAGCTTTGGGGGTTCGGGAAGGGGGGAGGTGTGCCAAAACGACCTGCTTTGTCCTTTCCGTGAAAGAACTTAAATGCATTTGTTTATGTTAAATGCAAACTTTGGATTGAAGTTGTGCTTGCTTTTGGACTAAGCAGAGGCTCTTTCTGAGGGGTGTGGGGTAGGGTGAGGAATAGCCTTGTATTGGATCCCCCGAGATCCTGAGGAGGGGCTGGCATGAATGCCCGAAAACGCAGGGGCACTGGGCTGTGGACTGAAGCTATTTCTCACCTCTGAAATGGAAATGCAGGGAAGGGAGGGCCCTTTGAGCCAAGGAAAGGAGAGACAAAAATGGGCTAGGTGTGGTGGTGACAAGGGACCCCTTAGTTGAGGGGTGAAGGAAGCAGAACCTGAGGAGGGCTGAAGATGTTCAGCTTCATCTGAGCAGAGAATGACTGGGCGCTCCCAGGACCCACACGGGACGAGGGAGCAGGGCCAGAGGAGAAGGCTGGGTGGGCTGCCAGGGGCTCCATACTTCCAGAGCCTTAGAGGAGAGTCTAAACCCCCTGTGTCATCGCAGAGATCTGGGACCAGGAGCAAGGATGAGATGTGCCAGCATCCAGAGCAGCAGTGTTTAGGAAGGCAGAGACAAAGGTAGAAATCTTAGGGAGTCTGGGAGAGAGAAGGTCCTCCACCCACACGGAAGCCAGAGGAGCCGACCCTAGGGGTGAGGACTTATCTGGGAGTAGATGAGGAAGGGTGTTCCTTCCCAGGTCAGAGGAGCCCAGTGGGTGGGTCTCCCACCTCCCGTGGGCAGCAGCTGAAAGACTGCCAGGGCGGAGTCCAGTCAGGCAGAGTCCAGTCAGGAGATGGCCATTACAAACCACAGATCCTACTTCTTAAAACTGTCTTCAGGACCCTTTATTTATTTATTTATTTATTTATTTATTTATTTATTTATTTATTTATTTTACCTTGGGAGAGAGATAGAGAGCAAGCGAGGGAGGGTCAGAGAGAGGGAGACGGAATCCTAAGCAGGCTCCGCACTGTCAGCAAAGAGCTGGACGCAGGGCTTGAACTCATGAACCGGAGATCGTGACCTGAGCCGAAATCAAGAGGACAGCAAAGATGAAGGGATTTGGGGAGATTGTTGTGGTCCCCAGGCCTGTGGTGCCATCTGATGAAGGACAGGGAAGCAGCTGCGATCCCCCAGCGCTGTGGAGAAGAGGGGAGCATGAGGGATCCCGGGCATCCTTGAGGGCTAGCCCAGCAGGACACCCCCCGCAGCCAGCAGGAGAAAGCGATCAGCTCCAGGAACTCCTTCAGGGCAGCTCAGGTCCTGATACATGGGCACAGAGAAGCTGTAACCAAACCAGAGGTGTAGCCACAGGATCCTGAAGGAGGATCTGGAAGATAAGCATCAGCATGTGTTGTCATCTCCCGGTGGGGGGCGGGGGGTGTGCACTGCAGGTGGACATGCGAGCCCCAAGCAGACGTGGGGTTTCAGGTGCCTCTGCGGGACTGCGATCTGCAGGTGAATCTAGACGCGCTGCACTCCGGGTAATCTCAGCTGCCGGTAAGCCTGGGGCCTCTGTGGAGTCTCTGTGATAACCATGATCAAGTTCTGGTCCGACCAAGAGGCCCTGTAACTCTTCTGTCCAAGCCCCCCCCACCCAGTGGCTCACTTTTCAGGCTGCTAGTCATGGAAACGTGACACCGTCTGGGGCCCATACTCTCTGGGACTGGCAGGGAGCCCAGGGAGCGGGCAGGAGATGCTGAGGCTGGTGGCCGCTACTGAGTTGTGGGGAGTTGGTTCGACGAGGCTGCCTGGAACTCCAAAGCTCTGGCCAGGGAGCCCCAAGGCTTCCTTCCCGGCCCTGCTGCCATCCCAGAGAAGAGACAGGATAAGAGTGTGTTGGATGGGCAGTGACATGAACACCACTATCTGGCAAATAGGGAAAAACCTTGTGTGCACCGTCAGAGTTTGTGAAACTCTTCACCCAGCACAACTTTCTTAGTAGCCTGGCAGATATGGGCTCCTAAAACATCTCTTTTTGCCAAATACATACAGAAAAATCAAGAGAACTTTAAAACAAATTTGTAGGAAGATGTACATTCCATAAAATTTATCATTTTGACCACCTGTTAATGGGTCCAGTTCATTGCCATTAAGTACATTCACATTGCTGTGCAGCGATCACCATCTGTCTCCGGAACTTTTCATCTTTCCCACCTGAAACTCTGTACCCACGAAACACTAACTCTCCATGCCTGTCCTTCCTTCTAGGCCCTGATAACCACCATTCTGCTTTCGGTCCCTGAATTTAAGGGGTGCCTGGGTGGCTCAGTCAGTTAAGCATCTTACTTCGACTGAGGTCATGATCTCACAGTTCATGAGTTTGAGCCCGCATCGGGCTCTGTGCTGACAGCTCAGAGCCTGGAGCCTGCTTCCGATTCTGTGTCTCCCTCTCTCTCTGCCCCTCCCCTGAATGAGCTCTGTCTGTCTCTCTTTCAAAAATAAATACATGTTTAAAAAAATGAATTTAAGACTACTCTTGAGAAGATACATCTTGTTCTTGATATTTAAGTTCCAGTCAACTAGGCAAGGAGCCAAGCAAAACCCTGTTCATCAGACTCTTCAAGTTATCTTCTTTCTTGACTTTTTATCTGTGACATAGGGTGGGGTTGGGTGACTGGGAGTATTTGATACCTACCCAGCAATCTCTGACCTCCCCCAGCATTCTGTCCTTTGGCCTCTCAGTACTTATAACACGTGGCAGATTATCCACCCATGTGGCCTTTTCTTCCACCTGACTACGCGCTCCTTAAGAACATGGACCTTGTCTAATTTGTCCTCATATACCCAGCAGTGAGCACTATGCCTGGCACATATGTTGCTCAATATTTATTTTTCTAAATATTCATAGATGAGGGTGACAAGGAGAGGTTGAGAAGGGGAAAGGATGAGATGTGGAGCCTGTGGGTGGAAAGAGGGGACAGGAAAACACCCCCCAGTTTGTGCCTTCCACTGAGCTTTGTCATGGTCAGTGGGATAAAAGGACCAGATTGGGAAATCTAGCTGTCAATTAAGTGAGCTCTAAACTTATTTTTGGAGGGAATGCCTTTAAGAATAGTTTAGAGCTAGGGGCGCCTGGGTGGCGCAGTCGGTTAAGAGTCCGACTTCAGCCAGGTCACGACCTCGCGGTCCGTGAGTTCGAGCCCCGCGTCGGGCTCTGGGCTGATGGCTTGGAGCCTGGAGCCTGTTTCCGATTCTGTGTCTCCCTCTCTCTCTGCCCCTCCCCCGTTCATGCTCTGTCTCTCTCTGTCCCAAAAATAAATAAACGTTGAAAAAAAAAATTTAAGAATAGTTTAGAGCTATACACCCCCTTCTCAGAAAACTCACTGCCGATCCTCAAACACATAGCCCTCAGGTCAGAAATCCTGTGCTAAGGCGCAAAAAGCAGGCAACATATTTATTTTCATCTGAGTAGCTTAGTTCATGAACAGCTACTGATTCATCGAAATCATGCACTTGGGTTTGCCATCAGTAGTCTCTTCAACAAGTGTAAAAAAATCAGAATGCAGCTGTGCTGACACTTTAAGGGTTCTTGTTGCTGACTACTGTTTTTTAAATTATTATTCCGGTTTTTGCAATGCCTCAAGGCTTTTTTTTTCTTTTAGCTCAGTAGCGATCTTTAATTTAAACAATTGTGAAATACTGGAAGAAGCTGTAAAAAGAAAATGTAATATACCAAAAAAAAAAAAAAAAGGTCATCTTCACTTCAGCTAGAAAATTTAATTTCAAGGAAAAAAAAACTTCCCTTCTAGACATAACTGACCTGACGAAAGCGGAGCACCCCGTCTGAGCCAGCAGGAAGATGGGGGGCCCGGCCTACCAACTCTGTACACCGAGCCCCCACTGCCGTGTGACTTAGGGGTGCCCACTCAGCTCCCCCATCAAGAAAGTGCCAGTTGGGCCTCAGTTGGGGGCATCCAGGGACACGGCTGATCTCCATGGCAACCTGGGCTCAAGCCAGCAAAGCCCATCAAGTTGTCTTCATGGAGGACTGGAGGGAGCCCGTCCTGCGGTCCTGCTGGGGCTTCCTCTGCCACATCGTCTCTGCACGCCCAGAGCAAGAGGCTTCTGCTCTCAGCTTCAGCTGCTTCTCCAGGTCTTTATTTTTTGTTTATTTAAAAAAGATTTTTTTTAATGTTTATTTTGGGGGGCAGAGAGACAGACACACAGACAGCCGCAAGGGAGGGGCAAGCGCAAGAGAGAGAGGGAAACACAGAATCAATCCCCAGCAGGCTCCCAGGCTCTGAGCTGTCAGCACAGAGCCTGACCCGGAGCTTGAAATCACAAGCCTTGAGATCATCACCTGAGCTGAAGTCAATGCTTAACTGAGGGAGCCACTCAGGCGCCCCTCCAGGAGGTCTTTAAAGAGACACTCAGGGGCGCCTGGGTGGCGCAGTCGTTTAAGCGTCCGACTTCAGCCAGGTCACGATCTCGTGGTCCGTGAGTTCGAGCCCCGCGTCGGGCTCTGGGCTGATGGCTCGGAGCCTGGAGCCTGTTTCCGATTCTGTGTCTCCCTCTCTCTCTGCCCCTCCCCCGTTCATGCTCTGTCTCTCTCTGTCCCAAAAATAAATAAAAAACGTTGAAAAAAAAATTAAAAAAAAAAAAAAGAGAGACGCTCAGCGGGTGACAAGTTCTCTGCCACAACCGACAGGTTGTTATGACTCGGTGTGTGGTTCCACTCCCGCACAGCGGAGCATGGGGGGCGAGCTGGGTGCTCAGGCAGCCTCACTATTAGACTTGTAAGGCCTGGAGGGGGTTCCACGACATCCCCTTTTCTCAGCAAAGCAAGTTCCTTATTTCTGAATCTCAGGTCCCAGAAGACTCGGTTCCTGATCTCACTATCCCGTGAGAGCATTTCCGTAACACGGCACGCGTTCTTGACGAGACATTCGGTCAGCAAGCACTTGGGTCACAGCTAAGCCTGGTCTTAGCCTTCTAATGCAACGCATCTGTCCTTCCTTTGGTCCCTTGTCTTCTCTCTCACAGACACAGGGAGAACATGGGAGTGACCCCCTGGGGTCCTCAGGAAATACTAGTAACGTGGAAAACAAAAACCAATAAAAAACAATTAAATTTTTTTTAACCCCAAGCTTAAAAAAAACCAAACGCCGGCAGCACCTTAAAACTTACTGTTAAGCACAAATACTCAATCAGCACACTATTAAAAAATTGCTGGCAACTACAAGGTAGGTGAGTGCCACATCCCTACAATTCAACAATGCGCGGGAAAAGGACTATTCAACGGAATGGAGGTCGTCACTGTGCTCCACTGTGGGAGATACTGTTTTATTCTCACAAAGACAAATAAGAAAATTAGGTATTATGAGGGAGGAAGCAAGATCAAGTGTGATAGTCGTAATTACAAGAGAGGAGCAGACGAGGCGCTGCTTATCTGCATTCAAATCTTGGTCACTGGGACTCATGATTTTTGGATGCAAGGCCCTAAGACAGGAGATGGCAATTTTGGATGGACACTTCGTCAACAAGGACCACGCTGGCTGAGCACCTGTGTGGGCCGGGCACGGTGTGAAGCGCTTTTCCTTGTGTTCCCTCATTTACTGCTTCAAACAGCCGTCAAGGTAAAGGATAATGTTCATTTTGTGGTTGAGGAAACTGAGGCATGGAGAGGGGAAGTACCCGCCCCGGCTTCTTCTGTTAAAGGTGGCAGGGCCGGGTTGAGTGTACCCACCATGCAGGTAACGCGCTTCTCATGCTGCCATAATGGGCTTCCGTGTGTTCTCGGGCTCATTGACTTATTCCCTGTGTGTTGATGGAGCCGGTGGGGTTACAGCAGCCGACAAGACCGTCTGACCCCACAGTGCTCATGTCTGGCAGGGCAGAGGTAGTTGGCAGGGGATGAGGCAGGTAAGGCCTGCTGACACCCTGGGAAGTAGCCTGACCTGACTTTTCTCAGAGGGGAGCCTGGGTCTCTGAGAAGTGAAGTCATTTGCCTGAGGCCAGGATCCTTAGAACACGTGGGGAGGATCCCAGCCCTGGCCTGTGTGGCTCCACAGCCCATCCCTTTAGGAGGAGGAATTGCCTGCTCAAGTTTTTACTTAAAGAGGTGGCAGAATCGCTTTACCTTGTCATGGCTGCCAATAAGGGACGAGGAGTGGAAATGACTCCAGTGCACTTGAGTCACAAAGGTAGGGCCCATGAGCTTAGTCTCAGGCCACTTCTGGGTTGGTGTCCCATCAGGGAACAGCCCGGGAGGTGGGGTCAAGGCCTGCAGAGCTTCTCAGAGCTTGGTAGAGGAGGTGGGTGGATGATCTCCAGTTTCCCTCTCTGGGGTCCAGCTGCCCACAACCCCTTAGGGTTAGAAAAGAGGAAGGCAAAGGCCTAGCTAGTCTCTACCCCCATTCTCCCCACGCCCTCCTCCCCCACTGCAAAGCCTTCCTTGGCTGTGTGGCTTCTCCAGTTCCGTGTCTGGCTTTTTGAGACCAGTGGTTTTCAAATCCTCTCTGGTTCCAGAGCCCTTTATTCAAAGGGACCGTTACCTGGCAGCCTCACATCCGCCAGGCAGCCCTCTGAGGAAAGCGAGAGTCCTCTGAGAAGAGTCCGGAAACTCAGCATCTGCCATTTCCACCATGGCCGAGCCAGGGGAGAATCCTTGCCCCTTCCCCACCCATCCTGCTCCCCACTTACTATAGGCTGCATTCCTCTCATGAAGAAAAGTGCAGTTTTCTTTCTGTGATTTAAAGAATCCTCTTTTGGGAGCTCTAAAACCATGCAGATTAAGAAATTGTAAATTTAAGATAACATCAAATGTCCGTAGTTCTCTTTTAAAAATTCTTTTTGCTAACGTTTATTTTTTATTTAAAAAAAATTTTTTTTAACGTTTTTATTTATTTTTGAGACAGAGAGAGAGACAGAGCATGAACGGGGGAGGAGCAGAGAGAGAGGGAGACACAGAATCGGAAGCAGGCTCCAGGTTCCGAGCCATCAGCCCAGAGCCCGACGCGGGGCTCGAACTCACAGACCGCGAGATCACGAGATCGTGACCTGAGCTGAAGTCGGACGCTCAACTGACTGAGCCACCCAGGCGCCCCTGATTTTTTATTTATTATTTTTGAGAGCGTGAGCCAGGCAAGAGCAGAGAGAGAGAGGGAGACACAGAATCCAAACCCGACTCCAGGCTCCAGGCTGTCAGCACATAGCCTGACACTGGGCTGTAACTCACAAACCTTGAGATCATGGCCTGAGCCAAAGACAGACGCTCAACCAACTGAGCCACCCAAGCACCCCTGTCCATAGTTCTTATTGACAAATTATTTGGGGGACAAAATCATTAGATTGTTTTTCCTATCACCCACAGAGTCCCCCACTTATTACTTTAAAACTATTCCTCATTGAGAAGGAACTATTAAAAGAAACATGTTTTAGGTTTTTAAAAATACCTAATCCTTTAGCCAAGTCTGTGTCTTGGAAAAGTCAGTTAGCAATCCTGTGAGTGTTTTTCTTCCTTCACTTACCCGGCTATCATCAATTTTTAATTGTAATTTTAACAGTCAGAATTTTGAGGAAGAGCCCAGCGTGGTAATTGCTAGTTAGCCCTCCCTACATCTGCTGATCCTGTACCCCGTCCCTTGGAGACCAAGTGCAGGAGGCAGGCGATCTGTCTGCTTTTCACATCATGTTCACAGAATTTGCCGTGGCTGATGTCTTATCTGCACCCTGGGTTTCTCAGCCTGTCCGTACCAGGAAGATCCGAAACAAAGTGGGTCATGTCCCTTTTTTAAACTTTTATGAAGAGAGAGAGTGGGTAGGAGGTGGTGGAGGGCAGAGACAGAGGGAGAGAGAGAATCCCAAGCAGGCTTCATACCCTGCGCGGAACCTGATGCAGGGCTCGATCTCACAACTGTGAGATCATGACCTGAGCTGAAGTCAAGAGTTGGACGCTTAACCAACGGAGCCACCAGGGCACCCTGGGTCGTGCCCTTTTGTCCTGGGCAGCAAAATTTGAGGATCAACCCACAGACCAATGGGAGAAAACAAATAAAGCTAGCCTAAAAAAGAAATTAAGGGATATATTTTAATTAATCACAAAAAGTCTTTAATGAGTGAAGGATCTTGGAGTCACTTGAATATGCTCCATACACATAAACACACGTGTGTCTGCACACAAATTCACTGACCAGTATGCTCACACATGTCAGCATCCACACACAAATATACATGTAAACATCCTTTAGATGGGAATGAACAGTTTCTGGTCCTAGCCGGTCCCTAGGTTTCTGCTGTCCCTTACCGCAGAGTCCTTGTAGGGAAAGGCTGGGGATTGTAGGGGTTCCTTTTGACAGTAGTTTCCTTCTGTGAATCCCCCACTGGACTCACCGGAGGCCTGCCAGAGCCACGAGCGGGCTCATTCAGAGCCTGTTCCGGGCTTCACCCACCCAAGTGGGTTCCCACATGTGGTTCCTATTCCCATGCTTCCTATGGGTGGGTTTCTGTTGGGCCAGTGGGAGAGAAGGGAGACCAGACCATCCCCAGCCTGGTCACAGTGCCTGTGGGGCTACCTGGAGGTGCTGTCCGCTTCAGCTGTTTGATCGGAACCTTCTGCCCCTCCTGGGAGTGGGGAGGATGAATGATGGTACAGGGAAGTGACTCACTGTCTGCAAGGAGTCACAAGTGTACATGTGTTTGTGTGCATGCGTGCACCAGTTGTGTCCCCCTTCCCTTTCCCCAGAATGATAGCCAGCACTGAAGCCTTGATGCAATGATGCACTGAAGCCTTGTGGTGGGCCAGATCTATGTGCTTTGCAAGTATGATCTCATTTAGTCCATTCAACTACCCTGTAAGTTAGATGCTCATACTGCCCTTATTTGACAAATAAGGAAACTGAGGCAGGGAGAGGTCATATGTCATTACTAGTGCTCCTCAGGTTTCCCAGTGGCCCGGGATAGCTTCCTTTCATTACAGCACGGTAATCAGCATGTAGTGTAGAGTCTGTCTGTACCAGTCCTGTGCAGTAGGACTAATGTGGTTATGGAAATGTTCTGTGCTGTCCCACGTAGTGGCTAAGATGTGCTTTTTTAAGGCTGACTGATATTCTGTTGCATGCATATACCACATTTTCTTTACCCATTCGCCCTTTGGTGGACGTTTGGACCTTTGGTGGACCCTTCTGTCTTTTCCCCCTTTTCCTCCCATTTTCTCCCCCGTGTAATCTGTAATGAAAATACCCGGACAACTATTTTATTTGATGAGGAGCAGTTTGTGTCTATTTCACATTTTAAGAGCAGCAAGAGTTAAGCTTTTATGCTTTTTCCCCTTGTCACCCCACAATATACCAAATGTGTTTACCCAGAATGGGTTTTTAGTCTAATGAAACCACCTATTGACTTTGAAATTCCCCGGGGTCACTGACTTTCCATAGAAAAAAAGAAATTCCCCAGGTTTGCCTAGGGGATGCCCCTGATTGAGCAGTAGGTTGGACAGGTATTGTATTTGAGTAATGTTTGAGTATGCGTTACGTAGCGGTGGTTTAGTCAAGTTAAAGGATCAGTTTTTCTCTCTACGGAAGTGGGGAGGCACGTGGCCCTGTGTGACATGACCGACCCCTCAGTGCCATTGGGGAGACTCAGGCTCCTCCTGGGTTTCTGTCTTGCCATCCTTAGAGGTCACTGGCATCTGCGAGGCTCCATGTGGCCACCAGAGCTCCATCCACTGTGCCCATGGTTTCAGCTGGAGGAAGAGAAGTGTGAAGGGCAAGAAGGGGTGTGAGCCTGCTTCATTGGCCCCCTTAATGGGCTTTTTGGAAGCACCAGTAGAGCTCTGTTCACGTCTCGAAAGCGGACTGTGTCACCATGCGCCCTGCCCCCACCCCAGAGCACGGGAAGTAAAACACCCCCGAATACAATTTGATTCTGAAGACAGAAGGAGGGGAGCCTGGGGCAGCCAGCCAGCAGCTCCACATTCACGTGGTGGTCTTCACCACCCACCCTCTCGGGGTTTGGGTGATGGTTCCAAGAATTTGGGGCACAAGCCCCTTTCCGATGGCTTACCCTTGATACTTAGAGGCATCTGGCTGCTTTTCTTTTGCTGCTAGAGCATGCCAGCTTCCCTTTGTGAGTGCAGGCTCTAACTCCTTCCAAAAATAGAGGAAAGGGGTGTGTTGTATCTCTGTCTGGTCTCCGTTTCTTTGTGTGTCTGGTCACGGAGAAGTGTGGGATAAAGTCGCTGCCTGTGAGGACTCCTCTGCCTGGGTTTGTTTTAAAATTCTTCCATTTAAATGGGTTTTAAAATGTGAAAGGGGAAAAAAGGGTTGGCCCCTTGAAGGAGTCCCTTTCAGATGGTAGTTCATCAAACTGCAGTTTATTCATAGCGATTAAGACCTTTATGAGAAAGGATGGGGGAGAGTTACTGGAGCTGGTTTGCAGAACCTGTGATAGCACAGATACCCAGGGTTTGTGCAGATGCGTAACTCAGTATTTCTAGACGCTTCGGTGTGGGTCTGTGAAAGAAGGGGCTCGGGGCTTGTGGGGACCGCAGAGCCTCCTGGCTCCTAACAGGAGGGAAGTAGGAGCTGGGTGGTTGGGTGGGGCCCTGAGTGCTCAGTGGGAGCACCGGAGAATCCAGTCACAGTTTCATTTCTGGGTGTCTGTAAGCAGAGGCTTTGGCCATCCAGGAGCTGGCCTTTGGGAAGATGTAGCTGTAGAACCGGCAGAAAGAAACCTCATGGGAGAGCAGAGGAGATTCAGGCCCAGGAGCCCCCACAGACCAGCTGTACAGAGGCAGAAAAGGCAAGTTGAGATTCCAGGGGAGGAAGAAGGCAGGCAGGAGTTCATGCACAGTGTCAGGGGACAGTTCATGCAATAGTGTCAGGGGACGGGCTAGTCTACAGGATTTTGCCTGGAAAAACAGTGATGGTTTTGGACCTGGGTTTGCTACTTACTCTAGGCAAGTGGCCCACTCTTTGTCCCTCAGGGTCAGGATTATGAATGATACGGTCTCAAGGGGCAATATAAATATCCTCTGGTCCCATGACTCAGACTTGGAGATGGCTATCAGAGGAGTCAAGGCAAAGGTCCTGTGGTAGGTAAGGAACTTAGATATGCCCCAAGCTCTCTCCCTTAACCCAATAATTTCTGTGGCTTTCTTGCAAAGAAAGGAAAGAAAGGAGTTTCCTAACCTCAAGGCAAGCAAGAAGAGAGAAGTAGGACTGACTAGCCAGAGGGAAGTGAGAAGTCGGGTGTTACTAGCATTTAAGCTACTCTAAAACCAGGAGCCATCTTGCTTAAAATGAACCATCGCTTTATTCAACATAGCAGTTAACGGTAGTTACATGTTTACTGTAGTTGTAGTAAGTTAGGATGGACAAAGTTAGGCCATGGTAAGAAACAATACCGATGGCTTAAGTGAATTCGATGGAGGCTCTGTCACACGTGTTGTGACTCCAGGACCACAGCAAATGAAACCTTTGCCATGTGGGAAATGGCAGTTGCGTTGTTAAGAGACAGCATGTGACACACTGAGGAGTGGCTCTCGAAGCTTTCATTGGGAGTCAACACAGATACTCTGGCTCCCATTTCATTGACCGAAAGAAGTCACCTGGCCACACTTAACTTGGAGAACATGGAGGTGCCCTCCTACCCTGTGCTGGAACGAAAGGACTCTGACTGGTGATGGATAATAGCATTGTCATAGTAGTTATTTTTGTAAAGATTTCTATTTTTACAGGAGAAGTGTATAGGAACTGGGTCATTTGCTAACCCAGGAACCCACATTATTTACACGTGAAGAAAGTTGGGACTGCCCATATAGCCTCTTACCATGTTATTTCACTTCATCTCAGGCACAGTGTCCAGAAGGAGATAAATCTTGCCAAGTCCAACTCATGAAATGATAGCTTGTCAGCTGCCCGAATGAGGAAGACAGATTGAAAGAGTGGTCTGCTCCTGTTGGAGAGCAAAGGCAGTTTGGTCTATATTAAGCTTAAAGAGTGATTTAAAGAGGATTCTGCCTGGACACGATGACTTGGGCTGCTTTCTTCTGGAACCTAAAGCAGATGCTGACCTCTTCAACTTTTTTTTATGTCCTTCCTGACGATGGGATTTGGACCGAAGATTGGAAAACGGAAGGAGAGCAGCAGTCTGCCTGGAGCCTTGTTACTGGTGAATTTCAGGCCGGATGCTTTTTATGAAATGGTCCTGTTCTTCTTCTAAGTCTTCTTGACATGTTTTGTAAGCAGGAGAGACTTTTTATTCTTTATGAATTGTATCTTTGAGCATTCTTGCTTGGTAAACAACACTTCCCAAATTTAGAAGTATGTGCATTTGTGAGAATTTAATTAATCCACATATGTTTATTAAACACCCACTGGAAATGGTGGGAGTTGCCATTGGGGGGGGGCATAAAGAGAAATCGGATTTTAAGTTCCTTGAATGCTTCTGAATTTAAGGGACTTCATGGACAAAGTGTGAACACATGCACTAATCCTATATCTTACCACGTGGGTGAGCTGTAATATTCACGGTCCCCAAGGAACCGTGCATCCCTGGGCCACACACTGTGGCAGTTCGGTTTTGTTGTCCTTCCCTACCCCTTGAATCATGACTTACTCTGACCAGAGAGTTCTATGGAAGGGACGTTGTGCGACTGCGAAGGCTAGGCCTTGCTCTCTTGGAACACTTCACCACTACGTAAAGATGATCTGAGTAGCCTCCCTGGAGGAGGAGAGGCCTGCCTGACAGCCAGCCTATACCACCAGCCCTAGCCAGTCCCACTGAATTGTAGACATGTGGATGAGCCTGGTCAGCATCTCGAGGGGTGGAGGACCTGCCCAGCTGAGCCCAGCCCATACTGCAACCCAGAGAACTGTGAGCCAGCCACTGCCCACACAGACCTTCTTGCCACTGTTATTTGGGCCACTAAATTGAGTGCTTTTGTGCCCAGTGATTGACCATGGTGGCCACACAGACCTTCTTACTATCCCCCAGTATGACGTGATTTTGTCATCTTCTTGCACGTGTTATTCCTGCAGTCTAGAATGCCTGCCTCTGTTTCCCTTCCTTGGAACTTCTTCCTGTCTTCCAGACCCAGGTGCCTCTCCTGATTCTCCAGAGCCCTCGATACATATTTCTGTCACTGGCCCTTTCTCCATTGCCCTGTGGTTGTTTACAGGTTAGTATCTCCCATTGGATGCTAACCTCCTAGGGGAAGAGGCTGTTTGCTATCCTTCACTGACTGTTGGGCCCCTATGCAGATCCTGGCACAGAGTGGGTATGGTGGCCCTTCGGGTGACAAGGTGTGGGGGATAACTACTGCGTGAGGGTGAGCTCTGCCCTGGGTGTTGGGACGTGGCCGTCACGTCCTGGATATAAATGGATACCACTCATCAGTGTTCCCAAACTTTACTAATGTGCACCTAAGTCACCTCGTATCTTGTTAAAATGCAGGCTTTGATTTAGGAGATCTGGAGAGGGGCCTGAGAATCCACATGTCTGGAAACTCCCACAGTTCACACTCTGAGTAGCAAGGCCACAGAAGATAACTCACATGCCCGAGGAGGATGATCAGTAGTAACATAGGTCCTCAGTGGTTTTTGGAGAGAAATAATAGAGATGAGCCTTGGCAGTAGTGCCCTGGGCACCGAGGACAGAAGATGCCGACTAGAGGGAGCCTGGTCATTTTGAGGGGTAGAAGGAGATGAATATCTTGGGGGAAAGGAGTGCTCTCAAAAAGCTCAGATTGTGCAAGGGTCTACCAAAAATAAAGTGGGGAGAATCAATTCTATAAGTACTGTTCACTGCACAATTAGCCTAGACTATACCTGGCTGATTGTGAGGAATACAGAAACAAAACAGTTCTCAGACCTGTGTTCTGAACAAGAAAAACTAGGGTAAGATGGATAGACACACACTGGTTGGGGTTGGAGAAGGATGAAAGGGAAGCAATGAACATGAGGGAGTGGTCATATCAGGCCAACCTGATACTCTTTCCTTTTCTTTTTTCCTAAAGAGATTATTTAGTTTTAATTTATTTTTCAAGTTTATTTGTTTTGGTGAGGCGAGGGACAGAGAAAGAGGGAAAGAGAATCCCAAGTAGGCTCTGTGCTATTGGCACAGAGCCCGATGCGGGGCTCATTCTCATGAACCCTGAGATCATGACCTGAGTTGAAATCGAGTCAGATGCTTAACTGACTGAGCCGCCCAGGTGCCCCCAGGTTTTTGTTTGTTTGTTTGTTTGTTTTGTTTTTTTAAGTAATCTCTACACCCATCGTGGGGCTCGAACTCAACAACCCTGAGATCAAGAATCACATGCTCTGTAGACTGAGCCAGCCAGGTGCCCCCAACCTGATTTTCTTATTTGAAAACATCAGTGGACTGCTGAACAGAGTCATGGAGTTGTGGCACACAGAGGGTGTCAGGAGGGTGTCTGACAATGCCCTTCCTGGGACAGATCCTTGTGATCTGCATGGAAAGAGCATGAGCTGATACCGGTACATCTGGGTGACTGATTAAAAAGCCAGATAGCAAGAAAGCTGGTCAGTGATGGCTTACCAGTGCAAAGTGTCCAGAATTCATGTTGGTAGTTTGTTTGAAGATACAGATGGACTACTTACGAAGTCCAGAGTTCCTTCCAAGACAAATTATTATGAGATTAAGATATACTCTTTGTATTGGCAAAGCAAGTGAAGGCGGAGTGGAAGGGACATGGCGACTTTAGAAATGCCTGGTATCTCCTCCCCTGGTTGCTCGTGCCAAGTCAATCTGTAGCTGATTATTGTCTTGAATATGTACTCAAATTAGCTGTGTAGCAGGCCATCTGCTGTCTCCTCCAGACGCGGTGGATAGGCCCTGGGAAGGGGAAATCCTGCCAAAATGCAAATAACCTACTAAACTGATAATATAGAGAAAGATAAGGTCTGTTAGGGGGAGGGGGAAGGAATAAGGGACTATGTTCTTAGCTCTTTTATGTGTTTTCTTCCTGTTTCTGTTATGTGTTTTCTTCGTGTTTCTGTTGGGGAAAGACCAGGTGTGGATCAGGAGACCCTGTCTCAGTCAGAGATGATGGGTCAAGTCCGGGAGTCATGAGGGAATTAGGAGGCTTGGTTTTGAGAATACATTTTGCAGAGCCTCATACTAGTTTTCTTTGTTTGAGTTCAAGAACGGGAAACCTCTTGATTTCTACTGGTGGGCTTGCCGTGCTCAACAGATTTGCATTCTTCTAGCATCTTCTTGGGGCTACAGTCTCTGCCCTCATAGGGCTACCGCCTAGATTGCCCAGGTTGCCTTCTCATTAATCCATGACCCACTCCACTGGGACTGCCCTCATGGTCTTCCCACCCAAACATGACTCACGTTTTCAAAATGGCAGCCTTGAACTGATTGGCCAACTGTCCTTTACACGTGCGTACTGCTTTATAGTTTCCAGACACTTGAACACTCACATGTAGTTACTTTTAATACACATAAACACGCCCAAGAAGCCATCACTGTTCAAATGAAATAGAAAGAAACTGAGGCTCCATCCCAGGAGGAAATAGTGGCCCTTCAAGATCTTATGGCTGATGAGTAGAAGGTCAAAAATGTGGCTACATATTCTGTCGCCAGTTCTGCCCTTTTAGGACCATTGATTAAAACAGCGTTTGCAAACTCAGATGCCTATAGTGAAGTAGACTCGGTGAAAGCAATGGGGAACGGTGAGGCATGCATCCAGCTGGAGAGCACAGGACCATCCAAAGCGGGTAGCCATTTTGCATTGTGTGATGGTTATGCCAGCTCTTCCAAGTGTAGGCAGTGCAGGGAATTGGACTGTAAAACGTGGACAGTGGGCTCAGTTCTTTTCAAAATACTCTGTGGCTCAAAGCAAAAGCCATCCGCAAAAACCATCCGCAAAACCCTTCCGTTTTGATCAGTGGGTTAAAATAACACTCCCTGGTGAAGGAAGCTTAGCTGCTTTTGAGGGTTACTTGCATTGTCAGAGTTTGTTGAGGCAATTTAGTTTCTAATTAATCCAGTCCTCGGGGGAGAAGTTTTGTCATCCGTGGCACCTTCTTGCGCCAGCTCTGGGTCTCCCAGCTTCAATGAATCTTGGCTAAAGAAAGTGGGAAAACGAGGCACAGCCTGCATGGTGTTGCCTCACAGCTAAACCATACTTCCCCCATCCTGTCTGCGCACAGGTCTGGACCCACAGGTGGCAACCTGCCAGGATACGGAAGGGGAGGCTATCTAAATATACTTTGGGTGATGCACAGAACTCGTTAAAAAACCAGTTTCTAAAATTCCTTGGGAAGGGGGAAAAGAGCTGTCTGAGCCATAGTTTATACTTTGGGGTTGTCATAAAGCAGGTGCGGTTTCAAACTGCGGTTTGTTCATGATCTATGCTCTGCGTTTGAAGGGGGAGCTCCACAGGAAGGGGCTCCTTCTGATCCTGGGCTGTGGCTGTGGACTGCCTATGGCAGGCTTCATACAGAGAAAAGGGTTATAGGTCAGCTCCTGAAAGGAGGCACCTAGCGGAAGTGATTAGAACATTTGGGGAGAGGGGCTCCTTTTGGTGGAGAGATCGCATTAGGCCCTTCTTGTTTTTTGCATCAACGGTGCTGTGCTGGTTGGTGTTACCTCAGTGGTTCTCAGCTGGGTCCTCTGGGGCAATCTGCTGGGAGCTTTCTTTTTTATTTTATGTTACTTATTTATATATTTTTTATTTTTTTCATTTTTTCCATTTTATTTATTTTGAGAGAGAGAGAGAGAGAGTGTGTGTGTGCTCACGAGTAAGGGGGAGGGACAGATAGAGAATCCCAAGCAGGCTCCCTGCTCAGTGCAGAGCCCGACTCGAGGCTCAATCCCACAACCCTGGGATAATGGCCTGAGCTGAAATCAAGAGTCAGATGCACAACCAGGCACCCAGGTGCCCCTGGGAGCTTGAAAAGCCACTGCTTCCTGGGTCCAGCCTCAGAGATTAGGATTTCATGGGGCCCAGGTCTGCCTGAGCACCTGCGTTCTCAGCGGCTCCCCAGAACTCTGGTTGAGAACTCCACTCCAGGTCAGAGCACGTTGTGAAAATGCCCAGTGCTGGGCCCCATCCCATCCACGGAATCAACACCTCAGGGAGGCCCTGGAATCTGTATGTTTTAAAGGTTCCACCTCCAGCCTTGCCCCAGTGATTGTTGGCTTAGGTTGTGGGCGGCCTTTCCTACTCCCCAGAGCGGGCACCCATCTGCAAATACACATACGTGCTATTGGCAGCTAGTAAATAGAAATTCTTTAGTGTTCCACTTTGGGCACATACTTGAGGAGAAGCCGGATTTCCTGAAACAGATGTCAGTTAAGGTACAAAGGCTGCGGCACCCTAATTCTTTACCTCTGGGGAGTGGGGTCGGACAGGCTGTGTTTTGTGGAGGGGCGGGCGCAGCTTGGATCAGGGTGGGCGTGAGGCAGTGGCTTTCTGTTTAAACTTAGGCTTTCCCTCTGAGAGGTTTTCCAATCCGTTGACCTCGTGTCCTTGCTTCCTGCCTGGAATGGTGGTTTATAGAAATGGTGCCAAACAGCTGTAAATGCAAGACTGAGAGCTGTTTGTTCCTTTCCTTTGTTCTTTTTAAGACTCCGGACAACTTTGACCAATCATGTTTTAATTATTCTTTTTTGATGGAAGAAATCACCATAAAATACAACTTGGAGACCTCTGAAAGTTGTGCGTTCCGTTCTGGCAATATCATGTTTGTGTTTCTGTGTCTGAATGAGTTAGAAAAGCTTATGAAACGCAAGCAGTTTGTTTTTTCTGCATCTGATTCTTTTACCCCTTATGTTGAAACTTGCATTGTACTTTTAGTGTTGGTCTTTACATAACTGACTCACTTGCTAGAATTTGTTGTTGTTGTTGTTGTGACTTTGTGATAAGAGAAGAATTTTTGTGAGTTGCAGTCCAGGAAGGAGCAGGTATAAACACTGCAGATCAAATGTCACCCAAGTCCATATGGACTCCTGACCTCATTTTCCTCCTGTGTCTAAAGGAGACAGACTTTATCCTGTCCGTGTAGTGCTCTCTGTCAGATACTTCCCTTCTGATTCCAACCTTGTCTAATTATTAACACTGAGAAGTACTGCAAGTTGGTGGTTAGAAAAGGAAAGAAAACTTATGTTTAAGGAAGTGATTTTATATCTCAAAATGGCTTTGATGTAAACCTACCATATGTGTCTTTTTATATATCGTCAAACACTTTGCTTTAATGCCAATAATCACATCCTTTAGATGCACCATACTCTTTTCCATCTTTGTTGTTGTTTTGTTATGCAAATAAATAGCCAATTGCACATAGCATAAATAATACAGGTTTTATGCTGTAGAGCCATGACCCTGTAAGCAGAGGGCTTCGGTGTGGGGATTGAAAAGCTTGCTGAACATACCCACTTCTCCCATGTTTCTTGATGGAAAACAGTCCCCATTTATGGCAGCCACCTAGGAGATTTGATTCCAAAGACTGAATTTCCTGTTCGAATGTCCGAAATGCCCAATTCTCCAGATACTGGGGAAAGGAGAGGAAGAGAGACCATTCTGGAACACACAGGGTCTTGGGTATGAATCTCAGTGATGTTTTTTCATCCAAAGTGTCATATGCTCAATTTGTTTTCCTTGCTTACATGGGCAACTGACCCCTAAACGTGCTGATAACAGAAGAATAAGTAAGTAAACACTCTCAGCGTTCGAGGCTGATAGAAAAGTCACTGGGTTTCAGGGGACTGGACTGGAACACGAGCCTTTTGTTTGCTGTTGAAAGTTTAGCCCTTGAATTTCGGGTTGGGCTGTTCATTTCATTAAGGAAAATGTGGACACCTCATGCCAACGCCTGTTTTCTTTAGTCCCTGAGAATGGAAGGTATTGTGTATTTGGTACACACACACACACACACACACACACACACACACACACACACACACAAAGTGAACAGTGACTTGATTGTACCCTGGGAACAAAAGCTATTACCTGGGGACAAGATGGGAGACCCTAGGCTTCAGCTTACCCTGTTTCACTCTTTATAAAGGCCGCATTGCTGGGAACCCCGGAGCAAATGCCTGAACTGTTGCTGGTGTTTGAAATTGTAATCCATGGACTAGTTTCTCCTGGCACTTAAAAATTAGATGAACTTGGCAGAGCGGGGCTTGGCTTGATTGGAAGAGACCAAGAGTCCAGACCCTACGCCCACCGACAAACACGAGGTGTCAAACAGAAGGAGGAGACTGGAAAGGGAAAAGAGGGAGTTTGGTTTCCCCCACTCAATCTGCCTCTCTGCAGAGGCCCCAGTGACACAGACTGATGATTGTGTCATGTGGCTACCCATCTGCTTTCCCACAGTTCAGCTTTGGTTAAATCCATTCAAAAAAGCATTTACCCACTGATGTCTGCAGGCAATGGGTGCATGCCAGTGTGAGAATAGGGGAGCATTCAGCATTTCAGGTGCATAAGGGCAGTCCCTTGATTTTTCTGTCACATGAACATGATGTCACTGTAGCTCCTCGAATTGTGGTGTAGGAAGCCTCTTTTCTCCTGAAGTGGCCAAGAAGTTGGCTTTGCCATTGGCTTGATCCAGTGCTTTGGTTGATGACCCCGAGTCCGAGGCTGTTGTGTTTTCTTTTGCCTTTGGAGTATCAGTTAAGACAAGATTTCAAGTGTTTTTTGTTCACTGGGGAAGAATGTTGGCTTGCTAGGGGTTGGAAATAAAATGTCTTAAATAAAAAGAGTTGCTTCAAAATTTGAAATTCCTATTCCCCACAGTGGTTCTCTTGAGTTTTGGTAGATCGAGACCAGTGGATATGGCAGCTAATAATAACAGTGGTAGCAAAAGCAAAGCTAGAATTTATTGACCTTTCATGCCCTCCATACCAGGCCTTTTATAACCATTAAGACTTATAGCCTCACAGTAAGTGGTTTTTGTTTTTACAATGAAGCAAAATGAAAAGCTTAGATTGGGTCCCAGGATGATGACAAATATATTCTTGAAGTCATGATATCGTACATGTAAGCCAACATTTTCCCAACTCCAGTGTGCACATGAATCACCTGGGATCTTGTTACCATGCAGATTTTGATTGAGTAGGTCTGAGTGGGGGCTCAAAGTCTGCATTGCTACTGAGTGTGATGCTGTGCGTCCACAGAATATGCTGGGTGGCAAGTTTTGAAGTCAGAGAGCACCAGACCTGGCAATCGTTGGTTTCACCTGGAGATTCTGAAACACACAACCCTTCCCACCTTCACGATGCCGATACTTAAGACATCAGCCTCGCTCTAACAGTCAGCCAAGTGGGGGCCCTGCGAGAGTCTGAGAGCATCTGTGACCTATACGAGATCACACAGTGAGAACCCAGCCTCCAGGGGCTGGGAACGCGCGCCTTCCTCGCACTACCTGGTATCACACGCTGAAAAGTACACAGAAGTTCACACCTGTCCTCCTCTTGGAGCCTGCACAGCTGACAAACCCCCCTGGCTGCCTGGGAGGAAGGAGTCTCCCTCCCTGCCGAATAACCTGAGCTGGTCTCCCCTCCGGCAGGCCCATCGTGTGCTGCACATTTTCCCCAAGTGGCAGTACAGCTAATGCTGTCTCTCCAGGATGGAAATGCTGCTCCTCAAAGAGCTGGTGACTCTTGAGTTCTGTCCTTTGCACACAGCCTTGGGGAGGAGGAAGTGAAAGTGGGGCGAGGGAGTCTGGGGTGGGAATACGTGGCTCTGAAGGAGGCCCGGTGTGTTTGCAGAGGTGGGCAGTGCAGCCGGGGGCTTCCCCCCACCCAGCTTTGTGGTTGCTGCACATGCCTGACCGGGAAGGCTCAGGCTTCCAGAAGTGCTCCCACCCCTCGCCTGCACTTCATCTCAATGTCCTGTGGCTGCAGGGCTCAGACCTTCTGTAGTCACTTCTGTATTCACTTCATGTGTCCCTAATCTCTGTGATTCTACCCTAAGCTGTCCCCTGGTCATTTGAGGTTTTAAAGGTTTCTTTATGTTTTAAAAATATTTTTTTTAAAGTTTATTTATTTTTGATAGAGCAGGGAAGGAGCAGAGAGACAGAGGGAGAGAATCCCAGACAGGCACTGCACCATCAGTGTGGAGCCTGATGCAGGGCTCGAACCCATGAACTATGAGATCATGACATGGGCCGAAACCTAGAGTTGGTCACTTAACCGACTGAGCTACCCAGGCACTCGGACGGTTTCTTTAGAAGTATTTAGGGGCGCCTGGGTGGCGCAGTCGGTTAAGCGTCCGACTTCAGCCAGGTCACGATCTCACGGTCCGTGAGTTCAAGCCCCGCGTCAGGCTCTGGGCTGATGGCTCAGAGCCTGGAGCCTGTTTCCGTTTCTGTGTCTCCCTCTCTCTCTGCCCCTCGCCCGTTCATGCTCTGTCTCTCTCTGTCCCAAAAATAAATAAACGTTGAAAAAAAAAAATTTAAAAAAAAAAAAATAAAAAAAAAAAGAAGTATTTTCATTACTGGTTGTTTGGTAGGATTCGTTTTGGCTACTTGTGACAGAAACCCCAAGATGATAATGGCTTAAAGAAAATAGGAGTTTCTTTATCATGTAAAGGAGTCCTGAGCTGGTGAGGCAGGTCTGCAGTATTAAGGACTTTGCCTCTATGATGTGACTCCTGAGAATATGTCCTTCATTTTGTGGTCTAATGCGGTGCTCGTGTTCCAGCCATCACATCTTCATTCCACTCAGGAAGAAAGGAGGAAGAAGGGTATGCCCTCTCTTATAAGGACATTCCTTGAATGTTGCACACAATACTTTTCCTTTTTTTCCTGTTAGCCAGAACATAGTTATATGGCCGCAGCTAGGTTGTTACATGGCCATAAGAAAGTGTAGAAAATGTAGTCTTTATATCAGGTGGCCAGATCCACAGCTAGAAATTGATAATTCTAGGACTCAAGACAAAGGAAAGATCAAATATGGAATACACAATTCCTGCCTCCCTTGGGTCTTAAGGTCATTTTCAAACCCAGGTAATGTTTGGATTAAGTCCGAATGTTTCAGACTGATGCTTTCAAGCCACTTTATGTGCCACAGGAGGTTTGGGGTCATGCTGGATCTCTTAAGCATTCTTCCAAGAGGAGCCAGAGCAGGCCTGTTATAGATTGCACTCAACTAATTATGGTTTAATAATTTAATTAACTAGGGCTGATGAGGATTGCAGATATAAGGAAAGAATTGCTATCTATAATCAATGCTTAAAGGCAGAAGGAGAGACTCATAGATTCATGGCATTTCACCTGGTACCATCTTCAGCTGGCAGTGTTCGCACCTGTGTTTTGAGCCAGGCAAAGAGATTGCCCACCGTGGCCATGGCAAGAATAGAAAAATGGACCAAGTCTCTCAGCACTAGAAGGATGGTTGGTTCTGAGTCAGCACTGAGGGCTTTCTGGGGCATGGTGAAGCCTATGTGTCTTAAGGAGTGTTCACATTCTCTTACTTTGTAAGAGAAAGCCAGGAACTGGAGGTACCGGGCATGTCAGTCTTCTCTGGACGTACTGGAGCCATTTGAGGAGTGGCATCCATGTTATTTGAACAATGATAGTTAACTAGATTTCTAGAGCTAGTGTAGTGCTGATAGGGCTATTCTGTGTGTGTGTGTGTGTGTGTGTGTGTGTGTGTGTGTGTGTGTGTGTGTTTTCTTTCCTGAAATGTTCCACCTTGTTCCTAGAAAATACCTAGAATAACTTTTGTACAGGTGAAGACTCCTAAGCGGGCTGAAGGTTATCACCTCCCCCGCCCGACCCCCTCTTTTTGGCCTAACAGCAAACAGAGTCCTCCCTTTAGAAGAGCATGTGCCAAGAGAGGGAGAAGAATAAAAATAATTTTCTTCAACCTAATCATCTCGTACTTGAACAGAACAACGCTCACATTCACAGGCATTAAGGAGCTCCCCTGGGAAGTGAAATCTGGGGCAGGACAGAAGGTGTGGGTGGGATGTGTATTCTGTGGGTGTGGAGGCGGACCTGGCCGTGCTCTGGGAGGGAGGACGAGAATATAAGGTCCTGAAATCCAAGCAGCCGCCTCTCACAAGTATACAGAAGCTTTCCACGGTTGGGCGCTTTGCTTTCTGTAACTAGCTCAGGATGTCTGTTTCCATGTAGTCTTCTTCAGCGTTAGCATTCAGTGTATTTTAAACTTGACCGGAGTTTGAAGGGTTCATTCTTCACACACATGGACACACAGAGGCTAGAGGCAAATGAAAGTATGTTTGAATTTGTGATCAAGCCAGGTTGAGCAAATGTTTTCTGGCACTGTGTCTTTACCGGTACTAAGAGTTGTAAGAATAAAAAACAAAAAGCATAATGAACTCAGATATTTGCTCCTATGTTTTCCCCGTATTATTTAAGTGCTGTCTTTTCAGGCAGCATGCTATTTGCTAATAGGCAAGGTTTTATTTTAGTTAAGTAAGTCTTGGCCTCCACCCCTCACGGGCTGCCTGTCCCTGGCAGATTACCATTACTCTGGATCTCACTTGTCATTTTCCTATGATAGAAATGGCTATGCCCTCCTCACAAAAGGATGGAATGAGCTGTAGAAGACGGGAAGGGCTTCCTGGAACGCCTGGTTCCCTACAACTGCTCAGTGAATGCTCATTTCCTCTCTCTGCCTTGACTTTCCCTTTGCCTTCTTTGGTAAAGAAGTCATTGTTTAGGGGCAGAAATAATAATCTGGTTTGTCACTAAAATTTATCTGAGAACCTTTTGTGGAACTCAAGATCACTAGGGCAAATCCAAGTTCACAAAGTGTGGTCCTTGGACCAGCAGTAGTAGCATCATTACTCGGGAACTTGTTACAAATGCAAATTCTCAGGCCCCTCCCCAGATGTAGCAATTGGAAACCAACTGCAGAGCCTAGGAATTTGTGTTTTAACTAGACTTCTGGATGATTTGAATGCATACTAACATTTGGAAACCACTAGTGTCTACATCTGGGTTCTTAAGACCTTAGATTTCCCCAGAGAGCATTTTAAAATACCGTCAGGGCCCTGCTCCCAGAGACTCTTAACTCAGCAAGTTTTGGATAGAGCCCAGGCATGGGGATTTTAAAAAATTCCCATGGGTGATTCCCAGTGTACCCAGGAATGAAAAATTCTGCTTTAAAGTGTTTCTGTCTTGTCTTCTTTTTTAACAAATAACATTTTAAAAGGATTATTTTATTGACTTTTGAGAGAGAGAGAGCACACTCGAGTGCGGGGGGTGGGGGGCAGAGAGAGAAGTCTCTGCACTGTCCGTGCAGAGCCTGATGTGGGGCTCGAACTCACAAACCACGAGATGATGACCTGAGCTGAAATCAAGAGTCAGATGCTTAACTGACTGAGTGACTCAGGTGCCTTTGTTTTTTGTCCTTCTCCTGCCTTGTTACCCTCCTTGCCTCCTTCCTTTCCTCTGCTTCTTCATCTAGTCTTTTGGGGTGCAGTTTTAGAAATAGGGGAGCCGTTCTCTTGTGATATGATCTCAGTGGGACTCCTGGGGACAAGGTGAGATGTTATCCACAGGCCATAGAAAAGTTCCACTGCCTTTGCTTCATTCCTGTAGCACTCGGATACCTTTAGCTGGCGGTCTTCTAATTTTAAATGTAACACATGCTTATGTAAAAAGTTTGAAAAAAACCTCTGAAACTTTGAAAGAGAAAATAGAAATCTCCCATAATCCCATTTCTCCAAAGATCCGTGAAATGGTAACATTTTGCTGTGTTAGCCTCATCTCTTGCACTTATATGTCATTTTTAATATAAAATTAGGATCACATCGATAGTTGCATGTCTTACTTTTTAAACTGACAGTATATGATGATAGTTTTGCAGGATATTTTTTGAATTCCATTTTCAAAGCTGGCATCAGATTGCACTATGTGGATTTGTCGTAACTGGCTCAGTCATTTCTCTTTCTTTAATTCCAGTCTTTTTTTTCCCCCAAAAGTTCTGATATCTTTGTAAATAAATCCTTGCTTTTCTGATTATTTCCTTAGGATAGATTCCTGGAAGTAGGGTCACTGGGCCAAAAGTTATAAATGTTTCAGAGGCTCTCATTACTTATGCTCCATTTATTTCTGGAGGAGCCCTGCCTGCTATTTTGACTTCTGCTCTCAGAGCTGCCTGTCTCCCTGTACTTTTGCTGGTATTGGTTATTATCTTAACAAACAAATAAAATGTATCATTTTGCTGAGCCAAGTGGTGGAGTCCTTGTTCTCTAGCAGCAGAGATTTCTAAACCCCTGTGTCTTTATCTTTCTTTCATCCATCTTTTGGAATCACGTTTATGTCTTAATATCCGACAGCTCTGGTTTAGGGATTTTCATCTTATCTGGGGATTTCAACTCTACTGTCTTGTAACTCTGTCTTGTTGTATCTGGGCTTCATCTTTAATGCCTTTGTATCTTTTAACCCATTCACATCATGCACATCAGCACTTACCAGGAAGACGCTTAGTGCACCCTCAAGACCCTTAATAAATGTTCTGGGATATTGTAGCAAAGCATAGCATTAGAATCAAAGCTAAATTATCCTAGATCCCAAGGTGTATGTTATCTCTTAAAGAAGTGGTACTGCACCCCACCTAAAACACACACACACACACACACACACACACACACACACACACACACAAACACACAGACACACACAAAGGTGCTTCTTCAGTGCATCAAGCAGGGAAGTCTTTTTGGACCCCCAACTAAAATAATCAGAGAATCTGTTTCCTTGGCTTTCCTTGACACATGATATTTGAGTGAAGCACCAAATGACTTGTAATTGTACTTTCCTTTCAAACTGAATGCACCTTCATTTGGTAGATGAAGCAGTTGAGAACATTTCCACTGTCGACATTTAACATCTTATAAGCATCCCAGGCTGTCACGATGGTTAAGCCATATTGATCAAGCCCAGATAACATGTCTCTAGGTTTGGGGGAAACTTCATGCGGGAAGTGCAGTGGAGAAGTAGTGGATTATCATTGTTCTAATCCATGAGACTTTTTCTGGCACCTTCTTATCCTGGGGGCTCTACTTTTGAAAGTGTAGATGTCTACCTGCCAGCCTAGATTCCTGCCTTAGCTTAGAGGACCTGGGGTCTGGGGAGAATAACAGCAGAAGCCCAGCTGTTAGTAAATTCCAAGAAGTTGGCATTATTTGAGAGGTGGGGAGGTTTGGAAGGTACAAGGGCAGCAAGAAGGATTGAACTCATCTACTGTAGGGTCAAAGCCACAGATTTGCACATTCTCTTCTGTTTCTTTGCAGAGTGATTCCTCTTTTTCAGTTTGGGGAAATCAATTAATGCTGCAGGAATGAACTTGATGGTCTTACTTTTATCCCAGAGGCTCTTAAATGTGTCCATCTGTCCATCCATCCATCCATCCATCCATCCTTCCAGTAAACATGTGTTGAACACCTACAACTAGAAAGTTGTCCATGGTTTTCTAAAGCGTAGGGATAATGTGTGTGCATGTGAGTGTGTGCTAAGTATCCAGAGACCAGTGATGGCCTGGGGTAGACTCACTCATATATGCAGAATTTGTTTTCATTTAAACCAGATGAGATGATAAACAAATAGAGAATTTAGCTAATAATAAGCCCTTCTCCATTCAAAGACAGTGGTAATAGCAGGTAATAGTTACTGAGGAAGCAGGCAGGGAAAACATTTACCTCATGGTTATAGGTAGAAATGGCCCAGTCTGCTTTTCCTTTTAGAGAACTCCTTTTAGTTCCTAACTTTAAAAGGAAATAAATACAAAGGTCTGTGATTATGGTTAGCTCATTTGAGGGCTGTGGTAGGCTTAGATAATGACCCTAGGTGATGTCCTCCTCCTAATAATGCCTGTAAATAGGGACCTTATATGGCAAAAGGGAGTTTGCAGAGATGGCAAGAAGAAACTGACATGGGGTGGGACGTCCAGGGCAGAAGCAATCTCAAAGATTTTGTCCTCGTAAATATAATTTGAGTTTTTAGGCTACATGCCCTGGTTTGGGTTTGGCAAATGAAATCTCCATAGTTTATACACAGTTATGAATTCTATCCTTCATCCCTTTACCTTTGAGGAATTTCTTACTCCAGAGTTTAGTTCATCAAATATCGAGCACTCATTGTGTACAAGGCTGTCTACAAGGCTAGTGTAAGCATGATCACACAGACTGATATCTGCTCTTGATGTAAGACTTCCTTTTGGCTCTCTGTGGCATTCCAGTCATGATCAGATGCATCTTCCAGGTAGGATGGGGAAGTTAAACTTTTTTTTTAAGTTTATTTAATTTAATTAGAGAGAGAGAGAGAGAGAGAGAGAGAGAGCACAAACAAGGGAGAGGTAGAGAGAGAGGGCGCATGTACACATGAGAGAGAATGGGGGGAGGGGCAGAGGGAGAGGAAGAGAGAGAATCCCAAGCAGGCTCCACACTGTCAGCACAGAGCCCGATGCAGGGCTCGAACCCACAAACTGTGAGATCATGGCCTGAGCCAAAACCAAGAGTCAGAAGCTTCACCAACTGAGCGACCCAGGTGCCCCGAGAAGTTAAACTTCTAAAGAGGCTTTCTGGAGTTTTCTGGAGAAGCTGGGGTCAGAGTGTGGTTCTGACAGCCCGTGAGACATTTAATCTGATACTTGGCCATCATTTTGGTATGTGGCCTTTATATATCTTGGCTGTGGACTAAGTGTAGATGACATACCCCTGTGTGGGGCTGCTACACCTATTCCCCTATGTATAGAGTCGGTGCAGGGTGAGCGCGCCCCAGTTAGATAAAAATCAGGAAAGTTAGCTGAGTTGTCTCTAACTCTTTCAGACTGCTCATGTAACACTGGGGCAAGCTGTGCTCACTGCTGTTCAGACCAGCCTTCAGAAACACATAGCTTTTGGAGATCCATGGGCATATTTATTAATTCCTTGGACACAAACTGTATTCCTCAAATTGGGTCGTTTGATTGTGCCTCTGTTTTCTTTTTACTGTCTAAGGCGTAGGAGCTGGGAATAGCCATGAGTGGCAGGCTGGCCTGGAGTTTACTCCGTGTGTCCCGATTAGCATCCTTAGAGCTCTTGTGTCTGTAGGCAGATAGATTCGGGCTCACCTGAGCACAAACCATGATAACAGAAGCATGCTGTGACCTTTTCAAGAACATGGCTAATTTTACTTACGACCACATCCTGAAATCAAAATGGATTTAAAATCGCACGCTTATCATTATCTGTAATAGAGAAAGTGGACTCTGAAGCCTGTGTTTTCGGGGGCGGATAAGCCCATTACAGTGGTGAGGCCCATGTATTTTGGGTGTACTTGTGGCAAGGTTGGGATGTAAATTAGAACTGGATTCTTTTCCTGAACTACCCCAATTTCCTTTGGCCATGTGGAAAATAAGCTGCTGTGGGTCAGAAGCAATGTGCTCACATGACCAGCCTGCAAAACAGAGCCAGCCTTAAAACCGGCCTGTCCGAACCAGCCTGCAAACTTGGAGAAGCTTCTCCCGGTGGGAGAGGGTCTGTGGCAAAAAGAACAAGCCAGCCTTTCATTCTCTGCCCTTCACCTGGAGGAAATCACGTTCCCCCGAGGTCATGTGTATTTTTTAAACGTTCATTCCCCCTCATTTTCTTTCATTTGAAACTCTTGGGCTTGATGTAATAAGAAATTTCAACTGAAATTTAATTTGGACAGGGCCTCACGTAGAGTTTGGTACTCCACAAAAAACAACTGCACTCCATAAGAAAACAAATCTAGGAGCCCTTCAAAGCTATACCACTTAAGATGATCAACTTTATGTTTTCCATGAAGATGGATGTTGTGCCCTGCTGGAATGTGGCCCCATACCAGGTACATCTTTCTCCTCGGGTTCCTTTGTCAGTGACCTAGACGACCTAGTGAGATCCGAATTCGGCGGATGTAAAGTCATAGTGAAGGAATTGTTAGAATCTTGGCACCCTTTCTCATTGTACCAAGAAGTGATTTAAAGCAGAGTAGAGTGAGGCTCGACGTGAATGTCAGTCAGCTTGGGCTGCCATAACAAAGTACCACAGACTGGGTGGCTGGAACAACAGAAGTGTGTTTTCTCACAGCTGGGGAGGCTGTAAGTCTGAGATCAGAGTGCAGGGTGGTCAGGTTCTGGCGAGAGTTTTCTTTCTGGATTGCAGATGGCCGCCTTCCTGCTAAGTCCTCACGTGGCAGAGACAAGGGGAGGGAGAGAGAGAGAGCAGATCTCTTTCCTACTACGGGCCCTAATCCCAGACTCTACCTCTCAGAGGCCCCACCTTCAAATGCCATCACACTGGGGTTAGGGCTTTCATACATGAATTTTGGGGGGTGGGGGACACAGTTCAGTCGATAACAAGGTGGAGTGAGTTAAAAGGCTGGATGTCTCATAAAAACACCAGGAGAGAAATGGCAATCATTAGAGGCTCCAGGACTGTAGCATCTAGCTTTTTGGGGCCCAGTAATGGTTGACGTTCCGTGACACTCTTCACTGCTCTTCAGTAGAGAGGACAAATCCTAAAAAATGTGGCCAGGAGTGGCTGGCACGTTTGTTGAGACTGACACTCCACTTCTGTTCCTTCTGCTATGTTCACGACCATGAAGATTTTCTCCCTACCATGGGACCATTTTTTCCCCTACCATGGGACTATTTTCTCCCTACTATGCTGACTGCCCCCACCTCTAATGGGGTCTCTGTGTCATAAGGAGTATTGTTGATCAGAGCTATAGCCGCATAGAATGTTCCTGCTCTGTCAAGAAGTAGCCCAACCCTAGGATCTTGGGACTGTGTTCTCCAGATCAGTGGTGCATAATAGTTGGCCGCCTTTAGAATGGCATGACACTTATCTTTCTATTATTTAATAGGGAGAAGGAAGGAAGCAAAGGAATGGTAAACAGGGAGAAAGACTCCTAGAGATTGTGATTCTCAGCCAGGAGAGGGAAGAACAACATTTCGTTGTTCTGCATTCCCCCTTTTTTTGGTGGTATTTTGGATATTTTAAGACATTTTAGGAAATATTTTAGGGGGGATAAAACCCCAAACACCATGCTATGTCTGACACAGAACCAGTGCTCAAGAAATGTTCATTGAATGAAAGCAGGAATGAATGTGGGTAGCAATCACCTGGATTTAGGTAGAGAGTAGAGATCCCTATTGTACCTCAGCATATTTAACCCTACCCTTTGGGTGGAACGTGAGGCACTCTCTGCAGAAGTGCCTGTGAATCTCACCTCATGGGTTTGTTAACTTATGACTTTCAGCAGCAAGAAGTCATGGGCATCAGTACTGTGATGTCTCACAAGTGAGGGAGAAATGAATCAGCCCTGTATTTAAAAAATATGGTGCAGAGAGAGGGCAGATGTCTGTGAGCAGTGAAAATCTGGGCATGCAGACTTCTCTTTCACCTCCCCCTGCCATCCTGTCAGCAACTTTTATTTCCTTGCAGATGATGTAACCATTACTCTGCTTCCTAGTTTGGGGCTGCCTCATTACCAATAACTCTTCCTCTGCTCCACAGCCATCAGCCGAATAACCCAAATCTCCATTTCCAACAGTCACTCACATGGCTCCTCCCCCCCACTGACTTGTCCGCCCTTTCTGCCCTGACCAACTTGGCCTCCCAGGAAACTTCCAGTCCATCCACCATTTTCTCACTATCACGCTCTCCTTCCTTTGCTTCAGTCCTTGGGCAGGAGGATGGGGAAGCTGAAAAAATAAGATCACATACAAAGTCAGCTTACCAAATAGGATCAAACTTTTAAAGTTAGTTGGATCATAATCTGTATTTCTCACTGGGGTAAGAACTGCGTAGAAATCTGCATGGAAATCTTGCTGCATAGAAATCCTTCCTGGAGCCATAAGCTTGTCTGCAGGAAGAAGAATTTGCTAGAGAAGCTGAAAGGAGATTTGGTAAATGCCTTCAAGTACACGAATGCTTGTTAGAGCATGTGGGTTGTCCAATTGACTTCCGTGCTCCATACGGCTGAGTATGTTTAAAAAGAAAACCATTTTAGCACAAATAAATGAAGAGTTGAAAGTGTAATCATTTATTTTTAAAAATGTTTATTTATTTTTTATTTTTGAGAAAGAGAGAGAGAGCACATGTGTGTGTGTGCCTACGAGAGAGCAGAGAGAGGGAGACAGAGGATCTGAAGTGGGCTCTGTGCTGACAGCAGAGAGCATGATGTGGGGCGTGAACCCATGAACCGTGAGATCATGACCTGAGCCAAAGTCAGATGCTTACCCAACTGAGGCACCCAGGCGCCCCAGTATAATCACATATTTTTAAGATAAAAATACCTAGAATACATAGTCTGGGTTGCCAGGATACTTTTTGGTCCCTATTATTAAGGTCAGCGGTAGTATCTTTCATCTTTCAATGATTCACGTGCTAAATTAGCAATGTTTCACCTCCCAGTGACTCCACAAGTATCCTTTCCACTTTCCTTCTATAAATAAAATAATCAAGCTATGTCCCAGTTTTATATGATAGCTATAAAATTAGCCTGAAGCTGGGCTGTTTGACACAATAGTCACAGGCCACTTATGGATGTAGAGTACTTAAAAAGTATGGAGAGTCCAAATTGAGATGTACGGGGGACACCTGGGTGGCTCCGTGGGTTAAGCATCCAGCTTTGGCTCAGGTGATGATCTCATGATTCGTGAGTTTAAGCCCCATGTCGGGCTCTGTGCTGACAGTATGGAACCTGCTTGGGATCCTCTGTCTCTCCCTCTCCCTGCCTCTCTCTCTCTCTCTCTCTCTCTCTCTCTCTCTCTCTCTATCTCTCTCTCTCTCAAAAATAAATGAACATTAAAAAAAAATTTAAAAAAAACCCACCAGAGATGGCTATGGGTGCAAAGCACACGCTGGGGTTTAAGCCTCATCCCCCCCATGAGATAAGTAAAATGTGGCATAGTAAATTTTTAAAAAGTTATTTATTTATTTAATTTGCTGTTTAGTGCAGAGTCTGACACGGGGCTTGTTCCCATGAACTGTGAGATGATGACCTGAGCTGAAACCAAGAGTTGGATGCTCAAGGAACTGAGACACCCAGGGGTCCCTAGAGATAAGAGTTTTAAAGTTAATTCAGCATCCTAAAAGTTACATTCTATAGTTTGTTAATACAGTGATTGGGCCAATGCATCAAAAATTAAGCAGAAAAATTTGGAGTTCCAGGGCTGAACAAATCGATTCATCCATCCCTTCAGTAAACATTTGCTGGAGGAAGAGAGAGGGAAGGCATGAGTTCTAGCAGGTTCAGAACTCCCTCCTCACCCACACCATGTGAGTTCCATGGATTTGTAGGCAGATCCAAAAGCAGGGATTTGGGAAATATGAGATGTTCAGGTACATGTTGCCTGATTCATCGTTGTCAGGCTCATGTGGACAGTTTCAAAGCTAACTCTCAGGCATGAAGCTTTCCTTGGTGTTTCCTGCCTTCATAGTCAATAGATAGTAGCATTTCACATTTACGTTAATAATAATGGAAGAATTGGATTTGGGGTTTTTTGGTGTTGAGTTGTATAAATTAATATATTTCTTGGAAAACAATAACTTGAAAGGATATATGCACCCCTGTGCTTATTGCAGCAATATTTACAATAGCCAAATTTTGGAAGCAACCCAAGGAGGTCCATAATGACGGTAGATGAATGGATGAAGATGATGCGGTATATATATGTGTGCGTGTGTGTCTGCGTGTGTCTGTGTATACACACACACACACACACGCACGCACACACACCCACACCCACACACACGAATATTATCTAGCTATGAAAAAGAATGAAATCTTGCCATTTGCAACAACATGGATGGAGCTAAAGAGTATAATGCCAAGCGAGATAAGTCAGAGAAAGACAAATACCATATGATTTCACTCATATGTGGAATTTAAGGAACAAAACAAACTAACAAAGGGAACAAGAGAGACAAACCAAAAAACCAGGCTCTTAACTATAGAGAACAAATAGCTGGTTACGGAAGGACGGTGGGTGGAGGGATGGGTGAAATAGGTGATGGGGATTAAGAGATTACACTTAACCTTGATGAGCATGAGTAATGTATAGAAGTGTTGAATCACTGTATTGTACACGTGAAAGTAATACAACACTATGTTAATCATCCTGGAATTAAAATAAACACACACGTGTGCAAAATAATAATGGAAGAAAAAACAAGATTAGGTAATTCTCTACTTTCTTTGCAGATTTAAATTTTCCTTTTAACGCTTTGTTTTCCAACAGAGAGCATTTCTGGAGGACGCTAATCTTATTTTTCTGGTGCGTGATAAATGTTAGGCTTGAATGATCAAAGTCGCAAAGTTAACCGGAGGAATTTGAGTCTTCTTGGAACACATGCAAACTTGAGTTAGCAACAGCCCCAGATGGCCTCAGTTAGAACCTCTGCTCCATAAGCTCTCCAAGAGATAGATCAATAGCCTATAAGCCTCCTGGGGTAAGGTTGCCTCACAGAATTTGACCATCCACTCACTCCTGAGGCTGTTAGGCCAGTAGAAATCTGCCATTCATGGTTCCCTTCTCTGTACCCTGAATATTTCAGTATTTCATTAACCCAAGCAGTCAGCACCATCCCCTCATGCTGAGATATTCTGAAGCCAGCAGGCTTTGTGGGAGATAGACTCAGCAGCATGTGCCCAAGATGGCTGCTCCAGAACAGGATTGGGAAGAACTGGATTGGTTTTACCTCCTCTAATTTTCTGTAAAAGGACAATATATGAGCCTCAGCATGTGCCTAAGAGATGTAGGTGGTTTTAAGCAAACACATACAATAATAATAACTGTAGTAACAGTAGCAAGCAGGTGGTCTCTATTATGAGTCAGGCCGTATTGAAAGATCTTGACTTGTATAACTGATTTAATCCCTTACAGCAACTTTTAACGTAGGTACAGTTATTATGCTCAGTTTACTGATGAGAAACCTGAGCCACAGAGAGGTTGAAAGTTTGCCCAAGATCACACAGCTTGTAACTGGCAAAGCCAGGATTCAAAACCAGGCCCTCTGCCTCCACAGTTTATGGGTCATAATGTCATGCAGAAGATTAATTTTATCTATCTAGATATTTAAATTAGTATTGGAAGACTCGAACTGTTTCTAAATCCTATTTAAAAGAATCCTTTTTTGGGGCGCCTGGGTGGCGCAGTCGGTTGAGCGTCCGACTTCAGCCAGGTCACGATCTCGCGGTCCGGGAGTTCGAGCCCTGCGTCAGGCTCTGGGCTGATGGCTCAGAGCCTGGAGCCTGTTTCTGATTCTGTGTCTCCCTCTTTCTCTGCCCCTCCCCCCGTTCATGCTCTGTCTCTCTCTGTCCCAAAAATAAATAAACGTTGAAAAAAAAATTTTTTTTTAAATAAATAAATAAATAAATAAAAGAATCCTTTTTTTCCTTCATCATCCCTTATTAGAGACTGACTGGATGGAACCCATTTAGGAATCTTTGGAAATGGAGACAGTGGTTTTATTCCCAGCTGTGAGGTTATCCAATATTTCCAAATATTGATGTTATATTTGTTTGGTAGTATGGAGTACATAAGACACAATTACATCTTTTTACATCTTAGAGCAGTCCTGTAAGTTAAACATTATTAATCTCAATGTTTTTTTTTTAATTTCCTAAATGACCATGCTGAGGCTCAGAAGAGGTACAGAAGGGTCAGTGTTCCCACTGATAGATGGCAGAGTGAGGTCAGCATCCGGTACTGCTATCTTGGGGCCTAGCACTCTACCCTGCACACAATACATTTCTGCTCAGGTTAAGGGGACTCTGTCACATTGCAAAGTTAATCTTAAGGCACATGTGTATCAAATCTATTTCTAAAACGAATCTAGAGAAGTTGATGGCAATATGGATTTTCAAGTTTCAATCTGGGAAGATCATTAGGATAATAGAGATTCAGGAAATGTAATTCATCATAGGATTCCAACACTACTGAACGATATGTTTCCTTTCAGTTAAGTGAGGAGAATGGTAAGGCAGGGCCTTGATTTCTGTACCGCATCTTAAAGTTGGGAGGGACCTAAGAGACCATTATCCCACCTTCCACTCATTCCTGGCTAATGGCCTAATTCCTTTTGACAACCTTTCAGATAGCCACGGTTCTCGTGCCCAGAAGCAGAACCTCCCTGTTGCCCTGTCCCCGCCCCTCCCACTGCCACCTACACTGTTTCCATCTTTCTTACCATGTGGAAGTGCCCAGTGTGGGGCCCAGACAGGCTGAGTGCAGGAGTGTGGTACCCCTAAAACATGCTGGTGCTGTACCCATGATGTCAGCAGGGATGTGGCTTGTGTCATTTGTGATCAACTAGTTAGGTATTTTCTGTATGAGCTGCTGTCGTGTGAGGTGAATTTCTCTGAACTTAGATATAGGGATTTCTGTTTATCTCTCTTATGAGTTTGGTTATTCAGCCAGCTGGGATAATTTAGATCCTAGGTTCTATCAGTTCTCTAGCCATTCCTCTTAGAGTGGTTATTAAAAAATGCAGTAAGTATGCCTTCATCTAATACACTGAGAAACAGCTTATCTAGGACAGTGCTAAACTCAGGAGCCCTCTCGCCTGCCACATGGTGATTCACCATTTCATCTACAAAAATATCGTGAAGAATTATGTCACAGGCCTTGTGGAAATCAAAATATTTTTTGGCCTATATTATTTCCCATTCCTGCCTGTGTTGTTACCAACCCAATCAGAGGCAGGGAGAATGTTCTTGCTGATTGTGCTGTTGATCACCTGCTGTTTTTAATTCATCTGATCAATAATTGATTCTCAATTTTTGCTGGAGACTAATGAACAAGCTGATTGATCTTAGAGACAGAGCCAGTTTGGTCCTCTTTTGAACATCAGTATAGCGTCATTCCTTAATATTTGTCCAAGATTGCCAGCAAAGATTTGAGACTGCTTCGGCCACCCTAGGGTTTGACTTGCTCAGACCTGCAGACTTGAATTTCTTGTAAATGTCCAACCAGACAATCTTTCATTATCTTTTGTTCTAAACTCAAGCTTTAGTTAGTGCCGCCTTTCCTAAGTAAAGTTCGTTGACCCCACACATGAAAAAAATGGAAGCTCAAAAGAATTCATTTTTTTTCCTACATGTCTATCACATCATCGACTCTGACCAGCCACTCTTAGTCCTTTCTGTCCATCTTCTGTTATGTGTTGTTTTTTTTTTTCTTTCTTAAAGCTTAGTTTATTTGAGCTTCCTGAATAATGTGTGCTGTTTTATTGTATTCATACAAGGTCATGAGTCTTGCCTTCCCATTTTCCATTCTTTAGAAATCTGACCTCATGGGCTTTGCAGATTGCATTGATTTCTCAAGGGCCAGTTACAGATTGCTTAATGACTATGGAAAATTCTTATTTAAAAAATATTTAGGTTGTGCTTGAGTTTGCCCACTTACCTAAAGTTATGGCATAAGGCATCTGCTTATGCAAAGCACTTAGCCCTGAGGAGACCTTAGCTCCAAGGAGCCCGGGAGAATTCCCTTAGGTATCAGTAGCCCATATGAAGACTATAATATACCTTTGGTTTTCAAATGAGTGTACAAGATCAAAGACACTGATTGTCCCCTTGATGAGCTTCTGAGGCAGGTGGGCAACTCCTAGGGGGCCTATCGGGACCTAGCACATGGCTGTAGCCTGGTGAATGCTGGAGAAAAGTGAATGCACAGGGACTGCCCAGAGCTAGAATGTTCTTAAACAATGGACATCTTTTGTGATACTTCTAATTACTGGAGCAACTGTTCAACCATGTCCAGAGGTTCAGTGGAAATAAATGTTTCCATAGGTAGGTAGTCAGCATATAGTTTTAGGGTGACAGATAAGGCGATTGAGTCAACCGGCACAGCCAACCCTTGTACAACACAGGTGTGAACTGTGTAGGTCCATTTATGCGTGAGCTTCCCCCCCCCCCAATAAATACAATGCAGTACTAGAAATATATTGCCTCTTCCTGATGATTTTCTGAGTACCATTTTCTTTTCCCTAGCTTACTTTAAGAATCCCGTATATGATATCCCAAATGTGTGAATCAACTGTGTGTAAGGCTTCTGGTCAACAATAGGCTATTGATAGTTACGTTTTGGGGGAGTCGAAGTTAATACTTAGATTTTCAGCTCTGTAGGGGTTGGGTTGCTGTGCCAATTCCTGTGTTATTCAAGGGTCAACTGTATTCAGAAATTTTTTCGAATGCACCATAGTAGGTTCTGGGGTGTTAATTTTCATAAAGAATCGTATGCACAAATATGATATGAACATTTTTTTAAAGCTCATCTATTGGTAGAGTGCAGTGTAGGTAAGCCCAGTGTAACTTCTTTGTGGTTCCAAACAAAGTAACTGGTGATAGAGCTCTCATAAATGCCTAATGACTCCTGATTAGCTGGAAACATGGGTTCTTTTTTTGTGCCATTCACTTGCCTATTAAGCGGAAAATAAGCTTCAAATCGTATGTATTGGCCTTTTACAGCTTTTTAGCCAGCACCAACTCCCTCCCAGAGCTCACTGATGCCATGATGCCACCCAGCTTTAGCGGAGACGGGCAGCCCTCACTTCTGGAGTTGATCTAGAAGCCCCAGAGTGGCTAGAAGCCACTTCTGGAGTTGGGCTAGAAGCTCCAGCACCTAGAGTGGAAATCCTAAACTAGTGGCCCGGGGTGGTGCCCCTGCCTTAGGGCCTTAGGGCATCATGAATGCGTTAGATTGTTTGTTGCTCCAGGCCCGTAGTCCTTGTTTTCTTTGGGCCTTATTACCTGCCTGGGAATTGTGGTTGGATCTTTAAACTGTTTTCATGGGAATGCAGATAGGCACAAGCTGGTGAGACCATGCAGGCCCTCAGGGGAGGCTCTGCAGAGTCAGAGGCCATGGGTGTGGGGAGGGGAGCAGGGACCCGCAGCCCCCCATGCCACAGGCAGCTAAGGAAGGACTTCCCACACACCTCAACAGAGGCATTTGCAGAGGTCAGCCCCCCTTCAGTTCTGCAATACCTCCCTCCCCTGCCTGCCAGAAATTTGTGTTTTCGTAAGACAGAGCTCCCCCTGAATTCAGATTCCACATTTTCTTAGGAAGTGACACCTCCCCGCTGCCCCCCCGCCCCAACACACACACACACACACACACACACACACACACACACACACACACAGAAAGGTGAATGGGTTTGCAATCCCTGCTTCAGGAGGTATCACTTTCATACCTCATACACGTGAGGTGTGTTCATTTTCTGTAGTGTTTGACCTAAGACCTGGTTAGTGTCACCTGCGCCTCAGAAACGCCACTTCCTGGGAGAAGTGACGTCATCTGTGTGTTGGGTCTCCTGGCCGTGGGATTCACAGCCCTCCCCTGCCTCTGATAATAAGCTTCGTGCTTGCTCGGGTCCGATCACAGGGGTGAGGTCAGCCCACGTGGCAGGCTTCCAGGGTGTTCTGCTTCCCCTGAGGGGAGACTCAGACTTCCCGGGAGCTCTGGTTTCTCCTTAACTTATCATCTTTCAGTTTTATCTTCGTGGCTCTCTTCAGGTAACTCCAGCAGTGACTTTCCCCGCCAGCCTCTCCTTGCTGGCCTGAAGTGACCCCCTCAGTGCCTGTTTTCTCCTCTCCCTAGACTTCCTCTGTGAGGTGAGTCCCCACCTGATTCAGAGCCAAGGTGATGGATCTGTAGGCATCACGGGAAAGGACTTGGCCAAGAGCGCTGTGGAAAGGATTCCTCTCGGCCGGGCTGAGAGCCAGACAACTGCTAAGTGCCTCTTAGAGACCTGGGTCCGGGACTCTTGCAGGCCCTGGGAAGAAACACCATGAGGAAGCCACTATCCTCCGCTGTAGTCAGTCTCCTGAGCCAGACAGGCCTGTGTCCAGCGTCTCCCAAGCACATCGGTCCTCAGGCTGTGCCGAAAGCCACATGATGCCAAGCTTATTTTAATCTCTTCCAAGGTCACTCAAGTCCATATTCCTCAATATAGACCTGGCTTTTGGGGATAAGGCGGAGCTAATTCTTCTGATGACAAAGCATGGCGGAGGGAGGGGGGCCCAGACCTGCCCGTGACGTGCTCCCCTCGGCAGCACGTCTACCAGACCTGTCCGTGAAAGCACATAGGCAGATAGAACTTCTACCTAAGCTGAGAAGGAAGATGTGCAAACATCCAGACATCTTTGTGAAGCGTCTCACATGCTCCAGAACCGGGCAGAGTCCATGTCTGGGAGGATTATCACAGTTTCTGGAAGCTTCGTTGAATCTATGCAACTGGGTGCCATGGTTGTACAATTACAACCTGTGCCCATTAGACTTGGCTGAACTTTACTTTTCATGTTACCTTTGGCTGGCTTTCCCCATCTTGAATCTCCACATGAATGAAACTGACTTTCTTCTTCGGTCACGGGAGAAGGGACTTCAGCTCAGCTCCTGTATTTCTTCTCTTTCCCCATAAAGTTATATGAACCTACTGCTCTCTTTTTCAGCTCTTTCCCCCTGAGAGGAGCTTGCTGCCTGGAGGACAGATCGTACCTTATGACCCAGTTCACTTTAGCCCAGAAGCTGAATAGGGATGATATGACAAAGTCAGGGTGAACAAACACTGGGATTGATCCCAGGGGAAGCATGCCGAAGTCAGAATGAGCAAATAAGGGACTGACCCCTCTGAGTCTCAGCGGGGCACCCAAACCCCCACTGTGGTTTGAACACACTTTGGGGGCGGGAAACCCACGTCTGCAGTCACCTGTCGAGGTCACCATTGATTAAATGGGAGGGCCGATCCTGGCCTGGCATGACACCCTTTCCTCATAAGGGCCTTGTACGCTCCAGAATACTGGACTCGAAGGGCAATCCTGGTCCCACTGTGGGACTTAACTATATTTGGAGCAAATGTTTGGAGTGTTGTTGTTTGTTTTATTTGTCTGGTGAAGGTCCTCTTTAGATTGTATCAGATGGCACTGTCCTGATACTTGTTTTCTTCCTTCCTTTCCCTTCGGCTTAAAAAAACAAAAAACAAACACCAAGCTCATGTCTGTGTCCAGCCCTGAGTTTGGTAGCCCGGGTGGTGCTGAATGGATTAGGTGGAGTTCTCCCCCAGCCCTCAGCTAGAGTGGGGCCCCCACTCATTCTACACACCTCCGTCCATCATACAGAGCACTCGCAATCCTGTTATATGGAGATGTCCTGTTCGTCACTGTGAGGTACAAATTCCAAAAGTCACAGACCGAATCTGAATCAGGCAAGATGACGTATGGCCACAAGTGACAGTAACCAAAGGAAGGGCCCCCAGAACAAGATGGCAGTGTTGCTTCTAGGCGCGTGTAAATCAAGGGCCCGCGAGGCTGCTGCTGAGGACTCACTCTAAGGGGTTTGCAAGGTCAGGGCTCCTTCCCGTCATTGCCACACCCTTTTGGTGGTGGCTCCCATGGTCCAAAGTGGAGTAGGGTCAGGAGTTGTCCTGTAAACCCACCGGCAAATAGTACTGCACTCTGCCTCGGGGCCTCTACCCTCCACAGCTCCCCTGCCAGCTCTCAGTTCCTATCAAAACTACCCAACCCAATGGACCACCTGAAAGAAGAGAAAAATTCGTCTCAAACGGTACTGGGCCTGTGTCAGGACTGAGACCATCGTGCATTTGCCTGTCTCCTCTAAGCTGCCAGACCAACAGCCTGAAGGAGGCAGAGGAACAGCCACCCCAAAGCAGTGGGCGGCTTCCTCGCCCTGGCCTAACTTAGTGGGCCCCCACCCTTCTGAGGGTCTGAACGCTCCCAGTGCCATCTGTGTACGTAGCTCTGCCTGGCACCGAGGAGGAAGCGGCCTGACCGGGGCCACGCCTTAGGAAATAACCTCAGAGTGTGGCTCTGTGTTGAAAATTAAAGGGAAACTGTGCATACAGAGTCCAGTCCCAGCTCTGATAAAGAAACTAACTGGGAGAGAAGACTAAAGCAAACTTTCCAAAGAAAACGCGACTTCAAAATGCTCCATGACAAAAAACGAGCAAGGGGCGCCTGGGTGGCTCAGTCCGTTGAGCGTCCGACATCGGCTCAGGTCGTGATCTCACGGTTGGTGGGGTCGGACTCCACGTCAGGCTCTGTGCTGACAGCTCAGAGCCTGGAGCCTGCATCACATTCTGTGTCTCTCTCTCTCTCTGCCCCTCCCCCATTCACACTCTGTCTCTCAAAAGCGAATAAACATTAAAAAAAATTAAAAAACAAAACAAAAACAACAACAAAAACAAGCAAAGCAATCACAAAAGGGTTTTGTGGTTATTGATCGAAAGCCTCTGAAACGTTGAATGCTGTATACCCCCTCTTGGAGACAGCAGTCAGCTGAGTCTTTTCGTACAGACCTGTGGGACTCTCTTCACACAGTTTTCCCTCACCTGCTTGGCTGTGAAACCCTTTCTCTGAGTAGCATCTCTTGATTTGAGAAACGCTCTTCCAGATGGATCTCAGACCTTCCCCGTCCAGAGAGGTGTCCTAGGGACAAATGGGGTGAGTAAAAACATGCACTGCTGACTTTCTAATCTTCCTTATTTCTGAGTCCTCACCTGCTTGGGGTTGCTAACTCCTTAATTATAAGGAGGCTGCTCGAGCCGCCCGATACGCTGGCTTCTTTGACCCACCGGCAGCACCGTGCTTCTGCTAGAAGCCAGATCCTTGGCCACCCTTGCCTTGGGTCCAGGCTTTTGCCGTCTTCTCCTGGGTGTGGGTTTCTCTGTGTGGTCCTGGCTTCCAGGAGGGTGCTCTCCCAAGAGGTCCACTCTCTGCCCCGGGCCTCCTCCCGCTGCATTGCTTTTACATCTCCTGGCCGCCCGTAGGCGTCACCTTGCGTTCTGCATCTCACTCCTGACTCCTGTGTTGCTCTGGTTCCCGGGGCGACATACTGGTGTTTATGCCCTTGGTAAACTCTGCCCCTCCCCTGTCGGTACCCTGGCAACCTGTGCTGCTTTCTCATTGGCTGGGGGAACCCCGTTCTTCCAATCATGTGCCATTTTGACCGAGCCCCGGTAGCAATGTCAAATAGTTTTTGAGGGGTTGTGTGTTTTTGATCACCCTCACCATCCACATCAGCAGCATCATCACCAGCTTTGAATTTTTCTAAAAAGTGTTTTGCCTGCCTGTCGTGTGCAGCTTCTCAAAGGGCAGAGAGAGGCAGTTCGGAGTGTGGGCTGCACCCAGAAGCCTTCCAAGGGAATTGAACTTGGTGCTGAAGTATGCGGTCCCCGGATGGGTTAGCTGTCATCATCTGCTGAAATCTGGGCACTGGTGGGCTGGGATGGAAGGGGAGGCTTCCACCCGGCAGGGCAGCGTGCTTTCTCCTCACATGCGTTCATCTCCAGGCGGCGTCACCATGGGAATTCCCTGGGCACGTGGACATGAGGGAGCGGTGTGTGCACTGAGTCTTGTCGGGGCAGTAGGTTCTGTGTTTCAGGGTGGGGCCTGCGCTCAACATGGCCTGGGCCTTCTTGTGCCTTCCCATGCCTTCCCGTTAGGCTGGTCTGGGATCCTGGTCACTTGCTGGCCTCTCACCCCCAGTATTGAATCCTTCCTCCACACGGCTTTCCAGGTCATGGGCCAAACCCACCATCCGAAATATTTTATTGGCTGTTCCACCTGTCCGTTGCTGTGTAACAACCCCCCCCCCCCAAAAAAAAATAAAACGTGGAAGCATAAACCAGCAATTCGCTATGATCTCTCACGCTTCTGTGGCTTGCCTGAGCATTCCTGCTTGGGGTCTCTCATGAGGTTGCACTAAGTGGTGGGGTGGGGCTGGAGCCATCTGAAGACTTTTTTTTTAAATTTTTTAAAATATTTATTCATTTTTGAGAGACAGAGAAACAGAGCATGATCAGGGGAGGAACAGAGAAAGAGGGAGACACAGAATCTGAAGCAGGCTCCAGGCTCTGAGCTGTCAGCACAGAGCCCGACGCGGGGCTCAAACTCACAAACTGCAAGATCATGACTTCAGCCGAAGTCGGATGCTTACCTGACTGAGCCACCCAGGTGCCCCACCATCTGAAGACTCAATGAGCCAGATGTTCAATAGCCACTCACTTGGCCAGCCTGTTAAAGCTGCTGTCAGCTCAGAGGGAGCTGTTGATGGGAACACCTCCACATGGCCTCTCCACACAGCCCGGGCTTCTCCCAGTATCGTGGCGGGGTTCCAAGTGGGAGCACCCAAGAGTGTGTGCTCTGAGAACCAGGAAGAAGTCCCAGAATCATTTCTCCTGCATTCTGTTGGTCAAACAAGGCTCAGATTCCAGGGAACAAGGAAGAGAATCCACCTCATGATAGGGAGAGACAAGGTCACACTGCGGAAGAGCATGTGAGCTGGAAGGCCATCTTCGGCCATCTTTGACCGAGGCCATCTTCGCAAAGGGTGGTTTGCTTCCCACTGCTTTGCCACAGACAAAAACTTCAGCATCAAAGCAAAGCCACAAGGTCCTTTGGGGGCCAAAGGGAGCAAATCAAATAGGCCTCATCCAGAATGGTTGAGTCCTAAACAGGAGAAAAAAGGCGTAGAGATTTAGTACTTAGATTGCACAGTTGTTGCATAGAAAAATGCCAAGAAGAAATTTGGTGCTGCTTTTTAGCTGCTGAAACAATGCCTTCTGGGCTCCTTTGAGAAGTATGAAGCTGAGACATCTTGTTAATTTTCATCCTTTACACCAGCACGATGTGGTTCGAGAACCCAGCTTACACTCACATGCATGGCCTCATTTTGTGTTGTCATTACCCTCACATAGATGGGGAAACTGAGGCTCAGAGAGGTCACTGCTTTCCCATGGTGTTGGCAAAGTTAGGGCTGGCATTGTTGTATCCTGGGCATGGCCCAGTTTGTGGGGCCTGCCCACTTCTCCACCATTGCCTCATCTCTCAGAAATACGAAGCAGGCTCTTTCCTGCCTCCCTGACTCAGCTCCTGTTTTCTCCTCCTGGACACTGTTCCTCCACACATGCTTTCTTCACCCCTTGGCTGGCGCTCAACCTTCAGGACACAGCCTGGGCCCCCTGACCTCACATTCTCCCCTGGGGTGGTTCAGAGTGGCCACGTCCTTTTTTATGGCCCTTCCCGTATTCTGGTGTTACGTGCTCGTCTCTCCCATTAGTCTGTAAACGCTTTGGGGTCTTTTCTCCTGCCATAAATGTTAACTCATCCTTGAAAAATAATTTCTGTCACCTCATCTCTTATTTAAGACCTGTGATTCCAGTGTTCAGGCAGGATTCAAGCCACTACCACTCTCTCAATACAGCTCTTCAAGAAAAACAAATGACCCATAAGCCAGCACTAAAATTGTGCTGAGGTTGATACATGAACTCAAAAGTAGAAAATATTTTGCCTTAATTAGAAACCTTGTTGCAGGGGCGCCTGGGTGGCTCAGTCAGTTAAGCATCCAACTTCAGCTCAGGTCATGATCTCATAGTTTGTGGGTTTGAGCCCCGTGTCAGGCCCTGTACTAACAGCTCGGAGCGTGGAGCCTGCTTCAGATTCTGTGTCTCCCTCTCTCTGCCCCCCCCCCCCCGCCCCGACTGGCACTCTGTCTTCCTCTCTCAAAAATAAATAAACATTAAAAAAAAGAAAGAAAGAGAGAAAAAAGAAATCTTATTGCAAAGATTTGGTAGGAGGGAGAGATGGAGCTTATCATCCGTTGTATTGAAACCAGATCTATTTACAGCATTAATAGAGGGAATTCAAAGCAATAGTTACCATAAAGAATGTTTTAAATAACATATACTGGGAAGAGACATATTTAAAATCAAAGAAAAATTTGTATGCTGGTTTAGCTACTGTATTTTTTTTTTCAAATATTTATTTATCTTTGAGAGAGAGTGCGCTCAGGAGTGAGGGAGAGGCAGAGAGAGAGAAAGAGGGAGAGAGAGAATCTCAAGAGGCTCCCGGTCAGTGCAGAGCTCCATGTGGGGCTCAGTCCCAGAAACTGTGAGTTCATGACCTGAGCTGAGATCAAGAGTTGGTTGCTGACCTAACTGAGCCACCCAGGTGCCCCTGTTTTAGCCACTTAAAAAAAAAAAGTCTGCACCCCCCTTCCCGGGTGGGAACTTGTTCTAATGTGGTGTCTAGATCAAGGTCAACAAGGAAAATGTTAGATCCTGGGCTAGGTGCCCACCCAAAGGGAGAGAACACATCGTCACGTGGGGCCGGGTTGCTTTCTCCATTCTGAATGTGACGCTTCTGTCATTGTACGTTGATGTCATCTTTCCCCAAGTGAGCAAAACTCCCACGGACAAATGAATTTGCAATCAAACCCGACTCAATTAAACAAAGTTCAACAGCTTTATTTTTAATGCACTACATGGACCTATCAGAACCCGCCTGCTTCACAAATGTGTGCCTGCCATCCTTGTGTGCTGACCTTGAGAACCTTCTGTGGTTCTTGCTAATTGTTAGTATAGTACTTCTGAAGCACACACACAAACACGAGTTGCTTTTTATTGCAGAGAACTTCAGAGCATGTTAAAACAGTGGTTTTCATTGGTTAAAACACTTAATGAGTTTTCAGTGGGGAGGAGAAGGCCACACTCCCCAAACGTATTTAACCACAATCCTCCTCTCTTGTGCCTCCCGTTCCCAGAGCCCTTTCCTAGAATGATTTCTAGACCTGTCTGTAACTTCCCAGGGGGGTGGCCTGTCTTTCAAACAAAATGGACACAAGCCCAGGGCAGCAGTGAGGTTCAGTGGATAGAGTGTTGGAGGCAAATACGCTTGGGATTCACCTCTCAAGTGTGGCACTTACTTGCTTGAAAGATTTGAGGGGAGTAGAAAAAAAATCGCTCTAAGGCTTGGTTCTTTCCTTGACGGAAGAGTTGATGATGATATGAATCTCATAGGGTTGTGATAATGAATAAGGTAATTATGTGTAAAGCTCCTTGCATAGAATTCTGGTTGTAGTTCTTCGAGTGACTACAAGGTGATTCGATTAGATATACCAGTGAGTCAAAGACATTAGATGTCAAGTTGTTCTTTCTGAAGTTTTGCTCCTTTTATTTAAAGTTGTCTCCTTTTAATAAAATCTGTGATTATTTTTGAATCAAAAAATTTTTTTTAGTATCAAACTCTTTAAAGTAGGGATGTGTCTCATTGGTTTTGTATAGTCTGGCCATTGGTAGTTAATACATGTTTATTACATTTAATTGAAAGTGTTTATGTCAAAATGAATTTGGATGGCTGTTCTGTTAGTTATTAGGTGACAGAGAATATTAATGTATTTTTATTTTATCCATTTGTTTATTTATTTATTTATTTTGGGAGAGAGAGAGAGAGCATGCATGGGGGGGAGAGGAGCAGAGGGAGGAGAGAGAGAAAGAGAGAGAGACAGAGAGAGAGAGAGAGAGAGAGAGAGAGAGAGAGAGAGAGAGAGAGAATCCTAAGAAGGTTCCACACTTAACACAGAGCCTGACACGAGGTTCAATCTCACAACCCTGGGATCATGACCTGAGTCAAAATCAAGAGTTGGATGCTCAACTGACTAAACCACCCAGGCACCCCAATACATTTTTTAAAAACAACATCCAGTTGGATTCTCATTATTTGCGGTGTAGTGATATTTTGCGACTTTACCACAATCACTGAATTAGTGAATACTGACCCATTTGTTCTAGAGAAAATACAGGGTTAAGTTTCTGTGAGCCTCTGGTCATAGCATTTCTGTCATCGGATCAGTGCACAACCTTGTTTTCCGTGTGTTTCTGCTTAAAGGGACTTCTGTAATATGTATTGTTGATTCCTTAACATTGGACTCATGGCCAGCAGCGCTGATACTCCTGCCCAAACAAAGCTTATCTATGTGGCACATGTTTTCTCCGTAAGGCCATCACAGCCTCTGTGCCTATGAACAGTGGACTTCACACTTCGGGGCTGATTTTAAATAGCGGTATCACCAACAATAAGCAGAAATGCAAAGGCATGGCACTAAACAGACCGTTAAGAGGACATGTGTACATGGTACAGAAGCTGAGACGGAAGGCAGAATGTCCCCTTGATCTGCCTCAGCTGGGAATGTTCACGTCGGGCACCTCAGATCCACAAATGACCGTGAACGCACTGCCAAGTGTTGATTATGCAGTTACGCGTGCATTTTAGCGAGTAGGTGAATTTGCAAATATGGATCCCGCAAAAAGCGAGGATCAACCCGTATTCTGTTTTGTCAATTTAAATGTGCAGGTACGCACTGATTTTCTACCACCCACTGACCATCGCTGCAGCCTCTGTGGGGCTGTCAGTCACGGAGGAGCCTGCGGGGTTTGTAACAGGAGGGAAGCTGGAGCTCAGGCCATCGATTCCCCCCGCCCCCCTACGGGCGATGCAGGTGGCCTTGCTCCTTTGTGTGCATTTACTTTCCTCCCTGCCCAGAGCTCACCCCGGCAGCTGTTATCAGGTTGTTTCTCTGGGATCCCATGATTGAGAAGCCCTGGCCCAAAAAAGCCCAAATGAGTCCTTTTTTTCAGTTGTTTTATTGGGGGAGGGGGATTGGAGAAGAGGAACTGTCCCCCTCCCCAGAGTGGGTGTGGCAGCTGGTGTGCTGAGGGCCAGCTGCCCAGGAAGGAGAGAGGTCAGGAGCAGCCGTTAACTGCCAGTCCAGTTCGAATTAGTCCTCATGAAGCAAATTACAGTGTTTAGAAAAGAATTTCTTCTCCGAGAGGTCTGGCTTACATTTGCTCCCTGCCGGAGGAGATCTGCTGTGAAAGCTCCGGGCACGAGTTACCAAGTGCACACTAAGGCCCAGTAGCTTCGCGTGGGCCTCCTGCCTGCCCTCGCTCAGCTGTGACTCAGTTTCCCAGGCTGCGGTGGGCAGCAGCTCGCCCTCCACGTGGGGCGGGGGTGGGGACAGCAGGGATGCTGTGTTTGGAGGATGAAGCCGGGTGCTAGGTTTGCCCGTAGTTTTACTCACTTAAACACAGTACGGCCCAGTTGTGCTGTTCGTTTTCTGTTTAGGGCTCTCTTCCCCCAGCAGTTTTGAGAGGCGATACTTTGTTGTGTTTGTTTCTTTTGTTTTTTAAAGCATACATTTTCATGGTGAATTGCAAATCATTAAAATAGGGAACACTGCCTCAGCCCAGAGGGTAAGAAGGTTGAGCTTTCAGAGAGAAGCCTGGAGATTGGGGGTGGGGTGGCCCTCAGAGCCACGTAAGCCAGGACCAGGGCCGGCCAGACCACGCCTACTTCCCCAATGTGTCCTCTTGTCACAGATGAACAAAGCTGGACACTGGTTAAAGTGGAAAGGACCAATTTTAATCAGCAACGTACTGTCACAAAAGGGAAGGGTCCAGTGTGACGTGCACGAACTTTGGTTTGTGCAGAGGTGACTGACTGGGTGTTTTAAAGGGAGAATGAGGGGTTGGAGAGGGGGGTGAGCAGGGGCTCAGGACAGTCAGGGCAGTGAAAACTTACAAATAGCTGGAGGGGGGTCGATCCATGTGAAACCCCCCCCCCCCCAAACCAACGCTGGAGACTGGAGCCCTATCGTCAGATGTCCTCTGGAAGAAATGGTCAGTTCTTTTGGAAGCCTTGCGTTTTCTCCGGCAGGCACTTTAAGGGGGGGCTAGAGTCATCTCAGGGATGCAGCCTTGAGTATGTTAATGTTTGTTCAAGTCTTTATAGGCCAAGCTGGGGGTGTCACTGAGCAGAGGGCTTAGAGGAGCCTGGCTAGCGTTTGGTCAAGGAGAGAATGCTTCACCTCTGAGAGGGTCTCAGGCTAGCCAAGGCACCACGAGAGGTGATACTTTGAAGGCAGCACCAGTGGCACTTTGGGCTTTCAAGCACAAACCGTAAGCCCATGACAGTAGCACCAGTTGTCGAAGGTTAATAATAGAAAACAGTTATTGAAGACTTAATACTGCCAGGCGCTGTTCTTAATTTTTTTTTTTAATGTTTATGTATTTTTGAGAGAGAGCAAGAGAGAGACAGAGCATGAGTGGAGGGGCAGAGAGAGAGGGAGACACAGAATCTGAAGCAGGCTCCAGGCTCTGAGCTGTCAGCACAGAGCCCGATGCGGGGCTCAAATCCATGAACTGGGAGATCATGACCTGAACCAAAGTTGTACATTTAACCAAATGAGCCACTGAGGCTCCCTGATAGTGTTCTTAAAAAAAATTTTTTTTTAATGTTTTTATTTATTTTTGAGAGAGAGAGAGAGAGACAGACAGACAGACAGAGCATGAGTGGGAGAGGGGCAGAGAGAGGGAGACACAGAATCCGAAGCAGGCTCCAGGCTCTGAACTGTAAATAAACGCGGGGCTCGAACCCACGGACCGTGAGATCATGACCTGAGCCGAAGTTGGATGCTTAACTGACTGAGCCACCCAGGCACCCCTTCCAGGCACTGTTCTAACCACTTTCCATGATCTATAGGCTTATTTAATCCTTCCTTTCCACCCAACAACCCTCCCAGGTAGGCACTATTATTCTACCCAGTTGGCAGATAAGGACACTGAGGCAGAGAGTGTTAAGTCAGATGTAAGCCCACAGTTAATACAACTAGTAGGCGGGGAACCAGCTCAGACAGGCAGCCTGTGCTCCCAGCCCCACACAATTCTGCCGAATTATAGGCAAGCGTCTTCAGGTAACGCCTCGGGTTTTTAGGATTCTAGACTCAGAGGTCAAGAGCAGCACATAAGCATCCTGTGTGAACTCCTGGAGGAGCTCTGCATCCCCTGCCTCGGGGGACGAGATGTCTGCCAGACAGGCCTCTGTTCTCATGGAATTGCCCTCTTGGGAAGGGTGGAAATGGGCAAGAAACAGGCAGAAATCATCAGAGGTGCTCCGTGGACTCAGGTGCCAGAGAAAGCACCAGTCGGAGCATGGTGGGGGTGGGGGGCGGGCAGAGGTTGGGTAGTTGGAGATAAATAGGAAAAGTGTCTTTAAAGAGATAGCATTGAGATGAGTCTAGAAGAGTGGTCCTCAAAATTAGTTCACACCCTCTCAACCACCTGCAGCCAAGGTTAGTCAGGACACTGGCCGCGGCCGTGGGCACTAAAATCACATCTTCTCTTGGGTGGGGGTCCTTTCCCACCCTCTGGCCTTTATCCCTGCCTGCTTTCCCCTCAGGGGACCCAGAAATGTGAGTGAGGGATCAACTGTCCGGTGAGGGAGTAGGTTCCAGATATGTCGCTGCGGATGGGGGCAGCGCGGTCAGCTTAGGCCTGTTCACACACTCCTGGCCTTGACGTGTGGATTTCTGAGTACCTCACCTTGGCCCAGTCGCTAGCATGGGCGGGCCTTGATGCTTTCACCTTCGCATAGTTAAAAGGGGAAAGGTCGGGGCGCCCGGGTGGCTCAGTTGGTTAAGCGGCCAACTTTGGCTCAGGTGACGATCTCGGTTTGTGAGTTCGAGCCCTGCGTCGGGCTCTGTGAGTTCAGAGCCTGGAGCCTACTTCAAATTCTCTGTCGCCCCCTCTCTCTACCTCTCCCCTGCTGGCACTCTGTGTCTGTCTCTCAATAATAAATAAACGTTAAAAGAAAGTTTTTTTTTTAAAAAAAAAGGGGGAAAGGTCACCATGAACATTTGGCACTAAAAACACATTTGGAATAGTCTTTGAATTTAGGCTCGCATTTAAGTTCTTTGTGGCTTGCCTGGCTTTTTGGTTTTGCTTTTTAAAGCACCATGATTCAGACCAATGAGTCCACCTTGAATCTTGACCGCCCCTGAGAAAAGTCGCAGTGACCGTGTGAGAGGCACGCACGGGCCCAGCCCCAGGAAGCACGAGCTGCCTGTGGGTTGGAGGTCCTGGGTTGGGCCAGGGCACTGTCCCACCCTGCATCCGGGGACCTCTTCGGGGGTACTCGGTTGGGAGAGGGGTGTTTTATAGTCAAGCTGTTTTGTTGGTTTTTTTTTTTTCCTCATAAGTCCCATCTCTGCTGCTCACCTCCACCCTCCAAGAGAGAGAAGGCCCAATTCTTTACTCTTCAGAAAACCCAGAAAATGTTGTAATAAAGTCATAACAGATCCCATGGCTCTTTAGGGTCGTGAGTTTACGGGCAGTTGGTGCTAGCTTTCTGGTGTGATTTATTCTTCAGCCTCTCTGCTCTTCTGCTGCGGGGGGAGAGAGAGTATTAATAACCTGTCATGCAAAAATTTGGCAGTGGTATAAAAATAATCCTTTACTACGTGTTTTTCTTCGCTGACCTCTGCTGCTAAAGTAAATGAGTAATGTAAAGTGTCCCTTCTTTACCATTGAAATGTTACTGTTAATTTGATTTTCTCTCTCTCTTTTGTCTTCATGTGAGAATAAAGCTAGTGAAAAGTAACCATGACAGTTTTCTACATATCAGTTCACCAGCACCTGCCAAGAAATACACAGATCCTGTCATGGGTGGGCTCTGGGGAAGAAGTGTGGGTGCCAGCTTTGACACGGGAAGGGGTTTTGTGTTGTGTTGTGTGTGCATATTGTGTTTGTGTTACTTTCAGGGTAGCTTACTTACCTCTCAAGACTTTACCTGCTTATGTGTTTATTTTATTATTTTTTGTTAAGTTCTGTTATTGTACTCTTTTTTTATGTTTTTCTTTTTTTTAATGTTTATTTGTTGGGAGGGGGGAGAGGAGGGGAGGGGCAGAGAGAGAGGGAGACACAGAATCTGAAGCAGGCACCAGGCTCCAGGCTTTGAGCTGTGAGCACAAAGCCTGACACGGGGCTTGAACTCACGAACTGAGAGATCATGACCTGAATCAAAGTTGGACGCTTAACCGACTGAGCCACCCGGGCGCCCCTGTTATCGCACTCTTTTATATATAGGCAGGAGGCTCTGGTTACATGCTGTGGCATAGGATATATCGATAGGATGCTTTCCTCTGCAAGAAATTGAAAACCCAGATCAAACTGGCATTAGCAGTAAAGAGAATTTATTGGCTTCTGTTGCTGAAAAATCCAAGGGCAGATGGCTTTCAGGGTAGGGTTGATCCAGCCATTTCACAGTGTTACCACAAACCTGGTTTCTTTTCTTCTACTGGCTCTGCCTCTGCAATGGTTGGCTTTAAACCAAGAGTGGACCTCCTCCTGAAGTCCTAAGTTGGCTGGAAGTGGCTTTTGGGGTCATATAGTTAAGTGTTAACATCCAGAAGAGAGTCTCAGAAAAGGTCTTTGTCTCTGCATCCTCCAAAAGGTCTTACTTAGGTCGTGTGCCTGTCAGTGGAGTCAGAAAGATATAGTACACTGATTGGCTTAACCTCAGTCACCCTATGCATATCTATATATGGGGGTAGAGTTAGCTTCCCCAGAAGTGCAGGGTCCCTAGTTATAGATATTTTTGGGAAAGGAGGGAAGTGTGTGATGCTGGAAAAGCCACCGACAAATGTTAAGTATATATGGCTTATCAATCCCTGAAGTATGAACAAATACATAGCTTTCATTGTTGTTGTTCTGGATGTTTCAACTGATAAATACTGGTCCTAGAAATATGTCATTGAAAGCAGGGCCCTATGTATTTTTCTCTCAGTTCCCCCGTCTTGATCCCTTGTTTTCCTAGCCATACAGGAGAAGGCTTGTCAGAAGGAGTTCAGGTCGGGGAGCTCCTTCCTGCTATCCCAGAATCTGAAACGGGAGGGAGGGAGGAAGCACAGAAAAGCACGTTATTAACCCATTCAATAAAATATAGTTCAAGAAAAGAATTTGTATTGCTTGCCACTTTATTCATAAAGAAACAGGTTCAATGAAACCAAAATGTCATAAGAAATATGCCTGCTTAATTTGTTAATTTCCCACACTGTGGACTTTCCTCCTTACAGTTCCACAGCCCCTCCTCCCCCATGCCACATCCTTGCTCAAATCCTCTGTTTTCCAGTGAGCAATAAAGAAATGACCTGTAACCTCTCCTCTGTCTCCAGTGGGCAGTTTGCAGTCGTGAAGAAATGCCGGGAGAAAAGCACTGGTCTGCAATATGCCGCCAAGTTTATCAAGAAGAGGAGGACGAAATCCAGCCGGCGGGGCGTGAGCCGCGAGGACATCGAGCGGGAGGTCAGCATCCTGAAGGAGATCCAGCACCCCAACGTCATCACCCTCCATGAGGTTTATGAGAATAAGACGGACGTCATCCTCATTTTAGAACTGTGAGTGCCACCTTCGTGGCTGTGGCTGGGCCGAGGAGGCATGGGGTGGGGATCAGAGTGGGTCGAGGTCAGCCCTTGGCGTCCCTGCAGCTGGACAGCTCGGGGGCGAGCGCTGAGCCTCAGGAAATAACTCTGCTTTGCCTAGTTCTAGAACAAGCGTGAACCGCCTGCCCTGAGGCCTGGCTGCGGTTTCCTAGAATGACGCTGAAGAGCAGCTGCCGTGAATGTGGTCCTGCCCGACTTGCAAAGAGGCCCCCAAATCTTGGGGCTCCTCTTCCTGTGTCATGAGGCCATCCGTCTGCTGAGTTTTATGATAAACTTTAAGCTTATGTTCTTTTTCTCCTCTCGCTGTTCCTCTGCCTTCCCTCTGTTTTTCTACTTCTCTTCCACCTCCCTTGATTTTAACCCCCCACCCCCATTTTCAGCTGTTGGAATTGTCAACACTGATTATATAAAAGGGTAAAATTGAGCCAGAGGTGATTATAGGACTTGTTTTTAAAGCATTTTGCTTATTTTCTTAGGCAGGCCCTGCCTGTAGGATGTTATTGTGGGAAACTGATCTCAGCCTGTTGTTCTGTGTTGTATCTGTCTGTTCCCAGGCCCCTGCTTGAGGGCCCCACTCCTCTCCTGCTGAAGAGACAGGCTGGAGGAGGCAGGGGTGGGGGGTAGGAAGCTCTCTAAGAGAGCCTGGCTGGGAATGCCTCTGATGTCTCTGGGCTGCTCCCATGGAGGTGAGGGCAGGAGCCATGGATGGAGCAGAAGACAAAGGGACAAACAGTCCTGGGTGGTTCTCAGTGATGCCAGGCTCCACTTGTTTCCTGGGTCCTCCCGAATTCACTTCTGCCCTGGGCCAGCCAAACAGCTCCCCTTGTTTGCAGACCAGTTAGGGCTAGGAGGCGATTTCTAGACCGGAAGGGATGGAAGGAAAGAGGTTTATGGAGGGCCCAGACTAGCCCTGAGGGCATCATACTCTAGGCTCCCTGGGCTTTGCCATCAGAGGGGCCTGGGGCTGCCCACAGATTCTCATCTGTCTCTGGTGTAGGGGCACTGTATTTTAGTGGGTTTGAGCAGCAACTTTCTTAACTAGAAATTGGGGTTAATAATAGCTATCTCAGCAGGGTCTTGAGGAAATACGAGAGTTAAGAATTTGACAATACTTAGCACAGTGAGCCGTGAACATGTTTCCTTCCTTCCGTTCAAACAAAAGATCCCAACCTCTGCCCTAGAGACATTTGGGGCTGGATAATTCTGTTTCAGGGGCTCGCCCTGTGCATTGTAAGGTGTTTAGCCACATCTCTGGCATCTGCCCAGTAGATGCCAGTAGCACCCTGCCCACTGTCTGTGACAACTAAACCCACCTGCACACAATGCCACATGTCTCCTAGGGGACAAAATATCCCCCTTCTCTCCATGGAAAACTCCTGCTTTAAGGAAGAGCAGGGCCTTAAGAACATAGGGGATTAAGGGGCCCTGCTGGGGACAGCAGAGAAAAGAGAGGAGTCAGAGTGTAATCCTCGCTGCGGTTTCGTGTGGTGACTCTCGAGAACCAGACGGAACTGAGATCAAAATCCAGGCCAGTCCTTGACCATCCATAAGCCTGCATTTCCTCTCTTTAGGCTGTTGTAAGAGACCATGAATACAAAATTCCTGGGGGGGAAAAAGCATTACAAATCACAGCTGTTTTGCCTTTTCAGAGAATTCCAAGGTTGTATGCAGTGACTCAGGAATGTGTCTTATCTTCTCTATACACTGAACTGTTGGCTGCTGGCTGAACCCTTCTGGCTCCCACCTGCCCGTGCACATTCTGGATTCAGCTTGACCCCATCCCGTAGACATTTCCCGTTAGGTCCATTTATCCTATGCATAAATTGGGTGATATATAGTTTGTTTGTTTGTTTGTTTTTTTTTACCATTTGATTTTCACAATTTAAAAAATCTCGTAACGGTAAATTTGATGTCGGGGGAGGGTTGTGGAAGTTAACACATGTTTAGATTTGTGTAACCACCACCCAAATCAGGATTCAACACAGTCCCATTACCCCGCAGGCTTCCTTGTCTTACTCCTATAGAGTCACACACACCTTCCGCCCCCCTACCTCCTGGCCACCGCTGAGCTGTTCTGTCTTCTCAAACGTGTCCCATAAATAGAATTGGACAATATTCAGTCTTTTGAGACTTCTTTCACTCAGCACATTACTTTTCAGTTTCATACATGGGTGCTTTGCTCTCTTTTACTGCTGAGTGGTATTCTGCGTGGATGCTTGTCTGTCCATTTACCCCCGGAAGAACATTTGGGTTGTTGCTGGTATTTGGTGATGGTGAACAGAGCTGCTATAAAAATTCACTTGCAAGCTGCTGTACGAACTTAAGTTTTCATTTCTTTTGGGTAAATACCCACGAGCCGTGAGTGGGATTGCTGTGTCACACATAACTGCGTGTTTAACTTTCTAAGAAAGTGCTGAGCTGTTTCCTGAAGCGGCTGCACCGGATAGCAGTACCTTCAGCAAAGGATGGGAGTCCCAGTTGCTTTGCCCGCACTGGCAAGTGTCAGTGACTTTTATGTGTCAGTTGGGGTGTCGGGAGACATTTGATCCAGTATAATTCTGGGTTGTGTCTGTGAGGGTGGTGCTGGATGAGATTACCATTTGAATCTGTAGACTGAATGAAACCAGTTGCCTTCTTCTGGGTGGGTGGGCCTCATCCAATCAGTTGAGGGCCTCAATAGAACTAAATGGAACCTTACCCTGAGTAAGAGGGCATTCCTTGGAGCCTAGGACATTGGCTTTTTCCTGCCTTAGGAGTGGATTGAACCATTGGCTGTCCTGGGTCCCTAGCTGGGTCCCGCCCACTCACCCTGCAGATCTGAAGACTTGTCAGTCTCCATGATTATGTGAGCCAATTCCTTAGAACGAATCCCTTCTCTCTCCATGTACTCGTATGTGTCTCCTACTGGTTTTGTTTCTCTGGAGAACCCTGACTGACACAGTCAGAGGGAAAGTGTAACCCATGTTTAAGTATCACAAGCCTGCCCCATTTGTATATGTACTTTGCTGTGAAGAAGTATTTTAATTTTTAATAGATTCTTCAAAACATTAGGTCCGCCCGGAAGACACAGCCATCTTTGTCTTTGAGGAAATTATCGTTGTTCTAAATTCTAATAACTTTAAGGGAAGATTAGCTATCAGTGACATATTACATCCCCTCTTTTCTTTCTTAAGAATGCTGAGGTATAGGGTGACTTAGGAGAGAATCAACTTTAAGAATTTGTGAGAAAAGAGCCGTGTGACATGATAGTGGCTACTTGGCTGAATCTTCTGCTTCAATAGTCTTTCGGTGAATATATTTATCCGATTGATTGCTTTGGGATGATCTCCCAGGTAAGTAGCCCTTCCGTTCAGGCTTTCTGTGAAGCTTGCTCCCTCCTTGAAAACTTGTCCCTGACTCCACTTGTATGTGTGAGTTGTCACTTGCAAACTCCAGGCCCATCTGTACAGCTGGGGTGAAGAGACCCCAAACCACCACTCAGTTCCCCTTTTCGCAAACTGCCTCCCATGACCTGGGTGAGGTACAGAAATGGCATCTTTTCTGTCCTTTGTAAAGAAGCTATTTGGTGTCTGTGTCAAAGGCAAAGTTGTCAAATCCTAGCCCAGGATCTGCTCTTAAACGATTTTGTAAGCCATGGGACGCCTGGGTGGCTGATTCGATTGAGTTTTGGCTCAGGTCATGATCCCAGCGTCATAGGATTGAGCCCCACATCGGGCTCCATCCACACTGAGAGCGGAGCCTACTTGAGATTCTCTCTCTCTCTCTCTCTCTCTCTCTCTCTCTCTCTCTCTCTCCTCTCTCCCTCTCTCCCTCTCTCCCTCTCTCCCTCTCCCCCTCTGCCACTCCCCCTCTAAAATGTGTGTGTGTGTATGTGTATGTGTGTGTGTGTGTTTGTATATATATAAAAGAATTTTATAAGCCTTGAAAGTAGCTTTAAATAATAGCTTCTCCAGTTGTTTTACTGGGGAAGAATCATTTGTTTCATAGCTGATCTGCTCAGCACAGCAGGCACACAAAGGCGTTAAGTGATGTCTCATCTAGGTTTCATGTCCTCTATGTCCCACTGTCCCCTAATGAAGCCATGCCAATACGAAACTCTCTTCTTACTGTGCTGTTACTCACCCTGAATTGTTGCATGGGCAAGCCACTTTAAAACTTTGATCATCAGTGTTTGAGTCACTTCATAACTTCTGTTACCTGGTAGAAAGGGAAGCTAAGCTCTCAGAACTTAAAGTCCGTGCTGATCAGAGCCACCAGCTTCTAGAATTTCATTCCTAAACTTGCCGCTTAGAAACAGCTAAGTATTTCAGGCTGTGGATGGTGATGCATTTTTCTCCCTAACTTTCCTCCGGCCAGATATGGTTCAAGCCCAATCGCAGAGGCCAGAGAAGGGGGATATGTGAGCAGGTATCATGTGCATGGAGCCTCGCGGTTGGTCAGGCATCGGGAATAGTGGGGACTGTGACTCAGCCAGAACCCTGATGCCTCACCTCCGTGGGCAGCCACCAATCAGTTGATTGTTGCCACGTGGAATGTTGGATCTTGTGTTGCCAAATCTTGCAACTTTTTTTCCAAGAAAAGTCTGTAACCTAGGCTTTTAATGTTGGCAGCTCACAGTAGTCATAACAAACAAAAATAAAACCTGTCTGAGGGCCACATGTGACCTGTGACCTGAGACTCCAGTCTGTTTTATCACAGCAGTATTAGTTGGTCACCACTGTGGGGGAAGCAGTGTGTAATAGGTATAGTCAGAGGCAGCCCAGAAAGGCAAGACGCACACTTGGTGTCATTGAACGTCACACGCAAAATCATTGAAAATGATTTATTTAAAAATTTTTTTTAAATGTTTATTTATTTGAGAGAGACAAAGACGGAGACAGAGACAGAGCATGAGCAGGGGAGGAGCAGAGAGAGAGGGAGACACAGAATCCGAAGCAGGCCCCAGGCTCTGAGCTGTCAGCACAGAGCCTGACGCGGGGCTCAAACTCACGAACTGTGAGATCATGACCTGAACTGAAGCCGGATGGCTAACCAACCGAGCCACCAGGAGCCCCGAAAATGATTTTTTAAAAAATGGGCAATGTGGTTTAACACAGTGGTTCTGAAACCTCAGCGTGCATCAGAATCTTCTGGAAAGCCTGTTAAAATATACGTTTTTTGGGTGTACTTCCAGAGTTTCTGATTTAGTGGGTCTGAAAATTGTCATTTTAAACAAATTCCCAGGTGATGCTGATTCTGCTGGTTGGTGGTCATCTTTTGAGAAGCTGTTTCAGGTTGAATCGTGAAATGTTGAAATCCTAACCCCCAGTACCTCAAAATGTGATCTTATTTGGAAACAGGTCTGTACAGATGTATTTAGTTAAGATGAGGTCATTTTGCAGTAAGGTGCGTCCCTCATGTATGACGTACGGTGACTGGTACTGTTACAAGAAGGAGGCCGTGTGAACACAGAAACTGGAGTATTGGAATGATGTGTCTGTTAGCCACAGGGGAGAGGCATGGTCCAGCTTCTCCCCCAGAGCCTTCGGGAGGAACGGAGTCCACCGATACCCTGATTTTGGACTTCTGGCTGTCAGAACCTCGGCAAGGCAATAAGAGTCTGTTGTTTTAAACCACTCAGTATGTGTACTATGTTAAGGCAGCCCCAGCAACTAATACAGAAGGGCTGGTTGAACAGAAAATGGTAATTCCCAGACTGGGAGCCCACTCACATGCTAGTCTAAAGTTCTGTAAGCTAGTCAAAACCAGAACACAATGCCTAATTATGGTGGTGGCTCCATCGGGCACCTGAGCCACGATGCGATGCATCAGTCTTACTCTCTGCAGAAGGCCTGGGCAGAGGAGGTGATAAGGGTCTAACTCAAGGCAGGGGCAGACGTCACCCCATCCCCGCCTGCTTCGGGGTAGTCATCCTGGTAGCTTTGAATCACCTTTCTGGAAGTTACCAAGAAAAGATTTATGAAGTGAAAATGCTGACCCTGCCATGTAAGTATCAGTGGATCGTAGCAGAAAGTAAACCAGTTTGGGTTTTCCTGCCTTAATTTTTTCTTCTTATCTGTTTTGTTTGGAACTTAAAGAGGAGCTTGAAATCAGCTAGCTAGCGTGTTCACTTTCTCTCTCTCTTTTTGTGATAGGAAATTCAGTTTAATTAGTACATTAAATATTAGTGCCTATATACATTGTTATATATTTTTTTAATTTAGAAATTTAAATTTTATTTATTTTTATTGTAACAAAAACACATGAAATGGACCACCTTGGCCATTTTTAGGCACGCAGTAATGTTAATTGTGTGCACCTTGTTGTACAGTAGATCTCCAGAATTTTTTTCTCTTGCAAAACTGAAACCCTATGCTTTTGGAATAATAGCTCCCCTGATTAGCTTACTTTTTGACTTTGGCCAGGTTAATAATTGTTGGGATTCAGCATGCCCGTTGCAAACAGCCCCTGAGTTATAGTCAAACCTTTGTGCAATATTAGATTACTTTAGGCAGGATCACTGTTAAGTTGGCTCCCTCTCTCTTTCACCACCAAGCCAAGATAAATTTTTTTCATTGTACACCAGCACAGGGTATGCAGATGAGCTCATGCCACACTGACGTCAGCTCAAGCCTAGAAGAATCACAAGAGCTTTTCAAGAAAAAAAAAAAATGCAGTGGTTGGAGTGACGGTCTCAAGATACCTTCAAAGGGGCAAAGTTGTATCAAGCTGACTGAGTTGTAGGGATGTAGGCAATGCTGGTAGGTGAGGCGTATCTGATGCTGGAGACCTGTCAGCCCCCAAGCCCCACCCTGCCTGTCCCCCCCCCCCCCCCCCGCCCCCTGCTCTCTGCTCCACTCCTCTCCTGGTCCTCACAAGACACAAAAGCACACTCAGATTGCTTCAGTGCTATTTTTTTTCCCTAGCTACATTTGTTCCTTCTTTTTGAGCTTGTGCCAGCTCTTCTGACTTTTTGAACTTTTGGTTTTATTCAGAAAGGTAATTTCAAGATCTGTTCTGGTTTACAGTTTTGGCACCTTTTGCTTCTCAGATATCTGCTATTAGGCAAGAGCGGAGAACCGAAGTGCATTTGGCAGCGGCTTCCCCTTTCACAACAGAACTAAATCACACAAAATTGGTTATTTTCCCGTTCAGGCGCTCTCTTGAGAGACAAAACCCTGAGTGTTATGTCTTCCCCCACACCCTCGCTTCTTGCCAGTTCAGTCGAAAAGCATTCCCTTACTGTTTATTCAGTGGGCATTTTCACTCACTTATGTGGATTATTTGGTTGCTGGATGGTCTTAGAAAACTTGGGAAAATGGCAATGATAAAAACAAACCAGATGTGGCATCTGAACTCATAGATCGTGGGTTTTTTTGTTTTTTTGTTTTTTTTTTTTAACCGGATATGCATTGTCTCAATATCTGGCTTGGTGTTCCCTGTGCTGTCTACATGAGTTGTTGGTATTTGCAATCTTTCTTACCTCCAAGAAGGACCTGTAGTCGCCGTGGTCTGGTGAACGGGTACCATTGCTGCCCGCCAGCCGGCCTTTGGGACATCCGTGGCTCCAGTGACAGGTGATTCTTGAGCCCCTCCCCAGGGACCGCAGACTACTTTAGGACACTCTGGGGTAATCCAAATCCCTGGGAACCCTTCACACTTCCTCTTGGAAGCCATGTCGCAAAATCTCTTTATTCTTCCTGTCTTGGTCACCCACTGTCCTAACCAACACTTTGGGAGGATATGACAGGAGAATTCTGTGGGATTGTGGCTTAACTGGCCCTTCAGACGTTCTGATTTCCTCTCTTGCCCCATTCCCTCTTCTTGCTGCCCCAGTTTCTTTTATGCATGGCTTGGCCATCCCAGTCACAGGTCCCGGTCTCCCTGTACTGCTTGGCTTCCCCTCTGCATCCAGAGCCCGGGTTCCTCCCAGGTCAGGGGCTGCCATTTTGGTGCTCCAGGCTCGGCCCAGACCTCCCATCTGGCTTTCCTCCATGCTGATTCTGTGGCGCCCACATCGAGGCACAGTGCATTCAGGTTTCTGGGAGCGTGGTTGGTGGGATGGTGGTTCAGCTTGGAGACAGGAGCCTGGGGGGACTCACCCCCAAAAGAGAGAGCAGCCAGACCCCAGGACGTGGGTGGGATTCCCTTCTTAGGCCAGTGTCTAAGGCAGGTCAGTAGCAACCACTCCCGATCAACCATCCATCAGTCTCTTAGAACCTCCTTTCTGCCTCACATCATTGCAAAATGTTGCTTAAAAACGAATGGAACACTTTTAAGGCAGCCTTCTGTTGCTTTTTTTCTCCTAATTTGTGTTTCAAAGTAACTGAATATTACCTGACCTTCCCATGTTTGCCCCACCCCTTTTCCTTCCATGTGTGTCACTTGTTTTTCATACAGAGTCACTGTAATGCAGGTGAGGGACGCCAGGCTAGCAGGGTGGCAGTCAGTTATTTGCATGTTCCGTGTGCTCAGAGGCCACTTGCATCTCTGGTCTGTGAACCAGCACAGTTACCAGGTATGGCCGCAACGCCACCCGAGTGCCGTGTTGACAAAGTCGGCTGTCAGACATGGGCTCAAAGACCCTTCCCTTGGTGACAGCAGCGTCAGTGATTTTAGTCGCCTGATATGCTGAGGGGGAAATCGAAGTAGAATTGGTTGTTTCGGAAACAGGGGGTAGAATGTTCACTTCTCCTGAGGTACTTCCAGTTTGCTGAGGATCTTCGCAAACTGTCTTGAGAAAGAGGATGTAGGTGAAGGACGAGACAGGCTTTTCGTGGAGAAGGGAGGGAAGCTGCACTTCATCTGACTCTCCGGGTTAGCCACCGTGGGGCCCCTGCCTTCCATACGTCATGTCATTTAATATTTGGGTGCAACTCCAGGGTATGGTCACCACCCTGCAGGTTCAGAAAGCTGGCCCAGTGTCTCTGGATATAGGAGCCGGGGATTCTGATTCTCAGACAGTAGCTTTTGGGGGAGGGGATTTTTTTGTTTGCATCCTGAAATTCTGCTAAGCCCATGTAGGATTTAACCTACAAGGCCCATTGCCCATCTCTTATAAAAAAAAAATTTAATGTTTATTTATTTTTGAGTGGGGGGAGAGAGAGAGAGAGAGAGAGAGAGAGAGCGAGAGAGAGAGAGAGAAAGTGGGGGAGGGGCAGAGAATCAGCTCAGAGCCTGGCGTGGGGCTTGAACTCGTGAACCGTGAGATCATGACCTGAGCTGAAGTCAGGTGCTTAACTGACAGAGCCACCCAGGCGCCCCCTCCCCCTTGCCCCTCTTTTAAACGCTGCTGTCTTTGGAGGTTGTGAGGGAGGCAAATGAAATAAAGAAGACCCCCTTGGAGCACCAAGGACTCTCCAAGCCTACTCCACTCACTGTCCTCCTCATCTGGGGCTTGGCCAGTCATCTCTGGCCAGGGCAGGCCAGTTATCCCCCAGGGCACCGATTCTCATCTTCTGAGAATCTAGAGCTGTATTTGCTCCTCTTTAATTTCCAAACAGTAATTTATCAACTTTTGGAAGTGAACTTGGACTTTCAGGACCTTTCTGTTTCTCTGCTGCTTCTCCAGCAGCCATGTTGTTCCTCCCCCTAATTTCTTAGCATTTCTGTGATGCTAGGAGAGGGCAGAGCACGTTCTACTGTAGCTATGGGAATGGTGAAGTTCAGGAGGTAGGATGACGTTGTGACGGCTTTGGTATTATAGCTCCACGTGCGTTTTCTCCCCACCCTCAATATGTTTCTTTGAGGGCAAGGCCGTGACCTGCTCTGGCGCCCACAGAACTTAACACTGTGGTCCAGTAAAAGTGTGGAGAGTCCAAATAGAGCGAGAAGAATATCATGATGTAAGGGATGGGTCATGTGTGTCTCAAGAACAGTTGACCATTGATGTAGACGTTTTTTCTTTGTGAGTTGCTGATCTACTTGCTTGGGCTTCAGGAAACATACTCTTGACTAAGTCTTCTAGAGGGTAAGGAATAAAAGCTTGAATACAATAGCCAAAAGAGTAGAAACAACCCGATGTGTATCTCCTGATGAATGGATAAACAAAATGTGGTCTGTTTGTATGATGGACTGTTACTTGGCCATAAAAAAAAGAATAAGGTGCAAATACATGGCACAACACGGATGGATGAACGTTGAAAGTGTTGTGTTAAGTGAAAGAAGCCAATCTCAAAAGACTGTATATCATATGATTGGATTTATATGAAATGTCCAGAATAGGCAAATCTGTAGAGACAGAGAGTAGATTCGTGCTTGCCTAGGCCAGATGAGGTACTAGTGGTGGAGAACGGGAATGGCTACTGTTGAGCACAAGGTTTCTTTTGGGGTGATGAAAATATTCTAAAATTAGATTGTGGTGATGGTTGCACACCTCTGTGAGTGCACTAAAAACCATTGTACTGTACACTTTAAAAGAGTCACTTGTTTGGTACATGAGTTATAGCTCAATAAAACTTTAGAAAATATCTCTGATGGCTCCCTCCTTCCTGTAGAATGAGGTCATGATCCATAGAGTATATAGGATCTTTGAGGGTGTCCAGCACCCTCCTTATGGACAACCACTTCTCCTCTACACCTTTTGCCTTTGCCCCTGATGCTCACGCTGCAGAGAAGCTCTTGCCTTTACCACATTATTCCATGTTCTTACCCGCAACCCATTGTTTATGCTCCACCCTCCGCCTAATGTGCCAAACCTTGCCCACCTGTAGAACTCCTGCTCCTCTCTTAAAGTCCAGCTCACACATCCTCCTCTCTCTCTTTGGCTTTCCTACCTACCCCATTAGATTTCATTGCTTCCTTAATGTGTGTTTTCATCACCTCGTAGAAGTGTGTTGATTATAACGGTTACCATACTATATATATTTTTTTTAATTTTTTTTCAACGTTTATTTATTTTTGGGACAGAGAGAGACAGAGCATGAACGGGGGAAGGGCAGAGAGAGAGGGAGACACAGAATCGGAAACAGGCTCCAGGCTCTGAGCCATCAGCCCAGAGCCTGACACGGGGCTCGAACTCATGGACCGCGAGATCGTGACCTGGCTGAAGTCGGACACTTAACCGACTGCGCCACCCAGGCGCCCCTATATTTTAAATGTTTACATACATTTCTCCTGCAAGGGACTGTGAACTTTCCAGGAGATGTGCCAGCATTTTACTTACCTGTCTTTCTGCCTCTGCCTCCCTCCCTGTAGGAGAGGGTGTGAATACAAGCACCTGGGGCTGGTAAGAGTGGCTGAAGTTGAATTCCGTCAAGGAGACCAGCTGGGAGATCCTGATGGACAGCAGTGAGGGGCCTTTCTAGAGTAAGGACAGTGGGGACGACAAGAGGGGACAAAGCTAAAGCTCTGCATCATTTGTGACCTGCCAAAAGTACAGAGCACTTTGTCACCGTAGCTGATTTCCACGTTGGGCCTGAGAGGGCTGGGCTGTATGTGTCAGCCAAGTGCCTGGGATGGGGAAGTAGAGTAGAAGGGTAGCTGGTGGGGTTCTAAGGGACAGGAACTGAGAAACTACTATGCGCCTGGCATTATGATGCTGGACATCAATGACAGTCAGAAGTGGGCACCTAAAATTCCAGCTGCTGATTGTCACTGGCATCTAATACTAATCTAATAACGCCCGTAACAGGGTAGGCACTCAATCAACATGTATGCAAAAGGAAAAGGAAGGAGGGAGGGAAGGAAGAAAAGGAAGGAAGGAAAGAAGGAATGAAGAAAGGGAGGAAGGAAGGGAGAGAAAGAAGGTGAGCTCTTCAGACAATCAGAAGTCACCTTTGCCCAGTGTGCCATTCTGTGTCACACTGACCCGGCTCAAACTCTGGCAGGGTCCCGGGCTGACTATGCTGTTGAAAAAGAGATCCAGGTCTCATCTCTATCTTTCTTAGAGGTCTCGGGTCACCCACCCCCCTTCTCATCACCAAGGTGTTCATTAGGAGGCGCTCGGCTTGATGTCTGGCTTCTGCCAGTGGCCGGGTTTGTTAGAGCTCCTGGAGGGAAACCGTGGCAGGAGATGGTCTGATAGCATCTCCCTCTGCTGAATGAGTGTCATCTCTTTCACCTTTCCCACCTCTTCCTCTTCCCACTCTTCTTCCTCCTCCTCAAATCCATCCTCAGACTCAAGGGTAGGACCACTCGGCTTTAAGCCCATTTTAAATCACAGCTTTCCACCTCTCAGGGGCTGGCTCAAGAATGGGCAGCTCCAGGGGCCCCTGGGCGGCTCAGTTGGTTATGCATTCGACTCTTGATTTCAGCTCGGGTCATGGTCTCACGGTTCATGAGTGTCAGCCCTTCGTTGGGCTCTGCACTGACAGCGCGAAGCCTGCTTGGGATTCTCTCTCCCTCCGCCCCTCCCCCTTCTCCTCTCTCTCTCTCTCTCTCTCTCTCTCTCTCTCTCTCTCTCTCTCTGTCTCTCTCTCTCAAAAATAAATAAACTTAAAAAAAAAAAAAAAGAAAGAAAAGAACGGGCAACACCATCCTTCAGATTGGCGAGTATCCCCTATCTGATGGGCAAGTGGTCTTTCATCCTGGGATTTCCGAGTTGTCAACAACAATTAGAAGCTTTCATTTGAGCCCTTTGGGCTGGATTGTCAGGGAGAATAGACCCAGTCAAGGAGCAGGAGGAGAGATGGGTCCCTGTGTTTCCCTGGATAATAATAGCCTTCCCTTGTTTTCAACTAGATGAGACTGATTGGTTTTGGAATAAACCTCCATCTATGGCTGTGCTAGCTTGGTTTACTTCCCACTGGCCTTTTGTTCCAGCACCTGTTATGGTGACCCAGGCCGAAGCGATGTCTGGCTGCCCCAGCTTTTCGTTTGCTCCAATTTTCATTGGCCTCATTATTTCTGTGGGTCTCCAAAGCTTGGACAGAAGCCATTAAAATAAAAAGAGACTTGGTGTGTGCTGTGGTCAGTCTTGCTGTTGCCTGTATTTCCCTTTATGTGAGTACTTTCTGTACTTCGGGAAATCGGTGTGGATCAGTTGGAAGGTGGGGCTGGTTTCTCTCTCAGCCCTTTCTCTACCACCCCCATTCCCACCATATTGCCTGTGGGCATGCTCCTCATCTCTTGTCACATCACGCCAGTGTGCGGTGCACGTGGTCATTTGTTTGGAGCAGGGGGGGGGGGGGAGCAGCTGAGGCTATTTGTGGCCGGAGATGGCCACCCTCAAGGTCCAGCCAGGCAGCTCTGGCCTCCATCCAGACACCTAAGGGCTGGGGCCCCTGGGCCTCTGAACACTTGTACCCTGTTCATGGTAACCAGGTGGGCGGGTTTGGCCACTGAACTCTGGACACCATACCCACAAGGCCATATGCAGCCTTTCTAGTGGGCTTCCTGCTGAAACCAGGCCAGGCAGGGAGTCCTCCGTTCCTGGGGCCACATGTGCCCAGCATTCCTGCATCTCTTGGCCCCCTTAAATGTCCCAGGGAGTGGACAGTCTTTATGGTCAGTGTCGTGTGTATCCCTCTCATTGTTGGTGTGGCGTTTCCTGAATGTTCTCCAGGCTCCACATTTCTCTTGAAATATAGGGCCCATGACTGTCTGCAGTCCTCAGGATGTTGACTGTTGGGGGGGACAGGCCTTGGGCCTCAGGCTCTAAATCCACACTGCATTCCCAGCACACCTGTTAAGGATCTCCTCTGACCCCGCGTTCCCTCTCTGGCATGCTAGCCTCTGCTTTTTCTCATCTGAATTTGCTTAATTTCACCGAATGTAGACATTTCTGACACTCTCTCTCTACCTTCCCTTTCTTCTTCCCCATCTGGGTGGTTCCAGATCCAGGACTCCTCATTGCTCTAACCCAGAAACCCAAGAGTCTACAAATGTCCACACTGGCTCCCAACACGGCCCTTTCTTGCACACTACTACCTCTCTTCAAGGGTATCCTTTGGTCTCATGGAATTATTTGGGAAGCAGATTGAGCCATCTTCCACAAAGGTTTCCATTCTTGTAGTCTTACACTTTTCTCCTCTTTACCTTCTTGAACTGATGGACTCCATCATTTGCTTTTTGTTTGTCTCTAGAAGTTTTCTGGATGCTTTAAATTGCTTTTTATCACTTTGGCACATTTTTATGCTACCTCACTCCATCCATTCCTCTTTCCCAGGTCTCTTCTCGCTCTATCCATTATGGAAACAAAAATGCAAGTAGGGAATCAGGAAACAAGCAAGTGTTCAGAGTTGGGGGGGCACTATGGTGTATGGGAATCCACTGTAGGAGTGACGATCACCCTCATAAGACATGCTGTAGGCGTCACCTGTCACCTCAGTGCCTGATCCTGCAAAAAACAACCATCAGCGTTTTCTTCTCCAGAGAGCTGGCTCTAACCAACCACGTCTCTGAACCACTAGCATATTTTCCTGCGTTGCAATCATTTTGATGTGGTTCATGAGCAGAGGACAAGTAGATTCTATTCCCAGAAACAGGAAGAGAGAAACAAAAATGTTTTCGGTTTTGGTTTATTGGCTTGTGTTATAAATGTCTCATTATATTCCTCATAAGTCTTCTTCAATGGGAATCTTCAACATGGAAAAAAAAACAAAACTTCCCCCCCGCCCCCAGTACCTTGTCTCACTGGGAACTGCAGCCTCTTGTTTGAAAATCTGACTCAGAACACTGTGCCTCCGTTTTCTGGCCTTGAATTTAGCATGCTGTCATTTAAATGAGGGAGGTGGATAATCTTATCAGGTACCACTTGGACTGGAGCACAGTTGCCTATTACACACCATCCACAGCCGCTGCCATCTTCTTAACAGCTGAGTAACGTGGGCAGCTCATGTCTGCTGGGATTGATAAGGCATGGTGTGGTGTTTTTGTTTTTGTTTTTGTTTTGTTTTGTTTTTTGTTACCAACCCAGCATTCTGTTTCCATCTTGGATACTGGAAAAAAGTCATGATTCTGCTCTTTCATCTATGAATGAAAGTGATTGCTTTAAAATCTTCATTTTGGCATGGTGGCAATGCTTTATTTTTATTTATTCATTTTTGAGAGAGAGAGAGAGAGAGAGAGCGAGGGAGGGAGCGTGAATGGGGGAGGGGCAGAGAGAGAGAGTGTGGGAGGGGCAGAAAGAGAAGGAGATAGAGAATCCCAAGCAGGCTCCACTCTTAGCACAGAGCCTGATGCAGGGCTCAATCTCATGACCGTAAGGTCATGACCTGAGCCAGTATCGAGTCTGATGTTTAACAGACTGAGCCGCCCAGGTGCCCCGGTGGCTATGCTTTAATTCAGCTTCACAGATGAGTCCTTCATGATGGTAGAAGACAAGATTTTTGAGGTAAGGGGCCTTGGGGATCTCAACTTATTTCCAAATGTGAATCTTTCCAGATCAGAATCTTGCTTTCCCTACCATAGCTGGCAGAACTCATGGGTTTCGTCCTTTACGCACAAAGCATGCATGCCCCAGAGCATATAAACCAACTCTCCATTTGTTCAATACCATGTCCTGTTTACTTACCGATCACAACAGTCTGTCCCCCTTGAATCGAGGAGTTCCCATGGATCTGAGGAGTTCACCTGGATGCAAAGGAACTAAAATAAAATGGGTAGTTCTCGGAGAGTTTGGGGGATCAGGCAGAGCCAACCAGATGGAGTGGTTTATGTGGTGGGCTGGAGGCGGGTTGGGAGTGGAGGTTTGAGACGAGTTAGAACTTCTGTGGAGGTTTCTGGGCCTCAAAGAGGAAGGATTTTTGACATTTCCTGAGCAATTACTATATGCCTTACTCTGTGCTAAGTGCATTTCATTTCATCTCGTTTAATGGAAAAGCCATAAAAAATGTCAGCCTCTTTTGAAAGCTTGGCCTTAGAAGCAAAACCCCTAAGATAAGGAGGTGAAACATTTCCCCTGTGTGTGGAAGGTAACTTAAGGGTCTGTATTTTTTTCTGAACATTTGCCATTCATTGAGGACATTTTATGTGTCAGGCACTTAGCTAAGTACCTGGCATATCATTCAATCCTAACAAAAGCCCAGGGAGTTAGGACTCTGAGGCCCCATTCTGGGTGTCTTCTGCTGTGTAACAAACTACTTGGAACTTAATGACAGCCATCATTTGTTTTGATTTTGGATCTATGATGTGGGCAAGGGTTAGCTGTTCTGGCTTCTCTCTGTTCCCTGGAGCATCAGCCTGGCCACTGCATGAGGCAGGATGGCCCCTTCGAATATGGCTCTCTCACTTGACCAGCACGATGGTGCTGGCTGTAGCTGGGAGTTCAGTCAGGGGTGCTGGCTCTTCTCCATGTGCACCATTCATAGTGCTGCTTGGGTTCACCCACAGCATGGCAGCTGGATTCCCAGGCTAAGTATTCCAAACAGGAAATGGAAGCTGCCAGTGTCTTAAGACTGACATGGGATCACTTTTCTCATCTGCTATTGGCCCAGCAGACACAGAGCCTACTCGGGTTCGAGGTATGGAAAAAGGGACCATGGCTCTCAGTGGGTCATGTAAGAATTTGCAGCTATCTTCATTCTACCAGAGGCCCAGAAAGGTTAAGTGCCTTACCCTGTATCACACAGCTAACATGTGGCGAGGCCCCCTGAGCTCTGCTTCTTAGGGATTCTGTGACACTCCTGAGTTGGTCAGAACACCTGACTGACCTCAGTCCAGGTTTCTGTACCTTTTCCTGCCATTAACTTGGCCTCTATATCAATCCCACCACAGCTACAGAAACCCAGTAAAGCACATCCTAGAAACATTCCTATCACTTTACTTGGTTTTGGAATTGCCTTTAGGAGCAAACTTGGAAGAATCCTAGACCTGAGAAGAAAAGACCCAGGGGTGTGTGAGAACCATTTTTGGATAAAGGAAGGATGGTGTGTAGGTCCCAGAGTGCCTTGTGTTCTGTTGGCCGTGTTGTTCTTGAGCAGGGCTTGGCCAACTACAGCCGGGGAGCCAAAGCCTGCTGCCTGTTCATGCACAGCTCTTGAGAAGAAAATGGCTCTACATTTTTAAACGGTTGAAGACAAAGGCAAGAAGACTGTGGAGCAGAGTCGTAAAGTTGCAACAAAGACCAAATAGTCCATGAAGCCTCTTGCACAAAAGTTTGTTGACCCTGGTTCTAGGCAGGGTCAAGGCCTGTGTTACCAGAGGCCTAGGTAAGAATCAGGACCTGTGTTACCAGCACTACATTTCAGGTCTGCGTAAGAAGACATTTTCCGACTAGACATGAAGAGGAATAGCAGCCCACAGCTGGAGGTCATGCAGGCAGGTGGCTGTGCCTAGGATACTATAGGTCAGTGGTGTGCTGGAGAAAAAAAGTGTGTAACATCTAGCTCTCCAGGCAAGAGGAGCCCTGATTTGTAAAGTTTGTCTATTTCTATGGTACAAATCCCACCATGGCCAATTTCCAGTTCCGATACAATGTCACTCCAGGAGGAGTTGGGAAGAGAGACACATAATCTGCTCTTGGAGCCCCAGTTTTCCACCATGACAGGTTCAGGGGACCGACCATGTGTCACACTGCCCCTCAGGTAGCTCCTAATCTAGGGACACACCTGGGTTTGGGGAGGAATGAAAATGCTGGAAAACCTTTGAAATTCTACCTGCCTCTCTGGGCTCACGGGGAACCGCTATTAGTATCTACAAACGCAGGAAGACTAAGTTCTTGCTCTGGCTTCACAGCGGCTACACCCCACCTGCTATTCCATTGTCCCCACATTTGGTTCAAAAAATCTTGATTTCTTCAAAGAGTGACAAGTGTGACTGCGTCCAAATTTAGAATTGGTCTAACAAAGCATCACTTGAAGCAAAGTTACAAGACGAATCGATCACAGATCGGGAGAACACATTGGGAATATAGAAGAGATCAAGGTTTTGTGTGGAGAGGACGATGTAGCACTTATCAGCCAATTAAAATGGAAAAACAATTGACAGTCCAATAGGAAAATGGGCAGAGTGTAGACAGTTTACACCCATTCAGATACAAAAGCGGAAAAACGTGGAAAATGAGCAGTCTTTTGATCTGAAAGGGCAGCAGTCTCTCTGTTAGCAGGGACAGGTAGGATACAATGGTGATTCATTTATGTCATCCATTGGATTGGCCCAAAGTAATAATACCAAGCACATGAGCTGGGAAACCATGGCACGTTCACAGCTGATGAGCATAAATTGAGACTAAAAACAAGCCTAGCCTATGACCTAGAAATTCCAAATTGGGCTATACATCCAAGAGTCCAGAAAAACTCTCACCTCTTCAAGAGGCAAGTACACACACAAAAATCATTGCATTATAGTTTGTGATAGTGAAAAATCAGAAGCAGTGTTAAGTCCATCAGCCAGGGAATGGCCGAGTAAAACTTTGGTCTGGAAAGCCCCATGGCCGTTGGGCAGCAATGAAAAGGGAGGGCGCAAGAGCTGTTTCCCAGCGAGCATTGCCAAGGTGAGATCGCTAATTGCACAATGACACATACAGTCCGGTATCATTTCCGCTCTTAAAATGTAGATGAAACAGTGCTGTGCAGTTCACAGAACATACTGAGAAAGTTCTGGAGGGCTACAGGAGACGATAGGTGGAGAGAGAGAAGGCCGGGACCCGGCAGGAGAGGGACAGTCAGAAGGGTCTTTAGTTTTATGTATGGGTGTGTTAATTTTTCTTAAGGAGAGTATATTGATGTATTTCTTGGATAATATTTTTAAGAGATATTTATGTATTTCTTGGATAATATTTTTAAGTTAAAAATGGAGTGACTTCTGTAAGAGAATGTGCCAGATCTGTGGGGTTGGCCATCTGGGGGCTTCATGGGTGACGTGGGGGAGTGGCTGGGTGTGGTGGTCCTTTTGGCCCCATGAGATTGAACTTCCCTTGAGTACTGTCCCTCATCACCTCTCTCAGCTCCATACAGGCCTTGGTATTCTCTCCACACTCTTGACTAAGCGAGAAATCACGTCTTTAATCTCCTGTGGCACAATCTAGACAGGGCCATGTTACGTCTTTATTTGACAGGAGAGAAATAGTCACATTAAGTGGATGGTGTTGGGACTGCCAGTGCTTCCTCTTGCTTGCAGGTGCCTGCCTGCCCCATCAGGACCCACTTTCTCCCATTCCCTCCCCCACCTGGCTGCCCTCAGGCACATCTAGATTCCTCTCTGTCCAGACCCAAGGAAACAGAGGCAAAGCCCACCTTCCCCCACCTTTTCCCCAGGTTTGTGCCCCAGGAATGACTACTCATTTCAGGGAAGCCTTGGTGTATAACCAGTGAGCAGCCTCACTCCCTCCTTGGCATGGCAGCCATGTCCAAATCCCACCCCGTAGGCTCGCATCTGGATGTGAGACACAGAGGGCAGCTCAAGGGTTTTCCTCACCCGGACACCTATGGTTAGGTGGAGTGAAGGCGAGGGACGGCTTCCTGGAATATTGATAACACTTGTCGAGTGCCAGATGCTCTTAACTGAAGTCACATTTTCTCCTTTCATCCCCGGTAGTAATAATGAACAGTAGGTTTTATTATCTCCATTTGATAGACAAAGAAACTGCCTCTGAAAGTAACTTAACCTATCTGAAGTCATGGAGCGCAGACTGAAACCCAGAATGTCTGCCTCCAATGCCTTTTACCCTTTCGGTGATGTTCCTCCCATAGGGATTTCATTCTAGAAACCCTGGGAAGGCTCCTCCCTGTTTCCTGCACAGCCTCTTTGGGTAAAGTGAAAGATCACTTCCCCCACCCCACCCCCACCGTGAATTTTGGGTGCCAAGCATGCTGTGTTGTGAGGATCCCCAGGACTCCTCTTAAGTTGTTACTTGAACTTGAATTTGAGGTGAAACAGACAGAAAATGTATTTTCAGATATAGTTTATGTTTTGGATTCAAAGGAGGCAGGGCTAATTCAGAGGAGGTGTGAAGTTAGGAACTCCTTTGATGCTATTTATAAAGTGCCTGGGGGATAACACAGTATCTAAGCAGAGAATGTGTTCTCAAGCCCCCAGGCTGCTGCTGACCTTAAATTCACACCTATTTCACAAATTCCACAAGGAGGGGGTGTTGTGTTTCTTTCCCTTCAGATTACCAGCTTTGCATTCCTCAAAGTCTTCAATTACCTGGGGGGTTTCCTTTTGGACCCTGAGAGGTGACAGTGTGAAAGCCTTCCAGGGCTTCCCCCTATTAACAAGAAGGAACCTGATGATGACAGTAGAGCACTGAGCTCTAATTTTTGTTCAGAGACAGAGCCAGGAAGAAGGCGGGTCCTTGCCTTCAACACCTTCACATCACGTCCTGCACGATGTAAGAGAAGGATCATCTCAAAATGTTGGGGAAGTTACTTCAGGACAGGACCAGATATGCATTTTTCATTCACATTTGTCTGATGTGAATTATTTTTCTAGTTTATATATTTATTTTGAGAGAGAGAGAGAGAGAGAGAGAGAGAGCGAGCATGCGCGCGCGAGCACACGGGTGAGGGGCAGAGAGAGAGAGAGAGAGAGAGAGAGAGAGAGAGAGAGAGAAAGAGAGAGAATCCCAGGCAGGCTCTGCACCATCAGCATGGAGCCTGATGTAAGACTTGAACTCATGAACTGCGAGATCATGACCTGAGCCAAAGTCGGACACTTAACCAACTGAGCCACTCAGTCGCCCCCTGACCTGAATTTAAAAGTTTTTATGACGGTGCATGAAGGGACCCTTCTGTCCTAGGAGAATCTGAAAACAAGGCTAACAAAGACATGAGCAGATTCGGATTATCCTCCCTCTTACTTCCTCCACTGGTCCTGAGACGCTGTAGCCAGCCTGTGACATTTTGCTTGCAGCCTGTGAGCAGCTACTACCTGTTATGGGTTGAATTGTATCCACCCCCCCCCCAAAAAAAGAGAGATGTTGAAGTCCCAACCCCCAGTACCTCAGAATGTGACCTTCTTTGAAAATAGAGCCTTAATGAACGTAACCAAGTAAAAATGAAGCCACTAGGGTGGGTGATAATCCAGTTAGACTGGTGTCCTTGTAAGAGGGGAAATTTGGGCATCACACACAGACCTGTGCATGAGGGCAGAGGCCTGGAGTGGTTCATCTCCAGCCAAGGACACGAGAGGTTGCCAGCAAACTGCTAAGACCTAGGAGAAGCAAGGAAGGTCCCCTTAGAGAGTTCAAAGGGATCACAACACTGCTGACACCTCGATTTCGGAGGTCTAGCCTACAGAACTTGAGACAAGAAATTTCAGTTAGTTTGAGCCAACCGTCCCCCTCCCCCATTTGTTGGTGTGGTCCTAGCACACTAATACAACTACCTCTAACTCACCCTCGTAAAATACTCCTTCAGGTGAAGTAAGGTTGAGAATTTCAGTTTGTCTGTCACAGGTAATGTGACGTGTGTTCTGAGGAAGATTGCAATGTCCTCTCCTGTCCTACGTGTTGTGTAGAATGTTGAAGTTCCCCCCATTAAGAGATGAATTCTACATCTCTCCTCTTGAATCTGGAGGAGACTTCGACTTGCTGTTGAGGCTGTGTGACTGCTGAGGCAGCTTCCACCCTGGAACACTTGCCCTGAAGCCATGAACTTCCACGCAAATGGTCTCCTTGTGTTGAGTCTGCCATGCTGTCAGGAAGCCGAAACCAGCCCGCATGGAGCCATGACTTTACATGGAGAGAAATGCCCAGAGAGCCCCCCGGTGGTCCATCATCCCTGTGCTTTCAGCTGCAGCTACTGTCTGATTGCACCTTGATGACAGACCCTAAGCCATAGCTACCCAGCCAAGCCTTCTTGGATTCCTGATTCACAGAAATCGAAGGAGACAACAAAATGATTGTCATGTTTAAAGCCACTAAGTTCAGGGAGATACGTTGCACAACACTAGATAACCAGAATAGTTACTGTACTCTGTGCTTTGCATTGGTTGCTTTCCTTTAATTTAAATTTAAAAAATAGATTGTATTCTTACTTCTGGTTAAATAGTTTGGTATTCACAGAAGCGGGAACACAACTGCAAAATCTCAGTGGCTTAACATAATAGGATTTATCTCTCACTCAAGTACAGTGTGGATGTTACAGGTCGGGTGGGTGGCCTCCAGACAGTGGCTCGGGGATCCGTATTCTTTCTTCTTAATGTCTCTGCTGCCCTGGTTCTCCTCAGGGTCCCCTGCCGGGCCATCGGTGTTCAGGTAGCCAAAGAGACAGGGGAAAGAGTGAGTGGAGAATAGTGCAGGATATTTCAGGGGCCAGGCCTGGGCCTGAAATCCACAACCTAGGGCCAGAGCTGGGGTTGGGGGCCTGTGTGCTGAGGCCTATCCAGTCCTAGCAGGCCAAGACCTGAATGTGTGTCCTGAATTGTTCCAGTGGCCCCCTCTTCACCAAATGGGGAAATCCAGCCCAATGCTGATGAATTCTAGCATTTACCTTGAAATGCTCATCAGGTATAGTTATCTTGTAGCCAAGAGCCCCTGCAGTTTAGGTTACGACCAGTCCTCTTCCAGAACAAGTCTTACTACATCTTGGACAATTCTTAGCAAAAGTCAGGGACCCTGAATAGTATTATAATTCAGAAATCAGAATTCTGTAATAGTTTCTCTGTGTCACTCTGAAGGCACTGTGTTTTTAAAATTCTACATTCTGTGGGGCGCCTGGGTGGCTCAGTCGGTTGAGTGACCGACTTCGGCTCAGGTCACGATCTCACAGTCTGTGAGTTCGATCCCTGCGTTGGGCTCTGTGCTGACAGCTCAGAGCCTGGAGCCTGCTTCGGATTCTGGGTCTCCGTCTCTCTCTGCCCCTCCCTTGCTCATGCTCTGTCTCTCTCTGTCTCAGAAATAAATAAACAAAATTTTTTTAAATTCTACATTCTGTGACAGCAGCCTTTTAAGGGAGGCATTGGTGGCAAAGGAAGGCATGGGGAAAGCTATTTTCCAGCTTTCTTGGTGAAAACAGTAATGCTTATTAGCATGCATTTCACACAATTTCCATGATAATGCTGTAATTTAAAACACTCTGAGTCAAAGACCTAATAAAGGAGGTTAGACTTGCTTTCTAAATTTGCTGCACAGATTGCTCATCTCTCTCCCCATCAATCTTCTTTCTCATAAGCAAAATGTAAAATTTGGAACGAAGAGTGGAAATACCAAGGTTTTGGCTGATCTTGTTAGCATTACCCTGCTGTTCCCCAACAACATTGTAAGCCTTTCAGTTCTGGTTCTAAGCCTGTATATGGAAAAAGTCCTCAGGTTACTTTTTGCCCTTCTGAGATTTGGGGGCTAAGTGGGGTAAATTATCCAGTGATGCTTATAATGCCCCCAAATCTTCGCCAAAATCATGTAGTGTTGATTTCCTTGGTTAATGACTAAATAATTGATGAGTTTTATCAAATTTAATATTTGATAAGCCATATTTAAAATTGATGGCTAGAACATCTGCCTTTCCGTGTGAAGGAGAATGAATATATATGTACGGCCTTCAGGGCAGTAGGAAACCAGTGATGGGTCCAGGCCCAGTGAGGTGGGGGCTCTCCCAACACTCCTGAAGTCCAGCTGAATAATTCCCTGGACGAACCACAGCATGGAGCTCATCATGAATGCCATGAGATTTGAACAGGGCCTGGAGAAGGATGATGGAGAAACCAAAGATGATTCAGGTCTCCTTCCTCTCAGTCTTGACCAGGCACCGCCACGTTGCAGGCTGGTCCCTCACTGTCCTTCACTCTGGGGGCTCCAGGGTTGTTCTGGTTCTCATCTCTGTGATCAGGAGGCACTATTGGAGTTAAGTTGCTTGAGAAAGGAAGACTGAATAGGGTAGAAGGTGACCGGGCCCAGAGAAAGACAAACCTGGTTTCTGTTGGCTGAACCAAGTGAACAGACCCAGTTCAAGATAGTGTTCTGTCATCTACTGGTCTGTAACAAACTACCCCCAAATTTAGTGGGGTGCAGGGTAGGTTCCCAGGGAAGCGGACGTGTGGAGGATGATTTTTAAGAACTGCCCTTGGGATCAAGACTTGGAACAGAGGGGAAGGAACAGTAGTGGACAGAAGAGGTCGTGCTGCCTTGCAGCTCAGTGGCAGCCCCAGTGGGCCCAACAGAAAATTCTGAAGGAATTTTAGAATTGCTCAGGTTGGACTGAGTTGTCCTGGCCTTTATGTCACGGTAGGCAAACTACAGCCTATGAGCCAAAACCAGGTGGTCACCTGGTTTTGTAAATAAAGTTTTATTGGAACACACCACACCCCTTCATTTACAAATTATCTAAGGAGGCTCTCACCTTACTTGGGCAGAGTTCAGTGGTTGTGGCAGAGCTATATGGCCCCCAAAGCCTGAAATATTTATATCTAGCTCTTTATAGACATTTGTTCAGCCCAGCTTTATGTTCCTACGCTCAGCAGCCATTGGATGTGACCTTGAACGGCAGCTTGTAGCAGAAGGAAGCTCTGGTATCCTCCTAGTAGTTGGATAGTGCGTCCTTCCTCCATGGGGAGCATGGGTGGTATTCATGGTGCCCTCCATAGTGGATCAAAATGACCGTTTTATTTTGCGCATGACTTTGTGGGTCAGGAATTCTAGAAGGGCTCAGAGTCTGACCTCCATGGCCTCTGCTGGACAGAAGGATCCACTCTCAAGATTTCTCTCTTGCTTAATGCCCCTTGGCTTCTTCTCTCTTCATGGGGTGTCTCATCTTCCAGGGTTTCTTCATACCGCCTGGTGGTTTCGGGACCATCACACTTCTTACATGAGGACTTCGGGATGTGGTAGCCATAGGTCTATGAAGGACCACATTGAAGCTGGCACAGAGTCACTCTGCTATGTCTTATTGGTCAAAGAATCAAGGGGGTGGAGCCACAGAGGCACAATCACAGCGCAGAAGAGCACGTGGCGCCATCCTTGGAAAATACCAGAATGTGTCTGTGGGCCAGGTAGCTGGCTCGCCCAGGTCACAGAGCTGTTTATGCTTCCCAACCACACAGTCACCTTCATCACTTGGGTGGCTTGAAATGACCATGAGAGGAATAGGACAGCTCAGGAATGGGCTTTGTCCCTGCCCCCAACCCCAGGGAGTCCATTGTTAAACATGCACCTGCACACCATGCCGCTGTGGGAGGGCTTTTACTTTGAAGCCAGAGGACAAGAAAAACAGTGTTTATTGAGCGCCAAGGGGCTCTACATATCCTGAAATCTCCAAACAACTCTGTGGGGTGTGATTGACCCTTATTTTACAGAAGAGGAATCCCAGGCTCAGTGGAAGTTGGGTAATGGGAGAGAATTTGAACTGGGGTCTTCTCACCCCTTGCTGTCCCGCTTCACAGAGCCTGGAGCCCAAGGAGAATGAAATTAACTGCTTCTCCAGGACCAGAAGGAAGCTCAGGTCAGACATGAGGCAGGGAAAGCTACCAAAGGGAAAAGGAGCAAAGACCTGGGTTGAAGTGGCAGTGGGGTTTCTAGGAAGGACCCGGGCCTCTGCCCTGTGCTGACACTTTCGATACTGGAAGGTTTTCCCCATTTCCAGGCAGCCAACCCCCAGCCATTTCTCACTGTCAAGAAACTTCTGATGTGTTGAGAAGCGTGAGTGGTCTGTGTGAGCGAGGGGGAGTGGGGACGCCCCTGAAAGTGGGGCAGAGGGAGGAAAGGTGGGATCAGCCGCCGCTATCAAGCTGCACCCCCTCCTTGAGAGCGCACTGGTCAGGCCAGTCAGTGGGTTTGAGGGAAAGCAGGGCAGGAAGGGGGCTTTCCTCTTGGAGCCCTGGGGCAGGTGGCATGGCAGCCCAGAGGGACGGTCTGTCCCTCCTTTAAATGGCATCCATTCCACTTCCTGGACCTCAGCCTCATGCCAGACCTGGCAGCCGCATCATTTGTACTTATTACCTTTCATTCTCAAAATCCTCAAAGGAGTAGGTCCTGTTATACCTGTTTGGTGAGAAAGTGAGGCCCAGAGAGAAGGCATAACCTTGTGGCTGCAGAATTAAGGTTTGCACTGGGTGTGCCAGCTCTGGACCTCACCCTAGCACATGGCCCAGGGCTGCGCGATGCACCTCGATGACGCCATACAGCCCAGAGAGTAAGGAAGCACCCAGGTGATAGACCATCTTGCTCAAAATTAGTTGGTTCGTTTCCCTGTTTTCCCCTGGAGTTGAAGGAATCCCTCTCCCTGTTTTGTTGTTTTTAAGAGGAGTAAGGAGACAGAAAAGTGAGGAGTGGTGGGGAGCCAGTGTGGGGTTCACGGCCAAGGGCTCCATAGAGAGGAGAGGGCAGTAAGGCTAGGAGGGTGCAGGCAGGGAGGCCACTGCTGCGGGAATGTCCTTGTCACCTGCAGGTCTCTGTCCCCCGGGCCGGGCTCCAGGCCTCCCTGGCTGGCTCAGGCTCTGTGACTTGTGGCATATCTGCGCGAGCCCTCTGCTGGGGTCCCAGGGGCAGAGGAGCCACCTCGCCTTCAGGATAAACATGCAGACCTTAAATATCAGAGGGAGGCCATGCAGCAGGAGGATGCAGTTAAAAGTTTGAAAAATGGCCCTCACTTTTTAGTGTGCTAAGAATCCCCTGGGGCGCTGGTTAAAAATTTTGCGTTTCTTGGTGCCCATCTTGGAAACTCTCAGGTAGCTGGAAGGGAAGCCCAGAACCTGTATTTTTAACTTTTTTTTTCTTTAACTTAATGTTTATTTATTTTTTAGAGCCTAGAGAGAGAAAGAGACAGAGCATGAATGGGGGAGGCGGGGCAGAGAGAGAGGGAGAGACACAGAAGACACAGAATCTGAAGCAGGCTCCAGTCTCTGAGCCGTCAGCACAGAGCCCTACGTGGGCTCAAACTCACGAGCCGTGAGATCAGCCGAAGTCGGACACTTAACCACCTGAGTCACCAGGTGCCTCAGACTCTGCATGTTTAAAACACCCCGAGCAATCCTAATGCTAGTAGTGGAGCTGGGGCCAGGTTAAGAAAAACAACAACTTAGAGGGTGAAGGGGCAGGATCTGACCCTATTCTGTAAGACACAGACTTTTGTCATTATACTTTAATCTCGTAAGCACTGTTTTTTTTTTTTTCCTCTGGATGTAGAAGTGGTATGTATGTTTATGGAGCTGTCTTGCTGAAAGAAAGATAATGAACACAGCAGTTATGTGCGTAATTACAGTTAATTATTATGTTGTGAATGTATGGTTAAACTTGAGAAAAGATGAACTTATAAAAACTCTTATTAAAAGTTCCCTGTTATTTGCCATTAATTACTGCTGTAGATTTCTTTGGGGAGTTTGTTCATTTATCCACTGGATAACAAAGTTTTGAGCTCTTGCTCTGTGGCTGGGACTGTGGGAGAACCTGGTGGATGGCCGGGGGCCGACCTCTGTCCTTTAGAGATTTACAGTCTGGCCAGGGAGACTGATTGATAAATCCCCAAACAACCTCATGCATTTCAATTTTGTGTACATGTATTCTTTTTTTTTTTTTTAATGTTTATTTATTTTTGAGACAGAGAGAGACAGAGTGCAAGTGGGGGAGGGGCAGAGAGAGAGGGAGACACAGAATCTGAAGCAGACTCCAGGCTCTGAGCTGTCAGCACAGAGCCCGACGCAGGGCTCGAACCCACGAACCGCGAGATCATGACCTGAGCCGAAGTTGGACGCTTAACCGACTGAGCCACCCAGGCACCCCTATTTTTTTTTTAACATTTATTCATTTTGAGAGACAGAGAGAGTGCGAGTGGGGGAGGGGCAGAGAGAGGGGGAGACACAGAATCCAAAACAGGCTCCAGGCTCTGAGCTGTCAGCACAGAGCCCATCGCGGGGCTCGAACTCATGGACCGTGAGATCATGACCTGAGCCGAAGTCGGACGCCTAACTGAAGCCCAGGTGCCCCAGTGTACATGTATTCTTATTAGTGAAGGTATTTGTTAAATTCATTATGAAATGTGATTTTTTAATAAATACATAAGTATTTATATATAAATGGATATAAAACAACAACAAAAAATCCTTGTAGGCCATATATTGTGATTTGGGGTTTTCTTTTTGTTTTGTTTTGTTTTTTATTTTTTTATTTTATTTTTTTTAATTTTTTTTTCCACGTTTATTTATTTTTGGGACAGAGAGAGACAGAGCATGAACGAGGGAGGGGCAGAGAGAGAGGGAGACACAGAATCGGAAACAGCCTCCAGGCTCTGAGCCATCAACCCAGAGCCTGACGCGGGGCTCGAACTCACGGACCGCGAGATCGTGACCTGGCTGAAGTCGGACGCTTAACCGACTGCGCCACCCAGGTGCCCCAATTTGGGGTTTAAAACAATTGATTAGCATACGGATTATGAACTTTCCAGGTACTTTCTGATTGTGCTAGGAAGATCTATTCTTTTTTTTTTTTTATTTTTTTTTTTCAACGTTTATTTGTTTTGGGGACAGCGAGAGACAGAGCATGAACGGGGGAGGGGCAGAGAGAGAGGGAGACACAGAATCGGAAACAGGCTCCAGGCTCCGAGCCATCAGCCCAGAGCCTGACGCGGGGCTCGAACTCACGGACCGCGAGATCGTGACCTGGCTGAAGTCGGACGCTTAACCGACTGTGCCACCCAGGCGCCCCAGGAAGATCTATTCTATAAATGCTGCCCAAAGTTGGCTTATAATTTGTTTTTTTTTAAATCAGTGAATTAAGACTTCACCTGTAAGTATGTGTAAGGAAGATGTTTTAAATATACATTTCCCCCCTCCCCCCCATCACGTCTCTGCTCCCTGCCTTCATGTGTGAACATAGCACATCAGGAGAATGGTATCCAGGTGCTTTCAAGTACAAATGGGCAGAATTGTCAGCCCAGTGGTGAGAAGCATGAATTCTAATTCCTTGCTTGGCAGTTTCGGCTTGTCCTTAGGCCATTCTTTTGCCTGAAATTTGAGCACACCAATAGTCTACAAGAGAACAAATCTGTATGAAACAAGCATGCTCAGTAACCTCTGCTTCCTGGTTTTCAGAGTGGCAGGTGGCGAGCTGTTCGACTTCTTGGCTGAAAAAGAATCTTTGACTGAAGAGGAAGCAACTGAGTTTCTGAAACAAATTCTTAATGGTGTTTACTACCTACACTCCCTTCAGATTGCCCATTTTGATCTTAAGGTACGTTGCTGAGTGTAAGCCAGAGAGAAGGTTATGCAAATCCCAGCATTGGTGGTTGGCTATGAAAAATTGAAGCATCTGAAAGAGATACATTTTTTTAAATCCTGTATGGGTTTGTTTTTTTAGGTTTATTTATTTGTTTTGAGAGAGAGAGAAAGGGAGGGAGGGGCAGAGAGAGAGGTAGAGAGAGAATCCTAAGCAGGCTCCATACTATCAACGTGGAGCCTGGTCATGAACCATGAGATCATGACCTGAGCCGAAATCAAGATTCAGATGTGTAACTGAGCCACCCAGGTGCCCCTATCCTGTATGAGCTTAACAGATGGAATTATGAAGATAAATTACCAGGTATATAATGAATGCCTACTCAAGGATTCCTAACCTTTTGTGGGATAGAGGCTTAGGACGAATGATTACATTCAAGAATCCCTGGGGAAGAATCAAAGGGGTTTACCAGCCAGATCTCTAAGCTGCTATTGGTTATGGAATGTTTTCAGCTTAGAGTGGCCACTGGCTGTCCAGTTTGCATCCCCTGTGGCTGCAGGGCACGTAAGGTGGAAGATGTCTTGATCTCTCCTCTCCCTCTTGATGCGAAGGCCTGATTTTGTCACCGGCAATCAATCAAGACAGACGCGGAGATTGGCTAATTGGGGTCTTTGCCTGTCTGGAGGCACAGCACTGTGGGGGATATAAAGGCATGTCCTAGTTCTAACTGTCAGAAAAGCTATGGTCTCTCTAGGAAGGAAAGGCATGCACAGGAGCAACATACAGTGACAACGGAAGAATCGAGGTACAATCTGAGGCATTGAGAAGGTAGTCACAAAGAAGCATGTGGTCGACTGACAAGTGAATGATTCAGATCGTTGGAGCTAGGACAAGGCTTCAGAGGAGGGAGGACTTCCTCCATATTTCTTGTAGCAATCTGTCAACACCCCATCCAGATCCCCCCAACACTCACTAACACACGCCCTGAATACCGCTGCTGCACACACCTGCAGCTCCCTGCCTGATGTCTGGTTTCTGGCCCCGGGAGCTGGAAATGCCAGAGTAAGGCCCCACAGAGGCCGCTGTTAGCAATGGAGGATGGGGAGTCGGTGGATAAATACCCCAGGTCCCTCATGCTCCAGCTGGAAAACTCAGTGCTGCTCCTCCTTAAGTTCCCCAAAGGGATTGTACTCCAGTCACCTTCACCTTGACAAGACACCTTGTGTGGGTTTCCTTCCTTCTGTTTCCTGTCTCCCCATCCTCTACCAAGTATTCCCTGGAGCCTGCTCCCACATAAGCCACTTGCACCCGAATCTCTGTCAACAAGTCTGCTCCTTGGAGAACCTAAACCACAACATTTATTTTTCCTGGTGTTCTCTTACAACTACCCTCTTACCCCTAGGCTTTGGTGGTTTTTCCGGGGTGGGGTGGGGGGCAGGGGACAATTCTACCACTTTGTCTTCAGCATAATATATCATAGCTCTTTGTTTTTATTGTGGTGAAATAAACATAGCATGAAAATTACCTATTTAACCATTTCTAAGTGTACAGTTCAGAGGCATTAAGTATATTCACACTGTAGTGCAAACCATCGCCCCGTCCATCTCTGGAACTAGTGGATCTTCCCAGACTGAAACCCTGTATCCGTTAATCCCGAGCTCCCCATCCCTCCTCTCACAGCTGCTGGCAACCACCCTTCAGCTTTCTGTGTCTCTGCATTTGTCTATTCTAGATACTTCTGATAAGTGGGATCATACAATATGTGTCCTTTTTCGTCTGACTTATTTCACTTAGCCTAATGTTTCCAAGGTTTATCCATGTTGTAGCATGTTTGATGAGTTGATGGACATTGGGTTGTTTCCACCTTTTGGTTTTGTGAATATGCTGTTTTGAACACTAGTGTACTATTTCTCTTTTTCTCTGTCTCTTTTTTGAAGCCTGAAAACATAATGCTTTTGGATAGAAATGTCCCTAAACCTCGGATCAAGATCATTGACTTTGGGTTGGCCCATAAAATTGATTTTGGAAATGAATTCAAAAACATATTTGGGACACCAGAGTTTGTTGGTAAGTTTTTTTTTTTACTCCTGTGCTCATTTATTTCTCATCAATAATATGAATTATACTGGCAGAAACTCCCCTGCTGTAACATCATTTATTTCCCTGGTACATATTTCTGGTTTATACATGAAGATAGAATCTGTTGATTCACTTTCTCTGAAAACTAAACATGCGTTTATTTCCTCTTAGCTCCTGAGATAGTCAACTATGAACCTCTTGGTCTTGAGGCAGATATGTGGTAAGGAGCATGTCCTTGATGCTTTCATCTTTCCGCTTTAGTGTACTATTCTTCTGACATTTGTTTCTGTTTTCGTTTTGTGTCTAGGAGTATCGGGGTGATAACCTATATTCTGTAAGTACCAAAATCCACGCCTTGTATTCTTTTCCTCTTTCTTTGAGACCATATGTCTTATTAACCATCTATATGTCATGTTGATCTCTTCAGTTTATGCATGCTTTTTATGTAAACATATTCATTTCACACCCCCAGAACACGTGTAGTTTATACTAATTAAACATTTTCTCCTAATTCGCAATGAGTCATCAGAAACTACAGCCTAATCACTGAAGGAAGCGTGGCTGTCCATCACTGCTGAGAAAATAGGAAAGCAGTGTTTTTTTTAATTTTTTTTAACATTTATTCATTTTTGAGAGACAGAGAGACAGAACATGAGTAGAGGAGGGCAGAGAGAGAGGGAGACACAGAATCTGAAGCATGCTCTAGGCTCTGAGCTATCAGCACAGAGCCCAATGCGGGGCTCGAACCCACAAACCGTGAGATCATGACCTGAGCCAAAGTCGGAAGCTTTTTTATTTTTTTTTAACTAAGAGATGCTATTCCAGATTAACTTTTTAAATGCATCCTATGCATTAAGCTGAAGCTGTTGTGCGTGACAACTAAATGCCCTGTAAAATGTAATCGGATTCTGAAGTGACTGCCCAAGGACAGATTATCATATTATTCCTCACTCCCCTTATTAGATATGCTAGGAATGACATGATAGCCCAAGAGGTAATCATTCATGTTCTGCACCCCACTTTATTAACAGCCTCAGTGGGGCCTCCCCATTTCTTGGAGACACTAAGCAAGAAACGTTAGCAAATGTATCTGCCGTCAACTACGAATTTGAGGAAGAATACTTCAGTAATACCAGTGCCCTAGCCAAAGATTTCATAAGAAGACTCCTCGTCAAGGATCCAAAGTGAGTGTCCATTATTCCTGAGGGGTACTTGGCCATGGCTTCAGCAGGACCAGGGCTAGCACTTGTATTGTGCATGCGGACCACGTTTATGAGAGCCTGGTTGGGTTCCACGTGGCAAAGGAAAGCATGCCATGTGGAACGCTTCAGAAAATGCAGGCGGGGCCTTTGCACCTGCTCAGTCAGTCCCTGCAGACACAGTAAGATAGTCACAGAAAGACTGACTTCTTTCCAGCTTTCTTCCCCGAAGCAGGCCCTGAACTGCATTTTCCAGAGCATCTGCTTGGTAGGCCCAACTGGCATGGAAACAACCTCAGTGTTTGCTTCTATGGTCACAGCATTTTTTTTCTTTCCCCTTCCCCCTACAAAGGAAGCGAATGACAATTCAAGATAGTTTGCAGCATCCCTGGATCAAGGTAAGTTGCATATTGTGATTGGTTTGGTATTATAGGACATCCCGGAATGCATTTGCCTTAGGCCTAGTTACTGTGGGGGTCTCACCACAGGTCACATCTGAAGTATTGGTTTTGACATTGGTGCCCTATTTTAAGATGGTGCACAGATGAGAGTGTCCTAATGATCACGGACGTGGAGGAGAATAAGCTATCACAATGCAGGATTGTAAACGGGGAGTTGAGGGTCAGTTGTAAATGGGTCAGGTCTACTCAACAGCCATGTTTGGTTTCACTTGTGGGATGTTGGCCCAGAGAATATTTTAATTTTTTGGAATTAATTGCCAACATTTAAATACCGTATCAAATCTGGATTTCCAGCGTCTGTTGAAAAATCTGAATGTCTACCAGTACTGAGCCCTCATTCCATAAGGCCACCCAAACCCTGCACAGCTGCCTTTGGGCCAGGGCCAGCGGCCGCCCCCTGGCACAACATATACCTTTACATTACCTGCAACACCCATTGCCATTTGGGTTAAAGAACTGAAGTGCTCCGGCTAGAACAGAAAGGACCAACGGTGAGGGAATGTGGCAATTACAGAATAAAGTCATGGAACCGGTGAGGGGATTATGGTGCAACAACTTGCATCGCAGAAGTAGGGTTGGGGCATCCAGAGAGCTTTGCTGCATGAGCTCCTAGCAGTTGTGTGGGTTCCCTGAGGAGGCAATGGTGTCTCCTCTCATCAGTAGAACTAATGGCCTCCCAAAAAAGATGCAGTACAACGGATCCTAATGCTATCAGCCAGGCCAAATTTGCTAACCTCTGAGTTCCTACCAGCTATAAATTATTACTTGATGATATATTAAGTTCAAATGCCTTATAACATAACCTCACCACGAATCTTGCCATTCCCAAACTCTCAGTCCAGAAAATTGAAATTTAGCCTGTTCTGAGCCCAACTCTTCAGCTTTTCCCAAGACCCAGTCTTTATGGATTTTATCAAACCCTTAGCCCTAAGAGTTGCCCTCCGGAGACTAGGTTCCTAGCTTTTGCACGTTATCCCAACTTGTTCTGTTATTTTACTAAGGTGAGTGTGTAAGCATCCTAACTAACTACAGGTTTCCAAAAGTTGTCATGTAACCCATTTCCATCTTGGAGTGTTCTAAATTTGCTTCTTGGACTTTGATTTTAGCCTAAAGATACCCAACAAGCACTTAGTAGAAAGGCGTCGGCAGTCAACATGGAGAAGTTCAAGAAGTTCGCAGCCCGGAAAAAGTGGAAAGTAAGATTGTTTGATAGGGAGGGATAACTAATTTATTTTCTCCGTGGCACTCCCTGTGTCCAGGCTCATCTCTTCTGACATTGGCCTTCAAAAGTGCATCCTTTTTGTTTGTTTCAATTGACTCTATAGTCTTCTGCACCATTAAACACTATTTTCAAAAGATAAGCAAAAATAGTATTTCAGTCCTCTTTAAGTCTTATTTTTGCATGTAATTTTGCATTTGTTTTAAATCAAGACCATTCCCAAGGCAATTTTTAAATCAGTGCAACAAAATTATAGTGTAATCTTTTCCTAAGTTCAACAAACCACATTTTGAATAACTCTGTTCTTTGTGGTAAGCAGCATGGGAGTGCATTTATAGTAGAACTTGTGTAAATGGTTCTCTGAAACCAGCCTTGGTCTATGAATGGTTGGGATGGGGGTTGGGGTGGGGCCATGAGCATTTGTACTGTGGTCTCGTGTTCTTTTTCAATGTGAATGGCTTTTGCAGTGGCTGTATGGGGCATGGCTCTAAAGGGCATTCCAGTCAACCTTGAACAAATAGAAATTCAAGGTTGAGAAGGTGACAGGATGTCTTCTTATGCCCAGGATCATGTGAAGCCCGGAGGAAGCAGATACCTGCCATGTCTCTGAGCATTGGGCCAGAAATGTACCTCATTTTCACACCCATCAAGTTTAGGGTGCCATGACAGGGATGAAGAGGACCACAGCACTAGGGTTACTTAAGACTTAACACTTAGTCTGAAAGAAGCCCTTAGACTAGGCTTAAAATATAGAGAGAACACCGTAAGTTTCTCTCTTTTTTCTCTTTTTCACACACCCACACTCACCCCCCCCACCCCCAACACACACATTCTTTTACCTATTGTTGTTCTTGCCTTTGAGAGTAAATGCAGGGGTGTTTGTCCTATAGGCTAAGGAGTTCCCCACCTGTTTGTTTCTAACAACTGTATGAGTTTTGATAGTCACATTACTATTAATACCAGCTTGCCTGGGCACAAGGACACAGGACAGGACCCTTGAGTGGGGATGTGCAAGGGGTTTGTTAGGGTAAGATTCCATTCCTCAAAAAGTAGAGAAGAAAATATTAAGAGAGAAGGGGTATAGAGTATACAGTTGTGTAGTTAATAATGAAATGCGGAAGGAGAATCTCTATCCTGTTGTCTTAATTTGTAAGACCTTTAGAAATTTCTTTAGGCGTATATGATCCAACCTGCTTGGAAGGTCTCCCACCCCTAAAGAACATGCTGTCAGCAGTGAACGCTGTTTCAAAGACTTTGTCATTTGTACTAATTTGAATATCCTTACGTAAACTCTCTCTCTTCCTCTCTCCCTGCCTTTTTTTTTTTTTTAAAGCAATCCGTTCGCTTGATATCACTGTGCCAAAGATTATCCAGGTCATTCTTGTCCAGGAGTAACATGAGTGTTGCCAGAAGCGACGATACTCTGGTAAGCACACCTGTTTGCCTTGCTGAAGTTCTTTCTTACAACTGTGTATTTCCAATGTTTAGGTTGTTTGATTTGTTCAACAACCCAGAAAACCTAAAGTCACGGAAGTGTCAGGCCTGTTCTTCCTCTGCTCAAGGTAGGGAGTTAGGTGGCTGATTTGATGTACGGTATTGGTTCTTTCGTTCTTTTTTCTCTTTGTTTGGATTGGCACCATGCCCAGTCCCACCCACTACCTCTGACACTACCACACCCTGCCCCACTCCTCCCACACTCACAGTTTGGTGAGAGAATGACTGGCCAGCAGAAGAGGAAAGAGTTTATTCTAATTTCCATGAAGAAAATGAGAGTCCTCTATTGCCACTGACCTTGGAAAATACTTGATCATAATACCATAAAAGAGGCAAATACTCCTCCTACCAACACCCCCCCCCCCAAAATCAAGGCAAATACTGTGGAGCTTGCTGGGGGAGTTTGTGGTAGACCAGAAGGCTAAACCTACTTGCTCTGTTGACATTGTATTGAGTGCCTAAAACCCTTGAGAACAATTCCATACTTTTTCCCATAATGAACACTGAAACCTAATCACAGATTAACTCTTCAGATATGACTGGACACATCCAAATTCAATAAGACTGTCCCCTGACAGTCAGACAACAGGGCTTTGGGAGCCCTGGCGGTAAAGGGGATGTCAGAGAAGAGAGAAAGGTTGGTTCTGTGGGAACCAACCTGCTCCCGTGACTTCATAGTCAGTGTTTCATGAATGACTCCAGGGACTCCATGGGCAGGATCACACATCAGCAGACACGAGCTCTATCCCTGCCCCGAAGCTAGTTGCTTCACTGAGCCTCCAGGTGTAGCCTTGTAGAGTCAAAGGAGAAATGTTAAGGAGAAAACAGGAATGGGAAAGAAATAAGGTCGGAGAAGGAGGACATGGAAAAGAAAGCCTAGGTTTGGGAATTGTTTGAGGGTAACGGTGGAACCAGGGACAAGACAAAATCTGTTAACCTAAGGAAGATGAGAACAATTAAATGTTATAAATTAAAATAATCTTGAATAAGCACTTAGAGGAAAATATATGTGTCACAGTGTGAAGTTTAGGGAGGGAGAGGGCCCCAGGGTGCGTGGGGGTTCTAGGTGGGATGACCCCTCCTGGAACTCATGTTCCCTCATCATTCTGATGTCCTACTGATCATGAGGACCTGTCGTAACCATCTGCTTATCCCCCCCCATTCACCTCATTTCTCTTGACTGTCCCTTTCATGCAAATGTCTCTTAGGCATCAATTGGAATTGTAACGGAAAAGCAAAACCTATGACATTCTTAACATGGAGCCTGTCCAAATATTATTAAAACCCTCATGAGGTTTGGATTCAGACCCATAGAGAAGAGAAAGCAGAAATCAGAAATGCTTTCTCCATTCCACCCCACAAGCAGAGACTCAGCCTCTGTGATAACGCTTTTCCAGATTTGAAATATGAGGAGCCACACCTCTGTGAGTCCAGAGATATTGTTTGGGATTTTTCTAGCTTATTCTTTAGTTTTAATGTACCATATTTGGTAAATATCTTATTATAAGAAAACTTTGACAAATTGGCAAGGATTTAACTAGTTTGACATTCTCTATTTTCTCTTTGTAATTAGCAATGCATCTGTTTTCCTTTTTCTGGCCTTTATTTTTACATTACTCCTTTAGGATCTTTAAAATATACATATATGTATATATAGTGACTAGCTTTCAGAGAATTTTGCCATGTTATTCTATACTTAGAGGAGGAAGAAATTCCAGTGATCAAAAAATAACAATTCTATAATTGGACAAATTACAAATTAAGACTGTAAAATTCAGAGGTATCATTTCTTTGGTTCTATGGTTTTTAGACTCTGAGTTATGCCTGATATTTTCTACAGTGGTTTCTGGGACTATATATTTTGAAAGGTTTCCAAGATAAACACAGAAGATAATTTGTTATCAGTTGTTCTAAATCTGAATCTTGAAAGGTGTTTGCCATCTGGGTTATGATGCAAGTGACATTAAGGCACAGGTAAAAGAAGGTGGCGTTAGTTTCCTACATGGAAGGAGCAAAAAGTAACCTCCTGGTTCCTTTCATGACTGTGTGGATTTGTAGATTAAGTGGCCTACTTTCCTCTAGATGCTTCTCTTGACAAATGAGCATTGATTTCTCTTATGTTGATAAGAGGATCATGGCCAGCAAGCTAACTCTTTTTCCCTCTTCGTCCCTTTCAAGGATGAGGAAGACTCCTTTGTGATGAAAGCCATCATCCACGCCATCAATGATGACAACGTCCCAGGCCTACAGCACCTCCTGGGCTCATTGTCCAACTATGACGTTAACCAACCCAACAAGGTCTGCTACTGCTCTGCCAGGGGTAGTGGGCAGGGGGTGGGGGGTGGTCACTGTGACTGTACACCTCCAAGTTCACGGTGAAAAAGATCCCTTCTGCTTCTCCACTCCCCCCCTTGCTGTTACAAACTCCATACTGTGGAGAAATCACTTCTGCGTAGAGAGTGAATTGAGTTAGAAATGGGGTCGAATGCACCGAGGGCCTTTCTCCATGCAAAGCCTTTCCCCACGACACTGTGAATGTGCTCATCCTGGAAATGAAACTGTCACCTCTGAGTGTGAATCCAGCAGAGGAAGGCTGGGTGTTCCCCCGGCTGTCCCCATTCCTGTTACACAGCAGTGGTTGTGCGTCTGTTGAGACCTAAGAAGCTGTGTGGTGTTGGACAACGGTGACAGTTGCTTTTCCTTGCCTACCAAGCCTCAAAAATGTTTTTCTTGTCTCTTCCAGCATGGGACACCTCCATTACTGATCGCTGCTGGCTGTGGGAATATTCAAATACTACAGTTGCTCATTAAAAGAGGCTCAAGAATTGATGTCCAGGACAAGGTCATAATTCTGTTTTATTGCCACTGAATTACCTCCTAAGTGTTTCCAAATGTCTTCCTATCACAGAGGTAACAGAGGAAAACCACATGTGCCCCTTACTTCATTTCTCAGTCTCCTACAAAGGAAGATGACCTGTCCCATAGCCTGGTCCAGTCTGACCCGTGTTACAAACAAAAAGGCAAATACGTCCCTTTCTCTTGGCTCGGTTGCTCAGCATCAGCCTTTCCTTGTGCGCTACCCCAGATCTATTCCTTACTCATCACATGTACTCAACAGTGTTATGAGATGTCACATCCGGGAAAATTTCCATCGTCTGATTAATCTCATCAGAGATGTATTTGTCTGCATGTGTATTAGGGCAACAAAGTCAGGATGGTCCATGTGGCCATAGATTTTACAGAACTGTACACGGACTAGAGCCGATCCTGACTATGGAGGAAATTTGAACCGGAGATTGAAATGAAGGTTTTAAGAAAACAAAAACATGATTTTGAAGTAATTCTAGATTTACCAAAGAAAGGTGCAAAGATAGGACAGAGGGCTCCTGGAACCCCTTCGCCCCACTTCCCAGAATGTTAACATCTTACATCACCTTGGTCTTTTTATCAAAACTAAAGAATAAAACGAGAGTTCGTTCCTCTTGGAAGTTAGCTCCTTTGAAGTTTGCCGTCACACAGGAAGGGAAATGGAGTGAGTCTGAGTGACGTGTGCATTTGGATCTGGAAATGTGACTTCACATTGGTTTTTATGCAGGGGGGATCCAATGCCATCTACTGGGCCTCTCGGCATGGCCACGTGGACACCCTGAGATTTCTCAATGAGAACAAATGCCCTTTGGATATTAAAGACAAGGTAAGGCTCCTTCTCTTCTTAGGGATAGTGGGAAGTAATCTGAGGCGACGTTTGAGTATGGACATGCCACCTGCATCTGGATCCAAAGCAAAAGGGTCCGTGATGAAAATCTTCCTGCAGGGAAGTTCAGAAGTATCTTTCTGCTACTGGCTGAGTCTAACATTAAAATCTGCATTTAGCTGAAATCTGCCAGCTAGTTGGCATAATATGCAAGCAGTGAATTATCTGCCCCATAACCTGGAAACTCAAGGTTCTACTAGAAAGACAACCAGAAGCAGATCCGAGTCCTGATCCTTGTATTGAATTGCCATGTGTACATCTCTTTACGCTTCTCCTCCCCTCTGAAGTAGCTGCCAGTGCTGACCTTACAGTCCCTGGCACTAGAAGAATTCATGAGACAATGCATATAAAATAAGGCTTTGGGGAGCAAAGTTATTATAACAAAAGCTGTTGATTTAGCAAGTTACCTTATTTTCATGTATCTGTGTTTCATTCAGTTCACACAAGAACCCTGTGAGTTCACTGGCAGGGCTTGAACATGTACCAAGGATTCTTACCTCCTCATTCATTATACGTTCTACTGTGCAACTCCTGTCTGCTCCTAGTGCTTGTAGACTGACTTTTCATATTTAATCGGAGCTGCCATATACAGTTGTATGGGCTGTGCACTGCTCTGTATCTAAGGGATGATATTCATGTCAAAGACACACACACACACAACACACGCACACACACACACACGTATGATGGCAGTTTTCGGTCAGGTAGCAACAAGCATCTTGTTTTGTATCAATCAGTTTATACTCACAGTTTTTGGACAGGTATAAGTAAAATATCGTAAGGAAATCATAGGGAAATTGCACCTATTGCAAATTCGGAGAATGCCACTGTGGGCTAATAGTGATGTTTTTTTTTAATCTCTGAGAATGTAAGAAATAACATTCTCAACATAGACAATGAAATCAGAAACTTGCTCATAAATAAAACTGTGTTTAAGTAACTTAATATTAAAACAGGAGTTTTGTGTTTTGAAAAGAAAATCACATGGCTACAAGCATCCGTACATAAAGAAGATTGAGAACCGCCATGACAGAGAAGGAAAACATTCCCACGTAGGAGGTTTTATGACAAGCAGGAGGGGCTACACATGTGGGTTTCACGCTAGCTGTGTGGTGGACCCTCCACCCCAGGACCAAAGGGGCATGTGGCCTGAGGGTGGTGGGGGCCCCTTCGGGGAGGACTGGAGCCAGGCGTGCATGGGAGTGGGCCTCCAGTCCTGTGCATTTAGTTTCTAGAGTCTGCTCCCGGAGAGTGCTCTGAATTTGGCTGTTTCTTTTACAGTCTGGAGAGACAGCCCTTCATGTGGCAGCTCGCTATGGCCATGCCGATGTGGTTCAGTTACTGTGCAACTTTGGCTCTAACCCCAATTTCCAGGACAAGGTAGGTCACGGTAGCCGACCTCACTTCCTTTCGCCTGCTGGGTGGCTGTACCCGTAGCCGTTTGATATGGTCGGGTCCTTTGGGGTTTTATCCAAGGTAGGTTTTCTGCTTAGATTTCTGAGGGCAGGGACTCAAACAGGAGCACTAACATTCATTCATTCATTCATTCATTCATTCACTCTTCTGGACAACCCTGTGAGTGAGTTGCTATTATTTTCACTCCTTCTTTTACAGAAGAGAACATCCAGGCACAGAGAGGTTCAGTAACATACCGAAGCTCACACAGCCTGTAAATGGTGGAGCTGGGGCTCAAACCCAAACAGTCTGGTTCCAGAGTCATCCTGTAAACACTTCACTGTACTAACCTCTCGTAGACAGACATCTGTGTCTAATGATGTTCATTGTGAATATACAGTCCTTACAATCCTATAGATCTCGTGGCCAGCCATCACCCTGACTTGTTAAAGCACAATTATCTCAGCACGTCTTTGCCAGAGCAATAACAAATTATGTGAGTGATCTCTATGTTATACACATGACAGAAATCCTGAGGTGTTAAGCTTGTTACAAGAATTCCCGCTCAGATAAGTGCTCTCCTCCTGTGAGGAGTCTCAGATGAACTGAATGAAGGCACTTTGATAAGAAAGATGTTATAAATCCATCCACCCCGGGGTTCTCCTGTGTAGAAGAGCTGAACCAGTGGTTCCAGGGGGCTCCTAAAAGTCAGTTGTTAGTAAACTGCAGGGGAAACTGAATTTATCCAACACCCAAGTGTTGAGGAAAGAAAATTAGTGAAGGAGAGACATCAGACTTGCGTCCATTATTTCAGATTTTGCTTTTTTTTTTTTTTTTTTTGCCACAAGCTCTTTTTTCTGTACTGCCTTGACTCGGCTGCTGATGTTGGCTGGAACTCACTGCGTCTGTACTGGTGTGCTCTTGTGTTCTCCTCCTTTACCTGTGTGTCTCTTTGGCCAGGAAGAAGAAACCCCCCTGCACTGTGCTGCCTGGCACGGCTATTATTCTGTGGCCAAAGCCCTTTGTGAAGCCGGCTGCAATGTGAACATTAAGAATCGAGAAGGAGAGACGCCCCTCCTGACAGCCTCTGCCAGGGGCTACCACGACATCGTGGAGTGTCTGTCTGAACACGGAGCCGACCTCAATGCCTCCGACAAGGTGATTTGTGGGTAGATGTATCACACGCACTGGCAGGTGATCCGGGGGGCTGATGGGACCACAAGACTCCTCTATTAATTACCTACAATAACAAACTCGAATGTAGCAAATTACAATGGTCCTTTCTCTTCTCTGTTTGATAATTAATTATTAATCTATTAATATGAGATTCTGTTTGACAATTAATATTCATTTGTGGCATGTTAACACTTTATGGTCAGATGGCTCAGCTGTCTATTTTATGTTCCGCCTTTTTAGCTTTGAAGCAGGTATAGGAGTGTTCACTGGGCCTAAGACAATCTTCAGTTAGGACCAAATTGGCAACTCTCTATTACTTTGTAGCGAAACAGAGAAATAGATGGTTTATTTACTTTTATCGCCCGCTGTTTCGTTAAAAGATAAAAACCACTCTTAGTTGGCTGATAATTGCAACTCTAGACCAGGTTCTCCTTTATTAATTAAGCAAATTCAGCATAATCTGTTTTTGTTTGTGAGCTTGTACTTAAATGAGGCTGTGGTGTTCCTCGTATCGTCAAATTTGGGATATTGTAGGTAAGTTAGGAACTGCCATTTGTGGAGTGTTTTCTTGGTGCAGAGAAGTGGTTCTCAGTTGGGAGCAAGCTTGCCCCCGGGGGGCATTTGGTGGTGGCTGGAGCCCGGTTTTGGTTGTCACAGCCAGGAGCGAGGGTTACTACTGGCATCTAGTGGACGAAGATCCTTGTGCTTTTGTTACACATCTTACAACTCCCAGCACAGGCCCCAGATGTCAGTTAGTATACTGAGGTAGAGAACCCTTAGAACAGATAAGTTACAGACATGTCCCCAAACTCTCTACGCAGCTCACAAAACTCAACCTGTCTATTCGCCAGGGGTTCCGTAACAAGTGGAGGGAATTCCCAGGCTGGTCTTTTTTGGGATGCATCGATTCAGCATGTTTTATTTGCCTTTGATATGTATGACAGCCCTTGAGCACATCGCTTCCCGTGGCTTTCCCAGTTTCTCCCTGGGTAAGAGAAAACAGGCTTTTTTTTTTTTTTTTTTTTTTTTTTTTTTTTTTTTTTTTTGAGAGAGAGAGAGCAATTGCCAGCAGGGGGGAGGGGTAGAGGGAGAGAGAGAATCTTAAGCAGGCTCCATACTCAGCGTGGAGCCTGACTTGGGGCTTGATCTCATGACTCTGAGGTAATGACCCACGCCAAAATAAGAGACACTTAACTGACTGAGCCCCCAGGCGCCCTAAATGATAGGCTTTCTGCTTAGGAAGTAAGTGAAGACTGCTGAGCAAATGTTTTTAAAAGTGGTTTTCAAGGCACCTCGGTGGTTCAGTTGGTTAAGCATCCGACTCTTGATTTTGGCTCAGGTCATGATCTCATGGTCCTGAGATTGAGCCCCGTGTCGGGCTCCACCCTGGGTGTGGAGCTTGGTGAAGATTTTCTCTCTCATTCTCTCTCTGCCTCTCCCCTGCTCGTGCTCTCTCTGTCCCTCTTTCTCTCAAACAAGGATTTTAAAAAAATAAAAGGGGTTTTTAAGCGCTTGATAAAACAGGCTGTTGGAGAGCCAACAATTACGTAAGTTCTATACATTTAGAGACAAGAAGAAGTGTTGGGTCTTTCTGTCTGACTGTTCGGGCCACGCCTGAATTAGTCAGGCTGATGGTCAGCTTAGTCTGTGGTTGTTCAGAGTGGGGCACACGAAGCCTCTCCCCCACTTGCCAGGAGTAAAGAATGTGTTGTAATCCTTCTTCAGGATCTGCAGTAACAATGCCTGGAAAGTGGCTGGAAAGGCAGGTGGCCAAGCCCACGTGCATAAGGGAAAGTGCTCATGGCCCCTGGTGTTTGTTACAGGACGGACACATCGCTCTTCATCTTGCTGTGAGACGGTGTCAGATGGAGGTCATCCAGGCTCTCATCAGCCAGGGGTGTTCTGTCGATTTCCAAGATAGGCACGGCAACACCCCCCTCCATGTGGCCTGCAAAGATGGCAACGTGCCCATTGTGGTGGCCCTCTGTGAAGCCAGCTGCAATTTGGATATCTCCAACAAGGTAACGCTGGAGGGGATCCCTGCGGGGGCCAGCAGGGCATGTGCCTCCACCTGCTTCTGGGTTTTCTCCAAGTTTCTCTTCGCGTCTCTTCATTGTTCAAAGCCAGTGTTACTCATAGGGACCTGTTCTGTTCTGGCTTGTAGAGCTGTCTACATTAAATCATACTTTACGTTGGACTTTTGAATAACTTCGTGAAATGACAGAAAATCATTACATTATTAAGTACTTCCTACCTAGCCAGGTTGTTACTGATGAACATCAAGAGAGGGAGAGAGAGAAAGGGGGAGTGTGTGTGTGTGTGTGTGTGTGTGTGTGTGTGTGTGTGTGTGTCTGTCTGTGTCTGTGTGTGACCTCTTGTAGAAGAATCCCAGAACATCAGTCAAATTAGAACATCTTTTTGCAGTACTAAATCTCCAGGAAAACACCTCATTGAGATTCCTAGGACCAGATTTCTCTTCTTGGCTTTCTCCCTTGAGAGTTTTTATGGTCAAACATTCAGAACACCTTTTTTGTGCTAAATAAATTTAGTAAGACCAAGGGAATGCTACTATTTGGTGAATACTAAAGAAATGAAAATAGTCACACGATGAAATGAAAAAACCCCATATGTTGACTTCTAGAAGTTAGCTAACACCTTTCCTTTTCCCTGAATACTATAGAGACTTTCATTACCAAATAGGACAGAACAGTTGTATATTCATGTGGTTTCAGGCATGTAATTGTACAAAAGGCAAGCACTACTCTTTCATGATTGTGTTGAAGACAAAGTCCAAGTTGAATTAAAATTTTGATTGTGGGAAGTGTTTGTTTATAATTGGCAGACACGATGCCAGCAGAATTTTCTCATGATTTGTTTGAGGTAAGAGAATTAACAGCTAAAATAGCTGGAAAATTACACGTCTACAAAAAATTATTCCTCTTGCCTATTATGTGATTAATTCTCATGAATCTTGAAATCGGCAGTCTTCATATTCTGGAAATTTGAAAACGCAGGATCATAGGTCTTAGGCATTAGCTGCTGTGCTGGTTGCTTTCTTTGTTTATCCCATTCTAATCCTGCCAAGTCTGTTAGGTAAAGTGGCTTAAGGGGAAAGCCAAATGTAATATTAAGCAGCATCAAGATCTTGGCTTTCCTTCTAGGAGTCTTTAAACGAATAAAAAATGGCTTCAGGGAACATCATGGTACTTATTTGAATACCTTTGGACTTGGCCATAGTCCACACAGCTGGCCTACTGTGTGCACAGAATCTGGGATGAACTGTCTCCTGGGAAGGTGGAGGAGCAGAGTGGGTGACTCATGGTACTGGGCACTAAGTGAAAGAAGGGAATGGGTGTTCACCCTGCGCCTAAGTGCAAGCCGTGCACTTGCTAAGTCTGCTCTTTAAAATACCCAGCAAGATAACCCTAGACTTCATGTTTAAAAACAACTGACTTATTTAACGGGAAGGCCTCTACATTGTTGAGGCTGCAGACGGTAGTTCATACATACCCACACACACTTGCTTTTACCATATTGGGCCACACAGCAGCACAGAGAGGGCATTCCGTAGGTGATTTTGTCACTGAGTTGAGCTCAGCTGGAGCTTCACAGTGTCACCCTCTTAGAATCAGCAGCCTCGTGCAGTTACTTGGGACCCTCTTGGTGCAGCAGCGAGCTGACTGGCAGCTCCACGTGGAGCCAGAGACAAGGTTCCCCAGACCACCATCAGTGTTCAGGGACTCGGCACACCATCACTCCGTGGGCCTCACGCCTTCTTCAGTGGGTTGGTGTCATCTTTGTTTTTTTCTTCCTCTTCCCAGCGAAGACAGAGAGCATGTTGTACTCATGCACGTGTCCGTGCACACACAGACACACACACAGAGATGCACACACAGACACCCGTGCATGCACGCACGCAGACCAGCACACAGACACGTGCACCCACACAGATACACAGACACACGCACATAAACAGATGCGCACACACGCAAACACACAGATGCGTGTACGTGCACACAGGCACACAGACATGCACGTAGACATGCACAGACTCACATCTACAAATGGGCACACATACACACACACGCGCACATGTGGACATGTACACGGACACACACACACATGTACATATCCAGGCATATGTGTGACAATTCCGTGCCAAGTAAGTGTGTGTTAGTGCCTTTCTCTGACAGTACTGTGCCAGAGCAGGATGAGGGGCTTGTGGATAGCATAGTGAATGGTTCGTGCCCCCAGGTGTTTTTTGGTGTAGCTGCGCTCATGTTGCAGTCACTGCTGTGAAAGAGGCACCAGGTGCTATGGAGATGCGGACATCTGCACATGAAAGAAACAGAGAGAGCTTTTGGATGAAGGAGAGAGGAAAGTGTGTTTCAGACCAGGGGAAGTGTTTGTGTATGTTTGGGGGCTGTCTGGCTGCACCTGTAGCTGACGTGGGGTGTAGGCATTTAGGGAGGCCGGCAATGGGGCAGAGAGAGAAAATGCAGGTGGAAGGGGACATTGGGTCCAGAAGGTGCAAGACCTTGACCGTAAGGCTCGGGAGTTTGGATTTGGTTCTGCCAGAAGCCGGGGCCTTCAACATGTAAACTTCCTAGTCCTTTTTCTTTGTTGTCCTTTTCCCCTTCCATGAACGATACCTCCCATTGCCAGGCTCCTCTTCCTTACACAGAAATCCAAACACCTTGCTACATCTTCACAACTTCTTTTCCTTCTCACTGTGTCTCTAGGGTATTTGATCTCTGCTCCCTAGATCACTCTAGATGATAGTAAACTAGCACAGGCTGGTGCACACATTGCAGCATTATTTGTAAGGGGCAGGAATGGAACCACCTTAAGCATCCATCTTCAGTGGGCTGGCTGAGTGAATTGTGGCATATCCACATGCCAAGTGTTACTCAGGTAGCCGAAAGGACAAATTAGATATAGTCACAGGCCCCGCAAGATGTGTGCCATATATTACTAGGGGGAATGTAGCAAGTGACAGGCTAGAAAGTGGAATATGTCTTGGCTTTTCACATTTTTTCTTTCCTCTCGTGGATTCACAGCTAAAAGCTTGGAAGGCCGGGCACCAAAGGGTCGAGCCGGAAGTGCTCTGAGGAGGGGAGCCTGGGGAAGGGGACAGAAGGAAAGGAGCGCCTCTCTTCTCCACCATGGATCCTATGCGTCCTGCCGCGTCCTTTGCACTTTCTCTGTCAGCACGTGTTCACTTCATAACAAAAACTTACATTTGCAAATAAACAGCATAAGACAGACACCTGAACTTCCTCTGCTTCCAGTATCCACCAAGGACACTTTTTTTGTGGTTCCCCCAGGGCAGAAGAAATACCTAACAGTTCTGTTTATTAAGAGGTTCAGTCCGAACAACCTAGTAAGAATTTATGTCCTAACGACTCAGTAGGTGTTGGGAAAAAAACGATGCCCACAAATGGAAAGAAAATGAATATTTTAATTTCATTCTTCCATAACCACACTTGCATGCTGATGGGATGTGTGTGCTGATTGGGCACCTCACAGCTCCTCAGACCTTGGACCCAGCCAGGCTGGACACTGCATTATTCCTATTCTACACCCGTGTTCCCAGGGTACTTGTTTCTTGTCACAGTAACCACCAACCCCCCGCTATGCAGATACGATGGCATTGAAAGGAAGGCAGTGTGATCTAATGCTGAGACCCTAAGCTGCCTGGAGCAAGTAGTTCACTTTATGTCTGAACCTGCTGGTTCCATCAACAATGTAAAATATTCCTCAGTACCCTATGGATTCACTGCAGCGCCCTGAGGTGCCTTGGCACACAGTTTGGGAACCACAGACACAAACAGTGGAGAGCGTGGTGGGCATGGCCTTGCAATGTCACCTCATTAGAACGACTTCACTGGCTATCGTTCCATCCCTTTGTCCCTTGCAGTGTCTAATTTGAACTGTGGTGCAGATCTTTCTGGAACCTTGGGCCCCTTAATAAGAACCCTGACTCATGCCTCCTTTCTACCAGCACAGGAGGAGACTTGATTTAGTTATCTTATGATAAGCCTCCTACTCTTTCATCCTTTGCAGTTTTCTTTCAAAGTGACTCTTTTAACTGGAAAATACTTCAACACATTCCTCTTGGCTTGCCTCCCCCCAGGAGAGGGAGGGTTTCTGGAGAAGGGAGTCCACACGTCCTATTTCTTCTGGGGGATCCCAGATCCTGCACACAGTACCGGCCCGTGGGATAGACTCCCGTCAGTGCCATCCTCAGCAGCCATTGTGAGAAGGACTCTCTTTGGGCTTTTTTTTTGTGTCTTCCAGTATGGACGAACGCCTCTGCACCTTGCAGCCAACAACGGGATTCTGGACGTGGTCCGCTACCTCTGTCTGGCGGGCGCCAACGTGGAGGCGCTGACCTCGGTGAGTCACTTTCTGGCAGGAGAAAGCCACGGAAAGCCGTAGAGAACGTTTCGAACCTCAAGGGCATCAGGGAAAGGTATCGCTTGGCAACTGCATCTCAAGCAGACAAGCTGCTCTTAAGCTTTGCTCCTGCAGTGCCGTTCCATAGACAGTTGCCCACACAGAGCCAGGGTGATAGCTGGTTATGCTCATTGGTGCCAGGGCCCTTGGCGCTCTGGGGCCCGTACTGCCAGGAATGCCTGCTGTTTCCCATGCTACACAGCAGCGCCTTTGGGTGTTTTGTTAGATATGTGTGTTTTCCTTTTCTAAATGCTCCCCCTCCCCTACAACGGCTCTGGAGGTGCCCTGGGCTCTGGGGGAGGAAGGAGGAAGGAGTCTCAGGTCTCAGGGTGGGGAACTGCTTACAAGAGCTGTTCTCTCTTGTTTAAAAAATCTGCCTTTCTTATTTTGTTCCCGGCGCCTCCCCACCCCTCATTCCGTGCCTGGCACCACCCTCCAGGAGGAGCCCTTTGATTTACAGTTCATGAAATACCAAAGAGGGAAAATACATGGACTGATGCGATAAGATGGTCATTTTACTGCTACAGTGAAATTTTATCATTTGACTTGTTTCTGGCCTAATGGTAGGTTGAGTCTGCTAAACCTCACTAATGCTTCGCTGATGTAAAGTGTGCATCTGAGGAAATCCATTGGGATTTTAAAATATGGCAGCCAACTTTGGGAAAATCAAGGCCTCATTTCTTGGAGAGTCATGTAGGGGTTGGCAAACCACGGGCCGCGGGCCAAATCCAGCCCGCTGCCTGGTCTCTGTAAATAAAGTTTTACTGGGACCCAACCATGCTCATAGTTTACAGCCCACCAGCTGTTTCTATAAATCAAACTTTATTGAGACCCACCCAGGCTCATTATTTACGTATTCGTGGCCACTTTCACGTTATAAGGGCACAGTTGAGCAGTTACGACAAAGACCCTATGGCCTACAGAGCCCGAAGTTATCTATTCTCTGGCCCCTTATAGAAAATTACTGACCTCTGGTCGGAGACATTGCCTCCCTGACTGTACTGATGTTCCTTTGATGTCATTCTGTCCTCACAAGTAGTGGGCCCATTCTCTGTAAGTGTCGAGCCCTGTGCTGGGCTTTTCTGCAGGCCCAGTGAAGGCCACTGCTCTAGATGGGATTGTCCCTTTCTCAGGATACCTCCTTGCCCATCACAAAACCCTGCATGGCCATGCATGGGCTTCTAGGCCTCTTGTGCCATTATCAAACCCTGCCCAGCCATGTCTTGGCACTCAGTTCAGTTACTCCACAATAGAGTATTTATGTGCATTTTTATGAGGAGAAGTTTTTTTGTTTGTTTGTTGTCACAAATGTTGCCTCATAAAAAACAAACTGTCAGGGATGGCTCTGAAGATACCAGCTGCTGATTCTGCCACATCTCACAGGTTGGGGACGCTAACATGTGCTGCCCCACGACCTCTGTGAGCCCTTGCCCACAGCAGCTATTTCCTTGCCTCCCGCGAGTGGCCTCCCCCTCCAGTGAGCCCTCAATTGTGTCTCCCACTCATTCTCTGCTCACCACTGGGCCTCCCTGCTCCCCAGGAGTCCACTCACGTGCCTTACTCCTTTCTTCATTCCCCAAATACTAGGCATGTACTGTGCACCAAGCACTGCTAGGACCCAGGAACATGGGCACAGGCAGGTGATTTCTCCTCCCTCAGAAAACTTCCAGTCTCTTGACAGAGAGTCAGACCCACGAGCCACAGCAGTAAATGTACAGTTAATGGGGTCTCCAGAGGGTTACGCACCAGGGCCCTGAGGGAGTTTCCGCGGGTCGGGAGTGCTCCTCAGGGAGAGTGTAGGGAGCACCCTGTGAGAAGCCACAAGGCCTTCCAGGAGCCTGAAGGACGGTGGGCTGTAGTACAGCATGGCGGGCCGGGATGCACAGGGCTGGATTGCGCCCTGCCTCCCAGGCCGTGCAGTGGAGACTGAGGTCTCCCTCTCCCAGTTGTCTTAAGTGTCCAGCAGGAGAGGGGATCATCATGGAGACACCGTGCTCCCTGCTGATGACATCTCCAGCAGAGCCCTAACACGCGTAGTAGGTGCCGTCCTAAATGTGCCAGAAGCCATATCCAAAAAGAAAAGCAACGGAAGAAATTAATTTCAGGAATATATTTTGTTGAGCACAAAACATGCAAAATGTTATCATTTCGATCTGCAATCCGTATTTTAAAACTATTGAGATCTTTCACATTCTTCTGGGCCTCATTTCAAGCACTGAGTAGTCAGGGCTGGGGAGCAGCCGCCTCCTTATTGGCAGAAAACAGTGAGGGGCGATGGGGGGGGGGGGTGCGGCTTTCCTCTGCTTCTGTCCCCGCTGCCTGAGCCCCAGAGTTCCGGTCCTTGACCTCAGCTCTCGACCCTGCAGCGCCCCTTAGTGGTCGCCTTACCTCTTTTTCCAGGGCTCTGGCCCCATCTCCCCCCCCCGCCCCCACGCAGTCCCTGCTGGACTCCAGCCTCTAGGTCCAGTCCCCAGTCACCTCCTGGTCTCTCTCTCCTTCAAAACGTTTTTATTGTAAGATATAACACAGATTTTTTTTTTTTTTTTTTGCAAAGCACATGAACAAAAGTAAAACTTACTGAATTGTTATTATAACATCAGCACCTTTATAAGCACTCAGGTCAAGAAATAGAACCTTAAGGTCACCACCCTGGGGCCTGTCTCAGTCACTGCATCACCCTCCGCACAGCATAACCCTGCCCTGACTTTTGGGGCAACCGTGTCCCTGCCTGTCTTCGTGCCAGCAGCGTTTCCTGCCTCTGCTCGCCTCTTCCAGCCACGCGTCCATCTCGGTGGCCTCCCCCCTTCTCACCACCCAGGCCTGCAGCTGCTCCTGGGCTCAGGCCCACCTCCCCGGCTCTAGCCCCGCTTGTCCCAGAGCGCCCCCTCAGACTCCTTCTGGGGGGCACCACCGTCACAGGGTCCCGGCCCCCGCGTTCGTCCTCTCCCTCTGGCTCTGCCCGTCTCTGTCAGTATCTGACCTTTGCAGGGGATGTCAGCATGTGGCACGTCACCCGGTCCGAGGAAGGGGAAGCTCTGCTTGCCTCTTCTCCCCTGCATCCTCCTGGGGACCACATCCTGGGTTCCTCTTGGTCTCCTAGCACTGTGTTCTCTGGCCTCTGTCTGGTTAAGGACCTCTGTGCTTCCCCCAGGACCAGCTCATCCTCAGATCTGGGTCTGGATCGCCACATCTATGGTTCTGGAAAGAGCCAGTGAACTCTGACCTCCACTGCCCAGCCTCACCCTTCACCCCTGTCCCCCCTCAGCTGGACCTGGCAGAACAGGGCTCTTTGCAGGTCGTGGGAATCCCCTCGCTCTCTCCCACCTCATCGAATTGGCACATGCTCTTTTTTCCCTCTGGAATCTCATGCGTTTCCACCCCCTCCTTCCCTGCATGTGGTGCCTGTGCACACACTCCCCTGCTATAAGGTAACATGATGTGCTCCTTCTTTCAGAGTAAGAGGCTTTTTTAGTGTTTATTTTATTATTTTTGAGAGACACAGACAGAACATGAGCAGAGGAGGGGCAGAGAGGGAGAGGGAGACACAGAATATGAAACAGGCTTGAGGCTCTGAACTGTCAGTACAGAACCTGATGCAGGTCTTGAACTTGGGAACGACAAGATCATGACCTGAGCTGAAGTCGGACACTTAACCAACTGAGCCACCCAAGCGCCCCCAGAGTAAGAGACTTTTAATGCCTCGTGGCAGGCACCCAGGCACATAGTAGCAGATGACATTAGTGGCAGGAGGATTCTGGGACACTAACTCCTTCTCATCTTTCGATATTAAACTGGAGCCCCAGACAGCCTCCTCTTTCCCAGCCCCCTCTGGCAGGTGTGATTTGCTCTCCTTTCTTGCTCTGTTGGAATTGGCTGCTGGTCCCCCATGAAGCTGTGAACCCTTGGCCATGATCATGTGCTATTTGTTCTGGTCTCCTAACTGATCTCCTTGCTTCTACCCTCACGTGTCCAGTCTGTTTCTCAGGCAGCAGCTTGTGTGACTCTATTCAAATATAAATCAGAACGTGTCCCTTCTCTGTTCAGACCCCCCATCAATTTAGAAGTCCTTATGTTGGGGGTTCCCTTAAATATCAGCCCCTCGCATTGCCTCCCCGACACCCATCTCTTGCTCCATCTCTTCCCTTTGACCCCCCTGCACCACATGAGCCATATGAGCTTCTTTGAAATTCTTCAAACATGGTAGCCATGCTGCTGCCTCAGGGCCTTTGCACTTGCTCCTCTTCACAGGACTTTCTTCAGGTATCCCAATGGCTTGCCCTCTCATCTCCTTCAGGTTTCAACTCAAAACATCACCTTCTCAATGAGGCCCTCCCAGACCACTGTTTGTAACCAAGAAGACACTAAGGGTTAGAATTGCTTGTGGGAGTCAGCAGGGGCCCACGGTAGAGCAAGGCCAAGAATGCAAACTTCCAGCTCCTACCCCATTCCCTCCGAGAAAGGCTGAATTCTCAGCTCTTTAATTAATAATTATTGCTGCTTCCTTTTTTATGACTGACAGTCTGTTCTTTCTATTTGGTTTTCTCTAATCTGCTCAAGTGGTGAGGGTGTCTGTTTCTGCCATACAGATGAAGAATTTTCCAGGAGGCCGAGTGACTGGCCACGTAGCTGGTGAGGGACACATTCAGGACTTCAACCTGGTCTACCTGACTCCAAAGTTCTTTCTACTACACTGACAGGCTTTTCTTTTGGGAGCCTGAATAGTGTCTCTTAGGGCAAAGCATTTTGCAAACTGTAAAGTGCTGTATAAATGTAGGACATGTGGTTGATGGGGGTTTTCCTGTTGTTTGAAAGGCTCTGCGATGGACACTGACTTTTGCCAGTGAAGGTCCTCAGCCTGTGTCATGTGCAGACCTGGGGTCTCTGAGAGAAGTGCTGTGGCCAGAAGGCACACAACTTCAGTCAAGGCTCAGTTTTTTCCAGTGGGGACAGTGGTTCCCAAACTTTGCTGCACGATGGAATCACTTGGGAACGTTTACAACCGCAGTGTCCAGGTGGCAACCAGACATAGAGAAGCAGAGTGTCCAGAGGGAGTGGACATGTGCAGGCACCAGGAGGTGCTAAGGACCCCAGCGATTCCAGTGTGCGGTCAGATTTGGGAACCACTAACCTGAAGCCTTTTCTTATGTCAGTAAGGATCTGGGCAGTTGGGCATGAATTCCTGGTTGGGCTGTGGTGTCCAAGATCCCTAATTGACCCCAAAGCAAATGAGAAGCCCTCACCTGTCCGTTGGAGACACCTGGGGACTTTAAGGGAGAGAGAGAGAGATGGGTGGGAGACTGCCTCCCCGGAGCACCCACGTGAGCTTCCAGCTTCGGCCCAAGGCAGTGGTTCTCAACCGGGGCCATCTCGCACCACCCAGGGAACGCTTGGCAATGTCTGAATGTTGTTACTGGACCCCCAAGACCAGGTTTTTGAGTCTCAACCCTAAACTTGAGAGAAAGTAGGCAGGCAGAACTTATTAGAGATAGCCTGTGTACGAGGGAGCCAACAAGCAGGAGGAATGTTGCTCCCAGAAGGGACAGCATGCAAGGCTTATAAAGGCACGTTTCCAAAGGGTGAGAGCGAGCAGTGGGGAAGCATCCTTCAGTCCCACAGTCATTATCTTGTGGTTGTTACTTTTTAGTGGATACGAGACAATCACAGGATGCCTTTCCCCATGTTCAACGTTCCTTTAGAACTCCTGGAAAGCAGAAATACTTGTGCAAGGAGGCTTTAAATTGCTACTTCTAATTTTGTCCAGACCACCGTTACTCCCTAATGACTCTTATCTCTCCCTTGTCTCCCTTCCAGAAGGAGATTTTTGTCTCTAAGCCTATGGAAACATTTAACCCTTGCCTTAGACCAGTGGCTTTATAGGAGTTAGTCCCTTTTGCTTTCCCTATATTGTCTCATGAAGACACTGGGTTGTCACGTGTTTGGGAAGGCGATGCTGCTGGCATCTGATGCAGAAGCCAGAGATGCGCTAAACATCCCGCATGCGCAGGACAGCCCCGCCCGCACAGTAGATATTGATCTGGTCCCAGACGTCAACAGTGCTGAGGCTGAGAAACGCTGGTCTCATGAAACCCCGCGCATGGCTCAGATTATGACTCGAGTTGAGAAATTCAAAGATGTGCTGTGAATCAGATTCGGGCGTCCGTGAGCTTCCGTGGGAATGGAACCTTAGCGGTTACTGATAGACATTGAGAGAGGGGCCGAGATGCTTCTAACTCTTCTTGTTGAAAAGATACTGCTTGTATTTGCATGGAAATTGCAATTTTCTACTTTCGAATTTGTAATGTCTTTAAAAGTGCAGCAGAACAGTCCCAAAGCCTCCATTTCCTCCTTGGGGGCACGTGAACAGCCTCCATGCCTGCCTCTCCCAGGCGACTCCGAGGGTCAGTGCAGGCACAGCCCTGAGAGCTGGACCAGGCGCATGATACCGGGAGGTGCTCCGTACGTGTTAGCCGGTGTCGTGCTTATTCATGGCACAGAAATGGAAGTGAATTTGCTTGCTATGAAACTGCAGCCCTATGAAAATTCTCTAATTGAAAGGTGCTGCAGACTCTGATGTCCTTCTTTTATGTTCACTGAAACTCTTTAGGTCAAAATGGTCCATAAAACTAAGCCTTTTCTTTGAAATGCACAGTTATTACCAGTAACTAGCATCCTATGAGTGCTGAGGTTTGTTCTTGGAAGGAATTTAAGTCATTAGCTAGCACTAACTAGAATTTGGCATCTGTGAAAGTCTTCATTGTCTGCTTTATTGGAGAGGGGTTCAGGATTTGGGGTAATCTGCTCGCCAGCGAGGTGTCAAGTGTGATGAAAGCTTGTAGGTCTGAAACATCGCACCGATGGACTTCAAGGCACCAGTGCACAATTTTTTTTTCCTAATTCTCCTCTTCTTTTCCTGGGCAGCCCAGTGAAATAAGGATTCTACAGAAGAGAAAGAATCTAGGACACACTGTTTATCCACCTTCTTTGTTTCTGACGCCTGTTACGCCTGTTTCTGCCTCCGAAGGCAGAGCTAATGTATGGAACAAACAGCTCTTGTGCGAAGGAAAGAAACTAATCCTTTTTCTCCAACAGGATGGGAAGACGGCAGAAGAGCTGGCTAAATCAGAACAGCACGAGCACGTAGCAGGTCTGCTTGCAAGGCTCCGGAAGGTGAGAAATGCTGTTTATCGGTCTGAAATTCTCTGTTTTATATGAAAAGGTCTGCCTTTTTCTTTGTAAAGAATGAGATGAACAAAATGAGGCTTTGGACACACGGGTTATTTGAAAGGTGTCTGTCCCTGTCCTGTGGTTTGCATACAGTTAGCGTCAATGGATCAGCTACCTATCAGTTTCCTCTTCTGTGTTTGGACTGGGAAATCATTTGATCTCTTTACAGTTGCTATGCCTGGTTTCCCTCCTCCCGCCCTCTCTGTAATAACCATCCCCACAAAGTAGACAGGAAATGAGAAGGCTGACTGCTTCTTTCCTTTTTAATGTGTTGAGCTCCCAGATATCACATGATACTCTCTGATCCAGGAAACACTGTTGCTCTAAGGTTTAAGGACACAGGACAAAATGAAGTAAACGGCAGGTGTGTCTTTCCAGCCCAGATCATAACAATGTGTATCAGGAGTCCTCAGAATTAGTCACACCCTTTAAGGTAGGAACTCTGTGTGTGAGACTCTATCCTAAAGAAATGAAAGAAATGCAGGAAAAAGTGTTTTATGCATGCAGGTTTCATTGCAATTATATATAGTTATATATATATATATATATATATATATATATAAAACTATATATATATAGTTATATATAATACTATATATATATAGTTATATAGTTATATATAATACAATAATAAAAATCGGAAACAGATGACCAACAATAATGTCTAGTAAATTGTTATACAGCTACAGGGTAGAACCGTTTTTGACCACTAAAATATTTCTGAAGAGGTTTTAGTAACAAAAGTTCAGTGCTTAGGATGTTGCAGGGTTTCAAAGCAGAAGATAAATTATACATATGCACATTATAATCTCTCCTGTATACATAGAAATACATAGAAAATATTAACAGTGGTGTTTTGGTAACTAAAATTTCCTTCTGTAAACACTACTGTATTTTTTCCAAATTCCTTATAATATAGGTGACCTTGAATAATACAGATTTGAACCGTGCAAAGTCCACCTCTATGCACGTTTTTTAAATAAAGACAGTACAGTGCTGTAAATCTATTTTCTCTTCCTTATGATTTTCTTACTTACATTTCCTTTTCTTTAACTTACTTTATTGTAAGAATATAGTCCATGGTCCATATAAACATACAAAATATGTGTTAATCACCTGTTTATGTTATCAGTAAGACTTCCAGTCAACAGTAGAGTGTTATTAGCAGTTCAGTTTGGGGGGGGGGTCAAAAATATATCTAGATTTTCAACTGTGTGGGGGTCCAGCACCCCTAATCCCTGTGTTATTCAAGGGCTGACTATAATCATGTAGTAATTTTTCAAAGACAGACTTTCTAGAAATAAATAATAATTCAGTTGATTTAAGTGCTCAGTGGAAAGGGATTATCGAAAATAAGCTTGGGGTATCCCATAGATGTCCTGCCATATGAATTGGAAAGTGAGGGGGCGCCTGGGTGGCTTGGTCGATTAAGCAACTGACTCTTGGTTATGGCTCAGGTCATGATCTCACAGTTTATGGGATCAAGCCCTGATCAGACTTTGAGCTGGCAGCTTGGAGCCTGCTTGGGATTGTGTCTCCCTCTCTCTCTGCCCTTTCCTCAGTCTCTCTCTCTTAAATAAATATATATTAAAAAAAAAAAAAAACAAATTGGAAGTGTCCTGGGAGGGATGATCACCTCTTACCCTCCACAGCTACTGAGAGTCTGAATTTCATAGTGGTCCCAGGGTCCTGGCCGTGGGGTGGGGGAGAGGACATGGGTGCAGTAATTTCCTTCCCAGCCTTGGAGTTGAGCTGGGGGAGATCATTCTTCTTCACACCTTTGTGCTTTGGAGTCTGTGAGCTGGCTGCAAAGGCAGTAGGAAGACGACCCGTGAAAACAGATGTCCCCAGCCACTGCAGGGATTCAATGTGCCCTTCCTTCTGGAAATTCCAGAAAGAGAAGTCTGGAAAAATGTCCTTAGCCTTACTCAGATGTTCTTTTTTTTTTAATCTTTAAAAAATGTTTTTTGTTTATATATTTATTTTGAGAGAGAGAATGCAAGCAGGGCCGGGGCAGAGAGAGAGAGGGGGAGAGAGCGAATCCCAAGCAGGCTCCACATTGTCAGCACAGAGCCCAGCGTGGGGCTTGAACTCACAAATCGTGAGATCATGACCTGAGCTGAAATGAAAAGAGTCAGAGGCCCAACTGACTGAGTCACCCAGGCACCCCTAGCCTTACTCACATGTTCTTACAGGAAATGCATGCGTTAAATGTAGGCATTGTTTTCTCCCACTCTGCACTGCTGTGCACTGTCTCACTGTGGAGGAGAATTTGGACTAGAAAAACAAGGGAAAGTGTTTTGTTTATAAGCAGAAAGAGAGGGGGTGGAGCCTGGGAGTCACTATCAGCAGACCAACCAGGAACTTGCCCACAAAGTCTCCTGATCTCCAAATTCCCTTAACGTAAAGCAGTGTGTCAGTTAGCACGTGGAAGAATGGAACAGTCTGGAACACAACAACCGGCCGGATTGGCTCAGTGTTTGCAACCTTTGACTCTGAGTGGACTTTATAGCAAGGTGCCCTGCATTTGAGTGCAGAGCCTATGTTTATAGGTGACATGTCACAAGAGAAGGGTGGTCGTAAGTCGATCACTCATTGTAGTATCCATCAACAGCAAAAAGAAACTGACCTGAAATCTGGCCTTCCCAACTCACTTGATGAGGACACAGTTTTACTGTGAATTGTTAGATCTCTCTTAGAGTCCACTGGTGGAGAGGAAGGTTTCATTAGGCTGAACATCTCATGGATCAGGGATTCTCAGGCTTCCCACATTCCACGGAGGAGTGTTCTCACCCATGCGGGGTGCCATCACCCGAATCTGAGCCCTAGTGATGTCCCTGCCGCATGTAGAGGGCTCAGCGGTCACAGTGGGCCACGTTCCTCACAATGAAGCCTGTGGCGAATCTTTCTGGGCCTGGAGTGCTGCTCACCATCTCAGAGACTTCTCACAGAGCTGCGACCCTGGGATGGGACAGACACTCATTTTTAAGCAGAAATCAGTGGCAAACCATGATCCCCGCCTGTCTGGTGGATCACCCAGGGAGACATCCTCTTCGGACAAGGTGACACAGCGTTTCCTTGGGCTGTGCCGTGTTTAACACACAGGAAAGGTCCATTCTTTTGTTTTAAAGTGGATGGCCACACTGGGTGCAAAGCCGGAAGTTATTGTGGTGACAGGTCTGAAACAGTGAGTAAAGCCCAGACCGAAGTACATGAAGGACAGGCTCTCCAGTGACAGCAGAGAGGGATCAGACTGAGGGGCTTAAAAGTATTTTCTCCCTTAATCTGATCCCAGATTTCCTGCCATGTGCTTACGTTGCTTTTAAGATTGGAAATACAAATACAAGGAAGCTTGTATGGTGATCCTGCCAACCTGTGTGCCCAGGGGAGGCAGTAGGCTGTCTTCCAGTCTAGAATCTTTAAATCACGGTAGGTGCGTTCTTGAACTGTCCCGGTTTCGGATTTCCTTTATTTTCTCCCACCAATTGGCGCCCTCGTGTTTTGGTGCCCAGCTTTTTATTTATTTATTTATTTATTTATTTATTTATTACATATATATTTTTTATTTTTTGTTATTTTTTTTTCAATATGTGAAATTTATTGTCAAATTGGTTTCCATACAACACCCAGTGCTCATCCCAACAGGTGCCCTCCTCAGTGCCCATCACCCACCCTCCCCTCCCTCCCACCCCCCATCAACCCTCAGTTTGTTCTCAGTTTTTAAGAGTCTCTTATGCTTTGGCTCTCTCCCACTCTAACCTCTTTTTTTTTTTTTTTCCTACCTCTCCCCCATGGGTTCCTGTTAAGTTTCTCAGGATCCACCTAAGAGTGAACACATATGGTATTTGTCTTTCTCTGTATGGCTTATTCACTTAGCATGACACTCTCCAGTTCCATCCACGTTGCTACAAAGGGCCATATTTCCAACTCCACACCCGAAAAATAACTCCGTGAACAAATGGGCAGAAAACATAAATAGACACTTCTCTAAAGAAGACATCCGGATGGCCAACAGGCACATGAAAAGATGCTCAACGTCACTCCTCATCAGGGAAATACAAATCAAAACCACACTCAGATATCACCTCACGCCAGTCAGAGTGGCTAAAATGAACAAATCAGGAGACTATAGTTGTTGGTGAGGATGTGGAGAAACGGGAACCCTCTTGCACTGTTGGTGGGAATGCAAACTGGTGCAGCCACTCTGGAAAACAGTGTGGAGGTTCCTCAAAAAAATTAAAAATAGACCTACCCTATGACCCAGCAATAGCACTGCTAGGAATTGACCCAAGGGATACAGGAGTACTGATGCATAGGGGCACTTGTACCCCAATGTTTATAGCAGCACTCTCAACAATAGCCAAATTATGGAAAGAGCCTAAATGTCCATCAACTGATGAATGGCTAAAGAAATTGTGGTTTATATACACAATGGAGTACTACGTGGCAGTGAGAAGGGTGCCTAGCTTTTTAAAAGATGGATGGGAGAGAGAATGTTCCAATGTCTGATATTTTGCCATTATCCTGGGATTTTTCTCTAAGGAGAGGTCAGAGCAAAAAAAGTCATTTTAATACCTGTGATCAAAGGACATCATCCCTGTTAGTGCCCAGAGTCCACAGAAAGATTCCTCTCTCCGTTTGCTTTGAGAGGCAAAAATATAAAGTGATGGCTGGGTGCACAGACTCAGGAGTCAGATGGCCTGGGTTCAAATCCCAACACTGCTGTTTTCTGGCTCGGGAAATAGAAAGCTGCTTAGCTTCAGTTTCCTGTTTGTCAAATGGGGTAATTGTAGAGCTGCCTGACAGTATGGTGATGATGTAAATGTTGTCTTTACACCAGTGTCTGCACACAGTAAGCACCGTGTGTTTGCTGTTGTTTCTGGTAGCCTGCAAACCACTCTCTGAGTCCCGGGGAAACATAAGGATTTCCCTGTGGTGGCCCCTCCTGTGACCCAGCACCCAGGAGCAGATGTGGGAGTGTCAACAAGGCAAGTGGGCCCCCTTGAGAGCCAGCATTACAACAGCCATCATTCAACCGTCCATGTGTGGCAGGTGCTGTGATATTACAACATCCCAAAGATGGAGACGTTCCTGCAGGAAAGCGGAGCTCAGTGAGGCTACGCAAACGCTCATCAGTGCAGCACCCAGAGTCAGTCCTGAAATAAGAATGTCCTGTGGCCTTCAGTGGGCTCCGGGCTTCAGTGCCAACTCCTCACCAGCCGCGGGACGGGGGTCTTTCCCCGTGTTGAGCTCACCTGCTGTGCGGTGAGCCCCGATCTCCTTCCAGGGGTCCCCACGGCCTGCTCCCCTCAGCGGAGTCTCCTGGACTCCGTGTTCACTGAGACGCATGATTTGTTTGCCACAATCATTGCCTCAGAAGGTTCTAGACTCAGCTTCCTGATGAGGCAGAAAGGGAGGAGTTGGCTGCCCCGTATTTCTAACCACATTCGTGTCTTTTAAAATAAATATATTTTCAAATAAGTAACTGCCTGGAATTGGGGACGCCCAGTCCCAGAATCTGGTTCTCGAAAGTGGTTGAGGCGTCACAGGAGTGACCCTGGAGAAGACATCAGCAAGGACTTGTGGTAGGTTGTCAGGAGGAGCAGGTGATACCTACAGAGAAGTCAAGACAGTAGATGTATTTGCAGTTATAAGTCGGGTCACCTGGAGGAGAGTGATCACACCAGGATCCGCGGATAAGGGAAAGGAAGAGGGCAATCTCTACATAGGAGCATCGTGTCACCAATTTCCTTTCCATGTCATTTCTTCTTGATGTTCCCAGTCTTTCTCACCAGGGTGCAGTGGGCAGTTTGGGGTGGTGGGACTTCCTGTCCTTACAAGATAAGAGGACCCCCAAGCAGCTCCAGTCATCTTGGCCCCTCCTGCATTCATTGTGAAATCAAAAACTGCACATTTCCTCACACCCCTGGGAGAGAACCATCCTCTGTAAGACCCCCCTCCCTGTGGATCCTAAACACATTCATGGGGATAAGTCTGTATCTGCACAGCAGGGGGGTGGCCTTGAAATAGGTTTCCAAGTAGACCAAATTAGCAACAGAAATGCCCCCTTGAATTCACGTCTAATCAGTTGACAAGCCTAGGAACAGATTTTTAAAGGTTTGCTGGGGAAGCCAGGGGCTTCCTCTTCCAGAAATAAAACCTAAGTCATCTTGTTGACCTGCAGGGGGCAGCAGAGGACTGGCCAGAGCACAGCGAGAGGCTACTTGGGTCCTTAGACAGCTCAGGGGGGCTGACCCTGGAGAGATGAGACCTTGCAGCCAGTGCATCTGGGCAGGGTGGGGGTGGGGGTGGCCAGGCCAGAGCTTGTGGGGAAAGGAAGAACCCGGGACAGGCCTGAGCTGGGCGAGATGTGCTGTGACCCAGTTCACCACGAAGTGATTGGGGGGCAGCCGTGTGCAGGAGCCTCTGGTGCCCCCCGCAGAGCCCACCACACATGTCTCTCCCCACCTGCGTGTTCAGTGCCCTCACACTGGGGGGCTTGATTGTCCTTCCAATTAGATTTTAATAAGCTGACATTAAAATAGTTGCTGTTCTTACACCTAAGATGAGACAGTGAAGAAAGGTGCCTGGGAATATTTTGGAAAATAGGATAAAGTGTAGAATTTACCCAGAATTTAAAATTCAGCACAAGGAAACTACATTTGCATAATTAAGACTTGCTGCTCCTTCCCTGCTGGGTCTAATTGCATCCTGCCATGTGGGGAAAGCCACATCACCTCCCTATGCTCTTATCTGGCTTTCCCAGATTTCAGATAGTCTTCCCTGTCAATCTGCTGATGTTTAGTCATCTTTGCTGATGGGAAAGTGGAGCTAAATTGCCAGGGGTAAAGGTGCAGGAAGAAAGTTAGCTAGAAACCAGGATTCCCCAGGGCATCAAAGAGCAATGTAGTTACTAAAATATTCATTTAAAAGATATTCACAATGTCTAGATATACTAAGAACTATTCTAGGCACAGGAGAGACCACAGTGAACAAAAGAAGCAAAACTCAGCCAAAAAACGAATAAAGAAAAATACCAGATGGGGTAAGTCAGGGGTTGGCAAACAATGGCCTCCCAGCCAAAGTGGGTCCACCACCTGTTTTTGTAAATAAAGCTTTATTGGAACACAGCCATGCCCATTGACTTTCTACTATCTATGGCCGGTTTCTGCGTACATGACAATCATAGGAGAGACCACCTGGCCCTTTATAGAAGGATCGTTGCCCCTGCTGTATGTGCAGGGATTCAAACAGGGTGAAATTAGAGAAGGGAGGGGAGTTACTTTCCACCCACTCTGCTGGTGACATTTAAACCAACACATGAAAGATTGGAGAGGGGAGGCAACCAGAGAAGGTGGTGGGGAGGAAGCAGAGAGCAAAGTGAGTGCAAAGGGCCTGGGGCAGTAAAAAGCTGGGTGGGTGTGTCCTAGAAAACAAAAAGGAGGGGGATGGGCCTGCACCAGGACTTGACCTTGGTGGTCTGGGAGAGAATGGTGACTGATCAGAGAGGTAGGCGGCTTTACAAACCTAGGTCAGGAGACTGGGTTTGGTCCAGTTGTGTTCAGCAGGTGGGAGCAAAATCTGACTCTCATTTTGGGAATTGCCCTCTGACTGCCCCGACAGAGACCAGGTAGGAAGTGGTCTTGGAAGCCAGGTGAGATATGATGGCACTTGGATGGGGTTTTCCAGGCTCAGTTACACTGTGACCCATGGGCAGGAGTGCAGATGGAGGGTGCCCATCCCTGGGTAAATATTTAAAGTGTAAAGTTAACAAAAGCAAATGGGGAAATAGTCCATGTTGTGCCTCCCACTTACACAAATACACCTTCTGACCACCTGGAAGGCAGGACTGGTTCAGAATTCTGATCCTCACGTTCCCTGCTGCTTTCCCCACCTCTCCCCAAGTCTGGCAGACTCACCTGCTAGAGGCTCACCGCCATGGCCACCCCAGCCCTCACCTCTGCACTAACCACAGGAGAATATTCCAAGGCAGGAGCCAGAATTTAGGAAACACGGTAGTCCTTGGTGTTAATGCTGGAAGGTCTGATGAGGCGGGGCTTTGTGGCCACCAGGACACAGGTGGCCTTGGATCTCCTGGTAGGTAGAGACCACAGAGGGACTTGTGGGCTCCCTCCAAAGAAATCGGTGTTCTCCCACCTTCAGAGCTGTGGGGCGGGGGGAGGGGGGGCAAACTCACTGTCTTCCTCAGGCCCTCTCTGCGTCAGAACCACAGTCAGCCTTGGAGAGCACGCCTGTCTGGTGATGGCAGCTGCCTTCCCTGGGACACTGCTCTAGGCCCCAACAGTCTTTGTGCCACCGCCTACTGGTGACAAGAGAAAATGCGCCACCCACCTGCAGTCCAGGAGAGATTTCAGCATCTTCTGTTGTACTTCTGCATCAAAATCGGTTGTGTTCAGATTCTCCAAGGCTCTTAGTGAGCAAGTGGAGGGATTATCCTGCAGGACCAGGTTGGGTCTCCTTAGAAAGGAGAAGACTCATATTTTGCTTTCTTGCCTTATGGCAGATCTGTCAATCTTGATGGGGAGCTCTTTCCAAACTTGTCTTGTTTCCAAAGAGAAGGTGAAGGGTGGATGAGTCAGTCCCAGCACAGCCAGTGGGTGGGGAAGCAGGGAGAACCCCTGGCAAGGGCATCATGGGGGAGTAGCATGGGGTATACAAGGAATGTCATTGGGAGCATTTGAGTATCCCTGGGTCAGATTTGGGGGTTAGAAGGAAAACATGAGGCATGGCTCACCTTATCACACTGGCATCCCAGAGCCTGTGTGTAGGGACGTACTCAACAGGATTCTTGCCAAAGCAGGCCAGGTGGTCAGATATAGGGGAGAGGTGAGAAATTTCATCACGTAGGAAGGAGTGGGACTTTTACTAAACTGACCGAACAGGATTCTTGCTAAAACTAAACTAACTTGGCCAAGGACAGGGCAAGACACAGAGAACCTTGACTAGAGTTAGGACCAAGCGAGAGTTTTCATCCCTGCCTGCCTCTGTTCTCGGTCTGTTCCGGGGAAGCAGCAAACACATTGCCGGCAGCTTCTAGCCCCCAATACCCTGCATGGAATTTAAAGGAGTGAACTGTAGTCATTTGAGGGCAGCACTGAGCAAAGCATATACATGACTTCCTTCAGCTGCCCTGGAGCAAGCCAAAGAAACTTCTGGAAGTTTGCTGGGGCTGCAGCAGTGTGCCATGGTTACCAAGCCTCTAGGTCTTCAGACTGCAAGGGCCTGAGGGACTCAGGCAGAGGGGACACACATACCCTCAATCTGGCACACAGGGCACGTGATGGCCAAAGTCAAGGTGCCAAGATCAGAAGTGCACAAAGCAGAAAAGGGCCACAAACCAACTAATTGCACACTGTCCCTGGGAGCCGGTGGTTGCATTACAGCCAGAAGCAGGTTTTCTGCCTTTCCCCTGTCACAGGAGAAGAGGACACTGGTGTCCTCAAAAGAATCATTATGTTAGTAAGCTGTGTGTTACAAACTAGGTGCAGAATGTTCTATTCCACTTGGTGAGATACTCCTAGTGGATGTGATGCTCACAGGACATGGTGACTGCAGTTTAGATGCTTCCTGTGCAGGGGAAGGGAGTGCCAGGGACTGATTGGAAAGGAAGGGGAAAGGGCGGGCTTTGAAGGGTAAATTAGAGGGTTGGGAGGCAGATTTGCTTCTGGGGTCAAGGGCTTATCTGTAACACTACATGGCATCAGGGAGAGATCCAGGGAGCGCCCTATCTCTTCCCGCCTGGTGGGCAGCTCTGGGATGAGTGACTGTGTCACAACAGAACGTCTTCAGCCTCTGCACTGACTTGGGTCACAATTCAGGGGTCCCCCAGCCCTTTCCCTCCCCTGCAGGGCTTTGTGTCTGAACCTATTGGAATTTGCGGCTAAGGGAGAAGCTAGAATAAGGACAGCGTCAAGTTCTACAGAGCACTGGGCAGGGGGAGGAGTTCACAGATGACAAGTACCTGCACAGATTATGTTAAATGTGAATGGAATGGCCTCCCTGTGACATACCAAAGACATCAAAGGGAATATCTATAGTGAAATATAATGTGTTGCAGTGTATAAATGCTGGGGCCCAGGGCATGAGGGTTGTAGTGAAATTGGCAGGTATGGGGACCCGTGCACGGTCACTATGAAGTGCCTGCAGACACCCGTGCATCCTGGAGTGCTGGGATGGCACGCGGACACTGTAGCAGCTTGTCGACCTGATTTTCGCAAGTGAGGGTAGGAGCTCGTGAAGGGTTTTATATATATATATATATATATATATATATATATATATATATATAACCAATTTATTAAGCATTTGCATTCTTGGAAATCTCAACTATTGAGATAACACACTCTCCAAAACAGGCTGGGTCATATGTGGCATGCAGTTAAGCCTAAGGTCATGTAATCATAAGCACGTTTTTCTCTTAAATAAATGCTCAGCAGACACTCAGCGCTCAGGTGGACCCAGGGAGTTGTTACCATCCAGGACATGTGTAAACGTGTGTGGACACATAGCACCCACATCCACGAGCACCCCCAACATCAAGAACTGAAAACGTAGCGCCCATTCCCACCGTGCCCACTAGTAGGCAGTGTTGCCATGTGGAGAAGGAAGGTCAGGGTCACACAGAGAAAATGGGGAAGGAGTGGAGTCTGACAGGTGAGCCTGCTGGGTGGTCAGTGGAAGAAGCCACCGTGGCTCAGCGGGAAGAGGCCAGCAGGACATCCCCCCTCCCAGGGTGAGAGCTGGAAGCAGAGTCTGCCAGGCCTGAGGCCACAGGAGACTAAAAGCAGGCAGTTCCCTCTGAGAGGCTCCTGCAGGTCCCCCTGAGTCCTGTCATTTCTACACACCCCTTTATTGAGCACCTCCCTGCCAGGTGCTGGGGACACGACTTTCTCCTCAAGTTGGCTCCCAGTTGAGGGGGAAGATCATCCCACCACACCCTACAGTCTAGCGGGGTCATGATGGAGAACCCCACCTGGGCTGGAGCCTCCTGGGGAGGAACGTTCTGGAAGAGAACCCAGTAAAAGCGGTCCCCCAGATGTATGGAAGTTAACAGGTTAAAGCGGAGGGACCATCCTGGGTCGGGGAAGGACCCTGAGCCTGCACCCCACACTCCAACAGGCCCCTGTTCTGGGGCCAGGATCAGGCTGGGGGTGGGAAAGCAGGCTGGCTGTGAGGGTGGATGGAGCCAGGGCGGCGAGAGCCGTGCCTGACTGTGCAGGTGTCCAGGTGGGCTCTCTGGGTGCACAGAACACCTGCCCACACTGTCGTATCAAAGTGCTCTTGTTGTCTTTGGTGTCAGTGTTCACGTGTCTCTGTGTCCCCAGGACACGGATCTGGGTCGGGTCTACACCTTCCTGTTCCCTGCACTTTGCTCAGCCCACGGGGGCCTCCATAAATGTGTGCTGATGAGCGAATGAGTGAGTGAATGTGTGAATTATCCTGCTTCTCTCTGCAGGGCTGAGAGAGGACAGTGGGAAGGTTATGGGGTCCCCGGCCCCACCACAGCATCATGTATGTACTTCCTGATGCCCCTTCTCAGCATCTGGTGCCATCATGGTGTCGTGAGGGAACGGGGCCCCTCCACACAGAGGAGCAGGGGTCCCTGGCCACTCTTGACAGGCTGGCCCTGGTCCCCCTTTAAACTGACGGCTTCACAGGAATTACTCCACCCCATTTCTTGTGCACAAAAATGCCATGGACACGGGCACCTCCCTGGTGACAGAGAGCTCACCGGTGGTTGCCAGGGCCCCGGGCAGGGAAAGGCGGTGACTGGTTATAGCTACGGAGCTTCCTTAGGGGGTGGAAATGCTCTGGAACCCAGAGCAGTGCTGGTTGTACACGTTGTACATGTAGTAAAGCCACAGAACTTTGGTCACTCGGAAATGGTCAATTACATGTTATGTGCACTGTACATGAATCTTTTTTATAGATACCATGGGACAGAATAAAACGTCTGCAACACAGGTAAGCATCACAGACCAGGGTACAAACTTCCAGGGGTAAAATAAGTAAATGCCAGGATGTGCTGTACAGGATGGGACCACAATTCATAATACTGTATTGCATATTTAAAAGTTCCCAAGCGAGTAGCTCTTAAACCTTCTCATCACCAGAGAACTCTGAGGAAGGACACGGCGAGAGTTCCTAACTGTAAGAGTCGGCATTGGCTGTTTGCTCAGAGCCTTCTCTTTCTCTGTGGCTAATTCGCCCTTTTTCATCTGTGTGCAGGATACGCACCGAGGACTCTTCATCCAGCAGCTGCGGCCCACACAGAACCTCCAATCCAGAATCAAACTGAAGCTGTTCGGCCACTCAGGCTCGGGGAAGACCACCCTGGTGGAGTCTCTCAAGTGTGGGCTGCTGAGAAGCTTCTTCAGAAGACGCCGGCCCAGACTTTCCTCCGCCAGCTCTGCCAGGTTCCCGCCCTCACCCCTGGCATCCAAACCAGCAGGTAGGCGCCTCCTCCCCTGCCCCTGCCTCTCCACTAGGTGCTTGCTTTTGTGCTTGTCTCCTGTCACCGTCTAGGAGGAGTGCTAGCTTTGTGTTGGTTACGTGGCCTGGGGTGACCAGATCTCACTGTCTTGGTGGCTTTAGGTGTTAGTCTGCCCCGGCTGTGGGCCATGTGTTGGCCTGCTCGTGCAGATGCCCCAGGAATAGCAAGGACAGGGCCTCACCAAAGTCATGGTCACAGACGCAAAGATCCAGACTGCAAATGCGCGGATCACAGAATGGTGTCGTGTTCTACTCTAAAATGGGTAATGCGGTGAATTGTATGCTATGTGCAGTTTATGTGAATGTATTTTAAATGCAATGGGACAGAATAGAACATATCTGCTACATGGGTAAAATTACAGACCAGGGTACCCGGCCCTTGAAGACACAAGTCACATGAACAAATACAGGTTCCAGATTGTACACGTCGAATATTGGCCCCAAGATGGGTTCTCCCCCTTAGGCTTTCTTTTTGGAATGCTGGGCACACCCAGTGACTCAGGAACACAGCAACAAAATTCGGTTCCATCCCTGTGCGACTCCAAGTAGGTTGGTGGTTTCGAAAGGCTCCCTAAGGATTTTGCGGTTGGTCCATCCACTCACACACAGCCTGATTGGGGGAGTCCCGTTTTGCAAAGGTAAGAATATAACCCTTCACAGAGCTTCCTCACTCTCCATTTTGTGCAGGGATTCAGTTTCTACACGTGATATTACAAGGTGTCTTATCAGTCCCCCCACATTGAAAACAGCGGTTTTACCATTTTGTTTCTACGCAGTCTCTCTGTCCATGAGGAGGAGTGTCTGGGGAGCATTCATCAGGGCTGGGGGACAGTTGACTGAGATTTACACACCCTTTCAACTTCTTTACTCTGAACAGCAGTGGAGTTACAAGCAGGCGCTGAGATAATAACCACAATGGATTTATAATTAGTATGACTACAGTGTCGCTCACACCTATTGCTTGTGCTTTCTGAGCACTGAGTGTGTGCCAGGCACTGGACAAAATGTGGTACATGTGACACCTCCTTTGATCCACATGACAGGCTGCAGGGTATTTCACTGAAGCCCTGAGGGGTCAAACGGGCTGCCCGGTGTCACACAGCTGGCATTCTTGATGTGTCTGACTCCCGAGCCAGTGCTTAGGGACGATGCTTACAACTCCGTCTGGAGTATAAGGGCATTTCAGACACACATTTTCCCATTGTCTCCCATAATTTGGGCTCAGTTTGTAAGATGGATTTCACCTTGTCTGAAGCCAGTAGTTTTCCAGATTTAATGATTAGGTTCAGCCTCTGTGTGTGAACCACGCCCTTGTTTGTGAGTGTGTATCTGTGTGTGAGAGAAGGAAAGGGGGAGGGACAGAGACAAAGACAAAGACCTGTTTAGACCTGGGATCTGCAATGTCTGTGAGTCCCGTTGGGTATGAAAATTATGCCCTATAAGCCCATGAGCTGAACTGAACCAGCCACAGATTCTATCTCCTGCGCATCCCTCACCTCTCCGAAGTAATGTCTCCACTCATCTTCCACATCTGGAAGAATCTGGAAGTAGATCCTTGACAAAACGCGCCTCAGGAAGGCTGCATTATCAGCCAGGGTCACGGTGTTATAGCAGCGTCCTCCAGGCAGCGCTGAGGGAGACTTGGTCGTGGGACTCGGTCACAGAAGGTTCTGTGGAGGACAAAGTCTGCTCTGGACCAGAGAAGCCACTTGGCCGCAGTCGGCAGAGACACAGAGGGTCTTCCTCTGTTTAGAATTGTTCAGAGCTGTCTCTCCAGTCCGAGCCCTCAAATTTCTGTCAAGATAACAGGTTAGTGGGGTCGGGCTTCCCCCACAGGGCTGCTAGGAGGTAATCACTGCTCACTCTTGTGTCCCACTTGACTCAGTTCTTTAGAATCTTCCTGGTGCCCTGGCGTCGATGCTGGTTTTGCCACCAGAAGCAGCTGAAGGGAGGGACCATCACGTGGTAGTCCCTTCTCCTGGGAGCGGGCGGCTTTGTTCTCTCAGGAGGCACAGGTCTGCTCTCCCTGGTCACTCATGTGAAAGAAAGTCCCCTTGGGGATTCGCAAGAGTGAAGAAAGTGGCAGATGCTGGGAAGACACAAGAGCAGGCCAAGGGGACACCACAAGGAGATCCAGCTGGCAAAGTGGCTGCCCCTTGGGGAGACCACAGTAAAACCTAGAAGCAAGAAAGAGTGGAAAGCGGCCTGTGGTTGACCCCCTCTGTGCTGACCTGGGTTCAGGTGCCGCACATATGTCATCTCACTGGATTCTCATGAACCTACTTTAAAGAGAAGTAACCTGGGCCTCAGAGACATAACGTGTGTCTAAAGCAGAGGCTGAAACCCAGCTATATGTGATACAAGAGACGGAGAGGAGGAAAATTGGATTTACTGCTGACATTCAGAACTCATTCACCAAGAAATTTGGATACGGGGCTCTTTGTGGAAAATTGGAAGCTCTGGGTACACTGATTCACATTCCCAATATCGGATATAAATGTTCCATTTATATGGAGTGCATTCATATCTCGCAGACAGCAGGGAGCTGGTTCGTGTTAGCAACTTGGCCCTTTCCGAGGTCATCTCCTGAACATGCTGGAGGTTGGGGGTTGACACCAGCCAGAAAGCCAAGACCACGCCACATGTCTGCCACCCCTGTCTGCAGGCACTCAGTCACTTGGTCCCTACCCCACACTGCGTGGTCTGGCCACCACACATACACTCGCTCTGCGGCCAGCTGAGTATCACAGCTGTGGCATGTGGGGCTTCAGGAGGAAGGAGATGACCCAGAGCAGAGGGGGAGCGAGTGTCCAGGAGCCACCCTGCAGGGGCTGCTGCCTGCTGTCCCCAGAGAAGAACAAGTGGGAAGAAGTGTCTTTTTCATTTCCTTTTTAAATTAGATTCAAGTTACTTAACATACTGTGTAGTATTGGTTCCAGGAGTAGAACTTAGTGATTCATCACTTACGTGTAACACTCACTGCTCATCCCAACAAGTGTCCTCCTTAAAGCCCATCCCCCATTTAGTCCATCCCCCCACCCACCTCCCCTCCATAATCCTCAGTGTGTTCTCTATATTTAAGAACAAACTCCAGGGGCGCCTGGGTGGCTCAGTCAGTTGACGTCTGACTTCGGCTCAGGTCATGATCTCACAGTTCGTGGGTTCGAGCCCCGCATTGGGCTCTGTGCTGACAGCTCAGAGCCTGGAGCCTGCTTCGGATTCTGTGTCCCCCTCTCTCTCTGCCCCACCCCTGCTTGTACTCTGTCTCTGTCTTTCAAAAATGAATAAACATTAAAAAATTTTTAAAAAGAACAAACTCTCAGGGTTTGCTTCCTTCTTTGTTTTTCTTATTTTATGTTTTCTTCCTTTCCCCATGCTCATTTGTTTTGTTTCTTAAATTCCACATATGAGGGAAATCATATATTTGTCTTTCTCTTTTTGACTTATTTTGCTGAGCATAATACACTGTAGTTCTATTCACATAGTTGCAAATTGCAAGACTTCATTCTTTGTCATCGCCAAGTAGTATTCCATTGTATATATAAACCACATCTTCTTTATCCATTCGTCAGTTGATGGACATTTGGGCTGTTTCCATAATTTGGCTGTTGTTGATAGTGCTGCTGTAAACATTGGGGTACATGTGCCCCTTCAAATCAGCATTTTTGAATCCTTTGGATAAATACCTAGTAGTGCAATTGGTGGGTCATGAGGTAATTCTATTTTTAATTTTTTGAGGAACCTCCATACCGTTTTCCAGAGTGGCTGCACAAGTTTGCATTCCCACCAACAGGGCAAAAGTGTTCCCCTTTCTCTGCATCCTTGCCAACACCTGTTGTTCCCTGTGTTGTTCATTTTAGCCATTCTGACAGGTGTGAGGTGGTATCTCATTGTGGTGAATTTGTATTTCCCTGATGATGGGTAATGCTGAGCATCTTTCATGTGTTCGTGAGCCATATGGATGTGTTATTTGGGAAAGTGTCTATTCATGTCTTCTTCCCTTTTCTTCAGTGGATTATTTGGTTTTTTGGGGTGTTGAGTTTGATAAGTTCTTTATATTTTGGATACTAACCCTTTATGTGATCTGTCATTTGCAAATATCTTCTCCCATTCCATTGGTTGTTTTTTAGTTTTGTTGATTGTTTCCTTCGCAGAAGCTTTTTATCTTGATGAGGTCCCAGTCCTTCGCAGAAGCTTTTTATCTTGATGAGGTCCCAGTAGTTCATTTTTGCTTTTGTTTCCCTTGCCTCTCGAGACACATCTAGTAAGAAGTTGCTGCGGCTGAGGTCAAAGAGGTTGCTTCCTGTTTTCTCCTCAGGGATTTTGATGGCTTCCTGTCTTACATTTAGGTTGTCCATCCATTTTGAGTTTATTTTTGTGTATGGTGTAAGAAAGTGGTCCAGGTTCATTCTTCTGCATGTTGCTGTCCAGTTCTCCAAACACCATTTGCTGAAAAGGCTGTCCTTCTTCCATTGGATATTCTTTCCTGCTTTGTTGAGGATTAGTTGGCCATACATTTGTGGGTCTATTTCTGGGTTCTCTATGCTGTTCCATTGATCTACGTGTCTGTTTTTGTGCCAGTATCGTACTGTCTGGATGATTACAGCTTTGTAATGCATTTTGAAGTCTGGAATTGTGGTGCCTCCAGCTTTGGTTTTATTTTTTAAGATTACTTTGACTATTGGGGGTCTTTTCTGGTTCCATACAAATTTTAGAATTATTTGTTCTAGCTCTGTGAAGAATGCTGGTGTTATTTTGATAGGGGGTCCATTGAATATGTAGATTGCTTTGGGTGGTATTGACATTTTAACAATATTTATTCTTTCAACCCATGAACATGGAATGTTCTTCCATTTCTTTGTGTCTTCTTCAATTTCTTTCATAAACTTTCTTTAGTTTTCAGTGTACAGACTTTTTACCCCTTTGATTAGTTTTATTCCTAGTATCTTATAGTTTTTGATGCAATTGTAAATGAGATTGATTCCTTGATTTCTTCTTCTGATGATTCATTATTGGTGTGTAGAAATGTTTTGGTGTAGTTTCAAAAGAATAGGCATTAAAATGTTAGGTAGAATTCCCCTGGGAAGCCATCTGGCCCTGGACTCTTGTTTTCTGGGAGGTTTCTGATTACTGATTCAATTTCTTTACTGGTTGTGGGTCTGTTCAAATTTTCTATTTCTTCCTGTTTCAGTTTTGGTAGCTTATATGGGTCTTCTGTCCAGGGTGCAAAGGTACCTTCTCCGTCAGGCCTGCCCTGCCACTTTTCACCACTAGAGGTCAGCAGTTAGCAAAAAATCATGTTTTCTTTGTATGATTTCAATATATCCCCGTGAAATTATTTTTTTAAGTTTATTTATTTATTTTGAGTGAGAGAAGAAGAGAGAGCAGGGGAAGGGCAAACAGGGACGGGCAGAGAATCCCAAGCAGGCTCCATGCTGTCAGCATAGAGCCAGATGTGGGGCTTGATACCAGGAATAGTGAGACCATTACCTGAGCCCAAGTCAAGAGTGGGTCACTTAACCAACTGAACGACCCAGGCACCCCCCACCATGAAATTATTATTTTAAAAATATTGTATAAAAACTCTTTCTTAATGAAAACTCACCGAGGTGTAGGAATGCCTACCTTTTACCAAACCCTGTCAGCTCTCCCTGGAAAGTCCTAGCCTGCCACTGTGTAGAATCTATTTGCAGTCAACCTAACACCATCTCATGTACCAAGTGGTACCGCTTTATCTGCATCTGTCAGGGGCCAGGTGGGGAGAGTGGGTCACTTAACCAACTGAACGACCCAGGCACCCCCCACCATGAAATTATTATTTTAAAAATATTGTATAAAAACTATTTCTTAATGAACACTCACCGAGGTGTAGGAATGCCTATCTTTTACCAAATCCTGTCAGCTCTCCCTGGAGAATCCTAGCCTGCCACTGTGTAGAATCTATTTGCAGTCAACCTAACACCATCTCATGTACCAAGTGGTACCGCTTTATCTGCATCTGTCAGGGGCCAGGTGGGGACATTAATGGAAGGACAGTGTCCTGGGCAAAAGTCAGGGGCTCATTCTAGAGACGGTGAAGCATCCAAGTCCTGGAACAGAAGGAAGCCGTTACCTCCCTTCGGGCTGTAAAGACAAGAGGAAGAAATCGTGTTCCTGGAAAAGCTGGAGCCCAGGGGTGAAGCCGCTCGGGTGTCTAGAGTCACAGACACACAACTGGAATCAGAGAAGCAGCTGGGAGTGATGGGGGGGGGGGGGGGGACGCCTGGGCCTTCTCTCCCTGCAGCCTGTCCAGGGCCTCCCGTTGGTTGACCCCAACCAGAAGCCAAGTGACCGGGGGACCCCAGAGATGCAGCCCATGGGATCCGTCTCTGGGGCCCAGAGCAGCTCAGGAAAGGCATGTGGGAGGTGCAGCAGCCAGAAAGAATCCAGGCAACATCCCTGAACCGCTGCCGCATAGCACACGGGAGGGGTCCACACAGCCTAGCAGGGGGTGGGGACAAGAGAGTGTCGTGGGAAGAGGCAAGGCATGGCGAGGTGGGAGGGGCGCACGCACACACGCTGCCCTGGGCGGGGTCTCACTGCCTCCTCTCCTCCTTCAGGCTCCGTGAGCATCAGCAACCTGTACCCGGGCTGTGAGCACGTGAGCGTCAGGAGCCGCAGCATGATGTTCGAGCCGGGTCTCACCAGGGGGACCCTAGAGGTGGTGGTGGCCCCGCCCCAGCACCCGCACTGCGCGGCCGATGACCAGTCCACCAAGGCCATCGACATCCAGAACGCCTATCTGAACGGTACAGTAGTCCGCCTACCGCACTGGGGAGCGCACCCAGAGTCCCTTTGCCCGGACTGTAAATCACCCCCCCCCCCCCCCCAGGAAGCCTCTCCCACTGCATGTGTCACAGCCCCACGAAGGACAGAGGAAGAGCCGCACAAAGTGACCTTGGGATGACCCAGTGAAGCGTGGCTGGTCAATACCCCTAGTGAAACCAGACACCCTGCTGTCCTGGGCACCTAGCAAAGCCCCAGGCACACAGTAGGTGCTTAATAAATGACTGCTGAGTAAATCAATACATTTTCTAGGCAGAGCCAAACATCCACTTGGATGAGAAAACTTATAAAATATAATCCCATTAGAAGTTTGACAAATGCAAATATGAGAAGAGTGATTCTTGAATACATCTCCACTCATGGCTGATGCTATGATACAGGCCAGGCAGTTTTTTCCCACAGGCAAAATTTCAAGTGCTCTCAATCATTTCCAAGGGGGTGAAGCTTTAAATGTTACCAGGGAAGGTTTACTATCTCCATCAACCACTGAATCCTTGGTGCTGCACCTTCCGAGCTTCCAGGAACCCCAGTTGGGCCCATGTCACTTGAACACCAGCTTCTGCCCTGTTGAGACGCAGTTTAAAGCAGGGATCAAGCATTTTCTTCGAGACTCATCTGTGAAGAGTGTATGAGCCGATGTTCATTCGAATGCCTGGTAGAGTGGCACAGGGGAGGCGCTCAGAAAATGGCAGTCGGGAGCATCTTCATGGAGGTTCTGCTGGCCCCAGTGAGGTGGCATTGAAGTCCATGGGCATTGTGCTATCCTAAAAGCTGAGTACTCTCCGAGGTCCCGGATCTGAGTTGGCATGCTTCATAGGGAGAGGAGAAGTGTGTCCTCAGCACCCCACAAGCCTTCACCCAGCTCCTCCATAACTCCCTCCTGCCCCAGGTCTGGCTCTCAGTGCTCCCCATTCTCAGAGGACTCAAGACCGTGTTCCAGAACCCCTCACTCCAAGGTCTCAGCTGCCAGACTTAGAGAGTCCTATCCCCAGGAGTGTGTGTGCTCCTAGAGGGGGCTCCAGAAGAGCCACGGATCTTCCAAATTGTTGACTACAGAATTTCTGGCCCAAAATAAGCACTGAGGGTAGAATTAGGGAAAGAGAGCCTGAAATCCTACAACGTAAGTGGTCCTGCCATGTCCCCCCAGAGGCTGGTGGGTGGGTGGTCACTGTCTTGCTGGGGTGTGGCCATGTAGGGGTGGGGCGGTCCTGTGTCTGGATGGTCACTGCAAGGTGCCAGGTGCCTCAGGAAGTGCAGTCAGAGTCTCACCCACAGACACTTCTACAAAAACCCTCTGCACCCACACTCAGGTATGTGGGAGCGGCTGCCCCCCACGCTGGGTGACCCCACGGACCCCCACCTCCTCACGCTTTCGCCCACATCCTTCAGGTGCAGAACTGCGAATCAACTGTTGTGTCTTTCCCCTGTGCAGGCAGCCTGCTGGCTCCTGACCCACCTGAAAAGGTCACTAACTCACCTGTGGAAGGTGAATGTGGTCATCACTAAGCCAGAATTAAGTTACATGTTGTAGTGACTTTTATGTTCAACGTCGTATACCCTGTCATGTTCCAAAAAGAATTTATACGTATGTGAGGATACGGAATCTTATCATGTACGTTCTCTGTGTGAGTTTGTTGATGGGGAACCCAAGGCGGCATCTTGCCCTGACTCCTTCCTTGTGAGGAGGAATCCCTGGGGGGAGAGATGGAATGCACGTGTCTCCAAAGATGCAAAGATAAACAGGTCGATGCTACGGACATCACTCTTTCCCTTGGTGGTCACTAAGGTGCAAGCAAAATGGTGATTGGCACTTGTTGGTGCTGTTTCAGATAGTAATCTTCATTCTGTCTGTAGGAGTTGGTGATTTCAGTGTGTGGGAATTCTCTGGAAATCCAGTGTACTTCTGCTGTTATGACTATTTCGCTGCAAATGATCCCACGTCCATCCACGTCATCGTTTTCAGTCTGGAAGAACCCTACGAGATCCAGTTGAACCAAGTGATTTTCTGGCTGAATTTCCTGAAGTCTCTTGTGCCGGTTGAAGAACCCATAGGTAAGCCAGCACGTCCTGGTGGAGAGTGCCCTTCCCATGGGCTGCTCAGCCACTTGGGGGATCTACAGCTCAGGGCTAACAGTGAGGCTTCCTTGGTTGCTGCTTCCTGTGACAAGATTCCCACTCTGGATGTTTCCGCAGGGAATTGTTACATGATTGCATTCTCCTGCCTCAGAGACCAAGTCTGAGGGATTTCTAGAGAGCTGTTTCTCGCTTTCTTCCTATACTTTAGAGCTGTGGTCACTTTTGTTGGGTAGAGGTGGACTCCTCCCAGAGATGGCCTCTGTGTCTCTCTACCTAATGATACGTAATTAATAAGCAGAATGAACCCCCTTCATTCTGTGGTTCCATCCAGAACGGAAAGGTCCATATTGACTGAAGGCATTATCTTAACTTTATTCCTAGAGCAGAAAATAGCGTGGAATACGCTTTTGTTCCTTTGTACAAAACAGAGGGGCGCCTGGGTGGCTCAGTCAGTTGAGCATCTGACTTCGGCTCAGGTCATGATCTCCTGGTTCGTGAGTTCGAACCCTGCATCTGGCTCTGTGCTGACAGCTCAGAGCCTGGAGCCTGCTTAGGATTCTGTGTCTCCCTCTTTCTCTGCCCCTTCCACCTCCCCCTGTCAAAAATAAATAAACATTAAACATTTAAAAAAAAAAACAGAATTGGGCAGCCTTTCATGGTGGAAACACAACTGGGCTATCAATTTTTTTTTTGATTTCCTATAAAAGTCAAATAAGTGGGCTTAACCCCCTCAGGGTACATCCACTCTGCCTCTCTTTCTCATTCTTTCTGGTGTTTTCTTTCCAAAACACTCTCCCCACCAGAGGCTATCTGTGTGCACCGCCACAGGCCCTGTTTTGGACATTTCTGGGTGTAGCTGCACTCACAGAGCTTTCTAGGTCTTAGAAAGGTGCCTTTGCTCAGAGCTAGATTTCCTGTCACTGGACAAGCAGGGCCACTTGGGGGGACATCTGAGAAGCTGCCTTGAGTTCTGTGGTCAGTGCTGGTCCACTTCTGAGCTGCCCTCCCCGAGGACCAGGAAACCCACTCTTGGCTGGGCCAGGGCCTTCTTGAGGTGACCTTGCACGGCGGGCTGGCCAGCACGCCCTGCCTTACCCGCCTTGGAGACAACCAGGAAGGACAACCCGCCTGTGAAATGTCTGTTCTCTGCCCTCAGCCTTTGGTGGCAAGCTGAAGAACCCGCTCCACGTCGTGCTGGTGGCCACCCATGCCGACATCATGAACGTGCCTCGGCCGGCTGGAGGCGAGTTCGGGTACGACAAGGACACGTCCTTGCTGAAGGAGATCAGGAACAGGTGAGGGCGCCGCTGGGGACAGGGGCCATCTCACAGAGCTCACGGACACGGGAGGAAGGAATCAAAGGCCTCCTTTGCTTGGTTGACTTTGTGGCGTAGATTTCATTTTTTATCAAAACGCTGAAAACACAACAAATGCAACCAAAGTAAAGGCCACGGGATGTAAAACAACAGACTTATCACCTCCTTCCTCACCTCCCGGTACCACTGCCCAGGGGACCTTCTGTTAGGAGTTGCATGCGTCAGTTCTCAGCTTTGTGGAGGCAATTATAATCGACAAATCGTATTTTAAGATACTTGAAGTGCGTGTCGAGGCGATCTGATGCACGTTATGAGAGGACGCTCCCGTCTAGTTAGTTAGCACATCTGTCACCTCACATGTTTCTCTGTCTTTGCTTTTTATTTATTTTTTGGTGAGAATGGTTTTTGTTTTTTGTTTTTTTGAGACTTCAAAACTGATCATGTATTGAGTCACTAAAAGTAGGCAATAAATCCATCCCCCGCCCCCTGGAAAATGGTAAGAAATTTCCACAGGCGTGGCAGAAGTTTGAATTCTGGGTGAGAATGTTTAAGTTCAACCCTTAGCAAGTGTTAGTCGTATAATAGAGTGGCTTCGACTGTTGTCACCATGCCTGACACAGATGCGAGGTTCTTTTTGTTGGGTTGGCTCTCAGTTCCTCTGATGACTGTCATCTTACCACCGAGCAGTACTTCTCAAAGTCTAAGTTGCCACTCACCAGGGGCTCGTGACAGTCACCTGGGGGTCCTGACCTGGTCACGAAAGTGGGATGGACAGGAGGGGAAAATACCAGAGTGCCTTTCCTGGCAAGCATTTATGGAAAACTTTTGTTTCACTGAGCAGTATGAATGTGCATGGGTCACGGTGTAGAAACGTGTGGTTTTACTCCGTGTTTGGCCAAAAAACATTGAAGCTGCATCTCTATATGATCCGCCAGTAACAGAAACTATTGGTTTATCTAATGCAGACACTTCCCTGTTGTCCTCCTGATAGGAAAAAGAAGGCTCATGCTAGTATTTTCCATTGAGGGAGTGGCCTTCATGCCTACCCTCTGCTCTTACCCGTCCCTCTGTAGTGGCCTCCGTCCTCCCAGCATCCGAGGTGAGGGCATGGGCCTCACCTGTGCTGCATCAGGGGACCTGAAGTCTTCCCATACTGTGTCCCTGCCAATTTGTGCAACCTGAGCCACCCCCCCCCCCCACTGCCCCATCCACAGGACTGGGAGCTCAGGGGTCCCAGGCCTCACACCACCGTAATATGATGAGCCAGTGGACAGTGGGGAGGGGGCAGCCTCTGCAAAGCCACCAGGACATTCTGGCTTCACATCAGCTATACGGGAGCCTGGTGTCCATGGTGACACCTGGTGAGACCGCATCACCCTGATGAGGCCACTGCCCTTCCCTTAGGTTTGGGAACGATCTTCACATTTCAAACAAGCTGTTTGTTCTGGATGCCGGCGCATCGGGCTCTAAGGACATGAAGGTACTGCGAAGTCACCTGCAAGACATTCGGAGCCAGATTGTCTCGGTGAGTGTGCTGGAGAGCCTGTAGCTCCACCTTTGCCCAGACCATCCGGTCACCCCGGAGCTGGCCTCTTCATGCTCCTCTTGGTTAGATTCGGTTCTCAGGGGACCCAGCACGAGGCAGATGCATGGCTGTGTTTGTGTCCCACTGGTCTACAACAAGGAATGAAAAGTGAGAAGCAAGGACGTGGCCGGGAGATGAGGGAATTTAGGAGTGAGGGCCCCACCTTAGAGCATATGGGATTCTGACGGTGTTAATGGTTAGTTTATAAGTGACATTGCCTTTTAGAAATCATAAAAACTGCCCAGAAGTGAGTTACTGTGAAATGCTTAGAAAATGCAGAACAATAGAAGAACCGTCACCAGCAAGATTTGTTGAAGGACATAAAGTAATAGATACTCAAACGAACTGAAATGTGCTCGTGGAGGGCAAGATCTTACTCAACGTTTCGTTTTCGCAAGTTATATAAACTTAGTCCGGTACCGGCCAGCAACTCATGGGAATGAGGAAATTGGGTGTTTTGTCTTAAAATTTCAGCGGAAGGATAAATAAGGCATATTGTAAAGGCTGTGTAACTAATAAATCCAAAATCAAGAAACCAATAGATGGAATAAATTAGTGAATACAGAAGTAAAGCACAACATCTACAGAAATTTAATAGAAAACAAAGGTGTTATTTCAGTTTGGGGGAAGATGTTTATTTCATCAGTGATCTGACACGACTGGCTATTAGTCTAGAATGAAGTGAGATTGAATTCTTTTCACTACAAATGCCCAGAATAGATTGTGGGTGGATTCAAACATATAAATGTAAAAAAGAAAAAAAAAAAACAGCAGTATCTTGAATGTGTATTTAAAATAACTTGATTGTGCTTTGGAAAACCCTTTCGGCAATATCGAGGACTCTAGAAGTTTTCGCAGAAAATATACCTATTTGACATTACAAAAGCTAAAATTTCTTTTCTGGCAAATAAACTCCATAAACAAAGTTAAAAGGAGAAATCGGCTGGAAAAATTACTCTCAGTGCCTCTGACACGTAAAAGGTTTCTAATCTATAATATTCAGAAAGTTCTCCCCAACTGATGAGAAAGGATAAACACCCCCAAGGGCAAAATGTTCCCTGGAAAGTTCCTGCTGCCCCAGCCTGCATGTAGATGAGGAGGCTGTGTCCATCCCTCCCTGGGTGGGGAGTGGCCCCTCCAGTTACAGCTTACTCCTTCTCTGCTGGGAAATGCCCCCATTCACAGTACCAGGCTCCAGTTCCAGACGTGCTTTTGGAATCTTCAAGAAAACTCTTGGCTTTCCTGAAGCCTGCCTGGCCCCTGCCTTCTGATGGGGGCCCCACTATGGCATAGAGGGTGAGTGGGGAGTAGTCTGGGGGAGCTCAGAGGAAGCCAGTCGCAGAGAGCAGTGGCCAGTGATCTGGGACAGAGGTCTGTGAAGGACCAGCACCTCCCCACCTGGTGGTGGTGGCGTTAGGGCCTCTATGATAGGCTGTAGGGGTTCCCTGAAGTTTTGAGCTGAGGTGTGGTGAGATTGTCTGCTTCCCAACCCCAACCCTCAATTCCTGAGGCCAAGCAGGCAGAACCCACCACAGACTGCCTTTATCCTTGGGAACTTTGTTTTAGAAACAGGGAGTGGAATTTAGCTGACATAAAGGTGGGATTCTAGAAGAGACTGCCTGGTTAATGATGTAGAGCAGCAGTTCGTTTTGTTTTTGTTTTTGTTTTTAATTAGGATGGTGTGCGGATTATATGGGCCTGTTACATAGATGATTTATTTCATCAAATTAAAAGATTAAAAACCTATTCCAAAGGGGGGTGAGGGGATGGGCAAAATGGGTGAAGGCGGGTGGGAGATACAGCCTTCCAGTTGTCAAATGAATAGGTCACAGGGATAAAAGGCACAGCATAGGGAATCTAGTCAATGGCATTGTAATAGTGGGAGGTGCCATAGCTACACTTGTGGTGAGCCCAGCATAGCCTACGGACTTGTCCAATCACTGTGTTGCATGCCTGAAACGCATGTAACCTTGCATGTCAACTATACTCAAATAAGAATTTTAACAAATTATGAAAAAAGAAAGCAGTTTCAAGCCAATTACCAAGAATTAGTCTAATTTGAAATAGTATTTCCACAGCAATCCCACAAATACTTAATATACTGGTAAAAACCCACTACAGTATTGCTGATGACAGTTCATCTCTTTTCCTCTTCCTTTGCTCATAAAATTAACCATCATCTGGCTGAAACAGTCACTCCCGAGGAGGGGGGAGGGGGCGCACAACTTTAGGAGTTGGGGAACACTGTGATTGAGTCCAAGAGCATTATTGTGAAGCCTTGCCACCTGTTTAATCATTAGCAATAGAAATGAAAGCATCCATGGGGTGCTCGGGTGGCTCAGTGGGTTAAGCGTCCGACTTCGGCTCAGGTCGTGATCTCCCAGTTCATGAGTTCGAGCCCCGCGTCGGGCTCTGTGCTGATAGCTCTGAGCCTGCAGCCTGCTTTGGGTTCTGTGTCTTGCTCTCTCTCTGCCCCTCCCCCATGCACACTGTGTCTGTCTCTCAAAAACAAACAAACGTTAAAAAAAAAAGGAAGGGGGCGCCTGGGTGGCGCAGTCGGTTAGGCGTCCAACTTCAGCCGGGTCACGATCTCGCGGTCCGGGAGTTCGAGCCCCACGTCGGGCTCTGGGCTGATGGCTCAGAGCCTGGAGCCTGTTTCCGATTCTGTGTCTCCCTCTCTCTCTGCCCCTCCCCCGTTCATGCTCTGTCTCTCTCTGTCCCAAAAATAAATAAACGTTGAAAAAAAAAATTAAAAAAAAAAAAAAAAAGAAGAAGAAATTAAAGCATCCATACCATTTTACCCTTGCAAATGGATTTTGCTTAGAGGCAATGCTTTAACAAAAGAACCGCCCGGTACCCAACCAAAAAGCACTAACTCATCCGAAGTATTTTTGCAATAGTGCAGGAAAGAGCGCCAAGCTTTCTACCATCTCCAAGGGAGTTCCCTCAGCTGCAAATTGACCTGTCCTGTGCTGCGTGTCCTAGGTCTGCCCTCCGATGACCCACCTGTGTGAGAAGATCATCTCCACGCTGCCTTCCTGGAGGAAGCTCAACGGGCCCAACCAACTGATGTCACTGCAGCAGTTCGTGTACGATGTGCAAGACCAGCTGAACCCCCTGGCCAGAGAGGGGGATCTCAGGCGCATAGCCCAGCAGCTCCACAGTGCTGGCGAGGTAGGGGGCTGGAGACCAGGCAGGGGTCTGGGAGGGGCTCGGGAGATTGGTTTCTGTCCCTACTGTGAAGGTGGTTTGAGCCGGGAGAGGCAGAGTGGAAACTGCCTGACGACCCATAATATATCCAGACGTGCGGCGATCACAGAGGCTTCAGTGATCTTCTGAACTGCGGTTCTCTGCTCTCCCATGCACTCTAAGAGCTGGTGTTTGGTTTTCTTCTGATGCGTTTGTTTTCCAGCTTGTGTCAGGGAGCACAGTTTCTACCACACTGGGCATCTGGGCCTCTCCTTTCCTCCGGGGGTGTCTGTTGCTTAGCTGTGGTTCCTGCAGCCTCTGGCCTGGGCTGTTATCTGCTCCACACAGACTCCTGGGTTCACAGATGGTCCAGAAAAGGCAATGACAAGAGCCTGTCCGGAGACACTAAGGCCCAGCAACCAATGTCCCCAGAAATGACAGCCTTTCCCAAAAATGGGAATCTTTGCTCCCACTCATGTGGCATCCAACACTGGGGTGCGGTTTGGGATCGCTGTTCTAATTGCATCCTATGCCTGTCCCGGGAGAGGGGAGCTAGCCTTTGTATTTCTCTGTCCTGTGACATCCGGGGACAGTTTAGGCTAGTCCGGGCCGTAAAAGGCAGTTCTGAACGTGAAAGCCCAGAAGCAGTTCTGAGATTTTTAGACCCCAGGAGCTGCTTTCCTGTGCAGTCTCAGTCCCACCTCTGACTTGAGGCCAGTGCGTGTAAATCATAGAGACTTGAAATTACAACTGAAATTACAACTGAACTAGAGTGTCATGCAGTGACAGCATGAGCCTCTGAACTTCACTGAAACTACCAGTAATCTATAGACCTCTCCAGCAGTACTTTAAAGTTATTGAATTTGGGGTGCCTGGGTGGCTCCGTCAGTTTAGTGTCCGACTTTGGCCCAGGTCGAGATCTCACATTTTGTGAGTTCAAGCCCCAAGTGGGGATCCGTGTTGACAGCTCTGAGCCTGCAGCCCACTTCGGATTCTGCGTCTCCTTCTCTCTCTTCCCGGTAGATTTCCCTGCCCTTGAGACTTCAGTGAGTGATGAAGTGAAGACTTGATGGTAGGAGTAAGGAAGGGAAATGTCGGTCAGGTGGCCCCCTCTGCTTGGCCACCAGCCTCTCCCCCAGTGCTATTACTGCCCGCTAGTGAGGAAGGCCCAAGTCCTATGCACATCTCACCACTTATCCTCATGATGCCTGTTTCTGCTCCCGGATCCCTCACTGCCCTTGGTCATCTGTCCCCTTAACCTCCTCCAGTGTGGCCAGTGTCTCAGCCTGTCTCCCGTGATCCTGAGGGGACGGCAGTGCCCAGGGTTGAACTGCAGATGATGTCCCCACCAAATGCCTTATCAAGAAATAGATGCTCTACCCTCCAGGAACTGTCAACCTAGGGACCGGTTTGAACAGAATCATATGCAGAGGGTGTTTCAAAGCTGTCACTGGAGTGTGGACCAGAAAGTACTCTTGGTACAAACAGTGAAGAGCCTCAGACTCCGTGTGAGAACAGAGTGTCCCTTGGGTCAGCACTGTGTGTAGACCTGGCCCTGAGCAGGGAGGGAGGAGAGGAGGGTGAGTGTTGCAAAGAGACCAAAGTTGTCTCTGCTTTTTGTCATATTTCTTTTTTTCAGACTTTTGCTTTCTAAAGAAATAAAGGGGTCAGGTAAGCTCCAAGTCTCCTCTGGCCATCTACTATAGTCTCCTTCCTCTCTGCCCTCTCCAGGGTGCTTTCCAGACCTTTTCTCCTATGCGTGTTAAAATTTTATATCATGGACTCATATAACAGTTTGAATCTCTCTTTGAAAAATCTCAAGCCTTTAGGGAAGTTGCAGGAGTAGCTCAAAGAATCTTCATCTACTTCACACTTAAATTAACCAGTTGTTTACATTTTGCTCCTTGGGCTTTGTCTCTTTCTCTTCTATTTATTTACTTATTTATTTTGCAAATATCCTGACATTTCACCCCTCAGTACTTTAGCCTGGATCTCCTAAGCAGCGGGGTGTTTTCCCACTGTTACAGGGTGGAGGATGGACAGTCAAGTATCCCCCACATTGAGACCAGAAAAACAGAGCAGGTGACTCCTTATAGTTTACACAGTTTTAATTGGGGTAACTTCCTAACCGGGGAGATACGGCAGGCAATGATCCTGCTATGCTGCTGGTCTCCACAAAGTCTGGACCTTAGTCTACAGATGTGATAGAGCGAGGGTTGCACAGAAGGGCAGTGCAGTGAGATCAAAGAGTCTGTGTGAAACTTACTGACCTCTAACATCGAATTAGATATCCTGGCTCCACCTGTGTGTCAGGAAAGGGAGAGACTTTGTTATCTTTAACAAATCTACCGGGGTTGGGGCGGGGCAAAGCCAGCTTCTCACCCTCCTGGCGGTGGCGGGCATGTCTAAGGTATGTATATCAGTCTCCAAGAGCCCCGGGAACACGTAGCCGAGGGCGTCAGCAAGTGGACGTGAACGAGATGGAGTGCTGAGGATAACCATACAATGATCACATCCCAGAAGCACATAGATGTGACCTTGTTATTGAATGTATAGTTCGCACTCCAGTGTTTGCCACTTGTCCCAATAATTTCTCTTGTAACTGCTTTTATTCATGTATTTCGGGATGTAGAGCCCCGTCAAAATTTACTCCTTGCATTTACCTGCCACCTCTCTCTCTTTTTTGTCTTTGAATTTATTACCTTGACCTTTTTTTAAAAAGTCGAAGGTAGTCCTTTCAGAATCTCTCTTATGACCTTCTCAAGCTGGCGTTTTGGCTCAGTGCTTGATTTCTGAGATCCATGAATGCCCTGGGTCGTTTTTTGCAACATGTGCACAGATTTTATCATTGCTCGCCTCCTTCAGTGCTCTGAACAGCTGGTGCCTCTGGCTCTCTGTGTTCCTGTGTGTGACCTCCTGTTGTCCCTTCTGGCAGATCAACATCATGCAGAGTGAAACGGTCCAGGACGTGTTACTCCTGGACCCCCGCTGGCTCTGCACCAATGTCCTGGGGAAGCTGCTGTCCGTGGAGACCCCACGGGCCCTGCACCATTACCGGGGCCGCTACACTGTGGAGGACGTTCAGCGCCTGGTGCCTGACAGCGATGTGGAGGAGCTGCTGCAGATCCTAGATGCCATGGACATTTGTGCCCGGGACCTGAGCAGCGGGACCATGGTGGACATCCCTGCCCTCATCAAGACTGACAACCTCCACCGCTCCTGGACAGATGAGGAGGATGAGGGGAGGGTCTACGGGGGCGTGCGTATTGTCCCCGTGGAACACCTCACCCCCTTCCCATGTGGCATCTTTCACAAGGTCCAGGTGAACCTCTGTCGGTGGATCCACCAGCAGAGCACCGAGGGAGATGCGGACATCCGCCTTTGGGTGAATGGCTGCAAGATTGCCAATCGCGGGGCCGAGCTGCTGGTGCTCCTGGTCAACCACGGCCAGGGCATTGAGGTGCAGGTGCGAGGGCTGGAGACGGAAAAGATAAAGTGCTGCCTCCTCCTGGACTCCGTGTGCAGCACCATGGAGAACGTCATGGCCACCACTCTCCCAGGGTTGCTGACAGTGAAGCATTACCTGAGCCCCCAGCAGCTGAGGGAGCACCATGAGCCCGTCATGATCTACCAGCCACGGGACTTCTTCCGGGCGCAGACCTTGAAGGAGACCTCGCTGACTAACACCATGGGCGGGTACAAGGAAAGCTTCAGCAGCATCATGTGCTTTGGGTGTCACGACGTGTACTCACAGGCCAGCCTAGGGATGGACATCCATGCATCAGATCTGAATCTCCTGACCCGGAGGAAACTGTGTCGTCTGCTGGACCCGCCCGACCCCATGGGGAAGGACTGGTGCCTTCTGGCCATGAACTTGGGTCTCCCCGACCTTGTGGCAAAGTACAACACCAATAACGGGGCTTCCAAGGAGTTCCTCCCAAGCCCAGTCCACGCTCTGCTCCGGGAATGGGCCTCCTACCCTGAGAGCACGGTCGGCATCCTCATGTCCAAACTGCGGGAGCTGGGGCGTCGGGACGCAGCAGACTTTCTACTGAAGGCATCCTCAGTGTTCAAAATCAACCTCGATGGCAATGGCCAGGAGGCCTATGACTCCAGCTGTAACAGTGGCACATCTTATAATTCCATCAGCTCCGTCGTGTCCCGGTGAGGGCAGCCTTTGGCTTGGGCAGGGTGTCTTCGGACTGCAGAGCAGGGGGATGCAGCCCATAGTCCCGGCAGAAATTCCGGCATCCCTCCCTGTGCCCACACCCTGAAGGTCCCCGCCCTCCCTCCTGCTTCACCAGTTTCTCTGCCACTACCTCCCTCCTCCCACACATTCCACTGTGTGTGAACGGTCTTTGTAGTTACAGAGCAGACCACAGCCTGTCCTTTGGCCAATTGAGAAGCCAGTATCCCTCCTCCCTGTGTCCTAGATCATCTCTCATCCGCCAGCACCTTGCTTCTTACTGATAATTTTACTGGAATTCCTAACTTTTCAATGAAATTTTTTTAACTACTGTATGAATTGTCCTAAAAAAAAAAAAAAAAAAGCACATGTATCCCAAATGTGTTTCTTATAGTCTTTTCCTTGTCAGACCATGTCCTCGTCTTATCCCTTTGATATTTGTAGGACAGACTCCCATGTGTGGAATCCCACTGTCTGACTGACAAACAGACAACATGTGAGGCCTTTACAGAAGAGGCTGTGCCTGAGACCATCCAGGGAACGCTCCCTCTCTGTCCCTTGCTGTCTGCTGATCACCGCCTGAGGTGCTCCCCCCCTGAGTTGTGGTTTTTCCAGAAATTTTTGTGTTTCATTTCACACGGAAAGGGGAGGAAGGAATCCTCTTCTAGAGTGATTTCACACACAGTGTTGTTTTCATGGTAAGACACGTCCTTGCTGCTCTTGTGTAAACGTCAACGTTGCACGTCCACGCGGAACCTGCAGAGTGTCCGCTGATCATTCCCGCTCATCTCAGGTAGAAGGTGACACAGCTGCAGGAAAGGAAGGTCTGCGGGAGGACTCAGCAGACCCCTGACTCCTGCTCGGTGGCAGTCTGCTGTCATTTGCGCGGAGCAGATGGTTTTCACATGTAGATCCTGGTTCGATGACTTCCTGTCTGTGAAGTCCGACAAAGAAGGCGAGGAAGCAAGATTTCCTGCAGTGGTTTTAAGTAGTGATGGAGTTTTAGGTTGAAGTGAGGGAACATGTCCTAATTCTTCTGTCCTGAGAAGCGTGTAATTTTAATGTTACATTACATGTGTGTATATGTGTGTATATATATATATATATGCATTATGTATATACATATATATGAATACAGGTATTTTTACTTAATCTATACAATGTAGTAAAAAGATGTTGGTTTTTCTTTTCTGTTCTCTTTTTTTTTCTTTTCTTTTTTTTAAAATATAAATAAACTATTGCTTGTTGCATTTGATTGTTGGTCTTTAATTCAAAAGAAATCCTTTTTCTCTGTTTTTTCTTCAGTCACCAAAACCCCACATGGCAGGGCAAACCAAACTGAAGTCCAGAAAGTCAGTTAACCCAAACTCCCGTGTGGAAACACCTGGCTCATTGGGGGGGCATTAGTACTAAAGTTGGGGATGGTAGGGGGAAGCAGGAGGAGCCCAGATGGTTTTCACACTGTTGTCACTTGAAGAAGGGAATCCCTTCCGTTATCCTTGGGTGACCCAAACACCACTGGAGTCCTTGAGTGCCGCCCCGGGCCTGTGGGGAGCTTTCTCTGTCTGTACAGAGGTGCGGGGACCAACCCACAGGAGTAAGAGATAAACCTGTTGCCAAAGACGCGTATCTTCTGTCCTTCCGGACAGAGCCCGTGGCCCAGGCCATGTACTGGAAATGCCAGCTTTGACCTGCATGGAAGCACTCAGTGACAAAACCTGCATTTAGTAAAACCTCAAGACTTTTAAAAAATACATTGACAAAGAAAAACGTTTGGAAGGAAAAAGATTAAAACGGTAATGATTTTCTCGGTGGGGCTCATTTCCATTTTTCCAAATTGTCCACAATAAACACAGTCTGGTTACATTAGGAAAATAAATGAATGAAATAAAACTAAAAGCTACATAGACACGCCTGAAAAGGATGGCACTGAGATCGAAGCTGTGGTCACCTTACAAAAGTAGACGCGTTTATCCTGTGTCACCTCTGTCCTGAGTGGCCACTTCACTCTCTCCTGCTTCAAAGAGTGTCACAGGGGAGTGACATGACACCAGGCCACTGAAACCCCCAGGCACAGAGTAAGTCTCTGGTATCACCTGTATGTAAAATCTCAGAGAAGGATGTGACTGGGGCAACCTTGGGTCCCAGAGCAGCCCTACACAAAACACGGAGGGAAGGGAGGTGGAATTCTGCAAGGGCCTGGCCTCGGGGACCCTGGGTCAAGGTGAGGAAAGTAGCCATTCTCCCCGAGAAGGGAGTTGTGTTAATAGGAGAAATAGGCAGAGGCAGGATGCTGGACAAATAAAAACAAAGTACGTGGGCACCTGGGGGGCTCAGTCGAGCATTCAACATTGGCTCAGGTCATGATCTTGCAGTTCGTGAGTTTGAATCTCACTTTGGATCCTCTGTCCCCCCTCTCTCTTTGTCCCTCCCCCACTCGTGCTCTCTCCCTCTCAAAAATAAATAAACAGTAAAAAAACACAAAGTGCTGCAAATCTTTATACTCTTGTTTTATGCAGGTGCCAGTGTTCTTAAGGATCTGGGCCACTTGGGGTCCTGAAATGTTGAAGCCATAGTAAGAATCATTACGACCCAGATCTGAAGAGATTATGGGTGACTGAGCTCAGTGCCACATCCTGGGATTAGGTGGTGGCCGGCATTCCTGGGGACTTTTGGGGTCTTCAGGGACATGAATTCTGGTGAGACTGGAACTGTCTGGTGAAGTCCCATTGTGGGTAGCCGGTTCCACCCCCTGCATGAGGGCCAGAAAGAAAAGCCTCTCATGGAACCATTGCTCTGAGCGTGGATGTGAGATGCACAGGGAACGTGTTCTCTGTGCTGTGCTGCCTGTTGGTACAAAGTCCACCTTGGGCTGCCCTGCGGTGCCTGAGGTCTCCTTATGGACAGGAGCTTCCCAGGGACCCCAAGCTTTTATGGAGTGGTGACAGACTTTTGTGGCTCTGATTTGTTCAGAAACCTGGATTCCCCACCTTTCACAAAACGAATCAGAACTGTGGGTGGGAATTCTGGCGGACAGTTTGCGGAAAGGGGTATCATTACAACTACAGGATTCACTGAAATGTCGAAACTGATCGGCTCCCCCTAGTGTCCTGAGTCTACCCTGGTCTTACTGAACCCTTGAAGGGAAGGAAAAATTCTTCTCCACCCTCAAGTTCACCAGGGTGGACTAAGAATTACATTTACACCAGACAGATTAACAAGAGAGAAAACCAAAGTTCAATTATGTGCACACTGAGGCCCAATCGTGAGACCGGGACCTACGGAAATGACCGAGGTGCAGTTTTTCTATTTCTCTACTTTTTTTACTTTTGAGAGAGAGAGTGGATCTGTGAGGAACTGACAGAATCAGGAGAAGCTAACTCCGGGAGCTTCAATTAGTAAGGGATTCTGAACGGAATTTGGGCTGGTTGAGATTTGGGAAAAAGTAGCAGGGTTGTGGATACAGCCTTCTGGGCTCTGGTGACGAGAATATCTCTATTTCCTGGCACAGGGAGGGTGTCTCTCACAGCCAGAGTTCTTTCCCGTTCTCAGGGGCACGGGGAGGCCCTGAGTGCCCTTGTACAGGCTGTCTCTTGTGTAACTTTTATTTATTGTAAGCAATACACCAAAGTGGCACATTTTGGGGTGGCCTGCCCTTGGTCATGGTGTAACCCTGGAAAAGCCCCTCCAAGATGAAGGGCCAGCTTGGCTGTTCCTGCATAAACAGCCCCTAGATGGCAGCCAGGCTATAAAACCCACAGGGACATCAGGAGAGCTGAGCCTGGAAATGGAATGTCTTCCTGACGAGTCAAATGTATTTCCAGTTTTCCAAGGTGAAAACTGTTCCGGAAACGGATGCTGTGCGTATAGTCACCACCCCTGCACACTGCAGGGAGGTATCGTTAAAGTGAGTGATTTTATGTTCTGTCTCTCTTACCACAATTTTTTTTTAATTTTTTTTAACGTTTATTTATTTTTGAGACAGAGAGAGACAGAGCATGAACAGGGGAGGGTCAGAGAGAGGGAGACACAGAATCTGAAACAGGCTCCAGGCTCTGAGCTGTCAGCACAGAGCCCGACGCGGGGCTCGAACTCACAGACCGCGAGATCATGACCTGAGCCGAAGTCGGACGCTTAACCGACTGAGCCACCCAGGCGCCCCTCTCTTACCACAATTTTAAGAAAAGGAGATTTAAAAACATGAAGCTGAAACCTAACAATATTCCCTAACAGTTAAGCTTGCGGAGGAACACGTATGATTACCTACTGTGTTTAGTGCGTCCAGAAGACAGGGCTCTAAAGTGCGGTGGAGTGGGGGGATAGAAAAAATGACAGATTGCTGTTTGGAAGAATTTGGTATTTGTTACTTCAAAAAAAAAATCTTTAAAGTGCTTATTTTAGGAAAAAGGTAAGAATTTGATTTGGCCACTTTTCTATTTTGTTTTTCAATTTTTTTTTTTCCAGTTTGAATCCATATGTGGGATGGCACCATAGTCTTGTCCGGACTCTGGATTCTTGGGGACTTAACTGAGCCAAACTGTTTATTAGGTGCGCAGTTATACTCATTGTCTCCAGACCATGGCTGAGCAGGTATCGTGAGTGCCAGCCCCAGGCTCACAAGAGGGCACAGAGACAGGTTCGCCCGTGTGCCTGGTCACCCAGGGGGGTCACCAGGCTCAAGTCAACAGTGCCTGAAAAGTTGGCTCTGGGGGCTACTTTCAAGGATTGTACCTGTGCTTTGGCTGGCCACCTGAGGGTCAGAGCAGACTTTAGCTTTGCAACCAAAAGTTGCATGCTGCTGAGAGGCTGGAGCCACAACCCCCTCAGGCTGGGGACTCAGCAGCTTCCAGACATGAGCCAGGACAAGGACAGGAGCGCAATTCCCCTCTGAACACCCTGGAGGAGGGATGGCCAGGGAGGAGCCCCTGGAAAGGGTTTTAAGGAGTGGTCAGTCCCCTCTCATGGGCACTTCTGGAAATGTGTGTGGCAAGAGCGAGAAATGGCCCAGGGGACAGCTGCTAATCTCCCAGAACCCCAGCCTCGGATGCTTACTGGTCATGACTATTGCTCACAGGGCCAAGTCTTTGCTCCAAAAGGGTGAAGAGTGTGGGCGTGGGGAGGAGGGGCAGGAAAGAAGTTGCACAAGTTTCTACAGCAGAGGTTCCCCTGAGATGGGCCCTCCCTCTTGGGGCTGATATTTGGTGAGGGGGCCTGGCTGGGTGCCCAAGGCTGTGACTCCAGCCTGCGGGACTCCTGTCAGGGGCACAAAGGGGACTGAGGTCAGCTTTTGGTGGATGATGTGTCTTATCCCTCTGAAATCAGTTTTACAACTGGAAGAGACTTACAGATGGTCTGCTTCAACCTCATATTTAAGATCTAGAAACAGAGGGTTTAGTGATTTAGACAAAATTGTGCCATCAATTACTAACAATTCAGACTAAGTGCCAGGACATCTGCCCACACCTGGGGATCCATTATTCTTCTGTGCTAAGTATTTGGTAATGTAGTGTGTGTGTGTGTGTGTGTGTGTGTTGAGTGTGTGTGTGATGACTGTGCATGTATATATGTGTAGCATTAAAGTGTGTAGGCATACATGTGCATTTGTCTATAAATGTGTGTATGTGTGTGTTGTGTTTAAGTGTGTGTATATTTGTGTCTGTGTTTCATGAGATATAGGATTCTCTGGCTCTGGTGACCTGTTCTCCTGGCCAAGAGCCATGACCCTCACCGATTCATCCACGAGTGCCTGTTCCCCACAGTTAGGGAGACTCACAGAGCAGGTTGAGGACTGTCTTCTGCCCCCCAACTCCCCGCCATCCCCGCCCCTGTGTGAGCCCCACGGGGTCCTGCAGAGTCCTCGGGTTACACGGCAGCCAGTGCGGAAGATAATCTTTCTGTCTTCCAAGAAGGGAAGGCCAGTCACCCGAGAGCGATTCCTGTGAATCATGTGATTCTGTGACCAGTCCTCACACGGGAAACTCTTCAGAAAGTACAGTTTTAATGCCTGCGTGACACCAGTAGTGTTGTCATATCCCTGTTGACTTAACCTGTCCCCATCATGAATATTTCAGTCATTTCTCTATTACACATAAAGCTGGAGTGAACATCTTTATGCACATTTTTCCCCTGTATTTTGGATTGGACATGAAACTTTGGAGGGGGGAGGCTTTAGTCACGTGCTTAAAATCCTAGAGAAAAGGATTGATTGCTGAGTAAAAAAGTGCATTCGTGTTCTCTCTGCTGGTTTTCCTTCCCCCAGAAAACATTATTTCATTAAGTGTTGATACAACTTACGATACTTTCTTACCTCATTTTTTGGTACATATAAGAGCTTTTACAATATCACTCTAAACAGAATGAGAAGAAAGCTCAATCATTCCCCCATCATGAAAGACAAAATATGTTAGTTAAGAATGTAGTTATAGTTATTGATAGTTTAGAACTTTTGGCTTTAAACTCATTCTTGGTAATGCCACACACATTTTTAGGATTGGTTTCAAATCCCAGGAACTTCCGTCATGTTTGGGGTTTTTTTTTCATATCTAAGCTGCAGGGTTTTCTGACACATGGAGTTCTCACCTGCTGACTCATTTGAATGCTCGTTTAACTGACAATACTATTAGCCAGTCTGTGGGGGTCCACGTCCTTCTCTGTCTGGTTTGAGGGGCTGAGATCCTCTGAGGGCTCCCCTCGCTGGGGACGCAGCCTCACTAGTGTTCTGGGCTCTTCTCTGTGTGAGGCTCCCTTGCCACCCGGCCAAGGTCCCCACTTCTCCAGCCTCCTGACCTCTCTGCGCCTGGGAGCCTGCTGTTCGGCTGAGCCCTGCCCGCCCTCCCATTGGGAAAGCACTGGGGGACCTTATCAGACAACAGGGGCTGTAATAGTGGGGATGCCGTTAAAGACCCCTCCACGTAGAGCATACCCAGCCCCAGGGCCAACATGCAAAACTGGTTATCTTGTAGAATGTTCAGATTTGTGGCTTCATCTGATTGCTTTTTCCTGGTGACATTAAATTATCCCCCATGAACAGGACAATGATAGACTTCAGGCTTGATTAGGTTTCCTTCACCATTTTGGTAAGAATTCTGTCCTCAAAATAAGAAATAAATGTTACCACTCTTTGCGTCCAAAATCTAGAGCCTGAAACCGTTTTCCAATGAAGATGAGCCTCATTTGCTGACTCCTGAATGCTGATCAGCCCTACTGTGTGTCAGTGGTTCCCATGCTTTGGAAATTTCATGGAATAGTCGGATTTCATGAAGAACATGGGGGGCTGAAACTATTTTCCAAAGTAAGACCACTTAGGAACAGCATAGCTGCCTACTGTTGTCACCATCAAAGTACAAAAAACACTTCTAAAACATTGTAGTGCCATAAAAAAAAAGAATAAATTTTTTTAAATGCAGAATGTTAGAGTCTTAAAATAATGGATATTTCTCTCCTTTGAATGATTTAATCTTTTTTTTAAATTTTTTAAATGTTTATTTGTTTTTCAGAGAGAGACAGAGCATGAGCAGGGGAGGGGCAGAGAGAGAGAGAGAGGGAGACACAGAATCTGAAGCAGGTTCCAGGCTCTGAGCTGTCAGCACAGAGCCTGACACGGAGCTCTAACTCATGAACCATGAGATCATGACCTGAACCAAAGTCAGATGCTCAACTGACTGAGCCACCCAGGCACCCCTGAATAATTTAATCTTAAAGATATCATCCAGTGGTCATCATTAGTGATCAGAGATCATTGTGGGCAGTTGGGGCTCTAAAGCTTTTTATTGTATTATTTGTCTCTAAGCGTTTCTTCTGTGTTATATATAGAAATGCAGCCAGGCGCGGTGGCGCGCGCCTATAGTCCCAGCTACTCGGGAGGCTGAGGCAAGAGGATGGCTTGAGCCCAGGAGTTCTGGGCTGTAGTGCGCTATGCCGATCGGGTGTCCGCACTAAGTTCGGCATCAATATGGTGACCTCCCTGGAGCGGGGGACCACCAGGTTGCCTAAGGAGGGGTGAACCGGCCCAGGTCAGAAACGCAGAGAAAGCCCCACAGGCCCCTGCCCATGAAATATTTCGTGGCCACGTGGATCCCATCCCCTGACACTATAAAACTCACCCTGTGTTCGCAGGCAGGGCCTCACATTGGGAAGACCAGTGATTCTGGCTGCTCTTGAAACCCTCTCACAGATCTCAGTGTTAGCAGGAAACCTGGAGTCATGCACATGTCAGACCACAGCCTGTCATGAAACACAAGGGTCAGTGCATCTCTATTCCATAGACTCGAGGATGGAGAATGGGAAGAGCAGGTTTTAATTCATAAGAGTGCTCATATTCCCGCCTGAACTTCCTATCCCTGTCTTTCCTTCCAGATCACATAGACACCTGGATTTGTTGTTTGTCTTTTGTTTTGTGTATTTTTTTATTTACTTAGAGAGAGAGCATGAGAAGGGAGGTGCAGAGAGAGAAGGAGACACAGAATCCCAAGGAGGCTCCATGCTGTCAGCTCAGAGCCTGACACAGGACTTGAACTCAGGAACCATGAGATCATGACCAGAGCAGAAATCTAGGGTCTGATGCTCAACCAACTGAAGTACCCAGGCACCCCAGCCAAGTAAACATTTGTTAACACAGTAATGATGCTGTTTGCTGACTTCTTTCATCTAAAGATGAACAGTGGAAGACAAACTAAGCATGAGCCAGTATATCCTAGGTACCCACCAAAGATAGGAGCTTCTGGCATTTAGAACAGTCTGTCTCTCTCTCTAAAGCCTGGCTTTTTATTGAAAGACAGGAGCTCAAAATCTGGTTTTGGAAGCTAAAGTTGGAACATTTGACTTTTATTTACATTTCTTCTTTACTACTCCTAATCCTCCCCTATGCAATGGATGCTTCTGGTTGAATCACGGGCAGGTTACATCTAAGAAAGTAAATAAAAATGAACATAAATAAACCTTCCAAAAATATTATCCTCATCACAGTTGAAACTGAGGGGCTGGGAGGAAAGTGAGTGGGGAGTTAGTATTTCATGGGGACAGAGTTCAGTTTGAAATGAGGAATGTTCTGGAGATGGATCGTGGTGACATTTGCATAATAATGTGACTGCACTAAATGAAAATGGTTAAAGGGGTCACTTTTATGTATGTGTTACTAGGATAAAGAGAAATCAAGGTTGCTTCCCAGTGAGCAGGTGAGTGTCTCACCCCCTCCTGGAAAAAGAACAAGGAACAAGTTGGGCATGATGGCCGTGGGTGGTCTCAGAAGGGCAGTGCTGACCACCTGGGGTCCAGCTCCCTGGTGCAGTCCTGTGAGTGTGACCAGCCAGCCAGGACCCTGTGCCTGCCCCACCTGTCTAGATCATGAGCTCTGAGCAAGTAGGGGTGCAGCGGGCTGTACATCTTCCCTGCAGCAACGTATTTCCTGTCCGCCCCCTGCAAACACTTGTGTGCTGTGTAGACTGCCCTCAGTTCCTGGAGGTGGGGGGGAAGATGGCATTCATATGACACTGGCATTCAACCCACTGAAATTTTTTTCAACCCACTGAAATTTTAAAGTAACTATTCACTCATGTTTACTAGCAAGTCCAGTTTCCCAGGACCAGTTGGAGAGTGAACCCACTAGAACTTGAGAGAGTCGTTTTTGACTTTGTTATTATTGTTCTGAGAACATGAAAGAGAAGAGGGGGAAGAACACTGGCTTCCCAGATGGATCACTGATGAGCAAAGTTCACCAAGGCGAAGCCTGGACTCAGCATTGCATTTTGCCAACATTCTGCCCACAGGTGACCTATTTCAGTGCATTGAGCACATTTGGGGGCCGACTAAGCAAAGAAAAGCATGGCAGAAAGCCACGAGGATTGGAAGCTGGTTTGGTTGACAGTCTCCAAGGTCACCTTAGTCCTTGACTCTTCATCCAGCTTTGCACCATTGTTAATTCCCACTAGCAATGTAAAAGAATTCCAGTTTTACTCTACCCTCAGCAACGTTTGGTCTTGTCAGTCCTCTTAATTTTAGCTATCTTAGTAGTTGTAGTAGGGATGTCAATGTGGTTTTAGTTTGTATTTCTTTAATAACTAATGATATTGGGTAGTTTGATGGTGCTTATTGGCCACTTTTCCATCTTCTTTTGATAAATATCTGTTCAAGAGGGAAATCTTTGTAACCTTTAATGTACAAACTAGAAAGTAATTACTTGTCTATTTCAGAACAAATTTCTCTGAATGTCTGTAAAAGAATGCCATAGGGGTACCTGGGTGGCTCAGTCAGGTAGGCGGCCGACTTTGGCTCAGGTCATGATCTCATGGTTTGAGGGTTCGAGCCCCACGTTGGGCTTTGCACTGACAGCTCAGAGCCTGAAGCCTGCTTCAGATTCTGTGTCTCCCATTCCCATTCTCTCTCTCTCTCTCTCTCTCAGAAATAAATAAACATTAAAAAACAAAAACAAAAAAAGAATGCCATAGAGTGTAGTTCTAGGGAGAAAAAAAAAGGATTGGTAATAATTCTATCTGAAGTTAGGTCAAATTTGCCCTAAACTTGAAGGCTTCATACTCCTTCAAATAGTTGCAGAATTCTTGACCATGATCGTGCTGTATTGACCACCAAGTATAATGCCCTGCAAGTTTGAATTTAGAGGCCATGGTCACTAAACTCTTTTGTTTTCAATGGAACTCATGGTAAATGTCAGCTTACCTTTCCACACCTTACATCTGAGACAATCCTGGGTGATCCTGATAACCAGTAACCAGCAGAGTGTGACCCCAAATCCAACAACCTGAATGTATAGTTTTCCTTCTAATAGGAGCCTCTCAGCTCTGGAATTCTGGCAAGGTGATGATGCCCATGGATCTTGTCTCACAACAATGCTTTTAGGTGTCTGCCATAAAATACTTAAGTCTATAAGGCGATTGGACATTGAAATGTATTTATCAAAATATAAAAATGAAATAGGGAACATGATAATATGAGTGCCTCCAGTAGAGGATCTTCTAAGTGCTGTAACTTGGAAGTACTGAAAAGCATTGATAATTTTGTAAGTTATGTGGATTTTGTAAGTTATGTGATTTCTCATGATCACAAAGTCATGGGTACTACAAATATTACCTCAGTCTGTTGGTGACAAACACACTTGAAGGGAATGCCAATTTTCAGTCAGTGCTTGATACAAGAAAGATGCACTTTTCACCCGTATAAATTTGTGTTCTCTGCCATGAATTCTGTACCACCCAAAATTCATTGTTAAAGATCTAACCTCCAATATGATTGTGTTTGGATGTAGGGTTAAAGGAGCCCAGGGCAGGCGGCCCTAAAATGTGCCACTTTGGCATATTGATTATGATGACTAAAAGTTACTCAAGAGACAGCCTGTGCAGAAGGCCACTCGGGGCCTCCCCCGGTCCCCTGAGAGCAGGGAAGAACTCTCCTTGTGGCAGGCGCCCTCCCTGCACCAGGAGATAGAGACATTCTCGTCACCAGAGACAGGGGCATTCAGAGCTCAGAAGACTGTATCCACACCCTGTTTCTTTCTCTTAATTTCTCACCCCACCCAAATTCTGTTCAGAATTCCTTACTAATTGAAGCTCCCAAAGTTAAGCTTTCTTTGTCTAGTCAATTCCTCATAGATTCATTGTCTCTTTATCTGAAAAGTATAAAAACTGCCTGTCTAGGTCCTTTCTTTAGTTCCCTATTTTATAATTAAGCTTCTGAGTGCAGGTAATAAAACTTTGGGGTTTTTTCTTCTATTGATTTGTCTCCTAGAAATGTAATTCTTAGTCCAGCCTGAAGACCTCAAGGGTAGAGAAGAGTTTTTCCTTCTCTTTTCCCACTATAGCTTCAGCAGCAGATTTTGTAATAATATTAAAATTAAGGAGAAGTTTTTTTTTAATTTTTTTTTTTTTACATTTATTTTTGAGAAACAGAGTGAGACAAAGCGTGAACGGGGGAGGGGCCGAGAGAGTAGGAGACACAGAATCTGAAGCAGGCCCCAGGCTCTGAGCAAGCGGTCAGCACAGAGCCTGATGCGGGGCTCAAACCCACGAACTGTGAGATCATGACCTGAGCTGAAGTCGGACACTCAACCGACTGAGCCACCCAGGAGCCCCAAGGAGAAGTTTTTGATCACAGCCTCTTACATTGGTCCCTAACCCGGGAAATGCGGATATGCCTGCCCAAAGGCATGAATCTTGGGGAAAGACTCCTGGTAGGTCCTTTCTAACTAAACAATGAGAATTCAGGGGAGTTGACCAATGAGATGTCTTATTTTGCCTGTGCAAAGTTAGGGGGCAGTTAGATTCTTCCCTAGCCTGAAATAAAAGAGGTCACCTACCTTCCTTTAGCCATGGTCTGGGAGACACACGAAGAGGGCCCCATCCTTCAAGGCCAATCAATGCCAGAGCAGAGGAAAGGAGACTCAGGAGAGAAAGCTTGCTTATGGTCAGTGAAAGTGTGAAGTGTTAGCCCACTGTCCTGGGCAGAAGCGGTGGACCCTCCGTGTCACTCCTTCTCTTCCCCGGGGATCTGACTTCGATGTCTCAGCATCCTTGAGTTCTGTAGCAGCATCAGTGTGGGGAGCCCTCGGTAAGGTCCCCTTTGCAGACAGGAAGCCTGTCTTCCTCTGATGAGGTTTACAATACCCCATCACCTGCTCTGACAGTGGCCGCCAGGTTTCTTTGAGTTCAAATGCAAGAAGTCTTCTTTATCCTGTTGATGACAGGCGTGAGCATCAGACATGAGACTGACAGCAGCTGGCCCCCAGCCCGAGACAGCAAGGGTCCGCAGAAGGTGTGTGCTAACAGGATCCCAAGACGTTTGTAAGGTTCTTGTTAACTCCTAGGGTTTGTCCGGTGAGGGTTTGTCGAGGGCCTTGCTCACTGGAGAGAGAAGGAAGTGCACCCCAAGTGGGAAACACATTTTAACTTGGTTGGTCACTGTGAAAGCATCAGCCCTGTGACAAGGACAGGCTCTAACCCATCTGGAAATGAGTGTACAATAACAAGAACCTATGATCACCCGTCCTAAGTGGCAGTTCAATCAAGTCCTGTTGCAAGTGTTACAATTTTACGGAAGAGTCTACACCACTGTCTGTTTCTAATTTGAGTCATCTAGGGGAAACACCTGAAAAAGGAGGTTTGTCAGGGAGCCCGGAAGAACCGAGCTGCTGTGTTGGACTCTCCCCAGCCCTGTTTATTGAATTCGCCACTGTTATTTGTCCGGGTTAAGGTTTTTTTTTTTTTTTTTTTCAAAAGCTGACTGTGTGCATGTCACCAGGACAGTAGGACAGCTAAAGTCTGGCAATGAGGGGCTATTTTTGCGGAAGCAGAATTAAATTTAGCTACAAGTGACACAATCTTACAGATATAACCTAAAGGCTTAGTATTATTAGTATATGTAATCAGCCTATGTAGTGTAACAAATCTTTGGGAATATTTCTGTGCAAAAGAGGCTATCAAGCACTTATTGGAATAGGATCACAGATCTTTATGAAACTTAGAAAAACTAATTAAATTTAAAAAAAAGTTAATGTTTATTTTTGAGAGAGAGAGAGAGAGAGAGAAAGATAGAGCATAAGCAGGGGAGGGGCAGAGAGAGAGGGAGACAGAATTTGAAACAGGCTCCAGGCTCTGAGCTGTCAGCCCGGAGCCCAATACGGGGATTGAACACACAGACCGTGAGATCATGACCTGAACAGAGGTCAGACACTTAATGACTGAGCCACCCAGGTGTCCTACTTTCCTTTTCTTAATAGCAAAATGTATCTCTATTTCTTATGTCCTTTTTTTCTCTGAAAACTTATCTCATTCTCCTGACATACGAAGATGTTTCTCTTATCATTTTTAGTAGTTTTAATTACTTATCTCAATTATATTTTTTAACTTTAGAAACCTAGACTTCTGGTGAAAACTAGGTAGCAAGCCATGGTGATCAATCTGTCATCAGAGCATTTTTTAATTTGCAAACTTAGGAATGTATTTAAACATTTCTAGAGGCATATGCCTTTTTAAATGTCTTTAATGTAACATGAACATATGCAAATATTTGTAATTTCTCTGCAACAAGAAGCCAATAGTAGATAAACCTATGTTTAGTAATTAATGTCCGAGTGTTTTGTGTTATTTGGGAATGATCTAGATTTTTAATGAATTTAACTTAACTCATTATTTAAAGTAGCAAACCTTTTAAGGTTTTATGTTATCAAAAAGATTAGGGGAAACTATTATTTATTCGGGAATGTTAAAAAAAAAAAGGCCCCAAATTTTGTCGACTGGGTTCCCAATCTGGTGCTTAACACAGGAACTAACTGCAGTTTCAACCTCCCCAGGAGTGTAGTTGTAACCTGTCGGCAGGGAGTTTACTGTCTGGTCCAGTGCGTCTGCCACTTGGGCCATCTCTGTCCCCCCCAAGAAGGGGAAGTAGCTTGATAAGACAGCCTGCTTTGTCCCCTAGAAAGAGGCATTGCCAGGAACAATCCTTTTCCATGGCTAATAACTCTCTGGCCACCCCCTTCTTCTATAAAAACCTTCCATTTTGTACCACTCCTGGGAGCACACTTCTACCTGCTCAGCGTGGTCCTGCCCGCTTCGTGAAGCATTTCAGAAAGCCACTTAGATCTCCAAATTTACTTGGCTGATTTTGTTATTTAGCAGGAGGAAGAACTTCCTCTGTTTTTAAGTTCTTTGAGTTGTGCAGGTTAGTTTCTCAGGTAGAAGGACTGTTAATGCCCTATTTCTGCTAAGGCAGGAACGTGACAGGGAGGTCGAGTTTTTCCTGAATCAGCTGGGTTTTGATTGCCTTAACTCAAAATAATCCTTATGCCTCAGTGGCCCATCTTGGGACAGCCTCTCCTAGGCCTCTGTACTATTTAAAAAATTTATCCCCAAACTTGCTATTTATATTTAATCTGCCTGTTTTAAGCACTATGTGTAGATTACTTACAAAACAGGTTATTAAGCATTAGACATAGTCCTTATCCTAAGCTATGTTGTTTTTGTTTTTTTTTTTTTTTTTGCTGATGACAGATTCTATAAGAAATAACAAATTTATTTGGCTAGTCACCTCATGTAGAATAAAAGTCTTTGTATTGATTGTTGATAACTCTAAAGACAAGTTTGGGTAAATTAAACCACCAACCTTAAAGTAGCTTTAATATCAAATAATTTCTTAAATCATGTGAACTTGAAAAGCACTTGGGTTAATTTCTACCTCTTAGAGTTTTGGAATGCCCAGTGCTTACTGTCACTTGCCTTCAAACCAACTAAATAGAGGTCTTCACAAAGTAGTTTTAGCAATGCCATCCGAATATAGAAGCATTTATAACACAGATTGCAGACCTTCTAGATTCTGTTGTAAAATTAACTGCCATGAAATTTACTAGTTGTAAAGGGTGTATCTACTTTTATTTTTTCTGTTCAATGGAATAAGTTAAGGTTATTGGTCTAGATGGCTAAAGCCTGTTTTCTTTTTAATATTTGTAGAGAAGACCCTTTAGAATTGTATTTGTCGTTGGCAAGTCGGGTTTTCTGGCCTTGCTCGCCATGTTTGCGTGGTAACAACGATCTCCCCGGAATCTGCACTGTGAAGAGATGCACCACATAAGAAATTCCTGGAGAAGACTGGCAGAACACTGAATGTTTATATTTTGAAGGCACAGGGGGAAAATGCAAGCACTTTCTAGAAGGACTTTTCATCTCTGTAGGGCAGAACTTTTACAATACTTATAAGCCTTTTGAGATAAATAAGGGAGGTTTGAAGATTGATAAAAAGGATTGCAGTTCTCTGAATTGTTTTTGGAACCAGACTTCTGGTCCAGTAAAGACTAGATTCGTAAAACAAGGACAGCTGTTTTTAGCTTCTGAAAGAGTTGGCTTGTTGCCTAAATAATAATAAAGGGCTAACACATCCATCCCTATGAGGAAGTCTTCTTTTCCTCTGGATGGTTTGCTTAACAGAGAAGCTGCGCCCCCCCCCCCCCCCGGCCAAAAAAAGTCTATCAGGCTCTGATTATCAGCTTTTAATTTGGCCAAATTTTTTATTATGGAGTTATTAAAATTAAAAAAAAATTCTTGTCTGATTTTAGCCGGGACAAACAGTAAAGATTTCTGACAGTGCTAAACAAGCCCAGGGTCTCACACGGCATCCTTAGAGGTGTAAACAGCACGGTACTACTTTTACAAGCTCTGGAGCCACCCCCAAAGATCATTGAAGACAGAGCCGAGGAAGTGGAAGGCCGAGCCACGAACCAGAGGGACAAGAAGAAAATGGTTTTTCCCAGGAAAAAAAAGATCCATATCTAATGGGTCTGGACTTGGAAAGGAAGGGATAATGTGAGTGTTTATTTCCCTTTCTCATTTAGGCTCAGGAGGAATTGATTTAAAAATGAAACAAACTCAACAAACTCAAACAAACTCTCGGGAACCCTGCCCAGGTTTATGAAATGTTTTACTGTGGGCCTCGGTTCAGTCCTTAACCAAGGATGAAAGGCATCTCAGGAGGATCACCTGTAACCTCAGGTGGTGTTCCTGGACAAAGGTGAGTGTCTCGAAAGGCACCTGGGACAGGGAAGTAGCAGATGGAGTGCTCAGGGAAAGGAGGGTTGAGGAGGTGGAGGACATAAGTCAGTCTTACAGTCTTCGGTCTTAAGCATCTCTCATGTTTCTAATTGTTCAGTAGCCTTTTGTAATGAATCTTTCAATGCAACTATTTTGGAATACTGAAAGCTTTTGGAGTCTTCTGCATACGTATTAAAGTAGGCCCCCCATTCTGTTTATTTAGATTGGAACCCCTGACTTTCATGTACACTCCTTGAAAGAACAGTCCTGTCTAACTGGATTGTTTCCTGTAATGGCCAGTGTAATTCTAGGTTATTTTCTAATTATTCTTTTCCATCTTTCTAGATATGTTTACCATCTGGGATTATAATTCTTAGACTTAAATAAGCAAGTGTGCCAGAAAGGATTGCAGTTGATTCTTTATATATCCAGTTAGCTAAGCCTTTGGGTTTCTAGGAGCCAAACTAAATACCTAAAAGGGAGCTACCACAGGGTTGGGGACTGTGTGGTGTTTCACAGGGTATCTAGTGGCATGAAAATTTTCTTGATGCTCGTGGGTGACCTAGTGCCCATGTAACTTGTTTCATGGCTGATTTATCCTATCACAGGAGACTTCTTGAGGTGGTGGGCCCTCTAACAGCCTTTAAATGCTGAACTCATGTCAATCAATTTTTGTGGCTTTTTAACCTCCAAGATCTGGCTGTTAGCAATAGCCTTTATTTACACAAAACAAGGCAAACAAACGTGTACCTTCATTTATCAGCAGCACTGTGTCTCGTCACTAGGAAGGCCCTATGAGCACCACCACCCATTCCCTTGGGAACCTCTTGCTGAGGAATGTGGCATGAAAGGCAGGGGTTGCCTCAGGGAGACCCTTCTGTCAGCTCAGTGGAAGTCCTGGCAAACACACCAGCACCATTGGGCTCCTGGCATAACCATCTGCAGCTCAAGCTGACCTGACCTGTATTGGAAGGTCAGTGGGATCAGGAGCTCCAAGGCAAAGATAGAGACAAACAGAATGGAGCTCTGACCCGGAGGAGCTTACCCACAGCGCTGGGAAAGGGGGAGAAGGCCATGAACCTAAGGCTTGTGGGCACCACACCTGTTTCTCCTTGCTGGGTATGTTGCCAGAAGTTTTCTCCAGATCTCGTCCCTGCCACTAAATCAAAATTCAAGTAAAGTTGAGAATTGAATTGGATTTCTTAGAGGATTCATGAATCAGGCAGCATCCCATCTAGCATATAGAAGGAAACTCTCCTGAGCTAAACAAAAGAAAGGTTTGAAAAGGTAAGGAAAAGCATAAAAGGAAGAAAGGAACGTATTAGCAAGGAATGCATTGTTTGGACAAGGTGGCCCTGTTAAAGGGGAGCAGAAAGGCTCTCAGTAAATTCCCCAGCATGGACCAGGAAATTCCAGGTTGACTCTTTCAGGATTACCTTGCTGGAGGTTGAACCTGCAGTTGTCTTGGTTTCCTGACCTGGGCCCTTAACCTAAGCAACACCATTTTGGGCCTGTGGCTTTCTGTTCAACAGCCCTCACAAGGAAGCGGTATTAAGTTAGCCCTACTCTATGCTCATGCCTGACACGTATTATCTCATTTAATCTATCTCATTTAATCACAAGAATCCTCTGAGGAAGATCTAATTATTGCCCCATGTCCTCACTGAGGAAACTGAGGCTGAGGGTGTTGCAGAACCTGCCTGGGCCCACACCAGGAGAGCTGTAGAATGGCCCTGCTGGCCCAGCCCTGACTCCGAGCCCATGTGCAGAGTCCCTTTGACCACTGCTCTCCTGGAGCAGAAAAGTGCTGGAGAAAATGCATGAGGAAGGTCACTGGGTGCCTCACTAAAGTGGGTCCAGAGGAGGTGCCGACCCACTGTTTAGATGTGTGGAATCCTGTTTCTAAAGAAAGCAACACCGGTCATCAGAGGGCAAATTCATGGTCTCCTGATAAATACATCCTTGCTTGAAATAGCTATTTATCTTAAACTTGTGAAGTTAAATCTCAAGAAAAGCACTTTAGACACCGAGAAACATAATATCCATACAGAGAATGGGGAAGTGAATGCAGTTCCTATATTCTGCTTTTCCTCCATCTCTTAATCCAGTTTTGTTTTGTTTTTCAATAACTCGTTTCTATCTGTTTTGAGAAGGAAAAGGAAAATAACTGTGAGGGGACTGGAGAGGAACATTACAAACTGCCACTCCATCCCTGGACATCCTGCTCATCTGTCTCCTTCAGTCCAAGGATTTAGGTCTTGCCCATCATATCCTGAGTTTTGGAGATTTCCACTCCACTACAAATTCTTCCAAAACCCAGAGGCATCCCATTCTGAGACATTGATAACACCTCTCTCTGTGGGTGCTGCATTCCTCCCCCTGCCCCACCTTTGCTTGGAATAAATAGGAACCACTAGGCTAGATTATCCTGCTCTCAGCCCTCCAGGAGACTTTAACCCAAAACTCTAGGACTAAAGGACATGCAGGCTGATGCTGAAAATCAATCTGGGGCTCCCGGTGAGTTTCTTCTCATGGACCACCTGCCCATCTCTTGTAGTCTGGGTAATTAGTAGCTTCGGGTCCCAGGGATGAGCTGTACCCTCCCTTCTCCCTCCAGGGTCTTGTTCCCGTTCGGCAGGCTTGTCTCCCTGAGGGCCACTGGGCAGATACTACCTACCCAAGAAAGGTGGGAACGCTGCCAAGAGGCCCCGCCCCCCGGCCGGCTGAGCCAATCACCTTGAGGACAGGTGGTCAGCACTGGGCGATCCGGCGGAATCATGGGCCTTAAACCGACAGCCTTGGACCCACTTCGCGACCCAGTGGACCCCCAGCCCTGTACTTGGGACTGTGCCTACACAGCTACACCTGCCACAGGTGAGGCCCAGGGTTGGGCTTGAGTGGAGGGCCAACCTGGGAACGAGGTTGGCCACCAGCCTTAGGATTTGGGATTCGGGGCTTCCAGGAGGTACTGTCCCTGGCCTGGCCCCACCAGACGCTGAAGCCAGATCTCTGCACATCAGGTTGTAGAGCCCACTGAGTCATGGCCCCTTGTCCACATGCCTTAAAACTGGTGGGCAGGTTCCAAGGCGGGGAGTGGAGCATCAGGCCCCTCGCACATCCCACATCCTCCACAGCCCTGTGTAAACATTTGATAAATGCAATCTTTTTACCCTACCGCAGGGCTCTAACACCTTAGAAGAAAGGAGGATGCCCTTTTAAATGGATTGTTCTAATCAGAATCTCATTTCTTTTCCCTTCCTAGGTTTTTGAAACATGCATCCTTCTCTCTTCCTGGCTGCCCTTTGCTTGGGAATAGCGTCAGCTGCTCCACAAATCAATCAGAGTTTAGATGAACAATGGTCCCAGTGGAAGGCAACACACGGGAAGCTATATGGCATGGTTGGTAACATCTAACCTGCCCAGAGGGACCCCTGCAGAAAACAGTCTGTGCTGTGGGAGTTCATAGCAAGGAGTAGCTTCTTGAGGCCGCTCTTACCAAGGCAGTAAGCAGGGCTCCTTGACTGTACACAACGTGGGCATATGTCCTGCTGTGTGGTTGCTGGAGAACAGCTCGCAGAAGCATCAGGCCATTCCTGGCTGTGGTTTCTCCTCCTCTCTGTGAGCACATCCACTTGGTGCAGGTGAGTTGGTTTTAAATAGAAATAAAGACGTGTGATTGTATCTTCCCTCTAGAATGAAGAAGGATGGAGGAGAGCAGTGTGGGGGGAAAATATGAAGATGATTGAACAGCACAATCGGGAATACAATCAAAAGGAACACAGCTTCACAATGGCAATGAATGGCTTTGGTGACATGGTGAGTGTGGCACGGATTGCTGAACATTTTGTTTTTCTGAGTACTTTGCCAAAGTAATCTCAAACTTGTCAACATCCTACTTTCTTTTCCTTGAAGACCAATGAAGAATTCAGGCAGGTGATGAATGGTCTTCAAATCCAGAAGCACAAGAAGGGGAAAGTGTTCCAACCACCTCTCTTTGCTGAGATCCCCTCATCTGTGAACTGGAGAAAGAAAGGCTACGTAACTCCCACGAAGAATCAGGTGGGACAATATTCAGCAGGTTCTTCTCAAGAGTACAGGCAAAAGGGATCAGTGTCCTTGCTGTGGTAGACTGAGAATGTGCCATTTGCTATGTTTTAAAAGACTTTGATATGTGTGCTCTGTTGTCAAGTCCTGCTATTTGTTTTGTAGGCTGAGAACTTTTTACTTGGGTTTCAGGGTCAGTGTGCTTCTGGCTGGGCTTTTAGTGCAACTGGTGCCATCGAAGGACAGATGTTTGGGAAAACTCACAAACTTGTTTCACTGAGTGAGCAGAACCTGCTGGACTGTGCTTGGTCTGAAGGCAATGGGGGCTGCAGTGGGGGCAGCATGGATAATGCCTTCCAGTATGTTAAGGACAATGGCGGCCTGGACTCAGAGGAATCCTATCCATACCATGCACAGGTAAATGGAGCTCCTTATCTTGTTATAAACTTGAACACATTCAGGGAAAAAGAGATGCCATATTTAATTTTCACAATTTAGACTGTAGCCTTTATATCTGCAACTGTCTTGATCTCATGTTTCCCAGGATGTAGGTGGTAGTAATCAAGTCTCTACCCCTTTACCTTTGAAAGCTCCAATCTTGCAAATACAATCCAGAAAGTTCTGCTGCCGACATAACTGGGTTCTTGACAATCCCTAAGACGGAGTACAAACTTATGAGGTCAGTGGCAATTGTGGGTCCCGTCTCTGCTGCTATAGATGCAAGCCTGGATACCTTCCGGTTCTATGACCAAGGTAAGGATTTGTCTGTGTAGAAATTTAGGCAGAGAAATGGAAAGACCATCATCACATACAGCAAGACTGACTCTTTGGCATGTCGAATTTCACGTAGAATTTTGGGGGGTGCGGATTTAACACAATCGTTTATTGTATACATGTAATATTTGTGCCTAATGTTTCTATTTGTAATGACTGGAGACACAACCTCATGATGTTAATCACTTCATAAATATGTGTAAAAGGCTATATAATTTACTACCTGATTTTGGAGTTACTAGAACTTTGAAGTAATTCAAATGATTCTACTACTGAAATTAAAACTTAGGGGCGCCTGGGTGGCGCAGTCGGTTAAGCGTCCGACTTCAGCCAGGTCACGATCTCGCGGTCCGGGAGTTCGAGCCCCGCGTCGGGCTCTGGGCTGATGGCTCAGAGCCTGGAGCTTGTTTCCGATTCTGTGTCTCCCTCTCTCTGCCCCTCCCCCGTTCATGCTCTGTCTCTCTCTGTCCCAAAAATAAATAAATAAATGTTGAAAAAAAATTAAAAAAAAAAAAAAAAAACTTAGTTCAAGTAATTCTGTGTTCTCTGCTGTTTCCTTAGGCTGACATCCTAAAAGTAGGTTTCTGTGAGTGGTCTTTTATGGCTCATGACTAGTTATTTACGAAACAGATTGTGCCACTTCATATTCAGCTTGTGTTAGACGAGGCCTTAAGTCTCTCACCTGGCTCAAAAAAGATCTGGCTTTCATTTTTTAATTTTTTTTCAAAGTTTATCTATTTATTTTGAGAGAGAGAGAGAGAGAGAGTGCATGCTCACATGAATGGGGGTGGGGGGATGCAGAGGGAGAGAGAGAATCCCAAGCAGGCTCCACACTGTCAGTGCAGAGCCTGATCTCACAAGCTGTGAGATCACGACCTGAGTCAAAACCAAGAGTCAGATGTTTAACCCACTGAGCCACCCAGGCGCCCCTCCCCTCAAAAGTCCTGGCTTTTAAATCGTATCTGGAATTATGTCATTTCACTGAACTTTGAAATGCCTCCCTTACAGTGGTGGATAGGCTGAGTTACTATCACACATCATGTGGGAATCCTCACCCCAGCACTGAATTTTACTTTCCAGGCATTTATTATGATTCAAACTGCAGCCATGAAATCCTACACCACGGCGTTCTGATAGTTGGCTATGGCTTTGAGGGAGCAGAGTTGGATAACAAAAAGTATTGGATTGTCAAGAACAGGTATAAAAGACAAAAATACTTACCCTTAAAACTGAAAAGGGAATCCTTTTTGGAATCAGGGTTTGGGTACAGGTCCTCAAACCCCTGAGCACACTTGTAAAATCTCAGGAACCCAGAACCCCACTTAGGGAAAACACAGACATATTCATGTAATGATAACAACAGTAAGATATTGTCTCAAGCTTGCTAGGGTCTTGATATAGTTTTGGTACCACTGGTTTCTAAACTGGGAATTTTATGAATTCTGAAATACATCTGGCCCCAAGAGTTTCTTCTTTCTGTGTCTCCATTTGCAGTCTGTTAAAGGTCTGGGGATAGAATTCTGTGCAGGGTTAGAACTCAGTTTTAGGTGCTGTCGTTCATAAAGATAAATGTGCTTGATTGTGTGAGTAAAATAGCAAATGCTGTCTTCTTTCAGCTGGGGAGAAGCCTGGGGCATAGATGGCTATATACTGATGGCCAAAGACCGGGACAACCACTGTGGTATCGCCTCCTTGGCCAGCTTTCCTACTGTGTGAGATGATGCAATAAAGAAGGCCTTGACGGGGGACAGCATATGCAGAAGAGGATTTTATCTTAACACTGACCAGAACTTCCTGTGTGGGATAAAACACTTGAAGGGCTGAAGATCCAAGTTATGAATTGATCCTGTGACACTTTATACTGGGAATGTTCCCGACTCTCTCATTATTGTTGTAAACAGCCTTGTAGGAATTTGTCTAATGGCATGTAACATTTCATGTTTTAAAATGAAGTGTGTAGTTTTACTCTTTAAAATAAAAACATTTCAAGGTCTTCAAATTTTTAATACACTCAATTTTTATGGAGCCAAAAATGTCACTGGGCTCTAGGGACATAACTGAATGTGCCAGTGGCCCACTAGGAGAATGCTGGATGGTGTCTGGTTCTTGTAGTTGTAAATAAGCACATGTCATGGCAGCTGCCCTTTGGCTGTGTCCATCCCAACACTTGAATAGAGCAAAATATGAACAATGATCTGTAAGGACAAAGGTATGTTCTTTCAATGAGGAAAAACTTGACACGTTAGAAAAGTGAACATACATACATTGAATTACCAAGGTAGAATAGTGCCTTAAAGATCATGGTCATTTGACCCCAAATGGTTACAACCCACCCAAGTACAGGACAGATGTCACGGTCAGTTTCAGGTGCATCTTCCCCAAATGCTAGAGAAGATCATGTAACCTCTTTGCGGATGAGGAAGAACTGGATGCAGTGGGTTGTAGGAATGTGTATCTTGGGTCCACAAGGGTTAAGGGTAAACCCCAGACACGAGGCCAGCTTCAAAAATAGAACTGGGCCTCAGAGGTGGCAGACAGGTGAGGACATCCAAAGTGATCATCTGAGGCCTCATTTACACCCAACCACTTAAGCCCGGAATTGATTAAAAGAAGACATTCTGCCTACTGTTCGCTGGCTAAAGAAGCACATAGTTCTATTTTCTCTCTGCAGGTTAATTGACTCATGTTCCCACTCAGAAAGCATGAGGAGAAGATGTAAGGTTGTAGTTAATAGACCCCGTAACCGGTCATGAGCACATGAGGTGGAAGACAGCAGGTCTCAGCCCACAAGACCTCCAGCACCTTGAGACAAGTCCCTTTGGACTGGGCCACTTGTCATGGCGGAAGGACTCTCCATGAGACTTCCCTCCTAGACGCTTACATTTCCAACTGTTTAACCTAAAATGACAAATGTGGTGTGTGCAGGGAAATTCTATGGGCTTCCTGACAGTGCTGTCAGGGGCAGTCACAGGAGAGGTGGGGACTCCCCAGCGGAATCCCTTCTGCCAGGGGGAAACTGTATTGGAACAACCAGAACTGATGCAGCACCTGCTGGGTCTCAGCCATCACCTGGTGGAAGGCACATCCCCAACTGCCAGGAGGAGCAGGTGCTGGGAGGGGGAGGAGGTAGCTCAGAACAGCAGGAGGAAGAGGTGTCTGATGAGAACCCAGAGGAACCGGTCAGGGGGACAGGAAAAAAGAGGGGTGTCTGAGCAGAGGCTCGGGCTCAGAACCCCGGAGAAAAGAGACAGTGTATCTAGAGAACATGGAAAGAGAGTGAGGTGATGGTGTGGGGAGATGAGGCTGGGTCCACATGAGGGTTTTAGGACAGGGTGGCACCACTGGGGAAGCAGTGGAGAGACCGGTTATCTGTTAATGTAAACACACTCTCGGAATCCTCGCAGCTCTGTGATTTTGTCAAAAATTGTCTCTCCCGTTTCCCACCTGGGCTCAGGGGCATGGTTCTTCCTGGAAGTCTCTCCAAGAGCTGGAACTCCCTGTTGCTTGGGAATGGCTGGTGTCCACACAGGCCCACTGGTGGGATGTCCTAGATGCAGGTGTGGGCGGGGCGTTCAGCCTGGGCTGGTGACCAGAGCGCTTGCCCAGCCCTCCCCATTGCTTGGGCTCGCACAGTTTGAAGGCGTCTCTGAGTTCAAGTCCCAACAACAGGTGTGTCAGGACGCTCACAAGGAGCTCCAGACTCCTATGGCCTGACCTTGGTCCTTGGTGAGACTCTGCTCCTGCAGGTATTTGGAGCCTGTCACCAGGGATGGCTCAGGGACCCGGAGACGGGCTGAGACCCTACCTCATGATGGGGAGAGCCAAGGCCACTGAGCAGAGGGGCGTGTGGGATGAAGACAAGGCTGGGGCCGTCTTTGGAACATGCAGTCTGCCACAGTTGGTCTCTGAACATCCCTTAGAAAGGACTCCTTGTGACTGTCATCTTGCTTCACCATGTCAGGATTGCTCAGCCTGCTGTCCACACTATGCTGGGAGTTCAGACCAAGACTCTGAGAACATGTGCAGGTGCCAATGTGAAGGAAAGCAGGAAGAGCTGGGTGATGTGTGAACTTCAGATATTAGAAGCTTGTGTGCTTTTCAAAGTTATGTATATTTTTTAAACTTGTGAAAAGTTTCAAAGTGCATCTTCGGAGTTTTCAGAAGGGTTGTGTTTTCTAAGTTTGTCTCCCTTTAGACTGAGCAGCTTTTCACCAGCACTGCCGTCAAGGTCATTTGAACCAGTGAGCTGGAGTCAGTGGAGGGCAGCGCTGGGCGGGGCACAGACATGCCCTCCCTCAGCTGCCAGGAGCAAGCCAGCCTTGGGGCAGAGAGGCTTCTGGAAGTTCTCTGGGGCTTCAGCAGTGTGCCATGGCTACCATGCCTCTAGGGTCTTCAGAGTGCAAGGACCAGAGGGGCTCAGGCAGAGGGGATCCCCTAAATCCTGCACACTGGGCAGAAGTGCTGGCCAAAGTCAAGGTGCCAAGATCAACAGCACACAAAACAGAAAGGGCCACAAGTCAATTATTGCACAGTGTCCCCCGGCAGCTGGTGGTACAATTATAGCCAGAATTAGGTTTCTGCCTTTCCCCTGTCACAGGAGAAGAGGACACCAGTGCCCTCAAAAGATTCGGTATGTTAGTAAGCTGTGTGTTACAAACTAGGTGGAGAATGTTTTATTCCACTTGATGACATACTCCTAATGGATGGTGTTGCTCACAGGACATGGTGACTGCAGTTCAGATGCTTTCCCTGCAGGGGAGGGAGAACCAGGGACTGACTTAAAGGGAAGGGGAAAGGGCAGGCTTTGAAGGTTAAATTAGAGTGTTGGGAGGCAGATTTGCTTCTGGGGTCAAGGGCTTATCTGTAACACTACATGGCATCAGGGAGAGATCCAGTGACCCCATTTCTTCCTGCCTGATGGGCAGTTCTGGGATGAGTGACTGTGTCACAACAGAACGTCTTCAGCCTCTGCACTGACTTGGGTCACAATTCAGGGGTCCCCCAGCCCTTCCCCTCCCCTGCAGGGCTTTGTGTCTGAACTTACTGGAATTTGCAGCTAAGGGAGAAGCTAGAATAAGGACAGCGTCAAGTTCTACATAGCACTGGGCAGGGGGAGGAGTTCACGGGTGACAAGTACCTGCACAGATTATGTTAAATGTGAATGGAATGGCCTCCCTGTGACATACCAAAGACATCAAAGGGAATATCTATAGTGAAATATAATGTGTTGCAGTGTATAAATGCTGGGGCGCAGGGCATCAGGGCTGTAGTGAAATTGGCAGGTATGGGGACCCGTGCACGGTCACTATGAAGTGCCTGCAGACACCCATGCATCCTGGAGTGCTGGGATGGCATGCGGACACTGCAACAGCATGCTGACCTGATTTTCATAAGGGCAGCAACAGAATAAGACATGGGTAACATCGCTGACCAGATTACCACTTCCAGGTGTAAAATAAGTAAGTCCCAGGATGTACTGTACAGGATGGGACCATAGTTCATTACACTCTACTCCATATTTGAAAGTTCCTAAGGGAGTAGCTCTTAAAAGTTCTTATCACAAAAAGCACAGACCAGGCAGGAGTTCTGAACCTGGAGCAAAATTTAAAATCTGCTCAGGGCCTTGCCTTTTTCTGTGAGTAACACATCTTCTGTCACCTGTGTTTAGGATACGCACTGAGGACCCTTCCTCCAGTAGCTGTGACCCTCACAGAACCTCCAGGCTGGAATCAAACTGCAATTGTTGGGCCCCTTGGGGTCTGGGAAAACCACCCTGGAGGGATCTGTTAAGTGTGGGCTGCTGAGAAGATTCTTCAGAAAACACTGGCCCAGACTCTCCTCTGCCAACTCCACCAGGTTCCCGCCCTCACCCTGTCATCCAAGCCAACAGGTAGGTGCCTCATTCTTGGTTCCTGTCTCTCAACTCCGTGCTTGCTTTGTGCTGTCTCCTGTCACAGTCTAGGAGGAGTGCTGGCTTTGTTTTAGTTGCTTGGCTCATGTCACCTGGGTCCCCATACCTTGGTGACCTTAGGTATGGTCAGCCTGGCTGTGGGTCCTGTGTCTACCCCTTCCTGGCCTGAACTTGCAGATGTCCCAGCAATAGTAAGGACAGGCCTCACAGAAATCACGGTCAAATATCCAAAAGTGCAAATCACAAATGTCAAGTTGCAGATGGTGTTGTGTTCTACTTGGGGAGCTACTTGGGGGGTTGGGAAGGGTTCAGCCCTTGAAGACACAACGAGTTTGGATGAGCATAGCTTCCAGATTGCACAGACCAACATTGGGCGCAGGATGGTCCCTCCTCTTAGGCTTTCTTCTTGGAATGCTAAGCACACCCAGTGACTGGAGAGCAGAGAGCAGTGCAGTTGGGTTCCTGTGGAATCCCGTTCCTGTGCATCTCAAAGTTGATTCTCTTGGAATGAATGCTCTGTAATGAGGTTTCAAGTTGGGATTGTCCACTCACATGGAGCCTCATCGTAGACAAGTTTTGCTACATTCCTCTACCTTCAGCAGACAGTTATGTGTGGATTCACACCCACAACTGAGGGTTGCCATTCCTTCCCCAGGGAGAGCCACCTGAGATGAGCATGTGGAAATTGTGTCATCTGGGATGTTGTTTCTGCTGAATCACACTGAGCAAGGGAATTACATCTGGGAAAATAAGAATATAGCCTAGTATTGATTTCAATTTGTGACTCAAAATCACTTGTGTACACGATATCGCGTAGTGTCATATCTGTAGCCACATCAAAAACAATGGTATTATAGATGATGTTTCTATGTGATCCCTCTCTCCATGAGGAAGGACATCTGAGTTGAATTTGTTGGGAACGGGGGACAGTTTACTGAGGTTAACATGCCCTTTCCACTTATTTTTTGTGAACACAGAAGAATTGCTACTTTGGGAAGAAATAATACCAAAGTGGATTGATGTCTACAATGTTGCTAATACATATTGCTACTACTTTCTGAGCACCAAGTGTGTGCAGAGCACTGGACAAAATACAGTACATGTGACACCTCATAGATGTCCACACGAGAGCCTACAGGGTATCTCTCCACAATTTCACTGAAGCCTGGAGGGGCCAAGCGGGCTGCCCTTGCAACACAGCTGGCAGTTCATGAAGCATCTGGTTCTTTTGCCAGTGCCTAGTGATGACTTCAGGATAAAGGCAATCTCATACACGCATTTTTCATTTTCTTCTGTAGTTTTGATTTGATTTATAAATGTAGGATGGGTTACACCTTCTCTGAGGGCAGCAGTTTTCCTGATTTAATGATTAGGCTCAGACTCTGAATATGGACCAGGCCAGTGCTTCTAGTTGTAGGTCAAGTTCCCTCACAATTCCTGCTGTTCCCCCTAGAGGGAGCCAGCTTCCTGCTGTGGGGTTAAACTTATTCCAGTCTGAGCCACAAGGGAGGCAGGATAGGATGAGAACTTGTGTGCCTGAGTGAGAGACAGAGAAAGAGAGAGAGAGAGAGAGAGAGAGAGAGAGACCGAGAGAGACAGAGACAAAGAGATTGGTGACAGAGAGATAAGGATAGACAGAGAGACAGAGTGAGAGAGAGACAAAGATATCTATTTAGATCTGTTACCTGGAAATTGCATAGGTCCTCATAGATAATGAAGGTTATGCCCCAGGGGCCCAGGAGTTACCCGGAACCAGCCACACATCAAGTGACACATGGTTCCTGGGGAGAGAGAAATGTTATTTGCTACTCACCCCTCACCCCTCAGAAGTCGTGTCTCCATTCATCTTCCTTCTCATCGATTTTCCCCAACTTGAAGATTCTGCAAGTAGATTCTTGACAAAATGTGGCCCAGGGTGGCGGGATTATCCACAAGTGTCACTGTGTGTGGCAGCATCCTTCAGCCACTGCTTAGGGAGACTTGGGACTTGGGGCCTGGTGACAGAAGGTTCTGTCAGGAGGATGTGCCCTTTGACCCAGAAGCCGCCCCAGCTGCAATCAGCACAGCGATGCAGCGGGTCTCCCAGGGAGGCTGTTGACCTGGTCCAGGTGCCACACTTGTGTCATCTCACCAGATTCTCTGGACTTGGTGAGCTTGTGTGATAAACCCCCTTCGGGGAGAAGTAACCCGGGGCTCAGAGACATAATGTGCCTGAGACGAAGGCAGAGGCTGAGACCCAGGGTCTGGCAGTGCTGTGCACATGGGTGAGGGAGGGAGGAGGAAAACTGGATTTGCTGCCACCATTCACACTTGAAGAGATGTCACTGGACAAGTTGGGTATTTGGGCCTCTTGCAGAGGGCTGCTGCCCTCTGTCCCCAGAGAGGAGCACAAGGGAGGGTCTTCTGCCCAGCTTGCAAAGGGGCTTCTCCATCAGGCCACTAGGGGCCAGCAGTTAGCAAAAACTAATGTTTTCCCTCTGTAATTTTAACGTCTCCACATGAAATCATTATTGTTGTAATACTGTGTACAAGTCTGTCCCAATCTTTTGTCCTCCCGACAAAAAATTCCTGCAGGAGGTGCCGGAATGCCTTTCATTTGGCAAATCTGGTCTGCTCCTAGGAAGCTGGAGGCCGTGGTGCCACTGAGACAGTCCATCCCTGATGGTGCTTGTCCAGGACACAGGCTTGACGCCACGGGGAGTGGACAGACCCCTTCTCGGGAAACCCGAGAGCCTTCGCCACTTGGACTAAGAGTCTGCAGAGAAGCACACTGCGACGGGGCCCACGTTGCCACTGAGTTGCATCATTTCTTCTTTACATTTCTATTGGCCAAGTGTCCTACTTGTATAATGAGAGAGACCTATTCACTTAAGAGTAACTGTTCCTGCTTTTCTCCTTCCTGCCTTGAATTTTCCCATTGGGCTTGTCCTCAGTCTGAAATCTTTGCTCTTATGCAAGGGCTCACTTTGTGTTTGGCTCACTGACTGTGAAAGTCAGGCAGCCCGGGGGAAATGGTCAATTCTTCAGGACTTTGCAATGTGTGTTACTATTCCCTGCAAACCTAAGGTGCTAACTACAGCTGTATCTCAGCTCCCCGTGTCCCTCCCCCAGTGCACTTATGGGGAACCGCCTCTCACCACCCAAGTCCCAGCCCTGAGGCAGACAGACTAGCTCTGCCCTCAGGACAATGGAGGAGAGACAGGCAGACTTGCTAGTAATAGGGCCGTGGGCCCATGGGCACCACTCCTGAGGCCCCCAGGCTCTAGGTACAGACGCAAGGGACCCAAATCGTGTTTCCAGCTCACAGGTCTCACCATACATGTTTATGTGATATTTCAAAATTGATCCGTTATTTCCATTTACTAACAGATGTGGACTTGAAAAGTGGATCGTTAATATCCTTCCCATAACGGAAAAGCACTATTGCTGCCATTGATAGAAATATTGCGTGAACCGCCAACCACGGGGCTAACATCTGGTACGTGCAGTTGCTCAGTCCTGCTTTCTCAACAGGTGAGATTAGCCGAGAGGAACTTCAGGCCACAAATCGAGACCTGCCCCTAGAGTGACCGAAAGCCCTGGAGGGGATTCCATAAAGGAAGACCTTTCTCACTGGGACGCTCAGCGGCACCGAAAACCAGGGACAGCTCCTGTGTGCAGTTATTGTTGCCTTTGACACAAAACGGTCTCTCGGACCTGAGTGGTAGTGCTTGATCCACACTGGTGGGGACATTAATGAAAGGCAGAGTCATGGGCAAAATTCACAGGAAGACCCAAGAGACAGTGAAGCATCTGGAGGCTGGGACAGAAGGAAGCCATTACCTCCCCTGGGGCAGAAAGACACAGGGATAAATCCTTTCCTGGGGAAGCTGGAGCCCAGGGGTGAAGCCGCTCAAGAATTTAGAGTCACAGACACACAGCTGGAGTCAGAGAAGCAGCACTGAGTGATGGGGGAGGAAACACGTGAGCCTAATCTCCCCCAGCCCGTGCAGTGCCCCCATTAGCCGACCCTAAGTAGAAGCCCAATGACAGGCAAGCCTGGGAGAGGCCTCCATGGGGTCCACCTTTCGGGGCATCCCTTCCTTAGGAGAGTGGATGCTCTTTTCTCATGGCAACATTCTCCTGAATGGCGATGGCTCTCTCTCTTGCTTCAAAGAGACCCTCACATACAGGGATGTGGCACCACACTGCCCGAACCCAGAAGTCAGGGTTGTCTCTGTCTTTCTCTGTGTGCAGAGCTCCACAGAAGGTTCTGACTGGCCCAGCGTGGGTTCTGGAGTGGGCCTGCATAAGCATCAAGGGGTGGGGAGATGGAGTTCTCTGGTGGCCTGGCCCCAGGGCCCCAGGGCCCCAGGGCCCCGGGGCGGTGCTGGGAAAGGAGCCATCCTCCCCACGGGGAGAGTTCTGTTAACAGGGAAGGGACCAGAAGAGCTCTGGGCAAAGAAAAGCAAAGGATGGCAAGAGTCTGTCTACTTTTCTCAGATGCAGGTGCCGGGACTGGCACGTGTACATCAGGATGTGGGGCTGCCTGGGCTCCGGGAATGTTAAAGTAAAACAACGAGGCGTATAACCCAAACCCGAAGGGCTTAAGGACCACTGCGCTCACTGCCCCATCCTGGGAAAGCCCTCGGGGGACAGGCCAGGGGGGCCTTCAGGGTGTTCTGTTCCTGAAATCAGGTGAGGTGGGAACTGTCTGGTGAAGTCCCACCATGCGTTGCTGGCTCCACCCCCTGCAGGAGGAAGAAACCAGAACATGGCTCAGCCCCTGCAGCCAAATGAGACTCATCAATGTCCAGAGTCCACGGGGCTGTCACTAAACCTGGATGGCGTGACCCTGGGAGAGCCCCTCCAACACCAAGGGCCGGCCTGGCTGTACCTGCGCAAGCAGCCACTAGATGGCAGGCAGGCTGTAAAACCTGAGGGAGGTTGGGAGACCTGAGGCTGAAAATGACTGCCTTTGTGAGGAGTAGTTTCCAGGTTTGCAAGATGAGAAACGTTCTGGAGAAGGCTGGTGCTGAGGGTGCACAGGATTGGCTGCCCCTGCATCCCACAGGTAAATGTGCTAAAACGACCAATTTTGAGGTTTGTCTCTTTTACCACAATTTCTTAAAAACAAAGTAAAAAGACCCATCAAGCTGAAAGTTAAAAATAACCAGGTAAGAGAAAAGCTTGCAGAGGAATATGCAAAATTACCCAGTGTGTTTAGAATATGCAGAGAAGCTGGGCTCCCAAAAAGGGCTGAGGTAGAAAACATGCTCCAATGCATTTTGCAAGAATTTGAGATTTGTTACTTTAGGGAAACATCTAAAGTGGTATCAGAGGAGGAAGAATTAAAAATTTTGTTTGACTTTTTTCTTTTGTTTTTCCATTTTTCCCCCAGTTTGAATCTATATGTGGGGTGGCATCATAGTCTTGTCCGGACTTTGGATTCTTGAGGACTTAATTGCGCTAAACTGTTTATTAGGTGTGCGGTTATCACATTCCTTGTTTGCAGATCTTGATTGACCAGCTGTTGGTGAGCTCTTGTGAGCGCCAGCCCCAGGCTCACAAGAAGGCACAGAGACAGGTTCACCCATGTGCCTGCTCACCAAGGAAGGGTCACCAGGCTCAAATCAACAGTGCCTGAAAAATTGGCCCTGGGGTGTTATTTTCAGGGATTGGAGCTATATTTTGGATGGCCACCTGAGAGTAAGATCAGACTTCATCTTTGCAACCAAAGGCCCTGTGCTGCTGACAGGCTGGGGCCTCAACCCCCTCAAGCCTGGAACTCAGTAGCTTCCAGACACAGGCCAGAACCGGGGCGGGAGCGCAGGGCCCCACTGAACACCCTGGAGGAGGGAGGGCCGGGGGAGCCCCTGCAAGGGGATCTTAAGGAGAATCCATGGGCACCTCTGAAATGTGTGTGACAGGAGCAGGAAATGAACCAGGGGACAGCTGATACACACACACACACACACACACATTTGTATTATCGTGGGTGTATGTGTGTGTGTGTTTTTCATGAGGTAAAGGATTTTCTCACCCTAAAGACTTGATCTCATGGACAAGAGCCTTGACTCTCAGCGATTCATTCTTGAGTGCCCGTTTGCCACATTCAGGGAGTCTAAGCATCTTGAGAACTTTTCCTAGAAAAATATAAATTTATTAATAACTGTTGACATACCTTGTAATACTTTTTTACAACATTGTTTTACTACTTATAACAGTCTTTATAATACCACATTTTTACAAGAATAGAAAGAAAATGCAATCTTCCCACTATCATGAGAGACCAGAATGATTGGTCAATATTATAGATATTGGTAGTTTCAAAGCCTTCAGTTTCACAACTCATTATGGGAAATGCCATATGAATTTTTAAGATATTTTTCAAATCTCAAAAGTCTCTTTCAAGTTACATGTTTTTTATTCATATGTAAACTTTAGATCTTAAGACATGTGGAGCTTTCTCATCTGCTGACTCATTTGAATGCTCCTGGAATTGACAACACTATTAACCAGTCTGTGGGGGTCTACATCTATCTCCCTCTGGTTTAAGGGGCTGAGTACTTCTGCGGGCTCCTCTTGCTGGGGAAACAGCCTCATTAGCGCCCTGGGAGCTTCTTTGTGTGAGGCTCCCCTGCCACCCGGACAAACGGCCCAAACTCGAGGATGGAGAATGGGAAGAGCAGGATTTACTTCATAAGGGTGCTCATGTTCCCTTCTGAACTTCCCATCCCTGTCCTTCCTTCCACGTTACATAGAAGTCTGGATTCCTTGTCCATGATAGCCACGTAAACATTTGTTAACACAGTTATGATGTTGCTTTTGGATTCCTTCATCTCTTGTCTTCCACATGCACAGTGGAAGACAAGGTGATTGTGAATCAGAGTGTCCTCAGTGCCACCCAGCTTCTCCTGAGCATCTGGCATTTGGAAGGACACTGTATCTATCTATAAAGCCTGGCTTATTATTGAAAGCCAGGAGCTCAAAACTCTGGTTTTGCAAGTTAAATCCTGAACATTTGACTTTTATTTTCATGTCTCTTTTACTACACTTCCCAAGGCAATGAATGCTTCTGGTGAATCAAGGGTGTGTTGCATATACGAATGTGAATAAAAAATGAACATAAGCCTTCCAAAAATATTATCCCCATCAGAGTTGAAATTGAGTGGCTGAGAGGAGAGGGGAGAGGGGTGTTAGGGTTTCATGGGGACAGAGTTCAATGTGAGATGAGGAACGTTCTGGAGATGGATAGTGGTAAGGGTTGCAACAGTGTGACTGCACTAAATTAAAATGGTTAAAAGGGTCAATTTTGTTGTGCATATTTCACCACAGTAAAAAGTGATTCACCTTGCTTCCCAGTGAGCAGGCAAGCGTGGGAAGCTATCTCACTCCTTCCTGGAAAAAGAGCAAGGAACACATTGGGTAAGATGGTGGTCTGTGGTCTCAGGAGGACAGTGCTGACCTCCTGGGGTCCAGCTCCCTGGTGCTGTCCTATGAGTGTGACCAGCCAGCAGGGATCTTCTGCTGCCCACCTGTCTAGATCATGAGCTCTGAGCAAGCAGGGGTGCAGCGGGCTGTGCATCTTCCCTGCAACAGCATACTTCCTGTCCAGTCCCTGCAAACGCTTGTGTGCTGTGTAGACTGCTACAATGTGCTTGGAGGAGGGGGCCGTGGGGCCCACATTTCATCTGCATTCAACCCAAGCCCTGTGTGGTTGGGGCGGGATCTCCTCCTGTACAGGTGATTGTTGGCACCAAGCCTGACCTTTCTCGTAACACCATTTGGCACAGCCTGTGTTGGATTATTGCCCAGACTGCTTGGATTCCTCTGATTCAAGTGCTCACTGAACCTCTAGGGTGCAGTGACCCCACTGCATGGGGCAGTGACCTTAGAACAGTTCCCCTCTGCAACAGGAATCCACATAAGTCAGGTGGAGGAGACTGGGGCTTGGGGAACAAGTTCCCAGCGAGGACGCAGAACACACACCTGAGCACACATGGCTGAAAAATGTTTTCCTGTTCTCTTAAGATCTCTGGACTAACGTGAGATTAAACCGACATAAGGCAAATTCATCAGAGGAAGCATCCAAGTTGTATTAAATTTTTATATTGACATGGAGGCCTTCACAATCGAATTAAATACCCCAAGGAGTGACCACAGCTGGAAGCTTCTATACCTTTAGAGGAAGACTTGATAATTTGTAAAGAAATGACAAGGCAAAGAATAGTAAGTTTTAGGGAAGTGACAAGGAGATACTTTGGAAGGCAGGGGATGAAACTAGTGGAAGAACAGGATTATTTAGGAATTGTGTTTGCATAGATGTGTTAGGTGTTGACTCCCAGCCTCCGTTGGTCAGGATGCTCTCTTGCTGGATCCTTTCTCAGGGGAGAACACCTTTCTCAGGGAAATTTTATGACCTGCTTCTGGAAAGCAGATGTCAGAGAGTCCTTCCTGCACCTACTGTTTCTCAAGTGCCTGCAGCTCAAACAACCAGTATGCCACAGTCGCTTACTTTGGGGGAGTGTGTCCCAAACCCCTGAAGCCTCACTGAATAGTAGAATGTCTTAGGAACAAAACTGAGGTTTCTGCGGAAGAAGGAATGCTGCATCTAGACTGTGACACAGTGTGTGTGTGTGTGTGTGTGTGTGTGTGTGTCTGTGTGTGTGTGTTTACATGGGGTGGAGGGGTTAAACTCTGTTCTGTTTCTCTGGGGAACTCACTGATACATGGACCCATCTTAGACCCACAGACCATCTCCTACTTACCTGTATATCTTTTTCATGCCTCTTTCCATTCTTTGCAAAAAAGAAAGAAAGAAGAAGAAAAGGAAGAAAGAAAAAGAAGGTGGTTAGATTTCATTACATGGTTGTGAATAGAGAGTAAAGATGATGTTGTCATCAGGTTAGGCGGAAGGAAAAGGCCTTAGCATGGAGCCAATGTATTTATTTCTTCCTCAATTTCTCTATTGTGGTGTGAAGAATGCCTTTGTATAAAACCAGGTAAGGGATTGATTTCCAAGCTCATAAAAGCTGGAGTGGGTTTCTAAGTAATTCCCAACTTTCTCAAACCACTGAAGAGCTTTCCACAGTCAACCATCTCCCTACTGCTGGACACTTGGATCCTTCCCATCTTTTTGCTCTTACAGACAATATGTAACTTTAGAAAGGCTCATCTAGGTTTTCCTGTTGACCCGCAGGTCAGAGGGCCTGCTTATCTAAACTTCTCAAAGTCCACAGAGCTGCCACGTTGCCGTCCCGTGGCCGTCCTGTGATCTGTCTCTCCAGCAGGCAGAAGAGGGCCGTGTCCCAGCACCTGAGGACATCTGAAAGGATCAGTCGCTGCTGTTTATTGTGCATCTGCTAAGTGAGAACGGATGGGCCATGTTCTTCTCATTTCCTGATCCTCAGGGAAGCTCACCGTCTCCCATGGCTTCATCTACTATTTGTATTTTCTCTTCACAAACTGTAGTCTTATATCCTTAGTTTATCTCTCTGAAGTGATGTTTCTTTTCCCTCTTAATAGGTATGATCTTTGATGTGCACTTTGTGTTACACGTTACAAACATTTTTCTCCTGTGCTGTGGAGTGTCTTTTAACTTTGTTCGTGGGGTGTAATTCCCATTTTGACGTAATCACATCTATCTTTTCTTTACACTTTGTGCTTAGTGTCTTTGGTCCCGTGTAAGGTCATAAATACATTTTCTTTTATGTTTTTAATACTTTCATACTTTTGTTTTTTTATGTTGAATTCTGGAATCCATCAGTAATACGTTTTGTGGATCTGCTTCTAATTTTTCCTGGATGACTAGCTACTTATTGACCATTCTCTTCCCACTGATTTGAAATAGCATGTTTCTTTTTATTTTTAAAAAGCATCTATTAAAATAATCATATGGCTTTTCTCCTTTTGATCGCTCAGCCTTCCAGTTGCTGAAGCCTATTTTCCCAGAGTCCAATGCAACCCAGTGAATGCTCCCACGTTCCCCAAGTAGGGCCAGAGCTCTACAGAGTACTTTAGGGGATGCTAGAAAATGGAAAGCACACCTGGATTCCCCATGAGACAGGCCCAAGCATGTAACCTTCCAGTGGAAAGGCAATCAGGAAAGAATGAGAAACAGAAGAAAGGGGTTCTCAGGTCACAGGCTAGAGATCCCAAGAGTTCCTCTGTCCCCTGCCTATGGAATGACGGTCACCCGGGTGCCATTCCACCAGTGGCTTTGAATCTTTGATATGTAGCCTCTGAGAATGAAATGAGGGGAGTCCCAAGCTCCTCCCAGCTCCCTGTCCTCAGATTTGACATGCAGGGACACAGATCACTAAATCACCACTAAATATATTTCAGTGTGCCTTCAATACACACTTTTTTCATATCTTATAATGGCATCAACTAAGTGGAAGTTTAACATTATTTTCTTTGTTGAATAAGCATGAGCTTTTTCTTTTGGACCCTTAGCTGGACCACTGCAACTGCTCTATTGTTTTAGTCAAAACATCTAAGGACCATTTGACAGGGAGTTGACCCCAGACCATGGTCAACAAGTTTTTCTTCTGTAAAGAACAAGCAATTATCACCAAGAAAACATCAGAATAGAAGTCATCAGCTTGGGAAACGAAAGCAGATTGGGAAGATTACAGTGTACTGGCGGTATGGACAGGCCAATCAGGCCAAACCCCAAGGCTTTAAGTGGGTGGCCTCGGAGCCCCCACCCACCACCAGAGAGCCCTGGGGCTACATCTGCTGAGGGCATCTGCACAGCTGCATGATTAGGTGAGCATCCCCAGTGGGGCTAGACTAATCCTTGTGTAAGTATTTGGGAGGATAAATTCAATGTTTTTACTCCACCATAGTGGCTCTAACATCTAGAAGAAAGGAAGATGGATTTTTAGACAGATCAGTCTAATCAGATTCTCATTTTTTTTTCACTTCCTAGGTTTTGAAACATGCATCCTTTTGCCTTCCTGACTGCTCTTTGCTTGGGAATAGTCTCAGCTACTATAGAGCTTGATCAAAGTTTAGATGAACAGTGGATCCAGTGGAAGGAGACACATGGGAAGCAATATGGCATGGTTGGTAACATCTAAACTATCCAGAGGACCCACAGAGAATGTCCGTACTGGTGGGAGTTTGTAACACAGAGTTGCATCTTGAAGCCGCTCGTACCAAGGCAGTAAGCAGGGCACCGTGACTGCGCACAGTGTGGGCATATGTCCTGCTGTGTGGTTGCTGGAGAACAGCTCCCAGAAGCATCAGGCCATCCCTGGCTGTGACTTCTCCTCCTCTCTGTGAGCACATCTACTTGGAGCAGGTCAGTTGGTTTTAAATAGAAATAAAGGTGATAAGTTATATGTTTGCCTCTAGGTTGAAGAATGCAGAAGAGCAGTGTGGGAGAAGAATATGAAAATGATTATACAGCACAATCAGGAATACTATCAAGGGAAACACCGCTTTTTGATGGCAATGAATGGCTTTGGTGACATGGTGAGCGTGGCATGGATTTGCTGAATATTTTGTTCTTTCTCTCAGTACTTTCTCCCCCAAATCTCATGTTTGTAAACACATTCTACTTTCTTTTTCCTGAAGACCAATGAAGAATTCAGGCACATGATGATTGGTCTTAAAATGCAGAAGAGTGAGAATGGGGAAGTGTTTAAAGTCCCCTTCTGTGCTGACACCTCTGTACCTGTCGAGAGAAAACAGACGTCCACTGTAAGTCCTGTGAGTATCAAAGATGACTACTCATCAGGTCTCTCTCCAAGAGGAAAGCCAAAAAGAAAGTGGCCCCCTGCTATGGTTTCCTGCTGTGGAACAATATGGTGTTGCTATGTTGTTGTTTTTAATGTTCATTTATTTTTGAAAGAGAGAGAGAGAGAGACAGAGAGAGAGAGCATGAGCAGGGGAGGGGCAGAGAGAAGGGGAGACACAGAATCCAAAGCAGGCTCCAGGCTCCGAGCTGTCAGCACAGAGCCTGATGCAGGGCTTAAACCCCCAAGCCCTGAGATCATGACTTGAGCTGAAGTCAAACGTTTAACCAACTGAGCCACCCAGGCACCCCACCATTGCTATGTTTTAAAAGTTTTTGTATAGATGGTCTGTTGTCACTTTTGTTAATTGTTTTGTAGATTGAGACCTTTATAATTTGTTTCCAGGGTCGGTGTGCTTCTGGCTGGGCTTTTAGTGCAGCTGGTGCCCTTGAAGTACAGATGTTCCGGAAAACTGGCAAACGTGTTTCCTTGAGTGTGCAGAACCTCCTGGACTGCTCTTGGCCTCAAGGCAATGAGGGCTGCAATGGTGGTCTAATGAGTAATGCCTTCCAGTATGTTAAGAACAACGGAGGCCTGGACACAGAGGAATCCTATCCATATGTTGCAAGAGTGAGTGGAGCTCCTCACTTGTCACCATTCCAGCTCTGCCCTTAGAGCTAAATGCTTTTGAAGAAAACAGACACCATATTTAACATTCTCATTTTCAATTGTAGACTATCTGCAGACTGTCAGGACTGTCATTAAACGGTATTTGCCTGACACAGTTCTCTGCTTAGATGGTTACCATATAGCTGTTTTTATTTCTACGTTACATGGAGATATGCATACCTTTCTATGTAGGGTACAGATTTCTCCAGGGTGAAAAACTTCTTATGGACAAGTAGACCACAAGTGTTTCATTGAATCCACACCAATTAGCTTTGCTTTTTTTTAAGTTTATTTATTTATTAATTTTGAGAGTGAGAAAGGGAGAGAGAGAGAGAGAGAGAGAGAACATGAAAGGGGGAGAGGTACAGAAACAGAGAGAGGGAGAGAGAGAATCCCAAGCAGGCTCCATGCTCCGTACAGACCCCAATACGGGGCTGTATCCTACAACTGTGAGATCATGACCTGAGCTGAAATCAAGAGTTGGACACTTAACCGACTGAGCCACCAGCAGCCTTCACACCAGTTTTTCAATTTTAAAATAATAAATACCCTTTCACCTCCTGGGTTGCTTCACAACAAACTTGACTTGGAAATCTTTCACCTGCAACCTGTCTTGAAGTCATGTTCCACAGGAAGTGGATGGCAGTAATCAAGTTTCTTTTCCTTTACCATTCAAAGGATGGACCCTGCAAATACAGGCCTGAGCATTCTGCTGCCAATATCACTGCCTTTCACACAATCCCTCAGCGGGAGAAGATCCTTATGATGGTACTACGAAAGGTGGGGCCCGTCTCTGCGACTATTGATGCAAGCCTGGATACCTTCCGGTTCTATAAACAAGGTAAGTATTCGTTGATGTAGAAATATAGGTAGAAAAATTGGAAAACCACCCTAAGAAACAGCAAGAGTGACACTTTGGTATGTAGAATTCAGTGTAGAATTTTGGGGTGTGTGGATTTAACATAGTTGTTCATTCCGTACACGTAATATTTATGCCTGCCGTTTCTGTATGCCATGACTTGACCCAAATCCCCAGGAGTTTACGTATATCACAAATATATTTAAATGGCTACATAATTCGATGGGTAGAATTTACTTTACCTTTTTCCAATTGTTAGACCTTAAAAACTTTTAAAGAATTTTGCTATCGAAGTTAACACTGGAAAGAAGTCCTTGGCTCAAGCAATTTTATGTTCTCTGCTGTTTCCCTAGGCAGACATCCTAGGGTAGATGTAGTATTTTCAAAAGAGATTGTGACTGTTAGTATTTCTCCTGGTGTTAGATGAGGGCCTAAATCCCACCCCCACCCCCAAGCTAAACAAAAGTATCTGACTTTTAAATCTCATCTGAATTCATATCACAACTAAATTTTGAAATGCCTCTCCTACTGTGGTTGCTAGGCTGGGTTACTATCACATGTCACGTGGGAATCCTCACCTCAGCACTGAATATTACTCCCCAGGCATTTATTATGATCCAAAGTGCAGCAGTGAAGACCTGAATCACGGTGTTCTGGTGGTTGGCTATGGCTTTCAAGGAAAAGAATCCGATAACCAAAAATATTGGTTTGTCAAGAACAGGTATGAAAATCCAGGAATACGTACTTTTGAATTTGAAAAGGGAATATTTTTTGGAACCAGTGTTTGGACGCAGGTCCCCCAACCCTTGAGCACACTTCTGAAATCCCAGCAGTGTTTACCCCATCTAGGGGGGAACACAGACATAGTCATATAATGACAACGTTAAGATATTGCCTCACCTGCTAGAGTCCTAATATAGTTTTGGTACCACTGTATTTTTTTTTCAATTTTTTTTTCAACGTTTATTTATTTATTTTTGGGACAGAGAGAGACAGAGCATGAACGGGGGAGGGGCAGAGAGAGAGGGAGACACAGAATCGGAAACAGGCTCCAGGCTCTGAGCCATCAGCCCAGAGCCCGACGCGGGGCTCGAACTCACGGACCGCGAGATCGTGACCTGGCTGAAGTCGGACGCTTAACCGACTGCGCCACCCAGGCGCCCCTTTTTTTCAATTTTTTAAAATGTTTTTATTTATTTTTGGGACAGAGATAGACAGAGCATGAGTAGGGGAGAGGCAGAGAGAGGGAGACACAGAATCTGAAGCAGGCTCCAGGCTCTGAGCTGTCGGCACAGAGCCCGACGTGGGGCTTGAACTCACAGACTGTGAGATCATGACCTGAGCCAAAGTCGGACACTCAACCGACTGAGCCACCCAGGCACACTGGTACCACTGTATTTCTAAATTGTAATTTTAAAAAATTTCTATAACACATCTGGGTGCCAAAATTTTCCTTTTCCTGCTCACGTTGCAGTTTTGTGAAAGGTCTGGGGATAGAATTCTGTGCTGGGTTAGAACTCAACCATGAACAAGAACAGTCTCTCCTGGTTCTTCCTGAATCTGTCCTGGTCTCTGGTGCACTGCTCAGTATCAGATGTTCTTGTTCAAAAAGATACATGTTTTTGATTGTTTGTAATAGTTGGAAAACTTTCTCTTCTTTCAGCTGGGGCACTGACTGGGGCATGGATGGCTACATAAAAATGGCCAAAGACCGGGACAACCACTGTGGAATCACCACCAAGGCCAGCTTTCCTATCGTGTGAGACGATGGTGATGAAGAAGGCCTTGACTGGCAACAGAATATCCAGGAAATGGATTTTATTGTAGAGTTGATCACATCTTATTGTGGGGGATAAAACACTTGAATCACTGAAGATCCAAGTTGTGGTTGGATTCTGTGACTGTTCATTGGTGACGAAACTACTTTTTTAATCCCTGCTCTAATCAGTGGTGTGTGATTAACTTGCTTAATAACTTTTGAATGTTCGTGTTTTAATTTTTTTGATTTATTTTTGAGAGAGAGAGAGAGAGACATACAGAGTGTGAGTAGGGGAGGGGCAGAGAGAGAGGGTGACACTGAATCCAAAGCAGGCTCCAGACTCTGAGCTGTCAGCACAGAGCCCAATGTAGGGCTCAAACCCACAAACCAAGAGACCATGACCTGAGTCAAAGTCGGATGCTCAGCCGACTGAGATACCCAGGCCCCCCTGAAGGCTCATGTTTTAAAACATTGCATAAAATTTTTACCTTTTAAAATAAAATTTACTTGCATATGTTGAAGCATGATTTGGTTTTTAATACAAAAACTTCTTTACAGTAAAAAATTCAATGGTTTTGGAGGGAGGATAAAATGTCCTCATTTCCACCATAATTCTTCAAACTGGTTTAAGAATTTAACTGACATAAGGTAAACAGTAGAAAACAATCACTCAAAGTTTTATTACACAACTAGGGAAGCCCAGTAATGAATTTGAGCCCCCCCAGAATGGCCAAGGCAGGTAGGTGTTTTTTTGGCAGTTTTTACACATTTTAGACAATGACAATTATTTGTGAGGAATTGACAGGAAAAAGAGAAGAGGTGTGTGGAAGCTTTAAATTGCAGGAATTCCAAGTGGCATCTGGGCTGAGTTTGTATATGAGTGAAAAAGTAACAAGGTTTGTTTCTACAACTTTCTCAGCTTTGAAGCCCATCTCTGCTGATAAGGATGTCTCTTTACCTTGTAGTACAGGGAGGGGACCTTTCATATGGGAATGCTCATTTTCTGCTTTCAGGGGAGACATATGACAGCCTGGGTGTCCTTGCAGCATCTGTGTCTCAAATAGCTTCAACTCAAGATTGTCAATATGCCATGTGGTACCTTCTGGGGTGACATCCCTGGGCCCCCACAATTTCTTCCTCTGAAACTCCCCTGGAAGTTCACATACTATCTGAGCAGGTGACTGTGGAGAGAGAAATCCAGTTCATACCTGAGTGGTAAAAAATCTACAAAGAATAAGAAAAGCATAGATCCCCTGGAGGATGAATGAATGGGTGAACGAGGGTGGGGTTACAGGCTTCCAGGTATGGAATGAATCAGTCACAGGAATCAAGGGCACAGCAAAGGGAATATAGTACACGGTATTGTAATAGCAATGTAGGGTGGGGGTAGATACACTTGTGGCGAGCACAACATAATGTATACAGTTGGCAAGTTACTATGTTGTACACCTGAAACTACAGTAACATCATGTGTCATTTATACTCAAAACATTTGGGAAAAAAAATCAAGAGGATGAATAAACAGAAGAGAACACATTTCCCCACACCTCATGAAACGAGTCCCACAATCCTGGATATAGATCTGCTCAATTAAATGTGTTTCATTTATCTGATGGGAAATATTAATTCCTTTTTAAAGGAAGATTTGAGTAGACATTATATGCTTCATTTGGTTTAGATAAAAGCAATATTTTCCACTGATGATTGCACAAGCACCCCCTGCTGAGCAGTCACGGCATCTAGAACATGATGACTTTGGAGATCCCCAGAGGCCAAGCTGTTACCTTCTGACTGGAGTGTTTTCAAAGCATGCATAGTGGTATTGAACCCTCTTTGTTCCATTATCATAGACAGATTTAGGATTGCCTTGTCTAATTCACCATCTTGGAAATTTGGAAATAAGATCTTTAATGCTGAAAAGAACCTGGAATTCTGATGTATCATCCGATTTTCTATGATTCTTCAACAGGCATGTTGTGTGGCACAATTTTCTGAACAAATTCTGTCACCAAGCACAGTGACAGAAGAGCCAGGTATCCAAGTCAATATGATTCTAATCATTTTGGTGGGAGCCCTTTATATGCTTTGTTACCACATGAAATAAAGGAGCAGGGGTGCCTGGGTGGCTCAGTCCTTAAGCATCTGACTTCAGCTCAGGTCATGACCTCACAGTTGATGAGTCTGAGTCACATATCATGTGAGCTCGAGCCCTGCTTTGGGTGAGACCCCCAACTCTCTCTCTCCCTCTCTCCCTCTCTCTGTCCCTCTGTTGCTAAGAAAGAAAGAAAGAAAGAAAGAAAGAAAGAAAGAAAGAAAGCAGTGGGGATAGACAATGTTAGCTTGAAACCTGTACTTTTCAAAGTCTGGAGTGTTAATTGACAGTGTTAATGTTCATACGTGTCCTTTTTTCTTGTTGTCCTGTCAGTCTTTAAGAGCAGCACAAGTTTTAAAAATAGCTAATTTCAGAGTCTTCTGATTTGGCTCTAGTAGCTAGAAAGCTTGGTTTTGTCACCCAGCCAAGTAAGCCCAGATTTTTGGTCCACATTTTTAGGTGGTTCCTTCCTCTATAACTTTCTTGGAAGATTCACGCATTCAAAGTTGAGCTGATAGATAGTTTTATCTCCTTAATCCAGTCTCTTTGTTCTGACAGTGAGTCAGTTCAGTCAAATTCATTTCAGGAAGAGGCAATGCAGGTATCTTCTTAGAGTGAGGCCTCTGCTTCAAATGATCAGGTAATAAATAAGAGGCAATTCTATGGCAGTACAAGAAAGATAATGGTTAATAAAAGGATCCAGTTATAAACCAGTTTCTGAGTTCCAAGGATAGCCAGTTGAAAGAATCTCTAGATGCTGGGCTTAACGCATCTTTAGGCAGATAAGGTAGGTAGGTAGTGGCAGGCTGACAGACTTTCTGAGAGGCTCATAGAGGAACCAGCATGAAGATTGTCTACATATGAGTTTCGCAGTGATTTCTCAGAAGGTTACATCAAGTTGTTCATATTCCATTTGCAGGGCTTCAGGAAAAGGGGAGTTTTGGGTATCCAGTGATTCCAAGTCAAAAGGATAGAAAAAAAGTAGAAAATATTAGTTTGGAGATTGTGGCCACGCTTCAGAGGAAACTAGAAGAAATTAGGATCTCGTCCAGTTCATAGTGAACTCTATTAGACTGTAAAATCCACAATGGTGTGTAATTGAAACATAATGTTTCTTTCTATAATCACCCTCATTTTTACCAAGGACAGCCAAATTAAGACCAATTTGTTTGCAAAGTGTAATAGTTGCTTTTTTTTTTTTAAGTTGGCCTGATGATGAAACTGCTGTAAATCATAGCTTATGAGAAAAAGTTTCTTAGGATTGTTTACTAATTAACAGCCCCAAACATCTGTTTTCTTCATCCTGTTAATTCATCATGAATTTGTTGTCTCTTTGTCACAATGTATAAAAACTGACTGCCTTGCTTATAGACCCAGATATAAGTATCAGGCTGTTTTTCCAATGGGCTTTATTGGCTCCATAAAGTCTGCCTGAGTTCCTTCAAGCAGTCTGGTCATATCTGTGTCTGTGCAAGTCCCTGCTTGAATATGACATTTCTGTCAAAGCCTTGGTGATGTAACCAGAGTTTCCAAATACGTTCTGTTACAAGGAGAGCAGATCCTTATTCAACTTATGCAAATTAACATATTGTCATGAACATATGAGAATACTCACTGAAAGTTTTTGAATTCTGGACAGATCAGGTAGGGAGAAAAAGATAAGTGTCCCAGTCTGTTCACAAAGGCATGTTTTATCAAACAGCTGCTTTTTTCAAGTTATAGCTTAAAACAGTTTTTTTAATACTGGAAAAAACATTTAAAGATCAGAAATGCTTCAAAAATACCTATAAAAATGATAATCATCCTCTGTTCATCCAGCTCATGTTATTAATTCTTCTTCTGCTTGAATCCAGATCTTCCATTCATTCTGGAAATTCTTACCCAGTTCAGCTTTATGATCTTGAGGTTATCAGAAATCTGTACGCAAAAGTTTCTTCCATTGGTCTCATTGCAGATGAAACACATTTGCAGAAGCTTTCATAAAAGCATTTGAGTAAAAGCCTAACTGTCTATAAATGATAAAAGACTTAAAATGTCCAAGGTTAAAGATCTGATGAGAGATCATGACAAGGCTGTTGACAAGGAAATTGGTGGTTTCTGTGACACACGACAGTAACATCTCAGGACATATCAGATTTCTAGGAGTTGCATACAATTTCTAAAACACTTATTTTCCTAACATATTTCTACGTAAATATAATCTAGGGGTGTTAGTATCCGTTATTTGACATTGCTTCCTATGTAATTTAACATAAGAAATAAGCCTAATTTGTGTAATATCTTCCTTTTATAAAAGACCAAATCTCTTGAAAACGTTCCATGGATCCTCTGGAATATTTTAATTGCATTGTGGTCAAAATACTTCATTTTAGAATTTGATTTTGGAAAGTGTGTGTTACAAAACATCAAAATATTTGAACATTTGATTAAATAGGATCACATATCATTATGCAACAATATATAACTATTCAACCCAAGTGACAATAAAAGATTCCTTTTTGAAGAGAAGTGAGCCTTTATTCCCTTGTTCCACAAATAAAATGGGCTGAATTGGTTGCTTTTCGGTGATTAATCAAGAGACCAACAAATCCCATATCCTCATGCAACTCATCTGACTCTTCCTATGCTTCAGCTTTGACCAGGGCTGAGGGCAGCAGCAGGTACAGCAGTGGTGGTGATGGCTTCAGCAAGTGGGAAGCTGTAACCAGTCCATGCAGACAAAGCCAGAATCTGCTTGTGTCCATTGATGATAGGATGGGGCAGTGAGGCAACAACCAGGTGACCTATCTGCAGACAGACACTGGCAACACTGCAGACGCCCTCCAGGAAGTGAGAATGTAGTTTCCTCTGTGATGTCAAGCACTTCACGGTTGTAGATGCTGCCATTGTCAAACACCTGCTGGTGATCATCCCAAAGGAGAAGGGGGAGTTTCTCAGCACATTCAGCTGTGTGGCCTCGCTGGCCCCCGCTTTGTCTCCAGTCTTAATCAGCCGCACATCACTCAGGATTTCAGTGGTGCCCCTGGACATTTTAGTGGTGATGCCTAAAGCCTGGGAGAAGAAGGTCTTCTTCGGCCCCAGACAAGTGTTCTGGGCTAGTGACTTCACACAGGGCTATGGCACCACCACGGGCGGCAGCTGGCACCTTAACCAGAAGCATGTCCCTGATCTCGGTGAGGTCCTCCTTGGTGAGCACAAAGCCCACATTCACCCAGATATGAGGCAACAGTTTCTCCAGAACTGGTTGTTCTCCAGATGCCCTCAGATGACCTCATACATCATGGGGATCATGCCACAGCAGCACCACAGTGTTCCCATGCAAACACATGTGGACCTACTGCGTCTTCCTGGAACCCACGTTGTCTGCTCCCACAATGAAGGATGATCGTCCAAAAGATGGATGATCTTAAGGAAGTACTTGGACTTCTGGGTCACCTTGTCTTCCCTGGGCATCATGGGGATGCATATCAATGATTGCCATGCAGAGTGTAAGGAAGATGTCACTCTCATGATGACGCCCGGAGAGAGGAGGGCCAAGAATAAAAGATTTTAATGGCAAATGCTGCAGGTTATACAATAGTGAACAAACTTTAGCTCTTTTAATATTAAGACTCAGTTTTCTTGAATAATCTGATAAAGACAAAGCATAGAAAATTTGTATTTTTAGGCCATTGGCCATTAAAGAGAAGAAAACCTTTGTTTATAATTTTTTGTAATAAGCAAACTGAGACTCTTTTTAAAACATGTTTTTAATGTTTATTTATTTTTGAGAGAGAGGGAGACACACACAGAGCATGAGCAGGGGAGGGGCAGAGAGAGATGGAGACACAGAATGTGAGGCAGGCTCCAGGCTCTAAGCTGTCAGCACAGAACCCGACATGGGGCCCAAACCCACGAACTATGAGATTGTGACCTGAGCCAAAGTCGTATGCTTAACTGACTGAGCCACCCAGGTGCCCCAAACTAACACTCTTAAGAAAATGTTTTGTCCTTTTTAACAGAGAAATCCTAAGTTCTAATGTTGCATCAGTTTACTTCTGATATTAAACCTCGTTCTGAAATAAAATTGATTTTGACATGGCTTCCAAGAATCCAGGAGGGTTTTTCTTCTGATAGCAATGTAGCTGGTGAGCAGCACTTCATAAGGTCCTTCCCAGTGAGGTGACTGCACACGTCTTCTTCCAAAGATCTTGAGGTCCACCTGGTCTTCTGGTGGACAGATGTGGTCAGCCTCACCAGTTGGTGGAGGCCATGCCTATTTTCTCTGTTGGCAAGGTGCTTCAGGTGTACTAGAGAGTCCTCATCTCGAGTTAGTCATAGCATCACATTGTCCAGCCACGGATGGAAGATTTAGAGATGCCAGTAGGCTTTGACAACCAAACACTCTTTCAAAAGGGGTCAGTCCGTGTCCCCTGTTTGGAACATTCTGGATCCTGGTAAGGCTCAGGAGCAAAGTGTTTGGCCTTTCATGGTTAATTTCCTGATATTTATCTTACAATCCATCTTATGTCTAAATTTTAATGTTCCATTTGCCCTGATAATTGAAGATAATATATGGTATGAAATTTTAATGTGTACCCCAGAGATTTTGCAAGCAGGTGGATTACACCTTCTGTAAAAAGAATTTCTTGTCTGATTCAAACCATAAGGAATGGCATTTCTCCATAAGGAGAAATGGAAGTGTTAGTTTCTTTATTGCCTGCTGTGGCAGTGCCACATCTAGTCAGAGAGCATCAGCCCATCTGCTGAGCATGCAGACAGTGACCAAACAGTGAGAATAGCACAGGGCTTGGGGCAAATATATCAAATCCATCTATACAACCTCAGAGGGCAGGTGGGCCTAGGAAGCCTTCCTGGGGTGTGCTGATTTCTTCCAGAGATTTCCCGGGATTTACAAATCGTTCACTGGGAAATCATTTGGTCAGGAATGTTGTGGATGCCTGGGTAAATCCAACTGTCTTTTTGGTCCTTCATTATCTTTGCGTGCAATTTGGTGGGTGGTAAGTGTAAGCCACAGGGTCAAAAGAAAGGGTGCTCTAGGAAGTCCATTTGGCCCACTGCATAATCCATCTGATAGTTGTTTGACACCTTTTTGTATCTGACTGTCCTTTGTAGACTGTGGGGCATTTGCCGGGTAATGAATACTGTCAGTCAGGGATAAAGGCAGGGTTCACAACTGGGTGGAGAAAGAACAAGGGGGCCTGTTTGGGGTGCATACTTACAGCTCTGCCAACCCTATCATTTTCTAAAGATGCAACATCAGCTTTCTTAGTATGCGCTGAACAGTGAACAATGATGGTTTTAGAAGGAGGGTGAATAGTTGTAATATGTCAGCAATTATAAGCCTTTTAGCAATGGAAATAAGATGATGGAGGGTTAGTTAAAAGCGCTTGTTTGTGATGGGTCTGTCATGTTGTAGAGAGGTGCTATGATTTATGAACTTGTAAGACAGCAGGCACCACGTGGGGACACACAGGTGAATAGGGGAGCTTAATGTCAGAGTGCTGGCTATGTCCATCAGGTGGCAGCTGTGGCCACCGCAGGAAAGCATGGGGACATACCTGATGCCACAGCGTCTGATGGGCATGAGAAATGTGCTCCTGGCTGTATCTGATTGGCAAAAGGCTGTCCCAGAAAGCATGCAGCAACACCATGCCTTTCATTCAGTATAAATGAAAGGGCTTGTCAAAGTTAGGTAAGCTAAGAGCTGGGGTGTGGACAGAGCCAGTTTCAAGGCTTCAAAGGAGGTTAATGCCTCTAAAGTCCATTGATATCTGAGAGAAGAGCATACAAAGGTTTATCAAACATTGCAAATTAGGGACCCTTTGGAGGCGGTAGCCAGCTGCCCCTCAAGATTTGTGTAACTGTGTATTCATTTTGGGGAGAGGGATGAACATAATTGATTCAAGAATATTTGGAGTGAGATTTTGAATGCCCTGAGGCATGTCCTAAACAGGTCACGTCATCCTAAATAGAAAACCGTTGTTTACACCTCTTGGAGTCTAGATGTAGAGCTGTATAAGCTGTCTGCCTTGTTCAGCTAATGCCCCTAAGAGAATGAGGGAGTCCATAAAAGCTCCCAGTTTGCTTTGTTTATAGAGTAAAGGGTACCAGCAGGGAGCCTTGGGTAGAAGTTACAGTGTCTAGCTGGACTTTAAGGACTTGGGAAAATATTGCATACACCAAATATCCTTGGGGTATGCAAGGCCAGGTGAGTGGTCTCCTTTTAACTGTGAAGGCACAAGAAACCAGGAGTCAGGGTGCAGAGGAATTGAAAAGGAAGCTGCTCACAGGTCATTTCTGTAAATGAGGCTGCATCAGCAGGAATGATGAAGATTATTAGCTGGATTGCAGAGCACAGGGTACTGAGAAATTATGAAAGAGATTATGGCTTCTAAATCCTGTGCAAACTGATGGATTTGGTTTCCCTCTGAGTCACATTTGCCTTCTTTCTTTATGGGCAAGATTGGGGTGGTATAGGGTCGGGTGGTAAAGACAAGGATGCTGTGGTTCAAGAGAGACTCTGTTACTGGGGTATCACTTGCTCCGAGTCTCTAGAGGGAGGGTGCTGGGCCACGAGAGCGAGGGTGGGTTCGTCTCCCAAGAAATGCACCCAGGCTCCCACTTCCTAACAACTCAACTTCAACTGTGTGTGTAGCCCAAAGACTGACTCGGGCATCTTTTAAACATCCATCCTCTTCAGAGGAATTTATCTCAGGATGAACTTGCAGTAAAGACAGCAGGACACTTGAAGCTTGACCTGAAGGTGAGGAAACAAAAATGTCTTTTCTTATTGCAACTTATATTGGCATTAAATGTAGATAACAAATCTTTACCAAGAAGGTTTGCCAGTGAACATCTGGGAAGCAGCAAGGCCTGGGAATGTGAACAGGGCCTGAAGATACTGCGCTGGGCTGGGCTGGTCAGGGCTGGGACTCAGGCAGTAAGATGGGCTGCCCTGAGACTCCGTGAGCCTGAACAGAGTCAGAGGTGACAGGTAGAGATCAATCCTCTGAGCAGATGGGAGAGAAAGTCACACCAACATCAATCAAGAAATCCTGAGCCTCTGTTTGGAGTTTTCTGGTAGGTCCCGGGGGTGACTGAGTACTGGCTGACCTGTCACTAAAGGGGGAATTGTTGGGGCGCCTGGGTGGCTCAGTGGTTAAGTCGCCAACTCTTTATTTCAGCTCAGGTCATGATCTCACTGTTCATGTTTTCTAGCCCCAATTCTGGCTCTACGCTGACAGTATGGAGCCTGCTTGGGATTCTCTCTCTCCCTCTCTCTCTGCCCCTGCCCTACTTATGCGCTCTCTTTCTCTCAAAAATAAATAAATAAACATTAAAAAAACTAAAGGGGGAATTGGCTCTCAGGGGAAAAATGAATTTTTCAGGGTTAAAGGGTTAGGGGAAATTGTTTCTGAGACTCCCCTTTTTCTTAAGTGAAAGACAATTTCTCCTCCATTGTCCTGATTTATTTGCAGTATCTGCAGTTGTGTGGAGGCAAATAGGGTCCCATTGGAGTGGGCTTGGAGTCTTCTCCATCACATATTCTCCTTTCCAAAGATTCAAGTTGTAAGGCAATAATTGTTGTTTTTAGTTCTTTTCTTTTTGTTGGCTTTCTTGTGAGCTATTCAAAGATCCAGGTAGCTGCCCCCATTATTTTGTTTAGCGGTTGCCCTGTCCAACCTACCACACTATTGTGTACTTGTCGGGGTTATTTTTAACGTTTTTTTTTAATGTTTATTCATTTATTTTTGAGAGAGGGAGAGAGAGAGCAAGCTAGGGAGAGAGAGACACACACAGAATCTGACGCAGGCTCCAGACTCTGAGCTGTCAGCACAGAGCCCAACAGGGGGCTCAAACCCACAGAAGGTGAGATCATGACATGAGACAAAGTTAGACACTTAACCAACTGAACCATCCAGGTGTCCCTATTTGTGTAATATCAGGGAGGAAATTTCCCACAGAAGCAGAAATTAGAAGAATTCTATGTTCTGGGGCTACCGGATTGAATACAGTATGCTTTTTAAAGTTCGTATAAAATGCTTAACAAACGTTTTTGAATGTTCCTCTACACCTGAGTGTATATTTCAGCCGTAGACAAACTCATTTTGGGGGAACAGGCCTCTTCCATTGCTCCTATTAACCCTTGAACAGTTGGGCCTTCTCCTGGTCATTCCCAGGAGGGCCAGAGAGAGGCTGTGGCCCTCTGTGTCCCCTGTGAGGGGGGCTGTTTGGCCTGCCTGGTAACAGCCATATACTCATGGGCTGGAAGGACTCCCTTTACCAGCCAGTGAAGGTGTCTGTGAGTTGGGTTGTAAAAAGGTATTAATTTTTAAAATTTCTTTGTAATTTCGGTAGGATCTTCTGAGAGTAGAGGTAAAGGGACTTCATAATTGAAAAGGTCTGTCGCTGTCCAGGGGACATGAATTCTTTGTGACGGGGGTCCAGGAAACCCTCCTCAAGGACATTGCTGAGGAATGCCTGGAACTGGCAGAGCTATATCATGAAGCCCTGGAGACTCTGAGCAATTGTACGGACCGCAGCATGAGCTTTACCGCCCTTCCTGGCCGCTCCTGCTAGATGTACTTCTCAACACTCAGCACTTACAGGAGCAAACTGTATTTCCCAACCAGAAGGCCAGGCCGAGGTACTCTCTATAAATCTTGTAACGAAACAATTGTAAAAATAAGGAGGTGATCCTTCAGGTTTTTTCTGGGAGAGTTGGAGTTTTTGTATTTAAGGGAACTGGCTGAAGAGCTGGGGCTCGGTTTTGAAGGGAAAGTTTCTAGACCAGGAGCCCAGAGATCCCAAAGATCTCCTGGAGGGTCAGGGACAGAGGCGTGGGGATGAAGGGGATATAAGAAGAGGGATTGAAGTCAGATTTGGTTTTTGATTCTTATTCTGATTTTTGTTCTTTTATTAAGAGACTCCCTAACACTAGCCTTATACTGGTTTGTGTTTTCTTTTCATTTTGATCCCCCACTAAATACCAAGAAGGCAGCTGCTAGAAGGGAGAACTCTCTAAGAAATGTTCTAAATATAGAAAATTTTCTAGTTTGAAAGAATTGCTATCTGCTCCTAGTGAGTGGGATCACTGTTAGTATATTTATTTTAATAGTGACTCAATCCAAGAAGCCTCTTTACGAAAGGACTCAGCGACAACTTTCCAGGCTTAGAATAAGTCTCTACCATGGACGCAAGAGATGTTTCTGGAGAGGGATGGACAATGAGGCCTCCATGATCCAAAGTTTACTCCTGAAAGGAGTCTAAGAAAACAAAGACCTTTAAGCAACATCCCAAGAACAGGTGTGCCAGGATACCCCTGAAGAGCTCCAAGCTCCTATCACCTGGCCTTCATCCCCAGTGAGACTTGCTACTGTATTGTATTTGCTGCCTGTCACCAGATGGCCCAGGGACCTGGGGAAGGGCTGAGACCCCATCTCGTGATGGAAAGAGGCAAGGCCACTGAGCAGAAGGGTGTGTAGGATGAAGACAAGGCTGGGTCTGTTGGAACATGCAGTCTGCCATTAGTCGGTCTCTGAACATCCTCTAGAAAGGACTCCTTGTAAAAGTCATCTTGCTTCACCATGACAGGCTCACTCAGCCTATTCTCCACACCATCCTGGGAGTTCAGCCCAAGACTCTGAGAACTTGTGCAGGTGCTGATGGGAGGGAAAGTGGGAAGACCTGGCTGATATGTGAACGATTCAGCAGATATTAAAAGCTTCTGTAATTTACAAAGCCATTTATATTTACTTAAAAATTTAAAAAGCCCAAACTGCATTTCTCATAAAATTATTTTAGGAGCACCTGGGGGGCCTAGTCAGTTGAATGACTGTATCCTGATTTCTGCTCGGGTCATGATCTCAAGGTTGTGAGGTAGAGCCCCATGTCAGGCTCTGTGCTGAGAGCCTGAAGCCTTCTTGGGATTCTTTCCTTCCCTCTCTCTCTGCCCCTCCCCTGCTTGTGTTTTCCCTCTCTCAAGATAAAGAAATAAATAAACTTTAAAAAACCTTATTTTTAAAAGAATCCCATAGGCATGTAATAAATAAAGCAGAAAGCAAATTTTGATTCCTCCCTAGGTCTTGTAGGTACCATAAAGTTATTACCAGTGTTTCCCATATTTCATAGACCTTCATAATTTCTATCAAAATAAATTGCAAAGGAACCAAATGATTCAGGAATTATAAAGTTAAATTTGGTTAAATAGATATGCAATTAAACACTGGGTTCTTTTTAGAAGGAAAGGGGTCAGAAGAGAGGAAACTTCCATTCTAAGCAGCACATGTATTTCAATCATCACCAAAACTTAGTTACAAATCATACGATATTCAAGTCCTTCCTTTTTGTTACAACATTTTATGGTGGAGGAAAACATTAATGATAATTAGTGCATGTTTGTGGGTTTCTCTAAAGAAATTAAAATCCCATGCTGTAAGCTCATGGAGCCTGACAAGGGGCTCAATACCCTGAACCATGAGATCATGACCTGGATCGAAATCATGAGCTGCTCACTCAACCAACTGAGCCATCCAGATGCCCCTGCAATTGTTTTATTTTTAAAAAGTAAACCTTCCTACTTTTTTTAAAAAATGAAAATTCTAAAGTTACTAGACAAGTCACTGATACAAAGGTGTTTACAGCAGTAATGAGTGAGTGGTAACATTCCCAGTGTAAAATGTCACACAATCAAATCACAACTTGAGAATTCAATCATTCAAGTGCTTCATCCCATATAGTAGGGTGTGGTCACCTTGAAAATATAACCCATTTTCTGGATAATTTGTTGCCAATCAAGGTCTTCGTTACACCATCATCTCACACGGCAGGAAAGCTGGCCATGGTGGCGATTCCACAGTGGTTGTCCCGGTCTTTGGCTACGAGTATGTAGCCGTGTTTGCCCCAATTTGCACCCCAGCTGAAAGAAGATGCGGTTTTTTATTTATTACAGAGGAATAAACACATTTCTCTTTATGGACAATAACACCTGACACTCAGCAGTGCCCCAGAGGCCAGGACAGATTCAGGAAGACTCAAGAGAGGCCATCCTCGCTCATGGTTGAGTTCTAACCCAGCAGAGAAATCTATCCCCAAAACTTTCACAAAACCACAAAATGAGAGACAGGAAAAGGAATTTCTTGGGGTCAGAAGTGTTTCAGATGCAGTGATATTCAAACCATAGCAGGACCCTTGCAAGCTTGAAGCAGTAGCTTAATGTCATCAAATGAATATGTCTCTGTTCCCGCTAGGTGGGGCAAACACTTCTGGGGTCTCAGAAGTGGGCTCAAGGGTTTGATGATCTATATCCAAACACTGATTGCAAAAAGGATTTCCTTCTCAATTCCAAAGGTAAATATTTTTGGCTTTTTATACCTGTTCTTGACAATCCAGTATTTTTTGTTATCCGATTCTTCTCCTTCAAAGCCATAGCCAACCACCAGAACACCGTGATTCAGGCGTTTATTGCTGCACTTTGGATCATAATAAATGCCTGGAAAAGTAAATTTCAATTCCAAGGTGGGACATCAAAGCAACATGATAACATCTAACAATAACCGAGTCACCGCAGTAAAGGAGGCATCTCAAAATTCAGGTGGAATATAAATCCAATAAGATTTAGAATTCAGTTCTTTTTGTTTAGCAAGGCTGGGGATTTAGGCCCTCCCTAAATCTCCCTGCAATACCAGCAGAAATACACATCATCACAATCTCTTTTGTGAAGACCAGTCAAGAGGGATAGAAGAACACTCGCTGAAACTTTGTCATTCTATTCTACCATGTGAGCATTGGGAAGCAGCAGAAAAACACAAAATCACTTGAGCCAGTGGTTCTTTCCAGCGTCCATTTCATTAGTAAAACTCGTTGGAAATCTTCCAGGCTTAACAGTTGGGAAAAACTAAAGTAAGTTAAGCTATACCAATCAAATTATGTAGCCATTTAAATATATTTATGAAGTGCTTGAAAGAGAGGAAGTTGGGTCAAGTCATGTCAATATGTTGAACAACAGCCACAAAATCACATGTGCTGAAGGAACAACTACATGAAATCCATACCTTATAGATCAATCTTGCCTTATATGATGGTGGTTCCCCATTTGTCCTGCCCTACTTTTCTATGTAGACACATGCTGACCTTTTTTATAGAACTGGAAGGAATTCAGGCTTGCATCTACAGCAGCAGAGACAGGCCCCACAGTTGCCACTGTGGTCATTAGTCATCCTCCTTGTTTATGACACTCCAGAAGGCAGTCATGTTGGCAACAGAACTCTCAGGCTTGTATTTGCAGGATTCATTCTTTCAAAGGTAAGGGGGGAGAGACTTGATCACTACCATCCACCTCCAGGGGAACAGGAGTGCAAGACTGTTTGCAACTGAATGATTTCCAAGTCAAGTTTGTTATAAAGCATCTCAGGACATAAAATGGGTTTGACCAATTTGACAATAAACTTCATATATTGAAAAAATAAAAAATAAATAAAATGGGTTTGATTGTTTTGAAGTTGAAAAATTAGCAGTGTCTATCCAATGAGACACTCTTTGGGTCTACTCATTCATAAAGTTTTCACTCTGGAGACCTGTACTGTATATAAGATGGTGTTCGTGTCACCGTGTAACATAGTTGTAGGAACAGCTATATGGTAATGAGGTAATCAGAGAGCTGTGCTAGTAGGCTAATACATTTTAATGGCAGTTCTGACCGTTTGCAGGTATAGAGTCTATAATCACATACAAGAATTCTAAATACAGGATCTGTTTCTACTGAATATGCTCAACTTTGATAAAAGATAAGGAACTCCACTTACCTGTGCATGATATCGATAGGATTCCTCTGAGTCCAGTCCCCCATTGTCCTTAACATACTGGAAGGCTTTAACCATTAGGCCACCATAGCAGCCGCCATTGCCTTGAGACCAAGAGCAGTCTACCAGGTTTTGCTCACTCAGTGAAATAAGTTTTCCAGTTTTCCGGAACATCTGTCCTTCAAGGGCACCAGTTGCACTAAAAGCCCAACAAGAATGACAGTCACCCTGAAAACAAAATGCAAACGCGCTTAGCCTACAAAATTAATTGCAAGACTTTAACAACAGCCCATAGGTCTGAAAACTCTTCTAAAACATAACAAACTGCATATTGTGCTTCAATTTCCATAGCAAACTGCATATTGTGCTTCAATTTTCATAGCAATGACACTGATTCCTTTTGGCTTTACTCTGAGAGGGATCTGCTGAGTATCGTCCCACCTGATCTTTCACAGGAGTTACATAGCCTTTCTCTCTCCAGTCTACAGATGAAGGGATCTCAGCAAAGAGAGGTGCTTAGAACTCTTTCCCTATTTGTGTTTCTGGATTTTAAGGTCATTCAACACCTGCTTGAATTCATCACTGGTCTTCAAGGAAAAGGAAACAGAGTGTTGGAAAGCATGAGATGATTTGGAAAAGCACTTAGAGGAAGCCTGAAATGTTCAGCAATCTGTGCCACACTCACCATGTCGCCAAAACCATTCATTGCCATCATGAAACTGTGTTTCCCTTGGCTGTGTTCCCGATTGTGCTGTTCAATCATTTGCATATTCCTCTCCCACACTGCTCTCCTCTGTCCTTCTTCATCCTGGAGACAAACATATAACTTACCATCTTTATTTCTATTTAAAACCACCAGATATGCACCTAGTGGATGTGCTCAAAGAGAGGAGGAGAAACCACAGCCAGGAATGCCTGATGCTTCTGGGAGTTATTCTCCAGCAACCACATGTATGTTCACACTGTGGGCAGTCACAGTACCCTGTTTACTGCCTTGGTAAGAGCAGCCTCAAGAAGCCACTCTCTGCTATGAACTCACACCAGCATGGAATGTTCTCTTCAGGGGTCCCTCTGGACAGCTTAAATGTTACCAAACATGCTATATAGTTTCCCGTGTGTTGCCTTCCACTGGGACCATTGTTCATCTAAGCTCTGTTTGACTTGTGGAGCAGCTGACACTATTCCCAGGCAAAGGGCAGCCAGGAAGAAGGAAGGGTGCATGTTTCAAAACCTAGGAAAGGAAAACACATGAGTTTCTGATTAGACCAAACCGTCTAAAAAGCCATCGTTCCTTCTGAGATGTTAGAGTCACTAAGAGCAGAAAGAATGAATTTATCCTCCTGAGTGTTTACATGGGCTGTGGAGGAAGGCTGAGGTTGTGGGACGTGCAGTGCTCCCACTCCCTGCCCTGTGACATGCCTACTGCTTCCAGAACATGTAAATGGCAGCGCAGGGAGTGAGGAGTCCTGAGTCCTGGTGTGTGGGGGCAAGCTGCCATGTCTGGAGGGGTCAGGTCCTGGAAGAGTGCCTCCTGGAGCCCCAAACCCCCGACCCCCAAGGCAGCTGTCCCCAGTGTTTTCAGAGGTGGCCCACTCTTCATGCCAATTCTGGGGATCTCACCTGTGGCAGGTGTAGTTGTGCAGGTCAGTCACACCTTCAGGTCAGGGGATGTCCAGGAGGCCTGACGATGGGTAGGAGGCTGTCCACTTAAGGTCTGGGATTGGCCCTAGCAACCCTGCCCCCACCACCTGCCTGCCCTGCAATTGGCTGATCCTTCCTGTGGGCGGGGCCTCTGTGCCCTGGAGCTCTGGGCTGCTGGGGCATGTGATGCCTGGGTCCCTAATTATCCCAGGGGAATTTGTGCCTGGGTCCCTAATTATCCCAGGGGAATTTGTGCCCCAGGGGAGGTGAGCTGGAGGACCAGGGACAGCCCTGTGGAGGGATCCGGTGCCTCTCGGAGGGCCCACATCAACTAATTACCATGAATTTATACGTTAGTTGATGGTTCATGAAAAGAATTCACCCGGAAAACCCCAACTGGCTTTTCAGCATCACCCTGCCTGTCCTTTAGTCCTAGTGTTTTTGTTGAAAATCTCCTGGAGGGATGAGAACAGGATAATCTAGTCTAGTGGTTCCTGTTTATTCTGAACAAACGTCGCTCAGGTGGAGGATGCAGAGCCCACAGTGGGAGGTGTTATCACTGTGTCAGGATGGGATGCCCCTGGTTTATGGAAGAATCTGGAGAGGTCAGGCAGTCCCCCAAACAGGGTATGCACTGGGCAAGGCTCAAGTCCTTTCAGGGAAAGGGGCAGAAGGGAGGGGTGTCCCAAGAAGGCGTGGCATTTTGTAATGCTCCTGTCCTGCCTCCCCCAGGTAGAGATTCTTCTTCCCTCTCAAGACCTTTCTCAAAACCAACATAAAAGAGTTATTTCCAGAAAAATTTGGTTTAATAAAAGGAGTAAAGGCAGCATGTAGAATTAGCGTTTTCCTCCCCACTCTCTGCGTTATGGAATATTGTGTTCCTCAGTGTCCAACATGCTTTTCTTCAGCTTTAATTTAAAAAGTTTCAGAAAGACATTTATTTCAAGAAATAAAGTATTTATCAGTATTTATGAATTTGCCCTCTGACAACTGGTTTTGATTCCATATGGCTAGACAGTGAGCTAGTGGTTCAGGACCTCCTTCCCCAGACCTACATTCTTGAGACACCCCAGTGATCTTACTCATGTGTTGTCTCCAGCACCTCTCTGCTCCAGGACAGCAGTTTGCAAAGGGATTCCATACAGGGACTCAGAGTCAGGGCTGGGCGAGTATGGCCATTCTACAGCTCTCCAGGTATGGGGCCCGCAGGCTCTATAACACCCTCAGCCTCAGTTTCCTCAGTGAACACATGGGGCAATAGATTTTCCTCAGAGGATTCTTGTGAAGACTAAAGGAAATAATACATGTCAGGCATGAGCATAGAGTAGGGCTAATTTAATACTACTTCCTTGTGAGGTCACAGAAAATCCTTCCAAAGGTCCTGCTTCATTCAGAAAATATTTATCTGAGAATTTGAGGACCTAGGAAATCCCTACTGATTTCTTTACTTCCTGCGAGCCAGGTCACCAGATTAGTGAAATGAACGATAATGTATAGTGGTTAAGTAAGCCTATAGGGTCCTAAGTATGACTACTATATCTGTGTTTGTTGATGTGATGGAAATAAGCAGCGACAGTAAGCCTCCCTTGGAAAAGCAACTGGGAAAGGAAAGCCTGACCTCCAGCCTCTCCAGGTCACCAGTGCCTGCAACCTGGGTTCACCTGAAGCCACAGGGCAGCTCTCAGCGGACAGAGTGGTCTGAACTCAGGGCGAGCTCCTGGGAAGCCTGTCGTCCTATTGGGGCCTTACTCTCTTCTTCTGTAAATTATTCTAAAAATGCTCAGCTGACACAGGATTTAAATAACATTTTTTAATCTTTAAAACAGCAAGGGAACAATTAGTTACTGATTTCACATTTATTTGTAAAACAATAAAAATTTCCTCCAGATTCTTAGTCTGTATTTCTAAAGTGTTAGAAGATCCCCCAGAGAAGCTAAGACGTGTGCACCTGCTGGGAAGGAGCAGAAGAGGGGGAGATGTGGGAATTGACTTTGCCTCAGGGCAAAAGCTGGTTTTACTTCTGTATTTGACTTTTCTGTTTGTAAAGCCTGTTTCTCTATGTGAGGGACCTCATTTCTACTAAGCTATATGCCCCAGTCATTTCATAAAAAATAAAAACTCTACTATGGTGCTTGCTTTCAAGGATTTACACTATGTTTATGCTTTGGGGAAAATGTCTTAAAAATTATTACTTCAGTCAAACATTTATTGTGGGTAGTTATCTGGTTCTGTACTCCAAATTATAGAGACTATGAGTCCTTTAAAATTTCACACTTTTAAATTTAATATCATATTCATTATAGTTTCCAAATATTTCACATCCTCTAGGTAGCACCAGAATAATCCATTAACAGAAGAAATACATCGTTTCTAGATATTTAACAGGAAGTAGAAGAGATGGCCACAGTGAGCACTTGTGATGTCACTCTAACAGTCCAAGTCCTCCCAACCTCTATGTGATACAGGCAGGAAATGTTTAATTTAGCATGGTGTAAAGTCATAGCAAGTGGTTTCTGATTAATTGTCCATGACTGTCAGGCTACTTAATCCTTCACAGCGTTATCCCTGGGCTCATTGTTCTCTTATCCCATTCTGAAGGAGCACCATCACTCTCATCATTATCTTTGTTTTCTGCCATTCTTTATTGCTGGCCCTAAATGGCATTTCCAGGCTCGTCTCTCATCCCTGCCGCAATGCCACAAACAGTGCAGTCCATCAGCGCACACTCTGAAGACCTGATGTTGCTGCGAGGAGCTCTCCTGTGCCTCAGTGCCTTGGTCAAGCTATGCCTTCCTCCTGGAATGCTCTTTCTTTCCATTCCACCTCTTTGGATGTCTGGTGGAATCCTGCTCTTCTCCCCAGTCCCCTATGAAAAGTCAGCAAATGGATTTTTTCTTTGTGTTTCCATAGCTTCTGGACAAGTCATCAGGGTACCTGTTACAGTGTTTGTAAGTTTTTGGTAATCCTGGCTAGGCTGAGCTCCTCAAAGTCATGTTCATGTCTACTACACCATTGAACCTATTATGTCAATGACTGGGTCAGTAGGTGCTTGATTAATAAGAAAGGTTGCATGTTGCACTAAAAATATGGGCAGCAGAGCCAAATGATGACTTCCAATTCCTTTAGATTTTGACACTTTTTGATTTGCAATGCATATCCATACATAAAATTGCTCTCATTTTGGTCACATTAAAAATGAGTAAATGGAGCAGAAATATTCCCAATTCTGTTTATATATTTTTCTGTTTCTTTTTCCAAATAATAATCTGTGATAATCCATCCAAGGCAGGTGAATTTTCCTTCCACACTATATATGAAGAAAGAATTTCATGAATAAACTAATGTTCAAGCAAATGCAGAAAATGTTTTAAATTATTTAGTAGAAAAAAATGCTTACAACATGGTTAGTATCATTATTATATGTATTCAAATGAGCATAAAATTACAAGTATATCAGCTACTTATTAAGATCATTATTCCACTGGTTTCACTTTATCAGCAACAAGAGCAAGTTGCTTGCAACTTTTGCTTCAGACATTCTACACTCCAGGAAACCATCATCATCACCATCATCATCATCACCACCTTTGTAGTAGTTGTCAACAACTTGTGATATGTTAGGCATTGTTACATGGTTTAAATATATAACTGCATTTCCTTTCACAGTGACTTCAGCCTGAGAGAGTCTTTGAATCCTTGTTGCACTTCCCAATGACGAAATTTTGGAGTTGGCAAACTCTAAGTTAGTCCATATGCAAAGAATAAGAAAACTGACATGATGTGAAACTAGGGTAATTGACAGCTCAGGTATTTTAAGATATCTTTGAAAAGTAAAAGGCAGGTAATCCAAACCAATTAGATTCTTTTTTTTTAATAGAATTTTGGAGAAGATACTTGGTTGTTGACAGAGTTGATAGCAATGCTAAAGAAACAGATGTCAGGACTGAAACAATTAGAATCCAGGGCAAATCTGGCAACTAAGCAGCAGGAACTAGTCAGCAATGTGGTCAGGGCTCAGTTGCTATAATAAAAGAATTCACATTGTTTCTTCCATCCTTGCATCATTCTGCTTCCAGATTGAAAAACCTGGAAGACAATGTCTGTCAATATTTCATCCCGTGTCTAAGGGAGGGAAAGGCATCTTAATATAGCTCCCTCAAGACTGCATGTAATGGGGAAGAAGAAACCACAAAAGAAAGCATGCTGCTCCTACCAAGACAAGAGGAAATGGATGCTAGTGGCAAAGAAATGGCCCTCACTTAACTCATTTAGCTTCTCAACATACTGATAAGCTTTTTCTTTTCATTAAACATTTTCTTTTGAGATAATTATAGTCATATGCAATTGTAAGAAATAATACAGAGAAAACCCATGTCCTTCTTACTGGCAAGAAAACAAACACATAGATGGTTGGAACAGAATAGAATAGAAATCCCAGAAATAAACTAACACATATATAGATGATATGAATAAACATTTTTCCAAAGAAGATTCATGGATGGCCAACAAGTACATGAAAATATGCTCATTGTTGTTAATCAACAGTAAATGCAAATCACATTGAGATGATACCTCACGCCTGTTAAGATGGCTGTTATCAAAAAGACAAGAAATAAAAAGCATAGTAAGGATGTGGAGAAAAGGACTGTCTTGTATACTGTTGGTGGAAATGTAAACTGGTGCAGCTCATTTGGAAAACAATATAGAGATACCCACCAAATTAGAAATAGAACTAGTGTAACATCCAGAATGCCCACTTCTGGATATTATTCATAGAAAATGAAAATACTACCTGGAAATGATATATGTATTACATATCCATTGCAGTATTATTTAAAAGAGTCAAGATATAGAAACAGCCTAAATGTCAATTAATGAATGAGTGCATAAAGAAAATGTGGAATATATACACACTTACTCAGCCATAAAAAAGAATGGAATTTTTCCATTTGTGACAATATGGATGGACCTTAATGGTCATTATCCCAAGTGCAATAAGTCAGGCAAACAAAGGTAAATACTATATAATCTCTTCCATATGTGGAATCAAAACAAAAAAAACAAAAATCAAACAAACAAAGAAAAACAAACTAAGCTAATTGATACAGAAAAAAGTTTCCAGACACGGGGGCTGTGGATGGGAGAAATGGGAAGGAGGTCAAAATGTAAAGAATATTAAAAAAAAAGCCTGAGATAAAAAGCTGTTTGTTCCTCCTGCTATCTTACATTGTTTCATCTTTAGCTTCAATTCCAACATTAGCTTGAGGCAGAGAATTTAGTGCCTCTAACCCTGCAGGTAAAAAGATGAACAGAATCTAAAACATCTCTAATTATTGTGCACATAACTGGTCTCTCTTAACAAGGTATCCTTCTCTTCCCTGTTTCCAGATTGGCTGGCATGTGTAGAAGTTTCTCTGTAAAGGAAGTGCATTTCTTGCTGGATCTTAGTGCAGGCAGCAAGGAGTAACCACTACATTCTACATTCTCACATTTTTCTGCCAAATTTCCTAATATTCCAGCCTGTTTATGCGTTGTCTATACCCCCAGGGACAATAGGTAACAGGTCAACCACCTTGTAACAGACATTTCCAGCTTCTCAGCTTACTTAATAAGGGCAGTGGTATCCTTACTGTATCCACCCTATCACAGCTCAGCCAATCCACACTGTACAGACTTTTATTTGTAAGACTCTATTTCCAAGTACCGGTTTCTCTAGTAGACATCACTATTCCAGTTTCAAATGACAGAAACCTAACTCCATATGCTTGAAAGTAGTTTATTGCCTTTGCATGGGAAACAGGGCAGTTTCTCTTCAAGCACAGCTGGATTCAATCAGTAGCTTAGTAGGTGTGGGACAAACCTCTCTGTGAGCGATGTCATCACCCCCAATGTGATGACACCCATTCACTCTGGTTCTGGCTATTGGCCTCACTCTCAGACTTCTTATACTCCTCTTGACATTACAGACTTATCTATTTCTAAGGATGGCATCCTCAGAAAAGAGAAAGGATCTTGTCGAATAGCATAGACAGTCTTGGAATTGTTCCATTTATACTAATGAGCGTGCCGCAGGTGCTCATTTTAAATACATCTTTGTGGCTTGTAGATGAAGGAAGAGATGTTGGGCTTGGTCCTGGAGATAGGTTTGGTCAGTGACACCTGAAACACTCTCAAGGAGGAGGGGATGATTGAAAAGGGGTAAACAAAGAGTGCGATTGCTGAGTCATAGGGTAATAGAATGTTTCCTTTTGTAAGAAACTGCTTTGTGTGGGGGACATGGGGACAGGAAGATAAAAGGTATAAACTTCCAGTTATTAGATAGATAAATAAGTTCTTGGGCTGTAATAACCAGTGTGGAGACTATGGTGAACAGTACTGTATATTTGAAAGTTGCTGAGAGGAAAACCTAAGAGTTCTCATCACAGTGCAAATAATTATAACCTCGTGAGGTAATGGATATTAATTAAAGCTATTGTGGTGATCATTTTGCCATTCATACATATGTCAAATCATTATGTTGTATACTTTAATACAATGTTATATCTCAATTATATCTCAATAAAACATTAAAAATCAGAAACTAACACCGTATTCTAGAATAGCTGTACCATGTTACATTCCCACCAGCAATGGCTGAGTGGCCCAGTTTCTCCACATCCTCACCAGCATTGTGTTATCACTCTTTGTATTTCACCCTATCTAATAGGTGTGTAAAGATGATCATCCTGGCTTAAACTGGCATTCCTCTAATGGCTAATAGTGGTGAACTCTTTCTCATGTGCTCATTGGCCGTCTGCATATCTTCCTTGGCGAAGATAAGATGTTTCCATCACTCTTACCTCATACACATAGTGCACAGATGTATGGAGCTCATTCAGCACCAAACAAAAGGGCTGCTGTCGTTGCCTATGTTCTTTTTGTCCAGGGTCATCCACAGGCACCTGTGCGAAAATGGCTCCTTGATCCTGTCTGCAGATGAGTACTGGGTGTTCAGCAGTGTCATCCGATAGAGGAGTGCAGCAGAGTGTCTACTTTCTCTTAACACAATCTTGGTCATGACCCTCATGGCTACTTTGACGAGCTTCTCAGACCCAGTGTGGACTGTGGTTTTTCCTGCTGCAGGGAGGCTGTCTTTGCAGCTCTGCGGTTCTGGGCTCTTCGTGGCATTTAGCGAGAGGAGGTATTGACGTTGCTCGGAAATGCATAAGGGTTGTATTAAAACATAGCCCTTCTGCTATACTAGCAAGCCACTTTGCTTTATTTGAAGCAACAGGAAAGCTCTAAAGGCTTCATGCCAAGGTTTTACAAAATGTTTTGTGAAAAATGCACCACGAGCATGGAGATAGTAGATTGCTGTTCCAACAAACTCCAGTTTTCTGATTCCACTGTCAGGGGCTTTGTTTACAGTTTATTTATTTACTAATGGCTGCTTGTATAAAACCATCACCCTCACAGCTTCACTGGGTGATGTCAGCACACATTAGTCGCATTCTCTAATAACACGAGTCTCTTTCACAACTTAGCTGTGGTCACAACTTGAGGTGGTGAGAGGCTAGTAAGATCGTTCTTTCCTCCCAGTTCTAAGCTCCACAGCCGGAGTTCAGATCACTTCTGTCTGTGAGGCCAGAGCCTTTTTTCAGGGCTGGTCATGTCAGCAGGATGAGAATGCCCCAAATCCCTGTTGTGGCTAAGTACAGCTGTGCCGCCTGACACACCAAAAGCATGCCTGAAAACAACAGTCGCTCACTGGTTCTCTCAGGTCCGTGCCCTGGCCGAAGGTTTTCTGATCCAGGCTGGGTCAGTGGGCTCTGCTCCATGCATCTCGCATCCTCCTGGTCTCCATGTGGCAATGGCAGAAATAGGAGAGAGTGAGTGGAACACCCGGCTTCTTAGGGCCTGGGCTCAGAACTGGCACACTGTCCCTTCCATGTAATTCCATTGGGCAAAGCAAGTCACACAGACAGACCCAACCGCATCTGAGCAGAAAGGTCCACCCTGTTGAGGGAATGAATATTTCTGAATAAGAATCCACCTGGCAGCTGGGATCCGGAAGCACGTGTCCCCATAGCAGGGTGGAGGAGTATGGCATTTTTATGCTCCAGTCTCAGAAGACTGTTCTGTTTCTGGGACAGTTATCAGATTCCACCGGGTTCAAGAAGAGGGGACATAAGAGGAACTGGGCGACTCAGTCGGTTAAGTGTCTGATGTCGACCCCAGGTCATGATCTCACAGTCTGTGAGTTCGAACCCTGTGTCGGGCTCTGTGCTACCAGCTCAGAGCCTGGGGCCTGCTTCGGATTCTGTGTCTGCCTCTCTCTGCCACTCCCCACTCATTCTCTGTCTCTCTCTGTCTCTCTCTTTCTGCATCTGAAAAATAAACATTAAAAAAATTTTTTTAAAGAAGAGGAACATAGACCCCATCATTCAATGCAAGGTGTGACAAGGTCATTTGGTAAAAAGACCACATGCAGTTGGAGATATTGATATGGATATCCCTGGTAAATGCTATCAACAAAACAAAACAAAACAAAACAAAACAAAACAAAACAACAAACCCACAATAGTGTTTCAAAGAGACCAGCCCTGTCTTGGCACTCCGTGCTTTGTGTGCTGCAGCACACTCTCAGAATCCTGAGTGGCGGTGGGTACCATTTTGTACGCAGAAGAAATTATTTCCTCCAAAGGGAATGAGCTCGTTTCCAGAGTGTAAGTTTCTACCTGGACACTGAGATCTGCCGTGGCTTTAAGGGAATACATGTCTTTCTGGGAGCCCTGACTTGCCAGCGAACACGTGTGGTGGGCAGTGCTGATAACATGTGGCTCCTACAGATCATTGCAAGATCACCCAAAGCCCATGGCTGCTTTCCCAGGCAGGTGAGGGGGCGAAATGAGAAGAGTGTGCAGATTCTGGTGTAGGCCCCCAGCTTTCCAGGGTGTGACCTTGGGCTCCCCTAGCTTCTCTTGGTTCCAGTTTTCTTATTTTGTGACCCAGGAAGGCGAAGCTTGTTCTGAGGGGTAAGCTGGGCTCATGCACACGAAACACTGGAATTGGCTCTGGGAAAGCTCCCCACACATACGGACTCATATAAAGATGGTGGTGGCTGATAGGCATTGGGATGGAGACAGAGCAGAGAACCACTGGGCATTTGCCATAGACTAAAGGCTTATGCCTCCACCAATTCATGTATGGACACCCTAATGCCCAAGGTGAAGGCATTAGGAGGCGGGGTGTTTGGGAGGTGATTGGAGCCCACAGGACTGGGATTAGTGCCCTCACAAAGATAGTCGCGGGGAGCTCCTTAACCTTTTTCTGCCCTGTGAGGACATAGTCAAAAGATGGCCACCTATGAAGAGGAAATAGCCCTTTGTCAGATTGTGGATTTGCTGGTGCCTTGATCTTGGGCTTCCAGCCTCCAGAACTGTGAGAAATAAACTTTCTGTTGTGTACAAGCCCCCTGTCTATGTTGCTCTGTCATAGCAGCCGGGACAGACTAAGACAACGTTTATGCATGGCAAAGAGCTGAGTCCTAATTTCCACACGTTGATGCAAGTCTCTGTAGGTCTGGGTGAATAGACAACATTTCTCTTCTGGGTTTCCTTTTTAAAGCCCAAAGAGAAGGACTGTTTTGCCTGAGAAGTGAAGATAATTGCTCTTCTTCACTGGATAGGGTAGAAGTAGAACGTATTTGAAGTTATTCTGGGACCAAGAATTTATTTGGAGTAGCAGAGAAATTACAGGAAAACCAAAATACTTTCTACAGTGTCTCAAGCTTTTTCCTATGTCATTTATTGCTTAAGTAAAGAAAAATGAAACTTGGTGATTTCTTTTTTTTTATGTATATCAGATAACATTTTATATACCACTTCCTTTCACTCAAAATATAGCATGTTCATCCTTTTATATCAGTACATGTAGATCTATGTGGGGTGTTTCTATCTTCCTTCTTTTTTAAAAAATAATTTATTGTCAAATTGGCTTACATGCAAGACCCAGTTCTCATCCCAACAAATGCCCTTCTCAATGCCCATCACCCATTTTCCCCTCTCCCTCAACCCCCATCCACCTTCAGTTTGTTATGTATAAGAGTCTCTTGTGGTTTTCCTCCCTCCCTCTCTGTTTTTTTCCCCTTCCTTTCCCCTATGGAGTTCTGTTAAGTTTGTCAAGATCCACATATGAGTGAATACATATGATATCTGTTCTTCTCTGACTGACTTATTTCACTCAGCATGATACCTTCAAGTTCCATCCATGTTGCTGCAAATGACATGATTTCATTCTTTCTCATTGCCAGGTAGTATTCCATTGTATATATAAACCACATCTTCTTTATCCATTTGTCAGTTGATGGACATTTAGGCTCTTTCCATAATTTGGCTAGTGTTGAAAGCACTGCTATAAACACTGGGGTACATGTGTCCCTATGCATCAACACTCTTGTATCCCTTGGATAAATACTAGTGCTATTGCTGGGTCATAGGGTAGTTCTATTTTTAATTTTTTGAGGAATCTCCACACTGTTTTTCAGAGTGGCTGCACCAGTTTGCATTCCCACCAACAGCGCAAGAGTGTTCCCGTTTCTCCACATCCTCCCCAGCATCTATAGTTTCCGGATTTGTTCATTTTAGCCACTCTGACTGGTGTGAGGGTGGTATCTCAGTGTAGCTTTGATTTGTATTTCCCTGATGATAAGTGACGTTGAGCATTGTTTCATGTGTCTTCTGGATGTCTTCTGTGTAAAAGTGTTCATGTCTGCTGTGCATTTCTTCACTGGATTATTTGTTTTTCAGGTGTTGAGTTTGGTGAGTTCTTTATAGATTTTGGATACTAACCCTTTATCTGATATTCCATTTGCAAATATCTTTTCCCATTCTGTCGGTTGCCTTTTAGTTTTGTTGATTGTTTCCTTTGCAGTGCAGAAGCTTTTTATTTTGATGAGGTTCCAATTGTTCATTTTTTGCTTTTAATTCCCTTGCATTTGGAGACATATTGAGCAAGAAATTGTTGCAGCTGAGGTCAAAGAGGTTGTTGCCTATTTTCTCCTGTAGGGTTTTGATGGTTTCCTTTCTCTCATTTAGTTCTTTCATCCATTTTGAGTTTATTTTTGTGTATGGTGTAAGAAAGTAATGAAGATGAATTCTTAAACTCTCTCAAGAAAATACTAGCTGGGGTCATTCTTCCAGATATCTCAAACACATGATATAATTAATTTTTTAATTTTACTCCTCTAGTGATGTCTCTGGCAATCAGATTGCCAGTAATAACTCCACATCTGCAGGCAGCAATGAGAGCCACATGAAGACTCTGTCATCGCCATGGGCCTGTCAAAAAGGCTCAGTCACATTCTCAGATACTAAAGATGGAGCCTACAGTGAAGGAGAGGACTGGGGGCTGTCAGCTGTGTGATCAAGTCGCCAGAGGATGGAATGGTGGCAGCATAGGATGACATGGTCCCCAGAGCAAGTTTCTCTGCAGCTTTGTAACGTCATAAGCATCTGCTACCCCTGCGGAGTATCAGGTTTTTGAGGTCATGTAGTTCTGACCTGAAATATGTGCCGTGGGCAGGAGTGCTTCCTGGACTATGAGGAAAGGTGGTAAAAATGGAAAGCTGGTAAAAGTTGTGCAAGCGAACATGGTCAGGGCCAAATAGCCTTGGTTACTGAAGATTTGAGACCAGATTTGATTTGCATATTCTATGCCTTATAGACAAATCTTGAGACCTAAAATCCTCTAGGGTAGGGCTTCTTAAAATGATTTCCATTGATATCTTGTGTTCATGGATAGACTTCAGGCAGCCTTTATTAATCAGGGTTCTCCAGAGAAAGAGAACCACAAGATGTATATATACAGAATGAGATTTATGATAAGGAATTGGTCCACATGCTCAGGAAGGCTGAGAATTCCCAAGATCTACAGCCAACAAGCTGGAAACACAAAAGATCCCAAGGTGTAGTTCAGTCCAACTGGGAAGACCTGACTACCAGGTGTCAGACCCAGAGACAATGGTCCAAGCTCCATTCCAAATGCTGGCAGGCTCCAGGCCCAAGATGAGCCAGTGTTTTACTTCCAGTCCAAGGTCAGTAAAGACCAATGTCCCAGCTAGAAGTCAGGCAGCAGGAGAAGTTCCCCGTTACTCAGGAGAGGGTCAGTTGGTTTTTTTAATCTATGTAGGCCTTTAACTGATTGGAAGAGGGTTGCCTAAATTAGGGAGGACAGTCTGCCTTACTTAGTATACCAATTCCAATGTTATTCTCATTCCAAGTCACCCTCACAAACACACTGAGAATGTTTGAACAGATGTTCAAATATTTTCTGACCTAGTCAAGTTGACACATAAATTTTACTCTCACAATTCAAGTCCGTGTCTACTTGGCATACTCACACATCTTCTCAAACCATACTTCATCTACAGATGAAGACAATGACAAGGTCATAATTTTGTCTAAAATGATACAACTAAGCAATTACAGCCAAAAATGCACTAATGCCTTTCCCCACAGAGGAAATAAGGTTCTTGAGTGATATTTACTCTTGTCCTTGATACCCCAAAACTAAAATACTGTGACATAAAATCAGCAATATCTAAATGCTATGATACAAAGTCAGTACATCTTATGTCACATGATAAAGGAGTAACAGAGGGAAAAATACAAAGATATTTTATGTACACACATACACATATGTATTCATGACAAAATAGAAAGGAACAGTTCATGATAATGACAATCCTCATTCTGGAAGTGGACACATGGTACTACATAGCTAATATTATAACTACTTTCTTCTACAGTCTCTGTCCCTTTCCCTGATACTGGAGATGTACCATTTTGCATTCCCTTGGCCCTCAGCGAGTACCTCAGGTAGTCATGATACTTTACCTGATGTGGTGACCCAAACCTTCATCCTTGAAGGGTCTTAGGCAATAACTAGCCTGCTGGATTGGGTTGCTGTGATTTTCTACTGACATTAATCACAGGGCACCTTAAGGTATCTCTGGTATTCCAGACATACTCTCCCTTACCTCCAAGGTGGAGTACCATTCCAATTTCTCCCAGGTAGTGAAGATTATTCACCTCATCCAGTACCATAGCTCCCTCTTTGCCTGTTGACTAAAGGGCATGAGGAACCTAAGTGTTTAGGGAGAAGTCTTAACTTCCAGTTCAATGGAATCGTTGTGTTCTGGTGGAAGCATTTCTCCCTCTGGAACTAGGCATCTAGGGCAGAAGAGAATAAGGTAATAAAAACAGGAAGCACAAATTTTACTAGTGGATCACTAGGGTTAATAGTGAGAGCTGCCTCTCCCATATCTACCCCTTGATTCTTGGACCTTGGAAGTCTGGCTATTAGCGAAATAGCACCCTATTGGATGCTAATTCAGACCACATGCAGCCTGCTAGAGAGCCTTGTCTCAGCCCTGCAAGATATTGCCATGCAGCTTGTGCTATAACTGAGTCTTCAAAAGGTCATCCCACCATTCTATCAAGCCGGCTGTTTTGGATGTTAGAAAACATGTTAAGACCACCGAATTCCATGAGCATTGGACCATTGTTTCAGTTAATTGGCTGTCAAGTGAGGTCCTTGAATATGGACCTCATATTCAAGCTAATGCTGTGTAGGATACCATAATTGTATTGAGTAGATAGTAATTTTGGCAAAAGGATTGCATGTGGGGAAGACAAATCTGTATCCAGACTGTCTATTCCACAAAGAAAAGGCTGCCCCTTTCTTGATGGAAGTGGTCCAATGTAAACACCTACCACCAGGTAGCTACTTGATCACCCTGGATAATAGTGTCATATCTGAGACTCAGTGTTGATCTTTGCTGCCAGCAGATTGGGCACTCAGCAGTGGCCATTGCCAGGTTGCCCCTGTAAAAGAAGTCCATTTTGCTGAGTTCATGCATAATCTCCATCCCTGCTACCATGGCCATTTTGTGGCCATGAGTCCTTTGGGCAATGGTGGGGTGACTATGAAATGAGGCTGACTGCTATTCACAGAATGGGTCACTCGATTATTCACTCAAATAATCACTCGATTATTAAAATCATCCTCTGCTGAATTCACCCTTTAGTGAGTATTCACACAGGACACAAATATCTTCACACTTTCTACCCACTAAGAAATGTTTGTTCACACACCTTACCCCCAAATTTCCTTGGAACCACCTATCCAAAATGGTCTAAGTCTTTAGTCATCTTGGCAAACCATGGTACACAGCTCATAAATCATAATATAATAACATGTTTGGCTGTATATCCTTCCAAGCCAAGTGAACCACCAAGTCTATAACTGGAAGTTCTGCCATTGGGTAGAATCTCTCCTCCCCACTGTCTTTTACAGATGTCCCAGATAAGACTATAGTGCCACAGCTGTTCACTTTCAAGTGAACCCTACCCATTGTGTAGAACCACCTGTAAACCTGGCCTGAATGTTATCTGTCAATAGAGAACTCCCAGTGAGGCCATAAGTGCAGGCTGGGTGAAAGTAAGCCGGGGTGGGAGCCATGGACATTTGGGTGCTCCCTAGGGTAAATTACTCATGCTTTCAGGGCACTCTTGGGCCTAACTGTGCATATATCACCTCCATATTATGAAGGGTGTTGATGTGCATGTCCAACTTTATGGCTTCGTTCATCAGATAACATCCATGAATGATGGGCAACCTAGGTCACACTGTAAACTGATGACCCGTGGTTAAATATTCAGTCTCTACTAAGGCTCAGGAGCAGGCCAAGACCTCTTTCTGAAAAGGAGAATATGGCTTGCTTCCAAAATCCTCAGTGTCTGTGCTGTGATTCACCTACAGGGGACTGCCAAAGTCTCCAAACAGCACCCCCATCTGCCACTGACTTCAAACACCATTCATTGAATGTGACCCAAGTGGCACAACAGCCACATAGCTATTGTACTTGATGCAGAGCTTTCTCTTGTTTCTGTACCTCACTCAAAACCAGCAGTGTGTTTGGTTACTCAGTAAATAGAACATGACATCCACAGGAGGAATAGGTTGTTTCCAAAATCCAAAGATTTCAAAACCCAAAGGAAGACTTGTACCTCTCTTTTGGCTTGAGGGGGACAGGGGGCACAGATGCAATAACATATCCTTCTCCTTGGAAGAGATCTCTCCACCAGCCCCACACCATTGGGCACCTAGAAATTTCACAGAAATAGAAGACCCTTGAATTTTTATCTGATTTATTTCTCATCCTCTAAAACAAAAAATGTCCAATCAGCATAATGCCATCAGTGCCATAGACCACTGTGATATCTTCTGGAAGGGAGGGGCAATCATGATCCCTGGGAACTAAGTTATGATATAGGACTGGAGTGTTGATATATCCCTGACATAGAACAGGGAAGGTATATTGATGGCCTTGCCAGCTGAAAGTATGCTGCTTCTGGTTGGACTTATGGCAGAGATGGAGAAAAGGGCATTTGACCAAATCAAAGCCACAAACTATTTGTTCAAGCCATGCAACCACATCTGGTCCAACACCGATTGAAGTGACTACCTGCTTAAGCTTATGATGATCCATTGTCTTTCTCCAGGATCAATCTGTCTTCTGCACAGGCCAAATAGGAGAGATAAATGGGTATGCAGTGACAATCACCACTCTTGTGACTTTCAAGGCCTTGATGGTGGAACTAACCTCTGCAACATCGCCAAGAATGTGCTATTGTTTCTGGTTTACCACTTTCCTCAGTAGAGCCAGTTCTAGTGGCTTGTCCCTCACTTTGCAGGTCAGGGAACCAATATGTGGATTCTGCCAAATACAGGGCTCAGTAATATCTATTCTAATTATGTATTCAAGAACTGGGAATATAACCACAGAATGGGTTTGGGGACCCACTAGGACCACTAGGAGATGGATATGTGCTAAAACTTCAATGATCACCTGATTTCCATAAGCCTGTAATTTCACTGGTGGACCATAGCGACATTTTAGGTCTCTTGGAATTAGTGCTGATTCAGAGTGAGTCTCTAGTAGTCCCTGAAATGTCTGATTATTTCCAATGTATTTACCCTGGTCTAAGCCAGAGGTACCTTGAGGAAAGGCTGGAGAAATATTAACAGGAAAAATGTTTGCTAGTGTACCAGGGTCCTTCCTCAAGGGGCCCTGGACTCTTTTTCATTCAATGGTCCGGGGTCTGTAAACTGGCTCAAGTCTGGGAATTGATTAAAGGATGTAATTCTCTTTTATGATTCAGGTTAGACTTTTGTTCTGGAACTTTTCTGCTTAGTAAGAATTTAGCAGCTTCCTATTTGATTCACCTTTAGGAACACTGTAATCAATTAAGGAACACCACAGGTGTGCATGAGGCAGACAATTCTGATTGCTACTCTGACTCTGCTGTCCATCACAGTGATGGCACCAACCCTGCCTTGGGCTGTTGAGTGCTGCCACTGGGCCCATCACAAATTAATTTCTTACAAAAGTGATACAAATTATGTCTTCTGCATCCTTCCAATGTGGGTGAGAATGTCTTAATTGACAAATACAATCTAACATTCCAATCTTTCTACACCCGTGAGTCCCTTCTTCTACATTAAACCAGGGCAGATCTGGCATTTCCAACTCACTCACTATGGGCCACCTTTTGGTCCACGTTTCACAACTAACCAAACAAACTGCTAGACCATTTCTGACTCCCCAACTGCAATATTAAATGTAGAACCTCTTCTTGTGGAGCCCATATGAATAAATTCATCCTAACCCAAGTTTATGTTCTTTTCCCCACTGCCTCACTCCCTTACTATCCATTCTTATACATGTTACCCAGAGCTTTTTGTATAAGTTAGAAAATTCGAGTACTTCCTTTGGAGTATAGTGCAATCCCTCACGGGTCACACTTCATCCTTCACCTTTAGGGACCTACTGAGAACTCAGCTTAGCTGGAGCAAAAAGGGGATGTTAGGGGTAGGTCCTGTCTTTGCTCAGCTGCCATAACAAAATACCATTGACTGTGTGGCTTAAAGAACAGAAATTTATTTCTCCCAGTTCTGGAGGCTGGAAGTTCAAGATCAAGGTGATGGTTGATTAGGTTTCTGGTGAGAGATCCCTTCCTGTCTTGCATGTGGCCACCTTTCTGTTCTGTATTAAAAATGGCCTTTCCTTGGGTATGTGCATGGGGAGAGACAGAAAAAGAGATCAGAAATATATATTTCTCTATATCTTCTTATAATGCCATCAATCTTATTAGATTAAGGCTCCACCCTTATGACCTCATTTAACATTAATTACCTCTTAAAGCTCTTAAACAGTTTAAGGACTAGTGCCAGGACCTTGGTCTCCTGTTATTTAGGTTTTTGGACTTTGGGTTGTGCTCTACTGTTTACTAGTTATCAGGATCACCCAAGATTGTCTCCAAAGTGAGCTGTGGAAACTGAGCTGACATTTAAACCATGAGGTTCCTTTGACAAGAAAGGAATTTAGTGACCAAGGCCTCTAAATACACAGGGCATTATGCATGGTGGCCAGAGTTACGCAGTCATGGCCAAGGACTCTGAAACTACACTGGGGATTATTGAAGCATTGAAAATCAGGGTAAAATGGACTGATCTTTAGATAGAATTATTAGCAATCACCTTTTCTAATATAACTATGCTCTATGGCATTCTTTCCACTTATCTCATGCTAATGGAAATTTGTCTTAAAATAAATAAGTGGTTATTTTCTGGATTCTGAATCAAAGGTTAAAAAGTTTTCTCTTTTGAACATATACTTCTCAAAAGTGGCTGGTAAGCACATGAAAAGGCACCCAACATCACTAGTCTTTAAAGAAATACAAACTAAAACCATACTGAGAACACTTGTTCTGTCTACTAACATACCTAACATTAACATGACAGATAAGACCAAATGGTGAGGATAAATAAAACAGGAACTCTTTTACATTACTACTGAGAGTTAACAATGGTGCATCCACTTTGGAAAGCCAGCTGTTTCTTAGAAAATTAAATCATATGTCTTCCATATGACCCAGCTATTAACTCCTGGGTGTTTCCTCAAGAGAAATGAAGCACGTGGCCACAGAACAGCTTGTACTAGAATGTTAATAGCAGCTGTATTTGTAATAGCCAAAAGGTGGAAGGACTCCCAGTGGCCATCAACAGGAGAATGCCCAGATGAGTGTGAGCATCCATACACTGGAATACTACCCAGCAATGGGAAGAGGGAAGGGCTGATAGGGGCAACACCGTGGAAGATCTCACAGAGAGTGTGTTGAGTGAAAGAGGAAGATACACACAAGAGTGCACACTGTATGATTTTACTGATATGAACTCAAAGACATGCAAAAGTATTTGTGGCAAGAGAAATCAGAACAGTGGTTGCCCCAGCAGGTGTGGTGGGTGGGCACTGACTGAAAAAGCAGCACAATGGATGTTGCTGGTTGGGTTGAATGTTCTGTCTTCTGAACTTGTTTTTCACATAAGCAAATAGATTTATCAAGATTCATCTATGTATAAGATGTGGGCTCTTTGCCTCAGTTAAAAATATGCCACAAGTGAAACAAAATGAACCAGATTCTCAATTTTTTCTCTCTGTAACATAGAATTAATACATCCTCCTCCCTCTCACACCCAATAAAAGAAGTATCTGTCTGGTCAGTGTGGCCAGAGCATCAGCTGGGAAAGTGTACCTGATGGACATAAGGCAAAAGGCAAGGGGCATTTGGAGGGAGGATGGAATGCAGGAGGAGGGGCTTTCTCCAGGAAACCTGTTCAAACTTGGGAGAAAGGATCAGATCAAAGAGGACAGGTGGTGATGTATGAAAGGCTGTTGAGGTGTGTCAGAAAGAAGTCGCGTTATGCCACTGAAAGTGAGGAAGGACATTAGTTTTCTGCAGGGGAAATAGTGTTAGCCATATTTTTCAGACTTATATTTTGCCAAGAAATTTCCCGTTTGAGGCAAGAATTAGTTTTTCCCTGCTGAATGTTTTGTTCACGTTTTGTTCCAAATTTAGTTCTTTCCGGCTTTAGCACAACTAAAGCAGACTGATTCAGCAGGTGAAGTATTAAAAACACAGTGTTGGAATCCTGCAAAAGTCTCAACACGAGGTGTTTCTGGAGTGCAATGAGGAATTCACTCTTGTGAACTACACCAGGGAACCACAGAGCTGGCTGGGGCCACAGGCAACTTTGATCTTTCAATAAAGTACAAACAAAACAATGATCTGCCATTCCACCATTATACCTCCATTCCTTAGGTGTGGACGGGAGATTGTGTTCATTCATTCAACAAATACTTATTTAGGACCTACATGAACATGATGATTGATTCACAGGCAAAGGCAGACAGTAATCAAATAAATATGTAGTCATTCAGGCCACTGGTTTTGGAATTAAATAATTCTGGATTCAAATCTTGATTCTGCTTCTTACTAGTCATGTATAACCTTGGCAAGACCCGTCACCTTAAAGAGCCTCCATTTTCTCATCTGTGAAAGGGGATTAAAAATGCCTACCTCTGATTGATATTGTAAGGATGATAGAGGATACATTATATGGTGGTCAGCATACAATCCCCAGCATGTAGTTACTACTATTATTTTTAATGATGTTCTGGAATTTATTAGGGCCCTTAAACCATAAAAATACCCTTGTTGGGGTCATGTTTTTAGATATATCACTTAAGATTATAGAATTATCAGACAACACAGAAAAAGAATAGAACATGTGACAGGGATTTGAGGTCTGGAGAGGGCAGAGCACCTGAGGTCATAGGACCAGCAGAGATGGACAGAGGATTAGCAATAAAAGTCCACTAACACTCACCTGGGGCCATTCCAGCACGCTGCCTCAGGTGTGTTCTGTGCTCAAGGTTGGATGGAGAGTGAAGGACTAAGGTGCCCTTGGAGTCTCTCAACCAAACTGGCTTCCATCATCATAGCTTTCTGCCCTGCATTTCCCTGTTTTTTGAGGCCCTAAATGTGCACAACACACTGAAATAGGTTACCTGTGGGCAGATTTTTGGGCAAAATGCAATGCTGAGTCCAGGCTTCACCTTGGTGAACTTTTCTCATCAGTGATCCACCTGGGAAGCTGGTGTTTTCACCCTCTTCTCTTGCATGTTGTCAGAAAAATGAAAAAAAAGTGAAAGTGACATCACAGACTTATAGTACAGTTAATCTATAATTGGTCAGGGCAAATTGGGCTTGCCAGAAGACATGAGTGAAGAATTACCTTCAATTTCAGTCTCTATGTCCTGGACATATCCATAATCTAATGGAAATGCAATGGTTTGTCATAAAAGTAAAGAGTATGTGAATGTTTCATTACCAAGTGGAACAATCAACCAAACCTGTCACCTGGCTCATGAGCAACAATGTCACACATTCCTTATGTCATGTCCCTGGGGAGGAGGCAGTAATGCAAGGTTGCTCTGACTTGTCTCCTTCCATTATACTTTCATGAACAAACTGGTAGTGGCTGTTGTGAAGGATTCTCAGAGGGACCTTGGCCCTTGTGCTTCCAGAGTTTCTTTGTTACTTTCTTTTCTTTTTTCTTTTCTTTTCTTTTCTTTTTTTCTTCCTTTTCTTCTTTTCTTTTCTTCCTTTATTTCCTCCTTTCTTTTTTTGTTAAAAGACTAATAAAACAAGCAATCATTATGAATACTTTATAAAGCAAAATGGAAAAAAAACATGCATCCAATATCCCAGTCTTCTTGTGGCCTCTTGTGGCCTCTTGAAGCCAATGGACAACTGAATATAGTCACAAACACTCTGCTTTGGATAATAGCCTTTGTTCACCATAATTCCCCTTTTCCCATCTTATGGATAAATGAACTAAAGCTTGGAGAGGCTTGGCAGCTTCCTCAGCTGATGAGCAGGGAGCCAGGGTTTGATCTCAGGAGCTGTAACTCCAGACAAGGCAACACACAAGGGCTGTACCAGACCCAGGATTGAAGGCTGGTACTTTCTTCTCCCTGTAGGAACCACAACTCTCTTCCCTTAGCAGAAGTCCCCCCCCCCACTCCTGAGTTATTTCTTCTAGAACAGGTCTTGTGGTGCAGTTGTCAGGGCTGAGGGGAGACTGTATCAGCTGCTGAAAAGGGTCTTGTAGCCACCTGTAGACCTGCGTCATGAGTGATGCAGGACAGTGATACTGTCTGAAATGTCAGTGTTCTTTTCTTGTTTGTGTTCCATTTCTAGGGAAATGTCCCCTCTACAGCCAGGGACATCCTTGTCTCATGGACAATGAGGATTTCAACAGCAGGAATGCAAAGAGAAAAAAGAGTCAGTGTTCAGCATTTGACATCTCAATAAGAATTCCTGAGCCCACAAAGATCCTGAAAGCCAAGCTTTGAAGACAAAAAAAAATCAAAGATTTCCTAATCGTAGGGAGAGAGAATGCCTCCAAAAGGTTGCTGTCATCAAGGTATGAAGTGTCCATTGCCTAGTGGAACGGGACAAGGGACAAGAATCTCCCCAACAGTGGGAGAGGGACAGGGGTAGCCTGCTTGCACTCATGCTGGATGAGGCTGGTCTAGAGAGGATGGGCTCTGGAAGATTGCCAAGCACAGCCTTTGTCAAGAAGGTGAGTAGATCATACATCTGGGGACGACCAAAGGCTGCAAAGACAGATTGTTTATAAAACCCAAGGACCCTTGCACAGCTATGGGGAGAAGCCATGATGAAAGAGACTAGATTTTGCATGGGTGACTTTAAGTCACATTAATTTTAAGAAGAATAAAGTAATATGGTAGTTCTCAATAGTGTGGAGAGTAATTATGTCCAAAGTCTGGGTTACATACATGATTGAGTATGACAAAGGCTAATTAGTTCACAGAAAATGGAAGGAAGTGGCAGGGGGTTGATGCATCCTGGGGAATTGAGGTTTACTCTCTCTCCTTAGGCTTGTTCTAGTATTCCAGTGGATTTGCTACTCAGATACTAACAAGGATTAAGGTTAACACACATTAAAAGAAAATGCCAGAGTCTCTCTAGTAGGTTAGGCCATTTTGGCTGCATCAGCTTATGTGCTCAGATTTTAGTTTCTCAGTCCTGGCTGATGAACTCCTTCCCCATGCCCCACTCTCCTTCACCCTGCATTGCGTGCATTCCTGTTGCAATGAGGACTGTTCTAAGGTCAATGACCCATGATTTTCAGAGTGGAAGTTCTGTGAGCTTAGAGGAACCCAAGTAGTCTGGGCACAAATCCAAACCAGGCTGTGCCAGATGGTGTTACTAGAAAGGTCAAGTTTTGAGCCAAGGATCACCTGCACAGAAGATCCCACCCCAGGTGCACAGGGCTTGGGTTGAATACAGGTGAAATGTGGGCCCCACGGTCTCCTCCTCTAGGCACCTTACAGCAGTCTACACAGCACACAAGCATTTGCAGGTAAGATACACAGCCTCCCCCACCCCTACTGGCTCAGAGCTCAGAAGATAGGACGAGCAGGCAGAAGGTCCTGGCTGGCTGGTCACCATCACAGACTGAGGACATGGACAAGGGGAATATCCAAGGGTAAGGAGAAAAGCTGGAACCCTTATTCTTAAATGTACCTGTTTCTCTGATTCTAAAACTGGGACACTTGGCAAACAGAAATGTAAGGAAGAAAACAAAATGACTCAGTTCTCAACACTATCGTAGTCCACATGTCAGTGTATTTCTCTGTAGAATGTTAGTCCGAGTCTGACAAAATCTATGAGGTTTCAGAAGAATGAGTTCGTCCATTCCATGTGTGATGAATCCTGTGCTGGGAAAGACCATTGGAACAGACTTGTCTAGTGAACTATGGGCTCGTGGTTGCCAAGAACAGATCAGATTGGTAAATGTCAGGTATTTCTATAGCTCACTGGTTTCCATTGTGAGGATGAAAGATTAGAATAGTTTGTATACAGTATCATACAAATAATAATTTCACAGGGAAATAATGAAATCATCCTGGGAAAACATTTTTGCTAACTGCTGACCCCTAGTGGTGAAAAGTGATAGGCCTGATGGAGAAGCCACCTTTGCACCCTGGACAGAAGACATTTCCTCCCTTGTGATCTTCTCTGGGGACAGCAAGCCGTGGCCCCGGCAGGGCTCCCCCTGAACACTCGCTCCCCCTCTGCTCTGGGTATTTCCTTCCTATTGCAGTCACACAATGTGGCCAACGACAGCTACTCAGCTGGCCCGTGTCCTTAGCTCTGGGGGCTGACCTCGGGGAGGTGAGACCTTGCAGCCAGTACATCTGGGCAGGGTGGGGGTGGGAGTGGCCCCGGCCAGAACTTGTGGGAGAAGGAAGAAGCCGGGACAGGCCTGAGCTGGGCGAGGTGTGCTGTGACCCAGTTCACCACGAAGTGATTTGGGGGCAGCGGTGTGTGGGAGCGTCTGGCGCCCCCCCACAGAACCTACCACATGTGTCTCTTCCCACCTGTGGGTTCAGTGCCCTCACACTGGGGGCTTGGAATCAGCCCTGGTGTCAGTATTTGCATCCCAGGAAGCAGCCGGTGCTGCAAATCAAGGCTTGTTTGCCCCCAGCGAGCTGGCAAAGCAGCCCACCCCTGCTCTGGGGGCTCAGGAGCCCCACAGCCACAGCTTGGGTTGTGGGAACCACCTTCTTACAAAAGGAGCGGCCCCTCTGACTCTGCCCTGTGCCCCGCCCCAAAGTGAACAGGCCAGTACAGCTGCACAGACCTGCCCAGACCTGTGCTGTTGCTTAGACCAATTCTGCCTCCCAGGAAGATGAGGGGTGCATGTCAGAATGGTGGGGAGGGGGTACAGGTAGATGTCACGAGTGCATCTAGTTTACTATCACCACACCTGCCCTTCTGATCTGATTTTAGCATCCGAGTTTTGAGAGTGGTTAAGAAGTTAGTCTGTTTTGACTTAGTTTTATTGTCCTTCCAATCAGATGCTTCATACACTGATATCAAAGCAGTTATTTTTCTTAATTTTTTTTCAACGTTTATTTATTTTTTTTGGGACAGAGAGAGACAGAGCATGAATGGGGGAGGGGCAGAGAGAGAGGGAGACACAGAATCGGAAACAGGCTCCAGGCTTTGAGCCATCAGCCCAGAGCCCGACGCGGGGCTCGAACACACGGACCGCGAGATCGTGACCTGGCTGAAGTCGGACGCTTAACCGACTGCGCCACCCAGGCGCCCCAGCAGTTATTTTTCTAAGCCTAAGAGAGCACAGTGAAGGAAGGTGCCCAGGAACATACTGGAAAAGAGGACAAAGTTGGGAGTTTGCCCAGGATTAAAAAGTCACCACAGATAAACTGCATTTACATAATTAAGAGTTGCAGCTCCTTCCCTGCTGGGTCTAAATGCATCCTGCCTTGGGCAGAAAACCTTGTCCTCTCCCTGCTGCTATCTGGTGTCCCCAGATTCTGACAGTGCTTCCCAGTCAATATGCTGAAGTTCAGTCACTTTTGCAAGGAGCATGAAGCTACATAGCCAGGGGAAAATGTTCTGGAAAAAGGGAAAGTAGAACCCAAGATTCACTGGGGCTCCAAAGAGCAATGCAGTTACCGAACAATATTCACTTAAAAGATATTCAATGTCCAGATATGCCAAGACCTGTTCTAGGTACAGGGGAGACCACAGCGCCCAAGTGGCAAGACTCAGGCTGTAAACAAATAAGGAAAATGCCAGTCAGGGGTTGGCAAACAACAGCCTAGGAGCCACTGCATGTTTTTGTAAGTAAACTGTTATGGAACACAATCACCCCTTTCATTTCCTCTTGTCTATGACTGGTTTAGCGACACATGACCGTCACGAGAGAAAACACCGGGTCTATTACAGAAAGGATTGCTGGCCTGGTGTAAGTGCAGGGATTCAAACAGGGTGAAATGAGCGAAAGGGGGTGGGGGGCTACTTCCCACTGACTGCTCAGGGGACCCCTCTCTGCCCATGACATTTAAACCAGCACAAGAAGGACAAGAGAGGGGAGGCTGCAGCAGAGGAGGGGCTGAGGGAAGGCAGAGGGAATAGTGAGTGCAAAGGGCCTGGGGCAGTAGAGAGCTGGGTGTGTCACAGGAAACACACCAAAAGGAAGGGGGATAGGCCTGGCACCAGGGCTTGAGCATGGTGGTCTGGGGGAGAATGATGCCTGAGGAGATCTAATCAGAGAGGTAGGTGGCTTGACAAACCTACATCAGGAGATTGGTTTGGTCCAGGTGTGCTCAGCAGGTGGGAGCAAGATGGAACCCACTTAGGGAATTTCCCTCCCACTGTGCAGAGAGACCAGGTGGAAGGTCATTTCTGAGTTATGATAGCACTTGGATGGGGTTGTCCAGACTCAGTTACTTTGTGAGCCATGGGCAGGCATGCACACAGAGGTCCCCATTCCTGGGTAAATACTTGAAGTAGAAAATTAAAGCAAACAAACAGGGAAATAGCACGTGTCCTGCCTCCTACTTATGCAAATACACTCTTCTGACCACCTGGAAGGAGGGACTGGCTTAGAATTCTGATTCCTCTTGTTCCCTGCTGCTCCCACCCCCCTGCACCCCCCCCCCCACTCTTCACAACACTAGCAGCCACACCTGCAAGAGGCCCACAGCCATGGACACTCCAGCCTCACCTCTGCATCTAGCCACACCAGCCTGCCTGTGAGGGGCGGGTGGGGAAACACACAGGAGAATATTCTAAGGCAGGAGCCATCTTTAGGAAATCCATAGCCCCTGCTCCTCACTCCTAGGCGTTACTACAGGACAGCCTGCCATTCTTAAGGTTGGGCTTCATTTACTTGTTACTACTTCCCTGCCCTAAAAACTTTCAGGGAGCACTCTGGCCCAATGTCCAGGTTCAAATTAAATGCTGAAAGCTGGAAAAAAGAATTTAACAAAAGCACCTGAGACCGGCAGTAAGGCCCACTTTTTGCCTACCTGTAGGCTCCATCATCAGGCGCTGCAGGTCAGACATTCTTATCCAATGTTCTTTACAGGTGTACCCTACAGCCCCACCACCAAAGAATTGGTTTCCTCTGGGCACCAACAGATCTTTTAAATTATAAAGCTTTTTGCCCCTGGTTTTAAAGCGTCCTACAAGAGGGGCGCCTGGGTGGCTCAGTTCGTTAAGCATCTGACTTTGGCTCAGGTCATGATCTCACAGCTCATGAGTTCAAACCCTGAGTAGGGCTCTATGCTGACAGCTCAGAGCCTGGACCCTATTTTGGATTCTGTATCTCCCTCTCACTCTCTGCCCCTCCCCCACTCATTCTCTGTCTCTGTCTCTCAAAAATTAATAAACATTAAAATTCTTTTCTAAATATCCTACCAGGGGGGCTCTGTGTGTTTCAGTCAGTTAAGCATCCGACTCCTGATTTGGCCTCAGGTAATGAGCTCACGGTTTCCTGAGTTTGAGTCCCACATTGGGCTCTCTGCTGACAGTGTGGAACCTGCTTGGGATTCTCTCTCTCTCTCTCTCTCTCTTTCTCTCTCTCTCTCTCTCTCTCTCTTCCTCCCTTGCTTGAGCTCTCTCTCTCTCTCAAAATAAATAAATATACTTAAAAAATATATCCTACCAGCTGTGGAGAGAAGTTAAAAATAATGACTATTCACTACCCCCCCCCCACACTTCACAGAAGAAACAGGACTAAAATTCCCCTAGGCCCTCCTACAAATGATCTGCAAAAGGCCAATATTCAGGGGCTAATAGAAGCCATGTTTCAGTTGGGTACCCAGAAAGATGGCTTTTGTTTAAATGCTTTATACAGACTTTACAAAGGTACAAATCTTTTGATTCCCATCAGTGAAAAATATTTTGATATAAAAACAAAAACAAATCAATTCATTAAAAAGATGGGCCAATCCATGGGACGCCTTGGTGGCTCAGTCGGTTGAGCATCCGACTTCAGCTCAGGTCGTGACTCGGGATTCATGAGTTTGAGCCCTGGGTCAGGGTCTGTGCTGACAGCTCAGAGCCTGGAGACTGCTTTGGATTCTGTGTCTCCCTCTCTCTCTGCTCCTCCCTCACTCACACTCTGTCTCTCAAAGATAAATAAATGTTAAAAAGTTAAAAAAAAAAGATAGTCCAATCCCTTGATATTCAATCTATAATTCAGTTTTGGGAAATTAGAAACAACCATCTGTGTCTTCCAAATCTCCACAAGACCTGAAATACAACCCTAAAAACAAGTCCAAATCCACATGTATTTACCAATCCCCCAAACTCACCTATTCCTTTCAAGATATGGATACTACAAAAGATCAGGATATTGGAACAAATTGTCCTGTACTTCAGAAAAGAACGATCCATTTCCATGTTTTTGTTAACATTTATTTATTTTTGAGAGATAAAGAATGTGAGCTGGAGAGGGCCAGAAAGAGGGAGACAGAAGATCTGAAGCAGGCTCCGCACGGTGAGCTCAGAGCCCGACGTGGGGCTCGATCTCACAAACCATAAGATCATGACCTGCTGAAGCCAGAAGTCAACCACTTAACCGACTGAGCCACCCGGATGCACAAAGAAGGATCCATTTTAAATAGCAATTACTCTGAAACTCTAGAAAAATGTGTACATTATTTTCTCTCTCCTTACAATTATAAAACTTGTTTTAAAATGTAAAGACAGCCTGGATCATCTGAGACTGGGAAAAAAAAGAAGGGAAAGTGGCATTTCAAAAAATTTTACTTACTTATTTGCTTACTCACTTGATTTATTTAGAGAGCTTTTTAAAATACAAACTGCTAAAAGGGCTCTTGTGTCCAGACTCTACCACCTCCGATATCAGTAAGATATGCTCTTAATTTCTCCCTTGGAGAAAACTTAAAACACTCTTTCTGCAGCTTCCTGATATAAATTTTCTACCCCCATCTTCTCCAAGACCTAAAGCCATTCTTTGAAATGCAAACACTAGAGAAAATGGTGTCATCAGAAAAATACATGAGATATTTGAAAAATGGGACTTTAATGTCCTCTCCTGAAAGTTAATATTGTTTTTACTATCTTGTCTGTGTATGTGTCAACATATGTTGTAAATGTGAGATGTTTTCTGTTCCCCCAGATGGTATTACTAACATTAAGGGGTGAAAGAGGTCTATTTAGTTGAAGGCAAGTGCTTGTAAAATTGGGCGTTCTAAAACTCAAAAGATAAAAACCACCTGAAATGTTTCCAAGTTCATGTGATCTGGGAAAATATTTGGTACTAAAGGTAATTTAAGTTTATTGGTTTAATTAAAATAGACATGTCTTTAGAATTATCAGCATTATTTTTTTATTATTTATTTATCTACTTATAATATAATTTATTGTCAAATTAGTTTCCATACAACACCCATCCCAACAAGTGCCCTCCTCAATGCCCATCACCCACTTTCCCCTCTTCCCACTCCCCATCAACCCTCAGTTTGTTCTCAGTATCCAAGAGTCTCTTATGGTTTGCCTCCCTCCCTCTCTGTAATGTTTTTTGCCCTTTCCCCTCCCACATGGTCTTCTGTTAACTTTCTCAAGATCCACATATGAGTGAAGACATATGGTATCTGTCTTTCTCTGATGGACTTATTTCACTTAGCATAATACCCTCCAGTTCCATCCACATTGTTGCAAATGGCATGATTCCATTCTTTCTCATTGCCAAGTAGTATTCCATTGTATATATAAACCACATCTTCTTTATCCATTTGTCAGTTGATGGACTGTTAGGCTCTTTCCATCATTTGGCTATTGTTGAAAGTGCTACTATAAACATTGGGGTACATGTGCCCCTATGCATCAGCACTACTGTATCCCTTGGATAAATTCCTAGCAGTGCTATTTCTGAGTTGTAGGGTAGTTCTATTTTTAATTTTTTGAGGAACCTCCACACTGTTTTCCAGAGTGACTACACCAGTTTGCATTCCCACCAGCAGCACAAGAGGGTTTCTGTTTCTCTGCAGCCTCGTCAGCATCTATAGTCTCCTGATTTGTTCATTTTAGCCACTCCGACAGGCATGAGGTGGTTTCTCAGTGTGGCTTTGATTCATATTTCCCTGATGATAAGTGTCGTTGAGCATCTTTTCATGTGTCTGTTGGCCATCTGGATGTCTTCTTTAGAAAGGTGTCTATCCATGTCTTCTGCCCATTTCTTCAGTGGATTATTTGTTTTTCGGGTGTGGAGTTTGGTGAGCTCTTTATAGGTTTTAGATACTAGCCCTTTATCCAATATGTCATTTGCAAATATTTTTTTCCCATTCCATCAGTTGCCTTTCAGTTTTGTTGATTGTTTCCTTTGCAGTACAGAAACTTTTTATCTTGATGAGGTCCCAATGGTTCGTTTTTACTTTTAATTCTTTTACCTTTGGAGATGTGTCGAGTAAGAAATTGCTGCGGCTGAGGTCAAAGAGGTTTTTTCCTGCTTTCTCCTCTAGGGTTTTGATGGTTTCCTGTCTCACATTCAGGTCCTTCATCCATTTTGAGTTTATTTTTGTGTATGGTGTAAGAAAGTGGTCTAGTTTCATTCTTCTGCATGTTGCTGTCCAGCTCTCCCAGCACCATTTGTTAAAGAGACTGTCTTTTTTCCACTGGATACTCTTTCCTGCTTTGTCAAAGAGTAATTGGCCATACATTTGTGGGTCCAATTCTGGGGTCTCTAGTCTATTCCATTGGTCTATGTGTCTGTCTTTCTGCCAATACCATATTGTCTTGATGATTACAGCTTTGTAGTAGAGGCTAAAGTCTGGGATTGTGATGCCTCCTGCTTTGGTCTTCTTCTTCAATATTACTTTGGCTATTCAGGGTCTTTTGTGGTTCCATACAAATTTTAGGATTGTTTGTTCTAGGCTTTGAGAAGAATGCCGGTGCAATTTTGATTGGGATTGCATTGAATGTGTAGATTGCTTTGGGTAGTGTTGACATTTTAACAATATTTATTCTTTCAATACATGAGCATGAAATGTTTTTCCATTTCTTTATGCCTTCTTAAATTTCCTTCAAAACCTTTCTATAGTTTTTAGCATACAGATCTTTTACATCTTTGGTTAGGTTTATTCCTAGGTATTTTACAGTTCTTGGTGCAATTGTGAATGGGATCAGTTTCTTTATTTCTCTTTCTGTTGCTTTATTATTGGTGTATAAAAATGCAACCGGTTTCTGTATATTGATTTTGTACCCTATGACTTTGCTAAATTCATGTGCCAGTTCTAGCAGACTTTTGGTGCAGTCTGTTGGGTTTTCCATGTAGAGTATCATGTCTTCTGTGAAAAGTGAAAGTTTGACTTCATCTTTGCCAATTTTGATGCCTTTGATTTTGTTCATTTTGTTGTCACAGTGGTGAGAGTGGACATCCCTGTAATGTTCCTGATCTCAGGGGGAAAGCTCTCCAGTTTTTCCCCATTGAGGATGATATTAGCTGTGGGCTTTTCATAAGTGACTTCTATGATGTTTAAGTATGTTCCTTCTTTCCCGACTTTCTTGAGGGTTTTTATTAAGAAAGGATGCTGAATTTTGTCAAATGCTTTTTCTGCATTGATTGACAGGATCATATGGTTCTTATCTTTTCTTTTATTAATGTGATGTACCACATTGATTGATTTGCAAATATGGAACCAGCCTTGTAGCCCAGGAATGAATCCCACTTGATCGTGGTGAATAATTCTTTCTATATGTTGTTGAATTCGATTTGCTAGTATCTTGTTGAGAATTTTTGCATCCATATTTATCAGGGATATTGTCCTGTGGTTCTCTTTTTTTGCTGGGTCTCTGGTTTGTGAATCAAAGTAATGCTGGCTTCATAGAATGTGGCCAGAAGTTTTCCTTCCATTTCTATTTTTTGGAACAGCTTGAGAAAAATAGGTATTAACTCTGCTTTAAATGTCTGGTAGAATTCCCTGGGGAAGCCATCTGGTCCTGGACTCTTATTTGTTGGGAGATTTTTGATAACTTATTCAATTTTTTCACTAGTTATGCATCTGTTCAAATTTTCTATTTCTTCCCGTTTGAGTTTTGGTAGTGTGTGGGTGTTTAGCAATTTGTCCATTTCTTCCAGGTTGTCCAGTTTGTTGGCATATAATTTTTCATAGTATTCCCTGATAATTGCTTGAGGGATTGGTTGTAATAATTCATTTTCATTCATGATTTTATCTATTTGGGTTCCCTCCCTTTTCTTTTTGAGAAGCCTGGCTACAGATTTATCAATTTTGTTTATTTTTTCAAAAAACCAACTCTTGGATTCATTGATCTGTTCTACAGTTTTTTTTTTATTCTATAATGTTTATTTCTGCTCTGATTTTTATTATTTCTCTTCTTCTGCTGGGTTTGGGGTGTGTCTACTGTTCTGTTTCTAGTTCCTTTAGGTGTGCTGATAGATTTTGTATTTGGGATTTTTCTTGTTTCTTGAGATAGGCTTAGATTGCAATGTATTTTCCTCTTAGGACTGTCTTTGCTGTGTCCCAAAGGGTTTGTATTGTTGTATTTTCATTTTCATTTGTTTCAATATGTTTTTAAATTTCTTCTCTGCCTCGTTGACCCATTCATTCTTTAGTAGGATGTTCTTTAATCTCCATGCTTTTGGAGGTTTTCAGAATTTTTCCTGTGGTTGATTTCAAGTTTCATAGCATTGTGATCTGAAAGTGTGCATGGTATGATCTCAATTCTTTTATATTTATTGAGGGCTGTTTTGTGATCCACTATGTGATCTATCTTGGAGAATGTTCCATGTGCACTCAAGAAGAAAGTATATTCTGCTGCTTTGGGATGTAGAGTTCTAAATATATCTGTCAAGTCCATTGGGTCCAATGTATCATTCAGGGCCATTGTTTCTTCATTGATTCTCTGTCTAGATGATCTTTCCATTGTTGTAAGTAGAGTATTAATGTCCCCTGCAATTACCACATTTTAATCAGTAAGATTACTTATGTTTGTGATTAATTGTTTTATATATTTGGGTGCTCTCATACTTGGTGCATAGACATTTGTAATTGTTAGCTCTTTTTGATGGATAGACCCTGTAATAATTATATAATGCCCTTCTTCATCTCTTGTTATAGCCTTTAATTTAATGTCTAGTTTGTCTGATATAAGTATGGCTACTCCAGCTTTCTTTTGACTTCCAGTAGCATGATAGATAGTTCTCCATACCCTCACTTTGAATCTGAAGGTGTCCTCATGTTTAAAATGAGTCTCTTGTAGATAGCAAATAGATGGGTCTTGTTTTTTTTTTCCATTCTGATACACTATCTTTTGATTGGAGCATGTAGTCCATTTACATTCAGTGTTATTATTGAAAGATATGGGCTTAGAGTCATCATGTTATCTGTAGGTTTCCTGCTTGTAGTGATGTCTCTGGTACTTTGTGGTCCTTACAACATTTCACTCACAGGGTCCTCTTTAGAATCTCTTGTAGGGCTGGTTTAGTGGTGATGAATTCCTTCAGTTTTTATTTGTTTGAGAAAACCTTTATCTCTCCTTCTATTCCGAATGACAGGCTTGCTGGGTAAGATTCCTGGCTGCATATTTTTCCTGTTCATCACATTGAAGATTTCCTGCCATTCCTTTCTGGCCTGCCAAATTTCAGTTGATAGGTCTGCTACTACCCTTATGTGCCTACCTTTGTATGTTAAGGTCCACTTATCCCTAATTGTTTTCAGAATTATGTCTATATCCTTGTATTTTACCAGTTTCATTATGATATGTTGTGCAGAAGATTGATTCAGGTTACATCTGAAGGGAGTTCTCTGCGCCTCTTGGATTTCAATGCATGTTTCCTTCCCCAGATTGGGGAAGTTCTCAGCTATGATTTGTTTAAGTACACCTTCAAACCCCTTTCTCTCTCTTCTTCTTCTTCTGGAATTCCTATGATACAGCTATTGTTCTCTTTGACTGAGGGGCGCCTGGGTGGCGCAGTCGGTTAAGCATCCGACTTCAGCCAGGTCATGATCTCGAGGTCCGTGAGTTCGAGCCCCGCGTCGGGCTCTGGGTTGATGGCTCAGAGCCTGGAGCCTGTTTCCGATTCTGTGTCTCCCTCTCTCTCTGCCCCTCGCCCGTTCATGCTCTGTCTCTCTCTGTCCCAAAAATAAATAAACGTTAAAAAAAAAAAAAAAAGCAGAACTCTTTGACTGAATCACTTAGTTCTCTAATTCTCCCTTCGTGATCCTGGATTTTTTTTTATTGCTCTTTTTCTCATTTTCCTCTTTTTCTTCTAATTATCTTCTAATTCACCTATTCTCCCCCTCTGCTTCTTCAATCTGCACTGTGGCTGCCTCCATTTTATTTTGCACCTCATTTATAGCATTGTTTAATTCATCATGACTATTTTTTAGTCCCTTGACCTCTGTAGCAATAGATTCTCTGCTGTCTCCTATGCTTTTTTCAAGCCCAGCAACTAATTTTATGACCATTATTCTAAATTCTTGCTCTGTTATGATGCTTAAATCTGTTTTGATCATTTTTTTAGCTGTCAGTTTTTTCCTGGAATTTCTTTTGAGGAGAATTCTTCTGTTTCATCATTTTGGCTAGTTTTCTGTCCCTTATGAGTTTTAAAAGCTTGTTATGTGCTCTGCACCTGTGAGCACTGCTGTATTAAAGAAGAGTTATACACTGTCCAGGGCTGGGCCCTTCAGGAGGTGTTTTTTTGGAGAGTGTTACTTGCTCTCTGTTGTTGTGACTTTGGTTACTTTATTTCCCTACTCATAGTGATGTTTTGGACCCTCCACCAGGTGTACTTTGATTTGTTCCTTGAAGTAGCCTATAAAGGAAAACAAACAAACAGGAAACAAAAACACACAAACACAAAAACAAATATAACAAACAAACAAATAAAACAAAAAACTAAAAACAATCCAAAAGCAAAAAACCAGAAACACCAGCTACAAGTAAAGAACAGGATGAAGGTGGTACTGATGGAAGAGCACATACAAAGAGAGAAATGATAGGGCCAGTGAAAAAGAAAAAATAAACATTGGCCAAGCAGAGAGACTAAAAGGCTTAATCCATAAAAAGAGAAAAGAAAATAAGGAAGGAAGCGGGGAAAAAGAAACGAAGATAATGTTACCCAGACAGAGAAACTATATGGCTTGATTACTCCCGAGAGAAAGGAATGTAGAGAAGGAGGTATAGAACATGTACCAAGAGAATGGATTAAATATGTTTATTTAAACAAACCAATAACCAGAATAACCAGCCTAGAGTAGGGAAGAGATCAGAAGGAGAAATGGAGGGGAGACTATATCTATATATCAAGAATTGTTCTAGAATTAATCTAGGCAATGCAGCGGTGCTGGTCTGGAGGAGGGTTTCGTCTGGTTCCACAGTGTCTATCCTGCCCCAGTAGACACACAGTTACCTGGCTCAGAGGGGTGTAGTTTGGTGTAGGTTGGTCCCACCTCCACTGTGGGCCCCTCAGACTGATCCCTGATGCCCCACCTTGGTGGTGGTGGGGAGAAAAATGATGACCTCTCAGTCTCTTCTCCATGGCTTAGTGTCCCAAATCACTCTTTTGGTGTCGTCCTCACTGTGCCATGGGCACAGACAAGGCTGTCTGTCTCACTCTGCCAACACTCTTCTGCCCTGGTGTCTGGCTGGGAATTAAACTCCTGCTCCGTGCATCCCAGTACTGGGGAAGCATCTCCCAATATGAGATTCTGGCTGGTTTTGTCCTGTGCCACAGCTCTTCAGGGGAGGGGACCAGTTTCTCCTGCTGCGGACTGCACTCCTGATCTACCACTGAACCTGGAGGTGGCTCCCTTCCTCCCCAGATGTGTGAACAGGGCAGCTGCCCCAGTCCCAAGATGGGGTCTGCAGTTAGAGATCCTCTGACTTGCGGTTAGAGATGGGATCTCTCTCCATCCTGGTCCGAGTTTTTTTCTCTTGCCCAGATACAAGCCTACACTTCCCCAGCTGCTCTTTCTCTTCCTTTTGTTTCTCGGCAGAAGGGGATCCCTCCCCTCCATGCCTATGTGGCCTGTTTTATCTCCCCCAGTTCGCAAGCATCCACCTATGGTCCCTCAGGTTGTCCCGGTTTCTCCCTGGTAGACTCAGTCCCTTTTCCTCCCAGACTTTTGGGGTTCAAAGTCCTTTGGCTTCAGCCCCTCTTTGTTTGAGAGACATGGGAAGTACGGATCCCCCTACTTCTCTGCCATGTTGGCCGTCCATCCCAGAATTATCAGCATTAAATAGGAGACTTGTATTATTGTGTGTTTGTTAAAATTCAAATAAGTTCAGGCTAGCTCTATTGCAAAACTTGTCAAAAATGGTATTAGGATGGAAATATATATATTTTTTATTAGAGAAAGAAAGTGGTTTGTCTCTTAACATGAGGCTGATTGTTTGGGGGCAAAAACAAACAAAAAAACAACAACAAAAACTTAAGACAATATCTGAATGTAAGAAGGAAAGTTATAAAAGGTTTATGGAAAAGGAATCTTTGGAGAGGAATTTATGTGTGGTCAATACTAGCTAAAATTAAAATGAACTTGGGACACCTGGGTGGATTAGTTGGTTAAGTGCCAGACTTTTAATTTTGGCTTATGTCATGATCTCACAGTTCATGAGATAAAGCCCCACATCGGACTCTGTGATGATAGTCCTGAACCTCCCTGGGATTCTCTCTCTCCCTCTCTCTCTGCCCCTCCCCAGGTCTTATGCTCTCTTTCTCTGTCAAAAATAAACATTAAAAAGAATTAAAAAATAAAATTAAGATAAATTTAAGTAAGAGGTTTTTTTGAGAGAGAGAATGTGTGTGAGCAGGAGAGAGGGGCAGAAGGAGAGAGAGAGAGAAAGAAAGAGAATACCAAGAAGGCCCCACACATATCACAGAACTGGACTCGAAGCTTGATCCCAAGATGCTGGGATCATCACCTGAGCTGAAATCAAGAGTCTGAGGCTCAACCAACTGAGACATCCAGGTGCACCAGAAATGAATTTTGATACTAAAATTACCTTGGTGCAGGGTCCTACTTTGGCTCAGGTCATGGTCTCACAGTTTGTGAGTTCAAGCCCCCATCAGACACCGCACTGTCAGTGGGATACTCCCTCTCTCTCTCCACCCCTCCCCCACTTGTGTGCACTCTCTCTCTCTCACTATCCCTTTCTCTCAAACTAAATAAATAAATATTTTTTAAAAAAGAGAAAGAAAAGGCACTCTCATGGAAAATTTGTTTTCTCTTTGTTAAGAGAACAAAGTTTTCTTGAACTAATATTTGGCTGTTAATTAAAAATTACAAACAAAGGTTTTTCTTTACCTTTAAAGTTACCTGCCAAAAAAAAAGGATTCTATATATTGTGAAAATAATTTTTTATGTCTATCCAGTTTTTGAAAACTTAAAGAAACCTCAGTCTTTCTATTAAAGAGCTAAATTTTGCTCATAACTATATAACTTCTGATATCTTTTTTTTTCCTTTGGCATCTTTTATTATCACTGGTTAAATTGACAACTATTGTCACATAATGATCTATGATCTAGTTTAATCAAATGTTCCAATCTTTTGATATATATATATATATATATATATACACACAAACTTGATATATATAGATATATAGATATATAGATATATACACAAACTTCCCAAAATAAATTTCTGAAATCAAGTCTTTTGACCACAATCTAACTTAAGATTTCCAGAGAGCTCATGGAACATTTCAAAGATTTTCTGAGAAATTAAGTTAATTAGACTTTCTTGGTGTGTTAAAAATGACATAAGTTAAAGCATTGTCGAGTAAGTGATGCTAAATCCTGTTAGACTATAATTGTGTAGAGATGTTTTTAAAATGAATGTTTCAAAAATCATATAAATCCCACAGAGACTTGATGTCCAGGTCTGTTAGTATATTGAAGTGTTGTGTGTCACAGAAACAACCAAACGTCCTTGTCAATTGTCCTTGTCAATTGTATTGTCATGAACTCTCACCAGCTCTTTAACCATGGCCATTTTTAAGCTTTCAACGACTTACAGACATTTATACTTCTACTCAAATACTTTTATAAAAGCTCCTGCCAATGTGTTTCATCTTCAGTAAGGCTCATGAAAAAAATAAAAAATAGAAACAAAACTCTGAGTGCAGATTTCTGATAACCTTAAGGTCATAAAACCGATTTATGTAAAAATATCCAGAACTAGTGGAAAAACTGGATTCGAGCAGAACAAGACTTAATAACATAGGACTGAATGAACCAAGCAATATTGGTAACATTTTTATGACTTCATGCTCACTTAAAAAATGTTTTGTTAAGGAAATGTTTTCTTTTAAGCTAACTGACTTCTACCAATTTGATGCATTACACTGTTGTAAGCAGGATTCAAACAGCCATCTTTTCTCCCCACCCGAACCCTCCAAAATTCAGAACTTGAGTGAGTAGTCTTATATTCTTATGGCAATATGTTTATTTGCATACGTTCATGGAGAATCTGTTTTCCTTACAACAGGGACACATTGGAAACACTGGTTACATTACCAAGGCTTTGACGGGAATGTCCTACCTGAGAAAGACATGCACAGACTCAGAACTGACCAGACAGCTTTAAAGAACTAAGGTTGACTTTATGGAGCCTATTAAGCCCCGTGAAGATGTCAGCCAGGTACCTTGGCATAGAGTTCCCAGCAGCCTTACTAAGTGAGTAAAGAAGGTCACTTCCTGACAGATACAGGAACCTCAGGATATTTGGGGAACCTTGAGTAGAGAGGAATTCCCCCCAAATCTATAGGTATTGCAGGTGAACTCTGAGGGCAAGTAATTAGCTTGGCCTCTGGCCTTGAGAAGCTATTAAAAGTTCAATAGAGAAATTTCTATGAAAAGTTCCATCAAAGCAGCTTTTAAAGAGCCTACATGATCAATCACTATTTATTAAATTTTATTTTATTTTATTTTATTTTATTTTATTTTATTTTATTTGAATTCAAGTTAGTTAACATACAGTGTAGTCTTGGCTTCAGGAGTAGAACCGAATGATTCATCACTTACATATAATACTCAGTGCTCATCCCAACAAGTGTCCTCCTTACTTCCCATCACCCATTTAACCCATCCCCCTACCCACCTACCCTCCAGCAGCCCTCAGTTTGTTCTCTGTATTGAAGAGTGTCTCATGGTTTGCCTTCTCCTCTGTTGTTATCTTACTTTTCCTTCCCTCCCCTTATGTTATCTGTTGTGATTTCTCAAATTCCACATATGAGTGAAGTCATATGCCAATCACTATTCTCGCTACTCTTAGGTAAATTAACAGGACAAGTATTTTTAAAAACTAGACTTATTTTGCAAATAAATGAATGTTAATTTGAATATCTTTGGTAAAAAATGAAGTGATTATATAGAGCATATATGTTCCAGTCACATGGCTTTGTAGATAGTAGATTCTAGTACTGATCATCATAAAAACAAGATTCTGATTTCTACAAATGTTTTCCCATGCCCAGCAACAATTCTCCAAACTACCATTTTAGGGACTGTGCCTAGGGTATGGACTTTGGGGAGGTGGTGGGGGGGAAGTGTGAGGTCCCTTGGACTGCAGCATAAAACATTATTGTCCTTTGCAATTCTCTTCCATTATCTTAACCGATTGTCGGCCATCCATCTTGGGTCTGGCACAGCCCTGCGGTGCTACCTGCTGTCTGATCTGGAGTCACAGCTTACAGCTACTGAGGTAAAATCCTGGCTCCCTGCTTGCTTGTTAAGGAAGTTCCCAAACCTCTCTAAGTTTTAGTTCATTCATCTGCAAGATGAGATAAAAGTTATTATGATGATCAAAGGCCATTAGTCAAAACAGAGTATTCCTGAGCGAGCCATAAATCCCAGTTGTCTACTGGTTTCATGAGGCGACAAGGAAGTAGACTGGAATTTTGGATCCTTTTTTTTTAATCTCACTTACCAGAACTTTGTCATACTTTCAAAATGATTACATATTTTTTAATTAAAAAATAAACAGAAGAAATTTCTGGAAGGACAATGGCCAAGGTCCCTCTGAGAATCCTTAAAAACAGCCCCTGCCAAGTTGTTCATGAAAGCTCTAATGGGGGGAGACAAGCCAGGGAAATGATGCATTCCTGTCCCATCCCCAGGACGACCATGTAAGCAACATGTGACACTGTTGCTCATGAGCTAGGTCGCTGGTTTGGTTAGTTGTTCCACTTGATAATTAGACATTCACCTACTCTGTATTTTCGCAAAAGACAACTACCTTTTCCATTAGATTACAAATAGGTCAAGACCTAGACACCGAAATTTTAAGGCAACTGTCGACTCATGTTTGCTGACAAGCCCAGTTTGGAGAGTGAATCCACTAGAAGTGGAGAAAGTAGTTTTTGACCTGCCGATTATTTTTCTGAGAGCATGCAAGAAAAGGGGGGAAGAACACCAGCTTGATCACCGATGAGCAAGGCTCACTGAGGTGAATCCAGGAGGCAGCATTGCATTTTGCCCAATAATCTACCCACAGGTGGCCTAGTTCCATGCACTACGACCATTTGGGGGCTCAATAAGGAAAGAAAATCTGGGCAGAAAGCCATGATGATGGAAGCTGGATTGGTTGAGAGAGTCCACGTGCACCTTAATCCTTCATTCTCCATCCAACCTTAAGCACAGAGCACACCTGAGGCAGTGTGTTGGAGTGGCTCCAGCTGAGAGAGTTGTGGCCTTCTGACCCTAATCTTATGTCCATCTCTGCTGGGTCTTGTGACTTCAGGTGCTCTGCCCTCCCTAGACCTCAAGGGCTTGTCATGTGTCCTAGTATTTTTGGACTGTGATATATCTAAAAATATATCTAAAATCTTCAGTGTTCTAAAATCTTCAGTGATATATCTTAAGATATGACCCTAACAAGGGTGTTTTGATGATAATGGCTCTCTTAAATTCCAGAACATCATTAAGAATAAGAGTAGTAGCTACATGCTAGGGATTGTATGTTGACTGCCATATAACTTATCCTCTATAATCTTTTCAATACTCTTCAGAGGTAGTCATTTTAATTCCAAAATGTCACTTCAGCTGAGTTCCCAAACTGGTTCTTAATACAGAACCTAACTGCACTTTCCATCTACCCCACCAATATAATTTTAACCCATCAGCCAGGACCTTTTCAATCTAGTCCAATGAGTCAGCCATTTGGGTTCTCTCCCTCCCTCAAAGAGGTGAGGTGGAAACCACACTTTGTCCCCTAAAAAAAATATTTCCAGGAACAATCCTATTCCTTTGCTAATAACTTTCTGGACATCCCCTTCTATAAAAATCTTCCATTTTGTTCCACTCCTGGATGCACATCTCTACATGCTCAGTGGGGTCCTGCCTGATTCATGAAGGATTTCAGAAAGCCACTTAGATCTCCCAATTTACTTGGTTGAACTTTGTTAGTTACCAGAAGGAAGAATTTCTTCTGTCCTTTAAGGTCCTTCAAGTTGGGCTAAGAATCTAACTGATGTGAGGCAAAGTTGCAGGAGAAAATCAAATTTAGTTTTGTACATACATGGAATACATGTTGGCATGGAATTCTAATGACAGGTGACATGAGGCTCACTTGACATCCTGAGATGAGGAGAAGGGTGAAGGCTGGGGATACAAAGAGGAGGGAGACCACTGGCAGGCAGGTGAGAGGAGATGTTTGGAAAACAATGTTTGTCTTGTGCAGGTTAATTTCTCAGTTAAGGAGGAATTTCTCTTAATGCCCTCTTCCTACTATAGGCAGATAGTTGAAGGGGTTGGTAAAGAGTTTTTCCTGAATTAGCTGGGTTTTGATTGATTTTAACTCAAAAATAAATATTATGCCTAGGTTGCCCATGATGGGGCAGCCCGCTCTTGGCACCTACACATTTAAAAATTTTACTTTTTGGAGTAAATATTTAATGATATTTAATCTACTTGTTTTTTTTTAATTTTTTTTTCAACGTTTATTTATTTTTGGGACAGAGAGAGACAGAGCATGAACGGGGGAGGGGCAGAGAGAGAGGGAGACACAGAATCGGAAACAGGCTCCAGGCTCTGAGCCATCAGCCCAGAGCCCGACGCGGGGCTTGAACTCACGGACCTCGAGATCGTGACCTGGCTGAAGCCAGACGCTTAACCGACTGCGCCACCCAGGCGCCCCAATCTACTTGTTTTTAACAATTATGTGCAGATTATTTACAAAGCTTTATTAAGCATTAGGCAAAGTCAGTTTTATCTTAAGCTATTGTGTTTTTTGTGGATGGAAGATCTTATAAGAGGTAACATAACTTATTTGGCTAGTAAACTCAGGTAGAATAAAAGTCTGTTTATTTACTGTTGATAACTCTAAAGGTGTGTTTGTGTTCATTAAACCATCAACCTTAAAGTACCTTTAATTTTTTTTAATCTTTATTTTTGAGAGAGAAAAAGAGCATGAACAGGGGAGGGGCAGAGAGAGAGGGAGACACAGAATCTGAAGAAGGCTCCAGGCTCTGAGCTGTCAGCACAGAGCCTGACATGGAGCTCTAACTCATGGACTGCAAGGTCATGACCTGAGCTGAAGTCAGACACTTAACCCACCCAGCCACCCAGGCGCCCCTTAAAGTACCTTTAATATCAAATAATTTCTTAGATGTTTTGAATTTGAAAGCACTTGGGTTAGTTTCTACCTTTGGAGTTTTAGAATGCCCAGTGCTTAATGTCATTTGCCTTCAAAGCAACTAAATAGAGGTCTTCACAAAGTAATTTTAGCAATGCCATCCGAATGTAGAGGCATTTTTCATACATATAAAGATGCATGTGAACATACAGAGTCGCAGACCGTATAGCCTCTGTTGTAAAATTACTGTCGTGGAATAGGTATAAAACGTACTAGTTTCAGGTCACCTGCCTGGCTCAGTTGGTAAAGCATGTGGCTCTGGACCTTGGGGTTGTTGGTTCAAGCCCCATGTTGGGTGTAGAGATTACCTAAAAAATAAAATCTTAAAAAAAAACTTTTAAGTTTGGATCTGTTTTTATTTTTCTGCCCGATAGAATAAGTTAAGATTGTTGGTCTAGATGGCTAAAGTTTTTTTTTTTTATTTGTGGAGAAGACACTTAAGATTTTTATTTATCCTTGGCAAATCAAGTTTTAAATGGCTTTGCCTTCCATGTTTGCTTGGTAACAATGGTCTCCCTGGAATCTGCACTGTGAAGAGATGGCCCAGATAAGAAATTCCTGGAGAAGACCAGCAGAACACTGAATGTTTATATTTTGAAGGCAAAGGAAAAAAATGCAAGCACTTTCTAGAAGGACTTTTGATCTAGTTGAGCAAGAACTTTTACAATACTTGTAAGCCTTTTGAGATAAATAAGGGAGGTTTGTGGATTAGTAAAAAGGATTGGCATTCTTTGGATTATTTTTGGAACCAGATCTCTGTGCTCCAGTGAAGACTAGATCTGTAAGACAAGGACATCTGTTTTTAGCTTCTCAAGGAATTGGCCTGTTGCTTTAATAACAAAGGACTGACACACCCATCCATCTGTGAGAAAGTCTTCTTCTGGGTAAATTTTGCTTAACAGAAAAAGCCTAAAAGTTAAAAAATGAAAAAAAAATAAAAATGAAAAAATTCCTTAGCAGCTTTTAATTTGGCCAAAACTTTTTACTATAGAATTATTAAAATTTTTAAAAATATATTATCAGGTTTTAGCCAGGAAAAATGGTAACATTTCTGGCAGATTAAACATGGATCCGAAAAGACATCCTCAAAGAGAGTGTAAACAGTACTACTTTGACAAGAGCTAGAGCCACTCCCAAAGATAACTGAAGAGAGAGCCCAGGCAAGTGGAAAGCCAAGCCACCTTCTGAGGATGTAAAACCAGAGGGGCAAGAAGGAAATATTCCTAGGGGAAAAAGGATCCATAACCAATGAGTCTGGACTTGGAAAGGAAGGGATAATGTGAATTTTTATTTGTCACCTGGGCTCAGGAGGAATTGATTTAAAAATGGGACAAACAGGGGCACCTGTGTGGCTCAGTTCGTTAAGATTTTTGATTTCAGCTCAGGTCATGATCTCATGGTTCCTGAGAGAGAGCCGCTAGTCAGGCTCTGTGCTGACAGTATGGAATTGCTTGTCCTCTCTCTCTGCCCCTCCCTTAGCTAAACAAAATAAATGTCTTAAAAGGCAGAGAGAAAAGCATAAAAAGAAGAAGTAAGGAGTTTATTAGTAAGGAATTCATTGTTTGGAAAAGGTGGCCCTGCTAAGAAGAGCAGAGGTGCTCTTAGTAGATTCCCCAGTGTGGACCAGGAAATTCCAGGTTGACTCTTTCAAGGTTACCTTGCTGAGTGTTGAACCTGCAGTTGGGTTAGGTATTAAGTCTTGGTTTCCAGACTTGGGCCCTTAACCTAAGCGACATCATTTTGGGCCTGTGGATTTCTTTTCAACAGCCCTCACAAGGAAGCAGTAGTAAATTAGCTCTACTGTATGCTCATGCCTGATATGTATTATCTCATTTAATCTTCACAAGAATCCTCTGAGGAAAACCTAATTATTATTCCATGTCCTCACTGAGGAAACTGAGGCTGAGGATGTTGCAGAGCCTGCCAGGGCCCCACAACAGGGAGAGCTGTAGAATGGCCCAGCTGGCCCAGCCCTGACTCAGCCTGTGTACAGAATCCCTTTGATCACTGCTCTCCTGGAACAGAGAAGTGCTGGAGACAATGTGTGAGGAAGATCACTGGGGTGTCTCATGGATGTAGGTCTAGAGAAGGAGGTCCTGAACCACTGTCTAGATGTGTGGAATCCTGTTTATAAGGAGAGCAAAAGCCGTCATCAGAGGGCAAATTAATGGTCTCCCGGTAAATACTTTTTTGCTTGAAATAAATGTCTTTCTGAAGCTTTTAAATTAAATCTCAAGAAAAGCTCATTGGATACTGAAGAACATCCATAATGCAGAGAATGGGGAGGAAAAAGCAGTTTCTACATTCCACCTTTCCTCCTTTTATTAAACCATATTTGTCTGAAAAGAACTCCTTTCCGTTGGCTTTGAGAAAGACATAATAAGGGAGAAGAATCCCAGCCTGGAAGACACAGGAAAGGAGAATTATAGACTACCATGCCTTCCCTGGACACCCTTCCCATGTGCCCATTTCCTTCTAAGGATTTGGGAAACTGGGGATTGACAGTACACTCCAGATTCTTCCAAAATCCAGAAGCATCCCATCCTGAAATAGTGATAATAAATCTGTCTCTGGGCTCTGCCTCCTCCACTTGCACCCACCTTTGCCTGAGATAATCAGGAACTGCTAGACTAGATTATGGTGTTCTCAGTGTTCAGGGAGATTTTAATCCAAAACTCTAGGATGAAAGGACATGTAGGCTGAGGCTGGAAACCTACTTGGGGCTCCCAAGTGACTTCTAATCATGAACCACCTGCCAGCACATGAATTAGGGGTAATTAGTTGATCTGGGTCCCCAGGGAAGGTATGGACCTCTCCTCAAGCACAGTCTCTAGTTCCCCAACTTTTCCTTCTCCAGGTCAACTGAGTCACATACCACTTGCCCTGGGCAAGTGAGACCCAGCCTTTTCACTTGCCAGTAGGCAGAACCCAGAAGCTCTGTGCACAGGCAGGCTGAGACAATCACATTGAGACACACAGTGGGGTGGGAGGGGGGGCTGGCCCTGGGAAAACCAGGGCCTTAATGCATAGCCTGGGACCCTAAACTAACCTGGACCTGCACCTGTGACTGGGCCAGGGTAGCTTCCCCTGCCACAGGTGAAGCATGGAGTCAATCCTGAGGGGCGGGGCCATCTGGAACTGCCGCCAAAAGGTAGTGGCCCCATGATACACCCCTCCAGCTGGACTGTGGGATGGCAGTGCCATGTGTCCCTGTCCACATGCCCTGGAGGCAGCGGTGGTCTCAAGGCAGGGAGCAGTTCGGCAAGTCCCCTGCACAACCCACATCCTCAACCTTCCTCCCCAGCCCTGTGCAAACACGTCAGAGAATATATTCAATGTTTGTTCTCCACCGTGGTGGCTCTAACATCTCAGAAGAAAAGAGGATGGTTTTTTAGATGGTTTGGTTTAATCAGAAACTCATGTGTTTTTCTTTCTTAGGTTTTGAGATAAGCTTCCTTCTTCTCTCTTCCTTGTTGCCCTTTTCTTGGGAATAGCTTCAGCTGCTCCACAACTCAATCAGAGCTCTGATGCACATTGATCCCAGTGGAAGGCAACACACGGGAAGCTATATGGAGTAACATCTAACCTGTCCAGAGAGACCCCTGCAGAGAACGTTCCATGTTGGTAGGAGTTCAGAGCAGAGAGTAGCTTCCTGAACCCACTCTTACCAAGGCAATAAGCAGGGCACCATGGCTGTGCACAATGTGGGCATATGTCCTGCTCTGTGGTTGCTGGGGAACAGACCCCAGAAGCATCAGGCCATCTTTGGCTATGTTTTCTCCTCCTCTGTGAGCACATCCACTTGGAGCAGATGAGTTGGTTTTAAATAGAAATAAAGATCATAGGGAAGGATTTAAGATGGCAGAACAGCATGGACACTGAATTGTCTCATCACTGAAATGCAGCTACATCACCACCAAACCATTTTGAACACCTAGGAAATTGATCTGAGGATTAGTGCAACAATCTGCATAGCTTGAGCTACAGAACTCAGCAGGTCCATGGTGTGGAGAAGTCAAGTGGGGGAGAGGAAAGCCCTGGAGGGAAGGGAGCCACTTTCATGGAGAGAGAACAGAGAAAGAAAGAGAAATAGGGAGAGTGCTGCACATCGGGATCATGCACTAAAAGCCCTCTCCCTGAAAGTAGCTGGAGAGAAAGAAAGAGAAAGTGAAAATACTCACAGGGGACTGAACAAGAAATCTGTTCCCCAAAATCATTTACAGGGAGAAAGAAGACGGTTTCAATACCACCAGGATTCTATAAAGAGTGGAGAGCAGAGTGAAATTTCAGAGTTCAGTTCCTGGCTGTGCTCTGATGAGGAAGCAGGGCAAATCCCTAGGAACAGGCAGTGGGGTCTGACTGATCTGTGTGCCACATGGGAAGAAGTGGTTCCCCTGCTTGGAGTGCATTTGGTAGAGGCCAAAGGTCCCAGTGGACCACAGAGGGTAGCTAAGTTTGTGGTTATTGGGATAAAGATGCCAGACTGCAGTAAACCTGGCTCCTGCTGTGTGTTGTGGTTTGTCATAATCTCTGAAACTCTGTCACTGCATGACTGCACAGACATTTTCTGGGGCAAGGCGGCACCTGGCCCTTGCTCAGTGAGACCCTCCTCCAGAGATTTGGCATGGATACAAACCACAGTGTTCTCTGAATTAGGGGATTTTGAAACACAGCCTCAACTGAGATAAAACTCTAGAGGGAGGTGCCGCCTGGACGTCAGACAGCTTGGACATGGACAAGATAGATACAGGGAGTGGACAAAGACCTGAGACAAAGGAGGGATGCTTAATCGCAGGTGGGTGAGAACACAAACTTCCTGTGCCAGATACTAGGGAACTAGGTGAAGCTATCTCACACATGCGCATGCACACACTCACACTGATCCATCCCAGTAAGCTAAGCAGCGCCACCTAGTGAAGAAAGGAGCTGTTAAACCAAGTCCTGCCTAACTGACCCCTCCAAGCACACCCTCCAGAAGATCAGCACAAGTCACTCCACCTGGTTATATTACGGACTGTTGGGGTACCTGGGTGGCTCAGTTGGTTAAGCGTCCAACTTCGGCTCAGGTCATGATCTCATAGTCTGTGTGTTCAAGCCCTGTGTCAGTATCTGTGCTGACAGCTCAGAGCCTGGAGCCTGCTTCAGATTCTGTGTCTCCCTCTCTCTCTCTACCCCTCCCGCAGTCACACTTTGTGTGTGTGTGTGTCTCTCTCTCAAAAATAAATAAACATTGAAAAATTTTTTAAAAGATTATGGATTGTAGAATGCTTCATAGTTTCAGTTCTAGGAGAAACTGGATGTAACTTCATTCAGGTGTCATTCTTTCTTGCTCGTTCCCTTACTTGTTCGTTTTATGCACCTCTGTTTTTCCTTAAGTTGTTTTCTTTTCTCTCTCTTTTTTGGATATACAAAGAATTTTTTTTTCTTTTTTTACTTTATCTTTTATTTTTAAAATTTTTTCTCTTTTTCATTTTCTTTATTATACATTTTTTTAACTTTTAAATGTTTTCTTACCTTTTTTTCTTTCCTTTCCCTTTTTTCTCTATTCTCTCATGCTTCTTTCAACAATCTGACTGAAAGACAGCTAGGACCTAGCTTTCTTTATTTGTTTTTTTGCTTTGTTTTTCATTTTTAATTTTTTTTACTTTATTAATTCCTTTTATCCCTTCAAAATGATGAAATGAAGGATTTCATCCCAAAAGAAAGAACAGGAAGAAATGACAGTCAGGGACTCATCAACAAGATTTCTGAACTAGAATTGAGAACCATAATAATAAGAATACTATCTGGGGTTGAAAAAGGTATAGAAGATACAAGGGAATCCCTTTTTGTAGAGATAAAAGAAATAAAATATAAAAATACTATAACAGATACCGTCTCAAATGGGTGCAACGATGGCAATAATTGACAAAGCAGAGCAGTGAATCAGGGATAGAAAAGATAAAATTATGGAGGGGCACCTGGGTGGCTCAGTCAGTTAAGCGTCCAACTTCAGCTCAGATCATGATCTCACAGTCTGTGAGTTCAAGCCCTGTGTCAACCTCTGTGCTGACAGCTCAGAGCCTGGAGCCTGCTTCAGATTCTGTGTCTCCCTCTCTCTCTGCTCCTCCCCTGCTCATGCTCTGTCTCTCTCTGTCTCAAAAATAAATAAAAACATTTTAAAAAATGTTTAAAAAAAGATAAAATGGTGGCGAATGGTGAAGCAGAAAATAAGAGGAAAACAAAGGCAAAAGATCATGATACAAGATTAGAGAACTCAGTGACTTATTAAAAAGGAATAACATCCAAATCATAGGAATCCCAGAAGATGAAGAAAGAGAAAAAGGGGCAGAATGTATATGTGAGAAAATTATAGTGGAAAACTTTCCTAATCTGGGGAAGGACACAAATATCAAAATCCAGGAAGCACAGAGATCTCTCATTAGATTCAACAAAACCCACCACCATTAAGACATGCCATAGTCAAATTTACAAAATAGACAAGGAAAGAATTACAAAAGCAGCAAGGGGAAAAAAGTCCTTAACATATAAGGGAAGACATATCAGGTACACAGCAGACTTATCCACAGAAACTTGGCAGGCAAGAAAGGAGTGGCAAGATATATTACACGTGATGAATCAGAAAAATATGCAGCCAAGAATTCTTTAACCAGCAAGGCTCTCATTCAAAACAGAAGGAGAGATAAAGAGTCTCCCAAACAAAAACTAAAAGAATTTGTGACCACTAAACCAGCCCTGTGAGAAATTTCAAGGAGGACTCTGAGTGGAGAAAGATAAAACAAAACATCAAAGACCAAAAGCAACAAAGACTAGAAAAGACCAGAGAACATTACCAGAAACACCAACTCTACAGGCAATATAGTGGAACTAAATTCATATCTTTCAATACTCACTCTAAATGTAAATGGACTAAATGCTTCAATCAAAAGACATAAAGCATCAGAATGGATAAGAAAACAAGACCCATCGATAGGTTGAGTCCAAGACACTCATTTTAGATCTGAAGAAACTATAAGATTGAAAGTAAGAGGATGGAGAGCCATCTATCATGCTAATCGTTGTCAAAAGAAAGCTGGAGCAGCCATACTCATATAAGACAAACTAGATTTTAAAATAAAGACTGTGACAAGAGATAAAGAAGGGCATTATATTATATTTAAGGGGTCTATCCACCAAGAAGATCTAACAATTGTAAATATTTATGCACCCAACATGAAAGCACCCAATATATAAATCAATTAATCACAAACATAAAGCAACTCATTGATAATAATACCATAATAGTTGGGGACTTCCACACCCCAATTATAGAAATAGACAGATCATGTAAGCAGAAAATTAACAAGGAAACAATGACTTTGAATGACACACTAGACCGGAAAGACTTAACAGATTCATTCAGAATGTTTCATTCTAAAACAGCAGAATACACATTCTTCTCGAGGTCTCATGGAACATTCTCCAGAATAGATCACATACTGCCTCAGAAATAAGCCCTCGACAAGTACAAAAAGATTGATATCATGACTTGCATATTTTCAGATCTCAATGCTATGAAACTCAAGATCAACCACAAGAAACAATTTGGAAAGACCAGGAATACTTGGAGATCAAAGAATACCTTACTAAAGAATGAATGGGTTAACCAAGAAATTAAAGAGGAAATTTAAAAGTATATGGAAACCAATTAAAATGAAAACATGACACCTCAAAACCTCTGAAATGCAGCAAAGTCAGTGATAAGAGGGAAGCATATAGCAATCCAGGCCTTCCTAAACAAGGAAGAAAAGTATCAGATATACAACTTAACCTTACACCTAAAACAGATTGAAAAAGAACAGAAAATAAAGCCCAAAACCAGCAGAAGAAGGGAAATTAGTGAAAATTAGAGCAGAAAGCCATGATATAAACAAAACAAAACAAAACAAAACAAAACAAAATAGTAGAACACATCAATGAAACTAGGAGCTGGTTCTTTGAAAGAATTAACAAAACTGTAAACCTGTAGCCAGATTGATCAAAAAGAAAAAGAGAAGGGCCCAAATAAATAAAATCATGAATCAAAGAGGAGAGATCACAACCAACACTGCAGAAATACAAACAATAATAAGAGAATCTTATGAGCAATTATATGCCAACAAATTGGGCAAATTGGAAGAAATGGACAACTTCCTAGAAACATATAAACTACCAAACTGAAACAGGAAGAAATAGCAAATTTGAACAGATCCACAACCAATAAAGAAACTGAGTCAGTAATCAAAAATCTCCCAACAAATAAGAGTCCAGGGCAGGATGGCTTTCCAGGGAAATACTACCAAACATTTAAAGAGAGTCAACACCTATTCTTTTGAAGCTGCTCCAAAAAATAGAAATAGAAAGAAAACTTCCAAACTTGTTCTAGGAGGCCAACAGTACCTTGATTCCAAAACCAGACAAAGACCCCACTGAAAAGGAGAACTACAGACCAATTTCCCTGATGAACATGGTTGCAAAAATTCTCAACAAGATACTAGCAAACCAGTTCCAGCAATACATTAAAAGATTTATTCACCACGATCAAGTGGGATTTATTCCTGGGATGCAGGGCTGGTTCAGTATCTGCAAATCAATCAATGTAACATACCACATTAATGAAAGAAAGGATAAGAACCACCTGATCCTCTCATTGATACAGAGAAAACACTTGACAAAGCACAGCATTGTTTCTTGATAAGCCCTCAAGAAAGCAAGGATAGAAGGAACATAGGTCAATATCTTAAAGGCCATATACAAAAGACTCACAGCTAATATCATCCTCATTTTGGAAAAACTGAGAGCTTTTCCCTTAATGGTCAAGAACACGACAGGGATATTCACTCTCACCACTGTTCTTCAACAGTGTTGGAAGTCCTAGCCTCAGACAACAAGAAGAAATAAAAAGCATCCAAATTGGCAAGGGGGAAGTTGAACGCTCACTCTTTGCAGAAGACATGATACTCTACATGGAAAACCCAAAAGACTCCACCAAGAAACTGCTGGAGCTAATACATGAATTCAGCAAAGTCACAAGATATAAAATCAATGTACAGAAATTGGTTGCATTTCTATACACCAATAATAAAGAAACAGAACGAGAAATCAAGGAATTGATACCATTTACAATTGTACTGAAACCCATAAAATATCTAGGAATAAACCTAACCAAAGAGGTAAAAAATCTATACAATGAAAACCATACAAAGTTTATGAAAGAAATTGAGGAAGACACAAACTAATGGAAAAGCATTCCATGCTTGTGGATTGGAAGAACAAATATTGTTAAAATGTCGATACTGCCCAAAGCAATCTACATATTCAATGGATCCTTATCAAAATAATGCCAGAATTCTTCACAGAGCTAGAATAAACAATTCCAAAATTTGTACAGAACCAGAAAAGACCCCTAATAGCCAAAGTAATGTTTAAAAAGAAAACCAAAGCCAGAGGCATCACAGTTCTGGACTTCAAGCTATAATACAAAACTGTGATCATCAAGACAGTAATATGGTACTGGAACAAAAACACACACATAGACCAGTGGAACAGAATAGAGAACCCATAAATGGACCCACAAACATGACCAACTAATCTTTGACAAAGCAGGAAAGAATATCCAATAAAATAAAGACAGACTTTTCACCAAATGGTGTTGGGAAAAGTGGACAGCGAAATGCAGAAGAATGCACCTGGACCACTTTTTTATATGCTACACAAAAATAAACTCAAAATGGATGAAAGATCTAAATGTAAGACAGGATGCCATCAAAATCCTCGAGGAGAAAACAGGCAAAAACCTCTTGGACCTTGGCCACAGCAACTTCTTACTCAACATGTCTCTGAAGGCAAGGGAAATGAAAACAAAAATGAACTATTGAGACCTCATCAAGATAAAAAGCTTCTGCACAGCATAGGAAACAATCAATAAAACTAAAAGGTAACTGACAGATATTTGCAAATGACATATTAGATAAAGGGTTAGTATGCAAAATCTATAAAGAATTTATCAAGCTCAACACTCAAAAAACAACTAATACAGTGAAGAAATGGGCAAAACACATGAATAGACACTTCTCCAAAGAAGACATCCAGATGGCTAACAGACACATGAAAAAAATGCTCAACATCACTCATCATCAGGGAAATACATATCAAAACCCCAATGAGATACCATCTCACACCAGTCAGAAATGCTAAAACTAACAACTCAGGCAACAACAGATGTTGGTGAAGAGACAGAGAAAGAGGAACACTTTTTCACTGCTGGTAGGAATGCAAAGTGGTGCAGCCACTCTGGAAAACAGTATGGAGGTTCCTTAAAAAATTAAAAATAGAACTACCCTACCATCCAGCAATTGCACTACTAGGCATTTACCCAAATGATACAGGAGTGCTGATTTGAAAGGGCACATGCACCCCAATGTTTATAGCAGCACTATTGACAACAGCCAAAGCATGGAAAGAGCCCAAAAGTCCACCGACAGATGAATGGATAAAGAATAAGTGGTATATATATATATATGTGTGTGTGTGTGTGTGTGTGTGTGTGTGTGTATGTATGTACACACACACACACACACACACACACACACACACTGGAATATTACTTGGATATCAAAAAAATGAAATCTTGCCATTTGCAACAACATGGATGGAACTGGAGTGAATTACGCCAAGCAAAATAAGTCAGTCAGAGAAAGACAAATATCATATGATTTCACTCATATGTGTAATTTAATAAACAAAAACAGATGAACATAGGGGAAGGGAAGCAAAAATAAGATAAAAACTGAGAGGGAGACAAACAATAAGAGCCTCTTAAATACAGGGAACAAACTGAGGGTTGTTGGTGGGGTGTTAAGGGTGGGGATGGGTGAAATGGGTTCAGGGCATTAAGGATGGCACTTGTTGGGATGAGCACTGAGTGTTATATGTAAGTGATGAATCACTAAATTGTATTCCTGAAATCATTATTACACTGCAGGTTAACTAACTTGGAATTATATAAAAGATAATTAAAATATAAAATAAAATTAGATCTTTAGCACACACACACAAGAAGAAATAAAGATGATAGGTTATTTGTTTTTCTGCAGGATGAAAAAGGGTGGAGAGGAGTGAGTGAGAGGAATATAAAAATGACTGAACAGCACAATCAGGAATATGACCAAGGGAAACATAGCTTCATGATGGCAATGAGTGACATTGGTGACATGGTGAGTGTGGCATGAATTGCTTCATCTCCCTGGTACTATACCAAAAAAAATCTCCTGCTTGTTAACATTCTATTTCCTTTTTCTTGAAGACCAATGAAGAATTCAGGCATGTGACCAATGGCCCTCAAATCCAGAAGCACAAGAAGGGGAAAGCATTTTGAGCATCTCTCTTTGCTGAGTTCCCTTCATCTGTGGACTGGAGAGAGAAAGGCTATGTAACTCCCGTGAAGGATCAGGTGTGACAATATTTAGCAGGTTCCTCTCAAGAATAAAGGCAAAAGGAATCAATGTCCTTGCTATGGTAGGCTGAGAAACAATGTGCAGTTCGCTATGTTTTAACAGAGTTTCAGATGTGTGGGATGCTCTCAAATCTTGCTATTTGTTTTGTTGACTGAGAGCTTTATAATTAGGTTTGTGGCTTATGTTGGGTTTTTAGTGCAACTGGTGCCCTTGAAGGACAGATGTTCCGGAAAACTGGCAAACTTGTTTCTCTGAGTGAGCAGAACCTGGTGGACTGCTCTCTGTCTAAAGGCAATGGAGGCTTCAGTGGTGGCCTAGTGGCTTGTGTCTTCCAGTATGTTAAGGAGAATGGAGTCCTGGGCTCAGACAGGTCCTATCCTTATCCTGCACAGGTAAACAGAGCTCCTGATCTTCCTATCAAAGTTGAACATTTTAAGGAAGCAGAGATATCATATTTAATATTCTCATTTTAGATTGTAGTCTTAGTATCTGCAAACTTTCAGAACTGTCATTAAAATTTGTTAGCCTTGCACAGTTCTCTGCTCATATCATTACCATATTACTGTTCCTACATCTCTGCTATGTGGTGATATACATGCTGTCTTATATATAGTACAGATTTCTCCAGAATGAAAAATTTCTCAGGGCAGGTAGACCATGAATTTCTTATTTAAATAGACACCTTCTACTGTTCATTTCAAAACAACCAATAGCATTTCAGGTCCTGGGATTCTTAATACCCAACTTGAATTGAAAACCATTCAGCTACAAACTGTCTTGCACTCATTTTCCCCTGGAGGTGGATCATAGTGATCAGGTCTCTTTCCCTTTCCCTTTGAAAGGATGAATCCTGCCTTTCACACAATCCAGAATATTCAGCTGCTGATTTGACTGTCTCCTGGGAGTCTATGGGCTGGGAGATTATGATCACAGAGGCAAGTGTGGGGCCCATCTCTGTTGCTATCAATGCAACCTTATATTCTTTCTAGTTCTAGAAAAAAGGTAAACATTTATCTATGTAGAAATGTGGGCAGAGAAGTGGGAAAACCACCATGATATATGACAAGATTGACTCTTTGGTGTGTAGAATTTAATGTAGAATTTTTCTGGGTTTGGATTTAACACAATTGTTCATTCTGTACATGTAATATTTGTGCCTGATGTATCCATTGACATGACTGGATCTATATTGCCCATATTTTCAGCACTTCATAAGTATCCTTAAAGATGGCATAATTCTATCAGTATACCTTACCTTATTTCCATTTTACAAATTATTACATATTTCAAATTTTCTGAATGATTTTACTACAAAAAATTGGAACAAAGCCCTTGGCTCAAGTAATTTTGTGTTCTGTGCTCTTCCTCAGGCTGACATCCTCAAAGTAGAATGAGAAGATTTTCACAAATGGGTTTTTATGCCTCTTGTCTAGTTGTTTATTTTTAAATTTGTTAAATTAATTTATTTATTTTGAGAGAGAGACAGCACAAGTGTGGGAGGAACAGAGATAGAGGGAGCGAGAAAGAGAATCCAAGCAGGCTCCACACTGTCAGTGCAGAGGCTGATGTGGGGCTCGAACTCACAAACCATGACATCATAACTTGAGCTGAAATCAAGAGTCAGAGGCTTAACCAACTGAGCCACCCAGATGTATCTATTTTTTTTAACTTTTTAAAAATGTTTATTCATTTATTTTTGAGAGAAAGAGAGACAGAGAGAGAGAGAGAGAGAGAGAGAGAGATCATGAGCATGTGAGAGGCAGAGAAAGAGAGAATCCTAAGCAGGCTCCACGTTGTTAGTACAGAGCCTGATGTGGGGCTGGATCTCATGAACAGTGAGATCGTGATCTGAACAGAGACTAAGAGTCAGATGCTTAACCAACTGAGTCACCCAGGTGCCCTTATCCACTTGTTTAAAAACGAGAGTGCACCACTTTGTATTTATTCCAGTATTAGATGAGAACCTAAATTATTAGCATAGCTCAAAAAAGATGTCTTTTAAATATTATCTGCCTTTGTGTCATTTTAACAAGTTTTGAAATGTTTCCCATACTATGGTTGATAGGTTGAGTTACCATCACGTGTATCTGGGGTGTTCTCAACCCAACATTGAATTTTCCTTCTCCAGGTATCTACTATGATCCAAAGAGCAGCAGTGAAAACCTGAATCACAGTGTTCTGGTGGTTGGCTATGGCTTTGAAGGAGAACAATTGGATAACAAAAAATATTAGGTTGTCAAGAACAGGTATAAAGTGCCAAAAATACTTCTCTTTGAAACTGAAAAGATTTCCCTTTATAAATCAGTGCTTGGATGCAGATCCTCAAACCCTTTGAGCACAATTCTGAAATCCCAGCAGTGTTTACCTCACTTAGGGGGAACACAGACATTTTCATCTCATGATAACATTAAGATACTGACTCAGGGTGCCTGGGTGGCTCAGTCTGTTAAGCATTCAACTTCAGCTCAGAACAGAATCTCACAGTTTGTGAGTCTGAGCCCTTCTTTGGGCTCTGTGCAGACAGCACAGAGCCTGGAGCCTGCTTCGGATTCTGTGTCTCCCTCTCTCTCTGTCCCTTCCCTGTTTGTGCTCTGTCTCTCTCAAAAATTAATAGACATTAAAAAACATTATAAAAAAGGATACTGTCTCAGTCTTTCTAGGGTATTGATATAACTATGATACCATTATATTTCTAAATTGGAGATGAAAATTTTTTTCTTATTTTGGAAACACATCTGGCCCCAAGAGTTTCCTTTTCCTGCTCATGTTGCAGTCCATTAAAGGTTTTGGGATAGTATTCTGTGCAGGGTTAAAACCCAACCATGAACAAGAATGGCCTCTCCTGATTCTTCCTGAATCTGTGTTGGCCTGTGGTGCACTGCTCAGTATCAGGTACTATTGTTCATGAAGATAAATGTGTTTGATTGTTTGAGTAAAATGTCAAACCCTGTGTTCTTTCAGCTGGGGTACATCATCCGCTACATACTGATGGTCAAGGACCGGGACAACCCTGTGGAACCAGGGTCTGCTTTCCTACAGTGTGAGATGATAGTGTAAGAAAAGACTTGACTCGGGACAGAATTTGCTGAAGAGGATTTTATCTTAACAGTGACCAGACCTTACTGTGTGAGATAAAATACTTGAACAGTTGAAGATCCAAGTTGTTAATTGATTTTGTGACAGTTTATGCCGGTAATGTTCCCAACTCTCTCATTATTGCTGTAAATAGCTTTGTATGAACTTATCAAATAACTTGTAAAATTCATCTTTTATTTTTATTTACTTATTTTGAAAGATTTATTTATTTTAGAGAGAGTGTGTATGTGCAAGGGGATGGGCAGAGGGAGAGGGAGAGGAAAGAATCCTCAAGCAGGCTCCCTGATGAGTGTGAAACCCAATGGACATGGGGCTCGATCCCAGGACCCTGAGATCATGACCTGAGCCAAAATGAAGAGCTGCATGCTCAACCATCTGGGACATGCAGGTGCCCCAAAACTGCATATTTTAAAATGATGTATGAAGTTTTTCCTTTTAAAATAAAGACATTTCAAAGTGGAAGTAGGGTAAGTTTTTAATTAATTAAATTTTCATAGAGTTAAAAATGCTATTGGTGTCTAGGAATGTAACTGAATATGCCAGTGGCCCACTAGGAGAATGCTGGATGGTGTCTGGTTCTTGTAGTTGTAAATATGCACATGTCATGGCAGCTGCCCTTTGGCTGTGTCCGTCCCAATGCTTGAATAGAGCAAAATATGAACAATGATCTGTAAGGACAAAGATACGTTCTTTCAATGAGGAAAAACTTGACACGTTAGAAAAGTGAACATACATACATTGAATTACCAAGGTAGAATAGTGCCTTAAAGATCATGGTCATTTGACCCCAAATGGTTACAACCCACGCAAGTACAGGACAGATGTCACGGTCAGTTTCAGGTGAATCTTCCCCAAATGCCAGAGAAGATCATGTAACCTCTTTGTGGATGAGGAAGAACTGGACGCAGTGGGTTGTAGGAATGTGTATCTTGGGTCCACAAGGGTTAAGGGTAAACCCCAGACACAAGGCCAGCTTCAAAAATAGAACTGGGCCTCAGAGGTGGCAGACAGGTGAGGACATCCAAAGTGATCATCTGAGGCCTCATTTACACCCAGCCACTCAAGCCCGGAATTGATTAAAAGAAGACATTCTGCCTACTGTTCGCTGGCTAAAGAAGCACATAGTTCTATTTTCTCTCTGCAGGTTAATTGACTCATGTTCCCACTCAGAAAGCATGAGGAGAAGATGTAAGGTTGTAGTTAATAGACCCCGTAACCGGTCATGAGCACATGAGGTGGAAGACAGCAGGTCTCAGCTCACAAGACCTCCAGCACCTTGAGACAAGTCCCTTTGGACTGGGCCACTTGTCATGGCGGAAGGACTCTCCATGAGACTTCCCTCCTAGACGCTTACATTTCCAACTGTTTAACCTAAAATGACAAATGTGGTGTGTGCAGGGAAATTCTATGGGCTTCCTGACAGTGCTGTCAGGGGCAGTCACAGGAGAGGTGGGGATTCCCCAGCGGAATCCCTTCTGCCAGGGGGAAACTGTATTGGAACAACCAGAACTGATGCAGCACATTCTGGGTCTCAGCCATCACCTGGTGGAAGGCACATCTCCAACCGCCAGGAGGAGCAGGTGTTGGGAGGGGGAGGAGGTAGCTCAGAACAGCAGGAGGAAGAGGTGCCTGATGAGAACCCAGAGGAGCCGGTCAGGGGGACAATAGAAAAGAGGGGTTTCTGAGCAGAGGCTCGGGCTCAGAACCCCGGAGGAAAGAGACAGCGCATCTAGAGAACGTGGAAAGAGAGTGACGTGATGGTGCGGGGAGATGAGGCTGGGTCCACACAAGGGTTTTAGGACAGGGTGGCACCACTGGGGAAGCAATGGAGAGACCGGTTATCTGTTAATGTAAACACACTCTCGGAATCCTCGCAGCTCTGTGATTTTGTCAAAAATTGTCTCTCCCGTTTCCCACCTGGGCTCAGGGGCATGGTTCTTCCTGGAAGTCGTTTCAAGAGCTGGAACCCCCTTTTGGGATGGGCTAGTGGCCACACAGAGGCACTGGCAGGGAGTGTGGGCGGGGAGTTCTATCTGGGCTGCTGACCAGGGCGCCTGCGCGGGCCTCCCCATTGCTTGGGCTCCCACAGTTTGAAGGTGGATCTGAGATCAAGTCCCAACAACAGGTGTGCCAGGACGCTCACAAGGAGCTCCAGACTCCTATGGTCTGACCTTACTCCCTGGTGAGACTCTGCTCCTGCATGTATTTGGAGCCTGTCACCAGGGACGGCCCAGGGACCTGGAGATGGGCTGAGACCCCACCTGTGATGGGGAGAGCCAAGGCCACTGAGCAGAGGGGTGTGTGGCATGAACACAAGACTGGGACCGTTTGGAACATGCAGTCTGCCACAGTTGGTTTCTGAACATCCCCTAGAAAGGACTCCTTGTGACTGTCATCTTGCTTCACCATGACAGGCTCGCTCAGCCTGCTGTCCACACTGTCCTGGGAGTTCAGACCAAGACTCTGAGAACATGTGCAGGTGCCGATGTGAAGGAAAGCAGGAAGAGCTGGCTGATGTGTGAACTGCAGATATTAGAAGCTTGTGTACTTTTCAAAGTTACGTATATTTTTTAAACTTGTGAAAAGTTCCAAAGTGCATCTTCGGAGTTTTCAGAATGGTTGTGTTTTCTAAGTTTGTCTCCCTTTAGACTGAGCAGCTTTTCACCAGCACTGCCTTCAAGGTCATTTGAACCAGTGAGCTGGAGTCAGTGGAGGGCAGCGCTGGGCGGGGCACAGACATGCCCTCCCTCAGCTGCCCAGGAGCAAGCCAGCCTTGGGGCAGAGAGGCTTCTGGAAGTTCTCTGGGGTTTCAGCAGTGTGCCATGGCTACCATGCCTCTAGGGTCTTCAGAGTGCAAGGACCAGAGGGGCTCAGGCAGAGGGGATCCCCTCAATCCTGCACACCGGACAGAAGTGCTGGCCGAAGTCAAGGTGCCAAGATCAACAGCACACAAAACAGAAAGGGCTACAAGTCAATTATTGCACAGTGTCCCCCGGCACCTGGTGGTACAATTATAGCCAGAATTAGGTTTCTGCCTTTCCCCTGTCATAGGAGAAGAGGACACCGGTGCCCTCAAAAGATTCGGTATGTTAGTAAGCTGTGTGTTACAAACTAGGTGGAGAATGTTTTATTCCACTTGATGACATACTCCTAATGGATGGTGTTGCTCATAGGACATGGTGACTGCAGTTCAGATGCTTTCCCTGCAGGGGAGGGAGAACCAGGGACTGACTTAAAGGGAAGGGGAAAGGGCAGGCTTTGAAGGTTAAATTAGAGTGTTGGGAGGCAGATTTGCTTCTGGGGTCAAGGGCTTATCTGTAACACTACATGGCATCAGGGAGAGATCAAGTGAGTGCCCCATTTCTTCCCGCCTGGTGGGCAGCACTCGGATGAGTGACTGTGTCACAACAGAACATCTTCAGCCTCTGCACTGACTTGGGTCACAATTCAGGGGAATTACTGGCAGGCTCCCCCAGCCCTTTCCCTCCCCTGCAGGGCTTTGTGTCTGAACCTATTGGAATTTGCGGCTAAGGGAGAAGCTAGAATAAGGACAACGTCAAGTTCTACAGAGCACTGGGCAGGGGGAGGAGTTCACCGGTGACAAGTACCTGCACAGATTATGTTAAATGTGAATGGAATGGCCTCCCTGTGACATACCAAAGACATCAAAGGGAATATCTATAGTGAAATATAATGTGTTGCAGTGTATAAATGGTGGGGCGCAGGGCATCAGGGCTGTAGTGAAATTGGCAGGTATGGGGACCCGTGCACGGTCACTATGAAGTGCCTGCAGACACCCGTGCATCCTGGAGTGCTGGGATGGCATGCGGACACTGCAACAGCATGCTGACCTGATTTTCATAAGGGCAGCAACAGAATAAGACATGGGTAACATCGCTGACCAGATTACCACTTCCAGGTGTAAAATAAGTAAGTCCCAGGATGTACTGTACAGGATGGGACCATAGTTCATTATACTCTACTCCATATTTGTAAGTTCCTAAGGGAGTAGCTCTTAAAAGTTCTTATCACAAAAAGCACAGACCAGGCAGGAGTTCTGAACCTGGAGCAAAATTTAAAATCTGCTCAGGGCCTTGCCTTTTTCTGTAACACACCTTCTGTCACCTGTGTTCAGGATAAGCACTGAGAACCCTTCCTCCAGTAGCTGTGACCCTCACAGAACCTCCAGGCTGGAATCAAACTGCAATTGTTGGGCCCCTTGGGGTCTGGGAAAACCACCCTGGAGGGATCTGTTAAGTGTGGGCTGCTGAGAAGATTCCTCAGAAAACACTGGCCCAGACTCTCCTCTGCCAACTCCACCAGGTTCCCGCCCTCACCCTGTCATCCAAGCCAACAGGTAGGTGCCTCATTCTTGGTTCCTGTCTCTCAACTCCGTGCTTGCTTTGTGCTGTCTCCTGTCACAGTCTAGGAGGAGTGCTGGCTTTGTTTTAGTTGCTTGGCTCATGTCACCTGGGTCCCCATACCTTGGTGACCTTAGGTATGGTCAGCCTGGCTGTGGGTCCTGTGTCTACCCCTTCCTGGCCTGAACTTGCAGATGTCCCAGCAATAGTAAGGACAGGCCTCACAGAAATCACGGTCAAATATCCAAAAGTGCAAATCACAAATGTCAAGTTGCAGATGGTGTTGTGTTCTACTTGGGGAGCTACTTGGGGGGTTGGGAAGGGTTCAGCCCTTGAAGACACAACGAGTTTGGATGAGCATAGCTTCCAGATTGCACAGACCAACATTGGGCACAGGATGGTCCCTCCTCTTAGGCTTTCTTCTTGGAATGCTGAGCACACCCAGTGACTGGAGAGCAGAGAGCAGTGCAGTTGGGTTCCTGTGGAATCCCGTTCCTGTGCATCTCAAAGTTGATTCTCTTGGAATGAATGCTCTGTAATGAGGTTTCAAGTTGGGATTGTCCACTCACATGGAGCCTCATCGTAGACAAGTTTTGCTACATTCCTCTACCTTCAGCAGACAGTTATGTGTGGATTCACACCCACAACTGAGGGTTGCCATTCCTTCCCCAGGGAGAGCCACCTGAGATGAGCATGTGGAAATTGTGTCATCTGGGATGTTGTTTCTGCTGAATCACACTGAGCAAGGGAATTACATCTGGGAAAATAAGAATATATCCTAGTATTGATTTCAATTTGTGACTCAAAATCACTTGTGTACACGATATCGCGTAGTGTCATATCTGTAGCCACATCAAAAACAATGGTATTATAGATGATGTTTCTATGTCATCCCTCTCTCCATGAGGAAGGACATCTGGATAAAATTTGTTGGGAACAGGGGACAGTTTACTGAGGTTAACATGCCCTTTCCACTTATTTTTTGTGAACACAGAAGAATTGCTACTTTGGGAAGAAATAATACCAAAGTGGATTGATGTCTACAATGTTGCTCATACATATTGCTACTACTTTCTGAGCACCAAGTGTGTGCAGAGCACTGGACAAAATACAGTACATGTGACACCTCATAGATGTCCACACGAGAGCCTACAGGGTATCTCTCCACAATTTCACTGAAGCCTGGAGGGGCCAAGCGGGCTGCCCTTGCAACACAGCTGGCAGTTCATGAAGCATCTGGTTCTTTTGCCAGTGTCTATGATGACTTCAGCATAAAGGCAATCTCATACACGCATTTTTCATTTTCTTCTGTAGTTTTGATTTGATTTATAAATGTAGGATGGGTTACACCTTCTCTGAGGGCAGCAGTTTTCCTGATTTAATGATTAGGCTCAGACTCTGAATATGGACCAGGCCAGTGCTTCTAGTTGTAGGTCAAGTTCCCTCACAATTCCTGCTGTTCCCCCTAGAGGGAGCCAGCCTCCTGCTGTGGGGTTAAATTTATTCCAGTCTGAACCACAAGGGAGGCAGGATAGGATGAGAACTTGTGTGCCTGAGTGAGAGACAGAGAAAGAGAGAGAGAGAGAGAGAGAGAGAGAGAGAGAGAGAGACCGAGAGAGACAGAGACAAAGAGATTGGTGACAGAGAGATAAGGATAGACAGAGAGACAGAGTGAGAGAGAGACAAAGATATCTATTTAGATCTGTTACCTGGAAATTGCATAGGTCCTCATAGATAATGAAGGTTATGCCCCAGGGGCCCAGGAGTTACCCGGAACCAGCCACACATCAAGTGACACATGGTTCCTGGGGAGAGAGAAATGTTATTTGCTACTCACCCCTCACCCCTCAGAAGTCGTGTCTCCATTCATCTTCCTTCTCATCGATTTTCCCCAACTTGAAGATTCTGCAAGTAGATTCTTGACAAAATGTGGCCCAGGGTGGCGGGATTATCCACAAGTGTCACTGTGTGTGGCAGCATCCTTCAGCCACTGCTTAGGGAGACTTGGGACTTGGGGCCTGGTGACAGAGGTTCTGTCAGGAGGATGTGCCATTTGGACCCAGAAGCCACCCCAGCTGCAATCAGCACAGCGATGCAGCGGGTCTCCCGGGGAGGCTGCTGACCTGGTCCAGGTGCCACACTTGTGTCATCTCACCGGATTCTCCCGACTTGGTGAGCTTGTGTGATAAACCCCCTTCGGGGAGAAGTAACCCGGGGCTCAGAGACATAATGTGCCTGTGACGAAGGCAGAGGCTGAGACCCAGGGTCTGGCAGTGCTGTGCACATGGGTGGGGGAGGGAGGAGGAAAACTGGATTTGCTGCCACCATTCACACTTGAAGAGATGTCACTGGACAAGTTGGGTATTTGGGCCTCTTGCAGAGGGCTGCTGCCCTCTGTCCCCAGAGAGGAGCACAAGGGAGGGTCTTCTGCCCAGCTTGCAAAGGGGCTTCTCCATCAGGCCACTAGGGGCCAGCAGTTAGCAAAAATTAATGTTTTCCCTCTGTAATTTTAACGTCTCCACATGAAATCATTATTGTTGTAATACTGTGTACAAGTCTGTCCCAATCTTTTGTCCTCCCGACAAAAAATTCCTGCAGGAGGTGCCGGAATGCCTTTCATTTGGCAAATCTGGTCCGCTCCTAGGAAGCCGGAGGCCGTGGTGCCACTGAGACAGTCCATCCCTGACGGTGCTTGTCCAGGACACAGGCTTGACACCACCGGGAGTGGACAGACCCCTTCTCGGGAAACCCGAGAGCCTTCGCCACTTGGACTAAGAGTCTGCAGAGAAGCACACTGTGATGGGGCCCACGTTGCCACTGAGGGTTGCGTCATTTCTTCTTTACATTTCTATTGGCCAAGTGTCCTACTTGTATAATGAGAGAGACCTATTCACTTAAGAGTAACTGTTCCTGCTTTTCTCCTTCCTGCCTTGAATTTTCCCATTGGGCTTGTCCTCAGTCTGAAATCTTTGCTCTTATGCAAGGGCTCACTTTGTGTTTGGCTCACCGACTGTGAAAGTCAGGCAGCCCGGGGGAAATGGTCAATTCTTCAGGACTTTGCAATGTGTGTTACTATTCCCTGCAAACCTAAGGTGCTAACTACAGCTGTATCTCAGCTCCCCGGGTCCCTCCCCCAGTGCACTTATGGGGAACCACCTCTCACCACCCAAGTCCCAGCCCTGAGGCAGACAGAGTAGCTCTGCCCTCAGGACAATGGAGGAGAGACAGGCAGGCACGCTAGTAATGGGGCCGTGGGTCCATGGGCACCACTCCTGAGGCCCCCAGGCTCTAGGTACAGACGCAAGGGACCCAAATCGTGTTTCCAGCTAACCTCACAGGTCTCACCATACATGTTTATGTGATATTTCAAAATTGATCCGTTATTTCCATTTACTAACAGACGTGGACTTGAAAAGTGGATCGTTAATATCCTTCCCATAACGGAAAAGCACTATTGCTGCCATTGATAGAAATATTGCGTGAACCGCCAACCACGGGGCTAACATCTGGTACGTGCAGTTGCTCAGTCCTGCTTTCTCAACAGGGGAGATTAGCCGAGAGGAACTTCAGGCCACAAACCGAGACCTGCCCCTAGAGTGACCGAAAGCCCTGGAGGGGATTCCATAAAGGAAGACTTTCCTCACTGGGACGCTCTGTGGCACCGAAAACCACGGACAGCTCCTGTGTGCAGTTATTGTTGCCTTTAACAAAAAATGGTCTCTCGGACCTGAGTGATAGTGCTTGATCCACATCAGTCAGGGTCCTGGTGGGGGCATTAATGAAAGGCAGAGTCATGGGCAAAATTCACAGGAAGACCCAAGAGACAGTGAAGCATCTGGAGGCTGGGACAGAAGGAAGCCATTACCTCCTCTGGGACAGAAAGACACAGGGATAAATCCTTTCCTGGGGAAGCTGGAGCCCAGGGGTGAAGCCGCTTAAGAATTTAGAGTCACAGACACACAGCTGGAGTCAGAGAAGCAGCACTGAGTGATGGGGGAGGAAACACGTGAGCCTAATCTCCCCCAGCCCGTGCAGTGCCCCCCATTAGCCGACCCTAAGTAGAAGCCCAGTGACAGGCAAGCCTGGGAGAGGCCGTCCATGGGGTCCACCTTTCGGGGCATCCCTTCCTTAGGAGAGTGGATGCTCTTTTCTCATGGCAACATTCTCCTGAATGGCGATGGCTCTCTCTCTTGCTTCAAAGAGACCCTCACATACAGGGATGTGGCACCACACTGCCCGAACCCAGAAGTCAGGGTTGTCTCTGTCTTTCTCTGTGTGCAGAGCTCCACAGAAGGTTCTGACTGGCCCAGCGTGGGTTCTGGAGTGGGCCTGCATAAGCATCAAGGGGTGGGGAGATGGAGTTCTCTGGTGGCCTGGCCCCAGGGCCCCAGGGCCCCAGGGCCCCGGGGCGGTGCTGGGAAAGGAGCCATCCTCCCCACGGGGAGAGTTCTGTTAACAGGGAAGGGACCAGAAGAGCTCTGGGCAAAGAAAAGCAAAGGATGGCAAGAGTCTGTCTACTTTTCTCAGATGCAGGTGCCGGGACTGGCACGTGTACATCAGGATGTGGGGCTGCCTGGGCTCCGGGAATGTTAAAGTAAAACAAAGAGGCGTATAACCCAAACCCGAAGGGCTTAAGGACCACTGCGCTCACTGCCCCATCCTGGGAAAGCCCTCGGGGGACAGGCCAGGGGGGCCTTCAGGGTGTTCTGTTCCTGAAATCAGGTGAGGTGGGAACTGTCTGGTGAAGTCCCACCATGCATAGCTGGCTCCACCCCCTGCAGGAGGAAGAAACCAGAACATGGCTCAGCCCCTGCAGCCAAATGAGACTCATCAACGTCCAGAGTCCACGGGGCTGTCACTAAACCTGGATTGCGTGACCCTGGGAGAGCCCCTCCAACACCAAGGGCCGGCCTGGCTGTACCTGCGCAAGCAGCCACTAGATGGCATGCAGGCTGTAAAACCTGAGGGAGGTTGGGAGACCTGAGGCTGAAAATGACTGCCTTTGTGAGGAGTAGTTTCCAGGTTTGCAAGATGAGAAACGCTCTGGAGAAGGCTGGTGCTGAGGGTGCACCCCGCAGGTAAATGTGCTAAAACGACTAATTTTGAGGTTTGTCTCTCTTACCACAATTTCTTAAAAACAAAGTAAAAAAAACCCATCAAGCTGAAAGTTAATAACCAGGTAAGAGAAAAGTTTGCAGAGGAATATGCAAAATTTCCCACTGTGTTCAGAGTATGCAGAGAAGCTGGGCTCCCAAAAAGGGCTGAGATAGAAAACATGATCCAATGCACTTTGTAAGAATTTGAGATTTGTTACTTTAGGGAAACATCTAAAGTGGTATCAGAGGAGGAAGAATTAAAAATTTTGTTTGACTGTTTTCTATTTGTTTTTCCATTTTTTCCCCCAGTTTGAATCTATATGTGGGGTGGCATCATAGTCTTGTCCGGACTTTGGATTTTTGAGGACTTAATTGAGCCAAACTCTTTGTTAGGTGCACGGTTATCATACTCATTGTCTCCAGACCATGGCTGAGCAGGTATCGTGAGTGCCAGTCCCAGGCTCACAAGAGGGCACAGAGACAGGTTCGCCCATGTGCCTGGTCACCCAGGGGGGTCACCAGGGTCAAGTCAACAGTGCCTGAAAAATTGTTTCTGGGTGTTATTTCCAGCGATTGGAGCTGTATTTTGGATGGCCACCTGAGAGTAAGATCAGACTTCATCTTTGCAACCAAAGGCCCTGTGCTGCTGAGAAGCTGGGGCCTCCACCACCTCAAGCCTGGAACTCAGCAGCTTCCAGACACAGACCAGGACCGGGACGGGAGCGCAGGTCCCCACTGAATACCCTGGAGGAGGGAGGGCCATGGAGGAGAACCTGGAAGGGATTTTAAGGAGTGATCAGTGCCCTGTCATGGGCACTTCTGGGAATTTGTGTGGTAGGAGCAGGAAATGACCCAGGGGACAGTTGCTAATCTTCCAGAACCCCAGCCTCAGATGCTTGCTGGTTGTGACTATTGCTGATAGGGCCAAGTCTTTGCTCCTAAAGAATGAAGAAGAGTGTAGGTGTAGAGAGGAGGGGCAGGAAAGAAGTTGCACAGGTTTCTACAGCAGAGGTTCCCCTGAGGTGGGACTGTGATGCGCCCTCCCTCTTGGGGCTGATGTTTGGTGAGGGGGCCTGGCCGGGTGCCTGAGGGTGTGACTCCACCCTTCGGGACGCCTGTCAGGGGCACAGAGAGGGTACTTAGGCCAGCTCTGGGAAGGATAATGTGCCTTGTCCCCCTGAAATCATGGAATTTACAACTAAAGAGACTTTCGGAGGGTTTGATTAAGCCATTCTCTCTGTGACCTGAATCAAAGGGTTTAAGATTTTAAACAGAATTTTACCTTCAATTATTACAATTCAGACTAATTGTCAGGCTGTCTGCCCACACTTGGGGGCCAGTTATTCTCCTGTGCTAAGTATTTATATGGTAAAGTAGTGTGTGTGTGCATGTGTGTGTTATGAGTGTACATGTATATTTGTATACTGTGAAAGTGTGTATGCATACGTGCGCATGTGTGTGTGCATAAGTATATATATATATATGTATATATATATATATATGCATGTGAGCATATATGTAACTGTATGTGTGCATATGTGTAAGTGCATATGTGTATATATGTGTGTGTCTATATGTATATGTGTGTGTGTGTGTGTGTTTGCGTTATTGTATGTGTATGTGTGTCTGTTTTTGATGAGGTAAAGGATTTTCTGGCCCTAAAAAGTTGATCTCCTGGGCAAGAACCTTGAGACTCACTGATTCATCCATGAGTACCTGTTTGCCATATTCAAGGGGATGGAAAGAGCATCCTGAGAACTTTTCCTAGAAAAATATGAATTTATTAATGAACTGTTGACATACCTTGTAATTATTTTTTACAACATATAACAACTTTTATAATATCACATTTTAGCAAGAATGGAAAGAAAGTTCAATCTTCCCACCATCATGAGAGACAAAAATGTTGGTCAATATTATAGTTATTATTAGTTTAGAAAACCTTCAGCTTCAAAACTCATTATGGGTGAAGTGTTAAGAATTTTTTTCAAATCTGGAAGACCTCTATCAAGTTAGATATTTTTTATTGAAACGTAAACTTTAGAATCTTCAGACACGTGGAGTTTTCTCACTTGCTGACTCATTTGAATGCTCGTTGAATTGCAACAATATTAGCCAGTCTGTGGGGGTCTGTCTCTTTAATCAGGTTTGAGGGGCTGAGATCATCTGCAGGCTCTGCTTGCTGGGGACACAACTTCACTAGTGCTCTGGGCTCTTCTCCCTGTGAGGCTCCCCTGCCACCCAGACCAGGTCCCCACTTCTCCAGCTTCCTTATGTCTCTGCTCCTGGGAGCCAGCTGTCCACTGGGGCCCTGCCTGGCCTCCCATTGGGAAAGGACTTATCAGTCAACAAGGGCTGTACATAGCAAGGAAGCCACAAAAGACCCTTCTGTGTAGAGAATACCTAGCCCCAGGGCCAACATGCAAAACTGGTTATCTTGTAGAATGTTCTGATTTGCGGCCATATCTGATTGTTCCTCCTGGTGACATCTAACTTATGCCCCATAAACTGGACAAACGTGGACTTCCAGCTGGATTAGCTTCCATTCATCGTTTTGACAAGATACTGTCCTTAAAATAAATAAAAATAAACTTTACTACCTCTGTCCCCAAAGTGTGTAGTTTGAGACTGTTTTTAACATAGATGAGCTTCTCATTTGCTGACTCCAGAACCTGAGCAGCCCTACTGTGTGCCCGAGGTTCCCACACTGTGTGAATTTCACAAAGAACATGGAGACTGACACTCTGTTACACAGAGTAAGACCACTTAGAAACAGCAACAGCTTCCCAGCACAGTCGCTTGTCATGGTAAAATAGTTTTAAACATTGTATTGGCTACCAAGAGAAAAAGAAAGAAAACAAGCGTTTAAAAGAAAGAAATCTGAAATCTGGGGAAGTCAGAGTCTCAAAATTATGGACATTTTTTCAATTGAATAACTTAATCTTAGAAAAAAATCATGGGTCACAAAACAGCCCTTCATAAGTATACAAGAATTGAAATCATACCATGCATACTTTCAGACCACAATGCTATGAAGCTTGAAATCAACCACAGGAAAAAGTCTGGAAAGCCTCCAAAAGCATGGAGGTTAAAGAACACCCTACTAAAGAATGAATGGGTCAACCAGGCAATTAGAGAAGAAATTAAAAATATATATGGAAACAAATGAAAATGAAAATACAACAATCCAAACGCTTTGGGATGCAGCGAAGGCAGTCCTGAGAGGAAAATACATTGCAATCCAGGCTTATCTCAAGAAACAAGAAAAATCCCAAATACAAAATCTAACAGGACACCTAAAGGAAATAGAAGCAGAACAGAAAAGACAGCCTAAGTCCAGCAGAAGAAGAGAAATAATAAAGATCAGAGCAGAAATAAACAATATAGAATCTAAAAAAACTGTAGAGCAATGAATAGACACTTCTCTAAAGAAGACATCCAGATGGCCAACAGGCACATGAAAAGATGCTGAACGTCGCTCCTCATCAGGGAAATACAAATCAAAACCACACTCAGATATCACTTCATGCCAGTCAGAGTAGCCAAAATGAACAAATCAGGAGACTATAGATGCTGGCGAGGATGTGGAGAAACGGGAACCCTCTTGCACTGTTGGTGGGAATGCAAATTGGTGCAGCCACTCTGGAAAACAGTGTGGAGGTTCCTCAGAAAATTAAAAATAGACCTACCCTATGACCCAGCAATAGCACTGCTAGGAATTTACCCAAGGGATACAGGAGTACTGATGCATAGGGGCACTTGTACCCCAACGTTTATAGCAGCATTCTCAACAATAGCCAAATTATGGAAAGAGCCTAAATGTCCATCAACTGATGAATGGATAAAGAAATTGTGGTTTATATACACAATGGAGTACTACGTGGCAATGAGAAAGAATGAAATATGGCCCTTTGTAGCAACGTGGATGGAACTGGAGAGTGTCATGCTAAGTGAAATAAGCCATACAGAGAAAGACAGATACCATATGTTTTCACTCTTATGTGGATCCTGAGAAATTTAGCAGAAACCCATGGGGGAGGGGAAGGAAAAAAAAAAGAGGTTAGAGTGGGAGAGAGCCAAAGCATAAGAGACTCTTAAAAACTGAGAACAAACTGAGGGTTGATGGGGGGTGGGAGGGAGGGGAGGGTGGGTGGTGGGTATTGAGGAGGGCACCGTTTGGGATGAGCATTGGGTGTTGTATGGAAACCAATTTGACAATAAACTCCATATATTGAAAAAAAAAAAAGAAAAAATCATCCCATGGTCCTATTTCTTCTCCATTTCACAAGACTAGTGACCACGTTTATTTTTGAGGTTTATTGCTGTTTGGCTTGTCTAGAAGCATTTGTTCTGTGCTGTGCATAGAAATGCAGGGAAAGCCCCACAGGCCTTGCCCATGAAATATTTTGTGGCCACGTGGATCCTGTCCCCTGACACTATAAAACTCATCCCGTTTTCCGCAGGCAGGGCCTCACTTTGGGAAGACCAGTGATTCTGGCTGCTCTTGAAATGCGCTCACAGATTCCAGAGTTAGTAGGAAACCTGGAGTCATGTACATGTCAGACCATGGCCCTGTCATGAAACACAAGGGTCAGTGCATCTCTATTCCATAGACTCTGGGATGGAGAATGGGAAGAGCAGGTTTTACTTCATAAGAGTGTTCATGTTCCCGCCTGAACTTCCCATCCCTATCCTTCCTTCCACGTGACAGAGAAGCCTGGAATCCTCATCCACAATAGCCATGTAAACATTTCTAAGACAACTAGTTATGGTGCTGCTTGTGGATTCCTTTGTCTCTTGAAGACGTGCACAGTGGAAGACAAGGTGATTGTGAGTCGGAGGTCCTCAGTGCCACCCAGCTTCTCCTGAGCGTCTGGCATTTGGAAGGACAGTGTATCTATCTATAAAGCCTGGCTTATTATTGAAAGCCAGGAGCTCGGGGCGCCTGGGTGGCGCAGTCGGTTAAGCGTCCGACTTCAGCCAGGTCACGATCTCGCGGTCCGTGAGTTCGAGCCCCGCGTCGGGCTCTGGGCTGACGGCTGGGAGCCTAGAGCCTGTTTCCGATTCTGTGTCTCCCTCTCTCCCTGCCCCTCCCCCGTTCATGCTCTGTCTCTCTCTGTCCCAAAAATAAATAAAAAACGTTGAAAAAAAAAATTAAAAAAAAAAAAAAGAAAGAAAGCCAGGAGCTCAAAACTCTGGTTTTGCAAGTTAAATCCTGAACATTTGACTTTTATTTTCATGTCTCCTTTACTACACTTCCCAAGGCAATGGATGCTTCTGGTGAATCAAGGGTGTGTTGCATATACAAATGTGAATAAAAAATGAACATAAACCTTCCAAATATATTATCCTCATCACAGTTGAAATTGAGGGGCTGGGAGGACAGGGTAGTGGGTATTAGGTTTTCATGGGGACAGAGTTCAATGTGAGATGAGGAACATTCTGGAAGTGGGTGGTGGTGAGGTTTACAAACAGGGTGACTGCACTAAATGAAAATATTTAAAGGGATCAATTTTGTTATGTTATGCATATTTCACCACAAAAAGTAATCCAGCTTGCTTCCCAGTGAACAGGTGAGTGTGGGAAGATTTCTCACCCCTACCTGGAAAAAAAACAAGGAACAAGTTGGGCACGATGGTGGTGGGTGGGCTCAGAAGGGCAGTGCTGACCCTTGGGGTCCAGCTGCCTGGTGCAGTCCTGTGAGTGTCACCAGCTTGCAGGGACCCTGTGCCTGCCCCACCTGTCTAGATCATGAGCTCTGAACAAACAGGGGTGCAGAGGGCTGGGCATCTTCCCTGCAGCAGCATATTTCCTGTCTGACCTTGCAAATGCTTGTGTGCTGTGTAGACTGCTATAAGGTGCCTGGAGGAGGGGGCCGTGGGGCCCACATTTCACCTGCATTCAACCCAAGCCCTGTGTGGCTGGGGCAGGATCTCCTCCTGTACAGGTGATTGTTGGCACCAAGCCTGACCTTTCTAGTAACATCACAGCAGAGCACCTGTTGGATTATGGCCCAGACTGCTTGGATTCCTCTGATTCAAGTGCTCACTGAGCCTCTACTGTGAAAATCATGGGGCAGCAACCTTAGAACAGTTCCCCTTTGCAACAGGAATCCACATAAGTCAGGTGGAGGAGACTGGGGCTTGGGGAACGAGTTCCCAGCCAGGACACAGAACCCATACCTGAGCACACATGGCTGAAAAATGTTTTCCTGTGCTCTTAAGATCTCTGGTCTAACGTGAGATTAAACTGACATAAGGCAAATTCATCAGAGGAAGCATCCAAGTGTATTAAATTTTTATATTGACATGGGGGCCTTCACAATCGAATTAAATACCCCAAGGGGTGACCACAGCTGGAAGCTTCTATACCTTTAGAGGAAGTCTTGATAATTTGTAAAGAAATGACAAGGCAAAGCGTAGTTAAGTTTTGGGGAAGTGACAAGGAGATACTTTGTAGGGCAGGGGACGAAACTAGTGGAAGAACAGGATTATTTAGGAATTGTGTTTGCATAGATGTGTTAGGTGTTGACTCCCAGCCTCCGTTGGTCAGGATGCTCTCTTGCTGGATCTTTTCTCATGGGAGAGCACCTTTCTCAGGGAAATTTTATGACCTGCTTCTGGAAAGGGGATGTCAGAGAGTCCTTCCTGCACCTGCTGCTTCTCAAGTGCCTGCAGCTCAAAACAACCAATATGCCACAGTCGCTTACTTTGGGGGAGCGTGTCCAGTACCCCTGCAGCCTCACCGAATAGTTGCATGTCTTAGGAGCAAAACTGAGGTTTCTGCGGAAGAAGAAATGCTGCGTCTAGACTGTGACACAGTGTGTGTGTGTGTGTGTGTGTGTGTGTGTGTGTTTACATGGATGGGGTGGAGGGCTTAAACTCTGTTCTGTTTCTCTGGGGACCTGAGACTGATACACGGACCCATCTTATAGACCCACGCACCATCTCCTACTTTCCTCCATATTTTTCTCATGTCTTTTCCCTTCTTTGCAAATAATAATAATAATGATAGAAGGTAGTTAGTTTCATTACAGGAAGTGAATAAAGAGAGTAAAGACAGTGTTAGTTGTCATCAGGTTAGGTGGAAGCAAAAGGCCTCAGCATGGAGCCAATATATTTATTTCTTCCTCAATTTCTCTATTGTGATGTGAAGAATGCCTTTGTATAAAACCAGGTAAGGGATTGATTTCCAAGCTCATAAAAGCTGAGTGGGTTTCTAAGTAATTCCCAACTTTCTCAAACCACTGAAGAGCTTTCCACAGTCAACCATCTCCCTACTGCTGGACACTTGGATCCTTCCCATCTTTTTGCTCTTACAGACAATATGTAACTTTAGAAAGGCTCATCTAGGTTTCCCTGCTGACCCCGCAGGTCAGAGGGCCTGTTTATCTAAACTTCTCAATGTCCACAGAGCTGCCACATTGCTGTCCTGTGGCCGTCCTGTGATCTGTCTCTCCAGCAGGCAGAAGAGGGCCGTGTCCCAACACCTGAGGACATCTGAAAGGATCAGTCGCTGCTGTTTATTGTGCATCTGCTAAGTGAGAACGGATGGGCCATGTTCTTCTCATTTCTTGATCCTCAGGGAGGCTCACCATCTCCCATGGCTTCATCTACTATTTGTATTTTCTCCCCACAAACTGTAATCTTATACCCTTAGTTTATCTCTCTGAGGTGATTTATCTTTTCCTCCTTAATAGGTATGATCCTGATGTGCCCTTTGTGTTACGTATTACAAACATTTTCTCCTGTGCTGTAGACTGTCTTTTAACTTTGTTTTTGGGGGGTAATTCCCATTTTGATACAATCACATCTATCTTTTCTTTACACCTTGTACTTCTGTGGCCTTGTGCTCTGCCCTTCTCCCTCTTGTCTCATTCAACTAAGCAATGGACACTTCATTCCTTGATGACAGCGACCTTATAGGAGGTAGTCTCTCTCCCTGCAATTAGGAAATCTTTTGGTTTTGTTTGTTCGTTTGTTTGTTTGTTGTTTTGTCTTCAAAGCTTGGCTTACAGAGCCCTTGGACTCAGGAATTCTAAATGAGATGTCAAGTGCTGAAAAGTGACTCTTTTTCCTTTTTGCATTCCTGCTGTTGAAATCCTCATTTTGCATGAGACAAGGATGTCCTTAGCCATAGAGAGGACCAGTCCCTAAAAATGGAACGCAAATGGGAAAAGAACACTGACATTTCAGACAGTACCACTGCCCTGTGACACACATGACACAGGTCTGCAGGTGGCTACAGGGCCCCTCTCAGCATCTGATACAGTCTCCCCTCAGCCCTGATAACGGCACCCAGGACCTGCTCTAGAAGAAAGAACTCAGGAGTGGGAGGTCTTCTGCTAGGAGAAGAGAGTTGTGGTTCCTGGGGGGAGAAGGGAAGATCTCCCCATGAGGCAGTGCAAGTCACAGACATAGGAGGCACTTTCCAGAAATGTTGAATGGACACAGCGACAGAGGGTTAGAGACTGTGCCAGGGGTAATTATGTGGGGCCCCAGGGAGGACTGTGGTGCCTTGGTTGCTGTCCCCAGGACTGCAGCATAAAATACTAGCTATTGTACTATGAAATTGTCTTTAATGATCTTTACTGATGGCCAGCCTTCAATCGCGGGTCTGGTACAGCCCTGTGTGCTGCCTTGTCTGGAGTTACAGCTCCTGATATCAAACCCTGGCTCCCTGCTCACCAGTTGCCAACCTTCTCCAAGCTTCAGTTCATTCATCTCTTCAATGCAATAGGAGTTATTATGGTGAAAAGACCATCATCCAAAGGAGAGTGTTTATGACTATATTCAGTTGTCCACTGGCTTCAAGAGGCCACAGGAAAGTAGTCTGGGATTTTGGATGCATGTTTTTTCCATTTCGCTTATCTCTACTTTATAAAGTCTTCATAATGATTGCTTGTTTTATTAGTCTTCTAACTTAAAAAGAGAGAAAGAAAGAAAGAAAGAAAGAAAGAAAGAAAGAAAGAAAGAAAAAAACTCTGGAAGGACAAGGGCCAAGGTCCCTCTGAGAATCCTTCACAACAGCCACTGCCAGTTTGTTCATGAAGGTTGTAATGCAAGGAGACAAACCAGGGCAACCTTGCATTACTGCCCCCTCCCCCCAGGGACATGACATAAGGAATGTGTGACATTGTTGCTCATGAGCCAGGTAACAGGTTTGGTTGATTGTTCCACTTGGTAATGAAACATTCACGTACTCTTCATTTTTATAGCAAACCACTGCATTTCCATTAGATTATGGATACGTCCAGGACATAGAGACTGAAATTTTAAGGTAATCCTTCACTCATGTCTCCTGGCAAGTCCAGTTTGCCTGGACCGTTGTAGACTGACTCTACCGGAAGCCTACAAAGTCATTTTCACTTGTTTTTCATTTTTCTGACAACATGCAAGAAAAGGGGGGGAGGAACACCAGCTTCCCAGATGGATCACTGATGAGCAAAGTTCACCAAGGCAAAGGCTGGACTCAGCATTGCATTTTGCCCAAAAATCTGCCCACAGATGACCTATTTCAGTGTGTCATGCACATTTGGGGGCTCAACAAGCAGGGAAATGCAGGGCAGAAAGCTTTGATGATGGAAGCCAGTTTGACTGAGAGACTCGAAGGGCACCTTAGTCCTTCACTCTCCATCCAACCTCAAGCACAGAGCACACCTGAGGCAGCGTGTTGGAATGGCCCCAGGTGAGTGTTTGTGGCCTCGTGTTGCTAATCCTCTGTCCATCTCTGCTGGTCCTATGACCAGGTGATCTGCCCTCCTCAAACCTCAAGGCTTTGTCACATGTTCTGTTATCTCTCTGTGTTGTCAGATAATTCTATAATCTTCAGTGATATATCTAAAACATGTCGGCAATGAAAGTGTTTTGATGGTTTAAGGGCCCTAATAAATTCCAGAACATCATTAAAAATAATAGTAGTAGGGGCGCCTGGGTGGCGCAGTCGGTTAAGCGTCCGACTTCAACCAGGTCACTATCTCGCGGTCCGTGAGTTCGAGCCGCGCATCAGGCTCTGGGCTGATGGCTCATAGCCTGGAGCCTGTTTCCGATTCTGTGTCTCCCTCTCTCTCTGCCCCTCCCCCGTTCATGCTCTGTCTCTCTCTGTCCCAAAAATAAATAAACGTTGAAAAAAAATTAAAAAAAAAAAGAATAATAGTAGTAGATACATGCTAGGGATTGTATATTTACCACTATATAATGTATCCTCTATCATCCTTATGATACCAGTAGACATAGGTATTTTTAATCCCCTTTTACTGATGAAAATGGAGGCTCTTAGAGGTGAAGGGACTTGCCCAAGGTTATACATGGCTATAAGAAGTAGAATCAAGACTTGAAACTAGAAATACTCAATTTCAAAATCAGCAGCCTGAATGACTACATATTCATTTGATTATTGTCTGCCTTTTCCTGCCGATCGATCATCACGTTCATGTAGTTCCTAAATAAATACTTGTTAAATGAATGAACACTATCTCACGTCCACACCTAAGGAATGGAGGCATAATGGTGGAATGGCAGATCATTGTTTTGTTTGTAGTTTATTGAAAGATCAGAGTTGCCTGTGGCCCCAGCCAGCTCTGTGGTACCCTGGTGCACAAGTGCGAATTCCTCATTTCACTCCAGAAACACTTCCTGTTGAGACTTTTGCAGGATTCAAACATTTTTTAAAAAATATTTTAAAATTTTTACATGCTAGATATTTTGAATGCTAAACATTTTACATGCTAAATCAGACCACTTTTCTTGTTCTAAATCCAGGCATACTAAATTAACAAGAAAACATGAGCAAAACATTTTTCATCAGGAGAAAACTAATTCTCGCCTCACAGGGGAAATTTCCTGGGCAAAATATAAGTCTGAAAAACATGGTTAACACTATTTCTCCTGCAGAAAACTAATGTTAGTCCTCACTTTCAGCAGCAGTGTTCAAGGTTTAACCCTCAGTGTGACTATATTTGGATATAGAGCTTTTAAGAATTAATTAATGTTAAATGAGGTCATAAGAGTGGGGTCCTAATTTAATAAAATTGGTGGCACTATAAGAAGATATAGAGATACTGATCTCTGTCTCTTTCGGTCTCTCTCCAAACACATTACCAAGGAATGGCCATTTTAAGACAGAACAGAAAGGTGGCCATGTGCAAGACAGGAAGGGATCTCTCACCAGAAACCTAAACAACCATCAACTTGATCTTGAACTTCCAGCCACCAGAACTGGGAGAAATAAATTTCTGTCCTTTAAGCTGCCCAGTCTATGGTATTTTGTTATGGCATCTGAGCAGACAAAGAGAGGACCTATCCCTATTTCCTCTCTTTGCTTTAGCAAAGACAGTGGTCTATTGCATTGATGACATTATGCTGATTGGAAATTTTTTGTTTTAGAGGGTGAGAAATAAATCACACAAAAATTTAAGGGCCTTATATTTCTGTGAAATTTCTAGGTGTCCAATGATGTGGGCCTGGTGGAGAGATCTCTTCCAAGGAGAAGGATACCTTATTGCATCTGGCCTCCTTCCCCTGGCCAACCCCGAGAAAGAGTTACAAGGCTTCCTCTGGGTTTTGGCATCTTTGATTTTGGAAACAACCTATTCCTCCTGTGGATGTCATGTCATGTCTATTTACTGAGTAACCAAACACACTGCTGGTTTTGAGTGATGTTCAGAAACAAGAGAAAGCTCTGTAGCAGGTACAATAACTGCCACTTGGGTCACATTCAATGGTGCTTGAAGTCAGTGGCAGATAGAGGTGCTCTTTGGAATCTTAAACAGGTCCCTGCAGGTGAACCAGAGCACAGACACTGAGGATTTTGGAAGAAATCCATAGTCTCCTTTTGAGAAAGAGGTCTTAGCGGGCTGCTAAGCTTTAGTAGAGTCTGAATATTTAACCACGGGACATCAGTTTACAGTGTGACCTGGGCTGCCCAGCAAGCATGGATGTTATCTGATGAACAAAGCCATAAAGTTGGACATGTACATCAACACCCTTCATCAGATGGAAGTGCTATATGCACAGTTAGGCCCAAGTGGGCCCTGAAGACATGAGTAATTTACTTTAGAGAGCAGCCGAATGTCCATGGCCCCCACCCTTGCCTTCTTTTGCCCAGCCTGCATCTATGGCCTCACTGGGAGTTCTCTATTAACAGATAAGATTCAGGCCAGGTTTACAGGTGGTTCTGCACGATGGATAGGGTTCACTTGACAGTGTACAGCTGTGGCACTATAGTCTTATCTGAGACCTCTGTAAAAGACAGTGGGGAAGAGACAGTTTACCCAGGGGCAGAACTTCCAGTTATAGACCTGGTGGTTCACTTTGCTTGGAAAGAGATACAGCCAAACATGCAATTATATTCTGATTTATGAGCTGTGTCCCATTATTTGGCAGGATGACTAAAGACTCGGAAAGACCATGATTGGATAAGTGGTTCCAAGGAAATTTGGGAGGAAGGTGTGTGAACAAACCTTTCTTAATGGGTAGAAAGTGTGAAGATATTTGTGTCCTGTGTGAATGCTCACTAAAGGGTGAACTCAGCAGAGGAGGAATGTAATAGTCAAATGGGTAGGGTGACCCGTTCTGTGAATACTAGTCAGCGTCTTTCCACAGCCACCCCTGCCATCGTCCAATGGACTCAAGGACAAAGTGGCCATGATAGCAGGGATGGAGATTATGCATGGGCTCAGCAACACAGGCTTCTTTCACAAGAGCAAGCTGGCAGTGGCCACTGCTGAGTGCCCCATCTGCTGGCAGCAAAGACCAACACTGAGTCTCAGATATGACACCATTCTCCAGGGTGATCAGCCAGCTACCTGGTGGCAGGTTGATTACATTGGGCCACTTTCATCATGGAAGAGGCAGCATTTGTTCTTCTTGCAATAGATAGTTGGATATAGATTTGCCTTCACTTTATACAATGTTTTTGCCAAAACTACCACCCATTCAATATAATTATGGTATCCCACACAGCATTACCATATTCAAGGACCTCACTTGACAGCCAGTGAACTAAAGCAATGGTCCCATGCTCATGGAATTCCCTGGTCTTCTCATGTTTCCTAACATCCAAAACAGCTGGCTTGATAGAATAGTGTGATGGCCTTTTGAAGACTCAGTTACAGCACAAGCTGCATGACAGTATCTTGCAGGACTGAGACAATGCTCTCTAGCAGGCTGCATGTGGTCTGAATCAGCATCCATATGGTGCTATTTCTCCAACAGCCAGACTTCCGAGGTCCAAGAATCAAGAGGTGGATATGGGACTGACAGCTCTCACTATTACCCCTAGTGATCCACTAGTAAAATTTATGCTACCTGTTCTTATCTCCTTATTCTCTACTGCCCTAGGTTCCTTAGTTCCAGAGGGAGAAATGCTTCTGCCTGAACATACATAATGATTCCACTGAACTGAAAGTTAAGACTGATGCCTAACCGCTTAGGTTCTTCACACCTTTGAATAAACAGGCAAAGGAGGGAACTATAGTACAACCTGAGGTGAATAATCCTCACTACCAAGGAAAAATTGTACTGCTACTCCACAATGGAGGTAAAGGAGAGTATGTCTGGAGTACAAGAGATACCTTAGGTTTCTCTGTGATTAAAGTCAAGAGAAAATTACAGCAATGCAATCTAGCAGGCTAGTTATGGCCTAAGACATTTCCAGGTTGAAGGTTGGGGTCCTGTACCAGGTAAAGAATCATGACCAGCTGAGGTGCTTGCTGAGGGTCAAGGGAATGCAGAATGGTCCATCTTCAGTATTCACAGAGCCAGTGGAAGAAGGTAATTATAAATACTAGATATGTAGTACCATGTGGCCACTTCCAGAATGAGGGCTGTCATTACCATGAACGTTTCCTTCCTATTTTGTCATGAATACGTATGTGTATGTATGTGCATAAAATATCTTTGTCTTTTTCCCTCTCCTATTTCTTTATCATGTCACATAAGATGTGCTGACTTTGCGTCATGACATTTAGGTATTGTTTATTTTACATCACAGTATTTTAGTTTGGGGGTATCAAGGACAAGAGTAAATATGACCCAAGAACCTTATTTCCTCTGGGGCACCTGGGTAGCTCAGTCGGTTAAGTGTCCAACTTCAGCTCAGGTCATGATCTTGCAGTTTGAGCCCCACATCAGGCTCTGGGCTGACAGCTTGGAGCCTGGAGCCTGCTTTGGATTCTCTCTCTCTCTCTCTCTCTCTCTCTCTGCCCATCCCCTGATCATGCTCTGTCTCTCTCTCTCTCAGCAATGAATAAACTTAAAAAAAAATTTTTAAATCTTATTTCCTCTGTGGGAAAAGGCATTAGTGCATTTTTGGTTGTGACAGCTTAGTTGGATCATTTTAGGAAGAATTATGACCTTGTCATTGTCTTTGTGTGGAGATGAAGTATGGTTTGAGAAGATGTGTGAGTATGTCAAGTGGACAAGGACTTGAATTGTGAGAGTTAAATTTACGTGTGAACTTGACTAGGTCAGAAAATATTTGAACATCTGCTCAAACATTCTCAGTGTGTTTGTGAGGGTGACTTGGAATGAGAATAACATTGGAATTGGTATACTAAGTAAGGCAGATTGTCCTCCCTAATTTGGGCAACCCTCTTCCAATCAGTTGAAGGCCTACATAGGTTAAAAAAAACAACTGACCCTCTCCTGAGTAATGGGGAACTCCTCTTGCTACCTGACTTCTAGCTGGGACGTTGTCTTTTCCTGACCTTGGACTGGAAGTGAAGCACTGGCTCATCTTGGGCCTGGAGCCTGCCAGCATTTTGAGTGGAACTTGGACCATTGCCTCTCTGGGTCTGACACCTGGAAGTCAGGTCTTCCCAGTTGGACTGAACTACACCTTGGGATCTTTTGTGTTTCCGGCTTGTTGGATGTAGATCTCGGGAATTCTCAGCCTTCCTGAGCATGTGGACCAATTCCTTGTCATAAATCTCATTCTGTATATATACATCCTGTGGTTCTGTTTCTCTGGATAACACTGATTAATAAAGGCTGCCTGAAGTCTATCCATGAACCCAAGATATCAATGCACATCATTTTAAGAAGCCCTGCTCTAGAGGATTTTAGGTCTCAGGATTTGTCTACAAGGCATAGAATACACAGAACAAATCTGGTCTCAAGTCTTCAGGACCCAATGTTATTTTGCCCTGGTCTTGTTTGCGTACATAGCCTTTACCAGCTTTCCTTTTTTTACCACCTTTCCTCATAGTCCAAGCAGCACTCCTACGCGGGGCACATATTTCAGGTCAGAACTACATGACCTCAAAAATCTCATACTCCACAGGGGTAGCAGATGCTTACTTATGATGTTACAGAGCTCCAGAGAAACTGGCTCTGGGGACCATGTCATCCTGTGCTGCCACCATGCTATCCTCTGGCGACTTGATGACCCAGCTGACAGCTCCCAGTCTCCTCCTTTACTGTAGCCTCCATATCTAGCATCTGGGAAGGTTACAGAACCTGTTTGACAGGCCCATGGTGATGACAGTCTTCATGTGACTCTCATTGCTGCCTGCAGATGTGGAGTTAGTGCTGACAATCTGATTTGTGGAGACATCACTGGGGGAGTAAAATAAAAAACCAATTATATCATGTGTTTGGGATATCTGGAAGAATGATCCCAGCTAATATTTTCTTGAGAGAGTTTAAGAGTTTGTCTTCATTACTTTCTTACACCATACACAAAAATAAACTCAAAATGGATGAAAGACCCAAATGCAAGACAGGAAACCATCAAAACCTTAGAAAATAGGCAACAACCTCTTGGCCTCAGCCACAGCAATTTCTTGCTCTATGTCTCCAGAGGCAAAGGAAATAAATACAAAAATGAAAATAAAAAGCTTCTGCATTGCAAAGGAAACAATCAACAACACTAAAAGGCAACTGACAGAATGGGAGAAGATATTTGCAAATGACATATCAGATAAAGGGTTACTATCCAAAATCTATAAAGAACTTACCAAACTCAACACCTGAAAAATAAATAATCCAGTGAAGAAATGGGCAGAAGACATGAACAGACACTTTTACAACCAAAACATCTAGATGGCCAACAGACACATGAAAAAATGTTAAATGTCACTCATCATCAGGGAAATACAAATCAAAGCCACACACAGATACGACCTCACACTGTCAGAGTGGCTAAAATCAACAACTCAGGAAACAACAGATGCTGGTGAGGGTGTGGAGAAATGGGAACCCTCTTGAACTGTTGGTGGGAATGGAAACTGGTGCAGTCATTCTGAAAAACAGTGTGGAGCTTCCTAAAAAAATTAAAAATAGAACCACCCTATGATCCAGCAGTAGCACTACTAGGAATTTATCCAAAGGATACAGGAGTGCTGATACATAGCGGCACATGTATCCCAATGTTTATAGCAGCGCTTTCAACAGTAGCCAAATTACCAACTGATGAATGGATAAAGAAGATGTGGTTTATATATACAATGGAATACTACTTGGCAATGAGGAAGAATGAAATCCTGCCATTTGCAACAATGTGGATGGAACTGGAGAGTATTATGCTAAGTGAAATAAGTCAGTCAGAGAAAGACCGATATCACATGTTTTCACTCATACGTGGAACTTGAGAAACTTAACAGAAGACCATGGGGGAAGAGAAGGGTAAAAAATAGTCTCAAACAGAGAGGCAGGCAAACCATAAGAGACTCTTAAATACAGAGAACAAACTGAAGGTTGACAGTGGGGCTGGGGAAGGGGGAAATGGGTGATGGGCGTTGAGGAGGGCACTTGTTGGGATGAGCACTGGATGTTTTAAGCAATGAATCACAGGAATCTACCCCCAAAACCAAGAGCACACCATATACACTGTATGTTAGCCAACTTGACAATAAATTATATTAAAAAAAAAGAATTGGTCTTCATTAAACCTGTATATATAATAAAAGAGAGATAAGGCAGAAGAAAGGGAAAATTTTTTTCTATTTACTTAAACTGATTTGTACATGGCTACCCACAGAAAAAAACTGAAATGTCACATGATTCTATTTATATGATTACCCCTACAGATTATTGCGGACAATACTAAAGTATTTCCTAATACTAAAGACAAAAGCAAATACTATCATAAAGAATTGATATCTACCATAGAGAGCTCCCCATAACAATTTGAATCTGTAAATTCTCAACTGATATATCCAGTGGGGCTAAGATGGGTGTGTGTGGGGGGAGAGAATTCTCAAACACTGAGTGACTATAAGTTGGCTTAGTTTTTTTGCAAGGTATTTGAAAATATTTACAAAACTTTTGATGGCCATACTAATGGATGTGTTAAGTTTCCAAATAATCTAGAGGAATATCTACACAAATGTACAAAGATAATCATACAATACTTTTCATAGGAAAAAATTAAAAACAATCCAAAGACAGACCAAATGTCCCTCTATAGATATGTCCCTGTGGTAGAATTCCATACAGCCATGAAAACAACCACATAGATCTACATGTACTGACATAAAAGGATGAATTGCTATACTTTGAGTGAAAGGAAGTAGCATATAAAATGTTATTGATATACATAAAAAAAGGAAATCATAGAGTTTAGCTTTTCTTTACTTAGGCAATAAATGACATAGAAAGAAGCTTCAGACATTGTAGAAAGTATTTTCATCTTCCAGTAATTTCTCTGCTACTCCAAATAAATATTTGGTATCCAGAATCACTTCAAATACCTTCTATTCTACCCTGTCCAGTGGAGAAGAGCAATTATCTTCACTTCTCAGGCAAAACAGGAAACCCAGTTTCCTTAAAAAGGAAACCTAGAATAGATATGTTATCTGTCCACCCAGCCCTACAGAGACTTGCGTCAACGTGTGGAAATCAGGACTCAGCTCTTTGCCATGCATAAACGTTGTCTTAGTCTGTCCCGGCTGCTATAACAGAGCAACATAGACAGGGGCTTGTACACAACAGAAAGTTTATTTCTCACAGTTCTGGAGGCTGTTAGCCCAAGATCAAGGCACCAGCAAATCCACAATCTGACAAAGGGCTATTTCCTCTTCATAGGTGGCCATCTTTTGACTATGTCTTCACAGGGCAGAAAAAGGTTAAGGAGCTCCCTGGGACCATCTCTGTAAGGGCACTAATCCAGTCCTGTGGGCTCCAATCACTTCCCAAACACCCCACCTCCTAATGCCCTCACCTTGGGCATTAGGGTGTCCATACATGAATTGGTGAAGGCATGAGCCTTTAGTCTATGGCAAATGCCCAGTGGTTCTCTGCTGTGTCTCCATCCCAATGCCTATCAGCCACCACCATCTTTATATGAGTCTGTATGTGTGGAGAGCTTTCCCAAAGCCAATTCCAGTGCTTCGTGTGCATGAGCCCAGCTTACCCCTCAGAACAAGCTTCGCCTTCCTGGGTCACAAAATAAGAAAACTGGAACCAAGAGAAGCTAGGGGAGCCCAAGGTCACACCCTGGAAAGCTGGGGGCCTACCAGAATCTGCACACTCTTCTCACTTCGCCCCCTCACCTGCCTGGGAAAGCAGCCATGGGCTTTAGGTGATCTTGCAATGATCTGTAGGAGGCCCCATGTTATCAGCACTGCCCACCACACATGTTCGCTGGCAAGTCAGGGCTCCCAGAAAGAAATGTATTCCCTTAAAGCCACGGCAGATCTCAGTGTCCAGGTAGAAACTTACACTCTGGAAATGAGCTCATTCCCTTTGGAGGAAATAATTTCTTCTGCGTATGAAATGGTACCCACAGCCACTCAGGATTCTGAGAGTGTGCTGCAGCACACAAAGCGCGAAGTGCCAAGACAGGGCTGGTCTCTTTGAAACACTATTGTGGGTTTGTTGTTTTGTTTTGTTTTGTTTTGTTTTGTTTTGTTTTGTTGATAGCATTTACCAGGGATATCCATATCAATATCTCCAACTGCATGTGGTCTTTTTACCAAATGACCTTGTCACACCTTGCATTGAATGATGGGGTCTATGTTCCTCTTCTTTAAAAAAATTTTTTTAATGTTTATTTTTCAGATGCAGAAAGAGAGAGACAGAGAGAGACAGAGAATGAGTGGGGAGTGGCAGAGAGAGGCAGACACAGAATCCGAAGCAGGCCCCAGGCTCTGAGCTGGTAGCACAGAGCCCGACACAGGGTTCGAACTCACAGACTGTGAGATCATGACCTGAGTCGACATCAGACACTTAACCGACTCAGTCGCCCAGTTCCTCTTATGTCCCCTCTTCTTGAACCCGGTGGAATCTGATAACTGTCCCAGAAACAGAACAGTCTTCTGAGACTGGAGCATAAAAATGCCATACTCCTCCACCCTGCTATGGGGACACGTGCTTCCGGATCCCAGCTGCCAGGTGGATTCTTATTCAGAAATATTCATTCCCTCAACAGGGTGGACCTTTCTGCTCAGATGCGGTTGGGTCTGTCTGTGTGACTTGCTTTGCCCAATGGAATTACATGGAAGGGACAGTGTGCCAGTTCTGAGCCCAGGCCCTAAGAAGCCGGGTGTTCCACTCACTCTCTCCTATTTCTGCCATTGCCACATGGAGACCAGGAGGATGCGAGATGCACGGAGCAGAGCCCACTGACCCAGCCTGGATCAGAAAACCTTCGGCCAGGGCACGGACTTGAGAGAACCAGTGAGCAACTGTTGTTTTCAGGCATGCTTTTGGTGTGTCAGGCGGCACAGCTGTACTTAGCCACAACAGGGATTTGGGGCATTCTCATCCTGCTGACATGACCAGCCCTGAAAAAAGGCTCTGGCCTCACAGACAGAAGTGATCTGAACTCCGGCTGTGGAGCTTAGAACTGGGAGGAAACAATGATCTTACTAGCCTCTCACCACCTCAAGTCGTGACCACAGCTAAGTCGTGAAAGAGACTCGTGTTATTAGAGAATGCGACTAATGTGTGCTGACATCACCCAGTGAAGCTGTGAGGGTGATGGTTTTATACAAGCAGCCATTAGTAAATAAATAAACTGTAAACAAAGCCCCTGACAGTGGAATCGGAAAACTGGAGTTTGTTGGAACAGCAATCTACTATCTCCATGCTCGTGGTGCATTTTTCACAAAACATTTTGTAAAACCTTGGCATGAAGCCTTTAGAGCTTTCCTGTTGCTTCAAATAAAGCAAAGTGACTTGCTAGTATAGCAGAAGGGCTATGTTTTAATACAACCCTTATGCATTTCCGAGCAACGTCAATGCCTCCTCTCGCTAAATGCCACGAAGAGCCCAGAACTGCAGAGCTGCAGAGACAGCCTCCCTGCAGCAGGAACAACCACAGTCCACACTGGGTCTGAGAAGCTCGTCAAAGTAGCCATGAGGGTCATGACCAAGACTGTGTTAAGAGAAAGTAGACACTCTGCTGCACTCCTCTATCGGATGACACTGCTGAACACCCAGTACTCATCTGCAGACAGGATCAAGGAGCCATTTTCGCGCGGGTGCCTGTGGATGACCCTGGACCGAAAGAACATAGGCAACGACAGCAGCCCTTTTGTTTGGTGCTGAATGAGCTCCATACATCTGTGCACTATGTGTATGAGGTAAGAGTGATGGAAACATCTTATCTTCGCCAAGGAAGATATGCAGAAGGCCAATGAGCACATGAGAAAGTGTTCACCACTATCAGCCATTAGAGGAATGCCAGTTTAAGCCAGGATGATCATCTTTACACACCTATTAGATTGGGTAAAATACAATAGAGGTAAAACCTAATACTGGTAAGAACGTGGAGAAACTGGACCACTCAGCCATTGCGGGAGGGAATGCAACATGGTATAGCTATTCTAGAATATGGTTTAGCATTTTCTGCTTTTCTCAGTTTTATTGACATATAACTGAGATATAACATTGTATTAAAGTGTACAGCATAAAGATTTGATATGTGTATAACTTGCAAAATCATCCCCACAATAACTTTAATTAACATCCATCACCTCCAAAGTTATAATTATTTTTCCTTGTGATGAGAACTTTTTTTTTAAAGTTCCTTTATTTAGAGGTGCCTGGGTGGCTCAGTCGGTTAAGCGTCTGACTTCAGCTCAGGTCATGATCTCACAGTTTCTGATCGAGCTCTGTGCTGACAGCTCAGAGCCTGGAGCCTGCTTTCGATTCTGTGTCTCCCTCTCTCTCTTCCCCTCCCCTGCACATGCTCTGTCTCTCTGTCTCAAAAAAAAGTTCATTTATTTATAGAGAGACAGAGAGAGAGTTGGGGAGAGGCAGAGAAAGGGGAGACAGAGAATCTCAGGCAGGCTCCGAGTGTCAGCGCAGAGCCCGATGCAGGGCTTGAATTAACGAACTGTGAGATCATAGCCTGAGCCAAAATCAAGAGTCAGAGGCTTAACCAACTGAGCCACTCAGGATCCCCTGTGATGAGATCTTTAAGTTTTACTCTCTTAGCAACTTTCAAATATACAATACAACACTGTTCACCATAGTCACGACACTGGACATTACATGCCAAGAACTTGTTTATCTCATAACTGGAAGCTTATACCTTTTGTCTTCCTGTCTCCACATCCCCAACACCCAACCAGTTTCTTATGAAAGGAAACATTCTATTACGTTATGACCCAGCAATTGCACTTTTTTTTAACCCCTTTTCAGTCACCTCCTCCTCCTTGAGAGTGTTTCAGGTGTCACTGACCAAACCTATCTCCAGGACCAAGCCCAACATCTCTTCCTTCATCTACAAGCCACAGACATGTATTTAAAATTAGCACCTGCAGCAGGCTCATTAGAGCAAATGGAACAATTCCAAGACTGTCTATGCTATTGAACAAGATCCTTTCTTTTTTTCTGAGAATGCCATCCTTAGAAATAGATAAGTCTGTAATGTCAAGAGGAGTATAAGAAGTCAGAGAGTGAAGCCAATAGCCAGAATCAGAGTGGATGGGCGTCATCACATTGGGGGTGATGACATCACTCACAGAGGTTCTCCCCACACCTACTAAGCTTCTGATTGAATCCAGCTGTGCTTGAAGAGAAACTTACTAAGTAAGCTGAGAAGCTGGAAATGTCTGTTACAAGGTGGTTGACCTGTCACCTGTTGTCCCTAGGGGTATAGACAATGCCTAACCAGGCTGGAATATTAGGAAACTTGGGAGAAAAATGTGAGAATGTAGGATGTAGTGGTTACTACTTGCTGCCTGCACTAAACTCCAGCAAGAACCATACTTCCTTTACAGAGAAACTTCTATGCACACCACCCATCAGGAAACAGGGAAGAGAAGGAGACCTTGTTAAGAGAGACTAGTCTGTGCACAATAATTGAAGACGTTTTAGATTCTGTTCATCTTTTTACCTGCAGAGTTAGAGACACTAAATTCTCTGCCCCAGACTAATGTTGGAATTGAAGATGGAACAGAAGGTAAGATAGCAGAAGGAACCAACAGCTTTTATCCCCTCAGGATTCTTTTTTTTTTCTTTTTGTAATATCCTTTACTTTTTGACCCCCTTCCCATTTCTCCCACTCTACAGCCCCTGTGTTTGCCAACCACTAATCTACTTTCTGTATCTATTAGCTTTGTTTTTTTGTTTGTTTGATTGATTTTTGTTTTGTTTGTTTTTCTTTTTTGCTTTTTGTTTTGATTCCACATTTGAGAGAGATTATATAGTATTTACCTGTCTTTGTCTGACTTATCGCACTTAGGATAATGACCCTCAAGGTCCATCCATATTGCCACAAATGGCAAAATTCCATTTTTTTTTTATGGCTGAGCAGTATGTCAGTGTATATATATATGCCACATCTTCTTTATGCATTCATTTATTCATTCATTGACACTTAGGTTGTTTCTATATCTTGACTCTTTTAAATAATACTGCAATGGATATGTAGTACATACACCATTTCCAATTAGTATTTTCATTTTCTATGAATAAATACCCAGAAGTGGGAATTCTGGATGTTATGGTAGTTATATATTTAACTTGGAGGAATCTCCATGCTGTTTTCCATATGAACTGTACCAGTTTACATTCCCACAAAGTGTGTATACAAGGGAGTCCTTTTCTCCACATCTTCACTATGCTTTTTATTTCTTATCTTTTTGATAATAGTAACACTAACAGGTGTGAGGTAACATCTCAGTGTGATTTTTATTTGCATTTCCTGGTAATTAACAGTGATGAGCATCTTTTCATGTACTTTTTGGCCATCCATGTGTCTTCTTTGGAAAAATATCTATTCACATCGTCTGTGTATGTGTGAGTTCATTTCTGGACTTTTTCTTTTGTTCCATCCATCTATGTATTTGTTTTCATGCCAAGGACATGGGTTTTCTCTGTATTATTTCTTACAACTGCATCCGACTATAAGTATTTCATAAGAAAAGTTTAATGAAAAGAAAAAGCTTAGGGGCGCCTGGGTGGCGCAGTCGGTTAAGCGTCCGACTTCAGCCAGGTCACGATCTCGCAGTCCGGGAGTTCGAGCCCCGCGTCAGGCTCTGGGCTGATGGCTCAGAGCCTGGAGCCTGTTTCCGATTCTGTGTCTCCCTCTCTCTCTGCCCCTCCCCCGTTCATGCTCTGTCTCTCTCTGTCCGAAAAATAAATAAACGTTGAAAAAAAAATTAAAAAAAAAAAAGAAAAGAAAAAGCTTATCTGTATGTTGACAAGCTAAATGGGGGCTGCCATGTTGAACAAAGGCTATTTCTTAGCCACTAGCATCCATTTTCTCTTGTCTTGGTAGGAACAGCGTGCTCCCATTTGTGGTTTCTTCTTCCCCATCACATGCAGTCTTGTGGGGGAGGGGGCTATATTAAGATGCCTTTCCCTCCCTTAGACACGGGTTGAAATATTGACAGACATTGTCTTCCAGGTTTTTCAATCTGGAAGCAGAATGATGCAAGGATGGAGGAAACAATGTGAATTCTTTTATTACAGCAACTGAGCCCTGACCACATTGCTGACTAGTTCCTGCTGCTTAGATGCCAGATTTGCCCTGGATTCCAGGTGTTTTGGTCCTGACATCTGTTTCTTAGCATTGCTATGAACTCTGTCAATATCCCAATATCTTCTCCAAAATTCTATTTAAAAAAAAAGAATATAATTGGTTTGGATTACCTGTCTTTTGCTCTTCAAAGATATCTTAAAATACCTGAGCTGTCAATTACCCTAGTTTCACATCATGTCAGTTTTCTTATTCTTTGCATATGGACTAACCTAGAGTTCGCCAACTCCAAATTTTCATCATTGGGACATGCAACAAGGATTCAAAGACTCTCTTAGAAGTCACTGTGAAAGGAAGTAGAGTGATATATTTAAGCCATGTAACAATGCCTAACATATCACAAGTTGTTGACAACTACTACAAAGGTGGTGATGACGATGATGGTGATGATGTTAGTTTCCTGGACTGTAGAATGTCTGAAGCAAAAGTTGCAAGTAACTTGCTCTTGTTGATAAAGTGAAACCACGTAGACTGATGATCTTAAAAGTAGCTGATATACTTGTAATAATCTGGCCATCTGAATGCAGATAATAATACTAACCATGTTATAAGCATTTTTTTCTACTAAATAATTTAAAACATTTTCTGTACTTGTTTTAACATTAATTTTTTCGTGAAATTCTTCCTTCACATATAGTGTGGAAGGAAAATTTGACTGCCTTGGATGAATTATCACAGATTAAAGTTGGAAAAAGAAACAGAAAAATATGTAAACATAAATGTGAATATTTCAGCTCCATTTATTCATTTTTAATGTGACCAAAATGAGACCAACTTTATGCATGGATATACTTTGCAAATCCAAAAAAAAAAGCCAAATCTAAAAGAATTGAAAGTCATCATTTGGCTCTGCTGCCCATATTTTTAGTACAACATGCAACCTTACTTATTAATCAAGCACCTGCTGACCCAATCATTGAGATACTGGGTTCAATGGTGTAGTAGACATGAACGTGACTTTGAAGAGCTCAGCCTAGCCAGGATTACCAAAAACTTATAAACACTGTAACAGGCACCTGAGAGCTCTGAAGTCTAGAATCTGTGGAAACACAAAGAAAAAATCCATTTACTGGCTTTTCATTAGGGGACTGGAGGGAAGAATAGGATTCTACCAGGAACTTAAAGAGGTAGAATGGTAATAAAGAGCATTCTTTAATAAAGGTAAATAAAGGTAATAAAGGCACAGCTTGCCAAAGGCACTGAGGCACAGGAGAGCCCCTCGGGCAACATCAGGTCATCACAGTAGCCCACTGATGGAGCACACCATTCATTGCTTTGTGACAGGGATGAGAGATGAGCCTGGAAATGCCATTTAGGGCCAGCAGTAAAGAATGGCAGAAAACAAAGATAATGATGAGAGTGATGGTGCTCCTTCAGAATGGGATAAAAGGATGAGCCCAGAGATAACACTGTGAAGGACTAAGTAGTTCAACAGTCACGGACAATTAGAAACCATTTGCTATGACTACACCACGCAAAATAAAACATTTAAAATATGATATTACCTCTAGCATAATGGGTCAAACGTGAGACAATATGTATTTTAGGTTCTGTGGGTATAGTTAGGACATGTATGCCTCATTTATCAGTTTGGGAGTACAATTTAAGAATGTTAAACAGATGTAGCTTGGCTTTTTTAGCGTATAGGCTTACTTATTTATGGTTCATTTCACTAATCTGGTAACCTGGTTCACAGAAAGTAAAGAAATCAGTAGGTATTGCCTATGTATCAAATTCTCAAATAAATATTTTCTGAATGAAGCAGGGCTTTTGGAAGGATTTTCTGTGACCTCACAAGGAAGCAGTATTAAATTAGCCCTACTCTATGCTCATGCCTGACGTGTTTTATCTCATTTAATCTTCACAAGAGTCCTCTGAGGAAAATCTACTTATTGCCCCATGTCCTCACTGAAGAAACTGAGGCTGAGTACATTGGGGAACTTACCGGGGACCCACACCAAGAGAACTGTATAATGGCCATGCAGGCCCAGCCCTGACTCCAAACCCCTGTACAGAATCCCTCTGACCACTGCGCTCCCAGAGTACAGAGTGCTGGAAACAACATGTGAGGAAGATCACTTGGGTGTCTCAGGCATGTAGTAGGTCTGGGAAAGGAGGTCGTCAACCACTCACTGTTTAGACATATGGAATCCTGTTTATAAGGCGAGCATAACCAGTTGTTAGAGGGGAAAATCATAGACTCCTGATAAATAATTTTTTACTTGAGATAAATGTCTTTCTGAAACATTTTAAATTAAATCTGAAGAAAAGCACGTCAGATAGTGAGGACCATAATAATCCATAACACAAAGACTGGGGAGGAAAAGCTGTTTCCACAATCTGCCAGTCCTCCTTTTTATTAAACCATATTATTCTGTAAATAACTCTTTTCTGTTGGTTTTGAAAAAGGCTTGAGAGGGAAGAACAATCCCTACTTGGGAGAGGCAGGAAGGGAGCATTACAAAATAAGACACTTTTCCGGGACACCCCTCCCATCTGCCCCTTTCCCTGAAATGACTTGGGCCTTGCCCAGTGCATACCCTGTTTGGGGAACTGCCAGCCCTCTCCAGATTCTTACATACCCAGGGGCATCCCATCCTGACACAGTGATAACACCTCTCCCTGTGGGCTCTGCATCCTTTACCTGCCCCACCTTTGATCAGAATAAACAGGAACCACTAGACTAGATTATCCTGTTCTCATCCCTCCAGAAGATTTTCACCAAAAAAGCTAGGACTAAAGGACAGGCAGAGTGATGCTGAAAACCCACCTGGGGCTTCCTATGAGGTTCTTTTCATGAACCACCTTCCAACGGATAAGTGCATGGTAATTAGTTGATGTAGGTCCCCAGGGAGATGCTGGACCCTCCCCCTCCAAAGGGCTGTCCCTGGTCCTCCACCTTAACTCCCCCTGGGGCCATTGAAGCAGACACAAATTCCCCTGGGATAATTAGGGACCCAGGCATCACATGCCCCAGCAGCCCAGAATTCCAGGGCACAGAGGCCCCTCCCACAGGATGGATCAGCCAATTGTAGTGCAGGCAGGTGGGGCACAAGGCTGGTAGGGCCAATCTCAGACCTTAAATGAGCAGCCTCCCAACCATTGCCAGGCCTCCTGGACATCCCCTGACCTAAAGCTGTGACTGAAACTGCACAACTACATCTGCCACAAGTGAGATCCCCAGAACTGGCATGAAGGGTGGGCCACCTCTGAAAACACTGGGGAAAGCTGCTTTGGGGATCCGGGGTTTGGGGCTCCCAGGAGGCACTTTTCCAGGACTTGACCCCTCCAGACATGGCAGCTTGCCCCCACACACCAGGACTCAGGACTCATCACTCCCTGCACTGCCATTTACATGTTCTGGAAGCAGGAGGCGGGTCACAGAGGAGGGAGTAGGAGCACTGCACATCCCACACCCTCAGCCTTCCTCCACAGCCCATGTAAACACTCAGGAGGATAAATTCAATCTTTTTGCTCTACTTCAGTGGCTCTAACATCTCAGAGGGAAGAATGGCTTTTTAGGTGGTTTGATCTAATCAGACACTCATTCTTTTCCTTTCCTAGGTTTTCAAACATGCATCCTGCCTTCTTCCTGGCTACCCTTTGCCTGGGAATAGCGTCAGCTGCTCCACAAGTCAATCAGAGCTTAGATGAACAATGGTCCCAGTGGAAGGCAACACACAGGAAACTATATAGCATGGTTGGTAACATTTAAATTTTCCAGGGTGACCCCTGAAAGAACATTCAATGATGGTAGGAGTTCACAGCAAGGAGTAGCTTCTTGAGGCCGCTCTTACCAAGTCAGTAAGCAGGGCACTGGGACTTTGCACAACATGGGCATATGTCCTGCTGTATGGTTGTGGAGAACAATTCCCAGAAGCCTCAGGCCATCCCTGGGTGTGGGATATCCTCCTTTCTGTAAGCACATCCACTAGGTGTAGGTCTTTAGGTTTTTTTATTTTTATTTTTTTAACATTTATTTATTTTTTAGAGAAAGAAAGAGAGAGACAGATATTGAGCAGGAGAGGAACAGAGAGAGAGGAAGACATAGAAACCTAAACAGGCTCCAGGCTCTGAGCTGTCAGCACAGAGCCTGACACTGGGCTCAAACCCCGGAACCATGAGATCATGTCCTGAGCCCAAGTTGGATGCTTAACTGACTGAGCCACTCAGGCATCCCAGGTCATTCCTAGGATTTAAATGGGAATATAGATGATAAGTTAAATATTTATCTCCAGGATGAAGAAGGACAGAAGAGAGCAGTGTGGGAGAGGAATATGCAAATGATTGAACAGAACAATCAGGAACACAGCCAAGGGAAACACAGCTCACAATGGCAATGAATGGCTTTGGTGACATGATGAGTGTGGCACGGATTGTTGGATGTTTCATGCTTCCTTTAAGTACTTTTTCAAAACATCTCATGCTTGCCAACATTCTGTTTCCTTTTCCTTGAAGACCAGTGAAGAATTCAAGCAGGTGTTGAATGACCTTAAAATCCAGAAACACAAAAAGGGGAAAGCGTTCCAAGCACCTCTCTTTGCCGAGATCCCTTCATCTGTGGACTGGAGAGAGAAAGGCTATGTGACTTATCAGGTGGGACAATATTCAGCAGATCCCTCTCAAGAGTAAAGCCAAAAGGAATCAGTGTTGTTGCTTTGGAAATTGAGGCACAATATGCAATTTGTTATGTTTTAAAAGAGTTTTAAGATTTATGGGATGTTGTCAAAGTCTTGCAATTTATTTTGCATGCTAAGAGCGTTTGCATTTTGTTTTCAGGGTGACTGTCATTCTTGTAGGGCTTTTAGTGCAACTGGTGCCCTAGAAGGACAGATGTTTCGGAAAACTAGCAAACTTGTTTCATTGAGTGAGCAGAACCTGGTGGACTGCTCTTGGACTCATGGCAATAAGGGCTGCCATGGTGGCCTAATGGATAAAGCCTTCCAGTATGTTAAGGACAATGGGGGACTGGACTCAGAGGAATCCTATCCATATCATGCACAGGTAAGTGGAGTTCCTTATCTTTCATCAAAGTTGAGCATTTCAGTAGAAACAGATCCTGTATTTAGAATTCTTGTATGTGATTGTTGACTCTATACCTGCAAATGGTCAGAACTGCCATTAAAATGTATTAGCCTAGCACAGCTCTCTGATCACCTCATTACCATATAGCTGTTCCTACAACTATGTTACACGGTGACACGAACACCATCTTATATACAGTACAGGTCTCCAGAGTGAAAACTTTATGAATGAGTAGACCCAAAGAGTGTCTCATTGGATAGACACTGCTAATTTTTCAACTTCAAAACAATCAATCCCATTTTATGTCCTGAGATGCTTTATAACAAACTTGACTTGGAAATCATTCAGTTGCAAAGACTTTTGCACTCCTGTTCCCCTGGAGGTGGATGGTAGTGATCAAGCCTCTCCCCCTTTACCTTTGAAAGAACGAATCCTGCAGATACAAGCCTGAGAATTCTGTTGCCAATGTGACTGCCTTCTGGAGTGTCGTAAACAAGGAGGATGGCCTAATGACCACAGTGGCAACTGTGGGGCCTGTCTCTGCTGCTGTAGATGCAAGCCTGAATTCCTTCCAGTTCTATAAAAAAGGTCAGCATGTGTCTACGTAGAAAAGTAGGCAGGACAAATGGGGAACCTCCATCATATAAGGCAAGATAGACCCTTTGCTGTGTACAGATCAGGAGGGTATGGATTTCACGTAGTTATTCCTTCAGCACATGTGATTTTGTGCCTGTTGTTCAGCATGTTGACATGACTTCACCCAAATTCCCCTCTTTCAACCACTTCATAAATATATTCAAATGGCTACATAATTTGATTGGTATAGTTTAACTTACTTTAGTTCTTCCCACCTGTTAGACCTGGAAGATTTCCAAAGAGTTTTACTAGTGAAATGGACACTGGAAAGAACCCCTTGGCTCAAGTGATTGTGTGTTTTTCTGCTGCTTCCCAATGCTGACATGGTAGAATAGAATGACAAAGTTTCAATGAGTGTTCTTCTATGCCTCTTGACTGTTCTTTACAAAAGAGATTGTGATGATGTGTGTGTGATGCTGTGCATGAGAGCCTAAATCCCCAGCCTTGCTAAACAAAAAGAACTGATTTCTAAATCTTATTGGATTTATATCCCATCTGAATTTTGAGATGCCTCCTTTACTGCGGTGACTCGGTTATTGTTAGATGTTATCATGTTGCTTTGATGTCCCACCTTGGAATTGAAATTTACTTTTCCAGGCATTTATTATGATCCAAAGTGCAGCAATAAACGCCTGAATCACGGTGTTCTGGTGGTTGGCTATGGCTTTGAAGGAGAAGAATCGGATAACAAAAAATACTGGATTGTCAAGAACAGGTATAAAAAGCCAAAAATATTTGTCTTTGGAATTGAAAAGGAAATCCTTTTGGCATCGGTGTTTGGATACAAATCATCAAACACTTGAGCCCACTTCTGAGACCCCAGAAGTGTTTTCCCTACTTAGTGGGAACAGAGACATATTCATTTGTTGACATTAAGCTACTGTTTCAAACTTGCAAGGGTCCTGCTATAGTTTGAGTAGTACTGCATCTGAAACACATCTGACCCAAGACTTTCCTTTTCCTATTTCTCATTTTGCAGTTTGTGAAAGTTTTGGGGATAGATTTCTCTGCTGGGTTGGAACTCAACCATGGACAAGGATGACCTCTCTTGATTCTTCCTGAATCTGTCCTGGCCTCTGGGGCACTGCTGAGTATCAGGTGTTATTGTCCATAAAGAGAAATGTGTTTCTTCCTCTGTAATAAATGAAAAAACCCATTTTTTTCAGCTAGGGTGCAAAGTGGGGCAAACACGGCTACATACTCATAGCCAAAGACCGGGACAACCACTGTGGAATCGCCACCATGGCCAGCTTTCCTATTGTGTGAGATGATGGTGTAAAGAAGACCTTGACTGGCAACAAATTGTCCAGAAAATGGGTTTTATTTTCAAGCCTACCACACCCTGCTGTGTGGAGTGAAACACTTGAATCATTAAAAAACCAAGTTGTGATTTGATTCTGTGACATTTTTCACTGTGAATGTTACCACTTCACTCATTACTGCTGTAAATACTTTTGTATGAGTGACTAGTCTAGTAACTTTTGAATTTTCTAGTTTATTTTAAAAATGTATGAAATTTTACTTTTTAAAAGTAAAACAACTACAGGGGTGCCTGGGTGCTCCGTTGGTTGAGTGTCCAACTCTTGATTTCAACCGAGGTCATGATCTCATGGTTCGAGGGATTGAGCCCCTCGTTGGGCTCTGTGAGCTGACAGTTTAGGATTTTAATTTCTTTAGAGAAACCCACAAACGTGGCCTAACTACCATTAATGTTTTCTTCCACCTTAAAATGTTGGAACAAAAAAGAAGGACTTGAATAGTGTGTGATCTCTAACTAAGCTTTAGTGATAATGATTGAAATATATGCGCTGCTGGAATGGAGATTTCTTCACTCTTCTGAGACCTTTGCTCCTAAAAGAACCAAGTGTTGTAAGTACACACACACTTGTCCAAATTCTACTTTCTAATTTCTGAATCATTTGCTTCCCTTGCAATTTGTTTTGATAGAAATTACAAAGGTCTATGGAATGTAGGAAACACTGGTAATTACTTTATGATACATGCAAGACTTAGGGAGGAGTCAAAATTTGTTTTCTGCTTTATTTATTTCATGTCTATAAGCTTCTCTTAGAAATAGGATTTTTAAGTTTATTTATTTATTTATTTATTTTGAAAAACAGAAAGCACAAGCAGTGGAAAACTCAGAGAAAGAGGGAGAGAGACAATCCCAAGCAGGCCCCACACTGTCAGTGCACAGCCTGACATGAGACTCAATCTCATGAACTTGAAACCATGACCCGAGCCAAAATCAAGAGTCTATTTCTCAACCGACTGGGCCACCCAAGTGCTCCTCAAAATAGTTTTATGAAAGATGATTTGTGATTTTCTAATTTTTAAATAAATATAAATGGCTTGTAAATTACAGAAGCTTCTAACATCTGCTGAATTGTTCACACATCAGTCAGATCTACCCACTTTCTGTCCCATTGGTACCTGCACATGTTCTCAGAGTCTTGGGCTGAACTCCCAGGGTGGTGTGGACAGCAGGCTGAGTGAGCCTGTCATGGTGAAGCAAGATGACTTTCACAAGGAGTCCTTTCTAGGGGATGTTCAGAGACTGACTATGGCAGACTGCATGTTCCAAATGGACCCAGCCTTGTCTTCCATCCCACACACCCTTCTGCTCAGTGGCCTTTCCTCTTCCCATCATGAGGCGGTGTCTCAGGCCTTCCCCACGTCCCTGGGCCATCTGGCGACAGGCACCAAATACAATACAGTAGCAAGTTTCACTGGAGACAAAAGCCAGGTGATAGGAGCCTGGAGCTCCTCAGGGATATCCTGGCACACCTGTTTATGGGATGTTGCTTAAAGGTCTTTGTTTTCTTAGACTCCTTTCAGGAGTAAACTTTGGATCATGGAGGCCTCATTGTCCATACCCTCTCCAGAAACATCTCTTGCGTCCATGGTAGAGACTTATTCTAAGCCTGGAAAGTTGTCGCTGAGTCCTTTCGTAAAGAGGCTTCTTGGATTGAGTCACTATTAAAATAAATATACTACCAGTGATCCCACTCACCAGGAGCAGATAGCAATTCTTTCAAACTAGAAAATTTTCTATATTTAGAACATTTCTTAGAGAGTTCTCCCTTCTAGCAGCTGCCTTCTTGGTATTTAGTGGGGGATCAAAATGAAAAGAAAACACAAACCAGTATAAGGCTAGTGTTAGGGAATCTTTAATGAGAGAACAAAAATCAGACTAAGAATAAGAATTAAAAACCAAATCTGACATCAATCCCCCTTCTTATATCCCCTTCATCCCCACGCCTCTGTCCCTGACCCTCCAGGAGATCTTTGGGATCTCTGGGCTCCTGGTCTAGAAACTTTCCCTTCAAAACTGAGCCCCAGCTCTTCAGCCAGTTCCCTTAAATCCAAAAACTCCAACTCTCCCTGAAAAAACCTGAAGGATCACCTCCTTATTTTTACAATTGTTTCGTTACAAGATTTATAGAGAGTACCTCGTCCTGGCCTTCTGGTTGGGAAATACAGTTTGCTCCTGTAGGTGCTGAGTGTCGACAAGTAGATCTAGCAGGAGCGGCCTGTTAGGTGGTAAAGCTTGTGCTGCGGTCCGTACAATTGCTCAGAGTCTCCAGGGCTTCATGATATAGCTCTGCCAGTTCCAGGCATTCCTGAGCAATGTCCTCGAGGAGGGTTTCCTGGACCCCTGTCACAAAGAATTCATGTCCCCTGGCAGCAACAGACCTTTTCAATTATGAAGTCCCTTTACCTCTACTCTCAGAAGATCCTACCGAAATTACAGAGAAATTTTAAAAATTAATACCTTTTTACAACCCAACTCACAGACACCTTCACTGGCTGCTAAAGGGAGTCCTTCCAGCCCATGAGTATATGGCTGTTACCAGGCAGGCCAAACAGCCCCCCTCACAGGGGACACAGAGGGCCACAGCCTCTCTCTGGCCCTCCTGGGAATGACCAGGAGAAGGCTCAACTGTTCAAGGGTTAATAGGAGCAATGGAGGAGGCCTGTTTCCCCAAAGTGAGCTGGTCTACGGTTGAAATATACGCTCAAGAAGTAGAGGAACATCCAAAAGCGTTTGTTAAGCATTTTATACAAACTTTAAAAAGCACACTGTATTCAATCCGGTAGCCCCAGAACATAAAATTCTTGTAATTTCTGATTCTGTGGGAAATTTCCTCCCCGATATTAAAAAACAGGGGCACCCGGATGGCCCATCGGTTAAGCATCTAACTTTGGCTCATGTCATGATCTCACCTTTTGTGCATTCAAACCCCCTGTTGGGCTCTATGCTGACAGCTCTGAGCTTGGAGCCTGCATCAGATTCTGTGCTTGTCTCCCTCTTCCCTGCTCGCTCGCTCTCTCAAAAATAAATGAATAAACATTTAAAAAATGGTTTAAAAAATACCTGACAAGTCCACAATAATGTGGTTTGGGTGGAGAGGGCAAACACCAAACAAAATAATGGAAACAGCTACCTGCATCTTTGAAAATAGCTCGCAAGAAAGCCAACAGGAATAAAAGAAAGGAACAGAAAACAAGTCTTGCCTTACAACTTGAATCTTTGGAAAGGTGAAAGCATGATGGAGAATGACTCCAGCCCACTCTGACGTGTCCCCGTTTGCCTCCAGACAACTGCAGATATTGCAAATAATACAGGACATTGGGGAAGAAATTGTCCTGCACTTAAGAATAAGGATAGTCTGGGGCGCCTGGGTGGCGCAGTAGGTTAAGCTTCCGACTTCAGCCAGGTCACGATCTCGCGGTCCGTGAGTTCGAGCCCCGCGTCAGGCTCTGGGCTGATGGCTCAGAGCCTGGAGCCTGTTTCCGATTCTGTGTCTCCCTCTCTCTCTGCCCCTCCCCTGTTCATGCTCTGTCTCTCTCTGTCCCAAAAATAAACATTGAAAAAAAAAAAAGAATAAGGATAGTCTAAGAAACAATTTCTCCTAATCCCCGTAACCCTGAAAAAATTCATTTTTCTCCAGAGGGACAATTCCCCCTTTAAATGATGGGTCAGCCAGTACTCAGTCAACACCAGGAACTTCCAGAAAACTTTAAACAGAGGCTCAGGAACTAGATTTCTTGAGTCCCATTGGTGTGACTCTCTCTCCCATCTGCTCAGAGGATTGATTTCTACCTGTCACCTGACTCTGTCCAGGCTCTCAGAGTCTCCGGGCGACCCGTGTTTCTGCCCATGTGCCAGCCCAGCCCAGATTCTTCAGGCCCTGTTCACACTCCCAGGCCTTGCTGCTTCCCAGATGTTCACTGGCAAACCTTCTTGGTAAAGATTTGTTATCTACATTTAATGCCAATGTAAATTGCAATAAGAAAAGTCACTTTTGTTTCCTCACCTTCAGGTCAAGCTCCAAGTGTCCTGCTGTCTTTACTGGAAGTTCATCCTGAGATACATTCCTCTGAAGAGGATGGATCTTTAAAAGATGCCCGAGTCAGTCTTTGGGCTACACACACGGTTGAAGTTGAGTTGTTAGGAAGTGGGAGCCTGGGTGCACTTCTTGGGAGATGAACCCCACCCTCGCTCTCGTGGCCCAGCACCCTCCCTCTAGAGACTCGGAGCAAGTGATACCCCTGTAATAGAGTCTCTCTTGAACCACAGCATCCTTGTCTTTACCACCTGACCCTGTATCTCCCCAATCTTGCCCATAAAGAAAGAAGGCAAATGTGACTCAGAGGGAAACCAAATCCATCAGTTTGCACAAGATTTAGAAGTCATAATCTCTTTCATAATTCCTCAGCACCCTGCGCCCTACAATCCAGCTGATAATCTTCATCATTCCTGCTGATGCATCCTGGTTTACAGAAATGACCTGTGAGCAGCTTCCTTTTCAATTCCTCTGCACCCTGACTCCTGGTTTCTTGTGCCTTCACGGTTAAAGGGAGACCATTCACCTGGGCTTGCATACCCCAAGGATATTTGGTGTATGCAATATTTTCCCAAGTCCTTAAAGTCCAGCTAGACACTGTAACTTCTACCCAAGGCTCCCTGCTGGTACCCTTTACTCTATAAACAAAGCAAGCTGGGACCTTTTATGGACTCTCTCATTCTCTTAGGGGTACTAGCTGAACAAGGCAGACAGCTTATACAGCTCTACATCTAGACTCCAAGAGGTGTAAACAACGGTTATCTATTTAGGATGATGTGACCTGTTTAGGACATGCCTCAGGGCATTCAAAATCTTACTCCAAATATTCTTTTTTTTTTTTTTTTGCTTTTTTAAATTTAACTTTCTTTTTTATTTTTTAAAATTCACATCCAAATTAGTTAGTATATAGTGAAGCAAATATTTCAGTAGATTCCTTAATTCCTCTTACCCATTTAGCCCATCCCTTCTGTCTCCTCCAGCAATCCTTGTTTGTTCTCTATATTTAAGAGTCTGTTATGTTTTGTTCCCCTCTCTGTTTTTATATTATTTTTGATTCCCTTCCCTTATGTTCATCTGTTTTGTCTCTTAAAGTCCTGAGTGAAGTCATATGATTTTTGTCTTTCTCTGATTAATTTCACTTAGCATAATACCCTCCAGTTCCATCCACGTAGTGGCAAATGGCAAGATTTCATTCTTTTTTGATTGCTGAGTAATACTCCATTGTATATTTATACCACGTTTTCTTTATCCATTCATCCATCGATGGATTTTGGGCTCTTTCCATACTTTGGCTATTGTTGATAGTGCTGCTATAAACATGGGGGTGCAGGTGTCCCTTCAAAAAAGCATACCTGTATCCCGTGGATAAATGCCTAGTAGTGCAATTGCTGGGTTGTAGGGTGGTTCTATTTTTAGTTTTTTGAGAAACCTCCATACTGTTTTCCAGAGTGGCTGCGCCAGCTTGCATTGCACCAACAATGCAAAAGAGATCCTCTTTCTCCGCATCCCCGCCAACATCTGTTGTTGCCTGAGTTGTTAATGTTAGCCATTCTGACAGGTGTAAGGTGATATCTCATTGTGGTTTTGATTTGTATTTCCCTGATGATGAGTGATGTTGAGCCTTTTTTCATGTGTCGGTTGGCCATCTGGATGTCTTCTTTGGAGAAGTGTCTGTTCATGTTTTCTTCACTGGATTATTTGTTTTTTGGGTGTTGAGTTTGATAAGTTCTTTGTAGATTTTGGATACTAACCCTTTATCTGATATGTCATTTGCAAATATCTTCTCCCATTCTGTCGGTTGCCTTTTAGTTTTGCTGATTGTTTTCTTCTCTGTGCAGGAGCTCTTTATTTTGATGAGGTTCCAATAGTTCATTTTTAGTTTTGTTTCCCTTGCCTCTGGAGACGTGTTGAGTAAGAAGTTGCTGTGGCCGAAGCCAAAGAGGTTTTGCCTGCTTTCTCCTCCAGGAATTTGGTGGCCTCCTGTCTTACATTTAGGTCTTTCCTCCATTTTGAGTTTATTTTTGTGTGCGGTGTGAGAAAGTGGTCCAGGTTCATTTTTTTTGCATGTCTCTGTCCAGTTTTCCCAGCACCATTTGCCGAAGAGACTGTCTTTACTCCATTGGCTATTCTTTCCTGCTTTGTCAAAGATTAGTTGGCCATACGTTTGTGAGTCCATTTCTGGGTTCTCTATTTTGTTCCATTCATCTGAGTGTCTGTTTTTGTGCCGGTACCATTCTGTCTTTACAGATTTGTAATACATCTTGAAGTCCGGGATTGTGATGCCTCCTGCTTTGGTTTTCTTTTTCAGGATTGCTTTGCTATTTGGGGTCTTTTCTGGCTCCATACAAATTTTGGGATTGCTTGTTCTAGGTCTGTGAAGAATGCTGGTGTTATTTTGATAGGGATTGAATTGAATATGTAGATTGCTTTGGGTAGTATCAACATTTTAAAAATATTTGTTCTTCCCATCCAAGAGCATGGAATATTTTTCCATGTTTTTGTGTCTACTTCAATTTCTTTTATAAACTTTCTATAGTTTTTAGTGTATAGGTTTTTCACGTCTTTGGTTAGGCTTATTCCTAGGTATAATGTGGTTTTTGGTGCAATCATAAATAGGATCATTTCTTTGATTTCTCTTTCTGTTGCTTCATTATTGGTGTATAGAAATGCAACTGATTTCTGTGCATTGATTTTATATACTGTGACTTTGCTGAATTCATGGATCAGTTCTAGAAGTTTTTTGATGGAATCTTTTGGGTTTTCCATACAGAGCAACATGTCACCTGCAAAGAGTGAAAGTTTGACTTCCTCCTCGCCGATTTGGATGCCATTTCTTCCTTTGTGTTATCTGATTGCTGAGGCTAAGACTTCCAATACTATGTTGAATAATAGTGGTGAGAGTGGTCATCCCTCTCATGTTCCTGACCTTTGGGGGAAACCTCTCAGCTTTTCCCCATCATTCCAAGTATTCTGAATCAATTATGTCCATCCCTCTCCCCAAAATGAAAACACGGTTACATAAATCTAGAGGGGCAGCTGTCTACTGCCTCCAAAGGGTCCCTAATTTTGCAATGTTTGATAAACATTTGTATGCTCTTCTCTCAGATATCAATGGACTTTAGAGGTATTAACCTCCTTTGAAGCCTTGAAACTGGCTCTGTCCACACCCCAGCTCTTAGCTTACCTAACTTTGACAAGCCCTTTCATTTATACCGAATGAAAGGAATGGTGTTGCTTCATGCTTTCTGGGACAGCCTTTTGCCAATCATATATAACCAGGAGCACATTTCTCATGCCCTTCAGACACTGTGGCATCAGGTATGTCCCCATGCTTTCCTGCGGTGGCCACAGCTGCCACCTGATGGACATAGCCAGCACTCTGACATTAAGCTCCCTTATTCACCTGTGCATCCCCACGTGGTGCCTGCTGTCTTACAAGTTCATAAATCATAGCACCTCTCTACAACATGACAGACCCATTACAAACAAGCGCTTTTAACTAACCCTCCATCATCTTATTTCCGTTGCTAAAAGGCTTATAATTGCTGACATATTACAACTATTCACCCTCCTTCTAAAACCATCATTGTTCACTGTTCAGCGCATACTAAGACAGCTGATGTTGCATCTTTAGAAAATGATAGGGTTGACAGAGCTGTAAGTATGCACCCCAAACAGGCCCCCTTGTTCTTTCTCCACCCAGTTGTGAACCCTGCCTTTATCCCTGACTGACAGTATTCATTACCCGGCAAATGCCCCACAGTCTACAAAGGACAGTCAGATACAAAAAGGTGTCAAACAACTATCAGATGGATTATACAGTGGGCCAAATGGACTTCCTAGAGCACCCTTTCTTTTGACCATGTGGCTTACACTTACCACCTACCAAATTGGACACAAAGATAATGACGGGCCAAAAAGACAGTTGGATTTGCCCAGGCATCCACAACATTCATGACCAAATGATTTCCCAGTGAATGATTTGTAAATCCCGGGAAATCTCTGGAAGAAATCAGCACACCCCAGGAAGGCTTCCTAGGCCCACCTGCCCTCTGTGGTTGTATAGATGGATTTGATAGATTTGCCCCAAGCCCTGTGCTGTTCTCACTGTTTGGTCACTGTCTGCATGCTCAGCAGATGGGCTGATGCTCTCTGACTACATGTGGCACTGCCACAGCAGGCAATAAGGAAACTAACACCTCCATTTCTCCTTATGGAGAAATGCCATTCCTTATGGTTTGCATCAGACAAAACATTCTGTTTACAGGAGGTGTAAACCACCTGCTTGCAAAATCTTTGGGTACACATTAAAATTTCATACCATATATTATCTTCAATTATCAGGGCAAATGGAACATTAAAATTTAGACATAAGATGGATTGTAAGATAAATATCAAGAAATTAACCATGAAAGGCCAAACACTTTGCTCCTGAGCCTTATTAGGATCCAGAATACTCCAAACAGGGGAGACGGACTGAACCCTTTTGAAAGAGTGTTTGGTTGGCAAAGCCTACTGGCATCTCTAAATCTTCCATCCGTGGGTGGACAATATGATGCTATGACTAACTTGAGATGAGGACTCTCTAGTACACCTGAAGCACCTTGCCAACAGAGAAAAGAGGCATGGCCTCCACCAACTGGTGAGGCTGGACACACTTGTCCACCAGAAGACCAGGTGGACCTCAAGATCTTTGGAAGAAAATATGTGCCGTCACCTCGCTGGGAAAGACCTTATGAAGTACTGCTCACCAGCTACACTGCTATCAGAACAGAAGAAAAACCCTCCTGGATTCTTGCAAGCCATGCCAAAATTGATTTTATTTAAGATTTTTTTTAAGAATGAGTTTTCATACCAAAAGGATACTGATGCAACATTAAAACTTATGTTTTCTCTCTGTTACAAGGGACAAAAAATTTTCTTAAGAGTGTTAGTTTGCTTATTATAAAAAATATAACGAAAGTTTTTCCTTACCTTAATGACCAGTTGTCCAGAAATACAAACTTTCGTGGAAGGGCCGAGATGGTGGAACAGCATGGAAGTTTTTTTTTGCATCTCTCATCCCTGAAATGCAGCAAGATCAACACCAAACCATCTTGCACACCTAGAAACTGAGTTGAGGAGTAACACAATGATCTGCACAACTTGAACCACAGAACTCAGCAGGTATGCAAAGCAGAGAGGTGAACTGAGGAAGAGAGAAACTACTGAGGGCAGAGAGCTGTTTTTTCTTGCAGACAGAGGACAGAAATGGGGGGAGATTAAGGGAAAACACCCCCCCAAAGCAGCTGGAGAGAAAGAGGAAGAGTGGAAACAGATGTAAGGGACTGAACAAAAAAGGGAGAAAGGAGAAAGGAGAGGGTTTAAATTCCATTAAGACTGGGACACCTGGGTGGCGCAGTCGGTTAAGCGTCCGACTTCAGCCAGGTCACGATCTCGTGGTCCAGGAGTTCGAGCCCCGCGTCAGGCTCTGGGCTGATGGCTCAGAGCCTGGAGCCTGTTTCCGATTCTGTGTCTCCCTCTCTCTCTGCCCCTCCCCCGTTCATGCTCTGTCTCTCTCTGTCCCAAAAATAAATAAACGTTGAAAAAAATTTAAATTCCATTAAGACTATATAAACAGGGGGGGGTGTAGAGTCTGAAACTCCACAGCTCGACCCATTGTGGTGCTCTGGTGGGAAGGGAAAATTCCAGGAGGAGAGAGCAAGGTCTGAGTGTCCTCGGGCCACATGGGGAGAGGTGCTTCCCCTGCTGGGATGACATTTGGTAGAGGTGATGTGGCTTCCCCAGAGGCAAAGGTCCCATTAGTCCCCAGAGAGCAGCCACATTTGCTGATGTTGGAACAAGAATGCTAAGGGTGGAGCCTGGCACCAGATGTGTGTGGTGATTTTCCATAATCTCTGAAATGCTGTGTCTACAGGATCGTAGGAACTTTTTCTGGGGAAGACTGGCACAAAGCAGCAGTCTCTGGGCATCGGCAGCAGCACTGTCATGCAAACGTTCCTGGGGGCAGGCCTGCACCTGACCATTATTAGTGAGACCCTTCCCCAGAGGATCTCAATGAGTCAAAGCTGCAGGAACCTCAGAAATGAGGGGTTAGGAAACAGCCCCATCTGAGATAAATTTTGGGAGGGAGGTGCCACCTTGCAAACTGATGGCTTATTCACGGACAGTGTAGAAGTGGGGAATGGATGGAGGTGGGAGACAAAGGAGGGTTGCTTCATTGCTGGTCAGGAAGAACACAGAGTTCTGATACTAGAGACTTGGTAGCTGAAGGATGCCATTGTCACCCCTCCAGCACATGCGCATACACACCTACACTCACCACAGCAATTAAACCCAGTATGTAAGCAGCACCATCTAGTGGAGAAGAGAGCCATTACACTAAACCCCACCCAATTGGGCCAACAGAACTCTTGAACACCACAAGTCTCCCCATCAGCTTAGTTTATGGACTCTAAAGTTCTTCATAGTTTACTTCTAGGGGAAACTGGATGTAATTTCAATAGTGTTTCATTCTGTTCACTGTTCTATCTATTCATTTTTTTCTTTTCTTATTCTTGAATACAGAAAGAGAAAAACGTTATTTTTATTTTCTGGTTTTATAAGAAAGATTTTCTTTAATTTTTTCTACTATATTTTTTTGTAATTTTTTGAAATTCTATTTTACTTTCAACATTTCATTTTATTCTATCTTATTGTATTCATTTTTTCAAATTTTCAAACGTTTTCTTTTTTTCCTTTTTAAAAATGTTCTCTTATTTCCCTTTTTTCTCTAATCTATCAAGCTTCCATCAACAGCCAGACCAAAACACACCTAGGAATAGCATCCTTTATTTGATTTTTTGTGTTGTTTTTAATTTTTTAATTTTTTTTACCTTATTGATTTATTTTCTTCCTTTGAAATGACAAAATGAAGGAATTCACCCAAAAGAAAAAACAGGAAGAAATGACACCCAGGGAATTAATCAACATATATACAAGCAAGATATCTGAACCAGAATTTAGAATCACAATAATAAGAATACTAGCTGGGGTTGAAAATAGCATAGAATCCCTTTCTGTGGAAATTGAAGTAAAAGCTAGTCAGGATAAAATTAAAAAATGGTATAACTGAGCTGCAATCTCAAATGGATGCCACAGTGGCAAGGATGGATGAAGCAGAGCAGCAAATCAGCAACCTAGAGGATAAACTTTTGGAGAATAATGAAGCAGAAAAAATGAGGGAGACTAAGGAGAAAGACCACTATATAAGAATTAGGAAACTCAGTGACTCATTAAAAAGGAATAACATCAGAATCATAAGGGTCCCAGAAAATGAAAAGAAAAAAAGGGTAGAAGACTGTGGTGAGTGAATTATAGTAGAAAACTTTCCTAACCTGGGGAAAGACACAGACATCAAAATCCAGGAAGCACAGAGAACTCCCAGTAGATTCAACAAAAACCAATCATCAACAAGATTTATGATAGTCAAATTCAGAAAATACTCAGGCAAGGAAAGAATCATGAAAGCAGCAAGAGGAAAAAAAGTCCTTAACCTGCAAGGGAAGACAGACCAGGTTCACAACAAACATATCTACAGAAACTTGGCAGGCCAGAAAGGAGTGGCAGAATATATTCAATGTGTTGAATCAGAAAAATATGCAGCCAAGAATTCTTTATCCAGCAAGACTGTCATTCAAAGTAGAAGGAGAGATAAAAAGTTTCCCAGAAAAGCAAAAATCATAGGAGTTCGTGACCACTAACCAGTCCTGCAACAGATATTAACGGGGCCTCTCTGAGGTGAGAAAAGAGGGGAAAAAAACACAAAAGACCAAAAGTGACAAAAATTACAAAGGACCACAGAACACCACAAGAAAGTCTAACTCTACAGGGAACATAATGGCAATAAATTAATATCTTTCAGTACTCACTAAATGTCAATGGATTGAACCCTCCAATCAAAAGACAAAGGGTAACAGAAGGGATAAGAAAACAAGATCCATCTATATACTGTTTACAAGAGACCCATTTTAGACCTAAAGACACCTTCAGATTGAAAGTAAGGGGATGTTGGGGCGCCTGGGTGGCGCAGTCGGTTAAGCGTCCGACTTCAGCCAGGTCACGATCTCACGGTCCGTGAGTTCGAGCCCCACGTCAGGCTCTGGGCTGATGGCTCGGAGCCTGGAGCCTGTTTCCGATTCTGTGTCTGCCTCTCTCTCTGCCCCTCCCCCGTTCATGCTCTGTCTCTCTCTGTCCCAAAAATAAATAAACGTTGAAAAAAAAAATTAAAAAAAAAAAAAGAAAGTAAGGGGATGTAGAACCCTCTATCATGCTAATGGTCACCAAAAGAAAGCCAGAATAGCCACACTTGTACCAGAAAATCTAGATTTTAAAATAAAGACTGTATGGGGCACCTGGGTGGCTCAGTTGGTTAAACATCCGACTTCAGCTCAGGTCATGATCTTGCAGTTTGTGAGTTCAAGCCCTGCATTGGGCTCTGTGCTGAGAGCTCAGAGCATGGAGCCTGCTTCAGATTCTGTGTCTCCCTTTCTCTGTTTCTCCACCCCCCCACACTCTGTCTCTCTCTCAAAAATAAATACGCATTTTAAAAAATTGAAAATAAAGACTGTAACAAGAGATGAAGAAGGACATTATATCATAATTAAGGGGTCTATCCACCAAGAAGATCTAAAAATTTTAACATTTATGCTCCAAACATAGGGCACCCAACTATATAAATCAATTAATCACAAACACAAAGAAACTTATTGATAATAATACCATAATAGTAGGGACTTCACTACCCCACTTACAGCAAATGGACAGATCATGTAAGCAGAAAATCAACAAGGAACTAGTTACTTTGAATGATACACTAGACCAGAGGGACTTAACAGATATATTCAGAACATTTTATCCTAAAGCAGCAGAATACACATTTTTCTCAAGTACACCTGGAACATTCTCCAGAATAGATCACATACTGGGACACAAATCAGCCCTCGATAAGTACAAAAAGATCAAGAAAATACCTTTCATATTTTCAGAACACAATGCTATGAAACTCAAAATCAACCACAAGAAAAATTTGGCAAGATAACAAATACTTGGAGACTAAAGAACCACCTACTAAAGAAATAATGGGCTAATGAAGAAGTTATAGAGGAAATTACAAAGTACATGGAAGCCAATGAAAATGACAACACCACAGTCCAAAACCTCTGGGAAGCAGAAAAGGCTGCTCTAAGTGGGAACTATATAGCAATCCAGGACTTCCTAAAGAAGAAAGAAAGGCCTCAGATGCAGAACCTAACATTACACCTTAAAGAGTTGGAAAAAGAACAGCAAATAAAACACCAAAACAGCAGAAGACAGGGAATAATAAAGATTACAGCAGAAATCAATGCTATCACAACCAAAAAAACAGAACAGATCAACGAAACCAGAAGCTGGTTCTTCGAAAGAATTAGCAAAATTGATAAGCCCCCAGCGAGTTTTATCAAAAAGAAAAAGGAAAGGACCCAAATAAATAAAACCAAGAATGAAAGAGGAGAGATCACAACCAACACAGCAGAAATAAAAACAATAATAAGGGAATATTATGAGGAGTTATATGCAATAAAGTGGGCAATCTGGAAGAAATGGACAAATTCCAAGAAACACATAAACTACCAAAACTGGAACAAGAAGAAATAAAAAAGTTGAACAGACAATAACCAGTAACGAAATCGAATTACTAATCAAAAATCTCCCAAAAACCAAGAACCCAACACCAGATGGTTTTCCAGGGGAATACTACCAAACATTTAAAGAAGAGTTAACACCTATTCTCTTTTGAAGCTGTGCCAAAAAATAGAAATGGAAGGAAAACTTCCAAACTCTTTCCATGAAGGCAGCATTACCTTGATTCCAAAACCAGATGAAGACCCCACTAAAAAGAACTACAGACCAATTTCCCTGATGAACAGGGATGCAAAATCCTCAAGAAGATACTAGCCAACTGGATAAAATAATACATTAAAAGAATTATTCACCATGACCAAGTGGGATTTATATCCGGGATGTAGGGTTGGTTCAATATCAGCAAACAATCATTGTGATTCATCACACCAATAGAAGAAAGGACAAAAACCACATGATCCTCTCAATAGATGCAGAGAAAGCATTAGACAAAATGCAGTGTCCTTTCTTGATAAAAACTCTACAGTAAATAGGGATAGAAGGCTCATACCTCAAGATCATAAAAGCCATATATGAAAGACTCACCGGTAATATCATCCTCACTGGGGAAAAACTGAGAGCTTTCTCCCCAAGGTCAGGAACATGAGAGGGATGACCACTCTCACCACTATTATTCAACATAGTATTGGAAGTCTTAGCCTCAGCAATCAGACAACACAAAGGAAGAAATGGCATCCAAATCGGCGAGGAGGAAGTCAAACTTTCACTCTTTGCAGGTGACATGTTGCTCTGTATGGAAAACCCAAAAGATTCCATCAAAAAACTTCTAGAACTGATCCATGAATTCAGCAAAGTCACAGTATATAAAATCAATGCACAGAAATCAGTTGCATTTCTATACACCAATAATGAAGCAACAGAAAGAGAAATCAAAGAAATGATCCTATTTATGATTGCACCAAAAACCACATTATACCTAGGAATAAGCCTAACCAAAGACGTGAAAAACCTATACACTAAAAACTATAGAAAGTTTATAAAAGAAATTGAAGTAGACACAAAAACATGGAAAAATATTCCATGCTCTTGGATGGGAAGAACAAATATTTTTAAAATGTTGATACTACCCAAAGCAATCTACATATTCAATTCAATCCCTATCAAAATAACACCAGCATTCTTCACAGACCTAGAACAAGCAATCCCAAAATTTGTATGGAGCCAGAAAAGACCCCAAATAGCAAAGCAATCCTGAAAAAGAAAACCAAAGCAGGAGGCATCACAATCCCGGACTTCAAGATGTATTACAAATCTGTAAAGACAGAATGGTACCGGCACAAAAACAGACACTCAGATGAATGGAACAAAATAGAGAACCCAGAAATGGACTCACAAACGTATGGCCAACTAATCTTTGACAAAGCAGGAAAGAATAGCCAATGGAGTAAAGACAGTCTCTTCGGCAAATGGTGCTGGGAAAACTGGACAGAGACATGCAAAAAAAATGAACCTGGACCACTTTCTCACACCGCACACAAAAATAAACTCAAAATGGAGGAAAGACCTAAATGTAAGACAGGAGGCCACCAAATTCCTGGAGGAGAAAGCAGGCAAAACCTCTTTGGCTTCGGCCACAGCAACTTCTTACTCAACACGTCTCCAGAGGCAAGGGAAACAAAACTAAAAATGAACTATTGGAACCTCATCAAAATAAAGAGCTCCTGCACAGAGAAGAAAACAATCAGCAAAACTAAAAGGCAACCGACAGAATGGGAGAAGATATTTGCAAATGACATATCAGATAAAGGGTTAGTATCCAAAATCTACAAAGAACTTATCAAACTCAACACCCAAAAAACAAATAATCCAGTGAAGAAAACATGAACAGACACTTCTCCAAAGAAGACATCCAGATGGCCAACCGACACATGAAAAAAGGCTCAACATCACTCATCATCAGGGAAATACAAATCAAAACCACAATGAGATATCACCTTACACCTGTCAGAATGGCTAACATTAACAACTCAGGCAACAACAGATGTTGGCGGGGATGCGGAGAAAGAGGATCTCTTTTGCATTGTTGGTGCAATGCAAGCTGGCGCAGCCACTCTGGAAAACAGTATGGAGGTTTCTCAAAAAACTAAAAATAGAACCACCCTACAACCCAGCAATTGCACTACTAGGCATTTATCCACGGGATACAGGTATGCTTTTTTGAAGGGACACCTGCACCCCCATGTTTATAGCAGCACTATCAACAATAGCCAAAGTATGGAAAGAGCCCAAAATCCATCGATGGATGAATGGATAAAGAAAACGTGGTATAAATATACAATGGAGTATTACTCAGCAATCAAAAAAGAATGAAATCTTGCCATTTGCCACTACGTGGATGGAACTGGAGGGTATTATGCTAAGTGAAATTAATCAGAGAAAGACAAAAATCATATGACTTCACTCAGGACTTTAAGAGACAAAACAGATGAACATAAGGGAAGGGAATCAAAAATAATATAAAAACAGAGAGGGGAACAAAACATAACAGACTCTTAAATATAGAGAACAAACAAGGATTGCTGGAGGAGACAGAAGGTGGGATGGGCTAAATGGGTAAGGGGCAATAGGAAGACACTTGTTGGGATGAGCACTTGTTGGGTGGTATTCATAGGGAATGAGTCACTGGAACTAGCCTTGAAATCATTGTTGCACTATATGCTAATTAACTTGGATGTAAATTAAAATATAAATAAATAAATAAATAAATTTTCAAAAAAAGGACATAAAAAAAGAAATATAAATATTCTGTGCTTCGTCTTTATCAGATCATTCAAGAAAACTGAGTCTTAATATTAAAAGAGCTAAAGTTTGTTCACTATTGTATAACCTTCAGCATTTGCCTTTAAAATCTTTTATTCTTGGCCCTCCTCTCCAGGTGTCATCATGAGAGTCACTTCTTTCTTAAACTCTGCATGGCAATCATTGATGCATCCCCATGATGCCCAGGAAATACAAGGTGACCCAGAAGTCCAAGTACTTCCTTAAGATCATACATCTTTTGAACGATCATCCTTCATTGTGGGAGCAGACAACGTGGGTTCCAGGAAGATGCAGTAGGCCCCCATGTGTTTGCATGGGAAGGCTGTGGTGCTGCTGTGGCATGATCCCCATGATGTATGAGGTCATCTGAGGACATCTGGAGAACAACCAGCTCTGGAGAAACCGTTGCCTCATATCTGGGTGAATGTGGGCTTTGTGCTCACCAAGGAGGACCTCACCGAGATCAGGGACATGCTTCTGGCTAAGGTGCCAGCTGCCGCCATGGTGGTGCCATAGCCCCATGTGAAGTCACTGTACTAGCCCAGAACACTTGTCTGGGGCCAAAGAAGACCTTCTTCTCCCAGGCTTTAGGCATCACCACTAAAATGTCCAGGGGCACCACTGAAATCCTGAGTGATGTGCAGCTGATTAAGACTGGAGACAAAGCGGGGGCCAGCGAGGCCACACAGCTGAATGTGCTGAGAAACTCCCCCTTCTCCTTTGGGATGATCACCAGCAGGTGTTTGACAATGGCAGCATCTACAACCGTGAAGTGCTTGACATCACAGAGGAAACTACATTCTCACTTCCTGGAGGGCGTCTGCAGTGTTGCCAGTGTCTGTCTGCAGATAGGTCACCTGGTTGTTGCCTCACTGCCCCATCCTATCATCAATGGACACAAGCAGGTTCTGGCTTTGTCTGCATGGACTGGTTACAGCTTCCCACTTGCTGAAGCCATCACCACCACTGCTGTACCTGCTGCTGCCCTCAGCCCTGGCCAAAGCTGAAGCATAGGAAGAGTCAGATGAGTTGCATGAGGATATGGGATTTGTTGGTCTCTTGATTAATCACCGAAAAGCAACCAATTCGGCCCATTTTATTTGTGGAACAAGGGAATAAAGGCTCACTTCTCTTCAAAAAGGAATCTTTTATTGTCACTTGGGTTGAATAGTTAAATATTGTTGCATAATGATATGTGATCCTATTTAATCAAATGTTCAAATATTTTGATGTTTTGTAACACACACTTTCCAAAATCAAATTCTAAAATGAAGTATTTTGACCACAATGCAATTAAAATATTCCAGAGGATCCATGGAACATTTTCAAGAGATTTGGTCTTTTTATAAAAAGGAAGATATTATACTAATTAGGCTTATTTCTTATGCTAAATTACATAGGAAGCAATGCCAAATAAGGGATACTAACATCCTTAGATTACATTTATGTAGAAATATGTTAATAAAGTAAGTGTTTTAGAAATCATATGCAACTCTTAGAAACCTGATATGTCCTGAGATGTTACTGTCGTGTGTCAGAGAAATAACCAATTTCCTTGTCAGCAGCCTTGTCATGATCTCTCATCAGATATTTAACCTTGGACATTTTAAATCTTTATCATTTATAGACAGTTAGACTTTTACGCAGACGCTTTTACAAAAGCTTCTGCAAATGTGTTTCACCTGCAATGATGCTGATGGGAAGAACTCTTTTCTATAGGCTTCTGAAAACCTTAAGATTGTAAAGCTGCACTTGGTTAAGAATTTCCAGAATGAATGGAAGATCTGTATTGAAGCAGAACAAGAATTAATAACATGAGACTGGATGAATGGAAGATGATTCCCATTTTTACAAATTTTTTTGAAACATTGCTGATTTTTAAATGTTTTTTCCAGTATTAAGGAAACTGTTTTAAGCTATGACTTACAGCTGTATGATAAAACATGCTTCTGTGAAAAGACTGGGACACTTATCTTTTTGTCCCTACCAATCTGTCCAGAATTCAAAACCTTTCAGTGAGTATTCTCATATGTTCACGACAATAGGTTAATTTGCATAAGTTGAATAAGAATCTGCTCTCCTTGTAACAGGACATATTTGGAAACACTGGTTACATCACCAAGACTTTGACAGAAATGTCATATTCAAGGGGGGACTTGCACAGACACAGATATGACCAGACTGCTTGAAGGAACTCAGGCAGACTTTATGGAGCCAATAAAGCCCATTGGAAAAACAGCCTGATACTTATATCTGGGTCTATAAGCAAGGCAGTCAGTTTTTATACATTGTGACAAGAAGACAACAAATTCATGATGAATTAACAGGATGAAGAAAACAGATGTTTGGGACTGTTAATTAGTAAGGAATCCTAAGCAACTTTTTCTCATAAGCTATGATTTACAGCAGTTTCATCATCAGGCCAAGTTTAAAAAAAAAGCAACTATTACACTTTGCAAACAAATTGGTCTTAATTTGGCTGTCCTTGGTAAAAATGAGGATGATTATAGAAAGAAACATTATGTTTCAATTACACACCATTGTGGATTTTACAGTCTAATAGAGTTCACTATGAACTGGACGAGATCCTAATTTCTTCTAGTTTCCTCTGAAGCCTGGCCACAAGTCTCCAAACTAATATTTTCTACTTTTTTTCTATCCTTTTGACTTGGAATCACTGGATACCCAAAACTCCCCTTTTCCTGAAGCCCTGCAAATGGAATATGAACAACTTGATGTAACCTTCTGAGAAATCACTGCAAAACTCATATGTAGACAATCTTCATGCTGGTTCCTCTATGAGCCTCTCAGAAAGTCTGTCAGCCTGCCACTACCTACCTACCTTATCTGCCTAAAGATGCGTTAAGCCCAGCATCTAGAGATTCTTTCAACTGGCTATCCTTGGAACTCAGAAACTGGTTTATAACTGGATCCTTTTATTAACCATTATCTTTCTTGTACTGCCATAGAATTGCCTCTTATTTATTACCTGATCATTTGAATCAGAGGCCTCACTCTAAGAAGATACCTGCATTGCCTCTTCCTGAAATGAATTTGACTGAATTGACTCACTGTCTGAACAGAGACTGGATTAAGGACATAAAACCATCTATCAGCTCAACTTTGTTCTGAATGACAAGTTTGCTGGGTAAAGGATTCTTGTCTGCATATTTTTCCTGTTCATCACATTGAAAATTTCCTGCCATTCCCTTTTGTCCTGCCAAGTTTCAGTAGATAGGTTTGCTACTACCCTCATGTATCTACCTGTGTAGGTTAAGGGCATTTATCCCTAGCTGCTTTCAGAATTCTCTCCTTATCTTTGTATTTTGCCAGTTTCACTATGATATGTCATGTAGAAAATCGATCCAAGTTACGTCTGAAGGGAGTTCTCTGTGCCTCCTGAGTTGCAATATTTGTTTCCTTCCCCAGATTGGGGAAGTTCTCAACTATGATTTGTTCTTAGCTTTGGCCCCCCTCTCTCTCTTCTTCTTCTTCTGGAACTCCTATGATACGGATATTGTTACATTTCACTGAATCACTTACTTCTCTAATTATCCTCTTGTGATTCAGAATGTTTTTATCTCTCTTTTTCTCAGCTTCATCTTTTTCCATAATTTTATCTTCTATTTCACCTATTCTTCCCCCTGCCTCTTCAATTCTCGCTGTCACCACCTCTAGTTTATTTTGTACCTCATTTACAGCATTTTTAAATTCATCATGACTATTTTTAAGTTCCTTGATCTCTGCAACAATAGATTCTCTGCTGTCTTCTGTGCTTTATTCAAGCCCAGTGATTAATTTTATGACTATTATTTTAAATTCTCGTTCAGTTTTGATCAATTCTCTGTCATTTCCTCCTGGAATTTCTTTTGAGGAGAATTCTTCCGTTTCATCATTTTGGCTAGTTTTCTGTCCCTTATGTGTTTTAAATGCTCATTATATGTCTTGCACCTGCAAGCACTACTATATTAAAGAGGGATCATACGCTGTCCAAGGCCTGGCCCTTCAGGAGGTTTTCTTCGGAGAGTTACTTGCTCTCTGTTGTTGTTACTTTGGTTACTTTATCTCCCTGCTTGTAGTAATGTTTTGGACTCTCCACCAGGTGTGCTTTGGTTTGTTCATTGAAGTAGTCCTGGAAAGGAAAACAAACAGACAAACAAACAAACAAACAAACAAAAAACAACAGAAAAGACACACACACACACACACACACACACACACAAAACCAAAAGCAAAAAATCAGAAACACCAGCTACAAGTAAACAATGGGGTGGAGGCAGTGCTGATGGAAGAGGCCTTATCCCATACAAAAAGAGAAATGACAGGGCTGGGGAAGAAGAAAAAATAAAACTTGACCAGGCAAAGAAACTATAGGCTTAATCCAGAGAGAGAGTAAGGAAAATAAAGAAGGAGGTGGGGAAAAAGAAAAGAAGGTAAAGTTGTCCAGACAGAGAAACTATTAGGCTTAATAGAGACAGAGAAACAAAAGTAAAGAAGGGGGTGGGGAAAAAGAAGAGAAAATAAACTTGATCAAAGAAACTATATGGTTTAATCCAGAGGGAGAGAAAGGAAAATAAGGAAGGAGGTATAGAAAATGTATCAAGAGAACGGATTAAACATGTCTGCTTAAATAGGCCAAAAACCAGGGTAACCAGACTAGAGGAGGGAAGAGATAAGAATAAGAAAAGGAAGGAAGAATATATCTATATAATAAGAATTGTCCGTGAATTAAACCAGGCAAGGCAAAAGCGCTGCTCTGGAGGAGGGGCTATCTCAGCTTCAATCCCACTCCAGTAGATAGGCAGTTGCCAGGCACGGGAGGGTGGAGGTTTGATGTAGGCAGGTCCCGCCTCCACTGTGGGCATGATGTCTGTTCCCTGAAGCGCTCCTCCTATGGCCTGTCAGGTTGTCCAGGTGGGTCCCTGGAAGCAACTCTGCCTCTTTTCCTCCCGGACTCTTGGGGTTCAAGGTCCTTTGGCCTCAACATGGCTTTGTTGGAGAGGACAGAACTTCGGATCCCCCTACTTCTCTACCATGTTGGCCCCTCCCTTCAACCCCTCCCTTTTGAGGAACTGGGGCTTTGACCCACTGAGTTCCTCTGGGGGAGGGTCTTGCAGAGCAATGGCCAGGTGCCAGCCTGTCCACGGGAATGTTCAGGATACCACGCTGCTGCTGGTGCACAGAGACTGTGGCTGGGTGCCAGCCAGCCGCGGAAAAAGTTCGCGTGATCTTTTTTTTTTTAATTTTTTTTCAACGTTTTTATTTTTATTTTTGGGACAGAGAGAGACAGAGCATGAACGGGGGAGGGGCAGAGAGAGAGGGAGACACAGAATCGGAAACAGGCTCCAGGCTCTGAGCCATCAGCCCAGAGCCCGACGCGGGGCTCAAACTCACGGACCGCGAGATCGTGACCTGGCTGAAGTCGGACGCTTAACCGACTGCACCACCCAGGCGCCCCACCAAGAGAGTTGCAGAGCAAGGAATTGTATTGACCAAAGACAGGGCACCTAAAAACGTGGACCAAATATCTGGGCTTACTTGGCTGGGTGACAAAACCAAGCTTCCTAGCTGCCGGAGCCAAATAAGAAGACTCTGAAATCAGCTATTTTGAAACGTGTGCTGCTCTCAAAGACTGACAGGACCACAAGAAAAATGGAGATGTATGAACATTAACACTATCAATTAACACTCCAGACTTTGAAAAGTACAGGTTTCAACCTCACCTTGTCTGTAAACCACACTGCCTTTTTTTTTGAGAGAGAGAGAAAGAGAGAGGGCCCAAGTGGATGAAGGGCAGGGACAGAGGGACAGAGAGAAGGAGGGAGGGAGGGAGGGAGGGAGGGAGGGAGGGAGGGAGGGAGAGGGAGAGAGACAGGGGCTCACCTGAAACCAGGCTGGAGCTTACCTGATATGTGACTCAGGCTCATCAACTATGAGGTCATGACCTGAGCTGAAGTCAGATGCTTAAGGACTGAGCCACCCAGGTGCCCTTCTCCTTTATTTCATGTGTCAACAAAGCATATAAAGGGCTCCCACCTAAATGGTCAGAACCATATGGACTTGGATACCTGGCTTTTCTGTCACTGTGCTTAGTGACAGAATTTGTTCATAAAATTGTGTCACACCCACATGCCTGTTGAGGAATCATAGAAAATCGGATGATACATCAGAATTCCAGGTTCTCTTCAGCATTAAAGATCTTATTCCCAAGTTTCAGAGATGATGAATTAGAAAAGGCAATCCTAAATCTGTCTATGATAATGGAACAAGGAGGGTTCAATACCACTATGCATGCTTTGAAAACACTCCAGTCAGAAGGTAACAGCTTAGCCTCTGGGGGTCTCCAAAGTCATCATGTTCTAGATACCGTGACTGCTTAGCAGGGGATGCTCGTGCAATCATCAGTGGAAAATGTTGCTTTTTATCTAACCCAAATGAGGCACATAATATCTAAATTAAATCTACTTTAAAAAATGAATTAATATTTTCCATCAGATAAATGAAGCACATTTAATTGGTCAGATCTATTCCAGGATTGTGGGACTCATTTCATGAGGTGTGGGGAAATGTGTTCTCTTCTATTTATTCATTCTCTTGCCTTCTTTCCCAAATGTTTTGAGTATAAATGACACACGATGTTACCATAGTTTCAGGTGTACAACATAGTAACTTGCCAACTGTATACATTATGCTGTGCTCACCACAGTGTAGCTACCCCACCCCCCACATTGCTATTAAAATACCATTGACTATATTCCCTATGCTGTGCCCTTGATTCCTGTGACTGATTCATTCCATACCTGGTATTAATGAATACCAGGTACCCCCCACCCTCATTCACCTGTTCATTCATCCTTATGGTGATCTATGCTTTTCTTATTTTTTGTAGATTTCTTACTGCTCAATCCAAACTGGATTTCTCTCTCCACAGTCATCTACTCAGCTATTTATTATATAAACTTCCAGGGGAGTTTCAGAGGAAGAAACTGTGAGGCCCCAGGGAGGCCACCCCAAAATGTACCACCATGGCATATTGACTATCTTGAGTTGAAGCTGCTTGGGATACAGCCGGTGCAAGAACACCCAGGCTGTCACATACCCCTCTTGAAAGCAGGAAATGAGTGGCCCATATGAAAGGTCCCCTCCCTGTACTATGAGGTAAAGAGACATCCTTATCAGCAGAGATGGGGCTTCAAACCTGAAAAAGCTGTAGAAACAAACCTTGTTACTTTTTTACTCATCTACAACCTCAGCCCAGATTCCACTTAGAATTCCTGCAATTTAAAACTCCCACACACCTTTTCTCTTTTACCTGTCAATTCCTCACAAATTATTGTCTTTGTCCAAAATATATAAGACTGCAAAAAAACAAAACAAAACAAAACAAAACAAAACAAAAAAACCTGTCTGCCTTGGCCATTTCTTTGGGCTTAAATTCATTAGTGGGCCTACCTGCCTATGTAATAAAACTTTGAGGGTTGTTTTTTTTTTTTCCTCCTGTTAACCTGTCTCATGTCAATTAAATTCTTAAACCAGTTGGAAGAATTTTGGAGGAATGAGGATATTTCTTCCTCCCTACAAAACCATTGGATTTTTACTACAAAGAAGTTTATGTATCAAAAACAGAGCACACCTCAACATATGAAAGTAAATTTTATTTTAAAAGGTAAAACTTTCATGCAACTTTTAAACATGAACGTTCAGGGGCACCTGGGTGTCTCAGTTCACTGAGTGTCTGACCTCAGTTCAGGTCATGATCTGATGATTTGTGGGTTCGAGACCCACATTGGGCTCTGGGATGACAGCTCAGAGCCCGAAACCTGCTTGAGATTCTGTGTCTCCCTCTCTGGTCTCCCCCACTCACACCCTGTCTGCCTGTCTCTCTTTCAAAAATAAATTTTAAAAAATTAAAACATGAACATTCAAAAGTTATTAAGCAACTTAATCACACACTGTTGATTAGAGCAGGGAGTAAAGAATTAGTTTCGTCACCAGCGTAAACACTAACAGAATTCGTCACAACTTGGATCTCCAGTGATTCAAGTGTTTTACCCCACAAAATAAGATGTGATCAACTTTAGAATAAAATACATTTCCTGGATATTCTGTTATCAGTCAAGGCCTTCTTCATCACCATCATCTCACACGATAGGAAAGCTGGCCCTGGTGGCGATTCCACAGTTGTTATTCCGGTCTCTGGCCATTTTTATGTAGCCACCCATGCCCCAGTCAGTGCCCCAGCTGAAAGAAGACAGGGTTTTCCAACTATTACAAACAACCAAAAACATACATCTTTTGAACAATAGCATCCAGTATTGAGCAGTGCACCAGAGGCCAGGACAGATTCAGGAAGAATCAGGAGAGGCCGTTCTTGTTCATGGTTGAGTTCTAACCAAGCACAGACATTTCACAAAACTGCAGTGTGAACAGGAAAAGGAAACCCTTGGGACCTGGGTGTGATATACAATATTGAAAAACTTCCAATTTAGAAATACAGTGGTACCAAAACTATATCAGGACCCTAGCAAGCCTGAGACAGTATCTTAATGTTTCATCATATGACTATGTCTGTGCTCCCCCCCTAGATGGGGTAAACACTGCTGGGATTTCAGAAGTGTGCTCAAGGGTTGGGGGACCTGCGTCCAAACACTGGTTCCAAAAAACATTCCCTTTTCAAATTCAAAAGTACATATTCCTCGATTTTCATACCTGTTCTTGACAAACCAATATTTTTGGTTATCGGATTCTTTTCCTTGAAAGCCATAGCCAACCACCAGAACACCGTGATTCAGGTCTTCACTGCTGCACTTTGGATCATAATAAATGCCTGGGGAGTAATATTCAATGCTGAGTGAGGATTCCCACGTGACATGTGATAGTAACCCAGCCTATCAACCACAGTAGGGGAGGCATTTCAAAATTCAGTTATGATATTGGTATGAATTCAGATGAGATTTAAAAGTCAGATATTTTTGTTTAGTGGGAAGGGGTGGGGATTTGGGCCCTCATCTCACTCCAGGAGAAATACTAACTGTCACAATCCCTTTTGAAAATAATAGAAAAGGGGCATTAAAAAAATCACCTGCCGAAACCTTATTATTCTACTTGTAGGATGTCAACCTAGGGAAACAGCAGAGAACATAAAATTACTTGAGCCAAGAGCTACTTTCCACTGTTAATTTCAGTATCAAAATTCTTTAAAAGTTATCAAGGTCTAACATTTGGAAAAAAGTAAAGTAAGCTCTACTAATTAAATTATGTTGTCATTTAAATATATTTATTATATACTTACACTCATGGGGATTTGGGCCAAGTAATGGCAAATGGAAACAGCAGACATAAATATTACATGTACAGAATGAACAACTATATTAAATCCACACACCCCAAAATTATACATTGAATTCTACATACCAAAGTGTCATTCTTGCTGTTTCTTAGGGTGGTTTTCCAATTTTTCTGTATCAACAAATTCTTACCTCCTTTATAGAAGCGGAAGGTATCCAAGCTTGCATCTATAGCAGCAGAGATGGATCCCATGTTTTTCATTGCCACAAAGAGGGCCTCCTCCCGCCGAGGAATTGTCTGAAAGGCAGTGACATTGGCAGCAGAATACTCAGGCCTGTATTTGCAGGGTCCATCCTTTGAATGGTAAAGGAAAAGAAACTTGATTATGACCATCCACTTCCTGGGGAACATGACTTCAAGGCAGCTTACAGGTAAAAGATTTCCAAGTCAAGTTTGTTGTGAAGCAACCCAGGAAGTGAAAGGCTATTTATTGCCTTAAAATTAAAAAACTAATTGGTGGCTCAGTAGGTTAAGCATACAACTCTTGATTTTGGCTCAGGTCATGATCTCACAGTCATGGGATCGAGACCCGTGTTGGGCTCTGTACGGAGCATGGAGCCTGCTTGTGATTCTCTCTCTCTCCCTCTCTCTCTCTCTCTGGACCCCTTCGACTCTCATGCTCTCCCTCTCTTTCTCTCTCTCAAAATTAATAAAAAAAACCTTTTTTAAAAAAAGCAAAACTAACTGGTGTGGATTCAATGAAACACTCATGGTCTACCTGTCCATAAGAAGTTTTTCACTCTGGGGAAATCCGTACCTTGTGTAAAAGGTATGCATATCTCCATGTAATGTAGAAATAAAAACAGCTGTGTGGTAACCATCTAAGCAGAGAACTATGCCAGGCTAATACCGTTTAATGACAGTCCTGACAGACTGCAGATAGAGAGTCTACAATTGGAAATGTGAATGTTAAACATGGTGTCTGTTTTCTTCAAAAGCATTCAACTCTAAGGACAGAGCTGGAATGGTGACAAGTGAGGAGCTCTACTCACTCTTGCAACATATGGATAGGATGCTTCTGTGTCCAGACCTCTGTTGTTCCTAACATACTGGAAGGCATTACTCATTAGACCACCATTGCAGCCCTCATTGCCTTCAGCCTGAGAGCAGTCCAGGAGGTTCTGCACACTCAAGGAAACACGTTTGCCGTATTTCCGGAATATCTGTCCTTCGATGGCACCAGTTGCACTAAAAGCCCAGCCAGAAGCACACCGACCCTGAAAACAAATTATAAAGGTCTCAGTCTACAAAACCAATAACAAGAGTGAAAACAGTCCATCTATATGAAAACTTTAAAACATAGCAACGGCAGGGTGCCTGGGTGGCTCATGGTTAAGCGTTGGACTTCAGGCTCAGGTCATGATCTCAAGGCTTGTGGTCTACCTTCATCTACTCTGCATCAGGCTCTGTGATGACAGCTCAGAGCCTGGAGCCTGCTTTGGATTCTGTGTCTCCCTCTCTCTTTGCCCCTCCCCAACTCGTTCACTCTTTCTTTCTCTCAAAAATAAATGAACATTAAACAAAATAAATAAATATAGCTACAATATATTTTTCCACAGCAGGAAACCATAGCAGGGAGCCACTTTCTTTTTGGCTTTCCTCTTGGAGAGAGACCTGATGAGTAGTCATCCTTGATACTCACAAGACTAATATCAGGTGTCTGTCTCCTATTCATAGGTAAGGAGATACCAGCAGGGAAAGGGACTTTAAACACTGTCCCATTCTCATTCTTCTGGATTTTGAGACCAATCATCATGTGCCTGAATTCTTCATTGGTCTTCAGGGAAAAGAAAGTAGAATATTGACAAGCATGAGATTTTGGGGGGAAAGTACTGAGAGAAACAACAACACTTTCAGCAAATCCATGCCATACTCACCATGTCACCAAAGCCATTCATTGCCATCAAGAAGCTATGTTTCCCTTGAAGGTATTCCCTATTGTGCTGCATAATCATTTTCATATTCTTCTGCCACACGGCTCTTCTGCATTCTTCAACCTACAGGCAAACATATAACATATCATTTTTATTTGTATTTAAAACCTACTGACCTGCACCAAGTGGATGTGCTCACAGAGAGGAGGAGAAACCACAGCCATGGATGGTCTTATGCTTCTGGGAGCTGTTCTCCAGCAACCACACAGCAGGACATATGTCCACACTATGCACACTCATGGTGCTGTGCTTACTGCTTTGGTAAGAGTGGTCTCAAGATGCTACTCTGTGCTACAAACTCCCACCAGCACGGGCATTCTCTGTGAGTCCCCTAGATAGTTTAAATTTTAGATGTTACCAACCACACCATATTGTTTTCCATGTGTCTCCTTCCACCGGATCCACTGTGCATCTAAACTTTGATCAAGCTCTATAGTAGCTGAGACTATTCCCAAGCAAAGTGCAGTCAGGAAGTCAAAAGGATGCATGTTTCAAAACCTAGGAAGCAAAAAAAAAAAAAATGAGAATCTGATTAGACAGATCTGTCTAAAAATCCATCCTCCTTTCTTCTAGATGTTAGAGCCACTATGGTGGAGTAAAAACATTGAATTTATCCTCCCAAGTACTTACAGAAGGATAACACTGCTCACCTGATCATGCAGCTGTGCAGATGCTCTCGGCAGATATAGCCCCAGGGCTTTCTGGTGCTGGGCAGTGACTCTGAGGCCACCCACTTAAATCCCTGGGGTTTGGCCTGATTGGCCCTATCCATATGGCCCAGTACACTGTAATCTTCCCGATCTGCTTTTGTTTCCCAAGCTGATGACTTCTATTCTGATGTTTTCTTGGTGATAATTGCTTGTTCTTTACAGAAGAAAAACTTGTTGACAATGGTCTGGGCTCACTTTCCTGTCAAATGGTCCTTAACTGGTTTGACTAAAACAATAGAGCAGTCACAGTGGTCCAGCTAAGGGTCCAAAAGAAAAAGCTCATGCTTATTCAACAAAGAAAATAATGTTAAACTTCCACTTAGTTGATGCCATTATAAGATATGAAAAAAGTGTGTATTGAAGGCACACTGAAATATATTTAGTGGTGATTTAGTGATCTGTGTCCCTGCATGTCAAATCTGAGGACAGGGAGCTGGGAGGAGCTTGGGACTCCCCTCATTTCATTCTCAGAGGCTACATATCAAAGATTCAAAGCCACTGGTGGAATGGCACCCGGGTGACCGTCATTCCATAGGCAGGGGACAGAGGAACTCTTGGGATCTCTAGCCTGTGACCTGAGAACCCCTTTCTTCTGTTTCTCATTCTTTCCTGATTGCCTTTCCACTGGAAGGTTACATGCTTGGGCCTGTCTCATGGGGAATCCAGGTGTGTTTTCCATTTTCTAGCATCCCCTAAAGTACTCTGTAGAGCTCTGGCCCTACTTGGGGAACGTGGGAGCATTCACTGGGTTGCATTGGACTCTGGGAAAATAGGCTTCAGCAACTGGAAGGCTGAGCGATCAAAAGGAGAAAAGCCATATGATTATTTTAATAGATGCTTTTTAAAAATAAAAAGAAACATGCTATTTCAAATCAGTGGGAAGAGAATGGTCAATAAGTAGCTAGTCATCCAGGAAAAATTAGAAGCAGATCCACAAAACGTATTACTGATGGATTCCAGAATTCAACATAAAAAAACAAAAGTATGAAAGTATTAAAAACATAAAAGAAAATGTATTTATGACCTTACACGGGACCAAAGACACTAAGCACAAAGTGTAAAGAAAAGATAGATGTGATTACGTCAAAATGGGAATTACACCCCACGAACAAAGTTAAAAGACACTCCACAGCACAGGAGAAAAATGTTTGTAACGTGTAACACAAAGTGCACATCAAAGATCATACCTATTAAGAGGGAAAAGAAACATCACTTCAGAGAGATAAACTAAGGATATAAGACTACAGTTTGTGAAGAGAAAATACAAATAGTAGATGAAGCCATGGGAGACGGTGAGCTTCCCTGAGGATCAGGAAATGAGAAGAACATGGCCCATCCGTTCTCACTTAGCAGATGCACAATAAACAGCAGCGACTGATCCTTTCAGATGTCCTCAGGTGCTGGGACACGGCCCTCTTCTGCCTGCTGGAGAGACAGATCACAGGACGGCCACGGGACGGCAACGTGGCAGCTCTGTGGACTTTGAGAAGTTTAGATAAGCAGGCCCTCTGACCTGCGGGTCAACAGGAAAACCTAGATGAGCCTTTCTAAAGTTACATATTGTCTGTAAGAGCAAAAAGATGGGAAGGATCCAAGTGTCCAGCAGTAGGGAGATGGTTGACTGTGGAAAGCTCTTCAGTGGTTTGAGAAAGTTGGGAATTACTTAGAAACCCGCTCCAGCTTTTATGAGCTTGGAAATCAATCCCTTACCTGGTTCAAGGGACATCACAATAGATGAATGTGAAAAGAAATATATTGGTGCCATGCTAAGTAAGGCCTTTTACTTCCACCTATCCTGATGACAATTAACACCGTCTTGACTCTCTATTCACTTCCTGTATTGAAACTAACCACTTTCGGGGCGCCTGGGTGGCGCAGTCGGTTAAGCGTCCGACTTCAGCCAGGTCACGATCTCGCGGTCCGTGAGTTCGAGCCCCGCGTCGGGCTCTGGGCTGATGGCTAGGAGCCTGGAGCCTGTTTCCAATTCTGTGTCTCCCTCTCTCTCTGCCCCTCCCCCGTTCATGCTCTGTCTCTCTCTGTCCCAAAAATAAAAAAAAAAATGTTGAAACTAACCACTTTCTATAATAATAATAATAATTGCAAAGAAGGGAAAAAGGCATGAGAAAGATATGCTAGGAGATGGTGGGTGGGTCTATAAGATGGGTCCGTGTATCAGTCTGAGGTCCCCAGAGAAACAGAACAGAATTTAAGCCCTCCACCCCACGTAAACACACACACACACACACACACACTGTGTCACAGTCTAGATGCAGCATTCCTTCTTCCACAGAAACCTCAGTTTTGTTCCTAAGACATTCTACTATTCGCTGAGGCTGCAGGGGTTTGGGACACACTCCCCCAAAGTAAGCGACTGTGGCATATTGGTTGTTTTGAGCTGCAGGCACTTGAGAAGCAGCAGATGCAGGAAGGGCTCTCTAACATCCCCTTTCCAGAAGCAGGTCATAAAATTTCCCTGAGAAAGGTGTTCTCCCTTGAGAAAGGATCCAGCAAGAGAGCATCCTGACCAACGGAGGCTGGGAGTCAATAGCGAACGCATCTATGCAAACAATTCCTAAATAATCCTGTTCTTCCACTAGTTTTGTCCCCTGCCCCCCAAAGTATCTCCTTGTCACTTCCCCAAAACTTACTGTGCTTTGTCTTGTCATTTATTTACAAATTTATCAAGACTTCCTCTAAAGTTACAGAAGCTTCCAGCTGTGGTCACCCCTTGGGGTATTTAATTCGATTGTGAAGGCCCCCATGTCAATATAAAAATTTAATACACTTGGATGCTTCCTCTGATGAATTTGCCTTAAGTCAGTTTAATCTCATGTTAGACCAGAGATCTTTTTTTTTTTATTTTTTTTTTTGACGTTTATTTTTGAGACAGAGAGAGACAAAGCATGAATGGGGGAGGGTCAGAGAGAGGGAGACACAGAATCTGAAACAGGCTCCAGGCTCTGAGCTGTCAGCACAGAGCTCGACGCAGGGCTGGAACTCACGGACCGCGAGATCATGACCTGAGCCGAAGTTGGCCGCTTAACCGACTGAGCCACCCAGACGCCCCAAGACCAGAGATCTTAAGAGCACAGGAAAACATTTTTCAGCCATGTGTGCTCAGGTGTGTGTTCTGCGTCCTCGCTGGGAACTCGTTCCCCAAGCCCCAGTCTCCTTCACCTGACTTATGTGGATTCCTGTTGCAAAGGGGAACTGTTCTAAGGTTGCTGCCCCATGATTTTCACAGTAGAGGCTCAGTGAGCACTTGAATCAGAGGAATCCAAGCAGTCTGGGCAATAATCCAACAGGTGCTCTGCTGTGATGTTACTAGAAAGGTCAGGCTTGGTGCCAACAATCACCTGTACAGGAGGAGATCCTGCCCCAGCCACACAGGGCTTGGGTTGAATGCAGGTGAAATGTGGGCCCCACGGCCCCCTCCTCCAAGCACATTGTAGCAGTCTACACAGCACACAAGCGTTTGCAGGGACTGGACAGGAAGTATGCTGTTGCAGGGAAGATGCACAGCCCGCTGCACCCCTGCTTGCTCAGAGCTCATGATCTAGACAGGTGGGCAGCAGAAGATCCCTGCTGGCTGGTCACACTCATAGGACAGCACCAGGGAGCTGGACCCCAGGAGGTCAGCACTGTCCTCCTGAGACCACAGACCACCATCTTACCCAATGTGTTCCTTGCTCTTTTTCCAGGACAGAGTGAGAAAGCTTCCCACGCTCGCCTGCTGACTGGGAAGCAAGGTGAATCGCTTTTTACTGTGGTGAAATATGCACAACAAAATTGACCCTTTTAACCGTTTTAATTTAGTGCAGTCACACTGTTGCAACCCTTACTACTATCCATCTCCAGAATATTCCTCATCTCACATTGAACTCTGTCCCCATGAAACCCTAACACCCCTCTCCCCTCTCCTCTCAGCCACTCAATTTCAACTGTGATGGGGATAATATTTTTGGAAGGCTTATGTTCATTTTTTATTCACATTCGTATATGCAACACACCCTTGATTCACCAGAAGCATCCATTGCCTTGGGAAGTATAGTAAAGGAGACATGAAAATAAAAGTCAAATGTTCAGGATTTAACTTGCAAAACCAGAGTTTTGAGCTCCTGGCTTTCAATAATAAGCCAGGCTTTATAGATAGATACACTGTCCTTCCAAATGCCAGATGCTCAGGAGAAGCTGGGTGGCACTGAGGACCTCCGACTCACAATCACCTTGTCTTCCACTGTGCACGTCTTCAAGAGACAAAGGAATCCACAAGCAGCACCATAACTAGTTGTCTTAGAAATGTTTACATGGCTATCGTGGATGAGGATTCCAGGCTTCTCTGTCACATGGAAGGAAGGACAGGGATGGGAAGTTCAGGTGGGAACATGAACACTCTTATGAAGTAAAACCTGCTCTTCCCATTCTCCATCCCAGAGTCTATGGAATAGAGATGCACTGACCCTTGTGTTTCATGACAGGCCGTGGTCTGACATGTGCATGACTCCAGGTTTCCTACTAACGCTGGAATCTGTGAGTGCATTTCAAGAGCAGCCAGAATCACTGGTCTTCCCAAAGGGAGGCCCTGCCTGCGGAACACAGGATGACTTTTACAGTGTCATGGGACGGGATCCATGTGGGTACGAAATATTTCATGGGCAGGGCCTGTGGGGCTTTCCCTGCACTTCTATGCACAGCACAGTCAAATGCCTCTAGACAAGCAAAACAGCAATAAACCTGAAAGCCACACTGCCCACAGCAATGTGGTCACTAGTCTTGTGAAATGGAGAAGAAATAGGACCATAGGATGCTTTTGTTCTAAGATTAAGTTATTCAATTAAAAAATGTCCAGGGGCAGCTGGGTGGTTCAGTCAGTTAAGCATGTGACTTCTGTTCAGGTCATGATCTCGCAGTTTGTGAGTTTGAGCCACAAGCTGAGCTGACAGCTCAGATCCTGGAGCCTGCTTCAGATTCTGTGTCTCCCTTTCTCTCTGCCCCTCCCCTGCTCGCACTCTGTCTCTCAAAAAATAAATAAATGTTAAAAATAAAAAAAAAAACAAAGAAAAAATGCCCACAATTCTGAGGCTCTGACTCTCCTAGATTTCAGATTTCTTTGTTTTAAATGCTTGTTTTCTTTCTTTCTGTTTCTCTTGATAGCCAATACAATGTTTAAAACTATTTTACCATGACTAGTGATTGCGCTGGGAAGCTGTTGCTGTTTCTAAGTGGTCTTACTCTGTGTAACAGAGTGTCAGTCTCCATGTTCTTCGTGAAATTCACACAGTGTGGGAACCTCCGGCACACAGTAGGGCTGCTCAGGTTCTGGAGTCAGCAAATGAAAAGCTCATCTATGTTAAAAACAGTCTCAAACTACTTTGGGAACAGAGGTAGTAAAGCTTATTCTTATTTATTTTCAGAATAGCGTTTTGCCAAAATGATAAATGGAAACGAACCATGTTGGAAGTCCACGTTTGTCCAGTTTATGGGGCATAAGTTAGATGTCACCAGTAGAAACAATCAGGTAAGGCCACAAATCAGAACATTCTACAGGATAACCAGTTTTGCATGTTGGCCCTGGAGCTGGGTGTTCTCTACATGATGGGTCTTTTGTGGTGTCCTTGCTATGTACAGTCCTTGTTGACTGATAAGGTCCCCCAGTCAGGGGGAGCCTTTCCCAATGGGAGGCCAGGCAGGGCTCCAGCTGGACAGCAGGCTCCCAGGCGCAGAGATGTGAGGAGGCTGGAGAAATGGGGACCTGGGCCAGGTGGCAGGGAGCCTCACAGGGAGAAAAGCCCAGAGTGCTAGTGAGGCTGTGTCCCCAGTGAAGGGAGCCCACAGAGGAATTCAACCCCTCAGACCAGACTGAGAAGGATGCAGACCCCCAGAGACTGGCTAATATTGTTGCAATTCAACGAGCATTCAAATGAGTCAGCAAATGAGAAAACTCCACATGTCTGAAGATTCTAAAACTTACGTTTCAATAAAAAATATCTAACTTGATAGAGGTTTTCCAGATTTGGAAAAAACTCTTAAAACTGCATCCATAATGAGTTTTGAAGCTAAAGGTTTTCTAAACTACTAATAATTATAATATTGACCAACATTTTTGTTTCTCATGATGGTAGGAAGATTGAATTTTCTTTCCATTCATGCTAAAACGTGACATAAAATCTGTTATATTTAGTAAAACAATGTTGTAAAAAAATATTATAAGGTATGGCAAAAATTCATTAATAAATTCATATTTTTCTAGGAAAAGTTCTCAGCGTGCTCTTTCAGTGCCTGGAATGTGGAAAATGGACACTCATGGATAAATCAGTGAGTCTCAAGGCTCTTGCCCAGGAGATCAAGTTTTTAGGGCTAGAAAATCCTTTACGTCATTAAAAAACATACACACATACACACATAATAACACAAACTTACATATATATGTATATATACACATGTATGTGTGTATATATATGTATATATACATATATATACATGTGTATATATATGTATATATACACATATACACTTACACATAGGCACACATATAGTTACATACATTCATTCATTCGTGCACATATATACATATGCACACACATACACATGTGCACGTATGCATACACACTTTCACAGTATCTAAATATATACGTACACTCATAACACACACATGCTCATACACAATATTATACTTTAAATACTTAGCACAGGAGAATAACTGGCCCCCAAGTGTGGGCAGACAGCCTGACAATTATTCTGAATTATAATAATTAAATATAAAATTCTATTTAAAATCTTAAACCCTTTGTTTCAGGTCACAGAGAGAATGGCTTAATCAAACCCTCTGAAAGTCTCCTTAGTTGTAAATTCCATGATTTCAGGGAGACAAGGCACATCATCCTCCCCAGAGCTGGCCTCAGTCCCCTCTCTGTGCCCCTGACAGGAGCCCCACAGGGTAGAGTCATAGCATCTGGCACCTGGCCAGGCCCCCTCACCAAACATCAGCCCCAAGAGGGAGGGCACATCACAGTCCCACCTCGGGGGAACCTCTGCTGTAGAAACCTGTGCAACTTCTTTCCTGCCCCTCCTCCCCATGCCCACACTCTTCTTCATTCTTTAGGAGCAAAGACTTGGCCCTGAGAGCGATAGTCACAACCAGCAAGCATCTGAGGATGGGGTTCTAGAATATTAGCAGCATTATCCTGAGCCATTTCTCCCTCCGGTCACACACATTTCCAGAGGTGCCCATGGAATCTCCTTAAAATCCCCTTCCAGGGTCTCCTCCCTGGCCTTCCCTCCTCCAGGGTGTTCAGTGGGGACCTGCGCTCCCACCCCTGTCCTGGCCTGTGTCTGGAAGCTACTGAGTTCCAGGCTGAGGGGGCTGAGGCCCCAGCCTGTCAGCAACACATGACCTTTGGTTGCGAAGATGAAGTCTGATCTTACTCTCAGGTGGCCACCCAAAATACAGCTCCAATCCCTGGAAATAACACCCAGAAACAATTTTTCAGGCACTGTTGACTTGACCCTGGTGACCTCCCTGGATAAGCAGGCACATGAGTGAACCTGACTCTGTGCCTTCTTGTGAGCCTGGGGCTGGCACTCACCATAGCTGCTCAGCCATGGTCTCTAGACAATGAATCTGATAACTGCCCACCTTATAAACAGTTTGGCTCAAGTCCTCAAGAATCAAAAGTCTGGACAAGACTATGATTCAAACTGGGGGGAAAAATGGAAAAACAAAAGAGAAAAAAGTCAAACAAAATTTTTAATTCTTCCTCTTCTGATACCACTTTAGATGTTTCCCTAAAGTAACACATCTCAAATTCTTGCAAAGTGCATTGGATCATGTTTTCTATCTCAGCCCTTTTTGGGAGCCCAGCTTCTCTGCATACTCTGAACACAGTGGGAAATTTTGCATATTCCTCTGCAAGCTTTTCTCTTACCTGGTTATTAACTTTCAGCTTGATGGGTTTTTTTTACTTTGTTTTTAAGAAATTGTGGTAAGAGAGACAAACCTCAAAATTAGTCGTTTTAGCACATTTACCTGCGGGGTGCACCCTCAGCACCAGCCTTCTCCAGAGCGTTTCTCATCTTGCAAACCTGGAAACTACTCCTCACAAAGGCAGTCATTTTCAGCCTCAGGTCTCCCAACCTCCCTCAGGTTTTACAGCCTGCATGCCATCTAGTGGCTGCTTGCGCAGGTACAGCCAGGCCGGCCCTTGGTGTTGGAGGGGCTCTCCCAGGGTCACGCCATCCAGGTTTAGTGACAGCCCCGTGGACTCTGGACATTGATGAGTCTCATTTGGCTGCAGGGGCTGAGCCATGTTCTGGTTTCTTCCTCCTGCAGGGGGTGGAGCCAGCAACGCATGGTGGGACTTCACCAGACAGTTCCCACCTCACCTGATTTCAGGAACAGAACACCCTGAAGGCCCCCCTGGCCTGTCCCCCGAGGGCTTTCCCAGGATGGGGCAGTGAGCGCAGTGGTCCTTAAGCCCTTCGGGTTTGGGTTATACGCCTCGTTGTTTTACTTTAACATTCCCGGAGCCCAGGCAGCCCCACATCCTGATGTACACGTGCCAGTCCCGGCACCTGCATCTGAGAAAAGTAGACAGACTCTTGCCATCCTTTGCTTTTCTTTGCCCAGAGCTCTTCTGGTCCCTTCCCTGTTAACAGAACTCTCCCCGTGGGGAGGATGGCTCCTTTCCCAGCACCGCCCCGGGGCCCTGGGGCCCTGGGGCCCTGGGGCCAGGCCACCAGAGAACTCCATCTCCCCACCCCTTGATGCTTATGCAGGCCCACTCCAGAACCCACGCTGGGCCAGTCAGAACCTTCTGTGGAGCTCTGCACACAGAGAAAGACAGAGACAACCCTGACTTCTGGGTTCGGGCAGTGTGGTGCCACATCCCTGTATGTGAGGGTCTCTTTGAAGCAAGAGAGAGAGCCATCGCCATTCAGGAGAATGTTGCCATGAGAAAAGAGCATCCACTCTCCTAAGGAAGGGATGCCCCGAAAGGTGGACCCCATGGAGGCCTCTCCCAGGCTTGCCTGTCATTGGGCTTCTACTTAGGGTCGGCTAATGGGGGCACTGCACGGGCTGGGGGAGATTAGGCTCACGTGTTTCCTCCCCCATCACTCAGTGCTGCTTCTCTGACTCCAGCTGTGTGTCTGTGACTCTAAATTCTTGAGCGGCTTCACCCCTGGGCTCCAGCTTCCCCAGGAAAGGATTTATCCCTGTGTCTTTCTGCCCCAGGGGAGGTAATGGCTTCCTTCTGTCCCAGCCTCCAGATGCTTCACTGTCTCGGGTCTTCCTGTGAATTTTGCCCATGACTCTGCCTTTCATTAATGTCCCCACCAGGACCCTGACTGATGTGGATCAAGCACTATCACTCAGGTCCGAGAGACCATTTTTTGTTAAAGGCAACAATAAGTGCACACAGGAGCTGTCCGAGGTTTTCGGTGCCACTGAGCATCCCAGTGAGAAAGGTCTTCCTTTATGGAATCCCCTCCAGGGCTTTCGGTCGCTCTAGGGGCAGGTCTCGATTTGTGGCCTGAAGTTCCTCTCGGCTAATCTCCCCTGTTGAGAAAGCAGGACTGAGCAACTGCACGTACCAGATGTCAGCCCCGTGGTTGGCGGTTCACGCAATATTTCTATCAATGGCAGCAATAGTGCTTTTCCGTTATGGGAAGGATATTAACGATCCACTTTTCAAGTCCACGTCTGTTAGTAAATGGAAATAACGGATCAATTTTGAAATATCACATAAACATGTATGGTGAGACCTGTGAGGTTAGCTGGAAACACGATTTGGGTCCCTTGCGTCTGTACCTAGAGCCTGGGGGCCTCAGGAGTGGTGCCCATGGACCCACGGCCCCATTACTAGCGTGCCTGCCTGTCTCTCCTCCATTGTCCTGAGGGCAGAGCTAGTCTGTCTGCCTCAGGGCTGGGACTTGGGCAGTGAGAGGCGGTTCCCCATAAGTGCACTGGGGGAGGGACCCGGGGAGCTGAGATACAGCTGTAGTTAGCACCTTAGGTTTGCAGGGAATAGTAACACACATTGCAAAGTCCTGAAGAATTGACCATTTCCCCCAGGCTGCCTGACTTTCACAGTCGGTGAGCCAAACACAAAGTGAGCCCTTGCATAAGAGCAAAGATTTCAGACTGAGGACAAGCCCAATGGGAAAATTCAAGGCAGGAAGGAGAAAAGCAGGAACAGTTACTCTTAAGTGAATAGGTCTCTCTCATTATACAAGTAGGACACTTGGCCAATAGAAATGTAAAGAAGAAATGACGTAACCCTCAGTGGCAACGTGGGCCCCGTCGCAGTGTGCTTCTCTGCAGACTTTTAGTCCAAGTGGCGAAGGCTCTCGGGTTTCCCGAGAAGGGGTCTGTCCACTCCCCGTGGCGTCAAGCCTGTGTCCTGGACAAGCACCGTCAGGGATGGACTGTCTCAGTGGCACCATGGCCTCCGGCTTCCTAGGAGCAAACCAGATTTGCCAAATGAAAGGCATTCCGGCACCTCCTGCAGGAATTTTTTGTCGGGAGGACAAAAGATTGGGACAGAGTTGTACACAGTATTACAACAATAATGATTTCATGTGGAGACATTAAAATTACAGAGGGAAAACATTAATTTTTGCTAACTGCTGGCCCCTAGTGGCCTGATGGAGAAGCCCCTTTGCAAGCTGGGCAGAAGACCTTCCCTTGTGCTCCTCTCTGGGGACAGAGGGCAGCAGCCCTCTGCAAGAGGCCCAAATACCCAACTTGTCCAGTGACATCTCTTCAAGTGTGAATGGTGGCAGCAAATCCAGTTTTCCTCCTCCCTCCCTCACCCATGTGCACAGCACTGCCAGACCCTGGGTCTCAGCCTCTGCCTTCGTCTCAGGCACATTACGTCTCTGAGCCCCGGGTTACTTCTCCCCGAAGGGGGTTTATCACACAAGCTCACCAAGTCGGGAGAATCCGGTGAGATGACACAAGTGTGGCACCTGGACCAGGTCAGCAGCCTCCCCGGGAGACCCGCTGCATCGCTGTGCTGATTGCAGCTGGGGCGGCTTCTGGGTCAAAAGGCACATCCTCCTGACAGAACCTTCTGTCACCAGGCCCCAAGTCCCAAGTCTCCCTAAGCAGTGGCTGAAGGATGCTGCCACCCACAGTGACACCTGTGGATAATCCCGCCACCCTGGGCCACATTTTGTCAAGAATCTACTTGCAGAATCTTCAAGTTAGGGAAAATTGATGAGAAGGAAGATGAATGGAGACATGACTTCTGAGGGGTGAGGGGTGAGTAGCAAATAACATTTCTCTCTCCCCAGGAACCATGTGTCACTTGTTGTGCGGCTGGTTCAGGGTAACTCCTAGGCTCCTGGAACATAATCTTCATTACCCATGAGGACCTGTGAAATTTCCAGGTAACAGATATAAACAGATTTCTTTGTCTCTCTATCTCTGTCTCTCTCCCTGCCTATCCTTGTCTCTCTGTCACCAATCTTTGTCTCTGTCTCTCTCAGTCTCGGTCTCTCTCTCTCTCTCTGTCTCTCTCTCTCTCTCTGTGTCTCTCTCTCTCTCTCTGTCTCTCACTCAGGCACACAAGTTCTCATCCTATCCTGCCTCCCTTGTGGTTCAGACTGGAATAAATTTAACCCCACAGCAGGGAGCTGGCTCCCTCTAGGGGGAACAGCAGGAATTGTGAGGGAACTTGACCTACAACTAGAAGCACTGGCCTGATTCATATTCAGAGTCTGAGCCTAATCATTAAATCAGGAAAACTGCTGCCCTCAGAGAAGGTGTAACCCATCCTACATTTATAAATCAAATCAAAACTACAGAAGAAAATGAAAAATGCATGTATGAAATTGCCTTTATGCTGAAGTCATCACTAGGCACTGGCAAAAGAACCAGATGCTTCATGAACTGCCAGCTGTGTTGCAAGGGCAGCCCGCTTGGCCCCTCCAGGCTTCAGTGAAATTGTGGAGAGATACCCTGTAGGCTCTCGTGTGGACATCTATGAGGTGTCACATGTACTGTATTTTGTCCAGTGCTCTGCACACACTTGGTGCTCAGAAAGTAGTAGCAATATGTATGAGCAACATTGTAGACATCAATCCAGTTTGGTATTATTTCTTCCCAAAGTAGCAATTCTTCTGTGTTCACAAAAAATAAGTGGAAAGGGCATGTTAACCTCAGTAAACTGTCCCCTGTTCCCAACAAATTCAACTCAGATGTCCTTCCTCATGGAGAGAGGGTTCACATAGAAACACCATGTATAATACCATTGTTTTTGATGTGGCTACAGATATGACACTATGTGATATCATGTACACAAGTGAATTTGAGGTACAAAATTGAAACTGTTATGGAAAATCAATGAGAGGCTATATTCTTATTTTCCCAAAGGTAATTTCCTCACTTGGGGGGATCTGGAGAAATAAAATCCCAACAAAGCTCCGTGTGAGTGAGTGCGCAATCCCAACATTAAGCCACATTACGGAGCATTCATTCCAACATCACCAACTTTGAGATGCACAGGAACAGGATTCCATAGGAACCCAATTGTGCTGCCCTCTGCTCTCAAGTCACTGGGTGTGCCCAGCATTCCAAGAAGAAATCCTAAGGCGAGGACCCATCCTGAGGCCAATGCTGGATCTGTGCAATCTGGAAGCTGTGTTCATCGAAACTCATTGTGTCTTCAAGGGCTGGGTCCCACCTTTCCTCCCAATAGAACACGATGCCATGTGCAGTTTACACATTTGTGATGTGGACTTTTGTTTTCTGTGACCATGATTTCAGTGAGGCCTGTCCTTGCTATTGCTGGGACATCTGCAAGTGCAGGCCAGGAAGGGGGTGGACACAGGGCCCACAGCCAGGCTGACCACACCTAAGTCCACCAAGGCACTAGGAGACACGAGCCAAGCAACCAACGCAAAGCCAGCACTCCTCCTAGACCATGACAGGAGACAGCACAAAGCAAGCACGGAGTGGAGAGACAGGAGCCGGGGAGGAGGCGCCTATGTGCTGGCTTCCAGAGCCGGGGTGAGGGCAGGAACCTTGTGGAGCTGGTGGAGGAGAGGCTGGGACAGTGTCTTCTGAAGAAGTTTCTCAGCTGCAGACACTTAAGGATCCCACCAGGGTGGTTTTCCCAGACCCCAAGGGGCCCAACAGCTGCTTTTGATTCCACCCTGGATATTAAGGAGGGTCACAGCTACTGGAGGAAGGGTCCTCAGTGCGTATCCTGAACACAGGTGACAGAAGGTGTGTTACTCACAGAAAAAGGCAAGGCCCTGAGCAGATTTTAAATTTTGCCCCAGGTTCAGAATTCCTGCCTGGTCTGTGCTTTTTGTGATAAGAACTTTCAAGAGCTCCTCCCTTAGGGACTTTCAAATATGCAATAGAGTGTAATGAACTGTGGTTCCATCCTGTACAGTACATCCTGGGACTTACTTATTTTACACCTGAAAGTGGTACCCTGGTCAGCGATGCTACCCATGTCTGATTCTGTCCCGTTGCATCTAAAAACAATTCATGTAAAGTGCACACAACAGATAACTGACCATTTTAGCCATTTCAGAGGGACTGAAACTCTGTGGCTTTACTATGTGTACAATGTGTACAACCAGCACTGCTCTGGGTTCCAGAGCATTTCCATCCCCTAAGGAAGCTCCATAGCTATAACAAGTCACCCCCTGTCCCTGCCCAGGCTCTGGCAACAACCAGCATGCTCTCTGTCACCAGGGATGTGCCCGCGTCCATGGTATTTTGGTGCACAAGAAATGGGGTGGAGTAACTCCCATGAAGCTGTCAATTTAAAAGGGAACCAGAGTCAGCCTGTCAGCCTGGCCCAGGGGCCCCTGCCCCTCTGTGTGGAGGGGTCCCATTCCCTCATGACACCGTGATGGCACCAGATGCTGAGAAGGGGCATCAGGAAGTACATACATGATGCTGTATGGGGCCAGAGGACCCCGTAACCTTCCCACTGTCCTCTCTCAGCCCTACATGGAGAAGCAGGATTATTCACAGGTTCACTCACTCACTCATTTATGGAGGCCCCCATGGGCTGAGCAAAGTGCAGGGAACAGGAAGGTGTGGACCCGGCCCAGATCCGTGTCCTGAGGAGACACAGACACATGAACACTGACACCAAACCCAACAAGAACTCTGATAGGATGGTGTGGGTGGGTGCTCTGTGCACCCAGAGAGCCTACTTCTACACCTGCACGGTCAGGGATGGCTCTCACTGCCCTTGCTCCAACCAGCCTCACAGCCAGCCTGCTCTCCCACCCCCAGCCTGATCCTGGCCCCAGAACAGGGTCTGTTGGAGTGTGGGGTGTAGCCTCGGGGGGGATTCCCTCCTGACCCAGGATGGTCCAGCTGCTTTAGCCTGGAGGGCGCAGTTGGGTGAGGCTTGGTGTCATAGTTCTGCTCTCCACTAGGTGACACTGCTTAGTTTACTGGGATGGATCAGTGTACAAGTGGAAATAGATTACCCAGCTCTCCAGTCTGGCACTGGAAATTGGCGCTCTCACTCACCCAAAATCAACCACCCCTCTTTGTCTCAGGCCTCCTCCACTCCCCGCCTCTACCCGGTCTGTGTCCAAGCTGTTCACTTGCCCGGCGGCACCTTCCTCCAGAGTTTCATCTCAGATGGGGTGTTGTTTTAAAACCACACGCTTCAGAGACTCCCACAGTTCGGACCCGTGCCAACTCTCTGAGGGAGGGTCTCACTGAGAAATGGCCAGTACTGGTTTGCCCCAGAAAACGTTTGTGCGGTCGGGAAGCAGCAGAGGTTCAGAGATTATGACAAACCACAACATACAGCGGGCACCAGGTTTTGCTGCAGTCTGGTGTCTTTGTCCCAATACCCGCAAATGTGGCTGCTCTCTGGGGTCCTGTGGGACCTTTGCCTGCAGGGAGGCCCTATAGCCTCTACCAAATGCACACCAAGCAGGGAAACTGCTTCTCCCCATGTGGCACAGGGACACCTCAGATCCTGCTGCCTGTTCCTGGGGATTCGCCCTGCTTCCTCACCAGAGCACAACTAGGCACTGAGCTCCAAAATTTCAGACTCTGCTCTTCACTTATTATAGAATCTTGGTGGTATTGAAACCCTCTTCTTTCTCCCTGTAAATGATTTGGGGAACAGATTTCTTGTTCAGTCTCCTGCGAGTATTTTCACTCTTTCTCCCCAGCTACTTTTTTTTTTTGGAGGGGGGGTTGTGTGCCTTTTGTGCATGATCCCAATGTGCCATACTCTCCCCATTTCTCTTTCTCTCTCTGTTCTCTCTCCATGAAAATGGCCCCCTTCCCTCCACAGCCTTTCTCTCCCCACTTCACCTCTCCACACCGCAGACTTGCCAAGCTCTGTAGCTCAAGTTATGCAGATTGTTGCACTAATCCTCAGATCAATTCCCTAGGAGTTCAAAATGGTTTGGTGGTGATCTAGCTGCATTTCAGGGATAAGACAATTCAGGGTCTCCATGCTGCTCTGTCATCTTAAACTCTCCCTAATCATCTTTATTTCTATTTAAAACCAACTCAGGGCACCCAGGTGGCTCAGTCCATTAAGCATCTGACTTAGGCTCAGGTTATCGTCTCATACTCGTGAATTCAAGCCCTGTGTTGGGCTCTGTACCCTCATCTCTGAGCCTGGAGCCTGCTTCAGATTCTGTGTGTGTGTGTCTTTCTCTCTCTACCCTTACCCCATTCATGCTCTGTCTCTGTCTCTCAAAAATAAATAAACATTAAAAAAATTAAAACCAACTCTACTGTACCAAGTGGACATGCTCAAAGAAAGGAGGAGAAACCATAGCCAGGGGTGGCCTGATGCTTCTGGGAGCTGTTCTCCAGCAATCACACAGCAGGACATATGCCCATGTTGTGCACAGTTATAGTGCCCTGCTTACTGCCTTGGTAAGATCAGCCTCAAGAAGATACTTTCTGCTTGTTATGCTAAGTGAAATAAGCCATACGGAGAAAGACAGATCCCATATGTTGTCACTCTTAATGTGGATCCTGAGAAACTTAACAGACCATGGGGGAGGGGAACGGGAAAAAAAAAGTTAGAGAGGGAGGGAGACAAACCATAAGAGACTCTCAAAAACTGAGAATAAACTGAGGGTTGATGGAGGGTGGGAGGGAGGGGAAAGTGGGTGATGGGCATTGAGGAGGGCACCTGTTGGGATGAGCACTGCTTGTTGTATGGAAACCAATGTGACAATAAATTTCATATAAATAAATAAATAGATAAATAAATAAATAAAAATTAAAAAAAAAGACAGATATGCTATGGAAATATTCTGGATTAAAATAGGCTAAAAAATTCTGACAACTAAATGCAATACCTAACTCTAGACTGGATCTTTGTATTGAAGGCATGAAAATGTTACCATAGGCTATTATTAGGTCAAGTGACCAGAATATGGATAGTAGCTCAAATAAAAATATTACATCAATGTAAAAAAAAAAAAAAACATACTCCCTGCTATGAACTCCGACCAGCACAGACTGTTCTCTGCGGTGGTCCCTCTGTGCAGCTTAAATGTTACCAACCATGCCATATAGCTTCCCGTGTGTTGCCTTCCACTGGGACCATAGTTCATCTAAGCTCTGGTTGAGTTGCGGAGCAGCTGAGGCTATTCCCAAGCAAAGGGCAGCCAGGAAGAGAGAAGGATGCATGTTTCAAAACCTAGGAAAGCAAAACACATGAGTTTCTAATTAAACCAAACTGTCTAAAAGCTATCTCCTTTCTTCTGAGATGTTAGAGCCACCCTGATAGAGAAGAAATACTCCCAAGTGTTTGCACAGGGCTGGGGAGGAAGGCTGAGGACGTGGGATTTGCAGGAGACTTGCAGAACTGCTCCCCACCCTGCAACCATTTCCATTTCCAGGGCATGTGGACAGGGGCACATGGCACGGCCATCCACAGCCCAGTAGGTGGGGCGTATGATGGGGCCAGGCTCAAGGACAGCACCTTCTGCGAGCTCTGAACCTCTAAACCAAAAGGTGGTGGCCAAGCTTGTTTGGGGGTGGCCCATCCCCTCAGGACTGGCCCAGCACCTCAACTGTGCCAGGCACAGCCCCACTGAGCTGACAGAAGGATCTGCTCTGAGCCAAACCCCCGCTTTTCAGGCCACATTCTCCATGTGGAAAACCTTACCAAGGTTCCCAAGGGAATGGGCGGTGGTGCTCACAGGGCTTTCATAGTGATAGGACACATGCTAATAAATGAAGGTACGTATTTGCCTGTCTTGTTTTGTATAAATAAAGGCTATTGCCAGCAGGTCTTGAAAGCCAAGAAACCACAAAACTCAATGGGCATGGGTTGAGCATTTAAAGGCTGCTAGAGCTCTGACCATCTCAAAGAGACACCCATGATGGCAGAAGGTGGTCATAGAACAGGTTAGACGGACACCAGGTCACCTGTCAGCCTCAAGAAAATTTTCCTATAACTTGGTACCCTGTGACACACCGCACAGCCCTCAACCCCATGACACCTCCCTTTCAGGTATTAGCTTGGCTCCACAAAACCCAAAGCCATAACTACTGGGATCCTTAAATTCTAGAGTCAGGTGTGCTAGCTTTTCACACACCTGCTTATTTTCTGTCTAAGAACTGTAGTCCCAGAAGGTACAGATATCTAGAAAGATGAAAACATTTATTAAAAATAACCTAGAATTATAGTGGCCATTATGGGGAATTTCCAGTTGGACAGAACTATTCACTTAAGATGTATACATGAAAGTCAGGCTTCTCAGTTTAAATAAACAGAATGGGGTACTTATTTTAATGCATATGCAGAAGACTCCAAAAGCCTTCAGTATTCCAAAATAGCTGCATTGAAAGATTCACTACAAAAGCCTACTGAAAAATTAGAAACACAACAGGTGCTTAAGACCAAAGACTGTAAGACTGACTTACGTCCTCCACCTCCTCAGCCCTCCTTGCCCTGAGTGCTGCATCTGCTACTTTCCTGTCCCAGATGCCTTTCCACCTGAAGACACACTCACCTTTTTACAGGACACCACAGGTGATCCTCCTGAGAGGCTTTTCATTGTTGGTCAAGGACTGAACTGAGGCCCACAGTAAAATATTTCTTTTTTTTTTTAATATTTATTTATTATTGAGAGACAGAGACAGAGTATGAGCATGGGAGGGGCAGAGAGAGGGGAGACTCAGAATCTGAAGCAGGCTCCAGGCTCTGTGCAGACAGCTCAGAGCCTGACATGGGCCTCGAACCCAGGAACCATGAGATCATGACCTGAGCCAAAGTTGGACATTTAACCGACTGAGCCACCCAGGTGCCCCGCCCACAGTAAAACATTTCTTAAACCTGAGCAGGGCCCCCAAGAGTTTTTTGTTTGTTTCATATTTATTTATTTATTTATTTATCTATTTGTCTGTATGTGTTTGTTTCATTTTTTAAAAATGTTTATTTATTGACTTTGAGACAGACTGCACTTCAGAGCCAGGGAAGGAAAGAGAAAGAGGGAGAAAGAGAATCCCAGGCAAGGTCCATGCCAGCAGCACAGAGCCTGACTAGAGACTTGATCTTACAAACCATGAGATCATGACCTAAGCTGAAATCAAGAGTCTGATGCTTAACCAATTGAGCCATGCAGACTCCCCTTTTTCTTTCATTTTTAAATCAATTCCTCCTGAGAAATAAAAATTCACATTATCCCTTCCTTTCCAAGTCCAGTCTCATTAGTTATGGATCCTTTTTTCCCAGGAATAACTCTTTCCTTCTTATCCGTTTGGTTTTACATCCTAAGAATGTGGCTTGGCTTTCCACTTGCCTGGGGTCTCTCTTCAGCTATCTTTGGGAGTGGCTCTAGATCTTGTCAAAGTAGTACTGTTTACACCCTTTTGGAGGATGTCTTTCAGGTCCATGATGTTGTTTAATACTGCCAGAAATGTTATTGGTTTTCCTGGCTAAAAACTGATAATATATTTTTAAAATTTTTTATAACTCTATAAGAAAAACTTACACCAAAATTAAAGTTGATCATCAGAGCCTGCTGGAATTTTTTTGTTTTAATTTTTTTTCAATTTTTAATTTTTAGGCCTTATTCTACCAAACAGAAAAATAAAAACAGATCCAAAGTAAAAGGTTTTTTTTAAGATTTTATTTTTTAAGTAATCTCTACACACGACATGGGGCTTGAACCAACAACCCAGAGATCAAGAGTCACATGTTCTATCAACTGAGTCAGCCAGGCTCCCCCAAACTAGTAAGTTTTATACCTATTTCATGACAGTAATTTTACACCAGAAGCTATAAGGTCTGCGACTCTGTACATTGACGTTCACATTTTTATGTGTTGTAAACGCTTCCACATTCAGATGGCATTGCTAAAATTCCCTTGTGAAGACCTCTATTTACCTGGTTCAAAGGCAAATGACAGTAAGCACTGGGCATTCTAAAACTGCAAAAGGTAGAGACCAACCCAAATACTTTCAAGTTCAAAAGATCTAAGAAATTACTTGATAAGGTACTTTAAGTTTGATGGTTTAATTAACACAAACACATCTTTAGAGTTATCAACAGTAAATAAACAGACTTGTATTCTACCTGAGTTCACTAACCAAATAAGTTATCTCTTATAAGATCTTACAGCCACAAAAAAATAAATAAATAAAATAATAGCCTAGGATAAAACTTACTTTGTCTAATGCCTAATAAAGCTTTGTAAGTAATCTGCACAAAATTGTTAAAAACAAGTAGATTAAATCTCAAGTTTTGGAGCAAATTTTTTAAATGTGGATGCAGGGGCCAAGTGCAGGCTGCTCCAAGATGGGCCACTTTGGCAAAAAGATTGTTTTGGAGTTAAAAGAAACCAAAACCCAGCTGATTCAGGAAAAACTCTTTACCTCTCCCCTCAACTATCTGTCTGTAGAAGGAAGGGGACATTAGCTTACAGATTGCTCCTTCCCTAAGAAACTAAACTACACAACAGGACAAACATTGTTTTCCAAACATCCTGCTTGCCAATGGTCTCCCTCCTCTTTGTATCCTCAGCCCTGACCTTTCTCCTTATCTCAGGATGTCCTGTGAGCCTCATGTTGCCTGTCTTTGGAATTCCATGACAACATGGGTTCCCTGTATGTATGAAACTAAATTTGATTTTTCTTCTGCAACTCTTAGATTCTTAGCCCAACTTAAAGGGCAGAGGAAATTTTTCCTCCTGGTAACTAACAAAATTCAACCAAATAAATTTGGAGATCTAAGTGTCTTTCTGAAATGCTTCATGAATCAGGCAGGACCCCACTGAGCATATAGAGATGTGCATCCAGGAGTAGTACAAAATGGAAGACTTTATAGAAGGGGGTGTCCAGAGAGTTATTAGCAAAGGAAAAGGATTGCTCCTGGCAGTGCTCTTTCTAGGGGACAAAACATGGTTTCTACCTCACCTCTTTGAGGGACGGAGAGGACCCAAGTGGCAGACTCATTGGACTAGATTGAAAAATTCTTGGCTGACAGATTAATATTACATTGGTGGGGGGTAGGTGGAAACTGCAGTTAGGTTCTATATTAAGAACCACTTTGAGGGGCTCCTGGGTGGCGCAGTCGGTTGTCTGACTTTGGCTCAAAGTCAAGATCTCACGGTTTGTGGTTCAAGCCCCGCATTGGTCTCTGTGCTGACAGCTCAGATCCTGGAGCCTGCTTCAGATTCTCAATCTCCCTGTCTCTCTGTCCCTCTCCTGCTCATGTTCTGTCTCTCTCTGTCAAAAATAAATAAACATTAAAAAAAAGAACCAGTTTGGGAACTTAGCTGAAATGACATTCTGGATTTAAAATGACTACTTTTGAAGGGTATTGCAAAGATTATAGAGGATAAGTTATATGGCAGTCAGCATACAATCCCTAGCATATAGCTACTATATTATTCTTCATGATGTTCTGGTATTTAAGAGGGCCCTTATCATCAAAACACCCTTGTTAGGGTCATATCTTAAGATATATCACTGAAGATTTGAGAACTGTCAAACAGTCCAGAAATAATAGGACACATGACAAGCCCTTGAGGTCTGGGGAGGGAAAAGCACCTGAGGTCACAGGACCCAACAGAGATGGACGGAGGATTAGGGTCAGAAGGCCACAACTCTCTCAGCTGGAGCCATTCCAACACACTGCCTCAGGTGTGCTCTCTGCTCAAGGTTGGATGGAGAATAAAAGACTAAGGTGCACTTGGAGTCTCTCAACCAAACCAGCTTCCATCATCATAGCTTTCTGCCCAGATTTTCCTTGCTTACTGGGTCCCCAAATGGGCATGATGCACTGAAAGAGGTCAATCGTGGGTAGATCTTTGGGCAAAATGCAATGCTGCCTCCTGGACTCACCTCAGTGAATCTTGCTCATCAGTGATCAAGCTGGTGTTCTTCCCCTCTTTTCTTGCGCATTCTCAGAAAAATAATCAGCAGGTCAAAAACTACTTTCTCCACTTCTAGTGGATTCACTCTCCAAACTGGACTTGTCAGAAAACATGAGTCAACAGTTGCCTTAAAATTTCAGTGTCTAAGTCTTGACCTATTTGTAATCTAATGGAAAATAGGGTTTTTGTGAAAATACAGAGTACGTGGATGTTTAATTATCAAGTGGAACAACTAACCAAACCAGCGACCTAGCTCATGAGCAATAGTGTCACATGTTGCTTACATGGTCGTCCTGGGGATGGGACAGGAATGCATCATTTCCCTGGCTTGTCTCCCCCCATTAGAGCTTTCATGAACAACTTGGCAGGGGGTGTTTTTAAGGATTCTCAGAGGGACCTTGGCCATTGTCCTCCCAGCAATTTCTTCTGTTTTTTAATTAAGAAAAACAAGTAGGGAGCAACCCGGGAGAAGGAGGGCCAAGATGGCGAAAGCAGCAGAGTCTTCGGGAGAGCCAGGGACAACGTGGCCCAGGCCCCTGTTTGCAGGCCTTTCTGATATATCCATCTCACAAGACATCCTCGTGGAAGAAGGAGAATTCACCATTCCTATGAGATCTCACATTCGGGAATTTGACAGATCCACGTTAAATGAATCTGTTCAGAATACTATTATGCGTGATCTAAAAGCTGTTGGGAAAAAATTCATGCATGTTTTGTACCCAAGAAAAAGTAATAGTCTTTTGAGAGATTGGGATTTATGGGGACCTTTGATCCTTTGTGTGACACTTGCATCAATGCTTCAAAGAAGCTCTGTAGATAGTGAAAAGGATGGAGGGCCCCAGTTTGCAGAAGTCTTTGTCATTGTCTGGTTTCGTGCAGTTACCACCACCCTCAACTCAAAACTTCTTGAAAGAAACTTATCTTTTTTCCAAAGCCTCTGTGTGCTGGGTTACCGTATACTTCCCTTAACAGTGTCAATGCTGGTTTGCCAGTTGGTCCTTTTGGCCGAGCAGGGACCAATAAACTTCATGGTCTGGCTTTTTGTGGTGATTGTGATGTTTGCCTGGTCTATAGCAGCCTCTACAGCTTTTCTTGCCGATAGCCAGCCTCCAAACCGCAAAGCCCTTGCCATTTAGCTTGTTTTCTTGTTCTATTTTGTCATTAATTGGATGATTCTCACCTTCACTCTCAAGTAAATCAGAAAATGGAAATCAAAAGTCAGTGAATTGAAAGCTCATCTGAAGGATACAATTCACCATGGAGCTTTGCCTCTGGCCCTCTTTTGTCTAATTTTGGAGATATTTTGAGATGAAATGGGAGCCATAAAGCACCATCGCCACTTATATAAGGAACTGATGTTCGAAAGGTTGTCCTTTTCCTCTTAATGTCATTTCTTGAAAATACATAGTATACACAGTATAGTGCTGCCTTAAGGCATGATAGGGTCACTGTGGTCCATTTGAGTGACAACCAATGATTTAGAAAGCACATGGATACATCCTGCAAGTTGAATAGAATTAGTAAGTGTATTTTCAGTTTTGAGAATACCAGTTCAGGTGCAGCTCTTAAATACATTGCCTTATGACTATTAGAATATGCCTCTCTCTTCATAAATAAGAATGGATAGTCTGTATCCATTTTCTTTTATTTCTCTCTTAGGCTTAAAAAGGCAATGACAGAGGTTGGGAAGGGGTTTCATAATTGGGTAGGAGAAAACATGCATTCACCAGTGTTCAGATTTTGACAGGGGAAAATTCTACACTTGTTGCTTTTTTAAAAAGCAAAGGGCAGCTAAAGAATTGGCTTCTTTAGTCTTTCCATATAGTCACCTTTCTGCCATGCTTAACAGCACCTCAGTGACACTCTAATTTTTCATCTTACCCCCCCCCAGCTCTGAATATGCAAACTGTTCGCAGTTACCATATAATTTTCCTTTGATTAAAGCTCTCTGTGGACCAGTGCTTGAACTTATCCAGGTGGAAGACCTTAGTCCTTCATTCATATTATCATGTGGGCACTTTCTTCTTAACAGTAGGAGGTAGTTTGGATACAGCATAACTCTAAAGAATTATTCTGCGTAGTCTGGCCTCTAACTAGAAAGTAAAGCTAAATCAGAAGCCTGCACTTAACCATGTGAACACGGAGGGATTTAGTGTTCTGATGGCTGGTTCACAGAACAGCTAGATGCTTAGAGCATGATGTAGAATGAGTTAGGTTTACAGCTGCCACCTTTTCATAGTGGGCTTAGCAGTTTTTCATTAGATGTGCTTGTCGGATTGGGGAATAGCAATATATTTTCTTGGTTTTAGACTTTATTTGTAAATCTAATTAACTCTTCTTTAGAAAAGTACTTTTTTTGCACATGTGCACCTGCTTGTATTCTCAGCTATTTATACACACAAGTGTGAGGGCTTTTCAGGGAGCAGAGTGTCTGGAAAGGCTGATTTCTAAGTTAAACTGGGTTCCTTTAAGGTAATATGAGCTACTGCCTTCTATAAATTGCACATTGAAGAACTCTTAGTAGACAAAAGATTGGGAGTCAGGCAGACAACATTCACTGTATATACAGTTACTTATAAAAATAGGAATTTATTCCACATTTTTTCTTTATCATGGAATTTAAATATTTATTAATTTTGTATCTAAAGACTATCTACACATAGATATATAATTTTAAAAACACACTTTCTCCATTCTCAGCTTAACTAAGAACAATACTAGGACAAATGGGTTCCTGGAGTGATATTAAATTACAGAGCATTACAAAGTTGGTCCCCTCTGTCCCAGCCTTGTCCAGAGTTTTTGGTTATATCTTTATTTCAGCTTCCCTTCTAAATTTCAAAATAAACCCGTGAGCACAAAGCCAATGTTTCAGTCTTAAAGTGGTAAAGAAAATATTTTGAAACTGGTTCTGATTGGTCCAAAAGTATCATCCATTTCCATTGTCTGAGATTTTCTAACTTCTTACCAAAAACATCTCTCTTCCAAAGTTATTTCATACTCTGTCACAATGGTTATAATGTAAAATTTAAAAAAATAATACTGTTTCTCAAAAGGGAATTATCTGCTGAATTTTATTCAGGCTAAATATTTTGGTCAGGAATTTTTAGGGCCACAAATGAAGTAAGGGGTTGTGTGGGGGTGGGTGGCGGGGGTTATACATATTGGGTGTTGAGGCAGCTTATTCTGTATATTAACCTGTTGCTCTTTGGTGACTTCAAGAATGATTTTATTTGATTTAAATGAAGGTGGGTAAAATGGAGATTATCTTTCTCAAAATGAACGATCCATTTTATGGCATAAATTATATTTTCTTAATATATGCAAAAAAAGTGCATTGCTTTCTGTAGCAGAAGACCTGATTATCTGGAAGTTGTAATCCTCAACACAGCTTTCCCTGATTTGCTGCAAAGGCACATGGCTAATTATAGAAAGAAAGACTAGAAGAGAAGGGGATTTTAACAAAGGAAACCCTCTTCCAAGAATTGGGAATTTTCATGCTTTAAATGAAACTCAAGTGTGTGAGCATCATTACCAAATGTGGTGGATCATTGCCGAGTGTGGTGCATCACTACTGTCGTGGCTTGTCATTTGCTGCTCCTGCTTCTGAGATTGAGCCTCCACTGTCATATTCTTTAGCAATAGGAAGGGTAAAGACTGGATTTAATCGCTGTTCAGATTATAAAAACTCAACTGCAAAAATATTTGAATGTGCCATGTAGTCATAAATGTCAGCCATACCATTAATTTTCAAGTCTTTTGCATTTTAAAAGGCTTATTACATTAATTCAATTGGATCTTTTTATTTTGATGGGGTTTTGTTTTGTTGGGCAAGGTGGGCTTGTCCCAGAGCATGGGACTGGTAAGCATTTAACTGTTTACTATATTTGTCTTTTTATAAAGTATTCCCCAGATGTGATGAGAAGGTTAGCAAGCCTTTGTATTTGAAGATTTAATTGTACACTTTTTATAAGCTAACTACTTACCGTACCTGGACTTCCTGTTTATTCCTGGAGATGAAAATGAAAATCTCCTGTCATTTCAAATCTTTGGGTCATCAAGTCATTGAAATGTATCTAAATGCTATCATGATATGATCAGACATCCATTGCATGCAGCTGTTTTATTCCAGGTAAAATACTGACATTGTTACTCTTCATTAGACTGTTAATTTCTGAGACAATTTGGATAGAAATAAATGTGTGAATGTTAAAAAATAAAAAATTAAAAAACAAGTAATCACTTTGAAAATATGACAAAGTTCTGGTAAGTGAGATTAAAAAAAAAAAGCATCCAAAATTCCAGTCTACTTCCTTGTGGCCTCATGAAACCAGTAGACAACTGGGATTTATGGCTCACTCAAGGAATACTCTGTTTTGACTGATGGCCTTTGATCATCATAATAAACTTTATCTTATCTTACAGATGAATGAACTAAAGCTTAGAGAGGTTTGGGAACTTCCTTAACAAGCAAGCAGGGAGCCAGGATTTTATCTCAGGAGCTGTAAGGTATAATTCCAGACCAGAAAGCACTTAGCACCACAGGGCTGTGCCAGACCCAAGATGGAAGGCTGACAATCAGTGAAGATAATGGAAGAGAATTGCAAAGGACAATAGTTAATGTTTTATGCTGCAGCCAAGGGACTTCACACCTCCCCACCACCTCCCCAAAATCAGTACCCTAGGCACAGTCCCTAAAATGATGGTTTGGAGAATTGTTGCCAGGCATGGGAAGACACTTGTAGAAATCAGAATCCAGTTGTTATGATGATCAGTACTAGAATCTACTATGTACAAAGCTGTGTCTGAAACATATAATCTCTCTATAATCACTTCATTTTTACCAAAGGTAGTCAAATTAATATTATTTGCAAAATAAGTCTAGTTTTGAAAAATACTTGGCCTGATTATTTACCTAAGTGCAGCAAGAATAGTGATTGACATATGATTTCATCTTCTGACATCTTCTTGGGGCTTTATAGGCTCCATAAAGTCAACCTTAGTTCCTTAAAGCTGTCTGGTCAGATCTGAGTCTGTGCATGTCTTTCCCAGGTAGGTAGGACATTCCACTCAAAGCCTTGGTCATATAACCAGTGTTTCCAATGTGTCCCTGTTCTAAGGAAAATAGATTCTTACTGAATGTATGCAAATAAATACATTGCCATAAAATATAAGAGTACTCAGTGAGGTTCTGAATTTTGGAGGGTTCAAGTGGGGAGAAAAGATGGCTGTTTCAATCCTGCTTACAACAGTGTAATACATCAAATTGCTAGAAGTCAGTTAGCTTAAAAGAAAATGTTTCCTTAACTCTGGGAAAACAAAACATTTTTTAAGTGAGCATGAAGTCATAAAAATGCTACCAATCCTCCTTGGTTCATTCAGTCCCATGTTATTAAGTCTTGTTCTGCTTGAATCCAGTTTTTCCACTAGTTCTGGATATTTTTACATAGCTCAGTTTTATGATCTTAAGGTTGTCAGAAATCTATACTCAGAGGTTTAGTTTCTGGTTTTGTTTCTATGTTTTATTTTTTTCATGAGCCTCACTGAAGATGAAACACATTGGCAGAAAGCTTTTATAAAAGTATTTGAGTAGAAGTATAAATGTCTGTAAATAATAAAAAGCTTGAAAACTGCCATGGCTAAAGAACTGGTGAGAGTTCATGACAATACAATTGACAAGGACATTTGATTGTTTCTATGACACACAACACTTCAATATAATAACAGACCTGGACATCAGGTCTCTGTGGGCTTTATACGATTTTATACGATTTTGAAACACTTATTTTAATAACATCTCTATACAATTATAATCTAACAGAATTTAGCATCACTTACTCGACAATGCTTTAATTTTTTGTCATTTTTAACACACCAAGAAAGGCTAATTAATTTCTCAGAAAATCTTTTAAATGTTCCTATATTATATATATATATATATATATATATATATATATATATATACATAATGTGTGTATATATGTGTATATATATGTATATATACACACATACACATCAAAAGGTTTGAACACTTGATTAAATGGGATCATAGATCATTATGTAACAGTAGTTACGCATTTAACAAAGTGACAATAAAGGATGTCAAAGGCAAAAAAAAAGGAAAGAAAAGAAAAAAGATGTCAAAGGTTATATAGTTATAAGCAAAATTTGTTAAGATTTTTAATAGAAAGACTCAGTTTTCTTAAGTTTTCAAAATCCAGATAGACATAGAAAAGTATTTTCATGGTATATAGAATCCGGTTTTTTGTTTTGTTTTTTTAGCAGATAACTTTGAAGGTAAAGAAAAACCTTTGTTTATAATTTTTTTTAACGTTTATTTATTTTTTTTGAGACAGAGAGAGACAGAGCATGAACAGGGGAGGATCAGAGACAGAGGGAGACACAGAATGTGAAACAGGCTCCAGGCTCTGAGCAGTCAGCACAGAGCCCGATGCGGGGCGCGAACACAAGGACCGGGAGATGGTGACCTGAGCCGAAGTGGGACGCTTAACCAACTGAGCCACCCAGGCGCCCCCCTTTGTTTATAATTTTTAATGAACAGCCAACCATTAGTTCAAGAAATATTTGTTCTTTTAACAAAGAGAAACAAATTTTCCACTAGGGTGCTTTTTTTTTCTTTTTCTTTTATATAGTTTATTTATTTTGAGAGAGAGAGAGTGCGCGCGCACACACAAGTGGGGGAGGGGTAGAGACAGGGAGGGAGAATCCCACTGACCGTGCAGAGCCCAATGCGGAGCTTGAACTCACAAAACATGAGATCATGACCTGAGCCAAAGTAGGACCCTACACCAGGATGCTTTTAATATAAAAATTCATTTCTGGGGCACCTGGGTGGCTCAGTTGGTTGAGCCTCGGACTCTTGATTTTGTCTCAGGTCACGATTCCAGAATCATGGGATCAAAACCCGAGTCCAGCTCCATGATATGTGTGGAGCCTGCTTGGTATGATCTCTCTCTCTCTCTCTTTCTCTCTCTCTCTCTCTCTGTCTCTCTCTCTCTTTCCCTCTGAACCTCTCCCCTGCTCACACACACTCTCTCAAAAAAAAATTTTTTTACTTAAATTTATTTTTTTTAATTCTTTTTAATATCTATATTTTTGAGACAGAGAGAGAGAGCACCACCTGGGGAGGGGCAGAGAGAGAAGGAGAGAGAGGAACCCAAGCAGGCTCAGTGCTGTCAGCACAGAGCCCTATGTGGGGCTCCATCACATGAACTGTGAGATAATGACTTGAGCCGAAATCAGGAGTCTAGCACTTAACTGATGGAACCACCCAGATGCCCCAAGATTATTTTAATTTTAGCTTGTACTGACCAAACATAAAACTCCTCTCCAAAGATTACTTTTCTATAAACCTTTTACAACTTTCCTTCTTACATTCAGATAGTCTTAACTTTTTGTTGTTTCGTTCGTTTGTTTTTGCCCCCAATCAGCCTCACATTAAGAGAAAAATCTTCTTTTCTCTAAAAAAAATATATATCTCCATCCTAATACCTTTTTTGCAATAGAGCTAGCCTGCACTTATTTGAATCTTAGCAAACACACAATAAAAGTCTCATATTTAATGCTGATAATTCTAAAGATACGTCTATTTTAATAAAATCAATAACCTTAAATTACCTTTAGTACCAAATATTTTCCAAGATCACATGAACTTGAAAAACATTTCAGGTGTTTTTTTTATCTTTTTGAGGTTTACAATGCCCAATTTCTACAAGCACTTACCTCCAAACTACATAGAGCTCTTTCACAACTTAATGTTAGCAATACCATCTGGAGGAACAGAAATCATCCCGCATTTACAACATGTGCAGACATATACACAGACAAGATAGATAGTAAAAAAATACTAATTTTCTGGAGAGGACATAGGCACATTTTTCAAATATCTCCCTCTATTTTTTCATTTTTTTTAAATTTTTTTAATGTTTATTTATTTTTGAGACAGAGAGAGACAGAGCATGAACAGGGGAGGGGCAGAGAGAGAGGGAGACACAGAATCCGAATCAGGCTCCAGGCTCTGAGCTGTCAGCACAGAGCCCGAAGCAGGGCTCAAACTCACGGACCCTGAGATCATGACCTGAGCCGAAGTCAGACGCTTAACCGACTGAGCCACCCAGGCGCCCCTACTTTTTTTTTTCTGATGACACCTTTTTCTCTACAGTTTGCATTTCAAAGAATGGCTTTAGGTCTTGGAGAAGATGGGGGTAGAAAATTTATATCAGGAAGCTGCAGAAAGAGTGTTTTAAGTTTTCTCCAAGGTAGAAATTAAGAGCATATCTTACTGATATCGGAGGTGATAGAGTCTGGGAAGAAGAGCCCTTTTAGCAGTTTGTATTTTAAAAAGCTCGCTAATTTAATCAAGTGAGTAAGTAAGTAAGCAAGTAAAATTTTTTGAAAGGCCACTTTCCCTACTCCCGGCCAGGCTCAGATGATTCGAGCTGTCTTTACATTTTAAGACAAGATTTATAATTGTAAGAAGAGAGAAAATAATGTACACTTTTTTTCTAGAGTTTCAGAATAACTGCTATTTAAAATGGATCCTACTTGGGACACCATGAGTAGCTCAATCAATCAGCCACCGGGTAGCTGACTCTTGATTTCAGCAGGTCATGCATGATCTCATGGTTTGTGAGTTCCAGCCCCACATCGGGTCTGAGCTCACTGTGCAGAGCCTGATTCGGATCCTCTGTATCCCTCTTTCTGGCCTTCTCCAGCTCACATTCTCTCTCTCTCTCTCAAAAATAAGTAAATGTTAACAAAAACATGAAAATGGATTTTTTTTCCTGAAGTACAGGACAATTTGTTCCCATACCCTGATCTTTTATATCCACAAACATTTTGAGAGGAATAGGTGCGTTTGGAGGATTGGTAAATACATGTGGATTTGGACTTGCTTTTAGGGTTGTATTTCAGGTCTTGCGGAGATTTGGAAGACAGATGGTTGTTTCTAATTTCCCAAAGAACTGGATTATACATTGAATATCAAGGGATTGGCCCATCTTTTTAATGAAATGATTTTGTTTCTCTTTTTATATCAGAAAGACTTTGCACTGAAATGGGAATCAAAAGATTTATACCTTTGTAAAGTCTGTGTAAAGCATTTTAACAAAAGCCTTCTTTCTGGGTATCCAACTGAAACATGGCTTCTATTAGCCCCTGAATATTGGCCTTTTGCAGATCATTTGTAGGAGGGCCTAGGGGAATTTTAGTCCTGTTTCCTCTGTGAAGTTGGGGGGGGGCGGGTAGTGAATAGTCATTATTCTACTTCTCTCCACAGCTGGTAGGATATATTTTTTTAAGTTTATTTATTTATTTCGAGAAATAGAGAGAGCTCAAGCAGGGGAGAGGCAGAAGGACAATCCCAGGAAATTTCCGCACTGTCAGCATAGAGCCTGATATGGGGCTCAAGCTCATGAACAATGAGAACATGACCTGAGCCAAAATCAAGAGTGGAACACTTAACTGACTAAGCCACCCAAGCACCCCTCTTGTAGGACGCTTTAAAACCAGGGGCAAAAAGCTTTATAATTTAAAAGATCTGCTGGTGCCCAGAGGACACCAATTCTTTGGTGGTGGGGCTGTAGGGTACACCTGTAAAGAACATTGGATAAGAATGTCTGACCTGCAGCGCCTGATGATGGAGCCTACAGGTTGGCAAAAAGTGGGCCTTACTGCCGGTCTCAGGTGCTTTTGTTAAATTCTTTTTCCAGCTTTCAGCATTTAATTTGAACCTGGACATTGGGCCAGAGTGCTCCCTGAAAGTTTTTAGGGCAGGGAAGTAGTAACAAGTAAATGAAGCCCAACCTTAAGAATGGCAGGCTGTCCTGTAGTAATGCCTGGGAGTGAGGAGCAGGGGCTATGGATTTCCTAAAGATGGCTCCTGCCTTAGAATATTCTCTTGTGTGTTTCCCCACCCGCCCCTCACAGGCAGGCTGGTGTGGCTAGATGCAGAGGTGAGGCTGGAGTGTCCATGGCTGTGGGCCTCTTGCAGGTGTGGCTGCTAGTGTTGTGAAGAGTGGGGGGGCAGGGGGGTGGGAGCAGCAGGGAACAAGAGGAATCAGAATTCTAAGCCAGTCCCTCCTTCCAGGTGGTCAGAAGAGTGTATTTGCATAAGTAGGAAGCAGAACACGTGCTATTTCCCTGTTTGTTTGCTTTAATTTTCTACTTCAAGTATTTACCCAGGAATGGGGGCCTCTGTGTGCATGCCTGCCCATGGCTCACAAAGTAACTGAGGGAGGGAAATTCCCTAAGTGGGTTCCATCTTGCTCCCACCTGCTGAGCACATCTGAGCACAGGTAACTGAGTCTGGACAACCCCATCCAAGTGCTATCATAACTCAGGACCTTCTGCCTGCTCATCCTATCTTCTGAGCTCTGAGCCAGCAGGGGTGGGGGAGGCTGTGTATCTTACCTGCAAATGCTTGTGTGCTGTGTAGACTGCTGTAAGGTGCCTAGAGGAGGAGACTGTGGGGCCCACATTTCGCCTGTATTCAACCCAAGCCCTGTGTACCTGGGGCAGGATCTTCTCCTGTGCAGGTGATCCTTGCCACCAAGTCTGACCATTCCAGTAACACCATTTGGCACAGTCTCTGTTGGATTTGTGCCCAGACTTCTTGGGTTCCCCTGAGCTCACTAAGCATCCACTATACAAAATCATGGGGAACTGACCTTAGAACAGTTCCCCCTTTGCAACAGGAATGCACACAACACAGGGTGGAGGAGAGTGGGGTGTGGGGAAGGAGTTCATCAGCCAGGACTGAGAAACTAAAGCACTGAGCCAGGACTGAGCACATAAGCTGATGCAGCCAAAATGGCTTAACCTATTAGAGAGACTCTGGCATTTTCTTTTAATGTGTGTTAACCTTAATCCTTGTTAGTATCTGAGTAGAACTGGAAGTGAAAGTGTATCCACTGGAATCCTAGGACAAGCCTAAGGAGGGAGAATAAACCTCAATTCCCCAGAATGCATCAACCCCCTGCCACTTCCTTCCATTTTCTGTGAACTAATTAGCCTTTGTCATACTCAACTATGTCTGTAACCCAGACTTTGGGCATGATTAATCTCCACACTATTGAGAACTACCATATTCCTTTATTCTTCTTAAAATCAATGTGACCTAAAGCCACCATGAAAAATCTAGTGTCTTTCATTCATGGAGCCCCTCCTTCTCCCCATGGCTGTGCAAGGGTCCTGGAGTTTTATAAACATTCTGTTTTTGCCAGCCCTTGGTCATTCCAGGATGCCTGGGAATCTTCCATAGCCCATCCTTGCTAGACCAGCTTCACATAGCATGAGTACAAGCAGGCTACTGTCCTCAGTCTGAGAATCCCCTGCCCTTCTCCCCTCTTGTCCCATTCCACTAAGCAATAGACACTTCATTCCTTGATGACAGACACATTATAGGAGGTATTCTCTCTCCCTGCAATTAGGAAATCTTTTGGTTTTGTTTGTTTGTTTGTTCGTTATTTTGTCTTCAAAGCTTGGCTTTCAGAGCCCTTGGACTCAGGAATTCTAAATGAGACGTCAAGTGCTGAAAAGTGACTCTTTTCCTCTTTGCATTCCTGCTGTTGAAATCCTCATTTTCCATGAGACAAGGATGTCCCTAGCCATAGAGGGGACCAGTCCCTAGAAATGGAATGCAAACGGGAAAAGAACACTGACATTTCAGACAGTACCACTGCCCTGTGACACACATGAGGGCCCCTCTCAGCATCTGATACAGTCTCCCCTCAGCCCTGACAACGGCACCCAGGACCTGCTCTAGAAGAAAGAACTCAGGAGTGGGAGGTCTTCTTCTAGGAGAAGAGAGTTGTGGTTCCCGGGGGGAGAAGGGAAGATCTCCCCATGAGGCAGTGCAAGTCACAGACACAGGAGGCACTTTCCAGAAATGTTGAATGGACACAGTGACAGAGGGTTAGGGACTGTGCCAGGGGTAATGATGTGGGGCCCCAGGGAGGACTGTGGTGCCTTGGTTGCTGTCCCCAGGACTGCAGCATAAAGCATTGGCTGTTGTCCTCTGCAATTGTCTTTAATGATCTTTACTGACATCCAGCCTTCAATCGCGGGTCTGGTACAGCTCTGTGTGCTGCCTTGTCTGGAGTTACAGCTCCTGAGATCAAACCCTGGCTCCCTGCTCACCAGCTGAGGAAGCTGCCAAGCCTCTCCAAGCTTCAGTTCATTCATCCATAAGATGGGATAAGGGGAATTATGGTGAACAAAGGCCATCACCCGAAGCAGAGTGTTTGTGACTATATTCAGTTGTCCACTGGCTTCAAGAGGCCACAAGAAAGTAGACTGGGAATTTGGATGCATATTTTTTCCATTTTGCTTATTTTATTTGTCTTTTAACTTAAAAGAAAGAGAGAGAGGAAGGAAGGAAGGAAGAAAGGAAGGAAGGGAGGGAGGGAGGGAGGGAAGGAGGGAGGGAAGAAGGAAGGAAGGAAGGAAGGAAGGAAGGAAGGAAGGGAAAAAAAAGTAACAAAGAAACTTTGGAAGCACAAGGGCCAAGGTCCTTCTGAGAATCCTTCACAACAGCCACTGCCAGTTTGTTCATGAAGGTCTACGGGAAGGAGACAAGCCAGGGCAACCTTGCATTACTGCCACCTCCCCAGGGACATGACATAAGGAATGTGTGACATTGTTGCTCATGAGCTGCGTGACAGGTTTGGTTGATTGTTCCACTTGGTAATGAAACATTCACGTACTCTTCATTTTTATAGCAAACCACTGCATTTCCATTAGATTATGGATACGTCCAGGACATAGAGACTGAAATTTTAAGGTAATCCTTCACTCATGTCTCCTGGCAAGTCCAGTTTGCCTGGACCAATTGTAGACTGACTCTACTGGAAGCCTACAAAGTCATTTTCACTTGTTTCTCATTTTTCTGACAACACCCAAGAAAAGGGGGGGAGGAACACCAGCTTCCCAGATGGATCACTGATGAGCAAAGTTCACCAAGGCAAAGCCTGGACTCAGCATTGAATTTTGCCCAAAAATCTGCCCACAGGTGACCTATTTCAGTGTGTCATGCACATTTGGGGCCTCAAAAAACAGGGAAATGCAGGGCAGAAAGCTATGATGATGGAAGCCAGTTTGGTTGAGAGACTCGAAGGGCACCTTAGTCCTTCACTCTCCATCCAACCTCAAGCACAGAGCACACCTGAGGCAGCGTGTTGGAATGGCCCCAGGTGAGTGTTTGTGGCCTTGTGTTGCTAATCCTCTGTTCATCTCTGCTGGTCCTATGACCTCAGGTGCTCTGCCCTCCCCGGACCTTAAATCTCTGTCACATGTTCTATTCTTTTTCTGTGTTGTCTGATAATTCTATAATCTTAAGTGATATATCTAAAAGCATGACCCCAACGAGGGTGTTTTGATGGTTTAAGGGCCCTAATAAATTCCAGAAAATCATTAAGAATAATAGTAGTAGCTACATGCTGGGGATTGTATGCTGACCACCATATAATGTATCCTCTATCATCCTTACAATATCAATCAGAGGTAGGCATTTTTAATCCCCTTTCACAGATGAGAAAATGGAGGCGCTTTAAGGTGAAGGGTCTTGCCAAGGTTATACATGACTAGTAAGAAGCAGAATCAAGATTTGAATCCAGAATTATTTAATTCCAAAACCAGTGGCCTGAACGACTACATATTTATTTGATTATTGTCTGCCTTTGCCTGTGAATCAATCATCACGTTCATGTAGGTCCTAAATAAGTATTTGTTGAATGAATGAACACTATCTCCTGTCCACACCTAAGGAATAGAGGTATAATGGTGGAATGGCAGATTGTTATGACAGCTGAGCAAACAAAGAGAGGACTTACCCCTACTTCCCCTCCTTGCTCCAGCTAAACTGAGTTCTCACAAGGCCCCTACTCGTGAAGTATGAAGTATGGGGTTGCACTATACCCAAAGGAACTACTCGAGTTTTCTAACTTAAACAAACAGCTCTGGGGAATATGTATGAGAATGGATAGTAAGAGAGTGAAGCAGTGGGGAGAAGAACATAAACTTTTACTAAGATGAATTTCTTGACATGGACTCCTCAAGAAGAGGTGCTACATTTAATGATGGAGCTTGGGGAGTCAGAAAGGGTCTAGCAGTTTGTTTGGTTGGTTGTGAAACATGGACCAAAATGTGGCCCATAGTAACTGAGTGGAAATGCCAGACCTGCCCTGGTTTAATGTAGAAGAAGGGATACACGGGTGTAGAAAAATTGGAATGTTAGGTAGGATTTGTCACTTAAGACATTCTTACCCACACTGGGAAGATGCAGAAGACATATTTTGGACCACTCTTTTTTTTTTTTTTTTTTTAATTTTTTTTTTTCAAAGTTTATTCATTTTTGGGACAGAGAGAGAGACAGAACATGAACGGGGGAGGGGCAGAGAGAGAGGGAGACACAGAATCGGAAACAGGCTCCAGGCTCTGAGCCATCAGCCCAGAGCCTGACGCGGGGCTCGAACTCCCGGACCGCGAGATTGTGACCTGGCTGAAGTCGGACGCTTAACCGACTGCGCCACCCAGGCGCCCCAGGACCACTCTTGTGAGAAATGAATTTGTAATGGGTCCAGTGGCAGCCCAAGGCAGAGTTGGTGCCATCACTGTGATGGACAGCAAAGTCAGAGCAGCAATCAGAATTGTCTGCCTCACGCACACCTGTGACGTTGGCTAGTTGATCACAGTGTTCCTAGAGGTCAAACAAATATGAAGCTGCTAAATTCTTACTAAGCAGAAAAGTTCCAGATTAAGTGAACAAAAGTCTAACCTGAATCATAAATGAGAATCACATCCCTTAATCAATTCCCAGACTTGATCCAGTTTACAGACCCTGGACCATTGAATGAAGGGGAGTCCAGGACCCCTTGAGGAAGGACTCTGGTACAGTAGCAAACATTTTTCCTGTTAATCCCTCTCCAGCCTTTCCTCAAGGCACCTCTGGCTTAGACCAGGGTAAATACATTGGAAATAATCAGACATTTCAGGGACTACTAGAGACTCACTCTGAATCAGCACTAATTCCAAGAGACCCAAAATGTCGCTATGGTCCACCAGTCAAAGTACAGGCTTATGGAAATCAGGTGATCACTGAAGTTTTAGTACAGATCCATCTCCCAGTTGTCCTAGTGGATTTCCAAACCCATCCTGTGATTATCTCCTCAGTTCTGGAATACATAATTAGAATAGATATTACCGAGCCCTGTGTTTTGCAGAATCCACATATTGGCTCCCTGACGTGTGAAGTGAGGGATATTAATGATGGAAAAGTCAAGTACAAGCCACTAGAACTTCCTCTACCTAGGAAAGTAAAACCAGAAGTAATACCACATCCCTGGAGAGGTTACAGAGGTTAGTGCCTCCATCAAGGCCTTGAAAGTCATAGGAGTGGTGATTGTCATTGCATCCCCATTCATCTCTCCTATGTGGCCTGTGAAGAAGACAGTTGGATCCTGGAGAATGACAGTGGATAATCGTAAGCTTAAGCAGTAGGTCACATCAATGACAGTGTTGGACCAGATGTGGATGCATGGCTTGAACAAATAGTGTGTGGCTTTGATTTGGTCAAATGCCCTTTTCTCCATCTCTGCCATAAGTCTAATCAGAAGCAGCTTGCTTTCAGCTGGCAAGGCCATCAATATACCTTCCAGGTTCTATATCAGGGATATATGAACACCCCAGCCCTCTGTCATAATTTAGTTCACAAGGGTCATGATTGTCCCTCCTTCCAGAAGATATCACAGTGGTCTATTACATGACATTATGCTGATTGGACCTAATGAGCAAGAGAGCAATGACTCTAGAATTGTTGGTAAGACATTTTTTGTGTTAGAGGGTAAAAAAATAAATCAGACAAAAATTCAATGGTCTTCTATTTCTGTGAAATGCCTAGGCACCCAATGGTATGGGGCTGGTGGAGAGACCTCTTCTAAGGAGAAGGATATGTTATAGCATCTCCCCGCCGCTAACCAAAAATGAAGTACAAGGCTTCCTTTGGGTTTTGGCATCTTTGAATTAGGAAACAACATATTCCTCCTGTGGATGTCATGTCATGTCTATTTACTGAGTAACCAAACACACTGCTGGTTTTGAGTGAGGTTCAGAAACAAGAGAAAGCTCTGCACCAGGTACAATAGCTATGTGGCTGTTCTGCCGCTTGGGTCACGTTCAATGGTGTTTGAGGTCAGTGGCAGATAGGGGTGCTGTTTGGAGTCTTTGGCAGGCTCCTGTAGGTGAATCACAGCTCAGACAGTGAGGATTTTGGAGGGAATCCATATTCTCCTTTTGATAAAGAGTTCTTGGCCTGCTCCTGAGCCTTAGTGGAGACTGAATATTTAACCACGGGTCATCAGTTTACAGCATGACCTGGGCTGCCCAGCAAGCATGGATGTTATCTGATAAACAAAGCCATAAAGTTGGACATGCACATCAACACCCTTCATCAGATGGAAGTGATATATGCACCATTAAGCCCAAGTCGGCCCTGAAAACATGAGTAATTTACCCTAAGGAGCAGCCCAAATTCCATGGCCCCAACCCTGCCTTCTTTTGCCCAGCCTGCACCTATGGCCTCCCTAGGAGTTCTCTACAGTCTATTGACAGAGAAAGATAAGATTCAGGCCAGGTTTACAGGTGGTTCTGCACAACGGGTAGCATTCACTTGGAAGTACACAGCTGCAGCACTACAGTGGTTCCAAGGAAATTTTGGGGAAAATTATGTGAACAAACCTTTCTTAATGGGTAGAAAGATATTTGTGTCCTGTGCGAATGCTCACCAAAGGGTGAGCTCAGCAGAGGAGGATTTTAACAATCAAGTGGGTAGGGTGAGCCATTCTGTGAATAGCAGTCAGCCTCTTTCCACAGTCACCCCACCATTGCCCAAAGGACTCACAGACAAAGTGGCAAGAATGGAGATTATGCATAGGCTCAGCAACATGGTCTGCTTTCACAAGGGCAACCTGGCAATGGCCACTGCTGAGTGCCCAATCTGCTGGAAGCAAAGACGAACACTGAGTCTCTGATATGACACCATTCTCCAGGGTGATCAGCTAGCTACCTGGTGGCAGGTTGATTACATTGGACCCCTTCCATCATGAAAGGGGCAGCCTTTTGTTCTTCATCGAACAGACAGTCTGGATACAAATTTGCCTTCCCCGCATGCAATCCTTTTGCTGAAAGGATTCAATACAATTATGGTATCCCACACAGCATTACCATATTCCAGGACCTCACTTGACAGCCAGTGAACTGCAGCAATGGTCCCATGCCCATGTAATTCCCTGGTCTTCTCATGTTTCCTAACATCCAAAATGGCTGGCTTGATAGAATGGTGTGATGGCCTTTTGAAGACTCAGTTACAGCACCAGCTGCATGGCAATATCTTGCAGGACTGAGGGTCTTGCAAGGCTTTCTAGCAGGCTGCATGTGGTCTGAATCAGCATCCAATATGGTGTTATTTCCCCAATAGCCAGACCTCCAAGGTCTAAGAATCAAAGAGTGGATATGGGAGTGGCAGCTCTCACTATTACCCTTAGTGATCCAATAGTAAAATTTATGCTTCCTGTTCTTACCACCTTATTTTCCTCTGCTCTAGATGCCCTAGTTCCAGAGGGAGAAATGCTTCCACCAGAATATACACAATGATTCCACTGAACTGGAAGTTAAGACTGTTGCTTAGCCACTTAGGTTCATCACACCTTTGAGTCAACAGGTAAAAGAGGGAGCTATGGTACTGGCTGAGGTAAATAATTCTCACTACCAAGGAGAAATTGGACTGCTACTATACAATGGAGGTAAGGGAGACTATGTCTGGAATACAGGAGATACCTTAGGTTGACCTGTGATTAAGGTCAATAGAAAATTACAGCAACCCAATCCAGCAGGCTAGTTTGGTCTAAGACCCTTCAAGGATGAAGGTTTGGGTCACTACACCAGGTAAAGTATCATAACCAGCTGAGGTGCTTGCTGAGGGCCAAGGGAATGTAGAATGGTTCATCTCCAGTACCAGGGAAAGGGACAGAGCCTGTGGAAGAAAGTAGTTATAAATACTAGATATGTAGTACTATGTGGCCACTTCCAGAATGAGGGTTGCCATTATCATGAACGTTTCCTTCTATTTTGTCATGAATACACATGTGTATGTGTGTGCATAAAATATCTTTGTCATTTTCCCCCTCTCTTTGTCCTTTATCGAATTACATAAGATGTGCTGACTTTGTATCATAGTATTTAGTTATTGTTGATTTTACATCATAGTATTTTAGTTTTGGGGTATCAAGGACAAGAGTAAATAAGGAAACTTATTTCCTCTGTGGAGAAAGGCATTAGTGCATTTTTGGTTGTACAGTTTATTTGGATCATTTTAGGCAGAATTATGACCTTGTCATTGTCTTTATCTGGAGATGAAGTATGGTTTGAGAAGATGTGTGAGTACGCCAAGTGGACAAGGGCTTGAATTGTGAGAGTTAAATTTATGTGTCAACTTGACTAGTTCAGAGAATACTTGAACATCTGTTCAAACATTCTCAGTGTGTTTGTGAGAGTGATTTGGAACGAGAATAACATTGGATTGGTATACTAAGTAATGCAGACTGTCCTCCCTAATGTGGGCAGCCCTCTTCCAATCAGTTGAAGGGCTAAACAGGTTTAAAAAGGAAACAACTGATCCTCTCCTGAGTAATGGGGAACTCCTCCTGCTGCCTGACTTCTAGCTGGGACATTGGTCTTTCCTGACCTTGGACTTGAAGTGAAACACTGGCTCTCTTGGGCCTGGAGCCTGACAGCATTTGGACTGGAACTTGAACCATTGGCTCTCTGGGTCTAACACCTGGTACTCAGGTCGTCCCAGTTGGACTGAACTACACCTTGGGATCTTTTGTGTCTCTGGCTTGTTGGCTGCAGATGTTGAGAACTGTAGCTTCCTAAGCATGTGGACCAATTCCTTATCATAAATCTCATTCTCTATATATACATCCTGTTGCTTCTGTTTCTCTGGAGAACCCTAACTAATAAAGACCACCTGAAGTCTGTCCATGAACCCAAGAGATCAATGGACATCAGATTAAGAAGCCTTGCCCTAGAGGACTTTCGGTCTCAGGATTTGTCTACAAGGCATAGTATACACAGGGCAAATCCAGAGCCCAGAACTGCAGAGCTGCAGAGACAGCCTCCCTGCAGCAGGAACAACCACAGTCCACACTGGTCTGACAAGCTAGTCAAAGTAGCCATGAGGGTCATGACCAAGATTGTGTTTAGAGAAAGTAGACACTCTGCTGCACTCCTCTATCGGATGACACTGCTGAACACCCAGTACTCATCTGCAGACAGGATCAAGGAGCCATTTTCGGCACGGGTGCCTGTGGATGACCCTGGACAGAACACAGGAAACAACAGCAGCCCTTTTGTTTGGCTCTGAATGAGCTCCTGACATCTGCGCACTATGTGCACGAAGGAAGACTTCTTATCTTCACCAAGGAACATATGCAGATGGCCAATGAACACATGAGACAGTGTTCACTACTATCAGCCGTTGGAGAAATGCCAGTTTAAGCCAGGATGATCATCTTTATACACCTATTAGATTGGGTAAAATACAATAGAGGTAAAACCTAATACTGGTAAGAACGGGGAGAAACTGGACCACTTAGTCATTGCTGGTGGGAATGTAAAGTGGTACAGCCACTCTAGAATATAGTTTAGCATTTGCTGGTTTTCTCAGTTTTATTGACATGTAACTGAGATATAACATTGTATTAAAGTATACAACAAAGATTTGATATGTGTATAAATTGCAAAATGATCCACAATAACTTTAATTAACATCCTTCACCCCCAAAGTTATAATTATTTTTCCTTGTGATGAGAACTTTTTTTTTTAACTTCATTTATTTAGAGAGAGACAGAGAGAGAGCTGGGGAAGGGCAGAGAGAGAGGAGACAGAGAATCTCAAGCAGGCTTCAAGCTGCCAGCACAGAGCCCCATGCAGGGCTCGAATTCACAAACTTGAGATCATAACCCGTGCCGAAATCAAGAGTCAGAGGGTTAACCAACTGAGCCACCCAGGCACCCCTGTGATGAGATCTTTAAATTTTACTCTCTCAGCAACTTTCAAATATACAGCACTGTTCACCATAGTCACCACACTGGACATTTCATGCCAAGAACTTATTTATCTAATAATTGGAAGCTTATACCTTTTGTCTTCCTGCCCCCATATCCCCTACACCCAAACAGAGTCTTATAAAAGGAAACATTCTATTACCTTATGACCCAGCAATTGTACTCTTCCCCCCCCTCCGACTTAATCACCCCCTCCTCCTTGAGAGTGTTTCAGGTGTCACTGACCAAACCTATCTCCAGGACCAAGCCCAATATCTCTTCCTTCATCTACAAGCCACAGAGATGTATTTATTTTAATTATTTTTAATATAATTTATTGTCAAATTGGCTAACATACAGTGTGTCACAGATACGTATTTAAAATGAGCACCTGCTGCAGGCTCATTAGAGCCAGTGGAACAATTCCAAGACTGTCTATGCTATTCGACAAAATCCTTTCTCTTTTCTGAGGATGCCATCCTTAGAAATAGATAAGTCTGTAATGGTCAAGAGTGATTATAAGAAGTCTGAGTGAAGCCAACAGCCACGAGTCAGAGTGGATGGATGGAAGGAATGCACACTGGGCGTGATTACATCATTCATGGAGGTTCGTCTGACACCTACTAAGCTTTTGAATCCAGCTGTGCTTGAAGAGAAACTACCCTGTTTCCCATGCAAAGGCAATATACTATTTTCAAGCCTACTGAGTTAGGTTTCTGTCATTTGAAACTGGAAGAGTGATGTCTAATAGAGAAACCAGTACTTGGAAATAGGGTCTTACAAATAAAAGTCTGTACAACGTGGATTGGCTGAGCTGTGATAGGGTGGATACAGTGAGGGTACGTCTCTCCTTACTAAGTAAGCTGAGAAGCTGGAAATGTCGGTTACAATGTGGTTGACCTGTCACCTATTGTTCCTGGGGGTATGGACAACACCTAACCAGGCTGGAATATTAGGAAACTTGGCAGAAAAATGTGAGAATGTAGGATGTAGTGGTTACTCCTTGTTCCCTGCACTAAGTTCCAGCAAGAAACACACTTCCTTTACAGAGAAACTTCTATGCACGCCAGCCCATCAGGAAACAGAAAGAAGAAAAGAAAGCATTGTTAAGAGAGACTCTTTCTATGCACAATAATTGAAGGTGTTTTAGATTCTATGCATTGTTTTACCTGCAGGGTTAGAGGCAATAAATTCTCTGCCCCAGGCTAATGTTGGAATTAAAGAAGGAACAGAAGGTAAGATATCAGGAGGAACCGACAACTTTTTTTCCCTCAGGCTTCTTTTTTTCTTTTTGTAATATCCTTTACTTTTTGACCCCCTTCCCATTTCTCCCACTCCACAGTCCCTGCGTCTGCCAACCACTAATCTACTTTCTGTATCTATTAGCTTACTTTGTTTTTTTTTTGTTTATTTGTTTTGCTTGATTTTTGTTTTTTTGCTTTTTGTTTTGATTCCACATTTGACAGAGATTATATAGTATTTACCTTTCTTTGTCTGACTTATCGCACTTAAGATAATGACCCTCAAGGTCCATCCATATTGTCACAAATGGCAAAATTCCATTCTTTTTTATGGCTGAGCAGTATGTCAGTGTATATATATGCCACATCTTCTTTGTGCATTCATTCATTCATTGACACTTAGGTTGTTTCTATATCTTGACTCTTTTATATATAATAGTCTTTTAAATAATACTGCAATGGATATGTAGTACATATATCATTTCCAGTTAGTATTTTCATTTTCTATGAATGAATACCCAGAAGTGGGAATTCTGGATATTATAGTAGTTCTACATTTAATTTGGGGGAACCTCCATACTGTTTTCCACATGAGCTGCACCAGTTTACATTCCCACAAAGTGCAAAGGAGTCCTTTTCTCTACATCCTCACTATGCTTTTTATTTCTTGTCTTTTTGATAATAGTAACACTAACAGGTGTGAGGTAACATCTCAATGTGATTTTTATTTGCATTTCCTGCTCAACAATGATGAGCATCTTTTCATGTACTTTTTGGCCATCCATGTGTCTTCTTTGGAAAAATATCTATTCACATTCTCTGTATATGTGTGAGTTTATTTCTGGACTTTCTATTCTATTCCATCCATCTATGTGTTTGTTTTCATTTAATTAAGAAGGACATGGGTTTTCTCTGTATTATTTCTTACAATTGCATGGGACTACAATTATCTCAAAAGAAAACATTTAATAAAAAGAAAAAGCTTATCTGTATGTTGACAAGCTAAATGGAGACTGCCATGTTGAACAAAGGCTATTTCTTAGCCACCAGCATCCATTTCCTCTTGTCTTGGTAGGAACAGCGTGCTCTCATTTGTGGTTTCTTCTTCCCCATCACATGCAGTCTTGTGGGGGAGGGGGCTATATTAAGATGCCTTTCCCTCCCTTAGACACGGGTTGAAATATTGACAGACATTGTCTTCCAGGTTTTTCAATCTGGAAGCAGAATGATGCAAGGATGGAGGAAACAATGTGAATTCTTTTATTACAGCAACTGAGCCCTGACCACATTGCTGACTAGTTCCTGCTGCTTAGATGCCAGATTTGCCCTGGATTCCAGGTGTTTTGGTCCTGACATCTGTTTCTTAGCATTGCTATGAACTCTGTCAATATCCCAATATCTTCTCCAAAATTCTATTTAAAAAAAAAAGAATATAATTGGTTTGGATGACCTGTCTTTTGCTCTTCAAAGATATCTTAAAATACCTGAGCTGTCAATTACCCTAGTTTCACATCATGTCAGTTTTCTTATTCTTTGCATATGGACCAACTTAGAGTTCACCAACTCCAAATTTTCATCATTGGGAAGTGCAACAAGGATTCAAAGACTCTCTCAGGCCGAAGTCACTGTGAAAGGAAATGCAGTTATATATTTAAACCATGTAACAATGCCTAACATATCACAAGCTGTTGACAACTACCACAAAGGTGATGATGACGATGATGGTAATGATGTTGGTTTCCTGGACTGTAGAATGTCTGAAGCAAAAGTTGCAAGTAACTTGCTCTTGTTGTTGATAAAGTGAAACCAAGTAGACTGATGATCTTAATAAGTAGCTGATATACTTGTAATAATCTGGCCATCTGAATGCAGATAATAATAATACTAACCATGTTATAAGCATTTTTTTCTATTAAATAATTTAAAACATTTTCTGCACTTGCTTGAACATTAGTTTATTCATGATATTCTTTCTTAATATATAGTGTGGAAGGAAAATTCACATGCTTTGGGTGAATTATCACAGATTAAAGTTGGAAAAAGAAACAGAAAAATTTATAAACATAAATGTGAATATTTCAGCTCCATTTATTCATTTTTAATGTGACCAAAATGAGAGCAACTTTATGCATGGATGTACTTTGCAAATAAAAAAAAAAGTCAAAATCTAAAGGAACTGAAAGTCATCATTTGGTTCTGCTGCCCATATTTTTAGTGCAGCATGCAACCTTTCTTATTAATCAAGCACCTGCTGACCCAATCATTGAGATACTGGGTTCAATGGTGTAATAGACATGAACATGACTTTGAGGAGCTCAGCCTAGCCAGGATTACCAAAAACTTATAAACACTGTAACAGGCACCCTGAAAGCTTTGAAGTCCAGAAGCTGTGGAAACACAAAGAAAAAATCCATTTACTGGCTTTTCATAGGGGACTGGAGGGAAGAGCAGGATTCCACCAGACATTTAAAGAGGTGGAATGGAAAGGAAGAACATTCCAGGGGGAAGACACAGCTTGGCAAAGACACTGAGGCACAGGAGAGCTCCTCAGAGTAACATCAGGTCATCAGAGTAGCGCGCTGATGGACTGCACTGTTTATGGCATTGTGGCAGGGATGAGATACGAGCCTGGAAATGCCATTTAGGGCCAGCAATTAAAGAATGGCAGAAAACAAAGATTATGATGAGGGTGATGGTACTCCTTCAGAATGGGATAAAAGGACAATGAACCCAGGGATAACACTGTGAAGGACTAAGTAGTCCAACAGTCACGGACAATTAATCAGAAACCACTTGCTATGACTTTATACCATGTGAATTAAATATTTCCTGCTTGTATTGCATAAAGGTTGGGGGCACTTGGCCTGTTACAGTGACATCAAAAGTGCACACTGTGACCTTCTCTTCTACTTCCTGTTAAATTTCCCTGAAGTGATGTATTTCTTCTATTAATGGATCATTCTTGTGCTACCTGGAAGATGCAAAATATTTGGAAACTATAATGAATGTGATATAAAATATAAAAGTGTGAATTTTTAAAGGACTCATAGTCTCCATAATTTGGAGTACTGAACCAGAAAACTACCCTGAATAAATGTTGACTGAAGTAATATTTTTTTAAAGAAAGATTTCCCCCAGAGCATAAACATATTGCAAATCTTTGAACACAAGCACTATTGTGCAGTTTTTATTTTGTATGAAATGACAGGAGCATATACTTCAGTAGAAATGAGGTCCTCACATAGAGAAACAGGCTTTACAAACAGAAAAGTCAAATACAGAAGTAAAACCAGCTTTTCTCCTGAAGCAAAGTCAGTTTCCACATCTCCCCCTCTTCTGCTCCTTCCCAACAGTTGCACACATCTTTGCTTCCCTAGGAGATGTTCTAACGGTCTACTTTAGAAACACAGACTAAGAATCTGGAGGAAACTTTTATTGTTTTACAAATAAATGTGAAATCAGTAACTAATTGTTCTCTTGCTGCTTTAAAAGATTAAAAATGCCCCAAATATGTCCATCAACTAATGAATGGATAAAGAAGATGTCATACACACACACACACACACACACACACACACACACACACAATGGAATACTACTCGGCAATGAAAAGAAATGAAATCTTGCCATTTGCAACAACGTGGATAGAACTGGGGGGGTATTATGCTAAGTGAAATAAGTCAGTCAGAGAAAGACAGATATCATAGGTTTTCACTCATATGTGGAAGTTGAGAAACTTAACAGAAGACCATGGGGGAAGGTAAAGGAAAAAAATAGTTACAGAGAGCGAGGCAAACCATAATAGACTTTTAAATACAGAGAATAAACTGACAGTGGTACGGGGTGGGGGGCGGGAGGGCAGGGAAAATGGATGATAGGCACTGAGGAGGGCACTTGTTGGGATGAGCACTGGGTGTTTTATGTAAGTGGTGGATCACAGGAATCTACTGAAGCCAAGAGCACCCTGTATACACCTTACGTTAGCTAACTTGACAATGGAAATTGTCAAATGAGTCAGGAAATAAGTCAGGAAAAAAAAATAAAGATTCAACATGTTATTTAAGTCCTGTGTCAGCTGAGTATTTTTAGAATAATTCACAGAGGAAGAGAATAAGGGCCTCATGGATGGACAGGCTTCCCAGGATCTCACCCTGAGTTCAGACCACTCTGTCCTCTGAGAGCTACCCTGTGGCTTCAGGTGAGCCCAGGCTGCAGGCACTGGTGACCCAGAGAAGCTAGAGGTCAGGTTTTCCTTTCCCAGCTGCTTTTCCAAGGGAGGCTTACTGTCGCTGCTTATTTCCACCACATTAACAAGCGCAGATAGTGGTCTTACTTGGGGCACAGCTCTAGGTCAATAGAAAGATTTGGCTACTTTCTACAGATTTTTTTTTTCAGGGAAAAGTCAGGAATTTGCTCAGTATCCTGACAAAACATCCATGTTTTACAGTTTAACTTTGTGGGGTTTTTTTTTTTTTGCTTTGATCTCAAATTTTATCCTAACAAAGTTTCTATTGAGGTAGAATTTTACATAAAATGAAATTAATAGATCTTAAGTATATAGCTGAGTAAGTCTTGACAAATATACACACCCATGGAACTATCCCCCAGATTAGGGTATAGAATTTCCCAACATTCTGGGGTACCTGGGTGGCTTAGTTGGTTAAAATCCAACTCTTGGTTTCAGCTCAGGTCATGATCTCACAGTTTATGCATCAAGCCCCACATCTGACAAGTGCAAAGTCTGCTGTGGATTCTCTCTCTCCCTCTCTTTGCCCCTCCCCTGCTCTCTCTTTCTCTCTCTCTCAAAATAAATAATAAAAGAAACTTAAAGAAAAAGAATTTCGCACATTTTAATGAGTTCTCTTTTGCCCCTTTCCAGTCAATAATTCCCCTGAAAGTAACTACTGTTATGAGATCTATCACCACAGATTAGTTTTGCCTTTTGAACTTCATATAATACACGTAGATATGTACTTTTGAACATGTGCCTTCTTTTGCTTGACATACTGTTTTTAAGAATCATATACTGTTCAGGGGGCACCTGCGTGGCTCAGTCGGTTAAGCGGCCGACTTCGGCTCAGGTCATGATCTCACAATCTGTGAGTTCGAGCCCCGCGTCGGGCTCTGTGCTGACAGCTCAGAGCCTGGGGCCTGTTTCAGATTCTGTGTCTCCCTCTCTCTGACCCTCCCCCGTTTATGCTCTGTCTCTCTCTGTCTCAAAAATAAATAAACGTTTAAAAAAATTAAAAAAAGAAAAGAATCATATACTGTTCAGAGTACCTGGGTGACTCAGTTGGTTAAGCATCCAACTTTGGCTCAGGTCATGATCTCACAGTCCATGAGTTCGAGCCCCGCATCGGACTCTGTGCTGAAAGCTCGGAGCCTGGAGCATGCTTCAGATTCTGTGTCTCCCTCTCTCTGACCTTCCCCCATTCATGCTCTGTCTCTCTCAGTCTCAAAAATAAACATTTAAAAAAAATTTTTTAAGAAGAATCATATACTGTTCTTTTTTAAATGTTGAGTAAGAATGTACTACAGTGTGTTTATTCATTCTCCTCTGGTTTCCAGTTTGAACTTCTTGTGAGTAAAGCTGATGTGAACATTCTCGCTTGGGTAGATCTTAACACTATAATTGCTGAGTTAATGGTCACGTGTGTAGTTACTGTTATAAGCAAGTGGTGAGCCACTGTCCAGAGGGGTTTACCATCTACATTCCCACTAGCAATGTACGAGAGTTTCAACAGTTCCACATCCTCACCCACATTTACTATTGCACCCTTGTCAATATTATCCATCCTGAGGAGTATGAAATATCATCTTGTTGTAATCTCAACAGCTTGTAGAAAAACTTGAGCCACCTTAGCACACTCAGATGACTGCCTAAATTCTAATAGGAAAGAAAAAAAGCTATCTGTAATTTAAAATGTGATATCATCTCTAGCATAATGGGTCAAAAGAGAGACAATAGATTGTATTTTAGGTTCCGTGGGTATAGTTAGGATATGTATGCCTCATTTATCAGTTTGGGAGTATAATTCAAGAATGTTAACCAGATGTAGCTTGGATTTTTAATGTATAGGTTTACTTAACCACTATAATTTATGATTCATTTCACTAAACTGGTGACCTGGTTCACAGGAAGAAAAGAAGTCAGTAGGGATTGCCTATGTATCAAATTCTCAAATAAATACTTTCTGAATGAAGCAAGACCTTTGGAAGGATTTTCTGTGACCTCACAAGGAACCAGTATTAAATTAGCCCTACTCTATGCTTGTGCCTCACATGTATTATCTCATTTAATCTTCACAAGAATTCTCTAAGGAAAACCAAATTATTGCCCTATGTCTTCACTGAGGAAACTGAGGTTAATAAATGTCTTTTTGCTTGAAATAAATGTCTTTCTGAAACTTTTAAAATTAAATCTGAAGAAAAATATGTTTGATACTGAGAAACATACTAATCCATAAGACAGACAGTAGGCAGGAAAAGGATGTTTCTACATTCTGCCTGTCCTCCTTTTATTAAACCATATTATTCTGGAAATAACACTTTTCTGTCAGTTTTGAGAAAGGCTTGAGAGGGAAGAAGAATCTCTACCTGGGGGAGGCAGGACAGGAGCATTACAAAATGCCACGCCTTCTCCGGACATCCCTCCCTTCTGCCCCTTTCCCTGAAAGGACTTGAGCCTTGCCCAGTGCATACCCTGTTTGGGGAACTGCCTGCCCTCTCCAGACTCTTCCATAACCCAGGGGCATCCCATCCTGACACAGTCATAACACCTCCCCCTGTGGGCTCTGCACCCTTCACCTGCTGCACCTTCGATCGAAATAAACAGGAACCACTAGACTAGATTATCCTGTTCTCATTCCTCCAGGAGATTTTAACCAAAAATTCTAGGACTAAAGGACAGGCAGGGTCCTTAAAAGCCAGTTGGGGTTCCCTGTAAGTTCTTTTCATGAACCATCCTCCAATGCATAAATTCATGGTAATTATTTGATGTGGGTCCCCAGGGAGGCGCTGGACCCCCCCCCCCCCCCACAGGGCTGTCCCTGGTTCTTCAGCTCACCTCCCCCTGGGGCCACTAAAGCAGGCACAGATTCCCCTGGGATAATTAGGCACCCAGGCATCACATGCCCAGAGCTCCAGGGCATAGAGGCCCCGCCCACAAGATGGATCAGCCAATTGCAGGGCACGCAGGTGATGGGGGCAGGGCTGGTAGGGCCAATCTCAGACCTTAAATGGGCAGCCTCCCAACCATTGCCAGGCCTTCTGGACATCCCCTGACCTGAAGGTGTGACTGAGCTGCACAACTGCACCTACCACAGGTGAGATCCCCAGAACTGGCATGAAAGGTGGGCCACCTCGGAAAACACTGGGGACAGCTGCCTTGGGGGTAGGGGGTTTGGGGCTTCCAGGAGGCACTCTTTGAGGACCTGACCCCTCCAGACATGGCAGCTTGCCCCCTCCCCCCCCCCCCCTCCCCGGACTCCGGGCTCCTCACTCCCTGCACTGCCATTTACATGCTTTGGAACCAGTAGGCAGGTCACGAGGCAGGGAGTGGGAGCACTGCACGTCCCACATCTTCAGCCTTCCTCCACGCCCGTGTAAACACTCAGGAGGATAAATTCAATCTTTTTGCTCTACTTCAGTGGCTCTAACATCTCAGAAGGAAGAATGGCTTTTTAGGTGGTTTGATCTAATCAGACACTCATTTTTTTTTTCCTTTCCTAGGTTTTCAAACATGCATCCTTCCTTCTTCCTGGCTACCCTTTGCCTGGGAATAGCATCAGCTGCTCCACAAGTCAATCAGAGCTTAGATGAACAATGGTCCCAGTGGAAGGCAACACACGGGAAACTATATAGCATGGTTGGTAACATTTAAACTTTCCAGAGGGACTCTTGCAGAGAACATTCCATGCTGGTGGGAGTTCATAGCAGGGAGTAGCTTCTTGAGGCTAATTCTCACCTAGGCAGTAAGCAGGGCACTGGGACTGTGCACAACATGGGCATATGTCCTACTGTGTGGTTGCTGGAGAACAGTTCCCAGAAGCCTCAGGCCATCCCTGGTTGTGTGGGATATCCTTCTCTCTGTAAGCACATCCACTAGGTGTAGGTCATTAGGTTTTTTTATTTTTTTTCACATTTATTTATTTTTGAGAGAAAGAGACAGACAGAAATTGAGCTGAGGAGGAACAGAGAGAGAGGAAGATGCAGAAAACTAAACAGGCTCCAGGTTCTGAGCTGTCAGGACAGAGCCTGACACTGGGCTCAAACCCCAGACCACGAGATCATGTCCTGAGCCCAAGTTGGATGCTTAACTGACTGAGGAACCCACACGTCCCAGGGCAGTAGATTTTAAATAGGACAAAGATGGTAAGTTATATGTTTGTCTCCAGGATGAAGAAGGACAGAGGAGAGCAGTGTGGGAGAGGAATATGCAAATGATTGAACAGCACAATCGGGAACACAGCCAAGGGAAACACAGCTTCACAATGGCAATGAATGGTTTTGGTGACATGGTGAGTGTGACACGAATTGCTGAATGTTTCATGCTTCCTCTAAGTACTTTTTCAAAACATCTCATGCTTGCCAACATTCTGTTTCCTTTTCCTTGAAGACCAGTGAGGAATTCAAGCAGGTGTTGAATGACCTTAAAATCCAGAAACACAAAAAGGGGAAAGTGTTCCAAGCACCTCTCTTTGCTGAGATCCCTTCATCTGTGGACTGGAGAGAGAAAGGCTATGTGACTCCCGTGAAGAATCAGGTGGGACAGTATTCAGCAGGTTCCTCTCAAGAGTAAAGCCAAAAGGAATCAGTGTTGTTGCTTTGGAAATTGAGGCACAATATGCAGTTTGTTATGTTTTAGAAGAGTTTTTAAGATTTATGGGATGTTGTCAAAGTCTTGCAATTTATTTTGTAGGCTCAGAGCGTTTGCATTTTGTTTTCAGGGTGACTGTCATTCTTGTTGGGCTTTTAGTGCAACTGGTGCCCTTGAAGGACAGATGTTCCGGAAAACTGGCAAACTTGTTTCATTGAGTGAGCAGAACCTGGTGGACTGCTCTTGGTCTCAAGGCAATAAGGGCTGCCATGGTGGCCTAATGGATAAAGCCTTCCAGTATGTTAAGGACAATGGGGGACTGGACTCAGAGGAATCCTATCCATATCATGCACGGGTAAGTGGAGTTCCTTATCTTCTATCAAAGTTGAGCATTTCAGTAGAAACAGATCCTGTATTTAGAATTCTTGTATGTGATTGTTGACTCTATACCTGCAAATGGTCAGAACTGCCATTAAAATGTATTAGCCTAGCACAGCTCTCTGATCACCTCATTACCATATAGCTGTTCCTACAACTATGTTACACGGTGTCACGAACACCATCTTATATACAGTACAGGTCTCCAGAGTGAAAACTTTATGAATGAGTAGACCCAAAGAGTGTCTCATTGGATAGACACTGCTAATTTTTCAACTTCAAAACAATCAATCCCATTTTATGTCCTGAGATGCTTTATAACAAACTTGACTTGGAAATCATTCAGCTAAACAGTCTTGCACTCCTGTTCCCCTGGAGGTGGATGGTAGTGATCAAGCCTCTCCCCCTTTACCTTTGAAAGAACGAATCCTGCAAATACAAGCCTGAGAATTCTGTTGCCAACGTGACTGCCTTCTGGAGTGTCGTAAACAAGGAGGATGGCCTAATGACCACAGTGGCAACTGTGGGGCCTGTCTCTGCTGCTGTAGATGCAAGCCTGAATTCCTTCCAGTTCTATAAAAAAGGTCAGCATGTGTCTACGTAGAAAAGTAGGCAGGACAAATGGAGAACCACCATCATATAAGGCAAGATAGACCCTTTTCTGTGTACAGATCAGGAGGGTATGGATTTCATGTAGTTGTTCCTTCAACACATGTGATTTTGTGCCTGTTGTTCAGCATGTTGACATGACTTCACCCAAATTCCCCTGCTTTCAAGCACTTCATAAATATATTCAAATGGCTACGTAATTTGATTGGTATAGTTTAACTTACTTTAGTTCTTCCCACCTGTTAGACCTGGAAGATTTCCAAAGAGTTTTACTAGTGAAATGGACACTGGAAAGAACCCCTTGGCTCAAGTGATTGTGTGTTTTTCTGCTGCTTCCCAATGCTGACATGGTAGAATAGAATGACAAGGTTTCAACGAGTGTTCTTCTATGCCTCTTGACTGTTCTTTACAAAAGAGATTGTGATGATGTGTGTGTGATACTGTGCATGAGAGCCTGAATCCCCAGCCTTGCTAAACAAAAAGAACTGATTTCTAAATCTTATTGGATTTATATTCCACCTGAATTTTGAGATGCCTCCTTACTGCCGTGACTCGGTTATTGTTAGATGTTATCATGTTGCTTTGATGTCCCACCTTGGAACTGAATTTACTTTTCCAGGCATTTATTATGATCCAAAGTGCAGCAATAAACACCTGAATCACGCTGTTCTGGTGGTTGGCTATGGCTTTGAAGGAGAAGAATCGGATAACAAAAAATACTGGATTGTCAAGAACAGGTATAAAAAGCCAAAAATATTTGTCTTTGGAATTGAAAAGAAAATCCTTTTGGCATCAGTGTTTGGATACAAATCATCAAACACTTGAGCCCACTTCTGAGATCCCAGAAGTGTTTGCCCCACTTAGCAGGAACAGAGACATATTCATTTGATGACATTAAGCTACTGCTTCAAACTTGCAAGGGTCCTGCTATAGTTTGAGTAGTACTGCATCTGAAACACATCTGACCCAAGACTTTCCTTTTCCTGTCTCTCATTTTGCAGTTTGTGAAAGTTTTGGGGATAGATTTCTCTGCTGGGTTGGAACTCAACCATGAACAAGGATGGCCTCTCTTGATTCATCCTGAATCTGTCCTGGCCTCTGGGGCACTGCTGAGTATCAGGTGTTATTGTCCATAAGAGAAATGTGTTTCTTCCTCTGTAATAAATGAAAAAAACCATTTTTTTCAGCTGGGGTGCAAATTGGGGCAAACACGGCTACATACTCATGGCCAAGGACCGGGACAACCACTGTGGAATCGCCACCATGGCCAGCTTTCCTATTGTGTGAGATGATGGTGTAAAGAAGACCTTGACTGGCAACAAATTGTCCAGAAAATGGGTTTTATTTTCAAGCCTACCACACCCTGCTGTGTGGGGTGAAACACTTGAATCATTAAAAAACCAAGTTGTGATTTGATTCTGTGACATTTTTCACTGTGAATGTTACCACTTCACTCATTACTGCTGTAAATACTTTTGTATGAGTGACTAGTCTAGTAACTTTTGAATTTTCAAGTTTCATTTAAAAATGTATGAAATTTTACTTTTTAAAAGTGAAACAACTGCAGGGGTGCCTGGGTGGCTCCGTTGGAGAGTGTCCAACTCTTGATTTCAACTGAGGTCATGATCTCATGGTTCGAGGGATTGAGCCCCTCGTTGGGCTCTGTGAGCTGACAGTTTAGGATTTTAATTTCTTTAGAGAAACCCACAAACGTGGCCTAACTACCATTAATGTTTTCCTCCACCATAAAATGTTGGAACAAAAAAGAAGGACTTGAATAGTGTGTGATCTCTAACTAAGCTTTAGTGATAATGATTGAAATATATGCGCTGCTGGAATGGAGATTTCTTCACTCTTCTGAGTCCTTTGCTCCTAAAAGAACAAAGTGTTGTAGGTACACACACACTTGTCCAAATTCCACTTTCTAATTTCTGAATCATTTGCTTCCCTTGCAATTTGTTTTGATAGAAATTATAAAGGTCTATGGAATGTAGGAAACACTGGTAATTACTTTATGATACATGCAAGACTTAGAGAGGAGTCAAAATTTGTTTTCTGCTTTATTTATTTCATGTCTATAAGCTTCTCTTAGAAGTAGGATTTTTAAGTTTATTTATTTATTTTGAAAAACAGAAAGCACAAGCAGTGGAAAACTCAGAGAAAGAGGGAGAGAGACAATCCCAAGCAGGCCTCACACTGTCAGTGCACAGCCTGACATAAGACTCAATCTCATGAACTTGAAACCATGACCCGAGCCAAAATCAAGAGTCTATTTCTCAACCGACTGGGCCACCCAAGTGCTCCTCAAAATAGTTTTATGAAAGATTATTTGTGATTTTCCAATTTTTAAATAAATATGAATGGCTTGTAAATTACAGAAGCTTCTAATATCTGCTGAATTGTTCACACATCAGTCAGATCTACCCGCTTTCTGTCCCATCGGCACCTGCACATTTCTCAGAGTCTTGGGCTGAACTCCCAGGATGGTGTGGACAGCAGTCTGAGTGAGCCTGTCATGGTGAAGCAAGATGACTTTTACAAACAGTCCTTTCTAGGGGATGTTCAGAGACTGACTATGGCAGACTGCATGTTCCAAATGGACCCAGCCTTGTCTTCCATCCCACACGCCCCTCTGCTCAGTGACTTTTCCTCTCCCCATCATGAGGTGGGGTCTCAGCCCTTGCCTGGATCCCTGGGCATCCCTGGTGACAGGCTCCAAATACAGTACAGCAGCAGAGTCTCCCTGGGGACCAAGGCCAGATCATAAGAGCCTGGAGCTCCATGTGGGCATCCTGGCACACTTGTTATTACGATGTTGCACAAAGGTCTTTGTTTTCTTAGACTCTTTGCAGGAGTAAACTTTGGATCATGGGGACCTCTTCATCCATACCCTCTCCAGAAACATCCTTGCATCCATGGTAGAGACTTATTCTAATCCTGGAAAGTTGTCGCCGAGTCCTTTCATAAAGAGGCTTCTTGGATTGAGTCACGATTAGAATAAATATATTAATGGTGATCCCACTGGCCATTAGCAGACAGCAGATCTTTCAGATTAGAAAATGTTCTATATTTAGAACATTTCTTAGAGAGTTCTCCTTCCTAGCAGCTGCCTTCTTGGCATTTAGGGGAGGATGAAGATGAAAAGAAAACACATGGGAATGCAAGCTGGTGTAGCCACTCTGGAAAACAGTATGGAGGTTCCTCAAAAAACTAAAAATAGAACTATGCTATGACCCAGCAATTGCGCTAGTAAGCATTTATCCACGGGATACACGTGTGCTGTTTCAAAGGGACACATGCACCCCCATGTTTATAGCAGTGCTATTGACAATAGCCAAAGTATGGAAAGAGCCCAAATGTCCATCCATGGATGAATGGATAAAGTGGTGGTATATATATACAGTGGAGTATTACTCGGTAATCAAAAAGAATGAAAATTTGCCATTTGCAACTATGTGGATGGAACTGGAGGGTATTATGCTAAGTGAAATTAGTCAGTCAGAGAAAGACAAAAATCATATGACTTCACTCATATGAGGACTTAAGAGACAAAAAGATGAACATAAGGGAAGGGAAACAAAAATAACATAAAAACAGGGAGGGGGACAAAACAGAAGAGACTGATAAATAAGGAGAACAAACCGAGGGTTACTGGAGGGGTTGTGGGAGGGGGGATGGGCTAAATGGGTAAGGGACACTAAGGAATCTACTCCTGAAATCATTGTTGCACTATATGCTATTTGGATGTAAATTTTAAAAAAAAAAAAAGAAAAAAGAAAATAAGAAAAAGAAAAGAAAACACAAGCCAGTATAAGGCTAGTGTTAGGGAGTCTCTTAATAAAAAAACAAAAATCAGAATAAGAATCAAAAACCAAATCTGACATCATTCTCCCTTCTTATATCTCCTTCATCCCCACGCCTCTGTCCCTGACCCTCCAGGAGATCTTTGGGATCTCTGTGCTCCTGGTCTAGAAACTTTCCCTTCAAAACGGAGCCCCAGCTCTTCAGCCAGTTCCCTTAAATACAAAAACTCCAACTCTCCCAGAAAAATTCTGAACGTCCAGCTCCTTATTTTAAGTATTGTTTCTTTACAAGATTTATAGAGAGTACCTCGGCCTGGCCTCCTGGCCTGGGAAATACAGTTTGCTCCTGTAAGTGCTGAGTGTTGAGAAGTACATCTAGCAGGAGCGGCCAGGAAGGGCGGTAAAGCTCATGCTGCGGTCCGTACAATTGCTCAGAGTCTCCAGGGCTTCGTGATCAAGCTCTGCCAGTTCCAGGCATTCCTGAGCAATGTCCTCGAGGAGGGTTTCCTGGACCCCTGTCACAAAGAATTCATGTCCCCTGGACAGCAACAGACCTTTTCAATTTTGAAGTCCCTTTACCTCTACACTCAGAAGATTCTACCAAAATGACAGAGAATTTTTAAAAATTAATACCTTTTTGCAACCCAACTCACAGACACCTTCACTGGCTGGTAAAGGGAGTCCTTCCAGCCCATGAGTATATGGCTGTTACCAGGCAGGCCAAACAACCCCCCTCACAGGGGACACAGAGGGCCGCAGCCTCTCTCCGGCCCTCCTGGGAATGACCACGAGAAGGCTCAATTGTTCAAGGGTTAATAGGAGCAACGGAAGAGGCCTGTTCCCCCAAAGTGAATTGGTCTACGGATGAAATATACACTCAGGAAGAAGAGCGTTTGTTAAGCATTTTATACAAACTTTAAAAAGTACACTGTATTCAATCCGGTAGCCCCAGAACATAAAATTCTTCTAATTTCTGCTTCTGTGGGAAATTTCCCCCCTGATGTTAAAAAACAGGGGCACCTGGATGGCCCAATCGGTTAAGCATCTAACTTTGGCTCATGTCATGATCTCACCTTTTGTGCATTCGGATCCCCCATTGGGGGGACAGCTCTGAGCTTGGAGCCTGCATCAGATTCTGTGCTTGTCTCCCTCTTCCCTGCTCGCACTCTCTCTCTCTCTCCCTCAAAAATAAACAAATAAACATTTAAAATATGGTTAAAAAAAAAACACCTGATAAGTCCACGATAGTGTGGTTGGTGGGAGAGGGCAAACACCAAACAAAATAATGGAAACAGCTACCTACATCTTTGAAAATAGCTTACAAGAAAGCCAACAGGAATAAAAGAAAGGAACAGAAAACAAGTCTTGCCTTACAACTTGAATCTTTGGAAAGGTGAAAGCATGATGGAGAATGACTCCAGCCCACTCTGACGTGTCCCCGTTTGCCTCCAGACAACTGCAGATATTGCAAATAATACAGGACATTGGGGGAGAAATTGTCCTGTACTTAAGAAAAAGGAAAGTCTAAGAAACTTGACCCTGAAAAAATTCATTTTTCTCCAGAGGGACAATTCCCCCTTTAAATGATGGGTCAGCCAGTACTCAGTCAACGCCAGGACCTTCCAGATAACTTTAAACAGAGGCTCAGGAACTAGATTTCTTGAGTCGCAATGGTGTGACTTTCTCTCCCATCTGCTCAGAAGATTGATCTCTACCTGTCACCTGACTCTGTTCAGGCTCTCAGAGTCTCGGGGCGACCCGTCTTACTGTCCATGTCCCAGCCCAGCCCAGATTCTTCAGGCCCTGTTCATACTCCCAGGCCCTGCTCCTTCCCAGATGTTAACTGGCAAACCTTCGTGGTAAAGATTTGTTATCTACATTTAATGCCAATATAAACTGCAATAAGAAAAGGCATTTTGGTGGTGGGGGGGGGGGTGCCTGAGTGGCTCAATCGGTTGAGTTCTGAGTTTGGCTCAGGTCATGATCTCGAGGTCTGTGAGTTCAAGCCCTGCGTCTGGCTCTGTGCTGACAGCTGGGAGCCTGGAGCCTGCTGCGGATTCTGTGTCTCCCTCTCTCTCTGCCCATCCCCCACTCATGCTCTGTCTCTCTCTCTCTCTCTCAAAAATAAATAAACATTAAAAAAAAAAATAAAGGCATTTTTGTTTCCTCACCTTCAGGTCAAGCTTCAAGTGTCCTGCTGTCTTTACTGCAAGTTCATCCTGAGATAAATTCCTCTGAAGAGGATGGATCTTTAAAAGATGCCCGAGTCAGTCTTTGGGCTACACACACAGTTGAAGTTGAGTTGTTAGGAAGTGGGAGCCTGGGTGCATTTCTTGGGAGACGAACCCACCCTCGCTCTCGTGGCCCAGCACCCTCCCTCTAGAGACTCGGAGCAAGTGATACCCCTGTAATAGAGTCTCTCTTGAACCACAGCATCCTTGTCTTTACCCCCCGACCCTGTACCACCCCAATCTTGCCCATAAAGAAAGAAGGCAAATGTGACTCAGAGGGAAACCAAATCCATCAGTTTGCACAAGATTTAGAAGCCATAATCTCTTTCATAATTCCTCAGCACCCTGTGCTCTGCAATCCAGCTGATAATCTTCATCATTCCTGCTGATGCAGCCTCATTTACAGAAATGACCTGTGAGCAGCTTCCTTTTCAATTCCTCTGCACCCTGACTCCTGGTTTCTTGTGCCTTCACAGTTAAAGGGAGACCATTCACCTGGGCTTGCATACCCCAAGGATATTTGGTGTATGCAATATTTTCCCAAGTCCTTAAAGTCCAGCTAGACACTGTAACTTCTACCCAAGGCTCCCTGCTGGTACCTTTTACTCTGTAATCAAAGCAAGCCGGGAGCTCTTGTGGACTCCCTCATTCTCTTAGGGGCACTAGCTGAACAAGGCAGACAGCTTATACAGCTCTACATCTAGACTCCAAGAGATGTAAACAACGGTTTTCTATTTAGGATGACGTGACCTGTTTAGGACATGCCTCAGGACATTCAAAATCTCACTCCAAATTTTCTTGAATCAATTATGTTCATCCCTCTCCCCAAAATGAAAACACGGTTACATAAATCTTGAGGGGCAGCTGGCTACTGCCTCCAAAGGGTCCCTAATTTGCAATGTTTGATAAACATTTGTATGCTCTTCTCTCAGATATCAATGGACTTTAGAGGCATTAACCTCCTTTGAAGCCTTAAAACTGGCTCTGTCCACACCCCAGCTCTTAGCTTACCTAACTTTGACAAGCCCTTTCATTTATACTGAATGAAAGGCATGGTGTTGCTGCATGCTTTCTGGGACAGCCTTTTGCCAATCAGATACAGCCAGGAGCACATTTCTCATGCCCATCAGACGCTGTGGCATCAGGTATGTCCCCATGCTTTCCTGCGGTGGCCACAGCTGCCGGCTGAGGGACAAAGCCAGCACTCTGACATTAAGCTCCCCTATTCACCTGTGTGTCCCCATGTGGTGCCTGCAGTCTTACAAGTTCATAAATCATAGCACCTCTCTACAACATGACAGACCCATCACAAACAAGCGCTTTTAACTAACCCTCCGTCATCTTATTTCCATTGCTAAAAGGCTTATAATTGCTGACATATTACAACTATTCACCCTCCTTCTAAAACCATCATTGTTCACTGTTCAGCGCATACTAAGACAGCTGATGTTGCATCTTTAGAAAATGATAGGGTTGGCAGAGCTATAAGTATGCACCCCAAACAGGCCCCCTTGTTCTTTCTCCACCCAGTTGTGAACCCTGCCTTTATCCCTGACTGACAGTATTCATTACCCGGCAAATGCCCCACAGTCTACAAAGGACAGTCAGATACAAAAAGGTGTCAAACAACTATCAGATGGATTATGCAGTGGGCCAAATAGACTTCCTAGAGCACCCTTTCTTTTGACCATGTGGCTTATACTTACCACCCACCAAATTGGACACAAAGATAATGAAGGACCAAAAAGACAGTTGGATTTGCCCAGGCATCCACAACATTCCTGACCAAATGATTTCCCAGTGAACGATTTGTAAATCCCAGGAAATCTCTGGAAGAAATTAGCACACCCCAGGAAGGCTTTCTAGGCCCACCTGCCCTCTGTGGTTGTATAGACGGATTTAATAGATTTGTCCCAAGCCCTGTGCTATTCTCACTGTTTGGTCACTGTCTGCATGCTCAGCAGATGGGCTGATGCTCTCTGACTAGATGTGCCACTGCCACAGCAGGTAGTAAGGAGTTTAACGCCTCCATTCGTCATGTTGCCACCAGAAGACCAGGTGGACCTCAAGATCTTTAGAAGAAAACGTGTGCCGTCACCTCGCTGGGAAGGACCTTATGAGGTGCTGCTCACCAGCTACACTGTTATCAGAACAGAAGAAAAACTCTCCTGGTTTCTTGCAAGCCATGGCAAAATTGATTTTATTTAAGATTTTATTTAAGAATGATTTTTAATGTTTTCATTCATTTTTGAGAGACAGAGAGAGACAGAGCACAAGTTGGGGAGGGACAGAGAGAGAGGGAGACACAGAATTTGAAGCAGGCTCCGGGTTCTGAGGTGTCAGCACAGAGCCCAGCTCGGAGCTCCAACTCACGAACCATGAGTTCATGACCTGAGCTGAAGTCAGACACTTAACTGACTGAGCCACCCAGGCGCCCCTAACTGTGGACATTTTTAAGTCTTTAATCATTTATAGACATTTAGACTTTTACTCAGATGCTTTTACAACAGCTTCTGCAAATGTGTTTCACCTGCATGAGGCTGATGGAAAGAACTCTTTTGTATAGGCTTCTGATAACCTTAAGATCATAAAGCTAAACTGGGTAAGAATTTCCAGAACGAATGGAAGATCTGGATTCAAGCAGAATAAGAATTAATAACATGGCACTGAATGAATGGAGGATGATTCTCATTTTACAAATTTTTTGAAACATTGCTGATTTTTAAATGTTTTTTCCAGTATTAAAAAAACTGTTTTAAGCTATGACTTACAGCCATTTGATAAAACATGCCTTTGTGAACAGACTGAGACACTTACATTTTTCTCCTTACCTGATCTGTCCAGAATTCAAAAACTTTCAGTGAGTGTTTTCATATTTTCACAACAATATTTTAATTTGCATAAGTTGAATAAGAATCTGCTTACCTTGTTAACAGGACGTATTTGGAAACTCTGGTTACATCACCAAGACTTTGACAGAAATGTCATATTCAAGGGGGGACTTGCACAGACACAGATATGACCAGACTGCTTGAAGGAACTCAGGCAGACTTTATGGAGCCAATAAAGCCCATTGGAAAAACAGCCTGATACTTATATCTGGGTCTTTAAGCAAAGCAGGCAGTTTTTATACATTGTGACAAAGAGACAACAAATTCATGATGAATTAACAGGATGAAGAAAACAGATGTTTGGGACTGTTAATTAGTAAACAATCCTAAGAAACTTTCTCATAAGCTATGATTTACAGCAGTTTCATCATCAGGCCAAGTTAAAAAAAAAAAAAAGCAACGATTACACTTTGCAAACAAATTGGTCTTAATTTGGCTGTCCTTGGTAAAAATGAGGGTGATTATAGAAAGAAACATTATGTTTCAATTACACACCATTGTGGATTTTACAGTCTAATAGAGTTCACTATGAACTGGACGAGATCCTAATTTCTTCTAGTTTCCTCTGAAGCCTGGCCACAAGTCTCCAAACTAATATTTTCTACTTTTTTTCTATCCTTTTGACTTGGAATCACTGGATACCCAAAACTCCCCTTTTCCTGAAGCCCTGCAAATGGAATATGAACAACTTGATGTAACCTTCTGAGAAATCACTGCAAAACTCATATGTAGACAATCTTCATGCCGGTTCCTCTATGAGCCTCTCAGAAAGTCTGTCAGCCTGCCACTACCTACCTACCTTATCTGCCTAAAGATGCTTTAAGCCCAGCATCTAGAGATTCTTTCAACTGGCTAGCTTTGGAACTCAGAAACTGGTTTATAACTGGATCCTTTTATTAATAAACATTATCTTTCTTGTACTGCCATAGAATTTCTTCTTATTTATTACCTGATTGTTTGAAGCAGAGGCCTCCCTCTAGGAAGATACCTGCATTGCCTCTTCCCGAAATGAATTTGATTGAACTGACTCATTGTCAGAACAAAGAGACTGGATTAAGGAGATAAAACTATCAGCTCAACTTTGAATCCGTGAATCTTCCAAGAAAGTTGCAGAGGAAGGAACCACCTAAAAATGTGGACCAAAAATCTGGGCTTTCTTGGCTGAGTGACAAAACCAAGCTTTCTAGTTGCCAGAGCCAATCAGAAGACCCTGAAATCAGCTATTCTGAAACGTGTGCTGCTCTCAAAGCCTGACAGGACCACAAGAAAAATGGAGATGTATGAACATTAACACTATCAATTAATACTCCAGACTTTGAAAAGTACAGGTTTCAACCTCACCTTGTCTATAAACCACATTGTTTTTTTTTTCTTTCTGAGAGACTGAGAGAAGGCCCAAGTGAATGAAGGGCAGAGATGGACAGAGAACGAGAGAGGGAGAGAGAGAGACAGGAGGCTAACTTGAAAGGGGCTCGAACTCACCTGATATGTGACTCAGGCTCATCAACTGTGAGGTCATGACCTGAGCTGAAGTCAGATGCTTAAGGACTGAGCCACCCAGGTGCCCCTCTCCTTTATTTCATGTGTCAACAAAGCATATAAAGGGCTCCCACCTAAATGGTCAGAACCATATGGACTTGGATACCTGGCTCTTCTGTCACTGAGCTTTGTGACAGAATTTGTTCATTAAATTGTGCCACACAACATGCCTGTTGAGGAATCATAGAAAATCGGATGATACATTAGAATTCCAGGTTCTCTTCAGCATTAAAGATCTTATTCCCAAGTTTCAGAGATGGTGAATTAGAAAAGGCAATCCTAAATCTGTCTATGATAATGGAACAAGGAGGGTTCAATACCACTATGCATGCTTTGAAAACACTCCAGTCAGAAGGTAACAGCTTAGCCTCTGGGGGTCTCCAAAGTCATCATGTTCTAGATACCGTGACTTCCCAGCAGGGGGAGCTCGTGCAATCATCAGTGGAAAATGTTGCTTTTTATCTATCCCAAATGAGGCACATAACATCTAACTTAAATCTACTTTTAAAAAGGAATTAATATTTTCCACCAAATAAATGAAACACATTTATTTGAGCAGATCTATTTCCAGGATTGTGGGACTCATTTCATGAGGTGTGGGGAAATGCGTTCTCTTCTATTTATTCATCCTCTTGCCTTCTTTTTTCCAAATGTTTTGAGCATAAATGACACACGATGTTACCGTAGTTTCAGGTGTACAACATAGTAACTTGCCAACTGTATACATTATGCTGTGCTCACCACAAGTGTAGCTACCCCCACCCTACATTGCTATTAAAATACTGTTGACTATATTCCCTATGCTGTGCCCTTGATTCCTGTGACTGATTCATTCCATACCTGGTATTAATGAATACCAGGTACCCCCCACCCTCATTCACCTGTTCATTCATCCTCATGGTGATCTATGCTTTTCTTATTTTTTGTAGATTTCTTACTGCTCAATCCAAACTGGATTTCTCTCTCCACAGTCATCTACTCAGCTATTTATTATATAAACTTCCAGGGGAGTTTCAGAGGAAGAAACTCTGAGCCCCAGGGAGGCCACCCCAAAATGTGCCACCATGGCATATTGACTATCTTGAGTTGAAGCTACTTGGGATACAGCCGGTACAAGAACACCCAGGCTGTCACATGCCCCTCTTGAAAGCAGGAAATGAGTGGCCCATATGAAAGGTCCCCTCCCTGTACTATGAGGTAAAGAGACATCCTTATCAGCAGAGATGGGGCTTCCAAGCTGAGAAAGCTGTAGAAACAAACCTTGTTACTTTTTTACTCATCTACAACCTCAGCCCAGATTCCACTTAGAATTCCTGCAATTTAAAACTCCCACACACCTTTTTTCTTTTACCTGTCAATTCCTCACAAATTATTGTCTTTGTCTAAAATATATATAAGACTGCCAAAAAAAAAAAAAAAACCCGCCCAACTTGATCATTTTTTGGGCGGGGGAGGGGGGGTTGGTGTTCAAACTCATTACTGGGCCTCCCTGCCTGGTAATAAAATTTTGAGGCTTTTTTTCTCCCATTGACCCATTTCATCTCAATTAAATTCTTAAACCACTTGGAAATAAGGAAGGAAATTAGGAGGAATACTGGAGGAAATAAGGACATTTCTTCCTCTCCACAAAACCTTTGCATTTTTTACTATAAAGTAGTTTATGTATTAAAAACAGAATCACACCTCAGCATATGACAGTAAATTTTATTTTAAAAGGTAAAACTTTCATGCAACCTTTTAAAACATGAAATTCAAAAGCTATTAAGCAAGTTAACCACACACCACTGATTAGAGCAGGGATTAAAGAAGTAGTTTCGTCACTAGTGTGAACGGTCACAGAATCCAATCACGACTTGGATCTTCGGTGATTCAAGTGTTTTATCCAACACAATAAGATGTGATCGACTTTAAAATAAAATCCATTTTCCGGATATTCTGTTGCCAATCAAGGCCTTCTTTATCACCATGATCTTACACGATAGGAAAGCTAGCCATGGTGGCGATTCCACAATGGTTGTCCCGGTCTTTGGCCATTTTTATGTAGCCGTCCATGCCCCAGTCAGCGCCCCAGCTGAAAGAAGACAGGGTTTTCCAATTGTTACAAATGGTAAAACACGTTTATCTTTATGAATAATAACACTCGATACTGAGCAGTGCAGCAGAGACCAGGACAGATTCAGGAAGAATCGGGAGAGGCCGTTCTTGTTCATGGTTGAGTTCTAACCCAGCACAGAATTCTATCCCCAGACCTTTCACAAAACTGCAATGTGAGCAGAAAAGGGAAAATTTTGGGACCCAGATGTGTTATAGAAATTTTTTAAAATTCCAATTTAGAAATACAGTGGTACCAAAACTATATCAGGACCCTAGCAAGCCTGAGACAGTATCTTAATGTCATCATATGACTATGTCTGTGCTCCCCCCTAGATGGGGTAAACACTGCTGGGATTTCAGAAGTGTGCTCAAGGGTTGACGGACCTGCGTCCAAACACTGGTTCCAAAAAACATTCCCTTTTCAAACTCAAAAGTACGTATTCCTGGATTTTCATACCTGTTCTTGACAAACCAATATTTTTGGTTATCGGATTCTTTTCCTTGAAAGCCATAGCCAACCACCAGAACACCGTGATTCAGGTCTTCACTGCTGCACTTTGGATCATAATAAATGCCTGGGGAGTAATATTCAATGCTGAGTGAGGATTCCCATGTGACATGTGATAGTAACCCAGCCTATCAACCACAGTAGGGGAGGCATTTCAAAATTCAGTTATGATATTGGTATGAATTCAGATGAGATTTAAAAGTCAGATATTTTTGTTTAGTGGGAAGGGGTGGGGATTTGGGCCCTCATCTCACTCCAGGAGAAATACTGTCACAATCCCTTTTGAAAATAATAGTCAAGGGGCATTAAAAAAATCACCCGCCGAAACCTTATTATTCTACTTGTAGGATGTCAATCTAGGGAAACAGCAGAGAACATAAAATTACTTGAGCCAAGAGCTACTTTCCACTGTTAATTTCAGTAGCAAAATTCTTTAAATGTTATCAAGGTCTAATATTTAGAAAAAAGTATGGGGCGCCTGGGAGGCTTGGTCGGTTATATGTCTGACTTCAGCTCAGGTCATGATCTCACGGTCCATGAGTTCAAGCCCCGCGTCGGGCTCTGTGCTGACAGCTCAGAGCCTGGAGCCTGTTTCAGATTCTGTGTCTCCCTCTCTCTCTCCCCCTCCCCTGTTCATGCTCTGTCTCTCTCTGTCTCAAAAATAAATAAACGTTAAAAAAAATTTTAATATTTAGAAAAAAGTAAAGTAAGCCATACCAATCAAATTATATAGCCATTTAAATATATTTATGATATACTTATCCTCATGGGGATATGTCAAGTCATGGCATATGGAAAGAGCAGGCATAAATATTACATGTACAGAATGAACAACTATGTTAAGTCCACACACCCCTAAATTCTACATTGAGTTCTACATACCAAAGTGTCACTCTTGCTGTTTCTTAGGGTGGTTTTCCAATTTTTCTACCTAAATTTCTACATCGACAAATGCTTACCTTCTTTATAGAAGCGGAAGGTATCCAGGCTTGCATCTATAGCAGCCGAGATGGGCCCCATATTTGCCACTGCCATCATAAGGGCCTCCTCCTGCTGAGGGATGTTCTCGAAGGCGGTGACATTGGCAGCAGAATGCTCAGGCCTGTATTTGCAGGGTCCATCCTTTGAATGGTAAGGGAAAAGAAACTTGATTACAAACATCCACTTCCTGGGGAACATGACTTCAAGGCAGCTTACAGGTAAAAGATTTCCAAGTCAGGTTTGTTGTGAAGCAACCCAGGAGGTGAAAGGGTATTTATTGTTTTGAAATTGAAAAACTAACTGGTGTGAGGGGCCCTGGGTGGCTCAGTCGGTTAAGTATCCAACTCTTGATTTCGGCTCAGGTCATGATCTCACAGTTGTGAGATGAAGCCCCGTGCTCTGCACGGAGCATGGAGCCTGCTTGGGATTCTCTCCCTCTCCCTCTCTCTCTCTCTGTACCCCTTCCCCTTTCATGCTCTGTCTTTCTCGCTCTCAAAATTAATTAATAAATAAACTTAAAAAAAAAAACAAAGCTAATTGGTCTGGATTCAATGAAACACTCGTGGTCTACCTGTCCATAAGAAGTTTTTCACCTTGGAGAAATCTGTACCCTATATAGAAAGGTATGCATATCTCCATGTGATGTAGAAATAAAAACAGCCATGTGGTAACCATCTAAGCAGAGAACTATGCCAGGCTAATACCGTTTAATGACAGTCCTGACAGGCTGCAGATAGAGTCTACAATTGAAAATGCGAATGTTAAATATGGTGTCTGTTTTCTTCAAAAGCATTTAGCTCTAAGGGCAGAGCTGGAGTGGTGACAAGTGAGGAGCTCCACTCACTCTTGCAACATATGGATAGGATTCCTCTGTGTCCAGGCCTCCATTGTTCTTAACATACTGGAAGGCATTGCTCATTAGACCACCATTGCAGCCCTCATTGCCTTGAGGCCAAGAGCAGTCCAGGAGGTTCTGCACACTCAAGGAAACACGTTTGCCAGTTTTCCGGAACATCTGTCCTTCAAGGGCACCAGTTGCACTAAAAGCCCAGCCAGAAGCACACCGACCCTGGAAACAAATTATAAAGGTCTCAGTCTACAAAACCAATAGCAAGACTGACAACAGTCTATTGATCTGAAAACTCTTAAAATATAGCAAACATGGTATATGGTTTCCACAGCAGGAAACCATAGCAAGGGGGACACTTTCTTTTTGGCTTTCCTCTTGGAGAGAGACCTGATGATTAGTCATCCTTGATACTCACAGGACTTACAGCAGGTGTCTGTCTCCTGTCCACAGGTACATAGATATCAGCAAAGAAAGGTATTTTAAACATTTTCCCTTTCTCATCCTTCTCGATTTTAAGGCCATTCATCATGTGTCTGAATTCTTCATTGGTCTTCAAGGAAAAGAAAGTAGAATGTTGACAAGCATAAGATTTTTTTGGCAAAGTACTGAGGAGAGAGAGAACAAAACATTCAGCAATCCGTGCCACACTCACCATGTCACCAAAGCCATTCATTGCCATCGTGAAGCTGTGTTTCCCTTGGCTTTGTTCTCGATTGTGCTGTTCAATCATTTTCATATTCTTCTCCCACACTGCTTTCCTCCAGCCCTCATTCTAGAGGCAAACATATGACTTATCATCTTTATTTCTATTTAAAACCTACTGATCTGCACCTGACCACCTGACCACCTGACCTGTGGATGTGCTCACAGAGGGGAGGAGAAATCACAGCCAGGGATGGCTTGATGCTTCTGGGAGCTGTTCTCCAGCAACCACACAGCAAGACATATGCCCACACTGTGCGCAGTCACGGTGCCCTGCTTACTGCCTTAGGAAGAGCATCCTCAAGATGCTACTCTGTGCTACGAACTACCATCAGCACGGACATTCTCTTTGGGTCCCCTGTATAGTTTGGATGTTACCAACCATTCCATATTGCTTCCCATGTGTTGCCTTCCAGTGAATCCATTGTGCATCTAAACTTTGATCAAGCTCTATAGTAGCTGAGGCTATTCCCAAGCAAAGGGCGATCAGGAAGACAAAAGGGTACATGTTTCAAAACCTAGGAAGGAAAAAGAAATAAGTATCTGATTAGACTTATCTGTCTAAAAATCCATCCTCCTTTCTTCTAGATGTTAAAATCACTATGATGGAGTAAAATCATTGAATTTATTCTCCCAAGTACTTACCCAAAGATTATACCGGCCCCACCGGGTTGCTCACCTGATCATGTAGCTGTGCAGATGCCGTCAGAAGGTGTAGTCCCAGGGATCTCTGATGTTGGGCAGTGGCTTTAAGGCCACCCATCTAAAGCCCTAGGGTTTGGCCTCACTGGCCCTGCCCACACCAGCCGGGCACACTGTGATCTTGTTTGTTTTGCTTTTGTTTTCCAAGCTGATGGCTTCTATTCTGAAGTTTTCTTGATGATTATATCTTGTTTTTAGCAGAACAAAAACTTCTAGACAATCATGTGGACTCATGTCCCCCCTCAAATCGTCCTTAATTGGTTTGACTAAAACAATGAGCTCACAGTGGTCCAGCTGACAAAAACAAGTATATGCATATTCAGCAAGGGAAAAGATGTCCACCTCGAGTTAATTGATGTCATTATAAGATGGGGAGGACGTGTGTCATAAAGGCACATTGGAATACAGTTAGTGATCAGATGCTATCAACTGTGGGTCTAACACTGTGATAACTATATTTTTTAGACGTTTTTCTCACAACTCAGGTCAGATAAGTGTATTTTAATTTTATAGATAAAGAAGAGAGACAAGAGAAATTTTGGTCACCCATTCAAAAGAATAAAGCCAAAGTCAGCTCACTGACAAGTTTTAACTGTGAAAGTATGTTGAAGGTGGTCATTCTGAATGGAGGCAAAAGACAGCAGCACAGGCATCCACAGAGATACTGCCACTTCAGTTCCAGACCACTGCAATAAGGCAATATCACAATGAAGTGAGTCAAATGAACTTTTTGGTTTCCCAGTGCATATAAAAGTCATGTTGACACTACACTATAGTCTATTAAATGTGCAATAGTATTTATGATCTTTTAAAAAATGTACAGATGTTAATTAAAAAATACTTCATTGCTACAAAGTGCTACCCATCATCTGAGCTTTCAGCAAGTGTGACCTTTCTGCTGGTGGAGGGTCTTGTTTCAATGTTGATGGCTGCTGACTGGTCAGGGTGGTGGATGCTAAAGGTTGGGGTGGCAGAGGCAGTTTCTTAAAATAAGACGACAATGAAGTTTGCTGCAATTGACTCTTTTCTCATGAATGACTCCTCTGCCACACGCAATGCTGTTTGTTAGCACTTTACCCACTGTAAAACTTCTTTCAATTTTAGAGTCAGTCCTCTCAAACCCTATCTCTGCTTTATCAACTCAAGATATGTAATATCCTAAATCTTGTGTTGCCATTTCAACAATCTTTACAGCATCTTCACCAGGAGGTCAAGATGCTTTTCCATCTCAAGAAACCATGTTCTTTGTTCATCTATAAGAAGCAACTCCTCATCCGTTCAAGTTCTACCATGAGATTGAAGCCATTCAGTCCCATTTCCAGGCTCCACTTCTAATCCTAGTTCCCTTGCTCATTCCACTCCGCCTGCAGTGTCTTCCTCCCACTGGAGCCTTGAGCCCCTCAAAGTCATCCATGAGGGTTGGAATCCTCTTCTTCCAAACTCCTGCTCATGTTGGTATTTTCACCTCTTCCCAGGAATCATGATGATGTATACCTACATCTGTTTTGAGCTCAAATATTTCCACATTTACATATGAAAAAAATAAAATGCAGACCATCCTGCATTTAGCAGAATTTGCTCTGAGCACACATCCCTCAGCACTTGTAGACAGAATATTTTCCCATATATTTTCTCCAATATTGTGTTCTTCATAGAAATGTCAATTGGGAGTACCAAGAATTTCAAATTTATTGACTACAAAATGTAAATTTTGAGAAATGTTCTAGGCAGTCTGATGAAAAATTAAAACAAAGTCAATATTGAGAAAAAACATATTCCTTAGAAATAATAGCAATGATAAGCTATGAGATAAGATAGCTAAGGAAGTGCAAAATTATGTGAATATATAACAGAAATAATTGCTGTGTTTATATTATTTTTAATGCTTGGGTAACCATTATAAGTGTTTCATTTTCCTTTAAAGCATATATATATATATATATATATATATACACACACACACACACACACACATATATATTAAAATATATAAAATAATTTTATTTTTATAAGTATTTTGTATGAAATATTATATTTTCTATGTATACCATAATAATTGAAACTAGTGTTAGTGGATATTTCAAAATTTATATTATTGGAATTATTTTCATGTTTTTTTCCACTCTCAAAACTATACCAATTTGAACTAAAGTTGATTTGGACAAAATAATTAAACAGGTGACAGCATTATTTTTTTTCTTTTTTCCTTTTAATACCCTTCACCCATTTCTCCCACACCCCACTCCTCACTTCTAGCAACCACCGGTCTGTTCTTTGTACCTATGAGCTTGCCGAAGTCCATGTGCCCAAAGTACAATGAAAACCGGTGAATGGTCCCACCTTCCCTTTGGGGGATGCTTTGGGGGATGCTAGAAAATGGAAAGAACTCCTGGACTCCCCCTCAGACAGACCTAAGCATTTACCCTGGGAAGCTGATCAGGAAGAAATGAGAAACCAAGAAGAAAGGGGTTCTCTGATCAGGCTAGAGATCCCAAAAGTTCTTCCATCCCCTGCCTATGGAAGGACGGTCACTCAGACACCATTCCACCAATGTCCTCAAATCTTTGATATGTGGCCTTTGAGAATGGAGTGGGGGAGTCCCAAGCTCTTCCCAGCTCCCTGTTTTGGGATTTCACTTGAAGGGACCCAGGGTCTCAGCTTGAGGAAAGAGGCATATGAATGGTGCATGGGTCTTCCCCTGAGTGTTCACCACATTCATCAAAGCAACACACACCATGACTGAAGGTGCTGTCTCTCACCTCTGTTTCCAGCAAAACCTTCTCCTCATGACTTTGCAGTCTTTAGACCAGGTGCTGTACACTCACCAAATTAAGGTATTCCTAAGAGATTTTGAAGATTTCAGTTGCAATCTTTGAGGTGCACATTTCAGATAACGTCTCTAATAAAGCATTAATAGCCCATTGGTTAAAATCAGAATATTTATAGAAAAAGAAAATCGATGTTTCCTTTTGGAAGACTGAAAATGTCAAGTACATATTAAAATTCTGCTTCTTCTATTACTGCTACCAAGCCATGGTTAGCTGAGGAACAATCCTGGGTCCTGAATTATACTCACCCTGAACTCTGCATTGGGTTGTATGAGCCACCCTGCCCAAGGCTGCAGTAAGAAAGGAGAGCATGGCATCCTCTGATGGCACATTCTAGCCCCTACATCCCCACCACTGTTGCCTTACTCTAATGCAAGACTTCAGTGGACTGTCTGATGTCGAGTCACTTTGAATCCCTGGGTTAAGCCTGATGTTGTCCTGGTGCATCTTTGATTTCGATATTTTGGGGTTTGATTTGAAAGTATGAGCTCTAGGTGCTTATTCCTTGTTGGTTCAGTGATGAGGCAAGCTGACTCTCAGGTCTGGTCAGGAGCCTCTGTATGTGAAGCCTTGTGGTTAGCGGGGGGAGGGGGGGAGTCCAGCTTAGATTGGATGGAAGGTCACCCAGAGAGTGCTAGATGGCCTCTCAGGGTACCTTCAGTGTTCAGCATCATGGTAAGGAACCCACATCTCAAGCATCAACTTGACTACATAGTTTGCTGGTGTTTAAATGACCTTTCCTCTTGGCCCTGAGACTGAGTTAACTCCCATTGTTTGCATCCCCATAGCATCCTGCACTGCCATTGAGATAGGAAAGACAGGAGTTTGTAAAAGCAAGTGAGAAGGCACATGTAGACACTTAGAAAGAAGGCCATGAAAGGCTCCTGGACCCAATTTCAATGCCTTACACAGCACCAATCCATTCTCAGACCCCAGTGGGGTATCCAAAAATTCAACTCAATTAAAGACACCCTATGCAGAGATAGCATTAGACCCCCCCTGGTTAGTGCTCAGTTCTACAAGACTGCCCTTCCTGCCCACTTCAGATGCCAGTCACAAGCCCCAACTCTTGTCTGGGCTTCTGACCCACTGACTGAGTCAAAGATTCCCAAGATGCCCTCTTTGGGTTCAATTAATTTGTTAGGGCAGCTTCCAGTTTTAGTTACTGACTAGACCACAGTTTTTTAATAAAGAATATAACTCTGAAATAGGCATATGGAAGGGTTGCACAGGGCAAACTATGGGAAAGGGCACACAGCTCCCCTGCCCTCTCTAGTCCTGCCAGCTTTCCCCAAATCTCCACATGCTAATCAACCTGGAAAACTCTTTTAGGGGCTTTAAGGAGGTTTCATTACATAAATACAATTGACTAAATCATTGGCCATTGGCAAGTGATTCAACATCCAGCCCCTCACCTCTCCCCTTCTGGTCAGAGGGCGAGGCTGAAAGTTCCAACCCTCTAAACAGATGGCTGACTCTATTGGCAACTAGCCTCCATCCTTAGGCTCCTTCCAAAAGTCAACTTATTAATATAACAAAAGACACATTGATCACTCTCAACACATAGGAAATCCCAAGGGTTTAGGGAGTTGTAAGCCAGAAATTGTGGACAAGGACCAAACAAATATTAGAAATATATTTTGGTCATTGAATGAGCAAATACATATTTCTTATAAATCACAATATCACAGGTCAGAAAAGAAGTGGACATATGCTCAGGAGAGACCCATGCCAAGAAGGAGACAGTAGCCAAGGGACCCAACACTGCCCAGGGATAGGGTCAGAAGAACTGGACAGTGTGCTCCTGATAGAGTGGATGGAGTCATATCTGGCAGCCTGAGGTGGTAGCAGGAGATGAAAGACAGTCACTGTAGACAGGCATCCTAGACTCCAGGATCTACATGAAGACAGAGATAGGGCAGTGGCTGGAGGAAAGTTTTGGGATTTATAAAGTAATTTTGGTTATTTCTTAAGACCAGAGAGTTCTACCTGTTATTAAAAGCCAGTGAAGCCAGGGGGAAGGATTGCTTCTCCTCCAGCCATGGGCCAGAGGCCAGAGGGCCATGTAGAAGGTGCCACCCTGTGCAGAGACTGTAGGATCATAGCTCAGAGGAAGGACAGAACTCCGGTCAAGGAGAAATCAGTGGGAAGGAACCCTGGTTTCATACACAGAAAATGTGGTCTTTCTGATGGTTGAATGGAGCTGTTTCAGAAGCATCAATGGTGAAGACTAAAGATTTTAATTAAAAACCTTCCACTTTTCTGGGGCATCTGGGTGGCTCAGTCGGTTAGGCATCTGACTTCAGCTCAGGTAATGATCTCACGGTTCGTGAGTTCGAGCCCCGTATCGGGCTCTGTTCTGACAGACCAGAGCCAGGAGCCTACTTTGGATTCTGTGTCTCCCTCTCTCTCTTCCCCTCCCCTGCTCACGCTCTGTCTCTCTCTGTTTCTCAATAATAAATAAACGTTAAAAATTTTTTTTAAAAAAACACCTTCCACTTTTCTAAAGAGTCTTTCAAGCTCATGCTTTAGAGCTGTGGTTCCCACAGTAGCATGTCTTAGAATCACCTGGAATCCTGACTCTGGAGGCCCAGAGTTTCTGATTCTGTAGGCCTGGCCAGATGGGGGGGGGGGGGGGGCGGGGACAAGTATTTGTGCTCCTGACAAGATTCCTGGGGATACTGATGCTGCTGGTCCACTTTAAGAATCTGCTCTGGGGCCTGGTTCTTCAGAAATCTGAAAATAAAGCCAATTTTTTGAATACATCCAAGTCAGATAAAAATGTAATTAGTTGCACCAAAAAAAACCTATTAGAAAGAATGCAACATTGTGAAAATAACAGATTATTAAAGGGAACATGCCACTTAAAGAAAGGTAACATTAGGTTTTACAATGAACTTTTTAGGGTATTGCTAGCAGAGAATAGACTGGCCCCTTATTCCATGACATTATTGAGAAGGGCATTGTTCTGTTTCCTATTTACATAATCACCAGTGTGTCCTCAAAATTTTAAAGGTATTTTGTTCACCTCCATCATTTTGTAATTCTCTGGAATTTTCTGCTCAGCAGGAAATCAGAACAGAGCATCTAATTAAACAGCTGAGGTAGCTGTGCTAGCAAACAAGACACAGGAACTTGAATGACTCAGAAGCAGTGAGGCCAGCAGTTTGTATTTAACCCTTGCACATGGAGCACTACACTCCTTGGGTATGGTGGGCTAAGAAGCGTGAGCTTGGAGCCTCAACTTGTCACAGATGTCATAGTCATGGGCTCTGGTCTGTGAAGCTGAATCCATTTTCATTTTCTGATTTGAAAACTTGACTGAAGTCTGCTGGTTCACCTCTCCTTCAAAGCTCCCTCACATCTGCCATATAAGGGTACAGAGCCTGCCCGAATGTTTGTCCAGAATTCTCCCCCATCCCTGAAGGCTTTGCTGTGTAGTCAGAAGCCCAGATGAAGGTGGGGAAAGAACTCCTCTCCACCCCGACCCCAACTCAGCTCCTGACAGCCAAGGCCAGAAGTTTGCTACTCATTTTTCCAGACTCATAAGTTTTGATTTACTTGCCTTTTAGAGCACAAGGAGGTAGGGAGGGAAAGGAACTTTCAAGAGGTATTGGGGAAAGTGAGTTTTGAAATAGAGTGTCAGTTGCAGCTCTGTCCCTCCATTGAGAATGTTCGCTGCTCCTTCCTCAGCATCCCCACCTGTCCTGTCTCTCTGAATTCTCACTCATACCTGCACTGCTGCCATGGCGAAGGGAGAGGCTTTCTGAAGAAAACGTTCCAAACTGTAGACATGGGCTCAGTGTGGGGGGGTATGAAGATGGAGGTGAGGGGCAGGCAAGGACTAAGGTGTTCAAGGTACAGCATGTGGAACAGGGAAGAGCCCTGGGCCAGGCTGCCTGGGCTTGACTCCACCTCTGAGGCTTCTTGATGTTGGGTGAGTTATCTAAACATTCAGACTCTGAGTGTTTCATCTACACAATGGAGATGATAAAGATATTTCCCTTGGAGGGCTGGTGAGTACGTACAATGAGATACGGCACAAAATCAGAGCTTAATGACCTTGGTTGTTATAACAGTTAAGGAGCATGGCTTACAACTATGAAGAGAGGCTATGGTTTTAGCATCTTAGGTGATTTCTTGGCAGGATGCAGATGAATGTGTTCAGAAACCAGGGAGAAGTCCAAGAATGGCCTTTGCAAAATGGCTCAGGTAGAACCATTTGTTAACATGGCAGCTCATTCCCTCCAGATGCATGAGCTTCAGCTCAAAATCCTGAGAACTGTACTTCCTTCAGTGGTTGAAGTAGATCTGAAGCCTACGTCTCTGGCAAAGGGTTCTGTCCAGAGACAATAACACACCATGTTCCTCTTTCCTCTTCTGCAGACCTCAGAGGATGAGCCTTTGAAAAAAAAAATGTCCTGTAGCCAGGATGCAATATCAGTCAATGGGCTATGCACTCTGTGTAGTACAACCTGGTGGCTCTTTCCACTGGACAAGAAAAGGTTCTCATTATGCTTGACCCGGGGGTACCCAATATGGCAGAATGAACACTTGGGGCTCCATTGAACTCTATGCTTTAGTTCCAGTCCCCTGGAATAATTTCCTGGTCATTCCTAATACTTGAATTGGGGCCAGAGAGTCTACTTTGGGGAGCCAACACCATCATCAAAAAAACATTAAAGACTTTGCAGAAGGTAGGGCATTTAGGGGTTCTATAAGGTCATTCTCAGCAACCCAGGCCCTGTCCTTAAAGAGTTTGTTATCCAAAAATGCATTTGACCTCTTTGGTTTATGGGAATACAGTGATTTAAGAATCCCACTGCTGCCAATTTTTAGACAGAAACAGATTTTTTAGAGCAGGACCATCCAATAGAACTTCCTGTGATGATGGGTATGTTTTGTAGTCTGTGGTGTAAGACAGTAGCTACTACCTCATGTGACTAACGAACACCTGCAATGTGGTTAATGTCAAAGAAGATTCAAAATGGAGTCTTCTTAGCTAGGCTAGAAGACTAGCTTTCAAATGGAACAGGAGCCATAAGGAAACTGACTGTCATCTGACTCAAATTCTCAGAATTATTGCTGACCTCAGCTAAAAGACAAAGCACCTGCTGCCTGTGAGAATGGACATAAATGGACTTTTTGCTTAGTTCTAACCCTACCAACCAATCCCATATGCAGTAATGTAAACAAAGACAATAAATATGTCAGGATAAAAATACAGGATAAAAAATAAAAAACTTAACTCTGGGAGCTTCAATTAGTAGGGAATTCTGAAAAAAATTGGGGCTGGTGGTAAATTGGCAAAAAGTAACAGGGCTATTTATAACAGCCTTCTTGGCTCTAAATTTCCCATCTCTGGTCATCTCTGTCTACCTCTTGGTACAGGGAAGGCACTTTTTACATGACTGATATATTGACTGCCTTTAGGGGAACAGAGGGGGAAGTGAGTGCCCTTCCTTGCATAGGCTGTCTGTTAAATAACTTTATTTAAAATAATCAATATGCCAAAGTGGCCCATCTTGGGGCAGCCTGCCTTGACCCCTACAGTTCCCCCTCTGAAACTTCCCTAGAAGTTTTACACATGCAAAGTTGAGCTGGTGTCATTCCTTCTTTAAATCTTTTTTAATGTTTACTTATTTTTGAGAGGGGGAGAGTCAGAGAGAGAGGGAGACAGAGAATTGGAAGCAGGTACGAGCTCCAAACTGTCAGCACAGACTCTTGAGGCAGGTATTGAACCCATGGACAGTGAGATCATGCCCTGAGCCAAAGTTGGACGCTTAACAGACTGAGCCACCCAGGTGCCCCTCCTTCCTTTTCATTGACCCAGCCTCTTAGGTCAGTTATGATAGAAGGTCAGTTTAGTTCAATATTTTAGAAGGCAGTGAGGCAGGTGTTTTCAAAGTTAGGGCTATGGTTTAAACAATCAGGTACTAAATCAGAGGCATCATGATAGAAACAAAAGAAAAACAGTGGTTAATTACTGGATCAAAGTATAAACCAGTTTCTGAGTTCTTAGACCCAGCCAGTCAAAAAGTCTACATGTCAGGGAGGAAACACCATCAGATACAGTGAGGACAGGCAGTGGCAGTCTGACAGATTTTACTTGGTAGCAGTTCAAATGTCTGGCCCACAGAGCGACAGGCATGGAGTGTGTCTATACATGAGCTGTTGTGATTTCTCTGAAGTTTATATCTAGTTGTTTGTATTAGTGTTCTGGGCTTCAAGAAAAAGGGCAGCTTTGGTTTCAAATGATTCCAAGTTAGAAAGCAGGGAGAATAGTCAAAAAGTAGTTTGAGAGCTGCTTCCAGAAACTGGAGGTAGCAGGATTAGGGCACCTGGGTGGCTCAGTCAGCCAAGTATCTGACTCTTGATTTTGGCTCAGGGCATGATCTCAGGGTTTCTTGAGTTCCAGCCCCGCTTGGACCCTGTGCTAACAGTGCAGAAGTTGTTTAGGATTCGCCCTCTTTCTCTGCCCCTTCCCAGCTTGCTCTCTCTCTGTCTCTCTCAAAATAAATAAATAAACTTAAAAAGCGAGAGAGAGAGAAATCAGGATCAACTCTAGTTTGGAATCTAATATTTACCCGGGTGTGTTATTAGAACTTAATTTTTCTTTCTATAATCACCCTCATTTTTTTTTACCAAAGATAGCCAAATTGAGACTAATTTGTTTGCAAAGTGAGTCTAGTTTCAGTAAACTTGGCCTGATCGTTTATATAAGTATGGCAAAAGAGCAATGGATCCTCTAGGTTCCTTTAAATCTACTTTGTTGGAATTTTTTTTATAAGGAATTTCTAGATTAGACTTTTAAAAGCCTCTTGAAGCAGAAGCCAAGCCAAATACTTTCTATCAGAGTTCACCTGCAATACCTATAGATTTGGATAAATGCCTCTCTTCTCCAGGTGCCCAAAATATCCTGCAATTCCTGCACTTGCCAGGAAGTGACCTTCTATAAGGTCAATAACAAGGACAAATAAGCCTAATTAGGGTAATGTCTTCTTTTATAAGGACACCAAAATCTTCCATAGGCCCTCTGGACCTGATAAGGCTTCTGGGAACTCTGTGAGCAAGGTACTGGGCTGACATCTTCAAGGGGCTTTATAGGCTCCATAAAGTCAACCGTACTTATTTAAAGAAGTCTGGTTATACCTGAGTGGGTGCATGTCTTGAAAATACGGATTTTAGTCAAAGCCTTGGTGATATAAGCAGTGTTTTCAATGGTGTCCTGTTACAAAGAGAAAACATTCTTATTGAACTTATGCAAGTAAATACATTGCCATGAAAATATAAGAAGACTCACTTTGACTCTCTGAGTCCTGGAGAGAGAAAAAGAAACATTTTAATTTGTTCACAAAGTATATTTTGTCAAACTGCTGTCAGCCTAAAAGAAAAAGTTTTCTTAAATTTGGAAAAACAAGACATTTTTAAAATCAGCAATGTTTCAAACATTAATGTCATAAAAATTATAATTTTCCTCCATTAAGTCCCATGTTATTAGTTCTTGTTCTGCTTGAATCCAGTTTTTCCATTAGTTACGGAAATTCTTACCCAGTTCAGTTTTATGATCTTAAGGTTATCAGAAGCCTGTATTTGTCAAAAATTCTTTTCATGAATTTCTCTGAAGATGAAGAATATTTGCAGGAAGCTTTTGTAAAAGCATCTGAGTAAAAGTATAACTGTTTATAAATGACAAGAGACTTAAAAATGGCCCTGGCTAAAGATCTGATGAGAGATCACTACAACGGAGTTGACAAGAAAATTTGGTTATTTGTGTAATACACAACACTTTTAAGTAAAAACATACCAAGACATACCAGATTCCAAGGAGTTTTACACAATTTCTAGAACACTCATTTTAATAAGTTGTATCTACACAAATGTAATTTGAGTGTTAGTATCACTTGTTTGGCAATGTTTCTCATATAATTTAGGATAACAAATAAGCCTAATTAGGGTAATATCTTCTTTTATAAGGACACCCAAATCTTCTGGAACGTTCTATAGGCCCTCTGGACTATTTCAGTTAAATCGTGGTCAAAAGACTTTGTTAGAATTTGACTTTAGGAAGTATGTCAAAAAATATCAAAAGGTTTGACATTTCATTAAATTGGATCACAGATCATTATGAAACAATATTTGTTTATTTAACTCAAGTGACAATAAAAGATTTTAAAGGCAAATGCAGAAGGTTATATAGTTGTAAACAAAATTTAGCTCTTAATATTAAGACTCAGTCTTCTTGAATAATCAAAGTTTTGCTAAAGACAAAAGAAAATCTTTGTTTTTCTTTTTTTTTTTTTAACGTTTATTTATTTTTGAGACAGAGAGAGACAGAGCATGAACGGGGGAGGGTCAGAGAGAGAGGGAGACACAGAATGTGAAACAGGCTCCAGGCTCTGAGCTGTCAGCACAGAGCCCCACGCGGGGCTGGAACTCACAGACCGCGAGATCATGACCTGAGCCGAAGTCGGACACCCAACCAACTGAGCCACCCAGGCGCCCCCCCCCTTTTTTTTTTTTTTTTTTTTTGAGAATCTTTGTTTTTCTAAGCGGATTAAAGGTAAAAACAGCAACTTTGTTCACAATTTCTAATAAAAACCTGAGCCCATAATCTAAGAAAACTTTTTTTCTTTTAACAGAGAGAAAAAACAAATTCTAATTTTGCTTCAGGGTTTTTGATGTTAAAACACATTTTGAATAAATTTATTCTAATCTTAGCTACTACTGATCACTCATAAAATCATTTTCCAAAGGTTTTTTTTCCATAAAATTTTACAACTTTTTAAAAATTTTTGTAAACATTTATTAATTATTGAGAGACACAGAAACATAGCACGAGCAGAGGAGGGGCAGAGAGAGGGGAAGACAGAATCTGAAGCAGGCTCTAGGCTGTCAGCAGAGAGTTCGATGTGGGACTCGAAGTCACAAACCTGGAGATCATGACCAGAGCCGAAGTCAAGCGCTTAACTGACTGAGCCACCCAGGCACCCCAACTTTCTTTTTTACCTTTAGATTTTGTCCTTAGCTTTCCCTCTGTAAATAATTAGCTTCACTTTAGGGCAAAATTATTTTCTTTTCCCTCAACAAAAATGTGGTTTTATTCCTTAAATCTTTTTCTTACCAAAAACACCTCTTCATTTCTTTGCATACTGCTGTTTCCCTTGTTACTTTTAGTAGTCTTAATTACATTTATTAGAATTCTTAACTCTTAGAAAATTCAGTTTCTAGTGAAAACTAAATAGTAAGCAACTGTGAACTGTTCCATTGAAATTCCTTAAATTGGCAAATACATTTTATAATACATTTTCTAATTTAGAAAGATGTTTCTTCATAGTACTACCTTTTCATAAAGCACAAAACATGTTTTGCTGACAGACCCAAGTTTATCACTAATTTCTCAGTAATAAGACAAAAGTATATAATCCTATGTTCAATGCTTAATGGTTTGCTATTTTATCTTATTTGGAAATAATCTAGATATTCAATGAATTCAACCTAACTCGTTACTTAGCCAAATGTGGTTTAGGTTACCAAAAGGATTTGAGGAAACTATTTGTAAAATTTACCTAAACACTTCTTTTTTTATTCACATCTTTTCAACTTACCTATTCTTAACAATTGTTTAGACTACCCTAAAACTTCATGAGACATTAGACAAAGTCAATCATTGTTCTAAGTAGGTTTGTTTCTGATAAATTTGGCAACAGAGATAGCATGAACTTATTTGAACTCTCAATGAACACAGGCAGAATAAGTTTTAATTTTAATGGCCATAACTTTGAAGACATGTCTATGTCATTTATGCCAACAACCTTAAGTTAGCCTTAATATCAAATAATTTTTCAGATCACACAAACTTGGAAAACATTTGGATTAGTTTCTAGCTTTCTGAGTTTTTAGATTGCCCAGTCTTTATAGTGCTTGCCTTTAAACCAACTAAATAGAGCTCTTTTACAAATTAATTTCAGCAATACCATCTAGAGGTAGAGCAAATATCTCACATTTACAACACACATATGGACACAGATATGTACACATAGATATAACTAAAAATATTATAGTATTTTTACTAATATTTATGGAAAGGACATTATAGGCCCAGTTTCCAAATACCTCCCCCTGTTTTTTTTCTCCTCTGATGAGAAACTTTTTCCTAAAATTTGCATTTTATTTATTTTTTATTTTTTTTAATGTTTATTTATTTTTAAGAAAGAGAGAGAGAGAGCAAGCAGAGGAGGGGCAGAAAGAGAGGCAGACACAGAATCCAAAGCAGTCTCCTTGGGCTCTCAAAGCAGGACTCCAACTCACTCAAGAGCTATGAGATCATGATCTGAGCTCCACCAACTGAGCCATCCAGGCACCCCCTAAAATTTGCATTTTAAAGAATGGCTCTTGGGTTCTAGAGAAGGAAGTAGAAAATTTGCATCACAAAGGCACAGAGAAAGTGTTTTTTTGTCCCCAAGATGGACTTCTTAGGACATAGTGGCTTCTTCTCAGAGGTGTTAGAGCCTGGGCACAAGAGCCCGCAGGGGCTGAGGGCAGTTTGCCCCAAATGAGCCACTTCTGCCTGTGAATTACTTTGAGCTGAAGGCAACTGAGACCCTGTGGGCTCAAGATAAACTTTTGCCTCTCCCTTAACTACATAGAGGAATCTAAATTGTAGGATCTTTCCAGAATAAAGGTTATTACCAGAGACAACTTTTATCTAAGTAACCCATCTATATGGCAGGGCACACATTTCTTTACCAAATACTTACTCTTTGTTTTCCTGTGAAGTGCATTCCTTCCCTTTGAAGTCCCAGTCCCCTACCTCCTTCTCCTTAGTTCAGAATGACCTATATGCCTTATTTTGTCTGTCTTTGGAATTTTCGTATCTGTGTGTATCCCCATACTTATGCTATTCTACTTGATTTTCTTCTGTTGAACTGTTCCATGTCAATTTGACTCATAGTCCAATTAGAAGGACCTTTGAGGAAAAAGGAATTCTTGCTCCCAGACAAGCCCTTTTGAAGTTTGTATTATAAAAAGGCCTCTTTCCCCCCTCCCCCGCTTTTTCCCCTTCAGGCTCAGGTGATTATGGGCTGCATTTTGAAGGTAATAAGAGTTATAACTTTAAGGGACAGAGAAAGAATGTAATTTTTTTCCTTTCTTTAAGGTTTCAGGGTAATTGTGATTTCAATTTTGCCTTTTTTTTCTTAAGTACAGGACAATTTGGTTCCAATATCCTGAACTTTTGTAATATCCAGAAACATTCTGAGAAGTAGAGGACAGGTCTGGGGATTGATGAAGAAGGTGGGGTTTGACTTGTTTCTAGAGTGTGTCAGTGAGGGAGCCCTTGCTCTGTCCTATGGTCCCAAGAATTTTGAGGCTGCCACTTCAAAGTACGTGCAGAAAAAAAAATTCCCGAGGTGAGTGAAGGAAGCCTAAGGCAGGAACCAATACAATGCTGCCTCACTGGGTCTCTGTTTGGGTCCTGGCTTTGGGGGCCTGGCTGACAGAGGTAGGTGCCACTTGGCTCTGGTTGGTATGAGAGTCTGAACTCTGTCCATTCTTCATAAACAGGCAACATCTTTTACAGCTAAAACTTACTTGCTTAAGATAATATTCCTGGGGCACCTGGATGGCTCAGTCACTTAAGCGGCTGACTTCAACTCAGATCATGATCTCACTGGTTCGTGAGTTCGAGACAGGTGTCAGGCTCTGTGCTGACAGCTCGGAGCCCAGACCCTGTTTCAGAATCTGTGTCTCCTTCTCTCTGCCCCTCCCCCACTCACACTCTGTCTCTCTCAAAAAAATTTTTTTAAAGATAATATTCCCCAGCTAGTTTTTCCCAGGAAAAATTGTTTGTTAAAAAAACAGATCACATTTTCAAAATTCAGAAGTTCAGGCCTGAATCTCTGAGAGTCATTTGTTTGCTGAGCTACCACCTATGTAGATTCTGGTCACTCACTTACATTTGCTTTTAGATGGAATGATTCTATTTGAAAGTCCCATTTGTATGCCCTAATATCAGGGCCTTGTGTTTACCCCAAGCTTTAGGACATTCTTTGTCTCTCAACAGGATTACCATGTTCTGGACTTCATGTGGCTATTAATACAGCCCAAACACTCCAGTCAGTAGAGTCAAAGAATTTCCAGATCAAGTTTGTAAAGTCTGGTTTAAGCTGGAAGAGGACCACAAGCTGTTTGCAAGTGGGACCCTCTCTCACCAAATTCTGGGGGTGTCATTATTGACGCCATTATCCTGTGATGGATAATGTTGTGTGGTGTGGAGTGGTGCCAGCTTGGCCATCCCCAGAAGTCCTCATCACCTCCAAGGAGAAAGAGCTCATGATTCCATGTGACCGAGTGGCAGTCAATGAACAGGATCCAGGGACCTGCCTTTACTGCCCCAAACTGAAACTTCTTTCTTCTTTCTTTCTTTCTTTCTTTCTTCTTTCTTTCATTTGTTTCCTAAATGAAATTCTCAAAAGTGCAGTTTCCTGTACCTCTCCGAGGGTTGCATTTTGTCATCCTGCACAAACCATCCGACATCTTGAGGGCAAAAGTCACAGGATGTGAATTGTGAGGTTGATAAAGTTAAAATTATGTACATGCTCCCAACCTTGGAGATGTTTCATAGTGGCTCCATTCTACGCTTAAAAAGTCCTTCTGGAGAGCCCATGAAGGAAGATATTTATGTTACCACTAATAAATAAATAAATAAATAAATAAATAAATAAATAAATAAAACTCCTACATGAAAAATACCATAAATCTCTTTGAAAGAGAGGTTTCAAAGCTGGAAAAAGTCATCAGTCCTGAATGACTGGCAGCAGGTGAACAGGCTTGACCACACTAGGACCCCTTGTCAATCTTACCACAGGATGAGCTCCCGAATGGAAAACCAGTGAAGGGAATGACCACACAAGCCAGGGAAGGAACACAAGTGTCCAGCCAGCAAATGAGAAAATGTTAATAGAAAGGGAACACAAATTAAAATGCATACGAGATCGGCAAAGTTTAGAAGATGAATATGCTTGATGATGGGGAAGGGGGGAAATAAGCACTCTCATGAAACGTTAATGGAAATATAAATGTCACAACCTTTCCAGGGGACAATCTAGCAACATGATTTCAAATATTAGATACCCACAGCTTTTGACTTAGCAGTTTATCCTGAATTCCCCTAGGAATTTATCCTAAGGCAATAATAGTTCAACTAAAAGAAAGATAAGTACACAAAGATATGTCGTTGCAGAATTGTTTATAACAAGAGGAACAACTGAAGTATCCATCCATAGGGGCTGGTTAATATCTTCTGGGATATCCACGATACTCTGGGTACATATTGTGCTGCACAACTGTTCATTCATTAGAAAGATTATCCTTCTTGGGGTGCCTGGGTGGCTCAGTTGGTTGGACGTCCAACTTCGGCTCAGATCATGATCTCATAGTTCGTGAGTTCGAGCCCCACGTTGGACTCTGTGCTGATAGCTCAGAGCCTGAAGCCTGCTTTGGATTCTGTGTGTCTCTGTCTTTCCATTCCTCCCCCATTCACTCTCTCTCTCTCTCTCTCTCTCTCTCTTTCAAAAATAAACACTGAAAAAATTTTAAAAAAAGAAAGTTTATGCTTCTTCACACATCAATAGCGAAACATGGCCACAAAATATTGAGTGAAAGAAAAGCGTTCCAGAATGAGTATATTCTCATATATACAAGCATAGACATGTGACTATTTATGAACACAAATATGTATATGCATATATTAATATATACATATATAAACATACATTCAAGTATATATGCTACATGCAAATATGTGTGTATGTATACATACACTATATATATGTAGAATATATATGCATAAAGCATCTTCTAGGAATGTGTCATCTTGATAGAGATTTCTAGAAGTTGAGATTATAGGGTTGTTCACATCCTTGCATTGTGTGAATATGTGCAATGACCATGTGTTATTGAAAATGGATCATTCCAATTCTCTCTATAGAAAGTATTACAAAAGCATTGTCATTTGCAGACACAGAGAGTGTGCAACCAAATAAATTAACAAGAGAAAATCTGTCAGGTAGTTGATTAACAAAAATAGTGTACTCTTTTTCTAGATTTTATAATGTTTAATATAGCATTAGCTTTTTAAAAATTATAAAATGTTGTGATTTCTTTTTCTGCTTTAAATAAATATTCACCTTTGCACCAAAAGTAAAAAGAAAGAAAATAGATCATTCTGTTTTGAAAAAGAAGTCTCCTTTCTCCCTTCACCCTCTCCTCCCCTCCTGTTTCCGGATAGCACAGACCCCGGGGGTTGGGAGTAAGGGAGGTCCTCCTGGCTCAGTGTCACCCAGAGAGGGGGTTCCAGCTGGAAGAGTCAGGTCTATGTTCTAGTCTCACTGGGAATCGGGCAGGTGACACTGTGCAGTCCCTTCACCTCTCAGTGAAACTGGCACTCTTACAAGATATTTAAGGTCTTTCCCAATTCCATTTTAACTTTCTCTCCTCCTAAATAATACTCTCTGATCTTAAAAATATATATATATATATTTCTCTCATATCCTTTCTCACAGCCCAGCTTCTCTGGCTAGAAGAAAGACACTTATTCTAAGGTAAAACTACACTTTGTAACTTTACAAAGCAGAGCAGAAGCAGAAGTTTACGGGGATCTACACAGTTTCCCAAGAATAAGAAAGATCCATTAGGCTAGTATTTGGAAGAATTTTGACTGTGGCTATTAATAACAGATGCTTTTTATATCTAATTCAGAGCATATGTGCACAAGCACACACACACACACACACACACACACATGCACAAGCCCCACCAAAACAAAAATAAACTGCCTGTCTACTGTGTTCTAAGATATATTTTTCATTCTTTTCTGTTCAAATCTATTCTGTTCTGATCTGATCTAATTCATTCTGTTCTGTCCCATTCCATTTATTTAGATGCATTTCATTAGAAGAACAAAAAAAGCATATTAGTAATGACCCATTAAATGGATTTTATGGCCCATTAAAGGATTTCTATCCACCCTTTGAAAAAGTGCTGCAATGGGCAGCTTCATAGACATTTCACTAGATCATGAAATTAATCTATGGGTTCAGAATGGAGACAGTGAAATAAAAATAAAGTAAAGGGAAGTGTATATGTTAGATACAGAATAGGTTAACGTTAGTCAAATACCCCTTAAATAGCTGCCTCAATTTTGCACCCAATACATGGAACAGGTGGGATGTGTGTGGTATGGTCTAGACAGCAGGTTATTCTGATCTCTCCTCACCCTGTAACATTTGGTCAGTGGACTAGTCCCTCTTAAAAATAGAAAGTCGGCATTCTCTTATCATAGAAATGTTGGAATACTGAGCCCAACATATTAATCAATATTCCAATACTGATTCAAAAGTGAGACCCTTCTTTTTTCCTCTTTTTAAAAATTAAGAATTCTCAACAACAAAGGAAAGTACACATTCCCCAACATAAAGCAAATCTCCAGAATTCACCAGTTGTTTTTTGACATGAAACTTGAGATTTAATATGCATCTGTTCCTAGAATAGAAGGAGTTGTTTTGTCTTTTGGAGGTTTTTGTTTTGCTTGCTTGCTTTTACATAAAATCCCTTATAAGTTTCATAAATTGAAGACTAGGGATTAGTCAGTTCTGGCCCCAGAAACTTTAGTCTACATTTAACAAGAGGAAACCAGGGTGAATGCTTGATAATTTTCTCAGGAAATACTTGAGAGTCCAGGGAGAGACTTTTTTTTTTTTTAATGAAAAAACAACGATTATTTTGACTAAAATTCTGGATGGTGTTAGGAGTATCCAATTCTGACTGATAAGACAAACAGAGATACAATGAAATCCAAAATTGGTTTCTAGAATTTCCACCTATATACAAAAGGATTTTGATTTTGTACAAATGGGGATACCCTCCACAGGGGGGTGGGCATCCTCCTGGCTGTGGTGGAAATTTGCAGTGATCTCTTAAAAAGACTAAAAGGAAACTAGGGAAAATAATCTGCGCCCCCTTCCTCAGAAAATCTCTGTGAAGAGACAGCGGCAGAGATGAAAGCAGGAGAGGCTGGCCTGGTGGGCGTTGGCGTGAAACTGTTGCTTTCTTTTATTAAGTACTCTTAATTGCTATTTTTTAATACAGAAAGAAAGAGGAAGACACTAAAGAGTCTATAATGTTTCCAACTGATTAAAACTGTAATTTCCACTCTTGTTAACAAAAATTTTAAGGTAATATACCTCAAAAAATTAAACAGAATTACCATATGACCAAGCAATTCCACTCAGTATATACCTCAAATAATGGAAAACAGATATACAGAAAAAACTTGCACACAAATGTTCAAAGCAACATTATTCGCAATAGCCAAAGGTGGAAACAAGTGAAATGTCCAACAACTGAAGAATGGATGAATAAAAGGTGGTACATCCATACACAGGAGTATTATTCAGCCATAAAAGGAATGAGGTACTGATGCATACCACAACATGGATAGATCTCAGAAACATTTATGCTGAGTGACAGGAGCCAGATGCAAGTACAAGGTCAATGTATAAATACAGAAGGCAGATCACTGGTTGCCAGGGCCTGCTGGGAGAGGGGAGGGCAAGGACTACTTAATGGGTGTAGGGTTTTCCTTTGGGTGACGGAAATGTTCTGCAATCTGACAGTCATTGTTGCACAGCATTATGAACGTGTACTAAATGCCACTGAATTTTGCACTTTAAAATTGTTAATTTTATCTGATGTGCATTTTACTTCAATTTTAAAATGTGATCTAAGATGAGGAAATGTAAAACATACAGAAATATACAAAATTAAAAGCAAAAGCCTCCCCCTTTCCCATACCCCCAGTCACGTTGCTCTTTCCAGGGATGACCACTGCTCAGTGTTGCTTCTATTCTTTGAGCTGGGACGGCGGGAGGGATTATGCACATCCATCTCCATATCTACCCCTCATCCCCTTCAGCAGATCAGGTAGAGCATATTAGTCTCACCTGATTTTCTCTTTCATGACTTGAAGATTGTTCTACATAAGCACAGACAGATTTGTGGCATTGACTGAAGGTGCTGCCCAGCCTTAGTGTTGAGAGGACAGAATGAGTTAATTCCTTATGGAGAAAAGTTTTGCTTGCCTCTGATTTTCCACCAGGAGACCCAGAGCTGCAATGGAGATGCCCAAATGTGTCCACTCATGACCTTGTGCAAGTAGATGTGCACAGCACATTGCTTACTGTGGTTACTGGATCAAAGTATATGAGCACTTAACATTTGTGTTACCCAATATTCTCCCAGAAAAGTTGCATCAATTTATAGTCTCCAGGACCATAAGTACCCATTTCCCTACATCCATGACAGTGTTAGATGTGGTGAATCTTTTTACATTTTTGGCCATCTGATGGTAAAAGATGAACCTCATGGTTTGATTTGCACTTGTTCAATTATGATTTATGTTGTACAGTTTACCTTGTATTTATTGAACACCTACTTTCATCTTGATAAATTTCTGTCCTTGCACGTATTTAATTAGCATTATTTATCTTTTTCTTGTTGCCTTGTATAAGCTTTTAGTAAATGAAGGAAGCTGACCTTTTGTTGTTGTTCATTTAGAAATATGTGTGGGCTTTCAACTTTTTTTTTTAATGTTTATTTATTTTTGAGACAGAGAGAGAGAGAGAGAGAGAGAGATGGAGCATGAGCAGGGGAGGGGCAGAGAGAGAGGGACACACAGCATCCAAAGCAGGCTCCAGGCTCTGAGCTGTCAGCACAGAGCCTGCTGACATGGGGTCAAACTCATGATCTGTAAGATCATGACCTAGGCCAGAGTTGAACGCTTAACCAACTGAGCCACCCAGGTGCCCCTCAACTTTTTATGCCATAGAGATGTTTACAATTTTATGTTAACAGATTTATCTTCCTTAGCATCTAATGGGTTTTGTGTACCAAATTAAAAATTAATGTATTCATGTTTCCTTCTTCTGTGTTGTCCAATTCAATAGCTGCTAACCACATGTGGCTGTTTAAATTTAAATTAATTAACATTAAATAACATGTAAAATTCCATGTTCATTTACACTTGTCTCATTGCCAGAGCTCAACAATCACATGTGGTTAGTGGCTGCCGTGTTGGATAGTCATGATAAAAAGTGTTGCTATCATCACAGAGATTTTCATTGGACAGCCTTATTCTAATTTTTTTTGATTTTCTCCTTTTAAGTCTCTCTCCATCTTGAAGTAATTTGGTTAGCAAGAATGAGGTAGGGATCTTACACACACCTCTTTTCTAAGCAGCTAGCCCAGTGCTGTTCTCTAAATAATCCTCTCCCATGCTGATTGAAAGGTCCTGTTCACCATAAATGAATTTCTCATCTATCTTTAGGCCCAGGGCCAGGCTCTATTCTCATCTACTGGTCGGTGTTTACATTTCTTCTTCAATTTGAATATGTAAATATTGTTAGTTCATGATATGTTCTGATATGGTAGAGTTGGGCTTCCTTTGTTCTTCATTTTCACAAATGTTCAGATTTACTTCACCAGATAAATTTAACATCCTTTCTTTCAAGTTTCTTCCCAAAAAGTGTATTGATATTTTCATAAATTGCCAGAATTTATGAATTGATTTAGGAAGAATTAGTATCTCTAAAATAACGTTTCTTCCTATACAGTGGATGAGGTTAACAAGGGCTCCAATTTCTCCGCATCCTCATTAACCCTCATTACTATCTGTCTTTTTACTATAGCTTTCCTAATAGGTATAAAATGAAATCTCATTGTGGTTCTAATTTGCATTTCTCTGATAGCTAATGATGTTGAACATCTTTTCATGTACCTATTGGCCATCTCTATAACTTCTTTGGGGAAATGTCTATTCAAATCCTTTTCCTATTTCATAATTGGGTTCTTTGTTATTGTTGTTGAGTTGTAGGAATTATTTTGTATATTCTGGCTATTAATCCTTATCAGATATAATTTGCAGTTATTTCCCCCATTCTGTAGGTTGGTTTTGTACTCTGCTGATAGTAGTGTTCTTTGATGCACAAAAGTTTCAAATGTTGATGGAGGCAATTTATCAATATTTTCTTTGTTGTCTGTGATTTTGGTGTCATATCAAAGAAACCATTGCCAAATCCCAAATCATCAAGATTTTCTTTTACATTTCCTAAGAGTGTTATAGTCTTATCTCTTATGTTTAGCTCTTCCATCCACTGTAAGTTAATCTATTACATGATGTAAGGTAAGTCCTTTATCTGTTTATTTTAATTGGGATATTTGTCTTTTATTATAGAATTATAAATTCATGTATTTTTATGCATTTATATATGCTAGTCTCCTGCTTCAGTTGGTGAATTCCTTAGGACAGAGACTGTCTTCCTGATTTTGTTATCCTCATGGTAACAGACATGGATAAGAAGCTGAAAAATTGAGCTGAGCTTACACAGAATTTCTGAAGAGACTACTCATGTTCTTACCTGGAAGGGTATATTGCAGATTTTGCATGCCATCTAATGATATTCAGTGTTTGGAATCACCTACAGTGCTTGCTTTTTTATTGCATTTCGGTCTCTTTTGTTGGATGAATTTCTCTTATTGGTCTCATCCAAGCCTAAATGCTGCAGGTTTTCCTTCTTTCCTTAGAAGACTCTAGTAGTCACTTTCCTATGCTTTGCAAACCTCCTAAACCAGAATGTGTGGGTCAGAGAGTATCTAATTCAAGTGAGGCCAACCCCAAATATACAGAGATGGCAGTTCCCTTGACAACCTGGAGGACATCTTATCTGATGGACAGCCACTGCTGTGGCCACACAAACTCAACATTTCCTGATCTTTCAAATTGGTTTATGTTATGTTATGTTATTTGTTTATGAAAGATTGTCCAAGTTTTAAATATTACCAACTAATTTTTTTTGAGCAACCAGATTTCTAAATCTCAGGAGAACAGCAGCTTGTGTCTTTGATCTTGTTGGTATTTACTCAGCTCTGATCCATTACTCACTCTAGCTTGGGTTCCATTCTTTACAACTTATACATTTGTTTTGTCAAACAAAGTACTTATTGTGAAGCTTGCCTTAGCTTGTCACTAGTCATTATTTATACCATGCTGAATTAATCCTAAACGCTGTCCAAACACAAAACACTAGATGCCTGCCCTGAGTAGTTTCTGTCTTCCCTTGCACTGTTAGAGAATTATTAGATTAGACAAAGAGATCTTAGATGGGGTACTAAATGGGGAAAAACAAACTTGCCCAAAGGAGCATTTTAATCAGATTCATGCCTTACCCTCTATGCCCAACACTGAGGAAAATCATGACATTTGACTTATTTCTTTCTGAACAAATACTTTTTCCATTATGGGACTAATGAAATTGAGGTTTACAGTATATTGACCTATTGTTTCGAATGATTTCTAAGTTGTTTTCAAGTTTGCCAGCAGATAAACACTGCTTACAGTAAGTGCAAAGGTTGCTATTGTTCAAGAAGTCCTGGTGCTTGGGAAACATAAAAGGGCCATGAACCATAGTAAGCCAAGAAGAAGCTTCAAGGAGCTACTAAACAATTGTTTGTACTGTAGGGCAAGAACATTTGTCCTTTCTTTCTAGGTACTTTGGCTGGCCTAATAAGTAAATGTAAGACAGATTAAGAGGAGAAAATCAAATTTAATTTTCTGTACACAGGAGACTCAAAGAAGTTATCAAAGCAGGCAGCTCTTATACCTCTTAGACAAAGAAACAATAAATTTGCGAAGAATTAACAAAACAAAGAAGTTTGGGCTTGGGGTAGCAAATTAGTGAAGTAGCAAGTTCTGTTTATACAGCCTTCTTGGCCCTGAAGTCCCTATCTCTGGCATTAAAGATGTTTCTCTTCTTCCTGGTACACAGACAGTATCTTTCACATGGGAGATTTATTTCCTGCTTTCTGGGGGACAAAGGAGGGTCAAAACATCCTTGTACTGACTGTTTCTCAAGTAACTTGAATTCAAAGTAATCAGTATGTCAAAGTGTCATATTTTGGAGTGGCATATTCTGCTCCCCTTCATTTATTTTCCTCCTTCTCCTCCTCTCCCCCCTTCTTCCCCTTCCCTTCCACTTCCCCTTCTCCTCCTTCTCCTTCTTCTCCTCCTCCTCTTTCTTCTCTTCTTCTTCTTCTTCTTCTTCTTCTTCTTCTCGTCCTCCTCCTCTTCCTCCCCCTCCTCCTCCTCCTCCCCTGCTCCTCCCGGCCTCCTCCTCCGCCTTCTCCCTCTTCTTCTTCTTCTTCTTCTTCTTCTCCTCCTCCTCCTTCTCCTCCTCCTCCTCCTCCTCCTCCACCTCCTCCCTTTTCTCTTAAGTTCATTACAGAATGCTATCTCTTACTTTAATTAGTTTTGCATTAAATGAGTTCAATCACTGGGTCAAGATTTGGGGGATCTTGTGAAAGAAATGTTCACTTACATAATCTTTCAATTCCTAAACTAGTTGCTGGAGCATACAGGACCCTAAGTTAATGATAAATGGAAACAGTGGTGATGAGTAACAAACAGCAAAGCCCCTGAATCACACCCATGAACAGCAGCAGCGAACTGCTCATCACAGGTCCAGAAGCAAGAGGCAATTCTGTGCTCAGTGTGAAAGGCTCAAAATAAAAATCGACATGTGAAAAGAACAACTTTGACTTGTCTTCTCTCATGAACAGTACATAATAGAGATGCAATTCCAAGTCTGTCAGCCAGGGAGTTGGCAGCTACCTACTTGGGGGCAAAAATTCCAGAGATTAGTTAAGAATTTGTCTTAGTTTGCCTAATATTTGAAACTATTGTCTTATCCTGTAGTGATTCATTTCCTTTCCCATGAAATGGACACATATATTTAATATATATGTTTTCAGTGTATTTAAATATATATGGTTAACTGACAGTTACTTTCAGAGAGCTTTTGTTTTATTTTGGATAAATTTTGAATTGGAAATACGGCTATAAAATTCTAAAATTTTGGGTTGAGCCTTTTTTTGGAAGCAGTAACTTGGAAGACAAATGACTATTTGAAAGGGGAAATGTGGTCACCTACTGACAGAGTCAAATACTAAACAAAGTTCACATTAAAAATCAATACCTACTTTTTTCAACCCCTTCACTTTGCATTAAAGCTAAAGCTGTTGGCTTAATTAAACTAGACATGTCTTTAAAGTTATCAGCATTAAAAATAAATCTTTTGTCAGGGCGCCTGGGTGGCTTAGTCAGTTGAGCATCTGACCTCGGCTCAGGTCACGATCTCATGGTTCATGAGTTTGAGCCCCATGTAGGGCTCTGTGCTGACATCTCAGAACCTGGAGCCTACTTCAGATTCTGTGTCTCCTTTTCTCTCTGCCCCTTCCCTGCTCATGCTCTGTCTCTATCTCTCAAAAATAAATAAACATTTAAAAAAATAAAATAAAATAAAATAAATCTTTTATCCTGTTTGGGTTTACTTAAAGTCAAATAAATGGATGTCATCTCCATTACAAAAGTTTATAATAATAAGCAAACAAACAAAGAAACAAAAGCATAGGAGGATGAATGACTTCCTGTGGTGTCTCTTGAAGTTGTTATTGGTGATCTGAGCACAATTGTTGAAAAGAAGTAATGAATAGATGTCAATTTTGAAAAAAGGTTGTAGGTAAACTTTTGAAAATAGTTTCTCAAAATATTTTTGATAATCTTGGAGTTTTGCTATGTTGTGTGGTTAATTCATGAAACATCCAGGTCATTTGCAGATAAGATAAAATAACAAATATTAAGTATCAAACATAGGTTTATTAACTTTTGTTTTCCTTATTGTAGAGAAACTAAAAATAAATTTGGTTTTGTTAGCAAACATGTTTTGTGCTTTATTGAAAGATTCTACTGTGAGGAAGCACAAGTTTCTAGAAATAATGAAATATATTGATAAATTTACCAATCTACAAAAATACTGGTGACACAGTTCACAAGAGCTTACTACTCATTTTTCACTAGAAACTAAAGTCTCTGAGAATTAAGAATTCTAAATTCATATATAGGATTAAATCTACTAAAATAATAAGAGAGACAACTCTGTATGCAAGGAAAGAAAGATGTACATTTTTGGTAAGACAGTACGGGAAATAAACATACATTTTTGTTGAGACAAAAGAAAATAGTTTTGCCCTAAAGTAAGTCTGGTTATTTAAAGAGGAAAAAAACATAAAATCTGAGTGCAAAAAAGAGTAGGTTATAAACATTTATTTAAAAAGAACTTTTGAAAGGAACTTTGTGTGTGGTCACTTGTGATAAAAATTATAATGAATGTATTTAAAAATAAGTATTAGTTTCAAAAGTACACTGGTGCAAAACTAGAACTTGGTTTTTCTTTCTGTTAAAAGGAGAAAGCATTGCCTTAGATTATTGGTTTGCTTTTGATAAAAAGTTGTGAACAAATTTTCTCTTTACCTTTAATGTAATCTACCTAGAAAAACAAAGTATCTATGTTTTGACTTCATCACATCATTAATTATTCAAGAAAACTGAGTCTTGCTAATACTAAAATAACTATGTTTTGTTCACAATCATATAACCTGTATTTGCCTTTAAAATATTTTATTGTCACTTGGGTTAAGTATTATTTCATAATCATCTGTGATCCTATTTAATGAGATGTTCAACTCTTTTCATATTTTTTGACATACTTCCCAAAATAAAATTCTAAAATAAAGTCTTTTGATGACAGTCTAACTGAAATTGTCCAGAAGGCTCTGGAGCATTTCAAAGATTTTGTGAGAAATTAAACTAATTAGGCTTATTTGGGAAGGATTGTCAAATAAATATATTTGTGTAGATATAATTTATTAAAATAAGTGTTCTAAGAATTATGTAAAACTCCTTGAAATCTGATATGTCCTTCTATGTTATTATCTTGAAATATTGTGTGCCAAAGAAATTTCCAAATGTCCTTGTCAATTGCATTGTCATGAACTCTCATCAGATCTCTAAACATGGCCATTTTTAAGTCTTTCACATTTTACAAAGTTGTATTCAGATGCTTTTAAAAGATTCCTGCAAATATGTTTCATCTTCAGAGAAATTCATGAAAAGGACATTTGACAAATACAGATTTCCGATTACCTTAAGATCATAAAACTGAACTGGGCGAGAATTTCTGGAACTGGTGGAAAAACTGGACTCAAGTAGAACTGAATTCATAGCATGGGGCTGAATGAACAGTGGGGGGATGATTATAGTTTTTATGACATTTGTGTTAGAAACAACACTCATTTTTAAAGTTTTATTTTTCCACATTTAACAAAACTTCTTCTCTTACACTAAGTATGACTTACAACAATTTGATAAACTGTACTTTTACACCTTTGTGAACAAACTGAAACATTTATCTTTTTCTCCCTGCCTGATCCCTTCAGAAGTGAAAAATTCTCCTTGAGTATCCTTATATTTTATGACAATATATTCATTTGAATAAGCGCAATAAGAATCTTTTCTCCTTGGAACAGGACACAATTGAAAGCACCAATGACATTACCAAGGCTTTGGCTGGGATGTCATATTTCACAGAGACATGTGTATATTGATAGGTGGCCACACAGCTTTCAGGAACGAAGATTGACTTCATAGAGCCAATAAAGCCCCTTAACAAAAATTTAAAACAATAACAACAAAAACTCAAAAAACAAAAATCTAAAACCAGAATCTTGATAACCATACTAGGTGAGTAAAGAAGTTCACTTCCTGACAGGTATAGGAACCTCAAGATATTTGGGGAACCTCAAGAAGACAAGAATTCACCCAAATCTGTAGGTATTGCAGGCAAAATCTGATGGCAAGTATTCGGCATGGCTTCTGGCCTTGAGAGGCTGTTAAATGTTCAATCTAGAGATTCTTTATGGTCACTGTGATCAATCACTATTGATCAATCACTATGCGATCAATCATTATTCTTACTGCACTTACGTAAATAATCAGATCGAGTTTTTGGAAACTAGAATTATTTTGCAAATTCCTCTTAATTTGGATATTTTGGTAAAATGAGGGTAGGGTAATTATAGAGAGAAAAAATATGTTCAATAACATACTTTTATAGATATTATATTCTAAAAGTTTATTATAAACTGGACTAGATCCTGATTTCCTGTAGTTTCTGCCAAATTTTTGGCAAAATTTGGTTACACATCTCCAAACTAACATTTTCCATTTTTTTTCCCATCCTTTTGACTTGGAAATATTTGATAACTAAAACTGCTCCTTTTCCTGAAGCCCCACAAACTGAATAAAAACAACTTAACGTAAAAGTTGTTTCTTCAGAGAAATTACACAAGCGTTCCTATATAAGACCATGTTTCTCTGGAGGCCACTCAAAAGGATCATCAGAGACATTCAAACCACAAGCCAGATCTGTCAGATCGCCACTGTCTGCATTCTATGAAGGTTGCTTCAAGCCTGGTATCTAGACATCTTCTTGATGGTCGATCCTCAGAAACTGGGGTTTTGTTTGTTTGGTTGGTTGGTTAGTTTTGTTTTTTTTGTTTTTGGGGTTTTCTGTTTGTTTTTTAAGTTTATTTATTTATTTTGAGAGAGAGAGAGCATAAGTGGGGGAGGGCAGAGAGAGAGGGAGAGAGAGAGAATCCCAAGCACGGACAGCATGGAGCCCAATTTGGGGCTCAAACTTATGAGCAGAGCTACCCAGGCACCCCCAGAAACTTGCTTATAATCTGATTCAATCATTAACCACTGGTTTTCTTTTGCTTTCCTACAAATGCCTCTTATTTATAACCTGATTCTTTAAACCATACGCCTAACTTTGAGAACACACCTGCATCACTACCTCCTGAAATGAGTTTAACTGAACTGACCTATTGTCAGAACAAAGAGACTGGTTCAAGGAGAGGGAACAATACCAGCTCAATTTTGAATGTGTGAAATTGTAGCAGAATTCTGGCACAGAGAGTCATGACACTGAGGCTTTTCTTTCTTTCTTTATTCCTGCCGGCAGCCCTCAAGTTGGGTTCGTACCCAAAGAACAGAGCCCCAAACACCACATGGCATAGCTTTTTATATATGTTTTTTATTTCTTTGTCTCCCATATATGGTAACATGCAGACATGTAGTCTGATTAAGTGGTCTCATGTAACAAAGTCATGAGGGATGTTGTCATGTATGCATATAACCAGGTTGCCTTGAAGTTTGTCTTTTTTTCTCCTTAAAGAGGGGACCCTACCACATTCCCCCCTTTGATGCCCAAAGGGAGGAAATTTGGGTCAAAGAGCGTCATTTTGGTTTAGAGGCTTATATTTTTATAACATTATTACATGAGTGGTCATCCTTTTTAAGCCATGGCCTCGATCAGACTGGAGACAGATCAGGGGAGTTAAGCAAGGTAGGATTAAGCAAACTCCCACAATTAGGAGGAAATTTTTATAAGAGTTTTGAATCCCCTGAAAGTTGAAAAATATTTTCTAAATAACTCCCTGGGTTTTTAACCATTCCAGGTCTGGATGGGGACATGAGCAGTCTTTTTCATTTGATTTGTATCTCTTTTATGACTTTTTTTCTTATCTATCTGTAGGCAGCAGTTGCTTAGATTAAACTTTTTACAAACTTTTTCCTCAGAAGCAAGTAGGTAATCTAAGGCCAAGTGATTTTGATAGAAAGCATTGTGCATTTTGGTTTGTTGCTTGGCTAGTAAGTTAAGAGCTCTGGCAGTTTTATTGGTTATAATTTTTATAACTGCTTGTAGTCTTATTATGTGATTTAGCATGTAAATGGGAGTGCAGTAGCCCCAGGTGGCAGGGCCATAATATTGGATTACATTGGAGACCATTTATCATCTTTTTAATTGTCAATTTGTAAGGCACACAGCTTTTTTTCTTTTTTTTTGAGTCCCCTGTCCCCATACACTTGGAATCCCAAATGTTTCCCTCTGGCAAGTGGGAGTGGGAAGAAAGTTTGACGAATAGTTTCCAGCACATATGACCCTGACCAGACTGAGGGAAGTACTATAGAGGCTGTCCTTCCACATATCTAGTATAGTCCACCTAGGGCTCGCCATTTGATGGTGGTGTTGACATTGTACCAGGCCTCTCAGAGATGAGAGAAGTTAGACAAGGGGTGGGGATCTGACTCGGGGTGATCTGGGGCCCCCACCATTGGATTTTTCGGACAGTTGAGTTATAAAATCTTTGGCCTAGGCATGTTAAGTTTTTAACAAAGACGACAATGAACTTTTTCCCCACTAAGCAAGATAGTTTTTCCCAATAATTGAGTTTTTGAGAAGCCAAACCCTGGTAGTAGTACTGGGGTATTTTGTTTTACTATAGGTTTGTGGGGATCTAATTTTCTAGTCTCTTATCGCCATTGTTTCCCCATGTTGGTACCAACAAAGTATCCTATCCACAAAAGGAAGATGAGTGTTAACAGAAACCTGTCACCACATTTCCAGCTGGCCAGGGTGGCCTTGGCCAAACCTATGGCAAAGAGTAGACCAAGAATCACAATAATAGTGAAAAAAAAGGCGTGACATTGCATCAAAGTAAGGAAACAGATCTAGAAAATAAGGAACAGTCTTTTGTTTCATCAGACCGCCGATTTCTCAAGCTTCTGCCCTGGGTAGATTAGTCAGCTTCCAGAGTGACTAAAGCAGAGCCACAGTCTCCTGGAGCCTCTGGAGCTGCAGGTTGCTTTTCCCATATGGTAAGCTTGCATGGCATTGATGGATGAGGAATGCACTCCCAGCTTCAACATGCCGGCTTCACTCTGTTGTAGTGAATCCAGGGACCCACTTAGGCTACTGCAATAGAGGTGGACAAAATGACAATGAACGGGCCCCTCCAGAGGGATTTTAGGAGTTGGACATTTCACTCCTTTATCCATATTGCATCTCCTGGTTTAAAGGGGTGAGCGTCTGTGGTCAGATTGACAGGTAATCATTCCCTGATCCAGTAGTGGTTAGGGTAGAGCGAGGGCCTGCATCTGTTGCCTTAGAGTTAGATTGTCTATCTCATTTATATCCTCCGTTTATGCCCTTGATAATGGGGGGAGGGTGCCCATAAAGGATTTCATAAGGGGAGAACCCCATCTGCTCCTTTATTCTCCCACTTGTAGCTGCAGTCTGCCTCCCTAAAGGTCCCTTATCTCTTCCTGCCTAATGTTAACCCTTTCCTATTTATTTCTCCCCTGGAATCGGGCCTGTAACTGCTGTTAGGGAACAGGGACAATGACCATTCTGGCTTCTTCAAGCTGATAAGGGATGGTGTGGGGGTACAGCAGTTAGAGTCTACCCAAGGGTCAGTCAAGTGGCCCAAGGTATAGTTCTATAGGAAGGCTGGCAGGCATGAACAGACACAAAGAGAAACACAAAGTAAAGATTATATTGATCAACAAGAGGGTATCTAAAGATAATGTCCCCAGTTTTCAAACCTGTCAAACAACCCAGGAGAGACCCTGACCTTGTAAACAACATATGTCAGAGAATCTCTCATAACCCAGGTGATGGAGGAGCAGGAGCAGTAAGTAATCCGTGGTTGCTCTATTTCCAAGAGTTTGGCCCTAACTGAATTAAAAAAAAATTTTTTTAAGCATCTAATGCTTGTGAGGTGTTATTTAGAGTTTTGCTGAGTATAAGCAGACAGTCTGCTTTATTTTGAGGTGTAAAACTTTTCCAAGAGCCAGGGGTTCTACTAGAGAAAGAGTCAAGGCAGCCATTTACCATTATTAATTTGTAAATTTTTAGGTAAGCCAAACCTGGGTATTATTTTATAAAGCTGAACTTTTATTAATTTTTGTGCCTTTTCTGTCTTGCAGGAGAAGACCTTTACTCGATTAGTAAAAATATTAATCCATACCAACAGATGTTGGAATTCCTTTGACATATGAGTGAAACCTAATTGTTAGTCTTTCCTGGATAGTTTCCAGTTCCTTGACTGTCTAGGAGAGCAAGTTTGTGGTTGAAAGGATTGTTTCTAAGACATACTTTACAGGCTGATACTACTTACAGAACTGTCCTTGGCAATTTTTTTTCCAGTAAACATCCTTTGGGCCATTTAATAAGTTTTGTCCCTCCCTAAATGAAAGGTCTGATGCTGTGCTTTAATGATGTTTTAGCTCTGTGAGTTGGTAATAGTAATTGTCCTGCTCTGTTTGTAACCATTCCAAGGGCTGGAGACAGTGTCTAGGAGTCAGACCCCAGCTTATTTATTTTTTTGTTGGGAGGGGGAGTAAGTGGGATTGAGTCTCCTTTAATAACTGATATAGCAGGCAAACTATTTTCCTGAATCCTGGTATCTATAGCCTACAATATCCAGTAATTTCCCCAAACTCACATAATTGTTTATCTGTCCTGGAGGTAGTGGCACCATAGTCTCTAATTTCGTTATAGTGACCTTTTCTAGCAAGGGAGTAAGGCTCTATGGCATTATCAGGAAAGACTGAGAAAAAATTAGGTTTCCCCTGGTTTCTCCCAGGGGCTGAGAGAAAAATTTAGTTAGAAGTTTTCCGAAGATGCCTCTAATCGTCATGCTGTGTTTGGATAGTTGGCCTAGAGTGGAAAGGAGGACAGAAAACGTAGCTCTGGTGTTAAGAAGGAAATCAACCAGTTTTCCTTCTATATTTAGAGTACCCGAGGCTCCAGGTCTCTGATAGTTGGTTTAGGGGAGCCACCATGAAGAGTCCAGGCCCTGGTTAGTCCCTTCCAGGGACATTGGTTATCTGAGCCCTCACAGATAGAGGTCCCCAAGGGCATTCAGATCTCCAGTGATTGTCTCTACATAACGGGCATGGCTTCTGGGGTTTTCATTTTGGTTGTCCCCTCTGAGGACATTCTCATTTTAGTGCTCTGAAAGGCCATATAAATGGCATTTGGTGCTAGGACCTCAGGAAGTCCGGTCTGACATAATACGCAAGGCCACACTAAGGCCTCAGATTTTTTTTTTCTTTAAAGCCTCCTTTTCTGTTTGTTTGTTTGTTTGTTTGTTTGTTTTCTTCTTGATCTTGGTTGTAATATACCCAATTGGCAGCTCATAATGGCTCCTCCAGGGTCCCTTCAAGGCCAACAGCCAATTTTTGCATTTTCTCTGAATATCTAGGGCTGATTCAGTGACAGATTTGTCCTTAAAAATCATCTCAACCTTAAGACTGATAGCTATATATAGGGAGATAGCTATATATTTAATGAGAGCCTCCCTCAACCTCTCCAGGAAGGCCATTGAGCTCTCATTTCATGTTTGTAAAATAGTTTGTAAAATAAATCTTAGATTTCCCTAATTTTTTCAAAACATCTGTCTCATTAAGAGTCTGATTTAACAAGAGCATTATATCTTTCCAAGTCAACTCAAAAACATACATAACCTTTATATACTTATCTGATCAGAAAATTTACCCAGATCTCCTTTTATCTGTCTTAAATCTTGTAATGTAAAGGTTTTTTCTTCTAGCATTCTAGCTTCTTGTAAGGGAAACATGCCTGTTACATTACAGGAAGGGCCTGGATAAGGTGAGTAGCAAGGAGCTGAACTGTAATTTTTTTTATATATATAGATTGAGGACCCGAGGAGGAGGAGGAGGTTGAGGAGAAAGACTTCCTTTCCTCCTTCTCTAGGTCTGTTTTGGGTACAGGTAAGGGGCCCTTAATTGTTTTCCCTCCTGATTGCTGGACTTTAGAAAGGGTTGCTATTAAATTAGGATCCACCTTACATTGCTTACATATATCTCAAATTTTTTTCTTAAGGTACAGAAACAATGAACATAGGGGAATTCTCCCCATTTCCCTTCACATTTGTAAAACAAATCCAATTGTAGGATAGTTTTGTCATTGATATTTCCCACTGGCGGTCAGGTTCCCTCTTCCAATTTGTGTTGGGGCCAAGCCTTTGTGCAAAAGAAAATGAATCATAATTCATTCCAAAGGATTAATGGCCCTGGTTGGGGAATTACCCATCTATAGGAAAAAGGAAGAAAGTTGTCCCTTACCCCAATTTCCTATAGCTAGCCAAGAGATGAGATTTCTCCTGGCTGTCTATGCAACTGGCAACCAAAAGCCCTGTCAATCTCGAAGGTGCTAGGAGTAGTCATTCTTACCCAAGCTTGACCCCACCTCCGAGAGTTGACCTGGTCTTTCCTTTTTTTTCTTACTCCTCCATTTCTCGCCTGCAGGACCGTGGAAGTATGGACTGTGACCAAACAAGACTTTTCTGGTTGTTGTAGGATGTACTAATTTTATTTTGGCTCAACAGTAATTTACATGTTGATCATTGGCCATTGAGGGAGGGGGTTAAAGGGCCAAAGTCAAGGTCTATTCCCCTGTCTTTTTCAACAATGCCCACATAAACATGTTTTAGCCATGTGGATATCCATTTTTGGCATGCAATGGGATCAGTGTAGTAAAATGGCTCCCATGTATCTTAGTAAAAGCCCTTCAGAGATCATACGGCAGAGGTATCCAGTCCTCTGGAGTGTCCCTCATATGGCAGAGGTATCCAGTTCTCTGCTGAACAGAAACAACACAACTGTGAAGGATTTGGAGGCCAGCACCAAGGTAAAAATCCATTTATTTTAACCTTAGTCCATCCTGACCACACATAAAATTTCTTTTTTCAGAATTTCCTTCACAAATCTTCTACAACTTTTCTTTGCTTTTAGATTTTGTCCCAAGCCATTTCTCTCCAACCAATTTCATTTGGGACAAAATTACTTTCTTTTACCTTTAACAAAAATATATTTCTATTTTTTATATCTTTCTTTTATTTCTCCTACTTTTCTACATACAGAGTTGCTTTTCTTATCAGTTTTAACTACATTTAGCAGAATTTTAAGCCTTAGAAACCTTAGTCTTCAGTGAAAACTAAGTAGTAACAAATTGTGAACTCTATGTTATGTCAGAATTTATTTATTTTTTTAATATGAAATTTATTGTCAAATTGGTTTCCATACAACACCCAGTGCTCATCCCAACAGGTGCCCGCCTCGATACCCATCACCCACACGCCCTCCCTCCCACACCCCCACCAACCCTCAGTTTGTTCTCAGTTTTTAAGAGTCTCTTATGCTTTGGCTCCCTCCCTAACTTTTTTTTTCCTTGCCCTCCCCCATGGGTTTCTGTCAAGTTTCTCAGGATCCACATAAGAATGAAAACATATGGTATCTGTCTTTCTCTGTATGACTTATTTCACTTAGCATAACACTCTCCAGTTCCATCCATGTTGCTACAAAAGGCCATATTTCATTCTTTCTCATTGCCACGTATTATTCCATTGTGTATATAAACCACAATTTCTTTATCCATTCATCAGTTGATGGACATTTAGGCACTTTCCATAATTTGGCTGTTGTTGAGAATGCTGCTATAAACATTGGGGTACAAGTGCCCCTATGCATCAGCACTCCTGTATTCCTTGGGTAAATTCCTAGCAGTGCTATTGCTGGGTCATAGGGTAGATCTATTTTTAATTTTTTTTTTTTTTCAACGTTTATTTATTTTTGGGACAGAGAGAGACAGAGCATGAACGGGGGAGGGGCAGAGAGAGAGAGGGAGACACAGAATCGGAAACAGGCTCCAGGCTCTGAGCCATCAGCCCAGAGCCCGACGCGGGGCTCGAACCCACGGACCGTGAGATCGTGACCTGGCTGAAGTCGGACGCTTAACCGACTGCGCCACCCAGGCGCCCCAGATCTATTTTTAATTTTTTGAGGAACCTCCACACTGTTTTCCAGAGTGGCTGCACCAGTTTGCATTCCCAGCAACAGTGCAAGAGGGTTCCCGTTTCTCCACATCCTCACCAGCAACTATAGTCTCCTGATTTGTTCATTGTGGCCACTCTGACTGGCGTGAGGTGGTATCTGAGTGTGGTTTCGATCTGTATTTCCCCGATGAGGAACGACATTGAGCATCTTTTCATGTGTCTGTTGGCCATCTGGATGTCTTCTTTAGAGAAGAGTCTGCTCATGTTTTCTGCCCATTTCTTCACTGGATTATTTGTTTTTGGGTGTGGAGTTTGGTGAGTTCTTTTTTTTTTTTAATATATGAAATTTATTGTCAAATTGGTTTCCGTACAACACCCAGTGCTCATCCCAAAAGATGCCCTCCTCAATGCTCATCACCTACCCTTCCCTCCCTCCCACCGCCCCCCCCATCAACCCTCAGTTTGTTCTCAGTTTTCAAGAGTCTCTTATGCTTTGGCTCTCTCCCACTATAACCTCATTTTTTTCCTTCCCCTCCCCATGGGTTTCTGTCAAGTTTCTCAGGATCCACATAAGAGTGAAAACATATGGTATCTGTCTTTCTCTATATGGCTTATTTCACTTAGCATCACACTCTCCAGTTCTATCCATGTTGCTACAAAGGGCCATATTTCATTCTTTCTTATTGCCACGTAGTACTCCATTGTGTGTATAAACCACAATTTCTTTATCCATTCATCAGTTGATGGACATTTAGGCACTTTCCATAATTTGGCTGTTGTTGAGAATGCTGCTATAAACATTGGGGTACAAGTGCCCCTATGCATCAGCACTCCTGTATCCCTTGGGTCAATTCCTAGCAGTGCTATTGCTGGATCATAGGGTAGGTCTATTTTTAATTATTTGAGGAACCTCCACACTGCTTTCCAGAGTGGCTGCACCAGTTTACATTCCCACCAACAGTGCAAGAGGGTTCCCGTTTCTCCACATCCTCTCCAACATCTATAGTCTCATGATTTGTTCATTTTGGCCACTCTGACTGGTGTGAGATGATATCTTGAGTGTGGTTTTGATTTGTATTTCCCTGATGAGGAGCGACATTGAGCATCTTTTCATGTGCCTGTTGGCCATCTGGATGTCTTCTTTAGAGAAGTGTCTATTCATGTTTTCTGCCCATTTCTTCACTGGATTATTTGTTTTTTGGGTGTGGAGTTTGGTGAGCTCTTTATAGATTTTGGATACTAGACCTTTGTCCGATATGTCATTTGCAAATATCTTTTCCCATTCCGTTGGTTGCCTTTTACTTTTGTTGATTGTTTCCTTTGCAGTGCAGATGCTTTTTATCTTCATGAGGTCCCAATAGTTCATTTTTGCTTTTAATTCCCTTGCCTTTGGGGATGTGTCAAGTAAGAAATTGCTGTGGCTGAGGTCAAAGAGGTTTTTTTTCCTGCTTTCTCCTCTAGGGTTTTGATGGTTTCCTGTCTCACATTCAGGTCTTTTATCCATTTTGAGTTTATTTTTGTGAATGGTGTGAGAAAGTGGTCTAGTTTCAACCTTCTGCATGTTGCTGTCCAGTTATCCCAGCACCATTTGTTAAACAGACTGTCTTTTTTCCACTGGATATTCTTTCCTGCTTTGTCAAAGATTACTTGGCCATACTTTTGTGGGTCCAATTCTGGAGTCTCTATTCTATTCCATTGGTCTATGTGTCTGTTTTTGTGCCAATACCATGCTTTCTTGATGATTACAGCTTTGTAGTAGAGACTAAAGTCTGGGATTGTAATGTCTACCGCTTTGGTCTTCTTCTTCAATATTACTTTGGACATTCGGGGTCTTTTGTGGTTCTATACAAATTTTAGGATTGCTTGTTCTAGCCTCAAGAAGAATGCTGGTGCAATTTTGATTAGGATTGCATTGAATGAGTAGGTAGCTTTGGGTAGTATTGACATTTTAACAATATTTATTCTTCCAATCCATGAGCATGGAATGTTTTTCCATTTCTTTATATCTTCTTCAATTTCCTTCATAAGCTTTCTATAGTTTTCAGCATACAGATCTTTTACATCTTTGGGTAGGTTTATTCCTAGGTATTTTATGATTCTTGGTGCACTTGTGAATGGAATCAGTTTCTTTATTTGTCTTTCTGTTGCTTCATTATTAGTGTATAAGAATGCAACTGATTTCTGTACATGGATTTGGTATCCTGCGACTTTGCTGAATTCATGTATCAGTTCTAGCAGACTTTTGGTGGAGTCTATCGGGTTTTCCAGTATTATATCATCTCATCTGCAAAAAGTGAAAGCTTGACTTCATCTTTGCCAATTTTGATGTCTTTGATTTCCTTTTGTTGTCTGATTGCTGATGCTAGCACTTCCAACACTATGTTAACAGCAGTGAGAGTGGGCATCCCTGTCGTGTTCCTGATCTCAGGGGGAAAGCTCTCAAGTTTTCCCCATTGAGGATGATATTAGCTGTGGGCTTCTCATAAATGGCTTTTATGATGTTTAAGTATGTTCCTTCTATCCCGACTTTCTCAAGCGTTTTTATTAAGAAAGATGCTGAATTTTGTCAAATGCTTTTTCTGCATCGATTGACAGGATCATATGGTTCTTATCTTTTCTTTTATTAATGTGATGAATCACACTGATTAATTTGCAAATGTTGAACCAGCCCTGCAGCCCAGGAATGAATCCCACTTGATCATAGTGAATAATTCTTTTTATATGCTGTTGAATTCGATTTGCTAGTATCTTATTGAGAATTTTTGCATCCATATTCATCAGGGATATTGGCCTGTAGTTCTCTTTTTTTGCTCTGTCTCTGGTTTAGGAATCAAAGTAATGCTGGCTTCATAAAATGAGTCTGGAAGTTTTCCTTCCCTTTCTATTTTTTGGAATAGCTTGAGAAAGATAGGTATTATCTCTGCTTTAAGTGTGTGGTAGAATTCCCCAGCAAAGCCATCTGGTCCTGGACTCTTACTTGTTGGGAAATTTTTGGTAACTGATTCAATTTCTTCACTGGTTATGGGTCTGTTCAAGTTTTCTATTTCTTACTGTTTGAGATTTGGAAGTGTGTGGGTGCTTAGGAATTTGTCCATTTCTTCCAGGGTGTCCAGTTTGTTGGCATATAATTTTTTATACTATTCCCTGATAATTGCTTGTATTTCTGAGGGATTGGTTGTAATAATTCCACTTTCATTCATGATTTTATCTATTTGGGTCATCTCCCTTTTCTTTTTGAGAAACCTGGCTAGAGGTTTATCAATTTTGTTTATTTTTTCAAAAAACCAACTCTTGGTTTCATTGATCTTCTCTACCATTTTTTTAGATTCTATATTGTTTATTTCTGCTCCGATCTTTATTATTTCTCTTCTTCTGCTGGGTTTGGGGTGTCTCTGCTCTTCTGCTTCTATTTCCTTTAGGTGTGCTGATAGATTTTGTATTGGGGATTTTTCTTGTTTCTTGAGATAGGCCTGGATTGCAATGTATTTTCCTCTCAGGACTGCCTTCACTGCATCCCAAAGCATTTGGATCGTTGTATTTTCATTTTCATTTGTTTCCATATATTTCTTAATTTCTTCTCTAATTGCCTGGTTGACCCATCCATTCTTTAGTAGGGTGTTCTTTAACCTCCATGCTTTTGAAAGTTTTCCAGACTTTTTCCTGTGGTGGATTTCAAGTTTCATAGCATTGTGATCTGAAAGTGTGCATAGTATGATCTCAATTCTTTTATATTTATTAAAGGCTGTTTTGTGACCCAGTATGTGATCTATCTTGGAGAATGTTCCATGTGCACTCAAGAAGAAGGTATATTCTGTTGCTTTGGGATGCAGAGTTCTAAATATACCTGCCAAGTCCATCTGAGCCAATGTATCATTCAGGGCCCTTGTTTCTTAATTGATCCTTTCTCTAGATGATCTTTCCATTGTTATAAGTGGAGTCTTAAAGTCCCCTGCAATTACCACATTCTTATCAATAAGGTTGCTTATGTTTGTAATTAATTGTTTTATATATTTGGGGGCTCCGGTATTCGGCGCATAGACATTTATAATTGTTAGCTCTTCCTGATGGATAGACCCTGTAATTATTATATAATGCCCTTCTTCATCTCTTGTTACAGCCTTTAATTTAAAGTCTAGTTTGTCTGATGTAAGTATGGCTACTCCAGCTTTCTTTTGACTTCCAGTAGCATGATAGATACTTCTCCATCCCCTCACTTTCAATCTGAAGGTGTCCTCAGGTCTAAAATGAGTGTCTTGTAGACAGCAAATAGATGGGTCTTGTTTTTATCCATTCTGATACCCTATGTCTTTTGGTTGGAGCATTTGGTCCATTTACATTCAGTGTTATTATTGAAAGATATGGGTTTAGAGTCATCGTGTTATCTGTAGGTTTAATGCTTGTAGTGATGTCTCTGGTACTTTGTGGTCCTTGCAACATTTCACTCACAGAATCCCCCTTAGCATCTCTTGTAGGGCTGGTTTAGTGGTGATGAATTCCTTCAGTTTTTGTTTGTTTGGGAAGACCTTTATCTCTCCTTCTATTCTGAATGACAGACTTGCTGGATAAAGGATTCTCAACTGCATATTTTTTCTTCATCACATTGAAGATTTCCTGCCATTCCTTTCTGGCCTGGCAAGTTTCAGTAGATAGGTCTGCCACTAGTCTTACAGGTCTCCCTTTATAAGTTAGAGCCTGTTTATCCCTAGCTGCTTTCAGAATATTCTCTTTATCCGTGTATTTTGTCAGTTTCACTATGATATGTTGTGCAGAAGATTGATTCAAGTTACTTCTGAAGGGAGTTCTCTGTGCCTCTTGGATTTCAATGCCTTTTACCTTCCCCAGATCAAGGAAGTTCTCAGCTATGATTTGTTCCAGTACACCTTCACCCCCTTTCTCTCTCTTCCTCTTCTGGAATTCCTATTATATGGATATCATTCCATTTCATTGCATCACTTAGTTCTCTAATTCTCCCCTCATACTCGTGGATTTTTTTTATCTCTCTTTTTCTAAGCTTCTTCGTTTTCCATAATTTTATCTTCTAATTCACCTATTCTCTCCTCTGCCTCTTCAATCTGTGCTATGGCCACCTCCATTTTATTTTGCACCGCATTTATACCATTTTTTAGCCCCTCATGACTATTTCTTAGTCCTTTGATCTCTGTAGCAATAGATTCTCTGCTTTCCTCTATGCTTTTTCAAGCCCAGCAATTAATTTTATGACTATTATTCTAAATTATTGTTCCATTATATTGCTTAAATCGTTTTTGATCAATTCGTTAGCTGTTGCTACTTCCTGGAGTTTTTTTTTGAGGAGAATTCTTCCATTTCGTCATTTTGAGTAGTCCCTGGGGTGGCGCGGAACTGCAGGGCACTTACCCTGTGCTGTCTGGAGTAACTTCTGTTGGTGGGCAGGGCCACAGTCAGACCTGATGTCTGTGCCCAGCCCACCGCTGGGGCCACAGTCAGACTGGTGTGTACCTTATCTTCCCCTCTCCCAGAGGCAGGACTCACTGTGGAGTGGTGTGACCCCCTCTGGGCTACTTCCACACTGCCAGGCTTGTGGTGCTGCTTTGATGTGATCTGATGTATTAGCTGGGGTGGATCTGCAAGGTGCACAGGGGCAGGAGGGGCAGACTTAGCTCGGTTTGCCATTGGTGGTCCCCTGTGGGAGGGGCCCTACAGCACCAGGAGGGAGGCAGGCAGACCCTTGGAGGGATGGATCCACAGAGGCACAACATTGGGTGTTTGCCCAGTGCAAGCAAGTTCGGTGATGAAAACTGGTTCCCTTTGGGATTTTAGCTGGGGGATGGGAGAGGAAGATGGCGCTGGCCAGCACCTTTGTTCCCTGCCCAGCTGAGCTCTGTCTTCCCAGGCTCAACACCTCTCCCTCCTGGTGTCCTCTGGCCCTCCTGCTCTCTGAGCAGAGCTGTTGACTTTTAACATTCCAGATGTTAAGTCTGCCTGGCTTTCAGAACTCACGCGGTCTGGCCCCTCCACTCTCGTAAGGGGTTCTGCCTTGCCCAGTGGGCTGCCCCTCCACCGCCCTGGCTCCCTCCCACCAGTCCATGAAGCATGCACTGCCTCTCCGATCTTCCTACCCTCTTCTGTGGGCCTCTTGTCTACACTTGGCTCTGGAGAGTCCATTCTGCTGGTCTTCTGGTGGATTTCTGGGTTATTTAGGCAGATGTGGGTGGAATCTAAGTGATCAGCAGGACAAGGTGAGCCCAGCATCCTCCTACACCACCATCTTTATGTTTATGCCTGTCAGAATTTTTTTTAGATGGCAAACTTATGAATCCATTAAGCACAGAACATGTTTGTCAACAGATCCAAATAGCCTTAGTTTTTTGCAACGAGTCAAATGCACAGATCTACATCTAGTAATTAGTGCTTTAGCCTCTTATCTCACTCATTAGATATCCAATGAATTTAATCCCAATTTATTATGCAAGCAAAAACTTTAACATTTTAGGTTACCAAAGACTTTGAAAGCTATCTTGACAATTATCCATGAAAGCTTGAGACAGACAAAGTTAACCATTACTTTAAGTCATCTTTTTGTTAACAAATTGGAACAAAGGAACCTTGGCTATAGTCTTTCCAACAGTTTCTTCTGTGACTTATTACTATTGTTTAGTTAAAACAACAAATAATTATTATGAAAAACTTAGAAAGTAGAAATAGGCAAAATGATAGATAGATAGATAGATAGATAGATAGTAGATAAATGCATAGCAGATAAATAGATGCATAGATAAATGCATCCAAAAGCCCCTGAAATGCCCCCTATCCACAACATTGCTCAGGATGAGGCAGTGAGCACAGTAGTCCTTATACTCTTCTGATTTGGGTTGTTATGATTCCCAAGTTTGTCTTCAACATTTCAGGAGCCCAGGTGACCCCATCACCTTATGAACAGGTACTCTGCCCAGCACAGTACAGAGTACAGTACTTTGTTTTTATTTGCCCACTATCCTTGCTCTGCCCCTTTCCCCCAATAACAGAACACCCTTTTTGGGAAGAACAGCCCCTTTGAAACCTTAACCCAGGGTCCTCAGGGCCGGGCCATTACGGACTCCATATCCCTTCCCTCCATGTTTTGTACAAGGCTGCTCCAGGACCCATATGGGACCAGACACATCCTTCTCTGGGATTCCACATATAGATAGTGCCAGAGACCAATCCATGCCTCTTGGTTCCAGTGGCTTGGTGCCACATTGCTGCCACGTGACACTCTTTGAAGCAGGAGAGAGTGAAGTGACCATTCAAGATGGAGATGACATAAGAGCATCCAAACCTTGCAAGGTGACCACAGCTTTTATCTCAGTGCCATCCTTTCCAGGCATGTCTATGTGTAGCTTTTAGTTTATTTCATTTATTTCTTTTCTCATTATAACATAGATCATGTTTATTGTGAACAATATGGGCAAAATAGAAATAGACTATATATCCCAGTCCCACAGAGAAAATCATGGTGACCATTTTAGTCTTTCTCCTTCCAAACATTTTCTTTGTCTGTGAATTTTTAAACAGTCTTGAGGTTTTACTAAATGCAGGTTTTGTCACTAAGCACTTCCATGCAGGTCAAAGCTAGCTTTCCAGCACATGGCCTGGGCTGTGGTCTGTGTCTGGAAGGACAGGAGATATGCGTCTTTGGCAGTAGGTTTTCTCCTCCTCTTGCGGGCTGGTCCCCACACCTATGAACACACAGAGAAAGTTCCCCACAGGCCCGGGGCAGCACTCAAGGATTCCAGTGGTGTTTGGATCAGCCAAGGACAACGGAAGGGATTCCCTTCTTCAAGTGACAACAGTGTGAAAACCATCTGGGCTCTTCCCGCTTCCCCCTACCATCCCCAACTTTAGTACTAATGCCCCCAAAATGAGCCGGGTGTTTCCACACAAGAGTTTAGGTTAACTGACTTTCTGGACTTCAGTTTGGTTTGCCCCGCCATGTGGGATTTTGGTGACTGAAGAAAAAACAGAGAAAAAGGGTTCCTTTTGAATTAAAGACCAACAATCAAATGCAACAAGCAATAGTTTATTTATATTTTTTAAAAAAGAAAAGAAAAAAAAGAGAACAGAAGAGAGAAACCAACGTCTTTTTACCGCATTGTATAGATTAAGTAAAAATACCTGTATTCATGGCACAAAAACAGACACATAGACCAATGGAATAGAATAGAAACCCCAGAACTAGACCCACAAACGTATGGCCAACTAATCTTTGACAAAGCAGGAAAGAACATCCAGTGGAAATAAGACAGTCTCTTTAACAAATGGTGCTGGGAGAACTGGACAGCAACATGCAGAAGGTTGAAACTAGACCACTTTCTCACACCATTCACAAAAATAAACTCAAAATGGATAAAGGACCTGAATGTGAGACAGGAAACCATCAAAACCCTAGAGGAGAAAGCAGGAAAAGATCTCTCTGACCTCAGCCGTAGCAATCTCTTACTCGACACATCCCCAAAGGCAAGGGAATTAAAAGCAAAAATGAATTACTCGGACCTTATGAAGATAAAAAGCTTCTGCACAGCAAAGGAAACAACCAACAAAACTAAAAGGCAACCAACGGAATGGGAAAAGATATTTGCAAATGACATATCGGACAAAGGTCTAGTATCCAAAATCTATAAAGAGCTCACCAAACTCCACACCCAAAAAACAAATAACCCAGTGAAGAAATGGGCAGAAAACATGAATAGACACTTCTCTAAAGAAGACATCCAGATGGCCAACAGGCACATGAAAAGATGCTCAACGTCGCTCCTTATCAAGGAAATACAAATCAAAACCACACTCAGATATCACCTCATGCCAGAGTGGCCAAAATGAACAAATCAGGAGACTATAGATGCTGGAGAGGATGTGGAGAAACGGGAACCCTCTTGCACTGTTGGTGGGAATGCAAATTGGTGCAGCCACTCTGGAAAGCAGTGTGGAGGTTCCTCAAAGAATTAAAAATAGACCTACCCTATGATCCAGCAATAGCACTGCTAGGAATTTACCCAAGGGATACAGGAGTACTGATGCATAGGGGCACTTGTACCCCAATGTTTATAGCAGCACTCTCAACAATAGCCAAATTATGGAAAGAGCCTAAATGTCCATCAACTGATGAATGGATAAAGAAATTGTGGTTTATACACACAATGGAGTACTACATGGCAATGAGAAAGAATGAAATATGGCCCTTTGTAGCAACGTGGATGGAACTGGAGAGTGTGATGCTAAGTGAAATAAGCCATATAGAGAAAGACAGATACCATATGTTTTCACTCTTATGTGGATCCTGAGAAACTTAACAGAAACCCATGGAGGAGGGGAAGGAAAAAAAAAAAGAGGTTAGAGTGGGAGAGAGCCAAAGCATAAGAGACTCTTAAAAACTGAGAACAAACTGAGGGTTGATGGGGGGTGGGAGGGAGGAGAGGGTGGGTGATGGGTATTGAAGAGGGCACCTTTTGGGATGAGCACTGGGTGTTGTATGGAAACCAATTGGACAATAAATTTCATATATTGAAAAAAATACCTGTATTCATATATATATGTATATACAGAATGCATATATATATATATATATACACACACACACATATACACACATGTAATGTAACATTAAAATTACACGCTTCTCAGGACAGAAGAATTAGGACATGTTCCCTCACTTCAACTTAAAACTCCATTACTACTTAAAATCACCGCAGGAAATCTTGCTTCCTCGCCTTCTTTGTGGGACTTCACAGACAGGAAGTCATCAAACCAGGATCTACATGTGAAAACCATCTGCTCCGCGCAAATGACAGCAGACTGCCACCGAGCAGGAGTCAGGGGTCTGCTGAGTCCCCCCGCAGACCTTCCTTTCCTGCAGCTGTGTCACCTTCTACCTGAGATGAGCGGGAATGATCAGCGGACACCCTGCGGATTCCGCGTGGACGTGCAACGTTGACGTTTACACAAGAGCAGCAAGGACATGTCTTACCATGAAAACAACACTGTGTGTGAAATCACTCTAGAAGAGGATTCCTTCCTCCCCTTTCCGTGTGAAATGAAACACAAAAATTTCTGGAAAAACCACAAGTCAGGGGGGAGCACCTCAGGCGGTGATCAGCAGACAGCAGGGGGCAGGGAGGGAGCGTTCCCTGGATGGTCTCAGACACAGCCTCTTCTGCAAAGGCCTCACATGTTGTCTGTCAGTCAGACAGTGGGATTCCACACATGGGAGTCTGTCCTACAAATATCAAAGGGATAAGATGAGGACATGGTCTGACAAGGAAAAGACTATAAGAAATACACATTTGGGATAAATATGTACTTTTTTATAAGAAGTACAATCAATATAGTAATTAAGAAAATTTCACTGAAAAGTTAAGAATTCTAGTAAAATTATCAGTAAGAAGCAAGGTTCTGGAGGATGAGAGATGATCTAGGACAGAGAGAGGAGGGACCCTGGCTTCTCAAGTGGCCAAAGAACAGGCTGTGGTCTGCTCTGTAAATAGACGTTTCACACACAAGTCATTGTGTGATAGGGAGGGAGGTAGTGGCAGAGAAATAGGTGAAGCAGGAGAGAGAGTGGCGACGTTCAGGATGTTGGCACAGGGAGGGATGCACCTGAAACCTCCCAGTGACCATCCAGACACATGGGACCCCCCCCCCAACATGGCCACTTCCCACAAATATGTTGACACCCGACCATTGGTCTTTGGGGTGACTATACACAATCACTTATGTTGTAGGAATTCAGGCTTCCTTTCCCTAATTTTCCTGTCGGTGTTTATTGGGCCAGAAATTCAGCAGTCAGAGTCATTTGGAAAGATCCAAGGGCTCTTGTGGGGCCTCTTCTAGGAGCACACGCACTCCTGGGGACAGGACTCTCTAAGTCTGGCAGCTGAGACCTTGGTGTGAAGGAATCCGGAACACAAGCTTGGGTCCTCCGAGCATGGGGAGCGCTGGGAGCCAGACCTGGGTCAGGGAGGGGGCTGGGGAGGATCCAGGATAGGGCTTTTGGGGTGCTGAGGACACACTTCTTTACCTATGCCGCACACCAGCTCAGCTTGGGGAGCTCAGAGAATACTCAGCGCTTAGGATAGCCAAGTGCCCATGGACATGGACTTTAATTCCACTTCACTGGGCCAGTGGTTCTCCTAGTGGGGTTCCCAGACCAGCAACAGCATCACCTGGGAACCCCCCTTGCCTGCTGCATCAGCAGCTCTGGGGGCAGGGCTGCAATCTGTGTCTTCACAAGCCCTGCAGAAGATTCGCGTGCACACTGGGATGACAGCCACTGCTCTAGGTAACACACGCTGATGGCCTATTTTTCATGGGGTTCAGGGTAATAACAGAGTCTACATGAAGATGTTCCCGGTTGCCATTTTCTGAGTGCCTCCCAGTGCCACTCTACCAGATGCTTGAATTAGCTCATACGGTCCTCACCTGAGTCTCAAAGAAATTGCTTTATTCCTGCTCTAAACTGTGTCTCAACAAGGCAGGGGCTGGTGTTCAAGTGACATGGGCCCAACTGGGGGCCCCGGGAGCACTAAGGTTTGGGGGTGTGACACAGAAGACACAGTGTTTGCTGAAGAAAGTAATCTTCCCTGGTAACTTTTAAAGTTTCAGCCTTTTGGAAACGATTGACAGCAAAGAACACACTTGAACTTTTGCTGATGGAAAAATTGCTTTGTGCCTGGATCAGCGTCAGCCTTGAGTGTAGATGTATTCAAGAATAACTCTTCCTGGGCACCTGGGAGGCTCAGTCAGTTAAGCAACCAACTATAGATTTCAGCCCAGGTCATGATCTCACAGTGGTAGCATCAAGCCCCACCTCAGGCTCTACACGGGGCTTGGAGCCTGACTGAGATTCTCTCTCTGCCCTTCCCCTACTTGCACAGCAACTCTCTCACATGAACCCACACATGGTCTCTCAGAAAGAAAGAAAGAAAGAAAGAAAGAAAGAAAGAAAGAAAGAAAAAAGAAAGAAAAAGAAAGAAAAAGAAAGAAGAAAGAAAGACACTTGCACACTAGGATTTGTCAAACAGCTAATGGGATTGTATTTTATAAATTTTCTCATCCAAGTGGATGTTTGGCTCTGCCTAGAAAATGTATTGATTTACTCAGCAGTCATTTATTAAGCACCTACTATGTGCCTGGGGCTTTGCTAGGTGCCCAGGACAGCAGGGTGTCTGGTTTCACTAGGGGTATTGACCAGCCACGCTTCACTGGGTCATCGCAAGGTCACTTTGCGCGGCTCTTCTTCTGTCCTTCGTGGGGCTGTGACACATGCAGTGGGACAGGCCCCCTGGGGAGGTGACTTACAGTCCGAGCAAAGGGACACTGGGCACGCTCCCCTGTGGGGTGGGCAGGCTACTGTACCGTTCAGATAGGCGTTCTGGATGTCGATGGCCTTGGTGGACTGGTCATCGGCCGCGCAGTGCGGGTGCTGGGGCGGGGCCACCACCACCTCTAGGGTCCCCCTGGTGAGACCCGGCTCGAACATCATGCTGCGGCTCCTGACGCTCACGTGCTCGCAGCCCGGGTACAGGTTGCTGATGCTCACGGAGCCTGCAGGAGGAGAGGAGGCAGTGAGACCCCGCCCAGGGCAGCGTGTGTGCGTGCGCCCCTCCCACCTCGCCATGCCTTGCCCCTTCCCACGACACTCTCTTGTCCCCACCCCCTGCTAGGCTGTGTGGACCCCTCCCGTGTGCTATGCGGCAGCGGTTGAGGGATATTGCCTGGATTCTTTCTGGCTGCTGCACCTCCCACATCCCTTTCCTGAGCTGCTCTGGGCCCCAGAGACGGACCCCATGGGCATCATCTCTGAGGTCCCCCGGCCACTTGGCTTCTGGTTGGGGTCAACCAACGGGAGGCCCTGGACAGGCTGCAGGGAGAGAAGGCCCAGGCGTCTCCCCCCCCCCCCCCCCATCACTCCCAGCTGCTTCTCTGATTCCAGTTGTGTGTCTGTGACTCTAGACACCCGAGCGGCTTCACCCCCGGGCTCCAGCTTTCCCAGAAACACGATTTCTTCCTCTTGTCTTTACAGCCCGAAGGGAGGTAACGGCTTCCTTCTGTTCCAGGACTTGGATGCTTCACCGTCTCTAGAATGAGCCCCTTTTGCCCAGGACACTGTCCTTCCATTAATGTTCCCACCTGGCCGCTGACGGATGCAGATGAAGTGGTACCACTTGGTGTTACATTGACTGCAAATAGATTCTGCGCAGTAGCAGGCTAGGCTTGTCCAAGGAAAGCAGAGGGGATTTGGTAAAAGGCAGGCATTCCTACACCTCAGTGAGTTCTCCTCAGGACAGAGTTTGTATACAGTATTATAAAAATAGTAATTTCACAGAGAGACATGGAAATCCGAGGGAAAACATTAATTTTTGCTATCTGCTGACCCCTAGTGGTGAAAAGTGACAGGCCTGATGAAGAAACCACCTTTGCACCCTGGACAGAAGACACTTGCTCTCATGTGCTCCTCTCTGGGGACAGCGGGCAACAGACCCTGCAGGGCTCCTCCTGGACACTCGCTCCCCCTCTGCTCTGGGCATCTCCTTCCTCCTGCTGCCCCACACGTGACAGCTGTGATGCTCTGCTGGCCACAGAACAAGTATGTGTGTGGCAGTGAGACAGGCAGTGTGGGGAGGAAACCCGGACCCTGAGCACCTGCAGACAGAGGCAGCCAGGATCCAAACATGCCACCTGGCCCTGCATCCTGGCTGCTGGCGCAGCCCTTATCCTCCAGCATTTTCAGGAGATGACAGTGCAAAGGCCAGGGGTCTGGGGCAAACCAACTGCCTGCTCTCTGAGTGACATAAACGTGCCCATGTGGGCATCTCTCCTGGGAAAAGATAAAGACCATTCCAGCAAGGGTCATGGGTGTCCAGGGCTGTGGCCTGCGATGGGGGGAGGGAACATGGCCCCGCAGACACTTGGAGAGACACCATGCGGTGAAAATGCTCTGTGTCTGGAACCGGACCTCCTTCCCTGGAGGCTTCAGCTGCCCCCCCGGAGCCTGTCCCCATCCATGAACAGTCTCCCCTGGGAGGAGCTCATGGCACCTCAGATTTGTGGCATGGTCTGCTTTTCTGAGGACTCCCTTAATACTGTTTCGTGAGGGTCAAGAAGTGACTGGTGAGCCGGCAGCTCAAGGACTGGGGGGGGGGGGGGTGTCCAGGCTCCACGTGCTGTGCCTCCAGCTGGGCCCCCTCAGCCCAGGGCATGCTTGCCCCTCACGGGAAGGAGGAGACCTGCTACAGAGCCTGCAGGCACAGCTCCTGGCTCTTCCCCGGCCTCAGACAGGTCTACATTTAACTGCTGATACGTCTTGTCACTTCCAGGGACTGTTTGGAAGGAGACCCTCCCCACCCAGCAGAGCCCACCGGCCACCCAGGCGTTCAGTAACACCATCCCCTGTGGGGTTTCCTCCCTCCAGCCTTTCCTGGGCCTCCGGGAGACCGCCTGGCTCTGGTCCTCAGGTCTGGGGCTCAATTCCATCTCTGAGATAGACTAGGGGTGACCCTAGCCCAGGGTCACGCACTCCAATGCATCCCCGAAATGTCATTTCTGTCACAGGACACAATTTCACACATGGGGGTGGGGGCAGCCTGCTTCTGAGCTCTCTCTCCTGGTTGATCAGACTCGGGGAGAGGTGGTGAAATGCAGAGACTGAGCCCCTCTGTCTGGGGCACCACCTCCCTGCTCCCCGCTAAGCAGCTTCGGGCAGGAATGTGAATCCAGTGTGGCCAGAGCTTGTCCACAAGAGGCCCAAATACCCAACTTGTCCAGTGACATCTCTTCAAGTGTGAATGGTGGCAGCAAATCCAGTTTTCCTCCTCACTCCCTCACCCATGTGCACAGCACTGCCAGACCCTGGGTCTCAGCCTCTGCCTTCGTCACAGGCACATTATGTCTCTGAGCCCCGGGTTACTTCTCCCTGAAGGGGGTTTATCACACAAGCTCACCAAGCCGGGAGAATCCGGTGAGATGACATGTGTGTGGCACCTGGACCAGGTCAACAGCCTCCCCGGGAGACCCGCTGCATTGCTGTGCTGATTGCAGCTGGGGTGGCTCCTGGGTCCAAAGGGCACATCCTCCTGACAGAACCTTCTGTCACCAGGCCCCAAGTCCCAAGTCTCCCTAAGCAGTGGCTGAAGGATGCTGCCACACACAGTGACCTTTGTGGATAATCCTGCCACCCTGGGCCACATTTTATTAAGACGCCACTTCCAGTTTCCTAGATGTGGAAGATGAATGGAGACATTACTTCTGTGGGGTAAGGGTTGAGCAGAAAATAGAATATATCCCTTCCATGTAACCCACATATCACTTGACATGTGACTGGTTCAGTGTAGCTCCTGGGCTCCTGGGGCATAATCTTCATACCCAATGAGGACTTGTAAAAATTCCAGAACACAGATCTGAATAGATCTCTCTCTGTCTCGTTCTCTCATTCTCTGTCTCTCTCTCCCCTCTCCAAATGTCTCCCTGTCTGTCTCTGTCTGTCTCTGTCTTTTCTCTCATTCTATCTCACACACACACACACACACACACACACACACACACCATCTCATTCCACCACTTTCCCTCCCTTAGTGCTTGAGACTGGAGTGACCCTGACCCACAGCAGAAGAGAGCTGACTCCCTCCAGCGGTGACACCAAAAACTGCCTGCAAAACCGAACTTGCTGAACCTAATCATCACATGGGGAAAACAATTGGCTTCAGAGAAGCTGTAACCTATCTTACATGCCCAAATTGATCAAAATCACAGTGGAAAATGGAAAATATGTGCATGAGAATGCTCTTACTCAGAGTTAAGACTCTTCAATAAGCCCTGGCTCGGGAGCCAGACACATCATGAAACGCCAGCTGTGTGACGTCAGGCAGCCGACTGGACCCCTACGGCTTCAGTAAAAGGGTGATGAAGATACCCCTTAAGGCTGTAGTGTGGTTTAAATTAGGTGTCACACGTACCATATGGTCCCGGGCTCCTGGCACACAGCTAGTGCTCAGTACGTATTTGAGATATGTGTTAGCAATATTATAATCATTCTATTTGTAAATTCATGTTGGTTCATATTTCTTCCCCAAGCTTCCATTGTACTCCTGTATTCAGAGAAATTTTGAAAAGAGCATGTTAATCTCTGTCAACTATCCCCCCACATCCCAACGCAACCAATTTGGATGTATAAGTACAGCAGAAGGTTCTGAAGTCTCTCCGGGACTGCAGGTGGGTGGCACGTTTTCTCTTGTCACCGCTGGGTGGCAGCACAGGGACTGGTGGGGCCCAGAGCAGTGTCCCAGGGAAGGCAGCTGCCATCACCAGACAGGCGTGCTCTCCAAGGCTGACTGTGGTTCTGACGCAGAGAGGGCCTGAGGAAGACAGTGAGTTTGCCCTCCCTCCCCCCGCCCCACAGCTCTGAAGGTGGGAGAACACCGATTTCTTTGGAGGGAGCTCACAAGTCCCCTCTGTGGTCTCTACCTACCAGGAGCCCCAAGACCACCTGTGCCCTGGTGGCCACAAAGCCCTGCCTTTTCAGACATTCCTGCAGTAAACCCAGAGAGTGAGGAGCTGGGACTATGGTGCTTCCTAAATTCTGGCTCCTGCCCTTGTGTGTGTGCCCCCTGCCCTCCCCAGGCAGGTAGTTGTGGTTAGTGCAGAGGTGAGGCCTGGGGTGTCCATGGCTGTGGGCCTCTAGCAGATGAGGCTGCCTGTCTTATGAAGAGGAGGGGAAAGCAGCAGGGAATCCAAGGATCAAAATTCTAAACCAGTCCTGCCTTCCAGGTAGTCAGAAGGTGTATTTGTGTAAGTGGAAGGCAGGACATGTGCTATTTTCCTGTTTGTTCACTCTAACCTTATACTTTAAATATTTACCCAGGGATGGGCGCCTCCATCTGCACTCCTGCCCATGGATCACAAAGTAAGTGAGCCTGGAAAACCCCATCCAAGTGCCATCATATCTCACCTGGCCACCAAGATCACCTTCTACCTGGTCTCTCTGTCTGGGCAGCCTGGGGTGGGAAGGGGCTTCCTAAAACCAGAGTCAGATCTTGCTCCCACCTGCAGGACACCCATGGACCAAATCCAGTCTCCTGACCTGGCCAAGCAGCCAAGTCTGTGATCAGATCCCTCAGGCACCATTCTCCCCCAAACCACCATGCTTAAGCCCTGGTGCCAGGCCCCATCAACCCTCCTTTTGATCTGTTTCCTGGGAAACCTAACTCTCTACTGCCCCAGGCCCTTTGCACTCACTATTCCCTCTGCCTTCCACCAGCTGCCACTGTTTGAATCCCTGCACTTACAGCAGGTGCAGCAAACCTTTTGTAAAGTGACCGGTGGTCTCTATTGTGACTGCCACATATACCACACCACACATAGACAGTAGGAAGTCAAGGGGTGATTATGTTCCAATAAAAGTTTATTCACAAAAAAAGGTGGTGGGCTAGCTTTAGCTCCTAATCCATTGTTTGCCAAACCCTGACTTACCCCATCTGGCATTTTTCTTATTTGTTTATAAGCAATCTTGCCTCTTTTGTTCACTGTGGTCTCTCCTGTGCCTAGAACAGGTCTTGGCATATCTAGACACTGTGAATATCTTTTAAGTGAATATTGTTTGGTAACTGCATTGCTCTTAGAAGCCGTGGTGAATCCTGGTTACTAGTTTCTTTTCTTTCTGCACCTTTTAGGAATTTAGCTCCACTTTCTCATCAGCAAAGATGACTGAACGTCAACAGATTGGCAGGAAAGACAATCAGTATCTGGGAAAGGCAGATAAGAGAGTGGGGAGGGCTCATCGCTTTCCACAAGTGGTGGGATGCAGTTAGACTCTGCCCTAAAGGAGCAGCAAGTCTTAATTATGCAAATGCAGCTTATTTGTGCTGAATTTTAAATTGGGGGAAACTCCCAACTGTATCTCACTTTCCAAAATATTCCTGGGCACCTTTCTTTACTATCTTCATCTTCAGATTAAGAAAAGTAACTACTTTTAATATCAGTTTATGGAATATTTAATTACAGGGACAATCACACAAAATAAAAATTAGCCAAATCCTCATCCTCCTCCCTCAAACTAGGATGCTAAAATCAGATCGGAAGGACACGTGCAGTGATAGTAAAACTAGATGCACACGTGACATCTACCTGTACCCCCTCCCCAACATCCTAATAAGCACCCCTCGTCTTCCTGGGAGACAGAATTGGTCTGACTAAGCAACAGCACACTTCTGGGCAGGTCTGGGCAGCTGCACTCGCCTGTTCACTGGGGGGTGGGGGGTGGGGCGGTTGGAGGGGGGCCACAGGGCAGAGTCAGAGGGGCCGCTCCTTTTGTAAGAAGGTGGTTCCCACACCCCAAGGTGTGGCTGTGGGGCTCCTGAGCCCCCAGAGCAGGGGTGGGCTGCTTCGTCAGCTCGCTGGGGGTGAACAAGCCTTGATTTGCAGCACCGGCTGCTTCCTGTGATGTAAATACTGCCACCACGGCTGATTCCAAGCCCCCAGTGTGAAGGCACTGAACACGCAGGTGGGAAGAGACACGTGTGGTGGGCTCTGCGGGGGGCACCAGAGGCTCCAGCACACGGCTGCCCCCCAATCACTTCGTGGTGAACTGGGTCACAGCACACCTCGCCCAGCTCAGGCCTGTCCCGGCTTCTTCCTTTCCCCACAAGCTCTGGCCTGGCCACCCCCACCCCCACCCTGTCCAGATGCACTGGCTGCAAGGTCTCATCTCTCCAAGATCAGCCCCCTGAGCTGTCTCGGGACCCAAGTTGCCGCTCAGTGTGTTCTGGCCAGTCCTCTGCTGCCCCCTGCAGGTCAACAAGATGACTTAGGTTGTATTTCTGGAACAGGAAGCCCATGGCTTCTTTAACCATGTTTTTACAAGATACAATCCTGGCTCTTCTACGTGATTAGAGGCGAAAACAAGGGGGTGTTTCTGTTGCTAATTTGGCCCACTGGGAAACCTATGGAATGGTCAGGCAATTTAAGGCCACCCCCCCACACACACACCCGCTGTGCAGATACAAACTTCTCCCCATGAATATGTTTAGGATCCAGGAGAGGGGGTCTTACAGAGGATAAGGAGATGTGTAAAATCAGTTTTTGAGTTCAGTGAATGGGGGGAGACTATAACTGGAGCTGCTTGGGGTCCTCATGTCTTACAACGACAGGAAGACCCACTCACCCCAAAATGCCCACTACACCCTGGGGAGAAAGACTGGGAACATCAAGAAGAAATGACATGGAAAGGAAATTGGTGACACGATGCTCCTATGTAGAGATTGCCCTCTTCCTTTCCCTTATCCGCGGATCCTGGTATGATCACTCTCCTCCAAGAACCCGACTTATAACTACAAATACATCTACTGTCTTGGCTTCTCTGTAGGTATCACCTGCTCCTCCTGACAACCTACCACAAGTCCTTGCTGACATATTCTCCAGGGTCGCTCCTGTGACGCCTCAACCACTTTCAAGAACCAGATTCCAGGACCGGGTGTCCCCAACTCCAGGCAGTTACTTATTTGAGAATATATTTATTTTATTTAAAAAAATTTTTTTAATGTTTTTATTTTTGAGACAGAGAGAGACAGAGCATGAGCAGGGGAGGGGCAGAGAGAGAGGGAGACACAGAATCTGAAGCAGGCTCCAGGCCCTGAGCTGTCAGCACAGAGCCCGATGCGGGGCTCGAACTCACGGACCGTGAGATCATGACCTGAGCTGAAGTCAGACGCTTAACCGACTGAGCCACCCAGGCACCCTTTGGATGTATTTATTTTTAAAAACACGAATGTGGTTAGAAATACATGGCAGCCAACTTCTCCCTTTCTGCTTCATCAGGAAGCTGAGTCTAGAGCCTTCTGAGGGGATGATTGCAGCAAACAAATCATGGGTCTCAGTGAACACGGAGTCCAGGAGACTCCGCTGAGGGGAGCAGGCCGTGGGGACCCCTGGAAGGAGATCGGGCTCACCGCACAGCAGGTGAGCTCAGCACGGGGATGGACCCCCACCCCACAGCTGGTGAGGAGTTGGCACTGAAGCCCGGAGCCCACTGAAGGCCACAGGACATTCTTATTTCAGGACTGACTCTGGGTGCTGCACTGATGAGCGTGTGCGTAGCCTCACTGAGCCCCACTTTCCTGCAGGAACGTCTCCATCTTTGGGATGTTGTAAAATCACAGCACCTGCCACACATGGACGGTTGAATGATGGCTGTTGTAACGCTGGCTCTCAAGGGGGCCCACTTGCCTTGTTGACACTCCCACATCTGCTCCTGGGTGCTGGGTCACAGGAGGGGCCACCACAGGGAAATCCTTATGTTTCCCCGGGACTCAGAGAGTGGTTTGCAGGCTACCAGCAACAACAGCAAACACATGGCATCAGGCAGGGAACTTATCTGATGCACAAAGCCATGAAGTTGGATACACACAGCAGCACTCCAGCATCAGGTGGAGGTGGTATGTGCACCATCCAATCCCTGTAACCCCTGAAGGCACAGGTAAGTTACCTTAGGAAGGGGCCCCCACCCCACCCCCACCCTGGACTTCTCTTTCCCAACCTGCTCCTATGGCCTGATAGGGAATAAGTACAGTCTATCGACAGAGAAAAGAGAAGACTCGGGCCTGGCTTACAGTTGGTTCTCCACGATGGGCAGATGCCCCCTAAAAGTGGACGAGTGTGGCACTGATGTCCCTCTGGGTCGTCTCTGAAGGACAGTGAAAAATGGAGATCCTAACCAGGGGCAGAACTTCTAGCTGTGTACTTAGCTGTTCACTTGGCTTAGAAGGAGAAATGGCCAGACATGAGATCATATTCTGATTCGTGAGCTTGGCCAATGGTTTGGCAGGATGACCAGGGACTTGGGACAATGATTGGGTAATAGGCTCCAAGGAAATTTTGGGGGAAGTATGTGGATAAACATCTCTAAATGGGTGAAATGTGAAGATATTTGTGTCCTGAGAGAATGTCACCAAGGGGTGAGCTCAGCAGAAGAGGACAAGTGAGTAGGGTGACCCATTCTGTGAATAGCGTCAGCCTGTTTACATAGACTCCACTGCCATCACCCAATGGGCCCATGGACAAAGTGGCCATGGTGGCAGGGTTGGAGGTTAGTCATGGGCTCAGCAACATGGACTTCTGTTCACAAGGACAACCTAGCAATGGCCACTGCTGAGTGCATGGAGACCTCCCCGATGTCTAAACAATTAAGCAGAAGTTAGAAGTTCTTGCATTTTTCAAAGACATTTATATTTATTTAAACTTGTGAAAAGTCTCAGAGGCCATCATGCATAGAAGCACATTGAAAAGAAGCCAATTGCCATGAAATAACACTGAAAACAAATTTCAATTTTAAAAGTCTTGTCTGAAACCTAACAATAAACTTACTGTCAGAGCTGAAGAGGCAAAGATACCCCCTGAAGCTCTCAGAGGGTCTATAGCCCTACAGACACTTTGGTTTGGATTCTGGCCTCCAGACTGTGAGAAAACACATTTCCTTTACTTTAAGCCACTGGGTTTGTGGTCATTTGTTTCATCAGCCCCAGGAAACGACCATACCTGGTCTACACAGGGACCCTTGTGCTCTTATCAGCAACCCAGGAACACAACTGGACTCATGCAGTCAAGATCAGCCTGGAAAAGTAGACTCACTGAACATCCAGGTGGGAAGAGTAAGACACCTGTCAGCTCACAGTGGTTCTCAGCCACCCATCGGGGACGCAAGACCATGTTATATCCCCACAGTCACAGTGGTTCTCGGCCACCCATCAGGGCCGCAAGGTTGTGTTATACCCCCACAGTGTCCACCTAGATCTCAGGAGTCCACAAGCTCAACAGGATGCTGGGCTCCCAGGGAAATCAGCAGGCCAAGGTAAGAGAAGTTTAAGAAACCCACATGGCTTACCAGAGGTGTCACCAGAGCAGTGGATTTAAGGATTTGCCAAGCAGAAAAGGGAACTCCAGAAGGTTTGCTACCATTTCCCTCCCTTGCCAGTCCTCTGCCATGTCAGTGAGGCCCCAGCCAGGGTCCCACACCAGAGACAAGGGACACCTGACAGAGAAGCATTCCCTCACACACAAACATGCACTCCAAACATGTTTTGCTTCCTTCTCTTTTTATTTAACTTGTGATTATTCACATGTTTTTTACTCTTCAGTGCCACTTTCACTCGATGACATCAAGTGTCCCCTGTTTTTCCCTGTGAGGGAGAAAAGAGCATGAGAAAGAGATGGGAGGAGACCCGGGAGACCATGGAGGTCTTGGTTGTGGCACCAGACCCCTCCTCATACTGGGGATACTGATGGCCTTTTGTCACTGACGTCCTGACTTCTGACAAGTCCTCTTGCCACAGGGCTGGCCCCCAGAGTCAGGTCTCCTGGGGCAGCTTGGCTCTCCTTTGGTCACTCAAGTGCAGGAGGGTAACCCTGGCCTGTACTTCCTGGACCACCATCCACATTGTCCCAGGAAGTCTGGGATCCTTTGTCACATGATCATCACACTGCCCTGGGTGTCAACTTAACTTGCAGGACAAATGAAGCTTCCAGGGACATGAGTTGCATTTGCAAACAAAAAGCCCTTGAGAAGCTTGAGAAGCTCTTTTGTTGGGGAACAGGCCAGAAAACAGTCTCAGGTGGGGCCAGCCATTCACCAGAGAGGGGGGCAGCCCCCCTTATCTTTTCCTGCCCACCTCTCCAGTGTGAGTCAGACCATTCCTAGAGGTGGCAAGAGTGAGATCCTAGAAAAGGATGCTTGATATCTTGTATATAGTATTTTTTAATGTTTAGAAACATTCTTTTAGTTTAAATGCCCTTTTTATGTATTTTCTGTTGCTTCCCTGTCAAGATGTATACAAGGCTTCACCCCTCCATCTGACCTTGGCTGCAATGTTACCCTCTCCAAGAAGTGTGTCTTTGCCCAGAATTAAAATGAACACAACCTCTCCTGGTACTGCTCTCTGTTCCCCGATTTGTTTTTCCCATCGCATGGCCGCCATCTGACATAGTGTTCCATTATGTTTGTTCAGGCTGCTATTGTGTCTCTCCACACAACAGCACTGAATCTATCGTGAATTAGATCATGAATCTTTGTTTTGTTCACCTCTCCGTCCTTAGCACTCGGACAGGACCTGGCACAGGGTAGGCACATCATAAAATCTGCTGCCCAACTGAATTAATAAATGATGTACACAACTTATATGTGAACACATTCTCATAGTTTTAAGAGTCAAGCAGCAAAGATAAAGTAAGGATCCCTTTCTTTTATTCTATCCGCACCCCTCCAAGAAACTATTAATTATCCTTTTTCTTTATCTATGCATGTACTTAATTATGTGCTTTTTTTTTCTACTTTTACAAAAGTGGTGCCACATCATCTATTTGTAAAATGCCTTTTTCATGGCTCACTCATTGCAACACGTTTGCCAGTTTTCTGGGAACTTCTGTCCTGCAAGGGCACCCGTTGCACTAAAAGCCCAAGAAGAACCATGCTGACCCTCTAAAGCTCTCAGTCTACAAACCAAATAGCAAGACTTTGACAACAGCCCATTGATCTGAGAACTCTTTTAAAACAGCAAACTGCATACTGCACCACAGTGTGCCATAGCAGGGGCCACTTTCTTTCTGGCTTCACTGTTGAAGAGAGACCTGATCAGTTGTTACCCCCAATTCTTCATAGGACTTACATCGGCCATCTCTCTCCTGTCCACAGGTACAGAGATACCAACAAACGAAGGTATTTGAAACACTTTTCCATTCTTGCCCTTCTGGATTTTAAGACCATTCATTGTGTGCCTGAATTCGTCATTGGTCTTCTAGGAAAAGAAAGAACAATGTTGACAAGCATGAGATTTTTTTGGCAAAGTACTGAAAAGAGAAAGAACAAAACGTTCAGCAATCCATGCCACACTCACCATGTCACCAAAGCCATTCATTGCCATTGTGAAGCTGTGTTTCCCTTGATTGTATTCCCGATTGTGCTGTTCAATCATCTTCAGATTCGTCTCCCACACTGCTCTCCTCCATCCTTCTTCATCCTAAAGGCAAACATATAACTTACCATCTTTATGTCTTTTTAAAATCAGCTCACCTGTGCCAAGTAAATGTGCTGACAGAAAGGGGGAGAAACCACAGCCAGGGATGGCCTGATGCTTCTGGGAGCTGTTCTCCAGCAACCACACAGCAGGACATAGGCCCATGTTGTGCGCATTCACGGGGCCCTGCTTACTGCCTTCGTAAGAGCGGCTTCAAGAAGCTACTTTCTGCTACGAACTGCCACCAGCACAGATTGTCCTCTGTTGGTCCCCCTGGACAGGTTAGATGTTACCAACCACATTATATATTTTCCCATGTGCCGCTTTCCACTGGAACCATTGTGCATCTAAATTTGGATCGACTTGTGGAGCAGCTGAAGCTATTCCCAGGCAAAGGGCGGCCAGGAAGAGTGAAGGATGCATGTTTCAAAAACCTAGGCAGCGAAAAGAAATGAGTTTCCTATTAGACCAAACCATCTAAAAAGCCATACTCTTTTCTTCTGAGATGTTAGAGCCTCTAAAGTGGAACTGTATTTGTCCTCCCAAGTGCCTTACAGAGGGCTGTGGAGGAAGGCTGAGGGTTTGGGATGTTCTGGGGGCCTGCTGCCCTCCTCCCCACCTGTCACCTTCCCGCAGCTTTCAGGGTACTTGGATCTTGACGCAGGGAGGGGTGGGCCCCGCAGCCAGTACTGTGGGGATCAGGCTACCGCGTCTGGTGGTGCCAGTCCAGGGGACAGTGCCTCCTGGGAGCCCCCGAACCCCCGACCCTCAAGGCTGGCCGCCATGCTGGTTCCCAGAGTGGCCCCTCTGCTCAGGCCCGGCGTGGGAAGATCACCTGTGGCAGCTGCAACTGGACAGGCACAATCACAGGCGCAGATCCGAGGGTCTCACAGCCTGATGGTGGCTCCTAAACCTCCCTCCCATTTAACGCCCGGAATTCTACCCTGCTGGCCCCGCCTCCACCACATTCCTTCGCCACGATTGGCTGAGCTGGCATGTGGGCGGGGCCTCTGTGCCCTGGAATTCAGATCAAAGGACCAACATACTGGATTCCACCTGGTCCCCGAGCAGCCTGAGCCTGCCTCAGGACACTCAGGGGAGTCGAGCTGGGGGACCAAGGACAGCGCTCCCCGAGCAGCCTGAGCCTGCCTCAGGACACTCAGGGGAGTCGAGCTGGGGGACCAAGGACCGCGCTGAGGCGGTGGAACAGAGGGTCCAGAGCCTCCCTGGGGACCGGATTTACTAGTTACCCCGAATTCATGGGATCTGCCGGTGGTTCACCGAAAAGAAGCTTGCAAGAAGTCCCAAGTGGGTTTTCAGCGTCACTCTGCGTGTCCTTTAGTCCTAGAGTTTGGAATGAAGATCTCTAGGAAGGCTGAGAACAGGATAATCTAGTCTAGCGGTTTCTGTTTATTCCACGCAAAGGTGGGGCAGGGAGAGGAATGCAGCGCCCACCAGGGGGAGATGTTATCAATGTCTCAGGATGAATGCCTCTGGGTTATGGAAGAATCTGGAGTGGAGTGGAAGTCCCCAAAATACAGGACGCCAGGGGCAAGACCTAGTCTTCGGAAGGAAAGTGGTTGGGCAGAAGGGGTGTCCAAGAAAGGCGTGGCATTTTGTTATGCTTCTGTCCTGCCTCGCCCAGTCACGGATTCTTCCCTCTCAAGCCTTTCTCAAAACCGACAGAAACAAGTTATTTACAGAAAAATCTGCTTAATAAAAGGAGGAAAGGCAGAATGTAGAAACTGCTTTTTCCTCCCAACTCTCTGTGTTATGTTCCTCAGTATCCAATGCATTTTTTTCAAAGATTTAATTTAAGAACTTTGCTTTAATGACTTCGACTTCAATGATTTTTACTCTAATTTACAATTAATGTCAGGATTTATTTACTTTTTACAATTTTATTGTGAGGAAATATACATAACATTTATCCTTGTAATATTTGCAAGCATATACTCAGTGGCATTAATTACATTCAAAATTCTTTTTTTTTTTTTAGATAGCAAGACTTTATTTATTAGATATGAATTTTTACAATCACACAAAAACAGTTCTACCCATCGTTGATATAGTACTATGTGGACACATTTTGATTAATGTCAAGATTTAAATGACAATCTGTGAAAATGTTTTAGATGGAGGGAAAACATATACATTAAATATTAATTTATATAATTAAGAATTTAAGGAACAAAACCAGAAACATACATGTTTGTCCTTTTTTATTACTTAAAAGATGGATTTATTATATAAAATACCCATAAGAGGGGCGCTTGGGTGGCGCAGTCGGTTAGGCGTCCGACTTCAGCCAGGTCACGATCTCGCGGTCGGTGAGTTCGAGCCCCGCGTCGGGCTCTGGGCTGATGGCTCAGAGCCTGGAGCCTGTTTCCGATTCTGTGTCTCCCTCTCTCTCTGCCCCTCCCCCGTTCATGCTCTGTCTCTCTCTGTCCCAAAAATAAATAAACGTTGAAAAAAAAATTTTTTTTTAAATACCCATAAGAAAAAGAATCATCATGACCTCCCTTCCCTTCCCACATCACTTTTTTCTCTGTGCAAATTTTGAATTCTTCTGATAAAAATGGAGTCATAGTTTATGTGGATTAGGAATCTAATTTCTGTTTAAGATTAAATTAATAAACCTTTTAGAAGTATAATCATACATATTTTTTTACTGGGGTAATATGTACATAACATTAAAATATCCATTTTAATTATTTTCAAGTGTACATTTCGAGGGCATCATGTACACTCACATTGCTGTGCAACCATCCCCACCATCCATCTTTAGATCTTTTTTATCTCACCAAACCGAAAGTGTACCAGTTAAACAATAACTCTCCATTCACCAGTCCCTGGCACCCCCATGGCATTTTCCATCTCTATGAACTTGACACATGTACCTCACACTTAAGTGGAATCTTGTACTATTTGTCCTTGCCTGAGTTTTTCACTTAACACAATATCTTCAGCGTTCATCCATGTTGTCACATGTGTCTAAATTTCTTTTATTTTCGAGGTGAGTAATATTCCATTATGTTAATGTGCCCTGTTTAGTTTCTCTAGTCATTGCTGCGTGGACACGGGTTATTTCCACATCTGGCTATTTTGAATAATGTGCTGTCAATGTTGTGGTACAAACGTTTGAGTTCAGGTGTTGAATTCTTTGGGGTTTAAATCCAGAAGTAGCTTTCCTAGATCAGATAACTCTGTGTTTCATTTTTTTTCCTGTGTTCCACAGTGGATGCACCCTTTGGTACTTCTATCAGCATTGGACAGGGCTCCAGTCTGCTATCATTTGCAAGGATAGTCTCAAATTCTGTGAATTCCCTTTTTCATGAAGTTGGTAGTGTCCCTGGATGCACAAAAGTTTTTAATTTTGATGAAGTACAACTTCTCTACTTTTTCTTTGGTTGTCTGTGCTTTTGAGTGATGTCCAAAAAATTAATACTAAATCCAATATCATGAAGCTCATCCTCTATGTCTGTGTCATAGTTTTTCATCATTTTCCTTCTTACATTTGGGTCTTTGGTCGATTTTGTATCAATTTCTGCAGTGGTGTAAAGTAGGGGGTCCAACTTCATTCTTCGGTATGTGGATATTCGATTTCCCCAGCATTATTTGTTGAAAAGAGCATTCTTTCCCTGCTGAAATGTGCTGGTAACCCCATATGATTTTTTAAAAATCGATTCATTAAAAATTTCATTTTAAGATCTCTGAGAAAACAGAAGCTCTTCTTCCTCAAACATACTTGAGGCTGAAGTTCTTTTTATTTTTTTAAGTTCATTCATTTATTTTGAGAGAGAGAGAGGGAACGTGAGTGGGGGAGGGGCAGAAAGAGAGGGAAAGAGAGAAACTCCCAAGTAGGCTCCACGCTGCCAGTGCAGAGCCCGACATGGGGCTCAAACCCACAAACTATGAGATCATGACCTGAGCTGAAATTAAGAGTTAGACGTTTAACCAGCTGAACCACCAGGTGCCCCAAGGCTGAAGTTCTTATGTGATTACAAAAGTACATTGCATTGAAATGACTAGAGGCTCAAAAATGTTTTTTCTGTTTAATAAAAGTACTTAATGCCGCCCAAAAGTATAAAAATACAGTAGGAATGGCAATACAGTACAAAGTAGTCTCTCCTGATTTATTTCTTTTACATCTTTCTACATTTCATACACACATTGAAAAACTTACGAGTACATCCACTTAGAAGGCTCTGCAAAGTCTTCTGCTGGTGGTGTTCTTCATTCCCTGGATGTAAAGTTTACTTTGAAAACAGGCAAATGGGAGGCAATCTACAGGTAGGTTCCAGAGTCTGTTTCTGGTCTTTGCACATCAATCGTTCAAAATTTATAGTTGCAGAATATACTCAAGTAATGACCATTTAAGTGTCTATCCATCTTGGCCTGACCATGTCCAAGTAAGTAGAATAAGGAGAATTTTCTCCAAGTAGGGAGAATTTTCCTTCAAATATATTTTTAGGGAAAACTTCTGTTTCTTTGTTTTTCTTTTTAAAATTGGGGAAAATTTTTCCTTTACATTCGGTCTCATTAGCCTCTGTTTCATCGGCTGCACCTTCGGAACCATGTTAGTTTTTTGGTCCTCTTGACTGTGTTTCTGTGGAACACTCGCGCTGTTCTCCTCTGTAGTATCCTGCATTTTAGAGTTTAGTCCTGTATACCTGTTACCTGTCAGTTTTTCTTCTAGGCCTATCCTATTCCCTCTGTATTTTTCAGTCATTATTTTGGTCGGTGAATGATCAAAAGCAGGACATGTCTTCCTTAGAAAGTTCTTTCTACCGCTTCTGTACATTTGAATCTCCCTTTATAAATTTTGCTCCTTCTATGATAGTCACATATGGAAATCTGAGTTGATCTGGTGGCTGAATAAGTCCCACTGAATATTTTCTCACATTTAATGACAATTATTTCTGTAACATCATCTCCTTTTTCCATCAGAACAAGACAAGCATCTACCAGAGAAAAGGTGCCTGACCGCCCAGCGCCTGCACCACAGTGGATTACTGCAGGCTCGTGTTCAGGATTCAAGGAACCACATTCTCTCACTTTAAATATGAAATTGAGAGATGAGGCTGTTGATTAAGGGACTCCAAAATCTGGCCAGGTAGTATAATGACAATGAGGTGTTGCTCTGGTTTCACCGCTATTGATAATTTCCAGTTGCAGTAGCTGTACTGCATAACAGGACTTCACATCTTCTGACTAGAACTTCACACTGAAGCCTGTTTCTTTAAACATCTCTCGGTTGTTTTTCGGGGACAATACCTCCATCTTGCCATTTTGGCTAAGTTTCTGTCTCTTGCGTGTTTTAAAAACTCTTGATGCTTCCTGCACCTGAAAGTAATGCTGTATTAAAAAGGGGTCATAGGGGTGCCTGGGTAGCTTGGCCGGTTAAGCGTCCGACTTCGGCTCAGGTCATGATCTCGCGGATTGTGAGTTCAAGCCCCGCATCAGCCCTGTGCTGACAGCTCAGAGCCTGGAGCCTGCTTCAGATTCTGTGTCTCCCTCTCTTTCTGCCCCTCCCCTGCTCATGCTCTGTCTGTCTCTCTCTCTCTCTCTCTCTCTCTCTGTCAAAAATAAATAAACATTAAAAAATTTAAAAAGAAAGAAAGAAAGAAAGAAAGAAACTATTTGCCTGATTCCAAAGGAAAAAAATAAAAGAGTAAAAAGTAAGCCTGGTCCTATTTCCACCAGAAGTGCAGGTATCATTTTGAGACACTTGATTTTCTGCACACTTGGGGCATGAGCGGTGCTGGCTGTGCTGGTCTGGAGGAGAGATCCGCTGTGTTGCTGCCTCCGCTCAGAGCAGTCTTGCCCCAGTAACTAAGCAGTTGCCAGGCACGGGGTGGGGGGCAGGGTTTGGTGTAAGCAGATCCCCCCTGCACTGGGGGTTCCTGCCTGCCTTGGGGGCCTCCGTGTCGCTCTCTGAAGTTCCACCATGCTGATATTGGGGGGGAAACGGCACCACCCCAATCTCTCCTCCCAGGACCAGGGATCTTGACACCCACCCCCCAGCTGTTCAGGCAGCCCTCACAGACCACAACTCTCCTGCATTTTTTCTTGGGCCCACAGCTGGAATTCAAAACCTGAAGTCTTAAAGAACTTGGCATGGTGTGGATCCACTCCCCTCCTCCAGAGTAGAGCCTCTACACGCTGTCCCCATGCCTGCACAGTGTGCAGAAACTATGGTGTAGCACTGCTGAAAGCAGCAAAGGTTGTATTCCCTCTGGGTGCTAATGAAAGTCCTTTGGCTGGTGCCTGCGGGGTCTTTTGTCCCTGGGGAGGCAATAACCCCTCTTCTAAAAGCACTCCAGGAAGGGGACTGTTCTCTCCCAGTGCACCCCGGAGATTTCTAGATTTCTACATTCCAGGGCTGGCTCCCTCCTCCCCAGAAGCGCATGCCACAATCCCCTCTAGAGAAAGTCATGCTCCAAAACCTCAGAGTTTGAGCTCCAAATGCTGTGTGAAAAAAAACAAAAAACAACAAACAATAAACAAAAACAAAACAACACCAAAAAAAACCCTGCAGACACTCCGTACTTCTTGCTCCCCATTCTATGGCCCAGAGAGATTTTCCTCTTGTGCAAACTTGGTGCCACACTTTCTCAACTCTTCTCTTTCTCTCCCTTTTGTCTCTCCACAGAAAGGCTTTCCTCCCTCCACGGCACCGCTGTTTTTCTCTCCCCCAATGCACATCCACACACCTTGCATCTGCCACACTGTCTCCTCCAACTGTGGAGATCCTTCTGCTGCTCCACAGATATATTTCCCGGGTGTTCCATGGGATCTGACCTCAATATAGCTATGTTTGGGGGATGAGGAAGGCCCAGGGTCTCCCTACTACTGCACCATGTAAACTCTGTCTTTCGGTTGTCTTTTTTTGGCCAGTACCATGCACCTTTCACCAATTCCTTCTGCACAGCTCAGTTGAGCATGACAACTGCTTTAGTGCTACCAAACCATGAGCCAGAAGTGGATCTTGTATTAGGAAGTGAACCCTATGTGGAGATGTAAGTCCTTCGCACCTCTTCTATGTCAACTAATCTGCCATAAATATAATCATTTTCAGAATTTTGCAGCTTAACATGACTGTGATCATATGCACTTACATCTCTGCATATGTTTCAATTTCTGTGTTCTGGAAACATGGCCACTCTATGAGGATAGTCATGGGACTCATCACCAATTTCCAGATACAGATGCTGCCAGCAATTTGGAGCATCCAACTCCTCAAACTCCCACTCGATGGAGGCAGACACAGAGGCAGGAGCGAGCTGGCATGAACAGACCTGTGCCAGTGGAGAAGTTCAGGCCCCACATAATCCCAGAAGCATAAAAATTTTTAATGTACCATGGACTTCAACACATTCAGTCATTCAAGATCTCTAAGTACATGTGCTGACACATGGGTTTTACAGTTGTCCTTATAGCCCAGCTCCATAAGATTGTGCAGGGGGACTAAGCTGCCACTGTATGAACACCTGCACGCCTAAGCAACAGCCAGACAAGAGGCTGGGTGGCAGGGGCTGCTCCAAAGAATGGCCTTCCTTCTTTCTTGGAATGTGATACAAATGCACTGGAGACAGTATGGCCTCTTTTTATACCAAATGTGCCCCACATCTAAAATTAGGCCAAGAAATATCGAATCACCCCTCTGGAAGCTGGTGGGACAGGAAAATGTGGAGGTCCAGCTGAGGGCACCAGCATGGCTCACCTGTCTTCTCCTTTCAGCCTGATGCCAGGTGCGCAAGCATCAAAGTCCAAGTGGAGAGCCTGGCTCTGGGGAGTTCGGTGTTTTATCTCATTATGACCTCAGTGCTCACCTGAACCTGTAAATGGATTTGAAATCCCCCCAAAAAGGTGACAGAATTGTAAAACATGTTTCCATTCCATCCCAGGGAAAGTGGTAGGTGTGAGACAAGGATCTTGAGGAGTTGAGGCTTAATTTACACAGCAGGGGTCAAGAGTGCCAGGCTTGACCTCAGAGTGACATAAACAACTGGCCCTTGCTCTTACCAATAGCTCTCTAGCCAGATCAGCAGGACTGGGGGTCCTCTCCATCTCTTCCTTTGCAAATGACCTGCACTCTGTTCCTCCTGGGGATATTGCATAAAGTGTTGGAGAAGGAAGGGCAGGAGCTCAGGATAATGACAGTACAATGACTGGGTGCAGGAAATGATGTTTTGCCATTCATTCATTCTATGAATCCTTATTGAGTCCCTTTTATGTCTAGCCCTGCACTAAGGAATCAAAGAAGAACAAACACTGATACACTCCCTGCACTGGGGGAGCTTGCATCCAGTGGAGCAGCAAGCAAACATTCCCTTAGATAATATATAGCTCTACACTTTCTTTCCACAGCACTGACCTAAAATTTTGGCAGTTTCTCACTTTGTGGGTCCTCAGGTTTCAATGTAGCCATCCCATCCCCCTGATAGGGTGATAGGGGGAGCCTGAGAAAGGCTCCAGATTTTATCATAAAAAAGAGAAGTCCTGAACCATGTGAAATAGAAGACATTCCAACCAAGGCTATGTAGTGCCCTCCCTCGTGGATCAAATGTGCCACAGGACCCAGTGTCTGCCACCTGGTTCAGCTCTAGCCCATTCACTTGTTACCTGCTGTGCAGTCTTAATTTTCAAGTGAAGGGACTCCTTGACCCCCTCACCCACCCAGTGAGTCCCTGTGGCGACCTCACTATTCACCTTTTGCAGGTCCCTCTGTGTTCACAGAGAAAACAGGGGCTGATATTCTGATCCTAGAGGACAGGCAGTGCCATTTGGTGCAGGCTTTGAGGTCCTTTTTAGGATTTTATTTTTAAGGAATCTCTACACCCAACATGGGGCTCACACTCAACCCCAAGATCAAGAGTCGCATGCTCCACCAACTGAACCAGCCACGTGCCCCTCAGTCCTTGAAGGTTTAGTCAAACGCCATCACCACCTTAGAGTTCTTTCTCAGGGGGAAAAATGTTCTTTTGAACATAATGGGTACAGAATCCATCTCCCACCCACAACTGAAGGAATTAGCAAAATGTCTAGGATCATAAATGGTATCAATTCTACAAACTCTTCTGTTTCAGATCCAGTACTGTAGCATGGACATCCTTCCTGGTCCATGCTCTCTATCCTTCAGCTCAATACAGAGAGTATTCCTTTAACATTCTCCTTTTCACCTCCTGATGAGCATTTAGATCATCTTTGTTCTTCCTTTGCAACACTATAATGAACATCTTGCACATGTATCTTTGTAGATGTGCACAAATATCATTTAAAAACAATTTTAAAACGGAACTACTTGCTGAAAGTATTTATTCCAATGTGCACTCCCAACTGTAGTAATTGAGAATGTCCATTTCCTCACAACTTGTAAACCAGTTCATTTGCATATCTTCAGAAAGTGTTCTAATTTCAACTTTACTATCATAAAATCTAAGTATTATTACGTCCACCATAGTGTTCACAATTATCATGTTCATTACCGTAAATGTTGCTGTTAACATCATTTATGGTATACTGAGAACTCATGCACCAGGCACTCCACATACAGGGTTGATTTAATTTAATTCACTCCTTGCAACAGCCATATGAGGTAAGAATTACTCATCCCTTGTACAATTGAAAACCGAAGTGTGACTAACTTGTGTGCCCTCAGTCATGTAAGTTGAGCTCTCTGTGCTTCTACTCTTCCAATAGAAAAATGGAAATAATACTATATAATAATACTATCTTCCTCTTCTACTATATATCAAACATTAAGGACTATGTATCTGCCAGATATTTTATGGTGCCTGTGACTTGTTTGGGTGACAATGTGAGACATTACATGCTCACAGTTTACATGTGAAGGGAAGGATGGCAGAAGAGAAAGGCTAATAAGACACAAGGTCTGGGGATCCAGATGTGGCTTGACCACCAGCAGGACATGTGATTTTAAGTCACGTCTTCTCTCTCTGGACTTCCATATCCACATTCATAAACTACAGAATATAACAGGAAGGACTTGGACTAGGAGTCAAATCTTTTCAAAGGGTTAAAATGTCTAAAATTATGAGTTTGCTTAAATTAAAAATCTTTTCTTTCTCAATGTCAGCTTTACTGAAATATTATGTACAAAGAGTAAAATTCACCAAACTTTAATGTAGCATTTGATGAGTTTTAACAAATGTGTCCAGTGATATATGCACCACATCCATCCCTCCACAGAGTTCCCTCCTGTCCCTTGTCACCCAGCCACAAACCGCAAGCCTGGCCCCTGGCAATCACAGATTTGCCTTCTGTCACTATGGTTTTGCCATTATTAGAATTCTATATAAATGGACTCATATGGTCTGTTTTCATTTGTACCTGGCTTCTTCCACTTATCGCTACACTTTTGAGGTTCCCATCTTTGATTATTAGTGCATTCTGTTATAATTTCATATTGGTCATTGGCATTTCTTTAAAGTTAGTGAATAATTTAGAGGTTGACTTTATTTTTTCTAAAACTGCTTGAGTGTCTTTTTCCACCAAAGGGCCCACTTGGAGCCACCGATGGCCACTGATGCTGCCATTCTTTCTCTCTCTGCCTCCCCACAGGTGCTGATCTTTTCTACCTGCCAGCTTGCCAAGGACATGCACAGGCTGTCCCGTTTCTCAGGGTGCCCAGTGGGAAGGTGGGGCCTTGGGAGGGAAAGGAGAGGACAGAGCACCTCTTCTATCCTTGCTCCTTGGCATCCATCTGGGGGTGGGTGGTTCCCAGCTACAGAGGGACAGCCCCAGCCCTGTTCATGGTCCCTGAGCCTGTGCCCTCAGCCCTGGGACAAGAGACTCTGCATGATCAAAGCCTGTATTTGATCAGACGTGCAGCCAAACCTCCTTTTAGTCCTGTGTACTAGGATGTACCTAGTGGTGGGGGAGGGACTGTCACCCTTATCCCCTTCTGCCTCATTACCCGCCACAAACATTCAGGAAACCTCCATACGACAGGATGTTCTCCGCAGTGGCCACGTCCAAATCCTTTATGAAAGGGGAACCCTGTGCAGGTCTGTGGGACTTGGGGAACAAAGGGTGATGGGAAATCTAGACAAGGTCACTGCAGGCCCAGAGGCCACCTGGATGCCACCCTCATTTCTCCTCTTTCCCAGACTACCCCATCTTTTTGGGGTGTTAGGCAGAGCCCACATCTCCCACTGCCCCACTCCGGGCAACTATAAGAAGGGAAAGCTTTGATCAACTGCACTGGGATGGATGTGTGCCTGGCTTCCAAGGATGATCTTGTAGCCCACAGGGGTCAGGTTCTATTGGGTGACATAGTGTGGCATCACTTCAGGTACACCACCCGGTAAGTGGGCTGTCCTGTACCAGCCTCACAGCAGCTTTATTATTAATAGCTCCCAATTAGAAACACATGGAGAGGTGTCCATCCACAGAAGAATGGAGGAACACACTATAGTACATTCATATTCAAACATTAAAAAGAACAAACTATCAGGGAGCCTTGGTGGCTGAGTTGGCTAAGCATCCCATTCTTGATTTTGGCTCAGGTCATGATCTCACAGTTTGTGGGTTCAAGCCTGGCATTAGGCTTCATGATGACAGCACAGAGCCCGCTTGAGATCCAATCTCTCCCTCTCTCTCTGTACCCCTCCCCCGCTCACACACTCACTCTGGCTCTCTTTCAAAGCAAAAAATAAATAAATAAATAAATAAATAAATAAATATTAAAATATAAAATAAAAATAAAAAGAACAAACTATCTCTACATGCAAAAACACAGAAGAATCTTAAAAATACTATATCAAGAAAAAGAAAGCACATACAAGAAAAAACATACTATAGAAGTCTCTTAAATGGAATTTAAACAGGCAAAATTAATCTATGGTGATAGATATCAGAACAGCAGTTACTTACAGGGGAAGTATTGGCTGGAAATGAGTACAACAGAACTTTCTAGAATGATGGGGGTTTTTATACCTTGATGTGGAAGATATAGGTCCATGGGTGTTATACATTTATCAAAACTTAACAACCTATACATTCAAGCTCTGTTGATTTTACTCTATGCAAATGATAGTTACATCAATAAAAACTTTGTTAGCACAAATTTGTGAAGATCAAGTCAAAAAATGAAAGTTACATTGTAAAAATTGGAAATCTGTATCAGGATATTGAGCAGACACCTGCCTTTTCTATGAAAAAAAAAAATCTTTAGAAAGTAGCCAAGAATCTATTGTCCCTAGAGCTGTGCTCCAAATAGACTACTATCTGTGTTTGATGATGTGGTAGAAATAAGAGGCAACAGTAAGCCTCCCTCTGAAAAGCACCTGGGAAAGGAAAGCCTGACCTCCAGCTTCTCTGGTCACCAGTGCCTGCAGCCTGGGTTCACCTAAAACCACAGGGCAGCCATTAGCAGACAGAGCGGTCCAAACTCAGGATGAGCTCCTGTGAAGCTCAGGATCTTCCTTACTTTCTTCTGCAAATTACTATAAAATACTCAGCTGACACAGGATTTAAATAGCATTTTTTCGTATTTAAAGCTGTAGGAGAACCATTCGTTACTGATTTCACATTTTATTCGTAAGCCAATAAAAAATTCCCCTAGATCCTTAGTCTGTGTTTCTGAAGTGGAGTGTTAGACCATCTCCCAGGGAAGCTAAGATGTGTGCACCTGCTGGGAAGGAGCAAAAGCAGGGGAGACCCAGGAACAGACATCCCTTCAGGGGAAAAGCTGTTTTTTCTTCTGTATTTGACTTTTCTGTTTGGAAACCCTGTTTCTCTCCTCTGCTGTGAGGGACCTCATCTCTACTGAACTATATGACCGAAGTCTTCCCATACAAAATAAAAACTGCACAATAGTGCTGGCTTTCAAGGATTTATAATGTTTATGCATCTTGGGGAAATTTTTCTTTAAAATGTTTACCATTTATTTAGATTACTTATATGGTCCAGGACACCAAATTATTGGAGATAGTGAATCCTTTAAGTAAAATCTTGTTTCTCAGAATATTTTAGAATTTTTAAAAAATGTTAAGTGTTCAGAAATCTGGTATTTGAAGCTGTTTCCTTCATTTATACAACTAGTGCATAGTTAAATTCACATTTGTTGGTATGAGTTGTAAGTAGGTTAGAGATTTTTTTTAATTTTTAAAGTTTATTTATTCATTTACTTTGAGAGAGAAAGAGACCATGAGTGGGGTAGAGGCAGAGAGAGAGGGAGAGAGAATTCCAAGTAGTTTCCAAGCTAACAAAGTGCAGAGCCTGATGTGAGATTCAAATTCACGAGATCATGACCTGAGCTGAAATCAAGAGTCAGATGCTTAACAGAATGAGCCACCCAGGTACCCCTACCCAGTGCATTCTGAAGGCAGCATTGTGATTACAATTCTATGCTATGGTGTCTGTAATCCTTCTACCCTCCATTCCCTGTATCTCCCACACCACCTTTATAGATTTGCCAGACAAATGAGGCTTAGCAAATGCCGTCATCTGGCCACTCGATGGGGGTCTTATAATCCTTGATCACTTTCTTTGTAATTTATTCCCTATTCTAAAACAATGTCTAGTGAGATGGAAATGCCAGCCACATGACTTTTCTCTTTATGGCTCATTCACTGAGAAAGTACAGCAAAATTGCTGGATTCCATCATTTGGAATGAAGGGTACATGATCAGGACAATCAATTCCTGCTGAGCAGCAGAGAAGAGATCAAGTACCCTGAAGGGAACACCTTAGCAATTTAAATTAAATCTCAATTTGACCACCTAAGAAAGTTGAAGGTAGCTGTGACTCAGAGACTTCACCTCAAATTAATCTATTCTCAGTTTTGTCCCAATGCTTCCATCAAGCAGAGACCATTTCTGTGGTACACTGTTCACTGGTGTTTATGTGCTTGCTTCATGAGGGCTGACATACTTGTGTAGGTGTCTTACAACACAATCAGCAGGGTTGCTGGATAATTCTGCTCCAAGTGCTCAATTGTTAATTTTGAGTTGTGGTCAATTATATAAATGCCTTTCAATATTTAATTCCAGAAAATTCAAACACTAACAAAACCTGCAGACTTTAAGTAAATCTGGGTGGACACTTAGTCCAAATCTGAAAGGAATGTAATTTCCATGACAGACACTTCCTTCAGGCCACTCGGCACAAATGTGTTTCCCCAGGTACGAAACTTCAGGTTTTGTCTGCCTCTCAATGACTGCCTTCGTCTCAGACTTTCAGCTTCTAGAACTTTGAGAAAGAAAGTCTGTTCTTTATAAGCCCCCTAGCCAATGGTACTCTGCCAACAGCCCACTTGCACAAACTAAGACAGACTTTATGCATTGCTAAGAGATGAGTCCTGATTTCCACATATGGGTGTAAGCCTCTGTAGGGCTGGATGGACAGACAACACTACTCTTCTGGGCTTCCCTTTTGAGGCCCAAGAACAGGATTGTTTGGCGTGAGAGGTGAAGATGGCTGCTCTTCTCCACCGGACAGGATAGAAGCTGAAAAAACTTGAAGGCATTCTGGACATCAAAGCTTAACTTGGAGCAGCAGAGGGATTAGTGGAAATAAAAAAAAAAAATAGCCTGTACAATGTTTATCAGGCTTTTTTCTATGTAATCCATTGCCTAAGGAAGGAATAAATTAAACTGTGTGATTTCTTTTTTCATGTATATCAGATTAAAACTTATATGCCACTTACTTTCACTCAATCATATAGCATGTTCATCCTTTATGTCAGTACATGTAGATCTATGTGGTTCTTTTATATGGTTATGTGGAATTCTACCACAGGGACATATCTGGTGGAGGATGTTGACCTGTCCTCAGATTGATATTTTTCCAATATAAGTGCTGTACAAATATTCTTGTACATGTGTGTGGATACTTCTTTAGATTCTTGGGGAACATACTAAATCAATTAGTATTCCCATTAAAATTTTGCAGATATCTTCTAATTGCCCTCTAAAAATCCTAAGCCAATTTATACCTTCACACAGTGTGTGAGAGTTCTCCCCCCCACATCCATCCTAGCTCACACTGGATGTGTTAGTTGGGAATCTACAGATTCAAATTGTTCTGAGGACTTCTCTATGGTAGAACTCAATTCATTATGAGTGTTTTTGCTTTGTCTTTAATATTTAAAAAAAACAACAACAGATTAGTACTGTCTATAATGATCTGTGGTGGGTAATCAATTCTTAAAATAGAATCATGTGGCATGTCACTTTTTGCCACAAGTGGCCATGTACAAACCAGTCTAAGTGAATAGAAAGCATATAGTCTTCCTCTTTTCTTCCTTATCTCTATTTTAGATGTATACTGATTCACTGAAGAACAACTCTCTAGCAGTCTCAGGAAAATATGAACTGGTGTCATTCTTCCTTCGCATCCCAATCACATGATTTTTTTCTGAGCACAAATGTATTATTGCTTATTTATTATTAACTGTGAGCACAAATGTATTATTGCTTATTTATTATTAACCCCCCAGTGAGGTATCCAGAAATCAGACTGTTAGCAATATCTCCACATCTGCAGACAGCAATGATAGTCACATGAAGACTGTCATTGCCATGGGCCTGTCACAAGGCTCTGTCCCCTTAACCAATACTGAGAGGAGCCTGCAGTGAAGGAGGGGGCCTGTAGGCAGTCAGCTGGGTCATCAAGATGGCAGGGGGCTAGAATGGCAGCAGCACAGAGTGAGATGGTCCCCAAAGCCAGTTTCTCCTGCAGGTTTGTAATATCATAAGCGTCTGTCTACCACAAATGAGCATAAGGTTTGTAAGGTCATGTGGCCCTGACCTCAAATCTGTGCCCTGGGGCAGGAAAGCTTCCTGGAATATGAGGCATAATTCTGCCTAACATGGCTCAACTAAGCTGATGCAACGAAAATGCACCAATTCCTTTCCCCAAAGAGGAGATAAGGTTCTGGAATGATATGTATTTATCTCCTTGATAAGTAAATAGTAAAATGAAAAGCAACAAAAAATACCATGATATATGATATGTTCAAAGTGCTGAAAGGAAAAAATCTATAGTCAAGAATATTCTATCCAGCAAGGCTATCATTCAGAATAGAAGAAAGATAAAAAGTTTCCCAGACAAATGAAAGTTAAAGGAATCCATAACCACTAAACTAGACTTACATGAAATGTTAAAGGTGACTCTTTGAGTGAAAAGGAAAGACCATAAGTAAAAGTAAGAGTAGTGGAAAGCACAAAAGCAGTAAAAAATTAGTATATCTGTAAAAATCAGTTAAGAAATTCACAAAATAAAAGGGTGTAAAGTATGACACCATATACCTAAAATGTGTGTGGGGTGAGAGGAGTCAAGAATGGGTTCAAATTTGAGCAACCATCAACTTAATATGAACTGCTATATGCAGAATAAAGGTAACTACAAATTAATAACCAGTAATAGATAAGCAAAAATAAAGAGAAAGGAATCTGAGTATATCACTAAAGAAAGCCAAATACTCATGACAGAAGAGAGCAAGGGAAGAAAAGAACAGAGAAAAACAGCAACAACAAAACATAAAATAAGTAACAAAATACTAATAAGTACATATCTATCAATAATTACTTTGAATTTAAATGGACTAAACACTCCAATCAAAAGACATAGTGGATAAAAGAACAAGATCCTTCTACATACTGCCTACAAGAGACTCATTTCAGACATGAAGTCACCTGCGGATTGAAAGTGAAAGGATAGAGAAACAATTATCATGCAGATGGATATAAAAAGAAAGCCAGACAAAATAGACTTTAAAACAAAGACTGTAACAAGAGACAAAGAAGGATACTATATAATCATAAACAGAATAATCCAATAAGAATATATTAACAATTATAAATGTGTATGAACCCCACATGGAAGCACCCAAATACCTAAAGCAGTTAATAACAAACATAAAGGAACTAATTGATAGTAATCTAATAATAGTAGGGGACTTTAACACCCCACTTACATCAATGGACAGATTTTCCAAAGAGAAAAATCAACAAGGAAACAGTGGCATTAAGTAACACCTTGGACCAGATGAATTTAACAGGTATATTCAGAACATTCCATCCTAAAACAGCAGAATACACATTCTTCTCAAGTACACATTGAATATTCTCCAGAATAGATCACAAAATATGTCTCAACAAATTCAAAAACGTCAAAGTCATACCATGCATCTTCTCTGAAAACAATGCTATGAAACTAGAAATCGATCACCAAAAAAAAAAAAAAAAAAAAAAAAAAACCAACCCTGGAAAGACCACAAATACATGGAGTTTACATAACATGCTACTAAACAATGAACAGGTTAACCAAGAAATAAAGGAGGAAATTTAAAAATACATAGAGAAAATGAAAATGCAACATTCCAAAATCTCTGGGATGCAGCAAAAGCTGCTCTAAGATGGAAGTTTACAGCAGTACAGGCCTACATCAAGAAGGAAGAAAAATTCCAAGTATATAATCTAACCTTACACCTAAAAGATCTACAAAAAGAAGAACAAACCAAACCCCAAACCAGTAGAAAGAAGTAAAAAATAAAGATTAGAGCAGAAACAAACAAAATAGAAACTAAAAACAAGGAAACAATAGAATAGATAAATGAAACCAGGAACTGGTTCATTTAAGAACATCAACAAAATTGATAAACCTTTAGCCAAACTCATCACAGAGAGAAAGAGAGAGAGCTCAAATAAACAAAATCAGAAATGAAAGAGGAGAAATAACCACCGATCCCACAGAAATAGAAAAGATTGTAAGAGAATATTACAAAAAATTATATGCCAACAAATTAAACAACCTAGAAGAAATGGATAAATTCCTAGGAACACATAACCTCCCAAAGATGAATCAGAAAGAAATAGAAAATTTGAACAGACCAATTACCAATAATGAAATTGGATCAATAATCAAAAACTCCCAACAAAAAAAAGTCCAGGACCAGACAGTGAATTCTACTGAACATTGAAAGAAGAGTTAAAACCTATTCTTCTCAAATTATCCCAAAAATAGAAAAGAAAAGAAAACTTCCAAATTCATTCTATGAGGCCAGTATTACCCTGATACAAAACAAAAGACACCACACACATTAAAAAAAAGAACTACAGGTCAATATCTATTATAAACATATGCAAAAATCCTCAACAAAATACTAGCAAACCAAATCCAACAATACATAAAAACTCATTCACCATGGTCAAGTGGGATTTAATCCTGGGATGCAAAGATGGCTCAATATTCACAAATCAATGAATGTGATACATCACATCAAGAAAAGAAAGGGTAAAAACCATATGATCATTTCAGTAGATGCAGGAAAATCTTTGACAAAGTAAATCTATTCATGATTTAAAAAAAAGAAACCTCAACAAAGTAGGCTTAGAGGGAATATATCTCAACATAATAAAGGTCATGTACGAAAACCCACAGCTAATAGCATTCCTAATGGTGAAAAACTGAGAGCTTTTCCCTTAAGGTCAGGAACAAGACAAGGATGTTCACTCTCACTACTTTTATTCAACATAGTACTGGAAGTCCTAGTCACACCAACCAGACAAGAAAGAGTAATAAATCAGTAAGGAAAAAGTAAAACTTTAACTACTTGCAGATGACATAATAAAATCCTAAAGACTCCACCAAAAATTACTAGAGAAATGATAGATGAATTCAGTAAATTCACAGGATACAAAATCAATGTACAGAAATCTGTCATATTTCTATACACTGACAATGAAGCAGCAGAAAAAGAAATTATGGAAACAAATTCATTTACAATTGCACCAAAAACAATAAAATACCTAGGAATAAACTTAAGCAGGAGATGAAAGACCTCTACTTTGAAAACTATAAAACATTGATGAAAGAAATTGAAGATGACATAAACAAATGGAAGATATTCCATGGATCAGAAGAACAAATATTGTTTGAATGTCCATATTGCACAAAGCAATCTACATATTTAATGCAATCCCATCAAAATACCAACAGCATTTTTCACGGAGCTAGAACGAACGATCCTAACCTTTGTATGGAACCACAAAAGACCTTGAATAGCCAAACAAATCTTGAAAAGGAAAATTAAAGCTGGAAGTATCACAACTCCAGATTTCAAGTTATACTACAAAGCTGTAGTTATCAAAACAGTATGGTAATCAAAACAGTATGGTACTGGCACAAAAATAGACACATAGATCAACAGAATAAGATAGAAAGTCCAGAAACAAACCCACGATTATATGGTCAGTTAATCTTTGACAAAGGCAAGAACTTGCAATGAGAAAAAGAATCTCTTACAAATGGTGTTGGGAAAACTGGACAGCAATATGCAAAAGAATGAAACTGGAACACTTACTTACACCATATACAAAAATAAACTCAAAATGGATTAAGGTCCTGAATGGATACCAGACCTGGAACCATAAAAATCTTAGAAGAGAGCACAGGCAGTAATTTCACTGACATTTTTACATATGACACCTGAGGCAAGGGAAACAAAAGCAAGAATAAACTATTGGGACTACATCAAAATAAAATCTTCTGCACAGCAAAGCAAACAATCAACAAAACTAATAGGCAATCTATGGAATTGGAGAAGATATTTGCAAATGACATATCCAGTAAAGGCTTAGTATCCAAAATATATAAAAAACCTACAGAACTCAACACCCAAATAACAAATAATCTGATTTAAAAAATGGGCAGAAGACATGAACAGACATTTCTCCAAAGAAGACATTCAACTGGTCAACAGACATAGAAAAATGCTCAACATCTCTCATCATCAGGGAAATGCAAATCAAAGCTACAAGGAGATATCACCTCACAACTTACCAGAATGACTGAAATCAAAAACACAAGAAACCACCAGCGTTAATGAGGATGTGGAGGAAAAAAACACTCATGCACTGTTGTGTACTGCATCTTCTTTATCCGTTCACCTATCAGTGGACACTTGGGCTGCTTCTATTTTATATATATATTTATAATATGTATATAAATATATACATACATAATATGTATAAATACAAACATATATATGGATGTGTGTATATATATATATACATATATGACTCAAGATATGTATATATTAAGTCATAATATATTGAACCATTAAAAAAGAATGAAATCTTGTCATTTACAACAACATGGATAGAGCTATAGAGTATAATGCTAAGCAAAATAAGACAGTCAGAGAAAGACAAATACTACATGATTTCACTCATATGTGGAATTTAAGAAACCAAACAAATGAACAAAGGGGGAAAAAAGAGGCAATCCCCCCAAAAAGATTCTTAACTATAAAGAACAAAGAGATGTTGCCAGAGGGGAGGTGGGTGGGGGGGTTGGGTCAAATAGGTAAATGGGATTAAGAGTACACTCATCTTGATGAGCACTGAGTAATATACAGAATTGTTGAATCTCTATATTGTACTCCTGAAACTAATATAACACTATATGCTAATTATACTGGAATTAAAATAAAAATTAAAGGGGTGGTTGGGTGAGTCGAGTGACCGACTCTCGATTTCAGTTCAGGTCATGATCCCAGGGTTGTGGGATTCTCTCTCTCTCTCTTCTTCTGCCCCACTCCCACACTTGCTCCCTTGCTCTCTCTCTAAAAAATTAAATTAAATTAAATTTTAATATTCTATGTTCACGCACATATACACAAACAGAAATGTATTCATAACAAAATAGAAAGGAAATCCTCATGACGATTACAGTCTCCATCACTGGCACTGGTCACGTGGTCCTACATAGCTGGTATTTATAACTACTTTCTTCCATTAGGCATTCTGTATTTCCTTAACCTTCAGTTTGCACCTGAGCTAGTTGTGGTTCTTTACACGATATGGTGACCCTAACCTTTATCTCTTATGGGTCCAGGCCATTATTAGTCCTGCCTAGATTGGACTGTTGTAATTTTCCATTGACCTTAATCATAGGCCACCCAGAGAGATCTCTTGTATTCCAGACATACCCTTCCTTACCCCCACTGCGGAGTAGCAAGTAAGGAACATTCACACAAATGAGCTCCTTCTTTACCTGTTGACTCAGAGGCATGAGGAACCCAAAGTGGCTGGGAGGTAGTATTAACTTCCACACCAGTAGCTTCACTGTTGTGTGGCTTCACTATTTTCTTCTTAAACTAAGATATCTAGGCCAGAAGAGCATAAGGTTATAAGAACAATAAACAAAAATTTACTAGTAGGTCACTAGAGATAATAGTGAGTGGTGCCATTTCCATTTCCACCCCTTAATTCTCAGACCTTTTTATCTTGTTTGTTGGGGAAAAAGCACCATATTGGATGCTGATTCACACACCACATACAAACTCTTAGAGAACCTTACCTTAGCTTTAAATGTATTGCCACCATGTTGGCACTGTAATTGAGCCTTCAAAAGGTCATTCCACCATTCTATCAAGCCAGCTGTTCTGGATGGCAGGGAACATAATACCAATGAGTTCCATGAGCATGGGACCATTACTGCACTTCATTGGCTGCAAAGTGTGGTCCTTGAACACAAAAATGCTGTGTGTAATACCATGACTGTGGATAAGGCATTCTACAAATCCATGGATGGTAGTTTGGGCAGAAGCATTTTGTGCAAGGAAGGCAAATCTGCTGTATTCAGACTGTTCCAGGAAGAACAGAAGACTTCCCATTCCATGACAGATGTGGTCCAATGTAATCAACCTGCCACCATGTAGCTGGCTGATCACCCTGGGAATAGTGTCATATCAGGGACTCAGTGTTGGTCTCTGCTGCCAGCAGATTGGGCACTCAGCAGTGGCCATGGCCAGGTTACCTTTGTGAGTAGAAGTCCATGTTGCTGAGCCCATGCACAACCTCCATCCCTGCCACCATGGCCACTTTGTTCATGGGCCTGTTGGGCAATGAATGGAGTAGCTGGGGAAAGAAGCTGAATGCTATTCATAGAACAGGTCATCTTACCCACTCCTCCTATTAAAATCCTCCTCTGCTGAGTTCACCCTTTGGTAAGCATTCACACGAGACACAGATATCTTCATATTTTCTACCCATTAAGAGAGGTTTACCCACATACCTTTTCCCTAAATTTCCTTGGGGCCATTTATCCAATCATGGTCCTTCCAAGTCTCTGGTCATCCTACTAAACCATCAGCCAAGCTCATGAGTCAGAATATAATCCCATGTCTGGCCATTTCTCCTTCCAAGCAAAGGGAAAAACTACATGCACCACTAGAAGTTCTGTCCACAGATAGGATCTCCCTTCCCCACTGTTCAAATATGTCCCAAAGGAGCTTCAGTGCTACAGTTGTCTATTTTGGGGTGGTGCTTGTCCATCATAGAGAACCAACTGTAAACTAAGCCCCAGTCTTCTCTTTCTCTATCAACAGACTATAGAGAGATTTCAGTGAGGCCGTAAGTGCAGGTTGGAAAGAGAAGGCAGAGGTTGGGTACATGGGCATTTGGGCCCCTTCCTAAGGTAAATAACCTACTTGTGCCTTCAGGGCCTACTTAGGCCTGATTGTGCACATACCACTTCCATCTGATGAAGGAGTGTTGATGTGCATGTCCAACTTTATGGCTTGGTGCATCAGATAACATCCATGAATGACAGGCATCCCAGGTCCCACTGTAATCTAATGACCTGTGGTTAAACTTTCAGTCTCTACTAAGGCATGATAAGGTAGACCAAGACCTACTTATCAAAAGGAGAGTAGGGCTCTCCTCTAAAATCCTCAGGGTCTGTGCTGTGATTCACCTATAGGGGACTGGCAAAAGTTCCAAAGAGCACCCCTATCTGCCACTGATGCTTCAAGCACCATTGGATGCGACCCAAGTGGCCAAGTGGCCTGAATAGCAACTGAACCTAATTCTTACCTCACTCACAGAAGCAGTATTTTGGGTCACTCAGCAAATAGGCTGGACTAACACATCCAAATGAGGAATATGTTGCCTCTAAAATCCAAAGGTAACCTTGTACCTCTGTTTTGGTTGTAAAAAAAAGCAACAACTTATCCTTCCCCTTAGGTGTGATATCTCACCCTGCCCCATACCACTGGACACCCAGAAATTTCACTGAAGTAGAGGTTCTTGATTTTTTGTCTGATTTATTTCCCATCCTCTAACACATAAAAGTCTTATGAATATGTCTGGAGAAGTTGCTACTTCTTGCTCAGAGGTCCAATCAACATAATGTCACAGGTGTAATGGATCACAGCGGTATCTTCTGGAAAGGAGGGATAATCATGATCCAAGGAAACTAAACTATGACATAGGACTGGAAAGTGTATACATCCCTTAGGTAGGACACGCTTAGTGTATTGCTGACCTTTCTAGCTAAAAGCAAGCTGCTTCTGGTTGGTCTTATGACAGGGATTAGAAAAAGGGCATTTGGCCAGATCAAAGATGCTCACCAATACCAGGAGTAGTGTTAATTTGCTCAACTAATGCAAGCACATTTGGTTTTCATTGCAACTAAAGCCACAACGTAGTTAAGCTTATGATAACCCATGTTCTCCAAAATACATCTGTCTTCTCCACAGGCCAAATAGGAGAGGCATACAGGGACATGGTGGGAATTACCACACCTGCACCCTTAAATTACTTGATGGTGGCACTAATCGCTGCAACCTCTCCAGGAATGTGATGTTGCTTTCGGTTGTTTTCTCAGGTAGAGGCAGTTCTGGTGGCTTCCACTTGACTCTCCCACCATAATCATCCTCACTTCCCGTCAGGGAACCAATGTGGGGATTCTGCCAGATATATGGCTATATATATCTATTTCAGTTATGCATTCTAGCACCAGGGAAATAACCACAGGATGGTTTCAAGACCTATCAGGCCCAATGGGAAATGGAACTGTGCAAAACCCAATTGATTGCCTGACTTCCATGGGCCTATACTCTATTGGACCATGGTGATATTTGAGGTCTGGAATTAGTGCCAATTCAGAGTGTCTAGTAGTCCCTAGAAGGTCTAATTATTTCCAATGTAGAGTTATCCTGGTAAAAGGCCATAGGTACATTGGGGATAGCTGGTAGAAAGATAAACAGGATAATTTTTGGTAGTGTACCAGTGTCCTTCCTTAGGGGGACCTAGACTCCCTTTCATTCAAGGGTTCTGGGTCTATAAACTGACTCAAGTCTGGGAATTATTGAGAGGTATTATCTTCTGTTTTGTGATTCAGGGTAGCTTCTTGTTCACTTGACTTGGAATTTTTCTGCTTCATTAAAATTTAGCAGTCTTTTTATCTATTTTAGTTCTAGGAACACTGTGATCAACCAGCCAACACCACAGGTGTGCATGAGGCAGACAATTCTGATTGCTGCTCTGACTCTGCTGTCCATCACAGTGATGGCACCGGCCCTGCCTTGGGCTGCTGAGTGTTGCCACTGGGCCTGTCACAAATTCATTTCTCACAAGGTGGTAAAAATACATCTTCTGCATCCTCCCAGTGTGGGTGTGAATGTCTTAAGTGATAAATCCAATCTAACATTCCAACCTTCCTATACCTGTGAATCCCTGCCTCTACATTAAACCAGGGCAGGTCCGGCATTTCCAACTCACTCACTATGGACATTTTGGTCCATGTATCACAACCAACCAAACAAACTGCTAGACCCAAGCTGCAACATTAAATGCAGAACCTCTTCTTAGGGAGAAGAGATATGAATTCACATCAATGAATTCATTCTTATCCAAGTATATGTTCTTCTCCCCACTGCCTCACTCCCTTAAGATCCATTCTTATACATGTTCCCCAGAGTTGGTTACATAAGTTAGAAAACTCGAGTAGTTCCTTTGGAGTATAGTGCACCTCCTCATGGGTCACACTTTATACCTCACCTTTAGGGGCCTGTTGGGACTAGTCTCTATTTACAGGTCTAGAAGCAAAGAGGGGAGACAGGGGTGGGTCCTTTCTTAGTCTTAGCCTGCCTTAAACTCTGGCTAGCCAGGCTACCATAACAAAATATCACAGACTGGGTGGCTGAAATAATAGAAATTTATTTCTCACAGTTCTGGAGGCTTGAAAGTTCAAGCTGAATGTGAGAGAGGATTGGCTTTATGGTAAGAGCTCTCTTACTGTCTTGTACATGTCCAGCTTCTTGTGGTGCCCTCAAATGGCCTTTCCTTGCTATGTGAGCTAGGAAGACACAGACCGAGAGAGAGGGAGATCTGTTTCTGTTCATGTTCTTACAAAGTTACCAACCTATCATATTAGGACCTGACCCTATGGCCTCATTTGACATCAATTACATCTTAAAATGCTTTATATCCAAACAAGGTCACATTGGGCATTAGACTTTAGCATATGAATTTGGGGCAGAATACAACTCATGACAAAGGCTATGAATTTGTAGGGAAGAAATGATTCTTTTTATTGTTCTTGACTAAAAATTAGCATTCCCTTCAACTATATATGTCACCAACAAATCAGAGTAATATTTACAGTACCCATGACTTTGTCATCATAGGAAATCAGATATTTCATATCAATTATGGTTGGTCTAGATATCTTATAAAAGTATTTACTCTTGTCACTATTTTGAAGTTAGAACACTTAGAAGATCCCCCACTGGAGGTACACATATTATCATGTTACCCAATTTGATTGATATATTTTGATAAATATATTTCAATATCCAGTTACCTTGTTAGTACATGTACTTTATTTCAAACATTTGAGAGCATTATTGTGAAACAGGACCCATGGGTATCATCTGATTGCCAGAGGTGCCAGGGCTGAGAGGCCCCCATTATGGTTGTTGGATTTGGGGTCACACTCTGCTGGTTAACAACTATCAGGATCACCCAGGATTGTCTCAGAAGTGATGTGTGGAAAGGTGAGCTGACATTTAGCCATGAAGTCCCACTGAAGACAAAGAAGTTTAATGATCAAGGCCTCTAAATTCAAACTTGAGAGCATAATATTTGATAGCCAGTACAGCACAATCATGGTCAAGAACTCTGGAACTATGTGAAGGAGTCCTGAAGCCTTGAAAATAAAGATAAAAATTACCATCATGTTGATAGAATATTAGCAGCCTACCTTCTCTCATAGAATTAATTCTGCACTAGCCAGCACATAGCACATAGCACCACACGGTAGTACCAGCCCCGGGATTGAAGGCTGGCAGTCATTAAAGATAATCAAAGAGAATGCAGAGGACAACAGCTAATGCTCTATGCTGCAGTCCTGGGGACAGCAACCAAGGGACCACAGCCTTCCCTGGGGCCCCATGTCATTACCCCAGACACAGTCTCTAACCCTCTGCCATTGTGTCCATTCAACATTTCTGGAAAGTGCCTCCTTTGTGACTTGCACTGATTCATGGGGAGATCCTCCCTTCTCCCCCCAGGAACCACAACTCTCTTCTCCTAGCAGAAAACTCCTCCACCCCTGAGTTATTTCTTCTAGAGTAGGTCCTGAGGTGTGGTTGTCAGGGCTGAGGGGAGACTGTATCAGATGTTGAGAGAGGCCCTGTAGCGGCCTGCAGACCTACGTCATACATGACAGTGATACTTTCAGAAATGTCAGTGTTCTTTTCAGGTTTATGTTTCTTTTCTGGGGACATGACCCCTCTACAGTCAGTGACATCTTTGTCCCACAGAAGATCAGGATTTGAATAGCAGGAACAAAAAGAGGAAAGAGTCACTGTTCAGCATTTGACATCCTGAATACAATTCCTGAGTCCACAAGAGTCTTGAGCACCAAGCTTTGAAGAGAGAAAAAGGGTGTCCTAATACCAGGGCCCAAAAGGAAAATGTCCTTTAAGGTCACTGTCATCAAGGTATGAAGTGTCCATTGTCTATGGATGAGAAGGCAGAAGTGTCTCCCCAATACTGGGAAAGGGCAGGGGGTTCTCAAAGGCCAAGGGCAGGAGTCTGCTTGCATTCAGGCTGTGCATGGCTTGGGCCTAGAACGGGTGGCTCTGGAAGATTCCCAGGCACTGCCTTTGGCCACAAAATGATCAGGTCACACATCCTGGGATGACAAAGGGCAGCAAATACAGTTGTCCCTAAGACCCCAGGACACTTGTACAGGCATGGGGAGGAGAAGCTCCTTAAAGAAACAAAGAGACTAGATTTTACTTGAGTACTTACAAGTCACATTTTATTTTAAGAAGAATAGTGAAATATGACAGTTCTCTTCTAGTTCTACTCAGCCATTAATAAGGATAAAGGTTTACAAACAATTAAAGAAAATGTCAGACTCTCTAATGGGTTAAGACATTTTTGTCATACCAGCCACGTGTGCTCAGCTTTGGGTTCCTGTGTCTGGACTACTTCCCCACCCTCTAGTCTCCTCCACCTGACTTGTATGCTTTCCTGTTGCAAAGGGAACTGTTCTCAGTTGATGCCCCCTGATTCACATAGTGGAGGCTCAATGAGTTCAGAGGAATCCCAGCAGCCTGGGCAATATCCAATCCAAGCTGTGCCAAATGGTGTTACTAGAAACGTCAGGCTTGGTACCTATAATCACCTGTACAGGAGAAGATCCCACCCCAGGCACACAGGGCTTGGGTTGAATACAGGCGAAATGTGGGCCCACAGCAGCCTTTTCCAGGCACCATAAGGCAATCTACACACCACACATGCATTTCCAGGGGCCGGACAGGAAATATGCTGTTGCAGGGAAGATACACAGCCTGCTGCACCCCTGCTTGCTCAGAGCTTGTGATCCAGACAGGTGGGGCAGCAGAAGGTCCCAGGTGGCTGGTCACACTCACAGGACTGCACCAGGGAGCTGGACCCCAGGAGGTCAGCACTGCCCTCCTGAGACCACACGCCACCATCATGCCCAACTTGTTGCTTGTTCTTTTTCCAGGAGAGAGGGAAACAACTTCCCACACTCACCTGCTCACTGGGAAGCAAGTTGAATTGCTTTTTACTGTGATGAAATACGCATAACAAAATTGACCCCTTTTAACCATTTTCATTTAGTGCAGTCACATTGTTGCAACCCTCACCACCATCCATTTCCAGAACATTCCTCATCTCAAACTGAACTCTGTCTCCATGAAACACTAACTCCCCACTCCCCTTTCCTCCCAGCCCTCCAATTTCAACTGTGATGAGGGTAACATTTTTGGAAGGCTTATGTTCATTTTTATTGACTTTATTTTATGCAACCCACCCTTGATTCACCAGAAGCATCCATTGCCTTGGGAGGTGTAGTAAAGGAGAGATGAAAATAAGAGTCAAATATTCAGGCTTTGAGCTCTTGCCTTTCAATAAAAAGTCAGGCTTTATGGAAGGACAAACCATCGTTCCAAATGCCAGAAGCTCAGGAGAAGCTGGGTGGGACCTAGGCCATCCTGACTCACAATCGTTTTGTCTCCCACTGTGCTCGTCTTCAGGAAATGAAAGATGTCAGCAAGCAGCATAACTGTGTTAACAAATGTTTATGTGGCTATCGTGGATGAGGATTCCAGGCTTCTATGTAATGTGGAAGGAAGGACAGGGATGGGAAGTTTAGACGGCAAGTGTCAGGATACTCAGGGATTAAAACCTGTTCTTCCCATTCTCCATCCCCGTGTCTATGGAACAGAGACACACTGACCCCTGTGTTTCATGACAGGGCTGTGGTCTGACATGTGCATGACTCCAGGTTTCCTACTAACACTGAGATCTGTGAGCGTGTTTCAAGAGCAGCCAGAATCACTGTGCTTCTCAAAGTGAGGTCCAGCCTGTGGGACAGGAGGTGAGTTTTATAGCATCAGGTGATGGAACCCACATGGCCTCTAAATATTCCATGGGAATGGGCCTGTGGGGCTTTCTTTGTACTTCTATACACCGCTTTTTCTGGAAAAAGCATAACAATAAAGTTTAAAACCACACTGCCCAGAACAAACTGGTCACAAATCTAGAAAACAGAAATAAGAGCCACTGGATTATTTTTTCGCCCACGATTAAATTATTCAACTTAAAGAAATAGCCAAGTATTCCCAGACTCTAACTTTCCTCATTTTTTCAATCTATTCTTCTTTTTTAAAGTGACATTATAAATAATTAACATAAAATTAATTACTTTAAGTAATTAAAATTAAACATGCTTTGTGATGACAAAAGAAATAGGAATTGTTGCTCTTCTTTTTTTTTAATGTTTATTTATTTATATTGAAAGAGAGAGAGAGAGAGGGAGGGAGGGAGCAGGGGAGGGGCAGAGAGAAAAGGAAACAGAGAATCCCAAGCAGGCTCTGCACTGTCAGCACAGAGCCCGACACAGAGCTGGACACGGGATTCAATTGCAGAAAACTTGAGATCAAGACCTGAGCTGAAATCGAGTCAGACACTTAACCGACTGAGCCCCCCACACACCCTGGTACCCGCTGCTCTTTATAAGCAGTCTTACTTTGCAAAACGAAGTCTCAGTCTCCATGTTCTTCATGAAATTTTACTATTCCATGAAATTCCCAGAGTATGGGAACCTCTGACACACAGGAGGGCTGCTCAGGGTTCCAGAGTCAGTAAATGAGAAGCTCATCTTCATTGGAAAACAGACTCAAACTACACACTTTGGGAACTGAGGTAGTAAAATTTATTTGTATTTATCTTCAGGACAGCATCTTGCCAAAATGATGAATGACACCTAATCAAGTAGTAAGTGCACTTTGTCCAGTTTATGGGGCATAAGTTAGATGTCACCAAGAGAAACAATCGGAACATTCTAGAAGATAACCAGTTTTGCATGTTTGTCCTAGGACTGTGTGTTCTCTATATGGAAGGGTCTCTCGTGGGGTCCTCACTATTCACTGCCCCTGTTGACCAATAAAGTCTTCCAGTCATTTCCCAATGGGAGTGCAGGCAGAGCCCAGCTGGACGGCAGGCTCCCAGGTGCAGAGACATGAGGAGGCTGGAGAAACGGGGACCTGAGCCAGGTGGCAAGGGAGTCTCATATGGAGAAGAACCCAGAGCACTAGTGAAAATGCATCCCCAGCGAGGGGAGCCCGCAAAGGATCTCAGCCCCTCAAACCAGATGAAGGATGCAAACCCCCATAGAGTGGTTAATGAGAGTCAACAATCAATGAACACTCAAAATAGGTCACTAGATGAGAAATCTTCACATGTCTGAAGATTCTAAAGCTTACATATGAAAAAAACATCTAACTTGATAGAATTTTTCCAGATTTGAAAAAAATCTTCAAAATTCTTACAGTATTACCAATAGTGAGTTTTGAAACTGGAGGTTTTCAAAAATATCAACAACTATAATATTGACTAATCATTTTTGTCTTTCATCATGGTAGGAAGATTGAATTTTCTTTCCATTCCTACTAAAACTTCACATTATAAAAGCTGTTATATGGTAAGATAATGTAGCAAAAAAGCATTATAAAGTGTGTCAACAGTTAATTAACAAATTCATATATTTTTAGAAAAAGTTCTCGGGGTGTTCTATTAGTCACCCTGACTGTGGGAAATGGGCACTCATGGATAAATCAGTGAGGGTCACAGCTCTTGGCCATGAGAACAGGTCTTTAGAGCCAGAAAAACCCTTGACTCATGAAACACAGACACAAAATACACACACACACAACACACACATGCACACACAAACATTTATAGACAAATGTACACGTATGCATACACACTTTCACAGTATTCACATATAAGTGTACACTCAACACACACACACACACACACACACACACACTACATTACCATATAAATACTTAGCACAGGAGAATAACAAGCCCCCGGGTGTGGGAAGATGGCCTGACAGTCTGAATTGTTAGTAATTGATGGCACAATTTTGTCTAAATCTCTTAAACCCTTTGTCTCCAGATCCCAAGACTGAGTTGAAGCAAACCATCTGTAAGTCTCTTTCAGTTGTAAATTCTGTGATTTCAGGAGGACAAGGAACATCATCTACCCAGAGCTGGCCTTAGGCCCTTCTCTGTGCCCCTGACAGGAGCCCTGCAGGCTGGAGTCACAGCCTTGGGCACCAGCCAGGCCCCCTCACCAAACATCAGTCCCTACAGGCAGGGCACATCACAGCCCCGTCTGTGGGGAAACTCTGCTCTAGAAACTTGTGGAACTTCTTTCCTGCCCTCCTCCCTATGCCACAGTCTTCTTCATTCCTTAGGAGCAAAGACTTGGCCCTGTGAGCAACAGTAATGATCAGCAAGCAACTGAGGCTGGGGTTTGGGGAGATTAGCAGCTGTCCCCTGGTTCATTTCCTGCTCCTGCCACACACATTTCCAGAGGTGCCCATGACAGGGGCCTCACCATTCCTTAAAATCCCCTTTTAGGGGCTCCTCCCTCTCCCTCCTCCAGGGTATTCATCGGGGACTGTGCTCCCGTCCCTGTCCTGGCCTGTGTCTGGAAGCTGCTGAGTCCCAGGCCTGAGGGGGTTGAGGCCCCAGCCTCTCAGCAGCACATGACCTTTGGCTGCAAACATCAAGTCTGATCTTGCTTTCAGATGGCTACCCAAAATACAGCTCCAATCCCTGAAAATAACCCCCCAGGGCCAGTTTTTCAGGCAGCTGTGGAGTTGAGCCCCATGACTGGCTCTGTGAGCAGGTACATTGTCATCCACCTTGTGCCCCTGTCATGAGCCCGGGGCTGGTGCCTATGATAGGTGCTCAGCAAATGTCTAGGGACCATGAATCAGACAACCTCATAAGCAATTGGGCCTGATTAAGTCCTCAAGAATCCTAAGTCTTTATGGCCTTTACCCCATGTATGCATTCAAACGGGGGGGGGGGGGGGGCGGGGAAAGATTCACAGCAAACAAAAGATAGAGGCCAAACAAAATTCTTACCTTCTTTTCCTACAGAACCACTTTAAAGGTTGTTTCTGAAATACCAAGTTCTCCAAAACAGCAATCTATCATTTTTTCTATCCCCATCCCCCTTCTTTGGGGGCCCTGCTTTGCTGGATTCTCTAAAGACAACCGTCAACCTTGTATATTCTTCCGCAAGCTAAAATATTCCCCGGATACTTTTAGGTTTCAGCTTTATCTTTTTTGACTTCATTTTTTAAAAACTGTGGTAAAAGAAGCATAAAATAAGATTGTTCATTTTAGTCATATGTACCTGCGCGGCCCAGAGGCAGCCGGTACGTGGGCATTGCTGTGCACCACCACCACCAGCCGTCTCCAGAACGTTTCTCATCTTGCTCAACTGGAAACGTCGTCGTTGTATCCTTCAAGGAAGGCATTCCACTTTGAGGCTCACTTCCCCTGACATCCCTCCGGGTTTTACAGCCTGGCTGCCATCTAGCGGCTGCTTATGCAGGAACAGCCAGGCCGGCCCTTCATGTTGGAGGGGCTTTTCCAGGGTCACGCCGTGAAGGTGTAGGGGCCAAGGGCAGCTGCCAGAAATGTGCCACTTTGGGATTTTGATTATTATAAATAAAAATTACTTAAGACACTCAGACCCTCCCCCATTCCCCTGAAAGCAGGAAAGAACTCTCCCTGTGGCAGGCGCCCTCCCTGCACCAGGAGACAGAGACGTTCTCGTCACCAGAGAAGGAGATTCAGAGTCCAGAAGGCTGTATAAACAACCCTGTTACTTATTCCTAATTTCGCACCCAGTCCAAATCCTGTTCAGAATTACTTACTGATTGAATCTCCTGGAGTTAAATTTTCCTGATTTTTTTCAGTTCCTCAAAGATCCATTGTCTCTCTGGGAGAAGACATTTATAAATGATATATCCAATAAAGGGTTAATATCTAAAATATATACAGAACTGATACAACTCAACACCCAAAAAACAAATTATCCACTTAAAAAACGGGAAGAAGACACGAACAGACCTTTCTCCAAAGAAGACATCCAGATGGCCAACAGACACATGAAAAGATGCTCAACATCACTGATCATTAATGAAATGCAAGTCAAAACTACAATGAGGTATCACCTCACACCTGTAAGAATGGCTAAAATCAAAAACACAAGAAACAACAAGTGTTGGCGAGGATGTGGGAAAAAAGGAACCCTCGTGCATTGTTGGTGGGAATGTAAAGTGGTGCAGCCACTGTGAATGTTACTCAGAAAGTTAAATCCAGCAATCACACAACTGAGTATTTACCCCAAGAATACAAAAACACCAATTCAAAGGGATACATGCACCCCTGTGTTTATAGCAGCATTATTTACAGTGGTCAAATTAAAGAAGCACCCCAAGTGTCCATCGACAGACGAATGAGTAAAGAAGATGTGGTATATATACAATGGAATATTACTCAGGCACAAAAAAGAATGAAATCTTGCCATTTGCAACCACATAGATGGAGCTAGAGACTATTATGCTAAGCAAAATAAGTCAGAGAAAGACCATATGATTTCAGTCTTATGTGGAATTTAAGAAACTAAACAAACAAAGGAAAAAAAGAGATACAGGGAAGGGGAGAGAGAGAGAGAGAGAGAGAGAGAGAGAGGAATCAAGAAACAGGGGGTCTTGTAGGCTTGAGACTGTCCTCCACCTCACGCACCCCTGAGGGCTTATGGGGTCTCTTAACTTCCACCTTCTCCTTATACTTCCTGAGTGGGAACTTGATACTTTTGAACACTCAGAGAGCAAATTAAACTATGTGCTTCTTTAGCCTGCAGACTGTAAGCAATTTGTCTTCTTTTAATAAATTCTGAGGTTAGGTAAATTCAACCTCAGATGATTACTTTGATGCCGTCACCTTTCTGCCACCTCTGAAACCCCAGAATTATTTCTGAATCCACCCCTCATGTCTAGGGGCTTACCCTCAATCCTTGTGGACCCACAACACAAATTCCTGGCAATCCGCTGTGTTCGGTCCTTCCTCACCTGCAAAGTACTGACGTAGTCTTCACTAGCAAGTGGGGACGATGTACCCAAAACTGACTCTATGACATCTGTCCTGTAACTTAGCTGGGTTGTAACCATCTAAGGTCAAATGACCATGATATCTAGTGCACTTTTTTATTTTGGAAATCCTATGTGTGTATTTACTTTTCTAAAATGTGAAGTTTTTTCCTTATTAAAATACTGTACCTTTGTCTTTATAGATCATTGGTCACGTTTTGTTCCATTTAAGGGTTGAATCAAACAGTGAAAGAGCAACTGACATGAGATGTGCATATTTACAACTGTAAGAGCCAGAGGCCACCCAGCCTTTCCCCTAGTGGACCCCTGGAAAGTTCAGTTATATCCCTAGAGCCCAATCACATTTTTGACTTTACAAAAAGTTATTAGAAACTTCCCCACTACCACTTTATTTTTAATTTTGCCTCAAAAGGTGACATTTATTCAAAGGAAAATAAAAAAGAAGAAATGATAAGATGTCCATCACTTGGCTCCCTTCCCTCCCCCCCTCCTCACTACTACTCAAGTGTCTGACTTCGGGTCCAGTCATGATCTCAAAGTTCATGAGTTCAAGCCCCATGTTGGGCTCTGTGCTAACACCTGCTTCCAGTTCTGTGTCTCCCTCTCTCTCTGCCCCTCCCCCACCCTTGCTCACGCTCTCTTTCTCTCTCTCTCAAAAATAAAGAAAGAAAAATTTTAATTGCTTTATTTTAAAAGGTAAAACTTTATACATCCTTTTAAAACAATAAAATTTCAACATATTAGACAAGTCAATCATACAAAGCTGTTTACGGCAGTAATAAGCAAAGTAGTAACATTTTACCAGTATAAAATACCACAGAATCAAATCACAACTTGTATCCTCAAAGGTTCAAGTGTTTTATCCCACATAATAAAGTGTGGTCAGCTTTAAAATTCATTTTCTGGATGTTTTGTTGCCAATCAAGGTCTTCTTCCCACCATCATCTCACACAGTAGGAAAGCTGGCCAAAGAGGCGATTCCACAATGGTTGTCCCGGTCTTTGGCCATCTTTATGTAGCCATCCATGCCCCAGTCTGTACCCCAGCTGAAAGAAGACAGCATTTGCCATTTTATTCAAATAAATCAAATACATTTGTCTTTATTAACAATGGGACTTGACACTGAGCAGTGCACCAGAGGCCAAGACAGATTCAGAAAGTATCAGGAGAGGCTGTTCTTGTTCATGGTTTACGTTCCAAACCTGCACAGAAAGCTATTCCCCCAACCTTTCACGAAACTGCAAAATGAGAGACAGGAAAAAGAAACTCTCAGGGCACGATGTATTTCAGAAATAAGAAAATTTTCAAGTTTAGAAATGCAGTGGTACCAAAACTATAGCAAGGACCTTAGCAAACTTGAGACAGTACCTTATTAGTATCATCCAATGAATATGTCTGTGTTCTCCCGTGTGGGGTAAAGACTTCTGCGACTTCAGCAGTGTGCTCAAGGGTTTGAGGACCTGCATCCAGACACTAATTCCAAAAAGGATTCCCTTTTCAATTTCAAAGATAAGTATTTTTGGCTTTTTATACCTATTTTTGATCATCCAGTATTTTTTGTTCTCTGTCTCTGTTCCATCAGCACCATAGCCAACCACCAGAACACCGTGATCCACGTCTTCACTGCTACAGCTTGGATCATAATAAATGCCTGGAAAAGTAAAATTCAATGCTGGGGTGACATGTGGCTTATCAACCATGCTGGTAGGCATATCAAACTTCATTAAATATTTAATATTTAAATTACATATTACATAAATTACATTAAATATTGAAATAACATAAATCCAGAGAGATTTTAAAAACAAGATTTTTTAATATGCTAGAGATTTAGGCCCTCATCTAATGCCACCAGAAATACAAGTTGGCACAAACTCTTTTCCAAATAACTTGCCAAGAAGCATAAATGACCGCTTATTGACCCCTTGTCATTCTACTTTTAGGATGTCAGCCTGGGGATACAGCACAAAATACAAAATTATGTGAGCCAAGAGTTTTTTTTTTTCTAGTTTCAATTATATTAATACAATTCCTTAGAAATTTCAAAAGGTCTGATAACTAAAAAAATGTAAATTGAGCTATACCAAATCAAATTCTGTAGCCATTTAAATATATTTATGACAAGCTTAAAATCATGAAGATATGATTCAAGTAATGTCACATAGAAACAACAGGCACAAATACTACATGTACAGAATGAACAACCATGTTAATCAACACACTCAAAATTCTACATTGTATTCTAAATACCTACTAGTCAATTATATGGTACGTCATGGTACCATTTTTCTACCTAAATTTCCATATGAACAAATGCTTACCTTCTTTATAGAAGCGGAAGGTATCCAGGCTTGCATCTATAGCAGCAGAGATGGGCCCCACAGCTGCCAATGTGATCATAAGTTCATTCTCCTTACTAGGGATGTCCCAGTAGTCAGTGACATTGGCAACAGAGTTCTCAGGCCTGTATTTGCAGGAGTCTCCCTTTCAAAGGTAAAGGGGAAGAGACTTGATTACTACCATCCACCTCCTGGGGAACATGAGTTCAAAACAGTTTGAAACTTACTGAATTCAAGACAAATTTGTTATAATGCATCCCAGGAGCTGAAATGCTATTTATTGGTTGTTTTGAAATTGAAAAATCGGCAGGTGTCTATTCAATGACACACTCTCGGTCTCCTTGTCCATAAGAAATTTTTCAATCTGGAGAAATCCATACCAGTATACAAAATGGTATACTGTACTTACCTCCACTTAACATAGAAGTAGGAGCAACTATATGGTAACCATCAAGGCAGAAAACTATGCCGGACTAATAAATTTTAATGACAGTTCTGACAGTCTGCAGATACAAAGTCTACAATCTAAAATGTGAATATAAATATGGTAGCTGTTGTCTTTGAACCTGTTCAACTTGGATAACAAGACAAGAAGCTCTCTTTACCTGTGCATGATATGGATAGGATTCCTCTGAGTCCAGGCCACCATTGTCCTTAACATACTGGAAGGCATTATTCATTAGGCCACCATTGCAACCCTCATTGCCTTCAGCCTGAGAGCAGTCCACCAGGTTCTGCTCACTCAATGAAACAAGTTTGCCAGTTTTCCGGAACATCTGTCCTTCAAGGGCACCAGTTGCACTAAAAGCCCAACAACAAAGACAATAACCCTGAAAACAAAATTGAAAAGCTCTTAGTCTACAAAATAAACAGTAAGAGTTTGACAACAGCCCATAGATCTAAAACTTCCTAAAACAACAAACTGCATATTCTTCCCCAACATCCATAGCAAGGACACTAATTCCTTTTGTCTTCTATTCTTTTTTTTTAATGTTGTGTTTAATTTTTGAGAGCGAGAGAGACAGAGACAGAGTACAAGCAGGGGAGGGGCAGAGAGGGAGGGAGACATAGAATCTGAAGCAAGCTCCAGGCTCTGATCTGTCAGCCCCATTGTGGGCCTCAAACTCACAAACCACGAGATCATGATCTCAGTCGAAGTTGGACGCTTAACCAACCGAGCCACCCAGGTGCCCCTGTCTTCTATTCTTGAGAGGGACCTGCTGAATATTGTCACACCTGATCCTTCACAGGAGTTACATAGCCTTTCTCTCTCCAGTCCACAGATGAGGGGATCTCAACAAAGAAAGGTGCTTGGAACACTTTCCACTTCTTGCGCTTCTGGATTTTAAGGCCATTCATCACCTGCCTGAATTCTTCATTGGTCTTCAAGGAAAAGGAAATAGAATGTTGACAAGCGTGAGATTCTTTTTTTTAAGTACTGTGAGGAAAATAAAAAATAAATAAATAAATAAATAAATAAATAATATTGTGAGGAGGACACACATAACATTCAGCAATCCATGCCACACTCACCATGTCACCAAAGGCATTCATTGCCATTGTGAAGGTGTGTTTCCCTTGACTGTGTTCCTGATTGTGCTGTTCAATCATTTTCATATTCCTCTCCCACACTGCTCTCCTCCATACTTCATCCTGGAGAAAAACAAGTATCTTATCATCTTGATTTCTATTTGAAAGCAAATCACCTGCACCAAGTGGATGTGCTCCCAGCAAGGAAGAGGAACCACAGCCAGGGATGGCCTGATGCTTCTGTGAGCTGTTCTCCAGCAACCACACAGCAGGACATATGCCCACGTTGTGTACAGTCAAGGTGCCCTGCTTACTGCCTTGGTAAGAGCTGGTAAGAGCAGACTCAAGCTACTCTGTGTTATGAACTCCCACCAGCGTGGAACATTCTCTGCAAGTTTCACTGGGCAGTTTAGATGTTACCAACCATGCCATATAGTTTCCCATGTGTTGCCTTCCACTGGGACCATCGTGCATCTAAGCTCTGATAGAGCTGTGGAGCAGCTGAGGCTACCCCCAAGCAAAGGCCAGCCAGGAAGAGTAAAGGATGCATGTTTCAAAAACCTGGGAAGGGAAAAGAAATGAGTATCTGATCAGGCCAAGCTGTCTGAAAAGCCAACCTCCTTTTTTCTGAGATGTAAAAGCCACCCCGGTGAAGTAAAAACATTGAATTTATCCTCCCGAGTATTTCCACAGAGCTGTGGAAGGAGGAAGGCTGAGGATGTGGGATGTGCGGGACACTGCCCTGCGACCTCCGCTTCTTCCGGGGGACTTGGATCTCAGGGCAGGGAGGGAGGGGGGAGGGCCCCGCAGCAAAACCTGCGGGGATCAGGGGGCCGCGGCTGGAGGGGCCAGACCTGCAGATAGAGCTTCCTGGGAGCCCCAAACTCCCGACTCCCAAGGCTGGAGGCCGCGCTGGTTCCGAGAGTGTCCCTCCCGACCCCCTGCTCAGGTCTTGCGCTGGAAAATCACCTGTGACAGGTGCAACTGTGCAGGTGCAGTCACAGGTGTGGGTCCGGGGGCTTCCCACCCTCCCCAGGGAGAAGAGTGCATCCTAGGTGCATTTAAGGCCTGGGACTCTGCCTGGAGGGCCCAGCCCCCACCACCTGCTCCCACCGCGATTGGTTGAGCCGATATGTGGGCGGGACCTCCGTGCTCTGGGACTCCAGTCTTGCTAGTGGCTGGGTTCATGCTTGACCTGCCTAGGGAGGTCTTAACGGTCTCAGTGGTATCCTGGCCAGGAGAGCTGGGGGACCAGGAACAGGACTGAGGAGGGAGGGCGGAGTGGTGGTGTATGGCGCCTGCCTGGGGACCCGAATGAACTAATTACACTGAATCCATGAGCTGGCTAGTGGCTCACGAAAAGTAGTTCATAAGGAAGCCTAAATGGGTTTTCAGCGTCACGCTGCATGTCCTTTAGTCACCGAATTTTTGGTAAAAATCTCCCAGAGGACTGAGAACAGGATAATCTAGTCTAGTGGTTCCTGTTTACTCCAGGCAAATGTGGGGCAGGTAGACGAAGTGGCTAATGCCCACCTTCGGATGTGTTATCACTGTTACAGGAAGGGATGCTCTTGAGTTTGGGAAGACTCTGGAGTGGACTGGAAATGAAAACTCGGGACGCAATTGGACAAGGCTCAAATCCTTGGACGAAAAAGGGGCAGACGGGAGGGGTGTCCAGGGAAGGCGTGGCATTTTGTAATGCTCCTGTCCTACCTCTGACTGTCAAGAATTCTTCTTCCCTCTCAAACCTTTCTCCAAACCAACAGTAACGTATTATTTATTAGGGGGGGAAATGGTTTAAAGAAATGGAGGAAAAGTAGAATCTAGAAACTACATTTACCTCTTCAGTATCCAACCTGGTTTCTTGAGATTTAAGAACTTTAAGAAAAATTAGCAAAACAGCGTTTATCAGGAAACCATGAATTTGCTGTCTGACGACCGGTTTTGCTCTCCTTAGAAACACGCTTCCGTAGGTCTACACTGCCTACTTCTCTGGACCTATGTCAATGATACACCCTAGTGACCTTCCTCACACATCTTCAGGACTTCTCTGCTCCCGGACAGCCATGGTCAAAGGGATTCTGAACACCACCTGGAGTCAGGGTTGGGCCAGCATGGCCATTCTGCAGCTCTCTCCGTGTGGGCCCCTCAGGCCCTGCAACACCCTCAGCCTGTTTCTTCAGTGAGGACATGAGGCAATAACTACATTTTACTCAGAGGATTAAATGAGATAATACATGTCAGGCATGAGCATAGAGTAGGGCTAATTTAATACTGCTTCCTTGTGAGGGCTGTTAAACAGAAATCCACAGGCCCAAAATGGTGTCACTTAGGTTAAGGGCCCAAGTCAGGAAACCAAGACTTAATACCTGACCCAACTGCAGGTTCAACCCCTAGCAAGGAAACCCTGAAAGAGTCAATTTCCTGGTCCACACTGGGGAATTTACTGAGAGCCTTTCTGCTGTCATTAGCAGGGCTACCTTGTCCAAACAATGAATTCTTTGCTAATAAATTCCATTCTTCTCTTTTGGCTATTCCCCTGCTTCTTATTTATTTTTAAGATTTTATTCTTAAGTAATCTCTGCACCCAATGTGGGCTCGAACTCACAACCTCGAGATCAAGAGTGGCATACTCTACTGACTGAGCCAGCCAGACTCCCCTGCCCTGTCTTTTAAAATCTTTCTTTGGTTTAGCTCAGCTGAGTTCCCTTCTACTTGCCAGATGGGATACTGCCTGATTTATGGGTTGTCTAATAAAGCCAATTACTTCTTCAGGTTTACTTGGCTGAATTGTGCAATTTAACAGATTTGGTGGCAGGAACAAGCTCTGGAGTAAACTTCTAGCAGCATTCAGGAAAAGGAGAAATACAAGGCATGGTTTCAAGGTCTTCCTTCTTTCCTAACACTATGGGTAAGCTCCTCTGGGTCAAAGGTCCATTCTGTTTGTCTCTAACTTTGCCTTGAAGCTCCTGATCCCATTAACCATCCATTACAGGTCAGGTCAGCTTGAGCTCCAGATGGTTATGCCAGGAGCCCAATGGTGCTGGTGTGTTTGCCAGGACTTCCACTGAGCTGACAGAAGGGTCTCCCTGAGGCAACCCCTGCCTTTCATGCCACATTCCTCAGCAAGAGGTTCCCAAGGGAATGGATGGTGGTGCTCATAGGGCCTTCCTAGTGACGAGACACAGTGCTGCTGATATATGAAGGAACAGGTTTGTCCTGTTTGTGTAAATAAAGGCTATTGCTAGCAAGATCTTGGAGGCCAAAAAGCCACAAACATTGGTAGGCAAGGGTCTAGCATTTAAAGGCTGCTAGAGCTCTGGCCACCTCAAGAAGGCTGCCATGATAGAATAAGTTGGTCATAGAATAGGTTAGATGGACACTAGGCCACCCTCCAGCTCAAGAAAACTTCCATGCAATAAAAATACACTGTAAAACACACACTATCCCCAGTCCTGTGGCACTTCCCTCTTAGGTATTAGTTCCCCTCTGAGAAAGCCAAATTGAAGGGATCCTTCAATTCTAAAGAGTCAGGTGTGCTAGCTTCCAGCACACCTGCTTATTTTGTGCCTAAAAACTATGGTCCCAGAAGTTATATCAGCAAGATATATAGCTTTCTAGATATCAGTAGATAGCAACAGATATCTAACAAAATGGAAAAAAAATTTTAAAAATAACCTAGAATTACAGTGGCCACCATGAGGAACCTTCCAGTTAGGCCAGATTGTTCATTTAAGAAGTGTACATGAAAGTCAGGCATCCCAATCTAAATAAACAGAGTGGGGTGCCTACTTTAATTCATATGCAGAAGCCTCCAAAAGGCTTCAAGATTATAAAATAGTTCCAGTGAAAGATTCACTACAAAAGGCTACTGAACAATTAGAAACACGAGAGGTGCTTAAGACCAAAGACTGTAAAACTGACTTATGTCCTCCACCTCCTCAGCCCTCCTTTCCCTGAATTCTGTGTCTGCCATTTTCCCATCCCAGGTGCCTTTCCACCTGAAGAGACACCCACCTTTTTTACAGGACACCACCTGAGGTTACAGGTGGTCCTCCTGAGAAGCCTTTCATCCTTGGTCAAAGACTGAACTAAGGCCCACAGTAAAACATTTCATAAACACAGCCAGGGTCCTCAAGAGTTTTCATTTGTTTGTTTATTTGTTTTATTCTTTTTTTTTTTTAATTTTTTTTTCAACATTTATTTTTGGGGCAGAGAGAGACAGAGCATGAACGGGGGAGGGGCAGAGAGAGAGGGAGACACAGAATTGGAAACAGGCTCCAGGCTCTGAGCCATCAGCCCAGAGCCCGACGCGGGGCTCGAACTCACGGACCGTGAGATCGTGACCTGGCTGAAGTCGGACGCTTAACCGACTGCGCCACCCAGGCGCCCCTATTTGTTTTATTCTTAAATAGATTCCCCCTGAGCCCAGGTGAGAGAAGGAAATAAAAATTCACATCATCCCTTCCTTTCCAACTCCAGACCTGTTGGCTATGAATCCTTCTTTCCTGGGAAAAACTATTTCCTTATTGTTCCTTTTGTTTTACATCGTAAGAACATGGTTTGGCTTTCCACTTGCCTCAGCTCTCTCTTTGGCCGTCTTTGGGAGTGGGTCTAGATTTTGTAAAAATAGTATCTTTTACACCCTCTTTGAGGATACCTCTTGGCTCCATGAAATCATTTAATACAATCAGAAATCTTTACTGTGTTTTGGCTAAAACCCAACAAAATACTTATTTTTAATTTAATAGCTTTATAATCAGAAATCTGGCCCAATTAAAAGCTGATATTCAGAGACTGGTAGATTTTTGTTTTTTAGCTTCTCCCTTAAGCAAAATGCACTCAGAGGAAAAAGAAGGCTTTCTACAGGCAGATGGGTGTGTCAGTCCTTTGATATTATTTAGGCAACAACCAATTGTTTGAGAAACTAAACACTGCTGTCCCTGTGAAACTGGGAAAAATACTAGCAGAGAATGGAACAGAAGGCAGATTTGTTAAGCTACACGTAAGTCACTATTGATCACTGTGGCAGAATTTTAGCTATGTGTTGTTTAAAATAATTGTAGTTATAAATAGAGAACACTTCCACAATCACGTAAGGTAACAAAATACTATCGATAAGATCACAGGACATATTGCCCCAGTACACTACATTTTATTAACTCACTGACGTACAATAGAGACGTTTTGCAGAGTTACAGTCTTTGAAGTAGAACAGACCCCCTCCCGATCAGACAGGGAAGCAAAGAATAGAAGACAGCATCTTAAGAATGTGATTTCATTCTCCAACAGTCCTTGAATGCCACTCCACCCGGAGACCCTGGCTGTAATTCTTGCCCTTAAAAATCCTCATTTGTAAACCAGGGGACAATTTGAGACCTTGAGCATTAGCTCCCTGCTCTCCTGGGTGACAACACACCAATAAATAGCCTATCTTTCTTCACTGCAACAGCTGGGTGTTCGTTTCTTTACTGGCTCGCAGTGCATTAGGCGGACAAACACTCTTTAGTTCCATTATACTTCTTTTATGAACCCAGGCTTTACAGGACCAGAGGTGTGCTTTCAAAAACAATTCAAAGACCACCAATCCTTTTTACCAATCCCAACACCTCCCTTATTTATTTTAAAAGGCTTATAAGTACTGTAAAGAAGAAACGTCCTTCTAGAAAGTGTTTGTATTTTTTTCCCAGTGCCTTTACAATGTAAATACTTAGCTTTCAGCCTGGTCTTCTCCAGGAACTCCTTATGGCCCATATCTTTAAGATAAAAATTCCAAGAAGATATTTCTTCTCAAGTAAAAACAAGGAGGAAAGGCCAATGAAAATTTGACCCTCCAAATAAAAATACAATTTTAAGTTTCTTCTCCACAAATTTTTTTCAAAAAATAGCTTTAGCCATCTAGACCAATAACCTTAACTTATTCCATCCACTAAAAAACCCAAACCCAGATCCAGCTTTTATAACTAGTAAATTTTGTACCTATTTTATGGCAGTAATTTTTAAACAGAAGGTGTAAGGTCTGTGTCTATATATTCAAGAAGCTGAGTGAAACTCAGACAAGATGAACTCTCTGTGCTCAGAGACTCACTCTTAGCCTCCCAGAATGGCAATGCATACCTACACGTCACCTCTTCTTGATGTATTCATCTACCAACTGACACTTAGGCTGCTTCCAAAATTTGGCTACTGTAAATAATGCTGCAATAAACACAGAGGTGAATATATCCTTTTGAATTAGTGTTTTTGTATGCTTTGGGTAAATACCGAGTAGTGCAATCACTTGGTCATATGGCAGTTTTATTTTTAATTTTTTGAGGAACCTCCATACTATTTTTCACAATGGCTATACCAGTTTGTATTCCCACCAACAGTGCATGCACTAGACTTCCTTTTTCTTCACATCTTCATCAATGCTTATCATTTTTTGTATTTTTTATTTTAGCCATTATGACAAGTGTGAAGAGATATCTCATTGTAGTTTTGATTTGCATTTCCTCCATGATGACTGATGTTAAGCATCTTTTCATGTGTCTGTTGGCCATCTGAATGTCCTTTTTGGAAAAATGTCTCTTTGCGTCTTCTTCCCTTCTCCCCCCCCCCTCCCTTTTTTAATTGGATTATTTGGGTTTCTAGGTGCTAAGTTTATCAGTTCTTTTTACATTTTGGATATTAATGTTTTATTGGATATGTCATTTACAAATATCTTCTCCTATTCAGTAGATTGTCTTTTAATTTTGTTGATTGTTTCTTTTTTTTATTTCTTTTTTTTAATATCTTCTCTCTGCCTTTTAAAATGTTTCTTTTGCTTAGTTCAGTGGAATTTCCCTCTATTTGCTAGGTGGAATGCTGCCCAATTCATGACTCATTTAATAAAGCCAACATAGATCTTCCAATTTACTTGGTTGAATTGTTATTTAAGAGGTCAAAGACAAAATCTTTCCAGAGGCCTTGCTTATTTCAGAAAACAGTTATTCAAGAATTTCATACACAGGCAATTCCTACTTACTTTTTACTTTCCACGAGCCAGGTCACAAGATTGGTGAAATGAACCATAAATTATAGTGGTAAGCAAGCTTATATGTTACAAGCCAAGATACAGGTAGTAATATTCTTAAATTTGGCTTCCGAAATGATATATTACTCATACATGTCTTAGGACTACACTCACAGAACCTAAAATAAAATTCATTGTCTTCTGTTTTACCCATCATGCTAGAGATAATGTTCTATTGTAAATTACAGATAGCTTTTCTTGCCTATTTGAATTTAGGAGGTCATTTGAGGGTGCTTAGGTGGCTCAAGTTTCCTTAAAAATGATGAGATTACAAGGAGATGACATTTCATACCCAGCAGAATGGATGAAATTGACAAGGGTGCAATACTAAGTGTGGGTGGAGATGTGGGACTGTAACTGAAATAACATGAGTTTGCTCCCTAGTGAATTACAGGTAGAGACTACAACAAGTGGAGTTGTTACCACAAAGAAAACTGTGCATCAAATACAGAGATCACAGGAAGTCTTTTTGTGAAGCCATGAGTCCCTAGGTGGGGATAAAAGGGTTTCTTTTATATAGGGTTAGGATGAGCATTCAGAAAAGAGAGTTTTGTTTTCCATGTAAAGGCAGGCAGATGGTTGCACAGGTGTACTTAAAATACCTATACATGTTATGTTAATGAAGCTTGGGTGGATATTTTAACATTATAATGAGGTAGAGGTAACTGCTGGACACCCCAAGGTCCATCCACACAGATATGAGTCTGCCATTGATCAAGCCCAAAGTGGTCTAGGCCAGCTAAAGCTCTTTCTGTTGTTTGCCTATAAAAGATTAACATGCCTGTGAAGAATGAGGGTGAGTGGGTGTCTGCAGGTGACAGTTTTAACTTTATAAACACTATGGGGCACAGTTTCAGAACCACAGGAACTCTCAGACATTACTAGTGAGCATAAAAGGTAAACCACTCTGGACAGGGGCTCATCAGCTTCTTATAAGGGTAATTATACACCTGCCCACCGGCTCAACAATTCCAGTGTTAGGATCTGCCCAAGTGAGAATGTTCACAGAAGGTTTACTCATAATAACTTCCAACTGGAAACACATGGAGAGGTGTCCATCCAAGGAGAGTGGGTAAACACATGGTAGTATATTAATACTCAACAATTTAAAAAGAACAAAGTATCTCTATGTGCAGCAACAAACATGAATCTCAAAAATACTATGTCAAGTAAAAGAAGGCACATATGAAAAGAACATAGTATATGAAGTTTGAGCAGGCAAAACCAATCTATGGTGATAGATATCAGAACAACAGTTACCTGCAAGGGAAATATTGACTGGAAAGGGGCACAAGAGAAGTTTCTAGAAGGATGGAGATTTCTATATTGTGATCCTGGGGATAGTTAACATGGGTGTAGATACTGGTCAAGATTGACCAGGCTATTCACTTAAGATATGTTAATTTTAATCTGTGTTAAATTCTACCTCAATAGAAACTGCATTACCATAAAATTCGTGAGATCAGGGCAAAAAAGGAAAGTTACATTGTAAAAAATAGAAATCTGTATCAGGATATTGAGCAGATTCCCACCTTTTCTATGAAAAAAAAAAAAAACTATGAAAAAGTAGCCAAGATCTTTCTATTGGCCCTAGAGCTATGCCCCAAGTAAGATTACTGTGCTTGTTGATGTGGTAGAAATAAGAGGTGACAGTAAGCCTCCCTCAGAAAAGCAGTTGGGAAAGGAAAGCCTGACCTCCAGCCTCTCCGGTCACCAGTGCCTGCAGCCTGGGTTCACCAGAAGCCACAGGGCAGCTGTCAGCAGACCCAGTGGTCCAAACTCAGGGTGAGCTCCTGGGAAGTCTGTCCACCCATCAGGCCTTTCTTCTTCTGTAAATTATTCTAAAATACTCAGCTGACACAGGATTTAAATACCATTCTTTCATCTTTAAAGCTGCAAGAGAACAATTAGTTACTGATTTCACATTTATTTGTAAAACAATAAAAATTTCCTCCAGATCCTTAGTCTGTGTTTCTAAAGTAGAGCATTAGAACATTTCCCAGGGAAGGATGCCTGGGTGGCTCAGTTAGTTGCGTGTCTGACTTTGGCTCAGGTCATGATCTCGCAGTTTGTGGGTTCAAGCCCTGCATTGGGCTCTGTGCTGCCAGCTCAGAGCCTGGAGCCTGCTTTGGATTCTGTGTCTCCCTCTCTCTCTGCCCCTCCCCTGCTCATGCTCTGTCTCTCAATAATAAATGAATGTTAAAAAAATTTTTAAAAAAAGAAAAAAAGAACATCTCCCAGGGAAACTAAGATGTGTGCACCTGCTGGGAAAGAGCAGAAGAGGGGGAGACACGGGAACTGACTTTCCTTCAGGGGGAAAGCTGTTTTTTCTTCTGTATTTGACTTTTCTGTTTGAAAAGTTTGTTTTTCTGCTCTGCTATGAGGGACCTCATCTCTACTAAGCTATATGCTCTAAATCATTCTATAGAAAATAAAAACTCTGCAATAGTGCTTGCTTTCAAAGATTTACAATATGTTTATGCATCTTGGGAAAAAATTTATTAGTCTAGCCAACCATTTATTGAGGGTAGTTGTCCAGTTCACTATTCCAAATTATTGGAAATTACAAGGCCTTTAAGCATTCACACTATTATTTTATATCACATCCATTATAGTTTCCAAATATTTCATATCTTTCTAGTAGCACCAGAATGATCCATTAATAGGGGGAAAAAATCACTTCCAGACAATTTAACAGTAACTGAAAAAGATATTCACAGTGAGCATTTGTGACTTTACTCTAGCAGGCGACTTCCCCCCAACCTCCGTAAGATATGGGCAGGAAATGTATTTTGACTGGTGTAAAGTCATAGCAGCTGGTTTTTCATTAATTGTTACTATCTGCATTCCAATGACCAGAAAATTACAAGTGTATCATTGACTTACTAAAATAACCACTTCACATTGGTTTCACTTTATCAGCAACAAGAACAAGTTACTTGCAACTTTTAATTCAGATATTCTACAATCATCATTATCATCACCACCTTGGTAGCATTTGTCAACACTTATGATATTCTAAGTATTGTTAAATAGTTAAAATATATCACTGCATTTGTTTCCATAGTAACTTCTCTGTGAGAGAGCCTCTGAACACTTGCTCCCTTTCCCAATAATCTAAATTTGGAGGGTGGTGGGGGGTATTCTAATTTAGTGTATGCAAAGAACAAAAAATCTTTGAGTTTGAGTTAGTGCTGAGTGAAACCTGAGTAACAGCTCAAGTGGTTGTGAGATCTCCTTGAAGACCACATGAAAGGTAAGCCGAACCAATTGAACTTCTTCTAAAAGGCATTTGGGAAGAGATATTGGGATGTTCACAGAATTGACCTTAGGCTGGAAAAACAGATGTCAGGACCAAAACAACCAGAATCCAGGGCAACAATGGCATCTGAGTTGCAGGAAATATTCAGCAGCGTTGTTAGGGCTCAGCTGTTGGAATGAATAGATTCACACTGTTTCTTCCATCCTGCATAACTGTGCTCAAGATTCAAGATCTGGAAGACATCCCATCTGCGTCTAGAGAAAGGCATGCCACCTTGATTATAGCCCTAGCAAGACTGCTTATAATGGAGAAATCATATAATGATTTCTCAAAAAGAAATTAGAAGAAGAGAAGAGAGGAGAGGAGAGGAGAAGAAGAGAAGAGAAGAGAAGAGAAGAGAAGAGAAGAGAAGAGAAGAGAGAAGAAATTGCATTGCTCCTACCAGGACAAGAGGAAATGGATGCTGGTGCCTAAGAAATAGCCTTTGTTCAACACAGCAACTGCTCCTTAGCTTTCCCAACATACAGAGAAACTTTTTCTTTCATTATTTTTCTTTTGAGATAATTATAGAGTCACATGGACTTGTAAAAATAATATAGAGAAATCCCATGTCCCTTTTGTTGGCATAAAAATAGACACAGATCAAGGGAAATAGAAATGGAATAGAAAGATGGAATGGAATAGATCAATGGAATAGAAGGCCTAGAAATAAACCCACGAATATATGGCCAATTAATTTACAACAAAGAAGGTGAGAATATACAATGGGGAAAGAATAATCTCCTCATAAATGCTGTTGGGAAAACTGGGCCACCACACCAGAAGAATGATACTGAACCACTTTCTTATACCATTAAAAAAATCTAACTCGAATGTAAGACCTAAGAGCATAAAACTTCCAGAAGAAAGCAGAGGCAGCAAGCTCTTTGACATAGGTGTCGGTGATGATTTTTTGAATCTGACTCCAAAAGCAGCAAAAGCAAAAACAAACAAGTGGGAAAACTATAGAAAACTAAAAAGCTTCCACTCAGCAGAGAAAACCATTAACAAAATGAAAAGCCAGCCTACCAAATGGGAGAAAATATTTACAAACCACACATCTGATAAGGGTTTAATATCCAAAATATACAGAGAACACATACAATTTAATAGCAAAAAAAAAAAAAAGGTTAAAAAATAGTCAGAAGATATGGACAGACATTTCTCCAAAGAAGACACACAGATGGCCAACAGACACATGAAAAGATGCTCATAATCATTAATTATCAGGAAATGCAAATGAAAACCACAATGAGCTATCACCTACACCTGTTAGAACAACTATTTTCAAAAGGACAATAATTAAGAATCATGGCAAGGATGTTGAGAAAAGGGAACTCTTGTGCATTGTTGGTGGCAAAGTAAACTGGTGCAGCCACTTTGGACCTGTGGAACACAGGGTGAGTTTTATAGTGTCAGGGGATAGAATCCACATGACCATGAAATATTTCATGGGAAGGGGCCTGTGGGGCTTTCTCCACACTTCTATACACAGTATAGAGCTTTGCCAGGACAAACAAAACAATAATAAACTTGAAAGCCATACTGCCCACAACTAAGTGGTCATTACTGCAGTGAAATATACAAATAATGACAAATGGATAGGTTTTTTTCTCAGATTAAACTATTCCTTTGAAAGAAATGTCCATTATCCTAAGACTCTAACTTTTCTATTTTTTCTTTTAAACTTTCTTTCTTTCTTTCCTTCTTTCTTTCTTTCTTTCTTTCTTTTCTCTTTTCTTTTCTTTTCTTTTCTTTTCTTTTCTTTTCTTTTCTTTTCTTTTCTTTATATTTAGAGAGAACATACCTCAATATAATAAAGGCCATATGTGACATACCCACAGCTAACATCACACTCAATGGTGAAAAGCTGAGGGCTTGTGCCTTGAGGTCATGAACAAGACAAGGATGTCCAATCTTGCCACTTTTATTCAGCATAGTTCTAGAAGTCCTAGCCACAGCAATCAGAGAAGAAAAATAAAAGACATTCAAATTGGAAAAGAAGAAATAAAACTCACTATTTTCAGATGACATGATACTATATATAGGTAACTCTAAAGACTCCACCAAAAAACCATTAGAACTAATACACAGATTCAGTCAAATTTCAAGATACAAAATTAATATACAGAAATTTGTCGCATTTCTATATACTAATAATGAAGTGCATTTCTATACACTAAAAATGAAAATTTTTAAGAAAAAATTCTATTTATAATTGCACTCCCCAAAAAATAAAATAAAATAAAATAAAATAAAATAAAATAAAATACCTAGGAATAAATTTAACCAAGGAGGTAAAAGACCTATACTCTAAAAACTATAAGACATTGATAAAGAAATTGAAGACAATACAAACAAATGGAAAGATATTCCATGCTCATGGGCTGGAAGAACAAATATTATTTAAATGTCCCTACTACCCAAACAAATCTACAGATTTAATACAATCCTTATCAAAATCTCAATAGTATTTTTCAGAGAACTAGAACAAATAATCCTAAACTTTATATGGAACCACAAGAACCTTAAATAGCCAAAGCAATATTGTAAAACAACAGAGCTAGAGGTATCATAATCCCAGATTTCAAGGTACACTACAAATGTAGAGTAATGAGAACAATATGGTACTGGCACAAATATAGACACAGAATTCAGTGGAACTGGATAGAAAGCCCAGAAATGCATATAGGGTCAATTAATCTATGACAAAAAAAGGCAAGAATATGCAATGAAGAAAGACAATCTCTTCAATAAATGGTGCTGGGAAAACTGGATAGCTACCTGAAAAAGAATGAAACTAGACCACTTTCATACACCATACACAAAAATAAACTCAAAATGAATTAAAGAACTAAATAGCTTTAAAGACGTGAAATCATAAAACTCCTGAAAGAAAACATAGGCAGTAATCTCTTGGACATCAGCCTTAGCAACACGTCTCTGGATATGTCTTTTCAGGCAAGGAAAACAAAAGCAAAAAGAAATTATTGTGACCACACCAAAATAAAAAGCTTTTTCACAGTGAATGAAACCATAAATAAAATGAAAAGGCAACCTACTTAATGTGAAAAAAAAGATTTGCAAATTAGATATCTGGTAAGAAGTTGGTACCCAAAACATGTAATGAATTCATACAACTGAACACCAAAAAACACACAAATAATCAGAATTAAAAAAGGACACAGGAACTGAATACACATTTTTGCAAGGAAGATACACAGATGGGCAACAGATACATGAAAAGGTGTTCAACATCTCTGATCATCAAGGAAATGCAAATCAAACCCACAATGAGATATGACCCCATACCAATCAAAATAGCTAATATCAAAAAGACAAGAAAGTATTGGTAAGAAAAGAAAACCCTCATGCACTGTTGGTGGCAATGAAAACTGGTGCAGCCGCTGTAGAAAACAGTATGGATGTTCCTCAAAAAATTAAAAATAGAAATATCATATGATCCAATAATTCCACTACTCGGTATTTACCCAAAGAAGATGAAAACATTAATTTAAAAAGATATATACACCCTTATGTTTATGGCAGCCTTATTTACAATAGCCAAGGTATGGAAGCAGCCCAAGTATCCACTGATGGATGAATGGAGAAAGAAGATGTGACATATACACAATGGAATATTAGTCAGCTATAAAAAGGAATAAGATATTGCCATTTGCAACAACATAGATGGACTTAGAAGGTATTATGCTAAGTGAAATCAGTCAGGCAGAGAAAGACAAATACCATATGATTTCATTTACGTGTGGAATCTAAAAAACAAAACAAATGAACAAACAAGCAAACCAAAAACCAAAACAGGCCCATAAATACAGAAAACAAGTCAGCCGTTGCTACAAAGGAGGAGGTGGGGGATGGGAAAAATAGATGAAAAGGATTAAGAGGCACAAACTCCCACTTACAAAATAAATACCTCACCACAACGGAAAGTACAGCACAGGAAATATAGCAATAATGTCGTATTAACTTTGTGTAGTGATAGGTGAAGTACACGTCCGATGGTGAGCATTGTATAATGTACAGTATGGTCAAATCACTATGTTACACACCTGAAACGAATATAACATTGTGTGTTAAAATTATAAATTTTTAAAAAACTGGATAGAGTTTCCCTAGATCGAAAAATAATCTTAAATATTTATATGGCACTACCAATAATGAGCTTTGGAGCTGAATGTTTTCAAAACTATCACTATATATTAACAATGATGATGGTGGAATAGTGATATTCTCAAAGTTGTTATATGTAGCAAAAAACTGTAGTGAGAGTATTATAAAGTGGGTCAACAGCTAATAAAATAATGTTTTTCCAGGGGGAAAAAAAACAGATCTAGAGAAACACACATGTAATTTTGTGCTGCTTCTCTCCTTGAATTTTAACTGTCTTGCGACAACCCATACACACAAAAAGAGTTCCATGTCCAATCAAAAATACAAAAAAGGAAATTGTGCAGATGGATGTTGATCCCATCTTTATTTATAACAGGGAAATATGCCTCAGTGTTTCCTGGTGGGGAACAGTTACGTGAATTGAGATAAGAAAACACCATTATCCTATGTGCCATAAAAACTGGTGTTTCTGGAGAGCTTCCAATAACATTGAAAAGTAGCTGTCATGGTGTCAGGTTTTAAAAAAAAGCGGTATATATAATCGTACATTTTGCATGATTTCAGTTATATGAAAATATGTCAGAAAAAAAAAGATAAAACTTTTTTTTATCTTGGATAAAACTTTCATTGCATCAAAGGGCCCCGAAAGACAAGGGTGTTGCCTGAGCTTCAGAGACGGCCAGTACTGAAAGACTTTGGTTTGCTGACTTGCAGAGGCGGGACTGTCACCAAAAATGCCTGGCCTCTCCTTTCCACGAGAGTACAGTCACGGATTCACATGATTCATCGGAGTCAGCACTGGCCTCGTTCTCGGGTGACTGGCCTTCCCTTCTTGGAAGACAGAAAGATTATCATCAGCACTGGATGTGATGCAACCCGAGGGCTCTGCAGGACCCCGTGGGGCTCACACAGGGGTGGGGATGCTGGGGAGCTGGGGGGAAGAAGACAGTCCTCACCTGCTCTGTGAGTCTCCCTAACTGTGGGGAACAGGCACTCGTGGATGGATCGGTGAGGGTCATGGCTCTTGGCCGGGAGAACAGGTCTTTAGGGACAGAGAATCCTTTACCTCATGAAAACACACACACACACACACACACACACACACACATTTATACACAGTACACACATCACACACATACATACACAAAAACACAAACATATATATATATATATAGGCACACATACCCTTACCTATAGGGACACACACACACAGTTCACATATGCACATGTGCATACACACATACACACACATACACATACTTAAGCACATAAGACACACATGCACACGTATGCATACTCAACTTTCACAGTATACACATATAAGTGTACACCCGTGACACACACATGCACACACACACTACTTTACCATATAAATACTTAGCACAGGAGAATAACAGGCCCCCAGGTGTGGGCAGATGGCCCGATACTTGGTGTGAATTGTTAGCAACTGATGGTACAGTTTTGTCTAAATCTCTTAAACCCTTTGTCTCCAGACCCCAAGACTGAGGTTGAAGCAAACCATCTGTAAGTCTCTTTCAGTTGTAAATTCTGTGATTTCAGGGGGACAAGGAACATCACCTACCCAGAGCTGGCCTCAGGCCTTTCACTGTGCCCCTGACAGGAGCATCACAGGCTGGAGTCACAGCCTTGGGCACCCAGCCAGGCCCCCTCACCAAATGTCAGCCCTGAGAGGGAGGGCACATCACAGCCCCATCTCAGGGGAACCTTTGCTGTAGAAACTTGTGCAACTTCTTTCCTGCCCCTCCTCCCTACGCCCACACTCTTCTTCATCCTTTCCATGCAAAGACTTGGCCCTGTGAACAATAGTCATGACCAGCAAGCATCTGAGGCTGGGGTTCTGGGAGATTAGCAGCTGTCCCCTGGGCCATTTCCCACTTCTGCTACATGGAGGTGCCCATGACAGGGGGCTGACCATTCCTTAAAATCCCCTACCAGGGGCTCCTCCCTGGCCCTCCTTTCCAGGATGTTCAGCAGGGACCTGTGCTCCCATCCTGGTCCTGACCCTTGTCTGGAAGCTGCTGAGTCCAGAGGGGTTTGAGGGGGTTGAGGCCCCAGCCTCTCAGAAGCACGTGACCTTTGGTTGCAAAGATGAAGTCTAATCTAACTCACCCAAAATATAGCTCCAATCTTGAAAATAACCCCCCAGAGCCAATTTTTCAGGTACTGTTGACTTGAGCCCAACGATGGGCCTGGGTAAACAGCCATATGGTTACCTGGCTTTGTACCCCTGTGCTCAGCAAAGGTCTGGGGGATAATGAATCAGATAACCTCACTCCTCATAAACAATTTGGCCTGATTAAGCCCTCAAGAATCTAAAGTCATGAAAGGACTATGGCATCATCTCATATATGGATTAAAACTGAAAAATAGAAAATTAAACAGCAAACAAAAGAGAAAAGAGCCAAACCTCGTCTCCCTATGATAACCACTTTAAATATTTTTTGAAATAACAAAATATCATGAAGATGCTTCCAGTTGCCATTTTCTGAATGCCTCCACTATGCCACTCTACCAAGTGCTTGAATAAACAAGGACTCATACAGTCTTCACAGATGAGTCTCAAAGAAATTTATTGATCCCTTCCCTAAACTGCATCTCAACAGGGCAGAAGCTGGTGTTCAAGTGACATGGGCCCAACTGCGGTTCCTGGGAGCTCGGAAGGTGCAGCACCAAGGATTCAGTGGTTGATGGCGATAGTAAACCTTCCCTGGTTAACATTTAAAGCTTCACCCCCTTGGAAATGATTGAGAGCACTTGAAATTTTGCCTGTGGAAAAAAACTGCCTGTGACTGTATCATAGCATCAGCCATGAGTGGAGATGTATTCAAGAATCACTCTTCTCATACTTGCATTTGTCAAACTTCTAATGGGATTATATTTTATAAGTTTTCTCATCCAAGTGGATGTTTGGCTCTGCCTAGAAAATGTATTGATTTACTCAGCAGTCATTTATTAAGCACCTCCTGTGTGCCTGGGGCTTTGCTAGGTGCCCAGGACAGCAGGGTGTCTGGTTTCACTAGGGGTATTGACCAGCCACGCTTCACTGGGTCATCGCAAGGTCATTTTGTGCCGCTCTTCCTCTGTCCTTCGTGGGGCTGTGACACATGCTGCGGGAGAGGCCCCCGGCGGGGGGGGGGGGGGGTGATTTACAGTCCGGGCAAAGGGACTCTGGGCGCGCTCCCCGGTGCGGTGGGTGGGCTACTGTACCGTTCAGATAGGCGTTCTGGATGTCGATGGCCTTGGTGGACTGGTCACCAGCCACGCAGTGCGGGTGTTGGGGCGGGGCCACCACCACCTCTAGGGTCCCCCTGGTGAGACCCGGCCCGAACATCATGCTGCAGCTCCTGATGGTCACATGCTCCCAGCCCGGGTACAGGTTGCTGACGCTCAAGGAGCCTGCAGGCGGAGAGGACACAGTGAGACCCCGCCCCACGGCGGCGTGTGTGTGTGTGTGTGTGTGTGTGTGCCCCTCCCACCTTGCCATGCCCTGTCCCTTCCCAGGACACTCTTGTCCCCACCCCTGCTACTTGGGGCTGGGCCTTGTGGACCCGTCACGTGTGCTGTCCAGAGTAGACTTCATCCTCAACAGAATCTTCTGTCACTGAGCCCCATGACCAAGTCTCCTTCAGCACTGCCTGAAGGACGCTGCTATACACCGTGACCCTGGCTGATAATCTGGCCTTCCTGAGCCTCATTTTATCAAGAATCTACTTCCAGATTCTTCCATATGTGGAAGATGAATACAGAGGATAAAATCTCACCCTCCTGGGAACCCACGTATCACTTGATGTGTAGCTGATTCAGTGTAACTCCTAGGCTTCTGGGGCATAATCTTCATACCCAATGAGGACTTAGAAAAAGTCCAGATCATAGATCTAAATAGATCTCTCTCCCTCTCCCCCACCTTCTGTGTGTGTGTGTGTGTGTGTGTGTGTGTATGTGACATACACACACACACACACACACACCATCTCATAACTGCCCCCCACCCCCACCTGTGGTTGGGCCTGGAGTTAACTTCAAAATTGACATTGTGTGAGAAACACTCTGAAGGCCTCTATTCTTATCTTTACAAAATGGAATTCCCTCACTAGGGGGATTCAGGAAAAATAACTTCCCAGGTGGCACAATTCCCTCTTGGTCCCTGTGGATGTTTCTTAGGCATCCATGGGCAACCCTGCAGTTCTGGATGTGAATCCACCCATAATTGTGTCTGCAGAAGGAGGGGAAGACAGCAAAGCCAGCCTCCCAGGCAGGCTCCATGCATGTGCATGGACCATTTGTGAAATCATTAAGGAGCCTTTCAAAACCACCAACCAATTTTGAGACGCCCAGGAACGTGCTTCCACAGGAACCCAACTGTGCTGCTCTCTGCTCTCAAGTCACCGGATGTGCCCAGAATTCCAAGAAGAAAGCCTAAGGGGAGGACCCATCCTGGGGCCAATATTGGGGATCTGTGCAATCTGGAAACTGTGCTGTCCAAGTTTGTTGTGTCTTCTGGGGGCCGAATCCCCAAGAAGAACCCAACACCATCTGCGATTGGCAACATTGCAATTTGGACCCTTGCGACTATGACCGTGATTTTGGTGAGGACTTGTCCTTGCTATTGCAGAGGCATCTTCGATTACAGGCCAAGAAGGGCCCGCTGTGGGGCTGACCACACCTAAGGCCACCAACGTATTGGGACCCAGGTGACATGAGCCAAGCAACCAACACAAAGCCAGCACTCCTCCCAGACTGTGCCAGGAGACAGCACAAAAACAAGCATGGAGTAGAGAGAAAGGAGCCAGGGAGGAGGCCCCTACTCGCCAGCTTGGATGATAGGGGTGAGGGCGGGAACCTTGTAGAGCTGGTAGAGGAGAGTCTGGGCCAGCATCTTCTGAAGAAGGTTTTCAGCAGCCCACACTTGAGAGATCCTCCCAGAGTGGTCTTCCCAGACCCCTAAGGGCCCAGCAGCTTCACTATGACTCAAGATTGGAGGTTCTATGTGGGTCTCAGCTGCTGGACGAAGGGTCCTCAGTATGTATCTTAAACACAGGTGACAGAGGGTGTATTACTCACAGAAAAAGAGAAGGCCCTTAGCAGATTGTCATTGCTGATTCTCATGTTTGGAATCCCTGGCTGCTTCCTTCCTGGTCTATAATTCTTTTTGTCTTTTTTTAAAGGTATTATTGACATATAACATTTTGTTTCAAATATGCAATATAATGATTCATAATTTGTATATATTGTGGAATTATCATCATAATAAGTCTAGTTTACATCTTTCACCACACATACTTAGAAACGTTTCTTCTCTTGTGATGAGAACTTTGGTGGTTTATGCTCTTAGCAACTTTCAAACGCGCGGCACAGTATTACCTGTAGTTCCCATGCTGTACATCACATCTCTAGACTTACTTGTTGTATTTATGAAGGTTTATACCCTGGTCTGCGATTATTACCCATGTTGCAGATATGTTCTATTCTGTCCCATTGCATCAAAAACAATTCATGCAAAGTGCACATAACAGGTAATTGACCATTTTAGCCATTTCAGGGTGGACGGAAGCTCTGAGGCTTTACTACACGCACAGTGTGTACACACAACACTGACTGGGTTCCAGAGCATTTCCATCCTCTAAGGAAGCTCCGTAGTATAACCAGTCATCCCCTCTCCCTGCCTGGCCCCTGGCAACCACCAATGTGCTCTCTGTCACCAGGGATGTGCCTGCGTCCAAAGTATTTTGATACACCAGGAATGGGCTGGAGGAACTCCCATGAAGCCCTCAATTTAAAAGGCACCCAGGGTCAGCCTGTCAGGGTAGCCCAGGGACACCTGCTCCTCTGTGTGGAGGGGTCCTGTTCTGTCATGACACCGTGATGGCACCAGATGCTCAGAAGAGGCATCAGGAAATACAAACACGAATGCTGTGGTGGGGCCAGGGACCCCATAAACTTCCCACTGTTTTCTCTCAGCCCTACAGGGAGAAGCAGGATAATTCATAGATTCACTTACTCACTCATTCTGTTCATAAGAGGCTCATGAGAATTATAGAGAGACTTGGAGAATCTGAACGCAATAGATTTTGATGCAGAAGTACAACAGAAGGTTCTGAAATCTCTTTCCCACTGCAGGTGGTGGCACAGGGACTGGTGGGGGCCCAGACCAGTGACCCAGGAAAGGTAACTGCCATCCACCTGACAGGTGTGCTCTCCAAGGTAGACTGTGGTTCTGATACAGAGAGGGCCTGAGGAAGACAGTGAAGTGCTCCCAGCTAACTCTGAAGGTGAGAGGCACCGATTTCTCTGGAGGGAGCACAAGTCCCTCTGTGGTCTCTACCTACCAGGAGATCCAAGACCACCTGTACCCTGGTGGCCAAAAAGCCCCTCCTGGTCAGACCTTCCTACAGTAAACCCAGAGAATGAGGAGCTGGGACTATGATGTTTCCTAAATTCTGCCTCTTGCCTTGAAATATTCCTCTGTGTGTCCCTGCTCCTCAAGGAGGCTGGTGTGACTGGAGGCAGACATGAGGCCTGGTGTGTCCATGGCTGTCCATGTTTAAAAGTGTACTTTTAAAATCCATAAATTTTAACCTTAGTCCGTCCTGACCACACATAAAATTCCTTTCCAAAGATTTCCCTTCACAAACATTCTACAACTTTCCTTTGTTGCATCCACACGACTCCTGAAACAGAATGCTATGGGCACCAGTGACAGTCACAATAAAGTTTATTACAATGAGAGGCAAGGCCGACCGATCGGGACCAACACTCTTGATAAGAGTGCAGCCTCGAACAGCCGGGGTACAGAGTTTTTAAAGCCAATCACATTGTTTTATCGTTATCTGGGAACAGAACAGAGAAACAATTCCCAGATGAGTCAGAAACAGTTACCAAATGAGTCAGAAACAGTTATCGAATGAGGTGATTATTTTAGACTTTCTGCCGCTAAGTTGCAACCAGTGGATCTCCTTGACCTTGTCTCTGATGCTCTTTTTTGAGCTTTTGTTTCCTTCATTGGTAAAGCCTGATTCACAAAAGTATGAAGCATGATTTACAAGAGTAAAAGCAAGGTTGTTATCTTTTGACCTTCAGTGTCAGAACAAAGTTGTTATCTTTCAAGCTAAGCGTTAGCCCTACAGTACAATTTAACCCTTACACCTTTGCATTTAGATCATGTCTCCAGCCATTCCTCTTCAAACAACCAGTCTCATTTAGCACAAAATTTTCTTTTACCTCCAATAAAAATGTATTTCCATTATATATGTACATATATGAACATATTTTTACATATCTACTTTTACATACAAAGTTGCTATTCTTATTTCCATTGTTATGCCCAGAATTCGTGATCCCCAAGGACCACCAGGGAGCCAAGTCTGATGCAAAAGCAAAGAGCCTTTATTCGAGCTAGCTCAAGCTCAATCCCCTACCTGCACCGACACAGCGGTGAGATACTGGAGAGAGAGAGTGAGTTTCAAAAGCACAAAGGTTTTATAGGGGTCTAGGGGTAGTCAGTGAGGTAGGTAATGGTGGTGGCCTTAGCCGATTGGCTGGGGAAGGGTCAGAGTCCCATAACACAGGTGCCGGGTGTGGTTTGATCGGGAAGTTACTCAAGGGGAGGAGGCATGGTCTGAGGTTTGAGCGGGAATTTCTTTCTGTGGCCATGTCGGGGACATAGTCACTCAAGATGGAGGACACAGAACAAAATGGAGTCGGCCGGCCTAGGTCTGCTCTTTCACCATCGGTCTTAACTGCATTTAGCAGAATTTTAATTCTTAGAAACCTTAGTCTCCAGTGAAAACTAAGTGGTTACCAATTGTGAACTATTACATCAGCGTTTTTTAAATGGCAAATTTATGGATCTATTAAGCACAAAGCATATTTACCAACAGACCCAAATGGCCTTAGTTTCTTTGCAATAAGAAATTAAAAACAAATCTATATTTGGTCATCAATGCTTTAGCATTTATCTCATTAGATATCCAATGAATTTAATCCCATTTATCATGCAAGCAAAACTTTAAAGTTTCAGACTATCAAAGACTTTGAAAGCGATCTTACAATTACTCATCCATAAAAATTTCGAGAAGCCATCATTTTAAGTCATCATTTTGCTAACAAATTGCAACAGAGATAACATGAGCTTATTTGACCTTCAGAAAACCTAGGTAATAAAACAAAAACATTAAGGCACCAAGGCAGCCATGAGTTCCTCAAGGAAGGTCACGTTCTGCATGTTTTCAGGTGTCTATCAGTGGGCTGCAAGCTATAATGAGACTTATTTAAGCTACATTTCTCCTGCCTTTGTTTTCCTCATCATTTTTCTCCCCAAGGGGGTCCTCTACTTCCCCCTTTCCTTTCAGTCATCTTCTCCACAGTAGTTACCATAATCTTTGCTTTCTGTTTTTGTCTCTCTTCATCCCTTTTATCTTTTGTGCCTCCCTGAGCAGTTCTTCTATCTGCTTCTCATTCCATCCATCCATCTTCTATAAATTTCTGGCAATATCAGGCCAACTTCTAGTGGCAAAATTAACCTTCAGGAGACCCTGCCCCATTGGACTTTCTGGATATGGACCTGAATATTTCCTCATGTGATCCATAAGCCTCTCTAAGAAAACATTTGGGGTTTCTTCCTTCTCTTGCTATATCTCAAAAAGCTTGCCAACATTCTGATATCTTGGAGCCGATTCCCTGATTTCTTTGATTATTAGCTCTCTTACATCCTGTATCTTAATCCTGTCCCCAGGATCATTATTGTCCTAATTAGGGTCTACATTGGGAAACTTTTATTCAGCTGGCTGACCAACCTAGCCAGGAAAGTAAGTCTCATATTTAATGCTGGTAACTCTAAATACATGTTTATCTTAATTAAACCAACAAACTTAAGTTAGTTTAAACATTGAATATATTCCACTTGCATCCACTTAAAAGTTAATCACTTGTTCCCCATTGTCAGTTTTTCCTGGGACACCCTTGGGGGAATCTGAAGTAGGCGGTCCAACTGGGTGCTCTTCCCTCCTTGACATCCAGGATGAGAGGAGCAGCCAATGGTGCCTGAGGCACAGAGGAGGGTATGGAATCAGTTATGCATGGCCACACCCTACGTGGTGCAGAAACAGGAGGAGGGGGAAGGGAAGGCAGAAGAGGTGAGGTGCTAGCAGAAAGCAGAGAAAGAAGATTCCCAGTTCTAAATCTTGTTAGCTCAGACAGAGGAGCAGACGCCATGTTTTTTACCTACCAAAGTGGAAATATGGCGTCTATGTCAGGCCAGAGAAGACAGGGAATTTCCCCAAAACAAAAGGAAGGAGTTTGGAAGCTGCTTGGGAATATTCCTTAAAGTCTCCCTCCTGAAGTAGACTAACTAGAGACAGTTGGCTCCAATTATCATAGTCATTAACCCAGGAAATGAATGAGGGAGAAGCCCCCACATACAGCTAGAATAACTTGAGTCTATCAGGAAGGAGGAACAGTGAGAGTATCAGAGTCCCCTTCATAAGGGATGCCCTGTGTTTACTCCAGCAACCTGGGTTTATTCAGAGGAGGCCTGTTTAGACAATCATAACCAGCAGAGAGCCCCTTTCCTCCAGTGTACTAGAACTTTTGTCATTCACATAAAGAACTAGAGCCTGATAGAATCAGTCTTCCTCTGAGCCAAAAAGCAGACTGCCCTTTAATTGGGTCTTTAGTCCAAACAAAGCAACAGAATTTGATTATTTTATGTTTGTTCTTGTTCCTTGTACAAGAAGCATCCTCCCAGTACTGTAACAATTGCCCCAGAGGACTCTCTGGGAGAATCTAAAGAGACCTGACCTCTTTCCATGTATCTCTTCCCTTACCCCTAGGCCTAGAATTTTTGTTCCCCATCTTCCACCAGGCTAGTTCCTGCTCCTGAGTTTCCCTCAACCCACCTTAATGGAGGTTTCTTGCATTCTCCAGAACCTGCTTCATCTGTCTCCAGCCATTTCCCTTGCAGGAGAAGGGAACTGCAAATCGAGACACTGCATTCCCTTCGTATCTAGGATACATCTCAGTCACACACACTCAGCCTGAGGATTTCCTGACCACAAAGGCACTACTTAGAGGCCAATTTTCCTACTTTGGTCTATGCACAGAGTTACCAGGTCGCTGCAGTGCCTGTCTTTTACCCTTTCCGCAGTGTCACTTATTCTGTCTCCAAAGGAAAAAAATCTCAAGCTCCACAGACCCCACAGAGGACAGGGCCCTCCCACGAAAGAACACCCAAACCGGGGTGGGATGTGTCTCTCCTCTAACAAGAGGACCTGGACACTGCAGGTCAAGGTCCATCCTGGTCAAGCCCCCAAATGTGAGAAATAAGCCCACTGACCCAATCAAAGGAGGGACACGAAGACCCAGAGCACAATGAAGCAAAGCTTTAATCAACATCTTGCAAGAGTGGGTGCCTCCTAGACAGGCACACTCAAGGCAGTTACAGCAGACAATTTATCTCCTAGCATGTAAGTCCCTCCCCTGGTTCCTCATTGGCTAAGGACTACAGAGGTTACAGCATTACCCAGACCTTGCCTATGCCCACGCAAGGCAAAAAGTAGTCTGATGAGAACAAATATACATTCCTTGAAGTGATGCAGAGACATCAGTTTTCTGGCGCATATTCATTGCAAAGCCTGAAAAATAAGCCCCTGAATTGGAGAGGGGAAGAACCAGGAAGTGAAGTGTCTAAGGGTTTGGGACTCCATTGTGGGGGAGTTCTGGGCAGGTTTGGGCAGCTGCATTGGCCTGGTCAGTTGAGGGGATGGTGGGGAGGCACAGGGCAGAGTTGGAGGGGCCGCTCCTTTTGTAAGAAGGTGGTTCCCACAACCCAAGGTGTGGCTGTGGGGCTCCTGAGCCCCCAGAGCAGCGGTGGGCTGCTTCGCCAGCTCACTAGGGGTGAACAAGCCTTGATTTGCAGCACCGGCTGCTTCCTGGGATGCAAATACTGCCACCACGGCTGATTCCAAGCCCCTAGTGTGAGGGCACTGAACACCCAGGTGGGAAGAGACGCGTGTGGTGGGCTCTGCAGGGGGCACCAGAGGCTCCCGCACACGGCTGCCCCCCAATCACTTCGTGGTGAACTGGGTCACAGCACACCTCGCCCAGCTCAGGCCTGTCCCGGCTTCTTCCTTCCCCCACAAGCTCTGGCCTGGCCACCCCCACCCCCAGCCCCACCCTGCCCAGATGCACTGGCTGCAAGGTCTCATCTCCCCAGGGTCAGCCCCCCTGAGCTGTCTCAGGACCCAAGTAGCCTCTCCCTGTGCTCTGGCCAGTCCTCTGCTGCCCCCTGCAGGTCAAGAAGAAGGGGTGTTTCTGTTGCTAATTTAGCCCACTTGGAAACCTATGTTATTAGCCACCCCCCTGCTTTGCAGATATAGACTTCTAGCATGAATGTGTTTAGGATCCACAAGAGGGGGTCTTACAGAGAGTAGCTCCCCCAAGGGGTGTCAGGAAATGTGTATAATCAGTTTTTGATTTCACAGTGAATGGCGGGGGGCTCTATGATTGGAGCTGCTTGGGGTCCTCATGTCTTATAAGGACAGAAAGCCCCACCCACCCCAAAATGCCCACTGCACCCTGGTGAGAAACACTGGGAATATCAAGAAAAAGTGACATGGAAAGGAAATAAGTATAAATTGCCCTCTGCCTTTCCCTTATCCGTGGTTACTGATTGTGATCACTCTCCTCTTCCAGATGGTCTGAGTTATAGCTGCAAATACATCTATTGTCTTGGCCTCTCTGCAGGTATGGTCTGCTCCTCATGACAAACTACCAGGGAGTTAGCACCTGGCCCAGGGGCACACAGTAGAGCAAGGCCAGAATGCAAACATTCAGCTCCTACTCTTTTTCTTCTTGGACAGAAAGCCAGGGAATTTGGGGGGAAATCTCAGCCCTCTTTTTCTATGTCTGACACTTTGCTGGTTCTTTCCACTCGGTTTTCTCTAATCTGCTCAAGTATGTGTGTTGTGAGGGTGTCTGTTTCCATCTTATGGGTGAAGAAGCCCAGGAGGCCGAGTGACTGCCACACAGCTGGTGAGGGGTACATTCAGGAGTTTGACCTACTCCTTCTGACTCCAAAATTCAAACTTTCCACTACACTGACCGGCCTTTCTTTTGGGAGCCTGAGTAGTGTCTCTTAGGGCACAGTGTTTTGCAAACTATAAAATGCTGGGCAAGTGGAGGTCATTTGGCTGATGTTGGCTTTCTTGTCATTGCAGAGGCTCCATGAAGGACCTTTGTCACTGAAGTTCCTCTGCCTGTGTACCATGCAGATCTTGGGTCTCCAAGAGAAATGTTATCACCAAAAACACCAAAAGACAACTTTAGTCAAGGCTCAGATTTTTTCAATGGGGACAGTGGTTCCCAAACTTTGCTGCACGATGGAATCACTTGGGAACACTTACAACCGCAGTGTCCAGGTGGCAACCAGACATAGAGAAGCAGAGTGTCCAGAGGGAGTGGACATGTGCAGGCACCAGGAGGTGCTAAGGACCCCAGCGATTCCAGTGTGCGGTCAGATTTGGGAACCACTAACCTGAAGCCTTTTCTTATGTCAGTAAGGATCTGGGCAGTTGGGCATGAATTCCTGGTTGGGCTGTGGTGTCCGACAAGATCCCTAATTGCCCCCAAAGCAAATGAGAAGCCCTCACCTGTCCGTTGGAGACACCTGGGGACTTTAAGGGAGAGAGAGAGATGGGTGGGAGACTGCCTCCCTGGAGCACCCATGTGAGCTTCCAGCTTCGGCCCAAGGCAGTGGTTCTCAACCGGGGCCATCTCGCACCACCCATGGAACGCTTGGCAATGTCTGAATGTTGTTACTGGACCCCCAAGACCAGGTTTTTGAGTCTCAACCCTAAACTTGAGAGAAAGTAGGCAGGCAGAACTTATTAGAGATAGCCTGTGTACGAGGGAGCCAACAAGCAGGAGGCATGTTGCTCCCAGAAGGGACAGCATGCAAGGCTTATAAAGGCACGTTTCCAAAGGGTGAGAGCAAGCAGTGGGGAAGCATCCTTCAGTCCCACAGTCATTATCTTGTGGTTGTTACTTTTTAGTGGATACAAGACAATCACAGGATGCCTTTCCCCATGTTCAACGTTCCTTTAGAACTCCTGGAAAACAGAAATACTTGTGCAAGGAGGCTTTAAATTGCTACTTCTAATTTTGCCCAGACCACCTTTACTCCCTAATGGCTCTTATCTCTCCCTTGTTCTCCCTTCCAGAAGGAGATTTTTGTCTCTAAGCCTATGGAAACATTTAACCCTTGCCTTAGACCAGTGGCTTTATAGTAGTTAGTCCCTTTTGCTTTCCCTATATTGTCTCATGAAGACACTGGGTTGTCACGTGTTTGGGAAGGCGATGCTGCTGGCATCTGATGCGGAAGCCAGAGATGCGCTAAGCATCCGGCATGCGCAGGACAGCCCCGCCCACACAGTAGAGATTGATCTGGTCCCAGAAGTCAACAGTGCTGAGGCTGAGAAACGCTGGTCTCATGAAACCCCACGCATGGCTCAGATTATGACTCGAGTTGAGAAATTCAAAGATGCGCTGTTAATCAGATTCGGGCGTCCGTGAGCTTCCGTGGGAATGGAACTTTAACTGTTAGTGATAAACATTGAGAGAGGGGCCGAGATGCTTCTAACTCTTGTTGAAAAGATACTGCTTGTATTTGCATGGAAATTGCAATTTCCTACTTTCGAATTTGTAATGACTTTAAAACTGCAGTCCCTAAGCCTCCATTTCCTCCTTGGGGGCACGTGAACAGCCTCCGTCCCTGCCTCCCCCAGGGCGACTCCGAGGGTCAGTGCAGGCACAGCCCCGAGAGCTGGACCAGGCGCATGATACCGGGAGGTGCTCCGTACATGTTAGCTGGTGTCGTGCTTATTCATGGCACAGAAATGGAAGTGAATTTGCTCGCTACGAAACTGCAGCCCTATGAAAATTCTCTAATTGAAAGGTGCTGCAGACTCTGATGTCCTCCTTTTATGTTCACTGAAACTCTTTAGGTCAAAATGGTCCGTAAAACTAAGCCTTTTCTTTGAAGTGCACAGTTATTACCAGTAACTAGCCTCAAATGAGTGCTGAGGTTTGTGAATACACAGAATCTAGGTGGGTCCTGGCTGGCTCAGGCTGTAGAGCGAGCGATTCTTGATCTCGAGGCTGTGCGATCAAGCCCCATGTTGGGTGTAGACACTACTTAAAAATAAAATCTTAAAAGAAAAAAAAAAAGCAGGTGGCTCAGTCGGTTAAGTGGCCAACTTCCCTCAAGTCATGATTTTGCTCTTCATGAGTTCGAGCCCCACATGGGACTCTGTGCTGACAGCTCAGAGCCTGGAGCCTGCTTCAGATTCTGTGTGTGTTCCTCTCTCTCTCTCTCTCTCTCTCTGCTCCTCCCCAACTCGTGCTCTGTCTCTGTCTCAAAAATAAATAAACATTAAGAAAAATTTTTTAAAAATCCAGGACACGCTCTGTCCACCTTCTTTGTTTCCAGCCCCCATTGCACTTGTTTCTGCCTCTGAAGGCAGAACTAGTGTGTGGAACAAGCAGCCCTTGTGCGAAGGAAAGAAACAAATCCTCTTTCTCCAAGAGAATGGGAAGACAGCGGAAGAGCTGGCTAAATCAGAACAGTATGAGCACGTAGCAGGTCTGCTTGCAAGGCAGAAATTCTGTTTATTGGTCTGAAATTGTTTTTACGTGAAAAATTCTTTTTCCTTGTAAACGATGAGATGAACAAAGTGAGGCATTGGACCCCCACCCCCACCCCTGTCCTGTGGTTTGCATACAGTTAGCGTCAACACATCAGCTACCTATCAGTTTCCTCTTCTATGTTTGGACATGGAAATCATGTGACCTCCTTACAGTTGCTATGCCTGGTTTCCCTCCTCCCACCCTCTCTGTAATAACCGTCCCCACAAAGTAGACAGGAAATGAGAAGGCTGACTGCTTCTTTCCTTCTTAATGTGTTGAGCTCCCAGATATCACATGATACACTCCAGTAGAGGAAACACTGTGACTCTAAGGTTTAAGGATACAGGACAGAAGTTAGTAAATGCAGGTGTGTCTTTCCCGCCCACATCATAGGAATGTGTATCAAGAGTCTTTAAAATAGTCACACCCTTTAAGCTAGGAACTCCATGTCTGGGACTCTTTCCTAAAGAAATGTAGGGGGAAAAAGTTTTATGTGCAAAGATATTCATTGCAGTGTTATTTATAATACGGTAACAAAAATTAAAAACATCAGATGACCAACAATAATGCCTAGTAAATTGTTATGCAGCTACAGGATAGAATGGTTTGGGAACATTAAAATATTGTTGAAGAGGTTTTAGCAGCAGGACTTTAATGCTTAGGTTGTTCCTGGCTTCAAAGCAGAAGATAATATTAAGGGCACATTATAATCCCACCTATGTTTTTTAAATAAGCATAGGGGGAGCCTGGGTGGCTCAGTCGGTTGAGCGTCAGACTTCCGCTCAGGTCATGATCTCGTGGTTTGTGAGTTCGAGCCCCGTGTTGGGCTCTGTGCTGACAGCTTGGAGCCTGGAGCCTGCTTCAGATTCTGTGTCTCCTCCTCTCTCTGCCCCTCCCTTGCTCATGCTCTGTCTCTCAGTAATAAATAAACGTTAAAAAAATTTTTTAAATAAGCATAGGAACAAAATGTTAACAGTGGTGTTTTGGGACTTTACTACTGTGATTAACACCTTCTTCTTTAAGTGGTAATGTATTTTTCCCAAATTTTCTCTAATACAGTTGACAGTTAAACAACATAGGTTTGACTGTGAGGACACACTTCCATGCGGGTTGATTTGTCTCTCAGTGCCCTTCAGTGGGCTCAGTGCTGATTCCTCGCCAGCCTTCCCCCGTGCTGAGCTCACATGCTGTGTGGTGAGCCACAGTCTCCTTCCAGGGGTCACCAGGTCCTGTTCCCTTTAGCAGAGTCTCCTGGACTCCGTGCTCACTGAGACCCATGATTTGTTTGCTACAGTCATTCCCTCAGAAGGTTCTAGACTCAGCTTCCTGATGAGCCGGAAAGGGAGGAGTTGGCTGCCACATTCTTAGTTTTTTTTAGTAAATAAGTCCCCAAATAAGTAAATGCTTGGGGCTTGGGGACACCCGGTCCAGGAATCTGGTTCTTGAAAGTGGTTGAGGGTCACAGGAGCGACCCTGGAGAATACGTCAGCAAGGACTTGTGGTAGATTGTCAGGAGGAGCAGGCAATAGAAGCCAAGGCAGAGAAGCCAAGACAGTAGATGAATTTGCAGTAAGTCTGGTCATCTGGAGGGGGAGAGTAATCACACTAGGAACCACGGATAAGGGAAAGGAAGAGGATAATTTCTACATAGGAGCATCTTGTCACCAATTTCCTTTCTTTTTTTTTTAATGTTTATTTATTATTGAGAGACAGAGACAGAGCACAAACATGGGAGGGACAGAGAGAGGAGGAGACACAGAACCCGAAGCAGGCTCCAGTCTCTGAGCTTTCAGCACAGAGTCTCACACGGGGCTCGAACTCACAACCGCGAGATCATGACCTGAGTTGAAGTCAGATGTTCAACCGACAGAACCACACAGGCGCCCCACAAATTTCCTTTCCGTGTCATTTCTTCCCAGTGTTTCTCACCAGGGTGCAGTGGGCATTTTGGGGTGAGTGGGACTCCCTGTCCTTGTAAGACATGAGGACCCCAAGAAGCTCCAGTCATAGTCCCCGCACCCATTCATTGAACTCAAAAACTGATTTTACACATTTCCTCTGTCAAGACCCCCTCCTGTGGATCCTAAACATATTCATGGGGAGAAGTCTGTATCTGCACAGCGGGTTTGTGGGGGGGTGGCCTTAAATTGCCTGACCATTCCATAGGTTTCCAAGTGGGCCAAATTAGCAACAGAAACACCCCCTTGTTTTCGCCTCTAATCACGTAGAAGAGCCAGGATTGTATCTTGTAAAAACATGGTTAAAGAAGCCATGGGCTTCCTGTTCCAGAAATACAACCTAAGTCATCTTGTTGACCTGCAGGGGGCAGCAGAGGACTGGCCAGAGCACAGGGAGAGGCTACTTGGGTCCTGAGACAGCTCAGGGGGGCTGACCCTGGGGAGATGAGACCTTGCAGCCAGTGCATCTGGGCAGGGTGGGGCTGGGGGTGGGGGTGGCCAGGCCAGAGCTTGTGGGGGAAGGAAGAAGCCGGGACAGGCCTGAGCTGGGCGAGGTGTGCTGTGACCCAGTTCACCACGAAGTGATTGGGGGGCAGCCGTGTGCGGGAGCCTCTGGTGCCCCCTGCAGAGCCCACCACACGCGTCTCTTCCCACCTGGGTGTTCAGTGCCCTCACACTAGGGGCTTGGAATCAGCCGTGGTGGCAGTATTTGCATCCCAGGAAGCAGCCGGTGCTGCAAATCAAGGCTTGTTCACCCCTAGTGAGCTGGCGAAGCAGCCCACCGCTGCTCTGGGGGCTCAGGAGCCCCACAGCCACACCTTGGGTTGTGGGAACCACCTTCTTACAAAAGGAGCGGCCCCTCCGACTCTGCCCTATGCCCCCCCCACAACTGACCAGGCCAATGCAGCTGCCCAGACCTGCCCAGAAGTGTGCTGTTGCTTAGACCAATTCTGCCTCCCAGGAAGACAAGGGGTGCTTATTAGGATGGCAAGGAGGGAGTACAGGTAGATGTCATGAGTGCATGTACTTTTACTATCACCACAGGTGCCCTTCCGATCTGATTTTAACATCCTAGTCTGAGGGATGGCTAGGAAGTTACCTTATTTTTATTTTTATTATTAGCCTCCTAATCAGATTGTTTGCAAGCTGATATTAGAGTAGTTACTTTCTCTAAGCCTAAGACAACACAGTGAAGAAAGGTGCCCAGGAAAATTTTGGAAAATGAGACAAGGTGTAGAGTTTGCCCCAAATTTAAAATTCAGCACAAATAAGCAGCATTTGCATCACTAAGAGTTGCTGCTCCTTCCATGCTGGGACCCATTGCATCCTGCCTTGTGGGGAAAGCAATGTAAGCTCTCCATGCTGTCCTCTGGCTTTCCCAGATACTGATGTCCATCTGCTGAGGTTCAGTCATCTTTGCTAATGAGAAAGTGGAGCTAAGTTGCCAGTGAGAAAAAGCACTGAAAGAAAAGAAAAGTAGAAGAAACAGATTCACCAGGGTTTCAAAGATAACCACAGTGTCTGCTATACGCCAACAACTGTTCCAGGCACAGGAGAGACCGTGGTGAGCACAGAGCACAGTGTCCACAGTGTGCAAGACTCAACTTGTAAACAAATAAGAAAACTGCCCAATGGGGGAAGTCAGGGGTGGGCAAAGAGTGGCCTATGAACCAAAGCTGGCCCACCACCTGTTTTTGTAAATAAGGTTTTATTGGAACAAAAACACCTGTTTCATTTCCTATTGTTTATGAGAGGTTTGGGAGATATGGCATTCACAATTGAGAACACCAGTCACTTTACAGAGAGGATTGCTGGCCTGGTGTAAGTGCACGGATTCAAACAGGGTGAAATAAGAGAAAGAGTTTGGGGCCATGGCTACTTTCCACTGACTGCCCATGGGACCCCTCTCCAAATGTGACATTTAAACCAACATGTGAAGGACAAGAAAGAAGAGGCACCCAGAGGAGGGGTTGGGGAAGGCAGAGAGATCAGTGAGTGCAAAGGGCCTGGGGCAGTAGGGAGTTGGGTGTCACCCAGGAAACAAACCAAAAGGAGGGTTGATGGGGGCTGGCACCAGGGCTTGAGCATGGTGGTCTGGGAGAAAGGTGCCTGAGGGGATCTAATCAGAAAGGTAGGGGGCCTTACATACCTAGGTAAGGAGATTGGGTTTGGTCCAGGAGGGTTTAGCAGATGGGCACAAGATCTGACTCTGGTTTTAAGAATTTCCCTTCCACTGCCCAGAGAGGCCAGGTAGAAGGTGATCTTGGAGGCCAGTGAGATATGAGGGCACTTGGATGGGGTTATCCAGGCTCAGATACTTTGTGAGCCGTGAGCAGGAGTGCAAAGGAAGCCCCCATCCCTGGGTAAATACGTAAAATACAAGGTTAGAGTGAACAAACAGGGAAATAGCTCATACTTTGACTCCCACTTACATAAATACACTATCTGACCACCTGGAAGGCAGGACTGGTTCAGAATTCTGATTCCTCGAGTTCCCTGCTGCTTCTTCCCTCACCCCCCAACTCTCCAGCTCTTCACAAGCCTGGCATCCTCCCCTGCAAGATGCCAACAGCCATGCACACCCCAGCCTCACCTCTGCATCTAGCCACACCTGCCTGCCTGGGGAAGGCAGTGGGGGAACACACAGGAGAATATTTCAAGGCAGGAGCCAGAATTTAGGAATAAAGACAATTTTCAATTTTTAAACTTTGTGGACCCTGCTTCTGGGCTCACAGAGAAGCTATACTGAGATTTACCAAGTCAAAGTGACTTAGCAAAACCTCAAAGCATAGGCTCTATTTCTGCCCCAAGCACACACCTGCCCCGAGCATATATCCTCTTTGCTAGCAAAATGACCAAAAAGAAGCATTCCGAACATGAAAATAAGAAAAAGAATAAAAATCCTGGTTCCCATAAGATTAAAATCATGCAGATTGGCATATGCTAAAAACATAAGATAAAGTCTGTAACTTTCTGGAATATCCTTCATCATGATAATTTGTAACTCTTTATGTAAATATATTTTATTATATGTATTTAACATATAAATATATATATTATTTTTATATATTATATATATAACCATATATATATGACCCTACACTAAATGTTCCTTTCTGGGAGCATTCTCTTCTTTGAGAAGATTGTGTCTCCTAGCAGTTGTCCTATCTTGGGCTCCAATAAAACTTGCTTTTTTTCCTTTAGAAATTCTAAAAGATTTGCTCATTTTGCGTAGACAACCATAGTCCCAGCTCCTCCCTTCCCAGGCGTTACTTCAGGAAGGTCTGACCAGACAAGGTTTTGTGACCACCAGGACACAGGTGGTCTTGGGGTTCCCGGGAGGTAGAGAGCACAGAGGAACTTGTGTTCTCCCTCCAAAAATCGGTGTTCTCCCACCTTCAGAGCTAGATGGGAGCAACTCGCACTCGCTTCTTCCTCAGACCCTCTCTGTATCAGAAACACAGCCAACCTTGGAGAGCACCCCTGTCGGGTGGATGGCAGCTGCCTTCCCTGGGACACTGCTCTGGGCCTGCCACTTGCCTTTGCATCATCATTTGGTGGTGACAAGTGAAAATGCACCCATCAGCCAGGGGGGAGAGATTTCAGAAACCTCCATGTGTACTTCTATATTAAAATTGGTCTCCGTGGAGACCCCACAGGCCCTGCACCCTTACTGTCGCCGCCACACCATGGAGGATGTTCAACACCTGGTGCCTGACAGCCACGTGGAGTAGCTGCTGCCGATCCTAGATGCCGTGGACATTTGTGCCTGGGACCTGAGAAGCAGGACCATGAGGGGCATCCCTAACCTGATCAAAACAGACAAACTACACCATTCCTGGATGGTGAAGGAGGATGAAGAGAGGGTCTACGGGTAAACAACTGCAAGACTGCCAATCGCAGGGCCGAGCTGCTGGTGCTCCTGGTCAACCACGGCCAGGGCATGGAGGTGCAGGAGCGAGGGCTGGAGACAGAAAAGATAAAGTGCTGCCTCCTCCTGGACTCTGTGTGCAGCACCATGGAGAACGTCATGGCCACCACTCTCCCAGGGTTGCTGACAGTGAAGCATTACCTGAGCCCCCAGCAGCTGAGGGAGCACCATGAGCCCGTCATGATCTACCAGCCATGGGACTTCTTCCGGGCGCAGACCTTGAAGGAGACCTCGCTGACTAACACCATGGGCGGGTACAAGGAAAGCTTCAGCAGCATCATGTGCTTTGGGTGTCACGACGTGTACTCACAGGCCAGCCTAGGGATGGACATCCATGCATCAGATCTGAATCTCCTGACCCGGAGGAAACTGTGTCGTCTGCTGGACCCGCCCGACCCCATGGGGAAGGACTGGTGCCTTCTGGCCATGAACTTGGGTCTCCCTGACCTTGTGGCAAAGTACAACACCAATAACGGGGCTTCCAAGGAGTTCCTCCCAAGCCCGGTCCACGCTCTGCTCCAGGAATGGGCCTCCTACCCTGAGAGCACAGTCGGCATCCTCATGTCCAAACTGCGGGAGCTGGGGCGTCGGGACGCAGCAGACTTTCTACTGAAGGCATCCTCAGTGTTCAAAATCAACCTCGATGGCAATGGCCAGGAGGCCTATGACTCCAGCTGTAACAGTGGCACATCTTATAATTCCATCAGCTCCGTCGTGTCCCGGTGAGGGCAGCCTTTGGCTTGGGCAGGGTGTCTTCGGACTGCAGAGCAGGGGGTGCAGCCCATAGTCCCGGCAGAAATTCCAGCATCCCTCCCTGTGCCCACATCCTGAAGGTCCCCGCCCTCCTTCCTGCTTCACCAGTTTCTCTGCCACTACCTCCCTCCTCCCACACATTCCACTGTGTGTGGACGGTCTTTGTAGTTGCAGGGCAGACCACAGCCTGTCCTTTGGCCAATTGAGAAGCCAGTATCCCTCCTCCCTGTGTCCTAGATCATCTCTCATCCACCAGCACCTTGCTTCTTACTGATAATTTTACTGGAATTCCTAACTTTCCAATGAGTTTTTTTTTTAACTACTGTATGAGTTGTCAAAAAAAAAAAAAAAAAAAAAAAAAGCACACTTATCCCAAATGTGTTTCTTATAGTCTTTTCCTTGTCAGGCCATGTCCTCGTCTTATCCCTTTGATATTTGTAGGACAGACTCCCATGTGTGGAATCCCACTGTCTGACTGACAAACAGACAACATGTGAGGCCTTTACAGAAGAGGCTGTGCCTGAGACCATCCAGGGAACGCTCCCTCTCTGTCCCTTGCTGTCTGCTGATCACCGCCTGAGGTGCTCCCCCCTGAGTTGTGGTTTTTCCAGAAATTTTTGTGTTTCATTTCACACGGAAAGGGGAGGAAGGAATCCTCTTCTAGAGTGATTTCACACACAGTGTTGTTTTCATGGTAAGACACGTCCTTGCTGCTCTTGTGTAAACGTCAACGTTGCACGTCCACGCGGAACCCGCAGAGTGTCCGCTGATCATTCCCGCTCATCTCAGGTAGAAGGTGACACAGCTGCAGGAAAGGAAGGTCTGCGGGAGGACTCAGCAGACCCCTGACTCCTGCTCGGTGGCAGTCTGCTGTCATTTGCGCGGAGCAGATGGTTTTCACATGTAGATCCTGGTTCCATGACTTCCTGTCTGTGAAGTCCGACAAAGAAGGAGAGGAAGCAAGATTTCCTGCAGTGGTTTTAAGTAGTGATGGAGTTTTAGGTTGAAGTGAGGGAACACGTCCTAATTCTTCTGTCCTGAGAAGCTTGTAATTTTAATGTTATAGCATCTATCACTTATCTATCTACATGCAGTATGTGTATATACATGTATTAATAAAGTTAAGTTTACTTAATCTATAAGATGTAGTCAATAAGTTGCTGATTTTTCTTTTTTGTTCTTTTTCCTTTTATTTCATTTTTTTATAAATAAAATGTCCCTTGTTTCATTAGTTTGTTGGAGTTTCATTCAAAAGGAATCCTTTTTCTCTCTTTTTTCTTCAATTGCCAAAACCCCACATGGCAGGGCAAACCAAACTGAAGTCCAGGAAGTCAGTTAACCTAAACTCCCATGTGGAAACACCAGGCTTATTTGGGGGGGGGGGGGGCATTAGTACTAAAACTGGGGATGGTAGGGGGAAGCGGGAAGAGCCCGGATGGTTTTCACACTGTTGTCACTTGAAGAAGGGAGTCCCTTCCGTTGTCCTTGGGTGACCCAACACCACTGGAGTCCTTGAGTGCCGGCCAGGCACATGGGGAGCTTTTTCTGCCTGTACAGAGGTGCGGGGACCAACCCACAGGAGCAAGAGAAAACCTACTGCCAAAGATTCGTATCTCCTGCCCTTCTTTCCAGACAGAGCCCGCGGCCCAGGCCATGTGCTGGAAATGCCAGCTTTGACTTGCATGGAAACGCTCAATGACAAAACCTGCATTTAGTAAAACCTAAAGACTGTTTAAAGAAAGGAAAAAGGATTGGAAGGAAAAATAAGATGGTAACGATGATTTTCTCCGTGGGGCTGGGAATACTGTTTATTTCTGTCTTGCCCAAATTGTCTGCAATAAAAATGGTCTGTCTATGTTATAATGAAAAAAAAAAACAAAAACGAATGAAATGATACTAAAAGCTGCACATTGACATGCCCGGCACTGAGATAGAAGCTTTGGTCACTCTAGAAGAGTGGACGATCTTTTTTTGTGTCGCCTCCAACCTGAAAGGTCACATCACTCTCTCCTCCTTCAAAAAGAGTGTCACAGGGGAGGAACATGGCACAAGGCCACTGGAACCCAGAGGCAAGGGGTTGGTCTCTGCCTTCATCTGTATGTAAAATCCCAGAGAAGGATCTGGTCCCACATGGGTCCTGGAGTAGCCTTGTGCAAAATGTGATGGCCTAGCCCTGGGACCATGGGTTGAGTTTGGGAAAGAAACCCAAGAAGGAATTTCTGTTAACAGGAAAAAGGGGACAGAGGGAGGATGCTGGGCAAATAAAAGCAAAAGAAAGCAAGAGTTTTTATACTTCTCTTTCATGCAGGTGCCTGGATTGGCAAGTGTTCACAAGGATGCAGAACCACTGGGATGCCTGAAGTGTTGAAGCCATAATAGGAATCATTACAACCCAATCCAAAGGTCTTAAAGACCACTGACCTCACTGTCCCATCCTGGGAAAGGCCATGAAGGCAGGCCAGGGAGCCTTTTGACATCTTTAGTGCATGAACTCAGGTGAAGCTGGAACTGTCTGGCAAAGTCTCACCATGGGAAGCCGGCTCCACCCCCTACAGGAGGGAAGAAACCAGAACACATCTCATTTCCTTCAGCCACAGTGAGACTCATAGGGTGCAAGTTCTTAGGAGCCAGAAAGCAAAGCCTCCTAGGATCTTTTTCTTAGTGTTGCCGTGAAATGCACTTGGGAACCTGCTCCTTGTCTCCTATGGGCGGTGCTGACCGTTGGCACAAAGTCCACCCTTAGGCTGCTCTCTGGTTCCTGTGGTCTCCTTTTGGACAGGAGATTCCCAGGGACCACAGCAGCTAGAGGACACTGTGGGAGTTCTGACTAGTTCCAAATCTGGATGGCACTGTAGGTGGAGATTCTGGTGGACAGTTTGCAGAAAGGGGGTTTTAATTTCAACTACAGGATTCCCTGAAATGTTGAAATTGACCGGCTCCCCTCGTGTGCTGAGTCCACACAGGTCTTACGAAACCCTGATGGGGTGACCCTGACAAGCCGCTCCAAAGCGAAGGGCTGACTTAGGTCTTCCTACATAAACAGCGGCTACATGCCTGTGAGGCAGTAAAATTGAGAGGGTGGTCAGAAGATCCGAGCTTGACAAGTGGAAGGCCTTCACAAAGGGTCAAACAGTAGATCCAGTTCTGAAGACGAAAAGAGTTCTGGGGACAGATGCTAGTGATGGTGCATGGCAATGTGCATGTGCTTGTAAATGTGGTTAAAATGAACAATTTTATATTCTATTTTACTACAATTTTTTTTAAATAGAGAAAATATATAAAGGTAGAACATTAAAAAAAAATCCAGGTAACAATAAGGCTTGCAGAGGGATGCAGAAGATTATCTGCTGTGTTTAGACCATCCAGCAAAGCAGGACTCCCAAAAAGAGGGATATAGAAAAAAAAAAAAAAGATAGATTTTGTTTTGGAAGAATTTCATGTGTGCTATTTCAAAAAAAATTCTTTAAGGGATGTCTGGGTGGCTCAGTCAATTAAGCATCTCACTCTTGATCTCAGCTCAGGTCTTGATCTCAGGGTCATGAGCTCAGGCCCAGCTCTGCACTGGGTGTGGAGCCTACTTAAAAAAAAAAAATTCTTTAAAGTGGTATCATGGGAAGAAGAAGTAAGAATTTAGTTTGGCTTCTTTTCTCTTTTTCTTTACTACTCAATTTTTTTTTCCTCAGTTTCAATTCATACATGGGATAATGCCATAGTCTTTTCAGGACATTGGGTTCTGGCCAAACTTTATGGGGAGTAATGTTGTCTGATTCATTATACCCCAGACCTTTGCTGAGCACCTACTATGGGTGCCAGCCCCGGGCTCACAACAGGGCACAGAGACAGGTGACCATGTGCCTGCTCACCCAGGCTCATCACAGGGATCCACTCCAAAGCTGCCTGAAAAGGTGGCTCTGAGGGGCTATTTCCAGAGACTGTAGCTATGCTTTGGGTGGCCACCTAAGGGTAGATCAGACTTCATCTTTGCAACCAAAGATTGTGCATTTCTGAGAGGCTGGAGCCTCAGACCCCTCTGAACTCAGCCGCTTCCAGACACGGGTCAGGATAGGGTTGGGAGTGCAGGTCCCTGCTGAACACCCTGGAGGAGGGAGCACCAGGGAGGAGTCCCTGGAAGGGGATTTTAAGGAGGTCAGTCCCCTGTCATGGGCACCTCTGGAAATATGTGTGGCAGGAGCAGGAAATGACCCAGCGGACAGCTGCTAATCTCCCAGAACCCCAGCCTTGGATGCTTGCTGGTCGTGACTATTGCTCACAGGGCCAAGTCTTTGCTTGGAAAAGATGACGAAGAGTGTAGGTGTAGGGAGGAGGGGCAGGAAAAAAGTTGCACAGGTTTCTACAGCAGAGGTTCCCCCGAGATGGGGCTGTGATGTGCCCTCCCTCTCAGGGCTGATGCTTGGTGAGCGGGCCTGGCCGGGTGCCCAAGGTTGTCACTCCAACCTGCGGGGCTCCTGTCAGGGCACAGAGAAGGTCCTGAGGCCAGCTCTGGGTAGATGATGTGTCTTGTCCCCCTTAAATCATGGAATTTTATAACTGAAAGAAATTTACAGATGGTTTTATTCAGCCACACTCTGTGGGGTCTAGAAACAAAGAGCTTAAGAGATTTAGACAAAATTGTACCATCAGTTATTAACAATTCAGACTAAGCATCAGGACATCTGACCACACCTGGGGATTCACTTTTCTCCTGTGCTAAATATTTATATTGTAATGAAGTATGTGTGTATTGTGCTGAGTGCATGTGTATATGTGTCTATTGTGTAACTGTCTATGCATATGTGTGCATCTGTATATATGTGCATAAGTGTATGTGCATAAGTATATGTGTCATGCATATCTGCAGGTGCATATGTGTAACTGTGTATTGTGCCTATAGGTAAATTGTATGTGGGTACATACATGCATAATGTGCGTGTGAGAGAGTATGCCTGTGTATATATGTGCATAAGTGTGTTTTCATGTGTGTGTACCTGTATAGTGTGTGTATTTTATATATGCTTGTGTATATGTGAGTGTGTGTTTCACAAATTAAAGGATTCTCTGTCCCTAAAGACCTGTTCTCCCGGCCAAGAGTCATGACCCTCACCAATCCATCCATGAGTGCCTGTTCCCCACAGTTAGGGAGGCTCACAGAGCAGGTGAGGACTGTCTTCTTCCCCCCAGCTCCCCACCATCCCCACCCCTGTGTGAGCCCCACAGGGTCCTGCAGAGCCCTCAGGTTGCATCACAGCCAGTACTGATAATCTTTCTGTCTTCCAAGAAGAGAAGGCCAGTCATCTTATAGTCATCTTATAGGGAGACAGGTGCTGACTCCTGTGAATCATGTGATTCTGTGACCAGCCCTCACATGGTACAGAGAAACGTGGAATTTATTGCTGACAATCCAGTGTACTAGAAGTCAGCGAAACAAAGTCCTTTGGTGCTGGCTCTCCCTGGAACTCAGGCAACAACCCTCTGGGATTTGAGGACAATTTGATGCAATGAAAGTTTTTATTCCCTTCAATTTTTTTCCTAGACATATTTTAATGTAACTGAAATCAGAAAATGTACAGTTTTACATCCTGCCTTTTTAAAATTATTTTTTAATGTTTATTTATTCATCTTAGAGAGAGAGAGAGAGCATAAGTGGGGGAGAGGCACAGAGAAGGAGAGGCAGAATCCCAAGCAGGCTCTCCACATTAGAACAGAGCCCGATGTGGGGCTGGAACTCACGACCTGAGATATCATGACGTGAGATCATGACGTGAGCCAAGATCAGGAGTCAGATGCTTAACTAACTGCGCCACCCAGGCGCCCCTACATCCTGCCTTTTTTCACCTAATGTGTCATAACAGCAATAATTCAATGTTATTAGAAGCTCTTCAGAAAGTACAGTGTTAATGGCTGCATACACTTACATGTTCCCTACCATGAAACACACATTTTTCCCTATTAGAAATAAAGCTGAGAGGGGTGCCTGAGTGGCTCAGGCAGTTAAGTGTCTAACTTTAGTTTTTGGCTCATGTCATGATCTCACAGTTCGTGGGTTTGAGCCCAACATTGGGCTCTGGGCTGACAGTGCAGAGCCTGCTTGAGATTCTCTTGTCTCCCTCTCTCTTTGCCCCTCCCCCACTCGCTCTTTATCTTTTCCTCTCAAAAATAAATAAATGAACATGAAAGAAAGAAAGAAAGAAAGAAAGAAAGAAAGAAAGAAAGCTGGGATAACCAAGTTCCTGAACTTTTCTTCTGTATTTTGGATTAGATATGAATTTTTTTTTTTTTTGCTTTGTCACATGACAATTAAAGTCCAAGGAGAGAAGCACTTCTTACTGAGGAGAGAAGCACTTCTTGTATTTATATGGCTGTTTCTCCGGTTTCCTTTTTCCCCAGAATGCATTACTATATGGATAGACTGTTGACACACCTCATTATGCTTTTAATACAGTTTTTGCTACATTTAACAGATTTCATAACAGCACTCTGACCAAAACAGAAAGATGATTCAAGCATTCCAACATGAGAAATGAAAATGATTTGTCAGTAATTATAGTTACTGATAGTTTAGAAAACTTTCAGTTTCAAAATGTATTCTTGGTACTACCATGCACATTTTTAGGATTATTTTCAAATCTGGGGAACCTCTATCATGTTGTATTTTTTTCTTATTGAAAGCTGTAGGCTTTTCTGATGAGGAGTTTTTTTTATCTAGTGACCTATTTTGAATGTTTCTTGACATTGAACTCTGGTTAACTAGTCTGTGGGGGTCATCGTCCTTCTCCGTCTGGTTTAAGGGGTTGAGTTCCTCTGCAGGCTCCCCTTGTTGGGGACACAGCCTTACTAGTGCTCTGGGTTCTTCTCTGTGAGAGTCTTCCCCTGCCACCTGGCCCAGGTCCCCACTTCTCCAGCCTCCTCACATCCCTGCTCCTGGAGGCCTGCCATCCAGCTGGGGGCCCTGCCCCCCTCCCATTGGGAAAGGACTGGGGGACCTTATCACTGTAAATGGTGAAGATGCCAAGAAAGACTCTTCTTTCATGTGGAGAACACTCAGCCCCAGGGCCAACATGCAAAAACGGTTATCTTCTAGAATGTTCTGATTTGTGGTCTTATCTGATTGCTTTCTCCTGCTGACACCTAACTTATCCTCCATAGTCGGGACAAAGGTGGACTTCAGGCCCGGTTAGGTTCTCATTCATCATTTTGGCAAGAATGCTGTCCTAAAAATAAGAAATAAAAATTAATTGTACTATTCTGTGTCCTCAAAGAGTGTAGCCTGAAGCTGTTTTCCAATGAAGGTAAGAAACTGTTTTCTCATCTACCGACTCCTCAACCCTGAGAAGCCCTACTGTGTGCCAGTGGTTCCCATACTTTGGGATTTTCATGAAATAGTAAAATTTCACGAAGAACATAGGGGCTGACACTTTCTTATACAAAGTAAGACCACTTAGAAACTGTTGTCACCAGTCATCACAAAAAATATATATTTTTTAAAGATTTTATTTTTAGGTAATCTCTACATGAGGTTCGAACTTACAACCCTGAGATTAAGAGTCACATGCTCCACTGGCTGAGCCAAACCAACCAAGCAACCCACTAAAATTTGTCTTTCATATGTAAAGACATCATAAAAGAAAGAGTAGATTTCAAAAATCAAAAAAGGTACAGTCTTGGAATATTGGATATTTATTTCAATTAAATAATTTAACCTTAAGAAAAAAATCACCCAGTGGTCCTTATTTCTCTACTTCACTAAACTATTGGACACATTGTTGTGGTTTTAAAAGGTTTACTGTATGGTTTGTTCTGTATTGTGTGTAGAAATGCAGGGAAAGCCCACAGGCCCCTTTCCATGTAATATTTCGTGGCCGCGTGGATCCCATCCCCTGACACTGTAAAACTCACCCTGTGTTCCACAGGCAGGGCCTCACTTTGGGAAGACCAGTGATTCTGGCTGCTCTTGAAACATGTAACAGATCTCAGTGTTAGGAGAAAACCTGGAGTCACACACATGTCAGACCATGGCCCTGTCATAAAACACAAGGGTTGACAGGTCTCTGCTCCAAAAAAGCCCAGGATAAGGAAAGGGAAAGTAGTTTTTAATTCATAAGTGTGCTGACACTTGCCTCCTGAATTTCCCATCCCTGTTCTGCCTCCAGGTTACATAGAAACCTTGATATCTGGGGCACTTGGGTGGCTCAGTCTGTTAATCGTCAGACTTTGGCTCAGGTCATGATCTCGAGGTTGTGAGTTGGAACACGGCCTCAGGCTTTGTGCTGACAGCTCAGAGCCTGGAGCCCGTTTGGGATTCTGTGTCTCCCTCTCTCTCTGCCCCTCCCCTGCTCACACTCTGTCTCTCTTTCAAATATAAGTAAATGTTAAGAAAAAAACTTTTTTAAATAGAAGAAACCTGGGTTCCACGTCTACAATAGCCACATAAATATTTGTTAAAATAGTGATTATGCTGCTTGCTATTGTTTTCAATCTCCTAAAGACATATATAGTGGAAGACAAAATGATCTTGAGTCAGGACAGCATAGGGTGCACAGCCTTTCATGAGTTTTTTTTTTTTTTTTGGCAATTGGTAGCACAGTGTCTCTCTCTTTATAAAGCCTGGGTTTATGTTGAAAGCCATGAGCTCAAAAATCTTGTTTTGAAAGTTAAAGACTGAACATGTGACTCTTTTTCCTATCATTTCATTTTAATAATCCTAAGACTTTCCAAGGCAATGCATAGCTCTGGCTGAATGAGGGGCGGGTTGCACACAAGAAAGTCAACAAGAAGTGAACGTTACCCTTTCAACCTTACCACCTGGGAGACTCAGGGGAGAGCAGGGCGTGCCTAGCTCCCTGGTGCTGTCCTGTGAGTGTGACCAGCCAGCCGGGACCCTGTGCTTCCCCCACCTGTCTAGATCATGAGCTCTGAGCAAGCAGGGGTTCAGCAGGCTGTGCATCTTCCCTAAGGCAGCGTATTTCCTGTCTGGCCCCTGCAAATGCTTGCACTCTTTGTAGACTGCTGCAGGGTGCCTGCAGGAGGGCGCAGTGGGGTCACATTTCACCTGTATTCAACCCAAGCCGCGTGCGCGCCTGGGGCGGGATCTCTTCCTGTGCAGGTGATCCTTAGCAGCACACCCTGACCTTTCTAGTATATCCATTTGGCACAGCCTGAATCTTGTTTGTGCCCGGACTGCCTGGAGCTCACCAAACACTCCAGTATGGAAATCATGGGGCATCAACTGAGGACAATTCCCTTTGCAACAGAAAAACACACAACTCAGGTGGAGGAGACTCAACTGGGAAGGAGTTCACCAGCCAGGAGGCACAGGCTGAGCGCACATGGCTGATGCGGCAAAAATGTCCTAACCCATTAGAGAGACTGTGGCATTTTCTCTGTTTGTCAACCTTCACCCTGTTAGTGGCTGAGTGGGACTAGAAGTTAGTGATTCCACTGCAATGATAGGAATGGCCTAAGAAGAAGCGGTAACCTTAATCCCCCACATTCCAGCAACCCTGTGCATTTCCTTTCATTTTTGGGGAAATGAGTCCCTTTCAGCTTTAACATGACTCCAACACTGCCCTTGGGGATAATCACTGTCCACACTGTCGAGAACTATCATATTCCTTTATTATTCTTAAAATGAATCTGACTTGGAACCATTCATGCAAAATCTAGCCTCTTTCATTCTTCAACAAGTGTCTCCTCATGGAGAGTGCAAAGGTCCTGGGGTCTTATGGGCAGTCTGTGTTTCCTACTCTTGGTCATTTCAAATATGTGACCTGTACCCCTCCTTGCCAAAGGCTGTGTTGGGAATCTTCCAGAGCCCACCAGCCACACATGAGTGTAAGCATGAGTGTAGGCAAGTGGTTCCCTTCAGAGCAGCCTCCTGCCCCTCTCCCAGTGTTAGGGAGACACCTCTCCCCTCTCCCACTCAATAGGCAAAGGACACTTATTCCTCCCTGCGATGACATTATGGGAGGTTTTCAGACTGGGCCTTAGGATTAGAAAATCTTTTTCTCTCTCTTTAAAGCCTGGCTTTCAGGCCCCTCCTGGGCTCAGGAATTCTAATTGGAATGTCAAGTGCTGAACAGTGACCCTTCTTTGCATTCCTGTTGTTAAAATTCTGATTGTCTATGAGACAAGGATGTCCCTGGTTGTAGAGTAGACCTGTCCCTAGAAATGGAACACAAACTGGAAAAGAATACAGACATTTCAGGCTGTATCACTCCCTGTGTCACACATGACACAGGTCTGCAGGCTACTACAGGGCCCCTCTGCATCTGATACAGTCTCCCTCAGCCCTGACAACTGTACCCTAAGACCTACTCTAGAAGAAATAACTCAGGGGTGGAGGATCTTCTTCTAGGAGAAGAGGGTGATGGTTCCTGCAGGGAGAAGGGAGGTTTCCCCATACACAGTCACAGACACAGGAGGCACTTTCCAGAAATATTGAGTGGACACAGTGACAGTGGTTAGTGACTGTGCCTGGGGTAATGATGTGGGGGCCCAGGGAAGACTGTGGTCCCTTGGTTGCTGTCCCCACACTGCAGCATAAAGTATTAGCCGTTGTCCTCTGCAATTCTCTTTAATGATCTTTATTGATGTCCAGCCTTCAATCCCGGGTCTGGTACAGCCCTGTGTGTTGCCTTGTCTGGAGTTACAGCTCCTGAGATCAAACCCTGACTCCCTGCTCACCAGCTGAGGAAGCTGCCAAGCCCCTCCAAGCTTCAGTTCATTCATCTGTAAGGTACGATAAGGGGTATTATGGTGAACAAAGGCCATCATCCAAACCAGAGCATTGGTGAGTGAGCCATACATCCCAGTTGTCTACTGGCTTTAAGAAGCCACAAAGACCAGAATTTTGGATGCATTTTTTCCCCTTTTTTTGCTTATCTTTACTTTTAAAGTTTTTCGTAATGACTGTTTTGTTTTTTTAGCAAAGAAAGGGGGGGAGGGGGGAAAGAAAAAGAAGAAGAAACAGAAGGAACCAAAGAAAAAAACAGAAAAAACTCCCAGAAGGACAATGGCCAAGGTCCCTCTGAGAGTCCCTGAAAACAGCCACTGCCAAGTTGTTCATAAAAACTCTAATGGGACGAGACAAGCCAGGGTGACAATGCACTTACTGTCCCATCCCTAGGGGCACAATATAAGGAATGTGTGACATTGTGGTTCATGAGCCAGGTAACTGGTTGGTTAATTGTTCCTCTTGGGAATAAAACAGCCACATACTCTATATTTACAAAAAAACCACTGCCTTTTCCATTAGATTACAAATAGGTCAGGACCTAGAGACTGAAATTTTAAGGCAACTGTTCACTCATATTTGTTGGCAAGTTCAGTTTGCCAGGACCAATTGGAGAGTGGATCCACTAGACATCTACAAAGTCATTTTTCACTTGCCTGTTATTTTTCTGAGAACATGCAAGAGAAGAGGGGGAAGAACACCAGATTCCCAGATGGATCACCGATGACCAAGGTTCACCAAGACGAGGCCTGGACTGAGCATTGCATTTTGCCAACAGTCTGCCCACAGTTAAACTATTTCAGTGCATCGTGCACATTTGGGGGCTCCACAAGCAGGGAAATGCTGGGGGGGAAGCCATGATGATGGAAGCTGGTTTGGTTGAGAGTGTCCAAGGTCACCTTAGTCCTTCACTCTCCATCCAGCCTTGAGCACAGAGCACACCGGAGGCAGCATGTTGGCATGGCTCCAGCTGAGACTTGTGGCCTCGTGTCCCTAATCCTCTGTCCACCTCTGCTGGGTCTGGTGACCTCAGGTGTTCGCCCCCTGCCCCACAGCCCTCAAGGGCTTATCATGTGTCCTATTATATCTGGACTGTCTGATATTCTAAAACTTTCAGTGATATATCTTAAGATATGACACCAACAAGGATGTTTTGATAAGAGCTCTCTTAAATTCCAGAACATCATTTAGCATAATAATAGTAGCTACATTCTAGGGATTGTATGCTGACCACCATATCCTCTATAATCCTTAGAAATAGACATTTTTTATTCCCTTTGACAGGTGAGAATATAGACCCTCCAAGGTGAAGTGTCTTACCAAAGTTACATGACTGTTGAGAAGCAGAATCAAAACTTGAAACTAAAACTGTTTTGCTTTAAAATCAATGGCCTGAATTAGTAAATATTTATTTACATATCATGTCTCTTGCCTGCCAACCACCATGTTCACCACTCACCTGATATATGATTGGCCTAAAATAAATATTTGTTGAATGAATGAATGCTATCTCCCCTCCAGACCTAGGGAATGGAGGCATAATCGTGGAATGACAGATCATTGTTTTGTTTTGCAGTTCATTGAACTATTAGGGCCAGTTGCCTATGGCTCCAAGGAGTCCAGCCAACTCCATGGTGCCTATAAAAGGGGGGATGCCTTGTTGCATTGCAGAAGTACTTTAGTTCAAAACTTCTGTAAGATTTCTTTTTTCTTTCTCTGCACTCTGCACGTTAGATTCATTAGCTCTAGCTGTTATAAATCCAAAAAATTCTGAATTAAGTAGAAAACATGAACAAAGAGGCGCCTGGGTGGCTCAGTGGGTCGAGCATCCGAGTTCAGCTTAGGTCATGATCTTGCAGTTCCTGAGTTTAAGCCCCGCGTCAGGATCTGTGCTGACATCTCAGAGCCTAGAGCCTGCTTCGGATTCTGTGTCTCCCTCTCTCTCTGCCCCTCCCCTGCTCACGCTCTCTCTTAAAAATAAACTTTAGGGGCGCCTGGGTGGCGCAGTCGGTTAAGCGTCCGACTTCAGCCAGGTCACGATCTCGCGGCCCGTGAGTTCGAGCCCCGCGTCAGGCTCTGGGCTGATGGCTCAGAGCCTGGAGCCTGTTTCGGATTCTGTGTCTCCCTCTCTCTCTGCCCCTCCCCCGTTCATGCTCTGTCTCTCTCTGTCCCAAAAATAAAATAAAAAACGTTGAAAAAAAAATTTAAAAAAAAAAATAAATAAACTTTAAAAAAAAATAAAAAGAAACCATAAACAAAATGATTTTCAAAAGGGAAAAAACTAACTCTAGCTCAAATGGAAATTCCTTGCCCAAAATATCACTTCCTCTAAAAAATATGGCTAGCTTTGTTTAAGGTCATCCGTGGATTGCTGACAACTTTCTAGAAAGGTTTTTGAATGTTTCTTTTGGCCACTGGGGACAGAACTGCTGAAGCACCAGGGAGCATAAAGGAAATGGTCAGATGGAGGAGGCTGAGGGAAGCGGAGGGCCCAGCGGTGACCCCTCAGGGCTGTGTCAGCATGATGAGAAGGCGGGACCCACATGCCCCAGGCAGCAGGGCCTGTCCCTCCGACCCCACGTCATGGGAGAAGGACTTGACTTTCTCCCACAGATGAGAGTCATTATTAATTACATTGGAAGTGCAGGATGCACTTCTGCCCCTTTCTCCACCCAACCTCCCACAAATAGAAGCCTCCGGTAATAGTAGCTTGCCCTGATACCAGGAGCTAGTTCAGTCAAATGTATTTTTAATTTCAACATCTCCTGAAAATCCTGGCACATTCCCCAGCTAGTTACGTTTCCAGTTGTGTTTCTTAAACGCTTAGTTACATAAATTAATATTCATATATAAACATATTTTCCTCCATTGAAAATATTCTTACAAACTGCCATGGAAATCCTGGCATTACATGTAAATTAAAGTAATAACCACCGAAGTAAAACTCATTCAAGCAAATTTCTTAAATCTAAAGAAAAACATGTCGGATACTGAGGAACATAATACTCCATAACACAGAGAGTGGGAAAGAAAAAGCAGTTTCTACATTTTGCCTTTCTTTTATTAAGCCAAATTTTTCTGTAAATGACACGTTTCTGTCAGTTCTGAGAAAGACTTAAGAGGGAAGTAGAATCCCTGCCTGGGGGAGGCAGGACAGGAGCCTTACCAAATGCCACGCCTTCCCCGGACACCCCTCCCCGTCTGCCCCTTTCCCTGAAAGGACTTGAGCCTTGCCCAGCGCATGCCCCGTGTGGGGCATTGTCAGCCCTCTCCAGATTCTTCCATAACCCAGGGGCATCCCATCCTGACACAATGATAACACCTCCTCCTGTGGGCTCTGCATCCTCCGCCAGCCCTCCAGGAGATTTTAACCCAAAACGCTAGAACTAAAGGACCGGAAGGGTGACGCTGAAAATCCACTTGGGGCTCCCTGTGAGGTTCTTTACGTGAAACACCTGCCAACACATAAATTCGTGGTAATTAGCTGATCCGGGTCCCCAGGGAGACGCCGGACCCTTCCACGGGGCTGTCACTGGTCCTCCGGCTCACCTCCCCCGGGGCCACTGAAGCAGGTATGGCCTCCTCTCTGGGACAATTGATCCTGGCAACTTACTCCCCGGGCGCGCAGAGCTCCAGGGCACAGAGGCCCCGCCCACAGGCTGGCTCAGCCACTCGCAGCCTGAGCAAGGCGAGCAGGGCGGGGCTGGCCGGGCCGAATCCTAGGTCTTAAACGGGCGGCTGCGGGCCCAGTGCAGGGCCTTCTGGACCCCCCGACCTGCACCTGTGACTGAGATTGCTCAGCTGCACCTACCACAGCTGGTCTGCCCCCGCCAAACCTGAGCAGGGGGGCCATCCGAGGAACCAGCGAGGCCACCTGCCTTGGGGGTCGGAGGTTCGTGGCTCCCAGGAGGCGCTGTCCCCGGGCCTGACCTCTCCTTACGCGGCAGCCTGAGCCTCCGACGCCGCGCTGCGAGGCCCTCCCCTCCCTGCGCCAAGATCGAAATCCCTTGCAAAGTGGGAGGCGGGTCTCAGGGAGGGGAGCAGGGCAGCAGGCCCCCAGCACATCCCACATCCTCAGGCTTCCTTCCCAGCCCTGTGCAAACACTCGGGAGGATAAATTCAATTCCACCTTAGTGGCTCTAACATCTCAGAAGAAAGGAGGATGGCTTGGTCTAATTAGAAACTCATTTCCCTTTCTAGGTTTTGAAGCATGCATCCTTCTCTCTTCCTGGCTGCCCTTTGCTTGGGAATAGCCTCAGCTGTTCCGCAACTCAACCAGAGCTTAGATGAACTATGGTCCCAGTGGAAAGCAACACACGGGAAGCTATATGGCATGGTTGGTAACATTTAAGCTGCACAGAGGGACCCCCGCAGAGAACAGTCTGTGCTGGTGGGAGTTCGTAGCAGGGAGTAGCTTCTTGAGGCTGCTCTTACCAAGGCAGTAAGCGGGGCACCTTGACTGTACACAACGTGGGCATATGTCCTGCTGTGTGGTTGCTGGAGAACAGCTCGCAGAAGCATCAGGCCATTCCTGGCTGTGGTTTATCCTCCTGTCTGTGAGCACACCCGCTTGGTGCAGGTGAGTTGGTTTTAAATAGAAATAAAGATGATGAATTATATGTTTGTCTCCAGGATGAAGAAGGATGGAGGAGAGAGGTGTGGAAGAAGAATATGAAAATGATCAGACAGCACAATTGGGAACACAGCCAAGGGAAACACAGCTTCACGGTGGCAATGAATGGCTTTGGTGACATGGTGAGTGTGGCATGGATTGCTGACTTTTTGTGCTTCCTCTCCCCAATACTTTACCAAAACATCTCATGTTTGTCAAACATTGTATTCCCTTTTCCTTGAAGACCAATGAAGAATTCAAGCAGGTGATGAATGGCCTTCAAATGCAGAAGCACAAGAAGGGGAAAGTGTTCCAAGCACCTCTCTTTGCTAAGATCCCTTCATCTGTGGACTGGAGAGAGAAAGGCTATGTAACTCCCGTGAAGGATCAGGTGGGACAATGTTCAGCAGGTCCCTCTCAAGAGTAAAGGCTAAAGGAATCAGTATCCTTGCTGTGGTAGACTGAGAATGTGCAGTTCGCCATGTTTTAAGAGTTTTCAAATCTGTGGGCTGTTGTCAAATCTTGATATTTGTTTTGTAGACTGAGAGCTTTATGATTTGTTTTCAGGGTCCGTGTGGTTCTTGTTGGGCTTTTAGTGCAACTGGTGCTCTTGAAGGACAGATGTTCCGGAAAACTGGCAAACTTGTTTCACTGAGTGAGCAGAACCTGGTGGACTGCTCTCAGGCTGAAGGCAATGAGGGTTGCAATGGTGGCCTAATGAATAATGCCTTCCAGTATGTTAAGGACAACGGAGGCCTGGACTCAGAGGAATCCTATCCATATCATGCACAGGTAAGTGGAGCTCTTTACCTGTCATTCCAGTTCTGTTTTTTAGAGTTAAATACATTTGAAGAAAACAGATACCACATTTAATATGTGCATTTCATTTTTAACGTTTATTTATTTTTGAGAAAGAGAGAGAGAGAAAGTAGAGGAGAGGCAGAGAGAGAAGGAGACACAGAATCTGAAGCAGGCTCCAGGCTCTGAGCTCTCAGCACAGAACCCAATGCGGGGCTCGAACTCACGAATCATGAGGTCATGACCCGAGCTGAAGTCAGACGCTTTAACCGCTTAACCGACTAAGCCACCCAGGCATCGCTTAATATGAATATGCACATTTTAAATTGTAGACTCTAGATCTGCAAACTGTCAGATCTGTTGTTAAATTGTATCGGCTGGGCACATTTCTCTGCTTAGATCGTTACCATATAGCTGTTCCTATTTCTATGTTATGTGGTGATATACATACCGTTCTATATATATTGCAAATTTCTTCAGAGCAACAAAATTCTTATGGACAGGTAGACTGAGAGTGTCTCATTAAATACACAGCAGCGAATATTTTCATTTCAAAACAACCAATAGCATTTCAGCGTTAACAAACCTGACTTGGAAATCTTTTACCTGTAAGCTGTCTTGAAGTCATGTTCCCAGTGGATGGTAGTAATCAAGTCTTTTCCCCTTCACCTTTGAAAGGATGAATCCTGCAAATACAAGCCCCAGGATTCTGCTGCCAATGACACTGGCTTCTTTGACATCCCTCAGCAGGAGAAGACCCTCATGGTGGCTGTAGCAACCAAGGGTCCCATCTCTGTTGGTATAGATGCAAGCCATTTTACCTTCCAGTTCTATCATGAAGGTAAGCTCTATGTAGAAATTTAGGCAGAAAAATGGGGAAACCACCATAAGGTACGGCAAGATTGACTCTTTGTTATGTAGAAGTCGATGTAGAATTTTGGAGGGTGTAGATTTAACATCATTCTGTACATGTAATTTTTGTGCCTGTTGTTTGTTTCACATGACTTGAACCACATCCCCACAATTTTAAGTACGCCATAAATATATTTAAATGGCTATATAGTTCAATTGGCATACTTTAATTTACTTTTTTCCAATTGTTAGACTATGAAACATTCCAAAGAATTTTACCACTGTTGTTGAGATGGGACAGAATCCCTTGGCTCAAGTAATTTAGTGTTCTGTGCTGTTTCCTTAAGCTGACATCCTAAAAGTCAAATCACAAGGTTTCAATGAGTGCTCTTTTAAGCCTCTTGACAGGTTGTTTTATGCTTCTTGCCAAATTGTCTTTCTGCCGGTACTAGATGAGAGCCTCAATCCCTAGCCTAGCTCAGAAAAGATCTGCTTTTAACTCTTATCTGGTGTGATGTCATTTCGCTGAAGGTTGAAATGCCTCCCTTACTCTGGTTGATAGGCTGGGTTGCTATCACATGTCACATGGGAATCCTCACCCTAGCATTGAGTTTCACTTTTCCAGGCATTTATTATGATCCAGACTGCAGCAGTGAAGACCTGGACCATGGTGTTCTGGTGATTGGCTATGGCACTGAAATAGGACAATCGATAAACAAAACATATTGGATTGTCAAGAACAGGTATAAGAAGCCAAAAATACTTATCTTTAAAATTGAAAAGGGAATCCTTTCCGAAATCAGTGTTTGGAGGCATGTTCTCAAACCCTTGAGCACACTTCTGAAATCACAGAAGTCTTTACCCTACGTAGGGGAAACACAGACATATTCATTTCATGATAACATGAAGACACTGTCTCAAGCTTGCTGAGGTAGTGCTATAGTTTTGGTACCACTGCATTTCTAAATTGGAAATGTTTCGTTATTTCAGAAACACATCTGATCCCAAGTGCTTTGGGGTCTCTCATTTTGCAGTCTGTGAAAGGTCTGGGGATAGAATTCTGTGCTGGGTTAGAATCCAATCATGAACAAGAATGGCCTCTCCTGATTCTTCCTGAATCTGCCGTAGCCTCTGGTGCACTGCTCAGTATCGGGTATTGTTGTTCATAAAGATAAATGTGTTTGTTTGTAATAAATGGAAAATGCTGTCTTCTTTCAGCTGGGGTGCAAATTGGGGCATAGATGGCTACATAAAGATGGCCAAAGACCGGAAAAACCACTGTGGAATCGCCACCATGGCCAGCTTTCCTGTTGTATGAGATGATCTCTGTAGAAGACCTTGATTGGGAACAGAATACTACGAAAAAGAATTTTATCTTACAACTGACCACACCTTATTGTGTGAAACAAAACACTTGGAGCTCGAACTTGTGATTTGATTCTGTGACATTTTATACCAGTAAAATGTCACTTCTTTAAATACTGCTTTGAACAGCTTTGTATGATTGATTTTCCTAATGACTTCTGAATTTTTATATTTTGTACTGATGTATAAAGTTTTACCTTTTAAAATAAAACCATTTCGAAGTAGAAGTGGGGTCATTTTTCAATATATTAACTTTCTGTAGAATAAGGCTGTTAAATAACAAAAACTCAACCAAGTAAATTATAAAGAGCTAATTGGTTCAATGAAGGATTTATGGTTCATGAAGGATTCATGAAGGATTTATGAATCAGGCAGCTTCTCATCTATCTAGCAAGTAGAAGACAGCTCCAAGAGCTACAGAAAAAGAAAGGTTTGTAAAGGTAGAGAGGGAACAGAAAAAAGGAAATTATTAGCAAAGAATCTTATTTTAGGCAAGATCACTTTCCTAAGAAGAGAAAGAGTCTATTGATGTATTTCCTAGTGCTGACCAGGACATTCCCATTACTGGTTAAAGGTTATATTTCAGTGGGAAGGGAGTTGAAACTGCAGTTAGGTTAGATATTGAGTCTTCATTTGCTGATTTGCTTCATTTACCTAAGTGCTACCACATTGGGCCTGTAGCTCAAAAGACCTAACAATGTGCCCATGGTCCACTAGGAGAATGCTGGATGGGGTCTGGCTCTTGTAGTTGTAAATAGGCACATGTCATCTCAGCTGCCCTTTGGCTGTGTCTGTCCCAACCCTTGAATGGAGCAAATAGGAAATACTTTTGAGGGCAGGAGGCAAAACTAGTGGAAGATGAGGGTTATTTAGGAATTGTGTCTGCACAGAGATGTGTTCAGTGCTGACTTCCAGCCTCCAGTGATCAGGATGTTCTCTTGCTGGAAACTTTCTCAGGGGAGAACACCTTTCTCAGGGAAATTTTATGACCTGCTTCTGGAAAGGGGATGTCAGAGATCCCTTCCTGCATCTATCTGCTGCTTCTCAAGTGCCTTCATCTCAAAATAACCAATATGCCACTGTGGCTTATTTTGGAGTAGCGTGTCCTGAACCCCTACATCCTTGTTGGGTCATTTGAAAGTCTTAGGAGCAAAACTGAGGTCTCCAAGGGAAGAAGGAATTCAGCCTCAAGACTGTGGCATAGGGTGTGTGTCTGTGTGTCTGTGTGTCTGTGTGTGTGTGTCAGGGCAGGAAGGCTTGAATCCTATTGGTTGTGTTTCTCTGGAGAACCCAGACTGGTACACAGACCCATCTTATAGACCCACCCACCATGTCCTACTTTCCTGCATATCTTTCTCATGCCTTTTCCCCTTCTTTGCAAATAATAATAATGATGATAGAAGGTGGTTAGATTTCATTACAGGAAGTAAATACAGAGAGTAAAGATGGTGTTGTCATCAGGTTAGGTGGAGCAAAAGGGCTTAGCATGGTGCCAATATATTTATTTCTTTCCACATTTGTCTATTGTGATGTCCCTTGAACTAGGGAAGGGATTTATTTCCATGTTCATAAAAGCTGGAGCGGGTTTCTAAGTAATTCGCAACTTTCTCAAACCACTGAAGAGCTTTCCACAGTCAACCATCTCCCTACTGCTGGACACTTCGATCCTTCCCATCTTTTTGCTCTTACAGACAATATGTAACTTTAGAAAGGCTCATCTAGGTTTTCCTGCTGACCCGCAGGTCAGAGGGCCTGCTTATCTAAACTTCTCAACGTCCACAGAGCTGCCACATTGCCATCCCGTGGCCGTCCTGTGATCTGTCTCTCCAGCAGACAGAAGAGGGCCGTGTCCCAGCACCTGAGGACATCTGAAAGGATCAGTCACTGCTGTTTATTGTGCATCTGCTAAGTGAGAACAGATGGGCCATGTTTTCTCATTTCCTGATCCTTAGGGAGTCTCACCATCTTCCCACTAGTTTATAGACTATTTGTATTTTTCTCTTCACAAACTGCAGTTTTATATCCTTAGTTTATCTCTCTGGGAGGGTGGTTTATCTTTTTTCTCTTAATATGTATGATCCTTAATGTACCTTTTATTACCTGTCACAAACATTTTCTCCTGCACTTTGGAGTGGCTTAACTTTGTGTGGGGGATGTTGTTAAATCGCATCTCTTTCCTTTACACATTTTTCTTGCTGTCTTTTGGTCCCGTTTAGGGTCATAAATATATCCCTTTCATACTTCCGTTTTTTATGTTTAATTCTGGAATCCATCTGTAATATGTTTTGCGAATCCACTTCTATTTTTTTCCCAGACGACTAGCTAATTATTCACCATTCTCTTCCCACTGATTTGAAACAGCATGCCTTTTTCTTATTTTTAAAAAACATCTATTAAAATAATCATATGGCTTTTCTCCTTGTGTTAATGGCTCTGCTTTCCAGTTGCTGAAGCCCATTTGCCCAGAGTACAATGCAAACCAGTGAATAGTCCCACCTTCCCCAAGTGGGGCCAGACCCATAAAGAGTACTTTGGGAAATGCTAGAGAATGGAAAGCAAACCAAGGGGCGCCTGGGTGGCTGAGTTGGTTAAGTGTCCAATGTCGGCACAGGTTATGATCTCATGGCTTGTGGGTTCGAGCCCTACATTGGGCTCTGTACTGACAGCTCAGAGCCTGGAGTCTGCTTCAGATTCTGTCTACAACTCTCTCTGCCCCTTCCTCTCTCTCTCTCTTACTCTCTCTCTCAAAAATAAACATTATTATTTTTTTTTTTTTAGAAAATGGAAAGAACACCTGGATTCCCCCTGAGACAGGCCCAAACATTTAACCTGGGAAGGCAATCAGGAGAGAATGAGAAACCAAGAAGAAAGGGATCCTCAGATCACTTAGACCAGAGATCCCACCAATAATTCTTCTGTCCCCTGCCTATGGAAGGACAGTCACTCAGGCACCATTCCACCAATTCCCTCCAATCTTTGATATGTGGCCTCTGAGAATGGACTGAGGGAGTCCCAAGCTCTTCCCAGCTCCTTGTTTCAGGATTTCACTTACAGGGACCCATGGTCTCAGCCTGAAGAAGGAGGCGTATGAATCGTGCATGGATCTTCTGAGCGTCCGCCACACTTATCAAAGCAACACACACCATGACCGAAGGTGCTGTCTCTCACCTCTGTTTCCAGCAAAACCTTCTCCTCATGGCTGTGCAGTCTTTAGACCAAGTGCTGTACGCTCACCAAATCAAAGTATTCCTAAGAGATTTTGAAGTGAAGACTTCAGTTGGGATCTTTGAGATATACATTTCAGATGAAGTCTATAATAAAGTAGCCCATTGCTTAAAATCAGAATGTTTCTTTAAAAAAGAAAATTGATGTGTCCTTTGGAGAGGCTGAAAGCATTTCAATTACACATTAAAATTTTGCCACTATTGTTACTGCTGCCAAGCCAAATTTAGCTGAGGAACAACGCTGAGTCCTGAATTATACACATGCTGACATCTGCACTGGGTTGTATGAACCACCCACCCAAAGCCACAGTGAGAAAGGAGAGCCTTGCTTCCGCCCATGGCTCCTCCTAGTCCCCACCTCCCCACCACCATTACCTAATGCATTACTTTAGTGGATTTTCTAATGTTGAGTCACTCTTGAATCCCTGGGTTAAGCCTGATGTTGTCCTGATGCACCTTTGTTTTAAGTACTTCTGGACTTGATTTGTCAATATTTCATTAAGGATTTTTGTCCTCTGGATCCATATACATATATAGTAATTCTTGTGAAAACAAGCTGAGGTTCCTGATGTATATGCCACCCCAATCCCAATGCTGACATAATTTTGAAAAATGATTGATATTTAACTATGCACTCTGGTCAGGCCCTAGGATAAATTAAAATCTTCTCCCCAAAATGAAAATTCAAAGTTAAGGGGTTGAGAAAAGTAGATATTAATTTTTAAATCTTAACTCTGTTTCATATGTGGCTTAGTCAACAGGTGACCACACCTTTCTGTTCAAACAATTATTGGTCATCCAAATCATCGCTCCCGAAAAAGGCTCAATCTGAAGCTTCAGAATTTAATAGACATAAGATTTCTAACTCAAAACTTATCCAAAGTAAGACAAAAGCTCTTCCGTAACTGCCAGCCATTTAAGTACATGTAAATATACATTTAAATATAGAATATATATTAAATACGTCTATCTCTTTCACAAGAAAGGAAATGAATCACTACAGGATAATACATTAGGTTCAAATTATAAGCCAACCAAGACAAATTCTTAGCTATCTCTGGACTTTTTGCCGCAAGTCGGTAGTTGCCAATTCCCTGGCTGGCAGACTTATAACTATATCTCTACTAGCTGCCGTCCATGAAAGAAGACAAATCAAAGTTGTTCTTTTCACACGTGGATTTTTATTTTGAGCCCTTTACACTGAGCACAGAACCGCCTCTAGCGTCTGGATCTGTGACAAGCAGTTCACTGCTGTTCTTCTGGATGTGACTCAGGAGCTTTGCCTTTTGTTACTCATCACCATTGTTTCCACTTATCGTTCATTTAGGGCCCTTAATAGAAGGGACAAGGCAAAGAGAAGACAGCTTGCAGGGTCAAACCCACTACCTGCCTGCCTGGCTTTTCTGTACACAGGTGAGGTATTCCTGCACATCATCCGGGGACCCTAGAATGAGGGGAACTCGTTGGTGAATGGACTCTGGCTTCACATCCAGCACAGGCTGGGTGCCTGTGGTCGCCATGCCTCCCGCCTGCTCTATGATGTAGGACACGGGATTGCACTCGTACAGGAGCCGGAGCTGTGGAGAAACAGAGTTAGGTGGACAAGCTTGGCAAGCTGCCAAAAGTCCCATGCCACACCCTTAAAGCTCAGTGAAGGAATTACAACTGCTGAACTTCTGTCTCATTAGCATGAGCACACTGGGCACCCCAGCAGAGTGGGCTTCCTGAGGTCAGGGCCCTCCAGAAGGCTGGGTGCATCAGACGTTGTTCATCATCACATCTTTGGGGCACTGCTGGTCAGTATCTACCCATCTTGTGACCTTTGTGTTCATAGGAGACCTGCCTCCTTGTCTGGAAGTATGAGATCTAGATACTAGTTTCTTACAGTTTGGCAATGAGACAAATTGACACTGAGGCCTGGTCAGGAGCCTCTGTACGTGAGGCCTTATGACTAGGAAGGAGTCCCACTTGGGTGGGATGGGAGGTCACCTGGAGAATACTAGGTAGCCTCTCAGGATAACCTCAGTGTCCAAGATCATATGGAGGAATTCCACATCTCAAGCATCAACTTGACGAGGTAGATTGCTAGTATTTAAATGGTCTTTTCTCTTAGCCCCCGAGACTGAATTAACTTCTACTGCTTGCACTCCAATAGCACGTCCCTCTTCATATATTTGTCACACTGAGCTCTGTTTAGTAACTGCCTTCCTCCTTATATGCTCGCCCTTGAAGGCAGGAACAGAGTCTGTCTTGGTTGGTCATTGGCTTTGAATCCAGCATTCCAAAATTCAAATTGCACACACTGGGAGACATATATACATGTGGCTAGTTGTTGCTGTGCCCCAAGAATACAGTAGACCTGTGTTTTGATGTGTCTACTTACCTATGATTTCTGTGATTGGCTAAAAAAGACATGTTTCCATGGGAGGGTCTATTCAAGACAGATGCACTTGGATCATAAGATTCCCACCTAATAATACAAGTATTTTGGGGTTTGTGTCATAAAGTAGCAGTAAGATCTTCCAGGAGCTATCTTTGTAGAAATATTGAATAAGTTCTGACCAGTTCTTATTCTCGAGTTTGGGAACTCTCTAGGGGCTTCATAGGTAGACTTCAGGTCATCTGTGAACCCCCTAAAAACCTATATAGTGTGTATGTTTATGTGCATTTTTTTTCTGGAAAGTGAGTCCATACTCTTCATTAGATTTTTAAAGGATCCTTAATCTAGAATCAGGTGGTGCTGAAGCTACAGTTCAGGCACAATATGTAGAAAGTGGTAGATGAACACAGTTGACTCATGGTGAGTTATGGGCATGAGGAAAAGGGGAAGTGAAGGCCAGTGAAAATTGACAACAACAACAATTTTCATCTCTCCCACAGCCTCAAATTCATTAATGGGAAATAACCCTCATTTCTCTTCCACATGCCCACTCACAAATGGACGTGAAAAGGACAGAGCAGTAACTAAAAAGCACACATGAAGAGAAAGGGAACTCCAACTGGCTTACTGACCAGAGCCAGTGGACAAAAGAGAATTACCTTGCCCTTAGGACTTTTCTGGTTCGCTGGGTATAGGAAGATCCCTCCATACACCAGGGTGCGGTGCACATCAGCCACCATGGAGCCCACGTATCTGGCCCCATAGGGAGCACTGCCATCCTAAAAGGCAGAGAGAGGAGATAAGATGCTCATCTGAATTACATACTCCGTTACCCAAGTATCCTGGTTTAGGAAGTGTGCAACGCACGGGAAATTAACTATTAAAGGCTTCTAAGGAAAGAGGGAGACCCCAAAAGCATTTAGGCTTGGATTAGACAGCAAGAGAAATTCACCCAACAAAACAAATTGAAATGCAATAAAAACAGGCACTGTAGGTGATTCCAAACCCTGAGTATTAGATCCAATGCAAAATCTGCAATATGCTCTCCTAGGTGACAACATGAGTAGCCATGTTCAGAAATCTTGTATAAACTCAGCTCAATAAATAATTTTCAGGGGCACCTGGGCAGCTCAGTCAGTTAAGTGCCCAAATCTTTATTTTGGCTCAAGTCATTATCTCACGGTTTATTAGACTGAGCCCCATGCTAACATGGGGCCTGCTTGGGATTTTCTCTCTCTCTCTCTCTCTCTCTCTCTCTCAAAATAAATAAATAAACATTAAAACAATTTTTTTTCAGCATCTTCTTTATGCCAGGCACCACACTGGGCCCCGAGGAGGCCAAAATTGGGAAGACAGTCCCAAGGAAATCACCAACTAAAGGGGGAGACTAGCATACATAAATGAATAAAAATAAATGAATTTACAATTCAATGGTAAGAAGGTGAATAATCCAATGTTACATAAAAACGAAAAGCTTACCTTATACCATATGACAAATTAACTCAAAGTGGATAGATGACCTAAACATAGGAACTAAGACTCTAAAACTCTTAGAAAATATCAAGACTTTTTGGGGAAGAAACTCGAAAGAAATGGCATTAAAATTATCTGCCAAAGTAAACCTGAACATTTATGAAAATGACGAACAAGAGAAACATATGTATTTCTACCAAATCTAAGAACATATAGTGAACTAACAATGCTTACATATTCAAAGAAGAAATGCAAACACCAAACAGTAGATCAGAATAGAGCGTGGTCCTGGGCCTAAAGATAGACAAGAAATTCATTTATGGTAAACATGACCTTCCAATCAACATGGAAGAACACTATATAGAGAGCAGCACTGGGCTAGCTGCTTAGAAAACAGGTGTGTAAGACTCCTACCCTCATTCTTGACAACCAAATTACTTCAAGATGGAGAGACACTTAAAAGGAGAAACTCACAAATAATTTAGAATAAGGCTGTCCAATGAAATTCTCTGTGATGATGAAAATACTTTTTATTACCACTGTTCAACATAGCAGCCCCTGACCACATGTGGCTGTTGAGCTCTGGCAATGAGACTAGTATAGATGAAAATGGAATTTTACATGTTATTTAATGGTAATTAATTTAAATTTAAATAGCCACATGTGGGTAGTAGCTATGTATTGGACAGCACAGAAAAAGGAAACATGAATACATTAATTTATAATTTGGTACACAAAATCCATTAGATATAACAAAAAATAAATATATAGAAAAGACCCTGAATAGCCAAAGCAATCTTGAAAAAGAAAACCAAAGCAGGAGGCATCACAATCCCAGACTTCAAGCTATACTACAAAGCTGTAACCATCAAGAAAGTATGGTACTGGCACAAGAACAGACACTCAGATCGATGGAACAGAACAGAGAACCCAGAAATGGACCCACAAATGTGTGGCCAACTAATCTTTGACAAAGCAGGAAAGAATATCCAACAGAATAAAGACAGTCTCTTCAGCAAATGGTGCTGGGAAAACTGGACAGCGACATGCAGAAGAATGAACCTGGACCACTTTGTTACACCATACACAAAAATAAACTCAAAATGGATGAAAGACCTCAATGTAAGACAGGAAGCCATCAAAATCCTTGAGGAGAAAGCAGGCAAAAACCTCTTTGATCTTGGCCGCAGCAACTTCTTACTCAACACATCTCTGGAGGCAAGGGAAACAAAAGCAAAATGAACTACTGGGACCTCATCAAAATAAAAAGCTTCTGCACAGCGAAGGAAACAATCAGCAAAACTAAAAGGCAACTGACAGAATGGGAGAAGATATTTTCAGATGACATATCAGATAAAGGATTAGTATCCAAAATCTATAAAGAACTTATCAAACTCAACACCCAAAAAACAAATAATCCAGTGAAGAAATGGGCAAAAGACATGAATAGACACTTCTCCAAAGAAGACATCCAGATGGCCAACTGACACATGAAAAAATGCTCAACATCACTCATCATCAGGGAAATACAAATCAAAACCACAATGAGATGCCACCTTACACCTGTCAGAATGGCTAACATTAACAACTCAGGCAACAACAGATATTGGTGAGGATGCGAAGAAAGAGGATCTCTTTTGCATTGTTGGTGGCAATGCAAGCTGGTGCAGCCAATCTGGAAAATAGTATGGACGTTCCTCAAAAAACTAAAAATAGAACTACCCTATACCCAGCAATTGCACTACCAGGCATTTATCCACAGGATACAGGTGTGCTGTTTCGAAGGGACACATGCACCCCCATGTTTATAACAGCACTATCAACAATAGCCAAAGTATGGAAAGAGCCCAAATGTCCATTAACGGATGAATGGATAAAGAAGATGTGGTATATATATACAATGGAGTATTACTCAGCAATCAAAAAGAATGAAATCTTGCCATTTGCAAGTATGTGGATGGAAGTGGAGGGTATTATGCTAAGTGAAATTAGTCAGAGAAGGACAAATATCATATGACTTCACTCATATGAGGACTTTAAGAGACAAAACAGATGAACCTAAGGGAAGGGAAACAAAAATAATATAAAAACAGGGAGGGGTACAAAACATAAGAGACTCATAAATATGGAGAACAAACTCAGGGTTACTGGAGGGATTGTGGGAGGGGAGATGGGCTAAATGGGTAAGGAGCACTAAGGAATCTACTCCTGAAATCATTCACTATATGATAACTAATTTGGATGTAAATTTTAAAAAATAAAAAATCAATAAATAAAATAAAAAATAAATAAATATAACATGAAATTGTAAGCATCTCTATAGGATCAAAAGTTGAAAGTCCCGATACATTTCTAATATGAATAACACACAAAGGCTATTTTCTTTCATTTACTAAGAGCTTATACAAAGCAACAAGAAAAAAATAATACTAATTAAATATTTGAAAAGATAGAAATAGGCAATTTACCAAGACAAAAGTAGATGCTCAATAAATACAAGGAAACATGTATGACATAAATCATAATTAATTACACACTAGTCAAGCCACAAGGTTCATTGTTTACCATCAGATGGACAGAAAGTTTTAAAGATTCACCATATCTAGCACCATCAGGGATGCAGGGAAACGGGTACTCTTTCATATGGCACCAGAGACTAAATTGATGCAATTTTTGTGGAAGAGTATTTGATAACATTAACATGTTAAGTGCTCATATACTTTGATCCAGTAACCCCAGTAAGCAATGTGCTGTGCACATCTACTTGCACAAGGTCATGAGTGGACACATTTGGGCATCTCCATTGCAGCTCTGGGTCTCCTGGTGGAAAATCAGAGGCAAGCAAAGCTTTTCTCCATAAGGAATTCGCTCATTCTGTCCTCTTAACACAAGGCTGGGCAGCCTCTTCAGTCAATGCCACAAATCTGTCTGTGCTTGTGTAGAACAATCTTCAAGTCATGAAAGAGAAAATCAGATGAGATTAATATGCTCTATCTGATCTTCTGAAGGGGTGAAGGGGTAGATATGGAGATGGATGTGCATAATCCCTCCTGCCATCCCAGCTCAAAGAATAGAAGCAACACTGAACAGTGGTCATCCCTGGAAAGAACAACTTGGCTGGGGGTATGGGAGGGGGGAGACTTTTGCTTTTAATTTTGTATATTTCTGTAAGTTTTACATTTCCTCATCTTAGATCACATTTTAAAATTGAAGTAAAATGCACATCAGATAAAATTAACAACTTTAAAGTGCATAATTCAGTGGTATTTAGTACACATTCATAATGTTGTGCAACAATGACTGTCAGGTTACAGAACATTTCCATCACCCAAAGGAAAACCCTACACCCATTAAGTAGTCCCTGCCATCCCCTCCCTCAGCCCCTGGCAACCACTAATCTGACTCTATACATTAACCTTGTCCTTGCATCTGGCTCCTTCTGCTCAGCATAAATGTTTCTGAGATTCACCCATGCTGTGGTATGCAACAGTACTTCACTCCTTTTTGTGACTGAATAATATTACCGTGTATGGATGTACCATCACTTATTCATCCATTCTTCAGTGGATGGACATTGAATTGTTTCCACCTTTGGTTATTATAAATAACGTTGCTATGAACATTTGTGTATAAGGTGGGGCTTTGTGTGTGTGTGTGTGTGTGTGTGTGTGTGTGTGTGTTTAAATACCTGTGTTCAGTTATCCGGGGTATATACATAAGAGCACAATTGTTGGGTCAAACCGCAATTCTATGTTTAACTTTTGAGATATATTACTTTTTAAATTTTGTTAACAAGAATAGAAATCAGAGTTTCAGTCAAGTAGAAACATTGCAAACTATTTATTGCCTTCTTCTTTGGACCTTTCTTTTTTGTTTTTGTTTTTGTTTTGTTTTTAATTTTTATTTCTTTACTTGGGGGGGGCATGAATGAGAGAGGGGCAGAGAGAGAGAGAATCCCACGAGGGGCAGAGAGAGAAAGAGAGCAGGAGAGAGAAGAAAATCCCATGCTGACAGCACAGAGCCCAAAGCGGGGCTTGAGCTCACCTGATGAGGGGCTGTAGCTCATGAGATCATGACCTGAGATGAAGTTGGATGCTTAACTGACTGAGCCACTCAGGTAACCCTGGGCCTTCCTTTATTTAAAAATAGTGAGAAGTACTTAATAAAATAAAGCAACAGCTTCAAGCCGACGCCCATCAGGCCAACCTCTCCTGCTTTCATCTCTGCCCCTCTCTCTTCACAGAGAATTTTTGAGGAAGGGGGCACAGATTATTTTCCCTAATTTTCTTTTAATTTCTTTAAGGGATCACTGCAAACCTCCACTACAGCCAGGAGGATGCCCACCACCCTGTTGAGTGTATTCCCATTTGTCCAAAGTCAAAATTCCTTTTTGTATATTTAGGTAGAAATTCTGGGATCCAACTCTAGGTTTCATTCTGTTCTTCTGATCAGTCAGAATTGGACGCTCCCAACACCATCCGGCACTTGAGTCAAAATGATCATTGTTTTTACATCCAGAAGAAAGTACCTCCCTGGACTCTCAAGCATTGCCTGAGAAAATTATCAAGCATTCACACTAGTTTCCAGCCATTGCATGTAGACCAAACTTTCTGAAGCCAGAAAGCGACTTTCCCTAACAACTAATCCCTAGTCTTCAGTTTATGGAACTTGTAAGGGATTTTATGTAAAAGTAAGCAAGCAAAACCAAAACTTCCTATAGGCAAAACAATGCCTTTTATGCTAAGAACAGATACATAGTAAATCTCAGGTTTCACATTAAAGGGCAACTGGAGGATTCTGGAGATTTGCTTTATATTGGGGAATAGGTACCTTCCTTTGTTGTTTAAAAGGGTCTCATCTTTGAATCCGTATAGAAATATTGGTTAATATGTTGGGCTCAGCAGTCTACCATTTCTGTGATAAGTGAACACTGACTTTTTAATTCCAATGACATGCCCTAGAGTTTGGTGAGAGAGGGTTCCACTTGTAAACAAGCTTGAGCCCCTCTTCCAACTTAGACCAGAATTTACACTTCTGGTCTAGAAATTCTTTGACTCTGCTCCCATGCCTGTCTTAAAAGCTCTCTTAGTATGGTGGACATACTGACTGGAGTGTTTGGGCTGCATTAACAGCCACATGAAGTCTAGAACGTGGTAATCCCTTTGAGAGCAAAAAACGTCCTAAAGCTTGCAGTAAACACAAGGCCCTGATATTAGGGCATATGAATGGGACTTTCAAATAGAATTAATTATTCCATCTAAAATGGAATGACCTTGGGGCGCCTGGGTGGCGCAGTCGGTTAAGCGTCCGACTTCAACCAGGTCACGATCTTGCGGTCTGTGGGTTCGAGCCCCGCATCAGGCTCTGGGCTGATGGCTCAGAGCCTGGAGCCTGTTTCCAATTCTGTGTCTCCCTCTCTCTCTGCCCCTCCCCCGTTCATGCTCTGTCTCTCTCTGTCCCAAAAAAATAAATAAACGTTGAAAAAAAAAATTTTAAATGGAATGACCAGAATCTACATAGGTGGTAGCTCAGTAAACAAATGACTTGAGAAGTTCAGGCCTGAATCCTGAATTTTGAAAATGTAGTCTGTCCTCTTCATAAACAATGTCTCCTTAAAAAACTAACTGGGGAATATTATCTTGAGTAGGTAACTTTAGCTGTAAAAGACTTTGGTCATTTATGAAGAAAGGCAGAGTCAGTCATTCTCATACCAACCAGAGCCATAATCAGTGGCACCAGCCTCTGTCAGCCAGGCTCCCAAAGCCACCACCCAAACAGGGATCCAGTGAGGCAGCATTCTCCCTGCTACTGTGTTAGGCTTCCTTCACTCACCTCTGGAAATTTCTTCTTCTGCACATATTCCGAAGTGGCAGCATCAAAATACTTGGCATAGCCCTCATTGAGACTGAAAATCTTTCCTTTCTTTTTTATCTTGACATCTTTTTCCACCAGGATAAATTCACCGAGAGCCTAGAAAGATGAAGAGAAACACCTGGAAGAAGAGAGAAACCAGGAAACAGAAGCCCACAGCACACTGCCGAACAATCAGAGAGCATCAGAAAATGTGGGACTGCTGGAGAAAATGTGGGACTGCTGGAGAACATTCCTTGGTAATGTTCACTGCCTGCCCAGTTACTCATTTATAGGGAAGCTTGCAGTATTTATCCCCCCAAGTTCTCATCCCCAGTTAATTCCTAATGTTTCAAGGGAGTTTTGGGCCATAGACAATGAGAGGAAGAAGTTTCATGGATTGGGTTTGTCATAAGGGTGGGCGATGCAGTTCCCCTACCAATGGGTGGTCCATTTATGTAAATGACTCAGTCTTAGAAACCATTAAAAGTTCCTGATATCCCAGTGACTCTTACACAAGTTAAGGAGGAAATCCTTCCATCAGAAACTGTATTCACTTGGCATAAGGAGTAAAATGGATAAAAAATTTTAAAATCTTCAGAATCATTAATAAAAATGTGGCAGTGCCCCCACTGTGGTTGCTCTGCGGGATATCCCCAGTGTACCCCTTTATCTGAGTGCTGGTATTATAAGGACATCCCTCAGGTACCTGTTTATCTGAGTACTTATGGATGTGATTAGGTGGTTGCAGGTATCACTTTGAAAGGCTAGATATCTCTCTAAGTCACTAAGAGGAAAACCAGGCTTGGAAATGTAATCAGCTTTAATGAACTTCAAAGACTAAGAAAGTGAAAATCCCCCACGATGACAGCTCACAGCTGGCAGCTAGATTAGAAGGTTCCTAATAAACATAGGAATTTACCTTCCAAGAGTATAAAGAGGCAAGACCATGTTGACCATGTCTGAAATAAGACAATGATAAGAATACTCAACAGCCACAAAAGTAACTAAGCATCCCTCTCTTCTGTATGTGATGACTGCTTTCCCAATGAATCTCTACCCTCACTTTAATCTTCCCACCTCCTAGATAAAAATTATTGATATACAATCATTAATTGTGCACACTTCTAGACAACTCCCAAACCAGAACTAACCCTCTCTTTCTTGAATCCTCCTGAGATCAAGCAAAAGCCCACTTGCTATATAGTTAAGTCCATCCCAACTCCCTCCTACCACAACACTCTACTGTTCCTCTAGAACACATCCTCCCTTGTTCAGTAAACCCAACTTCTTTTTATTAGAGGAAAGTTCTTGGTGGTTTTTAGTTCATGAAATTTAGTAACTTGCTGTGGACATTTGTTGCTTTGGAACAGCCCAGTGTGGAGTAATACTTCCTAAAAGCAGCCTGACTCCCTTTGAAGAACTAACTCTCCTCAGTGGATGCCAGTCTAGGAAGACTAGACTGAGCCTCCTCTAGCTCAGTTCATGCATTTGACTTATCTTGGCAAATTAAATTCTCCTCCCTGGCAAGTGAACCTGGAGTGAGAGACACAGAATCAGAGATGGTGTCCAAAACAGACTGGCCAAGCTGCAAGCCCATTCCTGTGACTCCTGCTTCCTGGTCCTCAAGACCTGCCCATTTAAGCTTGCGTTTTGAGCTTTACCATTAATGCAGTAACATCCTTTACTTAATTGGGAAGAACATGTATGTTAGAGGCAGTCCTACAAACCCAGCTGTCCAATAGGGAAGTCACTTAAGTTAATTAAAATAAAATAAAATTTAAAACCTAGTTTCTTAATCACACTAATCACGTTACAAGTATTCAATAGCCACATGGGGCCAGTGGCTGCCAAATTGGAGAGCACAGATTATAGAACATATCCATGGTCACAGAAAGTTCTATTGGATGGTGCTGCTCTAAAAAGTCCATGTTACTGTCCAGACATTGGCAACATTATGATTTTTTAAATCATTGTATTCCCATAAGCCAAAAAGGTTTAACACATTTTTAGATTAGAAACTCCTTAAGGACAGGGTCTGGGTTGATAGGACACACCCCTAAGAACCCTTCAAATGCCCTCCATTACACAAAAGTCTTTAACGTTTTTTGATGTTGGTGTTGGCTCACCAACTAGACTCTCTGGCCCCAAAAAGCAAGTATTAAGAATGACCAGAAAATTATCCCAGGGGACTGGAATTAAAGCACAGAGGCACATGGAGTCCTAAGTACTGATGCTGCCATATTGGGTACCTACAGGGTCAAGCATGAAGAGGTCCACTCCCTGCCCAGTGGAAAGAGCCACGAGGGTTGCACTGCCATAGAGGGCATAGCCCGCAGCCACAATATTTCGGCCTGGCTGCAAAGCATCCTTTTCGGAAGGCTCGTCGTCTGAGGTCTGCAGAAGAGAAAAGAGGAACATGGTGTGTTATTGTCTCTGGACAGAACCCTTTGCCAGAGGCCGCTGGCACTGAAGGAAGCGCAGTTCTCAGCATTTTGAGCTGAAGCACATGCACCTGGAGGGAATGAGCTGCCATATTAATGAACGGTTCTACCTGAGTCATTTTGCAAAGGCCATTCTTGGACTTCTCCCTGGTTTCTGAACACATTCGTCTACATCCTGCCAAGAAATCACTCAAGATGCTAAAACCACAGCCTCTCATCATAGTCATAAGCAAGAGGGAAAAATCTTTATCAACTCCATTGTGTAAATGAAGCACTCAGAATCTAAATGTTTGGATAACTCACCTGACATCAAGAAGCCTCAGAGGTGGAGTCAAACCCAGGCAGCCTGGCCCAGGGCTCTTCCCTGTTCCATGTGCTGTACCTTGAAGGCCTAGTCCTTGCCTGCCCCCCACCTCCATCCCCACACCACAATGAGCCCATGTCTATAGTTCGGAACATTTTCTTCAGGAAGCCTCCCCCTTTGCCATGGCAGCAATGCAGGTGTGAGTGAGAATTCAGAGACAGGACAGGTGGGGATGCCAAGGAAGAAGCAACAAATATTCTTGATGGAGGGACAGAGCTGCAGCTGAGACTCTATTTCATAACCCAGTTTCCCCCATACCTCTCGAAGGTTCCTTCCCTCCCCACGTCCTTATGCTCTAAAAGGCAAGTTTATCAAAACTTATGAGTTTGGTGGGGCATCTGGGTGGCTCAGTCGGTTAAGTGTCCAACTTCAGCTCAGGTCATGATCTCATGGTTGGTAAGTTTAGGCCCTGCATTGGGCTCTGTGCTGACAGCTCAGAGCCTGGAGCCTGCTTCAGATTCTCTCTCTCTCTCTCTCTCTCTCTCTCTTTCTCTCTCTCTCTCTCTCAAAAATAAACATTTAAAAAATATCTTAAAAATAAAATAAAAGAGAAGAGATGGAGGTCAAGAGAGGTACCCACACAACATCTTGAAACCAGTGAGTGATAAAGCTGGGACAGACCCACATCTCCCAATGCTAAGCCAGCATCCTTCATCCTTCAACACTGTCACAGAACATGGGGCTAGTCTGACCTTTACAAACAATATCCTAACAACTTGATTATAATTACCAAACCTTACCCTTCTTTAAAAATGGCATGTTCCTTTTAATAATTTTTCCTTTTCCCATCTTACATTCTTTCAAATAACTTTTTTTTTTTTTGCAAATAATTACATTTCCATCTGACTGGGACACATATTCAATAAATTGGCCTTACTTCCAGATTTACTGGTCACATACAGATTCTGAGAACCAGACCCCAGAGCAGATTCTCAAAGTGGAACAGCAGCATCAGTATCCCCAGGGATCTTGTTAGGAGAGCAAATATTTGTCCCCCTCCTCCCCCAATCTGGCTAGGCCCACAGAATCAGAAACTCTGGGCCTCCAGAGTCAAGCTTCCAGGTGATTCTGAAACATGCTAGTTTGGGAACCACAGCTTTAAAGAATGAGCTCTAAAGACTTTCCAGAAAATTGAAAGGTTTTTAATTAAAACTTTTAGTCTTCACAATTGATGCTCCTAAAACACCTCCATTCGGCCATCAGAAGGACCACATTTTCTGTGTATGAAACTAGGGTTCCTTCCCACTGATTTTTCCCTGACCAGAGGCTGTTCTATCTTTGAGCTGTGATCCTGTAGCCCCTGCACAGGGTAGCACCCTCTCCGTGGCCCTCTGGCCTCTTCCCCATGGCTGGAGGAGAACCACTCCTTCCCCCTGGCTTCACTAGCTTTTAATAACAGGCAGAACTCTCTGGTCTAAAGAAATAACAAAAAAGGGACGCCTGGGTGGCTTGGTCGGTTAAGTGTCCGACTTCGGCTCAGGTCATGATCTCACGGTCCATGGGTTCAAGCCCTGCGTCGGGCTCTGTGCTGACAGCTCAGAGCCTGGAGCCTGTTTCAGATTCTGTGTCTCCCCCTCTCTCTGACCCTCCCCTGTTCATGCTCTGTCTCTCTCTGTCTCAAAAATAAATAAACGTTAAAAAAAAATTTAAGAAATAACAAAAAATACATTCCAGATCCCAAAACTTCCCTCTAGCCATTGCCCTATCTCTGTCTTCATGTAGATCCTGGAGTCTGAAATGCCTGTCTACAGTAGCTGTCGTTCTTCTGCTACCACCGCAGGCTACCAGCTGTCCACTCTATCAGGAGCACACTGTCCAGTCCTCCTGACCCTACCCCTGGGCAATGTTGGGTCCCTTGACTACTGTCACCTTCTTAGGTGAGAGACATGGGTCTCTCCTAAGCATCTGTCCACTTCCCTCTTTTCTGGACTGCAATATTGTGATTTATAAGAAATATGTATTTGCTCCTTCAGATGACCAAAATGCATTTCTCCTATATATTTGGTTTTTGCCCACAGTCCCTGGCTCACAACTTCCAAAACACTCAGACTTTCCTAAGTGTTGAGAGTGATGAAGGTGTCTTTGTCATGATGATGAGTGACTTTGGGACAGCACCTAAGGAGGAGGGCTGGTTGCCCAGAGAATCAACCACGTGATCACGTGATTAGAAGGCTGGAACTTTCTTCTTCACCCTCTGACCTCCTGGAGAGGTGAGGAGATGGAGATTGAATCAATTGCCAATGGCCAGTGATTTAATCAACCATGCCTATGTAACGAAGCCTCCATAAAACCTGAAAAGGACAAGGTTTGAAGAACTTCTGGATTGGTAAACATCTGGAGATACAAGGAAAGTGGTGTACCTGGAGAGGACAGGGAAGTTCTGTACCCTTTCCCGCTTACCCTGCCCTAGGGATCTCTTCCATCTGGCTGTTCCTGAGTTATATCCTTTAATAATAAACTGGTGATCTAACATGTTTCTCTGAGTTCTGTGGGCTGCTCTAGCAAATTAATCAAACCTGAGGAAGGGGTCTTGGGAACCTCTGATTTGTAACCAGTCAGAAGCACAGGAAAAACCTGGGCTCTCGACTGGTGTCTGAATTGAGTTGCCGGCAGGGGCGGCGGGGAGAGTCATTGGAACTTTCAATCTATAGCATGTTGGTCAGAAGTACAGGCTTGCCTTGTAGGACTGAGCCCTTAAACCCTGGAATCTGATGCTATCTCCGGATAGATAGTGTCAGAATCGAGTTGATTTCTTGGGCACCTGCTGGTGTCTGAGAATTGCTTGATGGTATGTGGGGACCCCATGGCATCCCCATGTTGGAATTGGGTCCAGGAACCTTTCATGGACTTCTTTTGAACTCTCTAGCTGTGCCTTCTCATTTGTTTTTGCCATCCCCTATTCTTCCAATCCCTTAATGCAGGTACTCCTCCTGGTTCTCCGCAGTGCAAAATGGACTTTCTTAACTGCCACCCTATCCAATGTGGAGACTCTGAATTGCTGTGAGACAGAAAAATTTAATGAGGTCTGGGGTAGATGCCTGACCCAAACTGCCCCAATCACAGTCTACCCAGAAATCCAGATTTGGGGCTAGAACACTCTGGTTTATGTCAACTTGGGAGCTGTGGGATGGCACCTTTCTTCTGCCATTGGCCAAAGAAGCAGAGAAAACTTGGTCCACAGAGAGAAGGAGTGAACTGGCCACGTGGCAGGAAGGCAAGATAAGAGACTCTTTTCTGGTCCTAGCTTTCCCTGAGGCTGGCCATATTCCTACCTTGGAGTTTCCTAATCCATTCCTGCCATTCCTGCCATTCCTGCCATTTACACCAGAGCCCTAACTAATAAAGCTCTCTTCTTAGTCTACACACTGCTCGGTAATCTCACCCACAACCAGAGTTCAAAGCCCTACACACACTCCCAGTCCTCCATCTTCATCTCCCCTGAGAGCCCAGCCTTGGAGTCACCTGCCCACCAGATATCCCTAGTCAGGTATCCCACAGGTACCCCAAACTCAGTATCATCTAAGATGGAATTTGTCTGCCCCATCTCAACCCCAAAATCCCTGCTCTTCTGCCATTGCTTCCTGTATCAGCAAATGGCACTGTCATTTGCCCAGTAGAAACCTCAGGGTCACCTGCCCCTCCCGTTCACTGACCACCCTCCTTGCCATTACCCCATGTCCTCCACTCAGTCACTGAGCCCAGTCTCTCCTTGCACCTACTCTTCACAACTCCATGGCCTCCTCTCCATCCTTACCATCACCGCTTGGCCCCAAGTAACCTTTACCTCCTTCCTGATCCCCCAACTCCACCCTTGCCCCACTCTGATCCATGTCACTTCTCGCTTAAAACACGTTATTGACTTCCCACTGCCTCAACGTCTGATATTCTTAACTCATTTTACCAGGTCTTCCATGATCTGTCCCCCATTGGTTGACCAGCCTTGTCCAACACCATCCTCCACCCCACACCCAGGCCCCCACCGCAAAAATACCGAGCTTCTGAGCTCCAAGAATCTGTATATGACCTTCTTTCTAGCCAGCATGGCCCAATCTTTTCTCCTCACACCTTCTGCCTGAGGAACTCATAGTTAACCTTCACATCCCAGGTGAAGCATCATCTTTCCATGGAGGCCTTCTCTGACCTCTTGGTTAGTCTTCCAGGTACTTAGTGCTTCTCCTGGGAAGCTCCCAACACACCTTCACTAGTGCTGTTTAATGTCTGCCTTCCTAAATAGACTGTAAGCTGCATGGTGGCAGGTGCCAATTGTCTTGTTCAGGCCTGTTTTCCCACCATGACGTGCAATCTGGCACATGGTTATGGCATTCAGTTGATTCACACATGCAAACATCCATGCAAGTTAATACATGTGCATATATATGCATGCATACATACATTTTCAGGAGCATGCTGGACAGGCAATTGCAAGGCATTCCCAAATTTCATCAACCTCTTATATAAATTTAGATTTTCCTGAATTTTAACCTTTTATTTTAAAATAATTAAAGATTCACTGGAAGTTGCACAGATAGTACAGAGATCCCATGTACCTTTCATCCAACTTCCTTCAATAGTTGCACTGTAAATATTTTGCTACAGTACAATATCAAAACCAGGAAATTGGCATTGGTATTAAGTCTGTGTACCACTCTGTGCCATCTTGTCACATGTGTAGACACCATATAAAGACACAGAACTATACCATCAGGCACAGAAGTCTCCCTCATGCTACCCCTTTATGGTCATTCCCACACTCCGCCCCTCCCTGCTATCCCTAACCCCTGCGACCACTGATCTTTCAACAGCTCTATAAGTATGCTTTTTAGAGAATATCACATAAATGGGATCATAAAGTTTGTGAACTTCTTAAATTTTTTACTCAGCGTGAAACCCATGAGATCCATCAAAGTTGTTACATGTATTGATAGTTTATTCCATCTTATTGCTGAGTGGTTCCCCATGGTATGAATGTATCACTATTCAACCATTCATCTGTTGTAGGACATTTGGGTTATTTTCAGCTGTGGGCTATTACAAATAAAGCTGCCATGAGCAATCACGTGCAGGTTTTTGTGTGGACATAAATCTTCAATTCTCTGGGAAAAATGCAAAAACTGCCAAACTTTTCCTGAGTGGCTGTGTCACTTCACATTTCCACTAACAATGCATGCCCTTGTAGCAGTTGGTATTGTCACTGTTTTCTATTTCAGGTGTTCTATTAGGTATGTAGTGATGACTCATCATGGTCTTACTTTGCATTTCCCTAATGGCTAGTGATGTTGAACATCTTTTATGTGCTTCTTTGCCAAGGAACTTCTTTTCACCTGTTTGGTGACATGTCTCTTTATGTTTTATGTTCTAATTGGATTGTTTTGAGTTTTTTACTGTTGAGTTTTGAGTCCTTTGTCAAACTCTCATTCTGTAGCTTGTGCGCTCATCCTCTTTACAGAGTGTGCTTTTTGAGGAATTGCTCATCTAACTTGTCCAATTTATGCAGGTAGAGGTAAAGTTAGTGACAATTGCAAAGACTCAATGTGTTGGTGGTAGAGGGTATGGAAAAGTAGACTATTTTTCTTTTTGTTGAGGTATAACTTAAACATAGCAAAGCACACAAATCTGAATTGTTCAGTTCAATGAATTTTTATATATGTGTAGTATATATTCATGTAACTACTGAGATTAGCTTGCAGAATATTTCCAGGGCACCTGGGTGGCTCAGTCGGTTACACATCTGGCTCTTAACTTCAGCTCAGGTCATGATCTCACAGTTTGTGGGTTTGAGCCCTATATTGGCTCTGCATTGACAGTACAGAGCCTGCTTGGCATTCTCTCTCTCTTCCTCTCTCTCTGCCCCTCCCCTGCTCTTGTCACTGTCCCTCTCTCTCTCTCTTTCAAAATAAATACACTTTAATTAAAAAAAAAAATTACAGAACATCTCCAACAACCTAGCAGTCTCTGGGTACCTCTTCAGTCATTATCACAGCCTCCAAAGGTATCATGTGGACATCAAAAGGATAATTACCTTTGCCTGTTTTCATATAAATGAAATTACAAAGCATGTGTTCTTTTGTATCTGCTTATGTTTCACAACATTACGTCTTTGCAATTTTATCTATGTCTTTGCATTCAGAAACTTCTTGTTCTTTTTCATTGCTATGTAGTTTTCTGTTATATGAATATATCACAATTATTTATCCATTCTAATGTTGATACACACTTGGGCTTTGTTTTCTAGTTAGGGGCTAGTATGAATAATTTGTGCATGTCTTTGGGCAGTCACAAGTGCTCGCTTATCCTGGGTGCGTACCAGCAGTAGACTTGCTGGGCCACAATGTATTACTACATGTTTATCATCACAGGTTCCATGCCAACTTTTCCAAAGTATTTGTATTACTTTTTACTGCCGTCAACAATGTACAATTCCAGTTTCTTCATCAACACTTGGTATACATTTTTCATTTGAGCCATTCTTGTGGGGATGAATGATGTCTCATTGTTTAACATCCATTTCCCAGATGACTAACGACTTCGAGCATCTTCCTTGTGCTTATTAACCAGTTGTGTGGAAAATATCTCTTTAGTGAAGTGCTTATTCAAGCTTTTGCCCATCCCTTTGATTATACTGATGGTATTTTTTTATTGATTTGTAGAAGTCCTTGATTTATTCTGCATAGGCGTTCCTTGTTGGAAATATGTATTGAAAATCTTTTCTGCCAGTCTTTTCACTTATCTTGTCTTATGATGAATGAAAGTTCTTAATCTTAATGAACTACAGTTTATTAGCCTTTTTTTTCATGGTTAGTGCTTTCTGTGTCCTATTTAAGAAATATTTACCTTCCCCAAAGTCAGGAAGATATTGTCCTATGTTTTTTTCTAGAAACATATTGGTAGTTGCCAGAAGCAGGGGTGGAAGGGTGAGGGGGAAATGAGTGAAGGTAGTCAAAGGGTACAAACTTCCAGTTAATAGATGAATAAATCCTAAGGATGTAATGTACAGTGTGGCGACTATAGTTAACAATACTGATTGTATGCTTGAAAGTTGCTATGACAGTAGATATTAAAAGCTCTCATCACCAGACAAAAATTTTGTTTAACTATGGTGATGGATGTTCACCAAACTTACTGTGGTTATCATATATATATATTATATATATATATATATAATATATATCAAATCATTATGTTGTTCACCTATTCTAATACAATGCTATACATCAATTAGATCTCAGTAAAATTGGGAGTGGGGGCAAGGAGCTATTAAGAGCCATGATGGCAGAGTTGGAGAGCCTGTTTGAATTCTTGTCCTTCACGTACCAACTGGTGATTTTAGTTGAGTTACTTAACTTCTCTGTGCTTCAATTTGTTCCCCAGTTAAAAAAAAAAAAATTGGTAGCAGTGTGTGCACCTGCTTCATGGGCTGAGGTGATGAGTGACCCAGGAGCACTGTGCTTGTAGGTGGGCAGAAGAGTTCCTGACTCATGCTCAGCAGTTAACAGTATTGGCCACAATGAAAAAGCCAATGTTGAAAGCCACCTCAAAGATACAACTGGTGTCTTTTTTCAGAATCTCATAAAGATCATACCACCTATCTCTTTATTTTTATTTCCAAGCTTTACTTCAAAAAGAGAAGTAACGTTCCTTTATACACCTATCTCATTTTGGCTTAACCTTCAAACATCATATTAGTCTTTCACTTTCTCAAACACCAGAGAAAGTGTCTTGGGTCATTCTCTCCTGCTCCCTCAGCAAAATTCTCCTTTTCTCTCTTCACAAGAAAAAAAGAAAGAGAGAGAGAGAGAGAGAGAGAAACACCAATTGGGAAACATTCTCAGAGTATTCCTCTAGCCTGGGCTGGCTTGGCTTACATTTGGTTCTCCAAAACAGAAGTAACAGAGCCCCCATCCTGCTCCTTGATTTTCTTCACAGAAAGAAAGCTTAGGCTAATTCACATATTCTGCTAAGGTTAGGTTTCTGCTAAGCTTTTGCCCCTGAAAATCAAATTCTGGCCTCTTTCTTTGGACAACCATCAGCCAAGCACAAATAATCTTGCAATATCAATATCTACAGACAACACACTGGGTGACATGGGATGTACCCAATCCTCCCCCACATTTATAATCTAAGAGCATGAAGGAAAACACTCATAGAAAGTTAATTACATACACATTACATGATTAGTGCCAAATTGGTAGCATAGAAATCAGTGATGCCTGTGTGTGTTTGATCATAGTTTAGTGGAAAGAATGTGTGCTGTGGAGCCAGAGGTATGGGCCTCTAAGACCAGCCCAGAGGGCAGATTACCCAACCGAACAATCCTTAAGACCATCCAGAGCCTGTAGTGTCCCTTCGGCCTGACAGCCCCCCTGGGGAAAAGGCCCAGCCATTCTGATTAGAGTGAGGACTGATCTCAAACTGAGATATACTGTGGACTATGTTGTGTGACATGAAGTTTCTGGTAATACTGGGTGGTCGCAAACCCACCCATAAAATCCTCTGTTGGCAGGTATGTGGTGTATACACGAAATGGCCCCAAACAGGTCCTAATGCCCAGAGTCTGTGACTAGGTTGCATTACATGGCACAAGGGACTTTGCAGATGCAATTAGGGTCACTAATTTAAAATAGAGAGGTATCATTGTGGATTTTCCAGATGGGCCCAATCTAATCAAACGAGCCCTTAAAAGCAGAGAACTTTCTGTGGCTGAGGGCAGGGGAGACAAGGCAAAGTGGGGATATCAGAGAGATTAGAAGCCTGAACAAGACTTGGCCTGCCTTCACTGCCTTGGAGGAGAAAGGAAGCACAAGCCTGGGAATATAGGAAGCCTCTAGAAGCTGAGAATGACCCCAGTACCAGCCAGAAAAAAAAAAAAAAAAACAAAAAAACCCAAGGACCTCCATCCTGCAACAGAATGGAACTGAATTCTGCCAACAACCTAAAAGAGCCTGGAAGCTAATTCCCCACCCCCCAGCCTTTCGATAGGAAGCCAGGCTGGCTGACACCCAGATTTTGGCCTTATGAGACCCTGAGCAGAGAACTCAGTCATGCCTTTCAGACTTCTGACCTACAGAATGGTAGATACTAAATGGGGGTTATTTTAAGCCTCCAAATGTGTGGTTAATTGTTACAGCAGCAATAGAAAACTAATGCAATAAGATTTGAGAAACATAAAGAAGAAACAGAGGAGTCCTCAAATGCCACCTGGAACCTAATACTCTATCTGATATTTGTGTCACTCCCATTTTCTTAAAACCAAGACTCATCTGTCCTCTTATTTTACCTTCCCATCCATGCAGTGAAGAAGGCAGATGGAAAATTACCATATCAGCTCTTCCAATGAGGAGCCCGAGGCCAGAGTGAGTTATGGTTTGCTTACAATGGTGGGTCTGGTCAGTGGGAAGATAGAGGCTAGAACTCCAAACTTGTGGCTCCCAGGCCAGGAACCTTCCAGAAGCCACCAAGAGGGAAAAGGCATTAAAGATCAGACTCACCTTTCTGTAGATGGCAAAGATGGTTCCAATGGAGGCCAGGCAGTCGATGTTAGAAGATCCATCCAGTGGGTCAAAGCAGACCACGTACTTCCCCTAAATGCACAGAGAGAAGAACCACCTGATTGGTGCCCTTCCAACCAATACACTCTGTGAAGTGGCAGTGCATGGTCGGTACCACTACATCAAAAGTGACCTAGAGCAAAGGGATATCCTTACCAAAAACTGCAATTACTTAAGGAGGGCAAAGTATCCCTTAAGGAGGGATTCAGCATCTATGAATCCTGAGCTCGGGGCCAATGTGCCCATAGACAGATGAGTCAATGCCCACATGGGGCGACGGAAATCCCATCCACCTCCGTGCCTCCTCTGGCTCTGCCCTTCCCTCCAGGGTGGGCCCATGGGGGCCTCATAGCAGTGGAGGGTGTGAGAGGAAACCATGTCTGAAACTGGCACCTGGCCGGGAAGAGGTAGAGGAGCCGAAGATAAACCTGAGCGAGCTCTACCCATATCCACAGTAAAGTCAGTAAAGTCAGTTATGGATTTATTCATGATTCTTTCTGAACCTCTATGCAGACAGGCTTTTCTCACTGGGGAGCAATTTTGCCAAAAGACTTCAGAAAATCTCAGAACAATGTCCCAGGGCCTCTGGATCTGTCTTATTAAGAGAGCTGGCATGTATACATACATCAGGAGAATAAAAATACTGTCCCAGGTTTTGCTGCATCCAACCCACCTGTCCTGTGTGAAGGCCAGAAGACAGATCTGGATCTTTCCAGCCCACACACACCGCTCTCACAGGCTGCTCCAGCCAACATTCCATGGGAAGAAATCATCAGATACTTTTTACAGACCTCCTATGTGCAAGGTTCTGGGAGAGCTGTAGTGATGGGGACCAGAGTTTCCTGGCTAATTAGGCTAATTAAATACTGGTAATATAACATCAAGTAAGATGGAAGTCATTTCTCCCACCACTAAAATTACTTTTCCCTGAGTTTCTGGTGACTTAATGCCCTAGCTTAAGCTGTTTTTTTTTTTTTCCCTCTCTCACTGGGGGTGGAGATGGGCTAAAAAATGGGATAATCCATAAGTTTGGAAATTTCCCATTCTCCCTGTGGATAATTCAACTGAACCCATTCAATCATTCATGCATTCATTCAACAGATATCTTTTGAACATCTAGCATATGCTGGAAAATATTCAAAGAACTGGTGTGGAAGTAGGCATAGAATATTCAAGAACCAGCACTAAGACCTGTATAGATCAGGCCAGATGGGGAAGAAAACAATAGATTAGATAGGAGAGATGATTGAGAGGCATGTAACAGTGGGAACTGAAAGTTGAAAATAATAAGTATGATTTAGCTTAAATTGTGTGAGACAACAAGAGTAAAGTGCTTTGCACAGTCTCTGGTATAAGGTAGATGTTTCATACATTTGCTTTTACCTTTTTCATCCTCTCAGCTAATTATGAAGAAATGGTCTCCAACACCCAATATATAAAACAAGGCCCAGTCCCAGTATTTACTTTGTATCACAGCTGGACATGGGTTGAATTTTTGGCCACTAGCAAACCTCTGGCTTTAATGAACTGTTTTTGTGAAACCAGAGTAGCTACAGACCCTGCCTGGTCATGCCCTGCACTAACCAAGTTTGCCATTGTATTAAGGCAAGAGAGCACGATCTTTACGGTTTCTTTTCTATATTGGCTAACAGTTTGTCAGGAATGAAGAAATCTCTGATGAAACCAGAGCCCCTTGGAGAAGTGTGTGTTGGGGAGAGGGAGAATAGAAGTGGGGATGGGAAGAGTACAGGTCTGCTCTTCCCAGGAGCTCTAGTTTTTACTGGACTCGATGGTTTTGAAACCACAAAAAATGCAGCACTTGTTCCTGGCAAATGAAGACAAAACCCCACCCACTGAGGCATTTTCAGGAAATTACTCTTTACCCTGAATGAATCACCCCCCTGTTGTGGATTTTTTTTCCACTAGACAGCATAAGACTTCTAACTAAAAAAGTATGCAATCTTCCCCCCCCCTCCCCAAAAATAAAAGTTAAGGAATAGGAATATCCCAGGAACTAAAGAAAAGTAAAGCAACCAGATTCTTCCCAACTCAGTAGCACCATCTACTGGTGTCTAGGGGAACTGCATCCCGTCCCCACACGCACCCTCTTCTCCTTGGGGGTGATAATCGCGTCTTTATTCTCCTCAGAGACCAGGACACAGGTGCCGTAGGAGGACTGGAGCATGTTGATCACCAGAGAATTGGATAACACGTCCAATTTCTTCACCTCATCCCCGGTCACGTTCACGCTTCCCGCAATTCCATACCTAAGAAGACGAAAGACTGAATGAAATGGTTAAGGGAATCCAAAACTCCACCAGAGAAGCCCAGATTGGGGGGGGGGGGGGGGGGGGGGGGAGGGGGCGCACCAGGGTGGCTCAGTTGGTTAAGCATCCCACTTCTGCTCAGGTCATGATCTCACGGTTTGTGCGTTCGAGCCCCACATCAGGCTCTTTGCTCTCAGCACAGAGCCTGCTTCATTCAGATCCTCTGTCCCCCCTCTCTCTGCCCCACCCCTGCTTGCACTTTCTTTCTCTCTCCCTCTCTCTCTCTCTCAATCTCTCTCTCTCAAAATAAATAAACTTTAAAAAAAAAAGGCCCAGACACCATTATTATAAGCCACTTTTCCCTTCATTGCTGCCAAATCTCCAATTTATACAGACCAAGTGCAACATTTCTCAAAGCTGTGATTCTCAACCTTGCTTCCTTTACACCGTGAGGATATTGTCATAGCCCCGTATTCTCCCAACAACGCTAACTGGAATTCAATCTTATAAAAACACAAACCTGCAATGGGCAGTGGGAGGTGAAGGGAAAGAGCCAATTCATAAAGTCAGACATGTCGCCATCATTACTAACCCCAAAACTAAAGGACCATGGCTTCCCAGCACAGGAATTTCAAGTATTTGTTGATCACCCTCAAATAATGGCCTGGTGGACTGAATGAGAAATTTGCCCTGTGGTGGCTTTGCATTACTTAAGATGGAAATTTGGGGACAGACTTAACTAATTTAATTTTGTTCTTCATTACCATTTCAAGCGACGTAAGAAAAATTCTATCTAGCTTTATGTTTTAGAATATCAGTATGCAAAGGTCTCCTAACTTCCACCATCATGGGCAGGGTCCTTCTAAAATACCAACAAGATCACTCTGGTCTCACCCAGAATCTCCAAGTTCCCCATGGTGGACTTCAGGCCTCACCAAGGAAGCCCTGTTCCCATGCTGGCATTGCCTCTTGTCCCACTGACCTCACTCAGCCAGTCTCAGCCTCTGGAATCCACTAGGCACACACTTGTCTTACACGGACCCCTCGGTTGGCTGCCCCATCCCCGCACTCTTCCCGCCAAGAGTGGCATGGCTATACCCACTCAAGCCTTTTTTTTTTTTTTAATTTTTTTTTTCAACGTTTATTTTTGGGACAGAGAGACACAGAGCATGAAGGGGGGAGGGTCAGAGAGAGAGGGAGACACAGAATTGGAAACAGGCTCCAGGCTCTGAGCCATCAGCCCAGAGCCTGACGCGGGGCTCGAACTCACGGACCGCGAGATCGTGACCTGGCTGAAGTCGGACGCTTAACCGACTGCGCCACCCAGGCGCCCCAAGCCTTTTTCATCTCAACAGCCACAAAAGTCCTGTGGCCACCAGCACCCAGCAAGATGCTCCTCTCTTTTTCACCCTCACTTATGGTGTTCACTCCACAGGAATGCTGTCTGCCTACCATGAGCTTCTCCCTACTCTCCCTCCTGATCCATTCCAAAGGCTTCCTTGGCCCCAACACCACCAGGCACACCCCTGTCATCCTTCCACAGCAGTTTGTGATCTGTTCATGGGAATACCTTTCCTGGTAGATTATCTGCTCACTGAAGGCTAGAACGGTGGCTTATTGTACTGGTTTCCACAGCACCCAAGGATGTGGTAAATGCTCAATATACGTTCACTGAATTATGAAGAAAGCATGGCAGGAAAATAATTTCTCTACATCCCCACCCCTTTTTTAAAGCCATGTATTTGCTGAAGGAATCCTCAGGTGGCTCTAACAGGTAGCCCAGTTGAGAACCACTGATGTACCCTAAGCAGGGGACAATTCACTTCCCACCCTCTTCCTTGACTGACAACCTTCCTCCAGGTGCCATTTGCCCTTAACCCCCATTAGCACCCCTCCTTCCAGAAAGAATGGAAGCACATTCATAATGAGATCTGTCTGACACCTGCTCCAAGTTAGATCATGGATACAGCAGAGCTTTATAATCCACAGGACAATATCTTTTACTATTTTTTGAAAGCTTTACTGATAATTTTTGAATGGGATGTTCTACCACTTTGGCAGAAACCCATGAAGATGCTTCCAGGAGAAGGATTCTAGCATTCCCTTCTTCCTACAGCAATGAACAGACAAAAGAGAAGAAAAAGCATGAACATTTTTTTATCACGTTTGCATTCATTGAGCTTGTGCCTAAAATGTCTTCCCCAAAAAAGGAAGCAAAGAATGAGGGGCTTGAGGCTCCCTAGATGAGAAAAGGGGCAGGAGCATGTGAAAATCCTATTTTCAGGAGAATTGTTCCAGGACAGAGAATGACCTTTTAGCAATATGAGAAGCAATTCCAGGGTCCTCTTAAAATAACCTCAGCATTTTGTTACAAAGAAGGAATTTCCAGGCAATGGGCATCTCACACTGCCACTTTGGTGTTTCAGTGAGGGGTCAGGAGAAGGATGACATCTGAATTGGCAGAATGTGGGGCTTCTGCCAGCCTGAGGACCCCTGCCTCAGCCTCTGAGAAAATAGTGGATCCTGAAGTCTTGATTCCATGGGCTACACCTGCCACCTAGTGGACATTCAGCAGCATGGACCAGCCAGCGGGCAAATTTCCCCAGATCTGGGCTTGGACCCACTGTAATAATGAGAATTTACTGAGCCATTTATTATGGATCTGGCACTGTTGAAGTTATCATCACATGGATTCACTAAGCTTTACAACAACCCTATAATAGGGGCTATTCCCATCCCCTCTGTTTTACAAATGGGAAACTGAGGTCCTAACAAGAGTAGACAGTCACATGGAAGGCAGCCAAGTTAAATGAACACCTTATTAACCAGTTCCTGAGTCTACTTCATCTGGACACTCGACAGGCACAAAGTTAGAGTTCTGAAGCCGCGTAGTACAACTGTACCACCGCATCCACTGCCTAGCTAAGCGTCCTGCACAGAGGACGAGCACATTAAGGCGGGTAAATAATACTGAAAAGCAGTGGAGATGCCCAGAAAATGGCTCTAAGCATAGCAGAGCCATATGCAGGGACAGGTAAAGTCACTACTTAGTGTCACTCAGCACAGCCCATCACCTGGTGGGATCAGGACAGAGGCAAATGGCTGCACCTCGCATTCATGAAGATTGTTACAAGTAAAGATTGGCCATTATTGGTCTATGAGGCAATACAGTTATAGCAATACACAGAGATCAGGGAGGGCCGATCATAATGCGTCTTTAAACTGGATGTCATTACTGAGTTACAAAACCTTATCCGTTATAAATAAATCCTATAGTTATCTTGTGAGAATTACATCTTGTGATATAACGCTATCAAATTTTGGGTTCAAAAGTACTAAATGGTTAAGAATTACTATCTTAAATATTAGACTTTATTTCTTCATTTGGGGGAATAATAATAATGGGCCCCTTCACCTTTGGAGAGGACCTTTGCTACAAAAAAAAAAAAATGGAAGTGCAAAGAAAGTCAGCTTCTTTTCAGCACAGACTTAAACTGGACTCTTGGCCGTGTGAACGTTAAGGAAAACCTCACTAAAATTGAGTCGGGAGGCCAGAAGGGGGAGCCCTCACACTGTAGCACTGGAGGTCATTGCAGGAAGTGTCAATTCCAGACTAACACAAAAATCCTCCGGGGAAAGAATCATCAGTTATGGGCTCCTAGAAGGAAGGATGTACATTGCCTCTCCTGCAAGAAATTGACTTGCCAACTCAGCCAATAAGAAACCATTATGGCCCTGAACTCTTGCTTTTCACCAATGGACTTTTGTTCAAAACAGCTCCTGCCAATGTCCTCCTTCATAAAATAACCTTCTTCTCCTTTGTTAAACCAGCCTATGGTTTTTGGCGTAGCTCACTTGTCCCATATTGTAATTCTCTTACTATTCCCAAATAAACTCATTTGGGGGGGAGGGTAAAATAACTGACTTATTGGGGTATCCGGGTGGCTCAGTCCGTTAAGCTCAGATCATGATTTCAGGGTCATGAGATTGGAACCCCACATTGGATTCTGCACTGGGCTTGGAGCCTGCTTAAGATTCACTCTCTGCTTCTCCCTCTGCCCCTCCTCCTGTGCTCTCTCTCTCCTCCTCTCTCTTACAGTAAAATAAAATAAAATAAAATAAAATAAAATAAAATAAAATAAAATAACTGGCTTATTTTTTAAGGTCAGCAGCTGTGACATTCAGCAGCCATAGTATGAACTTGGCCTTCTTCTGTGCTTGGATAAAGTACTGAAGAGAACAAAGTGGAAGAATGCTCTTCATTTCCTCCTCCTGGACCCAGAACCTCCCAGCTTCCTGCACACCAAGTAGAGAAAAAGATAATGAGTCTCAGAGAAGAAATAAAAAATTGTTTTGAAAGCAAAAGACTCCTTCCCTCAGTAAGGACAGAGACGCAGGGCAGGAAGTCATTTTGTAAATGATTGCTAGCTCCTAACACACTGGCAAAGTTCATGGCAATAAAATGATACTACCTGCAAAGATCATAAAGCAAAATCTCAAGTCCTATTCGCTGTTTCTTTCTGCCATAAGAAACAAGCCGGGATAATACAATCTATGTTTTTAATGCAACCAGCCACTGAGCTTCTCATCGTTATAATACATGGCAACTGGAAAAATTATATATTTTTTTCTTCATACCACATATCCAAGTATTTCGTTCCTTTCTGGAAACAAGTCAAAGGCCCCTTTATCAACAGACAGAAACTTTAAAAGCGCCTTCCCTCCAGAGCACAGAGGCAAATAGCTTTTGACATGGTCGCCTGCCCAAGTGACCTGTACCTGCGGCTTTGCCCACGCCCCACCTGGGCCCGAATCCCTCTACATCAGGGGCAGGTCTGTGCACCCACACCTACTCCCCCAGGACTCACAGGTGGGCCAGGCCGGCCTTGCGCACAGCTGAGGATATGGCTTTGATGGCTGTCAGCATGGAGTTCAGCAGCTGTGTGAGCTCCCCGGTCCCTTTGGCCTGACGCCCCTTTTCCATAACGTAGCGAGTCAGGGTGAGCATGTCCGTTTCAAAGGGGCTGCTGTCCGACATGGTGGCGGATAAGTGTTCAAAATCTTCTTCTCCTGGAAAGCCTTGTTTATCTCTGAAGTCTGTGGCTCTTTGGTATCAGAGCTGGTTTGCACTAGCCCTGCCAGGACCTTTAACGAAAAAGTGCCCCAACCCACGTGATTAAGATAACTGGGCAAACCCTCAAGGAAATCTCTCTGGCAAGGTTGATGTTGAAGGCTGCCAAGGCACCATAAGCAAGCTGCTGTAAATAGAATCAGGCAGCCCAGAAACACACCTACTTTCTTTTGATGAACCTTTTTATTTAAAGATCCTAAGAAGGAGCCATTTAGAAACTGGTGGAAGATGAGAAATCCAGCCACTAAAAAATGATCCCTAGAACCCTCTCATTCAAGGACTCAGAAGGATTTTTTGCATATATCTACTGTAGAATCCAGTTCCCCAATGACTCTAAGAGGCAGACTGGCAGATCTTACCTAGGGTATAGGTCACACAATAAAATATGGCAATCCTGGGACCTCTCAGCCCGGGGTCTTTTATATACTTTTGCAAAGGATGCTTTTTATTTCCAAAAAGACATATGCCTGAGTGAGTATCCTTAAAAGCCACCCAAATCTAGAAGAAAAAAAAATTACATTCCTAGCACAGTGCCTAGCATCAGGTTATTTTATTAATTCCTTTAGATTCGCACATCTAATTCAAAAATACTACTTTCTTGGGATGCCTGGGTGGCTGAATAGGTTAAATGTCCAACTTTAGCTCAGGTCATGATCTCGCAGTTTATGAGTTCAAGACCTGCGTCGGACTCTGTGCTGACAGCTCAGAGCCTAGAGCCTGCTTTGGATTCTGTGTCTCCCTCTCTCTCTGCCCCTCCCCCACTAGTGTTCTCTCTCTCTCTCTCTCTCTCTCTTTCTCTCTCTCTCTCTCTCTGTCTCTCAAAAATAAACATAAAAAATTTTTAGATACTACTTTCTTACTGAAAAGGAAACACTACAGAAGTATATAAAAGAAAAAGTGAGAGTCTTCACCACCAGCCCATCCCCCAGCCAACTCTCTAGAAATAACTGAGCTGGTGGGGGTCTGTACTGGTATTAGGCACTGGCAGGGGCCTGGGTAGCATAGACCAAGACCTTTCTCTAGGGGCGCATAGACCTGGCACTGAGTCCCAACCTAATTATCTGCTAGTTGTCCTGGGAAAGTTCCTGAAGCCTCAGTTTCCTCTCCTATAAATGGGAATAGAAGTAAAACATCTATGTTATAGAGTGGTTTTCAGGATTAAAAGTGATAAGATGTGCCTGGCACAGAGCAGGTTCCCAGTACTTGGTAGTTATTACTACCCTTCCAAATTTTTGATGCATATATAATTATTATGTATACATATATAACTCCACTTTATAAAATAGAGGAATATGCACGCTGCTTTGTAGAATACATACATTGGTCTGCAATATGATTTTTCTTTTGATGGTTATTTCAATCAGAATGTGTTCAGCTGCAAGTAAGAGAAAACTCAGATGAAATAAATATTGTAGGGGGTTATTGTTCTCATATTTTCTCATGCGTTCACGAGGAGGTGGCTGCTGGCATTTATTTAGCTCTTTTGAAGGGCTCCATTTTAGGGGCCCCTCTGTCTCTTCTGTTACCCTGGGTCAGCTGGCTTCTGCCTCCAAGCTGAAACATCTTATGAGCACAAAATGGCAACCACCATTCTGCCCATCTAGCCCACACTGAAGGCCCAAAGAGGGGAGAAGGGCACTCTAATCACATCAGTTCCCTTTTATTAGAAAAGAAATATTTCCTCAGAACACCCTTCCCCCCACACACACACACACGCACCAGTAGATTTCCACTTCCATAGCTTCGGCCAGATTTGTTTCACATGGTGACCCCTCATTGCAAGAGTTGGGCACTGGTATTGGATCAACCAATCTAAGGTGGCTGCCATAGCCTACCATCTTGGAAATACACATCCATGTTGGTACATAGAAGTATGCTGCATTCTAGTGTGTGAACAATTAATTTACTTTGGAAATGTGCATCCTTGAGATAATGCTTCCACAAGCTTCCTTATCTTTGTGCATGCTCTTGTGCGAGGCCTTCAGTCAGAACATTTTCATGTTGACATCACCAGGATTTAAACCAGAAAGCTCTCATTCTTTTTGGAAAGGTTCAGGGAACTGTAAGAACTATAGAAGGGAACTTTCTTTGATCCTGATGTGTCATGTTGCCATTAACAAATAACTAAGCTTTGTCTTTCAAGTGAGAGATCAACAATGATTCTTCTGACATAATTATAGGAAGACCAGTGGCTGCATGTTAGGAGTTCTGGGCCAGTAAGTGAATATAAGAGAAGAGGGTGTCCTGCTTGTAGGTTTCCAGGTTTCCTTTGAAGTACAACATTGTCTTCAAAGGATTTGAAGGTGAACATTGGATTTGAAGGATTTCAAATCCTTTGTACTTCAAAGGATTTGAAGTACAACATTGTCTTCAAAGGATTTGAGAATGAAAAACAATGCCAGTTGCAGTGGACCTTTACATCTTTCCTAAAGAAATGATTATGTATATTCACACAAACACCCATTCACAAATATTAATAGCAGCTCTATTTATGTGAGAGACTGCAACCCCAAATGCTCTTCAGTGAATGGATAAGCAAACTGGGGTAGATCCATAAAATGAACTACTATTCAGCAAGAAAAAAGAACAACCTTGCTACACGCAGCACTAGAATGAATCTCAAAGACATCGTGCTAAGTGAAAGAAGCCAGTCAAGGTGGCCGGGGTGGCTCAGTTGGTTGAGCATCCAACTCTCAACTTCAGCTCAGGTCATGATCCCAGGATCGTGGGATCGTGCTCTGCATCAGGCTCCATGCATAACATGGAGCCTGCTTAAAATTATCTCTCTCTTTCCCCTGCCCCTCCTCCTGGCTCATGCTCTCTCTCTCTCTAAAATAAATGAAAAGAATTTTTAAAGAAAGAAGCCAGTCTCAAAGATTATATATGGTATGATTCCATTTATATTTTGAAAATACAAAATTATATACAAAGAGAACAATTCTGTGGCTATGTGGGGAGGGTCAGGACAAGGGAGGGTTTTTTGGCCTGATGGAACTGTTCTATATCCTAATTATGAAAATTTGAATCTAAAACCCAAATAATTCTACATTTTTTAAAAAATTCATTTTACTGTAAAACAAAATGCAAGGTGGATCATGGACAGTCTGCAAACTGTACTAGGCCATGACAAAGTTAGTAGAAAAATTGGCAGTATTTAGAAATTTCTATAGCAACTTCTCTGTGTTACATTTGCTCTGACTATATTAAAATGCAATTTAAATCTAGCAATAAAATGTCATTTAAATTTAAATGAAGTTACAACCTAACACTAAACAGTTGGGGCTTGCCTTTTGTAGGTAATTGTTTTTTATTTCATTTTTCCAGGTTTTCTTTTTTGACCATTTTAGCCATTTTTAAGCATACAGTGCAATGTCATTAAGTACATTCACAGTGTTGTGCGACCATCACCACCATCCATCTCCAGAACTTTTTCATCTCCCCCAGCTGAAACTCTGCTTAAACAATAACTCTCATTCTTGGCCTTTCCTTTAATTCTTTATATTACATTTTATAAAGTATCTGTTAACAAGAGATTGGAAGTGAAACCAACCAATCAGTGCTTCAGCACTACTCCCTGGAGAAGCTCTGGGCCCAGCACACTACAGATGCTAAGAGTAGGCAGAAGACTGGAGAATTTGGAGACGAGGAAGGAGAAGTATTGGCTAGTGTCATTTATAAGCGGTCAATTACTCATCTTAAAGGGAACTGGGGAGGGTCTGCTATTTTTGCCACTGTCTGGCTTAGGCTGGCAGCTGGGTACAGCAATCATACCCTTTTGCAGCTACATTTAAATGTTAGGAGTTCGAGTTACCCAATGGTCTAAAATTGCAACTGATGACCTTTCAGCAAATGCCAAAGTTCTTTCAGGGCACACGACAGGGTGGAAACATAGAACAGCCGTGGAGAAAGCCTGGAGAAAAGGAGAGAGCATCCAGCTTACATTTATTTCAGGGCCACTGATACACCGGGGACCTCAAAGCTCTCTATGGCCTTGCTCCACTTTGGGAAAGATGCTCACAGACCTGAGTCAAAGTGAGTAAGGGCAAGCAGACCTTCCTGATAGTTGAGACAATCTTGCTCTTGCATCAGATCTGAAGACAAAAGCAGGGATCTAAAATGTGACTTAGGGTATCAATGGAGGGACCATTCTTTGTTAGCCAAACTCTACTGAGATAGTTTACGTACACTCTCTCAGGCAATGTCAACATATGGGGGTTTTTTTTTTGTTTTTTTTTTTTAGTTTTCACTCAGAAAAGATTTTATTCTAAGAATGATGCCATCAGGTAAAAATGAAAAGCAATGCAGTTGTGGCACAATGTTTAAAAATATCTATACATCTTTCCTCGTAGGACTGCAGTGTTTCCTATGTACCTGAGCATGGAACACGGAGCGCCCTTATAAGCTGCTCCACATGGGGAATCTGATTCCTTGCAGGTCAACCTACTTTTCCTCATGTACTAATGAAATCGGCTTAAGCCTCAACTTTGTAGGATTAACAGAACACAAAGATGGAAAATAAAGAATCCAATTTCTACTTTCCTGTAATATGGTTATACCAAGTCCAGTCTTCACTGTATAAAAAATACATAGGAAAGTGCTGTATACATTCTTCACATGGAAAAAACAAAGTTAAAGCAGAGCTGACCTATGTCAGACCTGTATTTTAGTTCTGTGTTGACCACTGTGCCTCATGCTATGCATTTAAAAAAAAATTAAGGCTTCGTTTTTTAGAGCAGATTAAGCTTATAACAAAATTGAGAGGAGATACAGAGATTTCACATTTCCTCCCACACCCACACATGCACAGCCTCCCCTGTGACCAACATCACTCACCAGAGTGATATGTGTGTGTGTGTGTGTGTGTGTGTGTGTGTGTATATATATATAAACAAATGATGAACACATCATTATCACCCAAAGTCCATAGTTTGCCTTAGGGTTTACTCTTGATGTTGTACATTCTATGGGTTTAGACAAATGTATAATGGCACACATGTATCATTATAACATCATATAGAGTATTGTCACTGCCCCAGAAATCCTCTGTGCTCTTCCTACTTATCTGTCCTCCCCCGCCTATCCCTAGTAACCACTGATCTTTTTACTGTCTCCATTGTATAACAGAAGGTCATATAGTTAGAATCATACACCCTGTAGCCTTTTCAGATTTGCTTCTTTCACTTAGAAATATACATCTGAGTTTCTTTCATGGCTTTTCATGATTTTTGAGTGCTGAATAATAGCCCATTGTCTAAGTGTACCACAATTTATTTATCTATTCACCCATGGAAGGGCATCCTGATCGCTTCCAATTTTTGGCAATTGTGAATAAAGCTGCTATAAATTACTTTCCGCAGATTTTTTGTACAGTGTAAGTTTTCAGCTCCCTTGGGTAAGTATCAAGTCCTGTGATTGCTGAATCATGTGGGGAGTATGTTTAATTTGTAAGAAACTGCCAAGCTGTCTTTCAGAGTGTCTGCACCACTTTGCACTCCCACCAGCAATGGATGGGAGGTCCCCGTTGCTCCACATCCTCGTCAGTATTTGGTGATGTCAGTGTTCTGGATTTTGGCCATTCTAAAAGGTATGTAGGGGTGTTGCTTTAATTTGCATTTCCCTGATGACATCTTCCCATATGCTTATTTGCCATTTTGCCATCTGTATATCTTCTTTGATGAGGTATCCGTTAAGGTCTGTGGCTCATTTTTTTTTTAATTTTTTTCAACCTTTTTTATTTATTTTTGGGACAGAGAGAGACAGAGCATGAACGGGGGAGGGGCAGAGAGAGAGGGAGACACAGAATCGGAAACAGACTCCAGGTTCCGAGCCATCAGCCCAGAGCCCGACGCGGGGCTCGAACTCACAGACCGCGAGATCGTGACCTGGCTGAAGTCGGACGCTTAACCGACTGCGCCACCCAGGCGCCCCCTGTGGCTCATTTTTTAATCAGCTGTTTTCTTATTGTTGAATTTTTAGAGAGTTCTTCATATATTTTGGATAACAGTCCTTTATCAGATATGTCTTTTTCAAATATTTTCTCCCAGTCTGTGACCTGTCTTCTCATCCTCTTGACACTGTCTTTCCCAAAGAAGCTTTTTATCTTAATGAAGTCCAGCCTATCAATCATTTCTTTCATGGACCATGTCTTTGGTGTCATATCTAAAAAGTCATTGCCACACCCAAGCTCATCTAGGTTTTCTCCTATATTACCTTCTAGGAGTTTCACATTTTATATTTGTATTTATATTGAGTTTAATTTTTGTGAGGGCTGTAAGTTCTGTGTCTGGATTCACTTTGTGCATGTGGATGTCTGGTTGTTCCAGCACCATTTGTTCAAGACACTATCTTCGCTCCATTGCATTGTCTTTATCAAATATCAGTTGACTATATTTATGGGGGTCTGCTTGTGGGCTCTCTATCCTGTTTCATTGGTTTATTTGTTTATTCTTTTACCAATACCACACAGTCTTAATTGCTATAGATTTATAGTACATCTTAAAGTCGGTAGCATCAGTCCTCCAGCTGTGTTCTTCTCCTTCAAAATTGTGTCAGCTATTCTGGGTCTTTTGCCTCTCCATATAAACTTTAGAATCAGTTTGTCAATATCCATAAAGTAACTTGCCGGGAAATTGGCTGGGATTGCACTGAATCTATAAATCAAGTTGGGAAGAACTGACATTTTGACAATATTGAGTCTTTCTATCCATGAACATAGAATAACTCTCCCTTAAGTTCATCTTTGAACTTTCATGCTTCAGAGTTTTGTAGATTTTATACATATTTTGATAGATTTATATCTAAGTATTTAATCGTGTTGGGTGCTTCACCTAGGGATGAATCCTTCTTTGGCTTCTCCAGCTTCTGGTGGCTATTGGCATTCTTTGGTTTCTTTGGCTTGTGGAGACTCTAGTCTCTGCTTCCATCTTCACATTGCATTCTCTGTGTGTCTCTTCTAAAAACACATTTCATTGGATTTTGGACCCACCCAGGTAATTCAGGATGATCTTATCTCAAATCCCTTAATTAAATCTGCAAAGACCCTCTTCCTAAATAAGTTCATATTCACAGGTTCCAGAGGTTTGGATGTGGACATGTGGTGGGTTTTTTTGGTTTTTTGTTTGTTTGTTTGTTTGTTTGTTTTGATGAGGGTGGGCAAAGGGACACCATTCAACCTGCTATAGTAATCTTGAAATTATTTCCAATTCTGAAGCTGGGGACCACAGTCGCTCTGAGAATTTTGAGAAACAGTGATTTTCATCCGCGGTTTCTACTCTTTTCCTGGTCGGTCACAGGGTGTCCTGTCGAAAGCCCAGTAGCATAGTATGGTGGCAAACCACGGCAGATAGGTGCTTCAAGTCAAACTGGACTTAGCTTTGGGTGAAAGACACAAAGCAGCAAGTATATCATTGTGGAGAAACTTCTCTATTGATTTACTTTAAAATATTTAGAATTTAGGTTTAACTCCAGGAATGGTTTCAACTTGGAACATGGGGAGTAAGGCTATGGAAACTCTAGGTACCAAAGTCAGACCTGTAGGTGGCAGCAGGGAGGCGTGGGGACCTCTACCAATCCTGCTAATGATGTTACTGAGGAACCTAAGAGAAAATCCCTAGCAGTCAAATATTTGAGTGGTTAAAGGGGATGCTTTCCTTTGCAAAGAGAACATTATGTGTTTTGATTAGGAGAGAGCTCCCATTTTAGGGACAGCATGACATGTGGAGCCTGAGAACCAGCAGACCTGAGTTCCTGCCAAGTCTCTACATAATGCACCACAAACACCATCCCTTCGCCCTTATCCGTGAAGGGCATCTCAGGGTTTCCAAGGTCAAATCCAACTTTGAGATTCCATGGATCTTCAGAGGAGAATCACTGTTCATGCTGCTGATTCTGTGTCTGTCTTCCTTTCTCAGAGAAAAAGAGACTCAATGCATCCATAGCAGAAAACAGGCACCAGATGAAAACCCTTAGTTAAATAAGCCAACGGCCCCATCGAAAGACACCATACAGAACATAAAACAAAAACAGGGAGAAGGTATCTTTTTGTGATTTTGCTTGGCTTCCTCACGGCAGCGGGGTAGGAGACTATTATTTCCCATCTAGCTGTCTTTATAGTAGGAAATGGCTCCCAGACCACCACATCTCCCTCAGTGCTTCGAGAACCAGAAGTTACAAGACCTAAGCTACAAGGTTAAAAATCAAAAGGTCCTTTGTGAGTTCAGGAGACTTCCCTGAGAGGTCCAGCCACAGCTGGAGTGGGAAAAATACTAGCTTTGGGTCTAGTCAGTGGACAAAAGCGGACCCAATGCTTAAACTCAAACTAAGTTCCTTGTTGGAAAACATGAAATTGGCAGGGATTATTTGGAGGGAAAAGAGCAGGATTTAGAGACACATATTTAAACTTACAAGTAAAAATATATATATATTTATCTATTACATATCTATATTTTGTTAATACATTAAATATATTAAGTATTTAAAATATTAAATATTTTAATTAATATGGTAAAAATGTTTGATAAAATATTTTAATATATCAATATAATTATGGATTCATATAGCAAATAACATTTATTATATATTAACATATCTGTTTAAGTCTAGAGCTCAAGAAAGCCCACAGATGTTTTTTAACATATAACTTGCCATGATCTGGGAATTCTAGTCCAGGGTCAGCTAAGGGAGACACTGTTTATACAGTGAGCCTAGTGAGAAATAGACTTGCTTACAATAAATTGTATTTCCTTAAATTACGTTTTATGATGAATCTTTTTACTTAAGGTAATTAGACCTTAGGAATTATTAGGCTTTGTTGTTCGATAGAGTGCTATGTTTTTATTGAAAAGTCACCACCGAGTGGCAACATAAGTCTTCAGACTCAGAAGGTTAGGTCATAGACGGGTGGCCCCCTAACTTTTCACCTGTCCAGTTCCCAGGAAGGCATAAACAGCTCTGCTCAGGTTAGTTCTGCGCACTCAGACCTGAACGGGCAACACAAAGAACAAGGGACACATTAACTCTAAGTTCAGTGGCCAGAGTACCTGGGTTTGTATCCCAGCGCTGCCGCGCATCGGTTGGAGACCTTGGGCAAATTACTTCACCTCTCTGTTCATTCCATCACCTGTGAAATGGGTCATTTATAGATGGTGCCTAGTTGGTAAGGTTGTGAAGATTAAATCAGCTATCTAATTTCTATGCATTCACTGTTATTGTTATAATTATCACTACTACTATTGTTTGACACAAAGCAAGGACGACTCTTTTTTTAGAAATAGAAAGAAGATGTTTATTTCTCTCCTATCCACTCAAAACATGCCATCCATAGCATTACTGAGATAGTAAGGCAGCACCAAGCACTACACAGCATTTGACAGTGAAAATATGCATGCTTTTTATTTCTGCTGTTTAGGAATGTATGATGCGCAGTCAGAAAGGGGTAGCACCGTGTGGGATAGAAGATCCAGGTAAATGGCACTTCTTTCTGGTGTGGGCAAGGCCACTTCTTCATTTGGCAGCGTGCTTCTTATAGATCTCCAGGAACTCCTTCACGTCTTCAGGCGACCCCAAGATGATTGGCGCCCTCTGGTGGATCTCAGTGGGAACAATGTCCAGTACAGCTTCCTTGCCAGTGGTAGCCAATCCTCCAGCCTTCTCCATGACGTAGGCCATTGGGTTACATTCGTATAGCAGTCTCAACTGAAAAAAAGAGCCAAGAGCAGCGCCCTCACACCAGAAAATATTACATAGAAAAGGGATTCGTTCTATACCAAACTAATACAGAGCTAGTGGGAGTTTCCAAGGTAACATGTAACTCTCCCTTTCCTTCTATGAGGTTGTAATAGCCCCCACCCCCAAGGCTGCCTCTAAGACCAAATGGTTAACTTAACCATTTGGTTAAATTAAGCCATTCATCAAGCCAGAGCCAGAGCCAGCAATAGATGGCCTGATGCAAATGGGAGACAGACCACCTGGACTCAGGACTGAATGACATTTTGGCAGAACTGATGGTTCCCTTCTCTTTATAGCACGGAAACTGGACCTAATGAGTGACTCGGTGTGTGTTTTGGATGGAGCTTTGCCTATTCTAAAAGCATTAAACATCCATGGTAGTGTCTGGCTGCAGACATCTGGAAAGCAGACTGGCTCCTCCAAACAGTATGATATTGTTTGCAACGCTGTGCACGTTCCTTTTACAATTCTCCAAAGGCTTCAGGGTTGGGATTTAGTATGTTATACATCTTGGCATTTACTTTTAAATATTAACTTTTTTATTGTGTTCATTTTCATGCAGTCTGCCTATTGAGCAGACAGCTTTTTGCAGGTGTTTCCTGACTCTATTTCCATACAGGTGTCATGGCCAGAGTTGCAAAATTGAGGGGGAAAAAAGGAGGCACTTCAATATCTGTGTTCAGAAACAATTTTTTGAGGCATTAAAGAAAAGTGCTATGGAGCAGGCTAATCACACAGGCTGAGATGCCTGATGTGGCTGTGGCAAGGGCGCTGTTTTAAGCAAATAAGAATACCTTCAGCAAACTGGACACCACCAGCTGTAAACAGAGATCTGAACATATCTGGAACATATACACTTCTAACTATCTTAAGGGGATTATTGTTCCCATTCCTTCTCTTGCATTAAAAAAAAAAAAAAAGACAGTCTGTCTATCGGGGAAAACAAAGGGACAATACTTGGGAAGGAAACACACTGTCACTGTGTAGAAGAAAAGCGGGGCATCCCTCAGCCAGTGTTAAGCAAGCACAGCTCACCCCATGGCTTCGGGACTCTGCGGGCATTAGACCAGTGCAGTCAGTGGTAACGGCTTCCCTGAAAGCTCTAGGTTTCCCCAGAGAGTCTTTCTTTCCCTAGGAAGGTTTCATTTTCCAAGCAGCCAATGTCAGCTCATTAGTTATTTCTATTTTATGCCTCTTGAAAGCAATCAAAGGAAACCTTTACTTGGATACATATTCGATTTTTCTGCCTTGGCAATGAAGCTGAACTGTTTCATTTCACATTATGAATGGCATTCATTTTTCCCAGGCCAAACCACGCACCCACTGGAAGCACCCGTCCTCACCATGACACTATTACTTATCTTTAGCGATGGAAGGGCTCTCAAGAGACCATTTTGAGCTGATATCACCTGGCTTTAATGAGGACAACCTTTAATCTAGGAAAGAAGATGCCACACATATCCTCAGCATCCTACTGCGGGGCACAATGGCAATATAATAGCTACTGTCATCTTTCTTTCTTCCGAAGTCAAATTCCCTGGGCTGCAAAGGAACTCCACTGCCTCTCAATCACCTTTCAGGGGATTTGTTTACCTTTCCATTGGGGCTCTTCTTGTTAGCTGGGTACAGAAAGATCCCTCCATAGACCAGGGTGCGGTGGACATCAGCCACCATGGAGCCCACGTACCTGGCGCCATAGGGCGCTGTGTTGTCCTGCAAGGTTAAGATTAACAATAATTAGGGTTGCCGCAAAGAAAATGAGTTCTGTGTCCTCTATGCTCATCTGATTCAACAGTCATTTAATGAACACCTACGAGGCGCTTATTTGGGGCTGTGATAGGCAATGTGAGGAATATCCTGTTCCCAAGGAGCAGAAACAAATAGCCCCATTCTTACACATCTCACAATAGGTCAAATTACCTGCAGAAGCCCCAACCGGGGATGGGTTGATTCTGGTTATGGGGTTGGGACGGCCATCACAAAATCATACGTTTTAACGGGACATTGCAGGCTGAGAAGGATTTTACCAAGCTAAGGAGCTGGGCAAGGGGGGAAGGGAACCACCCAAGCAAATATGGCAACACAGAGAAGCCAAATGCAAATGCTGTCCACCAGGGGTCTGGGGAGGACCCTGGTGCAGTGCGTGTGTGCAGGCTTCAGGGGTGGGAGGGGAATCCAGGGTAAGGTGGAGAGATAGTAAAGCTGGAAAGAGAGCCAGCTCTGAGGCCCTGAATGCCAAACAGTATCTGGGCTTCCTCCTCAGTGGCATTTAAGTAGGAGTATGACAAAACTGGATATTCCTGCATAGAACCAGCTCTATAAACAGCCATTCCTTCTCTTTGTATTTGGTAATTTGTAACCTCTTCAGAAAGATGCCAAGATGGACACTCTTAATCTTGAGATGGTGGATAGAAATCCATCGGACACCACAAGGTGGCCACCTGGGTACGAGAACCACATTCTGTGCCATCTGAGATCAGGGACTACAGAAGTGAAATGTTTTACTGCCATTAACGAACTCATTCATCCGGCGACTTTATTATCCTAATTTTCTTCTGCCAAGAGAAAGTAGCAAAGGCTGACACGGACCCTCGGACTTTGACTTCTGAGGGCAGGGGTTCCAGTGCCCAGGACTAGGTGGGAATTTCGTCATGGGGTCAGTGCACAGTGGAATCCAAGGCCCTGTGATCCCTGCCACCTTTAGCCTCCAGGCTAAATCATGAACCAACAGATCTGTGCATAACTCACGGGCCCTTGCCCAGAGCCCTCACTTACCGGGGGGAACTTCTTCCTCTGGACATACTCAGTGACAGCAGGGTCGAATTCCTTGGCATAGCCCTCATTGAGGCTGAAGATATTTCCTTTCTTTTTGATTTTCACGTCCCTGTCCACCAAAATGAACTCTCCAATGGCCTGGAAACAGGAAGGAGAGGGAGAGGTGATGAGCTGCCTCCTCCAGGGGCCTGTGTGAGGGCTGGGCTGGGCTGGGCTGGGCTGGGCTGGGCTGAGCTGGACTGAGCTGGGCTGGGGGTCCTGAGGCTGGGGGGCACAGGATGCTTCTCCTGGAGCTGGGACACTATGTCCCCAGCCTGCCACTTCAGTAATAGCGAACAGGACAAGGGAAGAGTCTGTGGGCGAAAAGGAAAGAAGAGAAGAGGCTGCCGCAGATGTTGTTAGGGGATCAAAATTTTTGGGTTTGCTTTCAAATGGTTTCAGTAAAACAAGAGAGAAACCATACAAAAACAGGGAGGGCAGAAATAGGTAAAACAGCAGCAAAACCTGAGGGAGATTAAGAATTGTGTGTCCACTCATATGTGGAATTTAAGAAACAAAACAAATGAGCAAAGGAAAAAAGAAGAGAGAGAGAAAGACAAAACCAAGAACCAAACTCTTAACTACAAAGAACAAACTGATGGTTACCAGAGGGGAGTTCAGTGAGGAGATGGGGTCTGCAAAGTGTTTCTCAGAACTCAGTCCTGCCACCAAGTCCCAGTGCTGAGTTGATGCCTTTAGGGCTGAGGTACTTTAGAGGAGATGGCAATCTGGAAGGAAAGTGTCACCTAACTCCCACTGCTCTGGACTGAGGGTTGTTTGGGGCTCCTACATGTCCTGAGAAGAGGGCGCTTGAAGACCTGTCCTGTGGGGAGGGGGCTGTTCCACGGAGGTGAGAGGGAAGAAAGGAGGTATCAATACACCTGTCTCCAGCCGTTTACCTCCCCCCCAGCAGAGAGTGGTTCCTGCAGACAGGGAGTGTGTCTGACCTAGAAAGAGAGGAATAGAAGGAGGGAGGGAAGGCAGAATGGAAGGAGAACAGGAAGGATGAGGAAAAGGAGAAAAAGAGACTGGAATTAACAGTGGTCATTGAAAGGCTTCATTGTGAGTGATTCTTCTTTTTTCCTTTTATGCTTTTTTTTTCCCCAAAAATTCTGACCACAGTTATGTAGAAACATTCTTTTATAATCAGAAAACTAAATAAATAAATAACTATATTTAGAAAAGAATTCTTGAGGGGCGCCTGAGTGACTCAGTCAGTGAGTGACTGGCTCTTGATCTCAACTCAGGTCAGGATCTCATGTTCACGGGATTGAGCCCCGAGTTGGGCTCTGCATGGAGAGCATAGAGCCTATTTAGGATTCTTTCCCCCTCTCTCTGCCCTTCCCCCTCCCTCCCCCTCTCTCTCTTTCTCTCAAAATAAATAAACATTTTTTTTAAAGCATTTTAAGGGGCGCCTGGGTGGCGCAGTCGGTTAAGCGTCTGACTTCAGCCAGGTCACGATCTCGCGGTCCGTGAGTTCGAGCCCTGCGTCAGGCTCTGGGCTGATGGCTCGGAGCCTGGAGCCTCTTTCCGATTCTGTGTCTCCCTCTCTCTCTGCCCCTCCCCCATTCATGCTCTGTCTCTCTCTGTCCCAAAAATAAATAAACTTGAAGAAAAAAAAAAAGCATTTTAAAAAAGAAAAAAAAAGTCTTGAAAACAAATCCATCACACAACAGGTGCCGAGAGCTCATGAAGCCATGCTTCCAGATGCCCTGCCCTGGTACCTGGCCAGAGCATGCGAGACATGAAGGAGCAAAGTCTCTTGCAAGTGCAGACAAGAGACTAAAAAGCCTTCTGAAAGTTAAAGCCTGCTGGAAACGCAGAGAGAGCTGTCTCAGTATTTTTAGCAGAAACCATCAGCCAAAATGAAAAGAAAGCGCTAAGGGGGTCCGAGGTTCGCCCCGCAGGCACCAGAGAGCAGTGGGTTAATGAGATGGTGTCCCCAGCAGGGGACCATTACAGCAGGCATGCACCATTCTTCCAGACACTGAGGGGCCATTAGGTCTCAGGATGGCAAAAGACTATCAAATACACAGAAACTTACTCCCAGAGACACCGGTCTACGATCTGGAAACAAGAAAAGATTTCATTTTTTCTACACGTCCACCAACTCAAAGGTAACAGAGAAGTCACCAGAAGAATGTCTGGGGGAAGCAGTACATCTCTGGCAAAACAGTAAATCTGCAAACATCAGTGATTCCAGAAACTGTCCGCTGGGCTCCGGGTGAACTTTGCTCTGGTTCTGCCACTATTTTCCCCTGAGGTCACCTCATTTGGAGGCTTAATCTGGTATTGTTCCCTTAGCCTTGTTTATCTATTAAGCACCGGTTCTTCCAAGGAGGCAAAGTCCAGTTGTGCAAGATTGTAGGGGGCCAAGGCAGCCTACGTTCTCATTTATACCATCTGCCATGCACAGAGTCCAGGGCCTCACCAGGAACAAACTGTCTCCCACCAGGTGCCAGCCAGGCATCTATACCTTGTGTTCAGTGCGTCAACAAAAAGCACCAAATAGATGAAGTTTCGTTACTGTCATAGGAGGACTCGTCGAAAACTAAAAGGTATTTATAAGCCCAGTTCTTTTCCCTTTGGGGCACTGTATCAAATGCACAATGAACGTGCCAACCTACTGAATTCTACATTCAACAGTAGGTTTTAAGTGGGCCAGATATTTAGAGAGATTTCTTTCCCCAATTCATCTGCTTTGTTGAAACCGTCATCTACCTGAATAAAGAGATAATTCCAATTAACAGGCATGTGGAAGGAATTACCAACAAATTAAAACTGTTAATATTTTCACGGCACCCTGGACTCCTCTTTGTGAGGTAGCTTTTCTCTATAAGGTGGCAGGAGGAATTATCTTCATTGCCTTCTTTAAGTTCTCTTCCTTGAGTTTTTCAAAGCCTTATCAAAACTTCAAGGGTTCACAGAAGGTGTGCATGCATGAGCACAACATCAAATGAATTAGGTAGCTATTTTTGAAAAAATGTAAGCCACTGCATTGGGACACCCATTCACCTCTGCAAAACAAGCTAGTTAACGGAGATACTGAGTGGCAAACAGACCATCTACAGGCCCTATCTGGTCCATAAATGTGTTTTAGTTGGCTAGCACATACATTTTTTAAATCCAGTGTTTCTTGAAACATTGGAAGCCTTGGCAAGACTGGACCCCTATTCCCAAATAGTAACAATTGCTAGACCTCTCCAGCTAGCTTTCCCCATTCCCCACCATTGCCCCAGTCTTCCTTCCCCAGCACACTGCATTCACTTACGTGGCCTGCCTGGACTTGGTGGACATTTGAATCCATTTGGTAATGTCTGTTCTAAAGAATTAATCTTGGAACAAAGTCCCCCGCTTATGCTCTGGACAAATATTATTTCTCACCTCAGTAGGCTTCTCACGATATACACAGTGCCCCTCCATCTCCCTCACTCTTTCCCCACTCCATCGTCTCTGCCCCACTGTGGGCCTCATTTCCCACCTCTACATAACCCCCCTTCACCCTCCCACACAAATAACAGACATTTGCAGTCACCAGCCAAGCACCTAACTTCACACAGTGTCTCTCACCGGGTCCAGCATGAAGCAGTTGACGCCATTCGCCATGGCCAGGACCAACATGGTGGCACTGCCATAGAGGGCATAGCCGGCAGCCACCAGTTTCCTGCCTGGCTGCAAAGCGTCCTTCTCAGAAGGCTCATCAGCTGAACTCTGGGATAAGAAAGAAAACACAACATGTTTTTGTTTTGTTTTATGTTTCCTTTTTCCAGTTCAATCATTAGCAAGATGCATTATCAAGGTACTCTCCTAATACAACAGGGCATCTTCCTAGAAGGGCCTTCCTCCACACATCAGTAATATCCTGATTACATTACCACAGCAGCCTTCCCCCATACTGCAGATTTCCTGCATCTGGATCCTTCTTTCCAGTCAGGGGCCTCCTCCAATTTTACTAATTTGATATTCCCTCATTTCTCCATTATCACTTTCGAAAAAGAGCATGCCTCCTTGCCAGCTCCCACTAATTTAATCTTATTACATGCATCAATGTCTTTCACCTGCCTACTCCATCTTTATTTAAACATATTAAGCCTGAGCTGCAGGACTGTTAGTCTGGCGAGGAAATCAATTTTGTGGGCTTTGGCCAGTTGCTGCGCGTGCCTTAGTGGGCAGTGTGGCCTATTGCCTCACACACCCAAGCAATTCTCAGAAATACGGGAATTTAGAAGATCTCTCCAGAGTCATTCCAGGATAGGGCAGTTGCTTTCCATTTTGTTGACCACACCCCACAGTAAAAAAATACACTCACACCACAAACCAGTACCAACACACGTGCACATGCACACACGACTACACAAATTTAATAAAGCAATACTCACACTTAGAACATTACATGCACCCTAATCTTTTCGTTTTTCATTAAAAACATAGCCCACTGGGTCATGTGACCATAGTTTGATACTAAGGAAGGGGACGTCTTAAGGGGATCTTCTTTATTAACACCTGATTGGCTTCTTCAGTCCTCAAAATAGCTCCAAACAAATTTTTCAGCTCGAATACTCTCTACTTGGATTCAAACAGAATAAAAAATGAGCAATTTCTGCCAATTTCATTTATTCCTTCCCCAATCAGAGATTCCAGTAGCTGAAAATAAGTACACACATCTGTATCACAATGCCGGAGATGGAAGTCATCCCAGCAAAAACATCCCTGGTAATTTTTCCCTGTAACTTTTGACACTGTGGCCCAGAGGCCATCTGCATCAGAATCACTCAGTATGCCTATTAAAAATGTGTATTCTGGGGGTGCAGCCTAAGCTTACTAAGCCAGACTTTCTAAGGGGGAATCTGTATTTTACTGTGCACCATACATGACTCTTGCACTGTAGTTTATAAAAAAGGAAGAGTCCAAAAGCCATTTTTTCTCCTTTTTCCCCTCATTCCCACTCCTGTGTCTAATAAATGGTTTTCACTAAGGCGGTTTGTTGGTTTTTTGGCTGGATTGGGTCATGTTATTTGATTTAGTTTGGTTTGTGTTCATAGAGCAGTGCATTGCATCTAAACACAGACCAATCACGCTATCAAGATTTTGAGTTGTTTTCCCAAACTCCAAATTTTGCCAGTGTCCAACCTGAAAAAAAGAACCAGCTTTCTTCAAATCCAATGACATAGGGGAGGACTCAGTCCTCCAATTTTCCTCTATCACAACTACTTAACCCTGCCAATGCAGTGAGAAATCAGGTAACAGCAATATGTAAACGAATGAGTTGACTGGGAGCCACTAAAGTCTTGAAATAATCAGTTCTCCAGTAAGAAAAGTCCCTCAAAGATCCATCTCACCCGGAACCATCTGTGCCTGCCTGTGCCAACAGTGCAAGAGTAAAGAGCTTTTCCTGAAATGTCGCCACCTGAAAAACTTACCCTCTGACTTCCATAGAATAAGAAATGGTCACGTTGTCTATGATCCACACACTCAGAGAAAATAATGCCATGGAATCATGGATTAGGAGGAATTCTTTCCTAGCCTGATCTTTCTAATGCATGGGTTCCCTCCTTCAAACCCCAGCAGTGAAGGCCTTTGTTCCAAGGGATCCATCACATTCCCATGCAGATGCTCATGGACCCACCGATGAGCCCTAGGCAAAATTAGAGAAAGTCTCTAGACCCTCCCTTTCACTACCTATCCCAGGCCCCCACCTGCTGCAGGTATGGGTTTGTTTTACTCCACACCACTTCATGAGGAAGACATCATGGAGTCTGGAGACTTAAGGCAGTGGAAGAGAATATCAGGCAAGAGTGGAGCTATGCTATCTTGTCACTTATCTGGTCTTCCCTCAGAGGGGCAGCCAAACCCTCCTTGGAAGGGCTCACAGGCATTTGAGAGTCCCCCATAACTCAGCCAATATTGTTCATTTACTATTACACTAGACAACCTAGCCTACAAAAAATAGATAAAACAAAGCCCCTGCCCTCAAGGGGTTTATAATCACTAGTGAACATGGGTAAGTTTTGCCTGGTCAGCAACCACAATCCTTCTGATAACTGCACTCACTGTTAATCTCCTTAACATACTCCCGGGCCCTCAGCTCTCAGGGGGGGCACATGACCCTGGCCTGGCCAACAAAATCATCACATGCCTCAAGCCATAGTGATTGGTTGAGGGATGGCCAGGTGATCAAAGCCAAGCCAATCAGACCCAATGAGATGACATTCTTATTGCAATTGTTGGAAAAGAGGCTTCCATCTTCTGCTCGACTTAATTGAGAGGAATGGGTGTGAGCCTGGATTTGCTAAGCGCTGTTTTGCCACCAGAGAGGAGGAGCGCAGTAGAGATGGAGAGGACGCGTCTCCTGGTTGCATGGTCTGAGTCCTTGAATGCAGCTGCACGTGAAGCAAATCTATCCACTGGGCTTTCTACTTATGAGAACCAATAATTTTCTTCTACTTTCCTTCCTTCCCTCACTCCCTCCCTTTTTTCATTCCGTTCTTTAGTTTGAGTTCTGATACTTTCCATTGAATGTTCACATAAAAACCAAGTAATATTAATAGCTAACATTTATCAAACACTTTTTTGTGCCAGATACTATTTTTGGGGCATTATTTTTAAGTTTCAGTACCTCCCCTTTACAGATAAGGAAACAAGAGGTACAGAGAGTTAGTTACTTTGCCCAAGGTCCTATAGAACTGGTAAGTGTCAGTGTTAGGAAGCTGCATTCCATATGGCTATTAATTAATAAGTCTCCCTGTGCTCAAAGGACTTGAATTGGATTCTGAAACTGCCCGAGCACTTGTGAAACTACATTTAGTTGTGGGGACTGGATATTTCCAAAACCATCTCATATGAAACACGTTTAGCTTAAAAACATTTTTTTTTAAAGGAAAGGAGGACAGGGCAGGGCAGGAAAGCCATTTCCAAACATGTAAAACAAAAACAACCTTATTTTCTGATGCTTTAAAAGGCCAAATGAGGGGCACCTGGGTGGCTCAGTTGGTTAAATGTCCGACTTCAGCTCAGGTCATGATCTTACAGTTGGTGAGTTTGAGCCCCCCATCAGGCTCTGGGCTGACAGCTCACATTGACAGCAGTAAATGTGTCACTTGAAGTATCAGACACGTGGATGTTTACCCCCCACCCCAAGCCCTCAAATGGTTTCAAAGAATCAATAAGATGTTTGAAAATTGAAATGACATAAAGGCAGGTGTCACTCTCTTCTTTTTTTTCTTTTCTTTTCTTTTTTTTTTTTTTTTTTTTTTGGCTTTTAAGAGAGCCACTTCAGGTTTCTTAAGAGCATGGAGACCTGTTGTTGAGTTTTAGCATTCATCATTCAAGCTGCTGTTGCAAGCTGCTTTGATATATATATATATATATATATATATATATATTTTTTTTTTTTTTTTTTTTTTTTTTTTGGTTGATAGCTAGTTTTCTGGCTCTCAGTTTTCTAGGGATTTTTTCTTTCCTTAAAAGAGTCTTTATTTAGGGTTTTGAGATAGAGACTGTGGCTGGCAAACATCAACACTCCTTTAGTTTTGGTGAAGTCATTAACCAGGAAGGAGTCTACCATCATAGGAAGAATTTTGCAGAAACCTCTCTTGCTCTACTGTGGATTCGATACTTGATAGGTAAAAACTACCTCCCTCCATGTCTATAATAGGAATGTGTGTTTCATGGTATGACTTGGAAAATAACTGAGTTGTTGCCTTTGCCTTTTTGTTATGAGCATTAGAATCCTCTATTACCCAAACTGATTTTGATGTGGATCTGCCTCTCAGCCAAGACAGAAAACCAAAATCCACACCAATGATGAAAGAAAACCATCCCACGGTGGTCCTACTTTCCATGTGTTCAAAAGGAGATTATGTGCAACACCAGACAAATCACTCTGAGAAATAAGGTGCAAACTGTGGTCCTGCCTCTCAAGCTGTGGCCTCCCTCTGTCTCCCGAACAGGAAAGCTGGGAGGAAACTCAGAGGTCAGCTGAATGAAGCTGCCTCATCCACTGAGATGAAGGAATGGGCTCAGGCTTTACAAAGGTTTTATTTCTAAAATAAACAAGAGGGGCAGAAGTCAAGATGACATACTTTAGATTTCATAATGTTTATGATGGGCAATGGGGACCCATTCTATTTTTTACCAGTCTGTGTACTTGAGTTATTACACACACACACACACACACACACACACACACACACACACCAAAAAAGAAGGAAAGAGAGGCTCTGGAGGTAGAGTTACCCACCCAGTTCACATAAGCGAGAGACCCAGGCCAGGAGTCTGGGGCCCCATGCTGTACCAGTGTGCAGCAAACCCTCCACAGAGGGACAGAGGGTAAACATTCTAGGCTTCACCATCACAATCGCCATCACAACTACTTTACCCTGCTGGTGCAGCTCAAAATCAGCCAAGGGCAATATGTGAGCAAACGAGTTGACCATATGCCATTAAAACTTTATTTATGGACAGTGAAAACTAAATTTTATATGAATGTCATGGGTCACAAAATGTTTAGATTTTTTTTTCAGCCATTTAAAAATGCAAAAGGGGCTAGGGTGCCTGGGTGGCTCAGTCTGTTAAGGGTCTGGTTCTTGGTTTCAGCTCAGGTCATGATCTCACAGCTTTGTGGGTTCGATCCCCACGTGGGGCTCTGTGCTGGCAGTGCAGAGCCTGCTTGTGATTCTCTTTCCCTCTCTTGCTGCCCCTCCCCCACTCGTGCTATCTCTGTCTCTCTCAAAATAAATAAATAAACTTAAAAATTTTTTTTAAATAAAATAAAAATGCAAAGGGGCATTTTCTTCTCACAGGCCATACAAATCAGGCAATGAGCTGGATTTGGCCCCAGGGAGTCATGGTTTGCAGACTCCTGATTCAGGGTCTTTAAAGGACAATTTTGACATAACTATTACTTTATTGTTGTATATATAATTCTCAGTTCACATAGTATGATCACTGTGACAAATCTATATTGATCCTTATTTTTATTCTCATTTTCCCTCATAAAAGAAAGCAAGATATAGCTAAAAGAGAGAAATAGCTTTCTCTCCCCACCCACCCATGTTTTCCTATATTTTCTTTTAAACGACTTAATGGATCATCATCAAGACGTTAATGCTGGAAAAGTGGGAACTTGAGATACAAACCCATTTCAAGCCTCCCAGTTTCATGATATACATTCTGACAGCTTCACCCATAGAAAAATAGTACTGGGTGCTCAACCTTAACTTTTCTTTTTATCTCAACCAAGGGGCTTGACATATTACATGTTACCTTTTTGTAGATGCCAAAAATTGTTCCAATGGACACAAGGCAGTCAATATTGGAAGATCCATCGAGGGGATCAAAACAGACCACATATTTACCCTGAGCAGAGAAAAAGGAAATACAACTTTACTTTTAAAATTATAGCAAAACAACAAGAATACACTAAGGGGATAAAACAAGGGACTCTAGGGGAAAGTTCAAGAAATGTGAGTCATTTATCCTCTGTCATGGAAGGGATAAGGTGGCATACAGAATGAAAACAACAACAAAGTATACATCCCAAAAGATCATTAGGCAAAGAAAACACAGAATAACAGGTCTAGATGAAAATGATGAAATACAGATAAATAAGTCAAAAATTCCTACACTGTTGATACAGATGGATCATGATTTTGGTTTGAGTTTCCTGGCAGCCAGAGGAAAAAAAGAAACAAGGTTAGTCACTTATTTTTCTTTATTCATAAGGGGGAAAAACGTAACAATTCCTTAGGTGAAGCAAAGACAGAATTAAGATCTGTAAAAAATCTTCTCGTGCAGATAAATAATGATACTTGAGGTTATAGCGCACAGAGCTCTCAGCAATATCCCTACTGTGATTCCCAAAGGGCATAACTCTCTGTGGTAGTTGGACTATCAAAATGTCACTCTTTGAACTGGATTTTCAGCGGTGTGCTGGAGCTGGTCCCTATGGGTGCCCAAGAGCTAATGGTGCACATCTCTTCCCAACTGTGCTTTCAGTGATGTCATGTTGGTAGCTTGAAATAAACTATGGGAGTATTGACACAGTTGAAATTGGCATGTGCTACACATCAGAGATTTTTTTTTTTTTTTTTAAGAGAGAGAGGGGCGCCTGGGTGGCTCTGTCAGTTAAGCGTCCAACTTCGGCTCAGGTCATGATCTTGCGGTTTATGAGTTCAAGCCCTGCATCAGGCTCTGTGCTGACAGCTCAGAGCCTGGAGCCTGCTTCTGATTCTGTGTCTCCCTCTCTCTCTGCCCCTCCCCTGTTCACACTCTGTCTCTCAATAATAAATAAATGTTAAAAAAAAAAATTTGTTTTTAAAAGAGAGAGAGAGAGGGAGGGAGAAAGTTTACCAGTACACCACTGGGGATTTTCCATCTCCAAATCCACCACTTTAAGATGTGGTTTTTAAACGTTCTGCATCAAATTAAGAGGTTTCTCTGATTCCCTGACCTATTGCTCTTAACAAATCACCCTGGCTGATGCAGAGGAAGCTGTCATCTGGAAAACAGAAACATGCCTATTATCAAGGCATGTTACAGTCAGGGAAGTTTGAGGTAACTGATAGAGGATATTAAACACAAAATTCAATCCACATGCCTAAAACTGCCAAGTACCTTGAGAAGCCCAGCAGAGAAAAACATGAACTTTGAATCTGACATGAAGTGGTATTTTAGGAATGATGTAAAACAAGTTAATCCGATATGGCTTCCCACCCCTCTTATAAAGGTCAAAACTGGGTAGCAGCCAACCTCTTTAAATTAATCCTCCAGTTGCTTTTTTCTAATGCTACTCCTTCCTGTCGCCAGTTCATCTCAAACAGGGAAAGACAGAAAGCCCATATAAGTGCACATCACATCTCAAAAGGTTTTTTTTCAAATCATGATTGCTGTTCTTCAAAAACTGGCTATACTCTTTCATTCACTTCTTCAACAACAATTTATTGTTGAGCCCCTACAAGCTGCCAGGCAAGATGCTGGGATACATAAAAGAATATAACCCATCAATGCCTTCAAGAAGCAATCAAATCAATGGGATCCAAATAGATTATAATGCATAAATCAGCGATAGGAATTGAAAGCAGTTTTTTTTAAGTGTATTTATTTTGAGACAGAGTGCACAAGTGGGAGAAGGGCAGAGAGAGAGAGAGAGAGAGAGAGAGAGAGAGAGAGAGAGAATCCCAAGCAGGCCCCATGCTGTCAGCATGGAGCCCCACACGGGGCTTGATCCCACGAACTGTGAGATCATGACCTAAGCTGAAATCAAGAGTCAGACACTTAACTGACTGAGCCACCCAGGCAACCTGAGCAGTTTAAATTGGCAAGAAAGGTGAGTGTGAAGGTTGGCTATTTGGTGGGTGGAGATGAAGCAAAAGAGGTAGTTAACAGAAGCCAGACTTTGAAGAGCCTTGAACATGACAACAAAAATTTAGGGTTGGGGATGAGTAGGAGTACATAAGAGTCTCTCCAATGTATGAGTTCAGTGGTGGGGTGGTATTGGCATGAACTAGGGTGTAGACAGTAAATTTCAGATACAGAAGTGAGGTGCAGTCTGTGAATGATGACTGATGGTTTGAGAAGAAGATAGGATGATTCCTAGGAATCCACCTTGGCTGAACAAGTGGAGCCATTTATAAAGCTAGGAAGAAAATGGTTACATTGAACCCCTCAACAGTAGAAATGCAGACCCACCCTTTTTTCAGGCTCTACTATAATGGCATGCTTATCTTCCTCTGACACAAGAACACAGGTGGCAAAGGATGACTTTAACATGTTAATAACCAGGTCATTGGAGAGGACATCCAGCTTCTTCACTTGGTCACCTGTCACGTTGGTAGAGCCAGCAATTCCATAGCTAGAGGAAAGAAAAGCCACAAAAATATAAGCCATGACCACCAGAATATGCTAATGCACCTATAAACCCATTGGAAACGGGTATTAGTAGGATTTAGAAGACAGGAAGGAAGACACATGGTTTGGGAGGAAAAAAAAAAAAAACAAAAAACAAGAAGAACGGTCATCTCCCTGGATTATTCATCTGTCCAGTACCTATCAAGTTTCCCAGCACACGTTTGTGGTTACATCCATGTTTCTCAACCGTTTTTTAATGGCCCCTAAGAAGGCTTTTTAGCTTTTTTTCCTAATCACACTCCTCCATGAAATTTTAATTTGAATACTACAAATATAGTGTATATCTGTGCTTTATATATTAAAAAGACTGATCTTTCTCACTTCCCCCCAAAACCAATCTTTACCTCCTGGAAGCACAGGTTTAATGCAGAATGAATCTGCTGAGAGGTACAGCAGGCAAGGGAAACTTCGGGGGGGGGGGGAGGGGCAGGGAGCCTTAGATATGTGCAAAGACAAGGGATGCTATGATTTTAGAGCTGTAAAGCTCCTGAAAGAAAATATTGACTGGTCGCATCACCTCATTTTATAGAGAAGGAAGCTCACACCCAGACAGCAACAGGCTTGTCTGAACCAGAGAAGCAGAGCAGAAGTGAGAAGCTGCAGGAAGTGGAAAATCTGGAGTTTCTACTTTATTTTCAAGGTACCTGTAAGTCAGTAATTGCAGAATTCCAGAAGCGGAGTGGCTTGTGCAAAATGCAGCCTAGTTTGCTAGAATGAAGTAAGAGGAAGGTTGTTCTAGCCCGGTGTTGAGCAGGAACACTGAGAAGAGGGAAACGTTTTGGAGAAAATGCACAGTCCAAGAGAAGAGATTGCGTGTGGGGAGGGCAAGTAGGAGCATTGAAGACACCACCAAACAGCTGAGAGTGGGTGACAAGGGACACAGTGGCAGCCCTTGCTGAGGCTGCCAGGAGCACTTGCCTGGGAACCGGTGGTCCCAGGAGCCCCTGCTTCAACTCATGCAAATGCGTTTTCTCTAAACAGAACTCACATGTCTCTGGCTGGACGGACAAACCTGAGCCAACACTGGGAACCGTGCCACCCAAAACGCCTGGCCTGGCCTGACCTGGCCTGACCGTCTCCAGAAGGTAACTCCGGCTTCCCAGCAAGCCCACCATTAGTGCCGCCTCAATGTCATTCACCTGCCCACCTGGGGATGGTGTCTCATCCCACCAGCCCTCTGCCCACTGCCACCCTTCCCACCGTGTCGCTCCTCATTCATGAGTCAAAGACCGAGGGATCTGTCAGACCCACAGCTGTAGCCCGTGGTCCAGGCGTTGGGTCCTCTCCCCACATAATCTTTCTCTCACCTCAACGGTGAGGCCGATGCTGCTGGAGACAGAAGGCAGCCAGATTCTGGGTGGAATGAGAGGGGCTTGGCAGGGCCACCAACCCAAATACACCTCCCTCCCTAGCCCCACTGGCCCTCACTGCTGCTCCTTCTAAAGTCACTATGAATTCAGGCAGGGAAACAGGCTGTGGAAAGGAACCTGAGCTCTCTAACAGAGACCCAGCTCACACCTCACCTCTGCAAGTCGCTTTCCTCTCTGTGCCTCCTTTGGTGCATGAGCCCACTGAGGACAGTGATACCTTGTGCGGTGCTAGAGGATTCCATGAGATGAGGCACACAAAGGGCTTAGCACAGCCTTTGGCATGTAGTAGTAAGAAAAAATGTTAATTATCTTGGTTGCTCTCTCAAGGGAGCCCTCATTAGGGATCTGCACCTGCTGAGGGGAAGCGGGGGGGTTTCGGAGAGCCCCCAGGCTTCATCCCCCATCATGTTAGCATGGATGGTTTATCCTTCACTCCTGTGAGGAGGACGACAGGGGTATGTTTTCCTCCATTGTGTCCCGGCTTCCAGCACATAGTAGGTCCTCAATAAACACTTGCTGCATGAATGAATGGCATACACCCAGGAGAGCAGAAACCTGAGCCTGAAGGAATGAGTATAGGAGCAATGGACTTTCAAGGTCATTCCACGCCTTAGAATGCCGGGGAAAGCCACTGGCACGGTCTCCAGAGGGGCAGGCCTATGGGGACAGCTCCACAGAGGCCTGGAAGCCTGGGGCAGAGGGACGAGGCACCTGAGGTAGGCATGGGAAAGGCCTATTTCACACTTCGGCCTATGTCCCACCTGCTCAGGTACCTCGTCCAGCAGTATGGGGGAAGAAGAGTCAGACTCCAAGGCTTCCTAGAGGTTCGTGTGAGTGTCCATTCATTTCACAATATTTATCATGCCCCCAGGAGATGTTCTGAGTGCTGGGGGTACAGTGTGGAGCAAGACAGATGAGACCACTGCCCTCATAGAGCTTATATTCAAGTGAGTGAGACAAACAAGAAACAGTAAGTGCTCTGGGATGGTCAAGACCACCAGCCTGGTTCCTCACTGCTGCCCCGAGTGTTAAGCTCCTGCTCTGGGTCACAGCGGGTGACACCACCTCTCTGTAATGGGTGTCAGGTACGCCATATAACACTCTGGGGACACGTGCTACACCTGGCACTGAAATGGCCATGTTCCCTGCCAAACCAGTGCAGGTAACTGGCCACCTCTCTGGCTCCAACTCCCTGCAAGGTTGGGTGGTTACCTTTCCCTTTCTCCTCTTTACGCCATCGAGGGTCCCTCCTCTGTTCTAACGAGAAGGACCCTTTCCCAACTATCCTCCAGTTGCTTGTGAAACATGAAAACAAAATATATGGAGATATAATGTTCTAGGCCCCTCAAACTCAAAATTCAGGTACTTTACAACTTTCTTAGGTCATCTTGTGGCAGGGTTTCCCCTGGTGACACCTGGTGTTTAAGAAAGTCTTTTATAAAGGCATAGGAAAGTGATTCTGAGGTAGAATCAGGGCTCAGGATAATGAGTTCCCAGACTGCCGCTTTGATAGTAATTACAACCAAGTTCATATCCTATCACTGGGTGTTCTTTGCGTTTTGTCTTAGCACACAAAGTTACCCTGACTTGTGTTTGTCCCCTGCATTATTCCGCTCAGGGATGATAAGCCAGGCAGGACAAATGCTCAGTCGGGCTTCTCCCCAACACACCACAGGGGGGGGCCCTCAGAAGAGCTGCAAGATGTCCCTGAGGGAACACATTTCCACAGCCCAATGAAAAGCCAGAAGCATGCAGGGCTCCTGCAACTCTGACAGAGGAGAAACGTCCTCAGAAATACCCTCAAGGAACTAATTAGCTGAACAACACATGGAGCTTATTTTCTCCCAAGTTTTCAGAAACCCTCTTGAAACAAGAAATGTCTGCCTTCTGATCAGTCATCATTCCTCAAAGGCCCCAAAGGATAGATGACAAAGAGCCTTCACTGTGTATTCCGATGGCCACAAGGAGAGAGCAGCGTCCCCCGCCTTTGGGATGGACAGCAGATGTGGGCCTTGGCTTCTAGTGAGGCGGCCCATGCCTCTGCCCGGCCACTTTAACTAGGGCTTGGAAAGTGAATCAACTGTGTTCCCCAAACCAGAATTCTAGACAGGTTCCAGAAGAGCCCAGCAGAGGCCAGAAGCCTAGCCTGGTGTAGAAGCAACTTTCGTGCTAGCTGTTGTGAACAGGAGGGCATGGAACCAACTACCCTTTCACACACCACCAGGCTCTTTCTTACATCAGTTCCCAATATGCAGTTCCCTGGGGCCAGAATCAGGCAGCAAATGAGGCTGCAAGGTTGTGGGGAAACTATAATACAACTCTGTCAAAAAAAGCCTTCCAGAGTCCAACTATGCCTTATGATCAGTGGAGAAAGAGAATCAAGCCAAAAGGTGAAAAAATGGGTTGCCCTAAGCAAGCTGTAAACCTCTAGGCTGAGCTCCACCCTTCACCCCACACAGAGGACTCAGTTGGGCACTGATCATGCAGAGATGGGGTCATCAGTTGTGACCGAGCTAGTCATTTGATCTGCCAAAGAAGCTTTTCCTAAATGCAAGTTATCACAGAGGGAAAGGGAACACATCATGGGCTTTAACTCCACGTGATGAGGGAGCATAAGTCAAGCTGAGGGGCAAGCACCAAGTAGCATTACCCCTGCCTTCCCCAGGCAGGATATGTGTAACATTCCTCAGACAATCCTGGCTGCCCAACAACAAAGGAAAGGACAGAAAACAGATGGCTGGACTGGTCAGAGTCTCCATCAGTTTACAAATCTCTTAGTCAATTACAAGAAAAAGGCAATTTTATCAATAGCCTAAATCTCCAGAAACCTATAGACTCCCTTTCCTGGAACCCCAACACCACCCTCTCCTCCATAGTGATGTGGGAGAACAAAGGAAGGAAGAAAATGGCAGATAAAATTGAATCTCCATATAACCTACAGCCCATTGACAGATACTTGAGGCAGGCAGAGTAAAACTTTCTCCAGGAACTCCCTACTGGTCTCAATGTTAACACTTTGCTAGAGGGAAGAACAACCTTGGCCTGACAATAGCTAGGCCTCCAGTAATCTGTGAGTCTTTAGCATATGAAAATCTCTTTGGAAACTTCCCTTTTGACATAACCTCGCCCAGCCCCAAAGTATATAAAAAGCCACTCTTCACAGCCTTAGTGCAGCTTTCTGCCCACAGGTCCTGTCCTCATGCTTTAATAAAATCACCTTTTTTGCACCAAAGATGTCTTCAAGAATTCTTTCTTAACCGTCAGCTCCGAACCCCACCGTCACCCCAAAACCTCATCACACAGGCTAGGACTCTAGATTACTGGAGTTCAGGTCCTGGCTCTGTCACAGGCTAAGGCAGCCAAGGAAAGTCACTTAAAATCTAACCTTTGGTTCATCTGTAAAAATGAAAATTAAGTACATCTACTTGGTAATATATGGGGGAAGCAAGGGTCAATGAATTGATATAGGCTTAGAATAGAGCCTGGCATATATAGGTGAGTGAGCAAGAATTGGTATCATTCCATTCTCATCCCTAATTTTCCTTGGAAATAATACACCCACGCTAAGAACCAAGGTGGGTCCTGGCAAGAACACTGCACCAGAGACACCTGGGTCCAAATTCTGTCTCTGCTTCTGAGTATTTATCAAGGTGCCTCAATTCCCTGATGGATTGTTTCTGCTTCTACATTTTGTAAGGACGAGGGTTAATCCACCAATGCACCTGGTTCACAGCAGCCAAACGGCAGCCATGATGTTCTCAAGCAAGCCCCACAGGCGTCCACTGAGTAAATGTTAGTTGATGATGGGGGAGGGGCAACCATGACCTCTAAACCAGTTTTGCCGGCAACTTTTGAGAAGTCAGCCAGTGCAGAACTGTGTTACAGGTAACTGGCAACAAAAGAAAGTGCTCAAAAGTTTGCATTTGAAGAGTCTTAATGGGGATAGTATTGCATTTGAAATACCTTCAAATGCACTCCATTTTTATTCAAATTGTTGGCCTTGCAGTCTAAGTAATTCAAGGGTGGGAAGCATCCTGTCAGGGTTTGAGTCCTTGTGAATTGTTCCTTTTTAAAGGCCTAGACACATAAGAGTTCTCTTTTTGGAGGTTGGGGAACAAAAATCAACTTGAAAAGTATCTGCTTTCACTGGCACTGTAAACCTCCCTGAAAATTTGAAAAAGCTACATTGCTTTAATTCATATAATAGGGAACTCCTTAAAAGGATAGGTTAAATTTGGCCAGTATTTTAAAAGCCTTAGACATTTGGATTAAATATTAGCATTGTGTTTCAAATTTACACATGACTTCTAGAATGGATGTGCCATTTCGCAGCCATAAAGTTTGTGATTTATGATGATCAGGGGAAAGCCGCCTTTAGCAACATTTCTGTAGCACAGCCCGAGAGACCAGGATTGGAGCCAACACCCCTCTCAGGGAAGAACTCTCCAGAGCATTTCTTCCTGACGTCAACAGGACAGCAGACAGCAAGCAAAAGAACCAAATGAAAGAGCTCATTTTCAGAACACCCACCTGAAGAGAAAGGAAGACAGATTACTATTTACACCTTATCACTGCAGTGGAACGTAATAAGACCTGTTATTGATTGATTCTGAGGTAAATGACCAACTGTTCACCCACACAGGGATATCCAAGGGTCACATCGGAAGTTTGTTGAAAGGGCGCCTGAGTGGCTCAGTCGGTTAACTGACTTCGGCTCAGGTCATGATCTCGGGGTCTGTGAGTTCAAGCCCCACATCAAGCTCTGTGCTGACAGCTTGGAGCCTGGAGCCTGCTTGGGATTCTGTGTCTCCCTCTTTTTCTCTCCGCCCCTCCCCCCGCCTCAAAAATAAACATTAAAAAAAAAAAAAAACTTTGACACAAATGCTTGGAGCAAAAAAAAGAAAAAGAAAAAGAAATTCGTTGAAGAAGAGATGCCAACCAGAACAGCGTTCAAAAGTCGCAAACCCCAACCTTCGCTTGGGTTCCTGCCAGTCAAAAGCAGACAAATAGGATTCCCTGTGACTGGCTGTGCTTCTGGTATGGAAAGGAAGTTACAGTTCACTCTCTGGTAATAAGGAGAAGATAATTTAAGAAATATAAAATAAATCTGATAAAGTTTGAAAAATTCAATATCATAAATTCTGCAAATTTGAAAATAAACATGTTAACAGATCTGTAATTCCAAAATTAAAACTGAAGTTCCTTATTATTTTTTTCCATCAAACAACCAAGAGAACCCCATATATAAAAGCAACTTTTATGGGGCACCTGGGTAGCTCAGTTGGTTGAGCGTCCAACTTTGGCTCAGGTCATGATCTCAGGGTTTGTGGGTTCGAGGCCCGCATCAGGCTCTGTGCTGCCAGCTCAGAGCCTGGAGCATGCTTTGGGTTCTGTGTCTCCCTCTCTCTGCCCCTCCCCCACTCGTGCTCTGTATCTCTTTCTCTCAAAAATAAAAACATTAAAAAAAAATTTTTTTTTAAGTCCTATTGGGGCACCTGGGTGGCTCACTCGGTTAAGTGTACGACTTTGGCTCAGGTCATGATCTCACAGTTTGTGGGTTCAAGCCCCACATCGGGCTCTGTGCTGACCGCTCAGAGCCTGGAGCCTGCTTTGAAGTCTGTGTCCCCTCTCTCTCTGTTCCTCTCCTGCTTGTGCTCTTTCTCTCTCTCAAAAATAAACATTAAGAAAAAATTTTTTTAAAGCAACTTTTCTGGGTACCACATGAGCAGTATAGGAGGTTTCCTGTAATCGACCTGATGGTGCAACGTTGCTCTAATATATAACGTTCCATCCTGAAATACATGCCTGGGAATGTATGAGTGCACATGGGTAACTACTATGGATTGAAAGGCAAAACAGAAAGACATACCAGTTTATAACAAAAATAATAATAATCTTCAGCCTAACAAAGTAATGACAATATTGGTACCTGTTTAATGAACTCAATTCATCCTTACACAACGTTCTGAGGTTGAAGAAAAACAGTGGTCTCCATCTTATAAGTGGGAAAACTGAGGCTCTGAGATATTCCATCAATTGCCCAAATCCTCACAGAAATTGAATAGCACAGCAGGACTCCAAGCCCAACTCCACTGCTCCCCAAAACATGCTCTGAACTCCTGCATGTTCTGTTAAATCCAGTCCTGATTTTCTTCCCCTCTTCCTCTCTGCCTCAGGGCAAAGGTGCCAAAATCCAGTGGCCAAACCATGAGGCAGGATTTCTTGCCCTAATCCCACACAGCCCATCCAACAGCAGGCTGAACAACACCTCCAACTGGATAGCGCTCCAACATAACAAGTTTAACGTTTCCAAAATGTTGAAATCACCTTCTCATCCATCCCCAGCCTCTAAAACCAGCTTCTGCTTTGGAATTCTGTTTTGGGGTTTTGTTTTGCTTTGTTTTTGGATGGCATGGCCCTACTCTCAATTGCTAGAAACTTCTCTTTGAGAACCTCACTGCCCTTTCTCACCCAATCCACACTCAAGACTTCCCTGGGGTCTCTCTCCACTCCCCTCCAATGCTCCAGCTCAGCTCAGTGCTTTCCTCACTCCCCACCCTCAATGGCTTTTCCCAATATTTCAGCTGCCTTCCAAGTCTAGACTTCCAGCCATATCTTCCCCAGATTAATTGCTAATCATGCCACTGACCCACTCAACAACTTGTACTCACTCTCTCCCCTTTGCATACACCTGCAAAATATATTCACCCCTGCCATTGGATGCTCCCAACACACTCAAATTTAACATCCACAAATGCCCCACCACATGTGCTCCTTGCTTTAGTCAAACTAAATGAGCACATTCTCCAGAAATATCTTCCCACCACTGCTTACCTTCCCTCACACAACTGCTCACCTCAAAATGCTCTCTAGCCATCAGGACTTGGGATCATCTTTCCCTGCTCACTGCCAATGCCCATCTCAGTGACCCACAATCCTTTGCATCCATCCACATTGTATTTTTGGCATCTCTATGAAAGCATCTTTCAGGAACTCTATTGTGTTTTGTAACTAATTCTATACTTGTCTTACAGCATAAACTCTCTGTTGTTCTCATCCCTCAATCTCTCCTAGAATTCTGCACATTGTGGGTGTTCAATAACGTTCTGTTGAATTAAACAGAACCAGCGAATTCTTCAGGCAATGATTTGGAAACACGTACAAAGGGAAATCAACTTCATATGCCTTAAGCAAAAGCCTAAACCACTGGAGAACCACTTTCTCCCAAAGGAGTGAAAACAAAGACAAGAGCAATCACTTCAGTTTGAACCATAAATTCATCAGATCCACTTACAGGCTGACTGTTCTCCTTGGGAGAACAGAAGGTGGGTTGCCCCTTGTATGAATGTCATTACCTTCCCTCCAGAGAATGGATGGAGGGGAGGCAGAAGCACAGAGATAAGCCTTCAAGAACAGGTTTTCTAGAAGCACAATGGCTTCTTGAGGTACAATTCTTAATTTGCATCAAAAATAAAATTAATGGGTAAGGTTTAGAGTCAGATGAGCTTTAACTGACTTGGGGAAAATAAAGTCAGAGACACGTGGTAAAAAGACTCCCAGCCTGGGCAACAGGTCTATGCACCTCACCCTCAGCCCTCAGCCCTCCCCTTCCCACTCCCCCCCCCCCCTCAGGGCCCTCATCTGTACAAAGAGGGGCTAGACTAGGTGACTTGAGTCTTTCAAAACTCTGTGATTCTATGAATGTCTTATCAACTACAATGAAGCTGGCTACAACAGCAACTATCAGTTGAAAGAGAGAGAGACAGACAAAGAGAGAGAGCAAGAGAGATATCGCACTCCAGGCTCTACTTTTAAACTGATGTGTCCCTGGTGAGACATGACTGAGCTCTATAAAATGGTTTCTGTGAGGTTCCTGCAAATTTGCAATCATGTTATTCCTCTGGGTACATGCCCTCCTAAAGGCAAGTCTTCAGCAGTAACAAGTTATTTGCAGGCACGGCCTTTTCATCAAAGCCTATAATGAATGTAATTTGGAGGCCTGGCTTGAGATCTTGTCTTACTGCTGCCTGCCCAACTGACCATGTCATACCAAGTTCTTATTTTCCCACAGGGGTTCAGAAGTGTCCAAGTTCCTGGTCCTCCCCTGTCAACTACCCACACAACCAGGCATCAACCCCTATTCCATAGGTACAACACTGCTTGAAACAAAGACCTGTGTAATGCCCTACCATAGAGGAAGGGTTAAATAGCCCATGATACACTAAATAGCTCATGAAACACTACACAACAGGTAAAAAGAAGGAGGTGGATTTATATGTCCTGACATTGAAGGCTTTTCATTATATATGTTAAATGATGGGAGCAAACTACAGAAGAATATATTAAGTGTGATGCCATTTTGTTTGCTATATTACATATATATATATATATGTAAATACATATCTATATATAAAATTGTATGAGTATAAAGAAGTATCTGGGAAGATAACCAGTAAATTATTAATAGTTGATACCCCAAGAAATGGATATGAGATGGGTTTCACTTTTTCCCTTGTGTTCTTTTGAGTGATTTGAAGTTTTGTCAAGGAGTACAACTTATTAGGTAGCTTATAGTAATAACAGCAATATATTTTTTTCAAGTATGTTTCACGCCTGACGCAGAGCCCAATGTGGGGCATGAACTCACAACCCTGAGATCAAGACCGGAACTGAGATCAAGAGTTGAACGCTCAACAGACTGAGCCATCCAGGCGCCCCACAACAGCAATATTTTTTTAAATCTGGTATTTACAACTATCTGGTCTAAAATACACACTCTAGGGGCGCCTGGGTGGTTCAGTCGGTTAAGCGTCCGACTTTGTCTCAGGTCATGATCTCGCGTTTGTGAGTTCGAGCCCCGCCTCGGGCTCTGTGCTGACAGCTCAGAGCCTGGAGCCTGCTTCCGATTCTGTGTCCCTGCTCATACTCTGTGTCTGTCTCAATGATAAATGAACGTTAAAAAAAATTTTTTTAAATATACACTCTTATCTAGCACCCTTTTGTCCAGGTCCCTCTAAGGCTGAGGCTATTTTAAAGGTGAGAAAGATACACATCAGAGCACATCTTGGGTTTCTGAGTCTTTTGAGGATTTTGAAAGGTACTGACATGTTTTTTAAATAATACAAGAAATGCCAAGCACCCTTTTTCACAAAGCTCCCTGGTCCTCAAAGGCAAGAAAGGTGGTGAGGGCACCTATACTTGTAAATTAAATCTGAACGAAGATGTTAACTGAGTATTTCCTAAAACAAAGGCTCCTTAGAAACATATTAAGAGTGGCTGTAGGTGAAATAGTAATGGAACCACCACCTTCCTAACATACTTGTTCCAATCCCAGCAAGGCCCGTCTCTGCTTATCATCTGAATAAATGTGATCGACACACACCCCCCCCCCTTTTTTTTAAGAATTAGCTCTGCCAACCCACTGTATGGGACCAAAGCCAAACAGCTCACTAGAAAAGGAATCCAGGTCGTCCACATTATATTTTTTCAGATCAGCTATGAGCATCATACACATTTTTACAGTATTCCTAAGTGTAGGAAACATTAGGAAGCAGTGTGGGCAGTCTGAAAACCCAGGGACATCTCAGCTAAGGCAAGGACCAATCTAAATATAAAGTACCTGTGCACACCAGAGTAAACCGAAGGGTATCTGTGTTACTTACAAAAGCCTCATAAAAAGGCGCCCTTTGAATCCCATGTCCCATGATTCCTCTGCTACACACACAACATGATGTGCAGATTCTCAGCATCTGCACCACCTACCGCAGAGCTTCTTGGAAATGCAGACTCTCAGACACCCCAGACCTATAGCAGCCCTTTGCTCACAATCATTGCTACTCTTGGGAGCTCTGGGCATGCAGGCTTCCTCCCAGCCTACCTTGGGTTTCCTTTCTTCCTAACGGGACTTGTTTAGGGTCAGGGAGGTACTACTAAATCAGAAACCTGAGCTTGGGACCCCAATTCCAGAGGAAGTGAAGGAGGTCAAAGAAGACAAAGGGAAAGGAGGCACTCGCGCCAGCACTCTCCTGTAGGAGGCCCGGTTGGGTATGGTGGGCAGGCCAGGTGCTCAGCCTGGCTAGCCAGTTTCACCAGGGAGAGGCGGAGAGTGGGCGCAAAGGCAGGTTGCTCAGCCCAGAGGAGAGGGCTGCAGAATGGAGACGGCTGTGGACTGTGAGCCAGGTCCCCCCCACCTTGGGGCACCCCCAAGCTCAAGGGAGGGAAGCCAGGGCATAAGTGCAGTTGGACAGGCTTTGGGAGAAAGAGGCTACCAGGAAAAGGGAAAGAGAGAGACAGACTCCCATATGTCAGACAGACAGGCAGGCTGGCATTAGGAGGAAGGGGACCACACATCCCCAGCGGAACAGACAGGACGCTGCTGCCCGATGGCCAGAGGCCTGACTCACAGGTGCGCAATGCCCGCTTTGCGCACGGCGGTGGAGATGGCTTTGACCGCAGTACAGAGCGAGTTGAGCAGCTGGGTCATCTCGCCTGTGCCGCGGGCCTTCCTGCCCTCTTCCATGACGAAGCGGGTCAGGGTGACGATATCCGTGTCGAAGGCCGCCCGGTCCGTCATGCTGAGGCCGGGCTGCGGCGGGGTGGGCAGCAGGTGCAGGCAGCAGGTGCGTACGGCTGGGCGCCGTGAGAGGAGTGAGCAACCGCGCAGCGTGTCGGCACCACTCGGAGCGTAACTGGCCAAGGCCAGGTTCAGGCGGTGTGTCCTAGGGGAGCCTATAGACACAGATTGCCGCCTCCCGCCCCCGGGAACACCTCCGCGCCCGGGCCTCCGCCCTGCTCAGATTGCGGCTCCGCCCACGCCGACCGGCGGCTGACGTCCGGGATCCCGGCCGCAGGCTCTGCCTCCAGGCGCCACCACCTGTCCTTCCTCCGCCGTCGCCTCACCACGCTTGCGCGCCGCCTGCCCTAGGCCTCCGACATTGCGGAGCGGGGCTCAGGGCCACCTGCACGATCTCCGCGAGTCCCCGCAACGACCCTGCCACGAGGTACAGCCCTGAACACCCCTCCCCTCGTTATAAAACGGAAGTTCGGCAGGTTACGTTAGTGCTCCCTGCGGCGGGCTGGTGGGTGCGCGCTCTAGGCCACTTGCGGGTGTCTGCGCTCGCGCTCCTACCGGCTGCCGCTCGCCGCCCCACTTGCCCCCTGGTTGCCAACCTGCCCCCTGCCCTCTACCAACCTGCTGGGCCTGTGATCTGGCTCTTCTCACCAACCTCCAGAGAAGTGGCTTCCCTGTGCCTCACTTGCCTGATGGCCCTGGCTAGTTCCTTCATTCGGGCTTTGAGGAGTTCTATAATCCCAGAGCTACCGGCAGACTACAGTTTTCAGTGTCTGCGTGTGGCAGAAAAAAACAGTCGCCGACACAGGGAAATGCCTCCTGAATGCCCCCCACTGAGGCCAGAGACTCAGTAGACCACATCCTGATCTCTTTGTAGCCACGAGCTTTTGTCTTCAGTCAGTTCATACGCTGATTCGTGGAACAACATTTATTGGACACCTACCATGTGCCAGGCACTGTCCTGTGCTGCACTGGGGACAGAGCCTAAACAAAACAGACAAGACTCCTGCCTTTTTTTGACCTTACATTTTAACAGCGACGATAAAACATAAACAATAGATGGGTATGTTAGATGAGCCATAGGAGCTGTAGAGAAAAATGAAATAGGAAACCAAGACAGGGAATGTTGAGGGTGAAGGGTTAGAGTAGCGAAGGAAGCCTTCACTGAGAAAAAAGGCTGGGAAGCGAAATACTTAAATATAATATCTGAAACGTAACGACTAATTCTTTGGCCTAGAAATCAGCTATAGCAGCTCCATTCAAGGGTTTGCGGGGTTCTGTGTCAGAAACTTAGCCCCCGGGACATCTCACGTTAACTAGGACCCCAGAAGTCAGCTGGTCCAATCCAGTGCCTCCGATGTTTAATCCTTTGGAAACTGGCCCAGGTGAGTGCTCGAGAACTCTGGATTGGGGTAGTCAGGCCTGCTGGATTCCCAGCTCCAGCCTCACCAGCCCAGAGACCTAGGCCAGTTACCCAATCTCTTTAATTCCAGTATATTTGCCTGGTAAGCGAGATGACCATTTTAGCTGGCAGGGGTGTCAGGAGCATGACGTGAGACGCTGTTGCCAGAGTGCTCAGCTCCAAGCCAGACACAGGGGATACACTAAATACACGCCAGAGAAGGATTTTTTACTGCAATACCCAGTGTTCGTTGTCTCGCTACTTGGACGAATGACGAGGTGGGCACCAAATGAGCAGCAGGCACAAGTTTATTAGAGTATAAGATCAGAAAGGAAGAATAGTATGAAAGCTCTCTTTACAGAGAGGGCATTCGAAAGTGAATGCTTGAGGACTGTAGGCGAGGGTCCTTGTTTCATAAGGTTCTGGTCATGTCCCCTTCCCTTCCCCCTTTTTTTTTCTCAGGTCCTACCCTTACTGACTGGAAGCTCTCGGTACTGGGTTGTCCATTCCTGATTGGCTCGTTTGAGTGTGGGGGGGGCATCTGTGGCCGTCCATTCCTGATTGGCTCATTCTCATCGTGAGGACCGTTCCTTGTGGGTCGTACGTTTTAAGGTCTACTTGTTTTCAGTTAGGTCTTTCGTCAAATTCCTGAGGGAACGTGAGGGGGAGTAGGTGGTGTCTGTTACATTCTTAAGGGGAACCTGACGCCCGAGGGGGTTTGCTGTGGTCAGACCCTCCCAGCATTGTTCCAAACTATGTGTTTTTCCCCACCCAGGGACCTCAGGTCTGTCCTTTCCCTCTCTGCCTACTGAATCGTATCTTTTCCTATCAGACTGTCACCACAGTGACGGGAAGCCCACCGTGGACAAGGCAAACCATCCCCCTTAGACATAGGCCCGTTTGCATGGCTATCGAGTACGCACTCTGGAGCCAGACCGTCTGGGTTACCGTCCTGGCCTTGCCCGTCGCCGGTGGCATAAGCCTGTGCAAGTTCCTAACCTCGCTGAGGAGCATTTCACTCATCTGTAAATGGGGGGTAATGATGCTGGCCACCGCATAGGATTATACAAGCGACGCTGGTGAAGTGCTGCAGAACCATGCCCAGGCTGCCGTGAGTGCATGCCGTGTAGGTGTTTCCTTCTTTATATGGATAGTGTCAGCTGCTGTTGTCATCTGAACAGAAGAAAGACATTTCCCTTGCCGTCACAAAGGGGCAGAAGGGACATAGAGATGATAGCCTCAGCCTGTATTTACGTATTGTGCAATAGTGTCCCCTCTGTCACGTTGGCTGACTGTGACCAGCTCTTTTCTGGGTCAGGATGCATAAACCCGTCACCTGCGTGTTAGCCAGAGGAAGGAAGGTGCAGGACCAGCAAAAGGTGGGCTCCTCTACACACAGGACCTCTCCCTCCCGGTTCCACCCACCCCCCGTGGCAGAGCTGCTCCCAGCAGGACCCCAGCTTTCTCCTGCTGCCTCATCACAAAACACACTCAGCTTCACACAGTAGCGCAGATTGGAGTAACGTGTGCCATATTGGGACTCTTGTAACAGCTAGAAGTCCTGCGAAGAAACCGCTCACTGTTTCCTCACCTGGCTCCAACCCCAGGAGATCAGCTCTGGTTTGTGTCAGTGGCAGGAAATGGACAAGTTACAGTCTAGATGGTAACTCACGACCCCCACCCCCACCCCTGAACCCAGGGAACTTCTGCTTGCTTCTTCCGGCCCCCAGGGCAGTTAGTGTGACAGGGAACATAATATCAGCTGGTTGCCTGGGAAGGGATTGTGGCAGCACGGTCCCCATGTGAGTCCCCAGCTCTTGTGGCCTCATGGAGGTAATGGCAGTAGGACCAGTAATCTCGAAGCAACAGAAACTGAACAGCCAAACTGCAGAGCTAACATCTATTGAGCACTTGCTAAGTGCCCAGCACTCACTGAGGGCTTCCTAAGTTTAGTCATCCCAGTGCCCCTAGGCAGTGGCTTCAGCTCGTACTCCTATCCTTACAGATGAGAGAACTGAGGCTTTTCAAGGTCAAGGAACCTGTCCGAGGCTTGTGGCCAGCTGGGAAGTGGCAGAGCCAAGATGTACACCCTGATCTATCTGACTGCAAACCCCACATTCCCAGTGGCCTACTGGTTCCCTGCTAAGTGACATTCACCTCCATGGTGAGGCTTTGAGCCTGCCAGCTACAGCTTCAAAAGTCTGCTCTACAGATTGTCCACCTCTCAGCTCTAGAGCTACTTTTGAAGCCTGTGCTCATTCATTATTTTACTCAACAAATAGTTATGAGCACCTGTCATGTGCCAAAAACATACCACATGCTTTAGGTACAGTGGTGAAGAGGACAGACATATCTCTTTTCATGTCAGGTTTGCATTCTCTATGAGAGATGGTCAGGAGACAGAATCACATAAGAAGCAAAGATGCAAAACCATCTCAGGAAGCAAAGAGTCCTAGGAAGGACACAAAAGAGGGCAATGAGGTAGGGACTGAACAAAACAGGGAAAGGAGTGAATAAAGAGCTCATAGAAGAACAGCCAAAGACAGCAGCTGGTGCACAGATCCTGAAGTAGCAATTGGCTGGTGTAGCAAAACCATCTCAGGAAGCAAAGAGTCCTAGGAAGGACACAAAACATGGCAATGAAGTAGGAACTAGTTAAGGGAATATTTCTTACAAAATAACCTTTGGTTCAAGACTGAACAAAACAGGGAAAGGAGTGAATAAAGAGCTCATAGAAGAACAGCCAAAGAGAGCAGCTGGTGCAAAGGTCCTGAGGTAGCAATGGGCTGGTGTATTCAGCGAACAGCAAAAAGAAGGCCAGTGCAGCTAGAAGAGTAAGTGAGGGGAAGATACAGTAGAGATAAGGTGGGAAAGTGAAAGCAAGAACCAGATTAGGAAAGGCCTCCAGGTCATTGAAAAGACCCTTGTGTTCTATAAATAGTATGCCAAGTGGCTTCTGGGTAGCCCAGTTGGTTAAGCATCTGACTCTTGATTTCAGCTTAGGTCGTGATCTCGCAGTTGTGAGATCGAGCTCCATGTCAGGCTCTGTGCTGGGAGCCTGCTTGAAGATTCTCTTCCTGCCTCTCCCCTGCTCAGGTTCTCCCTCTCCTTCTCTCTCTCTCTCTCTCTCTCTCTCCATCTCTCTCAAAGGAATAAAAAAGAGTATAAATAGTATGGTGAAAAGCCACTGGAGGATTTTCAGCTGGAGAGCGATATGACCTGATCTGAATGTGTGGGAATGAACTGTAGAGGGTCAAAGGGAAGACCCAGCAGAAGGGTTTGATCCAGCCCCTACTTGATTGCCTGTAAGTATGTGAAGAATGCAGTCATAATCTTCCCAAATCTCTCCTTCTCTACCAAATATTTTCACTTCCTTCACCTGTTTCTCCTGTGGCAAGGTCTTGAAGTTCTCCCCATCCTGCTTTGGACCCACTGACTTCTTGAAACTCCTTCCCAAACCATGTTCTAGTTCTGTGGTTCCTCCTCTTCTCCAAATCTGCTCCACCCCATACCCCAGTGGTCCATTCTCCTATGTAAAGCAATTAGCCCTATTTCCTCACCCCTCCTGAGAATATTAGCAACAGGCTGGTTACCGCAGCACCAGGGTGGGCAGAGGGGAGAAGCTGAGCCACGGTGCAGTTGCAGTAAGGAGCCCAGCAGGCCCTGCCTAGAGCTCTAAGCTGGGATGACCCTTCAGAGTTGTCCTGGGTTGGGGGCAAGAGGGCCAGCAATTACATCCCCAGGTCAACCCATCATTAGCTATAGGCTGCCCTGGAAAGGGGCATGACACAGGATAGGTGGCTCTCTTCTGCCAGGGCAACAGTGCCAGGGGCTGGAGAACAAGTTTTTTGTCCTCAGTGAAGAACCGGGTGGCATATCCCAGCATCCACTAGAATAAGCAAAGAAGACCAGGACTGGAGGCAGGGGCTGCCCCTGCATCGCTCAGCTTCCCTCTCCTCTGTGTGTTACCACTTTCAGACATCCGTCCCCTTACAGTAGCGCGTATGACCACAGGCATTTCCAGACCCAAGTTCTATCAGCTGAGCTCTTCCCCCAATTTTGCTCTTCCAGCAAAAATTGGTGTTGAACTCTTACTGGCCCAGATAGGTGACCATTCCTCAGCCGATGATTGTTGTTAGAGCGAGAACCCTGGATCTGCTCTGATTTATAAAAGATGTTACAAATGTTAGTAACTACCTGTTACACAGATTCAGTGAAATCGTGAGTAAAAGCACCGGGCCTGCAAATTAGGAAATCCTCAATCTACATCTGCTGCTGCTGCTGTTAGAATTTAAAAGGCATCAAGGGTTGGTAGCCAGGATGGAACATTCTAGGGCCAGGGGAACATGAAATAGCCTGAGAAAGCTGAAGATGAATCTGAAGGACAGTGAGCAAGCCAGATTGACATGGTGGAGTGTGTCAATGAGAGACCAATGGCCAGCAAGCCTGGAGAGCAGTTTGCCTGAGACTACAGAGGGTTTGAACAAGAGGATAAGGAGTTGGAATGTTGTCCTGTAGACCATTGCCACTGTGGGTGGCAGTGACTTTGCTCTGCAAAGTCGCCTGTCCACCCATAACAAATACAGAAACTGAGCGCAAAAAGCCATAGCAATTTGGCAGAATAAATTTATGTCTATTGAATCTGATAATAAATATTTGGGATGTATATTTTACATCTTTTTAATTTCATTTTTCTGGAAATTAACTTTTAGGGTATTTTATGAAAACAATGACCCATGATGGACTGGAAATGTTTTTTAAAACTGGTCCTTCACCCCAGATAGTTTGAGAAGCAACACGGAGGCCGGCAGAGGGCCATCAAAGTTTTATGATGAGTAACATGTGCAGGATACTACTTTTCCTAGTCGTAACACGTAGGGTAGATTGAAGTGGAGAGAAAATGGAGCAAGAAACGACAAGCAGGAGGCTCCCGTGACCGTCTGGGTTAGAGTCTGTACCGGCCAGTGGCAGCAGAGACCTTGGGGAGGAAGGAATCAGGGCGGGGACTCCTTCTCTACCAGGGTCTTGACTGCATGGAGCCTTTATGTGCAAGGAGAATTATAATCTTCATAGGTACTGACCTACCTAGAGGCCCCCACACTCCAGACACCATGTGGAGTAAACCTGGGACTCCGAGCAGGACCTTTGGACAAGATGACATTGCCACCTGTCTGATCACACAGACCCGCAACCTCAGTGGAGTCTTGACCCTGCTGTATTCCTGGGCCCCACACCCAATCAGGCCACATTTGCTCTGCTTCTGAAACAGCTCTCCCATCCCCCTACTTCTCTCCAGTCTCCTTTCTGTCATCGTCCATCTCTGCCCTTAATGCTTTATCTCCCCTGAAGGCGCTCAAATCTTGTCACTCCCTCACTCCAGAATCTTATGGCCCCCCACTGTCTGGGAAAAACAAACCCAGCTCTTGAGCAGGACGTGTAAGACCACCACTGCATGTCACCAAACCCCACAATTCCTTCCAGTGAACTCCCTCTTCTCCCTCTCCCAGTGTTCCAGCTGCTGCAGAACAGCTTCCTGCCCTTTCCCCCTTCCTCCTACATCTCACTCAGCGGCAATGAATTTGTACCTACTACATTGAACCAACTCCAAGGCCACTCCCCGAACCAAAGGATGCATAGGGAAATTTGACCATTTCATGGTCTGCCGGGGTGCTCACCTGAGACCTGGCTTCTGTGTGACGGCTTCATCATTTTAGCTAATGAGAAGAAAGGTCACAAAGGAGGCATAAGGAAGTTGCCTTGGCTGGGTTTCTTGCTGATGTCCTAGCTGCCTGTCATCTAGTTTAATCCCTTCTTGAAAAGGAGGGGATCAGGGCAGAGCCTCCTTTTTTACCAGGATTTTGGCTATGTAAGACTTTCAACATATAAGGAGAATTATGATGAATTGGGTACATAGGTGCTGATCTACTCAGGAGGTTCCCACAACGTAATGAGGTGTTTAACCCGATTTATAGCAGAAGTTTAGACAGGTTTACTGTGGTGTCTAATACCATGGAGTAGTAAGTAGCAGAGTGGGGATTCGAACCCAAACACTATACATGTTGCTTCTTTATCATCAGATGAGACTGAGAAAGGAAACACCCAGATTCCAGGACCGGCTCTGCCAGAAACCAGCTTGCCTTAGGAATGTCACTTAGTATCTTTTATCAGAGTGGGGATTTGAGCCCAAGCACTAAGCATATTGCTTCTTTATCATCAGATGAGACTGAGAAAGTGAACACCCAGATTCCAGGACCGGCTCGTCTAGAAACCAACTCACTTTAGGAATGTCACTTAATTTCTTTGAAAAATAAGGAGGTAGAACTACAAGTTTTTGCAAGATTCCTTCCTTCTCTTACATTCTTTGACCCTGTGTAATAATAATAGCTGCTATTTGTTGAGTGTGTTTTACACGCCTAGCATCATGCTAAGTGTGCTTTCAAACCAATTATCTCATTTGATCCCACAAGGCCTTGTGACTAAGTGCAGCTGTGATTGCCCTTTGACAAAGGAGGAGATTGTGGTTTGGAGAAGTTAAGTCGCTCTCCCAAGGTCACACAGTTAATAAGCAGGGGAACCAGGTTCTAACTCAGACGGGCTGACTCCAGAGCCCATGCCCAGCCTGTCTGGCTCCCAGACTCTCCAAATCCAGGTCTCGTGTGAGGCTTGGCTCTCTCCAGCCTCAAGGCTGGACCACCCGCTGCCTCCTCACTGAAACCGTCCACCCACCTCCACCAGCTCACTAGTCGTTGGTAATTTCCTTCCACCAGACCGGTCTCCAGAGGCCCAGCCCCTGTGCTGGTCAGCTACCCTCTTGTGGTCCCTCCTGCTGCCTGGATCTCCTCCATTATTTTCTTCCTACTCTGCCCTTTCCCTTCTGCCCTCCACACTGGGCTATAAGATCCAAGGACGGCAGGAACTGCCTTTGCTTCTCCAGGGCATGGAACAACACACTGTACCGTGAAAGAAAATGTGTTCACTTAAGAGCAGGACTTGCTGAGGAGATAGCAAAACTGAATGCTGCTTCCCCTCAACTGGTTCTCACCGGCTGATGTGACCCTAGACGCTAGGCCCATAATGGCAGTCACTGAAGACTCCTTTGTGACCAAAGAACAATAGGACTTTTTCTAAACCATCCTATCCAGGGTACTATTGTCAATCTTTAATTAGCATAGCCACTTTGAAACTGGTTTTTCCTTTCTTTTTTTTTTTTAAAGGAGAGGATGATTTTTTTTTTTTTAATGTTTTTATTTATTTTTTAAGGAGAGAGAGACAGAGCATCAGCGGGAGCGGAGCAGAGAGAGAGGGAGACATAGAATTTGAAGGAGGCTGCAGGCTCTAAGCTGTCAGCACAGAGCCCAATGCGGGGCTCGAACTCATGAACTGTGAGATCATGAACTGAGCCGAAGTCAGACGCTTAACCGACTGAGCTACCAGGTGCCCCTGATTTTTTTTTTTTAAAGCTTATTTATTTATTTTGAGAGAGAGAGAGAGAGAGAGAGAGAGAGAATGAGTAGGGGAAGGGCAAAGAGAGAGGGTGACAAAGAATCCCAAGCAGGCTCTGGCACAGACCTGGGTGCGGGGCTCGATCTCACAAACCGTGGGATCATGACCTGATCCGAAATCGAGAGTTGGACACTTAACTGACTGAGCCACCCAGGTGCCCCTGTTTTTCCTAATTCTTTTTTTAATTTTTTTTAAACGTTTTTTATTTATTTTTGAGACAAAGAGAGACAGAGCATGAACGGGGGAGGGGCAGAGAGAGAGGGAGACACAGAATCGGAAACAGGCTCCAGGCTCTGAGCCATCAACCCAGAGCCCGACGCGGGGCTCGAACTCACAGACCGCGAGATCGTGACCTGAGCTGAAGTTGGACGCTTAACCGCCTGAGCCACCCAGGCGCCCCTGTTTTTCCTAATTCTTAAAACACAAACCCCAAGTTTCCTCCTCCCAGAAACCATGTCAGTGAATTTCTTCACTGGTGTGTTCCCTTGCCTGGCAAGTAAAAAACTCAGCATTATTATGACTTATGGTTATGACTAATCATTCTATTTATGAATGGCTCTGATAACTCTGCTTTAGTCTTTGGCAGCATGTAGTAGGTTCAGCAAAGTTTTGTTGAGCATCATAAACACAAACAACCACTGCCTTGGGTGAGGGGTAATATCTCCATGGATGCCTGAAGAACAGGGGGGCATCCCGGCGAGAATCTCTTCTCCCCAAGACAACTGGGGAAACATTCACAGAGCGAGTGAACTCAGGTTTGCTCGTCATCTTTTAATTTTTCCTAATCCAGTTCTTTGTTCCAGCCTTCCTTTTCCAGCATAGATCCCAAAAGGCATCAATGCAGCGTCCTTCTTGGCAATATTCTCAATGCCTTACCTTCCTGTCTTCCATCACCTCCCCCTAGATACGCTCAACCATCTGCTCTCCCCACTGGGCACCGCTGGAGGTCACACCAACTGGATACCTGGAGTTCACCATAAATTCATAAGGCGACACTTTTCTCTCAACACTGTTGGACATGTCTCCACCCAGTTCACTCACCTATTCTAAAACTTCCAGCCACTCACCTCGTCCTTCACTGATTTACTAAAAAAAAGCCTCAGCTAGAAATCTAACTATATCTGCCCCAACCAATTCTTTAACTTCTCCTGCCTCAGCTAGAAATCTAACTACATCTTCTGCAATCAGTTCTCCTTCCCTCATTGTAAAGCCCGTTCTACATCTGAGTTTTGGAGCCCATCCACTGACCTTCTCAGTACACTCTGCCCCACCTCCCCTTTCTCCTTCTTGCATATTCACCTACCTCCTCTCAGATGGATCCCTCTCATTATCAGTTAAATATGTTCAAATCCTTCACATCTTAAAAGGAAACCAAAATCCTTCTCTCTCTCTCTCTCTCTCTCTCTCTCTCTCTCTCTCTCTTTTTTCTTTAGTAATCTCTACATCCAGCATGGAGCTCAAACTCACAACCCAAGATCGAGAGTCCTATGTTCTATGGACTGAACCAGCCAGGCACCCTTCACAATCCTTCTCTTAACCCCCTTACTCCTCTCCAGCTACAGTTGCACGGTCAAATCTCTTGAGAAAATGGAAAAAGGTTACTTTCACTTCTATTCGCCCATTGAAAGAACTCTTGCCAGGGTCATGTCACTGATGACTTCCATGTTACTAAACTTAACAGATAATTTTCAGTTCTCCTCTTGACTTCTTAGGAACACATACCCGACATACACCCTTTTTCTTGCAACTCTCGGAGTTTGTCACACCCTCCCCTGCTTTTCCTGTTACCTCTCGAGTTCTTCATGGACCCTCTCAGTGGGTGGTCTCCCAAGGCTAGCTCATGATCTTAATTACCATCTGTTTTCTTATGGCTTCTAAATCCAGTCTCCATCTTACATCTCCCCTTAGAGCTCCAGATCCATATATCCAATTTCTCCCCTGTTTTGCTAAGCCTATATCTTAGAGCTGTGTTAAGATCACAACAAAATTGACAGGAAGGTATAGAAATTTCCCATATACCCTATTCCCCACACGTGCATAGCCTATCCCATTATCAGCATCACTCACCAGAACAGTACATTTGTTACCAAGGATGTACCTACATATACACATCGTAATCACTCAAAGTCCTTAGTTTACCTTAGGGTTCATTTTTGGTATTGTACATCTCATGGTTTGGACAAATGAATAATGACATATATCCATCATTACAGTATCACATAGAGAATTATCACTGCCCTAAAAATCCTCTGTGTTCTGCCTATTCATCCCTCCCCCCAACAATTGATCCCTGATAACAACCAATCTCTTTTACTGTCTCCACAGTTTTGCCTTTTCCAGAATGCCATATAATTAGAGTCATATGTATGTAGCCATATCAGATTGGCTTCTTTACTTAGTAATATTCATCTAAGCTTCCTCCATTTCTTTTCATGGCTTGATAGCTCTTTTCTTTTTAGTGCCAAATAATATTGCATTGTCAGGAAGTAGCACAGTTTATTTATCCATTCACCTACTAAAGGACATGTTGATTGCTTCAAAGTTTTGGCAATTATGAATAAAGTTGCCATAAATGTCCTTGTGCAGATTTTTGGGTGGACCTAAGTTTTCAACTCCTTTGAATAAATACCAAGGAGTGTAAATGCTAAATTACAGGGTAAGAGTATGTATAGTTTTGTGAGAAATCACCAAACTGCCCTCCAAAGTGGCTGTGCCATTTTGCATTCCCACTAGCTACACATGAGAGTTCCTATGGTTTCACATCTTGTCAGCATTTGGTGTCATCAGCTCCAACTGCTTCTTGACTTCCCTACCTAGATGCCTACCTTGATCAAACCCAAGACTGTACTCATGGTCTTCCCACCCCCTCCACACCAAACCAGATCTTCAGCCCAATATTTTATCTCTTGGATGATGACATGACCAACAAACAGAAACCTAAGTTTCTTCTTTGATACCCTCCTCCCTCATTCTCTATATTCAATCCACCCTCAATTTTCTTACTCATTTTATCTTCATCATGCCTTTTGGATTGGTCCAGTTCTCTTCAGCTCCTCTGGTGCCAGTCCAGCCCAAGCTACCATCTTTCATCCAGGCTATGGCAAAAACCCCTAACTGGTCTTCTTCTATCTACCCTATTCCCTGTGTGGCATCCAAAGTGATGTTTCCAAAACCTTGAAATGATCACGAAACTGCCTTGTACCTAGTGGGAGCTTAGTAAATCTTGGTAGGACTGAACTGAATTGAATTGATGCTCCATACTATTAATCAGAGTGCCATACCAACTCCACTCTGAAATATGTCTTGGGCTGTCATTTACTGAGCAGAGAACTATGTGCTCATTATTATGCTGAGTGATTTTCATGTGTTACCCGATTTAATCCTGAAGACATTATGAGATGGATATTATTTTATTTAATTTTTATAAATGAAGGGGCTGCATCAGTTCAGATCTCTATGGAGAAAGATGGCACACTCAACTCAGGGTGATTTCAGAAGAATTACATAAAGGGACTCTTGACAAGGCTTTGTGCAGGGGAAAAGTAAGACACAAGAGAGGATGCAATACTCTAGGGCAAGTAAGGACTGGAAGGACTTCATTACTATTCCTAGGCCTGAAGGTTACCCGGGCCTCCTTACCACAAAGAGGGCAGGGTGGAGGAGGCTGCCAGTCAGGAGCTGAGACCAGGGGTGGAGGGATGACAGTGACCCTGAAGGAAGATGAATAAAATGCCCCAACATTACTTTCCTCCCTCTCTCTGTGAGACTACATTGGCTGAACCCAACTGGAAGCCAGAGAGCAAGGGAATCCTTGATGCTGTATTATAGTTCAGCTTCCCAAGGCCTACAGCATCTGGGGAAGGATGGAGAATAGAGCTGGAGATGCAAAACTAGAAACATGCAGCACGAGTCCCAAGAGCACAGCCCTCAGAGACAGAGCTCTCTTCCCCCTAAGGTCTAGGCTGCCCACCTCCAGAGCCCTCAGAAAACATAGACTCGTTGTGCACGTAACCACCTTCTTGGAATGGAGATCAGAGAAGTTGAGTTCTTCTGCCAGCCAAGTAATGATGAGTTGATATTCTGAGACTGAGTCATTAACTGGGACAGCATGGGCAGTGGTCCAGGAGATATAGGAAGTACAGAGAGGACATATCAGGGTGGTCACCAACCCAGCAATTTCCCAGTATCCATGTCTAGGGGGATCCAGAGGAAGGGAGGAAAGAAGAGTCTATCCTGACCTTATTCATCCACAGGGTGGAGGGAATATGAAATCCAGCCACTTTTATGACTCATGCTATGGATCCAATCCTATACTTTAAAACAGGTCATTTGAGAACTCACCTAATGTCCATTTTGCCCTGATTTAAATCTGGCCACTGTGGTTCTTATGACACATCCCATATCCTTAGACTTCCCCAGTGTCTCACTCTCCAAAATGAGCATCAGCGAACATGGGGACATCACACACTTGCATAATTCTAATGACCATCTGCAAAGGAAGTACAGTGAGCTGTTACTATCTATTATGAGCATTCTTTCCAACATCTTCCTCTTTCTATTTTCAACGGAAACTTTTTTTTCAGAACATTATTTATTTATTTATTTTGAGAGAGAGAGAGAGAGAATGGGAGAGGGACAAAGAGAGAAGTGAGAGAAAGAATCCCAAGCAGGCCCCACACTGTCAGCACAGAGCCCAATGCGGGGCTTGAACCCATGAACCGTGGGTCATGAAACCAGGAGTCAGATGCTTAACTGCCTGAGCCACCCAGGCTCCCCTCCACAGAAGCTTTTAAGACTAGTAGACATCAACCAGCTGAAGGAGAAATACAAAAGTTATTAACCAAGAGGCACCAATTCTGGCAAACTTGGCTCAGTGCTGACAGTTGCTCCTTCTACTTCCTTAATAATTGAATACAACTCCTGCTGGCCACACATTTTGTTGTTGTTGTTGTTATGGTGCCACAGGCTGCTTGAAAGTTTTACTTCCTTGTCCAGTTTGCATAAATTTGTCATCAATAAATTTTTGTTCTCAACATAGCCCCTCCTCCCACCATAGCAAATTATTGGATGCATTTTTTACATGGCTATGTTGAAGAAACGTATTTTCAGACAATATGAAAATGTCAAAATTCATCATAGCTTTTATGCTACTCAATAGACAACTTGAACTTGTTGAAGCTTGACCAAATGTTGACATCCAGACCAAAATATGAGGACAATAGCACTAAAGAGGAATGTAGTGGGTTGAATGGTGGCTCCCTCCAAAAGATATGTCCACCCAGAACCTCTGAATGCGGCCTTATTTGGAAAAAGGTTCTCTGTAGATGTATTTAAGGATGTTGAGATGAGTTCACCCAGGATTACCCAGGTGGGCCCTAATGCAAGGACAAGTGCCCCTTCAGGAGAAAGGCGGAAAGAGATTTGAGACACACAGAGAAGAAGGTGATATGAAGAGAGAGGCAAAACCTGGAATGATGGGGCCACCAAACTGAGGAGCATGCAGAGCTGACTCCTTCCAGGAAAGGTTCTCCCCTGGAGCCATTAAAGGAACCGCAGCCCTGCTGACACCTTGATTTTCAGATTTAGTCTCCACAAATGTGAGGAAATACATTTCTGTCGGTACCTAGGCCATGGTACCTTGTGATGGCAGCTACAGAAACTAACACAGGGACTCTTCAAATCCCCTGATTGAATTCCTTTGTTACAGATGAGGAAAATAACAGCATTCACAAGTATGAAATGTTTCACATAACTGATCATGTTCAGTCTCTCTAGCAGCTCCGTGAGGTGGCCATTCCTGCTCAAGAGGGAACTTAAGCCCAAAGAAGTTCAATGATTCATGCAAGAAGAAGTTAACTGGGCAACAGTCACAGCAGGTGGGTTCTTCCTGCAAAGCTGATACTTTTCCCACAGAACTTCCATGATTGGGGTTCAGAGATGTGCAGCAACATGTCCATATAACACAGGGGATGAGAAATTGTCTAGAACACAGATCTTTTTTTTTTTTTTTCTCCCCATGGCTGCTGTAGGGGGTCTACCCAGGTATGACAGTTGCATCTTAAGGTCAAAACTGTTGAACAGTAAGTTAATTTGATTAAATGGGATGACTTCAAAGCTCATTGCTTAGATCCTGGGGCTCAATAAAAATTGATGCCTCCAAATGCAGGGGTAGTAAGCCACCAGTTATTTGAATGGGTGGTACAGGCTGTTCATTTGTTCATGAAATATGCTTTAAGATTCTCCAAACACTCATAAAATCAACATAATCAACAGCTCCCCAAGGACAAGCTGGTTTGGGTGACCCTGCCTTCTGGTTTGTCTTATAAAATGCTTTATTTATGTGCTACAAGGGCCCCACTTCAAAGTCTCAGTGGTTCCAATGGTAATGAGTGAATAATCCAGTTGAGCAAGTAATCAACGAACAATAACAATTGTTCTAACCATAAAGCCCCCAGTTTGCAATTACTTAGCAGTTTAAATTCACTTCATTTAGAAAATTTTGCCTCTGAGGCAGGCTGAGACTCTCATTCAGAGGCCAATTAGATTAAATTAGGAGTGACACGTTAGCTGGGGAGACTTAATTCATTTTGGGTTATTTGTAGCTTTAATTATAATCCAGACACAGCCAGAGCCACATTTTGGAACATTTTCTTGCCTCTGTGGGTGCTGGAGGTGATTGGATCCCTGGGAGAGATGTTCCAGGTGGCATGTGGCCAGCCAAGTGACCGAAGCCTGCTTTGTCATCAGACTCTGCTCTAGACCTATTCTCCCAGCTGCTGTTGAAGACTCACAGGAAGTGAGCTTGTCTACAAGATCTTCCTTTTTAAAAAGTAGCTTTATTAAGATATAATTAACAAAACAAACACATTTAAAATACACAATTTGATAAGTTTGACACATGTATATACCTGTTTAATTATTCTCACAATCAAACTAAATAAACATATCCGTTGCTCTCCTAAATTGCCCCATATCCCTTTGTAATCTCTCCCACCTTGACCCCACACACTCAGGCAAACACTGGTCTGTTTTTTGTCACGATAATTTGTATTTTCCAGGATTTCACATAAACAGAATCATACGATAGGTACTCTTGTTCTTTCACAGAGCATGATTACTTTGACATTTGCCTAAGTTGTTTCTAGTATCAATAATTGATCCTTTTTTATTGTTCCATAGCATTCCATTGAATTGCTATACCACAGACTGTCTCTCTATTCAGATGTTGAGAAATGTGGGCTGTTTCCAGGTTGGGGTTGCTACAGACAAAGATGCTACACAATTTATGTGCATATGTTTTCATTTCTCTTGGCAAAATACATAGGAATAGAATGGCTGGCTCATATGAGAGCTTTATGGTTTGTTTTTCAGAAGCCACCAAACTGTTTTCCAAGCCATTGTACCATTTTACATTGCCATCAGCATTGTGTGGAAAGTTCCAGTTGATCTGCATTCTCACCAGCACTTGCTATAGTTAATCATTTCAATTTTGCTTCTTCTTTTTTTTTTTCTTTTGAGAGAGAAAGGGGGAGGGGCCAGAAGAGAGAGAGAGAGAGAGAGAGAGAAGCTTAAGCAGGCTTCATGCTCAGCACAGAGCCCGACACAGGGCTTGATCCCTCAATCCTGGGGTCACAACCTGAGGCAAAATCAAAAGTCAGATGTTCAACTGGCTGAGCCATCAGGGCACCCCTCAATTGTAGTCATTCTAATAGTGGTATCTCACTGTAATTTTAACTTGCATTTCAATTATGATAATGATATTGAATATCTATCTTTTCATATGCTTATTTGTCAACATGTGTCTTCCTCTCCCAAGTGTCTGCTCAAATCTCTTGCTCATTTTTAAAATTTAGCTGTGTTCTTACTGAATTTTGAAAGTTCTTTACATATTATGCATACAAGTGTTTTTATCAAATATATGATTTGCAAATATTTTCTCCCAGACTGTGGTTTGTCTTTCCATTCTCTTAACAGTATCTTTTGAAGGGTTGAAGTTTTTAATTTTGGTGAAGTTCTGTTGACCAAGTTTGGTTTTTTTGTTTGTTTTGTTTTTTATGGATTGTGTTTTGGTGTCCTATCTAAGAAAATCTTTGCCTAGCCTAAGCTTGCAAAATTGTCTCCTATGTTTTCTTCTACATGTTTTACAATTTCAGGTGTGCCTTTAGGCCTGCTACATTTTGAGTTAATTTTTCTTTTTGGTGCAAGGTAGAGATCCAAGTTGAAATTTTGGCATGTGGAAATCCAGTGGTTTTGTACCTTCCCTTCTCCACTGAACTGCCTTTGCAACTTTGTGAGAAAAAAGTTATCTGTATATATGTGCATCTCATTTCTGGACTCTATATTCTGTTCCATTGATCTGTTTGTCTGTCTTATAGCAATACCATATGTTTTGAATATTGTATCATTAAAATAAGTCTCGAAGTCAGGTAGTGTTAGTCTTCCAACTTTGTTCTTCTCTTTAAAAGCTGTTTGGGCTATTCTAGGTCCTTGCAATTCCATATGAATTTTAGTTTATCAATTTCTACAAAATCCCACAAGAATTTTTTTTTTTTTTTTTTTTTTTGAGAGACAGAGAGAGAGATAGCGTGAACAGGGAAGGGGCAGAGAGAGAGAAGCAGGCTCCAGGCTCTGAGCTGTCAGCACAGAGCCTGATGTGGGGCTTGAACCCATGAACCATGAGATCATGACCTGAGCTGAAGTTGGATGCTTAACCAACTGAGCCACCCAGGCATCCCACAAGATCCCCCAAGAATTTTGATTGACATTTTGACCCACAATTACAGCAGCATGTGTCTTGATTTATCTAGCTATTCTTTCATTTCTGTCAGCAGTGTTTTGTAGTTTTCAGGTTACCTGATTTGTTCATCTTTTGTCATATGTAGTCCTATTTTATAATTTGATGTTATAATAAATAGCATGGTTTTTTGTTTTAATTCAACCTCTGGTACTTCATTGCTAGTATATGTAGAGGGAAAAACTGATATAATGTTGTGTCTGACCACCTGTTGTTTTGTCCAGCCTTTTCCAGGTATTTCCAGGTATATTCCCCGTTATTCCCTGTTATTCCCTGTTGGCTCAGAAGTCCTCTTTGAAAGTTCCTAATTAGAATTTGGATTTCTTTATTCTCTTACATGGCTGTATCCCTTTCCATTCCTAGCACCTGACTGCCTTTTTATTATATCATAATTATTATCATTACCATTATGATTATTAAGCTTCAAACTGCATTGTAATTTCTCATTTGCTGTAATTACACCCCAGAACCAGAACAGATGTCAGGCAGTTGAGAAGGAACTTTTGCACCAGGGTAAAGGCTTGATTCTCCATTGTTTTAAATCTCCTGTTACTGAAAATTCCCATAGGGTAGCTTTCCTCAAATTCTGGTGTGCATCAGAATCATCAAAGGAGCATATTTTTAAAATATAGATTCCCAGCAGAACTTCTGCCCCACCCAAGGAAGCTGAATCCAGGAAATCTGTATTTTTAAGCCACTACACAGGAGAATCTGTTATATACCAAAGTGTAGGCACCTCTGTTACAGCCAAGTCTTGTGAACCACCCGGTTCAGCCACTTGGAAAACCACTAAGCTGTAAAACTTGTCTCCTCGGTGTTCCTATTCTTCATTTTTTTCTCTACTCAGGCTCTTTGGTTTCTCAGTTCTCTCTCTAGCAAAGCAGACTTCGGCAAATTATTTTCAAGTGTTGTTCTAAGGATATCATATTGGCATGCTTTCTCACACTTCCTTCCAAGAGAAGTTACACAGTCAACAGCCCCTCCTGCCTAGGAGGCCCTGTGACCTGGCCTCAGCCCAGTCCCCCACCATCCACAGCTTATTGGTTCAGGGTAAAGTAAACTGGAACAGTGGCTGGTGCTGGTCTCCTGCAAGGGCAGTGTCTAAGCTGGGCCGGAGCAATTCCTGCATTCCCTGCCCAAATGTCCAGAATGGGTAAATCCATAGAGACGGAAATCAGATGGTGGTTGCCGGGGGCTGTGGGAGAGGGGTGGGGTGTGGCTGCTCAGGGTTATGGGGTTTCTTTGGGGGCAATGACAATGTTTTGGAACTAGATAGAGGTGATGGTCACACAACATTATGATTGTACTAAACGCCACTGAATCGTTTACTTTTGAATAGTGTATTTCCACCAAAGAACAAAAGTCTGAGCAGTGGGTGCTGGGGTGGTGATGTGAGCACCCCAGAGCTCCCAGAGGTCATGTTCCTCAGGAGATCCTAGAGGATTCACCTTCTGTGTCAGGGATGGTGAGGGACACCAGGATCACTCAGAAGTTCTATGTGATCACCTCTGCAGGCAGGGCCGAGGGTAGGAGAGAAGGTCATGGAGCTTGGCTCTCTCAGAGCAGTGGGGCTTGCACCTTAGACTGGAAGCAAGAGGTCAAATGGCAGGGCCCCAGGTAGATGGGAAAGGGAAATTCTGTCTCTGTGCCTTCTTTTCCTTGGCCCGGATTTTGAAGAGTTAGGCTAGTTAACAACATCCCTGAATGATAAGGAAAATGGTTCCAGCCATGTGGGGGGCAGGCCAGCAGCCAGGTCCAGAGGCTTCCCTGTGAGGCAGTAGGTCCCAAATGTGGGTGTGTATCAGAATCTACTGGAAGCTTCAAAATATTATACCTACCCCAGGGCTTCACTCCCAGAAAAGTTTCATTTCAGAAGGTGGAAGAGAGGAAGGGCAGGCGGGAATCATATTTTCAAACATCAATCCAGGGGAATTTAAGGCATATTCCCCAGAAAAGAGCAACTGCTAGGAACCCTCGGGTGCCACTGAAGATGAGTAAAACACAGACCAGCATGAACAGAGTCCTGGGTGGTGGAGAGCAATGCAGAGCCACAGTAAAGGGTTTAGATTTTATCCCATTTGCAAAAGAAGACATTGGAGCATTACAACTGGGAAATGATAGGATCTGACTCACACTTCAAAAATTATTATCTCAGAGCAATTAAAATAACATGATACTAAAGGGTTGATCTTATCCACTTGTAGAAGAAAGGCAAATTGTAAGCTTTTAGGGTCATGCAGGGTAACTTCCCTTCATATCTCCGCTGTCTGCCGAGTTTTATCTAAAGCAAGTGTGAGTTGGTAATTCTAACATTTTACCAAGGAATTCAAAAAATATTGGCTTGGCAAAGACCTCAAGAGAACATGTGGTCTAACCTGCAGACTTCCAGGTAGGTCCAGACATAAATCATCTCAGAGAGATAAATACCCAAATCACATGCCAATGCTGATCCTGAGAACCAGCTTCCCATCTTCTCTGGTCTGACAAGGACACTCATCACCACTGATTAGAGGTTTGAAAATGTTCTCCTTGTTCTAAAGAAATTAAACAACAAGAAAAACAGGAAACTAAAAAAACGTGGGATACCTTTAGATGCTCAGAATCTGGTTTCTTCATATCCCCCCTCAGACCACTGCAATCTACCATTTGACTTTTTCCGTTGAATGCATTGATTCAATTCACATCCAGTCCTCAAATGTTGGTGGAGCACCCAGTAACTGCGTGGTCCTCGGAGGACACAGGATGGTCACTGACACCTAAGACAGGTCCTAAAAAAGGCAAATTCGACCTCTTAAAAATCACATGAAAAGTGATATTTATAAGCATGGACACATGATCTCTGTATGTTAGTATGTGAAAATAGTAATGCAAATGTAAACAATATTGTAAATTTTAAAAAAGAGGGAAAGACTGGAATAATTTTCTTTTTAATATTTATTTGTTTTTGAGAGAGAGAGAGCACGAGCTGGGGAGGGGCAGAGAGAGGGGGACAGAGGATCCCAAGTGGGCTCTGTCACTGACAGCAGCGAGCCTGATGCGGGGCTCGAACTCTCAAGCCACGAGATCATATCCTGAGCCGAAGACGGCCGTTCAACCGACTGAGCCACCCAGGTGCCCCTAGAATAATTTTCAAGTTACAAGCTTAAAAGAAAAACAGTAATAAAATGTATGACTGTATGCGCAGCATTCTTCAGCTTGTGTTTTAAAAGCTGTATATAAGTGATTGGAAAATCATATCACAGGACTTCTTGTTTAAATCACTTGCTATTATAAGAAAAGGCAACATAATAAAGAGCAAAACAAAACAAAAAATAAAATAAGGCTGCTTGTGGTATGACAGGAGGCAAAAAGAAACACTGGAAAAAATCTGCCAAGATCCACATCATCCTGATGTTCTCCGTTGTTTTCAGATACCCTCCCAGCAGTTTTGCTGTTTCGGGCACATATCGACACACGCCGGTAATGGGAGCATATTAGAGCAGCAGTACTCTGAGGAATCCGTCCGGCTTTTAAATGTGGTTCCATTATGGCATTACACGGCGCCTCCGAGTCCCATGGCCACGTACAGAGGATAAGAGACGTGACCCAAGGAACTCGGGCAAAATGACAAAGGAGACCAGTCAGGCTCTGTGGCAGCAGATAACATTTTCTTCTTCCAACAAACCACAGAGCCTTTTAAAAAACAAATAGAATAATGATGTGGGCGAGAAGTACCCCTCCCTGGGATCAGCAGATGGAGAGGAAGAAAGTAGAAAACAGGTGAATTGCCAAAGAAAAGGCAGGAAAGTGAAAAACATTAAAATTTCAGAGTTAATTATATACCACTGCTCAAGAAATGAGAGATAAGAAGCCAGAAAAATACTAATTTAGTGAAGGTTGAACAAACAATTCTTCTCCCAGAGGCAAAGAAAGGAAGGAGCAAGCATTTCTAAACTCTGGCGATTATACAGATGGCAGAAAGAATAAAGACGAAATTTCATTGACGACGCAAGCCCACATAATAAGGGAGAGTATTAGGAAGACAACAGCAGTCTGAAGTGTTTACAGTGTTGAGTGCAGCAACAGCTCAGCAAGCACGTAGAACGCATTATCTGAGTTGTGAAAAATTACCCTCAGAAATCATGGAAATTAATCCAGAAGTTAAACATTTATTAAAAACAAGATTAGAGATTACAGGAGAAAGGTCGAGTCTGAAGGGTCAACGAGAGCTGCATCAGCTGGTTTCTGCACCGCCCGCCAAGTGGGTTGTGTTTGGGAGCGCAAGGTCCAGATGGAAGTGGAGCTTCTGGGGGCCCCATCCTCTCGGGGGGCCACCAGTCTGCGCACGGGGAAATCGCCATTGGTGTCAGCCGTTCTTGCAAAAAGCGGATGATGCAACGAGGACCCCTGACCCCTGATCCCTCCGTGACGTTCGTAACCTGGGAAGGGAAGTCAGCCTCTGTGTGTGATTAACTGCGTGGCTTGAGTACTGGACAACATTCAAAATTGAACCCAGCCCCTTCCAGCACTTGGCTGCCAAGGTGTTGACTCCAATGCCCAGGTGAATGAAGCACTTTGCTGTGGGTGGCAGAGTTTTTCCTCCCATCCTTTTTTGTCAAAAGCGTCAAGCAAACAGGAAAGATCATTTGAATAGACAAGGGAGAGTCTGTCTGATGTGTTTCTTAGCACAGCACTGGAAACGAGGGATGTTGCAGGAATGTGCACAGAGCCATTCTGTGGGTGCAGGTGAAGAAGAGGTTTTCTTGATGACTAATGAGTTTGTACCATACACCCCTCTGCGTGTGAGTTCTTTCGACGCCAAGAGTGAGATTCACCTAGTGTCAGGTCCTCTTGAAACTCTGCAAAAATGTGAATGGCCCAGAATCCTCAGGTAGTCAAGAGAGAAACAAAAAGGAAAATTTCCTGTCCTTCTACTTTGGTCTAATTTATTTTCTTGTGGGTATGCATTACTGGCTCCTTCCCCCTAGAACTCCATGAACTTAGACATATATAAAAATTTTACATGACCCAAATTTTCATCAGGAAAAGAAATAAGATTCAAAAGAAAAAAAAAAAATCCATCCCCTTAACACCCTTTAGTTACATTAGAATTTGCAGCCCACAGCCTGAACTTCTCAAAACTCCGTGAAACCCTATTCTCTCCAGCAGGTGCTATTTTGGGAGACAAAGTTGGAATGGTTATGAACTTGGGGGTCAAAAATGTCTAGGTTTTCAAATGCTAGATTTGTCAGTTACCAGTTGTGTGACCATGAAGGTGTTCAATCTCAGTGTCATCAGTTGTAAAATGGGAACAATAACATCTACCCTATGGAAACATCCAATGCATGAGATAAAAGGCGTTTTAGCACAGTGACTGGAGCATAGGAAGATGTCAGTAAATGGCAGTCATTGTTGCTCTTACTATTATCATTATTATTAAAATAAGCTAGAATTTTGGAATAAATTTTTTCTCTAAATGATTAACTTCAAACCATTACATGGACTTTAATACAAACCACTTTCTGGGCCAAATGTGCCATATGAATAAATGCATGCTATACTGTGACATAGCAAGAAAGTACTCAGCATTAGAAATATCTCATGGTGCACCTGGGTGGCTCAGTCAGTTGACCATCCCACCGGCTCAGGTCATGATCTTGCAGTATGTGAGTTCGAGCCCCACGTCAGGCTCTGTGCTGACAGCTCAGAGCCTGGAGCCTGCTTCGGATTCTGTGTCTCCCTCTCCCTCTGCCCTGCCCCTGCCTGTGCTCTCTTTCTCTCAGAAATAAATAAACATTTAAAAAAAATTAGAAATATCTCATACAAATATTAAGAAGAAAAAAATTAAATGTTCTATCCTCCAGTAACTCTTCTTGAGTCAGGTGTGTTTGTTCTTTTGCCAGGCACCCTAATTTCAAACTGAATGAAACCTCTGGTATTTCTCCTGATGCCTAAAGTTTTGAGATGTGACAATGTTTGTATTCCAGTATCCTACAGTTCCAGGATGTTTAGGTGATGACGTAATATAAATTCTAAAATAAGAATACATTGTGAAAAATGTGTTTCAAATAATGTGCATTCATATTCAGAGAGAAAAGGAGAAAAATGGGTCTTCACAGAGCTCCTCCTGACCATGATTAATTGTGAATATATGGCTCACACTTAGGAGAGTGAAATGTATCAGCAGCAGAAAATAGAAGTGCCCTGGGCACTTGAAGCACAAAAGGATTTAATGTTATGTGAGTTATGTGTTTACCAAATTATCAGAAAGGTAGGAGGAATCGCCTTCCAGGAGCTGTTTCTTGCCTCACCATCGTCAGAAAGGTTGGGAATCGAGAAGCTGCCTTCTGGGGTATCTTTGATGCGGGTCAGGGATCAGAAAGCCTCGTGGTCTCAACTGTTTCCCCAGAACCACACCTCTTGTCCTCCATCTGCACTGGCAAGGGTGAGTGTCCTTCGCCTCTTGATTCCCACGTGGCTGTGCTGTAGCGTCTCACCTCCATCCCCAGGTTTGCCAACGGAAAGAGTAGAAATGTGCTCTGTGATAACTTCCACTTTCAGACATCCTGGGAGCACATCTACTCCAAGTAACCCCAACTGTATCCAGAACCCAACTATAGGAGTGTCTGGAGAGGAGCTTTCTTACTTCTGAAGGAGGTGCAGGTGAAGGTGTGAAGGAAGGTTTGCTAGAAGGGGCTGGAAATGATGATGAGTAGTATAACCACCCTCACATCCCATGTGGTGTGGAACGGGACTGGGTCTGGAAACTGAAGAGCCACACATGACCCCCGACTCTGCCCTTGCCAATAGCTGTGTGGTTGCGGTGAAAGCTTTTGGTTCCCTCACAGGTAAAACAAGGAGGTTGGGCTACACCCTTTCTAAGAACCCTGTCAGTTCTTGAAGCAAAAATGCACTTCTATAAAAAGCATGAGGAGAAACCATCTCCTCTCACCATCCTCCTGCCCTTACTTCCCAAATGTAGCATTGTTTTTGTCTTCGTGGTTCTTGTCTTTTCTTGGAAGCTGATAGTGGCAGCTGGAACTCAGCTGTTCTCTGCTTAGAAGATTCCTCTAGAAGTCCTCCAACAGATCCCACCTTGGAACTTTACAATATGATGGAGTTGGGTGTAGGTAGAAGTAGGAATAGAGCAAGAAAAAAAGTTGGCAAGGCCGAAGTTCTCTGATCTCACACCTGAATTTCCAAGAGTCCCTAGATAGCCTCTGCCATCAGCCAATATTCTTTGAGCCACTTTCGTGAACAGAACTGAGCTGAAGACCTGTTTCAGGGCCCATAGGTTTGGCATTGGGCCTCCACACAGCCTAAGACAAATCTTTCTTCTTAAGAAACTCTCAGAGCACTGCTTCTCAGACTTCCATGTGTATTCAGAGCCTTGGGATCTTGTGAAAATGCAGATCCTGAGCCAGTGTGTGTGAGGAGGGGCCGGAGATTACACATGTCTGACAAATTCAGGTTCCACGACCACTGCTTGGTAGACCGTGCTTTGAGTGGCAAGGTTTAGGTTTGCACGCACCACACTCCCACCAGCCTCACCCCACGTGGGCTGATTTAAATGCAAATATCTGGGATAGACTGTCATAAATTGAGGATTCTGTAAAGAACCCTGAAGATAAGGAGCTGAGGGATTTTTTTCCCCAGTAAATATTAAGTACCGATCCTGATGTAATAGGCACCACACAATGTGTTGCTCAGAGACACATAGACAAATAGGTCTGGTCTAACAGTTGCTCCCCTTCCCATATCATAACTTTTTCCTTGCCCACCCTTTCTTCTGAATCTAGCTCTCTGGGTTTGGGCCTCAGTTTCCTCATCTATAAAATGGGATAGAAATATCTACCTATAGAACTGGTCAGAAGAATAAGTAAGATACTACATGCCAAGAGCACTTGGTATATTACTAGGAGCTTTGAAATGTTACTTGTTCCCTCATCATTATGGGTGTCATTGCCTAATCCTGCTTCACCCTGGCACCTCTCTTCCCTCAGGTGTAAAGAAAGATACTACTCACAGTTGTTTGTCTCATCTTCATAGCATGGAAAATCTGCCATTCACTCTCAAAGGATAAGGGGGAATATTGATTGAATGGTATGAAACAGAGTTGTAAAAGCTTGAAAAAAAATATCTTAAGTTTGTTTATTTATTTATTATGAGAGAGAGAGAGTGAGCAAGCAAGCAGGGGAGGGGCAGAGAAAGAGGGAGAGAGAGAGTCCCAAGCAGACTCTGCACTGTCAGCACAGAGCCTGGTGTGGAGCTCAAGCCCACAAACTGTGAGATCATGAGCTGAGCCAAAACCAAGAGTCTGATGCTTAACCAACTGAGTCACCCAGGAGCCCCCAAAAGCTTGAAAATTTTTATTCTAAAGTGTTACCCTGTGAATTTATAGAACTGCTTGGGTTAGTAAGTAAGGGTAAGAAAAACAGAAAAAAGAAAGTGACAAAAAAGAAGAAATTGAGCAAATGATCAAAATATAGGCATAAATTAAGAATGAGGATGTTCATGGCAGCTTTGTATCTAATGACAAAGAAATTAGAAACAACCTAAATGCCCAGCATTCCAGATACGGGTGTGTAAAACACTGCATATCTGTACACAGAATATTGCATAGCCTTTAATGTTTACTTTAGATTTTTAGAGGCATGAAAAAGGCTTTTGACATGATGTTTGGAGTAAGAAGAAAATCAAGCTACAAATTTGTATATGCCAAATGAAAACATACAGAGAAAAAAGGGAAGAAGGAAACATGCTATAGTGTAAATCGTGGTTGCATCTGAGCGGCTGTGGTTTTGTTTGTCTCCTTGTACTTCTCATACTTCTGAAACCCTCAGTAAAGTAACCACAGTGTATTATGAGCACAAGTGGTGGAGCCAGATTGTGGCTGTACTGGTGTTTTACCCTCTTTGCCACCTACCAGCTGGGCTAGTCACTGCACACAGTTCTCTCCATGTCTCTATTTCCTCATCAGTAAACTGGGGATAGTAATAACATTTAACTGTTGGAATCCTGTCAGGATGAAATGAGTGAACATGTATGAAGTACTTAGAGCAGTGGCTTACACAAAATAAGTGCTTTGCAAGTATTAGCTCTCATTATGTTCATTGTTATTCATATCATCAAAAGAAAATCAGCAAAAACTGAAAGAAAGATCAAGAATTAGAGAAAGATCTATAAATATTAGCATGAGATCTGTTTTAAGTTGACATTTTATTTTGAACTAATTTTAGATTAATAGAAAAGTTGCAAAGAGTTCAGAAAGACCCCATGTATCTCTCACCCAATTTCCTTGATTGCTAACGTTTTACATTAGTATAGTTTAGGCATCAAAACTGTGGCATTATCATTGGTACATTACTATTAACTGAAACCCAGCTTTTGTTTGAAATTCACCTATTTTTCCATTTATGTACTTTTTCTGTTCTGGAAGGGTAAAGTTTCTGAATTCTGACTAATGTGGTTGGGTTGGTTTTAATTGTGAAGCATACATAAAATCTTATAAAACAAAAATGCAGTGTTTAAAAGAAACAAGAAATAGAACACCACTAGTACCTTTGAACCTCACTTGGTATCTTTTCTCCATCACATTTTCCCTCCACCTTTCCACCCCAGAGATAATTATCACCCTGAATTTTGTGGCAATAATATCCTTGCTTTCCTTTATAATGTTACCATCCAGCTGTGAATATCCCAATAAAATATTTTTGCTTCTTTTTGAACTTTATATACGTGAAATCATACTGTATATACTCTTTCATTCAACATTATTTTGTGGTTGGGTTTTGTGTGTGTCTATGGCTCATTCAGTTTCATTGCTATGTGATACTCAACTAATGTGTTTTTTGTTATTTCCTTCTGCTCCCTACCCTTCCCTGATCAAATAGACCTTCTGCTTTCATGCCCTAAGGATGGCAATAAAACAACAGAAAATCAGATTAAAATGCTTTTTAAAAAATTATTACTTCAAAAGCCCAGATCTTCAAAGATTTAAAGCTTAAACAATAGATTTACTATAGGATTTCTCTGCCTCCACCTTATAGACATTTTAGTCCAGATAATTCTTTGTTGTGGGAGTTGTCCTGTGCATTGTAAAATGTTTAGCAACATCCCTGGTTTCTATCTACTAGATGTTTGTAGTACCTACTTCATCCCCAGTTGTGACAACAAAAAAATATCTTCAGACATTGCCAACATCCCTGAGACACAACTGAGAACCACCAGTTTCGAAGACTAAGGAAAGAGCCCATGTAAACTGCTTGAATCACATGAAAATTCTCTAGATGGGAAATTAAGAGAGTGAGAAAGGAATACAGGAGCATGGAATGAGATGCCTGTGAGATGGGCTCCATAGTCAGTCCCACCCCATGACCAGATCCTGGGATACAGGGTCAAATGACCAAAGCTCCATGTTTACTGGGGACTCCAAAGGAATTCATATTCACCATGTCCAGGAAGAGCCCAGGGTACATGTTCTCCTGTTGCCCATCAGGGCGAGAGAGCAATGTTATGTTTAAGCAGACAGATCTAAGACAGTCTCAACAGAGTTTCCTGCAACCAGAGAAACTTGGGAGCTACTGAATGTTTTGTGAGTACCCAAGGGCTATAACAAGGTAGCACAGAGAGCTAGAAATCTGAGAAGGCCAACAGCTTGGGCCAGGAAGGACAAAGCAGTGCTCTCCACGCATCAAGGGCTGAACACTCAATAGAAACAGGAATGAAGTTGGCACCAAGGACCAGCCACTGCTCTCCTCTATTGATAACTTAATTCCGTATAAGCTTCCTAAGAAATTAGGCACAAGTCCAGAAAATGCACAGCAGATCCAAATTGATAATTATGATTCCATGGCTTGGCAAAATAGAAGCTTAAGAGGAAATTATTGTTTAAAAATAAAGTAAATCCAGGCTAATTAGACAAGAAAAAGAAATAAAAGACATCTATACTGGTAAAGAAGAAGTAAAACCATCTGTAATCACAGATCACATGATTTTATATATAGAAAATCCTAAGGAACACACACACACACACACACACACAACCTATTAGGACTAATAAACAAGTATATCAAGTTTGCAGGATATAGGTTCAATATACAAAAATCAATTGTATTTCTAAACGCTAGTAGTGAACAATCCAAAAAATAAGGTAAGAAAATTTATAATTTAACAATTAACAAAATTCACAATTCAATTTACAGCAGCATCAAAAAGAGTAATTATTTAGGAATAAACTTAACAAAAGAAGTGTTGTAAGACTTGTATACTGAAAACTACTGTTAAAGAAACTAAAGACCTAAATAAATAGAAAGACATTCTATGTTCATAGATCAGAAGATTTCATATTGGTAAAGTGGCTATTTTTTTCAAATTGTTATACAGATTCAACACAAACTATCAAAACCTCAGCTTCCCTTTTTGCATAAATTGAAAAGTTGATACTAAAATTTATGTAGAAATGCAAGAGATCCAAAATTACCTAAATAAGCCTGAAAAAGAACGAAGTAGAGGAACTCACACTTCTACTATGAAGCTACAATTATCAAGACAATAGTATTGGCATAAGGATAGACATATTGTATAAATCAATATAATAGAATTGAAAGTCCAGAAATAAGCCATTCATTTATGGCCAACTGCTTTCCAACAAACGACAATATAATTCAATGAGGAAAGGACAATCTTTTCAACAAATGATGCTCAGACACCCATATATCCATGAGCAAAAGAATGCAGTTGGACTCCTACCTCACACCACATATGAAAACTAATTCAAAATAGATCAAAGACCTACATGTAAGAGCTAAAACCATAAAACTCTTAGAAAATGTAAGTGTAAATCTTTGATTTTAAATTAGGCATTAGATATTACCCCAAAACACAAGCAATTTTTTAAAAAAATTATAAATTCAACTTCATCAAAATTTTAGTACTTTTTTTCTATAAAAGTCATAATTTAAAAAGTAAAAAGAATGCATAGGATGGGAGAAAATAATTGTAAATCATACATTTGATAAGGGACTTGTATCAAAAGTATACAAAGAACTCTTACAACTCAACAGTAAAAGAGCAAATAACCCTCCCACTAAATAGACAAAGGGTTTGAAAGACCTTTCACCAAAGAAGACATACAAATGGCCAATAAGCACAAGAAAAGATGGTCAACATCATTAGTCACTAGGGAAATGGCAACTTAAAACCACAATGAGATAACACTTTACACAAATCAGGATAATTATAATAATAAAATAGTAACTGTTACCAAGGTTGTGGAAACAACAGTGGTAATGACAGTTACTCAAAAAGTTAAACAGGGTTACCATATGACCCAATAATTCCTCTCCTAGGTATATACCCAAAAGAGATGAAAACATATAGCCACTTAAAAACTTTTACACAAATGTTCATTGCAGCATTATTTTATTTATTTATTCTTAATAAAGAGTCTTTTTTTTAATGATTCATTTATTTTGAGAGAGCAAGAGAGAGAGAGAGAGTTGGGAGAGGGGCAGAGAGAGGAGAGAAAAAGAATCCCAAACTGACAGCACAGAGCCAAACACGGGGCTCAATCCCACGAACTGTGAGGTCATGACCTGAGCTGAAACCAAGAGTCTGACACCCAAGAGCCACCCAGGCATCCCACACCATTATTTTAAATAGCCAAAGACTCCACTGATTGATGGATGGATAAACAAATGTAATGTATCTATGTAATGGAATATTATTCAGCAATAAAAAGGTATGAAGTACTTATTTATGCAACAATATGGAGAACACTTGAAAACACTGTGCTAAGTGAAAGGAGCCAGTCACAAAAGGTCACGTATTATATGATTCCATTTAAATGAAATGCCCAGAATAGGCAAATCCATAGAGACAGAAAGTGATTAATAGTTGCCAAGTGCTCGATGAAATGGAGTGACCCTTAAGGACTATGAGATTTCTCTTTGGGGGGAGGAAAATGTTCAGGAATTAAATAGTGGTAATGGTTGTACAACTTTGTAAATATGTAAAAACCTCTGAATTATACACTTTAGGAGAGTGATTTCTATTGTATATAAATCATATTTCAATTATTCTTCCAAAAAATGTTTCTCAGATTAAGCATTAATAGTAAATAAACCACAAAAGCAAAAAATTAATTGACTAATTAAATATGTCCTATTTCTTGCAGACCTGAGTTTGTAGCCTGAATACTATACTGGCCACAACTATCTGAGACATCTCCTATTTTAATTTTTTGTCTTTTTTTCTTAGAGAGTGAGCATGAATTGGGGAGAGGGGCAGAGGGACAGGGAGAGAGAAAGAGAGAGAGACTCTTAAGCAGACTCCATGCTCAGTGTGGAACCCAGTGCAGGGCTTGATCCCACGACCCTGGGGATCATGACCTGAGCCGAAATCAGGAGTTGGACACTTGACCAACTGCGCCACCCAGGTGCCCCTCCCCTATTTTAATTTTGAAATTTGCTCTCTCAGTGGTCTTAGCTGCCCTGCGCATCCTCAGGGTTCGTGTGTCCGCCACAGTCTCCCCACACATCTTCATCTCTGGGGCCCCCTGAGACTGTGCCAAAAGCACCTTGGAGATGCCACATGATGAGCTTTGTGGATTGTGGTATTTTATATAAATATAAACTCTCTATTTGTGACCCTCTTTGTGACAAAAGAGCAACCCTACCCTTACTCATCTCTTTGCCAAGATTCTAAAACCTGTATTTCCATCCCTGACCTTGGAGTCTTCAATTGTCCACAGGGGCATTCACAATTAGCTATTCTACCATCACTTCCTCTATCCAGGTGGATACTTCATATTTCATAAAACCAAGTGGTGAGGAGAGCCTCTCTTCTCTCTTTCTGTCTGTCACTATTAACAGCCTGTATTTCCACTTTGATGGAAGTTTAGTGTGTACTCTCATACAACCTCCTTGCACTCACAAGACCTTTGTGAGGTTGCTCTTACTGCTCTTTCCATTTTACACACGAGGAAACTGAGACTTCAAAGAGGTGAAGGAAGTGGCAAATCCAGGACAACCAACCCAGGTCTCAAATGTCCACACCTATGAGGAAACATTCTGTCCTCCATTTCTTCTAGCCCTCCACAGCCATTCAGCAAGGTGTAGCCTGTGTGAGCCAAGGACTGACTGAGTGGACAGAAAAATTTAGCACTGATTCATCCTTCATAACATTTCACCAGGTGGCCCTCTCCATCCCTACTTCCACTGCTAGATGGTTCTCAGGCTCCATCATTGTCTGGAGGGCCTGTTAAAACACAGATTGCTGGGCCCCATCCCCAGAGTTTCTGATTCAGTAGGTCTGGAGTACAGCCTGAGAGTTGGCATTTCTAACCCCATGGATGGCGCTGCATTTCCCTGCTCTGATCCATCCTGCACACCACCATCCTATTGACTTGCCATCTTGTCTTTCTTCCCAACTAGACTGTGAGCCTGAGGAATGAGGCTCATTCCTCTTTGTCTCTTTTCTGCCTCACCCATTACCCTGCACAGGCCTGGCATGTAAGGCTCCTCCTAGTCTCACCTGAGCCCTCATCCTGAATTCAAAATCCTGCCTGTGGATAATTCCTTGACCCTGGAAAGTCACTCAGCCTTTTCAAAGACAGTGTCTACCTCTGTAAAAATGAGATGATAAGAATGCCTATATGTGGGGTTATTGAAAGATTTAATGAGAATAATGTTGAAGGGCTTAGCACAACCAAATGGACTGTAGGTGCTCAATAAACACTATTATTTCCCATTCTGCCCCTTGACCATGGCATGCACATTACCCCTCTATACCTTTACTCATAACTCTCTTCTAGCCTAGAATATTAGCTCTCTTCAGCCCCTTTTCTCCACCTAGGCTCTTTCCATCCTTTCAAATTCTGCCTCCACCCTATGCCTCCATTGATTTGTCCAACATGTGGGGTTCTCTCTTGTAAATTTGGAGCCCGTAGCTATCTTTATCCCTCACTAGTCCAGACTCTCAGACTGCCTTATACCATCCTTTTCACAATTGTACTGGTTAATTGTCACATATTTGCAACTAAATTGTAGGAAGCTCATGCAATGCTTGCATATTAATGTCCATAGCCCCAACCCCAAATCTCAAGGAGTATTTGTGGAATGAAAAGTTCTGTTCTTAATGGACTCGACAGAGAATTAAGGCATCCAGTTGTATGCCATGTAAAGAAGTAACAAGCAACATGAGAATACCAATTTTTAAATGTTTTGGCTTCAAGGTTTAATTCAGCTGTTAGCACTGGATCTGTTTTCATTGTGGCTTGGAATATTTTTTTCTTAAACGTGAGTTTCTTGGCTGAAATGCAGTGTGTTGCCGCTCTGTAGTGAAACTTGCAACCATTCAATATAAGTGAATGTTGAGGGGAAAAGTCAAGAGCCTGCTCTGGGAACTTTGATGCTCTTATCTCCCAAATTTAAAAGAACAACCCTGCCCCAGTGAGACAACAGATGGAGGTGTGAACTTTTGCTCTAGGTCTACATGATATTTTTTTTAAAGGTAGAAACAAGGTGGAGTAAATATTTCCAGCATTCTCTGAATTCCTGAAGCAATGTTGAAATAGACATTTTCCTGAGGAGCTGTTAGAAGCTATTGTGTTTGACTACTACAGAGTTGAGTCTTTTCCATCCAAAGTTATTTAATTCTTGCTTATTATTATTCTGCAGAAATATTTTTGGATCCCATCCTATCCCACCACTTTCATGAATATAGTCATAACAGCTGCACATCACTGTTGGACCAGGATCCAAGTCTGTCACCACATCCAAGTGTCTGCCCTGTTTCCTTGTGACCTACTGATCACAGGTTCCTCATCATTTCATAGATGATTAGGAGCTCTCTGGTCAATGGCTGAGCACTTAGGAGTTCGCATCATCTCTTCCCTTAGCAACCATTTATTTGAATACTAAGGTTTTTAATTCATTATCCTGTTTCATCCTCAAAACAGCTCATGAGCATGTTGTATAATTGTGTTCATCTGACCAAAGAACAGAAATGAGACTCAGAAACCACCAAAGAGCTAGACGGCACAACCCGGAAGTAATGGGCATATGGACGTCTAGGGATGACCACTGAGATGCAAGAGACAAGATGGAGTTGGGAAGTGGGTAGGTTCTACCTCTGCCATGGAGTTGTAACCCTTCCAGAAAATCCCCCTTGGACAGTGGATGTGCCTGCCTGCTGTACAGTCTGCTGGTTCTCTTCGTGGGTCATTGTGATGCCATCACGTCTTTTCTTTCCTTATAGCTCCCTTTTCTCTACCCCTGCTGCCCTAGGTCTGCACCTCCCAAATGACATATCAGCACTTTCATCCTTGACTCAGGCTTCACTTTCTTGAGGACCCGGGTTAAGACAATTATGTTCTACTCCCAATTTAAAAAGTTAGGTTATTGTTTTAAAATGGTTCAGTTAGGGGCGCCTGGGTGGCTCAGTCGGTTAAGCGTCCGACTTCAGCTCAGGTCACGAGCTCGCGGTCCCTGAGTTCGAGCCCCGCGTCGGGCACTGGGCTGATGGCTCAAAGCCTGGAGCCTGCTTCTGATTCTGTGTCTCCCTCTCTCTCTGCCCCTGCCCCGTTCATGCTCTGTCTCTCTCTGTCTCAAAAATAAATAAACGTTAAAAAAATTTTTTTTTAAAGTCCCATTTGGGGGAGACTTAAAAAAAAAAAATGGTTCAGTGAAGCCTGGATAGAAAATGGAACACAGTATCATAAACTACAGTTCAGAAAAGCATCTCAAATAGAAGCAGTGGGTAGGACTCCCTTGTGAATATGGAATATGAATCTGCGTAGATCAGACAAGTGATTACTTCACATAAAAGTAAAAGTCAAGTTGAACACGTATTGTCTTCTTTGAGGCTTTGTCAAACTTTTGCTTTATGTTCACATAAAACATTCTGGGCTCTCTAGTAGAACAACTGAGTTTTTCTAGAATGAGTACAAGACAATGCTTTCCAGTATGCAATTTTGTTGCTAAGGCCTAAGAAGAGACAAAAACCATAGAGACATCATTTGAACTCCCACTCCTTTTTAGTAAAAACAAGTAGTTTGCTTCTCTGCCAAGATTATTATGAAACCAGCCCCAAATTTACAAATGTTATGCCAGGAGAAAAAGCAGAAAAATTTATTCATAAATTTCCTATATAAAACATCTCTATGGACATCACATAAAATTCAATGGCATAAAATGTGGAAAAGCCATTACTATCGTATGTGTATGAGCAGATATTTTACTTTATAGCTGGATAAAAATGCTCATGTCCAAAGTATGAGTCAACTTTTGGCCTACATACAAGCCAAGTTAGACTGGACTACATGGAGCAACAAATAAACCCTGAAACCACGCCTTTATAAAGTCTGATGCAGCTGGGTGATCCCCTCTTGTATTGTAGCTGGGCCATGTAGAACGAGGGTCTTCCAAGATCATTGCAGCATGGAAAGAGTTGGCAAAGGCACACCAGCTCTTAAATACACTGGCCTGGAAATGACACCATGGGAAATGCTGGGAGGAAACAATGTGGGGACATCATAACACTGTCCTTGCCATAGTATTTGTATGAGGGAGAAAAATTAATGACTTTATCACTGCTGATTACCAATAAGAATCCATGCTATGGGGAAATGATGTGTGTGTGTGTGTGTGTGTGTGTGTGTGTGTGTGATTAAATAACCTGAGCAATGTCATGTGACCTGGAAGAGCAGTCATGTGATCAGTACTGATGGGGTGTGAGTCTTATGTCCACAAGAGGGGCCATTACTAGGTAAAGAGAAGAGAAATGGATAAATTCCTAGAAACACATTACCTCCCAAAACTGAAGCAGAAAGAGATAGAACATTTTGATAGACTGATTACCAGCAATGAAATTAGATCAGAAATGAAAAAACTCCCAACAAACAAAAGTCCAGGACCAGATGGCTTCACAGGTGCATTTTACCAAACATTTGAAGAAGAATTAATACCTCTTCTTCTCAAACTATTCCAAAAACATAGAAAAGAAAAGTTCCAAATTCATTTTATGAGGCCAGTGTGAACCTGACAACAAAACCAGATAAAGACACTACAAAAAAAAAAACAAAACTGTAGGCCAATATCTCTAATGAACATAGAAGCAAAAATGCTCAACAAAATATTAGCAAACAATACATTCCAACAATACATTAGAAAAATCATACACCACAATCAAGTGGGATTTATTCCCAGGATGCAAGGGTGATTCAATATTTGCAACACAACCAATGTAATCCATCACATCAATAAAAGAAAGGATAAAAACCATATGATCATTTCAGTAGATGCAGAAAAAGTTTTTGACCAATGTGAGACCTGAAGGCATAAAAATCCTTGAAGAGAGCACAAGCAGTAATTTCTCTGACATCAGCCATAACAACATTTTTCTAAATATGTCTCCTGAGGCAAAGGAAATAAAAGCAAAAATAAACTATCGGGACTGATCAAAATAAAAAGCTTCCACACAGCAAAGGAAACAATCAACAAAACTAAAAGGCAACTTATGGAATTGGAGAAGATATTTGCAAATGACGTCTGATAAAGGATTTCTATGCAAAATATATAAAGAACTTATATAACTCAAAAACCCCAAATAATCAAATTTAAAAATAGGCAGAAGGCATGGACATTTTTCCAAAGAAGACATACAAATGACCAACAGACACATGAAAAGATGTTCAATATCAGTCTTCTTCAGGGAAATGCAAATCAAAATGACAATGAGATATCACCTCACACTTGTCAGAATGGCTAAAATAAAATTAAAAAATCCACGAAACAGCAAGTGTTGGCATGGATATCGAGAAAAAGGAACCTTCATGCACTGCTGGTGGGGATGCAAACTGGTGCAGCCACTGTGGAATACAGTATGGAAGTTCCTCAAAAAATTAAAAATAGAACTACTCTACAATCCAGGAATTGCACTAGTGGGTATTTACCCCCGAAATACAAAAACACCTATTCAAAGGGATGCATATATCTGTACATTTATTGCAGCATTATTCACAATACCCAAGATACAGAAGCAGCCCAAGTGTTCATCAATAGATGAATGGATAAAGAAGATATGGTATACACACACACACACACACACACACACACACACACACAAATGGGAATATTATGTAGTCATAAAAAGGAATGAAATCTTGCCATTTGCAATGACATGGATGGAGATAAAGAGTATAATGCTAAACAAAATAAGTCAGAGAAAGACAAATACCATATAATCTCACTCATGTGTGGAATTTAAAAACTGACACAAATGAGCAAAGGATAAAAAGGGAGAGACAGACCAAGAAACAGGCTCTTAACTATAGAGAACAAACTGGTTACTAGAGGGGAAATGGGTGGGGAGATTAAAGAGTATCATGATGAAAAAAATAAAGAAAATAAAACAAAGAAAAGAGGCTACATATGAATGCCAATCCACACTCAGCGTTATCCCCAGAGAACAGCCAGTAGTCGATAGCATATTCCTGATCTTGAATCAGTATTTAAGAAAATGGAGAAAATTCCACCTGTAATCCAAATGCATGAACCTTTTTTTCAGTACGTATGTTTCAATTATAGATGCAATTTCCACTGTGGCAAGAAACAAGCAGCAAATACGAGACATTGCTTTTCCAAAATGAATTATGACAGCTGTCAAAGTAAAGAAGGCTCACATGAGGTTTTGAAGTGAAGGATGATAATTTCAGCAAAGATCATTTCTGTGATTTCAGAAAGATTATTCAAGGGACATCTGGCAGCAAACTTTTCAGTATCTTGAAAGACCTGAATCAATCACTTCAGGCCCAAACTAGAAAAATTCTTAGCATTGAGAATAGGCTATCCAGACTTCATTAAGACAACCAAGCCGAATTGCAAACAACTTAGTCCCTGAGAGCTGGACTGTTCTCAACTCTAGGTGATTTCCTTCACTTATCGGTGGAGTAGATTGATGGCATATTGTTGGGCATACTTAAAAATTCAAGCCCAAATGTTGTGACAGAACATGAAGAAATTATTTCTAGGAATATATGCAACCCAAGAATGGATTAGGTACCCAAGCATTCAGGACTACCTTCCAGGCTGAAACATTCCATCTTTCAGCTTCCTGTCAATATCACAACTGCAGGGTACTATGAGGTGTCCTAAGGAGAAATCTCCTCATAAAGAAACTCTGACAAAGTCACCACACATTTGCCATTCTCAATGACCTATGCCCTTGAGATAGGATGCTCTAGAAATACGGAATAAGAAAATAACAAGTGGGGGGGGGGTGCTCATCTATGCACAAATCCATTTTCCTCCTAGCCAGATACATATTTTTGGTGAAATAGTATAAAAATATTATCCTTGTCACTAATATGAAATATATTATCTAAAATGTTAACTGCTTTTATTTAAAATCATGATGAATCTTTTAAGTTTTCCTGAAATTGCCTGAGTATGCATTGCATATCATTAAATGGCTCATAAATGAAAAGATGTTCCAGGAATATTCTTAGCTGCTCCTGTGAATAGCCTTTGAGGAGTCAGTAGAAGTGTAGGGCTTATCTTCTGGCTTCTGTTAACTTCTAGGCCCCAGGGGAGGCTGGGCCAAGAGGAAGTCATAGTCCCTGACTCCCTGGTGGTCTTTTTACCTGCTTCTGTTCCCTTTGTCTCCTGGTCCACAGGTCTGAGCAGGGATGTCCAAACACTTAAGATCCAGATGGTGAAATTCCATCCAGATATGAGGAGACAGTCACTAAAGGCCTGGAGACAAATAGCAGCTACTGGCCAATGGAAAAGGTCTCTACTCCATGACCTTGAGCACTGGGAAAGCAGGAAGGTTTTGCTGATGTTGCAGGCTGTCTATTATCATGGTGTTTCTCAACTTTTTTTTTTTGCCTACATTTTTTGGTAAGAAATATAAATGTATATAATATATAACTATATATATAATGGAAACAGAAATTTCCTAAATCAATATTTTCCCCTCCCCTTTGAAATATGCTTATTTTCTCTCATTTTCTATTCTGCTCTATTCTATTTCATTTCTAAAATGTCGCTCAGATGGAAAACAAATCTGTGGTTTCCAGGGGTTATGAACAGTATGCCTGGCAGGAGGAGACAGTGACTATAAAAAGGTAATTTTGCCTTTCGTGGTGAGGGAGAGTTTTGTATCTTGATTATGGTGGCAGTGATCATACACGTATATATGTATGACAGAATTGCACACACACATAAAGGTGTGCTCGTAATAATGGGAAATCTGAGTAAGGCCACTAGTCTGTAGTAGGTAAATGTACTGGGCCAGTGTCAGTTTCCTGGTTTTGATAAGGTGCTATAGTCAGCTAAGATGTCTATTGGGTGAAGCTGGGCGATGGGTACACGGGACCCCTCTGAACTACTTTTGCAACTTCTTGTGCATGTCTATTTCAAAACAAAAATGTTTTGAATATTACTCAAGACCCATTAAATTACTCAAGGTCACAATCCGTAGTTTAAAAATGAAACCCTGGTTCACCAAGAGTGGATGTTGGATCAGCAGCAACTGTGCCTACATAAACTGATTTGTCTGAAGAGATATATCGACCTGTGCAGACCTGTATTTGAACTGGCTGGGACTCCACAACCTTAAGTCTCACTAGCCCCCGCCTCAACCCCTGCCAGTGGACGGGGAAGCTAGGGGTTGCACAGAGTAGACAGACTTTTATTTCATTTTCTTTGTGTGTCATCCTCTAAATGTCCCTACCCTATCCTTCCCCCATTTTTTTTTAAACACTTGATCCTGGGTCACCTGGGTTAAGAGTAGACTTTGGCTTAGGAGTCAGACTTTGGCTCAGGTCATGATCTGACAGTTCCTGGAACCCTGCGATAGGCTCTGTGCTGACAGCTCAGAGCCTGGAAACTTCTTCGGCTTCTGTGTCTCCCTCTCTCTCTGCCCCTGCCTCGCTCATACTCTTTCTTCCTCTCGCTCAGAAATAAAAAATAAAAAAGTTAAAAGACACTGATCCTCATTCCACTGCTCGGACATTAGAGCACTGTTTCTCAAAGCGCCTCGTTGGCCCCCTGCCTCACTTAAGGCTATGAATGCAGATTCCTGCTACTCACTGAAACTCACTTAATTAGATTCTTTGGAGGCGGTGTTCAGAAATATACACTTTTAAACAAGCTTGCCAGAGGTTTTTATGTGCACCACGTTGGCTTGAGAAGCTTGTTGAAACCCGATCCGTGAATATGCAGGACGTCAATTACAACACTGGAAGTGAATTTGAGTTAAAAAGTTCCTCTGTTGTGAAGATAGGATTTCCGAGGTTAGCTTTCGTTCCAACTTATATGATCTTTGAGCAATAAAGTTTCCAATGTTGACATAAGCCATGTTTCCTGCCTTTGATGACAAAAACATTACTTTGGTGACTCAGTTTCTCCAAATGGGAGGACAAAAATTCCAGTAATCTCCCTAATTCACAGCACTTCCGTAGATAATGACCGTTTGTTCTCAGATGGAAGTAATTTCATTAGCATAAGTGGATGCATATTTTATAAACACAGACGCATGTGTTTCATATTCTTCTCATATTTATTTACACATTCTGTAAACACATGTATACACAGAGCCACATGGACATTTTTAGAAGAGCACATGGAACATTTTGCACATGTAAATACCACAGTTGATGCCTCTGGGGCTTTTTTTCTCAGGTGGCAAATCGGTTACCACTCAGAGGCTCTCAGTTACTACTTTTCCCAAATAAAAATACACCCAGGTCAGCCTCTGGACTCTTCTCAATCTCCCTCCTCCTCTCGGAATGTCCTGGCCTCTAGAGCGTCTAATTTATTGGGGAACTGATGCATCCTAAAATGGTAATGATTTCTAGTAAGTCAATATCATGGTTTCCAGATAACATCTCTAAATGTACCCAGCCTTAAAGAAGAGAAGTTAGATTGACGAGGTGCCTACTTTCCGCCAAGAAGATTTTATAGCTCCCTCCTATGAACACCAAAGGTCTTGGACATACTTGGAGTCAAGTTAAAGTGAACCTTGTCCTGGAAATTCAGGCCCACACAGAGCTCAGTGGTGGAACGCGTGGAATGGCAAAGGTGGCAAAGGTACTCTTAGATGTTAAGATATTTTCTTTCGGGGCACCTGCCTGGCTCAGTTGGAAGAGCATGCAACTCTTGATCTCTGGGTTGTAATTTCCAGCCCCTCGTTGGGTGTAGAGATTACTTAAAATGAATACATTTTTAAAATAATAAAATAAAATGAATAAATAAATTTTGGAGCGCCTGGGTGGCTCAGTGGGTTAAGTGTCTGACTTCGGCTCAGATCATGATCTCACCGTCCATGAATTTGAGCCCCACATCAGGCTCTGTGCCAACAGCTCAGAGCCTGGAGCCTGCTTTGGATTCTGTGTCTCACTATCTCTCTGCCTCTCCCCCTGGTTGCACTCTGTCTCTCTGTCTCTCTGTCTCTCTCAAAAATAAAATAAAAACATAAAAAATAAATAAAAAATAAAATTTGAAAATAATAATAAAATAAATGAATAAATAAATTAAAACTTAAAAAAAATAGTTTCTCTCTACTGAGCCTCTTACACGAGGCTGAAATAGACCCAAATGTTATCTCTTGCATCAGAAGCACTCAGTTAACTACAATCCAGTGTCTCTTGAACTAAATTTTATTTTTTTCCAGATACTAAATACAATGTGAGAGGGAAAAGAATGTTAGGTAGAAATGGTGCTCTACCAATGTTCTCTTGATTTAAACAGTGTGTTTTGGTCCAGAGACCGTGTGATCCTGTTTTCCCCCCTCTTTAAATTTGTTAAGTTTTGTTTGGCTTTTTTTCTGATAGTGAAGGCAAAAATAATAACTGTCGCCTGCTAAGGGTTTACGTTGCACCAGGAACATCCTAAACCTTTTACATTCATCCTTGCAAAAGGGCTAGGGGGTTAGTGTTCTTGTCCTCATTTTATAGGTGAGAAAATGGATGCTCAGAAAGAGCCAATGGCTTGTTCAAGATTACACAGCTAATTAGTAACTGATTAATAAAAAGATGTGAATCTAACACCCATGTGCTGGGTTGGATAGTGTTTCCCCAAGTTCACCTATTTCCCAGAACTTCAGAATGTGACCTTATTTGGAAATAGGGTCATCACAAACATAATTAGTTAAAGTCATAGTGGAGTAGGGTGGGCCCCTACCCCAATATGGTGGTGTCTATAAAAAGAGAAGAAACACAGAGCTCCAGAATGCCACGTGATGACAGAAGAGGCAGAGACTGGGGTGATGAGGATGGCTGGTAACACGTGAAGCTGAGAGAAAGACACGGAACAGATTTTCTCCTAGAGGCTTCAGGGAGGACATGACCCTATTGACAAGTTGCTTACCGACTTTCAGTTTCCAGAAGTGTGAGACAATAAAATTTTTGTTGTTTCAAGCCACCCATTGTGTGGTACTGTGCTACGGTGGCCCTTGGAAACTAATACAGCCCATGACATACTCTCCAACCTGTTTACTGTTGAAATTTTGGAAAATTTCAAAGAGAATTTACTTGATCTCAAGTTCCAGAGCCAACCACTGTGGATTGTTACATTTCAGGCTCCCTTTACTTCCTCCCCACGTCCATTCCACCCATTTCTATGTTTAAAAATAGTACCAGCACTATTGTGTATTTTCTTCTCCTTTGTTGTTTGGTCAGCTGTATTCTTTACGGGATGTTCCTTTAAGATAGTGAAAACAGCTGTGAACGCCAGCATCCTCTGTGTTCTATCATCATCATCAACAACCTCATCCTCATCATTTCAGTTCCTGGAAATTGGTCTGGTTGAGATGATGGTGGGACCCATCTGTGATGTGGAACATTGGCACAAACAATGGAACAACTGGCTATGCGTGAGGTCCCCAGAAGATGGCAGTGTGCATCATAAAACCATGCCATCCACATTTGGCCACTTAGCCACCAGCCTGTGAATCCTGGTAGATGGCAGGTGACAGGCCTTAGGCTCCAGGAAGGACCTTTGTGAAGGATACTGGAAACAGCAATCAGATCGCTAATTAGCCTGAGAGGCCACTTGGAGTGAATATTTTCAGGCTTTGCAAGGTCTTTCTTGTTTTGTTTTGTTTTTTTATAATTAAATTGTTTTGTTTACTTTTTAAGTTTATTTATTTTGAGAGAGAGAGAAAAAATGAGGAGGGGAGGGGCAAAAAGAGGGGGGGGACAGATAATCTGAGGCAGGTTCTTTGCTGACAGCAGAGAGCCCAATGTGGGGCCTGAACCCACAAACTGTAAGATCATGACCTGAACTGAAAGTCAGATGCTTAACCGACTGAGCCACCCAGGTGCCCTGCAAGGTCTTTCTTGGTAAAGAGAGAAACTGAACTGCCACTCTAAGCCCTTCGCTTGAAGAAATTTCCCATTCAGACATTGGAGATTGTTGTCACTAATATTTTGACGTATCAGCTACAATCTCTATAATCTGTCCCTTACTGATCTAAGGGTTTAAGGCAGGCATCTCAGTTCCCATGTATATAGACTGTGCATAAAAGAAGGGACGGTTCAGCAAGTATGAAGCAGGGAAAGCTTGGAAGGAGCAAGGAGACAGAACACCAGGACACTATTTCTTCAGTGTTTACTAGCTGTGTGATTCTGGGGTTCTCACTTAACCTGTCTGAGCCTAAGTATCCTCTTGTTCTGTTTTTATTTTGTTTTTCATAGGCAGAATGTCTGCTCTGCTGATCCTGCACTGTCATAGCATAGCTCAAATGAGAAATGACTATTAAAGCTATAAAATATTTTTGTTATCAATTATTTTCATAGCAGTAATTCTCAAACATTATCTTAGATTAGAAACACGGGCACAGCTTACTAAACAATGGATTGCTGGGCCCTGCCCCAGAGTTTCTTTTTCTTTCTTCTTTCTTTCTTTCTTTCTTTCCTTCTTCCTTCCTTTCTTTCGAGAGTGAGCATGAACAGGGGAGGGGCAAAGAGGGAGGGTGACAGAGAATCCGAAGCAGGCTCCGTACTGTCAGTGAGCAGCCCAACATGGGGCTCGAACACACAAACCACGAGATAATGACCTGAGCCGAAACCAAGAGTCGGACACTTAACCAACTGAGTCACCCAGGCACCCCACCAGAGTTTCTGATTCAGTAAGTCTGGGTGGGCCGGAGAATTTGCAGCCCAGACAAATCCCGGGGGGATACTAATGCTGCTGTCAAGGAGGACACCTCGAGAGCTCTCGAGGACACCTCTAGGTTACTTCTTAATGCAAATTAAAGAAATTATTTTCAAAACATTGGGAAATGGTGTCCTAGCCTTTATCCTGTGTGTATGTGTGGTCAATACCTAGATGTAGTCAAATATGTAACTATCTTTTAGATTATGTCTCTTCTGCTGGTCTATAATTTGTAAGAGCAGGTGTTTTTGCCTTATGGTATCTGCCATAGTCCACCCACCATGGCTGCCACCACCAGCTAATGGTTGCTGCATGCCTAGTGGGACCAATGTGGCCCTCAGGGTTCCCTCAAAGGCCAGAAGGGAAGCTCAGTGAAGACAAACACCTATCTTGGGAATGCTACCAGAAGTGGTTGGAAGTGTTTGGGTCACTGCTGGCTCTCCAGCCCCTTACCCTGCTCTATTTTCACCATAGTACCCCAAGTCTTATAATACAATTTTCTCTTGTTTCTTAGGTTTATTTCTTGTTTACCATCTTTCTCTCTGCCCCCAGATATAAGGAGCAAGAGTTTTGTTTACTTCAGTATGTCCCGAGAGCAGTGGCCAGTGAATAAGAGGTGCACAAACATTGCCCTGAATGAATGGATAAATGCTGGCCATGCCCTGCCTTTTCCAGTCACTCCTGATTCCACAAAGCACACATGAGCCTACTTACCGCCTTCCAGGATGACCACAAGGACTGTGGCATTGTTTTAGGGAAACACACACTAACCACAATGAACTATAAAACCCAGGTACTCAGTTCACGTTTAGAGCATGAGGTGGGGTTTACTGTATTTAGATTTTACCAAAAATGACAGTGCTGCTGCATTTTCTACATTTTATGGATTCTGAGGTCAAGGCTAGGTAGCTATTATTACCAGTTTGAGATTCTGTTTTTTCTGATCCTATAACTTGTGATTTGGGTTTTGGGATGGAACTGATCATAAGGTTGGTTCAAGATGATGATTAAGATTCTGCACTAAGAGCCTGAATAGACTAGGAAGTTGTAAAGAGAAGGCTCAGAGGAACCAGAAGCTCAGAGAAAGTATAACCTGAAGAAAAAAGATATGCACACCCAAATAAATGCTCCTGAAGTCCAGTTAAAAGGCAGTACTATGGGGCACCTGGGTGGCTCAGTCGGTTATGCATCTGACTCTTGATTTCGGCTCTGGTCATGATCTCACAGTTTGTGAGATTGAGCCCCGCGTTGGGCTCTGTGCTGACAGTGTGGAACCTGCTTGGGATTCTCTCTCTCTCTGTCCCTTCCCTGCTTGAGTGTGTGCTCTCTCTCTCTCAAAATAAATAAATAAACTTTTTTTTCTTTTAAAGGCAGTATTAGTGGAACTAGCAACCATTGAACACTGACAACGTTGCAGGTGGCAAGCCGAGTGCTTAGTCTTCAGGAACGTTTAATTCCCTACCCTATAAAGTATACGCTAGGCTGTACCATATGAAGTTGTCATTTTTATAAGTCAAAAAAAGGTTGAGCACAGCAATATCATTTGCTTAAACTAAAAATTATCATTCCCATCTTATAGATAAGGAAAATGAGCTTCAGAGGGGATAAATAACCTGTCATCAAGCATTTGGCTAGAAAACTATGGAGTAAAAGATTTTGAACCCAGATCTGGTAGTCTCCAAAGACCGCTCCCTTCCCACTATATTATGAGGCTCTTGAAAGAAGATGAAGCTTAGGAAAAGCCATAAAAAGCCAGTTTGTATTGTACTGGTCAACATTTCTTTTAATAACTTATAGTTCTTTACTCTTCCTTTATAGTCATAAATAATGCACTTCAGGAGAACTGTATGTACAACGTTGAAGGAGCCTGAGTACTGAAAGAACCACAAATGGCTGTTTTCAGGTTATCAAATTTTAATAACATTATTTTGTTGCAATACTGCATCGAGCCTTTTAAAGAGAATGTTCCAAGAACTCATCATGTGATTATAAAATAATAAGCCTGTTTTTACAGAGTGATGAACAAGAGCCAGTCCCTCCTTGTGACAATATTCAGAATGCCCTAAATTTTTTAAAATCCTAAGCACATAATCCTCAAGCAAGAGTAGATAAAGCACAAAGTAATATAAGCAGAGAACTAAACAAAACGTGATCAAAATTAATCTGGTACATATTAAGGACACTCTTTTTTTAATGTTTTTATTCATTTTTGAGAGGCAAAGCACGAACGGAGGAGAGGCAGAGAGAGAGGAAGACACAGAACATGAAGCTGGTGCCAGGCTCTGAGCTGTCAGCACAGAGCCTGATGTGGGGCTCAAACCCACTAATCACGAGATTATGATGTGAGCCAAAATCAGACGCTTAACTGACTGAGTCACCCAGGCGCCCTGTGACACTCTTGATCATATCTCTGAATGATAATAGTCTAGACGTTGGTGATTTTTCAGTTAACTGTGATGGGAATCTTTGGGGTCTTGTCTTCAGTGTTCTGGTTTCATTGTTGTAAGTCTTCCCTTCTAGTGTGTTGTTTCATCCTAAACGCACACATTTTCGTGGCACTACTTAGAAGCTTAATAAATATGGCACAAGTAAGTGATGTTGAAAGACGAACATCTTGGTATCATTTTTTCAGGCAGGTGGTAACCACTGTGCTAAACACCAGGATGAAAATAAAGCAGCATTAGACATGTTTCTGGCTGCTCACATTGTATGTCTCAAGATGAAACTTCTGTGATCCGACACTGATTGGTGGATGAACAGAACAGAAACAGTTTTGGACTTCACGAGATTTTGACACTACAGCAGTAAGAGGGGTAAAAACGTGAGTTGGTCAGTTTAGACATCCTCATTCACATGCAATGGGTAGAAATCCTGCCATTTCCACAGTATTAATAGCCACTCTCCAATAACTGGCTTTTTCTAATTGTGACAAGTTGTAACAAGACAAGATGGAGGCACACAAGTAGCTGTGCCAGAGGGTTAAATGTATAAGGAATGGGGTAAACGGATTATAATGGGGATTCTTATGTCCAACTTCACTTAATGAAGGATCCTGATCAGAATCAAATACATATGATGCTTCATGGTATCAGTGGTGTCCAGTGTCACCTCGTTTAAGATAAAATCTGTTGGGGCACCTGGGTGGCTCAGACGGTTGAGCATCTGGCTTTGGCTCAGGTCATGATCTCACAGTTTTTGAGTTCGAGCCCCGCGTCGGGCTCTGTGCGGACAGCTCAGAGCCTGGAGCCTGTTTCAGATTCTGTGTCTCCCTCTCTCTCTGCTCCTCCCCTGCTCGTGCTTGCTCTCTCTCTCTCTCTCTCAAAAATAAACATTAAAAAAAATGAGAAAAAAAAGATAAAAACTTGTTTTCCAGAATCTCCTCTTTGTGTGGTTCCAGGTTAGATTAGCTCAAAAGAGGAATTTACATGAGGACGTGAAGCAACAGCCATACCTTTTGGAAGGTCACGGTGGTTAGATGCAGTGACAGACATTCTTACAGGTGCTGGAAGATTCCAGATTGTTCTGTCTCCTGTGCTCCATATCTCACTCTTCTTCCTGGCTTCCGGCCCCACTGACCAATGGCAGCCCCCAGGGCCATCATCAGATGCCTAGCTGTGTAGCCCCAAACACAACAGTTTCTCCTCCAGCTGCTTCTTGGTGATCCCATCTGGGGGGTCTGGATGTGCTTGGCTTCTGGGACTGATGATGCCAGACTCCTGTGATCCCCTGATCTTCCTTTTAAGCCTTCACTTCTCAACACCTCCCACCATTTTGTAAGGCCAAATTCCTGTAACAGAACCTGCCTTTCATAACGCAAGGTGGTTCCCTTTTCCTCATTGGACCCTGACAGAAATGGCAACAATTTAATTTGTAATAGCTCTGTTGTTTGAAATTGAATACACACTCATAATCTAAAAAGTTGAGCAATATACAAAAGTATAAGGAAGAAAGCAAAGAAATAACCCCAAATCCCATTTACTTAGTCTCACTAACCAGAAATAGATTCGGTGTTAATTTTCCACCAATTTACCTTCTATCCATCCACAGAAAAAAGGAGAAAATTGTTGTAATGGATCTGGGTAAATAATTAAGTTTCATGCCATTGCCAGCCTGAATCCTATATGTGGATTATTTTTTGGATTGAAAAATAGATGTGCTTGGGGCGCCTGGGTGGCGCAGTCGGTTAAGCGTCCTACTTCAGCCAGGTCACGATCTCGCGGTTCGGGAGTTCGAGCCCCGCGTCGGGCTCTGGGCTGATGGCTCAGAGCCTGGAGCCTGTTTCCGATTCTGTGTCTCCCTCTCTCTCTGCCCCTCCCCCGTTCATGCTCTGTCTCTCTCTGTCCCAAAAATAAATAAACGTTGAAAAAAAAATTAAAAAAAAAAAAAGAAAAGAAAAATAGATGTGCTTATTTCTCATTCTACGAGCCTGCTTCATAAGCATATATGTGAAAGAAAATTTTAAGTGGCATTTCTCCCTCATTTTAATTAGGCTCCATATATAAGACATTTTTGTTCCAATCGTAACTATAACTACAAATACCTCCCTTCCTCAACCCAAAGAAGCAGAGTTGAGTGTAATTTGTGGCACACTCCATTTCTAACTTGAGTATCATTGCATTTTTTCCCAGAAGAGCAATCTCTTGGGAAAAGAGTCAGGATACTTTGGGTAAGATGTCATAGCAACAGCTTAAATGGAGAAAAGATTGTGGAAATATATCTTCCCACACTTTCCAAACCCAGACTTATGCTCCATTCATGCTTTTAACCATGAAAGACCCAAATAAAGCATGAGAAATTGAAATCATTTTTTTTCTTTAAAAGCACCCCTTAATTTCCCCTCCAGAAAACAGGTTGGAAGAGAATATTTGGCCCTTGGCCCTTTGCCATAGATAGATCCCAAGACCTTCCAACTCTGCAAACCCTCCAGCATGTACCACAGGATGGAACAATGGGATTGAGCTGAGCTGTGGTTGATGGACAAGGGGACAGCCTCACTCACTAGTTTGGGGGCTCCCTCCTACAGACCAGCTTCCCAGAACAGAGGATTCAAGGCTCACATTGTATGCCAAGGCATAAGTGTCAAGCTACCGCTCCACTTGAAATAGCTCAAAGCTCAAATATTGAATCTGCAACAACTAAGAGTAATGCAGTAATACATTTCACTTATGGTCTGAAGATCCAAAGTTTAGCTCCAGCTCGGACACACATGTGATCTTATGTAAATTACCCAACCTCTCTGTTGTACAAGGTGAAGATAAAAATGACATAATGTCCGAAAACATTTTGTGAATTGTAAAATGCCATGTGCACTTTATAGAGTGTATCATGGCAATCCGAGTGACTGGTATGAGGAGGGACCATTCACTCCAAAGCATTTCCTGAATCTTCCACAAATTCTCCAGGCTCTGTATTCTCAGTGTCATCCCTGGCTTCATCCAAGAAGCCTGTCATTCCTTCTGCTTCCTCTGAGTCCCACTTCTGTATCATTTCAGATTCCCTATTTGCTGTTCCTGCACCATAATGTGGCAACCCAGATGTGGAATTCAGGTCCTTTCCTCAGTTTTTCCCCCCAAACTTCACACAAGGCCTGTGCTCATAGCAGACTTTGCTAAAGTTTTTAAGGAAACAAAGTGGGTTTGCAGAAACTCCAAACAACGTAAAACTGAGTCACTGAGTGAAGTTTTCCTCCCTGCTCTTTGATCTATTTCCCTCACAAAACCAACATTGCTGACACTCTTCCTGGTCTCTTGCTACACTGCCTAAGAGACCTCCTCCTCCGTATTTAACCGTGCTCCCTGCACTCAATCCAGGCAAGTCGCCATCACCAGGTGTCTCCCTTTCTTTTTCTTCACCCCCAGTCTTTGCAGGGGAAAGGGAGCGATAAAGAAATTTTATCTTCTCCTGGAGGGTAAAGTATGTGAAAATCACCCCTCCCCCTTAGAAGACAGAAGTAGCTATATAGTCCATTTGTTTTTAACAATTTTTTTCAATTGTTCATTCATTCAATGAGTATTGAATTCCTTCAATGTGCCAGATCCTGTTCTAGATGCTGAGATGCAGCCACAACAGACAAAAATCCTGCCATTGTGGAGCTTCTACTCTAGAGCAGGGGGCAGGGGAGACAATAAACAAACGCACAATTAAAAGGAATGTATCCAGGTATGAGAAGTAGACAAAGATAAAGCAAGATAGGGCAATAGGAAGAAATGATGGTGGGAAGGTAGCTTGCAATTTTATGCTAAGGAGTCAAGAAAGGCCTCTTTGAGAAGGAGCCTTTTTAGCAAAGACCAGCAACATGCTTGGGAATGGATCGTGAGATCATGGGGGGATGATGTTGCAGGCAGAAGAATGAGCCTGTGTAAAGACCCCCAGGCAGCTTGCTATCACAACTGTATTCTATCTCCATGAAAGATAAGATTTCACTTTTAGCTTAGCTCAATGTTAAGAGTTCCTTTAGGGTCCCAGAAGTTCCTCAAATTTATCCTTACCTTCCTTTTGTATATCCTTTTGGTTGTACCTCCTAAATATATCTTGAGTCTATCCTTTCCTCTCAATCTGACTTACCACTGCATTCATGGGTTCTCCCCTGAATTACAGACATTGCTTCCCAACTGGAGAGTCCAGCCAGCTTCAGTCCCCATCTGAGTGATTTAGAATTTAAATACAAACGCATTGCTCTGCTGCACTAAATAGCTCAACCAACTCCCTCCAACCCCCATACACTTACAGTAAAATCCCACCCTCTCAGCATGGCTGCAGCAAAGATTATCAGGGCCCTACTCCTATCCGCTAGCACTGGCTGTTCCAGGTTATGCCCAGAGCATCTTACTGTAAGCACCTGCTGCTCTTCACTTGAGGGAGTTCTTAGTTTGAGCAATGGAGCATAAGTGCCAGGAAATTAATGCTCCTGGGCAGCAGGCTTCAGTCAATGATAAATGGGAACTGAAGGATGAATTCTCCATCTTCCTGGCCCCTGGGGCAGGGAAGCAGGGGAAGAGGGAGAGAATAACTGAGGTATTGTCCATGATATCTCCCAGATTTTCCCAGTGGAATCGACCCCAATGGCCCACAGGAGCAGTCTGCTCCATAATGCACATTATTTTTGCTTCCTTCCCTTTTCTGTCTTGCTTCCCCACTCCTCCACCAGTGCTTCATAGAATCACCTCTCCCAAATAAATTACTTGTACTCAAAACTTTGTGCTTTTGTTATTGTTGTAAGTTGAATTGTGTTTCCCAAAATCATATGTTGAGTTCCTAACTCCCAGCTACCTGTGTATATGACCTTATTTCTTTATAGATGTAATTAAGATGAGGTCACACTTGATCAGGGTGGGCCCTAATCCATCCAATATGATGTGTGTTCTTGTGTGCATTTGTGTGTGTGCGTGTGTGTGTGTGTGTGTGTGTGTGTGTGTTTAGTTACTTTAAGACAGAGTACGAGCAGGGGAGGGGCAGCGAGACAGGGAGAGAAAGAATCCCAAGCAGGCTCTGCGCTGTCAGCTCAATCCCACAAACCGTGAGATCATGATCTGAGCTGAAATCAAGAGCTGGTCACCCAACCAACTGAGACACCCAGGCATCCCAAAGTGTGTTCTTTTAAGAAGAGGGGAGACACGCACAGGGAGGAGAAGGCCATGTGAGGGGAAGGCCATGTGTGACAACAACACAGGGAGAATGCCATGTGACAAAGGCAGAGGTTGGAGCAATACATCTACAAGCCAAGGAATTCCAAGGATTGCCAGGAACACCACAAGCTAAGAGAAAAGCAAGGAACAGATTCCTCCATAGAGCCATCAAAGAGAGCATGCCAACACATTGGTTTCTGACTTCTGGCCTCCAGAACTATGAGATAGTAAATTTCTGTTGTTTTAAGCCACCCAGTGTGTGGTACTTTGTCATGGCAACCCTAGGGACATCAATGCAGTTATCTATTGCTATGCATAACAACTGCCTCAGAACTCAGTGACAAAAACAACGGCCATTTTGTTTTATCTCACAACTTCCTGGGTCAGGAATTTGAGAAGGACTCAGCACAGTCTTCTGTCCCATGTGCTGTTGACTGAAGTTACTCACTGGTATTCAACTAATAACAGGGCAAGTCCAGAGTATCCAAGACAGCTCGTTCATGTGTCTGGCACTTGGGTAGGGATTTCAGGGATAGAAGGCTGGACTCAGCTGGGACAGTTGTCCGGAAGGTCTCCACATGGTCTCTTTAACATGGCTATCTTAGGGTTGTCACGGTCCATATGTGGCAGCTCAGGGCTCCCAGAGAAAAGGTGTTCCATGAGACCCAGGACGAAGATGCAAGCTTTCTGTGACTTGACGTCAAAAGTCCCAGAAGGTCGCAAATGAATAAATAAACAAAAAGCAGAATCAGACCTATAAGTACAGAGAACAGACTGACGGTTGCCAAAGGGGAGAGTGATGGGGGGATGGGCAGAATGGGTAAAGGGGAGTGGGAGATACAGGTTTCCAGTTGTAGAACGAGTAAGTCACAGGGATAAAGGCACAGCATAGGGAATATAGTCAATGCTATTGTAATAGTGCTGTAAGGTGACAGATGGTAGCTACACTTGCAAATATAGCACAAGCTATAAACTTGTCGAATCACTTCGTTGTACACTTGAAACTAATGTAACAATGTGTGTCAACTGCACTAGAATTAAAAAAAATTTTTTTAAAGGATGGCACTTCTAACGCATTCTATTGTTCAAGAGGGTCACTAAATTCAGTCCAGATTCAAAGTGTTGGGAATAAGATTCCCCCTGTCTCAGTGGGGGAAGTAGCAAATCTACTCACCTGTCTCACCTGTCTCAGCGTCTGCTGCTGGGGAACCCAACCTGACACAACAGCCTACAAGAGCCTTTAGCATCTGGCCCCTGATCATCTCTAGGGGCATCTCTGGCCCTCACATTCACCTTTGGTACCTGATATGCCAGATTCCTCACTCTTTTCTAACACCCCAAGTTTTTGTCTTGCTTCCATGCCTTTACTTCATTTTTTTATACACAAAGTAAAAAATATATATACACAATAGTCATTCTTGCTCTTCTCTGCCCAAAATGTCTTTCCCCCTGATTTTTGCTCACCAGGCAAGTGAACTCCTCCTTCAAGACCTAGATTACTGGACATCACCTTCTCCATCCCAGCAAGGTCACATATCTCTCTTCTTGCTTCTGTCTCAACTGCTGGGTAAATATCTGTTTGCTTGTCACTGAGTTCCTCAGGAGAATGGACTCTTCTACTCTCTATTTCTGTACACGCATGTCTGTTGATGGATGAATGATCTGTGGGCCCTAAGAACCCCAGGGTAAGTATCCAATCAATTAAGCAGATTGCTGAAGTTTTACATCAGTGTTATGCCAATTCTTGAGTGATCTTCTTGATTTCAACCAGCTCAGTGTAGGAGATGGTCCTCAAGCTGTCATAGGAAAAAGAGACATAGGTGAGAAGACAAATCAGAGAAGATGGGCGGGGGGGGGGGTGATGAAAGAGGTGATGGGGATTAAAGAAGTCACTTGTGATGAACATTGGATGATGTATGGAAGTGTTGAATCACTACAGTGCACACCCGAAACTAATATTACATTGTATGTTAAGTATACTGGAATGAAAATTAGAAAAATAAAAATAAAATAATGGGACAGCACATGCACTGGATTGTCTCTACACCACCATTTAATTCTCCTTGTTCCTTAATAGGCTTTGTTGACATCTTAAGAGAGTTGTCTCTTTCTTGTCCCATGTCCAGTATAAAAGAAGTCACAAGTGCTCCCAACAGGGAAACTTTTGTTTATAGATTCAGTCAGTCCTACTGAATATAAGCTGGAATAAACCACAAAGGCAGTACAGGCATTGGTAAAATCTTTCTACATAGGGATTAATAGTAAATATTTCAGACTTTGTGTGCCAAGAGGCAAAATTGAGAATATTTTGTGTAGATGCATATATAACCAATTTAAACGCAACCTTTGAAACATTTTTTAAAAACATCCTTGAGCTGGCAGTCAGTGGGCCAGATTTGGACCATGGGTCACGGTTTGCCAAGCCAGGGTGTAGCAAATTGGGAGCAAGATTTGAGGCAAGGAGAGCTGGGCTCAAGCCCATACCTGGTCACTTATCACATGATCCTCGGCAGCCTCCTCTAGTGCAGAAGGCCCCATGGAGATTCTACAATATAGAGTCTCTGCTTCTGAGAGGATGGAGTAGAGTTAGGAATCCTGGCTGACCTCCCATGTTCCAGGGCCAAAGGGAGCTCCAGATACTTGATCCTAGCAGAGCAATAGAGAAAAGGAATATACTTAGAGCATTGAACCCCAGGGAACAAACTGTGAGCTTAAACCCCACCCTAACACCATGTTGAAGGCCTAGTGATACTGGGCCATGGATTATGTAAAGGGACCTATATGGTGGACCTCAAGCCAATGCAGTGACAGTGGTTCCAAGCAGAGGTCCCCACCCAACATCCAATCCATTTGCATGAAGGCCCAAACACGCCTCTCACAATCCTGGATCCAGTTCTTTTGTTAGTTAGGGATTAACTTATACTCAAGTCCCATTATCCAGGAATTCAGTAAGCCCAAGTGTTCTCAGCCAAGGGTTGTAGTGTCCTGCAGCATCTGCAAATGTGCAAAGGTGTTTCTGGTCAGCCCATTGGCCTTTAGGGAAGCACATTTGCCAGAGATGATACACATTCTACAATTCATGGAACAGACCCACACAATGAAGACATGTCCTGACCAAATGCCATTAACACTTCCATTGAGAAACATGGCTACTGAGGCACTCCAGCATCTCTTGGCTGTTGGAATGGGGATAGGCGAGACATCCTCTTTATCTTTAACTCCAACGAACTTCACCTTTCTCATCTAAGCTCACAGATGCTTGCAAGAATCAAGACATTATGCATATGAGAGACTTTTGTAGAATGGCAAATGTTAAAAATCTATCAACCATTGTTATTATTATGAACAACAGTGTTCTCAGGTAGCTTCTAAATGTGATGCCCTTTTTGAAAAAGTAGATGAGATATAACCTACATGCAGTATTGTGGACAAATCTTAAGGTATAGCTCAATGACTTCTCACAGGTGTGCATACACTTCTTTACCACCCAGATCAAGATATAAGATGTTCCCACCACCGCTAGAAAGTTCCCTCATGCCACTTTTCAGTCAATACCCGCCCCCAGAGGCAACCACTCTTTTGAACTCTCTATAGATTACTTTGCATATTCTTGAACTTCGTATAAATGGAATTACACCGCATACACTCTTTTGTGCCTTCTTTTGAGACTCAGCCATGTTACATTGCTTGTATCAGCAGTTTATCCCTTTTTATTGCTGTGTCATGACATATATCTTTTTTGGGTTGAAAGGAATTTTTTAACCTCACACTTAGAGCAGAAGCAACAAAAAATCATTTCCTTCCCAGCACGGCTTCTGATCCTGGTCTCTTTACCAGCCTTGCTCCCATGCTTGGGGAATTATAAAGTCAATTAGCTTTCAGCTGCATTAGATTCAGACCACACTGTCATCCCTAACAACGACAAGGTCCTAGAGGGGAAAAGGATCTGTTAGCTTAACATTCATTAATCTGTTTATCTGTCCTTCCAATCAAAATTTGTTTGTCCCATAATTAACTGTTTTATTTACACAGAAATAAGAGAGACAGACTACTCTCTCAATTTGGGAACATGGTGCCTTAACACAAAAAGTACACATGCTGCAAACAAGACATGGGGAGTGGAATGGAAAACTCCACTGAGTGCTTTCCTGGCTTCTTGCCATTCTGTGACTACTTAATGATATATATATATATATATATATATTTTTTTTTTTTTTTAAGCCAACTGGTCTCACATTTAGGCCAATTTTTCTTTTACTAACATGGTCTTTTTTGTCTTTGATCCAAAACAGATTGAGAATCAAGGAAGATATATTCTATCCACAGTTTTATTTAAATAGTCTGTTCAATTTCCACTAATGACAATCATTTATATATCTTTGAATATAATATTGGTGCTAAAGAACACAAGGCAAAGGCAACATTCGGAGCCCAAGTTGAGTAAGAATTTCACAGAGATGCAGGTGAGGTGGGGTTTTATCAGATTGGTCAATTTGGTCTGCTAATGCCCCTTGCTGGAAACGAGTGCCCCTCAAGGAAACGAGTGAGCCCATAGGGAAGTGTCTGTCAACAGTCTACGGGTTTACGTATATGGTGCCTAACACATATCGTCAATGGTGCCATATTAAGTTGAATCTGGACTCCCTTCAAGGCTGAAAAGAAACTCAGGGAGAAATGACCTTACATTACCCCTGCCCCCACTTCTTGTCACTGACATCACTGCCCCAATCAATATTGCCAGTATGAGTCTTTGTATTTCATTGCTCTGTCCCAGGGCTCACCCCAGTTTGGTTCCTCAACTAACCCAAGAGGTGATTAGGAAAATGTTATTGCCACACTGAGAAGTTTATGGGGCTAAATGAAGCCTGTAAATAATGTAGTTAGCAAGTGGAGGCGGTTCTGCCCCTTTTCCTCTTCTGCCTCCAGGTCATTCAAGCTGCCCTAAGGAAAGCATCAGAATAAGCCCTTCAGAATATTTCATAAAGGCTAATTAAAAGACAGACTCCCTATTTTCATGTAATTAAATAGAAATCTTGCCTGTAGAATCAGAATAAAGTTGCTTCATTTGTCCCACTGAACTGACCAAAAATAATCAGGTGTTCTGACTTACTGTCTGTCTTCTCTCCCACCACTAAAAAATAAGCTCAAATAGGACAGTGACTTTGTTCAGTTCACCATTATATGCCTGGTGCCTAGACCAGCGCCCAACACATAGTAGATAGACTACACCTACTTGTTAAATAAATGAGGGGTTGTAGAAAAGAAAGAGGAAGGAAGGAAGGAAGGAAGGAAGGAAGGAAGGAAGGAAAGAAAGTAAAACTGAGATAGGTGAAGTGGCTTGCCCAAGGCCCTGTAACCACAGTAACCTGGGTATTGAAGAAAGATTGACTGTAAATATCACCTCTTTGTTAAATCTTTTCATTTCCTTCTTCATATCTATTGGCAGTATTCATGGTCTTTAGAGGGGATAAAAGAGGAGAAGAGTTGTCACTTTTCTAGATAAACCCTTGTAATGAGTCATCAGAGTTACTGTATATCATACATGAGAAAAAGAGCAATAAAGATGCTTTGGGAGTGAATACTGGTGACTGGCTAGGCCCAACAACCAGCCAGTAACTTGCTGACTTACAGCATACGATTCAAATCCACAGGTCACAACATATCCGAGATCTTAGCCAGGCTAAGACTGCTGTAATTGCATGGGTATTAAAGGTCTGGGTAGTTAGTTGCCCCAAGGGTCTTCTATTCAATCTACTTTTTTTTTTTTAACCATGTAACCTAAGATTCTTGTATATCACAAGACATGCCCATAGAAAAGGTAGAGTTGAGAGCTGATGCTCTTTTTCTTCATGCTTAGGGTATACGAAAGAAATATATCTGTTCACAAATATGCAAATAATTGACTTAAAGTCCAACTGATTTGTAAGAAAATTCTTGAATCACCTCCTGGTGTTCTAGGAATTCAGTATTTCTCAGTGCAAATATCAGACTCCTACTCAGATACACCAAATGGAGACTTGGCTGCTTTTGAAGCATCTATTTACTTAGAAGAATAAAGCCCACACTTAAGAGAAAATGTGCCTTATTTTATTTGATGTTCCAAATGCTTCTTTGCTTAAGGATTACTCCACAGAGATGCCAGCACAGACAATGCAGCTTTATAGTGAAAAGTAGATCCAATCCAGCTCAATATTACCTATTCATATTTCACAAAATTACAAGGCTCACAGCAAGGAGAAGGAGGAACCAACACAGAGAGAAAGTGCTCCTGCTTCCTGGAAAAAAGGAGATGCCAATATGGGGATGGTACCACATAGCATGCCTTAATGCCTTTTTAAAAATTTATGTGTGTACCTTTCTCCTTCTAGTATGTGTTCTCAAGATAGAGAGCAAATCTGTGGCTTTCCAATGTTTTCTACCAGCAGAAAAATCACAGTAACCAAGCATACCTGAAAGCTCATAATTTTCCTGGCCAGCCATCTTTAGGTTTATTCCTTTCATTGCATTAGAAACGGAGTCTAATTAAGGCAACTGGGGAGAGAGCAAGCCAAATTGGATTTTTCTTATAGCTTTCCCTTCATCTCACAGAATGATGTCATTAAATGTTCAGACTATGAAATGCCAAGGAGAGCCTATTTCCTATGGGTCATGCTGGAATGCCAGGGAAATATGCCACAGAATGTCATAAAGCTTTACAGCGCTACAATAAAACCTACACGGAGGCCAAGCAGAGTTTGGGCATTTACTTCTCTTTGTAAACAGACTCCATGAAGCCAGAAGGAACCTAGGTGGGAAGCAATGCAGGAAATAATGAAGTGAACAGCATTGCATTGCCACTCTGCAGGGTTTTTGGTCTGGAGGCCTCTTGAATGACTCAAAGGCTTTACGTAGAACTGAGGATTGGGACTACCAAATCACACACCTTCTTGGCAGATATACTTGACCACAGGTGGCTCTTGAGTTATAGGGCTCTATTACGTGGCCCCTTGATACCTTTTTATAATTGAGCAAGCTCCAGTGGGCTTTCATAATTGAGGTATATTAGTCAAATCGGTTTACCTCATTTGTTTGCATGAACCCTGTGATTTGAAGAGTTAAGAGTTAGGTTATAATCCACTAACCAAGTTTGCTTCATACAATTGATTTCCTTAAATTAGGATAGCTTGATTTCATTCTCAGGTGAAAATTATGTAGTCAGACTCCTCTGCTTTTATTGTTTTCATGTGTCTAAGCAGTAGTTGAGTCCAGATATAACCATTTGTGTTGATGTTGATCAAAACATGTGACTATTACCAACTACCCAGCCCATATTACTAACCTGTACTGTGTGTAAGGCATGGCTCTAAGTGCTAGGAGATAGCCATTAATCCAAAAGCAATAACACCTGCTCACAAAAAAATAAACTAAACACACATCAAGATGATTAATAACATAAGCCTATGAAAAGGGCAGAGAAATGCGGCAGTTTAAATTAATAACTGGAAGAACATGAATGGAAACAAGGTCAAAAGAGGTAAATATAGCTTATGAAGATCAGGGAAGATGTAAAATTTAAGGGCGGTGACCTGTAAGGATGGTTAAGCAGAGAAAAGGAACAAACAAGTGGAAACTGTTACCAGACATCTGACTAGAATAAAAGGTTGGTTATGTTCCTCTTATGGACTATCTCAACTGCAAAGCTGAGGAATTTAAGCTTGTTTTTATAGACAATGGGGAGATATAGAAGTTTCTTAACAAGGGACTTATATTATCTGGGACTATTTTATCATGAGCAACAGAGAAGCCAAGTTGACCTGGCCCAAACAATACAGTGACTTTGTTGGCTTACAGAATGGAAATATCCACAGGTGATACTGGCCTCCAGTGAGGCTTGATCTAGCAGTCCCAACAAGGACATCAGGGGACTCCTCTATGTCATCTCCATCCTCACATGCCATATTGTCCCTCCTTCCCATCCCATCTGCCTCACTGGCAGCTCCAGGCTACTTGTGGTAGCAAAATGGCTGTAGCAATCCCAGACCCCAGATCCCCTCCCACATCTTCCAGAGGAAGAATGAATATCTTTTCTGGTAGCACCTGTGTAAGATAGAGGTCTCAATGTCTCCTTGTGCCTTGATGGATCTGACTGGGTTACTGGCATATCTGGGAACCAGTGAAAGAAGTAAGATAAATGAAAAAAGCTGAGTCTAAGCCAGGAGAAGTAGGTGGGGTCTATCCCCTCTAAACCATAAGGCTCAAAATGAGGAAGGAGAGATTTCATAAAGGAATATCCAGGTACTGTTAGGAAGAAAGAATGGCTACTGGGTGGCTAGAAAGTGACAGATGTCCACTAGAGGGAATAACACAATAAAAGAAGCATTATGTGATAGGCAAGACCAGTCTACCAAGGTGGTGATTTCAGACCAGACCCAAGGGTGATTTCTCAAGTAGAAAGAATTATTAACATTTTTATTTGGAAATAAAGGAATTATCTTTCTAGAGATGTCAGCATTATTCAGAAATCATATCCATAGTTTTCAAGTTTATTCTGGACACTGACCAGCCAAGAGAAGGCAGTGGGCATTCAGAATGCATGAGAAAAGCATGGTCGGCCTTGAAAACTGCCTTTTTGTGTGTGTGTTCCTTTTTTTAAACTATTGGGCTCAGCCCTTTGGCCCTCACAAAAGCAAATTTTGACACTGACTTCAATAGAAGAAGGAAGCCACATTTTCAATAGAAGGGCATTTTTTTTGTCTGGCTTCAGTCACTGCAGCCGGAACCCATTGTGAACTACAAAGCTATCTGCGCACAAATTAGGAGCACACCCACCAGGCCTTGCCAGCTGTTCTGCCTTCTTCAATGAAGTCACAACTGTCGTTGCCACCATAGTTCAATGCCACAGCAACAATTGTGAGGGCTTAGTGTCTGTATTTCTCAAAGTTTCTGGGGGTGGGGGAGAGAGACAGGTGTCCCCCACCTGGCTTCCTACAACAGAGGCTCACACTCCCCCCAACACTTACTTATCTGCTCTTTGCAAACGAATGCAGTCCCAGGTCCCAGGAGAGTGTGAAACTAAGCAGTGCTGGGAGAAAATCCTTGAATGAGAAGGGTTGACTGAAGGAAGGACAGCGAATTCTAAAGAAGACAATTTAATGGTGATTGGAGATGTGTCCCTTATCAAGTGCATCTGAGCTTGACATGATTCTCTAACCCTAAGAGGAACTCCTTTATGTATGGAAGGCTTTTAATTCACACGAACAGGCTGAACCATCACAGCTCTTGATTGGGAAGGAAAATGCAAGTTCAAGTCAGAAAGAAAAATGAGGAGTGAAGCAAGAGTCTTCCACTCCCAGCCTAGGCTTGTTGGTACTCATTGAACAGCTGGACAGAGAGGGATTTATTCTTATCCTCTCTGGCAGTAAACACACTCAGAATAAGGAACGCTGATTTGATGCTAAGACCAAAGGCTCCAGGTTTAAAAAAAAAAAAAGTCGTCTTCCCCATGCAGATGGCGCGCCCTTCTTAAACACAGCAGCTGATAAATGACCCATTGAAGATAATACTGTGTGTCTGAAAAAATCTGATACCGATGAAAAGTGAAGAGAAATGAACATCTGCAAATTGCTTAGTGCCAAATAAACAGGGCCTAGGTATAGAGAGGCAGAGAATGAGAACAAGAGGAAGCCAGGAGGCCCGGGATGGGTGACACATGATAGAATGTTTTTCCCCAAGTGTATCAAGCACTTGGTCAGTACTAAGGTTTTTGACATTTAAAGCTAGTGGGAGCTATTTCCACTACTGATGGTACCAAGGAAGTGGCCTTGGACTTGTTTCTTCCCTTTCCTTCTCTCCCCCTTGTTCCCTATTCTAAAATATCTCTTTGCTAAGTAGCTTGAGCTTTGCCAACTAGTTTCTAAGGGCCTTGAGGCACAAAACAAATGCAAACAACTCTAATTCAATTTTCTGAAAGCTCACCAAGCAGATGCCACTGACGACATTGCTCACTTTTGCCTAAAGAGAACAGGACAACCACATCTTTGTGCCACAACAGCAACATCTTTTTCTTGACTTTTTATCAGTCTGTGCCCATGACAGTGAGTGACACAGAGCAGCTCCTGATAAAATCAGTAGTCTTCCCCACAGCCCCCCTCATTCTGCTCCAGTCATTGAAAAAATAAAGTGATATTTCTGTGTTTAGTTCTTCTGGCGCTTTCTATCACAACTCCGTATTTTATGCTTATTTCTCAATTTCTTGACTTTAACATGAGACTTTTTTACTAACTCTGGTAAGAAAGATGATGTTTCAGTTGACTTTTGTCTCCCCCATCACTTCTTTCTACTTCTTTAGTGCTTGAGAGTTAGATGGTGATTATTAGATCTTCTACGAGTGATTGTTTAACTATAAATAATATACTATACTTAAATATTATTATAAGATAATAAATAGTATACTTGAATCTCTAGTTATTCCAGCAACTTCCTCTTTTATAAGATGAGGATGTTGCCTAATTGGGGCTTGTCTCCTTTTCTCCCCACTTCTTGCTCTCTGCCTTCTGTTGGCTACAGACTTTCCATTATATCACCAAGATGTGGCCTAAACCTCCACCATGTCTTCTGTGCTTTGACTGAGACTAGTTCTCGAACTGGAAATCCAATGCACAGAGGTGACCACTCTTTTACTCTTGGTCCCTGCCAAAGAGATGTATTCCTTTCCAAAGTCAACTATATTACCAAGCACCAGCTCAAAGAGGCACCTATTTGATTGGGGGAGACAATCATAACAGAGACTTTTAGCATCCTACTCATTTTCCTGAGAGTTTCAGGAAACTCTCATTTGCCTGAGAGTTTCAAGATATAACCTTGAACCTTGCTTCTTCAATCATTGTTTTTGTGTAAATTAACACCACTTCACCTGCCAAACAAACCCACCACCCAAGGTTTTCTGATGCAGGGAACAAAGCACCAAACTACAAACACACAGAACTTTTGGCAGTCAAATGCCCCATTTTAATTGTTAATGGTCTCCAAGTGTATTCATCAACATTTAATGGTGCCCCTTGAGCAAGCTTCTAAATATGTAGAACTCAAACACACCTCTTTCCAGTAATGGAGATCTAAACGTGACTAGGGTTAATAGGAATAAATTTGCTTTTTAAAATATAAGCTGGAAAAATTTCCATTGCAACCCAATGTTTCTTGATAATTGACAGAAAACAATCTTCATATGTTACTTGAAGTTTAAAGTAAGTGCAATAGTATAGCAGTACTTAACTTTTTCTGAGCAGCTGCTAAGATGGCCAACTGTCCTAGTTTGCCTGGAACTTCCTCAGGTTTAACACTGAAAGGCCCACATCCCAGGGAAGCCCTGAATCCTGGAAAAGTCTGAGATGGTTGATGCCCCTGCATATGGTAACAATGATGACAGTCATATTATTTGTGTTCATTATGGGCCAGGTGCTATGGTAAGTGATTTAGATCGTTTTCAATATTAACCTTCATAATAACCATGCAAAGTAGGCATTACTAGTATCCCCATTTTAGAGTTGGGAAAACTACAGCCTGACAAAGTCAAATTACTTCCCAAGCTTGCAGAACTAAGTGGCTGAACTAAGATTCAAACCCAGGTTATCTGAGTCCATATTCGCTCCCATATTAAAACAAATTCCATCGCATTTTAGATTAAGGTTGTCAGATAAAATACGAGGCACCAAATCAAATTCAAATTTCAGAAAGGCAACAAGTAATTTTGTAATGTGTTCCCAACTGCATGGGACATACTGATCCTAAAAAATTATTCATTGTTTAACAGAAATTCAAATTTAACTGGACAACTTATAATTTATTTGCTAAATCTGATGGTCGTAGTTTGGGGCAATCACCTGTTCCAATAAAAATAAATTTTTATTGATGCTTTATGTGGCCCAGTATATTTATGGGCTGGTGAGATCTAGCGAGACAGGTTTCAAATTAAATGAAACCAAATAAATTAGAGCAAAAATACATCCACGTATTGTTTTATTTGAGCAACCTGGTTGATCTACATAGCCTCTTTCTGAGATAGAGTCGTAATTCTGATATATTTGGCTATGAGAATGGAATGAAAGTAGGGGACATTTACCCATTCATTCATTCATTCACCGTGTGTTGAGTGCCTACTATGTTCCAGGCACTATTCCAGATATTAGGTTACAGCCAAATAAAACCAACTCCTAGTTCTCCTAGAGCTTACATTTTCTAGGGGGGAAATGGGCACTCAATAGATACACTAGCAAGTAACATGTTTTCTGGGAGTGGTATAAACCATGAAAAAGAATACAGCAGGTTAGGAGGCCAAAATGAAGTGAGGTGTTGCAATAGCTATAGTCAAGAGAAAGTATCCAGTAAGGAATAAAATCCTGAATGAAGAAACTGAAGCCCTGTGTATATGTGGGAAGAAAGATGTTAAGTAGAAGAAAGAGCGAGCGCTAAGACCCAGAGGTGAGAATGTGCTGGGCAGGTCAAAGGCATAGCACAGAGGCTGCAGACAATTAGGTAAATTGCAGAGTAGGAGGCAATGAAGCTAGAGAGAAAGAGGCAGGGGTTAGTCACGTAGGGCCCATTGGCTGTGGTGATAACCTTGGATTTTATTCTAAGTGTGAAAGATTGTGAGCAGGATGTTAAGTGATCAGGTTTATACTTCAGATTCACTGTGGGTGCTGTGCCAATAGAGATACTGTTGCAGAAGTAGAGGAGAGAGATGCTAGTAGCCTGAATTAAGATGGGAGCAGTAGAGAAGGGGACTGTCACATTTAGGCTATATCCAGACGGTGTGACCCAGGCAAATGTGACATTTAAAATCATTACCGGTGTCGTCACAAGGGAATCTCCAAGATTAAGGAGCACTGCTACTTTACATTATGATGAGTCATTTGGACTATTAGTTCAGAGTTTTTCAATGTGGTTGCACTTTGTAAGCACCCAGGGGACTTAAAAAATACTAACGCTTTGGTCCCATCCTTTGAGATTATGGGAGCACAGGCCTGGACACTGGGTTTTTGTTGGTTTGTTTTTTATTTATTTTTAGAGAGAGAGTGAGAGCCCACAGGGGAGAGGGGCAGAGAGAATCTTAAGCAGGCTCCGGGCTAAGCATGGAGCCCAATGCGGGGCTCAGTTCCACAATCCTGGGATCGTGACCTGAGCCAAAAGGAAGAGTTGGATGCTCAACTGACTAAGCCACCCAGGAGCCCGACATTAATTTTAAAGTCTCCTTTAGAGAATAGTGGGAACGCTGGGGTGCGAAGAGATAACATTTCAGGGCATGGGGCAGGAAAGGAACAAGAGTAGATAAATGAGGGCAAGGAATTCATCAACAAAGCTTTGTTGTTAAAGCAAGTCCTATTAAAAACACGCAGAGATGAAAAAAGGATGGGGAAGGCGCCTGGGTGGCTCAGTCGATTAAGCGTCTGACTTTGGCTCAGGCCATGATCTTGCAGTTTGTGAGTTTGAGCCCCGTGTCAGGCTCTGTGCTGATAGCTCAGAGCCTGGAGCCTGCTTCAGATTCTGTGTCTCCCCCTCTCTCTGCCCCTCCCCTGCTTGTGCTCTGTCTCTGTCTCTTAATAATAAATAAGTGTTAAAAAAAATTAAAACACTCAGAGATGGCTATAACCATGTATGGTTCCAAAGCCTCTGGCTCTGGAGAGATAGGACAAGTGTTCTGCATGACTACAAACTTTGGGGCTGCCACAGCCTCCCCCACTTCCTGCTTCCCTTTCCCATATACACTCAGAAGCAGATCTGGTCAGCAGTAATTATTGTTGCCTTGCCCTCAAAGCCTGCCATGGCCAGGTGGTGACCTAACTTGCAAGTGTCATCTCCTTCATCAATTTTTGCCTAGGCCAATTCAGTTTCCATGGGACTTCAAGGTCTTAGAGATTGCAAGATAAATTGGGAGGTGACCAGACCGCAGTTCTCTTTTGTTCCTTTCCAGGGAAGGCATATGGCGACCATTCTCCTATACTCTCAGGAGCAGGCCTGAAATTCCCTTGCCATTGATGGGAAAACTCAAACAAAAATCAAAGTAATAATCAATGTCACTTAGTGAATTAGTGATGGAGACAGGAACAGAATCCAGACTTTCTAACTTGGGGATCTCCCGCTTTTAAGTCTAAATGCTTTTTATTTTAATCCAGCTGTGCTGAGTTAATAAGACTTTGACGAAATCCAGCCCTGTATTTTGTAGAGTTAACATATTTGATATTTACCTCAGCTATTTGTTGTCTGTTTAATAAGTTTTGTTTGTCTTCCCAGATGCACACTATTTGGCAGTGTATAATCACATACAATTGTTTACACCATTTACTGTTTGCTTTCAAGTCTTGCCAAGCAGGACTTGGTGTAAACTAGCTGTCTGCAGCAGCCACACTAAGTTAAGCCTTTAAAAGGGTCTAATCGGGCCTATATAAATAAACAAAATGGTATGGAAAATAAGTCCATACAAATTTACTCTGTGCCTGGCCAGCTGGTAAATATTCAGACCTTTTCTCCTACGGAACAGATGGGATTAAATCTTACTCAGGACAGTACAGTCCCTTTGTAATGATTACAGATAGCTATTTAAGTTTTAATTTAGAGCTATAGCCAAACCCTACATGCACACACACAAACACATACACGAGAAATCCTTTCTGTGGAAATAAATTTCAGTCATGGGATTAGCAAAGCTTCACTCTTTTATTTTCAGAGAAAATGGTCAGGGAAGCAAATTTCATAGCTGCTCATTAGAAGGCCAATGGGCAGGTCATGACAGGTGGGGAAGCACAGACAGTTTGATCATCTTTCAAACTAATAAAGGAGATCAGCAAAAATTACCCAACTAACTGCTTAGGCTTCTGAAGGAACTCCGAGTCTAAGGAGAGCAGTTTCTTTCTGAAAGTGTCCAGTGCAATCCATCCCTTATTGTAAAATAGCTCAATGCTTACTTCTTCCCAGTAGTGGTTGCAGGGGTCCTATGGCATAGTCTTTGTGTATGAAAACAATGCAATATCACATAGGAGTTTTCGAACTGGCTGAGAGTTAATATTAATAGTCCCTTGGGTAAAAAGTGAATTTTACATTCATTTCTTCAGTAAATGTTAGTTGAATAGCCACTGCATGTCGGGCACTGTGCTAGGTGTCACAGGCCAGGGCAGCAGATTTGCAAAGATGGAAGGCCTAGTCTTTGCTCTTGAAGAATAAATAATTTAGGAGATTTTGTCTTATTTTTTTAAAATTTTTTTAACGTTTTTATTTTTGAAAGAGAGAGAGACACAGCACAGGCAGGGAAAGGGGCAGAGAGAAAGGGAGACAAGGAGTCTGAAGCAGGCTCCAGGCTCTGGGCTGTCAGCACAGAGCCCCACGCAGGGCTGGAACTCATGAACTGCAAGATCATGACCTGAGCCGAAGTCGGATACTTAACCGACTGAGTCACCCAGGCACCCCAGATTTTGTCTTCTTTATGCCTTTGTTCACGCTCCTTCCTCCAGTGAAAAGCCCTCTTCTGCTACTTCAGAAGAGGCACAGATCCTTCAGAACTCTTTGATTGCTCAAGCTACGTGTACACTCATTCACGCCTGGTTCCTCCTGCTTTGAGTCACATGTACTTGGATGTAAACCTGTATACTCCATAGGCCTCAAGGGCAAAGGTCAGATCTTGTCGATCTTGGTATCCTGCATCTAGCAAGATGAGCATTCAAAAAATACCCGTTGAATCAATGAGTAAGTGAACAATAGTAATATTTCTTTGAAAAATGGCAAGCTATTTGAATAGTTGATTGGTGTGCTTGAATTTACCTCCCCTGAAGTGGTAACAGAATGGTATTTGAGCTTGTCCACATTGTGTAATTAATACCAGAAAGGTTTCTTCTGGCTAAAATCCTGGGAGAGCATTTCTATTTCATCCAGCAAATTTTATTTAAAGTGCCTTTTTTGGAATTGCTGTTGATTTTGGAGCGTGTGTGATGAGGGCATTGTGGTTATGTTTAAAAGGGAGAGTCCTTGTATGTCAGAAGTACATACTGAAATATTCACAGATGAAATTAGGTGATGTCTGGAATTTGCTTCACAATAACTGGGGAGGGATAAAGAGTAGGAATTAAAATGAAGAAAGACCAGCCACGAGTTGATTGTTGTTGGGACGATGGATACATGAAGGTTTGTTAAACTATTCCCTTTACTTTTGTATGTTTTAAATTTTCCACATATAATTAAATTTTTTCTTTACATTACAAAAAAGAATAATCCTTTTTAAAAAAATGTTTATTTATTTGGAGGTGGGGAGAGATTGCATAGGGGAGGGACAGAGAGTGAGAGAGAGAGAGAGAGAGAGAGAGAGAGAGAGAGAGAATCCTAAGCAGTCTCCATGCTGTCATAGCAGAGCCTGATGTGCGGCTTGATCTCACAGACCATGACATCACGACCTAAGCTGACATCAACAGTTGGATGCTTAACTGACTGAGCCACCCAGGAGCTCCCAGAAGAGAATAATCTGATGTAAGGGTCACAACTGGACAACAAGATGTAAAACCACAGATCAAAGTTGCTTTTGCTCAGAACACCCACAATGCTGTAGTTTTGGGATGAAGTAAAAAAAAAAACAAAACAAAGAAAGAAAGAGGGAAAGAAAGAAAGAAAGAAAGAAAGAAAGAAAGAAATGTACACTTCACTTCTTTAAAATATTTTTTTTAATGTTTATTTTTGAGAGACAGAGACAGAGTGTGAGCAGGGAAGGGTCAGAGAGAGAGGGAGACACAGCATCCGAAGCAGGCTCCAGGCTCTGAGCTGTCAGCACAGAGCCTGAGCACAGAGCCTGAGCCTGGGACGCTCAACCACCTGAGCCACTCAGGCGCCCCTACACTTGCTTCACTTCTGACCATGCCATTTCTTGACCCTCAGAAGTTGTCACTTTTCTGAGGGCCAAGATTCATTTTTCAAGGATTACAACCTGACCATTTCCTCTTATAAGCACATTTGCTATAATTATTTATGGCACACTCTGAGAACCTGTGTAGACAAAGGAAAGAAGTGTATGGTGATGCCAGGATCTCACCCCAGAAATACGTTGAGCTCAACTCTGGAACACCTCCACTGAGGATGAGTAAATGAAAAATCTTCCACCTCCTACCCCCATGCTGTGCTCCACTCTAGCAATTTTCGTGAACCACGTATTTCTTGGATAGCGTTGTTAGATAAAATACATGATGGCAAGTTAAATTTGAATTTCGGGTAAACATTAAATAATCCTTTATTAAATAGAATTTTGTCTCAAATACCCACGTGGGACATATTCATTTTTGTTTGCTAAATCTGACAACCCTATTCTTGGGGTTTATATGGTGCTTATAGCTCCAATAGTTAGATTAGTTGATTAATTAATTAAAGGATGATTTTCCATATTCAGTTGGTTTAATTATCCTGAAAAGCCTTTCAGCCCTGCCCTTCAGTAAAACAATGAACTGAAAAAGGCCCAACTTTACTCAAAACCACCAAACTGTGTAGAATACCTGTATTTTCAAATCTATCTTTATTTTAAGCAAAGAACATATATACATTGTTAAAATCAAATAACACTAAAAGGCTGATAATAAAAAAAATATTAGGCTTCTGCCATGCCCTCTTCTGAACCCTAGATCCACTCACTCCTTAGAACCAAGAGTAAGGTGAAGTCATCAGTCCAGTGGCTACCTTCATATCACTAAAAAATAGCCATATAATGTTATTTCAGTTTTTGGCATTATATATTGAGTTTCCTTTTAGTAAGTAGGGATTTCACTTCTTTCCCACTATTCTCATTCTGTCCTTCTGGTTTTATTACCACTTTAGGGAAATCAATAATCACATGCTTGCATCATTGTCATTACTTCTATGGAATGAATCATGTCCTTCAACATCATATGTTGTAACCCTAACCTCCAATGTGATGGTATTTGGAAACAGGGGCCTTGGGAAGTACTTAGGTTTAGATGAGGTCATGAAGGTGGGGCCCCACATGGGGTTAGTGCCCTTACAGGAAAAGGAAGAGAGACCAGACTGCTCATTCTCTTCTGTTTCCATGTCTGTCTCTCTCTCCCTACCCCCCTTTTCTCTCCCTCTCCCCCTTTTTCTCATCATGTGAGGACACAGTGAGAAAGCAGCAGTGTACAAGATGGGAAAAGAGCTCTTACCAAGAACAGAGTCTACTGGCACCTTGATGTTAGACTTCCTAGCCTCCAGAACTTTGAGAAATAAATATATTTGCTAAAGCTATCCACTCTGTGGTATTTTGTTATAGCAGCCTGAGTAGACTGATGTAACCATACATATACTCACTGCAGAGCCAAATAATGTATTATGATTACATTTTATTTCTTTTATTAATTTTTTAGATAAGATTTTCTTTGTTTTTTTTCTAGCTTTATATCCTTAATTATTTGCATACATTCTATTATAGTGCAATTCAAAGTATGGCCCCACAGACCAACAATCAATACCATGTGGGAACTTATCTAAAATGCCTAAGATATTAGATATCCACATGCAAAAAAATATATTTAAAAAAATTGTCCAACTGTTTTTCAAAGTAGTTATACCATTTTAAATGCCAACAATAGTGTATAAGAATTCTAGTTCCTCTACATCCTTGCCAACATTTGGTATGGTCAGGTTTTTAAAAATTTTAGCCATTTCAGTAAATTTGTAGTGGTACAATGTTGTGATTTAATTTGCATATCTGTAATGATGTCAAGCGTAATGATATCAAAATTGACTAATGATATCAAACATATTTTCATGCACATATTTTCCATCCATATATCTTCTTTGGTGAAGTGTCTGTTGAAATTTTTTTCCCATTTTCTCTTTGTTGTTGTTTATTTATTTTGAGAGAGAATGAAAGAGAGATAGAGAGCAGGGGAGGGGCAGAGAGGCTCACCACTGTCAGCACAGAGCCCAACACAAGGCTTAATCCCATGAACCATGAGTGAGATCATGACCTGAGCGAAAATCAAAAGTCAGATACTCAACCAACTGAGTCACCCAAGAGCCCCTGAAATCTTTTGCCAATTTTCTGTTGGCTTGTTTCCTTATTACTGAGCACTTTTTATATATTCTTGCATAAGTCTTTATCACGTATATTCTTTGAAAATATTTCTCTAGTGTATGACTTGTCTTTTCACTATTGTAAAGTGTTTTTCAAACAGTGTAAGTTCTTTTTTTTTTTTTTTAATTTTTTTTTTCAACGTTTTTATTTATTTTTGGGACAGAGAGAGACAGAGCATGAATGGGGGAGGGGCAGAGAGAGAGGGAGACACAGTATCGGAAACAGGCTCCAGGCTCTGAGCCATCAGCCCAGAGCCCGACGCGGGGCTCGAACTCCCGGACAGCAAGATCGTGACCTGGCTGAAGTCGGACGCTTAACCGACTGCGCCACCCAGGCGCCCCTAAAACAGTGTAAGTTCTTAAATTGATAAAATCCAATTTGTCAATTTTATTTTGTCTAACAGGTCATGTTTTTGTCTTTAAAAATTAAACACATGATACAGGCATCCCATTTCTAGGTATTTACCCAAAAGAAATGAAAGTGTATGTCTACACAAAGACTTGTACATAAATGTTTGTCACAGCCTTATTTGTAATAACTAATAACTGACAACAATGCAATGTCCATTAATAGGTGAATGGATAAACAGATTGTGGCATATCCATTCAATGGAATTCTATGTAGTAATAAAGAGAAATGAATTACAGTTTACCCTTGAATAACAGGGGTTTGAACTGTATTGGTCCACTTACATGCGGATTTTATATATATATATATATATATATATATATATATATATATATATATACAGTACCATACCATAAATGTATTTTCTCTTCCTTATGATTTTCTTAATAACATTGTCTTTTCTCTAGCTTAACTTTATTTTAAGAACATAGAATATAACGCATAAAATATACAAAATATGTGTGAATCAACTGTTTATGTTGTCAGTAATGCTTCCAATCAACAGTAGGGTATTAGTACTTAAGGTTTTGGGGAATCAGTTCCCATAACCCCTGAATTGTTCAAAGGTCAACTCTCCTGACACACACTACAACATGGCTGAATCTCAAAATAATTATGCTGTCAAAGAAACCAGATCGAGAAAGAATACATACTGTAGGATTACATTTATGTGAAATTCTAGAAAATGCACACAATCTATAGTGACAAAGAAAAAAAGATCAGTGGTTGCCTAGGAAGGTAGAGGAGTGCGAGAGAAGAGAGGATCACAAAGGGACAAGATGAACTTTCTGGGATGACAGGACGTCTCAGGTATGCAAATTATCAAAAAAATACCAAATTGTACACTTTAAATATGTGTGCAGTTTGTCATATGTCAATTATGCCTTGATAAAGCTGTTAAAAAATACTGACTGATAATCATGGTGTTATGTGAGTTGAGGGGAAATGTGGGGGGTGCTTTTCTTGGGCAGCTTCACAGCAAAGGAGATTGTTTTTGTAACTCCTAGAAGCATGATGGTACTGTCAAGAAACTAAAGTATCAAAATAAGTTCATGGAAAGGGCAACGCACACTGAGAAATGTTAGCTGCTGATGCAGTGGGTCTACAACAATGCAAAAACTGCAAACTTTTCATCAAGGTAGAAAACAATGCCATGAGCTGTTCATGTGTTCGGTTGGCGGTGACAGTCTTGCTGTCTATGTGACCCAGTCCACCCCTCCTTTAGTATTGATTTGTAGGTGCATGTTGCCACTTACACAGTTTTCCATCTCTTAGTGTGTGGTTTTTCATCCCTTTTTGGTTGTTTAAAAATTTCAACCATGATCATGTGTAGTTTCTTTCTTGGAAACGTCAGTCAGTTGAGTATGATATCAGCAAAGAATTATTCCTTGAAATCTTTCAGTGCCCCTACCTCTCCAGTATCTCTGCGAATTATCTTTGCCTCTCCTCTTTTCTATCATTACCTCTGCCCTCAAATTGTTGAGGATATCTAGAAGTTTCCCTTGGCTGGTTCAGGACCACTGAACCTGTGATTTTATAACCTTGTCCCACCCTGCCTTTCATGCAATTTTTTCTTGTGACTCAAGACTGCCTAGTTTCACCCTAGGTTTGCTGCAATATAAATTGATTCCAGAAAAAGTCTCTCCAGGGTGGTCGCAAGTGATCTGGATCCTCATGGGACATTAAACATTCTGAAGACTCTCTTCTCTTACAATTGGTATTTTGTACTAGTTGGAGTCGACAACAGTTTTGGAGTAGTTTAAGGTGACCATAGTTTTTTTCCACTTCCAGGTACCTTAAAAGCCTCCCTCCCCTAAGTAAAAGAATTCCTTCCCTAGGACCCCAGCACACTAGGAATGGTAACAATATGCTGGGACATTCTAGAGTTCTGTGTGTTCACACACAGACAAAATTACACAGATGCTCCTTTAATTAAAGCCATGGGGGCTTATTTGAACAAAGTTCAGAAGTCAGTGGAAATCCAAGACTGGAATAGTCAAGGTGTCTTCAATCAACTGTGCAGTAAACTCTACTCCTTTCTGGAAGCTGGCATGGCTCAAGCCAAGCCATCTGCTGTTCCCTCTAAGAACGACTAAAGCCACCCTCACTGTGTCTGCAAAAGTAAAGTAGATTTGCAAACCTTATGAAAGATTCAAGTAGGACACTATATTGTGCCATTGGATAGGTACTTTTAGAAAAGCCACCAAATGCATACCACTTTCAAAGACTGGAGTTCATGCTCAAATTATAATTTGAGGCATAAAGCCCACCCATGACATGTTTGCCAATATATGGTCTTTTAAATAGAAAATGTGAAATAAAAGATGGTGAAATTATTTATGACTGTAGCTAGAGATTTGGCAAGCTTTACTTCATATCTTGATAAATCATCCAAACACTGAATAGCATTTGTGTTCAATGGAGATAGAACTAGAATTAATAGGGTAATGTCATCGAAGAGTGTATATTATTAATTCTTAATGGTGTGACATTATTTTCACTGATGGAGATATTTAATGTCCTGGAATCAGAGCAAAGAGGAATATATTAGAAAATAAGTACTATTGCTGTATCATACCCCCATATATGGCCACCTACATGCAAAATTGTCATCTTTCTCTTTCCATCATTTGTTTCTGTTCCTTCTTTGAAGTTGTCACCTTCTACCCAAAGTAATGGACCCATTAGGAGTCATAAATGGCTCCTTTGTACCCATTGGTACAGGGCCATGTACTCATTAAAGTCTCATTAAATTGATCTCAAAATAAGGGAAGTTTTTGGAAATTCTCCAACTGCTATTAAGACAGGCATAGACTGTACTCATTATGAGTTGTCTTAATTTGGGTTCCCCCAACAACAGACCCTGAGACAGGGATTTAAGTGCAAGTAACTTATACCAAAGCTGATCAAGTACTGAGGGAGAATTAAGGAGGGAGGAAGGCCAATAAAAGGTAAATTACTGATCAACTTATCTCTGTGGGCAAGTAAGGCTAATTTCTACCGGGGATCCTCTGAGAGACTTTGCACAGCATACCTCAGAATCACCTGAGTGAGGGGTGAGGAAGCTGACCTTTTCATTTACCAATTCTTGTCCTCACTGGTTGAGTGTCACTTCTATGAATTAAATCTCTGTGCACAGGTCAAGTGGGTGCCAGTAACCAGAGAAGACCCTCATGCAGAGATATCCAAGAAGCCTGTGGGGCATAGAGGGAGACTCTTTGCAGGTGACCTCCCAGGTGGGTGTGTGGGGGCTGACTGAAGGGGGCCTCAGAGGTGGGTGTGAGGGGGGTCATCTGCAGGTACCCTCCTGGTGGGCCAAGGGGGTATTGGTGGAGCACCAATCACATCTGCTACAAGAACTCTGGTCAGGCCGACCTCGATTCAAAGCCTCACTCTGAAACTTACTAGCTGTTTGGTCCTGACTAAGGTGGTTCATCTCTCTCAGCCTTGATTTCTTCATCTGGGAGGATAATAATAGTGCACACCTAGTGGCAGTTCCAGATCCCAGGGTGTTAGGAAGGAGTGCTTAAGGACTTGTCTAGAAGCTGCATTTCCATTGTAAGCACACTGTTGCATTATAAGAATACATGTTTATTTGGGGTGCTTGGTAAAGATTACAAGGTTGCTAAGCTTCCCTAAAGCTAGTTCCATTGTACTTACCTTAGAGAAATACTGTAAAGATAAAATGCCTATAGGGCAAATATGATTGCATCACTCCCCTATTTAAAACTCCTCAATGGCTTTGCATTACCTTCAGGAAATGCCTTTTTTTTTTTTTTTTAGGGAAAAGACCAACACAAGGCACAAGACCATGTAAACCTGACACCCTCCCTATTAACTCAAATCTTCTTTCCTACCTTTGTCCTCCTCTCTTCTGTAAGTTTCTTGGATGTACCTGTCTGCCACAGGATCTTTGCATATACTGTCCCTCCTGGAATGCTCTTCAGCCCTCACATCCTTAGGCTAACCTGAACTTTCACCACTTAACTCTTCTTCTCACTCTTCTCCTTGCTTGGGCCAGCTCTGCCTCGACCCCACACTACCCTGGCTCTCCCATCACCCATTATCATCACTGGATGGCAGGGGGATAATTTCCAGGCACCTTAAACTTCAGCTTTCCAAGAGAAAATCCATTCTAAGGCTAGGGAGATAAAATGCAGAAAACGAAGACTTCTTGGGATGGGGAAAGACAGCTACTCCCCACTCATTCCTACAGCACTAAGAACAGACCCCAAATTAATATCCTACCATAATCATCTCATCAAAAGCTGGTTTCATATCTTACCCATATCCATTCATTATTAATGTAGGAAGAAAAATTGCTTACTGCTTGAAGTTCCTTTTATACACATTATCTTTTCAAAATATTACTATATTTCCCCGTAATGAGGAACTTCACAGTCAACAGCTGCTTTGACCATTGGCCTTTTCTGAGTACATTTCAGTCAATGAAAATACTTACTCATGTCTGCTTTTCTTTTAATTTAGCCAGAAAAAAATATTGAATTATCAGTTTCTCTGGATGAAAACCAAAAACACTGATGGAGAATAGGAGATATGGTGGAACATATTAATGTGGTTTTTTCCCTGTGTTCAAAAGAATCTCTCAAGAGCCTCTGCAGTGTGACTCTGTCCCTGGATTCCTGCTCTCTAAAACTTAGTAATAGAAAGCTACATTTTTTTTTTTTAAATCTATAAACACCGCCAACCAGAACAGTGAATGTTCACGTTGTCCCACATGCAACTTCATCACAGGGTATCTTCCTCTGAAAAGGCTAAAGGTAGGTAGAGAAAGAATGGTTGTGATTCTCCTCAACTGATTCTATCTTTTCCATTCTTGAGAATTAAAAAAAAAATTTCCTCTGAAATTAGGTTTTAATAACTTAAAAGAGACTGAAGCTTATGAGAAAGAACATAGAAATAGGCCAGACCGTATAATCTCTATTGATCTCCGTGATGTGATTAATCACGTTAGTTTTCTGGCAGCAAAAGTAAAACAGTGCTCAGTGCAAGAAATTTTTCTGAAATTCTTGTGCTATTGTTGGTCTTATTTACAATGAACACCACTGTTATACAGCCCAAGGGGTATGCAAGCATTTAACTTGGGATCTTATCTGGTGACCTGCAGATTTTAGTCAAGCTTTTCCGGGGGTGCAGTGAGGGATAGGAGGCAGCAATACTGTCCAGCTGCCAAGATTTATCTTTGTCCTCTCTGTAAGCCAACATTCTCATATTGCTATACGATAGGCCAATGATTACCTAGAGCCGGGTGTCTAAATTTTATCTAAAAATTTGCATGATTAGCAGAGGAATTTGCTTCATCTGCTGGGTGGGGTATTTTCACACTCCTGGCAATTAAACATGAGACTTGGGGATCTCTCTCCCCCCATCCTCTTCCAGAGAAGGCCACTCAGCAGCGATGTTTGTGTTCCCTGGCCAGAGATGAGTGGATTAGGCATACACACTTGACCTAAAATGGTCTTAATCATGCTCTTTCTTTCAGTGATTTGGAATTGGAATTAAGAGATCTGCTATCTCTTAGAAGGAAGAGATATAAACTTGAGTATTCTGAGATGACCATCTTTGCTTATTACATGGCTACAGAGCAAGAAAAAGTGTATCTAAGAAGAAAAAAAAGAGTAAAGCAGAAATACTTGAAAACAAGAGAAGAGAGAAGACAGCTCTACAGGCTTCCCATGGTTCCTCTGACCCAGATACATTCCTGCCTTTGGGTTCTGTGAGTCACTACTGTGTTTTTATAAGAAATTCCCTTATATGATACTTGAAACCAGAGTCACAACTAATACAAGCATCCAGCCAGTGGTAACCTTTTGTTACAAGACAAGAGATTAGTGTTTATCAATCCTTTTATGGAAGTGTTTATATTTTAAGTGGGTTTGAAAACCAGTTATTACTGACAGTAATGGAACTAGAAAAAATTAGTGACTTTTGAAGGGCTTTCAATCAAGTTGAATCCTACAGATTCTTAGGAATATATCTCTCTAGGTTGAGACAAATAGCAAGTTTTTGCATTCAGATAGAGTGTGAATGTGGGATGCGCAGATAGAGAGGGGGATACAGAAACTGAAGCAGGCTCCAGGCTCCGAGCTGTCAGCACAGAGCCCAACACGGGGCTTGAACTCACAAACCATGAGATCATGATCTGAGCCAAAGTTGGACACTTAACAGACTGAGCCACCCAGGTGCCCCTGCCCATTCTTTTAATAAATAAACATATTGAGCACCTTCTGGATGAGTCAGAACTGGGTGTTGAGATCAGCTGCTCACACTAGCCTGAGGCTGGCAAACCACTTAGTCTCTCCCATTCTGTCAACCACAACCACAACCACAAAAACCATCCTAGGGCCACGCAGGCTATCTTCCTTTGGCTTCTTGCACTCAATCTGTCTTCAGCTTTTTTAAAAAATATAATTTATTGTCAAATTGGCTAACATACAGTGTGTAAAGTGAGCTCTTGGTTTTCGGGGTAGATTCCAATGATTCATGGTTTACATACAACACCCAGTGCTCAACCCAGCAAGTGCCCTCCTCAGTGCCCATCACCCATTTTCCCCTCTCCACCACACCCCCAACAAACCTCAGTTTGTTTTCTGTAATTAAGAGTCTCTTATGGTTTGCCTTCCTCCCTCTCTGTTTGAAACTATTTTTTCCCCTTCCCTTCTCCCATGGTCTTCTGTTGTTTCTCAAGATCCACATATGAGTGAAAGCATATGATATCTTTCTCTGACTGACTTATTTCACTCAGCAAAATACCTTCCAGTTCCATCCAGGTTGCTGCAAATGGCATGATTTCATTCTTTCTTATTGCCAAGTAGTATTCCATCATATATATAAACCACATCTTCTTTATCCATTCATCAGTTGATGGACATTTAGGCTCTTTCCATAATTTAGCTATTGTTGAAAGTGCTGCTATAAACATTGGGGTACAGGTGCTCCTATGAATCAGCACTCCTGTATCGTTTGGATAAATTCCTAGCAGTGCTATTGCTGGATCCTTGGGTAGTTCTATTTTTAAATTTCTGAGGAACCTCCACACTGTTTTCCAGAGTGGCTACACCAGTTTGCATTCCCACCAACAGTGGTTCCTGTTTCTCCACATCCTCTCCAGCATCTGTTGTTTCCTGAGTTGTTAATTTTAGCCACTCTGACCGGTGTGAAGTGGTATCTTAGTGTGGTTTTGATTTGTATTTCCCTGATGATGAGTGACGTTGAGCATCTTTTCATGTGTCTGTTGGCCATTTGTATGTCTTCTTTGGAAAAATGTCTATTCATGTCTTCTGCCCATTTTTTTCCACTGGATTATTTGTTTTTCATGTGTGAGTTTGGTAAGTTCTTTATAGATTTTTGGATACTAACCCTTTATCCATTATGTCATATGCAAATATCTTTTCCCATTCTGTCAGCTGCCTTAGTTTTGTTGATTGTTTCCTTTGCAGTGCAGAAGCTTTTTATCTTGATGAGGTCCCAATAATTTAATTTGCTTTTAATTCCCTTGCCTTTGGAGATGTGTCAAGCAAGAAATTGCCTGCTTTCACCTCTAGGGTTTTGATGGCTTCCTGTCTCACATTTAGGTCTTTCATCCACTTTGAGTTTATTTTGTGTATGGTGTAAGAAAGTGGTCTAGTTTCATTCTTCTGCATGTTGCTACCCAGTTCTCCCAGCACCATTTGCTAAAGAGGCTGTCTTCTTCCATTGAACACTCTTTTCTGCTTTGTCAAAGATTAGTTGGCCATACTTTTGTGGGTCTAATTCTTGAGTTTCTATTCTATTCCATCGGTCTATGTGTCTGTTTTTTGTACCAATACCATGCTGTGTTGATGATTACAACTTTGTAGTAGCGGCTAAAGTCTGTGATTGTGATGCCTCCTGCTTTGATTTTCTTATTCAATATTACTTTGGCTATTTAGGGTCTTTTGTGGTTCCATAAAAATTTTAGAATTGTTTGTTCTAGTTTTGAGAAGAATGCTGGTGCAATTTTGATTGGGATTGCATTGAATGTGTAGATTTCTTTAAATAGTATTGACATTTTAACAATATTTATTCTTCCAATCCATCAGCATGGAATGTTTTTCCATTTCTTTGTGTCTTCTTCAATTTCCTTCATAAGCTTTCTATAGTTTTCAGCATACAGATCTTTTACATCCTTGGTTAGGTTTATTCCTAGGTATTTTATGGGTTTGGTGCAATTGTAAATGGAATCAATTTCCTGATTTCTCTTTCTGTTGCTTCATTATTGGTGTATAGAAATTCAACTGATTTCTGTATCTTGATTTTCTACCCTGCAACTTTGCTGAATTCACATATCAGTTCTAGCAGACTTTTGGTGGAGTATTTTGGGTTTTACATGTAGAGTATCATGTTATCTGCGAAAAGTGAAAGTTTGACTTCTTTGCCAATTTTGATGCATTTGATTTCATTTTGTTGTCTGTTGCTGATGCTAGGACTTCCAACACTATGTTAAACAACAGTGGTGAGAGTGGACATCTTGTTCGTGCTCCTGATCTCAGGGGGAAAGATCTCAGGCTTTCCCCATTGAGGATGATATTAGCTGTGGGTTTTTCATATATAGCTTTTATGATGTTGAGGTATGTTCCTTCTATCCCAACTTTCTTGAGGGTTTTTATTAGGAAAGAATGCTGTATTTTGTCAAATGCTTTTTCTGCATTTGAACCAGCCCTGAAGCCCAGGAATGAATCCCACCTGATCGTGGTGAATAATTCTTTTGATATGCTGTTGAATTTGATTTGCTAGTATCTTGTTGAGAATTTTTGCATCCATGTTCATCAGGGATATTGGCCTGTAATTCTCCTTTTTTGTGGGGTCTCTGTCTGGTTTTGGAATCAAGGTATTGCTGGCTTCATAGAATGAATCTGGAAGTTTTCCTTCCATTTCTATTTTTTGGAACAGCTTGAGAAGGATAGGTATTAACTCTGCTTTAAATGTCTGGTAGAATTCCCCTGGGAGGCCATCTGGCTCGGGACTATTATTTCTTGGGAGGTTTTTGATAACTGATTCAATTTCTTCATTAGTTATGGGTCTGTTCAAATTTTCTATTTCTTCCTGTTTGAGTTTTGGTAGCATGTGGGTGTCTAGGAATTTGTCCTTTTCTTTCAGGTTGTCCAGTTTGTTGGCATATAATTTTTCATAGTATTCTCTGATAATTGCTTGTATTTCTGAGGGATTAGTTGTGATAAGTCCATTTTCATTCATGATTTTATCTATTTGGGCTCCCTCTCTTTTCTTTTGGAGAAGTCTGGCTACGCGTATATCAATTTTATTGAATTTTTAAAAAAACCAGCTCCTAGTTTCATTGATCTGTTCTACTGTTTTTTTGTTTTGTTTTGTTTTGTTTTTGGATTCTATATTGTTTATTTCTCCTCTGATCTTTATTATTTCTCTTCTTCTGCTAGCCTTGAGGTTTATTTGTTTTTCTGCTTCTAGTGCCTTTAGGTGTGCTGTTAGATTGTGTATTGGTGATTTTTCTTGTTTCTTGAGATAGGCCTGGATTGCAATGTATTTTCCTCTTAGGACTGCCTTTGCTGCATCCCAAAGCATTTAGACTGTTGTGTTTTCAATTCATTTGTTTCCATATATTTTTTAATTTCTTCTTTAGCTGGCTGGTTGACCCATTCATTCTTTAGTAAAATGTTCTTTAACCTCCATGTATTTGGAGGTTTTCCAAACTTTTTCCTGTGGTTGATTTCAAGTTTCATAGCATTGTGATCCAAAAGTGTGCATGGTACTGTCTCAATTCTTTTATATTTATTGAGGGCTGTTTTGTGACTCCGTATGTGATCTGTCTTGGAGAAAGTTCCATGTGCACTTGAGAAGAATGTGTACTCTGCTGTTTTAGGATGAAAAGTTCTGAATATATCTGTCAAGTCCATCTGGTCCAGTGTATCATTCAGGGCCATTGTTTCTTTATTGATTTTCTATCTAGGTGATCTGTCCATTGTTTTTAGTGGAGTATTAAATTCCCCTGAAGTTACCACATTCTTACCAGTAAGATTGCTTATGTTTGTGATTAATTATTTTATATATTTGGGTGCCAACAAATTCGGTGCATAGACATTTATAATAGTTAGCTCTTCTTGATGGATAGACCCAATAATTATGATATAATGCCCTTCTTCACCTCTTGTTATAGGCTTTAGTTTAAAAAAATGTTTTAACGTTTATTTATCTTTGAGACAGAGAGAGACAGAGCATGAACGGGGGAGGAGCAGAGAGAGAGGGAGACACAGAATCGGAGCAGGCTCCAGGCTCCGAGCCATCAGCCCAGAGCCCGATGTGGGGCTCGAACTCACAGACCGCGACATCGTGACCTGAGTCGAAGTTGGATGTGTAACCGACTGAGCCACCCAGGCGCCCGACAGCCTTTAGTTTAAAATCTAGTTTGTCTGATATAAGTATGGGTACTCCAGCTTTCTTTTGACTTCCAGTAGCATGATAGATAGTTCTCCATCCCCTCACTTTCAATCTGAAGGCGTCCTCAGGTCTAAAATAGGTCTCTTGTAGACAGCAAATAGATGGGTCTTTTTTTTTTTTTTTTATCCATTCTTATACCCTATGTCTTTTGATTGCAGCATTTAGTCCATTTATATTCAGTGTTATTATTGAACTATTTATATTCATTGTGTTATCTGTAGGTTTCATCCTTGTAGTGATGTCTCTGGTCCTTTGTGGTCTTTGCAACATTCCACTCACAGAGTTCCCCTTAGGATCTCTTGTAAGGCTGATTTAGTGGTGATGAATTCCTTCAGTTTTTGTTTGTCTGGGAAAACCTTTATTTCTCCTTCTATTCTGAATGACAGGCTTGCTCGGTAAGGGAGATTCTTGGCTGCATATTTTTCCTATTCAGCACATTGAAAATTTCCTGCCACTCCTTTCTGGCCTGCCCAGTTTCAGTAGATAGGTCTGCTACTACTCCTATGTGTCTACCCTTGTAGGTCAAATCCTGTTTGTCCCTAGCTGCTTTCAGAATTCTCTCTTTATCTCTGTATTTTGCCAGTTTCACTATGATATGTCATGCAGAAGATTGATTCAAGTTACATCTGAAGGGAGTTCTCTGTGCCTCCTGTATTTCAATGTCTGTTTCCTTCCCCGAACTGGGGAAGTTGTCAGCTATGATTTGTTCAAGTACATCTTCTGCCCCTTTCTCTCTCTCTTGTTTTTCTGGAACTCTTATGATACGTATATTATTATGTTTCATTGAATCACTTACTTTTCTAATTCTATCCTCATGGTCCAGAATTTTTTTATTTCTTTTTCTCAGCTTCATATTTTCCCATAATTTTATCTTCTATTTCACCTATTCTCCCCTCTATCTCGTCAATCCTCACTGTCACTGCTTCTATTTTGTGCCTCACTTACAGTATTTTTTAATGGATCATGACTATTTTTAGGTTCCTTGATCTCTGTAGCAATAGATTCTTTGCTGTCTTCTATGTTTTTTTCAAGCCCAGTGATTAATCTTATGACTATTATTCTAAATTCTTGTTCAGTTATATTGTATATATCTGTTTTGATCAATTCTTTAGCTGCGATTTCTTCCTGGAATTTCTTTTGAGGAGAATTCTTCCATTTTGTCATTTGGCTAGTTTTCTGTCCCTTATGTGTTTTACAAGCTTGTTATGTGCCCTGCACCTGTGAGCACTACTATATTAAAGAGGGGTCATACACTGTCCAGGGCCTGGCCCTTCAGGAGGTGTTTTTTGGAGAATGTTATTTGCTCTCTGTTTTTGTGACTTGGATGACTTTATCTCCCTACTCATAGTGATGTTTTGGACCTTTCACCAGGTGTGCTTTGATTTGTTCGCTGAAGTAGCCTTGGAAAGGAAAACAAACAAAAAATAAACAAAAACAAAAACACACACACAAACGAAAAACCCAAAAACAAAAAACCAGAAACACCAGCTACAAGTAAACAGCAGGCTGGGGGTGGTGCTGATGGAAGAGGTCTTATCCCATACAAAGATAGAAATGACAGAGGCAAGGAAAAATAAAATAAAATAAAACTGACCAGACAGAGAAACTATACGACTTAATCCAGAGAGTGAGAAAGGAAAATAAAGAATGGGGTGTAGAACAGGTATAAAGAGAATAGATTAAATATGTCTGCTTAAATAAACCAACAACCTGAATAACCAGACTAGAGGAGAGGAGAGATAATAAGGAGAAAAGGAAGGAATAAATGTATATATATATATATTATATATATATGTATATATATATAATATATATAATATAATAGAACATAGTAAATATATTATATTAAATTATATATTATATCATTGCATATTATATTTTATATATGTAATATAATATAATATAATATTATATTATATTAAAATATAATATAAATATATTATATTAAAATATAGAATATAAATATATTATATTAAAATATAATATAATATAAAAGATATATAATATTATATATATATAAGAATTGTCTGAGAATGAAATCAGGCAATGCAAAACTGCTGGGTGCCTTGGAACCCGTGGCAGTGCTGGTCTGGCTCGGAGGAAGGGCTGTCCGGTTCCTCAGCATCAATCCTGCTCTCTTAGATGCAGAGTTACAAGGTGCAAAGGGGCGTGGTTTGGTGCAGGTGGGTACGGCCTCCCCTGTGGGTCCCCTGTCCCAGGCCCATCTTGTTGGTGATGGGGAGAAAAATGGAGACACCCAAGTCTCTCCTCCACAGACTGGGTGTCCAAACCACTGTGTTCATCCCATTCTCACTGCGCCTCAGGCACCAATGAGGCGGTTTTTCCTGCTCCACCGACTCCCACGCCTCCTTGGTGCTTGGCTGGAATTTAAACCCCGATGTCTTAAAGGGACGCACTTGCGGGTGCAGACAGTCTTTGTCCTTTGAATGGTTATATACTTCTTCCCACAGCACTCCAGGGAGGGGATTGCTTTCTCCTACTGTGGATTACGCCTCTGAACTAGTTACTGAGCCCAGGGCTGGCTCCCTTCCTCCCCAGGTGTGGGAACAGGGCAGCCAGTCCCAGTCCAGAGATAGCCTCCCAGTTAGAGATTGGGTCTATCTCCAATTCCCATCTGTGGTTTTTCTCTTGTCCAGATACAGTCCTACGCTTTCAACCTTTCTTTCTCTTCCCTTTGTCTCTCTGCGGAAGGGCATCCTTCCCCTCTGTTCCTCCGCCGCCCATTTTATGTCTCCCGCTTCGCAGTCACACTGCCATGGCCTGTCATGTTGTCCCACTGGGTCCCTGGAGGCGTCCCTCTCACTTTGCTGCCCAGACTCTTGGAGTTCAAGGTCCTTTGGCCTCAACACCGCTATGTTTGAGGGACAGGGGAACTTTGGTTCCGTACTTCTCTGCCATGTTGGATTGTCTTCAGCTTTCTTGGTTCCTCAATATCCATCTCCCTTGCCCAATTTTATCTTCATGTCCTGGTTTGTCTTTTTCACCATCCTGGATTTGCTATTCAGAACCCACCTAGGACACAATACCAGAGCTCTGATCTCTAATGAAATAGACCCCTTTTATCTCCACAATAGCCTGGAAGTTCTTTGATGTCAGGGACATATTTTTCATCTTTGTATCCTCAGACCCCAGAAATGTACCCAATATATGGCAGCACTCAGGAAATGTTGCTAAAAGAAAAAGAATGAATGTGGCTATATGACACAGGTCCAGTTAGCAAGGAATGTATCAATCTTATGTCTCACATATCCTCTTCTCCATTGAACATACTCCTGCGTTAGAGAAGAAAAGAGAGACCAGAGATGAGTGTAGAAGGACTTTCTTTTCTAGAAGCCAGAGGCTCTGTGCCATCTATGGCTGAGCCACGTTAGTGTTTGCTTTCGCTGGAATCCTCTGAAAACTGTTGTTTCCTTCTCTGGTAAAAATAAATATTTTATCATGAGTGCCACTCTCTTTCTTTCTAGGAATCACTGTATTCCATCCATTTTGACAATACTTTGATGGCTTCCTGTGCCTTTTTTTTCTTACTTTTAGTAAAAGGATCATCATTTTCAGTTTTAGTGCTCTTGGAAATGACCCTGTCACTCTAAGCCACAGGATCTCTTCTGTGTTTACTTTTCACATCAGCCTCAATGTGGCAATAAGATCTGTGGTCTAAACTGCTATATGAGTATAAAGTTAACCCTTAAACAACTTGGGGGTTAGGGGCACTGACCCCCTCCCAACCCTGTGCCGTCAAAAAATACACATATAACTTTTGACTCTGCCAAAACTTAGCTACTAATAGCCTACTGTTTACCCGAAGCCTTACCAATAACATAAATTGGTTTTATTGATATATATTTATATGTTATATGTAATACATACTGTAATCTTCCAATAAAGTAAGCTAGAGAAAAGAAAATGTTATCAAGAAAATCATAAGGAAGAGAAAATACACTTCTTACATTACTGAACTGTATTTATCAAAGAAAAAATCTGTGGTAAAAGGACCCACACAGCTCAAATCCCTGTTGTTCGAGGATTGACTGTATATAAAATCTATAGTAATCTCTTCAATCTATATTGACCAAGTCACTGAGATGACCTGTGGCCCATGTTGGCTAGGCCAATCATATTCAACTTTCATTTACCAACCATCCTTCTCTGGTATGATTTTCCTTTTAAAAACTTGCAAATATTTCATATCCTGAATTTATATTTTGACACATTCACCCCACCTGTCTCTCATCAATCCATAGGGATTTTTAGAGAGAATTCTTTTTGCCACAACTCCTGCCTTAGGAAATGATGGCATGCAACCCATGCTGGGTTCTAACATGCTCACTCCCTTTGGTGTGACATGTGGCTGGACTATGGTGACATTAAATGGGCCAGAGACATGGCACACAGGCTTTAGGCTAATTTCCTTATTCTTTGAGAATTTTTTTTAATGTTTATTTATCATTTTTGAGAGAGAGAGAGACAGTGTGAGCAGGGGAGCAGCAGAGGGAGAGGGAGACACAGAATCCAAAGCAGGCTTCAGGCTCTGAGCTGTCAGCACAGAGCCCGAGGCAGGGCTTGAACTCACAGACTGCAAGATCATGACCCAAGCCAAAGTCAGACGCTTAACCAACTGAGCCACCCAGGCGCCCCTAATTTCTTATTCTTAAGGAAATTCTATTAAGAGTTTAGAGGATTATGTAACTATGTTTGGTAGTTAGGGGAAGTTAGAAAAGTAGAAATTTGAAATTAAGAAAAAATGACAACAAGCATGAAATCATTTAGTGACATTTTCTCATTATACAAATGAAGAAAATGCAAGCTCAGACAAGATGAGTAAGTTGCTGGGGCCATGCAGATAGTGACAGAATCAGAGATAATTATGAATTTTCCTTTAGTGAATGGGAATTTAGTAGACCACTCATACCAGAAATCCTGGGGCCTCTTATAACAAGGCAAAGCACAAACTTTATCTTCTAGAGAACACGAAGACCCATTTCCTTTCTGTGAACTCTTTATGGTTCATCCTAAAATAGTGGTAATGGCTTATCAAAAACCGCACTGGTATTAGAGCTAGGCAAAAGGGTATTGTAAAGATTGTTTAAATCTAGTATACAGAAGAGTAAATTGTGGATAAGTGTTTATTTAGCACATTCAAAGAGTAAGATGGTAGCAGTGACAAAAACAAAAACAAAAACAGAACAGGAGAGGGGCACCTGGTGGCTCAGTCGGTTAAGCGTCTGACTCTTGGTTTTGGCTTAGGTCATTGTCTTACAACTCACGAGTTCAAGCTCTGCATCGGGCTCTGAGCTGATGGCACGGAGCCCTGCTTGCAATTCTCTGTCTCCGTCTCTCTCTGTCCCTCCCTTGCTCATGCTCTCTGTCTCTCTCAAAAATAAATAAATACATTAAAAAAAAAAAGCAAGAACAACTATAACAGCAGAACCATCAGCACGGAGTACTATTTAAACATGGAAGAGAAGGCTTGGTATAGAAAAGAGTGAAGAGGTAAATCCACAACCCCCCAAATGCTGGAATTATCCCCCTCTTTATTTTCTTTAAAAACATTTTTTTAACATTTATTTATTATCGAGAGACAGAAATAGAGCATGAGCATGGGAGGGGCAGAGAGAGGGGAGACACAGAATCTGAAGCAGGCTCCAGGCTCTGAACTGTCAGCACAGAGTCCAATGCAGGGCTCGAACTCATGAACTGAGAGATCATGACCCAAGCCAAAATCAGACGCTTAACAGACTGAGCCACCCAGGCACCCCTAAGCCCCCTTTTTAATTGCACACAACATAAAATTAATTGCAACTAGCAGCAGCAACAACAACAAACCTTACTAACGGGCAAAAACCAGAAACAGTATTGTTTACTAAGAAGTCCAAAGAGATATCAGGGTCAGCATCTCAATGTCAGCAATGACTCAGGATCCACTCTCTTTCTCCTCCTCCTTTGTCAGCACATTGACTTTTCATCCTTTCTTACCTTTTTTTTAAGTGTATTTATTTAGTTTGAGAAAGAGAGGGCACGAGTTGGGTAGGGACAGAGAGAGAGGAGAGAGAATTCCAAGCAGGCTCCGTGTTGTCAGCGCAGAGTCTGATGCGGGGCTTAGACTTACGAACTGTGAGATCGTGACCTGAGCCGAGATCAAGGGTTGGATGCTTAACTGACTGAGCCACCCAGGCTCCCACCTTTTCTTCCTTAGGCTTACCATCCAAGGTCAAGATGGCTGCCACACTCCAGCATCTTTGCCCTCAGGCCAGCTAGCTCTTCTTTTATGACTATCTTTTTGTTAGAAAGGTAAAATCTGTCCCGGGAGCACTTAGCAGTCTTCCCCTTCCTTTTCATTGCCCAGATGGTCCCACATGGCCTAACTTAGCTGTAAGGAAAGCTGGGACCATGAGGAAGGGCAAAGAGGAACCGGATTCCGTAACCAGTTTAGATTTGTAACTGTTCATCATTGGGACTGAAGGAGGGGCCTACCTTCTTTGAGGTCAATGGATTTTCTTCTACAAAATCAGGGTTCTGTAACCGGGGGAAATGAGGGATATTACGTAGGACACGAGTGAGGCTACAAGAGGGAAGTACCTGATTTATCAAGAAACTGAATTTAGGAGTTAATGCCTTCAGACAGGATCTCTTACAGGCCTCTGTTATGTTCTCTCAGGGGCTTGGGGTTACAAAAGTGAGCCTCCACTTCCTCTGAGAGGATTTTTCTTTTTGGTACTCAGGTCTACATTAAATCCACAAATGCCTTTACTGTATATTTTTCTTTTGACCCCTAGTCCTCATATCAGTTAGTTTTAGTAGAAGAAACAAACCCAAAATAAAGTGACTTTAAAAAGAAAGCAGCCTATTTCTCTTGGTACAAGTGCAGAGATGGATAGTTTAGAGCTGGTATGGTGGTTCTGTCCACAAAGTCCTCAGGGGTCTGGACTTCCATCTTGGAGCTTTTCCTTAAGATTCTGAAGATTGAATTATAACCCAAGATAGCTACTGTGGGAATAACCAAGGCGCCTGGGTGGCTCAGTTGGTTAGCATCTGACTTCCGCCCAGGTCATGATCTCATGGTTCGTGAGTTTGAGTCCCACATTGGGTGAGCTTGAGCCCTGCTTCTGGTGGTTCAAGCCCAGGTTTGGGGGAGTCCCGCTTCTCTCTCTCTCTCTTTCCCTCACTCACTTGCACCCTCTCTCTCTCTCAAAAAAAAAGGAATAACTAACACATCTGTGTTCCAATCAATGGACAGGAGGATGGGAAGAACACAAACTATGTCCCATCTGTTTTGAATTTTTTTATGTTTTCTTATCTATGAGAGGGAGAGAGAAAGAGACAGAGCATGAGTGGCGGGGGGTGCAAAAGAGAGGGAGACATAGAATCTAAAGCAGGCTCCAGGTTCTTAGCTGTCAGTACAAAGCCTGACACGGGGCTTGAACTCATGAACCATGAGATCATGACCTGAGTCAAAGTCAGATGCTTAACTGACTGAGCCATCCAGGTGCCCCTGTCCCATCTGTTTTGAAAGGATGGTTGCTACATTATACTTACTCTTACTGCCATTATCCAGCACTTAGTTACAGAGCCACATCTAGCTGGAAGGGAGGCTGAAAGGTAGTCTAGATACTTTTTTTTAATACTTATTTATTTTTGAGAAAGAGAGATAGAGTGTGAGCAGGGAAGGGGCAGAGAGAGGGGGAGACACAGAATCTAAAGCAGGCTCCAGGCTCTGAGCTGTCAGTACAGAGCCTGACGTGGGTCTTGAATGCACAAACCGAGAGATCATGACCTGAGCCAAAGTCGGACACTTAACCCACTGAGCCACCCAGCTGCCCCAGAACTGTCTTTATGTTGAGTGGCCATGTGTCTGGCTAAGATAGGATTTTCTATTATTTAAAATTTGAGGGTTCTATTATTATGAAAAAAAGAGATTAGATATTGAGGAATAGCCAGCAGTCTCTGTCTTCCCCTCCTCTATTGTACAGAGTTCACCTGAGCCAAGCCAGAAATTCCCTTGAAAATGTTCCAGTGCACTAAATTGCAGTGGATATCAACAGATTTCATGGGCTGATAGCCTCAAGGGGAAAAACAGTCATTAATGAAAAGCATATCTGCTATATGTACTCCAATTATTCCAGAACTTAGGAAATACCTCTGCTTGCTGCATGAATAAATACTCATAAATGTGAGTTTTAGAATTGAAAGACCAGCTACAGATTTTTAAGAGTTACTGAATAAATATAAGATGTTGACTCTGTCATTTTGATTCTGTGGGGTGATGATTTTGTATATGTGATCATAAACATTTAAATCAAAATTATACCTACATCAACAATTTTAAAGAAAAACAGTGTTTTCTAGAAAACTGTTTTTTAAATGGATTATGGCAGCATTCAAAATAAACTTCCTGAACCCTCTTGGACCCAATCAAAATACTTGCTTTTTGTGAGAAATTTCTTGAGAGACCTTTGAGATTTATCTTTAAGAAATAACACACAAGTTGGGTACCTGAGTGGCTCCGTTGGTTAAGCATTGACCTCAGCTCAGGTCATGATCTCATGGTTCGTGAGTTCGAGCCCCATGTCAGGTTCTGTGCTGATAGCTTGGAGCCTGGAGCCTGCTTTGGATTCTGTGTCTCCCTCTTTCTCTGCCCCTCCATGACTCATGCTCTGTCTCTCTCTCTCTCTCTCAAAAATAAAGAAACATAAAAAAAAAAAAAAAAGAAGTAACATGCAAGTTAAGGTAAGCCAAAAGCAGGGATGGGTGGACTTCTGCAGTTTGGTGGCCTGGATGCTTCAGCTTTACAAGCTGAGGGATTCTTTTCCATCAAAAGACAAATACCGTATTTTAAAATATCTAAAGACTGAAGCTACAAATGTAGAACTAGGGACAGAGTGTTTAAAAAGGCAGTGAGTTTGATTCTTTAAATATTCATTTTTAATCTATGTTTGTGTGAAGAGTGAAAATTTGTTGACATTTACAAAATCGTATTTGAAAGAAAACATTTATCACATAGCTGTTTGTGTATGAAGAATATAAAGTGACTTAAAAATATCTTTGTCTATGTATTTTGAGATATGAGAAATTGACACAAAAATATTTGGACTTTTTAATGTTTCAGATTTAAATGCATCTTCTGTATAGGAAAGATGGCACTTATGTAATTATAGTCTTAACTGTTGTGCAAAAAGTCTTCACAGAACATACCCATTTGACATAGGCCAGAGTCAAATCCTAGAAATCTATTCCTTTAAAAAAAAGATTCCATTTTTTCATAATGTTACTTTGTAAAATATAATTTATCCTATATAAACATGAGAAACAGGTGGGAAGAAAAAAGACAGTGGAAGGGGACCTTTATCCTTATTCTTACGAGTAACAAACAACAATATAATTGGTAATGCATGAATAACTTAGAAAAACAAGATAGCTTTTACCATGTGGTTTGTTGTCTTGGCTATAGTTGTTGGTTAGCTGCCATACACAGAGTTTTAAGTGAGTACTTGTCCACTTTTCTGAGTTCTTTTTACTCTGAATCATCAAAATGAGAAAACTCTTTTTTTCCCCTTTTTTTTAGATGGGTGGGGGAAGGAGGGGCAGCGAAGAGGGAGAGAGAGAGAGAGAGAGAGAGAGAGAGAGAGAGAGAGAGAATCCCAAGCAGGCTCCATGCCCAGTGCAGAGCCCAATGCAGGGCTCAATCCCAGGACCATGAGATCATGACCTGAGCTGAAACTAAGAGTTGAATGCTCAATTAACTGAGCCACCCAGGCATCCCAAAATGAAAAAATTTTGCATGTAAACCAACTTTTAATGACTGTTAATATCAGAAATCACCATACTCTCAACTTCAACTCCAGGTTTTAAAATTCTACTCAAAATCTTTAAAATCAGATATTAAATTCTTTAGAATAAAAAAAGGGCAAATTTCATCATGCTTTTGAAATGCCATGTTCAATTTTATATAAAATTTGTTTCTTGTTTTTCCATTGTACCAAAATTATTTTTACTGGAATCAGTTTCAGTTTTTTTACATATAAACTTTACACTAAAGTTAAAATTCAGTATTTTTTTTTCTTCATGAAAAATTATAGCCATTAGAGCTTCTGGTATTACAAACTTTCTTTTGCGGTTAATTAACCAAGACAGATTTTTTTTTCTGCACAAACCTTGTAGATTTAAATTTTGTCAAGAATATTTGTTTTCCCATCAACATTTAATAAAAGAGAAATTGTATTTGCCATGTCTGTTTTTCTCAATTTTTCCAGTTTTCAATATTACCAACCAGTAATTTCTTTCATTTTTTATTCTATAACAAAACTGTGAGTAGTTTTAGCTATTTGTTAATTTCATTTTGTATTGCTTATTTTAATCAAGTCCTTTTTTTCCCTGTTAACCTATTCACAATATCTTTGGTATTAAAACAGCCAGGCAAAAACCACAAAAAAATTCTAGGCAGTGATTGTGATATGTTTGGTGGCTTTAGAAGACAGAATTTTACAAATGGAACAGATCTTAGAAATCAACTAGCTCAATCCTCTCATTTTACAAGTGAAAAAACAGAGGCGCAGAAAGGTTATGTGACTTTCCCAAAAAGAGATACAAATGCTTCATCAAAGGCAGTAGTCAGTTAAGAATGGAGGTGATGGGCAGATGTGATAAATATTGAGAAGAGCAAGGTCAGCACATGTTTAGTTGGACTGTGGGATAAGGGAGAGATACGAGTCTGGGATCATCCTGGATTTTAGGCTTGGGTGACTTGGTGGATGTTGATACTGTTAACAGAGACAGAGAATAACTAAGTAGGTTGGGTTTGAGGGTGAGGGTAGATGATGAGTTCAGTTTTAAATGTCAAGTTTGAGATGAGAACTGGATGTCTAGGTGAAGTTTGAGTATTTCGATAGGAAATTTTAGAAAGGCCTGGGTGGAGAAACAGACTTGGGAGTTATAAGCTTACAAGTTGTAGTCCCACAAGAGTAGATGAAGTCACCCTGCTGGGAAAATATCCACCAAGGAGGCAAAGTTGTAGCCTGCAGATGTGTTTTGTTTGGTCCAAAATAAAAATTTAACAAAATTTGAATTAGTGACTAACATTTAAAATTTAAGAAATTTTATGTAAGTATCTGTATATTTATCCGTATATCAATTTATCTTTAAAAATGAGAGGATCTGACATCACCAAGCCAGCACTCCTGGTTGGCAAAAATCATCTAGAGCTAAGTAGGGACCATGAACTCCATTTCTCCATAGTCTCTATTCGCGAGATGGCCCATAATTTAGGAGTAATTTTTGACACCTTTCTTTCCCTTTATCGCCTTATGTAATCCATCTCCAAGGCTGTCATCTCTAGCCCCAAATTATTAAATTTGTCAACTTTCCTCCATCATTCCTTACACCATCACTGCAAAAGCAATTGTCTCTTTGCATCTTTTCTTGTCTTCCAACGAGCTACTATACACAATATCGTTCATTGTATACACAACAGCTAGGGCGGTTTTATAAAATCAGATCCTGTTACTTGCATGTCTAAACCTCTTCACTGTCTACCCATTACACTTCAAATAAAACCCATGCCACTTATGATAACCCAGAAAGGCTCTGCAATATCAGGACTCTCCTTGCCTTGTTGTTCTCCGGTTTTTTTTCCCTACCCTTACTATCTCACTTTCTCAAGGGCACCACATTTTATTCCCTCCTCATAGCTTGCGAACATGTCAACACTTCTCTTGGTTGTTCTTCCTCCAGATCTTGACAGAGCTGGCTTCTTCTCAGTTCAACAAGTCTCTACAGAGTTACTTCCTTAACATCTCAAACTAATAGGGCACTCTCTGTCCTTTAGTTTCTGCGGCAACTTTTTCCCTCCACACACTTCTGATCTCTACGAATGCATGTAGATTTGTTGAGTTACTCAATATGTACTTTCTCAACTAGAAAGGAATCTCCACAAAGAGATTACTGTTTTGTGCACTGCCGTACCCCAGACTGCTTGCCGGGCACATAGTTGGATTTTAATAAATTGTGGTGGAGTGAATATGTACACTACACTCATATATAACAGAGGCCGAAAAAACATAAGGAAAAAAAGTGCACTACTGTAATTCAGTAACTTTTCCTTTCCTAAATACTTGTAAGACTTTGCAATTAGAAATAATCGAGAAACAAGGGCAACCCCACACTTCCCAAAACCAGCCGAACATTCCCTACCAGCCCACGCTCGCCGCAGCTCTGCGCTTGCGCAGACCTCCCCTCGAAGACTCCGCCCAGTCTTCCTGAAGGGGTGGGCCGGGCCGGCAGCGGCCCGGGCGCGCGTGGATGACGTCACTCGACGCGGCCGGGGTAGCCCGTGGTAACCCAGAGTCTGCGGAAGTGGAGACCGGTGGGCAGGCGACTGAGACAGGTAACCTGTACGCTCCCAGTTGGGTCCTTGCCTTCCTCTCCTTTCGCGCCGCGATGGCGGCGGGGACAGCAGCATCCTGTTCTAGAGGCGACCGGGAACTCTCCTCAATCCTCATCTTCCGTCGGTGGGGTCCCTATCCCCTCTGAGTCGTCTCAGACTCCTGAGGCTGAACCCGTCCTGGGGACTTGGGCTGAGCTGCCACTTCTCTCCGCCTCAGCTCTTGGGGTGGCGATGGGCACTGACCTCTCCTCTCCCCACTGGCACAGACCCTTCTTCAGCCTGCATTTGTCTCCTTCTTTTGCCTCCAGGCCCACTTCACCCCCCCCCCCCCCCGCTCCTAGCTCCACAGGACTCATCTCCAGTCGTGTTTAAGGAGACAAAAACAGTTTACAGTTCTCTTAATTTCCACTTGCAGTGAAGCCCAACCACCTTCCCTGCCCCCCAACCCTGTACCACCCCCAACACCCGCCCCAAGAATCCTTACTGAGATCACCAAGCTTTGAATTTGGGTGTCCCTAAAGAGCATTCTTTCTGTTAGTCAGTTTTACTCCTTAACGCACGTATTTGTTGAATAAGGGAATGGCGAAGGAATGTGAAAATCTAGTGTGATAATAAATGATCCACATGGGATCCAATCAACTGCTGAGATGGATGGAACAGTTACAGCATCTCATTAAAATATTCCTTATTCCTAGTTTTCTTTTTGGTTTTCAAGCGGTGGTGACAAGTACCTTTGCAAAGTTAGTCAGCAAAATAAGTATCAGAACCCCACTGGGAATGTGTAGACAGCAAAAAAAAAAAAAAAAAAAAAAAAAATTCATATTGTTGATAGCGGGACACCGGTTGTTACAAAACCAACCAGAATAGATATGGGAGGAAAGGCAGGATTCTGAAATCTATGATCTGGTGATGGTTTGGTTTTGTGTTTGTCTTTAAGTATGTTCCATTTTTGAATAGGGCATATCTTCATATAATTTTGAGAAGCCTGCCAATTACTTGCTAATTGGTAAGATTAGATTCTTCTAATATTCAGGGGGCAAAGTAGAATAAGGTTATAGAATAATAATAGTCACTCATTGTTAACCATCTGCTGTGTCTCAGGGACTTCATTTGACACTTTGCATATGTTTTCTTCTTAGCTCACACAACAACCTTGTGTGAGTTAGGAATTACTAATCCTAAATTTACAGAGAAGGAAACGAGCTCAGGTATGTGAGGTTAACTTGCCAAAAACTCTAACTAAATGCTGGAGCCAGGCTTTAAGTTCAGGTCCGTGTATGACTTCAAAGCATATACCTTTTTTTTGTTTGTTTGTTTTTAAATGACTCTACTATAAATGATAAAATTCCAGCCTTTTCACAGTAGTCACATCTAATTGTGTGAGTTTATTCACTCATCTATCTAAATGATTTGACACTTTGTAATATCTTTAGTATTAAGTTCTTATATACCTGGAATTAAAATGCCTGGAAAGCTTAATTTATGATTCCCCCTAGACATACACACACACACACACACACACACAATCCTTAAGAATGAGATAAGTGGGAAGCAAGATTGCTCAGTACAACCCTTCTTCCTTCTTTTTAGACCCCTCAGGGAATGTGTAATTCATGATTTTGGAAAGTTTTACCCCTTTAAGAATTGAAAATCCTATTGACTATTTTGGATAGAAAAATTTTTAATGTCCTAAACAATTCCTTGCCTTCTTAAATACTAAGTATACTGATGTATTTTAATCTTTTCTTAATGTCTTAGAGCAGTCATTTTATTTATTTATTCTTTAATATTTATTTATTTTGGAGAGAGTTCAAGCAGGGGAGGGGCACAGTGAGGGGGACAGAGGATCTGAAGTGGGCTCTGTGCTAACAACAGAGAGCCCAATGTGGGACTTGAACTCACAAACCATGAGATCATGACCTGAGCTGAAGTCTGACGTTCAACTAACTGAACCACCCTGATGCTGCTCAGAGCAGTCATTTTATTTTTTTAATTAAAAATTTTTAAATTTATTTTTTATTTTTATTTATTTATAATATAATTTATTGTCAAATTGGCTAACATACAGTGTGTGAAACGTGCTTTTGGTTTTTGGGGTAGATTCCTGTGGTTCATCGTTTACATGCAACATCCAGTGCTCATCCCAAGTGCCCTCTTACTGTCCTGTGTTATAATTTGGTAATTTCTTCAGAGATTTTATTATATTTGACCACCCAAACTGCTTTGCATTTGGAGTTTACCTATACTTTATGTATTCCATTCCTCACTGTCACCAAGAGATAGTAAACCATAGTGATTAACCATAGGGATGAGGTTGGGGGGAGCGTGGGGTGGCTCCTGGGTGGCTGTCATGATCTCACGGTTTGTGAGTTAAGGCCCCTCGTTGGGCTCTGCGCTGGCTGCGTGGAGCCTGCTTGGGATTTTTTTCTCCCTCTGCCTCTGCCTCTCCCTCTGCCCTTTGCCTTCTCTCTCTCTCTCTCTCTCTCTCTCTCTCTCTCCCAAAATAAATAAATAAACATTAAAAAAATAAAAAACATTCAGGGACTGGGGAACCACACTTCCATTATTCAGGTCCTAGCTCTGTCACTTACTAGCAGCTCAGTGAGCCCAGACAGGACAGTTGACCCCTCTACACCTCAATTTGCTCATTTGTAAAATGGGAATAATAAGATACTTTTTATCAGAAGATGTTGTGAGGATAAAGTGAGTTAGTTTATGAAAAGAGCTTAGAACAAATCAGGCATATTGGAAGAGCCATGTAAGTGTTTGCTAATATTATTAGTCTAGTTTGGGCCTTAGGTTCTTTGAAAATTGCATTCTAGTTCTCTGGAAATTGTTATTCTTTGAATGATATTTGATATATAATATTTATGAGTTTACTGGAGAATTAAATTATCCTAACTAGAGTGCCTTAACCTTAGCCATTCTGGGAAAATGCTAATTTATTAAATTTACTTTCATTTTGTCTTTGAAATGCAATATGCTTTTTGGTTGCACTGTTTGGAGTGAAGACTTCAAATATTTCATGTTATTATATGTATCAAAATAATAGACTTTTAATTTCTGTTTTGAATTTGGGGGATATTTCAGTGGTTTAAATTATGGTTTACCAATATATGGGAACCCACTCTACTTTTGAATTGAATACCAGTTGATTTATACATCTGTTTATTGTGCTCTGCACAGGTATGCTGTTGCTCTCATGTTATGATTCTATGTGGATAAATACCTCCTCATAGAACTACCATTATGCATTGGTCACATATAAAGCTACCTTCTCAGTGTAATTCTCTTTTTTCTGTCTTCAATGAGCTAAAAAAAATTGACTATAAGCAAAATGAAATAATGTTCCTTATTGAATTTACAAAGTGTGTACCCATTTTCAAGCATGTATTTTAAACCAAGTTCAAGCTAGGAGTTGATATTGACTCCTTTGGTATCCCTAGTCAGGAACTTGAGAATAAGTGATCTACTTTTTTAATTTTAGTACCATTAAAGCTGATAATCATGTTAAAACTTCCTGTTGAAAATGTAGGTTGTATGTTTTAAAGATTTTGATTGTGGTGAAATATTCATGATATAAAATTAACTATTTTAACCATTTTTAAGCATATAATTCATTGCAATTAAGCACATTTGTAGTATTGTTTAATTATCACCATTATCCATGTCCATATTTTTTTCATCATTCCAAACAGAAACTCTATACCCATGAAAAAATGATTCCCTATTCCCCTCTCCCCCTCCCCCCAGCCCCTGGTAACCTCTATTCTACTTTCTGTTTCTATGAATTTACCTATTCTAGGTGGAGTCATACACTATCCTTTTGTATCTGGTTTATTTCACTTCATATATTTTCAGTGTTCACCCATGTTGTAGTAGAGTTCATCTATGTGGTAGCATCTATCAGAATTTCATTCCTTTTATGGCTGAGTAACATTCCATTGTATGTGTATAGCATATACTATACTTTTGATGCATATTGAATCATGCTATTATAGACTTCTCATTCCATATAGTATGAATTTAATACTTGGTGATTTGGTTTGTGAACTTCTAGAGGATGGGAATGGAAATACTTGAAATAATGTTATTGAACAGTAAACAAAATGCCTGTTAATAGTGTTAAACTGGAGCTTGAGCATGCATTATAGTGTAATTTTTCTTCTCACCTGTTATTTAGTCTAAATATAATAAGGGAAATAATAATCATGATAACATTACATAGTATTTCTATAGTGTTTACAGCATGCCTGGCATTATTCCAAGCACTTTACCTGTGAAGTAGGTACTATCACCATTCTCTTTTATAGATGAAGAAACCAGGCACAGAGAAAAGTAATTGAATTGTTAAAATTGCAAGGCTGGCAAAGTGGTGAAATTGGGATTTGAACTCAGGCTGGGTGGCTCCAGAGTTGATTTATCCTATGTTTTGTGTTGACATTTGGCTCACTACCAGTTTTGCAAGGTAAATTCTCTTGCCTGCCACACTCTTCCTCTACCTTCTCTTTTTATACCATTTTTAAAATAGAACATTACTTCTGAGCTCAGTAGGTAACAGAAGAGCCTCTGAGCCCAAATTGTCAAAAGGATGACAGGTGCTTCTTCTTTGGCTGGGCGATAACATTTGAATGGCATTCAAACTGCATTTTCAAAGCTTAGTTCATATTATCTTTCTCTGAGAGCCTGTCTTTGAAAAAACAGATTTTGAAACGTTTTAAGATCTCATATTGCATATATATTTTGTTGGCATTTGACTTTAGATGTCGCACAATTCCCGCACTCTTTTTCTGTGTGTAAAAAGAGTTTTTTGTTTATAACGTTACTGTCAGGATGGTTTATGGCACATTCATTTTGTTGCTAACTCATTACTCTGCATGGTTTGATTCCTGAAGAAATTATCTTCAGATAACATTTTTATATATATAATCAATTTCATTATAATTTTTTCTTGGCTTTTTCCTTTGTTTACATTTTATTTCTTTGACACTTGCAGTTGAAGGTTTGGTTTTTGAAACTGATGGGAATTGGGATATGCTTGATAGATTTTGGCAGCAAAAGAGAGATATATCAGCCTATTTCATTTGCAGTAATAATGTTTTGCATATGTAGCAAGTATGGTGCATATTTGGAGGTATCAACTGTCTGTCTGAGTAATGTCTGGCGGAAATAGAATTATAGAATGAATGTTAAGGGTGCAAAGGGTCCTTAGATATTTCTCTCATACCCTTCATTCAGCAGTTGGGAATCTGAAGCCTGGGATGCTTAAATGATTTCCCTATATTCAAATGGTATTAGAATCCATTTTTTAAAAAAGAGTTCCAATGTTCTGTGTTCTTTTTAATCATACCTCATTGTATGTATGTAGCATCCTTACTTGTAAGAGGGACTCCCATTTTTACTCATATATACTTAATCTTATAATACGTTCTAGGTGAGAGAGAATGACTTGAATTGGATAGGTTGCCAAGAGAATGAATTGATATGATGGATTCAAGAGATATTCAAGTTAAATCAGTAAGACTTTGCAATTGTTTACGTGTGGCTGAGAGTAAGAAATCTGGGGTACTTGGGTTACTGAGTAGATAGTGGTGTTGTTCACTAGGAAAACTTAGAGGAGATCAGGACTGGGTGTATGAGGTCAGAGTGAATAGAGCATGGATTGCACATGAGAAAAACTGAAGCTAGAGCTGGAGGACACACCAGCATCTACGAAGGGGGAGAAGGAAGCACCAAATTGGCAGGAAGGGATAGAGGAGAATAGTATCACAAATACCAAAAGAGGAGAGAAGTTTAAGGAGGGTACGGTCATGTGTGTTAATGCTCCAGAATTCAGGACTGGAAGAACCTACTGCAGTTGATAAATAGGAAGTCATTTGCCTCCACTGTGGAATTTTTGTGGCACGGTAGGATGTAAGCAGTGGACTGGAAGGGAGACGGAATAATGGGGGTGGGGAGTGAAGACAGTCCTTTTTAGGAATTTGGCTGTGAGGGGAGAGAGAGAGAAGAGCTGGAGTGGAATGTGGGAGTAAGGAAGGGTTTTTGTTCATGTTCCCCCCCCCCCCCCCCCCCAAGAAGAGGTTGGAACAATCACTTATTTCTGAGATGTAAAGGGTGGAGAGAGAGAGGATGAAGTTGAGGGAGGGGCCTTAGGGGCTGGATGACTGATGAAGCAGGGTTCCAGAGAAGGCCAGTGGGAGAGGATGTCACAGGCTGTGATCGGGGAGTCCTGGGACAGGAAGGACACTTACTCCACCTTCCTGGAAGGGACTGCTTGGGAAAGGGTGGGGATAAATGTGAATAAGTTTGTAGGTGGGGAGGGAATATGGGAAAATTCTTGTCTGATGGTAGCAAACTTTCCTAAATGAAGCAGGTAAATTTGCTGATATTGAGTGCTGATTCGGTGGAGGATTGGGGATAGAGGTAAAAGTTTAGAGTAGTCACTGAGGGGAAAGAACAGGAGTTGAGGGGGCAACTAGAGAGAGACACATGAAAGGTTGCCTGCCTGGTAATGCTGGGGGTCTCATTGAGGTTGGAATCTGTGAATATGTGGCATCCACCTTTTGCATGGTCGTGTGATATTTATTTAATTATTTCTTTAGCTTTGGTTGAGTTCAGTACACTGACTTTAGAAGTAGAAAACTTGGGTGTTCAGTTGGTTGAAAGGTTTTATAGAATAGGTATCAGAAGGATGAAAGAGCAAGAGAATTGAGGTTAAAATGTTCTAAGAGTGATTGAAGAAAGGAACCACATTATCTAAAGAAGACCACAGAGTAGAGATTCTCAACTTCAGAAATGTAGAAGCTGTGGGGCTGTTTTGTGCGGTGTAGGATGTTTAGCCTTCTTGGCCTCTACCTACTATATGCCTTCCCCTCTAGTTGTGACCATCAAAAATGTCTCCAAACATTGCCAGATACCCTCTGAGGGGCAAAATCACTCCCCGATTGGAGCCTCTGTCCTAGAACCAGAGGGAACAGATGCATTGAAGATAATGGAAAAGCTGAGGGACTGGAGTTTCAATATAATAAGAGTTGGTGAATAATTGAGAGAAAGAATAGGGAGAATAGGAGGCCATGCTCTGATATAAGATTATGGAAATGAAGTATTTAAGTGATGGAACTGTTCCAAGTAGTGAAAATGTCAAGAATAGACCATTGGTTCACCGAATGGAGTGAAGGCAAAGGTTGTTGGCACTGAGTAGGTAATTTGGGGAGAGAGAGAAAGCCTATAGTTACAGAACAAGCTGGGAAAGCAGCTGCCAGAATTGATTTTTTGGATGTTTGTTTCTTTACTCTATCCATTAAGTGTTTCTCAGTTCTTTTTCTAACATTATCAATTCCCTGACCATGAACCTTCCTTCTGTAGTGTTTTAAAAAGTCATGGTGGGGGCGGGGGGGGGGGGGCACGTGGGTGGCTCAGTATCCGATTTCAGCTCAGATCATGATCTCATGGTTTGTGGGTTCTGGCCCCTCATCAGGCTCTGTGCTGACAGCTTAGAGCCTGGAACCTACTTCAGATTCTGTCTCCTTCTCTCTCTGCCCCTCCACAACTCATGCTCTGTCTCTCTCTCTGTCTTTCAAAAATGAATAAATATAAAAAAAATATTTTTAAAAAAGTCATGGAATTTATTCAGCTTGGTTTTTGTAGTATTTTTTAGGTGAGGAGTTCTTTTTTGTTTCTTTTTCAATATTTTCTTGATCTGATTTTGTGATCCTTTACTTATAACTATATTACTTTTCAATAAGCCCAGGTTCTGTGCTGTGTGACCTAATTTCAGGGTATTTCTTTTGCATTTGGGCACCTCATTATGAAGTCTGCTATCTTTGGCAGAAGACGTATCAACATATTCTTAAATCTTACAACCTCTTAGAGATGTTCTTCTTTTCCCTTGCCTTCCCCCACCCCATTGTTTTCTCTTTTGCTCTTTATTATTTTATATTTATTATTTAAAAAAAAATTTTAATGTTTATTTTTGAGAGAGAGAGAGAGGGACACAGAGTGTGAGCAGGGGAGGGGCAGAGAGAGAGGGAGACACAGAATCTGAAGCAGGCTCCAGGCTCTGAGCTGTCAGCACAGATCCCTACGTGGGGCGCGAACCCACAAGCTGTGAGATCATGACCTGAGCCGAAGTCGGACACCCAACCGACTGAGCCACCCAGGCGCCCCTGTTTCATATTTATTTTTAAGCTGTGATTATATGTATGTGTGGTGTTGATTGAGAAGTAATTACAGTGGACTCAGTAAGCTGGACATATTCATGGAATATACCTTTAGATGCTTTTTCCTATGTAATAATGCTTACTTTGCATTATTCATCAAGAAAGAGTGCAATAACTCCCACCTCTTTTACAAGGCATTAAAAAAAAACTTATCCACAGATATCAGCTGATGTAGGTTTTATTGTAATATCCCAAGCATTGTCTTGCCAAATAGGAAGTAAGTAGGTGGCATTAAAAGCCTTGACATTTTTACTTGATTCTTACATGAATTATTTTTTGTGAGTGCTGATCTATTTGATCAGTATTATACTATATTTGATCTAGTATAATAAGTAGCTCTGTCTAGGAATATCCTATTATGGCTAAATCGCCTAATGGTGATGAAGTGATTTTTTATGACCTTATTTCTATACTTAAATATGAGGATTTCCAAGAAAAAGATTAATCTGTTACTTCAATAAAGAACGATGACCAGTTTTTCTTGAGGACTTAATTTTGGTATTTAGGATCTAACACCTCAAAGGAGAAATGAGTTGTTCTCTCCAAACCACGAAAATGGACATTCATCCTAAGTACAAAAGCAGGCCAGAAACATTTTATTGCAGAAGTTGTGCTTTAAAAAGCAGCAGCATTACATCCCCATCGGTTGTTCTCTAGCGGTGGATGACACTTGACGATTTTTGTGCTCAGTCTGCAACCACACTCAGTATTGGACAAATATAAGATTCTTCAGTGATGGCATTCGAACACACGTTTGCCCAAGGACTTTGTTGTTAGTAACAAATCATTTTGATTCTGAACATGGTTTAATGACTTTTCTAATAGAGTGTTTTAGGTTCTGGAAATATCATGGTCATAGAATATGTTTTGTTTAGTCATTTTCTTACAATGATTTAAGAAAGTCATATTTTTCACACTCCTTGGTAAATTGTTAATGTTATGCAGTATTTGCAGCATTTAACCAGTTTATGGCTAACATTTTAAAAATATCCTTCCAGCTTTGCGCAGTGGCAGTATCGTAGCCAATGAGGTTTATCTGAGGCGCGATTATTGCTAATTGAAAACTTTCCTAAAAATATCCTTCCCTGTTGGGGCACCTCGGTGGTTCAGTTGGTTGAGCATTTGACTTTGGCTCAGGTCATGATCTCGCAGATTGTGGGTTCGAGCCCCGTGTCTGGCTCTGTGCTGACAGCTCAGAGCCTGGAGCCTGCTTTGGCTCCTTCTCTCTCTGCCCCTAACCCACTTGGATTCTGTCAGTGTCTGTCTCAAAAATAAATAAACATTAAAAAAATTTTTTTTTTAATATCCTTCCCTGTTGCTATTGTTCTGTATCATTCTCCAGGTCTACACTTTTTCCTTAAGCATATATCGAAGTCTCAAAGAAAAATAAATTGTTTTTTTTAATTCTTTTTTTTTAACGTTTATTTATTATTGCAAAACGGAGAGAAACAGAGCAAGAGCATGGGAGGGGCAGAGAGAAGGGGAGACACAGAATCTGAGGCAGACTCCAGGCTCTGAGCTGTCAGCACAGAGCCCGACGCAGGACTTGAACTCACAAACCGCAAGATCATTGACCTGAGCCGAAGTTGGATGCTTAACTGAGCCACCCAGGCGCCCTGAAAAATAAACTGTTTAACCTGCCTTTTAAATCATCCTAATTAATTTTAACATGGTCTCCAATTACATATGTTCAGTTGTATATTCAAATTGAAAAGATAGTGGAGATCCTGGAGATCTTCTAAGATATTGAAGCTATATCAAATATGTTTTCTTTCTTATCTTTCTCCCAAATGCTTTTCAGTTTCTAGGAATTAGTTGAAATCTCTTTTCTTGGGAAGGATGAACTGCATATATGTTCAGTTCACCACTGAGACCGTGATAATCACTAGGAGTATATTTTAAACCTCAGTGAGATGGATTTGAAAGCCATTTACAGAGAATGGGACACCTATTTGTAGTGTGTAAATTGTGGACCTATCTCTCAATGGAGAAATCTGTTATATATTTATTCCCATGGAAGAGCAGAGTGTAAATATTGAGATCTGAATGCTATTTCTAAAGAATCTAATTTTGTCAAATTTTGCCTTTGGGTACAGTACTCGTTTCCTTGTCCTTGGTTGTCTGTAGCTGTAGCCCTGTGACAATCACCAAATAAATCACTAAGTAGAGGGAGTCTGTCTTGATTTCTGGCTAAAGGAAATGTAGTTTCCTAAGAGGAACAGAGTGACCTCTTGCCCTTCCTACAGCTTTCCTGCTGTAGGAAGTATGGTTTCCTATAGAGGACAGAAGGTTGTCCACGCAGGGTAGGAAGTGGGGGCTGTAAGGTCAGACAGAGTCCAGGAAGTAGGGGAGGGATGTGAAGGGTATTTATCCCTGCAGATGCCAAGAAAGGACAAACTTTTCACCCATACTACAAGTTCTGAATGATGGAAACTTCTTGAAGATACTGAGAAGAGTCTTACACAAGAAGCCCTATGGAAAGTGGTTAGAGAATTTGCCAAGTGGAGCCATTTTTTAGCATCATTGAACTCCACAGTGAATCCTAAACAGTGTTGATTGGGAAGAGACCAGAGTTAGATTAAGCCAGTGGTTCTCAAAGTCTGGTTGCTAGACCAGCAGCATCAATATGGAATTTGTTAGAAATGCACATTCTTGGAGCTCACTAGTTGGTATTTTAACGAGATCTTATTATTTTTTTTTTTTTAAGTTTCTTTATTTTGAGTAAGAGCACATGAGCAGGGCAAGGGCAGAGAGAGGGAGAGAGACAACCCCAAGTAGGTTCTGTGCTGTCCTTGCAGAGCATGACACGGGGCTTGACCCCACCATGATCATGAGATCATGACCTATGCCAAAATCAAGAGTCAGATGCTTAATGGATTGAGCCACCCAGGTGCCCCGCACCAGATCATTCTTATGCATGTGATCCTCAGCCTACGCTTTGAGAAACACTGTGCTAGATCTTTGAGAAAAGCAGTAATTTATTGGATTACAATTTTATCCTTGAGGAGTTCTAAGATACAGATGTGTTCCTGAATTGCTGAAGATATTTACAGATATGAATCTTAATTGCTAGCAGTGAAGCTCCCTGAATATTTAATACTCACTGGTAAATTGTATAGAGATGCTTGGGATAAAGTTCTAGAAATCATGAGTTTCCTTCCTAGGTTAAAGATGCCCCCCAAAGGCCAGTTGGACAGTATAACATTATAACACAAAACCAGTCAGATTTAAAAATTTGTTGTTATATAGTTCATGTTTTCCAAATAGTCTTTAGGAAGCCTATGTTTATAGTTATGGGGCTACATATTAAAACTTTATACAGAAAAGGAATGGATTTAATTGAGAAAATACTGGAAAAGTATATCTTTTTGCAGTCTCCAAGCCATGTGTTAGAAGCCAAAAAGGGATCAATAGTATTAAGAAAATACTGTGTCAGTGTGCCTATAGGCTAGTACCCTAAGTTCACTGTTGGGGCAGGAGTAGATTTATCTAAAATGATGTATGATTTTTTACTGCATAGAATTATATAAAAATTATTTTATCTAGTTACCAGAAAAATGATTCGAGAACAAAAATTGGGGCAGGAAGCATCTCTCTCTCTCTCTCTCTCTCTCTCTCTCTCACCCTGCCCTCTTCCCTCTCCCAGTTCTCTTTGGAGACAGCCTCAGTTACCAGCTTTCTCTATGCCTCACTACCTAGGACTCAGTTAGGGCTTCTTGAAATGAATAAGAATAAAGGCAGTGACTTGTAATTGTGTCACCTACTTAGGATAGATAACTACAAAAAGAGGTAGTCCTCTTTGCAGTGTGAAAAGGAAGTGAAAAAAAAAGTGGTTAAATATCCAGTGTCTTCAGGGTGTTTTTTTTTTTTTGAGGGGTGTGAGGGCATGGTATCATGACATCCCCCATCAGGAATGGGGGTAAGCTCCTTTCAGGAAGCTGTTTCAAACCACCTACAGTGCTAATATTTCAGAATGAAATCTAACCCATATTTCTTCTCGATGGGAGGAACAGGTGTGGTAGAGCCCAGACTCTTTCTTTGCCCTAGAGTACTACTTTAGGAGTGGGCCCTTCTGCAGGCTTTCAGTACTGGTGTTGGCAGGAAGGAAGCAGGATAAATAAAAAGCCCTGCCCACCTGTCCATTAGGCAGTTGGTCTTCTGCCAAGTTCAGCTCTGTTTGATAAGCAGAGCATGGCTGTAGCAAGAACCCAAGAATTTGTAAAGAGGACCTAGCATCCTTGTTCTTTCAGCTGCTTCCCTCATGGAGGCCTACTGCCTGCCATCTTTCTGTACCATCCACTCCAGTGTTACTCTCAAATACGTTTTCTTGGCTGAATGCCAGCCCTGTGGCTCCCACTGATAATGTGCCTTCATAGAGTAGGACAGTCCTAAATTTTGCTGCAAAGTGGCTTTTGAACATTCTGATTTCCTTAACAGTTTTTAAAGTGTAGATACAGATATGTTACCAGGCTCAGCTGATTTTTTAAAACCAGTGTTTTCTTGACTTGTGTGCAAGATGATTTAAAGTGGTACATGGATAAGCATCTTTTGAATTTTAATAGTTATGTGTCCATTTTAATATACGGTGGAAAATTGTAAATTAGCCAGTCAAACCCATGATTTCATGGATATTATAAAAGTTGAGTCAGGGGTAAAGTGGATTCAAGAAAAAGTATTTAATAAATAACAAGGTGGTATGAAGATGGCAAAAATACCGAAGGTGGTACATACACGACCGAAGTTTGGGAGATACTCAGGGCTTACACTTTTTGAAATAGTCTTTAAAGCAATATACAAAATAAATTCTGAGGTTGAAATGCCATGCCATGTTGGAAGATGTGCACTGGGTGTAGCATAGATCTTTAACTACAAGTTCCTATTCAAGTCAATGTACATCTCTTTTATTTAAAAAAATTTTTTTTAACGTTTATTCATTTTTTGAGAGAGAGAGACAGAGCATGAGTGGGGGAGGGGCAGAGAGAGAGGGAGACATGGGATCCGAAGAAGGCTCCAGGCTCTGAACTGACAGCACAGAGCCCGACATGGGGCTCAAACTCACAGACTATGAGATCTTGACCTGAGCCGAAGTCGGATACTTAACCGACTGAGCCACCCAGGTGCCCCAATGTACATCTCTTTTAAATGGCCCTTTTAAAACATGAAGCTTATACTAATCCTTGCTAATATCATTGATACGTTTTTACTGAGTCTTTTCTAAATTATGTAAGATTTTCTATCTTTTGTAGGACATGGGTAAGAAAACCACTGTAAGACTTTGTTGAAACAGTTTGCTGTTCTTTTTTGCCACTTTTAAAAATAATAGCTTTGGGGCACCTGGCTGGCTCTATTGGTAGACAATGCAACTTTTGATTTCCGGGTCATGAGTTCAAACCCTAAATTGGGTGTAGAGCCTACTTAAACAAAGAGCTTTGTTGAGATGTAATTTACATACCATAAAATTTAGCCTCTAAAACTGTATAATTCAGTGGCTTTTAGGATATTCACAGAGTTGTGCAGCCATCTCCTCTGTCTAATTTTCAGGTATTATCATCACTCCAAAAGATATTTTGGACTCCTAAACAATATTTTAAAATACCTGAGGTCTTTTGGGCACTTGGGTAGCTCAGTTGGTTAAGTGTCTAACTCTTGATCTTGACCCCGATCATGACCTCCCAGTTCATGGGTTCGAGCCCCATATTGGGCTCTGTGCTGACAGTGCAGAGCCTAGTTGGGATTCTCTTTCTTCTCTTTCTCTGCCCCGATCCCACTCTCACTCTCTCTTGAAATAAACTTTTAAAAAATTAAAAAAAAAAATAAATTGAAATACCTGGAATCTCTGAATAGCTACTAGATGACTCTGTCGGTGTGTTGTAGAGGAGCCTCGTGCAGTGAGTGGGAACTGAATTTTGAGTCTCTTGTTGTCATGGATTCAAGGAGTCTGTATCTGTCATCTGTTTTTGCTAGTAAAATGTATTTTCCTATGAGCCAGAGCAGTGACTTTTTCTCCGTAGCAGAATGTTCATTAATAAACTATTTTCACAATACCTCTTTAAGTACTGAGTTTCCAAAATAGTTTCTATTTAAAAATAGTGTTTTTCAACAATCCTAGAAGAGGAAATCTTACGGAAAAAGCTGATATTTTTGTCTATATTTTCTTTTCCGATTTCTTTATTTTTACCCTACTGAACTCTGTAACCCAGCTCTATTAATCTAGATCTTGTTTCCACTCTATGAATATTTATAGATAATAATAAATTATATTAATTCTGTTAATGGAGTTTGAAAAGTTTTGTTAACTTTTATCCTAGCACAAAAATTCCTGGGTGGTCTGATAAAACCCTCATCTTTATTAAATATTAAGCCAGTTCTTTTAATTAATTATTATTATTTTTTTTGAGAGAGAGAGAGAGAAGGTGCAGTGAGGGGCAGAGAGAGAGAGAGAGAATCCCAAGAGGGGCAGAGAGGGAGAGAGAGAAGCGGGGCTCGCCCAAAGCAGTGCTCCAGTTCACCCACTGTGGGGCTCGAGGTCACCAACTGTGAGATCATGACCTGAGGTGAAGTTTGATGCTTAACTGACTGGGCCACCCAGGTGGCTTTTTATGTTTAAAGGCTGTATTAACTGAATTATGTCTATTAAAATGTTCAATAGTTATTTATCTTGGACCTGTAGTGTACAAAGCACTTCATGGAATAATAGCCCTTCCTTTTGCTTCTGCTGAAGTCCTACCTGATTTCAACCATTGTACTCAAATTCTGCAGTGAGGACAGCGAATGAATTTGAGCATGAGCTGGGATTATGAAGGTTTTAGAACCATTGTCGGGTGAGTGGCAGGTGAAAGAACTGAGCTTGGAAGAGAAGACTTGGGCAGTATCATAAGGGCTCTCCCAGCCATTCCGAGTTTGTCTTGTTCTGGAGAGTGGTGGGGGAAGTTGGCGTGAAAGATGCATATGTCAACAAGGCTGGTACTTCTGCCAGCTGAGGAGGCCTACAACATGGGTTTGTGTTCTTGTGTTCTAATTTCCATCCTTAAATACCTTTCCACCATCTTCCAGTTCCTAGAATATCTTGTCCAGTGTCTGATGGTAAGAATGGTTTCTGGACAGTATTTTGGCTATTCGTGGATATATGGAATGTTACATTATTACATGAATGCATGATTTTATCTTCAACACATAGAATACAAACATGTAGCATTGTTTGGTATAATGCAGTTTTATGTAGTTGTGTTATTAGGTCAGGATTTAAATTTACTTTGCATTTGGTGTATGAGGAAGATTTTGTTGTTCCTTGAAATGTAGGATCTATAGAATAGTATAAACCCCCTTGCCCATAAACAACAGAATATGGTGTTGTTTAAGAGTGGTGGGGAAGACTCTGGTAACAGTGGGTGTCCATGTTTGTATGGGGATATGGGGATAGTTCTTGACCTGTTTCACTGTTGCTTGTGTCATTCAACTTACAGGGTTAGGATCCAATGAGCTTTGCTGCGCTTGAAATGGGTATTTTTGATCTAGGCTTGGACTGTACTTGAGGTAATACAGTGTAGTGCTGATCTGGGGTCTAGAGCCAGACCATAAGAATCTAAATTTCAACTATGGCATCTAATAACTGTGAACTTAGGGAAGTTATCTTAACCTCTCTGGGCTTCAGTTTACTCAGCTGTAAAATGGAGATAATGGACCTCACTGGATAGTGAGGAGTAAATGAAATTATGTATTTAATATGCCTTGCTTATCTCATAGCAAGCACCCAATAGATGTTAGATGCAGTTGCTAATTGTTATTCATACCGGGATATAAAGGTCAAGTTCCTTCTCAAAGATTTCTAAATAGTCCAGATGAGTTCTGAATTGACTGAGTCCCCAAAGGAAAAAGACTCTGGTCTTCTTGGTCTTTCCAAGGACTTTTAGATTCATGTTGCTTGTTTGGGACCAACACATTCTAGGGAAGTTTTGGGTGAATGGCATTCTCCTGGCTGGCAATAATCTGGATATCTTCCACACTTTGTTCCTGGAACCTCTGAAACATGGAGCATTTGTGGGATGGGAGTTTCTCTGGCATTTTTTCAAAGTCCATGGCTGAATGTGCAGATACTCCAAGGAAATATTGCAAGAACACTTTGAAATATATCAGAGCACTTTGAAAAATTGTACCACCTTATGCTACAGGAGAAAAGCAGTATATTTGTCTCAAGGGAGATATAGTAAAGGACACAAAGAGTTTAAGTTAATAGGATGACAAAGTGTACTATATCTAAATCTTCATGAGTGTCATAAAACTATACTCAATTTTATAAGATTGAGGTATTCATTCAACAAGTGTCGATTAAGCACTTATTCATACTGGTTAGCTTTGAGTGTTAGTTAGCTAGGAGAGTGTTAGGAAACCCGTTGGAGTCCTAGTTAGCTAGGAGAGTGTTAGGAAACCCCTTGGCTTTTGTTGCTAAGACTGCTTCTCAAATCAAGGTAGGATCTTCATGCTCTTTTCCTGGTGGCAGGTTTCAGGGGCTTATCCTGGTTTTCTCTCTCAGAACTGCCTCCACCCACTCCTTTCCTGGGATTTTATTTTTCCCAAGACTGGCTGCAGATAGGCTACACTATCCTTAGCTTTCACCTTTCCTTGTTGCCCCTATGGTTATCTTCGGATCCTTGTGGGATTCAGGATTTTACTGCTCATCCTTATGGAAAAAATAGAAGGCGGCTAACAAATGCAGAGTCATTTAAAGATTTGGTGTTTTTACAATTATAATTACCAATTCAGTGCTAAGATAATAACTGTTACAATTAAGAGTGAAAGACAATTAAAAAATAACTGGGGCTTCTTCTCTTTTCCTTATGCTGAACATGAAGCTCACCAAATATATTCTATTCTATATTATTTGTCTCTTCTACCCCCTTGAAAATCCTTTTTCTATCTCTTCTATCCCCAGTGAAAATCCTTCTTTCCAACAACACAGAGATTGATGGAATCAAGAGAGAGACTTAAGAATCCTCCCTGATATCAAGTATGTAGTTTGCATTCCCAAAGAGCTCCTGATAGGATGATAACATGTTTTAACATGGACCCGGCATTTGTTTTAATCAGGTATGATCAGGTGACAGACATGAGACGAGTTGTCTTTGAAAGAATAGTTTCTTATTTACAGTTCCCAAGAGGAGGGGGCATACCCCTAAGGCCACACATGGGAGCACCAGGGTTGGTCATTAGGCAGAAGAGCAAGGGTAGAGCAGGAGCCTGAGCCTTTATTGTGGTTTCTGGGGAAGACCAGGCAGGGCAAAGTCAGCAGACTTAGGACTGGCTAGTTTGAGTCCTTTTGGAGGGGTCTGGGCTTTTGGGGTGGTCCCTAGTCCTTGATAGCTTGCCCTGGGAAGAATTGGGGCTGGGGGAATATTGGCTTGGTGTGTGAGTATTAAAGGAGGTGGTTGGGAGCAACTTCTTACTCAACATGTCTCCAAAGGGAAGGGAAATAAAAGCAAAAATGAACTATTGGGACTTCATCAAGATAAAAAGCTTCTGCACTGCAAAGGAAACAATCAAAAAAACTAAAAGGCAGCCGACAGGATGGGAGAAGACACTTGCAAACATATCGGATAAAGGGTTATTATCCAAAGATCTATAAAAAACTAACCAAACTCAACACACGAAAAACAAATAATCCAGTGAAGAAATGGGCAGAAGACATGAATAGACACTTTTCCAAAGAAGACAGCCAGATGGCCAACTGACACATGAAAAAACGCTCAACATCACTCATCATCAGGGAAATACAAATCAAAACCACCTTGAGATACCACCTCACACCGGTCAGAGTGGCTAAAATTAACTCAGGAAACAGCACATGCTAGTGAGGATGTGGAGAAATGAGAGCCCTCTTGCACTGTTGGGAATGCAAACTGGTGTAGCCGCTCTGGAAAACAGTGTGGAGATTCCTCAAAAAATTAAAAATAGAACTACCTTACAACCCAGCAATTGCACTATTAGGAATTTATCCAAAGGATACAGGAGTGCTGATTCATAGGGGCACGTATACCCCCAATGTTTATAGCAGCACTTTGAACAATAGCCAAATCATGGAAAGAGCCCAAATGTCCATCAACTGATGAATGGATAAAGAAGATGTGGTTTATATATATCCTGCCATTTGCAATGACGTGGATGGAACTGGAAGGTATTCTGCTGAGTGAAATAAGTCAGTCAGAGAAAGATATCCTATATTTTCACTCATATGTGGAACTTGAGAAACTGAACAGAAGACCATGGGGGAAGAGAAGGGGAAATAAATAGTTTCAAACAGAGAGGGAGGCAAACCCATAAAAGACTCTTAAATACAGAGAACAAACTGAAGGTTGATGGGGGCTGGGGAGAGGGGAAAATGGGCGATGCGCACTGAGGAGGGCACTTGTTGGGATGAGCACTGGGTGTTGTATGTAAGCGATGAATCATGGGAATCTACCTCCGAAACCAAGAGCATACTGTATGCAATGTGTGTTAGCTAACTTGACCATAAATTATATTAAGAAAAATAAAATAAAGAGAAAATTAAAAAGATAAAAATAAAAAGAGGTGGTTGGGGATGTGAATTCTGGATTGGTTGATTTGCATATCGGCTAGCCCTGGAAAGACTTGTCTGTCTGGGGGCAGCAGGGCCCCAAGATGTCAAAGCATCATCAAATACAAAAAATGAAAACCATGATTAACAGATCTCCTGTCTGGTAGACCTGTGCTTTTATCACAGAAGGGACTCTCAGCAGCGTTTTACTGAGTGATACAAAACATGGTGACGTGGCTCCCTGACCTTCAGGAACTTACAGTCTAGCTTAATAGAGAAAGCCTGCACGCATCAGTGACTGGTCATGCAGGGCACAAGGTTATGTACTGGGGAGATCTCCAGAGTGTCCTGGAAGTTCAGTGGAAGGGGAGACAGAGTGTCCTGGAAGCAGTAGAGGGCAGTGGTTAGGAGGATGGGCTGCTGGGTTCATCCGGCTTTGTCATTTATTCGCTGTGTGGTTTTGAGCGAGTTACTTAATCCACATGTTTTAGTTTCCTCATCTGTAAAATGAGTTTAATAATAATAGTACTCATCTCATAGAGTTACTTGAGGAGTAAATTAGTTAATACATGACAAATGCTTAGAACAAAACCTAGCACTTAACAAGTATTCAGTGTTAGCTGTTGGTAGAGCTGTGGGGGAAAGTTTGAGTAGATAGAATTGATTATTTACCATAAAGAGAAGAGAGAAGGGAAGTGTTCCTTTTTTGGGGGCGTGGGTTGGTGGGTGACTGGAAGGGAGCCTGACAGTTCAGGAAATGAGAGGTTATAGTCTGGTAGGATAAGACTGAAAAAATAGGTTGGTAAGAATTTTGAATGCCAAGGAGTTTGCATTTTTCTTTAATAGAAATTCATTCAAGGTGCTTTTTTTTTTTTTTTTAGTAGAGCCAGGATATTAAATTCACACTTCAAGAATCAGTCGTGGTAAGTATGGTTTTAGAGAGAGGAGAGGCTTGGTACAGAGTGTATGAGTCAGAATAGGCTAAGTTAGCATAGTAACAAATAACTCTAAAATCTTTGTGGTTTTAACAAGGTAAAGGTATGTTTCCTGCTAATGCTGCATGTCTATCACAGCTCAACTGGGGACTCTACTTATAATCATCCAGGCTGACAGAATAGCCACCCTCTCATGTTTTGTTTGCCCAAAGAGAGAAGAGAGCACTCTGGAAGGTCATGCACTAGCAATTAAATATTAGGCCTGGAAGTGACACTCATGCTTCCATTTATAACTTATTGGCTAGAACTAGATGGCAGTCACAGGCTACCAGAAATTGCAGTCCTTGTATGTATGAGGATTAGGGACTGGGGAAGAAGAACTGGAAATATTTGTAAATAGCACTAATGACTGCTCACCACCCATGGAGACTCATTTAGAGGGTTGTTGTATAATAGTTCAAGTGTGTGGTCTTAGTGTATGGATTAGAGTTGTCCCAGGCAATGTGGAGAAGAGCTGGATAAAAGAAAGAATTTGAAGGAGTAGAATTTAAAGGTTGATAATTGATTGGGTAGAGTTACAAAGGAGGGAGGAGTCAAGATGAGGCAGAACTCTTAGACCCAGTGGAAGGTGATGCTGCCATAGCAGACAGAAGTGTGGAAGTTGGTATGTGTTAGGGAATGGTAGGGGCCCAGTCCATGCCCTGCAGGCCTCTGGAGCGATACTCCTTAAGGAGTATTCTGCCAGCCAGTGTTCAAATAGAGAGTAATCATTTAAAAACTATTATAGTGGGGTGCCTGGGTGGCTCAGTCAGTTGAGTGTCCCACTCTTGATTTCAACTCAGGTCATGATTTCATGGTCCTGAGATTGAGCCCCATGTCAACACGGATGCTGCTTGGATTTCTCTCTCTCCCTCTCTCTCTGCCCTTCCCCCTCTCGTTCTCTCTCTCTCTCTCTCTCTCTCTCTCTCTCTCTCTCAATAAATAAACATTTAAAAAACTATTATAGTAATTATTTTCTTCTTTCCCATGTTATGGTTTATTCTGGTTGTGCTTATGTTAAATCCGATGATAAAATAATCAGGGCTTGTGTTTTGTAGGTTTTTTTTCTTTTTGTGATTTGTTTTCATTATGTTTTACAAAAGTGTTGACCTGTAATGGGAAAAAATAACTAGCCCTTCGCCACAGATAGTTTGAGAAGTATTGCTTTGAAGGTAAGGACAGGGACTTAAAGACAGAGCTGGAGGTAAGGAGCTGAGTCCTTTCCATAGGGAGGTTAGTTGAGTACCAGAGATGTGAGCAAAAGACAGATTCCGGAATGAGAAGAGGGCCCAGGACTGTGAGCCTGGGGGACATCCAATGTCTGAGAGCAGAGATGTAAGAGGGGGTGTAGACAGTATAGTCTCCTAGGAATCATTGGAGGTGATGGGAGATTAGTAGTGACAGATGCCACAGAGAGTCAAGGAAAAGGACTGAGGTCAAGCTAGATTTGACAAGAAGAAAATCCCTGTGAATGTTTAAAAATAAACTTTTAGTGAAGTGGTATGGTCAGATACCAGATTTCAACATTGTAAGAAATGTGTGATCATAAAATAGAAGAGGGTATGGGCTATTGGCTGGGAAAGTTTGATAGTAAGACAGAGGCAAAAGCTAGAATGGTACTGTTGGGCCAAGTAAGGGAAAACATATTTTGCTGTTACTGTTTTTTGTTATTGTTGTTGTTGTTTTGTTTTATTTTGTTTGCTGTAGGAGAACCTGAGCAGCTTTAAAGGCTCCTATCAGCTGGGAGGTGGGAGAGTAGATGTGGGAAAGAAGGAGGTGGTGGCCGTGTTCATGGCAGGAGCAGGAGTGGAGAGCAGAGGTCATGAGTGAGGCTGGGGGGTGGGAATGGGCTCTGCCTGAACAGGAATGGAGAATAACCCAGTAACTGCTGGTAGATGGCAAACTGAGGGTGGTTAGCAGGAGAAATGGATGGGAACTCGCAAGTCTCTGTGGCTTCAAAACCGGAAAATGCATGGTAGGGCATTACAGGGGTGAAACACTGATGTGGTCTGAGTTCAGTGAGCAGGGACTCAGAAGCCCTGGTGAGAGCATTGGTGAAATGGCTCAAAACAGCATGGGTCCAGCCTGGGAAATTCAGCTTCATAGTCCAATCACTGCTCAGTAAATAGGAGCTACTGAGAGACAGAGTCCTGGGGAGATGGGGAGTGGGTGTCGTATAATCCCCAACATGGTTCAAAGAAGAATAAAAATGTGGTAAGAAATGGACTTAACATAAAATTATTTAATTAAACTTACATCTGATATTTAGAAACACAATTGTTATTCATTAAAAGTATGAAAAAATACAAGTATGTTTTAGGTAAACATTATAATATTTGAAATGCACCTTAAAACCCTCTACCTGTCAAAATCATCTGTTAATTAATTTCTCATTTTCATGGACTTCTCTCTTCTTTTAAGTATTAGAATGGGGGAGGGGCGCCTGGGTGGCTCAGTTGGCTCAAGTGGCTCTTGATTTGGCTCAGGTCGTGATCTCATGGTTTGTGGGTTCGAGCTCCACAACAGGCTCTGTGCTGCCAGCACAGAGCCTGCTTGGGATTCTCTCTCTCTATTCCTCCCCTGCTTGTGCTCTCTCTCTCTCTCTCTCAAAAAAAAAAACCCCAAAACAAAACAAAAAACACAACAACACCAAAAACAACAACAACAACAACAAAAACAACTTAAAAAAAAGTATTAGAACGGGACAAGAGCTGGGCAGAGATGCAGTGTCTGTTGTTTGTCCTCACCCCTCCCTTCCCTGACTTAATTTTGCTCCCTTCGTACTCCTGTACCCAGTTCTAGGTTTTCCCCTCACCTTTGCGGTTTTCTATGATGGGCTTCTGTTTGGTTTTACCTGTGACATTAACACATGGTGGCATGCTGTGGTTACTCTGTAGGATTGCCCTGCAGTAGAGGGCAAGAACACTCTGGAGTCCAACTACTTGAGTTCAAATCTTGGTAATCTTGGACACTTAGCTTCTCCCCACATCATTTCCTCATCTGTAAAAGGGGATAGTAAGAATAAAAAAGATTGCCAGGGATTAGGAGAGTGTCAGATACATAGTAAGTACTCAGTAAACATCAATTATTTCTTCTTCTAGATAGATTGTCTCTAACAGATGTTTTCATTGCTTTTCGCTAGTGTCCAGTTTTTCATAAAGGCACTTAAAAAAAAACCTGACAAATCATGGTCTTTGCCTCTGGATAATGGAGAGTTGTCAGTATATGTTAGTAGGTCTTGTGCCATCAGCAAGACGGCAAAGAGCACGGGAAAGGGGAAGGATAAAGGGATTCTGTGAGGACAAAGTCAGCTTGTCTGGAGAGGCGTATCCACAACAGGCCACGCTATGATTGATGAGTTCTTTGTTGTGTTCTATTGACATGTCTAACAGTTTTGACACAGAAAAGCTGTTTTCTAGTTTTAAAGTTTAGATGTTTATATGAAACCTTTAATTGTTGTTAGTGCCAGGAACAAATCAGTGTTGATGAAGATACATCTCCTAAGGAGGAATGAGATGTTCAGCAGGTAAAGAACTTTTCCAGTGCCTTTGCTGGTCAGTATGACTTCTTCAAAAAGGAGTAGAAAAGTGAGATTTCCATTTTCTGTAACTGTAATGTGTTCTCCTAGGAATCCTTTTGCGATCACTCTGCTATAATTTAGTTTAAGTGGCACTTTTAGAAAACTGGAACAAGTTCTACTTTGCAAGCAAGTAGCAATCAAAGGGATAAATTCTTTTCTCTTTGAAAATAGAGTGAAATCACTTCCAATCTGATCTTTGCAACCCAATGCCTGCTGATACTGTGAGCATAAACACATTAGGCACCAGAGAGGAATGGCATCTGGATGCTGAGATGGGATCAGAATAGCCAGAATAAACACAAGCTGCCATCAGGGAAGCTGAATTCCATCATATCACATCATGTTCAAACATAATTCAGGGTAGTCATATACTGATGTGAGTAAAATCAGTTTTTGTTTTCTGTTTTCACATGTTAGACCTCTCCCCCCCCCCCCCCCCCCCCCCCCGCTCCCCCGCCCCGACTGGTTATAATATATAAATCAAGCCACAGCTGACAGTGATTTGCTTTCTTTATCTGGAAAAAGGCCTTTGACTCTAGTTCTGACTTGGCCTCACTGCGCTGATCTTCATCACAGGCACTTTCTTTAATTCCCACAACAACATTAACTCCAGTTGTTGTGTTTTTTTCCCCACATATACATATCACAATAGCTCTTTCATTGCAGGATCACAAATTATATGCAGTCACCCTTATATGCTTCATGAAAGCAGTAAATTTAAAGAAAAGAGAGTCTATTTAAAACTTGAGACCAGAGACCATAGTTTATCTTATTTACAGTTTGGTTTAAAGATTGGTATTTAATCTTTATTAAATCATACATATCATACCACATGGTAATCCTGAAAAGTGCTACATATTTTTATTTATAGTTAAGGGAATAAAGCAAAATCCCCTTTTCAGTATGTTATCTTGCATTATTTACTCAGTGATAAATGACATTGCCTCACAGGTATGAGTTTTGCAATGAAAGACCCTATTGTAGCATATATTTATACCGCGGGCGGGGTGGGGGTGCAGTGCAGGCTGTTAGAATTAGGGTTCCAGAGGGAATTTAAACTCTGAATATCCTGGTACTTTGTTCAGTTAAAACATATAGCTTAATGTTGTTTTAACACTGCATTTTTACTTGAAGTAGAAAAAAATAAAAAGAAATGAACAAAAGGGGAAAGCTTAATGTTAAAACGCTGGAAACCAAATAAAGTGACTGAAGGCATATTGGCATATCCTAAACTCAAAGATCAAAACTGTACCAGAGATAATGGTGATTATCTGATTGGCTTGTTTCTGCTGTTTAAAAATAACTTCAACTTTGAAAGTTTATTAACTGTTTAAGGCATCAGTGAACCATTGCTATCAAAGGTATTAAAATGAGCAGCTGAAAGAAGAGTTCTGAGGGGCCAGACACTTTAATAGCTACTCAAACTTTTGGGTAGAAAACCTGCTCCATGCTATGTCAACTTGTCTGTGATTCATGAGCATTTCTACTGAGGAAGGAAAGAGCCAGACATTTTGGAGAGAGGGTTAGTCTTTTAGAGTATACATTTGTCTTTAAATACAAAGAATTAAAAATTTAAAAGTAAATAAGAGGAAATACCAATTTTAAATAAAGTAGAAATTGGTCCAGGCCCCCTTTATTCAGAAGTTTGGATAATTTAAGCGGAAATGGGCTGCCGTCATGCTAAGCACAAAAACAAGAGCTTCCTAGCAAATTGTTCTTATAAATAGTATTTTAGGACTAATATATTTGAGGCAATTGTGCTTCCCCAAATTCATTAAACACTTACAAGATATCATTCCATTGTTTTCTGAGCTACCATGATTTCTGATAAGTGTTATTCTGATGAGAGGCCAGATGTCATTTGTGTCATTTTCCTCCTGTATGTAATATCATTTTGTTCTGGCTAGTTTCAAGATTTGTTTCCTTATTTTTGGTTTTTAGCAGTTTGTGTCACACCTAGCTGTGGTTTCCTTTGCATTTATCTTGCTTGAGTTCTCAGATTCTTGAATCCTTAGATTTATATCTCTCACCAAATTTGGAAAATTTTAACTATTCTAAAAATAAATGGTTTCTTTTTTGATACTTTCAGATTTACCAGAAGATTTGCAAAGATACTATAGAGTTCCCATATATGTATCACCCAGCTTCCCATAATCTTACATAATCATGGTGTATTTGTTAAATTATAAAAGTAAATTGGCACAATGCCACTAATAACTACAGTTTTCCCACTAGTGTCCTTTTTTATTTTCTTCTTTTCCTGTTTTGGGATCCAGTCTAAGATACTACATTACATTTTATCATCATACCCTAAGCCTCCTTCAATCTGTAACAGTTTTTCAGATTTTACTCACTTTTCATTGTGTTGACAATTTTGAAGAATACTGGACAAATATTTTTTAGAATGTCCTTCAGTGTGGCTTTGTCAGATGTTTTATAATACTTAAACTGAGCTTATGGATTTGGGGAAGAATACTACAGAGGTCAGGTACCCTTCTCAATGATTGAATCATAGGATGGGATAATGATACCAGAATGACTTATCACTGGTGATACTAACCTCGATAATGTGGTTAAGTTTATGTCTGCCACATTTCTCTACTCTAAACTTTGTAGTTCTTCTTTTCCATTCTCTATTCTTTGGAAGTGAGTCACTAAGCGGAGTTCATACTCAAGGGGAAGGAAATTAAGCCTTACCCCTGCCTTTTGGAAGAGGTAGTATCAATTTCTGTTATTTGGAATTATTTAAGGAAGATGTTCCCTTCTTCTCCATTTATCAATCATTTGTTTTTATCAGAATTGAGTTATAGGTGTTTATTTTATTCTTTGGGTTCTAATCCAATACTGTCATTATTTATTTTCCTGCTCAGGTTGTTCTACTTTTGGCTATTGGAAGCTCCTGCAGTTAGTTCCTGTGTCCTTTTGAGATGCCCATTCTCCCCCACCCACTGCCTTTTTTTTTAAGCTTTCTTTCTTTTTTTTTTTTTTTTTAATTTTTTTTTCAACGTTTATTTATTTTTGGGACAGAGAGAGAGCATGAACGGGGGAGGGGCAGAGAGAGAGGGAGACACAGAATCGGAAACAGGCTCCAGGCTCTGAGCCATCAGCCCAGAGCCTGACGCGGGGCTCGAACTCACGGACCGCGAGATCATGACCTAGCTGAAGTCGGACACTTAACCAACTGCGCCACCCAGGCACCCCTTTTTTTTAAGCTTTCTTACTTTTGGGATCTATATGATGCTGTAGGCTCATCTTCTGTTTTTCCTGCCCCAGTCCTAGAATCAGCCCTTCCTCCTAGGAGTTCCTTTCATTGGAAAATGGTATTTAGGAACCGTAATCTGGGGGCTGGTTGTTGTCACTGCTCATTATTTTTTAATGTATTCTTTGCTGCAGCATTCTTATTCACCTGTTCTTCTTGGACTTCAGTTCTATATATGTTAAATCTTTGACCCAAAGTACCTGGGACTTTGTTCACTGGTTCATATTTTTTCTCCCTGGTCTTCAGATTGCTAATAATAATATTTGCTATATAAATATTGCCATATAAATATTTTTGCTATATAAATATTTTCAAGATTACTTATTCTTCTATAATCTCTGTTAAACTTCAGTGGATTTTTTATTTCAGATATAGTATTTTTCAGTTCTTAGAATTTCCTTTTTTTTTTTTTTTAAGTAATTTCTTTTTCTCTGCTGAGTGTACCTTAGTTCATTCATTATGGTATTTGTGTCCTTAATTATGATACTAATAACTGCTTTAAAGTCCTTGTTTGCTGTTTCTAGCATTCTAATATTTGGGTCCACTCATGTCAGTTTCCATTTGATTGCTTTTTAAGTGTGGGTCATATTTTTCTGTTTCTTTTTGTGTTTAATAATTTTGGATTTTATCTTGGACATTGTGATTGATACTTTAGTAGAAACTGGATTTATGTTCCTCTGAAGAGTATTAATGTTTTGTATTTGTATTAGGAGGCAATTAACTTGGCTGAACTTAAACTTTCGACTTTGCCTTCCCTGAAGTGGGCAGCAGCAGAAATCTTACTTCAGTTCATTTAGCCATACTTGGACTATTTGGTCTGCCTCTAAATGCATGGTTCAGGGGTTCCATAGAAAATTAGGCAGTATATATGCAGAATATGGGCCTCATACCTTTTCTGAAGTTTTCCTTCTTTACTTTCCAGGTACTGAGTCAGTCCTGAACTCTGTTTTCTGATTTTTTAGCCAGTAAGGTTGCAGGTTTCAGTCTGAATTTTAGTAGTATAGTGCCAACTAGGGCCTGCCCTCAGATGAAAAGCAATAACCCAGGAAACTGAGTGCCATTCCCTTCTCCCAAGTGTTAACGCCCTACAGTTTCTGCCAGCTTTCTGTTCATTCTCATGTACCTTCAGATTTTTATTGTTGTTGTCTAGAGTTTACAAGTGCTATCAATAAGAGGATTGGTTTGATACAAGCTACTCTGCTATTACCAGAAGTGGTACTCTCTTTCATTTAAGAGGAAGAACAATATTAATTAAACAATCAAACAAAAAATGTAAAATGAAAACTATAGTGCTATAAAGAAGTATACAGTGCTATGAGATCTAATAATAGGGAAATTGACTTAATCGGTGAGGTCTGGAAAGTTTTCCTTGAGGACATGGTTGGGAGAGAGAAAAAGTTAATAAAGAGAATAGAAGAGGATTCCACATAGTTGTTGAATGAATGAGCAATATACTCCAGCGTTCTTTGCATCTTGGCTTCTTTCTTTGCATGTATTCTTATCCCCTCAGTCTTTAATCATCTCTCTAGGCTTCTGTGATGATGAAAGGGAATCTGTCGCTATGGTGCCTAGAAAGTTATACAGCAAACCATGGCCTGCATGAAAACTTCTTAAGCCAGGGGACTTGTGGCTGTGTACCATTTAATTGGTAAAGTGGATTTCGTGGGTTTCTGGTCAGTATGTTGAACTGAATTATGAAGAATCCCCCCCCCCCCTTCAAGTATTTAGAAATGCTGGGGGCATCTGAGTGGCTCAGTTGGTTAAGCGTACGACTCTTTATCTGAGCTCAGGTTGTGATCTCAGGGTTGTGAGTTCAAGCCCCGTGTTGGGCTTCATACTGGGTGTGGAGCCTACTTAAAAAACAACAATAACAAACAAAAAACTTACCAAGTATTTAGAAATGCTGGACAAAGTATAACAACACACACACACACACACACACACACACACACACACACACACATGCAGATTCACAACCAAGAAAGAGTTATCCTAGTTAACCAAAATGGAGAGGGAAAGTGTAGGCTTAATCACAAGGGGGTTGGATCCTGATATATACCAAGGAAGAGGTGCTTGGCCATAGACCTAGTACCTGTGGAGAACTGAAACTGAGATACCTGTATAAAGCCAGAAGCCATGAAGGGGCAAATGGAGAAAGAAAATTCCATTACACTGTCTCAATAGAGAGGCAAGGAAAATTTGTGTCTACTTGGCATTATACATGGAAAGAATTCCTCAGACTAAAGGAGCACACTGAATCTTGAGCAAGCCATATAAAAATAAATTCACATTTAAATACATCAAATGAGACAATAGAACATCAAAGATAATGAAAAAGTATAAAAGCTACTAGGGAGAAAAAAACAGATGCATATCAAGAAATGCAGATTAATATCAAATGCCTTATCAGCACAAAGAAATGTCAGAATATAGTATAGTAATATGTTCAAAGTACTAAGTGAAAATAACTATCAGCCTAAAATCTACACTTAGTTAAGTGATCATTCAATAGTGAGGATATAATAATGACATTTTCAAACATATGGATGTTGAAAGTTTACTACTCATGGACTGCTGAAAGAATTACTAAAGACATACTTAAGTAACAAGGAAATTGTGGCAGAGTGTATTTTCCCAAAATGGCCATAACAGTGTCTACCTTCTCACAGGCCACTCTGCAGTATGACCTAGCCACTCTCCCATCAAGACATGAAGTTGAGTTCCCTCTCCTTGAATCTGGACTAGCTTAGCTATACAACTCTTTTTGAAACCAATAGGATATGGTAGAGTGATACCACAGTGACTTTTGAGGCTAGGTCAGAAAAGGTCATTCAGCTTTCAACTGGTCCTTTGGGACATGTGCTCTGAGGCCCACCAGTTGCCATATAAGTTGTCCAGCTCTTCTGAAACCTCTATGTTAGATGGGCTGTGTATGACTGCTCCTGATCATCAGAGCCCCCAGATGAGCCATCCTCTTACCACTGAGTGCTGTAGTCATTTTCATAAGATACAGAAAATGGCCCAGCTGAGTGTTACCCAAATTCCTGACCCACAGAACAGAATCAAATGGTTGCTTTTTGAAGCCACAAAGTCTTGAGTTAATTTTTCAGGTAGCAATAGCAACTGGGACAAAATTGAACCCTGACAGGATGAATGGAATGCATAAATCAGTCATGAGTAAGGAATCTGGTAAACACAAGTATTAACTTTTTTTTTTTTTTTTCTAAGTTGGATGAGGGTTGTTAAAGATGTGATATTGGGCTGCCTGGGTGGTTCATTCAGTTAAGTGTCTGACTCTTGACTTCACTTCAGGTCATGATCTCATAGTTCATGAGTTTGAGCCCAATGTTGGGTTCTGCACTGGTAGTACTGAGGCTGCTTGGTATTTTCCCTTGCCTCCCAGTCTCTCTCTGCCCCTCCCCCTCTTGCGTGTATGCCCTCTCAAAATAAATAAACTTAAAAAAAACCCACAATGTGATATTAAGACATTAGCAACAATAATGTGGAAGCTGATAGAGAGTGGGGAAGAGGAGAGACTGAGGGTAAAACTTTCTAGGGTCTTATTATTTAGAAGACTACTAGAGATTGACTTTAAGTAGGCATGTTAAAGAAATAGATTGTATAACTTATGAAACAGTAGAGGGAAAAATATTTCAGAAAAAATGCAGCAAAAAGCAGAAAGTAAAAGCTAAGTAGCAAAGAAATCATGGTAGATAGAAGACACAAAATAGGGGCGCCTGGGTGGCTCAGTCAGTTAAGCCTCTGGCTTTGGCTCAGGTCATGATCTCACAGTTCGTGAGTTCGAGTCCTGTGTCATGCTCTGTGCTGACCGCTCAGAGCCTGGAGCCTGCTTGGGATTTTGTGTCTTCCTCTGTCTCTGCCCCTCCCATGCTCACGATCTGTTTCTCTCTCTCTCTCAAAAATAAATAAACATTTAAAAAAGAAAGAAAGAAAGAAAGAAAGAAAGAAAGAAAGAAAGAAAGAAAACACAAAATAAATTGGTTGAGATGAGATCAGTGCTGTTATAGCAGTAATCATGATAAATGTAAGTAAATTAACCTCAGTTATTAAAAATGATAATTATATGTTTTAAATACAGCCAACTGTTGCCTTAAAAGGATACTCAAGGGGTGCCTGGGTGGCGCAGTCGGTTAAGCGTCCTACTTCAGCCAGGTCACGATCTCGCAGTCCGTGAGTTCGAGCCCCGCGTCAGGCTCTGGGCTGATGGCTCAGAGCCTGGAGCCTGTTTCCGATTCTGTGTCTCCCTCTCTCTCTGCCCCTCCCCCGTTCATGCTCTGTCTCTCTCTGTCCCAAAAATAAATAAACGTTGAAAAAAAAAATCTTTAAAAGGATATTCAAGGCAAAACAACCCAGAGCAGTTAACAATAAAAATAAAGAGATAGAAAAGATGTATCAGTTAAAAACAAACCAAAAGAAAGTTGGTGTGACAATACTAATCTGAGGCCAAATGGAATTTCTAGGTGTTTCACCCAGGGAACACTTGCAGCAGGAGACCTATATAGGGATGTTCATTGTAGCATGGTGTATAATAATGACAAATTTAAAAGGATTTAAGTATCAGTAGGGAAATGTGTAGATAAATTATAGAATATTCATATAGGGACACTAAGCAGCATTTACAAGACATGAGCCAGATTTATGTGCATCTACATGGCTGTATTTCAAAACCACTGAGTGAAAGAAATAAGTTACAGAGTAATATGTCAGTGTGACATTTCTGAATACAAAATAATACATTTGTGCTTCTAAGATTCCTTCTAATTCTGAAATTATTTTATCAAATTTCACAGCAATAAGCTATGTTCCTATGATTATATGCATTTGAGTGTCTGAGGAACTGTGCCCAGAAACAGTATACTTCAGCAAGTAAACTGGCTGTTATTAAGAGCAATCACTGTATTCTACAGAAGGAACACACTTGGAATAGCAGAAAGCTATCTTCCTCTGAACAAGTAGTCTGTAGAATGAAATATTTTGTAACCACTCATAGTGTGCTCAGTGGTACACGGTAAATTTTTCCTTTTCCCTTGACTTGCTTACAAGGAAAGAGATGTGGCATAAAGAGGGACAGGTATGAGAAGAAAAAGTGAGAACCATTTGGAGAAAGATGTTTTTTAAGCCATAACTTTCTCCTAGAACCTATGCAAGCCAGAATCCCTGCTCTGTAGATAGCTAGACATAGAAGTCATAAATGACCTCAGATGTCAATTCCACAGATATTTGCTGAGAACCTACTGTGTACGTTCTACTCAACGTGGCCATGCATACAAAGATGAATCAGGAATCTCTAGTTGTTTTTAGACCATGGAAGGGTAGAGGTAACTGCAGAATGAGGCAGGATAAGGGAAGGGTCATGAGAATCACACATGTGGCTTTGTAGCTTGAAAGGAGAGTGAAATTATTTTCTTTAGAGGTATCTGGAATGGCTCTACAGAGGCTATTTTACACATTTGTAGGTGTGTGCACTTCTGTTTGGCGAGTGAAAGTGGCAGGGCAGTTTCTTCAGTGTGCCATAACTGTTTAGTATTTGATCCTCTCTTTTGCCCCCTCCTCCCACCTTGCTCAAGAAAAATATTGCTGTATGTTAATCCTTTTGAAGCCTTTAATGGTGTTGCTAAGACAATCATTTAAGCGTTTAAAATACATACCACGCAGTACACTTATTTTAGAGGCAGCAGTGGTTAGCCACTGGAAACTAACCATTGGGTTTGATAAAGGGGGGAATTTTATATGTTATGGCTTATGACAGAGAATGGAAAAATGCTTCAGTGAGACAAACTGGCATTTTAAATTGGAGCACAATAATAGCAAAAAGTGCTGAAGTCAACAGACTGCTTAGAAATATGGTTACTATTTGCTGAGAGAAGCCTTACAAGGTGGCCACGTACTCGCATTTGCAACCACAGTTAGTTCAGTTCTTCCCTGAATGTGGGGCTGTGACCCTGATTGACATCAGTGAGAGTTGTGAACTTGTCGAGAAAGGAGATTCAGGTCATCTAAGAATCCAAGGCAAGGAGGAAATAGGTGTAATAAGCAGCGAGTTTAACGGACTTACATACCTATTGTACACAGCTTAGGTTGGAAACCATGCAGAGGTGACCGTGATCTTCTGAATCTTCTGGGGCTGGCCTAAAAATTCTCCTTTCCCCACAAAGCTATTACGGTATGAAATGAGTCTAGTCCATATGACTTGAAGGATAGGAAAGGGAGCATGGGAATACAGAAGACAGTCTTAGGAGGTGACATTTGATTTATGACTTGGACAACATAAAGAAAATGGCCACAAGAGCTGGAGGATGAGAATTGCAAGGGAAAGAATTGGCAAGGGAAAAGCATCAGAAATGAGTGACCTTGGCACATTGCTTTACCTCTCTGGGCCTCATTGTCATGATTTGTAGAACTAGACAGTTGCACTAAGCCCTAAGGAATCTGTCAGTTCCAGAATGCAAAGAAATAAAAACTTAGTTAACATAGGCAGCAGGGTCGAATGTTTTTGTTTGTTTTTATTTTTTTCCAGTTTAATTGATGTGATTGACATACCACATTGTGTTAGGTTAAGGTGTATAACATAGTGCTTTGATATGGATATATTGCAATGTTTGTTTTTGAAGATGGCAGCCCCTGGGAGTGTTTGAAACATTGGGAATAGGATAGAAACACTGAGAGGAAGAAGATGTTGGCGAGAGAAAAACATTTTTTGTCAAATGTAAGAAGATTCCAAATTAGTAGGAGGAGATAGAGTTTGAGGGAAAACTTCTTATTTCTGATATTTCCTGTCTTGTGAAGGGTGCTTAATTACTGTAAAATTCTTGATCACTTTACTCCTTCCCTCTTAAAGGAGGTGGAGCGGGAAGAAGAAATCGAGCATGTTCTGTTCCTTTGAGTTCCTCCCTTTTGCTTTTGGGCCAGCAGTCCTGACCTTGGAGGGCTATTCTCCTTACTTCTCCAGGCCCTAATTCTTACCTGGAGAGGGTACCTTTTGTGGGAGCTTTGACCTGATCCAGTGTTTCCTGTGACCGTGGGGGTAAATCTGTTGAATTTTGGGATTGAGTTTTCAGGTACCTTTGGCTCCCACATTAAACCGTATTCTCCAGTTTAACCTCCACCTGTAATAATAGTGATATTTTGGTATCCCTCTGCCATATCCTCATCTTATATTTCAGTGTGTTCAGAATTTGAGTGGGCAAGAAGAGTGCTATTCATTTGGCCCTTTCATACCCCAGAAGCTAGGATTCAAGGGGAAAGGAATTAGCTTTGGGGAGAAGGGATACTGTTGTTTTCTTTGAGTCAAAAAGGAGAAGGCGATAGTTGTGGTGAAGAACTACAGATACTTGAGCCATGAGGGAGTTTCAGAGATTTGAAATAATCTCAGTAAAGTGGGAGGCCAAATAATTAGCCGAGAATGAGTCAGCAGGCATGGAACTGGAAAGTTAAAAGAAGAAAAGATTTAGAACTGCAGGTATGGGGAGTGTACTCAAGAATCCATGGAAGAGAAGCAAATGATTCCAGTTAGGGTGACAAGGTGATGTTAACAGGCTTGGATGGATGGGATTCTCAGGCTGCCTTATTATCGGCCACCAGGGACAAAAGTGGTGACAACTGCTCTATAGAATACATTTTATTCTTAAATTATATTAATTTTTACAAGTAAATGAAAGGATCTATTAGGGTTAGACTATGAATTATTCTTTACATGACAAGTTCAATTGCTTTCATGCAGAAAAGAAAACACTGTCTTCCTCCTTTGGCCTATTGATTCTTCTAGAGCCCAGGCGAGTGCCAACTTCTTTATAAAGTAATCTCAAAATATTCTTTGCATCCCTGATTTCTCTCAGTTCCTATTACTTTTAAAGTCAAACTGTATATTGCCACATACAGTTTGGTGAAGAGTGGGAGAATAGAGAGTAAGGAAGGATTTCAGGAGGTGATTGCACTTGAACTGGGTGTGGAGACAGAATGGAATTTGGCAGGTGGCTATGGGAACACTCCAGGTATGGCCACTGCCTAGTCGAAAGAGCAGGTCATATTTAGGGACAGACTGTTGAGCAGGCCCTTTGGCTAGAGGACACGGATGCAAAGGGAGTATGGTCTCCGTGCCGGGAAAATAGCTTGAAACCAGATTGGACAAGGATGCAGGAAGCCAGGTTTTCCACCCCCCTCCCTGCTTAGGGTAGGTAGGATTTTCCTGAGGAAGTAGCCTGTGGAGAGGTAGAAAATGAAAATTCAATAGGTTTGATTTCTGGAATGAGATTCTAAAAGGAAGGAAATAAGAGTCTAGTAGACAGGCAGATAAAATCTGAGGGGAAGTGAGGAGGAGTTAAACAGAATAAAAAGGGAGGGTTCAGTTTTACTTGAAAAGTCAAGCAAGCAATGTTGTTTTGTAGTTGATACAAGAATACCTCCTGATATGTAGAAATACAAAGATTATTTTAAATATATCTACCCTGTCAGAGTTGTTATTTCTTTCCCCCGTTTTCATTTTTGGTAAAAGAATAAAAAATAAAGAACAGCATACGCTGAAAGAAATTAGGTACACAACAGGGACTGAAATAATTTCAAATAATTTTTCTTGTAGCCGGATTGCTATTATAAAATAAGAATACATTTTGATTCAGAACTTTTATGAAGAACTTGGGCATTTTATTACAACATCTGTTTCTACATTTTAATTTCTCTTTTTCCTTTTATAGGTATTTGCATACTATTTTTTTTTCAAATGAGAAGACCTTTTTGTTTGCCACAAGAAGGCTATTATCCAGAATGTTAATGGGTTTTCAGCTATTAAGATGTAATGATATACCTTGAGTATTTAACTATAAATTTGAAAAATCTCCATGAACAATCTCAAAGGAATACTTAGAATGCACTCCTGGTAAATTGGCTCATTTTCCTGTAATTTACTGGAAGTGCTGATATGAGAGCAGGCCTAATGTGAAAAGTACATTAATCCCTGGAGTTACATTTTATGTATTAAATTATTACTCTCAAAGAATAAAATGTATGAGGCCATTTAGCCTTCGTTCACATTTGTTACTTAGAATCACAGTAGAGAAACAATCACTTATCTTTGATGCACAAAATTAGAAATGATGCATTTAATATCTTTTAAAACAAGAGGCGCAGTGATGCTCAGTTATGCTTTTGCATAACAATTGCTCTTTCGCAGAACAAGGACTGTTCTAGTTAAGAGCAAGAATCTTCAGGCTTTGTGGAGGCCCCTTTCATTCCATTGGTAATTGAAATATTTTTAGAAACCCATAATGCAGCCTTCTTTGATGTCAGTCAGAAAGATTAGTCTGCCTTCTAGCCATGAGCTTCTACCACATTGGGGGATTATTTAAGGAGGGAGTCAGTTTGCTGAAGTGAAGCAGTGGTTGTAGGAACATTTAGGGTCTTGTTTGGAATTTTGTCTAATGGTGTTTTTCTTCTTTGCCAGGGGACTGAAAGAGCCATAATTGTGACATCAGGTGTTTTTTTGGTAAGCGGCCATTTATGATTCCGGAAGATTAAGGCAGCTAGGAAGCCCCTTCTGAGATTTTAACAAAGCTCTCGAACAACAACCAACTCCATGGACACAGAGCTGGACCCTTCCCGGGATGACCTACCTCTCATGGCCAACACCAGCCACATACTTGTGAAGCACTATGTACTGGATTTAGATGTGGACTTTGAAAGTCAAATCATCGAGGGCACCATAGTGCTTTTCTTTGAGTCTGGAAAGAAACAGAGTGGGTCCACCAAGGAACCCTGCCGATCAGAGTCAAACGAAGCCTGCAGATTTAGGATGCCTGAACCCTGCCATAGTCCTGTGACAGATACAAGGACCTTCTCCTCTAAAACAAGATCTAATGATTTTACAATCTGTGGTAAAGGTGAAAAAGATACTTCTGGTAAAGATGGTAACCATGACAACCGGGAACAGGCTTCTGGGATTTCTAGCTCAAAGTACTGCTGTGACACAGGGAATCATGGGAGTGAGGATTTTTTGCTAGTGTTGGACTGCTGTGATTTATCTGTGTTAAAGGTTGAGGAGGTGGATGTTGCTGCTGTGCCAGGTATTGAAAAATTGACAAGGTCTCCCAAGCTCACAGTTGTTTCTGAGGAGCTCAGGAATCAGATTGTGTGTGAACTTGTGACTCTGCCTGCAGATCGTTGGAGGGAGCAGTTAGACTATTATGCTCGTTGCAGCCAGGCTCCTGGCTATGGGGAACTCCTGTTTGACACTGACACTTGGAGCTTGCAGATCAGGAAGACAGGGGCTCAGACAGCTACTGACTTTCCTCACGCCATAAGGATACGGTACAGCACCAAACCCCAGGGGCGATCAGTTACCTGGACTTCAGACCAGAGTGGCAGGTAGGTTATCTGGGCGCCCCACAGCCCCCTGCCCTTTCATCTCACACACTGGGAGAGAAGCCTTTGCAGGGACACTCTCAGACAGGGGACCGTCTCTGCAAAGATGCTCCTCTTTATTCTGTGGCATTACCCATCTAGCCTCAAATCCCTAGACCCACGGTGAGGCAGGTAAATTCCCAGGCATGCTCAACTCTTAATGGGATTATTTCCCTTAAGTCAGGATGAAAAGATTACTTTATTAAGCCCCTGTATTTCTGAGTTAGGAGATTGAAAGGCAAGCCTAATGATTAAATCCCGAGCCTACCTCTCTGTTGGGATCTCTGCTGGCGACTTGAGTGCTGTAGATGGAAGCGATATGTGGCTCTGAGCAAATACTTTCTCAAAGTTCCTTCAGATTCCCCCTGAGGGAACAAACTGCCGCCAAGTTTTGTTGGTGTGAGGCCTGCTAAAGTGGTTCCAAATAACGCCAGCTCTGCTTGGGGACTTTTCTTACTGTACCTGTGTCTTGGCAGCTGTGCCTCCCAGACTGTCAGTTGTCAGGTAGCATGAACCCCCACAACACTGGAATGGTGTGTTTCTGTGGGGTGTGGCAGTCCTGCTGAGACTGCACACTTGCTCCTTTGGCGCTGATTCTTCCTATTTGACACCAGGAGCCTCTGGGTTTTTCGTGTGGAGAGAAGGAATTGATGAAGCATCAATTTCCAAGGGCACGTTAGATTAGGCAGCCATTTGTTCTGTTCTTCTTGCCCTTCCTCCCACAATTGTTCGAGGTTTTTAGAATTTGAGAATTTTTAAATCAAACTTTTTTGATTCCTCATTATTTTACCTATTTCTTTGTGCTAATGTACTGCAAATCGATAGGAATGCTGATCTCCATAATCTTGTTTTGAGCGCCTTCTTTTATGGCATCAGACTCCCTTGACAGAAGTGGTCGTCTCTGGAAATTGCTTAGATCTCTTCCCTAACCCCCTTCCCCCTCAAACCTTTTAGATTTGCTTTTTTTAAAGCATCACTTTAATTTTGGGCTCTAATTATCCGATTCCTTGCCTCCAATCTTACCTCTCTGCTCTGGTCTCCCACTCTACTTACAATGAGTTCAGTTCTTGTCTTATTTCTGTTGGAGTCTGAGACAGTCTTTGGGAAATTGCAGGGTTGGTACAAACTTACACCAGTACAAAAGCATACTGATTTATGTATAGAATAACTTATTGGATATTCTTGGGAAACCAGGAGAGAAAGAAACAAGTGTTCTTTCTTTTTTTTTTTTTTTCTTTTTTAAGTTTATTTATTTTGAGACAGAGGGAGAGCGCCAGCAGGGGAGGGGCAGGGAGAGAGGGAGAGAAAGAATCCCAAGCAGGCTCCGTGCTGTCAGTACAGAGCCTGACGCGGGGCTCAATCTCACAAACCGGGAGGTCGTGACCTGAGGAGAAATCAAAAGCTGGACGCTTAACTGACGGAGCCACCCAGGCTCAAAGAAACAGGTGTTCTAATTGTATCTTTAAAATTTTTTGAAATTATTAAGGATAGGGTTTTCAATGAGATTTAACAACATATGGTCTCTGAATACTTGATTAGGAAATTGGTTTTTAATACTCCTAGATATTTCATTTTTGAAATAAAATAATGGGGAAGAAGAATCTATTAATAGTAATTGGAAGAAATATTCATTAATGGCCTCACACATGGCTTCCTTCTCAGTGCTCACTACACAGAAAGAGATTAGATTTTTTTTTTTTTAATTTTTTTTTTCCAACGTTTATTTATTTTTGTGACAGAGAGAGACAGAGCATGAATGGGGGAGGGGCAGAGAGAGAGGGAGACACAGAATCGGAAACAAGCTCCAGGCTCCGAGCCATCAGCCCAGAGCCTGACGCGGGGCTCGAACTCAACCGACCGCGAGATCGTGACCTGGCTGAAGTCGGACGCTTAACCGACTGCACCACCCAGGCGCCCCTAGAGATTAGATTTTTGAATTACGTTCCATGTCAGGTGTGAATTACGTATGGATAAATGCTGCTTTCTGTAAAGGAACTGAAGGGGTGCTTGGGCACATCTTGTTCCTGCAAAGGTTGTCTTGGCAAATTTACTTGTAATGTTTCCTCTTCTGATAATTCAATAAAATGCATGATCATAGCAGGAGTTTAAACTGTATCCTTGGAAATTTGTGATTATCTGTTAGTAAATAAATGGCATTTATGCAGCCTTACGAGGATAATAAATATTGTTTTAAAAAAGAAATCCTCAAAAGATGTTTCCTCTCCCTTTTGTCTTTTTTTGGGTAATTTATGGCCACTAAATCTTTTTAAACTCTCCCACATGCTTAAGAATAAATCTAAGTGTATATTGGTAACTGTTTGGATAGTTTAAGGACTTTAAAATGCCTAAGGATCCCAGGTTGCTAGACAGAAAAAATTCCTCAGTGATAAGTTGTTAATCATCATCAGGGTTACTAGGCTTTATGAATATGATTGTATGAAAATAGAAAATTTTACTATTGTATGAAAAATATAATTGGGTAGAGCTTATTTTCTCCAAGGCATAGAGTCTGCTTTTATTAAAACTAACATTTTATCCTTGAGTGGCAGAATACTATCTGCATACCTACCACAAATTCTTAGTCCTGGATAAGAAATGTTTTATTCTCATTTTACAATTAGGAAAATTGGATAAAGTTACTGAAAGCTTCTAGAAAAATCCATGTTTCAATTATAAGAGGGAACTATGTTTCTTACTTTTGATCTTTACCATGTCCATTTTTATGTGCAAAGATTTCAATATGTTTAAAAAATAATTACATTAGTTTTCAATAAATTTCTATTTTTAATCAGATAGTAGAAACTTAAGAAAATCTCTAAATTGTTAATACCTTCCCTTTTGAGTTCCATCAGTACCTTCTCCCCTTGTCACCCTCCCCCTGCCCCATGTTGAAAATAAAACTTAAATTATTTAATTTGATAATATATAAATAATTATCATTTAGGAGATCAGAGGATCCCAGGCTGGAATGCACATTGTGACCAAACAGTCTAACTGTATTAAAAATGTATGAAACAACCTCGCTGGCGGGGGTTGGGGGAGAAGGTGCTGACCTGTCACTTTGGAAATGAGGGGAGTCTGTAAAACTAAAGGCAAAAGGCAGTGCACCTCAGTACTGTGCTGTAGTTGATTAAGGTATTTCCCATGGGGATACAGGTTAACAAGTCCAGGACCACTATACATGTCTACTGGAATTGAGCAATTCAGTCAATTATGTAAACCTGGGAACCAGGTTTCCTACTTTTGAAGTGGGAGGTTACAGAGAGCCAGGGGAGGACCCTAGAATGATCTATGTGCTGATAGATTAGAATTGGAGGCATCACTGTAAACTTATGTTTGGCTTAAGAGGGATACAGATGGTTGTATGTAGAAATACTGTAATTATAAGTAGGTGTTTTCCAAGGGTTAGCATGAAAGCATAAATTTCCTTGCTTGTCAGCCAAGAGGGTCTAAAAGCACAGTGCCTGGATCTTGGTTTTTACCATTCTCCAGTAAGGAAACCAGGGCTTCTTGGAGGAATGGCTAGGACTGGAGGAAATAGACAAGATGAGCCCTGGACACCTTGTAGTGCCAGAAAATAAGGAAGTGCTCAAACAGCAGCAGTAGTAGCCTGCAATTGCGAGTATATGCCCAAGGTCCAAGGAGCCATCTGAAAGAACTCCTAATGAACAAAGCTGGGCAACAGTGTAAAATAGTTTTGGATGATGACCTAAAGTATAAAATAAATATCCATGAGTTCACATTGATATAAACATTTGAATAAACAAATGGAGGCGAACAGACAAATCTAAGGTATAGAAGTTGTCCAAATAATGTAGATACTCTATCCTCAAGGAGATGGAACATAACTCCTGGCTCCTTACCAAGTATGGACTGAGAAAAATGAGTAACTTTACATTAGAAAAACCTGACAATCATGACCTGTCAGTGAGGAGGTCAAAATTAACATCAGTAGTGATGAGTCATGTTGATAGTGTGTACCCTTGGTATGATGTGATGAAATGACATCTTTGTGATTGTCCTCTCTCCAAACCCATCATCCCAATGGAACCAAGAGAAAAACATCAGATAAATCCCAGTTGAGGGACATTCAAAAAATACCCAACCTGTACTCCTCAAAACTCTCAGGGCTAACATAAACAAAGAAAAGGAAGTCTTAAACTGTCACAGTCCAGAGAAGCCTAAGGAGACATGAAGAAGATAAAAATAGTATATCCTGGAACAGAAAAAGGATATTAGGGAGAACCAAGGAAATCTGAATAAAATACAGACTTTAGTTAATAATGTATCAATACTGGTTTATCAGTTGTGACAAATATACTAACGGAAAATGTTAATAAAAGTGAGTATGGGGTAAATGGGAAATCTATGTATTATCTTTGCTCTTGTAAAAATAAATCTAAACCTGATCTAAAATAATGTTTATTAAAAAAATAAACTACAAATTTGGAAAGCAGTCACCATCTTTATACCTTAAAATCTCCTTTTTGTAAGGGAGATTTTTATCAAGTGACGGTGTTTTCTGGGGAACTGAAAATGTATTTGAAGCTATAATAGAGTATTTCTTCCAATAATTTTCAGTAATTTCTTCTTCCCCATTATTATTCTAGTTCTAAAGTGAGATATCTGGGGGTGCCTGTGTGGCTTGGTCGATTAAGTATCCGACTTCCGCTCAGGTCATGATCTCACCACTCGTGAGTTGGAGCCCTGCGTCAGGTTCTCTGCTGACATCTCAGAGCCTGGAGCCTGCTTCAGATTCTGTGTCTCTATCTCTCTCCCCTTCCCCCGCTCATGCGTTGTCTCTCTCTCTGTCTCTGTCTCTCTCTCTCAAAAGTGAATAAACATTTAAAAACATTAAAAAAAAATAAAGTGAGATATCTGGTAGTGTGAAAGCTACAGTTTCCTACCTAGGTTTAGCCATTGTGGGATTATGGAAGATCTTGAACTGAAATGCTCTTTCTTGCCTCAGTCATTACAGGTGACATTTAAAATGGGCTGCTGAAACAAACATGTATGTAACAATTCGATACAACATGCTTCTTGAAAACCCTGTTTACGTTGTGTAGTGTGAGTGTGTGTGCCCTCTAAAACTATTTTGAAGAACTATTTCAGAACAGGGACTGAGTCAAGAATGTGTTAAGGAGTTATTGTTAAGCTGGGAAGGAAGGGGACTTAATATCTTTTTGGTTCTAGATCCCTAGTGTACCTAAGAAAAAAACTTTTAGAAATGAAAATGTTTAAGGGTGGTGCCTGGCTGGCTCAGTTGGTTAAGTGTCAGACTCTTGATTTCAGGTCAGGTCATGATCCCATGGCCATGAGATCAAGCCTGAGTCCACTTAAGATTCATTCTCTCTCTCTCTCTCTGCCCCTCCCCTCTGGACCTCTGCCCCTCCCCTGCTGGAGCCCGTGCATGCTCTCTCTCTCAAAAAAAAAAAAAAAAGTCTTGGGGCGCCTGGGTGGCGCAGTCGGTTAAGCGTCTGACTTCAGCCAGGTCACGATCTCGCGGTCTATGAGTTCGAGCCCCGCGTCAGGCTCTGGGCTGATGGCTTGGAGCCTGGAGCCTGTTTCCGATTCTGTGTCTCCCTCTCTCTCTGCCCCTCCCCCGTTCATGCTCTGTCTCTCTCTGTCCCAAAAATAAATAAAAAAAACGTTGAAAAAAAAAATTGCTTTAAAAAAAAAAAAAGTCTTAAAAAAAAAATAAAGAAGAAGTGCCTGGGTGGCTCAGTCGGTTAAGCATCTGACTCTGGATTTCAGCTCAGGTCATGATCTCACAATTTCTTGAGTTCTAGTTCTACATGGGCTCAGTGCTGACAGTGTGGAGCCTGCTTGAGATTCTCCCTCTTTCTCTGCCCCTCCCCCACTGCACTCTCTCTGTCTCTCTCAAAATAAATAAATAAATTTAAGGGAAAAAAAAGAAATGGAAATCTTTAATTCAAAGTTTATGTACGTTTCCATTTACTTTTCTTTTCCACTGAATAAAATGTTACTTAAAACCAAAGCATTCTCTCTGGTAACCCATTCTCTTTTCCCTTAGGATCATTATAATAGTTGTGGAACCAGCCAAGTGGTGTAGATAATCTGGGTTTAAGCTGACGACATCACTGAACAGGAGTTGGAGTTGAAATTCAGTTAAATATAGGAAATTTATTTTTAAAGCCCCACTTACTTGGATCATCGTTAAAGATAAGGAAACTGATTAGGAAAATACACTATAATTTAAAGTAATATTAAAAGTTTTTAATTCCTTACATCACTGTGATGTTGTTTTAGACAAGACCAGAGTGAAGTTGACAAGATACTAAAGAGAATAATTTTTTTCAATTATGTTTATTATTTAGCTATTGGACCAAGGAAAATGTAGACTTCAGGAGTATTTTTAGTTTGATAGCAAAACCAGATGTTAAAACATGTTCCCCCTCCCCCACTGAAGTAGTTTCATTGTTTAATATCTCAGTATAAAGGAAAGATTTAAGAGAATTGAGCAGATCTTTTGGAAGAGATTTCAGGTCTGAAAGGAACATCTCTACAACTAATCCTTTTTTTTTCTTGCTTGTTTTAAGAAACCAATACAAAATTCAAGAGGACTGAGGTAGGGATGCACAATAATGCTGTGATACCATTGTAAGAGGAGGAAGTGATAGTCCCAAACTTAAAAGTTTGCAAGCGTTCTACTCTAGCCTCTTTCTCCCCTTGCTGACATTCTAGATCTATCACTGTTTCCTAGAATCCCAGGAGAAAAGGCAAGGATGGACTGTCTTAATTTACAAAAGTAACCCAAATGACTAACCAACCAAACAGAAAAACCCTGAATAACCAAACATCAGTAGAAAATAACAAATCACAATGACCTATACCAAAGAGCATAGTATGTTGGAAAGAAGCTGGAAAGTGAGAGCCAGGAGACCTGAGGACTTGTCCCTTGTCCGAGCCGTGCTGCCCATTAGCTGTTTGACTTCGGATAAGGCATTTTACTTCCCTGGAGCTTAATTTTCTCATGTGCTAAAAAGAGATTTCATTGTAGGATCTCCAGATAAGACTTCCAGATGAGAAATACTGTCTTTGCCTTTATAAACAACTTGCCTATTCTGTACCCAAAACACTTGTGCTGAAAAGTGGTGAGTTTCTGACTCAAAGCCACTTCCATTCAGTCCAGTTCATTTTGTACACAAAATCTGAGTCAAAGTAGCATTCTCCTTGCACCTGCCACATGTCCAGTATGATTGATGGATCCTGGTTTCAGTAATTATGCCATGAAGGAGAATATAATGAGGAAGGTGTGTGTGGAGAGTTGAGGGGAGAGAGTGAGTCATAGTTGACATTTCCTATTTTAGTAGTTCGGTTCTCGGTTTTTGTGGCACAAGAAAGCAAGAGGGTTGCTTGCCTATAACTTGGGTTTAAGGAGAACATGGAGTCTTACAAAAGATCAGGTGCTGGAAAGGGAAGAGATGGTAATGAACTGGAAGAGGCCTGATGACTTTGTCACCCTGGCAAGTTTATGAAAGAATCCGACCCACCGGCACTGTTAACATCTGCGGCCGCCTAGCCTCCAGTGACCAGATCAGTATCTCATTATGGGAAAATACCCCAACAAGCTACACTCATGGCAGCTTCAAGCTCATCACCTCCTGCCCGCTTCTTCTGAAGCAGCCCTCTCCCCAGTCACTGAACCAAGTCTCTGAAAACAGGTGATTTTATGGAAAGCGGTGGAATTTGAAATGTTATTTAAACTAAGAATAACCCCCTTTTCACACTGACTGCAAAAAGACAAATCATATAATCATCACCTGAAGAAAAAGAAAATATGTGGTTTGAATCAATCCCCTTCAAGTGTTCCTTCTATCTAGAAGTTTATCTTCTATCTATAAGGGGCTCCTTAAGACAATGAGCAAGCATGGGAGTGTTTGCCGACCTCTTACCTTGGAAGGCATAGGTCATAGTCCATTGGGCTACTATAACAAGATGCCACAAATTTATTTCCTACTGTTCTGGAGGCTGGGAGTCCAAGATCAGGGTGCCAGTGTGGTCAGGTTCTGATGAAGGCACTCTCCTGGGTTGCAGACTGCTGATTTCTAGCATGGGGGAAGGGGCTTAGGGGCTAATGGTATCAGTCACGTTCATGCAATCCTTGTCCTCATGTGACCTAAGCACCTCCCAAAGGCCCCACCTTATAATCCCATCAGTCACATTGGGCATTAGGATTTCAACATAGGAATTTGAGGGGACACATTCAGCCCATAGCACCATAGTGTGTCTCACCCTTGTTTGACCACTCCACGAACACAAACGTGTCAAACTGAAGTAGTAGCCATTCTGGCAAGTTCTTCCTCCACTTAGAAGTTCTCTTTATTTATTTATTTTATTTTTTAACGTTTATGTATTTTTGAGAGACAGAGAGTGACAGACAACGAGCAGGGGGAGGGGCAGAGAGAGGGAGACACAGAATCTGAAGGAGGCTCTGGGCTCCGAGCTGTCAGCACAGAGCCTGACGTGGGGCTTGAACCCACGAACTGTGAGATCATGACCTGAGCAAAGTCAGATGCCCAACCAACTGAGCCACCCAGGCACCCCCCAACTTAGAAGCTGTTTAATGGCAGCAAGTCATGGGGCCGCTCTCATGCTGTCTTACCCTGTTCTTTTTCTGATTTTCAGTGTCTTCCTCCACATTCCCACAACTCCTGTGCAGTTAACTGAGCTCTCCAGGAAGTCTTTCATTGGGTGGCTATCCCAGGGCATGTGGGATGAGCCCTGGTGTGGGAGAATTTTCCTTTGCATGCTAGAAGGAATTTTTCAGTCTGGAAATAATGAAGTTCTAAGCATTGGAGACTGGCGCCTGCACATCTGTCCCGTGAGCGTTTTAGCAACATGGCCGAGGTGCAAGGCTGTGCATGTTGAATAAACACAGCTGCATTTATTTCTGTGATTACACATCCAGATAGCTGCAGAGCATGTTTATAAATGCACATAGATTTTCCTCCCCTCTTGGGGCACCAGGGGTGGGGGACAGGAAATCAGCTGTCTGTAGTTCTTGTTTGTAGGTGTGCATGATGGGAGCCATCTTTACTCTTGAATCACTATGTGGGGAGTAAGATTTTGATGATTCAGTGAAGTCCCTACATTCACCCATTCTCCACTTTTTGTTGGATGCCCCAAATTCCACCATTAGAGTTTTATCCAGAGGTTAAAGTTTTCATCTCTGTTAAAATATAGTTACATAACTTTAAATTGTATTAGATATTTGCACTAGGGCATGTGACATGCATAAGGATACCAGGTTGTAAAAGCTCAAAGCGCCATTGCTTATAAAGTCCCTGGTGCTTGGTTTGGGCATGTTGGGAAGGAAGGAGAGAGGCTGCAACTGAGAAAGAAGAAAAGGCCAAGAAAGGAAGAGGCTGAGAGCACGAAGATAATCTGCGATTTCAAGAAATTTTGCCTAGGACCTCCCTCTTTGGTGATTATTTTCCTATTGGCGAAAACATTCCAATAAGAAAGCAATGAGGTCTTCTATCAGACGTGGCTATATTTATGGATGGGGCTTTTACACTTTCAGAGTTACTGCTCTGGAGACCAAGGGGAAAGTGTGGTGTTTCTCCTAATCAGATGGTGCGGGGGGGGGTCCCCAAATGTGGGGCGTCCTGATAGGGTGGGGGCAGGCAGCATGGGCAGTGAAAGAATTCACCAAAGGCAGAGCAAGGGAGATAGAAGTTTACTGAATACACTGCAAGGGAGCCCAAGGGAGGACAGCAAAGGACAGACTGTCTGCATCGAGGCTGTGGTTGGGGCTGTTTTTAAGGGGGAAGGTGAGGACATATGGGGACATAAGGAATTTTCCCCTTTTTTCGTACCTGCACCTGGTTGTAAGTAGCTCATAAGTCAGTTGGGGCCTGTGGATATTCTGAGGTTTGTCACCTGATGAGCCAGGTGGTTGCTGTGGGCCCTTTTGCCTTCCTCTACATTCCATTACTGAAGCCTGTTGCCTAAAAGTGGCCTCTACAGAAAATAGAAAACACATAGATTAAAGAAAAAAAATGTTTAATGTTTATTTTTGAGAGAGAGAGAGAGCAGGGAAGGGGCAGAGAGAGAGGGAGACACAGAATCCCAAGCAGGCTCTGTGCTGTTGGCGCAGAGCCTGATGCGGGGCTTGATCCCATAAACTATGAGATCATGACCTGAGCTGAAGTTGGGCGCTCAACTGACTGAGCCACCCAGGCTCCCCTAAAACACATAGATTCTAGCAGCAAGGATGCCCCCGCCCCCATGTAAAGAGAAGGTTGCAGAAGAGGATTGTGAGGACAGTGGGGGGGTGGGAGGCAAGAGCTTTCTGGGGGCCTGGCTGCGTAACTAATCTCCTTGATGGGAGAGTCCTGGAACCCAGTGACAATAGGACAGAAAGAGCCTTCAAGGGAGGTCAAGACAGAACTCTAGAATAAAGTATCTAGAACTAGACCATTTAGAGGGTAAATAATGGAGAATGGGAGAAGAAAGGATGGTGATAACAGTGCTTTTTAAAAATCCAGCCAGTGGGGGGCGCCTGGGTGGCTCAGTCGGTTGAGCGTCCGACTTCAGCTCAGGTCACGATCTCGCGGTCCGCGAGTTTGAGCCCCGCGTCAGGCTCTGGGCTGATGGCTCGGAGCCTGGAGCCTGCTTCCGATTCTGTGTCTCCCTCTCTCTCTGCCCCTCCCCAGTTCATGCTGTGTCTCTCTCTGTCTCAAAAATAAATAAATGTTAAAAAAAAAAAATCCAGCCAATGGAAGGATTTCCTTCCCCACACACTCCCTGATTTGTGGGTGGTACCCAGACTCAAATCTGCCAGCAGCATCAGTAGTTAGTTCATAAACCGATCATTCCTCAGTTTTCTAAGATCGGTCTGATTTCTAACAGTCCCATTGCTGAACACTGTACTGTTTGTGGTTAGAAAATCATGATCTCTGTGCCCATACAAGTGTCCTCTGCCATAGAGTCTGTAAAGCCCTGTACGGGCAAATTAATTAGGAATTCTTCTTCCTTGTCCCTTCCTGTGACCTTGCTTGTCATCTTGAGTTTCCTTTCTTGCTTAATAGCTTTGCAATCCATCTTATCACCTGAGCCAGAAACCTGAGAAAATTCTCTTATCTATTGCTGCATAACAAATTACCCCAAACTTAACAGCTTAAAAGAACAAACATTTATTATCTCACAGGGTTTCTGAGGGTTAAGATTCCAGGAGCAGCTTAATCGGGTGGTTCTGGCTCAGGATCTCTTACAAGGTTGCAGTCAGCTATCTGTCAGGGCCACAGGCATCTCAGCTGGACAATTCTCTTCCAAATTCATTTGCATGGTTATTGACAGACCTCAGGTCCTCCCTGACTGTACACCAGAGGTCTCTATATTCTAGCACATGGGCCCCTCCAGAGGCTGTGTGAGTACTGTCTTGACATGGCAGCTGGGTGCCCTCCAGAGCAAGTGATAGGGAGGGAGGCAGGCGGGGGGGTGGGAGGAAAGGAGGGAGAGAGAGACACTGAGAGACCCTAAAATGAAAGTCACAGATTTTTAAATTCTCTAATCTCAGAAATGACATCTCTTCTGCCATATCCTATTGGTCACACAGACCATCCCTGCTACAGTGTGGGAGGGGACTCCATAAGGGTATGAATACCAGGAGGCAAGGGTTATTGGGGGCCACTTGGAAGCAGCTATCTCTGAGCGGCTCCTTTCCTTCTTCTCCTTCAGCAGATCATTAAGTCCTTCTGATTCTTCCTCTACAGTGTTTTTCAGATATGACAGCATCTGAAATCTGTTTCTTCAGGGAAGAGGCATGGAGGCTGATGGAGGAAGCCTTGGGGACCACACACCTAAGGGCACAGGGGGAATATATAATACTATGCTCCAGCCCAAACTTATAGGGAGAAGGAGAGCATACCTCTTGGCAAGCCAGTCTTTTGGGGAGGATTCATTCCCTGTGCAGGGAAGGGGAGACATGTAACACTAGAGTCACCCTACAGAAACCAGGTGCTGAGCACAATAGCAAGTGAGCACGGGTGCTTTCAGACTTAACCAAAGCACCTAGGATTTAAGACCATAATATGAGGTCAGCTCCCCCTTTGCATGAGGCAGAGAAAGTCTTTTTATTTTTTTATTTTTTTTTAATGTTTATTTTTGACAGAGAGACAGAGACAGAGACAGAGACAGAGACAGAGAGACAGAGCATGAGCAGGGGAGAGGCAGAGAGAGAGGGAGACACAGAATCTGAAACAGGCTCTAGGCTCTGAGCTGTCAGCACAGAGCCCGACGCGGGGCTCGAACTCATGGACCGTGAGATCATGACCTGAGCCGAAGTCAGACACTCAGTCGACTGAGCCACCCAGGCGCCCCTTGGGCAGAGAAAGTCTTAGGAGATCTCCAGTCAAAGGTCTGTCACTTCCTTGTAAATATCACAAATAGGTTTAACTCCACATGTCTACTTAGATTGGAAGTGGCTTCCTAGAGCTCTTGAACTGAGAAAAGTTGTGGGATCCATTCTGCTTCAGTGAGGAAGAAAGCCTTGATTCTCAATGTCTACCATTGTCAGAGGAAATGAGTTTATACCTTCCATTTTGCTGGTGGGAATACACCCCATTTCCACTGATGATACCTTTCTTCCTTGAGACCCTCCTATAAGATGGGCTTTGGGGGAAAAAGCAAAACAGTTAGTAGAGTTTTCAGAAGTAGGCATACCTTGAACCCCAACTCCATGAGCTACTTGAGCTGCTACAGCGCTGTCCCACCATGCACCCACCACTACCAGCCCCACCTGGGAGGAAGCTGGGAGAACCTCATTAGGTTCTTCAACAGTCTAAAGCTGGATGGTTAACCAAGATTAAGTCAACTGACTAAGGGTCCAAGGAGGCCTAGGTGGGAGTTCAGAACTCGTTGGTGGGAGATTCTGGGCCTTCTATGAAAATTTACCTTTGTTCTTAGATTTATAAACTTGGGACCAGAATCATAAGTTTATGGCCCAGAATAGAGGTCGGCTCTGCCATCCATCGCCGTTTGACTTGGGACTCGGAGAGGTCAAGGGACTTTCTCACAGTCATTTGATAAGTTGGCCAGGACCATGGGCTCCATCATTTCTAATCTTTCCCTGCCCTGTGTTGGACATGTGAGCACAGTGGCATGCACACTGCCTGGACAGAGAGGCTGCAGCTGCCTGTTTGCTCTGACATCCAGTTTCTGCCCTCCTTGTGACCTCTGAATGACAAGGAACCTCATTTCCCAGGCTGCCTTGTCTTCTGCCTCCTACTAGGTTTGGCCCACGGTTTGGGGCACTGGTGGAAAATTTGAGAGCAGGAATTGGTGAGAAACAAGGTATTTCTTCCTCCCTCCCTGCTTTCTTTGGCATCTCCAGTAGTGACTGAGTCTCCCCTGGTCCCAGCACCCGTTGGACAGTCCCCACTGTGCCTCTGGCTTCTGCCACATGACCCCTTGAGCTGCAACCCAGTAATTCCCAGTAACACCAGCTCCCTCAGCCTGAGGACTCACTGCTGTTTACCCCTTCAGCTAATCCCCGGGTTGCCTCATTTTCCTCTGGCTTCTCAGCCCTTCTATTATTGGTATAGCCAGTTGCCTATGTTAAATTACTTATGTTTGGTAAGATCTAGACTGGTGTGTCCTTTACTTACTGGGCCCTGAATGATGGAGTAGGACCATCATTCTGTGTGTTCCCTCACATTATAGGAACACAATAAATGTTGAGTCATAATCATGTTAATGAAAAAGGAAAACCAGTTTACCCAAGAGAGTTAGTGCTCTGCTCTATTCCTTTACTCTATAAATCAAGCTGATTAAAACTACATCATGTTGTGCTCGCTTCGGCAGCACATATACTAAAATTGGAACGACACAGAGAAGATTAGCGTGGCCCCTGCGCAAGGATGACACGCAAATTCGTGAAGCATTCCATATTTTTGGGTAAGGGGCATCAAGGAATCTACCCCTGAAATCATTGTTTCACTATATGCTAACTAACTTGGATGCAAATTTTAAAAAGTAAAAAATAAAATTAAAAAAAAAACCCCTACATCATGTTTGTCATAATTCCTGAAAAGCAAAAAAGTGGAGACATTTTCTTAAGACATTTTCCTGAGGGTCAGTTGTGTGCCTTCAACTCTGGTGTCAAAAGAATTGATTTCTTTGATCTCCTGGATCTTTTCCATCTCTGTCCTCTGATTTAATCATGGAAAGGATCGTTCTTGGTATGGGTGGGTTTGTAATTTTTAATTGTTGCAGAACGAGCCCTAACGTCATACTATTTGGTTTCCTCCACTCGCTTTGGTAATGACTCTACTTGGCCTTCCCATCACAAGCTTGGTTGTTGTGACCTACAGTCCTGTTTATATGCCAACCCCTGTTCTTGGCCTCCACACAAGGATTCCCACAAGGGTTCCATTTGAGATGGTGGTTTCCAACATTGGAGATATCTGCCCGCCAGCAACTGGATTTGAGACCACCAGCTTGTTTTTCCAAACATTAATATCTCAGTGATCTCTAAACATATTTTCTTTTCCAGAATGTTTTCCAAAAGGTTTGTAAGAATGTCTCTAAACCTTTTTGTTTTCTTCTGAAGGTATTAAGGGCCTAAGGGGAGGGGCATGGGTAATATAAATTTTAAATTGGCAGAATAGTGGGGCACCTGGGTGGCCCATTCGGTTAAGCGTCCCACTTGGTTTCAGCTCAGGTCATGATCTCACAGTTTGTGAGTTCGAGCCCCACGTAGGGCTTCCTGCTTGGGATTCTCTCTCTCTCTCTCTCTCTCTCTCTCTGGCCCTTCTCTGTTTGTACTCTCTCTCTCAAAAATAGATATATAGATAAACTTAAAATAAATTGACAGAATGGTATTTAAAGCTATATCCAAAAATATATTCTTCCCTTAAAAAAAAAAACAACAACAATTCTCTTTACATATTTAAGTAATTCATTTGGGAGAAGTTACTATCCAGCTATTCACATAGCCAGCCCTTGGCAGTTTTAGTTCCAAATGCTTTGAAACCAGTCAACTACAAAGCCTCAAATGTTTTCTCTTTAAAAGCTCAACTTAACCTTCACTATGGCGGTGGTGAGAAAAGTGACAACTCATTTAAAGATTCTCCCCTTTTGTTTCTTTGTCTTTCTTCTGCAGGCCATGTGTTTATACTATGGGATCTCCCATAAACAACAGGGCCCTTTTTCCCTGCCAGGAGCCACCCGTTGCCATGTCAACATGGCAAGCTACAGTTCGAGCAGCTGCATCTTTTGTTGTTTTAATGAGTGGGGAAAATTCTGCCAAGCCAACACAGCTTCGGGAAGGTACCGTACATGTGTTCTGTGCTTCTTTCTGTATTGCGCACATGCTGGACCCAGGGATCCAGTACGCAATGTTTTTCTCAACTTTAAAGAGCTCCTTGATTAGTTGGGTTGGAATGAACCTACTAAAAACATTTTGCCAGAGAAAACAGCAGGGGATGGGGAGGGGCACTTGAGAGTCTGGACAAAGCATGCGGGGCTCTTCATGCCAGAGTTATCAATTCCTAGATTATTTTAGCAGTTGCTTTCACCTGGTGGTTTGTGGGCCATAAGCGGGTGGTCTCAGCTGAAGACTTTTGGGCAGGCAAATGTGTCACAGAAACACTGTTACAGTTGGGTTGTCTGGAGTTCAGTCGTGGAGCCTGTACCAGGTTATTCATTGCACTGAGCAATCGAACTCCTGTTGGCTGACCCACCGGAGATGCCCTGCTAAGGCATCTGTTCTACACACTGTTTGCCGATTCGGTTCTGAACCAAAGGTGTGTAAGAAAGATGGAAGGCAAGTGCTAACGCATCAACGTTTTGTCTGCGAGTCACGTGCCTATTGCACTGGCTAACATTTTCAGTTAAGATCCAGAGTGTGTTGACACCAGGTAAAACTTTTGTAATTATATTATATATTATTTCTTCATTTAAAATATGGTGTCTCCTCCTATGTACTTATTATAGAAACTTTAACACTTATAGAAAAGCAGAAGTAATACAAAATAACTTTAGAGAAAGTGGTTGCTAACATTTTGCTGCATTTCCCCCCAGTGTTTGAAATCAGTATGTATAATACGTGTTATCATTTCAAAATTGTCGTCGTAGCACGTAAGAGTTTTATATTCCACTCTTTTCCCTTGTACTGTATCTTGAATTTTTTTAGGCCACTAAGTATTTTTCAAAAATATGATTTTAATGTCTGCATAATAATTTTGTTGTATATATATCAGATTTTATTTAACGTTTCCACATTATCAGGCATTTTTATTATTTCCAGGGTGTTTTTCCTATTACGAATAAAGTTGCATTAAATTCCTGAGGAGCTAGTGTGTATAAAATGAGATAGATAGTGTGTATTGAGTCAAAAGTTTTGAACGTTTTTAAGGTTGTTGATACATATCTCAAGTTATTTTCCAGAAAGGTTGCACCAATTTCCATACCTATCTAGCTCTGAAGTTAACCTGGAGCTTCACCTGTCTGACAGGCAAGAGAAAGTCTCTCTTTAATTGGATCGCTTCGATTATCAGTGAGGTTGCACCTGTCCTTGTAGGTTTCTTAGCCATTTTCATTACCTATTCACTTCCTTTGCCCATTTTTATTCTAATAAATAAGCCTTAGTGAAGCTTTTCGAAAGTTTGTTTCACCTTTTAATTTGATTGGGTCTTTAAAAAATAAAGACACTGGAGCCTTCAAGTTGGTAAACGTGAAGATGCAGGGAGAGGCATGGATGTTTTGTGCATCTTCCCACGTCTCTTCTCATATGTGTCTCTTCCATCTAGCTGTTCCTGAGTTGTCTACTCTTCATCAAACGTAGCAGAGAAGTACACTGGCTGAGGGTTTCTTTGGCTGTTTCCTTATGGGGCCCCCTCATCACATAAAACTTATATTAAACAAATCTGTAAGCTCATCTCCTATATAAAAGAATAAAATAAAATAAAATAAAATAAAATAAAATAAAATAAAATAAAATAAAATAAAATAAAATAATTAATCACTTATGATATTTGTGGAAAGTATTTTTCCCAGTTTATAATATGCCTTTTAATTTCATATAATGTTTTTGACCTAGAGGAGATTTTAATTTTTATGTAGTCAAATCTGTCAAGTTTCTCTTAGAAAGTCTTTTGTTGCTCTGAGATTCATCTGCTTTGTTCTAATATTTTTACTTAAATTTTAGTTTAATTTTTGTAATTTAATCTGTTGGCAGTTTATTCTGGTCAGCTGTATGAAATGAGAACTAAACTTTTTTTTTTTCCCAAATAGGAAGCCAGTTGCTCCAAGATCATTTATTAGATTTTGCTGACTTGTAGTATCTCCTTTTTTAAAACAAAAAAATTATCTTTATTTTTGAGAGGGAGGGAGGGAGGGAGGGGGAGAGAGAGAGAGAGAGAGAGAGAGAGACGGAGAGGGAGAGTGGGGGAGGAGCAGAGAGACAGACAGACAGACAGACAGACAGACAGACATAGAATCTGAGGCAGTCTCCAAGCTCTGAGCTGTCAGCACAGAGCCCCACGTGGGGCTCAAACTCAGGAACCATGAGATCATGACCTGAGCCAAAGTTGGACGTTCAACGGACTGAGCCACTCAGGCTCACCCCTCTCCTTTTTTTAAATTAAGTTTTTTATTTTAACTCCAGTATAGTTAACATACAGTGTTACATTGGTTTCAGGTGTAAAATCTAGCGATTCAACAATTCTGTGCAGTACTCAGTGCTCATCATGACAAGTGTTATCTTTTGATTTGTGAGATCTCCTGTGTCAGAAACTAGTTTTATGCATGTACTGGAGGGTTCAGTGACTGTTTACTTGATTCCCAAGGTCAAAGCCAAACAAAACAAGCAATATATTTAAAAATTTTATTTTTGAGGCAACTGGGTGGTTCAGTCGGTTGAGCATCTGACTTTGGCTCAGGTCACAATCTCGCAGTTTGTGAGTTCAAGCCCCACGTTGGGCTCTGTATAGAGAGCACAGAGCCCACTTCTGATCCTCTGTCCCCCTCTTTCTCTGCCCCCTCGCAGCTCACGTTCTCTCTCTCTCAAAAATAATAATAAAAATAATTATAATTTTAATTTAAAAAATAGTAAATTTTTACTTTTAAAAATTGGTCACATTTACGTGGCTCATTTGGAAATGAACAAAGGACCGGGGTGCCTGGGTGGCTCCTTTGGTTAAGTGTCCTACTTCGGCTCAGGTTAGGATCTCACAGTTTGTGAGTTCGAGCCCCACATCAGGCTCTGTGCTGACAGTTCAGAGCCTGGAGCCTGCTTCAGATTCTGTGTCTCCCTCTCTCTCTGCCCCTCCCCCACTCACACTCTGTTGCTCTCTCTCTCTCTCTCTCAAAAATAAATGTTAAAAAAATTAGAAAATTTTTTAAACAAATGAACAAAGGACAAGAAAATTGCAGTAAAGTTACCTTTTTTGCTCCTAATTTCCACCTACCCAGTAATTGTCCCCCAAGGCAATCAAGGTGACCAATTTTCTTTGTGGATGGTATAGTTTCTCCTCTTTTGTTGCACAAATCATAACATGCTATACACCTTTTTGTATTATGCTTCCTCCTCTAGAATAAATGTGTCTTATAGCTAATCTTATATCTGAACATAATAAAGAACTTCCTCATTATTTTTATGACTACAGAGTATTCTGTAAATGGATGTTTCACAATTTAGTTAACTGATAGCTCTTGACTTCACTCTTTATCAAATAATAAATTTAATGAGCATTTACTTCTCTCCTCTTCCCTCACCACATTCCCCAGTTTTAATTAATACAGTTTGTCGTTTGGGACTGATATTATCTTTATATTTTGTTTTTGTATTCTACCTCGTTCATTTAAGCCTTGTTCATGAGGTGTGACAAATATATATCTCTGTGTAATTAATCAGCCCCCCTATGAAGACGTAGACTCTTTCTGTTCCCCTGGAAATTCCCCATGCCTTTGCCATCTCTCCTTAAGTCATTTCTCCCCAGCCGCACACCAGTCTCCCACTGCTCTGATTTCCATATCTCTGCCTCTCCTGTGGATTCAGATAAATGGACTTATTCTTTCATGTTGGGCTGCTTTTGCTCTGCATGTTTGTGAGTTGCATCCATATTGTTGTTGGTGTCAATAGTTTACTTTTTTATTATTTTTTTTATTAAATTTTTTTTTAATCTTTATTTTTGAGAGAGAGACAGAGCGCAAGCAGGGGAGGAGCAGAGAGAGAGGGAGACACAGCATCCGAAGCAGGCTCCAGGCCCTGAGCTGTCAGCACAGAGCCTGACACGGGGCTTGAACTCACGAACTGTGAGATCATGACCTGAGCTGAAGTGACGCTCAACTGACTGAGCCACCCAGGCGCCCCAATAGTTTACTCTTTTAAGGAAATTGGTCGAGGGGGGGGGGGCTTGGCTGGCTCAGTCGGTGGAGCATATCTCTAATCTCAAGGTTGTGAGTTTGAGCCCCATGTCAGGGGTAGACTTTGCTTGGAACATTTTTGTTTTTTTAAATAAGATAATTGCTGGGGCGCCTGGGTGGCGCAGTCGGTTAAGCGTCCGACTTCAGCCAGGTCACGATCTCGCGGTCCGTGAGTTCGAGCCCCGCGTCGGGCTCTGGGCTGATGGCTCAGAGCCTGGAGCCTGTTTCCGATTCTGTGTCTCCCTCTCTCTCTGCCCCTCCCCCGTTCATGCTCTCTCTCTGTCCCAAAAATAAATAAACGTTAAATAAGATAATTGCTGAGTAGTCACCCATTATATGAATGAACTGCAGGGGTTTTTGTTTGTTTGTTTTTTGTTTTATCTGCCCACCTGGTGAGGGACATTTGAATTGTTTTTGACCATCACAGAGCATATGCTGTGGACATTCAATTATAAGTCTTTTTGCGGATATAGGTTTTTATTTCTGAGTAATCGTGGAGTGGAATTGTGGGATCATATATGTATATTTTAACTCTGTAAGTATCTGCCAGACTAGTTCCAAAGTGATGGAGTCATTTTCTGTTCCACCAGCAGAACACGTGGTGTTGTCAGTCCTTTTAATTTTAGCCCTCCAGCTGGTGGTAAAAAACTTCTCCTTGTGGCTTTAATTCACATTTCTCTGGCGGCTAATGATGGTGAGCAACTTTTCATGTGCTTTTTGTACATTCCTATATCTTCCTTTAAAAAAACATCTCTTCAACTCACTCATTTATTAAATGTGGGTTTTTGGTTGTTTTTATTATTAGATTGTGACAATACTTTATATACTCTAGATATAAGCCTTCTGTCCGATATATGTATTGCAAATACACTCTTCCAGTCTGTATGGCTTGCCTTTTCATTTTTTACTAGTAGTCTATAATATAACACTGATTTTCCTTAGAGACGTTTTGTTCTGTAGTAATTCCGTTACAGATTAAGTTGTTTCTGTAACAGTTTCTTGCAATCCTTCCTCATCTTTTTTATCTCATTACTTTGTTGTCTTTTGATCTCACTATGTTACACTGTCTCAGCCTGTTGCCTTCACGTGGTTTTTTACTATTTTTTTAATAGAAGTTATATCTTGTATCATAATTGGAATGCCAGTTTGCTGAACTTGTTTGGGGTCTAGTAAATTGACTTCCAAGGCTTGTTCTTCCTCTGAGTCCTTAGAACAATGTTTTCTTTGACCTTTATTTTGAGGTTTTTTGTTTTTTGTTTTTTGTTTTTTAATAGTGTTCATGGCTTTCCTCTCTGCTATGTACCAACAGACAGGATAAAGTCTATGGATTTCCCTGCATTCCATTCACTGTCTACTTATGTGCTGCCTAAAACCTTCTCTCTGTTAATCACAGGAGAGGTTACAAAGCACACCGCTCCTTTATCCAGGCTCTGGTGCCTTCTTGCAAGTTGTCTGATGAACTTCTGCTGGGCTCACACAGGATCTTTTTCTACCCTCCCTATGTGGTTCCGTGACATGCTGAATTGATTGAGTATATGAAATGCCACAGCCTCAAGCAGGCACTGATACCTGAACTCCTCCAGCCTCTGTGGCTGCCTTTTGTGGTTTACTTGTGATAACTACACTTCCTCAGATGCTGTGTGGCTCTCCCTCCTCCCACTTCACCAAGGCTACATACTTCCTCATTCATAATTTGGCTCTGCAGTTCAGATATAAAGGCTGTGTTTGGCAGTGTTTCTCAAACTTGAGTATTATTTGTCTTTTTAGAGGGGGAAAAAAAATCCCCTGATTCACTGGAGTTGACTTAAATTACTTGTTTTAGAATGATATTTTAGAAAGTATAAATGGAAGACTGGGTATAAACTTTTACATAATATATGTTATATTACATTATGGATATATTATTGATGATATATATTATTATGATATATGTGATATGGTCAGTATATTTATTATTATCTATTTCGATAATATTTGTTATATATGTTATTATTATGTAATAACTCTTACACATCCATAAAGCCAAAATCAAATATAAACTAAACATAGACCAAACTATTAAATCAATAAAATTCAAATTAGCAACTTAATTTAATGTAAAGATTATTATTTCGCTGAAATGAAATTGCCCCTCACTATAACTGTAGTGTGGACAGCTCCATGAAGGTTCTGTTGAGATTATTGTGCGTCTTCTACCCTGAGCCACACAAGGATCTTGTCCTCCACCGCTTTTCTTCCACATGTTGTAAAGCTTTTGTTTACACAGTATACTATTATGTCATCTAGTCCTTATTCACCAAAAACATCATCCTTATGTTCTTTTCTTGTTATCTTTCAATAATTAAAGCAGTTTTGCATGTGCCTGTGCAATCATATACACTAGTGCAGATGTAAACTGTGAAATTGTTTACCAGTACTCAGTTATATCTGGATGATCCAGCCTGCTTGCCAAATCTGGCCTGCTACCTGTTTTTGTAAATAAAGTTTTACTGAAACATGGCCATCGCCTATGGCTGCTTTCGTGCTACAATGGCAGAGCTGAACTGTTGTGATAAAGATGGTATGGCCTGCAAAGCCTAAAATGTTTATTAACTAGCTTATTACAGAAAAAAAGCCTTCTGACCCCTTTCGTATCTGTCTATAATTGTCTATTTGAAGATTATCAAAATTAGAACAAGAATTGATTTTAAAATTTTCATGGAAATTTTCCATGCCTGCAGGAATATATCTGAGAATCTTTTTTTTCAGAATTAACCAACTCAGGGCAGAATTGTAATAAAGGAGATGCCTACTGGGATTTGCTTATGTTCATACCACTTACACTTACGTGATATCATGGAGTAGACTTTACCAATTCAAACTGAGAAAGGATTGAGTGAGACAAGGAAAAATACTCATACTAATATCTAATACTGCAGTTCCCCTACAGACCACAGCTGAGGTTTTCCAAAGGACAACCGGAAAAGAGTACTAGCAAAGCTCTTTGCTAGTTCCAAAATGGCTACCTTGAGGATGGAATAATGCCTCCAAATTTCTGTGCGCTCCCTAGAGAAAAAGGGTATGTGGCTACAAGATGATACTACTTCCTTTCTAAGTTATGTTTTCTAGTTTGTAGAGTGGTCTCCTAGGTCCTCCACTTTGTTGTGCACAATGCCCTTTAAAACGACGAGCTCCCCTCAAAAACATGAGCGGAAAACTGGGCCCCCAAGTCACAGTTGCCATCACAATGACACATCAGCGTGATTAGCACATTTGGCAGGCACCAGCTGATTTCCCGAAAGAAGCAAAGCACCTGGGAGCAGCATAATGTAATGAGGCAGATAACAGCAACAGAAATGACAGCAGCCTTTGGGCAGGGGACAGACATCAGAAGATGGACCTCTGAGCCCTTGCTACAGGAGGGAAATCATTCCTCTTCGCTCTTTACAAAAAGAAGGCTAATGGTTTAGATTGCAGCATGATGACCATCATAAGAATTTTATTAGCTCAGAAGTCACTAGCCTTTTTTCAAGAAGGCTACATCAAAGCTATCGATTTAGATTGGCTGGTTTGGCCCCTTTATTATTTAACTTCCCCAGCATAATTTCATTTGGGCAGATAGAAATGTTAGCTTGTATGTTACGGTTGGCCTCTGTTGCCTGCCAAAATGTAGCTCAACTATTATGCACAGAGACCCATTGCCCCCCAAAAGTGCTTTGTATATAATAGGTGCTCAATACTTGCTTAAAAAAATGTGTTCTGTATAATCAGATATAAGTTCATGGAAGGAGCATTTAAAAGCACTACTGAATAGTAACAAAAACGATTTTGGGGTCATTTCTGTACTTATGCTTCTGTTTAGAGTTTATGCCTTTTTTCCTAGGCTCAATAGATAATAAAAGAAAAAAGAACTGGCACAACATTCTTATTTTTCCCTGTTCTGCAATTCTTTTGTTTAGTTTAGTTTTATTTTATTTTTGTAGAGTCTAATTTAGTTTTATTTTTGTAGAGTCTAATTTAGTGTATTCCTACTAACTAGATAAATAAAACATTCCACTTATTTTTCATGGAAAGCCTGATGTAAATGAATAAAACTAACCTAAGCTGCTTACACAAGTAGGAGAAGAAGCATATGAACAAGAGAAAGGTGTTAAAAACTCTGTGTGCCCTCGCATAGTATCTGATTTCATTTTTCTGTGCAAAAGTAAGAAACTGTAGACATTACTTCATCCTGGGCAAAATGCTACTCTGGCCTGCCCAATAGACTAAGTCTCTGACATTCTCTCTCTTGACTTTGTGTGTGGAAATTCCAGGAAAAAGCCAGGATTTCAGGGTCCAGACCCTCCTGTGTGCAATTGAAAGCCAACTTTCTTTCCTCTTGATGGCTCAAAATGAGCAATACTACTTAGACTGCTCCTACAGTATGCAACCAGGAATTACGTATAAGGAAATGACAAAGTAAAAGACGTTTAGGAATGGTTATGATTAAGAGTTTTCACCACAAAGAGAGAATGCAACGTAGAGAAAGCTCCTTGTTTCTAGAACTGAGGAAACTGTATTCTGAGCTGGCACACATACATATGTTTCAAGGGATAGGAGTACAGAGTGAATGCATTCACCTTTTTCTCTTTAGAAAGCTCCTGGTGATCGAGACAGTGTTGTGCTCTGTTACATCCCTCACTTTAAGGCCTCACATCATGTACTCAGCACTTTCTAAATCTTTGTCCATTCATTCTTTTCATTTGTGACTTGCTTCTGACTGGCTCTTGCTTGCCCTCCTAGTGCTGTACTTACCATATTTGGCATACAGGAAGTCATCATGATGTCTTTTGGGTAATGATGATTACAACAGGCATGGACCGATTCTTTTTGCTATGGATTTTTGTCTTAGGCTTGACATTCATGAATTTTCTCATGTGAATAAAGTTCTCAAGTGTACCTGTGACCATCTGGAGCAGTATGATTTGGTGCCTGGTTTGCTGACCCATTTTGTACTTAAGTTTAAGGGGAACTGGGTAATCTGTGTCACAGGTCAGAATGGTGGGTGAGATGTGGAATAACAAGCGTGGTGAAATGCGATGTATTCCTTTAGGTATTCATTAACCGCGAGGGAAAACCTCAAAACCAACGGAGGGACTTGTGTTCTCAGTTCAGTAGGTGGCGCTCTTTTACCTGGTTCACAAGAATGATCTTGAAGGTCATTCTCTTCGGGGAGTCCTGTGCCGCAGGCAGTACCATGTTGCGGGGAAGGAAACCCGAAGCCCTGCTGGGTGGCATCAGTGCCTGAGAAGTGGTGGCATGACCTGGCACTTGGCCCTGGTTAGGCAGTGCCGGTGCATACCAGCCCAGGGCATTCTTACTGTCTCCTTTGTTCTGGTGCCAGTTCCCGCCCTTGAGCAACAGCAGAGAAGAACTAACGAAAGACAGTCACGCCATGGGTATTCAAGAGGGTGGCATAGCTCATAAAACCAGAACGTGTAGACTCAGCAGCTCAAAAGTACTGAAAGAGAAAGGGCTGGGGTTTGCTGAAAGACCCAAGCACTGGACAGGCAAGCCAAGAGAGGAAGAGCAACCCAAACCGGGACCTTTCCCTCCTTTTTATGTATCTGTGATTATTAAAACAAACAAACAAACAAACAAAAAAAAAACACAACACGTATATAACCTGCGCATTGTGTATGGTGTGACTGTCTCTATACACGTAAAAATACACATTTTCCTTTATACACATGTTCCTATACACCTTGCTAAGCACCTTTAATTTGTAATACAAAGATACTGCAAAATCATAAAATAGCTTGATACATGGAATAATTTGGGCAGGAAATTCTGAAATTAAGAAGAGGGGCTGGAGAAAAAAAAATCAGTCGTGAGGTAGGAAACAAGCAGGGGCTACAGAAGAATTGAGGAAAGAAACCTGATATGTTAAGTAAAAGCATGTATCAATCTGATGTTTCCAAATGCTTCATGCTATTTGTCTAACCTACAGTGGAAGGGTTTAAAAGATAAAGTGAGAGCTTTTAATAGGAAGAATTTAAGTGCCTGTTTTAATTTTCAGGGAAAACAATAACTCCTCAAATAACAAAAAAATTCTGTGAGATGTTTAACTTTGCAAAGATAAATTATCTGCCTTTGCCTCTAGAAGCAGGGTAGTTGTGGATGGGGTGGCTGTATTTTTACAGTGTGTTTTGTATTTCCAAGACTCCCCTAAGAATAGGATAATGACTTTCCATATATTTTGTATTTAATTTACTATTAGTGGGCATAACTGATGTGTCACAATGACTACAGTATCTTAATTTTCTTCTGCTTTTCTTTTTATAAAAGTGATCTTCCCAAATAATGAGCAAGGTTTTTTACAGGCTTAGTGTAAAAAAGTTCTCTCTGCCTCCATGGGCTGATTCCATCAAATTCTTCCTTTTTCCTCTTTCCTCTTCCGACGGAGGAAGACTGAACCTTTAAAACTATTCGTAGGACGGTGTTTTAAAATGTGATAAATAAGAAAATAATTAAGGGAATTTTTTAACACTCCAGTTATAAGAATTTTTAAAACTAAATTTTGAACTGCCTCTTATGATTTAAAAAGTGACCTATTTCAAATCCTTATCATACCTACAAAAAATACAATCATCTTCAAAGAAAATTTCAATTCCGTTCTGGACACGAACAGGTCTATTTGGATCTTATAGCAGCTGCTATTGTGATCATAAGAACAATACTTGATATGATGTATCCGTCTTACCCGTGAGACCATCGGAGTATAAGAATTTTCCACCCTTAGTAAGTTCCAGTTTGAGGAGGTGGTGAAGGGGTATTCAGGAGCTTTCTGAGGAGGCCCAGAAGGGAGGCAAGATGGGTGGCTGCTCAAGCCTGCTTGGTTAGGGAGTGCCACTTCCTCTGGGCCCCTTCCTACCTCCCCCCTCCCTGTTAGTCTTGCTAATGAATCCGGCCTGGCCGTGAAATCATCCAGTGGTGTGATGGGCTTCTGGCCTTTGCAGAGGAAAAACTCTGGGTTAATTCAAGTACAGCGTGTTCTCTTTGTTTTGCAGCTGGTGTAGCAAGGGAGTCTAGGGCAAGTGGATTGAATCAAAAAGGAAAATGAAGGCATTCACTGTCTGTTTCATCGAGGATGGCTCATTTAAAGTAAACACCATTTAAATGGTCTCCAAATGGCCCATTCTATATGAAGTCATACAGGATGCCCCCTTTGGGCTGTCATTCTCCTTTAAATGGATCGCTTTGTGTGCACTGCGTTTTAATGCCATTCAACCTTAAACCCCCATATGTGGGCCTCATCAGGCCACAGGCTTTGGTGCACATGTGGCAGCCATACCTTCAACATTCTTTGTCTCTGTCTCCAGACAGTCAGCCCAAGCAACAGGGGGAGGTAGTTGTAAAGACAACAGCAGTTAACATTTCTTCAACACTTATTATGTGCCAATTACTATGTCGAGTGATTTCTATATATATTATCTAATTTAATCCTCACATAATCCTATGAGGCAGATACTATGATTATTCCCTTGTTATAGATGAGGAAACTGATGCATAGAGAGATTAAGCAATGTGCCCAAACTGGTAAGTGTGGCTCAGGGAGTTGGACCCCAGCAGTCAGATTCCAGAGCTGGAACTCAATCAATGGACATATTCAGAAAAAATAAGCTCTCATCAATTCTCTTTGCAAGGTAGGCTTATCCCAAACAATAGATAATCCAGAAATTATTTCTCTTTGTCTTTGGAATGCATGCTCTGCTTTCTGGGGCAGTATTTCCACCTTGTTACTTGCATTTTTTGCCGTTGGATTCGAAGATGAGATCAGGTATTCCTTGAGCAGCTAGCTCCCTGTGGCAGTGGGCAGTCTTCATACAAGATTGAGCTCAGTGGAATAATCCATTAACAGACAACCCCAATGAGACTTTTCTACCAGACATGCCCTCATAGTAAGAAACTAGTAAAAACCTCCCCCAGAGAACTGAAAGCGTTCAGTTGTCACAGCGGTCGCTCCAACATTCACCCAGGGTTGGGCAAGAAGCCCAGGGCTGGACAGCTTTGGGGAGCCTCTGTGAAGGGTCCAACGAGGGTCTTTGGGAAACGTGTTTCTAGCCAGTTTTTATTTGGCCCAGCGCATTGATCCGCCCCTGTTTAACCGTCACTTGGTAGCCTAGAGAAACTTTTTTGCTGTTAAGGCTCGAAATATGAAACAGTTTATTCTAAATGACCTCCACTAAGTAAAGGAACTTTAAGAATCTTAAAAAATGAAAAATCCTGAGGATCATATAGAAGAAAATCATCTTGAACATTTAAGATATGGGTTTGAGTGATATTTTCAATATATCCTGCCCCTGCCCCCCAAATCCTTTCTTTCCATTGTTTAACTTCAGAGAAGACTACAAGGGAGCAGTGGCAGTTTGGATATATTTTTGCTGGGCTTGACTGAGGTTCTGCTATCACTTTTGCTATCTCACTCCCAAACTTTAGGTCGTTTAAGGTTTCTGCCCGAAAAAAATAAAATAAAATAAAATAAAATAAAACAAACACATTGCTCTCTCCCTCTTCCCTGCCACATCTCTTTCTGGCTTCCAGTGCCCTCCCCACATCACCTCTAGGATACAGACATTCCAGTAAAGGCCCTGGGACAGGATGTGATTAGGCCCTCTCTGTGACCTTGTATAGGCATCTAGCAGAAACCACTTATTCCATTAGCACTGTTCTCTCTGGAAAGCAGTTCTAGTTCTTGCTGTTTCCAGAAGCCTCCTCTTGCCCATGTGCCAGCAGCAAACATCAGATCAAAACTTCAATGCAGCGTGTAGGGAGAAAGCCTGTTGTGTACACGGTTTCCTCTCTTTTCCCTCCCAGCTTTACTGAGATATAATTGACGTATAACATTGCTTAGGGTGTACAACGTCATGATTTGATATCTGTATATACTGCAAAATGATTACCACAATAATGTTAGTTAACACATCCATCACCCCATGTAAGTACATTTTTTTTTGTTTTAAGAACTTTTAAGATCCACTCTCTGATCAACTTTCACATATACAATACAGGATTGTTAACTGTAGTCACCTTGCTGTACATTACACCCTGTGAACTTATTTATCTTGTAACTGGAAGTTTGTTTCCTTTGACCACCTTCACCCATTTCTCTGCCACCTCCCCTGCCCCCCAACCCCTGGCAGCCACCAATTTATAATCTGTCTCTGTGAGTTTGACGATTTTTTTAGATTCCACAAATATGTGAGGTCATTCAGTATTTGTCTTTCTCTGATGTGTTTTACTTAGGATAATGCCTCCAAGGTCCACCCATGTTGTCAAAATGGCGGGATTTCCTTCTTTTTTTATGGCAAGTAGTGTTCCGTTGTGCGCATATACTTCACTTTCTTTATCCATTCGTGTGTCGATGGACACTTAGGTTGTTTCCATGCCTTGGCCTTTGTAAAGAACATTGCAATGAACATAGGAGTGTAGAAATCTCTTTGAGATGGTGATTTCATTTTCTTCAGGCACAAACCCAGAAGAGGAAGTGCTGGATCGTATGTTAGTTTTATTTTTAATTTTTTTGAGGAACCTCTATACTCTTTTCCACAGGGCTGCACCAATTTACACTCCCAGCAACAGTGCACAACAGGCCCCTTTCTCTGCTCCACATTCTCACCAAAACTTGTTGTTTCTTGACTTTTTGATAGTAGCCATTCTGGCAGGTGGGAGGTGATCTCTCACTGTTGTTTCGATTTGCATTTCCCTGATGACTAGTGATGTTGAGCGTGGTTTCATGTACCTGTTGGTGATTTGAATATCTTCTTTGGAAAAATGTCTATCCAGGTTCTTTACTCATTTTTAATCGTATTTTTTGCTGTTGAGTTGTAGGAGTTCCTTATATGTTTTGGATATTAATTCCTTATCAGATAGGTGGTTTGCAAATATTTTCTCCCATTCTGTAGGTTGCCCTTTGATTTTGTTGATGATTTTCGTGGGTTTTTTTTTTTTTTCTGTGCAGAAGCTTTTTAGTTTGATGTAGTCCTGCTTGTCTAGTTTTGCTTTTGTTGCTTGTGCTTTTCATGTCATATCCAAAGAGTCATTGCCAGTGCTTTATTCTTAGAAGGACTTTCTAATAGGTTAGTACCTCTTCCTTATCTCTAAATTGCCTCTTACTTCTGAGTTGTATGTTATCATTTCAGTATAACCTTAGGACCAAAAGTATTGTTCTTTTTTCATTAGTTGACTGATTATTTTTATTTTTTTTATACTAAAAAGGCACATATTCAAAGAGTGAAATAGTTCTATTGGGTTTACTATACTCCTCCCCAAAATACTTCTACTGTATTTCTTCTGTTTCAGAAGTAACCCCTTTCACATCTTTTAGCTGATTATCTGATATATATGTCCATGTTGTTCAGTAAGATGCAGGACTGTTCAGGGTTGATCTTCCCACTCTGGCAGGTGAGGATTTAGCTCTCTCCATGCCCTCGTAACACACATACCCCCTTCCCCAAATCCCATCGTCCCGATGTGATAAATTTCATAAGCTTGATTAGATCAGTGTTCTTCACATCATTATATCTATGTTCTTAGAAGCTGAGTCTTGTACAGCTTTGATTATGTTATTGTTTCTGTACAACATGTTAGTTTTTCATGGCGTTAATCATTGTTTTATTGTTTGTTTTTCCTATTTGCTTAGTATTTACCAACCCCAGAGGTGTTGAAAGTTGTTTCAATCTTCTAAGGTGCTCGAATACATCAAGTTGCCTATCAATTTCCTCCTGAAGCAGTCTTTCCCAGGGTCCTGGAATCTGCTGAAGAGCTGGGTTACCCTCTCTGCTGGGCACATAGCTGGCACCTGGGATCACCCTTCTCCATTAGTCTACAGATTCCCTGTGCTTCTCTCTTGTATTGGCTTGTCTGCCTTCCTCTTGGTTTACTATATCTTTGTGAAGCATATTTTACATACTTAAGTAGCTTCCAGAGAATAGGATACGTGGGAGGTGAATTTTTTGTGAAACTGCATGTCTGAAAATGTCCTTATTATATGTTGATTTTTTTTCCTTCTTTTTGGAAGCTTGTGGAATCTTGCCTTTGTCCCTAGGGTTCTAAATTTCAAAATGATGTATCTTGATGTAGATTGATTTGTATCTAGTGTCCTGGGTTATGTGCCCTTTCAATCTGGAAACTCATGGCCCCTTAAATTTGAGGAAATCTTCTCAAATTTTTTAACTGATGATTTTTTTCCCTTTCTCTTTTCTCTGTTGTCTTTTTCTGGAGCTTCTATTACTTGGATATTGGGCCTGCGGAACTGGTTTCTATTTTTCCCTCTTTTTTTTTTTTTTCTTCTTTCGCTACTTTTTGGGAGATTTCCTTAGCTTTCCATTCCATCTCACACCTTTATTGAATTTTTCTTTTCTTCTATCGTGGTTTTAATTCTCTTTACTTTGGAATGCTCCTTTTTTATATTATACTCTTCTTATTTCAGCACTGCAATACTTAGCAGTGTATACTTAGTGGGTATATGTTTGGTGTTCTTTGAAGTTTTCTTCTCCTCGCAAGACCACTGACCTTCAAGTTGCTCGTTTTCATCTCTGTTTCACATCAGAGGCTTTCTAGATGTCCTGGAGGTGCTTGATTTGTCTGTAGGCATTCAGGAGTAGGGACTAAAATACTGACCGGAAGCTCTGTGCCCACGTAGGGCTTCTCAGCTGTGAGCTAGCTTCACCATAGGCTGATCATAGGACACCTCCAACTTAAGTCTCCTTAGTTGCCTTCTCTTGGGCTGTTCAGCTTTTTCATTCCTCTGCCTGGAGGGTAAAAGACTGATTGCCTGCACTCTGGGAACCAAATGAGAAGCTGGCTGGTGGTCTCAGCATCTGATATGCATATGTTCATCTAATCCCATTCATTTGCCTTCAACTGTGCCGGTTTCCTCCCTTCTTCCCCACCCTCACCCACAGCCGCCCCCAGTCTAGAGGCCTTCTCTTACTCTCTATAGAAAACAAATCTCCAGTTATTTGCTGGGGTGTTGTGGGGGACAGTGTGGGGGGGAACTAGCACAGGTGTGTGGAGTAGGGGAGTCCATCTGGGGATCTAAGCCCTTCTTAGATGGTCATTCAGCCAGGCCTGCTTAGTTTTGTGCTTCTTCCACCCCCAGCTTTCTGGGGTTTCTAGAGGATAAAATGAGGTGGCTCTTGTCTTTCTCTGTTGCCAACTCAGGATTCAGATCGGCTGCGTCATTAGCCCTGCCTCCATCCGCATGGCAGCTTCCAGTATTTTGCAGCTACTGTCTCCTATTTTATTCTCCCTGTTCTTCTTGATGTATGGATTTTTTTTTTAAATCCTTTTACGGGGTGCCTGTCTGGCTCAGTCATTGGAGTGTGCGACTCTTGATCTTGACATTGTGAGTTCGAGCCCCATGTTGGGTGTAGAGATTACTTAAAAATTTTAAAAATCTTAAAAAAAAAAAAATCCTTTTACTGTCCTTTAATTGGGCTTTGGGAGGAGGCAAAAGTAGCTTCATGTGTTCAGTCTTCCATTTTTACCTGAAAGCCTCACCATTGCCATTTATCGAATGCCCAGTGTCTGAAGTTTTTAAAAGGAAAATTCAATGGCCCACGGTAAACACTGCAAAGTGTACGTCACAGAAAGCATGACCAGACCACAGCCCTTTGATTAAGAGAATTTTGTTAGTCAAGATTTTTCTTTTAAACTGAGGCTGTTCCAAAGATTTAGTTCCTCACCCACAACTCCTTTCCTCTTCTTTCATCTCCAGCCTCCCCTCAACCTCTCATCGTGTTCAGTCCAAACTGAAGGTCTTCATGGAGCAACCATGGGGCGGCATCAGGTTGCAGGGAATGAGGTAGTTAAGGGAAGGTAGGAAAACGAGGGAGGTGGGCTCAGTGCAGCGTGTCATGCTGAGTCCATGTCATGCTTTTATTAGGTCTGCTGTGACTGTCTCTACCCTCTTCTTACTGGCTGGGGATCAGAGCAGCTGTTCTCTTTAAAGCTGTGGCTTTCTTTCAAGCTGAGTAGAAGCTACACACATCACCGGATTGGCTCCAACATCACTGGATTTGGTTGTCTCTTTAAAGAGGAGTGTGCCTTCAGCTTCTTAGAGTGGCTGTTCTGACTCCAGAAGCAGGATGAACTTACAAACAGGTTTGGGAGCATGGCTGCCTCTGTGATGGGTTTCCAGTAGTTCTGAGTATGCCCTTCTATATTCTTTCATCAAATATCTCCTCCAGTGACTTCCAAACTTCATGTCCTATCATACTTATTCAAACTTGATATCATAGTTTTTCTTTATGTTTAAGCCTTTGTTCTCTGTTTAAATTTTTTTCTTAAGATTTTATTTTATTTTGGGGTGCCTGGGTGACTCAGTCGGTTAAGCATCTGACTTTGGCTTAGGTCATGAATCTCACGGTTCATGGTTTGAGCCCCTCATCGGGCTCTGTGCTGACAGCTCAGAGCCTGGAGCCTGCTTCAGATTCTGTGTCTCCCCCTCTCTCTCTGCCTTCCCCTGCTTGTGCTCTGTCTCTCTCTCTCAAAAATAAACAAACATTAAAAAAAAAGATTTTATTATTATTTTTTTAATGTTTATTTATTTCTGAGACAGAGCACGAGCAGGGGAGGGACAGAGAGAGAGGGAGACACAGAATCAGAAGCAGGCTCCAGGCTCTGAGCTGTCAGCACAGAGGCCAACACGGGGCTCAAACCATGAACCGTGAGATCATGACCTGAGCCGAAGTCGGTCGCTCGACTGAGCCACCCAGGCGCCCCAAGATTTTATGTTAAGTTTATTTTGAGAGAGAGCGGGCGTGTGCAAGTGGGAGGAGGGGCAGAGAGAGAGAGAGAGAGAGAGAGAGAGAGAGCTCTGCTGTTAGCACAGAGCCCAACGCAGGGCTTTATCCCACAAGCCATGAGATCATGACACAAGCCAAAATCAAGAGTTGGACATTTAACTGACTGAGCCACCCAGCTGGTCCAGATTTTATTTTTAAGTAATCTTTACACCCAACATGGGGCTTGAACTTACAACCCCAAGATCAAGAGTTCTGTGCTCCACTGACTGAGTCAACCAGGTGCCCCTAAAATTTTGTTTCTTTGGATCTAAGTTGGTAGTTTCAGGGGATAATAAATAATGACCCCTCTAGCTTTTGGAGTTTCAAATGAGTTGAGAGACAGAGAAGACAAGCATAGGGAGATCGAAATCTAACCTTTATTATTGATTTTTACAAGTAAAACACTTTGAAAAATGTCATGTTAGGTCTGCTGGCCAATGTGGGCATGTTACTATTTGACTCTGAATTTGACATCTTATCCACTCACTGATCATATTGGACAATCACAGGCCACTCCATGAGTGTATGGCCCTCTAAAACTTTTAACAAGAATGACAAAGGGGTGCCTGGGTGGCTCAGTTGGTTAAGTGTCCGACTTCGGCTCAGGTCATGATCTCACGGTCTGTGAGTTTGAGCCCCGCGTGGGGCTCTGTGCTGACAGCTCAGAGCCTGGAGCCTGTTTCAGATTCTGTGTCTCCCTCTCTCTCTGCCCCTCCAGTGTTCATGCTCTGTCTCTCTCTGTCTCAAAAATAAATAAACGTTAAAAAAAAATATATATTTACTTAAAAAAAAGAATGACAAGAATAGCTCCTGCAAAAGAATTAGTATGGGGCTGAAAGAGAGGCTAGGGCTATTTGAGTAATGGAAATTCCCTACATGGAACATGAGGAAAGGAGAAGTGTGTTCCACAACAAGAGGTGATATGAATTCTCCTTAAGCACATCATCAATTTATAGCAGATGCTCAGGAAAAAAAAAATACTGTATTAGATCAGGTTGTAGGGTGCATTCAGATATCAGAAACAGTGAAAGCATTTTCCCATCGTAGAAGTAAGAAGTATAGTGTTATAAGCTATCAGTCATTTGTTCTTTTTGTAAACACCTTCACTATGTTTTGGCCTAAGTGGAACGCACACCCTTGGCTGGGGTGGGGAGCCTCAGCTGAAATTCCAGGCCTGTTACAAACTAGCTGGGAGTCCTTGGCTCCCCTGAAACTCTCTAGGCCTGGTTTTCATCTGCTCCTTAAGGAATGGGGGAGCAGCCCAATACCTGAACAGATAAAAAGGATAAGGGATAAACCTAAGCTTCCACAGTTAATTAGTTTCAGAGTTGGGACTAAAACCCAGGTATCTTCCTTCCCTGGTCTCTCCATTCTCTAGTATATCCATTTTAGATGGACTTAAATTGAATTTAGACAAAATAGTTTAGCAACACAGTAGTGATCGTGCATGTGTTCATTTCTTCATCTGTGTATTCAGCAGAGCATCTTTTTTTTTATGCCAAACACTGCTCTAGGCAATATGTATGAACAAAAGATGTTCTTGTCTCTGTAGCAGCGTACAGCCTGTGCCCTTTATGTGTTTATAGCCCTTACGTGACCATCTCAAGTACTACCCTTTATTTATAGCCTCACTTGAAGTGCTTCAAACTGATCCCTGGTCTTTAAGGAGATACAAACTTCCTTAGCTGCCCTGAAACCGTCATCCCTCTAGGCTCTGCCTGAGAACTGCAGTGATGCCCCTTCAGTAGATATGACCCATCTCCAGGAGTAGCTCATGCCATCTTATCACACAAATTCTTTAAGTGCCTAAAGCGAAAAGGTACAGAGTGACGTCCAGAACCATTCATTGGCCTCATTATGGTTTTTCTCCTGTTTATAGGGTGCTCAAGCTGGCATTACTATGTAACCATGCCGATGCCGGCCTCCACCTTCACAATCGCAGTGGGATCCTGGACAGAAATGAAGCCAGAGACCTGCTCATCCAATGATCTGGCAGCAGAGAGATCTCTGTCACCTTCCGAGGCCGACTTCAGGTTGGTATTTGGGAACTTGCTGAAAAACAAACACTTAAGGGAGCAGTATGATGCATTTATTCCAAGCACTGGGAATGTGAGTCATCCCTGCTGAGAAACTAAACCAAAATATGATTAATCAAAGCAGGAAAACCCTACTGGGAGGGAAAGGGAGTTGAGAGGCAGAAATGTGGGCATATTGTTTATGCAGAAAGAAAGAAAAGAAAAGAAGTATATATGAAATCCGCTGTGAAGTCAGGTGAAATATTTTTATGTGTTTGGTTAAGTCAACACAATCCTCAGATTCAATGCCTTCCCTCCTTCTACACTTTTTAATTTTGGTTTTCAATGCCAATTTGGTCAAAAACACAATAAAGAGGAGTTGCTTGTCTGCTGGATTACTTTGTAGGCCACTCTACTGTTTTCGTTCCAAGGACTGCTGTTAGCAGTGCATTTGTAGGGGTGGCCCTCTGTCAGTGGGCTTGTCAGTCTGTTTTGGAGCACAGGACACAAGGTAGCTTGTCACAAGGTCATGGTTACAAGTAACCTCCTGGGTTAGGACTCCATTAACTTGAATAGTGATTCCTTCTTTTTCAAAGTGGATCAGAGAAAATCGGTTTAAAGTGTTTAAAAATCAGCATGGGCCATTGGACATTCACTTGCAGCTTCCCCAGACCTTCAACTGTTTCTAGCTTTGAGAACCAAAAGGGAGGAAGGGAATGGACATAGGAGGTACAAAGTGTCCAAATTGTGCATTATTGCATCATGCTTCATTCCTGGCACTTGTACACCCAGCTTAGTTTAACCACTTTTCCTGTTTATACACAGTCACTATGTCCAGTACCTTCTGGTAGAGAAAGCCCAGAGTAAACCAACCAAGATACGCTTTTAGTGCAAATTCCCTTGTGTTGGTTGTGTTTTGCCATGTTGTTCTCACTCTTACTGTAGTGGTTGCAGTGGTGGTTGGTACTGTTAGGACATAAAGCCATTGAGCCCTCTCCTATGACAGGCATGTCTTACCGCTTGCATTTTGCTTTTTGGAGGAATGGAAGGGATTTCCACTTCCTGCTTAGTAACTTGCCTATTTTGGACTAGTCTTCCCTGAGCTATACACAATATCCTAGTTTGCTTATTGGATTTTACTTATGCACTCTTGGGAAGAGGAGAGTTGTGGATAGAAGTGACACTATTACTTTCACGTGGGAATACTTACTTGCACGTGAGACCCTTTCCTGCCACTGAGCTCAGAGTAGGCCAATGTGGCCTACTCTGTTTTGGGTGGCAAAATTTCTGCATAGGGAGGACAGGTGCTCTAGAGAGTTAGTGCGATCCTCAGTGGACTTGTTAGGAGCAAGAAATAAACTTTTTTCTGTTGTTAAGCTACTGAAACACTGAGGATGTTTGTTATTGCAACATACCCTAGCCTATCCCAAAATGATAGAGAAGTCATTGGATGCTTGAAATCAGGAAAAGTCTTGACTTAAATGTCATCTTGATTAGTCCTGAGGATAAGCCTATAAGATAGATAGGCTTTATTATCTCCATTTTATAGATAAAGGTATTGAGGTTTTAGACAGCAATGTGTCCGTGTTCATATCTCTACTGAGTTACAACACCTGGATTCCCATCTGGGCTTGATCCCCCATAGACGTGATTCAGAATCTTTCCTGGGGAGTTTTAAAAACTGTGTATAATGTCCATGCCTTACTTGGAATCTGACCCACCTTCCCACCTGGAGAGTCACTGCCATGTCTGAGTCACTCTTATTGATTGGAATGAGTCGCCTTGGAACGGAAGACAGAAATTGAGAATTCTGCCTTTGAGCATGAGGGTGCTGTCCCTACTGGTTGGGTAGGTTTCCTGGGGCAAAGCTGTACTGTGCTGCTCTGTAGAATAAAGACTTTGCTTGGGGTTGTCAAATTCTTCATGATGAAGAAGCACTGTGCTCTTCACCTACAGCCTCAGGGCTGCTTGACTGTTAGAGGAGGTGTGCAGTTGAAAACCGTGCGCTGTAGTGCAAGGCAAAGAAAGACATTTGTTATTTTTTCCTTCTAGCCATATTCCCAGGGATACGAGGTTGGGGAGCGGGCAGGACCACTTCTTATGTGCTCTGTCTACTGCCCGTAGCAACGGAGATGGCTTTTCACTTTGTGCCCATGATTGTGAAGGAGGAAGCCATGGCCATTTCCATTGGGCATTCTGGGAAGAGATGGCATCTGAAATTCCCGTTGGGGTTCAGGGGAAGGGGATGTTGTCCTTTAGAGTTTATAGCCAGCTGAGACACCATAGAAGGAGAGCACAGTAAAGGTTTTGTTACTGACAGAAGCTGGACTTGGGAATACTCAGGTATACAGTCACAGTGGGCTTTCTAATACTCCATTTCCAAACTAGACAAACTTACCCGCCCAGTTACCTGCCTACCTGGACTGCTTCCGGCCTCCACAACACAGATACACGCAGCCTGGCACTTGGCCAAAAAGTACCCCGTCTGTGGGCAAGCAGATAGGAAAAGAGGCAGCCCAGAGTGGCCAAGCCAATCAGAGCAGCTGGAGAGAGGTCAGAGGTGCCACTCCAGGGGAGCATGTCCTTGTGTGGAGAGGCCTGAGGAACGGAGTCCTTCCCACACTCCCTTCCATGTCTGACATGCTATGACTAAGTTTTCCCTTCATTTATCACTGTGCTTGTCTATCAAAAATGTACTGCTGATAAAATAATAGCTTGCATTTGCTTAATCCTTCCCTGGCTGCGTGCTTCATGTGTGCTGTCTTTAGTCATCAGAGGGTAGCTTTGTGTTTTTATCCATTAAATCTCTGGCTCCATGCTACGTTTGCCAACAAAGGTACTCTGAAGTGCCAACTGCAACAGTGTTTTCGGTTATGTTCACATCTGGTCCCCTTGCTTTCCCCACCCCCCTCTTCTACTTCAAACCTTCCCAAGACCACCAGTTCAATGCACGTAAATGTAACTTTTATAGGGGCCTTATATACCACAGGCTTTCATTTACCTAAAGTGTTCATCTGGGTCCCAGAAATTTGGCCAAAGTATTGGTCACTGAACTTTTGATCATGTTCATGTGGGCTAAATTATAGGAAGAACATTCCCTCTTCCAGCTCAATTCCACACGTGCTCCAGCCCACTCTGGGTGAGCATTTTCATAAATACGTTAATTAGAAGGCACTTAGGTAAACCATTGAAAGTTTTATTAATTTTCTTCGGCTGCAATATAACTTTCTCTGGCCACAGAGGAATCTTTTTATTATGTTTAACCTCTGGAGGCCTTTGTTAAAGCATTGTCTTTGCTTTGGGCCCATACAATTTAAGCATGACACGGAAACTTGGATAAAGTCCAGAGAAACTCAGGAAAAATGATTAAAAGCGTGGAAAATAGGCACCACAAAGAAAAGGCATTGAGGTTGCTCATCCTAAAGAAGGGAAAGCTTGGGCGGGGGGCGGGGGGGAAGCAGTTTTCTTTAGAGTTGTGGAGTCTGTGGAAAGTTGCCTTGTGAACCTTGCAGGGTGAGGCCCTATTTCTGTGTCTTTGGAAGGCTAGGAAAGAACGAATGATATATAAATCATAGGGGAAGATGCCAATTTCCAGTACACGCTTTGCTGTAGAGAAGCCTTTCCAAATCTTCCTGGCTTGGTTTGATTTCTCCAGCTCTAGCTCCCTGGTATATTTCAGCTTTCTGGCTTTTATTGTACATCCTGCATTTTGCTTTGCATTATATGAGAATTCCCCTAGGAAATGCCTCCAGCTTTCAGATACGACTGCATCACTGCGTATGTATTGTCATCATTGCCAACAGCTCACTGGTGGCTGGTGGTGGCATTTTGAACACTTGTGATTTTTACGGTATGCAAGCATCTACTCTGCTTGCTAAAATATGTTAATAAATTGTCCAAACATCTTAGAGTGTCATTGTATGTACCAGAATTTTAAATTTTTTCTTCCATTAAAACTGTAAACTCTTCAAAGGTAGGGTCAGAAATTTATTCCTATGTGTATATGTGGCACACCTTTGGGGTGCCTCGAGTAGAGCAAGAATGCAGGAAATCATTACTAAATGATTGAGTTGAACTGTCAAAAAAGGACCTGCATCTCTAAGGGAAATTTTGGTGATTCCTTTTGAGCCTATGACAGGGAAATGTCTTTGTCAGCTAGTTTCCATACATCTCATTCTGGAAACAAGAGGAGGACCAGAGGAGAACCTCTGTAGGCAGTGTCCAATCTTGTGATTCTGAATAAAACCTGGTCACTCTTCTTCCTTGGAAAGACCTCATGTGAAATGATTTCAGCCCAGGAATCGCAGGAGAGGGAACCAGTGGTCTGGTTCCCATCATTTACCAACCTAACATTTATTTCACCAGTTCTTCCCACTCTTGGCAATATTAATGGGCAATATTGACAAGGAGGAGCAGGAAACCAGAGAACCACAGGGCAGCTGAGCTCAGCTTCTAGAAAAATCTAGGATCCAAATTTACTCAAGAAGATTAACGGAGTATGTGGGGAAGGAAGGTCGGGAGGGAGGAGCTTGTGATGACTCACGATGTGATGAAAAGAACAGTTCTTATTCCTCAGGAATGCTGTGTGGATTAATTGGGATAATGCACATGAAGTGTTCAGAACAGTTCTTGGCACACAGTGAATGTTCAATAGCAGTTGTGGTAGGAGTTATTGTTTACTATTCTTAATTCTCATCAGTATGGATTATTTATAAATAACAATCAAGCATTATTATTAATCTTTAACTATTAAAATGTTTACCCTGATTATGAGCCTGGGCACAGGGAATAGCTATTTACAAATGCTTGACTTGCTGATGATACTAAGAGTGGGTTGGAGCAGGCACAGCTATAGAAATGAACGGTCGAAGGTGAGTGTGAGAAAAGCATCTTTGAGTTCATACTGCTTTCATAGAGGACTATTCATGACTTCATAAATGTACAATATGAAGAGGGGCGAGGGCCTCATGTGGAGAGTTGTCAGAGAATCACAGTACCAGAAGAAACCTTGGAAGCCATTTTTTTTGTTTGTTTTTAACGAAAGTATAATTAACATAAAACAAAGTGCATAGATTTTAAGTCTGAGTTTTTGCCAATTGTTTACACCCTAAACTAATAGAGGACGTTCCAGCATCCAGTAGTTCCCTCACCTCCTTTCTGGTCAGTTCCTCCCCTCCCCCTGCAGCCATTTTCATGAGACCACATTAGAGATGAGAAAGGGGCCCTAGGCACTGAGTTGCTTGCCTCACATCACAGTTAGCCCGTGTGAGAACAGCCACTGAAGCCCAGCTTTCCTGATCCCGACGTTGGAACTTATGTGTGGCCTTCCCTGATGCCACATACATTTTTATTGGGAGAGCCTTAATAGTCTCATTTATCTATAGGTTGATTACCTTAAAGTCCTGCATTTTCTCCCAGGCTTTGATTATTAAAAAATGGTGCTAATACACACAACTGGAATAACCTTCATTCCCCCTGGCTAGTGCCGTTCATGTCCAGAGAGAATTTAACTCACCTTTTCTCTTCAACAAGTTGACTTTTTTTGATACCTCAAATTATTTTCTGATCTTTCTTGGCTGCAGGAAATAGTCTGGCCCCATGGTATGTGTCTAGATAGGCCAGTGGAATGCCTCGTTGCGAAATTGTGCTCTGACACATAGAATTTAAACTTGTACTGTAAACTTGTATTGTAAAATTTGTACTGAAGATGCCTCCGCACCTCCAGTTTCTCTATTATTTAATGTGCTCTGAAAGTTTTTCAGGAAGTGTAAGCTTTAATTATTATAGCCCGTTATATCCCTATGTAAATATCTTAGGTGGTTAACTCAATAAATGGCTTTCTTTTTTATTTTATTCATTTATTTATTTAGAGAGACAGAGAGCACGTGAGCAGGGGAAGGGGGTTGGAGAAAGAGAAAGAATCTTAAGCAGGCTCCATGCTCAGCGTGGAGCCCGGTGTGGGACTTGATCCTACTACCCTGGGATCATGATTTGAACTGAAATCAATAGTCAGACACTCAACCAACTGAGTCACCCAGGCACCCCTTAATAAATAGACTTCTTTACTTAATGAGACCTTTGAATGTATACACCAGTACAGTACTTGTCATTAGGTGGACATTTGAAGCCTTTTCAGGTAAATGTTTACCAACAGGCACCTTTAGTCACTTTCTCCATAAAGCAAGGTTATCAACCCAGGGGCTTTGGCTAGCATTCAATGTCAATAATTATATTCTCCCTATTGCCTTATCCTGGCAGAAGTGTTTATGGGTCTCCACCCATTTTTCTTACCCTCAACAGCGGTGAAATGTCACTGGTGCTGGAAGCTGTGTTCTATGCACCAGGCTGTGGGAGGGCAAGGCTCATCTCCATAGCTGTGTGGATCTCCTTGGGCAGTGCTGGCCTTGGATAAGTGAAAGCCTTCAGAAACTTGGAGAGGAATTATTGTTGTGGCCTGCCCCTATTGGGACATGCCAGCATTTTAAGGTTTTTCATTATTCACTGTGAATCCAACAAGCACCCATAGGTAAAATTATAATTTGTAAATTAAAATTAGAGGGGTTTTCCATTGTGTTTGAATAAAGGACGTGCTAACAGGCAAAAAAATAGAGTTCCCTTTGATGTGGGTTTCTTTGAGTAGATGAGTTCTCTCGAGGCCTGTGAGTCAAGTTCTAAGAATTCTTTTTCAGCTCCACCTTTGACAGAATAACTGGCAGCGATCAGATGGTACAGGCTGAGCTCTGATCTGTTTCCTTAAAAGGTTGATTCTGTTCAATTTGTATCAAAAGTGGATTGGGGAAAATAAAAAAGTGTCTCTGTATTCCATAAGAGCACAACTTCTGATGGCTTTTAACATGAGCATCTGGATTACTTTTTTAGTAAAATGGACTGTGTTCTTTTGGAAAGTCGAAACCTGTCCTGTCATTTGGTTCATTTTTTATTCTAGGAAATTCTAGAATGGGATCCTTAATTTGGCTTTGCACCATCCTTGCCTTTCTAAGTTATGAACTGTTTCTGATTTGGAGATTTTTTTTCCATGGTGATACTTGAAAAGCACATTTCTGAGGGGCAGAAATTTTGCTTTTTATTTTCGGGAGGGGGTTGTTTTGTTGTTTTGAGGCTTGGGAGGTTTTCCTTGTTTACTCTAAAATAAGTAGGAAAATCTACTTTCACTTAGTTTAGATTGAAGCTACTCGGTCAATTCAGCACATCAATAAGTATTTTGACCTATAGTTTTTCACTGCTGCAGAGAAACAGACAAGCCAAGAATTCCATTGAACTGTCTTGATCTTGAGCCCATCTGAAGTGCCGTCTTTAGAAGTTGTGCATGTCTGTGAGAGTTCCCCACCTCCATGGCAAGAATAAACCTGATTTACCATAAAGTGCATCTATTTATTTCGTGTTGTTCCCAGGAATGTTGGCATTTGTGGTCACATGGAATACCCCTGCCGCTTCCAGAATCCTTCCGCCACCACCCAGGAAATTATTCCTCATCGGGTCTTTGCCCCACTGTGCCTCAAGGGTGCCTGCCAAGAGACCCTTCTGCAACTGGTCCCTCCTTGCCTCTCAGCAGCACACCGTGTCCTGGGAACACACCCGTTCTCCAGGCTGGACATACTCATTGTCCCCAGCAATTTTCCGAGTCTGGGGATGGCCAGGTACGTTGTTCTATTGTGGCACTTGGATAACATGCTTTGGACATCCTTTGACTATTTCTTGCTTTCCCTGGGCTCTGTCAGGGCTCCATTAGGATGGAAGGGCCACAGTTGCTCATGCTTGGACATCTCATTGCTGCCTCGAGGGACAGTTTGTGTGTAGCCTCCACCATGCAGGAGCCTTTGGGTGTCGTGGGCTCAATCAGCTGCTCTGAAAATAACAAGCTCACATTGTTGCTTGGATTGAAAACACATTGTGCCCCCAGAGTGATGTATGTTGGATCGTGGCTGATGAGTGACTGGTTAGCTTGTGGTGAGAGCATAATGCTAATGGGCCCAAGGTCACATCTCTGGGCAGAGGAACACGACTTAGTTCCTGGGCCACAGGCTGCTCGCCTAATCCTGACCAGCTGTCTCATCCATTCTCGCCATTGGTCATAAGGGCAACGACTTGAGAGCCCCTGTGTCAGAGAGACTGTGGATGGATCAGTGTAAATCCATCACCACTGCTGGAAAAACAGCTCAAAGCAGATGGCTTACCGGGGGGTGGGGCAGTGGGGGGGGGGGTCACTTGTCTTGCTAATATTTTTAATGTAATAAATGCATTATTCTTACTGTTTTCTCACTTTAGTTCTCGTGAATAATCCAGGCCTGCAAGGTGAACCTTTCCCTATATATTATTGACACCTAAAACCCATTCGTTAATGCTATTGTTCCTTCAATAATAGGTACCTGTGTTCCACTCAGCATTTTACTTGTTACATACTCAGGATTTCACTTGGTTATATTTCTATGTGAAAATCTTAATCATTAGCAGTGAATATGCTTGACTGAAGATAGGAAAAATAAGCTCATCAAAACATGTGACTTTAAGTTTTTCCCTATTAGTCAAGGAAATTCCTGCTGCCAATTAATTTCCATGCTTTTGAACAGCTGTCATTTGTGGTGTTTTCCCTGAAAACTGCATACATTCTTAGTAAGACCCATGAGTAGAAAAGAACTGACCAGAACATTTGCTTTTGATCTTTACTACATACATATACTTTTTAAAGCTGGCTGGCTAGTCTTAATCCTTGAGGAGGTCTGAGAAAGTCATTTTGGCTGATTTTTATCCTGTATTTATGAAGATAATGAGAACGTAGAAACTAGGATAATTATATATATTTGGTTATGTGCATCAATATTGTTTTGGATGTCTATATATAGAATTTGTCTTAACAAGGGGGATTCTTTGGTCCCTTTGAAGAGTCTGCTGGACTTAATTTAAGCAGAATTATTGGCGAAGAAAGGGTTGTTCATTAAATGTTTCTCATTTGTACCTAGTTTTGAGGGGCTCTATTTATTTGGGAGTTTTTAGCACTTTATGAGAGTTGTAGCTTTTCAGGGCATGTTTGCTAACAGTTCCAAGTTCTGACGTGAGGGAACCAAAGGCAGAGTATTTTTCGTACAGAGGACCTCATTTTCTGTAGCTCCTTCCTGACAGCAGTCTGCCAAAACCAGAATTTGTTGACCTGCAGGCCATTCTGGAAAGCCTCTCTTTTCGAGTTTGCGTGCCTAAGCAGGTAGGCAGTGGGTTTGCTGCTCTTTGAGATATTTAAAGTGACTTAAACATGCTTTGCTCTGTATTTTGAAAGTAATAAGCCTAAGAACCCTAAGGCCAAATGGTACTGGGCACAAATGTCAGAAAATGTGATGGTTATAACTCAGCAGCAACAAGACCGTTTTTATGCTTTAAAAACAGGAGACCCGTACATTTAAAATTTTGTGGTTGGTTGTCAAATATCATTTTCCCCCCATTTTTTTCTTCCCTTTTAGACTGTGGAAGTAGTCTGCCCTGGTCTAGATGTTTTCCTGGGCTTAGTTACGGTTGCCCATATTTGAGCTGCGGAGGGGGGATTGTGTATCTTCCACTGCCAGCCAGGGGTGGGGGGAGCACTCTGTTTTTCCTAACTGTGGCCTAAATTGATTCCACTTGCTTGGCTTGACTCTCGCGGGATCCCAACACCTTGAGCCACATGCGAGTGAGTGGGGTTTATGACTCAGCTGGCTCCGGGGGCCCTGCTGCCTTATTTATGGTCAGGGCTTTGCTTGGGGCTCTGTAAAAGCAAAGCTGGAACAAAAAATGACAGTCTTGTAGGTCAACCCTGTACCCTAAACAGGAACAGAGAAATCCCAAGTGTAGTAGGAGCCATCCAAAAAGACCTCTGCACTGAAACTTGCCATTGTCCTGTTAATTGCAATGCACTAGAGATCAAAGGATTTCTTGGTAGATTAAATGGTTCTTTGCCGAGTCCACATTTATAAACATGTAAGCAAGATCATAAATTCCATACCTCTGGACTTCTCGAGTGATTAGGTCTTAATCATAATGAATACCATTTTTTACCATTGTAGTATTCTTTTTTGGTGAATGGCATTAAACATTCCCACATGAACTAAAATGGGTAAATTGTTGGTAACCATTTTCAAGAGTTTTCAAAAATTTTGGATGATATCCATAAAGATTCTACTATATTTCAAATATTACATATTGTAGTTTGTATGGAAAAATCTTAAAACTCTCCTCTCTGAGTCTGTTTGGAGCCTGATTCTGATATTTCAGTAAAGTAGGGAGAAACACACTTGTATAATATGATACTTTGAACATATGATAATGACAAATCAATTTATAAGAAGGCAAACGACACGTACACAGTGTTTTAGAATTTGGCGGGCTTTTCAAACATAGCAGTAACTAGAACATCTATCAAAACCGTACCTCAGAGGGGCACCTGGGTGGCTCAGTCAGTTGAGCGTCCAACTTCAGCTCAGGTCATGATCTCATGGCCTGTGGGTTCAAGCCCCACGTCAGGGTCTCTGCTGACAGCCCAGAGTCTGGAGCCTGCTTCGGATTCTGTGCCTCCCTCTCTCTCTGACCCTAACCCACCTGCATTCTGTCTCCGTCTCTCTCAAAAATAAATAAACATTAAAACAAAAATTAAAAAGAAAAAACTGCACCTCATTTTTTGGGTCACCTTTAATAGAATAGGAGCCATTACTTATCAACCTCCTTTTCTCAGTCACTGTTCCCGGGAGAGATGCTTTCATTCTCTTCTGATTCTGAGAAGAATCACCGGTTTGCCCCTGAGACACTACTGACTAGTCCCATTCCCTTAATTTTCTCACTTGGTGCGTGTACGCTTTCTGTTTGTTTCATTTTGCTTGTGCCTTCCATAGAGGTTGAATCTGCCATATAATGAGTATACCTTTCTTGGATTGAGTAATAGGGTGTCTAGCCAAAGACGTGAATGCATTTTAAGTGAATCTCCAATGTATAGATCCACTCTCTTTGTGTGGGTATAATTAGTGTTCTGCCATTTTCATTGTGTCCTCATGTTTTTCTCAGGTGTCTCAGCTAGAGATTGACGAGTAAGCCTCGTTTCCCAGGTATTGAGAAATACATGAAAGGAACTCATCATCGTGCTTACATACATTCTTTGTTATAATAATAATAATGTTAATGGAATAATATCCTGGAACCAGATTGATGACAGTTGCTTAAAAATTAACACCTCAGTCTTACCTCTTTGTGTGTTTATAATAAATGCTTTGCTTTGCCATTTGTCTTTCAGCGGTTCACAATTACATGTCACGGGGCATAATTAGGTTGGCAGAACTACCTTGCTGACATCCAAATACATTCTTTTTTTTCCTCCTCTATTTGAATTTCAAGAATCTTCTGCCATCATTTCAGAGCGGTTTTGTGTTTAGAGCACTGGAAAAAAAAAAAAAGCTGTGTTTTCTGTGAGTCTCCTTCTCAGATCTACTGTTTGCATGTAGCTTCACCCCTGGTTCGGCTTGGAAAATTGAAAAAAAAAATACGGTGGCATTGTGGTTGACCTTAGGTGACAATTCTGCTTTGACTTGTTTTTCCACTGGTTTCATAGCAGATTGTCTTGTTTGTCTGACCATTGTTTGCCTATTTATTTATCTAGTCATCCTTTCAGTAAATTTCTATTAGGCACATACTGTGTGCCAGGTAGGATTTAAGATGCTGAGTCTATGGGGGTGAACAAGATTGATGAGATCTCTGTCATTGCAGAACTTACATGCTGGTCAGGGGAGAAAATCGTATACTTAAAAACAAGAAACTAAGATGTGTGCTATGAAGAATGAAAACCAAGTAAGTGACAGGGTGATCGTTAGGGAGGGGAGACAAAGACTTCTTTAAAGAGTGATGTTTGCTATGAGACAGAAGAATAGAGGGGCGCCTGGGTGGCGCAGTCGGTTAAGCATCCGACTTCAGCCAGGTCACGATCTCGCGGTCCGTGAGTTCAAGCCCCGCATCAGGCTCTGGGCTGATGGCTCAGAGCCTGGAGCCTGTTTCCGATTCTGTGTCTCCCTCTCTCTCTGCCCCTCCCCCGTTCATGCTCTGTCTCTCTCTGTCCCCAAAATAAATAAACGTTGAAAAAAAAATTAAAAAAAAAAAAAAAAAAAAAAAAAAGAACAGAAAGGAGCCAGCCTGTGACGGTCTGGTGGAAAAGCAACCACCAGGCTGAGGTAGTGCAGGTCCAAAGGCCCCAAGATGAGAACCACTGAAATGGGCTGGAGGGGCAGAAAGAGAGCAGTGAGCTTTTAGAATGGCTTCTCTTAGCTCCTTCCATAAACTCATTTTGGGTGCCAGGAGATTCCATGGTCCCTCAGTGCTTGGGTCACCGAGCCACCTGCACACCCTCATGAGGAGCACTAGGAAGAGCGACCAAGAAATGGCAGAGATTGAGTGGGGATTGATGGTTCCAGGCAGTGAGGTGTTACGGGGAGAGAGCTGCAAGAGAAGTCAGATCTTTTCTCCGTTTTGTGAGGACCAACAGTGCCATACCATCTTGTGATTGGCTAGTTAGAACCTGACTTGGCTTAGCATTTGCTGTCCTTGAGCAGAATTCTCCATCGCGGGGCATCAGAACACCTGGAGCAAGGACTGGCAACTCTCCTCTTGTGGAGAAGAGAGAACACAGTCTCAGGCCACCACATGGCCTTTACCAGTGGCTGATTGATTCCTTCCAAGCTTTTTTGACACATTGGATCCAGGGAAGGAGGCTGTGTTTATATGCTCTCATCCTAATTTTATTTATTTATTTATTTATTTATTTATTTATTTATTTACTTACTTACTTACTTACTTTGAGGGGGAGAGGCAGAGGGAGAGGGAGGGAGAGGAAATCCCAAGCAAGCTCCACACTTGGCACAGAGCCTGACACAGGGCTCGATCCTACGAACCCATGAGATCATGACCCAAGCCGAAACCAAGAGTAGGACACTTAACCAACTGAGCCACTCAGGTGCCCCTACTCATCCTAATTTTTAAGTTTTTCAAAGACTGAACAAAAATAGGATCGAAAAAGAGCATAGAGAAATAATCACTAATTACTTAAATATCTTCAGTGCACTTCACAGCAGAGAAAAACTATAAAGCTCCCTATTATACATGGCTTATCCTAAAAGATGTGATTGTGCAATAAAAGGCTTCTGGGTGCTTATACTAGTTCCTGACTATTGCAGGCACAATTTTCTCAAGTACCTCAATTTGGGAATGAATGGTGTGCACATACATGCCCAAGAATGAACGTCACCAGCTTTCCCTCCGCCCCCTCCTCCTGGGGTTAGACAGGGTGTTGTCCTGTTTATTCTTATCTCCCAGCCAGTGTGTAATAGAATAAGCAAAACATAACATGCTGGTACAAAGGGCCTGTTGTTTTCAGCCTTCTAATTGTGCTCCTTTTTGCCGGGGAAGGAAGCAGTCATAAATTTCTGTCATTATCTTAAGTAGCAAGGTTTCACAGCTTTGGGAATTTTTCTTTGCTTGTTCTTTGTTGGCTTCTACTTGAATTTTTTCACCCCCTCCCCCCAAACCGAAACCGCCATATTTTTAAATAGCCCTTTAAATTTTAGGGGATGTGACCCCATGGTTTCAATGCAGGATGCAACTGTAGTGATTCTTCCATTCAGGAATCTGATTTGAGCTGTAAATGAGGGCACCTTTCTGTTCACCAAGGCTGCCAGCTCTTCCCCTCTCTCTGATGTGCTGAGGATTTGGGGGGTCTGTGTGTGGGTTTTGTTTCTTTGTTGTTGCTGTTTGTTTCCCAAACTCTCAAATTCTCAAATTTCTTTCTGAGTGGATTGGTTTTAAAAATGTCTTGAAGGGGCATTTCATTCCCGTGTTTTCCAGCATAACGCTTCTGTGTTTTTTCAAGTAGGTGGGTGTGAATGATAGAAAGCAGCTCGAACCATCCTTCTCTTTTTCCTGAAAGACTTTAATCCTGTGTTTACTGGCACGCCAGCCCTTGCCATAGTGATGAACAAGCAACATGTGGGTGAGTGGTGAGGTCCCACGCAAGAAGGCTTAGCTCACAAGTGTCCCCTTTGTGGCTTCCTTTGTGTTCATTCCTCCATTTCGTTTTTGATCTCCATTTTTCTTCTTGAGAAAATTATCTGACTTCTTTTCCATACTGTCTTACAGAGAAGGGTCTAACATGTTCTAGTTCTTCTGTTTTTCTTTCTTGAAATGGAAACTGGTATTCCTACAGTCACATTCTTCTGAGACCTTGAAAGCCCTTGGCCGTGATTATTTGGTTAGTTTTGACAATACGAGTTTATACTGAGTGGGGCAGGTAGTGAGAAGGTGTATGTGTGCTCCGTTCTTCATGGCGCAGGTGCAGGAGGATCTATGATGCCTCCAAGTCACTTAAAGCCAGCACGTCAGAGAGAGAAGTAAAACGGCCTCATTACGGGATGGCTGTCAGAGTCTGGGGTTCAGACTTAGGTGAGTGTTTTCTGGAACCCTCTCTGAGGTATATGTATTTGCTTCAGGGTCTCTCCCTGGGAATCCTAGTGTCATGGAGTCTACCTGAAGCTCAGCTTTCACCGTGGGCCCATTTTGAGGCAGCCACAGAGTCTGGGTAACCAGGCAGATTCCTGGATCACATGAGTAAGTTGGGGCCAGGCTCTCTCTCTCTCTCTTCTGTTGGAACAACAGCAGAGTGAACTCACAGCTTTTGGCTTAGCCAGAATCTTCTTCTTGCCATCAAACAGCTGTGCGGCTTGTCAGACCCAGAAGTAGCATTTTATCATCATTACGCCACGATTCCTCACCCTCTGAAAGATTAGGCTTAAGTGTTTTGTTTTCTTTGAACTGTTCTCCACACACATAGACTGACAGTCCTACCTTCACAGAACACTGCTGGGGCCATCCTTCAAGAGAAGTTGTCAGGCCTTTGAAAGGCCTTCCTGAAGCAATCATCCCTCTGCCTACATTTGTAATCTTCTTCTCTCCATAGGCCCCTAATCTCTTCCAGCCCTTGAGCCTGAGATGGCCAGTCGGCACTACCTTTCCATTTTTCCACTGCAAAGAAAAGGCTTTTATTTTTTCCCCCTCCCACTTATTTCTCCACAGAAGCGTCATTACTAAATAGAACATACACTCCCTGGCTGAAAAAGAACAATAGAATTCAGTGCGCAAAGTTGCCTGAGTTGGAATGTTCCCAACCTTGTGGGTTCTCCCTCCTCAGACCACTACACAGAGTGAGCAAATGCTACCAGCTTCTGGACTGTATTATATATGTATGTGGGCATAGAGTAGACTCCTTTGGGGGAAAACACCAACTCTGGAAACAGTCCTCAAGCAAGGCACAATGCATGAATAGCTCTGCTCGGTGGGAACATTGCCTCTGTTGTATTACAGCCAATATGCACCTGCAACCCCCCGACATCTGAGCCACAGAGGCCTGTGTGCATAAAGTGGGTGATTGTCACTTTACCCCACCACTGAAATGTAACTGGAAGAGTGTGCTAGCTACCTTTTATAAAAAGTAGTATTCACTTTAAAAGGCCAAAGATGTGATCCTTTCGAAAATGGATTACTTTTTAAGAAATTGATTGCTTTGTGGGACTTGCGGGTACAATGCAAAAGTTCACCCTGATTTAACCCAAGTGGAGCTCAGAGTAGAGCATGTTATATTTCTTAGTTAACTAACCATGCTATTTATAGAGGTGACTCCTCAGAAAGTCTAGACATTGTTCCGGGAAGACAGAATGCCAGATCTGCCCTTCACTTTCCCAGTTAGCTTGCTGAAAATAACCACCTCCCCTTCTCACCAGAAAATGGAAAACTTAGAATTCCATTTCAGGAAAGTGTGAATGATACTTGGGCTCCTCAGCCAGGATTTGGGATGGGCAAAGAAGAGGGGGTGCTCTTGTGATCCTGGGGGCCCATCACTGGGCCTTTATTCCTTAGAGGCCAGCTTGCTGAGTTGTGGGGACTGTGGTTGGCAGATCCTCATATTTGAGTTGGTCCACTCCAAGAAGAGACCCTGAGAACCTGCTTTGAGAATGAGCCAGCTGCAGTTCCTGGCTTTTATCACACATGTGCAATTTCTGAACATCCTATTGAAAGCTGGCAGGTGGAAAGGCCTGGATGGGCAAAGCCAAGAATTCATTCAGTAGATGCATATCAATGGACAGGTTGAATGCTGGTGATTCTGTGGCTGCAAGGAAGTAGGAGACCTTTAGTCTAAATTAGGGTTTTCTACAGTAGGTTCCAAGGAAGACTAGTTTTGTGGAATGTTAATAATGTGGGAAAAGGAACTGTGGCGTAATTAATTCAGGAAATGAATGGATTAAACAGAGTTAAAATGGGAGTCTTTGCTGGAGGACTTCTAAGAAAGCCTTTAATATCCTATTATCCTGATTTAATATCCTGGTGTATATGTGCCTACTGAAGATGGGCCAGAAGGTGCAGTATCCCTCCTTATGTGCCCAGGGATTCTCCTTTACAGTGTACATTCCTCTTATGGTCTCAAAAAAACCTCCTCAAAACAGAACTTTGAGAAGGGATTCTATTCCAAAATATCTTGGAGCCCACTGTACAGCTGGCTGTGGAATCCACCTTTCATTGTGTCAGTGTCAGTGTCAGTTGAGGACCTGCCATGTGTCAGGCACTGGTGAGAGCCTTGCTTTATCGCAGTGAGGAAGATGGGCTCACAGTTTAGTGCAGGAGGCCCTACACTTTTCTGATTCTACATCTCTTTTTGAACTGTCACCCGCACGAGGAATTTATAGGTGTTTATAAGTTATATACATTTCATACAGCATTAATATACTTGGGCACACTTTAAAATGCACACAAAAATGGAAATGAGATAGGATGAGAAAAATTTTAAGGAGTTTCTATTTCTCCTTGCATCTAGAGTGGGTTGGCTAGAGCCCTGGCATCCCTAGAACCTGGGTCCCACCACGGAGACTCAGATTCGGTGGGTTTGCAGTGGGGTCTTGCCATCAGCAAATTTAACACGTCCACACAGGTGATTCTGCTCAGGTGTTAGAGAGCAGTGTGTGCACTGGGGACTGTGCAGGGTTGGCAGGCATCTCTGGACAGGTTAAATTCTCCTGGGAAGCTCTGAGATTCCACACCCTGCCATCTTCTCTCAGGTGAGAATGTCAGACTGAGGAAAGAGGATAGCAGGGATGCTCCGTGGTAAGGCTCCCTGCTTGTCTGTTACTCGAAAGGAAGGGGTGTTCTGGAGGAGCTGAACCCAGTGACAGGCCAGGATCCCAGGAAAAAGGAAGGGGCCGATTTAGAATTGCCTGCAGAGTGTCTTAGAGCCCTAACCTTCATTGATTTAATTAGGTTTTTATGCTGAGTTTTTATGCTGAACAGGAGTGGAGGTGATTCAATTTCATTTAGCAATTTACATACACATATATTTTCTTTTTGATGTAAGAGCTAGTTAGTCATAAGCTTGGGATTTTCTTGTACTCCTTGGGCACCTAGGCAGCAGTGGGCGTTTAAATTTTAGGCCCGCAAGCAGAAGGTTCAGAAGGGGCCTCTCTTAGTCCTGGTTAATTGCAAAATAAACAGATCTCAAGGGCAAGGGCCCCTTCCTTTCATAATAACCGCCTCTGCTCAGCGCACCGTCAGTGCAAAACAGCGTTTCCAAATACCGCATCAGGAGCACGCTCCGTGGATAAAGGCCTTCATCCTCCAGCCCAGCCATTTACAACTGAGACCCCCTCCCCTCACCCCCTCTGAGATGGCAGCTAACTTGTTCCCCCCACCCCTTGTTTTTAGCCTCCAGATACCTCCATTTGCAAGCTAATAAGTTGCACGTACATATGTTTGAACAGTTGTCAGGCTTGTCTGCTGCTCAAACTGTGCTTTGGTTTAAAACAAACAACAACAGAGAACCCAGAGGAGGGGATGGATGAAGACATTTTAGTTGTACCTGCAGGTGGTGTTGTTTTGACCTTGACAGTCAGTTTTAAACGACCTGTCAAGCACCTTTGTGTGCTTCTGGGCACACCCACCTGGAAGATATTATATCCCCTAAGCTTTATGTGCCCCAGCAGGCCAGCCCCAGGTCCCTGGATTTTGTTTTCATCGATGGAGGGTTAATGCATGCATGGCAGGACTTTACTGAAAGGGGCCCAGCTACAGACACTGTTTTCATTTAATTCTGATTTCTCTTCTCCCTTGGCCTAACCCTCCCCACCCTCAGGCCCTCCCCACCCATCCCCTCCAGACTCCCTCCACCCCCAATCAGCCTTTCCTGCTCTCTCACCCCTCTGTTTGGCTTCAAACCATTTCTTCCTGGCTTTGATATCTTCTTGCAGAGCTGCAAGCAATCAAGAGATTATGGGCCCCAGAGCTCAGCAGGGCACACTGCCTGGTAGGGGGCTCAGGCCCCAGGCCACCGCAGGAAATCGGGCCCAGAAAGCCTGCCCGCCTCCAGGACCCTGCAGCCTGGCCCCCTTTCCCAGGGCAGGGGGCGGGGGCACCTCCTCAGCTTCAGTGCTATCTGGGGAGACATGTTTGGGAAGGAGTCTTACCTTACCTATGTGGTCCAGGGTCACCTCTGTTGGTATCTGTTTGAAATTTATCTTTTACAACTTCGAGTCTCCCCTCTGCTTCTGAGCTGTGCATGGTGGTGCTGGAACTTGGGGTGAGGAGAGTGAACGGACGAACAAAAGGAGCCCATTGGATCCAGCCTCGTGCCTGCCAGCACCGAGGTAGTTTCATGTTATTTGAGGATACAGATGATGGCTCTTCACCTGAGGAATGCCTCTACTGTGGCTTCCATGTCTGAGGCCCCAAGTTGTTGAAGGAAGTCTGTCCCCCTCCCAAAAAACGATGAAGAAGGCAGCAGAATAGAACCGCCAGACATTTTTGGTTCAGGTCAAATTCATTTCTAAAAGAAGAGATGACAAAGAAGGTGCTTGTTGTCAAGACTCAAGACCAAGTGTCTATCTTCTCGCTCTGTAATACTTCCTCCAGAGGCCCAGATCTAGACAGTCACCTAACCGGCATTGCCACCAGCACGATGTGTTCACAGAGGTGGCCAGAGGAGGGGGTCTCACCGAGGTCTGACTCAGGGTCTGAGAGGAGACTGGTGCTTGTCAGCCTGTCCTCCTCAGACCCCAGGAACCTTCCCAGGCCGTGGCTGTACCTCACAGTGCCTCCCTCCCACGGCCACGTGCTACTCATGTTCATAACTTCTCCCCCGAGGCACCTGTGTACTGGAACCTTAAGATGGGCATGAGTTCCTCCCTGGGATCTCCCAGTCGGGGATGAGGGGCAGAGGGGGCTGAGGAGTGTGTGGGGTGGGAGTGACCCGGCTGGGTCTCTGTTAGCAGGAGGAGCCTGGTCTCAGAATGGAAGAGGAGCAGAAATCTGGGCGAGAAATGGCATTCGTGTGTGTGCCCCTGCTCTTCCCGTGGGTCTGCAAACCTTCCCACGGGGCTCTGTTTGGTCCAAGCTGGTTGAGTTGGTTTTCTGTCATTTACAACCCAGGGCCCTGACGAATTTACAAGGGCTACTTCTTTTTCACATGTACAGACAAAGCATCATTAGACCTTAGGATTGCAAAGGTGAGTCAGTGGCTTTGAGCAACTTGGGATCCTTTCCCTTCCAATTCTTACATGGTAATACCATTGACCAACTCTTCCCAGCTTGCGGAGGGTCTTCGTGCATATATTCTGTCATTTGATCCTCACAGACAAGCTCTCAGCCCTGTGATGGCCCAGCTGTCACAGGCTCCCCGAAGCTACCTTCAGGACCAGCCCTGCCATGGCTCTCCTGATGGAATCCCTCCTACTCAGAGAGGCCTGTCTGCCCAGCGCCTGTCATGATTTTCCATTCTCCCCCCGCCCCCCGGCAGGGCAAGCTCTGCTTTCTGCTTGGCCCAGGAGTTTATCTTGTGGGGCGATGAGTCTCAGCAGGTGCCGACAGCCAGGATCAGGACCTGGGCTTCTGTCACTCTTAGCCTCTGAGGCATCGGGCAAGTGGATTCGTTCTTTCTTTTTTTTTTTTTTTAAATTTTTTTTTTTTAACATTTATTTATTATGGAGAGACAGAGAGACACAGAGTGTGAGCAGGGGAGGGGTAGAGAGACAGGGAGACACAGAATCCGAAGTAGGCTCCAGGCTCTGAGCTGTCAGCACAGAGCCTGACGTGGGCTCGAACTCACAGACTGCAAGATCATGACCTGAGCCGAAGTGGGTCGCTTAACCAACTGAGCCACCCAGGCGCCCCAAGGGCAAGTGGATTCTAATGGTGGGTTGTTTGCTTGAGGTGAGGAATAGAAACCTGTAGACCCATGCACAGACTGTGAGCTTAAGCAGGGGCAAGACGTGCACTTAATATCCTTTCCTGTGGTTTATTTCTCCTTGGTTAGCCTGTTGAACCATTGTGCTGTTACAGCACGTTTTTTTCAGAGCCTATATCAGTCCTTCCGTCCTTGGGACGTAGATGATGGAAGGAGACACAGATTTTGGAGTGAGGAAAGACTGTGTGTCATGCAGCTGTGCCACTGACTGTTGTGACACTCGGCCCAGTTAGTCGTTTGTAAAATCTCTGTGGCTGCTCACCTCCGGGACTCCCGTTTGCATCAGATAAGATCACGTGTAACAGCTGGTGCATAGTAGGCTCTTGGCAGATATCAGTCCCTTGCTTCGGTAGGCTTGGAGACATTTGGTAGTTTTATGGATCAGAAAGCACCTCTATGATTGGCTGCTTACTAGTATGAATCACAAAATTTAAGGTTCCCTACCAACCCAGGATGTCCATGATTCTCTGAAGTAATAGCTCCAGGGAAAAAATAAAAATAGGTGTGATAAGTTACCATGGTACTATGAAAACATGAATGGTTTGTTACAAAGAGTTATTGAGCCCAGATTACTCAGACCGTACAAATGGAATTTCTCAATTCAGTGGAGCATTTTAGAGTAGTGCCTACATTCTTGTTAGGTCTCCCTTCAAGGATGTAGCTGAACTTTAGTAGATCACATATTAACTTTTCTCCTCCTCCCCAAAAAAGTTGAAGATGGCAGCAGAATAAAACCAGCAGACATTTTTGATTCAGGTCACATTCATTTCTTAGTTCCTTTTCCACATCTAAAAGAAATCCTGAACTTCTGGGGATTTGGGATCCCACCCGGACTCAGCTGGACTGTCCGAGCCCCCTGGGGCTCTGGGTCCAGCAGTTGGAGAAAGCTCTGTGTCCTTGACCCCTTTTCCTGTGGCTTTTGGATCAGAGATGGAGCCCTGTCCACTCCTGAGGCAGCAGTGTCTTGTCCGTTCTCGGTGGTATCGGAGGCATTATCTGACCTATGTGAAAGGACTATGTGATGGAAACTTCCAAAAAAAACCTGTGTCACCACCCCGCCACTTCCAAATGGAGCCAGAGAGGCTCCGAATCAGGAAGAAGGCCAGGCTGGAGAGGGGCGAGCAGCGGCGGGGTGGGGTGATGTCCTGCTCTGCTCTGTTTTGAATGCCAGCCCTGCTCAGGCTGACTTCCCAAGGCCCCTCTCCCAGAAGCACACACAGCATTTTGTAAGTAGTACTCTCCTGTGTTGGTTGAGATAATCCTGTAGGCCAGAATGGGAATGGCTCAAGATACTTTTGCAAAGGAATCAACCTTAAAAGGCCTTTGAATAGTAAGTTTCTATAGTGAAATTGTTTTCTATTTTTGTTCCTAACCTCTGTTCCCATATACCTCATTCCTCATTCTTTAGGTACTTTTATTAGCTTTTTATATAACTTCCTGTGTCTCTTCATGCAAATGCAATAACACCCAGTAAAACTATATGGATATTACCACCCCTCCCTTTCCTTACACAAAAGGAGGCAGCACACACACACCCTGTTTACTCTGTGCTTTTTATCACTTCACATTACATCCTGGGCTGCTTTCTACCAGTAAGTCCTAGTAAGTTTTTTTTTTTTTCTCTCTCTCTCTTTTTTTAAACTTAGTGGCATTGGTGTTCTACTCTGAGGATGTTACCTTTTTATTTTTCCAAAATACAGATCTTCGAGCTTTCCCCCCAGTATTTGGCTGTTGTCAACAATGCTGCACTGAGTATTTGGTGCATTTTGAGGAGTCAGTAAATGCACAAAGATTCCATTAATTTGCCTGCTAGTTGTGGGAATTAGGGCTGTGCCTGCATCTTATTCATCCCCCACTACAGGTGGGACCACATGAAGTTTCAAAAGCAGTCAAATGTCAGCACTTTCGTGTGGCTCTCCAAAACTTGGAGGAACCTACATGCAATAAAGCAGGGATGGAAACGAGAATAATAATCTTCACCTCAAACCTAACATTCCATGGTGAGGTTCTTGTTCCTTTAGACCCAAGCCACAATGGATGATCCCTTCTCAGTGTTTGGTAATGATGTTGTTTTTCAGATTTCTTAATTTCAGCAATTTTAAAGATGTATTCATCCCATTCTCAGTAACTTGGGAAATTGAGAGAGAGCCTCTTTTTTAAAAATGAACGTACATGTTTGACATTTTTAAATAGCCCATTTAATAGCTATCTCTTTTCAACCGCATTAAGAAATGCCATTTATTTTTCTGGTTAAGAGAACTAAATATTGTTTATACAATTTGGACTGTTGGTTTTATTTATTTGGGTTGTGCCCTGGTGTTGAGTGAATGGTTGTAGCTGGTGGAGGGACCCACAGCTGGGCTCTCGGCAGCCGGGTGTTTACTCCAGAGACACGGAGGTGGGCAGGCAAGGGGCCGGGCTGAGCCCAGGCCAAAAGGTCAGCAACCCGTCTTATAAAATAGTGCTGCTGTGTAGGTTTCGAGTCAAAAAGTTTGAAAGAGGAAAAGGAGAAATATGCTTTTAACCTTGTAAGAGAGAAAAATAAAGGGGAAAGCCAATGCGGGCTCTTTTTTGTAAATAGGAGGATGTTGAGAAGACAGAGATTTTTAATGGTTTTAATCTTCAGACTTGGGCAGAAAGCCAAGCATGATCCGAAAACAGAAAAAGTGGAATGAAATGCCAGAAAGGGAAGTGGAAAGTAGTGGGATATGGAAACAACCAAACGTGTCCGAATTTCCCGGCTTCTCAAGGAATGGGTTGAATTGTGGCAGAGTTGCTGAGACATGTTTTTCTAAGTCCAGATGAATGTCCATATACCACCCCCCACATAATTCTAGAGCATGTCACCCAAAACTCAATTTTAAATAGTGAGCAGAGGCTAGGCAGCTACCCCATTATGGTTTCATGTTGGCTAGAATAATCTAATTTTTTTCAGTGACATCAACGGGAGGTAAGCAAGGGATGTGATTTATCTCAGCTTTAATAAGGCATGACACTGAAGAACAAATTCAGAAGATGTTCTTTATTAGCATAGCAAATACTTTTTTTTAATCTCTAAAGGGCAACCATCTTAGTGGATTCAAAATTGATACGAACTGCAGGCCTTTGTGCTGCGTGTGCGCAGACACACACACACACACACACACACACACACACACACACACAAGCATTCAGCCTGTTGACCTCCCTGGTACATATTTACCAGAGATACACAAAATACAGTGATCCTGGCTGGGCAGGACACTGTATTTTGTGTGTGACACTGTTAAGGACAGTCATCACTTGCGGGGAACAGACAAAGAGAGCCATCACAGAAAGGCTCGGAGGCTCGGAGAGCACGGTGAGGGGAGCTACTGGCCATTTGTGTTACTTTCCCTACCTGGCAGGACCCCTAGGCCCCTTTAGGGATGTGGTGATCTTGTTAGAAGCTGGAAGGTCATTTTTCCTATGCTCTCAAATGGATGTCTGGTTTGGTGAGAAATAGACTTGTGCTTGTGTGACTCTGAGGCCAAGGGAAATGACTCTTCATAAAAAGAAAATTATAAGCGAGTCCTTTTCTATAGCTAACCCTTGCTCCTCTTGCTGCAGCAACATACGTCCTACCGTGACCGAACTCCAGCAGCAGAACAGCTGGTCACCCCATGCTGAATAACGGGGTGCCTTACTGCTGTTTTGCTTTCTTGCTAAGCCTGTTCCAGCTTTTGCTTTGCCAGCCTAGATAATCCCAACAGTTTTACCGAGCTCCTTTTCGTAATTTTTGTTTTCCTTTTCTTTAATCATCTCACTTGCCTTCTTCTGGATCACTTTCTAGTTCTCTTCATTGCCCAGAAATTGGAAAGTCCAAACCAGGCCCAGGAAGCTACAAAAGTGTATCTCCTTGGTGAATATAGGATCCATTTATGGAGCACTTAATTCTAGGCCCAGCACTTGCTGGGGACATTTCATGTGTGTCTGTCTCATGTAAGCCTTACAACCGCTGCTGGGTGGAGGCTAGTATTATTGGCATTTGATAGATGAGGAAACCAAAAAGACTAGTTGGGTCTTGCTCAGTCTCCCAAGTTACAAGGCTGAAACTCAACCAGGGTATCTGACTGTGGAGGCTGCAGTTTGAGCCATGTCTCCCCGGTGCCGTGATTTCATTCACTAATCCCAGGTCCTTATGTTTGACAACTGTGCTGGGTAGCTGTCTTGCTTTCCATTTAAAGATTGTTATGGCCACCTTTTTCTACTTTATTAGCACATGGTTCATCATTCCTTACTTCAGACTGGTCTGCACATGTTCCTGGAAATTCATTTTATTTAACTACTTTTCTAAGCTCTTTGATGCTCCTTGAATTTGAATTCAAGCCTTTCAAGAAGCTGTTAACCTCTCTTAGCTCGATTGCCTGGAGGATCTAATGAAGTCTCTTACCTGGCGAGTGCCTTCTGGGAGTCTTGGGTGACCAGTGCCCTCCCTGATGTCACCCGCACACTTCCCTTGGTCCTTCCCTGGGTTTCCATGGCATATGGAACGGAAGGATGTGTAGCGTGAGCCACAGTGTGGGCTGCCCAGTACAAATTTGGGAGAATTTCACAGTAACTTCAGACCTGGGGAAAACTAACTTGCATTTTGTTTCAAGGCCAGGGTTATCATGCACTCATGGCTCTCACCGAGAACCTGGGGCACTGCCAAGATAGCATTTTGTGGAAGCCATGCCTTTGGAATGAAAAAATACCACCTATGAAAAATATTCACCTGACGTTGAATTGTATCACAGCCAGCACGCTACGCAGTACCAGGCGTATAGAGGACATTCAGTTGATTTATTTATTATTTATAAAGTGAAGGAAAGGGGCTCCTGGGTGGCTCAGTCGGTTAAGCGTCCGACTTCAGCTCAGGTCACGATCTCGCGGTATGTGAGTTCGAGCCCCGCGTCGGGCTCTGTGCTGACTGCTCAGAGCCTGGAGCCTGTTTCCGATTCTGTGTCTCCCTCTCTCTCTGCCCCTCCCCCGTTCATGCTCTGTCTCTCTCTGTCTCAAAAATAAATAAACGTTAAAAAAAAAATTAAAAAAAAAAAAGTGAAGGAAAGAATGAATGCCCGTAGGGATAGCAATAGTGATGAAGGTCGTTTTACTTTTGGCAAAGATAGCTAGGGTAATCTCCCCAGTGTCTGGACAGCAGTTTAAGCAAGAGAAGGCAAGACAGGAATCACCATTACAGTTATCTTCCAAATTACAATTAAAGTAAAAAAAGTTCTCGTGACACATATTTTAGGACTAGCAGCAGCAACAACAACACGTCAATGTTCCAGAATCTCCTCATGCCCCTGAAACAAGGATTTCGAGAGTCTCTGGTCTTCAGCTTTTCTTTCCTTCTCTCCTTCTCTGGTTTCTTGCCCAAAGATGTTAAAATCCGCCAAGGATGGTCTCCTGCAAATCGCTTGCAATTATACCCATCATTACAAGTACAGTGTGGTGTCTACTGCGTTTAAGAACTCAGAAGTACTTGGAAACACTGCTGGGAATAGTTGCTAACTTTCAAGTGGAACCAGAAAATAAACAATTTCTTTTTTTTTTTTAACGTTTATTTATTATTGAGAGACAGATGCAGAGCGTGAACAGGGGAGGGGTAGAGAGAGGGGGAGACACAGAATCCGAAGCAAGCTCCAGGCCCTGAACTGTCAGCACAGGGCCCGACACGGGGGCCTCACAAACTGTGAGATCATGACCTGAGCCGAAGTTGGTCGCCCAACCGACTGAGCCACCCAGGCGCCCCAACAACTTCTGCCTCCACGATTATGCTCTTCCAACTGTTTGTCACATTCAGCTCAGAGCAGGATCTTGAGTACAGAATATTTTTTCTGGTTGCCGCGTGGCTCACGGAATCTGTAAACCATGGGAGTGTGTTATTGAGAGCACTTTGCAGAAGGGTGGGACCAGGAGCTTGGGCTGGGAAGGCTTTTCGTTATTTACAGAGCAAGGCAGTGAACCCCGAGACTTGAGTTCCCTGTCTCCTCCAGGGAACTGAGGGTGCATTCCTTTACCTTGATGGAGGAAGAGAATTAAAAAGAGAAAACAACCATTCTTTTACATCTCTTTTTCCTCTTTCAATTTCACTGTCTAGTTTTTGTCATTTACCCTTCTCAAGTCTTGAAAATACAACTGCTTCCCATTTGGTAAGCTATTTTTTTTCCCCCTTTTCCATTTGGCAACAGCATTTTCCTGTGTTTTCAATGGCACCAAAATTAACATGGCTGTTTTTATTTAACAGGAACAACTTCAAGTTTTACATTACACGCCCAGCCAAAGAATCTTTGATTTTGCCCTGGCGTTTCCCAAGAAGTTATCGTGGCTTTGAGAACTGGGCTGCTTAACTGCTCTTGCAAATACAGTGGGGGCAGGAGGGCAGATTGGGGAGGCAGGAGGGAGAGAGAGAAGGGAGGAGATGAGGGAAGATTGGCCTCCCCCAAGTTGCTATTTTTAATGTTTGCTTGCCTACTGAATAGCTCGATTTACCAATCCTACTGGATATCGTTTTGACCTTCCCCAGTTTTCTTTCCTGTTGAAAGCGTGATGGATGCGTTGCTGGGACACAAACCATTTGTTCTGTAGATTTTGCCATGTGCCTGCTCCCTTATGAACACCAGACCCTCCACTCCCCTCAATATGGGATACCCACATGGTCAAAGGCATCATGCGTGCGGGAGGTATCCAAGCCCAGAATTTCCTAGGAGGTGGGATCTGAAACCCCAATTAGAAACACTCCAGGAAACACACATCTTTATTTGTTAAACAAATAGCCTTATGTGAGCCTTGGCAAAGACACTCACTTATTTTAAATAAGTGAAGTAAACATTACCGTGCAGGGGAGTGCCTCCTTGGGCAGACTGTGACTTTGAAGCCCAGTTTTAAGGTTTTAAGTTGGAACATGCACTGTTCTTTTTTTCCTTGGCTTGGGTTCTAGAAAATGTTGTTTCCTCATTTAGTAATTGGAGAGTTAATGGGGTTCTTTGTGATGCTACTGTAGAAGAGAGACTGTGTTTTATTCGATTCTGGGACTGTAATTAAAGTGGCGCCCATCGGCGTACTTAGAGTTAAGGTTGCTTCAGCTTTTCCAATATAAACTCTTATTTCAGGGGTTTATAACCCGCTATAAAAATTTGCTTCTAGCTACAGACCTGGCATATTCAATGTCAGCCTAGGAATAACCTTTACGCTTTAAAAAGTCTTAAAAAGGATAATTAAAAATTCAGTTTAGCTGTTTATAACTGTTAAGTTACAAGGATACAAGGAAATAAAAATAGCTTCTTTTTATTTTAGCAAAAAGTTGTGACCCATTTTTAAAAATGTGGGCAAGGTTCTTCGAGATTTGTTACGTCTTCAAAGGAAAATACGGCAAAATCTCTGTGAAAGATATTTTAAACGGATATTGTTTCAGTTTTCCTCATGGCGACAGGCGGGGCACTAGTAAATGCCTGCCTCGTCTTCCAAGACATGAGCCTCCCATAGGAGTCCTGGCAAAGCTGTTTTGCCATTGGACTTCAAGTCATTGGAACAGAACTCCTGGCTGAGGAGTGCACAGCAGCCTCTTGCTCGAGCACGTGGAAACACAGCCAGTCCTTCCGGTTACGAGGCCGGGGCTACTCTCGCATCCCACCCAGCCCTAGCCTTCTGGCCCCTGCATGTGGGGATACGGTGAGCAGCCCCGGTACAAAACCATGTTAGAGATCCACTTGGGGGCCTGAGAACCATCTCCCAGCCGTTGCTCTGTGAGTGTAGGGAAGGGGAAGAGGGAGATTGCCCCTCTGAGAATCTCTCTTAAGCTCACTGGCAGTTGCTTCGGCAAGTAGCTTTAGGTGGGGCCATTTTTGTTCCTGCTGAGAGATGGGTGTGATCCTGTTTGCACACGTGATTCAGAAGTCCACCAAATAGAACCTTCCTTAAGGCTTCATGCTAAACAGCTTTACCTTCAGTCATTCCTTCTTTAGTAGCTGGGGTTTTGATTGATGCCCTGTGGTGATAATGATGGTAGTGGTGGTTGTGATGGGGGAAGGTCCTGATGATTGGGTTGATGGTATTACTAGTGGAGGAGGCGATGGCCACAGTGGTTGTCATGGTGGTACCAACATTGCAGTGATGGTGGTGATGGCAACACCGGGAGTGACAAACTTCTGCCTGCCCAGGCTCTTTGCAAAGGCAGTGGCATTGGGAATCTGTTTGTTGTGCTTTCCCAACACGCAGTATGCCCAGTGGAGCCAACAACTGGCTTTTTGATAGATCTCGCCTTCCAGTGAACAATGAGTTTGGTTTGCAGGAGAGGTGATTACATGCCCTTTTTAAAGGGCAGGTCTCCCTTTGAGAGCCAGAGAACAACTCATCTTCTTTTCTGTGGCTCCCAGTTTAGGAACATGGTGATCTGAAGCTTTAGAACCCTAGACCTGTTACTAGAGACACAGCGGGACATAGGTAATATTTCTACCAAAATTGAATTGCTTGCTATGTCCCAGGAGCTACGCCCTGTGCTTTCCATGCATCATGTCTGTAAATCCTTTCAACAACTCTGTAAGGCAAGCTTTTATTATCTTTGTTTTGCAGCTTAGGAAAGTGAAGCGTGGCTCATAGGTAGCAAAACTGGGGCTTGAAAATGGTGACCTTTGTGACATCAAACCCTTTTTACTTCTTCCTCCACTGTGGCCGCAAGATAGCTTTTCAGTCCTCCTAGGACTTTCTGGAATATCTCTTATCTTTCCTTAGGTAAGGGTATGGGAAGAAATTCATAAGAGATTATTCTATATTTGGTTTTCTGCTGTAACTTACCATGAGTGCAGAGAACGTCTTTGCTCCCTACATATTTCCTTATACTCATCGTGTACTCAGATGACCCTGTTAAGATTCATATGGGAACTGTTTGGAGGCTCTTCCTGCATGTTTTCAAGGCTAGAACTGTGGAGTGATCTTTTCCTGACCTGGCTGGTCTTTGGCCAAATAGGACATTGGGCAAGCCAGAAACCAGGCCCAACAGAAAAAAGCAAATAGAGATAAATATTTATCCTCATCCCAGTGGGATCCCTCCATTTTCAGGATCAAAGGCCTACTTTGTGTGTGTCTGTTCGTGAGCCTTGGGTAAGTACACAGAAGCAGGCGACCTGTAGTATGGCAAAGACTCTGTGGTACCCAGGATCTTTAACCCTCAAACAAATTCCTGGTGATGTTAGGAAAAAAAGAAAAGAAAAGAAAAAAAGAAAAAAGAAAAGAAACACAAAAAACCAGAATCCTATTTATAAAAATAAAAATATAAATTGCATTCCCTAGACACAGAATAAGAAAAAGGAGGAACGGGGTGGGAGCAAAAAGAAAAGAAAGATGAGAAGAAATGGAAAAGACCAGAGACAGAAGGCTAGAAAAGAAATGATGGAGAATAGTGGTTTTGGAGTGGGTGCTGGGGAATATTTTTATAGGAAGCATGGAAGCAGGCGATAGATGTGTATTCCTCCTGTTGTGTGCGTTGTCTTCTCACTTGTCTTGATAATATCCTTTGAGGCATAAAGGTTTAGTTTTGATGAAGTCCAACATATCTGTTTCTTTCTTGGTTGCTCGTGCCCTTGGTGTCCCATCTGAGAAACCATGGCCCAATCCAAGGTCATGAAGATGTGCACCCGTGCTTTGTGATAGTGTTATAGCTTTAGCTCCTACATTTAGGGCTTTCATCCATTTTGAGTCAAGTGTTGTGTGTGGCATGAGAATGTCATCCCTTGCATGTAGATGCCCACTTGCCCTAGATTCTCATTCCTTCATATAACAAACAGGTATGACATACATATTGTGTGTGAGGCATTGTGAAAGATGCCTGCCAAGGAGAAAACCGTCAACAAAATAATCATCAATATCAGAGTGTTTCAGAACCTGGGGACAAAAAAGGCAGTTTAAGAAATTCGGGGGTGGGGCGCCTGGGTGGCGCAGTCGGTTAAGCGTCCGACTTCAGCCAGGTCACGATCTCACGGTCCGTGAGTTCGAGCCCCGCGTCTGGCTCTGGGCTGATGGCTCAGAGCCTGGAGCCTGTTTCAGATTCTGTGTCTCCCTCTCTCTCTGCCCCTCCCCCGTTCATGCTCTGTCTCTCTCTGTCCCAAAAATAAATAAACGTTGAAAAAAAAATTAAAAAAAAAAAAAAAGAAATTTGCGGGTAAGGTAGACTTTCAGAGGATTTAGACTTTTGAGCAGAGTTTGTTTTTGTTTTGTTTTATTTGGTTTTCCAAAAAAAACTGGGAAATGAGGAAACCTGCATTAGGATTACCTGGAATACTTGTCAGGAGAGCAGAGTGATTTTATATATATGTGATTCTTCTATGACTAGGTATAAGATACAGTGCTTTATTTTTTTAAATTTGTTTTAAACGTATGTTCATTTATTTGAGAAAGAGAGCGCTCATGCACACACATGGGGAAGGGCAGAGACAGAAGCCCAAGCAGGCTCCGTGCTGTCAGTGCAGAGGCCCATGCGGGGCTCAATTCCACGAACCGTGAGATCATGACCTGAGCTGAAATCAAGAGTTGGACACTCAACCTGACTGAGTCACCCAGGCGCCCCTAAGATACACTGCTTTATATTAGAAGCCAGCTAGGCCTGGTTATTATTTCCTCTTAGATTATTATCAAATATCTGAGTAACATTGATTTATATATTTTAACATTTAAAAAAATCAGATCTTTTTTGTGGTCTTATTTTGAAATCCAAAGAAGTGAGGCTATTGTCTAACCACATACCAGACTGCAGTTGTGGAAGTCATTCTCCTAAAAGCCTATTGATGAAGAAATGTTTTAGATGGGAAACATGATCTGTGTCTGGAAAGGGACGTTAGAAACTGTTCCCCGTTCCTAAATTGGATGCACTTCACAAAACAGGCCATGCCCATGATGCCAGGGCATTGGGCAGAGTTTCCCTGAGCAGCTGGCTGCAGCTGCTCATTCAACCAAAGTTCTTCTTTCTTCCACAAAAACACCCACAAAAGGACTGCACGAATACCCCCAACTCACCCTGGCCACTTGGCAGATCCCGATTGGCCCTAGGTAGAATTCATTATTCCCTTGCTCCTAGATTTCCTTTGCTGTTCATTCCCTGGATAGAGATGGAATAAAATGCCTTGACTCTAGCTCTCTCTTGGTATTTGAGGCCCTTGGTGGTTTGGATTTCACCTGACGTTATGACTGCAGGTGACACAGGGGAGCTCCGTAAAGGAAAACACAATGATACATTCACATGCATGTCTCTGTGCTTTGCCTGTACAATCCAAGGGATCATGCATGTGAAAGAACAGCATTACCAGAAAGACTACGTGAACTACATCAGACGTTTGACTTTTAAAATGAGAAATTAGTTGCTTACAACTTGTGAATTGATTGGATATAAGACTTTTTGTATATACTCTAAGGGCCTGAAGGCAAAAGGGTGAAGATCATTAAAAATATTGTGTTAAGTTCTAGAAGAAAAACACGAGTGAATTCCTTTTTTAACTTCAAGCTGAAGAAAACTTCTAGGTTCAAAAATAGAGAACCAATAAAACAAAACATTGATAAATTAGGGCACCTGAAAACAAAATGCTTTTGCATGTAAAAAAAAAAAAAAGGCAAAGCAAATGACTCATTGGGAAAAAAAAAAAAATCTGTACTTTATGCCATAGACAAATAAATAATGAGCTTCTAAAAATGAAAGAGGAAAAAAAAAACCCCAATAGCCATATAGAAAAATGAACTACAGATATAAACAAACAGTTCACAGAAAAGAAATCAAGTATCTCTTAAAGCTATGAGAAGACACTCAACTTTGCTCATCATAGAAGAAGTGTACATTAAAACCACTATCATTTCTTACCTATCAGGATAAGAGTCTGACAACATACACTGCTGTTGGAGCTGCAGGGAAACCGGCAATTTACATTGCTGGTAGAAATGCAAAACAGTTTAGCCTCCATGGAGGGGAATTTACATATCTAACAAAATTAGATAGTCCTTTTCTTCAACAGTCCAGCTTGTAAGAAATTATCTTACAGATACATTGGCAAAAACAGGAAAATACTCATGTAGAAGGTTATTTATTGGCACAGTAAAAGACCAGAAGCAGCCCAAATGCCCACCAATTTGACTGACTTAGAGAAACTATGGTACATTCACACAATGGAGCACTATGTGGCTATAAAAAAAAATTGCAGACTGTCTCAAAGGCCATTTAATCTTTATATATATTGTTACATGAAAAGAGCAAGGTAGAGAAAGTATGTACAGTATCAATTGTTAAATTGATACTAAACATCAATTCCTTTGATATTTAACAAGAACAATGGGAATATAAATGATAAAAGTTTTTAAAATGGTTACTTTTGGTGGAAGGGAATCAGATGATAGGGACAGAGATAGGAGCTAGAGTTCTTTTAACCACACCTTGTGTTGGAGACTCGACTTTGGTACTGAGAAAATATTATACATAATTGTAAACCTATGGTATTTTTTTAAGCAATCCCTAAAAATTGAAAGCAAAATGAAACAAATGAACTTAACTGTGTTTCAGATTGGCAGCATGACTATACAGAGTAACTATTCCAAGTACTTTAAAGTACAGTAGTTTGATTGTATACTTCCAGTGGAGTTACTCTGTTCTATTATATCATGAGTGGTAGTGATGATGTTAATTTGAGGCTGTTGTCTATTGTAGGATAAAGCAAATGAGTAATTACGTTGGGGTCTTTGAGGACTGAGATTTAAGCCATTGGAGAAAGAAGATCCAGATGTAAAATTGATGGAAGTTAAGTAAAAACTCCATAGTTATGAATTTGAAATGGAAGTGTTTATGGGCTTATCATGTAGTTCGTGTTGAGAAAAAAAAATTTCCTATATGTGTCAACTGGAAGGCCAAGGGATAGTGTAGCAGTGAGCATCTCTAGCACATAGTTTGTGGTTTCTAAATACCATTTCTCACTAAAGGGACCTGGGACTCCTAGTAGAAATTATTGTTTCCAAATTTGGGTCAGGAAATGTACAACTTGTGCCTGAAGGTTTTTGGGTTTGTTTGTTTGTTTGTTTGTTTGTTTGTTTTTGGTTTTTTTTCTTTTTTATCATACCAGAAAGCAAAGAAGCTGTCAAAGACAACTGGAGCCACAATCAAAGGACTTGAGAGCCAAACTGAAGACTTTGCCCACTGGGGCAATTTGAGCATTAATAGGATAGTAACTGCAATGGTTTAAAATACATCAAACATGTTTAGATCCATGAGTTAATAATAAACTCACATAATTGCTCACCCTCTAATGGTGCCAGAGAATGAATTCATTATTTTGAAAACAGATAAATAAAGAGAAAGAATCAAGCATTTATCCTGTCTTTCCTGCATGAGCTGTATCTCAGCATAATCAAATTGTTAAGAAAGGGAGTTTCTCTTTATAGAAGAATTCCAGCTCATAAATTAAGAAGTGATGATAGAATGGAGTATTACCATTTTGCAACCCCTGCTTAATTAATGGATGTAGGCAGTGATCATTTAGGCCTACTAATGTGGGGGACAAAGGCGCACACCTCTGTTGAAATTTTCTTAGCCAGCTAAAACCAACCTAAAGTTGCTCAAGCTTCTAGATGTGATTATCAATTTACAGGAAATACAGAGGACAGAGAAACAAATTAAATGACAGACACTACAGGCATATAATGAGCAAAATCCCGGCAATCTTAAAGACTAACAATCTGGTTTTTCACATAAATTGCAGAGAAGAGGGGCATTGGAATCTAAAAAGAAACTTAGAGAAATACCAACCAGTTCTAATTATGGACCTTATTTGGATTTCAGTATAGATAAACCCAACTGTAAACAAGCATTTATGAGATAATTAAGGAAGTTTTAACACTAGGTAGTTGATGATATTGATGTAAATACAATATTTAAGGTATAAGAATAGTATTGTAGCTTTGTTTTAAAATGAGTCCTTTTAGGGGTGTCTGGGTGGCTCAGTTGGTTAAACGTCTGACTCTTGGTTTTGGCTCAGGTCACCATTTCATGGTTTTGTGAGTTCGAGCCCCATGTCAGGCTCTGTGCTGACAATGCAGAGCCTGCCTGCTTGGGATTCTCTGTTCTTCCTCTCTTTCTACCCCTCCCCCACTCGCATTGTCTCTGTCTCTCTCAAAATAAACTTTAAGGAAAAAAATGAGTCCTTCTGGAGCTACATACTGAAATATTTATTTGAGGGACACAAAATGTACATCATGAAACAATTATAACGTGTTATACTGAATGGTATGAGAGAGCATATATTGAATTATTTTTGTCTGTTTACTTGATTCTTTCCTCACTAGTCTGTAAGTCTCTGGGCAATGACCCTTTATTTTCATTTCTGTCTCCTCGTGAGGTGCCTACCACCATGCTTTGCCATGGTAGAGCCTCAGTAGCTCTTTGGAAAGAATATTGAATCACATTTAAGGATGGAAGAGTATGATATTGGCATGTATTGTAAGTATAATGAGAACTATAGACAGTGAGAGAAGAAATCTTTTGATACATACAATTATCAAGGAATGCTTCATGGCTGGAGAAGAGCAGGCAATGTTTTAAGGATGGTAAGAGGAACATCCTAGGATGACAGGAAGAGTGGCATGGATCCCCAGGATGATAGGGCTGTGCTGATAATGCTGTATTCAGGGAATGGAATGCGGGGGGGGGGGCAGGGAGGTGGAGTTGAGGTAGGTCCAACTGAACCCAAAAGTTGTTGGAAGTACTTTGACTGTTAAGAATGGAAATTTTATACTTGTTTTGATGGACAATGAGGAGTCATTATAGATCCTTGAAAAAGGAAGAGACATGGTAAAGGACAGGGGACAGGGATGCTATAAGAAGACCCACAAATAGGGGCACCTGGTGGCTCAGTTCAGTTGAGCATCTGACTTTGGCTCGGGTCATGATCTCATGATTCATAAGTTTGAGCCCTGCATCAGGGTCGCTGCTGTCAGCACAGAGCCCGCTTTGTATCCTTTGTCTTCCTCTGTCTTTGCCCTTCCCCTGCTCGTGCTCTCTCTCTCTCAAAAAAAAAAAAAATAAATAAAACCTTAAAAAAAAAAAAGACCCACAAATATATGGTCAATTCATTTTTGACAGAGATGCTAGGTTACTTCATGTAGGATAAGACAATCTTTTCAACAAATAGTTCTGGAACAACCAGATAGCCTTTTTTTAAAAAATTAATTTTTTTCAGTAGAAAGCTTGGACTTTGTTTTTATTAAAACATTTTTTAATTGAGATATATAATTCACATATAACATTATATTAGTTTCAGGTATACAACATAATGATCAGATGTTTGTGTATATTGCAAAATGATCACCACAGTAAGTACACTTAACATCCATCACCATACATAGTTATAAAAATTTTTTTCCTGTGATGAGAACTTTTAATATCTACTCTCTTAGCAACTATCCAATATATAATACAGTATTATATATTAATTATAGTCACCATACTGTACATTACAACTGCAGGACTTTTTTTGTGTTTTATATAAATTTATATTTTATATTTATATATTTTACTATTTTACAGCTGGAAGTTTGTACTTTTTAACCCCCTTAACCCATTTGCCTTACCCCCACAACCCTAGATTACTGTACTAAAAATGAATAGTGGCCTTAACCTCATGCAATACACAAAAATTTACTTAAAACAGATCATAAACCTAAATTAAAGGTAACATAAAACTTCTACAAAAAAACAGAAGAGAAAATCTTCATGACCTTTGGATAGGAAAATATTTCTTAGGATACAAGATACATGAACCATAAAAGAAAATATTGATAAATAAGAATTCATCAAAATTGAAAATTTCTCCGACTTGAAAAATATAGTGAAGACAATTAAAAAGGCAAGCCAGAAGACTGGGAGAAAATATTCATAATACATATGTCTGACAAAGGACTTTTATTCACAATAAATATAATTCTTACAACTCAATAAGAAGATAATCCAATAAATGACAAGTATTTTTTAACAGATACTTTAGAAAAGTAGATATACAGATTGTCAACAAATACTTGAAAAGGGATCATGCAAATTGACCCCCCCAGTGATACCTCAGTTGACCTCTACATATTAGAATGGATAAAATTAAAAAGACTGACTGACAATATCAAGTTTGGCAAGGATACGGAGCAACTGAGATACTCCTACATTGTTGCTGGGAATGCAAAATTATAAATAACTCTAGAGAACAGTTTGGCAGTTTATAAGTTAAATATACATTTTCCAAATGACTCAACCATTCCACTCCTAGTTAGTTCCCCGAGAGAAATTAAAGTTGTAAATGTCCACACAATAACTTACACACCAGTATTCATTGCTGCTTAAACTGCAAACAACCAAATGTCCATCGTTATGTGCATGGATAAACAAATTTGGTATATCCATGCTATCCATATAATGGGAAACCTACTCAACAATAAAAAGAAATGATACATCTAGCAACATAGTTGTATCTCAAAAGCATTATGCTAAAAGAAGCCAGACATGAAAGAGTATATATGGTATAATTACATTCATATGAAACTCTAGAAAAGGTAAATCTTTAGTGACAGAGAGCAGATCAGATCTACTGAGTTGGGGCACAAGTCAACTTTTTGGCAAGATGGAAAATATTCTGTATCTTGACTATTGGGTGGTTATGTGGGTGTACATATTTGTTAGAACTTATCAAAATGTACCCTTTAAACCAGTGCATTTTATTGTATGTAATAGAGTGAGCAAAATAGATTGGATGGGTAAGAGTCCAGCTAGGGGAGTGCCACCACAGGATGTACAGGAGTGATTCTGTCCTCTGTCCCCCGCCCCCCACCCCAGCAATGTGTATTTAACTCTTTACTAAGGGTTCATGGAGTCAGAGTTTTTCTTTGGCTCAACTGTTGCCTGTTGTGCGGTCATCCTTGGTCTGTGCCTTCCTAGCTTTAGCCAATATTTTCCTTTAGTCTCTACATCACTAGAAACAACAGGACACTGGGGAGAATTTGGTGATTGATGGAAGAGAGCACAGAAAATATTCCACCATCAAATGAGCCTCTATTTTTTCTCCTTTAAAATTGGGGCACCTGAAACAAAACATTAAAAAGAATGTTTTTAAGGAGTGCCTGGGTGACCCAGTCAGTTAAGCGTCTGACTTTGGTTCAGGTCATGATCTTGCAGTTTGTGTGTTCAAGCCCTGCACTGGGCTCTGTGCTGACAGCTCAGAGCCTGGAGCCTGGTTCAGATTCTGTATCTCCCTTTCTCTCTGCCCCTCCCCTGCACACACTCCATCTCTCTCTGTCTCTCAGAAATAAGTAAAACGTTAAAAAAAAAAAAAAAAGCAGGGCGCCTGGGTGGCTCAGTCAGTTGAGCGTTTGACTTCGGCTCAAGTCATGATCTCATGGTTCGGTTTGTGAGTTTGAGCCCCACGTATGTCTTGCTGCTGTCAGCAAAGAGCCTGCTTTGTATCCTCTGTCTCCCTCTCTCTGCTCCTGTCCTGCTAGCGTGCCTGTACTTGCACTTGTTCTCTCAAAAATACATAAACAAACAAAAAAAAGTAGTCTAACTTACCCTCGTGGTCTCTAACTTAATTTCCTGCATTTCTCAGTGACTTAAATTAGAGGTATGAAACTTCACTAAGAAATGCATTAAGACTCCTGCTTATTTAAAAAAAAAATGTTTTTAATGTTTATTTATTTTTGAGAGAGAGGGAGACAGAGTGTACCCAGGGGAGGGGCAAAGAGAGAGGGAGACACAGAATCCGAAGTAGGCTCCAGGCTCTGAGCTGTCAGCACAGAGCCTGATGTGGAACTTGAACCCGGGAACCATGAGATCATGACTTGAACCGAAGTCGGATGCTTAACCAACTGAGCCACCCAGATGCACTGAGACTTAAGCTTATTTTTAAATTTTGGTCTATTAACCAGACAAGAGCAAAGACTTTAACACAGAGTTAGGTGAGTGCTTGAACTTTTTTTCTTTTTGCTTCAGTTGAAATGGTATCTATGTAAAATCCCAAAGAGCAGGTGAGTGGAGGGAGTAGACAGCCAAGGCAATTCTGTATTTATGACTAGTCCCAAGTGTGTCTTCCAAGTGATGAGTTCAGAGGCTCTGATGTTTTAGTGGGTTTTTCTTAATTCTTCTGTTGTTCCTTGTTTTTGCCTTTGTTCTCTTTGCATCCCCAAATCAGTCAATCCCAGTTGAGGGGATCTTGAACTCAGAGATGTAGTGGTGTAGGGGAGGGATGTGTAGCTGGACATGTTTATCTGCAGGAGAAAGCACCTTGATGAGATTGCACACATTTGGCTGACCATTTCCCCTCGTGGCTTGTGTGCGTGTGTGCACATATGTGTGTGCATACATGCATATTTGCAAGTGCATACCTTTTCCCAGGAAAAGGTAATTGCCACATAACTTAAGACATGCATAGAATTTCTACAAACATTCATATACAGGTTTTTGTAGGAGCATAAGTTTTGATTTCTCTAGAGTAGATACCTAGAAGCAGGATTGCTAGGTCATACGTTAAGTATATGTTTAACTTTTTAAGAAACTTCCTAACTTGTTTTTGCAGTATTACCTTCCCATTAGCAATGAACAGGTGTTCCCCTTGCTCCACATCCTGGCCAACACTTGGTATTGTCAGTTTAAAAAGTTTTAGTCATGGGTCGCCTGGGCAGATCAGTTGGTTAAGCGTCTGACTTCAGCACAGGTCATGATCTTGCGGTTTGTGAGTTCGAGCCCCCTGTTGGGCTCTGTGCTGACAGCTTAGAGCCTGGAGCTTGCTTCGGATTCTGTGTTTACCTCTCTCTCTCTGCCCCTCCCTGCTCATGCTCGCTCGCTCTCTCTCTCTCTCTCTCTCTCTCTCTCTCTCTCTCTCATAAATAACATTAAAAAATTTTTTAAAAATTTTTAGTCATTCTTTTAGGTAGATAGTGGTATCTTATTGTGATTTTCATTGCATTTCCCTACAGTTCATGATGTTAAACATTTTTTTATATGCTTATTTTCTTTGGTGTAATGTGTGTTCAGATATTTTACCTATTATTAATTGGATTGTTTTCCTACAGTTGAGTTTTGAGAGTTCATAATTTATTTTGAATAGAAGTCCTTTGTCAGATATGTGATGTGCTAATATTTTCTCCCGCTTGTAGCTTGTCTCTTCATTCCCTCATATTGTTCATGGATATTGTTAAAGTCTCTTTCAAAGAGAAAGTGATATTAATTTTGATGGAGTCTAATTTATCAATTTTTTCTTTATAGATTCTGTTTTGGTGTTATGTCTAGGAATTCTTTGTCTAACTCCAGGTCATGGAGATTTTCTATTATGTTTTTTTTAAAAAGTTAATAGGAGCACCTGGGTGGCTCAGTCGGTTGAGCATCTGATTTTAGCTCAGGTCTTGATCTCACGGTTCATGGGTTTGAGCCCCACATGGGGCTCAGTGCTGACAGCTCAGAGCCTGGAGCCTGCTTCAGATTCTGTGTGTGTGTGTGTGTGTGTCTCTCTCTGCCCTTACCTGCTCATGCTCTGTCTCTCTCTTTCTCTCAGAAACTAAATAAACATTAAAAAAAATTTTTTTAAGTTAATAGTTTTATGCTTCATGTTTAGATCTGCGATCAATTTGAGAAAAAATTTTTGGTGAGATGTAATGTGTAGGTCAAGGTTCATTTTTTTGCCTATGTGTGCCCAATGATGTTTTAACATCATTTGTTGAAATACTACTCTTTCTCCATTGGATTGCCTTTGCACCTTTGTCAAAAAATCAGTGACCATATTTTTGTGGTCTATTTCTGTACCTTCTAATCTCTTCCACTGATCTGTGTCTAATGGCATACCTGCTTTGATTCCTGAAGCTTCTTTATAATAATTCTTCAAATTGGGGAGTATGATTCCTCCAACTTCCTAATTCTTTTCAAAAATTGTTTTAGCTAGTATAATTCTTCTGGCCTTCCATATAAATTTTAGAATTAACTTATCTGTATCTGCAAAATATATACATATACTGGAATTTAGATCATTTTTGCATTAAATCCAGAGATAAATTTGGAGAGTTGACATCTTTACTGTGAGTCCTTACTTTGAGTCTTCCAATTCATGAACATGATGGTGTATCTCTCCATTTTTTTTAGGTCTTCTTTGATTTCTTTCATCAGTGTTTTGTACTTTATAGCATACAGATTCTATACTTGTTTTATTAGATCAAGTCCTAAGTGTTTCACTTTTTACAGTTACTATAACTGGTATTCTTTTTAAACTGTGGTTTTCAGTTTTCATAGCTAGTACATATACATACAATTGCATTGACTTTCTATTTGCGATCTTATTTCTTATTTATTAGTTCTAGGAGTCTGAGGAAAAGAGTGGTTCTATTTCTTGTGTACTTTGTGTGACTTTTTTTTTCTTGCCTTATTGCACACTTAGGACTTCCAATACAATGTTGAAAAGGACTGGTATGGGTAAACATCCTTGCCTTGTTCCTGATCTTCAGGAAAGTGCATTCAGTCTTTCACCATTAAGTGTGATATTACTTATGGGTTTTTGTACATGTCCTCTCCAGGTTGAGTATACTCTCTTCTGTTCCTAGTTTGCTGAGCAATTTTAACATGAATGGATGTTGAACTTTATCAGATGCTTTTTTCTGTGTTAGCTGATATGATTATCTGGGTTTTGTTCTTTTTTTTTTTAATTTTTTTTCTGGAATGTTTATTTATTTTTGAGAGAGAGAGCATGAGTGGGGGAGGGGCAGAGAGAGAGGGAGACACAGAATCCGAAGCAGGCTCCAGGCTCTGAGCTGACAGCACAGAGCCCGATGCAGGGCTCAAACTCACGAGGCATGAGATCATGACCTGAGCCGAAGTCGGAGGCTCAACGGACTGAGCCACTCAGGTGCCCCTGGGTTTTGTTCTTTAGGTTGTCAATATGGTGGATTACACTGACTGATTTTCAAATATTGAACCACCTTTGCATTTCCAGGACAAACCCACACTTGATTGTGGTGTATGGTTCTTTTTCTATACTGCTGGATTCAATTAATTGATATTTTGTTGAGGATTTTTGTATCTATGTTCATAAGCTATATTGGCCTACAGTTTTCTTATATTATCTTTGACTGGTTTTGATATCAGGGTTATTCTGGCTTTATCAAACTGAGCTGGGAAGTGTGGGAGGTTTTTTTGCTTGTTTTGTTTTGTTTTGTTGTTTTGTTTTCTTCTTCTGTTTTCTGCAAGAGATTATGTAGAATTGGTGTTATTTATTCTTTATACATTTGGTAGAAACCACCAGTGAAACCATCTGGGCCTAGAGAATTTCTTTCTTAGAAGTTTTCTAATTACGAATTCAGTTTTATTAAAGTTACAGTACTATTCAGGTTATTGGTTTCATCTTGGCAGTTTTGGATGTTTGTGGTTTTCATGCAATTGTTGTCTTTTATCTAAGTTGTTGAATTTTTGTGTGTAGAATTGCTGATAGTATTCCCTTACTGTCCTCTTAATGTCTGCAGAGTGCGTAATGATAATTTCATTCCTGATATTGGTAATTTGCTTCTTTCGTCTTTATTTGTTTGTTTGTTTATTTTGTCTTTCTGAGTAGAGATTTATCACTTTTATTGATCTTTTCCAAGAACGAACTTTTGGTTTCTTTGATTTTTCTCTCTTGTTGTTTTTTCTGTTTATAGTTTAATAGATTTCTGCCCTTATTTTTATTACTTCCTTCCTCTGCTTGCTTTGTATTTATTTTTCTCTTCTTTTTCTAATCTCTAAAGATAGAAACTTAGCTTGTTGATTTGAGACCTTTCTTTACTCATATAAACACTTTATGACATAAATTTCCCTTAGGCACTGCTTTAGCTGTATTCCACACATCTTGATATATTATGCTTTCATTTTTGTTCACTTCAATATTTTTTAATTTCCTTTGAGACTTTCTCTTTGACCCATGGGCTGTTTAGAAGGTGTTGATTGATTTCCAATTGTTTGGAGATTCTACTCTTTTATTATTGATATCTAGTTAATTCTGTTATTGTCAGAGACCAAATTTTTTGTGGTTTCAATTTTTTTTTTTTTTAATTTGAGGTTTTTATGACCCAGGATATGTTGTGTCTTGGTGAATGTTCCACATGCACTTCAAAAGAGTTTCTGTTCTGCTGTTATTAGACAGAGTTGTATAAGCGTTCCTTTACCTGTCTCTCTTGTGTTGTACTTGTCTTGTATATAACATCTGCAAAGATTGTAAATCTCACCAGACAGTGTTATATTTACTTCCAACTGTCAAACATATTTTAAAGAACTCAGTAAGAGAAGTATTATATTTATAGAGACATTTGCCATTTCTCTTGTTCTTCCTTCATTTCTAATATTCCAGATTTTCTTCTGGTGTCTTTTTTTATGTGTTTGAAGAACTTTCTTTTCCAATTTTAGAGCACATCTGCTAACAAGAAATTATCTTAATTTACCTTCATTTGAGTGTGTCATTATTTTATTTGAAGGATATTTTCACGTAGACTCCTGGGTATATCTTTTCTTTTAGCACTTTAAAAATACTGTTACTTCCTCTGGCTTCTTTAGTTTCTGATGAGAAATCCACAGTCATTCAAATCATTGTCCCCTTATAAGTGATTTTTCTGGATGCTTTCAGGAGTTTTTCGTCTATAGTTTTCAGCAGTCTGAGTCTGATTTGTTTTGGAATTGATTTGTTTCAGTTGATTTTGCTTAAACTTGCCCATCTTTTTGAATCTGTAGGTTTATATCTTTTGGCAGATTTGTGGGGTTGTCAGCCATCATGTCTTCAAATATTAAAAAAAAAAATTTTTTTAATGTTTATTTATTTTTGACAGGGAGAGAGACAGAGCAAGAGAGGGGCAGAGAGAGAGAGGGAGTCACAGAATTGGAAGCAGGCTTCAGGCTCTGAGCTGTCAGCACAGAGCCCAATGCGGGGCTCAAACTCACAAACTGTGAGATTGCGACCTGAACCAAAGTCGGTCACTTAACTGACTGAGCCACCAGTCACCCCTCAAGTATTTTTTCCTGCACTGCAGTCTCTCTTCTCTTTGGGACTTTAAATGACACAATGTTAACTTTTTTAGTGTTATTACACAGGCACCTGAAGCTTTGAGCATTTAAAAAAATTTTTTTTTTCCTCTTTGTTGTTCAGCTTGGATTCTATCACTATATCTTCAAGTTTACTGAATCTTTCCTTTGTCACTTTTAATCTGTTATTGAGCCTATCCAGTGAGGGTTTTTGTTTGTTTTTTTGCTTCGGCTTTGTATCTTCTATTTCTTTGCTGAAACTTTCTACCATTTTATTTCAAGAGTGTTCACCCTTACTTCCTTGAGCATTTTACAACTACTTTAAAGTCTTTCTCAGATAATTTTAACGTCTCTGTCATCTCTGCATTGTCATGCATTGACTGTCTTTTTCATGTGACTGACATCGTCTTGATTCTTCATGTGACAAATAATTTAGGATTATATTCAGGACATTTCAAATTTTAATGAGATTTGTGTCTTGTTTAAATCTATGAATAATTTCTTTTTTTTTTAAGCATGCAACCAGTGCAGTTAGGTTTAGGCTAGAAATTCTGACCAGTCGTTTGTAGATTATGGTTTCAATGTCTGCCCTGTTTTAGAAGTCTTTGCACTGCTGTTTGGATTTGTCCATCCTCTGTACCACCCTATGGGAAGCCTAGTGGTCTTTTGTGCAGTTCTCAAACTCTTTGGTATGCTGTTTATGGTCAGATCCCCACATACATGGCTTGGGTTGGGAGTAAACTCAGAAGTTTATAAACAGTGTTATTGGGTGCTGGGCCCTTCCGTCTCTGCAGTCTTCCTTTACTATCTGGTTACCTGGGTCTCCTTTTTTTTGGTCCTCTGACCAGAAAGCTGGGGCTTTAGTTGCCCCCTTATGTTATACACTGCCCACATCTGTGCCCTTGTCCAGGGTCAAACAGCAGAAGTATTGACATAGGAAAAAAAAAAAAAAAGCAATAGGTGTTTACCCCAGCCTTTTGGACCAAGGCTTCAAAGGAAGCTTACCTCCCTCAGTTTTAGGTGCTTTCCACCACCCCTCCTCCCCCCTGCTGTCTCCACTGCCTGTCACCACAGCCACTGTAGATTGCCTCGGGCTAGGGAGTGAGCAAACAGAGAAAAGAAAAGAAGAGGAAATGGGGAATTTGTCATCTGCCCCCCTCCCCGCATAGATCTTTAGTACCTTATCATTGCTTTGAGTCCAGCCTGGGGAATATTGCATGATAAATGGAGATTTCACTGGTTCCATAGTATTTTGAGTTCTAGTCTTTATCTACAACTTTTTCTGCTATTTCTTTTTCAGAGTCTTCAAATAGTCATTCCATGCATCTGTCAATATCTCAGATTTGCCTTCATTGGGAGAGAGGGGGTGATGGGAGCTTATTCCACCTGACTTGCAACCAGAAATCCTCTGGGCCTGTGTTCTTTTCATTAACATGTGGGGCCCCTGTGTGGACCAAGAGTTTTCCTCAAAGGACTTTATGGTATTCTTAACTTTTGCTTGTAGTTTGCATTGTAATGACACTAATAAGAACTTACTGAAATTGATTATAGTGGTAGTTTAGAAGGTTAACAATTTATTAATTCTTTTTTATTCACCAAAACTGGATAAAATTCCAAAATGTTTTCATATTATGACTGAAATGTTTATCTTATATGGAAGTAATAATACTGAAGAAGAAACAAACAGAGGTAGTAAGAAAATGTTGAAGTCTTCAAAAATTACATGCTTCCTTCCAAACAACTTACTCATGTGCCAGTAAACTTATTGCATTGTTTGAAGGCTGTGGGGAGCCAAGTCCTGTGGTTTTTCACTTTCTCTCAGCAGGTGAGGTCAACTATGTCACTTCTGCTTTATTTACTGTGACCTTTGTGTGGTGCAACAAGTATAGGGGCACAGTACCAGGGAAACAATGCCCTTGACCCTGTGAGACCAGATCTCTCCAGAGAGGCCACAGGCAGGGCTGTCCCACCTACTTTCTCCTCAGGCTGGCTCTGGAAGCTCCAGAGAACAACCCGAGTGTAATGGAGGCCCCACTGCCACGTTCCGGCCGAGGTGAGTGCATGGATGCACCAGTTCTTTAATAGTTGTCACCCTCCTACCTTCCGTCTTCCCCTCTTCTCTTTTGGTTAGTGGCGTTGCCATCCACTCAGTGACCGAGGTCACAAAGCCCCACATGAGTCTGAACTCTTGCTGACCTCCCACTCACTCCATCAGTCAGTCATCAGAGACGCTTCCTGCTTTTCCTCCAAAGTATTTCTGAGCCCTCTCTTCTCCCTTCTGAGGGTGTTTCCTGATTAGAAACCCTGTCATTTCAGTTGGCCTTTGAGGAAGCCTCCTCCTAGGTGCCCCTGCCTTTGGCCTTGCTCCCCTCAAAATCTGTTTTCTTCACCATAACGGAACCGTCCTCCTAAATCGCAAACCTGATTATCCAACCTGTCTGAAAAGTGACTAGAATTGGCTGCTGATCACCTTAGCACAGTATACAAGGCCCTTTCCTGCCTGCCTGTGCCCAGGTCATAACACGGCACCCCACAGAACCAGATTTCTTCTCAGCTCAGATTCCTCCCCCATCCAGGTTTTTTGGGCCTCTGCATCTTCTTACATCTTGTTCCTTGGGCCCAACTTGTCCCTGTTTCCCCACCCCCACCCCCTTTGCTGCCTGGCAAGCTTGTACTCATCTCTGAAAAGTTGCTTCAGGCGTATCGTCCTCAGTGGTCCATCTCTGATCCCTCAGCGCGAGTTCATCCCAGCCTCCTCTTTTCCCATGGTACATTCTACATGTTTCTATTACTGTACTTTTCATTCTTGTGTTGGTCTGTGTTCATGTTTACTTCCCATTGGCCCGGTTCTCAAGGAACTCACAGTCTACTGTGTCTTACTTGTACTTCTGTCCCCGGCGCCTGGCACAGTGTCTGGCATCTAGACGAGGCTCAACCGTGTATAACTAGTTTGTTATTGTTGCCATTCTTGCTCCTTCAGTCTCCTGGGTAAGTTGAGTACCAGACACAGAATGCCTGTGAGTCTTCGAAACCACGTTTTTTTTTGGAAATTATAGATAAAATTTATTCAATTTAACCAAGACTCTTTTTTTGCTTTGTCTGATATTGCTGTAATGATTATAGCTTTTGAATACTCTATTACTCTTCAGAACAGAAAAGATTATGTTGTTTCATAGTTTTGGTTTTTTTTTTTTGTCCCCCCCCCCCCCCCACAAGCCAAAGTTTAGATTTTACACTTGGCTTTTTATTTCCCTCCAGTATACCTTCCCTTCTTTTTTTATGTGCATCTCAGTGTTATTTTTTTCAACTATTACTATCTCAGTATTGGTAAGATCTATGCTATGGAAAATAATTTCTGATAAATCTAGGTACAGTATTGCTTTATCTCACCATAGCTGGGTTATTTATTTTTCCTCCCCAGAGTTGCCGAGTCATACCGGGCATATTATTTAAATCTGTAAACACGTAGTCAACAGCCACTTGGTGCCAGAAACCCTTAGCACAGGGGATGCAAGTTAATGCAGAAAATGTGCCCTGGAGGAACTCACGGTCCCCAAGGACAGATGGGTCTGCTCTGAGGGGCTAGGGTGGGGCTGCCTGTGGACGTGGAGTTCAGGGGGAATGGTGTGAAGCCTGTTAGGCAGGGCATAAGTTACCTGTGCCAGTCAGTGAATACCATGTAGAAACTTAAAAAGTGTCCATTTCAGAAAAACAGTAAAGAAGCCCAAGAATTTAGTCATCCATGCAGTCTGTCAATTAACAAATACTTGTTGAACACTTACTATGTAGTACATACTGTTCTACTTGTTCAAACCAGACAAAGTTCGTTCCTTTATGGAGCTTAAGTCCTGTTGGGGGAGACAAATAATAAATGAGTGCGTATGTGGGGAGATAATGAAAGTGCTAGGTAGAATAAAGCAGGGTAAGGGCACTAAGAGTATGGAACTTGCTCTTTTGCAAATGGTGGTGGTTCTACTTCTTCTTTTCCAATTTGGATGCCTTATATTTCTTTCTTATATTTTCCCTAATTGCTCTGGCCAGGACTTCCAATACTGTGTTGATACAGTGGTGTCGTGGGCATCCTTATCCTTGTCTTATTTTGATCTTTGAAGAAGAGCTTTCATCTTTTCACCATTGAGTATGATATTGGCTATGGGGGGAAATTGCTATTGTATATGGCCAGTTCAGGGGGAACTCTCTAATGATGTGATATTTGAGCACAGACTTGTTGGAAGCAGCTGAGCGGGCCAGGTGAAGCAGAGCCCCTGAAGTAGACATGTATTTAGCAAGTTGGAAAAACTGCCAAGAAGGCCAGGTTTCTTATGCTGAATGACTAAAGGGAAGAATGGCAGGAAGTATACATGGAGAAGCTGCTGAGGATCCAGTTGTGTAAGGCCTTCTAGGTTTTTCATTTTGCGTGGTAGGGGGAACCACCTGAAGGTTTTGTGTAGTTAGTAACATGATTTGATTTATACCTTGAAATGGTCATTCTGGATGGATGCCTGATATTTTGGTTTGGGGGATAGGGACGGGTAAGAGAAGAAGCAGGCAAACAAATTAGAAAGCAAATGGAAAAATCCATGTGAGAGAAAATGATAGCTTGGACTGGGGTAGTGGTAGTGAATGAGGTAAGAAGTGTTCATATTTGGGATATTTTGAAAATAGAGCTGATGAGATTTTGGAGAGGATTGTGTGTAAGACAGTAAAGAAAGAGGAGACTGGGACCACTTAAAGATTTGTGGCCTGAACAAAATGTTGATGCCATTTTGTTGAGATGGAAACAGCAGGGAAAGAATAAGATTGTAAGAGAAAATCAAGATTCGTTTTAAATTCATTGATTTTGAGATGTCTAAGTGGAACTGTCACTAGAATTCAAAGGGAAGCCCCTGACTGGAGATATACATTTGGAGACTGTTTAGGATGCAGATGGTATTTAAAGTCATGGGACTGGAAGAGCATGTTGTGGAAGGAGGTAGAAAGAGAGGATAAGAGGTGTGAACACTGAGATGTGGTGGGCAAGAGTGTGAGCCACTGAGAAGTGGATTACATGAGGACTGTGGGGTTTAGTCCAGTGGAGGTCACTGGTGACCTTGAAAAGAGCAATGGTGATGGAATGGTGGAAAAGGACGCTTACTTGCAGAGAGTTAAGGAGAGGATGGGGGCAGGAAGTTGAGACATGAGTACAGGAAGCTTGTTCAAAGAGTTCTGTTGTAAAGAGGACCAGAGGGCTGGGGAAGTTGCTGGGCAACCTGCGAAGTCCCGTGAATATGTTTCAAGGACAGACTGTATCAGAGCACACGTGTGTGCTGATGAGAATGATCTGAGTAAAGAGGAAGAAGTGATGAGAAAGGAGAGAAAGGATGGGTGATGGTGGCACATGCGTGGTGGTGGCACAAGGGATGGGGGTCCAGAGTTAGAGCAGAGTGGACCTTCGATGGGAGCAGAAGAGGCTCACCTCCCTGTCAGAGAAGAGGAGGCAAACATGGAGGTGGGTACAGGTAGGGTGGTAAATTTGGTGGTGAAAGAGCGAGGGAGTCCTGTGTCAATTGCTTCTGTTCCCCACATGGGACTAGGTGGAGAAAGCCTGGGGGCAGGAGGACATTCAGAGGCCATTGCTTGGAACAGGTGACATCTCTCTTTAGTTCTTTATGCTATTGATTTCTTGTTAACATCTACTTTTTTGAAATTGAATAGATTCTTATAGAAGATTGAAGAGAATGAAGTTCATTCAAAAAGTAATGAAGCAGAACTGTGTTATTAGGTGCCAGGCGAGGAGCTGATTTCTTTAATGGGTTGAATCATTAATGGGGTGGGAGATGGGGGCCTTCTGTGCGGTAAGAGAGGAAACAGATATGAGTGGGAGAAAATTTGAGTTATGTTGGAACCGAAACAATCTCATTAGTTACTCTTAATATCCTTAGACATTCTGTAGGGACAGTTGATATCCTTTAGCAGATGAAGAATGAGAGCCCAGGGCATTTCGGTAACTGCCCATAGCATCCAGCAAATTAGTGATAGATCCAGGAGTTAAGTGGTGTCCTTGAATTTCTAGTTCATCACTTGGTCCCTGGACTGAAGCAAAGTACTAAATCTTGACTGTAAACCACCTGCAGGATCGGGGACATATCCTCACTCTTTAACGTTCAGGCCCTCACTGCTTCACAATTATTCTTCACAATAATTTCTACAATTAAGATGGGAATTGTTTGGCTACTGGCTCCAGGGGAAATGTGATATTCCAACTAGTTGTTCAGTTCCCAATTTAAGGCCCTCTGTAGAAGAGAGCATCTCATCAGCATACATTTGGTTAATGAGGGTTAATGAGTAAAACATGGAGGCTGCCTCCATCATGGCTGTAACTGCTGTGTTTCCTTCTTTTTTTTTTTTTTAATTTTTTTTTGGATTTATTTATTTGTGATAGAGACAGAGCACAAGTTGGGGAGGGGCAGAGAGAGAAGGAGACAGAATCTGAAGCAGACTCCAGGCTCCGAACGGTCAGCACAGAGCCCAACATGGAGCTCGAACTCACCGTGAGATCATGACCTGAGCTGAAGTCGGACGCTTAACTGACTGAGCCACCCAGGCGCCCCCCTGTGTTTCCTTCTTTATGCAAGTGCACTTCCAAGATCATAACCAGGCAGATACATACGCGCGCACGCGCGCACACACACACACACACACACACACACACTCTAGTAAATATAAACATTGAATGTAAGATGCATTCTGATTTTAGCAATGTTAAAATAGGAGTAGGGAAGGGAGGCAGAAGAGAAAACATGTCTTAAAACTAGAAATTAGGTAGCTCAAGTTTTCATTTGATGTTGTACTGTGGAAACATTAACACTTTGAAGACAAATCTGTATTTTGTTTGAGGTTAGCTTTAAGACAGTTTCACTGGTAGCAATGCCTGGATGGCTCAGTCACTTGAGTGTCTCTTAGTTTCAGCTCAGGTCATGATCCCAGGGTCATGGGATCGAGCCCCCACATAGGGCTCTGTGCTGAGCATGGAGCCTGCTTGAGAGTCTCTCTCTCTCTCTCTCTCTCTCTCTCTCTTTCTCTCTCTCTTTCTCTCTCTCTCTCTCTCTCTCTCTCTCTCTCTCTCTCTCTCTCTGTCTCTCTCTCCCCTTCTGGCCCTGTATCCTGCTCACGCACTCTCTATCTTTCTCTAAAAAAAGAAGTATTTTACTGGCAAACCTGACTCCATGGATTGGTTTTAGGATTAAATGAGATAATGTATGTAAGGCATTGATAGCAGTCTCCAGCACATAGTAAAGGCTCAGTAAATACTCATTGTAAGTAGTAATAATTATTGTATTTCTCTTAATATATTTTTCAGTGAGCAATAGATTTTTTGAAGTATTTGTAATGGTAAAATGCTACTTTTAGTCAGTAACAGCTTTTCTAGCAATAAGAAGAACTGTACCTTTTGGGGTGCCTGGGTGGCTCAGTTGGTTAGGCATCTGACTTTGGCTCAGGTCATGATCTCACGGTTTGTGAGTTCAAGCCCTGTGTTGGGCTCTGTACTGACAGCTCAGAGCCTGGAGCCTGCTTTGAAATCAATATGTCCCTCTCTCTCCCTGTCCCTCCCCTGCTCATGCTCTGTCTGTCTGTCTGTCTCTCTCAAAAATACACAGTGAACATTTTTTTAAAAAAGAAGTTTACCGTTTAATTAAGTTATTAATATGCAAAAAATGCACAAATGAATTATTGAATGCCTAATTGAGCATGGTACTGGTCTCAGTACTCATCAGAGAGAAGTCTTCTCCCCTACAGATCTGGTCCCTGCCCATTAGCTGTTTATAATCTATGACAGATGCCTTGGAGGTGAAGATGACCACTAATGTTGATTAAGCCTTAATGTGTGCCAGAGTCTGTTCTAAGCACTATACATTTATTCCTGCCAGCAGCCCTCTTAGTTAGGGACTCTGGTTATTCCTTTTTCAGAGAGAAGAAACTAAAGGCTGCACATCCAGTTAGTCGATGGTCCAGTGGGATTTGAGCCCACTGCCTGACTCCCTTGGCCACTGTGCTCTATAGCCTGTTTCCAACATGAAGTAAGTACACTGAGGCTGACCCCATTGATTGCCTGCCTAAAATCCAGTTCCACTGTCTTGCTTGCTGGAAGAGCCTTGATTCTGTTTGGTTCTTTGCCCCTCTATGTTTCTCAGAGAAGATGAATCCTGTCCACATTTCCCTTAGTAAATCCTGCTTCATCTGAGCCAGTCATGGTGTCCTCTTTCCCCTTGTCAAGAATGTGGTTAGGCAGGGGCATTTTACAAGATTCTGGCCAAGGACTATGAGGGGTGGCTTTTTACATACTTCCGAGAAAGAGAAAGGGGTTTCTTCACTGAGAGAAATAGACACATAAGGAAGGACACCTCTCTTTTTCTCTTGACCTTTCTCGATCACATTTGGATGTGATACCTAGGAATGTGGCAGCCGTCTTGCCACTGACCTAAAAAGGAAGCCAATACCCAGAGTAAGGCACTGCAGAGACCGTGGCTGAGAAGCAGAACAGGACCTGACATTCTATACCTGGAGGCACTTAGCTCCTGCCTGTCTTGTTATATGAGAGAATAAGACCCCTCATTATTTAAGTTAGTTTGAATTGGCTTTCTGTTACTGGTAGCTAAAGGCATCCTCATTCGGAGCATCCCCACAGGTGTGCCATGGCATGCTGGTGTTCTGTAGATGTGTAACAGGTATGCTGAAATCTAGATGCCCTCAGCTTTCAGGTGGCCGGGAAGGACCAGGGGCAGCCGGAGTCCCAGACCTATTACCTTTAGCCACAGGCAAGCTTGGTGTTTAATCCAGAGAATTTACAGATATTTTCTATGTGTATCGTGGCATTGAAAAGGTTGGGAGGATGAAAAGATGCTCCACGTCACATGTCATCAGGGAAATGCAAATTAAAACAAAAATGAGGTGCATTATTAGGATGCCATTAGGAGGTGCACATCCCTATTAGGATGGCCAAACACTAGATGCTGGTGAGGCGGTGGAACAACGGGGACTCTCATTCATTACCAGTGGGAATGCAAAATGGCACAGCCACTTTGGAAGACAGTTTGGCAGTTTCTTACAAAACTAAACACACTCTTACCGTATGACCCAGCAATCACACTCTTTGGTATTGTAACCAAAGTTGAAAACATGTCCACATAACAACTTGCACACTGGTGTTTATAAAGGCTTTCTTCATATAATTGTCAAAAGTTGGAAGTAACCAAAAGGTCCGTTAGTGGGTGAATTGGATAAATAAATTGTGGTACATCCAGACAGTGGAGTGTCATTCGTCACCAAAAAGAAGTGAGCTATCAAGCCATGAAGACATGGAGAAACCTTAAATGCATATTACTAGGTGAAAGAAGCCAATTTACAGTATACTGTATGATTCTGACTACATGACATTCTGAAAAAGACAAAAAAAAAAAAAAACCATGGAGACAGTAAAAACATCGGTGGTTATTAGGGATTGAGGGTAGGGAGGGATGAATAGGAAAAGTGAAGAGAATTTTTAGGGCAGTGAAACTGTCCCATATGGTACTACAATGGTGGATACATATCATTTTACATTTGTCCAAACCCATAGTATATAACACCTGGGGTGAACCTTAATGTAGACTGTAGACTCTGTGTTATAATAGTGTATCGATGTAGGTTAATCAGTTGTAACAAATGTACCACTCTGGTGCAGGGAAGCTGATAATGGAGGAGGCTCCGCCTGTATAGGGTTAAGAGCTATAGGGGAAATCTCTGTACCTTCCATTTAATTTTGATGTGAATCTAACACTACTCTAAAAAATAAAGTCTATTTTAAAAAGTCAAAATACACAAAAAGCCTTAGAAGTAAGTTGAAAATGTACCTATGGCTGTGGCAGTTAGCTATATTGGTTGGAAAAAAAGGTTGGGAAACCCTGTCCTAAGTTATCAAAAATATATAATGAAAGTATTATGGGGGCACCTGGATGGCTTCGTTGGAAGACATGCGACTCTTGATCTTGGAGTCATGAGTTCGAGCCCCATGTTGGGTGTAGAGATTACTTAAGTAAATAAAAACTTAGGGGTGCCCAGATGGCTCAGTCACTTAAACATCGGACTTTTGGTTTTGGCTCAGGTCATGGTCTCACAGTTCGCTGGATCAAATCCCACAACAGGCTCTGTGCTGACCACAGAGTCTGCTTGGGATTGTCTCTCCTTCTCTCTTCTCTCTCCCTCTCGCTCTCTGCCCCTCCCCCTCTTGCTAGCTGCGTACGCTTGTGCACTCCCTCTCAAAATAAATAAACATTAAAAAAATAAAAACTTAAAAAATATATTCTGCATCAGTGTGTCAATAATAAAAATATATTTAAAAAAATTTGTTTGAGAATGAGTGGGGGAAGGGCAGAGAGAGGGGAGAGAGAAGCTTAACCGACTGAGCCACCCAGGCACCCCAAGAATAAAAGTATTTTAAAAGATAAACATATGTTTCTAAGAAAACATCCTTTTTCCCTTTTACTCTTCCAGTCTGATGACACCCTCAAGACCCCGTTCAAGTATAATTTCCTCCAAGAAGCCTTCCTCAGGCCTTTAATTGCTCCCTCCTCTGTGTCCTATAAAAGATTTTTCATATTTCCATTGTAGTACTGACATCACTGTGATTTAAAGATTGGTTTTTCAAGTCTGTCTCTGCCAGTAGGACTATAAGTTCTTGAGTGAAGAAATTTCCCTATTGAGAATGGCTGTCAGGAAGCCAGAACCGAGCTCAGTAGTCATTGCTAAATGAAACTAGACGTGGTCATAGAAAGATACTTCAGGTCCCACAGTATTGATTCTCAATCTGGGCTGCTTTTTAGCAACACTTGTGCCTGGTTCCCATCCCCAGAGGTGATGATGTATTGGGTGTGGGTTGCGGCCTGGATGCTGGTACTTGAAAGGCCCCAACGATTCCAAAGCGCAGTCAAGTTGAGAACCACCATCCTGGAGGGAGAGAAGAACAGCCAGAGGGAAAGATGATGAAGGCCGTTTGAGATCTGTGGCAACAATAGGTGTAAAAGGCACCAGCATCAGTAGATCCACTAGCCAGAGAATCCAGCAGGGGGCTTGTCACAGTAGCCCTGATGAGAGATGGTGATCCCAGCAGGTGGGTGAGAATATTCAGACATAGTAATGGAGGGGCCACTATGGGAGATGCCTTCAAGCAGTGCCACCTATGGCAGCGATTCTTATTCTGCCTACCCGTCAGAGTCATTGGGGAAGCTTTGTAAAAACATAAGTACTGGGGCCTCATCCCAGAGATTGTGGTCAAACTGATACGGAGTGGAGTCTAGGCAACGGTATTTTTAATCTTTTTAAAGCTCTCCAGGTGATTCTAATGAGTTGCCAAGATTGAGAACTACTGCCTTAGAGAAAGACCAATAGAATTTGACCACACTTCGATATGAGAAATTGAGCAGAGGTTATCCCAAGCTTCCTGACTTGAGATGTTGAGGGTAAGTTTGCATAGACCAGGGGTGGTAAGAGGGCTGGCTGGAAGTTGGACATAGGGTAAGGGATGAGGGGAAAAGATATGAAGATAACTTTTTCATGAGGTTCAGCTTGAGTTGACAGTGGGTCTGTTTTCGGTGACAGTTTTCGGTGGAGTGTTACATAGACCCAAGTCAAGCTGGAAGTCTGAGAGCAGTTTTTCAGTGTGGCTTATCTGGATCTCCCCACCCCCATTCCATTCCGTCAGGTGGTCTGCAGGTGCTTTGGCAGTTCTGGGGGATAAACCAATGAAGTCATTTTATTCATACACATTTTACTTATTAGAAATAATATTATTTTCATGGGAATCCTGTTCTTAATAATCTTTACCCTCTTAAAGATAGTATCTGTGCTAGAAAGACTGTCAGTCACTTTGTCTTAGACAATACTTGGTCAGCTGAATGAAGTTCATCTCAGTTGACATGTTTTTATTTCATCTGCCATTATTGTTCACATAAATTTTCATGTATCACAGCTATCCGCCAATTTGAAAAAAAAATGGCTCAATGGTGAAGGGAAAAAGTAGAATGGAATGAGTCATATTAGCACTCAGAGTAATGTTAGAACTTTAACAGTGAACAGGACACCAGTGGAAAATATAGAATATGTATCTGTAGCTGGTGGGACAAATGATTCCATGAGTAGGATGATTTAACGTAAGTGACCAAATAAGGATGAAAAGCATGCTGATGGATATCTAAAATTAGATTTTATTGAGACAGCCATCCCCTCAACCCTCCCTCATTGTAAACTGCCCTTTTTATCAAATAGTGGCTTTTCTGTCACTGACCAAGACAATATTCGGTGCCCCACTTCATGTAGAGAAAAGCAGGCACAAGTCACACTACTGTTAAAGAGTTCATAAGACTCTCTCCCAAGTTAGTGGCGAGTCTAATTCTCAAAGAAAGCAGACTAGGGAATTTGGCGAAATTCTCTTATGAAATGGAAATTGCAAAACATCATGGTAAAAATGTGTAAAAGCAGTTACTATTGGATGTACACGTTAGTAGATCTTTTACTTCACATTTGGGCAAAGCCAGTGATGTGCAGATTAAGAGACTCTTGGCATATATGCAGTACTTATATGAAAAGGAATTGCTTGAAGAGTTTTTGTTCATGAAAACCCATGTCACCAGAAAAGGTTTGCTTTGGTTAATGATAATATTGTGAGCCATGAAGGGCAATGAAAAAGGTAAGGAGGGACCAGTAGTGACAGATTCGGGAGGAAAAAGAACACTGCCACATGAATAAAAGAAGTTACACTAGAATGTGATAACATTATTTTATTCTCAGAGAACAGTTTGTGATCTGTAACATGCCTCTTGATCCTGATTACAGTTGAAAAAAAATAGCAAAAAGTGTGACAATTTCTCATAAATGAAGAAAATGGGCAGCATGTAGCATAGTGGAGGCAAAGGTCCCTCTCAAAAGATTTTAGAACATGATATGAGTTATAAGCATGTCTTCATGACTCTGATTAGTGTCTGTAAAAGCCATTTCTATTATTTAGGTGGCTTTTTCAAGTGATATGCTATTTGGGGGCTGAACATTAAGATATTTAATGTTAAGTACAAGAAATCCTGTTATCTTGTGGATATATGAGGACAGAGACCCTATCTTGTGACCCTAGTGCCCAGCAGTGTCCGCAGTAGCTCAATAAATATTTGATGAGTGAATGGATCTTTATTCCTCAGAGAAAGAACTAATGGTGTATTGTAAGTTACGCTTTAAAGCCATATCCAAATGCTGCTACATGCTTGCCAAATGCAACCAAAAAACAGATTTGACGTCTATCGGCTGCTCTCTGCCCTGATGGAACATTCAGCCCTATGTTCCAACTCTTGGATCTGATGTGCTCATCAGTTTGTGTTTACCAACCCAATTTATGTTTCCTTGGTGAGAAATCACCCCATAATTTTTAGGACAGTGCTGAATCTGAATATCCAAATGTATCTAACAGAGCTACCAAACACTTGTAGCCCTTTCTGACAGTCTCTACGTACAAGGATTCTGATTTAGTAGAAATACAGAATAAGAAACTACGTAGAAGACAGCTCAAACTATTTGTCATTTTATGTCTGACAAATTAGTTTGTCATTATAGATATAATGTCACATATACATTAGGTAAATACTTATATACCATATCATCCCTGTCACTGATGTGAACTAATTTAAAATAACTTTGTGGGGCTCAGTGGGTGGAGCATCCTTCTTTGGCTCAGGTCTGTGAGTTCAAGCCCCGCATCGGGCTCTGTGCTGACAGCTGAGCCTGGAGCCTTCTTCGATTCTGTGTCTCCCTCTCTGTTCCTCCCAAGCTTGCACTCTGTCTCCCTCTCTCTCTGTCTCTCAAAAATAAATAAATATTAAACAAAATTTTTTAAAAAATGATAATTTTGTAATATGCTTTAGTTTATCTTTAAAATTGTAATGAATCTTATTTTTTGTTGTTGTTGTTGTTTTTTTGAGAGAGAGAGAGAAAGCCGGGATCAGGGGCAAAGGGGGAGAGAGAGAGAGGGAGAGAGGGAGAGAGAGAGAGAGAGAGAGAGAGAGAGAGAGAGAGAGAGAGAGAGAATCTTAAGCAGGCTCCATGATCAGCATGGAGCCCAACATGGGGCTCAATCCCACAACCCTGGGATCATGGCCTGAGCCAAAATTAAGAGTTGAACGTTCAGCCAACTGAGCCACCCAGGCACCCTGGAACATTTTTTAAGAACAACATACATGAGAGTCTGGCGCTCAACTGACTGATCCACCCAGGGTCATGAGGAATTTTATTTTTCATATACCTAGAACTGTTGGTCGATGTGTGGGTCAAATGCCCATTATGTTTGATAAATAATGGCCTAGAGATAGATAAAAAGAATGTATTTGCAGTTTATCCTTATAAAAACTACATTATACAAAGTCACAGGTGTCCTCCTCTTGGACTCTGGCGTGAGACCCAAAGAATATATGACAAAGGAGAGACACTGTCTTGTCACCAGATGTTCATGAGTCATCACTGAAGAAGCATTAGAATATAAACCTGGCAAAGGGGCATCTACATGGGGTTCATACCTTAGGGTTACACACCAAAGTTCTTTCTACCAAAGGCCAAGAAGCAAGCTCCTGCTAGGGAGGCTGATGCCCTGGGCATCAGCTCTGGAGTAGGGGCACAGCAGCAGGGAGGTCAGTGCCCCTGAGCACTGCAGCTGGGCACACATCATCTAGTGATACGACTCAGGCCACATGCTCACAGACCAGTATGCACGAGCACACCCACCCAGCATCTGCTCCTGTCAACATAGGCTGCTGTCTTCAGGGTGGCTGATAATAACTCAGGTGTAAAAACTTGATCGTCTCAGTGAAAACAAGTTATTTGGCCAAGTAGCTATTTACCACCCAGGAGATTAAGGGGAGACCAAGGGTAAAGGAAGACGCAGGAAGATGACGAGATGCTACATCTGTTTGAACATCATATTGAAAAGAATTGATAAAAAGCAATCAGCTTGAAATAGCTCATTATAGAATAGGTCTACAGTGCTTAAATATCAATTTGCCTCTAGAAATAAAAGGTAATTTGTCATTATTTAAGCTAGCAGACGCACCTCTCACGTCTGAAATCAATGTGGAGGGGCAGAGCACACGGCACCATAGGAGGGTCGAACAGACCTGAGTTTGAGCCCCAGCTCGGCCACTTGATAGCAGACTGTCCTTGGGAAACCCTTGGTGGCTTCAGTTTCTCATATATAAAATGGGGCAGTTGAGCTAAATGATCTTCAGAGTTTTGTTTCGTTTTTTACTTTCAAAATCTCATGACAAGTGAAGTGCTTTATAATATATCTGACTGCTTCCCAAATAAGCTCTGGGCTCTGTGAGAATCATCTTTGCTGAGATTTTCTTACATTGAAATGTCCTCACCTTCCTGCCCTGCCCTCTGTCAAGACTCAGCAAACTTGAACCACTGCACCTAATTGTCTCAACCATATTTTCTCACTCCCTCTCATCTGGAGCTTTCTTTATGCTCTCTTACAGCAGTTCTTATGATCATCGTTTCTTCAACCAGATTTTAACTGCTGTGAATTCACCTCATGTATGTTCATCTTTAACTGCAGAGCCATATTGACAACAGCTTTGAAAATTTCCGATTTCCTTTGGCAGGATTAATTTCCAACGACTTAATATCCTTTTCCCATCTGGAAGCTCTGAACGGAATAATAGCAAGATGGCTGCTCCGGCAAGAGGGCTATTATCCCTGTCCTCTGGGTGGGAATATTGAGGGTATGTTAAAATGTATTTCTTCACAGTGTGTCTCACCTCATAAATATTATTTGACTTATTTTATAATGTTAAAATGAGTCATTGGAAATTTATATTTCTAGGCATCTTGTCTTACAAAATTGTAGATTGTCTTAAAGCAGCGTACGTTATCTGTCTGCCAAATCTGAACTAGTAATATATGAGGCAGGACCATGACCAAGAGGCAAGCCGAAGGACGAATCTGAAAGTACAAGGCCTTTACTTTCATGGAATTGAATTCTCAAGCTATTCTAAAGCAGTTGTTCATCTATTATAAATGTTTTACTGTATTATGTAGGTGAAAACAGAAGATCTTCATGGATCCTAAACATTTTGGAAGCAACACTAAGACATTGTTCACTTTGGTTTTTATACAAGTCCTCAGCTTTGAGGCATTTTTACCCCTAGTGGTCAGTGGTTTCTTCTGTCTTGCCTTACAGTTTTCTCATTCCTCACTGCTAATTCTTGACTTAGGGCGTGTGTGGTAGAGGTGGTGCCACGAGTGCCATGGTGGTGCCATGTTTACCTGTGACTGAACAGTGTATGGCACAGTACAGACGGGGGATGTTGGGAAGGGGTAAAACTTTTCCAGATGTAAACCGCTGCGTTTTAGCAAAGTAATGTTATGGACTGTGTACTAGTTTCCACGGTCTACTGTAACAAATTGTCCCAAACTTGGTGGCTTGAAACAATGGAAATTGATTCTCTTGTGGTTCTGGAGACCAGAAGTCTAAAATCTGTATGACTGGGCTGAAATCTAGCCGTTGTCAGGGTGACACTCTTCCCCCAAGTCTATAGAGAGAACCTGTTTCTTGCCTCTTTCAGCTTGTGTTGGTCACCAACATTCCTTGACTTGTGGCTACATCACTTCACCATTCAAGGCCAGCATCTTCAGATCCCTTTCTGCTCTATTTTCATATCCCCGTTTCTTCTGTGTGTCAAATCTCGCTCTGCTTCTCTCTTTTAAGGACAGTTGTGACTGTATCTAGGGCCTGTCTGGATAATCCAGGATCATTTCCTCATCTCAAGATTCTTAGCTTAATCACTTCTTAAAAGATCTTCCCCCTTATTCCTCCCTTCCCTTCCCTTCCCTTCCCTTCCCTTCCCTTCCCTTCCCTTCCCTTCCCTTCCTCTCTTTCTTTCTTATGTATTTGCCATATAAGTAAACATTCATAGACTTCAGGAATTAGGGCATGGATATCTCTTGGGGGGGGGGGGTCATTTTTTAGCCTATCCCAAACTCCATTTGTTCCAAGTGAATCAACTAACCTTCAAGGCTCCTATATCTTCTCTCTCTTCCCATGCAATCTGGTAAGTGTTAAAAGCAAACATATATTAATTCAAAACATATTTATTTAGGACCTACTATGTGCCTGCCACTAAATTCTTTGGCTACAATGATGAACAAATAGATGTGGTCCCTTTCCCTCATGGGGCTTATAGTCTGGTTGGGGAGATGGACATTAAACAAATACTTGAAAAAATACAGTACCACACACTGGTAAATGCTACACAGAAGGGGTAGCTTCTAGCAGGGTCCTGAGGAAGGTCCATCAGAGGAAGTAATGTTTAGGCTGAGATTTTGAAGGACAGTGAGAAGTAAGCCAGACTAGGAATAGAAAGGAGAGCATTTCATGCAAAGGGCCAGCCTATGGCTGGAAGGAACTTGGAGCTTTGGAGGAACTGAAAGAAGTGTTGGTAGAACTTACAAAGCTGTGGGAAGACTGGAGTGAAATGAGATTGGAGATGTCATCAGGGGTCAGACTAGCCAGGGCCTTCTAGAAATGTGAGCTTCATCCGAAGTGCACTAGGAAGACCGTAAGCTTAAATAGTGGCAGGGTGGGAACAGGTGGGCATGGCATGATCTTGTTTATGTTGTTACAGAATTACTCTGCCTTCTGGTTGGAGAATGGGTTGACAGGACGAGGGTGGTGGCAGTGGCATGGTGAGATCCAAGGTGTGACCATAGTTCCAGACAAGAGGCAAAGTTGGCGTGGACCAGGACTGGCAATATTGATGGTGGAGAACGTTGGAGAGATGCAAAATATGCCCCGGAGAAATGACAGGGGGGGTCTCAAAAACTCAAGAGTTTTATGTGAGAGAGTCATGAGGAAGAGGGAGGTGTCAAGGATGACTCCAGGCTCCTGGCATAAGCAGCTAGATGGATGAGGGGGTGCCATTTGATGAAAGCAGGAGGACATATGGAGGAGCAGATTTAGACAAAAGATCCTGAGTTCAAGTTTGTATATGCTAACCTTGAAGAAGTCAGTTGGCACAGTGCCTGGCACGGAGCACACTGGAAATAGGAGCTTCTATTTTAGTCATTTTCGAATCATAACTGGCCTTTAAGTCTGTACATTTAGGTTCTAGCCCTGGCTAGGCCACTTCAGATAAATAAACCTCTCTAGGCGTTAGTGTCCTCATCTATAAATTGGCAGTTGAACTGGATGCATTTTGTGGTCCCTTTCAGCTTTAATATGCCTACGATGCTATGAAATTCTTTGGTCTTGACCACCTGGACGCTGCTCTGGCCAGCTGGATCTGCTTCAGAGAGGCCGATGAACTAGAACCCTGCACATGGGTGGCAGTTTCTGGTGGAAGCTGACGCAGGGGGAGCCCTGGCCAAGGCAAACTGTGGCTAGTGAGGAGGCCTCATGACGAAGGGGAAGGATGTGGTTTGAGGAGACCAGCAGCTGCTGCTGTCACCAGACAAGCATGAAATTCGCTGAGCTGCAGAGGAGATTGTGGCCGAGGAGGGCTGCTTATTAATTGGCGAATTAATGTGATTTGGGGCATATGGAGAAATGGCGACGGGCAGAAAAGAAGATGAAGTCAGAAAGAAAATCTTATTTCCTTCTTTCCTGTGCACTCGTCTGTTCTTGGCAGAGTGGGTTTCAGGGATAGATCATCTCGAGTCCAACTCCTCATCACTGACAGATAAAGAAAGCAAGGTCAACACCAAGTTCCTCAGCCCCAGAACCATGCCCGCCCTCAAGTCTTTTCACACCTGGCCCGTGCTTTCCTGCCCCACCAGGATGCTAGGGATGGTTTCCAGGAGCCATTTTAGGCCCAATTTTGGAAAAAGGGTCAAGTTTGGTTTCATTTGTCTCAGAGCCCACCCCTTGAGAGATTATTCATTCCTCCACACCCCCAGATATAAAAACACTGTATGTAATTTGCTACACTTTGGGCTCCTCTCCTCAGTCAGTGCTTTATTACTCAAAGTAAACCTGGCTGGGCCCTGATTCCACAGGGCTCCTTCTGTTCAGCTGACCTCGTCTGGGCTCCTTGGTGGTCATAAGGGCACTTGCTCTCCTGAAACACATCCTGTGAGGGAAGCCTGTGTCCAGGTCTTCCATTAGCTTCGACAGCACCTTCCTTTTCCTCAGGTGTTGATTGGTTGATTTTTAAAAACTGAACAATGGCTTTGTTGATGAGGAACAGCTGAAAGGGAACTTATTAGGAAAGTTGCTGCCTCATCCTGTGATTGTGGTTAGCTTGTGAGTAATCTAATTCCCTGGCCTCTTCTTTGGAAGCAATGAGCGGTCAGTCTGTGGCTTTATTGTTATTTCACAACGTAGGAGGCACAGCACCCTACCCCTACCTAACAGTTTAATTTAAAACACCTCATCGGAGGATGTAAGCAAGACTTCAGATGGGTCTGTTGTATGGGAGGAAGCACATTTCTCTAGAAGTCACTACTGGGCTGAGGTCTGAGCAGGATCCTTAAAGAAAAGCAGGGGTCCTGGGCCTGAGGCATATTGTAGAGGAGGCTCAGGGGACTTGTAAGCAATATCAGGCATGTATTATATGCCAGGCAGGGAGAATCTGGAGCAGAGATTCCTCTCCTAAATGGGAGGAGGGGGGTGAATGGTGAGGTGAGCCATCCTTTACGAGATCCTCTTTAAGGCTGAGAGACCACATTCTGAGAAAAGGGAGGGCTCGGTTTCCAGAGGCCACACATCTGGTTGACCTCCTTCCAGTCTCCTTGAACATGTTGTGCTCATTACTGAAACAGAGGCTTCCCTGCTGTTGGTCCCCACCCTGGGGACACCCAGCCCATTTACACTGCTTCTGCAGGTTGCCCCTCTTGCAAGGCTCACCTCAAGGGCCAGTTCATCCCTGGAACCTTCGCCAAGAACCCTTGTCTTCACTGGCCCTTTGGTTTCTGCATTCTTTCCACAGTTGCAGGCTTAGCACATAGTTTCACTTTGTTTTTTGCTGCTGTGTGTTGTTTCCTCTGGGTGGCTGTCGGGAAGATGGGCAGGTTGTGGGTGTTCATTTTCACTGGCTAAATCACTGACATCTTAAGGGGAAGCGCTAAGTCTTGAATTACTCTGTATCCTCTGACAGTATCAGACTTAATTCTGAGGACAAAATACGTGCTCACAAGTACTTGCCTACTTGTTGGTTGTCAGTGTTTTTGTCAAGTAATAGATTTTTTTCAAGCCACGTGTAAAGTCTACCTGTGTCTCATTTTCCGAATTATTTTCAAAATCATATTGCTAAGATTTAATGTGGCTGCATGAGACAGAAAACTGGAAGTATGACTTAATTAAGATAGGACATTCTTTCTTTTTCCATGCGATGGAAGGGCAGAGGGAAGAGTCCAGGGTGGGTGGGACCCCACAGGGCAAGCACCTAGCCCTTAGCCTTCTCTTTCTTGCTGCTCTGCCCCATAACAAGTGATTTTTATTCTCAAGATCAACACATAATCTACAGTGGCTGATTGAGCTCCAACCATTTTAGGAGTACATTTTAGGCAGGAAGAGGGAGAGAGGGAGGAGGAGGAAAAAGGGACAAAAGGCTCACATCAGCTGCCTCCTAAGGAGCTTTCCCAGAAGCTGCTGCAGAATGCTTTTGTTTGCATCTTATTAGTTCAGACCTAGTGACACCTAGCTGCAAGGGAGGCTGGAAAATGTAGGCTTTATTCTAGGTGGCCATGTATTCAGTGGAAACTTGGGGGTATTAAGGAAGAAGGGGAAATACAGCTAGAGACTCTGACACATGCGACCAATTAGATAAAGTGAGGTACACAGGAATAACTGAGTCCTTTTAGCTTTGTCTCATCAGGCCGTTCAAGAATTCTCCAGTGCGCCACTCTTTGCATCCACTGTGTGCCTGTTACTATGCTGTGTGTTAACAGAGAAGAGAACAAGACAAATGTGGTCTTTACGTTCAGGAAGTTTACATTCAGGTTGGGGAGACAACAGTAAGCAGGAGAATAAATAAGTGAGCAATAAATAGTACTGAAAAGAAAAGAAAATCACATGGCCTTGGTTGGTTTTAAAAACTATCCATCCATTGGGTATGCTTAGAGTTGTTTACTACATGAAGGAAACAGTCTTCTGCAAAGCTATTTTGGTTTCTCTCTTGGATTGTGCTTCTAAATCTCTATGAGCTTTTTAGGTGAATAAATGTGTTAAAATTGCTTTACTAGACCAGTCATAGGAAGATTTATTTAGACTGGATAGTTTTAAGCTCACGTTTCTAAAAAGTTTATATCTGAGTATGTTTATATTAATTAGGGTTTTATTTATATAATGTAAATGCACATTTTCAGGAGTCATTTATTTAAACATGTAACGACCATTAAGCAAAGTGTTGTCAGTTCTAGAAGAGACTTCTGATGCTATGTGTTTAATAAAGCTGTGTAATTTATAAAATACTTAGAAAAATGTTAATGTTTTATACTTTTTTCCCCAAGGGAGGAATTTTTATTTCCCTATGTTCCAGACACAATGGTATATGATTAAGTTATTTAAATTTTATAATAGGTTGCCATCAGAGTTAGATATGTCTTTGCAAAGGATTTTTTTTTAATTTTTTTTTCAATGTTTTTATTTATTTTTGGGACAGAGAGAGACAGAGCATGAACGGGGGAGGGGCAGAGAGAGAGGGAGACACAGAATCGGAAACAGGCTCCAGGCTCCGAGCCATCAGCCCAGAGCCCGACGCGGGGCTCGAACTCACGGACCGCGAGATCGTGACCTGGCTGAAGTCGGACGCTTAACCGACTGCACAACCCAGACGCCCCTCAAAGGATTTTTTTTTAAGTGAATAAAACAAAACAAAACAAAAAGAGCCATCAGCAACAGTTGGGTGGCTTTGATTTGATGTGCTTTGTAGCAGTCCAAGCTGATTTCTCGAATCCTATGGTAAGATTGCTTAGGGTTAAAGAGACACTTTGTGAAACTTTCATTGTGTGACTCTTTTATTAACCCATACTTGAATAACTTTCTACTTTCTAATAGTAATTTTCAGCTATTTCAGGCCACGGTTTATCATCTTCTAATTATGGTCAACTCCTCAATCTGAAGAAGAAAGAGAACATCCACATTGTTTAGAGTATCTTTAAGTAAAAAGTCCTGGAGAGCAGTTCTGGACTGGACACGTAGGAATGTTAATCAGCAGCAGTAAACTGTGCGCTGAAGACGTGTTTAAAACAAACCAGGGCTTAGGGAAAAACAGGAAATTTGACCAAACAACTCTTCCTCGTAACAGGTTTTGTGTGTCTTTGTTAAGATCATCACAGCTTGTTTTAATTCTTCTTTAACTTCCTTTCCAACATGTGACGTTATGTTTCTTTGCAGTTTTATATACAGCTTTCATTTAATAAGCGCTCTTCCCTTCAGACGAACCAGGTTCCTATAACAGGAATTGCAAATGAAAGGAATCTATAATGAAATTGCAATGCTGCATATTAGTCCGTAGGCAAATTGGTGTTATAGACTGCTCATTAACCAGTCTTACGCTGGGATGGCGTTTAAACAGCCTTCCAGCCCAACTTATAAGTGATGACATTATCTGGCATTTGGAAGAATGGGAACACATTTTGCTTACCATTCCTAGCCTTATTCTTATATTCTTAATTTTAAACTTGACCCTTTGTTGTCATCGTAATGTAAGAAACCATTCCCATTTAATCTGGGACAGACAGCTGCAGATGTTTAGAGATTGTAATGCATAAGTTCTCACAGAAACCTGACCTAAAACGGACAGATGTTTGAACTCCTATGTAAAAATCTACTCTAAACATTCTGGGCTACTGCTAGACAGGAATGCCAAACATTCCCAACCACAAATTATACTTGATAATAACCACCTTGATAACAGAAAGCAGCAGACCCCCAGTTCCATTACATGATCTGGAGGAAGATAACAGGGCTTTGGCATTTTAGCTTGGCTTTGGTATATTTATAGATGATTAAGACCAGTGCAAATTGCATCGTTGTGAAAGTTAGGAACGATTAATTCATAAACAAAAATTCGCTGAGCACAAAAGGTGTAGACTGTCTTCTCCATGTAACTGGACGGGAGCAGCGAGTCAGTCCCTGACTGTGAAGCAGAAACAAGCCTAAAACCTGGCAGGCTGAGTACACAAAAAGCCATATGGCTCAAGAGAGGAAATGGCCACGCGTTCCCTTTTCAAGGTTCTGAAATCAATGTATTCCTGAAGAACCATTTAAATAAGCTCACCAGCATGTTTTATTTTATGAAACGTGGGGCGTGCCGGTTATGAAATGGGAAGCCTGAAATGTGATACATCCATCTTAACCAGCTCAGGGTTTTTATTCAATTCTTCAAGCTTTAATCCTATTAACTCTCATGCACAAAGGAAGTGCAGGGCTCCTCTCTGCCCAGGCCTGGTGGCATTTGTAAACCAAGTCTTGAATTTTACAAATAAAGCCTATTGGTTGATCAAAAATATAGCAAGCATCAGTGAAGCCACTTTTCAAAAAAAATTATCTTAGATTGTTTACTTTAAGAAAAACCCTTAGGAGAGATTGATGACTTCAATCAGTGTATAGATTTTGGATTATTTTGTTTTTAAAGCAGCTCACTTGGATATGCAGATTTTTGTGGCTTTTTTAAACCAAGTCTTTCGTTGATTTAGGAAAGCTCATTGGTTGATTAAAAATGTAAGCAGCATCAATGTAACCACTGTCCAAAAGGATTTTTTTCTTTAGACCTTTTACTTAAGGAGTTTTGAAGGATCTGGTGGTTCACAATCAGTTTATGAAATCAAGGATTGTTTTAGAAGCAACTTTACTTAAGTAAGTCAGAATTTTGGTGTGAAATGCATCATACTTACTTCTGGCTGTATGTCCTTTGGACATAGATCTAACCCAGCAAAATACCAAGATCTGATTATGATGCTGTTGGGAGCTAATCTCATTGTCGTGAACATGGGCTAATAACACATTAGTCCATATTATATTATACCCTTTCCAGCCTGTGGCCTGCTGTTTTGATTAAATTTGGTTCTTGCCATTCAGATTTGAAACCTCAAAGTCCTCCTGTTACCACCCATCCCGTTTATAAAGCCTTTCTCTAAAATTTTGAGCTATTTTCGATCTTCATTACTTACAAAATTGTATCCAACGTAGAATGTTATCACTAATGTAAAATCAGAGAGGGTATTTTCATCCATCCATCCCCTTTGTGTTCAGAAATACTTGCTATTTACAGGTGGCGGGTTGTCATTAGCACAGCCTGCCCTATGCTGTGGTGGCCTGGAATGTCTAGTCATTTTGGTTTACATAACAGTTTCACTGGGGTGTTTGCTTTCAGAGGTCACTTCAGTGTCAACCTCACAGGCACACACATAAGTCTGCCTGTTCCATGCAATTGGCCAAGGAAAAGAAAATATTTTATCCAAGCATTCCCCCCTACTTCATTTCCTTAACCTAAATTATTTGAATATACATTGAAAGAGTGATAAAATTCACCTCATATTCTGAAGAGTAGGTTTATTTTTCTGTCTGATTTCCTATCCTGTCTGACTCTTTTCCTGCCTGGGAGGCACCTGGCCTATTAGCTAGGACGGCTGACTGCTCCCTTTCCAAACACCTTGGCCTGAAGTTAGGAATGCCACTAGGTCAGTACCCCTTAAGACTGTCACCAGAGTCCTCCCAGCTCTGATAGGATCCATTCTGACTCAGAACACCAAGGAACATTCTCTTGGTGAATGAACCTGGGTACTTACGTGCTAGCGCATTGATTTTCCTATAGCTGGGTTTAAGCCAGTTGCCTTTCATTTCAAAAATGCCAAAGTATCACAGAAAGGTATGACATCAGACCAGCTAGGAAAATGAGAGTTAACATGTTATACATAATATAATATGATATGATATGATATATAATATAATATAATATAATATAATATAACATAACATAACATAACATAATATAATATAGTATAATATAAGTATATGTATGCATATACATATACATACATAATGTTTATATAAATCCTTCTTGTTTTCCCAATCGTTGGTTCCCTGGCTGTTTTCCATTTTGACAGTCAGAACACTCTCGAGATTTGCCTACAGACAGTGGCCACCAATTTAAGGATTTGTTGATTATTTATTAAGGAAAATTGCAAAGCTCAAATAAACAAACCCTTGCTGGGTGAAACAGTTGACCAAAATTAGCAATTCCCAAGATTCATTAGCATTAATGAGCATAACAGCCAGGGTGGGCAGGCCTTTGTGTCACTCAGTCCCCAGGAAAGCCACAAGTGGCTCCATCTTTTTTCCAGACCTAGCACAGTTCTGCAGTGTGGGCAGGGCAGTCTGCTGTAGTAAGAATACCTGCCGGTCCTTGATCTGGAGGACTGTGCTTTCTGCACTTGGAGAAAATGTTTCAAAACGTTGATTTTCCAGTCATTGCCATTACACATCACATGTCTCTCGGGCTTCTGAGCCATTTGAGGAATGTTTGTGAAATGCTTTAAGTAGGATAAATGAAGGTAAAACTAGGGGCCCTGATTCTTAGCTGGGAATCTGAGGAGGCGCCCGAGGGAGTTACCAGCAGCCCAGAACTAGGCCTCTAAGCCCCACTCTGCTGAGTGTGCACTTCTGAGTGTTCTTTCTCTCTCTTTCTCACCCTCCTCCTCTCCCTCTCCCTCCCTCCCTTTCCGTCTCTCTCACTCTCTCTCTCTCACACAGAGGTATTCAAGGTAGCTTCACCACAAAGTATGACCATGACTACTTAATGACATTTGGGGAAAAGGTGGTTCCAGAAGAGAATGTGATTAGCATTACCAAATAACATTAGGGAAGGAAGGATATATTCCAATTAGATTCTTGCCTTCTCTTTAAAATGGCAGACTCGGGCACCTGGCTGGCCTAGTGGAGCGTGTGACTCTTGATCTCAGGGTTGGAAGTTCAAGCCCCATGTTGGTTGTAGAGATTATTTAAAAATGTTTTTTAGGGGCGCCTGGGTGGCGCAGTCGGTTAAGCGTCCGACTTCAGCCAGGTCACGATCTCGCGGTCCGTGAGTTCGAGCCCCGCGTCGGGCTCTGGGCTGATGGCTCAGAGCCTGGAGCCTGTTTCCGATTCTGTGTCTCCCTCTCTCTCTGCCCCTCCCCCGTTCATGCTCTGTCTCTCTCTGTCCCAAAAATAAATAAACGTTGAAAAAAAAATGTTTTTTAAATCTTGAAAATGAATAAAATGGCTGACTTTTCTTTTTAATTTTGCTGTCTTTCAAAGCATGTATTCAAAACTTACACAGTCCAAGATGCTATTCAGGAGTTGCCCTTAAATACAGATACTATCAGTTAATTGCTCATTTGAGACTATTAGAAACCATACTTCTTTGGGACAGAAGTTGGTAGTTAAGTATTCCCTGGACTGGCTACATAATTGGTGGGGCTCGGTGCAGAATCAAAATTCAGGGCCCCTTATTCAAATGCCAGGAGAAAGGTATTAATATAGAGGACTTTTCCTTTTATTCCTCAGTCTTGGTCTCAACTTGTTCTATGTTTTATTTATTGCTTAATGTGATTTTTAAGTAAAGAAAAATTTTACAAATTTAATTATTATTACAACTCATCTTTATATTATGCAAAACCAATTTTAAAAGCTTTTTAAAAATTTTTATTTATTTTGAGAGAGACAGGGAGAGAGAGAATGAGCCCATGAGATCTGGGAGAGGCAGAGGGAGAGAGAGAGCAAGAATCCCGAGCAGGCTCCACACTGTCAGTATAGAGCCCTACAAGAGCTTGATCCCAGGAACTGTGAGATCGTGACCTGAGCCGAAATCAAGAGTTAGACTCAATCGACTGAACCACCCAAGCGTCCCTAACTGATTTTTAATGCAAATATAAGAACAGTCAACTCACATGCAAAGTCATTGAAATCACATAGTTCTTTGTAGCATATACATACCTAGATTTTCTTACCAGAAGTGGAAAGGCTGCAGAAAACTAGCTCACTCTTTTTTATTTCACTTCTCGATGCATACACATTCTACCAACACTGTCTACTTTTGACTTCCTGATGACTGAGGAAGAACTAAGAAGAAAATGAACTATAGCTCACCCTATTCTACCCTTTTCTTCTGTCCCATCATTTTCAGCATCTGTGGTTGGCTAATACAGGGAAGTAACAGGAGTAAAAATGATTAGCTGGGGTTTCTCAGTTGTTAGTGTTTCTTAGAACTCTTTTTGATTTCTGGCTTCTGAAATCTGGCTTCAGATTTTCCGAAGAAAATTCTGGCTCAAATGGAAAGCAGAGCCTCTTGGGCAATCCCACTTACTCAGTCTCAGCCATAGCACAGCTACCTTGTGCTCACTTTGAGTCTTCCTGAACTCCCATGCAGTGTGGGTCCACCAGAATTCTTTGTTCATGGGCATTGTGACTGCTCTGTGCGGATAGAGTGGCAGGGACCATAGTCAGACACATATGATGCACATAATAGCTTCTCTGCTCATGTGCATGCTCCATTGTCCCATTGTCTTGGCTTACAAAACACAAGTTCAAAGATAACATTATTTAAGAATTTCAAGACTGAGACATTAAACCAAGCACAGGGAACACAGGGCCCTGTGCACAGGTGGCACACCCATGAAGTTTGCCCTGAGTACTCCTGTGCTTTAGCTGACTTCCAGTGTAGACCAAGATCCTAAAAGGTGTAAGGCTTCATGCTTCACCGGTCTCATTTTTTTTTTTTTTTCTTTCCTGATGGGAAGGCCTCGAGAACAAGAAGATGCCAGAGGCTGATGCCCCAACCTGACCCAGGTTGCCCCCATCAACAAGTGATCCAACGGGGGGGGGGGGGGAGCATCAGGGGGGTCTTATTCCCTTTAGCTCAGCTCTTATCAAACCTTCATCCAGTCTTACTCCCCACCCAACCTAGTGAAATGGAAATAAGAATTACAGGGGTCCATTTTATTATCACTAAGAGCTTACAGATATTATCAGACTTTATTTCTCTCCTAGGTCAACAGCTTCCCACCATGGAATTATTTTTATTTTTTGTATTTTCTTAGCATGAAATATTTCAGAAATAGAAAAAGATTTAGAGAATTACGTAAGTATCCAGGGGCACCCATCATCCGAATGAGACCTGAGACGTTACAAATACAACAGAAGTTCCCTGTGTTACCTTCCCCAATTTCATTTCTCTCCATGCCCCTCCCTCCAGCAACCCCTATTCTTTCTCATTCTCCTTCATTTCTCTACAATTTTACTTCATATGTATATACTTTTAAAACATTTATTTAGTATTTCTTGTCATGTTTTAAAGCTTAACATGAATGTGAATTCAGTTCCTATCCGACAGCTTGTTTTTTACCCTCAAAAACTGTATGTTTTTGAAATGTGTCCATGTTGCTGTGGCAGCCTTTGTGTCCAGTTTAATTTTATGTTTCCGAAGTTCCAAGTTTTTGATCTTGTACAGGGTTGTTGATTGTTAGTGAATGCCGTATTTCTAGCTTGGGTGGATTGCATCTAGTGATTAGCCTTTGAAACTTTATGTAACCAAAAATTTGTTTGGAGGCTTGAATCATCAACTCTTATCTGTTCCATTGAGTTTTCCATTCAGCCTATTGTCTGGGCAAAATATGTGTTGGAAAAGTTTACTAGTATCTCTTGGCAGTCGTTTGCTGTGGATGGCACAGCCGTGTAGAATGAGCTGGGTAATTTTTTTTTAATCACACCATTTACCTTTAAATTAGATTGAATTAGTATAAAAGGAAGCATGTCGAGATACAGAATCCAAGCCAGATAAGACTCATCTCACCTAAAAGCAGAATGAATGATTACTCATCTATAGAGTGCCATTTGGGGACAGCCTATCTGCTGTGACTATCTCTCCACAGATTACTCTTTTATGTAATCATTGCCCAATACCATTATATGCATTGCTTTTTAAAGTCTGTAATATTGAGCATCGTCCTTTGATATGAGTAACATTATCAAATTGATTTCTCTCCTGACAGGAAAGATAGAGCACGATAAGGGCACTCAGCACTTGGGCAGGAGAAATCCATGAATGTTTTTTAAAGGGAGACGAAATGGTCAAAACACAATTTTTTTTTTTAATTTTTAAATTATTTATTTTTTTACAGTTTTTTTAAAGGACAAGAGTACAGTGAGTTGGTAATAATTTTTCCATTTCTAGAGTACCAATTACATGCCCAGCACATACTAAGTGTTTTACATGCATTCAAATTCCACTTAGTCCTCACAATGACCCTGCAGAATAAATACGTGTTTCATCATTTGATAAATGAAAAAAGTTCAAAAACATTAAGACAGTTCCCTCCAAGTCCCAGAATTGGTAATGGGAGGGCCAGAATTGGACCCGGATGTATGTGTCCACAGAGGCAGGGCTCTTTCCACACGCCAGTAAACCAAGCTTGCTGATGCCACAGTTTAGCAACAACCCAGCCCTGCCTTAGGCAGGAATCACCACTGGTGCCTGGCACAGCACGATGACTGCATGTATGCCGTGTCTCTTGTGGATCAGGAATATATAAGTTGGATGTGTGTCCTCTCAGTGGGAAAAGAAGTAGAATGTTAGTGGTTATGTGGTTTCCAAGGAAGAGCCAGAAAAACTAAAAAGTCACTGTGATTTGGGTTTTTACAGACCCGCCTTTGGCCTGGAAGGATCCCTGCCCTACTTGAGGTCTGTCTCAAGTAGCTGGCTGGATTCTGAAGGGTGGTCGAGCCATCACCCGCCTCTCTCTGCCTGCATTGGGTTAGGCCAGTATCCACTGCTCCAGCAGAAATAATGGCCAGCCGTTCCTCTTACTCTCCATCCCTCTCTCGGCCTTCTGCCCCAACTCTTGAAACCTGGGAGTAACTTCCAATTCCATTCTCTAAAAAGGTCTGTACGCTGGAGTACATTCTGGTGCCCCACCCTGACATCATATTTTTGAGCCTGTGTCAGCAACTTTTCTACTCACTCTCATTATAGCTCTTTCATATGACCTTGATTCATCTTGCTATCTTTAGCTTTTCTCTCTTAACCATAGCCACAGGTAATGCTGCGACTCAAGCGATCACAGGATCTCTGCGCCATGGGTGCTTTTCGGCCTTTCTGTTTTAAATGTGTCTTTCATTTATCATCCACCCAGGAACCTCTCTGCGTTGATGGCATAATTTTCAGACTTCCTGACATCTGAATGCGGCACGTACACACCCTCCTTAATGTTGCCTGATTTCAATCTTCTAGGCCACAATAAATCTGACACATACCTCAAGCCAATGGCATGCTTGTCTTGATATTTTGATCCTTTTTGCTTTACCACAGTGATTGCTTGATTTAAGAAAGTAGCTCTGGCATGTACTATTTTTACTAACATTGATGTGTCAAGTTGGGCTTGAATTTCTGCAACCCCTTACCAACCTGATCATTCCAGACTTAAAAGTATTTTGCCTATCTGATATTTGCTAGTATGACAATTAGGTTTTTTCCTTGTCTTGTATCTCATAGAATAATAAGAAATATGATGAGTTGAAGTTTTTTTTACTAGTTTTTTATAGTCCAACAAGATAGGAACTAAATGGTTCTACGACAGTAAAAAGTAGACTCTAGAATTTTCATATGTCTTTTCATCCTCTCTTCTCCAGGTCTTGTTTGGGTGGCATATCTTTGCGTATCTGAAAAGGTGGTCCTCCGAATGGGGCATATGTTTAGATAGATTACACTATTCCGATAAAAATTGAAACGGGGGTACTGATTCTTTAGTCTTGGTTTTGTTTTTTTTTTTTTTTTGGCTTGTTTGGTTTTTAAATGTCATCTATCCAACTCCCTCATTTTACAGAGGAGAAAACCAAAGCCAAGAAAGGTTGACCTACTCATGGTTTTTCATATAACTCATAGCAGAAATGAGCTCAAACCCAGGGCTCATGAGTTCATACATGCAGAACTTCTAGGAGAAATTTTGAAACCTCACTTCCACATAATATTGGGTCACTAACTGATGAAGCAATAGAAATGCCTCTTTGAGGCCAGAGTTCTATACTCTTATTATTTATCCTCATAGCTATGTGTTTCCTATATTCTCAAGTAAAAGAGTTTAAATATCTAAAATTCATTTAACCTCAAATCCTGTTACCCCCAAAGAGGCCATCACTTATTTCCATGAGATATGTTCACTGTCCTACTCAATCAGTGACCATTTGTTCAAGTGATACTGCGTGTTTTCTGAGACTTAGCTGTACTATTCCCTGTGCTTGAGCGGAAAGAAGAGACAAAAAAGATTATAATTTGGAAATGCTCATTTGGAAAGAAAAGACACAAAAGATTATCTAGCAGTAATAAAGTGCTAATTGTGTGGTACTAATCATTAGTGCCATGCAACTTTAAGGGAAATGAAAATCACTGCAAGTTGGAGCAGTCAGGGGAGGCTTCCGGAGCGGTTTCTCACTTGCAGGATAGTTAAGCTTTCCACAGGGAAGTTAAGCAGCAAGACAGGAAGATTTGTCAAAGAGGAACCCACAGGTCAGGAGAGGCAACAAGAACAGAAAATATATCCAAGGGGGTAGTGAGTTATAACACAAATAAATAGATCAAGAAGGATAGCAGAGGTATGGACGATCCAAAGAAAAAACCAACAAGGAAGGGTGGGAAAAGGAAACGGGGAAAAAAATGGGGAAGAAAAAAAAGATGAAAATGAATCACCTAATTAATGGGTGGGAATGCTGGCTGATGGTTTCCAGGGCCACTGTTTCCAGGCCAATTATCTGTCAAAAATGCTTTGGTTTGGTGGCCAAAGGAAACCGAGGCGAAAACTCCCTGCGAAAATACTTGAATGCTTTCCCCAAACCTCGACTTTTATTTCTCTGATTTGAAAGAAGGCGTTATACTATTTGCCCAAGAATATGACTTGAAAGTTCTGATTCTAGAATTCTTTGGAATTAACATACGTGTGGTGTGGTCTTTATCTCATCACTTCGGGAAGCACCTGATGTCTTTGGAGCCAAAGCATAACTTAATAAATTACAGTTGCCTGGGTGGTTAGGAGGTAACTCTGCGAAGGAGCTAGGGACTTTGGCCAAGTTGGAAGAAGGAACAAAGAGGAGGGGAAATTGCTGCTCTTCATTTCACTTTTCTCTCCCATATTTGGTTCGTTCACAAGAATTCACCAACTCGCAGAACCTAGAGCAATTACTTGGGGACCATCAAAAATTTTTTTGTTTTCTTTATTCTGTTTGTTTGACTTACATGTGTTATACACTAACTTAATAAAGGCTGAGAAAATGCTTAGTATAATTGTTTTCAAACTGCTTCTTTGAAACAGTAATATCTTCTCTGTTTCACCAGCATGGCTATAAAACGTTGTAGGTAGTAAATGCTAAATTCCTGACATAATTCAGTGTAGTCCCGGCCACTGTGCTCAGTGAAGTGATGAGATAACATGCCCTGCTCTCAGTGGAGGGTGAGTAAACCATTAGTAGTTGACTGAGGACATTCCGTCTTGTGTGCGGCCTCGACGAGGAACACAGCTTCTCTTCAAAAACAGAAGGTACAGCCCGGAGCATGTAAAGAATATGAGAGAATTATGTTCGATTTTGTGACCATGGAGAAATATGGGTTCTCTCTAAAACTAAATAGAAAAAAGGTGGAAAACTGTGATTAGAAAATTACTTGTTAAAGGTCATTGATATGATTATTAAAAAATTTTGAGTGTGTTATACAATTCTCCAGTGTTCCCATCCTGGCATTCTCAAAGGCATTGCTCAACCACCTACTCCCTTTTTTTTAATCCTAGAAAAGTACTGATGATTTAATGTTCTTCTACAAGAATATCCTCCTTTTGGTGGTTTTTATTATTTTTTTTAATTGGTTATAAACAGCAACCAAAAGAACATTCTTGTTTAAAGAAAAAAATAACCACAGGAAAATAGAGTTATTTTTATAATGATAATACTTTATACAGATCTGTGGTCTTTCATCTCAAAACGTTCAAGCACTTTTCAAATGTTGACTCATCACTTAGAAGATTGGGCAGTAATTCTGCTTCCATTTGATTTCAAAGAACTCACTGTGTCCTAAGACATGTGGACTCTCTTTTTTCTTTTTTTTCCTTTCATCCTCCCTTCCTCCCTCCCCTTTTCCTTCCTTCCTTCCTTCCTTCCCTCCCTCCCTTCCTCTCTCTCTCTCTTTCTTTTGTTCATTTGTTTGTTAAAGCCAGAAGAAATGTGGCTTTATCCCAACCCACTAGGCACTCTGTGGATGAAGGAAGGAGCCATAGAAAAGCTCTTCGAAATTCTCAATAACACATGCTACAACTTAAAAACCAGAGATGGAAATCTCTACACGTTTTTGAAGGTCCAGAAAGGCATTCAGGAGATTTCGAGGCCTGAATTACTCCAAGATTCAGAAAGCAGACTGCTTTGCTGAATTGACTTTTAATGAGTATGTTTCTTATTTATTTTTTAATAGGGCAGTTATGTTATTTCTCATAATCCTGCCAAACATGAATTTATGCCTTTCACCTGTGTAGGGAAAGATAATCAAGGATGGATTCTTGGCTGAAGAATATTGTAAATATTGTAAATATTTCTCAGGCCAAGGATAGGAAAATAAGCTACCAATAATTAAAAGGCTTATGAAGTATACATTAAGATTTTGTTGACTAACAGTCTCAAGATTTAGCCTTTATTGTCTTACTGATTTCCTGTGGTAGGTAGATTTCAATGGCCCGTCTAGCTACTTGTGAGTTGTTAAAGTAGAAGACTAGGTTGGGGGCTCTTTTTCAACTCAGGGTCCATAGTTTTTCACCCACATGCTTTTTAACTCCTCCACTTCCAGTTCAAGAATAGTATGAAAATATTTTTATGAGTATGGATCATTAGTATGAGAATAATAAAGTAATGGGAATAAGGTAGTTACTTCTAAGTATCAGAAAAATATGTTTCTCTCTCGTCTATGTGTCTAGCATAAGTATACTCCTATGAAATAATTTAGGTCAGTGGCAGAAGATATTAGTTAAAAATTTTAAACGTGAATTGAGGGTTGAGATAGAGATCAGATTAATATTGTCTGACATACTAGAGACCATATAGAGAAAGTGAGAGGAGAGACCCCACAGAATGATGGGTATTTGAGACCTCCATCCCAGGCACAGGCTCTGAAAGCTGGGACCTAGGGCAGCCTTCTGGCCACCACTTTATTTCTCAGAACTATACCCGAAGATGGAGGCACTCAAGGCTTAGAATTTCATGAGGAGCATCACTAACTCATGGTCATCTGCTTTGGGATGCAAATTGCCACCTGGATCTTCCTTGGGGGTCTCTGTCTTCATCGCACTAAGCAGACCACAAGCCCAGGAAAAAGCCCTTCCCCTCTTGGTCTGGAGAGAGATGGAGAAAGGAAGAAACCAAAGAAACCATAAAATCCCTTTTAATGCTGCTGTTTACTTCTTCCTTTGTCTCAGATTTCCCCCCATATATTAGCAGGTAATATTGCTAAATAAAGATGCTTCAATGAGGCTTTGAAATCCATGCCCAAGATAAGCTGTTTTACCAACTAAACAATGAATTCTTGGGGCGCCTGGGTGGCGTAGTCGGTTAAGCCTCCGACTTCAGCCAGGTCACGATCTCGCGGTCCGTGAGTTCGAGCCCCGCATCAGGCTCTGGGCTGATGGCTTGGAGCCTGGAGCCTGTTTCCGATTCTGTGTCTCCCTCTCTCTCTGCCCCTCCCCCGTTCATGCTCTGTCTCTCTCTGTCCCAAAAATAAATAAAAAACGTTGAGAAAAAAAAAATTAAAAAAAAAAAAAAGAATGAATTCTTAAGGAATTGGCTGTGGCACCCCAACTTGACTTCTAGGAAAGCTGAAGATGAGATTCTCTTAGGCAGTTAGGGCTTTCAGACTGGACACATATTTAGGCTAACCTTGAATTATCACAAAATATGAGACATGTGTTAGCAATTCAAAAAGAATTAGACTGAGCACAGACACTGGAGTTGGAACTTCAGGGTGCTGACCTCAGCCCTGCCATTTGTGTGATCTTAGGGAAGTCACTTAATCTCCGTGCATCTCAGTTTCCTCATCTGAGAAGTGGGGACAATAGTACCTATCTCACAGGGTTGTCACGATGAAAGAAATTAATGCATGTATAGCTCTACAATCAGGGACTGGCACAAAGTAGATGCTATAATAATATTTGCTGCTGTTACTATTGTCATTGTTGTTTTGTATAGATAGATAGATAGATAGATAGATAGATAGATAGATAGATAGGTTATACTAGTTATCTACTGACATTCAGATCGTTGAAGGGGAAAGAGCATGGAGTATACACAGGAAGCTTTTATGAGTTGAGCCCTGGTCATGGCGAACATCACTCCCTATTCATATTCCGCTGGCTACAACTCAGTCACATGGCCACAGCTAACTCCCTGGGAAGCTAGAAAATATAGCCTAACATTGAGAGTCCAGTAACAAGTGGATTTTGGTGAAGAGAATCCTCTGCCACAACCCTAAAGCCCATCAGTAATCCCCTAGCTTTTTTTGCTTTTTCAAGAGATCAAGTGCGTAAATTACATGTGATACATGTAATAAAACATGTATTTTGCTAACTAAACATTGAAATATGTGGCTTAAATTTTTTACTTGAAAAGTCTTACAAAATCATCAAAATTAAATTAGTTTGGTTTCATATTTAAAGAGTTATGTTAATTGAAAAGGGTATCAATGTGTGAAATCAAAGCAGTGCCAGAAGATGTGAAACACATTCTTTTTTCGGTAACAACTGACCCACCATTATAATAAAATCTACATTCACTCCATTGGCTCCATGGCCAGGGTCAATGTCAGTACAATCTGAGGTTAGTGCAGTTGAAACCAGAAAGTATTGGTGAAAATTAAAACCACAAAGCATTGTGGAAAATTGAGAGATCTGGATGGAATACAAAGGTCAGAACGGTAGAAAATTGTCTGATGAAAAAGCTAACCCCAAAGAAAAGCAAAAGTAATGTGCATCTGACAGGTGGTAGGCAATGGAGTTTCTTTGGCAGTTATTAAAGCATACAAATAAAATATAGCCAAGGGCCAGATGTGCTTTGCTGGGTGTATAAACACTTTTGAGAAGATGTCTATAAACTGCATTTGTAGAAATCCAGTTTTAATGCTTTAAAAAAGATACCTATGGGGCACCTGGTAGCTCAGTCGGTAAGCATCCGACTTCAGCTCAGGTCATGATCTCATGGTTCATGGGTTCAAGCCCCGCATTGGACTCTGTGCTGACAGCTCAGAGCCTGGAGTCTGCTTCGGATTCTGTATCTCCCTCTTTCTCTGCCCTTCCCCTGCTCGTGCGCATGCTCTTGCTCTCTCTCTCTCTCTCTCTCTCTCTCTCTCTCTCAAATGAATAAACATTTAAAAATTTTTTTAAATAATAAAAAAGATATCTATGTAATCAAGTCCTACAAAAAAGGCTAAACCTTTTATTTCCATGGTCTATTAGCCTAAGTAGTTACTCATTTTTTGAAGTAGGTCATCCTATCAGGTCACGTTATATGTGTATGAAAGCAAACTTGTGATAATTTAAAAAATCTGGAATAGACATGGCCTGACTTCATGCTTTTTTCTTTTCAAATATATCAGTTTTAAAAGAAAAGTAAAAAAGAAGGTGATATCATGCAAAATTTCTTTAAAAAATGGCTTTAGACTGATTTCCTACAGTGGGATTGTTCTTTGCTCCTTAGTATTGTTGTAATTTGTGGGACAGTACGGTCAGTTTTCGACAGGGTTAATACAACACTTTATATTAAGTTTTGTAAGTCCCAATATTTGAAATTATCTTTAAAATGCCTTAAAACATCCATAAAATATACTATATGTAGATATGTTTATATAATCTATCATGTAATAGGAATGTATAATGCAGATTAGTATACGGTGATGAAATACACTTGCACGTATTATCTCATGGTACTATTTAAATTATTAGTGTCTGTTTTTTCTTATGTGTGGGTGTGGTTTAATCCATGTAAATTAAATCCTCATGATGGAGTTCCATGGTGTAGAGGAACAAATACTGGACTTGAGTTGGAAGTCCTGACATTTTATGACCTTGGGCAGGTCATTTGCTCTTTCTAAGCCTTACCTCTGTTGCCTGTAACATGAGGCTACTACTTATTTCGTAAGTTGTATTAAAGATCAAATGAAATGGTATGTAAACTCTAATGGGCTATACATATCAAGAGGTCCCTACTAGATTGAGAGTATCAGAAAGGCAAGCACCATGTCAGTCTTACTGCTAGTGAATTTTCATGAGTCTGTGCTGGAAGTTATGTTGGATGACCAAACCAGGGAAGTAGTTCAGTCCTGTGTTTTCTGCCCAGGAACAGACATAATCAGATGGACTTATGCACAGAACAGTGTTAACATATCTGAAGTAATGAGGGCAAACTAGACTCTTTTCTTGAACTTCAGCCTGTACAAAGAGAAGCTAGAGCTATTCATGTTTAAGTGAAATAAGTCCATAGAGAAATCCAGTATAAACACTGGAAGTTTCCCTCATTAGGCTGTGAGCAGTGGGTTTTATTGGGAACGGATTTGTCATGCTGAAAGTTTTCTAATCATAAGGCCATTGTTTGCCTTGACGGACTGTTAAAAATATGTCTGTTCACCAGACTTTCACCTTTTTTCCAATATTACATCTTAAAAAGAGGATTACTTTAATTATAGTAGCATATAATTAATGACAAGGAAAGGAGTAAAAATGAAGGTGGACAAAAAATCTATTATTAACAGCTGAGGTGACAGTGTCAACCAATTAGAATTTTATTCCCTTCTCCATAAAATGAGACTTTAAGCATTTTTGGCCATGACGCGTATGTAAAGTTAATCCATCATAGAATAAATTGAGATGAAGCACGTGTGTGTGTGTGTGTGTGTGTGTGTGTGTGTTTTATTTTGAAATAATTATGGAGTCACAGAAAATTGCAAAGAAATGTACAGGGATGTCCTATGTATGTATCACTCAGCCTTCTCCAGTGTTAACATCTTGCCTAACTGTAGAAAAAACTAGGAAGTTGACATTGATACATTACACAGTTTATCCAGATTTTAGCAGTTAGACAATTGCCCCTTGAACAATGTGGGAGTTGAGGGCACTGACTCCACACAGTCAAAAATCCACATGTAACTCTTGACTCCCCAAAAACTTTACTAATAGCCTGCTGTTGACTGGAAACCTTACAGATAACATAATTAGGTGATTAACACATATTTTGTCTGTTATATGTATTATATACTGTATTCTTAAAGTAAGCTAGAAAAAGAGAATATTACTAAGAAAATCATAAAGAAGAGAAAAATATATTTACAATACTGTATTTACTGAAAAGAATCCACATATAAGTGGACCCACACAGTTCAAACCTGTGCTATTCAAGGATCGGCTGTACATACATTTATTTCTCTCTACATTTGTGTGTGTGTTTGTAGCTCTCTGCAATTACATTCTGTATGTAGTTTCCACCATGTGTAACCACCATCACAATCAAGGTACTTAAGTACACCATTACCACAAGGCTCCATTGGTGTTTCTTTATAATAATGTGTCATTTCTCTCTGACTTTTTTCAAGATTTTTTCTTTCTCTTTGCTTTTCAGAAAGTTAATTATGATGTGTTTGTGGGTTTCTTTGGCTTTCTTATTTGGAATTTACTTAGCTTCTTGAAGCTATAGATTTATGTCTTTCACCAAATTTGGGGAATGTTCAATCATTATTTCTATGAATATTTATTTTTTAAATATTTTTTCAGTCCCACACTCTTCCCCCTCTGCTTCTGAGGCTTTGATGATATAAATGTTAGAACTTTTGTTATTTTCCCATGGAGCCCCAAAGTTCTATAGTTTTATTTTTCTATCTGTTTTCTAACTGTTCAAATTGAGTAAATTTTATTGATCTACCCTTCAAGTTTACTGATTCTGTCTTCCATTATCTCCAATTACTGTCAAGTCCATCCAGTGAGTTATTGCGTTATTGTGTTTAACATTTTAGTTATTGGGGTTTTTTTTCAACTCTATAATTTCCATTTATTTATAACTCCTCTTCCTTTGCTCAGATTTTCTATTTTTTCCCATTTATTTCAAGAGAATTTTTAATTAATTATTGAAGCATTGTTTTATGACAGCTGCTTTAAAATCCTCGTGAGATAATTCCAGCATCTGATTTTTCTTGGAACTGAGGGGAAATTAATGATCCCAACCTCAAAACATTTTAAAGTCAGTGGTGCACTGAATCAAACTAAAATAGCAACAAAACAAAGCTGCAGTTAGACTACAGGGTGTATTGATTTAGCCTGACAAAGAAAGGGGAATAGCTTTCCCTGGAATAAATATTATCTACTTAAGTTTTTACTTTTCTTATACTCTCAGTTGAGTATACAGTAAAAAATAAAATTATGGGAAGGAAGGAAGGAAGGAAGGAAGGAAGGAAGGAAGGAAGGGGAATAAGAAATCAGTCATTAGAAGCAGACCACAGAACAGCCAGATGTTGGGTTAGCAGACAAGGACATTAAAATGACTGGATAAATATGTTAAAGGATCTCATAGAAAAGGTAGACAATGTGAATGAATAGATGGGGAATATCAACGACAACAACAAAGGACACTTTAAGAAAGAACTAAATGGAATCTCCAAAAATTAAAAATATCATAAGTGACACATTTATATAATGGAGTAAAGAATAGACTACACACAGAGGAAAAAGGATGAATGAACTTAGGAACAAATCAGTAGATTTTATCTGAAATAAGATGAAACATTTTTTTCATTTTATGAATGGAGCATCTTAGAACTGTATAGAACATTATTAAATGGTCTGACACATGTGTAGTTGAAGTTGCAGAATGCTAAGAGAGACAGAATGAAGAAACAAAATATTTGAAGCAGTAAGGGCCAAAAATATTATAAAACTTATCCAAGAAATTAACCCACATATCTACTAAGATGTTCAGCAGATCCCAAGCAGGATAACAAACTACAAACAAAACTGCATCTAAGTATATCATGTCAAAATGCTAAATATCAAAGATAAATAGAATATCTAAAATGCAGTCAGATTAAAAAGAATTATCACATTCAGAGGAACAACATTAAAAATGATGACAGACCTCTTCTTAGAAACAATGGAAACTGAACACAGGGCAGTATTGCTGTAAGGATGACAGATGAGTGGAGCAGAATACAGAATCTAGAAACTGACCCATACACATATGGTCACTTTGTTTTTCACAAAAATGCCAAGGGAAATCAGTGGGGAAGTGGGCTGAAAAAACTAGATATCACTATAGAAACAAATGAATATAAACCCTTCCCTCACCCCAGAAACAAATATTAATTTGAGTTGGATCAAAAACTGCATATGAAAATTAGAGTCCTAACTCTTCTAGAAGAAAATATAACATATTCCTGTGACATTGGAATACAAACAGATTTCTTAGGACATAAAAGTGCTAACAATAAATGATAAAATTAATAAACTTAACAATTCTAATTATGAATATTTGGAAATGAACAGGTTAGCCATAGACTGGGACACAATTATTCACATTATAAAGGGCTTATATTCAGAATATATAAGGAAGACAACTCACTTTAAAATATGATAAAAGGCTTGAATAGTCACCACCCACACATACACAAATTAGAAATGGTCAAAAGGACATGAAAACATATAAAAAAAAAATCGTCACTCATCAGGAAAATGCAAATTCAAGCCATTATGAGATAACATTTATACCCACAAGAATGACTAATGGGTGGATAGGATTATGTTAGCAAGTATGTGGAACATCTGAAATCCTTATCCATTGCCTATAGAATTGTAAAATGATACAGCCACTTTAAAAAACTTTTTGGTACTTTCTTACAAAGTTAAAAACACACCTACCATATGACCTAGCAATCCTGCTCTGAAGAACTTATAAAAAGAAATGAAAATGTATTTACAAAAAGACTTGTACAAAAATATTTATAGCAGCCTAATACTTGATAGCCCCAAACTGGAAGCAACCCAAATGCCTCCTAAGAAGAGAATGAGTTGGGGCGCCTGAGTGGCGCAGTCGGTTAAGCGTCCGACTTCAGCCAGGTCACGATCTCGCGGTCTGGGAGTTCAAGCCCCGCGTCGGGTTCTGGGCTGATGGCTCGGAGCCTGGAGCCTGTTTCCGATTCTGTGTCTCCCTCTCTCTCTGCCCCCCCCCCCCCATTCATGCTCTGTCTCTCTCTGTCCCAAAAATAAAAAATAAACGTTGAAAAAAAAAAAAAAAGAGAATGAGTGAACAAATTATGGTATGTTAGTACAATGAAGTACTACTCATCAAGAGAACATGGATGTCAAAAACATTCTGCGGCACCTGGGTGGCTCAGCTGGTTAAGCGTCCAACTCTTGATTTTGGCTCTTTTCATGATCTCGTGGTTCCATGGCACACCACATCAGGCTCTGTGCTGACAACATACAGCCTGCTTGGGATTCTCTTCCCCTCTTTGTCTTCCCACCCCCTCTTTCTCTCTCTCTCAAAATAAATAAATAAACTTTTTTTTAACCTTTATTTATTTATTTGATAGAGACAGAACATGAGCAGGGGAGGGGCAGAGACAGAGGGAGATGTGGGGCTCGAACCCACAAACTGTAAGATCATGACCTGAGCCAAAGTTGGACACTTAACTGACTGAGCCACTCAGGTGTCCCAAAATAAATAAACTTAAAAAAAAATTCTGGTGAGCAAAATCCAGTTACTAACGAACGCATATTATATGACCACTTATATGAAATTCAAGAACAGAGAAAATTAATCTAGGCACTGGAGCTCAGTAGTTATCTTTGGGGAGGGGGTGAGATTGACTGGAGCAAGGCATGAAGGAACTTTTGGGGTAATGGGAATATTCTAAATTTTGATTTGGGTGGTTGTTACTTGTGTGTATTCAATTATCAGAAATCATCAAACTGTTTAAGATCTGTTCATTCTATTGTATATAAAATTTAATTCAATTTAAAAAAAAAAAAACCCAAAGCTCACTAAATATCTCAGAGAGACCCGAGTTCTAGGCTTCACCTCTACCATTTACTAACAGTTGCTCTTTCAGCAAGGTATTTAACCTCTCTGAGATTTGTGTCCTCCTCTAAAAAGTGGGCATTAAAGCAGTATCTACCCTATAAGGCTGCTTGAGGTTTAAAGTGGTTTAATACATATAGATCATTTAGCATAGTACCTGGCAGATAAAAAATATTCATTAAGTGTTAGTCATTATTTTCTATTGTCCTTTTCTTTTTTTTTTTCCCAGTTGTAAAAACAGAATGGTTCACTACTTTGCCCAGGGACACCGGTTGTATATTTAACAGGTGGCGAATTAATCCAAACAGGTTCATTCCAGAGTGAAATTTGTATATCAAATTGTTTTAGAAGAACATGGAGAATTACTTGTGATTGATTGTTTCATTGGTTGGTTGATTGGTTAATTAAGCCAACACAGAGACATGATAGGCAGTTAATCAATGTCATCATATTGAACTGTACGGTAGGAAGATTAATCTGGCAGTGTTGCATATGATTGATTGGCTCATACAGAAACTGGTGAGTTATGAAGCAATTAGAGTTGCCCTGAGAAGTGGGTGGTGCAAGCCTCAGTAAGGTGGTAACAAAGGGAATAGAAATGAAAGCATGGATTCTAGACGGTGGAGAGGTAGATTCTTGATGACATGACAATTGATTGAATATGGGAGTTGAGGGATAGGATAGAACCAAAGAGGACTCTGAGAAGGATGGTAGGGGCATTAAAACAAGTAGGAACATCAGGGAAAGGAATTGGTTATGGGTTGGGGGATAGGGGAGTCAAAATATGAGCTTCTGTGAAATGAATGTGCGCAACCAGCACAACACCCAGATACATTGTGTATCTGTCAGCATAATGCCTGATAATTGGATGTCTGTGGCTGCTCTGGAGAGGTGGGCCCAGAGGGAGCACATTTTAGAGACACATGTTAGTGACAGTTGACATTCTGTGAGTGAGTGGAGCAAGAAGGAGGAGTGAAAGCTGAGGAGGGCCTCGGTGGAAGAGCAGAGTAGAAACAAACTATGGAACAGGGTGGTTTTTGACGTCTGTGTAGAGCAATGGTGTTATTGTTGCTTGACCAACTGGATGCATGTTTTATGCTGTTTCCTTCATGTGATTGCCTCTCTTTCTCCTTCATAGAATCAAACATATGACAAAAATGATTGCGTTTCTTAAGCTTTGAAAGGGCTTTAGTGTGCCCTTTTAGAAAACTGAGCTCCAGAGATGTAAAATTAAATAGCTGAAGTCACAAGAACGTGATATGGTAGAATGTCAACCAAAGTACTAGTTTCTCTGAACTTTTCTCTTGTTGATACAGCAGGTGTTTACTGAACATTCTTCTGGGTACACTGAAGGATAGAAAGGAATGTAAGATTCTCAAGGAGCTTTTTGTTTTACCAGGAAGACAAGAGAGATAATAAACAGCTGGATAACAGTACAGAGCCCTTTAAATCACATGCCAAAATGATTCTAGTCAATGAAAGTCACAAGACTAGAGACTCAGTAAACTCAGATGGCCTGATTTCATGTATGAGTGAAGACTTGAGCCTTAAAAGATGAGTATAAAATGAGCAGAAGAGAAGACATTTAAGAAACAAGAAGAGTATACAACTAGGTTTTTAACAACCTACATACCAAATCCTGTTTTAACCTTTTTATTGACACATTTTACCATGGATAGCTATGAAGCAAATGGCTTAGTAGTCAGTCAGTCTTGTATTGGTGTGAAGAGAAACTGTCTAGAGCCAGTTAACCCCAGAAAAATAAGCTCACTGAATACAGGCAGCATTCATTCATTAATTCAATAATTCAACACTTACGGAACAACTATGTACCGAGCATAGTACCGGGTGTTAGAGATACAAACATGAATCACATAGGTCTCCTGCTCTAAAGAAACCAGTCATACAGAAACAACTCTATGCTGTTCTTAGACAGAAAAATGTGAAGTGTATAATTGTTTGCTTTATTTTATTTATTTATTTTAAGTAGGATACATGCCCAGTGTGGAGTTTGAACTCACAACCCTGAGATCAAGACCTGAGGTGAGATCAAGAGTTGGACACTTAACCAACTGAGCCACCCAGGTGCACTTATAATTGTCTGCTTTAAAAAGTGTTCCTAGTTCATGGAACATTTATAGAAACTAATCATATTGGGACTTACTAAAAATGTTGATCAGTTCTTCAAAAGAAATAAGACTATCTCTGATCCCAATGCAATAAAATAATAAATTAGGAAACCAGAAAAGAGGACCAATATCTCTCTCCCCTAAAATCTTCTTTCTGGGGCGCCTGGGTGGCACAGTCGGTTAAGCGTCCGACTTCAGCCAGGTCACGATCTCGCGGTCCGGGAGTTCGAGCCCCGTGTCGAGCTCTGGGCTGATGGCTCAGAGCCTGGAGCCTGTTTCCGATTCCGTGTCTCCCTCTCTCTCTGCCCCTTCCCCGTTCATGCTCTGTCTCTCTCTGTCCCAAAAATAAATAAACGTTGAAAAAAAAATAAAAAAAATAAAATCTTCTTTCTTCACCTTTGCATCAAAGAAGAAATTAAAACCTAAACTGCAGAGAATATCTAGAAATCACATGAAACACCATCTAGCCCAATTTAAGGGATGCCACTAAAATTGTTCTTGGTGAAAAATTTGTAGCCCAAATCACTCCTTAAGAGTTTAGAAAACAGTGATAAAGTCAACCTAAAGAACACAGAAGAGGCAAGGGTCAAAGCAGACACGAATTAGAAAGCATGAAAAAGAAAACCAAAATTAATGAATGCATCCAAAAGTTGCTTTTTTGTCAACACCAATAAAGCAAAGATAACATTGTCTAGCTTACTTAAGAGGAGAAAGGGAGGAACTAACACAGAAGATTAGAAATGAAAAATGGCAAACAACAACAGATGGCAAGGAAATTTTTTTAAAAATCATATAGTACTCTCTGAACTTTTCAGCAAATAATTTTGACAATCTGGGTGAAAGAAATGATTTTCTAAGAACAAATGAATCACCAAAAATTGGTATCAGAATAACTATCACTAGACAATATCCATGGAAGAAATAGAGAAAGTTACCTGAGATTTCCCTGGGAAAAACACTAGACCCACTTGGGTTTCATACATGAATTTGCTCAGATTTTCAATAAACTGGTAAGTCCTAGTCATAAAAATATTTCCATAGAAAAGAAGTCTTTTAAATTATATATATGAAGCCAGCAAAATACTAGAACCATAATCTGACAATTTAAAATAATCATATACTATGAACTGTTCTTATTTGTGAATATGGATGTAAAAATCATACACAGACTATTAGCAAGTGTAATGGAGTAATACATAATATTTCAAAAGCATGATAAACCAAAACCAGGTGAACTTTATACCAAAAGTATAAGAATGGTTACATCTGAAGAAACATATTAACATAACTTACTGTATTTATAGGTCAAAGACATCAAAGCTCAGTAGTTGCAAAAAAAAGAAAGGCAGTTAACAAAATTCAACAATATTCCTAATAAATACTCTTAGAGAAAATAGGGCAAGGTGGATTTTGTAAACATTATTTAAACTATGTGTACGTATAGTGTGTATTTGTGATCAGATGCTAGCATTATGCTTAATAGTAAAACAGAAGAATGTGCTGTTTATTTTTTTTTATTTTTTTTTAATGTTTATTTATTTTTGAGACAGAGAGAGACAGAGCATGAACGGGGGAGGGTCAGAGAGAGGGAGACACAGAATCTGAAACAGGCTCCAGGCTCTGAGCTGTCAGCACAGAGCCCGACGCGGGGCTCGAACTCACAGACCGTGAGATCATGACCTGAGCCGAAGTCGGCCGCCCAACCGACTGAGCCACCCAGGTGCCCCAAGAATGTGCTGTTTAAAATGAAGATTAAGACAAGGAAAGGTTCCCACCATCACCATCATTATGTAACATAATTTGTATTCTAGGGCAGTGGTCAATAAATTATACCACCTGTGTACCAACTGCCTGTTGTGAATAAAATTTTATTGGTAAACAGTACTGCCCATTCATTAACATTTTGTTTCTGGCTGACTTCACGCTACAATTCTAGAATTGAACAGATGTGACAGAGGGTACATGTGATAAAGCGCACAATATTCACTATCTAGCTCTTCATAGAAAAAATTTTCTCATCTCTGTTCTAGATAATACAAATAGATAAGACCAAGTGATATATAAATATTGCAAGGGGGAAGCAAAACTATCATTATTTGCAAAAGATACATATAAAACCCAAAACGATCATCTGAACAGAAAATAAATATAATAGGAAAATTCAACAGGACGGATGGTTACAAAGTAAGTTTCTTGAAAATCATTGCTTTACAAACAATAAAAAGTTACAATGGAAGAAGAGCTTTAGAAAATCACAGAAAAAAATATTTTTGGAATATGGAAACATGTGAAGGAAAACCAAAACTTTCTTGAGGATCAGAACAAAAGAAAAAGGATAGAAAGACTTATAAAAATATTTCTCATTGTCACTTATTTTACATTAGCCTTTTATAAAAAAACAAAAACAAAAAAACCCAGCCCCAAGTCATCTGTAAATTCAATTTGATACCAATTAAAGTATCAGTAGGTTTTGGGTTGAACTGATGGGGGAAGAGGGACTTTTAAATGATATTAAATATTATGATACAGATGGGTGCATATGGAAATATGTACATATACATGGATTAGTATGCACACTTCCATTTCATGGTTCTGTCAGCTCATAGGACCTAGAAGCCAAGAAAACCCCAGCAGGAAAAATCATAGTCAGCATAGATTTGGGCATTAGTAATAACATTTTCCTGGAGCGCCTGGGTGGCTCAGTCAGTTAAGCGTCTGACTTCAGCTCAAGTCATGATCTTGTGGCTTGTGGGTTCAAGCCCTGCGTTGGGTTCTGTGCTGACAGCTCAGAGCCTGGAGCTTGCTTCAGATTCTGTGTCTCCCTCTGTTGCTGTAACTCCCCTGCTCATGCTCTGTCTCTCTCTCTCTCAAAAATAAATAAACATTAAAAAAATATGGGGCGCCTGGGTGGCGCAGTTGGTTAAGCGTCCGACTTCAGCCAGGTCACGATCTCGCGGTCCGTGAGTTCGAGCCCCGCGTCGGGCTCTGGGCTGATGGCTCGGAGCCTGGAGCCTGTTTCCGATTCTGTGTCTCCCTCTCTCTCTGCCCCTCCCCTGTTCATGCTCTGTCTCTCTCTGTCCCAAAAATAAATAAAACGTTGAAAAAAAAAACTTTAAAAAAAATAAAATAAAAATTTAAAAATGTATATTTTCCAGTAAAAGGAGCCATATTCCTCAGGGAGAAATGGCTGATTCTAGGGCTAGGACCGGGAATATATAAGATAAACCTATAGAAACCTATAGAATGCCACAAACTAAGGAAGTACTGAAAACATCAAAGCCCCTAACAGTGATGTGGTTATGTCAGTGGGACGCAGGAGCCAACTGAAAGAAGTCTCACTGTCCAAATCTGGAATAATTTGAGCAATAAACAAATAATGCAGTATTAGATTATAACCCAAAGTACAAAATAAATACCTTTAAGTCTGCACTGATATAAATAAATGATTGAACAAATAAACGAGGGAGGAAAGACATCTTCTGTGCAGAATTCCAAATACCTTATACTTTAAGTAGATGGATCATAATGCCCCACATCTTAAGTGTGGACTGTGCATGGTGACTTCCTTCCAAAATATCACATGGCAAGAGGCAAGAAGGAAGTTTACAGTGGAGAGACCTGACAGATTGTCCTACCACTTCAACCTTGTGATCAAGGCCAATGTCAACAGTGATAACTCATGTTGATATCGCATCCTTTGATATGGTGTGATGAGAACAGCACTTTACAGCTATGGTCTTCCTCTGCAAAACCTGTAACCTCTCTCTAACTATGAGGAAAACATCACACAAACCCAGTTGAAGGACATTCTTTAAAATACCTGACCACTCAGAATTGTCAAGTTCTTGAAAACCAAGCAGTCTGAGAAACTGTCACAATAAAGGAGGCCAAGGAGAGATGACAGCTAAATGTAATGTGCCCTTGAATAGGATCCTACAAAAAAAGAAAAAAGGGGGGACATTCAATAAAAGCTAAGTTTGTTCAGTCTGTGTGAATTATGGACTTTAATGATAATGTATTAAGATTGGTTCATGGTACTAGTATACAATTGGACCAATACCTTTACAACTGCGTATACATTTTGACAAATGTACTAATGTAAGACGTTAACAATAGGGCAAACTGGATGGGGGTTCTACTGTCTCCCCAACTTTTCCATAAATCAAACAACTCTAAAATAAAAAGTATAAATAAAAAAGTATACAAATTGAATGTAAGAAATAATAAGGTATGTAGCTCAGCCTCAATAAATTTCCCATGAAAATAATATTTTTAAAAAGAAAAGGAAGAAAAACACTAAAAGTCATCTGAAAAAATAAACGTGAGAATGAATGGGGAAACATTTTTTAAAGATTAATAAAGGGTTCTAGTTCTATCAAACATGAAAACATGTTACCAAGATACATTAGTCAGAACAGTCTGTTACTGAGATGGAACTAAACACTTGAAATGTGATAGAATAGCACTAGGAACTAGATTCAAATACATTGAGAACTATTTTTATGTGAGAAAGGTAGCGTTTCAAATCAGCAAGGAAAAGATGGATTGATCAGTAAATGTTAGTGAAATAACTTATAAGCAATTTGGAAGTTTAGCTGCACACCATATTTTCTTTCACAAAAATCCAGACCAAACATCAAATGGAAGCAAATAAATGAACAAACCACATCAATATACAAACATGACTATTTATGCTCTTAAAATGTGGGAATCCTTTTATAGTCAAATGATAAAACCCAGAAACCATAAAGAAATGGTGATAAATATGTTTACATCAAAATTTTAAACTTCTTTATTGAAAGAAATGCCATAAACAAGACTGGAAGAAATAAAACAAAAGGGGGGGGGGGAATATATAACGCATGACAAATAAAGGGCTGGATTCCTTATTTTTTAAAGTATTCTAACAAGTACTTTAAAAATCTCTCTCCCCAAAATGAAAATCTAATGTAACCCAAAAGAAAACTGGGCACATGAACTTGGCATTGACTTTTTTTTTTTTTTTTTTTTTTTTTTTGTGGGAGGAGAAATTGCTGTAATTACTTTTAAGGCAATTTGGCAATATTTACCAAACTTTCAAAACCATATTCTCTTTGACTCAGCACCTCCACTGCTAGGAATTTCACCAAAGAATGGGTGGGTGAATGGGCGAGAATGTTCAGTTTAGTATTGCTGGTGAAAACAAAACTCTATAAGCCATCCAAGTGTCCATTAGTAGGGCCAGGATAAGTGCATGCTGCCACACCATTCAGTGGACTTTTCTGTAGCCTTCCAAGGAATAAGGTAGAAGAACTACAGTGGGAGAAGCTCCAAAACACGATATCATCTTAAGAAGCAAGATGCAGGAGGCATTATGATTTGTCCTATACACCTGAACATATTTTCTGGAAAGATTCACAATAAGTTTTTAACACTTCGTCTTGGAGAAGAAAGACTCAAAGGGGAGGACTGATGAGAATTTTCCTCATCGTTTTTTAATTTTTTACACTGAGATCTTTTTACGGTGCACATGTTATTCATTATTAAAATTACAAAAACAAAAAATAGAAACAAATTACAGACAACCGTTTTCGGTAAGTATCACAGTGTTAAAACTTACATTGCTTGAGTCCCAAATTACTATCTAACTAGAATTAACAGAGTTAAAATAAATTTAACGAAAAGCAGAGACTTGGCACTTGAATCTGTGTTGTTTTTTTTCTTTTTTTTTTCTTTTTACCTCCAGCAAATATATGGATTCATTTGAATCTGAATATAGTTTCATTTGAAATATTGAACATAGTTTATTCCCATGGACTTACAGGAGTCACAGGGGTCTGGGGAACCCAGGATGGGAACTGCTATTATAATATGAAGAGCACTGGACAGGGAGTCAGGACAATGAATGCCACCACTAACTACTAATTGCGACCAGCTTGCTCACTGTGGGACTTTAACAGGCACCTTATCCTTTCTGAGGCTCTTTTTTCCTTTGTAAAATGAAACCCCTGGGTAAAAGGTGGTGGCAAAAGTCCCTTCCAGTTATCAAATTCTGTGGTGTATGTACATTCCACTCTGTAAACTTTTAATGTCCCCAAAGCGATTGTGATGACTACATTAGCTAGCTAATTATTCTTCAAAGTGCCCCTTTCTTGGGTTTGAGCCCTATGTCTGGCTCTGCAATGACAGTGCAGAGCCTGCTTGGGATTCTCTGTCTCACCCTCTCTCTCTGCCCCTCCCTGACTCCCGTTTTCTCTCTCAAAATAAATAAACTTTCGAAACAAACAAAAAGACACATGCACAAAAAAGCAAAGTGCACCTTTAACGGACAAAAACAATAGTATCCCTAGACCCTTGCTGGTATCTTACGGAGGGCTGGTGGTTCTTCACACCTCATGAAGGGGAGTACAGAGGTCCCTTTTCTTACATTTCTGGGCCTTTCAGGACTTCCCTGTGCTTTCCTCCCTCTCCAGAGAATCTCTTGTGTTGTTATCATCTTCTTCCCCATTTCTCACTGCACTTGCCCCAGATTGCACTAGGAAAGTATTTTATGGTACTTGGATAGAAGATAATCATGGGACACAAGCTATCACTTCTGTCATAGTATTCAGTACTGATAATTCTTTGAAACATTTTTCTCTGCATATCTGTATCTTCATCAACTTTCAGGTTTCTCCCTAAGAGAAGAGAATGGGGAGTGTTGATCATCCAAATGTCATCTATATTTGGCTTCAGAGTGTTTTCTACTTAGCTTCCAGTTCTGGATATATCTGAGATTCTGGGAACTGACTTTAAACAAAATCACGAAGCTTCGCTGTGAGGATACATCTGACTCACAAGTTAAGTGGGATGCTTCCCAGGTGCCCCGTTTCTTAGACCTTGCTCAAGTCTTTCCTACAATAACTCCATACTTGGATTAGCTCACTTTTTCTCAGATCTTGGCAAAACTGACCTTTCTGTATTCCTTAATGTCAGGAGGTGGGTACCATTTGGGCTTCTATTTCTAATCCACTCAAAGTTGAGTAACTAGTACAAAATATCACTTCACTAAGTGGTTAGATGGGAGATATCATCAAAACAATTAAGTAGAATGTGGTACTCACGGTCAACAAGCAGGAAGTCAAATGTTATAATCTTCCCTGACTCGTGTGGAGTTGGCTTGTATTTATGGCAAATTCTACCTTTTAATGGGCACTGACAAAAAATAGAGTATTTGGATTTGCTCAGATTAAAAAAGAATTGATTGCTTCCTCCTCTGGGCCCCCATACCTCTCAATACATTCTTTCATTCTTTCAATTCATTAGCAATTTTAATAACCTAACCTAGTATAGTGTAGTGTAGTAAATGTTAGTTTTGTTTTTCATTTTTAACTGAAATATGATTGGCATATAACATATTAGTTTCAAGTGTACAACCTGATGATTCAGTATTTGTATATATTGTGAAATGATCACTGTAATAAGTCTATTTAACATCCATCACCATATATAGTTTTTTTCTTGTGATGTAAGTTTTTTCTTGTGATGAGAACTTTTAAGATGTACTCTTATAGTAGCTTTCAAATATACAATACTATTAATTATAGTCCCATGCTGTACATTATATCCCCAGGACTTATTTATTTTATAACTAAAAGTTTGTAGCTATTGACCACCTTCACCCTTTTGGTGATCCCCCCACCCCTTGCTTCTAACAACTACCAATCTGTTCTCTGTATCTATGAGTTCAGTTTTTTTCTTTTAGATTCCACATGTAAGTAAGATCATAAAGTATTTGTCTTTCTCTAACTTATTTCGCTTAGCCTACTATTCCCAAGGTCCATCCCCATTGTCACTAATGGCAGGATTAATTTTTATGACTGAATAATATTCCATTTGTGTTATGTACACCACATTTGCTTTATCCATTCATCCTTCATGAATGTTAGGTTATCTTAGGTAGTTTCTGTCTGGGCTATTGTAAATAGTGCTGCAATGAACATGGGGGTACAGATATATTTTTGAGTTATTGTTTTCATTTCCTTTGGATAAATACCCAGAAGTGTTATTACTGGGTCATATGGTATCTTTTTTTTTTTTTTTTTGATCATATGGTATTTCTTTTTTTAAGTTTTTGAATAACTTCCATAGTACCTGCACCAATTTACATGTCTTTCAACAGAGCATAAGGGTTCTCTTTTCTCCACATTCTTGCCAACACTTGTTATTTCTTGTCTTTTTTTTATAATAGCCATCCTATACAGGTGTGGATTGATATCTCATTGTGATTTTGATTTGCATTTTCCTGATTATTAATTATGTTTATTAGCACATTTTCACATACCTGTTGGCCATCTGTTGGTTAAGTGTCTGACTTTGGCTCAGGTCACGATCTCATGGATCGTGAGTTCGAGCCCCACGCTGGGCTCTGTGCTGATAGCTCAGAGCCTGGAGCCTGCTTTAGATTCTGTGTCTCCCTCTCTTTCTGCCCCTCCCCTACTCATGCTCTGTCTCTGTCTCTGTCTCTCTCAAAAATAAATACACATTAAAAAATTAAAAATATAAAAGAAGAAAGAAGAAAGCTCTACTTTCTTAAGATTTCTTTGGCTATTTGGAGTCTTTTATGGTTTCATACGAATTTTAGGATTATTTGTTCTATTTCTGTGAAATATGCCATTGGAATTTTAGTAGGGATTGTATTGTATGTAGATCACCTTGGGTAATATGGACATTTTAACAGTATTAGGTTTTATCATCCATGATAATGGAATGTCTTTCCATTTATTTGTGTCTTCAGTTTCTTTCATTAATATCTTACAGTTTTCAGTGTGTAGTTATTTAACCTTCTTGAATAATTTATTCATAGGCCCAAAGCAATTTTGAAAAAGAAAAACAAAACTCCAGACTTCAAAACAATTCCAGACTTCAAGTTATATTACAAGGCATTAAAAAGTATGATACAGGCATAAAAATAGACACATAGATCAATGGAATAGAACAACAACAACAAAAACAGAAATACACCCACAATTATATGGTCAATTAAACTTTTAACAAAGGAGGAATGAATATACAGTGGGGAAAAAGACAGTCTTTTCAACAAATGGTGTTGGAAAACCTGGACAGCTACATGCCAAAAAGTGTAACTGGACCACTTTCTGTCACCATACACAAAAATAAACTCAAAATGGATTAAAGACCTAAATGTGAGACCTGGAATCATAAAAATCCTTGAAGAGAGCACAGGCAGTAATGTCTCTGACATCAGCTATAATAACATTTTTCTAGATATGTCTCCTGAGGCAAGGGAAATAAAAGCAAAAATAAACCATTCAAACTACATCAATATAAATAGCTTTTGCACAGCAAAGGAAACAATCAACAAAACTGACATACAACCTGGGGTGCCTGGGTAGCTGACAGTGTGGAGCCTGCTTGGGATTCTCTCTCCCCTCCTTTCTGTCCTTCCCTTGCATGTGTGCTCACTCTCTCTCTCTCCCCTTCTCTCTCTCAGAATAAATAAACATTTATTTAAAAAACTAAAACACAACCTACTAAGGGGAGAAGATATTTGCAAATGATGTATCCCAATAAAGGGTTAGTATCCATAATACATAAAGAACATATACAGCTCACCACCCCAAAACCAAATAATCCAGTTAAAAAATAGGCAGAAGACATGAACAGACATTTCTCCAAAAAAGACATTCAGATGGCCGACAGACACATGAAAAGATGATCAACACCACTCATCATCAGGGAAATACAAATCAAACCACAATGAGATATCACCTTATACCTGTCACAATGGCTAAAATCAAAAACACAAGAAACAAGTGTTGGTGAGGATGTGGAGAAAAAGGAATCATCAAGCACTATTGATGGGAATGCAGATTGGTGCAGCCATTGTGGAAAATGGAATGGAAGTTCCTCAAAAAACTAAAAATAGAACTGCCCTATGATCCAGGAATTGCGCTACTGGGCATTTACCCAAAGAATACAAATACACTAATTCAAAGGGATATATGCATCCCTACGTTTATTGCAGCATTATTTACAATAGCCAAACTGTGAAAGCAACCCAAATGTCCATCAATAGATGAATGGATAATTGCCATTTGCAACAACAGGGATGGAACTAAAGAGTATAACGCTAAGCAAAATAAGTCAGCCAGAGAAAGACAAATATCATGTGATCTCAGTCATGTAGAATTTAAGAAGCAAAACAAATGAGCAAAGGAAAAAGAGAAAGAGAGACAAACCAAGAAACAGATTCTTAAGTATAGAGAATAAATTGGTGGTTACCAGAGGGTAAGTTGGGGGGAGGGAATGGGGGAAATAGAGGATAGGAATTAAAGAGTACCCTTATCATGATGAAAAAAATAAAATGATTTAAAAAAAAATTATTCCTAGCTGTTTTATTTTTTTCCAATATAGTTGTAAATGGGATTGTTTTCTTAATTTCTCTTTCTGATAGTTTGTTTTTGGTATATAGAAATGCAATTTATTTTTGTATATTAATTTTGTATCCTGCAACTGTACTGAGTTTATTTATTAGCTCTACTAGTTTTTTGGTGGAATCTTTTAGATTTTCTTTATATAATATGTCATCCGCAGTGACAGTTTTACTTCTTCCTGTCCAATTTGCATTTCTTTTTCTTACTTAATTGCTTTGTTTAGGACTTGTAATATTATTAGAAGTCTAGGACTCCTAATATTGACCAAAGTTGTATTTTTGTGTTTTTCCTGATCTCAGAGGTAAAGCTTTCAGCTTTTCACTGTAGACTGTGATTTTAGTTGTGGGCTTGTCATATAATGGCCTTTATTATGTTGAGGATATAGTGAGTGTTTTAAATGGAAGGACAGACCCTATACATATCATCCTTAAACCCCTTCCACTTGGCTCAGTGTTCCATATGTGGCCGGTATTCCTCTGATTGCTAAATGTGAGTTTTATCTTTTGAATGTGGGATTAACCCTGAGTCCTTAGGACTAACCCCCACCCCCTCCAGTGTCTCACACCCATATTGCTATCCATAAGAGAATGAAAAAAAAAATCTGACTTCTTCAATTGATTTCACTTAAAACACATGCACTTTTCACTTAGGAAAGTGCTTCTAAAATTTTAATATGTGTATAAATCCACTGGGGATCATGTTTAAAATGCAGATCCTGATTTGGCAGTGCTGAGATAGGTACAAGATTCTTCATTTCTAGTAAGCTCCCAGGAGATGTTGATGGTCCTCGTTCCAGACCACATTTTGAGTGTCAAAGTGTTGCAGTTGAACTTGTGTGTGCTGTTAATTGTTTAATCAGGAAAGAAAGTCATGTTTCAATTTCCAGTGAGTATGTCATTTATTGTTTCTTACACACACATAAATGAAAAGGGGTGAAAAAGGGTGAATAGGGTTACGTGTGAATGATGCTCAGAAAGTGAGAAAAAAAATAATGAAGCTGGCTAGATTTTGCTTTGTGTGTTGTTGCTTCAGCTCCTGAGGAAGGTGAGCGGGTCAGCTGCCAAAACACAGGTTAGTGCGTGGGCAAAACACAGCAGCTGCTCAGTGTTTTCCCCAACAGCATGCCCCCTTTTAGGAGTGGAAGCATAGACAGGTATTGTATCCAAAAGAAATGACAAGGAATGGGACTTTAAACAGGCAGGTGGCAATTGCCCAGTTGGGAATTTACCCAACACATTAGTGGTGTGATTTGTGTAACTTATCTTCTACAAAGATATGTTTGTCTACCTCTTTCATCACAGTTTAGGCACATTTTCTGGCCCTGAGCTTGCTACAATTTTCTTAATGTGTATGTATGCGCACGTGTACACACACTCCATTTAGGGAAGAAAATTGGAAGCTCATTTTTATCTTTCTGTGATAACTTTTCATATTTCTGTTTCTTGAAGTAGTTCTGCTTGTTTGCTTCTGTTTTAAAGATTGTAAAAGGGCAGCAGGCCCCAGTGCTGGGGGAGAATGGTAGCAAATGGATCTGTGGTCATACACAGCAGGTGTCATCCTTACCCTGTCTTTATGGTAATTGAATTGGTTGAAGATACATGGAAATCCAAACTAGATACACTTTTTAAAATATCAGTAAAACACTTGAGATTGCCATGTGATTGCCATTTGCTGCGATTTGACTGCACACCATAACTACACAGTTTAGCCTTCTTCTTGTCCAAAATGGTGCTCTTTGCTATATCTTCAGTTGAGTGCCCACAAGCCCAACTAAATTAATCTCTCTGAAAGTAAAGGGGGTAAAATGAAACGATTTGAGGGAAGTCTGGCCAAGACATTCATGTATCAATATTGTACATGACTTTGGAAATCCTTACAGCTTCCCTGCCAAGGTGGGTGTGATGTCCATTTTAGAGATAAGAAACTGCAGCCCAGAGAGGTAAAGAACTTGGCCTGAAGTCACACGCTTGTCATGCACTTGAACCAGGATTTGTACTCAAGTTCTGTCTGGCCTCGAAGCCTGCCAGACCCACTAGCTCTTTGACTACTTCACTGAGAGTCCTCTAGGGCACTGGGCATCATCTGAAGCTGTTTTTTAAAAAAATCATAGGAAACGTCAATGGCTCTCTCTCTCTCTCTCTCTCACTAAGTATAGAGCCCCACCTCTCAGCATCACCCATCCCCTTTTCTCTTCTGGCTTTTCTTTTTAAAATCTGCCATAATGCGGAATATGACAACCTCAGTTGAAATATCCATTTTATCAGGGCATCTGGGTGCCTCAGTTGGTTGTGTCTGACTCTTGATATCAGCTCAGGTCATGATCTCATGGTTTGTGGGTTCAAGCCCCACATCGCTGAACAGTGTGGAGACTGTTTGGGACTCTCTCTCTCCTTGCCCCTCACTTGCTTATACTCTTTCTCTCACTCTCAAAATAAATAAATAAACTAAAAAAAAAAAGGAACAAATTAAAAAGTACATGTCCTTTTATCATGATCAACAATAAAAATCAGGAAGATCCTTCCATTGTACATTTCAGACCTTTAAGAATTTCATTTTGCTCCAAGTGGTCTTGTTGAACTGAGTTCTAAGTCTTCCCTATGACTTCCATTTTATTTTTCAAATTTCTTTTTTTATCCACGAGGAATCCATGTATTTGGGTCATGTACACCACCACTCTTTACTACAAATAGGTGTCTTCATGGAAATTCTGATAGTTTGGAAGCAGTTGAATGTACTAAAATCATAGCCAGTATTTCAGCTGCTATTAGCATTCTAGCTAAGGAGAGTTTATTGTTCCAGTTTTAGTCATTATAATACAGTCCTGTTTAATATTGCATGATCTGTGGGTTGCCATAAACTTGGTACAAATTGGAGTGCTGATATAACATGAAATGAAGCGCCTTGTCTGAATGTTGCTTTTGTTTTGCATTTAACAAATTAGTATGTTGACATTTGTCACTGATGGATTTCATTATTTGCTGAAAGGGTTTTAGGGGGTTTGACAGCATGAATGGTTTGTCCTACAGACTTTTGAGAATTGATAAAAGCATCTTTGTTCTTTGTACAAAAGCACAACAGATATCTTATTGATGGGTACACAAAAAGGGATGGCTTGTGTAGCTGCAACATAAAATAAACCAAGAAAATAATTTTTGAGTTGCTACTTATGCTTTTATGTGCTGTTTTCCCTCTCATCCTTTTTTCCCCCCCTGATTAAAGAATGCATTTCATTCACCACAGGAACAAGCTCCAGAGCGATCAGTGATCTTTTAGTAAATTTAAAATATTGGTTTCTTTATGCTCCACTTACATATTGTTTAAGAAAAGTGGTTTTAAAATGTTATAAAAGCAGTTATTATGTAGGGATTGCATTAAATAACTGTCCTAACCCCTCCAATAATAGAGGTAAGAGGAAGGAGCCAGCCTGTGTGGATCAAGAAACTAAGAGTTGCATATAGAAAAGAAAAAAGATAAAAATTTGACTTAAAAGTCTAGTTTAATCAAAACAGTAAAAACACATGTTCTTCTGTCATCTCTTTTCTATAGTTACATGTACAGGGATAACCTTGTTCAAATGCACCTTCTGTCTATGCATCATCGAGCCCTTATTGGAAAGTTGCTCACCTCACACTTTTGCCCCAACCATTTTAAAACTTACCATAAAATGTATTCTGGGAAACACACACACACACACACACACACACACACACACTTCCAGTAAATGCCATGATAGAAAGCTACACATGATGAAATCTATCAGTGATCAGATAATAATGTCCATCACTAACAACTGCCACCACTCAAACTAAAGCAGTCAGACACTGTGCAGAACCATCCATCACCACTGTCATTTCCACAGGGAGTGGAGATCAGGGCCTCTGAGGGGAGGGCTACAGAGGCCCTTGAGCAAGCAGAACATAAAGCAGGTGGGGGGGGCGGTGCAGATCTGATTTTGCACCACAAAAAACACAAACCAAGGGAGGGAAAGTAAGTACCACTTACTGAATGTCTCCCCTGCTAGACTGTGATCTCTCTGACCACCCCAGCCTCTGCCCCTTTTGTTCATGAATGTATCCCAGGCACCCAGCACAGAGCCTGACACTTAGCAGGCTCTCAGTAAACATCTGCTGAGTGAATGGATGGATCAGCACCAGTGTCCACCCTATGTGTCCTGTTTGTGCAACCCAGTATTGGACCAAGAATTTCTGTTCCCTGAGTGAATTCACTTTGTAGACCATGGAACCAACGCTGGTCCTACTGCACACATGTCCAGAGTCCAGTTAGAAAGAAGAGCTGGGCTTGAGTTCCAGCTCCTACCCATGAGCTTGCTGTTTCAGGTCAGTCTTTTCCTCTCTCTGAGCCTTCATTTTCTCCCCCAAAGGGAAAAAATCCACAATCCTCACTAAGCTGTTAAGGTTCAGTTAAAAAGAGAAAGAACAGATGGATGTGAATGGCCTTTTAAAATTATAAGGATATTGCGATTTATTAATTGAAGAATGTCTCTTTTGGGAAGTCACTAATGGGAGAGTTAATTTACTAAAGAAAATACAAACACATTTGTGAGCAACATAATGGTATTTTTAAATCGGGCTTATTGATTTCCCAACACACAGAGTAAAGCTGAACTTGCAGCCTCGTGTGGAATGTGTGGACAATGCTGCTTGGTGACTTTTGCATGCTGCTTCCCAGTCGTCCCTTAGCTGTCATCTCAGGGTCCTTTCTGCAAAGGAGAAAGCTGAAGATCTGAGAGATCTGGTGGTTGGCCCCGGTTCCCACGCAGTATGGTTTCCCAGAGTTTCAGGGTGCAGGGGCCACTGCAAAGTGTGCTCAACCCCACACATCACGTTGTTATGGGCAAAGGTGTGCCCCTTACACACACACATCCCAGCCTCTCCAGAGCTTCTTCCCAAGCAAGATCTTGGGCCTCAGAGTATCAGTGGGACAGCACATTTCCCCCTTCAGTCATCCATGAACTTCTATTGAAACGATCCCTCTGCAAACTGGAGTGCAAGGTATTTTCTCCTTTGAGCCACTCACAAAGGTGTAGGTAGGCAGCTGTCTTTGTGACAGTCTGGAGAAGGAGCTGCCCTGGACATCCAGAAGCCAAGACTCAGTCCCCAACCTGCTCTGAGCCTCAGTTTCCTTCCTTGCTGTTTGGAAGTGGTAGTTGCCCCAAATGACCATTAAGTGCCTTTCCAGCACTAAGACTCTTTGAACTCCAGGTTTCTTCCTTTCCAACTTATGGAAATTATTTTCCCCTCTTTTCCTGAGAGGGGAAGTATAGACCCCAGGCTGTCTCTGACGACTGCCAAAGCGGCTGGTTTTTAATGGAAAGTCAGCTTCCTTCTCAGGTTGCTTAACATAGCAGAAGCTTCTCGAGAACAGAGAAGCCCAATGTTTCCCTCTAGCTTTTTGACGTCATTTGCCTGTGGGTGGGTTCCCGTCCGCCGCCACCTCTCCAACCACACCAAATTTTATTGCACAGATTTAAAAAACACACCTCGGTGTGGCAGGCCACCTCAAGAAGCAGTTTAGCTCAGGAACCCCTGCCGCTAAGCTGTGACCGAGAGAGCTAGTTTCAGTCCAGCCGTGGACTGTGCCAGCATCCCGTCTGGAGGAGTAAATTAGCCATCCTCTCCCTCTGGGCCCCCCGCCAATAAAAGCGGACTGTTCACTTTACACTATCTCATGGGGGATTTGAAGAATCAATTCTAAACACGGACTTGAAAGCACTTAGCGGTCTAAGAGACAGCATAAGAAGGAGGGACTAACATTTGTGGCAAGTTTTCTGTGTGCCGGTACTGAGGTAGGCACTTGACTCTTATTCTTTATTTAACTCAGCTAAATAATCATCATATACAAAACTGTCAAAACAGTTGCTTTTTAGGCCACTATGAACCTAAAACTTTTCAGGAAGACAGTGGAAAGAGGGAGAAAAGGAGAAACCAGACCTACCATAAGCCCCCGAGAAGCTGAATGTGTTTGCCGTACGTTAACACCATCCACACAGAATTAAAAAATCTAGTTATGTTCATTCGCAACTCCCACATATGAGGCATTGGAAATACATCCACTAACACAAATATTTTGCCCTCTTTGTGCTTTCAAATGTCAGAGGGTTCAGCTGAGTGATTGCATCTCTAGCCACTGATAAATCACCAGGAGACATTCATCTTATTCCAATATTTTCCTTTTTAAGTTGAAAATAATTTTGCCAACCCTCCTGGTATATGTTTAGGTGATTAGTCTTAAATGTGCACTAGGTGGTAAATTCAGGAGAACTGAACTTGGTCGCCAAAATAAGCAACGTTGCCCATGACATTATGGAATAAAAACACACACTCGACTTGGTCTCTCCTGCTTTGAGGCTTCAATCGCCTGGTAACGTGAGCAGTGTTCACGGTGAGGCTCGTGTGGAAATCACGCCACACAAAAACTGTGAGTCAGGTCTGTTCTCAGAAGAACTGAGGTAATGGCTATTAATATTTTATTTCATACGTTACAGTGTTTGCTTTTGCAAACACTGTAGTTAAGGTTACCTGCCTTGACGCTCCATCATAACCCAGTTTTTCTTTACGCCAGGCTTTCTTTTCATAGATGTGTTCAACCCAAAGGTCAGTTTGCAGAGCCTTAAAAAAATGAATTAAAGAACGAGAGAGAAAATTTGAAAACAGTTAAGTAAACCGTTAGTTACACACTGAAGGTATGACACCTTTTATACCAAGAAAATAGCATGAAGTGTTCTCTTTTTCTTGTTTGTTGTTCTTTTCCTCCTATGTGAAACTGGTGAGCGGAAAAAAAAAAAAAACCCAACAGACAAAAACAATGTGGTTGAAGCTTTCCTTCAGGGTAGCCCTCTGTCAGTAGGAGAAAAAGCCAAATCTTACCAGAGGGCGCATCCCAGTAATCAGTGGCTGTTAGGTGGGTAACATCCATCTCAGAAGCATTTTGTGACCATGGCTAGAGAAGATGGCGTCCACCAATGTCTGCCCTCAGTCGCCACGAGCTTTGAGTGAGACACCAGTCTCAGGCAAGGGGGCTCCGCTGGTTCTGCTGTAACTGGGATTTTGTGAAACACTTTAGAATAAAATGTCTGGCAGAATTGGGTCTGACATGAATTAGCTGTGGCACAGGCAGCTCTCACCATGTGGAATGAATGAGCTCACTCTCTGGGTCTTTGTGTTCTCATATGTAGAATGGGGAGGGGCAGGTCTCTAAGATCGCTTTTGGATGTACTGTCCAGGGATTCCAGAACCAGTCTCATACCTTCCCCAGCTTCAGTGTTAGCTCATCTCCCTGCCCCAGCCCATCTCCCACCTGTGAGCCAGATTCTACCCAGGCCTTTGAATCCCGTGTTCCTGCCCTGGATCTGCTCCTCTTACTCACCCCCATGACCCCCATGGGCTGAGTTTTTCTCCTTGACAGTGCTCCCTGTGCTCACCTCTCCTCCCCACCTCCAGTCCTCCATCAAAATGAACCTGTTCTCTTTCCCAGAGCCCTTCCTGGCAGCTGGCTAAACAAATATCGCGTGCATGTTCATCCTGTGCACAGTGGCTATGAAACAGTGTGCTGTCTATCTCCCCCTGGGCCCTGGGACCATGTAATACCTGAATCCATGGGGGCTGACTCTATTACGGAAGGGTCAGGTGTCTTTGTGAGGCTGGGTCACTAAAATCACACCACTCGGTTGCCATTCCAGCTTCTCTGCCATGACACCCCAGCCTCATTGCCTCTGGCTTCCGGACATGGGTCTTAGGTGGCCGTTAGGCACCCAGCGCATCAGCTGCGGATACACTCGGCTTCCCTCAGGGCGTGGGAGTGATCGCTGCTCCAGTCTCCCTGTTCTGGCCCACTCCTGCTTTTGCTTTTGACTTCAGGATCTGCTCCTGACCTGAGATGCCCAGCTTCACACTGAGTTGGCCTTGGCCAGAGAGGGCTCTGATCTGGGGCACTGACCTAGGCAGGGTCCACCTCTTTCTGAGGACAACGCAGTGTCATTTGCCCAGGATCTGTCATCTGCACTTTTCCGCAGTGGGATGCAACAGTGTTTCTAATTCCCTGCTGCTTGAGAAGTATGGGAATTTTCCCAGATCTCGTGGCAGCTCCTGACATTGCTGCAGAGCAGGATCTTGGGTGGGGGAGGGACAGTCGATAGGATGAGCCATATGAGATCGCTCATCTTTGGACGTTGAGAATGGTCAAATATCAGCAGTTTCATGTGGTTCGTCCCAAAAGTTGTAAAGATGGAGGAGAGTCAGGGCCTTGTCCTGTTTTTATTTGCCTAATCAGCATGCTGGGTTTTGCTTGGAGTGTTACGTTACAGAAATGTCAGTATTCTACATCGAAGGATGTTAGTGTAGGTTCTACTACTACTGCTACTCCTTATGCTATTATTATGATGACCACTACTGGAGGTCACTTGAGAAACAATTGATAGCAGTAGAGGGAATGCTAACCCACCCCCTAAGAGTCACTGCGGGCATGGCCTCAGCCCCTGGTCTTTTGCCTTTGGAACTAGTTATTTAAAACGAACTTTCTCCTAGTCCCGTTCTTGTCTTGTTTGGCCAGTGTGGTTAGTTATGGCGATAGGGGACGTTGGGTGATCAATGGCCTCCGACAGTGTGGCTGCCACAGTTTCATTTTCAAAATGTCATGGCAATAAAAAAGTCACTTGCTAATAAAAGGTGGGATTCATTGCGAGTGGCGTTCACATCCATGCTGTCACTGCCTCACCCAGATTTCTCAGAGCGGCCGCTGGCTGAGTGTCATAGCTGTATGATGTCATTTCAATCATAACGTAATTTTCCAGCTGGCCAGGATGGAAAAGGGGCTTATTATTGTGGCATGTTTTCCACTGTGTCTGAAAGAAAATGAAGCAGACATGGATATATGGCAGTATCAGTTCTGTTTTTACAGGTGTGTCTGAAGGATACAAGGTACCTTTTACTTGTAATAGAAATGTGACTCTATGGCAAAAGAAATTTAAAAAAAAAGTTTTCTCAAGAGATTTAAAGTATATACATAACTAGTGTTGGAAACTGGCCTGGACTACGTTCAGCTCAAAGAACTAGGGGAAGGCTTCCCAGTCTCTGGTCTCGTTCCTGTCCCTACTGATGGGACTCTGGCTTAATCTTTGCCTTGATTTTTCCGAGAAGAAAATGGAGACAGCTCCCCCCAAGATATTTGTCTGCTTGTTTTTAACCTTTCACTGAAGGACAACACATTGCAGAAAAGTGCACAGCTTAAGTGTACAGCTCATCGAGCATTCACAAACTGAATATAGCTTTGTAACTAGCACCCTGATCAAGAAGCAGAATGCGACCAATGCCCCAGAAGAACCCATGCCCCCCCTCCTTCCAGTCACCTCCCTCCTGACACACACAAGGCCCAATGTCCTGACTTCTAAAAGCAGTGAGACCCATGTCAGACTTCTGACCTGAAGAATGGTAAAATGGAGATCTGTGTTGTTTTAAGCCTCTAAATTTGTAGTGATTTGTTATAGCAGCAACAGGAAACTGATACAGTGTTGCAGCTGGTAAATGGGAGAACCATGAGTTAAACCCATGGCTCTGTCCCCAAAGCTTGAGTTCTTAAAAATCACCATAATATATAGATAGCATTACCTTTAGCTTGAATGGGTTTCAGTCTTCTGTGGAGGATAAGAAGGTAAAATAAGAGTCCAGATGTCAGCCAGCATCAGGGTAAGTTGGGAAATAGGTAGAATATGGCTTTGAAGTACATACTGTTGCCCATCCTGCAGTCCCTGCGTTCAAACTGCCTCCTGTCTAGAAAAATATGAGATACATTACTAACACTTAAGGGTGAATTCTTTTAGCACAGTAGCTCTTCTGGAAGTATTTGCATTCTAAGAGACCCAAGGAGTGGCTCTTTAACATCTATGAGAAGGACCGGCTGAACTCGGGTGCTGTGGCTGGCCCTACATCTATATGCAAACCCCTTCTTCCTGCCCACCTCTGCCATGGAATCAGAAAAAGCCAAAGAGACTCTTCCCCATGCTGCTTTACAGCCTTGGGTAACCAGTGAGAGGAAATCTGCTCTGGGCTTTCTGGAGCAAGTTTTGCTTTCTTGATGAAAGCAATAGATATTGCTGGCACAGCACCCCTTTTCTCCTGCCTTTTTGTTTTATGTTGAACATGAATGTGATGCCTGGAGCTGCGGTAGCCAACTTGAGACCATGAGATGGCAGGTGTGAGGACGAAAGTGAAAATAGGAAGGATGGCTGGCAGAATGGGATGATAGAAAGATCTAGAGCTCTGACTGGCATTGCTGAGTCACTGAACCAACCCCAGCAACCACCCTCTTCTGGACGTCTTGTTATAGGAAAGAAGAGAACCCCTCTTCGTGTGTACCAGTGTGAGTTGTCTTTTCTGTTAAATGAAAAGCTTAGTTAAAAACCAGAAGACTGAAGAGTGAAACCTTTTATTTGTTTATTTTTCGTTTCTGGTGCACTTTATTACCTTTTAAAGGGAAATGCTGTTAAGTTCAAAACCTCTGAGAATGACCCTCTGCCCCATACTTTCTAGGACCACCCTGGAAAATATGAGGCATATTGTCTGTTTATATCCTCAAGCATGCTGTTAGTCTATTTGTGGAGTCAAATAAAGATTAGGGAATATGGCTATTGTTCTTAAAAGCAAAGTTATTTATGAACCTCCAACAGTCAGGTGATCCCTTGTCCTTAATGGCACTTACTGATGCAGATGAGTACTTTCAAAAACTCAGAGAGACATTTACTTCCTGAGCAATTACTAAGAAGATCCCTGACCGGATAAAGACAACTTGAGCAGGCTAATCCTTTCAGCAAAGGTGGTGATATATATTGTGGCAGCTGAATGCTTTTTTACAGCCTAAAGAGAACAATCAGCGAATTCATTCATTTAATTCATGAATTTCCCTTCTATTTACACTTTAAACAAACATGCCAGTTGTTTGCTTAGCTAACAAGCTCTGCCTTCATTATAAGCCATTAGTGACTAGTAATAATTGAAACTGTGTTTGGATTTCAAAAATACAATCAACCTGATTAATTCCACTCTTAGTAATATGGAATTTGTAGTGAATGGCTTGAGCGAGGCAGGAGTTTGTGTCTTTGTCCTCTCCACGAAGCAAGAGTCTGCTAAACTGTTTTATAGACACCAACAAGTTTGACAGTAGAATGTTTCATGAAAAACTAAGAGATTAAATCCACATGCTTATAAGGAGTGAGGCAGCAGATGAAAATGAGTGCATGGCAGAGGATTCCCTAGAACACTTCGTCTTCTCTGCCTACTTTTAATAGAGACGCAGGTAGAAGAAATATTTCACTTTGCCCTTACTCCTGCTGTAAGAAAGGGGGAGAAAAAACACACAAGTGGACTCAGCCAGTGGTGGGGAGACAGAAAGGAGTGGTGGGGAGCTGGGGTCTGAGGGCCCAGGCTCCCACTCAAAGGGTCACCTGCTATTCAGCTGCAGTTGCTACATGGGAATATGGGTTTAGTGTGGCCAAATCTTTCAAATTTTCAGTATAATTAGAAAATCTGGATCTCAAGGTGAAATACTCCCACTTAGAAACTTTGACGGTGGATTTTTTTTTTTTTTTTTTTTTTTTTTAATTAGAGCAATACAGCCACCACAATGTAAATCAGTGGCTCTCCGAGTGTGATCCCTGGACCAGCAACATCAGCATCACCTGGGAACTCATAGAAATGTAGAATCTCAGACCCCAACCAGGCCTGTGAGTCAGACTCTGGAGGTGGGGGCCCGATGATCTATTCTAACGAGCCCTCCAGGTAGGGTTGCCAGGTTTAGCAGATAATGCACGGGGCATGACATACCCTAAAAAATTATTCATTGTTTATCTGAAATCCACATTTAACTGGGTGTCTTGTATTTATCTAGCAACCCTACCTCTGGATGATTCTGAAACACACTGGTGTTGATCAAGCAAAACACATACATAAGCCAGGCTGCCTGTGTTTGAGTCAGATTTGACATCTGCTATGGGGTCTTGGACCAGCGATGTAACTTCTTTGTGGCTTGGTTTATTTGTGTGTAAAATGGGGGATAGTAATATCTCCCTCACGGGATTGTTAGAATTGAACGGGTTAGTGAATGTAAAGTATTTAGAACCATGCCTGGGTGAGAGTAAGCAAGGTCTTCAGAGTTTACCATCATCATTATTTTGTTTTTCCTCTCATTTTTCTCCACTACCGCCACCACCATTGGACCAACCAGCAGGGAGTACTTGAACTCAGCTTCCTTTAATTCTGTCTTCCTGGATCTACCTTTGATTTAGTTAGAGATCTGAGTTACCTCATACCCTAAGGTAGCTCTGGTGCTTGTTCCTACACAGAGTACCCTAGTGCTTTGGAAGCTAGCTGACAGTGTGGCTGTCTGGCAGGAGGACCCTGTGCCTTCTGCATAGATCTGCTTCCAGGAGTCATTCTATCAGTTTGCAGCACCCTGCTGTGTTCAGGCCTATCGCTGTCCAGACCCACCTTTTTGCCCCCTGTATGCTTTCATCAGCCCCCTGCACAGCACTTAAACATATTCCTAAGTACATCTTGAGGTTTCAGATTCCCAGAGTGCCTCTCAGTGGTGGAAGCAACTGATGACCTCCCCTCCACCCCAGTTAAATTTCTGAGTACTCTTGGGGAAATTCCCGCAATTTCTTTCTCTAGACAAGGAACATGGGAGGACGTGGTTTGTGGATCCAAAGAGTGCTCACACCGTATTTCAAGGGAAACCCATAACCATGTGGTTCTTACTGAGGGTGGTGCAAACTGCCTGAACATATTCCTTCATCGAAGCAGCTTTCCAGGCTTCCACCTGGCCACGAATGACAGACCTGTACACGCAGCAAAAACCGACTGGATGAGATATTATGGTGCTGAGTTGCGCCATTTTGTTGCTAATATGAGAATGAAGCAAAATGCATTATTTTATTAAATAAAATTTCCCCTGTATCACAGGGGAAGCTAATTTTATTAGCTCTTTTTATGGGAACAAACATCATCACCCTGGTTGGGGAGGACGGGAGCAGGGGGTGAAGGAGTGGAATCACATTTTGTCATCCGTGTGCTTTTGTGGAGGCTGCCAACATGTTTTAATTGGTAATTACTTACCAGGAGAGTTCTCCAGATCCTGCAGGACACAGCTCTTGGTTCATAAGTAATTTAGTGATTTCAAAAGACATGCTCAACTACAATAAATATTGTTCATGTAGTTTTGGTATGGGTAGGTCCCCGGTGTCCAAAACATCAGAGTGTTCAGTAACTTCAAAAAAACCTGTTTCTTGGGGCACCTGGGTGGCTCAGTTGGTTAAGTGTTCGACTCTTGGTTTTGGCTCTGGCCATGATCTCACGATCTCACGGTCTGAGCCCACGTGGGGCCCTGCACTGATAGCAGGGGGTCTACTTGGGATCTTCTCTGTCCTTCTCTCTCTGCCCCACTCAAGCTCATGTGCTCTCTCCCTGTCTCTCTCAAAATAAATAAATAAACTTAAAAAAAAAAAAAAAAAAGCTCTTTCTTTGTTTTCGTCTGTGAAAATCCAAAGACTCCTTAGGTAGACATTGCACATTAGGATTCAGAAGGAAAGGAGTCCAAATCTGGTTGGATAATTCAAATACTAGTTCTACCTATGATTCTTAAGCTTCACTTGTGGCTTTATTTAGCTTTTTAGATCAGCATAACCACGAGATACCAACCGCCACCGCCTTCCTCAGGCAGGGTAGCCCCAGTTAGATGTAGCCAACTCCTGATAGCTCATTGCTAGCACTGTCTCCACTTTTCATTCAGGGCTGAGGTCTAGACAGCATTCCCAATGGACTGATTGCCCAGCGGTGCAGGAGTACGGTGTCTATTGCTCTGCTTTTTGACAGCTAAGCACTCTGCCAAAGAAAATCTCTGTTTTCTCAAGTCGGAAGTGATCTTTGTGTTTGCTAGAACGAGAGGTGGTCTCTGCGTTTTGTTGCTGCCATGCTATGATTTTTTCCATTAGCAAGAGGCCAAGGCCAACACTAAACAAAGTTGTGAAGTGGGCAAAAATGTTTTGGTGTCCCCAGCGCCAGCCCTTTTTCCCTCCTTGTGCCTCACTTGGAACCCCATCTCTCCTCCCAGCTGTCATCTGTGCTCAGCTATTGAGCCTTTCTCTGTCCGCCATGAGCCCCATACTGAACCCTGGTAGGATGCACACCTCAGTGTGCAATGAAACCATGAGCTTCTTCACCTAAGGTTACTGCTTTAAACCAGAGAGGAGAAAGATTGTAGCCCCTGTCCATAGGTTTATTTGCTTTGACCTGGGGTTTGAAAAAATTGCTGCCTATTTCCCCCTATTGTTTTCTACTTCCATCTTGTAGTTACCTATTTCCCTATATTATTATCACCCTCTAATCTACTTCCTTCATCTTGTTATTTGCTTCCCATCTTGTTGTCTATTTCCTCCTTCCTTTTGTAATCTGCTTTTCTCATTTGATCTGTTTCCCCCTCTCCTTGACTGCTTCCCCCTCTCCTTGTCTATTTCTCTGTCTCCTTGTGTGCTCCTCCCATCTTTTTGTCTACTCCCCTTATCTTTTTATCCATTTCCCCCATCTCTGCATCCCTCATTGTATTATGTTCTTGGCTCCTGTAAACCTTTGAGCTTGCGACCTGCTTTAAACCATCTCTTCTTGAAAAAAATTTCAGAGGATTGTTGCAGGCAGTGAACCTACTCTGTGTGATGCTATAATGGTGGTTACATGTCATACATTTGTCCAAACCCATAGAAAATGCCCCACACCAACAGTGAAACTAATGTAAACTGTAGACTGTGAAAATGATGCATCAAGGTAGATTCATCAATTACAATAACAAATGCACCATTTTGGTGGGGGATGTTGATAGTAGGGGAGGTTATACATTTGTGGGCAGAGGGGTATATAGAACTCTCTGTTCCCTGCTGCTCCGTTTTGCAGAACCTAAGTTTTGAACCTAAGACAGCTCTAAAAAATAAAGTCTATTTAGGAAAAGGAACATCAGGAGTTAGCAAAAATGGGTGGGAGATAGAAGGCAGGGAGAGTCTGGCATGTTCCTGGCCTCCTAGGGATGGGCCTAAGCACCTTTGCACCTGCTTGTCTAAGCATCCCCTTGTGGTGGTCCATGAGGGACTCCTGTAGGACAGGGTTAGAAAGAATGAGGTGCTACATTCAGGAATTTAGGCCCTTTGAAGGCATCAGAAGTGGAGTGGTAATGTTTTCCTCGCTTTGCCCCCTGTCCCTTCCATCCTCACCTGCTTTCCCACAAGGAAGAGGCTGAAGGTCTACCGATCAAAAGTCTGGTAACCCTGGCCGGTTCTGGCTGTGACATACATTTAGGGAACAGAGGTCCCAGGGCATGGCTGGTGGCTTCCCTTGGGTGGACTCTGAAGATGGGGCTCCATCAAGGACATTATTGCACCACTGGGCTTGAGCTAGCACAGGGGATGGGAGCCCAGAAATTGCAGATCTAAACCAAATGACCCTGGGCAGAGTTGGGCAGAGTAAGGCTTCAGGGTCAAGACTGTATGAATAGAAATACTCCATAAGTCACTTTACCTTTTTCTACCTCACTTTTAGAATCTGTAAAATGGGGATAATAATAAAATCTATCTCCTGAGGTCATGAGATAGATCAGATTATATATATATATATATATATATATATATATATATATATATATATCATATAGTGCCCAGCACATAGCAAGCACTCAAGCAATATGAATCTTTAGAAGGAAGATTTGCTTTTGGTAGAAGCCTCTGGAATGTGGTCTGGGGATCCTCTTAGTCACTCTCTGCTGTAGTTATTTGGTAGTTTCAGCCAAAATCCATTTAGGTAGGGGTGCCTGGGTGGCTCAGTTGGTTGAGCGTCTGACTCTTGGTTTTGGCTCATTTCATGATCTCACAGTTCATAAGTTCAAGCCCCATATCAGGCTCTGCGCTGACAGCAGAGTCTGCTTAGGATTCTTTCTCTCTCCCTCTCCCTCTCTCTCTCAAAATAAATAAATAAAAACTTAAAAACCTGAATTCATTTAGGAAAATGAGTAGATGTTTTGCCACCTGTTTGCTATTCAGAATTTTTAAAGGAAAACTTATGCTAATGTTAGCCTTTTCTCCCAAACCTAGATCTCAGTGTTGATCAGATGTAGTAGGTTTTCTTCAAGGTTTTAGAGCTGGTTTCTACCCCAAGCTCCTGAAAGTCCCATATCCCTGAAAGAACATTCCCTCATCTCCTACAGCTCCAGTGTAAAAACTACCTTGTGTGACCACAGTGGGATGCCAGATGGGGCAAATGAAGCATAACTAGTTCCTACTGAGCAGTCTCGGAGCCAGATGGGAGCAGGGGCTCTCCAGGTCATCTGGGCCACCCCTTTGCCTTTGGGACCACAGATGCCTCCCCTACATCAGACTGCATGCCAGAGATAGGGACTACAGGATTTCATTGCAGAGAAGAGGGGCTCCAGATTGAGCATTTTTGTTTGTAAACACATTGGTTGAAGGGCTTGACATGTATCACGCTAACCTTAAGGATGAAAGAGAAAACACATTCTGAATCTTAGGGAGTGGTAACTAAGATTTGGTCTCCCTTGCAGATTGCCCCAGGCTACTATGAATTTACTTTTAGCTGTCCAAATTAAATTAGCAAGTAATTAAGTCATGCAAGCAAAAGCTGCTTTCACATGATTATGAGACCCTTAAAACTATCCAGGTTGACTTTGCAGGGAAAAGAGCCTCTTTCCTGGTTTCTTCCTTCCTCCCCATAATGGGACATTGGAGTCCACGTATTGTTGAGATTGTGAAAAACTGAACCGCTAAGAAGTTCAAGCTCGAAGGCTATAAATCTGTTTCCTGGATGCCCCTCCCAAGGATCTGTAGAAAAAGTGAATCTGCTCCTCCTCCCCCCACCCCCCCACCCCGGGGGAATTGGGATCAGCTCCAGTATGATGGGAGGGGTGGCCTTAACCAAAAGCCATTTCCTGTCTCGGTCCCACCAGCAGCCTGCTCTGACCCGCTGGGCGGCAACGTGGAGCTGGAGCCCCTAAGTGCTGTACCTCTCCCTGGGCAGCAAGATGGGCCACACTGGTCACGTCTCCCTGGACAAAGCTGAAATAAATCACACACCAGCCCCTGCTTAAGATCTGATGAAATTCTCCATTTCCGTTCCAAATTGAATTCCTCCCGAAGGATTGGAGCAGCTCTTGAGAGTAATGAAGGCACTCCTTCCTCCTCTGCTAGAAGCATGTTTTACATTAACAGACACAGCCTTCTAATCTGGATGGAGAGGTAGCTTTTAGGAACAGTCCTGGGAAGCTGTTTTCAGGCCAGAAATGATATTTTTAATCTCGAGGGGCAAGGCAGCAGACATCCACCACCACGTGGCCTCTGTCGGGAGCAGCCCTGCTGGTGGTCCCCTGGGAAAGAATGGGAACACGTGTCCTGCTGTCGCTCTGTGCCGCCCCCCTCCTCTGCCCCCTGTCCTCCTCCGACCACTTGTAGCAAGGGAGAATTTATGATACAACCCAGGAGGCTTCTGCTTTTTGAGAGTTGGAAGTATTACTTTTCTGCCCATCTCTTATTTGGGAAAAGTGATAAATTCTGTGAATTTAAAAAGAAAACAGTTTTTAGGATGAAGATATCATTGAAGTGATTATCTTCATCCTTTGCAGTGATGAATCGACAATTTGGCATATTGTAGAGGCAGCTGACACAGGCCCTTTTAGGGGGAAACAAGACAACCTGTTTTCAAATGGGCCTTGTCAGAGTGAAGACAGATGACCCACTGGCTGATTAGGACCATGAATAAGGTTCTGAGAATGCGGGAATGTGTGAGGAGCCCAGGGGTGAAACTTATAAATCAAGGTTAAGGTAGAAGTAGAAAATTCTAAACATCCATCCTGTTTTGAAGGTGGGCAGGAAGTAGATTATCTGCCAGTAAAGGAGTATTTAATATTACTCCTTAAAGTGAGTTTAAGAGCATTATACTTTTCCTCACTCACTGTTGAAAAAAAAAAACAGGGTAAAAATCATACGTAACATGAGCAATTCTGACATTTAGGGTCGACAGGAGGAAATTCTCCTTAAAAGTAAATTCTATTGGTCCTTTTGTGTCAGAATTTTGTTAATAACCCTTGAGAAAGATTATCAAAACCTTACTCCATTTTTAATCCATGTTTTTAATTTAGTTTTAAGAAAGAAGCCATTTTCTTCATAGGGAAATACCACCCCAGAGTCGCCCACAGGTAAAAAGCCAAGCTCAGAGTGCAGACTCCACTGCAGGAGGATTTGGGGTCTGGTTCTCAACTGGAAAATTGCTTTTCAGGGAGAAGGTCATGTTTTCCACTGATAATAGGGTCACTTATATCAAATGAAACACCCTTCCTTCCGGCCCAGGAGGATATTTAAGCTTTGATCTTTCTCCGAAGACAGTAGGAAATCCTTATATTCCTGGCTAGGAAGAAGGGCCTGGGGATGGGAAGTGGGAATGTAGGATTCCAGCCACGCTGGTCCCGTCCTGAGCCCGGCCAAGACGCACGGAGGCCAGGCCGGGTGGAGTCTCCACAGCACTGGCAGGTGGGGAGGGAGGTCTGGCGGAGACAACAAAGGCCGTTGGAGGGAAAAGATTAAAGGGCAGGAAAGCGCACAGCCACCCCTCACCCCCCACGCAGCTGCTTTTGTGCATTCCTTCAGGCTCTCTAGACTTTGATATTTGCATAAATGGGCCTTGGCTGGACTTCCACGTTGGGACAGAACAGGGAGCCATCACCGAGGACGGGGCAGGCATTTTCTTCGTGGACAGTCTGGCCGTGACTTCACAGTCATCAGCTTGTGTAACCTTCGTGGGTTGAGTGGACTGGTCAGTCGTCCAGTCTCTGTAACTACGTGCGCACCGTCTGTGTCTCTGGCCAGCAGACCCTTCCGATGCAGACTCCTCTTTGAGCCTGTTTACAAGGCCTGCAGTTACTTCTGTTTTGTTTTAGCCAAAAGGGCCAAGCGCTGCCAGCAGTATGTCTGGAATGTTATTTACTTGGTACATTTCTGTGGCTTTCCTTTGTAGCGCTGCACATGCCAGAGCAAGGGGTCATTTACTCGAAAATGCCAGGTTTCACAGTTTGTCTTCTCTATGGGGTGACTTTCTCAGTAAGAAGGTTAGCTCCTGTGCCTGTCAGTTCCTTCCTCCCTTGCTTCCATCGGCCCTCCTGTCCTCCCTTCTTCCCTGCCTTCCTTTTTTGTTTTCTGATTCTGTCCTCTGAACTACTGCTGGTGGCTGCTGCATTGCCCCCCTCCCCCACCCGCCGCATCCTAAATGCCCCAACCACACGTTTTAATTCCTGGGGTTTCTGGTGGACTCTGCTGAGGGCCTGGCAGACACTTCATTTGCGTGCTTGCCCTGTTATTATTTCACATGAAAGCTGTCTATTTTGGCACACGTGGCTCCTACGATTTCAGTGGAGCTCTCCGAGCTGAATGGGAGATGTTGTGCAAGGGAAATACAGGTGGGGTTTTCTCTACTGGTGGCCGTGGGGGCGGAGGACAAATCTGCAAGCAGTCCCGGCTTGTGCAGAGCCGGCGTGGTAGCAAACAAATGGCTTTTGAAGGAGGGAACCCGTGTGTACAGTTTCTTAATTTGGGAGGTTTCCCAACTGTTCTTGTTCAAATGAAGGAGGAGGGATTTTTTTTTTTTTTAAGGCAAATTCTTCATTAATAAAAGTGTAAACAAGTCCTGGATAAATGAAAAATGTGGAAGGTGGAAGCAGAGGAGGTTTTCTATCTGCCTCTTCTTTTTTTCAGCCTCCCTTCCTCCCATTTGTCTATGCAATCTAATCATGGTATTTGGGGTTTTAAAACAAGGTATGGAAAATGAGATTAGATAAATCTCCCCAGCTGGGGCCAGCCCTGGGGCCATTTGCACACCTGGGTGTGTTGGCTCCCCCCACCCCCTGCCTAATTTTGTTATGTCATGTGAATGTATAAGCAGCTACAGATAGGAGATGATACCTTTGAAAATCTTTGCCTTACAGAGACTGGGCCTTCATCTGAGTCTCTCAGAAACCTCACCCATCCACGGCACCTGTTAGTGTGTTAACTCCATAACCAGCCCCAGTCCGAAATGGAAAATTTTTGGTTCCATTCTTCTCGGCCTTTCCTGTCCTTCTGCATGACTTCTCAATTTGCGTGTAAGCTGCTCGGATTTTTGGCTGAAGGGGCTTCTTTGATCACTCTGTTGACAGCATGGGCTTCACAGTCTCACACCTGCTCTTCTTTTACAGTCCAGATTTCAGAGTAAATGCTTCCATTGCCTTGTAATTTCTTCGGCATAAAACTTTGGTGCAGGTTACTCATTACAGGTAATAGCCGTTGGGTGACGGAGACGACTGCTTGGCACAAACGGCCACCTGAACCGCTGCCAGAAACGTAAACTGCCACTTTATTTGTTTCTGAAAGCATCTAAGCTGCAAGCCTATCCGTCATGATCTGGCATGCACATGATAATAACAGGCTCGCCAGGCTGAGAAAGCCGCCCCATGGGGCAACCACGAGGGCAGGCTCTAACAAGACTCCGTGTGTTTTCTCCCCCATTATCCACAGCCCACACATCATCTTCCTCTCTCAGAGCGTCTTGACGGGAAACAGCCATCTCTGTGGGACCCGTCTCTGCCATGAAATCGCTCACGCCTGGTTTGGCCTAGCCATCGGGGCCCGGGACTGGACGGAGGAGTGGCTGAGCGAAGGGTTCGCCACTCACTTGGAAGATGTGTTCTGGGCCAAAGCACAGCAGGTAGGTTTACAGTGACCCTAAGCATTTCCCCACCCAGAGTCAGATTCTCTTCACAGGCATCTGTTCATTCAACAGATATGTAGAGGGCTTATTGTGCACCAGGACTGTGCTGCTTGCTGGGGAGAGAGCTGTGTAAACAGAGAAAAGTCCCTGAGCCCTGGGGGTTCTCAATGCAGGGATAGGAGAGAGAATGGGGAAACAGACAAACACATCTGTAACACGTCAGGTGGTGAGGACTGGAAGGCAGATGAAGCCAGAGAGAGTGGTGGGAAGCTGAGTTTTAGAAGGCACTAGAGGGCTCTCTGATAGTGGACATTTGAGCAAAGACTAGGAGCTCAGGTCAGGCTGTGGCATACCCAGGCACTCCCTTGTGGTTATGGTTGTGGTGATGTTGACTGTGTATGGTTTTGGTTCTTTACTAATAAGATAAAAATTTAAATCGGGATTTGTCATCTCAGATGTCTGCTGGCAACTAATGAAGACTGAAACGCGGCTGGTGTAATAGGTTAGGGAGGGGTGAGGCCTCAGGCCAACTGGGAGCTGCGCATCAGTGAGGGCCAATTGTCATCGTGTGGACGGGAGGGCTCGGGGGAGCCTGGACTCGTAGTTGTTTAAAGGAAGTTCTCAATCTGGATTTTTATGTGAAATTTAGTAATTTAAAGAATACTATGCCAAGCAAACATACCCAGAGGTATGGGCAACACTTTCCCAGTTTACAACCTCTGCTTTAAAGAATTGGATGCCAGTGCTAATGAGGATATGGCAGCTAAACTGGTTCCTGCTTATGTTTTAGTTCCAAATATTTGGTCACTTCTCTTCCCTGCCATCCCCACCCTTTACACGCTTACTGGACTAGTTAACATTTTCTGAAATCTTCAAGTTTGTGCATACCTGTGTGGTTTTGTTCGAGTTCCTTCTGCCTGTTGAAATCCTGTTTATTTTTCACTAACCAGCTCAAGATCACCTACTCTGAATAGCCCAGACTGATCAGTCCACTCCCAATTCAATACTTACTCTTCTAGAAGCTTTGAACTCCCCCCAGTATTTGGTACCTGCCTCTTTTCCCTCACTTTTTTCTTTTTCCCTCAAACCTCGCAACTAGACTGTGACCTCTTCCCGAATGGAGCTAAATCTTACTCGCCCTCCCACCCTCTCTGCCCCTTGGCCTGCAGCATGCACCCTGTGTCCCCTGCCACACAGTGAAGAGCAGCCACGTGGCAGGTTTGGGAAAGGTGGCTGGGTTTGGAGTCAGACCAGGTGTGGAATCCCACCTCTGCTGTTCACCAGCTCTGTAAGTGTGGGTAATTTATGTAGCCTCCCTGAGCCTCAGTTTCCTCATTTGGAAAATGGGTATAAGAATAAACATTTGCACTGTGAATGGGAAAATTATGAATGACACATGGAGCTTGTGCAAGAAATACCAGTTCTCCTTTTCTGCTCTCTTTCTCTTTGTATTTTCCACCATATGACGCACAGTAGACATTTAGCAAGGGTTAAATAGGCTAATATCAATGAGCCTCTGTCAACATCCCTTTTCTCAGGTGCTTCTGTCCTGAGACAATCAGATTTGTGCTATTCTTGATAAGTGTGAAATTTATTTCAGGCATGTAATGATGATCTCTCTGTTCATCATCTCCATCCCCACGAAGCGCTCCTCCTTTGGCTTTGCCCCTGCCCATAGTTTCAGGGGATCACGCCTGAGTCTCATTGCATAGGTCCTGCCTCTTACTGCCCTGAATATGTTCATCTCCACTAGCAGAGACATGAAGCCAGTCTGGCCTCATCTCACAGCTGCATACCTTCTGTGTGTCCATCTGTGTTAGACCTGTAGAGATAATAAGATGGGTAAGACACAACCCTGCTCTGAAAGAGGTCATAGTTGAACTGTGAAGATAAGAAAAGCACACAGTAGACAATAAGTTAGAAGAGAGAGGTAAACACCGAATATTGTATGGCTTCAAAGGTGGGAGAGGTCAGGTCTGAGCTGATCCAGAAAGTCTTCTTGGAGGAGGTGACTTCTGACATGGGCCTCAAAGGGAAAGCAGGAGTTGAGGTTTCTTTATCCCTCCTTTCCCCTTAACCTGGCGCAGGAGACAACCCACCTCATCATCCTTTACTCTCTGGGCAATAACTCTTCTATATGTGAAAACACTTTGGTCTGAAATAAAGTGGCCATTCCAGATTTTAGCACAAAGTTTGGAAACATTTCCAGAGCACGTGGATCACTGTAGCTCCTTCCTTGAAGGGAGGTCTGAGTGTGTGCAGCAGACCTCCCAAGCATGAGAGGAGGGCTCTTTGGGGCAGGGAAGGGTGCACCGGCTCACAGGACTCTCCTGGCCAGCAGTGGATGTCACCAGGGAAGAGGTCATGAGGCACACTGGCCACTTGGCTGCCCAGATGACTGTGCTGTGCAGCACTGAACATTAGCAAGCAGGGCAAAGTGGGGAGGGGGAAGTCACTGAATGAGGAGATACAAAGTGGCATTCCATAGGGAGAAGTGAATTGAGTTAGCTGCAAGATTGTATCATATAACTTGTCATCAACCCTGATAAAAATCTAAACTCCTTCACAGGTGTCTTAGCTCAGGCTGCCATAACACAATGCCACAGACTGGGAGGCTTAAACAACACTTGTTTTCTCATAGTTCTGGAGGCTAAAAATCCAAGGTCAATGTGCTGATAGGCTTGAGTTCTGGGGAGACCTTTCTCTCCTAGCTTGGTGATGGTCACCTCTCACTATGTCCTTCCATGGCCTCTCCTCTGCACATGTGGAGAGAGAGCTCTGGCGTGTCTTCCTCTACTTGTAGGGACCCCATTCCTGTTGGACCAGGGCCCATCCTAATAACCTCATTAACCTTAATTACCTACTTAAAGGTCCCGTCTCCAAATAGAGTCACATTGGAGGTTAGGGCTTCAACATACGAATTTTCCATAGCAACAGAGCACACAGAACCTATTGATCATCTGGCCTCTGCTGGCTACTTGACACCTCCCCAATAATAGCATGCTCCCAGCCTGACCATATCCTTCACCATTCTGTAAACACATCACACTCTTTCTAGGCCCCATGAACCTTGCACATGCTTTCCCTCTGCCTGAAATTCCTCCTCCCCTGGCTGACTCCTCCTGTCCCTGGGGATCAGCACAGGCCCCAGCACCTCCTCAGGAAAGCCTTCTGACTCACCTGGCTGGCCAGAGGGCATCTAGATTCTTCCTTAACCTCTACCATGACTGCACTCTAATGGCTGGTGTTCTTATCAGTCTTCCTGGAGTACAGACTGTGTCCGTAATGTACCCAGGGCCTGGCAGAGACTCAGTAAATATCTGTTGAATGAGCCATTAAGGCTCTTTAGTTTCCAGAAATGCCTGTTGATACTGACATTTCCCTCCCTAGTGGATGTTCTGCTGCCGTCCCTTACAGAGACTTTAGCCGAAGGGCCTCATGAGCCCAGTGACAGCTGCCCGATTCTCACTAGCAGGGCAGGGAGTGATGGTGCTCCCCTCCCCCAGACTCAGTCCAGGCAGTACACTCTTTCTGGTTATATGCAGACAGAATCATCTGGGCTGCATTAGCAGGCTCCACTGTAAACAGCCCTTAACAAAACTGAGGGCTGGGAAAAGTAGGAGGTAAATGGAGGGGACCTGCCCCACCCTGTGCAGAAAGACAAAGCAGGAAAGGTCTGGATGGAATCAGAGTGGAAATGGCCCCCTAGGGAAGCCTGCTCTCTTGGGGCCAGGGTTGTGTGAAGGGTGGGTCTAGGACCAGGGGGCGCCTTCCAAACAGCCAGGCCCAGCTCTGTCACCAGCAGAAGAGTGAGCAGCTGGCTCTTTGAGGACCCGCCAGACCCCCTCTGCCCTCTGACTTTTCTGGTGGGGCACAAGGCACGGTGGAGAGACCATCACCCTGAAACTGAGCAAGCTGCTGCTTTGGGCGGCTGTGACCCACACAAGGACAACAGTGACCGTGTTTTGTGCACATGTGTTTGTGTGTCTGTGGCCCAAGCAGCTGGACCCCCACGAGGCCCAGGAGCAGCAGGAGCTGAAGGCTTGTCTACGCTGGTGTCGTCTCCAGGACGAGGTGCGGAACTCCCCGGAGGAGATGCAGGTGTTGAGGTAAAGCGCCAGGTGATCTCTTTACCTTCTCATCCTCTGCCTGCCACCTCCTTCCTTCTCTCCTTCCAGCCACCTCCTGGCCATCTGTGAAATCTGCTGCGTTTCCTTTTTAAATCAAATTGGGTTAGGTCACCACCACCCTCCCCATCCCAGGGATGTGATTGTTGTTTTGCGTCTTTCAGGGCTTTGCCTTCTGACATTTTTCTGGTGTCTCTGGCCAGGAAAAAACTAACACAAGGCCGTTTCCAGGACCAAATTCTTCATTTGACGTTCTAAGAGTCACTTTATGTGGTGGCTGAGGACTCAGACAAGGTTGGGGTCTGATGACCTGACAAAATAATAAGTAAATAAATAAATAAATAAATAAATAAATAAATAATAAAAGCCAAAAAAAAAAAAAAAAAACTTTAGGAAAAACTTGATTCCTAAGTGTTTAGTAATAACAGATGTTTGTGTCAATGGGGCCTTTTGTTTCCCGTCTTCCCAGCAGGAGGCCGCTCCTGTGCCTGGGGAAGATTCTACTCCTAGCTCCTGAGTTTTGTTTTCAGAGTGTGACTTGTAGTACTTACTTGTAGGATTACTTCTTGCGCTTTTTCTGCTTTTTGCCCCTCTCTGCTTTGCTCATTTCCTTCACTTCTCTAAATAGTTGTTATTCTGAAACCCGAAGCCTAGGCCCTAGGAACGCCACGATTGCTATGACAACAGAAGCTTTCATCCTGCTAGAGCCAAGCATGTGGAATCCTCAGTCTGACAGGTGGGAAGGCAGCCATCCAGCAATAGCCCCTCATTTTTGATAACGACCCTGAAGGCCAGTCCGCCTCCCCAGCAGGGCCGGCCTGAAATGGTTCAGTTGTTGTTGTTTTTAAATGAACACCCCCACTCCACAGTTAGTGTCCACTGAGGCTAAGTCTGAGGGAAATGCATGGGGCCCAGCCCGACCCCAGGGAGGCTGGCTGGTGCTTTTGAGCAGCACTGCAGCCTGGGCGTGGCCACTCTTCCCACAGACAAGTCCCCCCAGCTCGCACGCAAACCTCTGCGGTCCGCTGACTCATCCATTGTTTAGGAGAGCCAGAGCCAGAGCCAAAGCCAGAGCCAGGAGCCCCGCGTCCCCCACCCAACACCACTGTTTGTACACCTCTGCGCTCAGCCAGTGGGACGGCTATACCTCCCGTGGGACTGATATGGACAGCGTCCCTGATCTCATGGAGCTTCGACTTAGCGGGACTCTGTCATATTCACAGCTAGTTATGCTGAGAAGTGGCACGAAGGGAAGGTGTCTCCGAGGACCATGAAGGCTTGAAGTAGGAAAGGGCCTGACATGCTGGTGCCAGAGGGATGGTGGGGCCAGATGGGCAGAGAGAGGCAGGCAGGAGTCAGGTCAGCAAGCCTTACTCCAAGTGCCTGCAGCAGGGAAGGGTCATGATCTGTCTTGTGTTTTCAGTGCTGCTCTGGCAGTTGGGGGGCGGTGGGCTACAGGCAGCAGAGGGATGGCAAGGAGAAGGGTTAGAACTTGCAGTTATCCATGCAGGAGATCCTGGGGGTGGGGGGCAGATGCAAGGAATAGACCCATTTGAGACAGGTTTGGGTGGTGGAGCTGCCGGATCTTTGGTCATTGAATGTGGAGAAGAGGGAGATGGGAGTGTCCAGAATGATTCCAGGCTTTTGACTTGAGCAGCTGGGTAGACGGTGAGGCCATTTGATGAGACAACCGAGATACCGGAAGGAAAAATAAAAATCCCAGTTTTGTATGTGTTAAGTTTGGGATGCCAAATAGATACTCAATATTGAGAACTCAGTGGGGTCTACAAGTCAGCAGCTCACTGGAGAGATTGGAACATTCAGACTATAAATACTTAAAACTGAGCACATTGAAATCACCAGGGAGAGAGGACGGCAAGGGAGGAGGTTGGAGGAAGGTGGGGAGCCAGCAGAGGAACTCTAGAAATCAGTGTGGAAGGGGGTTGGGGCATCGTAATGAACGTGAGTTGATGAAATGTGCTCCCAATTTATAAGCAGGCCAACCGCACACAGAGAAGTCATCACACACATGAGGAGAGCCTTATCTCTGCACTCCATGGGGCTGTGATCAATCCAGCCTCTGAGGGCCAAGAGCTTTTCCTGTGTGTATAGAGCCAGGAGAAGAAATACACTATATTTAGACCCTTGTGCTGGAAAGCTTATTATGGCATTTGTTTTTGTCTTAGTATTCAGAAATCGTGTTTGCCTAAATTTAGGCAAACCATGAAATGGCTGCATTTGAAAGATTTGTTGCACATCAGTATAGAAACCAGGGCTATCAGATGCGCTTACGGTGGAGATGAGATGTTTCTGAACCTGCCCCGAGTTACATAGTCTAGGTTTAGTTTACTCCCATCCTGTGGAATTCTCCCTTAAATGGGAACGGAGAGCCTAGAAATAACTGAAAGTGAAAAAGAAAAAAAGAATCAGAGTTATGAGAATTTGTTCTCAGGTTTTATTTTAGTTTAATATGCAAAGAAATCGCTTAAGACAAGACCATAATCAAAGACGCTATCTTTCTCCTCCCTCTCTTTCAAGATACCCCATGGTCTTGAAATGATGGACCAACAACAATTTAGAAGTTTGGTTTGTGTCTTGCTACGTTCCTCATTCCTTGGTGTTGACAGACAAAATGGAAACTTTTCTTACTCATCTTTGCAGTAGCTTTCAACATGGTTGACCACTCCCTCCTTCTAAAACCACTTTCTGCACTTGGCTTCTGTGTGTCACACTCTCCCTGATTTCCTTCTGCTCTGATGCCAGCCCTTCCCCACCCCTCCTGCTGGCTATTCAACATCTTCACTTAGATGACTCACAGCTCAGAAAGAGAGATTAAGGTGTCCAACATCATACAGCTGATAAAGAGCAGAGCAGAGATTGAAACCTAGGGATGGAAACGACCCTCTTTTCCCTAGTCTCTCTCTCTCTCTGCTTTCAAGGAACTCGGTATAGCATTTAGTTGCATTTTTAAAAAAAGACAAAAAACAAAAAACAAACCCTGAAGGTATCTTGAACCATGGAAGGATACGAAGGTTAGGGTTAAAAAAATTATCATTAGGGGCGCCTAGGTGGCTGAATTGGTTAAGCATCTGACTGTTGATTTCGGCTCAGGTCATGACCTCACTGTTGGTGAGTTTGAGCCCCGTGTTGGACTCTGCACTGACAGCGTGGAGCCTGCTTGCGATTCTCTCCCTCCCTCTCTCTCTGCCCTTCCCCTGCGTTCTCTCTCTCTTTTTCAAAATAAATAAAAAACTTAAAAGAAAAAAGTATCCTTGGGCCAAGCATCTTTGTCTTTTACACATGAATGCATGTGTCTGATTATTTCAGTAGCTATAAGAAAAAAAAAAACCTCAACATTGTGTTGATTATAGATATTGGAGTATTAACAGAGTGAGAAGAGAAAAACTAAAATTGTATTTGGCTCTGACGTGCTAATGTTATAACTGTTTCCCAATTGTGTCTTCCATACACCCGGTGTTGAACATGGCTCTCATCGGATATGTCCTGGATTGACTTGGTTGTAAGATTTCATTTGGTTACAACAGTTCCTGTGTTTTCCTTCTCAGCGTTCCTTGGCTGGGGAGCCTGTAATGTGGCGGCAGGCTCTTGCGGCATGACGATTTGCTCATAGTTTCAAAATGCTAGGGGTCACATTACTCATTCCATGTCTTTTCTCATTTGTTAATTATTAAAGATGCTTTTCCCATAGATGAGAGCCTGGCGACTCTCCCCAGACCCCCCCCCCCCCGCCTCATCTGTCCACTGACCCTGGACAGAACTGTACGAGGCAAAGCTGATCTTACTGCTGTCCTACTCTGCCTGGCCGCCACCACTCTGCTCTCCTGTTGTTTCCACCCCCGCCCCACTCTTGACTGTGCAGCAGTCGTGACTCTTGCCAGGGAAGATGCGAAGGGCCTTCTGTAAGACTCCCATGCCTTTGGTCCCTGGGGTGCTGCTGGATTCTGGCATTCTCTCTCTAAAGAGCTTTACCCTGTGAGTGTTAGTATACTCTGACAGGTCTGCGGGACGGAAGAGCTACAGTGGCAGGGTCAGGAGAAATCTCTGTTGGTTTTTATTGTTTGTGATTTATTATCACTTCCCCTCTTTTCTGGATTCATTGTTAAAGTCAAGCTCATGCTGAGAAAAACGTGAAAATATGTCATGTTGAGAAGGCGCTGACAGGCCCAGAGTCTGATGTGGCTCTTTCTCCTAGCTGCTGCTTCCACAGACGATATAATTCTAGAGAAACACCAATATCTTTTCCTACTTTCCTCATAAATGTCTCATTCCCTGGTCGAAAAGACATCCCATAATAATGGGGGGAACCCCACGTATGCAGCTCTCCACAGCCAAGACGAAGTGTGCGTGCCATGCCGTTGGTTCTGTGGGTTTGTGTGACACCTGAACACTGGATGTTCCATTTAAAACAGTAAGACTTTGGGGGCACCTGGGTGGCTCGGTGGGTTAAGCGTCCAACTTTGGCTCAGGTCATGATCAAACGGTTCTCGCGGCTCTCACAGTGAGTTCGACCCCTGCCATCGGGCTCTGTGCTGACAGGTCAGAGCCTGGAGCCTGCTTCAGATTCTGTCTCCCTCTCTCTCTGCTCCTCCCTGCTTGCTCTCTGTCTTTTCTCTCTCTCTCTCTCTCTCTCTCTCTCTCTCTCTCTCTCTCTCACTCAAAAATAAGTAAACATTAAAAAAAATAATAATAAAACAGTAAGACTTTTGAAATCAGTCTATGTGTACACCTCTGGTATGCATGAAGCTTTTGCCTTTAAAGTTTTTCTCAAAATTTTTATTTCTGATCCTTGAAGAACACAGCAGTCTTTTCCCACCCACATGTGGGAACTCAGCCACTCGTAGCCACACAAAGCTGCCTCATGGGAAAGCTCCCGTCCTTCCAGAGTCCCTTGTTGCCGTCACGCACCCACCTCCAGCCCAGAGGCTCAGCCTCCGCCGCTCCTCCATCCTGGGGCCAAGACTCCCAGCGTGCCCACCTCAGTCTCCACCAGCCCCACAGCCTGGGAACAAATCTGTTCACTCTTTCCTGGGCAGCTCCCTTCCCCATGGTCTTCAGTGTTTATTCCAGACCTTTCCTGCTCTCTCTTCTCTTGCCTCCTGTTCCCCAGGGAAAACTGAAGCCATCAGCCATGTTCTCCCTTCAATTCTATAAATGCATCAACATCCATTTCTCCCTGACCTCTCAGATGCCTGAAGGCAACCTGTCAGTCTTAATACAGTTACAGACAAATTTCTAGTTCCAGAGGTAGAAGTGGAAATGCATGTGCATCGACACAAGTCTAGAACTTGCATATACCTAGGTGAGCTTTAAACCTTCTGCCCATAAGGAAGAAGGGAAGGGGGGAGGGGATCCATATATGAAGGGAGAATGAAGTTGCCATCACTTTGGGCCATGGGCTGGGGTCATGAGTCTAGGGAAACTTTTTTCCTAAGGCCATTTTGCCCTTAAGACCACCAGATTCTGTAAATGTATTCCGGTCTTTATATTATTGGAACTCCTCTGCTTTGTTTGATACTATTGATAACTCTTGCCTTCTGGGGATCTCAGTTGCCTGGCTTACCTCTTCTGGCTCTTCTTCAGAGTTCTTGTTTTCTTGGGGGCTCCACTCTTAGAGTAGTCTCATTCCTCTGGAGTAGTCTCATCTACACCCCCTGCCTTAGGTGGGATTCCCCAGAAGCAGACCCTGAGACAAGATTCATGGGGAAGAGATTTATTAGGAAGTGTTCCCAGGAGGGGAAGTAGAAGTGAGGAGAAGGAAAGGAGGCCAAGCCAGGATATCAAGTCAAGTCACATAGGATTGCTGTGGAGGCAGTGCAGGTCAGTCTCAGAGTTGTCCCCACCAGGGTGTGGCTCAGCGTGTGTACATCCCTTTGCCTGTCCTCATTGCTTGGACAGATGTACATCCCGAGGTACTTCTGTCTCTTGTGTTTACAGGTAGAAGAACCTCAGGCAACCAGAGAGCCACATCTGACAGAGTCATGGAGAGCAGGACAAGAGCTAATGTGCACACAGATAATAAAAAGGCCCCACAGAATGTGAGTGGGGCATGGGCACTGCTGACTATACCTCCTCTCTGTGCTGGAGGCTCACACATCCCCAGGCCAGCCCCACTCTCTCTTAAAGATCACATGTGACTGCTTAGCTGCCCACTTGACATCCTCTTTTCCTGCTGGCCCTACAGCCATCTCACACTGGTAACCCTGTCCCATGGGCCCCATCTGCTCACCTCCTATGGTGGTGAGCCCATCAGTGGTGGCTCAGGTTCTCACGTTCATCCCAGGTCGAAAATGGGGGTCTTCCAATTCCTCCCTCCTCTCTCCTCCTTGCCCTGGGAGGGTTTAAGTCATCACTATGAACTTCTCTCACAAGTGTTCTCAGTTGGGCCCTTCTCCACTCCTAATACTGCTGTCTCCCTGGTTAGAACTTAACTCGCTGGCACCAATCCAACAGCTCCCGAATTGTTCTTTCTGTCTCTAGTCGTCAAGTCCGCCTTCCTCACTGCCACCGTGGAGCTTTCCCTGAAACACCTTCTAATTCCACCACCTCCTTACTTAAAACTCTCCAAAAGCTTCCCTTCACCTCCTGGAAAAACTTCCAAGTTCCTTAATACAGCGGGCACAGCCCTGCATGCCACCACTCCTACCTGTTTTTTACAGTCCCTTCTCTTGCCATTTTTTGCTTCACCCCAGCCCCCTCACTGAGGTCATATAGAACCCTACAGTATTAGTTTGCCAGAGCTTCCATAACAAAATATCACAGACTGGTATGTGGAAATTTATTTCTTATGCTTCTGGAGGCTAGAAGTCCAAGATCAAAGTGTTAGCAGGTGTGGCTTCTTCTGCAACCTCTCCTCTCTGAGCCCACACATGGTCTTTCCTTTGTGTGCCTGCATTCCTGGTGTCTCTCTGTGTGTCCTAATCTCCTCTCCTTGTAAAGGGTACCAACCAAATGCCTCATTTTAACTTAACTAGCCCTTTAAAGGCCCTGTGTCTAAATCTAGTTGCATTCTGAAGTAGGGCGGGTTAGGGCTTCAACATAAAAATTTTGGAGAAATGTAATGCAGCCCATAACATCTACTGTCTGCCTGTTCTTTCTTAACCTCCTTGCCTTGTTTTCATGTGGTCTCTATTAGAATGTCCTCCCCTTATTGTATGACCCCAAATCATCATGATTCAACACAGATATCACCACATTCCAAAAGTCTCAGGCTCTCTCCTGACAATATAAGCATGTGACCCTCATCTGTACCCCCTAAATGCTCTGGTTGTATCTCCATCCCTCATCTTACTACATTATTTGATAATTAAATTCAGAATGAGCCATGCTATATTGCCAATTATCAACCCTTTTTAACCTACAAACACATTAGTTTCATATGGTCCAACCTAATGCAACTTTCTTCTGAGTCATGAGCCTTGTGAATCCAGGGACTTCTTCACCTCTGTATACCACAGGGTTTGGCACTAAATGGATACTCAATAAATGTTGAAGAAATGAATGTCCTAGACAACAATGATCTCTGTCCCTGAGGTTCTTTCTATATTATTTGCAGCGTTGAAATATTGGTCAGAAGACAGTAGATAGAAAAACCCTAGGCTGTATCCTCAGAGTTCTAAGGACTGGGAGATTACTGTTGGCAGGTTTAGCTAGAAAGGGTGGCTGGGAAGATGTGAGGTTTGAACTGGGATGGAAAGAAAGGCTAACATTGAGACTGGGAAAGAGCTGGAAGGAAGGGAACTCAAGGAGCAAAGCATGGCAGGCATAAACAGTGAATTAATTGTGGAAATGGACATTAAAGTGAGAATGAGCTTCCTGGAAAGGATAGCCATCAGGAACCCCATGAGACTGAAGGGGGCCAGGGAAGGACAGGCTAAGTAATGGAGTTCCTTAGATGCCAGATTCAAAAGTTTGCACGTGACCATCCAGGCATTGGGGAGCTATTTTCAGTTCCAAGAATGACATAATGAAAATGAGAGTTCTGGGAAGATTACCCAGCCTGTGAGATCACACATGATCAGAGAGACAGAGACTAGAAGCCATTTCAGGAACCCACACCTGAATTTAGAAGAGCTTAGGATCCTCTTCCTGGTTGGCCTAGGGCTCTAAGTGGCTCATTTGGGGCTATTCAAAACTGGTTGGAGAGTCCATACAACTTCAGAGAAGGCTCCTAATAATAGGATGTAAAGCTTTCTCTGATTGCAGATAAGGATTGGATTGACCCACTAAAGGAAGTGGTTGAATATGTGGGCTTTGTGAAGTTTGTTATGACTTTAACAGAGTGAAAGGCAATAGTCCCAGCTCCTTATTGACCAAAGCCTGGTCTGTCCTGCCTCATTTTAGAGAAACAACAGCTGCAAATGAAGGTCTGGACCCTCTCCAGAGCTTGTCAGTCTTCAGGTCTCAACCCCAGAGAGTAGTCTAGGGTTTAGGAAGCCAGAGTGCCTGGATTTGTGTCCTGTTCTGACTCTTCCACTTGCTGAGTGACCTTGACAGAGGTACACAGCATAATAAGCTTTGGTCTCCTCACTCTAACATGGGGATGATAACACAATGGTTTCTACTTTATAGATGAGTAAGAGGGATAATGTGATGAATATGTACAAATCACTTAGAACACATATATTGGGTTGAGTCACAGAGAATTGCCATTTTGGTAGATCTAAAATGGCTCAGTAGTGTCAGTTTCCAATGATTCAACCTACAGTAAACACTCAACACATGTTAGGTACTGTCATATAGACCCTCTGACACTTGGTCAATATTTACCCAACGAGTGACGGAGGGCACAAGGGCACAGCCCTCGCAGCCAGCCCCACTCTCTCTCCTGGTTTGTTCTGGTTTCTGTCTCTTCTCTCACTGCTGCTGTCCTCCTCTGGCAAACACAAAGGCACTCTTCTCCTGTCTCTTTAGCAACTGGAGCCTGGAAACACTACTTTTCCTCTTGATTAACTTGGAATTGGCAAGAATGTTCAAAAAGTTAATTTATAAACTTAAATTTTTTTCATTATTTATTTTTGAGAGAAAGAGACAGAGCAGGGGAGGGGCAGAATCTGAGAATCTGAAGCAGGCTCCAGGCTCTGAGCTGTCAGTGCAGAGCCCAACATGGGGCCTGAACTCGCAAACCACGAGATCACGACCTGAGCTGAAGTCGGATGCTTAACCGACTGAGCCACCCAGGCACCCCGAAAAGTTAATTGTATTAAGAAGTTAAGAGGATTTTAAAAAAAATTTTTTTAATGTTTATTTATTTTTGAGAGAGTCAGAGACAGAATGCGAGTGGGTTGGGGCAGAGAGAGAGGGAGGCACAGAATCTGAAGCAGGCTGCAGGCTCCAGGCTCCGAGCTGTCAGCACAGAGCCTGACGCGGGGCTCCAACTCACGAGCTGTGAGCTCATGATCTGAGCCGAAGTCGGACACTCAACTGACTGAGCCACCCAGGTGCCCCAAGAAGTTAAGAGGATGTTTAAAGAGGGGGTGGGGGAGTAAGAATGCCTGGTTACCAATGAAAAAGATGGGATTAAAAACAAAAACAAACCCCCCCAAAAAGTTTGAACATTAAACAAAGATGCTTAAACTAATAGCTTGAGGCAAGAATTATCTCGGCAATGCTTCTAAGACAAATGGAATCTTCATACCTTCCTGGAACCTACTTTTGGTCTCATCTGTACATCAGGGCCACACTGGTGTCCCCTCTGGTGCTGCTCGCTTGGTACAGTTCCCCTGGCATTCTGTGCAGAATCTGACCACAGCCCTGAGGAGAAAACAATTCTGGCCTCTATGGCTTCAAGCGTTCTTACCTGAGTTCTGACCGCTGGCACTGGCCTGTGCACTTCCTGGGATCTCTACATACATACCTTGGAACTCCTACCCTCCACTCCATCCTCAAGCCCGGGACCCCCTTCACCCCATTTTTTCTGTCTTGTTCTCTTTTTTTGAGCTGCGCACACTAGCAAGCTAGCTGTATAGACGGTTTCTACCCTTTCGTGACAGGATGGTGCTGTACCTGTGCCAGCATTTTCTGAAAAACCTTAAGGCTCTTAGCTAGCCAGAAACAGACTCTGCCCTTTCCTGTCTCAAAGGCCAGCTCCCTCCCCCTGAGCTGCCCACTCAGTTCCTGTTTCCTGTTGGAGGGACACCCTCAGTTCACACTTCTTTTACCCGGCAAAGATGATAGACATGTCCTGAATATTTGAACTCAAATAGCACTCCCTGTTCATTTTTCTGAACCATTCCCTGGTTACTCATCACTCAGGTATTTCTAAGGGAGGGATAGAATTCTCCTTGATAGGCCCCTAATTACATATTTACTGTACATCGTGTTTCATTTTTACAATTACATTTAGTAGGGTTTTTTAAATATAGAAAAACTTAAAGAAGAAATAAAGCAGTTCATAATCACTGCTTAGTTAACCATGGTGTGGGGGTGGGTTTGTTTTGTTTTGTTTTTGTAATAAAAGTACTAAGAGGAAAACCCAGACAGTTTAGAAAGGTGTTAATTCCATCCCCACCATTGCAGTCTTCATTCACCCTACGATAATCTCTGCTAGCATTTTCTTGTGAATCCTTCCAAAAATAAATTTTGTAAGTATACACGCATACTTCTGTATTGCTCCCCCGTGTGCGACTGATTCATTATAACACTATTTGCCTGTGAAATATTTTCCTAAAACATAATACTAGTCCTGTATAATAATAATTCATGTATATAAACCAGTCTATAATAATTCACTCTTATTTTGCCTCTGAGGATATCTCACGCACTCAGCCAATCCTAGCATGATGTACACTACATTTATGGCTAGTGAGTGTTAGTTGCCCGCTCAGAAAAACTCTCATCCTCCCTGTACACTTCCCCCCAACACCATCATTTAGTTTGTGTTTTGGCCAATAGTTTTGACCAAGAATGGCTGACAACCAATATAGGTATTTGACTGGACTGCTGCAAGGACACATAAAAAGAATCTTCTATGTGTTAAGTTTTATAAGGGCTTCTTCCTCTTTCAAGTCAGTGGTGGAGGAGATAAAGAATAAAAAAGAGGGATTATACTTGTGTTCAAGATTGCACTGGAGGTTCTAGCCAAGGCAGTTAGGTAAAAAAGTGAAATAGAAGGCATCCAGATTGGAAAGGAAGAAATAAAACTATCTCTTTTTGCAGGCAAAATTATTTTATATATAGGAAATCCTAAGGAATTTTCTCTCCAAAAAACTGGCAGAACTAATAAACAAGTTCAATAAGGTTGCGGGATACAAGATCAATGTACACAAGTCCATTGTGTTTCTATACACTAGCTATAAATGATCTGAAAATGAAATTAAGAAAACATTCATTTGCAATAACATCAAAAGTAATGAAACAGTAATAAATTTAACAAAAGAAGTGCAATAAAGTGGAAACTACAAAACATTGTTGAAGGAAACTGAAGAATGAAGTAAATGGAAAAATATCTTGTCTTCATGAATTGGAAGACTTAAGATTGTTAAAATGGCAATGCTCAGTGTCAAAATTCCAGCTGCCTTTTTTTTTTTTCAGAAATGGACAAGCTGATCCTAAAGTTCATATGGAAATTCAAGGGACCCAGAATAACCAAAATGATCTTGATAAAGATTGAGGACTCATACTTCTCAATTTCAGTACTTACCACAAAGCTACAGTAATCAACACAGTGTGACACTGGCATAAGGACAGACATATAGATCAATGGAATAAAATTGAGAGTCTGGAAACAAACTGTTCTTTCTGTTTATGATCAGCTGGTTTTTGACAAGGGTGCCAAGACCATTCAATGGGAGAAAGAATAGTCTTTTCAACAAATGGCCATGGGGTAACTGGATAGCCACATGCACAAAATGAAGTTAGACCCTCTGCTTCATACCACATACAAAAATTAACTCAACATGGATCAAACCCCTAAATGTAAGAGCTAAAAACATAGGTATAGATCTTCATGGCCTTGGATTAAGCAACTGTTTCTTAAACTAAAGAACAAGTGACCAAAGGGGAAAAAAATCAATAAATTGGACTTCATAAAAATTAAAAACTTTTGTGTTTCAAAGGACTCCATCAAGAAACTAAAAAGACAACCCACAGAATGGGAGAAAATATTTGTGAATCATATATGAGGGACTAGTATTCAGTATATATAAAGAACTCCTATAACTCTTATAACTCAAAAGACAACTCAAATTAAAAATGGGCAAAAAGGGGCACCTGGGTGGCTCAGTCAGTTGAGCATCTGACTCTTGATTTTGCCTCAGGTCATGATCCCAGGGTCATGGGATCAAGCCCCGTGTCAGGCTCCATGCTGAGTGTGGAGTCTGCTTGGGATTCTCCCTCTCTTTCCTTCTGCCCCTCTCCCCCATTCATGTGCGTTCTCTCTCTCTCTCTCTCTCTCTCTCTCTCTCTCTCTCTCTCTCTGTCAAATGATTTTTTTAATGGGCAAAGGATTTAAATAGACATTTCTCCAAAGAAGATATACAAATGGCTAATAAGCACATAAAAAAATGTGACATTATTAGCCATCAGGGAAGTGCAAATTGAAACTTCAGTGAGGTATCACTTCATACCTACTAGGACAGCTATCCTGAAAAGTCAGATAGGAACAAGTGCCACAGAGGATTTGGAGAAATTAGAACCCTTGTACATTGTTGGTGGGATTGTGAATTGGTGCAGCTCCTTTAGAAAGCAGTCTAGTAGATCCTCAGAATGTAGCACATAGGGTTCTCATACAACCCTGCAACTCTACTCCTAAGTATTTACCCAAGAAAAGTGAAAACATAAGTCCAGCCAAAAACGTGTACACAAATGTTCATAGAAACATTGTCCTTAATAGCAAAAGTAGGAACAACCCTAATGTCCATCAGCAGATGAATGGATAAATAAAGTGTGTTATATTCATGCAATGGAATATCATTCAACCATAGAAAGGAATGAAGTACTGTTATGTGCTACAAAAATAGATGACTCTTGAAAACATTATGTTAAGTGAAAGAAGCCAGTCACAAAAGGCCATGTGCTGTATGATTTCATTTATTGGAAATAGTTGGAGTAGGCAAATGGATAGAGACAAGAAGTAAATTAATGGTTGTCAGGGACTGGAGTGAAGGGAAAAATGGAAAACCACTGCTAGTGGGTGTGGGATCTTTTTTGGGGGTGATGCAAATATTCTGCAATTAGGTACTGGTGATGGTTACACAACCTTATGAATATACTAAAACCAGTGAATTATACTTGTTTTTAGTTTTTTTTTTTAATGTTTAATTTTGAGAGAGAACACAAGTGGGGGAGGGGCAGAGAGAGGGAGCAGAGGATCTGAAGCGGACTCTGTGCTGACAGCAGCAAGCCCGATGTGGGGCTCGAACTCACAAACCATGAGATCATGACCTGAGCCCAAGTTGGCCACTTAACTGTACTGAGCCACTCAGATGCCCCTGAACTTTTTTTAAATGGTGAATTTTATGATATGTGAATTATATCTCAATTTTTTTTAAGAGAGGGATTGATGGAAATCATTGCATATTTTATAACATTTCATAACATCATTTCAGCCTTAGCAGGGTTGACCATCAGTGTCTGAAGGAGAGATGGAAGATGAAGTTATGGCAGAAGGCAACTGATTTCCTCAGGGCATTGGATGAGCCCCAAGGAGCCATATCTAGCACTGGATGCCTGGAAGATTATCTCCATGGGGCTTGTGGTATAACAACCCCACCTAGAGATGAGTCACTTCCAAGAAAGCATCCCTCAAGTACAAGTATATACACATGAGTGAGTGTGCGTGTCAATTTGTTTCCACCACATACCGTCCCTTCCATTGTTCTCTTAATAACCTGAGGTGCCTGGGTGGCTCAGTTGGTTGAGCATCCAACTCGATTTCAGCTTAGGTCATGATCCCAGGGTCATGGGATCAAGCCCTGCATAGGGCTCCATGCTGAGTGTGGAGCCTGCTTAAGATTCCCTCTCTCTCTCTCTCTCTCTCTCTCTCTCTCTCTCTCTCTCTCTGTGTGTGTGTGTGTGTGTGTGTGTGTGTGTGTGTCTTCCTCTCTCCCTCCCTCTGCCCCTCTCCCCTGCTCACACACTCTATCAAATTAATAACCACAATAAAAACTAAAAAAATAATAATAATATAGTCCTGACTCTAGTTCTATTATCAACACATGTAGGTTTTGTTTTTTTTTTTTTTAACTACTGCAGAATATTCCAGGATATGAGTGTCCCACAACCAACTAACCACTTGTCAACCACTGGACATTTTGGTGATTTCTAGCTTTCTGCTTTTCCAAACAATACTGTGGTGAATGGTCTTACTGTTAATGCACAAACAATACTGTGGTGAATGGTCTTACTGTTAATGCACAGCATGTTAAATATAAGACCTAAATAGTACTCAGTTGCCCGCAAGGCTGAGAAGAGAGCTCTTCTCCCAACTACTCATCTTGTTTTACATCCTGGTGCATACTGGGCTTCAAACCCATGCAAGCCCTCCACCCCCCTGTGGCTACCAGTCCTCAGCTCTGTGCCATTCTCCACCAAGGAGGGAAAGTCCTTCTCCAGCTCCCACAGACCATCTGCTCCTCTTTGAGTCATAAGATGAGACGAATCTTCCCACCATCTCAGCACACAGCAGCACACATGCTGTTGGTGTTCAAAAAGTGCTTCCAGCCCCCCTTACAAAATGAAGCCAGTGTTTGTCTCATTTGTCTCTTTCTGGGATAGTGTCATGGGTTTTTTTTTTTTTTTTGATGCAGTACAAAAAAGTTTTCCCTTATTACCTTTTCTCCTGAAATCACCTCCTGTAATTTCCAAGTTCTCTGTATTCCTATGTTCTGAATGTGTATAGCTGATGGACAGCTTGCCTTTCGTCATGATCACCCTAGCCCTGAATAGAGTATGCGGCTCCTTTTAACCTGGATTCTGAGGATTCCAGTTCAGGTTTACTGCATATGCACCTCTCTTGCCTTCGCCCTCTCTCCTAGACTACAACTCTGTAAAAAATATAATGAAAGCCTCTTATGCTTGGATCATATACTCTTACGCTACATCTATCCCCAAATATATGTGGTTGAATAAAATTAAGTTTCTTCTAATTCATTTACGTGTGTGTGTGTGTGTGTGTATGTGTGTGAAGTTTATTTATTTATTTTGATAAAGAGAGAGAGCAGGGGAGGGGCACAAAGGGAGGGAGAGAGAGAATCCGAAACAGATTCCACACTATCAGCACAGAGCCCAACACAGGGCTTGAACTCAAGAAATGTGAGATCACGACCTGAGCCCAAGTCAGATGCTTAACTGACTGAACCACCAAGCTCCTTGTGTGCTTGTTTTAATCAGAATTTTTAATCAGAATCACCCTTGATGCTGATTTGGCATGACCAAGGCTACATAGCAAACCTGTTGACTCCACTATAGTGGATGAATAATGTTTTACATCTAAATACTGCAGCTTAAATAATTCTGGGTTATTTTATCTCCTAAAATCCTAAAACATTAGGGTCAGAAAGGACCTTGAAAGTGATTCTGCCTAACCTTCTGTATCCCTGACAGACAGCTACCCAGCTTCTACCAAAGGATTTCCAGGAGACAATTCTCTGGCAAGCAGCAATTTCCCTGTGGGTATGCCCATCTTAAAATGGCCTTCCTCAGACTGGGCTGGAACTGCCTCCTTTTAAGTTCTGCCAGGTCATCTTATTTACCTCCAGAGTTGCATAGGATTTGCCTTGTTCTCACCCAAACAAATCCACATGTGTGAAGACCATTGTCTTTCCTTTCCTGGTCACTAGGTCCCAAGATTTGGAAATCTGTCATACCTAATGCAAGGTTGGGAGAACCCTTGCCTTCCTGGGCTTGGTCCTTTGTTGTTGTCTTCATTGACAGTGACTTTCTCCAGATACGACACCTGAACTGAACACAGTGCTGTTTGCAGTTACACCTTTGAAGAATTCAGTGGGACTATTCCTGCTTCTCTTGTCCGGCTAGGCCAGAAAAGAATGGACAAGTACTGATCAAGTTGGATGCACTCACATATATATCATATTTCATTTTTAAGCCAGTATCCTACACCTTCTAATGGTGGTCCTGCCATTCCAATCCCCACACATTTTTCTCTCCTCAGTAACGTTCATTGAGTGCTTCCGATGTGCCAAACACTTTTCTAAGCACTCTATGTACATGATCTCATTTTGTCCTCAAAATGGCCCTATGAGATGGGTTCTGGTACCATCTTCCTTCCCACGTGAGAGATGAGGAAACCAATGCATAGGGGTGTTAAGCAGTTGGCCACTTTTCTACAGCCAGTAGGTGGCAAGCCGGGATGCAAGTAGAGGAAAGTCTGGCTCCAGAGCTCAGCTCTTGACCACTGCTCTGGACGCTGTCTGATGCCCTCCCCAGCAGTACTTCCAACTACCTTCTCGTTGCTCCTGTTGAGCCCACCTACCAGCGTGGTTATTATTTTGGAAGTCACATCAATCGCTGTTGAGTTTATGGGGAAAGACTTATTCTTTCAAACCGCTTTGTTCTTATTAACTATTGTCTTATTAATTTTGGATCTTCATGTCAGCATGTGCTTGCTGTTCTTGCCTGTGGATGCTGTCAATCAACCAGCTAGACTCCCAGCTTGGACTAAAATGCAAATCTGTTACACCAGTACATCGTCATTCCTGGGGCTCAGCCTAAGTAGTACTCCCTCCTGGTTCTAGCCAGTAATTAATCAACAGCCTTGAGTTCTGTTTTTTAACCTAAAAGGCATGAAACAACCACTATGCACTCACCACTGCTACATCCATTCTGCCAGCTGACTTCTGTCAGGATGCCTGATGCCCGCAGTGAATTTCTGGAAGTGGCCCTCCAGATTCTATGTTCACTCCTATAGTTCCTCATTTTCTGTTCTAAGAGCTCACAAGCTCTGTGTGAGTCACAGTCACGAATTTCGTCTTTCCTCCTCTTAACCCCTCTTCCTTAGCAAATGAGAATAACATTTGTCTGTCCCCACCAGTCCCTTTCCTGTTGTCTCCGTTGGTGATGTCCCCAGAGGTCTATGATTGCCAATGGAAGCTTTCAGAGTTGTGACATGTCCCTTACTGGGGCCTGGCGTCAGAACTCTTCAAGGAGGAGGGAGCCCCCGTCACCTGTCCCAGGCATCAGTTCCCACAGAACAATGCTGTTCTGCCATGTGCAATTTGAAAATCATTCTCCTTGGCAGGAAAGTTGAAGCAAAGTGGGAGTTCAAGTACTTCTGTTGGTTCCGTTGCATCTTCACACCTGGTCTTTTTTATGCTCCAAACAATCCCGCTAAAGCCCCTTTTGTTGTCCTAAACATTCTCCGTTAACATCAGCTCCTTCTGAATTTTTGCCTTCCTGACAAAGATTTTATAGTTTCTGGGCTCTTATATTTAGCTTTGGTTTTTTTCTCTCTCCAGCATCCCCCGCTTTCATCTTTCGAATATGGCCTCTGAAAATTCACCTCATCGGAAACCTCCTAGGCAGCCATCTTGGTGTCTTTGCTCTCTGTTGTCTTCCTTATGTCCTTTGAAGACATGTCCAAATTACCTCTGGCTATGTTGTGGTGATATACGGCTCAGACCATTGTATTAATCTCTATTTTATTTTTTTTCCTCTGGGATTTTGTTTCCTAGGGAGTTCTGATTTATGGGCCCTCAAAACCTGAGGACTATTTTGGTTTTGTACTGATGCTCATTGCTTCCCACTTTTCGAAATTTCATCCTTCATTTTCCTACCCTGCTTTTCAGAGCTGGTGGACTTTGTATTTTCTACAGTTCCGCTAACTACAGATCTTTCCTTGGTCACCTTCAGCAACTGACCTCTCTTCTGACCACTGGCTCCTTTCACCATCAGGGGTTACAACATACGTCTGCACTTTTCTCTGGATCCTTGGAGGGAAGCTTCCTTCTGTCTTAAATCATCTTAGCAATTGCCTTTTTCAACACCAGAGTAATATCCTGCTGTGTCTGCTACAGGATAATGGTCCCTGATGGGGAAGAGAACCTTCAGGCTGGATAACTGTTAAATCCATTGTGAAAAGCACACAGATAATCAAACTTGCCAAACGGTAGCTCTGACACAATACAACTTCATTAGTTAAAGGTGTGCACAACTTTCTGTCCACTTCTCTCTGGTAGCACAGTCCAAAGTCAGGTCGGTGGCAAGGATGCACATTTTATAGATGGGAAAGTTGCTGCACAAACAAATGGAGAATATAAGATTCCTGTACTTTGAATTATTTCCACCTTCATTTTTTACCCAGGATTTTAGAAATCTTCTCACGGAGTGGTGTAGACTATGGGCTTGTGTGTCAGAAATATGCCCAGACCTAGCTCACAAGAACTTTAGGCAACACCTGAAATTTGTTGTTTTTTATTCGTTTTCTGCTGATTCTTCAAGGAGCAGATTTAAAGACTGTCCCCTGCAGGGTTTACACTCAAAATTGGGTTTCTCAAAGGGAAGGTGTAAGTCCTCATTAATGTGCTGTATCTTCTTTAAAATACTTTTTATTTTGCAATAATTTTAGACTCACACGAAGTTATTAAAACAAGAGGTTCTGTGTACCCTTCGCCCAGCTTCCCCTAATGATAACGTGTAGGACCACAGAGTGAGGTCTTTTGTTAATGCCTTTGCCTGTCATAGGCGGGGTCAGCTGGTGTTCCCTGAACTCCAGTCAGAATGCATTATGCCGATGACAGCATTCATGCTGTGCTTACAAAATGCCAACAGGAATTCTGGCTAAGTGCTACTAGATGCTACAACAGCCTGATGAGGTGTCATGGTCACGATCGCTGTCCCCTTTTTTACAGATGAAAGAACAGGCTTCATGGGGTTGCTTGACTTGCGTGGTTCTTAAGCGGCAGAGTTAAAATTCACACCCAAACTCTTACCCAGTGTTTACACTGCTTCCTCTGTAGGTCCCACATGCGCATGTGGGGCTCAGATAAGTACAAGGAGGCCAGTTTCTGGACAAAGGTAGTGTTTAACTTCCTCCATTGTGGGGGCATGAGTGAGGCCCAACTCCCGGCCTTTCACACCTGGCAGGTCAGCTGTGATGGATAGACAGATAGGCATGTTGAAAAACTAACGGCCTGTGGTCTCATTTCTTTCTCTCTCATTACTGGGATGCTTAGTTTCTGGCTCAGGCACAACAGTGGAGAATTTATAGATGAAGATATCTCGTGGCTCTCACTTCTACTGCCAAGGGGTAAGAGATGGAGAAGGCTGGCAGACGGCCCGTCTGGGTGGTGGCAGAACAGGAGGTGTTCAGACCCAAGCTGACACGCCTGAGCACCTTTCAGAGGCATTTTCCCAAATCCCACCTTTGGTGATACTCCTACAGAATCGGTCCTTTCTTCGGGAGGTTTGAGTCTAAGTGAAATCACTGTGTTATCAAATATCACTGCTATCTGACAGTTCTTTCAATGTCCATATTGCTTCTGAGCACAGCGGAAAAGGAAGGAGGCAAGGGAGGGAAAGGTCATGCTAATCTCAGTTGTTGCATTTGGTGCCAGGTCCAACAGAGACCAAGGACATTTAAGCCCAAACGACCTTGGTAACTTGATCTCCCACATTCCATGTATTCCAGCCAAGGAAATAAACACTGGTGTGTCATGTTAGAGAGATGCTTAACACTTTTATGTTCACAAAGTGCCTTCATGTTATCTGAGCGTCATCACGCTCTGGATAGGTGAGGAAACTGAGCTTCAGGGAGGGTAAGCCACCTGTCCCAGTTTCTCCACTTCTATTTGGCGCATCCACCACGGGGGCCTGGATCTTGGGGACACCTCAGAGTTCAGCAAGGACTTCAGTGTTCCAGCCTCAACTCTGCCACTAACTGGCTTTGTGGTCTCACTTTCCAGCACTTTAAATGGACATAATCATAGTACCTGTCCCAGCAGGTTCTTGTGAGGGTAGAAGGACGTCATATGTAAGAAGAACTCTGCAGAGTACCTGGCACAGGAAATGGTAGCTGTTAGTATTAGTTCCATTTTCCATCCATTAGGAATGAATCTGGCTACAATTAATAGAATAGTAAAGCGATTTTGGCTTCAACAAATGAGGGTTCTTTTTCTCAGACAATAAAAAGTTTGAAGGCAGTCAGTATCGGGCTGGGCAGCAGCTGAATGATACCATTAAAGACTATTTACGTTATTTCTTTGGTTGCTGCCTCCAGGTTGCAAGGTGGCTGCTGTACCTCCATCTTCCAGTATATTTCCCTCTTTTGTAAGGAAAGCAAAAGCCACAGTAGACATCTGCTTTTGTCTCATTGACCTGGACCGTGTCTTCTGACTATTCATAGCTGCCAGGACACTTGGAAAGTGAGCATTTAACTTTTCAGATTTAATTGTATAAGAGGCAGGAGAGAAGGTGGATGAGAATGGGATTGAGCCAAATTATATTTGCCACAGCTCTTCCTGCCTCTCACAGTGTCGTTTGAAAAACATACTGCAGGGGCACCTGGGTGGCTCAGTTGGTTGAGCCGCCAACTCTGGATTTCGGCTTAAGTCATGATCTCGCAGTTCGTGAGATCAAGCCCTGAGTTGGGCTCTGCACCGACAACACGAAGCCTGCTTGGGATTCTCTCTCTTCCTCTTTCTCTGCCCTTCCCTCCCTCTCTCTCTCTCTAAATATGTAACTAAACATTAAAAAAAATTAAAATAAAGAAAAACATACTTCATTGGTCCTCAGGTGTAGAGGGCTTCGTTAATGCTAGTCATGTGTTCTCAGCACATGAACAGCAAACTCCCTTTCTACACAGATTCCCTTTTATTCTCACAGAATGTGTACTGCTTCACGTGCGTCTCTTTTTTCTTAACTTTCTAACTGAAATGTAACATGCATGAAGCACACAGATACTTCTAGATGGCTCAGTATATTTTTACCTATGTATCCTTGTGAAAGTACCACTGAGATCAATATATAGAATGTTCCCAGCATCTCAGAGACCCTCCTCTTTTTCCCTGCTCTGTCAGTACTTGCTCCCAAGGGTAACCATTGTTCTGATCTCCATTCTCACAGGTCTGTTTTGCCTGTTCTTTGACTACAATTATTTAAATGCAATCATACATTGGCATGTGCTCTTTTTAGGTGTGCCTCCTGTCACTCACCCAGGAGAGTCATCTGTTTTTGCATGGAATGGTAGTTCCTTTGTTTCCTGCTTTCTCTCTGTGCTTTGTCTCTCTGCACAGACCTGGGGGTAAATGGCATCATGAGAACCAAAGTAGGACAGCAGAGCAAGTCACCTTCTTCCCGCTCATGGAGTATCTTTTCCTTGTAAAAACCACTCCCTTTGATTTCTCACAAAGCTTGCCTGCACACTGCTCTCTCTGCCACAACGTCTACTTTAAAAGGAACCTCTTGGGGACGTGTACGTTTGCCTTGGATGCTGTGAGCATAAAAGAATTTTCTTGAACACCTCTTCATTTGGAGAAGGTGGAAGAACAAAGTAAGAGAGGGACGCTTTCTGGAAAGACATTTTTAGGCAAAGGAAAAAAGAAGCACCAACTAAAGGCATCATCAGGGGCACCTGGGTGGCTCAGTCGGTTGAGCGTCCGACTTTGGCTCAGGTCATGATCTCACGGTCTGTGGGTTCGAGACCCGCATCGGGCTGTGTGCTGACAGCTCAGAGCCTGGAACCTGCTTCAGATTCTGTGTCTCCCTCTCTCTCTGCCCCTCCCCTGCTCACTCTCTCTCTCTCTCTCTCTCTCTCTCTCAAAAATAAATAAACTTTAAAAATAAATAAAATAAAATAAAATAAAATAAAATAAAATAAAATAAAATAAAATGAAGGTGTCGTCAGGAACTTGAGCTAGAAGGCAACCTTCAGAGCAGACATTTACATTGGTCTTCTGTGTCCCTCCCCTTCTGATAGTCTCAGTTTAAAGTTTAAGGCCTAAGACACTCACAGCCAAGTCTGCCTCTCTTGGGGCTGGGAAAGCTGGTTTGAATTCAAGCCGACTCTGAGAAGCCTTCCTCCTGCCAAGGCTGTGGGTGGTGGGCTTTCCCTATCAAAGCCAGTGCGGCTTTCTTTATAAAAACGCTCAATCCCAGGACAAACTTGAGAGCAGGAATAAAGCCGATGCGTTTCAATGGAGTCTTAAATGAAGATGAAAGAGACTAGTTATAGCCGCAAGTATGGTCATGTATGTTAGTCAGGGATCAAGCACAAAAATGGAAACTATGCAGTTAGCTCCATCGGCCAGTTGTTGTCTCTCCTTTAGGAATCTGCTGGTCCCGTGCCTTGTGTCTGCCGGGATAAAATACTGGAATATTCAGCAGAGACTTAATCAGAGGTTCTGGCTTGGCAGCTTGAACACACTGCAAAGGTACTGACTGGCAAGCTGGGCCATCCTCAGATACTTCCATTTGGGTACAGCGTCCTTACACCCTTGTGTCTGTGAGCATATGGATTGCATGGGTGAGCCACTGAAATCCATTGCCTCTAATATCAGATGATCAACCTTGAATTTAGCAGTATTTGTTGCTTTCAAATATTTTATTAAGTTGATTAATTTTTGTAAATTTTTTTTTTGTAAATTTTTGTAAATTTTGTATCCCTGGCCCTTGCTAGGGGCTTTGCATGTATTTTCTCAATTATTCTCCATAGGACCTGGGGAGTTAGGTAGGATTAGTCCTGGTTTGCAGATGAGTAAATTGAAGACAAGAGAATTTAAGTAATCTGCCAGTAATTAACAAGTAGTAAGAAGTGGGGTTGAGATTCGACACCAGGTCTCTCAGATTAAAGGCCATGGACCTTGAAACACCACACTACTTTTGAAAAATAAGCACCCCCCGTCTGATATGTCAGCCCTCTGGTCAGCCCTTCCCTCCCCTCACCCCAAATCATGCTCTTCAGTGTGTCCAATAAGTGACTGGTTTTAGAACAGCTGAAGGCTGCAAATACCTTGCCACTTATTTTGATTTTAGCTAGTTGTTGAAGCTTCTTTGTTATGCACTTATATTTTTAAAGGGATTTTTAAAACATACTTGACACTGTAGAGCAAAATGAAAAGCACCCTGATAGATAATAAGCAGACATTGGTCTCAATGCTGATATCACCACAAGTCGAAACAAGCTGGGAGATTGGGGATGCAGACTTAATTTCGGTGTACCTCAGTTTCCCTCATTTGTGAAGCAAGAAAGTTAACATGTAGGATGTTAATGTCTTCCAGTTCTAAAAACGTGGGCTTCTACAACTTCTGTTTTTGTTTTTGAGATTGTAAAATCGCCTCAGAGTACAAACATTTCTTAAGCCTTGAACTACTTAAATGCAAATTAAGAGAAGTGGATAACATTGGGGCTTTCAGAATTTTTTGAAAATGATATTAATTCTTTATCCTTCCAAGTAAAGCTGCATTTTCCATTGCATTTCCCAGTTCATCACTCCCACTGAAAGAAAAGCCCATCAGTTCTTAAATAATTCATATTGGAGCTCAGATTCCTTGAGGGTCTGGCAAGCTTTAATCTTGGATAAGATGATGTAAAATATTGCCAATAGCCAACCTCAGGTTGCCAACCCAAATATAAATCCCTCCTTGTTTAGTACATGGATTTATAATATAAACTGTTTTAAATTATACCTGGTACAATTGAACAGAACTCAGACACTATTGAGCAACTTTGAAAATAAGAAATAAGATGATGTTACGGTTTAATTAGTTCAGAATGTGCATACCTAAAATTTTTCTGCATCATTTTAGACCCAATAAAGAGAAGACTGGCCATGTGAGTGACTCAGGATCATCTGTCGTCAAACATGGGCTCAATCCTGAGAAGGTCTTCATGCAGGTTCATTATTTAAAGGTACGTGTAGCTAGTGGCAGAGGCCAGTTGTTACGGGGCAGCACTTTTTAGGTTATACATGTAAACAGGGAAGACTAATCACATGGCTGGTGCCAAACAAAAGCATTATCCACATTGTAATGTCACTTGACTGGGCAGATATCTTGATTGTCGCATAATTAAACATGTCATACCCCCCAAATGAGACATGAATCAAATTCCCTACCCTGCGCTTCCCTTCTCTCTGCTTCCTGTCACTTTTGAAGAAAAGAATCTTGAAATTGCTGTTAGGTTTGAAGTAGAAGACAGGAGTAATAAGTAAGTATTTTACATTGCAAAGGCTTTTCCTCATAGCTGAGGGTGGCAGGAGCTGGGCCCCTCTTCACTTTTGGTCCATGATGGACATCAGGCTTCATGTAAACAAAGGAAAAACAAGATGGTGATACCATTAACCGAAGAGTTGCAAGCAAAGTAGGCCTTCCTTAATTTCCAGGGCCCGCCTTACTGGTAAGGGTATGGAAGGCAGCCCAGGATAGGTCAGAAAGAACACTTTACATGTGCATAAAGCACTGGTGGGTGAGTTAGAGTTGGCTGTGTTTTCTCACAAACCCATGACAGGCGTCTTTTTTTTCCCCCCCCCCTCCTTTCTTCTAGGGCTATTTCCTTCTCCGGTTCCTTGCCCAAAGACTTGGAGATGACACCTATTTTGCATTTTTAAGAAAATTTGTGCACACCTTTCATGGGCAGCTGATTCTTTCTCAGGTAATTTATGAGTCATCATGAGTCCATGATATATGGAGGGAGTGTGGTATGTAGGGACTAGGTTATGTGAGTATTAAAAAGTAGGGGAAAGATTTACGATTTAATGCAGTAAGAAAAATAGGAAGTTAACGAAGTGGACACAGGGCAGTGTTGTTTCAGGGAGGCTGACCTCCCTATAGCTTTGGGACAGGCTGTAACCCAAAGCTGTTCCTGTGCACAGTGGTGTGGATAGTTGCACCTTAAGTGACCCTAAAAGCAGAAACAGCGCAGTCCCTCTCTTCTCTCTACCTGGAATGATCTTTGCAAGCGAAGGTGCACCCACCGTGTTATTCTTTCCCCTTTGTCCTTATCATAACCTTCGTTGTCATTCCCATTATTTATCATTATATTTTCATTTGTGGGTCCATTTGCTTTTTTCTGTCTCCTCCACTCTGCGTATAAGTTCAACAAGGCCAGGCCATGCTCTTTACGTCACCAGTACCTAATATACAGTTGGTACGGTACATGTGCCATATATATTTTATAAACAAATAGATTAATAAAAAGATACACTGACATAGTCAGATAGCCTGGCCACAAAACTATCAGAGAAAGACACTGTCAGCTTATACTGGCATGAGGCCGGGCTGCACATAGCAAGAAAGTTAACAAAGAGGGAGAGGCTCTGAAAACAGCACTCATAACTGATAGAGAATAGAAGATGCAGCCTCAGCACAGATTGGTCTGATGGGTATTTTTGCTATTTGACAGTGGTGCTCATACACAGTCTTGAAGTCACATTGCCCACAGTGTTAGATGTAACAGATGTGCATGCACAGTCTAAACACTTGTGGAGGGAATAGCATGATGTGACAAGACTGGATGGCTGTTCCTTGCCTCTACGTTCTTTTTTTTCTTTTGGTTGCGGGGGAAAGGAAGGTGTTCCTAAGCATATATTTGGAAAGACATCTCGAAAAGGGGCTCAGAAGTCTTATATGCTTGGTTGACTGATTAGCCCAAACTCCTACTGCTTAAAACCACTTCTCACCAAGATTCTGCATTGTTAAATGAGTGCCTCACATTTACCGTGACTTCAGAGGTTCCGATTTCAACTTCCCGTGAAATACTTAGTGCCCCCCTCCACCAAATTGCTCGGTTTTTCTGTTGTTTATCTTCTGTGAACAACAGCTTTATTGTTTTCACATAACAGCTTTATTGAGATATAATTCACATACCATAAATTTCACCCTTTTAAAGTGTACAAGTCGGTGGTTTTAGTATATTCACAAGATCGTGCAACCATCACCACGCTGTAATTTCAGAACATTTTCATCACCCCCAAAAGAAGCCTCCAATCCATTAGCAGCCACTGCCCCGTTTCCATCTACCCCCAGTGCTAGGCAACCACTAACCTACTTTCTGTCTCCATGGATTTGCCTGTTCTGGGCCTTCCGTGAAAATGGAGTCATATCATATGTGGCCTTTTGCGCCGGATTCTTTCATGTAGTACAGTGTGTTCAAGGTTCGTGTTGTAGCACGTAGCAGTACTTCATCTTTCTTTTTTAATTTTAGTTTTTACCCTTTAAACTTGGGTAAAATGTACATAACAACATTTACCATTGGAACCATTTTGAAATGTGTAGTTCGGTGCCATAAGTACATCCACATTGTTGTGCAGCTGTCACCGCCATCCATCTCTAGAATGTTTTGATCTTCCCAGATTGAAACTTGTATCCATTAAACAGTAACTCCACATTCTTTTCTTCCCCCAGCCCCTGGCCACCATCATTCTACTTTCCATCTCTATGAGTTTGACTACGCATGAGTTTGAATCGTACGATACTTATTCTTTTATGTCTGACTTATTTCACTCAGCATAATGTCTTCAAGGTTTATCCATGTTGGAGCACATGTCAGAATTTCCCTCCTTTTTATGACTCAATATTCCATTGTATGTATCTAACCACATTTTGTTCTTCCATCCATCTGTTGATGGATGCTTGGGTTATTTACACCTTCTGGTTCTTGTCAATAATGCTGCTTTGAACATTAGTATACAAATATCTGTTTGACTCCCTGCCTTCTCCCTGCCTGCATTTTTTAAAGTGGCTCCACTCTCAAGACTTGAACTCATGACCCTGAGATCAAGAGACTGGTGTTCTACCCACTGAGCCAGCAAGGCACCCCAATATTGAGCATCTTTTCATGGCCTTTTGTGTATCTCCATTGGAGAAATGTCTGTTTATATTTTTTGCCAATTTTTCATTTGGGTTGTCTCTTATTTTTGAGTTTTAAGAATACTTAGTATATTCTAGATTCAGGTCCCTTTTCAAATATGTGATTTGCAAATGTTCTTTCTCATTTAATGGACTGTCTTTTCACTTTCATGATAGTGTCCTTTGTAGCACAAAAACTTTTAATTTTGATGAAGTCCAATTTATCTTTTTTATCTTGGATGCTTATACATTAGCTATGATATGTAAGAAACCATTACCTAATTGAAAGTTGTGAAGATTGACTCTTATGTTTTCTTCTAAGTGTTTTATAGCTTTAGCTCTTACATTTAGGTCTCTTATCCATTTGAGTTAATTTTTATATATGGTGTGAGGTAGGGATGTAACTCCATTCTTTTGCATGTGAATATTCAGTTGTCTCATGACCATTTGTTGAAAAGATTATTCTTTCCCTCCATTGAATTGTCTTGGCATCCTTGCTGAAAGTCAGTTGACTTTATTTTATCTACAGTTTATTTCTGGACTATTAATTCCATTCGTCAATCTCTATTTCTGCCAGTACCACAATAAGTTTGGAAATTATGGCTTTTTCACTGACACATACTCATTATAAAAAAAAAATTCAAGCAATACATAAAAGTACAAAGAAGAATGTGAAATAATATTTAAAATCCCACCACCTATAAATACCCATAATGAATATTAGGTGAACTTCATTCCAGGAATTACACTCTCTATTTCTCCCTTTCTATATGTTATGGATGATATGTATACATGTATCTGGATGTATATCTGTATATAGTGTATATATGTGTGCATATGTGTGTACACATGTATAGACACAAAGATATATTTTAAAATAATTTTATAGGGGCGCCTGGGTGTCTCAGTCGGTTAAGCCTCCGACTTCGGCTCATGTCATGATCTCGCAGTTCGTGAGTTCAAGCCCCGCGTCGGGCTCTGTGCTGACAGCTCAGAGCCTGGAGCCTGTTTCGGATTCTGTGTCTCCCTCTCTCTCTCTGACCCTCCCCCGTTCATGCTCTGTCTCTCTCTGTCTCAAAAATAAATAAACGTTAAAAAAAATTAAAAATAAAATAAAATAAAATAATTTTATAAAAATAGGATTATATTGTATGTGCTTTTTAATGAAGTGTTTTCAACTTTATTTTACTTGAATTTAACAAATGAAAAAGAAACTAGTGAATACAAAAAACTTTCCTGAACTTCAGATACATGTAAGAGAGAAAAGAGTCTTCTATAGTTAAGAAGGATGATTACAAAAAAGTCTTTGAGGTTGAAATTATTTTTTCTCTTTAGCTATTTATTTTCTTTTTAGAAAGCATTTGTTTATTCACTTCTGTAAAAGCTGAAGAAATTAGCAGTTATGTATTTATACTACTTTTCCCCCAATTTGAAACTTTTCTTAGTGAATATTTTCACATAGTTAAGGTTTATATCCTTTACAGTATGTGCTGTAGCCATACTTTTCACAGTTGTATAGTCTTAGCTCTGAATGTAAAGGACTTCACTTTCACCCCCTGTCACTGTTTCATGCTTATGTATTTAGGAGTGCCATATTTTGATTTGACTTTTTGTTGGCTGGACTTGTTATCAAATTGATGTTCAAGTTGAAGACTCACTGCTTCTGTGATTTTTGAGTTCATATGTGCTTGAGAATGTTTGTTGCCTTCATAGTTGAATTACAAACTGGATTGGTATAAGATTCTCGGGTCACATTTTCATTTCCTCAGAACTTTGTGGATATTGCTTAACCTGCCTCCTGACATTAATAAAGCTGTAGAAACTACTTTTTCCTCTATATACCACTCAGATGAAAGAAGGATTCTTTTTCTTTTATCTGTGACATTTAGTAATTGACTCAGAAAATAGCTCGGTGTCTATGAGTCTGCATCAGTTTTATGTTTTTGTTTTTCCCTAGAAAGGAGTGTGCACTTCCAGTTTTACCTTCTGTTCTTCCTTCTTTTAGTAAAATTGTCTTAGCTGTATGTTTGAACACATTTGGGTTTTTTTCCCTTGAAGGGTCCTGAATTTCAAGGTTACCAGTTATCCTTATGTTACATCATCTTTGTTTTGTTTTTTGGGAGAGAGGATGCAAGTGAGCGAGGGCAGAGAGAGAGAGAAAGAGAAAGAGAGAGAGAGAGAGAGAAGCGGGCCTCTCCTGAAGGTGGGGCTTGTGTTCACCCAAAGCGGGGCTTAAGATCACCTGATGTGGGGACTTGAACCCACAAACCATGAGATCATGACCTGAGCTGAAGTCAGATGCTTAACAACTGAGCCACCCAGGCACCTGCCTCTATTTTATATCATCTTTGGCTTCCATATCTTTTATTTTCTAATTGCTTTTGTCTTTTTGTTCTTGATGGCCTGTGTTTATCTCAAATGATATTATTTTTGTTATTAATGTTGTTATAACATTATAGCAATTTTTTTTCTTTAATGTCTGTTTTTATTGCTGTTTCTGTATTATTGATGCTCCTGTACTGGTATTATTTTGGTCCTTAATTTATTTTCTTTGCTTAGAAATCTCTCTTTTCATCTCATTTCATTGGTTTGTCATCTTGTGTCTGAGCTTTCATTTTACTGACTTTATGTTCTTATTATAATCTTTAGATTATTTTATAGTGTAAATGTTCATAGAGAATTTTCTTCTGTTCCTTAGATTAGGTTTTTTTCAAGACTGGAGTCTTTGTCTTTTATTTTATGTTTCTCAGTTCTTTCTCTCTCTTTATGTGGGTTTTTGTTGCATTAATTTGCATAGTTGCCATACTTTTCTTCTTGCTCATTCTCAGTATAAGAAGCCCTGTCCTGACCTTTTATTTATTCTCATATGTATTAGAACTTTGTTCTTGATTTCTTTCCCAACTTGTCATAGACATGTTTTCTTTCCCTCTGAGCTATAGTTTAAACCTTGGGTGTTAATGCACGGAGAGAGTGAAGGGCAAGAGCTCCACTTGGAGCTACATACAGCTTTTGTTGCAAAAATTTGGCTGCACTAACTCTTGAAATTCTGTTAAATGTCCCCAGCAAAGATTCTCATCACCTAATTTGGGTGCAGCTTTTTCCCACTGCAGGTACTCTCTCAATAGTGTTCCTGCAGTTCTGCTTGGATCTCTAGAAGCTATACAGTCCATCAAAGAGCATCCTCCTCAGTTGTTTATTTCCCAGGTTTTGCTTATCTCTCTCTAGTAAACATTTCTAGTCCCTTCATGGTCAAAAAGATATATAAAATAAAAAATAAATAAAAAGAAGAAGAAGGAGGAAGAGGACTCAGTGGTGGTGGTGGTAGAGGAAAGGTAAAGATAGTCCTGTTTCTTTCCAAATGTGTGGGTATCTGTGAGAATTTTCAGGGTTTGGACAATTTACCAGTCCCACTACTGCTAAGCATGAGGTTGCGTGGTGCAGAGGGAGGGCTTAAGGCTGTGTTGGATTCTTATGTTTCTTTCCTTAGTATTGTCTCCTTTTCAAATTTATGCTGTGACGCTGTACGTCTTTCCTTGTTTGGATGCTGCCGGTGCCATTTTTTGTCTTTTTTTTTTTTAATTTTTATTTTTTGATGGTTTTTTGTTTTTTGGGTTTTTTTTACTTGTTAATGATGAGTAAGGCTGTGATCCAGGTTCTTTGCTCAGAAGTCCTTCAGGGGTACCTGGGTGGCTCAGTCGGTAAAGCGTCTGGCTTCGGCTCAGGTCATGATATCGCCCTCTGTGAGTTCGAGCCTCACGTCGGGCTCTGTGCTGACAGCTCGGAGCCTGGAGCCTGCTTCGGATTCTGTGTCTCCCTCTCTCTCTGCCCCTCCCCCTGCTCATGCTCTGTCTCTGTCTGTCTCAAAAACAAATAAAAACATTTAAAAAAATTAAAAAGAAGAAGTCCTTCAATTTCTTCTTTTTCCAGTTTACTTCTTAATCATATCCCTTGTGAAACCCCACCTGTCCAATATTTTATGGTATTACCATCTTCCCAGTCCCCACTACATGTTAACAATGACTTCTTGCTGACCAGTTCATTTCTCAGTTCTTACCCTGCCAACCCTGTCCTTGCTTAAATTATTTGGTTATTTGTTTTGCCTCTCCTACCTCCCTCTCCCCATGACCATGGTAATTATTCATAAAACATCTGAAAGAAATCACTAGTCCTGTGCAATTATCAAGCCATTGTCAGTTTGTCTGGTAGAATATATGTATACCTGCTTTTTATTGAATATTTTTACCAGGCCTTAAAAAAAAAAAAAAGAAATTACTAAATTAGCCTTGTGCCAAAAATTAGTGTATATTTTTTAATCATGCCTAATTCACTGTTATTAGGTATTAATCAAACTAAGCTATCTGGGACTGACCTGATTATATAGGTTATTACAAGAGTAGGAATATAGATTATTATGACAGTAGGAAATGACAAAATATTCACAAGGAATGTATTTTTTGATTGGGATGAGGGCTTGTAACAATTTCCAAGGATCCAGATAAAAGTTTATCCTAGCCCACTGTCAAAACAACAGGGGTTTTGGGTTTTGGGTTTGGTTTGGTTTGCCTTTGGTTTTAATCTTTTTTTCAGGCATACTGTAGAGGTGACAAACTGGGACTCTGGCATTTGTTGTTAGCTAACTTTGTCAATGATCCTAGAATCAGGCTTTAAGGAAAGTCCTCCTTGTCCAGTTAAGATTTGTAACTTAAAATTCAGCCAACATGTTGAAGAGAAGAAAGAAGCTGGATGGAAGAATTGAAAAGAGGTAGTGAAGGAAAGAATAACCATAGGAGACATTTTTCCTTTTATGTCTTCCTGTTGTGAGAAGAGGGGGAAAGCTTCTATCATGAGTCCACTCTGGGGTATATGCCAATTTCCAAAAAGAGCCAGGAAAACTAGCAGGTTGTGGTTAATGATTAGGTCTATAAAAGGAGTAAGAAGGACCAGCAGGGTTGATTCCATTGATACAGCAATGGGGACAAGAATGTCTTTGGATTGGATGGATCTAGCACTGTGGATGGCATTCACACAGCCCATGGGAATACAGGCACCATGACTTAGAGATGCTCGAGGTGTTGGGGTTTTGTGATCCATCGTGATCCTCTAGACCTGTTGTCCCCAGCATTGGTTGGAAGCCACCAGCAAGCTGCCATGTGACCTGCAGGTCTCAACCCTAAGGCAGGATGAGGCAGATGACCACCTGCTTTCTTAAAAATGAAGCAAGGTTTCTTGGAGACCTCCTATACTTTTCCTATATTCACACAAAATTCTGGAACATTGTGTTCCATAGTCCTATAAAGAAAGATCCAATTGTGATTGAAAAATGCAAAAGGGAAGAATTAAAGTTAACTCTGAATTACCTGCTTCTCCTGCAGTTAAATTCTCCTCCTTGTCATTAACGTCACTTTCTCTCCTATATAATTGAGCATAAATTACTGAACGAATATGGAATGAGTCAGTATGGACTATAAGGAGATGATGAAGCAAACTTAGTAAATTATAATTATGGCACTCAGATTTAAAAAATTTTTTTAATGTTTATTTATTTTTGAGAGAGAGAGTGTGAGTAGGGGAGGGGAAGAGAGACAGAGGGAGACACAGAATACAAAGCAGGCTCCAGGCTCTGAGCTGTCAGCACAGAGCCCGACGTGGGACTTGAAACCACAAGCTGTGAGATCATGATCTGAGCTGAAGTCTGATGCTCAACTGACTGAGCCACCCAGGCATGCCTCAGCACTCAGATTTTTAAGAAGCAAGAATACTATCAGTAAGCCAATGAAAGAAATATTTGCAAAGTAATCAGTATACCAGATTGTGACAAATTAATTTCTAAATTAACTTTTTTACAAAATAATTATTTAAATTATAAAACTTTGGCTCAGGCCATGATCTCATGGTTCACAGGTTTGAGCCTGCATTGGGCTCTGTACTGCTGGCTCGGAGCCTGCTTGGGATTCTGTGTCTCCCTCTCTCTCTGCCCCTTCCCTGCTTGTTCTCGTTCTCTCTCTCTCTCTCTCTCTCTCTCTCTCTCTCTCTCTCTCTCAAAAATAAATAAACATTTAAAAAAATTAAATTATAAAAATAATGACTTTAAGAACCTCAAACAAAAATAATTCCTCACAGGGGCACCTGGGTGGTTCAGTCGGTAAGTGTCCAACTTCAGCTCAGGCAGTGATCTCACAGTTCATGAGTTCGAGCCCCGCATCGGGCTCTGTGCTGACAGCTCAGAGCCTAGAGCCTGCTTCAGAGTCTGTGTCTTCCTCTCTGTCTGCTCCTCCCCCACTCACACTCTGTCTCTCTCTCTCAAAAATAAATATACATTAAAAAATTTTTTTAAATAATAATTCCTCACATTCTAGATATTATTCATTTCCTCTTTTTTCTCCATATATCTACTGAAGGTGCTAGGAAGGACTTTAGATGTGAGGCATTATTCTGTTTGGAGTTGTCCTTTTCCATTCTGACTACACAATACATTTTTTAAAAATTAGTTTTGTTGCTCTTTGTATCATTTATTGTAGGTGAAGCAGCAGTAGACAAATAATAACTTGGAAGGAGAAGGGAGGTTAGGAGAAATAAACCTTTCATTAGTATTCCAACTAGAGAGACTTTGCCTGTGGAAGAAATGGCCTTAACCACCTGTAAACACACAGAAAGGGATGGCGGCTATGCTTGGTGCCATGATGGAGAGAGAACACCTTGTCATACAAATTGTTTGCAGATTTCCATTCCTCTGCAGTTCCATCTGTTTGTAATATGAAGGTCAGTGCTGCTTCCATCTTGCACCGTGACTTAGATGGATCTCATCAGAGCTCCGAGCTGACCCTGGATCTGAAGACTTGGTTCTTGGGGCTGGGGCAGAGGGTGGGGCTTCTTTCTGAAGAGAGTCATTTGGTGGTGTCTTATTTGATCAGTTGGGCTCACACACAGGTCCCTCTTTAAAGGACCTATTTTAAAAGGTTGTTTTCAATTTATTAAAAGAAAAACTTCATGCGTAGACCTTGTTTATTGTTCAGTATCAAGCCCCTAGAAACTTTAATATTCATCTTCTCTCTTTCATATTCTACATTTATCCAGACTGAGTATTATCAAACCCTGCAGATAACTTAGGGTTAACACTAGTCTGGGGTCACTCAGCAAATAAAAATGTATAACATCCACTTACATTCAAATTTCAGATAAACAGCAAATAATTTTTTAGTGTAAGTATGCCCCCAATCTAACTGATCATCCTGTATTTTATCTGACAAACCTAGTTGAGACCAAATCGAGATTCTAGAATTAGATGGGCTGAAAAGATTGGTCACAGTACTTAAGGTGCCAATTAAATATAAATGTAACTTTAAACATTTATATGTGAAATTTTTAGGCCTATGGTATTGTGATTATGTTTTTATTTTTATTTTTTTAATGTGTGTTTATTTATTTATTTTGAGAGAGAGAGAGAGAGAGAGAGAGAGAAAGCGAGCTCCTGCCTGAGAGCAGGGGAAGGGCAGAAAGGGATAGAGAATCCCAGACAGGCTCCGTGCTATCAGCGAGGAGCCTGACGAGGGGCTTCATCCCATGAGTTGTGAGATCATGACCTGAGCCAAGATCAAGAGTTGGCCACTTAACCGACTGACACTCAGGTGCCCCATGGCTATTTTTTTTTTTTAATGTTTATTTATTTTTGACAGAGACAAAGACAGAATGCGAGTGGGTTAGGGGCAGAGAGAGAGGGAGACACAGAAGCAGAAGCAGGCTCCAGGCTCTGAGCTGTCAGCACAGAGCCCGACGCGGGGCTCGAACTCACGAGCTCTGAGATCATGACCTGAGCCGAAGTCGGACGCTCAACCGACTGAGCCACCCAGGCGCCCCATGGCTATTTTTTTTTAAAGAGTCCTTATCTTTTAGATAATTTATTGAAACATTGATTGATGCAGTTGTGTAACATTTGGGATTCACTTCTGAATAATACAGGAGGCAGGTAAGAGGTTAAGGCGGATTGGCCATGGGTTGATGGGTACATGAAGGTTAATTATACTCTTCTCTACTTTTGAGTGTGTTTGAAATTTTCCATCATAAAGGGAAAAATGAGTGTGTCGTAAGTCATACCTTTAGTTTAGAAAAATCTATTAGTGAAAGATCCTAAATGTGAAATAATTGACGTTTTCACAGCAGCATGGAAGAGGCTGCAGGTGGAGGCATGGGCCCATGAAACATTTTGTAATTGTGACATCTTTGTTCTTCCACTGGGGTATTAATTGTCTTGATTTTTGTCTTCATCTTTTTTTTTTTTTTAAGTAATCTTTACACCCAACGTGGGTCTCGAACTCACAACCTTGAGATCAAAAGTCACATGTTCCACCAACTGAGCGAGCCAGGTGCCTGTCTTTATCTTTCCTTAGAGTAATGCAAGAATGTTGCAAGTTAGTCACTAGCCCCTTGGCCTTGTGATTGTCCAGTTGTAACAGGATCTCTAGGAAAAGCTCATGACGAGAACGTGGTTGAGTAGGGAGAGGATGGTGCCTTTTGAAAATAGTTAAACATGAAATAAAATAAACTGGCGGTTTAGGTCAAAATAACAAACAGTACATTTTTCAATTTGTTTGTGGGTTTTACAAAACAAATCTCTTTAACTGATTGGATTGAAGCCCTGGTAAATTAATAAATACAATATATCATATAATAAGTCAACATAGGCCTGGCTTCCCTACCAGGTAAGCTGTCAGCAGCTGGGAGCACCCAGTCTCTGGCATGATTCCGGACAGAGTTATTTATTGATGGACATCTTTAATGGTTTGCTTTTTTCTTATTCCAGGATTTCCTTCAAATGCTGTTGGAGAACATCCCAGAAGAAAAAAGGTGAGGACCAATTTAGGAATTAAGAGCCCGGTTTTACTTTTAATGTTAAAAAAGGATCCTGTCATTGTTTGGCTTGTTACAATCTAGAAAATTCAATCTTCCTCCCTTAACTAACTCCCTCCCAGGCGGAGGTAGTCCCAGGACAGTCAACCAGACCGAGAGTGAGGCCCGGGTGGGTGTTGGGAGTTAGGGCATGCAGCCTTGGGAGGGCCCAGAATAGATGAGCCCTGAAAGTAGTGTAAGAGGCAAGCCAAGGACACTTTGTGGCCTTAGTTACTGTGAAAAAGAATGGAGGAGAGGAGAGTTCTAGGTTAGGGTTCTCTAGTTAATGTAGCTTAATATAAGGAAATACTGTTTAATTGAAGGTAAAAGCATAGTGTAGTAATAAGAGCCTGGGATTTGAAGTCAAGTTCTCCTAGGTTCTTACATCACTGTGGCTCCTTCCTAGATCTGAGCTTCGGAGCACGTTACTTCATGCCTCCAAATTTCGATTTTTCACCCTTGGGAGGATTAAAGGATATAATACCTGTGAAAAGTAGGTGTTCAATCAATGATTGATACAGTTAAAACAATAGTCATGTTCCGTGCATCAGTCACTGTATATAGGATCTATATATAGTAAGTCATTTAATCCTTATTACAGTCCTCCACCACCACCATCATCATAATGGCTAATTTTTTTTTATTTTTTTAATTTTGTTTTAGAGAAAGAGCAAGCAGGGGAGTGGGGCAGAGAGAGGGAGAGAGAGAATCTTAAGCAGGCTCCATGCTCAGCACAGAGCTCAACGTGGGGCTCAATCCCACAACCATGAGATCACTACCAGAGCCAAAATCAAGAGTCGGATGCTCAACTGGCTGAGCCACCCAGGCGCCCCATCATAGTGGTTATTGTGAGCCAGCACTCATTGGAAGGTTTCTATATGCAGACACTCAGTTAACCTTCCATCCAACACCGTTTGGTGCATTACACGCCTGCCCCTATTTTACCAGTAAGAGGATTGAGGCACGAGGAGCTGACCACGTACAGGAGGAGGAGGTTTAGGACCTACATCAAAGTTTAGACTAGGTTCATTCCAACCCTCTCCTTCTAATTTCCTGACTTCATTTAGACAGTAAAAGTGAATAAAGTGAATACCCTGAAACATAATTTCTAATAGCAAAATTGGTATTTAACCTTAAAGGGGGGCATCTTGAGAAATCAAACATTTCTTTGAAGTGGAGCCAATGTTCCTCTCGTTTCTGACCCACAGATTTAACTATGTTTTTATGCTCACACTGGGTCTCCAAATGTGGAAATGAATTCTTTCACACAGACACTACTTGGACCCACACAAGGTCGTCTTCCATGTAGGTGGGCCAGTCTTACAGGCAGTCCAGATGAATGTCTTAAAGGGAAGGTGGCAGGGTTTATGCCACCAGAAGATGACATATAGTTTCAGGGGAGTTTCCAGGGGCTGTGAAGACATGAAGATTTTTTTCTAAGTGTTAGATTTTTGCCTGCCCTTTTGTCTTAACTCCCATCTTTCACCTTCTAATTCCAATTCCAATTCTACTTCTAATTCCAATTAGCCACTTACTTTTAAAAATTAGATGTGGGGGTGCCTGGGTGGCTTATTTGGTTAAGCGTCTGACTGTTGGTTTTGGCTCAGGTCATGATCGTGCGGTTCGTGGGTTTGAGGCCCGCATTGGGCTCCGTGCTGTTAGTGCAGGGCCTGCTTGGGACTCTCTGTCTTACTCTCTCTCTCTGCCCCTCCCCTACTAACTCACTCTGTCTCTCTCTCTCAAAATAAATAAACTTTAAAAATAAAATAAAATTAGATGTGAACACACACACATAAAGCAAACCAGTGCACCATACAGAATGAACATACCTCTATTATTTGATAAATTCCTTTATTTCTACCTCTTCATGTTCATGCCTTTTGATGCTGTAGGAAGTCTTATACGGGGAGATTGCATGGAGCTTAGTAATTGGCCAAGATAATTAGCTTTTCAGGAGGCTGCTCCTGAAGGAAGTGTGGTTTGTTTTGGAAAGTCTAAAATGTTTCAGATTTACAATCCTTTCTTTTAAAGCAGAGATATGGGTTTTCTTTATGCAAAAATCACATCAGATGTGGCCATTATTCCTAAGGTCAAGAACAACAGTATATATATATATATATATATATATATATATATATATATATATGTGTGTGTGTGTGTGTGTGTATGTGTGTATTTTTTTTTCTTTTCTTCTGTACCTCCCTGAAATAAGTTTTCATGCCCTCTGGTAGAATTAAGCAGTTTCCTTAGAAGCTAATGCAAGAAAAAAAAGAAAAGAAAATTAATAGAAATGGTCTATTGCTGTTACCGAAGTCTGTTACTATGCATTCTTTCAGAAGAACCTCTTAGGGCACAAATACAGCAAATTTCATGGAAGCAACAAAGTGCATTTTTGGTTTGGGAGGTCTTTCTTTTCATCCTCTTGCTACTGAGGTTATGAAGTTCATTTGGATGGCCCAGAGCCCTCTGGCTCCAGGGGACCTGGATTTTATCATTGTGAATATTTATTGAGGGACATTCTGTTGGACCCATCAAGAGACTTTTGTTGCGATTGTGGAAGAGCCCCGTCTGTTTGATAGTGGCCACCGACCACCAACCTTCACCATTGGAGAGGATGCCTCTCCCGGTTAGGATCATGTGTTGGCTAGCAGGTTTAAGCTTCTTTGTGAAAGTCCCCTTAAAAGTTAACATCATTTCCTCCCTACAAGGAATTTGTTTCAGCAAGTATACCAGAATAGTTTTTGAGACTCAAACATCTTTCCTGCTAACTAAACTGAGAATCTAATTCAGCTATTAAAACAGACCGTTTGCCCTTTTACCTATGCAGCATATTGTACCAATTTTATCTGGGTCTCTGAAGGCCCCACACCTACCCCCAGAGCTTCTAATCTGTGGCTCTGCTGCAAACTGATCCCTGGGCACATCTGTTAGGCATGTGAGCCATTCTGATCGGGACAAGGTTCTTCAGATTAGACCAGTTAGTGTTCAGGAGCCAGCATCCTGTGTGTCATAGTGCTTTTGCGTTGTTCTTTTGCTTTGATTAATTTAACATTATCTCTTGAGCACCTCCCATACCAAGCTTTATATAAAGGCTGGACACTAGGGGATGGGAAGGAATAGATTCCATGCCCAGCCCGCAGGGATCTCCTAATCCACTGCTGAAGACACACGTGAAACAGATCATTATGACTCCTGGGAGTGCTCCTGGGAGTTTCAGACTCCTTGGTATCCAGGGAAAGGCCCCCCATGTCCTAGCCTCGAGCCTGGAGGCAAGGAAGTACCTCTGAAGGTTTAAAGTAGGAGAGTGCCATCAGCAGGTTTGAAAGATACTGGGGCGGGGGGTGGGGGGGAATTGCTGTGGAAGATAGATGTGGGTGGGAGGGACTGGAAGTCCACCAATGAGAAACCAAGACAGTTGTTCACCCAGCAAGATCTAGAGCTGGAACCCAGCAGGGGTTGTGGCAGGAGGGTTTGAGAATAATGAGCAGATCTGCGGGATATTCCAGGGGGGCCACAGGTAAGACTTGGTTGGTTGTTTTTGGAGTTATAGGGAGGAGTCCAGCACGACCTGACCTACCTTTCTTGGCCACTCAGTTATTCTCTGAGGTAGCGCTGGAAACATAGCTCGGGGAGGGGAGATTTGTCTCAGGAACCAGTATGGGGCAGAGGGAGTGAAAGGGAGAGGATTTGAAGGTGGAGGGAGGAAGGTGAGGAGCTGTGTTTCACACATCTTCAACGTGAGATTTCTGTTTAAATGCTAATGTTTTATGAGACCAAGGGAAGAAAAAGCTGAAAGGGCTTAGAAGGAAATCCAAACGGATCCTAGGTGCCAACCAGCCCTGGTACAAGAGCACCCTGCCCACCTGATACTGCAGCCATATCAACAGTGGGTCTCATCAATTATTATGTCTGTGTGTGCATGTTCCTATGTTTGGTTTAATTCACTACCCTTCCTCCCCCACAGAGCTAGGGAGTACTTGCTTATAAATGTGACTTCAGCAATCTTCATTATCTACCCGAGCACAAATGACTCCTTTTGATCAAGAAACAAGTAACCATGTGCACGGTTCTGAGATGCACACTATTTGTATCTACCGTAGAGAGAAAACTTAAAGACAAATTATCGGGGTAACTGGGTGGTTCCATTGGTTGGGCGTCCAACTCTTGACTTCAGCTCAGGTCATGATCCCAGGTTTGCAGAACTGAGCCCTGCATTGGGCTCTGTGCGGACAATGTGGAGCCTTCTTGGGATTCTCTCTCTCCCTCTGCCCCTCTGCCCTGCTCACGCTCCCTGTCTCTCTAAAATAAAAAAATTTTTAAAAACCAGAACATAAATTACTAAAATTTGAAAATCCATGCAGAATGTCAGTCATGTGCCAAACAAGGGCATTTCCATTTTAGACTAGAGCACTGAGGGTCCCGGTGCTTGAGTGCATCTAGTACCTGCACTTCCAAAGTCCATCCCATCTGTAGTTTAGTTCACGTGAAATTTGCAAGGGGCTTTAGAAAGTTGTGCAACTTGTGCTTTCCTTTAGAGATATGGAGAGTGTGTGATCTTTGGAACCTCAAGAGGCTGCAGGTGGGAGCCAGAGTGATAAAGACATCTCTTCTGGTCAGCAACAAGCTGAGAGGCACAAGTGGCAGAAACAGCTGATGGTCAGCCCACCCAGCCTCGTCACTCCGCCCTCAGATATCAACTGAACAAGCAATACCACAAGTGCAATACCATTTTCACACAAGCCTGGGTCTATTTCTATGCATGTTAACCTCACAGAGAGAAGAGTGAGCCATTGCCTTTAAACTTTCTCAGCTTTAAACACAGCTTATTTCTTTAGCCAGCATTATGCCAGGGCGTCCAGCATATTCTTTCCCCTGCCGTGTTAACTATGTGTGACCACATTTATAGCTCAGAGGGACTGGAGACAGACTCCTGAAATGCAGAGTTGCCTTACAGGATGTAGGAGTACAGAGAGGGAACTCTCCCAGCCGGAGGGTGAAACAACGTGCTGTTCCAGATATCCAGGAGGCCTGGGTAATGAGGCAGAAGTACCGCTCGCTAGTACAAATATGGGGGCATGCATCGTGGGCCTGTGTACTTTTAGCTATCTGTATAAAATCAATTTCCATAGTGATCAGACATGCAGAAGAGTAATTTCCTGTAAGTCCTGGGTCCCAGCAAAGTGGAAATGCTTCTGCTTGTTGTTGTGATGCTTTAAGCCACATGATCTCAGAGGGGAAACATTCACCACTGGCTTAGACTCAGTGTCTTGATTTGAAAAAGCCAACTTTTGCTTTACCATGGCTGTATATCCAAGTCCAGACCTAAAAATTCACCGGCACTGTCACCTCAATAATTATGACAAAACAGCAAAAACTACGTAATTGTCACTTTTTCCCTCCAAAGATGCAGTCCATTTCTTCCTTGCAAATGAAACATTATTGGGGCACCTGGCTGGCTCAGTCGGTAGATCTCTTGATCTTGGGGTTGTGAGTTCAAGCCCCATGTTGGGCAGTGAGCCTACTTAAAAAAAAGTAGGCATTAATCACACATCCCTTATAACTTCTTTGGGAGGGAAAGCCACTTCTAGTACCTTAAAAAAATAATGGTTTTTTTTAGCAGCTGGAGTTACTGCTTTCATCTTCCTCTCATAGTTCAGAGTCCCATTCCCCATTAGCAATTCCCAAATATGCATCAGTGCGGTTTGACATCTGCATGGCACTGGGAGTCGAGAAACCTGGGTCTTTTCTTTGGCCCTTTGGCCCAACTTTGGCCAGTCTTCTCATGCTGCAGTTTCTCCATCTGCTACAAGCCACACACAACAATTGACACCCACTTCACAAGGATATTATGAGGAATGAAGTGATAATGGTTATAAGATGCTTTGAACCTTTCCAAAGGAAAGTGATCTGAAAACACATGTTCTTTTCATTCAAGGAAGAGTGTCTTTTGCCCCTGGATACAGCTGAACAATGAACTCTCCTGCCCTCGCACTTTTGCCCCTCCTAAGGGTCTCTCCATCTCTTTAGAACTGAAATCGAAGGGCAGACAAACAGGGTGACTACAGCAGGGGCCAGGCCACCTTCAGCAGGAGAGACATGAGCAAGAAGGCAGGAGTGTTGGGAGCAAGCACAGGCCCTTCTTTTCCACAGATTTGCCTGCACCGAAAGTCACGACCAACATATCACGATGCCTAGGTTCAGCATAGAAAGAAAAGCGGGGGCTTTGTAGCCAGGCAGCATAGACTTGGATCCCAGCTCTTCAAGTACCATCTGTGTGGCCTTGGATAAATCCCTTAACTTCTTGGAATTTGTATTTTCTCATCTCTGAGATGGGGATAATACTACTGGTCTTGCACAAATGTTGTAAAGTGTAAATGAGATTTTCGCTACAGTGCCTGGTACATAGTAGGTGTTCAATAAATAGTAGCTGCTACTTTTATGCCTTTACTTGATAGTGGACAGAGGAGTTCTTATTTGCTTTGTTTTTGGTGCCATGGTAGAGTAGTACCTGTGTGTGCAAATACTAAATATGGCAAAGCAAAATTTGCCTTAATACTTTCCAACAGAATAACCCACACAGTTGGCCTGGTCCATTGTTCAGGTTGTAGACCATAGCACAAATTGTTCACCAGCATGTATATTCATTCCATGGGGAATCATCCTGCAGAGAGCGATGGGGCCCAGTGTCTGCACATGGTCTCTCACTCATCCAGTGCCACCCTCCACATCCATCCCCGGCACACCACGTCTGTCTAATCCTCCTCACATAGCCTCTCATGTGAACACATTCACAGCCTCCACTTTGGTCTCCCTGCCTCCAGCCTCTTTTCCCTCAGGTACTCTTCCTCGACTCCATTTTGTTTGTGCCATTCTGCAGCCATATTCAGTGCCTCTTTGATGAAGCCCAGGCCCAGGGACAGGGTTTCAGCGTTCTCACAGGTTACCCCTTTTGTTCCCTCACCTCATTCCGTGTGCCAGCCCAGGTGACCATGGCTTTGCGCTTTCCTGCTTCAGCTCCCTTTACCTGCATGCACTTTCCTTCTCTTTTACTGGTCCTGCTCCATCACTGGGCACAGCACAGCCTTCCTCCATGACGTGGTCCAAGCTTTGCTTCCTTTAGGAAGACTCCTGGCATGCCTGAGTGGTGCAGTCAGTTAAATCAAACTCTTTATTTCGTCATGATCTCACGGTTTGTGGGATCGAGCCCCGTGTAGGGCTCTGCACTGACAGCACAGAGCCTGCTTGGGACTCTCTCTTTCCCTCTCTCTCTGCCAGCAGCCTGCTTGCATGAGCATACTCTGTCTCTCAATATAAATAAATAAGCTTCAAAAAAAAGGCTCCCCTAACACACCTCCCACTGTCCTCCTTCTAGCTGTCGCACCTGATGCAGCTCGTGCCCCTTCCACACATAGTCCCACCTCTCCGCGCAGGCCCTGGCAGCACGGTGACTATGTCTGTTGTGTGTCCCTACCAGACAGGCCCCAGGGTTTCCAATCTGAGCCTTCCCCAGAAACCTGTGCCCTATAGATCTATGCAGGGAATGAACGCCCGCAGGCAGGAGGCACTGCCTGTTCTTCAGTTTTCTCTGGTGAAGACTGGGCCTTGTTCAGTAGCATTCCAGGACTCAACTCCTCAGCCCCTCCCCATGCCACCCCTAACAACGTGTTTTTAAGCTAAAATTCCCTGAAGGAAATTTATGTCCGTGCTCTTACTCCTCCACGGGGAGGCACAACAGCTGTTCGCCATCTTTTGTAAAATCACTCAAAAATGGCCATGAAGTCACTCCCAGACTTCTCTTCTTCAGGACATTTAATCCCAGTTCCCTTGACCTCCCTTGCGGATCCAATGCACTCGGCCCTTTGATCCTCACTACCACTCTTGTCTAAATCCTTTCTAAATTCCCTGTCTTCCTCTCAAGTTGTGCAAGGTTTAAGAATGCCTGTTTTTCTAGAATGCCACAGCACAACAGAGCTCAGGTCAGAGTGAGCCTCTTGCTTTGGCTTTCCTGAGTTCGCTGGAAGGATGGCGACAGGAGCTTTTGGCCCCAGGGCTCCTGACCCAGGAAAGGAAGCAGATGAATGGGCGGCTTAGGAGAAGCTTCAGCAAAGCTTCTGGGAAGGAAGGACAGGAAGAAAGCAGGCATGCCTCTCAATCAGGACAGACAACTTAGAGCACCAGCAGATCCCCCTCCACAGTTGTTGAGGCCCCAGGGCAGGAACCCAGCACCACCAAATGACCCGCCCTCCTGAGTGCCAGACAAGGTGGGAATGGTCTGCATTTGTTCCAAACTAGCAGGCCTTGCATGGAGCACCTTGTCTTCAGTGGAAATTATACAGTCTCTGCCTTTGCAGCCCCTCACATTTCCTTAGAAAATAAGACCACTTTGAGTTTCCTCAGATACTTCTCCAAGAGGCCCCTTCAGCCCTGCCTACTCCCCCCAGCAGATCAATCAGGCCTGTTACAGGCATTTCCAGCACTGCTCCGTGCCACCAACCAAGCTCAAAAAGAAACAGTGACCTGGATTTAAGGTGTTCTGGGAGCCACCTCCTCTCGTCCAGTCATCCACCCACCCCTGCCCCATGTGCTGCACACACACACACAGGCACATGAGTGCACACGTGCATGCACACACATCTCTACACTCTCATGGTCATGAGGGGGAGCTTGGCCACTCACACCTGGATTGATGTGGCTAACTGGCCACAAAGAGGTGGGGCAAGGCTCGGGGACAGTGGCACCCGGTGGTACCTGCACACGAGGCACATCCAATAATTCCACTGAGTCTGGGAACCTGGATGAGCCCAGGGTGAGCAGCCTTGGGAGGTCGTCACTCTCCCCTTCTCCACCGCTGGCCTCTCCCCTTCTCCTGCTGTTCATCCCACAGATGGACATCAGCCTGAAAACGAATCCAAACTGCTTTGTCTGTGTAGTCCCTCTTGCCCCCTGTTTTGTTTGGAAATACCAACAGCTGAGCCCTTCGGCAACCTTGGCTTTTGCCCTGGCCCCGGGAAGACCAAGGCACCCAGCGACTTGCTTCTCACTGGGGAAGAAAAAAGAAGTGAAAATATCAGTCCGGCCCCCTCTTCCCCACCCCCACCCACTTTTCCCTCCTCCCTTTCCCACCACTTCCCAGCCTGGGAGGTGAAAGGAGCGCTGGCCTTCAGTACCTTCACAATGCAGACAGCACTGTATCTTTCCACAGCTTCTCTGCAAGCCCTAAGGGGAGGGAGGAAAGGGATATTCTATATATATACAGTTTTTTAACGTTTTGGAGACTAACACCTTGGGAATCTCTTACTGGGAAAGGTAATTTTTAAATTAAAAGGGAATATTTTTTATTGAGTCCACTGTGAAATGTGTTTTCACTCATTCCAATAAAAAATACCAGTGGGAATCGTCTTACACCAGGAACTGGTCTCCGTTCTGGATTTAGAGAAGTGAGTAAAACAGACATTAGACCCTGATCTCAGAGAGCTTCAACCCAGCGAGGGGACAGGTAAAGGGCAAGTGGTTAAATAAATGACAGTTACAAACTGATGAATGCTGTGGCGCAGGGGACAGGGAGCACCGTGGGTGTCACACACAGCCTGGGAGAGGGCTTGGGAAAGGCCTCTGCGAGCAGAGATACGGGGCGTGAGTGGGAGTTATCTAGAAGTGGGCTGGGGTTGCTTTAAACGTCATTAGCCCAGGAAGACAGGAAGACACAACCTAAGGTCTCTTGACCCTAAATATACTGGATATTTCACAAATGTAAGGAGTATTCAAATCAGCAGGACCTGAAACCAAAAGAATTTCAGCTGGGGCGCCTGGGTGGCTCAGTCGGTTGAGCGGCCGACTTCAGCTCAGGTCATGATCTCACGGTCCGTGAGTTCGAGCCCTGCGTCGGGCTCTGTGCTGACAGCTTGGAGCCTGGAGCCTGTTTCAGATTCTGTGTCTCCCTCTCTCTCTGCTCCTCCCTCGCTCATTCTCTTTCTCTCTCCATCTCTGAAAAATGAATAAACGTAAAAAAAAAAAAAAAAGAATTTCAGCTGACTTTGGGTCAGACTTAACAAGCAACTGTAATGTTTCAAATAAAGCAGAATGTGGGCCTGCTTAAAACAGAGGCGTGGAAACCGTGTGCACTCCTGCAGCCAAGCCCATCTGTGCTCTGACGGTGAATTGCACCATTTATGCCTGTCACAGCCCCTCGTCACGATAAAGTTCAAATGTCACTTTGGTGTACTTAGTGCTACAGCATTCGGATTTCACTGTGCCGTCAGCTCTGGGGGAAGTGGTCACGCCTGATGTGTCCTGTGGACATGCCCTATCGTCCCTGAATCGGTACTCCCAACCAAACAGTTCCTGCCAAGGCATTGAGAGCACCTACAATGGTGTGCCTCTGATGTTTAGATTTCATGGTGCACCTTCCTATTGACTGAAGCTGTCCTGAGTGTGGCTGGGTACCCCCCTGCACTTTAACCTGGGACAGCGTTGCTTTCTCCAGAGAGCAGCTACCTCTCTGGAAGACAGATGCTGTGAGGTACCATAGAAACGTGCTATATAATAAGTGCTCTGTACCTTTTTAATCCTTTCCTTTTCATTTTATTTTTAAAGGCTTGAGTTGTCTGTGGAGAACATCTTCCGAGACTGGCTTGAGAGTTCTGGAATACCCCAGGTGCGCCCAACATTGCTGCTCAGGAGAGTCTGTGGAGGATAGTAAAGCTTGCTGCTTGGTGTATTGCTTAGGACAGTGATTTACTTATGTGTGTAAATATAAAATTAATCATCTGGCTGAGTTGGAGTATACCTGAGTCGGGAAAATGACAGTCTCCCACCCTTGTCGGCCTGCCATCATGACGTGTGCCTCTGGCCTCTGCCTCAAGTGGTGCTGTAGGAGGGCGCCTGGTTGACCTTGAGCAGTGTGTTAAATGAGATCTTGGAAAGTGTGGTGTATGTTTTGGGTGCTGTCACCAGGCAGCACTTCGAGGCTACTAGTGGGTTGAGCAGGTGGCCTCCAGCTCTGCTCTTTGGACACAGCCGGATGAATGAGTGAGCTGGCTCGCCTGCAGCTCTCCTCTGACCTGTTGTGCCCTCATTCCCCATCATTTCCCCGGTGCAGCTAGCTCCTCAGCTTCCTCCTCTGGCTCTGCATCCCTGCCTCAAGCTGGTCCTATTTGCATGTGCTATTTAGATTCATCTCTCTGTCTTAGGGACCAGGACCTGCCCCTCCTGAAGGTTTTGCTGTCTCCTCCTCTTTCGGCCCATGGGCACCTCTGTGGGAGAGACGTTCCCACCCAGCCTCGGCTCCACAGGAACTACCTGGCTTGAGGCCTCCTCTCTCTCCACTCTTCCCAGGTCCTGTGCTTCCTGGAGCCTGAAGGGCAGCCCCCGAGTGCTGACCCTCACTAGAGCATGGGCCCTGGGAAGTCGAGGGAGGCATCCTGCGTGGGGCTGGTCAAAGGACTCTGCAGGCCTGGAGCTTCCCAATCTGGGCTGGTCCCCCGAGCAGCTGCAGACCCATCACAGTGGGCCCTAGTGTCTGGGAGTGGACCCCCATGGCTGTGAGAAACTCTGCCCTGGGTCCAGGCAAGCAGCCCCCTTAGCTTGCTCGTTTCTGGTTTCATGGCTGGTTATATGAGCTTCCCCTTGGGAGTGTCTGAATGTCAATGAATGTCTGTGAACCATGAAATTAAGGAACAGGAGGGGCTGCTCTCCATTACCTTTTCATCCTCTCTTTGCATCTTTGTCCTTTCTGTCCCACGGGGGGAGATGTCGGCCACCAGCCACCATGAACTCATTCCTAAAAAGGACGCATTGCCTTCTGTTCGGGGATGCGTGGCACCTGTTAAAAGTTATTTGTTTGGCCCAGTCCTTGGGAGCAGAAAAGAATAAAATCCTGAGGTCTAAAAAAGCGAAACAAAACAGGGGTGGATAAGGCAGCACCTTGTCCCGGGAGCCAGTGCTCTCACCTCCTAGGTATTGTAAGGAGGTTCTGTGACTTCCACCACGGTGGTGGAAGTCATTTGCCAAAGTCATTGCCAGGCCATTTGCCGACTAGAAAAATCTCAAAAACAAAGTTAAGGATTGTCTGATCCCAACTAGCCAAGCACTGCCTTCTTGTTTTAGATGGGGGCAGAGGGCATTCGCCAAAGCTGCATGCCTTGTGCTCTGAGGCCAGGCGGTTGCAAGGCGCCCAGACATTCTTTCCGCGGCCTGGCAGCTGGGAAGAGTGGGGAGCTCAGAGAGCAGAATCCTGAAATTTCCTGGCTCCGAACAACAAGGCCGCTGTATTCAGCAGTTAGCCCTCAGGGAAGAGGAAAGAAAGAGTCCTTAATCGGGTGCCCAGAAGCAGGCGCACCCCGCTTGGGTTGTAACACTGGGGCTGACCCTCTTGGTCCCAGGAGGTTCCCTGATTTCCCCTGAAGAGAAGGAGGCTGTGCCACCAGCAGGAGGCTTTTGCTTTTCATTAAAAGTGGGAGGGGTGCGGCGAAAGGGAGATTTGCCTCTGAGTGGTACATTTTTTCCAAGGTCTAGTTGCGTTTGTGACAGCTTATAGTGTAGACAAGAATTTCTGCTATAAACTGACGAAACCTGCTGTCAAAACACAGCCAGGTGCAATGAGGCCAACCCAGCTATAAATTGTCTTTAAGACCCAACTGGTATTTCCTTGGGCGCTTAACTGTTCAGTAAAAACAACAGCGTCAGACAGAAAAGACCCTGATTTAGTGCACATCTTTCCATTGGTGAATGATCAGACGACATCGTTTCATCTCTGTACCCATTCTCTGCCATTATGTATATGGTTGATGCTGATTTACTTGCTCACAGCCCTTTTTGTGCTCCTTGAGAGTTCCTTCTCCCTTCCACCTCAGTGAAAGGTTCTGCAAAGGCCCGGGACCCTCTGGTTGCAGGAGCCTGGCAGTGAATGGGACACCTTGTTCTTTGTCCTCATCGTTATAATATAAAGTTACTAGTGTGCTTGGCCTGGATTGACAACCAGGGCACTGAAATCGCTTCGATGCTCTTTGTTCTCGTTAAAAATTTCTGTCCACCAGCAATTGAAGTCATTCATGACAAAAGAGTCACGTTCTCCTGGTAAAGTTTTCATTCCACAGGTTACAGAGGCTTTTTGTCTCCTCTCAGGAAGGCTTGCCTTGTGGTTGGCCTCGATTTTCCTTTTTGGCCACACTGAATGGAAATCATTAAAAAAAATGTGGAAATCACTTCAGCAGCAATAAAAGTAAGCATGAGCCCCAAAGAAGTAAAAGAAATTGGATCCAAACCTCTTTAAAGAACACCCAACCCTGTAACCTTTGGCTTTGCAAACAGATTTAAAATTGATTGTACCATTGGTATTATAGGTTATTTCCTTTTATGACTTTTTTTCTAATTATAGAAGTATTACATATTTATTTTAGAATATAAAAAAAATTGTAATAAGTAAATTAAAATGGCCCAGAGATAATTTTTTGGGATAAATCCCTTCAGTCATTTTTTTTTGATGTATGAATACATAGTTTGACCTTTGTCTACCTTTTTATTGTTGTTTTTGTTTTGTTTTGTTTTGTTTCTGAGAGAGAGAGAGAGAGAGTGCATGTGTGAGAAGGAGAGAGGGGCAGAGAGGGAGAGAGAGAATCTTAAGCAGGCTCCACACTCAGTGTGGAGTCCAACATGGGTCTCAATCCCATGACCCCAGGATCACAACCTGAGCCCAAATCAAGAGTTGGATGCTCAACCAACTGAGCCACCCGGGTACCCTGTCTCCCTTTTTAAAACTCAAAATAAGATGTTCTCTGTAGCAAGTTTAAGCAGTAGCAAAATATAAAAAGCAAAAGCCCTTGCCCCCTCAGTCTTACTCCCCAGAGCTCATCCATGCTTGCTAACCACTTAGTATGAGTCCTTCCACACATTTTATGTGATATACAGAATGTAGGTGCATATCTTTAAAAAAAAATGTTTATTTATTTATTTTGAGAGAGAGAGAAAGAGAGAAAGAGCGAGGGAGCAGCAGAGAAAAAGGGAGAGAAAGAATCCCAAGTAGGTTCTGTGCTGTCAGTGCAGGGCTCTATCTAACAAATCACAAGATCATGACCTGAGCCAAAATCAAGAGTTGGAGGCTTAACCAACTGACCCTCCCAGGCATCCCTAGGTGCATACCTTTTTAAAATAAAATTGGAATCTTTTAATTCAAACTGAAAGTTCTCATTTAAAAGTATATATTAAGCAGTTTTCCATATCCTTTGATATAATTTAAGAGCCATAATTTTTAACAGCTGCATAACTTTCTCTTTTTTTTAATTTTTTAAGTTTTGAGAGAGAAAAAGAGTGTGAGTGGGGGAGGGGCAGAGAAGGAGACACAGAATCTGAAGCAGGCTCTAAGCTTTGAGCTGTCAGCACAGAGCATTGACGCAGGGCTCGAACCCACGGTCTGTGAGATCATGACCTGAGCTGAAGTCAGAGGCTTAACCGACTGAGCCACCCAGGTGCCCCTGCAGCTGCATAGCTTTCTAACAAATGGTACTGTGATTTAATTTACTCAGATTCCCTCCTCATCCCCACTGTTGGAATAGTATACATTATTTCTTAGAAAGTCACCCATTCTGCTAATTTGGCCATTCTATAAATAGATTTTGATTTCTTTTCATGTCTGCCCAAAGGTCTCCTCCCGCCCCCTACCAGCCCATATGTACACATATTCCAATCTCCTTTTAAAACATTTATATGCAGATGCATTAGAAATAACTTTTCCCATCCAGTCTTTCATCTCTACTTCCTTATTTTAGCTGCTACAGAATTCTCCGACTCCTCTTTTTCTTTGAATTCCTGGCCACATTGCCAAGTCCTGGTATCCTTATGTACATATTTATTAAATTTTGAATTTTCTTTCCTTTCCTAGCACCTCCCCCATTGTTTCATTGTATTTTGCTTGGACTGGTTCAGTAACTAATTGGTTTTTTAGCCACCAAACCATCCCCCATCTATTGCTGCATCAATACCAAGTGAATCTTTCCAAAAGACTCATCCTCACCAGGAACTTTTTTCCCCACTGACAGTGGATTGAGAACAAACTCTTTGGCCTGCTATTTGAGGCTATCAGCAGAACTGCCCCAGGCTGTCTTTTTAAACTTTAATTTCTACCCTCCTAGGCAATTTCCAATCTCTACATGATCGTTTCTTTGCCCCCAGCCTTCCTTTGCGCATGCCTTTTTCTCTCCCTGCAATGCCTTCCTTTCTGTGTCCTTAGCAAGTGTGGTAGCCTGCCTTACATTGTTGCTGTTTGCGTTGTGCCTCATCCACAGGCTGCCCAACCCCCCCGCCCCCCGCCCCCCGCCAGAGGAAACAAGGGCTGTGTCTGACTCATCCTTGCCTTACCTGCTGTGATGCACATAGTAGGTGCTCAGGGTCTATGGCAATATGGCAGCTGCTAGCTACATGCAGTTATTAGTGCTTGAAAAATATTTAGTGTACCTGAAGAGCTGAATTTTTAATTGAATCTAAATCTAAAGTTAAAAGAATAATTCAGTTTTTGTTTGGAACAACTTTGGGTATGTGAATGAATCTACTTTTTTTTTTTTAATGTTTATTTTTGAGAGAGAGAGACCGAGTATAAGCTGGGAAGGGGCAGAGAGAGACGGAGACAGAATCTGAAGCAGGCTCCAGGCTTTGAGCTGTCAGCACAGAGCCTGACGTGGGGCTCAAACTCACGAACCGTGAGATCATGACCTGAGCCGAGGTCGGACACTTAACCGACTGAGCCACCCCAGCGCCCTAATGAATCTACTTTTTAAACTAAATTTTATGAAATCTAAATACAGTTCAAGCATTTCTGGTTAAAATTTAGCACTTGAGGTGGACTGTGAAAACTCATCAGATTTAGATTTAATATAAAAAAATGAAGGGTAAATATCTCTTTAATGTTTTTTAAAATATTGTTTACATGTCAAAATGATACTATTTTGGCTACATCATAACCCAATGCATATACACCCAGTAAAAAATACTATTAAAATTAATTGTAGCTGTTACATGTTACTTTTTAAATTCAGCAACTAGAAATTTTTAAATGACAAATGTGGCTTGCGTATATTCCTATTGAACAGTGCTGCTCTAAAGCTATTAGTTGAATTAAAATCTGAGTGCACCATGCCTTAAAATCCCCCACCAAATAAATGTAAGTGAAAACATCTATATTTTTGTCAGATGTATGGATAAAGATACAGCTTGACCAACCCATACACGCCCTTCAATCTGCTCTGACGGCACAGATGATTATAATGCATGGATGGGAGCGCTTATTCACAGTGGACATCCAGAAGGGCATGAACTAATTACCAGCCTCACTTCAGCTCTTCATTTCAACTCCCAGGCAACCTGTTTCCCGAGGTACTATTAAGTAGCACACAGATGCCAGAGCGCCTCACGGCCCATCTCTGGCTCTGTCTGCTCTGGGGGAAGTGCTCAGCACATGTGAAATGGCAAAATCACAGGCAGCAGTGGCACTGATGAGGATAGAGAAGATGGGGGAGAGCTGATCACATCGAGTGTCTGGGAAATAGGCAGGAAGCAGCTCAAGCTCCCAGACTTGCTCCTGCATCCCAGAAGTTACAACAGCAGACTATTGTGTTGTCTTGGAAAACACCACTTCTTTTTAAGCACACATCTACAAGTTGCCAAAGGCCACACAAGCAAATGATGGAAAACTCAAGTCTCCTAGGGAAAGTGTGCCGGTTACAAAACAGGAAATTTGATAAGATGTGGTGCTTGTAGCACAAAGAAAGTCAGTGGTTCATTAGGCGAATAACTTGTAAGCTTGTTTTTGCACGGTTTAGGTAATAACACCAACATTATTTTTTGTTTGTTTGTTTAATTTTGTTTTTTATTTTTTAAAATTTACATCCTAATTAGTTAGCATATAGTGAAACGATGATTTCAGGAGTAGATTCCTTAATACCCCTTCCCCATTTAGCCCATCCCCCCTCCTACAACCCCTCCAGTAACCCTCAGTTTGTTCTCCATATTTAAGAGTCTCTTGTTTTGTCCTTCTCTCTGTTTATGTTATTTTTGTTTCCCTTCCCTTACGTTCATCTGTTTTGTCTCTTAAAGTCCTCATATGAGTGAAGTCATATGATTTTTGTCTTTCTCTAATTTCACTTAGCATAACACCCTCCAGTTCCATCCACGTAGTTGCAAATGGCAAGATGTTATTCTTTTTAATTGCCGAGTAGTACTCCATTGTATATATACATACCACATCTTCTTTATCCATTCATCCATCGATGGACATTTGGGCTCTTTCCATACTTAGGCTATTGTTGATAGTGCTGCTATAAACATGGGGGTGCATGTGTCCCTTCGAAACAGCACACCTGTATCCTGTGGATAAATGCCTAGTAGTGCAATTGCTGGGTCGTAGGGTAGTTCTATTTTTAGTTTTTTGAGGAACCTCCATACTGTTTTCCAGAGTGGCTGCGCCAGCTTGCATTCCCACCAACAATGCAAAACAGACCCTCTTTCTCCGCATCCTCACCAACATCTGTTGTTGCCTGAGTTGTTATTGTTAGACATTCTGACAGGTGTAAGGTGGTATCTCATTGTGGTTTTGATTTGTATTTCCCTGATGATGAGTGATGTGGAGCATTTTTTCATGTGTCGGTTGGCCATCTGGATGTCTTCCTTGGAGAAGTGTCTATTCATGTCTTTTGCCCATTTCTTCACTGGATTATTTGTTTTTTGGGTGTTGATTTGATAAGTTCTTTATAGATTTTGGATACTAACCCTTTATCTGATATGTCATTTGCAAATATCTTCTCCCATTCTGTCAGTTGCCTTTTAGTTTTGCTGATTGTTTCCTTTGCTGTGCAGAAAAAAGCTTTCTATTTTGATGAGGTCCCAATAGTTCATTTTTGCTTTTGTTTCCCTTGCTTCCGGAGACGTGTTGAGTAAGAAGTTGCTTCGGGCAAGATCAAAGAGGTTTTTGCCTGCTTTCTCCTCGAGGATTTTGATGGCTTCCTGTCTTACATTGAGGTCTTTCATCCATTTTTTTATTTTTGTGTATGGTGTAAGAAAGTGGTCCAGGTTCACTCTTCTGCATGTCGCTGTCCAGTTTTCTCAGTACCGCTTGCTGAAGAGACTGTCTTTATTCCATTGGATATTCTTTCCTGCTTTGTCAAAGATTAGTTGGCCATACGTTTGTGGTTCCATTTCTGAGTTCTCTATTCTGTTCCATTGATCTGAGTGTCTGTTCTTGTGCCATAACACCAACATTATTTTAAGGCCCGTTGGGATACTCCATCTCAGTGGTGTCTATAAGAATTCTACATTTAAATTCTTTTAATGTTTATTTTTGAGAGAAAGAGAGAGAGAGAGAAACAGAGCATGAGTGGGGGGAGGGGCAGAAAGAAAGGGAGACATAGAATCCGAAGCAGACTCCAGGCTCTGAGCCACCAGCATAGAGCCTGATGCAGGGCTCGAACTCGTGAACTGCAAGATCATGACCTGAGCTGAAGTTGGACGCTTAATCAACTTAGCCACCGAGGCGCCCCAAGAATTCTACATTTAATGGTCATTCAAGAAAACCGAGACCGGTTGGTTTGTTTTTTACAAATTCCAGAGAAATTGTATTAGTTCTTTTTTTTTTTTTTTTATCAATAATAGCATTTACCATTATGAGGTGAGCTTTGGGGGCTCCTAATAATTTTGCTGTCATTTTTGTCCAGTGGTTCGACTCATGTTTTCTAAGTGAGTAGACATCTTGTAAGGGGTACTTTGAGATACATTGACTAGATTCTCTGGCCTCAGTTTGGGCAGGGCCTGTAATGTTGAGTCACCATGGTTTATCGAATAAACCCCTCAGAGTGATACACTGCTCCACAGTCACAAGAGATGGAGAGTTTTTGTTTGTAGCCTCATTTTACATGAAGGCGTCTGTGCCTTCATGCTCGTATCAGTTCAGGCTGCCACAACAAAATCCCACAGACTGGGAGGCTTAAGCAACAGACATTTATCATCTCATGGTTTGGGAGGCCGGAAGTGCAAGATCAAGGTGTGGGCAGGTTTGGTTTCTCCTCAGGCCTCTTTCCTTGCTTACATACAGCCGCCTTTTCGCTTTGTCCTCACATGGTCTCTTCTGTGTTCGTACAGATCTCTGTCCTAATCTTCTCTTCTTATAAGGACACCAGTTGGATTATATTAGAGCCTACTAATGTGATCTCATTTTACCTTAATCACTTTTTAAAGGCCCTATCTCCAACACAATCACATTCTGAGGTATTAAGGGTTAGGGCTTCAACATGCGAATTTGGGGAGAAAACTTCAGTACTTAGCAATGTTTATTCCCAACACTTCCCTGATTAGTTCCACATTTCTTGTGAATCCCTTCAAAATGGCCAATAAAAATCACTCAAGTCAACCTCACTATATTTTATTCCCCTAGGGATGTATATTTTGGGTGTCTATAGTTTTGGGGGGGGTCCCAAATGACATTCTGTCTTGTGGAATGAGAGAGAAAGAAATATGGGAAGGAAGGGTCTGTTCTCCCAGAGAGTACTAGGCAACTGAAGGTCTGTGCTGGGCATTGTGTGTTAGTGGGGGCATCTGATCTGACACTGTCTAAATGCATAAGGCACCATGAGGAAACAGGAGGCATTTCCCTTTGGTGTGCCAATGAAAGCTCTGTATCCTTCCTTCTTTTCTCTCCCTTTCAAAACCCGATTTCCAGAAAGAATTTGAATCTCATTCACAAGAGTCTAAGAGGAGACTCCAAGGGAATAATAAGGATGAAAAGTGTCTCCTCTCCCTTGAAGATTTCCTTTGTAACTGTTGGAGCCTAGGCTTCTACAGAGCTGTGAAGCATTCCAGGCCAGATGGATGAGATTTGTGAGAGGAATCTTCCAGGGTCTGAAATCATACCTACTCCAGTGCCTTCCCTCTGTCCCCTCCCTTCTTCCCACAAATAAAGCCTGTACGGCTGTCCTTTATGAGGGACTGTGGATGACTCAAAGATGAGAGAACATAGGCTTTGCCCTCAACATGCTTAATAATTCAGTAGGGAAAACAGATACACAAATAACCAACCTAAGGCAGAAAGCAGTAACTTGTGAAAAATGAACTAAAGTTTAGCATTTGGAAGAAAGAGGTCATTTCCCATGTGTGGAAGCGGGGAGGGCTGAAGTACCATTTGAAGGCAATCTTGAAGGACACGTAGGAGAGAAGGCCATTCCAGGCAGGAGGAGAGCCATAACCAGCATCTGGTGGTGGAAAACTGAGCATGTATGTTGGAGTCAGAGCTCTATGATGGGGAGGCGGGGCTGAGGAACCAGTTTGTCATAAGCATGATTAAGGCTCGGTGGGTAGTGCCCAGAGGAATGGAGGAATGGAGGCAGTATCCCAGAGGAATGGAGGCAGTATCCTGATGGAAGGGAGGGGGGAAAGCAGCTTCCTAGCCAGACTCACTGTCACTCCCTGCTCCCTCCCAGCCTCTGCCACATTCTAAACAAGGTCATTCTGCCCGCAGTAATAGAAGGGTCAGTGCATTTTTTTTTTGTAGCGATAAAAAAATATAATTGGTGAATGCATTTTTTTCTTTTTAGAGAGACAGTGTGCAAAAGCAGGGGAGAGGGGCAGAAGGAGAGAGAATCTTAAGCAGGCTCCATGCTCAGTGTGGAGCCTGACACAGGGCTCAATCCCATGACCCTGAGCTGAAATCAAGAGAGTCAGACACTTAACCAGCTGAGCCACCCAGGGGCTCTAGGTGAATGCATTTTGGCCACGGTTTGGAATAGTGATCTTTCCCCCTTCCATTTCCCTTGTCAGAGACGGGTTTATTGTTGCTTGCTTTTCGTGGAGAGTGGGATCTGCAAAGGGCATTGATTAGTTAGGCAGGACCCTGCCAGACTGCACAGGAACTTGGATGTGATGCTGGAGGGTTCCCACAAGATTCAAGAGCCACTGAGGGCCGCCAGAGGCTTGCAGATGTGCAAGCAGCCTGGCTAAAAGGAAGACTCCCGGATGAAAGGCCAAGCCTCACTCCTCCATTCAGGTTCTAGGGAGTTTCGCGAAGTGAGAGGAACAGTGAGGGAGTGACTTTCACCCCATGGTTTTTAACTTCGAACTCTTATGTCCAGGAACTGTTCATTCACATGGATGCTTTTTAAAAGCATCATTCCGTATCTGGATGGCCAATGGTGTCTCCCCAGAAAGCACATGCAGTGGGCCAACAGATAGAGAAATAAGTAAGAAGCCATGTGAAACAGGCACAAGTTCATGTAATGCAGATAACATGCCTGAATCCTGCTAAGTGATGAGGGAGAACACTGAGGATATTGACCTAGACGGAGGCCTGCATCCTTTAGGATCTCAGATTGGGCATCTATTTTTATTTTTTTTTAAGTCTATTTATTTATTTTGAGAGAGAGTGCACACATCTGCATGAGCAGGGGAGGGACAGAGAAAGGGAGAGAGAGAATCCCAACCCTCCCCTGCCAAACTGTGAGATCATGACCTGAGCTGAGATCAAGGGTCGGACACTTAACAGACTGAGCCACCCAGGTGCCCTGGACACCTATTTTTAAAGTGAGCTCAGGAAGGCATATGGGAATGGCTGTCTCAGGGGGGTAAAGAGCATTTAATAACTTGTTTCTTTAAAAAGAATAAAAACTGGGGGGGTTGCGGCAAGATGGCGGCTTAGGAGGACGCTGGGCTCACCGCACGTCCTGCTGATCACTTAGATTCCATCTACACCTGCCTAAATAACCCAGAAAACCGCCAGAGGATTAGCAGAACAGAGTCGCCGGAGCCAAACGCAGACGAGAGGCCCACGGAAGAGGGTAGGAAGGGCGGCGAGGCGGTGCGCGCTCCACGGACTGGCGGGAGGGAGCCGGGGCGGAGGGGCGGCTCGCCGGCCAAGCAGAGCCCCCGAGTCTGGCTTGCAAAAGCGGAGGGGCCGGGCGGACTGTGTTCCGACAGCAAGCGCGACTTAGCGTCTGGGAGGTCATAAATTAACAGCTCTGCTCGGAAAGCGGGAAGGCTGGAGGACAAAGGGAGGGAGAGCTGCTGAGCCCCCTGACAACAGAGCTCAGTTTGGTGGGGAACAAAGGCGCTCGCCAGCGCCATTTCCCCCGCCCATCCCCCAGCCGAAATCCCGAAGGGAACCGGTTCCTGCCAGGGAACTTGCTCGCTCCGCGCAAACACCCAACTCTGCGCTTCGGTGGAGCCAAACCTCCAGCAGCGGATCTGACTCCCTCCCGCTGCCACAGGGCCCCTCCTGAAGTGGATCACCTAAGGAGAAGCGATCTAAGCCTGCCCCTCCTGCCCCCGAGCACCTTGCCTACCCACCCCAGCTAATACACCAGATCCCCAGCATCACAAGCGTGGCAGGGTGCAAGTAGCCCAGATGAGCCACACCACCCCACAGTGAATCCCACCCCTAGGAGAGGGGAAGAGAAGGCACAAACCAGTCTGACTGTGGCCCCAGCGGTGGGCTGGGGGCAGACATCAGGTCTGACTGCGGCCCCGCCCACCAACTCCAGTTATACACCACAGCACAGGGGAAGTGCCCTGCAGGTCCTCACCACGCCAGGGACTATCCAAAATGACCAAGCGGAAGAACTCCCCTCAGAAGAATCTCCAGGAAATAACAACAGCTAATGAGCTGATCAAAAAGGATTTAAATAATATAACAGAAAGTGAATTTAGAATAATAGTCATAAAATTAATCGCTGGGCTTGAAAACAGTATAGAGGACAGCAGAGAATCTCTTGCTACAGAGAACAAGGGACTAAGGAACAGTCACGAGGAGCTGAAAAACGCTTTAAACGAAATGCATAACAAAATGGAAACCACCACAGCTCGGCTTGAAGAGGCAGAGGAGAGAATAGGTGAACTAGAAGATAAAGTTATGGAAAAAGAGGAAGCTGAGAAAAAGAGAGATAAAAAAATCCAGGAGTATGAGGGGAAAATTAGAGAATTAAGTGATACACTAAAAAGAAATAATATACGCATAATTGGTATCCCAGAGGAGGAAGAGAGAGGGAAAGGTGCTGAAGGGGTACTTGAAGAAATAATAGCTGAGAACTTCCCTGAACTGGGGAAGGAAAAAGGCATTGAAATCTAAGAGGCACAGAGAACTCCCTTCAGACGTAACTTGAATCGATCTTCTGCACAACATATCATAGTGAAACTGGCAAAATACAAGGATAAAGAGAAAATTCTGAAAGCAGCAAGGGGTAAACGTGCCCTCACATATAAAGGGAGACCTATAAGACTCGTGACTGATCTCTCTTTTGAAACTTGGCAGGCCAGAAAGAATTGGCACGAGATTTTCAGGGTGCTAGACAGAAAAAATATGCAGCCAAGAATCCTTTATCCAGCAAGTCTGTCATTTAGAATAGAAGGAGAGATAAAGGTCTTCTCAAACAAACAAAAACTGAAGGAATTTGTCACCACTAAACCAGCCCTACAAGAGATCCTAAGGGGGACCCTGTGAGACAAAGTCCCAGAGACATCACTATAAGCATAAAACATACAGACATCACAATGACTCTAAACCCGTATCTTTCTATAATAACACTGAATGTAAATGGATTAAATGTGCCAACCAAAAGACATAGGGTATCAGAATGGATAAAAAAACAAGACCCATCTATTTGCTGTCTACAAGAGACTCATTTTAGACCTGAGGACACCTTTAGATTGAGAGTGAGGGGATGGAGAACTATTTATCATGCGACTGGAAGCCAAAAGAAAGCTGGAGTAGCCATACTTATATCAGACAAACTAGACTTTAAATTAAAGGCTGTAACAAGAGATGAAGAAGGACATTATATAATAGTTACAGGGTCTATCCATCAGGAAGAGCTAACAATTATAAATGTTTATGCACCGAATACCGGAGCCCCCAAATATATAAAACAATTACTCATAAACATAAGCAACCTTATTGATAAGAATGTGGTAATTGCAGGGGACTTTAATACACCACTTACAGAAATGGATAGATCATCTAGACACACGGTCAATAAAGAAACAAGGGCCCTGAATGAGACATTGGATCAGATGGACTTGACAGATATATTTAGAACTCTGCATCCCAAAGCAACAGAATATACTTTCTTCTCGAGTGCACATGGAACATTCTCCAAGATAGATCATATACTGGGTCACAAAACAGCCCTTCATAAGTTTACAAGAATTGAAATTATACCATGCTTACTTTCAGACCACAATGCTATGAAGCTTGAAATCAACCACAGAAAAAAGTCTGGAAAACCTCCAAAAGCATGGAGGTTAAAGAACACCCTACTAACGAATGAGTGGGTCAACCAGGCAATTAGAGAAGAAATTAAAAAATATATGGAAACAAACGAAAATGAAAATACAACAATCCAAACGCTTTGGGACGCAGCGAAGGCAGTCCTGAGAGGAAAATACATTGCAATCCAGGCCTATCTCAAGAAACAAGAAAAATCCCAAATACAAAATCTAAGAGCACACCTAAAGGAACTAGAAGCAGAACAGCAAAGGCAGCCTAAGCCCAGCAGAAGAAGAGAAATAATAAAGATCAGAGCAGAAATAAACAATATAGAAACTAAAAAAACTGTAGAGCAGATCAACAAAACCAAGAGTTGGTTTTTTGAAAAAATAAACAAAATTGACAAACCTCTAGCCAGGCTTCTCAAAAAGAAAAGGGAGATGACCCAAATAGATAAAATCATGAATGAAAATGGAATTATTACAACCAATCCCTCAGAGATACAAACAATTATCAGGGAATACTATGAAAACTTATATGCCAACAAATTGGTCAACCTGGAAGAAATGGACAAATTCCTGAACACCCACACTCTTCCAAAACTCAATCAGGAGGAAATAGAAAGCTTGAACAGACCCATAACCAGCGAAGAAATTGAATCGGTTATCAAAAATCTCCCAACAAATAAGAGTCCAGGACCAGATGGCTTCCCAGGGGAGTTCTACCAGACGTTTAAAGCAGAGATAATACCTATCCTTCTCAAGCTATTCCAAGAAATAGAAAGGGAAGGAAAACTCCCAGACTCATTCTATGAAGCCAGTATTACTTTGATTCCTAAACCAGACAGAGACCCAGTAAAAAAAGAGAACTACAGGCCAATATCCCTGATGAATATGGATGCAAAAATTCTCAATAAGATACTAGCAAATCGAATTCAACGGCATATAAAAAGAATTATTCACCATGATCAAGTGGGATTCATTCCTGGGATGCAGGGCTGGTTCAACATTCGCAAATCAATCAACGTGATACATCACATTAACAAAAAAAGAGAGAAGAACCATATGATCCTGTCAATCGATGCAGAAAAGGCCTTCGACAAAATCCAGCACCCTTTCTTAATAAAAACCCTTGAGAAAGTCGGGATAGATGGAACATACTTAAAGATCATAAAAGCCATTTATGAAAAGCCCACAGCTAACATCATCCTCAACGGGGAAAAACAGAGCTTTTTCCCTGAGATCAGGAACACGACAAGGATGCCCACTCTCACCGCTGCTGTTTAACATAGTGCTGGAAGTTCTAGCATCAGCAATCAGACAACAAAAGGAAATCAAAGGCATCAAAATTGGCAAAGATGAAGTCAAGCTTTCGCTTTTTGCAGATGACATGATATTATACATGGAAAATCCGATAGACTCCACCAAAAGTCTGCTAGAACTGATCCAGGAATTCAGCAAAGTTGCAGGATACAAAATCAATGTACAGAAATCAGTTGCATTCTTATACACTAACAATGAAGCAACAGAAAGACAAATAAAGAAACTGATCCCATTCACAATTGCACCAAGAAGCATAAAATACCTAGGAATAAATCTAACCAAAGATGTAAAGGATCTGTATGCTGAAAACTATAGAAAGCTTATGAAGGAAATTGAAGAAGATTTAAAGAAATGGAAAGACATTCCCTGCTCATGGATTGGAAAAATAAATATTGTCAAAATGTCAATACTACCCAAAGCTATCTACACATTCAATGCAATCCCAATCAAAATTGCACCAGCATTCTTCTCAAAACTAGAACAAGCAATCCTAAAATTCATATGGAACCACAAAAGGCCCCGAATAGCCAAAGGAATTTTGAAGAAGAAGACCAAAGCAGGAGGCATCACAATCCCAGACTTTAGCCTCTACTACAAAGCTGTCATCATCAAGACAGCATGGTATTGGCACAAAAACAGACACATAGACCAATGGAATAGAATAGAAACCCCAGAACTAGACCCACAAACGTATGGCCAACTCATCTTTGACAAAGCAGGAAAGAACATCCAATGGAAAAAAGACAGCCTCTTTAACAAATGGTGCTGGGAGAACTGGACAGCAACATGCAGAAGGTTGAAACTAGACCACTTTCTCACACCATTCACAAAAATAAACTCAAAATGGATAAAGGAACTAAATGTGAGACAGGAAACCATCAAAACCTTAGAGGAGAAAGCAGGAAAAGACCTCTCTGACCTCAGCCGTAGCAATCTCTTACTCGACACATCCCCAAAGGCAAGGGAATTAAAAGCAAAAGTGAATTACTGGGACCTTATGAAGATAAAAAGCTTCTGCACAGCAAAGGAAACAACCAACAAAACTAAAAGGCAACCAACGGAATGGGAAAAGATATTCGCAAATGACATATCGGACAAAGGGCTAGTATCCAAAATCTATAAAGAGCTCACCAAACTCCACACCCAAAAAACAAATAACCCAGTGAAGAAATGGGCAGAAAACATGAATAGACACTTCTCTCAAGAAGACATCCGGATGGCCAACAGGCACATGAAAAGATGTTCAGCGTCGCTCCTTATCAGGGAAATACAAATCAAAACCACACTCAGGTATCACCTCACGCCAGTCAGAGTGGCCAAAATGAACAAATCAGGAGACTATAGATGCTGGAGAGGATGTGGAGAAACGGGAACCCTCTTGCACTGTTGGTGGGAATGCAAATTGGTGCAGCCACTCTGGAAAGCAGTGTGGAGGTTCCTCAGAAAATTAAAAATAGACCTACCCTATGACCCAGCAATAGCACTGCTAGGAATTTATCCAAGGGATACAGGAGCACTGATGCATAGGGCCACTTGTACCCCAATGTTCATAGCAGCACTCTCAACAATAGCCAAATTATGGAAAGAGCCTAAATGTCCATCAACTGATGAATGGATAAAGAAATTGTGGTTTATATACACAATGGAATATTACGTGGCAATGAGAAAAAATGAAATATGGCCTTTTGTAGCAACGTGGATGGAACTGGAGAGTGTGATGCTAAGTGAAATAAGCCATACAGAGAAAGACAGATACCATATGGTTTCACTCTTATGTGGATCCTGAGAAACTTAACAGGAACCCATGGGGGAGGGGAAGGAAAAAAAAAAAAAAAGAGGTTAGAGTGGGAGAGAGCCAAAGCATAAGAGACTGTTAAAAACTGAGAACAAACTGAGGGTTGATGGGGGGTGGGAGGGAGGAGAGGGTGGGTGGGGAGAGGGTGGGTGATGGGTATTGAGGAGGGCACCTTTTGGGATGAGCACTGGGTGTTGTATGGAAACCAATTTGTCAATAAATTTCAGAAAAAAATAAAAATAAAAAAAATAAAAATAAAAAGAATAAAAACTCTGGGGGTGTCTGGGTGGTCAGTCTATTAAGCATCCAACTCTGGCTCAGGTCATGACCTCACAGTCCGATCTGTGAGTTCAAGCCCCATGTTGGGCTCTGTGCTGACAGCTCAGATCCTGGAGCCTGCTTCAGAGTCTGTGTCTCCCTCTCTCTCTGCCCCTCTCTCCCACTCATACTCTGTCTCTCTCTCTCTCTCTCTCTCTCTGAAAAATAAATGGTGAAAAACAATTTAAAAAAAAAGAGTAAAAATTCTGAACTGGCCCAGAGGGACACTAACATGATCAGGGTATGACACTATGGAGAGAAAAACAATATTTGCTTCCTTTTGAATCAGAAGGAAAAGGAAGCAGGAGCCACTAGCTTTGAAAAGTCTATTTGGCTTCATCCAGTTGATAGAGACAGTTGGTAGGGGCTTGTGTACACACATGGTTTTTAATAAAGAGATAAGTGTGGGTATTTTCTAGAACCATAGCTTTGTAGGCTTGGGTTAGAGATCCACAAGTCCACGAAGCCCAGTCGTGCTGAGACCTGGTTATCAGAATCATCCAGGAAGCTGTTTAAAACTACGGACCCTGGAATCAGACCCTACCTAGTGAATGATGCTCTCCATAAGGAGGGCTGGGACCAAATGGGACAGAATCCATAATTAGGTCATATTCTGGAATGTATTGAATCAAAAGAAGTTTTCTTATTCACTGAGTATAATCTAAGCTCTTAGGATCCTTTAGTCTTACATTCCTCCTGGGCAATCCAATTATTTGGCAGTATGGTTCGGGTTTATTTGTTCAACCATTATGCCACGCATTGTGCTAGACAGTGGGCTTATGGAGCGGAAAGGACACAGCTCTGCTCATGAGCCCATGGCCCATGGGGGCATCTACAAACCAACCATTTTTTCCAGGTGTGCAAAAGGGTTAGGGTTAGGGTTAGGGGAATCAAAGAGGTTGACTTCTTTGCCACATTCAGCTAGGAGACTAAGTCCATTGGAAGACTGCATGCCTGGAGGCAGGAGACTCAGCCAGCTCATGTGCAAGGGAGCCAGTATGACTGGCCTCAAGGTATAAAGTCTGGTAGTCCATGTTTGGATCTACAGGTGTTACTTGTTTTTCAGGCTCATATATACTGTGTACCCATGAGAGAGATTCACCTAAATAAGGACATCGAAGCAATCGTAGTGATAACCACTTATCAGGACTTCATTGTAATGGTGCTTTATCTATTTCATAGAGAGACATCGCTGGAAAGAAGGAGCAATGTAAACTCAAAGAATTAGCACAAAGATATCAGCTTTAGGTTGTAAACCTTTATGTCAATAGAAAAGCATTTGATTCTACTTTTGAAGAACTGCCCCTATTCTCTGTTTTATTAGCCTGAAGGCATATTCTTGTAGACTCTTTATCAAAGGCTGGTTATTCTGTATTTGCCTTGTACTCTTCCCACATCTGGGGAAAGCCCTGAGACCCAGTAGTGTGGTGACTTGTGCACTTGTTGCACACACACACACCCACACACACACAGGGCCCCTTGGCACTTTGACATTGCACAGCATTGTTGCACATACTGATGATCAGCTCTGCATCCCATGCCTCTGGGCAGCGGCTCTGATGGTGGCCCTCCACGATGCTCACAGGGACTTCCACCAGCACCTGCCACCAGAGCACCTGCTGACAAGGAAAGCTATTAGGAACACTCGGCTGATTTTAGGCCACAGGCCTTTTTTTCCCCTTCTCTTTTGTGGAAAGACATTATGTCGTATGAAATAGGTGTATATTTACTATGCGCGTGGTATGTGCTTCTTGGGTGTGGCCTCTATTGCTTCCTGGTTAAATATTAGTCTTTTCTGGTGTTGCACAGCCTTCAGTCTGCTTTAGAATCCTAGACAGGAGCAAGTCTTGGTGAGGACCTCATTTTTTCTCCTATGGGGGAGCTGCACCCCAGGAGTGGTGGCCTGATCTGCCCAAGCTGATAGCTCTTGTGGATGACAGTGCCACAGCTCAGCTCTAGGACCCTTAATCATCTGTCCATCCAAGTAAGGTATTTTGTGTTTTTAGCAGGGTTACTTTTAATCCAAATCAGCTTGATCCCATCCTTGTCTTCAGTTTTACAAGACTTATGAAGAGATAACAAATGAATACAGCAGGGAGCTCTGAGCGGTGGTGATTTTTAATGTAATTAATGACAGCTCCTTTTCCTAAATCTGTTCTTTATTCTTTAGTGGGCAAAAATGTGCCTTGTGCATGCAGTAATATGAACCTTACTTTCCAGGGCTTTTCGTAAGTGTGTGCCATGGTGTATATACATCCTTCTTCCAATGGATGTTTCTAAATAGTAGCCCTGTGTATCTGACTGACTACTTTGCATGGGAAATTTATGGCTTTATGGCATTTTTTGGTGTGAAAAATAGGAGTGTGTGTAGAGATGAGTTTAGGTCTTTGCCTTTAGAAAGACCTAGCTATTCCTCCCTTGAAATGGCAACTAAATTAGGTAATAAATATCAGGTCACCAAGGTAACAAATGAGAAAAAGCAATTGGTCTAACAAAAATGTGTGCTTATGTACTTTCTAAAGCATTTAAGGGATGCATCCTTTATCTTCTTACTTGCATTCAAAAGCAAATTCCAACTAGAGTCCCTGGCTTTTGCCCTCATTTTGTCCCCTCCACTTCCCCAGAGCAGGAGAGCATTGGGGTGCACGGCCCGATGGTGACCCACCAGCAAGTGTATCGCAGGTCAGGATAATAGTTCATGATTGTCAAACTTCCCAAATCCAAATACGTGTTTAAAACAGGACAGCATGTCACACACATATCTCTGTATGGCAGTTGTCTGTGATTTATTGGCACTTGGCAGTGGGTGTGTTCGGCTCATTCAACAGAAGACCCTGTCCTTCCAGGTCGGCCTTCCAGCTTGGGCCTTCACAGGCTCAGTGTTTCTGCTGCTGGTCCTATTTATAACTACCACCACCATATCTAAGTGGGGTCCAGACAATTTGATGCATAAAATGCAAGGCTGCATTATTTTGAGGTTAAGGAGCAGGAACAGAGGCTGGGTGGGAGAGGAGAGTCAGTTGTGTTGTATCCAATTTGCTATTTTCACAAAGCACGCTGTAGTGAATTTTTGTTCTGCAAACTTAATCCTATATTGGATGCAGGAGGCAACTGATACATTAGATGCAGCTTTGCAAGCAGTCCTGTACTGCACTAAGCTGTGTGGCCTTGGGTGAACCACTTGCCTTCTCTGAGCCCTTCCTGCTTCTTTGGGGAATGGGGGGCACTGGCTTGGGTGAAGGCCAGAGCCACTTTTTTACCGTATGCTGTGCCCAGTACCTGGCTGAGCTGTGAGCTCCAGATGAGCCTGGTGGCCTATGAGAGGAACAAAGGTGGGATTTGCTTTTCCTCTAAGCATCTTCCTTTCTTACCTGGGAATCTGTGAAATTGCCCTTAGTTTGGAGTGGTATTGGGAGAGTTTTCGTATGTTTCCTCCTGAGTGGTGTTTTACAAAGGTATACTCTCAAGAAATCTCGTGTGTGCATTTCTTTGCTCTTCAGTTGGCAAATTGCTATTTGAAATGATTATTAGGAGAAATCATAGGTAATAATCAATCTGCAAGAGTGTTTAGGCTGGCTGATCATTGAAGAATAGGCATTTACTTCTATTGCAAATCAGTTATTCACAGACCTGTTTGGCCAGCAGGAGGTGAAAAAAAAATTTTTGCCAGGGTTGTCGATGTCTTGAAATGCCTGCAGATCAATAAAAGCTGCAGGTGAGTTTACCTTAGACAGAGGCAACTATTATTTCTAGGACACATTTTGAGCCATAAAAATAAGTATTCACTTATGTCTGTTGTCCAGATGACCTTGGGGGGAAAAATGTCCAGTGAGTTCTGGGAGAGGAAGACATTGGGGCCAAATGGTCCAGAAGGAGCATCTCATTTTTTATGCTGCTTTTATATTTAAATCTGTAGATTATTTACCACTTTAAAAAATAAAACCAAGCAGAGCCAGTAATGAAATGTTTATGAGAAATTGCTACAGTGATCTCTGAGCTTGTAACAGAATGTTGCAATATTCCTTATATTGACAAAGTAGAACCTATTTGGCATCGAGGTATAACAAGAAATGATCAAACCCAGATGCTTTCCTAAAATTATATTTTCAGTGCATTTATATGTCTGTTACAAAGTGTGCTACATGCTAAAAATGTTTTCCTTTGTAGGCTAAGGGAATTTCAAACCACATTGAGAGCTACATAGATCAGATGGTTTTTCTTAAAGAGCATTTAGGGCATCCTGGTTGTCATTAGTCCTGACCTTGCAATACGACATTATTTATGCCAGGAACCTTCACAATTCACTTCTTAATCTCAGCAACTTTATTGGCATGAAAATGCATGGAAGGGAGACCAGAGTCAATACATCAGACTTGGGGGCTAAGACTCCAGGGCAACAAGTGATAATTGGGTTGAACTGGAGAGAAAGGCCCTCACTCCCATGGCCTGTTTATGGGGAGAGGTTGTCTTCCGTGTTGGCAGCTCCTCTGGTCTTCATCTCCTTTGCTCTGTATTCTCTTCCTTTTTCCTCAGTTGTGTGTGCAGTCACTTTTCATATTCCTTGTGGCCAGGCAAAGATACATTCTCTGTTTAAGACTCTTCCTGGTTATACTTATTGGAAAGTTGGCTTCTCCAGAGTTCTTGCTGAGTTTCTCCTCCTCAGATTGTATTTCTTCATTGCTGTCGGTGATTTTGTGACTGAAAGATGTCTGCCTGAGTTTTGTATAAATGCATCTAGTGAATGAAAGTGTAAATGGGGGCGCCTGGGTGACTCAGTTGGTTAAGTGTCTGACTCTTGATTTCAGCTCAGGTAACGATCTCACGGTTTGTGAGGTGGAGCTGTGTGTCGGGCTCTGTGCTAACAGTGCAGAGCCTGATGGGACTCTCCCTTCTCTCTCCACCCCTCCCCTGCTCACTTTCTCGCTCTCAAAATAAATAAGTAAATAAACATTAAAAAAAAACTGTAAATGGGTAAATCCAAGAACATGTAGGTTAGATAGCTCTGTGTAGAATTGTATTTATCAATTTAATCTTTCTCTCTTCTTAATTATTACATTAGCTTTAAATGCACGTAGCTACTATCAGGATTTTAGATGTTTTTGCATCTAACACCTGATCATATTGGTACCTTCAGAGAACAATTTGGAAATATCAAATTTCATTTTACAATATTCTTAGAACAACAGTGGGCTTATTGTTTTTGAGAGAGATGGGACCAGAAACAGAATGATCCCCTTTATAATAAGGCACATGAGAAAGAGAACTTGCTTCCTCACGTCCACCAGTCCTTTGGGAAGGGACAGGCACTTGTTGGTTGTAGCTCAGCCGTGCCATATCACCGTAGGCCCCATCAGTGGCATCACATCTGTGCGGTGGTCAGGTGAGGCTTTGTATCATGATGTCACATCTCATTGATTTGATACCTTTGAAAGTTTACTTAAGTTCAGAATATCAGACATAAGGCCCAGGCTTTTGTTCTGGGGCTGGGGGGTGGGAGGAAGAGGAAGGGAATTAGCATCTACCAGCCCATCTTGTGCCTCTTGCTTTATGGGCTATTTCATTTCATCCTCAGCTCTGCAAGACAGCATAATCTCCTAGAGGTCATGTGACAGGCCCGAGGTTACACAGCTTCTAGCTGGCAAGGATGGAGGTCGCTGAGGTCTAAATTCTGAACTGTATATTTCTTATTACACATGGCTTTGTTCAAAGATTGTTAAGCCACATTCATAAGACAGCACTTAAAAGCAACAACAGCATATCTAGTGGTATATTAGCCTGGTTTCCAATGCTCTTGGACCTCAGAGAGCAAGGCAGTGAGGTAAGAAATGTTCAGATGGAAGGCAAAACTAAAGCAGACCTCAGTATTTATGGTGTAAATTGAAATCCATAATTGTAAAGACAGAAATGACCAGCAGATTGTTAGGTTTAAGAGAATCTAACATACGTAATATTAATATGAATATGATTTCCCTGGGTAGATTCTTAAATTCTGCATATTAGGTGCTTATGATGAGGCTAATAAAGCTTTAATGTTCTTTGTGGTTCTTTTTCATCTCTCCTACTACTGAGCACAAAAGCTGTGTTGTATGCAGAATGGCTGGGTTGATCCCTAGTAGAGAGAAGTTATGTTTGGTATCTAAAGAACAATGAGAGTTTGCTGCTTGGCTGATCAATGCTGGATCAAGTTCACATTCTCTGGCTCCTACTCTCCCACCTACACAGGCAGGGGGGTGGAAGCGGAGCAAAGGAGGGAGGCTGGGTCCTTTCTTCACTGAGAAAGAGATGTGAGCTTGGGCTTTCCTAATATGGACACAGCTGAGCCTGTGTAGCATTAAACATTGATTTAATCCACTGCTGGAGGAAACATCCTACAAAAAGTGAAGAGATTAGCAGCCAATTAATTCCGGCCCTTCCCGTTGTTTTCCTGGAACACCTCTTCTATGGATCTAAATGTTTGGTGAACAAACAGTCTGGAAAATAGCTTTGTCTCATGTATTATTTATATTTGGGACAGCCATCCTACCCACCCTCCCATTGTGATGGATTTTACTTTCCTTACTCTGTGTGTGGTGTGTGTGTGTGTGTGTGTGTGTGTGTGTGTGTGTGTGTGTTCTTACTTCTGAACAGAGGTGGGATGATTTAGGCCCATTGTGCTTGTTTGCAAATTGTGACTTCATTGGGTTCTCTTGGGAGGCCAGGTGAGAGGCAAGCCAGTCTGAGTGCCAATGTTTTTAAAAATAGACATTCTGGGGCCCCAGACTCCCAATGCATAGCCTCCTTTAAAGGTACCATGAAGCACAAGGCACTCCCAGTGCAAATATTTACAGGTACCACACCCACTCCATCTTAGGGAATAACCAAAGGGACCTAGGCATGAGCATTTGCTTTTCAAGCTACTGAAATATTAACATATATGTTTATGCTTTTAAAAAATAGTAACTGATATCTTCTGTAAGGCTTGTTGCCAGAGTAGTTTTCCTATAGCATCATTGTAGTGTGTTTTTCTAAATAAGGAAGCCTATCTGGTAAGAGGATGGTGTCCAACACTAAGCAGGATCAACCTGGGTTGCTTCCTGTGCAGAACAGTAGCTTTTGCACATAACGAAGGGTCTTTTCCATTGGTTCACACTGACCCTTAATCATGGCCAGAAATCTTCCAAATGCAAGATATTTGTTTCCAGGGAATAGGTGGCAGCCATCGACATAATTAGAACATTGTCTACAGGGGATGAGTGGGGAAATAACCACCTCATATATACAGCTTTCCAGGTTCCCTGAAAGGCAAGGATCTATGCTGCCTTCACTCAGGATCCAGAATTGTATTAACTGCGAACCTGGAAAAAATTCTGAAAAGCCAAATACCCATCCATTCTTGCCTCCCTTCTGGTTAGTGTTGAGATCTTCCATTTCTTTTCAATCTTTTGTCTATGTGTGTACTTAACTAATCTTGCTGAGAAGTTCATCCCTATGTGTAAACTATAGGAAATGCTACGCTGGGTCAGGCTGACAGCATTGTGTCTGCTGACTACCCAGAGACTTATTGAAATAGAACTTAATAGATGGCTGTCCTCTGTGGCACTGACCTTGAAATTTAGATGTCTCCCAAACATCTGGAATTTCTTAATAGTAACTTGTTAGAGATAGGTCATCATTAAAATGATCTAAACCAGGGGTTCTCACCACTGGCAGTACAGTGGAATCACGGGGGAGGCATGGGGGTGGGGAAGGCTTTAAAAATGACTGATGCCAGGGTTCCACTCTCAGGATGTGAATTTAAGTGGTCTGGAGTGCCACCTGGGCATTGGGGTTTGTAAACCCTCCTGGTGATTCTAAGAAGCAGTCAGGGACCCACTGATCTAAAGCCACACCTAAATAACTTTATATTTCACCTGTGAAACTCTTTAAGGTCAAAGTGTCCGTGAATGTTAAGCTTCTGTAAAGAATTGCAGTCATACAGGTGCTGAAGGGGTATACAATATCTGTTTTCTGAAATGGCCGTTTCAATGGATTTTTATGGTATGGGATAATATTTTATGGGCTGTGTTTTGATCTGACGTTGATCGGATCCACATAATAAGCAACTATTTTAAAGTAAGACAGTCATGCTAGATGTTCCTTAAGCTCTCATGCTAGAGTAGAAAGAGTACTACATTTACAGCCAGGAGATCTAAGGGCCACACAATATTAAGTACTAAATACAGGAAAATTTAGGGCACCTGGCTGGCTCAGTTGGTAGAGCATGTAATTCTTGATCTTGGAGTTGTAAGCTCGAGTCCCACGTTGGGTGTAGAGATTGCTTAAAAATAAAATCTTAAAAAAAAAAAAGATACAGGGGCACCTGGGTGGCTGAGTCAGTTAAGTGTCCAACTCGATCTCAGCTCAGGTCATGATCTCAGGGTTCATGAGATCAAGCCCCATGTTGGGCTCTGCACTGACAGCATGGAGCCTGCTTGGGATTCTCTCTCTCTCTCTCTCTCTCTCTCTCTCTCTCTCTCTCTCTCCCTCTCTCTCTCTCTGCCCCTCCCCTACTCTCTCTCTCTCCCTCTCTCTCTCTCTCTCTCTCTCTCTCTCTCTCTGCCCCTCCCCTACTCTCTCTCTCTCTCTTAGAAATAAATAAACACGAAAAAAAATTTTTTTAAGGTCCAAAAATTCCCCAAGACTCAGTTTCTTCATCCTGGAAATGGGACTGTGTGGGAAACAAACAGAATGGCCTCCATGTGGAAGCACTTTGCAAACCTTACAAAATTGACCACCCTGGTTCTTTCTACCAGTTCTGAGGTTCCGTCATCTCTGATATACGTAGCAGTTCAGTACTTTTTGTGTCTTAAGGTCTCTTCTGTCCAGCTTCTAGCGATGTTGTACTCTTAGTTTTAACAGTCTAGAATTTGATAAATAACAACTGCACATCACATGTGTCTCTCGATTTTCACAACTCTCTAAGAAAGGAGGCTTAGACCTCACACGATGGATATATGGCAGAGCCTGGATTCAAAGGCTGTCTGCATGCTCCTTCTACCATGCCGTGTCACTGCCTGGTCACATGTGTGTCCTGAGGTGAGGGACCGTGTCTTACTCATCTCTGTGTTCACAATCTAGTGTTCTGTTTTGCAGTAGGCTCTCAGTACATTTGTTAAGTGACTAACCTGTCCATATGTCCAGTCTACATTCTTCTTCTGGAGGTCAGAGCTCATTTCCTCTGGTTTTGATATCAAAAAAGATAAAATGGTTGGTTAACATTTTTATAGTATTTCAGTGTGATGTCTGTATAGCATTGTATTTACTTTTGTTTTATATTTTAACAGTTTTTTCCCTTGAATTTTATGACTATAATCATACATCCTTACCTTTTGTACTTCACTTCTAAGTGTTTTTAATGGAGAGAAATATTAGAACCATAACATTTTTTCCAGACCCCCTTCCTTTCCCAGAAAAGAAAAAGAAAATTAAAGAAAGAAAATATAAACCAAGAATATTTTATTTATTCTTATTCCTCCTTGCCCAAAGCGGAGTTAAGACAGCTTCCAAAGCAAAATACAACATGATAAAAATAAATTAAAATATTAAAAATGAAGCAATGTGAAAATAATGGCAAGAAAATAAGATGGGGCCAGGAATTAAATTAGCATACAGTATGCACTCCCTGCAGTTCCTATGCTTGGTTTAGTGTAAGGTCACAGAATTTTCTAGAAGAGGGAAAAGGGATCAATTTGCAGTGTTCATGAGGTAAAACAAACCAGGTGCCTCAGTCCAGCTATTCCTGATGTTGATACCAGGGAGAAGTTTTTCCTGTGGGTCCTCTCAGAAAATTACTCTTTAATGTAATAAACAATCCTCTGAAACCATCCTTACGGTAAACATTGTGATGGATTTTATGGGGCTGTTTCTTATAATGCGCCTCAATAAAGGTTGATGGCTTCTTACCAGAACATAATGCGATAAAAGGAATTTCACAGAGCACCAGTAAGATGTAGTCCTGCGCCAGCTGTATGGTGGTCTGCTCTAATCCAAAAGGATCTTAGAGTATCTAGGGTAAGGGTTTGGGCAATCAGAAAAATCTATAAACCTTCTGACAATTGATGTGTGTGGAGGAAGTGGGTAGGGGACCGTGTGTGTTGTAGGGGTATTTTTTTTCCTAGGGTGCCAACAGCTGATAGCTAATGCTTCAGATTCTCAGAGGGGATCTACCAATGCAAGAACCAAGCATGTTCCCTCAGGCACGTTCCGTAAAAGTTTCTAACAGTTTGGGGTTATGATAGCTGAGAGGAAGAGGTTCTGTGAGCCCGTTCACTGCAGAACAAATGTGGGAAGGATTTCCTTTTTTGAAAACCATGCTTTATAAGGATTCCACTAAGAGGTCCATTGGGCAGGGCCAAAATCCTTGTGAGAGAGAATTAGGCATTCATTCTTACAGACACAAAATGGGCAATAATAGAAATTATAGCTTTTCTAAAATCAAACAAAAGATATCATAAAGGAATGCTACATTCTAAAATGGTAGAGCAAAGTTTAAAGACATAGACATATGAGAACTTTGACCCCAATCAGGATTACTTCCTTGTTGTTATTTGCAACTTAAACTAGCCTTGATTTTATTTCCAGTTTTGTGTAGATGCTTACTTTTCCATTTACCTTCGATATATGTTGGCTATAGATCCCTTCTGAAACCAGCAAAAGCTTCTGGACCTCTCTACCTTGTTTGGTATTAAAAGGTCTTTTGACTTCTTACAGTAGATAGTTTTTCCTCTGCTGTGCCCAAGGGAGTGTAATTTGCCATCTGAGGCTGTTTGGACTAATTAAAGGGCTCCCCTTGTCTGCCCTTTCAGCCTTCTAGGTGACTAGGAAAGTGTGCTGCTGCTTCTCATTCCTCCGGACTATAGCTCTTCATGAAACAGAAGCACATATCCATCCTAACAACACGACATTGATATCACTATCTTATTACAGTGAAAGGAGTCATTTCCTCTTAACAACAACAACAACAACAACAACAACAACAAAACCAAAACAAAAACAAAAAAAAAAAAAACAGAAAAAGGTTTTCTCTCCAAAAGTAGTCTCCAGCCACTAGATTAAGTAATGCTTTTATTCTAAAGCAATGGCATTTTTCTCAGCCTCTGAAATTGTCTTCAGCTATTATAAACTGCATTGACAAGAAAGTTTCTTAGAACAACTTCCTTTCAAAACTTGCATCTCTACTAGACGAAACATTTTTCAAAACATAATTCAAATAGAAAACATCTGTTTTTAAAAGATAGCTTTAAAGTGCTTTCACCACTTTCGTAAAGATAGTTATTAGACTATCCATCCCTGACTACAGAATTCCAATTTTTAAAAAGTGGTCTTCTTCCAGTTTCTCCACACCTTACCTTTGTCAGGGTCAGCCCATGAAGAAAGAGAGATTCAGGTGGGCAAAAGGAGAAATGTGTGGAAGTTATATTGAACACAAAAAAAGAATTAAAATTTTTCTAATAATATTTTCCCAATAATTTTGAAATATGTTACTGTTTTATTCCAAATTAAATTCAGCTGCTAGCACCATTTTAGAATATAATTTTTATGATTAATATTAGGGAATTAGGAATCTTTATTTCTCATTTCTATTTTTATTTTCTTTTTGCTTTTCTGTTTTTATTTTTTTAAAGTCATTTTAGAAGTACCCTAGCAATGAACTGATGTCCATGGTCTTTCTCTTTAAAAAATGCACAATTTTGTGCTCTTTACAAAACAAAGTATTTTAGTGGAAAAACAAACAGGAGCTAATTAGAAAGATCTTCATCTTGAGACTCTTCCCCTTGAAATTTCATACGCTATTCATTTAGCCATTTGTTCCTATGTCTTCCACTCACTTACTTAACATATGTATTTCGTATCTACTATGTGCCAGCAGTGTTTTTATTGACTGGACAAAAATCAACAACAAAAGAGACAGTATCTCTTTCTTCCTGGACTTTATTTTTTTTTTCTTCCTGGACTTTAAAGCCAGTTTGGGAGATAGACATTCAACAAATTAATAAAAAATAGCTCTAATAGAATGTGCAACACAGAGCGAGCCCTAATGTAAACCATGGGCTGTAGTTACTAATGATGGATCAAATATTGGTTCATGAATTGTAACATGCAGCACAGTAATGCAAGATGTTAGTAACAGAGAAAACTGTGTGTTATGTTGGCATATGAAAACTCTGCTTTCTGCATAAATTTTTCTGTTAAGTGCTCTAAAAAATAAAGTCTTAATTAAAAATAAAAAAAATTTAATAGCTCTAAAAGATAAGCAATTTAAAAGAAATAAACAGGATGCTATTAGAAGGAATAGCAGGGGTGACATAATTTGGATCGGGGAATAAGGAAAGACCTTTCTGGAGTTGTTTAAGGTCAGAACTAGAGAATAAGTAGGAGCCAGCCAGGCAGAGAAGAGAAAGAAGTACATTCTTGGTGAAGCAAAGTGATATCATTTGAACTACCTTTGGAAATATTCTTCTGGCTTCTCCATGGAGGATGGATCATGGGTGTGGTCATGAGGGTGCATGAGTACAAAGGAGACAAGTTAGGAGGAACTTAGAATGGACCATAGCTTTTATCTACTTAAAGTAGTAGTAGAACAGAATGACAGTAGGATTCTTTCCTTTGCTCAGCTTATGCCAGAAGCCATTAGGTTCTCCATGAGCCACAGGCTAGGAAGACAGAAGACTGTTAACTGGCAGCAAGACGGGGTTCCCAGGTCTCCATTCCTAAGATCTTTCCAGCAGCTCAGTGGGATTTTTAGAATGAGGAACAACCGTGTGTGTGTGTGTGTGTGTGTGTGTGTGTGTGTGTGTATTTGAGACTACAATAAGATGAGAATTATAAGGGAAAACAAGCCTTCAAGTACTAACTATCCAGCTGTAATAACAGACTTTCATAGAAATCTGTGTCGGATTTAATTTTCAATAGTTATCCATTCCTGCTACTGGATTGTTGGAATTTATTTTGTTTTTTGTTTCTTTTAAGGCTATGTGTCAAAAATTTTTTGATAAGTCAACAAAAAGGATACTTAAGGAAGGTCCACTTTAGGCAGGGTGCTGTTTTAATACGTCAGTGTTGAACGATTTGTAGCAGAGTTCTTAGGGATAGTGAATTCCCAAGGAAAAAAATTCTAGTGAGTAAAGGGAAGTGTTTACCAGTATATAGATTTCTATTGATTCTGGAACTGTAATTAGCAGCGTGGAAGCTCAAATAGTTCAAGGTTTTGTTTCCATTTAAAATTAAGCAGCTCTGCATATACATAATCCACTTCATCATTTGTAACTTTTATCTGCCTATACGTGTACTGTGTACTGGAAATTTGCAAGACATTCACTATTTTTATGCATTTCTTTTACAGTGAAAAATTGTATATGATAGTTGTACATTACATAAGGATTCACTACCACTTTGAAAAATCTTTACCAAATGAGCACGCATTTCATAGTACTTAGCTAATAATGATACAAAATGGCTAATATGCCTATCTAACTCTATAGAGTGACTTTTTTTTTCTTTGTATTCCTGGAAGCACAAACACTTAAGAATCCCCCATTTGAGCAGACCTGTTGTTTATTTTAGGACATATAAGTGCATCATCAATGTAATTTTAAGTAGTCCAGTTATGAATATGGGATGAAGGGATAAAATAAAGTTTTCCACTCTGATGTGTCCATTAAGAAGCTCCTCTTTGTGTAAAATACTCCGTGGCAAAGTTGCTTCTATTTAAAGTAGTGAGTTTGATCTTGGCTTTGATCTAAAGCTTTTGATCTTGAAAGAAGGATGGGGTAGCAATAAAGAGAGGGCAAGACAGATTTTCTTTAAAGAAATGCGATAAAGTTAAAGGGATGGTCAAGATCAACAAACAGAAATGCTACCCGACTCCTCTCCCCAAGCGCTCACCCCCATTCTGGTTCAGCCAACTTCTGATGCGGATGGGAAGAAAGTCTTTTGGGGGTCGGCGGAAAAACTTGGAGTATCTCAGACTTTTACAAACTAAGGGGAAACTTTCCCCTAATAAGGAATACAGAATGTCCCCCTTTAAATTCTCCCCCTGTGGCTGGCGGGGGTGGGGTGGAGGTGGGGTTCCATGGGCAGAGCGCGTGCGGTGCCTACTGCGCTTAACCGGAGCGTGTAGGCTCCGTCGAAGCGTGGGCGGTGCGCGGGGCTCGCCTTTACGCGCTCCCGGTTTCTCCCTGGGGAGGTCACCTGCCACAGCCCCGGAGTCCGGAGGGGCCACTGAAAAATGTCTACTTAATGGTGTCTAATCCATTCCCGGAAAAAAAAAAGTCCACTAGGAAAGTTCCTTTCCGCTCCGCATAGGCCATCTGGACACTTAGGTTTCTGACCGGAGAAGCGAGGTGGCCTGGCCGCGGGGGTGGGGGCACTTCTCAAGCTAAGCCCTTTCTCCTGCGGCCGGGCCGCGCTCCGGCACGCTCAGCGGCTGAGAAACCCTTTCGCGGGTCCCCCGGAGCCCGCGGGGGTGGGGGCTGGAAAGGTAAGGCGTGCGCGCCCGGGTCGGTCCGCGCGTGGGAGGACGCGGGAGCGCGGGCGCGGGCGGGACTCGCGGAGAAGAAGAAAGACGTTCGCAAAGAGAACAATAAAATAGGGACGCGCCGGCGGGGGCGGGGGCGGGCGCGACCTGCGGGGAGGCCGGCCCGGCCGCCTATACCTTTAAGGCAGGCCCCGCCTCCGCCCCAGCGCCCGCCCTCCGCCCGCGCCGCCGCCCCGGCCCCGCGCCGCCCGCCGCCCGCGCTGCGCCTTAGGTGTTGCGGGCCCCGCGCGCCCGCTGCTCTCGAGCGGGCTGGCCGGGCGGCGGGCGCTGGGCGCGGGCGGCGGGGTCCCGGCTCCCACCCTCACCTTCCGCGGTCGAGGTAGTGGGTCAGCGCGCCGAGTTGGTGGGGCGCGGGGGAGGGAGGCTGGGGCGGCTCCCGGGGTAAACTTGACTCTGTCCCCTTCCCCCGCAGCCGCTGCAGAGGGAACGCCAGGCCGGGGCGGAGTGCGGGCTTGCGCGGCAAGTGAGCGTCGAGGTGAGTGCGGGGGGCGCGCTCCCCGCGCTCCCCTCCTTCCTCTCCCTCCCTGGGGCGGTGGGTCCGGCGCCGCATCCCCGCCGCGGAGTCCCCGCGGCGCGACGCGCGACCGCGGTGGGTAATATGGCCCCGTTCGGGGGGCTCCGGCGCGCACCGGCGCGGGGGCGGGCAGCCGGGCCCGTTGACCGGAGGGAGCGGCCCGGGCGAAGGTCACGGCCTGGGTGCGTCGCACCCCCGCGCGCCTCCCGGGCCCCCGGCGCTGAGGCCGCCCAGTGGGCCCGGAAGGTGCCCGTGGCTTCCCCAGGTGAAGCGCAGGAAGGCTGCGTCGCGAGGCGGTCGATCGTTTCTTTCTCACGCCGAGGAAGGGCCCTGACGACCCGTCGTCCTGTTTGAAATGCTCTGTGGTTTTTGAACTTCAGGTCGAGAAATGGATTCGAATGAACCGGAGACCCCGAAAACGGAAGCGAAGGGAGACCGAAGAAGTGTTTGAAAAGGTAGGGCCCCCGAGAGAGAGCACCGGGTGGAGTTCTTGAGAAAGCTCCCTGTCCGCCCCAGAGGACTTGGTCACAACAATAGAGTAGCGTTTGTTTTTTTTTTTTTTTTTAAGTTTTAATTAAATTTACAGTAGGCTGTAAATTAACGTGGATAGTTACACAGAAAAATTGGTTGACAGTGCTAATGATTATGGACGTACTGTGTTGTCAGGAAGAGGATGACCCCGGATGGAGCTATGTTTTCATGTCCATTAAATAGAGCAATGGGACATAAGCGGGTTCCGTTATTATGTTAGACCAGTAGTAGTTATTATGGCAGTTGTTAAGGTACTTCTAGACGGGCGGGGGGGGGGGGGCGTTCTGAATAAATTGCCCACAATATCGGGTTTCTCTGTTCGGTTGTGATAGACACAGCACACTCACTTAGCTTTGGGACTTTAAATTAGAGTAATCTTAAAAATGGAGGGAGATGATGGATTTCTTTTGAAACCCTAGGAGGGATTTTATTTACTGTAAAGCACATGAAAAACTTGTTTTTCTAAATTTAGAATTTCAATATGTTACTTTGCAGAAGTTTGGACTACCTATTTTCTCCTGAAATTATATTAAATTAAAACTTGATTTGTCATTGTAATAAGTAGTATGAAATAAGGTAAGTATAGTCTGTTGTTTTCTGAGTGACTTTTATTGAAAGCTCTTAAAAGTGAATAACGTTTTCACAAATGTTATAGCAGATACAATTTTTGTTGCGCCTACTTAATTACTGTACTGTTTTTTGATTCTTGATAGCACCAGGGGATTAAAATAGATGTGTGTTGTTTTTCTGCTGCTAGAATGTATGATGAATCACTCCTGGTTCTGAAGCCAAGTTCTTGCTGATAGCATTGCTGCTGACTTCTGTGATGTGTTGCCTTAGTATGGGCATTGCAGCGTCCGAGAATGTGCACAAAGCACATCATAATGAAGGTGATCCCAGACTTCCAGAGTGCATGTAAGGATACCAAGGCCAGCTTCTAAGAGAATGGGGAAAAGAACTGGCCTAGGATCCTGGTCATTTGTAGGGAGACATCCAGTGTGTGAAAAGTAGCACCCCAGCCCTAACCCTTTTAAACAGAGTCATATCTGTCAGTTCAGTTAAACAATAATAGAAAAAGGTGTCATTTTGAAGAGACTTGAGTTTTCTGACCATACCTCGGCATGCTGTGGTAGGTTGTGTTTGTTTAACTTTCATGCTTTAGGTGTTTTAAAAAATGTAAGGTGATGAATCTGATCATAAAATGTCCAAAGAAGGGAAAAGTTTTATGGCTTGCTTAGTATTGCAAAAAAAAATTTCCAGCTATGATTTTTTTAAGCCAAAATAAGATTACTCAAGTAGACCGTATGCCAGGCGTGAATGAAGGGAAGCCGTTACCTTTGTGGATTACTAGGTACCATCACTCCCCAAATCTGAACTTGAAGTATTGTGACGCCTTCAGAGAATGAGAAGGGGGTGCTGAGGATTTCACCTACCAAGAAAATGGGGTTCTTTGCTGAGCCTTCTCGGCTCCGTAGAGGCTGTGTATTAGAGCTTATGGGCAAGGTGCACGTTTGACTTTTCTTACAAAACGTGGGCAACAGTTTTAAAGAGGATACGAAAATGAAGTAGGTTGGGATCAACACACTGAACTTCATTTCAAAGAATGAAGCTGAAAGCTGAAGCTTTGAGGGAGGAGGTAGAGAGGTCAGAAGATGGGAGATTTCAGAGAATATTAATTATCAGCGTGTCCAGTCTTTCTTCCTGGCTCTGCGAGGCAGCCGAGCCCTTTGCCCACTGTTTTGCCTGTGTTACAGCCAGGAGAGGGTTTGGAGCTCCCTGAGGCAAAGCCTGCAATATTTTCAAGGGCAAGGTGAAATGGAGTGCGATCAGTGACCAAGGGCATCAGAGCAAGTTCTGAAAGGCACAGAGGCCACCCTGCAGCTGGAAGCCAGGGTGCCGTCCCCTGATTGCCTGAGTGTCTATTCTGAAGTACAGATCAAATTCTGTGTGGTAATGAGTATTTAAACCGAGGTCATGTGTTAACCTTTTGCTACGATTTGAACCTGTTAGTAGGAATCTCAGTAGTTAACTCTCTGTTGAGTTTAGTAAGGGTTTTTAAATGTCTGCCACACGACAAGTAGAGGCACGTTAGCCAGTTTCTCCTTTTTCCTGCATCCACTGTCTATTTCTACAACATTCAAGTAACACTGTGGTATTTTTAGCTTTTATTCATTTTATATTACTGTAAAATATGAAAACGAGTGGTAGTCATTTCTGGTAGGCATAATTTTCAGTCTACCCATCGCTTTTATTTGCCTACTTTGTTTTCTTTGCCCCGTCTCTCCCCCACGCCGCCCTTCCTCCATCCCCCAAGTCTGTATTTACATCTTCCAGGCTCACGTGGGACTCAGCCCAGATCTGACTGAACTTGGTTAACTAGTCTGTGTTTTACTGTGCTAGGGTCGGAACATTTCTCCTGCAGTGTTTACTGACTTGTGGAGAGCAGAGTCTCCTGACCTGCCCGCGGAAGGAAAACCGAGCAGCAGTGCGAGGCCACAGTCTGGAAGCGGGCAGCGGGCGAGGAATTATAGGTGGCGAATGTAATCTTACAGGAGGTATTTGTCCCCCTCACCCCACCCCCCGTAAAGAAAATCACGAAGGTGCTAAGTGGTAGGCACGGCCTGATCTAGGAGTTGAGTTTTTCAGTGAACTCAGAAGGGGAAGCAAAACAAACTTACCCTGTTCTCAGCTGTGGGTTAAAATAACGAATAATGAAATAAAGTAAACTGGGTGAGTGAGAGGTTCTACCGGGAGAAGTGATTTAAAATGCTCTCCTGGCCTTTCCAGGCTGTTCTCCTTCCTGTGCGAGTCCTTGAGTCCTTCCCTCCCACCCAGCCACCGGAGGCCCAGTGCTGTCTTACAGGTTTCGCTTCTCCTCTTCCTGAAGCTCATAGTGCTGTCTTACGCGTCTTCTGTCTTCCCTGATACTTACTTTCATTTTATTTTCTCTTCATACTTTAGCCCCCTTCCCACTAGGTGCAGCTCAGATCCTTTATACTGTTCTCTGTCTTCTTCATTTTAAATTACAAACTCACCTCTCTTTTGCTTCTGGTCCTCAGGTGTTTTCTCCTTACATTATGATGTTCTTCCTTTTATGTTATTTCAAGTTCCTTTTATTTAGTTTCAATAATTTGTGCAGCAGAAAGGCAAGGAGAGCAGGAACAACTACACAAAGAACAATTAGGGAGAATGGTTCAGCTCTGCAAGGGGCAGTGAAACAATGGTGGTTGCAAAAGTGAACTGTATGTGTATTTTTTTAAATAATGTTAATAGATTTTTCTAAATAGCTGTTGGTTTTGGAAGAGGAACATTTTTTTCCCTGCTTTTATCTTTCACTGATTCAAAAATTCAAATTATCCATCACATTCAAAGATTAAGGAAAAATATACTTTTATAAATATATGTGAAATATAAAGATTTTAAATAGTGTTTTTTTTTTAATTTTAAGGGTTAGTAATACTATACTACACAATAATAAATAGTATATTGAGGAGAAGAATGTGTGAATGACGTATGATTCCTTTAGAAGAAGAAAATGCCAATTTTCAGATTGCAGAGAAGCACCTGAAATCATGTTTTATACGTACCTGATAATGTACAGAGGATAAATTTTAAGATATTCATTTCTGGTCATCATCGAGTATGTATAATGTCACAGGTATTCATTGGCAGACTTTCAGAACATTGAAAATTCAGTGATACTAAGGTTGGCTATTATTATTAACAAGCTATCTTTTATGTGTATTTGTTTCCAAGCTAGTGGTCTTGGCGAGGCTGAGTGTCTGGCCTGTGTTACGATTAGTCATAAGGAACACGAGGTGCAAATGGTTTCTAACAAAAGCACCCTTTAAGGTTACCTTAATTGTTCTTTCCTGCCAGAACCCTAAAAACAATACTCCAGAGCATAAGATTGTTAAAAATGTGGTGAAATTTTCCTTGAAATATCGAGTGAAACATAAAGATCTAGAGAGATGGTTGTGAAAATGTGGATTTTATAGTATTTAGTCGCCATCTCAGAGTCTTTGAGAAGAGAAAATGCGGACAGTTTTCTTTGTGATCTGGAGCATTTTCCCTCAGTTTTACTTCATGTGTTCTTTCCTCACATTTGATTCTGAACTGCAGTGATTATCTTGGTATGAATAATAATTTACAGATTAAAAAATGTGTATAGAACCCATTTTGGCTTATGCATTTTGCCACATTTATTGCTCCTTTTAAAATTTTATATGTTCTAAGAAAATGCGTTTATTACAATTCTAATATTGAAATATTCAACACGTTAAAGGTAGGTACAAATTTTAAACTATTTAACAAAGTGCTTTACTGCTGTTTGCCTTTTGTGACAAAAGTCTGTTTTATATTAAGTTTATGATTTCTGGAAAACTATTTAAGACTAATAAAAATTATCTGGCTCTTTCTTGGACCTGTAACAGCAGACGGTGACCGTGTTAGGCTTGACTCTGGAGTGATCAGGATACAAAGCTTGAGAAAATGGCACAAGACGAATTTAAAGAGTGCTGAACCAAGGGTCCCTTCACTTTACAGGAGCTACCCCACATTTAGCAAAATGGTAGGCTGCAGGCAGCCACTCTTATGCAACTGAGGCAGCATTGGTGTTGAGTGGTTTCCCAGGCATCGGTGCCCTTGCCTCTTTTCGAAAATGTTCCTGCCCTGTGAGAATTCATAACTAGTCTACATTTATATAGCTGTAATCTCTTACAATAGCTTCATTGATACTTGATCTCCATAGAAAAGCTTTATGGGTTCTAATGAGTCACTGCTCTTGAGGCACCAGCCGCCCTCCCTATCTGTGAGTGGCTTTGTGTCCTGTGTTGTACTGATTGTGCCTTTGGATGACAACTTACTTGAGTGATGGAGAGAGGCAGGGTAATTTATTAAAAGTAATTACAAAGAAACCTAACAAAAAGAGTAATTACAGCGCTGTTAATATGCAATTCGTTATTTTATTGCTGCAATATTTAGAACTGGGTCTTATTTGTGGGTCTCCCTTTTTTCCTTGTAAATCTCTGGCAAATACATAATTTATTAAATTCTCTATACCTAGGTCTCAAAGTAGATTTGGTTTTACAAAATCTTGGCTTTTTCTGCCTTTTTTTTTTTTTTTTTTAAACTGGACGGAGGAAGAATGGCTGAGAAAATGTATTTTTGGTAGCCTCGGGAAAGAAGGCTGATCTGCATAATTTTATGCCATTAAATTTTCATCTGTTCCATAGATTTATTTTTTTAAGAATCTGCACCTTTAAGAAAATGTTCTAAGAATTTTGAGTGTACTGAAATTCCTTCCATTTTCAACTAGCATAACGGAGAAAATTAAAGTACAGTCATCCACTTACCTCACGCACTTATTCACGTATTTTAAAAAGAATCTGTGAATGGGACTATTAATATAATAATAGCTGACACTTGTCATGTGTCAAGCTCTATTCTAAGTGCTTTGCATGTACCCGCTCATGTAAATGTACCATTACAGTAGTACCACCAACCAGCAATGTGCTATGAGGATGTTGTAGACGGGGGCAAACGCTTTGTGAAAGTAGGTGAGGTATAAACAAATCAAATAATTGCTGCAGAAAAGAATGCTTTGGGCAAGATTTAAACAAATTTTTTTAGCCCAGGCTATTGATAGCCCTAGACCATGAGCATAAAGGACGCATCTCTAAATGAGGAAAATCCTAGCCAGCGAATGTTTTGAAAACACATGAAAGTGTGCAGATAATTACACTATTGTTGATTTTAGCAGATCTGATGCCAGCAGCCAGCAACTCTTCTGTGCCATGAAAGATGAAAGCCATTTTAATATAAAACATGAGTGTGGCTGGAACAGGGAGGTGGGCAGAGAACAATCTCGTGCCTTTTTAGTTACTTTTATAGGAAGCATTAGTTACATTCCTGTGATAGAATGCTTTACTTGGCTATCATTCTCATCTCAGGCATTTTAATGATTGCTGTTTTGTGCCTAGCATCATACGACAGTAATAAGATGCATTATTTTAGTAGTACCTACTGATGTCAGTGTCATTTAGGACCTGTGAATGTTTCCATTCATCTTCTATTTCAGGAGGTGGACACTACTATGTGTCTTTAGGTATAGCTGACATGTATTTCACTTACGTTTCTGGGTCTCTGAGTGCAGCAGAACTGACACTCAAGCCTTTTATTTTATCTCCAGCACTTAGGAAGGACCTGATTACATGCAGCCTTGATTACTATTTGTTGAATGAGTTAGATGAATGATTCCCACACATGGCACTTACCTTCCTAAATCATACTTGGCGATTACATTTTGTAAAAATTGTAATGTCCCAGTTCTTGTTTAATTATTTTGATCTTTAATGACAGGTTTTCACGAAGGCACATTGGGGAGAGCTTTCCTGGTTGTCATGGGTCATCTTTTTCATCTCTTCTATAAAGAGAGCTCAGAGCCAGGAAGACCTGACCCTGGTCCCAACTCTGCCACCCAATCATGTGCTCCTTGAGTTTGTCACTTGACTTCTGCTTTCATCTGAAAATCCTTTCATTTAACAGGCCAGTTAGGCCAGTGTACCTTAATGATAAGATTAATGTGTGTGTTTGGCCTTGACTCTTTCTTATACTTTGATGATGTAATTTTTCTTTCGTCCATTTTTGGTATTTAGGAGGCTTATATTTTTGTTCTAGTGGTTACTTTGACATAATAATACATTTTGGTTTCTTTTCTTCACTTTATTTTTTTGCTCTTGTGTATTGATTTCCTGCTGTGAGCAGTAGTGAAATTAGATGTTAACCTTTTCTTGCCCCTCCTCTTTTGATCTTCTGTCATGTGACTTGAAATAATTGTTTTTTTGCTCCAGTTAAACACCTTTAACACAGCCAACAAGCTGACAGTATTTATACAGTCTTCCCATTTTCTCCTCTTTTTTTTTTTTGATAGTTGTACTAGATTTACAGTGTCAGCGCATGTAGACATAGTATACCATATGCTTTATAAAATCACATATTATCATATATCACATTTAATTCTGCAAGTAAATTTATAATGCTCATCAGCTGCCCTTATATAACTGATCTTCAGCAATTGGGATTTTTTGAAGCTAGTTCCAGAGTGGATTTCTCAGGAAGAGCTTGGGGCAACTATATTTCCTGAGGTCTTGCATTTTAATAAGTTTGTGCTCTTTCCATGTGAGGGTCAGTTCAACTAGACACAAAATTTTGGATTCATGTTTTCTTTGTTTAAGTGTCTTGAGTATGTTACTCCATTGTCTTGCATAAAGTCTTCTGCTGGTCTCAATTCTTCCCCTCAGAGTGACCTGGTCTTTTCTCTTGGACATCCAGATCATTTCTTCTTTAAATTCCAAAAATGTTACTTGGGTATGTCTTGTTGTGGGCTAGTTTTCACAGTTGTCCATTGGCTTTTGAGCTTTATTTGCCTCATTTGTAAAATGAGAATAATGGTAACTTTTTTTTTTTTGCTACTCAAGAAAGTGGATTTGAAGACCACCTAAGATACTGTATATAAAGTGCTTTACATTTATTTTAGTTTCTGTGACTCTTCAAAGTCCCCTGTTGTTAGGAACTTTATTTATTTATTTATTTATTTAAAAAAATTTTTTTTTTCAACGTTTATTTATTTTTAGGACAGAGAGAGACAGAGCATGAACAGGCAAGGGGCAGAGAGAGAGGGAGACACAGAATCGGAAACAGGCTCCAGGCTCTGAGCCATCAGCCCAGAGCCTGACGTGGGGCTCGAACTCACGGACTGCGAGATCGTGACCTGGCTGAAGTCGGACGCTTAACTGACTGCGCCATCCAGGCACCCCAGGAACTTTAAAATTTAGAGTATTTTATGGGCATTTGTACTTGAGTTGGCTTTATATTTGGGATAAATCTAAAGTGGATTCTCTGAAGTCTTTTGTCTGCATTTTAGCGATGTATAAATGCATGCCGACTCCTTGTGGTAAGCAGGTGTTCTGTGCCCATGCGTGGAGAACTTCTGGCCTAAAAACAGTGGTGCTTTTTGAAGGAATCTCACGTAGAAAACACTTCCTCCATTATATTCTACTCACACTCTTCTCACACTTAGTTTCCCACATAAAACTGGGTTTACATGACCGTGGTCTACGTGTAGAACAATACACAGGAAAAAAAAAATTTTTGTTTTTCAAATAATGAGGGCTGAAAACTCAAGTCAGTTCTTATCAGCCAACATGTTTTCTTGGATTTGCTGTACATAAGTCCTATGTAAGAAGCTGCTGGAAAATACCAGAGACACGGGAGATGTCATTTCTGGCCATGGGAGATAAAACACACACATATCAAAGATCATTTACAAAGCAGCATGTGATAAATAAATTCAAACCAGTGTGGCACAAACTAAGGACATGAGTATATGATGCATTTTACCTGAGGCTACCCTGGACTCGAGTTTCCACGCCTGGGCCTTGTTTTGATAAAGCAACCTTTACACATGCAGCCTGGAAGTTGCGGTGGGAAATTGGGTAACTGAATTAACTGAATCCATTTTAATGCTTTTACATGATTTGTAAGCACAGATAGGGGTTTGATTGACGTACATGTAAATAGTGTTAGTGTCTTTATTTGAAAATGTGATTCTTAAAAATAAATTCATCCATGTTTTGCAAGTAAGGCTGGAACCTATCATAGAAATTCTGCTGACACTTATGAACCAGAATCATTCAAAAACCCAAGGCTAGAAATATAATACTGCCTATAATTCCATGTTTAACACATTCCTTATTAAATTCTATTTTTATTTGAACCATTTATTTACTGACTTAACTGCATATCCATAGCACACAAAACCCCGAATAAGGAGTATGCATAAATACAGAGATGAATGGAAAACAGGCCTCAACTAGTTTACAGTTTGGTGTGAAAACCTATACAAAGTGGGAAACAGAACTGAATCAAACGTCTGTGAGTGGTAACGCAGGTATGTGCACAGAATAGTTTGGATCTCTGTAAGGAAAGGGAACCCTCTCACTTTGGGCATTTTGCGTTATCCGTAAGTCTGGTCCCGGATGATAGCAGGGTATAAATATTTGTTCGAGTTTATTCAGCTTTTGTTATTTTGTAGAATTGAGGGTACCAGCATTTCGGTTCTCAAGATTCTGATGGTCTTCCCGAGAACATACTGACGCTGCAGTTAGCACTTCCCTTCGGCTTTTGCAAAGTGCCACCGCCAGGTCATGCTATCTCTGGGCTTGAAGACGTCAGGTTTTCAGTCTGTTTCACTCTATTTTTGCCCTTTTATTTGCATCGTTAAGTTTTGGAGTTTTTTCCTTCCCTAAACTTTCGGTTTCAGAATCAGGGATGGTGACTGCAAGCTCTAGAGCCCGTTTCCTCTTGTGATTCTTGAACGTTGGATCGTGTTATTCACAAAGCATCGCACTTGTTTCAGCACCAGAAATATAGCATGACCTTTAAAAAAAAAGAAAAGTATTAAGGAAATAATTCTATGCCCCTTTTACCTTTCTGACGATGAGCACAGACTCATCGAACGAGCCACTGAATGGCATTAAGTGCACATCCAAATCATTAACATTTTAAATGTCTCTCTACAAATCAAGAAAGGTTTGTTTTTCAGAGTGTTAAATTCTAAATCATGGGTACGTGAAGGTTCAGACTTCATAGACACGAAGCGGGAAAACAACCTGATCTGCAGTGGTTAATACCAAGGAAACTATGTAAAGTGGGAAAAGATGGTCTTAGAATATGTTTGTACTTCTCTGGCATTTTCGCAGAAAACAGGAACAGTAGCCCTCTTAGGCAGCCGCCTTTATAACTGAAAGAAAGCTTATGCTGTTCGCTTTCTGTGACCATTTTCATTTGATGTCCAAGGAAAGAAATTCATGGTCTCCATGAGGAGCAGGAGAAGTCAAAAAGGAACAGCACAAATCTAGAAGAGAAGCAGGTCACAGCTCTGGACTGAGTTCGTGTACAATTTGGTTTCTCACTTTTTCTCCTTTACTGTCAGCCACACAAACTCTAGTTTTCAGTGTCGAAGGTATGGTGTGAGCATTTATTCCTGACGCTAATGGTAAAGGATGCTGAGTGCTTCCACAGACAACAGAAGATTATGGTTCTGATTCTCTCTTTTAACCATTTTAATCATTGAATTTAATGTCCTGTGTCTTTTATATGATATAAAATTCACCCACATACAGTTTGTTGGGTTTTAAGACACTTACACGGTTGTGCAGCCATCATCACAATCTAGTTTTAGAACATTTCCATCACCAAAACGTTCCCTTGTATCCATTTGTGGTTAATCCCCATCCTGACCCCTAGCCCCAGGGAACTACCAATTTGCTTTCTGTCTTTAGTTTTGCATCTTACACAAATTTCATATAAATGGAATCATACACACTTTAGTCTTTTGGACCTGGCTACTTCCATTTATCATCCTGTTTTGAGTATCAGAAGTATTGCGTATATTTGTGTTTGTTCCTTTTCATTATCAAGTAGTATTCCATTGTGTGGGTGGACTGCATTTTGTTTATCTGTTTACTGCTTGATAGATATTTGGGTTTTTTGCAGTTTTGGCTTATTATGAATAGTGTTTAAGTGTCTTTATGTAGACCTACTTCTTTTGGGCATGGCTTGGCCATAGGGTAAGGGTATGTTTAACTTTTCAAGAAACTGCTAAACTGTTTTTCCAAAGTGGCTGCAGCATATTTCCACCAGTAGTGTTTAAGGTTCCCAGTTTTGTGTGTGTGTGTGTGTGTGTGTGTGTGTGTGTGTGTGGTTTTTTGGGTTGTTTTTTTTTTTATAGAGAGTGAGTGCAAGCTGGGGAGAGGGGCAGAGAGAGAATCTTAAGCAGGCTCCATGCTCAGCGTGGAGCCTGATGCAGGGCTCAATCCCACAACCCTGGAATCATGACCTGAGCCAATCAAGAGTCGATGCTCAACCAACTGAGCCACCCAGGCGCTCCTAAGGTTCCCAGTTTCTCTGTCTCCTCATCAGCCCTTGGAATTGTCAGACGTCTTTATTTTAACCATTCTCATGGGAGTTGAACTATGCTTTCTATACTTTTATTTCTTGTGAGGATCTCAAAGTATCTGTATACCCCAATATGCTTGTGTCCCGCATTTTACAGATCAGAAGGCAGTAGAGCAGTACCTGGAGAATCTAAATGTCTCACCCAAGATCCCCAAATGAATCACTGAGCTTAGAGTCCTCATGTAGCAGTTGGGGACACAGCAGCCTGTTTTCCAACTCATGGCTCCCTGTGACTCAGGGCCTTCTTTGTCCTCATAGCTTTGTTGGGTGTGGCTTGCTTTTGATCTTTGTAGAATGATCCATTCTTACCCTCTCTGGAATTTTGTCTGATGAAATCCAGTTGTTTTCTGCAGAGATGTGCTAGTGTCTTGGAGAGGTGCTCCTTAGCTGCAGTACACAGGCTTGTGTGGCTCAGGCCTGGCTCCCAAGGTGGGCCCTGTGGACTGTGCCACCACGTGTCATCCTGTCAAAGGGGGTAGATGCTTGCCTCACCAGAGCCTTGTGGGAGTCAAGTGAGGTGACTTATCGAAAACAGCTGGCATGTACTAAATATTTAATACATTTTACAGCACCTCTTCAGATGACTGTGAAGGGCTGATTATCTTGTGGTGTGTGGATGGTAACACCAGTCATATGGGGTTTTTTTTGTCTGTACAGTGAGGCAGGAAAACATTCTTAAATTTATTTACTAATTAAAAAAATCAGCCATAGTTTCTTATTGTTCTTTGGTCTGCAGCAAATGTAGCAAGCAGTAGTACTTTTATAAGTTTGTATGTTTAGTCCCTGTCTTTTGGCTTCACTCAAGAAGACTAATCCTACTTCTCAGAGCTACTGGATCAATTCATGTGGGTCTCTCTTCGGTTTGTCCACTCTGGTAGAATAAGGTGTTGTTGTTCGTGTTCCAAGTTGAAGTGCTCAAAGTGTTCTTTAGGCTATAAGATCTGTGTTCTAGCAAAGTTCGGCTTTAGATCAGTCTATAATCATTTCTTACACTCAACGTGTCATTGCTTTTGTTTCTTTGGACCAAAATGTTCTGATATGAAGTTCCTTTGAAGGCTGGTGGGGTTTATACAAATACCCAGCTAATGAAAAGCACTTAAATATGGGGCACACCTCCCCACTCCATTGTCACTTTGCAGGTCATGTTGAAGAGAAGGTTCCAGTTAACCTCTGTTGCCTTTTGCTGACCAGAGTTGTAGTGTTTATTTCATGACAAAAAGTGAATTCTAGATAGTTTTCTGTGAGATGATGATTTTCTCTGAAATGACTCTTGGTCACGTTGAGTTTCTAAGTGTTAAAAGGGAACGTGGTTTTTGGATCTGTGAAAAATTTCATCTTGGTCTCTGGCTGCTGCACAGAACGGGCTAAAAGGTTGAGAACTTCAGAAACTAGCCTCCCCACCCCTGGAGCTGTCTAAAATGACTGGAGGAGCGTGCGCGGGGCTGTAATGTTATGAGAGCTACTGGAGGTCCTAAGCGCGCAGGACCATGAGGGGGGAAATGGAGGGGAATGTCCCATGGAAAGTTGAACAACTCCGGTTTCACATCACTTTATTTGGGAGGCCATATGGGATGGAGCTGTTAGACACAGGGAAGACCTTACAGCTTCTCCAAGGCCAGCCTTTCTACATGTGAAAACATGGGGGCCTTGAGAACATTTCGGTCCCAGGCTGGAGTGCCCGCCTGGAACCAGAGCCCGCGTCTGTCCCCATTTTTGCTGTCTTCACCTGGGTACTTCCCCCAAAGCAGGGTATGGGGGCAGAGCGGCTTTGGACTCCAGGTGAGAAGTGGGTCCCGCTGGTCTTTGTTTTGTTGTAGGGCATGGACAGCTGAGGGAGGCCTGGAATGAAGGTCTGGGGGACTCAGAATGTCCCTACAAGGCCACTCCTTGTCACCTAGAAACACATCCAGAGTGAGGGCCCTTTCCTAGCATACAGAGGCTTGGATAGGCACGGGCCAGGTCTGATTTTGAGGGCTCAGTCATGTCCGAACGCAGAGAAAGACTTCATGGTGAGACAACTGGGTGTCTGCAAGGGTGGACGTGAACATTTGCTTTTCATAATAAATGAGTGAATTTTACAAGGCACAGATTATTTGAAGTTTTTGTGATGCTTATCACAGGCCAGGCAACTGCAACACGAAAATGTTGTTGGGGTAGTTTTTTTAATCAGACATAAGTGTGACCAGATTACTAGGCATTTTATTTTGGAATGTGGTAAAGGCACACCCACAAATGCCTTTTCTTCAGTCTGTGCAGATATCTTCAATGTTTATTCTAAAATGCAAGGCTGCTTTCTGTGTTTCTACATATTCCTACCTCGATGTATCGCACGTTTAGAGTTATGTTTTTCTTCAGTGTCTCTGACTTGGCTCGTGGCTTACAGGCCAAATCAAACCACCTCCACCTCCAAAACAGTATTGCTAAAACCAGTGCTGAACTTGGATTATGAAAGGTTTAGTTCCCAGAACTTGCTGTACTGTTGGCAGGGCAAAGTGAGTAGGAATATTATGATCTAGGGGAAAAACTGCTTGTGTTTTATCTGCAACACAGCTGGCAGATACAGAAGGATAGTGCCCCAAATGGGCAGACGAAAAGGGGGAGTGGGTACTGAGCTGCCTCAGACTTGCAGAAGGCACCCTGTCCCCTCACTCCAGCAAAATGAAATGGGCTGGAGAGAAGGCACGGGATGAGATTCCTGCACTGCTGATCTGGTATACTTTGAGTCTTCTTTGGAGATCAAGTCTCTGGCTTGGTCAACAGTAGCATTACCCAGTCCTAGAGCACCAGATTATCATAAGACAAATTTCGATGATGCTGAACTGTCCTTCAACAAAGGATTACTGCTGCATCCGCACGCACATATAACTTGGTTGGTATGCATGCAGACGCACACACGCATGTGCACACACATTTACCTGTTCCATCGACCTCTGGCTTCCAAGCAGGAGAGGTTAGGTCTGAGGCCTGCTGTTGTGACCACTGTCTCCCATCTCAGAGGGAAGCTGCAGGCTCTGTTTCCACAGCTGGCACTGTTTGAGTCTGACTCATGCTCCCTGTGCGTAATGCAAAGTCATTGTCATTGTGAGCCATCTGAGGGAGAGGTTTGGTGGAAAAAGTGACGGTGGAGCAAAGCAAGCTCCAGAACAGGGGGTGAAAGATATGTTTTTTGTTTAGTTTCGCTGAACTTCATAGTCACTTTTCTGAGAACTGCCGTCATCCTGCTAGAGTTGGAGATGCTAGAAGAGAGATCTGGCTTATTGCTGCAGGACTCCTCACTCTTGTGTTCGCATTCTTAAAACAGGAGGAGGGGAGGAGAGTAAACTAAGTGATTGTTGTAGATTTTGAACATGTATCCATAATTTCTCAGTTTCCAGTTTTTTGTATCGAGCCTGTTTTGTGATCGTGTACTGTTGCAGAGAAGAGAAGGGGATGTACTATAAATATGTGCAAACTTCAGTGTTCAAATTATTTGTATTCAAAAGGAACTTCCAATAATCGGGAGGGTGAGGCATGTCATTTACAAGAGGGTTAAGAATAAAGAAGTTATCTCTATGCTATTTTTGATGGGACTTTTTCCTATGAAAAACAGTTACCAGCATATATGGAAACACTTCCTCGTTTTTTAAAGACCATTCATTTTAGTATCAGAAATAGTTGAAAATCAAAATAAAGTGGTTATTTTAATAATAGCTCAGTAGAAAGAGTTCATGTGTCAAGAGCATTTACCTCCCAAACAGTTTTCTGACTCTAGTTTTCTTAGCAAGAAAAATGTTAATCTGTTGTGGATGGACACTTTTTTTTCCCCTCTTCTCAGAACATGTGTGGTTTCCATTAACTTCTTTCTCCACAGAACTTTGGAGATGGCCACCACTGATGCCTATGGGTCATCTGCGCTCCTAGAATTGAATTGAAATGGTACAGTACATTTCTCCCCCTCTATTGTCCTTCACAACATGGAATTCATAGTCAGATAGATGAATTGAAATCCCATCTTTATCCCTTACTAGCTGTCTTACCCTGGACAAACTAGCCAGTGTAAGCCTCAATTTCCTCATCCGTAAAATGGTTACTGTAAAGCATTTAGCAAAGAGCTGCCACTAGATCATTGTTCACTGATACTAGTTATTAGCGTTATTGTTGATAGGCTTTTCCAATACCATCGTCAGGGGTGAAAGGCATTTATCATATGTGGTGTATTAAGAGAGCAGAAGGAGCCCTGAGAAGCAGTAGGATAGATCAAGAAATGTAGCCACAGAAGAATGGCCACGTTGGGAACATCAGCCTGGTATCTTTGGACCAGCTGGAGTGTCCCCAGCATTAAGACCAGGGAGGCAGCCCAGTGACTTCTGTGGCAGGTCTCAGCTATGCCTAAATGTGCACCTCTCTCCCAAGCTGACCCAGGAGTCTGCTCTGTGGGGCCACTCTACTTTAGACAAATGCTGCTTTGGGTTCTGTTGGAAGTTTCCACTAGGCTCCTCCGAGACAGTTTTAGTTGGAAGTCCTCAGAGAGGTTTTATTGATTTGGGTTGAGGTCTTAATTAAAGTCATCTCAATCATCAAAAGGTCTGGCTATCCAGAAATACAGTGCTGGTGTCTGAGCACTGTAGAATTCCAGGAAGTTATCAAAAATAAGCGTTGAGATACCCCCGCCCCCCAGCAACCATAGAGGTCTGAGTTTACAATAACTATTATTCTTATGTAGAGCTGGCTCCGAATAGTGAGTTTCCCCAGGCGCAGACTTACTAATAGAAACCCACTTAGACACTGAAGAAATGGGCCCAGTGTTTTTCTCAACTATAAGTAATGTATTATGCATGATTTAAAAAGGCTTCTCAGAATGTCCTTGCTTATGTAAATCAAGAATCAATATTTTTTAGAAAGAAGTTTTTATAGATAAGCCATCACATTATTTGATAATCAGACATCATTTTCAAGTAGTTAAAAGGGTCATTGGACAAAACCCAGTGGACTGACTTTGCTCCCTAATTGCTAAGGATTGAAACTCCACATACCCTCTAAATTATGAACAGGCTTGAATTTTTTATGGGAAAGAAATTATTTTTTTATGTAGGATAATTTTCATGTCAACGTTATATTAGCCAGCTAGCTCTATCAGGTTATGCACGTTGCTGCTTTTACTCACCTGATCCCTACTTTTCCTCTGTGAAGTTTATTTTAAATAAGAGATTCAAGAATGAGAGAGAAAGTAGGTTTGGAATGAGGGGAATGAATCATGGGAAAACACTGCTGGTCCTTTTCATTCGTCCTTGGCATTCTTGGAATATTCTTACCTCTGTTGACAGAGAGCAGCAGTTCAGCTGCAGGCTTGCTAGCAGTAAGGGGCCTTGTGGGGCCCCCTGAGGAGGCAGTCGCCTGAACATTGTCCCCGTTTTCTCCCAAGCAGTGCCTTACCTCTCTGTGAGGGCGAGAGCCACTGGAAGGATTTCATGGGGGGTGGGGCGGGGTGGGGGGAGCTCAGCAGAGGGCAGCACTGTGACCCCGTGTGAGCGCTGACTGCCCCAGAGATGGCATGTTCCTATACTCTGGGCCAAGTGGGGGCCCTGCCGGCCAGTGTGTCTCCGAGTACAGGCAGATTGCTGGTAGGGGGAACAGTTTTATTGGTTTTATTGCTTCTGAAAATAGAGGAAATACTCAAGAGTGGTGGGAGAGAGGAGGATAAATATAGCGTTTCCGTTTTCCTGCTCATTCTACTGTTCTTCACAGCATTTCATTTTTCTTAAGATGGATTTTTATCCTTCCAACTTCAACAGAAGATAATTGTCTACCATTTCTATCAGATTGGCCCTCTCATCACTTGTGTACTTACCGTTGTTTGTTTATTTTTCCTACTCAGAAACTTTTGTACAAGGTGGTCCTGAAGGTGCTTGTCCGTAGATGTGGCACAGGTATCGTGGGTTGCGGCGGGACCTCCCGTGAGTAGATGGCAGGAGCAGTCTTGGTGTCCTAGCTATGAATGGTCAGAGATTCTGGATACTGACTACCTTGTCCTTGTCCTTGTTTCTTCCATGACCCATTTCCTAGAGGGCTATTCCATGTGCTTGTCACCCTGCCCCTTCCATCAGCCCACAGTGCCCAGAACCTGTTCCTTGTGCACAGGAACGGTGCCGGATGCCATCCAGTGTGTTACCTTGCTGTGAAGGCAGCTAGCACCCTGGCTGCGAGGCCCTGCCCAGCTGAGCAAAGCAGTGAGTGTATTTAGGAGGTGCTTGGCAAAAGTGGACTTGGTAGGAGATGGGAGGGGAAGGCAGGCTAGGTCGTCTTAGGGCATTGTACACGGTGTGCCTGTTTACCAGACTGAAGTTTGTCGTTACGTAAAATTATTAAGTAGGTACCCATTTTAACAAATAAAACTAACTTTGAGGTTTGGGAGGTAAGTGGCTTGTGTTAGATTTTCGGCACATAAACTGAATATAAGCATTTCCCTAGTTTCTCATTTCTTAATTGTTCAGAGTGTCCATTAGCATGCTTATCCTAGTGCCTGGCCTAGGTTTGCCCATTACAAAGGTCCTATGTTCATAGGGCAGTGGACTCTGCGTTCCCAGGCCCCAGCACAGTCCCCGCCGGCAGTGTGCAGTAATAAGTAAGCTACTCGTAGTTACCGGCTAATAGGGCCATGACCCGGTTTGAACTCCATAATGAGGAAAGAGCAGATTTATTTGCTCCCCCTGTGCGCCTCCCTCCCTGCCATGCTCCTTTATTATCTTTAAGAGGAAATTGAATAGCAAAATTCTGCATTCTCATAATGTTAATGGCCTGATGTCATCTTTTCCAGTCTGGAATCAAGAGAGAGGGATGACCAAAACACAGATTTAACATTTCATAGCTGTCCAGAGCTTCAGCTGTAGGCTCTATGGGTATATGTGTGTATATGTTTTCAACAGCTTGTGTAAGGTGTAATGTAAATAGTGTGAAATTCAGTGTGTAATTCATTGGTTTCTAATAATTTTGCCAAGTTGTGCAGTCATCACCAGACTCCAGTGTTAGAACATTTCCGTCATCCTTGAAAGATCCTTGGTGCCCATTAGCAGTGGCTCCCTCCCCATTTCCCCCCACCCCTGCTCCCCAGCCATGGGCAACCAGTCATCTACTTGCTCTTCATACAGATTGGCCTTTCTGGACATTTCCTATCAGTGGAATCAATGTGGTTTTAATACATTTGCCTTCTTTCACTTAACATAACGTTTTTGGGGTTCACCCATATTATAGCATGTATCAGTAGTTTGTTCCTTTTTATTCCTGAGTAGTATTCTGTTGGATGGATATACCACATTTTGTCTGTCTCTTCACTCTTTGATAGACATTCGGGTTGTTTCTAGTTTGGGGCTATCATAGATGCTGCTGCTATAAAGACTCACACAACTTTTTGTGTGGACGTGTGTTTTCGGTTCTTTTGGGTAGGTGCCTAGGAGTATTACAGTAAATTTATGTGTAACTTATTAAGAAACTTCCAGATTGTTTTCCAAAAAAACTATATCCTGTTACATTCCCAGAAGTGAGTGATGTATGAGGGTTCTAGTTTCTCCACACCCTAACCACAGGCTATATTTAAGGAATAACCTTAATTTTTAACTTTTATTTGATATTCTATGCATAAAAGAAAGGTAGAAACTGTTTTAGTGTTTTTGCAATTTTTCAAGCATTGTTAACACAATTTAACCGAAATTGTAGTCCTTGGTACTCTGTCTTCTCTAATCTCCGGGGTCTACCACCAGTCAGTGGTGCAATAATTTGCAGTAGTTTTACAGTGTTCCATTTAATTATGTTTTGTGTGTGTGTGTGTGTGTGTGTGTGTGTGTGTGTGTGTGTGTGTGTGTGGACTTGATATGAAGTATGCAGGGTATGTGTGTATGTGTGCTGTGAATTGTCTCAACATTAAATTAGTTTACTTTGAGAAGGGATTTTATTTTATGGACTTTTTAGTTTCTCTGTTCAGACAAAAGGTTATAAGTTTATATTTCTTTTTTTTTTTTAAGTTTATTTATTTTGAGAGAGAGTACACACAACTGGGGGAGGGGCAGAGAGAGAGGGAGGGAGAGAGAATCCCAAGCAGGCTCCACGCTGTCAGCACAGAGCCTGACTCGGGGTTCGAACCCATGAACCGTGAGACCATGACCTGAGCAGAAGTCAGGAGTCAGATGCTTAACCGACTGAGCTACCTAAGCGCCCCAAGTTTATATTTCTAACTATATAGATTGTCTTAATATAGAGTAGACACATGTGTTGTAGAACCATGTTTTATGGTACTTTAAATAATCAAATGGTAAGTTTCTAGTTTATAGAATTAGGTAGCTTTTAAGCATTTTTTGTTAAAAATGCAAGTAGAGGTTTTTGTATGAATCTGGGCCATTTCCAGAGGCATCACAAAAGTTGTGCAGGAATAATTTATCACATAATTTGACATGGCAGGTATTTCTGTGCACTTTCAAGACCAAGTGGTAAAAGTTGCGTATTATTTTTGTGTACTCTAGGATTTTCAGGTGTGTTTTATTCTGGCAGTGAGCTTATCAAATAAGCATTTTCTAAGCACGTCCTAGTCACAGCCAAGCTTCCTGGGTGATGTCTGTGGCTGCTCCATGGGTGCCTCGGGACACCTGCAGGCCTGCTTGTCTTTTGAATCTGTGCTTGTCCAGAGTTGGCTTTAGCAGTGACTGGATAAAGATAACGGTTTTTCAGGGATGAGAGCACCTGACCTCCCAAGAAGAAAGGATGAGAGGGGTACCCGAGTGCCAAGTGACAGAAGTCCATGGGAAGGAAACAGCAGCAGAGATGTTCTCCTGTGTCCTGATGGCTGAAGAGACCACCGCAGCTGAACACAATTGGCATGAACTGTCCTAGTCTCCATATCTGTTCTGGCACTTTGACATGTGGGAGCAGTTTGGTATAAAGGAGTAGTTCTCAAGGGGCAGAATTGCCCCCATGAGGATGATGTGGTTATCACGGCAGTTGGGGGGCACTGTGGCCATTAGTGGGCTGCATCCAGGAACCGTGTACCTACAGTCGTAGTTCTTCTCAGGGTGGTGAGGAATCAGCTGCTTTCCTCAGCGTCTAGGTGCCTGCTGGAGAGTTACACAGGTGAAAATCCTGGCTCTAATCTAACTCTCTGGTATGCACAGTTTTAATATTTACCAGTTTTCTCTAGGAATGTGACTGCCAAGTAAATCTGTGAGGATTGTATGTTGTTGAATTTTCCCCAAAGTGCTTGCCATTTCAGAAAACTTTGTCCTCAGTGGGAATGCTTTTGTGTCTGAGTAACTACACAGCATGCTTGATTCAGTTTGCGTTAATAGCTGTGTGTGTATGGGGATTCTTCAGGCCTCTCAGTGCTTCATTATGTCTTTTAGGGTTCACGGGTTTGTAAATACCGCAGTGCACATTACTACATTTGGACCTGCTTTCCTTTGACTTCTCCTTTATGTTACAGATGGGGCATTCTGTTAAGTTCTCCCTCCCATTATTTGTGGTATGTGTGTTAGGCTATCTAAAGATTTCTCTTTGAGTTAGTTTTAAAAGCAAGGCATTGTTTCTGATACCATGAGAGCCGTTGGCTCCACGTTCCAATTGGCTTCCAGTCTATGTTACAGGTGTGTGTGGAAGGGGGTGTCCCAGGTGATGGGAGGTGCAGGGGGAGCTGAGTTTGCAGATACCTGTGGAGGGCGGGGTGCTGCATGTCACTGAGCTGCATGTTTACTTTGCTGTAAATGGATTCTCCTGTGGGCTCTGTAGTACTCCCTGGGACTACTTGCTGTCTCCTCCAGTGCAGAACCCTCCCCTCAGTAGGGAAGGGGGGCGGGGGGATGGTCACGAGGCTAGTCACATATTTCTGAGAAGAGATGCAGAGTGGAGAGTGAAGAACTGAGCTGTCAGGCTTCATGATGACATTACCTAATTCCTTAGGGGCGCTGCATAGACGCACACATTAAATCATCTTACCAGTCTCAGTTTTCACAGCCTTGGCCCTTCTGTCTGTGTGTGTTCCTGACAAGGAGCTGTGCCCCCTGATACACACTGGAGCAGCCCCTTCGGGCCTGTGTTTTCCTAGCAGGGCAGTTACTCGGAGCCCTCACCTGCAAGTGTCCTTCTCCCTGTGAGTGACGGTTTCCCCTCCTGGGCCCTCAGACACCTGCCAGCCTGTCATCACTCTGGGCCACTTTGTGCCATGCCAGTCCCTCTTCATCCCTGGGTTTTCGAGACGTGATATTTGACCAGCTCCTAACGATCTTAACACTGATTCAAGTTTGCAGATTTTCCGATACTAATTATTCTCCTTCTAATTGTTACTGATATTTTGGGCATTTCAGTGCTTATAAGTGCCTTCTCCAACAGCTTATTAGGGACACAAGGAAGGAAAAAATTAATTCAGCTTTTTCATGGAAGCTCCTGAGAAAGATTTACTGGGGCAGGGACTTGGAATTAATTTTAATTTAGTTTATTTGTAATAACCCAAGTCCACTGTTAATAGAACAACTTGAGTTTCCAGTAAGCCATGCATAGGCCTTTGAGAGTTTCTTGGTAAAATCTGAATGACACTGCAGGGTAGCCTGGGCCACAGTATGCCCGCCCCACGGGGCTGATTGGGTGGGCTCTCTGGGGATCCAGTTTATGTTGCTCGAATTGTTGGACATCTAGATCGAGTGCTGAGCTAACTGGTGCAGAGTGGTATGTCCCCAGTTTCTACACAAAGTAACTTCAGTTTGTTCTCCTGTGTGGCACCTTTCCTGTATTTTTACTTCAGCATGTTTAGCTCTGTTTCCCGTTTCAAACCAACGTGAGCCAAGAAAATCAACATTTTTTTGTTGCAAAAGTGGTATACTGTCAATTAGAGAAGACTTAGGAAATACAGGAAAGGATCAAGAAGAGGGTTGAAAACTGACAGTAATCCAGTCACCCGGAGAGCTACTTACTCTTAACATTTTGGTGTTTGTCTTTTAAGTCTCTTAGTGAAAAACTTATTGAAAAAGAATGGGAGTGTGTTTTGTGTTTATGACTTCAAAGGTGGTTCATTCAGGCTACTTTTTATTTTTTCCTAATTGACTGAATTCAGTGATTTTGAAATTCTGCCTTTTTGGAAAGGTCTGTTTTATACCTTTCATAAAAAGTTAACTTGCTTGACAGTGAATGCTGGAATCCTGGCTTTCCCAGGGACTTGTGTACCTTAACTAAATCCGTGTGGAAATGACCCTGTGTGTAGTAGAGTAAACCTTTGTAAACGCAATGTCACGATCTCACGAATGGATGGCAGGAGTGGGTGTCCAGCGCTTGTGGGTTACTCCTTTTACCTTTGACTTTCTGCGTGTGGCCGCTGGTGTAAACAGTGGCAGCAACTTGCTGTGTGTCTCTGCTTCCTCTCTCGATGTGAATCAGACAGACATCCATTTCAGGATCTGAGGGTATGCTACCAGCTCGCCTCATGACTTGTGGGTCAAGCTTGCAGTCACAGTATGGGAACTATGGAAGATGAGCCTCTGTTCAGCAGTTAAATATGGGGCTATTTCTGTTCCACTTCAGGAGTTATGCTGAAATTGATACTCCCATCTTGTTTCTAAGGAATATGCAGTTACACAGCCATCTTGTCTTTTCTGGCTTCTATTAAAATGCAAATAGTCTTAACTTCAAAGTAGTATAATTGAGTCCTGAACAGGGGTATAACTGATGCCGTGCCTCTGTTTTTGTTGTTGTTGTTGTTGTTGTTGTTGTTTTTGCAGCCAGGCTGGCTTTTCTGGCTATCTTGCTCTCCACATTGGTGAAAACCCCTCCCAGAGAGGCTTCGTCCCAGGCTAGTGGAAAGTCTGGCATGTGCATTGCCCATTTCATCCTTGGGATGTGCAGGTACACACGTGTGCGCAAACACACACACATCGTCACGGGCCTGGTAGTGTTACCACACAAAGTGAATGTCATACACAAATCTGTGTGGGTGAATAGTGGCGATTATTTTGGCAATGAATGGATTTTTCAGTATTTATCAATATTGGCTTAAATGGAGGCAGTGTGTCTGTCTGCTTTTGCTCTTGGTGCATCTACTCTTTTTAGTTTAAAAAGAGTGTCATGAGTCTTAGGTAGGCTCTCTTTTGTTGCAGGACTTATTCTGGTTAGGCACGGCCCACATGTTCCCAGCATGCCAGAATGTGATGTCCAGTAGGTCTTCATTTTAACATGAGAAGAAAGCAAGTCCCTTAGAAAAATTTTACAGCAGCTGATACCTGCCGAGTCGTGGCTCTCCGTGAAAGGTCAGGTGCACAGCTCCTTGGCAATGCCCTAACAGTGCCAGCTGGTGGAGCATGATGTCAGAGCTGCACAGTCATGAAAATGAAAGGGGCCACTGGGGTTTAGTCCCCCGAGGAACCAAAGAATTGCAGAAGCTTCCCTGTGCATCTTGAATACTCTTCCCAGCCCAGCTCCCAGAGGGTGGCAGAATTAAAACACGAGCTTCCTAAACTGTTACTCGATCATGTCATTGAGGGTCATTTTTGGAAATGTATCTCCATTCTAACAGGCAAATGCTATCTGCTCCCCCATCTTTCAACTTGTCCCCAATATTTGGAGGATTATCCTGTTTGTGGACCTTGTGCCACCCTGAGGGGCTTTGGTGTTCCACAGCCCCCACCCTTTCTTTTGATTACATGTGTTTCTGCTAAAGACATCTTTTTCCAGTGCTTATAGGGGGCATGAATAAGTTGCTCAGTCCCCTGTAGTTTTTTGTACTTTGTGGTTTCTCTCATCCTGTTGTGTTAACCATAACATGGAAAGGGGCCTGATCAGAAGGCACAAGTCCAAGGATATCAGACTCATGTGTAGTGGCCCAGAAAACACACTTTGTTGTGTATGTCTGAGAAAGCCCAATTGGTCCTGACCAACCAGGGCCAAATGCTTCCGGTAGTGTGGCTTTCCTTTTTGGGTCACCCCTCTTGGAGCTGTAGGTGCAAGTCCTGGCCCCCCTGGGGCCCTGGGGTTGACCAGGTATTCCTCAGGTGCGGAGGAGCTGTTCCACACCCAGCAGTCTGTGGGGCCTTGTGGCTCATCAGAAAGCCTATCCCTTCTGGAGCAGAGTGGGCTTTTGCCTCCAGGGAAACAAGAGGGTCCCATAGCCCTGTTTTTAAAACATGCCTCGTGGGTATGTTCTCAGTTAAGTACGGTCTGCCGTTCTGCCATTCAGAGGTATTTCTATTGACACAGAAGCCACTGGCTAAAATCTGGAGATGTTTTTCTCTGTCCTTGGAAAGACAGCAGTGTTCGCTGTTCACCCTCACCTTGGGTGTCCAGTGGGACTGGTGAGAAGAGTTGATGTTCCTCCAGCATACTCTCTGCTCTGTAGGTCTTTCTGAGGCACGGGATTCAGTCGTGGCACATTTCAGGAGTGCCAGAGGCTAGTTTTTGTAACCAGTAAACAGTAGGTGCTATTGAGGAATAGAGACACATTCTCTGAAACAAATCGGTAAATACATGACTGAATAAAGTCAGGGCAGGGTGATTTCTTGTACCCAGTTGTGTGCTGTGATGAAATAGCCTTTACTCTATGATAAAATAGCCTTCTCGCTGATTTTATAGGCTGTGCTGCCCTGAAAGATTCCCAGAGGTCTTTACTGACTGTGGATGTACGTGTGCATGTGTGTGTATAATGGGGACGGGCTTTCCTGATACTGTGCCAAGTGCTGGAAGACCCGAGTTCGTTTTAGAATGGCTGTGTTTTAGAGCACCAGTGTAGTTTCTGAGGAGATTTCAGTTAGAAACAGTGGAGTCAGAGGAACGCCTTACGTGGTTTGAGGGCAGGTACCTGCAACTCTAGTCAGCACAGATCGCTAAGAATAGCCCTGCTACCATGTGCTGTTAATCTCAGAGGCAGTTCTCTCCTACTGGGTCACAGAGGCTGGAGGGTGGCACGTCCAAGGTGTCCACCTAGTGTGTCCTCGTTTCACCCCTTCTTTTGATACCCTTGTTCCCCTTTCTGGTGCTAGCCTCTCCCCCCACCTGTTGATTTGGGTGGCTCGTCCCCTCAGGGTGCCCAGCATTCCTCTCTCCATTCTCCTCTCTTATCCCCGCTCCCCTGCACCCCACATGGTGACTCCTTCCGTCCTGCGGAATCTACTTGTCCGGTTTCCCTCTCCTTCCACCCAGTCATGTTCCACCAGATGGCCTCTCCACCACAGGTGACGTGTTAACCCAGTAGCACTGATGGGCTTACGTGTGTGTGGTCCTCTCTGTATCGGTCAGTGACTCTTCGTGTTAACTCCATAACTCAGTTTCCCCTCTTTGAAAATGAAATACTAGGTTAATTATCTGACACTAATTAATAATAAATTTAGTCTACTTAATATTCCTTTCACCAGAAGGATCCCGTTGGGAATATTTGACATTTAGGAATATGAGCTTTATGTTGAATCTGGCAGGATTCAGTGAATCACAGTGCTGTTTTTTGTATTTATTTTGTGCCATATCAGAAATGGGACTAGAGTATGAGTTACATAACAATTTAATATACAGAAATGATAAAAATCATATAGCCAGAAGTCAAATGTCCAAAGTTCTTTGTGTTGGGCATTAAATTTAGTATACTATACATAGCAGTTTATAATGTCAAACCGCATCATTTGCTTAATCAAGTAGGGGTTCTAACATGTTGTATGTTCTCTGCCCATTTTGCTGTCACCTGTGTTAGTGCAGTTCTGTCCCCTAAATTAAGAGACTTGCTTTCTATGTGACCTGTTGGTGACACGTGTCCCTGCTTTGTCTTCTGTTTAGAGATTTGGTTCCGAGTCCTGGCATTCATGTTGTTTTCTCTTTAGGGTGCATATTTGAAAACCAGGGGTTTTCAGTTATATTTGAAACTTAATCGTACTTTTATTTCTTGTTCAAAGCCAAAATGTAAGTAGTGATTACTTCATCTTTATTCTTATTACACTTTTGAATAAGAGCTTAGGTATCTTCATAAAGTGGATCCTTCACAAAGGAGAATGGGTTCAGACAACCACTAAAACATACTTTTTCACCCCCATTTTCTCCCTCCTGGTAATATAGGTTGATTTGAAAAATAACATCAAGATATAAGAAAGGGCAAAACTGGTAAATACAAATTGAGTTTTCTGACACAGATCACAGAGGTGAGAGAATTTGAGACCATGTTCCTTACAGTTTGAGACAATAAATGGGGCAGAAATGGCATAAAGGGTGAGGGTGAAACAGTTGAACAGTAAAGATGAGCTAGTATTGAAACTGTACTTGGGCATTAATAATTTCTCCCTTAAACCATGCACTGTGGCCTGTGAGGCCTCCACAGGCTCATCAGTTTTTATGTGGGCTAAAGGCACTTGTTTGGAAGATGTAAATATCCTCATGTTTTTTTAATGGAGAAAGGTTGGAACGATTATGCCTTCAATTCTGATCAACTGATGGTCCTTGATTTCACATGAGCCACACTGAGAGAAAGCACATACTGTTTCGGTGATGTAATACACATCTCTAGAAAGAGAAGCTTGACAGGCAGGCCTTGCTGTGATTCTTGCTAAAGGCTAGATTGGATTGATTGATATGTTTCTGGTTTTGTTATGAACCTGGGAGGGAAGTGGGAAGACATCCTATACATCTAGCATTTCGTTTAATAATTTGGAAGAAAAACATTTCTAACAGTAGTCACACTTCATTTTTTCCCTGAAACTGGACATTAATTGTTGGCATATTTGAAAAATCTGCCCCAAAGATGCATCCTATGGGAGCAGTCAGAAACTAACTCAGGTTGAGGACCAGTTGGAACACCTTGAAGATCTAAGCAGTAGTAACTCTCTAAGGAATTTCCTTTGAACTGGTGCCTTGCTATTTTTAAAAATGAATCCCGTTGACACCAGATTCACACAATATATATATTTTAATTTTTTTAATGTTTATTTATTTGAGAGAGAGAGAAAGAGTGTGAGCAGGGGAGAGGCAGAGAGCAAAGGAGACAATCCGAAGGAGGCTCCAGGCTCTGAGTGGTCAGCACAGAGCCTGATACGGGGATCAAACTCATGAACCACAAGGTCATGACCTGAGCTGAAGTCGGACGCTTAACTGACTGAGCCACCCAGCCGCCCAACAATATTTTCTAAAAGAAATCAGTGCATAGCATAGCTTGTCTGTCAGTAAGAGCAGGCACTGCCCTTTCATCATTCATTGACCCAGACTCGCCCCCTACACCACATGCTTTCAGATGCTTCATCCAGAAAATGAAAATGAGAGACTGCAGACCCCGGGGAGAGGCTCCTGTGACGTTGGTCACACTGAACTCTCTTGAATACAAAAGACTGTACAAATACTCGTGTTTTAAATCTCCCCAGATTTTTGCTATCTCGTAATTGAGGTGTCTTTTAAGAATTCCTGCTGTGTTTAAGGGTTCCTTTATGAGGATGCACCTGTGATTTTGTGTGTGCACATTTCCTGTAAGCCTAAGCTTCTCTAAGCTTGAGGGCAGTTGGAATCTTCCAGTGAGCTTGCTTGCTTTTGCAAGATCTTACTGGTTTCTCTGAAGGACATTTTTTGTAATTTAATTATTTGAAAGTATGAAAATACAATCTTTTGATTTTATTATCTGAGGTTGTAATTCTTGAAGATGGAATTTGGTAGGCTTCACTTGATTTTTTTTTTTTTAATGTTTGTTTATTTTTGAGAGAGAGAGAACACAAGTGGGGGAGGGAAAGAGAGGGAGGGAGACAGAGAATCCCAAGCAGGCCCCGCCCTGCCAGGGCAGAGCCGAAACCAAGAATCCGACGCTTAACCGACTGAGCCACCCAGGTTCCAAGGTCCTTGCTTTTGTCACCTATGGAAAAAAATCCTAAATTTTAAATAACTTTCTAAGGGTAGCAACCCTTAAAATGACAGGAATCATAATGGAGGGTGGGGGAATGTCCTTCATCCCTTATAAAGATATTTAATCTTTTTGTAAAAAATCTTTCCTTGCTCCCTAATTAGCTTAATATGTAATTGGCCATAAAACGTGTGTATTTACTTGCTCTTAAAAACCAGAAGTGTGGTGTTGTATTCCTTTCAGCAGCTACCAGAATGGTGGGGATTTTTTTGTTTTAAGCAGGGAGAACACTAGTTTGTTGCAGACGTCACCAGGCGTGACACAACGGAGAAGTGGAGGAAACCTGGCCCCGGAGCTCCAGGTCTGACCTGGAGACCACAGGGCTGGAAGTCAGCCGGGGTGGGGGCAGGGCTGTGGCTCTGAGAGCCCTTTGGCCTCCTTGTCCCAGCCTGGCCACAGCTCACTTTAGCAGTCCGGGCCCTGAATGTCCCTCTCTTGCCAACTCAACTGTTAGGGGATCAGATACTCACTGCGTTTGGGCAGGTTGCGCATTCTGAATGCGCTACTTGCAGAAAGTGGTAGCATCTGTTAAACTTTTCATTTGAAACCTGGATGCCACTGTTCTGTTGGAACATCACACATGTGTGAGGTGTCTCCAGCCTTACTGTGGGCATGAAGATTGTAGAGAGCCTACAGAGGCTTTTGAAGTTTTTTACCAGCATGACCTCAGAACGGTATTGGTAGTTTGGTTATGAATAACTGTTTTATGATGTTTCAGGAAAAATGTATTTATTTTTTCATCTTTGTATTTTTTTGTTCGCCTTTAAGTTGGGGAAAAAAAAGAAAGGATTTTCTTTTATCAGTGTCTATTTTATCTTAAGAATTTTTTCTGAAGTCATCCTTTGCTTATTTTACCCAAAAGCTGATTAGAGTTCATTGATAGAAAATAATAGGCTATACAAGTAACTACAGAAAATATTTGTGTCCTTAGGACATATAAGTCATCAGAAGTATTGCCACATTCGGTCGTAAAGGTTGTACAGGGTTTTATTGTTTGAGATTATAGTATAAAAAATAACACCGTATCTTGGGCACCAGAGCTTGATGAATTCCGGTGTGCTACAGAAATTTAACTTGCATTTTTCCCTAGAATATTCACCTTCCTTCTCCACCTCTCAGTTTGTGGAGTAAATAAGGCATCATCTTTGTTCTGGGCATAGTGCCTCCAGGAGATGGCTGAGGGACGGGGACAGGATGGAAAATCGTCCAGTTTGCTAAACTAGAAAGGAAAAGCCCGTAAGTGCTGTTTATTTCTCTTCAGCTGCTCTCTGCAGGCCTTCAGACGCTCCTGGAGAAGGAAGTGCTTAGTCCTGAAAACTATGGCAACATTATAAGTGATTTATCTGTATAGTGTAGCCCATTACCTGGCAGACAAGCTCATAAATTCCTGAACGTTTATCTGGCTTCACTTGCTGATTCATCGTGATCCTGAGCAGCATTATTACTGGGCCCCTACTTACCGAATGTGACCAGGAGTATGGTGCCATGGTGGGGAATGTTGGCACCTCCAATGTGTACAGAATACATGGAGCTCTTTCAGTGAAAGTTGCTTGGCGTGAAGAATGCTTTCAGTGTGAGAAACCATCCATCCATCCACCCACCCACCCACCCATCCACCCATCCTCACTCTGTGCAAGCCCTGTATCTCTCAAAAGTAAAGCTACATGTATGTACTGTCCTGAGACAGGAGAAGGAACGGAAGTTTCCTAAAGAATAAAGTACATTCAAGCAAGGTGGAAAACAACACTGATTCCTGTCATTATACCAAAGGTGATGGTATAAACTAAACCAAACGCCCTGGAAAACTAGATCCCATCAACCTTGAATGACAGAGCTGGATAGGAATGAGCCCAGCCCAGAGTGTAGTTGGGAGAACATGCTGTTTCCAGCAGCTGCAATTTCACATACATCAGACTGTGAATTCTTCTGTGCTTTGGTTTCTAGGCAACTTGCACAAATTTTAAATCTGAATATAAACATATAAACTCTCCCCTCCCCTCCCCAACCAAAAAAAAAACCCTCCTGAATACAATGATAGAAAGCCTAATGACATAACCCCTGTTTGCCACAACTCTTGGTAACTACAGCAAACAAATCCAGGCCACTACCTGGCTATTTAGAGATTCTGGTGGTTAAATCTAGGAAGTGAAGACAAAGCAGCTGTAAATAACTCCTTTTGTTGCAAAATGATTAATATTTCTATGGTACGAACAAATCGTGGGTATTCTGCTTCCAGGATCCCCTGTAAGAGAAGGGATCTCCTCATGGAAATGGTTTCTTTCATTAAGGGAGATTTCTTTTCCTGTATTTTTAATTTGTCCTGTGTTAAGATTGTTAGAAGTCGTAGATCTCTTTATTGACAGCAGCATGTTTTGTCCATGAAGGGGTACTGGATGGTTTCTTGAATACTGGCTTATCTTACCTTTTCCTGTAGCGGCTCTCAGGACTCACAGAGTCCTGTTTGGATGGATCAGGGCCTACACTGCCACAGGGAGGGAAATGATAGGAGCAGTCCCTGAATCACTGTGGCTGACTGTTGGTGTTGGGGATTTGGACTTCAAGATAACTGTGGCGAGTTTATAGGTGAGGCAGGTTTAATAAAGTTGCCAGTAAATGTGGCAGTCGCAGTGATCTTAGTAGACCAGGCACTGTTTAGATTCATGTGGGAAACTCCCAGCCCTAGGTTTGAAAGCAGGGTTATTGTGGATCCACTGGGCAGACAGAAGTTGAATGGGACACCTGTGGGGATTTGCCCAGTGCCTCTAAATATTTAATAGTGTAATGGCTGGGAGGGGATCAGACAGTATGCTTTATGCACTTTGGGGGTCTGCATCTCGAGGAGTGTGGATCAGTTGGGAAAGGTCCAAAGAGAGGTAATATTAGAGAATAAACATTAAGATCTATGAGGAGAGTTTTTCTGTCTAGTAGCAGCAATGTTTGAGGCTTTGGGGATGAACTGCCAGCAGGGTTCTAGCTTTTGTGCCTCTGGACAAGTCACTGAGTGCCTCTCAAAACTCTCCTGTAGTGAGGAAGCCAGACATCCTGCCATCTTTGTATTTTGTCCTGTATTCAAAGGATGTGTCCACAAGATAATCTTTATTTTCACAGGACAAAAATGAAGTGATTTAAACTGCACTGGCAGGTTTAAGAGTCCTATTTTTGCAAATTATAAATCAATATACTGTGTTACTAATAGAAACGGTTAATAAATTCATATTTTTACACAGCTGTATCTTGATCTTAGCTCAGATGTTGATCTCAGGGTCATGGGTTCGAGCCCTGCACTGGGCTCCACACTAGGCTTGAAACCTACTTAAAAACAAAAAGAAAACCCACAACATTTTACTTAATAATACTTCTAAAGTCTTTAGGGCAGGCTATACAATAGAAACAATTTAAGAGTTTACTAATTTGTTTACCCCTGCTATGGACATCATGTTTGTTTATTGTCATTCCTTCATTTTTCATGTTATTAATTTTTAAGTCTTTAAAGTGGCCCCTGGTGTTATTTAACTTCAAGAACAGTGACTTGTAATGGCAGACTAAGATTGCTGACATTATTTTTTATTTCTCAGAGTTTGTAAAAACTTTTCAGGATGTTAAATTTCTTAAGTTAGTACATGATTGATATATTTCCTTTTCCCACAGAACTAAAGCATGTTAAGGATGCTATTTTAATTTAATTTAATTTAATTCTGGGAATATAATAAGAATAGCATTAGGGGGTTGTAGGAAGGGCTAGAAGAGGAAGCACGGGTCTTGTTAGCCCTCCTCGAACACAAGCAGCACCAGGTGGAGACGGTTTCTCCTCAGTTCCAGAGGACCTCAGGAGGGGAGGGGAGCACAGGGGTCAGGTGGCTTTGAGGCCACAGCTTCACCAGAGGGCCCTGCTTCCCTAAGCCCTTCCCATAGGCTTGTGTCTACATTGATAGGAATAACCGTCCACACATAATCAAACATCAGTTACTTTCCTGTGCTTTGTAAAATTTAATGCCCGGCCTCTTTTTCCTGTGGGTTTTTTCCCCCTTTAGAATTACATTGCTATCAGGAATGGTTTTCTGAGAACTAGGGACGAAGGAGGGCTGTATTTCACAGTGTGCAATTCTGCTAATAAAAATGGATGGTCAAACACAAAGCCAAGTTTAGCTTCCAGCTAAATGCTTCCAGCATTTAGACCATTGTACAGCCACATGATAAGCACTTTTTTCTAAAGAAAAATGTCAAGGCCCAGGTCCAAGTGTGTTTCATCTTGGGCTGCTTCCCAGTGCCTGAGGTTCCACATTTTCCAGTTCTTCTCCAGAACTTGCCTCCATCCCTGGGATTAAAGAGCAGGGAGATCTGACTCCTTTGCTCATTTCTGACCAAGTGCTCCAAGAGACACCTACTGGTAAGGATGCTTTCCCCCTCCCTCCGGTTGAGTGTTCATGGAGGTGAGGCCATTCGTGACAGAACTACTCCTCCCTGCTCAGCCTTCCTCTCTTGCAGGAGGGAGGGTCTTAATTTGGAATGATTCCACTCCTCTCCTGCTGGTTTAGCTTCACAGACCAAGTAATGCCAAAAGTATTAAAAAAAAAAACCACTGATCCAAGTGAGGTATGATTGGAAACAATTGCTTTTCTAATATAGGACATGACAAAGAATTACACTTCTTCCCTCAGTGAAGAGTTTACCTGGAAAGATACGGCTCATTAATTCTCTTTGGAAAACATAAAGTGTGAAATTTGGAAAACATAATTGGGCAGTTCCGTGATAAAGTCTGTATACCATAAAAAAAAGAAATTAATGGCACTGATCTTGTGGACATGTAGATTGCTCCGTCCTCTTAACCTGTTCCTTTATAGCTCAGGCATTTTGTCTGGCTTCTGCAACCACACAGTGTCAGGCTATTCAGGAACTTGGCCAGGTTTAGCACACCTGAGTGAAACATCTGGGGCAAAGGAAAACCCCTTCAACAGCAGCTTTGTTCCCTTTGAACAGTGGAAGAAATGGCCTTAGGAAAAGATTGATTTGTGCTAGAAAAATAGAAACCATGGGGATCTATTCAAAAATAAGTTTGTGTTTTAAATCAATTATGTACTAAAAATTTGATACGGGCCAATTGTAATTGCAGTGCTGTGTATTCAGATTCCTCGATTGTGTGTATATATGTTTTGGGGGGAGGGCGAGTGAACATTTCAAAAAACTATAATAAACTGGGCTGTGATCTCACCATATGTGTTGAATTGAACACAACTCTTCTGCTTTTAATGAAGACTTTAGCCTTTAGGGGTAAATAAAACATCACTAAACAGGGATGGCCTGAATATTTTTTACTGGCTGTAATAATTAAAGCCATGAAAAAGGTGGTGGGGTTATGTTACTTATTAACTTGAATCACTCTTAGATTTGATCAAGACGTGGTTGCCCATGGCGTTTTGTTTCATGTTTGTCCTTTGTTTCATTGACATGCTCTGCCCTGGCCTCCATGGCACTAGAAAAGCAGTGAAGCAGTTAGGAACCAGACCCTAAAGGGCTTTTAGACCCCCTATCCAGCTTTCTTCTCATCTCAGCCCACCGACTCCAGCAAACTTCTCAGCCACTAGAGTCAAGCCTGAGATTCCCTATGAAGCTGTGTCCTTGGGGATGAGGGGAGGGCCCAGGAAGGAATCCTCCCTCTTAGGAGGAAACTGATCAGAGTGCAGGTGTAGCTGAGAGCCTTTAAAGAATGTTTTTTATCTTCCTCACATATTGAGCCAAACACAAACCAGCAGTGAGGTTGATTCTAAGAGGAACTTAGAACCCACATGTATTAGTTTCCTGTTGCCGTTGTAACAGATTACCACAAATTCTGTGACTTATAACAACACAGATTTATTACCTACAGTATCTGGAGGTAAGATGTCCAAAATCATTCTCATTGGGCGAAGTTCAGGGTGTCAGTAGGCCTTTCTGGAGGCTCTGGGAGAATCCACTTCCTTTCCTTTTCCAGTTTCTAGAGGTCCCTGCAGTCCTTGGTTCATGGTCTCTTCCTCCATCTTCAAAACCAGCAAGGCCCGGCCAGTCTTTCTCACGCTGCTGTCTCTCTGGTTCTCTCTTCCTTGCCTGTCTTCTTCACTTCTAAGGACCTTGTGATTACATCAGGTTCACTCGGTAATCCAGGATCATCCCATCTCTAAATCGGCTGATTAGCAACCTTAACTCTCCCTTGCCGGGCAACCTAAAGTACTCACTGGTTCCAGGGATCAGGGTGTGGCCATTATCTTGTTTACCACACTAGAGAGTATTGATAATGTAAGAGATTAGTGAATTAGGAGTTCATAGAGTTGGATAGTAGATACAGGCTGTGTGGTATTAGAAGTGGGTTTTCATAGCTTCTTACTAAGGTTTCTTATAACTACTATCTGGAAAAATTATATATGTACATGAACACATGGTATGTAACACCAATAAATAAAAAGATGTTTATTTTTAGCTTGAGTGGGTTTCTATTTTACTGTAATATCTAATGTCAACTAGTAAATATAAAGACACTTTAAGTGTGACATACACATATTTATAATTTTAGTTTGGGGGGAAATGGCATTTCTCTATTCAAAAGAATGATCCAATTATAGTTTCATTGACTTGCGAATAATTGAATTAATGTTTTGTCTTGTGAATTTTTTGTGTTATAATTTGTCATTAACACCCCACTTCATAGGAGAATGTCCAATAAAAATGATACTCTTATTTAAAAAACAAAGATACTCTATTTTTAGCACTATAAAGATCCTTTTTGGTGCTCACATCTGTAAAAGTTTTACATAGTTTTAAGCACTGTGTGCATTTCTTGTGTGTAAGTGGCTTGACTTTTCTGTGGGCCCTTGCCCCAGTCATCTCTTTTGAAGGCCCTGGGTGGTGTGAGCCCATGTCTGCAAGGCCATGGCAAAATCAACTGAGATAGCAGATGTGTGAAGTTCTCTGGGAGAAAAGCACCATCTGTATTTGCATAAAGCAGAGCTGCAGTGGTTAAGCTGTCAACAGCTTCCGAGTAGAAAATGTCCCTGAAGTAGATATGACATTTACCTGTAATGGCTTTCTTTGCCTGTGAAATTAATGGTGTAAGGCTTCAAAAAAGAAAAAAAAATTATCTTTGAATTTCTGTTTTAAAGTTGATCCTGTTTTAACAAATGTTCGTCATTTTAGTTGCTAAAATCAGTGCTAATGGGCACAAGATTGAAACTTTGATCTTGCTGCAAGACAGGTTACATTAATTCCGAATCATGCAAATTGGCTGTGCTGGGTGCTGAGGGTGGGGCCACTGAAAGAAAAGACCTCCGGGGGCCCTTCCAGGAGCTCAGAAGCTCCGTGTGTGCACAGCAGCACTGACAGTTCTGTTATACGTTAGAGCGGGACTACCCACGTGGGAATAGGTGAGAGAATAAAACCCAGGAAGCACAAACTGTTTCTGGAAGGGTTCTTGAAAAAGGTAGCCCCTGAAAAGTGATTAGGGGGATCCGAGGGCATTCCAGGCAGAGGGACTGGTTATTAGCAATTCATATCAGTTTGCAAAAAAAGCTTGACCGGCTGAGAGGATTGGAACTGGAAATGAACGTATTGAATGACACACATTGGGGCATACAGGTCACTGTGTCAGAGAACAGAGAGAAGAGGCGGCCAGAATCAGAGTTGTGCGTAAGCGACACTCACCTGCCCGGTGGGGTTGGGCAACATGGGTTTATAATCCAGATCCATGCCGTCACGCAGGCCTGACGAGGCCCTGGGGCCCGCACAACGGGAGGCGCTACAAACCACGGAGGGAGGGAGAATGAAGAGCTGCTTTGGTTTACGTTTGGTGGTTAACTTTGGTAGAGTCACCGGTTTCACTCCGTGCTCTACGCTCCTTGTCTCCTTGTGGGCACAATTGGTTCTTGGGGAGCATGAGGGAGGAGGGTGGGCCGTTGTAAATTCACGCCAAGGACCAAAGTGGGTCACGAGCCCAGAAGTACGCTGGCCAGTATTTCTTGACACCCTTAAGAGTTGGGTAGAGTTTTTGGGGATGCGAGAATGGAACTCGCAGTTTGCGCCCAAGGTCATTAGGCAAGTAGACCCGGGTTCTGACTCGCCCGCTGAAGGCGCCCCTACTGCCTGCTGTTTGTGTTCGGAGGAAAAGGACGCTCGTGTTTAAAGAGAGGCAAGGCAGTCTTACCGCCTGCACCAGGCGAGAGCCGCCCCTCTCCCCCGTCCCGCCCGGTGCAGCCAGGTGCGGGAGGGTGCCGCGGCCGGGTAGACACCTGCAGGCCTGGGGGGGGGGGGGGGGAGGCTGGGCGGGGCCGGAGCGGAACCAGGACTCCGCCCCCTCCGTGAGAGCCCCGGCAGCCCGCCCACCACCCGCTCCCTCGGTAGGTTGACCCCTGCGGCGCATGGGCCCACTCTCGGGCTGCGAGGCCGCCCCGACACTGGCGCGGGAGCGGACTTTATCTGGGCTTGGCGATTCGTGTCGCGTGAGGGTCCGGGTCGGGGAAGACGAACCGCGGCCGGTGGGGCACCAGAGCCAACACGACTTGCTTTGGTTGAAACCTTCTTGTATTAGGGGTGCTCCCGGCTTCGGATCCAGGCATTTGGGCACCCCAGAGATTCCCTAAATCCCTTTTGTTCTTCTTCCCTGCGGGGACCGACTGCGCCTTCCTGGTGGACGCTGGGTGCTCCGTTCTCCTGGCGAAAAGGCTTCTGTGCGTATCGTGGAGGCACCCGGCGTGCTCACCCAGGGTCTCGGCTTCGTAACCGGAGAGCGTTATTCGCGCATTGATTCTACGCAACAGCCGTAGGCGCCTAGGAGCTAGGTACTTTAATTTTGTGCCCCCCTCCACCCTTCATAATTTGTTGTCCCCTGCTTTCTAACTTAGGTCATTCTTTGCTTCAGAGACAAATGTGCTCGGGGACAGATGTCAGTGTAGTCCTACCTCGTTTTAAACTTAGGTGAAGTTGGTTGACAGCGTGGAGCGAGACGTGTAGAATTCGGGCAGCATCGTCCAGCGGGACCTGTGGAATTGATACTGGCGTTTGGGGACTTGCTTTTGAAAAGCCTTGGAGAGGTGTCACCCCCACTCCCACCCCACCCCGCTTTGAAGAGAGGTGGGAGCGCAGGGTGCTGCGCAGGTGGTTTCGCAGTGCTGGCCCTCAGAGGACAGCGCTCTGCTTAGGAGGGGGGGTGGCAAACGTTTCCTAAATACTGCTCCCCCCCCCCCAAATAAATAACAATTTCATGGAGTAGGGCTATTGATTTGGCTTCCAAAGGGAGAAATGGTAATTATAATAATAGCTTGAGCAAATAGTTTTGGAATCAACGAGAAATGAAATCTCTGATGTTGAGAACTCTGCCTTAAGTGGAGATACTTTCAGGACGGTATGTGGTATTTTATTTTAACTCTTGCTCTTTACCTTGCAATGTAATGTAAAGCAAAATTGCAGCTTTGACCAATAGCTTAATCGACAGTAGCTTTTTGCTTTTAAAAGTAAATGTTAAAATAAGTTTGTGTCAGTGATGAGGCTGATAGCATGGGTACTTGGCTGTTACGGGTTTGCTTTTATGAGTCATTTTGGTATATTTTGTAAAAATTCTTTATTCTTTTCTGTCTCTTATTGCGGAATATTTATGTTTATTATTTGAAGGAAAATAACATGGATTTTTCAAACAAACTTTTAAAAAAGTGTTATATTGAATGATTTTTACGTTCTTACACTTTTGAAAAGCATATTAATGTTCTTAACTAATTTAAAGGAGGCTGTCCTGTCTTGTATGCAAAGAGATTGGCTTAGCTAAGGAAGACTTTAAAGCCATTTAAATATTTAGATGTTGGCTCAGTGGGGAATTTTGGAAGGATAAGTTTTGGGGGAAATATTTTTTTTTCTGAAAGAGGTTTCTCCCTGTGTTGGTTCTCAGTTGCCCACTATATTTATTTCATCTGCAGAACAAGTGTTGGGAAGTCCTTTCTATGTATTTCGCAAGCACCTGATCTACTTTAAGTGTTTAATTAAGAATCTTATCTTATATTCAGGGCTTTATCCTTTTAAACGGGGTAGGCACATTAGCATTTGAAAGTGTTTCCATTTGGTTTTAGTTGTTTCTTTGTTTTAACTTGGAATTAGTTGTTTTCCTTGTTAAAAGAGATTAACTTTTTAAATGATTACTGCAATGAAACTAAGTTGTGTTTAGGTATTTGTCTTAATTAACATCTAGAGAGGCAAACAGCTGCTAAACAAAAATCACATTTTGTAACAAACTAAGGCACTAAATTAGTGTTTCATAATGTGAACAGTTAAGATTTCCTTCATTTAAAAATGGAGAAACTTTCAGGCATATCCTGGTAAATGCATGGAGTGGAACTGAAAATTGTACTTATGCCTAAAATTTTGAAAAAGTTAAAATCTGTGTTTGGGAAAAAAAAAGTAATGAAAGGGAAAGACTTGAGACATATACACTATTTTGTGCAACATTTTTGTAGTGGTTGCTTTTATTTCTCCAGTAGTTCATTGCCTTTTTTTTTTTAATCATTCATGTAAACTTCTACGTTGTTGAGTAATTCTTCTAAAATGGATGCACATTGCTTTAAAGATCAAATTAGTACTGGAAAGTAAAGTAAGAAAGGCTTTTTTGTTTTTGATGTTTTTTAAAGTCTTTCTAACACATACTTTACGGTTATAATTTTACTCGTCCTGAAAATTCCAGTGTACATTTAAGCTAGCACAAAGAGTTTAATACCCAGAAGAGCTGTGAATGGGCTATTATAATTTTCTAGGGAAAACAGGCCTGATCGCATCCCTTCCTGAGAGTTCCTTGGGTTTGGGGCCATATTATCTTTTTGACTTTATTGTGAAGTATATCTCTCTTTGAGAAATGCCTTATTCTTGATAAATACATTTCTCCCAATCTTTGAAATAGTTACTGTAGTTGATGGTAGTTGCAGTGTTTGATTTTGTTGTTGGAATCTGTTCTGGTGACCTTTATCTACTGGGATTGCTATAAGATTGGAAACAAGACTGGCCTCTTGTGTGCTGTTGAAATATTCTGGTTGTTTCTGGCGAACATGCCAGTCATTAGGCATTAAAGCTTGTTGCTCTTGCACCCAGGAAACAATCCTGTGGTGTTTTCCTCCCTTGGATAGGAAGGTAGCCACTCTGCCGATATTAGTATGAACAGTTAGCAACCTTCACCGGTACTAGTAAAGAATTGTGCAGATTGCTTGCTAGAAAGATGCCCCGGGTAGTTTGTTTCCCTTTCATTCATATAATCTATAAACTGTTAGAAAAACAGTCCTTCCACGTCTCTGTACATCTTACATATTTCCAAGTGATCCAAGAACGTTGGTTCTGCAGGAGGGATCAAACTTACAAGTTTAATATTCATTTGTTTCTTTTTCTTTTGTTACATGTAGCTGGTATGTGCTGGTGTTTTTCCACAGAAATGCTGATATCTTTGTGAAAGGGCATGTATACCAGAGGTTAAACTTTTTTTTTTTTTTTAAGTATAACGTTCAGAGAGAGAAAGTCTTCACATTCTATAAATTAGGGGAAAAATTGCTACAGCTATGATTGTCTTTGTTCTCAAAGCCACTTGAATTGCAGGCTGTGTTGGGACTGGTTCGTACATTGTTTAACTGCTGAGACTAAGACTTCTAATTAGAGTAATTACCGGGCGGGAGCGGACTGGCGGGGCGGGGCGGGGGCCAGGGGTGTGGCCGGGCCGGGGCGCTGCGCGCCGGGAGCCGGGCCCGGACTGGCGGCGCGAGGCGGGGCGGGGCAGGGCAGGGCGGGGCGCGGCGGCCGGCCTCTCCGGGGATTGGCCGCAGAGGCGGAGGCGGTGCGCGGGGCGGCCGCGGGAGATATCAGCCGGCGCCGGGACCCGTCTGAGCGGACTCCAGGCTCCGGCCCACGTCCCGACAGGAGCCTCAGTAAGTAAGACGTTTTCCCCCCGGCAGGTCGGCGGCCCCGCCCGCCGCAGCCCGGCCCGTCTGACAGCTGCGGGGGCCCGGGCCGTCAAGTGGTGTTCGTTAGGAGAATTAGAGTGGTTTCTTCTCCTCCTACCAAATCCCTTCTTGCTTGCCTCTTTTTAACCTCAGTCTTTCCACCAGATGAGCTTTAGCGGGAAAGGAAGCCAAGTTTTCTTTACTGTTACTCGTTCTGCTTCATAATCGTGCCCTTATTTGCTGACAGCTAGCAGCCCATTCTGTGGAGTTTGCATTCCCACCACCATGGTGATAGCGTTCCGTGTGAATGGGAGCTCTCCTTTGCCTTCAGAAATGCTGTAGGGGGCTTCTGACGGGCTGTTTGTTGCCTTTGTTATCCTGCCTTTGTAGTCGCTGTAAACATTTTAACTTTCAGAGCGTGTTCCATGGCCTCTGCGTCGGTGTTGTAATTTTTGGTGTGTTATATTCACCAAGCCTTCAAGGAAAAAAGACCAGGTAAACAAGTGTGTTCGGATGCACACAAGAAAACTCATTTAAAGGACAAATCCATCAGGAAAGGAGTAACAAAAATTACTGCTTCTGGCGGGAGCCTTCTTTAGAAATGTTCTACAGGGTAACTTTAGTCTCTAGAGAACTGTTCTCCTTTTTCTTCTTCTGTCAAGGGTGTGTGCTGATCCAGAGGGGTTCTGGTCTTTGAATTCCTAGGAGGCATTCTTGGATGGAAATGTAGACTTAATGCTGGGCAGCTGACCACAAACAATTTTTAAAAACCTGCGTTTTAAATATTGACTCTAAGGAGAAGTTTGTTTGGGTTGCCCAGGAAGGAGCAACCTGTTTTTTATTTGTGTCTCAACTATTCCTTAACAAAGTTCTGAGATGAGACCCTACGTTGTGAAATCAGCGGAGAAATGGTTCTCAACCTGTAAGGTTGCATTTAGTCATTAAAAAAAAGTATGTGTATCCATTTTTCTTTTTCATTTTGGGGGGAATCTGTGAGGACTTTTTTCAAATTAATTTATTTTAAATAAGTCAAGCTTCACTTTGATATAGAACGTGTAGATTATGATTGGTGTGTTGTAACTTTGATATAATGACAGCAAAAATTGTGTTAAAATGTTGAGAGTAAATATTTTTTAAGTTCTTTTTAGTTTTAATTCTGTAAGAAAAAATTTTTGAAAATCTTTTTTTTTTTTTTTTTTTTTTTTTGTAGAGATAAATTCCAAGTTAACTTATACAGATAATTTAGGATACTAGGGGGAAGGGAAAGTTTGCTTTTCCAGTGGACTATTTTCCACTGAAATTAAATAAACAGAAAACTTAGAAATGTCTTAACATGTTCTGTAACTTCCAAGAGTTGTTCTGTGCTATTAAAATGTATTACTCCAGTAAAATAATACTGATATTTTTTTTACATGAGCACATTATACATAAATAAAGGAAAATCTAAAACAATTTTTATGAAATTTCTTTAGGAATCTATTAGGGATAACTCGCACATCCTTGAGATTTTAGATTGCCACTAGAAAGCACGTTGTGGGGTTTAACCATGTTCGTGCCAACACGCATTAGAAAGGTCTCTGACCTACCAGGATTTTAGATCCATGGTTAGTATCTGTTTGCATCTTTGAAGACTTACTTCTGTTGGATTGACTTTCCAGTACTTGAATTCAGATGAGAACATATTTCCATGGCAGGAAACAGGGCCGCATTTCAGATTTCCTGTTCCCATATCAGCTTCAGGCTGCAACCCCCCCCCCCCTCAGGGGTGGCGAGCCTCAAGTCCCAGCTGGAGCTCACAGTAGATTTAAGATTATAGTGTGTGAACTCTCCTAGTGATAAAGTGGATATTTTGCTCCAAAAGAACATTTTTATTAAGCTTACTATTTTAATCTACTTGTTCAGTTGGGAATAGTTTCTGCTGTGATGAGAAGTACATTAATTTGTGAATTACTTGACCATTTGTACAGAGCATGCAACTTGGTGTGAACAAATCTGGCATCGATGGTGTCCGTGTGGTTTTATTGTTGTTTCCCATTCACTGTTTCACCTTCTTACATGATGTGCAACCACAAAACATCCCCTTCTCTTTATATAGAGCTCTGACCTCTAGGGGTGTCGCTTCCCTCAGGTGTTAATATGGAGGAGGGGGAAAAGAAGTTAAAAATGAAGTAAACATTTCTTGAAAGTATGTGAAACTTGTTCTCTACCTTTCTTTCTCTTGAAGTTCTTAAGTCCACATCTTTTTCAAGAATACGAATTGCTGTAAGTGTCAAAGTGACCCTTAACCAGTTCATCCTTTATTCTTCATAAAACTTTTCAGTTAGTCGTGGATATAAAATGTCTGGACTTGAATCCAGAAGTATACAGAATTTGAGTGAAATCTGATTCGTGTGCTTTATATACATTCTGTGAAATAACCCTGAGACATTGGACAGTCCATTGAACTGTACTCTCAACGCATTTTTAGTAGGTAAAAATAACTTTTTGTTTTATTGCCCCAGAGTCATTCACGCAGTCTGGCTCCCCACCCTTGTCTGCCTCCCACTGCCACAATGCCTCCTTACTTGTGGTTGGCTATACGTATATTTAGGGATATGTGTCATGTCAACTTCATGACAGAAACCGCAACACATTGTAGGCATGTGGCTAAATTCATGCTTAGTTTGAATTTGGTAGAAAATATAGAAAGACCATTAGAAAATAAAGTATTTAAAATAAAAGATATTTCTGTTGTTTTGACTACATGCCTGGGAAGAAGAAAGGGCAGGAACTAGCAGTAATGGAATGTGAGCATTCTAGACCAGAATAAACACCCAAAGATGAAATTGGTTTATAAATTACGTTCTGCACTTTAAAAACACCAATGTGTGTGTCCCTCTGTGCCTGAGTCGGTTTGTAAGCTGAGGCCAGTGGTTGACTTGGTTTCTCCCTCATCCTGTTTCTTGTTTTCTTTCTCACCTTAAAGTCTTGTTCATATGTGTCATTGTCTCTAAAATGATTTTGTGACTTACTTTCTTTTTGGCAGGTAATTTTCTAATTTGAAAAAAATCTTGAATAGCAAGTTTTAACAAGGAGACTGGAAAGCAAAAGGCAGGTTTCTCTTAGAGATGCTATCAAGTTTTTGCACGTAGAGCAGAACGGGTTATTGCAATTCCTCATACAGCGTAACTTACTTTTTAGCTCTTTAAGAACATTACAGAGCCATCATTTCACTGAATACAGTCGATTACAGTTGAAGAGGCATTTCTACCCTTTAAGAATCCTCTACCACGTCTATTATTATACAGAATGCTTAAAAAAAAAAAACTCTTTAAATTGATGTATTTGAATGTCTGTATTTTTTGGATTTGTTTTAGGTTAGACATGAGAATCACTCCTGGCTAGAATTTTCATTTGTAGCTGTAAGTTTTTTTGTAATAGATTTAAATCACCAAATCGTTGACTGACAACCATTCTTGCCATCATTTTTACTATATTACTCCACCTACTACATTGTACATTAAGTCCTTTGTTTAAATTTGATAAACATGTGCATGTCAGGCCTGGGGTAGATGGCGCAATAAATGAGCACTGTCGGTTCCAGCCTGAAAGGAGTTGCCTTATTAGACTTTTTACGGAAATTAAAATATAGTTTTGTTTGGACTCGGCTATTCTTTGATTAAACTTATAAGGATCTTATTTTTGTCCATAAAATACTGAAGAGAATATTTTCAGTAACTTAAGTTTCCCCCCCCTCCCCCATTTGCTAACTACTTGTTTAGAGGATAAAGTATGTTTTTAGACTGAATGTTCCTAAGGGTTACATATTTGTACTTATGAACACCTTTTGTGCATGTTACATAGATCGATCACTCTTTACCAGGAACATAGGGCTGAAATATATGCAACCAAATGTTACAAAGAGGCATTAAAGTTGATAGTTATTATTTACTAAAGTATTTAATTTGTAATAAATAATGTTCCACAGACTATCTGATTTTGACATTTGAGGGGTAATGCAGGAAGTTAGAGAAAGATGGGAAGAAAATTCTCGGTTTGAATGAAATTACTGTTTGCTTTTTTCTCTTGGAAAAACTGAACGTATTTGATAGTTCATCTGTGTTGTAAATGACAACATAAAAATCTGAGCGTGCAGCTGTTTGATGCAATGCTTTATATACAGAAAGCATTTCAAGGTTGTAGAATTCTAGCCGTTTGCTTGCACAGAACTAACGTCTTATATTTAACGGTGCTAGCATTCATCTTTATATAGTAACGTTGAAATCAGAACTTTTGAGATCTGGGTTATTTTCAAATATTGTTGTTATGACTAAGAGTAGAGGGTTGCCAACAGGTTTCTTGTGACACTAGTGCTAGAGATTCTGCCTGTACTGACTGAACCTCTTCACAGAAGCCCCCAGTTTCCAGGTGCAGGCTTTGTTAGAGCACGTGCTTCAATCGTTTATGCATTTCAGTGCTTAGATTAGATTGCGGTATTGAATTTCTTCATAAAGTAGATCTTCTCTTTATTAAGTAAATTGGGAAATGTTTTTTGACTTAAGAAAAAGTCAAAATGTACAAAGCTGGAGGCAGAAAAAAGGGAAAAGACCAAGACCAGGCAGTTCATGTACTGTACTTTTGAGTCATGGGTGGGGTCGTACCTCCAAAAGTGACCCCACAGAGACTAAAACAGACACCATCATTAGCAAATAAATAGTATCTGATATAATTTACTGGCGTAAGTCAGTCTCATGTGTACACATTATATAAGAGTCACATTTTCATGTGCTAACTTAATGTCACCAACTTTTATCAAAGTATTATCCAGGCTATATGCTGACATAAAGCCTGTTATTTAAATTACATAAAATGCAATCCTCTCACAGCTTTTATAAACATGTACGTTAATGATTTATGGCATTATATATTTTGGAAAAGAAATCTTTGTAAACACTCAATGTTGAAAATTACCAGAATTTTACCAGAGTGCTTAGGAGTTTTTATGTCTGTTTCCCCTACCCAGGAACCTGCCAAATCAGTAACAAAGGGGCCACAGGGTGACCATTCCTGATCTGAATTTTAGGCTTCTCAAAAAAATCCTCACTCGTGAAGAAGAAACTATAAATTCCTAAGTGATGCAGTCTATTCACTCTGGCATGACAACAGTGGCATGCTCAGTATAGGGCTTCATAAAGCTTTCTAAAGAATTTGGAACACTTGAAAGTATCAGAGGATACTTCTAACTTTTCTTGCATTTGCAGTTTTTTTTTTTTTAACAGAAATCTTTTTGTTTCCTTGGAATTAATTGTCTCACTTAAATTAATAATGTTGTATTGAATAACTGATGTCTTTGTCTTGAATAAGTGCATGTGTTTTATGAGCTAGAGTGCCTAACTTGTACATAGTAATAGCTTCTAACTCAAAATTCTAGTTGCATATGATTTTATGACCCCCTAAAGTCCAGCATGCAAGTACCTTTATCATGAGAACTGTCAGCTGGTTTTGTACATCAGATTGTGGCCATGGTATATAACCACATAATGGAGTAGTATGCAGCTGTTAAAAAGAATAAGATGGAACTGTTCCCGTAATGTGGTAAGATGGCATGAAATGTGTATGAGGGGAGTTACTGTATTTTTGTTTTGTAGTAAATACGCTTTTTTTTCGGTGTGAAATGAATTATATGAACAGTTGCTTCTGCTTAAATTTTCTTATTAAAATTTGACCACAGACCTACTCCCAAAAGATGTTTGACAATCAAAACTGTGCTATATGAATTTTTATTTATAGATAGATTGCTTTCTTATTTTGAAGGAAATTATTTTTGCTTTTAATTATTTGGTGATTTTCATTTGTTGGTAAATCAAGTTCATGTCCCCAATATTATATGAACTATGACTTCTTTTCTTAAATTTGGCAGTTCTTTAAAATGTATTCAGTTTTTGCTTTAGCATGTAGGGGATGGTTTTTCTTTTGTAGGCTTTGTTTTTAGTTTTTCAGCAGAAATTCAAGCCAATTGTTTTTCCTCTACAGAAGTTACCAGTTTAAACTAGAAATATTTTAATTCTATCATGATACTTTAGTTGATAAAAGCTCTTAGGCAGAGACTTTCCTGTGTAAATGTTATTACATAATTCATTTTTGTCAGCTAACAACGTTTATCATTAAGAAAGTGACGCAGGGGCGCCTGAGTGGCTCAGTCATTTGGGTATCTGCTGTTGATCTCGGCTCAGGTTATGATCTTACAGTTCATGGGATCAAGACCTGTGTCAGGCTCTGCGTTGACAGTATGGAACTTACTTGGAATTCTCTCTGTCTCTCTGCCCCTCCCCTGCTCGCGCACGCGCACACACGCACTCACACGTGCGCGCCCTTTCTCTCTCTCAAATAAATAAACTGGAAAAAAAAAAAAAGTGACAGATGAAGGAAGATTATATACTAATGATGTGAAGACCATAGTCCTGCCCAGTGTCTGGAGTCTATAAGGTCAACTTCACCAAGGTTCTGATACTCTTACGATTTTGTGTGTCTTTTGGGGTTGTAGAGAAGGAGCATTTATGGTTTGAGGATTTTTTTTTTTTTTTAGTATATCTTAATCTTACCCATTTCCAAAAATCATCTTACAAAAATTTATACAACTTAGAGATTTTTATTTATTTTGTTTCATTTGGGGTCAGAGCACCGTCTGAAAGCTGACTTAAGTCTCCATCTTTGTGTCCTGTAGTCAGTCCCTTGTTGCCCTTAGAAAATTGCATGAAGGGGCACTGTTGTTCTCGCTCTGGACTGTGGGGACACCTGAGGCTATGTAGTGTGGTGTGAGTTTTCTGGGAAGAATGGAAAGGAATTTGGTGGACTTGTGGAGAAATCTTACAAAAATGACTTTTTATATCTATGAGTTACCTTTTTAATCCAAAGGCCAGAGAACTGCTGTCTCTATTGTGCCCCTACACCCCAGAGCCTGTGACTTTGAAAGGTCAACAGCTTCAATTCTGGTTGGACCCTGCTTCTGTTGAATTTCAGCCAGCAAGTCTCCAGCATACAGGAGAATTTGAGATTTTTCTCCCTCCCCCATTTCTTCTGTTTTTGTTCAGTGTAAACAGTTCCTGCCGTAGTAACATAGACAAATATAGCAGAGAATGCTTTTCTGGAAGAAGAATGCTCCCTAAGCATTTTTTAACCATTTTTGGGAAGAATTGATCTTTCTGTGTATTTCAGACACACTGAAGGAGGGAGGTTGTTGCTGTAAATTGAAGTGACATCATATGTATTGCCCCCATTGATCCGCTTTTAGTCTCCAGCCAGGATAAAAGGAAATGGCAGCAGGGAGGAAGCATGCTTCATTTAGGCACAGATCCAGAGTGATAATGGGGTAATAATAGAACTCACGCCACTGTCAGTCGGTGGCTGCCTTAGTCCCAGGCTCATTCCCTGCCTGGGAGCCTCTCAGAGACTTCCTTCGTGTGCGGCTGCAACCTGGCCAGCTGGGCCGGGAGGGGAGGTCCCTTCCTTTTGAAGGGGTGCAGGCGGTGCGACTTGGACGTTGGTGGCACCGGGTTCCTTGTGTCGGTTCCTGCCTCTGGAAGGTCAGTAGTGAGACGCATTGGTGACATTTTCTGATCTAGGAGGCAAGCTGGCCTTTTCTGCATCCTGCTAATGGAAGAAATGGTGGAGGGGCTCAGTTGCGTGGGTGGTCCTCTGGGAGCCAGGAGTGAGTGATGTCCCTGTGACAGCAGTAAGGGGCTTCTGGAAGAGTCAGGGTTTGTTTGCTTTGTGCTGCTTGTAGACTAGGAGGGTGGGTTAGGAAAATTCATATTTTCTTTCCAAGAGCCTGTGTGGAAACTCTTTAAAACCATTCCGAGTTGTGTGGCTTGCCTCAGTTCTTAAGTTGACTGGGAAAATACCAGGTAGACTCCTTTTTTCTTTGTACGTTTCTGGGTAATTAGCAACTATGGAATCCTTTCTCTTTAAAATACGAACACAGACTTTTAAATCCTTAACAAACAGCATTTGTGTTGACTGACCCCCCTTTACCGTTTTATTTTTTGTATTTGAGTAAGTTTGACAGTGCTGCGAAGTTCTGTTTCGCACACAAAGTACGCACATGACTCGGGCACCCCATAGTCTTATTTTGTCGGAGTTTCTGTGGCAGATGAATTTTTAAAATACCGAGCCAGTTTCCCTATGGAAAAAATAATTACCCCGTCGTGAATTCCTTGTTTGTGCAAAAGGAAAGGACCTTCTATTCTTGTCACTGTTGAACTGTAGGTGTAAGCACCATTAGACCCTCAGAAGTAAAGGCAAGTTCTTTTCAGAATGTTTAGAGGAGCTGCTTTCTCAGGAGATAACGCCCTGAAACACGTACTTTATTTTTCTTAATTACTTCGTAGTGCAACGGAAGCTCTCAGCACTGCTGCGTTAAAGCACAGTCGGCCTAGAAATCACGTGAAATCTGATTTGATTTGTACGTAGGTGGAAGTGGAGTGACCCACGCCACGTTTCCCAGTGCTCCCGTGCCAGCTGCCGGGCCAGTGGTGCCCAGCACTGCACTGGCTGGTGTGTGAGCTCTGAACTGCTGTGCAAAACATTTCGCTTTATTACGTAGTACTTCTTTCTCATTGTAGGGTGGCTTTACGGGGAATAAATGTTGATTTTACAATGGGAAATGTACTGTATTAAAGTGAACAACTTACCACATCTTTGCTTTAATATCGTCGCTTCAGTGTCTGTAATGTCATGTAAAAAAATTATGTCACGTTTACTTGTGAATGAAAGACCTTTGATCAGTTTTATTGTCTGTGTACTAAAGTAGCATTTGATTACTGAGTTTTCTCTAGTTTTCCCATTGTTTAGAAACTACAGTTTTCCTGGTGAATTAGAAGAGCTGCAGCTGAAAGCCAGACTCGGCTTAGTAAACAGGTTGTTTACTAAGGGAGAGTCATCTAGAAGAGTCCATCCCGAAGCGTAGGACTCGCAGATCTCCCTGTATTAGGAATGGTCTCAAGTCTCTGTGTGGGCCCTCGTTGCCTGCTCTCTCATCAGTAGGGGCCAGAGGCAGGGGGCGCTCCCTGGCGGGGTGTGCAGCTTGCTCTGTGCCTCTCCCCAGTTAGAGGAAATGAAACGTGTTAGAGAGCCCTGAAGGTTTCACACACACACCTCTCCCTAATCCATCTCCGCCGTCTGTCTTAAAGCAGGGGGCTTGGCTTTAAATATTTTTCCATTGAGGAAAATTTGGAGAGGACAAAAGCTTTCAGTGATCCTTGTGGTTTTGTTTCTGTGTGGATGTGTGACCTTTCTGCTCAGAAGAAAACTGCGAGAGATATAAAAGTGTGAATCCAGGTATCTTGATAGATTCACGTTAGTAATTCTTCATTTGTAAATTGGAGTTGTGTTTGTTGGTTAAACCCAGTTAGGGGTAAGTTAAGGACCAAGCGACTCGTCTTACTCAAGGGTTTTTTCCTCCGTGGGTCTCTGTACTTTAAACCAAATCCCAGACTTGAGTTGTAACAATAGGCCTCTTTGTACGTGTGTGCACATAATAAGGAGATGCTTTCTTTCTTTCTCTTTCCTTCTCTGTAACTCTGCAAATTGGCAGGCTAGTTTCTGCTGTATTTAGTTAGCTAACAAATCCCACACCCCCAGCTGATGAGTAGTGTTCTATGCTGTATCAGGTGGGCCCCTCCCCAGAAGCCCTCTTCCTGTATCCAGAGTGGCCTCGACACGAAGCCATTGCTCCTGGTGTTGGCCAGCTGTGGAAGTGCTGTGGACCAGTTTTGAGAGTGCCTTTTGGGGGGAGGGAGTGTAGGGCTGGATGGGCCCCTGAGTCAGTCTGGGGCTCTCCCCTCCACAGCCCCCACAGAGTCAGATGCCAGGCTAGGTCACCGCCAGGTGGGGGCCACTGGGGCACACTTTGTAAAGGAAGGTAGTGAGGGGGTGGGAACCCTGATGGGGCAGAAAGGCCAGCTGTCTGAAGAGGGTTCAAATGCAGGAGGACAATTGAGGAGTTGACCTAAGGCGACTTGAGGGGTTGTACTCAAGGCCAGTGCTGAAGGATTAGCCTCCACTAGGGAAGAGCCCTTCTTAGAATGGGGGAAGGAAGGATCCAGAGAGGGAGCTGCAGCATGGTGTGGGTGGGAAGGAGGGCTGACAGAGCCTGGGTACATGCAGGGCCTAAGGAAATTGTTCATGGTGTGAACTGGTGGGTGAGGAGGCTCCCTAGAGGCTGGTGGTCCTGGATTTGGGCTGTTTTAGAAACAAATTTTTTGAAAATATAGAAGTCTCGTGTCTGAAACTATAAAAAATGAAAAACTGGCGTTTTTACTTCTTGTTGTTACATAGTGATTTGATCCCTTGGAACATCTTAAAGGCACATGATTTAATAATGAAAGAAAATGAAGTGTTAGCTATTCTTTGAGTCTTCCTACAGGACCTCACAGGTCAGTGAGAATAGTAACCCTCTATTCTTGCTGAAGGCACCTTGTTCTGATCCTGTCAGCCTGAGAGAGGATCCACAGCATGACTCTAAGGTAGATGAAGTGCTGCTGTAAAATACAAATGCCAAGGAATCAAGTGATGTGCTTCTGTGTCTATCTGTAGGAAAAGTGGGAGTTTTATTATCACTTAGATGGGCATAGTGAGAAAATACAAGAAATGCTTTCCTTGTGGAATTGCCTGGTGAATGTTATGCTTGCAAAGCTGCTTGATGTTCTTCCACGTACATTTTGGGCAAGTGTATGTGGTGTTTGGGAGTGAGGGTAGGGCGGAGTGCCACTTGGGAACAAAAAAGCAGAAAGGTAGCTAGAGAAGCCAATGATTTTTAAATTTTCTTCTAAAGTAACAGAAAGTGGGGATTAACATCCAGGTGGTGGTATGAACATGCTGTTGATCTAGCATTGACTTGCACACTGACAAGATCGAGTTTGCTGACAGGGATTATCTGGGTGCAAGCAAGGAGGGAGGGCAGTTTAATGTGGAGAATAATGGAATTCATAATAGTTTTAAAACCTTGACTTTAGAATGGATATTTTTCAGTTCCTATAAGATGTATCTGAGATTAATTTTTCCTCCTTTGTTTGAGTGCTGCTCTTTGATAGAGGCTGATCTAGGCATTGCGTGCGGTTCAGTTTTGAATAAAGACATTTTTCCTTGGATTTCACAAATATCATTTGCTCACAAATTAGTTTTTGTTGCTTTTATGTTGCATAAAAACATTCTCTCCTTGCCTTTAAGTATTAAACACCATTCTTTTGACCCATCCTTATGAAAAACTCAGGAATAAGGGTGACCTTGTGTGTGTATGTGTGTGTACATACATACGTACATCCATGTGTAAAATCACGTGTACAATCATTTTAAAATTTTGATGGAATAATAAACTTACAACTTTTATAATGGAGGATTGTGAGATATGGTTCTCCATTATGTGCTTTTTATTTCTTGGTGTACATTTGCAATGTTTAGGGGATAACAAAGGAAATCTGAAAGCTGCTTTTTAATATCAGATGGCTTCTTGAATCTTTACCTAGGTTAAATGGCATTTTTTGGCATATGCCAAAAAGAAAGAGGTTTAATAAACCATGATATTGTTTTATTAAGATAAGTACAGTTTTTGTCATTTCAGAGTGTATATGTATATTGTCATGTTGCACACCTTTAAAAAAAATCACATTGTACAACCTAAAAATAAAAAGATAAACACCAGATCTTTTGATCTGCTCTAAATTTAGAACTGACATGAAAAGCCATGGAGAATAGGGCTTAATCAGGCCCCAGAATGCAGTGTCTTTGGGAACACAGTGTAAGCCCTGAGGTTTTACCAAGGTCAAGTTTGTAGTCTTTACACAAGCTTTTCGGTTTTGCCTTTAGCTCCTTCCAGACCAGCTTGTCTTACTTCTGGAGCATCTCTTGGAGCAGAAGACTTTGAACCCCCGGACTCTTCAAAGCCTTGAAAGGGCATATTGCCTTACCCAGCAGGATGCAGAGGTAACCAGGAGCGCTCTTGGAGCTTAGACGCTGGGCCCTCGCTGTTGGGGAAGAGAGGTGGTCCCATCGCCCCCATGCTGCTAAAGCTTCTGTTTCCATCAGCAGCATCCTTGCTGTGTGGTTATGATGAAGAGCAGGTACTTGGAGCCGAGCGTAAGCTGTTCCCCCGGTTGTGTTTGCTCCAGCAGGGGGCCTCTGCTCCTCATTTCACCAGAGTATCTTGCCGTCCTAAGTTTTCCCTTTTTACTTCTCAAATCATGAGGATGATTCGAATAAGTCTCCTAAAGGAATGAGCAGACAGGGTGCGGTGTTTCTGAATTATAACTCAGGCGGTCATTTTGTGCACGATGTGCACCATCCCGCAGCACGTTTAAGGAAACTTGGCTCAGATGTGCCACAGCTTCTCGGTCATGTTCAGTTAGGACAGGAAAGGAGCCATGTGTGAAGGAAATGAAAACTAAATCTAACAGCCGTGGTTTGAAAAGCAAAATCGGATGCTTGTGGAAAGCAATATGATGTGGTTCATAATATCTTCTAGTTTATTGTGAAGAATGCAGTGTGAATCCTAAGGTGAATTCCAGGAGTTTTTATATATAAAATAGTAAATAGTTATTGTAGTAAGTCATCTGAAGAAAAAAACAAGCACCCAATCAAAAAGAGAAAAGCTTTTTTATGTAAAACCCTTAAAATGCAAGTAAGTCTGGTTTGTGTCTGGTTGAAATAACTGAACATTTAAAAACCGTCCAGGCCAGCGTGGCAGCCTTCAGGCACGTGTGGCTCTTGAGTAATGGATACATGGCTGTCGTGAACTGAGACGTGCTGAGAGCGTGAGATGCACCCTGGATATTGAAGATGTAGTGTGTAAAAAAGCAAATTATCTCATTAATAATTTCTTCTTGTTTTATACAATGTCAAAATGATATTTTGGTACGTTGGGTTAAATAAAATATTATTAAAACTAATTACAGTCATTAAAATGGAGTAAATTGAGAAAAGCCCCCTCGTTATTAGATTAAAAGGACATTGTTATGCATTTTAAAGCCCCATAAATTCGGGAATTAATGGAAAACTCCAGAGAAGACCCATGTAGCTTTTTACCCACCTGAGCACAGATCAACGTGCAACGGTTGCTGTTTATTTCAGCTCTTATATTTTTGCTTATGGGAGTTTCCAAATGCCAGCGTGTTATTTTTAATTAGTATTTAAGACGTTTTTATTTATAGGCATGAGGTTATGTTTTAATCAGAACTGAATGCTGCTGAAATGCCAGGCCTCTGTGACCGGCAGCGGCCAAGGCAAGGGCAGGCGGATCACAGCAGGCGCCGGGCACCTGTCACTCTCTGCCCGGAAGCCAGGAGGTGGGAGACCCTGTTTTCCCCCTTCCTTTTGGCATAAAACACATCGTGTTCTTCACTTACAGCTCAACAAAGTTGTTACCTGTAACCTCTTAAACCTATGAGAAGTAGGGCAGGTTTAATTTGGTTACTTACAATATCTCACAAAACTTATAAACCAGGATACCTGAAGCCAGGGCAGTCTTTCCAGCTTGGGTCTCTGTTGGCGAGATCCTGGGGCCTGAGGCCTGCTTTAGTCCGTTTGTATAACTAGTGCAGTCCCTGTTGCTCTTTGCAGATACTTAGCTCTGCCAGGCACTAGGGTGACAGCAGTGGTCATGAGCAGTGAGGGTCACCGTTAGGAAGTTTATAGTCTTCTGGAAAGACAGCTCATAAGTAAATGAATAAGACCGTTTCAGGTAAGAACTATGCAAGAGATACACAGGATGAAGCCGGGCTAGGTGTCTCTAGATAGAGTACTCCAGAAAGGCCACGCAGAGAAAGTGACATTTGAGCCAGGACCTAAGGACAAGAAGGAACTGGCCATATCAAGCCCAAGGGCCAGGGGTGATTTCCATACAGGGGTGACCACAAGTACAAAGGTGTGAACTCGGCATGTGCTAGGATAGGGGTCAGCAAACTTTTTCTGTAAAGGAGATATTTAATATTTCAGGCCATACGCTTTCTTTTGCAGCTGTTCAACTTTGCTGTTGTAGTCCAAAAGCTGCCGTAGATGGCATGTAAACAAACGTGCCGTGCACGGGTAAAACTTTTTGTGAACCCTGAAGCTTGAATTTCATATAATTATCACATGTCCCAAGATACTCCTTTTGTTGTTGTTCTTTTTAAAAACCATTTAAAAGCATACACACCGCTCCTAGCTGCAGGCTGATCTGGCCTGCCTTATCCGGGGTTTGTTGACCCCTGTGCTGAGGCCTGCAGGGCTGAGGTCAGGGGTGGGCAGGGGCCAGATCAAGGAGGGCCTTGGGGCCGTGGTGCACGGTTGGGATTTTTTTCTAACAATGTGCCCTCGCCTCGCCCCCTCCCCAGGTTCTCTGAGGTCCTGGCATGTAGTTGGTTATGCTGACAGCTTGTCTCACTGTGAAGTTTCCTTGAAATGTCACTCAGAACCAGAAAAGCAACAGGATTTTGGCCAACCAGGGTGTTTTCTAGAAACTTCATTAGTTAAGTGTGATTTCTTGTGACATTGATTAGCAGGAATTTAGTTGAATAACCATCTGCCTTTATTTTAAATGACAGAACATTTCATGGGAGAAAGAATTGTTATTTGGTTGGAAGGGCTTGAGGATTCTGACTTTATTCTCAGTGTTTCTCCTTGACCTAGATCAATAAGGATAGTCCTCTTTGGTTGTTATTGGGGCTTTTAAACATGTAGTAAATAGCAGTTGGTGGAAAGCTGGCGGAACTTGAGTGTGGCAGGCTGTGTGTGGAGCACGCCTGTGGGAAAGGGTTCTGGATGGGCTTCCCCGGGAGCAGTGTAGGCTAAAGCCCCGTGATCCTTGTTCAGGGTGCTGTGACCTTGGGATCAAGACTTGAGCCCCAGGAACTGCCGGGCTCTATGGCCCACAGCAGGGAGTGTTATCCCCCATGTTTCCAAGGTGTCTCCCCTTATTCTTGAACAGGCCTATTTCCTGAAAGCGTATGTGTGAAGTCATCTTGGACAGGGGAGCCCACTTCCCCGGGCTTTGCTGCTACAGTGTTTCCACAGCTTGCGGCAGTGGGGTCTTCAGCTGTTCATGCCCCTGATCACTGCAACCCTCCTTTTTTGGCAGAACAGCACGTCCTTGATGCATCCCACCAGAAGATTCTCACCTATTTAAGGCGCCTGTCTTGCCGCGAATGGGACCCCTCTGTTCAGTAGCTGCTTCAGCTTCTTCGCTGTCACCCTCCTCGGCCCCTCCCTCCTTCCTTCCCTGTGTGTGGACAGCCTAGTGCAGGCCCACGAGGAAGTCTGTGTCTCATTGTTCTCTCCAGGTAGCTCAGTGTCGGTGCCTGTTGTGCAGCTTCTGTGTGTCAGCTGTGGTAGAGCGTCTGCTCTGTGTGTCAGGGTTTCCGAGCATGGTGCCGTCTGCTCACCAGGGTGTTGTGTGTCAGATTGGTGGGTGTCGGCCTTCTGACTTCCCTGTGCCCGTGTCACCTGTGGCGTGAATACACGGGTCTGCTCCCAGTCTTACAAGAAGAGCGCCGGAGTACAAATGCGATTGGAAGCTGGGCAGTCATGGGTGTCCTCCTACGCCACTTTGTGCCTTGCCTGCCCGCTCTCGTTGCCACCATCTGAAACGGGCACTGGTGGTGGGGGAATGTTTGCCTTCCTTAGCCTGGAAAGTATCGTTGAGTACAAGGGTCACCCATCTTTTACATCCTTAGCTACCGAAACTACTAACCTTATTGTGGGGCTGCTTTAACCAAGATGGAAAATGAGCTGAGGGAAAATTTAGTTCACAGAAATATGATGTCTACACTTTTTGACCATATTGGCCCAAATAAAGAGCTATGGAAGTTTACAAATACAAGTTTTAACTGATTCTTGAAACAAAAGATCTTTTCTAAGTTCCTTTCTAAGTGAAGACTTTCCTGCCCTCTTCAGCAGGTCCTTCAAAAGTGTAAAAATAGCTGCTGTGGTAGTGAGGTGAGGGTCCACGCAAGGTGGCTCTGGGACCTTTCTCCCCAAGAGCCCCACAACTGACCTGGAAGTTAACTTCTTTCTAAACAAGTGTTTTGGTTTTTAAAAAAAAAAATTTTAATGTTTATTTATTTTTGACAGAGACAGAGACAGAATGTAAGTGGGTTAGGGGCAGAGACAGAGGGAGGCACAGAATCTGAAGCAGGCTCCAGGCTCTGAGCTGTCAGCACAGAGCCTGACGCGGGGCTCAAACCCACGAGCTGTGACGTCATGACCTGAGCCGAAGTTGGACACCCAACCGACTGAGCCACCCAGGCGCCACAAAGTTAACTTCTTCCTACAGACTACAGCCAAGCACTTCAAAATTAGGGGCACACCTCCGATGAACTTTCAGGAAATTCAGAATCAGCAACTCAGTGTCTTATCTGTCTTAGGTAAGAGTGGGGGACGTTAGAAAGGTCCCCAAGGTGTCATGCCCTGCCCTGGTGCTTCAGTTGGTAGATTGAGCCAGAAAATTAATTCTTGCGAGAGGCCATGACCAGCATCAGCTCCCCCCATCATTGCGTTTGGGGAAGTACTGAAGGCTGAAAGGAGAGGTCTCCTGGGTTAGGTTGGAATGGGACAGCTGGGCGCTAGCCCTCAGTCTCCCTGGATGTGCTCCCATGACTGGCCACACGAAGGGAAGGATGGCGCCTGTTCCTGACCTCAGGAGCCACTCTCCATGCCATGATCTCCTCTTAACACCCCCGCAGAGCATCTGGTACTGGCCAAGACACTGACTTAGGAACGAGCTACACTCAAGTGCCAGGCCCCCAAGAGGCTGCTGACCACAGCCAAGTCGTCCCCCTGCTGGGTTCCGTCTTCGTGTCCGCACAGTTGTTGCCGGAACCAGACATCAGGTGTTCCCGCTTGAATGACCACAGCCAACTGGCAAAAAGAGTTTCACAAAACCAGTTTTACTCTTACATTGTCTATTAAAAAATTTCCTATTTTGTTTTCTTTTAAAACGTGCATTGTGATGCCGTAAACTTAGTTTATGACCCACCAAATGGGTGCCAGCCACAGTTTGAAAAATGCCGGATGAGGTGATGTCGGGGTCCTCACCAGCTCCCCTGCTTCCGCCCTGCGGACTGTGGACGACGATCCTGTGCCTCCACCTTCTCAGGATTAAAGTAGAGCCATGAACCCCTTCTTCATGGGACCGTCAGCAACATGCTGTGAGAAAACGTCTGTGAGCATCCATGGCTTTAACGTAATGTGTGTTCATGTAAGACTCACAGTCTCTCATTTGTTGTGAAATGGTCAAGTTATGTTATTTAGCTTGGACAACCTTTGTATTCTCTCCTTCCTTTAATCTGTCAGGGAGAAAGAAAAGAAACATAGGCTACCTAACTGCTGGGAGCCCTTAAGCATCTGGTCACAGAATTCTTGATCTGGGGGTATGGTGGGCTTGCGGGGTACAATGCCGGGGAGAACTGGCTCTGAATCACGGTTTGCCAACCTTCTGGACTGTGGTGGGGTGGCCGGGGCATTGCAGGAACTTTAGCATCCTTGGCCTTCACATGCTACCAGGTGTGCTGCCCACCCACCCCTGATCTGGCAGGCAGAAATGTCTCCAGACATACCCAAGTGTCTCCTGGGGGGCAGAGTCACCCCATTTAAGAACCCCATCTCTATAGCCCCAACTGATTCACAAAAGGCAATTTTTTCCTCTCATCTAATAAAGCGTCTGATGAGTGGTTACAACACAACATGGAGGAGCTAGAAAGATCGTTAACAACATATAAGGGCCATCCTGAGTCATCGTACTCATGAGGCTCCAAACAGTGTAACCTTGGGAGAGGTGAAAACAAAATCTCTTACAGGGAAGAAAAAAGAAGGAACTTATGACTAAAGTAGTAGTAGCAAATAAAGCCGAAGAAACAGATTAGCAAAGAAGGGCAAACCTGTTTTACCACTAGTGTGCAGAAAAAGCCCTGCCAGCATCTGTGGGCTCTGCTCTGAAAAGGATACATTCAAGGTTGATTGCAAATGGAAAAACATCCAACCTTGCAGGCCTTTCCCACACCGCTGCCTTTCCTCTCTTTCCCGATGAAGAGCCCTTGAACCCTCTCCCACGGTGGGCTTTGCCTATGCAGGGAGGGCACGTATTTGCATACATCGTTACTAAGAGAATTTTTCATTTGCTTGAACAGAAAACACGACAGGCTTTCTTTGAAGTCCAGAGGTAGACAGGATAATTCCAGGAATGCAAGGGTCTGACAGCTCTGGTGCCCATTTCTGATTTCGTTTGGGCCCAAAACATAGTTTCTATGAATTGAGAGAATTTCATGGTTCGGAGACCTTGACATGTTATAAAAGGGCAGAGAATAAAAGTTTAGTGTAAGGTGTTATATCTCTGAATTCTGAAATTGATCCATAGTTGTGACTCTGCCCATTCCTTTTAATGCTAACATTCCTTCCATTCAAGGTTACCATCTTCTTCTGCAGGGTGTTCTGGTCTGTTCCCTGTCATGCAGAGCTCCCAGTACCCCTTTCCTAGGCTGCTTGCTTTCCCACAGTATTCCAGCTACAAAATAAATAAAGCACTCCTATTTTGTTTTCCACACAGAACAGTTTAGAGGAGAGATTAGATGTGATCACTTAGGTCTTGTTGCCGCCTCAGGCTGCTCTGTCGGTTGCATTTGTTAAAATGCAATCCACTGAACTCCATGCCTCCTTCTGCTCTGGCTCCACGCACAATCTAAGCAGCACGAAGGCAGATGCTGTGGCCTTGCTGACATCTGGCCCCGTAGTCCTGGTGCCGTGTGAGAGCTGCATGGTGCAGGGACACTGGGCAGGACCAGTGCCGGGGCTCAGCATGCCCCAGACGCGCCTGCAGTGACACCCTTCCTACCCTCCCTCCCTCCCAGAGGCTGCTCTGCTGTACACGTACCCCAGGACGTCTCCAGGTCCTCAACCAGCATTGTCAAGAGGCACCATCCTGGCCCAGAGCCCCACGAGGCAGTTTTGGGATTAAACGTGAAAGAAGAGACCATTATGGAGAGTGAGAATGGTGTGGTAATAATTAGTGAGATGGTTTACCAGGGTAAGATATGGGGCGGGAGCTTCCAGAAAGGCAGGTTGGCATCTGCCATATCCAGCATTGGGCTTTTTGTCACAGTTTTTTTGCAGGGACAAGGGGTCTGGCTTGGTGGACCTTGATGTGGTTAAGCTCAGGTTGCAAATCAAGCGGTCAACTGCTAATGAACCCAAACTTTAGGATGTGAGCTATAAATAGTGTGAAATAATACCCACTTTTTAAAAAGCCAAGACCGTGCTTGTGGGGGGCACTCAGCTGCCCCTTTGACACAGCATCGTATTTCCTTTTCTAGTTTTCAGAGCTGGGTGGGGTACAAGTTGAAAAAAGAGATCAGGGTAATTTTCTTTAGTTGCTTTAGATATATACCTGTCTTTAAACTTTGTGCCTTTTATGATGTGGGAAAGAACAGAGCTCTTATATAATTCTTTAGTTATATTTTTTTCTTTGTTGTATTTGGTTTATGAAACAATGTTTTAGAATATTTCCTTCCAAGTCAGGAAGATCTCTCTAGGTCTTTCCTTCTTGGAGTTTTCTTGATTATTCAGTTCAGTGCCTCTAGAATTTTCCTGGGGAAATCTTGCAATGACTAGTTTCCCCTGCTATAGTGTGATAAAGGAACTTTTCAAAAAGTGATCTAAAGTGACAGAGTTGAAAGACTTTTATTTTTTAGATGAATATTCCTTTTTGTTTCTGAAGGCAGGGATTGTGTTTTATTTACCTTGAATTGTTACAGTATGTTGGGGCTGCTGAAATATGTGTTAAATGATGAAGATAAAGGAAAAAGTGAGCCACTTAATGGCATAGTCTCAGTTTTTCTTCTAAGGACCATTTAAATAAACACTTAACATCAGTTCATACTATTTATAATTTATCTGTAAATACAACAAAAAGGAAAGGAACATTTAATAGAGGGGTGGTTAGCCATAGGCTCAGCCAGACTTGATTAGAAAAGTTCCTGGTCTCTTCCTGTTCTTTGTTTTTGGCCATTTGGTGCTCAGCAGCAGGTCTTGTGGTATGGAAACTTTAAGGGGCATCATCTAATCTTGCTATATACCTCTCCACTCCCAATCTGTACAGATTTTCTCAGCAAGATGCAGAGATGAACACATTTTCTGGGGTTACAGATAACATTGCCCTAATGCTCTTTTGGTAGAGCCCAAAACCCAGCTACAGCTCATGTCGATTTTGTCTTTAAAGGGCTCATGAGTGAAATCACTGGTGGGTTTTGTTCGTTCTTCTGGGCTCTTTATACCTCCAGTAGTTTACATATTTTTATATTTCTGTGCTGAAATACACACCAAAAAAGCACTGTATTGTTTGTGAACACTGCCCTTTTTTTCCCCCACAACTATAAAATGAGCCATGTTCACACATAAAGTGTCCCATAAGTGCCCTAAAATAGAGGACTCACTTTTGCCACTTTCCAGATCGCTTTTCTTCCCTCCAGTGCCTTGCCTGGACACTTTCCTTGCTCTCTAGTTCCATGGCACATCAGGAGTTGAGGTTGGGTTAGTAGCCTTTGAGCTGTCAGTACCTATGCACCACACACAGAACACAGCCTCTCCTGGGGGTGTGTGTGCAGGGAGCCTTCCCCAGGACAGCTGCTGCAGGCAGGGGGCAGTGTTCTGTGGACCCCACACAGTTTCCTGGCAGCGTGTGCCTCTCACGTGCGAACGTTTGTGCCCGTACCTGATGGCAAAGAGAAGATGATATTGGATTTAAATTGTTTAAAAATTTAAGAGTCCTCGTTTATATGCAAATGATGGCATGGGTTTTGTGTGTGTGTGTGTGTGTGTGTGTGTGTGTGTGTGTGTGTGTGTGTGTGAAATTTAAAGATCAGCTAAACCTTATGGGGTGGCATTGTAACTGGTTCTTCTAAGCTACTTTGTCTGCATGTTGCTGCACTGCAGCCTTGAACCACGTGCACCCATGTTCGGTAGACCAACCGTCTCGCCCCTCTGTAGGGAGAAGCAGCCCACTGTGCTGAGCACAGGCGGAGCCTGCCATCCAGGAAGCAGTAGGCCAGAGCCGGCCCTGCCCCAGCCCTGCTGTCAGGACACCAGGTAGTTCCCTCAAGAAGAGACCCTGGGGGCACCTGGGTGGCTCAGTCAGTCGAGCTTCTGACTTCGGCTCAGGTCATGATCTCACAGTTGGTGGGTTCGAGCCCCACATCAGGCTCTGTGCTGACTGCTTGCTCAGAGCCTGGAGCCTTGCTTTGGATTCTGTGTCTTCTTCTCTCTCTGCCCCTCCCCCACTCACACTTTGTCTCACTCTGTTTCTCAAAAACAAATAAATGTAAAAAAAATTTTTTTTAAAAAGAAGAGACCCCATAGTAGTCCCCTTTGCTGAAACAGCCTTCCCCAGTTGGGCTCTTGAGTTGTTTTTAATAACAGCTCTGAGAAATAATATAATTTATAATACATAAATATAAAATATTTATTATTTATATATTATTTATGTGTATGTTTATTATTTATATGTTATATAAATAATATAATAATTTGCTCATTAAAGCAAATAGTATATCCACAGGAGAAGCAAGAAGGGTTAGAACTTGCCCGAGAGAACTCTGAATAGGGCTGCCTCCTTTATAATCCTTGATGTCTGTCATACATTTATCCTCCCTGTGGACGTGTCCAGTGTGGGGGTCCCCACAGCCATCTGAAGGATCTCTGTTTTGCAAGTTGCCTCAGCATAAGTTGTATTTGGCTGTAACCAGTTATGACTGGTTTTACATAACCAGAGCGTGACGGATGGTTGGTAGGAGCCCCGAGAAATTGCTGAGAGCCTCTGAGGCCTCCCGTGTTGCCTTTACCCTGGGCAGAGGGATCTGCCCACCTGGCTTTGTGACATCAAGTGCAGAAACTTTTCATTTCTTTTTGTTTCAAAAAATCGCGTAAAGACTTCTGCTCTTCAAGAGAAAAGGAGAAGTGCTAGGGGTCTTGATGTGAGGGCCACACGGCTGAAGGATCTTCCATGTTTCCTCGTGAGGGAGAGCGGACGAGGCGTGCCCAGCCCCAAACAGAACGCTGGTCGGAGATGCCGTCTGTCCCGGAGTCGCTGCAGAGGCTTTCCTGCCGTTGCACTGCTGGGCAGGCCTCCGTCACCAGCCGTAAAGCCACTTTAAAGCAAAGTTAAATCTAACTTCAGACACAAATGGAAAAAGCAGGTTCATTTATTGCAGTGTTAGACTTATTAACTCCCAAAAGCCATGGGCCTTCGTCTTTCTGTTTACAAATATAAAATGGAACTCTAAATGAGGTTTAATGGGCTTCCCAGATCATGTTCCCCAGACAGACTTTTTCCCCTTTAACAGTCAATTTTGAAATCAAAAGGACTGAGAAGAAAGGGGAGTACTTCCTGTCATAAATAGGATGGGTGGTATTCTTCACAGCGTTTTACAGCTTCCAACTGCGCCTTATAATTCCAAAGTCGTTGGGAAGCATTTGAGTCTTTAATAGTGATTCATTCATTCAGAACCGTTTATCAAGTGTGTACTGTGTGCCAGGCACTGAGATGAGGCCCAGGCCCCTGCTCTCACTGAGCTTGTACCCTGCATACACAGGCAAACAAGGAGATGCAACCTGTTCCATGAGGCACAACACCGAGTGGCCAGTGGTGGTGGAGTGCTGATGAACTTGGGCCACAGAGGCAAGGTCAGGGATGCACATGTACAAGATCCAAAGAGCAAACAGGTGTGCTGGGAAGAGTGGGACCACAGCAGGGCCGTCTAGTGTCACAGCAGAAGTCCTTGTCCCCTCCCCTCCTGTGTGCTGGCCTCTCACAGCCTGCTTGTTAAAAAGCCATAGTCTCTTAACATACTTTGGGACTTTCTGGGACACACTGAGACTTTACATTAGCAGGGGAGCATTCCCTGCCGTTGTTTTTAAGTGATGGTGTGCAGGCTGCACTCAGCGAGCAAACCCGACAGCGGCAGGTAGGGAAAAGGAGAAATGCAAAATAATATATCCATGTTGAATGCTGCTGTTAAGATCAGAAATGAATTTGGCTGAATGGCTAGAATTTCATGTTCATTGGGTTCTCCATTTGTGCAAACTTAACGTGTTTATAATTTTTAAACATTTAAAGATAAAGCAAGGGAAGCAGCTTCCTACAGGAGCCATAGGTGCCTGCTCAGGCTTGGATGTTGACGTGCATCAAACCAAACCCTGGCTCCCAAACCACAGCGACAGAAGCAACATGGTTGACTCTCTCTCTGACCTTGACTGATGTATGGTGTTGGTGACACAGTGGCTATCAGAGCCAAGTCTAAGGTATTAGCCAAGTTACTGGAACTAATCTCTTGTCTTACATATACAGCAGTCTCTGCTCATTCTGTGTGATTCCATTTATTTTTCAGGCACAGTAACTCCTCTGTGAGACTCTGTTTTTCAAACTCTTCCTGCAAGGCCCCACAGAGTTTACTGTTTAATTTAAAGGTGTTTCCTACCTGACACAGAGGTTCAGTCTGCTTGAAGAACCACTTAAATTCTTTTCTCAAACTGGTCTTTAGGAGGTTCCAGAGTACACCTTTTTTTTTTTTTTTTTTTTTTTTTTTTTTTGAGAGGGAGAGAGAAGAACATGCATGTGCAAGAGGCGCAGAGAGGGCAGAGAGCGAGAATCCCAAGCAGCCTCCTACTGTCAGCACAGAGCCCGTCACAGGGCTCAATCCCAAGAACCGTGAGATCATGAGCTGAGCTGAAATCAAGTCAGACCCTCAACTGAGTCACCCAGGTGCCCCAGAGTACACTTTTAATAAAAGTTAGAAAAACTACGTTTAAGAAAAGTTTAAAAATCACTTCAGAAAATTAGTCTGTTAGATAATAAGCAGGCTGTCAGGGAGCATTCCCATAGAAGAGTTTTTTGTTCTTTGAAATTAGCTTCATGGAAAACACTCAAATTGAAGTAAGAAAAGAAAGAAAATTAGGTAAAAGCTGTAAAAGAGCCTTGGGAATTGTGAAGCGTTAGCAAGCATGGGATCTGGGGTGTGTGGTGATTCACAGAGGGGAGCCCCGGCAGTGTGGGGAGACGAGCGAGCTGGTTGAGGGGATCACTCTTCCTAAAGACCTCATTTCCTCAGTGTCCTGTCACTCACCCATGTGTGATGCCTAACCATCCGCGTTTGTGCTGGGCCCACCGGCTCAAGAGACGCTCTATTTCAGAAGGAGTTTAACTCAGGCAAAATGGGACTCAGAAGCCCCACATTCAGGAACATCCTAGATTTCCGGGCAGGACCGGGCTGAAGCAGGCCTGAGCCAGCTCACAGGGACCTCCCAGCTCTGTGTTCTGTGACATGGTGCAGGTAGATTTGGAGGTTGAACATTTTACCAGCACACTTAGACCTTTCCTCACTCCAGGGGCCTGGGGTTTGGGCTTCCTTCTGTCCTAGAGCAGGTGACCAGTCTGTAGCATGTAGCCATGCCAACTCAGCCCACCCTGTTTTTGTAAATAAAGCTTTATCTGAAGATAGCAGATCTCACACCATGTATTTACATACTGTCCAGGCTGCTTTGGCAGTACAATGGCAGATGGGCTTTGAAAAGCCAAGAAACACTCACCCTCTGGCCCTTGACAGGAAAAATTTGCCAACTCTTGTTCAGAGTTCGATACAAAACTGGTTCTGGATGCATGAAAATTGTCAGGTTGAAAAGAGATTGGGGTTGTGGGGGGTGGGCTTCTTCTCCAGCAATCTCTCTTTGCTGTTTCCAGGAGAGAATAATTACATGAGAGGGAGCACCAGCACGTCCTAACAAAGGTCATGGTCATATCACAGGGAGGCCCCACTGGGTCATGGGACTTGTCCCCTTGAGTCTGAGACATGGATTGGGAATACAAATGACCCTGTGAGGCAGGTGCCAATTTTTGGGCACTGCTGGAAATCAGGGGAGCAGGCCAGAAGCAGTTCAGCTTGGCCAAGCCCTTTGGGTAGTAATAACTTTCTTGAAATGGCAGAAATGCCAGGGGGCTAGGGCACAGCTAAGGGTTTTGTTTTCACAGGTGGTTTGGGAAACTCCCAGGTGCCTGGCCCTTGGGTATACTTCGGGCAGGACTGAAGAGCCAGCTTCCCTGGGCCTCTCGGCCGCTCCCTGGTGGTGCCCCTGCTGCTTCTCCCAGGGGGAATCTCAGACTCCTGAATCCCCTCCCCAGCCCACCCGAGAGAGCCCAGCCCTCTCACACACCTGCCTTCCCTCACACACCTGCCTTCCCTCACACACCATCCAGGCTGCCCTCTCTACCTTCAGCACAGGCGCCTTGCTCTGTCATTTCACCAGTTAACAAACACTTCCTTGGAGATGATACTCCCAAGATTTCATAATTTCAATAAATAACTTCTGAAGTAGAAAAAGCCAGAAACTGGCACTCCAGCTAAAGTGACAGACAGTATATGGGACTCTTTGCTACTCACAGTGGGTGACCTCATTTTCACAATAGCCCAGAGGGGATGCACACTTACAACCTACCCACCCCCACCCCCCACCCCAGGGAGCAGGGCCAAGCTGACAGAGCTGCTGAGTGGCTTACCTGGGTCTCCAGCCTGGTGCCTCAGGCTCTGTGACTCAGGGCCCAGTGGGTCATGAAATCAATTGAGTACCAACTAGCATAAAGAAGAACAAAATACCTGAGTAGGGGAAAGGATTAAGAAAAGAACCATGTTTCTGTCTATGTGCATGTATATCCACATGTATACACATCACATGCAGGGGACTGTTTGGACACCTAGGCCACATGTCTACCACGTCCCCCAAGGCTCAGGCCTGTTGTCACAGACACAGCCCATCCTCTTGGAGAAGTCCCTGCTGAGGTTCAGGGATCCACCATCCTGGAGCAGTTATGTGGATTATTGGAGGGTTTTCATTCTCTGTCACCAAAAGTGGGTCTGATGAATCTGCTTCTGCACACCTACCCTTCATTGTCCCCCCCCCCCAACTCCCAATTCTAAGACCTGCCCATCTGGACCCAACCCCAAAGGACCAGTCACGTTGTTTGGCACTCTGGGGAGAACAATGATGTCTGTGCACTCATCATTGTTCGTGGGGGCTTTGGAAACCTGGAAACTTCTGGAATCCATTTCCATTGGTGCAGATTAGCCTGTGTTTTAAAACCCACCTGTGCACTGAAGCATCCACATCATTTTTCTGTTCAGAGTGTCCTTTGAGCAGAACTCTAGAAAGCAGATTTTCAGACTAATTTTTATCGGACCAAAGTATTTGTGGGCACACAACCGTATATGCATGTCTGTCTACCACAACTTCATTGCGACATTTCGGGAAGAACCTAAGTTCTCTTTTTCCATATCCTTCGTCAGTCCCGTGCCACATGCTCTGCTAAGTGCTCCGTGTGTGTGCTGGGAAACCCCTGCGTGGCCATTGTGGGGTGTGCCTGCTTGTCCCGGCACTGGTAGGGGAGGTGGGCCAGGACCCATCCTGAAAACGCAACGGTGGGGAGGTGGACACGTCCTTGGAAACAAGGCCTCCGGTACCCTCCCACACACACTCGGTCCCAGGCAGCCAGAGAGGGGGCACGGGCACTCAAGGTCCCTGGGACTCCCCTCTTTGCTGCCGTGGGCAGCTCTGTCCCTTTTCTCATTCTCTTCAGGTTCTTGGCCTTTCCTTCCCTCCCCACGTGGTCCTCACCCCTACTTCTCCATCCAGCCTGATCACATTGACGGTGTTCAGGGCTAACCTGTTGGCTGACTCCGGGTTTTCAGGTGATTCCTATGGGGCAGGACTGGGAGTGATGTGAATTTGAGTCTAGTTCAAAAGGTCATTAAAAGTTTTCATCTCTATTAGCATAACTGCGGTGTAATAAAACATGACTCTTTGAAGTGTAATTTGGTCAGTGTTGGCGTGTGTGTGCACCTGCAACATTGGAACTAAATGAGCAGAGTCGAGAAGCCACAGGTGCTGTGGGAGGGCTGCTGGGCCCGCACTGTCATGTACATGCACGATGTTTATTTTTCATCTCATGGAGGAAGTTAAAAGTCCAAGTGACCACTACCCCCATTAACTAATTAATTAGAAATAAGAGCAAATGTACAGGATGGACAGCTCTCTCCTCAGAGACCTGTTTGAAATTCTCTGGCTCTGGCTCCACAGCATGGAGAACCTCACTTTCCCCATTTCCAGAGGGGGCAGGAACTTAGTACGAGTATGTGACAGCCTCTGTCAAGGACTGTTCACGTTTCTCAGTGATCTGGAGAAGGACTATTCTGGCAGTGCCCACTATGGAAATAATTGCTAGGAAAAATTAAGATAGGTGTGACTTTGCTGCCAGCTTTTCAGCAAGACCCCCATTACGTGTGGTGGCAAGTGGCCATGCGAATTGGGTCCTCAAGTTTAGGGGATAAAAAGTGAGAGTTTTCTTTGTCAGCGAAATATGAAGAGAGGTAAAAACCCTGTGCGCAAGCAAGAAATGTGTCAGGCCCTTAGCCTCATGCAGCATGTCTGTGATGTCTTTTAAACATCCTGTCACTGAAATACTGAGATGCACTGAGTTCTTTTGTAAAGAAAAGGCTTGTTGTTTTTTCTGCTCTTAGAGGGGAGGGGAGGGGAGCCTGGGCTGTGCTTCCTGGATGCCATGTTGGCCCTCAGGGGTCAGAAGACTAGATCTCTTATTAATCGTGACAATAAACCCTTTTTAACAGTAAGAGAAGTGGCAATACTGACTTCATGTTGGTGTGAAGGAGCCTTCACTTGGGGCTCCTGGACCTTTACCCGGTGTGGTGGGACCACCCCACCTTCCGCCAGCCTGGGGGGTCTTACTTTACCAGGAAATAGGCCCTTGTTTAGGCCTTGTTATCTCTGTCTGTGTAGATTGGGAGAGGAGAGCACGGGAAGAGGAAATGAGAGGCTGAACCCTCCATTTCAAAATCAGGTCTAAAAAATACAGCCTCCCCAGGTGTTAGAGTGCAGAGAGGTATGGTGTGGGCACGTCACACACACCTAGGCGGTCAGGTCAGAGCACTTGGAAAGCCGACGGAGCTCTCCATCACCCCACCAAAAGCTGGTGCAAGCCTTCCAGTGTGCAGGTGTGAGAGGGGATTGCTCTTCCCCAGGGGGCATCCCACCAGGCCACACCGACTTGCCGGTTCTTCTCCTGACCTTGGGGAGCTGGCCCCCGCTTTCACCAAGCTCTCAAGATATGGCCAGCGGTATCTGAGGTGTTTAGGTTACCGTGATAGGGAGAAAACGGGGCGGGGGGGGAGGGGGTGGCGTCTAAGGGTGCTGGTCAGGTCCTCTCCAGGGCTCAGCCTGTGGTACTCGAACCAGAGTGTAGGAGCAGGGGTCTGGTGGTTCTGGTGGCTTCTGATTAGTGTAATGGGACGAGCTGGCTTGGAGCTCTGTTCAGTTGTCTTTTTTGTGAGACCGTTTTAGGGGCTGCCCTTCATGGTCTGTTCATTTCTATTGGCTGTATAGGAAAGAACATTCTGTGGAAGATGGAAAGATTGCCAAGACCAGTGCAGTCCAACCTCTTCCCATTTCTTGTGATGCTCTGAGGCTATTAGCTCATTTCCATTCGCCTCTGAAATTCCTTCGTAGATATAAATTCATTGGCATCCTGTCCTTAGAAGTTCAAAGGGCTCGGCTGCCCACAAGCAAAAAGCAGCACCACCAGATCCCCCGAGTTAACACCCAGTCTTGGAGAGGACTGTAGCCCAGGGGAAGGATTCTTCCCAGAAGATTTGTTTCTTCATACTTACTTGTTTGTGTGCAAATCTATTTATAGTAGATTAAAGGAGAGAGCCGGCCAGCAGTGGGTAATGATATAATTTACAGGGGCCCCAGTCAGAATGTTGAAATTGCTTACATTATCCCATTGCCACAAATGGATTACTATGCAGGGTCTCCTTTTTTCAAAGACAACGAAAAACAAAGAGGGAAGGAAGGAAGTTAGGTGCTTGTAATCACTTCCATGTATGGCTGATGTTGAGCCAGGAATGGAATAGAAAGTGGTGAACTCCTCACTGGGGATAATTGAGAGGGCTTTGAGGCATTGGCCTGCAACTAGATTCTGAAAACCAAATTCGGGTAGACTCTCTATCCAGCTAAAGAATGTGCCAGAAGTGCCAAGAGCTGGCTGGGGCTCTGCCTGCATCAGCAGAGCTAGCTAGTGTTGGGACTAGACCCCTATATTGTCTGTAGGGGCTGGAGCTCCTGGCAAGTGCGTTTTGGTAAACCTTTAGTCAAGTGGATCTGGACTGAACGACGCCCACATTTAGCTTGTTCATTGGCGGCAGGCTGCACAGACCTGCGGCACAGTGCCCTGTTCTCCTTCCTGTCCCCGGGCGCCCTCCCCAAATGCTGCCGAGGTGAGCTGTGCATCTTCTCGGGAATGTGGAGAGCAGTGTCTTCCTGAATTTACCGTGTTTATTGTTAACAGCAGCATTGAACCAGATTGGTTATTGCAGGAAATTAAGCAGTTGCGGTTTTAAAGGGAACCGTCACTGGCTGCACGCTGGAGGACAGAGCAGTCACCTGGCTGGGATGTGCACTTCATTTCCCACTTATGTTTTGCATTTATCTGTTTTGTCTTGCAGAATTTCACTTAAAAACATCAAAACACCTAACTAAAACGTGTATTTTGCGCTCCTAAAATTGACAGCCTTCCAGTGAGGGACATGGTTCCTTTCTTTGCAAAAGAAATTAAAATGAGATTTGGAACGAAGTATCATTAATATTCTTGAGAGTGTAACTTTTGCTAATACAAATTCTGTCATTAAGATGGGCTAAGGAAACCCACCAGCTTGTTGCTTATTGGATTTTCTCTCCTTCCTTAAGGTTCGCCATCGGTGGTGTGAACTCATCATAAAGCATAAATACACAAAAGCGTACAAAGATGTGGAGAGATTCCTCCAGGAGGATCAGGTAAGTTTCATTTTTCAGCAGATGGGAATTCTTTTAAATTTTTTTTTTCAACGTTTTTATTTATTTTTGGGACAGAGAGAGACAGAGCATGAACGGGGGAAGGGCAGAGAGAGAGGGAGACACAGAATCGGAAACAGGCTCCAGGCTCCGAGCCATCAGCCCAGAGCCCGACGCAGGGCTCGAACTCACGGACCGCGAGATCGTGACCTGGCTGAAGTCGGATGCTTAACCTACTGCGCCACCCAGGCGCCCCTGGGAATTCTTTTAATGCTGTCTCCTGACTGTCCAGTGCATTTACTAACACAGGGACCCAGGTCGTTAACATCTTCTTCATCACAAATACTTAAGCATTTTCCAAAGATTTTTAAGAAGTAGGTAGGAGCTTACCTAACACACTTTGGAGCTGATTCCCCGTCTCCCCCCACTTTGTCCCTCTAAAACATGAATTACACCTCTTAAAAGCTTTGGTGGTTTGACCCAGCTGTGGACCACTGTCATTACTAAATGACACACATGCAGACCTCACAGCATCCCCAAATCTCAGGCCGTGGCTTATCTGTCACGGTGTGTGTTCGTGTCTTTAGTGGCTCTAATTTAAAGTATGTGTGGACATGAGACTAGTCAGGGAGAGCCGGCCTGGCTAGGACAGTCTGGTCTATACCTGCACCAGCCACACCCTGCCACACCTCACTGTTCACCAGGGGAAGGCAGTCACCTTCCAAGGAGCCTGCAGGAAACATGTATGCGCACGAACGTGTTGGGGGGTGTCTGCCTTGCGTCCTCTGCACCACCCACGTCTGCCCCGCACAGCCGTGCATGGTGATGTGTGTTCTGTGGGTTCTGTCAGCTGCTGGAAGGCAGACTGCAGCTGGTTGCTGTTAGCGTGACCATTGTGAGCGAGCTTTCTGCCGGGTACTGTGGGCTAGAGAATGGAGCCATGCTTCAGTGGGGGTGGGGCAAACAAAGGGACTTTTGATAGGGCCTGAGTATGGGGGGCAGCCGGCAAGTAAGGGCTCGTTCTTCCCACAAAGAAAAGTACATGACTTTGTACTAGGAGAAATGTCACATTTGCACAGTTGGAGCAGAGGTGTTTGGAAACACAGACAACAAAGACAAAATATAAGAGCAACTTAAGGTCTGTTCTGAAAACCAGAAGTAACTCCTTTTTAGAGCCAAGACCGTTGCCAAATAAGGATGACCGTAACCCAGCTTTTTAAGGAAAGGATTTTTGAGCCCCATACTACCAAATTTTTATCTTGTGCTAAAAGGATCTTTTGAGATCCGCCCTCTAATTTGCTCCAACAGAATGTAACCCGTGGCATAAGTAAGCTTGGAATCAGAGAAAAGGCAGAACCAAAGGGTTCTTTTGGTCTTCCAGAACCTAACTGGCTGTTTGTAAAACTGTAGGAAAAATGCAGATGTGCATGTCTGTGGACCATTGTCAGTACCAAATGACTCACAGCATCCCCAAGTCTTGGGTCAGGCCGTGGCTTAGCTGTCACAGTATGTGTCCATGTCTTCAGTGGCTCTAATTTAAAGTATGTGTGGAGAACATTGTTTTGGGAACTGAAGAGGCGGTGTTTGCTGCCACGGCAGGGATGGTTGAGGGGCTCTGTCGGGCTGGGCTGACGCAGCGGACATATTTCCCTGGGTGGGGTGACGTTCTCCCTGCCGTGGTGCCATGTGACGTGCTGGTCTTCATTCCCCAGCCGCACCTCAGGGCGTACTTCCCTGAGAGAGGTCCTGCAACCCTGTGACACTCACACCATGCCTCGGAGGCCACTTTCAGCCACGCACGTTTCCGTGGTGGGCATTGTGGGGACCTCCCTGACTCTCCCTGGTGATCCCGACACAGTCATCCCTGGAGAAATGCTCGTGCATCATTCTGTCACCGATTAGATTGCCACCACAGTCCTGTTGATGGAATTGATTGTTAAGAATTCCAGGGGGCTTCAGTGTGAACAAGAAAGTGAAGGGATCGAAAACTGTTGGCTTCAGGAGGACAGCCACTCGGCCGTCTTCTCTAGGGTCTTTGTAGTTTCCACACGGGCAAGTGTGTGTTCCAGCAGCGCAGACCGTGTGCGTGTGGACGTGTCATTTCTTTCCCTTCCGTGCTCTGTGCCCCACAGGCCATGGGCATCTACCTCTACGGGGAGCTGATGGTGAGTGAGGACTCCCGGCAGCAGCAGGTTGCCCGCCGCTGCTTCGAGCTGACCAAGGAGCAGATGGACAGATCCTCAGCCCAGGTGGTGGCCGAGATGTTATTCTGAAGAGGTGATTCTCTCTCTTCCGTTTCTCCACTGTTCGGTTCTAACCAGAGATTCCTCGTAGGAGCCACGTGAGTCGATAAGGAGGCGCTGAGCCACGGTCCTCCACTCCTCAGTGGCTGGTGGCCTGGGAGTGCAGGCAGAACTCACTCCAGGCTGGCCAGGTTGGCCCCAGGAGCAGAGGCTGCCCACCCCGGCGGAATCACTTCCCTGGGCACTGCTTTGGCCACTTTAGGTTTTGTTACTTGTAGGGACAAAAACACAAGAGAGCATTTGGAATAGGTTTGGACGATGGAAGCACTGATCCAGTCTTCTGGTGAGGGCTCACACGGGAGCACGTTGCTGGGTTACCTCGAACCCTGAGCTCCGTGCAGGCGTCTGGGCCCATCCCCAGCCCACCATCTGTATGAGAACATGAGGGTTCTGACCAACTTGAGGGCCTCTTGCCAAGGTGTGCCATGTGCTCCTCGACCCCGCTGTGCCTGGTTTATTTCTCACCTCACGTTGGAGTGGAATCTCCTCCTGGTCTACGCTGCAGTGCAAGTCCTAAGTTATTTAAGCTGCTTCCTGTTAATTGTCTTGGAATTGACCTATTAGATGTACATTCTAGGAGTGTTTAACTGTGGGTTTCTGCATTTCACAAGTCACGTAGCAGGGGTATGTGCTGCTTTGTTAAGTACAGCTGTGGGGCTGTGGGTGTATTGTCATCATTTGTTACCTTCTCAGTGTTTCTTCACGGTTTCACATGATGTAATGGGGCCCGTCTAATTCTTTTTTTTTAATTTCACATCAGATCTCAAGCATTTTTCATGTTCTACAGCTTATCGACAGGTAGAATTCTTAATGGTTATTTAATATTTTATGTTGGTATTCTTAACCCAGTGTCAGATTTTGTTTGCTTCTGATGTTTTGCTGTATATTAAGACCATTTCTAACGTGTGTTAGTGTCTTAGTTATTTGAAAGAACTGTGATATGAAGGGGAGAAAAGGGATTTTTATTTATTTTTTTTTTTTTTAATTTTTTTTTTTCAACGTTTATTTTATTTTTGGGACAGAGAGAGACAGAGCATGAACGGGGGAGGGGCAGAGACAGAGGGAGACACAGAATCGGAAACAGGCTCCAGGCTCTGAGCCATCAGCCCAGAGCCTGACGCGGGGCTCGAACTCCCGGACCGCGAGATCGTGACCTGGCTGAAGTCAGACGCTTAACCGACTCCGCCACCCAGGCGCCCCTAGAAAAGGGATTTTTAAAGTAGGATCCTCTTTTTCCATAAGAGTGCAGGAACCACATTTCCCAGGAAACAGAGTAGTGGAAATGATTGCCATGGCTGTGCGTCCTGTATAGCGGGACCCAGACCTTTCCTTGGTGGCTTCGGGTCCTTCAGGGCCGGGCCAGTTGAGAGGGACCGGTTCCCTTGTGGTGGGCCCCCTGTAGTAAGAGTATAGATCATATTTCTCTTTAGATTTTTGGTTTCATGGAGAGTTTGGGATTCTTGAAGACTGAAACACAGTGGGGCGGGCTGTTCAGCCCACTGTCCCCTGTTCCAGCTTGTGGAGAACCACAGCGGGCACCATGGCTCTCCGTTCCTCGTCGTGAGTTTTCAGGGAGGTGGTCACGAGTCTGCTCCTTCCTGGGAACTCTTCCCGTTCCTGCCCCTTGTGGGTGAACGTGGGGGCCCCGTGCGTGCCCTGCCCCTCGGCCGTCCCTCAGCGACGACGGCACCTGCCGGCCCCGCGGGTGCAGACGGCAAACTGCGCAGGGGCAGCCGCTCGTTGCCTTTTTAATTTTGTGCTCCAAGGCTGCACAGAGCCCTTTCGATTTAAGACACTGGGCCTCTGGGACGCCAGGTAAACGTGCAACAAGGCGAAGTCAAGGCCACGCGGTAGCGGGCGGAGCGGTGTCGGCGCCTGGTGCGTGAGGAAGCCAGCGCGTGCGGTGCGGGCGGTGAGCAGGCGCGGCGCTGCCCCGAGTGCTCTGGCTGCTTGGGTTCCTGGCATGCTGATTTGTGACTTCAGATTAAAATCACATTGCCAGGGATTACCACGCAACCACGACCTTGGCTGCTCCTCCAGAAGCCATAGTTCTCTCTCTCTGCAGTTCGGAGAAGATGCTCATCTTGTAGCTCTTCTCCAGAAACGGAAGAAGCCGACGGCTGTGGAAGATGCTCGCCAGCCCCCCCCCCCCCAGTGTGCCCAGCCGACGACCTCTCTGACAAGGTGCAGAGCTTAGCTGATTGGTGAACAGTGACTGGTTTCCGCTTTGTTCACAGTGGCTAAGTTCTGCACCTGAAGAGAAGGTGAGATGGGGACAGTTAAGTTGGAGCTGCTGGGGCAGAGGCCGCCGCCGGGTGGTCCGCTCAGGCGCCGGGCGCCACTCCGGACGAGGCGACACCCGCGTGGCTCCGAGGATGCACTTTCTCCTGTCGTGAATGCACCAGTGTGCCAAAAGTCTGCGGAAATATCAGTCCACTGATTGGACACCTGTCTGAATGGTCAAATGTATTGAAAGCTGCAAAAATTCTTCTTACATACAAACTAAAGCTAAATGCGCCGGCAAAAAGTCCAGACAAAACTGTCAGCAGTTGGTTGCATGTGAGTAGGGCTGTTGCTTTCAGAGGAGACCCCTGGTTGTTGTCTCCCCCTCTTCCCGAGCATGGTAACCTCTCTTTTGTGTTCGCAGCCCCGTGGGCCGGCGCAGGAGCTCCCAGCTGAGGCACTGCTTCCGGGCTGTCGATTGGACCCGCCCTCCGGTGCCTACTGAGCTGATATCAGTTCTCATTTTACACACTGGCTCAGTTCAGCAGGAACAGGAGTCGAGCCCTAGAGCAAAAAGCCTTCCTGTGTGTAAGTGCCCGGAGGCTCCAGAGCTGGGACTGCGCTCACCGAAGACCGCGCGCCTGGACCCCCGGCAGCAGCGGCGCCCGTCTGTATGTGGCCCTGGGGTGTGGATGTTGGTGGCATCGTAGTGATATGTTGACACACAGGGGACGAGGGGACGGGCTTCCGCTCCTAAAGGCAGAACGCGGTTAGCGCTTCACGGGACCCAGGCCACGCTGCCTCCTTGTGCGCTGGGTTCAGGCTGCGGAAGCAGGTGCAAAGAATGGGGCCCGGGTTACGGTCGCTGGCTTTCACAGCCGTGTGTGAGCAGTGCGGCTGTGAACCCCACTGTGGGGTCGTGAGGTGCGGCGGGTCTCATCCCATCCTCTCAGTCTTGTCTCCAAAGTGGAGAGCGAAGGCACGCAGCGGTACTGGTTTACAAGAATTCCTCCGTTGTTACCAGGCTGTAAATTTTATTGCTGTTTCCTTTGCAGGAAAGATCACAGCGAGATTCTTTTTCATGCATCTACTCCTAGCCCTGGTGGGACCAGGATCGCATTGACCCTGGACATCAAAGGAAGGGTGTTGGGGCTGCTAAAGCCATCAGCCAGCAGCGTCCAGGCCTTGGTGCTTCTCTTTCCAGAGGCTGCTGTCCCTGGAGTTCACGGACCGCGTGGTGCCTTTGTCCCCCGCCCTGAACTTGCCACCCCAAGACACGGAATCTGAATTGGATCTCTTCTGTGAGGTCAAGGCAGTTCTTTCACACAAACGATGAAAGCTGTCTGAGAAAAAATCAGAAAAACTGCTGAACTTGTTGCATGGATCCTCTCAGCATATGGCTGCACTGGATGTTTTTTAGAATTCCAGGAAGTCAGATTCTGTATACTGGGATCAGTGAACACCATTTGGTATTCTTCTCTGGGTCATTTCAGAAAGATCCTACAGGATTGTCTTGATTGCTAGGTCTTGTTCTTTAGCTATTTCTGAAAGGGCAGGGTAAGAATCCAAGATGTGTTCATAATAAAACATGATTGCTGTTTTTGTATTCCTGCGTGCTTCTGAATTTCATACTTTTTATTATTTTTTAATACTGTTTAAAAAGAAAAATGACGTTACCCCAGGGGTATTCTCTGCAACCTGATACCGTCCCTCCTGTCCACTGGTTGGTCTGTCACCCTCCAGGTGGCCATGGGAGCGTGAAAGGTATGCTCCTGCTCTGATGGTGCACACGTACGCACACGGAAACCAAGCTTCCAGGCGCTGTTCTGGAGGGAGGGTGGTGTGAAACCGCGGGAAGCCCTAGTGGTTGGTACCATCCTGAGATTGTGCCAGAGCCCAAGCTGGACGAGAGCAGCCTCAAGTGCAGCTCCAGGCTGTGTTCACCCGGCTCTGCATCGGGCTTGTGGGAGGAAGCGTGGTTTTAACACATTCCTTCATTGAAAGCTCTTGGTCTCCAGAATTCTTTTAACGGTGACTGTTACTCTAGAAGGTTTCCTAGGGGTTTGCTCTTCTCTGTTACATGCGTTGCATATGATTGTATGTGCTTTGTTAGCCATAGTGGTACAAGATTCAAATTTTGGGGGCCCCCTGGGTGGCTCACTCGATTGAGCACCTGGCTCTTGAGTTCAGCTCAGGATCCCGGGGCCATAGGATCGAGCCCCTTGTTGGGCTCCATGCTGAGGGTGGAGCCTGCTTAAGATTCTCTCTCTCTCCCCCCGGCTTGCATGTTCTCTCCCTCAAAAAAGATTTTTATTTGTGAATTTGAATAAATGCAAGAACAAAGCTTCCTGGGAAGCATTGGGATAAATGACACTGTCTCCCTCTGGTCTGTGTGAGTGTTCGGCCGTCTCGGGTGGAGCGGGAAGAGACCCAGAGGCACCGACAGTGCTTGCCCACCTGGCTGTGTGCACAACAGCCACTCACTACCTCCTCGTGGGCTGTGGGCAACCAGCCGGCCCAGTGCTTAGCCTCTTCTTGTGAAAGCCTCCTTTGTCCTTAGAAACCACTGAGGCAGAGCTGAGCTACCGCATGCACGGGATTTTTCACCAAGACAGCTAATTGCCTTGCTCCCGTGATCCCAAGTCCTCTGGGGTTATCTGAACTGACGCCCCTGGTCACGGCTTCGGCTGAGTCCCGTGGGTTGTTTGCCTTCTCGGCTTGCAGACGCGGGCATCCTTACCTGTGTCGGGTGTGGTCCCCACAGGGACCACAGGGAAGGTGAGGGAGGAAGAGTGAGTGGGCCTGCACGGAGACCTCCTGTTGGTGCTCTGACCACACCCCGTTATCCACCCCTTCCGAGTTTCTTCAGAATCTCAAACAGGTTTTCCTAGCTTGCACCTCAGCATCTCCTAAGAGGACGGCAGCGAGGGTGCGGAGGAGGAGCCCGCGGTCAGAGCCTGGCGGGGCTGCTGGATTGCAGAGTGGCCGCCGTCAGCCAGGAGGCAGGTCTCTAAGGCCGGCATGCTACTTTTTTAAATGTTTCATCTGCTTGCAGAAAAAAGCTTCATGCTGGTAACCGTGGTGGGTCACCTAGGGCGTGTAGTAGGATTTGAGTTAGAAAGCACCCTGCCCTCCCTGGGCTGCTTTTCTTCACACGACCACGTGGCACCTCCCAAGAGTGGCCTCGGTCCAGGCCGGAGAATTCACAGAAGACCCAGGAGCCCTGGGGACAGAAGATGGGCTGTGGTGGAGACCAGGATCTGGGTGTGAGCCTGCCCTATCCTGGTTACCACTGTGGATCTCGCCTCGACGGGTTTAACAGGCCAGATCCCCGAGGTGTCCTACTAAGTGACAGGCAGCGTATGAATGTGGGTCCACATGCCTCAGGATTTTCCTCCCTGGGACTGCACGACATGCTGTGGCCTGTGCACTCAGTGCTGCACTTGTCAGGGACGGCCCACCTCTTCACAACGGGCTGAGGGTTGACAGGCCTCACTCTTCATCCCATTTGCTGTCAGAATGGGCCTGGGCCAGGGTGGGGTCAGGTGACTCCAGGTGACCTGCTTTGGGAAAATGGCAGCTTGAGTCAGATGCACTCAAGTCACCGTGGAGGTGTCACAAAAAAACTGCATGGCAGTCTGGCACACTTTCTCGGTGCCACAGTTTCTGCTGTCTGCTCCCCCGGACCCCATTTCTGGCCTTGGTGGTTCCCCTGACCCCTGCCATGATTCCCATGTGAAGCAAATGTGACGGGATGAACCATCCCCAGAATGAGCGTGGGAAGTAAACCAAGAGGAACAAGCCTCTTACCAGCAAGATCGCACATCCCCAACAGAGGGTCCCACAAATCCCCGTGGGTTCCCTGGTCTAGCAAAGCAAAGAAACACCTAGCAACCGTGGTGCCTGCCCCTTACAGCTTCCTTAAGTGGTAACTCTGACCCCGAAACACTCAGCCTTTACTGGCTGTCAGGAACCAGTCGCTTCATGGGGGCTGTTGGGGGATCCCCACCAGGAGTGGAGTCTGTAAGCAGTCTCCCTTCTTGGGAGGAGCCCAGGCCTGCCGAGCCCTTGCAAGGGATGTGGGGGACACTGCGGGAGCCTGCCACCGCCCCAGCCAGGCGGTCAAACACAGGACGGGTGGTGTTCTACCAGAAATTATCCAAGAAGCAGTCTTGTTCTCTGAGTTGACTGGTGCACTGCCAAACACCGTCCACCTCTCTAGAACCAGGGGCCTCCACCCCTCAGTGAGCAGACGCTGTGTCTTCCAAGAGCAAGTCAGGCTGGGGACAGGAGCCCATCTCCCCGGTTCACCTTGGCTTCCAGCATATTTGGCAGCGGCCAGCAGGCCTCTGGTGTCCCCTGGGTCCTCCACCCTGTGCTTGGGCTGGCTGGGGCCTGGCTGCCACCCCCTGGCCAGCCTGAGGTGGTCCTGTGCCCCCTCTTCTGCAGTTAGGCTGAGGGGCCGAGCTTCAGAAGGAGGAGGTGTGGGAGCCCCCATCCCACCCCAGGAGCCCCTGCTGCCTGTCCGGCTCCCACCACCCGGCTTTGGGCCTCAGCCAGGGCCGAAGTGCTGGGAGCTCTGTCTGTACCAGGACTGGAAATGGAGGTGGGGGAGGAGGCAGGGAAGAAATACAAGGGAAGATGTTTCAGTTCTCCCTCTTGGCCTCTATTTTAGGATTACAGGGTTTCAAAGCATTTATTTTTATTGGAATTTCAAATCAAAACATCGAAGTAATAGTCTCCATCCCAAATGAGGTACAGACATGTCACAATAGCAAGAAGAACCCGGTACCCCAAGTATAGGAACCAGAAATAGTAAACTGTGTCCCTAACCTTCCACCATCCCTTTAAAATGAAGAACAGAGCTCCAAAAGAGAGGCTTCAGACAGATGTTTCCAGTGCGTTCTGGCTTTCTTCCCTGGCCTGCCTGGTTCAGTGTGGACACTTGGCAAAGGGTGAGTGCAGGCTGCGCCTCGGCCTGGGTTGGAGCTGTGGGGAGCCGCGTGGGGCGGCCCATCTCACAGTGCCTGCCTCGGCCTCAGTCGGCCTCACTGAAGACACCTGAAACCCACCGGGCAGCTGGAAAGCAAAAGCTGAGTGAGCTGTGATCAAGGGCCAGTGCTTTTAGAGCTCTATGTTCTGGGCCAACCACTTGCTCATTCAGTAGATGAGCGGCCGGGTAGGAGAATGAGGGGCACGAAGGGGGTCTGCCCACCCCTTCAGCAGGGCAGACCTACACTGGTGAGTAGTCTGTCCCAGCGGGCCTCCTGCTTGACAGATCTCTGGGCACCCCAGGCCTGTGGCCTCTGCTAGCCAGCCTGCCTGGGGTGACAGGGCCCACCGCACCCCATTCCTGAGAAGTAAGAGAGGGGCTGCTGCAGCTGTCACAGGCAGGTGACAAAGTGCAGCTGCTTTGGGGTTAGATGGTCCATTGGAGTGCCCTCTCCTCAGGACACCTTGGGCTGAACCGGCTCCTGCTACAGAGGGGGAGGTGGGGGGGCTTCAGTGCGGGGTGGGGGCGGGGTGCCCAGCTATGGTAAAGACTCCATACCTAAGGGACCCTAGACTTCTGGAGCCCCTTCAGCCCAAGGTCGGGGCTGGGGGGGTAGAGAGAAGCCTGAGGGAGGTGTGGGTTTAAAGGGCTGTCTGGACCTCCCAGGGTGGTGCCCGAGGCCAAGCTCAGCGGGGAGGGCATGAACTCATGGCCCCCGCCCCAGGCCACTGTCCTGAGGACAATGACCTGGGCCTTCCCTGGCTGGGCCCTGGGGGTTTACAGGGTGGAATGGGAGGAGAGGCGGATCCGGGCTATTCATAGGCGGGGGTTTTATAGATCTTTTCCCACCCTTTGGTGCTGTCTGGGAGATTGATCGGCTAATAAGGCATTTCTGTTCCAGTCCAGAGGGTGTGAAAAAAGAAGGAGGCGGCCATCAGCCGAGCCCGGGGGCGGAAGGAAACTCCTGTAAAACTAGACGTTCCCAGGACCAGCACTGGTAGCTGAGAGCCTCCTGCCAGGATGGCGGGTGGGAATCGGGCACCCTGGTGTCGAAGCACGGGTGCAGAGGACCTGCCGGAGCAGCCCACGCTTGGGAGCCGGGCCTGGGAAGGGCTGGTGATAGCAACAAGAACGGCGTGTGTGTGCGTGTGCGTGTGTGTGCGCGCGCGCATGCGTGATGCAAAGCAGAACGCAGAAATGCAGGTAAAAGCCTCTCCGGCCGCAGATTTCCATCTGTCCCACACAGCGCACGTGAAACTGCCCTGGTGGAGATAAAATGAGCCCAGGGCTTTGGCTCCTCAGCCCCCAGGACTGGGAAGGGACGGAGAACTCTCAAAAGGCTCCTCCCGCCACCTGCTCCAGCTCCACTTTACGCCGCTGTCACACTGAGGGGGTGCAGGATGCCGCGGTTTCTCTTTTCTTAAGCCTCCTTGTGCTCCTTCTGCCGGCCTATGGCTGTGGCTCCTCTGCCGGAGCCCAGCCCAGGAGGCGTTCCTGTCTGTGGGCGGTGCGGGAGGTGCCGGAACCGCATGTGGTTGGGCCCTGGCAGTACTGCCAAGAGCCCCGTGTTCCAGAAAGTTCTTTTCCGTTCTAACAGTCTTCCCTTGTTGCACCGGGTCTGGCAGAACAGGCCTCGGGGGCAGGAGTGTCCTAGGACTGGAGAGGATACTCCCGGAGATGGGAAAGGCAGAAGGAAAGGAAGCCCTCTGGGCTAAGACCTCAGCGCTCCTCAGCCTGATGCTTCAGGCTCCACCACCCGACCGCCTGATTTCAGTCTCCCAGGACTTGAACATCAGGTACGGTAAGGAGAGGCTCTCAAAGTAAGTGTGTGTCATGGGGATAAATGAGAGGATAATTGGGATGTTGGGTCATGGCCCACACCCTGCTTCCACCAGGGATGCTCGGGAAACCCCAGTCCTCAGGCCATCTTCCCTGTAAGTCTGGCATCTGGATGCAACCACGTTGTCTTTTAGTAGAAGACTCAGTGTTCAATGCTAGAACATAAGTCCCTTAAATAAGCTGTAAAATGGCATGGTGCTGAGCAAAGTGCGGGAAATACCAGGGAGGGTGTCCCCTTGTGCAGCTCCAGGTGGCCCTGAACCCCCGTTCCCTCCTAGCACCGGTTGACACAAGCCTGTCTTGCAACAGGCAAACCTGAATCCACCTGTATGTGTTGCTGAATACAATTTTTTTTTCTTGGTATACATCAAAGATGCAAACAAATAGAAACAATATGTAGAGCAAAAAGTAGGTTTCCCGCCACATGTTCACCTGGTCCCTTCTCCAAAACCTTCACCATTAGGAGCTTGATGGGCCTGGCCCCGCACAGACTGACTCCACAGATGCACTCCGGTAAGCACACGTCCACGGCCCCGGCTCTGTGCCCACATGGGAGCAGAGCGCACACCGATCTTTCCATGTGACAGACTTTCAAGATTGGCTCGCAGGAGGAGCTTGACTTCTGTTTGGACGTTCCTGTGGTCTGAACATCACATCCTTCAGGAGGCAGTAGTGGCACATAGCTGGTGGGCTCCTTTGCTCAGAGCCCGGCCCTGCCAGACGTCGTCTGTGCATCTCCCTGGGTTTGTTTCCTCATCTGTAAACTGGATAACTCTGTTAGGTGGTTGTGAGAATTTGATGAATGAATTGATGTAAAACCCTGATAACAGGGCCTAGCATCAACTGTTAGGGTGTGTGTTCCTCTTTGTTCATTTGTTGATCTGTTTAACCGTCCCTTTACCGCGGGGCTTTCGAACTGTTTTCAGTGAGCACCTATTTGAAACAGTGCTGCAGGAAGTCTCCCTGGGCATTCTGGATATTCACGGCACCAGTGTGTCTGTGGGTGGGTTCCGGCGAGGTCCGCGCAACCCGAAATGGAAAACGGTGGCTCTGAAGAACTGGATATTTGTTAATGGAGAACAGGATATGTAAAATTTTTTTATTTAATATTTTAATTTTGGAAAATTTACATAAGAAAATTTACTGTCTTAACCATTTTCAAGCATACAGTGCAGTGGCATTAAGTACCTTCCCAGTGTTGTGCGACCATCACCACAGAACTTTTTCATCTCCCCAGGGTGAAACTCTGTCCCCATTAAACACTAACTTCCATCCCCAGACCGCCCCCTCCCTGCCCCTGGCAACCTCCATTCTGTCTCTATAAATTTGTCTACTCTGGGCACCTCTTATAAATATTGTGTGTAATCACACAGTATTTGTCTTTTTGTGTCTGGCTTTGTTCACTTAACAAAATATTCTCAAGTTTTGTCTATGCTATAGCAGGTGTCAGAGCCTCATTCCTGGTAATATTCCTCTGTCCGGATAGACCCCTGTGTTGATCCACTGATCTGTCGATGGACCCTTGGATCGTTTCCATCTTTGGCTGCTGTGTAGAGCCACAGGGAACATGGTGGACAAATACTCCTCTGGGTTCCTGCTTTCAGTTCTTTCAGGGATACACCTAAAAGTGGAATTGCTGGATCATATGGCGATTCTGTTACCACACTGTTTTGGGGATGTATGCATTTTATTTTTTAAATTTTACTTAAAAAAATTTTTTTAATTTTATTTTTGAGAGAGAGAGGCAGAGGTCGAGTTGGGGAGGGGCAGAGAGAGAGAGGGAGACACAGAATCTGAAGCAGGCTCCAGGCTGTCAGCACAGAGCCTGATGTGGGGCTTGAACTCACGAACCACAAGATCACAACCTGAGCTGAAGTCATGCTTAACCGACTGAGCCACCCAGGCGCCCCAGGGATGTATACATTTTAAATATTACAACATGACCACTTGTCCTTCTCTCTGTATGTGGGACACAGTGCCTGTGTCCCACCCCTCACCCATCTGGCCGTGTCAGTCCTTTTGGCTTTTCCAACCATATCGATATGGGACAAAAAATTGAGTTTCTCATAGCCGTGTTAAATATTTTTTAAAAGTCTTGCCAGAGTCCTTTGTATTCTCCTGTTAATTGTGTACAGTGTTTGTATCACTGGCCCATCAGTCTCTGGGTTGGGAGGCCTTCTATTGATGTAAAAGAGCTTTTACAGTTAGAAACTTAGTTATTTGTCATGTGTTGCAAATGATTTCCCCCAGAGTGTTATTTCTATTTAGATTTTTGGTTATTTTGTTTTTAAATTTTTATTTTTTTATTTATTTGGGGGGTGCAGAGAAAGAGGGAGAGAGAGAATCCCATGCTAGGTGTGGAACCTGACATGTGGCTCTATCTCACAAACCATGAGACCATGATCTGAGCCAAAACCAAGATCAAGAGTCAGACAACCAACTAAGCCATGCAGGTGCCCTGGATTATTGGCTAAAGTTTCTGTATGGTCAATTTTATTTGTCTTCTGTGGTTTCTGGGGTTTCTTTAAAAAAAAAAATGTTTAGGGGCGCCTGGGTGGCGCAGTCGGTTAAGCGTCCGACTTCAGCCAGGTCACAATCTCGCGGTCCGTGAGTTCGAGCCCCGCCTCGGGCTCTGGGCTGATGGCTCAGAGCCTGGAGCCTGTTTCCGATTCTGTGTCTCCCTCTCTCTCTGCCCCTCCCCCCCATTCATGCCCTGTCTCTCTCTGTCCCAAAAATAAATAAACGTTGAAAAAAAAATTAAAAAAAAAAATAAATGTTTATTTTTGAGAGAGAGACAGAGCCAGCAGGGGAGGAGCAGAGAGAGAGGAAGAGAAAGAATCCCAAGCAGGGCTGCACTGACAGCACAGAATCCGATGCAGGGCTCAAACCCACAAACTGTGAGATCATGCCCGAGCTGAAACCAAGACTGACTGAACCACCCAGGTGTCCTGGTTTCTGGGTTTTCTTTTTTAATGTTTATTTATTTTGAGAGAGAGAGAGAATGTGAGCAGGGGAGGAGCAGAAAGAGAGAGAGAGAGAAAATCCTAAGCAGGCTCTATGCTGTGAGCACAGAGCCCAACTCGGCTCAATCTCATAAACTGTGAGATCATGACCCTAGATGAAATCAAGAATTGGACACTTAACTGACTGAGCTACCCAGGTGCCCGTGGGTTTTCTATCTTACATAGAAAGTGCTCCCATTTGGCTGAAGGGCCCCAAATGGAGAATTTGTGGAAGTTTCCATATGATATGGGTGGGACCTCAGGCCCTCCCCACCTCGGGCAGGGAAAGACCCCTTCCCTCCTCCCTGGCCTCCCCACAAAGGACTAAGAGGCCTTCTTGGAAGCTGTGGCCCTGGGACTTCGACTTGCAGACCCAGGCAGGGACGTGGGTGTGGGGGGAGGGGGAAGCAAGGAATTCTAAATGAAATAGAAAAACATTCTTTCTACATCAGGGAGGTTCTGCTTCTATAAACGGCTTTTTATTTATCTTAGTAATAGGCTCTCTTCCCAGAGTAGCAGCAGCCTTCCTACCACCCAGTTCCAAGCAGAACTGCCAGAGCCTTCTGTGGAGAGAACCCCAGCCCAGACTTCAAGATGCTGACATTTGGTAAAGAAAGAGGGTTGGACATTTTATTTTGGAATGTGTCTTTTCATCAAAGAAGTGGAGATCCAACTGGATTTCCCGTCATCATCTTTTCCCTGTTGATCAAAATGCTTTTATCATATACTAAATCCCTTTACAGATCAATTCAAAAAATAATTATTGGGCATCTTTGATATGCCTGCAACTATTTCAGGTACCTGTAGTGGAGACAAGAATAGACAAAAGGTGTAAGCAGATTACCTGGTGTCTAGGAGTGGTGTGTCGGGGACAAAAGCCAAGGTGCAGGGTGAGAAGTGGAGGAGAGTGGAGTGCAATTGTCAATGTCAGGGAGGCCTCATGGAGACGGTGACCTGTGAGCAGACAAGGGAACTGGCCTGCATGTCTAGGAGGTTCAGGACAGCCCGTTCAAAGGCCCTGGTGTTGGAGTATACCATGTGTGGAGTCACTGTTGGGGGCCCATGTGGTGGTGGTGGTAGGTGGGTGAAGGAGTTGCAGAGAAAATTAGGAGAAGTCAGAGAGTAAAAGGGGTCCAGATTGTGTGGGGCCTTAAAGCCATTTTAAGAATGTTGGGTTTTACTCAGCGTGAAGTGCGGAGCATTTGGAATGCCTGGAACAGTGGCATGCCATGTTGCACTGGAGAGAGATCTCTAAGGCTGCTTGCAGCAAGGTGGGCAGGAGCAGGGAGGCCAGGCAGATGACAGTGTCTAAGAGTGGAGGGCAAGAAATGGTCAGAATATTCTAATGGCTTGGATGTGGGAGAGAGAGAAGAATCAAGAGTAACTACAGAATTGGGTCTCAGTCACTGGAAAGATGGAGTTACCATCCACTGATGTGGGAAGATCGTGGGTTTAGGGGGATGGCATGGAACTGGTGGCATCGGCTTTGCACATATTAATTTGAGATGGTCATCCGACCTCCAGGGGATGCCCAGTGGGTAGTGGGACGTCCAGGCCTGTGGTCCAGGAGAGGGCGTGGCCCCTCTGCACAAAGATACTACGTGAAAGCCCAGTGCAGGGAAAGTACACAGGGCAGAGGTGCAAAGATGAAGCCTGGGAGCGCTCCCCGGGAAAAGGTCAGGGGACAAGCAGGGACCAGCTCTCCAGCTGAGGGGAAGCCCTAGAATGTTCTGCCAGCCAAGGGACAACTGGCAGGGAGGAAACAGGGACTGACGGGATTAGAGGCTGCCCAGGCCTGTGCGGGACCTGAGGACTTCTGGCTGCGTCCATGAGGAGGGGCTCGCCACCCAGATGGGGGTCTCTTGTGTGCGGCTCCCTTGGTCCTACCACACTGCAGTCACACTGCAGCCTTAAAGCACATGCCAGTGCTTGTTCCATCTCTTTATACCGCATTACACTTTACTGTCAGATTTTTCCTGCCTGTTCCTGATTGCTTATTTTTTCCCTAAGAATTTTGGATTCAGATTATCTAGTTCTATTAGGATCCTATTAAGTCTAATTTACATGTCTGAAACTGTGTTTCTCTCCAGGATGTCTTTCCGGAAACAACAACCCCCCAGAGCAATGGTTCTCCACCGGAGGGTGAGGGGGGGTTCCCCCCATTCTGGAGAGAGTCTTGTCGCCGCTGGGCTGGCATGTAGTGGGGAGAGGCCAGGGATGCTGCTAACACCCTCCAGCGCACGTGACACCCCCACATGGATGCACCTGCTCTACACTGTCAATCACGCCACACTGGAGAAACTCGGCCTCAGGTGTCTGCGCACTGGCTCTCTGCCAAGGGCCCTTCTCTACCTCTTCTGGATTAGTAGTCGGGCTGTTTCATGGTACTCAACCTTCTCGAATGCTAAAGAGTAGGTGATACATATTGTGGAGTTTTTATTCTCTCTAGCTGCCTAGGCCCTGACCCCTTCCTGTAAGTAGGAGACCACTGGTATCCAAGGTGTCCAGTAATGTCATGGAAGCAAAATGAGCCAGACAGGTGCTTTTCCAGGTGCCCTTCCAGCCAACGTACAGGTTGTCAGATGCACTGGTGCCCCATAGTGGGGACAGGGACTGTGTCCCTGTGGGGGTGGTGGGCCTCGCACAAACAAGCCACAAAGGTTCTATGTGGCAGGATTTGGTGGCGACAGCAGGAGGTTCCTCACAGGTCATTCTGAAGCCAGGTCTGGGCACTGTTAGCTGCCTGGCACCAAGTCCTGTCTGCCTGACAATTCTGTGGGCTTTTAGATACTTTTGATCAGTTCCCTTTTACTTTTAACATCGTGTCCAATCCTGTGGCTTGCCACCAAGAATCCCGGCTGATATCCGTGGATTCGTCATAGTGAGGGAAACACCAGAGGCCAGTGAGATGTTCAACACTGATTTAACTCTGCTTTTCTACAGAAAAGTTAAATGTGAAACTTTCCGCATAAAAGAATCCGAGTGTCCTACCCCAAACCCCAAATACAGGAAGTTATCATCATGATTATGTTGCGACTGGGGAAAAGGAAAGGCTGACATTGTAGACTTCATTACCAGTCTGTGTATGAGGGATAGGATATGGACTCACGGTATAAAATTGTGGAATTGGATTTAAGAAGAAGGCCTTACCACACACACACTTATTTTGCCTTGCTTTTGGTTCTTTAGGAGTAAAGTGGCTTGGTGTGGAGTAATAAGTGACAAGTGTTTTGACACTCTGTGGAATCCATGTGAAAAGCAGTGTCAGGCAAGGAAAAGGCTATTGCCAGCACTGCTGACGGGGTGGGGCGGGAGGGAGGGGGACAGGAGGGAAGAGAGTAAAAGAAGGGAGAGAAGCACAGAAAATTCATGTCTCTGCTTCCCTGGAAGCAAAATCAATTCACATTCCTTGTCAAACAAGGACCAGCGTTCCTCACATTCGCCCCCTGCCCCTCTGGGCAACAGGACATGCTCCGTTCTGATTTCCTTCACATCTCTGGCCACCGCGGTGGTCCCCCCTTTCAAGCCCCTGCTCGTGACTTCTCCACCGTGACAGAAGGTATGGCTTCCTCCTGCCCTCTAGACATGTTTCCATTTTTGTCCCAGCATCCTTGTCCCACCAGTGAGCAGCGGGGCCAAGAAGTGCGAAAAATGCACAATGACATGAACAGCCCAGGACAGTTCAGCAAGGGGCTTCTTCAGAGACACATCTTGGCCACCTGCCCCCTGCTTGCTCAGGTGCCTCTGGCCAACGGAGAGGTGTGGGGTGGCACATCAGGAAGCAGAGAGACCATCCAGGAAACCCATGCCAGCTGTCTGCAGAACCAGATGCCACTGAATGGGGGGGGGGGGGGGCCGGGGGGATTCCATCCCATGACTCCTAGGGGACCCTGTGGAGGCTGCAGCATGAGGGTCACAAGTCTGGGAACCAGTGGTGCGCACAGCGGGTGTGGGCTGTGCTTTGTTGGACGAGCTCCATCTTTAGAATCGGGGAAGAACAATGTATACAGGCCAGTTCCATTTACACTGGGTGGTAGTATGGGAGGCTGGCTTACAGAAGAGAAAGACCTGTATGATGCACGTCGTTTTGTTTCAGCAGCCCCTGCCAACCGCCTCCCTGCAGCCCCCTCCCTTCTTCCCTGGCTGTGGGACCCCAGTTTGTAGGTATCTGACGGCAAGATTCTCAGGCCCAAAGGCTACGCCAAACTGGTCTTTTCTAGGGGCAGGTCTATACAGGTTTTGTGTGGCCTGAGCTTCCATAATTGAGGAGAGAAGGGAAGCTTTTTTCTGAGAAAGACTGTACTCTTTAGTGAATACAAACTCACATGTATTGTGACTTTTTATTTATAATGAGAAAACAAATTACAGATTTAAAAGAGCTAACATGCCACACGCCATGAAGTACCAGTGGGTGATAGCCTTTGCATTAATACGTGGCCAGTCATGCCTTTCCTCTCCAGTTTTTGGCAGCTCTGTCCTCTCTGATCACCTCTTGTTGGCACAGTGATTTTATACATTCCCACAGTCTCTCCAGCACACTTACCTAAAACTTCATTACTAAGACTTTAGAAAGCTCTACTCAGCTTCCCGGCTTGCTGTGGTGAAGACAGAATTGTAGAGCTGTTGTCAGGTCTCTGAAAACCTCTATCAAGTTCGCCCCAGACCCAAGCCAGAGGTCTTGGAAGGACTCTTCACACTTCCTCATTGTTGCTCCTGTGCACCTGCGGGCCTGTGGTGGCACAGGCCACCCTTCTGCTGTGCCACGGCCCCCGGGCCAGCACCAGCTGAACTGGTCGGGCTGGTGCCGGCATTCTTGGAAGCTGGTCCTCCACAGTAACTTCACTGTGCCCCGAAGTGGTGCCGAACCAACTTGGCTTCTCTCAGCTGGATCGCAAAAGGTGCACACTGCCCAGGGGCAGGGGGGACAGGAGCACACGGAGGCATTTTTGCCAGTTGCAGTTAACGTTTCTTTACAGATTTTACAAAACAGACAACCATGGGAGCACAATGCCGGGGCCTCTCCCAGGGCCTGGGGAGAGGCCAGGTGGTGCAAGGCCCTGAAGCTCAAGCCTCATTAGTGTCCCGATAAATCTTAGCAACAGGGTGGCAGCAAGCCCCATTCTGCGGCGGCTGGGTCTGCCAATGACATGAGGGTCTGGTGTGGGCTTGCGAGCAGAGACATGAGAGCCTTCTTGGAGGCTGTCAGGCCTGGGCTTGGCAGCTTTCTTGAACTTGGAGAGAAAAGCCAGAAATCCAGTGAAGCTGATCTGCAGCCATGACATTGTTGAACGGCTGAATTAGCCACCTCTCTGGGTTTTGTGTGTCTGACACCATCAGGTGTCTTGCCTGTTTAAGCCACTCTTCACTGGATATTCTGCTGGCGGAAGCCAAAGACACGTGCCTGGCACAGACCCTGTGCTGGAAAGAAACCCAGTGCGGTCAACCCCACATACAGCCTCTGGGCCTCAGCCCTGCTGCTTAATGCACGCCGTAGGCCTCCGTGCTCCTGGCTCTCCAACGGGGGGAGGGAGGACAAGGCTCAGTGGCCTACAGGGCCTTCGCTTCTCTCATGCCACCTGCCTTGATGTGTATTCTCACCAGAGCCCTTTTCTAGCGAGATCTTCTTTCAAGAAACTGAAAAACACCCATGTCTCCAGACTTTCCCCCCCAAATCCAAGGCAACTGAATGAGGAGGTGGAGTTTCCAGTCTGCCCCTGGCTTTCTCTGCCCTGACTGGGTTTCCTTACTGGTAGCTGGGTATGGGCTTGCTCGGGAGTGGAGGGAGCACAAGGTGTCTGTCTTCTGGGGTTGTCAAGTGGAGGGCGTCGCTTCCCACCTTTCTGCCCTGTGCCCCCCTCCATCTGCCCTTTGGGAGGTTCCCTCCCCCTCAGAGAAGTGAATGGAATGATGGGGTAACCCCTTCTAAAGTGATGACCAGGGTCTGACTGCCTGTGAGGCTTTGCAGCTGCCCCTCCAGTTTGCGGAGCAGTCCTATTTTCCTTGGTTTCCCCCGTGGAGCATTCTCCCTCTTGTTAGTGGGAAAGGGCAAGGAGAGAAAACAAAATCAGTACACAAACCAGTGCCTCCTATTCCCTTCATGAAAGCCTTCACAGACAATGAAGGTTCACTTGAGACCCAAGAACCGCTTGGCTGCCAGATCAGATAGTCTGGTCAGGTGCTGACTCACATGTCCAAGGCTTGAGAGAACTTAGAGGCTTTGTAAAGGAACTGAAGATACTACCAACAGGCTGAGGTAAGGTCAGGACAGGAAGGAACCTTCCAGAAAGGCAGCTTCAACAGTCTGAAGTGGGTAACAGTCTTGTTTATATTGTTTGCTGTGGAATACAGCATGACTGGATTTCTAGTGGGAGCACACCCACAAGGGAATTTGATTCCTGGTGGGAATCAAGCTTTAGGGACAGCCACTAAGCAGATTCCCTTCTTCATGCCCACAGAGGCTGGTCACAGCTTCCATGGCAAACAACATAGGAGAGATATCCTTGACTCTAAATGAAGCCTAAAACTCCTTTATCAAAACTACTACACATTTTGAGGAAGACTTTTTCTATGAAAGTTAAGAATGCTGGTAGTCATGACTAAAGTATTTTATCAGTGCACTGTTCAAACTGCAGTATTTCTCAAAAGTTAAAAGTTCTTGAATTTTTCAGATCTTTAGGTAGATCCATATACCGAAACGGAAACTCCCCTAAAACCATGACCTCTAATACAACAAAACGCTACTCACACCTCAAATAGGAGCTCAAATTGCAGGAGACTCAGAGATTACTAACACTAACAAAGTAGCCATAAAAGTCCTGACTGATTCGACCCACACAAAAGAGTGTGTACACACAAAAGAGTACACAATCAATGCATATGAAGAATAAACTTGAGGAGCACCTGGGTGTCTTGATCTCAGCTCAGGTCATGATCTCATGGTTTGTTGAGTTTGAGCCCCACGTCGGACTCTGCACTGATAGTGCCTGCTTGGGATTCTCTCCCTCTCCCTCTGCCCCTCTCCTGCTTGCTCACTCGCAGATTAAACTTAAAAAAAAAAAAAAAAAAAAGTGAGGTCCTGGGAGGATTTTAGCTCAAGAAAAAAAAACAAACTTGGAAGGGGAAAAAATTTTCAATTGATGTGAAATAAATATTAGGGTTACTTATTCTTTTTTTTTGAATTTTTTAAAATATTTATTTATTTTTGAGAGACAGAGAAAGACAGAGCATGTGCAGGGGAGGGGCAGAGAGAGAGGGAGACACAGAATCAGAAGCAGGCTCCAGGCTCCAAGCTGTCAGCACAGAGCCCAACGTGGGGCTCGAACCCACAAACCGTGAATCATGACCCGAGCTGAAGTCGGATGCTCAACCAACTGAGCCACCCAGGCGCCCCTGGGGTTACCTATTCTTTATTAGGAATTTCTAATTCCCACCTCAGTTAATTAGACAACTGAAATATAATGTCTTCTTCCAGAACATATCCTATATTCTCACATCAGTCCTCTCTGAGGCAATGTGAGCTCCCTTGGTGGGAGTGTTTAGCAAACAAAGCAAAAAGAGTTAGCATTGGAACCGGCTTTACTTCATTGCTAAGCAGTGCTGTTCTCCACAGCCGCGCTGGCTTGACTGCCCACCACAGCAGTGGCCCCAGTCACTACCACTTGCTACTGGGCCTGATGGCCTCTGCTTCCCCTCGGAGGTGCCCGAGAGACTCCTTAGTGAAGAATTTCTTAGGGAAGCAAGAGTGCGGCTTTATCTCAAAGCCCTGTGGATTAGAAGAAACACCAATAACAGTAGCCTGATTTCTGAAAAAAAGAGATCTGTGGAAAAGGACTAAGTTACTTCTAAGCTGATCAGTGGTTCATGACCAATTTCTCGGTCCAAAGACTTTGAACCACTCAAGTAATAGTTGTGTATCTTCATTTGATATGAGGAAAAAGGGAAATGAAAGTGTTCTCCTATTCAAGGCTTGTCTTCAGTGATTCTCTGACAGCTGGGCTGAGCAGGTAGGGAATGCTCAAGGCACAATCTAGCCAGACTGAGTTTGGGCTAAGGAATTTGTCTTCTGACTTCATAAAATATGTTCTAGCAGCTCTCACCAAGATGTCTATGGCTCATCCTCACTACTCATTCCACGATGCATCAGTCTCATTGTTTCGTCATGAGATCTCGGGGAGCCTGTTGCATGCACGGCAGCTCCATGTGCAGCCGGCCGATGCTGGATGTGAGCGTGCAGCTCAGCCAGGAGCTCTCGGGCCAGTGTTCTTGACCTAGGTGCTTCCAGGCAGAGGCGATCCCATCTGTACAAGGTCTGGTCAAGAAAGCCAGCAATCTCGTTGCTTAGCTCATCGGTTGGAGCCATCTGCAATGAGTACAGAGGAGAAAGAAAACTAAAACACTAACTAGACAGATTCATCTCTTTGTCCAGTGGACCAACCGGACCCATCCTTCCCCGAAAAGCAGCTGCATTCCTGTTAGCTTTCAATGACTCTCGTTTTGTTTTCAAGGTGATGAGCAAAGCCAGTCTGTTCTCAGAGGTTGGCCATCCAGGGAGCAGAGTCATTTCCTAATGATCACCCTCTTCTGACAGAATGGCCCCAGACTCACAAAGGCTACAAATAAGCCCCACATTTCCTGGAATGCCAGTCACAGGCTGTGCGAGTATTTGCTGTGGGGGAGCAGAGGCAAGCCGTGCTGCAGCCTGTCTGCAAAAGGCTCACACGAATATGAGAACTGGAAAGTGCTGAAAGGAAAATGCCACCTGTTTTCACACAAACAGCTTTATAAATGGCATTCTTGGGCTAGCAACCTGGGCCCACTTGCTTTTTAATAGACATCTAAGGTTTTAACACCTGATTCTCAAGGGAAGCAGGAAACACAGGAATTGTTAGTTCTGCTAAATACAGCCTCAAGGCATTCTTAGGTGTATTTTCCTAAGAATTTCAGCTCAGCAAAAAGGGAAGGGTGGGAATCTCACAACTGAATTGTGTTGAGTTTGCTGTGATTTTTTTAGACACAAGCACATTAAGAAGCCCTGATTTTGACAGTAATCTACATATTCATTTTGTGTGTGGCAGTTTCTATAGACCACCCAAATATTTAATTAGCCACAGCAGCCAAAGGTCAGCTTCCTCTCCGTCGCCACAGAGGGCCTTCTGGTAGGGTGACCGACCGCCCTCGGACTATCTCGTGGCCCTGGATACCCTTTAATCCAGGGCCACCACCTCTGACCGGCAGTCAAGGCACATGCTCAGGCAGCACAGGATACCGTGGGGCATACCTTGATGGCATTAGCTCTCTTCAACCTCAGCTGGGAGGGGCTCTGCTGGGGAGTGGAGGGCAGGCCACCAGCCTAGGTGGGGTTCACTGTGGCTCTTGGTGTCCATATTACCACTGCATGGTTTTTACTCAGAATCACAGATGCTGTGGGTAACCTCTGTCAGACACAGTCCGTCTCTGTGGATGAAACTGCATAAGCCTACCTGAGACACCTTAAAAGAGTTAATGTACTTCCTAGACCCCAAGTGCAGAGAGACTGCCATTGATCCCAGGGCCTCCATTGGGCTGGAAGCACCGCAGTGGCACAGCCATGACAACTGACTGTGGAGGCCGGCCACTTGGACCTCGTGTCATCTTTATGAGACAGCTCAACCTCCACACTGTTCCACTCATGATCTCTAGTCACACGTGTCCACCTCCCTGCAGCTGAAGTAGGCAATCTGCATTGTTGGCTGAATTTAAGTTCATTTGAGTTCAACAACTACAGAACTTAACTCTGCGTTTCAGATGCTAGCTAACTTTTTACCTGTGACTGCTGTGGTCCAGCAACAAAGACAGAAGGAGAAGGAGGGAGAAACATGAGCTCAGAGCAGGACAGAAGGCAGAGAGAGCAAGCCTCAGGGGCAGGAGGAAACCGAACACCGCCTGAGCTGCTTGTGCCTCATCCGGGTCAAAGAGGTGCAGAGGAAGGGAGCACGTGAAGATGGCAAACAAGTGAGTGGGGCAAGAAACGTAGGAGCCAGAGGAGGAGAAGACTGCACGAGAAGAGACAGGGCTTCTGAAGAATGAGTTCAGTGGAAATTCTCAGAAGCCCAGGACAGGCAGAAGCTGATCGCTGGGGCCTGTGCAGGAGCCAAAGGAAGTGGTTCGTAGGGAGTGTCCTACGGCAAAGGCTGGGGCACAGGAACATATGGAGGCCTCAAGAGACAGGGTTCAGACACGCAGCCCCCTCTGTCCACAGCATAGAGTGCTCCCCAAAGCTGGTGCTGGGAGAAGAGGGATAAGATAGGGCACAGGCCCAGGAACTGCTCTGCTTGGGCCTGAGTTCACATCAAAGCTGGGTCAGGGCTGGGGTCCTCAGGGCAGCTGGAAGAGAAAGGCCGTCCTACCAAAGCCAACACTTCTACCATCTGGCCACTGCCTGCTCCCGGCCAAGCAGCCTGGCCCAGGGCTCCTGCCAGGGTGCTTCCAGAGAGAGGAACTGATGAAATGGGGGGACGAGGAGAAACCCATGAGAAGCTGGCACCGTGTGGAGGACTCCTGCCCTCTGTTCTGTTTGTAGCTGCATTAGCCAAGCTGTCTTCAACCTGTCATGGGGCCACTGCAGGAAGCCTTCCAGTTAAGAAGTGTGGTATGTTACTAAAAATAGTTTCAAAACACCTGCAAGGACAGTGTCTAGGAGGCTCTCTCGGCCATGATGGGCTCCAAGGTGCCCAGACAGCTAGCACCTGCTAAGAGGCCAATGTGTAAAGAGGAATATTGGTGCTTTTCCTTCAATGATTTTTTTTTGCAGCTGAGCTGACTTACGATATTTTATGAAGATTCACCAGGTTTTCAAACTTCCCTCAACCTCACGCACAGGTCTGCAGCTGGACTATTTTGTGAGAATGCACGGCACAACCTGAATTTGTGGAACACTCTAGCTCCTTATTCACGGCAGCTTCTCTGTGGGAGAGACTTAAAGGTGGTCCATTCTGAATGTGACTGTTTCCCCAGAATGGGTGAATATGTGACTGGAATAACTGGGTGTCTCTGAGGAGCATTCTCTGGGCCACTTTCTTCCTTTCACACCCCATGAGCAAGGCCAGGCCCACCATCATCTCTCTGGCCTGTAAAGCAAGGCAGACTCCAGCAAGGGTCTGCTTCTCTATTCCCAAGGTGACAGAATTGGAGACCAGCAGAACAGGAGTTCCCCAGGGAGAAGGAGGGCACAGGCTCCAGGAGGAAGGGTTTGAGTCCCAGCTGCCAGGCTTGAGAAGGCTCCCCTCAGGGCTGTGGTTCCATCCACAGGTACTGAGGACACGGACAGAAGGTCAGAGATCAGGTGACAAAAAATGCCACCAATGCTTTCATGATTCAAAAGTGCCTGCTGTTGACTTATAATGTTGAAAAATAATTAGTTGAAAAACTAATATCCTATCAGTTTCAGGTTTACATCATAGTGATTTAATATTTTTATACATTATGAAATGATGTGATATCTAGTTATCATCTGTCATCACACAAAGTTATTACAATAATGACTATATTTCCCATGCTGTACATGACAGCCTCATGGACTTTATTCATTTGTTTTATTTTTTAGATTCCACATATAAGTGAAGTTGTATGATATTTGTCTTTCTCTGTGTGACATATTTCACTTAGCATTATACCCTCTAGGTCTACACATGTTGTCACAAATGGCAAGATCTCATTCTTTTCTATGACTGAATAATATTCCACTGTGTACATATATCACTTCTTTATCCATTTATCTACTGATGGACTCTTAGGGTATTTCCATATCTTGGCTATTGTACATAATGCTGCAAAAAACATACGGGTGCATGTATCTTTTAAATTAGTGTTTTTGTTTTCTTTAGGTAAACAACCAGTAATGGAATTACTGGATTGTAAAATAATTCTATTTTGAAATTTTTGAGGAACCTTCATACTGTTTTCCACAGTGGCTGCACCAATCTATATTCCCACAAACAGTGCACGAGGTTTCCTTTTTCTCCACATCCTCACTAACACTTGGTTTTGTCTTAATTTTAGCCATTCAGACAACGTCTAAGGTGGCATCTCACCGTGATTTGGATTCACACTTCCCTGATGATTAGGGATACTGAGCATCTCCTCATGTCTGTTGACCATCTGTATGTCCTTCTTAGGAAAAATGTCTATTCAGGTCCTCTACCCATTTTAATTGGATAATTTGCATTTTTGGTGTTGACTTGTGTAGGTTCTTTATATATTGTGGATATTAGCTTTTTATCAGATATCATTTGCAAATATCTTCTTCCATTTAGTAGATTACCTTTTCATTTTGTTAATGGTTTCCTTCACTCTGAAAGCTTTTTACTTTGGTATAATCCCAATTGTCTACTTTTGCTTTTGTTTCCCTTGCCTGAGGAGACATATCTAGAAAAATGTTGCTGAGATCAATGTCAAAGGAATTACTACCTATGTTTTCTTCTGGGAGTTTTATGGTTGTAGGTCTCATATTTGTTTTTGATCCATTTTGGGTCTTTTTTTTGTGTATGGTGTAAGACGGTGGTACAGTTTCATTCTTTTGCATGTAGTTGTCCAGTTTTTCCAGCACTATTTAGTGAAGAGACTGTCTTTTCCTCATTGTAGATTCTTGCCTTTGTCATAGATTAGTTGACCATATAAGTATGGGTTTATTTCTGGGATCTCTGCTCTGTTCCAATTATCTGTGTGTCTATTTTTGAGCCAGTACCATAGTGTTTTGATTATTATAGCTTTGTAGTATATCTTGAAATCTGGGACTGGGCTTTGTTCTTTCGCAAGATTACTTTGGTTATTCAGTGTCTTTTGTGGTTCCATACAAACGTTCAGTTTATTTGTTGTAGTTCTGTGAAAAATACTATTGGTATTTTGATAGGAATAGCACTGAATCTACAGACTGCTTTGGGTAATATGGACATTAATTCTTCCAAGCTATGAGCATGGTATATTTTTCAGTTTGAGTCATCTTCAATTTCTTTCATCAAAGTAGTACTGTTAGATTGTTTGAGATCTTTCATTGATGAAAGTAGTTTTCAGAGTATAGGTCTTTCAACTTCTTGGTTAAGTTTATTCCTGGGTATTTAATCTTTTTGGTGCAACTGTAAATGGAATTGTCTTCTTTTTCTTTCTGCTACTTTCTTGTTAGTATATAGAAATGCAACAGATTTCTGCATATTAATTTTGTATCCTGAAACTTTATGGAATTCATTTATTCTTAATTTTACTTTTTAAAAAATGTTTATTTATTTTTGAGACAGAGAGCACGAGCAGTGGAGTGGCAGAGAGAGAGGAGGGCAGAGGATCCAAAACGGGCTCTGTGCTGACAGCAGACAGCCTGATTGATGCAGGGCTCAAACTCAAAAACCATGAGATCATGATCTGACCTGATACTTAACAGACTGCACCACCCAGGCACCCCTCATTTATTAATTCTAATAGTTTTGCTGGTAGAGTCCATGGTTTTCTATGTATGGCATCATGTCATATGTGCAAACTGTGACAGTTTACTTCTTCCTTATCAATATGGATGCATTTTATTTCTTTTTCTTGTCTGACTGCTGTAGATAGGACTTCCAGTACTATTTTGAATAAAACTGGCAACAGTAGATGTCCTTGTTTTGTCCCCAATCTTAGAGGAAAAGCTCTCAGTTTAACTTTCTCTATTGAGTATGATGTTAGTTGTGGGTTTGTCATTTATTGAGATACCTTCCATTTAAACCTATTCTGTTGAGAGTTTTTATCATAAATGGGTGCTTAATTTTGTCAGGTGCTTTTTCTGCAAACATTAAAATGACTATGATTATTATGCTTTATTCTGTTAATGTGGTATATCACATTGATTGATTTACAAGTATTGAACTATGCTTGCATCCGTGGCATATATCCCACTTGATCATGGGGATTGTACTTTAAAAAATTTGTTTTTATTTTTGAGAGAGGGAGGGGGAGGGGGAGGGGGAGGGAGAGGGAGAGGGAGAGGGAGAGGGAGGGGGAGGGGGAGGGAGGGAGGGAGGGAGGGAGAGAAAGAGAGAGAGAGAATGAGGGGGAGAGGGGCAAAGAGAGAGAGAAAGAATCTGGAGCAGGCTCCAGGCTCTGAGCTGTCAGCACAGAGCCTGACGTGGGGCTCAAACTCACAAACCACTCAAGATCATGACCTGAGCCAAAGTCATGGCTTTTGACTGCATTTGCCATGACTGACCCACCCAGGCACCCCATGGGAAACTGTACTTTTAATTCTGTTTTATGGCCTAATGTGTGATCTGGACAATGTTCCATGTGAAACTGAAAATTCAATTCAATTTGCTAATATTTTGCTGAGGAATTTTGAATCTATGTTCATCAATAATATTGGCCTGTAATTTTCTTTTTTTTGTGCCTTTGGTTTTGGTATGAGGGTAATGGCCTCATAGAATGTATTTGGAAGTTTTCCTTCCTCTTTCATATTTTTGGAATGGTTTGAAGAGAATAGGTATTAACTTTTCTTTAAATGTTTGGAAGAATTCACCAGTGAATCCATTTGGTCATAGATTTTTATTTGCTGAAAGTTTTCTGAAAACTGATTCAATTTCATTATGGTAATTAGTATGTTCATATTTTCTATTTCTTCCTGATTCAATTTGGGAAGATTATGTTTCTGGGAATTTATTTATTCTAGATTGTTCAATTTGTTGGCATGTAATTTTTCATAATAGTCTCTTATAATCCTTTGTATTTTGGTGGTTCTGATTGTTACTTCTCCTCTTTCATTTCTAATGTTTATTTTTTTATTTCTGAGAGAGAGACAGAGCATGAGCAGGGCAGGGGCATTGAGAGAGGGAGACACAGAATCAAAAGCAGGTTCTGTGAGCATAGAGCCTGACAGGGGCTCAAACTCACAAACCATGAGATCATGACCTGGGCCAAAGTTGGGTGCTTAACCAACTGAGCCACCCAGTTGTCCTGTCCTCTTTCATTTCTGATTTTTTTTTTATTTAAGTTTTTTCTTTTTCTGCCTAAAGGTTTACCAATTTTGTCTAACTTTTCAAAGAACTAGCTCTTGGGTTCACTGATCTTTTTTTTCCTTTCTTTTCCTTTTTTTTTTTTTTTACTCTCAATTTCATTTATTTCTGCTCTGATCTTCATTATTTCTTTCCTTAGACTAACTTTGGGCTTTGTTCTCTTTCAAGTTCCTTTAGGTGTAAGTTTAGATGGTTTGAGATTTTTTTTTTGTTTCTTACAGTAGATCTGTATTGCTATAAACTTCCCTCTTAGAACTACTTTCATGGCATCTGAAAGATTTTGGACCATTGTGTTTGCATTTTGCCTCTGTGTATTTTTCTGATAGCCCTCTCTGATTTTCTTCATTGACCCATTGGTTGTTTAACAGCAGGTTGTTTAGCCTCCACATGTTTGTTTCTTATTTTTCTTTTCATTTTTTCTTGTTATTGGTTTCTAGTTTCATACCATGGTTGTTGGGAAAGATGCATGGTATGATTTCAATCTTCTTAAATTTACGGAGACCTGTTTTGTGGCCTAACGAGTGATTTATCTTGGATAATGTTCTATGTGCACTTGAAAAGATTGTGTATTCTGGTATTTTGGGGTGTGATTTTCTGTATATATGTAAGTCCATCTGGTCTAGAGGGTCATTCAAAGACACTGTTTCCTTATTGACTTTCTGCCTGGATGATCTAGTTATTGGAATAAGTGGGATATTAAAGTCCCCTACTATTATTAGCAATTTCTCCCTTTATGTCTGTTAATATTTGCTTTATGTATTTAGATGCTTCAGTGTTGGGTACATAGATATTTATAATTATTATACCCTCTTGGTAGATTAATCCCTTTACCATTACATAATGCCGTTGTCTCTTGTTACAGTCTTTGTTTTAAAACCTATTTTGTCTCATATGAGTATTATTACCTCACTTTTCTTTTTTTTGTTTCCATTTGCATGAAATATCTTTTTCCATTCCTTCACTTTCACTCTGTGTCTTTAGGTCTGAAATGAGTCTCTTGTAGGCAGCATGTAGACGAGGGTCTTGAGTATTTTTAAATCCACTTCATCACCTATTGTCTTTTAATTGGAGCATTTAGACCATTTACATTTAAAGTAATTATTGATAGGTATGTATATATTGCCATTTTGTTCATTGTTTTCTGTTGTTTTTGTAGTTCTTCTCTATTTCTTTCATCTCTCCTTCTCTTTCCTTATGATTGACAGCTTTCTTTAGTGTTATGCTTGGCTTTCTTTCTCTTTATTTTTTGTGTATCTACTATAGGTTTTTAGTTAATGACTACAATGAGGTTCGTGCATAACATTCTAGTTATATAGCAATCTATACTAAATTGATAGTCATTTAGTTTGAACACATTCTAAAAGAACTTCCTTTTTACCATCCCATCCAAGGTTATATATGTACTACTACTTTTTGCTACTTTTGTCTCATAACCTTCAAGTTATAAGTTATTGTTCTGCTATCTTTACTATGTGTTTCCTTTTACTCATGAAATTTTTTCCTTTTATAATTTTCTTATTTCTGATTATGGCCTTTTATTTTCCACTTAAAGAATTCCCTTTAACATTTTTTTTGTAAGGCTGGTTTAGTGATGATGAACTACTTTGACTTTTCTCTGGGAAACTCTGTTTCAATTCTGAATGATAATCTTCCAAGAGAGTATTCTTGCTTGTATGTTTTTTTTACCCTTTCATCCTTTTGAATCTATCATGCTGCCACTCCCTTCCGACCTGGCAAAGTCTCTGCTGAAAAGTCAGTTGAAAGCCTTATGGAGTTTCCCTTTATGTTACTAGTTGTCTCTTCTTACTTTTAAAATTCTCTCTTCATCTTTAATCTTTAACATTTTAAATTAGTATGGTCACGGTGTGGACTTCCTTTGGTTCATCTTGTTTGAAATTCTTTGTGCTTCCTTAACCTGGATGTCTGTTTCTTTCCCCACTTTAGGGTAGTTTTCAGCTATCATTTCTTCAGATAAATTTTCTGCCCCTTTCTCTCTTCTTTGTTCACTTGATGTTGTCCAAGACAGCCCTTAACCTCATATAAAAAAAGTCTTCTGTTCATCTTGGGTGTTGTTCTATTACCCTGTCTTCCAGATCACTGATCCATTCTTCTAATCTACTGTTGATTTCCTCTAATGTATTTTTCATTTATTTATTTTTCATTGATTCATTCTTTAAGTTTATTTATTTATTTTTGAGAGACAGAGAGAGAATCCCAAGCAGGCTCTGCAATGTCAGCATGGAGCCCTAACCCATGAACTGTGAGATTGTGACCTGAGCTAAAACCAAGAGTTGGACACTTAAACAACTAAGTCACTCAGGTGCCTCTGATTCATTCTTATTTATATTATCTATGTCTTTGTTAAAGTTCTCAGTAAATTAACTGAATTTTCTCTCCATTCTGGTGAGTATCTCTAGGATCATTACTTTGAACTCCTTATCAGGAAGACTGGTAATCTCCATTTCATTTAGCTTTTTTCCTGAGTTTTGTGCTTGTTATTTTGTTTGGAGCATATTTTTCCATCTCTTCATTTTGCCTGGCCTGTATTTTGATGAATTCAGTTAAACAGTTAATTCTCCTCAACCTGAAAGAATGGCCATCTTCTGTGTAGACAATGTAGGCCTGGTGACTTTGGCTGGCTGCTTAGATCTGTGTCTAGGTAGGTTGCAGTCCCAAGATGCTCAGTACAAGGGGCTCCTGATGGGGCAGCAGAGGCCAAGGTGGGAATAGGCTGGGAGGGCCCAGGATGCCCTGCACTGGGGGTATCTTAGCAAATTGTCTGGAACCAAAGTAGTGCTGTCCTGCATCTGTGTCACCTTGGTGAGATGGCTAGAGCTACAGTGAATGCTGACCAGGGGTACCCTTGTCGGCACTGTGCTGAGGCCACCTTGGTGGGAAGGCTTGGGTTAGTATGGGCTAGGGACCCAGGCTCACTGTGGTGATAGGCTGGCTGGGGCACCTGGACCCTGCTCCCATCCATGCTACCGAGGTGGAGGGGGAGTGTAAACCATGGCACTTGACAGGCCCTTTGATCCAGAGAGTTCCACCAGACCACCCCTCACCCCTTACCCCCCAAAACACACACACTGGCAGGGTTCTAGAGCTGGAGCCTTTATGTTCTAATTGTTCTTTTAAACCACAGGTTTTTGTTTTTTGTTTTTGTTTTTTCCTATTTCACAGGTGTCTGGTGCTGTGTGGGCTAGAGGCATGGGGCTTGCTGAGGTGGCAAGCTGGCTGTGGTGCCCAAACACTGGCCAGTCTATGCTATGAAGATGAAGGGAGAACGTAAATCATGGTGCTCACCAGCCTCTTAAACCCAAAGAATTCCAGCAGCTCCCCCACCATTTGGCAGGGGTCTAGGGCTAATTCCTCTATATTTTAGTTAGCCTTTTAAACCATGACTTTTTTCTTCTGTGCCCCAGGGCAGATGAATCTACTTATGGTACTGAGGGACCCTCTCCACTGTAGTTTGCAGTGTGTGTTCCCTTTATTACCATGTCTCCATCTCTCTTGCCATTCTCTATGGCCTATCTTTTGTTGTGCAGAAGCTTTTCAGTCAGCCTTCAGTTTTTCAGGAGGAATTGCTCTATAAATAGGCATAGGTTTGGTATGTCTGTGGAATAGGTGTCTTCCTATATTGCCATCTTGAACCAGAATTTATGACTTACTTATTTTATAACTGTAAATTTGTACTTCTTAATCCCCTTCATCTACTTTGCGCCCCCCCCCCCCCCCCCCCGCACTCCCTAACCACCATTCTGGTAACTATCAGTTTGTTCTTTGTATCTATGAGTCTGTTTCCATTTTTTCTTATTCATTTGTTTTGTTTTTAATTTTTACTTTTTTCTTAAATAGTTAAAGACATTTTATCTATCTATCTATCTATCTATCTATCTATCTATCTATCTAAGGTAAGCTCTTGTAGGGCTTGAACTCATGACCCTGAGATCAAGAGTTACATGCTCTGCCAGCTGAGCCATCCAGGCGCCCGTTTTGTTTTTTAGGCTCCACATATAAGTGAAATCATCTGGTATTTATCTTTCTCTTTTATTATTATTTTTTAGTCTTTCTCTTTATTATTTCACTTAGCACAATACCCTCAAGGTCTACCCATGTGTTTGCAAATGGCAACATTTCATTTTTTTTCATTTTTTTATGGCTGAGTAATAACAGTCCATATACATACCATATATAACCTTTTTATACATTCATCTATTGATGGACACTTAGGTTGCTTCCATATCTGGGCTATTGTAAATAACGCTACAATGAACATAGGGGTGCAACGTGTTATCTCTTCGAATAGATGTTTTCATTTTCTTCAGATAAATACCTGGAAGTAGAATTCCTTGATGGTATGGTAGTTGTATTTTTAAATTTCTGAGTGACTTCCATATTGTTTTCTATAGTGGCTGCACCAATTTACATTCTTACCTACAGGGTATATAAGGTTCTCTTTTCTCCATATCCCTGTCAACTCTTCCTTTTTGTCCTTTTGATGACAGCCTATCTGATAGGTGTGAGGTGATATCCCATTGTAGTTTTAATTTGCATTTCCCTGAGGGCTAGTGATGATGAGCATCTTTTCAAGTGTCTCTTGGCCATCTGTATTTCTTTGGAAAAATGTCTTTTTAAGTCCTCTGCCCAACTTTTATCAATTTTTTTAAAGTTGTGAAAGTTCTTTATATATTTTGGATATTAACCCCTTAGCAGATGTATGATTTGCAAATATCTTCTCCCATTCAGTAGGTTACTTTTTCATTTTGTTGATGGTTTCCCTCACCACGAAAAGGCTTTTTTTAGTTTGACATAATCCCATTTGTTTTATTTTAGCTTTTGTTGACCTTGCCTGAGAAAACTGGTCCAACAAAATACCACTAAGAATGATGTCAAAGAACTTACTGCCTATGTTTTTTTCTTCTAGGAGTTATATGGTTTCAGGTCTTACATTCAAGTCTTTAATCCATTTTGAATTTATTTTTACATATGGTATAAGATAGTGGTCCAGTATTCCCAACACCATTTATTGAGTGTCTTTTCCCCATTGTATATTCTTGCCTCAATTTTTGTAGATTAACTAACTGTATATATGTGGATTTATTTCTGAACTCTCTATTCCATTGATCTATATGTCTGTTTGTGCCAGTTCCATACTATTTAATTACTAAAGCTTTGTAGTATAGTTGGAAATCAGGGCATGTGATACCTCTAGTTTTGTTCTTTCTCAAAACTGCTTTGGCTATTTGGGATCTTTTGTGGTTCCATACAAAATTTAGGATTGTTTGTTCTAGTTCTGTGAAAAATGCCATTGGTATTTTAATGGGGATTGCAATGAATCCGCAGATTGCTTTGGGTAATAACTGTAACAATATTAATTCTTCCAATCAATGAACATGGAATATCTTTCCATTTATTTGTACTGTCTTCAATTTCTTTCATCAGTATGTTATAGTTTTCAGAGTACAGGCCTTTCATCTCTTTGGTTAAATTTATTCCTATGTATTTTAGTCTTTTTGATGCAATTGTAAATGGGATTGTTCACTTTTTGATGTTTCATTTCTGTAGGGTAATTTTGTATCCTGTGACTTTACTGAATTCATTTATTAGTCTTAATGGTTTTTTGGTGGAGTCTTTATGGTTTCTTAAATATAGTATCATGTCATCTGCAAATAGTGACAGTTTTATTTCTTCCTTACCAATTTCGATGTCTTTTCTTTATCTTGTCTGATTGCTATGGGCAGGGCCTCTAGTACTACGCTGAATAAAAGTGGTGAGAGTAGGCATCCTTGCCTTGTTCCTGGATCTTAGGAGCTGTATTGCTATGAACTTCCCTATTACAACTGCTTTTGCTGTGTGTCATAAATTCTGGAAAGTTGTTTCCATTTTCATTTGTCTCATAGTATTTCATTTGTTTCAGGTGACAAAAATGGCTCTAATATCTTCATGATTCAAAAGCACCTGCTGTTGACTTTTTGAAATAGCTTTTAATTTTAGAACAGTTTTAGACTTCTAGTTTACTGAAAAGATAATACAGAAAGATCCCATATCTCCAACATCTGGTTTTCCATTAACATCTTAAATTAGTATAGTACATTTATCACAATTAATAAACTGATATGGATACATTTTATTAACCAAAGGACAGACTTTTTCTAATCTCCCCAGTTTTTCCATAATGTCCTTTTTCTGTTCCAGGATAATATCTAAAATAGTACATTATATTCAGTTTTCATGTCTCCTTATGCTCTTCTTGGCTTTGACAGTTTCTAACACTTTCCTTTTGATGATGGACTGGACAGTTTTGAAGAGTGCTACATAGGTATTTTTGTCATTTGTTTTTCTCATTATTAGACTGGGATTATAAAAGTTTAGGGGAGGAAGATCACAGAAGTGCCATTTTCATCACATTATATTAAGGGTACTTATAGTCAACATGTCTTATGACTGTCATGTTGACCTTGATCACTTGGCTGAGATAGTGGCTGAAAAGTGACTATTATTACTTATAGCTGGCCAGAGGTAATGTTGGTTGATGTCAAGGTCTATGGACACATGGACATTTTTTTTTAGCTCTTAGCCTTCTGTCTGAACATGAGAGGCAGGACTAACAGGCTGGCTGCTGTGGCCTGCCTGCTCCATGCTGACTGTTTTACCAGGACTGAGAACCTCCTGGGTGCTGGTTTCTGAGGTTCTTGGCAGTCCTACTTATCACTGGGACTCTCTTCATATTCACATTCAAACAGAACCTGCCCAGGGAAAGGAGCAAGAAGGGGCTCTCTGGATGCTGAGAACATTCCTGATTTGGTTGCTGGCTGCATGGTTATTTTTGGTTTATGAACATTAATCAAGCTGTATGTTTTCTGTATGTATATTATTTGTCAGTAAAAAATAAAAACAAAAGCAAATAAAAATTCCAAAAGCTAGCATGTGGACGCTTTTTAAATTTGGTCTTTTAACCCTTTTGAAGTGGACAGTTCATTGGCATGACGTAAATTCACAATATTGTACAACCATCACTACTATCCATTTCTAGAACTTTTTTTCATTATCCAAAACAACTCTCCTTTCCTCTCCCCTGCCCAGCTCCTGGTAACCTCTATTCTACATTTTGTCTCTATAAATTTGCATATTCTAGGTACCTCATAAAAGTGAATCATATAGCATGTGTCCTTTTGTGTCTGGCTTAGTTTACTTAGAATAATGTCCTCAAGGTTCATCCATGTAGTAGCATATATCAGAATTTCATTCTTTTTTAAGGCCCAAAAATACCCCATTGTATATATAGACCATATTTTATTTATCCATTTATCTGTTGATGGACACTTGGGTTGTTTCTACCTTTTGGCTATTGTGAATAATGCTGTTATGAACAGGGTGGCCAGGTGTTTAATTCTATTAATTCTTTTACACAGAAGTAGAATTGCCAGATCATATAGTAATTCTATGTTTAACTTTTTCAGGAACTATCAAACTCTTCCACAGCGGCTGTACCATTTTAGCATTCCCAACTGGAAATATAGGAGTGTTCCAATTTCTCTACATCCTCACCAACACTTGTTTTTTCCATTTTGTTTGTAATAGCCATCCTAGAGGGTGTGGAATGTTACCTCATCATGGGTTTTAATTTGCACCTCCCTAATGGCTAATAATGTTGAGCATTTTTTCAGGTGGTTATTAGCTATTTATGATCTGTTGTCCATTTTTGAATTGGGTTTTTGCTGTTGTTGAGTTGTAAGAATTCCCAATATATTCTGGATACTAACCCCTTTGTCAGATACGTGATTTCCAAATATTTTCTTCCCATTCCTGAGTTTGTCTTTTCAGTGTCTTGCTTGTATCTTTGATGAACAACATGTTTTAATTTTGATGAATTTCAGTTTATCTATTTTTTGTTGGTGGTGCCTGTGCCTTTGGGGACATTATCCAAGAAGTCATTACCTAACCCAATGCCATGAATGATACTCACTTTTGACTTGGACCATTCTTTATCCCTCATGTCAGCTGGGTTTCAGAAAGAATTCTTTGTAATTAGCAAACACTGTTTTTTTAATTAACAAAATTTTTTGGATTGCTATAGTGAACACTTCTCACTGAAGTCTTGTCTGTCTTCATGACAAATGTAACTGAAAGAGTAAGTACATGGGAAGACAGAAGACCTAGCTTTACTATGGACTCTGACAGTAATTGTGACCTCTTTTTTCAGAGCCTCCATTTTCTTCCTTATTATGAAGGTGTCACAAGGGGCAGGCTCTGGGGTCCATCCCAACTTTCAACTTCATTGCCTGTCCATCCATGTTTGGACAGCACCCTGGTACACATACTTGTCAAAGGCCAGGCAATCCTCATACCTGGAATGCAAATGAGAATTAGCACACTATTAAAGGGGAGACTTACAAGGGTGATGACTTCTCGAGCAATCGCATGGCCTCCAGGAGCCCAGAGCAGGAAGTTCAGGAGGAGGTGCCTGATCAGCTGTTGACATGAAGGTGGTCTGGGGTCTCTGTCTTGGCTCTCTGCAGCTGCTGCCTGTAGATCCCTGGCTGAGAGAGCTGGACTTCTGAGCAGCTTCTTGAGGTGGCTGAGCACTGCCTTTACCTCTACCTGGGAAGTATAATTTCAAAGGTGAGAGATTAGGGAAGAGTCAGGACCTGTATGGTTCTAGGATTTATTTGGGACTTTGAAGTAAGCCCTAGAAAGAGGAGAGGACTGGCGACCTAGGGAAGGCAGACAGAGGCGACTCATGTCTGAGCTTATACTCTGTTCCACACAAACCCAAATGGGCGTAATGGAAATTTCTTGACTTTCTTTCGTCTTGCTAAGCAGCCAAGGCACCACGCCAGGAATTGACCTTTTTTTTTTTTTTTTGTAAGAAAAGAGACGGAGAAAAATCCTCAGCAGAATGTAGTCAGATTTTTATATTGTGGGAAAAGGAACAAAAGGCTCCTTGAAGACTTGCTCTCTATCATAGCCACAAATCAATTAAAGCCCCATGCAATTGGACCTCCACTGAGCCAATGTTCTGATAAGAATGAGGTTTGCCTTTTGCCTTTTGTTATCTCTGAGGGGAGGAAACACACACATACACACACACACCACATTTGTTTTGTTTTAGACACTGGGACAGTGTTCATACATGTTGAAAGCATAAGCAGAGGTCACAAGTCTGTAGAATTCACATAATGTGATCGTTATAGGTCTGTGGGTTGTTTTTGCATAAAAAATACTTATTTCATGCTGAGACTTCTGCTTGCTATAAGAATAGTACATCAAGATGTGACGTGGAAAACAAAGAAAAACTGAAAGCCATAGATCCAAAATGCCACATGGAACTCATGAACAGCTATGTTCCATCATTTTCGAAAGAGTACTCAGGCCTATTCTGAGAATTCCCATGACCAATTTTATGGATTTTGTGTGAGTCGTCTTTTTTTTCCCCTGGAAGTTAAAGCCTCATTCAATGAAGTCTGTCATAAACTCCAATACACTAGGAGTGCTGTGTGAGCTATTCTGACCACAATCCAAGACCGTGAGAAACTGTACCATGGGGCTCTTCCACGGAGAATGGCAGCGTTCCAACAGGAGAGGGCTACTCTCTCACCACCTCCTCTGTCAGCTGGGCCCAGCCTGCCCTCATCTGATGGCGTCTATGGGAGCCCAAGACCATCTTACCATCTAAAAGGTCTGCACAAATGTCAGGGCTTAGGAAGCTATGCCTTCATATCCATTTTCTTCTTGACTGGCATTTGATTTTCTACCCTTGTTCAGTACTGGTTGTCTTCATCCCAGACCATCTTTCCCTTCAAATGCCTTCCACATCCATAAGCTTTCACCTGACATGCCAAAACTTTAAATGCTTTTTAATTTGTTTTTAGTAAAAGAGATAAGCTTTCTTTTCTAAGGATTACTTTTTATCCTGCATTATAAAAATTTACATATGCTCACTAGAAAGTCTGAACAACAAGGTATGATGTACCTCCACCATCCAAATGAAAGATCAGATCTAACTTAATCTCAGGCTGGTCTTGCTCCATTTTCTCCAGGGGAGATGGAGGAAACCAGGTTCACAACCTTCTCATCTTTTCCCCGGGCCTTGTGAACCCAGAGCTCACTATGTGCCATGTTTGCTTACACTTCTCACAATGCACTGTGAGTAATTTCACGTATCTATGACATAAAGTCTTTGAGAACATGATTTTTCATGGCAGAATGTTAGTCCATGGTTAGAATATGTCACAACTTATTTAGTCAGTTCCATACTATTGAAAGTTTAGGCCATTTCTAACATCTGCAATTACAACAATGCTATAATGATATTCTTATACATAAATCTTTGTATGGATCTCTAATTCCTTCCCTAGGATAATTCCTAGAGGTGGAATAACAAAGTCAGAGTATGAACCCTGGCTTAATTCTTATGGGTATTCAAACACAGGCATTTTGTGTGTTTTTCTTTTTTTTTCAATATATGAAATTTATTGTCAAATTGGTTTCCATACAACACCCAGTGCTCATCCCAAAAGGTACCCTCCTTAATACCCATCACCCACCCACCCTCCCCTGGCATTTTGTGTTTTTATCATGATTAAATTCAAAGTTAGCAAAAGAAGATGAACACTGGCTGGCAGCAAACAGGGTCTGCAGAGAGAAGGGCGCGTCTTTGTGTGGCAGTTGCCCTTGCTTCCCCGTTACTGAACCTCAAGGATGGCCAGTGGAGGCTGGCCCACAATACGCTGTCAGGGCTGAGCGATTAACCAGGATTTAATGACACCTTTTGAGGAAAGGGCACAGATGTTGTCAGGCTCATTCAAATCTCACAATAAACATGCGTTCAAAGGCAGCTCACAGTTTGTTTTTCAAGTCACCCAACAGACCATCAAAGGGATTTAAAGTTCACAAAACCCAGGAGAGAAAGAGGTATGTATTACTAAACTAGGAAAACTGGGCTCACTTGCTCCCCAGGATGTCACACACACCAGTGCCTCAGGTTGGGCACCAAGGAGGAAGAGGCTTTAGGCTCACAAACATGAAACGTGTCTTCAGTCACGAGACAGATAGCCCCTCTCACAGGATAGCTAAGAAGGAAGCTAACATGCTGGTGCTAAACTACTCTGAGTGAACTAATCTATTTTTATCCAGTATGCTACAGCATCCCTGCAGTAAGAACTATGTACAGATTTAAAAAAAAAAAAAAAAAAGCCAAGGTAAGTATTAGACATGCCAATGCAGAACTTTCTAGAAATTACCTTTCTTTTGGACAATTTATTTCTCTACCTTTCAAAAGTGAATCTCTGTCCGTTTCAATGATTGATCAGGAATTTAACATATAACTTACTAACTTACCTTATAAGGAATCAAATATAAAGTATATATAACAGGGCTTTGAAAATCATTAGTGCTATATACATTTTAACTATTATCACTAAAAATAAGATAATGAAAACATAATTAGGATTTCTCTTAATAAGTTTAAGTTTAATGTGATATTTTAAAAGGGAGATAGAAAGCTTTCTTCTTAGTCATAAAGCAACCCTCAAACACATATGTGGATTATGATAATTTCTTAAAAACGTATTTTTGATCCAAAATAAATTATCACCAAATTTCAACTTTTTAAAATCTAAAACTCTTTCTTTCCTTTGCCATGCAAGTATTCGTTCATTTTTTTAAATGTTTATCCATTTCTGGGAGAGAGAGACAGAGAGACAGAGAGAGAGAGAGACAGACAGTGTATGCAGGGGAGGGGCAGAGAGAGAGATGGAGACAGAGAATTTCAAGCATGACATGGGGCTCGAAACCACAAACTGTGAGATCAAGACCTGAGCCGAAATCAAGAGTCGGACACTTAACCAACCGAGCCACCCAGGCATCCCATGCCATGTGAGTCTTTAAATAAGAAAAATATACAGACATATCTGTACTAGTCTCTGCTTTTTTCAAACAGAAAACATGAAGCAAATAGGAAACTTACTCTCTACATAAAGAAACTTGCTCCCTTTAATTATTAAAATTAGCAAAAAGTGTTAGCAGCTAAAGTTTTAAAAACCAGCAAATAAACATTTGCAAGGGAGGTGCCAATGCCTTTAATCAAAGCACTGCTTCCTGTAGTCATTATACTCTGCATAAAATAAAAACTCGATTTGCCATAGACAGCCAGTCCTGTATTAGCTGCTCTGTTATTTAGGGAATGCCCAAGTCCTTTTTCAGAAGCTAAGGGGTTAATATCAGATTACTTTAGTAAGAGTGCTAAACAAAGCCTGTAATGTGAGGATTTGTTGTCTGATCCAAGAAAGCAGTAAGTCAAGACGGAAGCAGACAGGGACAGGCTGCTGATCAGAGAGAGGACAGTGCTCCTTAGAGGAGCGGTCAGATTCTGCATGGCAAATGCTAGAGGACTTGGCCCCTGGGCCAGGGCTGACTGTAAACAAGGGCATTGGTGGCAGCTGAGCAAGAACAGATAAAACAATGTAGGGGACAGAAGGGCTATGCCTCATCTCTGTGGTGCTTCCCAGGAGAGGTGCTTCTGTGAGGCAAGAAGATGTCTCCAACCACAAACCTAGCATGCATGCACTCACCCATCTGGGTGGATGTGTACATGCTACCACACATGAGCACAGTGAACAGCCAGTGCTTAGGTGCCTGGGGGTTACTGGAGGCCAAACCCACCACAGGCCCCTTCCTGCAGCATCTTTTCTGATCCCAAGAGACAAACCCAGAGCACCACACACAGCACGTCCTGCCACCCACCATGGTCTGTGCTCGCTGCTGACTCCTGTCACGTGGACTGTGGCTGAAGGCCAAGAGCCACAGCAGGGCTTCCGGGGGTTCAGCTTCTGACATCACTAACTGCTCAGCCGCGATGTCAGCCCATCCTCCAAAGTGACTGAACAAAAACCAGCACTCAAAGGGGCCTCCGTAGGACCTGGAACAGAACCAAAACACATGGCAGCTGGGCAACTTGACTTCTTTCTCTTTTTGGTTCTTAGAGCAGCTGTAATGTCTGCGAATGGTTGGCTTAAATTGTTCTTATCCACTGAGGTACATCTTGCAAGGAATACAAGTTAGATTTAAAAAATAGCTCACAATGCCATTCTGAACCCATCACAGGACCTTCAAAGGCAGGTCTTTCAAAATCCCATGTGTCCCGAGGACTTTAGACACTTAAATCTTTATATCCAAGGACCATGAGTGGCTACAGGCTTCGACAAAGAAAGGTTCTGGGCCATGACCAACAGGAATGCTACAAGATGAGAGCTTTAAGGCCCCCTCTGCTTTCTGCAAGGCCTGTACAGCTGGGCTGCTGTGAAGAGGGGGCCTCCCAGCCCTGAGGCAGCCACCCAGGTAGCTCCAGAGCAAGAAATGAGGGGGCTCCCTGGGGTCCAGATGGAGACGAGGAAGGGATGCAGACAAAAACATATGTTATTTCCTTTCTGACAAAACACAAGGTTCTGGCCAGTATTTTGGCAATGATGAACTTTGAACGGGCTGCATACTGTATATTCTTTCCTGTCATGTATGGGAAGCTGAAAAGTTAGAAGCTTTTATGAAGCTATCCTTTTGCCATGCCGGGAATGGACAGGCACACTGGCTATTTAAAAGATAGCCAGTTCAAGGAAAGGACCTATTAATATGCACAGTGACAGTGTCAGCAGCTTAACATCTCCCCTGGGGAAAATGGAGTGGGACTGGCCTAAGATCAGAACTTCTCTTCTGAACCGGGGAGGTTCCTGGAACAGGAGAGCTCTGGGCCCCTCTTGGTTGGATCTGGGTCTGCTATGTCTGTTGTGAGAGCAAGTGATTAAATGTTTTAACACCTAGCTTGTGGAATAGTGGAGAGAAGAAGAAAGGGGAGTGAGTATTAATCTTACTTGTCCCACAAGAGGAAGAACAGGTGCTCTGTGGGCCACATTAGAAGTCTGCTGGGTTATGATGGCTGAAAAGCCAGGAATGGGTTCCACAGAAGATCTTCCCTACAGACCTCACTATAAGCTGAGCAGCAGGGCTCTCTCACACTCCCTGGACAGGGGCTACAGGGCCTGCCTTGCAGAAATGGCCGGGTTCTTTTTCCTCTTTTCTACCAGTAACTGAGCATGTGAGGCAGTCCTAGTGGCTGGCTAAGAAAGCACCGGAACCTGTTCACTGGCCCCTCCCTGCAGGTGGACCCAGAAATCTAGTTAAGGCAGATCGAAGTTAGGTAAGAGTCCCATGAGGCTTTGCGTTGAGGTCCTGCTCTTCACCAGAGACAACCTGAAAGCATGCACATGGGACTGACAGGTGTTACAGGCCATTACCATGCTGATACTCTGAACCCCACTTGTCTGCCAGTTCTTTTTGTCTCCTTTATTGGTAAGAATCTTGAGTGCGGGGTGGTGAGTAACCGGCACCAAATGTGCATCAGTGATCATGAACATAAGGAGCACCAACCGTAATATGTGATGGCTCAGCGAGCAGATTGCAGAGAATTTCAAGAGGGAATAGTGGCAAAAGGAACAAATAGAGACGGTCTTAGTAAGTTAGTACAGACAACAAATAAAATATTTGTACTCTAAAAAAAAAAAGTAAATCAAGAGGAAGGTGCAGGGTGTTATGTCACAAAGAAGTTAGTAAAGCCTAAATGGGATTGCTTTTAGGAAAATTAACCCATGAGAGTACTTAATATCATGTTAGAAACTAATTTATGTTAGAATATAATTCTGATTTTAGACAAATATCTATTTAAAATTTTTTTTTAAAGTTTATTTTTGACAGGGAGAGAGAGACAGAACATCAGTCGGGGAGAGGCAGAGAGAGGGAGACACAGAATCCAAAGCAGGCTCCAGGCTCTGAGCTGTCAGCACAGCGCACGATGCAGGACTCCAACTCACGGACCACGAGATCATGACCTGAGCCAAAGTCAGACGCTCAACCCACTGAGCCACCCAGGCGCCCCTAAACAAATATTTATTAAAAAGAGGAGGAAAAAGGGACATTTTACCCTACTATGCAGGAGAAGTTTAGAATTTCCTTCCCTAGAGAGCACAGAGGAAGGGAGAAGACCAAGGGGCCCAGAGAGCATGGTCCTCTGCATGGCTGGGGGTGGCGGCAGCATGCGGGCTCTGCTGTTTTCCTAGGGTCTGCTCTTCTTCTCGTTATGCTTGTACATCTCAAGATCCAATACCGATACTACTCAGGACAGTTTCTATACAAGGTATTTACATATGCACTGCTGCTGAGCTGCTCAGAGTGACACACGTGCAGCTATGTGCTTCTTCCACTTCTCACTCAGCAAGGTGCTTACCTGTTTGGGCGTGGTCACAGACCAGTAATGCCTTCCCCTTGGCCCTCCTCAAACAGATGATAAGGATCAAGAGAAACCACTGTGAGATGGACCTAGGCGTCATTAGGATTTGCTTACCCATGAGTCTGGTCTTCAACTATTTCTCTGAGCATTTCAGAAATATGTTTCAGTGGCTGGTGCCACAGTTTTTGTGGGATATCTGTGGGTGGAGAGACAAACCAGAGGGAGCTGAAGAAAAGTCAAACCTATTAGGATCGTCTGCAGCTAAGACCAAAAGAGCTTTGGAAAAAGGCTATATTTTTCCTGGCCCTTGGGACCCATACCACTGGTCTCCCGCTGTTCCCAGCCAGCATCCATCCCTTAGGCCTGGGAAGATCCTCAGTGTTACACAGAACTAAACTTCAAAGGCTCTTTAACTCAGGTACACAGAAGTAGACAAACTCCATAAGCAGCCCACCCTAGGACTGAAAATGTTACGTTGCAGATACCTCACGTTTTTTCTTTTCTACCCAACCCCTCACTCCTTATCACTGACAATTTGTGATTTCAAAGTACATGGAGATGGTAGGGGCGCCTGGGTGGCGCAGTCGGTTAAGCGTCCGACTTCAGCCAGGTCACGATCTCGCGGTCCGTGAGTTCGAGCCCCGCGTCAGGCTCTGGGCTGATGGCTCAGAGCCTGGAGCCTGTTTCCGATTCTGTGTCTCCCTCTCTCTCTGCCCCTCCCCCGTTCATGCTCTGTCTCTCTCTGTCCCAAAAATAAATAAATGTTGAAAAAAAAAAAAATTAAAAAAAAAAAAAAAAAAGTACATGGAGATGGTAATAAAAGTCAACAAGGAACTAAGGATAGGCTGCTCAATTGTTTTTCTATGACTGTGCTGAATTCAGAATATGATTACAGGTTTATAAGGAAGAATGGGCCAGAAAAATAATACATGGGTATCATGTGAACAAATGTCTTTTCTTAGTTTTTCCGGTTTCATAATTATCCCAAGGTTTTAGATACGCACGTATCTGCAGTTCTAAGTAATATCTGAAAAAGTTACCACATATCCATACAGTGATAGATTCTATAATTAAATACACGAGAAGATAATGTAAGTGATAAGGCAGCCACTGTAACTACCCCGTAAGTGTTACAGATGAAAAGATCATCTTTCCCTCCTCTGAATGCCCATTACTCTTGATTTGTAGCCTTTGAAAGCATTTTTCATTTTCTTCTTTGTATTAATTATTTAGATACTTATTTCATGTCCCCCCACTTGTAGCTCTTGGATAGTCAGGACTTGTAAGTGATCTATCTTCTATGCCCCACAGGACTTTACTTTTATGTCCCACAGGGCCCCAAATCAATTTCTGATGAATAGAAGATTCTACTATTAAAAAATACTTCAATTTGTGAATTAAACATTCATTTTTTCCAAAAAGAATAGGCTGAAAAGTAGCATAGGAGCAACTTCTGCTTAAATTTACTTATTTATTTTTGGACACAAATCTAAGACCATCACACAAAGGAAAAGGTAAATAGGTGAGTTCCATGCCCAAGGTACCCCCTTAGTCTTGTGTTTATAGGTTTCCCAACTTACAAAATAATAACTCCAATATTTCTTATGGAGCTCACAGGCTGACCCCAGGCTTCTCTAATCTGACCTAAGCTGTAAAGTGTACTTCTAGAAAGAGAAATTTGTTATCCAAGTTTTCCCACAGGTTAAATTTCACCAAACTGTTGATCAGAGGTCCCAGCAGCCTCACTACCACCTCCACCACTAGCATCTGAGAGGACAGTGTCAGATGGGTCATTCTGGGTAAAAACCTACATCTTTCAGAAAAACAAAGAGAAGGGGTGCCTGAGTGGCTCAGTCAGTTGAGCGTCCAACTCTTGATTTCAGGTCAAGTCATGATCCTGGGGTTGTGGGATCGAGCCCCACATCGGGCTCCAAGCTGAAGACTAAAGCCTGCTTAAGATTCTCTCTCTCTCTGCCCCTCTCCCTGCTTGCTCTCTCTCTAAAATAAAATAAAATAAAATAAAATAAAATAAAATAAAAATAAAATATTTAAAGGAAAATGAAGAGGAATTTGAATTTTGTAAAATACTCTGAAACTTGAAATACTCTTGTAAAATACTCTTGAAACTTTTCTCAAATGAATCAATCTACTCAGGAAAAAGGCAAGTAAAAATGGCATGAAAAAGGAAATATCACTGGCTCTTTCCCTCTTTCCTTCCACAGACAGTTAAAATGCCTTCTTCTCTGGCACAGAGCCAGTGCTGTGTCAGTGCTGCCTTTCCTTCAGATTCTAGGCTTTAGTGGAAGGGGAAGGACACCTTTATTCTCTATGCCTGAAATATTTCCTAAACACAAGTTCTCAGACATGTTAACAGACCAATGCCAGTTGGATTAAAGATGGGATCATCAATTTCCCAACTGGATGTGGCCAATGGAAGGCTGGCAAATGAGACCAGAGAAGGCCATGATTTAATACACTTACTGAATTCTTTCAAAAGTCTTTTTCCCTTGGCTTGGTTAGGAGAAATTTCCCCTAAATTTCCTTGGCTTTGTTCATCGTTTTATCTTTTCTTCTGTAACAAGGGGCACAGAGCGGAAAGAATGAAATACAAATAAATGTACTGTTCTAACCTACCTCAGCCAAGTCTTAGCCTGTTCTTGGCATTCAGGTGGATCTAGCTGGCACCAGCATAAGCCTGGGTTATCCTGAGCAGGCTATCAAAACCTAACAAGAGGACATTTTTTTTTTTTCTTTCTTTTGGTAAGTAATGGTAACTGGGAAGTCCAGCAAATTCTCATATCAAAATCCCACAGATGTGAGACCCTGGGAGCTTAAAAGGATGTTAGAGATGACTGATTCCATCTCCCTTGTTTTACAGAGAAGGAACTGGTAAGGAAGGGTTATGATTTGTCAGCCCTCTTTCTCAGAAATTATTTTAATATAGGCAGAATCAACTTTCACATACCTTTTGGGTGTTGAAGCAGCACCATAACAAGAGATGGAGAAGCATAAGGAAAGTAGGTCTTGAGTGTAAACTTCAGCTACAATAATTCAAAACCAAATGAATGTTAGGGTTGAAAGGGGTATTAAGAAAGAACAAAATCTTGCATCATCTGCCCCAAAATGACTGCTTAGTACTAACATGGTCAGAATGTTTTCTTAAACATTTATTAAAAAAAATTTTTTTTCCAATAAACTTGTAAATATGTTCTAGAAAAATGAACCTTTTTGAAATCACCTTCTGGAGCTTAAGAAAAATAGAGTTATCCTCCTGATGTCTTCACAGCAGGTCTTTACCTCAAATGAACCAGATTATGCACATAAATCCATTTAAGTGAGAGTTTCCAAGGCAGTTGTGATATTAGATATTCCAGCATGATTTTTTAACAACAAAAATAAGCATGAAACAACAATGGTGCTCGCTGTACTTTGAGGGCCAAAGTGCTATAGTTATTTACGCCTTCAGAAGGCACAGAGGCTTTGAAGTACTTTGTAAGAAATTGAGGGAAAATCTAGAAACAGTGAAGTGCATACGCTTTGATGAGTTTTGGTAAATCTGTAAATCCATGTGACCATCACCCCAGTCAAAATTGAGAACATTTCTATCACCCCAAAAAGTTCCTTTGTGGTCCCACCACTCCCTGGCAACCAATACTGTGATTTCCACAAAAGAGATTTGTTTTGCTTATTCTTGGATTTCATATGAATAGAATCATAGAGTATGTATTCTTTTGTGTCTGGTTTGGCTCAAACTTTTTTTTTTTTTTTTTTTTTAAGATTCATCCATGTCAATGTGCATAAGTAGTTCATTCTTTTTTTATTGTTGACATAATCATTGTATGAATATACCATAATGTTTATTCATTCTCCTATTGATGGGTACCTGGGTTGTTTCCAGTGCGGGGTTATTATGAATAAAGCTGCAAATTAACATTCATATTTATGTCTTTTTGTGGACATGTGCTTTTTCTTGGGTAAATACCACAGGAATGGAATTACTGGATCATGGAGTACACGCTGTTTAACTTTATAAGAAACTGCCATGTAGTTTTCTAGAACGGCTTGTACCATCTCACACCCCTACCAGCAATTTATGAGAATTCCAGTTGCTCCACACACTGCAAACATTTGATATTTTCAATCTTACTAACTTCAGCTATTCCAGTGGGTATGAACTGTCACCACTTTATGGGTTTACTATGCATTTACTTGATGGCAAATGATGTAGAACAATTTTCATGTGTTTATTGCCAACTTATATATGTTTTTTGAAGTGTGTATTCATCTCTTTTGTCCATTTCACAAAACTGAATTGTTTCTTAGGGACTAAGAGATTTTTATTCTGGACACAAATTCTCTGTCAAATATATGTATTAAAAATAATTTCTTGGGGAGCCTGGATGGCTCAGTTGGCTGGGTGTCCAACTTCAGCTCGGGTCATGATCTCAGAGTTTGTGAGTTTGAGCCCCAGGTCAAACTCACTGCTGTCAGCCTGTCAGTGCAGAGCCGGCTTCAGATCCTCTGTCCCTCTCTCACTACCCCTCCCCCACTCACGTGCTCACGTGCGCTCTCTCTCTCAAAAATAAACATTAAAAAAAAAAAAGAGGGGCGCCTGGGTGGCGCAGTCGGTTAAGCGTCCGACTTCAGCCAGGTCACGATCTCGCGCTCTGTGAGTTCGAGCCCCGCATCAGGCTCTGGGCTGATGGCTCAGAGCCTGGAGCCTGTTTCTGATTCTGTGTCTCCCTCTCTCTCTGCCCCTCCCCCGTTCATGCTCTGTCTCACTCTATCCCAAAAATAAATAAACGTTGAAAAAAAAAATTTAAAAAAAAAAAAAAAAAAAAAAAAAAAAAAAAAAAAAAAAAGAATTTCTCTCAGTTAGTGGCTTGCCTCTTCACTTTCTTAACAATGTCTATCAAAGAACAGAAGATTTTAATTCTGATGAAATCTATAATTTACCCATTTTTTTTTGGATGGTTTGTGCTCTTTTTGCATCCCTCCTAAGAAATCTTAGATTGTTCCAATATAAAAAAGATACTCTCCTATGTTTTCTTCTAGGAGCTTTATAGTTTTAGCATTTACGCTGAAGTCCATGATCCACCTCAAATTAATTTTTGTGTTGGTGAGTTAAGAGGTTCATTTTTTTCTCATTTAGATAATTGGCTGTTTCAGCACAACTATTCAAAACTTTCCCTATTGAATTGCCTTGGTGTCACTCTCAAAGATCAATTTACTACACACATACACACACACACACACACACACACACACACACACGTATAAACTTTGTATGGATATATCTCTCTGGACTTTTCAGTTCCACCAATCTATCCTTACCTCACTGTCTTGTAGCTTAAAGTCTTGAAATCAGGTAGTGTGAGTCCTCTGATTTTGCTCTTTTCTTTCTTTTTTTTTTATTGCATTTGTTTTTCAAAGTTGTTCCGTTGTTCTGGAATTATATGGGTTCTCTCCTTACATATTCAAGTTTCTTTAAGCAATGTTTTATAGTTTGCAATGTAGAGGTCTTATGCATCTGTCGTTAAATTTACTTCTTAGTATTTTACAGGTCACTGTGCATTTGTCTTTCTCCTCTTACTTCTGTCAATTTTTGCTTCATGTATTTTGAAACTGTTATTAAGCACATATCCATCGTTAATTGGTATTTCTCCTGATGACCTGACCATTCTGTGGCATTAGAAAACATCCCTCTCTGTCTCTGGTCATACCCCTTGTTGTGAAGTCTATGCCATTGGCTGCTAGTAGTGCCATCCAGCTTATTATTTGCACAACCTAGCTCTCCTTTCTTTTACTTCAATCTACGATTTTACCATTAGAATGAGTCTCTTGAAAATAACATACAGTTGGATCTTGGTTTTTATCTACTCTGACATCTGCACCTTTGTACTAGCATATTTAGCTAATTTTTATTTAATTTTTGCCATTAACATACTGTTAGTATGTTTGCGTTTAAGTCTATCTTTTGATGTTAGTTTTCTTTTTTTGATGTTAGTCCTTTTTGTTTTGTTTTGTTTTTGTTTTTGTTCCTCTGGCAGCTCACGGCCTGTCTGTTGACACCTCAAGTCAATCAGATTGTGCCTTCAGTTCCGGGCACCCCTGGCCCCACACAACCCCCTCCCACTCCTCACACGAGCAACCTAAGGAGACAGTTAATAGAGACCCCAATGTGGTTTCCTTTTTCAAAGCTTAAATCTCCTGTAGTTTCCATCTGCTTTTTTGGTTGTTCTCTAGTACCTTCAAATAGTTTTTAAATATATCTTGATCAGACTCTATAATTTTTTTTTGGAAATTTAGTCTAATACATTATCAGATTCGGCCACTGCTGGAACCAGAACCTGAAGTGATTTGCTGTTTGTACTGAGCCATTTTGCAAGTTTACAAAAAAGTGGTTTGTCGTGGCAACACTAGTTCAACTGGGCACATTGACGGAGCTGCACCGCACTCATCAAATACGACAGGTGAGAGGAAGGGACAAAAAGAATGAGAAGGACTGAAGATAAACATTTCTGACAATGGGAAAGAACGTGGATGAAGGGGATTTCTCACGAACTGCTGGGGGGAGTATAAACTGACACAACCACATCTGAAAACAATTTGGCACCATCTACAGAAGCTGAATCTTCGCATACCTAATAACCAGCACTTCCACTCCTAAACATATCCCAGAATGTCCAGAACGACACCATTTCTAAAGGAAAACAAAATCTGGATGCTTACCACCACTTTCCCAACAAAGTATTACGTGGCACCACCCCACCATGGCCACACACAACACAGAGTGATCACAGGGAGTGGAAAAAGCAAGATTCAAAAGACTGCATACAGTATACTACTCTTGTTTGTTATTTGTTTTCTCAAGTGCAAAAAAGCAAAGAAAGCATGGTTTGGGAAATCATATATATGTGATCATACTATTTTCAGAAAAAGCAAAGGAATGACAGACATAAATTCAAAACATTTATGGCTAAAGCGGAGGAGAAAGGCAGGGCTATAAAACAGAGACGGGCTACATGTATACATATTAAGTTGTTATTACCAGTCCAGGTCTTGTTTGGATATTGGATTCATATTCATTTTATTAAGAATAAATACATGAATGAATGAATAAAACACAGAAAGCAAAGAGCGTTACGCATGGATCACACAGGACACAGGGTGTTATGCATCAAGGATTATGACTAATCTAAAATGGGCACTTGAGAAGGCAGGGGATCAGTGATGAGAAACGGCCATCAATTAAAAAGGCAGACAATTAGGAACAGCCCTAGAAAGGGAAGTGATATAATATACGTATATGAAGCCCTGTGCAAAGGTAAGAGGTTATTGCCCTCTTATTCTGAGTCCAAAGTCAGGGCAATGAATTCTTTTTTTTGATCTCTGCCCTGCTTTCCACTGGGACTCAGTATGTGCCCCTCCACACCACTAAACCCATGTACCCTGAGCAGGGTAATATTCTAAATGAAAAGCAACAGAGAAGAGAAAAAGCAAAAGAGGAGAGGAGAGGAGAGGAGAGGAGAGGAGAGGAGAGGAGAGGAAAGGAGAGGAAAGGAGAGGAAAGGAGAGGAAAGGAGAGGAAAGGAAAGGAAAGGGAAACAGAAAAGCAACAGAAACAGAGGAAATAATCTTAGAATTTATATGGAGCCACAAAAGACCTTGAATAGCCAAAGCAATCTTGAGAAAGAACAAAGCTGGAGTCAGCATACTCTCTGATTTCAAACTTTATTACAAACCTACAGTAATCAAAACAGTATAGTACTGGCATAAAAACAGACCCACAGAACAATAGAACAGAAGAGAGCCCAGAAATAAACCCACACACATATGGTCAAGGAGCCAAGAATATACAAAGGGGAAAGGACAGTCTCTTTAATAAATGGTGCTGGGAACACTGGATTGCCACATGCAAAAGAATGAAACTGGGCCACTATCTTAACAACATATACAAAAACTAAACTCAAAATGGATTAGAAACTGGAATGTTAGGACCTGGAACCATAAAGCTCCTAGAAGAAAACACAGGTGGTAAGTTCCTCAACAATGGTCTTGGCGATGACTTTTGGTTCTGACTCCACAAAAACAAAGGGAACAAAAGAAAAACTAAGTAAGTGAACTACATCAAACTAAAAAAACTTCTGCACAGGGGAGCCTGGGTGGCTCAGTCAGTTGAGCGTTCGACTCTTGACTTTGGCTCAGGTTATAATCTCACAGTTTGTGGAATTGAGCTCCGTGTAGGGCTCTGTGTTGACAGTGCTGAGCCTGTTTGGGATTCTCTCTCTTCCTCTCTCTCTGTCCCTTCTCCTACTCACACATGTGCATTCTCTCTAAATAAATAAATAAACTTAAAGAAAAACCAAACTTCTGTGCAGCAAAGGAAATCACCAATAGAATGAAAAGGCAACCTACTAAATGGGAGAAAATATTTGCAAATCATATATCTGATCAGAGGTTAATATCCAAAATATATAAAGAATTCATAAAATTCAATAGCAAAAAAAAAAAACCCACCCCAATCTGATCAAAAAATGGGCAGAAGATATGAATAGACATTTTTCCAAAGAAGGCATACAGGTGGCCAACAAGTACATGAAAGGGTGTTCAGCATCACTAATCATCAGGGAAATGCAAATCGAAACCACCATAAGATATCACCTCACACCTGTTAGAGTGGCTATTTTCAAAAAGACAAGCTGGGAAGGATGTGGAGAAAATGGAACCCTTGTGCACTGTTAGTGAAAATGTAAACTGGTGTAGCCACTGTGGAAAACAGTATGGAGGTTCCTCAAAAAATCAGAAATACCATATGATCCAATAATCCCACTACTAGGTATCTACCCAGGAAAAATGAAAACATTAATTCAAAAAGGTATCTGCACCCCCCACATTCACTGTAGCATTGTTTACAACAGCAAAGACATGAAAACAACCTAAGTGTCCACGGATGGATGAATGGATAAAGAAAATGTGTTCTACACATTCAGCCTTAAAAAAAAAAAAAAAGTGCTATCTTGCCATTTGTAACATGGATAGAACTTGAGAACTTATTTCATTACTAAATGAAATAAGTCAGACGGAGAAAGATAAGTACCATATAATCTCACTTACAGGTAGAATCAAAAAAACAAAACAGAGCAATACACCACTTGAGCTCACAGATACAGAGAACAGATTGGTGGTTGCCAGAGGCAGGCTGGGGAGTGGGCGAAATGGATGAAGGTGATCAAAAGGTATAAACCTCTAGTTAACAAATAAGTAAGTCTTGGGGCTGTAATGTATGGTATGGTATACAGTTAATAATACTGTATTGCATATTGAAATGCTGCTAAGAGAGTGTATCTTAATAGTTCTCATCACAAGAAGCTTTGTAACTCTAGTTACAGATGTTAACTGGACTTACCGTGATCATTTCACAATATATATAAAGATCAAATCATTATGTTGTACACCTGAAACTAGTATTTGTTAATCATACCTCAATAAAAAAAAAAGACTAAAAAAAATAAGAACAAACAAATCAATTAAGGGGTGCCTGGATGGGTCAGTCAGGTAAGCATATGACTCATGATCTTGTGGTCATGAGATGGAGTCCTGCATCAGGTTCTGTGTTTACAGTGCAGAGCCTGCTTAGGATTCTCTCTCTCCCTCTCTCTCTGCCCCTACTCCTCTCTCCGCTTACTCGTGCACTCTCTCCCTCAAAATAAATAAGTAAACATTAAAAAAATAATAATTTTAACAAATTAATTAAAAGCAACTGTAACTCTAGTCCAAATCCACAGTGCCCAAGGCCAACAGTCAGGAGCAACGCTGATAAGAAAAACACCCTTAAGCTAATGCTTTAACCAGTGTCATCTGCCCTAACCTAGGTGTCTTAAGGACTCAAAGGGGCAGGTTTTTTAGAGGTTGGTTCCTAACTGGGAATACAGAGAATGTATAGGGAGGATAAAAGATGTTTATAGTTATGCCTCAAAATAGGTGTGAGGGCCAACAAGTGCTTTTCAGCAGAGCTCTCCTCCCAAATTCTAGGCTGGTTATTGAAATGCGGTTTGCTACAGTCTAGTTAACCTCTCTAGGGAAAAAGGATGAGAGAAAATCATAAATATTTATGATTGTCTTAAAAAGCAGAACATCTGCTAAAACCTGAGAGATTTCTTTGGTGTAGGGATGTGTGGGATTGCAGCAGGGCCAAGCATCGCACAGCACTGCTCTCCTATGTGAGGCTGTAGAAAGCCACCAGGAGGGGACCATGGCCCACCTCCTGGGGAGCTGCAGTGGACCCCACACACAGTAAAGGTCAGTTAAAATATCCCAAAGCGAAAGCTCTGGTAGAAATGCTTCCTGTTTCACAAGGTCCCTCTAGTTGGTCACTGGCCCTTGGCAGCAGCTGCCTGGTGTCTGCTGAGGGGGCCCTGCAGTACAAGCCTTCCTGCAGCCCCCCATGCGTGGCTTCTTACTGACTGTGACCACCTCACACCTCTTGGTCATTGTCATTCCTAGCTGCTTCTCTATAATCATTCAAATCTCTCCTCGTCATTCTCACTGGCTCCTTTCTCTCCTGGAACCCAGTTCACATTTGGGTTCCTCCCAGGCAGGGAAACTCTGATGATTAAGAATGTCCAGCACTGCTCTGTACTCTGTGGCATTTCCTTCTTAGCACATACTACATACACTACTGCTGGCCTGACAAGGGCAGAGTCCCACTCAGCAGAGAGCATACAACACAGGGCCTGGAAAATGTGTCCTCCAGGGTGGCACATGCTGGCACGCCAGTTTTCTTACACAACAGTAGATAAATGCTTCCGGGTACCAGGGCACAGGGCAGACAAGAACTATCTGGATTCATTTTCAATTAAAATGGTTTTACCTTTGCTGGGGCATTCATTTGGAAGCTTTCTTCATAAGCAAAACAGTCTATCAAAATCACTAAAAATTAAGTGCTCCTTTCTGGTGATTAGCCAGATACTCTTAACAGCCTTCCCCCCCCCACCCCCGCTTGGGGGGAATGACTAATATGTGCAATATAACAAACCTGCTTGTTTTGTTTTTCCAGAGCTTCCACAAAGCACCATGTAAACACTTGAATAGCGGCTAGTACTTCTGGGGCTCCATCGGTTTCCAGGAGTGCATACCTGAGCAATGCAAAGCCAGATTACACACGTTTAATGATTAATCTGGCAAACATGTGACTCTGAACTGTAAAAGGGAAGAGTGGAAACATTTTTTGTGTGTGCCATAAGCTTCAGCAGTATCCTAGCTCATTAGATTTCGGTCCTTGTGCGTCACTCCTTTCCGAAATACTTTCTTTAAGGTAGCAATCTGCAAAGCTTCCTTGCTTGGTTTTTAAATTATGAAGCACTGCATATCCCCTCCATATAGGCCTGAGTGCTCTCTAGAAGTATTTGTACACTGTATGTCCAGGCATGCAAAATCAACAGACCGTTTTCTTTTTCAAGTGGAGAAAGAGCTCCAAGGGGGTAAACTGTCAGGGTCAAATCTACTCAGTAAACGGTGGAAGAATCTGTGTGTACCTGGATTGGTTTCTGCGCATTTTCACACAACTAACTTTATATTGAAACAAAAGAAATCAACTCAAACCTTCCCCGCTTTAAACTAAAAACCGCATTGTGACTTATTCCTATGCTCATTTAGCTTGAAGCTGGTATGTTTCAAGACCAACTTAAGGGCTGCTGTAAAAATTCCTTTCCCCAGGGTTACTGTCTGCCCTGGAGGCTCTACTGGTGAATGCCAAGGGGGACGGGTGGGGGAGGGTGAGTACCAGGGCTGCACCAGTACCCACAAAAGAGGACAGAAACCCTCTCTGGGTAACAAGCTCCCACTAACTGCCAGCCATGGTATCCACTGCCTCGTATCCACTGGGCTCTCACCTCTCACCATCTATAAATCCAACATACTTCCCAAGAAGTACTCACATTTGCAAAATTAATGTGTCAGAGGATAACACGCATAGTTGATTTTGCCTTTCAGAAGAGCTCTCTTAAGAATTGCCTTACTTATTTTTCTTGTTTTTTCTTAGCTTTAAAATCTTTTAAAAAGATTGGTCAGCCCTCATGTGGTGAAGGGAGTACACTGCTACACTTTATTTTGAGCTGAGAAAAATCCTACATGAATATTTAATGATTTAATATCGAATTCAATTCTGCCTTTCTACCATCATTAGAATTTTAAATGGTTAAAAAAAAGAAAGTTATCTTAATTGTTAGGCATTGGCTTTTAAATATACACTGGCATTTGGGTTTTACCAAATAGCTTGGATAGGTAAGACAGAATCAGAAACTAACTTCCCCATGGTATAGCCAGAGACTACCACAAATTCTTTTATTCATATTTGGAAACTGAGCATTTCTAGGCCAATTATTAGCAGAAATAGCACCCCATTTACCTGAACATTTCATCAACAATTCTGAATATGGCAGGGTAGCAGGCTGCTTCAGGCTGTAAAAGAGACCAAAAGTAAAATATCAGAAGCATTTCACTGATAACATAATGACTGGTTATTATCGGGGAGATGAGTTGTCTAGAACTGCTGGTGTCTAGAAAATGGGCATATTTCTTTGGGTTAGAAAAAAAAATCCAAGTGCATGGAGCAAATGGGTTCTCTTGAGGCAAAGAGATCATGGACAAGCTTTATTTCCTCGTTATACTCCTGTATGTTCCACATTTTCCACAATAAGCCCATACGATCCAAAAAAAAGAGTCAATAAGTATCATGGGAAAGTAAGTATCATGGTCAATAAGTATCATGGGAAATTTAAAAATGCCTTTCACCAGCATGTTGTAGTGAAGGCAGAGCTTGTGTGCGTTGCCAGTTTTACACAAAGTGCCCATGGACCTGACCACCTCCCATGGCCTAGAAGTGCCTCAAGGTCAGGTCTGGGCCTGCTATCTTTTCATTCCTCCTTACTGAGCAGTGACAACATAGTAATTGACGATTATTAGTAAGGAAAGCGGGGACTACCACCATCTGGAACTATATATGAATTTAGTGGGGTGCCTGGGTGGCTCAGTCAGTTGAGCGTCTAACTTCAGTTCAGGACACGATCTCACAGTCCATGGGTTCGAGCCATGCGTTGGGCTCTGTGCTGACAGCTCAGAGCCTGGAGCCTGCTTCACATTCTGTGTCTCCCTCTCTCTCTGCCCCTGCCCTGCTCACATTCTGTCTCTCAAAAATAAATTAAAAAAAAAAATTAAAAAGAAAAGAATTTAGCAGCTTCTATTATTTACAATGGAAAAGGGTTTAACGAACACAAAATATAGATACCATCATCTTGAACAAGGGAAGTGATCTAATTTATTCTATGAATATTTTTGTGATGGTTCTGATGGTTCAAGCCTGCAGAAGTTGACCCACCATAGCTTAGGTAGGGCTTTAATGGGCCTGACTCAGGTTCCCTGTCTTTTCAGCCAGAGCTCAAAGCATGAGAGTTAGCCAGATGAAAAATGCCATTTGTGAAACAAACACATATTTTACAGTAGCATCCAAATGTGAGTGGATTAAGGAATTTGAGTCATACCACACTTGATATGACCAGCTTTGGCAAACATTTTTTCAAAGCCCCCTCAACAAAAAAAGAAGAAAGGATATGCTTTGCCTCTCAAGTTTTCCGGACCACTCTGAAGAAAGAATGGAACCTATCTCCACAGATTTTCTTTTCTACTCTCTGGTTTGAGCTGGGCATTTTGAGTTGTAACATTGAACGTGTGCCATCTAGTGTTCATACACCGTCACTACAGCCTGCCACAGAAGGCTCCAGGCAAGAGCACCACCACTTATTAAAATGATGGGATAACTTCTTTTAATTATTGGAAGAGAGAGATTTGTGATTTGTAAGTTACAAATCTCTACTCTCTAGGTAGAGTAACCCATGCTCCCTCATCCTTCACTGATGTGAATTTTTATCTAAAAGAGACCAACTAAAAATTCTCATAGGTAAAATCATTATGCACTCAAGAAATAATCTGGCAGGGCCACAGTTCAACAGAAGAGATGCAAGTTATTTCTTGGCTTTGATCTCAGGCAAGTCTGTTAATCTCCTGGAGTCTCAGACCCACTGTAAATAATAACAGTTATGAACAGGTCACTGGATAAATGCCCAGAAAATACCATAAAAGTTTCTACATATTCATAATGGAAAAATCAAACAAGAAGGGAAAAGCACACTGTATGTCTTTTTTTTTAAATGTTTATTTATTTTTGAGAGAGAGAGAGAGAGAGAGAGCGAGTGGGGGAGGTGCAGAGAGAGAGGGAGACACAGAATCTGAAGCAGGCTCCATGTTCTGAGCTCTCAGCACAGAGCCTGATGTGGGGCTCAAACTCACAAACCATGAGATCATGACCTGGGCTGAAGTCGGATGCTTAACCAACTGAACCACCCAGGCACCCCAGCACACTGTATGTCTTAAAGTGATTCATCAAATTCGCCAAAAATTTTTCAAACTTTCGTAGATGGACAATATGCCTCTTAAGTGTTTAAGACCAAATACTGTCAAATGCCCACAGGCAGACAGATACACAGAGCCTGAAAATGCACTGATAGAAAACCAAAACTAGAAATGGTAAACAGAACCATTCCTTTTGAGAATGGTCTAACGAATCTAGAGCCACTCTATACATTTGATGCTAGTAGAAAATCATTCAACACTGATCACAGATTTCTAAATGGCAAAGGAGAGGATGATCCACTGTGTAGAACAGGGCTACTATGAAACTCAAGGGGGAGAAGAAAGGACGCTGTAACTCAATTCATTAAAAGAGAATTCGAGTTTGGACATACTTCTATTTTATGCAGTGTTTTCTATCAAAACCACTCAATCCAATGTTTTAAATATCTCCAGAATGTGTGGAGCTGCCTGCTCTCTCCATGCCAATGGACTCTCTTAGAGTTCCTTCTGTCTAAATATTTCAGATTTTCGGTTGCTCTCAACCTGCTTCTACAACCCATTTCAGCTTTTACAACAGATAAGATGCCAGGAGGCAGGGAAGCCTTGCTGAAACAGCAGTGGCAGAGATTTTGATTTAAAAAGCAGTCTTCCTTGCTGTTCCAGAGCCGTGAACAGCTCTTTCTCATCCTCAGCCCTTACGGATGGTTTTTAAAACAAGACTCTTTACACTTCCCGAGCACATAATTTCAGGGTCAGTGAGTCCCCTCATGAAGCCTGGAGTGCTCACAGGCCAGGCATGTGTCCCAGTGACATCAAATCACAAAAGCAAACTTAAGCTGCTTTTCCTATCAAGAGAATCCTCCAAATAGAATTAAAGTCTTAATTTATGCTTCTTTGGAAGCCATAAATTTCCCTTCTGAATCTTTACAGCATCCTTGTGAGGGACGAGGCGAACATTTAACCCCTCTGTGTCCTGGCTTATTTGTGGAAGGGGACCCTACAGTAAACACACCACAGGCCACTCTGCAACCCAGCTCGAACCCTAGCTCTGAAGCCCTACAATCCAGGGGATTATCTTTCCTGTAAAAATGAGGGCAAGAAAAACTTTCTTGGGTTCCATCTGTTTATCTGTTTTTCTCCATCCTACCAAAATCTGTTCCTTCTCAAGCTCTGCTTGCTCTTCTCCAACTGGCCTAATGATTTCCATGTTCAGATTATTTCAAATCTAGGGAAACTATGTCACCAAGAGGCCATCAATAACACGTGTTTTGCCCTTCTCTCTTCCCCTCACACCACCCCAATCCTTTCAGTGAATGTCAGAGGACTAACAAAGGATGATGATGGAGGGCTCCAGACTCTGACTTCCTCTTCCTACGGACCAGATTGTCCTGTTGGGTGTGTATCCCCTTCCGATCTCCCACAGCGATTCCAAAATGCCCTGTGTATCTCCTCTCTGCCTAGGACAGCCCATTCCCATCCCTCAACAAAACAAGGGACGACAAAGTCCACACAGAAGAAATGTGTGGCGGCGGTGTGCTCTAGTCCTGTGTCGTGGGGGGAAGGTGAGGGAGAGGCCAACTGTCCTTGACGTCCAATCTGTTACTTCCATCCCAATTTATCGAGGATTATTACAAGCCACTTGTCACTTAAGAGAGGCCTGAGAACATGGAAGAACATAACTCTCATGGAAGAAATCTTTCCTCTTTTCTATCATTTTCTGATTCCTTGTGTGTTTAAGATAGAGTATGGGGAGGAGGGGAAAAAGAGAATATAAACCAAAAAGGGATATTATAATATGATTTGAGAGGTGAGAGGTAAAATGAGGTACAGGAAGCCTGGAACAGATTCTCTTTCATGGTCTATTTTTTTTTTTTTAATTTTTTTTTTCAACGTTTATTTATTTTGGGGACAGAGAGAGACAGAGCATGAACAGGGGAGGGGCAGAGAGAGAGGGAGACACAGAATTGGAAACAGGCTCCAGGCTCTGAGCCATCAGCCCAGAGCCCGATGCGGGGCTCAAACTCACGGACCGTGAGATCATGACCTGGCTGAAGTCGGTCGCTTAACCGACTGCGCCACCCAGGCGCCCCTTTCATGGTCTATTTTAATATAGTTAACTATTTTTAGTTAGGAATGATCATTCTTTTAAAAAGAAGTGGCTGATTAGAAGCTCCCCCTTGAGCTGACCCAGCAGCCTCCAAACCCTGACAGGTGGGAACCCTTGTGTTAATATATGTATATAATTAATTTAATATAATATTTTAAGATATATAATATATAATATATTATATATAATATATTATATATAATATATTATATAATAATATAGTAACATATTATATATAATTATATTATTATATATAATATATTATATATTATATATTATAATATAATATTATATATTATTATAATAATATATAATATAATATATTGTCTTGTAATATAATTAAAGGGTGACTGTATTTATCAAAAAATAACTTTGCTCTTTTAAAAAGGGGATTCTTCATAAGATACATTTCAATAGTAAGCTCCTTTATTGAGTTGAAAAACAATTTGGTTTTTAAAATATCTACTTATATAAAATCTTCGTATCTATTGTGTAAAATAAGGCACCTTTATAAATATGTATGTTTTATGATGCCATTTTCTTCTTTTCTACTTCCAAAATGCTAAAAAGAAGACTGTAAATATCCCTTTTACATTTCAGGACCCATTTTGTTTCAAAACACTCAAGTTTCTTTCAATAAATTTGAGCTTGGAAAATTTTTCTTTCTTTTAAATCTTTACCAGATGTTGTTTATACTACAAGCAATTTTTTTCCATATTCCATAATGTAATTATTGTTTAGTTAGTGATAAATGTATCATTTCTGGGCTTAAAGAAAAACTTAAGTTTTTAAAATTTTAAATTTACCCATGCTCTCCAAGGGCGTTAAGACAAAGGGATGCCAGCTCTGGATGTTGAACAAGATCCCTAAAACCTTAAGTTCTTTCTAGCCTCGCCCAGTGGACTCTATATAGTTAGCTTGTGCAGCTTGAGCAGGAAGATGGTCCCTCAACCTGAGAGCTGCTTCTTGGCTCAGTGACTAAGTGGCACTAAAACCCAGGTCGAACACTGTGCTTTTTTTTGTTTTTTCTCTCCCTTCATTTGACTGGTCCATTGCAAAGTCCTGAACCCCCCAACAGTAAAGCAGCACTTGCAATCTGGGCCTCCTTTGCAGAGACAATGCTGGGGCGGGGGGTGGGGGGGGGTGGGAGCGGGGTCTGGTGCCCCCCAGAGGTCAATGATGGGAAGTGCAACTACTGTACGAGATGCAGATTCTTTACCTTTCTGTTACAAGCATAAGCCACCACACTTTCAATTCGATCACTGCTAAATTCATGCGCCACATTAAAGCACTCAAAAAAGAAATGCTTAAAAAACTTCTAATGAAAAATATGGAAAAGAAAACCCTAGAACATTGGTAAGAAGTTATTCAAGTACAGAAAACTGACATCATCTGGGATCTGGAGTTAATTCTTTAGTATAATCTTTTATTAATGGGGAACTGTGCTTGGAATTTTGTGTAAAGGAAGTTTTTCTTTTTGAAGTAGCTACAACTGCTCTTTGGAGGACGAAGACAAGAACATATTCTATCTCACATCAGGGAGGTTAACAAGGACACTGAGATACCTTCATGTTTTTTATTCTTAAGTTGTTATTAGATTACGAATTAATTTCCCCCCCGGCTTTATTGAGGCATACTTGACAAGATAAAGAATTTTAACTGAGCTGTGAAGACTTTTGGGTAGGAGAGAATATGAGGAGTATTTTCAGATTTAAAATCCGAATAAACAAAAACAAAATGAACCCAGTCTCCCTTCCCCCTCTCCTCCCTTCTTTCATGGGCAAATCTATCTGTGAAGATGAGGGACCAGCTCCTCTGGACCCAGCTGGGGGGGCAGGCAGCATGTGGGGTCAGCCAACAGAGGAGTAGAATGAAAGGGCATGGGAACGAGGGTACATCCCGGCCCTGGCATGCAGCAGGGCAGCCAAGCACAGCACCACTGTGCCACCCAGCCAGCACTTTTCATTCAAATGTGGAATATAAACAATAGCTTTCTGGGCTCCACAGACAGAATTGTAGCTAGAAAACATAACATCCTTCTGATTTGGGTCAGCCTTGGGAAACCAGTGTCAAAAAAAACCCCTGTATAATTAGCAAGTAGTTTTCACTGCTTTTAGTGACATTAGTTTTTAAGGTAGGTCTGAAGCTATAGATTATGGTCTTGAAGTGTGTATTCTGTCAAGGAAAACACAAGACCATCTGCTTTGAAAGGTGTCAGTATGCACAGTAAATGACAAACTGAGGTTAATACTGCAATTTATTTAGGAGCCACCACATGCAGCAGGTGGCCATGAACTTGGGGCCAGCCTAGCCCATGGAAGCCAAAGGGTGAGTCTCAAAAGTAAGCAGGTTTTGAAAACTTGTTTTTGTTTTGGAAGTCAAAAAGATATATATGCATTTAGAATTCAGGTAATATTAGGTTGGTGCCTGTCTTAATGGAAAATAGCAGGCTTTCCAATATACAAACTTAATGCAATCCCTATCAAAATACCAATAGCATTTTTCACAGTACTAGAACAAACAATTCTAAAATGTGTATAGATCCACAAAAGATCCTGAATAGTCAAAGCAATCCTGAAAAAGCAAAGCAAAGCAAAGCTAGAGGTATCACAATTCTGGACTTCACATTATATTACAAAGCTGTAGTGATCAAAACAGTATGGTACTGGCACAAAAATAGACACATAGGTCAATGGAAAGAACAGAAAATTCAGAAATAAACCCACAATTATATGGTCAATTAATCTTTGACAAAGAAGTAAAGAATAAAACCAATGGGAAAAAGATGGTCTCTTCTATAAATGGTGTTGGGAAAACTGGACAGCTACATGCAGAAGAATGAAACTGGACCGCTTTCTTACACCACACACAAAAATAAATTCAAAATGGATTAAATAATTAAATCTGAAACCTGAAAACATAAAAATTCTAGGAGAGAGTACAGCCAGTAACTTCTTTGACATTGACTACAGCAACTTCTAGACATGCAACTTCTTTCTAGATGTCTCCTGAGGCAAGGGAAATAAAAGCAAAAATAAACTACTTGGACTACATCAAAATAAAAGGCTTTTGAACAGCAAAGGAAACAATCAACAAAACTAAAAGGCAGCCTATGGAATGGGAGAAGATATTTGCAAATGACATAACTGATAAAGAGTTAGTACCCAATTTATAAAGAACATATAAAAGTCAATACTCCAAAATGAATAATCCAATTAAAAAATGGGCTGACGACATGAACTGACATTTCTCTAAAGAAATACAGATGGCCAACAGACACATGAAAAGGTACTCATCAGAGAAAAACAAATCAAACACCTCACACCTGTCAGAATGGCTAAACTCAGCAACATAAGAAACAACAGGTGTTGGTAAGAATGTAGAGAAAAAGGAAGCCTTGGGCATTGTTGGGGGGTATGCAAACTGGTACAGCCACTATGGAAAACAGTATAGAGATTCCTCAAAAAGTTAAAAATAGAACTACCTTATGATCCAGCAATCACACTACTGGGTATTTACCCAAAGAATACAAGAACACCAATTAAAAAAAAAATATATATATATATGTATATACATATATACACACAATTACACACACACACACACACACACACACATATATATACACACAATGGAATATTATTCAGCCATAAAAAAGAATGAAATCTTGCCATTTGCAATGGCATGGATGGAGATAGAATAATGCTTAATGTATAATGTCAGAGAAAGACAAATAACATATAATTGCACTTATATGTGGATTTCAGAAACCAAACAAGCAAAGAGGGAAAAAAATGAGAGAATGAGAAAAAAATTAAAAAACAGACTCTTAATTCTAGAGAACTGATGATTACCAGAGGGGAGGTGGGTGGGGGATGAGTTAAAGAGGTGATGGGGATTAAGGAGTATACTTGTGATGAGCACAGGGTGATATATGGAAGTGTTGAATCATTATATTGTACACCTGAAACTAATATTAATACTGTCTGTAAACTACCTGGAATTAAAATTAAGGAGCACCTGGGTGGCTCAGTTGGTTAAGCCTCCAGCTTTGGCACAGGTCATGATCTCGCAGTTCGTGGGTTTGAGCTCCACATCGGGCTCTGGGCTGACAGCTCTGGGCCTGGAGCCTGCTTTGGATTCTGTGTCTCCCCCTCTCTCTGCCCCTCCCTCACTTGCGCTCTGTCTCTCTCTCTCTTGGAAATAAACAAACATTAAAAAAAATTTTAATAACTTAAAATAATAAAAAATGAACTACCAAAAAAAAAAAAAAAAGGGGAAAAGAAAATACCAAGCTTTCAAGTCACCGAGAGGCCAAAGAACATTTGGGGAGATCATTTCCCTTTGTACAACCTGTACCACACTTTTATCTTTTGTTTTTGCAACATCTTGTAACTATAGAATTTCCAGGGCTATTTCTGGACAGTCCCAAAAGATGGAAACATAATTAACAGTGCTCCATATAAAATACAAGTTACGTAGACCATCACACTTTAATTACTCTCAGAATCCAACCCTAATGTAATAGGCATCAAGTTTCTTCTGGAGGCAAACACAGCAGGACCCTGCTAGCAGAGTCTAGGAGATCTCTCTGATACTTCTGCATGGCCTTGTCACTGCACGGAGATACATGCTGTGATAAACGAATGAGATGATGCAATTAGGAAGCAGGTTCTTCAGGTTACCCTTCTAATCACTCAGTCACGTCATAGCCATCTTCCAGCCTGCCTGGTTTTCTAGCACTGCAGCCCCAGGATGCCTGAGGAGAACAGCCCACGCCAACCAGGGACTTGCAACTCTGCACTGTAATTACCTCCTTGAACGATAAGGCATAGAGAGGTCACATCCTGCCAATGCCACAATAAATTAAACCAAATAGCACCCTCTGGAATCCTCCTCTGACCATAATGGAAGCTCTGAAATCTACACACATGATCCTGATAAATACTTTTGTAGATCAACGGCCTTCGAAGCTGTCTGCCTAGGGGAGATCAAACTATAAAAGTTGGAGACTTGAAGGCTATGTAAGGGCACTGTTCCGTGGGGGTGCCTGCTTCCTGGCTCTCAAGCCCGAGGGCCCAGGTAAAAAGGACATGGGGGAGGTTCAGAGAAGAACCACAGGACCAATGAAGGGCCGCAGAATCAAACCAACTCAGAATGTCGATAGAACTGGAATTTATCTACAGGGAGAGGATCTAAAGACAATTTAATAAGGACCCTGACAGCAAGGAAATAACTCAGGTACTATATTTTGCCACGGAAAAAGGACTAGAGAAAATTAAATTATACCATCACATTTACGTTAAAAATAGAAATAGAGATTTACCTGATAATAAAAGTAATGTTTGAAATGGGCTATATAAACAAACACCTTTGTTCATTTTGAATTTTACTATAATTATTATTATGTAAGGTGCATTCTTATTTCTCACCTAGTAAGGTACTATGCAACTCTTTTGAATGGTGAGGTCAAGCAGTCATTTTCCTAAAAACAAAAACCTCTCTGCTGCTCTCTCAGTCTTCTGTCCCTATCTTCCTCCCTTCCTTACTTTTTTTTTCCTGTCAAACATTGCAAACTTCAAATCAGCTGGGTTCAGTTTGTGCCACTTAACTTACAGGTCTATGGCCAACGGTGACTATAGCACCATCCACAGTCACCTGGGAGGCCCCAGAACGTGAAGGCAGAAAGAAGCCTATGGAGTAAGAGAGAAAGCTTGGACAGTTACATATGAGAGCTGGGGGGTACCTACAAGGAACAATGGACATAGGAAGAAGGCAACTGTTTCAATTAGGATTCCCTAACACAGCCTCCAATTTGAAAGAGAAAGAAAACAGGACGTTCCAACTGAATTATAAAAAATAGAAGGTGTCTGGGAGGTGGGCATTGTGGAAACTGAGCCAGCCTCAGAGCTTCCCCCTTCCAAAGTCTCAGCTCAAGTGGGGAGGTGAATACACTCTCCTGCCAGTTTCCTTGCCCCCAACTGAAGATCTGACTTCCCCATCTCTGAACTAATTTTCTCCGTCTGTACAGCAGGAAGAAAATCTCTGCACCCTATCTTCCCCAGGTTATGACAGCTAATGAGAAAGCATGTTAGAAACCACAGGGGTTCTGGTAAAACAGAGGCACAGGGAGCAAGGCACCTCCCTTAGTTTTTCACTGTTTTTTTCAGGCAGCATTGGTCTTTATTCCTGCTCTTACAAAAATGCACATGAATTCCACAGAGTTGCCTCCTACAAAAGGAAAACAGCCCCACCCCTCAGGTTCTGGGGGCTGCCTGTGAACCCTGCCACCTAACACTGGATTAGGCAATGAGGCCATTCCATTTGGCCCACTGAGCCCCCAAATTCCCAGGCCCAAGTACAAGGGAGGATAGGCGAGCCACATCGGGGGAGGAGGGTTCAAGGCTGGAAGGCTTATACCAAAAGAAAACTTACAGAATTCTTCCTTGTTTTTGTTGCTTTAATATTTCCTCTAGGGTTTTGTTTTATTCCTCCTCTCATTCATAAGATCTTCATTTTTTAAAACTAACTTTTCATATGGAAATAAGAAATATTGTTTGAAAACAGTGTGCTCTAATATCAATTCTTGTGAATATGCAATAGAAGGTGCATCAGTCAAGTAAATCTAGAAGCCCCCATTTTCAATACACGCTCCAAGTATGCAGAAAAGCCCGGCCACTGGTATTTCTACAACAAAATGCAGATACATTAAAATTCTCTGTTTACATTTCCCCTTGCTTTGAGAAAAAGAGATGATACCCAGCATCCTCTTTAAGGAGTTTTCTCCTAATCAAAGCCCAGCACGTACCAGCAATGAATCTTTCAAAAAGCATTCGATCCTTCTCAGGAAATTTCTCTCACTGGAGATTAGCTTTTCAAAAAGATGCAGTGTTGCTTTTTCAAGGCTGGGAAGGTGCCGAAGCCAGAGGCAGATGACAGCTGATGTGGGGAGAGAAATCTTCTTCCTTTCAGCAAAAAACAAACAAAATTTTAAACAGAAAAGGGTTACTGAGAAAACAAGACTGAGAGAGATCAAAATGCAGTCACGAATCCAGCTTGTGAATCTTTTCATCATGGTCAGCAGCAGTTAATATTTATAGTATCCATGAAATTCACCAAGTGTCCATTTGCAAAATAATGTGAATTTGCTTCCAATTCAACTCAAGAAATCAGAGAAATGCTCAAAGGAAAAAAAAATGCTTTCAAAAAGGATAAACAAATATCAGTGAAGGAAGAAAGTGATAAAAAATAAGATGGAAAAAGGCCTTGAGGTATACATCCCTAATTTAAAAAAAAGTTATGTTTGGAAGACATTTGTTGGGATGAGCACTGGGTGTTATACGTAGGGGATGAATCACTGGATTCTACTCCTGAAATCATTATTGCACTATATGCCAATGAACTTAGATGTAAATTAAAAAAAAATTATGTTTTAAAGTACATCATAAAGATTTAATATGTGTAATCAGACCTGGGTTTGAGTCCCAGAGCTACCACCGACTAACTGGATGGCTTTTGAGAAAATTATTTAACCTCCAAACCTCAGCTTACTCATCTGTAAAATGGGCCTATCTCCCTCATAGTGTTCTCAGAGGTATCAAATGCAGTAATTATACATGTACAAAGATTAGCACAATGCTTGACATCTAGTAAACGTTCAGTAACTGTATTTGCAAATCTGTTGCTTGAAAGTTAAAAAAAATTTTTTTCCTTTAGTAACAATTTCATATATGGTGGTTATGACCTGGTAGATCCAGAGTTGATCCCTACCATGGTACTCTGGGCCCCAAACATTTTGTGGAGCTGTGTTTCCATAGAAGAAGGTATGTGGAGGTTCCTCCTGTGTCAGGTCGGTGAATCAGGGGTTCTACCTCCTGGGAGGTAGAGTGAGGAGACACCTGTCTAACTCTGAGCCACTGGTGGCCGTCCCCACCCCTGTGAACAGTGGGCCTGTTCTGGCCTGGTGAGACTTCTCTTTCTTCTTTCAGCCCTACTTTCCCAAGGAAGGCCTCCTGCCTCTTCACCTGCAGCACCACAGACAGCAGAGTGCTTTCCAGGTTCTGCCAAAGATGTTTACTGCCTTTAGTAAGAAAAACAAAAGCTGAGGGCACAAAGCCTCCCTATTACCCAAAAACTCCTTCAGGGCTTTCCCTTCACCATGGCTTCTGGGCCATTTCTCTGCAGGAGCTGGCGTGAAGCCCAGGGAATGGGTGCAGGAGCAGGAAATGAATAGGCGGAGTCACGGTGCAATTTCTCGTGATTTCTCTTTTTTCTTCTCCCTCAGCATAACTCCTGCAGACCTCTGTCCTGGATTAACTCTGGGGCAAGGCTAGACAAAGCTGATGAGTTGGAATGAGTCTCACAGAAGCAAACAGAGGGCAGGATAAAGGCCCCCCTCTGACTCTCTGATCTCACATTCTCACCCTGAGCTTCAACTCTTCTGGGAAGTCCTGCTGGACCCCTTTCCCCCATCTCCCCACGCCTGGCAAAGAACAACTGCCATGGTGCCCCCACCCCTGCATCACCTGGCACATCTGGGGGCCACACCATGGATGCCACCGGTGCTCTAGGCTGCAATTCCCATGCCACCTCCCCTGTTATAATCAATGGCAAGGAGCTGGTGGTCATTCACTCAAGGAAGATGACGGAACACTTCTGTGTGCCAGGTACAGGCCAGAAAACTGGGAACAAAACAGACTAGGTCTGTTTTGGGGCCCGGTGGGAGGTACACATCACATACACACACCAAAACTGAGAAAAAGGCATTAAGGAAAAGGACAGGCTGAGGTAAAACAGAATAAAGTGTCCCAATTTAGATTGGGTGGTCAGGGACCGCCTCTCCAGCTGAGCTGAGATTAGCTAGGTGAAGAGTAGCCAGAAGGGCATTCCAGCTGGGCATTCCAGCTGGGGGAATGGCAGCTGTGATGGTCCCGAGACAGGGAAGAGCAAGGTCAGAAGAAGAGAGAAACCCCAGAGTGCAAAGGTGAGGTGGCCTGTGATGAGGCGGTACCAAAGGAAGGAAGGCTCTGGGATTCTATTCAGTGATTATTCTGGCCTGAAGGACTTTACACAGAGGAGTGCCAGGATGTGAGTTACAGTCAAAGATCACTCCAGCTGCAGCACAGAGAACAGAGTGCGGGACTAGAATGGGTGCAGGGAGCCCATGGGGAGCTGGTAGCTGGCGTGACCCAGGTGGCAGTGGAGAAGTGAAGAGTATCTGGAATGTATTTTAGCAGTAACATCAAGAGGAACTGGCAATGAATTTGATGAGAGGTGGTGAAGGTGAGGTAGGAATCAAAGTTGTCCCAGGTTTCTTGAGCAACGAGCTGGATGGATCTAGCATTACTCCAATGGAAAGAAGGAAAGAGAAGATTTGTGAAGGATTTACTAAGAGCTCAGTTTGGGGTGTACGAATTTACTTGTTTTTTAAATGTTTATTTTTGAGGGAGAGAGAGAGAGAGAGAGAGAGAGAGAGAGAGAGAGAGAGAGAGCATGAGCAGGGGAGGGGCTAAAAGAGAGGGAGACACAGAATCTGAAGCAGGCTCCAGGGTCCAAGCTGTCAGCACAGAACCCGACATGGGGCTTGAACTCACCAACTGGGAGATCATGACCTGACCTAAAGTCAGATGCTTAACTGACTGAGCCACCCAGGTGCCCCATTTTTTTAAATTTATTTTTTAATAGAATTTAGAATATCTGAGGAGCGCTCAAAAAAGAGGGATAAAGTAGGCCCTTGAATATCCAAGTTCAAAGTTCTGGGGAGCTATCTGGGCTGAAGATACATATTAAGGAACCGTCAGCCAGCATGGAGTGACACAAGAGTGGAGAACTCCAAGGGCCCATCGGGGAACTCCATCAGGGAAGAAGAGGGCCCAGGTCTGTGCCCTGAGCAGTGACAACAGGTAGATAAGGAGGAGTTGCAGACGGAGGAGGTAGGACATACACAAGCAGAGAATAATGTCATCCAGGAAGAGAAGGAAGGTCTGGCTCTTATCAGCACTGCTGAGACTGAGGACATGGGAGGGGAGGGAACCACATGCATTGCACTGGACAGGCCCCCTCTGACTTCCCCAAGGTCATGGTTTTGATAGAAGCCAAGAGCAGTCAATGAGAGAGGATGGAAGTACAGCCATTACTGGTGACAGGTATTCAGAGGGACAGCTGTGACAGAAGCAACACCAGGAGGCTGCACAGAGGTGTAGTGTGCGGGACAGCAGAGCTGACTGGTAAGCCAGATGGAGAGGAACAGGAGAGGCTTAAAGACTGGTAGCCACCATTTATTAAGCATTCACCTGAAACCATGCTAAGCATGTTAACTGTAGTTTAATCCTACAAAACAGGTACCATTATTATCTTTATTTTACAGAAAAAGGCTACTGAAGTTGGAGAGAGACCAAGGACTCACAGCTACAATCTGAACCCAGGAGGTCTGATGCTGGAGCTGGTTGTCTACCTAAGGTTATACATGAGCCTCTCCACTCTGCAGACTGAAGAGTGGAGGTGCTGCTTGGAACAGGGGCCCGGGCCCAGGGGAGCAAGCAGATGGACTTCCCATGTAAGCCAGATGCCCAGATGCCTGGACCCTGTGTTCACTCCCTCCAGTATTTAGGGAAGTCTTTTCAAAGTCTAGGCTGTCAGCCAGTTTTAGTCACATTAGTAGACCCTTGGGAGCGGTTTCCATCCAGCTTTCTAAAGTAGAACACTACTGGGCAGGGGCTAAGGGGATCTGTAGCCTCTGTCATGGAGCCAGGAAGCCCCCAAGAGGCAGGAAACTCTGAGGTGCAGAGGGAACATGGCTGCTCAGTGGCTCCTCCCTTCCCAAACAGCAGGGATGTCTTTTGACCTGCATTCACCACATGTTATCTTTTTTCAGGATCCATATGAAATAATTATGTACATCATTAGAGAAGTTTCTCACTTCAGTGACAGTTTTCAGGCAGCACCATTCCTAGGCTCTCAGAGCAGCTGTGTGCATTAAATGTGATTTTTACCATCAGGTCACAGTGGCTGAGTGATGCCTGGCAGCACAAAGGTAGGAGCTGTTGGGAATGAGCAGTAGATAAACATGAACACATGTAACAAGGAAACTAGGGTAAAATGGTAGTTCCGCCAAATATCTGAAATAAAAGATATTGCTTAAAAATTTATATAAGATCTGCAAAATTACACATTCAAGTCAGCAAATACATAATGCTTTTGTTCTATTCTCACAGTTTAAAAAATGTGTATATTAACAATTATCTTTTTTTTTTTTAATGTTTACTTAGTTTTTTTTTTTTTTCAACGTTTATTTATTTTTGGGACAGAGAGAGACAGAGCATGAACGGGGGAGGGGCAGAGAGAGAGGGAGACACAGAATCGGAAACAGGCTCCAGGCTCCGAGCCATCAGCCCAGAGCCCGACGCGGGGCTCGAACTCACGGACCGCGAGATCGTGACCTGGCTGAAGTCGGACACTTAACCGACTGCGCCACCCAGGCGCCCCGCACAACAATTATCTTTTATTGCCTCTGATTCAGACTACACTCGATTATTTGCTGTGAATTATTAAATTTATGGACCCATGCTTAATATTTGAATGAAAACAATCTATTTTGCCCCCAAAACACCAGAAAATAACTTTTTATAATCAATACTGGTTGCAGAAATCACCAAATCAATATGATCTTAATATATTTGCATAACAGAATTTGACTGGACCAACATATTCAGATTATATAAAATGTTCTAAAAGTGCACCAGGTTGGTTTTGAAATAAAAAAGGCAAATTACATTATATGTCAATTATATCTCAATAAAACCAGGGGGGAAAGGCAAATTACCAAAGAAGAAATGCAAAAGGCCAATAAAAATATGGAGATTTCAACCCTGTTAATAGTAAAGAAAGGTAAACTAACATAGCTATCATTTTCATCCTCACACATCAGTAAAGTTTCAAAGAATGACATCCATGCTGAAGTAGGTACAGGGGACATATGTTCTCAGAGGTGAGACAGGGAACGGTTTTGTTCATTTGGTTGTGTCATACCACATAATGAACTGTGAAACAGACATCTTCCTGGCCTTCATAACCATACTTTTGTGACTCTGCCTGGCAGAAATAAAGGCATCACTGGGAGGATATTCACTGCAGCAGTACTATAAAAACAAAATTAAAAACAGTTTGAATGCATCCATTGACAAGCAGCTGAATAAATTAAGGTTCATTCATATCAGGGAATATGTTCCTATTTTATAAAAATGAGCTGGATCTACGGGGCGCCTGGGTGGCGCAGTCGGTTAAGCGTCCGACTTCAGCCAGGTCACGATCTCCCGGTCCAGGAGTTCGAGCCCCGCGTCGGGCTCTGGGCTGATGGCTCAGAGCCTGGAGCCTGTTTCCGATTCTGTGTCTCCCTCTCTCTGCCCCTCCCCCGTTCATGCTCTGTCTCTCTCTGTCCCAAAAATGAATAAACGTTGAAAAAAAAAAAAAAAAAAAAATTAAAAAAAAAAAAAAAAATGAGCTGGATCTATATCCCTTGAAGGTTATCCAAGATATATTGGTTAAAAAACAAGTTCCAGAGTCATGTGTAGGGTGTGATGCTGTCTTTGTTTTTTGTTTATATAACTACTTAAAAAAAGAGAAAAATTGTTTTATACAGATGTCTATGTCTCCAAGAGTATAAGGTATGGTTATCAGAAGTACTAGAGGGTGATAATGAGGGGATAACTAAAGTTTTCTGCATACACATCTGTACTGTATTGTCTGACCAGATAAAATGAATATACATTTCTATGGAAATTTAAAAAGCCAATTATCAGTATCTAGCCTGGATACTGATCAAAATAATGGATTCAAGAAAAACATGATAAGCTAAAAGCTTGGCTCTCTCAGACTTCTAGCTAATCAGGGGAGGTTTTCTGCATTATAGCTATGTTTTAGGAAAATGAGATTGGGTGTTTGGGACTTATGTGTGGTACATTATAATTTTCTCATTTAAAATACGAGGAAGAGGCTCCCAGTCAGTGCTTTCATGTAGAACATCTGAGCCTTAGTAACAACTTCTAACACAAAGCAGGGAAGCCTGACAGGGCACTCTGCTGTGTCCAACATCTTCTGCTGTTAGAGTCTTCTAGATAGATGGCTCCTTGGCATTTAGAAAACTGTACTTTGTCTCTCCAAAATACTGAGACTGTTGTTTGCCCCATCTTTTCCAAAAAGAGGCAGTATAATAAAGAAATTAGTTCAGGTGCTTATTAAATAATTTTGGCTCCAAATGTTTTTTAATAGCTGTAATAAAAATAGAACACGGAATTCAATTCTCTGCAAGAACAGTTCCTAATGAGGGCAGTGCCTGTTGGTAGGGAATGCCAGAGAGGCAAAGGGAAGGAAGAAGCTTCCTCACTCAAGACAAACACAGGCAGTATTCACCTTTCCAAACCAGAAAGAGATCAGGGCCATTTGGGTTGCCAGAGAAGCCCACAAAAATTGGGGTCAGCTTTTCTGGATAACTACTTAATTCCAAGGCACTAGAATGTATTCTTTCCCAAAAGTGTATTTCCATGAAAACTTGATCTAAGAAGCATGCCAAATTTGAGGACTGTGCCATTATCACCACTTACATGTGCAGAGAGATTACTTTTCAAAGCAAACAGCAGCAACACCAAGCAAACACAAACCCAAACACACTGTAATGTCTATTACAAATCAGTATCAGCAGGCTTTTAGTTGAAAAGTCAACTTTTTCAATGACTAATTTTGTTATCCTATTAATGTAAAAAAAAAAAAAAAAGAGGGGCGCCTGGGTGGCGCAGTCGGTTAAGCGTCCGACTTCAGCCAGGTCACGATCTCGCGGTCCGTGAGTTCGAGCCCCGCGTCAGGCTCTGGGCTGATGGCTCAGAGCCTGGAGCCTGTTTCCGATTCTGTGTCTCCCTCTCTCTCTGCCCCTCCCCCGTTCATGCTCTGTCTCTCTCTGTCCCAAAAATAAATAAAAAACGTTGAAAAAAAAAAATTTAAAAAAAAATTTTTAAAAAAGAGGCTCTCAGGGAGTCTCAATAAATAAATAAATAGAAATGGGAGTTTTAGTTACTACTATACTTCTTTGCTACCTTTCTGTCCATGGTATTACACTAGCCTTTCATTTATATACATTCGCCTATATTATTCAACAACACTGAAAGCCTGAGTTTTCTTATCTGAGCTAAAAAAGCACATTCACAGTCGCACCGTGAGGCCAGTTGGTTCGTCAGTCCTGCATCCATTCTTCCTTTGATTTGTTCAATTGAACCATTCATTCTAGTATGTAGGAAAAAACTCTCCATCCAGTCATCAAACTTCTCAATATTTTTGAAGCAATGGATTTAGATTTATCTGAGACGTCAGGTCATGCTGAATTACTTATACTCCACAGACTTATGGAAGGATTTCAGCAGCTCTCCCAGAAAGGTTTTTTGCAACCTGCAGCCTGCAGGGGGCTGTGATAGCAACACCAGGGATAGACTGGAGAAGTTAGGTTTGATTTTTAGGCCAAGAATAAAAAATTTCTTCTAGGTTATCTAAACCACAGAGAGGGACAACCATCTGCTGTTTAAAAGAACACAGGCAGCCCATTTCTGAAAATACATGACTGTATTTGGAAGCCAAGGCCAAAGACACCCGGCCAATGGTAAAACATGAAATTCCACTGGTGTACTGTGGTAGGCAAATAGTTGGAAGTCTAAATGTAGGGCAGGGTGCACTGGTCAAAGAAAGTATGTAGTTTCTAAATGACCACACAGCACATGTGGGGAACTGTTCAAGGGGCGGGGGGGGGGGGGGCGCGGAGAAGAGTTGGGTGTGGGGGTGGTAATCTGCACTGACTGATTGAATCAGCCTCTCCATGTCAACATGTGGCTGGGATGCTCAGTCCATGGGAAAGTGTCCATGGAAAGGCTCCAGCCCTTACGCCACTGCTTGGGGAACTTGCTGAGCTGAAGCCATAGGAATTGGACAAGTTGAAGGCCACCCAGCATTTCTGGACTGTCTGTCCCCTTTGGATTAGCAGACACAATTTTCCAAACCAAATAAATTTTATTAGTTGCTGAGGGAGAACATGCTATCAGAAGTAAAATAAACAGCAAAGGAGTTCAGGCCCACTCATGAAGCCACTGCCCTCAGCTTTCCATCTGAGCACTGTGGGTGGAGCAAAAGTAGCTATTTTCTGAGCACGTCTCTTCCTCACCAGTAATTTCTGAAACAGCTTTGAGAGATTTCACAGGGAATACCTAGGGGCATTCTCCTCCCATTTCCCTTTAATTAAATTCTTGCTGAAAAAGGCTGAAAGTATAGGTTGCTAAGACCCTATAATTTGATGAAATGTATTACTAAATAAATCACAAATAGAGCTGCCATGGTGAAAGACAAAGAGCATTTTACTTAAAAATAAATACTTTGAAAAACTGCTTTGGAAAATGAAAGCTGGTGGGGTAAGCCATTGGAGACTGAAGTATGAAATGGTATGAAGGGCACACACATGTGGAGCACATTTATCACATTATACAAGCTTTTAAACTGATTATTACTCAGTCTTTTACATAAATAACAAAGATAACCGATCAGACTCCTTAAGGAAACTCACTTTTTGGGTACATTTTGACAGAGGTTTAGAGTAGATAGAAAAAAAGACTGCATATTTTAACCATGAGAATTATGTTTTGACTTCTTTTTCAACATCAAATAATTTAACCTTCTATCTCTTTTTCTAAGATATTACCTTAACAAATTCTTGTACTATAACATTTCATCTAAAATGAAATTAAAACTTATATTCTTACATTAATTTTTAAGAGTGATACATGAAAAACAGCATATACTCCACTGGTAACTACTTCCTTTGGGTTAACTGAAAGAATGATGATGGTTTTGAGGTGTTATTTTCCAAATACGATGATATAATAAAAATCAATTTATAGAGCAAAAAAATCCCCCCAAGCCCCAAAACTCAATAAAACCTTGGGAGTAAAAAATGCCTAACACCTATATATGTGGAAAATATTTAAAACACTCTTTTAAGATCAAAAAGTAAATTTGAACAAACCAAAAGACATAAGTGTTCCTGGATAGGTAGACGAAAGCCTTAATGTCAGAAAGATGTCAGTTGTCCCTCAGTTAACCTATATATTTAACATAAGCCTCCCCCAAATAACATTAGCTATCTTTCCTAAAGCTAGGCACACTGGTTTCAAAGTTTATTTAAAAGATAAAACAAGCAAGAATTGTCAGAAAAATCCTGAAAAGTAAGAGAAATGGAGAACTAGCCCTATTTTATATTAGGTATATTAGAAAGGCTCCACCATTAAAACAAAATGGTACTGGTGTGTGAATATACAACAGGTCAAAAAAAAAAAAAGAGGGAGAGAATAGAAAATAACAAAATAGGCCCAAATGCACACAGAAATTGAATGTATGATTAAGGGAGAGAGGAGTTTGCATCTTTTATTACACTGGAGATGGCAGAATGCTCTATAATCTGACGGTGGGGAAAAGTAACCATATTATTTCAACAAATACTTTACAAAACAAAAACAAAGAGAAATTGGGAACCTACAGATTGAAAGAGATTTTTGAACCTATCAGCCAAATTCAGCTTTGACCTCTGATTCCAAAAGAATCAACTGTAAAAAAAAATGGGGGACAATCAAGAGAATTTACTGTCTGACTAAATACATGATGGTGCTAGGGGCGCCTGGTTGGCTCAGCCAGTTAAGCACCCGACTTAATTCAGGTCATGATTTCATGGTTTGTGAGTTGGAGCCCTGAGTCGGACTCTGTGCTGACAGCTCAGAGCCTGGAGCCTGCTTCAGATTCTGTGTCTCCTCTCTCTGTCCCTCCCCCACTCACATTCTCTCTCTCTCTCTCTTTCTGTCTCCCTCCCTCCCTCTCTCAAAAAATGAATAAATGTTAAAGAAAATTTAAAATAAATACATAATGGTGCTATGGAATTAGTATCAATTTTTAAATATAATAATGGTATTGTAGTTATATAGATTTTCATATACGGCATATGGAGACTTCCAGTCTCCTGTTGTGCATGAAAGGACCTTGGAAGTGACCGCTCTGTCTTAACAACAAGTACAAAGCAAAACAGACTGAAAAATCAACAACTCTTCTTGCATCCTTAAGAGAGGGTCAGGACACAGGACAAATCTTGGCCCCCAAGACTGGAAAGACAGACAAGCAAATACAGGAAATTGTGACTTACTGGAGTAGAGATCCACAAGTGGTAACTGCCATGGGAACCAGTGCCCAGGTAGGAAAACCTGAGTTGTAATTAGTGAGTAGTTGGAGGCCCAGTGTGGATAACTCTTGAGAGTTAAAAATTCCAGTGGGATCCAGTTATGGAAGGGTCCCACAAAATTATGAAACTTAGGAGCTTAACCAGGTCCTCAGAGTAAACAGTGGGAGTAATTCCACTTCTACTTTAGGTTTTGAATACAATAGAGCACTCCATTCTTAAATTGTTTTCTTTTAACGTTTATTCATTTTTGAGAGACAGAGCATGAGTGGGGAAGGGGCAGAGAGAGGGAGACACATAATCTGAAGCAGGTTCCAGGCTCTGAGTGTTAGCACAGTGCCCAATGTGGGGCTTGAACCCACGAACTGTGAGATCATGACCTGAGCTGAAGTCGGACGCTCAACTGACTGAGCAACCCGGGCACCCCTAGAGCATTCCGTTCTTAACAAGGCCTGCCTTCAAGGGAAACTAGTTAATCAGAGCCTAACCTCATATGGTATTATCAGAACCTAACAGACCTAGGGGAAGGCAAATAACCAATTCCAGTCAGCTCTGGACATCTAAGTTAGGCGGAGAAAAAAACCTGAGGAATCTCATGAAGTTCACAGTCCAGAGGCATAAGCTCACTAAAAGACTGAGACCTAATTAAAAGACTATAGAACACTTCCCCTCCTCTCATATCTCACCACCAAAATACAAAAGCCTATTCACAGCAGTTGCTGTTACCTAGTACAGCATACCTAGCTATCAAGAAAACAATTACAAGGCATAGCAAAAGGAAAACAACAACAACAACAACAACAACAACAACAACAACACAGTTTAAGAGACAAGGCAATAATTATAACCAGACATGCAGAGATGTTAGAATTATTAGACTGGGAATTAAAAGCAACTATGATTAATATGCTAAGAGCACTAATGTATAGACAGCATGTAAGAACAGATGGGCAATATAAGCAGAGAGAAGGGAATCTTTAAAAAAAAGTAGTATTAGAGATCACTAACAGAAATGAAAACAGTAACAGAGATGAAGAATGCTTTTGGTGGGCTAAATAGTGGACTGGCTGAGGAAAAAATGTCTGAGCTAGAGGATATATCCATGGGAACCTTAAAAACAAAAAAACCCAAAAAAACAAAAAACAACAACAAAAATACCCGAAAAAACAAGAAACAGAGATTGAAAAAAACAGAACAGAATATTCAAGGAATGTGGGACAACTACAAAAAATATATGTGTAATTGATGTACTAGAAGGAAAAGAGGGAGAGAGAAAAACAAAAAAATTTTGAAAAATGACGGAGAAATTTCCCAAATTAATGTCAGATACCAAATCACCATTCCAGGAAGCCCAGAGAATACCAAGTGGGATACATGCCAAAAACTGCTCCTAAGCATATCACTTTAAAACTACAAAAAAAAAAAAAGAAAAAAAAAATCAAAGATAAAACGTCCTGAAAGAAGCCAGAGGGAAAATACATCTTAACTATAGGGAAAACAGATAGGATTATATCCAACTTCTCAGAAACCATGCAAGCAAGAAGAGTAGACTGAAATATTAAAAGGGTTGTGAGAAAAAAAAAATACACAATCTAAAATTCTGTACCCTGTGAAATTATTCTTTAAAAGTGAAGGAGAGGGGCACCTGGGTGGCTCAGTTGGTTGAGTGACCAACTGTTGATTTTGGCTCAGGTCATGATCTTGTGGTTTGTGAGTTCAAACCTCACATCGGGCTCTGTACTGACAGTGTAGAGCCTGCTTGGGATTCATTCTCTCTCTCTCTCTCTGTCTCCCTCTCCCTCTCCGCCCCTCCCCTGCTCCCACCCTCTCCCTCTGTCTCTCTCAAAATAATAAATGAATGAATGAGTGAATGAATGACATGACACAAAAACAGATGCTCAGATCAATGGAACAGAATAGAAAATCCAGAAATGGACCCACAAACATATGGCCAACTAATTTTTGACAAAGCAGAAAGACTATCAATGGAATAAAGACAGTCTCTTCAGCAAGTGGTACTGGGAAAACTGGACAGAGACATGAAGAAGAATGAACCTGGACCACTTTCTTAAACCATACACAAAAATAAACTCAAAATGGATTAAAGACCTCAATGTAAGACAGGAAGCCATCAAAATCCTCGAGGAAAAAACAGGCAAAAAACTCTTTGATCTTGCCCGCAGCAACTTCTTACTCAACACATCTCCGGAGGCAAGGGAACCAAAAGCAAAAATGAACTACTGGGACCTCATCAAAATAAAAAGTTTCGCACAGCGAAGGAAACAATCAGCAAAACTAAAAGGCAACCGACAGAATGGGAGAAGATATTTGCAAACGACGTATCAGATAAAGGGTCAGTATCCAAAATCTACAAAGGATTTATCAAACTCAACACATAATAATCCAGTGAAACAAATAATCCAGTGAAGAAATGGGCAAAAGACATGAACAGCCTCTTCTCCAAAGAAGACATCCAGATGGCCAACAGATACATGAAAAAATGCTCAACATTACATATCATCAGGGAAATACAAATCAAAACCACAATGAGATACCACCTCACACCTGTCAGAATGGCTAACATTAACAACTCAGGCAACAAGAGATCTTGACGAGGATGTGGAGAAAGAGGATCTCTTTTGCACTGCTGGTGGGAATGCAAACTGGTGCAGCCACTCTGGAAAACACTATGGAGGTTCCTCAAAAAGTAAAAATAGAACTACCCTAAGACCCAGCAATTGCACTACTAACTATTTATCCAAGGGATACAGGTATGCTGCTTCGAAGGGACACATGCATCCCAATGTTTATAGCAGCACTATCAACAATAGCCAAAGTGTGGAAAGAGCCCAAATGTCCATCCATGGATGAATGGATAAAGAAGATGTGGTGTGTATATAGTGTGTGTGTGTGTGTGTGTGTATATATATACACACACACACACATACACATACACACACACACACACACACACACACACACACAATGGAGTATTACCCAGAAATCAAAGAGAATGAAATCTTGCCATTTGCAACTATGTGGATGGAACTAGAAGGTATTATGCTAAGCGAAATTAGTCAGAGAAAGACAAATACCATATGATTTCACTCATATGAGGACATATGTTTTGTAAGATACAAAACAGATGAACATAGGGAAGGGAAGCAAAAATAATATAAAAACAGGGAGGGGGTCAAAACATAAGAGACTCTTAAATATAGAGAACAAACAGAGGGTTACTGGAGGGGTTGTGGGAGGGGGGATGGGCTAAATGGGTAAGGGGCATTAAGGAATCTACTCCTGAAATCATTGTTGCACCATATGCTAACTAACTTGGATGTAAATTTTAAAAAAATTAATTAAATAAAGACATAAAAAAGAGAGAAGAAAAATAATATAGATCAGATGTTCAGATCTACATAAAGAGCATCAAAGAAAAAATAATAAAGGCAAAATAAAAACTTATTTTCCTATTTTCAATATTTTATTTATTTATTTATTTAATTTATTTTATCTATCTATCTATCTATCTATCTAGTTAGAGAGATCATGAGCAGGGTAGGGACAGAGAAAGAGGGAGAGAGAGAATCCCAAGCACACTTCACACCCAGCACAGAGCATGATGCAGGGCTTGATCTCACAGCCGTGTGATCATGACCTGAGCCGCAATCCAGGGTCAGACGCTTAACTGAGCCACATGGGTAACCCTATTTTTCCCATTCTTAGCTGATGTAACAGAAAACAAACTGTTCAAATAATATTAAATAGGAAAAAGGTAATCAATTATGTGTGTGTGTGTGTGCACTTATGTATGCTATGTATAAGTGAAATGTATGATAATGATACAAGAAACAAAAAGGGGGAATTAGGATTATTTTATTATTGAATAGTACTCACACTATCTGTGAAGTGGTGTAGTGTTATGTGAAAGTGGATTTAGATTAGCTATAAATGTATATTTCAAACACAAAAGGCAGTAAAAGAGTGGAAGACAAAAAGAGGAACAAATAACAAAAGCAACAAATATAAAGCAGTAAGGAATATAATTGATATTAATCCAACTATGTCAATAATCACGTTGAACCTCAGTGGTCTAACTGCACCAATTTAAAGATACAGACTGACAGAGTGGATCAAAAAACAAGACTCAACTATATATACCTTGTCTACAAGAAACCAGCTTTAAATATAAAGAAACAGATTAAAACTAATGGATGGAGAAAAATATAACTAACACTAATCAAAAGAAAGCAGGAGTAGGTATACTAATTTTAGAGCTGGCTTCAAAGCAAGCAAAGTTATCAGGAATATAGAAGTTCATTACATATAGATAAAGGCATAAATTCTCCAAGAAGATATAACAATCTTTAACTGGTGTGTGCCTAATAATGGAGTATAAAATTATATGAGTAAAAAATAACAGAATTGCAAGAAGATGAATCTACTATCATAGCTGAAGATATGTCAACATCACTCTATCAGAAATGGACAGATCCAGTTGACAGAAAATCTGTAAGGACATAGTTGAACTCAAAAAACCATCAATCAACTATATATATTGCCATTTGTAATCTACTTCATCCAACCAGAGCAGAACACACATCCTTCTTAAGTTCACAAGGAACGTTCACCAAGATACACCACATTCTGGCTATAAAACACCCCTTTCCAAATTTAAATTAATAGAAATCATACTGTATCTGCTCTAAGACCAAAAAGGAATTATAAACCAGAAATCAGTAACAGAAACATAACTTGAAAATCCCAAATTATGTAGAGATTCAACAACACACTTCTAAGTAACCCATGGCTCAAGAAACCTCAAGAGAAATTTAAAATTATCTTGAACTAAGTGAAAATGAAAACACAATTCATCAAAATTTGTGGTATGCAACAAAAGTAGTGGTTAGAGGAAAATTTATAGCACTAAATGCATATTCAGAAAATAAGCAATATCTAAGATCAACAACCTAAGTTTCTACCTCAGGGAGCTATATAGATAAAGAAGAGCAAATTAAGCTCTTAATTAAGATAAAGAAGAGCAAAGTAAACAGAAGAAATAATAACAATTAACAAGAAAAACAGGAAATCAATAGAGAAAATCAATGATTTTCTTGGTTTTTGGAATAGATCAATACAATCAATTTAAGTCTCCATCCAGGCTAAGCTGAAAAAAAAAAAAAAGAAAAAGAGAACATAAATTGCTAATGTCAGACATGAAAGAGAAGACATCACTACATCACTATGGGCATTAAGAGAATAATAAAGGAACTCTATGAGCAACTCTATGGGGATAAATTTGATAAACTTAGAAACCAATATCTCTCCTTAACATAGAAACAAAAATCCTCAACTAAATATTAGCAAACTTAATCTAGCAGTGCAAAAAGAATTCTGCATCACAACCAAGTGGAATTTGTCACAGGTATGCATGGCTGTTTTAACTTTTAGAATGAATTAATGTAATCAATCACATCAACAGGCTAAAAAAGACAAATCATGTGATCATATCAATAGATGCAGAAAAAGTATTTGCTAAAATCCAAACCCATTCAATACAAAAACTCAGTAAACTAGGAACAGAGGACAATTTTCACAAACTGATAAAGAATATCTATAAAAACCTAACAAGAATTAATACTGTTAAAATGTCCATATACCCAAAGCAATCTACAAATTCAATGCATCAACTATCAAAATTCCAATGGTAGTTATAGAAACAGAACAAACAATCCTAAAATTTATATGTATCTCTGAAAGTCCCCAAATAGCCATAGCAATCTCGAGAAAGAGCAAAGCTGGAGACATCATGCTCCCTGATTTCAAACTATTTTACAAAGCTATAGTGATTAAAACAGTATGGTATTAGCATAAAAACAGGCATACAGATTAATGTGATAGAACAGAGAACTGAAAAATAAGTCTATGCATATATGCATTTTATGACAAAGGAGCCAAAAATATAAAATGGAGAAAGGACAGTCTCATCAATAAATGAAGCTGGGAAAGAACACGAAAAATAATACTAAAATTTGTATGGAACCACAAAAGAACCTGAACAGCCAAAGCAATCATGAGAAAGAACACCAAAGCTAGAGGTATCACAATCCCAGATTTCAAGATATACTATAAAGCTGTAGTAATCAAAACACTATGGTACTGGCACATAAACAGAGACATAGATCAATGGAATAGAATAGACAGACCAGAAATAAACCTATGCTTATATGGTCCTTTAATCTGACAAAGGAGACAAGAATATACAATAAGAAAAGACAGTCCCTTCAATAAATGGTGCTGGGAAAACTGAACAGCTGCATGCAAAAGAATGAAACTGGATCACTTTATTATACCATACACAAAAATAAACTCAAAATGAATTAAAGATCTAACTGTGAGACCAAAAACCACAAAACTCCTAAAAGAAAACATAGGCAGTCATCTCTTGGACATTAGCCTTAGGCACATTTTTATGGGTATGTTCCATTGGGCAAGGGAAACAAAAGCAAAAATAAGCTATTGAGACTATACCAAAATAAAAAGCTTTTGCACAGCAAAATGAAAACACAACCTGCTGAATAGAAGATACTTGCAAATGATATATCTGAGAAGGGGCTAATATTCAAAATATATAAAGAATTTCTACAACTCATCACAAAAAAACAACAAAACAACCCACAAATGGTCTGATTAAAAAATAGGCAGATGACCTGAATAAACATTTTTCCAAAAAAGACATATAGATGGCCAACAGACACATGAAAAGATGCTCAACATCACTAATCATCAGGGAAATACAAATCAAACCACAACGAAACATCACATCACACCTGTCCAAACGGCTAGAATCAGAAAGACAACAAATAACAATGTGTTGGTTAGAATGTGAAGAAAAGGGAGCCCTTGTGCACAATTGGTGGGAATGTATATTGGTGCAGCTACTATGGAAAACAGAACAGATATACCTCAAAAAATTAAAATTAAAATGACTCTATGATCCAGCAATCCCATTAGTGGGAATATATCCAAAGGAAATGAAAATGTATCTCAAAAAGATATCTGTACTCCCATGTGTACTGCAGCATTCACATTAGTCAAGATATGGAAACAACCTAAGTGTCTACCAGTAGATGAATTAATAAAGAAGATGTGGTATATTTATGTAGTGGAATATTATTCGGCCATGAGAAAGACAGAAATCCTGCAATTTGTGACACGGATGGACCTGAAGGCATTAAGTAAAGTGAAATAAGACAGAGAAACACAAATAATGTATGATATCACTTTATGCAGAATCTAAAAGAGCTGAACTCACAGAAACAGAGACTAGAAAGATGGTTACCAGGAACTAGGGTGTGGTGAAATGGGGACATGTTGGTCAAAGAGTATAAACTTCCAGTTAGAAGATGAATAAATTCTGGGGATCTAATGTACATTATAGTGATTATAGTTGATATAATTTTAGTTGAAACAATATTTAAAGTTGCTAAGAGAGAAGATCTTAAATGTTCTTGCCACCAAAAAGAAATGGTGATTATGTGACATGATGAACGTGTTAGCTCAGCTATGGTGGTAATGATTTTATAACATAAAAAGTGTATCAAATTAACTTGTACATCTTAAGTTTACACAATGTTATATGTAGATTATATTTCAATAAAGCGGGGGTGGGGGGAGGTGGAGGGGATGTAAGTAAGTAAATAATTAAGTAGATAAATAACTAAACAAACTGATATTTCCTCTTGTACCTATATGGAAACATAACAGGAAGCAAGTACACTTTATTGTCTAGTTTTGCAGTAATACTTAAACATTTTTGGAAAACTCTTCTAAATTTTATCTAAATTATTTTAGGTGTACATATACTTAGATATTCTTCAGAAATATATAAATATGACATTTTTAGATTTTCTCATAATTTGTTATCTTATTCAAAAATAAAATTCATTTATAATATATTTTCTTTTTATTTTTAAACATTTATTTATTCTTGAGAGAGAGAGAGAGAGACAGAGCATGAGTGGGGGAGAGGGAGACACAGAATCTGAGGCAGGCCCCAGGCTCTAAGCTGTCAGCACAGAACCCGATGCGGGGCTCGAACTCAGAAAACTGTGAGATCATGACCTGAGTTGAAGTCGGATGTTTAACCGACTGAGCCATCCAGGCACCCCTATAATATATTTTCTTACACTTAAGAATGGATCATTGACTTTATGAAGGAGAATTAAAATGTTTGCTTTCTCATCTCCAGCTGTTTGTGAAAAGATGAAACCAATACATCAGGTATTTCTTTTGACTCATGACAGGGAGACAACTACTCCAAAGGAACTGGACTAAACTATAAATGAAAGCAAATATGAGGAAAGCGATTTTTCCCCTGGCTTCAGAGATGTTAATAATTTACCTCATTGTGCCATATTCAATAGAATGTTTCCAAATTACTGTTGTAGTACTAGTTAACTGTGGCACCAATTTGAGACCAATCATTCAGAGTCTAAACAAAAAGGAATTAAATAATTCAAACATAGATGTAATACATTAATATTTCATCAAGAGGATTACACTGCTGCCTTAAAACTGAATCTCTAGAGGTGAATGAACTTGCTGTGTTGCTCGTATTCATCTGGTATCAACAACAACAGGTGTCAACAGGAGTTCTGTTAAGAGAACTGGGCAGTACGCACATGTCGTAGAGAAATATCAACGTGTTGAATAACTATTCCGAAGCTCATGGTTTTTCCTGGGACAGCCGTGTTGACATTTGCACTCGAAGTGCAGCAGCACTAGTGAGCAAAACCACTGTGCCCAGCACGAGTCAAGCAGGGAAACGGTCACCGTGTCCTTCACTCTGTGTACAGTAGTAACACTGCCGGTTTCACACAAAAATGTGTTTGATGAAGCAGCGTAAAATATTAATCTTACTGAATTTTACACTGGCGAATACTTTTGATTAAAAAAAACATTGTGTGTGGTGAAAAGGAAAGCATGCATAATGCCCTTCTGCTGCATGACAATTCCGGGTGGTTGTCCCGAGGAAAAGCACTTGCAAGTGTAAGAGCTGCAAGATCAACTGGCCACCTTTTTGTCATGGAAATTTACATGGAAGAGTGGCAAACAGTGGCTGCTCAGAGTTGAGTATTTGGCACACATTTTATCAAAAATTAGTGAAATGACCCTTGTACTTCAAGGAAAACAAATGACAGTATTTTGTAGCCAATGATAAATGTGAGTGTTTAAGCAGACTTTGAATCCTGGAAAATTCACTCCTGTCAGTGGGAGCTTGACAGCTCCCCAACACCTGAAGACATTTCTGATGGGCTTGGTGCTGACAAGAATGAATGTAAGTTTTGATACTATAATGAAATATGTCAAGGTTGAAAAGGTCTACATAACTTAATAAACCAGTATTTTCCAAATGAACCATGCATAAGGCTACAAGATCCTGCTTGGGCAAAAGAGCTTTTAAAAGTATACCACAGACATCCAATGGGTTTCAATGTAACAGTATGAAAAGCTCATTGTTATAATTTCAGATTCAGCATAGCAACTAACCTTACAACACTAACATTTTCAAAACATTTTGAAAATCTACAATTATCTGAGATGGCTACTGCAGTATTCCTGTCTGTTCCAATATATCTCTATGAGGCTGAATTTTCTACACTTCAATGGAAACAACATACCAGCCTGTACCAGGCTGCACACAGAAACATGTATGAGAGCCCAGCTGTCTTCCATCAGACAATAAAGAGATTTGCAAAAATGTAAAATAATGCTGCTTCTGGTATACATATTTTCTTGGAAAAGATCACTTTTTAATAAAAATAAGCTATTTATGTGAACATGTAATCAATTTATTATTTGAAAATGAATACTTTTAGAATAGCGTTTTATTTTCAAATATGATAAAATATTGATAAATACAATGCACTTTTTTAAAAAAAAGAATTCACTGGGATCCTCAATAATCTCTACGATCATAGAGTGGTACTGGAACCAAAGTTTGAAAACCGCATTTCCAATATGCTGAAGTATTCTAAGAAAAGGAAAAACAATGCTGGGTGAGAGAGTAAATGGTATCACTTACAGCAAGAAGGCCTCATTCACAGCATCAAAGAATTCAGGCCAGAGCACTTCCTGAGGTTCATGTCCATGGTAGGTGAGCAGAGCCTCCACCAGTGGTTGGATATCTGGCAGAGTTATAAGTGGTACACAAACTCGCGACAGGAACCTTATCTTTTCAGGAGCCATTCTATGGAATGAATAACAAATAATTATCCAAATCTTAGAAAATGTTCATGCTAAGATTGACAAGTTACTTGCTTTGTGCCTCACATAAAGGGGGCTACCCTAACACCATCTATAAATTCTTCTCTTACTCCATTCTCTAGAAGAAATCCTTTAGTCCCATTTTAACACCACTTATTCTCAAGACTTTGGCATAACTATCTAGAGGCACCTCCAATTTACCATGCCCAAAACAGAACTCTTGAATTCCTTCCCCAAACATTCTTTCCCCAGTCCTGACAATCTCATTTCCTCAGGCTTTGAAGGCCATCCTTGATTCCCCCCTTTCTTATACCCCTTACCTAATCCAACAGTAAATACCATCAATTTATCTGACAACTTCCCTACATGCGCTTCACTACCCCCTAATTCACCATCACCTCCAGCCTAGGTTACCGTAGGAGCCTTCTAAGTTCTCCCTGCTTCTGTCTTCACTCCCACTGTTTATCATTAAAACAATTCCAGCAACTCTTTAAAAATTCAGATCACTTCACTTGTCTGCTCAAAGCTTTGCAATGGCTTCCCACCTCAGAGAACTAGCAAAGTCTTATACTGGCCGCTGAGGCCTTCCATGACAGGGCCCCTTCTGTTTCTCTGGCTTCAACTCCTTCCACTTTTTCCCTTGCTCATCCTACTCCAGTCCTCTAGGCCTCTAACTACTCCAGGTGGGTCCTGTTGTTCATTCTGCCCAGAACTCATGGCTAGCTAGCTCCTTCATTCCATATCAATCTCAGCTCAAATGCTGCTTTATGTGACGGCATCCCTGACCATCCCATTTAAATGTACTTACCAATATGGTAGCAATCAGCTACATGTGGCAATTTAATTTAAATGAAAGAAAATTCAAAATTCCTGTTCTCAGTTGCACCAGCCACATAACAAATGTTCAACGGGTACATGAAGCTAGTGGCTTACAGTACTGAACACTGCAAATTTCCAGAACTTGTCCATAACTCCAGGAAGCTTATTAAGCTCTATTAAGCAGAGCTTAATAGAGAAAATGCCATCTCACCCCACTGTGTATCTCTGATCTCACTTACCCTGTTTTACTTTTCTTCAGAGTACTTTTCATCACCTGACCTATAATGTATTTATTTATTTATTGTTCATCATCTGTTTCTTCCTGTTAGGATATCAACTTTATAAGGACAGATACGTTTTCTATTTTGATCTCTGCTCCGTTTCTAGCATACAGGAAATGATTCCTTACACATACACATATATGCTCAAGAAATAGATGTTACATGAATAAATCAACTAGAGATCAATAAAATGAAAGTTTGAGATGTACACTATTAGAGCTTTTCCTAGCTATATTCATATATAAATCTAGAAATTTAGCATGTGCTTTTTGAAACACAAATGGAACCATAGCAGAGAACATAAAGCTGTTCCTCACTTTTTTTTTTTACTTGCTGCCTCATATTAAAAAATGTATGTTCTAGGGGCGCCTGGATGGCTCAGGTTAAATGTCCAACTTAGCTCAGGTCATGATCTCATGATTCCTGAGTTCGAGCCCGCATCAGGTTCTGTGCTGACAGCTTAGAGTCTAGAGCCTGCCTTGTTCGAATTCTGTGCCTCCCTCTCTCTCTGCCCCTCCCCATTCATGCTCTGTCTCTCTCTGTCTCAAAAATAAACATTAAAAAAAAAATTAAAAAAAATTTTTTTAAATGTGTGTTCTATAATTTAACAAAGCCTCTATTTATAGGCATTTAGGTTATTTCTAATTTTTCAATATTACTGCTGAGAATTACTGTTACTATTACTGCTATAGTTTATTACTAAAAACACTGCTGCAGTGGTATCTATGCGTATGTCTATCAGTGACCCTGTGCGAGTATTTGCATATTAACTGCATTCCAAGAGACTACCAGTTTACTTTTCCCCAAACTCCAACCCAAGCGCATAATCTCCTTGCAATACATTCAAATACATCTGACATACTACCATTTTCATCATATTAAAGAAATTTTTCCTAGAACCCTCTGACCTGTTCCAATCCAGGCAGATTGCTTTTTATTCCCTCTGTACAGTTAACATCTTGGTCTCTGTCATGGGGATTTCCTTCACTTCTCTCCTGAACCCCATATCTTTTTCTTTCTTGGTTCATTCTTCTTATGTGGAAAAAGGTACATGAGTGATAAAGTACTTGAGACCTTGCATGTCTGGAAATATCTTTATTTTACTCTCACACTTGATTAACACTTTGGCTGAGTATAGAAATCTTGTAATTTTCCAACAAAATTGTGAGGGTGTGGTTCTAATGCCTTCTAGCTTCCTCCAGTGTTGTTTCTGAGAAGCTCCATGCTATTATGAATTTTCATCCTTTATATAAGTCCTGTTTTCACTCCCTGGAGGCTTTTGGAAATCCTTTTTGAAATTTTACACTGATATGTTTTGGTATGGATTTATTTTTATTCATTGTGGTCAGCATTCAGTGGATCTTAAATAAGGAAATTTTATTAGATTGTTTCTTTGACAATTTCCTATCCATTTTTCAATCTGTTTTCTATGAGAACTCCAATGATTCTGGATATTGAATTTCCTGGACACTTTGCTGTCTTTTCTTTCTTATTTTTCATCTCTTGGTCTTTTTACTCTAGATTTAAAAGAACTTTTCAAATTTATCTTCCAATCCTTTTATTAAGTTTTTCATGACCAATCTCTCATGATTAATTTATAAGAACATTAAAAATAATTTTTTTTAAGTTTATTTTTTTTGAGCGAGAGCATGCGAGAGTGAGTTCAGAAGGGGCAGGGAGAGAGGGAGAGACAGAGAATCCCAAGCAGTCTCCACACTGTCAACATGGAGCCCAACATAGCTCAAACTCACAAACCATGAGATCATGACCTGAGACGAAATCAAGAATCAGACACTTAACTGACTGAACCATACAGTTGCCCCACAAGGCAGGAGTATTATAATGGCTGCTTCATATGTGTGTATTATCTTTTGATACAAGATCAAAACTCAAGCACTGTCCACCCCGGCTACTGCAAGCCTGTCTAGAAATGCAGGTACAACTGTCCACCACGGGTCTAGGGGATTGGTTATGGGTAGTCTCTACCATGGTAATAGCTGAAATGAACAATTTACTGGCCAAGCCTTCCCCCAAAAGCTGTAAGCCTTCAAACAGACTTCAGAGTTCCAGAACAGTTACATCAGACACAGTCTGTCAGTAAAATTTTTGTCTAAGTAAAGGATGGATTCCTGGTACTTCCTCCTCCATCATCTTCCCTGACATCCCCTTCTGATCTCTTGTATTAAGAAAAAGAAAAACAAAAACAAACCCTCACCTTCTTACTTTTTACTACTCTGCCCTTTTGTACTTTATCCTAGGAGAACTATTTGGCTCAATCTTTGAAGTCATTACTTACTATTCAGCTGTATTTCCTATTCACTTTTTTTTTTTTTTAACGTTTATTTATTTTTTAGACAGAGACAGAGCATGAACGGGGGAGGGGCAGAGAGAGAGGGAGACACAGAATCGGAAGCAGGCTCCAGGCTCTGAGCCATCAGCCCAGAGCCCGACGGCGGGGCTCGAACTCACGGACCGCGAGATCGTGACCTGAGTTGAAGTCGGACACTTAACCGACTGAGCCACCCAGGCGCCCCCGCTATTCAGTCTTTTACTTTTTTTTTTCGTTTATGAGTCCCCTCTTTTAAAAACATAACCAATTTATTTCTATTTCAAGGATTTGATAGTTTCTCTTATTATTTTTAAGACATTAATTATCATCCCCCCCTTTTTTTTAAACCACTTGCTTGTCTTAGGTAATGTATCTTCCGTTTTGTGGCATTTAGTTCATCTTTCCTTATGGTGTTGGTTTTCCATCAATATCTAAGGATTTTTGTTTCCCCTCTCTGGAATTTGGGATTTCCCACTAGCCTCTCCATGACTGCTTTTTACCACAGCCTCCTCTGGTACTTGTGGAGAGGGTCAGGATGTATTCCCGGTTGGGGTTGCCAATAAATTGCACTCTGGGCATTGGAGCACCCCCAGAATGGCTGGGAATTAACAGCCATTTGATGCTCATTCCTCTTCCAAATCTTCTCCCTCCTTCCTGCTGGAAACAGGACACTTCTGTTGTCTCTTGTTTGAAGGCAGCAGATAAGGACTGCATGAGGGTCTAGCCCTTAGCTGGCTTCTGTAAATTGAGGCAGTGCAACAGGCGGTCTTGTCGGCTGCCAGGTACCTCCTGCTCCATGAATCCACTCCAATGTTACTTTTACCTTTTGCAGTAGTTTTCTCTTGCAAGCTTTTTGGGCTGTGATATTTTCCTTCAAAAATATCCCATAACCTGCTACTTGAAGTCTTTCTTGTAACTTGTGGGTCATCAAATGCTCCCTTATTTATTAGTATTATATATTTGTTAAAATTTCTCCATCAACGCTAAGAGTTGGGAGGATAAAGTGAATGCTAGGTCATGCATGAGTTTAGTTCACCACTTGATTTTGTCTCTTATATTACATTTTCATCTTACTCTCTTGCACTTTAATCTTTAGGATCTGGCCAAGTTCTCTACATTAGAGCTACTCAAAATATGGTCCTCAGAATCACCAGCAACAGCACCCCTATGAATGGGGCCAAGAAATCTGTTCCTTAACATCTTAACATCAGGTGATTCTTATGCCTACTGTAATTTGAGAAACATTGCTTCACACTACTTCTTCAGTAGCAGTCCCGGAACTAGATGATTATCAATCTCTAGTAACAATCTGAATACTTTAACAGACATGATAGAACTATGTTTAAGATTTTTTGTTTTGTCTTTTTTGTTTTAGTTTAGCTATATTTTCTTGATAGTCAACAATAAAATTCTCAGAGATAAATTTTTTGTCAAACTACACTAATGATTTCTTATGTGCAAACAGTTTGTCTTTTCTCCTCAAATAATTACCTTTTGCAAAATCCACTTCTTGTTCTTTACCACTTTCCTAAATGACTGAGGTCTCTTCAACCACAGGTATCTTCCACTATGCTTTACTGTCTTCTCTAACCACCAAGGTGGTTTTAGATTTAAAAATAATTGTGTTTTTGAGTCCATTATCTAAGTTTAATGAAAAGATATTTAGCTTGAGTTGTAAATACCATAAAGTTTTGGAATTTATGAACTTACTGGGTGGGATTGGAGAAGGGAAGAGTTGTTGTGTGTATGTCTGTAATGTGGACTGTTTTTCATGTATATTTTGCACAGAATCTAGCAGAATATTTTGCATAGAGTATTAAGGGCCTGACGTGTATCTGAGAAATGGAAAAATAGTTACATGTACTCAATAAATCTAGAACTCTGAATGAAGCAGGGAGGTGGTGATCTTGCCCTTCAGCAATCCTCTCTGGAAGAACCTGTTAAGTCCAACTTTTCCCTCATTATCTTAAAATTTTTACCATTCTCTCATTACCTTAGAAGAGAGGGCTCAGAGACTATCACTGGCTACTAGGTGTATGGAAAAGACAATCCTGGCAACAAGGGCATTTATCAAGCACTGAAATTTATGGGATGCAGACTGTATCTCCCAATCAGGCTGAAAAGGTCCAAGAGAATTTTGTGAAAATTTCTAAAGTCTTTTGGGGTGCTTCAGTGGCTTAGTTGGTTAAGCATCTGACTCTTGATCTCGCTCAGGTTTTGATCTCAGGGTCGTGAGTTCAAGCCCTGCATTAGGCTCCATGCTGGGCATGAGCCTACTTTAAAAAAAAAACCCTAAAGTTTCATATAAATTTCAGTAGCTTTTCAGTTGACCTACCTAAATGCAGGTCAACTGATAATGTTCTGAAGGGCTTCAAGGTGCTCACAGCCTTCATGGCTCCCTCTTTTGGTCTTGAGCTTGCCAGAGTGTGGAGATCCAACTTCAACTAGAGTTAGGCAACACTTTCCAGACTGGAGTACACTAAGCATTATGTCTTGATTAATTGCCAGAGCAACACTTCCAAATGATTTTTGCACAAGAATTCAACTGCAGAAGGTTCAACAGTAACCATATACTGCTAGAAACATCATTCTCATGTGGCTATGTTGAAGTTTCCAAACCATCTGCAGCAAACCACAGAACTAACTACAAGATAAACTGATGATGCTCAGAAAGTCCAGAATGTCATTCCTTCTAGACGGTTTATAGCAAAGAACGGGAGAGAATTTAAACATTCTGTCATTGAATTGTTGATTTTAGTTGGTGGCAAGTGAAATTCTATTTAAAATGCTATGACAAGGCCATTTATCAGGCGTCTATAAAGAATGCAAAAGGAAACCAAACAGATTTTCCTATTTTTTTTGTTCCTCTGACATTTTATGCATCAAAGTTATGAGATTAACTTTTATATTTTCTAAGAGACTTTTGAGTCTTTTGAAATGAACTTGAAACATTCAAGTAGCAAAAAGTGAAAAAAATGTACAGATGCCCTCTTAAAAAAAAAACAACAACAGAGAAAAACAGAATAGCATTGTTTGTATGGTGTTTAAGTTTGAGAGGCCCTTGGCAACTTGAACATTTCAAGTCTTCCAAGCAGAAGGTAAGTAATGATAAAATTCAAGTTTCATAAATAATGGGAATATCTGCATTCAAGTGTACTGGAAAGTAGTTTGCCCAGTATGCTATATTCTTATTCAACTTTTTTGATTTTTAAATCTTAGAAATGCACAGATAACTTCATATATATATATATATATATATATATATATATATAGCAAATTTATATTGTTATGATGCATATTTTAGTTATTATTATAACTTATGACAGCAACAAATATAATGGCTACAGCATGTTTGGCAGCTCTTTCAAATGTTATCATGATGGCATTTCACTACCTGATTTCATGAAACCAGTTTCTAACTGAGACAAGAGAACACACTTGGTTGGATTTATAATTCACTAGAGAGCTGTAGATGTGGAGTTCTGAGTCTCACATAAGCTTTAAGGGATCCAGGTTCTTTTATGGATGGAGAACAGAACTTCCTGGCTTGAGGTCTTAAAAGTAGAACTTTAAACGCTCATAAAGAGACTCAAAAAGAATGCTGAGCATCAAATTGCTTTTTTAAATTCAATCTTCTGATAATTATAAATGAACTTAATTGAATTTCTCTAAAAATTCAACACATTCAAAAAAATACCTGCAAAAATTTCTTGTTGAATTCTAAAAATTAAGACTCCATAGTAAACACCATTCAAAAGAGCAAATTAGGAATGTATCAGATGTATCAGTGTCCAAAGGACATTCTACTAGCATATGCATCTCATATTCTTGGTAAATTCAGTTAAGAGTTCTACTAATTACATCAATGATTTGCTTTGACTAAAAATGTTTTTAAACTATTACCAAATTAATCACCATGTTATCCTTGATGCTACTGCCAGCTGGGGTGCCAGCATGGGCATCCTTCAGAAAACTGCTCTGTGCCAGGGGATGTGCATATTATTTTTTTTTAAAACATACATCTTTACTGAAGAAGCAATCATAAACTCGGGAATTAACCTGCCCCACAAAATGACCCAATCTGGCACAAATGGAAATTTCTCAGATGTAAAGAGTATATTAGCTAATAGTTTCCAGCAGGCTTTCCTAATTGTGGTCAATGGAGTTTAGATGCCTTTCTGAACTGCTGTCCTCTTCTGTCCTGAGGGTGAGAAAATGAAAAGTACACATTCTGAAGAAAGAATCTGAAAGACCAGTATAGTCAAATAATGGGTACAGTGCAGAAAGACACTGTAAAGGAGAAAAAATACTGCAGAGTGCAGAGAGGAATCAATATTAAGCAATCTAAGGCTGATTACAAATGATTTTTTTTTTTCATGAACTACAACTGCCATTTTGGAAATAAGACCCTGTGGCAGGAAATTATTCCTTTATTATGAATGTTATCTTTTAATTTTTGGTATTTTGCCAGCTAGCACTGTATTTTCATTTTTAAAAAGTCTAATTATAAAATTATGATGTATGGAAGAACATAGGGAATTACTATAACATCAACTGTGCACTCATTGCCATGATTTCACAATGCTAACATTTTAGTGATATTTCTAGTTGACGTTTTAAAGAAATAAAAATGTTTCAGTTACAGTTGAAACACCCTCTCCTGTCTCATTTTCTCTTCCCCTTCCCAGGAGTTAGCACTCCCCTAACGATGGGAGTCCTGTCTGTCTAGTTTTTTTTTTTTTTAATGTTTATTTATTTTTGAGAGAGAGAGAGAGAGAGAGAGAGAGAGAGAGAGAGAGAGAATGAATCTCCAGCAGGTTCTGAGCTGTCAGTTCAGAGTGTGATGTGGAGCTTGATCTCAGGAACTATGAGATCATGACCTGAGCTTAAATCAAGAGTCACTCAACAGACTTAGCCACCCAGGCGCCCTCTTTCTGTCTAGTTTTAACACTTTTACTTTATATGTGTGTATTGTTTTGAGTGTTTTAAAACTTTATGTAATGATGACATTACAGGTATCTTTTTGCCACTTCCTTGCTATTCTGTTCTGTGGGTCTTTGTGTCTGGCTTTATACAAGTACCAAAGTGGCTTAATGACTAGCTTTGTAATATGTTTTGAAATCAGGAAGGGTGAGGCCTCTAGTTTTGTTTCTCTTTTCAAGGTTGTTGACTATTTGGGGTCTTCTGAGATTCTATATGAATTTTAGGACTTTTTAAAAAATCTATTTCTGCAAAAGAAAAATGCCATTTGGATTTTAATAGGACTGCATTGTATCTATGGGCAGCTTGGGGTAGTATGGACATTTTAACAATATTAACTCTTCTAGTCCCTCAACACGGAATGCCTCTTATGTATTTGTGTCATGTTTAATTTCTTTCAGCAACATTTTGTAGCTTCCGGTATATAAGTCTTTCATTTCCTTAAGTTTATTCCTCAACATTTTATTCTTTTTGATGCTACTGTAAATGGGCTTTTTATATAAAAAAAAAATCTCTTTGTAAATCTGCTCACTGCTAGTGTATAAAACACAATTGATATTTGAGTATTTATTTTGTATCCTGTAACTTTACTGAGTTAATTTACTAGTTTTAATAGTTTTTCTGTGGAATCTTTAGGGTCTTCTGCATATAACATCATGTCATGTATAAGCAGAATAAGCGGTCCTTTAAAATTTGGATGCCTTTTGTTTCTTTGTCTTGCCTAATGGCTCCAGTGCTTCTAGTACTGTGTTAAAAAGAAGTGGTGAGAGAGGGTATCCTTGCTTTGTTCATGATTTTAGAAGAAAAAAATTTCAGTCTTTCACCATGGAGTGTGATGTTAGCTGTGGGCTTTTCACACATTGTCTTTATTTTGTCGAAGTATGTTCCCTGTATTCCTACTCTACTGAATGTTCTTATCATCAAAGGATGTTGAATTTTATCAAATAGTTTTTTCTGCTTTAATTGAAATTATCATTTGGTTTTGTCCATCATTCTGTTAATATGGTGTATTACACCAATTGGTTTTTGAATGTTGAACCAACTTTGCATGCTAGGAATAAATCCCACTTGACCATGATGCAGAATCTTTTTAATTGCTGACTTTGGTTGACTTGTATATTGCTGAGGATTTTTACACATGAATATTCATCAGGAATATTGCTGCAGTTTTTTTTTCTTGTAGTGTATTTATCTGATTTTGGTATCAGGGTAATGCTAGCCTCATAAAATGAGTTTTGAAGTGTTCCCTCCTCTTCAATTTCTTGAAAGAGTTTGAGAAGAACTGGTATTAATTCTTTAAATATTTGGTAGAATTCTCTAGTGAAACCATCCAGTTCTGGGCTTTTCTGGGCTTTCTCCTTCCTGTTGTAGATCTGTTCAGATTTTTAAATTTATGAGTCACTCTTGGTAGGCTGTATGTTTATAAAAAATTTATCCATTTCTTCTAGATTATCCAATTTGTTGCAATATAATTGTTCATAGTAGTCTCTTTTTATTTTTCTGCAATGAGTTGTAATGTCTTCTCTTTCATTTGATATTTGTTATTTTAGTCTTCTTGCTGATTTTCTTAGTCTAGTTAAGGGTTTGGCAGTTTTCTCGATCTTTTAAAAAATCGAATTCTTTGTTTTTTTCCCATTCTCTCTTTAGTTTATTTCTCCTGTAACCTTTACTATTTCATTGTTTTTGCTATCTGTGGGTTTAGTTTATTCTCCTTTTTCTACTTCCTTGAAGTATAAAGTTAGGTTGCTGATTTGAGATCTTTTATTTTTATTTTTTTAAACGTTTATTTTTGAGAGAGAGAGAGAGAGAGAAAGAGAGAGAGAGAGAGAGAGAGAGAGAGAGAGAGAGAGAGGACACACGCACAAGTGGGGAGGGACAGAGAGAGAGGAAGACAGAGGAACCGAAGCCATCCGATGCGGGGCTCAAATTCACAAACCCTGAGATCATGACCTGAGCCAAAGTCAGGCGCTTAACCAACTGAGCCACCCAGATGCCCCAAGATCATCTTTTTTAAACAAGATGTTTACTGCTATGTACTTTCCTCTTAGTACTGCTTTTTCCTCATCTTATACATTTTGGTATACTGTGTTTTCATTTGTCTGAACATATTTTCTAATTTCCCTTGTGATTTCTTCTTTGACTCATTGTTCAAAAATGTGTTGTATAATTTGCACATATTTGTGAATTTTCCACTTCCCTTTTATTTTTTTTCAAGTTTTTTAATGTTTATTCATTTTTGAGACACAGAGAGAGAGACAGAGTGAGAGCGGGAGGGGCAGAGAGGGAGAGACAGAATTTGAATTAGGCTCCTGGCTCTTAGCTGTCAGCACAGAGCCTGATGCAGGGCTCAAACCCACAAACTGTGAGATCATGACCTGGGCTGAAGTCAGACACCCAACCAACTTAGCCACCCAGGCACCCCTCTCCTTCATTTGTGAAGGATACTTTGCAGCATATAATAATCTTGATTGGCAGGTTTTTGTTTTAGCACTTTGCTATGTCATCTCACTCCCTTCTGGCCTTAATGTTTCTGCTGAGTAATCCACTGACAATCTGGAGTTTCCTTATATGTGTTACATTCCTTGTATTCTTGCTACTGTCAACATTCTCTGTCTCTTGACAGTTTAATTACAACGTAACTTGCCATGGGTCTTTTTGGGTTTATTTTAGTTGGGAGTTTGAGCTTCTTGAATTTGGATGTCTAATTCCTTCTTCAGATTTGATAGTTCTCTGTCTTTTTCTCTCTCACTTCCTCTGTGACTCCCACAAAACATACAATTGGTTCACTTGATGATGTTTCATAAGCTCTATGGTTTAATTAACGTTTCATTCTTTTTTCTTTTTATTCCTTGATTTGATAATTTCAAGTGACATGTCTTCAAGTTAACTGCTTGATCAGTCTATTGTTGAACCTCTCTAGTGAATTTTTCAATTCAGTTATTTTTTTCTTCAGCTCCAGAATATCTGTTTGGTTGTTTTTAATAATTTGTATCTGTTGATATTCTCATTTTGTTTACACATTTTTCTGATTTCATTTAGTTGTTTATCTGTATTCTACTGTAGTGCATTGAGTTCCTTTAGGACGATTATTTTTAATTGTCAGGTGGTTCATTCATAGCTCTCCATTTCTTTAGGGTAGGTTTGTGCAAATTAATTTTGTTCCTTTGGGCCATGTTTACCTGTTTCTTTGTGTGCCTTATTTTTTGTTGTGTTTTATGCAATTGAAGAAAGCCACTTCTTCTAGTCTTTATGCACTGGCTTTGTACAGGGGAACTTTCTCTAATCAACCTGGTGAGAGAATCTGGGGGTCCTTTGAATCTTTTCTGGGGATGTGTCTTCTCTGGGCTTATGTAATTTCCCAGAGAGCTTGCCAGTTTTTCAGGAGTTTGCAATCTCTTCCTCCCTCTGGTGTTTGTCTGTGGTACTGCAGGTTCTCTGGTGCTACAACAAGCCACTAAGTTTTTGTTCTCTGCAGCCCCTCTGACCTTCAAAGTGGGCTGCTTCAAGTCAGGGGAGACAAAAACCAATCCCTAGGGTAGCCCCTTCAGAAGCTGGAACATTAGATACACATTCTACTCTTCTTTCCCACCCCCCAACCCACCCAGACAGAAGCTGTGAGTTGGGTGTTTTCTCCTTACACCAACCTCCATCTGCAGCACTGCCAGCTCCCTGGGGCTACAAAAAGCAGTGTAGGGCTCTCTAACACTCATGCTCTCCAGGTATTGGAAGTCTGCTCATTCCCCATCAGTGGTCAGAGTCAGGTAAGCTACCTGAGGCAGTCCCTCAGGCAGCCCCCCCAAAAGCAAGAACACTGAACATATTCCATTCTTTTCTTTCTCCCTCAAGGGACAAGCTGAAAGCTAGAATTTTCCTCCCAGTCCCACCAAGCTGAGCCAGCTTAGGGGAAGGGCTACAGTGGTTGGTATAAAATGGCTTTCTTACCCATTTCAATATGGCCATTTTTGACTTTGAGCTTGCCTGGAGTATTGTAACTTCTTAATTGTTTCTGGAGTTTTCAAATAAAGGCTCTTTGGGTCATATACTATTGTTGAGTCAGTGTTTCTATAGGGAAACAAGGACTGGAGTTTCCTATTCTGTCTTGCTGACCTCACTCTTGAATTTTTTAAATGTTTATTTGTTTAGTTTTCCTCTTTTGGTAATAACTTGCTTATATTTCTTGTCCATTCCTTTAAAAACATTTTTTTATTGGGGCACCTGGGTGGCTCAGTCGGTTGAGCGTCCGACTTTGGCTCAGGTCATGATCTCGCGGTCCGTGAGTTTGGGCCCCGTGTGGGGCTCTGTGCTGACAGCTCAGAGCCTGGAGCCTGCTTTGGATTCTGTGTCTCCCCCTCTCTCTCCCCCTCCCCCCTCATGCTCTGTCTCTCTCTGTCAAAAATAAACATTAAAAAAAAATTTTTAAAGCAGGCTCCAAGCTCTGAGCTGTCAGCACAGAGATGAAGGGCTCGAACTCACGAACTGTGACATCATGACCATGTCAGATGCTTAACTCACTGAGCCACTCAGGCATCCTTCTTGTCTATCTCTATACTGGAGTGTTTGCCTCTTTATGACTGATTTGCAGGAGGATTACTATACTTTGTATACTAATCCTTTATCTGTTTTACAGGTTGCAAATTATCTCCCAATTCTGTGGCTGATGTTTTCCACTTTACAGTGTTTTTGTTTTATTGTTTGTTTGTTCTTAGTTGAGTTTTTTAAAAAATCGTCAACTTGACATATTTTGGGAGGATGGTGTAGAGTACATACACATTGCCTCTTACTGATGTTTTAAGTCTCTTACTAAATTTGTTTTTAAAGAAAATTTTTCAATTTTTTAATTATTTTTTTCAATGTTTATTTTATTTTATTTTTGAGAGAGAGAGCACAAGCAGGGGAGGGACAGAGAGAGAGGGAGACACAGAATCTAAAGCAGGCTCCAGGCTCTGAGCTGTCAGTGCAGAGCCTGACATGGGGCTCAAACCCACTTGTGAGACCATGATCTAAGCCGAAGTCAGACGCTTAACTGACTGAGCCACCTAGGTACCCCTCTTAATAAATTTCTATTATTCAACATTCATCTCAAGGTAAAATCAAAGTCTGCACCCGACATGTAAACAAATGACTGTAAATGTTTTCTATGTCCCCCTTGGAATTCTTCTTATTACTTTTTAGGTATAATTTATATATGAACAACTATTACCACTAATGATCCACTTTTAGGACTTTTCCATCACTTCAAGATCTTTTGGGCTCATCTGCAGTAAATCTCTGTTCCTATCTTTAGCCCCAGGCAACAACTAATCTACTCTGTCTCTATAGATCTGCCTATTCTGGACACTTGGTAAAAATGAAATCATATAATATATGGTCTTCTGTGACTGGCTTCTTTCACTAAGCATAATGTTTTGAGGTTCACACATGTTGCAGTGTGAATCAGTAGATTGTTCCTTTCTTACTGAGGAATGGTATTCTACTGTGTGGACATAACACATTTTGTTTATCCATTCATGAGTTGATGGGTATTTGGGTTGCTTCCACTTTTTGTTTATTATGAATAATGATATGAATATCTGTATACAAGTGTTCACATGCTTATTAGCCATTTGTACATATTTTCTGATGACATGTATTCCAATCTTTTGCCTATTTAAAAAAATTTTTTAATGTTTACTTATTTTTGAGAGAGAGAGAGAGAGAGAGAGGCAGAGTGAGAGCCGGGGAGGGGCAGAGAAAGAGGGAGACACAGAATCTAAAGCAGGCTCCAGGCTCTGAGTTGTCAGCACAGAGCCCAGTGCGGGGCTTGAACTCACAAACAGGGAGATCATGACCTGAGCCAAAGTCAGACGCTCAACTGACTGAGACACCCAGGTGCCCCTTCCTATTGTTTTAACTGGGTTGTCTTATTACTGAGTTCTTCATATATTCCGGTTAGGAACCCTTTATCAGATGCATAATTTGAAATTATTTTCTCACAGTTTATGACTTGCCTTTTCATTTTTTAAATGGTGGTAACAGACAATACTTATTTGTTTAATCCATCCAGTTAAGGTGGACCTTTGGATCATTTCTGGTTTTGAACTATTACAAAATTAATATTTGTATGAACATTTGTATACAAACATTTGTATAGAGGGGTGCTTGAGTGGCTCAGTTGGTTAAGTGCCTGACTTCGGCTCAGGTCATGACCTCACCGTTCATGAGTTCAAGCCCTGTGTTGGGCTCTGTGCTGACAGCTCAGAGCCTGGAGCCTGCTTGGGATTCTGTGTCTCCCTCTCTCTCTGCCCCTTCCCTGCTCGCACTCTCTCTCGCTCCCTCAAAAATAAATAAACATTAAAAAAATTTTTTTTAAAGAAATTATTTGTATAGCAATATTTGTGACTACCTATGTTTTCATTTGTAGTGAGTAAATACTCAAGAATAGAGTTGGTGGGTCATATGACAAGTGTATATTTAACTTTATAATAAACTGCTACACTGTTTACCAAGTGGTCATACCACTTCACATTCTCACAGACAGCATATGAGAGATCCAGTGGTTCTAGATCTTCTCCAACACATATTGATATAAGTGTTCCCAATTTTAGTCATTTGAGGGAGATATACTTGGTATCATTTTTGGGTTTTTTTCTTGCTTAATTATTTGATTGTAGTAAAACATACATAATTGTTATCATTTTAATCATTTGTATTTGGTAACCATTCAGTGCTATTAAATACACTCACATGCTGTGTACCTGTCCCACAATCCATACCCAAAGCTTTTCAGTATCCTTAACATAAACTATAGAGCCATTAAACAGTAACTCCATTCCTTCCAGCCCCTGATAACCTCTGTTCTGCTTTCTGTCTCTATTGAGTTTGCCTCTTCTAGGTACTTCATATAAATAGAATTACACAATATTTGCCCCTCTGTGTCTGGCTTATTTCACTAAGCATGGTGTTTTCAATGTCCATCCATATTCTTGCATATATAAAAATTTTATTCCCTTTTATAGCTGAACAGTATTTTCTATTGTACTTATATACCTTGTTTTCTTTCTCCACTTCATGTTTCATTGATGGGAACTTGAAGTGTTCCCACCTTTTGGCTCTTGTGAATAATGGTGCCATGAACACTGGTGTACGGAGAAATATCTGTTCAAGTCCCTTCTTCCATTTCTTTTGAATATATGCCTAAGAGTGGAATTGTTGGGTCTTATTTTAAGTCTGTGTTTAATTTTTTGAGGAACTGCCAAGCTTTTCCACAGTGGCTGTACCATTTTACATTCCCATCAGCAAGACTATTCTTTCAGGAATCATCTTTATAGTTTGTTACATTCTCACCAACAATGCACAGGGCTCTACATTTTTAACTTACTTGCCAACATTTATTATTTTTCTTTTTTGTTTGTTTGTTTTTTAAATGACAGACCACTCTGGTACATGTGATGTGGTACCCATTGTGCCTTTGATTTGCATTTCCCTAATAACTAGTTATGTTGAACATTATTTCATGTGCTTATTGGCCAGCTCTATATCATCTTTTGAGACATGTTTAAACAACTCTACTGACCATTTGGGGTTTTTGTTTTGTTTTGCTTTTTATAATATATTTTATTGTCAAATTATTGCCCATTTTTGAATTGAGCTTTTTGTTATTGTTGAGTTTCAGTTCTTTATATACTCTAGATTTTAATCCTTTATTGGATACATGACAAAAGTTTTCACTCATTCACTAGGTTGCCTTTTTGCATTCTTGATAGTATCCTGTAAATTCATAAAAATTCTTAATTTTAATGAAGTCCAATTTATCTACTTTTTCTTGGTTGCTTATGCTTATGGGGTCATTATCCAAAAAAAAAAAAAAAAAAAAAAAATCACTGCCAAACCTAATGTCATTAAGATTTTCTCCAGTGTTTTTGTTTAAGAGTTTTATAGTTTACTTTAAAGTTCAGATCCAAAGGATCCTATAAGCTGAAGGCAAAGACAATTTGTGATATAGCTTTAATTGGCAATAGCTTTACAAAAACAAAAAGGGACAAAAGTCCCTTGTTCCCAGCTTCTCTTAGTTAATAATTCGTTAAAAATGAAATGCTCACCAATGAAGACAACTTTGAATTCTCTTACACAGTGAAGAACATTTTGTAATGTGATTAGTTGCCTTTTAATTTGTTTGAATCTATTTGATTTGTTTAGTCTAGATTTTGGAATATTATGTTTCTTTTTTTAAAATATAATTTATTGTCAAATTGGCTTCCATACAACACCCAGTGCTCATCCCAACAAGTGCCCTCCTCAATGCCCATCACCCACTTTCCCCTCTCCCCCACCGCTTATCAACCCTCAGTTTGTTGTCAGTTTTATGAGTCTCTTATGGCTTGCCTTCTTCCCTCTCTGTTTGTAACTTTTTTTCCCTTCCCCTCCCCCCATGGTCTTCTGTTAAGTTTCTCAAGATCCACATATGAATGAAAACATATGGTGTCTGTCTTTCTCTGCCTGGCTTATTTCACTTAGCATAATACCCTCTAGTTCCATCCACATTGCTGCAAATGGCCAGATTTCATTCTTTCTCATTGCCAAGTAGTATTCCATTGTATATATAAACCACATCTTCTTTATCCATTTGTCAGTTGATGGACATTTAGGATCTTTCCATAATTTGGCTATTGTTGAAAGTGCTGCTATAAACATTGGGGTACATGTGCCCCTATGCATCAGCACTCCTGTATCCCTTGGGTAAATTCCTAGCAGTGCTATTGCTGGGTCACAGGGTAGTTCTATCTTTAATTTTTTGAAGAACCTCCACACTGTTTTCCAGAGCGGCTGCACCAGTTTGCATTCCCACCAACAGTGCAAGAGGGTTCCCATTTCTCCGCATCATCACCAGCATCTATAGTCTCCCGATTTGTTCATTGTAGCCACTCTGGCAGGCGTGAGGTGATATCTCAGCGTGGCTTTGATTTCTGTTTCCTGGCTGATGAGTGACATTGCGCATCATTTCATGTGCCTGTTGGCCATCTGGATATCGTCTCTGGAAAAGTGTCTATTCATGTCTTCTGCCCATTTCTTCACTGGATTATTTGTTTTTTGGGTGTGGAGTTTGGTGAGTTCTTTATAGATTTTGGATATTGGTCCTTTATCCAATATGTCATTTGCAAATATCTTTTCCCACTCCATCGGTTGCCTTTTAGTTTTGTTGATTGTTTCCTTTGCAGTGCAGAAGGTTTTTATCTTGATGAGGTCCCAACAGTTCATTTTTGCTTTTAATTCCCTTGCCTTTGGAGATGTGTCGAGTAAAGAAATTGCTACGGCTGAGGTGAAAGAGGTTGTTGCCTTTCTCCTCTAGGGTTTTCATGATTTTCTATCTCACATTCAGGTCCTTCATCCATTTTGAGTTTTTATGTGTGTACGCTATAAGAAACTGGTCTAGTTTCATTCTTCTGCATGTTGCTGTCCAGTTCTCCCAGCACCATTTGTTAAAGAGACTGTCTTCTTTTCACTGGATATTCTTTCCTGTTTTGTCAAAGATTAGTTGGCCATACATTTGTGGGCTCAATTCTGGGTTCTCTATTCTATTCCATTGGTCTATGTGTCTGTTTTTGTGCCAATACCATACTGTCTTGAGGATTACAGCTTTGTAGTAGAGGCTAACGTCTGGGATTGTGATGCCTCCCACTTTGGTTTTCTTTTTCAATATTACTTTGGCTTTTCAGGATCTTTTGTGGTTCCATACAAATTTTAGGGTTGTTTGTTCTAGCTTTGAGAAGAATGCTGGTGCAATTTTGATTGGGATTGCATTGAATGTGTAGATTGCTTTGGGTAGTATTGACATTTTAACAATATTTATTCTTCCAATCCATGAGAATGGAATGTTTTTCCATTTGTGTCTTCTTCAGTTTCCTTCATAAGCTTTCTGTAGTTTTCAGAATACAGATCTTTTACATCTTTGGTTAGGTTTATTCCTAGGTATTTTATGGTTTTTGGTGTAATTGTAAATGGGATCAGTTTCTTTATTTCTCTGTTGCTTCATTATTGGTGTATAAAAATGCAATTGATTTCTGTACATTGAATTTGTACCCTGTGACTTTGCTGAATTCATGTATCAGTTCTAGCAGACTTTTGGTGGAGTCTGTCGGGTTTTCTATGTAGAGTATCATGTCTTCTGTGAAAAGTGAAAGTTTGACTTCTTCTTTGCCAATTTTGATGCCTTTTATTTCATTTTGTTGGCTGATTGCTGATGTTAGGACTTCCAACACTCTGGTAAACAACAGTGATGAGAGAGGATATCCCTGTCCTATTCCTGATCTCAGGGGGGAAGCTCTCAGTTTTTCCCCATTGAGGATGATATTAGCTGTCAGCTTTTCATAAATGGCTTCTATGATGCTTAAGTATGTTCCTTCTATCCCAACTTTCTTGAGGGTTTTTATTAAGAAAGGATGCTGTCTTAAGTCATATATGCACATCAACTATCTGTGGCCTTGGAAATACTGTTTGTATGTGTATGTATACTGTATGTATAACACAAACACATACACACTCTCTGAACTGAGTCCTTCCTTTGTTTGTGTATCCCTTACTGTATGTGTAGGGATTTTTACTCAGGGTCACAAGGGACGTTGCAGGATTTACTGCCCTAAAAAGCTGAAAGAATAGTGATTTAAAAAGAAAGTTTCATAAAATTCACAAATTTGCCATGTATAAATAATCTCTTCACACAGAATATAACTGTAACTATGAACATGAATTTCCTAAGAATTATAAAATTTTTCTCTCATAACCAAACTGATACATTTTGAAACTTGAGAAGGGGATGTTTAGTTTAACACCTACCGCCTTTGAGTGTTAAATCCATTAAGATGATTCTCTCGGAGTTCAGACACTAACGATAAAACCATCTGTAAAACAAAATCAGTTGCAGGTTAACTCACACTGCAAAACAGGATTACATCAGTTCTATTTTTCTTGGTGTGAGTGATACTTCCGTTGAGATTCCCTACTCTCCCCTACCCGTCCTCTCCTTGTTTTTACTTTGTCAAAATGAAAAGAAAGCAGTGCCAAGTCACATTTACAAATAACTTGGATTTTATTTTTAATGTCTGTTATTCTGCATTCCAATGTAAGCAAATGAACAATAGATCATTAATTTCCTAAGAAAACCAAACCTGTTAAAAAAAAACCACATTAAAGTTAGCTTATTTTTTCTTGCCTAATTTAGTACTTTATCTTTTAAAAATTCTATTTATGTATAAAGTTTCAAAAGACCAGAAAAGTTAACAAACATTATTTAGAAGAGTTATGTTAAGATCATAAATTAAAATTTCTTGAATTTGGCTAAAATTCAAGGCAGAAGAAAACATAGCTTTAATAAGAAGATGAGAATATATAACACTATTTACAACACTGTCATTTATTGAATTTTTTGCTTTAACATAAATTCCTATCAGGAATTTTAAATACAAAATGCATCCAACAGTAAAAGGGTGTGTTTACATTGTTTAAGGAAATCTCTTCTTCCAAAAATCTTTGAGAGAATGAATGAGATCTGTTAAGAGAAGAAAGGGGTTGGGTGATTTAGAATAACCTCTCCTGGTTTCCCTCTTTTTTCTCAGAATCTCCCGCCTCAGGTTTCTTCCTTATATGGCTATAAGTCTGCCCAAGGTAAGAAGAGATAAACAGAGAAAAGTTAAACATCTCTCCTGGAAGAGTGAAATATTTCCATTTACCCTTTTTGCTGATGGTACATTAAACAACAAAAATTTCAATACATTAAAAATACTCACATTTTTAAGCAAACCAGGATAGTAATCTGCAGGTGCATATCCAAGACCTTGAATAAAAAGACCAACTTCTTTTGTATCAAATTTGAAGGCTGACAGTACATGAGATAGCAAGCCCTTAAAAACATGAACAGAAAAAGTTATTAAAAGTGAGTGCAAGTGGCATGTGCCTATTACATATAATGCCTAGAACCCATGTCCTCTGTAAATGCGGTGATCTCTATGAAAGGAGTAACCTTAGTTTGTCCAAATACCCAGTTAATGTGGATTCAAGATATAAAGAAATAAGTTGGCCTTAAAATTATCATATTAAAATAGGTCATTTATTTTACTATTCTATTTTTTCTCTTTATTTTTATAGAGAGCAAGAGAGAGCACACAGGTGGGGGAGAACATCTGGGGGGGTGGGGAAAGAGGGAGAGAAAGAGAGAAGGAGGGGGGGATGGAAGGAGAGAGAGAGACAGCCAGAGAGAGGGAGAGCCAGAGAGGGAGAGGGAAAACCTCAAGCAGGCTCCATGCTCAGGGCAGAGCCCAACACGGGCTCAAGATCAAGAGATCAAGAGTTGGATGATCAACCAACTGAGCCACTCAAGTGTCCCCAAAATAGATCATTTTAAACAAATGTTAACAGTGAAGCAAAAATAATGAATGAACAATGCTTACCCATATTAAGAATGTGATCTTTATTGTTTTTAACTCAGCAAAATATTTTTATCAAAGTAGATACAATAATTTAACACATGACAAGGAACATACCACAAATTACTAGGGAAAGGTTATGAATTAATAAATGGTGCTCTGGGAAAAATATTTTAAAAAATTAGATTTGTACCTTATGTCATTCATTAAAATATACCTGAACTTAATGTAAATTAAAGGGATCAATGTAAAAATTAAGTAAGGGGTGCCTGGGTGGTTCAGCTGGTTAAGGGTCTGACTTCGGCTCAGGTCATGATCTCATGGTTTGTGAGTTTGAGCCCCGCATCAGGCTCTGTACTGACAGCTCAGAGCCTGGAGCCTGCTTCAGATTCTGTGTCTCCCTCTCTCTCTGCCCCTCCCCTGCTCATGCTGTGTCCCACTGTCTCAAAAATAAATAAACATCAAAAAAAAATTTTTTTTAATGAATGGAGAAGAACTTTGTAAACTGAAAATTAAGAGAGCAAATCATTGGCTGTTCTAAAGAGAAATAAAATCTTGTGTGTCTTCAGAAAATAATATAAGCAAAACCTAGGAAGAATTTTAACAATAACATATAACCATAAGTAGTCAAATTCTTGTGCAAAATATCATATGACAAACACTAAGAACATACATAAAAAATGAGTATGAACAGATAATTCATAAGACAAAATACAAACGTGCAAGAAACACATGGATAAATTCTTCACCCTCATAAACTCAAAGGGTAAATTTAAGCATCAACATACCATTTTTCACTTAATGAATTAAAGATTTTTACAGACCTAAATACCAAATGCTCATCTGGGTTCTCTGAAACAGGTACTCTGTGTGAGCTATTAAAATATAAATGGGTATCCATATATCCTGCTGCTGTGAACCACACTGAGGCACCCCCAGAGAGTGTGAGTGGGTATAACACAGCCTATAACCCACCCCAAGCTTGGACTGCCAGGGCTATGTCTGCCCAGAGGTTTATAACCTGAACAAAGGCGCCTTATAGATTAATAGAGGCCTGCCTTATAGAGATCAACTTGAAAATATATATTAAAGGTTTTTTAAAAGCATTCAGAAGTTTTAATGTACCTGGCACACATTTAAGGAAATAAACCTAAAATGATGATGGGGATTATACTCAAAAGATGTTCACTACAATGTTCTTTCTTAGTGAAAAATGTCTAACAGCAGAGACTAATTTATCATACCTTCATTCAGTGGCTCATTGTAAACCATTAAAATGTTTATAAAGAATTTATGAGAGCATTTTAAATGGTTATATTACAATTTTAAATGAAGAAAGGAAGATGCAAATTTTAATACACAGAAACAATCTCATCAATTTAAAAATAATCCACACCATACATGGAAATGAAAAAATAATGAAGAAACTATCACCAAATATTAATAGTCTCTGTGATGGTGCTATTATGGATATATATTTTTTCTTTCTTTCCCTTTTTTTTTTTTTTTTTGTTCCTTTAAGAGAGGGAGAGAGTGCAAGCAGGAAGAGGGACAGAGGGATGGAGGGAAACAGAGAGACACAGAGACAGAGACAGAGAGAGAGAGAGAGAGAGAAAGGGAGAGAATATCTCAAGCAGGCTTCACGGTCAGCACGGAGCCCGACACAGGGCTTGATCCCACAACCCTGGGATCACAGTCTGAGCCAAAACCAAGAGTCTGTCGCTCAACCGACTGAGCCACCCAGGCGCCCCTATATTTTTCCTTCTTTCTACTTTGGTATATTTTCCAGTTTCCTATGCATGTATGTATACTATTTTTATACTCAGGAAAAAAATTTACTTTTTGAAAAAGTGTTATACTTGGAAACATTTTGTTTTTTAGTAGTAGCTTTATTGAGATATAATTCATATACTATGAAGTCTACTCTTCATATACTATGAAGTATGCAACTCAGGGGCGCCTGGGTGGCGCAGTCGGTTGAGCGTCCGACTTCAGCCAGGTCACGATCTCGCGGTCCGGGAGTTCGAGCCCCAGGTCGGGCTCTGGGCTGATGGCTCAGAGCCTGGAGCCTGCTTCGGATTCTGTGTCTCCCTCTCTCTCTGCCCCTCCCCCGTTCACGCTCTGTCTCTCTCTGTCTCAAAAATAAATAAAAACATTTAAAAAAAAAAATTTAAAATAAAGCATGCAACTCAGTGGTTTTTCGTATATTCACAGGGAAATAAGCCACTTTATTTTTTTAACTCCTGCACTGCATTCTGTAAGTACACATTACAAGATAAAGTAAATTTGTGTATGTGCATCTAAATTTGTGAGTCCATACACATATACTTAGATAGGACTAAACCTAGGGAAATAAAATAATATAATAAATTTCACCTACCATCACACTTAATAAGCATTAAAAACACCAAAGGCTGACTCTCCCTCACTGGCTTGTTTGAAGCTACATAGGGGCTGTAGGCTCTTTGGCCCCTCAGGACTTTACGATGTCCTACTCTCTCTGCCATGAAGGTTCTTCCAGACCTGTTTAAAGGTCACTTCTTGAGGGAATTCTAACAGTTAAGACAACTAAAATTTACTGAGTGCTTTCCATGTGTGAAATGTGCTAAGTTCTCTAAGTATGGCATCTCAGTTAAAATCCCATAAATCAAATTTTTAATAAAAATTCAATTAAGCAAGTTTCAATTAAGCCACCTATAAACAGGCGGCTACTATCATTATAATTCACACGATTGACCCTTAAAAAGTTAAAGCACTCGAGGCGCCTGGGTGGCGCAGTCGGTTAAGCCTCCGACTTCAGCCAGGTCACGATCTTGCGGTCCCGGAGTTCGAGCCCCGCGTCGGGCTCTGGGCTGATGGCTCAGAGCCTGGAGCCTGTTTCCGATTCTGTGTCTCCCTCTCTCTCTGCCCCTCCCCCGTTCATGCTCTGTCTCTCTCTGTCCCAAAAATAAATAAAAAACGTTGAAAAAAAAAAAAAAGTTAAAGCACAAAGTACTACAGACCTAGTTGGTATAAAAAGTAATGCAGTGTATGTACAATAGAAGGAAACTGATTTCAAGGCTGCAATAGTTAAGAATCAGTTACGACTGTAGATCCTAAGGAAAACCATGCCAAGGCTTTCCCCTATAAATCCAGTGCCTCCAGAAGCACTCACATCCTGGGCCTTGGACCAGTGAGTGGAGGCTGGCTTCCCAAAAGTGCAGGAGTTACTTTGGTAGCTGAGCCAATGAAAGTTTAAAAAAAAAAAAATCTAGGACATTCAATAGATTCAGAGGGGGTGACCAGGGATTGTAACTAATTCCTGAGAAATATTTAAAGTAGCCATAAACAGTTCCCTAGACAGTATTCACAATGCCTGTATTATGCAAGCTGACTATAACACCTAAGGTCTTGGAAAAATGAAAACAACCTAATTGTCAGACCTGTCCTGGCCTAAATTCCCAAAATGATATGGGTAGAAACTGATTTTTAAAAAATCAAATGCTATAAATATTAGTTCCCCACCCCACCTCTTGACCTGTTTAAAAAACAAAAACAAACAAAAAACCCCATACTGTAATATTCAGTGTTGGCAAGGATGTGGTGAGAGGGGTACTCTGCTGTTGTTGGGAGCACAAATTTATAAAGCCTTTCTGGGAAGTCACTTGATGTTATGTAGCCAAAACCTTAAAATTCATATCCTTTTACCCAGTTATTTAATTTCCAAGAATATATCTTAATGAATGTTTTAGGTTCATAAGCAGCATTACTTATAACAGTGAAAAACTGCAAGCAACAAAAGTACTCCACACAACACTGAACTGGTTGAATTCATCATGGTTTATCCAACAGTGTGAATTATGTTGTAAAAAGATATTTAATGACAATGAAACAATTTAAAAAAGCAAGGTGTCAAACTGTGTTTGATGTGATTTTAATTTTGTATGGAAAAAAAATGCTAGGTAGAAATGTAACAAATAGTTAAAACGGATTTTTTTCTAGTAGTGATTTAAAATTTCTCCTTTAAACTATCTGCATTTCCAAAGTTTCTACTATTACCAAAGCTGGGGTTACTTACTCTATGGCCAAAACTTATAAGGAACCTCCCTATATCCACTCTACATGAGGCAGCTTGAATAATTTTTTTTATCATAACAATGCAAATCTGATTGGTCTTCAGCTTAAGATCCTCTACGGCTTACTTTTTATCATAAAAAATGTTTTGTAGGGGTGCCTGGGTGGCTCAGTCAGTTGAGCAACTGACTTTGGCTCAGGTCATGATCTCATGGTTTGTGGGTTCAAGCCCCGCATCAGGCTCTGTGCTGACAGCTCAGAGCCCGGAGCCTGCTTCACATTCTGTGTCTCCCTCTCTCTCTGCCCCTCCCCACTCATGCTCTGTCTCTCTCTGTCTCAGAAATAAATAAACATTAAAAAAAAATGTTTTGTAAAATAAAATTACATGCGGGGCGCCTGGGTGGCTCAGTCTGTTGAGCGTCCAACTTCGACTCAGGTCACGATCTCACGGTCTGTGGGTTCAAGGCCAGCGTCGGGCTCTGTGCTGACAGCTCAGAACCTGGAGCCTGCTTCCAATCCTGTGTCTCCCTCTCTCTCTGCCTCTCCCCCACTCTCACTTTGTCTCACTCTGTCTCTCAAAAATAAATAAATGTAAAAAAAATTTAAAAAATAAAATAAAATTACATGCTTTAACTTATGTCTGTTTTCCCCATGATTCCCTAATACAAACTGCTATGGAGGGCCAAGAGAGTTTTATTCCTGGATAAAATAAGCATAGGTCCTGAGAAACAGCATACTGAGGTCTGGCTATGGTTACATAACTTCCAGACACCTCAAACTTTAGACCTTCAAATCTCTTTTTTAAAGTAAACTTAAAAACTGACAAGCAGTTCTCATTGTTAAGAATTTTTTTTTTTTACTGCCACCTAGTGGCTACCAGAAAACCATTAAACACAAAACCATTCAAGATTCTGTAGGCATCTAACGCCTGGACAAAAATTCATTCCTACAGTCGTATGATAATTGATTCTTTTGTAAATGCCAACAGAGCAGTCTTGGAGATTCTCCATTTCAATCTTCTCATTTGACTAATGAACTGATGAAGAACTGGGTTTCTGAATACAGGAATCAATATCAACAAACAGGACATGAATGTAAACAAACAGGCTCTGACTTGAAGGGCTTAAAGAAAAAGTGCAAATCATTCAATCATCCTGGCTGTGGTCTAAGATCCTTCAAGGGTGGAAGGTGCAGTAATGAACACAGCTGTGGGCAAAACATCTGAAGTCTAATTTTGATTCATGCAGGAGTTTTAAGAACTCTGCTAGTATTTAAAAAGCCATTTTAAAAATGCTTATAACATTTATGGTGAACTTTCATTAAGGAGAGACATTTTAAATAAACCAGAGGAAAATCCACTGCCCTTGTTTTCAGGTGCTCTTTTTGTCCTCACCTCACTGTATCTGCTCTATCTTGAACAGGCAGCACATTCACAAGCGGGTTAGGAAAGTTGGACCAATGAGGCTGTGGTTTGGCTCACTGTTGGGTTGTGGAAGAAGGGCTGTGGTTTCTGCTCAGGCAGAGGGTTAGGAGAGCCAAACTGTGGTCAATCTTCTTGAACTGAGACAGAGCACATATTTCATGCTTCTCCAAACAATTTCTTCATCTGATCATTAAAGTCTTTTAGAATTTCCATCACTTTGGTCTCTATTGCATCTAGCTCTTTATACATACTATAAATAAAAAACTGTTTAAACAAAGATCCCTTATTCATTCAACAAACATTTTGAGTGTGATCTGTATTCAAGCCACTCTCCTACGGTATTGGGGTATGAAGCCCCTGCAGCCCATGGAAGGGAGATGGAGATGGAAACAGCCATAATAGAAGACAGAATGCAGTAAGTGCTACAACGAGGGGGTAAGACAATCACTGTGGGAACAGAGGAAGTAATGATTAATTCCAACTGTAGGGTTTCAGAGTGCTCCCAGAGATGATGACTTCTGAGCTGATTCTGATAGCTGGGTAAGGACAGCAAGAGTGAGGGGAAGGAGGCAGGGAAAGAGAGAAGATAGGCTGTGTAATGGGACGGACAGAGAAAACAACTAGGGAAGGAGAGAGAGAACTGGTGGGAAAGAACTATGGGAAAGGCCATAGTAGGCAGAGCAAAGACACATGGCAAATACTCCTGTCAATCCTCCTGCTCCCAGCCCTTGCTGGATGCCTCAGCACAGCTCACCCCCTACCTCTCCCACCCCTGCACCACACAGGGCTTCAGCCCACCTGGTCAAACTTACTTCTCCTGGTCTTTCTCTTTGATCTCTGCAATCTGGTGACAGCAGGCTCCCTGCTGGTCACCACATTCATCCTCCCCTTTCCCACCTCCATACCATTTCCTTATCCTGAGAAATCCAACAACCTCCACACATTTCTAGCTGCCAAAATTACACATATTTTTCAAAAATCCATCTTTCTCCAAACTCCTGTTCCAGTGCCTGACAGGATGAAATCGTACTCTCCTGAAATCTCCATGGTACCCTTTTTGTAGTTCTCTGACAGTGCCTACCAAGTTCTGCCTTGCACCGTAGTTACCTGTTTCCTCTTCTACTCATTGGCCCACCGGCTCCCCAAGAAAGGGACAGTCTTACTATCTTTATATTCCTTAGAGCAAAAGCTAGCCCACTACACTGTACATAATAGGCATTCAATAAACACTAGCCTGGGGCTCCTGAGTGGCTCAGTAGGTTAAGCGCCAGACTTCTGTGGGTTCACCACCTTGGGCTCTGTGCTGACAGCTCAGAGCCTGGAGCCTGCTTCAGATTCTGTCTCCCTCTCCTTCTGCCCCTTCTCTGCTTGCACTTTGTCTCTCTCTCAAAATAAAATAAAGACATAAAAAAAATTAAGAAAAAAAATAAAAATAAACACTAGCTTAATAAAAATAAATAGAATGAATTGCTCATTTACAGTTACTGAACAATATAATCACTGCAGGATTCCTCTGTGACCTCATTACAGGATAAAATAATAAATTTTGACCAAAAAATTTAATCCTCAAGGTATAACACAACATGTTTAATCTTATCTTCTCTCAAGCCTTTACCAAAGCATCTGGTCTATCAGTTGTCGGCCAATAGAACTGCTACCATTTTGAATACTTGGCAGGTTCCTTTATTGTATAAAAATACATGTGCCCAAATACTGAATTAGTCACTTTTTTTTATATTCCCATGGCATTTTATGTAAATATCTAGTAAAACATTTATGTTATTATCCTGTTTGTTATACTTAAGTAATATTAAAATTCACAATTAATTATATCATTGCAAGTGATTTAGTTTCCTAAATTAGATACCATAGTGAAAACTGGCTAATTTTCTTAATAACACAATCTTAAATTATCATTGCCCCCTGACAAGAAACACAGTCTAGAATCTACACTAACATCTAAGCACTACCTAAATACATTACTTCACTGAAAAAGAAGAAAAATCCTCTATAAAGTAAAATGGACCAGCAGTGCTCTGTGCATAGTACTACACGACAAAACAACAAAGAAGATAAATGTTACAAACCTTTAAAAAGCATATATTAAAGACCTGCCTAAATGGAAAGATATACTATAGCCTCAGCAAGAAAAATTCAATGTCATGAAGAAGTAAATTCTCATACAAACTCAATGGAGTGCCATTAACAATCCTAAATAGGTTTTTGTTTGGTGGGACTTCTGAAGCTTGTCTAAAACTCACAGAGAAAAGCAAGTACTCAAACATATGCTAAGGAAAAGAATAAAATTACAGAAACACACAGCATGACTCCATTTCCATGAAGTTCAAAAGCAGGTACACTAAACAAGGTGCTATTCAGGGACACATACACAAGGGGCAGAACTACAAATTCTGCAAATTACTTCTGGATAAAGGTTCTAAGAGATAGAGTGAGATAAAGCAAATTAAGTATTTTACACCATCGCAATGATTCTGTGCCTGTTTGTCTGAAGCACCCATAATACTGAGATTTCTCAGGGAAAAAATATCATTGTGGTGATGTAGTTTCACTGCTAACTCTTCTAAAATCTGAAATCCTTATCTAAAATTATAAGGCAGACTGTTATGATATAATGCAATACCCACTGTTGTTGATAAAACTAGAAAGAAATAAGATACAAATGCTTGAAGTTATTTAGAATTCTGTAAATTAAAAACACTTTATAAGGTTCCACAGTATTTTTTTTGTTATTTCTATAAATTAAGAATTAAAAAATATTTCAAAATGCAACTGGCACATGTAACTGGCATACCATCAGATACTAGCATAATTTATAATCCAAATCAAGAAGAAATGAGTCCTAAGTTAAAGATATGGATTTATTTCTAGTATGTTCTTTCTAAAAATCAGATGTTTAATTTAACATAATTTTGAGGGGCACCTGGGTGCTTCAGTTGGTTAGGCTCCTGACTTGGTTTTGGCTCAGGTCTGATCTCACAGTTCGTGAGATTGAGCCCCATATCAGGCTCCCAGCTGACAGTATGGAGCCTGCTTGGGATTCTCTCTCACTCCTTTCTTTCTGCCCCTCCTCCACATGCACACTCTCTCTCTCTCAAAATAAATAAATAAACTTCAACACACGCATGCACGCGCACACACACACACACACACACACACACACACACACACACAACTATTCCTTTAGAATAAAAGTAAAGTTTTAAAAATAAAGAACTTACTACATTATTTCTTTCAACCCAAAACACTAGTCTGAATAAATTAACCTAAACAATGCCAGTATCCAATCTGGAACACGACAATTTGTTTCCAACAGTTAACAGTCTTATTAGTCCCATTTGGGTATGATAGGTTCAATCTAATAGATCTGCAATTACCATAGTTCCTTTTATTTCAATTCAATATTGAAACTATTAAATGATTTTTAATTTTCTAGAATGAGTATCTACTTAAGCCAAAGTGGACAGAGTCTAATTTAGTGAGCAATTTACTATGAAAGAAAATTAATCATACAAAACATGTACTGAGAAACACCTTTCCCTATTACATGGGGAAGTATGGTTCAAGAAACTAGGAAGCAAGATTCAATAAGTAGTTAGTCATTTATTATTTTGCCATTCTCATAAACCATACACTGTGAGGTATTAAAGTTCAAATATGACTCCAAATCAGGGAAGAGGACAGAGTACAATTGCTTTTTTCCTGAGAAAACTTGAAATCCTACCATTTAAAACAAATGGATTTATTACTCAGCACTCTTTTAAGTAAAGGTTAGTGCTGAGAAACTATGTACTGATCTAGCCCCTTCATGGGGCTATTGAAATACCCTTAAGATGATTAGATTCTTCTCAGTCTCTGCCCTATTGACGTTTTGGGCCTAATTCTTTGTTGTTGGGAGCTGTCCTGTGTATTCCTAGCTTCTACCCACTAAACACCAGTAGCCATGCCCGCTCCAAGTTGTGACAACCCAAACTGTCTCCAGATACTGCTGAATCCCCTCAAGAGCAAAATAGTCCCAGCTAAGAAGCTCTGGTTTAAACATACACCTGCTTTTTAAAATTAGTTTGGATTAGAGGTTTTGCATATTCCTGTTGTTTCTGGTATAAAGATGAGTATTGGCAATATAAAGAAGACTTTGTAATTGATATGGAAGAATTACAGAAGTTAGTATTATGTGAAGAAAGTAAGTTGCAGAATAACACATGCAGCATACTTCCATTTATATGAAAAGAAACATAAAAAAATAATGTATTTTCATATATAAACGTAAAGACTAGAAGGATCTATAGATCTTCCATGACTTACAATAGCATTATGTCCCATTAAGTATATCATAAGACGGAAAGCGCATGTAATACCCCTAACCTACCCAACATCACAGCTTAGCCAGAGCTACCTTAAATGTGTTCAGAACACTTACATTAGCCCACAATTGGGGTAAATCACCTAACCCAAAGCCTATTTTATAATACAAAGTTGACTATCTTATATAATTTATGGAGTGCTGTACTGAAAGGAGAAAAACAGAATGGTTGTCCATGTGGGTAGAGAATGTTGGTCAGTGTACGGGGTTGTTCACCCTCACAATCGCTGGCTGACTGGGAGCTGCCACTGCCCAGCATCACGAGGACTGATCACCCACTGATACCCTGGGAAAAGATTAAAGTTCAAAATTCAAAGTATGGTCTCTCCTGAATGTGGTCGTTTTTATACCATCATAAAGTCAAAAAATTGTCAGTTGAACCCTTGTAAGTTGGGGACTATCTGTACAGTCAGTTGATACCAGATATTTCTTCTGTGGAGGGATATGAAGGCTCCTATGTTTGAATTGTTTTCTGTTTGTTTGTTTGTTTTTTTATTGGTCTGTGAGACATTTATATTGATGTATTATTTGTATAATTTAAAAAGGAAAGGAAGGAAAAAGGAAGACTTTGATTTTGATTCTAGCTATATGATCTTGGGGTAATTTTTTTTTTAAATAGCCTCCCCAGTTCCCATTTCTATTAAATGCAGATGATAAAGTTGATTGTATACATTTGTTACAAAATTAAGATAGGTACATGCATGGGAAGTAGCCAGCACAGAGTGTTGGCTCATAGCACGTCCCTGATCATTGGTAGCTGCTCTGTTGTAAATCTCAGTTTGAGTTAGGATGGAATATAACCGACAGCCAAGTAACTCAGTTCTTGGGTTTGGGGTATCTTTAACCTTCTCTGTCTTCATTATCATGGTCAAGGTCCACCTTTTGCCCTCTGAATCACCACAATGCTGGGTCTTACATACATTCATCTGACAGTGGGGCTATCATCTTCAGGTTTATCATCTCATAATCAAGTAAGAAACAGATGAAGAGACCGAGGAAGAACCAGTGAAAATGAGGTCGCCTACCTCAGTGTTTCTCCTGGTGTGATGTGGAGACACTTCAATCAGAATCATCTGGTTCTCAATACCATGCAGACATTCCACTGAATCAAAACCTCTGGGTATAGAGCTTCTCCAAGAGGACCACTACCCACCTCACTGCACTGTGAAGTTTAAGGATCACCACTCTAGCAGCTGACCACAACCTGAACACCTGTGTATTTATCTTTTATGCACTGGCGGGAAAATTGAGACAATAGAGAGAAGCCCACATCTTCCGATCACCTCCCTACCTTTGCTGGAGTTAATCCTTCTCTGATCCAAAATCTATTCTAACAATGATCCAAACAAGCCTTACACCATCCCATGTAGTAAGATTACTCAAGCAGCTGAATGAGAATACGTTCAGAGTGGAAATATACCAGAACGGAACTTGGAGTCAGACACACTTAGGTTCACCTAGCAGCTCTGTTGCTCAATGGATAAAATCATTTACTGTCACTAAGCTTCAGTTTCTAAGATATCTTTGAAATGGAGAAAATAATACCTCTCAAGGTTAGGAGGACTGAAAGAAATCAGGTAGGAAAATCACCTGGCTAGAGATCTGGCTCATAGTAGGTGCTAAATAAATGTTAATTCTCATGGTTCAGTGCCAGGGCTAACCCAATTTCTTTGAGACAGGCCGAATATCTACAAGTTGCCCATTTTAGGAAGAGACAGAGACAGAGACTGAGAGAGAGAGGAGTCTTTGATGCATTCTGTTTCATAATCTGCCCACAAATCAAACATTAACAATTGCTTCTATCGAACTTAAATATTTTCAATGTCTCCAAATTAGAGACATGATTTGCACTCTCTCTCCCTAAGTTCTGTCTTCTGGGGTTCCCAGGAAAGCAAGTGTGGTGTCACTGTGGCCACAGCTTCAGGATGCACGCAAGCTGGTATTTTTCATGCAGGCCTCTCCATAAAAAATTCTCATTGGCTCTTGTCCCACCTCCCTCCTATCACGACTTCATTTTCAAAATACCCTCCCTCCCACCTCAGCTGTCCTTGCTTCTGGGGAGAGGACATTGTCAGAGAGTCCACAGGGCCAGTGAAGAAGGTCAGGGTTCCTGGAAGGCAAAAATTCCTGCCCAGTGAAAGGAAAATGTTAGTTTTCTTTGTATTTTGTATTCCTGTCCATACTTTTAATCTTCATAATCAATACAACTTATTATCCCTGTTGTTATCTGGCAGTCTGAAACAATGAAATGTTTGAGTCTGTTTTCTCTATAGGTTATCTCTTTGTTTCCTACTAACTTCTACTCCCTGCGGTGCTCCCGGGTCTCATGTCTAGCTTGCATACCCCAACTAATAATCTTTCCTGGTATGACTTGTGGTCCTGGTCCCTTTCCTAATGCTTAATCCACCCTAATCCTTTTCTCATTTTATTCTGAACACTCAAAATTATGGTCTGACATGCCTCTACAATTAAAAAAATAATGTTATAAATAAATTGAAAATCAACTTCTAAAAGAGAATTTCTTTTAATTTAAAATTTGGTATATGCAACACTGTCATGATTGCATAGTATTTGGACATTCTGGTGTGCTATTATTCAAATCCTTTGTAGATCAATTAAACGTACCAATTGATCTCAATAAGATGAAGCAAAGTTACTCACATCTCTTTTACACTTTCACATCCATAGCCAAAACAAATTACTACAGACAGATTTCTGTAGCTTTTCCTTCAAAATCCTGCTTTCAGGGTTTTTTTTTTTTCCTTTTTAAAATTTATACGTCCCACTGCAGTTTCAATGAAATGATCTACAATAAAAACCTAACTGGCCTGGTATTTTTAGAGCCCTTTTTACTATGAAATAAACACTCAGAAATCTGGAGAATTGCAGTGGTTAAGTGTGTTAAGTGAGAAGGAAGGCTGCTCATTCATAGAACCGCCCAACACCCATTGTTTACATAGCCTATTCCATGAGCAGGATGCTGACATAACACAATTCACAGAATTTCCAAACACAGGTCCAATCATAACAAAGTCTTCAACTTTTACTTTTGCTTACAGAACCTCTTGCTTGCTCACTGCGGGGGGAGGGGAGGCAGGGGGAGAAATACAGTTGGTTTTCCAAAAACCAAAATCAAAAGGCTTTAGAAAATAAGCCTGAACCAAAATAGCGGTATGAATGATTCAAACAATGGCATTGAAATATATCTATAATCACATACTATAGAAAGACATAGGTAGGAAGACATAGAAACGTACGCTTTATACTTACTGTAAGCAGGTCACGTGTTTAATAACCATGTTGCCAAGCTTAAATGATCACTCCTTTGCAAGCACCCTCAGTTCCCTGCTTGCCACCCTCACCCTGATGTGCTGAAGTACTTGCCTTGTAAAATCCCAACCCTGTGAGCCCATCTCTACCTTGTCTCCACCAGACCCCACACACCTGACACTGGTGAGAACATCAGACACCTGAGCCGCCTGCTCTGGCTCTGATTTCATCACCACAGCCCATGAATGGGCTCAGCATCGCCTCACAACCCTCCTATGCTTGTGGTCAATTTGCTCCACAACTTTGTGAGCAATTATTTCATATCTCCTCCTCTCTCATCACACCACTGCCCCCTTCCCACAACTCCTGGCTAAGGACCTCGTCTCATAGTTGAGAAAACAGCAATTAGCCTGGAACTCTCTCATATTGTCACCGACCAGTTCATAAACTTACCTATATGAACAGCCCCGTTTTCTGTCTTTCCCCCTATTCTGAAGGGGAGAAGTGTGTCTCTGCTCCTACAAAGTACAGGTTCCAAGTGGGCTCTGACCCCCTACTACCTTCTTCGCCAGGACTCTCTATAGCAGTGATCCTCATGCTCTCTGGAATCATCACTGGACTGTTCACATCAGTTCATAACATGCTCTAAGATCTAACTTAAAAAAAAAGTTCTCCTTAATCCAACATCTCCCTCCTAATTACTGCCTATTTCTTGCTCCTTGTTTAGCAGTCTCCTGAGGAAGCTGTCTAAACTTGCCTTCTCTATTTCCCCACCTCAAATTCATTCCCCGGTCTTCTCCAATCTGGCTTCCACCATTTCATTTATCCAAACTCCATGATGCAAACCAACGGACCCGCCTCTATCCTTAGACTGCTCACCTCCTCAGCAGCATCCTAGGTGTTGGCTCTTCTCCCAGAGCCACCACCTTCTACACACACCCAGCACATGCCACAGTGGGGTGGGGCACACAGCCAGTGTGGGCACACTGTGTCCCCAGCTTCCATTCGCTTGAAACATTTTTGTTTTAGCTGGTGGCATACTACACTATACACGTTTCTCTCTTCATCCAGTCTAATATGCTGGTACTTTTTCCTCAACCTGATTTTTAAGTTTTGGAGCCCTCAAGAGCTCATTGTGAACCTCCAGGAGATCTTTTCTAGTTCTATCATTTTAGACACCGTTTACTACTGAAGTCTTCTGTTATAAAGAGTTTAAATCCACTTTTGATATCAGATTGCTATGAGCTTTCAAGTCCCACTGCTCCCTTCCCCCTTCTGCTCTATATCTCAACAGCTAACAAGGAAGCTGATAAGAAAGCCTCGGTGCTCTTTCCTGTGGCTTACACATGGCAACTCCTGCCCAAGTCCATCCTCTAACCACCATAAAAGTCAAACCAGTCTCCTTTCTTCCTCTCTCAAGTCATTTCTGGAACAGCTGGGGAGCCAGCTCTCATCTCCTTAGAAAGCCCCATTATATGAGTACTAAATCTTTTCATACCCTCTTAGTATGTGTGCAGTGCCCTCTTGGTTTAAGTGTGAGCCACTGATCTCTACATCAGAACCAAATTTAGGGAGGGCGTCAGGAGGTCCATCTCACTCTTGTTGGGTGACTGCAACACATTCCAAAATTCTAGCTCCAGCCCTGCTCCCTCTCCTATGCTCCAGATCCATATATGCAACTGGCTTACTTGATGTCTTTGAATGTGGAACAGATCTCTCAAATTTAACAAGTCTAAGACTACTATTATTCCAACCTTCCCCAAACCACTTTTTCATCTTTGTCAACTGAGTAAATGTCACCATCCACATGGTTGTTCAAGTCAAAATTTTAGCTGTTACCTTTGATTCATCCTTCATACCCTTTCCCTCATCCTCCATATCTGATCTATCAGCTGTCCTGGTGTCCTTCTCTCTAGTACCATTCCTTCCTTCCTTCCTTCCTTTTAATGTTTATTTTTCAAGAGACAGAGAGAGAGAGACAGAGAGAGAGAGACAGAGAGAGAGAGAACGAGAACGCAAGCCAGGGAGGGACAGCGAGACACAGAGGAAGAAAGAGAGAATCCCAAGCAGACACCACACTGTCAGCATGGAGCCTGATGTGGGGCTCAGACTCACAAAAACCGTAGAATCACGACCTGAGCTGAAACCCAGAGTCGGACCTCAACTGACTGAGCCACCTATGCGCCCCATCTAGTACCACTGCTTTCACTCTGATCCCTTCCACTATGATCTCTCACCTAGATGCTGTCATAGCCTGCTACCTGCTTTCCCTCTTTTTATTCTTGCCTCCTCCACCCAGATCCATTTTCCATAAGGCAACAAGAAGGGGTGTCAGGATATAGTCTTCTCAGGGGCAAAACAATATTATAGCGAGAAATTCTGTGAGTTTTGAGTGCAGTAACAGTTTTGATGAGACTGGTTTCCTAATGGAATGGAGATCCAGGGAACAATGAGATCAGCCCCCAGAATGTGAAAATCAGAAGCTCAGTTACCACTGTGGTTCAGCTAAACCTAGGTAAACAGTTCGTTTCCTGGAGCTAACAACAGGAGGAAATCACTAGGTAGCCATCACGTGGTTCAGAGCATTGACCTGGCAGTAGTCACCTTCACTTACTCCAGGATTCATGGACAAGAAAGTCTGTTCACTCTCTAGTTCCTGCCATAGATATTTTCAGTTGAAACTTGACACCCAATAATGGGAAACCCAGTAATAAAACAGAAAGTGGACTACACGTCCAAAGACCCAAGTCCTGGTTTCCAACCCAGTCAGCTTTCTAAATGTTTCTTAACATTTAGAGCCTTGCTTTCTCATTTTCAAAATGAAGATATATTTTTCACAAGGAATTGTCAAATGCATTTATGTATGAACAAACTGTAGAACACCACACAAATTTGAGTTTTTAACATAACCCCCTTTGACATGCCCTTTAAGCAAAAAATACTTTTGATGCAACTGAACTTTTTATTACTAACAATTATAGAAGCGACAGAGTAAAGATCATTATGGAAATTTCACAGATACACAACTATGCACACAAAGTGAAGATTCTTGGAACTGGCCTAAATACAGAATTCTATTCCCAGCTTGTTTCCCCCCAGATTGTCAGTCTTTTCCTACACAGTTTCATTTTCCACCACACTCCCTGGCCTCCCTTCATCCAAAGGTTACATGTGAGAATGGATTTCAGTCAGTAACCATAAATTCATATATTGTTAACACCAGTGGAAAAACAAGAGTCTCTTGTGAGAGAGTTGCTTTACCATTAAAACTCTACCATAATGTATCTATATTCAAAATAAGTTAGAGGGCACTGAGCACCTAATATGTACCTCACTTTGGAGATGTAACAGTCAACAAGCCAGTTTAAGTTGCTGCACTCATGGAGTTTACCTTCCAGTGAGGACAGAAGTAGGAAGGAATGGATAAATAAAATACACAATGATAAGAGATGATGATCAGGATGCTGTGACTAGAAAAAAGGGGAGAAAGAGTAGGCTTACTGTATATAAAGAAGGGAGGCAACTCTGAAGGCTGAGCATGAGACCAAGGCCTTAAAGAAAAGGAAGAAATAGCATTTCAGGCCAGTAATCAGCAAGTTCAGATCAACGGCAAATAAGAAAGTACACTGCAGAACCCCCAAGAAGGCCAGTGTTGCTAGGCCGTGTGAGCAGGGAGTAGAATGGGATGCTACAGGATGGAGGTAAAACAGGGTTCCAATCACATAGGATCCTGAAGGCTGTGGTAACAGGAACTGGGGATGTCATTTCAAGCATAACAGGATGAAACTAAAGGGTATTTAGAATGAAAATGATCTGATTTATATTTTTAAAACTATTAAATTTAAGCTTTATTTTGCAGCTAATGAAGAGCAATGAAAATGTTTCTGAGGAGGGTATTGGCATAAGCAATGCTTTACGAAGACTGGGTTGGCAACACTGTGCAAGGCATACTAGAAGAGGAAGAAGACATTGGAGGTTGCCATTAACAGCCAACTATCACGTAAAGTCAAAAGGCAGCAAGTGCCTGAAGTGCCCTGATAACAAAGGACTGAAAAGAAAGGATGAAAGGGAGACATACCACACAGGTGGGATGCACAGGACTTGGTTTGAATGAAAGAGAAGAGGAGGAACTGTGGGGAAGTTTTCAACCAAGACACACAAAGTATAAAGGCAGAGGCCCAGGCAAAGGAAAGATTCAATTTTAGCCATGATACCACTTGCTTCTCATTCTACAGTTACCACTCTGCTACCTCACTGTATTATTCCAGCCCAACAACACTCTAGTTGTTTCTTACCCAAGGCTGGGCATCAGTATCATCAGACCCCAGGCCACACATCAAACCCCCTGAAGAAAGACATGGAAGTTATTTTTTAAAAATCCCACCAGTGATTCTGATGTGCAGCCAAGGCTGAAACTCACTGGCCCAAACAGAGTATAAAACCAGAATTGATTTTGTTTGTTTTTTGGGTGGAAGATTATTTTGGTCATGTTCCTTCCGGAAGAACAACGCTAGCATTTCCTTTACTGTGGGTCAGCTGGTGATAAATTCTCTTGCTTTTTGTCTGAAAATATCTAATTCTGAAAAGAATGACAGCCTTTTCACCCCCACCCCTCAGCATTTGAAGATCTCATTACACCGTCTTCTAGCCTTCATGACTTCTCTGAGAAGTCAGTAGTCAGTCTAATTGTCAAAGCCAGTACCACAGTGACAGAGGTAAGGCACTTGCTTTTAGTGTGAAACTGGATCCACTGCCATGTCCCTACCCAGCAACATATGAGTGATCCACTTCCTCGTCATCCTCACGAGCATTAACTGCTCTATTTTGGAGTCATTTTGACAGGTGTGTGGTGATATCTCATTGTGATTTTATTTTTTGCATTTCTCTGATGGCTCATGATTTGAACATCTTTTCATGTGTTTAATTTACCATCTGTACTTCCTTTTTGTAAAATGTCTGTTCATGTCTTCTGCCCATTTTCTAATTGAATTGCTTGTGGTTTTACTGTTGAGTTTTGAGACTTTTGTTCCCTTCATGTACTGTACTTTTGGTAGTAAGTCTAAGAACTCCTTGCCTAGCTCCAGTTTCTAAGGATCTTCTATTTTTTTTCCCAAAAGTTTTATAATTTTACATTTTATGTTTAGGTTCCTGATCCATTTTGAATTAATTTTTGTGTAAGTTGTAATGTTTAGGCTGATGTCCAAGTACACCAGCACCACTTGTTGAAATTCCTCCACTGAGTTGTTTCTGTACTTGTCAAAAATCAGTTGAGCCTATTTGCGTGGCTGTATTTCTAGAGTCTATCCTGTTTCAATCATCTATGTGTTTATGCCTCTGCCAATAACACCTGATATAATTACCGTAGCTATTATAGAAAGCCTTATGATTGAAAAGAGTGATTACTCCCACTTTATTCTTCTTTGTCAAGATGGTTATACCTATTCTAGGGCCTGGGCCTTTCCATATAAGTTTTAGGATAAGTCTATGTGTACAAAAAACCTTGCTGGGAAGTGCTTTAAACTTACAGATCAATTTGAAGAAAACTGACATCTTTCTTATGTTGAGTCTTTCACTGCATGAATACTATATGTCTTTCTGTGGATTTAGGTCTTTTTAAATTAATTTAATCAGCATTGTATTATTTTTATCGTTTTTAGATTATACAGCCCTGTGTTTGTTAAGTATATAACTAAGCATTTCATTTTCTTTAGGGGTGACTATAAGTGATATTGTTTTTAATTTCAGTTCCCACATGTTCATTGTTAGTATATGGATATGTAGTTGACTTTTGTGTGTTGAACTTTTATTTGGCAATTCTGCTGAACTTACTTATCAGTTCTAAGAGTTGTTTCCTTTTTTCTTTTCCTTTTTTTTTTTGTTTGGTAGGTTCCTTGGGATTTTCTATATTGACAGTAATATCATTTGCAAATAGGGATAGTTTTATTTCTCCTTTTCAATATAGGCCTTTTATTTCTTTCTCTTGCCTTATAATAGTGGTTAAAACTTCCAGTGCTATGAAAATAAACACCCTTGCTTTGTCACTGATCAGAGGGGGAAAGCATTCAATTTTTCACCATCAAGTATGATGTTATTAGTTGTAGGTGTCTGGTAGATGCTCTGTATTAAGTTAATTCCCCTCTATTCCTAACTCACTGAGAGATTTCTGTCATAAAAGGGTACTAGATCTCCTCAAATGTTTTTAACTTGCATCACTTGATATGAAAACATGATTTGTCTTCTTTTGCTTATTAAAATGGTATAGCACATTGATTTAGTATAAGCATTTAAAAATTTTTTTTAATGTTTATTTATTTTTGAGAGAGAGACAGAGTGTGAGTAGGGGAAGGGCAGAGAGAGGGAGACACAGAATCCAAAGCAGGCTCCAAGCTCTGAGCTGTCAGCACAGGGCCTGATGTGGGGCTCAAACACATAAGTGAGATCATGATCTGAGCTGAAGTCGGATGCTCAACCAACTGAGCCACCCAGGTACCCCTAGTATAGGTATTTTAAAGTCTGAGACTTATAATGCCAGTATCTAAAATTCCTATGTGTCCGTGTTGCTGTCTTGTTGTATCTATGGATTCAATTTTGCCGTTGTGACTCTTTGTGTGCCTAGTTATTTTTATTTTGTGCCAATATTACATTTACTAAATCTTGGTAGAAATAATTTGAGGTACCAAGATGATATGAGCTTCTTCCAAGGAGGCTTCTACTAGACCTGAAGCACGAGCAATTCAGGACCATCTTAATCCAATTTCAGCAAACTAAGATGATCTGAAGCAAAGCTGCACTCCTTGTGAGGACCCGTCTACTTCAGTTCATACTTACTCTCAAGGTCCCAACCTAAAGTGAAGGGCTCCACAGGGCTTCCTCACTGGTAGCCCATGGACTCTAATTCGTATCCTCCTCGCCCCACAATGCTGTTAAAAGCACCTTGCTCCTTATTAAGTTGATTCCTCCGGAATTTGTGGACACCTTCAGCCCCAAACAATGGGTTCACCTCCCTTGGCCTCTGTCCTTACTTGGATCCTGATATGGTAAGCCTTTACTATTTTATGGGCTTTTCCATGCCTTCAGGCATGTTTTTAATATATTGTCCAGGCTTTCTCATTCTCAGGAGGAGAGTGAGTTTGCAATAGCTAGAAACAGAAGTTCCATATGACCTATTCTGAATATCTGATGAAAGTTGTGAACACACTTCCAGGAAAGCTATCCATACCAATAACCTTTTAATACAATTTCATGGAATTTGCTGACCCTCTGAAGCCCATCTATGAACTCCCAGGTTCAAAGTTCTCAAGTTAAAAAGCCAAATATAGTAAAAATAAAAAGGAACTGCATGCTAATCAGAGTCCACAGGTACTGACCATTTTGTGTTAGGCATTATGCTAACAGCCCTACAATCATGCTTATTTTTGCACACACTCATAGTCTCTGCAGGAAGCATGGCTTGTTGGTACTGAAAGTGCTGGGCTGGCTCCTTAGGAAAACCAGTGGTGCATGGACAGGAGAACTTTCTACTGCTACCACTGCTGCTGTAACGCTGAACCCTGAGTCAACATAAAGGAGCTACTATGCAGAGGCCAGAAAACAATGTGCAAATCTGGGCACATTTTAAACTGATGGAGCCATCCATGGGGCGCCTGGGTGGCTCAGTCGGTTAAGTGTCCGACTTCAGCTCAGGTCATGATCTCACGGTTCATGAATTCAAGCCCCTCGTTGCGCTCTGTGCTAACAGCTCAGAACCTGGAACCTGCTTCAGGTTCTGTGCCTCCCTCTCTTTCTGTTCCTTCTCCCACTTGCTCTCTGACTCTCTCTCTCAAAAATAAACATTAAAAAAAATAAATAAACTGATGGAGCCATCCAAAGAGACCTTCCTGGTAGGTGGAACAAAATAGCAGAGGTTGCCATAGGACCCCAAAATTATAGTGAAGTGGGCAACAATGACCAATTTCCGGAGTCCCTAAAGGAGAGGCCAACCTCAGGAAGGTAGATGGCCTACAAGCAAAAATATAATCAGAGGTTTGAGACTCAGACCCCTAGAATGGGCACAAGGCTTCAGGCCAGATGCAATAGCCATAGCTTTGTAGGTCTAGAGATGGACTAAAGGCACCCAAAGCCAGCACTCACAGCAGTAAGACATGCTTCATGACCCAGCAGGAGCTAGGGATGATGGAATTTCTAAAACGCTACCACACTTGACTGGCATTAAATACTGTAGATATTAGGCAGAAAAGGGCTGTAGACCAGAACAGTGGTTCTCAATGGGGCCAATCAAAACCCACCTTTTTTCCCCTCCCAAATTTGTGGCTCTACTGGTATTTACTAGTCAAAGAGGGTTAGAAATATGTTTTGTAACAGTGAACTGTCAGACACAACTTTCATATGTCCCACTGTACTTTCAGGTATGTAATACCTACCCTTAGGGCCTAAATTTATTTTACATATAAACACAAAGCATTTTTTGCATGTTTTGATATCCTCTTACTTCTCAAAAAATGTAACTTCCAATGTCTATCAGGGGAGGTTTTAGTGCATTTTAGTCAGAGCTTTGTCAGGAGTTGTCTGTCATTTTGGAAAATCACCCTGCAGAAGGCAAGACCACTCATTGTATTTTCCCCACTGCCACATCACTTTCTTATATCAGTCTACGTGTGTGGTGGTTACATTCTCATATGTGTGTGTGTAGATACATACCTCAGATTATTTATTATGTCTTCTAAGGTCATGTCAAAGCACTTACATTTTGAAATGTATATTATTTCATACATTTTATAGTAAAGGTGACATACTGTGTGGGTTTTTTTGGTTTTTGTTTTGTTTTGCTTTGTTTTGGAAGAGTATGAATTTCACTTCAGGATAGCTAAGGAGACATTATAAAATGTCTTCTAAAAAACTGGCATTGAGTCTAAAAGTGTTGAGAATTCTGCTATGTACCACCGTCCTTAAAACAATACTTCATTCAGGCCACACTTTCAAAGTCCCCACAGTCCTTAAGATCCCTTTCCAGTGGGGTGCCTGGTTGGCTTAGTAAGTTAAGCGTCTGACTTCCTCTCTGATCACGATCTCACAGTTCATGGGTTCGAGCCTGGCATCAGGCTCTCTGCTGTCAGAGCAGAGCAGCTTCAGATCCTCTGTCTCCCTCTCTCTCTACCCCTCCCCCGCTAGCACGTGCTCTCTCCCTCTCTCAAAAATAAAATAAACATTAAAAAATATATATCCTTTCCAGTATGTAGGGTTTTTATTTCTTTTTCTTGCCTGATAACAGTGGCTAGAACTTCCAGTGCTATGAGAAAAAAGGGGGAAAACATTCAACTTTCCACCATTAAATATGACGCTCTTAGTTTAGATATCTGGTAGATGCTCTTTATCAAGTTAAGGTAATCCCCCTCTATTTTTAATTTAAATTGAGAAATTTTTGTAATGAATGGGTGTTAGATTTAATCAACTGCTTTTTGCTGTGTTAATGGACATAATAATGATTTATCATATGTAATATGATTTTTCCTTGTTTTTTCTTAAAATATTTTATTTTATGTTTTTTAATGCTTATTTTTGAGAAAGAGAGAGAGAGAGAAAGAGAGAGAGAGAGAGAGAGAGAGAGAGAGAGAGAGAGAGAAAATGTGAGCAGGGGAGGGGCAGAGAGGGAGGGAGACACAGAATCTGAAGCAGGCTCCAGGCTCTAAGCTGTCAGCACAGAGGCCAATGCAGGGCTTGAACTCATAAAGTGTGAGATCATGACCTGACCCAAAGTTGGACGCTCAACTGACTGAGCCACCCAGGCTCTCCGAAAGATTTTATTTTTTAAGTAATCTCTACACCCAACATGGGGCTTGAACCTACAACCCTGAGATCAAGAGTCACATACTTCATCTACTGGGCCAGCCAGGCGCCACCCCTTCCTTTGCTTGCTACTATGGTAGATTACAGGGTCGCTGGGTCTGAGTCAGCACTAACTGATGGCAATCTGTGCCCTGGACAATATGCTCTACAGGGCAGTGCCTGGGTCAGTTTGAGTGCCACTGTGTGTTCAGCATAGCACAGGTAGGGCCTAGTGTCCATAGGCATACCATTTGGAGAATGAAGGAGGGGAAAAACACTGGTCCCTGGTTTCCATTCTAAGAATGAGCATTCAGTGGGTAGAGTGTCTGACTTTTGATCTCAGGGTCATGAGTTTGAGCCCACATTGGGCATGTAGCCTACTTAAAGAAAAAAGAAAAAGAAAAAAAGAATGAGCATTTACTTCCAGGTTTTGAAAGGTACACATTCACCTTGGTACAGTGACTCTTGTTTAGATGAGATCTTTCCATATTTTACTTTCCCTGCAAAGTTTTATATTATAAGAACCTTCTATACAAGAAAATGGTCATCTATTAGGTGAAAAGTTCTCACAGCTCATATGAGCTTTCTTTTTTCCTTAGGAAACACCTGTTTTATTTTTAGGATGGTTTATACTAGTTGCCATCTATCTACTCCATGTAGTATAGCTACTGATAATAGCATTTAAAACTGTTTTTCCTTGAGGAGGGCACCTTTTGGGATGAGCACTGGGTGTTGTATGGAAACCAATTTGACAATAAATTTCATATATATATATAAAAAACTGTTTTTCTTTATTTTGGTATAAATCTAAAGGCTAAAATCTCTCATTTCTAAATTTCCATTGTCAAATCTTCAAAATTACAGACAAATGCAAACAGATGCTATCAGAAATATCAGTGAATATTTGGTATTTGAATACTTGTGCAAATGAGTCACTATTGAGAGCTAATGTAGTACAGAGGTTAGGAATCCTGAATCTTAGACATTATCTCAAAGTGTGTGTCACTTTGTAAACAGTCAAAAAATGTGCATTATAAAAAATAGCCCTGTTGTTCATCCACATGACATCAAAGGAGGTGTACCCAGAAGCCAGACTGGCTGTTTCACTTTCATAGAAGCACAGTAAGATGTTTAGTGGAGTACTTTCACATACCAAATGGGGGGAAGGGGAGGAGTTCAGGCAAATTCCTTACATGTCTCATCTCATCTAAAATATGGAGATAATTTTACATGTCCTGCAGGTATCATAGGGTCGTCCTGAGAATTAAATGAGATGTGGATTTGCTTTGAAATCTACAAAACAGCATCAAAATCTAAAGTATTAATATAATTGTTATTTTTATTAGAATCTAGTGATTTCTCAAGTAACATACATGTATAATAAGCAGATCACATATAAATAACAGATTATTGTGTCATTCTTATAAGTTTTTACTTATTTATTTTGAGAAATAGAGCAAGTGCACAAGTGGGGAAGGTGCAGAGAGATGGAGTGAGAGAATCCCAAGCAGGCTCCATGCTGTCAGCACAGAACCCAATTCAGGGCTCAATCCCACAAACCGTGAGATCATGACCTGAGCCGAAATCAAGAGTCAGATGCTTAAGTGAGCCACCCAGGTGTCCCAAGATAACTTTTTCTTAAAACATATAAAAATCTAAGGAATAAAAGGCACCTGAAGAATAAGCCTGCTTCAATCATGAATGTAATAGTCAAGTGTTCTTCTGGATTTAGACAATCAAAATGTACTCTCTAGAACAAGTCACCTGAGATGATGCCAAACTGTAAAGCATAGTACTTCTCCCAACAAGAAAGCAAATCCATATAATGCAATCTAGTACTCTGTAATATAAAAATAAAATTAGTTGGGGCGCCTGGGTGGCTCAGTCGGTTAAGTGTCCAACTTTGGCTCAGGTAATGATCTCACAGTCCATGAGTTCAAGCCCTGTGTTACGCTCTGTGCTGACAGCTCAGAGCCTGGAGCCTGTTTCAGATTCTGTGTCTCCCTCTCTCTCTGACCCTCCCCCATTCAGCTCTGTCTCTCTCTGTCTCAAAAATAAATAAACGTTAAAAAAAAATTTTAAATACAATTAGCAAAAGAGAGGTCATTTTTGAAAGCTTTAAACTTTAGTAGTATAAGTATAGTATTAAGCATTTTAGAATTGTTTGATTTGTTTCCTTTTTCAGAAAGAGGCAAATGTTAACTCTGCTAATGCATTTTTTTAAATAAGTCAAGAGGGGAAAAGCTACATATAACACATTCGTCCCCCCTGCGCTGCTAGTCTCTCATCAATTCCAGCTCAGTTAACCTCTGTGAAACTAGTACAGGAAAAATAAACTGTGCTGCTACTGTGGCTGAGACCACACAACTTTTTAATGGAACTGTTCCAAGGCTTGAAGTTCCATTTGAAAGTCACTAACAAAACCTTTGGAAATGTTAAGGAAAAAAAAAAAAAAAAAACAAGCCAAATAAGTGGAGGCCTGGCAAGCCCTAAAGCCTGTGCTTATCCACACTCACAAAATGTAATCACAGGCCCAGTCAGTTCTGTCCTTCCTTCTGCATTTTCCTTCAAAGCAATCCACTAACAAAATTGCTATTTCTGTTTTCAGTTAAAAAAAAAAAAAAAAAAGGAGGAAAGGAAAGGAAAGGAGGAAGGAAGAAGGAACAAAGACAGATTCTATATAAATTAAATGTGGAACAAAACCACATTTATGCCACCACATAACAAGAACTACAATAGTTCTTAACTAATCCACACTGAAATCTGTTGGTTTAGCACCTAGTGATTTAAATTTGTTCCCTTTGCCTAAGAAACACCACACTCTAATACCAGCCAAGACACAGAAGGCCACCTGCTTAGACAGTTGTAGATTCCTTTTTAAATGATAGGTAATAGCAGGTTTAAAGGTTTCCAAGTTTTAAAAGATTTCCAGAAACCAAGTCCCTTAATATACTCCAAACCTCAGATTAGCGATGTTGCATTGCTTTCTATAAGATACACACCTACATTCTGCTTAAAGAAGCATTTGCAGCTGCACTATGTAATACAGAAGACAGATGGCTCTTGACTACTATAATCTTGGAAGAAAACTGAAAAAATTAATTAGATACTTGGCAGAACTCAATAAACAGCATAGTAAGCTCATTATCATGCAAATCACCTAAAATGCCACATATACAAAATTGCTGTATTAAGCTCAGAGAAAGAGGAAAACTTCCTCCCCAACCATGTGACTGGAGACTCAATGGAAGACTTCAGGGGTGCTGCTGGCTATGAGGAGAATTGGGGAAATCTACCCAGCAGAAGTGGGGATTTCTGAGCACAGAGGACAGGGGGTTAATTGGAGAAAGGCTGGTCTGAAGAAAGAGCCAGCTCTCCCGGTATGGGTCAGAAGTTTCACAACTTCCTACACAAATAGTGAATCCACACTGCCATAATTTTCCAAGGCATAGTCTGTTTCTGGAAGATACTTGGAAGATAAGCAATCACTTGTTCTAAAGATTTATGGCAATTCTAAATAGAGGCAATGGAACCATGCGAAATCTTATCTATCTCCATTTTCAATACAGAAGTTTGCTCCATGGGGCAGTTAGCCCCTCCCAAGTCAAAAGTAATCACATTCTAAAGGATTCATTTACAAAGCAAGATAAACTAAAAATAGAAGGTTTAAAGTAAGAATAAAAGCAAAAATAATGGCTATTTTGCCAGTTACTTTCTTTTTCTTTTACATCCCTAAACTGGAAATCAATAGAAAAATTTTTAAAAATTTAGGTAACTGAGACAAATGTGGTTAGAAATATCCCAACTACATCTAAGACTGATGTATTCTACACTTATTTCAATTGCTATAGATTCTATGATTGCCAAAGAATTGTCATGAAAGATGGCAATCTATGTTTGTTAAAATAAAAGCCATGTATTAAAATACAAATGGGTACAGATGATGTCAAACTAGAATGAATTATCCGTTAAATAAGTGAAAGGGATCATAACTATGTTACCTATAGCTCCTTCTTAAATTTATAAGAGGACGCTGGAAGTTTTACTTGATAGATATTTCATTTATAGAAAGACACATCATGAAAATGTCCTGAAAGTGTAAAGTGGACAGTTAATACCTCATGGCTATGGGCTAATTTCATATGCTTTACAGGCTCACTTGGATCAGACTCTCAGAAAAACCAACAGAGTATTAATTTAAGAACCACACCAATAGTCCCAATATCTATAATAGCAGTTCTTACATTTTTTGGTCCTATGATCCCCAAAGAGATTTTGTTTACGTAGGTTTTATCTATTAATATTTACCCTATTGGAAAATAAATCTCAGAAATATTTACAATGTTATCTATTCATTAGAGATAATAAAACCCTTTACATGTAACAATATTGTTTATGAAAATACTATATTTTCCAAAACAAAATAATTCTGAGTAGAGTGACACAGTTTCACATTTTTTGCAAATCTTTTTAATGTCTAGCTTAAAGACAACACCTGTATTCTCATATCTGCTGCCGCATTCAATCTGTTGTGATACATTCCTTTGGCTCAATATTTGAAAAAAATTCAGCATCACAAAGATACATAGCTAGAAAAGGACTGATATGGCAGATCTCTTAGAGACCAAAGCATCATTGGACCACACTTTGAGAGACACTAATCAATAACACAAAACACAATGATGAATACTTACACTTATGGTGGAGTAAGGGTAATACAGAACTGCAAACATCACTGGGAGCATATTAAACACCATGTTGTACTATGTCAGTATGTTCTTTATAGACCAAACACCAGGAAAGGAAATTAATTTCAAGAATAGTAATCTAAATTCATGTAATATATTCACTTTAATTTCATTCAAGAAACCCCAAAAAGTATATAGTACATCCAGTCTTTTAGTCTTCATATTACTTCTGTCTCTCATATTGCTAAGCATCTTTTTTATGAAAGGCATTCAAGGGGTACATCTATATATACCCATGAATCTCTGCTATGAGGACAGTATCAGCTTAATTACATACTAGTAACTAGGGAAATGTTCTGAAAGCACATCTATAAATAGAAACCTGCTGAACCTTCATTGGGTCTCAAACAGGCCACTCCGTGGGAACCACAACATGTGCCTGAAATGAGGCATTAAGAACTCTACAGCACATTTTCTGTGGAGGAGGGTTTACCCTGGTGTCCTAAGGCAAATTCTGAGACCCATCAGGAAGCTCAGGGAAAGGGAGACTGAACACTCAGTCTTAAGTATATGTTAACCAGTACTATTAAAATAAAAAATGTCAACATCCCTGCTTTTGATATGGTTACTAAGCTCCAAATGGTAATTTCTCAAACCAAAACCAACCTGCCTCACCCGTACTCCATTTAAAATTAAACGTAATCCTTCAATTTATAGATGAAAGACAATTCCAAAAGAAAGTTAAATTCAGCATCGTTAACTTGTCCCAGTTGCACCCAGACTCTCAAGTTCCAATCCCCTCTGCCAGAGGGTCCCACATCAAACACAGGATGGCTCCCCATATACAGACTGTAACGTACCACAGAACAAAGGGTGCCCAAAATAGCTTCAAAATACCAAAGGGGATTAGCCAGCAATTTTTTTCTTAAATTAAGCCGTGGTGATCTAAAGCTTGGCTAGTAGCATCAGAACAGAGAATTAGATTAGCTTTATCATAAATGAAAATGACTGAAGTATTTTGTAAGTGCTTTCATGAAAAACAATTAAATTCTCCAAAAAACTACTATAGCAATGGATTTTTTACAGGTATGACTTTAAAAGGAAGATATTCCTTCTAAAGTGTATAATCATTCTGCTTTCTCTTTAAGCTGGTTTTGACAATGTCATTAACAATTGTAATTGTAGGCAATTTATTTATAATCAGTTTATGGAAAAAAGTACAGTATAATATGACTTTATTAGGGACTGTATCTTATGAAATACAATTGCAAACTATTTTCTGGTTTTTAAAAATCTCCTTTATATTACTTAATTATGTATGCTAATATAAAATAGTATAAAGTATTGTTTTATAAAAAACAAATTGAAGACTAGGAACAGCTGTTTATAATTTTAAGCCATAAGACATTATCCCCTTAAGGAAATCAATAGGGGTGAGGAGGTAAGGGTATACATTTGTAATATTAACTGGTCTCCTATTAACATATCTATTTTTCCAAGGCTTTCTTTTAAAAATCACTCTTTTAGGAAGAAAATGTTAAAGCTTCATATAATACATTACCATTTATACACTTTATCATTAAAAATAACTCTTCCCCAGGAAAACTGACCAAAGCTTTAATAAACTCCTAATTCTCATGGACAAAAACTAATGACTTTGCATTTCCATCACTTGCTCCTTTTGTTAATAATTCATAAACACTAAAGGCTAGGGTAATAAAAGCTTATAAAAGGGGAAAATGGATTACTAAATATCAAAACAGGCCAGCAAGGACAACATGTTTTAATAAGGAAGAAAAAACTTTGCAAATGATTCCGATTTTCATTCAAACAAACATCAAAGGAAACAAGGGAAAGACATTGAATGTTTTAAAAATAAAATAAGGAAATAAACTGATTAAATTCATTTACCAAGGCTTTCTAGTAGAAGTTGCTAACTTGTAATGATCACCATATCCTACAGGTCATTTTCAGCTTTTGTGCTGAAAGAAAATTTTGAAGTGTAAAACATAATTTTGAAAAAAAAAAATTTAAGTCACTGGACAAGGAAAGCAATAGCATCTGCTTCCTCTGATAAAAGCAAACAATTTAAGCAACAAACATTTAGAGGAGGAGTCTAGAAAAGGAGAAGAGAGAGGAAAAAGCAAGCTAAAAAGAAATGCTATCCTTTCTCAAAACGAAAATCCTGAAAAGCCTGTGGAATGCTGTTTACTTGAGCTCTGCTTCACAATCCCTCTCAAAAGGGGACTGGGCTGCCTGAAAGGTCTGCGGACCGTGACCACCCACACTATGGGAAGCACCGTGATTAAAGAGAGTGCTGTACTCCAGTATCTGCCAGAACAGTCTGCGCCATGTTGTAATTATTAAATTTGCAGTCTTTTTATAATCTGTTGCATGTGTTGTGGCAAGTCCCCTACATTGTCTAACAAGAAAACCACTGAACATGAATAGCAAGCTATTTTTAATGTGCACAAACGGCTAGAAAACTGGATACTTTTAATATTACAATTTCAACTTTCACAAAAATGGTTCAACTAACCATACATCTAACACTACCATGAAAACAGATATGCCACGCCAAATTCCCTTTCAATCCTCTTAAAGAAGATAAACAGCCCAAGTTAAATTCCTTAATAAGTAGCTAAGATGTAGGTTAAACATATACTAAGGAACAACTTATCCTTACTTCTGTCCAATGATTAAACACACAAAAGAATACTAAGGGATACAGGTATAAAACTCTATTTAACCCAAACTTTTGTTTTCTATCAAAAATTTGCTTTCCTTTCTGTGTAACTGTGTTTATGACAGTAATATGGCTTTAAACACATGCTTTTCGAGGAGTGTTATTCCCAGGTGGTGCTTAAATATCAGTCAGGACACCCAAGAACAGGCATTCAGAAAAGGATGGGAGCACACCCAAATCCTGGCTCACCAACCTACCTGACCCCACCCTTCCACCCTCGCTGAAGGAGCTGTCACCTAGGAATGGCAGGTCTTCTCTGTAGGAGTAAGGCAATACAAAGTTTTTCCTAAAAGTCTTTTTTTAAAAAGGACAAGTCGGCTCCACCAGAAACTGGCAGGCAGGCCTGCCCTAAAGGCGGGTAAGACCTCCAAACCTCCACCTAAACTCATCTACATCAGGGCCCTGGCCCTTGGAAGGAAGGGGTGTGTGAGTGAGCTCACACAGAGAGCTAGCGGTGGCTTCCATCACTAAAAAGGAAAGAAACCAAGAAGAATTAAAGAAAACAAAACAACCATAAGAATTTTTTAAAAGATCCTTTCTAGAAGCATAAAATCAAAACAACCAAAAAATTGTGACCCATCTCTGTAACGTTCCTGCCAAGACAAGCCTTTCATCTGGAAGACAGATGACAGTCTCCCTCTTCCTAGTGATCAAAGTCCTTGAAGATTATTTGCATAGGTTAAGCAAGGAATGAGGATCCTTCTTTCCCAAACATACCTCAGAAAGCCATAAAATCTCCCAAAACCACAAGCCCGAGACTGAGAAAACCAACTTTGAACTGTGCTGGCCTCCAGGAGCCTTAACATTTCCATCTCTCTCCTGGACGTATGCTCCCGTGGATTGCAGATGGCTCCATTACTCAGTGCTGGGGCAGGGACAAGAAGGGATGGTCCCAAGTATCTCTTTCACAGTGTTACAACCTTCCCCTACTTACTTCATTATATGCTTTATCTTTGGCAAAATGCTACAAAGTAAAAAATGACACAAAGCTGTGTGAGCTATGCATTGACCTTAACAACCATAAAGCAGTTTATGTTTAGAGGCTTAATGTAACAAAATTTACCCTGTTCCAATGAATGGAGAAAAAAATATACATATATATGTTCATAAAATTATGCACTTGAGTTAAATGCCTCAGGCTGATTCACAGTTCCTTTTCAATGTTATTTTAGAACTTTACTAATAGATTAGACTACATTTATAAGTAGGACACAAACAACTCTGATTGCAGTCAGGCTCTTCGTCTCCACCTTCTACTAAACTTTTCAGGGAAGAGGGAGGGATTCAGAGAGGAGTAAAGCATTAAACTCTTTAAATGACTCGTGCTAACCCACAAGCATTTTAAGATAAAAATCATCCATATATATTCTTTACTACATGCCTTCTAATATGGAAGCTGTTTTCTTTCCTTTTGATAAATCTGATACAATTTCAAATTTAAGAAGTTTGCAATACAGCCACTGGTCTTGGGCTCATAAAGTTATTGTTCCCACCTACTTAGCTTAAAAAATAAAAATAAAATGGGGGGGGGCACCTGGATGGCTCTGTTAAGCATCTGACTCTTGATTTCAGCTCAGGACATGATCTGATAGTTTCAGGAGTTCAAGCTCTGCATGGACTCTGTGCTGACAGTGTGGAGCCTGCTTGAGATTCTCCCTCTTTCTCTGCCCCTCCCCCACTTGCACTCTGTCTCTCAAAATAAATAAACTTAAAAAAATTTTTTTTAAATAAATAAAATGGGGATTAGAGCTTATGCATACTTTAAATATGTCATTTATACACATTATACAGAATACACTAAAATCCATACATATCTCCTGAATTTTAAAGTGCCTGATTTATGGACACAGAGATAAAAGATTAAAGTGTATTATGAGCCTTTAAGTGTTTTCTTGAATTATATACTGGCTTCAGTATAAACTATTGTTATGCCCAGAATTCGTGATCCCCAAAGACCACCAGGGAGCCGAGTCCGATGCAAAAGCAAAGAGCCTTTATTCGAGCTAGCTCGAGCTCAATCCCCTACCTGCACGACGCAGCGGTGAGATACCAGGGAAAGAGAGCGAGTTTCAAAAGGACAAAGGTTTTATTGGGGCCTGGGGGCAGTTGGTGAGGTAATGGCTATGGCCTCAGCCAATTGGCTGGGGAGGGGTCCTGGGGAAGGGTCCGGCAGGTGAGGGAGGGTTTACTCAAGGGGAGGAGGTGTGGTCAAGGTGAAGGACACAGAACAAGATGGAGTCGAGGGGAGGAGGTGTGGTCAAGGTGAAGGACACAGAACAAGATGGAGTCGGCTGGCGTAGGCCCGCCCTTTCACTATGACATAAATAATACCTGCTACATTTGCAAATTGTTTACTTTTTAAACAAGTACTGCCCCCCCAAAAAACCCCACCTGTACACTTAAATCTGGAGGTGATACTGGTGGCATTATCATCATTATCATCATCATCTCATCATCATTACTGTTGTTGTTGTTTCATAGATAAGAAAGCTACTCAAGTTGCCCGTGTGACTGACCTGTGAGCACCAAGTTTGTGGCAGGTATGTGTGTACATGCACACATGTGTCCTATTCCCTGGAGTCTATAATACGTTTCTTTTTTTTTTTTTTTAATTTTTTTTTTAACGTTTATTTATTCTTGAGACAGAGAGAGACAGAGCATGAACGGGGGAGGGGCAGAGAGAGAGGGAGACACAGAATCGGAAGCAGGCTCCAGGCTTTGAGCCATCAGCCCAGAGCCTGACGCAGGGCTCGAACTCACGGACCGCGAGATCGTGACCCGGGCTGAAGTCGGACGCTCAACCGAATGAGCCACCCAGGCGCCCCTATAATACGTTTCTTTACAAGGCAAAAGGGAACTGAGGTTGCAGATGGAATTTAAGGTGCTAATGATAAGATTATCCTGAATTACCAGATGGGCTCTGTATAATCATAAGGGTCCTTAAAAGTAGAAATAGGAGGCAGAAGCGGGAGAATCAGAGAGACGGCAGTCTGAGAAGGGCTTGTTGGCTCTGAAGGTGGAAGAAGGGGCCATAAGCCAAAGAAAGTGGGGTAGCCTTTAGAAGGTAGAAAAGGCAAGGAAATGGAGTCTTTCCTAGAGCCTGCAAAAGAAACATAGCTCTGCCCACACCTGAATTTAGTCCAGCAAGACTTCCCTGGATTTCTGAACTGCAAGATGAAAATGTATCATTTAAGCCACTAAATTTGCAGTAATTTGCTAAAGAAGCAATAGGAAACTACTATGTAGCTCATTTGCACCAGGGCCAAGATTCAAGTCCACAGCTTCAGACTTGGTACTTACCATGTCCCTTGGCATATAAATTACTGTTTTCTACCTCTAAATGTCAATGCATTTAAAACTTAAAAAAAAATTATGTTTATTTATTTTTGAGAGACAGAGTATGAGACGGGGAGGGGCAGAGAGAGAGAGGAGACACAGAATCCGAAGCAGGCTCCAGGCTCTGACCTGTCAGTGCAGAGCTGGACATGGGGCTCGAACCCACAAACCATGAGATTATGACCTGAGCCAAAGTCAGACACTTGACTTACTGAGCCACCCGGGCACCGCTAAGTGTCAATGCATTTAAAATTACTTAAGTATGAATAAAAGACCTTAATGGGATCATACTTCACCTATCTGAAACTTAGCTAACTATTAACAACTTCCACCAACACAGCTCAGTACTAGATGTATTCAAGAGATAACAAGTCCAAATGTTAGGATATTCCTGAGAGCCTTTTGAGTCTTTATTCAGTGTCATTACATATAACTGCAAACTACTTAGTTCTTACTATGTTTAGATCAGATCTAAAGCAGCATATTGGAAACAGAATAATGCATTCTACAGGCAAGCACCATGACATTAGGAATGGCAGCTAATGAGATAACCATAAAAAAAGGAAAAAAGAAATACCCATGTATGAATTAAAACAAAATAAAATGCCTTATCTGTTGGGAGCAGTACCCATTTCAGTAAATGCACCTCCACTTAAAATTTTGGGAGTCGGGGCACCTGGGTGGCTCAGTGAGTTAAGCATCCAACTCTTGGTTTTGGCTCAGGTCATGATCTCACAGTCTTGTGAGTTTGAGCCCCAAGTCTGGCTCTGTGCTGGCGGTGCAGAGCCTGCTTGGGATACTCTCTCTCCCAACCTCTGCTTGGGATTCTCTCTCTTCTGCTCTCTGCCCCTCCCCCCACTCCCACTATCTCTCTCTCTCTCTCTCAAATAAATAAAACTTTTTAAAAAATTCTGGGAGTCATCCTTGATGTTCCCTCTTCCTCACCCTGCTCCCACTTTTGTGAAATGAAATGTCAACACCTGTTGATTATATTTCCAAAATGAATCTGAAATACACCTGCTTTCCTCCATCACTTAACAACCATTCTGGTTCAAGCCCCTATAATCCTTTGCCTAGAATACTGCAACAACTTACTTCCACTCTGATCTGCTCCCACAGGCAGCCAGCTGAAGATTACAACCTGAAATTTCTGTTTCTAGACATGTACTTAAAGAAACTCTAACTCAGGAGGCCTGTACAGACATACTCAGAGCTAACTGCGGGTTACAGCAAAAACCTAGAAATAAGGAAAATACTATACAGCAGTGAAAACGAAGGCACTATAGCTTGATGTACACCAGTACAGATGAATCTCAAAAAACAAAAATGAAAAAACACTGAGCAAAACTAGTGGAAGAATACATGTCATTATATTTACATAAAATTAAAAAAGCATGAAAAATTATATGTTCTTTATGACTCAATATGTAGTCAAATTATGTTTTATAAAGCAAGGCAATCATAAAAAGAAAATTCAAGGTAAGAGATAATGGGAGTTGAATTGTATGGATGACTTTGAACATAATAATATTCTTTTGCTAATGCTGAATGGCAGAGACAAGTATTCATTATTCTTTAAATTCTACAATGTACATGTTAAAAAAAAACAAGGGATGTTCCAATTAAAATGGTGAAAAAAATTCTGAGCTTTAAAGGAATAAATCTTAATCTAATCAGAAACTTAGTACGACAATTACAACAATGAAATAATAACTCACATTTGTTGAGCACTTAACGTCAAGCATTGCTCTTAAAACTTTACACACATACACTCACCATATATAATAATTTAATCCTCCTAACAATATTATAAGGTAGCAAAATTGTTTTTGCATGCAGATGGGAAATTGTATTTCTGAGAAGTTCTGTGACTTGTCTCAGGTAATACCAAACTATTAAGTGGTAGATCCAGGATTTAAACCCAGGGAGTCTGTTGCAGAGTGCCTGTGCATAATCATTCTGCATTACAGAGTCGCAAAACGTTGTAATTCCTGTTTGATCTGATCTAGAGGCCCAACAATTTTTTTTTTTTTTTAATTTTACAACCTTAAGGAAGGACAATGATTACAGAACAAAAACAAAGACTCTTAAAGTATTTCCTGGACATTCTGTAAACTCTTAAAATTCATATGCTAATGAACAGGTTACAATAGAGCTTTGTAACCTGAAAATGTTAACTACACAGACAGCAAGTAGCATATTAATACATACGCTAATCTGTAAAACTGACTTGTCAATTTCCTAAACTCTTACAAATTTGTTCAAGGTTTTTAAAGTACTCCAGTTATCTTCCGCACTTCTAATCCTAGGCAGCTATTGCATTTATTCTCTTCCTGGACAGGAAACTGGACAAAATGTTTTCAGACATTTGACAAGAGGAAGCACCAGGCTGCCTGATCCCTGAAAGTAGAAAAACCAATGAGGTAAGTCCTATGATTGGCTGGCTTTCTGCCTGGATGCACTTTCTGAAGCATGGAGCAGGGAGAGCCATTTCAAGCAGAGCACAGAAGCCTCACTAAGTTAAGGAGACTGATAATGGACTTTGCCCTAAAATTCCAGCTGCCTTTGTGTTTCCAAAGAAGGGAGCCAGACAGAGAAAAACCTCCAGAAATCAACATGGAAGTTGTACCTTTGGTTGAACAATAATTCATGTATATACAGGTGAAAATCCATAAGGACAAACAAAAAACTGCCAGGGAGTGATAATGATAGGGAAAAATTATGTTATAAGGTGGCTGACAGGCCTGATCAGGGGATTCCAGTCCCCGCCCAAAGACTCCCCCTTCCAGGTTCTTCTTCCTACCCCGCTTGCCCAGCGCACGCCAAACTACTACTAATATGGAAATAACAGACTATAAATTGTCCCCCATGCTCGAGTTTGGAACTCAGACCTTTGGAAAGTGATCTCCTATGAGACCGCCAGTGTGAAATAAACCTCCTGCCTGCCAAGATCTCTGAGTGCCCCTGGGTTCTTCCACCAGGTGATCCAAACCAGGTTCCATAACAAAAAGATAAACAATTCCCAGATATCACACAAGACTGGGAGACATTGGAATTCTGTGTTCAGGCAATCATTAGACACTCAGAAAGGGTCACATCTTAATAGTAGGCTAAAATTAGCCCTGAGGAAGGCTACTACAGATCCGCCGCAATACAGTTTAAATAAAATGAAGCCTGGGAAGGACTGACCTAATCTTCAAGGAACATAAATGTCTGTCAAAACAAAACAAAACAAAACTAAAAAGAAGACAACATAATCAAAACATGCAACAATGTAACATTCACAATATCTGGCATCAAATAAGAGGTTACTAGATATGCCTAGAAGCAACAAAGTATGACACATAACCAAGAAGAAAATCAGTCTAAATAAAGAGGTTGAAAATGACAGAGATGATGCAATTAGCAAGCAAAGACCTTAGCAGGTATTTGCATATATTACAATTATAGATGTTAAAGAAAATTATGAACATCATAAAGGGAGACATGGGTGGTTAAAAAACACAGGCATACCAGGACGCCTGACTGGCTCAGTCAAGTAGAGCATGCAACTCTTGATGTTGGGGTAGTGAGTTTGAGCCCCACATTGGGCACAGAGCTTACTTTAAAAACAACAACAACAAAACCACAGACATATCTTGGAGATATTGTGGGTTTGGTTCCAGACCAGTGCAATAAAGAAAATACCACAATATAGTGTGTCAAATTAATTTTCTGATTTCCAAGTGCCTATAAAAATTATGTTTATACTATGCTGTAGTCTATTAAATGTGCAATACCATTATGTCTAAAAAAATAATGTACATGCCTTAATTTTAAAACACCTTATTGCCAAAAAATGCTAACCACCATCTGAGTTTTCACCAAGCTGGAATCTTTTTGCTAGTGCAAGGTTTTGCCTTGATGATGTTGACGGCTGCTGACTGATCAGGGTGGCAAATGCGGAAGGCAGGGGTGGCTATTCCAATTTCTTAAAAGAGACAGCAATAAAGTTTGTCGCATCAACGGACTATTGCTTGATAGTCTATTGATGAACAATTTCTCTGTAGCATGTGATGTTGCTTGATAGCATTTTGCTCACAGAAGAATTTTCAAAATTGGGAGTCAATCCTCTGCTTTATCAAGCAAGTTTATATAATATTCAAAATCCTTTGTGGTCACTTCAACAATCTTCACAGCATGTTCACCAGGAGCAGATTAGATCTCAAGAAACGACTTTCTTTGCTCCCTCTCTGTAAGGTGCACCCCCTCTTCCCTTCAAATTTTATCATGAAATTGCAGCCATTCAGTCACATCTTCAGACTCCACTTTAAAAAAAATTTTTTTTGATGTTTATTTGTTTTTGAGAGAGAGAGACAGAGCCAAGTGGGGAGGGGCAGAGAGAGAGGGAGACACAGAATCTGAAGCAGGCTCCAGGCTCTGAGCTGTCAACACAGAGCCTGAAGCAGGGCTTGAACTCACAAACTGCGAGATCATGACCTGAGCCAAAGTCACGCACGTAACCAACTGAGCCACCAGGCCCCCCTTCATCCTCCACTTCTAATTCTAGTTCTCTTGCTACTTCTATCAGATCTGTTGTTAATTCCTCCACTGAAGGCCTGAACCCCTCAAAATCATCCATGAGGGTTGGAATCAACTTCTTCCAAATTCCTGTTAATGTTGATATTTTGATCTCTTCTCATAAATCATGAATATTCGTAATGACATCTAGAATGGTGAATTCTTTCCAGAAGGTTTTCAATGGACTTTGTCCAGATCCATCTGAGGAAGACTTGAAAATTGGAATTCCTCCTTGATCCATGGCTACAGAATGGATATTATGTTAGCAGGCATTAAGAAAAAACATTAATCTCACTGTACATCTCCATCAGGGCTCTTGGGTGAACAGGTGCATTTTTAATGATCAGTAATATTTTGAAAAGATTTTTTTTCCTAAGGAGTAGTTCTCAACAGTGGGCTTAAAATATTTAGTAAACCATACTATAAACAGATGTGCTATCACCAGGCTTTGTTGTTCCATTTAGAGCACAGAGTAGATTTAGCATAATTCTTAAGGGCTTATGACTTTTTTGGAATGCTAAATGAGCACTGGCTTCAACTTCAAGTCACCAGCTGCCCTTAACAAGAGTTTCAAGCCTGTCCTTTGAAGCCAGGACTTCTCTCTAGTTATGAAAGTCCTAGATGACATTTGCATCCAACAGAAAGCCGTTCTGTCTACACTGAAAATCTGTTAAATGTAGCTACCTTCGATATTTTATCTTTGCTGGATCTTCTAGATAACTTGCTGCAGCTTCTATATCAGCCCTTGCTGCTTTAGCTTATGCTTTTAAGTTATGGCTATGGGATCTTTCTTTAAACCTCACGAACCAACCAACCTCTGTTAGTTTCAAACTTTCCTCCTTTTGCTTCCTCACCTCTCTCAGCCTTCATAGAATTAAAGAGAGTTAGGGCCTTCCTTGCTCGGTATTGGGCTTTGGCTTAAGGAAATGTTGTGGCTAGTTTGATCTTCTATCCAGACCAGTAAAACTTTCTCCATATCAACAATAAGGCTGTTTCACTTTCTTATCATTTGTGTGTTGGTCACTGGACTGGCACTTTTAATTTCCTTCAAGAATTTTTACCTTGCATTCACAACTTGACTAACTGTCAGGTGCAAAAGGCATAGCTCTTGGTTTATCTCAGGTTTTGACATGTTTTCCTCACTAAGCTTAATCATTTCTGGGTTTTGATAAAGTGAAAGACCTGTGACTCTTGCGCACTTACAAGCCTGTAAGTAGGGTTATTAATTGGCCTAATTTCAATATTGTTGTGTTGTTGGGAGGTCTAAGGTGAGGAGTAAAGATGAGGAACGGCTGGTTAGCAGAGCACCAGCACCAGTGGAAGTTCAGTATATTATATGGGCATGGTTCAGGGAGCCCCCAAACAATTACAATAGTAACATCAAAGGTTAATGATCACAGATCTCCATAACAAATACAGTAACAATTAAAATGTATAAAATCTTGCAAGAATTACCAAATGTGGCCAAAAAAACCCACAAAGTAAGCAAATATTACTGAAAAAATGGTGCTGATAGACTTGTTTGATGCAGAGTTGCCACAAACCTTTAATTTGTTTTTTTTTAAATGCAGTATCTGTGAAGCATAACAAAGCAAAATGCAGCAAAATGAGGTATTCTTGTAACCAAACTGAACTTCTAGAGCTTCAATACCTGAACTGAAAAATACACTGAATTGAATTAAAGCAGATTAAATATTGCAAAAGGGAGATCACTAAACTAAAAGACACAGCAACTGGAACTATCCAAAATGAAGCAGACACAGAGAGAAGATAGGATAACTCATGACAAGAATCTCAATGACCTTTGGGAAAATATCAAATACATTAATGTATAATGTATCTAGAGTCCTAGAAAAGAAGGAAAAGATACAGTAAGCATTTAAAGAAATGATGGCTGAACTTCTTTCAAATTTGATAAAAACTATAAATGCACAAATACAGAAAGCTCAAAACATCCCAACTAGGATAAACACAAAGGAAACCATACCATGATACATCATAATAAATTTTCTGAAAACCTGTGATAAAAAAAAAAAATCTTAAAAGCAGCCAGGAGAGAAAAAGACATAGATAAACAAAAAGATAAGAATGTCAATAGCTTTCTCAGAAACTATGCAAGACAGAAGTCAATCAAATTACATCTTTAAAATAAAAGGACAAACAACCTACCAAAACAGAATTGTATATTCAGTGAAAATGTCATTCAAGAATGAAGATGAAATGACATCTTTTTCAGACAAACAAAAATGGAGAGAATTCTCAATAGCAGACATATGCTCCAAGCAACATTAAGTTTTTAAAAAAAAAAAAAATGTTATCAAATGAAAATGAGCATCTACGCAAAGAAACAGAGTGCTGAAAACAGCAAATATGTGTATTAATAGAAAAGATTTTTTTTAAGTTTATTTACTTATTTTGAGAGAGAGAGACAGAGCACACACACAGGAGGGGCAGAGAGAGAGGGAGAGAGAGAATCCCAAGCAGGCTCCTCACTGTCAGTGTAGAGCCCGATGTGGGGCTCAAACTCACTAACTGTGAGATCATGACCTAAGTGGAAATCAAGAGTCAGGTTGCTTAACCGACTGAACCACCCAGGCACTCCTAAAAGATTTTTTCTTTACTTTTCACTTTTGTTAAAAAAATAATTGACTGCTTAAAGCAAAATTAATGACAATGTATTCTGGGTTCATAAAATTTTCATAAGTAAAATCTACCATAACGATCAACAAAATCTAGAAGAAATGGATGTAAATTGCTGTAAGGTTCTAATATACACATATATACTATATGTATATATTATACTTTCCAATAAAATAAATACTTACATGATACAAAATATTATAAATCCTGGAGCTGTGCTGCCCAATACAGTAGCCACTAGCCACCTGTAGCAAATTGAAACTTAAAACATGACTTGTCTGAATTGAGATTTGTTACAAATAAGTTACATTCTGAATTTTCATGAATTAGTATAGAGAAAAAAATGAAATATCTTGTTTGTAAATATTGATTACATGTTGAAATAATAATCTGGTTGTATTATGTTAAATATAATATTTTTATAATTAATTTCGTCTCTAATTAATTTTTAATGTGGCTATTGAAAAATTAAATTTACATATAGAGTACATAATTGTGATTCACATTATATTTCTAATAAACAGTGCTGTGTTAGAGCAACCACTACAAGATAAAATAAAAAGGTATAGCCATTAAGCTAATAGTAGAGATAAAATGGAATAGCAAAAATAATATTTTTTAAAGTTAGGAGTATAGGAAAAAAGTGATGAAGATCAAATTAGAAAAAGAGAAAACAAGAAGCAAGATACTAGACATGGCAGTTTTCAAACACAGCCCTAAACATCTTTGATACTCTTCACATTGAGAAGTGGGGTTTCTGTCTTCTTCCCTCGAATCTGGTAGGGGCTTGTACCTGCTACTAAGAGATTGAAGTGAAAGTGCCATTCTGTGATTTTTGAGAGGAAGTTACAGAGAACAGGCAGCTTCTACATGGTTCTTTTGGAGATATTTTCTTGAAACCCAGTCACCATGCTGTGCGGAAGCCAAGATGCCCTACACAGTGGCTGTGTGTAGATGGTTTCCAGCCAATAGCCCCAGTCGAGTACTAGCTAAGAGCCATCATCAACCACCATTAATTAACAGGGTAAGCTTTGAGATGATTCCACCCCAAGTCATTCAATTCGGTTACTAGCAGCATTCAAATCTCCCCACCTGAGGCCCCTGACATTGAGAAGTGGAGAAAGCCATCCCCATTGTGTCCTCTCTGAGTTCCTGACTGATAGAAAACAAAAAGGAATTAAAATGATTACTATTTTTTGCTATTAATTTTGGGATGGTTTGGGACTTAACAACAACAACAAATACAAAAGATTTAAGCCCAGCACACCAATAATCAGGAGAAATATTTAAACATTCCATGAAAAGGCAGCAACTGTCAGACTGGATAAAAACCAAGAACCAACTACATGTTACCTACAAAAACCCCACTTTATAAAGGCACAAATAGGCTAAAAACAATATGATGGAAAAGGATATACCATGCAAACACCAATCAAAAGAAAGTGTGTTTTCTGTTTTTCTCTCTAAAATCAAAGTATACTTCAGAACAAAAATTATTACCAGAAAAAAGACATTTCATTATAATAAAAGGGTTGATTCATCAAAGATGTCACAATTCTAAATGTGCTTACACCCAATCACAAAGCTTCAAAATAAATGAAACCAAAAAAATGACAAAACTGAAAATAGAAATAACTCACAATTGTAACTGGAGACTTCAACATCATCTCTTAGTAACTGGCAGAAAACAGAAAATCAGTAAGGCTACAAAAGATTTGAATAACAGTATTATTGGGAGACAATGCTCCTTAAGTCTCTTGCATCTCTGCACATTTTGTAAGCCAAAGCAGTGACTGCCTTTGTGCTATACAATCTTTTCAAGGAAGCAAACAGCTTTGGAAGAAAAGAGGTAGGGTCTTAATCAGAAGCAAAGGGCAGGTTTGTTTACTTCTAAAATAATATCTCCCTCCAGGGTAAAAGGAAGTTTATGTGCAGCCTATTACAGAAGATTTCACTACTCCAAGCTGAAGGTTTCTCAGCTGTGACTCATATCCATATATATGAACAGTATGTACCTGGAACTCTGCATCCCCCCCACCAGAGAACACAGGGGACAAAGAGAAAAGACACATACATCAAAGTCATACTCTTTGTTAGGAGTAATATAGCCCTTTGTTTCTACCAACAGTCATTAAAAAGTGACAGACTGGGGCGCCTGGGTGGCTCAGTCGATTGAGCATCTGACTTCAGCTCAGGTCATGATCTCGCAGTTCGTGGGTTTGAGCCCCGTGTCAAGGCTCTGTGCTGACAGTTCAGAGCCTGGAGCCTGCTTCTGATTCTGTGTCTCCTCCCTCTCTCTCTGTCCCTCCTCTGCTCATGCTGTCTCTATCTCTCAAGAATAAACAGACATTAAAAAAAAAATTTTTTTTTAAAAGTGACAGACTAACTTCTTAGGATTCAAGGAGGAAAAAAAATCTCAGACTTTCACAGTCTTCAACAACTATCAACCACCTTGACCCAACTGACATCTACAGAATACTCCATCCAATGTTACTATGAACTTTACATAGAAGTAACCACAACACACCAAATTCAGAACCATAAAACACATCCCAGAGCATTAAACTAAAATAATACCAATATTTTCTCAGACACAACAGAATTAAATTATATATTACTAAAAGAAAGAAATCTGGGGGCGCCTGCGTGGCTCAGTTAGTTAAGCATTCAACTTCAGCTCAGGTCATGATCTCATGGTTCACGGATTTGAGCCCCGCAATGGGTTCTGTGCTGACAGCTCAGAGCCTGAAGCCTGCTTCGGATTCTGTGTCGCCCTTCCTCCCTGCCCTACTCACACACACTCTCTCTCTCTCTCTCTCTTAAATAAAGTTTAAGAAACTTTTTTAAAAAGAAAGAAATCTGAAATATCCTCATATATTTGAAAATTAAACAAAACATTTCAAAATAACCAGAGTCAAGAAAAGTTATGAGAGAAAATTAGTACATATTTTGAGGAAAATTAAAATGAAAACACAATGTCCCCAAACTCAAGAGATGTAAAGCAGTGATTACAGGGTAATTTATAGCTTTAAGATTTAGGTTTCAAATGAAGAAAGGTCCCATTTAAGTTTCAGCTTAACAGTTAGAAAGAAAAGATCAAAGCAAATCCAAAATAAGAAGAAAGGAAATAAGAAATACAAAGGCAGAAATAAAAGAAATTTAAAAAATGTACAAACAAGAGATAGAAATCAGTGAGGCCCAAGACTGGTTCTTTTTAAAAACTTAGTAAATTTGTTAAACTCTAGTCATGGGAAAAAAAGGGAGAGGTTGCAAGTTGTAAAACAAAACAAACAAAAAAAGATGATGCAAGTTCTAATGTCAGAAGTGAAAGTGAGAGAAGACCACTGCATATCCTATAGATATTAAAAAAACATTATATATAAAAAAAAATCATGTCAAGAAAGGTGCAATGGGTAAATTCTTTAAAAGACAAAAGTTACTGACTCAAGACGAAATTGAAAACCTTAACAGAATTTACCTAGTAAAGAAACTGAACTCAAAATTTAAAAACTTCGCACCCGGAAAAGGGGTGCCTGGGTGGCTCAGTTGGTTAAGTCTCCAACTCTTGATTTTGGCTCAGGTCATGATCTCATGGTTCATAAGTTCAAGTTCCATGCTGGGCTCTGTGCTGACAGCATAGATCCTGCTTGGAATTGTCTTTCTCCCTCTCTCTCTGTCCCTCCCCCACTCGCTCACTCTCTCTCAAAATAAATAAACTTAAAAAAAGATAAATAAAAACTTCCCAGAAAAAAATATCTCAGGACCAGATAGTTTCAATACTGATATTAAGCAAACATTTAAGAAAAAATTCTACATTCACTTAGAAAATAAAGGTGAATTTCTGTGATATCAAAGCCAATAAACACATTATTGGAAAATGAGAGACAAATAAAGCACGTGAACATAGATGCAAAAATCTGTAACAAAATTTTAGCAGTAGAAAGCAACAATATATAAAAAGGAAAACATTACATCACTAAATGGGGTTTATCCCAGTAGCGAGAGGTGAAGTTAATCTAAACTGCAATGATGCGAGGTGCCTGGGTGGTTCAGTCAGTTGAACATCCAACTCTTGGTTTTGGCTCAGGTCATGATCTTGTGGCTCCTGGGTTCAAGCCCCACCTCGGGCTCTGTACTAATGGCAGGGACCCTCCTTGGGATTTTGTCTCCCTCTCTCTCTGCCCCTCCCCCACTTACTCTCAAAATAAATAAACTTTAAAAAACAAGAAAAAAATAAATTGCAATAATGCAATATTCGCTATATTAGCATTGATAGTATAAAGAAGAAGTCATATGATTATCTCAATTGATACATAAAAAGCATTTTTTACAATATTCAAGATTTGATGGAGTAATGTCATCAAAACAGCAGACTAGAAAGTTCCAGGCCCTCATCTCTCCCAGTGTTAATATCAAGAAAATAGTTACCGACTGACTAAAACAACTTTGTGGGAACTCTTGAAAAGCAGTCAAGGATTTGCAGCACCAAACAAATACACAATCAAGAAAAAGCCACACTCAAAACAGTAGGAAATTTCATGGTGTTTTTACTTGCCCTTGTCCCACCCTCTCCCTGATGCAGCTGACAAGGAAGTGATCCAATTTCTAGTTTCCTCCTTCACAACAACAGAAAAAGAGTGAAACTTGTTCGTAATATTAAGGCCTGCCTGTGGCCTGTCCAAGGGACTGCTTTCTCTATTGCCTGACTCAGAGCTCAGATGCAAATGGTGGTACAGTTTGTATTTCAGGTTTAAAATCATAGAAGGCAGTTTTTACTACAACCTGTAAAAACTACAGAAGATGGGAGACCTACAGACACCTAGAGGTAAGATTGTAGGAAAAGAAAAACAGTAGAATGCCCAACATCCTATACTGAAGCAGGAATGAGACTCATAAACATACTAAGACATTTTAAAGAAGCCATGTATACAGAAAACTTGGAAAAAGGAAATGTACAGGCCCAGAAAAAATGCATCCAGAAAAGGCCTAAGAAAACCTTAAGCCTTCATGCCAGGCTAACTAGTGAAGGTTTTCTCTCACGTACAGCAAATCTGTTAAGATTAAGAAAATTGGCTTTTTGAAATGACAAAATTCCAACAAATATAACCATGCATGCAAGGAAAAAGGGAAATATGGCCTATTTAAAGGAACAATATAAATATCCAGACTGATCCTAAGAAAACACAGACTTTGGACTTCCTAAAAGAAGACATAAAAGCTGTGTTCAATATGCTCAAGAAGTTAAGGAAAAACAAGAAAACTAAAGAAAATCAGAAAAATTGCAAATGAACAAAATGAGAATATCACTATAGAGATAAATATCTCATTAAAAACTACAAAGTAGAAGCTCTAGATATGAAAAACAGAACAGAATTGAAAAATTTGCTGAAGGGATTCAATAGCAGATGAAACAAGCAGAATAAAAAATCACGAATTTAAGGACAGGTCATTTGAAATTATTGAGTCAGAGGAATAATAACAACAAAAGAATGAAGAAAGTAAAGAAAGCCTATGGAATACCATCAAGTAAACCAATATATGCGTTAGGGGAGTCCCAGAAGGAGATGAGAGAGAGAAACAGGCACAGATAATATATATAAAGGTCAAAAATTTCCCAGCGGAAGGAACTGGAGATCCAAATTCAAGAAACATAAAGGACTCCAGCTAGGATGAACCAAAAGAGGTCCACAGTGAGACATATAATCAAATTGTTGAAAGTTAAACACAGAGAATCTTGACAGCAGCAGGGGAAAAAGGAACTAACCACAAATAAGGAAGCTCCCATAAAATTATCAATGGGATACTCAGCAGAAATATTATATGCCAGAAGGGAGTGGGTGATATATTCAAAGTGCTGAAGAAAAAGCTGCTAACAAAGATTACTATATCTGGCACAAATATCCTTCAAAAACAAAGGAGAAATTAAGACCTTTCCAGATAAACAAGTGAGGGGAATTCGTTTCAAGACCTACCATACAAGAAATGCTACAGAGAGTACTTCAAGTTAAAACGAAACGATGCTAGACAGAAACTGAAAACCATATGAAAATACAAAGTTCTACAATAAAGTTAAATACATTGACAAGCATGAAATCATGTATTATTGAAATTTAGATATGTATATCCACTTTAATTCTTTCAGAAAATTTGAAAGAAGCATAGAAAATAAATCAAAGTTAATGGGCACACAATGTATAAAAATGTAATTTGTGATATCTATATCATAACGTGAAGAGGCAGAGTTATAAAGGAATTTTTGTATGTGACTGAAGTTAAGCTGGTATCAGTTTACAAAAGACTCAACAAAGAAAATACATATAGAATCTGAACCAAAGAGATAAGAGGGGAATCAAAACACATCACTATAAGAAATCAAGTAAACACAAAAGAGGAAGTAAGGAAGGAAATAAGGAACAAAAACTTATGACATACAACAAAAACATAATGAGAACAGTAAGTCCTTCCTGTAATTACTATAAATGTAAATGGGTTAAACTATGTCTAAAGACATAGATTGGCAGAATGGGTTAAAAAACAGAAACAAAAACAATGGGATCCAACTATATGCTGTCTAAAAGGGACTCACTTTAGACCTAAGGACAGGCATAGATTGAAAGCAAAAGAATGAAAAAAATAATTTCATGCAAACAATAAGGAAAAGTAGAAATACCACATTAGACAATAAAGACTTTAAGTCAAAAACTAATACAAGAGTCAAAGGACATGATATAATGATGAATGTGCCAATTCACCAAAAACATATAACAACTATAAATATGATGTTTGATGCACCAAACATCAAAGCTCCTAAAATTATAAAGCAAGCAAACACTGACAGAATTTAAGGGAAAAATAGCTTAAAATAAGAGTAGGAGACCCCAATATCCTACTTCCAATAATGTACAGAATAACCAAACAGAAAAGCAATAAGGAAACACAGGACTTAAAAAAACACTATAGACTAATTGGACCTAAGAGACATATACAAAACATTCTTCCCAGTAATAGAATACACTTTTTCTCAAATGTTCATACAATATTTTCCAGGATAGACCACCTGTTAGCTACAAAACAAATCTTAATAAGTTTTAAAAGACTGAGATCATACTATTTTTTCCAATCACAATGAGACAAAATTAGATGATAATGGTAGAAAAACTAGAAAAACCACAAATAATGTGGAAATTAAGCAACATACTCTTTTTTTTTTTTTTTTAAATTTTTTTTTTTTTTCAACGTTTATTTATTTTTGGGACAGAGAGAGACAGAGCATGAATGGGGGAGGGGCAGAGAGAGAGGGAGACACAGAATCGGAAACAGGCTCCAGGCTCTGAGCCATCAGCCCAGAGCCCGACGCGGGGCTCGAACTCAAGGACCGCGAGATCGTGACCTGGCTGAAGTCGGACGCTTAACCGACTGCGCCACCCAGGCGCCCCCATACTCTTTTTTTTAACAACACTCTCATACAATCATTAGTTCAAAGAAGAAATCACAAGGAAATTAGAAAACATTTTGAGACAGATGAAAATAAAAACAAAACATATGAAAACGTACAGGATATAGCAAAAGAAGTGGTAAGAGGGAAATGTATAGATGTGTTTATATTTTAAAAAGGGAAGGATATTAACAACCTAACTTTAAACTTTAAGAAACCAGAAAAAGAGGAACTAACTCAAAGTTGCCAGAAGGAAGTAAACAATAAACATTAGAGTAGAGATAAACAAAAAATAGAAAAACAACAGACAAAAATCAATGAAATCTAGAGTTTGCTCTATGAAAAGAACACAAAAAGAACAAAATCTGACAAATGTTTACCCTGCTTGAATAAGAAAGAGACAGAGACAGAGACGGACAGAAGACTCAACACAATCAGATATGAAATAGAAGACATTTTATATAAATAGGATTATAAAAGAGTGCTATAAACAACTGTATACAAACAAATTGGATCATTTCGATAATATAAACAAATCCCTACAACAACAAAACCTATCAACTTCATTCTATGAGGACCAGAATTATCTTGACACCAAATCCAGATAAAGACACTATAAAACAACAACAACAACAACAACAACAACAACAACAACAAACTATAGGGGTGCCTGGCTGGCTCTGTCAGTAGAGCATGTGACTCTTGATCTTAGGGTTGTGAGCTTAGCCTCATGCTGGGTGTAGCAATTGCTTAAAAAATAAATAAATAAAATCTTTGGGGCACCTGGGTGGCTTAGTCAGTTGCGTGTCTGACTCTTGATCTCAGCTCAGGTCTTAATCTCAGGGTCAGGAGTTTAAACCCCACCTTACACTCTGTGCTAACCATGAAGCCTACTTAAAAACAAGCAAACAAATGGGGCGACTGGGTGGCTCAGTCGGTTAAGTGTCCAACTTTAGCTCAGGTCATGATCTTGCAGTTCATGGGTTCAAGCCCCTCGCCAGGATCTGTGTTCACAGCTCAGAGCCTGGAGTCTGCTTCTGATTCTGTCTCCCTCTTTCTCTGCCCCTCCCCTGCTCGTGCTCTCTCTCTGTCTCTCAACAATAAATGTTAAAAAAAAACAAAAACATTTTTTAAATAAGCAAAAAAAAAAAAAAAGTAGAAATTTGAAAACTACAGATCAACATCTCTGATGAACACTGATGCAATGATCTTCAACAAAATACTAGCAAACCAGACTGACCTTGCTGGCACCTAATATTCTGTCCCTGTGTTTTCCTATGAACCTGCACCAATATACCCTTGGCCAGAGCCTATCCAAGGCAGTGCCACAAGCCTGGCAGTGATCAAGCAGTGGCCAGCACCACCACAAAGTGACTCCTGTTCCAAGAAGAGGGGAAAATAACACACACCAGTCCAACTGCAGTCCAGGAGTGGGCTGGAGGCAGGTATCAGATCTGACTATAGGCTCTGCCTGCCAATGAAAGCTTTTCAAAGGACAACACAGGGGGGCACCTGTGTGGTTCATTCAGTTAAGCATCGGACTCCAGCTCACGTCATGATCTGACAGTTTGTGGGTTCCAGCCCTGCATCGGGCTCTGTGCTGACAGATCAGAGCCTGGAGTCTGCTTCGGTTTCTCTGTCTCCCCCCAACCCCTCTCTCTGCCCTCCCCTGCTTGCACTCTCTTTCTCAAAAATAAATAAATAAACATTTGAAAAAAGAAAATAAGGACAACACAGGGAGAGCACCCTGCAGTTTGCATCTCTGACAAATACATAGTATGATTAAACTCAAGCCCAAGGCAACCCCAGACTGGCCATTAACACAAGGATCAAACCCTGCCCACAACAGGCAAAGAGAGCTGCTGCAGATGACTGGAATGAAGGCAAATAAATGCAGCTCAGCCAAAACAATAGGCTGCATGCAACACACATAGCATATACCCCTGAAACGCCAGGTTCTGGTAAACAGGGAACAATGCATTGCAGGGCATTACAGGACCTCTTCTTCATCATAAGGTTGCTACTTTCAAGAACAGAAGACATAGAAACAGAGAGTTAAACAGAAAGAGGAGACAGAGGAATATGTCACAAATGAAAAAAAAAAAAGACAAAAAATCGTTAAGAAACCTAAATGAAATGGAAATAAGTGCCTGAAATGGAAAAATGCCTGATAGAGAATTTAAACAAATGGTCATAAAGACAAAAATCATAAGAGACCTAAATGAAATGGAAATAAGTAATATGCCTGATAGAGAATTTAAACAAATAGTCATAAAGATACTCACTGGATTTGACAAAAAAGTGGAGGACCTAAGGAAGACCTTTAACAAAGAGACTAAAAACATGAAAAAGAACCAATCATAGATGAAGAACTAAATAACTGAAATTAAACATAGACTGGATAGAATAAATAGCAGACTAAATGAAGCAGAGGAACAAATCTGTCACACGGAGGACAGAAAACTGGAAAGCAATCAAGCTGAACAGGAGCTAGAAAAAAATAATAATAATAAATAACAACAGACAAGGAGAATTCAGAGATACCACCAAATGTATTAACATTTCAATTACAGGGATCCTTAAAGGGGAAAAGAGAGAAAGGGTGCATAAAATATATTTCAAGAAATAATAGCTAAAGACTTCTCAAATCTGGGGAAAGAAAAAGAAATCTAGATCTGGATGCACAGAGAACCCCTAACAAAATCAACCAAAGAAGGTCCATATCAAGACACACAGTAATTAAAATGGCAAAAAGTAGTGACAAAGAGAATTTTAAAAGAAGCATAAGAAAGTTACATACAAGAGAAACTCCATAAGACCATCAGCTGGTTCTTCAGCAGAAATGTTGCAAGACAGAACAAAGTGACATGATTTATTCAAAATCCTAAAAAAAAAACCCTGCAACTAAGAATACTCTATCCGGCAAGGCTATCATTCAGAAAAGGAGTGATAAAGAGTTCACCGGACAAAAACTGTTAAAGAAATTCACAGAAATGTTAAAAGGGATTCTTTGGGGAAAAAAGACCATAAGCAGGAGTAAGAAGAATAGAAAGCACAAAACCAGTAAAATCAAGTATGTATATAAAAATCAGTGAAAGGATTCACATAATAAAAAGATGTAAAATATGACACCATATACCTAAAACGTGGAGTGTGGGAGGAGCAAAGAATAGATTCAAACTTAAGCTACCATCAACTTAATATAAACTGTTATTTGCATAAGACGTTTTGATATAAAAACTTAATGGTAACCACAAATCAAACACTGGTAATAGCCAGCAAACCATGAGAGAAGAGAGCAAGAGAAGAAAGGTACAGAGAAGAACTACAAAACAAAAACAAAAACAAAAAAACCCCTAAACAAGTAACAAAATGTCAATAGCTACATACCTATCAATAATTACTTGAATGTAAATGGATTAAATGCTCCAATCAAAAGACACAGACTGCCAGAATGGATAAAAATCAAGACATGTCTATATACTCCCTTTATTTTTTTCTAATACTTAAAAAAAAATTTAATGTTTATTTTTGATAGAGACAGAGAGAGTATAGTGGGGGAAGGGCAGAGAGAGCGGGAGACAAAGAATCCGAAGCAGGCTCCAGCTGAGCTGTCAGCACAGAGCCCAACACAGGGCTCGAACTCACAAACTGCAAGATCATGATCTGAGCTGAAGTTGGACGCTTAATCAACTGAGCCACCCAGGCACCTCTACACTGTCTTTATAAGAGACTCCTTTCAGACTTAAAGACACATGCAGATTGAAAGCAAGGGGATAGACAAGATATATAGAGATGGAGATGAGATGGAGATGGAGATGAGATGGAGATGGAGATGGAGATGGAGAGATAGAGATAGAGATAGGGATAGGGATAGGGATAGGGATAGGGATAGGGATAGGGATAGGGATAGGGATAGGGATAGGGATAGGGATAGGGATAGGGATAGAGATAGAGATAGAGATAGAGATAGAGATAGAGATAGAGATAGAGATAGAAAATATATATAGCCACCTAGGTGGCTCAGTCAGTTAAGCATCCGACTCTTGATTTGGGCTCAGGTCACAATCTCACAGGTTCATGGGATCGAGCCTGCATTGGGCTCCATGCTGACAATGGGCCTGCTTGGGATTCTCTCTCCCTTCTCTCTCCCCTCTCTCTCCCCATGCTAGTGGCTCTCCTTTTCCCTCAAAATAAACACTTAAAAAAAAAGAATATACTTATGATGAGCACTGAGTAATGCATATAATTGTTGAATCACTATATTGTACACTTGACATTAATAGAACACTGTATGTTAACTACACTGAAATTAGAAGATAATAATACATTTTTTTAATTAAAAAAGACATACTATAAGCTACAAAATACTGATGAGAGAAATTAAAGAAAGACAAATAGACAGCTATAGTATGCTCCTCTGTTGAAACACTTAATATTAAGATGTCAATTCTCCTCAAATTGATTTATAGATTCCAATCAGAATCTTCTGAAGCATTTTTGAAAAAATTGTTAATAAATATATCTGGAATAACTAGATACCAATTTAGAAAACAAATCTCTACCCCTACCTCACATCCATATGAAAAAGTTAACTTGGGGCACCTGGGTGGCTCAGTTGGTTAAGCATACAACTTCAGTTCAGGTCATGATCTCACAGTTCATGAGTTTGAGCCCCATGTTGGGCTCTATGCTGACAGCTCAGAGTCTGGACCCTGCTTCAGATCCTGTTTCACTCTCTCTCTGCCTTGCCCTTGCTCATGCTCTGTTTCTCTCAAAAAAATAAATAAAACATTAAAAAAATTTTTTTAAGTTAACTCAAAGTAGATTATATATCTAAATATAAATAAAAGCTAACACTATAAAACTTTTGGAAGAAAACAAGAGAAAAATCTTTATAAACTTAGTACAGGCTAAAATTTCTGAGGACACAAAAAGTTAAGATTCATAAAAAAAAAAGACAAATATAGATTTCACCAAAATTTAAAACTTATGGACTTTGTAGTGTATTAATAAGAAAATGAAAAGGCAAGCCACAGATGAAGTGAATATCCTTTTTCTCTCGTGTATATATCTATATATATATGAAACATATATATGTCTATACATATATATACATATATACACTATACACATAGATATGTCTATACATATATATACACACATAGATATGTCCCCCCCCCTCTCTCTCTCTCTCTCTCTCTCTCTCTATATATATATATATATATATATATATATATATCTGACAAAGAAACAGTATCTAAAATATTTTTTCAAAAGCTCAGTCATTTGGGCCCCCAGCTCTTTGATTTCGGTTCAGATCATGATCTTATAGGTTCGTGGGATCAAGCCCTGAGTCGGTCTTCATACTGATGGTGCACAGCCTGCTTGGGATTTTCTCTCTCTCTCTCCCCCCTCTCTTTCTCTGCCTCTCCCCATGCTGGTGCACTCTCTCTCTCTCTCTCACTCTTTCTCTCTCTCTCAAAATAAATTAAAATAAACATTAAAAAAATAAATAAATAAAAGCACGCTGAGGTGCCTGGGTGGCTCAGTCAGTTAAACAACCAACTCTTTTCGGCTCAGGTCATGATCTTGCGGTTGTGAGATGAGCCTCGCATTGGGCTCCACACTGAATGTAGAGCCTGCTTGAGTTTCATTTTCTCTGAACAAACAAAACAAACAAACAAACATTTTTTTAAAGCATGCTTACACTTAAGGCAATTTTTTCTTAGGCAAAATATTTGAATAGACGCTTCACAAAAGAATCATGTGCACATGAAAAGATGTTTTAACATCAAGTCATCAGGGAAATGCATATTACAAGCACAAAAGGAGACCACTATACAACCATGACAATGACTAAAACAAACACAAACTGAGTATACTGTGTTGCTGAGTATATTAAGTATACATATACTAAGTGTATGTTGAATATGTGGAGCTATTGGAACTCTCATGCAGTGCTGGAAAAAGAATGTGAACCATGTGGCAGTTTCTTATGCCATTATGTATATGTGTATCACACACAATCCAGCAATTCCAATCCTAAGCATTTATCCATGAGAAATTAAAATATGACTATGCAACACTTATACAAGTATGTTCATAGCACCTTATTCATAATAGCCAAAAATTAGAAACAATCCAAACTGCTATCAACACATAAATGGATAAACAAAGTGGTGTACTGGTACGAGGGAATACCAGACAATAAAAAGGAATCAACTACTCAGATAAACTACAACATGGAAAAAATCCGAAAAACATTATGCTGAATGAAAGAAGCCAGACAAAAGAATAAATACTGTATTACTCTGTTTATATGAAATAATAGGAAAAAAGCAAATCTGTGGTGATAGAAAAAAGATCAGTAATTGACTAAGGCCAGGGTTGAAGAGTGATTGATTGTAAATGGGCAATAGAGAATTTTTTGTGATGACAGAAATGTTTTATTTCTTGATTGTGGTGGTGGTCAGAGGGATGTATATACATTTATAAAAACTACCAAACTGTATACTTTAAAAGGATACATTTTATTGTATGTAAAGTTTGCCACAATGTCAATTTTTAAGATAATATTATAACCACAATAATACATTATCATAATTCAATGAAATAAAAGCAACAAATTAAAAGAAATATTAAAAGGAAAAATCCACCCATATCCCACTATCCTTACAAAGCTTTTTCATTTCTGCTTGTAATCTTAGTCAATGCATATATATTTTGCACAGCTATTATTGTTTTGTATAAATAATTTGACATCCAACATTTAATTTTACAATACACATTTTTCACATTATTTCTTAGGCTATACAAAATGACAACATAGTATTTCTTCAAAAGATATGCTATAATTTAGTTATCCACTAATCTTTAGACATGCACATTGCTTCTCATTTTTTTCCAAATATAAAAATTATTAAAATGAACATCATGTATAAACTTCTTTTCTTAGTTTGCATACTGTTTGGGATAAACTCCCAGGAGTCATGGCTAACTTTTTTTTCTTTTTCACTTGTCAAATTTTGTATTACTTGGCTAGGGCTGCTGTAACAAAATACCACAAACTGAGTGGCTTAAACCACAGAAATTTATTGTCTCACAGTTCTGGATGCTAGAGTTCTGAGATCAAGGTGACATCAATGTTGGTAGTTTCCTGACAATTTTTGGCATTCCTTGGCTGGCACCCCAATCTCTGTTTTCATATCACATGGCATTCTGCCTTTGTGCATGTCTGTGTCCAAATTTTCCCTTCTTATAAGGACACCAGTCACACTGGATTAGGGGCCCACCCTACTTCAGCTGACTTCATCTTAACTAATCAATTCACCTGCAAAGATCTTATTTACAAAGATCACATTCTAAGGTTCTGAGATTTAAGACTTGAATGTACATGAATTTTGGGGGAACACAATTCAACCCAAAACAGAAGTTATACTTGTTACTAAAAACTCAAAAAGCAGAAAAAAATATAACAAAACAGTAAAGGCTCTTCAGTCTCTACTTTCCACATGAGTAATCGCTATTAACCCCTTAACTATTCAAACATTTGAAGACCAACTTGGCCTCTCATAAACAGCATTTGGTGTTACTGATGTACCAAAGACTAAATCCAGCATGAATTTTTAAAAAAATTTTTTTTAATGTTTACTTATTTCTAAGAGAGACAGAGCGCGAATGATGGATGGGGAGAGAGGGAGAGAGAGAGACACAGAATCAGAAGCTGGCTTCAGGCTCCAAGCTATCAGCACAGAGCCTGACATGGGGCTTGAACTCACAAACTGTGAGATCATGACCTAAGCTGAAGTCAGACACTTAACTGACTGAGCCACCCAGGCACCCCCCAGCATGAAATTTTAGTTCACTATAAATGGTAAACGGGTGATTTTTGAACACCTAAACATTTGAACTTTCTTTTTTCTCACTTGAAGGATCTCTGCAGGGTCCCTAAGGCATCTCAGAATCATAGAATCATAGATTCCAGAGCTAAAAAGCCTTAGAGATAGGCTGGCTTAAGTTTAGGTGGTGGCAATATATTTTTTGAGTGGCTTTAGAGTCAGACCTAGCTCCAAAATGGTCTGCCACTCATTAGCCAGTAAGTTACTTCTCTAAATCTAAACTCTCTTGTCTATAACAAAGGGTAATGATACCGGTCTTCATGGAGTTGTGAACATTTAGTAACATAATTCATCTAAACCACATACTAAACACTCAATTAACAGTAACACTATCCATTAAAGTTTCTCAAAAAAATTTTAAATTGTGATAAAAAACACGTAACATGAAATTTACCATCTTAACCATTTTCAAATATGTAGTTCAACAGTGTTAAGTATATTCACATTATTGTGCAACAGATCTCCAGAACTTTTCTTCTTGCAAAATTAAATTCTATACCCATTAAGCAAATCCCTTTTCCCTTTTCCTCCATCCTGTTTCCATGAATTTGACTACGTTAGAAACTCCCATGTTCTACTCTGTTTCCATCCATTTGACTACTTTAGATATACCCCCATGTAAGTAGAATCATGTAGTATTCTCCTTTTTTAAGATATGGAAACAAGTATATAATTTATGTAATATTTCACTAGCAGAGCCAGAAGAGATCTGGATTTCCTGATTCTTAAAAGAGTGACTCATGTGAGGTTATTTTTTAGTTCCAGTTGAGCTACAAAAGCTGCCTGATAGCCAGCATTTTTATAAGTACTGCTTATGTCTACCATTGAGTGAAGGACTACTTAAACCACAAAGCCTTTAAAATACCTGGAAATCAAGATTTATGGATTTAAATATGCCTGGTTCTTTTGCTATGCTGCTAATTTATAGAAACTCCAATGTTGTCAATATTAAACAGAACCAGATCTGATAGGAACAACAGTCAAACTAAGATAAAGTGTAACAATCTCTAGGTCAAAGAGAGTAAGCCAGTTATAGTTACCAGCTTACAATGCCTGGATCTTGGGAGGGATAGATGTCAGCCTCCTAAAGAAATGCACATGTGGTCTGGGAAACAACTGAACTTCAAAACAGATGTACAGATCATGTCACCACATGTAGTGCAGACATCCACATGGCCCTCAATGGTGGCTATTCACTAAGAAATAACTCTACTATAGACATTACTGTTTAAATTTGCTTTTCATAGGGATTTATCCCAAAACAGTCCAAGGAGCACCATCCAGAAAATTTAGATTGAAACACAGTGAGCCTATGTCTTAGAAACATATATTACACCTGTAACACACAGACCTAAAAATTCCCCTTTTACTCCAGACTGAGGTTGGGGCACAACAGGAGAACTGGGTGAGGGGGTTGTAATAGGGAGAAGGCTGGGAGTTACAGAAGGGGATCTGGTCAATGTTCTATTAACCAAGCCAAGTCAATTAAAGTTATAGTTTAATGGAAAAGCCAACATGATCATAAAACAAAAATAAAACAAAATAAACAGAAAACATAAAACAGGTCATCCGGAGAACATCACCAAACATCTCAAACATCCTGTTCCTAATTGGCAATAAATGTCTTGATCTGGCCTATTTGAGCAGCAGCAACTTACTAAAAAACAATCTGCTACAATTTAGAATTAGAAATCCACCTAAATGAAATGAGAAAGAAAAACCTAGCCAAGAACACAAATGGTATCTCATTTTGCCCTCTCAGAGGAAGCAAATTTTTATTCCAGGAAGTTCAGTGTCTTCACATTAATGATTCAGGAGACAGTTACCACTCCCTAAAACACAGAAAGATAAACATTGACAATTCAACTTTGTGTGTGTGTGGAATGAACAGCTGATCACATCGAATGGATGTAAAATACTTGGGAATAACAATAGCAGGGTTTGCACATTTTCCAGAATGCTGCAAGATGCTAAATACCACACTTATATTGCAAAACCATGGAATGCTGAGGAAACTTTATCAGACTAAATAAGAACATGATATTTAATAAGGCAGATGCTATTTCATGGAGTTACTGAAGTACCTGCTGCTAGTACCTACTACTAGATATCACTGCCCTAACACAGTATGGCAGACAGCTTCAGTGGTTTCCAAAAGCCTTGGGGAAAACACACTTACAAAGCTATAAAGAAATTTTCCACGCTTTCCCTTTTTCAGTTGCGTGTTCCCAGCCAGTTCTATTGAATAACAGACAGGAAAAGGAAGAGGACTCAATTTGTATTACAGTCTCTGCATTATGTAAGTCCCAAGAGGTAAAGGGAAACCAAATGACAGTGAGGAAGGCAAGAGAGAAAACAGGGTCTCTGCATGCCATGGTCCTGGAAGACGGTGCAGGACAGGAATATGCAACAGCTACTGGGCTACCAGATCTCCTCCTCCTCCCTCTTGTACATTCTTAGTTGGCTTATTTTAGGGATTCTGCCACATCTTTCCCTTATATTTCTCAGCGAATGGTCATACCATCCACCATGATGTTCAAGTCAAAAACCTAGGAGTTCTCTGTTAGATTAGAGGGAAACAAATTGCCCATCCTCATGTTTCCAGAGAAGAAAGAATGTCCACCTCACTCCTTAGGTGCAAAAAGCTTTAGGAACAGTTTGGGTATCTGCGAAGGATGTTGTGATGTCACATCCATATCATTCTTAGCCATCTCTGCCTTGCCCAAGGTCACACCTCCTTCCCACAATGGCCACATTCGAATGATTGATGGAAGCAGAGGCATTAAGGCCCAGCCCTCCTGTCCCAAAAGCAGGCAAGCTCTGAAGGGTCTCCTATCTCTGTCCCTGTAGGCACAGGAGAGGTCTCCACTGAGACTGCACTATAGCTGAATTTTTTTCCTCTGCACAATCCTGCATCCCTCCTTTCCCCTCCACAGCTATTACCCCCTGCCCTCTCCATCTCAAGGCCAGATTTCCAGAAAGCCCAACCTATGACATCATCTCTCAGTCCTGTCACTCTCTTCTCCCCAAAAGAACTGAACTAGTTGGTCAATTTGGGAGAAGAAACTAAAAATGCCCAGCACCACACATTCCTCTCCCGACTCTGTCCTTCCAACTTGCCTTACCTGCAAAAAGTATGTGTTCTGGTCTACTGCTGCACCATGCTTAGCCAGGAAGGCTCATTCCCTGCCAGGTAGGCCTATTGTGGTCCATCTTAGCTGTGACTAGCTGACTTGGCTACCATAGGTAGATGGGCCCGACTGAACCATAGACATAAGCTACATTCTTAAATCTGTTTTAAGAGTTAAGGGACTAATGTTTCATAACCAACTACCTAACTCTGATGTATCTCAACTAGTTCCTAACTCAGAAGATGGAAGTGTTATTTATTACTCCCCTAAAATCTCAACATTATCCTTAACTGCTCCTCTATCCATTCCTTAACAACCAATCAGTACCAAGTCCTGCCCTCCTATACTCTCAAATGTATTTTCAGCATTTAAGTCACTATCTAATTCATATTCATATAAGTGTCCCTCACTCCCAGTTTAAACCCCTCCAATTAAAATCCTTGCTTCCCAGATTAAGGACAGACATTCTTTACTGTGGGCCACTTGAGCCCTCAGGATCTAGCCCTAACTCTCATGCCTAGTCAGTATATGACACATGGGATAGCCCGTTCTTAATATCATTACCAGGAAGACCTTTTCTAGCTTTTTCTTTGCCGCCTCTCCTACATGCATCTCATATCACTTTCAGTTCTTCCAGTTCCATGTATGCCCCTGGCCTCAACTGTCTTCTTTGAAAGCCTTCCTGGCCAGCCCTATACACCTCCCCAACTCCCAACAAGGCTTTTTCCCCTTTTCTTTGGGCTACCACAGTACCTTCTATATGCTGTTCGTCTACTCCTTCACTTGTTACATTACAACAAAACCACATGATCTTTCAAGGCAAGGCCTTCATATCCCCCAATATCTTCTTGTACACAGTAGGCACTCAGGATATATTTATGGAATAAATGAATGAAGGATTGCGAAAGACTAGAGGAGAGCAAGGGAGAAAACAGGGAAGCATATGAATCACAACAAATGCCCCTCTCGCAATGCCACAGTTAAAATACTTTCAGTAGCTCCTTCCATTGCCCTATGCTAATTTATGAACGAGCTCACAAACTGGCATTCATGGCCTTCCAAAATTTTTCCCAAACTGTTTTTTTTCTAACCTTAATTTCTGCTTTTCTCCCTAAGCTTTTTTTTTCTTCCCAAGCTTAAATGGAATAATCATTCTTTTTTGACTATACCCAACCTTCTGTCTGTTCACTATCTTCTTTCCAAGTGGAACCCCACCACCACTAGCATTTACCATCTAAAATCATACTCATTTATTCACTTATTCAGCAAATAATCACTGAATATTTACTATGTGGCAGATACTGTTCTACACTTTTAGAACAAAGTCTCTACTCACATGGGCCTTGTAACCTAGTTGGGAGAGAAACTTGGACTTGTACAAGGCTCTGGCATCTGTGGGTATCTGCTTAAGTCAGCGTTTTCCAGGTGCCTCTGCTGTGGGGCTGAAGCCAGTTCACAGGCTCCAGCCAGGTCCACAGCCCAAACTGGGGTCTGTCTGTCCCATTATCTGATACAAAAGTGGATGAGACTCCACTTGGGTCCCTTGGCATATGCTACTGGATCTCACAGCTCCCACACAGGCATTTCTGTTCACGGAAAAATGTCGAATTTTAAATGATTAGCAGGAACAAAAACGAGAACATCTTATGCTGCCATGACGCTGCCATCTCCTCCCAGGATGACTTCTTTAACACACATCTTCATAATCAGTGGTGGTGGAAAACGACTCTGAGCCCAGTATGAATTAAAGCAACATTTAAGCAACTGTAAGTATTTTGTCAAATTCACTATTTATTCATAGTATCCTTTGAGGAAATAAGATTTTTTTTTCTTTTACAACTGCGTACACATATACCTGAGTTTCGAAACCCTTCAAAAAAATAGTTTATGAAGACCCCAAACAAGTCTGTTTTCTACATTAGGATGTTGTTGGCTGCTAGAGAAAAACAAAACAAAACAAACCTCTAAACCAAACTGGCTTCGACAGGAAAGGGAATGTATTAGAGCACTGAAGTCCAGGAGTGGCTTGGTCATGGGCCCAAACAAAATCAACCCGGACGTGACCCTCTTTCTCCTTTTTTCAGCTGTGTTTCCTCAGGACTAACTCTTTTCCTAGGCAGGCTCTGTCCTCGTGGTCCCACAATGACTGACAGCAACTTCAGGGACTATGTGCTACCTAATTCATGTTCAGCAGGAAAGATAAAATCTACTTCCCCAACCATTGAAACAAAAGGTGTAGGACTGACTTTCCAATGTGGGCTATAAGTCCATCTTGATCAATCACTGTGGCCAGGGAAAGGGGAAGGGTGGTCTTGGTTAAGCAAGGTAAGACTAACCTTAAGACCTTGGTGCAGTAAGTCTCACCTCAGATGCACAGTGCACAGCTGAGAAATGCAGGGTACTATAAGAAGGTAAGAAAGGAGGGGCGCCTGGGTGGCTCAGTTGGTTGGGCGTCTGACTTTAGCTCAGGTCATGATCTCACAGTCCGTGAGTTCAAGCCCTGCGTCAGGCTCTGTGCTGACAGCTCAGAGCCTGGAGCCTGTTTCAGATTCTGTGTCTCCCTCTCTCTCTGCCCCTCCCCTGCTCATGCTCTGTCTCTCTCTGTCTCAAAAATAAATAAAAACATTAAAAAAAAAAAGAAGGTAAGAAAGGACAGAGGTAGATACTGGGAAAGCAATTAATTACTGTCCACTGTATGTGTGAATACAAAAATTCAAAGAAAAAGATACTAGTTCTGTGTTTGTTACTTTGAAAGTAAAACCAAAACAAAAGAGATCACAGTCATACAGGATTGCCAATGTTTTTCCAGAGTAGAGGTGTGGAAGAGAAATCTCCAGCATCTCCAGCCTTGTCCCTGAATTTTACCTTGCCTCTATTGTCTTACTAACTGCCCTCAAGAAATATGATATTTTCCCTTTTAAATTACCATTTAAAACTTGGGCAATAATTCTTTCCCTAGGTTTCAACATCTTAACTGAGCCAGGCTAGCATTTTCAAATCCCAAACAACACGAAAATGAATAATAATAGAAATTATCTACAGTGTAGACACAATCACGTTTCCCAAGTACCAGTGTCTGTCCCCTGGCTGGCCAGTCCCAAGTGCACTTGTTCCAAACCTACTTTCTCCTCTAAGCCCCTTACCTTTCTTGCAACTTGCTATATACAATACCAGCATCTCTGAAACCACTAGTTTTCTAAAAAGTCAGGACTGTAGAATGCCTTGACAATGATGTGTTACACCAAAAATAACAAAACATACAATTTGGGGTTCACTCAAAAACCACTGTTTATTAGATTCCAATACAGAGAAAACCCTCAGAGGAGGGTTTAGCCTTTTTGGCTAATTGGATGAGATACCCACACACATTAGGGAGAATGATCTACTTTACTCAATCTATTTAAATGTTAATCACATTCAAAAATACATCACAGAAAAACCCAGAATAATGTCTGATGAAATATCTGGGTACCCCATGGTCCAGTCAAGTTGACACAAAATTAATCATCACAGATCAGTGAGACCAATGGAGAGATTTAGAATATGTGCAAATACAAAGATGCTTGACTTATTACAAAGGTAGCACCATCTACCGGCAAGGAAAGAACTCAATAATGGTGTTGGGACAGTGGGTATCTGTGTGGAAGCAAAGTGAAAATGGATGCCTATTTAGACCATACAAAGGAACAGTTACAGGTGGACCACAGACCTAAATGGGAAAGGCAAATCAATACACTTTTAGAAAATAATATGGAAGGTCTTCATGACCTTGCAGTGGGGAAAATTTTCTTAAGCAAAATACAAAATTATTAACCACAAAGGGAAAGATTGATAAATTTGACTACAATAAAATTTAAAATGTCTTCCTTGAAAGAAAATAAAGAAATGTAAACACAAACCACAAGGTGGAAAAAAATAGCCACAATATATATAAATTTAAAAAGTGCTTAGATTCAGTACATCTACAGGAATTTCTACAAGTCAGTAAGAAAGACAACCAAGTAGAAAAGTTATTAAGAAATCTGAACAGAAATTCCACGAACATGTGCTCAACTTCAGGGAAATACTTCAGGGAAATATTAAAACCATAATAGACACTACCACATGCATCTACTAGAATAACTGAACTTTAACAGTCTGACAATGCCAAGTGACCAGGAAGCTACGGAACTCTTACACATTCATCATAGGAATTTAAACTGGTACCACCACTGTGGAAAACAACTTAGTACAAGCTAATACAATTAAAGATATACATATTAAATAACCTACAATTCCATTTTTTTTTTTTGCATGCTCTTTATTTTGACACAACAGGGCATGTGCAAGGCATGTTCACAAGTATTTGTTTGAAGTTATGTACAAAACACATCCTTTCCTTCTCCAGCTGCTCTTCTTTTCCTCTGTAGTTTTTTTATAAAATACATGCTTTGTGGGGTGCCTAGGAGGCTCAGTCGGTTAAACATCTGGCTCTTGATTTCAGCTCAGGTCATGATCTCATGATCATAATCTCACAGTTGTGAGATCAAAGTCCACATTGGGCTCCATGTTGAGTGTGGAGTCTGCTTAAGATTCTCTCTCTCTGCCTGTCCCTCTGCCCCTCCCCCTGCTTGTGCATGCGCGCTCTCTCTCTCTCTCTCTCTCTCTCTCTCTCTCTCTCTCTCTCTAAAAAACAAAACAAAACAAAAAACAGGGGCACCTGGGTGGCTCACGTGGGTAAGCACCGACTTTGGCTCAGATCATGATCCCACGGTTCATGGGTTTGAGCACTGCATCAGGCTCTGTGCTGAGAGCTCAGAGCCTGGAGCCTGCTTCAGATTCTGTGTCTCCTTCTCTCTCTGCTTCCCCCCCCCCCCCCCCCCCAGGCTTGTGCTCTGTGTGTGTGTGTCTCTCTCTCAAAAATAAATAAACATTAAAAAAAAATACATGCTTTGAAACTTGGATATACAGGAGAGAATATTACAGCAACTCTGTTCCTAATTCTCCCCAACCAGAAACAAATTCCCATCAAAGGCAGAATGGATAAACACACTATAGTACATTAATAAAATGGAATACTCTACAGTAGTGAAAATGAACAAGTGACAAATACATCCAAGATCATGGGTGAACCCTACAAACATCATACTGAACAAAGTAAGTTAAGCACAGAACAATATATTACATATTATTTCATTTATATCAAGTTAAAATCTTAAGCCAAACTCCATAATTCAGTGGTAAAACCATAAAGCAATGTAAATAAAAGCTAGACTAGTGGTTACCACCAGAGGGGGAGAGAGGAGCACAGAAGCAGGAAGGAGCACCTGGGGGCAGGGAGCTTATAAGAGGCAGGTAATGCTCTATTTCCTGACCTAGGCGGTAGTTACAAAGGTATTTATTCTGCAATGATTTTTAAGCTTGGCATTTATGCTTGATGCACTTTTCTGCACATGTGTTAGATTTTAAGATTTAAAAGTTATGTGGGGGCACCTGGGTGGCTCAGTCGGTTGAGTGTCCGACTTCGGCCTGGGTCATGATCTCCCCATTCATCAGTTCGAGCCCCACGCTGGGCTCTGTGCTGACAGCTTGGAGCCTGGAGCCTGCTTCAGATTCTGTGTCTCCCTCTTTCTGCCCCTCCCCTGCTCATGCTCTGTCCCTCTCTGTCTCTCAAAAATAAATAAATGTTAAAAATTAAAAGTTATGTGGGTTGTTTTTTGTTTTTTTTTTTTTTTTTTTTTTTTTTTTTTTTTTTTTTTTTAGAGGGATGAAGTAGAAGACTAAAGCAATACATGTAGCATCTGGATGCTGCTTAGCATTACATTTTGAAAGGGAAAAAAGACAAAGTAAAACCCTTTTAACTGACCTTACCCCTGGTATTCTGTTGTTTTCTTCTCTTCAAAATAAAAATTACAGAGGTATGGTCTTGCCCAGAAAGGACAGGTATCTCCTAAATGTGGCAGGCCTGGAGATCTGCCCCTTGGGTTATAAACTCTCAGAACAGACTATCTTTAAATCCACTACTGTATCCTCAGCTTCTGTTATAGTGCCTGACAAACAGTAGGTGCTCAAAAAATATCTGTTCAATTGATTCACCAGTAAAACTAAGTTTTACAAGAATCAAGTATTCTGAAAAGATGTAAAAGAGTCCTGTGACTTCAACAAATCTCTAAATTTTAAGAATAGCCACTGAGGTAGTTATTTGATGGTACATTTGAGGTTACCAGTAAAACTTCAAAAAAAAAAACACCCCACATTGTATTAATGTATTTCCAACATAACATGTTAACATATGCTAGCATATGGTCAGCAAGTAATTTTAATTTCATCTGTTCTTTTTTTTTTTTTAAGATTTTATTGTTGTAAGTACAATATGGGGCTTGAAAGGACAACCCCAAGATAAGAGTCACACGCTCTACCAGCTAAGCCAGCCAGGCGCCCCTTATTTCATCTCTGCTCTAAAAATACAACTTATACAACTCAATCTAACATTTTCAAATTTAATAATCTGAATTTTACTAAAGTTTACAGTTTACGGAAGAAATTCTTACTTTTTGACTTAGGCTGTTTCAATCACACTTGTGATGCTCCAGGAATACAGAATGACCCGAGATTTTATTACCACAATTAGAACTGCTTAGCACATGTAGCGGGCACGAGATAAATGCTCATTGAGTGAACTAACAAATATTATTAAAATATGACTTAAAAACTGAGAATTAACTGAGGGTTGATGGGGAGTGGGGGGGTGGGTGATGGGCATTGAGGAGGGCACCTGTTGGGAGGAGCACTGGATGTTGTATGGAAACCAATTTGACAATAAATTTCATATTAAAAAAAAGAAAGCAAAGGTATAGAAAATCAAAAAAATATATATGACTTGCATAATTTTCAGAAGGATATTGGATGACAAGTTACATATACTTAATGTATAATATGTCCTTCTAAAACTTTTAGGAAGAAAATGTCACTTCTAAGATAAATGTATATCCAAGACAAGTGATATACTTGTCCAAGACAAGTTGATTCATAAACCAACAAACATCTTCTGTCTTACTGGAATTATGGCCAAAAAATATACAACTGTGTGGGTACTGATTTGTGATAGGTATATGCAATTAGCTTTAGACTGTTAAAAGTTAAACAGTATTATTCTTATACATGTTTTTATCAGGTAATATTACAGGCATGCCTAATACATTGAGGAGGGAAACTGTTTTCCCAATTTCATATGCCCTCGACCCCTCCCTACTAGCATTTTCTCTTCAGGGTAAAGCATATTCAGGACTTCTCAATTTCAATAAAGTCAACTGTATGATCTGGTCTGGCTACCACCTCCTATCTCCCTCCTTCAGGGCTAAGTTTCTTCAAAAAAAACCAAAGTTTATCATCTCCACTTCCTTACCTTACTACCTTCATTCCTCAAACTATAGCAATCTGGCAACTTCCTTGCACCGCCCACTCAACCCATTCCCACCCAGGTCATTCCTCCTAGAGGCTAAATCCAAGCACTGCTTTTCAATCCTTACCTTGCTTTATGCTCTAAGCTGCCCTGTCCAATACAGTGACCACTAGCCACACGTAGCTACTGAACACTTCAAATGTAGTGAGTACGAGGAAGGAAGGAAGTTTTTAATTTTTAAAATTTTAATTAAATTTAACTTTAAAAACTGACACTTGGTTCAGTCATAAGTTTCTCTGTAACAATTTGGGTATATGAACCTACTCTTTCAACTGTAAATTTTGTGAAACTGAAATACAGATCAAGAACTTCCAGGGAGGGGCACCTGGTGGCTCAGTAGGTTAAGTGTCCAACTCTTGATTTCAGCTCAGGTCATGATCTCACAGTGGTGGGATTGAGCCCCGTGTTAGGCTCTGTGCTGAGAGCTCAGAGCCTGCATGGGATTCTCTCTCTCCCTCTCTCTCTCTGCCTCTCCCTCATGAGTACCAGTACTCATACTGGTACACTGTCTCTTGCAAAATAAATAAACAAACATTAAAAAAACTTCCAGTGAAAATTAGGATGTAACATGTAGATGTAAAATGTAAGTGTAACACACACACTGGATTTCCATGACTTAGTGCAAAAAGATTATAAAATAATCTCGTTAATAATTTTTATAGATTATATGTTGAAATGATAGTATTTTGGAAATACTGAGTTGCATAAAATATTAATAAAATTAATTTCATTTATTTCTTTTTGTTTCTTAAAGCAGGTACTGGAAAATTTAAATTATCCATTTAAATTTTGGACATTGCTGCACCATAGCATCAGATATGAATGACCACTCATTCCTTCTCAAAACACTGCTGCTTCTCTCCTCTACTTCTTTGACTCCCTGTTTTTAACCTACAGGGTAGCTTATTCTTCCACTCACTCCCTGAATGCCAGTGTCTCCCAGGGTTGTCCCAGGCCTTTTCCCTTTCCCATTGCCCTGGGCAACCTCACCCTCACCCAAGGCTCCACTGTTCCCATACCCTGAAGACTGTCAACCCTCTAAGTATAAATCAGCTCTTCTCCTAAGAAGGGTATGCTTGACTCCACCTACACTTAAGCAATCTGCACTTAGCCTGCCATTACACCTTTTGAATATTTACCTCATTCATATTATAAATCTGGCCCCTCTTCTCCATTTCCTTCGGGGCTGCATGATTTCTCACTTGATCACTACTATAGCTTCCAAAATGCTATCCCTGCTCCTTCCAAATCAACTTCCCTTTGCTGTTAAGCTTCTAAAATTCACACCTGGCCAGATGATTTCTCTGTTTAAAATACTTTGGTTTCTCCACTGACTCAAAATAAAAGAAAAACTTATTATTATACATAAGGTTTCATGCTTCATCACCAGCCTTACAAAATCCCAAGCTCAAGCACATCTAAGTACCTGTAGTTCCCTGAATATGACATTGGCTTTCTTGCCACCATCTTTGTGCATGCTCTTTCTGCTGACAAGAATATCCTTTCCTAAAGCTCTATTCCTGCTCTCCTAGTCATCCTTCAAAATTCAGTTGATATATTACCTCCTGCAGGACACATCTCCAAACCCCCAAGTTTGAGCAAGTGTCCTCTGTGTCACCATCACACCTATATGTAACTCTGATTACCAGTCTATGAATTCCCTGATGCAGCAGGAATTAAGTCTCATTTAACCTTCCTCTGCTATACTTTGATATGTACCTATTGATAAATGGATACAGTATTAAAGGAAATCCACAGAATAAAATATAAGGTAAAAATTTTAAAATAGGCTAATAAAGTCATGAGTTTAAATGAAGAAAGTTAGTCCGATCACCCTAAAAACACTTTATTAGATGGCCTATTTCAGAACTTCATAAGCTAGCGAATACAAACATATATTCTAAATAATCATTGAAACATCAACTATAAAAGCAACAATTAAAAAGATTAAAGACTAAATACGTTATTCTGTTGATACAGCCTTGTTTTTCATAGCTTTTCTCCCCTAATTCTACTTAAATCACCTTTCTTCAGTTCTTTACAGTAACTTACCTTCCAGTTAAAGTCTGCACCCTTTCCTTCCCTGATCCAAACCTTTTCACTTCTACTGTCCCTTCAATTCTTCTTTCAATCTAACAGTAAAATACAAACACTGTCTTTGTCAGCTCAGTCGGCAATTTTGTATAAAACAAAGGAATAGTAAAAAGCAGTGAATGGAATGATATCACCAGTCAGACTGATAGACAAAACCATATGCACCTGGGTGGGTGATTTCATAATACTAAGCAGTTAATCTGAACCATATGCATACTAAGTGGAGTCTGACAGGCATCAGCAAGTCCTTAGGGTTGTTATAGCATAACAGTGGGGGGCATGAGAAAAAAATCAGGCAACTTGCTAGTGGTGAGGGCAGCCACAGCCCAGCCCTACAACATTCGCCAACTTGTGCTTGCCCTTCAAGAGACAGCAGAAACAGACAGGGGGGTGCAGGAAGCTGTCAGCTACATGCACTAGCACATTTGACTGACCGATTTGACGGTGTAAGCAGCGGTAGCCAAGAAGCACCAGGTGCTAGTCTGAGCACCCTGGCCTGGATACCAACTTCAGGACATAAAATAAAGGCAGCAAGTGAATTTTCTGAATTTTTGTTTTACTACAGATTAGATTCCAAGAGACGCAGAGAAGTACTTAGAAATTATGTAAGTATTTAAACTAGGTTAGTAGAAAAATAAATAAATAAATAAATAAATAAATAAATAAATAAATAAATAAATAAACAAACTAGGTTAGTAGGGAAAAACAATTTTTGAAGTATACCAGTTGCTTAAAGGAAAGAGAGAACATTCTTTTAATTACCTGAAAGTAACTTTACAAAATCACACATTAGTTAGGTCTTCCAGGCAAGGGAAAGTTCACCTTAAAGTCCACTATCTTCTGGAATTAACAATCAAGCAAAAATGAAATCTCTTGAATAACTTTACACCCAGCAAGATAATGGGACAGTGAAGCCTGTATTTGAAAAATTTTCTAAAATGTCACAGAACTGCACTACTAAAGCAGCACATTTAAACAATCAATTTAATGCAAAGCAGTGCAGGACAAGATTTACTCTTACCCGTGTCCAGGAGTTCAGTTTCAGTTCTTCAGAATTCTGTGGTTCTTTATTAATCAGACAACATAAGCACCATAGTAGAATTTTTTGGCTTTCATCTGCAAAAAAGAAAAACTAAAATTAGGTTTTAGCAAATACAAAAAGATAATCAGTATAAAAAAATTTTAAAACATTATACTAAAGGAAATATATTTATCATATTTTATGAAAATATCAAACTACTAAAGTTACTGAACAAGCATCCAGGACCATGTGTGAAACTTTACTTTGCAGGGGTTTTTTATTCTTGTGGTTTTGGGATCACTTAGGCTTAGCCCTTGTGTGGTCAATCCCTTTCTGATAAAGCCAGAAAAGAATGATGGAAATAACTAAAAGAACTGGGCTTTTCTCAAGATCATTTCTTTCAAAGCATATTTCAAACCATTAGTAATTTCAACCTTTTTAAGGCAATACAACTGTTACAGATGGTAGTCTACATTTCTGTCTTACTCTTTTAATTTTCTAATTTCCCAAAATACCCTCACTTGTTAGAAAAAAATTTAACAAAATGATCATTTTAAAATATATTCTGTTTAGCACTAAATGGCTTGGATAAAATAGAAGCCTCTTACATGTTCCTCATTCTTTACTCTAAAATTGAAAACTTTACCAAACATGTATTGAAAACACTGAACTTGGAAATCTTATACTTGGCAAGAATATCTACTCAGTGAGCCATTTTCTTTTTCCTCTTTTGGTAACTGAGTCCATTCCAATTGGAGATTTCACAACACAACTGGGAAGCAAGAATGATGCCTCAAATGGAAGATGTCAGTACCTAAACTAGAGCCAAGAAACTATGGCCTTTATTGGACAGCCATTGAGTAGAAGAAGCTGAGGAAACCAAGCACCTGGACTCAATCCGCTGCAGAATCACCTGCTGCCCTTGACCTTCTTACCTTCTGCAATCTCATAAACACAGCATTTCTAAGGGTTACATTAACAAGAAATAAGGAAAATACAAACTACAGCAAGCTACCTCTGCACTTTCAACCACACACCAAAGGACACTAATAGTAATTTTTAAACCCATTTTTTTCGCCATAAACATCATAAGTTTGTGCTCTCCTGGTAATACCTCTGAACAAACTTTATCAGGCATTATTCTGAGGGACATTCATTTTTCTTTTCCCTAGTTTTTATTAGCTCAAATACATCACTGGCTTGCCTATTTTAAGTTTATTTCACAAATCATGTAATTTAACTTTTGAAGGTCCTAGGATTCTTGAGGTTGAACCAATGTCACTGATTAAAACTGTGACTGTTGTACTTCCAATGCTTTAAATATTAGAATAAATTCTAATTATCTTCATGTCACAGGGTATTGGGCAGATCCCATGATATGCTTACTACATAAGGCTTCCCCTGTTAGAAAAAATGCAACCCAATGCGTAGCATTTCCAAAAAGCAGACACTCACCTCTAAGAGAGGAGGAGGAGGAGGAGGAGGAGGGAGAGGAGAAGGAGAAGACAAAGAAAGAAAATGTTATTTTATGGACCTTAAATCTAATAGAATCTAAAAATGGAAGTTTTCCCTAGGTGTTGAGTGAGTCTGCACATTTAGTTCAACAAATGTATCATTTTTTAATTTTTCTCTCAAAAAAACACAAAAACAAAAAAGAGAGAGAGAGCAGCCAGAGAAATGTTCACCCAATCTTTAGGAGGTGTCTTACTTTGCTCAAAGTACTGAAATTCACTGAAATGTACTGCTAATGAGTTTACTTTGCTTTAGGTATTTACAGGTAGGTGCAAGCCATCACTTGCTATTCCTGAGCGCCTCCAACACTCAACTACAGGGGAGAAGGCATCTGTCAGGCTCCTCCCCTAGATCCAGAGTGGACATCCTGCAGGGCAGTTAAATGAGATGGGAAAATGCCTGGGATTCATCATGCAAGCAGTCACTGACAGCAGATCTTCGTGCAAATTTGGATTCTAAAAATGAGTAGAAGGGAAAACAATATACCAACATACATTTGCCACCTAATATTTTATTTTACTTAAGTTTATTTATTTTGAGAGAGACAGAGACAGCATGAGTTGGGGAGGGGCAGAGAGAGAATCCCAAGTAGGCTCCATGCTCTCAGCACAGAGTCCATGCAGGGCTTGACCTCACAAAACCGTGACCTGATCATGACCTGAGCCAAAACAGAGAGTTGGATGCTTATCCCGACTGAGCCACCCAGGCACCCCTATTTTTTGATATCTTGAATTAAAATTCCAAATGAAAAGCTAAATTAATTCTGTAAACTTTATATCTGTAATTTAAAAGTGTGAAGGTAGCATTTTTAAGACAATAAATATTTATTATTTTAAGCTGCCAAGCTTGGGTGCAAATTGTTATATACAAATAAATAGCAAATAGTGAGGTTATAACTGTTACATGCTTAATCCTGAGGGCAGAACTAGAAACAACCAGCCAGAATTCCAAGAAGGTGAAATCTGTAATTTTATGCAGAGAACAACCCTGAATAAAAGGTGTACCCTCCCTTTCTATTATGTTTTTTCTGGTCTCTTTGTGGTGTCTTTACATTTCCAAATTTCCTCCTTCCTTATTGTCTTTATCTCTGATCCAATTCTCATTTAACATTACCAGAGGTTTACTTCTTTCTCTGATAGAAAGTGTCATATTTCCTGTATTTAAAAAGTGATTTTGATAAAATTTAAAACCATAAGAAAAGATCCTTTCCTGGACAATGTCCAACTAGCAAAACAAAAGTAGCAACATAGGCAAGACTTGATTCATCATGGAGTTCTGTTGCCTATCAGTCTCCACTAAGCTCAGAACCAAAGGCATACCTCAAACAGGAAGCTCAAAGTTCAAAACGTAACACAAGCTTTGAAACAAAAAGAGATGGAGAATTTGTTTCTGGTTGTCAGAGGGGCCCAATGTAATGAGGACAGGTGCTAAGGAAAGACCACAGACACTTACAAGTTTAAGGCCATAGGGATAAATCAGTCTAGCCTCTCACTTTTACAAATAAGGAATCTGAAACCTAGCAAGTCTGGCAGCTTGTCTCAGAAAAATCCCATCTCATTTACTGTCCCCTAAGAGTTGGCCCCAACTCAAACTCCTTTTTCTTTTAGCTCTTTGTTCATGGCTCCACAACACAAGCCATGCCTGAGTCAGGCTGATTCGCTGAGGTCTCTTTTCTGACTGGATGCTTCCAGTGGGCAGAAATTATGAGCCATGTTTTCCTAGGCCTGGCATATTGGGGAACAAAAAAAAAAAAAAGCTTAGCAAATATCTGCCCAGTGAATATATACTTCATGTGAGGCTGGCTAGTGTTAAAGCCAGAACTAGACTACTTCAACCACAATGGTGTGATCCACAGGCCAGATCATCACAACAATGCAGGCTTTAGAGGGGTGGGATCCTGGCTTTTATCAGTTTTACATTATGGGGAAAGTGATTTACTTACTCTAATCCATAATTGCCTATCCTGCAAAACTATCAAGGACTCGGGGCACCTGGGTGGCTCAGTCGGTTAAGCATCGGACTCTTGATTTCGGTGCAGGTCATGATCCCATGGTTTCCTGAGTTCGAGAGCCACATTCAGCTCTGCGCTGACTCTGCAGAGCCTGCTTGGAATTCTCTGTGTCTGTCTGTCTGTCTGTCTGTCTCTCTCTGCCCCTCCCCACCTCACACTCTGTCTCACAATAAATACACAAAACTATCAAGGACTCAGATCCACTCTGCAATCCACAGAGAACAGTGCCTAGCACAACATCAGCAATGCCTCTCATTCCACTTCTTTATTGTATAGCACAAACTTTCCCACATCTTAACATTTCTGAATTAGAGTTGTATTCTACATTCACCATATACACTTAAAGGATGTAGTATCTATTTTTCTAAAAAGTGGCTATTCAATGTGTGAAGTATCTCACAATGGATGGTGCCTTTAAATGGAGGAAAGTCAACAACTTCTTTCCCTTTCTCCTGCCATTAGTATCATTGGTCTAGCTCAGTGTTTTTCACATTTTTGGTCATGACCCATCCGGGGGGTTGTAAAAATAATTTGGGGTCACGAAAACTATTTTTAAAATAGTATAGTGAATGTGGCTACACAAAATCAAAACAAGCATCCTTTCATGAAATGTGTGTGTGTATACACGTCTGTGTGTATGTATGTATGCGTATATACATGTATACATGTACAGAAAATGTATTTCTGGTCAAGGATATTTGAGAAACACTGGCCTGGTTAAAATATATGAACTTAGGGCAGGTAGGTATGGCCCTGGTGGGCAAATACAGTGATGACTTGGCCATATTAGATCAAGAACTTCAACAAGCTGGGGAAGGGTAGGGGAGGAAGAGTCCACTCAAAGGGGAAGGGAAGCAAGAGGACTAAGTGGAGAGGAAGAGGGACAGATGAGGGTTGGGACAGAGTGAGTGAGTTTGTCTGTGTAGTGCATCCATGTAATGTATGCTCCCGGGACCTAATGCAGCCCTGTCTCTTCCCCCCTGAGTTCATGTTTCTTACAATTATTTATGATAGGCTAGGAAAGAGAAATTGTACAATTCTTTAAAATATCATAGGGTACTACTGACTTTGTTTTTTTATTCTCATCTCATTATATTATGCAATTAGTCTTTGACTTTAAACAATATGAAAAGTAAATATTCAACTAGCCAAGTCAAGGCAATAAACCTCAACTGTACACCTTCAGATGTGCCTCCTCCACCCTATTCTAGGCTCTAGGATGACAAAAAGAACTAAAACCACAGTTCCTGCTCTTGAGAGGCATTCAGTCTTCCAGGACATCAGACAGGCAAACCAATAATTACAAAACAGTACAGTAAGTTTTATGGTTAAGGGGGATGCTATCAGCTACGAAGAGACTTAAAGAAGCTCCTAAAGCAGCCCCAAGCAAAACTATTTCAAAGAAAGTTTAAGAGGACAGGAGATGAGAACAGAGCTCCAAACAAAGGAATCACATGTTGCAGGCCCTGATATCATGTGCTTTCAAGGCACTGTTAGTAACTTGACCTGGCTACCATGTGTGTGGTGTGGTTGCAGAGGATTATACAGGAAATGAGGCTGGACAGGTAGACAGGAGGTCAGGTAAAGAACACCTCCCCCAATGTGTCCCCAGGTTCCTCTTCACCTTAGGTAAAACCAAAATGTTACCCCTAAATAATGTCAGGGCCATAGGAGGATTCAGATACTAAAGAATGACTTTACACATGGAAAACAGTAGTGTGCAAGTTAATGTGAAATTGTGAAACAAGAAATTATTTCATTATTATAACCATTTTATACTGAATTAAAAATGAAGTTATGATAATCATCTTGAAGAGTCTACTCTATAATATAAGGAGTCCTATTTTCTTACAGATCTGTGTGTGTGTGTGTGTGTGTGTGTGTGTGATTATCTATCCAAACATATATGGACAAGAAAAGGATGCTATCTTTCTAATGGTACAATGAATACATTTGAATAGCTGTTTCATAAAAATAGGAGAAAATTTATAATTTGAAACTCTGTATTTTGTTAAACAATGCAAAGATTAAAATTATCATTAGAAGTTTATATTTTGAGAGGACAAGCTTTGGATTCTTACCAAATGCTAAAATAAAAGGATTCCAACAAGTTTTTGCCAACAGTTGACCTATTGTGGGAAATCTTTCAATGATCATATTTGAATCCTGTAAAAGAAAGTTACGTTTTGGTCAATAAAAAGACAATATGCAACTTAGAAAGGTTGAACTGACACTACAGGTTGAGGGAGTTTGAATGTTTAGTATGTATTTCGGAAAAGTAGGAGATTCAAATAAAATTTAACAAGTAACCATCTTATATCATCCTTAAACCACATCACCAAAACTAAAATGTACAGCACATTTATGTAAAATCTTGATACAAATTAACTTTATTTTACTCATACTTAGGAAAGGTCAATTTGTTTAAAAATAACAAAGACTGCATAACAGTGAACAAAATATTGTGAGCAATTAATAGTTCTATGATCCCATGTTTTCAACCTGGTTTTTCACTCTAACATAACAGAGATTCCTAACTCAGCTTCACTAGGGCTATTTCAAAGAAGGTTTGGGAGGACAAGAACTCTGGAACTTGTAAAAAGAAATAAAAGCAGCCCAAGCATAAAGATATATATCTCTGTTCATTACTATTTCAGTTGCTACATGCTTAATGACATCATACTTAATCTACAACAACCTAAAACCTGAGATGAAAAAGATCAACCAAATAGAAAACAGCTTAAGATTAAAAAATGTACATGCTGTTATACAACTGGTCCTCTCCCCACTTCTTTACCTCTCAAGAAAGTTCAAAAATAAGACCTAAATGAGGTAACATGTACATAAGCTGAAATGTAAGCTGCTGTACCAATAAATTCTTCACATTTGTCTTAGCATCAAGGCCAGCCCTAGACTTTCTGGGACCAATTTAAAGCCAAGCTGCAGAAGTCGAATTATAGAGAAACAATTTTAAAAGTTACCTTTGGTTGATCACACAGACCATATCTTTCCTTCTAGTTGCTAAAGACATATGAACTCATATCATCAACATGAATAATTCTTCAAATTTCTGACTTGCTTCTTAGATTAAGAGAAGAAAAACGTAGCACAAGAACACTTACATTAAATGACAATTTTGCTTCTCATTTTGAAATTACAAAGTAGGTGTAAAACAAATAATATTTTCATAATATGAAAGCATGTTAATTCATAAAAATATCCACTGAAGTAAAAATAAGAAATCATGTCAAAATGAAAATATATCAAATTTTGAACAATACATTATACAACAATAGTGAAGATACTCAAAATCTTAATATTCACCAGAAAAGACCACTTAAAATATTCATAAGAAGAGATCTTAATACCTATTACCTCTTAGTAGAACCTTATCTAGGACAGCATTAAAGAACAACATAAAGAAGCATTTCAGAAAACTTTTCAATATTTAATAGATGCAAAGGTCTTTAAAAGAATCCCAATTCTTACCTGACGATTGTCACAGTCTTGTTTTTTATAAAAAAAAAAAAAACTTTACTGGTCAGGAAGTCTCATGTGACAATGTAATTAATCAAGAAGAAAAGACTGAAATCATAAGAAATCAGAGATAAGGAAACCGTCCCGTCCATATCACTTACAGGTAATTTGTCTTTCTAATCCATCAGGTCAATACCACAAGTTCCTGACCCTAGATAACATTCAAGCTTGGTGAAATGTAGTAGAGATTCATTATTTTGGTCTACTACCTACCATCTCTTTCAAGACTTCATACATCTGCCTCAGGAATTCCTGAAATCGAGGCAGATGAAGGCAGGTGTCTTTCTGGGTTTCCAAAGTGGAGGCCTGGTCCCACAATGAAAGTTTCTGCATCCAAAATTGGTAATCAGAAGAAAAGCCTACTGAATCTTGAGCCATCTTGGAAAAAGGGAAAAGGTAATGTATCTTCACAGCAGCCCACCAAGCACTGAAGGAAACAGTGGGCACACATCAAATCTATAAGAGAGGGGAAAAATGAAACATTATTTAAGGGATTTTTATTGGTGACTTCATGTTCTACTGACAAGTGAAAGGGGGAGTACAAGGGACTAAAGTAGCATGATTTTATGGAGTCACCTTTGATTTATTTTAAAATGTGTCACCCAGCTGTAGCTCCAATTTTTACCATCTGAATTTTTTATCAGAGTAATATTACACTAGAAGTCATTATACTTTCACAGACACATACTAATTATGCACAAAAAGCACAGCTGATAATACTTTATATCCACTTTTCAAGATAGAGCTATTTTTAAATGTTCTGAACATGAAGTTCATTTGGATATTTTAATGTAATGGGAAATCAAAAACATCCATGTGTGTTAATAGTCTATGTCTAAAAAATGTTTTTGAAGTTCCCATGTTTTATATGCATTTCTGGCTTCTCATTTACGTGTTAAAGAAAATCTCTATGCATTACTGTCCACTGACATTTCTTCCCAGTTTCTCTTCATTTTTTAGAAAAGAGTAAAATAATTCATTCCATATGGATCAATTTGAACAATCTATTTCATTAAAGACTAGTGTTTATGCTTGATCTCAATTCTTTCACGAGAAGAAATACTTTAGTGAAACATGAAAAACTGCAATTATTGAGGAGGTGTACTAGTCCTACATGACAGAAAATAGCTCATAAACTTGACCTACCACATGGGAAGTACATGTTAAAAAGAAGAGTGGAGTTGTGAAGTGAGCAGGCACCTCAGGCAGAGCTAGGTAAATAAACCGCAGGTGCCCCACCACCATCCCAGCTCCTCACCGTCCTCACCTATAAGAACCACACCCGGCAGAGAAGGGAGGGCTGCTTCTCATCAGGTGCAGGCTTTTGCAAGTTCTCCTACTTTCTAGGGGCAGGGGTGATACTCAGTTATCTGATTTCAAAAGACAGCTCTGCAAATGGTGAGTGAGTTCAAATTCTCAGCAGCAGTAATTAACAGATAAAATGGTCCCAATTAAGTGCCAAAAACATCAACAAACGGAGTTTCATTACTAAGAAAGCAAAAAAATTTAAAGAGATCATAAAATTTGGTTGCATTGCAAAAAATTTGAGACCAGGTACTAAAAATTGTACTAAATGGTACTAAAAATTTAGTTTTATAAAGGACCATGAGGTAAAAAAAAAAAAAAAAAAAGTTTAGCAATAGTGACAAACGGCACATAATAGCCATGAATCTAGGCCTTCTCCCTGATTCCTCCCTTTCTCTCACTGACTTCCTGATCTAAGCCATCAACACCTGTCAATTCTACCTCCAAAATAAATACATGCTCTCACTCAGCTTCATCCACTTCTTTCCAGCTCCACTGCTGCCATCCTATCCTATCCCATCCCATCCCCATCTCCATCCCCATTCATTTCTTCCCTAGAGGCTTCTACCTGGTCCCACCTGGCCCTCTGTAATTTATTGTCTACAGTCAACAAAACCAACTTTCCCAAAAGGAAATCAGACCCAGCACGCTCCTGCTTAAAACCTTCCCACCCCAACTTCAATAGCTCCTTAAAAGACCCCAGCTCCTTGTTGGAGTCTCTAAAGTCCTGCAAAAACATGGCCCACACCCTCCCATTTCCCATGCTGCCTCTCCTCTGCTGCTCACTGTCCAGTCCAGGCCTCTCCTCTGTTCCACCAACACAGGGAATCCTTCCCTGTTTCCGGGGCTTTCTGTTGATTCCTCCACAGCTCTTATCACATCAGTAATTATCCTGGACATTTATTTGCTCATTTAGTTACTGCTTCTTCCACCAGTATATAAATTCCCTGTCTCTTAGAATTTAACATGGGCCTGGGGCACCTACCTGGGTGGCTCAGTCAATTAAGCATCCAACTCTTAGTTTCAGCTCTAGTCATGATCTCACAGTTCATGAGTTCAAGCCTCGCATCCAGCTCGGAGTTTGATTGGGATCTTCTCTCCCTTCTCTCCCTCACCGCCCCCCCCCCACCTCAAAATAAACAAACTTACAAAAAAAAAAGATTTAACACATGCCTGGCAAACAATAAATACTGAGTAAAGAAATGAATAATTCACGGATATTTTTCAAAGTATAGTTCTGAACTGCTGTAACAAAATAACAAAATAACAAAATGCTTTTCCCGATAGAGCAATTAACTTTTTAAAAGATAACTTCCCCAGAAAAAAAATTTTAAAGGCATATCTATGGGAAACTTAATTACTAATATCCCATTTTATAAATATAGTAATAGCTTATACATACATACACTTACTATGCTCTTGACAATATATTAAATGCTTTATGCACATTAGCTATGTTAATCCTCATAGCAACCCTATGAAATGGGTACTATTATTGTCCTCATTTTACAGAGGCACAGAGAGATTATGTAATTGCTCAAAGTAAGATTATGTAAAAGCCCAAAGGAAGTAACTGCTAGTAAATAGCAGAGCTACAGGTTGTGGGATTTGAATTTAAAGAATCTGGCTCTAAAGTCTGTGCCCTTAATCAAAGAAATAAACTGAAGAAAATTAATGAATTTCTTATATATTTCATACAGTTCTAGATGCAGGTCTGTTTAGATATTTGGGGACACTAAACTGAAGACCTTTTTGGTAGAGGTGACAGGAAACATTATTTTATTATAGCCAAATTACAAACAACATTTTGCCTAGCAATGGGGATGCATCTGGTTGTTTTAAATGCAAACAGTTTTAGGGATCATGTAGTGCAGTGGTCCTGATGGGCTGTTCCACAGCATGTCTAGGGGGGAGATGGTGATAGCTGGGAAACAAGTGGTGCCCTGATTGTGAAGGCTAGCAGTGGGGGTGCTGATGACATTTAGTGCCCAGAAGCCAGGGATGCTGAACATACTGCAATACTCTGGGACAGCAGCTCACGAAGAGAAATGGTCTTCCCCCAAAAGCCAATGACAACCTTACTGCTGCTGACCTAATCTGAACACTCTGGAATGGGGCATCTGTTGATTGGCTGGTTGCGTATTCCTCCTCCCTTCTTTCCCTTGAGGAAAGAACCTCTCCTCCCTTCTACAAGTCTTGGTGAGTCTATTAATCAAGGCACGTTGTGGCATCAGCTAAGAGGTGAGGCAGTGATTCAAGTTAGGCAAACCAGACTCTGTGCTGGGAATCTGAGTCTTGAATATATGGACATAAGGATGGAACTAAGTCATTCCAAAGACTCTCTTAGTCTAGATCCCTAAGGCGCCCCTACATCACGTCCTTAACAAGGTATAGTTTTAAGCTCTCTTTTTTTTTTTTTTGAGATTTTATTTTTAAGTAATCTCTACACCCAACAGGGGGCTCCAACTCATGACCCCCAGATCAAGAGTCACCTGCTCCACCAACTGAACCAGCCAGGCACCCTTCAGCTCTCTCTTTAATTCTGTCCACTGCCCAGGGGCTTGCCACAAAATCCTTTTTTTATTTTTTCTTAAATTAACCACCATTGACTTCTGTGATTTAAAAAAAACTCACAAACTAATATCGTCAAATATATACTGATACAATATCTAATACAAACCAGATAGTGGGCTGCAGGCAGCAAAACTTTGAAGAAAGAAGGAGAATTTAGAACTGGTTACTGGCCCAAATCATGGAAAATGGCAGGGAAACTTCTGTTCATATTAGGGTATTGGAAACCAGAAGTCCATGGAACAAGAAGGTAATGTAGATCAATGAGGTATTGCCTATGATCAGGGCCACTACCTCATTATACTCTTTTAGTATAAAGTGAAGCCAAGCGAAAGCCACTGGATTATCAAAAAACAATGTCTGGTGGTTTGCAGAAAACCCCACTTCTCCGACCAAGGGACCAGTGAGTCTTAGTCAACGATATTAGGCTATCATAAACATACTCAAATGGTGACTCCAGCTCAAACTGCACTTTCAGATATGGATCCCAACTGGATCAAATTAAAACCATCCTAGTCACCTAGAATGCAGTTATGAAGCTGGCAGTAAATGTATTTCTCCATAAAGATAACCAGAAGATACGAGAAAGCAGTTCACTTTTACCTCCCTTGGAGGTATCAACTCAGGACATGGTGTTACTACACTGGTCTACCACAGTGAAGTTAGCTGCTAACAGAACCTGGAAACTAAGGAGACATAGGTACCTTGCATGTATTCCAGATGGTGGGATATAAATCCCATAAACATACAGGGCCTGCCATTTCAGGAAGTCTCCTGTGATCCAATGGTCCGTGCCAAGTCAGGATATGTCCTTTAAAATAATGATAAACAACAGACTAGTGCCAGTGGTTGCCTCCGATGTGGAGACCTGGGTAGCTGAAAGACAGGTGCAGAAAAGAAACTCGGGTTTTACCATACACCTTTTTGCACCTTTTCAATTTAATTCTATGTATACTAATTACTGACTCAAAATTGTAACAATGAGCAAACAAAAAAGAAAGTGAAAAATTGCTATACCTCACATCTGCTAAGAGGCAAAACATTTGGCTGATATATTTGGGATTCTGAACATAAACTGTCTGGGCTTTAGACTGTTTATCTGCTTTTACCTACTTGTCAGGCAATGAGAAAATATGGGAAGGGCCCAGAGCAAGAATCACTGTATAGCTGGTCCATGCTGAAGCGCTCTGCCACTAAGCACATATGACCCAGCAGATCCAATGCTGCTTCAAGTGTGTGTGAAGATCTGGATTCTGTGAAGAGCCTACAGCAGGCCTCAGTGACTTGGACTGATCGCTCAAGCCACAAAGCCGGGTGTGCCCAGCAGCACTCCATCATAATGTGCAAATTATGCCTGCTTGGGCAAAATGCACAAGTGAGGTTTTTGGATGCTATCTGTGTGTATGTCTTGCTTTCCGTGTCATATACTTTTTTTAAAAATTCCCTTCCCTTTCATTTTTCCCTCTGCTACTAGTGAACCTAGAGAGTATATCATTAGTAGATAAATTTTCCAAAGTCTATAATTGACAGACTATAACAGAGATAGGAAGAGGAACTGACATTATCCAGAATTCCTGGACCTGAAGTCAGAAGCATCAACCAGGCATTACTTCAGATTATCTCCCTTTTCGAAGGAAAAGCTAAATTATGTTAGTTGGAAGTGTTTTAAAAATTCTTTGTGTAGAAAGCAGTAGGTCTGAGTGTACTGAGTAACCAACAAGTGAAAGGTAGTGGAGTTCTGTGGTTTTTGCCCACCTAGCACCCTTTTCCTGTTCCTTCAATATGAGCTCACCCTACTTTTGCTTCTTCCTTTTCCTTCTTCCTTTCCATATAATCTGAGACTATGGATCAAGGTGTCCACACAGGTCTAACAGATAAGACTAACAGGAAAGAATGCTGTGCAAATAAAATGAAGTTTGTCTCTTTTTCTGACACCACTCATACACAACAGACTTTTACCCAATAGAGAGAACAGCTTATGATGGTCTCACTTAAAGCACAGGCTATGTTATAAGCGAATTTTGTTTATGATGTTTCTTTCTCATAACTATTTAATGAGTATTTTTAAATTTACCAAAAAGGTAGACAAAACAGCCAAATGAACTCCTATGTATCCATTAACTAGTCCAAACAATTATCAAAAATTTCCATTTTAAAGCACATCACAGACATCACACCACTTTATCCAAAATACTTTGATTTCTCTTTTTTTCTAAGGATTTAAAAAAAAAAAAAAAGAAACCTGAGTACACTCTTTCACACCTAATAAATCCAGCCAAATAAACACAATAAATATCATCTAATGGCCCATCTATGTTCAAATTTCTTTAAAATTTTCCTTCATAATGGGTTGTTTATATTACAATCCAAACAAGATCCACACATTACATATGGCCAATATTGATATTTCTCCTTTAATCTGTAACAAAATAATGTAAAAATAAGTCTCCCTTAATCTGTAACAATTGCCCCTCTTTTATTTTTTAATCTTTTCATATTATTTATCCCCTGAAAAAAAAAACCAACCAATCGAAAAGGCTAATAGAATCCATTGTATTGACTAATAGAAAGTTTCATACTTGTGTATTTGGCTGATTGCATTCCTGTGGTGTTAGCTTTGTTTGCTCTCCCCTATACTGCGTACAAACTGAGAGCACAATTTAGAGGTTTTTTTAGATTCAGGGTCAATCTTTTTCCAAGAATACTTCATTTGTAGTGGTGTGTCCTTTGAATTAAACAGATCAGCTGTTTCAGGTACTGTCAACCTAATCCATCCATTATACTTTCCTTTCACTATCAACTCTTTCCTGAATGGTCTTAGGATCCACTGATGATCATTTTAGATCCATTAGGGGTTGAAAAATAGTGATTTTCTAATTTTATCATTGGCTTATTTTTATGATATTTCTAGATGTATAGAACCCTTACAGTTGTAGGTAGTAAGAATAACAATCTTTTCCTATGGAAATCCAATGTATGTCTGCCCAACCCCGTGAAACTGCCAAAAGAGTTGCTAACTTCACTGACTCAGTAGCATAGGCCCTCTTGCAGGTTCTTGGGTCTCCCCTAGCTTCTCCAGAAATGGCAAATTGCCCTAAGGGTGAAAAGCTGCTAAAGAATGTCTAGGGGCGCCTGGGTGGCGCAGTCGGTTAAGCGTCCAACTTCAGCCAGGTCACGATCTCGCGGTCCGTGAGTTCAAGCCCTGCGTCAGGCTCTGGGCTGATGGCTCAGAGCCTGGAGCCTGTTTCCGATTCTGTGTCTCCCTCTCTCTCTGCCCCTCCCGCATTCATGCTCTGTCTCTCTCTGTTTCAAAAATAAATAAAAAACGTTGAAAAAAAAATTAAAAAAAAAAAAAAGAATGTCTACTCAGTGCTCTGCACTTCCCTTCACTGCCAGCGTCTTAACCCCTTGAGTACTGGGCATCTCTGCAGTTTTCCCATGGCTTCAAAAGATGTTTTATCTGGTTCTTCTAGCCACTCTAAAAAGCTGGAAGTAAAAGTCTATGTAAGTTTTCTTGATTAACCAGGATGGATGAGGTAAACAAAAGTACAGAATATATTTAAGTGTAAACACACTTAGTAAAATTGCATCCAATTTCAGTTCTACTTCAGATAACGGTAGACTCTGTAATTGAAACCAACCTTCCTGATGAACACTATTTTATATGGTTACATGAAGTATGGAAGTGTAATAAAAAAATCATCAAGAGGCACCTAGGTGGCTCAGTCAGTTAAGCATCTGACTTCAGCTCAGGTCATAATCTCATAATTCATGAGTTCAAGCTCCACGTCGGGCTCTATGCTGACAACTCACAGCCTGGAGCCTGCTTCAGATTCTGCATCTCTCTCTCTCTCTCAAAAATTAATAAACATTTAAAAAAATTTTAAAAGATCAACAAAGAATCAGAAAGACAGTGTTAAATTATTTGAGAAAGATCTTGACACATGGGGTTATACAGGCCTAGGAAGGCATTTCTGATCCTGAAGAGGTGGTTAAAGGCAAAAGTTAAAAAGCTTTTTTTGCAGCCTTGCCAGAAAGTAGAAGTAGGAGCCCAAGCCTACCAAAGTGAGGTCCTGGTAAACCACCCCACACTTAGAGTTGGTTCCTATGAGGGTACACCCTGGGAGGATAGGTGAAACCAGAAATGAACCAACCTGCATATACTACAGTCTAACTATGAAACTAAAGCTAAACTAAGGTGGTCCCTGGTTTCTAGGTCTGCTGCCAGGTGCCTGGAAGATGCAAACAAAAATCCTCTCTGAAGGAAAATAACTTCAAGGTTTCTAACTATTTCTAAAAATAATTTTTCAAGTTTTATTTACTTGTTTTGAGAGAGACAGAAACGGCAGATGTGGGGGAGCGTCAGAGAGAGGAGACAGAGGATCTCAAGCAGGCTCCATGCTGCCAGCACAGAGTCCTATGCGGGGCTCAAACCCACAAAACCTTGAGATCATGACCTGAGCTGAAACCAAGAGTCAGATGCATAACCCACTGAGCCACCCAGGTGCTCCCCCAAAATAATGTTTCAAATACAACAAAAATTATATAATGAAAGACAATCAAGCACACAGGAAGAAAAGAACACACAAGAAAGAACCCCAATGGAGGATAACAAAACAAAACAAAGAATACAGTAGAAATTCTAAAACCGGAAGAAAGAAAAAAGGAACTGAAATTAAGAATTCAACAGATGAAGAGGCACCTGGGTGGCTTGGTCGGTTAAGCGACTGACTCTTGATTTCAGCTCAGGTCATGATCTCATGGTTCATGGGTTTGAGCTCCACATCAGTTTCCACACTGACAGCATGGAGCCTGCTTGGGATTCTCTCTTTCCCTCTCTCTCTGCCCCTCTCCCGCTCACTCTTTCTCTTAAAAATAGATGAATAAACTTTAAAAAAAGAATTCAACACATGGGTTTAATAGCTGATCAGACCCAATTGGAAATAGAATTAGTGAACTTGGAACATACATCAGAAGAAACTATCCAGAATTCACATGGAAAGTAAAAACAATGGAAAACACAGAAGAATGGGTAAGATACATAAAAATACAGCAAGATGACCAGAAAACATACCTTCAATACAGTCAAAGGGGGGAAAAAAATGGCCAACCTAGAATACTATACCTAACTAAAATATTCTTCAAGATAAAGTGAGATAAAATCTTTTGACACATTGAGAGAGTCTGATGCCAGTAAGCCTAATCTAACTAAAGGATGCTCTTCAGAAAAATGGAAAATGATCCCAGACAGAATTCTGCAGGCATAAGAACAAATGAAAAACAACAAAAATGGTAGATACATGAAAAAATTTAAATTAACATTTATGATATAAAATAAGAGTAGTGTCATTGGGGTTTTTAAATATATACAGAAATTAAAATATATAAAAACAATAGCATACCTGGAGAAAAATAGAGTCAGAGTTCTAAAGTCCCTGCATTTTCCAGGAAAAGGAAGATGAAAGTGTTAAATAATTCAAGTATGCATACTGTAATTTCTAGGATATCCACTAATAGAATATCAACAGGTAATATATAATTTCCAAATTATCAAAGGAGAAAAATTTATAATAAAAAAATGGCAATATTGGAGAGAAAAAGGAATACAGAATGGACAAGATTTAAAAAACCACAGGGGTGCCTGGGTGGCTCAGTTGGTTAAGCATCTGACTCCTGATTTTGGCTCAGGTCATGATCTCACAGTTGGTGGGTTAGAGACCCACACTAGGGCTGTCTGTGCAGAGCCTGCTTGGGATTCTCTCTCTCACTTTGTCTCTGCCCCTCCCCACTCGCGTGTTCTCTGAAAAAATAAGTAAATAAACTTTAAAAAAATTTTTAAAAAGCGCACAGTAAGATGGTTGATTTAAACTAAAATATATCAGTAATTATACAATATGCCAATGACTTAAACTCCCAAGTACATCCCAAAGATTATCAGGTTTTTCACTTTTTAAATTTATTTTTTATTTATTTTTTATTTTATTTAAGATTTTATTTAAATTCCAGTCAGTTAACATACAGGGTAATAATTAGTTTCAGGTGTCCAATACAGTGATTCAACACTTCTGTACATCAGCTGGTGCTCAGCATAAGTGTACTCCTTAATCACCGTCACCTATTTAACACATCCCCAACCCACCTCCCCTCTAGTAACCATCCGTTTGTTCCCTGTAGTTAAGAGTATGTTTCTCAGTTTGTGTCTCTGTTTTTTTCCCCTTTGCTCATTTGTTTTGTTTCTGAGATTCCACATATGAGTGAAATCATATGGTATTTATCTTTCTCTGACTTATTTTGCTTAGCATAATACTCTCTAGCCTGCAAATGGCAAGAGTTCATGCTTTTTCATGGCTGAGTAATATTCCAGTGTGTGCGCACGCGTGCGTGTGTATCACATCTTCTTTATCCATTCATCAATTGATGGACACTTGGGCTGTTTCCATAACTGGGCCATTATAGACAATGATATCAGTTTTGAATTAAAAAAAGAAACAACTACATGTTATAAAACACACATCTAAAACATAAGAATATAGTGATTCAGAGAGGCTAAAAGGAAAATAGGAAAACAACAACAACAACAACAACATACAAACCTAACCAAAGGAATCAAATAAAAAAACAGTATCAATTCAAATACACTTTGGGGCAAAAAGAATTACCAGAGGTAAAGAGGGTCACTTCATAATGATAAAGTGTTCAATTCACCAGGAAGATTAAACAATTGTAAATTTGTATGCTCCAGTAATATGGAAATACAAAACAAACTATAAAGCTCAAAATATAACACAGAAATTGATGTAACTATAAAAATAAAGTATTCCATTCATACTGGGAATTTTCACACATCTCTCTCAGTAAATCATAATCATACAAAAATCCACAAATTACAAACTCTCCCTCAAAGAACACTCCAAGCTTGTTAAGTGTTTATGAACACTAGCAGAATGTTCACTGGGGCATTATTCATAACAGACCCAAATTGAAAAGAACCCATATGCCAGTCAAGAGTAGAATGAATAAACTAAATGTGATATATTCATATAAGGGAACTCTATGCAGCAATGACAATGCAGGACCTACCACAGGCATAGAGATGAATTTTCAATCATAATGTTGAGAAAAAGAAACCAACCCATAAGAATATATAAGATGTGATTCATTTACATAAAGTTCAAAATCAGGTAAAACTAAACTGTAGTGATTACTCTGAAAAGTCAGGAAACGTATTACCTTTAGAAGAAGAGAAGAAGTACTATGGGGAAGGTATACATGAAGGGCTCTCAAGATGCTGGCAATATTCTATTTCTTGACCTGGATGCCACTAACGTGTGTGTTAACATTTCAATAATTAAAAAACTGTAAGTCATGTTTATGTGCTTTCCTGTATGTATTATTTTCCATTACACACACACACACACACACACACACACACACACACACACAAATTCTCTAACTTCTAGATATACATTTACCACACACATATTACCTCAAAAGAAAAAATAAAAGCTGTCATAGCTTATAAATACTAATCAATACATAAAATACTTGATGAATACAATTAAAAATTTTAATTACCAAAAGATTCTGTAAGTATTTTCTATTTTCTAGCTGAGTCTCTGAAAATATTACAACTATCAGAACTGGCCAGCGGTACAAACCTAGGGTTTGTTTTCTCTTCTTCCTTCCCATCCTCAAATAACAGCTCCATCTTCCTAGCCCCGGCTCCTAGGAGAAGTAAATCCACAGGCTTCTCTATCTGCTCCCACTTTCCCCAAGCTATGTGGCTACTGCTTTGCCCTGAGAGGGCTATTGTCATAAGGAGGAAGAGACATCCAATTCATCACTCAGGGAAGGATAACTAGTGAGAGGTCTGTACTCAAGCAGATAAAATAAGGCGGTGTCCAGGCAGCTTAAAAAAAAAAAAAAAAAAAAGCATGCCTCATAAAAAAGACAGGATTCTTCAGATTGATGGCGATTTTAACTTTTTTCACAAATGCATTAATTTTTTTATCCTAGTTCATCTGCACACTTATTAGACAACTGAGATCTGACTATACATTTTTTGATTGATACCAAATCCTTCATCTAGCCCCAATGTAAATCCTTGACTTTCTTAGGACTCTGCTTAGTGTGCATGCCCTCACATGGATGTCTATGCCCATATCCATTTCAGAGGAGCAACTAGAGAAATACTCTTTAAGCATCTTTTAAGAGCATTTAAAAAAAGGTGGATGTCAATCACATTATTTCCTTAAAACTTGGGATTTTAACAAGCATTTTGTACACAAACTGTATATATTAATGTAGCAAAAGCAAATGGCATGGAAAGTTGGAAGGAAATCCCCATTTTCCATTTCTTGAGTTATTTCTCTTTTGGCACATTTACCCAGTCCCAAGGAATCAAAACCAGGATTTCACCTTCTCCACATATACAGACTAAAAATAACAAAAGGTCTTAGTCCCCTCACTGTATATTTCCAGGAGAAAATAAAATGGCCTTCAGAAATTGCCATAGAGAAAAGATAAGAAATGTCCTAAACCTGCGTGCAAACCACTATCCAGTGAAGGATGCCCATGTGCTGTTCACATCCTTGTTTCCCGCTATTAGAGGAGATCCTACAGAAGGAGGCAGAAGGAAGGGGGATGAAGTGGCAGGGAAATCCAGCCATCAGAGCCAGCAATCAGAGACACTGAAACAGGGCTGGTTCAAAATGGTGTCTGCTTGGAATCACTGTCTCTCCCCTCTTCTCTCATTTTTAAATTGCTTGAAAGTTACTCTACTGCTTGCAAGTACTGTTTTATGAACTCAAATCACCATGGCACAAAGATACACCACTGTCCATGAGAGTTCACAGTCTGAGTTGCTAGGATAGCATGGCTTGGATTCATAGTACAGCAAGTGAAAAAGGTAATGCTTCAGCGCTAAAAGGTTCCCCATTTTGGTGATTTACATTCTTTGGGGAAAGGATATTCAAAAACTTCATGGAAATGTGCTTCACAAAGAACATGGAGTTTACCAAGCACAATTCCTGAGAGGTGATAAAGGAAATAAAAGTATCACAACAACACTTGAGCAGTGTCTGAAGAAAATAATTAAGAAGAAAGAAACAAGCCTGTCATTACAAACTGGGGCAAAGTATCCGAATTCACTGAAAAACAAAACAACACCATTTCTCTTAATTTTTTAAAAAATTTTTTAATGTTTATTTACTTTTGAGAGAGAGAGAGAGAGAGCAGGGGAGGGGGAGAAAGAGAAGGAGACACAGAATCCAAAGCAGGCTCCAGGGCCTGAGCTGTCAGCACAGAGCCCGATGCACGGCTCAAACTCACAAGCTGTGAGATCATGACCCGAGCTGAAGTCGGACACTTAACTGACTGAGCCACCCATGAGCCCCCCATTTCCCTTACTTTAGAAATCAACTGTTAAGACAACAGCCCCTAGCAAGGGACAGCCCCTAGACCAGTGGTTCTCAAATTAACTTTCAGAAAGCAAGGTGGGTTCCCAAAGTTCCATGTTGACACCGAGCATTTAAGCAGCCCTGACTTCAAACAGTAAACCCTGCAGGCCCAGGCAGGCCCATGCAAGGTGTCCAGTCTACCACAGCACTGGAAGTGACCGGTAATACATGAGCCAGCAACTCCAGCCTCTCATTTAACATTATGTGACATTATTATCCTCTCCTGATTTACGAAGTTTCAGGATGGAAAAATCCCTTCTATAAATTAACCTGCAATTTTCTGATCCTCCATTAGCACTGCTGTTGAAGGCACTTCTGTGTCTCAAAGGGCTGTCCCATCTAGAGACAACTTAGAATTCAACTGTTTTTAGATTTTATGAAGAGTCTAAAAAGACTCCTTAATCAGCTGATATGGTGAGGAATCTGGTGCCTGTAAAGTCCTGTCAAAGGCTACGATTGCCACAGATGTAAAGGAAAAATATTTTGAAAACCATTTAGTCTGTTTTCTTCCATGGCAAATAGTTGGTAACCTATAAAGCCATGTACACAAATAAGAGTAGCCAGGGCTACATTTTGAATAGTGTGAGAAATTCAAAAGTAGTTCTTATAAAGTACTAAGTAATTTATAATATGAGGTAATTACCCAGGTCCTACCATCCATATCTTCTAAACCAGTATAGCAGGTAAACATCTAGGATGAGGTCACAAAAGTGAGAATGGCAACAATGGCACAGAGCTTTAAAGCTTTTTAAAAAATCTTTAGTAAAATGAAACCTTGGGGTTTTTTTTGTTTTCTTTTTGTTTTAAGTATGCTCCATACCCAGTGTGGAGCCCAATGCAGGGGTTGAACTCATGACCCTGCTATGACGACCTAAGCTGAGATCAACAGTCAGATGCCTAACCAACTGAGCCACCCAGGCACCCCTAAAATGAAAGCTTCCATAAAAGTTCAACATATAAAATGGACAGACCTCTGGAAATTATATATGAAAGAAGAGATCAATGTCCAGAATATATGAAGAACTCCCACAATTCAAAGACAGAAAGAAACAAAGGAAGAAAGAAACCCCCAGTTTTAAAAAACTGGACTAAGGACTTAAATAGGTATCTCTCGAAGATAAAATGGCCAGGAAACATATGAAAAGATGTTCAAATCATTAATCATTATAGAAATGCAAATCGAAACCACAATGAGATACTATTTTACACCCATTAGGGTGACTTACTTACAAAATACAAAAAATAGCAAGTAATGGTGAGAGTATAGAAAAACCAAACCCCTGCACATTGCTGGTGGGAATACTAAATAGTGTAGCTGCTGTGGAAAACAGTATGGCGGATCCTAAACAGTTAAACACTGAATTACCAAATGACCCAGCAATTCCACCTCTCTCTTTCTCTTTATACACTTACACACACACACACACACACACACACACACACACAAAAGATTTGAAAATAGGAACTCAAATGGGTATTTGTATACCCATGTTCATATTGGCATTATTCACAACAGCCAAAAGGTGGAAACAACACAAATGTCCATTAAGAGATGAATAAATACACAAAATAAATACAATGGAATATTATTCAGCCTTAAAAGGAAGAAAATTCTGATACATACATGCATGAGCCTTGAAAACATTATGCTAAGAGAAATAACCCAGACATGAAAGGACAAGTATTATATCATTTCACTTATAGGAGATACCCAGAGTAGTCAAACTCACAGAAGCAGAAAACAGAATGGTGGCTGTCAGGCGCTGGGTGGGGAATTATTTAATGGATACAGAGTTTCTGTTTGGGAAGATGAAAAGGTTCTGGAGATGGATGGTGGTGATAGTTGCAGAACACTATGAATATAATTAATGCCGCTAAGCTATATATTTAAAAAACAGTTAAAAGGGTAAATTTTATGTCATGTATATTGTGCTACAATTACAAAAATAAACACAGACTTGGAGTGGCTCTGGTCAAAGCAGGGCCTGGAGTATATCCTATGTCCCTGCCATGTCCTCTTCTCCAAGCCCCTCCTCAGAATAGTCCTGCACACAATGCTGGTTGTCTACCTGACAGCCCTAACCCTTCCAACTGCTTCTTTGTTAACAGAATCAGTTAATCGAGGAATCTCTCAGCATGAGTCTTGGGGAAGCTGGGATGTGCCCCAACGCCGTGGGTGAACATCTTGATTAATGTAGACCAGTAAATCAAAAACATTTTCAGGATCCTTTCATATCCTAAAACATTACTAAGGACATTACTGAGAGGCTTTTGTTAATGTGGGTTATATTTATCAATATATACCACACTAGAAATTAAACCTGAAAAAAAAATTTAAGACCCAAAACTATACACACATACATTCCATTAGCTGCTAGAGCAATGAGATCATCATACGTCATGTAACCTTTGACTCCACGGTCGATTAGTGAGAAAATGAGAGTGGATAATGCAAATAATGTCTTAGCATTATTATGAAAATAGTTTCATCCTATGATCCTCGTGAAAGGGAATCAGGGATACCCAAGGTTTCCTGAGTCACATTTTGAGAATGGCTGGTGTATGCAGACCAGTCATGGCATTTCCATTTGCCCTCCTACCAATGCAGGAACAGCCAATGTTAGTCTACATAGAACAATGAGAACTGAGCTTCGGGCTGGAAGGTTTCTGACAGAGTCTTTCTCAACCTAGAATAAATTCACATTTTTTTTTTGTATTAGACACTGTGGTCTCCATGTGACACTTAGAATGGCAGTAGTCGCCTTGGGACCCAGCAGTAAGTAAGCCTGAGAGCACAGCTGAGGCAATAAAGTAGTCAACCTTGGAATTTTATTTTCCTTTTGGTTTAAGCCACACTTTGTTGGGTTTTCTGTTACTTGCGGTCAAACACATCTTAACTGGTACATCTCCTCAGAACCTAGGAGTTCTGAAAAGCACTGCTGTACACAGTACCTGGCACACAGAAACTCAATAAATATTTGAACAAATGTGTGAATATAAACCCACTAAGGCTACTGCAGAGGAGAGACTAAGATAAAATTTGAACTGATTTTGTGTTGATGGAAGCCCGTGTAGCTCCCAGATTGTCAACATTTCAAACAAAGCTCATTTAAAACCTCGTGGTATCAAAGTGGATGTGTATCATACCTGTCGGGGGCCAAAAAAGTTAGAAATTGCTTTCCTATGGTCTGTCCCATCTCCAAGCCAGAGGTATGAGAGGTTAAGTCTATACATGCCAAATATGGCCCATAACCAAAGTGGCAAACTGATTAAAAAAAACAAAAAAACCCAAAAAACACTACTTTTTTTTCCATTTCCTCTGAGCATGAATCAACTGAAGTCACTTCTCCCATGAAGTAAGCACCAAACAGATTTAAGGACAGAATGCTACAAAATACACTTTATGAAAGAAGAAAAAGACAAATTAAATACCTAGCCTTCAATTAATGTCATCAACTAGGGGCACAATGCCCTTATCAGGAAATATTTAAAACCTCCAGGAATATAATCAAATCTAAAATTAAGAAATTTATGTTCAACTATGCTTAAGGTTGACAACATTCTTCCTCTGCCTTACTGAAAGCCTGATACCAGTATTTTTAATTTACTAAAAAGTAATGTTTCTTTGTTTCACTAAGTAAGAGTGATCAATTTGCCCCTGTGTTTGTAACTTTTAAAAAATCACAATAATATATTCTTGTTTCCACATGAAGGGCTTAAGAAATGATATTTTTTCTCTAAAAACAATGAGGTTTTAAGAAAAGTTCCACTAGGAGGAGCTGGCTTTTTCTCTGTTGAGTCAGCAGTGTTTCTCCTCAAGATGGTCTAATCAAAAACACAGACGTGAAATTTGCAGATAATTTCAAACAAACCTCAATCATAAACAAAACTAGGTCTAAGGAATCAGAGGAGTCAACTGCAATCCAGGTGCAGAGTGTACGCACTCCTCAGATGACTTTGCAAAGAATTAAGGAAATTTAATCTAGCAGATAACTGTCTAGGGATTTATGGAGGTCCATTCTCCAGCCCATGTCCCCAGTCATGTGAAGAAAAGAGCTTGCTCTCCAGACCTAGCTTCCAAGGAGAAACAGCCCTTCATGATAGTGTGTGTTTTTTGGATCTACTAAGACAGAGACCCCTGACTTTGTTCTCCATCAGAGCACTAAAGAGCAACGAATGGGACTCAAAAAAATACCAGTCTTGGGGCACCTGAGGGGCTCAGTCAGTTAAGCGTCTGACTTCAGCTTAGGTCATGATCACGCAGTTCGTGAGTTCAAGCCTCACGTCGGTCTCTGTTCTGACAACTCAGAGCCTGGAGCCTGCTTCTGATTCTATGTCTCCCTCTCTCTGTGCCCCTTCCCGCTTGCGCTCTGTCTCGCTCTCTCAAAAATAAAACAAAAAACATTAAAAAAAAATTTTTTTTTAAATGCCAGTCTTCCCACATACATTCTGTTAGGAATAAATAGTGGTTACTTCCTTTCCTTGCATTCTTGTCCTCAACTGTCTTATCTTACAGCAAGACTGTGGTGTTCAATGAGACCACAAGTTTAACAAATGGGCTGAGGGGCACATTAGATATTAAAATATTAGAAATCTTCTTACCTTTGTCACTGGTGACTCAGCTCTAAGTTATTCTGCCTCTTCCCACCCTTGGTTGTACTCATAATTTATTACTAAATAAACAAAAACAAAAAATCCCACAAATTTATTGGGAGACAACTTTATGACAGAAACTCTCAAAAACATTGAAAGTAAAAAGATGGCAGTATAATTCCTTGCTCTCAAGCAACCTGTTGTTAATGAGAAAATCAGGATCTATAAACAGAAAAAACATAATCCCTTACGGGAAGGGCTGGGAAAAAGGAAACAGGGTGCTACAAGGAACATTGAGTAGGGGCATTTCACCTGGCACGGGGGTGTCAGACGCTTCCAGGTAGAAAGGATGCCTAAGCTAAGTAAAACCATGAAGTATGAGCAGGGGTGAGCCAGGCAAAAACATAAAAACCAAACACAGGATGTTCCTACACTGCATAGGAAGAGTTACCCCTGATCCCTGTTGCTCAAACTTGAAGAAAAAAACTGCTGGGGGCTCTCAGAGCTGTTTTAGACGGCTTTTAAAAGATGCTTTTTAAAAGCTAATTTAAAGATACTTTTAAAAAGCTAACTGAAAAAGAATTTTTATCCTGTACTAATAAGTACAAAACTAGTAAAACCATTATGCTTATATAGCTCTTATACATCTACAAAATCTTTACATGCACAAATACCAACAAATCTACAAAATGAATAAAATTTCAATCAACAAAATGAATCCAATGTGATCAATGATTCAGGTTACTGAATCTCACTTGGACTGGTCATGTAAACTTGGTACTGGCTACCAAAAGCTACCAGCAGCTTCTGTTATTTGCTGGTCCTACCATAAGTGGGGATGCCTTAATTCGCCCTTTTCTCTTTTTGAACTACTGTGAAACAGCAATCTCTCACTCAGCTCAAACGTATTATTTACCTTTTTACCTCTGTTTGTTTTCAATATCTAAAAGGAGTGCTATTTAGTGCCACTACAAACACAGCTGCAGGCACTGACATCTTAAGACACTATTTAGTTAGAATTGTGGGCATTTAGGTGTTTGGGAACAATTGGATTTTTAAATTAACATCCAAATGAAAAATAAAAGGTGAAATCCTTGCAGAGAACCATAGAATCCTAATAAATCCCACCTGCTTAATCCTACTCATCTTTTGGGGTCTACAAGGCTCTGAAGGAGAAGTTTAAATAACCGTATGCTATGGGTCACTGAACTCACACAAAAAAGCATTTTTGTGGTTAGCTTTTAGTGCTATGTAAAACCAAATATCTCACTTTATTTCCTTTAATCCCTCAGCCCACATGACTTCCAGTTAAGATGGCACAGTAAATTTACTCTGATGGATCCTCTCTACTCCAAACATACAGCACAGAGAGGGGAAACATAAGAAGAGAAAACCAAAAGGATGCAGGCAAGCTAACAAACAATATAACTATTGCTGTAAAATAGACATGGGGCAGAAACTCAAAGAGGAAAGTCCTCGAACTGAAAGCCTTGAGCCTTCTAAGATCACGATTCAGGCACTAAAACTGGAAATATGAATCCTACACGGTTCTGAGGCTAAACATAATCCACAAAGAGTCAGACCTAGCAAAGCTGTGTGACAGCACAGTCAAGGTGATAACTGGAGGAGGAGACCCCTCCATTCCTGAAAGAAGGTTGGCAGCTCCTTGTTTCATATGGAGCAGTGACATAAGGAGGAAGGAGGACACAGGCCAACCAGCGATCAGGAACCCAATGAAACAGCCTGTGATTGCCCAAGTATAAACCACCACTGCAGGTCTAGAGTGGGGCTCTGTGGAAGCCACCCAAGACAACTCCAAAATAGCTACAAAGAGTGAGCAAAGAGGAAAGAAGTGGAAAATGAGTAAATGAATAAAAACAATACAAAATAGATCTCAAACAAATCATGCCCTTCAACCAAAGTTCTAAAGTACATGAAGAAATCTAATGCTAATAAAGGCAACTAACAAAGTCAGTCATCAGGCCACTAATTCACTTCAGATGAAATTAATATTACAAAACAGTCCAATAAAATAAGTATATTTAAGATGCTTTTAGAAAGCTAATTGAAAAATAAATAAAAATTATAAAACAAGAAGGCAGAATTAAAATAAGAGATGGTTAAAAAGAATCAATTAGAAATTATGTGAAGGATATAGTCATAAAAGTTTAAAAACTCAGTAAATAAGATACCTCAGACTGAACAGAATTGAAGAAAGACTTGGTCAACCTGAAGATAATATTAAGGAATTTACTCAGAATGCAGCCCAGAAAAAAAAAGAGAAAAAATGAAAAGCAGTTAAGAAACCTGAGTGATAGCTCCACAAACACCTAAGAGGTGTCACAGAAAAAGAAAGTGAAGAGAGTTCAGAAGAGAAGCAATGTTTAGAGATAAAAGCTAAGAATGTTCAAGAAATACCTGAGTTCTCAGATTAAAAGCACATTCTGAATACTAAGATAATTTTAAAAAACAAGCAGATAACTAAATAAGTCAATAACAAATCTACACAAGTTAAAGTATTAATTATAAAAAGAAAATCTCAAAAGCTACAAGAGAGTGTCCTGAACAACCATTGGATCTGCTGGGTCATGAATCTCAACAGGCTGGCTGCCAGCACTGCAGTCAGGGCCAGCCAAGTTCAATGGGGAGACAACAGGAATCAGCAGCTCAGGTGAGCACACCCAGCAAGCATTTGCCTCTTACTTAATGGCTGGTAAACACAAGGTGAAGCAACTGTTTTTCACTTTTAGAGACAACCCCAAGAAACTTCCTGAAAAAGCAGAACCCTAAATATTTTTGGCAACTACTGGCAATAAGAGATTTGTCCTGCTTGGATAGCTGGATTTAAATTTCTCTTCCTTGCCCACTACACTTCTGCCAGCAGCACCAAATGTGGACTTCACTAGATACCTTGCTCACCATCATGATATTGCAACCAACTCCGAACAAAAGATCTCAATATATAGCAAAAGAAGTGAGGCAAAGGACTGATGCCAACCAGGTTCACTGTCAGCTATAGTTATCACTGGCTGCTATTTGAACTCAAAGTTTTTCATCCATATTTCTTCATCATTTACAAATTTCTCTACCACATATTTAATTTTATTGCATTTAATTTTACATTTAAATTTAACTATTTAAATTTAATAAACTTCCTTTACTGAAGCTAAAGGAAAGGAAAACAAAGAAACAAGAATGCCTGAGTTATCTGGAAAGGAACTTGATGTGGAGGTCACCGATGATTTACAATTTAAAAAAAATGGTCATAGAAAACTGGTAACACAACACATATCATGGCTGTTTGAATAAAAACTAGAGCCACAACATTTTTGAAAGGTTAGTAAACCCCTCAGTTAGGTTCTCCTGGAAAGCAGAGCTCAGGTAGCTTTAGAGAAGGTACAGACCTGAATTCACCTCATTTCCAGACAAAGGAAAAAATCTCTCACAAAAAAGCACCCATACGCTGCTATCCAAGTGATGCACTTGGCAGTGACCCACAGGATCAACAGGGACAAGGGCCCTAGAACTACCCACCGTGGTCTCAGAACCTCTCTAAAACCTATGTTACATTATGGCACAAGAGCACCACCTACTGAAATAGTTCCAAGGGTTAAAAGGGTTAGTCCATTTGTTTAAAAAAAGGGTTATATATACCTATCTCTACCCAACTGTCTACCCTGGCTTCAAAAAAATATGACCATGGAGGGATGGATGTCAAATTATTTCAACACAACTGGCTGTCTCTTTCTCTTAAAACTTTAACCTCCTCAGAAAGAAACAGTATGCCTTCTCCTTGCTCCTCCCATTTTTGCTTTAATAACCATAGTAAAACAAATCTTTCCAGTACAATGTCCTCTTTTCCCTCCTATGCATCTTCAGTTATCTTAGTGAATACTGCTACTTCTAGATCTCGTCCCCTACTAGTTTTCCAAGAAGCTGACAAAAACTCAAGGGGAGAAGCTGCAGTAGTTCTAACAGATCTGGGAAGGATATATGTAAAGTCAAGTCCCTCAGTTAAGTCTTTCATTTTAAACCCAAATGGGGAATTGTGCTTTTTCAATTCACTCAAAGATGGTTATAATATAGTACCCCCCACCCACCCTGAAGGAGTTTAAGATGAACATAAAGTTTCTACACCAGCAAAGCTGGAAGCCAAATAATCTATTAGTAAACAGGAAATAGTATGTAAGGAAGATGATTTATGGGATAAGTAACACGCAGGGTAGAGTGGATTGTTTCTGCTATGCTGTACACATATAGAATACAACTAAAACCATGGCAAACAAACAAACAAACAAACAAACAAACAAAAACAAGAGTTCCTTCTAGAGCCCTTTATGGCTTGTGTGAAACACCAAGGTATTGCCAATTACAAAAACGCTGACATAGCCTGACTTGAACAATTAGTATAAATTCTAGCCTGTATGTCATTCCCTTTGTTATACTTTATCGATCTGCTGGAGGGCACTCTATTTATGAGCCATTATATGCATGACCTCTACTATGCCTTAGCTGTAATAAAAAAGCAGCAGCTTGTGTTTATTCCCAATCATGTTGCACACCCTCTCATCCAGTCCTAGATCCAGAGCACTCTCATGAAAATAGGGAAAAGATCTCTACACAGCACAGTCAACGAAGAAAAACATATACCCCCCAAAATACCAGTCATCTGATACCTACAGAAGTATAGATTTGTTCATATGTAAATCACAGAAACTTCGAAACAAAATAAATGTCTGTATTCGATTTCAATTACCTCACAAGGGGGTAAAAACACTTATAAAAACTCCAGTCACAGTTCTCTAGTGCATAAACGGCGATGCTAAATGCAGTTTGTACTACTCTTGTGTGTTTGCTAATGCCCCATGGCAAGGGGCAACCAAGAGCGTTGCAAGGAGGATAAATCTACTGAATGTGAAAATCTCAGGGAAGAGACCTATTGAAAAAGAATGAAGTTATGCAGGGACAAAAATTCTAAGATAAGGAGCAACTGGTAAGTTGGCATTAATATAGCAAACAACAACAACAACAAAACCAACAACTTGGGATTCATGGCCCCATAGGATTTTTTTTTTAAAGCATAATATTGGGTAAAAGACCATAATATTAGAATACACTAACAGAGATCTAGCAAAATTTAGCAAGCCTTCCAGATTTGACCCATTTTTGGTCCTTATTAGAATTTTAGGTGTAGTAGACATTTGTGGTTACCTGTCTAGCACCCATTATCTACCTTCTTGCTTCCTAACAAGACTTGTAATTTTCTAGCCAGCAGATTTTGGGGAGACAAAAATGGGTTCTGATTGGGTTAAAGCAATGATTCATGCTACAGCACACTAAGTAAATCACTATAAGACAGTATTTCCACATTATGTTTCAGATAAAGAATGGAAGTATTCTTGTGGTCCTATGGAACAGAAAGGTTTAAAAACTGGTTTTAACTATGCCATCTCATTTGTAGTAGGCTAAATAGTGATGCCCAAAATTTATGTCCCTGTCCTAAGCCCCACAGCTTATGAATATTACCCTTAAGAAGTCCGGGAGCTACAGGTAGAAATCAGTGATCCAGCCCAACCCTTTCATTTCATAGAAGAGGTAATAGGGTGCAGAGAGTTGAAGTACTTTCTTAAGACTATCTCCATTTGGTTGGAGTCCCAGCAAGAACAGAATCCAGGTCTCCTAGCACCTACTTCAGCAATCTCCCTGAGGTTATATAAAGAAACTGAAGAAAACTGTGATAACTAAAGAGGCAGAAAAGGACAGAAATTTTTACTGTTTTGAGAAAAGATGAAATGATAGGCATTCTTTAGCCTAGAAAATGGAAGAGTAGTGAATGAGCTAATAAATGCCAGCAAGTAAAGAAAACATTGACAAAAGGCTACTCCATATACACTTACTTTGCACTGATAATCAAACCTTGGTTTTCTATCTCTCTTTGTGTCTTACAATCCAGAGTCTTCAAGATTTTAATTCTATAAGAATCTATTTTACTACTGGCACTACATCTCAGTTGTAAAACAAAAACCCACACAACTAGATTGAGTCAAATGGGGAAGGGAAATGTTATGAAAATGCTACAACAAAAGATCTCAAGGATACTCAAGGAAAGAAAACAAAGTTAAGCTGGACCAAATGAAAACTGGGACTAGAAACTCTTGTCACCATTGCTCATGGGTCTCCACATGTGTCCTCCACTGTCAGCTCCTCTGTGTAGACCACCTTCCTCTACTGACTCATCACTTTTGATCCCCCTGGCTTGCACATGTTAAGTTATGTAAGTTTATGGTATAGTTTGGAGCCTGGTCACAGCTCTAGGTGATCTTTCAGCACAAAGATTCATCATCATTTCATTAACTCAGTATCTCAAGGTCCCCATTTTCAGGGAAGAGAATCTAGTGGGCTCAATTCAGCCAATGGAATCTCTAGATTGGTTTCCACCAGATCACTTGCTCATCTGGCAAAGATTGGTGATCAATGGGTAGTAAAGTCTGGGCAGATTCTTCAAAAAAGGGTGCAGCAGGGAGGAAATGATAAGCATGTACATTAAGGTACCCAAGAAATATATAGCTCTTTTAGGTAAGGCTATGTAGGAAGAACATACCATTTCTGTATTTGAGATCTGTACAAGAAGTGACTGTAACCTGTAAACAGAGAACAGGAACCATTTTTAAATCTTCTTCTAGCTCTATGGGCCTAGAGCAAAACCTTGCTACTTAGGGCTGTATTATCAGACTTTATCACTTGTCCAGAAGTACCTCTAACTAGCAGACCATCAAGGAAATCTCAGGAAATAAAAGCATATCTCTTTTATACAATATATGCTGACATGCTACCATTTGGAGAAAGAATGGAGAGAAAGGAATAAAAGGAAGATATCAGCAGTCCTTTAGTTAAGGAGAAACTCTTTGAACTACATTATGATCAAAGTACATATAGTTCAACAGTTCAACACAGGAGTGAAATTATAACAGAACTGGTTCCATAAGTAATTTTATTTAAAAAAAAAATGTTTTTTTCAACATGTATTTATTTTTGGGACAGAGAGAGACAGAGGATGAACGGGGGAGGGGCAGAGAGAGAGGGAGACACAGAATCGGAAACAGGCTCCAGGCTCTGAGCCATCAGCCCAGAGCCCGACGCGGGGCTCGAACTCACGGACCGCGAGATTGTGACCTGGCTGAAGTTGGACGCTTAACCGACTGCGCCACCCAGGCGCCCCCCATAAGTAATTTTAAAAATAAAAGCAAAAGGCTCACAGAGGTGGAGGGGAAGGGAGGATGAACAGGAAGAGTACAGAGGATATTTAGGACAGTGAAACCAATCTGTATTCTATAATGATAGGTACATGTCATTATTCATTTATCTAAACCTATAGAGTTACCACCTCAAGAGTGAACCTTAAGGCAAACGATGCACTTTGGATAATTATGATGTGTCAATGTAGATTCATCAATTGCAACAAATGTACTACTCTGGTACAGGATGTCAATAGTGGGGGAAGTTATACATGTGAGGGGGACAGGATATATAGGAACTCTGTACTTCCTGCTTCATTTGGTTGTAAACCTAAACCCACCACACTCACTCCCATCTGTAAGAAAAGGGTATTTAAAAAGGCCATGGTGGCAGGGCTACTCTGGACCAACAAAATTCAAAACTACTCTAAACTCTGTGGGCATAAAGAACAGAAATATCAGAGGAGACTGAGAAAGATCTCAACTACATCTGGCAGGAGCCACAGCCCTCACACCCTATATAATAAAATTAATCAGTTCTCTGAGTTCCAATTTCATACAGCCAGATGCTTGGTTTCTCTAGACAGGATAATTCACAGAAGTTGCACTGTGAGGTATTATCTGCTTCCAAGTCTAGAATGTGAACTCTTCAACCACCAGGAAATTAAATACAAAAGTTTTTATTGGTTCTCCCCCTAACTCTACCCCCAAGGTAATATGCATTTTCAATGTCAACTAAGAATTTCAGAGCAGAGATCTCCTCTCACATCTAACATATGAAGTTTTTTTTGTTGCTTTGTTTGTTTGTTCTTAAAGAAGTTCTCATCTTGACTTAGACTATGAGATAATCTAACAGTACCATATGGCCTCCGGCATTATTAATTCCACAAGCTGACTTTTCTTTAAACTTTTCCTCTAATAGATGCTTCTCTTTCTGTCACAGGGAACCTGGTCTTTCTCTTACCCTACCCTGCATCATCTTCAAGACCACTCATTTAGGGGCAAGGTAATCTTAAGTAACAGCTTGATTATGTATGTATGTATGTACATAGCCTAAGTCTTAATAAAGTTCTACTGTTCATTCCTTGTTATACCCCAAGAACTATACTTGGTCTGGCAATCTTCAAAAGGTTTAACTATATCCACTTGGGGGGGATTTCAAAAAAATAACTAAGTCAAGAAACAGTATGAGTTACTTTGCCTACTAACTGTGAGGAAAGATCTTGACAAATGTCCACTAGCTAAAAAAGCATAATTGTAACATTTGGTTAACTAAAGTTAAGTTTTGAGAATAAACTAGTCCATACATAATTTTGTCTACATTTTCTTGTTTCTATGCTTCCTTCCATATAGTACAGATTTCCTCCTTTAAGTATCTGGGAAGAAAAGATCCAATGAAAGTACAAAATGTTTACATGGTATTTTCCTGGGTTTTACCCTTTATTTGCATTGGAAAAAGAAATTTACCAAACCATACTCTCAGTCAGCTAAAACAATTCCCAAGCACCATTTCTGAGAGATATTTATAGGGACTCCTTAGTCAAGAGGTTCAGGGGTCACACGAGGGTTCTAATTCTATGCTGTAACCTCTCTTAGGGCATCTCAGTACACCATAACTTAACTCTGAGAAGTCCAGCATTCACACGGTCATTCAAGAAACATTTGTTAAGTGCATACCATGTGCCAGGCACTGTGCCAGAAATTAGTGATAAAATCTCAATCTCAAGCATAGTCCTTTGCCTCAAGGAGTCTTAGAGAGTGTTTTTTAAATTGCAAGTTGTGAGATCAATTAATAGCAACCAAGCAATTTTTTTTAATGAAGTAAAAGACAGAATAGAAAATACTACAGTATATCATCCATAGAAACAGCAAGTGTGCTTGGTGAAACTTTTGTAAAAAAATAATACATATATGTATGTGTTCAAGATAGGATATATGTATATTTCTTATGGAACATAATTGAAAAATTTTTAAAAACTCTGCTCTAGCAGAAGAACTATATTACACAAGAAATGATAATATAATGTATTTTATAAAAGAGTAAGTAGGGGCGCCTGGGTGGCGCAGTCGGTTAAGCGTCCGACTTCAGCCAGGTCACGATCTCGTTGTCCGTGAGTTCGAGCCCCGCGTCAGGCTCTGGGCTGATGGCTCAGAGCCTGGAGCCTGTTTCCGATTCTGTGTCTCCCTCTCTCTCTGCCCCTCCCCCGTTCATGCTCTGTCTCTCTCTGTCCCAAAAATAAATAAACGTTGAAAAAAAAATTAAAGAGTAAGTAGAGGATACTATGGGAACATCAACGAACATTCCCCAAACTTTTTTGAGCCTAAACACATTATCACTTCACACTTGTTAAAAACCTATGGAAAAAAGGATCTACTTCCAGCATGACAGTGTGAGGAGTTCTGCTGATCTGCTCCCCCCGAAACTGATGAAAACTGTTAAAACAACAACTATTTAAAGTTTCTGGAAATGGTCCAAGGATAAATAGCAAATGAAAAAAATGTATCTATTCAAGAAAATCAATGAAAATTTGATAAGAAAGAGTCTGTGATATTTGAACCAAGAACACTTCCTCTCTCCTCTCAGTTCAGCAAGAAGACACTCCACACTACAACAGCCAGAACAGCTCCCTCTCCCTCCAGCTACTAGCCAGAAGGGCTTTCTTTCAGGGGAACTACTGCCAGCCACCTGTTACTGAGGCTAAGTCCCAAAGGAGAATGACTATTAGGTGGAGGCTCCCTTCTTCCACCCAGACCCCACTTGTGAAATGACAGCTCTAACTTGAGTGTGTCACACTGAAAATAATGAGGCCCTAAACACTCCTGCCCCCGTGGTTCCACACCAGGACTGGCAGCTGACTAGACCTCAGGCTGCTGCACCTACACTAAGCATTCACCTCCTGGAGCAAGAAGGTCACTCAGAGAGAAGCTTTTCATTATCACCACCCCAGCTCCAGAGCCCTGGCTCAGAGACTTTGCCAGAAGGGGGAAGCAGGCCATAACAGATAGCTTCTAATCCCTACCCAAAGGAACTTATTTCATTTGCAACAAAGTGTAGAGAAGTTCAAGCCTAAGTGTGTTTGCAAAACAGTAAAAAGACTGTGGTGAAAGGCAACTGGGAGGAGATTCAAGATACACGCTAAACTGCAGGCCAGCTAGTTTGCAGGAAAGAACTGGAAATAAGTTGAGAAGCCCTCCTGGGGTTGGAACAAATATCAAACACTGACCTTAGAAATGATTCCTTCAAAGAAGACACAATTTGACAGGATTCATTTATAGAGCAATTTATATCTCCAAGCATTATTAAAAACAATAGGGTAATTATCCAGCTATCAGTGGAGCACAACAGCTGGGTGAAGTCAGAGAAAGAGTTTAGGAAAGCCCTACCATTATCACTATCATCCCAGGGCAACTATGGACATATCCAAAGCAGCTGAGGAGCAACATAAGAGACTTAACACTGTAGGAAGTGAAACAGACTAGCCAGTTAATAAATAAATAAACAAACAAATAACATAACAAGTCCTGAAAGGGAGCAGTAAAGGACAACCAGTGCCCAGGACTGGTACAGTATATTACATGAAATGTCCAATTTCCCACCAAAAAATTATGAGGCATGCAAACAAACAAGAAAGCATGACCCATACCCAGGGAAAAAAAGCAAGCAACAGAAACAGCTTGTGAGAATAATAAGATGTTGATTTATCAGAAAAAGATTTCAAAACAATGATTATGAACATATTCTCAAAACTACAGAAAACAATAGCTAAAGGAGGAAGGTATGATGACAATATTGCATCAAATAAATTATATCAATAAACAGATAGATGTTACAAAAAAGAGCCAAATGGAAATTGTGGGGTTGAAAAATACAGTAACAGAAAAAAACAAAAAAATCTCATTAGAGTGCTTCAACAGATTTGAATTGACAGAAGAATAAGCAAATTTCAAGATATAGAAATCAAGAGAGAGATAACAGAGTAAAAAGAATGAAGAAAGATGAAGAAAGCCTCAGAAGAATGTATGACATCATTAAGTGCACCAACATACTTGTAATGAGTACCACAAGGAGCGGATAGAAAGAAGAGGGAAAAAAAATCATTCAAAGAAATGGTTAAACCTTATCAAATGTACTGAAAAAAAAAAAATCCAAGAAGATCAACAAACTCCAAGCATTATAAATGCAAAGAGATCTACAAATGGACATGTCATAATAAAAACGATGAAAGTCAAGGGCAAGAAAAAAATCTTAAAAGGAGCAAGAGAAATATAACCCATTACTTACAAGGGAACCCCAGTAAGATTAACAACAGACTTCTCAGCAGAAATGATACAAGTCAAAAGAGAATGGGATAACACATTCAAAATATTCGAAGGAAAATCTGTCAACCAAAAATTTCATATCCAGCCAAATTATCTTTCAAAACTTTATATGAAAAAAAGACTTTCCTAGATAAACAAAAACTGAGATAACTTGCTCCTAAAAGACGTACCTTACAAAAAATATGAAAGTAAGTTCTTAAGACTGAAAGCAAGTAACCACAGAAGGTAATATGAATCCACATAATAAAACAAGAACACCACTAAAAGTCATTATAAATGCATATTCTTCCTGGATATCATAAGTGACATAAGTATCAACTGTATGAAACACTATGTACATGTCATTAGGCCAGTAACATACAAAAATAAGATATATGTGATATATTTGCTAATACCAGTGCAAATGAGGTATATAGGAACACAGTTATATGAGGCCAAAGAAATTACTACATATGGTAAAGTAGTATCTATAACAATACATTTTTGGGTTTATAACATTAAAAGACGCAATGTGTGTAGCTTTTTGTGTTGGAGGAGAAGGGAACAGCGCTATATAGGAATAATGCGTCTATATACTGCTGAATAGGAATTACTCTGGTATAAATTGGAAGCTGATTTTGATAAGATATATATGGTAAGCCCTAGAAAACCACTAATAAAAATACTCAAAAAGTATAGTGAAAACACCATTTAAAAAAGTTAAAAGGCTATATTTAAAAATATTCACTTAAGGTAAAAAAAAAATGCAATAAAGGACAAATAAAAAGGACAAGAGACATACAGAGAATACAAAGTAAATGTGTCAAAAATAAATCCAACTATGGTTGACCCATGAACAACATAGGGGGAGAAGGGATAACACATGCAGTTGAAAATCTGCATATAACTTCTGACTCCCCAAAAACTACCATTGACCAGAGGCCTTATAGATAGCATAAACAGTTGATTAACACATATTTTATACACTATATGTGTTATATACTGTATTCTTATAATAAAGCAAGAAAAAAGTTTATTAAAAATCATAAGAGAAAATACATTTACAGTATTGTACTGTATTTATAAAAAACACACCTATAAGTGGACCCATTGTAATTCAAGGTCAACTATATATGGGTAACATCACTGAATGTGATGGAATAAACAATCCAACCAAAAGTCTGAGATTATCAGACTGTACAAAAACATATAAAAAATCTATATGTAGCCTACAGAAGACATACTTTATAGATTCAAAATACAAGTAGATTGGGAGTTAAAAAAAAAATGGAAAAGATGTATCATGAAAACATGCAAAAACAAGAAAGGTGGCATGACCACACTGATATTAAAGAAAATAGACTTTTTTTTTAAGATTCTATTTTTTAAGTAATCTATGCATCCACTGTGGGGCTCAAACTTACAATCCTGAGATCAAGAGTTGCATGTGCTAACAACTAAGCCGGACAGGCACCCTACAAAACAGACTTTAAAATTTAAAAATGTTAATAGAGATAAAAAAAGATATTTATAATGATTAACGTATCAATTCATGAAAAATATATAAGAAGTATAAACATGTGCAGCTAACAGAGCACCAAAGCTCATAAAGCAAAAACTGACAGATATGAAGGGAGAAATAGATACTTTAATGTTAATAATTGAAGACTTCAAAGCTTCACATTCAGTAATACATAGAATAACTAGACAGAAGATCATTAAGGAAACACTAAAATAACACTATAAACCAACTAGACTAAGAGCCAATTATAGAGCACTTCACCCACCCAAAGGACATATACTTCTGAAGGTCACATGGAACATTCTCCAGGACAGACCACATGCTAGGGAATATACCTCGCTAACAAAAGACACACACACACACACACACACACACACACACACACACACACCTTAATATATTTATAAATGGATAGGTAATATAAAGAATATTCTGTGACCACAAAGAAATAAGAAATCAGTAGCAGGAAAAATTTGGAGTAATCAAAAATACGTGGAAATTAACACAATGGTAAATAACCAATGGGTCAAAAAAATCAAAAGGGAAATTAGAAAATGATTTGAGATAATGAAAATGAAGACACAATATACCAAAATCTATGGGATGCAGCTAAAGCAGAATTCAGAGGAATATTTATAGCTGTAAATGCCTATATTAAAAACAATGAGGGGAGGAGGAGCTAAGATGGTGGAACAAAATGGAAGTATTTTGTGTGTCGCGCATCCATGAAATACAACCAGACCAACACTAAACCATCCTGAACACCTAGAAAACTGATCTGAGTATTAACACAACAATCTGCACAACCTGAACCACAGAATTCAGCAGGTACACAGCTTGGAGAGGTGAATTGGGGAAAGAGAAGTCACTGAGGACAGGGAGATGTTTTGCTTGTGGACAGAGGACAGAGATGGGGAGAGAGTTCAGGAAAAGCACCCCCCTGCCAAAAGCAGCTGCAAAGAAAGTGGAAAAGTGGAAACAGCCACAGGGACTAAACTAAAAAGGGAGAAAGGAGAAATCAGAAGGTTTAAATTCCATTAAGACTGTAAACAGGGGGAGCACAGAGTCTGGAATCTCCTCAGCTCTATACCTCTTGGTGCTCTGGTGGGAAGGGCGAATCCCCAGGAGCAGAGTGGGGTCCGGGAGGTTCTTGGGCTACACGGGGAGAAGTGGTTCCACTGTTGGAAGGACATTTGGTAGAGGCTTTGAGGCCACCTGGGCCCAGCAGACCCCAAAGAACAGCCACAGTCACTGGTGCTGGAACAAGGTCGTTGGGGGTGAAGCCTGGTGCCAGATGTGTGCTGTGATTTTCCATAATCCCTGAGGGCTGCTGCTACACTATCTCATGAACTTTTTCTGGGGCGGGCTGGCACCTGGCCGCAGTCTCTGGGCACCCGCAGCAGTGCGGTCCCACAAGCATTTTTGGGTGCAGCTGGCACCTGTCCATTGCTCAGTGAGGGGCAGAGTGGGTCAAAGCCACAGTCCCTCAGAAGTGGGGGGCAATGGAAGGCAGCTGCATCTGAGACAAAACTTGGGAGGGGGGTGCTGCCTGGGGCATGGTCACAGACAGTGTGGAAGTGGGGAGTGGGCAGAAGCCAAAGATGAAGGACGGGTATGCAATTGCTGATAGGGGACAACAGAGTTCCATTACTACAGACTGGGTAGCTGGGTGACGCCATTTTCACCGTTCCTGCGCATGCACATAGGCACCTACAAGTGCCACAACAATCCACCCCAGTAGGGTAGCAGCGCCATCTGGTGGAGAACGGAGCCGTTACACTAAAACCTGCCCAACTGTGTCAACCTTGCTCTTCAAGAACACAAGTCTCACTGCCTGCTTAGTTTATAGACTATAAAGCACTTAATAGTTTGACTTCTAGGGGAAATCAAACTAATTTCAGTCGTATTTCAGAATGTTAGCTGGTCCAACTATTCTATTTTTTCTTTCTTTCTTTCTTTCTTTCTTTCTTTTTCTCTTTTTTGTTTCTTTTTTCTTGAATAAAGAAAGAAAAATTCATTTTTATTTTCAATTTTTATTAAAAATATTTTCTTTATCTTTTCTACTATACTTTTTACTTTTGTGTAACTTTTTTCAAATTCTATTTTACTTCCATCATTTCATTTTAGTCTACTTCAGTATTTTTTTTCAAATTTTCAAACAATTTCCCTTTTTCTCCCCCCCCTTTTTCCTCTAATCTATCAAGCAACCTTCAACACCCACACAAAAACACACCTAGATCTAGCATCATTTATTCAATTTTGTGTGTGTGTGTTTGATTTTAATTTTTTAATTTTAATATTTTTTTAATTTTAATTTTTCTACCTCATTAATTCCTTTCTCCCTTCAAAATGACAAAACGAAGGAATTCATCCCAAAAGAAAGAGCAGGAAGAAACGACAGCCAAGGACTTAACCAACACAGATACAAGCAAGATGTCTGAACCAGAATTTAGAACCATGATAAGAATACTAGGTAGAGTCTAGCCTGCTACTTATTCTGTGTCTCCCCCTCTCTCTGCCCCTCTCCCACTCATGCTCTCTGTCTCAGAAATAAACATTAAAAAAATTAAAAAAAAAAAAAAAGGGGGGCACCTGGGTGGCTCAGTCGGTTGAGCAACCAACTTCAGCTCAGGTCATGATCTCACGGTTTGAGTTCGAGCCCCGCATCGGGCTCTGTGCTGACAGCTCAGAGCCTGAAGCCTGCTTCTGATTCTGTGTCTCCCTCTCTCTCTGCCTCAGAAATAAATAAACATTAAAAAAATTGAAAAAAAAAAGAATACTAGCTGGAGTCCAAAATAGATTTTTTTTTAACATTTTATTTATTTTTGAGACAGGGAGAGACAGAGCATGAACAGGGGAGGGTCAGAGAGAGGGAGACACAGAATCTGAAACAGGCTCCAGGCTCTGAGCTGTCAGCACAGAGCCCAACACAGGGCTCGAACTCATGGACCGAGAGATCATGACCTGAGCCAAAGTCGGCTGCTTAACCGACTGAGCCACCCAGGCGCCCCCAAAATAGATTAGAACCCCTTTCTGCAGAGAAAAAAGAAGTAAAAGCTAGTCAGGATGAAATAAAAAATGCTGTAACTGAGCTGCAATTTCCAATGGATGCTGCAGCAGTAAGGATGGATGAGGCAGAACAGAGAATCAGTGATATCGAGGACAAACTTATGGAGAATAATAAAGCATAAAAAAAGAGGGAGATTAAGGCAAAAGAGCACGATTTAAGAATGAGAGAAATCAGTGACTCATTAAAAAGCAACAACATCAGAATTATAGGGGTCCCAGGAGAGGAAGAGAGAGAAATAGGTGTAGAAGAGTTATGTAAGCAAATCATAGCGGAAAACTTTCCTCACTTGTGGAAAGACACAGACATCAAAATCCGGGAAGCACAGAGGACTCCGGTAGATTCAACAAAAACCGACGATCAACAAGGCATATCATAGTCAAATTCACAAAATACTCAGGCAAGGAGAGAATCATGAAAGCAGCAAGGGAAAATAAGTTCTTAACCTACAAGGGAAGACATATCAGGTTTACAGCAGACCTATCCACAGAAACTTGGCAGGCCAGGAAGGAGTGGCAGGATATGTTCAATGTGCTGAATCAGAAAAATATGCAGCCAAGAATTATTTATCCAACAAGGCTGTCATTCAAAATAGAAGGAGAGAGAAAAAGTTTTCCAAACAAAAATTAAAGGAGTTTGTGACCACTAAACCAGCCCTATATATGTATATATACATATATATACACACACACCAAAAGCAACAAAGATTAGAAAGGACCAGAGAACACCACCAGAAACTCCAACTCTACAAGCATCATAATGGCAATAAATTCGTATCTCTCAGTACTCACTCTAAATGTCAATGGACTCAATGCTCCAATCAAAAGACATAGGGTAACAGAATAGATAAGAAAAAAGATCCATCTATAAGCTGTTTATAAGAGACCCATTTTAGACCTAAAGACACCTTCAGATTGAAAATAAGGGGATGGAGAACCATGTATCATGCCAATGGTCAACAAAAGAAAGCCAGAGTAGCCATACTTATATCAGAAAATCTAGACTTTAAAATAAAGACTGTATCAAGAGATGGAGAAGGGAATTATATCATTATCAAGGGGTCTATCCACCAAGAAGACCTAACCATTGTAAACACTTATGTGCCAAATGTGGAGGCACCAAAATATATAAATCAATTAATCACAAACATAAAGAAACTCATCGACAGTAATACCATAATAGTAGGAGACTTCAACACCCCACTCAGCAATGGACAGATCATCTAATAAAAAAATCAACAAGGAAACAATGGCTTTGAATGACACTGGACCAGATGGACTTAACAGATATATTCAGAACATTTCATCCTAAAGCATCAGAGTATACATTCTTCTCCAGTGCACACAGAACGTTCTCTAGAATAGACCATACACTGGGACACAAATCAGCCCTAAGTACAAAAAGACTGAGATCATACCGTGCATATTTTCAGACCACAATGCTATGAAACTCAAAATCACCCACGAGAAAAAATTTGGAAAGGTAACAAATACTTGGAGACTGGAGAACATCCTACTAAAGAATGAATGGGCTAACCAAGAAGTTAAAGAGGAAATTAAAAAATATATGGAAGCCAATGAAAATGATAACACTACAACAAAAAACCTCTGGGATGCAGCAAAGGCAGTCATAAGAGGAAAGTATATAGCAATCCAGGCCTTCCTAAAGGAAGAAAGATCTCAGATACACAACCTAACCTTACGCCTTAAGGAGCTGGAAAAAGAATAGCAAATACAACCCAAAACCAGCAGAAGACAGGAAATGATAAAGATTAGAGCAGAAATTAATGCTATCAAAACCAAAAAAAAAAAAAACAACAACAGTAGAACAGATCAATGAAACCAGAAGCTGGTTCTTTGAAAGAATTAACAAAATTGATAAACCACTAGCCAGTTTGATCAAAACGAAAAAGGAAAGGACCCAAATAAATACAATCAGGAATGAAAGAGGAGAGATCACAACCAACACAGCAGAAATAAAAACAATAATAAGAGAATGTTATGAGCAATTATATGCCAATAAAAAGGGCAATCTGGAAGAAATGGACAAATTCCTAGCAACATATACATTACCAAAACTGAAACAGGAAGAAATAGAAAATTTGAACAGACCCATAACCAGTAAGAAAATCGAATTAGTAATCAAAAATCTGCCATAAAACAAGAGTCCAGGGCCAGATGGCTTTCCAGGGGAATTCTACTAAACATTTAAGGAAGAGTTAACACCTATCCTCTTGAAACTGTTCCAAAAAATAGAAATGGAAGGAAAACTTCCAAACTCTTTCTATGAAGCCAGCATTACCTTGACTCCAAAACCAAACGGAGACCCCACTAAAAAGGAGATCTATAGACCAATTTCCCTGATGAACATGGACGCAAAAATCTTCAACAAGATATTAGACAATAGGATCCAACAACACATTAAAAAAAATTATTCACCACGACCAAGTGGGATTTATACCTGAGATGCAGGGCTCATTCAATATCTGCAAAACAATTAATGTGATTCATCACATCAATAAAAGAAAGGACAAGAACCATATGATCCTCTCAATAGATGCAGAGAAAGCATTTGACAAAATACAGCATCCTTTCTTGATAAAAACCCTCAAGAAGGTAGGGATAGAAGGATCATACCTCGGGATCATAAAAGCCGTATATGAACGACCCAATGCTAATATCATCCTCAATGGGGAAAAACTGAGAGCTTTCCCCCTAAGGTCAGGAACAAGACAGGGATGTCCACTTTCGCCACTGTTATTCAACATAGTATTGGAAGTCTTAGCCTCTGCAATCAGACAACACAAAGAAATAAAAGGCATCCATACTGGCCAGGAGGAGGTCAAACTTTCACTCTTCGCAGATGACATGATACTCTATATGGAAAACCTAAAAGATTCCACCAAAAAACTGCTAGAACTGATTCATGAATTCAGCAAAGTTGCAGGATATAAAATCAATGCACCGAAATCAGTTGCATTCCTATACACCAGGAATGAAGCCACAGAAAGAGAAATCAAAGAATCGATCCCACTTACAATTGCACCAAAAACCATGATATAGCCTAGGAATATAACCAAATCTAACCAAAGAGGTGAAAAATCTATACACTGAAAGCTACAGAAAGCTTATGAAAGGGGCGCCTGGGTGGCTCAGTCGGTTAAGCATCCGACTTCAGCTCAGGTCACGATCTCGCCGTCCGTGAGTTCGAGCCCCGCGTTGGGCTCTGGGCTGATGGCTCAGAGCCTGGAGCCTGCTTCCGATTCTGTGTCTCCCTCTCTCTCTGCCCCTCCCCCATTCATGCTCTGTCTCTGTCTGTCTCAAAAATAAATAAACATTAAAAAAATTTTTTTAACAACAAAAAAAAAGAAAGCTTATGAAAGAAATTGAAGAAGACACAAAAAATTGGAAAAAAGATTCCATGCTCCTGGATAGGAAGAACGAATATTGTTAAAATGTTGATACTACCCAAAGCAATCTACATATTCAGTGCAATCCCTATCAAAATAACACCAGCATTCTTCACAGAGCTAGAACAAATAATCCTAAAATTGATACAGAGTCAGGAAAGACCCCAAATAGCCAAAGCAATCTTGACAAAGAAAACCAAAGCAGGAGGCATCACAATCCCAGACTTCAAGCTATACTGCAAAGCTGTAATCATCAAGACAGTATGGTACTGGCACAAGAACAGACACTCAGATCAATGGAACAGAATAGAGAACCCAGAAATGGACCCAAAACTTATGGCCAACTAATCTTTGACAAAGCAGGAAAGAATATCCAATGGAATAAAGACAGTCTCTTCAGCAAGTGGTGCTGGAAAAACTGGACAGCGACATGCAGAAGAATGATCCTGGATCTCTTTCTTACACCATACACAAAAATAAACTCAAAATGGATGAAAGACCTAAGTGTACGACAAGAAGCCATTAAAATCCTCGAGGAGAAAGCAGGCAAACACCTCTTTGATCTTGGCTGCAGCAACTTCTTACTCAACACGTCTCCGGAGGCAAGGGAAACAAAAGCAAATATAAACTACTGGGACCTCGTCAAAATAAAACGCTTCTGCACAGCGAAGGAAACAATCAGCAAAACTAAAAGGCAACCGACAGAATGGGAGGAGATATTTGCAAATGACATATCAGATAAAGGGTTAGTATCCAAAATCTGCCAAGAACTTATCAAACTCAACACCCAAAAAACAAATAATCCAGTGAAGAAATGGGCAAAAGACATGAGCAGACACTTCTCCACATGAGAAAATGCTCCACATCAGTCATCATCAAGGAAGTACAAATGAAAACCACAATGAGACACCACCTTATACCTGTCAAAATGGCTAACATGAACAACTCAGGCAACAACAGATGTTGGCGAGGATGCGGAGAAAGAGGATCTCTTTTGCATTGTTGGTGGGAATGCAAGCTGGTGCAGCCACTCTGGAAAACAGTATGGAGGTTCCTTAAAAAAACTAAAAATAGAAGTACCCTAGGACCCAGCAATTGCACTACTAGGCATTTATTCAAGGGATACAGGTGTGCTGTTTTGAAGGGACACATGCACCGCCATGTTTATAGCAGCACTATCAACAATAGCCAAAGTATGGAAAGAGCCCAAATGTCCATCGATGGATGAATGGACAAAGACAATGTGGTATATATATATACAATGGAGTATTACTGGGCAATCAAAAAGAATGAAATCTTGCCATTTGCAACTGCGTGGATGGAACTGGAGGGTATTATGCTAAGGAAAGTAGTCAGAGAAAGACAAAAATCATATGACTTCACTCATATGAGGACTTTAAGAGACAAAACAGATGAACCTAAGGAAGGGAAACAAAATAATATAAAAACAGGGAGGGGGACAAAACAGAAGAGACTCATAAATATGGAGAACAAACTGAGGGTTAATGGAGGGGTTTTGGGAGGGGGGGATGGGTAAATGGGTGAGGAGCATTAAGGAATCTACTCCTGAAATCATTGTTGCACTAGATGCTAACTAATTTGGATGTAAATTTAAAAAAATAAAATTAAGAGTTTATAACATGCTCTTTTGGATGTTTCATCTTGGGTGCAGCCATAAGGCATGAATAGTAATATAAAGCACTGTCATTCATCATTTAGAATCACTTTGATACCTCTTAGTTCAGTAAATGGATGCTCCATGCTTCTGTAGTAATGATGTTATGTAACATTGAGTTGATTTTAATGGCAGAATTTTATATGACTTGGCTTTTTTTTTTAATGTTTATTTAATTTTGAGAGAGGGAGAGAGTGTGAGTAGGAGAGGGTCAGAGAGAGAGGGAGACACAGAATCTGAAGCAAGCTCTAGGCTCTGGTTCAGATCAAGCCCGAGGCGGGCCCCAAACAAACGAACCTTGAGATCATGACCTGAACTGAAGTCGTAGGCTAACCAACTGAGTCACCCAGGTGCCCCTGAAAAAACAATCAAAAAAAAAAACCTTCTTGAGATGGATACCTAACTGATTAATTTTAAAATATTATTATAAAATATACATAAACACAGAAGTTACCATTTTAATCATTTTTAAGTGTACCTTTCAGTGGTATTAGGTACATTCACATTGCTATATAACCATCACTACCATCCATTTTAGAAACTTTCATCTTCCCCTAGTGAAACTGAACCCATTAAATAACAGCTCTTCTTTACCTCATCCCCCTGACGAGCCCCTGGCAACCACCATTCTACTGTATGAATTTGACTATTCTAGCTACCTCTAAGAAGTGGAATCAAAATATACTTGTCCTTTTGTGTCTGGTTTATTTCACTTAGCATATCTTATCTTCAAGGTCCATCCCTGTGGTAGCATGAATCAGAATTTCATTTCTTTTTAAAACTGAATAATTTTCATGTGTGTGTGTTCACTATGTGTGTCAGTTCATTCGTTGATGGACATTTGTATTGTTTCCACCTTTTGGGTTTTGTGAATAATGCTGCTGTGAGCATGGGTGTACATGTTTCAGTCCCTGCTGTCAGTTCTTTTGGATATACATTCAGAGGTATTTCCAGTTTCCACAGCGGCTGCACCATTTTACATTACCTCCAGCGGTGCCTACAGGTTCCAATTTCTGTAAAACTGCCAGCACTTGTTATTTTTTGTTTTATTTGTTTTGATGGTAGCCATCCTAATGGGTGTGCAGTAGTATCTCGTTGTGTTTTGATTTTCATTTCTCTAATTAGTGTTGCTGAGCATTTTTCATGTGCTTATTTGCCACTTGTATATCTTGTTGGGGTTATATCTATTCAAGACCTTTACCCATTTTTAAATTGTTTATTGTTGTTGCTTGAGTCATAGGAGTTCTTAAAAATATATTCTGGTTATTAACTCATCAGATACATTATTTCCAAATATTTTTCTCATTCTGTTTGTTTTTTCACTACATAGTGTCCTTTGATGCACAAACGATTTTAATTTCTATGAAGCCCAGTTTCTTTTTGTTTTGTTACCTGTATATTTGATGTTAGAGCTAAGAAAATTGTTTGCCAAATCCAGTGTCATGCAGCTTTTCCCCTATGTTTTCTTCTAAGAGTTTTATAGTTTTTGTCCTTATATTAAGGTTTTGATCCATTTTGAATTAATTTTTTTATTAATAGTTTTAAATGTTTATTTTTGAGAGAGATTGAGACAGAGTGTGAGCAGGGGAGGGGCAGAGAAAGGGGAAGTCACAGAATCTGAAGCAGGCTTCAGGCTCTGAGCTGTCAGCACAGAGCCCAACACGGCATGAACCCACAAACCGTGAGATCATGACCTGAGCTGAAGAGGGAGCCCAACCGACTGAGACACCCAAGCACCTCTCCATTAGTCTATTTGTATTTAATATGACTGGTGATACCATTGGATTTAAGCGTGCTTTTTATTTCCTTTTTTCTTTAACTCCAACTATTCTACATTTCATTTTCTTTCCTTTCTTGTATCTTTTGATGATTTTAAAAAGCCATTCCATAGTGTATTTCTTAGTTTCAAAATTATATACTCTCTTTTGTATTTTTAATTTTTTAAAAGTTTATCTTTGAGAGACAAGAGTGAGAGCAAGGTAGGGGCATAGAGAGAGGAAAACACAGCATCTGAAGCAGGCTCCAGGCTCTGGGCTGTCAGCACAGAGCCCCACATGGAGCTTGAACCCACGAACTGTGAGATCATGACCTGGGCCAAAGTTGGGTGCTCAATCAACTGAGCCACCCAGGCACCCCTATGCTATGTTCTCCTTCATGGTTATCCTAGAAATTGCAGCATGCATGTGTAATTTACCAAAGTTTACCTTTCCTTTTCTCTCAGACCATATAAACACTTTATAGCATTTCACCTGCTAGCTTATGTGCTATTGCTGTTGTCAGTTTTCTACATTGTATACATGATCGCTTTCTTCTTTGTTACATCTTCTGCCTTCTGCCTTCCTCCTGGGGTAATTTTCCTTCTACCTAAAGAACATTCCTCAGAATTTTCTTTGCAGGAATGAACTTTCCCACTTTAAAAATCTACCTGATAATGTCTTCATTGCATCTTTATCCTTAAAAAATATTTTTGCTGTGTATAGAATTGTAGGTCACCAGTTTCATCCAGAATATTGAAACTTCCTGCTTTTAGGATTTCCTCTTTGCCTTTAGTTTTCTGCAGTTTTACTATATATTTTGTTTCTAAGGAGTGTGTTTGGTACCATTTCCCACAGAATGCTCTTAGACTGAGCCCAAGTTACCCACTCTGGTGTTGGCTTAATAACTCTTTCTTTATTAGCTCCCTTTTTCTTCCATCACTTCTCTACTTCCCTAACAGTTGTCACCTTCCAAATAAATGACCTCTACTGAAATCTTTTTCTCAACATCTGCTTTGAGGGAACCCAAAATAAGTCATTTATCTTTCTAGGGATTAATTAAGCTTCCAGGATCTGTGCATTAGTGTGTGTGTTGGGTGACACAAAGATATACTTGGGAGATGTTCAGTTTCCTTAATGGTGAAAGATTTGGAAACCTGTGGATCAAGATACAGCATACTTGATCCCAGACAGATATGTAGGTTTCTCAGTTCCCCCCGAGTTTCCCAAATGGTGGATCTACCATGCATGAGAAGCGCTGCCCCCACCCCCAGCTGTTCTCATGAGGTTTTATACATTTTTGGCCATCCTCCCCACCCCTTGCTTGAGTGTTAGTGCTCTGGAACCCAGTAATATGCCTGCCCACCCAGGCGGTTGGAGTAACTGATGAACAGCAATCCCCAGACATTCTTCAGAGTTTACTGCAAGACTGGATACACATGAAGACTAGTTTTCTGGGAGCAGTGTCTTAGCAGGCCTAACCTTCAGGCATGTTCAGGCTCCATTCTGAAATATGGAATATCCTACAGTTAAGGTTAAAATGAAAAAAATTTTTTTTTAATTTGAAAGAACAGAGAATTTATGAATATTGGGGGTTTATATGAGTTTTGTAGAGAGGAATGATTTATGAATTTTAGCATGATCATAAGCTTTAAGTTAACTTATCGGTGTTAATGCATGAAATTATTATTCCCCTCTGAAAGACAACTGCCTTTCTGTAGAGTGCTGTTTCTATAGTATACTCATGAGTATTTCTTCAAGGTTCCATTGGGTAGTTTTTCAGTTCCCACTCCTAACCCAGTGGATATGCAGATATATAGTGATGATGTGAAAACCTTACTTGTTAATTTATGTATACTTCGCCGTCAGTAGACAGATAATGCTATATGTAAGAATTACATACGCTTCTGAGCATATACCTCGCCAGGTATTTTAAAGGTTCAGGAGGGGCGCCTGGGTGGCACAGTCGGTTAAGCGTCTGACTTCAGCCAGGTCACGATCTCGCGGTCCGTGAGTTCGAGCCCCGTGTCAGGCTCTGGGCTGATGGCTCAGAGCCTGGAGCCTGTTTCCGATTCTGTGTCTCCCTCTCTCTCTGCCCCTCCCCCGTTCATGCTCTGTCTCTCTCTGTCCCAAAAATAAATAAACGTTGAAAAAAAAATTTTTTTTAATAAAAATAAAAAAAATAAAGGTTCAGGAAATTTAAAAAAAGAAGAGCTGAAGTACCTGCGAGAAACTCTAGGAGACATATAAAAGGAGAAACCATAGATTGAAATAAAACTTTTAGATGAACAGAGAACAGTGAAGAGAAGTACAACAGGAAATAAGAAAAAGAATGAAAAGTTATAGGACTAATCAGATGGAGGCAGGAGATGTAAATACTCAACAAACTGTACTCAGGGTGGAAGAGCATAGAAATGTATGTCATGGCAAGAGCTTGGTAATTCAAGCTATCAGGGACCAGACTTAAACACGTTGAATCCATGTGCTAAATACTGTAACTATTACCTATTATGAGAACATGCAAAAGGAAATTTATGGAAAACACAAAACCGTAAATGCCTGCATGAAAGTACAACTTGCCAGTGGAGTTTGGATCAGTGCATGCTAAGATTAAGTCACCACCTTGAAATGGTCCAGTGGTTTTCAAGTACGTGGGCAGATAAAATACTTCTGGAACAAAATTACCCTAGCCATAGTAAGTTGAATTTTCTTCTATATATGGTCTTAGTAAAGACAGATTATCTTATGTAAAGAAGACATTATCAGCATGGACAATGAAATTGTAAACAAAACACTACTTTACAAATTGTACTTTTTTGCTGGAGCATTAGTCTGTGTTTTAGAGAAAGCAAGCATGTTTTTAGAGAAAAAGAAATGGGGTGCCTGGGTGGCTCAGTCGGTTAAGCCTCTGACTCTTGAATTTGCCATGGTCATGGGTTCAAGCCCCATGCTGGGCTCCGTGCTGGGTGTGAGCCTACTTAGGATTCTCTCTCTGCCCCTCCCCTCCCCCTGCTTGCGTGCATGCTTATGTACACTCTATCTCTCTCAAAAAAATAATTTCTTATCCCATTTATTTTTTATGTTTATTTAGTTTTTGAGAGAGAGAGACAGAGCACGAGTGGTAGAGGGGCAGAGAGAGAGGGAGACACATTATCAGAAGCAGGCGCCAGGTTCCAAGCTGTCAGCACAGGGCCCGATGTGGGGCTTGAACCCACAGACCATGAGATCATGACCTGAGCCAGAGTTGGACGCTCAACCGACTGAGCCACCAAGCGCCCCTTTATCCCATCTATTAATATTAAATGCTAAGCATTGATATTGTTTGATATCCCTTTTCTAATATATAGATTATTAAGAATTTGGAACATGAATCTTTTCAGCTGAGAATTAAAATTTCAGAGGTCTTGAGAGAAATTTTGAATTGAACTTGGGTGAATGAGGGAAACTTAATCAGCTGGAAAAACTGATTTTACTACTATATGGCAATGGTAGAAAAAAATCTATGCCAAACCCTTATTTTGGATATCTGTCTTGAATTTTTATATGAGGGGAATAGAAACAAATTCTTATTCAGGAAAAAAAAAAGCATATTGCAGATATGTGTCTCTTATTTACAATTGCCTGGTTTTTTGTTGTCAACAAAAAAGAAAAAAAATTCTAGTTTAACTCCTTGAAAATTTGAATGATTTCCATTTTGGAAATTATGCAATTTCATATTAAATAGTGAATGGTAAGGTAGTGAGATGGAAGTGTTCTGTTCATCTAGCATCATTGAATTGATGTGACAAATGGAATTCTTTTAAACTGTGTGGAAAACACTTTGCTCCCTTTATCCTTTGGCAGAGGCAGACGTTGTGGTTCCCCTATTGAAGTTTGGGTGGGTAAACTTGGGATGTGTAAACAGAAACAGAAGACAGAGAGATAGCCTCTGACTGTTGGAAGGTCCCACTGAGATCTTAGCAGGAGACTGTTTGCACTGAGGAGGGGGGATGAGATGGGATGGGATGGGGTGGGATGGGGCTGTTAGAGAGACTTAAGGGAGGAATTAAGCAATGTGGACACAAGTGAGGAATGCAAATGCTCATAATAAAATGATAGTTCCTTCTCAAGCAAGAAAAGAAGCCAAATATTCTGAAGAATTCTGCTTTTGACACAAATAAAAACAAACAAAAGTTACTCTTCATGTTGAACCTTCATTTCTTTTTGTGACAAGTTATTCCATCATAACATCCTACTGGCTATAGATTTCACCTTTGATATTGAATGAGAAATAAATTCTTTCCAGATTCCTTCATCTTCTTTAGTTCACGTATGTGACTCCTACCCATACTTCTTTGCTTTGGCAACATAACATTTTATTGATCTTCACATTCTTCCAGGTATCAAAATCTATACAGAAAGAATTTAAAATTATTTTTTTACTTCTTGGCTTAGATTTTTTTCTTTTTTACTGTAATCGTGTGTGTGTGTGTGTGTGTGTGTGTGTGTGTGTGTGTGTGATTGACTAAATGACATTTTCCTGTTTATTAATGGTAATAATTACTATTTACTGTTAACATTTTTCTCATTTAATCTCTTTTGGTTCTATGAGATTAGTATCAATACCCCTTTCTTTCAGAGAGAGATGAAATATTTTGGGCCACACGCTAATAGTGGTTGAGTTGAGATTGGAACCTAGTTTGTTAGTGATGTGTTTGGATATCACATTATAAACTGTACTGTGTTTGGTCTTGCATGTAGAAAGAAGGTGAGCTGAGGTTTCCAAGTTATGTTGAAATTTATAATTTATTTAAATTTGGTTCTTGTTCTCAAGTAGACTCTTCTCCCTATTATTTTCAGCTAGAAAAATAAAAGACCTCAAATATAATTTAATAAACCAGTAAGAACCATAGCACTTTTGTAGTAATTTTTGTTGTAAACTAATGTTTATACAACCCATGACTTGACAGCTGACCAAACCATCTTATATTTCCATATTTTGAATGCAGCAGGAACTGGCTTAGCAAAGTCTTGAAACCTCTGACTCTAATATTTGTGGTACAATAAAATAAACAATTTTGGGGCATTCAGGTTTGTATGGCGCACAGCCTGTCCAGGATATTGATACTTATGCTCATTGTTGACTCCCTTGCTTTCATGAGCAGTTTTGCTGACATTTAGGCTTGACGAGATATTATTTCTACCTAGTGGAGAAATTTTGGAGAAACCATCAGCTGCTTTTTATTAGAAATGATAATATCTAACATTGCTTGAATGTTTACAGTGTGCCAGGCACAGATCCAAGTCCTTCTCTATATTGACCCATTTTAAAATTCACAGTAGCCCTGGGGAGCCTGGGTGGCTTAGTTGGTTAAGCATCTGACTTTGGCTCACGGTTTGTGAGCATGAGCCCCATGTTGGGCTCTGCACTGACAGCTCGGACCCTGGACCCTGCTTCAGAGTCTGTGTCTCCTTCTCTCTGTGCCCTTCCCCTGTTTGCACTCTGTCTCTGTCTCAAAAATAAATAAACATTAAAAAAAAATTCACAGGGGCGCCTGGGTGGCGCAGTCGGTTAAGCGTCTGACTTCAGCCAGGTCACGATCTCACGGTCCGTGAGTTCGAGCCCCGCGTCGGGCTCTGGGCTGATGTCTCAGAGCCTGGAGCCTGTTTCTGATTCTGTGTCTCCCTCTCTCTCTGCCCCTCCCCCGTTCATGCTCTGTCTCTCTCTGTCCCAAAAATAAATAAACGTTGAAAAAAAAAAAATTCACAGTAGTCATATTAGGTTTTTTCCTATCTTTCAGATCCCAAAACTAAAGAACAGACAGGTTAAATAACTTCTCAAGGTCACAGGGCTAGTATATGGCAGAGTGGGGATTCAGACCTTGGCCGTCTACCTCCAGAGTCAGCCTCCTTCATCATTCTGTTATACTGGCATTTATTAGATGGAAAGAAGGAGGCATAGGTGACTCATAAATAGCTGTTCACGTTTTTGGAAAGGTTTGACTTTATGCCTAGTAGCAGCTCAAAATAGTTAAGTAATTACCATTCATTAAATTCTTAACTCATATAGGATGAGTTGTCTTGTATCTAATCTTACGGTGGAACATAATGAGTAAATCATATTTTTTGTGTTTATATACATTTAAGTAAGCTTGCATTTCCAGTAAACAAAATGACTTTCTAGAAAGATAGTGTTTAAAACAAAATTTTGAAAAGTGGATTCAGAATCATAGTAATAGTCACAGAATGATCAAGTAGTGTAGACCATGCCTTATTGGTCTTGCACTCCATCCTTATCACTGAATATTTCAGAAATGGCAGGCTGAATATTTCAAAATTGCCCAGGTTGGCTATAGGCAGAATTTGTCTTTGACACCTTCTCATTTCACCCACCACTGGCACGTTGGTCTGTTCTGCCTTTCCCATTACTGGGTAGGGTACCCCGCCATCTTTACTCACTGTCAGTAAGTCCCTTCTAAGACATTCATATTAATGTTTAAAAGTATGGGACGCCCTTTCTTAGGGCATTTACATTTAACAAAAAAAATCAAAGGCTAGGCTATAGGGTTACTTTTGAGATTTGCTTCTTCACTCCTTCCTGAAGCTCAGGAGATTTTTCCTTCTCATCCTTGTCTGTCTGTCATCAGTCTGTCTTGTTCTCTTGCCAAGTCTAGTTCCAAGAAGGAGGAATCTTGGCCCAACTTACCACCAGTGACATGCTAATAATGATAATGGTGAATGATTGGAAGTGATTCATTATAGACCACTGTTTTGATCTCACCTTCCCCTTCTTCCCATGGTTGAAATCTAGTGGGTAGTTTATCATCTTTGGGCATTTAATATTACCCTGTGTCCTGTACCAGTCCTCCTCATTGTCATCAAAACTACTGAGGTAAATGAGTTAGATTAAACTGAAAATTCCAACCCAGTTTTTGAAAATAGCTGATTGTGCAGTTTTGCCAGTTTGCCAGTCTGTTGCTTAAAGTGGTCCTTGGTCAGATAATAATTGGTCAGTTCGGGTGTGGTACAATTGATTCTCCATTTGTTCCCAAGGCAGTAGTGTGTGGTGCAATCAGGTGTCACTAGCAGGCCTGGGGGTGAATATGGAGTTAGGATCATAAGTAACACGTAGAGGGATCCAGAGACATAAATCTCTCCCTATTCTTTGTCTTTTGCAGAGGCCTCTCTTAATATCCCTTTTGGTCTTAGAATTAGAGCTTTTGCTTTGGTAATGGTTAAGGTCATTCTTCCAGGGCAAGGACATGGAGAGAATGTCAGCCTAAGTTTTTAAAATGGCATAGGGATAGGCTTTTGTGGTATGTTGTGTGTGTAGAGGTGGGATGTTTTACACAGTTGAAGATCTGCAAGGACAGAGAATCAGTCCTGACAAACATGTTTTGTGTGATGGCCAGAGGAAGAAGAGCCCTCAGAAGGACTGACTTAGAAGGAGCTTCTGGAGAAAGGAAGAGTGGTGTTCATGAAACCGAGGGAGGAGGGCCCATGTAGGGCAAGTACTAAGCTCTTTGTTGCTGCAGAGAAGGCAAACAAGGTAAGGCCTGAACAGTTACTACCGGACTTGTCCCAGGAGGTTTAGTAACACAGAGTTGCTGTTGATCTTTGTTCACAAATCTTCAACATGATGGTGGGAGCAGAAGTCATTTCTGGAAACTGAGGAACAATTACTGAGGAAATGGAGACAGCAGTGAGTGAGTGTAGACTGTTCTTTCAAGAAGCTTGACTGTGAAGGAAAAGAAGGAAGTAGGAAGTAGGATGACATGATCAAAGAAAAGGTTTTCGCTTTATTCTTTTTAGGATGGGGAAAGAAAAGTTTATAATAGGCCAAGAGAAAAGGAGATGATGGATAGGGAGAAAAGTCTTAAAAGAGATGGGAAGGAAAAGATAGGGGTAGTAGAGCATGGGTGGGAAAAGACAGGGGTGTCAGAGCCCTCAGGGAAGGGTGCAATTTCAGCTGACAATGAGGCAAGTGTGGGGAAGTTGACATTCTAGACAGTTCAAAGGGTGGAGAAACTGCCTCTGACTGAGTAGAATACAGTGAATACAAAAATACACGTAATTGGGGCGCCTGGGTGGCTCAGTCGGTTAAGCGTCCGACTTCAGCTCAGGTCATGATCTCGCGATCCAGGAGTTCGAGCCCCATGTCAGGCTCTGTGCTGACAGCTCAGAGCCTGGAGCTTGTTTCACATTCTTTGTCTTCCTCTCTCTCTGACCCTCCCCCGTTCATGCTCCGTCTCTGTCTCAAAAATAAATAAACGTTAAAAAAAAAATACACATAATAGAGTTTCAAAAGATTCTGCAATAAAAATGCATGGAATTTAAGATTATACATTTAAAGTTTCTTCTGAATTATCTTTTTAATTATTCCTAATACACATTTGATTAAAATGATGTAAACATTTTACAAATTTTGGAAATAATTTTGAGTTTTGAGAGGTGATTAGGTCATGAAGATGGAGCATTTATGAGTAGAATTACTCCCTTATAAAAGAGGACCCAGAGAGCCACATAATCCCTTCTAATGTGTGAGTCCACAGCAAAAAGATGGCTGTCTGTGAACTAGGAAGTAAGCCCACACTAGACACTGAATCTATGGTGTCTTGAACTTGGACTTCTCAGCCTTCAGAACTGTAAGAAATACATTTCTGTTATTTATAAGCCACCCCACTTGCAGTATTTTTTTTAACAGTCACCTGAACAGAGTAACAGTACATAAGAAAGGTGAAGAACTAGAAGTTGATTTTAAAACTAATTGTGCCTGTGTATTCCTTAGAAAATCTCTGTAGATCCCCAGTGGAGGTGTACCTCAAATTTAAGGCAGTAGCATAGAATAAAGACTGGAAGTGTGGCAATGACAGGGCTGGGTCAAGGTCATCTCCCTCTCTTCAGTGTGTTTTTATTGCTCTATAATACGTGGCATTAAAAAATTTTTTTTTTCTTAACGTTTATTTATCTTAGAGAGAAAAGAGACAGAACACAAGTGGGGGAGGGGCAGAGAGCGAGGGAGATACAGAATCCGAAGCAGGCTTCAGGCTCTGAGCTGTCAGCACAGAGCCTGATGCGGGGCTCAAACTCATGAACCACAAGATCATGACCTGAGCCGAAGTTAAACACAACTTACTGAGCCACCCAGGTGCCCCTATGGCTTTTGACTGTCCTTAAATCATTCTAGGTTTAGTTGGGTAAGTGACTGATACAGGGTCCAAGTCTCCTCATTTGTGAACCTGGGAATTTGAGTTTAGTCAATCCCTAAAGTTGCTTCCAGTTCAAAAACTATGATTTTATGACCTAATTATTTGTATAGGCCACCCTTGAATTTGGTAATACATAAAGATTGAGACAGTTTCATCTCCTTTCCTTTTTTAAATTTTTTAATTTTTTTTTAATGTTTATTTATTGAGAGACTGAGAGAGAAAGCATGAGCATGGGAGGGGCAGAGAGAGGAGGAGACATGGAGTCTAGAGCAGGGTCCAGGCTCTGAGCTGTCAGCACAGACCCCAACATGGGTTCAAACTCACAAACTGGGAGATCATGACCTGAGCCGAAGTCGGCCACTTAATCGACTGAGCCCCCAGGCACCCCTCCTTTCCTTTTTTTTTTTTTTTTACTTTTATTTATTTTTGAGAGACGGAGAAACAGAGCACACATGAGGAGGGGCAGAGAGAGAAGGAGACAGAATCTAAAGCAGGCTCCAGGCTCTGAGCTGTCAGCACAGAGCCCGATGCAGGGCTTGAGCTGGCAAACCATGAGATCATGACCTGAGCCCAAGTCGGCAGCTTAACCAACTGAGCCACCCAGGCTCCTTTTTTTAATGAAATGTAAATCTGGTTAGTTTTTGCCTTCTATACTATGATATGTTGAAAATTATTATTTGACTGTTTGAACTCTGGAGTCTGTTCTTAAAATATATTGGTAAAAAGGTCATCTCTCAAGATATTAAAAGTAATATTCCTTATATATAAGAAATGCTGACAGATTCTCTTTTTTTTCCATTTGCTCTTGGTATGCCACATATTTAGCTGTTGACTGTGGATGACATTTTGTTAGGGAACTAATGTTTGCAATTAATGATAACCCAGGTTCACAGACCAGTGTCCAATTTGATGTCACAGTGATGGTCATTTCTCTGAGTTTTAAGACTCCCTCTTCTCTCCCATCTACAAGTACAATGAAAGAAACTAAAGAGTCTGAGCCAAGGAGCAAGGCAGGGTGGGGGGAGCAAAAAGCAAAAAAATAGAATAACTCCTACAGAGAGGAAAAAAATATTTTGATATCTAGGAGAAAGCAAAATAAATGGAAAGACTTGTTGGCCAAAGATAAAAAAAAAATGTGAGAATGAGTGATAGGTATTTACTCAGTAACCAAACATTCTGGAGAGAAATCATTTTTTAAAAATTTAAATAGGTTTCAGATAGACAACTATATAATTCAACATTGTGTACACTACAAAATGATCACTGAAAGTCTAGTACCATCCATCACCATACAGTTGACCCCCTTCACCCATTTTGCCTACTGTCTTCCCTTCTGGTAACCATTAGTCTATTCTCTGTATCTATGAGTTTTTGTCTTGTTTTGTTTCTTAGATGTTTTAGATTTCACATATGAGTGAAATCATATGGTATTTATCTTTCTTCGTCATTTGTCATTTTTTTTTATGGCTGAGTAGTATTCCATTGTATAAATATGCCCCATCTTCCTTATCCATTCATGTATCAGTGGACACTTAACGTTGCTTTCATATCTTGGCTATTATAAATAATGCTACAATGAACATAGGAGAGAGTATAACTTTTTGAATTAGTGTTTTCTATTCTTTGGAAAAGTATGCAGAAGTAGAATACCTGGGTCATATGGCAGTTCTAAATTTTTGTAGGAATGTTTTACATAGTGGCTGCACCAATTTACAGTCACACCAATAGTGTATCAGGCTTCCCTTTTCTCCAAATCCTTGTCACCACTGGGTATTGGTTTTTTGTTGTTGTTGTTGTTGTTGTTGTTGTTGTTGTTTTGTTTTTGATAATAGTCATTTTAACAGATGTTAGTGATATCTCACTATGGTTTTGATTTGCATTTTCTTTAAAAAATTATTTTTTAATGTTTATTTTTGAGACAGAGGGAGACAGAACACGAGCAGGGGAGGGGCAGAGAGAGAGGGAGATAGAGAATCTGAAACAGGCTCCAGGCTCTGAGCTGTTACCACAGAGCCCAATGCGGGGCTCGAACCCATGAACCGTGAGGTCATGACCTGAGCCGAAGTCGGACGCCTAACCAACTAAGCCACCCAGGTGCCCCTGATTTACATTTTCTTAACAATTAGTCATGTTGAGCATATTTTCATGTGCCCATTGCCCATCTGTATGTTGTCTTTGAGGAAATGTCTATTCAGATCCTCTGCCCATTTTTAAAATCAGGTTTTTTTCTTGTTGAATTATATGAGTTATTTACATATTTTGCATATTAACTCCTTATTGGTTATATGGTTTGCAAATATTTTCTCCCATTCAGTAGGTTGCCTTTTTGTCTTGGTGATGGTTTCCTTGGCTGTGCAGAAGCTTTTTAGTTTGATGTAGTCTCATCTGTTTATTTTTGCTTCTGTTTCCCTTGCCTTTGGAGTCAGATGTATCACTCAGACTGATGTCAAAGAGCTTATTGCCTACATTTTCTTCTAGGAATTTTATAGTTTCAGCTCTTACATTCACGTTTTTAATAAATTTTGAGTTAACTTTTATGTATAGTATAAGACAGTGGTTGAGTTTCATTATTTTGCACATGCTCTCCAGTTTTCCCTGAACCAGTTATTGAAGAGACTGTCCTTTCTCCATCATATGTTCTTGGCTCCTTTGTCATTGATTAATTGTCTATATATGTGTGTGTTTATTTCTGGATTCTCAATTCTGTTTCATTGATTTCTATGTTTGTTTTTGTTTCAATACCATACAATTTTGATTACTGGAGCTCTGTAGTATAGTTTGAAATCAGGGAGCATGGTACCTCCAGCTTTGTTCTTTTTCAAGATTACTTGATTATTCAGAATCTCTTATTCTATACGAATTTTAGAATTATTTGTGCTAGTTCTGTGAAGTATGCCATTTGAATTGTGATAGGGATTGCATTGAATCTATAGATTGTTTTGGGTGGTTGTGGACATTTTAATAGTATTCTAACCCATGAGCATGAAATATATTTGTTTATTTGTATCTTTTTCAGTTTCTTTCTTCATTGTCTTATAGTTTTAGGTCTTTTGTGTAGTTTGTATAGTTTTAGGTCTTCTAGTATATAGGTCATTTGGCTTTTTGTTTAATTTATTCATAGATATTTCATTTTGTTGATGCAATTGTAAATGGGATTGATGTCTGTATATTGACTCATTTTTAACTTTTTAAAATGTTTTTATTTGTTTTTGAGAGACAGAGAGAGACAGATCTCAAGTAGGGAGGGGCAGGGAGAGAGGGACACACAGAATCTGAAGCAGGCCGCAGTCTCTGAGTTGTCAGCACAGAGCCTGATGCGGGGCCTGAACTCACAAATTGCAAGATCATGACCTGAGCCAAAGTCAGACACTTAACCAACTGAACCACCCAGGTGCCCATGTATATTGATTTTTCATCCTGCAACTTTACTGAATTCATTTATTTGTTCTAACAGTTTTTTTGGTGGAATATTCAAGGTTTTCTGTATATATCATCTCATCTCATCTGCAAACAGTGACATTTTACTTAGTCCTTTCCAATTTGGATGCTTTTTATTTCTTTTCCTTGCCTAATTGCTGTGGCTTGGACTTTGAATACTATGCTTAATAAAAGTGGTAAGAGTAAGGGCATCCTTGTTTTGCTCTTATTCTTAGAGGAGACATTTTCAACTTTTCATTATTGAGTATGATGTTAGCTGTGGGTTTGTCATATGTGGCCTATATTATGTTGAGGTGTGTTCCCTCTATCCCCACTTTGTAGAGAGTTTTTATCACAAATGGATGTTGAATTTTGTCAAGTGGGTTTTTTCACCTATTAAATGATCATATAATTTTCATCTTTAATTTTGTAATGTGATGTATCATGTTGATTGATTTGTGACTGTTGTGCCATCCTTTCATTCCTGGCATAAATTCCAACAGGATTGTGATGATGATCCTTCAAATATATCGTTGCACTGGGTTTGCTAATATTTTGTTGAGGGTTTTTGCATCTGTATTCATTAAGGATATTGGCTATAATTTTCTTTTTCTGTTGTCTGGTGTCTGACTGTGGTTTTAGTATCAGGGTAATTCTGGCCTAAAATGTGTTCAGAAATTTTCTCTCCTCTTCAGGTTTTTGGAAGAGTTTGAGAAGGACAGGTATTAAATCTGCCTTGAATGTTTGTTAAAATGTTTCACCTGAGTGAAACAGGTTCTGGAGTTTTGTTTGTTGGGAATTCTTTGATATTATTTCAGTCTCCTTACAGTCTATTCAGATTTTCTATTCCTTCATGATTAGTTATGGAAGATTATATGTTTCTAGGAATTTATCCATTCCTTATAGATTGTCAAGCTTGTTGGCATGTAATTGTTCATAGTAGTCTTTTATGATCCTTTGTATTTTTGTGGTATCAGTTGTAATTTCTCTTTCATTCTATGATTTTCCTTATTTGAGTTCTATTTTTCTTGGTAACTCTAGCATAGTGTTTGGCAATTTTGTTTATCTTCTCAGAAAACAAACTGTTAGTTTCATTGAACTTTTCTGGGTTTTTTTTTTTTGTCTCTATTTCACTTTTCACTCTGATCTTTATTTAATTTCCTTTCTTCTAGTAATTTTGGGTTTTGTTCTTCTCTGTGGCATAAAGTTGAGATTTTTCTTGTTTAAAAAAATTTTTTAATGTTTATTTAGTTTTGAGAGAGAGAGAGAGGAGAGGGAGAGGGAGAGGGAGAGGGAGGGAGGGAGGGAGGGAGGGAGAGAGAGAGAGAGAGAAAGAGAGAACATGCAAACTGGAGAGGGGCAGAGAGAGAGGGAGACAGAGGATCTGCACTATCAGCTCAGACCCCCATGTGTGGCTTGAGCTAAAAAACTGTGAGATCATGACCTGAGCCAAAGTCGGATATTTAACTGACTGAGCCACCCAGGTACCATGAGATTTTTCTTGTTTCTTGAGGTAGGCCTGTTATTGCTGCTAACTTCCCTCTTAGAATCACATTTGTTGTATTCCATAGATAACATATTTGTTTTCATTTTTGTCATATTTGTTATGTCATATTTCTATTTTCATTTGTCTCTAGGCATTTTTTACTTTTCCTTTGATTTCTTCAGTGACCCATTGGTTGTTGAGTAGTGTGTTGTTTAATATCCATGTTTTTTGGTTTTTCCCATTTTTTGCTTGTAATTCCAGTTTCATACCACTGTGATCAGGAAAGATACTTGATATGATTTCAGTTTTCTTGAATTTATTGAGACTTGTTTTGTGGCCCATAATGTGATCTGTCTTGCAGAATGTTTCACATTCATTTCAGAAGAATGTGTATTTTGTTGCTTTGGATGGACTGTTCTAAATATATCTCATAAGTCCGTCTGGTCTAATATGTTGTTTAAGGCCCACTTTTCCATATTGATTTTTTTTTTTTTTGTCTGAATGATCTATCCATCAATAAACGCAGGGTATTAAGGTCTTCTCTGTTGCTTTCAGTTGCTCCTGTTAGGTCTGTTAATATACACTTCCTATTTTTAGGTACATCCCTGCTGGGTACATGTGTAAGTATTGTGTCTTCTTGCTGGATTGATCTCTTTATCACTAAGTAATGCCCTCCTTTTTCTTTTACTACAATATTTGTTTGAAAGTCTATTTTGTGGGGCCACCTGGGTAGCTCAGTTGGTTAACCAGCTGACTCTTGGTTTTGGCTCAGGTCGTGATCTTGCAGTTCCAGGAGTTTGAGCTCCACACTGGGCTCCTTGCTGATGGTGTGGAGCCTGCTTGGGATTCTCTTTTTCAAAATAAATAAATAAACTTAAAAAAAATAGTCTATTTTGTCTGATGTGATTATAGCTCTCTTTCAGTTTTACTTGCACAGAATATTTTTTCCTATCCTTTCACTTTGAGTCTATGTTTGTTCCTACTTCTGATGTGAGTCTCTTACAGGTGGCATATGGTGGATCTTTTTTTTAATCCATTCAGCCTTTCTAATGTCTTTTGATTGGTGAATTTAGTCCATTTACTTTTATTAGTAAGCATGTACTTATTACTATTTTGTTAATTGTTTTCTGGCCTTTTAAAAAAAAATTACTCTCTGTTCCCTTTCTTCTTTTCTTTGTGTTTTGATGGCTTTGATGTTATGTTTAGATTCCTTTCTCATTTTTCTTTTTGTATTTACTTTAAATTTTTTTCCTGTGGTTACTCTGAGGTTCACTTAAAATAGCCTGTGTAAATAACAGTCTATTTTAAGTTGATGGCAATGTAATTTTATTATTTATTTATTTATTTATTTATTTATTTATTTATTTATATTTTAACTTGTTTTATTTTTTATTTTTTAAATTTATACCCAAATTAGTTAGCATCTAGTGCAACAATAATTTCAGGAGTAGATTCCTTAGTGCCCCTCACACATTTAGCCCATCCCTCCCTCCCAACCCCTCCCGTAACCTTCAGTTTGTTCTCCATATTTATGAGTCTCTTCTGTTTTGTCCCCCTCCCTGTTTTTATATTATTTTGTTTCCCTTCCCTTCATCTGTTTTGTCTCTTAAAGTCCTCATATGAGTGAAGTCATATGATTTTTGTCTTTCTCTGACTAATTTCATTTAGCATAATACCCTCCAGTTCCATCCATGTAGTTGCAAATGGCAAGATTTCATTCTTTTTGATTGCCCAGTAATACTCCATTGTATATATATATACCACATTGTCTTTGTCCATTCATCCATCGATGGACATTTGGGCTCTTTCCATACTTTGGCTATTGTTGATAGTGCTGCTATAAACATGGCGGTGCATGTGTCCCTTCAAAACAGCACACCTGTATCCCTTGAATAAATGCCTAGTAGTGCAATTGCTGGGTCCTAGGGTACTTCTATTTTTAGTTTTTTTAAGGAACCTCCATACTGTTTTCCAGAGTGGCTGCACCAGCTTGCATTCCCACCAACAATGCAAAAGAGATCCTCTTTCTCCGCATCCTCGCCAACATCTGTTGTTGCCTGAGTTGTTCATGTTAGCCATTTTGACAGGTATAAGGTGGTGTCTCATTGTGGTTTTCATTTGTACTTCCTTGATGATGACTGATGTGGAGCATTTTCTCATGTGGAGAAGTGTCTGCTCATGTCTTTTGCCCATTTCTTCACTGGATTATTTGTTTTTTGGGTGTTGAGTTTGATAAGTTCTTGGCAGATTTTGGATACTAACCCTTTATCTGATATGTCATTTGCAAATATCTCCTCCCATTCTGTCGGTTGCCTTTTAGTTTTGCTGATTGTTTCCTTCGCTGTGCAGAAGCGTTTTATTTTGACGAGGTCCCAGTAGTTTATATTTGCTTTTGTTTCCCTTGCCTCCGGAGACGTGTTGAGTAAGAAGTTGCTGCAGCCAAGATCAAAGAGGTGTTTGCCTGCTTTCTCCTCGAGGATTTTAATGGCTTCTTGTCGTACACTTAGGTCTTTCATCCATTTTGAGTTTATTTTTGTGTATGGTGTAAGAAAGAGGTCCAGGATCATTCTTCTGCATGTCGCTGTCCAGTTTTTCCAGCACCACTTGCTGAAGAGACTGTCTTTATTCCATTGAATATTCTTTCCTGCTTTGTCAAAGATTAGTTGGCCATAAGTTTTGGGTCCATTTCTGGGTTCTCTATTCTGTTCCATTGATCTGAGTGTCTGTTCTTGTACCAGTACCATACTGTCTTGATGATTACAGCTTTGCAGTATAGCTTGAAGTCTGGGATTGTGATGCCTCCTGCTTTGGTTTTCTTTGTCAAGATTGCTTTGGCTATTTGGGGTCTTTCCTGACTCCATATCAATTTTAGGATTATTTGTTCTAGCTCTGTGAAGAATGCTGGTGTTATTTTGATAGGGATTGCACTGGATATGTAGATTGCTTTGGGTAGTATCAACATTTTAACAATATTCGTTCTTCCTATCCAGGAGCATGGAATCTTTTTTCTAATTTTTTGTGACTTCTTCAATTTCTTTCATAAGCTTTCTGTAGCTTTCAGTGTATAGATTTTTCACCTCTTTGGTTAGATTTGGTTATATTCCTAGGTTATATTATTGTTTTTGGTGCAATTGTTAAGTGGGATCGATTCTTTGATTTCTCTTTCTGTGGCTTCATTCTTGGTGTATAGGAATGCAACTGATTTCGGTGCATTGATTTTATATCCTGCAACTTTGCTGAATTCATGAATCAGTTCTAGCAGTTTTTTGGTGGAATCTTTTAGGTTTTCCATATAGAGTATCATGTCATCTGCGAAGAGTGAAAGTTTGACCTCCTCCTGGCCAGTATGGATGCCTTTTATTTCTTTGTGTTGTCTGATTGCAGAGGCTAAGACTTCCAATACTATGTTGAATAACAGTGGCGAAAGTGGACATCCCTGTCTTGTTCCTGACCTTAGGGGGAAAGCTCTCAGTTTTTCCCCATTGAGGATGATATTAGCATTGGGTCGTTCATATATGGCTTTTATGATCTCAAGGTATGATCCTTCTATCCCTACCTTCTTGAGGGTTTTTATCAAGAAAGGATGCTGTATTTTGTCAAATGCTTTCTCTGCATCTATTGAGAGGATCATATGGTTCTTGTCCTTTCTTTTATTGATGCATGTTCTAAACCTAAGTTTATTTACTTTGAGAGAGAGAGCAAGTGAGCAGGGAAGGGGCAGACAGAGAGGGAGAGAGAAGGAATCCCAAGCAGCTCCATACTGTCAGTGCATGGGGCTGGAACTCACAAACTGTTCAACTGAAATCAACAATCGGATGCTTAACCGACTGAGCCACCCAGGCACCCCCACTCAGGCATTCTTAAAACTCCACTTCATTAATATATCACAAGTGATGAACATGTCAGTTAGCAACTTCTAATATTAGACTACTTCACTAGAGTTATGGACATCACACATAGCTTACTCATGTTCTTCATCACTGTCTTTGTCTCCACCTTTGTTATCTGTGTGGAGCACATTTCCAGACTATAACATCTTCATCCTCTAGAATGCAAAAGGAAAATTGTCCCTAGCACTATGATGGGTTGATGCTTCACATTAAATCTGTGTTACAAAAAGAAAATCAAATCATGTTAAAATAATGAAATCAAACTGTACTCACATTAAAATTTATTTCAGGAACTGACAAGTACCTTCAATACTGGATATTTTGTATCTGTTATCCAGCCCTGACTTTCTACAGAAAGATATTTCCATAAAGAATAATGAAATTCTTCATATCCTTAGAGCACAAATGAATCACCTACCCAACTTCCACATTCTCCCACTCACCTGAGCAATTGTCACACTGGTTAGGGTACTCACTGAAACAGGTTCACCAACTTGATGACTATCATGGACTCACTCTCATTTTAGTTCACAACCACAACTTAATTAGACATCCTAGTCTTCAATTTACCCAAAACTTTACTGTTCACACCAAGAACCAACATTTCCTTAGATCTTAATGTTATTTCTTCTCTTTCATCAAAGGACTAGCAGTTGGCTTTATGAAACCATGAAAAAATGCTTTATTATTTCATAAGAAGTAATGTATAAGCTCTGATTATGTGTATACAGCAAAGGTACCCCAAGAGGCAGACTCTGAGGGGTATGGTAGGCTTACTGACTATCTCAATGTCCCACGCCCCCAAATCTGTCTTATCATACCTTCTACTCAAATATGAGACTTAGCAAAATCACAACTTAGTGTATGTCATCAATTTTTTAGATCAAAATTGCAAACCGTCAAAACCGCACGAGGTAAATCTGAAAATATCAAGAGTCTACTGTATATTAAAACCTCTCTTTATTAATTCCTATTTAAAATGATACAACAATAAAAATATACTGATTTAATGTATGAGGAGGCTTCATTTCTAGGAAAATAACAAAGAGCCAGATGTCCTTTGGATGACAAAGATGGCTTTGGTAAAGTAAGTAGAAAAGAAAATCACACTTGAAAGAACTATTTGGGCTCCTGGGTGGCTCAGGTGGTGAAGCATTCAACTCTTGATTTCGGCTCAGGTCACAATCTCACCGTTCATGGGTTTGACCCAGTGACAGGCTCTGCTCTGACAGCACGAAGCCTGTTGGGATTCTCTCTCCCTCTCTCTCTGCTCCTCCCCCCCATCTCAAAAATAAATACATAAACGTAAGAAAAAAAGAATATCAAATGTGAATACTGGCATTCACATTCAAGACATTCACAACTGGTTAGATTGGCTGGCTCTCGTTCACAGAATATCTTATAGTATGGTATATCACAAATATTTCAAAATTGTAATTAAGTTTAAAGAAAATTCATGGCTTTAGTGGTGGAGTGGAGAAATGTCTCATGACTCTAGTCAATCCTCTGGAAAACATTCCTGAAACCCTTTCATTTCAAATAATAAAATTAGTCATATCAGTGAACTTAAACCATAAACTAAAGCTGCAGTATAAGAAGCATTCTATGGCACAGGACACTCAGCAGAGCACTTAACCTAAACTTGGGGTGTCAAGCAAGGTTTACAGGGAAAGAGACCTGAACCATATACAGGTGTTCAAACAGTAGGTAGAATGTTCCAAGCAGAGGGAAGAGCATTTGTAAAAGACTGAGGTAAGAGGACCTGTCTTCAGACAAAGCATAGATTAATAAGACATAACACAGTTGTTTTACAGTCTTGCCAAAATCAGAGATTGCCCCCTTCTCTGGGAGACGCCTACACTGACTTCTTTTTTAATAATGAAAACAAACATTTTAGGGCATCTCAAGATAGAGACCAGCAGAAGGACTACTCTATTAATGCTTTTGTACCTCACCATTTTTATCCCTCTACTGGTGACATTCATTCCTTTGTTCCTTCCTTCTTTTCTTCCCAAGACTTTCAGGAATCCCATTCTCTTGGGCGAGAAATAATGTACCTTTCCTACAGTCAACCTCTGTTGGCCTGTTTGAAAACCTGCTTCACAAGTAGCAGATGGTTAACTCTTTTATTACTTCTGGGGAAAAATGACAGGCTGTGGTGACATCTAATCACCTCCATTACTTTATCTGTCATGATCAGCAGATAGATTCTCTATAGTTTGTAATAAAAACAGCATATCAAGCATAACTTCTAGATGGAGACTTCTCAGAGGAATCTGCCAACCATTACAACTACCTGCTGCAATATGCATGATTTATCTTTAGGAAGAAGGGTGCACAGATCTGACAGGGGCTTACTAAGGGACAATAGATCACAATAAAATTTCATGAATGGTGTTAGGGGGACTTCGGACTATAAAAGCAATTTTTTTTTTTAACTTGAGAGAGAGAGAGGGAGAGAGAAATTGCGAGCAAGGGAGAGGAGCAGAGAGAGAAAGAGAAAGAGAGAGAGAGAATCCGAAGCAGACCCTAACCTCAGCATGGAGCCTGATGAGGGACTCCATCCCATGACCCTGGGATCATGACCTGGGCTGAAATCAAGAGTTTGACATTCAACAGAGCCACCCAAGTGCCTGAAAAGCAAATCTAACCAAGGTTGTCACCTTGCTCAGGTAAGCAGATGAATCTGAAAGGACCTTATAAGATGTGGTAAGGACCTTGGATTTTCCTGTAAGAGCAATAGGAATGCTCCTGTAAGAGCAACTGAAGAATGTTTAGCACCAAAGTGATATAATCAGATTTGTGTTTTAGAAAGATCACACAGAAGCAGTGTAGAAAATGGGCTAGAAGGGGAAACAGAAAGACCTATCTTCTAGTTACCCAAGGCCTAGTTGAATGGCATGAAAAAATGGAGAAAAGTGCCTAGATATGAGAGACACTTATAAAAACATTTTTAAAATGTTTATTTATTTTTGAGAGGGAGAGACAGAGTGCAAGCGGGAGAGGGGCAGAGAGAGAGGGAGACCCAGAATCCGAAGCAGGCTCCAGACTCTGAGCTGTCCGCACAGAGCCCAATGTGGGGCTTGAACTCACGGACCACGAGATCATGACCTCAGTTGAAGTTGGACACTTAACCGACTGAGCAACCCAGGCACCCCAAGAAACACTTAAGATGTAGGGTAATGCGATATTTAGTGTCTGACTGAACACAGCAAAAAAAGTATAGGGAGGAGTTAAGGATGGTGCTCAGGTTTCTGATTAGAGAACTAGGTGTACAGTACCATCATGTACTGAAGGAGGGAACAGAGGAGTAAGGATTTGCTTGGATAGAAAGATGAGTTCAGTTTAGGACATATTGAGTACAAGATACTTGGGACCTCCAAACGAAAATGTCCAACAAGCAATGGGCTACAGGAGACAGATCTGAGCTAAAGACAAAGATGTGGGAACCATCCACACATAGAAAGTAATGAAAGCCATGGAAATGGATGACATAATCCAGGGATGATAAGAAAAAAAGACTAGGCAAAGGACAATAGAGATGTAAGAACTACGGAGGGTTTACTTGACCTGTAGACACTTAATTGAAGAAACAAGGAGGGGAGAGGGGGTTAATCATGGCAGTATTATGTTAAGGAGCAAAGTCTTAGACCCCGAGAGAACTCACGCTAGTTCTCCCAGGAAAAATTAGCAGACATGTGGTAGAGAACAGGAGGGGCGCCCACCCACTCTGTTCTTGGCTCTAGTTTCCAGGTTCAGTCTGCCACCTTTACAGTGACTACAGTCATCCAAAATAAATAAAAATCAGTAAAAATGAACTGGCAAATCATTGTTGTTCTAGTTTTCTTTTACTTAGTAGATTCAAAACTGATACCATCTGTGCAGTGTATGTTACTTAAATACAGGAATCATTCTTGTACCACTAATGCAATCCAAAACTGTATCAAGACAGCACAGACATAGTAATATCAGATGTAGTTTTAAGTTCTATAAAACAAAATGATTCTACATTTTGGATCCAGGTTTTAAAAGTACTATAGTATATGTGGTTTTGTGTAAGATTCTAAACTATAGTCAAGTTCTTAAACTAGTTTTTTTCTACTCAGGTGCTGACAGGAAAAAATATAGTTTTAGTCTGACCTTACAGGCACACACCATTTACCCTACTTTTAACTTGATTTAAACCTTAAGGGTACTCTTGCAAAACAACAAAAATGTGCAGAACTGAGGTCAATTAATAACTAGTTTCTAAAATCTACTGAAGTTTTTGCTGGACAATATCAAAATTCCCAAAATTTGTAATGAGCTATAATAAAGCTTGAAGTTTTTCCAGTTTTAACTAGGATTTCCCCAAAGAAGAAAAATATGTTATTTTAAGAAATTCTGATTCATCTGTATATCTCTTTAAATGCTTCACTAACAATTATTCTATTGCTAGATATGTTACATATAATAAATAACAATATTCCAGCCACATTTTAAAAATTAAAAAAAGTAAAAACTTATGCAGTTCAGTACTAAAGTTGTTAGCTATATTTAATTGTCTTCTGAGTACAAAACCTTGTTTTCCAAGCCCCAGAATAGGTTCTTTCCCGTAGTCAATATTTAACCTTTCTTCAAATAAAAGTTAACAGTATAGCTCTATTTATCACCAACATAAAACATCTCTATATGCTGAAAACTTATCTGCTTCTGAAAGCCTTTCCATTTTTCTCTATCAGCCATTCACAATGCATCTCCTAGTACAGTTTCTCCCTCACATGTTGGTTTACCTTTGCTGACATATTTTTCTTACACTTCCTATGTGGCCTGCTCCTCTCTCCCACAATGCATACTGAACTCCTAGGAGGTAGGGACTTATCAGTCTTCTTTTTGTAAGACTGCATTCAGAAACCATTTGATATTAGTGGCTAGCTTATTCTATGGTCTCTCAAACACAAGGAATCAAATACTTTGTTTTGTATTAAATAATTCTCAGGTGGAGTATTTACCTCCACCTTCCTCACCTTACCCTCCCTGTCCCGAGCCAATGAAAAATCAGATTAGATTCAAGCAGAAGCAAAATCAGATTAGCATAAGGCTGATTTAAAAAAGAGAAGTCCAGGGGCGCCTGGGTGGCTCCATCAGCTAAATGTCCAAGTTGGGCTCAGGTCATGATCTCGTAGTTCATGAGTTTGAGCCCTGCATTGGGCTCTGTGCTGACAGCTCAGAGCCTGGAGCCTGCTTTGAATTCTGTGTCTCCCTCTCTCTCTGCCCCTCCCCGGCTCATGCTCTGTCTCTGTCTCAAAGATAAATAAACATTAAAAAAATTTTTTTTAATAAAATAAATAAAATAGAGACGTCTGAAGAGTCACAAAGGGGAAGATAAGAAAAAATGATCAAAGAAAAATGGCTAAAAGGAAAATTTGAGCCAAAGATAATAAAAAGGAATAAAATAATAATAAGGCAATAATATCAGACGATGACCAAGAAAAAGAAGCCTGTAAGAAATAAATTCAATCTCTCCCTTAAGTAGATCGCTAAACCACAGCTCACAGGACAACTAACAACTTTTAAATCCCAGGCCAGGGATGTGTGGTTATCCCACCCTGGTACTTGTTATGCCAAGTATTACTGCTGACTTGGGGTGCTCCGGAGTCAACCGAGAGGACCACCATCATTTCCGTTCCCTGCCAAGAAACACATCAGTGACTGGGGGCTGGAGGGAGAGCCAGTGGCAAAGACAGCACAGCAGCAGGCCAAGGACTGCACAAAACAAGTCTGGTATTGAGGTTAAAATTAAATGAAATGGAAGAGAAATAAAGACAAGGGAGGATGAGAAGAACAAACACGGCATCAGACTGAGTTCTTTCTATATGCAGGGAAAAGCAAACATCTGGAATTATTTGGTGCTGAGTGCCACCAAATTTAACACTTTGTTCCTGTCTTGCAATTGTTTCTCACTAACCCCATACAAAGAAAAAACAGACCTAGAGGCTAAAATGAAGAAGAGTAGTTAAAGTGGGTATAACAATAACCATTTAAAAAACAAAATACATTTTTCAAGTAACAGAGCAGTTAACTACAAAATGACTATTCCTGACTGACTTAGAGATGTTCATCCTAACTTCCTAAGTCAAATGAGGAAGCTGCAGACAAATATGTATAATACATGATATGTGTCTGTATAAGCAGGGGAAAATGATTCCAAAATAAGTGCTGGTATAATGAGTGAGTCTTCTCCTTTAAAAAAAAAAGTTTCTCTGTTTTCAATGTAATTAAAATAAAAACAATGATCCCTTAAAATAAAAGGATAAATATCCCTTTCTAGGTCATTCAGTCTTTACCTGGAGTTAAATGTGTTTGGAATTTACAAAGAACCCCTTTTGTAAAGAACACAGCTTTGAGAGAGCTATTTCCCACCCAGTGGGGAGATGGGGCCCCTGGCCAAGTCCAGCTGCATTATGGTGGAAAAAACACAAGCTGTGAAGACCAACGGAAAGGTTTGAATCCAGCATCTCTGTTTACTAGCTTGGTGACCCAGGGCAAATTATATGAAATTTCTGAATGCTGCCTTCACTTGGCTTCAGAAATGAAATAATACCTACCTCACAGGGTTGTTCTGAGGATTCTCAAGAACAGCTCCCACATACGACATGGACTGGTAGAATGGGGTACCATGGAGAATTAAGAGGCTTCTGACCATTATTTTACTTACTATCTCATGAAACAATCTGTTCCAAACAATGCCAGATCATTTGCAGCTTTCACTGACCTACCCTTGGCCTAGGATTCCTCAGACTAACCAGTGCTCACAGCAAATCAGCCTGGTTACTGATGCTTCCTGTTTATCACTTCCAGGAGAATAAAACAGGAAAACAGGTATCAGAGAACAAATGTGTGCTTATCCAAGTTATTTGTCCTATGGATATATAAGCAAACCCATTAGGGATAGAAAACATCTCTTTTAAAGGCACATACTGCAGAAAAGTGACCAAATGAATAGCATGATAATCACAGATACTGTTATAGACTCTGTTTGACATACTGTGCTTTAGCCGAATTTGCACTGCAACTATTGTTCATTTCTTAGTGTTGTTTTAAAATCTTTCAGAAGCCCATCAAAAATCTTAGTAGTCAGAAGTATGCCTTGAACCTGGAAAAGCTCAGAACCACCAAGACAGAAAATAAAGAAGAGAGAATTGTTGTGAAGCAACAATCTAGAAAAGTGCTGCCCAGCAATACTGTATGCAATGATGGTAATATTCTATCCATATCTATGTTATCCACTGAGATAGCCACTAGCCACATGTGGCTACTGAACACATGAAATGTGGCAGGTACAAGTGAAGGAATGAATTTTTTATTTTATTTTATTCCAATGAATTTAAATTTACAGAAGCAAATGTGGCTACTGACTATGATACTGGAAGGCACAGATCCAGAACCCTGGTTTAATAACTTATGCTAATTCAAAAAGGGTGGTTATGGGGATGAGTTAGCTAAGTAAAAAGCAAACAGACAAAAAAAGTATCCAGCAAATCACCAAAAATCAACAGAAACAGAAACCCAGTGCCATGTTAATATTCTCCTGCTCCACACAGAGTTCACTTTGATAAAGCTGAGGTCCTCATCTGATCCCAATCTGCCTTACGCTGCTCAGGCTACCATAACAAAAACAGCGTGGCAACACCGTTTATTTTCTTAGTTTTAGAAGCTGTTAAGCCCATGATCAAGGTTCTGGATGACTCGGCTCCTGGTGAGGTTCCTCTTCCTGGCTTGTGGATGGCCACCGTCTCTGTATGCTCACGTGACCTCTTGTTTGTGCACATGCAGAGAAAGAGATCTCCCTTCCCCTTCCTTTAAAGCACTAATCCAGATTCTGACCCCACCCTTATGACCTCATTTAAGCTTAATTCCTGCTTCTAAAGGCCTGATCTCCAAACACAGTCACATCAGGGCTTCAACATATGAATCGGCAGGGAATAGATGGAGGCAAAATTCAGTCCGTAGCATAACCTTCCACTCACCTATAATTACCTTTTTTATCATGAGTTCTAATATTCCACCCTGAATTCATAATCTTCTAGAAGGTTATTAGTCGTTTGCCTGCACTTACCACACCACCAGTTTACACCTGTGCAGGACTCTAACTCTGCCATCAGACACCTTTGCAATTTACCAAGGTTAAAACTTAACTTGGACCCTCAAAATGGCTTAACTCCTAAAATGACTGTGCAAAAAAGAATTAACACAGCAGGCCTAAAACTCATCTCCTCAGAAAGGGGTGTTTGTAACACTGGTACTTGGCTAGACTCTGGGAACTTGGATACTGGAAGAGTTCCCGCCTCCCTATTAAGAGGGACTCACAGTGCCTAAGCTGTACAGACAATGTGATTTATGCTGAACATCTACTTTCCTACTAAGGGTCTGGAATTTGGTACCTGCTAGGCAGAGGATGACTATGTGATCAGCCCCCAGTAAGAACCTTGGGCACTGATTCTCTCTAATGAGCTTCCCTGAGGGATGACATTATACACGTTGTCGCAATTCTGCTGGAGGAAATATGTCCTGTGTGACTACAAAGGGAAAAGACTCTTTAGAAGCTTGTGCCTGGTTTCCTCCGGACTTCATCCCATGCATCTTTTCCCATCGCTGATCTTGCTTGGTGTCCTTTCCCTGTAATCAATCATAATCATGAGAATAACTACATGCTGAATTCTGTGAAGTCTTCCTAGTGAATCATCAAAGCTGGAGTAGTCTGGAAGACCTCTAACACTTCAATCAATGCACTTTCTTAACTCACATCACCAAACATCTATCCCTACTAAAAGAACTCCATATACCTATATTTTAATCTTCCCAGGTTCCACTCCAACCCATAATTCTTTCAGCCCTGGCCTTATCCAGTCCATTTTCTACAATTATCACAATCAGGCTAAGATGACCATCACCTCTCTATATATCAGGGCTTCTATAATTGGGGTGAATATTCTCTAAGAGATAGGGGTGGGGTTTTTTTAATATAAAACTGTTTTCCTAAATCTTTTAGTAAAAATAGTGTTCCCAAGCACTTCTCCATGTTCAGCCTCATTTTACTTGATCTTTCTACAAGGGAAGAAGCTACAGAGCACTCTATCTGCCTGTAAACTTTTTCTTCCTCCAAATACCCATAAATGTTAGTGATCCAGGGGGTTCCATCTTCTGGCCTCTTTCATCTCACTTTCCACAAACCATTCCATTTACTTCCTTTTTTTTTTTTTAATTTTTTTTCAACGTTTTTTATTTATTTTTGGGACAGAGAGAGACAGAGCATGAACGGGGGAGGGGCAGAGAGAGAGGGAGACACAGAATCGGAAACAGGCTCCAGGCTCTGAGCCATCAGCCCGGAGCCCGACGCGGGGCTCGAACTCACGGACCGCGAGATCGTGACCTGGCTGAAGTCGGACGCTTAACCGACTGCGCCACCCAGGCGCCCCTCCATTTACTTTCATAACATGAGCTTCTACTGATGATCCATCCACCTTTAAGTTCAGGTCTATCACCTGTCCTAAGCCCCAGAATCTTACTTCCAACCACTTAGAGGACAAATATATCTATGGAGCCTACCAATCACTCAGACTGATATTCTTCTTAACATGTGTGTTCAAAAAGATCATCTAGGTCTGTTTGCTTTACAGTTCAATTGATATGTCTACAGCTACTATATCACAGCAATCCTAAGTTCTAGAAGACTCTGAATTCTTTCTTTAACATGTCTGTTTGGTATTACAGCCTACCCTGTTCTTATTTAGTAGTTCACTATTATAGTAGAGCCTGGTGCAAAGCTATGCACAGACCAGATATTTAATAAATATTCATTCAATAAATTAATATCATCATCCATCTATCAGACCTGCAGCAAACAGAATGGAACACCTTGCTGGTAGCATGGCTGCATATAGAAATGTCACTACTGGTAATCCCAATTTATTAGTTATATATGAATTAGAATTTTCAAAACACAGTTTGGAATAACAAGCAAGCCATTTTAGGGAGAAAATATATATAAAAACATATATTTAAGAAAAAAGAGAGGTGTTTGCTGGAGGAACGTCCAGATACAGATGGCCAGACTAATAAACACAGGTTTCAATCCTTCCTGAAACCCTATAAAGATGACAATAAAGAAATTTACTTTTCTTTTTCTTTCTTTTTTTTTTTTAAGGCATAAACTTACATGGATGAGGAAAATAGAAAAGGAGAAAACAGTAATAGAATTTCACAAGCTAGAAAGCAGACAGACAAGTGGTGACTGACTTAATAGACTGGAAAAACAGAATCCCAGAGGGACAACAAGAAAGCTAAAACCAGCTCATTGTACATCCCATTTTATACTGCTGGACCACTAACAAGATCAGGAAATAAAGAAATCTGGGACATCTGGAAATAGGGATGAAGGAGACCAAAAATAAAGTCAACTGGTTTAAAGTCTATCTAAGAGGCAGTTAGATATCCACATTTCCACATCATTCCAACTCTTGGCAGTCCAGCCCCAACCTGACCAAAAAGAGGTGATTTATTTTCTGGAGATTATAAAACGCAGGGTCTCTGGACCAGGAGTCAATAGCCACAATTGAGAGCAGAGCTACAATTCAACAAATGGGGGCAGTGAATGGGATGGGGTAGAGGTACAGGGTTAGGAGTTACATAAAAACATGTAAACTGGGATACTGAATGCTGAAATCTGCCCCCTCCCCAAATTTCCTACCCCACTCAATCTGACTTACAGCTGACAAGCAACTCTGATATGCCTACTGATATGTGAGAGTTCCCCAAAACTTGGCCAAACCTGACCATCTCAATGGGAATCTAAGTCAGTTAAGTGTCTCCCATGCACTCAGAATGAGATTTTTAGCTCCCTGTTGCAAATATAAGCATACAACCAAGGACTGATTACCAGACATCTGAAGAAACCTCTAACATAAAAGAGGAAACCAAAATATACAGATAAAAAGCAACATGGAAGTCACAAGGGGGGATGGGGGGAAGGAAAGAGACTTTAAAATCTTTTTCCAAAAGTCTTAACGTTAACATTTTCAGAATACAGAAGAAATAACACTATACCCATGACATAAGGACAGAATATTAACAAAAGAACATTCAGAGAATGATTCTGGAAATTAAACATACCATAGTAGAGATGAAAAACTCAATAGAAAAAAAAAGAATTTAGGGGAGCCTGGGTGGCTCAGGCGGTTAAGTGTCTGGCTTCGGCCAAGTCATGATCTCATGGTTCATGAGTTCGAGCCCTGCGTCAGGCTCTGTGCTAACAGCTCAGAGCCTGGAGCCAGCTTCAGATTCTATGTCTCCCTCTCTCTCTGCCCCACCCCCCACCCCCCAACTGGCACACATGCATATGCGCGCTCTCTCTTTAAAAAAAAGGAATACACATTAAAAAAAATTTGTTAAAAGAAAAGAAAGAATTTAAATTTGAAAAAATTTCTCATAAGTAGAGCAAAAAGACAATGTGAGAGAAAACAGGAGAAAGATAAGAAAATCAGAGGATCAGCCCTGGAGGTCAAATTCCAAACAAAGAGCTCCAAAGAAAATGGAGGAGAGGATACAGTGAAAACAAATTTTCTCAGAACTAAAAGACAAGAGTCTCCAGATTTAAAGGGCAAACCAAGTACCCAATACATTGGATGAAAAGAACGTCATAGCACACCATAGCACACCACATAAAATTGTAAAAACATTGGAAGGTAAATGGAAATGTAACAATGCCTTCACAATTTTGAAGGAAAATTGTTTCCAACATGGAATTCTATATTCATCAAACTATCAATCGTGACTAGAATAATGATACATTCAACAGGCAGTGACCAGTAAATAACTCACCTTTCACATACCATTTAAGAAGATACTAGAGGATATCCATCACCAAATGCAGGGAATAAACCTAGAAAGAGAAACAAGAAGATGTGGTATCAGAGAAAGGATGGAAGAATAGATGATAATAAAGGAAAATCCTAGAATTACTGAGAAAAGTTTTAAAACAGGAAAAGAAGCTTTTGTATCTGCCCAGATTTCCTTCCCAAAATGCAGAATTTTATGTAAACGCTGAAAGAATTCAAAGAAACCTCCACAAACTCTTAAATTAAAAAGAAAAAAAAAAAAGGAAAGAAGAAAGCAGGAGACAAAAGCAACAGCAATCATTGAGGTATACACCAGTCTTCTATACTGACAGAAAAAGCCAGTTCTTGTGATCAGCTCTGAGCTTCCACAGTTACCAACTTTAGGTTACAACATGGTATTTGACAATGGTTGGCTTCAATTCTTCAGATCAGAAAATGTTTAACAGAAATTGAAGAACTAGTGTAAATAAGGGAGAGTCAACTGCCTCCTCTTGATAAAAATGTTGCCTCTTTTTAATCAAGGACTAAGGATAGTTTAGTAATAATCATTTAACTGTTCTATTACCCAAATTAGAGGCTTCCTCAACAGTCCAGTAGAGTAATTCAGTAAAGGCAAATGGAATTTTAAAACGCAGTCATCAATAAATAAGCAAACAAAAGCAAAACAATCACACACACTCCCAGAACTATTTGACCCAGTTCATTCAAAGAGCTCCCAGTGGACTATTGTATACTCTTAAATTTGACACAAAAAAATCATACCAGATTTCATAAGAAATCAAAGCACAGAACGTAGCTCTAGAAAATACTATATTGCTCAACTGATACCCCACCAGTAACTGCACTTAAGTGGAAAATAAGGAGAAAAACAAATTAGAGTAGTGCAGATTTTGAAAACTTGTCCTACCGCAGTCTAGCTGAAAGACAAGACCACTAGAAACATGCTCAAAATCATTTAGAATAAAATTCTTCCCTTAAATACAGCATTCTAAATTGTCAAACTGATATAATTCTAAAATATCAACTCCTTCTACTTTTTTTAATTGACTAAGGCAATTAGATTCCATTAACAGCTAATTTTTGCCAAACTTAATTCTAACAAACTAATTTAAGAGACCTTAAATAAAGAATAAAATACTTATACCGTATTTTTGCATTCCTACAATTCAAAAGCAATAGGATCAAGTTTTTTCAGGGTGTGAATAAACATGCCACACTTCAGGTTAAAAACATATTCTATTCCAAAATTAGGAGTGAAAATAAAGCTCAAAAAGAAATGACTTCCCAGCCTTGAATTCAGTGGCATTAATATTAATGACAATCCCACTCATTTCAAAGGCATGTCCCAGAGTGTTTATATTATGAAAAATGGCTCTGGAATGTCATCTTCAGTAAATTTTAAATTGTTTAATCTGAGGTTTTGCTAGATTTGTAACAGCTGCACTTGTGTTTACAACTATAATAAGATCTTTACAGCATGGCACTCCTTTACACATTTTTTAGATCTGGTTGGTACAAACATGTTGTACTGATCAATGGAAATGAGTTTGGTATCTCTCTATAGCTACAAATTTAGTCAGAATAAAGTTTTGTTTTGGATTAACATTGTACAACAAATGCATCATAGACCTTAAGAAGTTTTATGGTATTGGTTACAGAAGGATAGGACAGAAACTTCCATTCATATACAAACATTTAGAAAATGATTCAATTTGTGTTTGTGGAATTCAAATTTTGTTTGGGGAGAAAATGTGCATATCAAACACACTGTGGATCTAATTTACTTGCTGGCATTCACAGGGTCTCAGGGCAAGTTACCAAGCAGAAACTGGTTGGGCAGTATTCAAAAAACTACATTTCTTCTAATACCTTTATTTACACAGTAGAAAGATGCAACAAAAAAAGTCTGCCAAAGACTTGGCTCAAGAATATTCCAATAGGGAGCATCAGCAATCCTTGGCCATGGGGCTGCCGATGCAGTGAGAAGAGCACCAGACCAGAGTCAGTTTCTGGGGGTAATGATCAACAGCTTTGCCACTAACCTTAGTTTCCTTCTCTGTAAACATTTCAAAGAGAAGTTATTATTGAAGGTGAATGTTTTCTGCTAAAATAAGTTGAGTATGGGTAACCAGAAATGCTCGGCTCCTTTAGAAACTGAAAAGGTTATCATGCTGTAATAACTAAGACATATTCAAAAATTACAAAAACAGAAGTAACCCCAGAAGTTCTTCAGCACTATCCTCTTTTTGGGCCATCTCTCAGGAACTTCTAATCAAGCCTCCACTCTATTTTTCTTCTTTTTTTAATGCTTCTCTTACCTTGGCACATGTGGTTACTATCAGAATCAAATACAATCTGTATGAGAATAATTTGGAAAGTGCAAAACACATTGAACAGGGCTTATGACCAAAGTACTACTACAAATGAACCAAGAAACCAAAAGAAATTTTTAAAAAAATCCATGCTTATAAAATCAATTAATTTTTTTAAAAACCAATAGGGAAAAAGCTCTGATTTCTGAAGGATATATAGCATATTATTGTTCAGGAATAATAAAGTTTCTACAGTATGAACTTTGAACTTACCAGAGAACAAAGATTATTGTAGCAATTTCCACAGTAAGTATGATAAATTTGTTCAGAATTACCCATCCCCCCCCCCCCAGGTATTACTTTGACAACTGAATGCATTTCAAAATGATTCAAGTGTTACTAAATTACTTCAGACAAAGGTCATAAATTAAAATAACCAGAATGGGTAAGTTAAATGAGTAAAGCAATCAGATGGGCTTGAGGCTACTGAAGACAAGAGCACCATCCAAAGAAGATAGCCAGAACTTAGCTCCTACCAGCTGCTGCCAAGAGAAGTCAGATGTAGTTGCCAGACTGCCTTAATAGAAACCCAGAAAATACGGATTTAAACACTGCTTAGTGTTTAAATGTTTGTAAATGACTCAAAAAATCTTAAACATCAAGCAAGCCACACAAAACTTAAATGCAAAGCAGATACGCTCTCTGCCTTATCATCTCCACCATGTTTTATATGGATTTACTTAAAATACCATTACAAGGTAGACACGAACTTTGGTGACTTTTTTTTTATTATCATTATTTTTATGAGCAGCATGTGCAAGAGAGGCAGAGGGAGAGAGAGAAAATCTCAAGCAGGCTCCATGCTCAGCACAGGACTTGACATGGTGCTCGATCCCACCACCTGGATCATGACCTGAGATGAAATCAAGAGTCAGATGCTAAACTGACAGAGCCACCCAGGCACCCCTGGTGACTTTTTTTTTTTTTAATGCTTCAATCATACTATGACTTACATTAATATATTCCACAAGGTTCGCTTTTTTTTTTTTCCTTGAAGTAAAATTGGTATGTAATGTTATATTAGCTTCAGGTATACAAGATGATTTGCTATTTGTATACACTACAAAGTGATCACCACAGTAAATCTAGCTACCATCCACCACCATAAAACTGCCCTGTTCACCCATTTCATCCACCCCACCACCGTCTTCCCCTCTAATAACCACCAATTTTCCATATCTATGAGGTTTTTGTTTCATTTTTTTGGATTCCATATATAAACGGAATCATGTACTTGTCTTTCTCTGACTGACTTATTTCACTTAGCATAATACCCTCAGATCCATTGATGTTGCTGCAAATGGCACAATTTCATTCTTTTTTATGGCCAAGTAGTATTCCATTGTATATATACCACATATTCTTTATTCATTTACCTATTGATGAATATTTTAGTTGTTTCCATATTTTGACTACTGTAAATAAGAACTACAATGAACACAGGGGTACAATATATTTCTGATAGTGTTTTCATTTTCTTCAGATAATAGATCATATGGCAGTTCTATTTCCAATTTTGTAAGGAACTTCCATACTATTTTCCTTAGTGGATGCACCAATGTACATTCCCAACAGCAGTGCATAAGGGTTCTCTTTCTCCACATCCTCAAAAACTTTTTTTGATAGTAGCCATTCTAACAAGTGTGAAGTAATATATCACTGTGGTTTTGATCTGCATTTCACTGATTAGTGATGTAGAACATCTTTTCACGTGCCTGCTGGTCTTCTTTGGAAATATGTCTATTCAGATACTCTACCCATTTTTTAATCAGAATGTATGGCTTTTTTGCTATTGACTTCCTTGAGTTATTTATTTTAAATGTTATCCCCTTATCAGATGGATGATTTGCAAATATTTTCTCCCATTCAGTAGACTGTCTTTTCATTTTGTTGATGGTTTTCTTTGCTGTGCAGAAGCTCTTTTAGTTTGATGTAGTCCCATTTGTTTATTTTTGTTTTTGAAATCAAATCCAAAAATTAAATGTTAAGACCAATGTCAAGGATCTTACCACCTAAGTTTTCTTCTAGGAGTTTTATGGTTTCAGATCTTACATTCAAGTCTTTAAACTATTTTGAGTTCATTTTTATGTATGGTACAGGATAGGGGTCTAGTTTCATTCTTTTGCATGTGGCTGTCCATTTCCAAAACAATTTACTGAAAAGACTTACCCAGTTGCAACTCTTGGCTCCTTTTCAGAAATTAATTCACCATATATGTGTAAGTTTATATTCTATCCCATCAATGACTGATTTTATGCTAATAACATACTGTTTTAATTACTATAGCTTTGTAGTATAGTTTGAAATCAGAAAGCATGATACCTCTAACTTTGTTCTTCTAAGATTGATTTAGCTATTCAGGCTCTTTTGAGGCCCATACACATCTTTAAATTATTTGTTCTATTTCTGTGAAAAATGCCATGGAAATTTTGATAGGGACTGCACTAAATCTGTAGATTACTTTGGGTTGTATGAACACTTTTAACAATATTAATTCTTCCAATGCATGATCATGGAATATCTTCCCATTATTTGTATGTTCAATTTCTTTCATTGATATCTTATAGTCTACATTGTACATATTTCACCTTATTGAATTTTTTCACAGGTATTTCTTTTATTTGCAATTGTAAATGGGATTTCTTCTTTCTGCTACTTCATTATTAGTGTATAAAAACAACAGATTTCTGCATTTTAATTTTGTACTGTGAAATTTTACTGAATTCATTTACTGGTTCTAACAGTTTTTTTGGTGAATCTTTAGGGTTTTCTATACAGTGTCACAGCACCTGCAAACAGTGACATTTTACTTAACTCCTTTCCAACTTAGATGTCTTTTAGTTCTTTTTCTTGCCTAATTGCTGTGGCTATGACTTCTATTCTATGTTGAATAAAAGTGGCAAGAGTGGGAATCTTTGTCTTTGCTCCTGATCTTAGAGGAAAAACTTTCAGCTTTTCACTGTTGAGTATGACGTTAGCTGTGAGTTTGCCATATATGGCATTATTTATGTTGAGGTACATACCACCTTCTATTCCCACTTTGTTGAGAGTTTATCATAAATGGACGTTGAATTTTGTCAAGTCCTTTTTCTGCATGTATTGAAATGATTATCTGATTTTTATCCTTCATTTTGTTAACATGGTGTATCAAATTGATTGACTTATGGCCACTGAACCACACTTGCACCCCTGGAATAAAGCTCCTTTGATCATGGTGTATGATCCTTTTTCAATTTGGTTTGCTAACATTTGTTGAGAATTTTTAATGTAAGTTCATCACAAATATTAACCTAGGATTTTCTTTTTATCTTGTTTTTGTCTGGTTTTAATATCAACGTAATGATGGCCTTATAAAATGAGTTTGGTTCTATTTCCACCAGAACTAAGCACTCTATGATCAGTAGACTTGGTGCATGTCGGCAGTAGGGGCTGTGTTGGTCCTCTGGGGCAGAGGCCAGCTGCACTGGCTCACACAGTCAGACTTGCCCTAGCAGGGTGCAGGGGGGTGGGGTTTGGTGTAAGAGGCTGCAGCCTCCACTGGGGGCACTATGTTGCTCACTGAAGTCCAGCTGCGCTGGTGCAGGAAGGGAAGATGGCATCACCCCACTCTCTTATCTTTAGGGAGGGTAGCTTGCACCTGCCACTGTTCAGGGAGTCCAGACAAGCAAATGATCTCTCCTTCTGTGTCCCAGACTACCATCAGAACCCTGCCCTCAACCCTTCTGTGCCTGAGCCACTGACACACACACAGCCACAGCTCTCCTGTGTTTTATCTCTTGTGTGCAGCCAGGATTCAAAACTCCAAATCTTAAAGGAGTTAAAGGCAGACTGCTGCCCCCCTCCAGAAGAGAGCCTTGCAGCACTGTGCTTAGCACCATTCTGTCCCAGAAAAGTAGTCACACAGCCACAGAGTTGCCTGGAGTTTACGGTGAATGACAACAGAAAGCTGCAACCAGATTATCTGCCCTCTACATGTGCCTCTGTCCCTTGCTGTTGAACGGCTGCTCAAAGGCACCAGCTGGGTCTTTAATCATTGGAGAGGAAATACACCCTCTTCCAAATGCACTCTGGGAAAGGGAACATTCTCTCCCAGTGCAACCCAGGGGACCCCAACACCACGCTATCTGCTGTCCACTCCTAGGGCTCTGCCCTTCTCCCGAGAAGCACAGCTGCCCACCCAGATTGACTTCAGCTAATGGTACAGACTTTCAAAACCTCCAAATTTGAGCTCCATCATTTGCAAAAACTTGTGATAGTTCCTCCTGATTCCCCAGTCAATGGTTTTGGGGGAGTGCTTCTCTTGTGTGAACCCAACATCCTGCTCTCTTCTCCCCTCTTCCTTTTCCTCTCCACAAAAAAGGCTCCCTCCCTTCTGCAGTACTGAGGCTTTTCTTTCTCCCAATTCAAGTCTCCATACCTGTACCTGCCAAGTTTTCTCCCTCAAAACATGCAGATTGTTCTCTTAATCCTTCAACCAACTTCCTAGATGTTCAAAATGATTTGATGTTGATCTAGCTATTTTCAATGGACGAGGCAAGCCCAGGGTCGCCCTATTACTCCACCATCTAACTCCTCCCCTCATGAGATTGGAAACATTTTTCCAAATCTTCAATTTTTTGAGTCTGAGAAGGACAGGTATTAAATCTACTCTGAATATTTGGTAATTCACCAGTGAAGCTTTCTGGTCCTGGGCCTTTGTTGGGAGTGCTTTGTTTAGAGATTCAATCTCCTTACTAATAATAAATTTATTCAGATTTTTAATTTTTTCATGATTCAGTCTTGGAAAATTATGTTGCTAGGAATTTATCCATTTCTTCTAGGTTGTCCAGGTTATTGGTACATAATTGTTCACAGCAGTCTTTTATGATCCTTTGTATTTCTGTGGTATTAATTGTAACTTCTCTTTCATTTCTGATTTTATCTATTTGAGCCCTCCATTTTTTCTTGGTGAGTCTAGCTAGGGTTTGGCGATTTGGTTTATCTTTTCAAAGAACTAGTTCTTGGGGCACCTGGGTAGCTCAGTCAAGTGTCCGACTCTTGATATCAGCTCAGGTTATGAACTCATGGTCATGGGATCAAGCTCCACGTTGTCACGTTCCAGGCTGACAGTGTGAAGCCTGCTTGGGATTCTCTCTCTCCCTCTCTTTCTCTGCCCCTCCCCCATTTGCATGTGTGTGCACACTCTCTCAAACTTAAAAAAAAAAAAAAAAAAAAACCTAGGAGCACCTGGGTGGCTCAGTTGATTAAGCATCTGACTCTTGATCTTAGCTTAGGTCATGAACTCATGCTTCATGCAATCAAGCCCCTCATCAGGCTCTGTGCTGACAACACAAAGCCTGCTTGGGATTCTCTCTCTCCCTCTCTCTCTCTCTGCCCCTCCCTCATTTGCATGTGTGTGCACACTCTCTCTCAAATAAACTTAAAAAAAAAAAAAAACTAGGAGCGCCTGGGTGGCTCAGTTGATTAAGCATCTGACTTTTGATCTTAGCTTAGGTCATGAACTCATGGTTCATGCAATCAAGCCCCTCATCAGGCTCTGTGCTGACAACACAAAGCCTGCTTGGGATCCTCTCTTTTTCTGTCTCTCTGTCCCTCCCCTCCTCACTCTTTCTCTCAATATAAATAAACTTTTAAAAAATGAACTCAAGTGGTTTAACTCGTCTTTAAAAAAAAAAGAACTACTTCTTAGTCTCACTGATATTTTCTATTTTTTTCTTTAGTCTCTATTTCATTTATCTCTGCTCTGATCTTTATTATTTCATCCTTTCAACTAACTTTGGGTTTTGTTAGGGCTTAACTTTTACTTTTCTTTCTCAAATTCCTTTAAGTGAAAAGTTAGATTGTTTGATATTTTTCTGTTTCTTGAGGTAGGCCTGTAAATAAGCTTCCCTTTTTAAACCACTTTTGTGGGGCACCTGGGTGGCTCAGTCAGTTAAGCATCCACCTTCAGCTTAGGTCATGATCTCATGGTTCGTGGGTTCGAGCCCCACATTGGGTTCTCTGCTGACAGCATGGAGCCTGCTTCAGATCCTCTCTCTCCCTCTCTTTCTGCCCCTCCCTGCTTGTATGTGTTCGCTCGCTCACTCTCAAAAATAAATAAAAGTTAATAAAACTGCTTTTGCTGCATCCCATAGATTTTGCAATGTTCTATTTCTGTTTTTATTTGTTCCAAGGTATTTTCTAATTTCCCTTTAGATTTCTTTGTTGAGCTAATGGTTGTTCAGTAGCAGACTGTTTAATCTTCACATTTTGGTATGGTTTCCAATTTTTTTCTTGTAACTTATTTCTAGTTTTATACTACTGTGGTCAGAAAAGATGCTTGACAGGATTCCAATCTTCCTAAATTTTGAGATTTGTTTTGTGGCCTAAAATGTGACCTATCTTGAGAATGTTCCATATGCACTGGAGACAAATGTGTTTTCTGTTGCTTTGGATAGAATGTTCTGTATATATGTATTATGTTCATCTGATCTAATGGGTCATTTAAGCCCAATGTTTTCTTCCTGGTTTTTTTAGGGGAGCTGGATAATCTATGCATGGATATAAGTAGGCCATTAAAGTTCCCTACTGTTAATGCATTGCTGTCCATTTCTCCCCTGAAGTCTATTAATATTTGCTCAGCTCAACTCCTATGTTGAGTACACAAATATTTATAAATGTTATATCTTCTTTTCTTTCTTAATGCTTTATTTATTTATTTTTGAGGGCAAGGGAGGGGCAGAGAGGGAGGGGGACTGAGGATCCCAAGCAGGCTCTGTGCTGACAGCAGTGAGCCAGATGTGGGGCTCAAACTCACAAACTCATGAGATCATGACCTGAGTGGAAGTCAGATGCTTCACCAACTGAGCCACCACCAGGCACCCCAAATCTTCTTCTTAAATTGACTCCTTCATCACTATGCAATGTCCTTCTCTGTTTTTTTTTTATTACAGTTTGTTTTTAAAATCTACTTTGTGTGACAGGAGTTTAGGTAAAATAGTTTCTTTTTGTTTGCATTTACATGGAATATTTGTCCATCCCTCTACTTTCAGTCTGTACATTTGTTTAGATGTGGAGTCTTTTGTAAGCAATATACATAGATGAGTCTTGTTGGTTTTTTTAATCCATTCAGCCACTCTATGCCTTCTGATTGGAGAATTTAATCCACCTATATTTAAGGTAACTATCGATAAGTATGCACTTATTGCCATTTTGTTAACTGCTTTCTGGCTGTTTTGTAGTTCCTCTCTCTTCCTTCCTTCTTCTCTTGCTCTCTTCCCTTGTGGTTTGATGACTTTATTCATAGTATCACATTTACATTCATTTCTCATTATCTTTTGTACATATACTACAAGTTTTTGCTTTCTGGTTACCATGAAGTTCACATTAACAGCCTCTCTATATACATATATTGATAGTATATTTTATGTTGGTAGCAACTTAAGTGTAAATGCTTTTTAAAACTCTCATTTTTACTACCTCTTCCAACATTTTATATTTTGATATCCTTTTTTACATCTCTTTATTTTGTGTATCCAACATTTAATCATAATAAGAACTCTCAACAGTATAGGAAGGAAAGTTCTTCAACTTGATAAAGACCATTAATGAAAAATTTACATCTAACATCAGACCTATTGGTAAAAGATTAGATGCTTTCCCCTTAAAATCAGAAACAAGTCAAGAATGTCTACTCTCCCCACTTCCATTCAGCAATGTACTGTAAGTTTTAAGGGGCAAAAAAAGCATCCAAATGTAAAGGAAAAAATAGAATTGCTTATATTGACAGATAACATGACAGTATATGTAGAAAATTCTAAGCAATTCACAAAAAAACCTGCTTGAAGTAATAATCAAAGTTGCATGGTACAAGACCAATATATAAAAAACAATTTTATTTTCATATACTGGCAATGAGAAACCTAAAAATGGGATATGAAAAAAAATTTTATACACAAAAGCATCAAAAAGGAAACACTATAAAATAAAGATAACAAAAGGACAAGACTTGTACAATGAAAATTACAAAACAATGCTCAAATAAATTAAAGATCTAAACAAATGAAAAGACATTCCATGTTCACATTACAATTTTATTTCTCCCTCAAAAGAGACCTACCGAGTCAATGCAATTTCTACTGAAATCCATCACGGCAGGCTTTTTTCAAAAGAAAAAAAAAAATGACAAGATGATACTAAAACTTGCATGGAAATGTAAGGAAATTGGAATAGCCAAAACAATTTGAAAAAGAATAAGAATACTAGACAGTTTCTACTCAATTTCAAACTTTACTATAAAGCTACCATAATTAAGACAGTGTGGTGCTGGTATAAGAATAGGTGTTCAGATCACTGAAACAAAAAATGAGTCTAGGAATAATTTATGGCCAATTGAGTTTTGACAAAAGCAGGGAAAAGTCAGTATTTTTTTTTTCCCAACAAACAAAGCTGGCACAACTGCATATACACATACAAGAAAGAAGATGAATTTGGATCCGTATCTCATACCACACACAAAAGTTCATGGAAACTGATCATAAACCTAAGATCAAAAAAAAGGAAAAAAAAATGATACATTGGACTTTCTCAAAATTAAAATTTATGTATTTCAAAAAATACCATGAAGAAAATGAAGACAAGCGGAAAGAATTATTTGCAAAACACATGTCTGATAATGGGCTTCTATTCAAAATATACAAAGAATGTTTACAATCCAATAATAAGGCAAACTACTGTGAAAATGTGTTAAGGAAACCCAAGTCAAAATCGGAACTGGGAAGTCATGAAGGGAGGGCTCTCACATACATATCATTCATTACAGCTTGCTTAGTCCAGCAAGAAAAATGAAGATTTCCTCTCTGCATAGCAATAAGCTGCAGGCACCCAACAGCAACCATTCTCCCCTGTGGCCAATGAGAGGCTGTCACCACTTCACTCACCTACAGCCAATTAGAAGCCATCAACATTTTGAACTCTCATTTTCTTCCAATGGACATTGTTCAAAACAACCCCTCCAACCTCTTTCCCTCTATAAAAGGATGCTCTCCTCCTTTGTTCTCAAGATTTGCCTATGGTTCATGAACATAGTTTTCTTGAGTTTCAATTCCTCTGCTATTACCAAATAAACTTGATTTTGCTGGTTATCGTTTATATTTTTCCTTTTAAAAAACTGACATTTCATGGTGTCAGAAGTGGGATTCAAAGGCAATGAACCCGCAAGGAACTAACAACCCCTAGTACTATGTGTGGCACCAATTTGTGCTTCTGTGAGTTGTCTTCTCCCTTTCAGTTTGATAAGTCTTCTCTGAGATTCAATCCTCTAAATTCTCTCAAGATGGTCCTCCTTCTGGGACCCCGGCCAGTTTTATGTTAAAAAAAACTACAGTCCCTCCTCTTGTGCATCCTTAACTAAGTGTAACAACTTGGCCAAAGATAACTTAGAACTCCAAACGCCATCATGGGGAATCTTCAACCACCCAAACTTGTATTTTTCAGAACCAAATTAGAAGACCATAGCTTTGAAATTAAACAGACTGAATGGGGTGCCTATTTTAATTGATACCTGGAGGCTTCCAAATGTATCCAAGATTCTAAAATCACCTTTTTACAAAATACCATTTCCAAATTAACTAAGGTAAGCAAACAACTGAAAGAAAAGTCAAAAAAGTTTTAAGGCCTCTTTTTCCCCCTCCCTTGTGCTCTTTGTCTCTGGTGACAGCTTCTTTCTGCACTATCCCCACCTCCTTTATATCCTCGGCTTTCTCATTCTGATCCCCTCACTGAACTTTCCTTTTTCTCCAAACCTCTCCCCACAACCTTCTGCCCTGAACCTATTAAAACCTGCCCCTTTAGGGGCGCCTGGGTGGCGCAGTCGGTTAAGCGTCCGACTTCAGCCAGGTCACGATCTCGCGGTCCATGAGTTCGAGCCCCGCGTCAGGCTCTGAACTGATGGCTCAGAGCCTGGAGCCTGTTTCCGATTCTGTGTCTCCCTCTCTCTCTGCCCCTCCCCCATTCATGCTCTGTCTCTCTCTGTCCCAAAAATAAATAAATGTTGAAAAAAAAAATTAAAAAAAAAAACAAACCTGCCCCTTTAAAATCAGATCTTATGCCAATCCAAATGCTAAACCCTTAATTTCTTATGTTGCCTGGGCTAAAGTTGAACTACAAGCCATAGTCAAAGATTTTCCCAAAGTAACTGAGGATCCCCATAGATTTGCTGAGGAATTTAGTGCAGTTTTTCAAACTTATCAACCTGGTTTCTCTGGTTTGTATCAGCTAGTCCATATGCTTGTTAGTGAAGGCAAGGCCCAACACTGGATGAAAACTACCAAATGGAATGATTCCAAGAAGTCTAGAATTACAACATGGGGACAAAGAAACAATTGCTGCCTTATTATATAATCAGACTTGAGGAACTGCCAAGTGACTCCTTTTGGTAATTCTCAGGAACTTTCCCAAAGTGAGCTGACTGGAGTAAGACTCAGGCTTGTACCCAGAAGCCCAATGAGCGCATGCATGACTATTATATATTATGCCAGCTCCAAATTATCTTTAAAGAAAATTCTGGTCTTCCTTTGGATGTTGAGTTCACCTGGATAGCCTTTAACACTATGTTCGTTAACAGGCTGAACTGGGATCTTTTTATTCTAATTAAAAGGATCAGGATGGAATGAAAAAGTATGTCTACTCCAGATTGAATTAATTTAGTAAACAAGGTCACCTACATCCTAGATGATTCAAATAAAAGGAAAAGCACAAAAACCTTTCATTTGAACCCCAACAAATGAAGTCTCCTAAACAAAACTAAAATCCTCCTGGTCTCTGCCATTATTGCAAAAAGCCAAAACATTGGAAGAAAGACTGCTATAAGCTCAAGTGCTCCAGGCACCTTCATTCAGCCCTCTAACAAGACTTTCCAATGTCCTCCTAACCCCAGTGAAGGAACTCCAATGAACTTCAAGACTTTACCCAGTCCTTTCCTTTAGTTGACCTGGTGAAACCACTCTCCAGATTAGGAACCGATCTCTCTCTGTCCTTACTGATTCTAGAGCTACATTCCCAGTGCTCAACTCCACTACCATTAAACATCCTCTACCTCAGAGTACTAAAACAGTTCAAATAGTGGGAGTCTCTAATAAATCTCAATGGGTTCCTATCTCTAACCCTATCCCTTTTTGCTTAGGCATTTCAAGATACCCACCCTTTTCTCCTTGAAGTTTCTCTGACCCTATTCATTTATTGGGCCAACATTTCTTAGAAAAATATCATGCTGGGAGTTCTCTCCCAAAAGGGGGAAATAATTCTAGAATTTGATAACAGCAACCAAAATAGCCAACTAGATAAGTCAAATGATGCTTCAACATTTGCTCTGTCTCTGACACCAATATAGCTAATTCCAAGGACACTAATCATTTGTCCCTGATGGATCAGCTATCACCGTCCCTGTGGGCAAAACCCTCAACTGATAACTTGCAGAATCCACAGTGCCCCACCTGTTAAAGATCCAAACAGATTCCTCAAAAATTCTCCCCAGAATTAACCAGTATCCTGTAAATAAAGAGGCCCTTCATGTCATTAAGTCAATAATAGATTTTAAGACCCAGGGCCTCATTATCCCCTGCAACACCATTTTACCTGTGAAGAAACCAAATGGCCACAGATGGAGCTCATCAGACCTCTGAGTCATAAACAATATTGTCATTGCTTTGCCACTCTGTTGTCCCCAATTCACCTTAGTAACCTTCATCTGTACTGAGAGCAAATTTTCTTTCATGACTGATTCATGTAGTGTTTTCTTCAGTATCCCAGTAGATTAAAACTAGTCAATATCTTTTTGCCTTTACTTGGAAAGAACAGCAATTAACCTGGACAGTAATGCCCCAGGGTTTCATGGAAAGTGTTAGGGTCAGGCGTAGGCTAGGGTAAATGTAAGAGTCAAGAACTAAAATTTTAGCAGTCAAAGGCTTTACTGGGAACTAAGGTCTGGGGCGAGGTTCTGTGACTCAGGGGGGGAGAGAGAAAGGAGTCAGGGAAGTCGCGCCCGGTGTGGTGGGGTGGGGTTTTTAAGCTGCAGCGGTTCCGGGCTTAGGTCTGGGTGGGCCTTTTTCGCGTCAGGTCGTGCTGGCGCTGGGTGACTGGTTGACCTTCACTTCATTCTGATGCGCCGCTAGTGGCTTTTCATTGGGTTGCACTGGCAAGATGGCCATCCCCTCTACTGTGGTTCCAAGGACATCCTAACAGAAAGCCCTTCTTATTTCCTCACAAACTTTAAAGGCTGATCCAGATGATATCAAGTTCCCTGGATGCTCCACTTTAATATAATATGCAGATGACTGCTCCACTTCCCAAGCCTCCTCACAAGAAGATAGCATCTATTTGCTATAATTCCAAGCCAAAAAGGGATATGAAATCTCTTTAAAAAATTACAGTTTGTTCAGGGGCACCTGGGTGACTCAATCGGTTAAGAGTCTGCCTTCAGCTCATGTCATGATCTCATGGTTTGTGGGTCTGAGCCCCACATTGGGCTCTCTGCTGTCCATACGGATCCCACTTTGGATCCTCTGTCCCCCTTGCTCTCTGCCCCTTCCCCACTTACGTGTGCTCGCTTTCTCTCTCCAAAATGAAAAACAAAAAATTACAATTTGTTCAAACTCAAGTTTGATACTTAGGGTATCTAATCTTACAACAAAGACTGCATCTAGATCCAGACAGGCTTCATGGCATCCTAAACTTCTCAAAGCCCAAACAAAACCAATGTCTCCTGAGAGGTTTTCTCACAGTGGCAGGATATTGTTGCAGCTGGATCCCAAACTTTTCCCTTATGGCCTAACCTTAATAGACCTTGTTAAAAATGTATTAATCAATGAAGATTGAGATGACATGGCTTTTCAAATCTTAAAAGATCTGGTTTAATAACAACCCCCCCCTTAGACACCCCAATTATCAATGCCCTTTCTTTTTTGTATATGGAAAAGGGAATGCCCTTGAGGTACTCACCCAAGAGCATGGAGATCACCACCGACCCGCAGGATATTAGAGACAACAACTAAATCCCATAGCCCAGAGATATCTCCCCCCCCCCCCCATAGCTATACCTGCTACTGTCCTTCCTGTAAAGCCACTGAAAGAATGATCATGGGATCCCCTTTAACCATCTCTGTGCCACATGCTGCCAAAGCCCTTCTTAACTCTCATCATACTCAGTATCTTTCATTAAGCCATTTCACTTCCTAGGACATTGCCCTGTTAAATGCCCCTTATGTCACTCTTGCTTGTTGTAATAACCTTAACTTGCTACTCTTCTCCCCTCCTCTACTTATGAAAGCCCCCACAACTGCTAAATACTGACAGATCACCTTCTGATCCATGTGATTATTTATTTACATAAAACTTCAGATGTTGATTTTTCATAGTTCACTGATGGTTCATATTGGAAAGATGAAAATAGTAAATATTGTGCTGGATATGCAATATTGACCTCTGAAATAATTGAAGCAGCACCTTTGCTTTTGGTTACTTCAGCCCAACAGACCAAATTATATGCACTCTTACCGGCCTATATCCTAGCCAAGGGCAAAATTGAACATTTGCACTGACATGCCTTTGGAGTGGCTCATGATTTTGGAATGTTACATAAACAACCTGGCTTTTTTTTACTTCCAGCAGAGATAACATTAAAAACAGCCCTTACTTTCAGTAATTATTGGATGCCATATTCTTACCTGCTGCTTTGGCTAAAGTCCAGGAGCATTCTAAGCTTCATTCACTGGAAGGTAAAGGAAATCGCTTCACTGACATTTCCACAAAAAAATGCTGCCTTCAAAAGGTCCAAAAGTCAAACCTCTGTTACAGTCCAAAGGAACTCACCTCCAGATGGTAGTCTGGAGAAACTAACTAGAGACACACAACAATCTCCACCAAAAAAGGAAAAACAGTATTGACAAACAAATGGTTGTTGATATGATAAAAAGAGAAACATGTTCAGGACCAAATAAAAACCCAGTTCCACCAGAAATTCTTTAACTCTCATTTTTTATTCCCCTTTTTAAAGTACAATTAAATACAGTGTTTTATTAGTTTCAGGTACAATATAATACTTCAACACTTCTAGACATTATTAAGTATTCATCAAGAGAAGTTTACTCCTTTTTAAATGTTTATTTTTGAGACAGAGCACAAGTGGGGAAGGTGGAGAGAGAGAGAGGGACCAAGGATCACTGACAGCAGTGAGCCCAATGCGGGGCTCAAACTCATGAATTGCAAGATCATAACCTGAGTTGAAGTATGACACTCAACAGAGTCACCCAAGCACCACAAGTTTAAAACATACTCTTAATCTCACTCTTTATTTCACCCACCCTCCATCCACCTCCCCTCTGGAAACCACCAGTTTGTTCTCTGTACTTAGGAGTCTGTCTGTCTTTTTTTCTTTGTTCATTTGTTTTTGCTTCTTAAACTCCTCATAAGAGTAAAATTATATGGTATGTCTCTTCTCTGCCTGACTTATTTCACTTAGCATTATACCCTCTAGGTACCCTCTAGGTACGTCCATGTTGTTGCAAATGGCAAGATCTCTTCTTTTTTATGGCTGAGTAATATTCCATTCTGTGTGTGTATGTATGCACACAAATACATCGTCTTCATCCATTCATCTATCAGTGGACACAGGGCTGCTTCCATATCTTGACTATTGTAAATAATGCTGCAATAAACATAGGGTGCATATATCTTTTCAAATTAGTATTCTCATTTTCTTTAGGTAAATAACAGTGGTGGGATTACTGGATCAAGTGATAATTCTATTTTTAATACTTTGAGGAAACTCCATACTGTTTTCCACAATGGTTACACCAATCTACATTCCCATCAACAGTGCATAAGGGTTCCTTTTTCTCCACATCCTCATCAACACTTGTTATTTCTCGTCTTTTTGATTTCAGCCATTCTGACAGGTTTGAGGTGCTATCACATGGTGGTTTTGACTTGCATTTCCTTGATGGTTGAGCATCTTCTCATGTATCTGTTGTCCATCTGTAGGTCTTCTTTGGAGGAATGTCTATTCAAGTCCTCTGCTCATTTTTTATTGGATTATTTTTGGTGTCGAGTTGTGTAAGTTCTGTATATATTTTGGATATTAACCCCTTATTGGATATGCCATTTGCAAATATGTTCTCCCATTCAGTAGGGTACCTTTTGTTTTGTTGATGCTTTCCTTCGCTGTACAAAAGCTTTTTATTTTGATGTAGTCCCAATGGTTTATTTTTGTTTTTGTTTCCCTTGCCTCAGGAGACATACCTAGAAAAATGTTTCTATGGCCAATGTCAAAGAAATTACTGCCTGTTTTCTTCTAGGAATTTTATGGTTTCAGGTCTCGCATTTAGGTCTTTAGTCCATTTTGAGTGTGACTTTTTTAATGTTTATTTATTTTGAGAGAGTGCACGTGCACGGGCACACACAAGCAGGAGAGGGGCAGAGACAGTGAGAGAATCCCAAGCAGGCTCTGCGATGACAACACAAATGTGAGGCTCCAATCCCACAACCCTGTGACCATGACCTGAGCCAAAATCAAGAGTCAGATATTTAACCAAATGAGCTACCCAGGTGCCCTCAAGTTTTTTAGTTTATTTTTAAAGTTCCCATTATTGACCACTGTACATGCATTAAACAACTGGTCTATGGATAAAATGATAAGGTTTCTGAATACTAGTGGGGAAAATAGTAAGAAAACCACAAAAAATGTTTACTCTGATCATCCCACCTGCCCAAAATACAATCCAAGGAAACCTATCCTCACTGCTACTGGGTACTTTAAATTGCCTAATGGACCATTCGAGATTTGGAAAATTGGCTTTATTCAGCTACCCCCATCTCACGGATACAAATATGTCCTGGCAGTGATTCACTTCTTCCCACTGGGTCAAAGTCTTTCCTTATAGACAAGCTACTTGCCTCTTCAGTAGCTAAAATCCTGCTTGGGGAAAAAAAAAATCATACCTACTGGAGAAACCCTTCTTAGCTCCATAGTGACCAAGAAATTCATTTTATTGGCAGATTATTATGGTGAGTCTTTGCTATATGACCAGTTCTGTAGCATTTTCACTGTCACTTATCATCCTTCACTCATCCTCGGTCTTCAAGACTAGCTGAACAAATCAACAGCACTATCAAAACTCAATTGGCAAAATTTGTTGAAAACCTCCAAACACCCTGGCCAAAAGAACTGCCTTGGTCCATCCTAATCTCAGATCCACCCCCTGTGGAACCCACAAGTTTGCACCTTTGATATAATTATTGAGTACCCCATGCATCCAGCTTCATTCTTTTTTGACCTACAGCTAATAAAAGAAGGTATATTTCAGGGGCGCCTGGGTGGCTCAGTCAGTTCAGCATCTGACTCTTGGTTTTGGCTCAGGTCATGATCTTGCAGTTCATGGGCTGGAGCCCAGCATCGGGCTCCGTGCAGACAGTGCAGAGCCTGCTTGGTATTCTCTTTCTCTCCCTTTCTCTCTGCCCCTGTCCTGCTCATGCTCTCTCTCTCTTTCTCTCAAAATAAATAAATAAACTTAAAAAAAAAAAAAGGTATATTTCAGTATTGCAAAGGTTTCATTACATCCCTTGAAAGTAATCATGCGCTTATAGGGCAATGTTTTCATGGCACATTCCCAGGAAATGAAGACTCCAAGCACCACACCCTGTAACCTGAAGATTTCATCCATTGGAAAGGAGGTCTTCAAAAAGACTCTCTTCGACCACACTGGAAAGGCATATTCCTGACCAATTCTTGTGCCATCAAAACTCCAGAGTTGACTCCTGGACCCATGTGTCTCATCTAAAGGAAGGCCCAAATGCTGACTAAACCTGCACACCAACAGTGACCTAAAATTAAAGATTTCCAGGAACTGAATCAAACAACAGCTGAAACAGTTTTCCCAAGATGATGAGGTTAGACCTGTATATTCTCCCCTTTCTGCTTTTTCTCAATTTATTTTCTTCTTCTCTATGCTGGAGAGACAATGACCTTGTTTGCATTTTGTAGAGGTCATTTTTAGACAACAGACTTGAACAATGGAAACTTAATCAAGGCACAAGGGCCCACAGCAACCACCTGGCTAAATACAGACAGGCCCTTTAGGCCAACATAATATCCATAATGCCCATAAGCCCTAACTGACCAATGGGATACTTACAATAAGGCACAAGTAATAAATTTGGGAAAATTCCATCTGCTCATACCTCCTCACCACCCCCTTTAAAAACAGCCTGCATCCACTACCTCATAGCAGACAATCTCTCCTTTGCTATCCTGCCTGCCCGATGCTCCCTTGCAATGTATTCAATAAATGTCTCCTTTGTTATGCCTCAGGTGAATCTTTCCATTGCCTACACAGCCAGCTTCCACCCCATCGGGTGGCCCCACATTTTAGGGGCCCCATCCGATCATGTGAGACACACCACAAATTTCCCAATCCTTGGCCAAAGGAAGAAACATTTCTGTTAGATCTGTCCTCAGAAACCCTGATCTGTCCCTGACAGCTGTGAACCTTTAGTCTTCCCTGTAGCAAACTTCTCCCTCATCTCCAATGCCACCACCCCTTGGGAGATTTCTGAGTCAAACTTCTACAACCAGGTTTTCCTGTACCTTGCTTTGACCTGTCCTGTCATAACTCTCAATGCAACTAATCATACCCATTCCATCTACACAGTTCCTCATTCTTACTACTACCTTAGGTCTACCTGCTGCAGCAAAATAACCTCCCTTTGTACAGCCTTCAAGAACCAAGTCCACAGAACAAGATGGTTTCTCCCTAATTATTCCCTAAACACCTCTGACCCTTGGTTCAAAAGGGCCAATTAAATAATCCCAATTAACATCATTATTAGTGATCAAACCCTAGCAGGATTATTATGTATGTATGTGTGTACATACATTATGTATGCACTACCTGGTTTTATCTTTCTCTGTGGTGAATCACTGGGCCTGTGAATGTTTAGACCACTGGGGGATTGTAAGACAATGCATACTGGGTGTGTGTGTGTGTGTGTGTGTGTGTGTGTGTGTGTGTGTGTTCTAACTGTCCCCAGGGACATCCACAATAAATCTAAAGTCTTTCAGGTTTTCCCCATTAAAACTTCATCACCACATTAAAAGATAATTTCCAGGAGGCATATGTGACTCTGGATTTGCCTCCATCAGAACGGCTGTTACCCGTTTTGTGGGCTTTCACCACAACGAACAAATGATTAGAAATCTCCCTCTGGAATTGGGAAAACTTGCCAACCCCAGCCCTAAGGCAACAGCAGCCCAACAACACTTAACTCACTGGCTAAAGTACAAGTATACCTCATTTAATTGTGCTTCACTTTAATGTGCTTCACAGATATTATATTCTTTTATTACAAACTGAAGGTCTGTGGCAACTCTTTGTCAAACAAGTCAATCAGTGCCATTTTTTCAACAGCATTTGCTCATTTTGTGTCTCTGTGTCACATTCTAGTAATATGCTACTTCATGCTCTTTCATTATTATATTTGTTACAATGATCTGTGATCATTTATTACAACTTGCTGAAAGTTCAGATGGTTAGCCGTTTTTTAGCAATAAAGTACTTTTTAATTAAGATATATATATTTTTAGACATAATGCTATCGTACACGTAATAGACTACAATATAAACATATTTATATGCACTGGGAAACCAAAACATCCATCTGACTCACCTTATTGCAATATTTATTTTACTGTAATATTCACTTTATTGCAGTGTTCTGGAACTGAACCCACAATATCTTCAAGATATGCATATAGCCTTTGATTACCTACTTGCCAAACGAAGCATTTATACAATAGCAAACACCACCTGTTGCACATGGACAAACCCTCCAAAGTAGAAACCCGATCACATAAAATTAGGGAACCAGCACACTGACTACAATAAATTCCACCTGAAGATCTAGGTAGGGTCCTTTGCTCCTTTTAGCTTATAACTTTGAATGGATACAGATTTCGGATGTAAAATACCTGAGAGTTTCCCCTCCCACTGTTTGTTACTCAAACGTGGCTTCCATGATTTCCAATCTGTGCACTTCCCTCTGATGTGGGACATGGCATTCAGGAAGTGTCCTTCCTGACACTGAAAGACAAAAACAATTCTAACGAGGAACAGATGACCCAACTCTTGATTGGCGAAGAGTTGATTGGAAGAAAAGTGTGAAAATATGATAAGGAACCCTAACTGAAAACTGGAGTTTGGAAACCATGAAGAGATGACTAATACACATATCATTCATCCCAACTTGCATACTCCCAGCAGGAAGAAGGAAGGTTTCCTTTCTGCCCAGCAACAGCAAGCTGCCCTCACCTACAACCAATTAGAAGCCACCACCACTTCAAATTCTCATTTTCTTCCAATGAACTTTTGTTCAAAACAGACCCTCTCAAACTCCTTTCCTCTATAAAAGGACACTCTCCCGCTTTGTTCTCAGGACTCACCTAAGGTTCACCATAGTTTGCTTGTCCAGAATTGCAATTCCTCTGCTATTCCTGAGTAAACCTGATTTTGCTGCCTGAATCACCTTTTACTTCTTAAACCTTTTACTTTTAAAAGGCTGACATACCCAATTAAAAAATGGACAAAATGTTTCGACATTTCAAAAGTGACCTAGAAATTGCTAATAAGTACATGAAAATATAGTCAACATCGTTTGCCAATAGGGGAGTGCAAATTAAAACCACAATGATACTACTTTCACACCCACTGGGATGGCTATTTAAAGAGACACAATTAACAAATGAAGTCGTGGAAAAATTAAAACCCCATACACTGCTGGTGGGAATATGGTATAGCCACATTGGAAAAGTCTGACACTTTCTTAAAAAGTTAAACATGAACTTACTATACAACTCAGCAATTCCACTCATAAACACCCCCCAAAAATAATAAAAGCATACGTCCAAAGACTTACATATGAATACTCACAGCGCATTATTCATAACCAAAAAGTAGAAGCAACTCAAGTGTCCACCAACTGATGAACAGATAAACAAAATGTGGTAGAGACATACAATGGGATATTATTCAGCAATAAACAGGAGCAAACTATCGATACATGCTACAAAATGGATGAATCTCAAAAACATCATGCTAAGTGAAAGAAACCAAAAGACAGCACTTTTATGAATCTATTTATATGAAATGCCCCCAAAAGGCTAATCTATAGAGACAAGAAAGCAAATCAATGGTTGCCTGAGGCTGAAAGCCAGAGTTAGGATTGACTATGAATTTGCACGTGCAAAGCTGTTAGGGTGATGCAAATGTTCTAAAAATGAATTGTACTAATCACTGCACAATTCTAAAAATCTACAAAATTTACTAAAAACCACTGAATTCTTTAGAAAACAGAGTATACATAGTATACAGTTTCAAAAAAGGTAATTTCCTTTAAAACTCTGCCTTCCTATAACTAGAGAAAGGTACCAAGATTATAGATGTTCCTGTATCACTGATCTTAACAGAGAAATTTCTACATGCTCAGCAGGACTTATGAAGAGTCTAAGAGAATGGACCAGAAAACTTGCAAGGTCTCTTCCAGAGCACAAAAAAATAATAATAATTGATATTTAGAAAATAAAATGCTCAAGACTTGTAGTGTTATCTAACTTTTCTGATGAATTTTTAAGTTTTTTTCTTCTCAATTTCTACTACATTTTTATTAAAACACTGCAAACTCAATGTACTTCTCCCATAGGTGTTCTTTCATATTAAAATCAGTCATTCAGGGGCGCCTGGGTGGTTCAGTTGGTTAAGTGTCCCACTCTAGGTTTCGGCTCACATGATATCAGGGTTTGTGAGTTCAAGCCCACATCCAGCTCCATGCTGCCAGTGCTTGGCATTCTATCTCCCTCTCTCTCAGTCCCTTCCTTATTTGCACTCTCTTTCTCTCAAAATAAATAAAATTGAAAAAGAAAAAGTCAGTCAGTCAGGATCCATAAACAAGAACAGAGAATATTCATACCCCAGACTAAAATTTTACAAATCCATTTGGTACTGATTTCCAGCCTGATTTGAAGCTCCACCACTACCAACTTGGAACTGCCACGCCATGTGAGATTTCTCTGGCGCTCTCTGTGGCCTAGGTAATCAATCCAACTTTCTACTGGCCAGGCTGGCCTCCTTGTAGCTGGTTTTCATAAATACAAAATTTGTATAATTGTTACTGGAACTACTTGCTGAAATATGGAACTGGTTTAAAATACCATTTATTTTAAAATGTACATGCACAGTTTCACATACATGCAGCAACACATCTTCCACACCCAGCCAATCAATCAAGTTAATGCTTTTTATTAGAGAACAAAAAATTCCAATATAGAGTTTGCCTTTCTTTTCTGGACTTCTGGTAAATGTTTTTCAAGAAAACAAGAATAGGACTGAATAATGAAAAAATGAATTAAAGTGTAATATATACTAAAGTATAATTAGTCCAATTCTAAAGAAGCAGGACCTAACTTTTACAGGAAAAGGCCTCTGATAAAACTAGGAAAAGCAAATTGTTTTGAAGTGGTCTTTCTTGTATACGCATATGAATGCTTATTTCCATGTGAATCTGGCACAGCCCATTATTTTGAAACATCAATTTAAGTTTAATGGATAAAGTCACAATGAACGTTTTCTATATGTTTATGTAATAAATGATCCCAACACATGGTATGAATTCTACCATTTGTAACAACCTTTCCTCCCCTCCTGAAGAGGATAGTGAGAAAAGGTTCTGAGCTGCACATCACTGAGGGTGAGTGACATCCATAAATAGCTGAAGTTAAGTGGCCCAAAAGTGCCCTGCTCATGTGATAAATGGTAAGTCAATCATATCACAGTTAAGATGCACTAAATGGGACAGAAGTTACAAGTGAAAGCTGGAGCACGAGAGTTTCAGATTAGGACAAAATCACTGGCACATGGAGGCCTTTGAAGGAAAATTCCTCGGCCTCTTTCAAAATTCTGGTCCCAAATTTGTCATGTTTCAAAAACTCCTAATCTTTTGCCCTCCAAACCTTTAGCCCATACACGATGACCACAGAGGGTTCACGGTTGTAAAAGCGCCCACGTAAATACAAAAAAGCCAACAAACAACAACCCCCCAAAATATCAGGGCTTTGGACGTGATTTGGCCTGGCGGTCAAAGAAAGAAAGTTGCAAGGAGACAATCACCCATTCTGCCCTTCAGCGACAAAAGACCTGGAAGGCAAGAGGGGTAACAGGCTCGCCCCCTCCCAACGCCCTAGAGGCAGGGCGACGGAGAGCAAGCGGCCAGCTGTAGAGGGTGATGGGGTAGAAGACGAGAGCTTTTCACAGCTCCCACGGATCCGGGGCGAAGAAATTCACCTTTGCTCCTCTCCTTTTAAGTAGACATAGCTGCCAGCACTCAATGAACCAAAAGAACCAAAGCGCCAATTCCCAGTTCTCACCGTTCCGGGGGCTCTCTTCCGCGTGACCCCTACGCCGGGCCCACCCCCAAGCCTGCCCACTCTTTGGCCACGCCCCTCGCCCGCCGCTCCGCCCCTCCGCGGGCTCGCGCCACATCAAGCCCCTACCCACCTCCTCCCCTCAGCCCCTGCACACGGCCGGGGCGCAGCTCACCTAACTAGATGCGCAAAGCGCGGCGAACGTTCTCGCGAGTCTTCCCTCCCTACCCTCCCCCTACCCTACCTCCACCCTTCGGCTGACGTGTCGGCCAGACCCCCGAGGGAATCAGCCGTCTTTGCTCTCGTTCTGCGGCCTCTCGCTTACCGGGTGGTCTGCGCCAGCCAGAGCTGCTTCAGCAGTTTGGGCAGTGGCAGAAAGGACGCCTCCGCCCGGGTTCTGTGGCTTGCAAGTTTGGCTTTGCCCCGTACTGGTTTTTTGTTTTGTTTGACTTTTTTGGAATTTTCCCGCGGTCGCTCGGCAGTGGAGCCGCGCGCACGCGCTCTTCCCCGCAGTGCACTCTGGGGCCTGGCGAGCGGTGCCGCGCGCCCCCGCGGCATCGCGGGAAAATTGCAACGAATCTCGCGCTTGTGGGGGCGGGGCGGGGCAGCCCCGGCTCGGCCGGAAGTTAGCCGGGAGCTCTGCAGGACCTGTGGGGGAAGCAGCGGATGTCTTAGTTTTTGCGGGATCGCTGCTGGGTTCACGGCCGAGAACCAGATGGCAGGAAGGACCCGGGGAGGAAAAACTTGGTGTTATTAATCAGGTTGCTGCCCAGGTATTGCAAGACTCAGCCCAAAATGCGGAAGACGTAAAATGGGAATCGTTTTTTTAAAAGAAAAACTGAGTCTTTGTCCAGGGATAAAACCTCTGAACACGGACTAGAATATGGTTTGCTAGCTGTGGTCATACAGAACTAAGGAATCTTTGGGGGGCGTTAATAATCCTACCCATCCCCTCCCAATCAATTCCATACAGTGTGTTTCGGTTTCAGATCAGTTCAACGAAACCACTTAAATAAAAACATTTTTGGTAAACTAACATTCCTCTTAATGTTACCTCGTCTTGGTGAATTTTTTTCTTTTTATTCTTTAACTTAGCAGTGTATTGAGGTTTTTCATAGGTATTTAAATTGTAAAAAGAAATAATCAGGGATCTAACCTTAAGCTTTATATATTTTTTTTTAAATCAGTGCTTTATAATCTTAAAACTACAATTTAATAGTTGCTTTCAAAACAACTTACTGCAAAGCAGTGTATGCATGTAATGAAAATACTCAAGCACTTCTAGCCTTCTATGATGAAGGAATACCCATTTTACCTAAGAATAAATTGAATACAGGGATTACGTAATTTATCAAGTTTACACAAGTTGTAAGTGACAGCCTGTAGGTTAGTGGTAGTGATGTGGGAAACAAAAGCAGAAGGAAATGGTAGATAAAATTAAATTTATTTATAACCTGCAGCTCTGACAAATACTTGAGGCAGGCAGAGTGAAATGTTTCTCCAGGAACTCCCTACTCTCTTAATGCTTTGCTAGAGGGAAGAACAACCTTGGCTTGGCAATAAGCTAGGCCTCCAGTATCCTGTGAGTCTTCTTTAGCATATGAAAATCTCATTGGAAAGTTCCCCTTGACTTTACCTCCCCAACTCCTAAATATAACCTGTCTCTTTGCAGGGTCCAGGGCAGCTCTTCCTGCCCATGGGTCCTGTCCCTGTACTTTAGTAAAATCACCATTTTTGCACCAAAGACGTCTCAAGAATTCCTTCTTGGCCATCAGCTCCAGACCCCATGAACCCCACTATCACCCCAAAAGCCTCATCAGTAGCAACAATCTTTTTTTTTTCCCTCCCATAAAGGGAGATCCAAAAGGAGCCCAATTGGGAATTTGAGACAAAATTGGCAGGATCTGCAACTGTATTAAGGAATTCATTCTTGAAAATATACCCTTCCCGCTAAAGAGGTCTGTGCTATACTAATGTGCATAGTTCTTTGTGGGTAAATCCAAAGCAGAGTCTGTGTTAGATACATGCTTGAATGACGCTAATCATGGTACCTTGACGATAAGAAGAAAGTCATTGTGTTTGTGGGGACAAATGTGAGCAAGTTAATGTTTAAAGACTTGCTTCTACTGGCAAAGGAAACAAGCCATTTATTTCTTTTTTTTTTTTTCTTTTTTTTTTAATTTTTTTTTTTCAACATTTATTTATTTTTGGGACAGAGAGAGACAGAGCATGAACGGGGGAGGGTCAGAGAGAGAGGGAGACACAGAATCGGAAACAGGCTCCAGGCTCCGAGCCATCAGCCCAGAGCCCGACGCGGGGCTCGAACTCACGGGCCGCGAGATCGTGACCTGGCTGAAGTCGGACGCTCAACCGACTGCGCCACCCAGGTGCCCCAAGCCATTTATTTCTTTAGAGAAAATATCTATTGTGGTATTCAGGTCCTTTTCTAGTATTTGTGGTATTAATAATTGAAGTCTTGCCATATTGCAGTTATATGTGGTTTTGATTCAGTGGTTAATAAAGTGTTGCTAGACTAATTCAACTTTACAGTAGATGAAAAGATGTCATGTTTAGGCCTAGTTTAGACCTAAATTAGTAACATGTATAAATACATAAATGTAAATTTATGGAGACTTATAAATACTCATTTTATTTGGCATCCGTATGCATAGAATTATCCAAATACTTTAAGCAGTAATGAAATGAACTTTTTGTAAAATGCCTGAAAAGTTTCCTGAGAAACAAATACCTAAATAAAAATCCTAGTTTTAATTGGCACACAAAATTGAGTGTGCGTACCTCTAGAAACAATTTTGGGTTTAGACCCAATTGTTTGGGTCTAGAAACAATTAGTACAGAGTCTAATCATAAATAATGCGGCAAAAATGAAAAATATCATGTGTAGGTGAAAATTACTTCATTCCTAGAAATAATTAGAATTTATTCTAATGGGATCTATCCATTAGAATCTTTATATTCTGGAGGGGAAAATATCACAGCTGAGTGCTGCAAAGTTCCTTATATCAGAGGCACCTGGTGGCTCAGTTGGTTAAACACCCTACTCTTGATTTCTGCTCAGTTCATACTCTCATGGTTTGTGAGTGAGCCCTGCTGACAGCATAGAGCCTGCTTGGGATCCTCTCCCCCTCTGTCCCCCTCCCCCACATGTGTTCGCGCTCTCTCTCTCAAAATAAATAAACTTTAAAGAAATAAAGTTCTTGATATCAAATCTTTAAAATTCAACAACAAATAGAATCAACTGTCTTGGATTCTAGCTATTGTAGTAAGACTCATATTTCCAGGGTTCGTCCAGACACGCACCTAGTTTTCAACTTTCATTTGATGCCTCAACACTGTATTGTCCCCTGCTCTGATACTTGCCTCTGGTATTTCAACTGTGAGTATTTAATGAGTGTTTATTAAGTCCCAGGCACTGGGCTGATTCCTTAGGGTGATTATTTTCTTATTACCGTGATCTTATGTGGTAGGTAGTATTCCAATTTCCCTGATGCAGAGCTCTACTTCCTGCTACTCTACTAGAAGGTGTTGCACCTTCAAATCCAGATAGATTTACTCTGGTGCCTTGCTTATTACCACTTGCTGTGTTCTTGCTCATGCCCCAGGCTGAGAACTAGAGCACTTTTCTAAGTTCTTGGTGGAGCAGAAGTGGGGGAGGAGATGATGTGACCCTGGAGGCTTATATATGGTAATCACCACATTGCTTTCCTCTTAAAGCATTCTGTCTTCGGAAATGTACATGGAATTAGAAGAAAACAATAAGAATGTGCACAAAATGCTTTAAGAAATGGTGCAATAGTGAAGGTCTTTGATCTCCCACCCTGGTAGGGGAAAAACACCTGAGATCAGGAAACAGAGGGCAGCCAGAGGTGGAAATTAATGGAAAAATGGAAATGTATTTTAACTGTTGCAGGTACATCTCCCTCCCCTCACATGCTCACTCTCTAGGGGCTGCTGAAAGACTGCACCTTAGGAGGACACATTGGTACTAATTGCCTCACTCCTTGCAATGGAATGCTAACCTGACCCGCACTGATTCAATGAAGCTATTGCTGGGGAATTTGGAATGGCAGAACTGAAAGACTGTACCTCTTCTATACCACAGGAGCCAAACCCCCGTGCCAACCAAACTTACTGGGGGAAGAAAAAATATGTAAGGAGTAAAGAAAGTTGGTTCACCAAGAAAAGCAAAAAAAGTTGAAAGGCCACGTCATGCCATGAGAAATACAGGTAGCTTCCATTCCTAGCTTTTTAAAGCCCAATTGTAAGGCAAACTGACTATTTTTCTGTTCATAGCTCTCCACGAGATTCCCCCATATCCTCACAACAATTACTCCTTTAATTTTTCAAAGAGTTTCTCTCACTTGCTGCAAAGTGTTAACGTTAAAAATAAAACTGTCAGTTATTTGACCAGAAAAAAAAAGTTTATTTGGAAACAGCAGAGAACTGCAATTTGAAACATGCAAGCTTCTGCAAAACCATAGGCAAATCTGAAGAACAAAGGAGAGAAAGACTCTTTCATAGAAGAAAGGAGGAAGGGGGAGTTAGGAGGTGCTGTTATAAATAAAAAGTCCAAAGTGGGAGTTCCAAGTGTAGTCACTTTTCATTGGTTGAGTTGCGACAGTCTCTCATTGGCTAGACTGTTGCTGGGACAGGAGAAAATCTTCCTCCTGTTGAGGTAAGAAACTATAGGCTTAGTTCTGTTGGGGTCTGCAATAGAGGACAAATGGTAGGGTGAGAGCTCCCCCTTCTAACCTACTGATTCCATTTTAAGTCCTTTTTTTTTTTTTAATGTTTATTTTTGAGAGGGAGACAAAGTGCAAGCAGGGAAGGGGCAGAGAGAGAGAGGGAGACACAATTTGAAGTAGGTTCCAGGCTCTGAGCTGTCAGCACAGAGCCCTACATGGGGCTTGAACTCATGGATGGCAAGATCATGACCTGAGCTAAAGTCAGACGTCTAACCAACTGAGCCACCCAGGCACCCCCGACTCCATTTTAAATGACGTTTATTCAGTTTCACAAAAGAAATCCCTAAGGACCTGGAGGTGGCAGCTCCTCTGTCTCTAAGCATTAGCACTGGCTGAGGCTACTTCATAAATTAAGCACTAGTGAGAACTTCTAAGCAGAAGGCATGAAGCACATAGGCTATGTTGAAGACAGATCCATCTGAGTATCTTGGAACCCAGAAATCTAGGTCACCTATACAGTCCCAGGAATTCCATAGATTTTTAATTTCTTGGACCAGTAAAATGTCAATAATATTAGAAGACTAACAGTTAACAACTTTTTATCTGGTCAAGTAAAGACTTTAGGAGGGAAAAAGAAAATTACCATCATTTCAGTTTTTAAAAAACATTTTTAAATTTAAGAAAAGGGGGGTACAAGTATCAAGGAATATTCTTGTTAATTCAATAAATTTGCTTCACAGAAAAATTATTACATTGTCCTTATTGATCTCATTTTACCACTTCCTCCCCTTGTTGGTATGAGAACACTACTTAGCAAGGCAATGTGCCCAGTTTAAAAACAAAACAAAACTACATTTCCCAGACGCCCTTGGTATTAGGAGGCCATGTAACTACATTGTAGCCAGTGAAAGATACAGGGAAACTGTTGGAGGAGACGTTCAGAAAGGCTTCTTGAAAGGTAGAAAGAAAAGGGCAAAGAGCTTTTTCATTTTAGCCCTTTCCCCCTTTCAGCTGTTTCCTAACTAATGTCAGGCAAGATGGCTGGAGTTCCAGCAGTGTTGGAACATAAGGTATCCTCAAGGATGATAGTCATGGAGTAGGGATGACAGAGCAAAAGAAGTAGAAGTATTCTGGGTCCCCAGTAATCATGGGAGTCACCTAGTTTGCCTAAAACTGAGCTCTTTTACAATAAAGAAAAATAAATCTGTTTCCACTAGCATTATTTTAGATCTCTGTTGCTTGTAGCTGAACTCAGCTGAGGCACTATAGCAGGGTCTGGGATTAACATGGTGAAAAAAAATATATATATTCTCTGGTCTTGTGAAGTTCATTCTAGGGAAGGGAGTCTGCCTTTAATTAATCAACACCTTGTTTTCCAGCAGCATAGGTCAATAGACATATGTTTGTTAAAATGAGATTAACTCAAGAGAATAGCACATTTCAAATAAAAGTAGGGGAGGGGACCTAAACCACACCAAGAGAGAGGAAGGCAAGGGACTCTCATAACCACTTGCTTAAATTCTGTCAACATTGTAGAATGGGGAAATGACGTTATCATTGTACAATCTCTGACACAGAATTCCCAGAAAACAAAAATCTGTCTTTTTTTCATTGAGCAATGATACATTGTGTTTCAAAAAGTATACACATATTAAGGCAGTGTTAATCTGATTTTCTTTTGTTCAGTAAAATGCATTCCTATATGGAACGTGCATTCCCACCCATCATGGTATATTGTAACTAATATAGCATATTTTTATTGCCTGCAGAAAGTAATAAATTATATTTTTAAATGAGCACATGGCTTGAAAATATTTTTCCTCATATTTCATAATGATTCATTTAACATGAAATTAATATTAAAGAACTGCTAAGAATAGGTGCTTTAAAATTCCAAATGAAAAGAAATTATGCACATTTATGATTCGATTAATTCTGGCAACTATTAAGTCAAAAATAAGTTTCATCCCATTCTTTTGTCTGTTTCAGACTAAACCTTCAATTGCCTAGTGTTTTCCAACAAGACTAGCTAACTTCATCTTTCTATTTATTGATGTAGTAAATTAAGATTTCGGTACATTCATGCCCTACAATAAAACAATTGCATGGGGTAGAGGTAATGAGAAGATGTTAGTCAAAGGGTACAAACTTCCACTTGTAAGATGAATAAGTTCTAGAGATCTAATGTACAGCTTGGTGGTGATATTTAACAATACTGTTTTATATACTTGAAAACTGCTAGGATAAATCTGAAATAATTCTCACCAAAGAAATAAAAAAAGAGAAAAGGTAATTATGTGAGGTGATGGAGGTGTTAACTAACCCTATTGTGTGTAGTAATCATTTTGCAATATACACATATATCACATCATCACGTTGTCACTTTAAACTTATACAATATAAAAAAACTGTATGATAAAAAAACAAACTTCAAGCATGACAACAACTTGTATAAATATTATGCTTTTATTACTCAAGATCTAAGCTCTGTAAGGACAAATAGAAGGGAACTAACATTTAATGAGCACTTGCTATAAGGCATTTTGCTAACCACATTAACATTTATTGTCTCTTTTGATTTAGTTTCTCTGACATAATTTCATCGCATGGCAGTGTATTAAAAATGTCACTCCTATTTTGCATGCAAGTCAATAGAGATTTGGTATATCACAAGAAATCATTTTAACCATAAAAATATTCTAGACAGCAAGTGACAAGAGTATCATAAATAGAAAACCACTTTCCTCTGTTTATGTTTGAGACTTAAAAAATTTCAGAAACTTTCATACTTCATGTCTTCTGTATCTCTTTGTCATCTGTATTAATTTCCTATTGCTGCTATAATAAATTACCACAAACTTAATGGTTCAAAACAATACAAATTTATTATGTTGGGCTTCTGGAGGTCAGGAGTCCCAAGTCATCTCAATGGACTAAAAACAAGGTGTCAGCAGGGTATGTCCTTTCTTGGGGTCCTAGAGGAAAATCTGTTTCCTTGTCTTTTCTAGCTTCCGGAGACTGCCTGCACTGCTTGGCCCATGGCCTCGTCCTCCAGTTCTCCCTTTCTGACTCTGATCCTCCTGCCTCCCTCTTATAAAGACCTTTATGACTACATCGTACCACCTAGATAATGCAGGATAATCTTCCCACCTCAAAATCCTTAACTTAATCATGCCGGCAAAGTCCTACTTACCATATAAGTTAACACATCCACAATTTCCAGGAACTGGGACATGGACACCTTTGGGGGGGTTGCATTTTTCAGCCTACCACACCCCATCTGTTTATTCAAATGAAGTTTTATGACTCCATTTTTCAGATAATGATCATAATACCATTTGTATGTTTCCATAATACTGAAGACAGTTGCAAACCATACAATATTTAGAAAATCTTTTTCTTTCTGCAAGGACTCTGTTTCTTGTAGTATTCATGACAGATTCCACTAATATTTTCAGATGAATCTATTTTTTTTAACATTTATTTGTTTATTTTGAGAGAGAAACAGAGTGTCAGAGGGGAAGGGGCAGAGAGAGAGAGACAGACAGAGAATCCCAAGCAGGCTCCACAGCTGTCAGCACAGAGCCCACCGTGGGCCTCAAACTCACAAACCCATGAGATCATGACCTGAGCTAAAACCAAGAGTTGGACACTTAACCAAATAAGCCACCCAGCCCCCTTTCTTTCTTTCTTTTTTTTTTTTTAATGTTTATTTATTTTTGACAGAGAGAGAGAGAGAGAGACAGTGTGAGTGGGGGAGGAGCAGAGAGAGAGGGGGAGACACAGAATCTGAAACAGGTTCCAGGCTCCACACTGTCAGCACAGAACCCAACCTGGGGCTAGAACTCAGGACCAGCGAGATCATGACCTAGGCCTAAGTCAGATGCCCAACCGAGTGAGCCACCCAGCTGCCCTGCAGCCCCCCTTATTTCTTAAACCAGAATTGCCTCAAGTCACTGTTACCTACTTAACTATCAAAGTTGGTACTGAACAGTAATAGCTCCACTGTCTATCCATCAGCACTAATTAACCCATTAAGACAAAATAAACAGCTATTTTCCATCCATAGGACATTTCTACAAATCATAAGATTCAGCTCTGGGATAGTTTCTGCGTTCGGGCTGGGTTTCATAGCCTCCTTAAGCGGCTTACATCTTTTTTTCCTCACACTTGCAGACACACATCTTTGCATTGCTTCCTGGCTATCTCATATGTATCCATCTTAGCTCTCAACAAGGCCACACTTATCTTAGTAGCTGAAACCAGGTCCTTTTTTAAAACATCTCTCCAGGGTCTGGCAAAATACTGGACCAGAGAGAGTAAGCAAGCACCCCAAAGTTCGCATCTGGCCAACAGACTTATTTTAGCTTGAAGGATGCTTGGAAAAAAATTAATGGAAAATATAGAAGAGGATTTCACACACAAAAATTTCTATATCCCAATTCTCTTTAAGAAATTGGACAGTATGGACACTCTGTGCCAGCATTTCTGCCTGGGAACCATCAGCTAGAGTTCAAGAGCAGAGTGCACTGTCCACACGCAGAAATTCTCCAGCCTAATGGTCTCCACTGAACCCAGACTGATGCCTATAAGCACTTGAGTTTGAGATTCCTGCACTAGGTACCTTGTGGAAATCTTTAGTGATCTAGCATATCCCTTCATTTTTCAAGCATGGAAACTGTTTGTTAAACCCATATTTGGCCCATGAACTACTTGAGGGCATATTCACAAAAAGTTTCTAATGTGTAAGTTGTCCTCTAAAACCTTGCTAATCAATGGATAAACCACAGACCCGCAGCATTACTGTCAACTAGAAGCTTGTTAAAAGGTCTTGTGAACCAAGGATCATACCCAGGTGATTTGAATATATATTAAAATTTGAGAAGTACTGCTTTAGATGGAGTTTATAGCTCCCATCACACGTGTGCACGCGCGCGCACACACACACACACACACACACACACACCACTAAGGCCAGGCCTAACTCATTTATGTGTCATGGAAATAATACTTTGAAAATTATTAACATGCCATTCTCTTTTGCCTGTCTAAGTGCAGAATCAGAGGCATTCTTCTACATGGATAGAAAGAGTTTTAAAATAACAAAGAATATCCAAACGAAAAAAATGCGGTAACTTGTCTTGGCTTAGGCCAGGAAAACCCAATTTACCTATGGAATTTACCTATCACTCTTAATGTCAGAAAGAGAGTATATTATAGGAAAAGGAATAGAAAAGCACAACCTTTTTTAGCACCGAGAACTCAGGAAAGAATACAGAGACATGAGAGACACTCAGTCCGGGATGTGAGCCGTCTGGACTCTGTAAGGCCCTCACTGAAGGCACAAGGGTCTCTTGTCCTCATACTTCTCTTAAAATCTGCCTGTAACAAAAGGACAAGCAACATTATTTAAAGATGGGCAAAGAACTTGAATAGACATTTCTCCAAAGAAGATCCACAAATGGCCAGTAAGCACTTGAGAAGGTGTTCAACTTCATCAGTCAGTAGGGAAATACAAATCAAAACCTCTTCATACCTACTAAGATGGCTCTTATTAAAAAAAAAATTACAAAAACAAACAAACAAAATAACAAGTGTTGATGATGTGGAGAAATTGGAATTCTCATAAATTGTTGGTAAGAATATAAATCGGGGTTCCTGGGTGGCTCAGTCGTTCAAGCGTCCACCTCTTGATTTCAGCTTTAATGATGATCCCAGGGTCATGGGATGGTGCCCCGCATCAGGATTAGCCCTGAGCATGGAGCCTGCTTAGGACTCCCTCTTCTTCTCTCTCTGCCCCTCCCCTGCCTGCATATATGTGTGTGTGTGGTCTCTCTCTCTCAAATTAAAAAAAAAAAAAGAATATAAAATGATGCAGCTGCTGTGGAAAACAGTTTAGCAGTTAGTTCCTCAAACAGAGAATGACCATGTGACCCAAAAATCTGCTACTACCCCAAAGAATTCTAACCCCAGAGAATTGAAAACGGGGACTCAATCAGATACATGTGCACCAGTGTTCACTGCAGAATTATTCTCAATAGCCAAAGGTGGAAACAACTCAAGTGTCCACCAAGAGATGAATGCATAAACCACATGAGGTATATACATACAACAGAACATAATCCAATCATAAAAAGGAATAAAGTTCCAACACATGCTGCAACATGGATGAAACTTGAGGACGTTGTGCTAAGTGAAATAAGCCAGACACACAAAAGAACAAATATTGTATGACTCTACTAACAAGAAATATCTAGAATATCTCTATTCAGAGAGATAGAAAGTAGGTGGGAGATGACCAGGGGCTGGGGGGAAAGGGGTAATCAGAATTTCTATTAGGGACGTTGAAAAAGTTTTGGAAATAGTGGTCATGGTTGTATAATACAGTGAATTGAATTAATGCTACTGAATTTGACACTTAAAATGGTTAAAATGACAAATTTCAAGTTATATATAATTTTACCACAATAAAAATTGTTTTTTGCCACAACACATTTTTTGCCTCTGTCGCTCCCCACACCAGCGTGGGGTGAGTTAAGACTTGAATGAGTGGATAGTAAGTAAGCAGTAAATAAGCCTGTGGCTGCTGAGCCTGAAGGATGGAAGGACAACATGGCACAGACCCCAGGATCTACAGCTGGCAGAGGCCAGTGTGATTGACACCAAGTCAGGAGGGAATCACCCCAGACTGTGATCAAACTGACAGAGACCAAACCAGGGGTGAATGACATCTGGGGGAATTACAGAGGGACTAAGAGCCGTCATCCCAGAGGCCAGAGAAGTCAAAGGACTCCTCAACTGGAGCCCCCAGCCCTTCTCTGTCATAGGAGTTATAGAAAGCATACTCTACCCCCTACAGTTCAAGATACCACCTTAAGAAGAGAAGCAAGGGGGGAGGGGTGGGGCAAGTGAACAAGTAAATATTTCTATCTGAGAAGGCCAAGCCCACCTAAAAAGACTGACTACACCAAGTGAACAGATGAGAAACTTTAAGCCAGATAGAACTAACAGTTCCTTTTTTATTTTTTTAACTCTTTCTCTGCTCTGTACCCCTACCACAAACCAATGGGTAGGGAATCATGAAGGAGATCTTATTAAGTAGACTCAAAGAAATTGCTGGAGCTCCCGTTACCTCTTTTCCCTTCTCTGCTTTTGTGTTAAAGGTCAGGCCCTGCAGTGATTTGCTTTGGAAACTGGACGTGGGCTCCAGGAGCTACCTCACCTGCAGGTGCAGACTCTGACGTTGAACCTTTGCTTGGTTTCTTCCCCTCTCCTGTCCATCCTCCATCCCCTCCTTGGTTTCTTGAGGGGCCTCCTTAGTAAATCACTTACACACCAGGCCTGTTTCTGGATAACCAACCTAAGACGTGCATTTTCTCCACCCTCCCGAGTTATAATATGACTGAACAGTTTCAACCTTGCCACATCTGTTACTTGGCTGACCCCAAAAGTATTTGAGTCTGTGGCCCCTGTTCTGGGCGTTCCGCCTTGTTTTGGGGAAGCACTGAGCCAGCTCTGTGCTGGGAGCACCTCGGGGAGGGAAACTTTGAGTAAGGTCTGCAGAACCAGTTAATGAGCAAGATCACAGAGGTGGGCCTCCTCCTCCTTCCTTCTCGCTTTAACCACTCCCTCCCCTCAACCCCAGTTCTGCTACTATATGCTGAACTCTGGGCAGGTGAGGTAGTTCTCAGGTTCACGTCCAGTTTTCCAAAGTGACTCACAACAGGACCTGACCCTAAGAGCAAAAGCAAGCTCTTTACATTTAAAAAGTAATATGGGTTTATTTGAGGAAACATAGACTAGTCAGAAATAAATAAAAATAAATTCAACAAATTCAAAGCTCTGTTCTTTTTTTTTTTTTTTTTTAGCATTTCTTCATTTTTTGAGAGGTGGAGAGAGACAGTATGAGCAGGGAAAGGACAGAGAGAGAGGGAGACACAGAATCTGAAACAGGCTCCAGGCTCGGAGCTGTCAGCACAGAGCCCGACCTGGGGCTCTAACTCATGAACCATAAGATCGTGACCTGAGCTGAAGTCGGACGCCTAACTGACTGAGCCACCCAGACGCCCCAAAGCTCTGTTCTATATGCCTGAATCCATGAACTCTGTTCTCTGTTCCTGCTTTCCATTGGATGCTCTGAGATTTCTTCTGCTATTTCAGTTATACAATATTTTTTCTCAGCAGCCGTTGTACTTGTATTTATTTACCACTACTGATTTCTTAAATTTATCGACATCTGCATTGTCCCCTAAGAGGCCCACTCCACTGCTAGTGGTCTGGTTCCAGCTAGCACTGTCTCTCACCTGGATCACTGTGATGCCTTGCTCTTGGATTTCTGTGCTTCCACCTTGTAGCCACATAGTCATTTTATTTTATTTTATTTTATTTTATTTTTATTTTTTTACACATTTTATTTAAAAAAAAATTTAATGTTTATTTATTTTTGAGAGAGACAGAGACAGAGACAGAGGCAGAGCATGGGTCGGGAGGGGTGGAAAGAGAGGGAGACACAGAATCCAAAGCAGGCTCCAGGCTCTGAGCTGTCAGCACAGAGCCCAACGCGGGGCTCGAACTCACAAGCTGAGCCATGTGATCATGACCTGAGCTGAAGTCAGACGCTTAACCAACTGAGCCACCCAAATGCCCCGCAGCCACATGGTCATTTTATTTATTTATTTATTTATTTATTTTAATAAAAGCTTTTAAATGTTTATTTTTGAGAGAGAGAGAAACAGAGAGTCAGCAGAAGAGGGCAGAGAGAGAGACATACACACAGAATCTGAAGCAGGCTCCAGTCTCTGAGCTGTCAGCACAGAGCCTGATTGCGGGGCTCAAACTCAAAAACCTTGAGATCATGACCTGAGCCAAAGTTGTCACTTAACCAATTGAGCCACCCAGGTGCCCCACATAGTCATGTTAAAAGCCAAAGTGGGCATTCCTCTACCGGACCTCCTCCAGTGGTACCCTATATTGACTCAAATGAAAGAGTCAAAGCTTGGCCCACAAGGGCCCTTAGGGTGTGAATTCTTGCTCTTGCTCTGCCACTAGCCCCTATTAAACCCCTCTTAGCTTGCTGTACTCCAGCACACTGGTCTTTTTCTCTTCCTTCAACATGCCATGGAAAGTCCCACCATAGAACCTTTGTACTAGCTGTTGCTTCTTGTTCCTCTCGCCCCTTTCCTGTCTTTGCTCAAATGTTCCTTCTTAATCAGATACACACTGATTGTCTTATTTAAAATGAAAACAAGAAACAGCAAAAAACCCTTCCATGCTCCCAATACCCTACCCGGCTCTATTTTTTTTGTTTTGACCAAAGCATGGATTGTCTCCCAAAATAGAATTTAATTATTTATTATGTTTATTGTTTATTTTACGACTCCTCCAACTAACATGTGAAATCTTAGAGGGCAGAGATCTTCTACTGGTTTGTTTACTGCTGTAGCCTGAATATCTGGACCAGTGTCTGGCATAAAGCAGACATTCAATGAGTATTGGTTGACTGACTGACTGAATGAATGAGTGATGCTCTACTTGTAATTTTTCTTCTAATTTTCTAATTGTCTTTTTTCCTTTTAACTACTGGGATACTTCGTCAAGTTTAGTTTTGAATATTATGTTAAAATTTACATTTCTGCCATCATATATTATTGTCAAATGCTTTCTTGTTTTCCAAACATCCCATGTTTATAATCTGTTCATATCATGGATGTAATACCTTCTTATTTCGAAGTTTTCTTGAATTAGCTGTTTTCTCTGCATTTCTGTTTTTGTTTTTATTTTCCATACCAAAAGATTGTTTCAAATTTATGACAAACTTTGTCTATTCATATTTAAGACTGAGGCACTAGGGCTTATAGGAAACTCCACATACCTGGGTGGAACCTATCAGTGAGTGGACCCCAATGGGTCCTGATAGGTGTCAACCTGTCCTTTCCATAGGGGAACCTCAAATATCAGTATCTACAGAATTGGGAAAAGGGGGCTGGCTATTTTCCCAGCAGACTGTAATAAGCTTGGCTCTTGCCTGGGAGCATACCCCTGGCTGCCAGTTTTAGGGGACGTGAGCAGGGGCAGGGGGCTGGGGGCCTCTCGGTTCCGTGTGTACATTTACACTTGCGTTTTTCAGGACAAACTTTATCCTTGCCCTAGGTTGGATGGTGTGTCCCCAATATCAGAGTCCATGTGGTGAACCCCCTCCTTGTCTTTTGCCAGCGAAGGAGCGGGGGTGATTCTCTGCCTGCGTGGGTGGCAAGGGATGGAGCGCCGCTTGAGGGTCTATTTCTCACAAACACCACCAACTTTCTTCCCACTTTCAGCCCTGCTCTGCATTCATGCTTCTGAAGTACCTAGCACCTCGGATTCCCGAGCCATCCCAGGGTTTAGCAGTGCAAACTTGTTTATTGCTGATCTTCCCAGCAGGCGGAGATTTTACTTTCTGGTTTACTATGACAGGTGCCATCCACCGATTTGCTTTCGGGCTTCCGAAGTTTTGTGGAGATCTCGCCTTTGTTACCTATTGCTGCTTTTTTTATTCTTCTGGGTTCATGCCTGCTTAACTTATTTTGCCCTGTTTTAGTGGGGTTTTGAGAGGAGGCAAAAATGAAAATGAATTAATCACCATATTTAATTATGTCCCATATAAATAATATTTATGTAAAAAAAACCTTCCATTTTTCTTTGAAGGGTCATTTTTCAGATTTCCCATCTCTTTGAAAACTAATTAAAATTTACAGTTGACACGACTTCTAGAAAATAGGTATAGTTTGGACACCAGACATAATCATAAGATTATGACCCATGTGAATTTCAGTTTTTGGTGAAAATAAGAATCAGCTATAGGGCAAGGTTAAACTAGAGCAGTTGGTTGTAGTAATTATAAAAAACTGCTCGAAAAAAACCTGCTCGTTTTATGAAGATGAATCACTGACTTAATTAAAATTAATATCTGTGTTTAAGGTATGTAATTTTTAGCACATAGTTATATATAATGACCCAGGGATTACGGAATTGAGTTAATGTGAGGACACTGATTATTGAATGGAACCGTTTTACTCCATATATATTTTTTATGCAATACTATCTTTTAGTTTATCTTAAGTATCTACTCTTTAAAGACATTTAAACATGGTTAAATGATGGGTGGAAGCATTGTGATTTGACCCTTTACAACAATCCTTTATTCCACTGGGTCACTATTTCCCAACATTTTTTTTAAATGTTTTATTTTATTTTTGAGACAGAAACAGAACACAGGCAGGGGAGGGGCAGAGAAAGAGGGAGACACAGAATCTGAAGCTGGCTCCAGGCTCTGAGCTGTCAGCACAGCTGTGGGGTTCGAACTCACAGAACTGTAAGATCATGACCTGAGTCCAAATCGGAAGCTTAACCAACTGAGCCACCCAGGTGCCCCTGTTTCCCAACATTTTAAAACTCACATCTCTTTTTTTTTTTTTTTTTTAATTTTTTTTTTCAACGTTTATTTATTTTTGGGACAGAGAGAGACAGAGCATGAACAGGGGAGGGGCAGAGAGAGAGGGAGACACAGAATCGGAAACAGGCTCCAGGCTCTGAGCCATCAGCCCAGAGCCTGACGCGGGGCTCGAACTCACGGACCGCGAGATCGTGACCTGGCTGAAGTCGGACGCTTAACCGACTGCGCCACCCAGGAGCCCCAAAACTCACATCTCTTTTGGACAAATATAAAACTCACCATTTCCCCCCATCCTTGCCATTTCTGATGAATTTCTTTTTCTTTTTTATTATTCGAGTATAATTAACATACAGTGTTATATTAGTTTCAGATGTGCAATATGATTCACCAATGTTACACCTTACTCAGAACTCATCACCTTGTGCATTCTTAATCCCCTTCTCTTACTTCATCCATCCCCTCTCTGCAACGTTTCTCTTAAGAGCCTAGAAGATATTTGTTGAACTGCATCTTTTATATTTTGAATTATAAAACTAAGATTTTATTTTTATTTTCAAATATAAAGTATTGAATATAAAGCACTTCAAATCACATTTTCTCACTTTTCCTGATTCTAATTAGTTCCCCCTTCTGGGGGCGGGAGGAAGGACAGGTGACCTTCCCAGGTTGATATTACTAGGTTCAGGATAATTTTAGAAGTGATGTTCCCTCCCCTCCTTATTCATGAACAACTGTTCTGTGAAATTTGGGGCAAGGGAAACAATTGTCAAATGATATGAGTGTGTTACTGTTTATGGTGATTTTCAGAGGAGTCCATTCCCTTTCAGATTTGACTAAATCATTGTGATAATTGAACTGCTGACATAATGTGGATTTAAAAACTGAAGTTGACTAGGTATACGCCTTTATCATGAAAAGCAGTCTCATAAGTTACCATTATAAAATCAAATGTGTTGCATTTAACATCTCCACAACTACAACACGATTGTTGTTTCATGTTTTTAATAACTTATTTAATTCACTACATGAAATTAATTGGTGGAAAATTTTTTTGTTTTTAGAGAGAGAGCATGAGTGGTGGAGAGGAAGAGAGAGAGAGAGAATCTTAATCAGGCTCCACACTCTGTGTGGAGTTGGACATGGGGCTCAATCCTACAACCCTGGGATCGTGACATGAGCTGAAATCAAGGGTCCCATGCTCAACTTGCTGAGCTACCCAGGCACCCCTGGAAAAGTTATTTTTAAAATCCAATTATAGAAACACAGAGAAACATACAACTGAGGAAAGAAAAATTATATAAATGAGACTTTATCAAGAATTAAAACTCTATGCCAAGTGATATCATCAAGAAAGAGAAACATCAACTCTGACAGAATGGGAGAAAATCTTTTCACATGATATAGCTGTGAGGGACTTGTATCTCGAATGTACAAAGAATTGTTACAACTCAAAAACAGATAAATAAAGTAATATAAAAATCAACAAATTATTTGAATAGGCATTTATCTAAAGAAGATATACAAACATCCAATGAGTGCATGAAAAAATTCTCAATATCATTGATTATTAGGGAAATGCAAATCCAAACCACAATAAGATACCACTTCATAGTTACTAGGATGTCTGTAATAAAAAGGTATAACATCAAATGTTGGTGAGTATGTGGAGAAATTTGAATCTTTTCACATTATTGATGGGATGTATAATGTACAGCCACTTTGGAAAGACAGTTTGGTAGTTCCTCAAAATGTTAAAATGAACGTGCCATATGACCCAGCAATTCCATTTTTAGGTATATACCTTAAAGAACTGATAACATATGGCCATATAAAAACTTAGACATGAATGTTCATGGTAGTGTTATTCAGAATAGTCAAAAAGTGGAAACAACCCAAATGTCTGTCAACTGCTGAATGGATGAACAAAGGTGGTATAATCCATACAAAGGAATATTATTCAACCATAAAAAACAAATAAAGTACCGATACCATGTTACATAAATGAACCTTGAAAACACTATGTTAAATGAAAGAAGCCAGACACAAAAGACCACGTATTGTATGATTCCATTTATATGAAGTGTCCAGAAAAGGCAAATCCATAGAGAGAGAAAATAGATTAATTCTTAGTATGGGTTGGGATAATGGGGAAATGCCCAGTGACTCTTAATGACTATGGGATGTTTTTTGTGGGGTGAGAAAAAGTTCTGGAATTAAATAGTGGTGAGTGGTATACAATATATTGACTATACTGAAAATCACTGAATTTTACACTTTTAAAGTGTAAATTTTCTGGCATGTGAGTTATATCTCAGTAGAGCTATTATTGAAAAATAATTTCCCTAGGAGTGCCTGGGTGGCTCAGTCGGTTGAGTGACTAAATTCGGCTCAGGTCATGATCTCCCATTCACGAGTTCCAGCCCCACATCAGTCTCTGGCTGACAGCTCTGAGCCTGGAGCCTGCTTCAGATTCTGTGTCTCCCTCTCTCTCTGCCCACCACCCTCATACTCTCTCTCTCTGTCTCAAAAAACAAAATTTTAAAAAACCTTAAAAAATAAATTAAAACACAATAATAATTTCCCTAAATATCTCAAAATTCTTTGATTTACCAGGTAGTTGTTGGAATCAAGATCTAACAAGATCCACATGATTTGGTTGGCTGATAAATCTCTTCAGCCTCTTTTATTTATTTATTTATTTATTATTTAATAATTATTATTTTTAGTATTTTATTTTTGAGAAAGAGAGAGTGTGGGGGAGGGGCAGAGAGACAGGGAGACACAGAATCTGAAGCAGGCTCTGAGCTGTTAGCACAGAGCCCAGCACGGGGCTCAAACCCACAAACCTTGAGATCATAAACCTGAACCGAAGTCAGATGCTTAACGGACTGAGCTGCCCAGGTGCCCCATCTTAAGGCTCTTTTAAAACATCCATTTCTCTTCTCTTTCTCAGGTCACTTATTTGTTGAAGGAGCCTCTTAATCACTACATCAGGGTGCTGTTGAACTTGCATTGGAGTGGTAGAACTATATAATAGTGAATTTCCTTTATTTAAAATTTTCTCTTAGCCCCTTTAACATTCCACTTTCATTCTGGAAAAAATAAGTCTGGTCTCCTGTTATGGGAAATTCCCAAGTTTTCAAAGACTTAGATTCTCATTAGCCTGCTTCTCTCAGCATCCCCCCTAATCATCCCCTCGACCTCCCTCATAGCTGACCTCTGCCTGTTCTCCATTACCCTTCGGCCCAGCCTGGCCTCCCCAGGGTGGCACACAGAATTGCAACTCCAGATGTGGACTGACCAGAGACCCACCTATTGGGATGATTATTTCCCTTGATCTGGACGCCATCCTTCTGTTAATATAAATTAAGATCTCATTAGGTAGTTCATTTGCCAGCTCACACTTTTGGCTCATTTTCTCCTTGAAATCAACTAAAACATCTAGAGTGTGTTTGCACATGTGCATGTACATTATTTCATATAAAATTCTTATGCTAGTTTGTGTACTTTACAGTGGCATTTTTCAGCCTAAATGCAGGTTTTTAGTTTCATTGTTTGCATTACGTTTCATTTTGTTGATTTCTGACCAGCTGTATAATCTTGAGAGATCTTTTTGAATCCTGAGTTTTACATACTTTACAAATCTGAGAGGCACACTTCTCTGGCACAAGGTCAAATACAGAACCCTAGACCTCTCCTTTACAGACCTTCCTTTCCATGTAATATTAATATGTTGCTCCTTTGGCCTTTATGGTGTGATCAGCTGTGAGTCCACCAAACTGTACCATTATCCAGGCCTTAGTTTTCCCCATGTTCCACAAGAAAATTGTGACAGACTTTGAGAAATGCCTGTCTGAAACCCGGAAATTGTTCATTTATTTCCAGACCTGTTTAATTTTTCCTCACCTTTCATTATACCTCACTAAATAATACAGGCGTTTCCTTGATCTCCAGGATGAAATGAGCCCCCCAAATTTCAGGACGAGATTATTTTGCTGACATTTTTGATATTCACATTATTCTGCTCACAAAACTATAATTTCTGGTCTTTGAAATTTAGTCCTCAAAGATTTTTTTAAGTTTACTTATTTATTTTTGAGAGAATGTGTGTGTGTGTGAGAGAGAGAGAGAGAGACAGAGACAGAGACAGAGAGAGAGAGAGAGAACAAGCAGAGGAGGGGCAGAGAAAGAGGGAGACAGAGGATCCAAAGCGGGCTCTGTGCTGACAGCAGAGAGCCCGATGCAGGGCTCAAACCCACAAAGCATATCATGGCCTGAGCTGAAGTCGGATGCTTAACAGACTGAGCCACGCAGGCACCCCTGTCATGTAGTCTTTAAAAAAGTGATCGCTGAGTTGTTTTAATAGACTTCTGCCTTTACTGATATTTTCCTTCTTTCACCTTGTCTGTCTTTGAGTTTTGTCTTATCCATGTGACATTTTGGACAAAATATTTATTGACCTCACTATTTTCTTTTCAGAAAAATATTTTTTAATATTCTAAAATTGCTTGAGAGTATCTTTATATTTATTTAAGCTCTCTGGGATGAGTCTTATGATAAACACCATACGCATATAGGATATATCTTAACTACTTATTCATTTTTACATCCCCTAGTTGGCAAAAGAATGCTTTAATCCATACACTGCTCTACAGAAAATAAAAATGCAAAAAGTAACTGCTGAATCCAGCCATGGATGCAGCGAGTTGAACTCTAAGACAACCTGAGAGACTCAGAGACTTCTTCCTGTCATGTTCCTAAAGAAAATCCCACACTCCCAATAAAATGATAGGCATTTATGGGAGCCCCACAGACTGTGAATGGTTGGAGAGTCTTTCATTTCTATGACTGGCACTCTTGTAGGAACACATTAGGCTCTGCATCTGAACTGGCCACATTCAGCAATGTGACTGTGGCCAGGTGAACTCCATGCTCTGCCATTTGCACTGTCATTCATCCAAGGAAATTTGTATTCAGGAAGCTCTGGCCAGTTTAGGCTTGTGAGGAACTGGCAGTGCTCCCTCTGCTTGATGGGGTGATCCCACTGTAGGAAGATCTCACATTTTTTTCTCAAGTGGGGCTAGCTCTGCATTCCAAGTGGAAAACAGTCAAACTCTGGACAGCAACACATGGTTTGGTCTTTGCAAGATGCACACTTACCCTGCTCAGAGAATTTTCCTCCTACTAAGATAGGAAGCAAAGCAGTAAATAAACATTCTGTAGGAATCTTAATGTGGAGGGTGTGGGGAAGGCTGGTCCGCCCAGAGCTGACATTTTAGAAACATCTTCAGCCTGGTGGATACGTATGGCTTTTGAGTTATTCAGCCCAGTAATGAATAGACTGTGCTTCATGGAGACATTCTAAATGTAACCATATTAATGGAGCTCATAACTTTACTGGTAGATTAATGAGGATCTGAAAGATAGGGTAAGTCTGATCTGTTACTGGATAATGTGGTGATTAATGTTCGTGATGTAATAAGGAAGCCCTAATTAGGAAACTACAGGGGAAAACCCCAACAGGCTTTTTCACTTAACCAGAGCTTCCACCATCGAAAGAAATTTTGAAGTGTCATTTAATAAGCTTTATGGACTCAGGATGTAAAAATCAGCAGAAAGCCTATTAAATGTTGAATCGGGAGTGAGCAACATTGTGATCCACTGAGACTTTGTATCTTTCCTTATGAAAATTCCTGTATCAGAACAAATTATTGTAAAAATATAATTTGTGGTTACAATAATATACTGTCCTATGTTTGTAATGTTTCAACTACACTTTATACTCTGTTCTTTTAAGAACATGGGACACATATGGCACCATTTTCAAGGGACACCCACGTACAATCCAATTTTCATCTCACTGTAACTTTTAATAAAATCATTCCCAGTATTAAAGACAAAAACAATCACTTCCATTTTTTAAAGTGAATTTTACACCCTTTTTTCTTTGGGCCAATATAAACATTTTAGGATGCCAGATCTTGGTAATAGTTTTCTCTACATAAGGTAGTATATTTATGTCAAATTGTTCTTTTGTGTTGGAAGAAAATCCTAGAAATAAAAATGTAGAAAAATTTCAATCCATCATGTATATACTTACACAATAAAAGAGAGACATTTTCTTGCATTCGAACTATGTGTATGAAACAATTATACAACCTTTTAAAGAATACAGGTAAAATGCTTTTTTGCATCCTACTTAGCTGTTTCTAGAGGTTAATGACCAGATTCTAGAGGTTAATGACCATCTGAGGAGGATCAATGAACCAAAGCTTTGTCAGAACTATTAACCTCAACCAATCATTAATTGCTAGAAATGTCTTGGGTCTAAGAGGTTAACTATAGTACAAGATTAAGGAGAAGGAAATATAAACTCTTAATACTATCTTTATGGGCTATGCCCTTTAATTTGTAATGTACATGGAAATTATTGTTTTGTACATTGGCCCATCAGATGGTTTAAACCATCAATCAGCATTCTGCCCAACAGTGCTATAATTAAAGGTCTTGTGTTTTAAAAGGACATAGGTCTATTAATTTCTGTCTACTTTAGTTGTTTATGATTAGAAAAGTCTAGCCATCTGTCTGTAAGTCTACTTGGGTACTCAAAATGATCTGGGACAAAGTCAAGAAGTCTTCCCAAACCACTGCAATTTAAGCATTTCTCATTTCTCAGGTCCCAGGGAACTCCCCCTGAATCTTTCAATTTCACACTTGTCACTACAGGCTTTGTACTGGGACAGGAAAACACCCTGGGTCTCTTCAGTATACACTTTATTTTCAGCACACAGTAGGCCCTCAAAAACATTGATTGGACTGTGTAAATGTGAACCAAGTCTCCTTGTATGTGTCTTTGAACACAGGAGGCATTCTTAGTTTCAAATGCCATGCAATGCAGCTGTTCAGAACAGTGAGGCCCATAATATATTACTAAGTGAAAGAAGAAAGAATATGAATTATTAAACTATTTTTAGAAAGAATAGAAAATAGTCTTAAATTATTTGAATTATTAAATAAAGCCAGAAAACTATGAAGTTTGCAATTAGGTGTCTCTCTTTTGGAAGAAATTCCAGGTTTCTTAGAGAACAAGTGAGTTGGGAAGCTTTAGGCAAACAAAACAAAAGTCCTCATTCTACATAAACATTCTATGTAACCTTGCCCTATGTCAATCATCCTTTCTTATGAACCTCTCACCCTTAGAAGGTGTTGGGGACAGGGTGGAGGGGAGTGTGTGGTAGGCTTGGGGATGAGGGGACAATTATAAAATGCAAATCAGATAAAAGGGGCTACAGCTTTAACAACCACTCAGCTTTCCTCTGAGACTCTCAAAGCTTTTATAAATGCTATCTCCTTAATCCTCTGGGATGAGTGGGTGCTAAGATCCTTGATCTTTCCTTGACAGATATTTTATTTATGACAGAGAAAACTAAAATGCCAGCAAAGATCTTAACAGAAAGCAGTTGGATAATGAGGAAGATTAATCTTAATGTATGCTTGCAAGTACAATTCAGAGCAATCTACCTTCACTTTTGATTTTTAGCTGCATTTCTTTGCCTCTTCTAACGTGCAAAGGTCCCATGTGGTAGAATTCCCAAGAAACTGGTCATAGTGGTTGCCTTAAGGGAGAAAAATTTCGCAGCTGGACAGAAGGATTGAAGAAGGGAGGGATTTTTTACTGTATACTCGTTTGTATCTTTTGGATTTACCTATTTAAAATATTAATTAAAATTTAAAGATTAATTAAAATTTAAAAGAAAGTTAAATTAATAAAAATTTAAAGATTAATTTAAATATTAATTAAAATTTAAACTAATTAAAATTTAAATGACGAGGTAATCTTCCTCCTTTTCCTGATTTCACCCTGCCTTCAATTCCTTATCAACTTGGTCTTGATTAAATAAAATACATGTAGGGTCTTAGGTTGACTAGTAATGAAATATAACTTTATAGTAGAAACAAGGAAAGAAAGTAATCAAGGTAACTGGTGGGGGGGTGGTGTGTGAGAAACATACTTAATGACTGTGTATATACAATTTTTCACCAACCTTCCAGTGTTTGAAATTTATCCCAGTAAATCCCAAAGGTAGCATTGTTTCCAGACAGACCGTATCTTCCAGCCTAGGGCAGAAGAACTCAGGGCCATTTCCCTCTCTGACCTCTGTGAGTTTCAGGGCAGTGCTTCTCCAACTTTAAAGTGCATACATATCACTCCTAGAAAATGAAAGTGCCTAACTTTCTTGTTAAAATGCAGATTCTGGTTGAGCTGATCTGCAAAAGGGCCACAGATTCTACATTCCAACACTGGCAGTTGATATCCTTGCTGCTGGCCCATGGGGCACATTTTGATTAGTGATTATCTGGATAGAACTTGTGTCTATTAGAACCAGATTCAGTTGCATAAACCGATTATTCTGGCACCAACAATTAAGGGTGACTTTTTCCTCAGGTAACAAGTCTATAGATTGGCAAGCTCAGGCTAATGTGGCATTTCCACGATGCCATCAGGAATCTCAGATCCTTTGATTGTTTGGGCTTCACTATCTTTCATGTGTGATTTTCATTCCCATGTTCAAAATATAGTGGCTGTCCTTCTGGGTATCATGTTGATTTTCCAAGCGGAATGAAGAGTTAATGGCAGAGGGCAAAATGTACACACCAGCTGAATCTCCTTCTTTTAATCAAGAAAATAACAGCTTTCTTGGAAGCCAGAATGTTACTTCTCATTGGCCAGTAGACTGTTAACATCTCATTGGCCAGACTATGTCACATATGTAGCTTCAAGAGATTGAAATAAATTTTGAAGCCAATCTTACCGTCTCCATGAACAAATATACACTCTGTCAGAAAGGAATTAGGAGAGAATAGAGGTTGGGTAGATGTGGTATGCAGAATAATGGCTCCCTAAAGATGTCTGTGTCCTAATTTTTGGAATCTGTGATTATGTTACCTTACATGATTAAAGGAACTCTGCATATGTGATTAAGTTGAGGCTTTTCAGATGGGGAAGTTTTCCTGGTTTATCTGGGTGAACCCAATATAGTCACAGGGGTGCTTAGAAGAGGGAGGCAGGAAGGTCAGAGTCAGAGAAGGAGATGTGAGGATGAAACAAGTCCAAGTGAGGTGGGGCCACAAGCCAAGGAAAGTGGACAGCTATTGGAAGTAGAAAAGGGCAAGGAAATGGATTTTCTAGAGTCTCCAGAATGAATGCAGTTTTGTGACACTTTGATTGCAGCCCAGTGAAACATACTTTGAAATTCTGACTTTCAAAACTATAACATAAACTTGTGGTGTTTGAAGCCACTAAATTTGGAGTCATTTGCTATAGCAGTCATAGAATACTAATACAGTATCTAATAGTATTGTCTGCCACAGAGCTCAGAAGGAGAAGGGGTGAAGAGGGCTGCAGTGAGGAGACAGAAAGAAGTATGAGAACATAGTGCCATGAAAGGACCATGCTCTGGTCATGTAACACACACAGACAGCTCAAAGGGTAGGTCATTTTAGGGTGAGTGGCTAAAGATCAAGAAGACAGAACACAAATGCATTCAGCAACTGAAGACAATCGTCCTGAACTATGAACATTTCTTTTAATTAAAAAAATTTTTTTTATTTAAATGCAGGTTAGTTAATGTATAGTGTAATAATGGTTTCAGGAATAAAATTCAGTGATTCATCACTCACATATAACACCCAGTGCTCATCCCAACAAGTGCTGTCTTTAATGCTCTCCACCCATTTAGCACATCCCCCCCCCCAATGATTTCCCCTAGCCACCCTGTTTGTTCTCTGAATTTAAGAGTCTCTTATGGTTTGCCTCCCTCTCTGTTTTTATCTTATTTTTCCTTCCCTTCCCCTGTGTTCATCTGTTTTGTTTCTTAAATTCCATATATGAGTGAAATCATATGGTATTTATCTTTCTCTGACTTACTGCAGTTAGCATAATACATTCTAGTTCCATCCATGTTGTTGCAAATGGCAAGATTTCATTCTTTTTGATCACCAAGTAATATTCCATTGTGTATATATGCCACATCTTCTTTATCCATTCATCAGTGGATGAACATTTGGGCTCTTTTCATAATTCGGCTATTATTGATAGTACTGCTATAAACACTGGGGTTTATGTGCCCCTTCAAATCCACATTTCTGTATCCTTTGGATAAATACTTAGTAGTGCAATTCTGGGGTATAGGGTATGGGGTATAGGAAAGTCAATACTGTTCTCCATAGTGGCTGCACCAGTTTGCATTCTCACCAACAATTCAAAAGGGATTCCCTTTCTCTACATCCTCACCAACATCTGTTGTTTCCTGAGTTGTTAATTTTAGCCATTCTGACAAGTGTGAATTGGTATCTCATTGTGGTTTTGATTTGTATTTTCCTGGTGATGAGTGATGTTGAACCATGTGTCTGTGAGCCATCAGAATGTATTCTTTGGAAATTTCTGTTAATTTCTTTTGCCCATTTATTCACAGGATTGTTTGTTTTTCTGGGTTCTGAGTTTGATAGGTTCTTTATAGATTTTGGATACTAACCCTTTATCCAATATGTTGTTTGCAAATATCTTCTCTTGTTCTGTGGGCTGCTTTTAGTTTTGTTGATTGTTTCCTTTGCTGTGCAGAAGCTGTTTATCTTGATGTGGTCCCAATAGTTCATTTTTGCTTTTGTTTCCCTTGTCTCTGGAGACATGTCAAGTAAGATGTTGCTGTGGTCAAAGATGTCCAAGGTCAAAGAGGTTGTTGCCTGTTTTTTCCTTTAGGATTTTTTTTTATGGTTTCCTGTCTTAAATTTAGGTCTTTCATCCATTTTGAGTTTATTTTTGTATGTGGTGTAAGAAAGTGGCCCAAGTTCATTCTTCTGCATGTTGCTGTCCAGTTTTCCCAACACCATTTGCTGAAGAGACTATCTTTTTTCCATTAGATACTCTTTCCTGCTTTGTCAAAGATTAGTTGGCCATACACTTGTGGGTCCATTTCTGGGTTCTCTATTCTGTTCCATTGATGTATGTGTCTGTTTTTGGACCAGTACCATACTGTCTTGATGATTACAAGCTGCTTTATAATACAGCTTGAAGTCCGGGATTGTGATGCCTCCAACTTTGGTTTTCTTTTTCAACATGGCTATGGCTATTTGGGGTCTTTTCTGTTGCATACAAATTTTGGAATTGTTTGTTCTAGCTCTGTGAAGAATGCTGGTGTTATTTTGATAGGGATTGCATTGATTGTGTAGATTGCTTTGGATAGTGTAGACATTTTAACAATATATATTCTTCCAATTCATGAACATGGAATGTTTTTTCATTTCTTTGTGTCTTCTTCAATTTCTTTCATAAGTTTTCTATAGTTTCCAGCATATAGATCTTTTACTTCTTCAGTTACATTCATTCTATTTTATGGTTTTTGGTGCAATTTTAAATGGGATTGATTCCTTGATTTCTCTTTCTGCTTCTTCATTATTGGTGTTGAACTATGAACATTTAAAAATTTGTTCGTTTTATTTTGTATTGGCAATAGAATATTTCTTCAGTGGAATCATGGACTATAAGGGAACCACAGTGATCAGCTAGGTCAAACCCCTCATTTTATACCTGAGGAATCAGGCCCAAAGTTAAGAATTTTATCCCTGTAGTCACCTGTCTCCTCTGAGAGTGCTTTCTGCCACACCCCACTGCTTCAATGTCTAGTTAAATTGCCAGATACAACACAGAACACTCAAATAAAATTTGAATGTCAAATTAATGACAAATAATTTTCTAGTATAAGTTTTGTATGACTTTCCCTATTGTTCCTGTAACAAATTACCACAAACTCAGTGACTAAAAGCACAACATATTTATTTAAAATTTTTTAACCTTTATTTATTTTTGAGAGACAAGAGCATGAGTGGGGGAGGGGCAGAGAGAGAGGGAAACAGAGTCCAAAGCAAGCTCCAGGCCCTGAGCTGTTAGCACAGAGCCCGACGCGGGGCTGGAACTCATGGGCTGTGAGATCATGACCTGAGCTGAAGTTGGACACTTAACGAACTGAGCCACGCAGGCACCCCAACAAATTTATTACCTGACAATTCTGTACATCAGAGATTCCACTGGGTCTTACTGGGCTAAGGTCAAGCTGTTGGCAGAGCTGTGTTCCTTCTGAAGGCTCTAAAGGAGATACTGTTTCCTTGCCTATTCCAACTTCTAGCATCCACTTGCAATCTTCAGCTTGGGAATCCTTCTATCTTCACAACTGACATTGTAGCATCTTCCAATCTCTTTCTGTCTCTGACCCTCCTGCCTCTCTCTTACAAAGACCTTTATGATTGCCTTGGGCCCTCCAGGATAATCCGGGATAATCTCCCCATTTGAAGAGTCTTATCTTGATCACATTTGCAAAATCCCTTTTGCTATGTAAGGTAACACACTCACAGGTTCCAGAGATTAGAATGTGGACATCTTCATGGACCATTTTTCAATCACAAGTATGTCCCAAATATTCATGGGACATACTTATACTAAAAAATGATTCAGTATTTTTCTGACATTCAAATTCACTGGGCATATTGTATTTTTATTTGCTAAATGTAGCGACCCTCTTTTTAGGGAACATCGATAGAGTGTATCTTCTACGGCATGATAAATATTACACCAAAGACTCTAGCAATAAAAAAAATTATTTTTGCACTGGTGAACTGCTTTTGAAATAAATGGTTTCTATTTTATAAAAATGGATATTAGCCTTTTAATACTATGTGCCATATTTTTAGTGGAAAACTGCTATGTAATTTCTATTAAATTCATCTTCAGTATGGACATTTTACCCCTAAAAATAACTGGACATATTGTAGCAGTCAGAGAATAAGGATGTCAGATATTTATTTTAAACATTTCCAGTTTTTCCAAACACCAAATGGTTCGATTCTCTCAACCAGATCATTAATAAATCTGTTATTCAAAAATGTGGGTCTAAACATGGCTTAGCTTGGCCGTACTTAATTACTGAATGTATAGAATGTCTTTCCTTTTTAACCAAAACACATTATGGGTGAGAAAGGGACCAGGAGGTGGGATTATTGCAGGCTAACATGGGTTCAGAAGTGATGTTTCTTTGACTGGCAGTGTTGAAATAGACCCTAATTTCCACTCCAGCTGCTTTCTGAATAACCCCCTGGAAAAGTCATCTCTGTGGGTGCTGGAGGACCAGGACTTCTGCTTTCTACTGGCTTCTCTTGTTTCTTCTCTTGTCTGACAGTAGCAGGGGACCTCCCCTTCCAGTGAAGGGTGGCTGAATTGATTTACCTTCCCCTCCAGAAATCAGTCAAAATGTCTTTCTTTGAATAGATTTCCTCAAACCTCTTTTACTGACTAATTAAAACTGGTTGTAATTAGCAGTATTCACTGGTATGCAAGTTCTATAAGGTTCAAGTCCACCTAGAGAAATCTCAAACTGTCTTAAATAGATTGTTAAGAAAAACGTTATTGAAAACTTAGAAAGAAAGCCAAGAAGATAGCCATCTTTTTAATATTATACTAAAGCATTCTTTAACAGGCCCACCTAAGGATTATTTAATTCTCTAGGTCTAGGAGGTTGTACTATTATTTTACTTTTCTTGCTACTGTTTTGTTTTGTTTTATTTTTTAAGTAGGCTTCACACCCAGCACAGAGCCCAACGGCGGGGCTTGAACTCACAACCCTGAGATCACGACCTCTGCTGAGATCAAGAATCAGATGCTCAGCTGACTGAGCCACCCAGCTGCCCCTGCTTGCTACTTTTTTTTTTTTTAAGACTCAGACTCTATGCAGACTTAAGTATTAACTTGTGTCCTGTCCAGTAGAAAGGCAAGTCATTTCTCTCAGGTGGAGAAGATAACCCCAAGGGTTATGATTTCATTGTCCCAAAACACATTAACAAGTTTCATTTCTAATCAAGTATTGTTCTTTTAATATCCTTTTAATTTTTTTAAATGCCTCTCCTGATGAGCTATATAAACCCTTGTCCCTCAGATGTTCTTCAAACCAGTTTGATACTCTTTACACTATTAGTGGATTCCTCATTAATTAATGAACTGAATAGACTTTTTGACATGTTCTTATTCTATATCTATGTGAGAGTCATGTTTTAACTTACTGAAAATTATGCTTTGACACTGGTAAGTCCATCTGACTTATGCTATGGATTTGCTTTACCAACTTCTTTGCTCATAGTTTGAAGGTCCAAATTTCTTAGCTTGACATTCAAGGTTCTTCACATTCTGGTCCCATCTGTCATCTCCTCTTTGGAGAAGGATTCCCCAACCTCGTCTTTCCCACTCACACCTACACCTCCTCAGGCAGAATCAGAAGTCCGTCTCTCCCCCCCACCACCCGCCCCATCCTTTGCACCAGCATCTCCAACCAAGTGTTTGATAAATTGAACTATTTTCCTACCCTTGTGGTTGACATGTGATCTAGAGGTTAATTCAGATAATACATTTCATCTCCTAGCCACAGTAATTGTTGCATGGTGGCAGGAGGTCTTACGATCCGTGTTGGTTCAGTCAGCATTGTGCTCAGGACATTGAGGGGAAAGGTGTAACAACACCACTCTTTTTTTCCTGCTGGATGTAGACAAACTGTAGCCCTAGAATCTGGAGGCAGCCATCTTGGAACCATGAGACGACCAAATCTCAGGGGAAAGCAGTGAAGGGTGGTCAGCTTTGAGAATGAGAAAGAAGCTGGGGCCTTGGTAACACGACTTAGCTTCTGGATCAAGCCTTAAGATAGCCCTGCTTATAGACTTTTCAGTTCTTTGAGCCAGGATATTTCACTGATCATTGACAGTGAATCAGGCTTCTGTTATTTCCAGCCAGAAGCATCCTAGCTGATACATAAACCTGCATCAGTTACTTGTATATCCATCAATGTTTCCTCAGTAATTTTGTATCTGCTTAACTTTTGCCAAAGAGAAACATCTTCATGATCCCAGCACCTCACACAGCTTCTGGTTCAATTGGACTCAATAAGTGTTTCCTGAATTCATTATGAAAACACTTTTGGAGGCTATATCTTGATATTTCTACAAGTAATGAAATAAAAACCTACTTTCCTCACCTTCTGCAGACTCCAGTGTTTCCAGAAGTTCAGGGCTTGATAATGTTTTCTGGCATCCCTTTCCTCACACCTGGAGCCACATGAATGTCTCCATACCTATATCCCAGTGTGCCCAACCCTGCCCACTTCCTCTGGAAATTTTCCTCTGAGAGGAAATGCCTGGGCAGTTAGCCAGGCTGGCAAGCTGTGGGTCTAATGGAGCCCTACATAAATATGCCCACATCCTATGTCAACAAGATGCACTCTGTCACTTTCCTGATTGTGGAAACTCAGCATGAGGTGTGGAGATCTACTCTGGAGGTCATGTACTCCACCCCCTGCGCACCACCACTTTGAGACCAGGCTAGAAAATCACCGGGGCAAGAAGTTGTGCTAGCGGAGTCGGAGGGCCTGAGAGTGAATCTCTTCTCGATGACCAGGCACAAATGCTGGGAAACACTTTGTAATCATCTTTCCCAACTACATTTACAGTGTCTCCATCTGACAAGTGCACTTGTCCTTTCTGAATAACCACGTTTTGACAGCATGCCAATTTTGTTTATGGTACTTCTGGCATCTCATTGTGTGAAGAGTGAGAATTCAAAATATGTGTGGGCAGAATGAGCCTGGAGAATTATTTTGTACTTAATATATTTGCATACATTGACAGCAGCAAGGAAAAAATTCTTACTTGGAACAGGTTCAAGTAGCTAGGAGCCAGATAGAATTGGTTATTTAAAATTGAAATCCAGTAAGTTCTTAAACATCAAGGGAGGGAATTTGTCTGCTTCAATTTGTAAATAAAATTGGTATCAATTTTAAAAGAATTGAATGACATGGAGCACTTTATGCCAATTCCAAATTTCAGATGTTATTTACGTTGTTTTAGCTTCCCAGAACCCACATGGTCTGGGGCAAACCATTGCTAATAGTTTATATATGATTTACTGTCTCTCCATGTTGAAATAGAGTTATATAACCAGTATCAACCTGGTTTTTATTCCACAGGCCAGAAACTTCTTTCCTACTCACCACCTGGGGTCACTTAGGGGTGTGGTGTTACCATTTAAACATGCAACACCCTCAATCCCTATATTTCTTTCTCTTTCTCTTCATTCAGGAAATACCCAGAGGTAAAAATAACAAGTAGGTATGTGAGGCAGTCACCCACACAAGAAAGCAGAATTTATGATTTGTGTCTTACAGATTTGTTAACAGATTTGCTAACACTTTTTTCTTTCATTGACTTGGTATTGATGCTATCACAAGCATGTAATTAGTAGACTCATGGTGTTCCCGGTTGAGGTGTAGCTGCTGGAATACAGCAGGTGGACACCCATAAGTTATTTTTTAACAGTAATGACCTGCCCCACACGGTCACTGTGGACTTTGGTTTTGAAAGGTGAACCTGAAATATTTCACACCTTAGTGGCATATGACTCCATTCACATTTTAATGAATGTTTTCTGCCCTCAGATTGAAAATGTTTAAAGGAAACAAGATTAACATTTTAATATAACAGAAGGGCAGCTGTTATCTCCATATTGTCTAAGATGCTCCCATTTTTATTTTGGCAACGTCACCATCACATTCTCAAAAAATTAGATTATCTCAGTGTGTGTCAAAGAACACAAATTTGCAAAGCTTAGTGATAACTGTGGGAATTGCTCAGTATAAATGGAAATTCTAAGTTGAGAAGTCTGGGTATCTGTCCATCCATATGAATTTATTAATTCACAAATACATATTCATTACACACTCCATGCAAGGCTGGCAGGTATAAGGGGAGCTGAGAAATATAAGGCATGGTGCTTGTCTTGAATTGCTTATAATTTAATAGATGATAAAAGATTATAACATTAAAAAGCTTCATATTCATTCCTCAAGCATCAGTTCAAGACTGTCTTTCCAACCTTCTTCAGGTATTTCTTCCTTGAAAATGTTAATAACACCTTTTTCCGAACTCTCCAATACTTTTCCTCTGAGCTCTGATGGTTTCTATTGCTATCTTCTTCCCCTAACAGCTATCTTTGTAGTCCTCTAGTATAGAGCAGCATACCATGTGTTTGAAAAATGTAAATTAAATAAACAATGAACAAAGTCAATGCGGAAAAGAAAAGAAAACAAAACAAAACAAAAGAAATACGAAAAGAAAAGAAACAACCTCATAGATACAGAGAACAGAATAGTGGTTGTCAAAAGCAGAGGGTGGAAGTGGGAAAAGTGGGAGGTAAATTAAGATCTCATAATTTTTTTTACAGCTTGAGTTATAACTGACTTAAAAGAAATTACACATATATATACTTGTGAAACCATCACTACAATCAAGACAATGAACATATCCATCACCCCAAAAGAGTCTTCCTGCCCTTTGGTCATTCCTCCCTCCTGGTCCTCCCTATGCCTCTCCCCCATTCCCAAGTAACCAATGGTATTTTTAACACTATAGGTTAGTTTGAATTTCCTAGAATTTTATAAAAATGGAATCATAGAGGGTGTACACTCAACATAATTATTTTGAACTTCATCCATGTTGTATTATATCAATAGTTCATGCCTTTTTTTTATCCCTGAATAATATTCCATGGCATTATATATATATATAATATTCCATGAAATAACATCACAATTTTTTAATTCATTCATCTATTGATTTTTATTTCCATTGTTTTCAGTTTGGGACTATTATAAATAAAGCTGCTATGCATATTCATGTACAACTCCTTTTATGCTTTTATGTCCTCTGAATAAATTCCAAGAAATTTGGGTCTTAATCCCTAGAAATCAAATGGCTGGGTCTTACAGTAGGTATCTGCTTAACTCTGTGAGAAACTGCCAAACTGTCTTCCAAAGTTGGCTGTGCATTTTATATGCCCACCAGAAAGGTAGGAGAGTTTCAGTTGCTCCTCACCAACACTTGGTATAGTTAGTCCTTTTAATTTTAGTCATTCTAATTAGGTATGTATTAGTATCTTGTTGTGATTTTAATTTGCATTTTCCTAATGACTAATATGTTGACCATCTTTTCATGGGCTTATTTGCCATCTGAATATTTTCATTAGTCTGTTCAAATCTTTTGATGACTTTTGAAGAATGGATTGTTTTCTTAGTTTTGAGAGGTTTTTTTTTTCATATTCTGGATACAAATCCTTTATCAATACATAATTTGCAAATGCTTTGTCCCATTTTGTGGCATATCTTTTCACTTTCTTAACCTGTCTTTTGAAGAGTAGAAGATCTTAATTTGATGAAGTCTAGCATCATTTAAAAAAAAAATGTATTATGCTCTTGGGTGACTCAGTTGATTGAGTGTTGGCCTTTGGCTCAGGTCATGATCTCATGGTTTGTGAGTTCAAGCCTGGCATCGGGCTCTGTGCTGACAGCTCAGGGCCTGGAGCCTGCTTTGGATTCTGTGTCTCCCTCTCTCTCTGTCCCTCCCTGCCTTGTGCTCTCTATTTTTTATAGGAACTAATAAAAATTAACTTGAAAATGTAAAAATAAATAAATAACAAAATAAAATTAAAAATGTGTTATTCTTTTGCTGTTTTATAAAAGCTTTGATCAACCCAAAGTTTCAAAGATTTTATTCTAGAACGTTTATAGTTTTAGGATTTAAATTTCAGTGTGTGATCCATTTTGAGTTTATTTTTATATATTGTGTAAGATATAGATTGAATTTCCTTCTTTAACATATCCATAGCCAACTGTTACAGCACCATTTATTGACAAGACGATCCTTATCCATGGAATCACCTTTGTACTTTTGTTGAAAGTCATCTGGTTATATCTATCTATCTATCTATCTATCTATGTCTGGACTCTATTTTCTTCCATTAATATATTTGTCTATCTTAATGTTAATAAGACATTGTGTAAATTACTGTAGCTTTATGAAGTTAGGTAATATAAGTTCTCTATTTTGTTCTTTTTTACTGTTGTTTTGGCTATTCTAGGTCCTTAGCATTTCCATATGAATTTTATAATCCCCTTATCAATCTGAACAACAAAAAAGTATGTTCTGGGATTTTGATTTGTATTGTATTGACTCTACAGATCAATTTGGGAATAACTGTCATTTTAACCATCTTCTGTCTTCCAATCTATGAACATAGTATATCTCTGTATTTTTTAAAGTTTTTCTTTATTTCTCTTAACCATGTTTCACAGTTCTCAGTGTATAAGTCTTGCACAATTTTGCTAAATGATATACCTATATTTTCAATATGCTTAGATGGTAAAAATATAGTGATGAAAAAGAGACAAGGAGATACATGTGTGATGTTATGCCAGCCAATGAAGACCTTAGACCTAGCAGAGTGAGTCTTTTTTAACATTGAGGTTATAGAGAGCATCTGCCACCTTTTTCATTAATTGCTCTGCATCTTTTCTTTTTGGGGGAACCAGGCCAGAACCAGAACTGACCAAAGTTAGCTCCTGCCACACTGCTGGTAGATCCCTCATGCTCAATACATGCAGTACAGATGGAATTTCCTGTGTGTACACCTCACCTCCACCCCATCATGGTGATTTGATTCATAGTTGCTTATTGGATCCAAGCCAGGCCAATGAGTCCCATCTTTGAAAGCCTGGCTAGAATGATTAGGAACCAATATTTTGCTTTTAGAGGATTACCAGCCATGAGAAAGATGTCATAATCTCAGATCTGTAGAAGGCCACTTTTGTCACCTGCCATCGAACCTACCTGTCTGAGAAATCTAGAGAACATCAGATTAGGTATAGAGTGTAATTTGTGATAACCAGCCTCCAATCCAGCCTCCAAGAAAGTCTCTTAGTCCCTGGATGATTATTCACCCTTGTGAAGGCTCTACTTTGAATAGAGCTGATCTGTGTAATGAATAAGATGTTACAGAAATAATGGGAATTCGAATTCCAAAACTCAGTCATCAAAGATATTGCAGCTTCCACCTTGCCCTCTTGCTTGGGATACTTGCTTGGGGAGAAGCCAGCTTCATTCCCTAAGGACATCAGTAGCTTTGTGGAGACTCCCCTGAAGGGCGAAACTGAGGACTCCCACAAATACATGGCAGATTACTCTCTGGCCTCAGTAGAGCCTTCAGATGACATCAGCCCCAGCCAACACCTTCACTGCGACCTCATGGGAGACTTTGGGCCAGAACCACCAACTAAACTTCTTGATGAACAGAAGCTGTGTGAGGTAGTAAATGTTTATTTCTGTTTAAATCCACTAACTTTTGAGTTAATTTGTTATGCAGCAGCAGATAACTAATACACAGTCTAAGAAAGAGCACTCAGGTTTGCCTTGGCTTAAAGACAATCAATTTTCTCCTGACTCTTCTTATTTTTATTTTCCTATGGGTCAGCTCCTTCTGGACCATGATTGTTAGGTTTTGCCTTTTCTTAATTATGTACTTCTATTCCTTTTCAGAGTCCTGTTGCCTGAAAGCTCTTTTGACTAGTGATATACAATTGTTAAGTTCATTTCTCACAACAACCAGACCTCTGGTTCTGTAGTACCTGAATTATTCCCATGCTCTCATTTAAAAAATTTCTTTTCTCCCTGTCCAATTCCTCTCTTTCCAAGAAGCTCTGCTCTTTGCATTATGCTTTTCTTGTATCCTCCATTATTTTTGTTCTAACCACCTGTCTTCTTTCTCTCTTCTGTGATTATATAATTTTCCAAATATACCATTCCCTAAATATGCTGACTTTTTTACAATACTGGTGACTTTGTCTATGCTATTTGTTACGTTCATCAATTCATTCATTCACTCATGCGTTCTTTCGATAAATACTTCTTGTGTTCCTACCATGTGCCAGGTCCTAAGCTAGTTACTGAAGGTACTTCTGCCTGAAACCTTCTCCACTTGCTTCCAAATGCCTGTTCTCCACTTGAACTTCCACTTAATCAAACTATCTTTGCTTATAAGCTCATTCAAAGTCAGACACTGTGTATGTGCTTTAAGTCTCAATTCAAATCACCATCTTTTATAAAACTTCCCTTTTCCTCCAGCTAGTTAATTGCTTCTACCACATTCTGTGTTGGTAACATGAATAATGTTTTGCTTGTTCATTTGTTTATTCATTCATTATTCCATCAGGTACTTCTGAGAGCCTATGTGGCTGACACTGTTAGAAGCTGGAGAAGCCATGGTGTGAGGTAAGTGCCAACAGACGTTTGTGCCTAGTGCAGTGGAAACTAGAAGGTGGAGCAACTAATTGTGTGTTCTAATTGTTTCCGTTAGTCCCTGTGTTCTTCGTAGAACTTGAGCCACCTGAGGGCATGGATTACATCTTCTTGTTGTCCCCAGTACCTAGCAGAGCCTCCGGAACAGGGCAGATGCCTATTAAAGACTTCTTGTGTGTTGGAAGAACACCACCACGCTGTTTGACAATTGGGAATCAGCCACATTGGATCATCATATAGCCACCAAATCAATGATCTCTCCAGGCCCCACACATATTGCTTTGTGCCTTTTCTCAAAGCTGATTTAAAACAAAAGCTCACTGGGGTGCCTGGGTGGCTCAGTCAGTTAAGTGTCCTGACTCTTGATCTCAGCGCAGGTCTTGTTCTCAGGGTCTTGAGTTCAGAGGTTAGGGGGCATGAAGCCTACTTGAAGTAAATAAATACGTAAAAAATAAGAATAAGACAAAAGGCCATCTACAACTCAACTGTATTGCAGATGCTCTGCCTTGGTCAGGCTGGTGACACTCCAAATCCATATTTCCAGGAGATCTCTAGGAGAAGGCAGGTGGATTGGGAGGGGTGTCCCAGAGTGTGGGGAGTTTAAAGAAAGGTGAAGGGAAAAAAATAACCAGTTGGAAGAGGGGATGGAGGCCAAACACGAGGCTTGTGTCTCTCTCTCCATTTTCCTAGGGCCGGTCAGCCCTGATAAACCTCAACAAGTTAGTTTCAGTCTGGGGTCTGATAATAAATGAAGCATTCTAGATGACCGAAAACTAAAAAAATAACTGAATAACATTTAAAAGGTGCCCCCAGCCCTGGGTAAAGTATTGCAGTTGCCGGTCTGCTGAGGTCTGCATCCTTGCCAGCTTCGGATTGCTGGCATTGCTTTGCTCATGGATGTATTAAGAGCTGATGAAATAACTTGCAGATTTTCCACCTAACAATGCAAATATTTCCTTTATTCATAGATAATCGGATATGCTCAGAGGAGTCTCATGAACTAGTTTTGGAGTGTCATCAGATTTTGTGGTTTAAAATCTATCTCCAGTTACGTGGTAGTCAGGGAGGCTCTTCTCTAGGCCAATTAATTCATGAGATGATGAGATCACAGTAAGCAGAGAAATATTCCACTGTTTGGAAGACTTGCATTCCAAAGTGGATATTAAGGTAATTTGTTTATCTTAATCCCATCTTTGTATTAACCTGTGTTTCAAAATGATGGTGTGTTTTGGAATCTCAGACCTCCCTATGGAGAGTTCAGGCAGAACAGAGGGGCAAGACGCCCTCAAAGGCATTGCTACTTTGCTAAAAATAAATAAAATACCCCTATAATAAATACATTATTATAGAAATCTCTTGTGTCACAGAGTCTCAAATGAAAGCATTGACCCATTTATTTCTCCTAATTATATTTGAGGAAAAATGATTTCAGGGCGCCTGGGTGGCTCAGTCAGTTAAGCGTCTGACTCTTGGTTTCGGTTCAGGTCATGATCTCACAGTTTTGAGTTGGAGCCCTGCATTGGGCTCTGCTCTGACAGTGTAGAGCGTGCTTGGGATTGTGTCTTTCTCCCTTTTTCTCTGCCCCTCCCCTGCTTGTTTAAGCTTGTGTACTCATTCTCTCTCTCTCTTTCAAAATAAATAAACTTAAAAAAATAATTCAATCAACACAATAATTACATTGATCATAACTCAGAAGTTACCTCCAAATTTCGAATTCTTTATCAGCAAGTTAATTTATTTTACTAAAATGGATTAAAGAGACACAGTTTCATTTAAGCTAAATTGACCTGATTACTTCTGTTCTTAGACGATTTCTTTTGGAGGATTTTACGCATCCCTGGAAATACCAATTAAAAAAATAATACAAAGGTACCTGGGTGGCTCAGTTGGTTAAGCATCCTACTCTTGACTTCAGCTCAGGTCATGATCTCAGTTTTGTGAGTTTGAGATCCACAGTGGGCTCTGTGCTAACAGTGTGGAGCCTGTTTAGAATTCTCTCTCTCCATTCTCTGCCTCTTTCTCAAAATAAATAAATAAACTAAAAAAAAAAGGGGGGGGAATACATCATGAAATATTTTTCCCCCACAGTGGACAAATTTATCTACCCATCTGGGAGGAATACTTCCTCTGATTCAATGCTCTTTCTCTCTTTCTTTGTCCATCTGGAGAACATTCACTCACCTTGCCAGAATCAGGCCAAAGGCCATATTATCCATGAAAACTTTCCTAATTCCCTGCTTAACACTGGAAGAATTACATTCCTTCCTCTATGTACATTTCTGTCTCCTATTACCATGTGTGCACAAATATTTTTAAATTTAATTAAGCTTTTAAATTTTGAGATAATTATAGATTTGCATATACTTATAAGAAATAATACAGGGAGATCTGTATAGTGTTTATCCAGTTTCCCTCAATGGTAACATCTTTAGAAACTATGTACAGTGTCACAACCAAGATACTGATGTTGATACAGTCAAGATACAGAACAGTTCTACCACCACAAGGATCTCCTCTGTTGCCTTTTCGTAGCACACCACGTGACCTCTCCACCCTCCTTGACCATTGGGGATTGTTGTGGGTTTTTTTTTTCACTCAGCATAATTCCCTGGGCATTCATCCAACTTGTTGCATGTTGCCTGTATCAATAGTTCCTTCCTGTTGCTGAGCAGTTTTTCATGATATAGATGCAGCAAAGTTTGTTTAACTATCCACACCCTGGCTCTTACAAATATAGAGGCTACCTACGTTTATGTATAAGTTGTGTGTAAATATAAGTTTTCATTTCTCTGTGATAAATGTCCAATAGTGCAATTGTTGGGTCATACAGTGATAGCATGTTCAATTTTGTAAGAAACTACCAATTTGTTTTCTAAAGCAGCTGTAAAATTTTACCTTCCTACCAGAAATATATGGGTGATTCAGTTTCTCCACATCCTTACTAGTATTTGGTATTCTCATTATTTTTTATTTTAGCCAATCTCATAGGTGTATAATAATATTTCATTGTATTTAAAATGTTTGCATTTCCTTGATGACTAAAGATGTTGAGCATCTTTTCATATGCTTATTTCATGTGCTACCTGTATATCCTTTTTGGGCAAAATATCTGTATCTTTTGCTTATTTTCAATTGGATTTATTTATTTGTTTATTTTTTCATTTATTTATTTTATTGTTGAGTTTTGAGACTTCTATATACTCTAGGTACCTGTCCTTTGTCAGATAGGTGATTGCAAATATTTTCGCCCAGTCTGTAACTTGTCTTTTCATGTTCTTCACAAGGACTTTCACAGAAAAAAAGGTTTTGATTTTGATAATGTCCAAATGATCAAATTGTCCTTTAGTGTACTGTGCTTTTACAATCAAATCTAAGTGTTCTATGTCTACCTCTAGATCCTAAAGATTTTCTATATTTTTCCCCAAAGTTTTATTGTTTTACATTTTTCATTGAATTCCATGATCCATTTTGGGTTGGTTTTTGCATCAGTTATAAAGTTTATGTCTATGCACAAGGGCTTCAGCACCTTGTTGAAAAAGCTATCCTCCCTCCATTGAATTGCTTCTGTAACTTTGTCAAAAATCAGTTGAGCATATTTGTGTGGGTCTAGCTCTCTATTCTGTTCTATTCATCTCTGTGTTTATGCTTCTGCCACTATCACATGGTCTTACCATAGTTACTATGGTAAGCCTCAAATAGAGTAAATCTACCCACTTTATTCTTTTGTCAAGACTGTTTTAGTTATTCTAGGGCTTATGCCTTTCCATATAATTTTTATGACAAACTTGTCTGTGTCTACAAAAAGTCTCATGAAGATTTTAATAGTATTTCATTAAGCCTATAGATTAATTCAAGGAGAAATGACATCTTTACTATATTTTTCAATTGGGAACAATTCATGAATATAGTATGTATCTACATATATTTAGGTTTGTTTTGATTTCTTTCATCAGCATTTTGTAATTTCCAACATACAAATTCTGCACATGCTTTATGAAGCATATACCTAAGTATTTTGTTTTATTTTCAATGATTATAAATGATACTGTGCTTTATTTGCAGTGATTATAATTGATACTGCATAATATCATTTTTCATAGGTTCATTGTTAACCTATGATTGATATTTATATATTGCTCTTGCATTTTACAACTTTGCTGAACTCACTTATCGGTTTTAGGAAATTTGTATAGATACCTTGGGATACATAGCCAGTTATATCATCTGCAAACAGAAACAGTTTATTTCTTCCTTTCCATTCTGTACACCTTTTATTTCATGTTCTTGTCTTATTGCAGTGGCTAGCACTTATGGTACTATGCTGAATAAGATGGGTATGAACTGTCATCTTTGTCTTGTTTGTGACCTTAGAGGGAAACTGTTATGAACTTCACTATAGAATATGATGTTATTTGTTGCTTTTTTTGTAGATATTTTTACCAAATCATTGAAGTTCCCTGTATTCCTAACATGCTGCAGGTTTGTTATTACTGTTTTTTTTCCCTTTAAACTCCATGCCCAATGTGGGGCTTAAACTCACAACCCTGAGACCAAGAGTTACATGATCTATGACTGAGCCAGCCAAGCATTCCTAAGTTGCTGAGAGTTAAACCTGAAGCCAAGAATTTCGTTCAAAGTGAACCAAATGCACAGATGCATGGCAGATGCAAACTAAAATTCTCTCTGGAAGAATGTACCTTAAATTCAGTCCTCAAATAATTTTTTAGATAAAATTATAGAGAATGTGAATCAATTTCTTTTCAGATTTTTATATTAATTCCAGTTAGTTAACATAGAGTACAGTATTAGTTTCAGGAGCAGAATATAGTGATTCATCCCTTACATATAACACCCAGTTCTCATCATAAAATGTACCCATTTTAATACCCATCACCCATCTAGCCCATCCTCCACCTCCCTCCCTCCATCAATGCTGTTTGTTCTCTATTGTTGAGTCTCTTATGTTTGTTTTCTTCTCTCTCTCTTTCTCTTTTTTTCCCCTTCCCATATGTTCATTTGTTTTGTTTCTTAAATTCCACATATGGGTGAAATCATATGGTATTTGTCTTTCTCTCACTTATTTCACTTAGCATAATACACTCTAGCTCCATCCACATTGTTGCAAATGGCAAGATTTCAGTCTTTTTGATGGCTAAGTAATATTCCAGTGTGTGTGTGTGTGTGTGTGTGTGTGTGTGTGTGTGTATCACATCTTCTTTACCCACTCATCAGTCAATGGACATTTGGGCTCTTTCCATAGTTTGGTTATTATTGATAATGCTTCATTTTTTTAAAATCAGAAAACATGTAAGTAAACAAGGTACCATGAATGAAAGTCTGCAAAACAGCAAACAGTAGAAACAGACCAGAGAAGATATCAAACATTAGAATGATCACACACAGAATATACAATAACTATGTTGGATTATATTTGAAGAAATAAAAAGGGCTATTAAAAGTATGAGTAAGGAACAAAAGGCTTAAAAATGACCAAACAGACTTAGAAAGGAAGTGATGGGAGGTGAACCTGTGATGCACATACTGGCATATGTGGGAGCCTCAAATGCCAGGTGAAGAATATGGTCCTTTGTATAGAGACCCAATTGAATTGCTGAAATCTGCAGAAGTGAGACTGATGTATGCTGAGTGGGGTTTAACTAGGACTAATCTGATAGCTATGTGCAGAAGAGACTAGAGGGAGAAGGTGGCACAAAAATCAATCAGCAAGTCCATGGCAGGAATGCCAGTGTGTGATCCTAAGAAAGATGAAAATGGAAAGAATGTGTGGAAGGAAGAGAGGCATTATGATGGAGAAACCAACAGTACTTGGTGCCTGGATGTTGAAGGAGTGGAGAGGATTCTAGTCTAAACTTCAGAGTCTCTAATTAACATTGTATTTCCTTTTTCTAGAACTTCCTCCAAACTCAGCTTCCACTCAATCCCTAAGAGTGCCCATCACTGGGCATGAGCAATGTATGAGCAGAGGAGAGCTAAGGGACCATGACCCTTCTGGAGGCAGTAAGCCTCCTACTAACCAAACACATATGGACTTCAGACAACTCTGCTGACACTGGGGTAACAATAATTGTGCGTTAAATATTACAAAGCCCTTGTATACACCTTGTCTCATTTGATCCTTGAAGCAATCCTTGACATGGACTGACAAGACCTTTTATTACTTACCTCTGTTTTATGAATGGTGAAACTGAGGCTCAGTACTATGAAGGAACATCCCCCAAGACCCACAAGTGACTTCGTAGTAAAGCCAGGACTAGATTCTGCCAGGCTAGAACTCTTTTAATTCTTCCGTATCTTGGAAGGAGAGATCTCAAGATGGACCGTTGGTTTTCATTATGTTCCATTGTATTTGAGTCTTTGCATGGATACCAGGCGTACAAAGAAGAGAAGTTGCTGGAAACTTTAGTTCTAGCTGGTTCACAGCTATAAAGAGGGAATTGTGTAATGCAATGCATTTTGCAATTTCTCTGACGCTTTTGATCATAAGCAAGTAGGATATGGGGGAGGGGTTCTGTTGTTGGGGGAGGGTTGAAAGAGAGGAATGGAGTTGCTTAGAGAGATACAGTTGTAAAGGGGGATAGCAGCTGAGTTTCTGACACTAAATTTTTTGGTGCCCTATGGTGTTAATTAGACATTTCTTTTCAACCTGATTGACAGTGCATTTTAATGAAGAAATAACAGAGCCCAGCAGAGCCTGGCAATATATTCTTTTCTTACAATTTACAAGCTGAACTTCCCTTGGCAACCTACATCTGGTTTGCTCTGCTAGTAAGTCTGTCAGTAGAACAATGTATAGGCTCTTTCATTTCAATAGGTTTGCTGTTATTAAAGCCTTCTGCATTTTCCTCAGCTTAATTCATTAGGGCTGTTAAATTTCATCAAATTACTTTCTTTAAATTATAAAAAAAAGCAGCACAGTTTTGACTGTGCTGAATAAAAATAGGATAGTATGGAAATGTGCAAGTTTTTAAAGGAAGAGGCTATATGTTAAGGCTTGTATAATGGACGCTTCATGGGATTATTTTTTTAGTATTTTTTTCTCCCTTTAAGTGGGATATTTCCTGGAAAATTAGAATAAATCCTAAAGGATCCCCTAAGCCTCCTGTGACCAATTGGAAGCAGAAGGTCCCCATGCACTAAACGCCTTGACCACCTAGGAGGGCTGATACTTGCCAAGTGTTTGGGAGTACTTATTTTTCTAAGATTTCACCTTTGTTTTACATTTACAAACAGACATTTAAAAATAAATACATCTTTTGTTTTTTATTCCTAGCCAGGAGTAAATGCCCGTCTCTGCCAGAGACTAACAGGGATCCTTGCTCTTCATAGATGAGCTGGTGACCAGTAAAAACAGGCAGGAGAGGCTGGGTGGACATACCTTCCCTCCGCCTGAGGACAGGGTTGGGAGCAAGGGCTGAAGCTACAAATTGGGGGTTAAGTGACTCCAGTAGAGGGCTGTTAAAGGCAGAGAGCCAAGCAGATCATTACAAGCTACTCCTCCAGGAAAATGGAAGCCATTTAAAAAATTCCGGGAATTGCTTGGAACACACAGTGTTCTGAAACAAAGGACCTTTGTGACATTCAGAATTACCAAATTTAGGAGAGGAAAAGACTCACACCTCACCTGCCTCCTTTACCTTGGTTTCTACCACTGCTTTGTCTAGATCAATTGAAAAGACCCCCAAAATGGTGGAGTCTAACCGCAGTTCTACATTTTTGCAATGAAGGCAAAGGGGGGTTGTACCTTATTAAGGATTCTGTCCAATATGCTATTTCCAGGTGTTTGCCCACCTGGCTTTCACGATCTTTAGTTCTGTCTTAGTTTTCTTAGGTAGGAAAAATGCATGAATTCATGTTTCATACAAACTCTTCCTATTGCTACAGGCGAATAAAGTTAAAACCCACCCAGTGACTTCTGCTCACATCTTATCTATTAGAAGTGGGTTGTGTGACCAGCCCAGGATGCAAAGGAAAGTGAGTGATTTCTGGGCCCAGTGCTGACCCATGTAAAGTCTCAGGCTGATGGTAAGGGACAAGGAGACAATGGATATTGGATGGACACTCGTAGGCTCTGTCAACTCGCCATCTTTTGGAAATTGGGGCATTTCTAGTTTCTGTGAATCAGTATAGCCAAGACCATCATGAAAGTCTTGTCCTTTATTATTCAGTAAGACAAATTCGTTGTAAAAAAATTAAAAATTGGAAAGTGCAGTTGAGATCAAACAGAAAAAATACCTTTAATCTATTAAGTAGAGAGAACCAATATTAACCCTAAAATATTTTTCCTTTCAAACATGAACACACACACTCACATACATAATACTTTTTTAAAAAACAGTTGGTTAACTCTCAATGCCTCTATTTTTATTCCTGGCATTGCCATACTGTTTGCTTGATTTTATTTTATTTTTTTAAGTTTATTTATTTATTTTGAGAGAGAGAGAGAGAGAGAGCAAGCAGGGGAGGAGCAAAGAGAAAGAGAGAGAGAGAGAGAGAGGGAGAGAGAGAGAATCCTAAGCAGGCTTCACACTGTCAGTGTGAGCCTGACTCAGGGCTAGAACTCACAAACCGTGAGATCATGACCTGAGCCAAAATCAAGAGTCAGATGTTTAACCAACTGAGCCACCCCAGTGCTCCTATTTGTTCTATTTTAAGGCAGAGTGTTGATATGACCTCGGTCAACCTAAAAGGATGCTGGTATAATTTGAACTGATACATCAATTCATCTCTCTCTTTCTCTTTCTGTCATATGTGCACGGGTGCACACACACATACACACACATATCACTTTAAGAAGTTGCCTTTTCTTGCTGGCTAGACCTCTCCCTCTCTCTCTCTCTCTATTTTTTGTGGTAAGAATATTTAAGATGAGATGGACCCTCTTAACCTGTTTTTTTTTAAGTGTACCATACAGCATTGTTACCTATAGGCACAATTATTGTATGGTACATCTCTAGAACTCATTCATCTTACATAACTGAAATTTTATACCTATTGATTGGCAACTCCATTTTCACCCCCCTATCAGCACCTGGCAACCACAGTTCTATTCTTTGCTTCCATGAGTTTGATTAATTTAGGTAATCATGCATATTTGTCTGTGACTGGCTTATTTCTCTTAGCATTATGTTCTAGGTTCATCCAGTGTTGTCACATATTACAGGATTTTCTTAAATTTTAAGGCTGAATAATATTCCACTGTATGTATATACCACATTTGTTTTGTCCACTCATCCATCAGTGGACATTTAGGACCAGGTTGACTAGAGGCTCTGTGATCACAGTGACTCTCCATCTGGGGCTGTCCACAGCCCCTCCTCAGACTTACGGTGGCTTCACTTTGTCAGCTGCTGGTGCCGGCTGTGAGGACTTTATGGCAGCGGCATAGGTGATTGGTGCTTGGCAGCTGAGCATAAAAGAAAGGATCCTTGGGGCCAAGGAGGTTCTCTACTTCTGAAAATGAGAACAGCAGTGCCCAACTCATATTACATGTGTATGTTAGAAAACATGATAATACAAAGTCAATTTATGTGTTACATATAAATTGTTACACAACTAGAAAGTAATAGCATAATGATGATTTTTGTTGTCAGTGTTAACAATAATACTAATACTTATTGAGCACATGTTATATGCCAGGCACCGGGCATCAGGTATACATGAATGATCTTATTCCTGGGTATTATTATACCCATTTTTATAGATGATAATACAGAGGCAAGGTTAAGTGAGTTGTCCAAGGTCACAACTAGTAATTTATAGAGCTGGGCCTGTAACCCAATTCTGTTTAACTCTGAACCTTGTTCTCCTAGCTAATCTAGGAGTGATTATTTTGTATGGTTTCTAGATCTTTCGTTTTTCAGGCTGTCCTCTTTGGCTGCTTTCTGGTTTATTGATATCTATTTTAAAATTCATCACCTATAACTGAAAAAATACCCCAAATATGGCCTGACCATTAAAGAGTACAATGGGATCATCACCTCTGTTGTTTGAGACATTCGTTATGCTTTTATTAATGCATCCCAACATCTTATTGGCTGTTTGAATAACTAGGTTGCCCTAATGGCTTAGCTGGATTTGAAGTCTCCTAAATTCCCTAAGTCCTTTTCTCTTGAATTGTCGGTAAACCTGGTCTCCTCTTCTCCAAATTTTTACAAATGAAAATGAATGTCAGGCTTTAATACGCTGCCTTGATTGAAGCTCCAGGGAGTGTGTGAACTCTTAAGAAATCATAAACTATTCTTCTTCTGAGTGTTCTAAACAAGATTCTCCAATGCTAATTATTATTGTTAAATGGGTGAGTCATCTGAAAGGGTTTCCTTTTCAAGTTGCATTGCATCATATGGGAACTGTTTTAAATAGACCACCTTGTACACAAACATTTTCATCTTAAAGCATTCAGGCACCACTTCCATGTAGGAAGAGATTAATTGTCCTCTCCACCCAACAGAGGGGACGACTTCCCAGACAGCATAACGTGAGGGCTGCAGTGAGGCCAGGAGCCCCTGCTTCTCCTCCTGCTTCATTTCCAGAGGGTTAGATTGTATCTTTCATAAAAGGGAAAATCTAACAGGAGAGAGAAAAGGGACTGTTCAATCCAACCAGTTTTCCACCAAATTAAAAGCAGGCTGTTCGTAGAGTAAAGGGGATTCTTTAAAATGGGGTTAAAAAAGGAAGACAGATGGGATAAGAAATCAAATTAAAATATTTTAAATGTTACTTTTAACACGGTAGGGCAAAACCAGAATGAATTCCAAACAGTCCTGGAGGGGAGAAAGACGGTGATCCTAGAATAAGTGTGACTAGGAGGTGGAGAGAAAAAAGGGCCTTGGCTTGCAAAAATGAGTGAATGTAGGGATTCTAGTTAACTGGTTAATTTGCAGACAAATAAGAACAATATGAATTTCACTGTTTGGATGAGGGGGAAGTCTCTTCTTAGAAAAACAAAACAAGACAAAACAAAAGCAAATCTTCACCTCCCCGTGCATATTTTCCTTCTCTGCAGTGATGAAAGTGTTTGCACTAATTTTCCAGGGAGACCAGAAAATATGTATGGTCTGTTTTGTCTCCGGTGGCATCCTGGGTCACTGAGCACCGTCATTCAATGAGATTTGTTGATGGATAGATGGAAGAATCAAACCTTTCAGCATTTGGGGAAAAAAAAATAACCAGAAGCTAGCATCTATAGGAGCCCCCATTAAAAATAATTTGAAATGTTAAATCTAAAAGTTACAGAAAATGCCATGCCATGGGAGGAAACACACTGTCACTGGGAGAAGACAAGCCAGTTCCATTTTGCCTGGGTTGGATAAGATCACGTTTCTAGAAGCTCAGTGACAAAAACGGAGTGTTCCATGTGATGTTTGAATGGACCAGATTCGGGAGCTCCATGTCAATTGTGTGCAGGAAGAAAGGCCCAAACTGCTAACTGGGGTTGCCCAGAGAACCAGTGAGCTACGAGTGGATGGGGCAGGAGGTGGGGGAGGGGTGGGGGAGGAACAGATAATTCTCTGCTTGGAGGGGAAAATACTCCACCAGCTCATTCCCAGCTGAACGCAGAAAGGGGACACATCCGGACACCCCCTCCAGTTCCCAAGGGAACCAGAGGCAGCCTAAGCTCTCTCCTCAATGCCTCTTGGGTCATTGAATGCAGTGGCCTTTTCCCTGGGGCTGGGGTGAGACCCCAGGCAGCACCCTCCGTGGCCTGCTGCACCTTGGAAGGCTTGTCCGGTTGATTCTATCCCTAACTGAAGGCCCCAAGTGGCATCCTCTCTGAGCCAGGCTGAGCCCATTTCCCTGACCTTATGTAGGATGTTGAGAGCAAATCGCCCTCATGGGTGAGGGTGGATGACTGGGAATGGGAAAGAATGCTCTGTGAGCCCTTGCCACACACTAGGCCTGTGCTAAATGCTTTCCAGCAATTCTTTCTTTTACCCTCAGTTTATACAAAAGGACATGAAGGCTCAGGGACAGTAATTTTCAGAAGTCAGATTCTGTCACTTCAGTGGTACAGCAGGATGGTAGCCTGCGTCTGAGTCACATCTTCAGGAACTTAAGAGAATGGCTTTGGCCCAGAAAAGCACCAGCCCTGGGCCTTAGGAAGTAAATCAAGGCTTCAGGTATGATGCTTTCATTTTCACACTGAGACGGATGATGTCCTCAGGCCTAAAAACCTTACATGCCAAGAGAATCTTACCTTCGGCATGAAAGGAGGCCAAAATCTGAAATTAGACTTCGACTTTGTTCCAGGTTGGCTTCCCAGGAAGCTGTTTCTGAGGGATTTGCATACTGGTGCTCTGTTGGGGAGTGTTCTCGGGATTTACATGCATGGAGGGGATCCTCCAGGCAGGATTGGGCAGAGGGAGAAGCTGAGGTGCCCAGCAGTCTCAACAAAGGCCTCAGCCAACTCCCAGGCAGCTCTGGGGCTCAAAGGCCTTTCACACCCCTCCCCCACCATTCTGCGATGCAAGCGGTTCTGGGGAGGGGGCATGAACTTGGGGAAAATGTCTCTTCTGAGCCAAAGGCAAATCATAGGAAAGGACTCTGTCAAGAGCTGTTGGCAGCTGACAGTACAGCTGAGGGAGCAAGGTCCTCAGACCCTGGAGACTGCTTCCAGTAAAACAGCTGTATAAAAATACTGAAACCAGGGGCGCCTGGCTGGCTCAGATGGTTGAACGTCTGACTTTTGATTTTGACTCAGGTCATGATCCCAGGGTCGTGGGATGGAACCTTGCATTCGGCTCCATGCTGAGCATGGTGCCTGCTTGGGACTCTCTCTCTCCCCCTGCCCCTCTTCCCTGCTCATACATGCTCTCTCTCTCTCGCTCTCTCTCTCTCAAATAAAATTTGAAAAATATATATATATTGAAACCAATAGGCCCCAGATGGGACATGTGGAAAATCAAGAAACAAGGTATTTAAAGTTTCCCTCAGTTGAAAGATGCACAGTCTTCATATATTAATATTTCTGAACCTGGCATGCATCTTGCAATTCATGCCAAAGTAGGCTTGCCAGTCACCCCTCCTCTGCCTGACTCAAAGTTGTTATTAAATTAATATTGGGTATCAGAATGGATGATCTTAGAATTGAGGAAGTACCCTATTTAATCGCTGGTTGATGGTGGTAAAGGGATCTTCCAGTCTGCAAATTGCCTAAGGAGAGAGTGTCCTTACTCCCACTCACAGCAGGGAGGTTAAGTGTTCCCATTTCTTCCTTCCTGCTGAGCTGCTTTCAATGTTTTTGTTTGTTTGTGTATATGGTTTCAGTTTGAATCTCTGAAACAAGTAAACAAATAAATGAGTAAAGATAAATTGCAGTGTCTGTTGTGTGTGTCTCCAGAGCCTCTTGAATTAATAAACTACCTTACTTAGTAAATGGCTTCAGATTTGTTTTCAAGTTGCTCTAGAAACATCCCTAGAAGGTTGAACTCTATCGTTGGAAAAGGCTAATGTTACATGTAAATACAATTTAAAGTCCACAACAGTTTTTAGGTAATTATTATTTTATCAATGTGGCACGTGTATAATATTCATAAAGAGAAATAATAGTCAATAGTTTGTGCCAAAGCACGGTGTTTCCTGCTTTCTTCATGCTCCATTCCTTTCCTCCGAGCAACTACTTTCAACTTTTTAAGCTATTTTTTCCTGGCATTTACATGTATGTAATTCTAATGTGTGTACCCTACTTTTCATTCATCCATTTTATCTACTCACCTCATATTACTGTAGCGGATCCATCCCTTCAGCCTTCCCTCCTCTGTCCCCCAATATAATTATGTTACAAATTTTAGGATTGGTTAATATGTTGTATTTGCATTATTACGATTATGTAAATATTATCCTCAGCTGAGTATTTTTAAAAAAATTTTTTAATGTTTATTTTTTGAGAGACAGAGACAGAGCATTAGCAGGGGAGGGGCAGAGAGAGAGGGAGTCACAGATTCCAAAGCGGGCTCCAGGCTCCAAGCTGTCAGCACAGAGCTCAATGCGGGGCTTGAACTCACAAACTGCAAGATCATGAGCTGAGCCAAAGTCGGACGCTTAACCGACTGAGTCACCCAGGTGCCCCATACCCTCAGCTGAGTATTATAGAGTACTCTGATCATGGTAGTTTCCTTACTTTTCCTTTTTGAAGTTAATGATTGCCTTTCATTTTCTTTTCCTTAGTTTTCTTTCCCACACCTGCCTCTCAGTACAACTTTCCACAAGAAGTCCTAAGGCTTCCTTGTGAAGGGATCTATCTCTTCCATTATTTAGAGAATTCCCTCCTGCAGACCTCTATTCTCCATCTGGGCCTTGGAATTTCCTTTCTCTGGGATTGTATTATCTATATCCTAGATCTTATATCTTCTCAAAGGAGGAATGGAAAGGAGTGGGACAAAGAACAGATATACGTATACACATACACACATATATTTGTATACATACACATACATATATCATGTGTTAAGTTTATTGAGATGTCACTTACATCCAGTAAAAAGCACAGATCTTAACTTTATTTCTCCACAGGACTTAACAAATTAATATCTCTGAGTAAGATATAGAAAGTATCCCCGGGGCGCCTGGGTGGCTCAGTCAGTTAAGTGTCTAAATTCGGCTCAGGTCATGATCTCACATTTGTGAGTTTGAGCCCCACATCAGGATCCACACTGACAATGGGGGGCCTGCTTGGGATTCTCTCTCCCTCTCTCTCTTCCCCTGCCTCACTTGTGCTTTCTCTCTCTCAAAATAAATAAACTTAAAATAAATATAAATAAATAAATAAATTTCTATCCACCAGAAAGCTCCCTTGTTCTGCTGCCTAGTTTATCCCACCCCACACTCTCAAAGTAACCACTGATTTAATTTCAATCACAATAAATTGAGTATGTTTTGCCAGTTCTAGAATTTTATATAAAAAGTGTTTTTGGAAATCTGGCTTCTTTCACTGAGCATAATATTTTTAAGATTCATCCATGTTGCATTCCTTTTGATTTCCAGAAAATGTAACTACTAATAGCCTGCTGATGACTAGGAGCCTTCCCAATAACAAACAGTCAATTATTCCTGGGAGGACAAGCCAGCCTGACCCATGGCAAGTTGGTTACAGAGAAGGGGGCATGATCATGAAGTAGATACCTTTTTTTTTTTAAAATAGACTTTATTTTTTAGCTCAGTTTCAGGATCACAGCAAAATTGAGCAGAAGATACAGCTATTTCTCAGGTATTCCTTGCCTCCACAGAAGCATAGCTCCCCCATAAATAGCATTCCCCATCACAGGAGTACATTTGTTACAATTAATGAGTCTAAATAGATACATACTTTGGGTTTGGATTTGCTTCCCAACTACCATATTTCTTCTAGCAATTGCATTCATGGTCTTACTGAATTCCTTATGATCTTTGTGCTTTTGACAAAGAAGCTCACTCCATAAAGAAGTAAGGCAATGGAAAAATGAAATAGGTTTCACTTCCCACATATTCAAAAGCATTTCACTTTACAACAAAATAGCCAATTAAAGATTGTGTGGCCAACATCTTATGAGGTTGACATGTTATCTTAAGGGATACATTATATATTCGGAATCAATGACCAATAGTGTGGTTTCTCCCATTGCCAGAATTAATGAGTTGAAGAAGGCATGACACCTCTCACTATTATATTTATCACCCACTTCAATTTTTTTCCCTTATTGTCACTTGCAAAGTTTGTTTATTGGCTCTGCTACTTTAGGGTCTCTTGATTTAGAATCTTAATATTGAAGAAAGGAATGTTTCCAATGGGTACACAACCACTTAATTGTTAGCTACGACTTTCATCTTGATCATTTGAGGCTTCTATAACCACTAAGTAATCAAGAAAAAGTTAGATTAAGCATTGGATGGGTTGATTTATTCTGATTTTCCAGGGGAATAGGGTTTATGTCACACAACAGGAATAGGGAAGAGTGTGAGTGAAAGTCAGAAGACCCATCTACTGGTTTGACCATGTTCAATGGTAAAAAATTAGTGGAAGACTACAGAAACCCTGTGCAGTGAGACAAAAGGCTTACATTTCTGTTAATAAAGATTTGGGTCAGTCCATTGGATAAATAACCCTGGAAAGTAAGCTCTCCATTAAAAGGAAACATAGACTGAATAGTGGAATTGGTGAGGGGAGAGGACCATCAGTATCAGTTAAAATCTTACAACCTATTATGAAAATGAGGATCATAACATCAATCTCCTCTTTTAGTCTGAGCTGGCATCACTTTAACCAATATGAATTTAAAAGCACTATAGATTTCTATGTATTTCATTCCACTCTGTGGCAAAAGTCACAACACAATTCTTTTTGAGGTACATCTTTCTCTCTGGAGTTATTGTTAATTAGGTGCATCAAACTGTTGTGGAACCATGCACCCTTTGGGCTCCTAGGAACTCTGTTATCTAGCTTAAAGGGTCTTCTAGATGCCAACTTATTTGTCTTCATGGAACAGGAAGTTATAAAACATGGGAAACATGTTACACATACAAAAATGAGTTGGGGCACCTGGGTGGCTCTATTGGTTAAACTGCCCAACTTTGGCTCAGGTCATGATTTCATGGTTGGTGAGTTCAAGCCACAGATCAGGCTCTCTGCTGTCAGCATGGAGCCTGCTTCAAATCCTCTGTCTCCCTCTCTCTCTGCCCCTCCTTCCCTCTCTCTCTCTCTCTCTCTCTCTGTCAAAAATAAATAAATATTGAGGTAAAAAATGAGTCTAACAAAACTTGAAGTAAAAAATGCTTTAATAAAATCAGTAAATAAAATACTAGCTTTAGAAGACAGAATCCATGAACTGCAGTACAGAACAAATTATCCAAAATGTAGCATAAAGAGGGGCGCCTGGGTGGCTGAGTTGGTTGAACGGCTGACTTCGGCTCAGGTCACGATCTCGCGGTCTGTGAGTTCGAGCCCTGCGTCGGTCTCTGTGCTGACAGCTCGGATCCTGAAGCCTGTTTCGGATTCTGTGTCTCCCTCTCTCTGACCCTCCCCTGTTCGTGCTCTGTCTCTCTCTGTCTCAAAAATAAATAAACGTTAAAAAAAAATTAAAAAACAAAAACAACATGTAACATAAAGAAAAAATATGAAAATGGAAAATATAGAAAAGAAGGTAAGAGCTTAATGTACTGAGAAAAATCTGACATATATTTAATTTCCAAAAGAGGAAGAAGGAAAGAAATAGCAAAGGCAATATTTGAAAAGATAACGGATAAGAATTTTCTAGAACTGACTAAAGACATGTACTCACATATTTAAGAGGCACACTGAACCTCAAACATGCTGTATTCATTTTCTGTGGCTGCTGTAAGAAATTATCACTAATATAGTGGCTTAAAACAATAACAAAGGAGGGGGATCTAACATGGCAGAGTAGTAGGGGGACCCAAAGTTCCCTTGTCTCTCAAACATAGCAGTGTTGAGGCCAAAGGACTTTGAATTCCAAGAGTGACAGAGATGCCTCCAGGGACTCACCGGGACAAGCTGGCAGGCCTTGGGTGAGTGCGAACTGGGAGAGAGAAAATGGGCCAGGTAAGAATGGAGGGGAGGGATCCCCTTCTGCGGAGAGACAAAGGGAAGAGAAAGGCTGGGGAAGTGTAGGACTGTATTTGGACAAGAGAAAAGCCACGGACCAGGATGGAGAAAGATCCAATCTCTGTGGGGTTTCCTCTGGACTGGGGCCAGCTGCCCAGTTCGCACACCTGGGGAGTAGGGGACCCAACCCTGGGCTCAGTAGTTCAGAGACACAGTCCACAGTGGGAGAAAGCGATCCCCTCACTGGAGTGCTGTGGGAAGAGGTATGTAACTGTTCAAAAGACAAAGACTGCTGTGCCCACCAGCTGGAGACCATCTATGGACGAGGCGTGGCACTTCCCCCAACCAGGGCACATGGAGCAGGACCCTTAAAGACATCGGGGTTTAAATCCCAGCCAAACACTAGGGAGGTGTGGGAGTCAGTGGAGCGGGGAAAAACTCATTCGAGCTTGTGGCACAGTGAGGACAGCCTGAACAGAGTGGTTTGGGACACCTGGTTAGTGGAGGAGAGACTGGGATGTCGCCAGGTGGGGCCTCAGGGGATGGACAGCAGGCCCACAGGGAAGGCAGGACCTGCCTACACCAAACCATGCCCCTCTGTGCCTGGTATCTACTGGAGAGGAATTGATGCTAATGAACCAGACAGCCTCTCCTCCCAAACAGCTTTGTCACTGGTTCCAAGGCACCCAGTGGTTTTGCATTTTCTGGATTTAATTCCTGGACAATTCTTATTATATTATGTATATACATATATATATGTGTGTGTATATGTATATATATATATATTTTTTCCCTTCCTTTTCTCTTTCATATTTCTTTCCTCCTCTAGTCTGGTTATTCTGGTTGTTGGTTTGTTTCAGCAGACATATTTAATCTATTCCCTTTATACCTGTTCTATATCTCCTTCTTTATTTTCCTCTCTCTCTTTCTCTGGATTAAGCCATTAACTCTCTGGATAGAGTTTCTTTGCCTGCTCAATTTTCTTTTCTTTTCTTTTTCCTTGCCCCTGTCATTTCTCTTTTTGTATCATATAAGGCCTCTTCCATCAACAACACCTCCACCCTGTTGTTTTGCTGCAGCTGGTGTTTCTGGTTTTTTGTTTTTGGGTTTTTTTGTTTGTATGTTTGCTTTTGTTTTTCTTTGCTTGTTTGTTTTCCTTTCCAGGGTTACTTCAATGAACAAATCAAAGCACATCTGGTGGAGGGTCCAAAACATCACTACAAGTAGGGAGATAAAGCAACCAACCAAAGACACAACAACAGAGAGCAAGTAACACACTGCAAAAAACTCATCCTGAAGGGCCAGGCCCTGGACAGTGTATGACCGCCCTTTATATGGTAGTGCTCACAGTTGCAGGACACATAACAAGCTTTTAAAACACTAAGGGACAGAAAACTAGCCAAAGTGATTAAATAGAAGAATTCTCCTTAAAAGAAATTCCAGGAATAAATGACAGCTAGAGAATTGATCAAAACAGATAAAAAAATATATAACTGAACAAGAATTTAGAATAATAGTCATAAGATTAATCGCTGGGCTTGAAAAAAGCATAGAAGACAGAAAAGAATCAATTGCTGCAGAGATCAAGGCACTAAAAAAATAGTCATATGAATTTTAAAATGTTGTAAGTAAGGTTCAAAATAAACTAGAGGCAGTGACAGTGAGGATTGAAGAGGCACAGAGGAGAATAAGTTAAATAGAAGATAAAATTATGGAAAAAGATAAAGCTGAGAAAAAGAGAGATAAAAAAATTCTGGACCACAAGGGGAGAATTAGAGAACTGACTCAATGAAATGAAATAATATCTGTATCATAGGAGTTCCAGAAGAAGAAGAGAGAGGGAAAGGGGCTGAAGGTGTACTTGAACAAATCATAGCTGAGAACTTCCCCAATCTGGGCAAGGAAACAGACATTGAAATCTAGGAGGCACAGAGAACTCCCTTCAGACATAACTTGAATTGATCTACATGACATATCATAGTGAAACTGGCAGAATGAGTGTATTATGAAAGCAGCTAGGGGCAAACGGGGCCTTAACCTACAAGTGTAGACACATAAGGGTAGTAGCAGACCTATCTACTGACTCTCTTGGCAGGCCAGAAAGGAGTGGCAGGAAAGTTTCAGTGTGCTGAATAAGAAAAACATGCAGCCAAGAATCCTTTATCCAGCAAGCCTATCATTCAGAATAGGAGAAGAGATAAAGGTTTTCCCAAACAAAATCTGAAGAAGTTCATCACCACTAAAGCAGACCTACAAGAGATCCTAAAGGAGACTCTGTGAGTGGAATGTTGCAAAGAGACCACAAAGGACCAGAGACATCACTACAAACATGAAGCCTACAGATAACACAATGACTCTAAATCCATATCTTTCAATAATAACACTGAATATAAATAGACTAAATGCTCCAATCAAAAGACATAGGGTATCAAAATGGATATATATATAAAAAAAAGACCCATCTATTTGCTCTCTACAAGAGACCCATTTTAGACCTGAGGACACCTTCAGATTGAAATTGAGGGGATGGAGAACTATCATGCTACTGGAAGTCAAAAGAAAGCTGGAGTAGCCATACTTACATCAGACAAACTAGATTTTAAACTAAAGGCTGTAGCAAGAGATGAAGAAGGGCATTATATCATAATTATTGGGTCTATCCATCAAGAAGAGCTAACGATTATAATGTTTATGCACCGAATTCAGGAGTACCTAAATATATAAAGCAAGGAATCATAAACATAAGCAATTTATTAGTAAGAATGTGGTAACTTCAGGGGACTTTAATACTCCACTTACAACAATCGACAGATCATCTAGACAGAGAATCAATAAAGAACAATGGCCCTGAATGATATACTGGACCAGATGGACTTGACAGATGTATTTAGAACTTTTCATCCTAAAGCAGCAGAATACACATTCTTCTCAAGAGCACATGGAACATTCTACAAGATAGATCACATACTGGGTCACAAAACATCCCTCAATAAATATAAAAGAATTGAGAGCATACCATGCACACTTTCAGATCACAATGCCATGAAACTTAAAATCAACCACAATAAAAACTTTGGAAAACCTCCAAATTCATGGAGGTTTAAAGAACATCTTACTAAAGAATGAATGGGTCAACCAGGCAATTAAAGAAATTAAAAATATATGGAAACAAATGAAAATGAAAACACAACAGTCTAAACCCTTTGGGATGCAGCAAATACAGTCCTAAGAGGAAAATACGTTGCAGTCCAGGCCTATTTCAAAGAACAAGAAAAATCCCAAATATAAAATCTAACAGCACACCTAAAGCAACTAGAAGCAGAACAGCAAAGAAACTCCAAACCCAGCAGAAGGAATAATAAAGAGAAATAATAAAGATCAGAGCAGAAATAAACAATATAGCATCCAAAAAAAAAAAGAAAGAAAAAGAAAAAAAAAAACAAAACAGTAGAGCAGATCAATGAAACTCAGAGTTGGTTTTTTGAAAAAATAAACAAAATTGATAAACCTCTAGCCAGGCTTCTCAAAAAGAAAGAGAGGACCCAAATAGATAAAATCATGAACGAAACTGTATTTAATACAACCAAGCCCTCAGAAATACAAGCAATTATCAGGGAATACTATGAAAAATTATATGCCAACAAACTGGACAACCTGGAAGAAATGGACAAATTCCTAAACATCCACACACTACCAAAACTCAGACGAGAAGGAATGGAAAATTTGAACATACCCATAACTAGTAAAGAAATTGAATCAGTTATCAAAAATCTCCCAACAAAAAAGAGTCCTGGACCAGATGGCTTCCTTGGGGAATTCTATCAGACATTTAAAGCAGAGTTCATACTTATACTTCTCAAGCTGTCCCCAAAAAATAGAAATAAAAGGGAAACTTCTGGACTCATTCTATGAAGCCAGCATTACCTTGATTCCCAAACCAGACAGAGACCCACAAAAAAGGAGAACTACAGGCCAAAAACTCTGATGAACATGGATGCAAATATTCTGAACAAGATACTAGCAAATCAAATTCAACAGCATATAAAAAGAATTATTCCCCATGATCAAGCAGGATTCATTCCTGGGCTGCAAGGCTGGTTCAATATTCACAAATCAATCAATGTGATACAACACATTAGTAAAATAAAGGATAAGAACTGTATGATTCTGTCAATAGATGCAGAAAAATTTGACAAAGTACAACACCCTTTCTTAATAAAAACCCTCAAGAAAGCTGGGGTAGAAGGAACATACTTAAACATCATAAAAGCCATATATAAAGAGCCACAGCTAATATTATCCTCAATGGGGAAAAACAGAGCTTTCCCCCTGAGATCACGAACACGACAGGGATGTCCAGTCTCACCACTGTTGTTTAACATAGTGTTGGAAGTCCTAGAATCAGCAATCAGACAACAAAATGAAGTAAAAGACATAAAAGTCAAAGAAGAAGTCAAACTTTCATTTTTGGCAGATGACATGATACTCTACATGGAAAACCCAAAAAGACTCCACAGAAAGGCTGCTAGAACTGATACATGAATTCAGCAAAGTCACAGGGTACAAAATCAATGTTCAGAAATTGGTTGCATTTTTATATACCAATAATGAAGCAACAGAAAGAAAATAAACAGATCCCACTTACAATTGCACCAAGAACCATAAAATACCTAGGAATAGATATAAAATATCTGTATGCTAAAAACTATAGAAAACTTATGAAGGAAATTGAAGAAGTCACAAAGAAATGGAAAAACACCCCATGCTCGTGGATTGGGAGAATAAATATTGTTAAAATGTCAATACTACCCAAAGCAATCTACACATTCAATGCAATCCCAATCAAAATTGCACCAACATTCTTCTCAAAGCTAGAACAAACAATCCTAAAATTTGTATGGAACCACAAAAGACCTTAAATAGCCAAAGTAATATTGAAGAAGAAAATCACAGTGGGAGGCATCACAATCCCAGACTTTAGCCTCTACTACCAAGCTGTAATCATCAAGACAGCATGGTATTGGCACAAAAAACAGACACATAGACCAATGGAATAGAATAGAAACCCCAGAATTAAACCCACAAAAGTATGGCCAACTAATCTTTTACAAAGCAGAAAAGAGTGTTCAATGGAAGAAGACAGCCTCTTTAGCAAATGGTTCTGGGAGAACTGGACAGCAACATGCAGAAGAATGAAACTAGACCACTTTCTTACACCATACACAAAATAAACTCAAAGTGGATGAAAAACCTAAATGTGAGACAGGAAACCATCAAAACCCTAGAGGAGAAAGCAGGCAATTTCTTGCTTGACACATCTCCAAAGGCAAGGGAATTAAAAGCAAAAATGAACTGTTGGGACCTATCAAGATAAAAAGCTTCTTCACTGCAAAGGAAACAATCAACAAAACTAAAAGGCAACTGACGGGTTGGGAAGAGATATTTGCAAATGACATATTGGATAAAGGGTTAGTATCCAAAATCCCTAAAGAACTTACCGAACTCAATACCTGAAAAACAAATAATCCAGTGAAGATGAGCAGAAGACATGAATAGACACTTTTCCAAGGAAGACATCCAGATGGCCAACAGGCACATGAAAAGATGCTCAATGTCACTCATCATCATGGAAATACAAATCAAAACCACACTGAGATACCACCTCACATTGATCAGAGTGGCTAAAATGAACAAATCAGGAAGCAACAGGTGCTGGCGAGGATGTGGAGAAACGGGAAATTTTTGCATTGTTGGTGGGAATGCAAATGGTGCAACTGCTCTGGAAAGCAGTGTGGAGGTTCCTCAAAAAATTAAAAATAGAACTACTCTATGACCTGGCAATAGAACTATTAGGAATTTATCCAAAGGATACAAGATTACTGAAGTATAGGGCCACAGGTACCCCAATGTTTATAGCAGCACTTTCAACAATAGCCAAATTAATGAAAGAGCCTAAATCTCCATCAACTGATGAATGCATAAAGAAGATGTGGTTTATATATACAATGGAATACTACTTGGCAATGAGAAAGAATAAAATCATGCCATTTGCAGCAACATGGATGGAACTGGAAGGTATTATGCTGAGTGAAATAAGTTAGAGAAAGATAGATATACATTTTCATTCATATGTGGATCTTGAGAAACTTAACAGAAGACCATGGGGGAAGAGAAGGGGGAAAATAGCTACAAACAGAGAGGGAGGGAGGCAAAGTATAAAAACTCTTAAAAACAGAATAAACTGAGGGTTGATGCGGGAAGGCGGAGAGGGGAAAATGGGTGATGGGCATTGAGGAGGGCACTTGTTGGGATGAGCACTGGGTATTGTAAGCGATGAACCATGGGAATCGACCCCAAAAACCAAGAGCACACTTTACACACTGTATATTAGTCAATTTGACAATAAATTATAATTAAAAAATAATAAAACAACAAAAATTTATTATCTCACAATTCTGGAGACCAAAAGTTTGAAATGAAGATGTCAGTGGGGCTGCTCCCTCTTGAGGCTATGGGGGAGAAGCTATTTCTTGAGTTTTCTAGCTTTTGATGGCTACCACCACTCATTGTTCTTTGGCTGATAAATCAGTTCAATCTCTGTCTCCATAGTCAGATTGCCTCCTCTCCTGTGTGTATGTCAAGTCTCCCTTTGCCATTCTCTTATGAGAAAATTTGTGGTGGCATTTAGGGCCCACCCAATAATCCAGGACAATCTTCTCATCTCAAGATCCTTCATTTAACTACATATGCAAATATTCTTTTTCCAAATAAAGTAACAGGGCACATTCCAGAGATTAAGACATGGACATGTTTTTGGGGGTGATTTTCCACCTACCACACATACTAAATAATCAAGACAATTTCTTTCAATGGATTAATAGACTGAGAGCTCATCTGCAATAATGAAAGTCAGAAGTCAGAGAAATGACACTTTTGATGTGCTGAAAGAAGGTAACTATTACCTAGGGAAAAAAAACAATTTTAGAGAAAAGAATTGAGAAATCTTATAACAAGCACACACTTATTAACTTTAATTCTAAGGGATATATTTCAGGCATAAGGAAATTGATCATAGATGGTAGGTGTAAAATGCAAGAGAGAATGAAGAGCAAAGAATGTGGTAAAAATATAGGCAAATATAAATGGATTCTGATGGTAAAGAAACAATAATGTCTACTTTTTAAAAAGAATAAATAGAATAAAATATAAGGCAACAATAATATATTGGAGTAATTCATGAAGTCAGAGTGTTCAAATTTGGTCTTATCATTCATTCATTCATTCATTTGTTCAACAAAAGTTCTTGAGCTTCTTTTATGTATCTGGCAGTGTTCTTGGCACTGGGAATGTAATGATCAACAGACAAATCCCTTACATTTATAGAGCTTACTTACACTCTAGTTAGAACAAAAAAAATGAAAAAGAAATAAAAGCAAAAAATTCATCTTGTAAAGTGATATGCATAGGAGTAACTAAAGCAGAACAGGGGAATGTAAAATATTGGGTCTTGGCTTTTAAATTACAGATGGGATAGCTAGGTAAATTTGCACAAAGGAGGTGACTGCTGAGTCAATCTGAAAGAATTGAGAAGCAAGCTATGTGGATATCTGGGGTGTGGGGTGGGGTGAGTACGTGAGGATGGTGGATAGAGGAATAGAGCATTCCATGTAGAAAGAAGAAAAGCTGCAAAAGCTCTGAATTGGGAACATGCCTAGAGTGCTCAAAGATCAAGAAGGATGCTAGCATGGCTGGATCTGAATAGAGAGGGAGAGTAGTAGGAAATGAAGTGAGAAAAGAAATAGGAAATCAGATCCTGTAGGGCCTTTTATGTCATGATAAAGACTTGGTAACGTTTACCCTGAGTAAGAAGGAGGCTTCAGAGAGTTTGACGTGATCTGACTTGAGTTTGAGGAGGACTACTTAGTTGCTTAGGATTACTTAGTTCAGTCAAAAGATGATTGTGACTTGGACTAGGATGGTGGTAGTGGGAAGGAGGGTGAAGAGAAACTGTCAAGTTGTGGATATATTTAGGTGGTGAAGCCAATAGGAATTGATAATGGAATAGATGTAAAGCATGAAGAAAAAGAAGAGTCAAGTACATATTAAAGTCATAACTAGTTACACAATCTTCAGGGCTCAGGGAAAAATAAAAATTCAGGGCTGCCTCTTCAAAATTTATAAAGAATTTCAAGACAGCCACAGCAGGCACTAAACCAATCTCACTGCTCTTTTATTGTGGGGCCCTGTGTGACTGCATAGGTCACAAACCTGTGAAGCCAACCCTGATCAAGGTTTTAGGCCTGAACAATTGGAAAATGGAAGTTATCATTAACTGAGACCGGGAACACTGGAGAAAGCTTGGAATAGTATTTATTAACTTTATCTTTCATCAATTAAATACGCTTATTGTAATTTTTTATATAACTATAAAATAGAAACATCTATAACGTCTAAGCTAGCAAAAGAAGAAAAATGAGAGGGATGTAAAAATAGTCCATGAGAAACACATGGAAGAAATTTCAGTAAAATATGCAGGAAAAAGTGGTATAAACAGAACACACATGATAAGGTTGTATATTTAAGTGAAAATATGCCAATAATTATAATAAATATAAATGAACTAAATTCTTCAGATAAGAGAAAAAAATTATCAGTCTGTCATATATTAAAACACTCAACTGTATGCTGTTTAAGAGAGACACATATAAAGGATGGAAAAACATATACCATACAAGTATTAACCAAAGAAAGCTGGTGTAGCTTTGTGAATATTAGATAAAATGGACTTTGAGGCAAAGGGCACTCTGAGAGATGAGGAGCCAGTTCCTAATGATACAGACTAGACTTACAAGAATAATTTTATATTTATAAATGCTTAATAGTATAGACTCAATATATTTAACTAAAATTTAGCAACTGAAATAAGAAATGTACACACTCATAATCATGGGAGGAAATTTAAAAACATATCTCTCAGCAGATGAAAAAAAATCACGCTATAGAATATTTGAGCAAAGGGCTGTCTCAGTCAGTAGAACATGCAACTCTTGATTCCAGGGTTGTAAGTTTGAGCCCCAAGATGGGTGTAAAGATTACTTAAAAGTAAAATCTTAAAAAAATAAGATTTGAGCATGATCAACAAACTCAACCTAAATTATATATGGAATCTGTCCCCAGCAACTGCAGAGTACACATTCTTTTTCAAGCAAATTGGAGACATACAAAAATTGACAATCTAGTAAGGCATAAAAACAAGTCTCAATAAATTTTACAGAGGAATATTCTTTGACCACAATGAAATTATGTTGGAGATTTGTCACTAAAAGTTAAATCAATAATTAAAAGAAATAATTTCTAGGGGTGCCTGGGTGGCTCAGTTGGTTGAGTGTCCGACTTCGGCTCAAGTCATGATCTTGCAGTCTGTGAGTTCGAGCCCCGAGTCGGGCTCTGTGCTGACAACTCAGAGCCTGGAGCCTGCTTGGGATTCTGTGTCTCCCTCTCTCTCTGCCCCTCCTCCACTCATGCTCTGTCTCACTCTGTCAAAAATAAATAAACATTAAAAAAATTAAAAAAAAAAGAAAGAATTTCTCTTTGGTTGGAAATGATGATAAAGACTCCTAAATGTATTGAGTCAAATAAGAAACAACAGTGGAAATTAGGAAATATGTAAGCTGAACAAAATAATACATATTAAAACATAGGGAATGTAAAACATATTAAAATAGAAAAAAGTCTGAAAATAAACAACTGAAGTATACGTTCTCAAGAAGTTGAAAAAGAACAGTGAAGTAAACATGAAGAGGCTTGCATGAAGAAAGACATAAATATAGGAGCAGAAGTTAGTGAAATGCAAAACAGACATATAAAATGAGGATCAATAAGATCAAAAGTTGGTTTTTTTAAAAGATTGATAATTTACAAATCCCTGGCATGACTGCTCAAGAAAAAAAGACAGAAGGCACAAATAACAAAAATCAGGAATTTTATGAAGAAACATCTCTACAGATGCTGTAGACATGAAAAAGATTATAGGGGTGCCGGGGGGCCCAGGCGGTTAAGCATCAACTCTTGACTTCAGCTCAGATTGTGATCTCACAGTGATGTGATCGAGCCTCATGTGGAGCCCTGTGTCAGGCTCTGTGTTGGAAGCCTGCTTAAGATTCTCTCTCTCCCTCTCCCTCTCCCTCTGCCCCTCCCCCGGCACCCCTATAATCTTTTTCATGTCTACAGCATCTGTAGAGATGTTTCTTCATAAAATTCCTGATTTTTGTTATTTGTGCCTTCTGTAGGTGCTCTCTCTCTCATTCTCAAAAATAAATAATAAATAAATAAATAAATAAATAAGATTATAAAAGAATATTATGAACAACTCTACATTAATACATTTGAAAACTACAAGGTAGAAATGTTTCTAGAAAATGTATAACATTAATTTTGATATTAAAAAAATAGAAAAAAATTGACTATTCTAGAATAGTGCTGTCCAAGAGAAATATAACATGAGCCAGAGAATGTGAGCTATCTGTGTAATTTGAAATTTTCTAGTAGTCACACTTAAAAAAGTAAAAAGAAACAGGTATGATTAATTTTAATAATGTAATTTATTTAATCCATATACTCAAAATATTACCATTTCAACATGTAATCAATATAACAATTATTAACAAATGTTTTTCATTCTTCTTTGGTACCAAGCCTTTGTACTTAAGTGTATTTTAGACTTAAAGCACATCTCAATTTGAACCAGCCACGTTTCAAAGGCTACCGTTCTTTTTTTTAATGTTTATTATTTTTGAGAGAGAGAGAGACAGAGAGAGAGAGAGAGACAGAGAGCAAGCAGGGAAGGGGCAGAGAGAGAGGGAGACACAGAATCCGAAGCAGGCTCCAGGCTCTGAGCTGTCAGCACAAAGCCCGACGCGGGCTGAACTCACAGACCACGAGATCATGACCTGAGCTGTAGTAGGTCGCCTAACCCAGTAAGCCACCAAGGTGCCCCAAGGGCTACTGTATTTAAGTGCAGATTTAGATCAAGGTTAGATATGCTACTCTACCATATATCATAAATTTATTTTTTTAGTGGTGTAATTATGACAGTGTAAACTTTGTGCAGAGCTAGACAAATATACCTATGGTTGTTTTATTAATAATCAGGAAATGCAAATTAATATCACTCTGGGTAATACTACTTACCCACCAGATTTCTAGAAATGGAAACTTCTGATAATATTAATGTTGGTAAGAAAATGGAGCAATGTTTTATTTAATTGCCTGGGAGGCAGTTATTTACATGATCAATTTATTTTTTTAACTGTTTATTAATATGGAAGCAACACTGAAGAAAATAGAAAATAGAGATAAACAAAAAACAAAAACAAACCAAAATCTTATTTCTACTACCTAGAGATCACCACTGTGGCCTGTGTGTGTGTGTGTGTGTGTGTGTGTTGGAGGGAAGGGGAGATAGGCTTGCTTTTCAAAAGCCTCAGGGATTCAGTGAATAGTCTGGTGTATTGAAAATATTAAAACTGTCAACAAGGCTGGGAAGGTCTTAAATTAAATCTTTACATTCATCAAGAAGGGTTATCTGAAATAGAGTATGTAAACAATGGGAACCTAAATGCTAGATTGTATGCTTTATAATGCTCATTGACTTTCATGAAAAATTTTTAAAGTAGTTCATGGGCTCCTTTTTGTATATAATTGTTCTATTTTTATTTTTATTTAAAAAAATTTTTTTTTCAACGTTTATTTTTTTTTATTTTTGGGACAGAGAGAGACAGAGCATGAACGGGGGAGGGGCAGAGAGAGAGGGAGACACAGAACCGGAAACAGGCTCCAGGCTCTGAGCCATCAGCCCAGAGCCCGACGAGGGGCTGGAACTCACGGACCGCGAGATCGTGACCTGGCTGAAGTCGGACGCTTAACCGACTGCGCCACCCAGGCGCCCCAATTTTTAAAAATAATATTTAAAAAATACTAAAAGCATGCAGAATATAAAAATTTCTCCAACTGTATAATTTTGGTATATGTCCTTGCAATTTTTAGTGTGTGTGCATTTAAAATAAATTTGTGCAGTTTTGAACAAAGCAATACACATGCACTAAAAAAAAAATTAGAAAATATGGAGAAGTATAAAAAAATCATCCATAATCTCAAAAGCCAGTGGACCCCTTCCAGCTTTAATCATTTTGCTTCTTTATAAACTTTTTAATACAACTCAAGCAAGGGAGCTTTGTAGCTGTACATTTAAGATGAGGGGTAGTGAAGCATTTCTCCACTTCAATGAAACTAGGAAATCGAATGGGGTCTCCCTCACCCAGTCAGTGAAGGAAGCTGGAGCTGCATAATAAGACCCTGCAGTGGCATGTATAATTAAGGGGCTCTGTTGATAAATGTATCATGAGCAAGAAAAATTACAAGATTGAAGGAGTTGAGCATGATGGATTGCTTCAGAGCAAGCTGCTTACTGAGAGTGGCTTATATCATGTGCAAGACAATCTCTGCAAAGAAAATCACATTGTTGAAGATCCAAAGGAGATGTACATATACATTTAAAAATCCCTTGGATGGACATCTGATTTGTGTTGCCCTCTTTCAGTTTCAGAATTTCCATCTTTTTATTCAAGTCCTTGAATGCTATATAGACACAGTAAGTACCCACAGTTGAAATCGAAATTGGAGGCAGAAAGGCAGCAAGGAACTGAGTGTCCAGCTATGTCGGGTTAGAGCCTATGTCAGAGTCACTTCCTCTTCCTATAGTCCTTAGAACAATTCCTGAGCTTGTGCTCAGAATATGTTTGTTGATGGACTGAATGAATGAATGAGTGAATTAGTGTGCGAGCACATTGAGTTGTAGGCTGTGCTATAAATTGTTTGATGTAGCCTATGTGTTTTGCTGAGTCACTGATTTTATGACTGTGTGGCACTCACTCAAAAACAAAAAAACTTTTTAAAATATAAAGTCAACAAATCAACAAATTTACTCATGGATCCATGCACACAGACTTTTTTTTTTTTTTACAGAGATTGTAAACACAAAGATGGATAAATCTTCATGTGTGGAACACGTTGCGATGAGATTAAATAACAAATGAACATTAAATGCATTTGTGAATACTGAGAGCCATGGGAACATTGAACAGCTTGTAACTGAAGACTTACCTTACTCCATTGTACACCAAAATTAAAAATAGCGCTTTTTAAAAAATGTTTATTTTTGTGTGTGTGAGAGAGAGAGTACATGCATGTGCACGTACATGCGGAGGGAGGAGGAGAGAGAATTTGAAGCAGGTTCTGTACTGTCAGCGCAGAGCCCCATGTGGAGCTTGAACCCATGAACCTTGAGATCATGACCTGAGCCGATATCAAGTCTGATGCTCAACTGAGTGAACCACCCAGGCGCCCCCAAAATAGCTTTAAATTACTATTATTTTGACATATTTCACTCTCTCCCCCTCTATTAGTGCCATCAAAGGTCAAGCATTTCTGCCTACTTGGTACACATTGGGGTCAGGCTGACATGAGCAGCTGGATGAGACTTGATCTGAAGTTTTGGTTGGATCAATTTTCAAGTCCCACTGACCCAGAATTGTAGGGATGATTCCACCACTCACATTCTGCCTGATTATTAAAATCATGGTTTACTTACTGGGACACACAGACTTAGTCTAAGGGGCTAAACTCATCTGAAGTGAGGTAAAGTGAAAAACCCACATTTTATATCAACATGACTTTGAAAGAGTCAATGAATTTGGTAATGAAAAGTCAAGCCCAAAGAGTCCTCATGTCTGAGAGGTAATGATGGCTGCCTGAATCCAAATCTCTCTTTCTATCCTTATACATCTATTTCCCAAAATATAAAATTACTAAGAAATGCAAATAAAACCATGCATGACCCACTCTCTCAGCATTACTAACACGCAGAGAATTCCTTGACCTTCAAATTACATGTAAACAAAGAAATAAATACCAAGTTCCAGGATACTCCCACCACTGCTGTGGTGGTTAGAAAGAAGACCTAAGTGACCCATAAAAAATAAGAGAGGGAAAAAATGCAGTTGAAGCATAGGCAAAATCACTCCTGAGGAGTCCAACAATAAGTGTCAAAATACTGAACACATGTCCGGGACTTCATAATTCAAAGCACCAGCTATAGCAGAGAAACTTAAGATAAGCAGCACCAGAAGTGGCATCATTGAAGATACATTGCTGCTTCCATGGAAAAAAATCAAACAGAAAAATGAGAATTGTGCCTGAAGATGTTGCCAAGATGGACAAGAAGGAAATGAGAGGGGAAGTTAAAGGTCACGCAAAAATAAAAGAGAAACAAGATGTTCAGGAGATATAATGGCTCACAAAGACTGACAGCATCTCTTCCCAAGTCTGTGTTCAGCAACATCCCTTTGGTAGTTTGAAATCCACCATGGAGGGAGGACATGCACCACAGAAACTGGCAACTGTTAGAATTCAGACTATTTCTTCCACTGGAGATCTGGTTGTTAAACATTTATCACTACACTATTGCACCAATCAGTTCTCCACCCCACCCCGCCACCACCACAACTGTCAATATCATCTGTTAAAGAAGATACACTTTAGTAAACTGGAATAAAATAACTGCCCCCAAGTAGTTAGAAATTGAAAAAAATCAAGCAGACTTCCTATGAGACAGTTAGTTATAAAAAGAAAACAGAGCATGTTAATCATGACATTTGAGCTAATGAAAATTCTCCTCACAAAAACTATTCACAAAGCAGAAGAAAACTTAACGCTACTCTCTAAACTGAATTAAGCATCCTAAAGCAAATACACGTACATGGAGATAGATTTTTAAATTTTATTTATTTATTTATTTATTTATTTGAGGGAGAGAAAGAGAGAATGTGAACAGGGGAGGGGCAGAGGGAAGAGGGAGAGAGAGAGAGAATCCCAAGCAGGCTCCACACCCAGAGCAGAGCCCAACATGAGGCTCAGTCTCACAACTGTGAGATCATGACCTGAGCTAAAGTCAAGAGTCAGAAGCTTAACTGACTGAGCCACCCAGGTGCCCCAGAGATAGATTTTTTTAAATCCTCGAATCATAAAATTAAAGAAATTAAACCCCTAAGAATAGAAATGGTTGGGCAACATGAATTAATTGAAAGATACTGAAGAAAAAAATGCAATTATTAAGAAATTAAGAACAAATTACAAAAAAAAGAATAAATTACAATCCCAGTGAAATATAAATTTCAGTGGAAAATTATTAAGGAATATCAAAAAGGAATAGACAATCAAGAGAATTAAAATGGGATAAAGAGGTTAAAAAGACCTGAGACAAAGTGGCTAAAATGGAAGGCAAATAACAAAGGTCCAATGCATGGATAATGTGATCTCTGAAGAAACAAACAAAACATTGTAATTGAACTAGTATTTAAATTTATCATCCAAGACAATTTTCTGGAAATAAAAGAACATTTCAGTCTACATATACAACGACAGTGTAACTTTGAAAACTGATATGAGATAATTATCTCCAAGACATATCCTAGTAAAACCATTAGACTTTAAGACAACAAAAGAAAGAAACAAACAAAAACAAAAACAGAAGACATCCTCAGAGCCTCCGGGCAAAAAGATCCAATTACTTACAGGTTAGAAAATCAGGCAGGGTATTGGCTTCTCATGAGCCGCATACGAAGTAAGGCAATAGTGAAACAGCATTTTCATGATGCTCAAGGACAGAAAATGCTAGTCAAAGATTTTATACTCACCTAGACTATCCAAACTGTGGAATAAATACTGTTGCATATGCCCTTCCTGAAGAATATAGCAGAGAATGAACTTCATCCAACTAAGTGGTAACAGAGAAAACTTAAGCCAAATAACCAATGATGAACACTTAATATAGTTAATTGCAGATCTGGGAGTAAATTAGAGAGCAAATATGGGTGGAAAGCATAAATATTATATGTTCTGACAAAGTAGAAAGAAAACAACTAAAAATCCAAAGAGACAGGTCAAAGAGGGGGAAAGCAGCATAAAATCGTTATGTATGGTGGTGAGTGGGAGTAAGAAGATACCACTGAGGAGTCAGATAATAAGAGAATAAGCAAAAAAAAAAAAATGGAGTTAGGGAAACTATAAAATGTATAACTACAAAGGTAATAACTAGAATAAAAAATTCTTTGGGGCACCTGGCTGGATCTGTCAGTAGAGCATGGAACTCTCAGTCGTGAGTTCAAGCCCCACATTGCGCATAGAGCCGACTTAAAAAAAAAGGTTAGAACAAAAATTCTTAAATACCAAAAAACCTTTAAAATTAATATAGATCATAGACTTAATAGAGAAAGAAGCATAGCAAATACAACTTTAAAAATACAACTTTAAAAATATGACAAAGTTGAGACCAAACATAGGTCATCTTGTTAAATGTGAATAGGTTTAACTTGTCTATATATGAAAATATCTTCAAATTGGCTTCTATAACAAAACCCAACTCCATGCTGTGATCAAAAGACACACCTAGGGGTGCCTGGGTGGCTCAGTTGGGTGTCTGACTCTTGATTTTGGCTCAGGTCACGATCTTGTGGTTCATGGGTTTGAGCCCCACACAGGGCTCTGTCCTGACGGAGGGGAGCCTACTTGGGATTCTCTTTCTCTCCCTCTCTCTCTGCCCCTCTCCTGGTTGTTCTCTCTTTCTCTCAAAATAAGCAAATAAACTTAAAAAATTATTTAAAAAACAAAAGACACACCTAAAACACAGTGAATCAAAAAGAGTAAAAATACAGAGATGGACAAAGATTTACCAGGCTAATGGAAACAATAAGAATTCAAGGATCATCACTATGATTTAAAACAAAGTAGAATTTAGGCCAAAAAACATTAAGCAAGATAAAGAAAGGCACAATAGATTTAAAACCATAATTCACAGAGGAATGGAACCTGTATTAGAGGGGAAAATGCTAGGAAGAATTGGGATCACTGTCAAAATTGGAATATGGACTGTAGTTTAGATTAAAAGTGTAATATCAAGGTCAAACTTCCTAAATAAAAGAATAGACTTGCTCTTAGGAAATGTACACAAAATTATTAAGTAAGGGTACATGACATATGCAACTTACTCGTGACTAGTTAAAAAATAAGTAGTGAATTTGGGAAAAGGGCAAATGAGAGGTTTTTGTATTATTCTTGCAACTTTTTTTTAAAATTTGAAATCACTTTTTGTATGCGTTGGTTAAAATTCATCCAAAGGTCCACTTACGATGTATTCATTCCTCCATATATAAATTTTATCTAAAAAATTCCACAAACCATAAACAAATATTGAATTCTAATTAATAGGTGCACACTGAAGTGCTTACGGGTAAAGAATACCAATGTCAGCAACTTCAGAATCTTATAGAATAAGATGGCCTGATGGACATGTGAGAGGGATGGATGGGTGATTTCATACATGATAAAAGCAGATGGAACAGAGGCATTTGGGTGGCTCAGTTGATTAAGTGTCTGACTCTTGATTTTGGCTCAGGTCATGATCTCACCATGTCACTGTGGGTAGTGAGATCGAGCCCTGTGTGGAGCCCTGTGTCTGACTCCGTACTGGGCTTGGAGCTCCTTGAGATTCTCTTTTCCTCTCTCTCTCTCTCTCTCTCTCTCTTAAAAAAAAAAGCAAATAGAGCAAAATTTTCATTATAGAATATAGATCGTGGGTATCTGATTCTTTCAACTTTGTTTTTCTATATGTTTGAACATGTTCATAATAAAAGGAAGGAAGAAAAGTAAGTAGTTTGATGTTATGTAGACTTTATTAATAACTAGACGGCTGACTAGATCTTCCACTTTCCAGCACCTTCTCTTTTTACTTGGCCCCTGTTAGCTTCTACCATCCCATTCTGTCACATAAAATCTTGGAAACACTAGGAATGAAACCACCACCTGTCTCTCACCTGGGTCCTGCCACTTTGTGGATGGGCAAGTTATTCACCTACAGAACTGGCCTTCACAAATCTAGCTCTGTTTTCCTTTTTCTCTAGCTTGAAATAAATTAGGCCAAAGTTCTTCATACTTTGAAATTGCTTCCTTTAACACACACACACACACACACACGTGTGCGCGCGCACACAAACACACACCTGTCTTCGCCTGGGTGAGGCAAAGCTAGTTCTTACTGCATGGAAGTCTGGTTCTGGTTTATTTTTTAGGGAAAGAAAAAGGCCATTAAAATTCTCTCTGATGGTTGAGTCAGTCCTTGCAGGGGGAGGGGAGAGACGGAGCCAAGGGTAGAAATTTCCTGGTAAGTAAAACCCCACTTAAAAATTTTCCCTTTCTTTCATTTTGTTTTTCCTTTTTTCTCTCTTGAAGCGGCTCTCCCTGGAGTCAAAGCATTTTGCAAAAACAAACCACTCCAAAGCTTTCAAGTCCAGGGAAAGCTCAAGCAAAGTTAATTAACATGAAAGTTCTCACAAAAGTTAATTAACATGAAGGGACTCACAAAAGCTGTCTGTTGGCATCTGCTCGCCTCCCATGTGCTGCGGTCCCTTTGTCTGATGGCAGACCCCAGCCCGGCCCTGCCTCACAGCATCTCCCAGGGGCCAGGCTGCCTTCGTTTCTCCCAGAGCATGTCTGTGGTCATCACGAAGTTCTAGGAGGCTCCTTGCTTCCATGATGATCCATGGGTGCTTGTGAGCAATCCCTGAAGAAAGCTAGTTTCCAAAATGCTAGTTTGAAAGGGGAAAAGAGGAAAGATGGGTGGGTGGGGGAGAGGGACAGAAGAGGGAAAGCAAGGGAGGAAGGAAAATAATAAAGTCTCTCTTCATAACATGAAAGCTGTTTTTTGCAGAGTAATTAAGACATACAGATTCACACAAAACATAAAATCACCTGAAACAATGATACACTGAAGTGACATAACAGAAGAAACAATGAATAAGGCAACACATTAAGTAATGACATAATAATTATTAAATAATATTACATTAATATCAAGAAATAATACTGAAAACTATTTGTAAGAATCATATCATGAAAACGTACTCTCTCTCTGACTTTGCCTCTGCTGTCAAGATACTTTTTTTCAGAAAAAGGATTATAACGTACATACTTTTTTGTAATCTTTTTTATTTAAAAAATTTTTTAATGTTTATTTTATTATTTTTGAGAGAGAGAAAGTGTGAGCGGGGGAGGGGCAAAGTGCAAGAGGGACACCCAGAATCTGAAACAGGCTCCAGGCTCTGAGCTGTCAGCACAGAGCCCGACACAAGGCTTGAACTCAGGAATGGTGAGATCATGACCTGAGCTGAAGTCCGGCGCTTAACCAACTGAGTCACCCAGGCGCCCCTGTAATCTCCTTTTTTTTTTTTTAAGTTTATTTGTTGTTTATTTTGAGAGAGCGGCGGGGGTGGGGGGTGGGGGGCAGGTGGCAGGGACAGGGAGAAAGGGAGAGAGGGAGAATCCCAAGCAGACTCCACACTGTCAGCACAGAGTCCGATGAGGGGCTCAAACTCAGGATCATGACCTGAGCCAAAGTCAGGTCTTAACCAACCGAGTCACTCAGGCGCCCCAGTAATCTGCTTTTTAACTGGCCACGAAGTTTTTTCAGTGTCAGTAAACATATAATCTCTTCAGACCCACAAAGATTTTTCTGATCTTACAGAAAATCAACTTGTTCCAAATAAATATGTACATAGGTCTTGCTGTGTGACTTATCAGTCCTCATATGTATACAGCCAAATTATATACGTGTGGTATTTACTGAACAAGCCACATGAAGCACGGTTATTTCCCTTAAACAAAGACTTACTGTGGAGATTCCTCCCCAGAAAGAAGTTGTACAATTGTGCCAGAAAAATCTCTTTGCTTAGATTTATGGAGTTATGTGTCATTTACCTAGAACTTTGATATTGGGGATATTTGCCAGGAATGCTGATTTGGTTCTCTCTAGAGACCTTAAAATGTCTATTTCTGAATTCCTCATGGCTACAAAGGAACTAAATTTCATACTGACCCATGTGTAAATCTTTCCTCATTCATGAACTGCCCACCTAGCTAGCCTAGGTGCGTTCACTGGGATTTATTCAGGAGTTTTGGGGTGCAGAAGTGATATGACCAGGACACAAATAGAAGATCCAAGAAGACCTGACTCTCCTTCCACTGTTGCCAGAAGGGTTTTTGTTTGTTTGAAATGCTTCTTCTCATTCCAAGTATCACTAAGACCACTAGGTTTAATTGCCCAGTGACCCCTTTGCTAGCTTCCATAAACAGAAGATTTTGGAGTGACTGGCTCAGGAAGAGAGGGTTCCACATAATCGCAGCCTCACCCAGTGCCTGAGGCCATGTGAGCAGGTAGAAACGCAGTGGGTTGTTTTTATTTGCTCCTGGATAGGTGGTTTCAGAGAAGTCTGCAGCCAATGACAACAATGAAAACTGTCTATAATAGGTGAATGCAAATTTAGATAGTAAAGACCAGGAATACCTCTAGACAAGGCCCAGAAAAAAAGTCCCAAATCTGAAAAGGGAGGAAAGACCATTCTGGATCATGGGAAGTGTACTGTGGGGGTTTAGAGCCTGTCATGGATACTGGCTTTGCTCTCTAATGGCTGGAGGACCTTGTGTATTATTGTGGTGGATTGATGCCTAACATCCATCTTACATCTCAGAGGTGAGGAACTGAAAGCATTTCCCAGGCCCCCTCGCAGCCAGGAGTTAGGATCTGATTTAGTCTCGCCCATCTGGTGCAAAGAAGACAGAAAGCAGAAGTGAGTCTGGGGATATATTTGTGTTGCTTCTGGTGTTTTTCCTGGGCAGCATGGTTGTGGCGGCTTCAGTCAAGAGCTGTCAAGAACTGGCCGGTTTCACTGGTGGCTTCTTGATCTTATTTAAAACCTTTTTTTTTTTTTTAAGTTTATGTGTTTATTTTGTGAGAGAGATCATGTTCAGGAGGGGCAGAGAGAGAGGGTGAGAGAATTCCAAGCAGGCTCTGCACAGTCATATGTGGGGAGGAGCCAGATGCGGGCTCAAACTCATGAACCTGTGAGAACATGACCTGAGCAGAAATCAAGAATTGGATGCTTACCAACTGAGCCACCCAGGTGCCCCAGCTTCTTGATCCTAAAAGAGGCAGAAACCCTCTTGGTAGTCTGCCTCTGTGGCTTTGGCAGTGCTTCTCAGAACACAGCTCCCAGTTTTTTTCTCCAGCCTTTTAAGTAATTGTTACTATTTTCAATCATTTGTTACCTTGTAGGAAATCTCTTTTGGCTTAAACCAGTAAGAATGGATTCTGTTCTTCATAATGGAGACAACAGAGTTCCTTAACCTTTCTGTGGTGACTTCTGATGTGTCTCCTTGTAAAGGCTCAACTACAGTCCCCAGCATTCTCTTTCATTAGTTTCTGCTTGGGTTATTCTCCTTTGAGAATTGGGGGGTTGGAAAGGAAGCAGTGGCCTTTTTGTAACATGCACGCACCTTCTCTTAGTATTTAAGGAAACACTAACGTGGGTGCGGCTGTGAAGGAGTATTACAGCTGTGATTACAATGCCTAATCGATCACCTTTAAATTGATTTAAAAAGGAGATTATCATGAGTGGGCCTGACCCATCAGTTGTAAGGCCTTCCACAGAGGGTACAGGCTTTCCTTGAGTTTAGAGATTCTCTTCAGCTCGTGCCTCTGGGGTTCCAGCCTGATCACTATCTTCCCTTCCTGTCCTCCCTAAGGAGGACCTTGGACTTGCTTAGCCAGTCCTCACAACTGCATAAGCCAATTTCTTGTAATAAATCCGCCTGTGTCTCTACCTATCTAACTACCCATCTATCTATCATCTATCTGTCATGTCTTTTATTGGCTCTGCCTCTCTTGTTGGACCCTAACTGACAGACTCTCTGAGCCTCAGTATAATTAATTGCATGATTGGACTTACGGTTTCACACTAGGCTGGCTCTAAGGGTTACCTAAGAGAGGGAATGTAAAGCCCAGCACCTGGCAAATATGTCAGCTCAATTTTGGACACTCTCTCTACTCCCATCTGATCCGAACATTTATTCATAGGGTGCCAATAGCTCTGCCAGATCGGTGACCTCAAAAACCAGTCCTGCCTCCCACAGAAATACCAAAATGACCCTGCCAGTTCACAATGACCCTTCATGCTTCTGAATTTCTAGGTTCTGCTTACCTCTTCCCAAAGTTTAACCTGACCTGCCATTTAGTATCCTTTCTCATCTGATACACAGTATCATGCATCATTTACTCCCTCCCAGCTCCCACAGAGGAACTTAAAAAGATTAGGGCATCTACTGGATAGATTGACTCCAACTCCAGACTCTATCATAAGCAGCATAATACTCTTTGCAAGTAAAATATGTACATTATTAGGATCAAAGGACCTGTTCTATTCTTCTTTTACTCGTCCCACCCCCAAGAACAGGTGGTGACAGGAAAGGGTGGGGAAACAGCTAAATTCATGGCTACCCTGTGACCAAATGGGGTTATCTCTTTAGGACTGGAGATTTGGAATCTCAGAGGTCGTCATTCCTTAGGATGGTCATTTGTTTGGTTTTATTATTATCATGCATTTTTGGATGGGAAACACTCCCAATCTTCCTATGAATGTCTCCTCAAATGATTAAACAAACAGATATCCCGCATGACCCAGCAGTACCCAGGAGAAATGAAAAAAGATGTCCATACAAAAATTGGTACATGAATATTTTTAGGAGATAATGAACAGGACGCAAATGTCCATCAGCTGGCTGATGATAAAAACAAACAAACAAACAAACAAACAAACATGGTATAGCCATGCAGTGGAATTTTATTTGACCATAAAAAGGAGTGAAGATTACTAATACCCAGAGGAACCTTGAAAACACTACGCTAAGTGAAAGAAGCCAGCCACAAAAGACCACATGCTATATGATTCCATTCATACGAAATGTTCAAAACAGAGCAGACAATAGGTTAATGGTTACTCAAGGCTGAGGGGGATGGGAAGGCTCTAGAGGAGTAACAGCTAAAAGGAGGCAAAAATGTGCTAAAGTTGACCATGGTGATGGTTGTGCAACTCTGTGAATACACTAAAAACCATTGACTTGTACACTTTAAATGAGTGAATTGTATGGTATGTGAATTCTATCCCAATAAAGCTATTAAATGAAAACAGAGTAGAGAGAAAATTTATGCAGAAAACATACTCTTGTTTCTGACGACTTTAGTCAGCCAATACACATGCTTCAAGTACACTTGTCCTATGCCCAGATTCCAGATTCTTTCCTTAATTTAACTGCTCATCAACAGATTAACCCCCACCCAACTCGTCTGCCACCACCTTAAGTTCCTTGCCCACAAATGATCACAGCCTGGCACGGAGGGAATATTTGTATTTGCTATTAGTATGACTATCTTGGAATTTGCAGCACTGCCTGAATCTGCTACCTCTTTAACTGCTCCTCATTTCTCCCTTCATAGTTTCCTTTTCTTCTCCTTTCTCCCTAAATGGGGAACTCCTCAGTCTCCATCCTCCTCCATTTCAACCTCCAATCTCTCTTGGCAGGTGCTTGTCAACTCTGCTTTCTATTCCAGTGCTCCCCAGATGGATGTCAGTCTGGACCTCTGGGAACATCTCCTTAAATGGTTAAACAGAGGTTTAAACCAATTCAAAACTGCCTCCACCCTCTCCCAGATGCATCAACTCCTCCTCCCTCCCTCATTTCAACTGCAGGCATTCCTGTCCTCACAGCTGCACACTAGGGCAGGAAACCTGGATGTCATGAATGCTGGGCTGCTCTTTCCGCACCCAGATTCAGCACTCTTCCCCAGCTGTGGGGTTGTTGGTGGCTGATGGCTCAGCTCAGTCTCTCTTTGGGAGTTGCACTTGGTGGAAGAAAGACACCTGGCCCAATATTATGCCCCTTTTCTGGAGGCAGCCTATATCCAGTGACTGGTCAATGTGAGAGTGTAGAGCTCTGGCCTCCTTGCTATAATTTGATCCAACTCTGAAGGGCCATCTCAGTCCCCATAGGACCAGCTGTGTGGCAGTTCAACTTCTCCCTCTGCTCAGTGTTTGCTTCTTTCACTGTCTCCAGTGAACATTCCCCCCCACCCCCCGCCCCCCACACATGTCCTTCTCAGAGTCTGCTTCTCATGGAATCCAACCTGCAACAATGTCAATCATGTTTGGCTTCCTCAATCTCTTCTCTTAGTGACAATCCCAAGTCAGTGTCCTGTGAATCTGTGGCTCCCTTCATCAAGCCCAATGCCATGCTAAGTTTAGGTCATTCAGGACAAAAAACCCTGCCTCCAGTTGGCCAGACCACAAAGCCTTTCAGAACTGAAAATGTTGAGCTTTAGGTAGAGCTTGATCCAGGGTTCAAATGATGGAAGCAGTTTTGACTTCATCGTCTTATTTCCTTGACTGTGCCTTCTTCCACTGTACTGGCTCCTTTCTCAGAAACGCGGTCTTCCACACCACTCACAAGATGGGTGCATGTTTCCCATTGGGTAGCACATCTTCTCAAAGCACATCTACTCTTACAAGTTTCAGATGAAGTCTCACAACATCTAACAGATCCTAATTGGTTCCTGCTCCCGTCCTTGAACCAACCACTGTGGCCAAGTAATTATGCACTTATTGGATAGTCTGAGTCAATGATAAACCCTGGACCCTGGACAACTGTACCTGCAGTGAGTAGGCTGAGGGTCAGGAAAGGGATGGTTCCTCCAGATGAACTACAGCCAGGCACTCCACCTTTTTTTGTTTTATTTTGAATAATTATGGGAAGGTTTGCATGAAAACATACGAGAAAATAAATACACACACACACACATGCACAAGTCAACTTTGGGACAATCAGGGGGCTCTAGTATGAATTGGGTATTCTGTGACTTAAAGGAATTATTGGCAATTCTGTTTGGTGTAATAATAGCAGGGTGGTTAGTTTGCCAGAGAAGGAGAGAGGGAGGGGGTTGGGTAAAACTGGTGGGGTGGGAGGTATGGGCTTTCAGTTATGAAATGAATAAGTCACATGGATGAAAGGTACAGCATAGGGAATAGAGTCAATGGTATTGTAATATAGTTGTATGGTGACAGACGGTAGCTAGCAAGTAGTGAGCATAGCATAATATGTATAGTTGTCAAATCACTGTTTTGTACACCTGAAATTGATGTAACGTTGCGTGTCAACTACACTTCAATAATAAAAAAATCCTTCTTGGTTAGAGATACGTAATGAAGTATCTGTAGGTGAAATGGGATAATGTCTGGGATTTGTGTTAAAGTACTCCAGTAAACAATGAGAAATTGGAGGAGGACAGACAAAACGGAACTGGGGAAATGTTGCCAGTTGTTGGAACTGGATACATGGGGGTTCATTATCCTATGCTATATTTGTGTACTTGACATTTTCTGTAATAAAGAGTACAGTAAAACAAAACAAAAATGCACGTATATGTGTCATTATATTTATATATATTCGTAGGGAAATAGAAATAGAGTCTAAGGTTCTTTGTATCGGGGACTGTGGCCCTGTTACTCTTTTTATCCTACCCAGAATCTGGAATGGTGCCTGGATCTAGATAGGGTACTAGGCTCAGTCACTAGTCGTGGAAAGAATGCACAGTAGAGGCAAAAAGTAGCAATGGAAAGAGTTCCCACTGGTCATACTTAAGCCTGGAGGCTCAGAAATCCATTACTTGCATTACAATTTCTAGCAAGTCTCGTAACCCCATAGGGACTTAGTTTTCTCATCCATAAAATGGGAGTAATTACAGTAGGTACTTCGTAGGGTTCATTCTCTTAACAAATACTGTACTTACATGGTTCTAGTCTTCAGGGATACAGTAGGAAACACCAGAGCCAAACATCCCTGTCCTCAAAGAGCTAACATTCTATTAGGGTAAGAAAGACAATAAACAGATAAGTTGGCAAAATATAGAGGATATTAGGAAATACTAAATGGTGTGGAGAAAATTAGGCACAAGAGGGAGAGAGGTGTGCTGGGGGAGAGGTGCGGAGTGTATTTGCAGTTTTAAAGTGGATGGCAGGGACCCCCTGAGAAGGTGACGTTTCCACAAAGACTGAATTGGATGAGGGACTGAGCCTGTGTCTGTCTGGGAGACAAAATGTCCACTTCTGGTGGGGTGAAGAGTAAGTGCAAATGTCCTGAAGCAAAATAGTGCCTGGCCTGTTTGAGGAATAGCAAGGATTGACATCGTTGTCTATCCAGTGGTCAGAGTGGACACCTGATTTGATATGGAGGCGTTATATTCTAAATCAGGAGTGGCAAGCTTTTTCTAAATGGCCACATAGGAAATATTTTAGGCTTCATAGGCTCCGTGGTCTCCGTGACAACTGCTTAGCTCTGCCACTGTGGCATGAAAGTAGCCATAGACAATAGAAAAGTGAATGAACATGTCTGTGTTCCAATAAAACTTTACTTACAAAGACAAGTGACAGTCTGCATTTGGCCTATAGGCTGTAGTTGGCCTACACTACATCTCTCACTCTAAGATTTTGGAAAGTAAAAGGAAGAGGAAACAACGAACACATACAACAAAGGAACTGTTCTTTTATTCTCTGTCTTCTCTCTTGGTTTCAGATTCACCACTATTCTCAGGAAATTACTTTGGTGTGGGTGAGGGACTCCTATCATGGCCTCGACTCCTCAGATGACGCTTCTGACTCAGGCTTTGCCTCTGTCTTCTCTTTCTTTCTTTTTTTTTTTTTTAAATGTTTATTTTTGAGAGAGAGAGAGAGAGAGAGAGAACAAGCTAGGGAGGGGCTGAGAGAGAGGGAGACACGGAATCCGAAGCAGGCTCCAGGCTCTGTCAGCATGGAGCCCGATGCAGGGCTCAAACGCAGGAACTGTGAGATGATGACTGAACCACCCAGGCGCCCCTCTGTCTTCTCTTTCTTAACTCACCACAGTCATTCCTCATGTCTCTGTGGCTTCATTCCCTCCTCAGCTCCCTGCTTTATCTCTTCCTTCTCTATTTCCCCTATTTCGCTGTGCACTCGGAGTCTCTGTCAATGTCATATGTATCGGGTTTGTTTGGTGAAATAACCAATGGCCTGACACATGCCGAGCAAGAATACCAGTATTACTGCTCCCCAGGCTGGGCCTCCACCAGTAGCATCTATCTGTACTCTATCCAGACTTCTCTTGGCGTTGCTGTTGAGAGTCTGACTTGACCAAGTAAGGGAGACAAGACAAGCCTTCTCAGGGGAGAGAGGACAAGAGAGAGGGGAGGAAATTTGGAAGGGGTCAAAGTTGGCAGGTCGGGACTTGTTACATGTGTGGGTGTGTTTGGGCTAGCGTGTGCAGGCATGATGTGTGTTTTGTAGTCCCAGGTGGATGCGGGCTATGTCCTGAGCAGTGGAAGAATAGGTCATAAATCCAGCCATCCTCCCTTACTTACACTTTGAAAATCCCACCCTAATTGTGTGTGCCTTATGATTACGAGCCATTAGAGACCATTAGTAAATGAACTATGAGATTTCAATCATGAAATGCAAACTCTCTTGTGAAATGCAAACCTAGCTTCACATATTAATTGCTTCTAATTAAGGAGGAACATTTTAGCCAATTAGCTTTTGGAATTTAAGTGTAATCAGAAGGATAATTCAGAGATTTGCTAATTGCTTCGTCCATTGCAGCTGTTTGCCTTCAGTGCAGACATATACTCTCTGTGCACAGGATCGGGCACACACATGGGAGCCGAGGTGTCCAGAAGCTCTTCTGCTGTAGTAGTTGTGTAGTTGTGTAGCAGTCACCCATACCTTTGAAAATAACACGTAAAACAAATGGCTGGGAAATGAAGGCAATAGGAGAGAATAAGAACATCAGACCGCACCAGATCTAGGGCCGAAGCCTGACTTGACTACTGAAGGCATTGGCTAATGTTAAGAATGTCATATCACTTCTCCAGATTTTTCCAGTCCCAGAGGGTAAGGACTCCTATGGCTTTAGCCTTCCATGATCCATGACAAATTCTCATGATTCATGATAACCTTCCCTGATTCCACGTAAGGTGGGAGCTGAATAAAAAAAGAAAAAGCATCCATTGGATGGAAGGGCCAGGTGTGTTCATTGACGCTTTGGTCACAATGGAAGTATTATGGGCCTGCAAGTGCCCTTGCAGCCCGTGGACGTTTTGAAGAAGATCTTCGTATCTCGGTGTTCTATTCCTCTCTTTTGTCATGCCCCTTCCTCATTTTGACGGTCTTTTCCTAGTTTGGGTGGCACTTTGGCCTTTTCCACGGTATTGGCCTCACTCTGGACATCTGGCTGCGTGCCCTCTGATAGATAGCTGTTTTCTCTCCCACTGCGAAGCAGAGGGCCTCCTGCCTTTCTCCATTCCTGCCTCATCTTGCTTCTCCTCTTGCTGCAAAAGAGGCTCTCACCAGGAGTCTACCCACTGCTGCTGCTGATTGAAATTTGTAATTACAAAGATTATTCTTTTGGCATCTTAGTGTGGGCTTCAGGCTGCAATCCTCCTATAATAACTCACCAGTCAGAACTTGCTCATCAATTTCTCCTCCATCTACGTGATTTTTCTCTTTATAAAAATAAAACCGGTTCTTACCCCCACCCCCTTTTCCATGAGAACACAAGCTGTTGTCCACTGTGTACAAAGATGGTACTATCGACAGAGGTATTTTCTGGGCTTGCTTTAGTGTGAACTCTTATTTTGCCTTTTTTTTTTCCTTTTTGCCTCATCAATAACTTACATCACACTCCTATGCCCTCAGTCTTGAGTCCTGTAAATAGGAAGCAGATGAATGAAGAGAACACACTCCAGAAAAAAGGAATGTAAAGGGGTTGGTTGACTTTGAGAAAGATATGGCTGTGGTTGCCTCTTCTAGATTACACTGCTTCCTGGGCAGGTGGGGGGGGGGGGGGGTCTCATTGTCAGGGCACAGGCTCCCTCTCAGTTGAAAGGCTTGTTCTCTTTGCCCCAAGAAAAGAAATTCCTAAAGAGTTGGTGGGAATCAATGATAAAAAACACCCTGCCATGTAGAACGCCCATGCTTTGGCCAGGCCAAACTTAATTTGGGTCATCTCTACTGATCACTTCTTCATGGAACAGAGACCCCTGGGTCCCTCCGTCTTCCTGAGGTCTACCGAGTTCCTAACACACTGGAATGTCCCTTCAAGACCCCTGTAATGGCAGTTGTTGTAATTTCCCGGCAGGGAACTGAGGCAGAAAATGGCGTCCAACAGGCTCTAATGTGAACGATTAAACAGATTCATGTTCTAGGCGTGTTCTCATTAGGTGCAACCTTCATTAAAAGTAATTAAAATTTGGCAAATATTCTTTTTGGATGATTAATAGGCCATCTCCTCTTCTCCTTTTGGGAGGTCAGATGCCAGTTACCAAAAATGAAACACCTGCCTTTACATCAACGTGGCTGCTGCCCGAAATTTAGCAGCATGCAGCATTCCCAAAGCTGTTAAATATGCCCATCGTGCCAAAAATAATGGGGCCTTATGTTTACCTAAGTCCTGAATAAATATGGTGGATTTTGGGACACAAATCTGATTAAAAACTTCTCCCTAGGCCAACATGAAAAACTAAATTAGCTTACTTAGTTAGGTATATGTAATTTTAAAAGAATATAAAATTGGATGGTAATGAATGGGCATTTGGTGGTATAAAACATGTCTAAAGAAAGTGTCTCTCAATTTGAATTCCAATTAATGCAATTAATATTTTCCATGCCAGTTTTAGGGAGTACCAACTCCTCATGACTTTTGAATGAACCAAATGAGCATTATGTATGAAATTTACCACTGAAGGGCTTTAGGAACAGATTGCTGATTAGACCCATGGTAGGAAGATGAGGTTATAAGATAGAAAATCCTGCTTAACACTTTATGACTTTCTTTCTTTTTTTTTTTTTTTTTTAAGATAAAGCATCTATCAAGGAAGACATTGTATTACCCAAGCATCTTATTCAGTGTAGGGTCCACAGAGGTTCCAATTCTTTCAGTTGACTCTTACTTTCCCCTCTGGGCCAGACCTCATCACAACCATCACAGCTTTTGACCTTCAGATGTCTGTAAAGGATATGCATTATCTTTAGTTTATATACGGATGAGGAAAAAGAAGCTCCAGGGTTTCAAGAGAATTGCCCAAGTCAGAGTTGGTCACCCGTAACCTTCTCAGCAGGAAGGGTGGATGAGGGTCTGAGGCCTACACCCTCCACTGAGGTCCATCCTGCCCCACAGCAGTAGTAGAGCACCAAAAAGGAATTCCTCTCTCTGGCCTCCCAGACACAAATGCAGTTGACAGGTCTCCTCCACTGTTTCCTGGGGATGAACATGCGTTTTTGTGGAAAGACCACCCAGAGGAGTTGGGATGTCTATGCTGTTTTCAGATCTGGCCTGCATTGGTTGTGTAGCCTGAGTCAAATAATAGAACCATGGTCACATTCAGCTGGAAGGAATTTAGGGATTGCCTCTGCTCGTTCATCAGAACTATGGACAGCTGGTTAAAGCGCAATTCCTGGCCTCACTCCCAGGACTCAGTAGGTCTGGGGTGGCAGTGAAAGTTCTGCTTTTCTAGAAAACTTCCAAGACACTCCAGTGCTGCCGATCCATGAGCCCCTCTTGAGTATCATCAGCCTAGGATGACCCTATCTTAAAATGGATCGGCAAACTCTTTCCCAAGGGCCACTCGGTAAATTATTTTACTACTCAACTCTGCTACTGTAGCTGGAAAGAGGCCATAGGCAGACAATCTGTACGTCAATGGGTGTGTCTGTCTTCTAATAAATTTTTACAAAAACAGGAGGAGGCCCATGGACTGCAGTTTGCCGACCTCTCACCATGTGTTTGTAACAGTTTGGGTCTTGAGTTCTTCCCCACCGCTCTTTGCTTTCAGATCGCTAGGATATTCCTGGTCTTATTTTTCTCCATGGCTCTAGTAAAGATGGGATGTAATCATATAAACATTCAGAAGAAAACATTCTAGATCAGGTTCAATCAGCCCCGTATCATCAGCCCTCCTATTTAAGTATGGCACCTCCATTTATTTTAATAGTCATCAAATTTATCTTTATAAATGTTCCCTCTAATTATTAGGCATCACATACAAAGATGTTAAGTGATGAGGAGGGGATCCCTTTGAATGGTAATTGAGGAACTTTCGCGGTGTCAGAAAATAAAAACCTAGAACTTTTCATATATCAACAATGCCTCCATGAGGTAGAACAAGAAAGGATTCTTTAGCAATGTTACTAAGACAAATCAACAAAGTTTATGATGGCCTGACGTGCTGCCTACATAAAACACTGTAATAAAAAACATTCCATGAACAAAGACATAACCAACAAGTTATATTATTTTTTATTCATGTTAGAATTTCTATCAGTGTTTGAACATTAATATTTAGAGAGTTTGTACATTTTTGCCTTCCAAGGTTTAAAATGAGAACCACACTAGGTCACAAATGGTAACTAATACACATTTCACAATTGCATGAATATTTACTCCATCTCACTCTCTTAACACTGTTAAGCATTTTCTTTTCCTTGCTGTACTTTACAATGAAAAGCGTGCCCCACTCATGTCTCAGCAAAGTTCCAGACATCATGGATTCATCACATATAAATTCTTTAAAAATATACTTCTGTCAAAAGACTTGATGACTACTATGTACACTACAAAAATAAATTTTCATATAAATAAATTATATGGCATACTTTTATCTTTGTAATTGAAATGACACAAACCCATTTCTGCCAAAATTGGCAGACAATGAGACCCAGTTTGAATATTTATTTCCTTTAAACTCCTTACACTAAAACCTACCATGAGTCTTTAATGAAGATGTTATATACTCTGAACTATTTAACATTAGTAAGCACTCTATACAAATAAAAATTCTGTTCAAAAGTAAAACATAGCTGTAATAGTGTTTCCAATAGAAATAAAATCCCTGCATTTTTTGTTATAAACTGGCATGACAAATACTGTAGGAAAACATTCTTATGATACAAAATTATAAATATCAGCAAAGATTTAAAAAAAATTAAAACATCCAAATGAACAAACAAGACAGACAAAATAAAACTATTTTAAAGAAAGAGAGAGAGAGAAATTCTAGTTGCCTGCCAGCCCCCAAGTTCTCCCTTTGCCAATGTGACTACGGGAGAAAGTTCTACACTGTGCAGAAAGCAGGGCTGTGCAAACTGTCATGCGCCACACAAGCTGGGCTCAGGAAAGGAGCAAGGAGGGCATGCCACGAGCCAGAGGGAAGCAGACCTCAGAATTTTGCATCATCTCTCTCCTGAACGCAGGACGTAAGTTTTCTGAGCAGAGCTGGCTATTAGGTGGACAGACAGTGTGGCTGACAGAGGCACCAAACAGTAGATGTGGGCCCGTTGGGGCCCCTGGCACATTAACACACACACCTGGTGGCCACAGGTGGCTTACAATTAGTATCTTACAGTTTTGTGGCAAGTTTTAGGGTCTGAGGTCACTATACTGCTCGGTACTACTGGGAGCCCATTGACTTTTGACGGAGATTTTCCGTGTAAGACAGGAGGGCACAATGGAAGCTGCCATTTTTGTGCTCCTACAGTAGCTTAGTCCGGGTATCCACTGCTTCCCCGACAGTTGCTGGTCTCTGGCTAAGAGCTGAGGAGGACCAAACCTCAAAGCAAGACAACAGAATTGATACAGAAGCAAATCTTTAAAAATAATGCCTCGTTGACAGATCTGCCTCCGTATACATTCTTCAGTGGGGTATATGCAATTAACATCTCCCTGCTCTTCGATCAATGTCACATTGAAAGAACACTAATAAGGTTGAGAGGAGGGACACAGTTTATTTAGGAAGCGTGTACTCATAATGTTAACATTAACGCACTGAGAAGGATCCTTCTGAAGCTCTCATCCTGTAGAACTTCCGACTCCATACCACCACACTGGATGCGCACTACTTATTTTTAAAGAAGATACAAAGAGATCTAGAAAGCCCCACCAACTGTGCAATTTAGGAAGAGGGGAGTTTAAATTGTAGGAACTCAAAACATCACCTCCAGGTTTATTGTGGACCCAGAATCAACAGGTTTTTCCACTCATAGCAGGATCATTGTCTCCAAAAGATTTCCATTCTGCTCTTGAACGTTTGAGGGTGTGTGGGTGTGTGTGTGTGTGTGTGTCACGAGAGGTACAATGATGCTGCCTACTCTAGAGTAACATTCATGGCTCAGGTGAGGCTCACCACTAAGCACGTTCTAGAACTCTTTAACACCAATGAAGATGAACAGATGTTAGCTCTAAACCCTGAGGTTCCAACGTCCACCACAATGACCCACACAGCGGAGCCCATCTCCTCTGAGGCATGAACTAGGAGTGTCTGGATAGCAGCCAATGATCATAAGAGACGCCCTGTACCTGAAGCAAGTCGGGCAGAGGGATAAGGCGACATTCAGGGCTAGCTTTCCACCAGCACCAAGCAATAAAGATATCCTGACTCTTCCAGCCTAATGAGGGCGGAGCCCACAAAGGGTTACAGACAGTAAAAAGAAACAAAAAAAGAAAAAAAAAATCACAGTACAGTACATCGGGAAACCACACACGTGTTCACACGCACAGCCAAACAGAATCGCATCCAACTACACCTGGAGAAGCCACCGGGGTTAACGTACTTTCTTCATATCTGCTCATTAAACAACAAAATTATCACGCATAGCGTGTTTGAAAGTTAACAGTAACATTTCATACTACCACAGGGTTGTGATATGCAAATTTAAAATATTTTAAACAGAAACCTTTACAAAATAATCCTATTTCATAAGCAATATTTGCATAGAATTATACAGGTAAATTATACAATATTTAAGCAGCAGCAACATATGCTGAAATTTAAGACTAAGTTAAGCTTGGTTGTGGCACAGAGACCAATGTACAAATCAGGAGGGGCCCCGCTGTGGCCTCCCCACCGCCCACTCGGGGGGTAGGAGTGGAGAGAGCCCAGATCGCACTACTTTACATCGGTTCCTTCGTATATTACATATGTGTACACCTCTTAAATATTTATAGAACTATTTCACAAAATAATACAGTCGGTTACAGTAACACTGAACTGCTCTCCCGGTGCGCACATCTGTATAACTCTTAGCAGTTCTCTTCAAGCAGTTCGGGGGGGTTGGGGGGGGGCTTCCAATCTTTGGCCTCTTTGCTTCAGATTTTACTCACCCTTTGAAAGAAAAAAAAGGAAGTCAAACTAAGCAATGGGTATACGAGTCTGTATATTCAGAAAGCACAGAAGTAGGCAAACTGCTCAGTGGTATTAGAACTCAGGCTGGGGGTGCTGGGTGGAGGGCATGAGAGGCTGATCTGGGGCCTGGCGACACGGATGTGTTCACTGTGTAACCGACGCATCGAGCTGTATGTGTGGCATACATACCTGTGGTGGGGCTTTATAAAGCCTGAAAACCAGGTGAAAAGTACAGCTGTTAGCGTCTTTGTTAACTTGCACTAACCCTCAACAGGTGAGCAGCGAGGTGAGACACCCAGTTTGGGGCTCCATGGGTTCCCCGAGGATGGCAAAGCTTGGACATGGCATCCTTGCCAGGGAGATGAGAGGTCACTGGGGCTCAGTGTGGGACATACCAATGCCCAGGGGCTCCCCAAGGATGCAGCCTAAAGAACTCCCAGGGAGCTCTGCCCTCTGTGCCCCTGGGTGCCCCTCCATTGCTGCCGAGGCCCACCCACCAGCCGCACATACCTCAGTTGGAGCTCCTGCCCCGGGGCCTCTCCTCACATTCCACATCCTGCAGCTCTATGACTTCCACCTTGGAATCCCTCCTCTCGCACCGGACGTTAAAAGGCACGTGGGGGTCCTCAAACAGCCCGTGGTCAGTCTCAGAGTAGTCCCCGTAGCCCGGGCAGAGACCCCCTCGGGGGTTCCGACCGGACCCGGGCCCGGGGGCAGGTGGCGGGTGCACGGCAACAGTCACGGACGCCGAGGCCGTCACAGTGGTGATGGGCTGGCAGTAGCTGGGCGCAGAGCTGCCCATGGCAGTGAATGCTGGGTGCCGAGGGTTGTTAGAACGGGCTCCCCGGGGGCCCGCACGGTCCCTATTGCTAGGGCCAGAATGCCTGTCAGTAGAAATTTCAAAAGCGTCTCTGCGCGGTCTGTAGGGGGGTGGCCGTGAGCCTTCTCTGGTGGGTTCTCTCCGGGGCTGCTGGCCTGGCCGTCCTGGAGGCAGGGGCTCTGAGTCCAGGTGGGTCTGCTGTCGAGGGTTTGAGGGTGGGTGATGTCTCGCTTCGGGATGGACCACCTGCAGAGGGCGAGGGCAGGTTAAAACAGGCGGGGTGCTAACCCCAGGCGGGGCATCGCCCCCCGCCGCTCCCAGCCTTCCCTTCTTGGCTCCGGTTCCCGCCGGCCACCCACACACAGCTCTTCACCAAGTGCTCAGTCAGCCCCACAAATGGCTGGGAGAGGCCCCCGGGAGCCAACTGGGCCTTCCACCCACAAAAGAAAAATTTGTTCTTTTAGAACCTCCACGACGTGGCAGAGGCCTTATTTGGACCCTATGTCTAGGCTTTCTGTAGCACAGCTGGCCAGACACATACAGCTGCTGCCCATAAATGCAGGGCTGTGGTCGGAGAGCACCCGGGCTGCCCCCCTCTCGGTTTGCCACTCCACCCTGTGCCGCACAGTCAGATCCCAAGCTCGTCCTCTTTGTGAACTGCTGAGCATCTGGCTCCAGCTCGCGCAAATGCAGCACGTCGGCAGGACTGTCTATACCTATGCTGTTGAGGGCGGTAGCCATTAGGAGCATATGCCTATTTGCATTTAAATTAACAACAATTCCAAATTCAGTCCCTTCGTGGCACTAGCCACATCTCAAGTGCTCAACAGCCACATGTGGTGAGTGGCTACTATACTGGCAAGCACAGAGGGAGTGTTTCCATCATCGCAGAAAGTTCCATGGGGCAGTGCTGCTCTGTCCGGTTGTTAGGAATCTGGTTTCTGGGTCTCTATACAAAGCATGGAGCAACACAGTGGCCACATCAATCAAAAGGACCGTGACCAACTTCAAAGTCGTTCAGCTTGTACCTATTTTTAGGCTCCCGCTGAACAAAACCAGATTCACACTGCAGCTCAGCAGGCATCGTCACGGGGGGTAAGAGGAGGAAAATTTAGGTTATTTGGTTGGCCTCTCTCTCTTTCATGGAAGGGCTGCTCTGGCCTGGGACTGGAATACCCATTTCCTGGAGGGACAGCAGGAGGCCCTGAGTTGGAGCAGCACGCGCCTTAGAACCTTCCTCGGGTTTTGTGTGCTGTGCTCTAGGCCTGGGGGGCTAAGGACATCCTAGGGAGCATGGCTGCGGCTCTTAGAGCCTCCGAGAAGGGGCTCCCAGGCTGCTTATGGCTGTCCTGAATTACTGAAGGCTAAGCTTCTCTGCTCCCTCCAGCTCCTTCTGGTAAAATCTTGGACATTAATAATTGAAATAATTTTGTACCAAGGGCAATTAAAAGTAACAGAAGTGAGAGGAAAAAAAAATTCCGTTGGCAATAAAAATACCACTACATTAAAAACAAGAAGTATTATTCTAAAATGATATACGGCTTAAAAAAAAAAAAAAAAGCAAAGCATGCTTTACCTCTGGCCCTTAAACTCAAATTATACTTAGCCCAAACAAGACACATACCAATGCTTTTTTGTAGCTACTGTTACTGGCCCCTGCCCTTTTCAATCTATATGAGATAGAACCACACGCAACTCATGTTTTTATAGTTGGAGTCAAAGATTGGCAATTTCATAGGATTCTACCTAACCTATACTTTATTTTTAAATCCTATCTGTCTGGGATTTGCTGCATAGAGGAGGCAGGGGCTGGCCTCTAGGGTGACTTACTGTAGAGCGGGCAAACACAGGGTTTTCTGTGGCTTCCACGATCACTTGGTGGGCAGGGCCCCTGATGCCCTGCTGGGCCTCGTAGTGCCGAAGCTCTTCGCTGATGCCTGACACTGTCGTCTGAGAACTATACTCTGAGTCAGAGGAATCGGACCCATTGTTTGCATGACCAGGGGGCACGGCAAACCGGACCACGCTGGGGGGCGGCTCAGGGGAAGGGGTGGGCAGTCGGTTCAGCCCATTGGCTGGAGACACCTATTGAAGGAGATTCCATGTTAAAAGTGTGATCATCCATTTACCTGCTGGTCACAGTTAAAGTGCAAAGCACAGTATTTGTTCAGGGGTCTCTGCACCCATCCCCCGACTGCCCCAGCCTCTCCTGCTATCCCCTCCCCCACTCTGCCACCTCGAGGACCATCAGGCCTGACAGCTGGAGCAAAAGAGCTGCCCTCTGCTTTTACACTTTGGAAAGGCAGGCTGTGCCCCTCTTCCTTTGATTCAAGCCCAGATATTCATCTTGAGTGGAAAATGCTTCACTGATACCGAACTACACGACTCAGGCCGCCAATCAGTTGGTTTAAAAAACCCAAACAAAACTAGTCCTGCATCTCCCAAACTATTAAATTGAAGAGGAAAAAAGCCATAGTTTTTCTATGAAAAACATTTCATAATTACTGAAATATTTTGAAAAAGTAAACAATCGGCAATGTGGGTCTGCCTAAAGATCTAAACGAACAGTGACACAAGGAAAAACAGCATTCAGGTGGCCTGGGGACTGTCCATTACAGCCTGGCATAATTACTGACCTCAGGATACGGTCCAAAGAAGGACAGCAGGACTGGAAGCAAAACCAGTCCATTGAGAACACCCAGGATTGTTAGGATTGCCAGGACAGCAAAGAAATACCTTGAAGATAAAAGGGACACAGGAACATTCACTGTGGCAAAAGTAAGAGCAGCAAGCCTTCACGTGCCCAAATATTACACAGCGCATCAAAACCCCAAATTAACAAAACCCACACAGTTTAAAAGACTGTGGTTCAGCACGACATTAGTTTTTTTTCTCTTTTTACCTTGTGACTCTTGAGGACTACACTCCACAACCCTAAGTGTTAGTTCGTGAAGGGAAGAGAGAAAAATTAGTTTGTTAATTTGCTGAAATCTCCTGGCATGTAATGTTATTTATGAATGTGTTACACAAACACAAAAATATGGAATGTGAGCTGAATGGCTGAGCAGATTGGAAGCACAAATACAATGCAGAGGGGCCCCGTCCGTGAAAACCCAGCAGAAGCAAACAAATGAAGTGAAGGGTGTAGAATTTAAACAATTTAGCTCAGGAGGAAAAGCAGCCCACTTCTGCAGGCAGCTAATCCACTGTGAAATGCTTCAGCATCTTAGAGCAGAATCTCTAATTAAGTCTCTAGCGTATCAGGTAAGGCTTTCCCTGGGCTTTCATTAATCACAACTTTCTGCCTAGAATTCTGTGAGTTCCAGTTTTACCAAACAGCTCCAATTGCAACCTTTTTAGAACACAAGAACCAGCTTTCTGCAGAGAAAACGCTGCCCATTCTGTGTGGGGGAGGGCGGTCCACAATGAGGGGGCTGCTCTGCGGGCCAAGCTTTTGTTGAACAATTTAGCATCTCTGAATACTCTTGTTTTGCGTCAGCCAATTCAAACATAAAGGCCGCAGCACCATGAAGAAGGGGAGAGTGCGCAAGTGGCCCTGCTTTCCCACCATTGAGGGCTAAGGTCTGGGATCCTTCATGAATACCAAGGTAAACCTGTCAGCCCGGGAGAGCTGCTGGAGGACACTCCACACAGCTGGAGGGAGTGGGCTCCACGCAAATGTGCATTTCTGGAACTAAGTGTAGGGTGATTTTGCTGCAAGGAGGGGCTGCGGTGGGGGGCGGAGAGCTCAGGATGTTCTGGGAAGAGGGAGGGCAAGATATCTATCTGTTAAGGGTCCTCTTGATCATAAAACAGAACAGGCACCAAACTTTGCCATGACTATATATGTTTCGACATTAGATGAAAGGAGAGAGATTCCCTATAAAAATACAAATACCTTGCAGCTATTGTAAACACTAGAAACTTCTGAACTGCATTAGTAAAAACCAAGCCGCCAATGTCTTGCTCTAATGTAAACTGCTGGAACTTTAGGCTGAAGCATATATCAGCAGCAGGCATTAAGACATTTGCATCCCATCCATCTAACTGTAGAATAAACAGACCAATTAGATTTCTGACGGCTTAGCGTATACAATGTCTGCTCATTTAGTTGACCTCAGAGAGGGCTTTATCAGGTTAATCCATCCAGTTCTAGAAAATGGGAAGCCCTTTTAAGTGCTTGAAACAAGAACCCTGATATCTCTGGGAGAGAACAGGAAGTTATGGGTTGGATGAGAGCTGGGATTCTGCCCTCCATCGTGGTTCCCAGCTGGTTGCTCTAATTCTGGCTACGTTTCCCCTCTGTGTCTCACTTAGTGTCCCCACAGGGCTAAGTAAGATTCTCTGAGACCCCATCACACTCAGTGTTTCCCATGGTTCTGAAGTGCCATGAACTCTCTCTCCCCACAGAGACTGTAAGCTACATGGAGGCCGCTGGGGTCCACATTATTCGTTGTGTAAAATGGCACTGAGGTGCTTGTAACTGCATTGTGTCGAGTGAGGAAAAACACAGAAGAAACTCTGCTTGACACAGGGGTTTTATACCATAAAGAAACATCTACTAATGCCTGAATATGTGTGTGCTAAGGAAATAAAGGAAAAGCCAAAGTGAAGTTAAGAGCTGAAAATAAAACTCAGGCCAAAACCTTGATCTAATTTAGGCATACATCTATCTACCTGGTATTGGCAAACAAGAATGTACTAATTGGCTTGTTAGGTGATTAACAGTGTGTGCAGAGAAGACTGGCAGCCTGGGTTATCACCTGGGAGCTGGCTGGAAATGCCAATCCCACTCTACACGCTCCCTGCACCCAGTGCAATCCAACCTGCATTTGCAGAGAGCCTTGGATGATTCATAAGCACTCTGTGGTGTGAGAAGTACTGGTCCACGATGCAAGAGCTATTTTACCTCTTCATTTACCCTGTACTAAACTACACACAGTAAACTCCGGCACTCCTTCAAGGAAGGCTAACTCTCTGTTGCCAAACTGCCCAACGGGTTATGGGGTATGCCACAGACCAATGGATAGATCTTTTTTCTGTAATAAGGGAACTTGGGCTGAAACTTTAAACCCTCTTCTTTTTACTTGAAAATCAAAGACCTATTACAGGCATGCACACCAAGAAAGCCTTTTTCTATTCTCTCTCCAGATTATTTGAAGCATCCCAAACAATGCAGTCATGTCTCACATTTGGTTCTGCTTTACCACGGTTCTAATTCTGGCCTTTCACTTATTGATGATTCTGGCCTTGTCCCTCCACAGAGCAGCACTGTCACATCCAAGACTAGCTACTTTACAATGCTGTGGAGGCTCTTCAGACAAGAAAATGGTCTTTCCCTGCAGTTGTCAAGTTTTTTTCAGAAGGAAACCTTGGCTCTCCTTTTCTACCTCACAAACTCGCATTCTTCATAAATCTACCAGAAACTGCCTGCCTTGGGTTCCAAGGAGAAGTATCCAAACTAGGCCTGGATTTCAAACACATGGCACCAGAGTCACATACCCAAGACTCCCTAAATCTTAGTGAGAACTTGAATGTGAAATCTGGGCATGCCACCTTTGCTTCCTGAAAGAATAAAATGTAGGTGACAATTTCAGGTATTTTTAAGTTTTTTATAGTTTTGGAAGAGAAGTCAAGGTCAAAATTGGGCAGTTGAGGGGAACCCAGGTCAACGCCGGGGTGCTGGGTGGCCCTCTGGTTTCAAGCTGTGGAGCTGTCTTTGCTGCTGGCCACAGACTCTCCGTCTCTTCTCCCCAAGATGTTCCCTAAAAGGCCTCTAAAAAAGACCTTTTCCTTATACCTCTCAGCATATCTCTGAGTTAATAAACGCAAGAGAAAGTGGAGTCACAGACTGTGGTAATCATTTCACAATGTACTGGTTGGCATATCAAAACATCATGCTGTATACCTCAGACACTACGATTCTGATTTGTCAGTTATACCTCCATCAGTCTAGGGGGAAGGAGAGTAGAGTCACAATGAAGACATGCTGCTGTCTACCGGACACACAAGGAAGTAAGCAACAGAGATCCTAACAGTGGTAACAATTCTTAAAAATAAGGATTCTCTCCCCTTCTGCTTACCTGACAATGAAATCAAACTCAGATCCTGCCAGCATGAGCACTCCCAGCAGAGTGGAGACAGCGCCGTCCAGGACAGGTGCAAACATGTGCTCCAGGGCAAGCACAGCCCTGCGGTTCTTATCACCAATGGCTGTTAGGAAGGCCTGTGCAAGGAGAAGACGTGGGGTGAGCAGATGTCCGGACTGGGCCTGGTCCATGGTCAGCTTGGTCCAACATGCTACATACAAGCTGTTTTTTTTTTTTTTTAATTTTTTTTTCAATGTTTATTTATTTTTGGGACAGAGAGAGACAGAGCACGAATGGGGGAGGGGCAGAGAGAGAGGGAGACACAGAATCGGAAACAGGCTCCAGGCTCCGAGCCATCAGCCCAGAGCCCGACGCGGGGCTCGAACTCACGGACCGTGAGATCGTGACCTGGCTGAAGTCGGACGCTTAACCGACTGCGCCACCCAGGCGCCCCATACAAGCTGTTTTAATTGGTCTGCATGGACCTGTATGGACCTCCTCACAGCTTCCCATTTAGCTCCTGGGCTATTTAATCCGGGCTGCTCAGGTACCTAAACCTAGGCTTATGCTAAAATGACCTGTTCATGATATTGCATCATATTTGATATTGACGCAAATCTTGAACAACGACAAAAAAAGACAGAAAGCATATTTACTTTAAATTAAAAACCAAACCAAAACTATACAAAAAGGAGCAAAATGTCCCTTTATTCACTGCTACTCCCCTTGGTTCCCCCCCCCCCCCCACAACCTGACTGAGCACACAGCATTCACATGGGAGAGCTGTGGTGTGAGAATGACAGCATTCTTTCTGATTTTGTGGCAGGTCAAGATCTTACTTCCGAGTAGGCTTAGTTGAGGGTTGCATGCAACTGGGTGCTAAGTACGTATTTCCTCGTGGATGACGTGGCATTTCTGTTGCTGTGTTCTCTAAACACCTTGGAAATATCACAAGAAAAATACAGGACTTGAAATTCAAGCCAATTTGGGGGTGCCTGTGTGGCTCAGTCGGTTGAGCATCTGACTTCAACTCAGGTCATGATCTCGCGGTTCGTGGGTTTGAGCCCCGTGTTAGGCTCTGTGCTGACAGCTCAGAGCCTGGAGCCTTCTTCAAGTTCTGTGTCTCCCTCTCTCTCTCTGCCCCTCACCCACTCATACTCTCTCTCTCTCTCTCAAAAATGAATAAACATTAAAAAAATTAAAAAAAAAAAAAAGAAATTCAAGCTTATTTTAACTCCATGTGGTTATATCCCCACCTCCTTTACCTTCCTAAAGCTCTGCTAGGTCAAGAATGCTGTTGACACCAATTAGACTATTGGCTTGACAGTGTGACCCAGGACCATTTTAACGTGAGTCAGTTACTGTTATACCCTGCCTGGCCTTTCAGTGGGGCCCCAACAGAGAGGACTGAGGCTGGCACAAGTCCTTTCTTTGCCTGAAAGTTAAGGGCTGCCCTGGGACATGCTGAGATGAGACAGCTCGGGCACACTGCAGGTCACAGCCCCTTAAAAATCAAGGTCTAGGGGCGCCTGGGTGGCTCAGTTGGTTAAGCTTCCGACTTCAGCTCAGGTCACAATCTCGCAGTCCGTGAGTTTGAGCCCCGCGTCGGGCTCTGTGCTGACGGCTCAGAGCCTGGAGCCTGCTTCTGATACTGTGTCTCCCTCTCTCCCTGCCCCTCCCCCGTTCATGCTCTGTCTCTCTCTGTCTCAAAAATAAATACACGTTAAAAAAAATAAAAAAAATAAATCAAGGTCTATAACACACTGGGGGCATTCCCATCCCTTAGGTAGCCTGTGGAAGAACACTAAGGTTGTTCTTCTGAGCAGATGGAGAAAGAAACATTTACAAAAATGTGCTATGAGTGTCCATACTTTCTCTAAAGTGTATCTGCTCTTTCAGAGTGGGGCTGACTTTAGGGTCAACACAATTACCTTTCTTCTTTTGGGAGAAAAGCAACAAGATGGTTTGGAACCATGTTATTTTGTGCCATACTTGGGCCATGAGGCCACAGGGGTCAAGCAGGGTTTTATCATCTCATGTACAACTTAGGCTGTGGGAATAGCTAACTGACAGGAACCACTGATTCCCTGAAGAGTGCTCCTCACCAACCTTATTCCATCATTTTACACACCTTGGAAGAGCAGTAACTGCCTGCTTTAAATAGATCTTCACATACAGGATCAGGTAGGAACACCATATCCTGAGTGTAGAGAGTGTCTCAATGAAAGTGTGGGCTACCAGCACTGAGCGGGGGGTTACTGCTCGCAAAGCTGAGTTGGCTCTTGAGAGTCCTTAAATTCTTGGAATTAAACCTATACAACTGGTAGAAGCATTCCTCAATTGTTTACCCAGCACCGGTATGGACATTTATGTTCACACTACCTCACGAGTGAGGCCCAGGGTGCCACAACAGTTTGAAGGCTGCAGTTTTCATTTTTACTGTAACAACCTGTTCTAGAATGCTCTTATTTGCATTGCTAGCTACCAAAGTTTTTTTTATTTTTATTTATTTATTTATTTATTTATTTATTTATTTATTTATTTATTTATTTATTTTTTATGAAATTTATTGACAAATTGGTTTCCATACAACACCCAGTGCTCATCCCAAAAGGTGCCCTCCTCAATACCCATCACCCACCCTCTCTTCCCTCCCACCCCCCATCAACCCTCAGTTTGTTCTCAGTTTTTAACAGTCTCTTATGCTTTGGCTCTCTCCCATTCTAACCTCTTTTTTTTTTTTTTCCTTCCCCTCCCCCATGGGTTCCTGTTAAGTTTCTCAGGATCCACATAAGAGTGAAACCATATGGTATCTGTCTTTCTCTGTATGGCTTATTTCACTTAGCATCACACTCTCCAGTTCCATCCACGTTGCTACAAAAGGCCATATTTCATTTTTTCTCATTGCCACGTAATATTCCATTGTGTATATAAACCACAATTTCTTTATCCATTCATCAGTTGATGGACATTTAGGCTCTTTCCATCATTTGGCTATTGTTGAGAGTGCTGCTATGAACATTGGGGTACAAGTGGCCCTATGCATCAGTACTCCTGTATCCCTTGGATAAATTCCTAGCAGTGCTATTGCTGGGTCATAGGGTAGGTCTATTTTTAATTTTCTGAGGAACCTCCACACTGCTTTCCAGAGCGGCTGCACCAATTTGCATTCCCACCAACAGTGCAAGAGGGTTCCCGTTTCTCCACATCCTCTCCAGCATCTATAGTCTCCTGATTTGTTCATTTTGGCCACTCTGACTGGCGTGAGGTGATACCTGAGTGTGGTTTTGATTTGTATTTCCCTGATAAGGAGCGACGTTGAACATCTTTTCATGTGCCTGTTGGCCATCCAGATGTCTTCTTTAGAGAAGTGTCTATTCATGTTTTCTGCCCATTTCTTCACTGGGTTATTTGTTTTTCGGGTGTGGAGTTTGGTGAGCTCTTTATAGATTTTGGATACTAGCCCTTTGTCCGATATGTCATTTGCGAATATCTTTTCCCATTCCGTTGGTTGCCTTTTAGTTTTGTTGGTTGTTTCCTTTGCTGTGCAGAAGCTTTTTATCTTCATAAGGTCCCAGTAATTCACTTTTGCTTTTAATTCCCTTGCCTTTGGGGATGTGTCGAGTAAGAGATTGCTACGGCTGAGGTCAGAGAGGTCTTTTCCTGCTTTCTCCTCTAAGGTTTTGATGGCTTCCTGTCTCACATTTAGGCCCTTTATCCATTTTGAGTTTATTTTTGTGAATGGTGTGAGAAAGTGGTCTAGTTTCAACCTTCTGCCTGTTGCTGTCCAGTTCTCCCAGCACCATTTGTTAAAGAGGCTGTCTTTTTTCCATTGGATGTTCTTTCCTGCTTTGTCAAAGATGAGTTGGCCATACGTTTGTGGGTCTAGTTCTGGGGTTTCTATTCTATTCCATTGGTCTATGTGTCTGTTTTTGTGCCAAAAGTTTTTTTAAAAAGGTGATTTTCATTCACATCAGAATAAAATGACATTTATTTGACATATTTACATTCTAAGCTCTAGGTTAGTGGGCTCTTCTTTTTAAAAAAAATCCCCTCGGAAGTCCCCATCGGACTTCAGCTCAGGTCATGATCTCATGGTTTGTGGGTTTGAGCCCTGTGTCAGGCTCTGTGCTAACAGCTCAGAGCCTGGAGCCTGCTTCCGATTCTGTGTCTCCCTCTCTCTCTCTGCCCCTTCCCTGTTCATTCTCTGTCACTGTCTCTCTCTCTCTCTCTCAAAAATAAATAAATAAACATTACATAAAAAAAAATACCCTCTCCATCCTCTCAGATCAATGGAGGAAAAAAATTTGGGTAGGCTCCAAATTTAGAGAATATTGCTTCTGTATTATCAGCTGTTCCTTATACACTGAGGAAAAACAGGACAACCTCAACAAAACATTTTTTGTGAAACACAAAAGTTTACAGTCTCCAAAGTGCATAAAAATGGCCCTGAAAGACTCCTGTGGAGAAACTAAGAAGGTACAAGACACAGCATATGTGCAGATGTGCACACATATACGCATGCATATGCCATGTGTTGAGCCCAAAGAAAATCAATGCTAGTGACTGAGAAAGCAAGGCCAAAAGGACTTTGACCCAAGCTCAATGCTAGGTTTCCTAGGTAGGGCATTCCAAACATGAGTATTTACTCAGTCAGCAACTATTTATCGAGCACCTATCAATAACCCCAAGGATGAGGGTGTAATAAGTGCGAGTGTGCACAGAACTCACACACTGCTAGGAGGCTTTTGAATCATTTTCTGAGAAATATACACAATTGATTTGCCTCTTGGATTAAAGACCCTGACGTTTAACTTCCTCCAACAAACCATTCACGGGACTAGGCACAGAATGAGAGAGTGGGGAGAAATGCCATTGAGAACAACCCCAGTTCTCTTACTTTCTGCTTTCATGAATTTGGAGGCCGGGAGGTTGAAGGAACTGGGTGGGCTTAGCTGGGAGAAGGAGTTCCTCTGCCTTATCGGCCCCAGGGTATCTCCTTGGCTGCTGACCTGCCTCACCCTCAGTCACGCCATCCCTGCCAGGCCTATGAGTGTGGTCTCACTTTACCCATGTATATTCGTGTGTGTGTGCGTGCGTGCGTGCACACACACACACACACACACACACACACACACACACACACACACACTCACAGCATGGAACTTAGGAACCAAGGTGACAACTTATGGACCTGACACTAAGGGCACCAAATAAGCAGAATCCTTCCTGGCCCACGCTGACCTGGCCCAGTATTCTTTCACCTTCCGTGCCCTTCTCCTTAGTGGGCCTCCCTCCTTCCCAGTGGGGAAGGACACCGCCTAGATTTCAGCCTGTCCCAGCACAGGACTGCCTGTGCTCTGAAGCCTCTTCACTAGGACATGTCATTATGTGTGTTCCTTGACACTGGAGAAAATGGAAAGGTTTCCAACTTGGGAGACTACGAGAGCGAGAGGAAACACGCTGCCTCTTCATAAAGTTCTCAGTGAAGAGGTCCCCCATACCAGAGCAACGTGAACGGTGAACTCCACTCCGATGCCCACGGAAGCGATCAGGATGACCACAGGCACAGCACTCAGCTTGATTCCAATGAGGCCCATCATTCCAAAGAGCTCGACCGTCATCAAAGCCAGGACCGTCACCTTCAGGAAGATGCACAGCATGAGTGGATGGGCACACACACACACTGGAGGTGCTGAAGACAAAGGAGGGAGGGGCTCGCTGCAGGTGGGGCATGGACAAACACCCGGGACCCAGACAGAAGGCAGGCGCTGACTTGCTTTAACTTGGACACCTGCCTTTACTTTCTAATTCACTGTGTCCCTGCTGACAAGGGAGATTTTGGGACAGTTTTGGGACAGCTGCTTTGGGACATCAGCTTGTACAAGGAGTACATAGAGGCAATGCTTAGTATTCTACCATGAATTGTTTTTCCAACACACCTGCTCTAGAAAGCGAAAAAAAATGACAATTATTCCATTTGAGGCATATAAGAATTACACAAACATGGACTCGTCACTAGCTACAAATCTAATACAGTTTAAAACAAGGTATTTCCTTCTGTTTTGATCTTAATCATCAGAAAGTGTCCTTCCAAACTTACAACAGAGTTGAAACGTTAGTGTTTTGGGTTTCTGTACCCTGCATCCTAAAGAAAGCAGACAGGACGGGTGAATAAAAGTTCTTTTACGAAAAGGCAGCCTTGCTTTTGTTTGGAGAGCCCATGGGTTAAGAGAGGATGGCTAGGGAAAAAGAGGACCTTCTGGTCAGCTGACATGGGTCAGGTTACAGGCGCCTTCACTTTGAAGAAATGAGGAGAGAGGCGGGTGGACACAGCAGACAGTTAAATCCAAGGAAAAGCTTTTATTTGCCTTCCATCTGCCTTGTAAAAATTTGCGCAGAGATGGAAAGAAAATCTGTGAGGTAGACACTGGAGTTTCTTGAGTCAAAGGGGAGAAAATCCAAATAAAATGGTAAACTTTCCCCGGGCGGAAGACAAGGAGTGAATGGTCTTTCCTTGTTGGGGGTGGGGCAGTGGACAGTGGTGGCGGGGGTGGGGAGCAAGTACGATAAAAGTTTCCTTTGCTTTCTTTTAGTAAGCTAATGAAAGATGGACAACATCAATTGCTTAAGTACCATGAAAACCCCTGCAGACTAAACATTTACCTTTTAACATACCTGCTGCACAGACTTATGGTACAGAAACCAGCCCTGGTCTCTGTTTTTATAATTTTGGCATTTTGAAGTCTATACCACAGTTCATGGAATTTAAACACTGCCATGATTTTATTAGACTCTCTATGAAACTTACTTCAAATCTGAGAGTATTATACTTGGAAGAAGGATGCCAAAAAATCGGTCAGCAATACTAGTTCATCATTATCCTTCAATGTTTGAAACACATACCACCCACAAAACCATCTCAAAACCCATTTTACCTCTGTACCCCTGGTCCTAATTTCTCTAATTACTCCCCCTCCCCTGTTTTAGAAGAATCTTCTCTATGTTAGGTCTGGGATATAGTCACAAAAAGGCCCTTTAAGTAAAAAAAAAAAAAAAAAAAAAAATTAAAAAAAATTAATTACATTTGTATTTAATAAATGCTCAGAGTGTTTGTGTTTAATAAATGCTAGGAGCTGTTATAGAACATGTGTTTAAAAACTCCCCTATCTTTACATGGAAAGTTTAAAGTTGTAGGAGAAGGGACACAAGATGAAGGCCATTAAAGGCTCTACTACCTAACCACGAACCTCGCCACCTCCAGCAGAATAAATATAGTAAGAATGATGCAATCTATACCCTCCTCCAGAGGCCCAGACATAAACACAACTTCCCGGCTGCAGCAAGAGCTAGGCTGAAAGGAATCCGACTTCCCCAAAAACCCTCTGAATGAACTCACAATGATCCCGGCCGTCCAGGGGTTCAGGAGGAAGACGGCGCACACGAGGAACGTGCAGGCCAGCACCACGCTGATGGATAGCAGGAGCCAGTGGCGGAGGCCGATGTACTGCTCCCAGAAGAGGAAGGGGTAGCCGTTGGGGTAGCTGGAGAGCCCCAGGCTCGTGTAGTTGTTGCAGATGGTTCTGACCTTTTCGATTGCTTCCACGAAGTCTGAGGTGTCCCGCAAGCCATTGAGGTAGAAAGGGAACTGAGCGTATTCAATGGGCTCCGCTGCTGGGACTGGACAGACAAGACAGGGGGAAGGGGCTGTGGCTGAAGGCTCTGGTCAACAGGCATGCCCCAGGCATGGAAGAGACGTGGCAAACCCTGCTGGCGGCCATCCCCAGATCTGTATCCCACATTCTCCACCACGACAACGAACAGACAGGGAACTGTGCAACAGAGTCCCTCACTGCACTTCTCCCCTAATGAGCTACCGAGGGCAGTCTTCGGGCCTTTACAGTTTTAATCTTTGGTTCAAAAAGGTTTTAATAATCAACATTTGATTTTTTTTTTTTTTTTTAATTTGCTTGGGGAGAGGAGGAGCCCAGGATCTGTGTATTTATTTAACCTTTGATTTTAATCTTCTAGAAGCAGTCACTTTTGTAAGAATTCAATGGCGGGAGCATTTTTTTTGTTCAACTGACACAAGAGAAAATACGAAGTTCAAACTGTTTTACTCAATCACTTATGAGAACAAAATAACTCGAAAGTCATGCTTTACTGAGAAAAACGCTTAACTTTCTTATCCTTTTAGTGATCTAACACACTTAAACCTTCCATGCTTCTTTTTTAATGCAATGCTAAGTCTTCAGCAGCAGGGGAAGAAATCCTCACACAACAAGCATTTAGTTACTGCCGTTGTGTGTTCCAGACCCTTTGGGGTCATTCAGTTGACTTGCTAAACATGATTTGCCCTATTATAATCTCAACTATAAATTTTCATTAACACAAGCCTTGGCTGCTTGCCACAAGGCTCTGGGGTTTAGATACAGAGAAGCACAACCCGCTTCCTCTCCAGCCATGTCTGCAAAGGGACCGGTCTTCTTTGTCACATCCTCCCTCGGCCTCATATCCAAGGTATAAGCTACTAACGCCTCTAAACATAAATGCAAATTAAATCCGTATGGGACCACCTCTCCAGGTCGTGGCTGAGAGAGGAAAGGAAGAGGATGCTGCTGTGTACAGAACTATTCTGCTCCAGTTTCAACAGATTTGACAGAATACAGGTGCCTGGTGGCTTATAGGAATGACCCAACTTGCCAAAAATCCCTTCAATGCCAGAGTTGACAAAGTAAAGATAAACATATAATCCCCAGCGATAAAACTCTGCAATAGTAAAATACCACTCAACCTGGAGGCGTCCCCAGCTTTCACATGGAACAGCTGGCATTAAAGAGAGCTGCCTGGTGGACATCCTAGAGTGCAAGCTACAAACGGAGGTTAGGGGCTCTCACTTCCCAACGTGACAGAGCACGGGTTGTATCCCATTACACATCCTCATGTGTCTCCCAGAGTTTTAAACTCAAAGAAATATATTGTTCTGTTTACACTTTTGAACCCTGGGTAGCGTCAGCAGATGAGGGCCATGACAGAGCTTGGGAGAGCAGGGTAAGGCCCTTTGCCGGCGGGCCCCACTGGAGGGCTACTTACTTCTGAGCCTGGTTTCCGGCATGTAGTCAGCTTTGTCGTGCACCCACTCAGGACGGTGAGGCCGGATGTTGGCCTGGGAGGCGGCATAAGCCACGGGGTCATTGCTGACCCAGGCGGTCAGATAGATGTAGAAAGCACTGGGGTTGATGATGCCGTCTGCATCCACCAGGCGCCGTTTGGTCAACTGCGAAACGGGAAGAACAGGGGTCCTTCAGAATGGGGCTGGAGGTAAACATACTCCTCCCTGGAGGGGTGGGGGGAACAGAACCCTGCCCCAGCATTTGCAATAATGACTAGAATGCCCCTTCTTTGAACATGTAGAAAATCCCATCAGAGCACCTTTGCTTTCTTTCAAAACACACTTATCAGAGGGTGCAGTAATCGGTGTGTTTATAACACACACACAGTTCTGCAGATGGTCCAGGAATTGACTGAACCAATTAAATCTGAATGCTAAAAGACTGTCTGCAGCCAAGGCAGAGAATGAACAATCTGGAGAAACATATTTATAGGAGGGGAAGGGGAAAAAAAACCTGGCAAGAATCCCCATACACGTCTGTGTGCAGTTAACCTCTGCTGTTAACACTGAAGGAAATGCCACCCAGTAAATGGAGGAGAGCTATAAAAATAAAACAACATCTGTATAAATTTTGCTAACACTAGCCTCCTATGACCTGTGTATTCACAAAATGCCCATCGCCAGAGAGTGGAAGGGGTTGTGCATGGCTCCGCTCTTTCTGGGTAACCTGATTTCTGAAGGATGTAGTCACGCTTAGCATGCCCCATCCCGGGCATGGCAAATACTAGGTCCTGTGGGCTTTGCTTAGGTGAAAACACTGTGAGAGAGACACACATACACAAACACACAAATATATTGTTCCTGTTTACTTTAGGTGCAGGCCTGATTCCAATGCTTTGGGCCTTCTTAACAAAATGAAAAACACCAGTGACAGCAGTTAATAGAGAAAGAGTGAAGGAAGAAAGAGGAGAGCGAGAAAACGAAATTTCAGGGGTCTGGATTCAATTAATCCCCGGGATATGTAACAACTGCATGTCTTCAAGCCGTCTCTGGAATTACATAGCACAGCTCGTGGCCTCCGTGCACGCAGCACGCTTTTCTCCCTCCCAGGCAGAGGAAGTGATATCCGGGGGCCTGGCCCAAGCAAGTTTGCTCCTCCCTGTCCCTGGTCCCTAAAGCCTGGCCCAGCCCCTGGGCATCCCCCTGCTATCTCTCCGACAGGCTCCTCTGCCCACATCCTTGTCAAACCTGACAGCCTGCTGCATGCGGCCATAAAGCACCAAGTTCACACTCCATAATAACTCTGAACAATGTACTTTGTAAATCTGTCACCTTTAATGCCAGCAAAAAAGGGGAGACAATAAACAGAGCTGCTGGGAAGATCATTAGCATGACGGTTTTCTGCCTGAGGGAAGCAAGTAAGCTGCAAGGAGCAGAGGGAATGGGATCCGGGGAGAGCCGGTAGTAATGCTGGACTCATGTGAAATCTGAAGGGTCCGAACACACTCCCAACACGCCCGAGGAATCAAAAGGGATATGCAGGGATGCAGGCATCACCGAAGGTGCAGATGCAGTTGCAGAATACGATCGACAAATTGAAACAGCTCCTATTAGCTAGCAGGGTGATCAGAGCAGTGGGTGCGCTCAGGGTCCAACAGCCGTCATTTCTGTTTGCCTCACCATAGAGCCACATGCCTAGCCTCCTCCTCTACCTGCTGGACCAGGGTGACCCCAGGAGTTGAATGCAACCAATCCTCCCCTCTAGTAACCTCTCTGGTCTCCTAACTTACACATCCGCCCCAAATCCTGCTCATTCAAATGACTGCTACCAGCCCTCCAAGTCGGAATATAAAGACCAACATGGTAACAAGTACTATTTTCAAAAGAGAACAGTACAACACAGCTTTTCTAGGATCCGAAAGAGCCTGCACTGCCTTGAGGGTCCTTGGTTAGAACAACTGCCCCCGAGGGAGGGTAACACACTTGTCCCCACTTGACAGAGGAGCAGAGTGAGGCACTCTGCCTGCGGTCACACAGTTAGCGGATGGGATGAAGTGAATTAGAGCCAATTCAGTATTCTCTCAGCCCCTGATGCCTCAGGTCTCCAGACAGCGCAGGCTGGGATGGTAGGCTGTCGAACAGTTTTCAGTATAGCAGCTTCCCCAAAGCTCTGCTCAACGATGCCCTCTGAAACCCCCAGGGTGTCAGGCCATGAGAGTACCTGACTGATGTCGATGGGTTTATCACGGCTGCCGGTTTGCACCAGGAGTTTGTAGGCAAGGACTCCATCATCGGATCCATTTTTGTAATTGTTTGGCATGATTTTCCCAGTTTCCCAGTCACTGTCAAATGCATCCTGAAGTCCTAGAAAAGGCAAACGTGTATAACACATTACACTTCTTAACCAAAACGATCCATGGGATGGGCTGAGGACGCTGAGCAGGACAAGGAAGTACTTGACGTCAACCTCAAAGACTCTCTGTTCTACTTGTTTTCCTATATCAAGTTCAAGTGACACTATTAGACTTTTCATGAGTGAACTTCAGGTTGCTAACAATCCCTGCTTCAAAGGTGGAAGAGGGGAATAATCATTTCTGGGAATCAAATATACGTGTTTTACCTTTACATAAAAAAAGAAACCCCTGCTTCTTCCCCATGGCTATTTGGAAAGAAAGTGAGAGAGAGAGCTTGGGAGAGCCGGCTGGCTGGGTGAGGATGACGCATGGGCTCATTGGCCACTTCATGCCACGGTCAGGTGCTGAAGCCGTGGGTTCTTCAGTACACTCAGAGAAGGAAAAACGCATTCAAACTCCCAACTTCAAACAGCAACTCAGCTGCTTCTCGAGCCCAGGGTGAGTGAACACGATTCTGTCAATTTGTTCCATCTGTTCGACTTGTGGAGCTAATACAAGCTGTGGGATCGGCTGCCAGGTTGTGTAAAGATCACAGCCAACACCTATTCACTCTCGACTGTTCCTCTTTGCCACCCTTCCTCAGAAGGGGGGTGTGGAGGAGGGGGAGGGGAGGGATCTCGGGTGCGCCTGTGTGCACAGGGAAATGCCTCACGGGGTAAATTTGGATCAGATTGAGAACAGGAAGCCACAGGCCAATACAAGGGGGCTCTGTGAGAACAGATGACAAACCGCAAGCACAGGGAGGGGAAGGAAAGGGCTTTCTGGGGGTGGGGGATGGGCGAGCCCACCAGCCCACCACACACAGCTGTGCTTGGCCTCTGTAATCAAAACCATCATTACAGACCTGATGGTTTGGCTACAGCTGTAAAGAGATAAGCGTGCTGGAAGAGAAAACAGGGCCCTGGTGACCCGGCCTTAGGGGCTGAGTGATCCCGTGTGCACACACTCTCCCCCCACCACACCCCCCTGACACCCCACCTCCTTCCCACTGCCCTGCTTCCCCCAAATCCCCTCCCAAGTAGAACTCCCCAGCCCCCGCAGCTCAGGAAACCACATCTTTTGAACAAGCTGCGTATGCACGGGTTAGACATGGCCAGTAAGAAGGGAGAAGGGTTCCTTTCATTTCACGACATGCCTCGAGTGACTTCAAAGACACCACCCCCCAAAATACCGGCTCCCTTAGTGCTCAAAATAATTAAGCTCTTGGGGTATGAAGTAGGGTGAGAGGGCGGCACAGGACCCTGTCTCCCTGTCTCTCTCTTTAAACCTTCCTGCTGACATTGCTGTGGGCATTGTTTTTACATGAACAATGTGGGGATGAGGCCCGTGGGCTCGGTGGTGAAAGAAGGCCCAGTGTGGAGGAGCGGTGGGCGGGGGGGACCACCGGAGCAGCCGCGCTCCCAACTCTCACACAGACTGTTTTTCACAGTGAGGCATGCACACAACAAGCCGTATGGAACAGATGTTATTTTATTACCTAAAGCCTTTTTTTGTTTTTGAAAAAAAATAAACAGGAGAGGAAAAACAACCCCTCCTCTCCCCAGAAAAGAGACCTGGTCTGTTTTCCTCGCCTTAATAGAAACTTCATCACTTCATGGCCTGTGTGGTACTTTAACCCTTTCCCTCTTGATCCTTTAATCCTAGGGAGCCACTCATGCTCAGTGAGCACTGAGCTGTCTCGCATTTTACACTGATCACTGCTCATGTAATTCTTACAACCACCTCATGAGACAGCCCTGTTAGCATTACGGTTCCACTCAGTTTCCTCATCTGAGGCTTGGAAAGCAACTTGATGAAGGCTACCTAGCAGACCAGGGCTGGAGCTAAGCTTTGGATCCAGGCAGCAGGATCCAGAGTTCCAGGGTTGGCTTGAACCGTGGATGCTCTAAATTGCCCTGAACACAGTAAGGTGCTCAGGAAGTTATTTGCTGAAGGCAGGAATAAGATCAGCAGAGTTCTCGTGGGCACCGATGATGTCTAGTGGCAAACAGGGCGTTCCAAAAATCTGAGTGTAAGTTTAAGATACTTATGCACTAAGGATCTGGGGACACCCTACAGTAAACCAAAGTAAGAGAGATTGGATTTGGGGAGGTCAACCCTGTCGGCAACTCAGCTCAACTCATCATCCATGCTGCCGGCCTCCCCATGCCATTCACTCTATTTGGGAGTACAAACACCAATGAGAACTAGTCACTGACCTCATAGAAAAGTTAAGTCCGTATACTCAGATTATTTTATTTTCTGACTAATTACTAAAAAGCTTGAGTAACAATGAGTTGGCCTAAGATGCATGTATAACGTATGATTCTATACACAAAATGAGGCACACGGATTTTGCCTCCACTGCCATCTTATAGCAAAACGTAAAAGTTTCAGCTAGAACCTGTCTCATTTTAAATTTTATACTAAATTTCATTTTCTAGTGAGAGTTTTGAGCTAATTATCCCAGTTGTCAATTTCTCCTTGATATGGAACCTTAAAAAGAAAACATTAATTTAAATTTTATCTGCATAATTCAGTGTGAAATATAAACGAACACCACTTGGACATGATGTACAGTGTGGTTTTTACCTGCAACTTAGCCTTCCTTGCACGTGCATTTAAAGATAACATGTGGTATTACCATTATGTATTTTGTATGAGTTAACTACTCCTCCCAAACTACTGGAATGTCGATAAAGATTAACAGCACGACATGGTTTTTAGTGATAATTCCACTAAAAAAACCAACAAGGTTCCCAACACTTAACAATCGCACAGTAAGTTCTGAACGATTCAAGGAGAGCTGATTCCTTGCAGGAAGTGTCCAAAGACCCAATCAACCACTTGACAGGCCTGAAAAGTATCTAGGCAACCCAAGTGTCCCATTATCTGGCCATTCTGTGTCCAGTGATCTCTGCGGGACCTCCTAAGAGTCACAAGCAGAGTTCTAGAGCTGGCTGGGACCCTGACTTGGGAGCATGAACAGGTCTCACTTGGTTTAGGTGGGTGCTGTTCACTTAGCAATCAGAACATGATTCAATGGCACCTTTAAAAAAGTGTGATTATCAAGTCCAACTGCTTTAGGTCTTTAAATGGATGAAAGCATAGGGATAATTTACAATACGCTATAAAAAGGTTAGCCCTCAGCACTGCCTGCAGACAATACCCCTCTGCCCTCTTCCCAAGCTCCGCCTAACATGCCATATTGAGCTTCCAAAGGAATGGCTGAAGACACTGAAATCAATTCTACAACAAGCCTCCTTTGCTCAGATACTGGCAGTGCACTCTTTTGTCATTCGTGGCAAGCTATTTGCATGTCTTTGGCCAACGGAGGAAAAATGAAAAGCAGGGAATCTCTCAACTGTCTGGTCCTGTTTTGACCCATTATCTGAAAAACACTACCTCCCAAACTACTGTCAAAAATAAGACTTGGAACAAATTTGAGTTAATCTCAGAGCATGTTAAAAAATAGTATTAAGATCATGTGGTTCTCTTTGCCTTCCTCAAAAAAAGAGGTCAAATCTGGTATACACGTATGAACAAAACTGTAAGAACAGAAGTCAAGGCCAGAAAAACTGTACTGAAAAATTTTCAATCAAACTCAAGTTGTTTACCATTCCATGCAAACTCACAGGGAAATTGGCTGCTTAATCTTTACATACAAGTGTATTGACTTAAGACCAAAAAAGGCACTCAAATCTGTGTTTAAACAAGCCTAATTAAGTGGGAAATTAAGACAGTCATTTGGATAACTTAAGCCAAAAAATGTTGGGGCCATAATTATTTGGGTATTTCAGTAAAAGCATTTTTGCTTGAATTGTGTGGATAATTATCTTGATTCCCCACTTCACTTTGCATGTGTCAACACGGAATAAATGAACAGATGTTCTTTGAATCACTGAATACATTCATATTCAGTCAGCAGTTAGGAGCATATTTAAGACATTTTTTTTCTTCAGCTGACTACCGTTTCCTAGAAATGTTTCTAAGAACAAGGTAAGAAGTAAGAAAGGCATTTTACAGCAGAATTTGACTCATTATTACAGTATGAAGTACTGTGAGATGTGGTTAAGCACTGATAAGTTTATTTCATACGCCAAATCAAAAGACGGTCAAAATATGGAATTTTACATTATATTCACCAATGATGCAAAATCCGCTGGAATAGTAAGCCATAATCTGACAAGAAGTCAGTCTAGAAATTCCATCACTCTGATTTCACTTGGTCATCCAACTGACCACCATCCAAAAAAGAGCACTGGAAGCACCCAGCTCCCTATTTTATAACATACTTTCCCATTTTCTAATGTGCACCCATAAATTCTTACGGAAGTTCCTGAGTCACCCGTGTGAACTGTTTCCATCATTTAATAGGTGAAAGCCAGATTTGGGAGGCTGCCCCAGAAACAGTCTACATAAGAATTTTAAGCAACACTTAGGAGTCAATGAAACACGTCAGTGTTACATTATAATCTAACACTTTAATTAAGCGAACAAAGGGAACTTGTGGACGCTGAACACACCAAGGGCCAAAGGGTGAGTTTACAAAGGGCGAACGCCCTCTAGCAGTACCTTACCTTGAAGCCAGTCTCTGAAGTAGTGCAGCCACATTTTGGGAAGCTGTTTATTTTCTTCCAACATGACATACTTCACGCTGCTGAAACTCTTGTGAAGGTCGTAGAGTAAGTGCTGGATATTTGGGTAGTCTGCTTTCTGGGTGACTATATACATGTTGTAGAAAGAAAAGTATTTGAACTGTGCAGCAATAAAGTCATATTCTCTGGTTTCCCGAGGCACAATGTCTGTAAGGTCCAGGCCATCGCGCACTCGGGTGGTCCCATAAAGGCTGACCCCCAGCAAGCCCAGGAAAAGGAAGATCACCACGACCTGTAACACAGTAAAAGGCACAAGATCAGAGTCAGAGGATGGGATCGACTCTCCCTCAACAAAAGCAAGCTGTTTGGTTTAGACCTCACTTTTATCACCACAATGGCCTGGATGCAGCATGTAGGGGTCATTCTCCCGCAGGGAAAAACAAGTAATCATAGTAAGCACATTTTAAAAATAAGCTCATGAAGAATGAAATGTTTATAATGTAAGAAGTTGAACTAAATTCACAGAAGCACTTGCTGCATAGAGATTCACTGCTGTAGAAGATGAGCTCATTAAAATGGCCTCACATGCTAAATGGATGGACTCTTTAGAAGGCCTGAAAGAAGCGACACCCAAAGAAGCAACCTGATGAATTCCAAAGGAGACTGTTTTGCCATTTCTTGAAGACAAGAATCTTCTGTTTTGGTAGATTACCTTGGCTTTTGGTTTCAAGAGAAAAGGAGCATAGTGTTTCTCGGCAAAAGATGAAAGTGTCCACTTGGTGCAGGGGGGCTCAAGGCAGTGAAGGCTGGAGTCCGAGAACTGGGAAAGCAGATCCCTCGTGGAGCTGGTGCTCTCGGGGCTCTGGCAACTGAGGGTATCCTGGGTCATGGTGATGGGCTGCACGGAGATCTCAGAGCGTGGTTCAGCAGTGGTATAGTACACATGCGTGTGGGGGTCGTACTCTGTGCGAAGCTGTACTGTGGACTGCATGGTGATCTGGGTTTCGTGGGTGAAGCTGTGGCTGCTGTAGGGGGGCGGGGGGCTGTAGCGGGTGTTATCGTGAGTCTCCGTGTAGGCCTGAGGTTCAACCTGAATCACTCTGCTGACGCAGGGGCTGAGAGGGAAAAATATGTTGCAGTGGTATAACTGAAACAGGGAAACAAAGTGCTTTCATTTTTGCCAATGACTGACAAGATCCATTTTACATAGCTCTGATTTAGGAGGAAAATATCGTACTGCTCAACTTCACACATGTCACCTGATTTAACCATCTGGACATAGACACTAGTAAGTCAAAGGAAGCCAAATGGATGGCTGAACCTGAATTTGCCTGACAAAATCAAGTTACACGCTGATGAACCCCTTCAAAGCATAATTCCTGAAAACTGCCCCAAAACACCCCCCCTCAATCCCACAACACCCAAAGGGCTGTATTTTTTCTGGATGGTTGGTTTTCAAACCTTTGTTCTGCCTGAATCCATACAGATATGACACACTCCTGGTAATCAGCAAAACTGATCCACAGGAGAAATAATGGCCATGCACATCACAACCCTGGGGCTGTGATTGCGTCTTCTGTTGGCAGGGGCGGGGCAGAGGGGGCGGGGAGAGCCCCAGTCTTTCAATATCCCTAAAAAAGCATCCTCCGTCCATTATCTCCTCTGCCTCCATCACGCTGGTACAAGCCCTGTTGATTACATTTTCTTCCAAGTCCACAGACTAAAGACATCTCTAAACCCTACCACTTTGTACCCAACAAATAAAAGTCACAGCAGCCAGAAATTGTACCTTGTAAAACAGCAGAAAATATCCAATCTCCTGTCTTCCCGCCGATACAAATCCATGCTGAGAATTGCAGGAAAAATTAGCAGAACCATAGCAAAATTGAATACCACTACTACAGCCGCCTAGAAGCAGGGGAAAAAAAAAAAAAAAAAAAAGCAGAGGTCACCAATATGCCAGAGGACTGCTCTGAAAATAAAGATGTTTTAAACAACACCTTTCTGGGCGACCTGTGTGGCTCAGTCAGTAAAGCATTCGACCTCGGCTGAGGTCATGATCTCACGGTTTGTGAGTTCGAGCCCCACATTGGGCTCTGTGCTGACAGCTCAGAGCCTAGAGCCTGCTTGGGATTCTGTGTCTCCCTTGCTCTCTGCCCCTCCCCCGCTCATGCTCTGTCTCTCTCTCCCAAAAATAAACAAACATTAAAAAAATTTAAAAAAATTAAACATCATCTTTATAAACACTTCAGTAAGGAAATGAAAGAAAGTTGAAATAGATGTTGGAGTTTCTCATCATTTTGCTTCTCTTCCATCATTAAGAGACCATCTGACTAGAACAGGCCCCATCGTTCTGATCCTTTCCATCTCTTAGAATTTCACGAACCCATGATGTACAAACACAGGAATGAAATGAGTGTCTTGGTAGCAACCTAACCAAACCAAATTTACAAAGGCAGAATACAGAATATACTTGAGATGTTTTAATTTAAAACAAACGTTCCCCTTTCAGAACATTTCTAAGAGTTTCACGCAACTCTGATTTTATACTTAGAATATTTATATGTAAAGTGGATTGGGTATATCAAAATGTCACCTTTAAAACATGAAATAAAATTTCAAACACATCCCCTGAGGTTTTTAATAGGCACATTCCAAATAGCCTCTGGAGCAGCCTGTGGGGTATGTGAGCACAGTAACATAAAAGGTCAAGGAGAGTAAGGCAGAAAGAAATTCCTGCGTGTGATTATAGTATGCAGAATAAATAAGTACAGATTCAAAAGTCACTCCATAACCTAGAATAAACATGGGGCTAGATTCTGTAGTGCTTTGGCAAATCTCCTGCTGACCTAGTAAAAATTACACAATTGGGCTGTTAATAGGGGAAAGTCAACAGAGGACAGTTGAAAGGGCTCTCCCCTTCAGAAAAGCGTGGAAAGAAGCGGCACAATAAAGAAAAAAAGCAACTGGAATGCTAAGTAACCAAGAAATCATCAGAAAATTTTTTGCAAATTAAAAATTCTTAGGAAGCTTTCTGAAGAACTACTTAGTTCTAAAACGTTCTCCAACTGGGTAAATCTCCAGCTGAGAAAAGAAAACCTGACTGATTATAACTGATACCTAACAGAATTAGAAGAGAACTTTGCAAAAAACTTTTCATAGTAATTGTGAATTTATGCTCAAGGCGAGAGAGCAAGTGTAAGTTCTGGAAAGGGACCTTCAATAATTTATTCCCTGTCAAGTCTACAAAACCAAAAAATTATCAAGTCTTCTGCTAAAAATTACATAACTTCTCTCTTCTTAGTCTGCTTTGAGATTCCTCATCAACTCAAAACATATGAAACCTGTGGACTTAACCACTCTAATGTATGGAAGGTCAGACTTGTTTTAATAAGCAAATCACTATTTTGCCTGGAGGATTCATCCAAGAGGCAAATACTTTAAAAAGAAAAGGCAAGGTACTGAGCTGGGTACTAAAGACAAAAAGAGAAATAAGAGAAAATCCTGGTGCTCTCCAAGGACCGACACAGCCAGACCCTTAAACAAATTATGATTCAGGCTGATATATACAGTAGTAAAAGCTTGCACAGGGTTTCAGAGCAGCTCAGAGGAGGAAAGAACGTGCAGGTGCGGGTGCGTGTGGGGATGGCGGGCAGAGGGTGGTCAAGGCAGGTACTTGGGAGGTGTAGAAGACAAAAATAGGACTCTGAGGGGCAAGGAGGAAGGATGTACCACGTGGAGGAAACTGACAAGTGGTGTCTGAGGGGGACACGTAAAATTCTGTGGAGGGAAAGAGAAAGGAGTAAAAGGGGGAGTAATGAGAGACCAGGGAATTAACACATGATTCATCCGGTCTTCACAGCAACCAGGTCAGCCATTATTACTGCTGTTGACACTATTACCTAACAGAGAGTCCGAGGTGCAGAGGATGGTCACCTGCCTCAGGTTATGGAGTAAACAGAATTTAAATACAGGCTTGATGTCAAAGCCCTCAGCCTGAGACCTGGGAGTTCTTGTCACCTGGTCACCTCCTGAGGGGATGGATGCAGGCGGGGTTAGGACTCCTGACCAATCTGACCACAGGGGTGCTGGGAAGAACGGATTTGATTCGCAAGGAGATTTTTCAGGAAAATTCAGTCCCAGAGGTGGAATCCCTTCAGCTTTTCTTTCTATGATAGGCATGTTCAGAATTCAGGGGTGGAATGCAGATTGAACACTCTGGGCCTCACTCTGGACAGAAGTTCCTGAGGATGAGGAACGCAAGTGGCCCAGGTGCTCTGGGCCGAATGACACCGATGCTTCCACAGTGACTGTGGAACACATCTGGTAACAGCCATATCCACTGGAGGAGTCTGTGAGGGAAATGAAGAACCCCAGAACTCCAAAGTGTAGCATCTCGCCCATGCTTACTGTCAAGTGGCATATTACATACACAGGTAGCACATATTCTGACAAGAAAACGACACAGTTTCAGTGCCCTGTTCAAGTGCACTAAAATAGTAAAAATAAATAAATAAATAAATAAATAAATAAATAAATAAATAACTGCAAGGTCTCTCAGCAAGGGACACGTGTCATCGCTGGAGCAAAGGGGAGTTTAAGAAATTGTAGAAAATCTGAAAAGATGATGGGGATGATTTGCACTGTCAATCAATTCTAATTCCAGTGCTTAAGGGAAATGTCCCCATCCTCCGTGTTCCACCCTGCCCCCTGCAACGCACCCATGGTGGCCTTGTTGCGACACGGAGACAACTGGGCCCTGCCTAGGGGGGGCCCTCATTGAAACCCTCATACTATCTGGAACAATAAGACATTCTGTTCTGGGAGTTTTCACTGAAGAACAAACACCACTCAGTTACCAGCAAAGCCCAGTGCGGGGCACTGGTTACCAAAGCCACTGCTTTCTGGCACAGAGGTGGTATTTGGACAGATGGATGGACATTGACAAGGAAGTCTAAGATGGTTTCTTTGGGGAAAATTTTTCTATTTATTTTTGTAAAGTTAGACAATTGGAAAATTTCCATAGGGAAAAATCCTAAATTAACATGGACTTATTATTAGACCGAACCACTGTAGAGCTCTCTCTTTTGAGGCTTAATCTGTAGTATCCTGAAAATATAAACACAAATGAATACCCAGAGGCACAACTTAATGTTATTCACTAAAAGAAAGAGAAGAAGCTACCTAATGGTCGATTTTGAATGTCAGTGTATTTAAAAGGAAACCAATGTAAATTTCTGATGGCTACTGCAAAACACATTCTCTCTCTTTTCTTTTTACATTATCTTCTTTTTTCTTTCCTTTTCTTTGCTTTTGTTAGTTTTTTGACAGAGCATGAGCCAGTGCTATGGCGGAGCCAGTCTTTAATAAATGAAGACTCCTGGAAGTCTTCAATTTTCTAAAGTGGTACCCCAGTGGCTCAGAATAGAAATACAAAACTCACAGTACTCCTCTCTTCTTGGTAAGGTGCTTACCTTGGGAGAATTTAGCGCACTGGATTTTCTAAAAGACGTAAGGACAACTCATGTAGCTTTTCAGCACCACACCATAGGATATCATTAAAGGAGAGTATGTCTTGATGAATCATCAGTGTATACTGAGAGAGGAGAGGAGAAAATGAGAGACACACACAAGAAGAAAAGAAGGAGTGTGAGGCAGAGCAGAAATAAAGAACAGTGAGAAAAAGGCAAGCAGAAAAGGAGAGAGGTTGGAGACAGGGTCCCACTGTCCAAGGAGTATAACAATTTTTCAATACTAGAATCTGCTCTATATGTAATAAGAACGGAAGACAAAATGCGGGGGCGCAGATGCCCATGCAAAAAGGCATTCTAGAACTTTGGTTGCACCCATAATTTAGTGGCAATGTTCACTCATCTTCCACATTACTGAGCACTTATATTTTCATTTTCCTGTGCTTTGGTCATTAAAGGCTTACCTTTATTCATTAATTCACTTACTGCTTCTATTTTTATATATATTTTTGTAATAAACCCTTTTTCTTTTGGGGGTGGTGGTCATAGTGACTGGTATAAAAATCTTTTTTCATGTCTTGTCTTACACTAAATATTAAGTAAGTCTAGCATCCCAAATGCAGTAGCATCATTACTTGCTTAGGTCTTTATTAGCCATTAGTGAAGTGAAATTCAAATATGAAGACTACAGAAGAGCGAAGCGTGTTGACAAAGTATAAAGAGAAACATAATTTATCATCTGTCCGTTTCTCTTCCTGGTCACAATCACCTTTTGGTGATTTACAAGAGTAAAGCAACATGAAGACGACGGACGTAATAAGGCTTAAAAAGTGACACCAAAGGTAGTTTCCTTTAAAAACCTGGCCATCTCATAAATTACATATCACACTGTAAGAGAAAAAGAAAGATAAAATTTGAATTTAATTCACAAAACTGCAATAACGTCTTTGAGACATCAAAACCCAAAACCATCTCGGGCTCAGGAAGGCCGCATCTCAAACTGGGCAGTGAGCTTTCACCTGCTGTGCTGATCGATTTCCGGATCCCTGGGGGCTTCAAGCAGCTGAAGGGCGATACTGGCACTGCAGGCCAAGCACAGAATGGACCATTGCTGTGGCCCCAGCCCAGGGAGCTCTCCATTCCTACCGTTCACATAAGCTGGCTCTTTGTTCAAAAAATATCTTGGTGCTTTGAAAGGGCCTAGTTTGGAAGGAGAACAATGCAGGAGCCAAACTGCTCCGCATAAGGAAGGGAAAGGAATTCTGAGTCTTTTTGTGCAGCCTGAGAGGGGACGAGGAGACCAAAAGAAGGCAGAGGAGAGGACAGAAGAGACTGTGGGGGAACTAGGAGAGAGGTGGCAAGCAAGGGCCCACCAATGAACCCCCTGCAGGCAGAGGGTGGCCAATACATCTGCACAGTGGAAGCTAATACAGCCGGCCCTTGAACAACTAAAGTTGGAACTACACAGGTCCACTTGGAGGCTATTTTCAATAAATAGACTACAGCACTGTAAAAGTACTTTCTCTTCCTTAGGATTTTAATAACATTTCCTTCCCTAGTTTACTTTACTGTAAGAATACGGTATATAACACATGAAACATAAAATATGTGTTAATTGACTGTTTATGTTATCAGTAAGGCTTCCAGTCAACAGCCGCTATTAGTTAAGTTTGGGGAGAGTCAAAAATTATATGCAGGGGCGCCTGGGTGGCTCAGCAGGTTAAGCATCAGACTCTTGATTTTGACTCAGGTCATGATTGCATGGTTGTGAGATTGAGCCCCATGAAGGGTTCTGCGCTGGACGTGCAGCTTGCTTAAGATTCTCTCCCCCTCTCCTTCTGCCTCTCTCTCTCTCAGAAAAAAAAAATGTTATATGTAGATTGGACTGCAGGAGTGGGGGAGGATCTGCACCCATTATAACCCCCATGTGTTCAATTCTAAGTGATCACCTAGCCTGGTCTATACTGCAAGCTCGTCTTCATAGTCAATGAAGTGTGTTCTGTACAACTGCCTTGTGTTGAGGCTGCTTTAGGGAAATAGACAGAGGGTGGCATGTTGGGGTAAGCACAGAAACCGAGTGGGATTTCGAAGCAGGGATGGCCAGAAGCTGGCCGCACTGTGGATGAGACCAGAGGACTTCTGGATATCTGGAGCAGGGGCTTCCTGGCATCCTATATGGAGCAGCTCTGGTGTCATTTTAGTTTAACTGTAAAGGAAAGAGCCGCTCCCTAAGGCACCAGGTCTTGAGGACACCCAGGCCACAGGCATCTGGGCTACGGGACTAAAAGGAAGGGAAGAACCCTGGGCTGTATTTCAGGGGGACTGTGAGGGTTATGGCTTAAAGAAGCACCCACCCACACGAGCTCCATATGGTACATGCTACAGTAGTACTGGAAGCGTGTTAATGGAGAAAAGTCAATGTGGGATGCTCACCATAGGTTTCATCACTGGAGACTCACCTGTAGAGAGAACGCCCGCAGAGCGGGAATCGGGATCAATGCGGCCATGAAGAAGGCAGTGACATTGCTGATGGATGTGAGGGCTACGCTGGCTCCCGTGCGCTTGAGGCACTCCCCAGTCCTGTCCTGAGCACGAGAAACCACAGTGCTGAAAACTGCACAGGACAGGGTGCCCTCAGAGCACAGACCGTGTGAACAATTCACATACATGACAAAGTAAGACAGCAGAGAGTCGATAATGCTGACATTGGGGTATAAGAAAGAAAGGGCAATCTCTGCCTTACCCCCTAACACTGGCATTGAGAAAGTTCTCAGGATTATCTACATGGTTATGTGTTGTTCACGGCTCTGACATCCAAAGCACAGAGCTGCAAGATAATGATTTAAGTAAAATTTTCAGATTTAAAAGGTGTGGGGGAGGGGCACCTGGGTGGGTCAGTCAGTTAAATGTCCTCACTTGATTTCAGCTCAGGTCATGATCTCAAGGTTAATGAGTTGGAGCCTCACACTGGGCCGTGTGCTGAAGGTGTGGAGCCTGCTTGGGATTCTTTCTCTCTTTCTCTCCCTCTGCCCCTCCCTCGATTGCTCTCTCTCAAAATAAATACACTTGAAAAAAAAAAAAGGTGTGGGGGAGGGTGTGATGGGGACAAAGTGAGACACACACACACACACACACACACACACACACACACACACACACAAAACAGAAAAGCAAATTTGGGCCTTAGAATAAGTGTTCTGAGATTCTTCTAATTTCTTTTACTTATTTAGAGCCAGTACCACGTCACTGACTTGGGACTGAAATATTTATTGGGCCAGATTACAGAAAATTAGAGGACAAAAACTCAAGAACAGAGGGGAGTTTGGCTGTCCCCAAAGCTTTCTTCTTTTTCTTTTCTATTACCTCAAAAGGGATTCTTTTATTCTGTCCTGTTTCACTAAATGCATGTGCCAGAAGGAAAACATCATCCACACCAACACCAAGAGCAAGAAATGGCAAAACCTGCGGCAAAAACAAAGGGCAGCAGATTAGATGTGTGAAGTCCAATTCTGACCACTCCCGAGCCCTTGAAAACATTACCCCCAGAGCACCCCCCCCACCAAGTTCCCCAAAGGACAGCTCACACCATTGAATCTAGTTTTCTCTGAGGCTTAAATCCCCCAGATCGAGCTGTTTTAGCGCACAGGAGATCTTGTGCATTTCTATTTCTAAGCTCCGTTATATTTTTTAAAATTAATAAATGAGAAAGAATCTGACTCATGGAAAGCAGCAGATCTCAGAGCATGAGCCCTGGACCGGCATCACTGAGAAGTGATGACTGGAAACTCTGGGGGTGGAGCCGGGCAGTCTGAGTTGTCCAAGCCCTCCAGGTGACTCTAGCAAACACCTAAGTTTGGGAACCATGGCTCTAATAAATGGTCTTAATTTCACTGATAAGTGAAGTGCCTCAACCAAGCAACAAGCCCACTCAGACCCTCCCCCCCCCCCCCCCCCCCCGGCCAAGAGCTCCACTTTGAGGCAGCAGCCCCCTCCCCCGAAGTGTGGCATCTTGGTGGCAAAGGACGGAAGACTCTTTAGGTGACAGGGACACATAGGAGGCCGCAGGGCTAAGCCTGGGGAGGAGTGTTTGTCAATAAATAGTGGATGGATGTCTCCTTTAGTACCTGAGTTGTTGCAGCGTTAAAGGAAATCCCGATCAATGAGCACAGGCCCAATCCTGCAGCCACTGACAGTGCAACCAACAGGACGCCAGCCAGCCCCACGGCACCCTGGGACTTGGAGCAGTCCCAGCGCAGCATGGTTAAACAGGCATAGGCAAGCTGCGAGCAGAACCACAGGGTGGGGGGCAGGTGAAGGAACAAGGGGGGATGGGGGGCGGTGGGGGGAGACACAAAACAAAAGCCAAACATTAGAATGTGTAAGGATTCTAATGTTTTCCCCCACCCATCACCCCAAATCAAAAAGTAGAACTTATTGAATCCAACAACAACAAAAAATTTACATTACAGACATCACATGAAATGATATGAGTCAGAGATGGGCAAACTACAAATGGGAGAAAACGCTTTACACGACCACTTTTGAAACCGTTATGAAGCAGAGCTCTCTCTGTCTTGGATGCACGTGTGTGTTAAGAGCAGTTAAAAAGCAGGAGCGGTCATGGAAAGATAAAAACTAAAAACCAAACCAACCGCCCCATCCCCCAGGAGAACTGAATTGACTGTTACCATCAGTAAGTAGCCACTGGCCACTCGGATGACACTGACATCAGAGAAGGACTTGAGGATGTCGTCCAGGGTCGTCGTGGTAAAGGAAAGCACCTTCTGTGTGGAGTTTGGGGCGACACTTTGATGAACTACCTGTGGTCACAACATAAGGATAAAGTCCGACATGGAATTAAAGCTTCAATGGGCTTTGACAGCACAGATCTTGGGGGACATGCCCCCTCCACTCAACCCTCACTTTTTTCTGATGCATTAAAGAGTTCTACATGATCCAGGTTTGAACTTGGACTAACATGAAATGACCCTGGGCCTGGAACAATGAAGGCCATTACTAATCAGGTGAGAATCTGGTGCTGCGGTGAGCCAGAATCCTTGAAGCCCACTCCAAGCTTTATTTACTCCACCTATTCACCTCTCTGCCACTGTACAACTGATCTGTGGGTCCCCTCGGCTCCCCACTAATCTAAAACAACTTATTCCTGTGGTGACTCCTCCCCACTTTGTTTGCTGGCCATTTTTAAAAGGTCACATGCAGCTCAGCAGAGGTCACTGCTTGGGAAACAAAGGCCAGCTCCTGTCATATGACCTAACCAAGGGGACTGCAGCTGTGAATAGATTCTATGCCTTGCTAATGTTTTCCAGACACCTTTTCTTGCTAACCAAGTGTTGTTGTTGTTGTTGTTTTAAACACTGTTATGCCTTAGTTCTGGAGTTCACAACTGGTTACTCAGAATATTTCAGGCATCCCAATTAGAATTAGCATCACCCAGACATTAAGATTTTCAATGTCTATCTAGGAAAGGAAGAAAAGTTTCCATCCCACCAAGTACCCAAAATGACAATTTGCTTTAAAAATAAATTCTAATGAAAAAAAAATCTTTTAAAACATTGCTACAATGAAGTATTTAGTAACTAAGGGGTTTGTACCCAGATTCAAAGGTAGGCGTCGGAATGCTGGCGATTTACCTCCACGTACGTCCTCTGCCAAGCCTCCAGGATGGCTGCTGCCTTGTCCTCGTTCCAGTTGATGTGTGACACATACTCGTACCCCTTGAAGTGTTCGTACATTTGCTTGGGAGTCATTAACTGAAACATGGTCTGCAGGGCATGGGCACTGTGATGGGTGGTAAAGACACAACATCAGCATTTCCAGGAAGTAGTTCTCACAGCTTAGAATCACAAACAAGCACCCCCAACTCACTTGTGGCCATTCTCTCCTTCTATGTGAGCACATGTTTCCATTAAACAGGGCCTGATGGTTGTTTTATTTAATAGATTGATGTACCATATTAAAGGTGTAACCTTACGAACCTTTTACAGATATACCCCGAAATTAAATTAATAGGCAATTTCCTTTCTCAGTTTCTATTCAGTGAAACAGGAAGGGTCGGGGAGTAGATAGCTTGACCAGATATGCTGGGCTCAGCGCTGCATGCTTGCCTGTGCAGAAATCCCAGACGACGGCTCTCCCAAGGGACAGATCTCAGACGGAGAGCCTGACGCTTGCCGGAGCAGAGTCCGCGAGTGCACAGAGGATCATTCTTGTTTAGCTGTCACAGCATTTCACCCCACTGGCTACGACCAATGTTTTCTGCCCACTTTACACTTGTCCTGATCTTCTACCTGACAGGTCTTCTAAAAACCTGTAGTCACTAACTAGAGTCTCAATGAAAACAACAAATCTCCTCTTGAAAAATTCCCCACAAGGTGTTCTTTCAAGCTGGTCTGGTCCAGTAATATTTCCTAAGATTCTATTACACCAGGCGGCTAGCTAGGATAACAGTTAGGTATTAATGCAAATACACTTGCAGATGTCAGAAGGGAAGTGGTTTCTGAGGAAAGGACAAAAAATAGACGGCTTGGATTTTTCCTCCATATGTTGGATTACCTGACAAGCTTCCCAGTGCTATTCTTGACTGTGCCACCCACAATCAGTTCCTCCTGCCAGTGCATATACTTTCTGGATAATCCATGACATCCACCGTTCAAAACAAGGGCCACATCAAGAGGCTAAAATAAAAAGACAGCCACATAATTATGGGAATCAGTAGGCAGGTCACATGCCTTGTTAAAATCCAGTGCTTTAAGGGCTTGTTTGTTTCAGAGAGAACATTAATAACAAGGCTAATGAGAGGCGTATGGCAAATCTTACAGCAAAATTTAGCTCTATAAACAAACTTAGCTCCATAGACAAAAAAAGTCGTTGAGAATCAAATCTTAAAAATGAAAATAATAGAACTCCAAATGGGGGAAAGACATCAAGTTTTTCTCTTTCAGGGAAGAATCGAGGACTGTACTCACTTTGGTTGCATTTTTGTTGGGAGCTGTGGCAGGGCAGTCTGGATCAGCCGGGTTGAGGCAGGGCCGGTCCATGTAACCATGACCAACTTGGGCCTTATTCAGCATTTCCTCCCAGCTGTCCACTTGATAGTTTATTTTCTTTAACTCTTCTAGGAATTCCAAAGGGTCAAAGTTTGTCCACTGCAAAGGAGGCTTACCTCTGTGAAAGAAATTAGGAGGCGAGACCATGAAAGGAGGCTTCCAAGCCTCTTTTCCAAGCCTCCAAGACGGCGTATATTGTATATATTGTGTCTGGATTGCATGAGGCTTTCTGGTTGTGCTGCAATTCTGGGACCCTGGCATACAAAATAAATGCCCCTTTCCAGTGTATCTGTATGCAAACCTGAGTCAGGAAAGTAATTCATGAACAAAAATGCCAAGCAGAGAGCTTGTAAATTAATGAAGCCATCAAAGAATCTTTACTGGCTGATATGTCATATTTAATACCTACTTCAGAATTAGCCAAAGGGCACTTTCTAGCAAAAGACTGAGATCCAAAATTAGGGGGGGTGGGGGTGGGTGGGAGAAGGAATCACAATGTCAAATTAGCACTTGCCAGCCTAATAAATGCTTTGTAAATGTCATCAATCAAAATATTTGATCTCCATTACCTTTAATAATCCCATACTTATGAGCTCTCTCTGACAGCCTGGCAGTCGACCCCGAAAGCCCCCCGCTGCCTCTGCCATCACCACCATCAAGGCCACTTCCCCCCACACTCACTTTTGAATTTGTGCTGTTGACAGACCAGAAAGGCTTTTGGCTGCCTGTTATGTGGTTCAAACCACACTGTAGCTGCTTAACCAGGCTGAAGTCATTATTCAGAATCTCCCAACCAGAAAACACAAAACCCCTTATTTCCCATCTAAAACTGTACACTGAAGGTCAGGGTATGGCCACTGCAAATTGCTTTTGCAGATATGTGCAAGCTAGGACAGAAACAATAACCCAAGCACGAACTCTTGCATAATTAACTGAAAATGTCTACACTGATTAACAATTATTCCTTAAATGACGTGGTATGTATAATATCCAACTGCTAAACTGTGAAGCATCCCCTGCCACGGCCTTCAAAGATAGCGGATTTCCCCCTTAAATGCCATTAATGTGATCCAAAGAAAGGTTAGTATTTTACTTCACAGGAAGATCTTGAACTTTAACTCAATATGTTTAATTCTGACATGCACGCACTAATAAATTCTCTGCTTAAAAAATAAACTAAACCTATGGAAGGGCTTGGTCAGCAAAACTGCAAATATCTTATTAAAGAGTTAAAAATCATACATACTCTGAAATAATTTGCATTTTATTTGCATATAAATAGGTTGGTAAAAGTGAATGAAATTTAATGATGTCTTCAGAACTTTTTTTTTTTTTGAAAAGAGGAAAAACATTCTGCTAAAGTCCCCTCTCCCCCAACTATTCACTCAAAACATGCCCATGGAATCTCAATGTTTTTATTTCTTGTTCAAAACTGAAACAGAATAAACAATGATGAAGTAACATCACAGAAACCTTCTAAAATTCAGAAATCAGACATCAGAAAATGATATCACATACTTACAGTAGGTACGCTGTCCCAGATTGTAACTTTGCCCCTTCCCAGAAGCAATCCAAAGGTGTAATAATTAAACAAGGGTAAAGATATTCTATTATCTGTCAAAGTTAAAAAAAAAAAAAAACAAAAATAGGCCACACATTAGGCTAATGCATAGCATTGAGGAATTTTTGAGAATTGTATGCAAAAAAAGAAAATATACCTGATCCATGTAACCTGTTTCTGTGATAAGTTCTCCAGATTTGTAACACAAATGTTCCAATTTCCACTGCCTGTTAAAATAGAAAGGAGAGACAAACATTTCTCACTGTAATAAAGTATGGAAATCCATGCAAAATCAGGACAACAGAACATATAGAAAGAACTGCAATTTTGATCACTTTTAGGTATCTGTCAAAACGAACACAACTTTTGGCAAGTAAAGACTCAACAAGCTTAATTTAATGAATAGATAATACTCAATTGTAATTAACATGTGGGTGTTTATGTAAATGAATGCTACCAAAGTACTTGAAAAGTCCTGTTTTCTTAAGTGTTCTCCCAATAATCTTGTTTACGCCATTATCTGCTTTTCTACATACACTGAACAACTTCAGGGCAGATAATTCAGTTGAATTATCACAAATTCAAAATACGTGGAGACTAATTAGTAAGGTTTATAATGTATTAACATATATTTAGGTGGGAAAACGTAACTGACTCATTTTTACTGGCAGTTAACGTCCTTATTAACAGACAGTGTTCCAAACGAATTCTGCTCTGAACCATGACGGCTGTAAACAGCATTGCCAGGTAGACAGATTTCCTACTTTACAGTTTTTTATTCTTATTCTATAGAAATGTTATTAAATATACTGATCACCAATTATCTCTATTATCTATCATCTATCTATAGAATACTAAAGAACTCTGACATCTCTAGAAAAATGCTCTATAAGCACATGCCTTTCCAAGTGTATCAGGGAATTTAACTTGAAAAAAGAAGAAATTTGGAAAGTATAGGGATGGGAAATCCAAGAGAAAAAAATTTTTTTGAGTCTCTCTAAATTGCTCTAATTTATTTATTCATCTCCTTTTTCTTTTTTTTTATTGGTCACCCAAAGGAATGTTCTGGACTTAGCCCTCTTCCCTGTGGAACCTTCGCATCTATCCCTCAGGGTCCTCACTGAAATGCCACACCTTCCCACTAGGCTTTTTTTTTTTTTTTTTGCCCAGGGCTATTGAAAATGACCCCTTTCTCATGAACCACAGAATACTGCTGGTCTGATCTGTTTGATAAATGGAGCACCTGGACTTGGGAGTATCTGTGTTTGGCTTCGTACATGCCCATCTATGGTGTGATACTTTCCTCTTTCTAGCTAGACCATCAGCTCCTAATGCAGGGCCCAAGTTATCCATCCATCCTTCCATCCACTCACCCACCCATCCACCCACCCACCTACTCATGTATCTATGTGTATGTTTATATTGAACTCCACATAGCATCAACACAGACCATCTAGCCTGAGTAGGTTGTCAATATCACTTGATCAGTGAACTCATTTACACTTGCTTGAGACGTCATGGCTGTGCCTTAAAAAAGCCCCTGGGCTTGGAGCCAGAAGGAAGGGTTTGAAAACTGTCTCTAGTGTTTAAAAATTGTATGAACTTGGACAAATGGTCCAGTTAATCTAATTCCTGGTTTTCTTGTCTAAAAAATGAGATGGGTTTAACTAGGTGTTCTTTAAAGCTCATTCCAACACATAAAAGTTCTCTGGTTCCATCTCAGATTAAGAATATAATTTCATTGTACAGACACTCACATCTCCTTAAGTGTCTAAGTGACAAGTCCTTCAAGGTAGGGTCCCATTGTGTTAAGAATGGGTCACAGCATGCTTTCAGTGGCCCTGGAACTTATTTATTTCCAAATTCCCAGCAGGGCCTCTACTTGAAAGTTCTGCAAAACTGCCCTGGGGAGTTGCTTCCACTGCAGAATGGGAGGGATGTGCTGATAAGATTGGGGATGTGCTCACTAGCCAAGTTTGCTTGACAAGAGTGCTAGAATACCTCCTTTTCATACATTATATATCTCGTTCTCAGAACCTCCTGAGGATAATAGACCACACTTGATCAGTAACTGACTTTACAGATGAGGAAACAAGAGCATGTCAAAGATATGTGACTCATGCTGGACCTTAGGGTGCTGCCTCTAGCTAGATGGGTCTTAGAGACAATCCAGTGAAGACCATGGGGAGTGGAGGTTACCGTAGCAGGGACAAGTACAGATTTTCCTTTTATTTTCTCCCTTCACTCTCCCTGGCCTCTGAATAGGTGTACAGTGGCACTTCCTCACCTCCCCTGTGAAAAACTGTGTCATCAACCAGTCAGTTAAGAGGTGAGGGACAGGTTGGGGTTAGGCAAATGCCAACTGAGTAAGCAGTCCCCTGAAAACAGGGTTTAGTGACAGTCATCCCAATAGTTCAGGGAGAAGATCCAGTTCAAATGTATCAATCCAGGCAGTTAGTCAATCAACAAATTCTGATCTAAATGCTGGGGGTGGAAGAATGGACACGATGTGGTCCCTGCCCTGAATAACGCACTGTTTAAATAGAGAAGAAGGACTGTCAATTTTGTTCCAGAACTCTTCATATGCTTTTATTATATCCACAGCACTGTTAAGTTAGTTTTGAAGCTAAAGGGAAATATTTTGTGAGGCTGTATTATAATTCCACCATATCTGCCTACCCATCAGTAAGAATTCACCATAGTGACTCAACCGCTATATGCTTTGTGACACATGCTGTCAATATCTGTAGTGAATACAAAGTAACCATACGTAAAGTCTTTCATTTTTCTCATTCCTTTCAATTTTTATTCATGTTTATTTATTTTTGAGAGAGAGAGCGTGAGTGGGATAGGGGCAGAGAGAGAGGGAGACAGAATCCGAAGCAGGCTCCAGGCTCTGAGCTGTCAGCATAGAGCCTGATGCAGGGCTTGAACCCACGAACCACGAGATCATGACCTGAGCCGAAGTCGGGCGCTTAACCAACTGAGCCCCACCCAGATGCCCCTCTTTTCTGTCTTTTTGACTAAAGGCAATTCAAAATGTAACTGCTCCAAAAATATCTTAAGCAGGAAAGATCCTCAGAATGGCTGTATAGCCACCCAAATGGCTGCTTGAAAACTCATACTCATTTGGGTATATAGTGCCAAGATACTTAGTGAAAATACATTATAACGTATTTGATCTGTTACCAAACTCTAGAAATGAAATTCAAGATTTAAGAAAATCCCACTTATCAGAAAACTACTTGAACACTGGAAGCATATTTCCAGCACAACCTTATTTAGTAAAACCAGCCACTTCTTCCCGCCACCTTACCTGTTGTACATATATACATGGACTCTGCTGGCCTGGAGGGCGGAGTCCAGGTGTTGTCGGAGAGCTTCTGTGGTCAGGACGTTAGCACCTTCTTCTTTCGGGGTCTGAATCATGAGCTGAGGATTAAACATAGCCTCCTCTCCAATCTTCTGGCGAGTATAGTTTAATTCGCGACTTACTCGTCCGCCAACTGACAAACATGTACAGGTTTCAATTAGAACAGAAATATCCCTGTGAATTCATGTTCTGTTATCTCACTAAGAGGTACAGGATACAGGATAAATTATCTCTGGTCATGAAAATACAGGGCTGATGTTTGGGGGATAACGTTCACTTTATTATTACTGGCAATGTTCATTTCACCAATTAAAAAAAAAAAAACACGGAAAAAATACTAAGGCCATGAACAACTGTCCTGTCTGTTGCATATGCAAACCTAATGCATACGTGCTTTGTGCACCTTCTAACTAATGTGCCATATGTATAAAGGGGGAAGGGGAAGGAAAACATGAGACACCTTTTCCTTGCAGACCAGACCAAATTCCCCTGTTACAATTTCTTTCACTTGTGTAAACAATGTGAAGGGGCAGCACATTTCAAGATAAATGGCTTCAATTTACACTCTTCTCCTAAATAATCTAGTAAAGGTAACAAGGAAATGTTTCTCCCTGTTGAAAAAGAAACAAAGAAAGGTGGCAAATGTGTGCTCGGCAGAAAACTTGCCAGGAGAAGATAAATAATGTGATTTACATCAGATGTACTTGAGAGGAACCAAATGTCTCAGCTGTGGCCAGGACAGCCAGTCTCTGGATCCTGGCTCTATCAGACTCACCTGGTCAGCATCCGGAAACAAAGGTACCAGGTTCTGAGTTGCCTGTGAGCAGGCAGCCTGTGTTCCAGAAGCTCCCCAGGGATCCTGAACCTGCTGCAAGCCCAGAAGCCTTGCCCCAGTAGCACCGGGCTCTCCAGGAGGCTGGCCACAGTGGGGCATGCTACAGGTGAGGGCAACAAGGTACGCTTTTTGTTTTCTTTCTCAGGTCTTAGGTTATATTTCAACTATGGCTTTAGAATAAGCCAAGCTCAGAATGCTGGACCTGGCTGGGAGGTATGGGGGGCAGGGGGAGGGAGGGAGTGTCACTTCCCAACAGGGTAGGTGTGGGGGGATGCAGTTGGGAGTGCTCTGGAGAGCATGCTTTGATCCAATATGGTCACAGGGAAGGGGCTGTTCCAGAAGGGCCCGGGAGGGCAGGAGAGAGACAATCCTAGAGCAAGCAGCACCCCTTACCCTTCTCCCCCTCCTTACACACACACACACACTCCAAGGCCAGCTGATGAGTCTGAACAGTGAGTCTGAAGAGTTCCTAAAGTCACTGGTAAGTTTCATGTTTACTGGAAAACAGGCCTTCAGCTACAGTGTAGAAAGAGCCTTCAGCAATCATGGTAAGCTTTCCCACGAGGAGGAATCCTTTTTCTTCAAGTTTAGCATTCAAGGACATAAACATTTGGTTTGGGCAAGTAAGGAAGTACTGGGAACAGCGGGCTGTTTAGTTCTCTTGGCATATTTTATAAACAAGGGGGCCGGCTAAAAAGCAAATAATGCCCTCATTAGGAAAGCTAGTCCAGATTCACAGACTGGCAGGATCATGTGTGTGGGTCCACGCAGATGGCCAAGGCCACTGCGGAATACTGTGAGGTGAGGCCCAACATACTGTTGGGTGTGTCCAAGAGGAGAGAGGAGGGGGAGGATGAGGAAGGAGCGGAGAGGGGCAAGGAGAAATGGGGAGGGGCAGAGGGAAGGATATTATCAGTCAGTTACAGAAAGTATTAAGATTCCTTGTGCAGAAAACTTTGACAAATGCCCTGGGGAATTGCCCAGGATACTGCAATCAATTTGAAGTTAAAGAAAGACTACAGGAAAACATAGGAAACTTGCAACAAAGGATAAATTTACATGAAGTCCTAGGCCTTTTCAGGATGCTCTTCTAAAGCTGCCTGCAGGCAGGGTCTGGCTCCTTCTGGCAGGAATCACAATGTATTATTTCAAGCAATTAACTAGAGAACTGAATTAGACTCAATCCACATTCTCTGGAGATAAAAAGGCTGTTTGAGGCTAAAAAGCCAATTATTAGTCCAGAGGTCACTTCTGAAAAGCTACAGACTGCCATGCCAAGATCTCCAAATAGCCTTTTTGAAAAAAAGCTCAACTCCTTCCTTTTTCCTGGCTATATGACATCAATACCCCACACCTATAAATCATTTATATTTCTACCAGCTCCTGAAGCATTGGCACAGCACACGATCCCTCATTCTGCTTACAAAGTCCTACTTCCTTTATTTTTCCTGACGCTTAGAGCTTCAGGTGAATTCAACCATGAGGTAAAAACAAACATCAACAGAGTGGGACCACAGACACTCCCTCCCACCTCTCCTGCTTTATAGCCTCTAACTATAACCGATAAGGTGAGGATCCAAGAGACGAGTACACACAAAAATAGAGATCAAATGCAAGGTTCATGCTCCTGAAAAGAACTGTCTACATCTTCCAGACCAACCTCACATTCGAGCAATTATTTTATTACAGGGGTTTTCAAAAATGATGCTATTTCCTACAAGATATAAAAACGTACCTCAAGGGCTTTATAGTGTCACTTTTTAGATGTTTTAAAATGTATATTTAAAGATGTATATTTTTTAATAAAGGTGTCTATCATGTCTCTGGAACTGAAAATATTTTTTTCTTCCTTCATTTCTTTGCTCTAGTGATAAATGTAATATTTTGCTAATGTGACAATCATTTTCAACCAAGACAAGACTCTCATCATAGGTAGACTGAGCAACTGGAGTTCAAAAACCCTGAATGGCCTCCAGCACCTATGCCGTATCCTACTTTTCAGTAGCGTTCAATTCGGTTTTACATACGACATGGCCATATTTTATTTAACATTCCATCTATTATTTTTGCAAAACTATTTGGTAACTTTTTAAAAAGTTTCGTGGACATCCGCTTTACTTGACAAAGAGTCCTAACACTCACCCAGCGAGCATATGAAGGTGCCTGCTGTGTGCTACACAGCGGGGTGCTATGCGGGGTGAGACCGGTGCGTTCTCTGCTCCAAAAGGCTTGCTGGCCAGTGAAGCACACAAGCAGTAGACAAACAAATCAATAGGATAATCTCATGGGATGACAAGTGCCTTGGAGGAAACACAGATGGTAATGCCAGGATAGTTACCGGGTGGTGGGGAAGGGGGAAGCCCCCTTCAAATGGAGTAGCCCGGGGAGACCTAAATGGAAGTAACATTTAAGCTGACTTTGATGAGCTGGGGGGGACAGTGTCTGGGCAGAGGAACCAGCAACTGTTAAGCCCTCATGTCTGGCTTGCTGCAGGAAGAGAAAGGAGGCCAGTGTGGCTGAAGCTTGGTGAGACCATAATTATGTCATTCATTTGGTTGCACCGGTAGACTTAGCTCCTTCTCGGGTGTACCTGTGTCATAAGCTGCTCAGCGTTCGTATGGTCTTACATCAGTATTCACCCAAGGTGCTCTGGAGCAAGCTACCAGAAACAGAAACCTCTCTGGACAGAGCAACTTTATGGACTCCTCTGATTTTTGCTACCCTAGCAAATGCCTATCCTAAATCACAACGGGGTGACAGCCCAAAGCTGTTCCTTTTCTTGTGAGTCTTCCTCATCACACATCATCGTGATGCTCCATCAGCAGGAAGCCCCACAGACCCCATTTCAAGCGACTGAAGTTACAGGTGCAGTCTGGGGGAGATGGTTTTTCTCCCTTCTCTGTCCCATGTTCAAGGTCAAGGTCCTTTCTATTTAAAAAACAATCTGTTCATGAAATACTGCATAATTATTTCCAACTACTGAGCAGAATGAACCGTACGATCCAGTATTTGTGATGTAGATGTATGAATGCTGACAGCCATGTGAACAGCCACTACTGCTGTGTGGTGGTTTATGGATAATATTTACCCATTTCCCTTTTTGAGGGTTATCACTACTACTTAATTTTTCTGCAAAGAACCCATATAATTAAAGACTTCCATGTGACAAAAAGAGAAAAATAAGAAAGCTACTTGGTAGGGATCTGAATTAAGCTCAACGCAAACAAAACAAAACATGCATATTCATTAAATTCTAAAGTCCTCTTATATTCTTTTCCTTCTTCCAAATGCAATAACTTTTAACAATAAAATAACAATCAAACTCTTTGAACAAGACTCATGAAAAATGTTATCTCAGGATCCTGGGACACGAAATAGCCTTTTACATTTGTGTATGTTTTTCATCTGCAAACCCATTTCCCACTCATTCTTTACCTATTTATAAATATTTTGCTCAGTGCGGTGCTGTTCCCTCATCAAGGTGGGGCAAGCTGACTGGACAGTCAGGTGGTGGGAACCAGGACCAGAAAGGCAGCACTGAGATTTGGGACGAGTCCCTGTGACATAATTGGGCTTCAGTAACCTTCTCTATGAAATGGGATGAAAATGATACTACTAACCTCATAAATTGGTGTGAGTGTTAACAATGTGTTGTGAAATTTCCCAAACCCTGAACTCATCCACTCATTCGGTTGCTTATTCATCACAGGGCATATATCATCACCCTTATTTTGCAGAAGAGGAAAAGTAGCTGCAATTGTCCAAGGTCCCCCAGCTGAGAGGAGGTGGAACCGACCCTCAACCCTAGTCCAACTGCCTGGAGAGAGCCTTGTGGCTTCTGAGTACTAGTTGAGGATAGGAGTTTAGAAGTCCTGAATTCCATATACCAGACTGTGTCAAGCTCATAGCTAGAGCTTTTAGAATGCACCTGCACCAGAGTATTACACAGGACAACGGTTGGCATTGTTGCTTAAAGGACAACATTGCTTCCCACAGTGTTTACTGCCACTGTGAGGAGATAGTTTTTTCAGTAGAACCTCATGGGTGGCAGTAACAGCCCCCCATTTTCCTTGGGATCCCCAGAGGGGCCTGATTTGGAGGAGGGGGTTAGAGAGACTAGGGTACACAGCTTTAGGCCTCTTTACCTGCAAATTCTCCAGAAATCTGAGGCTTAAACCAATTCTTTGAAAGAGCTGGGGTAAAAAGCATCACTTCCCCAAAGAAGTTCTTGCTCAAGCTCTGCTGATCCTTTCCTCCCTAAATCAAACCATTATGGTTTTCCAAGGTGAAGAAGGGCCAGCACAGGTGAGAAACCATTCCACCCAGGGGTCCATACCTCTGGGCCAGTGCTGTTCCATTCCATGGTAGACAAGAGATGTTCCCCTCATGATGCTCTCCCACCTTGTACCATTCTTCAGCATGGCCCTTGCACAGAGCTTAATAAACGGCTGCAGCATTCATGCACAAAACTTTTAGCAAAAGCTTATTGTGATCCACATAAAGGTGATCTGAGGGACCAAACGAAGTATTTTTCCCAGTAAATTCCAAGTCCTTTCAGGGAGGCACCGCCCGCTGCCCACTTATCTCGGCACACCAGGCGCATGCGCACACTCAGTGTGTCAGAGGAATAAATGAATGAACAGCCTCAATACAGAGCCTTGGGAACAGGCAGTCATCTGTATAAGATATTAATTCTCCCCAAAGCCTCAAAAAGTCAATCAGTCAAAACAAATGACCCTTTCAGCCTGAAAAGTACCCACTCAGAGTCCAATTAGGAAAATGGGGTCTGTGTATATGCAAGCGGAGCATTTGCATTTGATTAATCCCATGAATTATCTAACAGCCTCTAGAGAGATTTTTTTTTCTTCCCCTTTAGTTACTTCAGGTCCTTCTTTCAATGTTGCGATTAGTTATTGTGAGGGTGAAAAACTACAAATCTCCAAAGGGTGTAACTGCAAAATTATTAGCACCAGCTCGTTTTCTAAATTGAAAAAAATGAAGATTCCGTAATTTGGGCAATTGGCTGAAAACTCCTGAGCTGTGAGTTTTAGTCAGTCTTCCAGCCATCTCTTTTATTCATGACTAGCCAACTGCTGCTTAAGCTTCAGGGCTGTTTTTCTCCTCGTGGGATTGTGCCCTTGGGTGTTGCCATGGGAAAATGCTAGAATCAGATAGCCCAAAGAGAATTTGCCTTCATGAAGTGAGCCCAGTGAGTGAAAACCACAAAAACAAGACAAGAGCAGGACACATCCCCACACCTCCCCAGGGACAGCTTGAGGGGGGTGGTGGTGGTGAGGAGGGCGGAACGTGGTAGAAGGGGTAGCAGGCCTGAGCATGTGCCCACCACAAGCCCCCACACCAGCTGTTTGTGGTGCCATCTGTTACCGCCCAGGCTGCTTCTCTGAATGGCTTTCCCTGGAGCTGCCCGCTCACCCTGTCGGACATGATCAGGTCAGCCCAGCACTGTGCCCACACCGGACCTGCTGCCTGCCACAGCTCCCCCCACCTGGTATTCTCTCCAGGGCCAGCAGCTCCCAAGATCACACTGCATCTGTTAGGAGACCCATTCTTCTTTGGTCACTTGCTGCTGTGGCAAATGAGGGCTGCGGTCAACCCCCCCCCCCCCGCCCCCTCAAAGACAGGCCGAGTGAAGCCACAGCCTGTGGACTCAAGAATGTTCCTGGCTTCCGGCAGGCTGGAACGGGATGGAGATCTGCTCTATCCCTAACTGCACACTTGCCCCACTGGGAACTGTCCCAGGCGCTACCAAGATTCACCTGAGTGCTCCAGTCTATAAGCAAGTAGATGCAAACTCAAGTCCTGTCCTTTTGCAGGAGCTGAGCAAGCCTGGGAGGGTTCGACACAGAGCAGCATGCTCAGAGGCAAAGCTGGACCAAGAAGCAGAACCCAGGGACCAAAGACAGTGTTGTTATCAAGTTTTAAGTCCTTAGTTAAGGCCTCCTAAATTCTTCACTCAAAAAATAAAAACAGAACACAACACAACCACGACAAAAGCCAAGTGCCTGCCCGGGCTGCGGGCTCTCTACCCCAGCATTCGGGCTGCTGCATAACATTAACCCCAGCTCCCTTCTCTGAGCTTCTGTGGGGCTGACATCACCTCTCTGCTCTCAACAGTCTTCTTGCCATTATCCGGCCTGGGCCTCTTGGCACTGGCCTCCTACTTGAGCACGCACAGGGGAGAAGACAATGTGAGTCCCCACCTCCACAGGCAGGCTCCCAGGGCCCTGAGGAACATCACGCTGGCCTGCTTTATCTCCCACACCCTCCCTGGGGGCCACTTTCATGATTTTGTTGCCATCAGGATTAGCTGGATTAGGGACTGATGCATAAGGACCCCCTGGTGCCTCGAGGAAGTTTCATCACCAGGTCAGCATGGTGTGAACTATATTCTGTCACCACCACTGCTCCTTATAGCCACCAACTGAAAAAAAGGGGAGGGGACAGCAGAGAAAATGCATGAACTCGTCACAGCCATAAATTCCTCCATCATGCATTCCCAAGGGTGTGAACCATTCAAGACTGTCCTCCTTTCCAGCAAGAGCCCTACTGATTCTTTTCTTATCTATAAAGGATGTCCTGGGTCTGATAGTGGCAGTGAAGTGGTGAGCAGAGCTGCCTCAGAAAAACAACACAAAGGAACTTCTAGTCCTTTGCTAAAACCAGTCAAGCAATTTGGGAAGAGAGTCTTGCTGTTGGAACCTTATATTACAGTCCTATCCCATGGGGTGGGGGTGGGGGAGGTAGGGGTGTTCCCATTTAATTTGAAGGAAAACAATGTGGGCAGGAGGGGGGGGGGCGGTCAGCAAGAGGATGGAAAGAAACAGAACAACTCTTAACGCCTTGTAAAAATTCAGTGACTGAAACTTTTCCTCCCAGAAAAATCACTTGGTCCTTGTACCTCCCCAAACCCGCATCCTGGCTGCCGCTTACGTGCACCCTGCATGAAGTAAACACGATTTGTAGAGAAAGCAACGGGATTTCTGCAAGTGTGTGCAAGGGTGTGTGTATGTGTGTGTTTTATAGAACAGTCCTTCTTGCACAGAACTGGGCTGTTCCATCAAAGCCGTATCTGTTATATTTCTGTCTTTCTCTTCTGTTTGGCGTATTCACCAACAAGAGAAAAGGAGGTAAGCTTTGGCGGCCCTGACCTGCAGCTGGAACACAATACTTTCGCACAGCCCTGCCGACCCCTGACATAAATTTTACACCGCAGCTGGCATTTACACACTCAGCATTACCATATGTATAGCTGCTCGGTGCTAATTATGCTAATCACCTGTCTAACTCGCTGCTGCGAAAAATGGTTGTATTTAGCAGTCCAGTGCCTACCAATGCAGCTTACTGTGTGGCTGAAATGTACATTCAGACGGCCCTGAATGGCAAGATTTTTCCACGTTGCTGGCTACATTCAGGCCTCAGAAAAATTTATTCAAGTCAACTGGTTTCGGTCCGCAACAAAAAAGTTACGAGAAAAAAGTGAGTGTGTTCTTGCCCTAACATTCTGGATCTGCTTGCAAGCAAAATGATAAATCAATTGGTGTGGGAAACAAAAAGGGAGAGAGATTTCTTTTGGGAGCCATGTGAAACTGTAGCCTATTTAAAAAAAAAAAAACAGAAAAAAAAAGGGTCATCCTATTCCCCAAATCTCTAGAAAGAGCAGTTAATAGATATTTAGCCCTAATCCCAATTCTCTCAAATTGCAAGCTTTGTTTGCAATTAAGCAACATATTAAATGTGCAATTTTTTTTTTCTGGATCATGTGCAGCCTAAAATGATGGCATCATATTTATCATTTTTAAACTTAGTGCAACAATGTATGAACCTCATGGAGAAAAGTCAGGTAAGAGAAGAAATAATTTCTTAGGCAGCTAGGGAAAATTCTTTTGTTATTCTCTTAGAATGCTTTTATTTCAAAAGACACTGTGTGATATTTATGTCTATTTTGTGAAATTTCCTGGTTTCCCCACTAAAGGAGCAAAGGAAATCAGGGAATGGGGGTGGGGAGATGGGAGAGTTCAAAACAGAAAAAAAAAAAAGTGCTGGAGGGAGGTGGGGGGAGAGCCAGAGTCAAGAAGCCTACATTTTCCTGCATCTCAAAACGCCTGTTTCCCATCCCTGTTTCTAAAAGCAATTTTCTCAGATCACTCTACAGAATGGATTTCTAAAATCAGGATAATATTATCGCAGGTTGCAAGTTGTTTTAACAACTCCCCAAATTCAAACTGAAACCCCATTTCCTCCTAACTCCCAAAATACCTTCATATTAATGTTTAAACATCCTAAAGTTAGTAAGTCTAAGGACTGCTTAGTATTAGATTATTTGGATGTACAGCTAATGCCTAGGCGTTCCAATTTCCTTGGGTTGCCCGAAGCACTGTAAAACAAGTTCTACTTGGAGGGGTGGCTCAAAGCGTCCAGTTACTTTCTTACCTCCAAATGAACATCATTAGTAGCTGCTTTACTGAAATCTAGGAACTGGGAGCAAACTGGAAGGCCATTTATTCTGCAACATAGATCTTGGGCTACCCCTCCCCCCAGCGCTACAAAACACCAGAGAAGCTTTGTGATACCTCTCAGGTTTACACACAGAAGGTGCACCAAGCCAGGAGGCTTTCTTATACACGGGAGAGGGGGGTGAAAGAAGCTGGTCTTTCCCTGCCTTACTTCACTCACCTTTCAATTGAGCTCACAGCAGATGAAAAGGGTGATGCTCACAGATGCTGCTATGAAAACAACAGCTTCGTTCCTATCAGCCCCTCCCCATTTGGTCCAACATTTTATAAACTTATCTGACCCAATGAAGCAACATTATCCAAGCCACATCGTGCTCTCTTTGGCATCCCAATTCAAGCTGCTTTTCTTTGCCAGTAAAAAGTATTAATTCATCTAAGTTTTTGTACTTCCAAATCTTGACTCTGCAGCCAAAAACACAAACAACACGACCACAACTGTGCCACTGCAGAGGGCTTACCTCTCTTTCCCTCTCAATGTCTCGTTCTTCTTTAATAGGAGATGGACCACCCTGCCTCATGGCACAGAGCACTGTTTACATTGCAGTACTTGACTGTGTAATACATCTGGCATTTTTGGGCAGGATTCCTGAGCTAGGGGCCAGAAGCCCTTAAGCAATGATTTAAGGGGAAAAAAATCATGCACACTGACTTAACAAAGCCTACTTCCAGTTCCTTTTGCTTGCTTTTGTACGTGTTTCATCAATAACTGAAAACTATGTTGGCTGATAAATTGGGGAAATCTACTGCTTCTTTTCATTTATCCTAACGAGAATAAATCAAGCTTGTGCTGTGGTACGGAGACTTGCTTCTCACTAGCCTCACCTTCATAGCCAGTGGTGTTCTGGGACCCACATGCAGTGTGGACTATCTGGGTCATCTCACAACTGGGTTTCTAGAAATAGGGCCCTACATCCACATTATAAATCTCCCCAACAACTAACTTGTCACTCATGAGCAGGTGCCTTACTGCCCACAAACGACACAGTTTCCCTAACACATGACAGCTGTTTTTCCAGCTATGCTCTGAACCCAAATACAACAAAATAGTCAGAGTCTTGAAAGGTTGTGGACAGGATGCATCTTTCCTAAAAATCTCTATGACAGTCAAGCAGTTTCCCAATGCAGCATTCTACTGTTTTGGAAGATGAAATTTGTGTCAAACCTAAAGATACATACATGTAGGGAAACAAACGGCCATTTAAAGAAAAACACAATCCTAAATCCAGTTTAAGAGAAACAAATGCAATAAATAGGTCTTATGATGAAGGGCCCAAACTAAAGTTCTAAAGCAAAGAACAAGTAATAAAAGTGCTTATATCCTGATGACCCTGATGGTACCTGTGTAGTCAGGGAAGCTTCCCACTAAGAAAATCCCAGGGAGCTTTCTCCGTATGAACTGCTGGAAGTGCCTTCATGAGCAAAACCCTCTGCTCTCTGGGACCTCTCATGTGGGATGGACCATCTAATGCTGCAGAGTCGGCCAAAGTTTGGATAAGGAAATCTGTTCTCTTCCATCTATGCCCAAGCACCATGTTCCTTTTGCCTTTGGTGAGAGTTCCATCCATGCAAAGCCTGAAGTATGGTGCCTGGATTGGAATGTATTGGCTTACATTTCACTTACCATCTCAAGAAATGCTAAGGGGCCCAATTCTTCATACTCCATACAACACATTAAACACATGGGACCAAGACTTATTTAACACTCCATTTGTCAATGAATTCTAAGGCACTTCAAAAGTCCATAGGATGCCATGACTCTTCAACAGGGGAAGTACATCTTCTGCTGACAAGACCCAATCAGAGAGTGAGGTCCGGGTACCACCCGTTACCAAGACAAGAACCTCAAGGATGCAAATGGCAGCTTGGGATTTGGTTATCTCCCACAGCTGGTTTGAAATAATACATGTTCTAATTCCCTCCTGTCAGTTTGTGATTAACCAGATTTACTACCATTTCAGATTTCACACTAGTAACTCCAGAGATCTACTGGGAAGAAATGATTAGGACAGTTTAGGAGTCTGTGGGGGGAAAGAAGGGTGGGAGGGAGCAAAGGGGGGTTGGGAGAAGAGGTTCTGGGAGCCAGTGAGGGGCAAAGGAAATAGTGTTATAATAACAGAATCACACAGGTATGGCGATTATTTAGGGATGTCTTTTTTTCAAAATAGTATCACACTAGTGCTGAGTCAAATACTATACTTCTGCAAAACGGCCCCTATTAGATATGGTGTCCTTTAAAGTAAGTTTAGGGGCACCTGGGTGGCTCAGTCAGTTAAGCGGCCAACTTCAGCTCAGGTCATGATGTCACGGTTTGTGAGTTCGAGCCCCATGTCAGGCTCTTTGCTGACAGCTTGGAGACCGCTAAGGATTGTCTCCCTCCCTCTCTCTGCCCCTCCCCCACTTGCACTTGGTCTCTCTCTCTCTCTCTCTCTCTCAAAAATAAATAAAACATTTAAATTTTTTTTAAGTATTTTAAAAACATTTCCATATTTGTTTTAAAAGCCAAAAAGACTTTTAAAATCAAACCCCCCTCCACTTCCCCCCCCCCCTCATAAAATAGGAGTACTTTTCTGGGGCTAAATCTGGGTGAACAGCTGGCATGGAGCTGGGTGGGGGGTGGTAAACCATGAAAGCAGCCCCTTCCGCTGCACAATTGTGACCCCCCAACACGAGAAGAAGGGCAGACAAGTTACAGCTTGGCCTGAGTGGACAGAGCTCTGGGGGTCATGGGGAGGTCAGCTTTGAAGGAGAAATCCCAATGAAATATAAACACAGCATTGTGGAAACCAGACAAATCTCCCATAGCTTGTCCAGCCAGCGTTAATCTCGCCATCAGCTGTGGTGCATAATCCAAACAAACGGATCCGGCGGTTCGTACATCTGGAAGCTGTCATCTTCTGGAGCCTCCAAGCGGCGGTCCGTGGATCTGAAACACCCCATTGCCCAACCTGGCTTCTACACTCCTTGGCAGGGTCAAGAGTGGCAGGCAGTAAAGAGATGCGGAAGATTCCCAGGGTCAGCTGCCCTGGGGAGAAGGCACCTGAGGCTATTTGGTATTTTAAAGCAATTATTGTTGGATGTAAATTTTTCAGCTATTTTTCTCCTGATGTAAAAGAAAAACCACAATTCCTTGCACCTGTTATGTGTGCGCCTGCTACTGCAATCTAATCAATACCTAGCTAATAAACATATTCTTAATTTTTCAAAGTGCTTAGGGGACCAAGGAGAATACGCAGCATTTCATTAGGTCTTGTGTCCCTTGTTCCTTGTGAAATGCACCCAAACTGACAGCCCTGCAGAGCAGAAACTGGCAGTAAAATCAGAGCTCATATTGCCCATATGGGCTCAAGGTCTCAGCCCCTCACTATCCCTTTGGTTCTGCTGCAAAAGGACACCCGGGGAAAAGCGGTTTGTCATAGGAACATCTGGAGGAGAGCTAGACCACCGAAGAGCTAATGTACTGAGCGGGCTTCCAAAAGGAGCTCTTATTTCAATATGAACTAAGTTTAGTGGTGTCTTTTCCTGCTTTTTACAAAGTCACCTTCATGCTAAATAAAACCTTCATCCTACGTTTCTTGAAATGCAACAAGGTCTGTCTTCAAAATTAAGTTACCTGAAGAAAATCTATTCTAATATAAAGCTTTCTCTTCCTTGCATAGCTGGCCCCCACCCACACAGTGTCTTCCCTGCCTCCCTCCCTCTGTCAACTTGTCATGCATTTTATTTGATATTTAATGTAATTCTAAGAAAAACAAAAAACTTAAATTATTAGCATAAAAAATTAGTTACCTAGATCAGTAAATATGGAGATGGGGACGGGACATTATCTTAAAGAAAAAAAAAATTCCTTTGCATGTAAGACAATGTATTTGCAGCCACAATGTCATCATAATAAAAGCCCTCCATTTGCACAGCATGAGTCTTCCAATTGGAATCTATTATCTAAACCAGTGCTTCTCAATTGGGGTGATTTTGTGCAGCTCCCCCCCCCCCCCCCCCGCCACATTTGGCAACGACTGGAAACATCTTTGGTTGTCACAACTGGGAGGCTGCTACTGGCATCTAGTGGGTAGAGTTCAGAGATGCTGCTAAACATCCTGGGGTGCTTAGGGCAGCCCCCATAACACAGAATTATCCAGAAAAATGTCAAGAGTGAGAAAACTTGCTCTAAACTTAAAGAAAGGATGGTGAAGCTCATTTATCTCCTACAACTGCCTGAGTTCAAGCCAAGAACAATGAAACCATCATACCAGCAAGAAACAAACTTGAGAGCACTTATAAGCATCAAGCAGGCATTAAGAACATCTTTTAAATTTTCCTTAACAACAAAAAAAATCAGAGTCACAACTTGTGCCTTCTTCCTTTGATGTTAATAACCAAACACAACGCAATATGGATTCATTTCAAGGCTGTTATAACCCTTTGCAGTAAAGGATGCCAGGGGCTGGGCAAAGCTTGAGGGGAAAACAAATCTCAAAGAGATAAATGAATGTTCTGCCACTGGAGAGTTGTGACAACAAACTTGCATCTGAGAGAGGGTTGGAGTGCGGGGTAGTAGCTATTAAGGGAGACAGGAAGATATGGGTGCTAAGCAAAAAAGGAAAAGCCAACAGAGAAATGGGCAAGATTAAAAATAAAGTATTTCCCTTCTGTGCCCAGAGAGAAATCCAGCTGAAGCACTCCAGTCCCGGGGAGGGCACTAGAGGCCAAATATGCTAGTACAGATAATGAGACAGGCAAAGAATGACTAAAAGGAAGAGCTGGTAGCCCCTCAGCCGAATGCCCTGCACACAGCAGAAACCATTCTGCCATGCAGCTGGGCCTTCCAGGCCCCAAGGCTCCCCGCCTCAGACAGGATGTCCCAACTGGAGTCAAGCACTGGGAGTTCTCCTGGAGGCCACACCCCCAGCCTCTGAGCCTTTGCAGGAGCTGTTCCTCTGTTCTGGAATGCCCCAGCAGCACCCCCACCTCTCCAGCCCCTGTGCCTGGCTCAGACCCCTGTCAGGGCTGTCCTGGGAGGCATCCCTGCCCTAGTGCCAGTGGTCTATGTGCCTGCTGGGTGGAGGTCCTGAGGGCAGGGACTGTGGCCTTTCACTAACATCTCTCTGGAGCTTCATGCAATGCGTGGCACAGAGCAGGCATGGAGAACATGTGCTGAATATTTTTATTTATTTAAAAAGTTAAAAAAAATTTTAAAAATAAATATTGACAGAGAGAGACAGAGCATGTGCGGGGGAGAGGCAGAGAGAGAGGGAGACACAGAATCCGAAACAGGCTCCAGGCTCTGAGTTGTCAGCACAGAGCCTGATTTGGAGCTCGAACTCACAGACTGTGAGATCACGACCTGAGCCGAAGTTGGGCACTCAACCAACTGAGCCACCCAGGCATCCCTAAAAAAATTTTTTTAAAATCTTTGTTTATTTGGGGGGGGGGGGGAGAGGAGCGACAGAGAGACGGAGACACAAAATCTGAGGCAGGCTCCAGGCTCTGAGCTGTCAGCACAGAGTCCAATGCAGGGCTCACAAGCGGTGAGATCATGACCTGAGCCAAAGTTAGACTCTCAACTGTCTGAGCCACCCAGGTGCCCCAAATATTTTTATTTTTAAATAACAATTAGTCTCTCCCGGACCTTGCCACCACTGGCATGTGCTTCAGTAACAGCAGATGTCCACAACATCATTCCACATATTCTTTTCCTAAACCTCATGACTCTATTCACAAGTGAGCTAAATTTGGTATTTCTGACTTGCAAATACTCTAACCCTGAGACCTAAGCTAACATCTAATGTATGTTGAGTTTCTTAAAAGAAACTGGTTGCTGTTACAATGATGACAGCAATCGTTGTACGAACATTTTAACAAGAGACTCAAAAAATTCTTATCACCAATGAGATAAAAATAGGACAGAATCTTACTTATCTAGCTTATATTGGTCTGCACATTGTGGCCAATGTATTCAAACTGTCCTTATAAAGCCACATTTCCCCAGCATGTTAAAAGCATGAAAGTCAAATCAGTGATGTAGCCTATCAAGTGGATCCCTTTAATTTGCCGGCAATATTAAAAAGATAACAATTATCTTGGCAGATACAAAGATAGATGTAGTAAGTCTATGTGTACACACAGATACAAATATAAGTGGAGATATATGAACAACACAGGTTTGAACTGTGCAGGTCTACTTATATGCAGATTTTTTGGGGATATAAATACCATATCTATATATTTTCTTCCTCTTGACTTTTGTAATAACATTTTCTTTTCTCTAACTTATTTTATTGTAAGAATACAGTAAATGATGTGTGTAACATTCAAAATATGTGTTGATTGACTATTTATGTTATTAGTAAGGCTTCCAGTCAACACAAGCTGTTAGTAGTTAAGTTTTTGGATAGTCAAAGTTATACATGGATTTTTAATTGTGGAGGGGTTGGCGCACCTAACCCCACATATTGTGCAGGAATCACCTGGTATATAATATGTATTCGTGTGTAGGTATGTAGATATATGTATCTCTAGTTGCCTTTGTATATTTATCTATGTAGTGTGTGTGGTAGGTCATATTTTTAAATATCACAAGGGAAATAGCATTTTTCCAAGCTGTCCCTCAGCATTCCCCTCCCCTTAAAATCTCTTATGCTTTCTCAGTCTGTTGCTTTTTAACTAGGGAAATACGCAATCTCTATTCATTTGGTTTATTTAGAGTAGTAAGCACCCATGTTTATGTTCAGAACATTTACAGTCTCCATTAAGAAAACAACCATCTAACAGACTTCTTGTGCTGATAGTGATGAAGAATTTATCAAAGAGATTAAAGTACAAATTAACCTAAATTCTGAGTTGCTGCTCATTTTAATCTGCTACAGTGTAGGACAGCAGGAAATTCCAACTCCTGAAAACAAATGCTTACACTATTTATTGCTGATATGAACACCAAGCTCACTACATCATAAACAAGTCCTCCTCACTGTTACCTCTTCTTTGAATTTATGTTAAAATTATAAGATGGTATGGTGGCCTCATGGGATCCCTGGTGGGGTTTACTCGCATTTATGAAACTATTGCTTCTTCTACCGGGAAGAATCTAATACCCAATGAATGAATGAATGAATGAGTGATGACAAATCAACAAATCAAGAGGCCAAGTTGACTTAAATCATTAGTAGGCAAAGTGGACATTTTGCCATTGTAAAATGGAACAAGAATTCAGCTATTACATGCAGAAATACCACATACACTATCATGTTATAAAAATAAATATAATAAATAGATGGCTACTTTATTGAGTTGTAAGGCATGTGATAATAGATAATAAACAGTAATGGCAGTTACTCAACAAGTGATAGCATTAAGTAAAATAACATTTGCTTAAAGAAATTGTGAGCCACGCTGAAAATACCAAAACTCAGAGGCCCAAAGTTGGCAAACTGAGTCCTGAGTGTCTGAGGTATCACTCCTTAATACTCTCTCACTAAGCGGCAGCTCAGGGAGACTGCCCCTAATCATGTTCCTCCTTCTTTCAGGACTTGAAGTGTGTAATGCAGAAACACAGTTGCTTCCAGAAATATACAATGTTAAGAAAATAAATTGCATCACTTCTCTTTACATGTATTAAAGGTCTACCTAAAAGTCTTGCTCAAAACAGCAAAAAATTATCTTTTGTCATCATCACTGATACTTAGCAAATTCATTGGTCTTAGTGGTGCAGTGTGAACATATGGACAGAGCTGGGAGGCCCCTCTGCTCATCCCTTGTTTCGTCCAGCTCCCCACAGCCTAGCCAATCACATCATTTCTGAACTACAGCCCTGCGCTCCAGGGCACACATGAGCCATGGCACCCTATTCCCACTACACTAGGGGCCTCCACTCGCTTGGGCTTTGCTTGACCCCCTTTCTGAGCTCTTGTGCAGAACTCCCTCTCTCCTTCTCTCTCTCTCTCCAGGTCACCCTAATTTGCCTCACTTCCGCAGAAGCTTTTTTTCCCCATTTGACTTTCATGGCCCACTTCAACCGTGAGCTCAAATTTACTGCAAGCCCATTCAACTCTAGTATTTTGTAAGTGAGTGGATTTGTGCACAGAGAGTGTCTCACAGACTTCAGTGACCCTTACAGTACCTAACACGTGCTGGGGACATTATTGGTGCTCAGTAAGCTTGGTGTTAAGATATCATAGGTGTTCAATAAAACCCTTCTTTTATCTACCAATGATGCTGAAGTGCTCAACTGAGGTAAATTACCCCATGGATTCAATCCAAAGAATACTTTTGTATTAATTATCAAGCTACTTAAAGCAAGAATGTTTTCTGGCCTTAATTATTTGGACTATTATTTTAATTGTCACTTCTCAATTAAAGACTCCACCATATGCTTGCAACACAGAGAGCTGAATCTTCATAAACAAGGCATAGTTAACAAAATATTCTCCAAGGTTAGTTCTCAGCATCCTAAAAGGAATCATTCACGTAATTACACATATAACTCTTAGGCTTCCAAATTTTGGGTTAGGTAGCTTTCCCTAGGAATGCTCAAGATATTGTTTTGAAAAATCTGCATAATTACCTCAATCCTTCCTTCCCATCCTATTGTCAGAGATATCCAAGGCAGTGTTTAGGGGTTAAATGTTTCCAAATAGCAAATCTGTTACTTTCCAGAAAATAATTAAAAAACAACCACCAATAACATCCCCCCCCCACCCGAAACAAAAAAGCCGTGCGACCAAAAGAATGTAAAATGTTTCGGCGGGGGGGGGGGGGGGGGGGAAGATCTATTTTAAATTTGCAACTGCTTAAAAAAAAACACTTCGAGAACCCCCAAATTGAGGAATGTGTATAAAACACTGGCAGAAAGCCTTGGAGAGCTCCCGCGTGGCCCCGCCCTCCAAACCCGCGTTCTTAAAACTCATTTCTTTCAGCCTGCAAAACGCACCCTTGCCCCCAAATCATACCATTTAAAAAGCCCCCACCCGCGAGGAAACATTAATCTACTTTGCAAACATGCGTTCCAGTCTATGCTTTACTGCTTTTTTTTTCAACTCCTTTCCTCCCCACCCCCACTTTTTTTTTTTGTACCTTGAGACAAATGTTTTTTTCCCCCAGAGTTGAAAGCTGTCCAAAAACAGGACCACACACGCCGCCGCCTCCGCAGGCCCGCGCTGCGCCCGCCCCCCGCCCTCCGCGGCGCGGCGGCCACGGCCGCCGGGGGCGCGCGCACTCCCTCCAGCCGGAGGGGTGGCCTCTCTCTGCCCCCCCCTTCTTTCTCTTTGGACGTGGTGGGTGGGGGTGGGGGAGGGAAGGACGCCGAGGAAGAGAGCCAGGAGCCGAGAGGCCTTCCTCCGACCGCGTCTCCGGCGCGGCGGAGGCGAGCAGCGGCGGCGGCAGGCCCCAGGGGTCCCCGGCCGCGCGGAGTGGTCCGTCCCGTGGAGGGGCCTGGCGCCCCCGCCGGCCCGCCCTCGCCACTCTCTCCCACAACACCTAGCAAAGCGCAGCGTCCCGAGTAGATTACAGCGCGGCCTTTGTCGGGCGGGCCTGGCTCCCAGCCAGGCGCCCAAACAATAAACAATTCCCCCTGGTGCGGGCAGGGGGTTCTCGCTCGCCACAGAAAGGCTCTAGGTGTACGCTGGCAAATATCTTTATCAGTTGGAAGGAGGACGGGAAGGGGGCCTGGGCTGGGGGACGAGAGGGCGCTGCGGCGGGCGCTAGGTCTCTTACCTTCCACCCACAGCTCTTCCACGTTGGTCTCGAGATTAGCTGCCTTTAATCCCACAGCGAAGGCCCCAAATATGAGGAGGCCCACAACCAAGAACTTGCCGCAGTTTTTTTGAATGTAACAACCCAGTTTAAACAAGAGTCTCTGAAACTTCGCTCTCAGCCACAGCGGCGCTTTCCGGCCAGTAGCTTTCCCCTGAGGATGAAGCAGAAGGGAGGAGTGAGCGCCGGGGAGTCGCGGCCCGCGCGCCCACGCCCGCTTGCGCGCACCCGCCCGCGGATCCCGCGACATCCGTGGGTGGGGGGTGCCCTCGGGACTGGAACCCAGGCTGGCCCCGGGTAAGGCGAGCGGCGTGGGGGGCGCCTGGACATAAATCAAAGTGGGGCTGCAGCGTGGGAGCTGCACCTTGGCGACAGCAGGGGCAACCCCCCGCTCGACCCGCGCAACATCCCCGAAGGTGTCTTGGGGGCGTTGGGGAGAAGGGCTGCAAGAACAGGGGGAAGGGAAGCCGAGGCAGAGAGGAGAGAAGTCACTCATCACAGGCAATATTCACCCCGGAGCCGGGAAGGGAGGGGCTGCTCAATGTCTGCGATGGAGTCCACCATTTAAGAACCAGCAAACCAAGGGTCCCTTCCCCGCAAGTCAAGCCCCATCTTTTACCCCTCTCGGGGTGCCCCGGCAGGGATGGGGGCTGGGGGACGAGCGCGCTCTGGGAACAATGTATTGCGGGCTCCCCGAGCCTGACCCCCGCCCCGCGTGGTAGTAAGTGGGGATCCACGTGGTGAGCGCGGCCGCCGGAGCTCACTCGCGACGCATTTCCATAGCGTTGGGAGACGCTGTGTGAGCTGAATTAGGAAGTGGGGCAGCCATCTGCAACTTACGACAACATTTGTGATCGGAAGAGGGCAGCCACATGGATCTTTCCCTCCTCTCCCTTCCCATCTGGTTAAACGTAAAAAGTAGCCAAGTGCACAGGGTAAGGGCCCAGGCCGGCGCAGGCTGGGGTCCTGGCTGGGCGCTGGCTGCTCCCGGCGGCGGCGTTTCCCCGGCGCTGGCCGCTGCCCCGGCGGGCCCCCGTCTGGGTGCTCGCCTTCCCTGGATTCCACACATTTCAGCGAGCCTCGTAAACACAATGAACCCGGCCGCTTGGCAGACAAGTACCGCGGATTTAAGGTGGCAATTTGTTTACAACTTTCCCTTTCCCCTCAGGCTCTAAGAAGAGGCGGCTCAAAAACTAAAAAGGAAGAGGGGAGATGCCCTCTTCCAAGGATAATTTTTAAGGGGGTAGAGATCTCATGTTCAACAAAAGCAAAACCGGCTGCCAAAAGAGGAAACCACCTTTATTTCGGCTCCCTCCCCCCCCTTCCTCTCTCCGCCTCTCTCCACTCCGCCTCCCCCTCCAAGATGTTAAGAAATGTGGCAGCATTACAGGGGTTTAGGTTGCAAATAGGGGCAGGGGCGCGGGAGCAGGGGGCTACGGGGCTAGGGGCACTGGGCTGTGCCGCGCTGAGGCCGCCCTCGAGGTGGTCCTCTGTGGACCGCTTTCCAGTGCTCCGGAAAAGGCTTGCCGGGGAGGGCGCGTGCACACACACACACACACACACACACACACACACACACACACACACCCTCCACCCCCTGCGGACCTCAGACAGCCCTTTCCTCCTAGGACCGGAGGGAGGGTTTGAATTTTTCAATCCCCACTTGTCTGCTTCTTTTCCTGGAGGTGTGTGTGTGTGTGTGTGTGTGTGTGTGTGTGTGTGTGTGTGTGTGTGTCGGGGGCGATCCCAAAGAGGAAGAGGAGGGAAGAGAGAGTGGGAGGAGAGGAGAGAGTCTGAAATGCACCTTGGAAATCTGCTCCAGAGCGAAGGCGGCGTCGCAGTAGCTGGGCCGGTGCAGATAGTCCCGGTCCAGCGCGGCGTTGCGGCGCAGCCCCCCGGTCCGTCTGCGCCTCCCGCCGCCGGCCGGCCGGCCCGGGGCCCCGCTGCAGCTGCCGCCGCCGCCGCGATCCTGGGGCTCCGCGGCATTACCAGCCGAGGCCATGTTGCCGCCGCCGCCGCCGCCGCCGCCGCCGCCGCGGGAACCGAGGCTTCCCGGGCGGCCCGGCGCGCTGCTGCCGCCGCCGCTGCGGGCTCCCGGCGCGCCCGGGCGCTCGGCTGGCGAGGACGCTGCTGGCCGCCGGCTGTTCGGGCTGGGGTTGACAGACCTGCTGCTGCTGCTGTTGCCGCTGCTGCTCACACGGCGGGCGCTGCTGCCGCTGCGGCCGCAGCCGCTGCCGGGGAGTCAGACCCTGCGCCATCCATTGCCACATTGCGCGGGGGTCCCGAGGTCCCTGCGGCCGCCGCTGCCCACATCCAGTTCTCGGGAAGGCGAGAGCCGGCGCGCGGAGCCAGCCTGTCCTTCGGGCGCTCGCGCGGAGCTCCTCGCGGTCCCCAACTCCCCCTACCCGCCCCCCGCCCCGCGCCGCGACCCCTTCACTGCAGAAAGCGCCAGCAAATCCCCGCCGCTCCCGCCGGCCTCGCAGTCTCCCTCGGCGCCTCCCGGGTCGCCCGAGCGGCCGCGGAGGGTAAGCGCAGAGCCACTGCCGCAGGGTCCGTAGGTGCCCGGCGGGTCTCAGCGCTGCCGGGCCGGGGCAGCCGCCGTCGCCGCTGCTCCCGCGGCGGCTGCTGCTGGCGGTGGCGGCTCCTGAAGCTGCTGCTCGGGCTGCTCGGGCTCTGGCTGCTGGGTTCGCGGTGGCTGTTCGGTCCCGGACTCTGCTTTCTTGTGCTCCTCGCCGACCCGCTGGACCATTCTGCCCCAGTGCAGCGCGCCTCTCTCGCTCCCGGGACCTGGGGACTCCGCTCTGTGTGTGTGCAGCGGGCAGCGGCCGCAGCAGCTCCTTGATTCAATAGATGAGATGGAAGAAGAAAAAAAAGAACTCTCTCCATTTGGAGAAAGAGGAGGAGGAGGGGAGGGGGTGGAGGGGGAGAGACCGAGCGAAAGAGAAAAAGGCTGGAGCTCCCGCCCCCGGGGCTGTCAGATGGCTTGGGTTTCTGCGACGCGATTGGCTCGCGGAGGGCAGAAATTACTCAGCAAACATGACTATTATTAGCTGCTTAGCAACAGCTCACCAAAGTAGAGAGACCACCCAGGTAGGCAACCCCAGTGTGTGCATCCCCGGCTTCGGGGGGAGCCTCCGAGAGCGCCAACCTTCTCGCATGCAATACTTCCATTAAGGAATGCTCCCCCCTCCCTTTTCTTTCTTATTTCTTTTCTTTTCAACAGTGTCTTCTTTTTGTAAGACGCCTTTTGCGCGCGCACACACACTCTCTCACACACACACATCCACGAGCATTTGCCTCGCGATAGACACGGGGGGAAATGTAATATTTTTTTAAGCGCTTAAACAATTTCTGAAATTCCTCAAAGAAAACCCTTTCAGAGGCACCTTGGCCTCAAGCTGCAGCAAATACTGGGAGGTCCGGCTTGAATTCCCAGGCCTGCACCAATAATGACAGGGTGGTGGATAGTGCGCCAGTGTGTGCCAGATTTTTTTTTTTTTTCTCCTCTCTTTTCTTTTCTAACTAAAGAGAAGACTTAGGCTCTCGCAGGGAACAACGCCTCGCATTAAGATAAACAAAATGGAAAGTTAAAGAGGAAAGTAAGGACGTTGGGGAAAGCCACCCTTTCTTAAAATCCTCCCCCCCACCCCACACCAAAACCCACGGCAGCACAGTCGCCGTTTGAAGGAGTCAGTGTTTTAAAAACGTGGAATCCAGACACCGAAGTAGTCTTGTGGAGGCAGAGGCGTTTTTATTTGAATCTTTAATATGACATATGCAAAAGAGACACAACAGAATCTTTTTAACAATCCGGAGCAACGGAACTGTTTCCTTAAGAGAAAAAAGTTTTCCTGACTATTTGGGGTTCGTTTGGACGCCCCCCTTTTATTACTCATGTGCCTTTGTTTACTTAAAGTCTGTTTTTAAAGTTTTATTATTTTTTTCAAAAATTGGTACGCATCCTGTTATATTTAATAATAGCGTGACGTTGGGGAGAATAAAGGCTTTGATGTTGGATTCATTCGAAACAAATTGTGCGCTGATTGCGAGGACTTGTCAGGACACTGCGGCCAGTGTCACCGAGACATCCCGGGGATTCGCTTCCCGTTGGGGAGGAAAACACGCGACCCTCTGAAGTAGATCCTGGGGCCATGGACAAATTAAACTATCTACACAGTTCCGCTTTTTATTGCAAAATAGAAATTTTGAAGAGTGTAATTTGCTTTTCTTAAGTTTGCAAGTTATTAAATTCCTCCCTGAGATAGGGACCAGACCCCGCAAATTCGATTCTGCTTCCTTTTAGTATTTTTCTTTTTTAAAAACGTGGTTGAACTGCAGAGGGGGACCCCGCGGCAGCTAGAAGCCGACCGCAGCAGTGAATTGGAGCAGTGTGGCTTTAAGATGCACACGGTGTGTGTTCATTGAAAAAAAAAGAAGAAAGAAAGGAGAGGAAAGGAAAGAAAGAAACCCAGATGGAGGGAAAGGGGGAGGAGCAGGGAGAAGGCGGAGCCCATGCGGCCACGTGACTCAGGGCCGGGCCAGCACGGCGCGCACTCGCCTGCCGGGAGGCCTAGGCGCGCGCGTGCCTCCGCCTGCGCGCGCACCCGAGCTCCGGGACTACCCGCGCGGCCCAGGCGGAGCAGGTAGGGAAGTTGGTGCGCTTGGCTCGAGCCGGGCGGACTCCAAGTCTCCAGCGCTGCCTCCCGGGAGCCCAGACGAGGCTCGCACCCCGCCGGCGCGGACGGACGTGCCGAACGCGCCGTAGTACATTCCTGAAGGCGGTCCGGCCCCCTTACGTTGCCCAATGTCCGCGCGGCCTCCCTGCAGCCGGCCAATGGCCGAGCTCACGGGTTCCCTTCCCATTCAGCTGCCGGGCGTCCGCGGCCCCTGCCCGAAGGGGACTGCAGCGGGGCGCGCCGGCCACCCGGGCGGCCCACGCGGTTCCTGCGGGGGGCTTGTCGGCAGCCCTCCCCGCTCTCTTCCTTCCTCTTTGGCGGTTTCCCCCTCCCTCCTTTCCCTTTGCCTTTCTTTTTCCTCTTTCACGTGAACCCTTTCTCCTCCCTACCCAGCCTCACCACCTTCCTTCTAGCTTTTTCTCCGTCCTGGTGTCAGTGGGAGGCCCTGTCTCCTGAATCCCAAACGGCGGAACGTGTGGGGGACCCTGGGCGGAATAGGGTGGCTCGTAGAATAGAGACAAAGACAGTAAAAGTGTCTTGAGGATGTTTTCGAGATCAACAGGAGGACCGGAGCACTCGGCTAGCGCGTAAATTCAAAACTCAAAACTCTGAAGGAGCACGTGATTTTGTGCGCAGCTCTGGGAGGGCTGCTAAAATCCAGAAGGGAAGGCAAGCACCGTGCAATTAAAATGACACTACCTTAAAATATAATATCGCAGGAAGATTGGGCTCGACACATAGCAAGTTTAATCTTGAAGCGATATCCTGATCTTTGTTTGATAAAGAACATAAAGCAGGAAAGGTGATTCATTCTAACTTTTTTTACTGACTGGTTCTGCAGACGTTTCAAGTCAAACTCTTAAGTGCTTGCCGCTGGAAATTATTTTTCAGAGAGTTGGGGGTTGTGCCCCTAGTTTTACATGTCAGTCTTTTGATATTTGAGTCGTGCTGTATGTATGTAGCAAGGTAATCATGTAGCCATAGGTTGCTATTGCTATGTTTGTCTTTTCAAATTCCTTTACAGCTTTTGAGACCAGAACATTAGTTGTGCCTCCTAATCTTTTATTTATAGCAATTTTAGTATAGCCACTTGGATTATGGAATTCTAAACTGAAATTATAGGCTATGTACACATCATGGTTACTTATTACTCTCTCCACGCAGCTGCATATCCTCTCGTTCTGACTGCTTCTACATGTGCACCATTTCAATGGTAAAGCCTCTTCCACTCGGGCTCATTTCCCTCAGTTTGACTTAATTCCTAAACGTTTTGAACATTGATCTCCCGGGTTTTCAGCGCCCTCAGCCTCCTCACCCGCTGTTTGATAGGTTAACTTTTCAGCATCTCAGACAATAGTCCAGGCCTGTAAATTCTACCCATCGGTTCCAGGAAGCAGTCCCCAGCCTGGGCTCTAACAAGCGCTATCTTAATCTCCCCACCCCCACCCGCCGCTTCCCCTGTGGTCTGCTTTTTTCATACACAGAGATGAATTACTTTGAGGATCTAATTGGCCTTGTTTCTGTAACGTTTTAAGAAAGGGAAGAGGAGCCAGTGTAAAAGCCTGCTCGACTTGGGTGGTCAGGGCTGAGGCTGCCCCCAATTTGCCTCATTGCTGATGCATGCGAGTGCGACATTCCCAGCGATAATGTTGTTCCTAATCAATCTGCCCTTATTTACATTTGTAAGCGTTGTCGGCTTTAATATGCATGCCCTGTGCAGGGGACTGCTGTGCCACACCGGGTTTGTTAACTTCAACTAGCCATAAGGATTCTCCAGACCTGAAATGAGGCTGGCTGAAGCAGCCAGGCCTGGGAAGGTGTCTGCTAGGAAGACAGTCTCTTTTGGCCTTTCTGCAGGGTGGCTCCCCTCCTGAGAGTTACCAGATAAGTGAGAGCTTGCGGCCTTTTCAACCAGCAGGAGTTGCTGGCCCTCTTTGGAGCAACAGTTGAGTGCTGTCTTTCCCCTTTCCAAGTAAAGGGGAATGTATCGTCTCAATCTATCAATTGTCATTTGGGTCTCCCCATCATTATCCAAGACTTCATAGGAGTCTGTAGTTTTCAAACAGATATTCTTAAACTTTTAAAATCTGAATCCTTCATATATTTTCCCTTCTCCATTCCAATACTTCAAATATCCATGGCCACACCACACACATCTCAAAATTGACATCCAAATATCCAAGTGATAACACTGGGAAATGAAATATCTGCCCTTTGTATCTGGACATTGCAATGATAAGCAATTGTGGACTTGGCTGAGTAATGAGAAACCATAGTGAGATTTGACTTTTCACTGGTTACTCAGATGCAACTAAATGGGTCTTTAAAATCTAGTGTGATTTAGCTAGTTTTTGCAGAGTAGAAATGAATAAAGGGGTAAATGTATTCCAGTCAATTGATCTCTGGGCCATGTTATAATTTTGCCTGAGTTTAATATTCTTTTCAAATGCAAAGAAGTGCAAGTATTATATTAAGTCCCACAGTATGCCTGTTGAGAGGCTGGGATGGGGAGAGGAACTGGGGATTTGATGTAATGTCTGTTTCTGGGTGGGGAGCCCAGGGTGCAAGATGTGAGTGATGGGCCAGAGCCTGAACAGTTCAAAGCAGGTACCTTGGATAACTAGTCTATTCTATTTGAGCAAGTATGCCACCATCCACCACATTTTCTTGGCTCCCTAAGAATGCCTTATTATTTTCTCATTGGCAGTTTTTGTATTTATTTAAAAGGTGATGGTAGAAAATGAGTCTAAAAGGTTTCAGGGGTGGGAGTGAAAAAAAAGACTCAGCAGCCACAGAATGTGAAACCCCTAAGTATGACTCCCCTCCCCTTCCCCTTCTACCTTCTGTTTCCTCCCCTATTCCCCCCTCCCCAGGACTGGAGGAAAGGGAACAGCTCTAGCCAACTTGTCAAAATAATGCTGCTAATTACCCCTGATCTCCTTTAATGGGAAGCTGCTCCCAATTCCACAAAGGAGTAAATGAGGGGTCTACAGCACAAACCCAGGAACACTGGCATTTTTTGAGTCTGTAGTGAGCCTGGGGTGGGGTGGCAGAGGGGAGATGTCCTGAGAAGATCCCAGAAATATCCACATTTATTACTCCAGGTTCAAATACTAGTTTGAAAAGGGGAATTAGACTTTATGCAGCAGAGAAAATGTCCAGAGCCTACAATGAACTTGAAAGAAAACACAGCATTGATCCTTGTATTGATTCCCCCCTTCTCAAGTATCTTTCTTACCCACATTGCTCCAGTGGATAGAGATGTATTCTGGAAAGACCCAGACTTTGAACATTTTTTTCTCCATCTCTCTCTTGCCTCATCTCTATCTCCCCATCTAATATATCTGTATCAAGCTTTGCATTTGGCAGAAGGCACACCATTCATTTCAGTGATCTCTGCCATTGGGTCTTGCATGAAAAAGAAGCTGAGCAACATGATCCCTTTGACCCACTGCTGGAGCAACAAATTTATTAGAGATATAGGCATGAGAAATGAAAGGGAAGTAAAACAATTCCAGCTTATTGTGTGTCTTTCTTTCATACTGCTAATCCGGTTTACACATCACGCCTACATGTCTCAATAGGGCTTTATACACTGTGGCAGAGGCGGGAGAAAATAAAAGGTGTGTGTGTGTGTGTGTGTGAGAGAGAGAGAGAGAGAGAGAGGAATGAGGATAAAAACAGGGAAGACAGATATTTTAATCCATATTGTTTTGCTATCTGTAGAAAGTTGAAGACAATATGTAAAAACAGCCCCCCCCCCCCCAAAATCATTCCAAATGGTGTGAACTCCTATTCAAATACCTTGTTAGATTAGGACTAGATTATAACCAGAAATTAGATACACTTCTTACAGTGAGTTTGAAATGAAGCTAATACCCCAAATTGAGAATGGGTCTATTGGTGTCCACCTTGATTCAACATTTTAATATAAAAAGGTCTTGGACTCAAAGGCATTTTACAGCCTTGTGGAAGGAAGCTGGGTGACAACTGAACACACACAAACTCTCAATTGAAAGCCCCTTGTTTTACAACATGGGTGCACAATGCACCTGGGGCAAAATTTATCCTGAGGTATACCACCCAGAAATAATAAGTTACAGTAACAAAGGATGACACCAAAAAGCATTGTCTTTCTTTGTGGAGGCAATTAATTGCATGTTGAACTACTGGAGGAAAAACAAAACAAAAACGGAACACACACAGAATGCAATAGTCCTGAAAAAGCACTATTGTAGTTCAAGACCTCAGTTACACAATTATTAAAATTTAGAGCCACCCATTGTGGGTCTTTATTTCTGTCTAGTCCTTTTAGATTTCCCCTCCCCGGGGAGGATAAAAGCGGAAGAAAGTAGTCTTCTCTCCCAGGTCTAGGAAAAGATTGGTCTCTGGGTGTCTTCCATAGACAACAATCCATATGGTTCTTCTTAGGTGTTGTAAATTGACATCTGAAAACTTTGGACTGATTGCTCATCCACACACTAGGAGTCGTTTTTAGCATGAACTTAAATACCTGGAGGCATAGCACATGTCATCCCAGAGGTACAGTCTCTGGAGGTCCTGTGGGCCCAGTGTGGCATCGGGTCTAAAGGGGTTTGAATCAGCCCACCCCACTTCAGGACTCCCCTGAGGCCACACTCAGCACCCGGCTAGCCGGCGACCTCTCTAATGGGTGGCAGGCACCAGAACGCCCGATTCCGTGGGCGCAAGAGTCAACACGTACCTCTCTCCCACCCGTGCCCCCTTCCTGAACTCAGAAAAGCACCTCTGGCCCTTTTTCCCACCTACGGCGGAAGGAGGGGGGAATGTGTGAGCTCTGGGATTTTAAGGTGCTTCTCTCCTAGCCCAAGGTGTCGCACTCCAGGCGTCCGGGTGTGGGTGCGGGAGCGTGCGCCCGTGCCCTCCAGCAGGTCTCCACCAGCGCCTCCGAGACGAGAGGACTAGGTCCGGTGCGCGCGCGCTCCCGGCCCGCACCCTCCCCCCGGCGCTGTCACTCTCCGCACCAGCCCTTCCGACCCAGCTCTGCCGCCGCTGGCGAGTCGGGAGCCACCAGCAGGCTGCGGAGCGGAAGCCAAGGTGGCGACCCTTTCAAGCGTGAAAATGGGATCCCAGGCGACCCCCTCCGTGAGAACTCCCCCCAGAGCCCTTCCCTGGCCGGGCCCGCCGCCGCCGTCGGCCCCCTCCCCGCTCCGCGGGGCCGACCTCGGGGGGCGGGGGCCCGGAGCGAGCGAGCGAGCGTGGAGACGCGGACCGGCGCTCCCGCGCCCCGGCGGCGCAGCCCACCCAGCCCCGCGGCCCCGGCGCGCCGCCCCTCACCCTGCCGCCCGGCGCCCGGCCCTCTGTCCGCCGCGCGAGGCGCCCGGCCCCGCAACCCCGCGGCCCCGGGGGCGCACGCGGCGCGAGGGCAAGGCGGCGGTGGCGGCGGTGGCGGCGGCGGCGGCCGCGCCGGCTGCACTCACCATAGCCGGCCGTCAAGCCCTGCCCGGAGCGCGGGTGCCGATGGCGCGGACGCTGGGCTTGGATTTCACATCAATTCCTTTTTTCCCCTCGCCCCCCTTTCCTGGTCCTCCGCTCCTCCGTCTTCTCCCCGTCTTCCCTCGTCTCCCCCTAGCCTTGTCGCTGCGGGTCTCTTTGTCTTCCCTGTCGTCGTCTTTTTCTTCGTCTTCGTCTTCGTCTTCTCCTCCTCCTCCTCCGTCTTTACAAAAGGAACGGAAAGTGTAAAAACCCCGGCGCGCTGGGCCGCCGGAGGCTTTCGGCGGAGTGCAGCGCGGACTCACAATTACAAGCCTGTTTCTATTAAGCAGTTCCATGGCCCTCGGCGTGGGTGGTCTGCCGCGCCATAGGCAGGACCTGTCAGGGTCACGTGACAGATCCGAAAACTTTACCCCTTTACAATAAACTCAAGGAAAGCAAAGTAAACTCGAGGAACGTGCTATCAGCACAGCCCTCCTGGGTAAACAGGCGCTCCCCTCCCCGCCTTCCTGGGAGGCGCCCAGCCGCGCGAGCTCCTGCGAGCCCCGGCCGCCCCCTCCCCGCCCCCCGCGGCCCTGTCTGCGGGGGGCCGCTGGGCGGGGGGTCTCGGCTCGCCACCTCGCCTTCCCCACCTTGTGCTCTGCCCCCACCCCCACCTTATTTGCTAACTTTTAGCCACTTGCCCGAACCCGGGGGCGGGGGTTGCTAGGGGAGCGGGGAAGCTCACTGCAGCATCCCCAGCGCTCCGGGAAATGCGGGGTGCCCAGAGCGCGGCCGAATACCACCACCTTGCCTGTCCTCAATTCTCAAAGCCCTTTCCTGCTCGCATTCCCACGGAAGCCCTGAGAAGCTGGGATCATTCTGGTTGACAGGCCCACAGGCTGACAGGGAGGCAGAGAGCCAGGGAAGCCGGGCAGATAACAAGAGCCTCCCTTGGGGAAATGTTCAGCGCACCAAGATGTATGTAGATTCGCGTCGTTTCTGTCCGAGGTCCCTGGGAAGCTGCTGCTTCTGAAGAGCCCAAGGTGGAGTCCCTTGGAAACCAAGATTGGTAGCTGGCTGAGGAATTACTAATTGATATTTGCTTTTTTCCCCTTCCAATTACTGTGGTTTTTGGGGTATGCCACCCAAATGCTCCCACCCACGCTGCTTTCCCAAACGAGGCAAGCTTGGGTGATGGGGTTAGACGGAAGTGCCTCCATGCGGAAGGGCTCTCAGCCTCTTGCCCTAAATGGAAAGTCCTATTCCGGAGAGACCCTGCTACAGTGTTTAACATTTCATCTGCTCAAACCTGCAGGCTACACTTGTGTTTCACACACAGATGAAAGGTGCTATTTTAAATGGTCCACATTATGAATATAGATAAATTACAGATGAGGGGGAGGGTAAGATAATTTCTTGAAAATATAAAGAGTTAACTAGCTGCCCTTTAGGTAAAACCAGCCTTTTCTCACCTCATTCTGGGCTGACAGTGTGATTAGGGAGGGGTGTGTGTGTGTGTGTGTGTGGTGTTATTAAAAAAAAAAAAAAGCATACAACCAACCTAGGAGTCACAGTTGTCTCCTAGGTCCCTAGGTCCCTAGGACAAGTCTCCTTGTCCCAAAGATGATATTCCATTCTTTAACAGGGTTATTTGAGTTTCCAGAGTGCTTCTGTTTGAGACGCACTAGGTAATTAAGCATTGGAATGCTGGGCAGCCCTGTGAATTAGGCTGGTCCAGAAAGTCACTTCATACCAATTGACTTAAGTAAAAAATGGTCTTAAATAGATATTATCCATTTATCCAAGCTGAGCAGGAATCCTAAGAGTCATAATAATTGGAAAAACAAACCCACCAACGTTTCACTCGGAAACACTACATTTTGGTGTCATATCAAAAGACTCTATTCAGAACCTCCTATAAACTTGGGTGGGGTGAGGAAGAGGAAGATATAAATCCCTCCAAATAGAGTAGTCTAGAATTTGAAAGAGAAAGGGGGGTGGGGAATAAGAAAAAAGAGAAACAGCTTAGCAAAGGATATTTAAAAGGTCCACAATATCAAGTCACTAGGTATGCTAATTTTGCAGAGAAATTCCAGCAGACCTTGTGAAGTTTGCCTTTCCTCATTAAAATGAGCCCCTCTCCCCACCCTCAGCAAGCACACTTGGCCACATGATCCTTGAGCATGTGGCCAAGGCTGATAATCAGGGGTGGGTCCACGTTTGGTGGGGCCTGAGCTTATGCAGTTTGGGATGGGGGTGCTTCTTTAGGGACTCAAAATTACAAACACAAAATAACAGTCCTTGACTTTGGATGGGGTCTGTGCAGGGAAGAGCCCTGAAGCTGCGTGAGCCTCCTGTCCCCCTTTATAGTGCAGAACAGGGAGATTACAGAGCTACCCAGATTTTGTGGTCTTACATCCATTAGTTCATACTCAATGTGTTCATATTATGTTCTATTTCAGTCAAATGCTTTATAATTGGAGCAAAGACAGTTTGAGTGTAAATAGTTCGAATTGGCCAGTGGTGATGTAAAGAAACAGGGAGAGAAAGCCTGTGGTGTTGGAACCTAAAAGGTCAGCAAGGAGGGAACTCACTGGAAATCCTTTCTCCCAAGAGCAGGAGAACTCCCTGCCCGTCTTTTCCTTCCTCTGAAATCAGCCTTTGAAAATAATCTCGGTGCTGTCCCCCTCTTCCCTCTACTCCTAGATGCTAGAAATGTTAAATCATCAAGTCTGAAATATGTGTGTTCTGCAGGGCCCAGAGCCCCATATGTTGTTACCTTCTGGCATTTCTCTGAGACTCCCCACCAAGGGCAGGCTCTTTGTCACCAAACAGCTGCCTCCACCCTTCTAAAGTTGTTTGTGCCCCATCCCTTCCTGCAAAACCAGCTCTAGCACTGTCCAGTCTGATAACCCACTTGGTATGGAGGTGTCAATGACTGACAAGGCTTCCAGGCAACAGAGTTCAGCTCTAGCCCGTGAGTCTGATAAGCCAATTGGCATCAAGGTGTTAATGGTTGACAGGGCTACTAGGCAATATTTTTGCAAGTCAACTTGGACTTGTGGTCCTATATCCAGAGAAGTAATTCTAAAGTTGGAGATTTGAGGGCAGTAAGGCAGGACCAGAGGGAACATTAAGGACACATCAAAAGAGGAGATAACAGAGGGACTTCTTGAAACAGGTCTGAAACAAATCACATGGGCGTAATCAAATCTGTTGATGGGCAAGGTCATCCCTGGCTCTGCCTTTGTGACTATCTGTCGCTACTTGAGATTAAGTTGTTAACCTTGTTACTTACACACACACACACACACACACACACACACACACACACACACATGTATGCACACAGACATATTCTTTAGTTTTTAATGCTTGCATTGTAACTTTTTAAAAATTTATTTATTTTGAGAGAGAGAGAGAAGGAGAGGGGCAGGGTGAGAGGGAGAGAGAGAATCTCAAGCAGGCTCCATGCTGTCAGCGCAGAGCCCAACACAGGGCTCGATCACACAAACTGAGATCATGACCTGAGCCCAAATCAAGAGTCGGACATTTAACTGACTGAGCCACCCAGGTGCTCCCAGACACATTCTTCACTCTGTGTTCCCCTCTTTCCTGGCTCCCGCTAAAAGTGGGTGCCAAACATGTTCACTCAATCCCTCCCTCAGAGCAACCTCCAGCGACTGGAATGCTTCAGATGACTGATTGAGGGTTCAGAAGAAACATTTGTCCACATCTAAGAAGCTATCCACCACTCTTGCACACAGTCACCTCAGGTGCAGCCATTCTTTGATCCTGGATAGACAGATCAAGCTCTCATAAAAAGCAATTTTGTTCAGTGTAGGGATCCCAATTCTGAAATGAGCCACCCCCACCTTCTGCCTCCTTCCTGTCAGGAAGATACCCACAGCCAAGCCAACTTGAAGAGCGGGGGCTTTGAAGCCTGGAGGGGTAAGGAATATTTAAAGGTGGTTGGTTAGAATTAGGAGACTGAGTGAGCAATTGAATAGCAGTGCTGAGTATGCTGAAATAGTAAAAGGAGAATTGTTTAAACAGCAACAAGAAGTAAAACGGGATTGCAGAATAGAAGAATCCAAACAAACAGTTTAGAAACAAAAGGGGTGGGGTGAGATCTGCAAAGTGTGAAACCAAAGGCTCCAGGGGACCCCATTACTGAGTGGAGAGGCTCATGTAGGGCTCGTGTAGAGAGTCCACTTAGGACTCCTGATGACAATCCCCTATGTACAAGACCTGCAGGGGACAAGCCTTGCCAAGGGAGAATGTGGTAAGAAATGAACTGCCAAAGGAGATTTTTAAACTGTGGGAGGCAGGTGTGGCCAGGCTGGCTGGTGGGGAGGGTGACGGTGGTGGCTGGTGGGTCAGGGCCAGGAGAAACAGCTGATTGCAATCAAGCAGGTCTGAAAAGTTACCATGAGGTTCTAATTGTACCTAGGAAGACTAAAAGAGATATTAAATGTGGTATATACAAAACAAACAAACAAACAAACAAACAGCCTCTGTCTGACACAAAGGGCTGTTTTACACAATTGGCATTATTGCTACTCAGAATTCATCATTTGTCACGATTGAGACTGGTGGGAAGAGGCACAGAACCGAAATGCATTTACCTAAGCTACATGCTTCAAAATCTGGGGGCATGAGCCACAGTTCATTTTTCACGCTGTGAGTGAGAGAGTTTGTGTGAATCAAGGCTCCGTGTGGGTGAGCTTTTAGGGGGAAGGGTTGAGGTGTAAGGGGTGAAACGTTCTTGAGCCCTGTCACGGTGCTGTGCTCTGGGGGGCCAGCCAGCCGCAGGCGGGACTGTTGGTAGCTCTGAAGACCCCTCCTACGTATAGACAGTTCTCCTCCTTGTGTTTGTGGGGTAGACCCCTCTGAGGAACAAGGGCCTGGAGTGAAGGTACGTTCTGTTTCCCAGCAGCCCCGTGGGGAGGCCCCTGGGGCCAGTGGCACCTTCTCCTGCAACCATGGCCAGTTGTTGATGGAGGCCTGTTTTGTGGGAGAAGGGAGTGGGAGCCTGGGTCTGCCTGCCCTGCCATCTGACCCCACGCTTGGAGCCTTCCCATCTACACCTGTATCAGATTGCTAGGGCTGCCATAACCAAGTACCACAGACTGGGTGGCTTAAACAACAGATTTATCTTCTCGCAGTCCCAGAGGCTGGAAGTCCAATATCAAGGTCTTGTCCAGGTTGGTTTCTTTGGGGCCTTTCTCTTTGGCATCTTCTTAGGTCATCACGTAGTCTTCCCTCTGTGCGTGTCTATGCCCAAATTTCCTCTTCTTGTGAAGACATCAGTTATATTGGATTGGGACCCATCATATGGGACCTCATTTTAATTTAATTACCTCTTTAAAGACCTTAACTCCAAACACAGTCACATTCTGGGGTACTGGTTAGAGCTTCAACACAGGAATTTGGGGGGTATATAGTTCAGCCCCTAAAAACACCCAAACGTTGAAAGGAGCTGGCTTGGATCTGAAGGGCAAGTTCCTGCAACTATCAGAGTGGGGAACAGGGTGGACAGGACCTGGGTGCTTCTTGGCTTCTGGGGTGAGGAGGACCTGACCCACCACTTCCCAGGAACCTGTGCACACCTCCGCCAATCTGACATGGGGTGACACATTTCCGAGGAATGCTGGTGGTCTAAGAAAATGGCTTTAGGCACGCAGCAGAACTCTAATCCCCCCACAAAGAATGAGCCCTGTTAGGCTAATTATAAATCTGTCTTCTTTATTTATTGCTGCAAGTTCCTTCAGGCAGTGGTTTCTAAGGCTGGCTGCTCATCAGAATCACCTGGGGAGTTTAAAAACAGAAACGAAGAAACAAAACGAGATTCTTTGCTCCCATCCCAGAGCTATAGAATCAGAATCTCAGCCCTGGGGAACTGACATTCTTCAAAAGAAACTCCTTAGAGAAAGTGTGGTAAAATGCTAATGGTAGGATCCAGGTTGGGTATTCACTGTAAAATCCTCCAATTTTGCTGTACGTTTGAAGTTTTTCATATAAAATGTCAATGAGAAAATAAAAGGATACCTGGGTGATCCTGATACGCAGAAAGATTTACAAATATGTTCTTAACATTCTCGTTTCTACTGGCACTTGTCACCTTGCATTGTTGCTGTTGATTCATCAGATAACAGATTTGTGAGCTCCTGCTGCAGTCTTCTGTTGGGTGCTGGGAATTGGGGAATGAAAAAGCCATCTTCCTTAAAAACGCCATGAAATACTATCTCATATCCATCAGATTGGCCAAAAAATTAAAAGTCTGACCATATCAAGTTTAACCAAGACTGTGAGTAGTGGGAACTTTGGGGCACCACTGGTTGGAGTGCAGGCTGGAAAATTGCTTTTGGAAAATAATTTGGCATCCCCTAGAAAGGTTGAATCCTATTCCTAGATATATCTCTAGGAGAAAGATGAGGCCCTGGAGGTGCATTCAAGAACGTTCATAGCATCATCGTTTGTAATAGCATAAAATGGACATGACTAAAATGTCCATCAAAGTAGAAAAGGTAAACTATGGAGAAATCACACAATGGAATTCTACCAAGAGGTGAAAATAAACGAGACCTAGCTACCTTAGAGCAACAAGGATGAATCTTACAAACGTTATCTTGGGTGAAATACCTAGGTCAGATGCAATTCTCATAAAAATGCATACATAAATTCCATTTATACAAAGGTCAAAACCAGGTAGCACCTAGAAAAGCAAGAGCTTGACAAACCCTCTCAGAGAAGTGGTTACCTCTAGGGGTGCAGGAGGCAAAGGGATTGGGAAGCTTCAAAAATGATTCACTTTGGGGTGCTTACCTGCCTCAGTCAGTAGAGCACACGACTCTTGATCTCAGGGTCGTGAGTTCAAGTTCCACCTTGGGCATGGAGCCTACTGAAAGAAATTGTAAAAAATTTTCATTTTATTATTGTTCTTTAAAATGTACATACAGGTGACAAATATACTTTCGAATGCATGATCTATTTCATAATAAAAACATTAAAAAAAGACATTATCCTGGTCCTAGACAAACTCATAGCAGAACAGGGCATGAAGAAGAACAATTAACTGTAGAATAACATGACTGGTGTAGGACCCAGGAGCACAGGGAATGTGAGTCTGAGCCTTGTCTCCTGAGAGGGCAGGATCTAGGGAGGGGGATGCTGAGAAAAGGAAGAGGGTTATTGACCGGGTCAAAGGAAGAGAAAAAGGGCATTCTTGGGGGGTGGGGGAGGGGGAGAGCCAGAGGCACCTGAAAGAAAACCCTATTCTTAGAAGTCCTTATTTCTGGACCCCGACTTGGCTAAGCTCTGAGCTACCACCTTCATGCTTTTCTTGTATCAACATGATACCCTAGGTAAAGACTAGAAACCCGAGCAATCTTTTCCAGGGGAATGAGGCTATACAAGCTGAAAGTCAGGAAATGTGTGTAGTTGATGGCACTTTATGGGCTCAAACCTGGATTAAAAAAAAAACACGCTGCATTATATAAGTCAACCAACTCTTTGATGCGATCATCTTACAATGACATTTCAGTTATTCTTTGTATGTAAGGCAATGTTATTAATTTACTATAAACACTATGAGGGGTTCTAAATGTGAGTAATAGTAAAAATCCATAAAATGGCGACCTCAACTCTCTTCCCTTGTGAATTTGCATGTTGATAGGATGTTTTATTAAGAAGTGACTTAGCTATGAGTAAAATGACAGACAGACTGCTTAAGAAATATTCAGTTACAAACAAGCATTGGCCTGGAGGAAGCCAAGGAGAAAGCAGCTTATGGATTGCAGTTCATTATTTGCTTATACAGGTGAACACTTCTGTTTAACCTTCATGATTTGAAACAGGCTACCAGCCCACCCACCACTGAGTGTTCCACTCATATCCCTGCCCCCCACCTCTTCTGCAGACAGACAATTCTATCTGGCCCCACCAATCACTTCTTGATACTCTCTCTTCTGGTGTTTCTAGTGCTTTCCAACGTTTTTATGCCATGATGCACATAGAAAGAATTGGTACAACACAATGGAATAAACTGGCGGAGATGTGAAGGCACCTATCTGTGGGGGGCTTGGAATTTTTACATCTTTTTATGTTATGCAATTATAACAAAGATAAGTAACTAGATAAATAAATAAAAATTTAGGGAAAACATTATATATGAAATTTGTATAAAACTTCCAAATGAAACCTTTTCAAGTGTTTGAGAAATCTGGACTGCCTTCCATGAATACCACTTTTAATGTCAGCTTTTATGCCTAAAATGACTCTGAGTAAGGTTTAAATAATGGTCTCTTCAAGATGTTTAAATGATGATTTCTTAAAATTCTTCCTAGTTACCATGTTTTAAAACTTTGCATGAGCAAGTGGCAGAAATTTAAAACCGTTAAAATTTTTTTTGTTAATGTTTATTTATTTTGGAGAAAGAGAGAGACAGAGTGCAAGTGGGGGAGGGGCAGAGAGGGAGACAGAATGTGAAGCAGGCTCCAGACCCTGAGCTGTCAGCACAGAGCCTGATGTGGGGCTCAAACTCACGATCCGCAAGATCATGACCTGAGCCAAAGTCGAATGTTCAACCGACTGAGCCACCCAGGCACCCCTAAAAACATTTTTTTAAGCATGCAAAATTTAGGGGCACCTAGGTAGCTCAGTCGGTTAAGTGTCCGACTCTTGATTTGGACTCAGGTCATGATCTCACAGTTCTTGAGTTTAAGCCCTACATCGGGCTCAGCAGACAGTGCCGTGCATGCTTGGGGTCCTCTCTCCTTCTCTCTCTGCCCCCCCGCCCCTTGCTCACCTGTGTATGTGCACTCTCTTTCTCTCTCAAAATAAATAAAATAAACATTAAAAATTTGTTTAAGCATGTAAAATTTGTACCTGTTGAAATGAAAATCAGAACCACAATGAGATATCACCTATATGTGAGGGGTTGGGATGGCTATTTTCAAAAAGGCAAGACATAACAAGTGCTGAAGAGGATGGGGAGAAAATGCAACCTTTGGGCACTGTTGGTGGGAATGCAAGCTAGTGCAGCCACTGTGGAAAGCAGTGTGGGGATTCCTCAAGGAATTAAAGGTAGAACTACCATATAATCCAGCAATCCTACTTCTAGGTATATGTCCAAAGGAAATGAAATCACTATCTTGAAGAGACATCTGTGCTATCCCCATGTTTGTTACAGCATAATTCACAATAGCCAAAGTATGGAAACAGCCTAAATATCTGTTAATGGATGAATGTATCAGGAAAATGTGGTATATATATAAGCAATGGAGTATTATTATTCAGCTTTTAAAAAGAAGGAAATCTCTCTCTACATAAAATAAAATAAAATAAAATAAAATAAAATAAAATAAAATAAAATAATAAAATAAAAGTGGTGCCTGGGTGTTTCAGTCCGTTGAGTGTCCAACTCTTGATTTCTGCTCAGGTCATGCATGATCCCAAGGTCGTGGGATTGAGCCCTGCATCTGGGTCTACACAGAGCATGGAGCCTGCTTGAGATTCTGTCTGTCTGTCTGTCTGTCTCTCTATCCTTCTACCCCCAGCCCCACTCATGCTCTCTCTCTCTAAAAAAAAAAAAAAAAAAAAAAAATTAAGAAGAAAGAAATCTTGCTATGCGGGACATAGGCAGATCTTGAAGGCATTATGCTAAGTAAAATAGCCAAAGAAAGACAAAAACTACATAGTAGCACTTATATGTGGAATCTAAAAAAATAAATAAATAAAAGTGGAACTCCTAGAAACAGAGCAGAACAGTGGTTACCAGGAGCTGGTGGGTAGGGACAGTAGCACAGAGCCCAACGCCGGGCTTCAACTCCTGAGCCATGAGATCATGACCTGAGCTCAAGTCCAGTGCTTAACCGACTGAGCCACCCAGGCGCCCCAAGGAAGCTCTTTTTTTTTTTAATGTTTATTTTATTTTTGAGACAGGGAGAGACAGCATGAACAGGGGAGGGTCAGAGAGAGAGGGAGACACAGAATCTGAAACAGGCTCCAGGCTCTGAGCTGTCAGCACAGAGCCTGACCCGGGGCTCGAACTCGCTGACCACAAGATCAGGACCTGAGCCGAAGTCAGATGCCCAACCGACTGAGCCACCCAGGCGCCCCATCAAGGAAGCTCTTTTAAGAGAAGTAGGAAATTCAGTCAACAAGAGGGGGGAAAAAAGACATATTTTAACCCAAAAATTCAAATATTTTTGAGTGGTAAAAAATATAATAAATTAAGTGGCCAGAGAAACACAAGCTTCTCTAGGGGAAACACTAGGGAGTGATAGTGTTGCAAACTGCTGCGTCCTGTCCAGAAGGACCGGCAGCTACTGAGCTCCAGCAGACAGAGTTTGGTCATGCAGGGGTGTGGGTGCTGTATGGCCACACGTTCTGGTCCTTCAATTCTTTTATAACTCAGGACTTTTATAATCTCTATCTCAGTTGTCATGCTCTAGCCAAAATATCACTCCTCTCCCTCCCATCCTCCACCCAAAAGGCATCAATGTCCGTCCATGCCTGGCACTCTATGTACACTCCTGTTTTTATTCTTTTCTCTTGGCCGGCTTACTCCCTACCCCCATTCAAGCAGTCGCATGGCTCCCTCCACCCCACCACCCCTCCCGCTGTCCTTTAGCTCATGCTCATTCTCTTCCCTCATAGGTGCCTCTTGGCCCCCCGGCACTCAGGACTTCTCCAACGACTATTATAATAGTCTTCCAGCTGGTGCTCATGCATGATGACAAAATCCCATTCCTCAGGCACAGGTTTTTTAAGCAAGCCCTATGCCAAAAACCTTCAATTGGTCCCATCACTTTCTGAAGGAAGGCGAATGCCCAGCCTAGCTGCCAGCACCTTCCTATCAATGTCCATCCACAGCCTTGTCTAACTCAGTGCCTGCTCACTGACTGGAAGCCCTGACCCCAGGTGCTTCCCCTGGGTGACCTACTTTCTCACCTGTGCTCATGCCCAGACACCAATAATCGCTGCCTGGGTATTGCACCACAGAGCCTGTAGGTTAAAACAAAACAAAATAAAACAAAACTCTAGGACTTTCTGGGGCTTTGTAACTTCCTGTGCAAAGGACAAAGGAGTTGGTGGAGGCAATGTGGTAATAGCTTTTCTCCAGACTGTTAAGCATTGGAAGTGTATGTAAATCTCACTCTCCAGTTTCTGCGTTGCTGAAAAGCGTCTGCTCGTAGGAAAGAACTTTTCTGTATTCTCATATTATCATGGGAAACCTTGCAGCCGTTTTGTAAACAACTTTTAAAACAATTAGGCTTACAGATATTTAAACACTTTTTAAAGATCTTCATTGTTAAAAGTGTGGTAAAGTACACATAACCTAAAACGTGCCATTTTAGCCGTTTTTAAGTATTTGGTTCAGTGGCATGAAGTACATTCACACTGACGCGCAACCATCACACCATCCACCCCCAGAGCTCTTTTCATCTTGTGAAACAGAAACTCTGTGCCCATGAAACACTAACTCCTTATCCCCTCTCCTCCAAGTCCCTAGGTACCACCATTTGACTTCTTATCTCTACGAATTTGGCTCTTTTAGGTATCCCATCTAAGTGGAATCAAACGGTATTTGTTCTTTTGTGACTGGCTTATCTCACTTAACGTAATATCCTCAAGGTTCATCTGTGTTGTAACCTGTGATAATTTCATACCTTTTTAAGGCTGAATGGTATTCCGTTGTATGGATTTACCACATTTTGTTTATCCATGCATCCATTGATGGGCATTTGGGGTGCTTCTACCTTTGGGCTATTACTGATCACACTTACATGAACATGGGTGTGCGAATATCTCTTTGTACGCTCAAAGATATTTACATGTTCATCAATATGAGTTTTGGTCGAGCCAGTGTTTGCTGGTGTCAGTTCCTCCATAATAAAGCTAATTTTGTTTTTTATTTATTTTATTTTCTTTAATTTTTTTTTTAACATTTATCTATTTTTGAGAGGTAGAGAGAGACAGAGCATGAGCAGGGGAGGGGCAGAGACACAGGGAGATACAGAATCTGAAGCAGCTGCAGTCTCCTAGCTGTCAGCCAGAGCCCAGCACGGGGCTCAAACTCGCAAAACGCAAGATCGTAACCTGAGCTGAAGTTGGATGCTTAACCAACTGAGCCACCCAGGCGCCCCATAATAAAGCTGATTTTAGAAGATAGATTCTGATCCAATCTGCATTATTTGAGGGAGTTCTGTCTACTTCAAACGCTTAGATGACTTTACGATTTGAATTAGTCTTCACAATGTATAGCTAACAAACCTTTAGAGTATTTCTGCCTACTCACCCAGAACAGCTTTGGTAAAAATTTTATGCCACTTTATGAATGTTAGAGTTCCAAAAATTATGAAGATTAGAAAGAATAAGTGAGATGGCATAGAATCTGGATTCATTTTAAGAAAACTTAAGACACTGATAAAACACCACTGGGGGGGGGAGGATTTTGTGGGAGAATATTGGTTCCCCGAAGAGGTCCATATACTAATTCTGTGAACTTGTGAATATGTTACGTTCCCTGGAAAAAAGAGACATTGCTAATGTAATTAAGTTAGGGCCTTGAGATGGGGAGTTTATCCTGGATTTTTTGGATGGGTGGGTCCAAACTGGAGTCTTTAAAAGCAGAAGAGGGGGACAGAAGAGGTCAAATGCCATTTGGGAAGGACCTCACCTGCCATTGCTGGCTTTGGAGGAAGGGGCCACAAGTCAAGGATTATGGGCAGCTTCCAAGAGCTGGAAAAGGCAGGTAAACAGATTTTCTCCAGAGTCTAGAGAAAGAAACACAACCCTGCTGACACTAAATTTTAGCCCCGTGAGACTTGAGTTAGACTTCTAATCTACAGACAATAAAATAATACGTGTGTGTTGTTTTAGGTAAGTTTGTAGCTAATAATTTAAGAGCCAAATTTGATAGTCTGTGAGTGGCTTCCAATCATCTGATGTTGAAGAGTACTTTGAGTCAGTTCAGGTCAAAGAGGAGAGTGACATAACTGATCAGTAGTGTTTTCTATGAGTGGGATGACAGCACAGGGACCTCGTGTTTGCCACTGCTGTTCTGGCCTCAACATTCACCCTTTTTTAAAACTCTTTTATTTTCTGTGTTGCTTTCCATGGATCCCGCTGTCACAACTTGTAAAGCATAAACAAAGCTCCTGGTCAGATGCAGCCCCAGAAATGTTAGGAACCACCCACAGGTATCTGCCAGAGACACCCAGTGATGGTTGGTAGGTCACTACATTGACCTCAGAAATGGATGCCAGGAGGGGAGGCTGGGTGGCTCAGTCCTGTTAAGTGCTCAACTCTTGCTTTCGACTCAGGTCATGATCTCATGGTTTGTGGTTTCGAGCCCCGCATCCAGCTTTGTACTGACAATATGGAGCCTGCTTCGAATTCTCTGTCTCCCTTTCTCTCTGTTGCTCCCTGCTCGTGCGCAAAAGTGCACGCTTGCGCTGTCTCTCTCAAAAATAAATAAACATTAAAAAAAAAAATTTTAAAGAGTGGTTGCCAGCAGTGCTCCGTCGTACCTCCATGACTCATCAGCGTGTTCTTCAGTTTCCAGCTGCTAGAATGTGCATCTCTCCGTGTGATACTGTACTGGAGCATATTTGGACTTTGCACAAGAGCTTTCAGAACGCTTGGAATTTTCTGAGTGACAGTGGTGAGAAGAATGTCTTATAATAAGCCCCTTTCAGTCACACCTGAGTTTATGCTAATGAGCTGACTCTCCGTGGGCCCCAGGAGGGCATTAGGGAGGGGGCTGGTTGCCAGAGGAACCAACCCTGTGATCAGAAGGCTGGAAGTTTTGGACCACCCGCCTCCCTGCCTTCATTTGTATCAGTAGCTTTTTACAGCCTGTGAGGAGAGGAGAGGGACTGGGGACTGAGTTCACTCACCAACGGTCAATGATGTAATCAAATGTGCCTATGTGATGGAAGCTCTACAAAACCCCTAAGTGTGGGGGTTTGGGGAGCTCCTGAGTTGGTGAACATATCCATGTGCCAACTCCATGGGAATAGAAACGCCCGTACTCCAGACCCTTCTGGACCTTTCCATATGTACCTCTTCACCTGGCTGTTCATTTTTATTCTTTATAATAAATTGGAAACAGTAAGTAAAACAGTTTCCTGGGTCCTGAGAGTCATTATAACAAATTGAGGATAGGGCTGTAGGAACCCCTCACAAAGGTGTGCATGACCTGGGGACCCACTACTTGTGGTTGGCTTCTGAAGTGGGGGGCAATCCTGTGGGGCTGAGCCCTTAACCTGTGGGATCTGTGCTAATTCTGGGTAGTTAGGGTCAAAACTGAATCAACTTGTAGGACACCCAGTTAGTGTCCATGGAGAATGAGAGACTTGCTTGGCGGGGAAACCGCACACATTTTGTGTCAGAAGTGTTGTGAGTAGAAACAGATCATAGTACTGTGCCTGAAGATTCTTCTCCCTCCCAGGAACCAAACCCACACTGCCCCACAGCGCCCAGGAATCAAACCCCACCCTCACCCCCACCCACGTAGCAGATCAAAGAGGCGTCTGTTTCAGACAGAATGCAGGAGGATGGTGCATCAACACCCCGCTATTTCAGCTTGGGTTGGATAATTCCGAGGCTTGTGTTTTGTGCCCAGAGTTTCCCTGCAGGGTTAAGCTTCATTCTCCCATCACTCACCCACCCAAGAGATAAACTCGCCATCTCCAGACCCTTAACTTAATTACATTGGCAATGTCTCTTTTTTCCAGGTAATGTAACATATTAACCAATTATTAATCTCAGGATTAGGATGTGGGGAACCAGTATTCTGCCTTTCACCAACCCCCCCAAATTAGTGTCTTATCAAGGTCTTAATTTTCCCTAAAATGAATACTAATTCCATGCCACTTATTCTTTCTAATCTGTGTAATTTTTGGAACTCTAACATGTGTGAGGTTGGATTTTCTGCTTCTCTGCTCCTGCTTTCTTTTTTTTTCTTATAATAAGGAGTTTTTTTTAAGTTTATCTATTTTGGGGGGGGGGGGAGGAGGGGCAGAGAGATTCCCAAGCAGTCTCCATGATGTCATCAGAGAGCCCGACTCGGTGCTTGAGCTCAAGAACCGAACCATGAGATCATGACCTGAGCCAACATCAAGAGTTGGATGCTTAACCAACTGATGCTCCCAGACACCCCTCTGCTCCTGCTTTCTAAACAGGCTGTGCATTTCCAAATATTCAGTATTTAAAAAGAAGAGATATATGGACACGATAAAAAGCTCTCTATAGAGAGAATGAAAAATGTCCTTGTTCTACTCTTGACTTCAAATTCTCCAAATTACCTGCAGAGGCAGACGTCATTTTAGGATTTTATCTCTTAAAAATTTTTTATTTTTATTTTTATTATTATTAGTGCTTACTTTTGAGAGAGAGAGACAGAGAGAGAGAGAGAGAGAGAGCGCAAGCGAGGGAGGGGCATAGAGAAAGGGAGGTACAGAATCTGAAGCAGGCTCCAGTCTCTGAGCTGTCAGCACAGAGCCCAATGTGGGGCTTGAACCCATGAACTGTGAGATCACGACCTGAGCTGAAGTCAGGTGACTGACTGAGCCACCCAGGGGCTCTGGATTTTTTTAAATATAATTAAGCCTGTATACATATATGCCCCTTTTTTATACAAAAGGTAATGTATCAAACTGCTGCTCTATCTTGTACATTAAAAAAATTTTAAATATTCCTTTCCATATCAATGTACATAGTTTCTAATTTTTTGCGTTATCTTTTATCTGCTGAGCTTGAAGATAGGGAGTTGCTTTTCTTTAGGTATGAGATAAACTGCAGCTTTACCCTCACTCATTTTTTAAAAAATGAGTCTCTTATTTCTTAGCATCTTTTTTAGCACAGCCTAGTGCTTTTACGGCCACATCTGTGCTGATATGCACAGGTGATGTATTTGGCTGGCACAAGTCACAATCAAGACGACAACATTGATGATGGCGATGCCAATACCTCGCGATTTTCCCCATACCACAAACTCTTCATCCACATTTATTTTTCTGATTGAGTTTTTATGAGTTAGGAGTTATTATTTTATGTGAAGCCTAACCAGTTCGTCTCAAAATTAGAGCTATTCCACTGCTTTATGGAGGAGAACATTTTAGTAGAGAAAGGGCATCCTTTACATATGAGCATGAACCACAGTGTGTTTGAATTAGTATTCAGAAGAGTGTGTCTCTAAAGGAAGCCTGCTGTGGCTGGGAGAAAAGGAGATGGTCGTTGGTTAAATGGGAGAGGACATCACAGAGACCTCAGGAGTCCCCACCACTGCATTTATGAAACAGTCATTCCTAAGGCCACGTTTTGGTGGTTTCCTCCCAAGGGTAGCTAAAATGTTCTTTCATGCTACTACACACCAGCCTTTTTACAACGTCTATGTTAAAAGAACAAATCAAATTCCCTCTAGAAGAGGTGATCTCAGGGGACTCCTCATCAGCTGGAATTCAGAAGACCCTAATGTTTCATGATCTAATTTGATTTTCAAGTTGTTCCAGATGCCTTTCTGCAGTAACACTTCTAGTAATTAATTGTCGCAGACAGTGGGGTCCGTTCACACTTTTTTTTTTTTTGGCCTTCGGAGAATGCAAACCGTGGTAGAAACTTTGCATGACAGAGAAAGTTAACAGCATCAGGCAGAACCTGGAAGATTCCTTGTGTCAGCTGAGCTCCTAGCTCCTGCTTCTCCTAAACATTTGATCTTGTATTGGATGCGATTACCTTTTTAGTTGTTTTTTAATAGTTTTGTAGTTTTAAAAAGGATTATGGGACAGATTATTATTTTTTTCTTAGTAGTGGGCTTTCCATAGAGTCAAAGAATTTAGGGAGATTCTTTAAGCAATTATAAAAGAAAAAGTGAGGATTCTGAGAAGTTAGAAGTATAACTTCTGAATAATTCAACTTTTTTCCCAAAACAAAATAAAAATGCTATGACTTTAATGCATAAATGCATAGGAAGTTATTATCATACTTTCTCAGGAGGATGGAAATTTGGTTGGTTCAAATTCACTTTGAGTATACACAGCAAGTTCCATCAAATAAACCCCTTTATTACTGTAACAGTCTATTAAAGGGAGGCTATTTTAGGTACATGGATTTTTCTCTGTTGGAGGGAAAGCCTCTGAAAATAATTTCATGGTCTAGATCAATGCCCTAACTGGTCCAATTTTGTCGTCATGATCAGGGACTGGGGGATAGGAAGCATTTATGATGTGATTCATTGTACAATTACCAGCTATTTCAGGAAATTCCTTTCCAACTTCAGATAACAGTTACTTTGTGCCCTGAGCACTGGGACGACCCCCTTATAATTGTATTCAAGCTCGGGTGGTTCAGGCGCTGCTTTTAGTCATACGCCATGCAGATTCATTAGACCTTCTTTCTCGCTGAGCACTTGGCCACACGGAATGTTCATTTGGAAGTTTCAGTGAAAGGCCCATAGAGCTCCGCTACCCTGCACAAAGTTGTCCTGTATTTGGTCAACTGACTGTTGAATAATTGGCACAGCTCTCGATGCCAACGTGAAAGAACCAGTAAAGGCAAAGAGTGCAATGGCCCGACGGTTAGGAAGGATACTCTGGTCTTGCGTGAATTCCACGGTGTAGGAATGGGTGGTATGTGTATATTTATTGAGGTGCAGGGATAATCCCTCCAGCATAGGGTAGTCATTCGGAACTTAGACTTTGGAGCGGTACATTAGTGCATGACCTTGGAGACGTTCCTACCCTCTCCCTTTAGTTGTAAAATTATCATAATAATATCTACCTCCCAGGGCTTCTCTGCTTTGGAAAACAAAATCATAAATGTAAAGGACTCTGCCCAGAGCAAGCACTCAACGCATAGGAATTATTTCTGTACCATTCATCAGCGTGGCAGATGCTATGAACGGGTGCCCCTGCTCTATCCTCTGTCCCTACCCCAGTAGCACATGCTAGCCCAATCCAACTGTTGGTAGCTGCATTATCTCTGCCAGAGGGCTTTCTCTGGCCACCAAACCTGCTCTGTTGCCCTCACAGTAGGCTGGAGAAGCTGAGGGATGAACAACTCTGGAGGTAGCCTTCTAGTAAGGTCAGACTGGTGTATACATACCCCAGATCTCCTGCCTTTTGACTGGAATAAATTAGAATCCCATGCTTCTGCCTGGCTCTGGAATTCCCCAGTGGGACTGAGTTCCAGTAAAACACAGGGATGACTTTTTTGATAATGGACCTTTTGCTGGCTGTCTTCCCTTCTGTTTCTCTCTACTGCACTTCTCCACTTGCCACTCCTAAATAAGCTACTTGTACCCAAATCCTTCCTCAGAGTTGCTTCTGGGGAAACATACATTAAGACATTCACCTTGAACATGAGGAAAGACTTTCGTTGTCAATGTTGGACTCAGTCATGCCTATTTATACAGGTCCAGGTCCCAAAATTTCTACAAGAAACCTTCTTGCCAGCAGGATTTGAGGCCTTTTAACCAATTGAGTCATAAATTGTTTTTTTTTCTTCTTCTTAATTAGCACAAATGATCTAAAGGGCAACTCTCCAGGGGCTGCTGCAGTGAAAAGACTACCCATCTCTTCCAGATTTGTTCTCTTGACATAGTAATTCTTGATGTTCGATTTGCCATCATTCTTACCTTGCAACAGAGTTATCTGTTGTCAGGCAGCTTTGACCTCAGAAGGTGGTGCAAAAAACATCACAACTCTCTCTCTGATTAAACAGAGTATCTTTTTTTTTTTTTGAGGAAGATAGGAAAAATAATAAATATAAACACTGAAGATTCAATCTCTGGACACTATTTTGAACTGAATCCCTTCTAGTTATTTTTGAAAAAAGAGGAAGCATTTAATGAAAGTTTTGAAACTGGCAGTTATTTATTCCAGGAGCATTTATTGCTAGTGGGTGGTGAGCATGTGGGCCTGAGCCCTTGGCAATAAAAAGATCAGTGAGTCCTGCTCCCGCTATGGCTGAGAAAACAACCATGTGAAACACTGACTAAGGTATATAGGTATGGGTTCTTTAAAACATATTTACAAAGCTTGCCTAACACTTTTAAAATTCTATATTTAACCAGTAATATCCTGATTAACTTTCCATAAAGTTATATGGATTGTTCAAAGCAACATTAAAAAATATTTTTGTTTTATTTTGACTTTAAAAAGTGTCCATATTATGTATTATGGTAAAGGAGGGAATGAATTAGCTTTTGATTTGCCATTTCTCGTTGATTCCGTCTTTTTAGTGACAAAATGTTTAAGGGGAGGGACTCTGACATTCTTACATGAGTATTGATCTAGTTTTTCACTTCAACTTGAAAGGTTAAGTCAGATGAATCACCAATAAATAAATGTTTTTGTCAAGGAGTAGGTGTGGGCATAGCTTGTATAATAACTGAGGTAGGTGCAAAAACATGTGGTACTTATGTTTTGGGAGATATTTTTTGGTTAATAATTCCCAATCCTCCCAAATATCCAAAGTAGACATTATAGGGAAAAATGCACAGACCTACTCATTCATGCATTTATTACTTCAGTGGATATTTATTAGCAGCTACTATGTTCCAAGCACTGATCTAGGAGCTGGGTGTATAATAGGGTTCAAGAAACTGATATGAAGGCTTCTGGGTGGCTCAGTTGGTTAAATGTCCGACTTCGGCTCAGGTCATGATCTCATGATCCGTGGGTTCAAGCCCCGCGTGGGGCTCTGTGCTGACAGCTCAGAGCTTGGAGACTGCTTCAGATTCTGTGTCTCCCTCTCTCTCTGCCCTTCCCCTGCTCACGTGCTCGCTCTCTCTCAAAAATAAATAAACATTTAAAAAATTAAAAAAAAATAGGAACAGACATAAGACTTATGATCCAACAAACAGATATTATTTAATTAAACAAATGAATGTATAATTATATAGTGAAGAATGTGTATAGTTATAAAGTGACACGTGTTCTGACGAATAGCAGTAGAGTTCCGTGAAATCCCCTAATAGTGGAATCTGACCTAGGCTGAGGAAGGAATGTTTGTGCTGAGACATGAAGGATAGTAGGGTTACCAAGGCCCAAATGGGTTAGGTTACAGAGTGGGGGCTGAGAATGTTCCAAATGGAGAGAATAGCAAGTGCAAAGACCCTGGGGTAGGAGGGGGATGGTGTAATTAGATCCTGAAGGAAAGTCTGAGCCCAGAGCAAGTGTGGGCAGTGGGCCAGTTGAGATTGGAGAGAGAGGCTGAGGCTGTGTTTTGAAGGCTTTCTAGGTCATTTAAGGAGATCTGTCCTTATTGGGTGAGCCTTGGGAAGCCAATGAAGGGCTTCATATAAGAGGGAAATGTGATAGGTTTGTGTTTTGAAAAAACAGAAATACTCAGATTGGCCCCAAATACATTGGGGTGGAGGGAGGGAAGGTCAGAGACAATACAGGGAGGGATGGAGAATTACTAGGCTGTGGGGGAAGTCCAGGGGACAGATGGCAGTTCCTTGGAGTAGCGTGGAGTGACGGGGGAGAAAGTGACTTGGTTCTAGAGGTAGGTAAGATGTGAAGCTGACAGGACTTGGGGATAGTGTAGCTATGACAAGCAGGAGGGAGGGAGGTGTGGGAGATGGCTCCCAGTTTTCTGACTTGTGTTTCTGCATGCACGATGGTGCCATTCACCAGGAGTTGGGGGCAAGATCATAAATTCGCTCTTCAACATAATAATTTTGAAGTGCATTTGAGTCTTCTAAATGAAGGGTTTTTTTTTTTAAGTTTATTTATTTATTTTGAGAGAAAGAGAGAGAGTGTGCACACAAGTTGGGGAGGGGCTGAAAGAGAGGGAGAGAGAGAATCCCAAGTAGGCCCTACACTGCCAGCACAGAGCCTGACGCGGGGCTCGAACTCACGAAATGGAGATCAAAACCAAGAATCAGACGCTTAACCGACTGAGCCACCCAGGTGCCACCTAAGTGGATTTCTTGAGCTGGCACAAATACATAGATCTGGAAACCAAACTGTTCATTTTTATTATTATATAATTTGTTCTTTCCAAGTTTTTAAAAATTAGATGAAACACTAGGAGTTTGTGTTTGCAAGGGCTTGTGTGCATTTCTCATCCATTTGTAATATCCATGTTAGCTCATAAAAATCCATTGAAATACATAAAATGGATTTGTCTCCCCACTGTAGATTAAGAAAATTCTTTTCTTGTGCTTTATTACTCTGGAGGTAATTGCATGACGAGAAGTACTGAAATTATTTTTTAAAATTTTTATTAATTTTAATTTTGAGAGAGAGAGTGTGTGCGTGTGCGGGCAGGGGAGAGCATGTGGGGAGGGGCAGAGGAGAGGGAGAGAGAGAATCTTAATCAGGCTCCATGAGCCCAATGTGGGGCTGAATCCCATGACCCTGGGATCATGACCTGAGCTGAAATCAAGAGTCAGACGCCCAACTGACTGAGCCACCCAGGTGCCCCAGTAAGTACTGAAATTATGATGTGTAATTTTAACTGGCAATTCCTTTGTAGTTTCTACTAAACTTGAAATATAAAGTTGGTGTTGGCAGTGTGAGAAGTGGAGATGCCCAATGAGTATTTGTTTCAATGTGACCGTGTGTCCTCTGGCGACTTCTTATTCTGCATTTCTACTTAAACAATTCCCTCACTCCCATAAACTTACTGCTGTTCACCTGATAGTTACCTATGGTGTGCACTGGTCCAGGGGCTGGATATAGAGCAGTGAATAAAACACATAACAATAGACAAAAATCCATACCCTTAAAATGCTTGAAAATGAGAATGAGTCCCAAGTTCATGCTCAGCTCAGACTTCTCTTTAAAGATTTAGACACATCTACATCTAACTATTCCTCAAATTCAAGATACCTAGAATCAGACTCCTTATCCTTTTGTTCTGTTATCTACTCCCTTGAATTCTGACTGTCCAACAGCCTGTGCATCCATCCTTCCACCCAGTTGCCCAATCCGGAGACCTGGGAACCACCCTTAATTTCTCCCTGTCCCTCACTCCTGAAACCTGTCAGTAATCCAGTCTTCCTAATGCTTCAAAAATTGTCACATTTGCCCTTTTGTCTGGCTCCCAAGTGCCCCTGCCTAATGAAGTTGGTTGGCTCTCACCATCTCTTGCCTGGACTGTAAGAACTACCTTGCTGGTCTCTCTGATTCTGTATTGTATCCTTTAAATTCTTCCTCCGTGCGGCTGCCTGAAAGACTGGTTTAAAAGCAGATCTGGCTGTGATCCTCTTTAATGACTCTAAGCTCCTTAATGTGGCATTCAAAGCCCTCCACGATTGTCTTCTGCCCACATCTCCAGTTCACCTCCTCCCACCCTGTCCTTTCTTTGAAGGACAATAACAAGGAGGGGCCTGTGGTTACAATTCCCCAAACCTAGAAGGTCCTTCCCGGGATTCTTCATGCATCCCTGCTTCATGCATCCCATGCATCACTGCTGCTCAGCCTCTAAGAGTAGGCTCATGTGCCATTTCTTCCATGAAATCTTACCTTGTCCTCTAACTCCCTCCCCAGGACCGGGCAGGTGGCTTCCACGGCGTCATGAGAGCGGTCCTTTATGTGCTGTCTTGAAACTTCCCACCGAGCATTGGGGTTGCCTGTCTTCCTCATGTTTTGAAAGTAAGAACTGTATCTTGGGGGACCTGGGTGGCTCAGTCAGTTGAGTGCCTGACTCTTGATTTTGACTTAGGTCATGATGTCACAGTTCATGAGTTTGAGCCCTGCGTCGAGCTTTGCGCTGACAGCTTGGAGACTTCCTGGGATTTTCTCCTTCTTCCTCTGCCCCTCCCCACCCTCTAAATAAATAAATAAATAAATAAATGTGTGTGTATATATATATATGTAAAAGAACTGTGTCTTAGCCAATGAGTATAGCCTCAGTGCCTACCGTAATATCTGACACACAGAAGGCCAATAATCAATATGTGTTGAACTGTGCTGCTAAATGTACATTAGAATACTTTTCTATTGGGGAATTTTCAAGAATGTAATGTGTGATTTTTCTTTTCGTGGGAGCACGAGTGTAATGTAGAAGAGGCCCTTTAATCTATACTATATTTGAAATAGAAGGGGAAATAGGACTTTCTGCAAGAAAAAGCTCTTGTCTGCGGCTAAAAAAAAAAAAGGTTGAGACCATGAAAATGCTTTGGTATCTAGAAGTCACAATATGCTATTGTTTTTCTTTAAAAGAAAATTGACTTTTACAAATGTCTCAAATGTAATAGCAGCAGACGATATAGCCAGCAAGGGAGTCACTGATTATTTTACATTCTGAAAGCTTCGGCTTCCAGACAGGCTCACATTGTGCTGAATCTGGCGTCGTCCTCTCTTGACAAAGATATGTACACAATTGATTCTATCACCTAGTTCTTTCCTGTCTTCAACTTATTTTCCTACAACAAAGGATGGAAAATATTCACAACTCAGAACATATGTATATTTGGAATAGTTGGTCCTTTCTGGGTTTTTTTTTTCTCTCCTCTGAAAAAATGTACTTTGATCTTCAGTGTATCACATGAAGGTCCTTTGAATGCACTACCTAATGGGGAAAATAAATAAGCCAAGAGCTGCTGTAACTTAAGATGTTTGCCTTGAGAACGACTGGTCTTTCTGTCAGTCTGTCAGCCTGCCTGTGTTTGTGTGTGAGACTCCATTTTGACTGCCAGTGTTTTGTGTAAGTAAAGATTTTCTTTTAATATCTAAACACTAGCTTCTCCGTGCCCTTGCCAGTTGCTGTACAATTCTTTTGTCCCTTAGCAAGGACGAATTTTCTTCGTTTCTTGTTCAGCTTTGCTTGCTAGAGCTCTTAGCTAAGGAAGACCTCTTCACAGACTACAAAGGATGACTTTTATCTCTCGATTGATTTAGTCAAAACATCTTCAAATTTCACATTGATTTGGCGAACATGGGAACATTTAAGGTAGAGTGGATGCTGTCGTATGCTGCCCAATTTCCCCCTTCAAGACAGGGCCCTCATTCTCCAAGCTGCCAGGAATGTTGCTGATAACTCACAGGGAAATCGCTCTCTGGGAATTGATGTCAGCCCAAGAAAGCTGCCTGAGCAAGGTATGCTGCTTCCTTGACTTGCCCACATATATCTGAGTCCCAGAAGTCTTTCCTGAGAAATCCAGCCTAAGACACAGGAATCAGACAATGAACCAGTTCAGGGGAAAGATTGGTATATTAGCCAGAGTTCTTCAGAGAAATATTACCAGTTGGAGAAACATCTACATCTTAATATATGTTTCATATAATGTATATTTCAATATGTTGGATATATATCCTTGTATATGCCATATAATATATATCCTTATATATGTAAATATCATATATTCTACATCATTCCATATATACTATTGACTTTGTTTCTCTGGAAAATATACAGTTGACCCTTGAAGAACACAAGATTGAATTGGGCAGATCCACTCACACATGGATTTTTTTTCGATAAATACAGTATAGTACTCTAAATGTACTTTCTCTTCTTCATGCTTTTCCTAATAACATTTTATTTTCTCTAGCTTACTTTAGTGTAAGAATTCAGTATATAATATATAATATATAAAATATGTGTTAATCAGTTGTTTATGTTATCAGTAAGGCTTTTGGTCAACAGGCTATCAGTGGTTAAGTTTTGAGGGAGTCAAAAGTTATACCCAGATTTTTTTATTGAGTGGGTGGTGAGTACCCCTAACCCCCATGTTGTTAGTCAACTGTGTATATATATAATATATAATATATAGGTAGTGTATACATAACAAAATATACATGTAGTACATTACATACATAACACATATATGTAATAAATGAATCTCTATCTAGCTTGCTAGCTATCTATCATCTATACAAATCCATGCCTGGAGAAGGGGATGGCTAAACAGGGACCAGGAAGACTCCAAATGTGTATAGGGTTTCTTTGAGGGACATTGGAAATATTCTAAAATTAGATTGTGGTGATCTAATTCAGTGTATCTTTGAATCAGTGTAAGTGTCATGTGAAGCACAATTGCTTTTTTTCAGCTTAGCTTTTTGGAATGTTTGAACACAAACATTGCCTTGGAGATCATCTGGTAGCTTTCTGACTAGAGACAAACCACGGATTGAAAAAGTAGTAACTCTGTTGATTGGCTGAGACAATGATGACTGAGAAGAGAGCATTGGAGACTGAAGAGTCCATAGTCTTTTTTTTGGGGGGGGGTGGGGAGAGAAGGAGAGTGTGAATGAGGAGAGGGGCAGAGGGAGAGGTAGAGATTCTTAAGCAGGCTCCATGCCCAGCGTGGAGCCTGATGTGGGGCTTGATTCCACCATCGTGAGATCATGACCTGAGCCGAAATCAAGAGTCGGACGCTTAACTGCCTGAGGCACCCAGGATCCCTGAAGAGTCCATAGTCTAAGGTTGTTCACTCACAAAAGCACTTTCAACTCTGAATTTTCTCCAGTTCCTTCACTTCTCTATGCAGGTAGAGAGTGGAGGGAGATAAAGCCTCGCAGGGCCAGCCACAATGCATGGTGAATAGCACATAGCCTGTTGTGTTAAGGATATGCTATTTCTGCTTTATTCATGGTTTCCGGTATCCTTCTAGACCAAACATTTGAACCTGTTGGTCCTTTTAGCTGTAGCAGCATGTTGGGCTAATATGTTGGGGGAGTAGTCTACTAACAACAGATATTTATGGACCATTTACTGTGTGCTAGGCACTATTCTAGCTGCTGTGGGTTTCTGGTGAACCAGTTTGATCACGGATTATAGAGTCAACATTCGTTCCCCAAAAACCATGTTTTTGGATGGATTGTGTTTCATGGATTGTGTTAGGCTCCAACTAACAATGAAAACTCACAAACAAAATCGCAGGTATAGCGAATCATGTTTTAACGAGTTGTGGAGTCAAATAAACCTAGCTAGGCAATCCCAAACTTCACCTCTTACAAGTTGTGTGACTTTGGGAAAAATTACTTAAGCCAAGAAACCTCAGTTTTCTCAGCTGTAGAAGGGATATAGAGTGGGGCAACCACCTGTGTCATTATAGCTTGTAAAATTTTATTGAGGTAACAGATCTCACTGAACACCCAGCTCAATGCTGGTCCTCACTATAAACAAATAATAATTCCCTTTTAATTTTTAGCTTACTCCCATGGATTTGGATTATGGTGTATGTAGAAAGCCATTTTATCTATTTACTTATGTATTTATGTATCTATGTATCTTTCTATGTATGTGTGTATCTACCTATCATTGTTAAGAGTCTAACATAATTCTTTTACTTATTTATTCATTTTTATTGAAGTATAATTAACATACATTATTATATTAGTTTCAGGTATACAACATAATGACTCAACAATTCTATACATTACTCAGTGCTCACCATAAGTGTAGTCATCCTCTGTCATTAAACAACACCACTCCCATCTTACTGACTATAATCTCTATACTGTACTTTTCATCCCCATGACTTATTTACCTTGTAAATAAAGTAAGTTTGTACCTCTAAATGTATAAACCCATTTTATTTTATCTATTATTATTATTATTAATGTTTATATTTTAGAGACAGTGTGCAAGAGCAAGTGGGGTAGGGGCAGAGAGAGAGAGAGAGGGAGACAGAGGATCTCAAGCAGGCTCCAGGTTTCATGCTGACAGCAAAGAGCCCAATGGAGGGCTTGAACTCATGAACTGTGAAACCATGACCTGAGCCAAAGTTGGACGCTTAACTGACTGAATACCCAGGTGCCCCTATTTTACTTTATTTTTTATTTCAAAGTTTATTTATTTATTTTGAGAGAGAGTGCATGTGTGCAAGTAGGGGAGAGGCAGAGAGAGAGGGGGAGAGAGAATCTTAAGCTGGCATCAAACTGTCAGCACATAGCCCAATGTGGGGCTTGATCTCATGAACCATGAGATCATAACCTGAACTGAAATCAAGAGTTGGGTACTCAACTGACTGAGCCAGCCAGGCGCCAGTATAAAGTCATTTTATTTTATTTTTTACAAGTTTTTTTTAATGTTTATTTAGTTTTGAAAGAGAGAGTGAGCGGGGGAGGGCAGAAAGAGAGGGAGGGAGAGACAGAATTCCACGCCAGCTCTGCACTGACAGTGCTTGAACTCACGAACCATGAGCTCATGATCTGAGTTGACACCAAGAGTTGGACGCTCAACTGACTGAGCAACCCAGGTGTCCTAGGAGGCCATTTTAATAATTTGTAATTCAACTTCCTCATTTGTAGGTGAGAAAACATGTGCCCTGGAAAGGTTATGAATCTTACCCAAGGTCGCATAAGTAGTTAATGACAAGGTAGCACTGAAGGCCGGCCCAACTATATCAATTCCCAATTCAGTGCTCTTCTACCACAGCACAGTAACTTAGGAGATTTGTTTGTTTCCTGTCTCTGTTACTTGCATTCTTAGGAGGGCTTAGCATTATTTTTAAACCTGGATATTTCACTGTGGAATTTCAGAACATTAAAAAAAATAAAAAGTCACTCAAATCTTATGCTGATACCAATCCCAGGAAACTCCTACCTCTACCTCTTCTCTGTCCCAGGAGGGGCTCATTTAATCTTTATTTTCAGCCTTATGTTAGTTCTCAATCCCTGACAGATTATTTATCCTGTTCCCAATGTAGCTTAGTTTTTCAGTTCAGGTGTGGTGTTTAGAATGTCTAAACAGGATGGCAGGGCCCCTTCTGAATAGAAGAGCTCCTTGGCCACACTCAGTGGGTTATCTCAAAGCCCAGGATGCTGAATGTTGCTCATTGGGCTTGCTTCTTGTGGGGAACACACCCAAGAGGGCACACCCAAGACTGTGCTCTGTTTGAGATGACCTCTGAGGATCCAGGGCATGATTGTGAGGATCAACACAGGCCTGACTACTTGCTTGCATGGGGGAGAGGGTTAAAAAAAATACACTTAATTTAGTATCTCAAGATATTGTATGGTCACCCGTAACACTTTTACATGGGTAATAAAACTCTAAGGCCTAGAGATGAGTAAGTATTGCAATACAAAGAGCTCTGGTGAGTTTGTGTCTTCTTTCTTGCTGAAGCTAGATATGAGAATAAAAGATTTTTTTTTAGGGGCACCTGGGTGGCTCAGTCGGTTGAGTGTCTGACTTCATCTCAGGTCATGATCTCAAGGTCCGTGGGTTTGAGCCCCATAATGGGCTCTGTGCTAACATCTCAGAGCATAGACCTGCTTTGGATTCTCACTACCCTTCCCCTGATCACACTGTCTCTCTTTTAAACATTAAAAAAAAAAAAAAAGACGTTTCCTCAGACCCCAGAGGAAAGAGTACTCAGAATAGAGGGACAAAGGAGTGAGCCATGGTGCCGTGCCGTCGATGGGGAGGGGATCTTTAAATAACCATGGCTGACATTTGGGGAACGCTCTGAAAGAATACAGGTCTCCTTAGATAAGCACATCACATGGATGTTAAAATCTTGTAACAATTTGAACAGCTGGCCACGCTGGAGTCCCGAAGCATAGTGCAATCACTCCAGTTGTGCAGAAGCCTATGGAAAGCAAAATCAGAGCAGTATGCATTCACGAAAGGTCTCAAAACTGGCCCTGCAGCAGGAGCAAAGCTAAGATGATCGTGTGGAGGGAGTGTTTAACAAGCACAAAAAAAGCAACCTCGGTTATTTTCTCTGAGCGACACCACATCACCAGGGAGAAGTGAATTTACTGGTCCAATGAGAGCATCAGAGCCTGGAGAAGAACCCAGGTCTTGGACAACTTCCCTCAACTGCTCTTTCAGCTACCAGTGTTCCTCCACTTGAGCCACACGTTAGAATCCCCTGGGGACCATTAAAAAGTATGAATGCCCTGGCACCAATTCAACCCCATTAAATCAGAATCTTTGAGGGAGGGGACTGAGTTTTATTTTTATTTTTTTTAAAGAAGTTCCCAGGTGATTCTAAAGTGCAGCCAGGGCCCAAACTGCTGTGCCACACCCAGTCATCACGTTGTCCCCTGTGCCAGCTACCTCATTGACCTGCTGATCCCATCACACCTGCTCGCCTGACTTCAGAGCCTTCATCTAGCTGCTTGCTTTCTGGCTTCGTGCCCCTTCCTGTTTCTCCCCTGCTTCTCCCCTGCTTCTTACACGTATGGGGTTGAATTCTTACTATGTGCAGTTACTTTGTGCTCAACATCTCACTTTATCTTGGCAACACCCTCGGGCTGCACTCCTGCTTCTCCCAGGTGGTGGAGGCCGTAACATCTACCATTTATTGTGGGCTGTTGTCTCTAGAAGTGTCCCTTGGATGGGATGAATTGTGGCTCCCAAAAAGATATGTCATATCTTGGAATGTCATATCTAAATGAAGGCTGTCCAGAGGAGATCATCCTAGGTTTACGATGGGCCCTAAGTCCAACACAAGATCCTTATCAGAGACACCTTAGAGAAAAGGAGGAAGAGGCCATGTGAAGCCAGAGGCCGAAACTGGAACCAAAAACCAAGGAATGTCCAGAGCTGTGGGAAGCTGGAAGAGACATGGAAGGCTTTTCCCCATGAGTCTTTGGAGGGAACACAGCCCTAGTAATACCTTGATTTCAGACCTCCAGCCTCCAAAAGATAAGAGGATACAACTTGCTTATTTTAATCCACTTAGTTTGCAGCATTTGTTAAGGTAGGCTGAGGATACCAATAAAGAGGCTTGCTTTCTCAATACCCTTCTTCTTGTTTAGTTGTGTCTGTGGCAGACAACCATCCAATTCAACACGCTTCCTGTGGAATCATCAAGTTCAACTTTTTATTACTATTAAATCCAGAAAGTTTTGGGGTGTCCACCAGGACAAAGCACTCCCCGTCCTCTCTCCCTTCCAGTTTTCTCTTCCTTATCCAGACTGAACAGCACCCACGAAGGACCACCTCAGAATGGTCATATCCCAGCATCTTCCAATAATTTTACAGGTTTTAGTTTTTTCATACCATGTTTCCTTTATTTTTTTAAAATTTTTATTTATTTATTTTGAGAGAGAGGAGAGAGCAAGAGAGAAAGAACATGAGCAGTGGAGGGGCACAGAGAGAGAGAGGAAGAGAGAATCCCAAGCACACTCCCCACTGTCAGTGCAGAGCCCTATTCGGGAGCTCGACCTCATGAACTGTGAGATTATGACCTGAGCAGAAATCAAGAATCAGACACTTAACTGACTGAACCACCCAGGTGCCCCTCATGTTCCCTTAAAAGGAACAAAATTTATGCCTGGTTATAGTACGTAGTTGCAACAATTTAGAATAACTTCTACCTTTGCCTGCTGGCTTCCTCTATCCTCCCTCCCATACCCACCTATGATGACCACGGATAACCAAGGACAGTCTGGTGAATATCCTGCAATCCTTTTTCCCAGACAGATTTTTTTGCAAGCAATAACTGACTGACAGGGAACGTAAGCTCTGGGACGCCTGGCTGGTTCAGTTGGTAGATCTTGCAACTTTTTTTTTTTTTAATTTTTTTTAACGTTTATTTACTTTCGAGACAGAGAGAGACAGAGCATGAATGGGAGAGAGTCAGAGAGAGGGAGACACAGAATCGGAAACAGGCTCCAGGCTCTGAGCGGTCAGCACAGAGACCGACGCGGGGCTCGAACTCACAGACCGCGGGATTATGACCTGAGCTAAAATCAGAGGCTTAACCGACTAAGCTACCCAGGCGCCCCAGAGCTTGCAACTCTTGATCTCAGGGCTGTGAGTTCAAGTCCCACATTGGGTGTAGAGACTACTTAAAAATAAAATCTTAAAAATGAAACAAAACAAAAAAACAGAAGCTCTGACACAGATGGAAACAGAACATACTTGTTCAAGCAAGCAGGGGTGGGTGTTCATCTTTCTGAAGAACCCTCAAGATACAAGGAACAAAGACCAATTGGAAACTACTGTCTTAGCCCTCTTGGGGTTCTGGTCTTGGGAGCCAAGTTCTCGACCAGGGTGAGGCAAAATTTAAGGAGCTGCTCACTCTCAGGGCTATGCATACCTTGAATCTTCAGGTTGGATTGCGAAGATCCCATCAATGGCAGAGGAGGGGTCCTGGCTCTCTCTGTAGCTTCTGGGGTTTCAGAAGGAGGAAGAAGCTGCAGCAGTTATTTCTTTAAAAAAAATGTTTACTTATTTATTTTGAGAGAGAAAGAAAGAGTGCGAGCAAGGGAGAGGCAGAGAGAGAGGGATAGAATCCCTCAGCGGCTCCATGCTGTCAGCACAGAGCCTGATGCAGGGCTCGATTCTATGAACCCGGAGATCATGACCTGAGCCGAAATCAAGTCGGAGGCTTAAGCAACTGAGCCACCCAGATGCCCCTGCTGCAGTTATTTCTGGCTACATACATCAATCACACTGGGCTTGAAAGCCTCCAATGTCTTCTCATTTCACCTACAGTGAAAGCCAAAGCCCTGCTGGCCACACACAATCTGTCCTCCATGCCGCCTCTGACCTTATTCCTTTCTGATGCCATCTCCCCATCATTAGTCCCAGCACCTACCCGACTCTAGTCACCCTGGCCTCCTGCTGGTATTTTCCTCAGGGCCTTTACACTTGCTGCTCTCTCTGTGCGTCCAATGCTCTTTTCAGGGATTCTGGAGACTCTCTCCCTTACTTCCTCCAGATCTCTGCTCAGATGCCATCAAATCAGAAAGGACTTGCCTAACTAGTCTATGAAAACAGTTCTGGTCAACTTCATCACTCATTGTCCCCCTTAAGCCTCTTCCTTTTCGTGTGTAGCACTGGTTATCACCTGACTTTGTAGCTATAGTCAGACTACTGCAGGTTTTATGAGAAATGGTACAAAAATAAGCCAGATGCTCTCTCCCACCGATTTCACTGAGGGCCGGCTGCTGAGTTCAGGATCCACTTTGTTGATTTTTGTTCCCATATGAAAAGCCCCAGAGATCTTTTGGAAATAGGATATAGGGAAGCCGCACATCCCTGAAAGCGCTGGTTCATATGTTTGTGAACTTTCTGTTCTAAGGTGCTAATTGTCTATCTGTGGGGCTTCCTTTTTCCTTGGCTTCCAGGAAGTTTGGGGCCAAATCTGAGATGGAATGATAACAACTTTATGGGACTTGAATATCTTATTCTCTCGTTGGGAGTTTCCAGGCTTATTGACATTGCCCCAACCCTAATTGCTCCTATTATGTTATGTTATACTGTATAGCTTGTTCTTTTTTGCAATCCAGGGATGAGGTGGGAGAGAAATAAGCTAATTACTGAGGACACAAATGACTATACATGCGTGGTGCACAGGTGGGACGCTGGCCCAGCAGGCATTGTTGGAAATTTAATATTGGCTGGGACAGGGAGGGAAAAGATGGGTGGAGACAAGTAGCACAGCTAAGTCTTGAGGTCAAGTTTTTGCTCACATAGTCCTTACATGTAATAGAATACGAATAATGTGTACCCATAAATTTATAGAATTTCTGAGCTGGAAGAAATTGTTGGTAAATCCAAATGCTTCCTTGTAGAAATAAGGAAACCGAAGACCAAGCAATTTGCGTAAGGCCTCAAACTATTTATTGGCAGAAATGAGAAGAGAATCCTTCTCTCTCTCGTCCTGGCCCAAAGCTTTTTCCAGGATACCACCCACAAAGTTGCAGTTCTTCCCATTTTGTGTATTAAATTTTTTCATTTGAGATCCTTGGAAAATGCGTTAAGAGGTTATGCTTGCATATGCATAATACTTTTTCCTTCACAGACTTTCCAAATTCAATAAAGCAATGGAAGCTTACTGCCCCCTGATCATTTTCCTCAAAGCCCACCCTGATTGTAACTCTCCAGCTTAGGAATACACCCTTTCCAGCAGCTTCCCTTTGCTTATGGGGTTATAGATGGGAGGGTGAGGTTGAAACACAAAACACACTCCTCTGGCTGGTGGGAAACAATCCGGGCAACAATAAGGCTTGGGAAGCTTGGGGTTGGGGACTGGCTGTGAGAGGACTCCAGGTGGCAGGTGGGATCATCAGAGCAGAGGGGTTTTCAGAGAAAGCTGTCTGCTCCATCCAGGAAAAGAAAGATAGGGATTCCAGATGTGCCCAGACATGTCTGGCTCCAGTCAACATTGGAGGAATCCTGAGCACAGGTCCTTGAAAAATCATAGAACCCAAGAGGGGTTGAGGAGCAGGCAAAAAATAAAGGGAAGACCCCACCGCGTGCAGCTATCACAAGTCTCCAGGGAACTGAAGCACAACACAACACAACACAGGCTTCTTTGGTGAGTAGCATTAGGGATTAGGACCTAACTTTAAGAGGCAAGTGGTTCTGATGAATGGGTATATTTGGCTAGTTCTGGCTGAGTGGTTTTCAATGGTGACTTCAGCCCAGCAGAGTTGATCGGCAGCCTCCCTGTTATCACCACTGCTTGCATACCATTCTGTGAGGCACAGAGCCCTGCGGGTGCAGGTGGGGGTGGGGAGGGCACCTGGGAGAGGCCTGGGGCCCAGGAGCTGCTGCCCAGAGAGAGAGCTCTGGGAAGTTCTCTGTTAAGAGGCAAGGAAACAATGGGTCTGCACATTCCATCCGTCTGCATTTCCCTAGGAAACCAGTCTTTCCAGCAGGGCACAGCTGTACTGGACATGGGTGCTTGCAGATTTAACACCTCCACCAAGACGGGCCTGGTTTTCTATATCGCACATCGCAAGATCATGGCCCTTCGCACCTGACAAATAAGCAACGCTGAGCCCAGTGATGATTATAAGGCCACTCTTTTAAAAGCTACAAAAGTGATCAAATGTAGTGGAGAAACTCTGCAATGGTTAATTTTCTCATGAGACACACAGCTGTGACCTTAGAGACACTGCAGTACAATTCTGAGCTTCTCCCTCACTTTGTTTCTAAGTTTACTTAAACCGTTGCTGGGTTGCAAGTGGTCTTTGTATCTCTGTCCCCTACCAATGGGCTCCATGCCTGGATCAAAGGAGGGCTTGAAGGAAGGACCTTGAAGCCCCCAAGCCCTTCATGCCAAGCGATAAATTGGGAATCTGGGTAAGCTTTCTGACTGTCCCTTAAAGTCCTTTCCAACTTTGAGGTTGTCAATCTTTATTTTCCCAAGTCTGGCCTGAGAACCACCTGCCTTAGAATCTCTCAAGTCCTTTGTTAAAAGTGTAGCTTCCTGGGGGCACCTGGGTGGCTCAGTCGGTTGAGTGTCCGACTTCGGCTCAGGTCATGATCTCATAGTTCGTGAGTGATCCCCGCGTCTGGCTCTGTGCTGACAGCTCGGAGCCTAGAGCCTGCTTTGCATTCTGTGTCTCCCTCTCTCTCTGCTTCTCCCCTGCTCATACTCTGTCTCTCAAAAATAAATAAAAATTAAAAAAAAAAGTGTAATTTCCTGGGCCTGAGTTATACTCTTTGAATCAGACTCTCTGGGTCTCGGGCTTGAGAATTGTTATTTTTAGGGGTGCCTGGGTGGCTCAGTCAGTTAAGCGTCTGACTTCGGCTCAGGTCACAGTTTGTGGGTTCGTGGGTTTGAGCCCTGCATTGGGCTCCATGCTGCTTGGGATTCTCTCTCTCTCTCTTCCTCTCTCTCTGCCCCTTCCCCACTGTCTCTCTCATTCTCTCTATTCCGAAACAAAAATAAGTGATTCTTATGCATATTTAGTTTTTAAAAACACCGTTCAATATTTACTCGAAAGCAAACACTTATTTAGCTACCACCAAGTCAAGAAATAGAAATTTATCAGCAATTAGAGACCCCCCTCATGGCCCCACTGCTCCCTAAAGGTAACTAGTACCCCGATTTTATGACAATCACTTTCTTGCTCTTTCTTAGGATCAATAGGATCAATACATTTACATTTAAGCTTGTATCCCTAAACACCATAGTTTAATTTTGTCTGTTTTTTTGAGTTCTGTATAAATGGAATCATACAGTTTGTGGCTTGAGCATCTGACTTTTTTTTTTTGCCTCCTCATCATTGAGTTTGTGAAATTCATCCTTGTTGCCGTCTATGGTGGTAGTTGTGTTATACTGCATGACTAAACCATAATTTATGTATCTAGCCTACTGTTGGTGGTCACTGGGTGGTTTCCAGTTTAGGACTGTTACGAATAATGAAGTATTATTCCTGCATTCCTGCACATGCGTCTGTTGCTTATACAGTAAGAGTGGATTTCTGGGTACACTTATCTGTAACATTAGTAGATAATGTGAGCTGCTTTACAAACTGGTTATTGCAACTCCAATTTCAAGGACCGTTATCTATATTTTTGAAGACTGGCAGGTGGAAACAACACAGAGTGAGCAGTATATGTAATTAGTTGTCATTTCTTCCCGCCAGCTTCTGGAGGTACTGGCCAGATCCGTTTTTCAACCAGAGTTTTCTTCATTTAAGTTTAATTCCCCCTTTGTTGCTTATTGCTAAATCCTTCTGAATTAATATCCTAAGCAGCTTTTTGATCTGTCCAGAAGTTAAAATGGATACACGTAAGAACCTGCTATGTGCCAGGCACAAAGTTACGTTCTAGGAACACAATGGTGAATAAAATAGGGAAGGGTCAGTCTTTGAGAAGCTTAAAGTCTAGTGGGGAAGTGACATAAGCAGGATAAGATACGAATAAATATATGATTACAAACTCTGAGACAATCTGTGGGAAAAGAACAGGTGCTGGGAGAGTATAAGGGGCAGTGGGGTGGGACATACCGTGAGGTATGGGGGTGTGGGGGAGGGGGTGGGAGAGAGCCTGGCTTGAAAAGTGGCAGTTAGCTCAGAGCTGAGTGAATGCCACAAAGAGTCAGGGAAGGACATTCCAGGCAGATAAGATGTTCTCCTGTGTGGGCTCTGAGAAAAAAAGGAGGTTGGCCTGTAATTAATGGGAAGGGGAACGTGATGAAGCATGGTGGATGGTACTGAGATGAACCTGGCAAGGTGGGCAGGACCCAAGCATGGTGTGGAGGCAGGTGTGGCCTGCTGCCCTGTGGCTAACGTTGGCTCTGGCTACTATGAAGACAATGGCTGGTAGGAGGCCTGGCAAGGAAGCAGGCAGGCTGGTCAGGAGGCTGCTTCGGTTGTCCAGGCCAGAGATGATATTCAGCTGGACTTTGACGTTGCCAGAAGACTTGGAAAGACATGGATGAATTCAAGAAACGTTGGAGCTGGAACGGAGAAGTTGAGTGATGGATCATCTATGAGAAGTGAGAAAGGGACGGGAGTGGAGAATAACTACCAGGTTTCTGCCATCGGTAACTGAGCGAGAGGAGCTATCCTTTCCTAAGATGGTGAAATCTTTTTTATGGACATCAAATTCCTTTTCTAGTGCTTAAAACCTTCTTGTCCCCATCCTCCTGACATCGTTCTATACTCAGGATCAAAATAAGAGGCATCTAGTTTTTGTTTACAAACTCATACCCTCTTCCATAATTATTATTTATTTACTGAGTATTTATATGCTCTGTGCCCAGAGCTTCTGGGTCATGGTTTTCACGTGTGACTCAGTGAATGAGTTTTTTTTTAAGTTTATTTATTTACTTTGATATAGAGAGCAAGCAGGGAAGGGACAGAGAGAGTGGGAGAGAGAGAGAATCCCAAGCAGGCTCCACACTGCCAGTGTAGAGCCTGATACAGGCTCGATCTCACGAACCATGAGATCATGATATGAGCCAAAAATCCAGAGTTGGATGTTTAACTGACTGAGCCACCCAGATGCCCCATGAGTTCTTTTTATTATGTAAACCTATAGCCCTAGGTCAACTTCCAGATTTTAAATAAGGGTAAGCTGCCCTAATAGGGAAGGTAGCAGAGATAGATATGTTCTCAGAATAAATGCAGTTGCTTAAAAAAAATCTTTTGAGGAGAACCTCAATGAAACATGGAAACCCTATGTTAAAGGCTAATAAAAAGTTCTGAATTCAGAGATGTAAAAGAAGTGACAGGGGAAAGAAAAACAACTTATCAAACTCTTCACTAATGAATTGGACTGCATATTTTCCTTTAAGTGTTCTTTTTCTTAAAAAAATTTTAACTATTATGAAGCTCATTGAAGTGGGCTTCCTGTATAAAATATAGGATATGTTTAATTTCTTCAAGATAGGTTCCTTCAAACATAAAGATATCAGCAGTGTTTTCAGGATAGAGTTTGTGAGGAAATTCTGAACTTTTCACATTGGTCTTTCTAGTGTCTTTTAAAGATTAGGTTCAGGTCTCTTAGCTGGCCCATCAGAATCATCTTTCAGATGATTCATCTTTCAGAGCCTTATCTGGTCATGTGGAAGCACTGGAGAAGAGAGAAAGATATGAATGGATTGTGTGGCCATTCCCTGCCACCTCATTGCCTGGAAACCATGAGGAGGCCAAGTTTTCTCAAAGGCAAACAACAGAATCCACCCAGATAGTTCAAACAGAGTTAGTACAGAATTTCTGGTAGGACCAGGGAGCTAAGCTTGGACACTACATAGTCAGGAATAAGCAACCAGAAGAAACACCAACCACACAATGAGACTTTTCTAGCAGAAACCTCACTGCCCTCACTGCCAACTAACCAGACCACATGCTGCTGGGACCATAGAGGAAACCTTGGCCATGGCTGCCACAGATCCCTCTTCCCTCATGAGTGCTGCCTTCCATCACTCACTGACGCTTTCCAAGTCTCTCATGGATGCATCTGTTTGGTATAATCTAGAACGCTTGCTTACTCCCATAAAAATGCAGACAATAATCAGATCCAATTGGAGAGCAACAAGTGCTTCTTCAGGGAGTCTGGGAAGGATGGATTTCCCCCTTTTAAGACTCTATAAAGCAGGGACCTGTACTAGACAGAGTAGGAGATGATGTTTGAAATAATATGCAGTATCTGCCGCAGACAACTAACAAAATCACCAAAAGAAATGGTCTTCTCAGATCACTATTCTCCTCCTCCCAGCACTAATTCCATTCAGAAGAAATGTTTACCTGGGTCTTGCCTGCATTTCCCAAACATTGTCCTTTCAGGCATTCCCTCTGCCAGAACCAGTTGCGTCACTATGCACAGAGCACAACAGTTAAGCATCCATGTAAAGCCAGTAGACTTTGATGATCCCTACTTTCCATGAAAGGCCCTTGGACACCAAAGGGTCAAGCACTTACTTTTAGCTCAGTGGCCTTTATTTTCCCTGATTTCTGTTAGGTTTTTTGGTTTAGGTCAGATCATGGATCAGAGGGTATTTTTTATTTCTCAAGCATATTTCTAGAATGTACTCCAAGATAACATAAAATGTTGGGTGTAATGGAGGGGCGCCTGGGTGGCTCAGTCAGTTAAGCATCCAACTCTTTGTTTCAACTCAGGTCATGATCTCACGGTTTTGAGAGTTCAAGCTCTGCTTTGGGCTTTGTGCTGGCAGTATGGAACCTGCTTGGGATTCTCTCTCTCTCTCTCTCTCTCTCTCTCTCTCTCGGTCTCTGTTACTCTCCCACTTGTGCTGTCTCTTTCTCTCTCAAAATAAATAAATGAACTCAAAAAAATGTTGAGTGTAATGGAGATAATTATTTGTAATGAAACTGTTATAATTTTAAAAGTCATGCTTTCCCCACTCGCTGCAACTTCCCCAATACATTTCAAATAAGTACATCTTAAAAAAAAGATAACATAAAATGTGGATGGTGGTAGTCATGCTCCCTGTCTTGTTTCATGGTATAATGGTGGAGACAAAGGGGATTTAAAAAAATTCTTGGGACTTTCCGCTTCCAGCTCTTCATGGAAGGAGCTTGAGGCCACCACTCCATCCTAAGAACAAGTGAAAACCTGAACAGACTGGAAAATCAACAACTCTTCTTGGATCTGTAAGAGAAGTGAGGACACAGGGCAAACCTCTGTCTCCAGGGCTGAGGAGACAGAAGGTCATGGCTTACTAGAGCAGAGCCAAGTAGAAGCTGTATGGGAACCAGTGCCACCCGGGAGAGCAGGAACTGGAATTGGTAAATGGTGGGGGGCTCAGAGTAGACAAGTCTAAGAGTTAAAAACTCTACAGGGGGAGAACTCTCCACAATTTTGTGAGATTTACCTCCAGGAGCTTGACCAGGTCCTTACAGTAAACATCAAATATCTGGGAAAAATTCCCTTGCCCAGCAGGGGACGAGAAAAGGAGCCATTCTGAAATAGGCTAGAGCACTTAGCTCTTCTTAACAGGGCCTGCACTCAGTGGAAACTATTTTACCAGAGCCTGACCCTGGGAAGGAAATACCCAACTCCAGCCCACTAGAGCCATCCTGTCCCTTCTAAGGAGAAAAAACTGAGAAACACTTGTGAAGTTCACAGTCCAGGGTCATAGTGTCACTAAAAGGCTTAGACCTAAGCACAAAATTATAGAATGCTTCCCTCCCACCCCACCTCCACCCCCTGTGCCTCACCACCATGTTACTAAAGGCCTATTTATGGCAGCTCCTTTCATCCAGTACACCATGTCAGGCTATCAAGAACAAATTACAAGGCATAGCAAAAGACAAAAAACACAATATGAAGAGATAGTGCAAGCATCAGTACCACATATGGAAGGGATGTTGGAATTATCCAGCTGGGAATTTCAAAAAATTATACTAAGGGCTCTAATGGATAAAGTAGACATATGCAAGAACAGGTGGAAGTGGAAAGATGGAAATCCTTAGGAACAGCAACAACAACAAAAATAAGTCAGAGACCAAAAATACAGTGACAGAAATAAAAAAATCTTGTATCCCATTGTGTCAGAGCCCCCAGTGCTGAGGCTGTGATGCAGTGGTTCAAGCAGTACTAGCATTTCCTCATCTGATAGGAAGAGAACAAGACTATGTGGACAATGATTGATTTCAACTGGAGTTCAACCAAGAAAGATCTTGATGGCTCAAAATATTAATACCTCCATGATCTCCTCAAGGATGAGTCTGACGTCTGGTTTGACAATATCACCATATATCCCAATATGGCTCCATAAATTTCATTCCATGAGATAGATGGGACAGTAGCAAATGTCTTATTGATCACTTCAAGCTTTTGAACCAGGAATGTGCTCAAGTTTATTGGCTCATCTCATGAGCTGGGTCCATGGCCGGCAGTGGAAATCCTGGATCAGATTTAGAAACATAAAGAATGATAAGACCAGTGAAGATCCAAGCTATTGAGACAGAAGAGAGATCTTTGGTAGCCTCAGTCTTGATTTCCTATGTCTTAGTCATGGTTCAGCTTCCAATAAGACCTGAGCTCTGACATATCTCCTCCCACCCTAACCCAGTTTCACTGAAGAGTTGCATCAGGCACTGATGCAAAAACCAGAATTGCTGCCAGGTTTCATAGTTGGGATGCCCAAGGAGAAGGCAGACAGGGCTGGGCCCCTTGAAAACAGTAAGACAAACTCGTTTTTCCATGCTTGTGAGAGTGGGGGATTCTGGGGACAGGAGGTAGTTCAAAGTTGATATATAGCCTTTTTGGCTTCTGGAAATAAATTACTGATAAAAGCTGCTTACTATTCAAAAAAAGAGGACTTGCAGGAGGAAGAGTCTTAGAAAACTAATAAATTTGGCTATCTGGCTATCTGGTACATATTTGGTATGTTCTCTTATTAACAAAAATAGTGGTAATTAGGGAGAATTTAGGAAGGCTGACAAATCACATGTTATTGGATGTAGAAAGTCAAACTTGAAGGACACAATGTTCAAGGACTGAGGAGTCATAGTGCCTAATTCACCACATTTTGGGATGTGTTTGATTTTAAAGTCTGTATTTTATTTTATTTTTAAAATTTTTTTTTCCAACTTTTTATTTATTTTTGGGACAGAGAGAGACAGAGCATGAACGGGGGAGGGGCAGAGAAAGAGGGAGACACAGAATCGGAAACAGGCTCCAGGCTCCGAGCCATCAGCCCAGAGCCCGACGCGGGGCTCGAACTCACGGACCGCGAGATCGTGACCTGGCTGAAGTCGGACGCTTAACCGACTGCGCCACCCAGGCGCCCCTAAAGTCTGTATTTTTTTTTTTTTTAAAGTCTGTATTTTAAAGAATGGCTTCCACACGGGGGCAAAGGTGGAAAAAGTCAACTCTAAAAGCATAGTCTAGCAGAAACTCTTTGAATTTCCATTCCAGTTTTAGAAAAGCAGATGTGTTAAATCCGCCACAAACAATTCTTCATAAGCCATTGTTGGCTCCTATGACCACCTCCTTTGGTCTGATTTTTCTGCCCTAGAATCTTGCACAAAATAGAGTCAAAGTTCACAAGGTGGTAGGATCCACGACCTGCCCACCCTCATAAAACCCAGACAAAGATTTTCTATGTCTGTATTTTTGTCATTACTCCTATGTTTCACAGTTCCTCAGAAATTGGTAGCAGAGACTTGGTGGAAAATACCCATATTCTCCTAGTCCTTAGGGTGTATGTCTTCCTCCAGGCCTCTCGGAGTCTGTCATCTGTGTTCCCAGGTTCTTTGGACCCCAGGACAGGAAATGCATTCAGGCTGGCTGAGGTAGGTGAGAAGTATTGAGCCCACCATGTTAGTGAAGGAGCCAGCCTCTCTGGAGGTGAAAGATGGCGATCTGGGAAACATTTGGGGCTCCTTCCCTGATGCAGCATTGTTCCTGAGAGCACCAGCACCTCTTTGTGAGTGTTTTACATTCTCCTTCATGGCCTTTCTCTCAGCCTTTCCTTCTTTTTTTTTTTTTTTAAAAATTTTTTTTCAACGTTTATTTATTTTTGGGACAGAGAGAGACAGAGCATGAACGGGGGAGGGGCAGAGAGAGAGGGAGACACAGAATCCGAAACAGGCTCCAGGCTCTGAGCCATCAGCCCAGAGCCTGACGCGGGGCTCGAACTCACGGAGTGCGAGATCGTGACCTGGCTGAAGTCTGATGCTTACCGACTCTGCCACCCAGGCGCCCCTCTCAGCCTTTCCTTCTAATGGTGTCTTCTTGCTCCTCTTTTGTTTACCAACCAGCTCCTCACCATTCAGCTCATGTTGTCTTCTTCCTCAAAACGTGGCTTCCTTGTAACTTCAGTTTGCTTATGGCCTCTTGTGGCTTCTACTGTACTTCATGTGTCTCCTCTCTCTGCATCCCTTCGGCTCGGGTTCTCAGTTTGGATTCTCTTGTCTCTCAAGTAAAGTTTGCAAGAGTGAGAGAATCTCACTGGCCCAGCTCCTTCTCACTTGGCTAGTCCAAGGAGTGGCTACACCCAGGTCCGATCATGTGGGTGTTGGGGGTGGGAGCCTGTGATACAACATATGGCTCCTAGGTCTTTGGAGACAGTGGGGCCTGTGTGAGCACTGGACATTGGGATTCCTCAACCTGTTATTGCTTTGAAGCTGAGTCCATAACAATCCATAGACCAGTGTTGGTGACAGAAAGGAAAACTAGACAGCGGGCCGTAGTTTTCTAACCTAACCGAAAAGGGAGCAAAAGGTAAGGTAGGAATACTGATGACCTTACTCTCGATACCTAGAGAATCTGGGATCAGATCAACCTCTTCATTTTCCTGGGCTTCATTCTAGTTCCAAGAATTCACCCTTCCCCGTGCTCATCTGCTCAAACTCAAAGTGTAGGTCTGTTGATTTTCTCTTGGGCACCACAAGTGCTCTGTTGGAAGGAGCCAGAACCTGTTCCCCACTACATGTCACCTTGGCACTTTCCTACTGTGTTGGCCCAGCTGAGTACACTGCGTTAGAAACTCCCTGAGATGAGGCTTGGGAAATCTTGACCTGCAAGTGTCTGCAAAGGGAGACTAAGGTGGGAGTTTCATATCATTTAGGTTTTAGTTACCCTCATCTGTCTGTGGCTCATACCTGACACTCGAAAACACTCGACGATGTCTCTTCTTACCTGTGGGCATTAGTTTCCCCCAATATCTCCCAACCTGGTCCTGCCTTTTCGTTGCTGTAAAGGCTCCTCCCCTGACCTGACACATAGTTTTTCCATTGACAAAGCAATGAGCCAGTCTGCAGTGTTCAGCCCAACAGGGAAAACCTATAACTGGGTGTGTAATGTGCCGGGGAGGAGAATTTATTAGATATACACTATCTTTTATTTCTGCTTACCTCCCGAGCTTCTCCCCTGCATTCGCATCGCCTGCTCCACCTGAACTATCTGTGTTGCTGGCTACCTGCTGAGTTGCTTGCACGGCTAAGCTTTGCTCCTGAGTTCTGTCTGGGACATATTCTCATTCTACCTGACTTTTTTCAGTCTTAGATGTTGCTTCCTCTGAGAATCCTGACCTGATTCCCCTCTCTTAAGACTGGCCTGAATTCTCCGCCACCCACACCCATGTGCTCCTGAGGCACCTAGCACCTTTCCTTCTGCTGGAACTGCCACTCATTTCCTGGAGTGAGTACTCCTGGAGTGCAGTACCAGGAGCGTTTGGTGCATGGAAAGTGCTCAATAACTCCTCGTAGACGGCTGAGTGTGTGAGTGGAGTCTTCTTGTTCATTCTGGATTTGGGATGATATCATGCATTCTGGTGGGAATGCCTCATGGTGTTTCTTTAATAATGGTAGTCAATATTTCTAGAACAATTATTGTATATCCTCAGTGCCCCATTAAGTGCCTCTCTGAATCACAGAATTTTATCTCTGTCACTCTTTTCAACCGGTGAGGTAAATACTATTTTTAACTCCATTCTACAGACTGGGAAATCGAGGCTTAGAGAGGGGAAGGGAATAGCCCAGACCACCCAGCAAGTAAGAGGCCGAAGTGGAGTTGGAACCTTTCCGCCTACAGTGATGTCTGCTGCCATCAAGTCCCTGGAGCTCCTAGGCTCGTCTCAGAGCTTAGGGACCCACAAGAGACTTACAGTGAAGCTCTCGGTGTCTTATAAGTCTTTTGCTTTCCACTAGTGACCTTGAAAGTGCCTTCAGCTTAAAAACACACAAAATACCAGGGCATCCTGCCGACTGAGGCATGACGTTTAAAAAAAAAGTTGTAATTCTTATTTACGTGTGTAAATCCAATTTCTTTTTTCCCTCCTCTATTATTTTTTCTTGCCTTTGTCATTTTGCAGGTAATACCAGAGTGAATTTTTCTTTCTTGGAGAGTCAAATGAATTAGGAATACTGTGAAAAGCCTCTTCATCACTGGCTTCTCCTCACTGGGGATTCCGTTTCCTTTTTCAGAGATAACAGTTAGCAGTTTGGGGTGGATCCTTCAAGTCATTTTTCTGTGCATTCACACACATAGATGTGGCCATGGAATAAAGTTCTCTTTCCTCAGAAGTGGGATGATAATCTGTGCATGGTTTTGTCACTTGATTTTTTTTCCCTGCTGGACACTAGATTTTGGAGATGAATCTCACTTTATTTAAGGGCTCATAGTATTTACCATCTTTTAACTCTTCCTTTAATGATGGAAACGTAGGGACTTCCCAGAAAAATGGCAAATCACAGCTTGCCTCTCTAAAAAAGTGTTCGTTTTGCTTTAAAAATGCTTGAGAAGAATGCTCAGCTTGTTTTGGGCTTTCCTGCTCCTTTTCACACACTCATACAATCGGTGCTGCTCACACTTTCTAGAATGTGGAATGCAGTCCACTTTGTTTTGGTAAAATTCGTGACTCACAATGTCTTCCCCCTTCCCTTTACCCCTCCCAGCTGAAAGAGGCCCAGCCTATTGTGCTCTTGGAAGTAGCACAGGATGTTGTTACACTTGGCTACCCAGTGGCACAAAGGTCTCCGAAATTAGGCCCCGCACTAGCTAAGCCCTTGTTCACTCTTCAGATACTGACCACAGACTGGCACAGTGGGGTTGCTACCTGTGCAATCAGGGCTTACGGGCACATGTGCGTATGTGTGGTATGTGTAGTGTGTGTATGTGTGCGCGGTCTGTGGTATACGTGGACACGTGGTATGTGTGGTGTGTACCTGTGTGTGTGTGCGATGTGTGTGTAGGTGTGGTGTGCGTGTATATGTGGCATGTAGTGTGTGTGTGGTGTGTGAATGTGTGTGTGGTATGTGTATGTGTGTGTTTATGTGTATATGTGTTGCTGTATATGTGTATACGTGGTGTGTGTGGGGTGTGTGTGGTATATATATGTGTGTGGTGTATGTAAGTGGTGTGTCTGTGTGTGTGGTATGTGTGTGTGTGGTATGTATATGTGGTATGTGTTCAGTGTGTGTATATGTGCTGTGTGTTTAGTGTGTGGTGTATATGTGTGTATGGTGTGTCTGTGTGGTGTGTGGAGTGTGTGTGTGTGACGCGTATGCGCGTGGATTGTGTGCGTGGTTGTGTATGTGTGCTGTGTGGAGTGTGTGTGGTTGCATCTATGTGGTGTGTGTAGTTTCTGTGGTGTGTATATGTGTGGTGTTGTGTGGTATGTGTTATGGTGTATATGTGTATGTGTGGTATGTGTAGCGTGTGTGTGATGTGTATGTGTGTATGTGGTATGTGTGTGTTATGTATGTATGTGTGTGGTTTATATGTGTGGTGTGTGTAGTGCATGTGGTGTATTTCTGTGTATGTAGTGTGTGTGGTGTGTATGTGTGTGGTATGTGTAGTGTATGTAGTGTGTGGTGTGTGTGTGTGTGTGTGGCGTGTAGTGTGTGTCTGTGATGTATATGTATTTGTGGCATGTGAGTGTAGTGTGTGTGGCTGCGTACGTGTGGTGTGTGTAGTTTGTGTGGTGTGGGTATATGTGGTGTGTATGTGGTGTGTGTGTGTGTGTATGTGTGTAGTTTGTGTGGTGTGGGTATACGTGGCGTGTATGTGGTGTGTGTGTATGTGTGTAGTGTGTGTGTGGTGTGTGTAGTTTGTGTGATGTGTATGTGGTATGTGTGTGTGGTGCATGTACACGTGTGGTCTGCCTATGCATGCACTGTGTGTGTGGGTGTGGATGCCAGCCCCTCCTCTGTGTTGGCCTACTTGTGTGTGTGTGGGGGGTTCCAGGGGAAGGAGGGCTCACAAGGAGTGACACAGTAGAGGGACGTTGCTCTAGGACTCACTCCATTTCATCACTCTTTTAACAACTATTTCCAAGTCAAGAATGTACAAAGAAGCTAACGAACAAGTGATTTCCCTTTCTGTATAGAACGTTCTGTAAGGATAATAACACCGACTAATAAATCTGCCAATATAGGATCTCTTTGTGAGAAAAGCTTGAGAAAAATGTCTCGCTAGGAGGTATCGCTACAGAGGAAACACTATGCAGCATGTAGCTTGCCAATGAGTTTTGGGGATTAATTTCACTCAAATCTGTCGCTTGGACATTTGGCTTCAAAGGCCTGTTGGCCATACTGTTTTCTGTGATTAGAGAGATATACTCTACTGATGTAATTAGCCCGATGCTGATCTTTTTTCTTAATTTGGTTCACATTTACCATTTTCTCTTCCATTAGCACCTAGAATTTTCCATTAGAAAATTTCCTTTCCGCTGGTGTCCGGAGATGTCCAGATGCCCATTCCATTAATATTTAGTGCCTGGAAGCCACAGCTGAGTCCACGTGCCGCTGAGGGCACTTACTTAAGGACCACTTTCCATCTCAGGCTCTTAGGATTCTAACTCTGAGGTTGGGTCCGTTATGACACCAGAGCGATCAATCTTTTCAGTGAAAAACTATTGAGAATTGTACTTTGGGATTATAGTGACACAATTTTTAAACTTCCTTCCTTCTCTCCCTCCCAACTTTGGGATACTGTTTCTTTTCTCCAAGAGTCTAAGTGTTTACAATTAAGTGTTGCTGCTTTTTCATTTCTTTAAAAACAATTTTTTTCCTATTACATAAATAATTCACCTCATTGTTTTAAAAAACTGTAGAAACACATAACATAGAAAGTGAAAACTTTTATCTCTTTCAGAGATGAGTTTGTTGTTCTTGGGTTTTATCTACTTTACTTTCAATTCTCTCAGACCATGAAATTTGAAGACAATCCATAAAAAGTACAGACGTAAATTCATGTATTAATTTAAACATTCATAACCCATAATGCAAGTTTCTGGGGCGTGAGTACCTTCTGAAATAATTATCAAGAGAAAAAATACTGTACTGAGGTTGATTTCAGGGACTTTTCAGTAAGTAGAAGCATATAAGTTTCCTTGTATCATGTATTGAGTGGAAAGCAGAATTCTTTGTTCTATTTCCCTTTTGGGCTGGTAACTGAATGACAAAACACCAGAAATCAGATGAGGGTGAAAAGGGCAGTATCAGCTTTAGTCCTCAAAACACAAGGCTTCGGGAATAGCTTTAAATGCAGCTTCTTGGGGGAAAGCTCCATCTGTAGGGCAGACCCTGACCATCAGAGCTCAGCCTCCCATGTGGAGGGTCTCCTTCGGGTCTTAGTCTGCACATCTAGACTCACAGAACTGTCAGGGCCTTGGCTCTCCCTGGTGACCTTACTTCCCATCTGGGAGCAGACAGGCCTGTCTGCCCACTCTCGACTACTGTCACCCAACATGTAAGCTAAAGCTTCTGGAAGGGTGCCTCCAAGGGTCTCTTCTGGAAGAGATGTCTTCTTTCTTGAAGGGCCCCTGGAGCAAGGCATGACAATGCCCCCAGAGGTATGGTTTAGTTTATCAACTGAGTCGGAAACCATCAGCTTCATAACCCAAGACCTGACACCAATCTCTGGTTCCTCCAGCTTGGCTTCAGGGCTGAGCGGGTAGCTCTTTCCTCCCAGAGCGCCTGCATTTTTTGAGGATGGAGTGAATGTTTGTGTTTTCATGAGGCCATGCGAAAGGAATGTGAATATTAGAAAAGAGCCCTATTTGTTAAAATGATAATTGCTAGAATGCTCTGGAGCCGTCCATATTCACTCTTCCATGGTCTCATGAAAGCCCGAGGAATAGGGCAATGTCTGACCCCGATGACTTGGACTTGCCAAGGCCCTTCCAGATGATAGAAATTTGCTGTCATTTTGCTTATAATTTTCACTAACGACTTGGATTTCCTTTTGGCCACCAAATATTTCAAAGCAACTGATTTTTACAGCATCCAAAAGCTGACTAGCCCCATGGCACTTGCCCAGGCTAACTACATGGAGCGAGCGTGTGAATAAAATAATAAACGAGTGTATAAACATGCATAATTTATTTGAATCAATATTCATGCCTGATTACACCGTGGGCCGTTTCAGATGTTTGAAAGCCGGGCCTGGCTGGCCCCCGCAGACACCCCCTGCAGTAATTCCCTCAGGAAGTGAGCTCACCTCCCCTCCTGGAAGAGCATTTATAAAATGCTTGTGTTCCTCCTGGTGCCAACTCCACAGGCTTGGGGTCAACTACGAGTTTCAATTACTCCTTAAAACTACTGAGAGAGTCCTTGGGAACAAGCTTGCCTTCTTGTGCCTTGAAATTTGCTTTCTATCGTGCAGATAAAGTGTGGTGCCTGGACTTTCCAATTAGTAGGCACAAGGGGAGAGGGGAAGGGGAAGAACACGGCAGTCTGTGAGAGCTTGGCCTCTTGTGCTCTCCCTGGGCCCAGTGAACTGTCAGTGCTATGGTTTAGGGGAGATGCTCGGTGGATTCAAACATCTGCTTGTCTTGGCTTTAATAATCTGAAGGTGTCAGCCTCCATTAACTGAGATTTCCATGCCGAATGGCATCATGGCCTGGTGGTCAAGTGTCAAGCCAGGACAGATCAAATCAGACAGACCTAGTTTGAATCCTGCCTCTACGTCTCACCAGCTGTATGGCCGTGGGCCACTGACCTAACTTCTCTGTGCCTTAGATTTCCCACCTGCAAGATGAAGATGGCAGTAGGGCCTTCCCCAGCATGTTGAAAAGAGTTTAGAAGAAGGCTGGACTCATAGAAGAACAAATGGGGAAACTACCAGGAATCGTGAAGTCCCATCTCCACAAGGCTCTGTGTGTGTACACAATGTGCAATGTGCCCTGAGAAGAGAGGGTGGAGAGCCCCTCGGATTTACCCGTGACTGGTTCAGAAGTTTAACACAAGCTATTGTGTTCTTTTATGGGCTGGCCATCTCTCACCCTGGTATTTTTTTTTAAATCATTTTATTTATTTATTTTTTTTAATGTTTATCTATCTTGAGAGAGAGACAGAGAGAGAGTGTGATGAGAAGTCACTCTTGAGAGAGAGAGAGAGAGAGAGAGAGAGAATCCCAAGCAGGCTCCACACTGCCAGCACAGAGCCCGACGCAGGGTCTGATCTCAAGAATCATGAGATCATGACCAGAGCTGAAACCAAGAGTTAGACGCTTAACAGACTGACCCACCCAGGCACCCCACTCCAGTATTTTTTACATTTCTTCTGTGGAGTATCAGGGGCAGTAGACAAGCTCTCATCTTTCAACAAGTTCTGGATTCTGGCCCAAGCGTGGCACCCAGACTTTCAGAGGCTTACATTCCATCCCATTTCTGGGTCATCCTAGCAACCCGTGTCTTCCCCCTATTGCAATAACGTAGCAAAAACATCTCTCCAGCATACAAATGGGGGTTGTGTTTTCAATGGCAGGCTGCTCTCTCTCAGTTGTCCAACATGCTTTGAGATCCCCTCATTCTTTTACTCCCCCTCTTCTGCGTTTAGGTCTCCCTAACCCTTCACCAGTGAAACAAATTTTCTTTCTCTAAAGCTCAGTGTTTCTCAACCTTGCACTACTGACATTTGGGTCAGATAATTCTTTGCTACGGGGAGCTGTCCTGTGTACTCCAGGACACTTAGCATGCCTGACCTCTCCCCACTACATGCTACCAGCATGCTTAGCCTTAATCATGACAGCCAAAAATGTCTCCAGATATTGCAAATATCCTCTTGGGCAGGGGAGAGTCCAATCACTGTCCTAAAGGAATGCAAACTGCATTTAATGTTCTCCTAAACACGAAGACTGGTAGCTATATGTACGTGTGTGTGTGTGTGTGTGTGTGTGTGTGTGTGTGTCTGTGTGTGTAGGGGGTTGTGCCACAAAAATAGCTCTCTGATGCAATCCAAAACCAGATGGTTGGAAGTTCTCTTATTTCCGTTCTCTTCCTTTCTTCCACCCAAACCCATGTTCAAGCAAGTGGCATTCTGAAAACAGGTCAAGGACAAAGTAGAGTCCTGAAGATCATAAAAAATGGGACCACTGCGTGTGTGTGTGTGTGTGTGACAAGTTTTGAGTTGCAACTTTAGGAGGATAGTGGCTGTCTCTTTGTTCTCTTACTTCCCCTTCTCTCTTTCCTCTCAGTGTGGCTGGCGAGGTAAGACTCTGGAGACACCTTCAGCTCTGGAAAGCCAGGAAGGCTGGCTGGGGCTCCAAGAAAGGGGGTCTAGAGTGGGCAACGTAGGCAGGCTCTTCCCTCACTTTGTCCTCCTGCCTGGAGCCCATTCTGATGAGGGGACCTCCATCAAGGTGGTGGAGGGAGCGCTCCACTTCGAAGAGGTGCCATATCCTGGAGAGATGCCCACCTTCCCACCCAATCAGCTCCTGTCAGATCAGAGCTGGAATTGGAGGCAGCCAGTGGAAGGGCGGGGGGTATGGGGAGGGTACACTTGGAAGGAAGACAAGAATGAGAAGCCATGAGGCAGAGGAGCATGGGGTATGACGCGAGGAACAGAGAGTAGAGAGTAGAGGTGGGGACTCAGGAGCTGAGTAAGGAGACAAGTGGTTTTGAGAGTCTCTCTTGACCATTTGATTTGCTGCAATTGCTGACCAGCAGGAGCAGGGTTCCTTTGCTCACTGAAGTTTGACTAGATGGGTTCTTATAAACTCTTACTGTCCAAGTCAGTGCTTCTCCAAACTGCAATCTATGGGTCTCTGGAGGTCCACACACCTATCTTCTGCAGTTTGCAAGCTTTCTGAAAGTAAGCCTGGCTTTTGGATGAGTTGATCATTTCGAGTTAAGTGAATACCTGTAGCCATTGTCTGCATATGGCTATAGAGAACTTGAAATGTGGTTAATAGAGATTGAGTTGTAATTAAAGTGTAGAACACATTTTAAAGTCTGAGTAAGAAATAAGTACATAAAATATCTCATTAGGAAGTTTTCGTACTTGTTATCTGCTGGAAGATAACATTTTGGATATACTGAATTAAATAAAATATATTATGAAATTAATTCTACCTGTCTCTTTTTATTTGCTTAATATGGCTAATAGAAAATTTAAAAATTATATGCAGTATGCGGCTTGTATTAGAGTTCTGTTGGGCAGCACTGATTTAGATTATGCATTATCAAAGGGCATGATATTGTTCCTTAGGGGGTAAGAATTGATTCTTAGAGGAGTGTGATGAAAAATTTATAATCTTTTAAAATCTTTAACTATACATATGGCATATAACAAATATACCGTATGTCTATGGTATTAAAATTTCATGGATGGGATTAGGAGAAAAATATGTCTCAAGAAGCTCATTGAATGGATAATAATGAAAAACTCAAGAAACAATGATCTAGGTCAACACCTTATAACCCAAGAACTACTGTGTATGTATAGGCCTGTGTCTGCATTTATGTTTGGGGACATATTAGTGCCAAATAGAAATATTTTCATTACCTTGAGTTAATAGGGCAAGAATTGAGGTAGTCTTATTAATGATGAATTTGTACTCAGTGAAGGCAAAATGATACCAAGGTGTACCTTTCAAGGAAAGTGTCAAATTGGTAGGAAAGAGAATGATGGAGTGGGTGGGGCTCCCTAGGGGACCATGCCAACAAGAGCGCCAGTGGTTTAATGTCTAGGAGACAACAGAATCCATCTCTCACATCATGTTAATTAGTGTTGCTACCTTGAATTCTATAGATTTTTATGTATAATTTGTTAATTTGTGTAGCATATTCCTATAGCATCAAGTACTCCAAACTCAGTGAAGGAAGAGAGGTGTGATTCACACCAGTAAAACCTAACAAGTATAGATAAAGCAGGAGTCAGACAGATGATCAAAATGTCAGCTCTGTAACTGATACAAGGTAGATGGGAGGTTGTGGCCTGGATGTGTTACACGTCACCCCAGAATGGAACTTGGCCACCTGGCCTTAGACTGAGCTGGATAGCATCACAGATGCCACAGAGCATCAACCCAGCCCCAGCAGACACCTTCAATTCCAGCAGATGGGGGGGGCAGCACCGAGCATGCCCAGTTCTTCCCAACCAACCAACCCCTTCCCCTCCCCCACCCCAACCCTTTGCAGACCGGAGCCAGGGACTCCAACAGGGACAACTCAGGTTGTCATTTGGGTTTGTAAGACTTTTTTTTGTTTGTTTTTGTTTTTATTTATTTTATTAAAAAAATTTTTTTTAACGTTTATTTATTTTTGTGACAGAGAGAGACAGAGCATGAACGGGGGAGGGTCAGAGAGAGAGGGAGACACAGAATCTGAAACAGGCTCCAGGCTCTGAGCTGTCACCACAAGCACAGAGCCTGACGCAGGGCTCGAACTCAGGGACAGCGAGATCATGACCTGAGCCGAAGTCGGCCGCTTAACAGACTGAGCCACCCGGGCGCCCCTGTTTTTGTTTTTAAAGCATTTATTCTGGGGCACCTGGGTGGCTCTGTCCGTTAGGCTTTGGACTTTGGCTCCCGTCATGATCTCGCAGTTGAGATCTAGCCTCGTATCGGGCTCTGTGTGGACAGCTTGGAGCCTGGAGCCTGCTTTGGATTCTGTGTCTCCCCCTCTCTCTGCCCCTCTCCTACTCATGCTCTGTCTTGCTCTGTCTCTCAAAAATAAATAAACGTTAAAAAAAATTTTTATTCTGAGCCACTGTCCAATCACAGGGACATTTGGGCATACTTCCTGTCAGTGTGAACATGCGTGACTTGCTTCTCTGTGGAACAAGCCCCGCTTGTCTTGCTCTCCATCCTGGCCTGGTGGGGCCTGCTTCTTCTCTCCACTTCAGTGATTCTTTTACAGCCTCACCTCTTGAAGTCTTTAACAATATGGCAGAGGGGAATGTGGAGGGACGAGCACACGTGGGTTTGGAATTGACAGCTCCCTGTTCAAACCTGGGTGTTGCCATTTCCAAAAGCTGTGTGATTCTGGGCAAGTTACTTAACCACTCCCTGCCTCAATTTTCTCACCTAGAAAGTGGGCTGATGCCTTTGCATCAGAGCTGTTACATGGCTGAAAGGAGACCACATAGGTTAACTCATTCAGTGTTCAAAACCCTCTCCTTTCCCTCCTTCTAGACTGAGTTTCTGGGCCTTTTCTAGTGCTGCATCTGTTCAATTTTCAACTCTTTGAGTGCTTATTTGCTTTACATAGGTTTCCGACTAGCAGCAGCAGAAGGAAGGGTCTATGAGATGAGCCAGGATCGAGCCCTAGGAAATTTCAAAGTATCATTTTCAAAAAGTTAAAGGACCCTCCTACACACATTGAGTGTGATTAAATAAATCTTTGTGTTAATGAGAAAAACAAGCAGATAGTAAAGCAGGTTTGAGGGAGGATAGGAAAGACTGGTGTATACAGTCAGTCAAAGAAAATAGTGCTGAAATCATATTGCCAAGTTAGCTACGAAACTGGTTAATGTCCTACAGCCCAGCAAAATGGCAAGTTTTGCAGATATCTTTTCTCCTGGATAGAGATATTTGCTTTTTTAGTGAACAAGACTAATTTTCAACTCTACAACTTTACAGAGTCTAGGCCCCAAACTGTAGTAAATATTGAGTCAAACATAGATTACCAACTTCAGAAATCAGGTGGGCTGGTTAGATAATGCTCTGCTATGACATTGAAAGAATAGGAGTTATGATTTTGCTTTAAGTCCACATTATGGATACTTTTTTAAGAAGCATAAGTGACATTTGATAGCAAAAATCAATGGTGGGGAGGTTATTAACGGGTTGGCATGAAACCTGCAGTTATAAATCTTAGTGATGCTTAATGAAAACTCTTCTTCAAAAATGGAAGAACCACCCAATTGCCACTTAAACTAAATTTCCCTATGGGGCTCAGTGATTCTAGCACAATTTTTCTCTCTCACAAATTGTGTTCTACCATTCTGAACAGTGTCTTTGGAGAGTAACAGCAGATTCAGTCACACCCTACACTTGACAGTGATGTTTTAGGACAATTCCTAACCGCTAGAATCTCCAGGGTGTAGGGTCTTGTCTTGAACCATATTTGAACCTTTTGGTATGAGAACCCTGCTGTTGGCTGGCAAACCATAGCTTCCTGGTTTTTAGAAAAAAAGGCTCAAGAGAGGCGCCTTGGACTTCAAATGACTATTACAAAACAACATTTTGATGAGTTAAGTGTAAATGAATCAGAAGCATATGGATTTAATTAGCCTCCAAACACAGCCATTTCAAAATTCGGAGAAGGAAAAAAGCATGCTTGTGTCAAAACACATCTTGGGGTTTTCCTGCTAAATTCAAAATGATGGAAAAACAGATGGAAGCATCTGCCAAGCATTCAGGTTGTACTCTCCACACATACTATCTTATCAGGGAACACAGAGCAATGGGAAATTTCTACCACAGAAATGGACAGCCTTTCGACGTCGTGTTTGCCAGCCCGTTTGTGGCCTACAGTTAATTAAACCAGGCCTACGCATGGCTGCAGAGCGTGCAACTTCCATGTTTTTGAAGAGGGTCCAGGGCGCAATCCACATGGGACCATGTGTGTGGTCTTCTTTTACAGCTGAAAACCTCCATATTATTCTCCTCATGCCCCTATAAGTTTTTCCATGTTACCCTTCAAGCTGGCCACGCAGACGTCCAAGTGCTGAACACAAGCTACTCCTGTTGCCTGTTCTTGGTGAAAGTGAGTGGTGTCAGGCAGAGAGTCAAGGAATATACATGCGTTTTCACTTAAATGTGGAGCTGTTCTTTCTCCCCAATGAGGAAGGTGCTAAAAGTTCAAGGGTCAAAACTGCCTTCACATTGAGTGAAAGGAGGGGCCTGGTGGTCTGAAAAAGGACATGCCTCAAGATGAAGTCAACAGAATGGAAATGCGGGGGCAATTTTTCCCATAACTTTGCTAGAAATCACGTATCAGGTCTGACCTTTTTCATGCAATGAGGTTGCCCAGATTTGCTGCGGAATGGACAAATAACAACACCACCGCCCATTTGTTGGATGAGAGCCTACAAAGTGCTTTCTCTTACATCAGTCTTTGATCTCCACAACACCCCCTGTGAATGGTGGGGAATCACCCCAATTTTACAGAAGAGGAAATTGGGTTAATTGAGGTAAAGAGATCTGCCCAAGTCCTGTCAGTTAAGGAGGTGTAGAGTTGGGTTTGGATGCTGGTCTTTTTAGTTCTAAGACCAGCGCATTTCCCACATTTTCCACGATTTCATACCTACCAAGCAGGAATATGGGACTTACCAGTTTTATTTAACTGCAGATCCTAGACTTTCACTTGCAGCCAAACATGTCTTCCAGTTGGGGAAGCAGAATGTGCCCTGGGCTCCTAAACTCATGTCACAATTTGCCTGGAACATCCTGGTTTGTGCCAGTTGTCCTGGCTTAATTATTCATAGTTCCCTGTTTCACTTTCAAAAGTGTTCCAGTTTAGATGATAAATTATCTGGATACTCTACTATGAACCCAGTCTCATAGGTTTTATTTGGATAAGTCACTGAACCTTTCTGTATCAGGTGCTTCCTGTGTTTTTCAAATCAATGTTTTCCTCTATGGAAGAGGAATGTCTGTGTTTTTAGAGTTTTGGGGTCCCCAGATATAAATACCTAATGTAGAATAGAAGCCTTGGTTAGATACCCACACAATCCTTTACCATCTAATTCTGACCAGAAATCCTACAAATCGTGCCAAAATGTCCCCCAGATTGTCCTCTGGGCTTCTATAACCTCTTCCATCAGCCCTCACTAAATCTCTCACTATACCCCACGAAAGGTCAAATTTTATCAACTTTATTGTCCCCAGACATACCTTAGGAAAGTGACAAAATGTCCTTATTTCTGTTAATCCTCCTACGTCTCTGTTAGTGAGATGTTTGGGACAAGAGGACATTCCATTTGTTATTTAAGTCACAGAGCTCACACATAAGGCCAATCCCTAAAGGGGATGGGACAGGAGAGAAGAGGCAGAGTCACATTCTTTTTTTTTTTTAATGTTTATTTATCTATTTTGAGGGGGAGGAGCAGAGAGAGAGAGAGAGAGAGGGAATCCCAAGTGGGCTCCGATCATGACCTGAGCTGATATCAAGAGTCAGACGCCCAACGAACTGGGCTACCCAGGCAACCCAATCACATTCTTATTCCAAGGGCAAGACAGTCCATAGAGACTGAGAGTCACAAGTGAGAAGTGGAACAAAACTGCAGTATGGCCTCCCTGAAGGGTCATTTCTTTTTGTATGGGCTTGCCCCAATCTCTTCCACAGAGCAGCCTCCTCTGTGGCTTCACTGTTATGTCCCTCAACGATGCCGGCTGGCACTCAGACAATTGTGGCTCTCATACTCTCTCTCTGTCTCCTTTCTAGACTCTATCACTCATGGTTCTTTGCTTGAAAGCAAAAGAAAGCAACTATAGTTAATTTACCCAAGAAAGGAAGATTTGGGGAGAATATGGAGTATGTGTTTGGTAGGTTCTCTCAGAAGCAGACTTTGAGAAAAGGATTTGGGTGCAAGTTTTTTTTTTTTAATTTTTATTATTGAAGTAGAGCTGACATGCAATGTTTCAGGTGTACAATATAGTGATTAGACTATTCTATACATTACTTAATGCTCGTCATGATAAGTGTAGTTACCCTCTGTCACTGTACAACCTTATGACAATATTATTGACTATAGTCTCTCTGCTGTACTTTTCATCCTTGTTATTTATGTTACAGTTGAAAATTTGTACCTCTTAATCCCCTTCACCTGTTTTGCCCATCCCCCCAGTCCCCTTCCCTCTGGAAACCACCAGTGTGTTCTCTGTATTTATGAGTCTATTTTGTTTTTGTTTGTTTGTTTGTTCGTTCAATTGTTTTTAAACTTATATAGTATTTGTCTTTCTTTGCCTGATGTATTTTACTTAGCATAATACCCTCTAGGTCCATATATGTTGTTGCAAATGGCAAGATCTTGTTCTTTTTTTATGGCTGTGTAATATTCCATTGTGTATATCCTCTTTATCCATTTATCTACCAATGGACATTTAAGTTGCTTCCATATCTTGCCTATTGCAAATAATACTGCAATAGATGCAGGGATGCATATATCTCTTCAAATTAGTGTTTTCTCAATTTTCTTTAGGTACATACCCAGTAGTGGAATCACTGGATTATACGGTATTTTCTAGTAATTTTTTGATGAAGGAAATTAAGGATGAGACAAGCAAATGGAAAGGTATTCAACCCTCATAGATTGAAAGGACCAATATTGTTAAAATATACATACTACCAATGCAACCTACAGTTTTAATGCAATCCCTATCAAAATACCAATAGTATCTTTAATAGAACTAGAAAAAATAATCTGAAATTTTTATAGAATCACAAAAGACCCCGAATAGTCAAATATTGTTTCCCACAGTGGCTGTACCACAGTCTAGATTTCTGCCAATAGTGCATGAGGGTTCTCTTTTCTCCCCATCCTTGCCAACACTTCTTATTTCTTGTCATTTTGATACTAGACTTTCTGACCGGTGTGAGGTGATGTCTCGTTGTGGTTTTGAACATCTTTTCACGTGTCTGTTGGCCATCTGAATGTTTCCTTCGGGGAAAATGTATATTTATTAAAATGTCATCTGCTTGTTTTCATTGGTTTTTTTTTTTTTTTTTTTGGTGTTGAGTAGTATAAGCTCTTTATATATTTTGTATACTAACCCTTTATTGTATATATCATTTGCAAATATTTTCCCATTCATCAGGTTGCCTTTTTGTTTTGTTGATGGTTTCCTTCGCTGTGCAAAAGGTTTTTATTTTGGTGTGGTCCTATTTGTTTATTTTTGGTTTTGTTTCTCTTGCCTTGGAAGAAGTATCCAGAAAAAAGTTGCTAAGAGATTACTGCTTGTATTTCCTTTTAGAAATTTAATAGTTTCAGGTCTTACATTTAGGGTTTTAATCCATTTTGAATTTATTTTTATATATGGTGGGAGGAAGTGGTCCAGTTTTATTCTTGTGCATGTAGCTGTCCAGTTTTCCCAGCACCACTTATTGAAGAGACTGTCTTTTCTCCATCATATATTCTTGCCCCCTTTGTCAAAGATTAATTGACAATATAAGCATGGGTTTACTTCTAGACTTTATAACCAGTTTCATTGATTTATGTGTCTATATTTGTGTCAATACCTTATTGCTTTGAGTACAAACCTTTGTAGTATATGTTGAAATTGGGATTGTGATATCTCTGTCTTTGTTCTTCTTTCTCAGGATTTCTTTGACTATTCAGGTCTTTTGTAATTCCATAAAAATTTTCAGATTATTTTTTTTTAGTCCTGTGAAAAGTATTATTGGTATTTTGATAGAGATTGCATTAAATCTGTAGGTTGCATTAGTAGTATGTATATTTTAACAATATTGGTCCTTCCAATCTGTAAGGGTGGAAATATCTTTCCATTTGTCTCATTCTTAATTTCTTTCATCAGTGTTATAGTTTTCAGAGTACACGTCTCTTACCTCCTTGGTTAAATTTATTCCTAAATATTGTATTATTTTTGCTGCAATTGTAATTTTTTTTATTTTTTGTAATTTTTTTATTCATTTTTGAGAGACAGAGACACAGTGTGAGTGGGGGAGGGGCAGAGAGAGGGAGGCACAGAATCTGAAGCAGGCCCCAGGCTCTGAGCTGTCAGCACAGAACCTGATATGGGGCTCTAACCCACAAACCCTGAGATCATGACCTGAGCCAAAGTCGGACGCTCAACCAAGGGAGCCATTCAGGCGTCCCTTTGCTGCAATTGTAAATGGGATTGCTTTCTTAATTTTTTCTTTCTGCTACTTCGTTATTAGTGTGTAGAAATGCAACAGATTTCTGTATATTAGTTTTGTATCCTGCAACTTTATTGGATTTGTGTACTAGTTCTAATAGTCTTTTTGGTGAAGTTGTTTTTTTTGGAGAGGAGATCTCAGGAGGTGCAGGTAGAATAGTGGAGAATTGAGTTGGAGAGGGTAAGGCAACCACTGTGGGTATGGCAAGAAGCAGGTGTCTACTCTGGGTGATTGTGGCTCAATCACTCTGGGGACTATGCAGATTCTACCTCTGATTTAGCTCAGTCAAGTGTGAGGAAGTTGGAACATTTAGACTCCCTTTGAGTTGCAGTTAAGAACTGCTCCTGGGAGTGTGAACTCTCTGGAATGCCATCTGCCATAGGCAGAAATGTCTCAAATAGAGTTGCCAGTGCTTGAAGTAAAAAGCCAGTGGCTATGGGATGGTTTGTCTCCAAGATGGCTACCCTCCCTCAATTTGCTCTTTCCCTGTATGCATACATTCCCTCATGGAGAGATGGAACGTATTCTATCCTTTGAGTCTGAGCAGGCTGGTGACTTTTGAGAAATAGAATACAGTGAAAGCAATGCTTTGGCACACTCACTCTGGGAGAAACCAGCAGCCATGGAAGAATTCCAACTTCTCCAAGATCACCATGCTGTGAGGAAGCCCAAGCTAGCTATATGAAGAGGCCATAGAGAGAGAGAATGAGAGATGCCCAGCCAGTCTCAAGCGTTTTCAGACATCTCAGACCAGGCACCATGCGGGTGAGTGGAGAAGATTTCAGATGAACTCAGCTTCAGCTATAGGCTGGCTACAACTGTATGAGGGACCTCAAGTGACAGGTAAGGTGGGAAAGCTCAGGCACATGTTACAAAAACCTAACTGTGCCTCCTGGCAGGGCCATGGGTAGGTCAGTAACCTGCAAAAGAGGGTGTGACTGGGCAGGCATTCTATATTGGCCACATATGCAGAGGTTATAACCACAGAGTTGAGGTTGAGATCTCAGCTTTACCCGTGGCAGGACTCTGCAGAAGCTACTCAACTGTAATGGCCAATTAGCTTGTCTGTAATCACAGCATCTTCCCATAGGTTTGTTGGGAGAACCAAATAGAAAGCATCTACATTGCCTGATACAAAAGCTTTTGGTGGTGATGGTACATCATTTTATCTAAAGATCAACCACCGTGTATGATGCTCAATCATTAGGAGGATCAGAGCTCTCCATGCAGAGGCTACAGCAGTTGCTGTGTCCACCTTGCCCATACCCCCTCACCCTTACCCTTTTCAGGGCATGTTCATCTCAAACTGCCAGCCCTGGCCTCTCTTTGCCTGAGGGCTTTTTTTGGTCTTCTGGAGTGAGCTCTACTCAAGCAGGCCCAAATGCAGGGAATTCATGACCACTCTTCACCCCCAACAGCCTCCAACCAGTGATTGTTGGAAGTTGGCGTGTAAAGTACCCCAGTGCCCTTGCATGTCAAGTGAGATGCTGTGGAATCATGTGTTCTATGGTATCTTCCAGAATTCCCCAGAGACATCAAGCTCCAGTTGTTCACTGTGGTAGCTTGCTTGACTATGCATCCCTAATGGATGGCCTCTCTTACTCCGTCTCACTTCTCCACTCCCAATTGGTGTTTCCTAGGATCCCCTACTAAGTAAACTGCTTGCGTTTGAATTCTTATCTCAGGGTGTGCTTGGGGCAGTGGGGGAGGGGGAGCTCAAACTAAGAGAGAGAGGAAGCTCTCTCAAGATCTCTTTTGATCTACTACAAGAAAGGTCCTGGCTCTTGCTATTTATCTTGTTATGGCTCCTGTACCTCATCGGGATAATTCTTGGAACATCTGGACTCCAATCCTGGACCTGTGTTCCTCTGAGCAGCTTCCTGTGCTGCTCAGCTACTCCCCACCCAGGCCTCTGCAATATTAGCATTAATTTTCTTCTTTAGGCCCCAACTCCTTCCTGGCTCTGTGTTTCTAGGGGATGGGCTATGGCCCACTAAGATGCTTCTCAAACTTGACTTCTGGAGGAAGGGATGCACCTGCCAGCTGTGAGACTTCTAAAGGGATACGTTCAAAATTTGTTGCATTGTTCCATCTCTCTATAAAGGTTTATGTGAATTTTACATTTAATACAAAATAAATATATGCATAATGTTTTAGGTACATATATTAGGTGTGTGCATTTACAGAAAATTAAGGTATGCGTTAATATTTTCAAGTGCTTACCATCAGATAAATTGATGGCTCGATAAGATGGTCCACCCTTACTCTTAGAATTGAGGGTTTTCTGGTAGTTCCCAGCTTCTCACCTTGACCTGTTGGGGAATCCTGGGTCATCAGGTAACTTGGGACCTAGGTCTTTTCCAGACTATTTACTGTTCAAGATGAGAGCCAGACAAAACAGTGGGGTTTTTCAGTTCCATGGCCCTGTGTGGGGAAAGCCGAGCCAGGTGATTTGTTTCTTGGGCGTTGGTGGTGGCCCATAACTCATTCCTCCCAAGTCTCAAACTCAGCTCTTTGCTCCAGGCAGACCTTTAAAGCATGAAAAGTAACAAAGTCTTCATATTTCCTCTTTCCAGTACTTTCTATCTCTTAGAACTACTCGCCTCTTTTGAGGAGGATTGGGAGAGGAGAAAGATGAAAGGAGAATGTGGTTTCCTTGGTGACTCAGGGAAGCTCTCAGTAAACCTGCCTTCCTTGAAGACCTTACATTAGCATCTCTGAGATATGTTCTGTGAGATTTAGCCCACTGTTGCTCTTCTCTAAAGGTGTGTAAAAGTCTCCCTTCCTCTCACTTTCTGAAAGCAGAACACCAGGAAAATTTAGTATTTGTTGAAAAAGACATTAATAAGTTCACGACATCCCTTGTCAATGCCTGGATGACTGGGAGAAAAAGGTGAATGGGAAGTATGCCTCCGCACGTCAGGGGAGTGTGGGAAGTGTTAAATCAGATCTGGGGACTTGAGAAGGTATCCTGTTTCTTAAAAAATGCACCCAGACAGCATGTTTAACTGAAGTCATTACCTTTTAAAATTAATTCAAGAAGCTAATAGGATTTAATTCCGTGTTATCCTCACACTGCCAGAGCCAGAGTCCTCTTTTTCCAGTTTCCACCCCAAATTTCATTCAAACATAATGTGCCAAAGGAGACAAAGGACAAAGGAGAGAGAGGGTGGGGTTGATGAGCAAATTAAATGGCCTTTATCCCTTTAGCGGGCTGGCCAATTTACAACTGAAACTTCACAACAGGGGCATTATTGCAACATCTGTATTTTATAACGTGCCCTGTGACAGCGGCTCTACCATTATCTGCTGTGTGTGTTAGAATATGTGCTGTGCCGAGCGCCCAAGGCATGGTCAGGGAAGGCCTTCTTTGCACAGTGATTAGATTTATGGCCCTGGTCTCCATCTGAGGAGAGATTAGCCCGACTAAGGCTGTTTAGTTTGGCAAAGACGAGAGGAGCAGGGGATGTGATAGGTACATTATAGAAAATGATAAATGAAGAAAAGGAAGGCTTTGGGGGCCCCTTATTTGCCATTGCAAAGACACTTCACACACTGGGGTCCCCACCCGGAGCATGTCATTAACCCGGGTGGTTGGAGGCTGTGGAGGGGGCAGAGGCGGGAGAGCCGGCCTCGGGGAAAGGCGCTGTGCTGATGGGAAATGTCTGGGTGGATGTATTTATATGAAATAGCACCTATGGTTACATTAGCGAGGATCGGCTTACCGGGGCCATCCATCCTACTTTAGGGCATGGTGACAAGGCTGGCTGTGCTTCCTGCTTCCCCGGGGGAGGGGGCCCCAGACGACTTGGCACCAGTCCCCTCCACGGGGCGTCTGGGTTTCCAGCAGCCTTTTCTCTGTAGGAGGCGGAGAGGGAATCCAAGCATTGAATGGATGCAAATATTTGGGGGGCTGCGGGAGGGCATGCCGGGATGTTGCCAGTCCTTAGGAATTCAGTAAGGGTCGGTATCAAAGTGGGCCACCGAGACAGCCCGCCTTGAATGGAAGGGGCCTGGAAACTACTGGATTTTTATTATTCACCTGGGACTTCCTGTATCTCTGGCCGCAGAGAGAACTGTCTCTTTCAAGCCCTGGGGCGTGCAGGCCGGCGGCTGATGACAAAGGGCAGTAACCTTTGATGGCTGGTGTTAGTAATGGGTCTTGGCAGAGTCGCGGAGCTATCCCCACTTTCTCCACTGGCTCCTTTTTCTTCCTCAGTTTCCCCGCGGCAGATTGCCACCCCCAGAGGCTCCCTGAGGCTGGGGGTGGCAGGGGCGGAAGGATCAGTATGTTAATGGCCGACCGGCACTTTGAAGTCTGCGCCGCAGGGGGCACTGCTCCCGCCTGGGGGCTCTCGCGGTAAACAGTTCCAAAGTGATCCCCGGCCGGCAGGGAATTCTTGGGCTTCCACCCTTTCCCTCCCAGCAGCTCCTGGAGCGACTGCCCTGTGACCTCTTTTGCAAAACAGCTTCCTGGGACTTCCTCTGCGCTTCTTCCTCCCTTCCTACATCTCTCTCCACCCTCTTGCCCTGTTTCGTCTCTTTCTCTCTTTTTCGTTTTCGGTCATTTTTTAAAATGCAACGTTGTGTAAGAATCATAATTCAGAACTTCCTGTTGTCTGTGTACAGAAAGCCTTTTGTGTAGTGCGGCAATCAGTGTGGTGGATGGATCTCCCCTCTGAAGTGAAAAGGCAGCAGTATCCAGATCTCAATGGGCGCTTCTCAGACCTCCAGTGTTCTGAGGACAGCAGAAGGGACAGTAGGAAGAAAGCATTTTATTTATTTATTTATTTATTTATTTAAGCTTTTTTGTTCTGTGGCTTTGGACAAGTCTCCTGACCTCTGGGTCATTCTCTTCGCAAGAAGGCAAAGACTCAAGCCCTACGGGACGCCTTGTCAGGCAGGGTTCCTCAGAGCCCCCGGTGGCACCTGTTCTGAGATGCTGAAGGGAGTGTAGGTGGGGAATTAGGACGTTGAGTGCAGGGTCTGGCAGACCTCAGCTGAGAGTAGATAAGACAGATTATCTGCACAGCCAGCCACTACTAAGTGCTAAATGGCTTGGGAAATATTATTTTAATGTATACCTCCATGTGTTATTTATACGAATTCACACAAAATAATATGCTACTGTGCTTTTGTAAGTGGCAGAATTGAAAGAGGCAGTCGTAAAGCAGATTTCGTAGGTATCTGTAACCGAACTGAAAAAGCTGAATGAAATGCGTCATGTAAGGGGGCAAAATCGCCAGGCGCAGAACACTGAGATTGCCTTTCATTATCATAGGCTCTTGGCATTGGGAGGGCCTTTAACATCTCCTAATCCTGGTCCTGTCTTAATGTATTTAAATGTGGTGTTTAAGGCCTCAGACTATAGGCGGAAATAACAAAAAATGTTTCCTTTTAAAAGACCTGCAGAGAGAAAATGTAAATGTCATTCCTGATCTTTGTCCTCGCGAAGGTGTAAGGTGAACTAAGAGTGTCATTTCAAAAATAGCCCAGACAGCATCCTGAGCAACAGTCAGTAGGTGTTGGCTATTTGATTTTGAATACTTTGACATTTTTTTTAGAGGTTTAGAATAGTCACATGTTATGAAGATCCATTATAACTTCTCATTTAAATTCATGGTCAAGGGGCGCCTGGGTGGCTCAGGTGGTTAAGCGTCCAACTCTTGGTTTTGGCTCACGGTTCATGGGTTCAAGCCCCATGTCCAGCTCTGGGCTGACAGTATAGGGTCGGCTTAGAATGCTCTCTCCTGGTCTCTCCGCTCATCCCCCACGCACAGGCACCTTCTCTCTCTCTCAAAATAAATAAATAAATTTTTAAAAAAAGTCATGGTCACAATTGTGGTTAAATCTCAAGTCATATGTTGAGCTCTATTTATACAAAATGACAGGTAATGTTAACCTAATTGTCCTCTGCAGGTACCATGTTCCTCAATAGAGAGGAACGGTATTTCAAGAGACAAAGTCTCCTTTTCAAGGCATTTCTACATTCCCCTTCTCAGTTCTATGTGTCTGTCCTCCTGGTTCATCTCTGGGGCCCTAACCAGGAGTCCAAGCTGGGGCAGGGTGATGGAAGTGACGGGGACCTTAGGAGCCAGCTGCCCCATGTTCTACTCACAAGGGGTACAGGGCCTCCTGGGCCACCCACCCTGGTTTTATTTACTTCCAAGCCACTGTGAGGTCTGGGGAGTCACTCCCAGGCGGGGCCCTCTCCCTGGCAAGCAAGTCAGCTGAGGGGGGTGGGAATCGCCCAGGGCAGTGCCTTTGAGAGATGTGGCTGACTCTGTCTCAGTTCTCCAGGGTGGCCAGCCTGTAATTTCAAGATTTACTGGCCTCACGGAGATAGCCACAAATGGGGCAACAACAGTAATTACAAGAGGCTGCTCTGCTAATCCCCAGTTACAAATGCTAGTTAGAAGCTAAAGAAGCTTCATGCAAGTATTTCCTGGGCTTGCATGGGCCCTGTGTCCTTTAGCTTTTATTTTCCTTTCCTTAAAGATGGGAGAAAAAGTAGAGAGAGAGTGGGAGAGATTGAGACAGGGAGTGAGAGAGAGAGAGAGAAAGAGAGAGAGAGCGAGACTGATTCTTATTTAATTTCATTGTGGCCACTAGGAATTAGAAAGAGTCTTTGAAGTACAATTATTTTAATGCTTTTTTGGTTTGTTTTATATTTGGAATTGGAAAAAATTAGGAAGCTGGATTCCTAAAGCTCATGAGAACCATGTTGTAGGTTCTGCCAGTTGTGGCTGAAGATGGGCTGAACAGAATGATTTGGGGGAAAATGTCTCCAAACTGAGCAAAAGAAATGAAACTTCTGGGGGCTCTTCCCTCCTTGGAGAAGCCTGGAACTTGAGTGAGTCCTGATTGCTGTTTCCCCCCCTTCAAGCCCAGTTGCGGGGGGGGGGGGGGGGGAGGGGGAAGCCCTGTTTCATATTGCACTCATTATCCTTGGAGAATCTTCCCTGAGTCAGTAGGAATGTTAACCCCATGTGCTGTGTGAAAGTAACAAAAGACGCCCAGGACTTCTGGAGACGGTTCATGCCCTTTGCCAGACCACTTGCCCTCCTGGTCTTGGCCTCTCTGGAGGCAGTCAAAGGTCATTCACTGGACCCAGGAGGGCTCTGAAAATGGAACTGACCCCAGAGGAAGAGAAAAGCATCGGCTGCTTGCCTCTGATTCTTATCTTAGTTTCCAAATGTTTAAACTCACCCCAGGCACTTTTGATGTGCTTCTGAGGGCTACACAGACCCAGCAGTGAGGCTGCTTCACAGCACAGGGAATAGTGGGAAGCCACCATCATAGGTCAGGCCATCTGCACTCCCTTCCCTTGAAAGGTCCATCTCTTTAAAAGACTTGTGGTCTAAGGCTCACCTCTAGAGATCCCCTGTCTCCACCTTCTGCCCTGGAACAGGTCTCTTCCTCTCTATCCTTGGGTCCTCCTCTGCAGAGCAGAATCCTGACTCCTGCTGTGGGCTGCCTCGCAGAGAAGCTCTGAGTTCAGGTTTTCTTCTCTCCCACAGAGAGCTCTTAGGTGGGGAGCAAGGCAGTGCAGTTACCATTAAAAACAGCTGGTATGACAGTCAACCTCTCTAGCACATCCATCTGATTCTGGAGTAGAGTAAGCATACAGGAAGGGGACAGAACTTCCCTCAGGTTGTTTTTTTTCCTCTGTAACTTTGGACGATACACTGATGGACTAGAATAAGAAAAACGTTTTTTACTGAAATAACTGATGTTTTTCCTCTGCTCGACTGAGTAGGTTCCAAAGTGGTGATTACTAAAACCTGAGCCCATGCATATTTATTTCGTCTTGACCAAAGTGAGTTTGTGGAAGGTCTTAGGGCAAGATCTTAGCCCTGATTTGGGGTGCATTTGCCAGATCCTTGGAAACCAGGTAGACATCTTTGGCATAGAAATGAAGGGACATATTTTGCGGATCTGAACTCAAGTGTTGACTCTATCACTCATCAGCTCAGAGATCCTGAGTAAGGCACTCCAGCTCTCTGTGCTTCTGTCTCTGTCATGTGGGAATGATGGCGACTTGTGCATGGGGCACTGTGAAGATTGCAGGAAGTGAGCAGATGAGATTCCAGCACATTGCCTGGCAGGCAGCAAGCACTTAATAAATGCCCGCTGAAACTTAGTTTGGATGAATGGGTGACCCTTCTCTCATGGCCTTCTCGTACCAAATATTGGAAGTCTAATGTCCCCTGTATGGATTTTTCTGGTCTAGGAGGGCATCCCAGGCTGCACATTTAATAACAAATGAGTAAAACCCATGCCAAACCCTGAACCTCAAACCTACTTATTAATAATGAGGCTGAGTCACTCACCTCTTTTTAAACTTCTTTTCTTTTCTTTTTTTTTTTTTTATTTTCAACTTATGATGCACTTATTTATTGTGAGGCATCCCCATTATAAGTTGAGTAAAATCTGTAGTTATATAATACATAATTAATAATACATATACATTAATATATAATATATATTTTTAAATTTTATAATTGGACAACTCAAAGTTGTGTGTGCATACAGTCTCATGAATGCATATATTTTTGATGTACCTAAGAGTCATTACATTTCTTTTTTTTTTAACTTTCTTTTAACTTTATTTTTTATTTTTTAAAATTTACATCCAAATTAGTTAGCTAATGTAATGACTCTTAGGTACATCGAAAATATATGCAATGATTTCAGGAGTAGACTCCTTAATGCCCCTTACCCATTTAGCCATCCCCCCTCCCACAACCCCTCCAGCAACCCTCAGTTTGTTCTCCATATTTATGAGTCTCTTCTGTTTTGTCCCCCTCCCTGTTTTTATATTATTTTTGTTTCTCTTCCCTTATGTTCATCTGTTTTGTCTCTTAAAGTCCTCATATGAGTGAAGTCATATGATTTTTGTCTTTCTCTGATTGACTAATTTCACTTAGCATAACACCCTCCACTTCCATCCACGTAGTTGCAAATGGCAAGATTTCATTCTTTTTGATTGCTGAGTAGTACTCCATTGTGTGTGTATATATATATATATATATATATATATATTTGTGTGTGTGTATATATATATATATTTGTGTGTATATATATATATACCACATCTTCTTTATCCATTCATCCACTGATGGACATTTGGGCTCTTTCCATACTTAGGCTATTGTTGATAGTGCTGCTATAAACATGGGGGTGCATGTGTCCTTTGAAACAACACACCTGTATCCCTTGGATAAATGCCTAGTAGTGCAATTGCTGGGTTGTAGGGTAGTTCTATTTTTAGTTTTTTGAGGAACCTCCATACTGTTTTCCAGAGTGGCTACACCAGCTTGCATTCTCATCTTTTCTTTTTAAGCTACCATTTACTGATCACTGTTTGCCAGCCCCCCCCCCCCCCTTTTTTTAAACGTTTGCAAATAGTGTCTCATTTAATTCTTAAGTAACACGTGTGAGACCTGATGGTTAACTTTACGGTCAACTTGCCTCGCTCATGGGCTGTCCAGATATATATAATCAAACATTCTAGGTGTATCTGTGAAGGTGGTTTTGAATGAGTTTAACATTTAAATTAAAACTGAATAAAGTAGATCGCTCTCCCTAATGGGGGTGGGCCTCATCCAATCATGAAGACCTGAATAGAACAAAAAGGCTGACCTTCCCCTAAGAGAGAATTCTTTCTTCCTGACAGCCTTCAAACTGGGACATCAGCTTTTTATAGCCTTCAGACCTAAACTGAAACATTGGTTCTTCCTGCATCTTGAGCTTATTGGCCTTCAAACTAGAACTACACTAACAGCTCTTCTGAGTCTCCAACTTGCCACCTCACTCTGCAGATCTTGGGACTTGTCAGTCTCCCTAATTGTGTGCCTCAATTCTTTATAATAAATCTCTTTTTGCATATCCCATTTGTTCTGTTTCTCTGGAAAGCCCTCACTAGTGCATGAAGTTAGAACCATAATGGGAATGTGGATTCAAATCCTGCCTGTATCACTTCTGAGCTACATGAGCCAGGGTAAGTTTTTCACCTCCCCTTGCCTCAGTTTCCTCATTATTAAAATAGATACTTATCTACTTGGCTTATCATGATATTAAACGCTGAGAACAGTGCCTTGTACATGGGAATTTCTTAGTAAGTATTAGCTATTATGACAACTGAGAGGCTCAGAGAGGTTAAGTTAGCTGCTTAAAGCCACACAGGTTCTGACAGAGCTGTGCTGGCTGATTCAAGAACCTTCCCTCTCCTTTTGACCAAATTCACTTTCAAAGGCTCCCCTCACCATGGAATGACTGTACCTCATGAAGCAGGCTGAGACAGAGCCGTGTTTGAATCCCCATCATTCAACTTCATGGCCATGTGGGAGGCTTTGGTGCAGGAGCAGCTGTTACCCATGGCCACCACTCTCTGTAAGGATGAATGTGACCATGAAGCTTGCCTTTGCCCTTTTGGCGGCATGCTTCTGTTTCTTCGTCTATCTCCTGCCCTCTCTAAAGCCCTCCATCAGCCTTGCTGTTCACCCTCTCTCTGGGCAGCCTGCTCGAATGATCTCCCAGCAGTAGTATCTGGCTGTGCCACTGAACGACCGTGTCTGGGGCGGTATGGCACGTGGATTGGGTGGCTCAGGACTGGGCATACAACAGAGGGCCAGGTCCTGGGGTTGTGTGGAGGGAAGAAAACATGGTCCAGCTCTTGAGGTGCCACAACCAAATGAGGGAAATAGGGCATGCCCAGAACAGGCCTGAGAATAGCATTCAGCATCTGGGGGCACATAGGCACAGAGCATGACAAATTTTCCTTACAGATAAATGATAGGTAAAGTTTTATTAAAGGCACTGAAACTAGATATGACCAATCAGGAAGGATACCAGGAAGAGGTGTGCTGAGGACTGTTCTTGAAGAATGGATATGGTTAAGAGTAAATGAGTATGCATGCATGCAAATTTCTTCAATAATTATCATTTTCAGCCTAAAGCTAATAGTCATAATATTAATGTCCACTTATTAAACACTTGCTATGAGCCAGGTATACACTGTATACCTGTAAAGGAACTTTTATGCTTTAATTTATTTAGTCATCTCATTCCATACAAATGCCTTCAGTTATTATAGTTTATGTTCATTAGGGGCACCTGGGTGGCTCAATCAGTTAGGCATAGGACTTTGGCTGAAGTCATGATCTCACGGTTTGTGGGTTCGAGTCCCACATTGGGCTCTGTGCTGACAGCTTAGAGCCTGGAGACTGCTTTGTCTCCTTCTCTCTCTGCCCCTCCCCTGTCTCTCTCTGTCTCAAAAATAAACAATAAACATTAAAAAAATAAAAAAAAATACAGTTTATGTTCATTAAAATAGCAGTAATAATGATGACCTTCTTTGATCAAGCACTTGTGGTAGACCAGATGTCCAAGACTGTGTTTAGTATCTTTGCATGCAGTATCACATTTAACCAACATAGTGGTCTGGGGGATGGGGATTAGTACCTGCATTCTATATATGCAGCTCCTGTAGCACAGAGAAGTGGAATGACTTGCTCCACATCACACGGGTGATAAGTCACAGAGCCCAAATTTGACCTCATGGAACTGGACTCACAGGAATGACCCAACCTACCTCTTCTATAATTTGCCACTCTTGTTTTTGAGAATTACCACATTGCAAAATGTGTCATTCACGTATGCAAATTGTATGCAAGGTGGAGTGCTGGTGTTGAGTTGTAAGAAGATTATCTTTGTGCTCAAAGAACTTTCCATTTAGTTGTGGTGCTCGTGATGAGCATCATTGCTTTAAGTTGAATAAAACCATCAATAGGATAGACATTTCCTTCTGGTAAGTTTTTTTGGCATATTAAGACCTGGATTTACATGAAAAGTATTGACAAAGAGCTTCATTGATAAGTTCATTTCCTGAGTAGAAATAACTTCCTTGTTTTTCATTGTTTATATGCACTAAAGAAATGCCAGTCAATGTGGTGTGGGCCTCCCCCCCCCCCAATTCCATTTGGAAGCACTGGACCTGCTTGTGGTGGGCAGTTTCTGTCATGACCTGTAATGACCCCTGCCTCCTGGTACTTATGGTCCAGTGTAATCCCTCCCCTTGAGTGTGGGCTCAACCTAGTGACTTGCTTCTAACAAAGAGAATACAGCAAAAATGCTGGAATGTCAAAAAAAAAACCCCATAAAAACAAAATGACATACAAACAAAAAAGTGCTGGGATGTTACTTTTGTGATTAAGCAACAAAAAGCCTGACTTCCATCTTGTCGGCTCTCTGTTCCTGGCCAACAGCCAGCGGGAACTGAGTCCTGCTGACAACCATGCAATCAAGCTCCTTCATCCAGGGAGCCTTCAGATTAAGACCACAGTTCTTACATCTTGGACCCAACTAAGCCATGCCCAGATTTGTGACTTTTAGAAACTTTGAGATGAGAAGGTTGTTTCAAACCACTAAGCTGGGTGTAATTTGTTATGCAGCAGTAGGAAGCTAAACAAACCCCAGAGAACCAGGTACTATCTCTGGCTGCATGCTTCGTTATGGCCCTTACCCTTGTCCCATAGCCCTGCCCACCTGTGCCCCTCTGCAACAATAAGGAATATAGAGAAAAAAGCCTTCTTTTTCCATGTTGTGATATCTAAAATGATAAGCTCCCTCCTTGGGCAGTTTGCCAGCTGTCAGACCTTTGGCCTTCATCTTTCTTGACCTTTAGAAGTGATTGATACAATTGATCACTTGGTCTTCCTCCACACACTTTCTTCGCCTATCTTCAGGTCATTGCACAGTCCTGGTTTCCCTCCTACCTCATTGGCAGCTCCGTCTCAGCCTCATTTCCAGGTTCAGTCTCTTCTTCCCAACCTGTTGACACCAGAAGACTCCACACCTAAGACCTTGGGCCTCCTGTCTCCTCTATGGACACAGTCCTTTGGGGCTCATGTTCCATTGCATGGCTTCAAATGCCATCTAGTTGGGAAAGATTCTCGATTTATATTTCAAACTCAGGCTTTTCTCTGGAATCTAGACTTGTTTATCTAATTCTTTACCTGAGAGCTCTACTTGGAAGTCAAATAGACATTTCAAATTCAATGTGTCAAGTGACTCTTGGTCTTTCCCCAACTTGTTCCTTCTGCAGCTGTCACCAGGGAGCTGATGGCAACCCTAGCCTTTCAGTTGCTTAGGCCAAAAACTTTGGGCTCATCTTGGTTCCTCTTTTTTACACTGTCAATGAATCTTGTCAACTCTGTTTTTAAAATATATGTAGAATTCAATATCACTACCACCCTGGATACTGCCCCGGTCCACTGTCACCTTTCTCAGGATTACTGCATTAGCCCCCAGCTAACCTCCCTGATTCTTTCTTTACCCCTTTGGAAGGTTCTCTGCACAACAACCTCAGCAATCTTTTCCAAACCATAAGTCAGGTGAGGCCACTCTTCTGCTCCAGCCCCTCCGATCACAAGACTCTACGTGGGACGTCCTTGCTATTCTGCTGCAGCCACAGAGTGGCTCTGGCTGTTCCTCGAGAACCTGCCTGTCACATTCTTGCCTCTGATCTTTCCCTGGCTGTTCCCACTGCCGGGATGTTCAACCCTTGCAACTCCATCACCTCCTTCAGGTCTTTCTTCAAATGTCACCTCCTCACTGAGGAGCAATTAAAAATCACAACTCTAACCCCCAGGAACCCCATACTCCTTACCTGGATACGCTTTTTCTTTTGTTTTAAGTTTATTTATTTATTTTGAGAGAGAGAGAGAGAGAGAGACAGAGAGACAGAGAGGAGCAGAGAGAGGAGAGAAAGAATTTCAAGCAGGCTCTGCACTCTCAGCCCAGAGCCGGACATGGGGCTCCAATACAGAACTCTTTTAACTCTTTTAACTCATGAACTGTGAGATTATGACCTGAGTTGAAACCAAGAGCCAGATGCTGAACTGACTGAGCCACCCAGGCACCCCCGCCTTTTCTTTTCTCCATTGTACATGTCACTTTCTAACATACTGTGTTGTTTACTTTTTAAAAATTATGTCTGCTTGGGGTGGCTCAGTCGGTTAAGCGTCTGACTTCAGCTCAGGTCATAAACTTGCAGTTTGTGACTTTGAGCTCCGTGCTGGGCTCTATGCTGACAGCTCAGAGCCTAGAGCCTTCTTCAGATTCTGTGTCTCCCTCTTTCTTTGTTACCCCCCTACTTGCACTCTGTATCTCTCTCTCTCTCTCAAAAATAAGTAAAGAATAAAAAAAATAAATAAAATAAATAAAAATTATGCCTGCCAGGACAATTAAGCAAGGAAAAAACAAAAGGCAGCCAGATAGTAAAGGAAGTTGTAAAACTATCTCTATTTGAGGATGACATGATATACAGAAAATCCTAAGAAATCCACTAAAAAACTATGAAAACTAATAAATGAGTTCAGTGGGATACAGATCCCAATGGTTGTGGGATACAGATCAATAAAAAAAAATTATTGTTAACTAACTTGAATTTAAATTTAAAAAGTAAAAAAATTGTACTGGACAATCCAAAAATGAAATTAAAAAAACAATTCCACTTACATAGTGTCAAAACAAATAGAATACTTAAGAATGAATTTAACAAAGAAGTGCAAGACTTGTACACTGAAAGTCAGAAAATAGAACTCAAAGAATTAAATGGAGAGGCATCTCTTGTTTCTGTCTGGAGAACATCATACTGTTAAGATGAAAATAGTCCCCAAATTGATTTATAGACAATACAATCTTTATCTGAATTTTAACTGCCCCCCCTTTTTTTTTGCTGTATATATCCATGGGATAGAATTGACAGTCCACAAATAAACCCCTCTATGCTCCATTGATTGCAACAAGGGTACCAAAGCAATTAAATGATGAAAGAAAAATTCAGACAACTGAATATCCACAGGCAAAAGACTGAAGTTGGACCCTTACCTTATACAGTATGCAAAACATTAACTCAAAATGCATCTTAAACCTCTACCTACATGTAACCGCTAAAGCTATAAAACTCTTGGAAGAAAGCAGAGCAGTGAATCTTTGTGACCTCGGGCTAACAAAGCTTTCTTATTTATGATACCAAAAGCACAGGTGGCAAAGGAAAAGTAGATGAATTGCATTTCATCAAAATTGAAAAAAGTTTGTACTGCAAAAGATGCCATATAGAAAGTAAGAAGACAACCCACACAGTTGAAGAAAATACTTATCAAATCCTACAACTGAGAAGTATCCAGATTATATGCAGAACTCTTTTAACTCAGCAGCAAAAAGAGGAACGACCCAATTCAAAAACGCTGAAAGGACTTGAGCCGTTTCTCCAAAGAAGATGTACAAATGGCCAACAAGCATGTAAAAAAGATGCTCAATGTCATTAGTCATTGCAGAGATAGGAATTAAAATCCCAGTGAGATACTACTTCTGACCCACCGAGATGGCAATAACAGAAAAGAAAAGAAGGTAAGTGTTGGCAAGGGTATGGAGAAATAGGAGTGCTCGTGCATTGCTGGTGGAAATGCAAACTGGTACAGTGACTATGGAAAATAGTTTGGTCGTTCCTCAAAAAGTGAAACATAGAGTTACCAATCCTACACCCTAGGAATATACCTAAAAGGATTGAAAATATGTCCCCCAAACAAATACATGTATATGAGTGTTTATAGCAGCACTCTTCATGACAACCCAAAGGTGTAAACAATCCAAATAAACATTAATTTGTGAATGAATAAATCAAATGTGGTATATCCATACATTGGAATATTATCTGGCTATAAAAAGGAATGAATGATATATACCCCAACATGGATAAACCTTAAAAACGTTAGGCTAGTGTTGAAAGAAGTCAGTCACAGGAAGTCCCATGTCACATGATTCCATTTATATCAAAATATTCAGAATAGGCAAATCCATAGGGACAGAAAGCAGATTAGTGGTTGTCAGAGGCTGAGGTGAGGGGGAGGGTCGTGGAATGGGGACTGACTGCTTATGTGAATGTGGTTTCTTTCTGCAGTGAAGAAAATGATGGCTGCACAAACCTCAGTATAATAAAAACCATTGAACTGTATACTTTAAATGGATTTTTCTGGTATGTGCATTATATCTCAATAAAGCTCTGTAAAATAAAGTATGCTTGTTTATTGACTGTCTCCTCTAATAAGAATTTAAGTGACATGAGGACAGGGACCCTTACCTGTTTTTTTTTTTTTTTTTTTTAGGTTTATTTCTTTATTTTGAGAGAGAGAGAGAGAAAGAGAGAGTTCAGGGGAGGGGCAGAGAGAGGGGGAGGAAGAGAATTCCAAGCAGGCTCCACACCATCAGTGCAGAGCTCAATGTGGGGCTTGATCTCATGAACTGTGAGATCATGACCCGAGCCAAAATCAAGAGTCTGGATGCTCAACCAACTGAACCACTCAGATGCCCCCTTATCTATGTTCTTCACTCACTTATTTCCAAGCACATAGAACAATGCCTGGTGCTCAGTAAATATTTACTATATGAACGAATACAGGAATGTTTTGTGTTGACTTTTTCATGTCCAAAAAACATAAATACCTCTGCATTGGGCAATAGTGCTACCTTGGCTCATCATATAAACCTACCTGTAAAGGAGTTAATTTACTACCTCCTTCAGATGGAATTTTGATGAGAAATAGTGGAGAAAATAAGAAAACTCTGGAAGGTACCTGTCATCCATGGGAGAGGAGGCAGGATGGGTTATGGCAACGAGGACTGGGCTCTGTTCCATGGCAAAGGCAGACTCAGGCATCCTCTATGTCAGAAGGTACAGACTGGTCACCCAGGAGCCATTCTGGCCTCTGACATGTTTCTCTGGCTCCTGGCAGTACATTTGACATCTATGTGTGAATTCCAGAAAGGTGCTTTGGTCTCTGGCTGACACCACTCTCACTCAAGTGCTGTTAAAGTGGGCTTGGTGGGAGAAGCTAGGCTGGATTTTACCCTCCACACATTCTATCCCTTCATGGATGTCCTTGAAAAATGGACGTGATGTACAACCTTATACAGTGGCTCTGGGCATTAAAAAAATCATTAGTAGGTTTCAAGATTCAAGTGCATAAAGCTTATATGGGAGGTGATTCCAGAAAACGCCAGCAGAGGATTATGGACACAAGAGAGAGAAAGTTGAGAAGACAATTAAGGTCCATGATCAAACTTTTTAGTAATGGTCCTTTCTCCTGGTGGAAAGTCTGGGAAGCACTGCCTACAGTATCCTAATACAGGCCTCGGAATTATCCCAGCCTAGAGAGAGGGAGCTGGGGCATTTATACACCAAGTCCTATCAGCTGGTGAGGCCTGCTCCTGGGACATTAACTCCCTGATAATTCCAGCCTCTGCACACAGACAACAGGGCCTTCCAGTGCTTCAGAGAAACTCCCAGGCCCAGAGATGCTGTTACTGGCAGCTGGGAAGTCAGCTTGCACACACTGAAATAGTGAGGCCCTAGGATTTGAGCATAGCACCCATTGTTTCTTTTTGGTTGCCAAAATTTTAAAAATGAGAGCTTTTATGCAAAATATGAATTTCTGGTTTCTTTTTTTTCTTTTTTTAAATGTTTATTTATTAAAAAAATTTTTTTTTGTTTATTTATTTTTGAGACAGAGAGAGACAGAGCATGAACAGGGGAAGGGGCAGAGAGAGAGGATGACACAGAATCCGAAGCAGGCTCCAGGCTCCGAGCTGTCAGCACAGAGTCCGACTCGGGGCTCAGACCCACGGACCAAGAGACCATGACCTGAGCTGAAGTCGGATGCTTAACCGATTGAGCCACCCAGGCTCCCCATTAAATGTTTATTTAAGGGAGAGAGAGAGAGTGGGTGAAGGGCAGAGAGACAGAGAGACAGAGGATCTGAAGCAGGCTTCGCACTGTCAGCACAGAGCCCGGTGCTGGGCTTGAACTCACAAGCTGTGAGATCATGACCTGAGCCGAAATCGGACACTTAACCAATTGAGCCACCCAGGGGCCCCAAATTTCTGGTTTCTTGAAGAAGCAATGTGAACAGCTGGCAAAAGTAGGCTGACATTTCCACTTGTTGGAAGTGGATTATATTCCAGTTCTTCACTAGCTCTTTCCAGTCTCCTGCACTTGGTCACATTTCTGCCATGGCCCTGGTGGGTGCTTACATTTGTGATTCTTGCCTGAGACCACACAACTCCCAGCCCAGGGTGCATAAGTAATGGCTGACCTGATGTACCCATGAAAAATGGCATAAAGAAAAATAAGATATAAATGGATTTTTTCCCCCACTTCTCCCCAGAGAGCTATGACCTGCACATGCTTGGCTTGTGAGAGTATTGAAAACTCTTGCCATTATTATCATATATGTAGTTCCTTCTATCCTCCCTCAAACCTAGGAGGGGCCAGGACTTTGATCTGGGGCCCCTTCTCACATGACCGACCCTTGGACTTGCATGACCAAGCCCGAGACACTTGAGGACTCAACAGGCCAGCCCTTGTGTGAAGTCTCTGGTCTGGGCCTGGCCTGGGGCCAAGGCTTGGTGGTGCTGTCTGCTGGAGAAATCTGCTGACACTGCGTGACCTGGGGCCTACAAGTGCAGAGAGGGGGCCAAGCTGGGGGTCTTGTACAGATTTGAGGATACCTATTAGTAGCATCACAGTACTCAGTTGCCATGGAAACCAGTGACAACAGTCACTTGTATAGACTTCACCTTCCCACCTTGAATGCAGGACAGGCTACCATCAAAGATCATCAGAACAATTGTTTAGTCTCTGCAAATATAGCAAATCTGATTGTAGGTTCCTGTGGTTTTGGCACTGGCCTCTATCTGTGCGGCCCTATCTTGGGTTGCATGTCAGTACTCTAAGGGTGGGTCTTTTCCTTAAGCATCTCTATCTCTACAAGGTCTTTCCATGGAGACTCTCTAGCATGTCCATGTCAGAGCGGTGGGACTTTTTAGAGAGAGGCTCAGGGCTCCTAAGAGGCAAATCCCCAGAAGGAGAGACCCCAGAGATGCTCTGTCACCATTTATGATCTAACTTTAGAAATCAAGTGGCATCACTTCCACAGACTCTACCAGTGTGAGCAGGTTCAAGGCTTGTCCATCTCTTGGTGGGTTAGTTGCAAGGTCCTAGAAAAGCATGAGAAAGGAAAAAATGTTACAGCCATTTTTGGAAAACGTAACGTGCCACGGTCTCCTAACTGGGCCCTGGTCTATGGGGTGGGGTGCAACTCCAGGGATTCTGCAAACTCTGGAACTCTCATGAGCCTCTTGGCATTATTTGTCACTGGAATTAGCCAGCCAAAGTGAGACCACCATTTATGACTGCTCCATATGCTCCCGGGTGGTGTGGAGGTGTTTGGGGTTTGGGTGAGCTACCAGAGAGTTCTGCTTCAGAGATCTCTAAGTGAATAAACGGAAGAAACGTCAGATTCCAGTCAATATTCATCAAATTTCTGGGGTTTATTAGGTGGTAGACCCGCTCCTAACATTTATAGGGCTCAAAGCAAATGTACACATGGTGGCCTACCTACCAGATGTCTGAACATTTACAATTTACAAATACATACATTGCATTTATAAAATTTATGAACTAATTCTTAAATAAATATCTTATCTTGCCCTTTTGTCAAATACTCTTCATAACAACCTGGAAGGTTACATTTGAATTGGGATTTCTTGGGATCCTGGGAGTTCCTGAGTGGGGAGAACCAGTCAGTCCTCAGCCCTCAGCCCAAACCCTGCTTGCTTCACAGCCCAGCTGTTCCTACCACACGGGCTTTGAATGTGTGAGGGTGAACATTCCAGTTGGCATATTCAAGCCCTATCTGTGCCTCCTGCAAACAGCCACCTCGTGGTCATTTCTTGGGCTTAACATGTATGCACAGGAAGCAAAAGTCATCATGGGAGATAAATCAGGGAAAGAGACCCACAGGCCCCGGAAGCAGGCATGAAAACTCTTTGGGCAGAGAAACCTGGGTCCCAGTTACCAAGAGTGTAGTTTAGAAAAAGAAGATCTGGGCTCTAGGTGGGCCTGTCCTGAGCTTGTGGCCTCTTCACTCCATGTGGAGGACAGGGAGGCTCAGGGTGGTCAGAGAAGGGCCAAACGAGTCCTTTGAAGTGTGAGAGGCACAGGGCCTGCCTCTTCTGCCAGCCTCGAGGGTGCTTTCTTTGGGTTGATTTGGATAGATTTCCACAGGTAGGTGGAACATTGCCCTTGTATGTCTTTGGCGTTTATGAAGATGATCTGTATTTTGTTTTCAGTTCCAATAAAAGCAGGGGAGATAGGAAATTGGAAGGATTCTTGGACAGCAGTACCTGTGATTGCACGAAATTTCCTCCAAAACTTCCTAGGTATAATAACTGCCAGGTACCCAGGCACTGTGTGAATGCTGTCCATGCACCATTTCCTTTCATCTTTACCACAACCCTACGAGGCAGGTTCCATTATTTCCCCCAATGTACAGATGAGAAAATTGGGGATCAGAGAGGTTAAGTAACGTGCCCAACATCACAGTTTCAGGGTTTGAACCCAGGTTTCCTTAATTCTAAAGCACATGCTTTTGACCATTACACTTGAGGAGATCTTACATAAAACAACATCGTTTTTCTTTGAATTGTTAACTAGTGGGTTCCTGGGAGCCTCTTCATCTGGGGACGGGATATCCCTGGATGCAGGAAGCGAGCCACCAACCCATTTTCCTGCACACCGCAGTCTGAAAGTTGTGTTTCACATCTGGGCTTTCCCTTAGGCTGGGGCTTCCGTGAGAAGAAGCTTCAGAGCTGAACCTGACCGCACAATGCTTTTGTGATGAGGAAATATGCCAGCTAAGGAGGGGAAGGAATTTTTTCTGTTTGGTTTGTTGCCAAACCAATTCAAGACATCCATAAAATTTAAGTCTTTGATTCCCCTTATTTTTGTTCCCCCTCTGCATTTGGCTTTCCCATGAGCAGCCTTTCATCCCTTTTACTACTATCTTTGATTGAATTATGAAACCGGAAGAATTTGCAGAACTAGCCAGAGTAAATGGGTCTTGCTAATCCTGTGGTTAGAAGGTCAAATCAGCAAACACTTGGGTGTGAAATGTCCAGGGCCAATTTCCTTATGGCCTCTATTTGTAAAACCCGGGTGAGAAAAGTTATATTAATAACCATAACAGGATACCTTGAGTGGTTTCCCTATTTCACTTATCCCAGCCTCCTCTACGGCACACTGCAGAAATCCAACCATCCTGTAAGAAACTCGTCTACCTCTGTGACCCAGCTTTCTCATCTGGAAATGTAATTCTTTTTTTTTATTATTATTGTTTTATTTATTTTTGAGAGAGAGCACGAGTCGAGTAGGGGCAGAGAGAGATGGAGACAGAGAATCCAAAGCAGGCTCTGCTGACAGCAGCAAACCTGATGCAGGGCTTGAATCCACGAACCGTGAGATCATGACCTGAGTTGAAGTCAGATACTCAATGGACTGAGCCACCCTGACGCCCCTGGAGATGTAATTCTTTATTCAACTTCACAAACGTTCTGGGTGCATTAGCAAGTCAGGTTCAAGGCGGCAGCTCTGCTTCCAAAGAACAGAGTTCCCCGGCCATATTCGATCTTGTTGTTACTGACTTGCAAAGACTATGAACGCATGTGTATTCTCAACTGTGAAATGTCTGACACCATGTGGCATTGCTATAGAGTCAAAGAAAAGCCGATATGGCCGATTGCAGAATTGTTCCCATTTTTTTTTTTTAACCTCCCCTTCTGTGTATGTCCTTTTCCTTTTGACTGGACATGGTGACTGCTCTCCTGCTCAAATGATGTAGGGTTTGGCCCCGTGACTTGCTTGGCTAGTGGGCTATTTAGCAGATATAATACAAACAAACCAAAAACTTGAAATGCGCTTGTGAGATTAGATCTGTCCTCTGGTGCTTCTTTTGTCACCATGATAATGTGCTCTGGAAATCTTGTTCATCCCCAAAGACAAGGAAATGTGAGAAGCAGAACCAAAGCAAATCTGCAGCCTGGACTCAGGCTCAGCACAAAGCCTGGCTGACCACAGAAATGTGAGCTGGAAGGCACAATAAATGCTTATTGTTGTAGCTACCAGCTGGAGGCGTTTTGTTTTGCAGCGATACTGAGAAAGCTAACAGATACAGTCTATCAGGGTTCTTGAGAGAAACAGAACCAATAAGGTATATCTATATCTGTATCTATATCTATATATCGATATCAATGTAGATATCGATATATAGAAGATGGTTTGTTATGATGGATTGGTTTGGGTGATTATAAAGGCTGAGACCTGCTACCATGGCTGTCTGCAAGCTGAAGGCTCTGGAAAGTCCGTGATACTGTGGTTCCAGTCTGAAACTGAAAAACTGAGAACTGGGCACCAATGTCCACAGGCAGGAGAAGAGTGATAGCTCAGCTCAGGCAGACAGCGAACTTACCCTTCCACAGCCTTTTTGTTCCACCCCTTCCTCAGTGGATTGCAAGATGCCCACCTGTATTGGCAAGCGCCATCTTCTTCACTCAGGCTATGAATTCAAGTACTAATCTCTTCTAGAAACACCCTAGCAGACATTCCCAGATATGATGTTTCACCAGCTATCTGGGCATCCTTTAACTCAGGCAAGCTGACACATAACGTTAAATATCACAGAGTCGTTAGAGATGAGATTTGTGCCCTTTATTTCATTAACACAACTCAAGAAAGCATGAATGCCCACGCCACAGCTTCACCATGTAGCTTGGAGGAGTCTCCAGTTGACCCAAGCAGGCCTGCAGTAGAACTGTTCATGCAGAAACGCAAACGATGAGATCTGATAATACAGAATTTATGGATAACTTTTAAGGCTCAGCAATGGCCATCTAAGAAAGCTGGCCTGGCAAGGACCGGAGGGAATGAAATGTAGCCGTCATGAACGGGGCTGTGAAGTTCACGGCTGAGCTAAAATCATGAAATAAATACTGAGAGAAAAAAAGGAACATTTTATGTATATTCTCCAGGACTAAATTCCTCAAGACTACCTTCTGGGAGAGGAGTGAATGGTTTGTGTGTGTGTATGTGGGCTGTTTTTGTTGATTTCTTTTCTTCACTCTCTGGCTGTGGATTTGTTAGAAAGGATTACTTCTTTTGTAAACTGGTATTTGAATAACCTCTTAAAGCCACCCTGTGACGACATGTTTGGCCTCTGTGCCTGGACTTCTATTTCTCTTTCCATATTCACCCTCTGGGTGATCCCACTCAATTCCATGTCTATAGATCCCATCTTGAACCTGATAAATTGAAATATATCAGTTTTCAGTCAGGGCTGTCCTCAGAACTCCAGTCCTATACAACTGTTAATTTGAGGACTTTACTGATAAGTATAATAGTTCTCACCCACTAAGCATGCCCAACATTGAACTGATGTTAATTTTCCAAAAGAATCCTTGCTTCCTCTTCCATCCTCGTGAATAGAAATTTCATCCTTGGGGCGCCTGGGTGGTTCAGTTGGTTAAGTGTTTGACTCTTGATATTGGCTTAGGTCATGATCTCACAGTTTAATGAGTTTGAGCCCCACGTCAGGCTGTGTGTTGATGGCACAGAGTCTGTTTAGGATTCTTTCTCTCTCTCTCTCCCTCTCTCTCTCTCTCTCTGCCCCACTTGTGTGTGTGCACTCTTTCTCACTCTGTCTCAAAATAAATTTTATCCTTCTGATTGCTCAGTCCAAAACCAAAGAGCCACTTTGATTTCTCCCATTCTTTCACTCCTTTATGTTCAATCTGTTAACAAATCATGTGGACTCTGTTTAACACGTAACCAGAATGCAACCACTTCTTTTTTTTTAAATAGCTTTTTTTTTGTTTATTTATTTTTGAGAGACAGAGTTCGACTGGGGGAGGGGCAGAGAGAGAGACACACACACACAGAATCTGCAGCAGGCTCCAGGCTCTGAGCTGTCAGCACAGAGCCCGACGTGGGGCTTGAACTCACAAACCGCGAGAAAATGACCTGAGTTGAAGTCGGACGCTTAATCATCTGAGCCACCCAGGCGCCCCAGAATGCAACCACTTCTCACTGCAAGCAAGGTCACATCACTGGCTCAGGCCACCATGAACCACTAACCATCTCTCTGCTTAAACCCTGGACACTGTTAGTCTATTCTCAACACAGTGGACAGAATGAGTCCGTTTGGATGTAAGTCAGATATGTCGTGCCTCGGCTTCCTATTTCACTCACAGCAAAAGACAAAGTTCCTGCTCTGACATATGCAAATCCCCACGTCCCCTTGCTCACTTCATTTAGTTGGCTGGGCTCCTTGCTTCTCACGGACTATGCCTTGTCTTTGTGCTTGCTGTTCCTGCTGCTGGGAATACCTTTCCTTCCCCAAGACTCAGTGTGGCTCCCTCGCTTCTTCTTGCAGGTCTTCACTCAAAAATCATATTCTCAGGGCAGAAGGGACACAATAAATACCTGTAAAATGAATGAATGAGCTAGACGCTCAGGGAAAGTGTATTCTGGTGAATGCCACCCTGTTTGTCACACTCTGCCCTGGGGATGGATCCAGCTTGTCCCACACAGCCTCTGTCAGCATCAAGTCTGATGTTGACACTCTACTTACCTGTGCCAAGCACTTCCTCTCCTCTATCTCATCTAATTTTCCAACCTCCTCAGGAGTCAGATGCTGTCACCCCCAACGCTGGGGGTGCCCCTAGGCTGAGTCCTGGGGTCTCCCAAGGCCACTTCCTGAGTTCTTCTAGGCTTAGAGAGTCCTTCCCTGACACTGTAACCCCAGCTTATAGAGGGATGGAACGTTGTCCAATCTGACCCTTCAAGGGTCCTGGGCAGTTTGAAGTCCCAGGGCACCTGGGAGAACAAGGGCCCAGGACTGGAAGTGACACCCAAGAGGTCACAGGAGCCTAGCTCAGTGCCTGGCTCTGTGTTTGCTGACTGAATCAGTGAAAAACCTCCCCTCCCGGCCTCCTGGGAGCCGCCTCGGCATGGGACAGCAGAAAATGAGTCAAAGGGATGAATAGAATTAGATTGATTTTACGGGAACAATATTTGGTCAAAGTTGGAGTACTTTAAAAACTAGCCCAAACAACTGGAGGGTCCTGGGTGGTCTCTGAACTCAGAGGGATATAACTACATGTAATGGGGTGAAATTGAGCAAAGGAAAATGCTCTCACAGGAAAGCTGATTATATGGTGCCACTGGGTCCCAAGGAAGTGGTAAAATCCCTTCACTGAAGTCAATTTTGACTACTTCGGGGAAAGTATTCATCAGGCACAGAGCGGAGGTGGGGGCTACCCTTGGGGGGGTGTGTGTGGCTTCCTCCGACGCATAGAGCCTCTAGAAGGCAGCAGGGCCTTCTGCACTAAAGAACCCTAGTTTAGGGCCAGGGTTGGGAAGTTTGACCTGAAAAAGCATTTTGAGGAGATTGTGTGGGAAATCTTTAGTATTTCCTGAGTTTATGATCAGGAAATAGGAATGAGTTCATTTCTTGCCTCTGTGAACACCCTAGAAACATCTCAGTGCAGATGGGGAGACAGCAAACCTCTGGAACCCCCAAGTCAGCTCAGAAATGCAGATGGAGTGTGTGTTTGGAATTCCTCTTACATGGATCAGAGTCTCCTGGGGTTCCCCTGAGAGGTTTCTGGTCGGGTTTGGGGAAAGGACAAGGGACAATGGCAAAGAAATATCCCCCTTTTCAGTAAGCATGTGGGGGTACATGGCAGAGGGGATTTTTTTTCTTTTTCCCAACTTGTTCAAGAAAACAAAGGACTTGAAATGACAGCTCTCAGGCCAAACTCAGTCGCAGACGTGTTTTGCTTGGCCCATACTGGGTTTTTAGAAAACTCTGAGCCAGCATTTAAAAATCGGGTGATTTCACATAAATATCTGCATTTTGGAATGTCTTAACAATTCAGGAGGCCTAGGCATTCCAGTCCACACTCCAGTGTGGCAGCAGCCAGGGGCGCCCCTTTGAGATGAGGCCATCACTCTCCAGCCAATCTCAGTCCCCACCAGGGGGGCCTTCTGTATTGCCATTCGCTGCCTTCTGGATTTTGGATTTTGCCACTCTTGAGATAAAGTCATCTTTCATTTCAAGAAGCAAGCATGGGAATTTGAAAATTAAAGCAATTGCTTCATAGCACAAATAAATTGTACAGCAGACCAAAGGCTGTAAACCTGAGAGTAAGGCCTCACTGGAGTCTATGCGGGGATGGAAACAAATAATTCCCTGTCTTAGCTTGGGTTTCCTAGAAGCAGAGCCCAAGCCAAAGATTCTTGTGCAAGGGATCTGTTTCCTGGGGGTCTCAGGAGAGGGGGGCTAGGGAAGCAGGGCCCAGGGAAGGATCGCGGCCCCAGGGGACTCTGGAGCTGGACTTGCACAGCAGCACTGGTCCACTGAGGCAGGGGGCGCCCTTTCCCACTCCTGTGTCAGGTGCTGGGGAGATAGATGGAAGATGGGCGAACACCAGGGCCAGCGGCTGGCGTCCAGGCTGAGAAGGCTGTAAGCTGTTAGCGGACACGGCTGGGATGGGTGGGTGTGCTGGCTTGACGAATGGGATCCAAGTTACTATACCTTCTACCACTAGTTACAGGAGTAATTCTTACTATAGGGGAATTGACAAATATAGGGAAGGTTAAGGAAAAATGATTATTTATCCCACAACTTAGAGATAATAATTGTTCCTTTTTATATACCTAATTATCCTTACCTCTTTCCTTTAACTCTGAGTGAAAGTTACTTGGGTCCTCATCAGTTCGAATTGGGAGAATCCAGTGCCCTTCTCAGTATTCCCAGCATTCTGCGTGTGCAGTGGAGAAGGGGGAGCTAACTGGCCAAAGGCCACCCTCCTCCTCTGGGCTCTGAAATCCATCACAGTGGTTGTGCTGAGGTGGCTTCCAGGACTCTGCAGGGCAGACCTGTCTGGAGAGAGCCGGACAGCTGACTGGCTTGAAGACTCCCCGAGGGCCTTGCCTCCCTGGGGCTGCTCCCACCCAGCTCTCCTTCCCTCTTTCCTCTCTAACCAGTCTGCCTTGCCTTGCGTCTGCTGGTTCTCCCAGCCGCCTCCAGCTCAATTTTCTCTCTGGGCGTTTCCTTAACAAAATCCTTGCATGTTTCATCCTGTCTCGGCATCTGCTTCTCAGACCTGCACCAACACAGGTACTTACGTCCTCTTAGGGGGTAACTGCCGCTTCCTCCACAATTTGTGGCTGTCTCTGGCCATCTTGGCTTTGGCCCCAGCTGGAACATTCTGCAGGCAGGGGCTGGAGTGTCCAAAGGGAGAGAAGAAAGCAGAGAAAGAGGCCCCAAGGGTTCATCCGGCTGCTTGACAGCTTTCTGGGGGCCTTCTTTTTTTTTAGGATTTCTCTCTCAGGTGCTGCGTCCTGGCCTCCCTTGGAAGCCCACCCAAGAGGCTAAGGAAGGGCAGGGCCAGGAAACAGAGGCGGTACCCCACAACCAGACTGGGGAGGTGTAGCAGGTCTTGACCCTGACCCCGTTGATCTTATCTCTTCTATCATGCCTGGGGTCCTCATTCCCCATCTTGTAAGTTAAAACTTGATGTCAAGGTCACTTTCTTATTCTCTGTACCCCAGAGTGAGCTCCTCACCCAGCTTTCTGATTTTGACACTGACGTTTTGGTTTCCTTTTAGAGTAGAGGCTGCCCGTGCCCCACCCACTTCCCCTTGACATTCATCTTCATGCACCAAGGCTGCACATAGTAGGCACCTGTGAAAGCTTTTTCTGGTCATGGGACATGCTCAAGACTGGCCAGAAGTGCTGTGAAGTTGATGTTCCAGAAGACAGACAAGGCATCGGATAAATGCCCTAGCTTCTTGCCTCTTGGTTGGGATAATTCTGAGGATGCTCCACACTGCCTCCAAGGTTCCCCCAGGGATTGTCTTCTGGAATAGCTGGCTTAAGCAAACCTTTTACTGCCTCCTCTACTGATTCCCCATTTTCCGACCAGCATCTCTTGGAATTACCTCCCAAGTAAAACAGTAGCACTGGAATCGTTCTCTTGAGGTCTGTTTCAGGACAGCAGAGCATGCTATCTCCTCTTGGTCACTGCTGCTCTGGGTTAGATCTTTGGCTGAGTGAAAACCCTGAGGAGCAGGGGTGAGAGAGGCACATGAGGACCTGTGCTGTCCTGCAGGCCTGCAGTGTCATTGCTGAGAACACAGAAGAGCAAACCCCCTCTCTTGGAGGCCAAAGGGACAGGAAGCACAGCCTAAGGATCCAGATGCAAGGGTTGCAGAAGAGGACCCTTGGATTGGACTTGGCCCATGGGATGATTTTGTTTGCCCTGTAATTTTTTGAACTTGATTTAGTTGCCAAACCCAAAAGAGTTCACATAAAAGTCCACATTTGTGTCTCGTCTGGAAAAGTTGGAAGATGCAGCTGATGATGCCAGCACTTTCTCATCATGCCAACAAGCCACCCTAACTGAGCAGCTGCCGCCCCCTTCAGATGGGGCTTGTGTGTTCCAGGTTTCTACATCTCCACTGACCTGGTTTGGTTGGTTTCCTTGGCTTGAGGAGATCCTGTCTAGAGATGGCCGGGGTCCTAGACTTGGGGCAAAGGCATATGGCCCTGTGCTAAATCACATTGAAAGAATGGTGATGTTGGGGCTGCTGAGCTCTGGGCTTGCTATTAGGTGATGCATGGACTATGATTATTTCAGGAGCCTGGTACCTTCTTAACTGAACAAAGCCAAAAAGGCCAACAGGCCCTTGAGTATGAAGGCTCTAGTCCAGAGGTTCTGAAACCCTGGCCTTACTTGTTAAAAATACCAAGATATTTCAGGGCGTCTGGGTGGCTCATTCAGTTAAGCCTCCAACTTCGGCTCAGGTCATGATCTCACTGTGAGTTTGAGCCCCACATGGGGCTCTGCGCTAACAGCGTGGAGCTTGCTTTGGATTCTCTCTCTCTCTCTCTCTCTCTCTCTCTCTCTCTTTCTCTCTCTTTCTCTCAAAAACAAATAAATAAACATTTTAAAAATACCAATATTTGGGCCTTATCCCCAGGGATTTTGGTTTGACTTGTCTGGGGTTGGCCCAGGTACTGATATTTTTTAAGACAGCTGGTGCATGCCAGAGTAGGCTTGTACAGCTCAGGAGAGCCCATGGTGTGTCTTTTGTTGAAATGGACTGTGGTAGAAGTATTTACACCGCAGTGACTAGAGCTCACTCTGTGTCTCCAGGGAGCCTGTTGTTAGACATTAACCAGCATACCTCTAAAGAGCCCATGTCATTCTAATGGGAAATGTGACACGAGCTGTGGCCTTCAGAGGGATTAATATTCCCAACGTGAGATTTGTTGCCCAGTTTGAGGCAGAAAACTCTACACACAGAGGGCCTTAGGTCCAAGCTGGTGGGGGCCTCATGGAATCTTTAATTCAACTTGAGAGTTAGAATTTCCGTTCTTCTGATCATTAACTGTGTGACCTGGGATAAGATGTCCTCAACCTCTGGGCCTCTGGCTTCCTGTAGATTCAGTAGGAATAGCACTGTCTACCTCTCAGAAGGGTCGTAAGAATGAATAAAATCCCACAAACCGGTCATCGCCACAGTGTCTACCAGAGTCACACTCCATAAATGCCATTTGTCTCTCCTTTTGTCTGAAAAGGTACAAAGTACACAGTGTAGTTTCTAGAGCCTTCTTCAAGGAGCTGTGTCATGGCTGACCGCTGATCTGAGTGGGTATTGGAGAAGGTCCACTTGGAGGCCATCTGAGAAGAGCCACAATGGACTGGTTCTTCCATGGCTAGGCCTGGGCCCCAGGGGTGGTGGAGTTAATTTTTCAGGTGGAAATGACTCTTCCAACTATGACTGCTTTCTTTGATACAGGAGAATCAAGGGCTGTTGTCCATTGAAAGAAAAAAAAGAGCTACATTAATTACAGTCTCACCCATGACAATTTACTCTGACTAAAATCTCGCTGCTCACCGTTTCATATGATCTCTTTTAACCTGAAAAGCAGCTTTTTTTTGCTCCCTTTCTAACCCAGACCCAGTATTTAGCAGGGTAATGGGATTTATGATTTTGTTTACATCGGTCTCCGTGGCGATCCACCATAAAAGATCAGTTGCTTGGCAACTTGGCATTGTGGCGTTGCAATGGAGGGTGGAATTTTTTGTCCCTCTGAAGCGAGGGCTTAAGGAAGAATGAAAACTTCTGCTCATACTTCTCATGAATGCTTTTATTTTCAAGGTCAACCAAATGTTTTTTCAGGAAAGACTAATGCACTTTTCTTCAAGCGATACACCGTAAAATGTTTCTCCAAGATTATCCTGTCTCTGAGCCCAGGACAACCGGCTCTCGGTGCTTTTATTCTGTCCTTGCTGTTGCAAAATTAGGTTTGAGCAACTCTGGGACCATCATAATGGAGGGGGTCCTTCTCATTTACTGGCATTTTCTGCACTCATTAGCAAATGCTTTTTTTTTTTTTTTAATGAGCTGCTACACACTCTGAATCACTTCTCCTCATAGAAACCAGTTTCGTTTGGTTTGCAGTTGGTTTACCACGATCCCTTTGATGATGGGGTCACTCTTAGCAGAGGCCTGGAGGGCACAAAACAGGACCCCAATTTCCCTCTGAGGTTCCTATTGACGATAGGCGTTTCTACAAATGATCAAAGGGCCTGTTTTAAAACATGCAAATGCCCTTTCCTGACCTCTTTCTCAACACGGGTACACACGAAGGGGAGAAGTTGACTCATACAGATGTGCATGGACACAGCCTGTGCTGGATAGTGGAGGCTGTTGTGGAAATCACAATGAAGGTCACAGGAGCTAACTGAACACCTGCCATGTGCTTTACATATAGTACCTTGCATGATTCTTGCAACGACACTCAGCCTCAAGTAATCTGCTGGGAGGCCAGTCACAGCTGTTTTATCAAGGGAGACCACCCCTCAAATCAGTAGCTCCATCCTTGGCCCATGCTTCCCCCACTGCTGTCTCCCACCACTAACTTCTCCCTACCTTTGTTCTCTCAAGCTAAATTCAGACCCCAGCTCCTCATGGTGAGTGATCTCCAGCTGCCCGGGTCACAGGCGCATCTTTGCCCTAAGTCCACTTTAAGCTAAAGACTCTTCTGCATCTTGGTGAGGTGTGTTAATAATCTACTTGTTTGTGACTGACAGAAAGTATGCTAGGCCATGACACCTGTGAACTAGCAACTCTCAAACCTGAACGTGCATGAGAATCACTTGCGGGTCTTGTTCACATGCTGATCCTCACCCTCAGAGATTCTGATTCAGGTCTTGTGGGTCCAGTAAATATTTGATGAGATACTTCGTGATGTCCAGTTTTCATCTCACTTCTTGCCAAGGCCTTGGCAGCTTTACATTTGTGGACTGTTGATAATTTACATGCCTTGCGTTATATTTGTGGAGTGATCTATAATTTACATGCATCATGTCATCTGGCCCAGTGGGGAATGGTTTTGCCCATTTTACACATTAATAAATGGAGGCTGAGATGGGAGCTTACTCATGCTCAAAAGGCTGGATATAGACTACAAGCCAGACCTTTGGGTGCGGAGTCCCAGCCTGTTCACCCTGACTCCATTTCCTGTCATGAAGTTGTCCCAATGCTGTGAGGCAGTGGGACACACACACCTTAAGGAGACAGAGAAGGAACCTTGGTTAAGAAAGGAGTCCCCAAATAGAGGCTGAGAGCTTGAGGTCCAATCACTGAGTTGGCACCCAATTCTCCATCCATTAAACAGGGGTAATAGTACTTCTATCTCAGAGGTTGTGCCAAAGATTAAACGTGTATGGTGGGTTTGTCCCCGAGTAAGGTGTTACTAGAATTCCCAGTAAATAAGAGAAGATACTAGCAGTATGAGGATAGTGAGGCCACTTTTCACATTGATTTTAGAAATTTCACAGGCAAAGACACACTCTTGTGATTTCTGTTTAACTCTGCAGTGCTCATACAATTTGCAGAACATTATTTTTTGGTGGAATTAAATCTTGGTTCCGAGGTGGTCCTCCTCATTTTGGAATATGACAACCTGTGGTTGGAGTTCATTTTGTTTCTTTTCTTCCTTTGACTCACATTAAAGCATTTGCAAAGGGTTTAAGAAATTGGTTGTTCAGCCAGCTCATGGACACACATGTTACCAAAGAGTCAGGGGTGTTAGAGAAAAAGAAGAATAGATTCCAGTTATCAAGCACTGACCATGCACCAATCCCAGGGCTGGTGTGTAGAGGTGTGAGGGAGGAGGAAATCGAGGCTCAGATCAGAGGATACTGTGCTCAAGCTTGCGATGGAGCTCACACGGCTCAGTCTCCAAAGCTGGCTTCTTAACCACTCTGCTGTATTGCCATGCCTGTCAAACCCAACCCAAAATCTACTCCTGATTTATTAAAAAATTTAAATTTGGGAAGAAAACTTTTGCCTTCGTTCTATCACAGCTCAGGCTGTTTTCTGAACTGGCAAGTCCAAGGGCGTGATTCATTTCATCTTGAGTTTCTTGCCTCGAGACACCAATGTATGAGCGAGGGGCAAGGGGCAGAGAGAGGCTAAAGGCAGAAAGCCTGAGCTACTGATGCTTCAGAGAAGGCCTGTGGCACCCAAGGCCATATGTCCCCATAGTGTGGCTGGTTGGAAGGCCATGGGTGGTGGGTGCTGCATGGCCAATAGGCTTCTCTGGTGGTAGGTTGGGGTTCATTGGGGTCCTGGTGCCTATTAGGTGAATTCTCAGGCCTGATGTAACCGTGAAGCATCTGCAACTCTGCCTGCAAAGTTCCCTCTGTCAAGGTCTGGAAAGTTCCTGGGTTGACCCCTAAACTGGATAACTTGAGCCCCCCTGCAGAAGCATCAGCTCATGATGTCATCAAAAGAACAGCTTACTCTTCTCAGATACTGGTGTAAGGAGACACCCTGCAAGGTAGCTAGAATTAATTGCATTTTCCAGACATGGAAACTGGGGCTTATGGAAGTTAAATAAGATGCCCAAGAACACACAGCTGGTAAGTAAATGGGCTGGGTGAAAGCATTTACACCTAAATCTGCCAATTCTGAAATACATGTCCTTTTCGCTGTTCTATGCTGGCTTTCATGGAAGGCCCAGCCCCTGGGAATCTTCTATAGTAGGAATGGGCCGGTGAGAGAGGACTCTTGTGGAGTGGCTGTGGTGTCCCCAAGCCCACCTCCTCAGGCCACTTGGCAGAGAGACTGGTGGGTATTCACAGGTGTGGAAAGGTGCTGGAGGACACTCCTGAGCCACAGTGGGCATGCCCTTTTATCTGGACTTAACTGGGACCCAGTGTGGATTAAGTAATGCTGTTGAAGCAGTGTTGACCCGGCCTGAGCGAGAAAGAAAGAGCAGGAACATGGTGAGTGGATGAGCTAATGCCATGCAACGTCATGGTACTTGGCTCTGCTTCAAGAAGTCCAGGTGGAGGGTACAGTGGCTTTCAACATGGATGGACCCCCAGGATGCTTCTCTGAGTGAAAAAGACAAATCATAGAAGGGTAATATACCATTTATGTAAAGACATATAATTCACACAAAAATGCTATAAGGTTTCTGAGAGCATATATGTGCACACATGTGCATGTATACGTGTGTGCACACAAGTATCTAGAAGGAGTTGCTCTCTAACTCTGGCTACCTCAGGGGGTGGGATTGGAGTGGTGGGCTGGAGAAATATCCAAATACTTTAATTGTTAAAAGTAGAGTGGATTTGTGTGTTATTTTTGCAATTAAACACTAAATTAAAAATGATGGTTAAAAGAGAGAAAGCAGCTCATTCTATGATCACTGGTTGAGGGGTGCCATTTTGACAATTCTGCATTGACCATCCCCTGAATAACTGAGGCGCAGAGGATTCTTGCTGCAGTTCTGTAACTTCAGTCTTTGACTCTGAAGCAAAACAGGTGGAGGCTCTGCCAAGTTCCCATTGCTCTTATGGTTTGGGCCAGCAGCAGCCTTAGTAAAGTAGGGAAGTCCTTCCCCAGAGTTGGTGGCCCCTTGCTTTCTCACAGGCTTTTTACTCCTTCTACTCTCTCATTTTTAAATGTCTTTGACCAGTTTTGCTACAGGAAGAATAAATAGTAAAGGCTTAAAGAATCTTCCTTTCCATACACATCTAGATTTCACTAAGGAGTAAAGAAGGCATTCTGGAGGAAAGGATGAGCACAGTCTGGGACACTGGCAACCCAGTTTTATGCAAGTGATCCCATAGCTGGCATTCGAATCTGGCTTTGCCTCAGGCCACAGGGAGAAAAGAGACTTGTGGTCTGTAAAACAGGCAGATTCGTTTTAACAGAGAATTCCTTCTCAACTCATTAGCCATGGGATTAAACAGGTACTCTTTTTTCCCTTCCCCTTAATCTCTGATAATCCCAGATAATCTCCCTACTGAAGATGACAGTCCTCAATGGGGTTGACTCATACATCATCAAGGTTTGGGCAGCCAGATGCCTGCTGAAGTACAAGCTGTCTCCCTCTGGTGCTGACTCCAGTGAATGGATGGGACCCTGGAGTTGGCAAGTTGATCTGGTGTCAGAGTAAAATTTTCACCTCTCCCTTGGCTGTGTAATAGAGCTCCAGTCTTCATAATCCAAGAGTCCAAACCACACAGCCTAACAGAGGGTGTTGGAGTCTGGATCTCATGTACCTTTCCTTCCTTCCTTCCTTCCTTCCTTCCTTCCTTCCTTCCTTCTGAATGGTAAGACCAGCCAGAGTTCCTTGTTGTCATTGAAGTCACACAACACAGCAAAAGATTTGGTGAAAAATTATCCTTTCCTTGATGAGATAGCCTGGTGTAGGGAAAAGAATATGGATTCTGGAGGCAGGAAAACCTGAGTTCGAATCCCACTTCTCCTACTAACTAATGGTGTGATCTTGGACAAAACATTCATCTCTCTGAGCCTCAGTTTCCTCACCAGGAAAACCAATCTTATAATGGCCATCTTACATGGCTCTAAAACTTAGAGAGAACATATGTTTAATCTGCCTGGCACATACTACGTCCTCAATAAATGGTAGCTACTATTAACATATCATCATTTGTGCTGCATTCGTCAGGATTCATAGTCACAGTGACGTCAACCTTTTCACAATAAGACATAAGCAAAAGGGACTTCACTGGTTTATCTAACTGTAAAGTCTAGAATTTCAAGCATGACTTAATCTAAATGCTCAAACTGGTTTTCATGAGAACTCAGTCTTTCTTTTTCTCCACCTCTTAGGCTGCTTCCCTTTGAGCTGGCTTCATTCAAGTGAGAGCAAAGATAGACATCAATAGATCCACATTTATATTCTAACAGTTGAGCAACCTTGGGAGAAAAACGACATGTTTTCCAATTGCTTAGCATATTCGCATATTATTCTTTTAAAAAATATTTTGTTAACATTTATTTATTTTTGTGACAGAGCATAAGCAGCAGAGGGGCAGAGAGAGAGGGAGACACAGAATCTGAGGTAGGCTTCAGGCTCCGAGCTGTCAGCACAGAGCCCGACAAGGAGCGTGAACTCAAAAATCACTATTTCATGACCTAGGCCGAGGTCAGATGCTTAACTGACTGAGCCACCCAGGCACCTCACATATTATTCTAATGTGAATGATTTAGGTATATTATCTTCCTACCTCTACTCCAATTATTGTGTCTAGAATATTTGACTATGTTTGTCATGCTGTGTTCGCGTGTCTGACCTTGCATCCAGGGACTGGTAAACTCACATGAACCAGAAGGAGGCTTGGGGGGATAATCCTAAGGAGAACTGGGTTGGGTGTCATTATCAGAAGAAGGGATAATAGATATTGGGCAGGCACAAACAAAAGACTCCTATTACAAGGGCCTGGTGTCAGTGGATTCTCTAATTGCATGATTGACAGCCTTGGAAAATTACTGTTCCACAGAGCGTTGCCATTAATCGCTGTTTGTAAATTTTCTGATTCTCTAGTTTTTCAGAAATGCAAATGAGTGAGCAAATTAACAAGTACTTCTTAACGGATATGTAGGATTATAATTTGAAAGTGGACAACATCCTAAATTTCCATGTGAATGATCATGTTGCAGTTTTGTTTTGTTTTTAAGTAAGCTCTATGCCCAACAAAGGACTTGAACTCATGACCCCAAGATCAAGAGTTGTATGCGCTACCAACTAAGTCAGGTGCCTCCATGCTGGAGTTTTAAAAGCAATTGGAATGGACTTCTAGAAAATGTTTTTCAGTTCTTACAATCAATGTGGAGGGAACTTGGACACCCCAAGCCCCCAACCTGCTTTAGGCATATTGCCCCAGGACATATGCCATTCCTTCTGTATAATTGAGCACCTTTGAAAGTGGAAGTTCCTATCATGCTAGAAGGTTCTCCTGCCATCACAGAACACTGGGTTTGATTTGCTCCACTTCCACGATTGAATAGCATAACTCAATGACATAGAGACACAAACCCTTACTGAAGGGCACAATAAGTACACAAACGACTGATGCAAGACAGAATATGAATGCTACTGAAAATATATAAAAGGCTCTGGGGGATTCAGAAAAGGATAAATGTTTTGGGAGCTTAAAACCACTTCATGAAGGATAGGAAATTGAGATGGATTTTGAAGGGAGTGGTCATGTTTGGCGGAAGCTCTTCTTGGCAGAAGGAACCTGAGCAGATGTCATGAAGGGTTGTTTCCTGTTGGTCTCTGCCTATAAATACAGATGCTATCAACTAGGGATGCCTGGGAGTGCTGGAGGGTAAATAGCATGCCTGTGGGGCAGTGAGGTGTGGGGTGGAGTGGGGGAGGGAGAGAGAAAGAGGGCAAGCAGACCTGGGGTTATGCCATTATTGGGGCTGAGGGGTTGGTGTCTAGGGTTTTGCAGGTTCATTGGTGAATTTAAAACATAAGAGTGGAATTAAGCCATGGGAAGCTGTGGGGTCCCTTAAGTGATCTCCTATTTAGTTCATCCAAGGCTTTCTAAACAGGGAACCTCACAGGTGGGGGCAGCCTGGCTCCTTATCTGCTTGTTTCACTAGTAGCTGTGTCACACAGCTGGCAATACCTTTATTTGAGATGTTGTCTTTAAAATGGGTGCCTTGGGGTGCCTGGGTGGCGCAGTCGGTTAAGTGTCCGACTTCAGCCAGGTCACGATCTCGCGGTCCGTGAGTTCGAGCCCCGCATCAGGCTCTGGGCTGATGGCTCAGAGCCTGGAGCCTGTTTCCGATTCTGTGTCTCCCTCTCTCTCTCTGCTCCTCCCCCGTTCATGCTCTGTCTCTCTCTGTCCCCAAAATAAATAAACGTTGGAAAAAAAAAATTTAAAATGGGTGCCTTGGCAATCAAAGCTTAATGTCAGCTGCTTACACTCCAAGGGTTCAAGCCTCCAGAGGAGTTCTTCTTTCACAGCCCCAAATAAGAACAACTGGATTTCAAAGAGTGCTGTTGAGCTCACAAAATGCCCTCACAAGCATTTTCTATGGATCTGAGAGCAAGGTCTCCCAACCAGTAGACACACTCTCTCTAACTCCTTGCTTTGGATCTAGGGTTGTGGTTCAGAGGTGTGACCTGCCTTATAATGAATTCATTTCTCTGCCCCTAAAACTGGCCTTCCTGCTCTCCAACCTTTCCTTGAGCTCTATGTAGAGGCTTTGCAGCTTGATCTGGGAGTCAGATCTCACCACTGCAAGTTTCAGAATCTCAGCACTGCTAGCACATCAACATTATATATGAATGAATTAGAATTCATTAGGAAAGGCAGAAAAGACTAAACTCTCTCCTTCTCCAAGCAGATGAGAACCCAGTGTCCAGCAAGGCTCTATCTGAGAGATGACTCTCTCAGAATCATACAGACAGGAATTTTCAACAGCCACTTAAATTTCTTCCTTCACCCCATATTTTTATCATGGCCTGTTAATTTATGCTCTGGAAAGCCTTTTAAAGATTAAAACACTTTTTTTTTTGAATTTTACTTGGCTTCTGTTCTGTTATAATTTAGCTGAAAGGCAGGCCAGAGAGCAGGCTGTTTTGAAGGTCTAAGATTGGAACCAGGGTTCTGGGCTGCTGGATTTTAATTTATACCACAGCATGGCTACCTGTTTCTGGCTTTGCTCAGCTTACTTTTGCTTTTTTGGTGGCCACCTCTCCATTCCTGAAAAGAGCTCCTATTCTGGAAACAAACTCACAGAACAGGGAAACTTTCTTGCTCTCAGTTTCCTCTTTCAAAGACACTGAGTTTGGTTCACATCTCTTGGATGGTACAAAGATGAGTTCCAGAAGAGAAAAAATAAATCCCCGCCAAGTCAGTGGGTGATTCAGGGCCCATTAAGTCTTCCCTGGGGATCATGTCTTGACATTGGTCGTTAGCAAGTATTGTCTCTTCTTTCCTTCACTGGCCAGGCTTTGGCTCTAAGAGGCATTTCCCTTGGCAGTATTAACATGAGGGGGAGATACTCATGGGACACGGGAGGTGTTTATCTCTCGCTATCTAGATTTAACTGGAAGGGAGCAGTGGAGGCTGTCTGGCATCTCAGGGAGTGTCTGAATTCATAGACCCCATTGCCACCCAAAAGGGGGAGAACTAGTTTTAGAATTGACATTGTTGGCGTGCCATTTGTGACTGTGCCAACCTAAACACCTTTCATATAGAAACCTAAAACATTCTACCCGTGAAAGCCACCAACCTAAATAAGAAGGATTAGAGACCTCCTGATATTTGGAGATGTTTAAAAAGAGAGAAGTGAAAGCGGTATGCTCAGTGGGTGATGGCCCCCAAAAGCTGTAGCCACAATAAGGTGCCAGGGTGACAGGATTACACCAGGAAGAGAAAAATATCTGTACCCACAGCTTGGGTGGGAGAACTGTCAAAGGTAAAGAGGAAGTCTGTGATTGGAGGAGTCTTAGCCAAGTGGGGAGTCTGAAATAAATAGCTTTGCTTGGTGGTTCTTTATATCTCCTGTTGGCAGAGTTTGGGAGTGGGGTGAGCGAGCTGGGCTGTGTGAGGAAGGAAAATCACCGCAGATTGCTCTTGGCTGCTTCGTCAGTGGCCACCTGTGAGTAGAGGGTCTTCCCTGGGAGAGGTTCCATTTGATCCACTAGGAAATTTCTGCAAGAGTTGTTAGAAGGAAAGATTATCAAGAAGGAAATCAAGAATACAGGATGCCAGTTTTTCTTTTATTTTTGCTTTCTGTGTGTGTGTGTGTGTGTGTGTGTGTGACAGAGAGAGAGAGAGAGAGAGAGAGAGAGAGAGATGCATGGATTCCTCTTCAGCTAGTGAAGAACTGTGATGGTTTTTCCCTGTCTTGCTCATGGGGGCACACACCAAGGTCATGAAGTGTCAGGCGGCTTACTAAAGTCCTTGGTGAGCTCCTGGGGTAAACTGTACTCTGGATTCAAAGGCAAGAACGCACACCTTGTGGGGCAAAGTGAACTTATCACTGTATTAACAGTGTGGAGAACAGTTCAGATCCTTTCCTAGACCTCATTCCATCTGATTCCACAATACTTCCTGGGGTGGACAAGGTAGGCATTCTCCCCATCTATGGCACCAAGGTGCAGGCAGTTTGGGTCTCCAGCCAAGGGTATGTGTACCCCTTGGCAGAATCCTGTTCTCACCTCCTTTATAGCTTATGAGCTCATGAAACAGCTTTGCTGGGGAATTGGAGCTACTTGAAAGGTAGCATCTCGATTAGCAGTTGTGATTCCGTGGCCTGAAGGTATGTAACTGACTTGCCACCTCTCAGGGAAGGGCAAGCTCAACAAACACAAAGCGTTGGGTTAAGGTGTGCTGGCTTTAAGGGAACAAACTCCACACCTATAACTCTCACTGGGGTCAGGCAGCCCTTCTCAGCTCTCCTGCCATGTGACTCCTTACTCAGCCCTGATATCTTGGGATCTGGAAAGAGTAGAGCCCAAAGCAGACAAGAGCTCTCTGTCCGAATGGCAAAGGATGCAGGATTTTTAAAGAAAAAAATGTTTATTTTCAAGAGAAAGTGAGTGGAGGAGGGGCAGAGAGAGGGGGGTACAAAGAATCTGAAGCAGGTCCTGTGCTGGCAGCAGAGAGTCTGAGGTAGGGATCCAAGTCATGAACCCGTGAGATCATGACCTGAGCGAAAGTCAGATGTTTGACCGCTTAACTGACTGAGCCATCCAGGCACCCCAAGGGTGCAGGATTTTTAAGTAAAAGTGTGGAGTATCACATGGTGGTAGGTGCTGCGAAGAGGAATAAGAGAAGGAAAGTGGGAGGAGGGACAGGAAGAGCAGGAGTTGCATTTTGGAGCAGAGTGGCCAGAGAGGTGCTGCCAAGGGGATGCCATGTGGTAAAGTCACGGAGACTGCAAGGGATGAACCGGGAAAGTACCTGGGGTAGAACATTCCAGCAGAGGGAACAGCAAGGAAGTCACATTGCTGGGACCGAGGGGGGAGGGCTATGGAGGCAGAGTGGGGCAGTGATGCCCATTGTTCAGGGCCCAAGGGCCATCTGAGAGGAGTCTGGCTTTTCCTTTCAGTGAAATGGGAACCTGTTAAGCGTTTGACCAGTGGAGTCCTGTGCTCTATAATCACTGGCTGGTGTTGAGAAGAGACACAAGAGAGGCAAGGGCAGAAACAGGAAGACAGTCTGGGAGCCAGGGCACTAATCAAAGGAGAGATCACAGTGACTGGGTTCTGATAGACTTGATGGGTTTTGTGTAGGGTGTGAGGGAAAGCAGAAGTCAAGATGAACCTAAAATCTCCCCAGAGAATATAAGATGGTTGCCATGAACTAAGTCTGTGGAAGGACAGGTTATTTTGGGAGACTCTCTGAACGCCCTTTGGACATGTTAAGTGTGAGAAGCCTTTTAAACACCCAAGTAGGAATGTCCAAAAGGGCCAGTGGATATACATGATTGGAGACTGGGGGCAAGGCTCAGGCTGGAGATGTTCCAGGGCCAGCCTGTAGCATATGGATGTCATCGAGAGAAGAGCTGTGCACCTCCAGCATTGAGAAGTCACAGAGAAGAGGGGGACCTTGGGGAACATTTTCTGCTATTTTGGAAATGAGTTTGTCAAGACAGAGCTATAGCTGAAGTAGCTACTGACAACTTTACTTCCAATCACCTGCCTGTAGATGAGGTTCCTTTTAGCCTGGGTCTTTGTGGGTGACATTGACCTGTGCCTTTTCATTCTGTTGGGGCGGCATGGACCTGATGCTTTGAAGAGCCAGAGAAGGACTCTGGACACCTGAGACCTGCACAGAGCATCTCAGGCAGGGGCAGGTGAGGCACGCAGCCAGGTGGGGGTGTGACTCTCTTCTCCCCTTAACCTGCTGCAGAGCACCTCCCTCCAGCAGCATCTTGAACTTTTCAAGCCTGGGTTCCTCATTTGTAAAGTAGAGACAATAATGGTATGTGAGTCATAGGATTATTTCAAGGAGTAAATAACGATGAAGGTTAAAACCACTTAGTTGAGTGTCTGAACATAGTAAGCTTCAATAAGCATTAGCTACTATTGTTTTTATGTAATATTACCTTTCTTTAAGAGTACTTTGAGATTTGAAGTGAAAATTGGCAAAAAGGAGAAAAGTACCATTGACAATCAGGAGTTTGAGATAAATTTAAATGTAAATTGGACCATATTTTACTAACTCTTAAAGACTAAAGCTCTTGAATATTCATGTAAATTAACTATTTACTAAAATCTATGTTTGGGAAACCTGGATGGCTCAGTCAGTTAAACATCTGACTCTTGGTTTTGGCTTGGGTGATGATTTCAGTGTTGTGAGATCCATCCCCATGTTGGGCTTTGTGCTGAGTCTCTCTCTCCCTCTAATCTTTCCTCTACCCCCTCTCATGGGCATGTATGCTCTCTCTCTCTAAAAATCAAATCAAATCAAATCACATCAAATCAAATCAAATCACATCAAATCAAATCAAATCTGTGTAAACTAAAGGGGGAAAATCTAGGTGCTCCAATATTTCTCCAGTATTTACTTCAGTTAAATAAAATTCTATTTGATAAGCAGCTGACAATGTTTACTTTATCTAAGGAGACACTGAGATTTCAAGAGTTAAGTAATAAAAATCATCATTTCCCTTTTTCAGTGTGACTGAGTCTAGAGTCTGCCTTCGTTCTCACTGCCTCTGGGTCATTGGTTTCTTTACACTCCCTCATTCTTCCCTCCTTCTCTTACAAAACTGTGAGCTTCTTGGGAGCATGGTCATCTACACCAGGTAGATGTCAGGTGTCACTCACCCATGGACCCTCAGTTCATAGAGAGTACTCAGGACATGTTTGTTTGAAAAAAAAGTTATTGGTGACTGATTGAGTAACTGATTGACTGGATGAATGAATGAATGCATGAATGAAGCTCAGTGCTTTCCATTAAGCTCTCTGTGAAATGGAAAAGAAAGGTGTTCACATAGATCAATTAAAATATAGTGTGTGAGGGGCGCCTGGGTGGCTCAGTTGGTTAAGCGGCCGACTTCAGCTCAGGTCACGATCTCGCAGTCGGTGAGTTCGAGCCCCGCGTCGGGCTCTGGGCTGATGGCTCAGAGCCTGGAGCCTGCTTCCGATTCTGTGTCTCCCTCTCTCTCTGCCCCTCCCCCGTTCATGCTCTGTCTCTCTCTGTCTCAAAAATAAATAAAACGTTAAAAAAAAAATATATAGTGTGTGATTATTAGGGCAAACAATGTGTATAGGAAGGAGTTTTGAACTGCAAATCCAAAGGCCTTCCAGGGTGCATGTGGGCTGAGCTGGTTTTAAGGGAATCAAATTCAGATGCTCAAATTCCACATTGGCTGAAAAAATGGCTGCCTATCACCTTCCTCAACTCCCAATTCACCTGGCCGGAGAGAGGTATGGGCTCTTACTCATTATGAGTCTCTCCATGGGGTCTTGCACAGGGGTGTAAAAGTCTTTGGGGCAGTAAAATTATGATTCAACATATTGGTGTTGGCAAACCTTCTGTAACTGGAGACCACTGACCTGCAGAGAACCTAGTGTCTTTGTGTTATAAGCTGAGTTCTCCAGAAGCAGAAGCTGAAACAGAGTTTGGGATGCCAGCTATTTATAGGAATCAACACCTGCCATAGGAAAGGGGAAGAAACAAGATTGGGCAGAAGAAGTCAAACTGAGATGCAGGCCTGACAAAGGCTTGGCAACTCTTGGAGAGCTCTGGAGCAAGCACTGGCTACCAGATGGGTCCTCACTGGGCAGGAAAGGCACACAAGGCTGGCTTTCTTGAGGCTGAGGCCAGCCCTGAAAGAGCTGACAGTTGCAGGCCATCTGCTGGCTCACTTCCCACACTTGGGCAGCCAGGGTTTCCTTGGAGGGGATCTTCATGGTGCATCGTTATGTCTACCACACTTTTGCTGTGTTGTACGCAGTTCTGCTAAGGGTGAAATGTGGTGCTCAGAAAGGAAGTATTTGGGCCTGTGAATTTAGATGTTTTGTAGAGTGAGGCAGTGGGAGTGATGAGGATTTCTGCTCAACAACTTCTCCTCTTCCATCCTCAAAATAACGTCAAAGGATATATACCTCCTAAAGAAAGAGTCTCAAACATGAAGTAAAGGGGGCACCAATAAGCAATAACAAAGGCCTATTTCATCAAGATAATTCATGACATGGTGCCGTGCCTTCTTGATTGGACAACTGGTCTATCATTTATTTGCCTATGTATTGATCTCTTGTTTCAGAATTCAAATTCAGAAGTAAGGTTGTTGGCTAGGGATGCATATTAACACATATATTTGAAATTGAAATCAGCATTTTTCTAACTGAAACTAAGTCTGGTTTGCCTGCTTGGCTTGACAGTGTGGACTACTTTGCCAGACAGGTTATACAGGAGACGTTTCCCTGAACAAAATCAGCTATACCTGAAAATCCAAGCTTTTGAAGCAAATATATTTAAAGCATGAGATTTTATTAAAAATTGTTTTGGCTGGAGTTGGGGGATGGGTAATGAGAAATAGTACTCATAAAGTGTAGGAGTTCTTAATTGGGTTGATGAAAATGTTCTGGAATTAGATACTGACAACGATTGCATAACTTTGTGAAGACACTAAAACCCACTAAGTTGCACACTTTAAAGGGATGAGTTTTATAATATGTGAATTATATTTCAATTTCAAAAGTAAAAAAAATATTGTATTGGCAAAGTTGTATTGAAATAACAAGTATTTTAATTTTCCCAACCTTTTCAGTTTAAACAAGAAGGCTCTAAGTAAATGAGTAGCAGGTATAATTAGCAGCCATCTGAGAAGTTTGGGTACAGTCTTTTTGGTGTATTTCCCAGAATCAGGAAAGCAAATGACTAATGCCTGCGTAACAAATGTATTTTCAGCTCTTATGGTTTCTAATTCTTTTCTTTCAACAAAATTTAAGGATCAGACTGGTTTGTCAGGTGATAGGTCACTACTAACTTTAGAGGTTGTCATGGAATTTTTGGCATCATAAAACTTCTCATTCATATCTTATTTTGGGGAGAACAATGTTTCTCAGAGTTTCCTCTCTAGAAATGTTTTTTTCCATTGTTACTTTTTAAATTTTATTATTTTATTATCTTTATTTTTTAGTGTGGAGCTTGATGCAGGGCTCTATCCTATGACCCTGAGATGACCTGAACTGAAATCAAGAGTCAGATGCTCAACTGACTGAGCCAGCCAGAAGTGCCTCAAGAAATATTAAATAGGAATAGAAGTGACTCTGAACCCTATCTCATCCTAGTAATAAATGTTTTTCATCCATGGATACATCTAATTGGATTAAAAAAAAGTGCCATTTAAATTCTTTAAGATGTGAATTTTTAATAAAATTTACCTTTGTGCTTAATGGTTATTTATAAATAATTATTGAAGTTATAAGTTGGTGTAGAAAAAGCTGCTTAAAACTCACAGATTTATTTACAGTGATAATGAAATTAAAATTTCAACGTATTTACATTTTCTGTTCCAGAAAAGAATGGTACAATGATCACTTGTGAAAAAAAACATTCCAACATGAAAGTATACGACAATTGCTAAAGTGTACAAAGAGTAAATAGAATGGAAATGTGAGTTCAAGTAGAAAATGGACCAATAAGTTGATAAAGAAGACTTTTCATGAGCGCGCCTGACTGGCTCAGTCAGAAGAGTGTGAGATTTTTGATCTTGCCCAACTCCACATTGGGCATAGAGATTGGTTAAAAATAAATAAAGAAAATAAATAAATAATAAAAAAGAAGACTTTTCACATATTTTTAAAATTGATAAAATTTCGGAGTATAGAATTGCTCGGATACCTAAATCCCTTTGGCAACATTTAAAGAGCGATGTAATAATTTTATTTTAAAATGCTAATATTTACAATACTAAGGAAATGACATCCTCTGGAACTATTTAAACTTCCAGTAAAAGTTTTTTATGTCATCTTAAAACTGTGTGAGAGGGTGTATGGATATTCAAACCGCTTCTGGGGAGCACGCAAACCAAAAACTTAGGAGGCCACAGCTCTTGGGGGCCAGACAAGGGGCAACTAGATCTGCTCAGATGGGTGGAGCTTTAAGAGGGAGTGATGTGTGAGATGGACCTAGACAGATGGCGGAAGGTGTCTGCCAGGCGGAGGAGGGCCCTTGGCAGCTGCCAGCCTGGGGAGGCTGATGTTTTATGGGCATGAAGCCAGCTCCTGACATTTTCACCAGTATGCCCATTACCATAACTTTGAGCCTCATGAATGTGAGAACTAATACCTTGGCCCTTTTATAGGGACCTGAGTGAAAGAAGAAGTTAAGTGATGGGTCCACAATTTAGCCTCCAGGAGACACTGCCATATGCTGGCAGATGCGCTAAGTATTATTCTCCACTTTCTCTGCCCGTTGGCCAAACTGTAGCACCTTTTCATTGTTCAGCTGTGCCCTGAATTAGCTTGGCTCCAACCTCATTCTTTCTCTTGCCCTCAAGTGCAATCTTAGGGCCCACAGTATATCAAAAGAGCAGCTACTCATCCTCAGCCTTCCACAACTCGGGGCGGCATTTTCCATCCCTGTGATCTGTGGGGTCAATCTGAGACTGGATTTGGACAATGGACAAGAATAAGCTCTCAAAGAGCAGGAGCAGAGCTTTGGCTTCTCCTGTCTTAGTGGGAAGAAAAACCTTTGGTAAAGTGGGGGGGATGGGGTGGGGATGGGTCTTGGGTTGGAGAGTTTCCAATGAACTTGAAGAGAAACTCAGGCTTTTTTTACCCTCTGAGCTGAGTTCAGAATTTTGTAGATGTCTTGGGGGGTGGGGGGGAATTTGTGCTGCAGACCTCAAAATTGTATTTGTGTTGAATGGGGAACCACAAAGCAGGTATGATATTCTAACGAGTTCTCACACTTCTCGAAAATGCTACAATTAGAGCCTGTCCAGGGTGGCTCTCCTTGGGGAGGAAAGCAGCTTTGGGTCAGGGTCCACCCAGAGAAGAACCTCAGAGGCCCTTCTCACCCCCCCAACTCCCCTCAGCTTGGATTCTGCTTTTATGCATATTTATTTTAAAGTGTGTATACAGATGTGTGGGTTTTCTGGAAGGAATCTGAGAGGCGGGAAGCAAATGTGGCTGTGCAGAATGTTTTGAGCCGCAGCCATCGAGACCCAGAGGAAACGAGTTTACTTTTTCAAACTTGCCCAGATGGGCCGTGCGTGTGGGTTGTTAGCTCTGGCACCAGCTGCCAGGCTCTGTAAACACTGCATGGCTTCTCCCCCAGGACGTGTGTTGACTGTCATGCCTTACTGCCTAATTGGTTCTTGCTGAAGAGCTACGGGCTGCTTCTTTCTGGACTCCCTTGTTCTGTGGGGAAGCTTTGGGGGTGGTGATGGGCGTCAAGTTATTTGGTTCTGTCCCTTTGTTCATTTGTTCACTTCCCAGTGGACCTAACTTAACAGCTAAGAGGGACTTGCCTTCTCTTCAGAAGACCTTTGAAACATCTGTCCTATGTGTCTTTTGGGATGGAAAGGCAAGTTGAATTTGCTGCTTTAAGTCAAGTCTCAGGCCATGGGAGACTCATTACCCTCCAGCCATTTCCTCCAGCAACCCGTCCCCACAATCACGATTTTTGCTCCTCTCTGGGTTCCATTTTAAATTTTCCCTCTGGATGAGTGCGTTTTCTTTCTGCTCCTTTCATTCTAACTGCCCAGATACTGCTGTGCATAGGGGCGATACACGTGCATGCTGAGTTAAGTCAGCATGGACGGATGCCAGGTGCCAGGCTCCACAACCAACAAATCACACCCTCTCCACAGCCTCGCTACAGCCCTTCAGAGACTTATGTCTATAAATTGCGCCATGACAGGTCGCCTGGAAACTTCCTTTGCTGCTGGCAGCTCCACACCCATGCATTTCCTTTTTCCTGTAAAAAAATCCATTCCCAGCTCCAGCTCAAGACAGAAGGTCAGTTATATTGACACCTACTGCACACAGACACTGTATTTCAGGAAAATATTTTCACCTTTGAAAATTTTCATGTTGGGTCCCTTCCCCTCCCCATCCGCTGCCTAACCCCTCAAACCCTTGCAGTAACAGTCAACATAGAGGCCTGTCTTACAGCTGCACAGCCCACCCCCAAAAGGATGTGTATCTTGGGAAATTTTTCCAATGGTAGTGAGGGGCTCTGCAGAGATACCCATGAATTCTCCCTTCGATAGGGAGAGATGCCTGAGTTCTTTGGTGCATGGCAGGCAGGCTTTCTGCTTAGCTGATGATCTTGGGCAGGGTTTCTCTCTTCCCTGTCTGCCTTTCCTCATTTGTGAAATAGGAGACTAATAATTTCCCAGGAGGAAATATACATACAGGCACCTTGTAAGTTTCCAGTGTTGGGATGTTTTATGGGATGGTGCTCTCTCCTTTATGATGAAGCCAAGGGACGCTTTCCTGCTTTTCCATGGATGTCAATCTGTCTCCAGGAGCCTTGGGTTAAAATCAAATATATTAACTTAGGGAGGAGGTGCGGTGGACATTTGTTATTTTTGCTGTTCCCCATTCATACTAATAGCACCCCATTTCCTTTCCAGGAAATTACCTCATCCCCATTCTGTGCATTCCAGGGAATTAGCTCACCCGAGTTGGTAGACTGTCAATCATAGTGCCCCACTCTCCCCAGCCAGGAGGTGGGCTTGTTGTTCAAGTTGGGATGGCTGGATTCTCCCTGTTAGGTGTCAAATCTGGAGCAGTGTCACGAGTGAGGACATGTGTTGGAGCTGATACATGCACTCCCTCACCCAGCAGCCATGGTTCCTGTTCATTTTGGCTCTGAGAAAGACTAAAGTTAATGTTTCCTATTGGCCTGGTGCTAAATTAGCAGGAAGTAGAGTTCTTCTTACCTATCTGAATCGGTGAGCTGGGGGGAGCAAGTTAATCCTCAAATAGTGGTGGACTGAGGGAGAATATGAGTCATAAATACTGGGAGAACTCTCAACAAATAATGGGATACTGGATTCTGGCATGGCCAAATATACACGCCTTTCTGCATTTGTGTCAAATAAGGAAGACAGGGCATGAATCTCTTCTTCCTATTCTTCCTTTTCCTCTTTTTCTTTTTTGTTTCTTTGTTTTAATGGACAAAGATGGACCTTTTTTTTTGAGGCAACAGTTCTTTGTCTTAGTGTATCTATTTAGCTGAGGGAAGGGTCTCTGTTTATCTCTGGATGATCAGAGTTTGAGGGGTTCAGCTTCCATAACTGGAGTCTGAAAACCAAATTCGTCATTCTGAAGCAGGTTCTCTGGAATTGAAGCCAGTGCTGAAAGTATGTCAAACCAGTTGAACAAAACAAGTTGAAGGACCTAAGTCATGGCGTCTCTCTCTTTCTTCTATCACCTATGGCAGACGGCATAGTTTTCTTGCAGTCAAGCGTGAATCTTCCTTTGTTCCACCTGGGCTTTGGAGAGACACTTTTCTTTCAAAACAACTTTTCATTGCCTGAGCTCACTGGTAACCTTGATGTGAGCTGTACTTACCTCAGCAGAACTGCATGGGGCTTACAAACAATGTTAAAGTTCCAACAATTAAAAACTGTGGTAACCATATGAGCTTTTCAGTGGAGAGAGCCACATTTGAGATGGGTCTCAAGGACCTGCAAGTCTGGACAACACAATCCCAGAGAAAAGATGGACCTTGTCTCATAACTTGGTCTGAGAACTTGGGTAATGAGTTATAAGTTGCACTTTTTCCTGTATGTGTGGAATAGTAAATAGCTTCTCTTTCCTAGAACTCCAGTAGCATAGTGGCTACTGGAATGGTTAGCAGCAAATTTTCACTATTCTTTCTGTTTTCTCTTTGTGTTAGTTAGAGTAATGATAGCTGCTGTAACAAATATCCCCAGATTCCAGTGACTTAATACTAGTTTGTTTCTTATTCACTCCGTGAAGTCCATGGCAGCTGTCCTCCAAAGCAGTGACTCCGAAATCATCGCGTGACTTTGCTGTCTGGGCCGAATGCTTCTAGTCATGTGAAGAAGAGAGAAGATAAAAGGCATACCAGATATTTGATCACTTCAACCAGAAGTGCTAGCTCATTGGCCAAACTAGTCATGTAATCAACTTAACTATGAAGGAATAGGGGAAATAGGAAGGCGCATGTGGATATCAGTGAGCACTAATGCACTCTGAAAGGTCTGCAGTAAATGTCCCTCTCAACTCCTGGTGAAACTTCTCCTCTGCAATAAGTCTTTCAGGAACGGTTTGAAACCTACTCGATACTAAGGTACAAAAGTAACATGGCCTCTTCCTAAGGAATTTTATAATATTTTTTAAAAATTAAAAAAAAATTATTTTAGAGAGAGAGAGCATGAGTAGGGGAGGGGAAGAGGGTGAGAGAGAGAATCTTAAGCAGCCTCCATGCCCAGCGCAGTGCCTGACATGGGGCTTGATCCTAAGACCCTGGGATCGTGACCTGAGCTGAAATCAAGAGTCAGACGTTCAATTGAGTGAGCCACCCAGGTGCCTCAGAAATTTCTTATTTTAGGGAAGGCTAAACTTCTTAACCTGAAGGGATTAGGGAGAGGTCTTTTTCTAGCTTTACTGGTTGACATTGGAGTTTTCTTCATTTCCAGGCCCCTGAAATTTAGGCGAATGCATGTAAGGATGGCTTGCTGCACTGTACTCAACCCTTGCTCGAAGAGCCATCACTCAGAAGAAATCAACACAGAAGGAAGTTTCACTGGTGATACATTGAATGAAGGAAAAACTGCTAGGCACTCATTCTTTTGGGTCCAGAGCTCGTCTCATTTGCCTTTTAATTTTCTAGTCAGACTTATGCTTGGGGCTTTTCAGCTCACAAACAATGGGAGTGATTTCCATTGGGTGGTTCTGTCATCTGGTAGGTCACCCTGGAACTTTATTCTTTGTGCTCTGATTGAGAACAGAAATAAGCTAAAGAAAGAAAAAGGGCAACAAATCTTGACTCACAAGTATAATGTGAATCAGTAACAAAGCTCTACGTTTGGTGTGTGGGATAAAACATTGCTTTCTGTCCATCTATTTCCTGGTTCTAATTTCCAAGAACCAAGAAAAGAGCTTGAGAGAATGAGGAAGAAATAATAAAACCGTGGGGAAACTTGAGAGACATAATCAACGAGAGGCTGAATTCAGTATGAAAATATCAGATCGAGGTTACAAACGGAAGACCTGGAGGCCAGCTCCAGTCCCCATACATATTTTGATGGGCTTCTGGTTGGTTGGTCCACACAGCATTGGGTAGACAATCTGAATTAGTAGCCAGTATCTAAATACTTGGAGATTTCATGTAAAAAGGCAGATTTACGACTTCTTTTGAAAAATCAAAATTTGAAGCAACATTAGCAGAGCAGCAGAGCAATAATTGGTTTGAACTAGTGAGTGGTTTCCCGTTTGGATAAGACAGTGGCTGTCCCCTTGCAGTTGACTGTGGTCTCACTACTCCTTATTGCACCCCCAACTCTAAGCCCAGTGTCTATCTTCTTTATCTACTACCTGCTTCTTCCTAGCAAGTCTCATTCATTCATGCCCCCTGCCTGGACACTGTGGGTATTCGCATGTCATGCCCTAAGGGCTTCTATGCCTCAAACTCAAAGTTGCTGAAAGGCAGTTAAGACAAGGAAAGACTGATCTAACAGATATTTAAATACAAAAGAAGAAAAGAGGAATAAAAACCTTGAAGGCTGTAAGAAAAACTCAGGGAGTCTCATTGCTTCCCAGATTTAGAGCTCCTTGATAGTCCTGTATTAGGATGATAAACTGGGACTCTTTCTATCTCAGCTGTGACTAAAGCCCAAAGGCCAAGGATAGAGGATACAGTAAGTGCCAGGTACCACCCTGTTGTAAGTGAGGGGTTGGACATGGTCTGTTCCAGGCTTGCAAAGGGGAAAACAATCAAATGGGGGTGGGGGAATGGAGATGGAGTTTAGACAACTTTTTGAGGAGTTTTGCTGAGTGGAGCAGAGTGAATTGGGGCAACAGTTGAAAAAGATGAGCTCAGCCTTTGTTTTTTAAGCTGAAAGATAGCCCAGTATTTGTTTATTGATTGGAATTATTTAATAGAAAAAGGAAACTGTTGAGCTAGGCCCTTGTTCGAGTATAGGTGTGTGGTCTCTGAGTCAGTGACAGAGAATGAAGCTGCACCTTAAGTTAGAAGCCCAGATGATACATACGTTAAAGTCAGAAAGAAGGTGGAGCATAAGAGGCAGGCACAGTGACGTTGGTAGATTTAGACGTTAAAGTGTGGAATGCTCTTTGATAATTACAGCCTAGTCATCTTCTTTTCAGCTATTGATAATCATAGTGAAATTTGATTAAATTTAATTTATTGGGTCTTATCTTCATATAAGGTTGTGTAAGTTGTTCACTGCACATAGGGCACCTGGCTAAGAGGATGAAGTGAGACAAAAATTCAGTCCATGCTCTCTGCTCACAAGCAGTGGGAGCAGGAGTAAATCCCCTTGGAGTAGGGAGCATCTCTGTTTTCCAGTTTGCACAGAGCATCTGATGGGCTAGAAGAACTCTCTTTATTTCGTTCTCTGGTTGCATGATGTGAGTCAATCCTGTCTCAGAAATGGGTGTGAGATCCTTGAAGGAAGAGCCTGTCTCATGTTTGTTACCACCAACAGCACCCAGACCAGCATATGGTCCATGGGGCACTTCTATAATATTTAAATAGATATTCTATAACAAAGAAATCCATGCAGAATTTTTTAAAAAAATAAGGGGGGTGGGAATCTGCAGTGAAGACAGTCGGTGTCACAAAACAACCTTGAGAAAAGTAACATTTACGCCCTCCAGTCATGTATCACTGGGCTGAAAGGTGCCCACTGTGGTCGTCCTGCTGAGGCCTCTGCATGGAACACCCCTCCTGGAAGTCTGCGGTGATGTCTCAGGGCATTTAGGCTCATAGGCAAAAGATGTTCCTCTGGCTAATCTGAGTACTCCAAAAGGGTTTATGTTACTCCCAAGAGTGAGGTTTAGGCCCTGGAGCAATCTGACTCAATATTTTCCTTTACCAGGAAGGTAGTGCCTGTAAGATTCGCTGCATCATTCTCACTCCTTAGCATATCCAGAACTCTTTCATTGCATTTAAACTCCTCCCAGATTTCTCTCAAAACCATTCTAAGTTTTTTCATTTTTATTCTTCTCTCCAAGAAAGAGCAAAACTGAAAAAACAATAAGCTATCTTTCATGTGGATAGAACTGTGGTGATAGTATCTCTCAGGGGTACTGGTGTGAGGTCGACTTCAGTTCTAATAGTTGTGTGGCCTTAGATGAGTAATTAAACCTCTCTGGGCCTCAGGTTCCTCATCCAAAAAAAAAAAAAAAAAAAAAAAAAAAAAAAAAAAAAAAAAAGGGAGGTGGTACCAGGACTTTTGTAACAATAAACAAAGTAAATATAGGTAAAGTACTTAGGGCTTGGTTCATTGGAAGTGCTCAGAAAATAGTGTCATTGTCACCATCATCACCTTGGTGCAAAATTCTAATCTTGATACATTGAGAATATCCTTGATGCAAAATTCTAATCATAGACTGCACTCCCTCTTTCTGTCTTGCAAACTTTTACCTGTCCCCTCCCTCCAAATGCCACGTATATCTCTCATCATCTGACCTACCTTTCCCAGATAGACTTTCTCTCCAGAAGAATGTGAGAGCTCATTAACAAACCTTGCCAAAGATGGGCTTGGATCATGTTTAGCGCCCAAGACATCCCTGAGTACGATCCGAGTCCTCACATGTTCTAGGTGTAAGATTTTCTGCACGCAGTCTTGCCTGATGCTCACACTCAGAGCCCTAGAGACACAGAAGGATTAATTAAGGCCCAAGTTTGAGAGCCTGTGGTGCATCCTGCTTCCTGGAGGCAAGAGGGCAGCCAGAGCTCCTAGACACAGGCAGCTTTGTCTTGTTTGGAGACCAACGGGCACCCTCATTCTGGTCATTTTTATAATTCCTCTCAGTCTCTGTTCTCCATGCAGAGCTGACAGCCTCAACCAGAGTGCCCCAGGGAGGCAAAGGCCAACACTCGCCTTTGGAGAGAGCTGCATTCTCTCCGCAGGCCTTTGAACTTCCCGGGAGCATTGCTCTGGCCTGTAGATCTTATCTGAAATGTTTTCTTCAAGAGGCCCATTCCCTCACCCGCAGCAGCGGTGTGACACGGGCCACTCTCTCATCTGGTTCCCAGCAGCTGGAAATGTGAATGTTTGCCTCCCAGCCAGCACACACACAGACTGGGGCTGCCCCCCACATGTTCTTGGAGAACTGGCACTCAGGCCCCTTTTCTTGATGCTTTGTTAACACACACTTCAAATGAGTGGGCAGGGCTTGATCTTAATCAAGTGTCTCATTAATATCTGCCCTTGGCTTAGCTCCAATTCCCGAGTGCTGTGTGTGAGAGGCATTTGCATAAACACGCACATACCCTCACACATGTGGCCGTACCACCCACCGTCATAACATGAAGATCCCAAGCATATGATGAGCCTATTTTTTCAGCAGAGATGGTTTAAATAAATGGATAGAATAAATACTTCCTCTCCCAGCAGTACGTGCTCAAGGTCACCCAACAAGAAGGAAATGGGATAAAAGTTCCTGACTTGATAGTTAAGTCCAAGGCAAGCCCTATTCGCAACATGTCTTTTTTTCTTTTTGCTTTTTTTTAAACTCATGAGTGTAGATGCAATGGATGAGTGTTTGCTTGGGATATATCTGGGTATTTGGACCCAGATTACCATGTCAAGTTCTTCTAGCCCATGAAGTAGATGGTTGCTCTGGCCTGTAGATCTCATCTGAAATGTTTTCTTCAAGAGGCCCACCAGAAGGACCTCATGGAGACACAGTTTGAGGTTAATGTAAGCTTCAGAGCCTGAAGCTAGGTTTTTCCATGCTGAGTTCCCACAGTTGCATGCTGTTTCTCTAATTTTGGTTGGCATGCATGGAAATTAATGGGGGCAGCGTTGGAGGTACGGGGTCCTTTTAAACCCAGTTCCTGAGCCTCATCTCCAGACATATCAATCCAGCAGGTCCAGGATGGGGCCAGGAATCTGTGCTTTGACAGCCCCATATTCTGATATGGCTGGTTCTCAAAGATGGAGACCCTTTGAGGGCACTCGTGGATGCTCCCGCCCCTGAACCCCTGAATGCCGCCCCTTGAGGCCCCCTGAACATGGGAACTTGGCTGCCACTTTGCCTTCCTCATTCTTGGCAGCCTTGGCACAGTCAGCATTGGGGACAGGCCCTGCCTGTCAAGGTGTGGACGCTTCCTGCAGAGACCCTTCCTGGGGATGCCAAGGCATATTCTGTCCTTTGTTTCATTTGAGTTTTCTCTGATAGGATGATGACAAGTGCCACAGAAATGTGTAGATCACAAGTTCTGAATCGAAACGAAAATGTCTTGAAGCTCAAATGAGATTTTCTGCAATTTTTTAAATTATTTTTTTAGAGGTTTTTTTTTTTTTTTTTTAAGTAGGCTCTATGCCCAATGTGGGGCTTGAACTCACAACCCTGAGATCAAAAGTCACATGCTGTGCTGAATGAGCCAGCCAGGCACCTGAGATTTTCGTCAGTTTGAAGCCTAGAGACCTTTGTTGTTGCTATTGCATTAAAACAGTGCTATAAAACCAGGCATGGGGTGGGGAGGAGGCCACCTCTCTGATGGTTTTGTTGCCTCTGGTCATGTAATATTTATCAGGTACTAGTAACAGGCACGTGTCCATCATGAACAGTTCATTATTCTGTCAGACCCATCCTAAGCAAAGTCCTTTTTCCTTTTTATAACAGTTTTTGTTTTTTAAAAATGATTTTAAATTTTTATCAAAGTTATATATGTACATACTTCTGAAAGTTAAATAGCACCATAAGGCTTATAACAAAAAGAGTAATATCTCCTGGGAAATTTTCCCTCATTTTCTTTGTGAATTTCCTGTCTTGTTCTTGAACTCCCTTGCATATTGAATCCCCTGGGTTGATCCTCTAAATTCTTTATCTTTTCTCGTGTTCATCTCTTTATCTTTACCCTCATCTAAGGGATTCCTTTGTCTTTGTTATCCAATTCTCCATGGACATTTTTACTTAGCTACCATATTTTCTAATTTTCAAAATACTTTTCTTATTAATATTTACAGTATCCTGGTATTGCTTTATGGATACAATATATTCTATTAGTTCTCTGAGGTTTGTGATTTCTGAAGTTTTTATTTAGCCCTTTAAATTGCTTTTGTTTCTTCCAAGGCCCTAAGAAGGACCCAATCTCTTGAATTGGGGCCAAAGAAGAGACCAACGCTTATTTTTTATTTTTATTGAAAAAAAATTTTTAATGTTTATTTATTTTTGAGAAAGAGCCCAAGCATGAGTGAGGGAGGGGCAGGGAGAGACAGAGACACAGAATCTGAAGCAGGATCCAGGCTGTCAGCACAGAGCCTGATGTAGGACTCAAACCCACAAACTGTGAGATCATGACCTCAGCCAAAGTTGGCTGCTTAACCAACTGAGCCACCCAGGCACCCCAAGAGACAGGTGCTTATATTCTGGTTTTGGAGCACGAGGAAGCTGGAATGCAGACTCTTATTTAGAACTCCTGTTCTGTTCAGTTCAGTTTGGGAACTGAGACTGCCCTGTGCCTGTGTCTTTGAGTTCAGGGGTTTTTGGTTCCATTGCTCTAGACCCATGCTGTCTAATACCATCATCCCCTGCTACATGTGGCCATGGAGCCACAGAAAAATGGCTGGTCAGAAGTGACATGTGCTGTGAGAGTAAAACACAAACATGAAAGACTTTATGAAAAAAACTAAAATATCTCATTACACATTTAAAAATACTGATTACATATTGAAATAATAACATATTGGGTTAAGTAAAATGTATTATTAAGATTAGCTCTACCTCTCTTAATGTGGCTGCTGGAAAATTTGAAATCACATCCGTGGCTTGCATTATATTCCTATTTCACAGAGCTGTTCTTCTGTGGTTGCAGGGATGGGACCCATGGCTACACTGTTACTGTTTCAGCCCCACGTGTTAATGGGAGCCATTGCTTCCAGTTCCCAGTCCTTTCTGGGCTATGCAGAGCAAATCACTTGCTTCTCCCCAGCGTAGGCTCTTGGTTTCAACGGCTTCTGCTTCCTCTGCTCTGTTTAGGTCAGTTATTCCCCATAGGCTTTCCACCTTAAAAAAGTCGATTGACATATCTCCTCTCCCATTCTTCTAGCATTTATGGGTTGGATATTTGTCTTTCCTGTCATTTTAGTAGGGTTTGGAAGGGAATGGCAATAAATACATACAATCAATCTGCCATTTGTAAGTTCTAATGGCCCTTTGACTTAAAATAAACCAGTAACTTTAAGGACCATGATAATTTCCCCTAAGATCTCTGTGCCAGCCAGCCCAGACTGCAATAATGAAATATCATAGACTGGGTGGGGGCTTAAACAATGAATTTATTTCTCATGGTTCTGCAGGCTGGAAGTCCCAGATCAAGGTGTTAGGTGATTTGGGTCCCTGGGAAGGAATCCCTTCATGGCTTGTAAACAGTTGTTTTCTCACTGGGTCCTCACATGGCAGAAAGAGAGAGAGGAAGCAACTCTCTGGTATCTTTTCTTATGAGGGCACCGATCCCATCATAAGGGACCTACCTCCATGACCTCATGTAAACCTAATTAGCTCTCAAAAGCCTTATTTCCGGGGCGCCTGGGTGGCTCAGTCGGTTAAGTGTCAGACTTCGGCTCAGGTCATGATCTCCCAGTTTGTGGTTCAAGCCCCGTGTTGGTCTCAGTGCTGACAGCTCAGAGCCTGGATCCTGCTTCAGATTCTGTGTCTCCCTCTCTCTCTGACCCTCCCCTGCTCATGCTCTGTCTCTGTCTCAAAGATAAATAAAAACATTAAAAAAAAAGCCTTATTTCCAAATACCATCACACTGAGGGTTAAGGGCTTCAACATACAGATTTTTGAAGGGACATGATTCAGTCTAAGCAGTCCCCATTCTGGCTCATGGTGCAAGATTTTAATCAAGAAAAGCTTCTAATTGCTCTTGACACACATGTTGTTTGCTCCCTTTATCCCCGGGCACATGCTTGCCACCAGGATATTCACCTCAAAGTTTGTTTCATCTTTCTCATAGCAAAGCCTTGTTCCATCACCTTTAATATATTGCTGGAAGACTTTTATCCAGAAATTGATAAGACAATTATAAAATTTATTTGGACAAGCAAAGGACCAAGGACAGCCCAAAAAATCTTGAAAAAGAACCAAGTTGGTAGACTCATGCTACTTGACTTCCACGCTATTAATTAGATTAGAGTGGTATTGATGACAGGCTGGACATGTAGATCCATGGGGCAGAATAGAGCATCCAGAGATAAATCCACAAATATATGACTAAATGGTTTTTGATATGAATGTTAAAGTGATTTAATGGGGAAAGGAAAATCTCTCCAAGGAATGGTACTGGAACAATGAGACTCATACGTATATGAATATCCTATTATGTGTGTATCCTATTATGTGTGTCCTACTTTATGCAGAACAATCAATTTGACATAGATGTAATATCTCAATGTAATGTTTAAAACAATAAATCTACTAGAAGAAAACCTAGAGGGATATCTTCATGACTTCAGGCTAAGCAAAAATGCACCGGAAAGGATACAGAAAGCACAGATCATAAAAATAATGTAAGTTAGAAGGAGCATGAGGATACATTTTGGGGGCAACAGAAATGTTCTGTGTCTTGATAAGCATTTTTCAAAAGTGAATGGTACATGTAAGATCAGCACATCTACACTGTGTAAGTCATGCTTTAAAAAAGGAAAATAGGGGCGCCTGGGTGGCTCAGTCGGTTAAGCGTCCGACTTCGGCTCAGGTCATGATCTCGCAGATTGTGGGTTCAAGCCCTGCGTCAGGCTCTGTGCTGACAGCTCAGAGCCTAGAGCCTGCTTCGGATTCTGTGTCTCCCTCTTTCTCTGACCCTCCCCTGTTCATGCTCTCTCTCTCTCTGTCTCAAAAATAAATAAATGTTAAAAAAATAAAATAAAAAAGGAAAATAATTAAAATATAAAATGCTCTTAAAATTCACCTACTGGGTTCCATTTTATCAGAAGAACCTAAAGAAGTTACTCATCTTACTTCACCTACTTCCTTAATTTACACATTCTTCTAACTGGTGTAAATTGAAATATTTCTTAGTTTATTTGTTATGAAATTTCTTTCTCCAAAGATATATCTGTTTAGATAAGATGCTTGGCCTGCCTAACTGGTAACCTGGAACTAAAAACAGGAAAAGGAATTTCTTACAATGTCCCCCAAAACACTTGGATTGTTAACAGCTGAGTTACACATCTCTGCATATGCTCTCCTTTATGGCCAAGTTGCTCTTTTCAGAATTCTTATTCCATTGCATCAGCTGACAGTATGCTTTGACAAAGCATCTTTATGTATCTGTATCACCCAGGAGGCCTTCAGGTGTATGTATTAAAAAATTCATCCTGGAATGGCATATTCTTTAAGGAAAATGTATTATCTCATGTTACGAGAAGTTTGCAGAGAAGACAGGTCCAGAATGGGTTACACTACCAGCTCAATAATTCATCAAAGTCTTCCTTTTCTGCCATTCTCAACACAACCAGCTTTGTCCTAAGGTATTAAGTATTCCTATTCATGGTTGTACCTCATGGTTTCAAGACAGCTGCTGCTGCTCTAGGCATCACATCAAGAAAGAAAAATCTAGAGGATGAAGATCCATTTCTTATTGTCTTTTTTCTTTTTTTAAGCAAGAGGATCTTTCTCAGAAACCAGTCAACAAACCTCACTTGGCCATCTCATTGGCCTGACATGCAAAGGGAAATGGGACTGTCATTGTTGAGTTAGACTCACCAGGCCCTTCCCCTGAGGGTGGTACTTAGGCCATTCTCCTTGAAGTCATGGGCATATACTGTAGGGTTTATACCTGTCCATAATTAATGTCTGTTAGAAGACTGGAAATGGCAGTCTTGATGGATATTGGGTTGGCAATTAAAAATATCTGCTACAGTGACATTTGTGTTTGTTCTGTTTTCCTCAGAAACTTAAACTTGAGGATAGAGACTCTTTGCCCCATTTCCCTATATACACAATGAATAGCCTACTGTGTACTCACAGCAGGCCAGCCCTTCATAGTATTGCTTGATTGATCACATTCCAGAAAGAATCTAATTCTTCTCAAAAGGCACTCAACAAATAATCTCAAAATGTTTCATGATCTCAAAATGTTCTAACTGATGGGACAAGTTTAATAAGAGTACAGCTGAAATCATATAAAAATGATGTATTTTTAAGAAAAATGGGATTTTATTATACAACCAACTAGAGTATCCTGTTTTGGGGGGATTTTCCTAAGTTTCCAGGTTATCCTGCTTATCTTGGTCTTCAGTGTGACCATTCAAGAATACGAAAGAATCAGGAGAACTTTGACTTTTTAAAAATTGATGTCCCTGCTTGTGGAGTGGGTTTGATGTCTACTTCTTCCGGCCTTCATTAGTGCTATCACCTGTCATCTAGAATGATCCAATTCGAAGGATACCGCCTTGATGCGTTCACTATATATGGGACCAGATGTTATTTGAGCTGGGAGCTGGTTTTTCCCTGGAGTCAGGGGGAGCTGGTAGCTCTCTGAGATGCCTGGAATATCTGGTGCCCAGTTTACAAAGCGCTTTATGACAGCAGATGGAGGTGTGTGGAGCAGGGGATTCCAGAGTGGCTCGATGTCAGCACCCCTGCAAGGAGGGGGGTCTTGTTAGTTGACCTAAGAGATTCCATTCTAATGTGCTGAAGATAGATTTTAGGCCTGGCCTTTGCTGAGGCTAAGAAAGATTCATTGCAAATTTCTGTTTACTTGTCTGGCTTTCGTGGGATAGCCAGTGTTTTCCCTTGTCTTAGGTTATCTTTGGCTGGAGGGCAAGAAAAATAGTCAGTGATGTCTTGGAAGTTTAAGTCTATACTATATGGCTCTTCTAAAAACTATTTGGTTATCCAGCAAGATATTTCTTGTGTTTCTACATCTACAATTTCGCTGTGGTTTGGCAATATCATAGCTTTTCATGGCTGCCAGTCATATCTTAATTGGATCACCTTGTGGAAACTTCAGAGACGTTTCCTAGAATTTGTTTCTAATTTCTGATGCCGACCCAGCTTTTATTATTTAAGGTGAGACAGACATGACAATCTCCTCATTTCCTTTTCTTTAAAAGAACTTGTAGCATTTTGCAAAATATCTCCCAGAGAGTGCTCACTGGGGGGTAACATTCTCCTTTCTTGGCAAAAAATGTTCTTGCTAGCTCTGTGACCCCTCAAATGATGGTAACTTATTTTTTTTTTTTCAAATCTGACTGAGGAACTAGGTAGCCAAAAATTCAAAGGGGGAGAAAAACTTTACTTTGTACTCATCCCTGAGCCCATTGTGCTGTTATTTTTAAAATTCATGCTTATCTACCTTATTCTATCTTGTATTATGAGCTACAAATGTCCTTGCTTCTCTAAAAATTTTTTTGCATATGCAAAATTATAAGCTCTTTGAAGGCAGGCAAAACATTTAATTCCTCTTTCATGTTTCAACATCAGCCAGAAAGGCTAACATGGAATAGGTAGGTGCCTAGGACATACTTATGGTTAAAATACTTGAAATACACCCATGGAAAACACTTCAGTCAGTATTTGGGTCTTAAAATCTTTTTTCCCACAACATCTAATGGCATGGAGAAAAATGGTTTTAATGAAAAAAGCCAGGCACAAACTTTACCTATAACGGTATTTCACTTTTTTTGTAAATGGGCATAAATATGTAGACACAGGAGACAGACTGGAAGGAAATACGATAAAATAGTAAGCATAGTAATTTTAGGGTGATGAGATTAATTTTAATGCTTCTGTGATTTCACTTATGTTCAAATTATCTACAATAATAATTTTATAGTTAGAAAAAACTAAACTTGAAAAGTTTTGCGCAGTTATTTTTATTTTTTTGAATTTTATTTCTTTATTTAAGATTTTATCTATTTTTAAAGATTTGATTGATTGAGTGAGTGATTTAAAAAGGCAGTTTTTAAAAAAATTTTTTATTTGGGTGGGCTGGGGGGAGAGGCAGAGGGAGAATCCCAAGCAAGCTTCACGCCCAGCCCACCGCAGGGCTTGATCTCACGATGGTGAGATCATGACCTGAGCCTGAATCAGGAGTCGGTTGTCCAACTGACTGAGCCACCCAGGCACCCCTTTAAGCTTATATTTTTAAGTAATCTTCAAATCCAACATAGGGCTTGAACCCAGAGCCCTGACATCAAGAGTTGCATGCTGTACTGACTGAGCCAGCCAGGTGCTTCTGTGCAGTTATTTTTAAAAGATCATTTTCCTTAGCTATTTTAAACCAAAACATTGCAATATTTATTACATTATGGCAACATTTTGTATCTAGTCTGACTGTGTGCCAGGCACTGTGTGGAGTGCTTCACATTATTATCTCTTACAGTTGTTACTTAATGACCTTGCTCCATGTATCTTACTATCTCCATTTTATCCATGAGGCAGTTGATACACAGAGAGGCAAAGGGGCAGCCCCACAGGAGGAGAGGGTATCTGGACTGGGTCTGGCAGATGAAAAGTCTCAGCCATTAACCACTCACTCCACTTGCTCCCAGTTGGACATCACACATGGATCTCCAGCACGGACCTTTGGCACCTGTCAAATTTATGCTATTCTTTTTGCCGCTGGCTCACGTATTAAAACATGTCACGACTGTATCATCTTTCTTAAGTTTTTAGTCCTTTGTAATTTATGAATATATATCAATGTAACAAACACTGATAACACAATTGTAATGGTAAAGGTTATCATATGTGTAGAGAAATTGAACCAATGGGGAACATGCCCCACACTTTTGATGAGAGTTGTCAGGGGAAATTTACTTTCCAGGTAAAACATTACTCTGTAGTGTTTTAATTTTGTATAATGAACATGCATTATTTCCAGCGCAAGAGGACAATGAAAATATGAGAAAAGATGGAAATAATTTGTAGCTGAAAGCTGGGTCAGTAAATTTTTTCTGTAAACGGCCAGGTTGTAAATAGCTTCAGATTTGCAGGCCATGTGGTCTCTGTCACACCACTTGACTCTGCTAGGGTAGCAAAAAACAATCAGCAACATTTCATAAAGGAATAGGCAAGGCTCTGTTCCAATAAAACTTTATTTACAAGAAACAAACAACAGACCAGATTTGGTCCATCAGCCATCATTTGCCAACTCTCGTGTATTAGTCTCTTCTTAACATTGTAGCGGATTACTGCAGATTAGTGGCACATAAACAACACAGTTTTCTTCTCTCCCACTGCAGGAAATCACTACCACTAGGCTAGAGTCAGATATCAGCAGGGCTGCACTCACCCTGAAAGCTCCAGGGGAGATTCGGGTTCCCTTCTCTTCTGGATTCTATGGCAGCAGGCTTGGCTGGTGGCCACATCAGTCCCTGCTTCTGTTGTCACGTTGCCTTCTCCTCTTCTGTAGGTACATCTCCCTCTGCCTTCCTCTTACAAGGACACCGTGATTGCATTTAGTGTCCACCTGGGTAACTGAGGATACTCTCCCCATTTCAAGGTGCTTAACTTAATCATTTATGCAAAGTCTCTTTTGCCATGTAAGTACATTTACAGGTTCCAAGGATTAGGATGTGGCTATCTTGGGGGCCATTGTTCATTCTCCCACTGCCCTGTTCAAAGTAACTGGAGGCTTGGGGGCTGCTGTAAAAAGAAGACCAATTTAGGATCTAGCTCACTTGAGTTGGGCCCCAGATCCAGAACCGTATGTATGGCCTTTGGAGGGTCATTTTACCTCTCTGGCTTTTAGCTTTTCTCATTTATGATGTGAAGGAATTAGACTATATGGTCCCTACATGCTTTTTGAGCTCTGTCATCTTTACATTTTATGATTTTGATAAAGAATATCTTTTAAACATCTGCCTTATGTCACAGTGACCTTTATGGTAAGTAATATAAATCCATTCTAGGCATCTTTGTGCTAAGTTGTATCAGGGAAGATTCAATATTTATCAGCAAAATAAAGGAAGAGATAAATTTTAACTATTCCCAAGTTAACATAAGCATAGAGGAATTATAAGCCAACCCTCTCATTAAGAATGAAACAAAAATTTTTACATGCCACTCTGCACAGAAAAGCATTCAGAGACTCCACAAAAGTACTTTAAGAACTTGTAGGTAAAGAATAATAAACTCAGGATAGTGAGAGAGATAAGATTGAATTACTATGTGGAACTAGATCAAGGGAAAATATGTAAAGCCATACGCTTAGGGCTTGTGCAATTCTTAAAGGTAGGCTGTAATTCTGTCTCTGAGTTTGCTAGTGGCAAGAGCAAAGAGGGAAAGATGATCATGTAAGAATAACATTGTTAATAGAATTTTAAAAATTGCTAGGAATGCCTGCAACATGAGTGATGTTTCCCAGGAACCTCCCTAAACAGGGAGACTAAAGTTGTTCTAACAATATCAGGTCATTTACTCATGCATTCAACAGGTATTCACTGATTGCCTACTACCTATCCGGCTCTGTACTAGTCAATTAGGAAGAGAGGTGTAAACCAGAGAGAAATGCCTCTGTGCTTTTGGTGCTCACAGTCTGGCACTGGGTGCAAATATTGACATGTGCAGTGAGTACCAAAGAAGTGGAAGAACAGCGAGGCACAGGGGTCTAAGAGCAGGTAAGGAAGTTTCCAGATAAGGTGGAGATAAGGCTTGTGCCCATGTTAAGGATTTTGGACTTTGCCTTACGGTTTATGTAGAGTGTATTAGTGTACTGTCAGCTGCTGTAGTGAATAACACCCAAGATGTTGGTGGCTCAGTGCACACTCTAGTGTTCTTAGAACCCTCATAGTGCTCTGACACTGTATTTCTGGTAGATGGGCAGTTTTACCTCAGATGGTGACTCTGTTGGGTGTTTCCTCCATCTTCTGCTGATAGTGGGGGTGAAAGGGAAGTCGTGAGAACATAGGTATGTCTTAATCACCTTGGCCTTGAAAATGACTCCTGTTGCTTCCACATAATTCGCTGGTAAGTGGTAAGAAATTGTCCCAGAGTCTCCCCTACATGCCGGAGGAGGGGGGAGTGGAAAGATAATCCCTGGCTGGGCAGCCACTTGGCAGCAGTATCTCCCCACTCTGGAAGGGGGCGTGGGATTTGGAGGACAGTCAGCTGTTTCTGCTGCAGGAAGCCCCTGGAGAGCTGTTAACAGGGTCGTGGTATGCTCAAGTTTGAATTTTACAAAGGCCATCCTGACCGCAGAATGGAGAGTGGATTGGAGGGGTCAAGACCAGACACAGAGACAAGTTATATTGTGCAATAGAATCAATAGCAACAGTTACAGCAGAGTGCCTAGTGCATCTCTCAATGACAGCCAAGGACATGATGCCAATGTGCATGTCAGTGAAATCCAGGGTGTCAGGGGACTGTCAGTTAAGAATATGTTCAACAAAGGGATTCTTTTTTCTTTTATAAGCAGAAGTCTGTAGGTAGGCAGCTAATTGGCTGATGCCAAATGTGATCAAATGTGCCCCAGGAGCTGGTTTCCTTCTGTCTGCTGCTTCACTGTCTTTAGTGTGTGGTTTTTATCCTCAGGGTCACAGGATTGTTACTGCAACACTAGGCCGGAACAAGGTGGGGCAGACTGACCAGTAAGAGTTGTTTCCTACTGACATTTTATTCAGGAAGGTAAGACCATCCCAGGGACCTCCACATCTCATGGCTCACTTGACATCCTGGGAGTCTGAGAGGCTGAGTATTTTAGCAGTGTGTATGCAAGCACGTGCGTGTGTGGGAGTGTGTGCGTGTGTGTGCTTATGCACATGGATGTGTAGGAGGGAGACTTGACCAAGCATTGTAGGGGACACACTGGGGATGAGCCATGAGACTGGAAAAGTCTAGATTGCTCCTAAAGACTAGCCTTATAGCAGAGGGTAGTATTCTCTGCTGAAAACAATTGTTCCATTGAGGCTGGGAACGCCACAGCTTTTATTCTTGTGCTGACTCTCCAAAGTCCTACAGATGGTTTATAAGTGATCTTCTCCTATTCATAGTGCAGTCACAACACCAGTGTGAGGAATCTGTTTGAATGTCAGGGATAAACATCTGAGCCCTGTGATCTAGATGGCACCAGCTCACTGCAGCAATTCCTGTCACCCCAGTCCCAGGCTAGGAAGTGACACTGGGTTACCCCAGCCTCCCAGATGCCGCTATGGGAGAAGGGGGGTATGAAGATGAGTTCAGCTCTGGTTCTCTCCCTCCCAAACCACCTCTGCTGCTGAGAAGGGAGGGAAAAAAGAAAGAAGAGGAAAATTTGAGGGCTGGTCGGGAGATCTGGAGGCACTGGTCCCAAGAACTCTCCTCTTTACACATCCACAAGGTTAGTGCCTGGTCACCATGGCTCTAGTCAGACCTGTGGTAGTAACACCTCTGCCATGTAATATGTGTGTAGCAGTGACTTTCAAAAGTCTTCTTCTGGGATGATTCCTCTTGAAAGGAGTTTCAGGTGATACTAAATGTGTTAAGAGGGGTATTTGGGGGAAAGAACCCCTCAGCCCCTGAAATAGTATTAGACATGCAGGGACAGACTCTGCTTTTTGCAGCCTTGTGCTTATCCATGGATTCCCTTTCCCTGGCTGTGGCAGCTGTCCTCAAGATGGCATTTCAACTCCCTGTTTCTGCACAGGGCTCCTGCCTTACTGGCTTCCTCCTACTTCCCATGGTGTTTGTTGCTGATTTCACCTGCGTTCTGGCTTCCTTGTCTGGGAAAAGGGGTTATTATTTATCATGCAGGTGGACATATGGCTCACCTGCATTAGAGGAAAATGAAAAAGAATTTTACTTCCATCTCATTTACTCCATTTACTGTTGCTTAGATTCCCTGAATGGCATCTTGGTTTGGAATGCAGGCATTCTTTTTTTTTTTTTTTTTTAATATTTATTTATTTATTTATTTATTTAGAGAGACAGAGCATGAGTAGGGAAGGAGCAGAGAGAGCAGGAGACACAGAATCCGAAGCAGGTTCCAGGCTCTGAGCCGTCAGCATAGGGCCCGATGTGGGGCTCAAACTCACTAATGGTGAGATCATGACCTGAGCCCAAGTTGGATGCTTAACCGACTGAGCATCGTCGGTGACCCAGGCACCTGGAATGCAGACACTCTTTATCCTCAATAGCACAGTCTTAGACTGTATTTCCTCTAATCTCTGAAATCAAAGGGGTTCTAAGTGCCCAATGATCAACCATCTATTGAAGGATGAGGTTGATTTCCTTCTTTCAAAACAAGTGATTGGTTATGTTTCTCAAGAGGACTTGAGTTCCTGATGTCTTCTGTGCCATCAGGCTGCCACCCTGCTGCTGATGCTGACCCACATTCAGTGACACCTCAACAGCACTGTCCTGTATTTCCACTTAGTCTGAAAGACCATTTGTGTAGATCTTCTCTAAGATACCAACTTATGGGTAGGAGGTGTTTATCAAGATGTAAGCATCCATTTCTTTTTCTGACTGACTGGGTACAGAAATCCCAAGAAATAGGAAGACACATTCTGAGTGGAAAAGCTGTAGATCACCTCTCTCATTATAAGCTGTTTCTCCTGCAGGGGTTAAAAGAGACTTATTCCTTGTGAGATGTGAGATGATTCATTTTCAGAAATACCGGATAAAAGCTGTGCTGTCTGTCTAGTTAATAGTAGGTTTACAATCTATTGGAAACAACCTATTGGAAACAACCTATTGGAAAGATGTATGAACCCATCCCCCCCCTCTCCACAATGGAGTCCCAAACCCTTAGACACTTCACTTCCTGGTTCTTCCCCTCTCCATTTCTTGGGCTTATTTTTCACGGGCTTTGCAATGAGTAGGCACCAAAGAACTGAAGTGTCTGCATCACCTCGAGGAATGTACATTTGTTCCAATCAGACTACTTTTTGGCCTTATGTGGGCATAGGTGACTTCTGGATGAGGCTGTAAACTCTGTAGTACTCAGCCAATGAGGAACCAGGGGAGGGACTTCATGCTAGGAGATAAATTGCCTGCTGTAATGGCCTGGAGTATGCCTGTCCATGAGACACCTGCTCTTGCAGGAACGTTGATTAAAACCTTGCTGCACTGTGTCCGAGTCTCCATGTCCCCCCTTTGATTGTGGCAATGGACTTATTTCTCACACCCCTGCTACACAGTTTGGAACTGAACATGGTAACAGCAAAATGTAACTAAGAAAAGGAAATGAGTTACAGGTGGTAAGAGGTACTTAGCAGGTACTGCACCATGGATGGAGAATATGATGACAAACCTCTGGTACCTTGGCTGAAAGAAAGCTTTCCTCTGTAGCTAATAGGACTACTAGTTTTGGTTTTTAAAATGTCCCATTCCAGCCACCATACATTATGTGTGCCTCCTGACAGAAGCATGAAACACCACCTATGCAGTATTTTTGCCAAAAATTCAAGCCCGAAATTTTGTCAAGTCTAGATTTGATTTATCAATTTATAGGATACAGAGTGTAGTATAATAAACAAATATATCTAGTGTTTTTCCCTGTTTCCTGTCTCAGAGCTTCAAAAACTCTTGGAATTCACCCAGCTCAGAAGTGTTTTATGCTAATGAGGAAATCCTGGTTACTCCTAGATGGTTTCAGGATGGGACGGGTCACTAGAAAGACCAACCATGGGATTGGTTGGAATCCTGCTGTAGCCTCTGGTGGGGCTTTCCTTTTTATATTAGCATAGTTAACCACATTCCAAGACTGCAAAACTCTGCAGAAGTGAAATGCATCAGCCAAGTTTGACCCAAGGTTTCCCAATCTATTGGCCTGTGGAACACTTTCTTCTTGCCATCCATTTTAAGCTCCATGGAAAAGCGTTCTCTAAATTACTCATTTGGGAAACAAATTATCCATCTGGTTTAGCACAAAAAATTTCATTTAAAGAATCTTTTCTGAGAGGATTAAGAAAAAGAAAATACAGGGTTCTTCTGGCTTTTATGAATTACCAAGAAATGAAAATGCACTGATTTAGAAGAGATTTAAGAAGAAATTAGCCTTTTCAAAAGAATGTCGTTTCCTATTATGTTCTGTTGTACACTGGGCAATATATCCTTACCTGAATAATTTGGAAATGATTTACTAAGTTTACAAAACAGTTTTAAATTTTTAGCTTTGGCTTTCACTATTTTTAGGGGGAAAAAGGAATCAAAACTTGATTATTAAGAAAATTGAATAATTTTTAAAATCCTTATCTTGTTAGTTGGTCCTTTGATTCAACTCTGATAGTCTGCCCATCATCTGAGATTTTAATAAATACATAGTCTATGTTTTCATTTACATCATTAAAGAATGTTAGGGACACCTGGGTGGCTCAGTTGGTTAAAGTGTCTGACTTTGGATTTTGGCTCAGGTCACGACCTTGAGGTTTGTGAGTTTGAGCCTTGCATCAGGCACTGTGTTGATAGTGTGGAGCCTGCTTGGAATTCTCTCTCTCTCTCTCTCTCTCTCTCTCTCTCTCTCCCTTTTTCTTTGTCATTTTCTCTCTCTTTCTCAAGGTAAATAAATAAACTTAAAAAATTAAAAATAAATAAAAGCTGTTGAACAAGACAATTCCCAGGTCTGAATCTTGTGATGCATCACTAATGAAACGAATGAATTAATTGATTCAGTCATACATCAACCCACTCATCACTATCCCCATTCATCCACATTGCCCACATTTTATCATGATTTTGTCAAATGTTTTTTCTGATATCAACATTTTCTGCATAAACCACAGTTCTCTAAGCTACTAGTCTAACAACCATTTCAAAAAAGGAAATGAGGTTAATCTAAAATGGCTTGTTCTCAGTGAGCCTATCAAAGCTCATAACAATCACACTGGTCTTTAAATAATCTGTTCATGTTGCTTGCCTGAGATTGAAATCATATGGTATTCAGAATATGCCTTTTTCTTCTTTCTGGAAATTGAAATAGCATTTGCCCATTTCTTGTCTTTTGGCCCCTCTCCTGGTCTTCATTATTTTCCAAGGTCATGGCTAGGCATTGATTCTACCATTAGCCTCAGGTATGATTTATCTGGATCAGAAGACTAGAATTCATCTTAGAGTGCTACAGAGTTCAATCCCCTCTAACCAATACTCTTTTTGCTAAAGTAATGTCTTTGAAAGAGAATACAAACTCATACTTGCTTTTTGCCATCCATCAACATTACAATATAGGTTTCCATGGAAGATCTACTTCTTCTATACATGTTTTTCAAGCAAAGTTGATATGACCCATCATAGCTTAGAACTGCAAAAAAAAAAAAGTTTATGGCTATTTTTCAGAGTCAAATATGTATTAAATTAGCAGGATACTCAGTTCCTCTGGAATACTTGCTTAACCAATCTTCCTGTGACAGTTTTTCAAGATTTCCAGGGTTTTAGCCAGTTCAGGGTGCTATTTTGTTTGGTGTACACACTGTTGGAGAATCTGATTTACTCACTAGCTCCACTTGTTCCCACACCAGTTTGTTACCCTTGTGCACTGCTGGGATGGTTCTTCTGCTAGTTCAGTGCCTCTGAGTTGGACAGTCCTGGCTCCTGAAGCATTATACTCCATTCTTGGTCTTCCAAGGTAAGAATCTTTGGATTTATCCTCCTAAGCCATTCACTGTCCAAAGTGGTCTGAATACCAGGGTGGCTGGGTCAGAAGGTCCATCTGAGCTCAGCCATACTTTGGCCCAGAAAGAGTTCTCTTCTCAAGATCGCCCAGACTTTGGTGTGAGCCCAGATCTCCAGCCACATTCCCCTCCCTCATGATATATTCTTTTGCAAGGCCCTTCATGCTTTTCTTGCAGACATCAGTGAGAATATCCCAAATCCAATAAGGTGGGGGTTGAGTTCTTTGTCCTGGTCTCCAGTACAAGTTTATCAGTTTTTCAGGTCTCCAAACCACAGGAGAAGAGGCAGTCTCTGCCATGCCACAAAAGCCCCATCATGCTCCCTCCTAGGGCAAAGGGGGCCGGGACTCCCTAAATTTGAATGACCAAGACAGCCATGACCGCATTATTCTGTCCTGCTCAGAGGGGTCTTCCTGTCCTTACCTAAAAGACAACCGTTTTTGGTTTTGTTTTTTTGAGAAAGAGGGAGAGACAAAGAGAAAACAAGAGCTTTGATCTAGGGAGAGGGATGGAGAGAGAGAGAGAGAGAGAGAGAGAGAAAATCTCAAGCAGTTTCCACGCCCAGTGCAGAGCCTGATGTGGCGCTCAGTCTCACAAACCATGAGATTGTGACCTGAGCCGAAATCAAGAGTTGCATGCTTAACTGACAGCCTCCCAGGTGCCCCTCTGCCTAGAAGACAACTTTTGAACTGCAGTTCCTCTAGCTAAAGCTCTGCCTAGTCAGCTCTTGCTGCATGAACATAACTAAAGGAAGACATTTAAATTGCCTTCAATGTTTTTCACAAGCTTAGTTCATTTGAAAGTTTGTCCTTCTTCCTTCTCTTCTTTTAGAACTCTGATAGATGGAGCTCAGTCATGGACTAGTGGGAGAAGGAGGGACCATATCAATCTGGGTAGGCTAAGCTGTGGTAACAAAGATACCTAAATATGTAATGGCAACAATATGGAAGTTATTTCTCACTCACATGATGGTACTAGGCTGGTCAGTGAGGCAGTGGGACAGTCCTCCTGAGCAGAGCCACCCTGGGCCTAAGTTGATGGAGACTGTCATCTTCAACGTGTGGCATGTCAAGAATGTATCTTACACCTTACTTTTTTATATATATAGCTTTTTTATTTTGAAATAGTTTCAAACTCAGAGGAAGTGGCAAAAAATAGTACAAAGAGTTCCTGCACTTCCCTTAGTGATTATATCTTACAGAAACAGAGTACATTAGCAAAACGAAGAAACTGACATTGATACAGTACTATTAAGTCAGGTGCGGACCTAATGTGGCTTTCACCAGATTGCACCTGCATTTTTGAAAATATGCCTTACTTCTCACCAAATGAGACATTATTGTGCGTGCGTGTGTGTGAACGTGTGTGTGCGTTTCAGACACTGTGGTAGACTTGCTTCCAGGGGCTGTCTGGATAACTGAATGGCCTCCATCACTGCCAAGTGTTTCTTCCATCTAGCCGGCAGCTAACCATATGATCTCACTTCTTTTCCTGCCTCCTTATATCTACATCCAAATGCATTCCAGTGGTATTCAATCCTGGACTCACATAGATCCGGAGGAGATAATTTTCTCAATGTCCAGTTACTGCATGGCTTAAAGACAGCTGTGTCCAATGTACAGTATACACCTTTCCCTCCCACCAAAATTCTGGTGTCGATTCGACTGAAAATCAAAGTCTGTGTTTTTCAAAATTCGTGTTCAGTTTCTTTTTCTGCTTATCCAATGGCCCAATAATTCTTAGAACAGAATTGGCTCCTCTTGAAGCCTCTGGTGGATAATGGCATCATTTTATTGTGTTTTAGTTTTCATTTTCAGCTTAATACAATGATCTGGAGAAAATACTTCCATCTGTATGCACAGCTCTATGGCACCTCCTTGCCACTGAAAACACTGTTCTTAAACTGCACAGGAGAGTTTAAACAATTGTGAAATTCCTAAAACTGCCCATTTGGTTGCCAAGAAATCTTCTTCTGGCTGGTGTCCAAAGTGGTGGCCTCAGCTACCTTTCTGGAGCCCGATTTCCGACATGGCACTCTTTTACTCTTAATAAATGGTTTGAACATCTAAAGTAGCCACAAGGATTCCTGGCATTTGTCAGAGGCGGAAATCCGCATGGCAGACTGAGAGAGTCATAAAATCTTTGTTTTAGTTTGGACTCGTTTAAAAACTGGAATGAAATTAAAAACGTTTTTTTCTTATGTGGTCACAGAGGTTTCCTCTTAAGAGATGGGAATTCTACCAGGATGTAATGTATAGGGAAAATGACTATTGGAGTTTCGTTTTTATGCTTTGTTTTGCTCATCCGTGGAAGTATGAATCTGCTAGCCTTCTTCTGAGTGTGCTCGAGCCCCTTCCCTATAGTCAAAGCCCTTTGTCTCACATGTATTCTTACTGGTGAGTTTTAAGTGTTTTTACACCATGGTCTACAAATATGCTTCCAGAACGTGCCCTCCTTTGTGTGCAAACATCCATTCCCACATTCTCATGTTTGCGGATTCTCTTTGTCTTCCAGAAACACTAGTGTCTGTCCAAACCTTTCAGACCAAAAGGGTGTAACTTTTGGTTTGTGGTCTCATCTCTCAGTGTCTCTCATTTCAATAACACACAGAAGCTCAGAAAGTTCTGCTGGAAAGGGAAGAAACGGTCCCTCATCCCTGTTTCCCAAGTTGCTCTATTTTAGACACATTCAAAGGCACGAGAATAGAAGGCATTTGGTGTGGTGATCCTCTAGTTGCTGGACAATACTGATTGATTAGAGACCTGAAGACTATTTATAAAACCATACTTTAAACTAAGAAATATGTCAGCAAATACAGCTTCAAGCTTGAATGAAATTTGATCTTGAAGTTAAATAAGAAGTGATTCTTGTGATGAATAAATTCAGTTTTTTGAACTTTAATGCATCCAAAGCCAGCTGAGAGCCATGATTGAGATTTTCTCCTCCACCAAACCCTCCATGAATGTCTCCACCTTTGGCCAGATGCTGTGTTTGTTTCCAGGGACACAGTCCTGATAGCCAGCCCTCAAGGGGTTCCTGACCCTGGGGTGACAAGCACGACAGTCACCTAACACAGATCTGCGTCCTGAGGACTGTGAACATATGTACAACAAGCATATGGGGGCCTGGAGAAAGACTGGGGAGGGGTTGGAGATGGCAAAGAGGTGTTGGAAGCTGTTTTCAAGATGAAATAAGGCATGGCCTGAATCTTGAAGGTCAGGGAGGAGTTAGCCTCATGGGCACGATTAAGGATGGGCATGTTGAGGCAGGGAGAGTGCAGAAAACACAACTGTGTAAGAGAAGAGCAGGGGGTTGAAGAGAGAAGAGGTTGAAGCTAGGGGGGCTTCCATACAAAGTCAGCTTAAGGAGTTTTAACATTTTCTTCTGCAGGCACTGCAGTGACTAAAAAGTTTAAGCACAGACATGATGTGGGCCAATTTGTGGTTTAGAATTACCTGCATGTATGTTATTTATTGCAAATAATAGGTGGCCCATGTGATACAAAAATAAGAGGACAGTTAGGCCAACCTGGTCCTTTTGAGGAAGACTTATCCGTTGAAGCACCTTGAAAACCTTAAGTGGTTTATTCTTTCAATGTAGGAGTTGTGGATTAAGATGTGCTTCTAGAAAAAAAGTTTCCTTTATGTTCCCATGTGCAACAGTGAAATTCACTCCACTAGCTCTCCAATTGCTCCTTGCCCCTTGGTAAGTGGAAATCAGTAAAACTTTATTTTGAGTAGAGGTTAAAAAGAGACTATAAAAGCTTGGGTGGAAATATTTACACATTTTCATTACAGAAATTAGAATTGAGAATATTCTCTGGCTAGCAGAATTTATATACTACTTACGTGTAGAGAAAAGTTTTCTCAATTAAAAATATTATGGTCTATTGAGATGCCTTGAAGATGCTAATGCTTTAAGACTTATTAACCACAAAAAGTGACTTTGAAGAAGACTGCTGGCAGTTTTATAAAAAAGATAAAAGGTAATACCAAAACCAAATTGAAGAAAGTATATTTTTCAGACAAAAATATTAGTGGCATGACATTCAAGAGAGAGCTAGCTAAGAAACTAATTAGAGCAAGGGGCTATGCACCAAGAATAATTCTACTTATGTTACTTTCCAGCACTCAGATAATCAATATGAGGAAGTTTTCAAGTTTGACTCCACAAGTATGTATTAATTATTATTTTAAAAAGTTTATTTTTGAAAACAGTTCTTGAACTATTTTGTAGATCCATCAAAATAGTTAACACCAATGCTAGTCAATAAAAAATAGTTCAAAATGACATAACTTTAATTGTTTCAATGCCCATTTCCCTCCAAAAGTGTCCCAGGTGGGGTAATAAATTGCTTTGAATTCTTTTTACTTTTTGTACTAGTTAGGCTTAGGTTTCCAGGTTTTGTTGTTTTTCCCAATGGCAGCGGCCTCAGCAAGGGATTGGCTTCTGTTTCTCTTTTTTGTAAAGTCTGGGGCCGACTGTCCAGGGCCTGCATGCAAGTCTTGCCCCTTCTGTCTGACTCATCCAGTGTAAGGAGTTCCCACTGCCAGGTCTGGCTGTTCCAGCCTCAGCCCCACAGGAAATCGGCAGTCAGCCAGAAGGAAGGCAGACGGAAAAGAAAGATGGGCCATTTGCCAGTTGTCTTTACGGAAAATTTCAGAAATTGTCTCATCACAATTCATCTTTTGTTACCTTGGCCAGAATTTAGTCACAGAAGTGTGCTTAGCTGCAAAGGAGGCTGGGAAATCCAGAACTGGGCATGGCTGGTGACGGATCAAGGTTAAAATGAGGGATGTAGGGGCACCTGGGTGGCCCAGTTAGTTGAGTGTCCGACTTCTGATTTTGGCTCAGGTCATGATCCCAGGGTCATGGGATCGAGTCCTATGTCAAGCTCTACACTGAGTGTGGAGCCTGCTTAAGATTCTCTCTCTTTTTCCCTCTCCCCTCTCCCCTGCTTGCATGCACTCTCTCTCTCTAAAATAAAACATAAAATAATAAAATAAAATAAAATAAAATAAAATAAAATAAAACAAGGAATCTATTACTCTGAAAGGACAGTACATAACAGCAGTCCCCAGCACACACCCTCCCTGCAAACCCATGCCGCCCTCCACCAACCCCACCGGCTGACTGGTTTGGTTAGAGAACACTCTTGTCTGTGCTTTGTAAGTATGCCAAAGACAGGTCCTTAATACCTCAGGCCTGAATTAGTGTTCCTCATAACATTTCCTTGAATCTCTCCTTTCATTTGAAGATTCATGCAAATTTTGGTATTATTCTATAATATTTCTGTATTTGGTTTAAAATATAAATTACGTTAGGGTTTGTTAGGGTAGAAAAAACAAACACTCTAGGAAAATGCACCTATTTTGTCTGTGTACACATAACTCTGGCTTGAGGAGAAACTGTTTCTCTAACCTTGGATGGCTCAGCTATCCAAAGGGTATTTGCATTTTAACAGGGCTCTTCAAATTCTAAAGAAACACATTTATTCTGGTGGAACTGAGGTGACTAGGAAGGTACTGTGGACACGTTGTGGGGGGGGGCTCCCCAGCCCTCTACTCAGACCTCCCAGATAGACATCCCTTGGCCATGAATTTTGTCTGTGTCTGCGACTGGTCCGGGGTTTTGATAGACAAGGGATTTACTTCTTTAATTCACTGTTAAAAAAAAAAAAAAAGCAGAGGCAAACTAAAGTTCTAAACGAGGAGGCCTGGAAACCACGTGTTCTCTATGCGTTGTTCGTGTCAATATTTAGAATTCCTGTGTCAATTATTTGGAACTTCAGTATGAGCCATACGCCCCTTGCATCCATCCACTAATTATTATCACACTTAGCCACAGCATGCACAACCTTCCTAGAAAGGAAACTGTACAATAATTATAAGGCAGCATGTCTAACATCCTCATGTTGCGAGGCCAAGATTAAATCTTTAACTAACGCTTTAGTTCCCATTAGAACGTAATAGATACGCTATAGAGATATCTATCTGGAATTCTGAATGTGGGTGGGAAATAATTATTCATTCAAAGAGTTTCGATCATATGCCCACATGTGCCACTCCTGTGCTGAACACTGAGGATAGATCAGCGACCCAGAGTGAGTGTGGATGTCAGCCCGGTCATAGACCAGACACTCACGTGAGATTTAATGAATTAATTGTAATACATGCTATGAAGGAAAAATACAGCCTGTTGAAAGACTGCATAATAAAGATACCTAAGTTACTCTGAAGGTCTGGCAGGCCTTCCAAAAGAGCCCCACCCACAGGATGACAAACTTGGGGAACGGTGTTTTCAGGGCAAATGGATTGCCTGTGCAGAGGCCTCTGAGCTGAAAAGATCTTGAGTTATTAAAAGAACTTCACATAGGCCACCTTAAGGAATTATTGAAGGGTTTAAGCAGAGAGATGATGTAGTTAGATGAGCCTTATCCAAAGACCCTGGGGGTTGGTGACATTGGCTTGGGTTGGAGGGCAAATGGCTCAGGTGGAGTGGAGGCTGGAACTGGAAGTAAAGACAGGTAGGTGGAGATGTAAGGAAGGATACAGGACATAAAAGTGACAGGGCTTGCACGTGGATCAGATGTGGGTGTGCCGGGGGGTGAGGGGAACCTGAGAGGGGACAAGTGGCACTGTAGGTGGTGGCACCAAGTACTGCAATGGGGGTCACGGGGGAAGAGAAGGAAGGGCAGACTTGAGGGGAAGCTCATGAGTTTGTAGGATTTAAGAGGTCAGTAAACGCAACCCTTCATCTGACAGTGGCAGTTACTCAGGCCCAGAAATAAGAAAATGTCTCCATCTGGGGTGGCCTTTCTCCTTCAAGTGTGAGCCAGGGACCAGCAGCATGGGCTTTGACTGGAAGTTTGTTGGAAATGCAAAATCTCGGGCCCTCCCAGAATTACTGAACTATGTTTTAACAGGATTCCTCAAGTGATCTGTATAAATAAGATTTGAGAAGCACTACTCTAAGGAGCTCACTACATTGCAGAGGCGGATTAGTACTAAAGTAAACATATGATTTGTAATAACTTTTCTTGTTTGTATTAAACTTTTTCTGTCTACGTGGGTTAGGAGAGATGCCCAAGTTAAAAAAGTTAGGTTGAGGGCTGCCATAATTTAGGGATACTTTATTTAATGGACAAAGGGCTCCTAATGCTTTACCTGTAATATTAAGGAAGGAAGGAGGGAAGGCAGAGAAGGAAGGAAGGGAAAAGAGAGAGAGAGAAGGAGAGAGAGGGAACAGGTAAGACCTTCAAAGGCCACGTATGCAATGGATTGTTCACAATGTGAATTTGGGATGAGAAAGAACTGGCCCAGTCCACTGAGCATTACATATTGTGGACACATGCTTCAATATATTCTTAAAAAGGGAATCAAAACTCCCAAATTCCTTTTTCTTTCATGAGTTTCTTTTTAAGGAAAGGATATCGGTAATGATTGTGGATTTCTAAACATTGCTCACATAACCAGCACTATAAAAACTCCTCAGCAAGATAGTTCCTTTTGTGTTTGCTATTTGCTAAACCCCACTGGGCAGAAATTCCAGCTCGCACTGTGCCACGTGGCAGTGTGCCGAGCACATTGTTGGTGCTCAAGTCTCAAACCTCAGCACAGGTGTAGAGTTCAGAAATGATGCATAGCAGTGTATGGCATCTAGTGTTGTGTGACGAATTACTGCAAAACTTAATGGCTTAACACAACAAACATTTCTAGTCTCATAGCTTCTGTGGATTAGTAATCTGAGTTGGACTTCACTAGGTGCCTCTGGCGCAAATCTCTCATGAAGTTGCTGTGAATCTGTTGGCTGGGGCTGAGGTCAGGTCTGTGGGGGCCACCTTCTCTGAAGCCCACCCAGGTGTTTGCTGGCAGCCCTCAGTCCCTTGCCATGTGGGCCTTTCCATGAGGCTGCTGCCTCATTTCCCCAGGGCAAGCCATGCATGAGAAAGAAGATAGATAAGGCAGAAGGCAAAATCTTTTTATAACCGAATCCCAGCCTGGTCACCTGATCATTGCTGTCATTCTGTCTTTAGAAACAACTCATTAAGTCTAGCCCACACTCAGGGGGAGAGGAGCTGCACAGGGTGTCGCTATGTGAAGGTGGGCGTTCCAAGGGACCTGTTAGAGGCTGCCTACCACACAGAGCTATTTTCTCCTTAATTTATATTCTTATCAGAGCGATATGATACTTAAAGCTTCTTTTCCAATGAATCATTTTTTCTTTTTTAAAAAAATGTTTATTCATTTTTGAAAGGGATCTTTTTAACAGATGGGATGTGCTCCCATCTGTTAGCACAGAGCCCAACATGGGGCTTGAACCCATGAACTGTGAGATCATGACCTGAGCTGACAAGTGTCAAGCACTCAACTGACTGAGCCACCTAAGGCACTCCATGAATCTTTTTTTCTGAGCAGCCCAGGGTGTTGGGTTTTCACCCCAAATGTTCCAAGGAGAGACCTGGTTTACTGCTTTTTGCCGGTGAATAAGACAGGACCAGAAAGCCTGCTGAGGAGATCTGAAAGGGCTAGGAAGGAAGGGATGGGCGACTGTCCTGGCTGGCAGGCCTCTGCTGCTCTGCTGGCCACCTCTCACATTCCAGGACCTTGCATGCAATAGGGAAAAGGTCTTCTCCTGTCCATTTCTTCCCTCCTCTCTGCCTTCATAGTTGAGTACATTCTAAACTAGGCCGATCTTTTTAAGATCCCTTTTTAAGGCAGATCCCTTACTCCCTTCTTTGCATTTCTGAAAGCCCAACTCAAAGTACCAGCTCTGCAGCAGGGCTCATACCCTACCCCATGCTCCTCTAGACCTTCATGACTGACAGCCTGCATATGCCTCCCCTGGGCAGGGTGCTAAGCACTCCAGTGTAGGCAAAAGGGACCTGTTCCCTGCCATTAAAGACCTCACAGTTCATTTGGAGAGACAGATACTAATCAAATGACCACATGAATAAATGTACAACTGCTACAGAAGAAGTGGACCAACAATGCAGAGACCCAAGCCAGGCTGGGGGTTTGCACAAGGACTCCGAAGGGACATTTATGCAGAGTCTTAGGAGGGGAGCAGAATTGGCTGGGTGTGGCAGAGAGGAGAAGTCATTGAGTGGAGGCAAGCCCAGGACAATGTTAAGCGTGGCCCTTCTGAAAACGGAAAGAAGGCCTGGGAGCCTGGGATGAAGATCCAGTGGCAGGGGCAGGGGAGAGCAGCACACGGAACATAGGCTGTGACACAGAGGTGGGGCACATCATTTAGTGTGTGTTATGGAGAGACAAATGTGGACGACTGAAGCAGCCCATAGCTCAAAGCCAGCTTGGGTGTAGAATATGGGATTCCCAGCTTCCCAGGAAGGTGACAGATCTCAGAAGATTTAGGCCCCCTGGGACTTTTTGGGCCAATTCAGGAAGGGAAGTGGACAGTCTTTACACCTGAGCTCCTCCCCTACTCCCCTCCCCCATCACTGTCCCCTCTCTCCAGAGCTGAAAACTCCTCCTGGACCACCCCATGGAGTCCTCCCTCAGCCCCTGGTTGTGCCTCTTCTTCTTGTCCCTCATTCCAGCCTCTGCCTTGATCAGAGTTTCCTGCCATTGTCAGCTTTCTGTTTTGTGAACACACTGAGCTTATGCCCACCTCAGGACCTCTGCACTTGCAGCTCTCCCTCTTTGGAATAATCCAACTTCTACTCCAAATGCCCCTTCTCAGAGCAGGACCAAGGATGTAATTTGTGGGGTTCAGTGCAAAATGAAAATGTGGGTCCCTTGGTTTTAAAAGCAGGAAACAAGCTTGTACCTTTCTTCTTATGGTCTCTTCTTTGACCGTCATGGGGTTTTTATTTGCTATTTAATGTCATGCTTCCTTGGGCATGAAGAAAGTTGTAGGCCAAGTGCAGACCCTCACAGGCTCCTGGGGGTCACGCTTAACGTCGCGCCTCCTTGCGCTGGTGCCACAGCCCTTGCTGGGCACAGACCCTGAGAAACCATCCTCGAGCATATGCTCCATTACCCATCAGACGCCACTTACAAAACACAGAGCTAAAGATAGAATTACCAAGAATTTTAATATGGCAACTGCAGGGTATTAATTTCAGAGTGGGGAGGCCCCTTTGAACATAGGGTCCTATGTGACTGCATTGTCTCAGGGACCTGCTCAGATCCCGGATCTAAAATAGCACCATTCCATACACACTGTGCAAGGCACACCATATCGGATCACCCTATTTTATGTCTCTTATAGCAATATTATGTTCCAAAAGTATCCCTTTAATCTGTTTTCTCTTTTTGTTGTCTGCCTCCATCACGAGAATGTAAACTTTACAAAAGCTTGTCCTAATTATCTCCATGCCTAGTGTGGGAGCTGGCACATGTAAGACCTTCAATAAATATTTGTTGATTGAATAAATAAATGTAAAAGGGAATTTATTGTGCATAGTTTTAAGTAAACTTGCTGTTTCTCCTAGCTCATGCAAACTGGCAACAAGACAGAACCTTCTAGCTAATCATTTCTCAGTCCTTTATTTGGAGTTACTGGTCAAAACCTGGATGTTCCTGCCCACATCATGTCCATGTAAAGACAGGTCCAGTCTACCTTTGCCTTGAAACTTGTTCCTGAATTCCTCTGGCCCCTGGGTGTTTTCTCTTTCTGTTGCCTTCTCCTGGCCTCAGTGCTGACAGAAGGGCACAGGGAAGCCTGGTCTTCACAGTGACCTGTTGTTTCTTTGTTCATCTATGCCACGGCTGGCCTTCCTGGCACTCCCATCCTCCCCTTCTTGGTCTCTCTGCCCACAACCTAGGAGGCTCTACCGCCTGGGGCGCCCATCCAGTCACTGTGACGACAATCACCTCCCATGTTGCTGAGCAATTGCCACTCATCTACAATTAGCCTGGATTTTTGGAAAGCTCCCTAGTGTACCAAGATCTCCTGTTCCTACTGAATATAGGCAGTAATTCATCAAGATGAATTCTAAGCAGCTTAAACTATAGCTTTTAAAAATTATATATTTAGTGCATTATTTCTGACAAGTGTGCCATTAATGGAACCCTGAAAGTTTTCTTAGTTATGTAGAGAGTTTTATACTAAAAAATAATGCAGCATGAAAACTACCAGAAGGGTGGAGAGAAAAGTGTCTACACTGTAGTTATAAATGATTTCAAACAGCTCTATTTCATATATGAGATGAAAAAATATAGAAATGAAATAATCCTCTATTTTTAAAAGCAACCTTGGATCTTATTTTTTTTCTAATAAAAATAGCAATATTTTGGGCAAATTCCCACATGTGGTGTGTATGTGTATGTGTTTCAATTTAAAATGTGGTTTAGGTCTTTTTCTGTGGGCTACTCAATTTGACCAGACATATGAAACCAAACTATTTATTGCATGCATAAATATGATTTTTTCCTGCTTTTTTAATGGAATAAATATTAATGGCTAATCTTTCTGGAGCAATTTTCCCCTCTGAACAAAACATAAGAGTGGACATGTGCGATGAAGCATTTTTTTTAAAGTAAGTCTTTCCACAAACCAGCATCTGGCTTTGTTGATTTTCTGTATTGTTTTTTTTCTATTACTTTGATTTCCATTTTTATCTATATTCTTTCCTTTCTTTTCCTTTCTTTTCCTTTGTCCTTCCTAATCTAGCTTCTTAAGGTAGACGGTTAAATCACTGATTTTAAACATTTTTCTTTTCTAATATAGGCATTTAAAAGAACACATTTCTCTCTAAGGATTGTTTTTGCTGCATCTACATACAAATTTTGACATGCTGAGTTTTTATTATTCAGTGCGAATACTTTCTAGGTCTCTGATGACTCTTTCCTTTAAAAAAACTATTTGTTATTTAGAAATGTGTCATTAATCTCTAAATACTTGGATGTTTTCTAGCAATCTTTGCTAAAAGCATCATATTATTGATCTCTGATTTAATTCCATTGTGGTCAGATTTCAGTCCGATGCCATTTATGGATACTTGCTTTAGCATGACATATGCATCTTTAATGAGCCTCCAGAGCACTTTTTGTTTTCAAATCTCACTTCAAATTTCTCTCTCCTCTTTAAACTTAGCATGGAGTCTAGCTAGAGTGAACATGTATGCCCAACAGATAATGCCAATGTGGGCTCTATTTCTGTTGGAAAGATGTTTATTTTGCAATTAACAAAGATTGGTGGGCTTCCCCTTAAAATGTTGACTCCAGGGCACAGATTTCAAATATCTCTCCTGAAATCAAGTAATGAATATAAGAAAAATGTGGTCATTTCTGTGGTTTCCAGTGAGTTACCTTTGACAAGCAAGAGACATCCAGTGGGTTGCAGCCTAGTACAAAGTGTAGGATTTGTCACTATCATTCAGTATTTAAGTGTCCATGTCATTGTCCTATCATGGTTTCTAATTCATTGACATCCCACAGTGCCCTCACAGTCTTGAGTATGGCAGATACTCAAGAAATTCTACTTCAGGGGCGCCTGGGTGGCTCAGTCGGTTAAGCGGCCGACTTCGGCTCAGGTCATGATCTCGCGGTCCATGAGTTCGAGCCCCGCATCAGGCTCTATGCTGACAGCTCAGAGCCTGGAGCCTGTTTCAGATTCTGTGTCTCCCTCTCTCTGACCCTCCCCCGTTCATGCTCTGTCTCTCTCTGTCTCAAAAATAAATAAACATTAAAAAAAATTTAAAAAAAAAGAAATTCTACTTCATTGAATGATGAATAGGTAAGGAGTATCCTCTAGCAGTGAAATGGTGACACTGAGAAAACAAATTTATGAAAATGGACATCCCCATTAGACACTGGACTGAAATCTTTAATGAAATTAATGAATTGGATGTTGCCAAAACACTCAAGTCGTTGTTAAGTAATACTGCAGCTTCTCTGAAAGTATAAAGTCTTCATTAAAAATCACAACTATTGGACTCTAAAATCAAGCCCCAAAACTTTAACATGAACATAGTGAGGAGCTTTATTTATCAATTAAGAAGTAAAGGGTTGAATATAGCATCACAGTATAACATAACAAAAGGCAGAGTTGATGACAGGTGAAGGCAGAGGAGAGAGGTAGTTTTCTCTCTTAAAGGCTGGCTGGTATATTTACATTTGTTGGTGGATTAAAGAAATGTCTGCAAGACAATTTTATCCTTGTGATTAAATTTAATCTTGTATGGAGAATGGTGTGCCAATTATATTTTTATGGTTTTGTTTACCAGATTCCAAAAGAATGTGTTGATTCAGTACATTTAATTTTCAAATCAATGAGTATCATGTACCCAGATTTGCTGAATGTTTGACTCTTTCTGCTAATAACTGGTTATTCTGGTGTTGCACTGTGCCTAGTATAATATCTGATACATAGTAGATGCTCAGTACATATTCTTGGATTTAATTGATTTTTCATACAACTGGAATGGGAAACAAAGTAAAGCCTTGCTGTCATGAATGTTCATTTTTATTTAAGTGGGATTGACTTAGACTTAGAATCAATAGCTAAAGAACTAAAGAAGATCCTTTTCTTTCTTCTATATCAACCCCCATTTCAACAACACTCCTGTTCCATTCAACCTTGCTCATGACTTTGTAAAACTGACTTTCACTTTTCACTCCTCTTGGATGTGAGGGCATTTTTTGTTTTTAGAACCCTGACTGATGAGGCGGACTTGGGCTTTGCTAGGTGTTAAGTCTGGTTCCCTGGAAGGAGACTCTGAGAGAACATTTGCGAGCAGAAGGTTTATTGGGAAATCCTTTGACAAAGAAGCAAGGGAAGCAGGATGGGGCAGAGGGTGAAGGTACTGTGACACAGGTGCAACCAAGGTCTCAGCCAGTCCTACCAGACTCTGGATCTGGGCTTGTTCAGTGTTGTCTGAGGTCAAGGCTAGGGAGCCAGGCTTCTGCACCCCTGTCATGGATGCAAGCTGCCCTTGGAGAGGGGCGGGGGTGGTGGTAGTGATGCTTTGGATGATTGGACAGGACAAATCCCTATTGCCAAAAGCCATTCCCAGAGAGCAGGTGAGCTGTGAGTCTTCAGGCAGCAGTGATTCTGGCAGCTATGGGACCATGGTCTCCATTCTAAAGGGTAGCGGGCCACAGCGCCCGCTGCAGCTCGTGGGTATAAGGTGAAGCAGGGGCAAGAGAGGCGAGGAGGGATTCAAGGGGGTGTGCATAATGACAAATCCTAGATTCTAGGTTCTAAAGAGAGGTGTGAGAAAGGGACGGTGAAGGCAGACCAGTGGACTGTAAGCCCTGGTGGAGTCCTGGAGCAACAACACTACACCTGCCAGCACTGGACCTTAGGGGTTCCTAGCGCCGGAAACGCAGACCACAGGTTTCCGAGCTGGTGCCGGTGAGTGCGGAACACAGGACGCGAGGGAACCAGGAGCGTCATCTACAATGACAGTAAACTCACTCAAAAGGTTGGTTTAAAACCACAGGAAAATACTTCAAAAAAAAAAAAAAGATTCAAATGTCTTTTATTGTCCTTTTTTGGTATTTGAAAGAAAAAAACATTAAAAAGTGTGTGGAGGAAGATAAATACATGTTTTGTTTAAAACAAGACCACCAGTTGAGTCAGATTTTAGTTCCTAAATGAGATTTCTTAGGATCCAGGAGCCCTTTTCCACTCTCAAGCTGTGGCCTTTTTTCCTCTTTGGGAGCTGCTGCAGCCACCTCGGACCTCTCGGAGTTGTAGAGTTGTAAACCAGTCTGTCCAGATACTCCTCTCTGCTCCGTTTCACTGCCCTTCTCCTTGGGAGGTTCATTCGTAACCATCTGCACATGGCTCTACCGTTCTCTGCTGCCTCGCTTGGGGCCAGCTGTGGCTGCCAGATGTCTGACCTCCTCTCAGGGAGAGAGCTGGGGTCACCTCTTCTGCCTGGAGGCTTTCAGCTTTTGTGTCATTCTCTGAACCTGGTCTTGGCTTCCAGCTACTAGGAGAAAGCCAACTTTGATCATGCTTGGCTTACAGAACACCATTAGAAGTTGGAAAGTGCTATAAATTTTATTTTGGACAGAGCATTTTAAAGGCTAATGAATGAAATTGAATGCATAGAATTTTGTTCTCTCTCTTTTTGTAGATTTCTGAAAAAAAAATTCCACTCTTTGCTCATACTTAACATCTAGCTATCTAGATTCCCCACTCTTGGTGTCTGTTTCTGCTGGTCCCATTTCTGGGTCTGACTCAAATTTCTTTCCCCATGTTGATTTTTTTTCACCATGCAAGTAATCACTATTTTGAATAATCTACTCTTTTCTCCTCTCTTCCTCCTCTTCTCCCTTCTTGCAATATAGTATCTTTATTTTTCTAATACCCTTTCCTGAACAATTCTCAACTTAGAGATAATTCCCTCTGTGGTGCTTCATTGGTCTTTAGCCTCATAGTTAAGGCTTTTTTGTCAAATTAGTCTTAGAATACCTTTGTGGCGTTTCAAAAAGGCTGCTGAAGCAGTTTTGCTATTGTGGTTAGGGACCTTTAGGTGGTCCGAGGCTACTGCTTGAATTTTGTGAGATGGTTTCTAATTCATTAAGTTGGAACATTTTAAAGCATTTAAGTTTGGTTTGTACATGGAATTCATGTTGCTTGGTCCAAGTATTATGGTTCCCCATGACTCTAGGGACATTAGTTGGACGGTCATCTATCTCTGCTTTCTCAACATCATTGTCAGCCATAGATTACTGAGTTTCCTCATCATATGGGTCAACAGGAGGATCTTCCCCTAATAGCACATAACATGCCCTAATCACTACTATTGTCAAAACCTGGCATGAATGCTTCAGCAGTGTAGAAAGTGAACTTTTGTCGCTACAATTCCAGGACATCTTTTGCAAGTAGAGTTTTGAGCGTCTATGTTTTCCTTAATTATTATCCAGTTAATTATTCTTATCCAGTTAATTAAAAATATAAAGTATTTCTCTGATTATTATCCAGTTGATTAAAAATGCAAAGTATTTCTCTGATTATAAAGTGAATAGGTGTTAATTGCAGAAAAATTAGAAAATGATGAAAAGTGTAAAGAAAAAAATAAATTGACCTTTGATTGCACTGATTACAGAGAATCACTGTTGATCCCGAGGCAATTGCTTTCCAATTTTTTTTTTCTTTTCGTATTACCAAAGTGGGACCAAAAGAGATATATAGCATGTAAACTTTAATTCTTTTCATATTATGGACAGTTTCCCATATCATTAAATGTAAGATAATTTTTAAATGACAGCGGTTAGTTATAATTTAACATTTCTGATTTGTCCTATATATTGGCTGTTTTGAATGTTTTATCATCACAAATTATGTTGCCATAAACACTGAACACTCCAGTAGAAGTGTTATTATTATTGGGTCATATTATGGTATTTTGCAATCTGACAAAAGCTTGTAAGATGAAGGCAAAATTTCAAAATCAAATTTATGAAGATTTTACGATCTTAAAAGAGATTTCATTATTGTTTTGGATGAACAATTGGGTGAAGTCTCCCTTTCATTTCTTCTTTTTTGTAGTTTATAACATCATTACAAAGATCTGCATGTGGAATGTTCATCCCCACCATTTTATTGGTGCCAAATGGGGCACAGTGAGTGAGGACTTGAGGAGGGGCTCTATATCCTCACCAAGCTAAAACCACCAGTTTAATCAGTGTGTCACAGTGGTCACGTGCTTTACTGAAAGCCAGAGAAGACTGTCGACCTCAAATTTGCCTGGACTTGTATTGTCTGACCCTGCAGTCTATAGCCCTGTCATCCAAATCCTAAGCCACCACTCTTCTCTCATGTCTATAAATCTATTTGTCACCACCATTTCTCAGCTCTGCATTTGTTGGACCAGAAGTTAAAGACAGAGCTCCTCATTTCCTGTGGCCATTAAGATCTCTCTGCTCTTCATTCAAGGAGTGACCCCAGGGTGATCATTTTTTACTCCCTACCTTAATGCATCCTCATTCTTGTGCAACTCAGTGTATTTCTTCTAGGATGTCATCTCTTCTTCTGAAACAGTTAACTATTCTCTCTCTCTCATACTCTCCTTTCTCATTGGATAGTAAATTATGTTATGTGATGATTATTAGTTTACCTGCCATGCATTCCTCATTAGAGACTACCTATTTATCCTGATATTCCCTCTGTCTTCCCAGAACTTGCCAGAGTGTGTGTAATACGAGGTGCCCAAATATTGATTAAAAGTATGAATGAGTGCTAAGCTTTCCTAGCTGCCTACTTGTGTATAACTCATGGGATATTTAGAGGGGAATAGACCGTATTGAAGACTATTGTGTGTATGGTGAACAGAAGCTTTTTTTTTCTTTCAGATGGCTTGTACCTTTCCAATGTATTAAGAGCAAATGGAAAGGTTTCACTAGGTTTTTAGCCTTTTACTCATAGGCTCTTGAACTTTTATAAGACTGTTTTTTATCCATAGAACTTTGGCTTATTTGCCACCATGGAAGCATCCCAAACTGGACCATTCTGCTCTCAAATTCATGAGAATTGATGGGAACACTTAACTGGATTTATTCCACTTGGTTATCTCCTAGTCTTTCTATTGTGTCTCTGCACTCCTCTTGCTTTTTAAACTCTGTAAATATACAGTATTTTATAAATGTGCCCATGGATAGTGTGTATATAAGAGGAGCTCTCATGATATGAAAAAGATGAACCAAGAAAAGACTCAAATAATTACTATTAATCTTTTACATTAGCTGGGATTTCAAATTCCACAACAAACACTGCTTCCCCTTCAGCATACATACTGGCCCTTTACAAAGGAATGAAATTTTGTTGAAACTTTGGGTCTTTGTGATAACCAAAAAAAATACAAGAGTATATTTCCTATACATCAAATCTTTTAGGGAGAAAATTAGCAAGTGGAAATATTTAAGGTAAATTAATTGGTTTTCTAACTGAGAAAAGTAGAATGGTATCTCTTCATATTGGACTATAATTAATTGACCAGTAGTTCTTAGAATATTTATTTTGTTTTGGAATATCCAAGTTGCAAAATTAGGAAGAAAGATTTTGCTACTGAGGACATTTCAAACATGTAAGCATGTTTTAAATTGGTTAAATAAAAGCATGTAGAAGTTAAAGGATTCGTTTTTATGCATCCATTTTAGTCTAATTGTCAGTATTGCCTTTTTAGATTTATAATATTGCTGAGCAAAAACACTTGGGTCATGCATTTTAAAACGGCCTCTGCAATTTTGACCCAGCTAACCAAATATCTGGGGATACACAAGAGTTAGTGAACTAGAACACTTCAACTGGCACAGGCATACTGACACGCAGGTCAGGTACAAAATTATACATAGTATTCAAAACCTGCTAAAGAACCTGATGTTTCTATATAAAATTATTATAAACAAATAAAGCATAAGGCAATGTGAGGCTTGTATTTTAGCTGGAGTCCAAAGAAATAATATTCTCTAGCTATGAGGCTAATGCTGCTTTGTTTAGTTTTAATTTTTGAAAAGCCCTGTGTTTAAAAAATAATTTACTTTTGTTGAAGTTTGATCATTAGTATAACAATTAGGCAGCTGCTAATAATCAGTTCTCTTTCTGGGGGTCTCAGAGGAAATGAACAGTTTTCTTGTTCAGCATTCTTGAAATAAAAATTGCAGGTCAGGTAGAACTTTCTGGGTCACTGTATTCCTTCTGTGACTTGGGGGAGGAGAAGAAGGAGGTGAGAAAATAGTGCTTATTTTACACTAATTGCTCTTCCCATTCCTTGAACACTCTGATGAGCTAACAAGATTCCCAAAAGAAGCTTGGGCTTTGGCTCAAGACCACTCACGACCCACCATTCAGTCCACTCTCTGCACCCCTAAGACAGATGGCACAGTGATGTGTTCCACCTATAGCTTCATTGCAAACCATAAGTGCACAAACCATGCTCACTCTCACGTGAACCAAGCAGCCACATCTACGTGTGCATGGACACCACTGTTCTCAAAACTGGCTCTGTGCATTGACCCCTGGGGCTGGTTGGTTGATCTGTGGCACAGCGGAGATTGCCATGGTGGGGGAGTGCTTGTACTAGTTCCGTGGCTGGGTGAGGCATGATCTGGCTGGGGCTGTTGCCACTCCCCATCAAAGAGAAAGAAGGTTGTCACTGCCATTCTTTCTACTGCCTGCAACCTTAGATTTTAGGGACTAGTGACTGTGGAGACTGCTGGCGTGCCCTCCAATAAAGATGTCCCTGGGTCATCTCCCCATGGGCTGATTAGGGCTTTATCATCCCGTGATAGAGGGGGAGAGCACCCACTGATCATGGCTGATAGACTTTCGCCTCATCCAACCACGAGCTGCTTAGTGATAAAGCTGCATGCATCCCCAAACCTTCCTATAGACAGGTGGTTGTGCCAGGAAGGGCTGAGCAAGGTTGCTGCCTGTTAATTTAGTGGCTTTGTTTGCACGTTTCCTGTACAGATAAGTTAAGCATATATGTCAGATATATAGTGTATTTGATCCTTCATGTTCAGTTGATAGTGGGTCTAAATGTCTCATTTCTTCTCTTATATTAGAGCGTGTGTTCTTGATTTACCAAATGCTTGAGACCTTGCTGTGTAGTATGAGATGGAGTGCTAAGCACTGAGTAGAAGCATCATGGTCCCCCCATACACAACTAATTAGAAATGGTTATTGAGTTTTATCAAATGTGTCTTTTTTACATTTTTTTATTAAAAATTTTTTTTTAACGTTTATTTATTTTTGAGACAGAGAGAGACAGAGCATGAATGGGGGAGGGTCAGAGAGAGGGAGACACAGAATCTGAAACAGGCTCCAGGCTCTGAGCTGTCAGCACAGAGCCCGATGCAGGGCTCGAACTCACGGACCGCGAGATCATGACCTGAGCCGAAGTCGGCCGCCCAACCGACTGAGCCACCCAGGCGCCCCTCGAATGTGTCTTTAGGAGGCTGACACTGTATTATGCTTTCCCTAATTTCTTGGTATGATATGCTATATTGAGAGCTTTTTTATGTTGAGTCATTCCAGAATGGTGTATACCAAGGGAGTCATAGTATGTACAGTGGCCCTTGAACAACATGGATTTGAACTCTGCAGGTCCACTTAGAGACGGATTTTTTTTAATGTAGTACTGAAAATGTATGTTCTTTTCCTTACAGTTTTCCTAACATTTTCTTTTCTCTAGCTTACTTTACTGTAAGAATGCAGTATATAATACATGTAACATACAAACGATGTGTTGACTATATTATCAGTAAGGCTTTCAGTCAACAGTAGGCTATTAGCAGTTCAGTTTTGGGGGAATCCAAAATTATAGGTGGATTATCAACTGAGTGGAAGGTTGGCATCTGTAAGCCCCACATTGTTCAAGGGTCAACTGTAATTATTTTATATGCTGCTGGATTCTATTTGCAAATATTTTATTTAGAATTTCTGTGTTTATACTAATTTGAAAATATTTTATTTAGAACTTATATTCATGAGTGAAATTAGTCTGTAGTATTTGTCCATCTTTATCAGATTTTGGTATTATGGCGGTCTTAGACTTCAAAATGAACGGAGGAACTTTTCTGCTGACCTAGAGTAGCAGAGCAATGATCTGTTGTCATAAATCATTTCCTGAACTTCAACCTCACCTCTGCAAAATGAAAATCACAGACTTCTTTTTCTATGTTTCAGAATTGCTATGAAGATCAAATGTAACGGAAATGTTTTGCAAATTAAAGCACGCTGTGCAAATGTTAATTATTATCATTCTAACCCAAAGGTTGAACTTGTCTGTGTATTTATAGCTGCATTGCCTTCAAATATCTTTTCCTCATCCTTTCTCTTTTATGTACTTTGCAGGTTTTTGTCTAATTGACTTGGAAATCCACTATGATTAAGAACTCAGTTTGAATTTTTTTGAATGTTTTTATTTTAGACAGACAGCGCAAACACACACACACAATGGGGGAGAGGCAGAGAAAGAGAGAGAGAGTATACTAAGCAGGCTCTACACTCAGCACGGAGCCCATTGCCAGGCTAGATCTCACCATGGTGAAATCATGACCTGAGCCGAAATCAAGAGTTGGAAGGTTAACCAACTGAGCCAACCCAGGCGCCCCAGAACTCATTTTAATCTTTGGTTCTGGCTGTACTAATTTTATGACCTTTCATCTAAACACTGAATATTTTCAGACTCAGTTTCTTTTTTTCTTAATTTTTTTAATGTTGCATATTTTTGAGAGAGAGAGAGAAGGAGAGAGAGAGAAAGAAAGGGAGAGAGACTGCATGAGCAGGGGAGGGGCAGAGAGAGAAGGGGACACAGAATCCAAAGCAAGCTCCAGGCTCTGAGCTGTCAGCACAGAGCCTGACGTGGGGCTTGAACTCATGAACCGTGAGATTATGACCTAAGCCGAAGTCAGATGTTTAACCGACCAGGTGCCCCAAACCTCAGTTTCTTTATGCAATAAGGATAATAGAACATTATTCCATGGGCTGTTGTGGGGGTAAACCTACTTCAACCACTCTTTAAAGTTTACTCATGGGGTATCTGGGTGACTCAGTGGGTTAAGTGTCAGATTCTTGATTTCAGCTCAAGCCCCACATCCAGCTCTGCACTGACAGTGAAGAACCTACTTGGGATTCTCTGTCCACCACTCTCTCTCCCCTTTCCCTGTTTTCTCTCTCTCTCACAAAAAAAAAAAAAAATTAAAGTATACACATAAAAAGCATATCTTGGTGTCTGGCACAAAAGAAGCCTGAAATAAGTGTTAGCTATTATTACTATTATTAATAATACTACGTTTAGAGATCGACTCTGAATTCTTTGGAAGAGCTGGGTTGGACTTATGAAGCAGTTTGACTCACTGAGAAGCTTGTTACTATCCTGCTGTTAGTAGGTGAAAAGGATTTCAATTCAAGTTCTTCCCTGAAATGACATTTTAAAATTTATTATTATTATTTTTAAAATTTTTAAAAATGTTTATCTATTTTTTTGAAAGAGAGAGCACAAGCAGGGAGGGTCAAGAGAGATGGAGACACAGAATCTGAAGCAGGCTCCAGGCTCTGAGCTGCCAGCACAGAGCCTGACACAGGGCTTGAACCCACAAACCGTGAGATCATGACCTGAGCTGAAGTCTGGCGCTTAACCAACTGAGCCACCCAGGCGCCCCAAAATGACATTTAAAAAAAATATTTATTTTAGAGAGAGAGAGAATGTGGGGGGGGGGGGCAGAGAGAGAGGGGAACAGAGGATCTGAAGCAGGCTCTGTGCTGCCAGCAGACAGCCTGACGCAGGGCTTGAACTCACAAACTGGAAGATCATGACGTGAGCTGAAGTCAGATGCTTACCTGACTAAGCCACTCAGGTGCCCCACCCTAGATGGCATTCTGATACACACTAAATAATTTGGCTTTTTGTTTTTGTTTGTGTTTTTGTTTTTGTAAATCTTCACTTTAGCTACTGCAAATTGTGTGACCACATGCACATTTGGGGAAGAACTAGGTGATTTTCCACTATTTTGGTGCTCTGGGATTTGAAATGCAAAAGCACATATTTGGAACTGTGTTATTTTATTACATTTGGATAACACCCCAGATTGTATGCAACCCTGTTGAAAGATGGGGGAAAGAAGAAATCTTGAGAAGTTTTTTTTCCCCCAACTATACATCCCTTCTGCCAATCACTCCTGACTGGTTGTATTTATGACTCAGATGTCCCCAAAGCAGGGCCCGACAGGATGGAAGAAGAAGCAATCTGAGGGTGGTTGCTTCTTTCCAGAGGTCACTCCTACCCTCAGGTTCAGATGGGTAAGATCTGGACACACAGCATGCCATGGAGAGTTGGTTTTCCTGAAAAACTTGAGAGAGGAATTTATTTGTATTCCCCAAACAAACCTGAGGACATGTCCACTCAGTGTGCTGTCTGAGGAGCTGACTGCAAAGAACAAGCCTAAACCTTTAAGATGGTTTTTCTTAGTGAGAGTTTTACCTTAGTCTCAGCCATTGTGGTTATTTCTTCGTTCATAACAAGTCACCAGTGTTCTGAGTTGCAGCGTTGACTGCGAACCTTGTTTTTGTTCATTCACCAGAGTGGAAAATCATAGGGTTCATGTAATTAGCAGTCTAGAAAAATATCAACAAACAGATGTGTCTTCTGTGGCCAGAAAATTTTGAGCCTAGGAGACCACCCTGAGGAGTAAGTGACATCTCGGGGGACATGGTGTGCAGAAATGCTTGACTGTGCAGCAGTTCATAGGGACAGAGGGGATTGTGGCCACATAATTGCTGTTTTTCTCCAACATTTTATTTAGACTTAGGAAGGCTATTTTAATGTGGCTATAACACCAACCAAATGATGGATCTGCATGGTTTCCATCAAAAGTAGCTAAAAATATGTATATTTTTGACAAAGTGACAAAGATACCTCTTGTAACTGTTCCCCTACCCAACCCTACCCCAACCTTCATGTCTGACTTAATTTAGTATGTTTTGAGGTATTTTGCTATCACTTTGGTGGCATAAGTAAGGTATTCAGTTTGCAAAACTCTTATGAACATTACTCATTGTCAGTGGTGTGCTGGCACCAGCTTATACTGGTTTGTACCAGCTCATGAGGGCTGGCAACACACTCAGTGGCACCATGTTGGTAACTTGAAATGGGCCATGGTAGGAGTGTTTATACCATGGACATCAGCAGATGCTACCAATCATCTCTCCAGAATGCTGGCTGTTCGACACTTCCCAACACTCTGCCTCGAATCACTACTCTTTCAATGTTTGAGCAATTGAAACAGAGTTGTGTTTTAAAACTTACTTCATGGACTTCACAATCCATGAAGATACCTTCTACGACTGGTCCTTCTTGGAAAAGGGGAATTTCATTCTGTAGTGAATGTTTGGCTCCATGTGGAGCCAATATATTTTCTTTTTATTTAAGTTTTTCAGGGTTTGGTTTTCTATTGCTACAATCCAAACAACATTCATTGGCATCATGACGAATCTGCCAAGTAATTTCTTCCTGATATCGTAAGAAGTATTGTATTAACCCTGCTGCTAGCCTAAGGAAATCACTTCTAGGTCTCCATAACCTGGAGTGACATAGTATACTTTACCCATTTTATAAGGGGCTAAAGGCATTTCTTAGATAGTATCATTTATTCATAAACATCTATTGCTCCTAATTTGAACACAAATAAAAAGAGTCTGGAGAATCTCAAATGAAGAACTCTTCATTTAATTTGCTGCCTCAATCTTTAGAAACAGGATGTGGTTCCAGGAAAAAAAGAACATTTGGACAATTCTATAATTCATCAGTGGTGGACACTCATGACAAACACTCTTATGATATTTGAACAGATTCCTCTAAGCCAAGGAAGAACATAGTCTTTCTGCCATTGCCCAAATTCGTGTGTCATTCAGCCTCATGGGGAAAACGCCCTTCTTTGATCTACAGAGGACACTGTGTTAGTGTAACCACAGTGTAATTCCCTACATTCTCCTTATTGGGCAAGAAAGATGAGGCTAATCCACTTGGATTCATGCCTTTCCCAAATCTCAGATTTGTCAGCATGTGGTGTGGCCTTGTACAGTACCTGGAACAGGGCAGGTTCTCAGTAAGTGTGCTGAATGAATGGCCAACAATGACCTTAATAAACAAGTAAATCACCTGGTACTGCGAGGCACGCAGGATACAAAAATAACTTGTTTATATTAGTCCACCTACTTAGGTACATTCTGAAATATTAGTAAATATTTGTTTCAGCTTTAAAAGAATAAAGATCTGTTAGAACACAGGCTTTTTCTTTAATTGAAAATTTTATTCACATATTGAAAAAAGGGTTTTTGATACTTTTATTAGTACATTTATTAGTCAACTATTTCCCTGAAGTTGTAATTTTGCCTATTTCTCTTGTTACAGGAAACAGGTGAGGTTCTTAACTCATTGTTGCTGAAATAAATGCACTTAGCATTTCCCCTTCTCTCCCGAATCCCAATCTGGACTCTCTCCTGTGACTAATTATGCTCACTTAATGACTCAATCAGCTGGTTTAATTGCATAGCAGAGTTAGCTTTAAAAGAGAGCTGGTGGCTTTATCTATTAAATCACAGTAATCACAGTGATCAGAGTGCTGTTGAGGTCAAGGTAGTGAGGTAAAACCTGAACAAGGCAAGTAGTTTTATGCAAAGCAAAACAAGAAAAATTTCACTATATCCTAATCAGTCACAGAAAGTGACCTCAAACCTGGCAAGTCTAGTGGGTTTTTGTTTTGTTTTGTTTTGTTTGGTTTGGTTTTTGTCACAAGTAGACAGGGCAAGATAGTCCAAGCCCATTGTTGTGTCTCCCTGATAAGGCTTGTGAATGGCATCTGAAACTGCAGAATGGGGACATTTTATGTTGCAAGAAGCCACTGGTGAAACCCAAGGTAACAAAACAGGTCCTTTGAATTTCCTTTTTGCAAAGAGTTCATTCTGTTAGGTCTTTACGTTTGTCTTTGCACTAGAAAACCAACAAAGTCCTTGGAATCCAAAAGTATCCACCCAGTGGCCTACAGATGAAATAGTTACTAAAAGAGCAATATAGCAGTCAATTCAATAACAGAATAGGCCAGAGATACCCAAACTTTTTTAGTTCAAGGCTCCTTTAATGTCACAGTAACTTTTTCATGGCACTCTAGGCCAAAAGAAATAACAAATAATTCCATTTATGGAGTCCAAACACCTTAAGATATTTATGTCCTAACAACTTAGTAACTGTTTGAAAAAATAAAACACATACATTAAAAAAATATTTTATTTCATTCTTTAATAACCGCAGTTACTACTGGGGTGTGTGTGGCTATTGATACTGCATAACTTCTCAGACTTTGGAATTAGATTGGCCATCACCCTCTCATTTCCTCCTCCACATTGGTTTTCATGCAATACTGGCTTTTAATCATAGAAACCACAAAAAACCCAGTTTTGCAAAGATATGGCACCATCAAAAGGATGTCAAGTGTCTCCACATTTTCTTCAAAAATCTAACATATTCTGTTATGTCCTTTGGTGTTCACGGTAGCCTTGATACATAATGTGAGAACCATGGATACAATCAATAGTAATAAACACCCTTGGTTCATCATTAACAGTGACAACTTTTATTATACTTCAGCAGTTATTTTGAAAACTGCATAATGTGTTTCATTGTGATTTTGTTTGAAGTTTAAATGTTTTGATCATCTGTAATACTTGTCTAGCAAAGAATTTCCTCATTGGTAAGGAGGGTCAAGACAAGTAGTTGTCTGTCTCCTATAGTTTTGAGAATACCACCATATTTAAGCATGTATGGGTCAATTTTTGTCATAATTGTTCATGCTTTTCATAAAAGGATATATAGGAAAGTTGTTGAATTGAGTTGAACTGGCAACTAAACTAGATGGGTCCAAAAGAATTTGAGTAGCTGGATAAGGAAAGTAGTAAGAAGTAAAGCAATAAGATATAGGATGAACTAGCCTTTCAATGGAAAGATTGGAAATCCACATTCATCCTTGAAGACCCAGCTCATAGATAATCTTCCCTGAGAAGCTTCCTGACTCACTGTTACTAGGAGGAACTATTCCGTGTTGACCTCTATCGCACTATTGACCACACTGTTCTATGACTGCTGGCTCATACACTAGCCTCACCCACTCCATCCGGAGCTCTTCGTCTTTGTTATTCAAGAACCAAGAACAACACTTAACCATGAAAGAATAGATAAATCACAGCATTAATAATAAAAGCTATAAGAGTTGGGGGAGAAAAGTACTGATAAGAAACAATATTGCTAAGAAAAATTATAGAGGGTATAGGAAACATAGGAATTCATAAGAAAGCAAAGGGGAAGAGGAGCTTGGGGGAGGCATTGTAGGTAATCAAAACAGTAAGTGTGAATTTCAGCAGGTATGGATAGAAGTGGAATATTTGAAAATATATGAGAAGTTCTGAGGGGTTGAGAGGGCAGTGGATGTCTGGAAATGGTAGGAGTTGAGAATGGAGAGGCAGGTCTGGGCTTGAACATTAACAGCCTTTGACTGTTGTGAAGAGTGTGGGTTTAATCCATCAGACAAGCGGAGCCAATAGGGGATTCCAAGCAGGGCAGTGGAATAATCAGACCTGTGTTGGAAATAGAGTGCTCAGGCTGTGGGGTTGGGAAGTGAATAAAGGCATGCAGATCAGTTAAATGACTTTTCGAATAGCCGAGAAAGGAAAGGAGGCGGATGTCCTTCATAGGGCCTGGGTCTCTGACTCCATGGCCTTCCTCAGCCTTTTATGTGAAATGTGTTGATATGACATGACAGAGACATTTTCAAACTTTTCATCTTGAAATAATTTTAGACTTACAGAAAAGTTATAAAAATAGTAGGTATGGTCCTATAGAGTATTCACCCAGTTTTTCTTAAAGTAAACATCTTACAAATCCATAGTACAGCTCTAAACCCAGGAAATTAATGTTGACAAAATACCAGTAACTGATCTACACACCTCATTCGATTTTGTTTTTTCCCCATTAATGTTCTTTTTGTGTTCCAGGATCCCACACTGTATTTAACTTTCACGTCTCCTTATCTCTTCCAATCTGGGCCAGTTCCTCATCTTTCCTTATGTTTCATGATCTTGACACTTCAGAAGACAATTGGCCAGCTGTTTTGAAAAAACTCTCTCAGTTTGGGTTTATGTAATATTTCCTCATGATTAGTTTGCTGTTATATGTTTTTGGCAGGAATACAGAAGGATGTTGTGCCTTTCTCAGTGCATAGTATCAGGAAGTACATGATACTGATATGTCTTATTATTGGTGATGACTGATGAACAATTGGTGAATATCATGGTGAACATTTTAGAAAATCTTGGTTTTGAGCCTCTCTCCTGTCTTCTCTACAAATTTAGATCCTTTATTGCTTTTATTCATCACTTCATAAAAACGTTCCATGAATTCTTTGGTATAAATTGGTCTCTCTGGAGGCACCCGGATGGCTTAGTCGGTTAAGCATCTGAACCTTGACCTCAGCTCAGGTCATGATCTCGCAGTTCAATGGTTTAAGCCACACATTGGGCTCTGTGCTGATGGCACAGAGCCTGCATGGGATTAGCTCTCTCTTTCTCTCTGCCCCTCACCTGCTTGTGCTCTCTCTATCTCAAAATAAATAAACCTACAAAAATAATAAAGTTTAAAAAAAGTAAAAAAATAAAGTGGTCTTTCTGTTCTCAAACAGCAGTCATGTTACTGCTGACTTCCCAGTAGAACCCTTCTTTTCTTCCTCTTAGTAATAGACTACCCCAAAGTGCAGCTGAGTATGTGGCTGTCCAGCCGGGGATTATGTTTTCTGATTCCCATGAAACTAGGTGTGACTTTAGACCAAAGTGAGGCCAATGGAATGTGAGTAGAGATGACTCCTGCTCATTAGAGATAAGGGCTTTTTCCCCTAGACTGCCTCTGGGAGCCATCACCACCCATGCAGACTAGAGCTGCCACCTCTGTCCCTGACTAAACCACAGGACAAGGATGGCAGAGCTGCTCTGGGACTGTTTCATCAAAGAAATAATACCACTGTATTTGAGGTCTTTTCTGTCACAGCAGCTAGCCTATTCTCCATCACAGGTACATAGAGTTAAGAGAGCACAGCCAAGAGGATAGGTGTATTTTTTCTTCATATGTTAGCCTTGTTTATATAGATATGTTGCTTGGGGGGAGGGAGCTAAAATTGCATCATATATTCCTTATTATTTTCCAGAGGCATATTCCATAGCTTATGGATGTGAGTGTTCCAGGCTATTGCATTCTTTTATGGAGGTGGGAAATATGACAAGCTGTCAGAGAATTCTTCTGTTTCAGCTAGGTGTAGGTTTGCAAATAGTAACATATGGGTTGCTACTCCCGTCTTCTAAACACAAGACAGACATTGCTAATTGATCCCATTACTCTGCTCCTGACTTGAGATACAGCATCATAATCTTTCTCAAATAAAATGCCAGCAGCTGCTACTTTTCTATTGCAATTGATTCAAAATATGGCTCTTGTTTGCCATCCTGGAACTAGAATTTTCATAGAAATAGTTAACCTTATCAAGTAGAATATCAAGTTTTCTCCATGAACAATTCTGTCATTTTATTATAATTGGAGAGACTATTTTAAGTATAGATCAGGTGGTAACTAAATACATAAAAGATTTTCCTTATCTTTTTCCTTCACATTTAAAGGGAAGAAACATCTCTCACCACTTTTCTTCACTTTTTAATTCCCCTGAGGCTGGGTTTACCATTCACCTGTGGCTATCTAATACTCATAATTGTTTTCCTGTCTCTCTCTCTCTCTCTCTTCCTGGGCTAGGAGTTTCTGCAGAAAAAGGATACTGTGTGACCACTGTGGTGTCCTTGGAGCCTGGGTACAGAGTGGACAACTGTCAACAGAGGTCCCATTACACCGGAATAGCAAACTCCCAGATCTCGCTCTTAATGAAAGATTCTCATCAAATGAACTGGGGCATGGAGGTGCCAACTTGCCCTCTGCCTCCACGGTTGTGGATGTGTGGAGAAGGGAACGTGGGGAGTCACACACTAGCAGTTGGAGCTTTCACATTTCATTGGTCAAAGCAAGTCACATGACCACTCCTCACTTCAAAGAGGCTTCCAACTTACAGTGAGGTAGAAGAGAGATGCGAAATAAGATATTTGTGAAAAATCCTAACGACTACCACGTATCCAGGAAGTTGTTGGAAATGAATGCAGTCACGTCTGGCTTTTGCTTAACAACTGGGATGAGAACCTCAGAGACCACACTTTTCCCTCCCTACAGCTTGAAAAAAGCCAGAACAGAGAGACAGTTACACCAAACAGTACAGCTACAGGTCAGCAATATGAATTCCCATCATTATCTTTGTGTCCCCAATCAGAAAGGAATATATTTTCTTTTTAAAAAGGAGCATCAGAAAAAACTTGAAATTTTCAGAAGGGATTACACGTATTCTTAAAACACTTCAGCAGTGTATCTCCCACAATTGTTTCAGATGAACTAATTTCAGTGAAAAATATCTCTTTTCTTCTTATAGAAATCCAAACCTACTTATTTATTTATTATTTTTTTAAGTTTTTTTTTAAGTTTATGTATTTATTTTGGGAGAGAGAGCACAAGTAGGGGAGGGCAGAGAGAGAAGGAGAGAGAGAGAATCCCAGGCAGGCTCTGCACTGTCAGCGCAGAGCCTGATAAGGGCTTGAACTCACAAACCATGAGATCATGACCTAGGCCAAAATCAGGAGTTGGATGCTTAACCAACTGGGCCACCCAGCCACCCCTGGAACTTTACTTTTAAAACATATTTATACTGAGCATAATGACATTTTATTCATTAAATTCAGAACACTAAATATTAAATATTCATTAAAGAGCCAGTGTTCTTTTCTCCCATGCTGCAACACCAAACCTAGAGCATATGGGTGTCCAATAAAAATTTGGTGTTGAGTTGGTTTTTCCCTCTTTAACTTTTAACTTGGAGAAAACTCTCTCCTTTCTTTGTTTCTTTCTCTGTTGGCCAGAAAGACATTCTGAGACTATGGAGAGTTAATTTAATCCTTTTAGCACTTTAAAAAGATTTGCTAAATTTTTTACATCCTGATTTTCAGTGTTAAATGTAATAATGGTGCAAGTACTTATTTTAATTTCGATTTATTTTCACTAGTGTTTTCACTCATTGTCATTATGGTTTGGCTTGAGAAAAAAGATGAAAAGATCCCGCGTACTAGAATTTCTCAAACATGAAAGGCCGTTGCTTTGTTGAAAATCCTGTTTCTCATCACCATCCTCCTTTGGACCCAAGGAGGATGTGGTGCATCCCCATCACAAGTTTGTTCTGTAGCATGATGTGGGCAATAATGGACTGGGAACAGGCTGTGGGTAAATACCAACCTCCATGGCATGATATACAAGGCCTTACATAATCTGACCCCTCCCTACTTTCCCAGTCTTGCCTCCCACTGTTCTCTCTTTTCCAGAGTAGAATAATAAATGTCCCGTGGGTAGAGATTGTGCCTATTTCATTTAGCATCAAATCCCTAAAACCAACCACAGGAGGACTTAATAAACACCTGTTGGGTGAAGGACCCTGCTGTAGTCTGGGCATATGACTTGCTCTTTCCTACTATCATGGCTTCCCTCAAGCTGTTCCCTAACTTGGCAAAATCCCCACCCTTCTTTCAAGGCTTGGCTCAGCCATCACCTCCCTTGTGCACCTCCTTCAACCCAGCAAGCAAAAGTGATCGTTTCTTTATTTCTGTGATGCCATGAACATGTCCCCAGGATGTGTTATTGTTCTATACCTGCCCGTCTCACTTACTGAATATACAACACCTGAACAGTAGGATATTGTCCTATTTATTTCCTTTTACCAGAACCTAGTTAAAGTGTCTGGCATAAACCCTTTGTATTTAGGATTTGTTGGTTATAGCAGTATACCCTCATTCACACAGGTCTTAGTTAGAATCATACAACCAAAGACTAATGTTTATACAGACATCTAATGAATGCTTGCTGACATGAAATGAGAAGCAAGCATAAGATCCAGTGAACCTATATTTCAGATCTCAGGACCAATGTGATCGCTCCAGATCTCTGTTGCTGCGATGAAGCCTGTGCCCAAGTTTCAAGGTGACCATCAACTCTACCATTGGGGGAGATGCTCCTTCCCACTTTTACTGTTTTTTTCCATATAGAGGGTGCACAGTTAGTGTAGGCTCCTGGTCTCTTTCTGCCACTTTATTTACTCCGTCCAGGGACATACAGGGACTTACTTTTTTTTTTTTAATTTATTTTTTAATTTATTTTGAGAGAGAAATGGAGAGAGCAAGCAGGTGAGAGACAGAGAGAGAGGGAGAGACAGAATCCCAAGCAGACTCCAATCTGTCAGCACAGAGCCTGATGCAGGGCTCAAACTCACAGACCATGAGATTATGACCTGAGCTGAAGTCAAGAGCCGGACACTTAACCGATTGAGACACCCAGGCACCCCAAGGACTTACCTTTTTGATAAAGCTGAGAGGAATACATTGGGATTGCTCATTTCAGCCCCTCTCTTTTCTTTTAGATGCGCACAGAAGTATGTGTTTTCCTGTGCTCCTCCATGTCATAAGTTTCACCACGTTGGGAGCCCCCTGTCATCCAGTGCTTTCTTTGGCTGGATGATGATGCTTACCTAATTCTGGGGTTCACAGCATAAGCCCATGAGCATATAAGTCCTGAAGCTGCATCCCCCCCTCATCAGCTTTATCAGAAGGAATGTGAAGTTCCAGTCCCCGGCTCACACACATTGGGTGGTGGGGCATGGGGATTATTTTTTCTCTATTGGTTTAAGCTCAGGTTGGGGAGAGGGCTGCTATTTATTGTTTCTCCTCAAAAGACCCAAACAGCTTCCATGGTGTGACAGGGGGGTTCCAGGAGACAAGACTGAATCCATGATCCACCTCAGATTTGCTCAGAGCCCACCCTGCTGCCAGCTCTGGGCAGTCCAAGCATAACGTGGGTGGAGGTGAGGGTGGGAAGTCCTCTGAGGATCTCACTCTTGGGTGTGCTTCATTTTTAACTGATTACTGGTAGCTCACCACACAAGTATGCCCTGCCACAGGCAATAGTTCAAGCCTCAAAACTATTTCTTTCTTCTCCCTTCCGTTCAAGAACTAAGACTTCTATTCCTTCCAAAACTCCTAAGAAAAAAATCTGATCCATTTATTCATACTTAGGAATTAGAGTCCAAAGAAGTCAATTAGATGGATGATTATGCCCGGGGATGCCTATACTTTAAACATCTAGAAGGCGGAAATACATTAATCCAAAAGATTCAAACTGAAGAAATAAGCTGGTGTCCAGCTGGGAGCATTTCTTTCCTCACGTAATCTCTGGGCTTTCCATGTGGTCTCTCCAGTGGCCTCCCCAGCATGGTGACTTTGGGGTAGTTGGGCTGTTTACATGGCAGCTCAGGGCTCCAAGAGCAAATGCCTCATGCTACATGTACATCCTAAGCTGGCACAGGCTCTGTCTGGGTAGGAGCTGCAAAGCTTCTTATGCCATAACCTCAGAAGTCCCATAACATCACTGCTGCTGCATTCTGTCAGTCCAGCAGTTTACTGAAACCAGCCCAGATTCAAAGAGGGGATAATTAGACTCCAACCCTCCATGTATTAATCAAGTGCCTACTTAAAATGATTAAAGCCTTGGAAAATGGCTTCTAAAAATTAAAACATATGGAACATTAAATATAGCTGAATTAGATTTCCAATCCTTAAGAAGTATCATTCTGATTTATTATCATTTTCTATAAAGTCAGCCACTAGTAAGTAAGGCACTCTATTGTTCCACTTAAATTAGATATAGGGGTGCCTTCGTGGCTCAGTCAGTTAAGAATCCGACTCTTGATTTTGGCTCAGGTCATGATCTCATGGTTTGTGGGTTCAAGCCCAGTGTTGGGCTCTGCACTGACAGTGCAGAACCTGCTTGAGATTCTCTCTCTCCCTCTCCCTCCCCCACCTTTCAAAAAAGAAAAAAAATTAGTTATATCCATGGGACTTTCTTTGGCCAAAAAATAAAAAATAAATAAAATAAAATAAAATAAAATAAAACGTAAATGTGACATGTCATTTCCAAGCAAAAGCTTTAAGAACCAATACATGATTTTCCATTTCCTTTTTTCCTACCCCCAGCGACTGTGGAAATGTGTATGGGATGGCGGCATCACCAACCTGGGTCCCTGAGGGATTACGATGGGCCAGGTCACCCACCAATTTAGGATGTATATGTAGCATTAGCAAGAAACAATTCACTGTTGCTGAAGCCCCTGAGACCACGAGGGTCATTGTCACCGCAGTGCGACCTAGACTGATCCTGACTGATACATGGTTATTCTTCAGAATCACAATCTTTCAAAAACACCTATCTTCTTGAAGCTCTGAGTCTGACATTTTTGAAAACATCTCACATCTCATGTCCATGTTCTCTTAAGTAGTTGTCTAGAGAGTTCAGTTGTTTGTTTATAACAAGCATAGGCTTTTTTATCTTGAATTTGAAGGGGAACAAATAGCTCACTGTCCCATATCCAAGACAGAAGAACTGTCTTCTGTTTCTCCTGCAATTTGTCAATGAATTGAACACACAGCTACCACCTGGAAAGCATTTTTGCTGCAAGTGGATGAAAACTCCCCAATCCATGGTTTAATTTTAGTTTTGGGAACTGAGAGAATACAGAGAACCACTGAGAACAAGTCCTCATCTGGCACTTTCAACCCGTATTTCCCTATTTTAATGGTCTATGTGTGCCTGGAGGTGTCCTGTCCTCTGAGGACAGGTCTACTAATATGTAACCTGGACCAGGACAGGCCTGTGATTTTCTTCCATGATAATGAACATTTTTCATGTGTGACAGCAGGTTCACCCATTTGAAATTTTCATGGTTCCTGGAACCTTTTCTCCTTAGGATCACATCTGCTACGCTCATTTACAGTTGTACTCCCCATCAGAATGCAAACTCTGTGAGGGCAGGGCTCTTTCTGTCTCATAGCACTGAGTACAGTGCTGGCCCAGAACATGGACACTGTTGTCAAATGAATGACTGAAGCCACCATCTTTTTAGCAGCAAGGTCTTATGATACCTGGCAGAGCTGTCGTAGGTCACAGAGACAACACCCAACCAAAGACTGAGAGTTATTACAGACAATTAAGTATTTTGTTGTTGTTAAATACTTAAAAAACCATTTACTGTAGAGCAATCTTTAAAAATGTTTTCATTACTACATTTACATTATTTGGTCATTTGCATTCAGACCATTTCTGTAGCATTTAGGAAGTAATATGGACATAAATTTATTTTCTTATTTTGATCTTCTACCCAGTACTTATTTCCTGAAAAATGTTGAGAAAGAAGAACTTCCTATACCCTTCTGGGTCCATGCCCTGAACTCCATATGTGAATAAAGATACTCTGGTCTTTGACCTACAGGGTCCCATACCCTCTCTGTCCCAGGGTGTTTCTGTCTATCCTGCTGGAGGTAAAGGGAGGGAGGATCCTATCAGCAAATAGATGGCTTTAATAACAAATTATAATATTTACTCCATCTGCCAAGCTTGTCCACTCTGTTGTGCCTGGCACCTTATGTGAGCCCTATAGGTTGGTGGTTGGTGGCTGTGATGGACACCTAATGTCTTTGTCAGTCCAACTCTTTTTCCCTTTCTTCAGAGAAGTGCTGCTTTCACTTCTCCAGCTTGTCGGTTCAAGTGAGGGCTTCCAAGTTTTTACTCAATGCCATTTCTTGGGCTAAAGAAGTCCCCTGACCAACTTTTCATCAATCCTAGTGCTCCGCTCTCACACATCTGGCCATAGCTGATTGACTACCTGATCTAGTTTTGACCAATCAGTGCCCTTCCCTGGCAGTTTTTTAAGTGCAGCTGTGGAAAAGGGTTGGACCACTCTCTGATGGTGATGCTGAGGGATAAAAGGTATAGCAGAGCCTGGAAGACATATATATTACCAAGTAGAGAAGGCCAACCTGAATGATTTAAGGTAAAATGCAGAAAGAAGCAGAAAAGAGAGGGAGAGTGCAAGAATCTTGTCAGGGTTCACCCCATATTCTAGTTTTTTTGAGCCCCAGCTCTTTCTCTGTCTGATGACTGGGTTGTTCAACTCTCCTGCAGAGTCTGTGAGATAAATTCTGCATTCTTCCTGAGCTAAACTGGTTCCTGTGGCTTATGACCAAAGGATCTGACCAATCCAGTGGTTTCCTTTGACTTCCCCATCCCCATCAACTCCCTTTCTCAGGATATGTGATCAAGAATATCTGAGAATTTCTAAGTTTTGAAATAAAAGTTCTCGCCCATGTGATATTATAAGGGAATAATGAACAAAACCATTGTGGAAAGTCCCTCAGGTTCATGATGAATGGGTCACTGTTTCCTCCCTCTCTCCTCCTGTTGCCCAAGTAATGCAGAGTTACTTAGGACAATTTGTCTTCTCCTAAACGGGAGGAAAGTTTCTCAGGCCAACTTATGACTCCACTATATCTATATACTTAAAATGTGTGCATGTCTGGTGCCCAAGGATTTGGGGATATTTTGCTACCCTCCTTTGGTATACAACTCTTTTTATGTTAAAGAACTTTTAAAAATGGAAACATCCATAGTTCTTAGGATAATGCTGTACACTTTGTGGTCACCTCTTGGTGTCTGTCTGCTTATCAAACAACTAAGAAATCTCTACCTCTTGTGGATTTTTAGAAAGTTCTTACTCGATACCTGTGCATCCCTCCTTTCCTGACGTGAACCTGCCAGAGGACTGAGACTATGGCCTCACTCTTGTCTTACCATCATACTCATTGGCCTGAGCAAGGCATACAATGACTCAGATTAGGCTTCAAACCAATCAGCAGCAGGACTGAGAGAAATCTGGTCATCTTGTCCTTTGGGCAGGTTTTGGTGGGAATTGGTAATGGGGTGAAATTCAATTTGTGTCACAGAACCACCATGCCTGAATTTTTTGGAAGATGACATAGTTAACTGCAGGTGGGGGCAGCTCAATTCAATGTAAGGTCAAAGTTGACACTGTACAAGTGTTCATTTGGCTAAGAAGCTGCTGACTATATTCATAAGAACGTTTTCCTTTCAATATGAGAATGATTATATCCCCACTTTTGTTTTTCTCTCTTTCTTTAATTTCTATTTTTTTCCTACTTTCATGCTCTTATGTTGGAGGTTTTATGTTCTTTAAATTTTTTTTAATGTTTATTTGTTTTTGAGAGAGAGACACAGAGTGTGAGCAGAGACAGAGAGAGAGGGATACAGAATCCAAAGCAGTCTCCGGGCTCTGAGCTGTCAGCCCAGAGCCTGACGCGGGGCTCAAACTCACAAACAATGAGATCATGACCTGAACTGAAGTTGGATGCTCAACTGACTGAGCCACCCAGGTGCCTCAGAGGTTTTATATTCTTATAAGCCAACTGAAATCTTTCTTGGAACAAGGCAAGTGAACATAGATATACATATGTGAGTGTTTTTACAAAATAAGTACCAATCAATATTCCTTGTGGGCTTCAGGACTGAAAAAAAGGGAAGGGATTGAGATCCAAGCTGGGAGGATTTGGTGGGACATGGAGAGGTCTGTGCTCTCTAAGAGATAAATTCATGAGCAACCTTAAGAACAATGATTTGTGTTGTCCCCAATTATTTGTGATTCTTGTCTAGGACACACATGCTCAAGGTCATGTGTGGCTTCTTAGTTTTTTGAGATGAAGTCATTCATATCCTTTCTGACCAAATCCATGTGCCAGGGGTACAGATAGGAAGACACAGTCCTGCCTTCAAAGAGCTCATGGTCAAACAGCAGAAACATACATAAAACAGATCATCACAATAAAGTGTGATGTATACAATAATAGAGATGGGCAAAGAATTATGGGATCCCAGAGGATGCTAAAAGGATGATATAAGAAAGACATGATACAAACACACACACACACACACACGCACACACACACACACACGCACACACACACACACACGCTAGAATATTACACAGTTATAAAAAAATGAGATCTTGCATTTGTGACATGGATGGACCTAGAGGGCATAATGCTAAGTGGCATAAGTCAGACAGAGAAAGACAAATACTATGTTATTTCACTCATATGTAGAATATAAAAAAATAAAACAAGTGGATAAACAAACAAAAAACAGAAATAGACCCGTAAATACAAAGAACAAACTGATGGGTGCCAGAGGGAGGGAGGGTGGAGGGATGGGCAAAATGGGTGAAGAGGAGAGGGAGATATAGGCTTCCAGTTATGGAATGAGTAAGTCACAGGAATATAAAGTACAGCATAGGGAATATAGTCAATGACCTTGTAAAATCGCATCATATGGTGACAGATGGTGGCTACATTTGCGGCGAGCCTAGCATAATGTACAGGGAAATTAAATCACTATGTTGTATACCTAAAACTAATGTAACATGTTGAGTACACTCAAAAAAAAAAAAAAGAAAGAAGAAAAGAAAGGCTCTGTGATAAGTGGAGAGGGTTTAAGCTTAGGGTCTAAGTGCATTGGTTTTAACAGTATACTCTTAAAAAATTTTTGTTGAAGTTTATTTACTTTTGAGACAGAGAGGGGGGGGGAGTACAAGCAGGGGAGGGGCAGAGAGGGGGAGACCCAAAATCTGAAATAGTCTCCAGGGTCTCAGCTGTCCACACAGAGCCCTATGCAAGGCTTGAACTCATGAACCATGAGCTCATGACGTGAGCCGGTCTGATGCTTAATCGAATGAGCCACCCAGGCGCGCTTTACAAGTAATACAAGTCCATTCTCCTCAGGGCAAATAACTATCATCTTAAACACTGCAAGCCTCTTCCCGTAAACCTGTTGTCTGAGACACAAGCTGAAGATGCTACCATCTGAGGAAGAGCATTGAAGAGCAGCATACAGCAGCACACACCTTTCTCAGCACACAAGGCATTAAAAAAGAGAGGGCAATAAAGCTTGTGTTGTCTAAAAAAGGAGAGGGAAAAAGAGAGGAACAGGGAGGGAGGGCAGCCAGGAAGAAACCCAGGTGACAGGAAGCTCAGAGAAAGGGATGTTGAGAGGTAACAGTGAGGACACAGATGAAAGCGATGCTGGCTTTATCTCTCAGGGGTGTGATGCTTGTGATGCTCAGCCAGGGTGGTGGCCTGGTGCAGTAGCACAGGTTGCTTATTGCACCAGTGCACTCAGCCAAGAGGGAAAAGCGGCTGAACCAGAGCCTGCACCCTGAGCCATGTGCCTCCATGCGGGGCTGACTCTGCTGGTGGGAAGGAAAGGCAGTTTTCTAAATTATATAGAAGATTTATTAAGCAGTGGCCTTGAGTACAACCCTCTCCACCCATATGTTTCTGCCTTTAAATGAGTGCTAGCCTTGGCTTTCATAGCTATTTAAACAAAAATTTCATACTATGCTTTTTAAAAACAATGTTTGTTACATGGCTTTAACATCATAAAAGCAACGCATAATCTTCAAAGCATGGTGTGGTGGAAAGTGTGGCGTTTGGAGTTGAACAGATGTTACTTCGCATCTTGGTTCTCTCATTAACTGCTCTGTCGTCTTGGACGAGGTGGCCAATCTCTCTGTACCTAAGTCTGCCTACCTGTACAAGAGGGATCAAACTGACCTTGACTTCTGTCCTGGGGATGAGAGACCATATCCACAAATGGTTTATCATTGGGCCTGGCACACATGTGCCCTATAAACAGGAGATATTATTACATGAAATCTGGAAATTATAGGAGGAAGATGGGGGGAGCAAGGATTATGCTTCATCTTTCTACCCAGTCACAGCCAACTTTAATATGTTAACATATTTTCTTTTAGTCTTTTCTCTGTGCATTGTTGTCTCTGGTACAGAGTTGAGATCACAGTACGTGTGTGTTGTGCTGTTTTTGTTACAGTATAAGCCATGGCATTTTCCTATATTCTTAGAAACACATCACAAATGTCATTTTTAATTGTTGCATAGTGGGCATCCTGTGGCTATACAGACTTTACTTAACCAATCCCCGATTGTTGGCCCTTTGAGCTGTTTCCAGTTTTGGGTTTTTTTTTTCACAATTATAAATCCCATGCCTACTTTTAACTGCTTACAGGTTGCCAACCCCTTAGCATGCTGTTGTGTGGAAAGAATGCAGGATAATTTACAATCCAAGCACTAGACCAATGTTCAGATTATAAATTTGCCCGAGAAAGGCAGGGGATAAGTAGCTAAAAGCCCAATGATCCTTCTGTGGCTGACCCAGAAGATGAGATCTTCCAGGTGATGAACAAAGAACCGAATCAACGATGCAGGTGGAAATGAGAAGCATTAACAGGACATTCAGCTCAAATTTTTACGGTGACGAATGCCGTGTCTGCAGAGCTGAGAGAGTCGCTGAACAAACTCTTAGAGCAAATGAAGTAAATCACAGGTAAGCCCTGACCAGGGCACACCCACAGGCGGTTTCATACATGAGAGACACCTTGGAGATGTTCGGGTTCTCAGCAGCCTTCTTACACAAGACCACACTCCAGACAGCTAAAGCATAACTATCTGAGAACCGGGTCAGCCTGCCAGTTCCTTTAATGCCACGGCCGCTGCCCATGGAGTGCCATGTGCCAGGTGCCCCTGGCAGGCTCTGCTACCCCTCCCATCAGTACCAGGAGCTCTTCTTACCTGTTTTACAGGTAAGAACATTGAGGCTTAAAGAGATTAAGCAACATGCCCAGAGTCAATGACTAGTAGGTAACAGGGTTGAGCCTCTCCAATTCAGAGCACCTACTGCCAGCCCTGTGTGTGGTTCCCTTTTGAGCCCCAGACCCCAGGGTTTGTGCTGGTAGCTTGTCCACCACAGGGGGATTTATGTCACAAGAGGCAGATGCTACAATTCAGGGCTTCTCTTGTTGCTGAGAGCCTTCTGTTCACCACTGCACTATTCTGCCATCCTACTAATTGCATGTGTCCATCCAATACATGCCTTCCTTTCCTCATTGAAGAAAGGAAATAAGACAAATAAAAATGAGGCCTTTATGTATTCAATGATGGGGCATCAACCCAATTATATCAAGTCAAACAGCTGATAAACTTAATTCTGAACCATTAAGATCACTGCCTGATTAGGGGCGCCTGGACGGCTCAGTTGGTTAAGTGTCATCGGTTGGAGCCCCATGTTGGGTTCTGTGCTGGCAGTGCGGAGGCTGCTGGGATTCTCTCTCTCCTCTCTCTGTCCCTCCCCTGCTTGTGCTCTCTCTCTCTCAAATAAATAAATGCTCAAAAAAATCACTGCCTGATTGAATTCTTTATCTAGGTCAGTGTGATGTGGGAAACAAAGGCAAAAAAGAAACAATTAAATTCCTTACAACTTATAGCACATTGACAAGTCCTTGAGACAGGCAGAGTGACATTCTTCTAAGAGTTCAGCTGCCTCCATGTTGACAGTTTGCTAGGGGCAAAAGGGAATCTTAGCTTAACATTATCCCAACCTCCAGGATCCTGTAAGTCTACTTTAACATATAAAATTCCTTTGGAAACTTCCTTTATCTCTACTTCCCAAGATATATGTTAGCAATCATTGTCCAAGCATATGGCCCACTGATACACATCTGAAGGGTCTCATGACTGAAGTTTTATTAGATAATAAAAAATGACCTTTTCCTAACAGCAGCTAGCCCCCTCAAGGTCCTGGAAACCTTGCTTCCAAAATTCCTTAGAGACTTATGCTGTCCCTAACTCCCTCCCAACTTGAAAGTATATAATCAGTCACTGCTCACAACCCCAGTGCAGCTCTTTCTGCCCACAGGTCCTATTCCCATGCCTTAATAAAATCACCCATTTGCACCAAAGACGTCTCAAGAATTCTTTCTTGGCCATTGGCTCTGAACCCCAACATTTCCACATCAAGTGGTCCTCAAAGTGTGGTGTCCAGACTAGCAGCATCACCATCACCTGGGAACTTGCCAGAACTGGAAATTCTCACAACCTACCCAGCCACTTGTGTTTTAACAGAGACTTCAGGTGGTTCTGATGTTCACTAAAGTTTGAGAACCACTTTATTTTATTTTATTTTATTTTATTAATTAATTAATTTATTATTTATTTATTTGCTTTATTTATTTATTTTATTTCTGTCAACATAGGTGAAAAAGCACTTACTAGAAAAATTCAGTTCATATAAAACATGTAAAAATATTTTTCTGTAACTTTTCTTAAAAGATAATTCTATTTTTCTTGTTAATGTATGGGATAAAACCCAAGATACCAAAGCAATTCTAGAGCTGCTTTGTATTTATAAATTAATTGATTTTAAAGTTCAGGCAAAGCATCAAGTCAACTGAATAGTGGAAGATCAGTTAACTGATTAGTTGTTTGGTGTTCACCATGCTGAGCTACTGGTTTGGGTCAATGCGAGGCTGAGGCTGACCCAAAAAGCTACTACAGCCAAAGCCAGAAGAGGTCTGGAAGGACAGAGCTTCTAGAGTCTTCAGATATATTCATGTATGTGGAAGTCCTTGTAAGTGTTAAAAGGGTTGAAATTCTATATGGCCACTCAATCAGCAGGCATCTATTTTATGCCCTAGATGTTGCCCTCAGCACTGAGGATCAAAAGTCAGCAAGCAAATCTTTAAGCTTGAGGAGGTCATGGCTAAGTGGCCCAGGCAGAAGTGTTAAATGTCTATTCCCCAGTTGCAGTGTGAACGAAGAACTCTGGGAGCAGATGCAGAGGTGACCAAGTCTGTGTGTGACTGGTGTGGGGTGGCAGGATTTTGTTAAAATATCACAAGAACTTTGGTCTCTTCCACACTTGTGTTTTTCTCTGTGGGTCACAAATAGCTGTCATCAACTACTAATAAGGCTAATAGGCAGCACACTGACTTATTCCATTCTTGGAAACCTTGAAACACACCCAGAGGTACCTTTATTAATCGGAGAGGCTTCATTTGCAAGACAATGGAAGCAGAGTTGGAGCTGCTGATGTTTCTCTTGGAAAGGGCCCTTGTTTGGATGGCAGGGGTGGGGGAGGTGGAATTCCAGAAGACACATTTTCCAAAGCTACTGTCTGCATCCGGAAAGTGGAGACTGTTTGCTTCATCTTCGCGTTGTCATCTTGGGTTGGCAAACCCTTTCCCCGCTCATGAACATAAAGCACGTGTTGTCTCCGCAGAGTGCATCGCTGTCTTGCTTTTCTCACTCGACCAGAAAGGCCTCTGACAAAAGGCCCAGAGCTGATGGAAAAATCTTGGAGTAGAAGTAATCAATCTCAGGAATACCAGAACAGTATTCCCATGGTTAGTCAAAATATACATACACACACAGCATACATACAATTATGTCATTTAGATCGTCTGCATTAGTGGCTCCATTTGAGAAAGAATGTAGGGGAAATAGCTCCTCTCAGGTTCCATTTGTGGAAAGAAAAATGTTAAACTTCATCTACAGCAGAACATGCTATTCTTCTTAAGTACGAACTATGGAGACATCAAAAGTTCATAAAGCATTCTCGGCAGAAATCAGAAAAATGATATAGTAAGAGTGGAAATAGAGCTCACTCTTAGTTAATACAGTTATTTACAAAGTAGTTTATGAAGTTTATAAGGATAACGATCACAGTTAATGAATTCAGCAGAAGCATGGAAATGTCATGTGCAAATTGCAGTAACTATGTCAGGATAGAGCAAAGACTAGAGTCTGTTTATCAAAAATGGTATGGACACAATTAGCAAAATATCTTTGCACTTGGCAGTCTGACCGTCATCTCAAAAGATCAGTTCCCTGAGCGATTCTTCTGTCACAATGGCTTACTGAACACATATATCAAGACTTTTGCTGCTACTGCAGTTACTCTCAAAAATATCACAGCAGTAGAACCGTAAGAGACTCTCTCCATCACATACACACACACACACACACACACACACACCCTGCTTGTCTTTTTCCACCAGGAGATTCCTGGTGATGAAGTAAGTGGCAGAAGGAGCAGATGGCTTGTCTAAAGCCACATTGAGTTTGCAACTCATAAACATGAAAATTTGAACTAGAAATTATATAGAAAAAAAAGTAGATGAGAAGTCCCACACTATCCCTTTTACAGAATTTCTTCATTTCCCCACTTCTGGCCTCCTAAAGCTGAGAATCACTCTTCCAAATCTTTCTGAGGTTGACTTTCCATGTTGGTGAATGTGTCCTGGTGTATGGGGTCTGGGGAGGTGTTTTCAGTCATCCATGGTTCCAAGCCACTCATGTATAGACCAGAGGCTCTAGAAGCAGACAGTCCTCAGTTTTAAAGTAGGATGAATGTAGGTCTGTGGTCAGAACCCTGTGTACCACCGCACTTGATCATTCTTGTTGAGGGAGCTTGGATTTGTCCAGAAGTTTGCTTGATGCCCTCCCAACTTTATTTTTATATTTTTTCACGAAATAATTGCAAGCTGTTTATAACAAATTCTTCTTGCTCAATCCTTGCATGAAACCATAAGAACAAACAACACAAAGGCTCTCCACAGACATGTTTCACATTACAAAGTGATTTAGGGCTCTACAAAGGATTCAAACTATGCAAAACAGCCCCCTGCTTTTTGGGAGGAAAAAGACTATTATTAGATATTCCATATTGTCATGAAGTATGATAATTGTGCCCAAAGGGAGCAAAGCCCTCATAGAAGCTGACTGCCTCCAGGTGAGTGGTCTATGTCCCATGAACAGAAAATGGACCACCACCAGTCAATACCATGGCTTCCTTTGCCCACCATTCTGGGAAACTGGATGACATTTGACAGTCTCTAGTTGTACCAATTCCTAAAATGTTAGGTCCGTTTTCGGTATAAAATGCCATTGAATTGCTCCAGACTTCTGTTGGCCCCTAGCAACCAGAGTGTTTCAGAGCGTTTCAGGGAGTCCTTTGATGGAACATCCTTTATGTAATACCATCGGGGTTGGTACTTTACATGATTTATCTTGTTTAAATATGCTAACAACTCTACAAGTTGGGTATGATTATTTTATAAAAGAAGAACGTGGCTCAGAGGCAAGATTTGGCAACCAGTAAGGAAGAGGAAGAGACAGGTTCCCAAACCAGATCTGCTCGATTCCAAAGCCCCTGCACAATCTCCTACACCAAGAAGAATCTCTCATTTCCGTGATGTGTCTCCTTTCTGAATCTCTTTCTCCTATATCTGACACAGAGCAGACCCTCAATAAATAAGTATTCTAATACCTATTAGAATAGAGCCTCTTAAAAAATTGGAAATGAGTAAGCTAAGTGAGATAGAATCATGAACTCAGATTTGACCTATAAATCATCTTTAACAAGAAAATAATATATGCCAGTGAATTTTCGGTGAATTTGTAAGTACTATGAAGGCTTCCAGGTCAAGCTTTCTTGGTTTCCTGGTTGGATTTAGATATTTTAGAAAGTAATTTAAAGTGTTTACTTCCATAGTCCAAATCAGATCAATCTTCTGAGAACAGAGTCAGGTTGCCACAAATAGGCAACTATTCCCACCAGGTGCTGCACCCAGGGCCTAGCACAGTGCTGGTTACATTATCATTCTACCACAGATATTGATTGAAATCGTACAACACAATATAATAGCAAATAATATGGGTGTGTCTGTGTTCACAGGAGGCAAACTGGGTACAGACAATCCCCTCCAAACACTCAGGTTTGGAGACCTAAATCTTTCCTCATCCCACAGAGGCTCATCCACAAAGGATCACCATCATCATCCAAAGTGATTAAGTCTGCATCAGTTTGGGAAGAATCTTAACATCTTAACCTTTCCTTGTTGGGCATTGTTATGGCCAATGCTGAATGTAAAAAGTAGACAAAAGAAGTATCTCCTAACCTATCTTCTACTCTCTATGCCTTCCATTTCTTAACTGTGGCTAATAAATTTAAAAAAATCATGTTTTTGGAATGGAAAAGAAATCCCCCTCTATTCTTCACTCAATGTACTTATTATGCAACTACTGTGTGCTAGGCACTGGTTTAGGTGCTAGGAATACAACATTCAGCAAAATCAGTGTCCTTGCTCATGATGCTTATCTTCTAGTTGATAGGAAACAGATAACCAAAAAGAAAGATATTGTATGACAGGAAGCAATGAGGAGAAAAGCATAAACAGAAGAAGGACACTGAAAGGGGGTACTGGAGAAGTGGGGGGACATTTATCTGGAGGGAGTCAGGAAAACAGCCCATGTAGTTGGTATTCTGGAAAGCCCCAGGCAGGTGGTCCCATGTGCAGGATCCCAGTAGAAACCTGATCTGTGTTTGGGCCTGGTATCCAGACTAGTTGTGGGGGCTGAGGGAACTTGAGGAAATGCTGTGGCAGAAACAGTTGAGGGCCCAGCTTTGGCTCAAGAACAATGGGCCGGTGGATGGGAGGGTAGCTCTGAATATGTATCATGATGTCAACTACTCACACTGTCCTCAGCCCAGCCCCAGGGACCATTGCTGAGTCCTGGGAAAGGAGGCTGCAATAGTCCTCCAAGCTCAGAGCTACACAGTGTGGGGCGCAGGCCTCACTGCCCTGTGTGACAGAGCAGCTGTGAGGCTGGGGGTGATGACAGTCCTTTCTCTGGGGGTCTCTGTTGGAGCCACATGTAGCCAGCATGCCAGATGTGCCATTGCATGGACATATGGACATGATAGCCCCCAGGGAGCTTGAGTGGCTTCAACTGCAGGTGCCACGAGAGAGCAACAGCATCCTAAGAAGAAGATGGCAAATTTACTGAAAGGCTTCATGTTCAGTATGTAGGAGAAACCCCACAGGTTTGTATGTTCTGAGGAAACAAGACCAAACTCAGCAAGAGCACTCTGCTTTAAGCCTCAGTTCTAAAGCCCCCTGGCTTTGCTGGAGCCCAGAGTGAGGGCAAGACTTACAGCCTCCAGGGTTCTTGACAAAGAAAGGCCTCCCCTCCAGCAGGCAGTGGGACTGATCTAAATGGCCTGCTGTGCCAAAAATGTTGTCATAGGGTAAAAGATTAGGACCTGGGAATTTGCATTTAATAGGTAATAAAATGATTATGAGGAATGCAGTAAAAATAGTCCAAATATGTGGCCAGGAGAAGCTAATGCCTCATGACAAATGTGCCACTTTCATGCTTGCAGGGTCCTCATACCCAACCTTTGGACAATAATCTTTAAGCTAAACTATGACCTATGACCCCGATTTGCCATAATTAACCTGCCAGGCTACAAGTTCATCAGGCATCATTTAAAAGGGAGAGCTTGTACTTCACCATACAGAGGTGCTTCTCTCTAAACTCATGTTTCCTTACAAAACACAGGAATCTCAAACTTGGAAGCTCAAAGGAGCCATGCAGGAGGTCTAGTGAGGAGAAACCAGGCCACTTGGAGACTCAGGGACACTCGGCACCAGAGGACACACAATGTATGAGAAAGTAGGCCATGTTTCTACAACTTTGAGTTTTTTAAAGAGAAGTTAGAAAGTTATTTTTAATTTTTTAAAAATGTTTATTTATTTTTGAGAGGGAGGGAGAGGCGAGCAGGGGAGGGGCAGAGAGAGAGAGACACCGAATCTGAAGCAGGCTCCAGGCTTCAAGCTGTCAGCACAGAGCCCCATGGAGGGCTTGAACACACAGACCGTGAGATCATGACCTGAGCTGAAGTCAGACACTCAACCGACTGAGCCACCCAGGAGCCCCTAGAAAGTTATTTTTAAATGCAAATTCTCTCAATAAAATATTAAGGTTTTACATTTTCTCCCAATAAAAGTTGGCAATTACTTTTTGTTTTTTTTTTTAAGTACAGTATGGACCAAACAAATATGTCTGTGGGCTGTTTAGGCCACCAGCTATTCTGAGGCCTCTGGATGAAAGGCTGGCTGGGACCCTCTGTAGAGCACTGTGCTCTTTCTGTATTCTTTCCTTGGTGCTCCCAGCACTTCCGTTAATAAGTCTTCCAAGGTGAAGTAGGAACTCTTTTGGCTAGGTTGTGCCTCAGGCCACCCACTGGACATGATCTCTGTCTGTGCCCTGAATCAGCAATGTTCAGTCCAAACTGCAGACAATTTGACTTTAACTGCAGCTATTATTCTACATCCTTGAAACTGTGGACAACTCTGTGCTGGCTGTGGAGGTGAAGTGTGAGGGGAAATGGCTCCTGGAAGAACAAGGAAGGAGTGATAGAACTCCAGCAACTTGTACATCCCAGTGACGTCCACCTTTCACCCAGAGAGCAGCCTGAAGATGGCACGAGTGTCAAATTTAGAACTCAGAGATCTGAATTGGGATCACTGGCTCTGTGACCTGGGCCCCCAGTCATCTCAGCTGACGCCCCAGGCATCATGGAGCAGAGACCAGTAGCTCCTGCCAAGCTCTGCCCAACTGCAGATTCATAAGCCAAATAAATGACTTGTTTTAAGCCACTAAATTTTGGGGTGGTTTGTTGCTCAGCAACAGAGAGCCAGAACAGTTCTTATGACTATGGATGGCCAGGAACTCAGAGCTCTGAGAATCCAGGGCATTACAGTTGCCCCACACAGGCTCTGTGCCTTTTGGCCCTTGTGGCCATGAGTCTGCCCTTGGGGTCCTCTCTTTCTGAGCCCCCTTACCTTCTGTTCTGTCTTCTAAATGCATGGCTTTCTTCATGTCCCATGTCTCCTCTTCAAATCCCCTTGAAAGAGAGCCTCTGATGGGCTCAGCTTATCATCTTGTGCCAGGCCTTTGATTGCTGGCCCACCTATAGATTAGCTTTTGTCCCATCAGATGCCACCCGTGCTATAGCTGTGGCAGGTGTCCCTGGGACCACAATTGCAGGGTATGCCATTTCAGAAGGCCATGGAAAGGATGTTGCGCTGGGAACATGCTTTGGAATTTATTGATATGATCAACATGTCTAGAACAGAGATGAAAGGAAGAACAAATGGAGGTAGAATTCTGTGCAGTGGACAGCAGTCTTCAAGTAGGGTTCACACATTTTCCAAAAGGTACACTAGCAGTGTGATCTGTGATCCAGATCTGGATAGTTTTCAGAGAGTCAACTTGTATTGTTCTCTTCCTAAAACTGATCAGGAGATATTCTACTGCTTTTCTTTGCTCATCTTTACTTTTAAAATCAGCCTTCTCCCATTTTACAAAAGCAAAGCGTATCCTTATTCTTCCTGAATATTCTCAAGTGAATTGCTTCAAGGTCTGAAAACTTTCAGAGTGACTACCAAGGTCATAGTTAAAATATTAGTGTCTCCTAATGTGGATCCTCCATTCTAGGGACCAAAAAACAAAATCTCCCTCCATCACAGTAAGAGATTCATTTCCAAAAAGTTACTTTTTTCTTTTTAAAGATCATCAAAATTAATATCAACATTTCTTTCAATCAATTGTAATAACAATGAAATGACAACTCAATCCAGACTACATTTTTAATTACTTGAAACCTTATGGTCCTAAGGAATGTTTTATTTTTCAAAAAAAAATTTTTTTTAACGTTTATTTATTTTTGAGACAGAGAGAGACAGAGCATGAACGGGGGAGGGTCAGAGAGAGGGAGACACAGAATCGGAAGCAGGCTCCAGGCTCCGAGCTGTCAGCACAGAGCCCGACGCGGGGCTCGAACTCACGGACCGCAAGATCACTACCTGAGCCGAAGTCGGCCGCTTAACCGACTGAGCCACCCAGGCACCCCATAAGGAATGTTTTAAAAAATGAATTTGGATTTATGTATTTTTGCCACAGAGGAATAGGATGACCATTTTATTTTTATTTTTTAAATGTTTATTCGTTTATTTATTTTGACAGAGAGAGAGAGTACAAGCAGGGGAGGGGCAGAGAGAGAGAGGGAGAAAGAAAATCCCAGGAACCATGAGATCATGGCCTGAGCCAAAATCAAAAGTCAGATGCTCAACCGACTGAACCACCCAGGCTCCCCAGGATGACCATTTTATTTTGAAGTGGCATTGTGATTGAATCTCTGGGAAGGGGATTGTGACATTGAGTTTTGTGTGCAGAAAGAATGTCCTCTGGGGGTCCCTTGAGAGGAACCTCAATTGAAAGAAGAGGGGGAAAGCAGGAGTGGCAGAAAAAGTCAACCTGCGGCACAGTCCTGGTGCAGCCTTGGCCAATCCTAAGGGAGCTCTGCCACTAAAAAGGTCTGTCAGCATTGCCTGCCCCTGCCCTATGCCTATCACAATCATCCAGAAGTGGTAGGTTGCTGGGAAAGGATGTGATCTTGGATGAGGCAGCTCTGCAGCTGAGACAGACCCTGGCTGGGCTGTAGCGCAGCATCAGGGGGTTTGGGGGCAGCAGGTCTTTCCTTGAAGGGAGATCTGGGTGGCAGCTCACTGCAACCATCACAAACATCCTATTTATAATATGCTAGGATTATATGCTTTCACAACTATTTTATACTTATGGTGAAAAATTTCAGGTGCAAACTTTAAAATGCAAAAGGGTACACAATTTGTGAGCACAGTTTTAGGGGGATATGAATGCAAATCTCTGGAGTCATGGCAGCAAGATTGTCCTCACCCTGATCACTGTTGGAAAGCTTCTTTTGGAACCTTTTGTAAACATTGACATCTGTGGCAGAGGCATGTTAAATGTCCATTAAGCTCTGCTTTCTTTTCCTCCTGGGCACCCAGATAGACTTCGTTTCCCAGATTTCGCCTGCAGACATGTGGGACCATGGGCCCAAGCTCTGAGCAGAGGATGTGGCTGAAGGAACATCCTTCACTTCATAGTGTGGTGTGTACCACATGTAAGTACAGACCATGAAACCACCTGTGGAATCCCCTGCCCTCTTGTTCTTCTTTCTCCTCCTGCTCAGGCATGGATGATCCAGTGGAGGCCTGCAAGGCCTGAGGGCATGGCAGAGCCACCACAAAAATGGTGCTTGGTCCCCAAATGCCTGGGGAGAGGGAAGCCTCCTCCAACCTGCTTTGAACTGTAATGTGATCAAGAAATAACCTTTATTTGCTATGCCCCTGAGAGTTTAGCATTTTTTGTTGCAGTAATTAGCCTATGCTGACTGATACAAAATCTGTTGAAAAGAAGAAACTCCATGAACTCAGATGTTTAATGTTTTTAATATTATACATGGAGGGGAGGATGCTGCTTGATTTCCAGGCAGCTTAGGAAAATTAAAGTGGGAAAGATTCCTCTGGGTAGATTTCACTGAGAAGGAACCCAGGTTGAACTGAATCAGAGGGTGTTTGTCACAATGAGAAATCAGTGGTTTATTAATGGTACCCATGTAGGTGATCTTCGTGAGTGTGGATGGTACTAGGGATGTGTATCACTTAGGGTTCAGTTCAGCAATATTTACAAGAAAACCTGTAACTGAAGCTTAAATAGCATCAAAGTTTATTTTTCTGTCATGTAACACACTTAGTGTTATATGGTCCAAGCCTTTATTAGCTCCATGGTGACTCAGGAGCCTAGATTTCTAATAACTTTCCACTCAGCCCTTCTAAGGGTATGGCCTCGTCTCATGCTCATGGTGACTAGAGTTCCAGCTGTCATGTTTACAATCTGGGCAGAAGGAAAAAGAAAAAGTGGAATGCACATGGATGTGTGCTGGTTCTGGTAGATGCTGCGATGCTCTGACCACATTCCCTTGGCCCCCTTTATTTCAGCCAGCCAACACATTATAAGCATTACATACCAGCCACACTGCAGCATCTCTTTGCTTTGTTGGGGTCACAGAAGACTACTCAACCACAAGCAAGAACAACTGGTTAGTGTAGATCTCAATCAATGGAGTACAAAGGGTGCCAACTCACTTGTCCTCCAGTGAGATGGTCATGAGGCATGTTCTACACAGCTCCTCTTAGGGTCGCTAGTTGGACTGAGGCCACCACTGGCAACTGGCTCCCTAATGCTTCCTTCCTTTGCCCTTCTGCATTCCCCTTCCTACTCTACCTTCCATTTCTGTTTCCTGTGATCACTATCTGAGTAAACCACCTGCACCTAAGTCCTTATCTCAGGATCTTTTGGGAGAACCCAAACTAGGATACCAATTGAGTCCACCCCATTTAAGGGGCTTTCCTAGGAACCCTTTCTAATAAGCTCCAGCTAATTCATTGGTCAGAATCAGGATGTGTGGTCATTCCAAGCTTCAAGGGAAATTGGGAAATAATACAGTTTCTTAGGTGGGCACTTTGGCACTTCCAACTAAATCGAGGTTCTGTTTCTATGGAAGAAGAAGCTGCATTTTGACAGATAACTAGGTGGTCCTTCACAGACACAGACACCTGTAAAATTAAAGATAAGAGATGTTAATAGCAATCTTTTGGTGATTTTTAAGCATTAAATTAGTGAAAGAAATTAGGGAAATGAAATATATAAAAGTATAAAAAGTATAAGCAATACAAAAAGAGGATTTTTTAAAAAGTTTTTAAATCATAATTAGCATACAGTTTCAGGTGTACAATTTAGTGATTCAACACTTACATACAACACCTGGGGCTCATCACCAGTGCCCTCCTTAATCCTCATCACCTATTTAACACATCCTCAAAATAGGGATTTTAGAACCCAGTCCTTGGTCATTAAGGAATCATTTAAGCTGGGAGTATTTTACATAGTAAGAAAATGTGCTGTGTTTCAGTCAAATTATTCTTTGAGGATGGCCCCTTTGATTTACCATTGTGGTGACTGCAGCTTTTTGAGTTGGCTTTGATAAAACGTGTTGAAATAAGAACACATTAATTCTCTCTCTTCCCCAGCTACCGATTGTTCCTTTTTACAGAAAAATTGATGTGGGTTATAACAGGATATAGTCAATAAAACAATAACAAAATGAAAACCATGTCAGGAAGAACAGGAAGACAAATAAGCCTCTCCTGGGGCCATGCACTGTTACAGCTGTGGTCCAACATTGGATCTGTACTCCCTGGTACCCAAGGCTATGTGGATGGGACCATGCTTTACATTATTTGTGTTTGAAAGAAGACAGCATGCCAATTTCCCTACAGCAAGAGACTCTTTCCCAGCACTGAGCTCTAAAAGAAATCTCTCAGGGCTTAATTTTGGGAATAAGGAACAATGCATGGAAATTGTCCTCAAGAACAATTTTACAGCAAATCTCAATAATGGATTTCATGGGCTTGGGTCCTATAGTATAAGAGATTCCATGAGCATTTAAGATATACCACTAACATCAGTTAAGTGACAGTGATTCTGCAAAGGACAAACGTGTAATCCTTAGTGACTCAGCAACCTTCAAGGATAGATCTCAGAGTTTCTGGAGGAGTGGAGAGAATGCCTGACTCTCTTGTAAGCTCGATGAGAGATTAGTACTGATGGAGCCTGGAAGTCCTGGTTCTCTGCCTATTGAAGCAGCCACTCATCACTTGGCTAACACAACCTCTATTCCAAACCTCATTTCTCTTGCCTGTCTTTTTCTATAAAAGCCTCTTTTCTCTTCTTCATGTTTTGAACATGGATGTGATGCCTGGCACAGTGGTAGCTATCATGGGGCAAAAAGTGTGAGACTGAAAAGCCAACTAGTGGAGGAAGTCCTTGAGAAAAGAGAGAGAGCTGACACTGAGCTGTCAGTCCAATCTTGAGACAGACCACTAGTAGATTCTTAAGTAAACAATAAAGTAATAGCAATATAATAAGAAATCATAAATATGGTCTATCCTTCTGGCAGTGAGGCGTTACCTATTTCTTGCTATTGAAAGCAGTTCTACCTTTAACCTTTGTGAGGAGATAATCGAGGAGATAATCTGTGGACTTAAAAAAAAAACCAGGCAGTTGATGAGGTTAGTATCCTGTTATGAAAATAAAAAGTCCAATCAGGGATTGCCAACTCATAAGCAAACAGAGATGGGACATTCGTAGAGTCAGAATTTTCCTCAGGAAATAATTTTGTGCCAACTACAGTATGGGAATCATTGCTTAATTGAGTTCTCAATATATGATGGCCTAAAACCTGGCTAAAGAGGTTTTGATCACTAAAATTTTAAAACAGGAATAATTAGTCACCCATTAGAGCCATGTAAGTCCTCAATATATCTATCTTGAACCAATTGATTTGGAAAAAACAAAAAAACAAAAACATGGCTTCTCAGTGAACTTACTGGGATAATTGGGCTGGAGAATGTATCCCTGGATTACTGAATCGATTCATCTCCAGCTTGAGGTTAATAAATACAAATAGATTTGATTCTGGACACTGTTAAAGAAAATGCTTTTAGAGGCACTTGAGTGGCTCAGTCAATTAAGCGTCTGACTCTTGACTTCAGTTCAGGTCATGATCTCAGGGATTGTGAGTTCAAGCCCTGCATTGGGCTCTTTGCTGTCAGAGTGGAGCCTGCTTCAGATCCTCTGTCCCCGTCTCTTTCTACCCCTCTCCTGCTCTCTCTCTCTCTCAAAATAAACAAACTTAAAAAAATTTTTTAAATATAATGATTTTAGCTTCCAAAAAGTTAATGCACTTCTAATGTCATTATTTCTGAAAAATAGCACTCAGTTCTATTCCTTAACAATAAAATGGTTCTTAACAATAAAAGTATTTGTCTGACAATCAGGTAACATGCATGTAGTTCCTTCCAAAGCAGTTTCAGATAATTAAAAGATAATTTAAAGGAAAAGGAGGATGCAGAACATCATAAGCCTGTTTAAAATCAGAGTTATTCTTTGATGTCCTGATGTCCTGTGAGTGTTTTCATGCCATTCTTGATTTTTATGATAGCTTTGTGTGTGCATCAATGACCAGAAGTTCATGTTGTTTTCATGCAACTTGACCACACAATTGTTATTATTACTGATAGGGGTGTGGAAAGCATTTCTAGTCCTGCCTCCTTCTTTTGTATGAACTTGCAGACTAGGTAAATACTTCAACAGAATGCCTTGGAATGCAAAAGACAGCTATGCTGGTATGTGCATGTATGGGAATGCTGATGTATTTGTTTCATTTGTTTCAATGACATAATACTTGTCATTTGTAAAAATTAGAATACTAATGAATTGAGGGGAAAAGGTTTAGTAATACTCCCTATGTACAATTAAGCCCTTAATATGCAGCCTGAGTAGACAAAGTGCCATTTCCAAATGTTTCCAATTATAAGAGGAAAATGAAATTGTTTTTACTATTCTTGGGTCTTTTTTGTTTCAAGTATAGTATTTTTTGAAAATGTGGGAGACAGAGAAGCAAATAACTGTTTTCTTTACAATCATCTGCTATAAAACTCCAAGTTTCTCTTTTGTTTCTGTTGGGTGTAATTTATCATTGCTAAAATTGTGTCAAAATTCGTTTCTGTGAAATACACGGTGGAATGTCTCCTATGGTAAATGAAATAGTAATTCAACTTGTCATTGTTTGGGTCATAGCCTGTTGTAAGAGACCACTTTTTCTGGATCACCAGCAACATAAACAAAGGGTTTATCACAAAATAAATAAATGTAATCTACAGTTTTCCATTTAACTGTATCAGAAAACATTTGGAGGACATAGCTACATGCTCATTCAATTTAGTTTCAATAACATTATTGGCAAGACCTGGCCAACAAGTATTGCCAAAGTCAATACAGTAGGCCAGGATGTGCTGGGCAGGTTTCACAACGGTGGTGAGATTTTATGTCAAGAGCCTTGGTGTTCATCCAGGCATGGTCTTGTTTTGGGGCCTCCCAAATAAGGGATCCCCTGTTTCCAAATTAGATAAGACTTTGAGGTTGCTGGGAAGTCTGAAAGGTTTGGGGGAGATAGGGAGAGAAGAAATGACTGAAAAAAACCACTTACATCAGTAATGCGTTAAGAGTCCATGTGTGAAAGTTTGGGATTGAGAAAGTCAAAGAAACATCAATAAAACCTAATCTAGCTCTAACTCTCATTAACATTTTTAAATTACTACACCAATAATTATATTATTTTAAAAACATTTTTTAGACTTGTATTTGTTAGTTGCTGGAGTAAATCATGCATGATAATGGTACATCACTAAAAGTTAAAAATGTGTATACACTGAAACATAAATCTCCCTATTGCTGCCCTTCAGCCACACATCTCCCCTCCCCAAAACAACTCCTGGGACCAATCCGTTAGAGATACTTTCAGAAACATCGCATGCATGCACAAATGCACACATACATAAGAGTTGCTCTTTTGCTTAAAGATATAATAATCCTTGAGACTATTTCATATCAATATGTACAAACCTACCTCATTCTTTTTAATGGCTGCAGAGTATTCTGTTGCTTGGAACTTTCATTTCATAATAATATGTAATTTCTTATGAGATATTTTAATCTCCTATCCTTGGATATTTAGATTGTTTCAATCATATAAGATGTCACTTATAAATACCACTGAAAGATTATTTCATGAATGTGAAGCACATAAAGAAAATATATTTCTGAAAGTGGAATTATTGGGTCAAAAGAATTTTGTCAGCATTAAAGCTTTTGCCAAACTGTCCTCCAAAAAAGTTTACCAGTTCCCCCTAGAAATGCAGGGGAATGACTCCTCACAATTCACCAACAGAGTACATTGTCAAACTCAGTCTAAAATTTGAATGGTCTCTTTTATTCAGACATTAACAGTAAGTCAGAGTCACACTATTTTAACAGCTTCTTTTGCTTTTAGGGACTATAACAGACCAAACAACCATCTATTCATCCGTGTAACAAATAGGCATTGAGTCCTTATTAATTCATTCAAGAACACCTTCTATGTACCAGGCATTCTGCCAGGCCTGGGGATACAGTGGTGATACAATGATCCCGGATTTTATTGACAATGAGGGAGAGAGACAAATAATCACATACAAGAGCTTGGAAGGAAAAGCACAGTCTGTGAGGGTGTAAAATGGGACAGTCTGCTCTGGTCAGCAATGGCTACAAAAACTTCCTTGAGAAATGCTGAGCAGAAGGATGAGGAGGAGTCATGGAGTGTGTGTGTGTGTGTGTGTGTGTGTGTGTGTGTGTGTATACACACAGGACTTTCCAGATAGTAGAGAAAGAGCATGTATCCTGCAGAAGCAGGGTAGTATGTGGAAGAAGGGAGGAGCAAAGAATGCAAGAAAGCCAGGAGGAAAGGTCTTGTGGGACACATTCCCCAACATCAAGGGGCTTGATACAGAAAGGATTGGGTAACATCCAACTGTAAATGAATCTAGTAAAGAATTGAATGGTAAGAGCCATTACAGAGGTAAAGTACAAGAGGAACTTAAGTGAATTCCTATGGTTTTAGTTGCCTTGTACAATTTGTGTGCTTGATTTGTTTATTTCACTTATTTGTTTTGGTAAAATAAATACTGTGATACTTCTTAACTCTTGAGTCTACTCAGTTGTGGTTGCCTGGAATCCTCTTCTTATCATCTTATCCTAAAATAACTAAGAGATTTGGACATTTCAAACTCCAGTGGTTTCTACATGTTCTCATCAGTGTAATTGATAACTGAGTCAAGATGGATGGCCCAATCTACCTTGGGTGGGTCTCTAACCTCTCCAGGTATGTTATGGTGCTTGGAATATTGAGACAGGCTAGGTAGGTGGTAAGGCACCCAAGTATTTTAGAATATATGGAAGAGTAGTTAAGACCAGGAGAGCTGCCCTTTGACATTTTTTTTCTTCCAATTTCACTCCCTCCCCCCAACACCCTCCCCTCAGGTGATCATCAGTTTGTTTTCTGTATTTATGAGTCTGTTTTCTCTGTTCATTTTTTTTTAGATTCTACAATAAGTGAAATCAAATGGTATGTGTCTTTCTCTGAGTTATTTCACTTAACATAATACCATCTAGGTCCATCCATGTGTCACAAATGGCAAGATTTCATTCTTTTTATAAAAAATTTTTTTTAATGTTTATTTATTTTTTGAGAGAGAGATTGACACAGCATGAGCAGGGGAGGGGCAGAGAGAGAGAGAGAGGAAGACACAGAATCTGAAGCAGGCTCCAGGCTCTGAGCTCTCAGCACAGAGCCCCACGCGGGGCTCAAACCCACGAACAGCAAGATCATGACCTGAGCCAAAGTCGGACGCTCAACCGACTGAGCCACCCAGGCACCCCAGATTTCATTCTTTCATAGGCTGAGTAATATTCTATTGTATATATACAGCACCTCTTCTTTATCCATTCGTCTATTGATGGATATGTAAGTTGCTTCCATTCTTGGCTGTTGTAAATAATGCAGCAATAAACATACAGGTGCATAGATCTTTGTGAATTAGTGCTTTTGTTTTCTTTGGGTAAATGCCCAGTAGTGGAATTACTGGATTGTATGATATTTAAATTTAAAATTTTTTTGAAGAAACTTCATATTGTTGGAATACTTGGAATATTGAGATAGACTAGGCTATAAGGCATCCAAGTATTTTACAATGTATGGGAAGAGAAGTTAAGATCAGAAGAGCTGCCCTTCCCTTTGAAATTATTTTTTTTATGTTTATTTATTTATTTTTGAGAGAGAGAGAGAGAGAGAGAGAGAGAGCTCCCTCTTATAAGCTCGATGATCCAAAGCAGGCTCCACACTGACAGTGCAGAGTATGATCCACCCACAAAACATGAGATCATGACCTGAACCAAAATCAAGAGTCGGATGCTTCACTAACTGAGCCACCCAGATGTCCCTGAAACCAGCCACCCAGATGTCAGAACATCAAGCTTGGTTTATATTAACATGATATAAATACCACAAGCAACTATAAATGAAATAATGACTAGAACTTGGGCTATTGATACAATGTACTTTTCAAAAAGTTAAAAACATGATGACTCTTTTATTCAAATATAAATTATATACATTAAAAATTGTATATAACTCATTAATTGGTGAGGGAACCAGTAGAATATTAAGACTTGTTCAAAGGAGTTTGTGAAGAACAGCTTTATATATTCAGACTAAAAAATGCTGAAATAAACTTGCTAACAGAGTGAAACTAGTATTCTACAAAGTAATAAACTGTAATGTCTGGGGTTTGATTGGGGCTATCCTTTCCATTAGATGGAAACTGAATGCATCTCTACTGAGCACAATTCATTTGTGTTGTAATACGTAGGAATCATTTGCATTGCCCTCAAACAAGAATCATTTCTCATTGCTATCAGTGTTCTACAAGTTAATCTCTTTTCCTACAGAGCTGTAAAATAGTCTAGTCAATGGGAAGCCAAAGGGACATGCCCAGTAGCACTGCACTGATAGAACAGCCTATAATCCCCCTGCTTTTTTAAACATTGTATTCTAGGGTATTAACTCTGATGAAGTCAGAGCACTCATTTATTCCCAAGGATTTGATGATCAGATGATCACCTCAAGTCTGATGTTAAAAACTAGCATTCTGCTATTGCACCAAGATTGAAGAGAAGTGTTCAGATATCACATATTAATAAGGACTAGAAATTAGTACTTGAAGCAGTTAGGCTATAACCTATAATGAATTATTCTCACAGCACCAACTAGAAGGATCTCTGCTCATTGAACCACATTTATTATCTTTATTTCTACTACAAATCTTTGACTTGAAGTTTTCAGTCACAGAAAGTAAACCTTTATATTGTCTTTAGATTCTTTAGTAGTATGCATGTAGTGTTAAGTTACTCGCTTTCTTTTTGACTAGAGACCTTTGTCAGACACTGGTGAGAGGGTGAGAAGTAGAAAAAATCTTGGACTTGTGGCAGGAGGCAGTATCTAAAGATGCCATTTTCAGGGCAGGATGTTCAAAGCAAAAGTGAAGGCTGGGAATAAGCATAATGGCCTGTGAAAGAAAACCAGAGTGAACTGGACTCTAACATTAGGGCAGGCCAATAGGAAATATCAAAATCTGAGCAGAAGAACACAAGAGCCAGGGTTCAGGGTTTTATCAGCCAGGGCTTAGAGAAGCTGAACGATGATGAATATCATGGAATGAAGAATTTAGTGTAGAGATTGGACTTTATGCAGTTGTGGGCAGAGATGAAGAAGCAAGAATCTGAAAATGGGAGTTGAAGGTTTGGTGAAAAGCCCTGATGCTGGCGAATGAGTCAGAGTTTTCAGGAAATCTTGAAGCGAAGCACATTCAGGTCCCGCACTGGGACTGAGAAGGGGAGTCCCTGGTCCCTTGAGGCTAATGGAAATGTGAGTTCATGGCAGTGCATTTGGTGGAGGACCTGACACTGCCATTGGATATCAGGGCAGCAGTTGGGAAGGACAGATAGATATGGAGTTGGGGAGGGGTGAGGAGAAACTGGAACCCACTGGCACTGCTTGCTCCACATTGAGCAATGACCTTCAGGAAACAAAAGTACTATTTCACTACTGTACCCCAAGTCTTGTGCAGAGACATTTTTGGTCAACTCTAACTTGGAACCATAAAGAGAAGAGAATTCAAGGACACACAGTTAACAATAGAACAATCCAGTACACAGTGGGCAGATCTGAAATCATCTGGTGGGAATCAAGTCAAATAAAATGCATCAGTGCCAGATAACTTCCAAGAATCCTTTTGGAGCATACTTATGGTACACAGACTTCCTCTGAAGAAGCAGAAGCTACCAGTAAAGACATGCCACGAGAGTACTGAAGGATCCAGCAGTGACATGTATGGGAGCGATGTCTACAGGCTCCTTGTGAACTGAAGAAAAGGTATTTTGTGTCCATCAACATGGGGTAGCAGTTTGGACTACTTGAACCGTTCACTAGTGGTCTCATGTGAATTTTTGTGACCAGTTCACAGCAGCTCATTGCTTGAGAGGAAAACATCAAAGAAAGTCAGTCTCCATTTGGTTGATTTGCTTCCAAATCCTCACTTCCAAATTGATGCAAACTTCTCATTTTACCTTTTCCTCTTTTTCCTCTCTTTTCTTTTTCTTTCCTTTCTTTTATCCCTGCTACTTTTTTTCTCCTCCACACTTCTGCATTTAACCATAGAACACAAAATGGTGGATAGGTTGATGGATAAGATCAGAATTGATAATAATGGGAAACAATTTTAGGGTGCAGCATACATAATACAGTGCAAAGGGCAATGACTGTGAATCAGAAGGTGTGGGCACTATTATCAGTATGATGACTGACAGTGAACTAGTCAACAGCTCAGAGGCTCCAGATATCCAAATTTCCCCAAGAGTAAACAAAACAAAACAAGCAAAGAAAGAAACAAACAGAGGTGTGTGTGTTCTATGAAAAAATTGCTTTGGAGACCTACAAGGCATCTTAATTTAATAAAAGCTCTGAGAACTCCTACAGTAAAGAAACCTTTCCACTCTTATTCACCCCAATGTGTCCCAAACTAATTTGACCCTGAACCCCTTTTTTGTAATGTCTATTAATATTCTGCAGATGAAATACACTTTGAGAAATGCTTCAGATGATGTATAGGTAGTTCTTTCACCTCTATAAGACCTTGAACTTACCTACTTTTCTCATAAAACTGAAACCATAACATAAATTCTATGGCTAGTTGAACATTGATCAACCTGGAAATTTATACTTTTAGTTTTTTTAAGTTTATTTTGAGAGAGATAAAGCAAGAGCACATGTGTGTGCAAGTGGGGGAGGGGGAGAGAGAGAGAGAGAGAGAGAGAGAGAGAGAGAGAATCCCAAGTAGGCTCCGTGCTCAGCACAGAGCCTGACACAGGGCTCACTCTCAAGATTGAGAGATCACAACCTGAGCTGATATCAACAGTTGGACACTTAACCGACTGAGCCACAAAGGAGACTGTTTTTTTATTATTTTTTTTAATTTCTAAAATTTTTTCTTTAATTTTAGAGACAGAGACAGAGACAGAGACAGAGAGGGAGGGAGAGAATCCTAAGCAGGCTCCACGTTCAGCACAGAGCCCAACTCGGGGCTTGATTCCATAACCCTGGGATCACGACCTGAGCCCAAATCAAGGGTCAAATGTTCAACTGACTGAACCACCCAGGCCTTGCCCATATTTTTTATTCTTAAAGACTTCACTGGGCCAATTCAAGAGGCAGTATATAAGATGCACTCGGTAGTATAAAAATATGGATTATATGGATGCGTCTGCAGTCAAGAGACCCAAAGTTAGTTATCAGTGTTTTACAGATACTCCTAGAGAATAATCTCATTCAGGAATGTTGTTTTTAAATTCCAACAGCAGCGATATACAGAAAAGTATTACTGTCACAGCTTGCATTGGACTACATCCGATGTTCCACCAGGATGGCCAGGATTCTAATCTTCCACATTCTTGAGACCTTGGGTAGATCAACTGGCAGAAAGTTGGACACCTTTCAGTTTATGCTGGAGATCAAAATTCAGCCATTCTGTTATACAGATCTTTTGGGTTTACCACTAGGGGTCACTAAAGAGAGATGGGAGACAGTCTCAATTTTTTCTAAGTATTCCAGAATAGCCATGGGCTTTGGACAACATGCAGATTAGTGCTTCTTCAACTTTAATGTGTGTATGAATAACCTGGGAATTTTGTGCAGATTCTGATCTAGTAGTTTTACGGTGGGGTCTGAGATTCTGCATTTCCATCAGACTCCCAGGTAATGATGATGATGCTGTTGGTGCTACAGTACTGGCTGTTCAGGAAGAGCTCAAGATCTCCAGATGGAACATTGCCTCAATTCAGCTTCCTTATAGAAAATAGAGCTTACATCTCATCCTAGCTGGGTCCATATTTCTTTTTATCCTATCCTCCTCTTCTTCCTTCTCCCTCTCCCATTGCTCCTCTCTCCCTCCTCTGCTTGTCTTTCCTTCTCCTTCCCTCCTCCTCCCATCTGCCAGCTGTATTTTGAGTTCAATCATCTCAAAAGACATCTTCCCAAACATTTGTTATTATAGCTTTTCCTCATGAAATCTAGGTTGGTGGCACTAATATTTATTTATCAAATAAACCTTAGAGAGCCAGAGGCATTGCAAACAGTTAAATGCATATTTTTTCTGCAATTTCTTCCCCCCTTTTTTTGCATAAATTAAATTTTGTATAAATAGGTTAAGGCAGTCTTGAATAACTGGTTCTGGCTGAGGTAGGCTAGAATAGATGGGTATATTATATGTCTTTGCTGATAGACTCTATTTGGTATTATTTTTCGATTCTAGTTATGAAGGAATTTCACCAGTGAAAAATCTATTTTGTTTTTTTTTTTCAGAGTTGAGATGAAAAGATAATTGCCCATGCAGAATTCAGAGAATTTCATTTTCCAGACAGTGTAGTAGCTTAATGGAAATAAAAGTGAGAGATAGAACAAATTGTTTTTAGTGTGTGAGATTTGAGAATAGACCTCTACATAGGTAAGTGTCAAGATTTTGCTGTTAACTTTTTTTTACTGACTGTCATTAAAAAAAAAAAAGAAACAACATCAAAATACCCCACCCAGAGTTAAACACTGTTAATATTTGGAGATCTTCCAGTTTGTTTGTCCTTATGTGCTCATTTTCTTAGGATTATGGGATACTGTTTTATAATCTGATGCTTTCCCTTCCCAACATAGAATAAAAGGTATTTCATTTCCACAAGTATCTTTGTACACCATAATTGCTAATAGTTTTGTGATAATCTATCATAAATATATTCTTCAATTTCCTTAATTAATGCCCTATTGTTGGATATTCAGGTTATTATTAATTGTTTACATGAATGACAAACATTTTTATGAGCATTCTTATACAGACATATTTGCCCACATCTTTGGTTTGGTTTGGAAAAGTTCCAGAATGTAGAAAAGCCAGGTCCAAGGCTTTGAAACATGGCAGTAATGAATCTCCTGGGAAAGTTACACGCCTATGGGCCAGCAGCAGCAGCAGCAGCACAGGGTGCAGGTGGAATTCGCAGGGAGATTTCCTGTGCTTGAGTCAACCCTGGAAGATTAATCTTGGTGCCTCTGTAACATGGGATAATACTAGTTCCTACCACATGAAATTGTTTATCAAGTAACAGGATATATGTAAAGCCTGAAATGGTAAATAATTAACAAATGTCAGCTATTAATACTATTATTATTATTGTTATTATATTTTTCCTTCATGCTCAGCACTAATCCCAGGGTCTTTAAATGCCAAATGATTCATAAACCTGGCTTCTACATTTCTTCCAGGGCCATCTGCTGAGGTCAGAGAGACTGGCAATGGCTGGGAAAAGCTTGTATGGACAGGACTTGTTTGAGAGGGAGGTATAAAAAAGACTGTTCTACCCCCTAACCTGGAAAGGCTCATTGCAAACCTTTCCCAGAAATAGAGTCTCAAAAACCATTGAACCAAATAGAAGCTTTCAGGGGTGCCAGTGCTAACCTTTTATCTCATACCAGCAGCCTCTGAAGATAAAACACGCCAAGAGACAAGGAGAGGAGTTTCTGTGGGAGTGACAAACTCATGCTTTACCAGAAAGAGGAGGTAGGAAAGGTAGGAGGTAGGGGTAGGAGAGGTAGGAGAGCTCAGAGGAAATGCACCCTGAGATTGAGGAGAGGGGAGACCAAAGACAAGAGGAGCACTTCCACATGAGCCATCCCCCAGGCTGGAGTCCTGGCTTTTGGAGACCTCCTGGGGACCAAGGGGAGAGGCCTCACCCCTGCAGGAAAGACCACAGCTGGAGAGGGACTCTGTCCTTGGTGGCACCTTTAAAGGGCATCCACACAGTCTTATTCTTCAGCAAAGAATGATTTCCACCTTCCACCACGTGGATTTAGTCTAGGGAAGGGGTGGGGCCGTTCCTAGGATAGGTAGGGAGAAGTTCTTCCTCCCTGGACATCAGCAGCCCCCAAATAGGGAGGGCAGGGAGGACCCCTCCTGAGAAGGACTAAGGTCACCTTCCTTCTGTCTCTACAGAAGGGGCTAGAGATGTACCACACACAACAAACTGAGAGACCCCCCACAGGATGGAGTTCAAAAATCCAAAGTACATACAGCAGGCATGGATAGGGTCTCACTTGGGCATGTGAGGTGTACTTCTGGGAGAACATTCTATTTTCTCATTAATTAGAGCAATAAAAATGTAGCTGAGAAAGACATGTCCCTATCACATAAACCAGAGGTTGACAATTTTTTTCCATAAAGTGCCAGATAGTAAATATTTTTGGCTTCGTGGGCTACACGGTCTGTGTTTCAACTACTTACATTAAAGTCCCAGCGTAGACACAGATAATACATAAACAAGTGGGTGTGGCTGTGTTCCAATAAAATTTTATTTACAAATAAAGGAAGTTGGCTGGATTTGGTTTGTGTGTCATAGTTTGCCAAGCCCTGATACAATCTTCTAAAGCACTAGTCCCTTTTTTTATTGGTGTTAGAAATTAACTTAAGAAGCTTGTGGATGACAACTCTATAGACACTATGTTATGTCGGCTTCAGACTGACCTTGAGCATTTGTGTTTGAGCCAACATGAGCCTTACCTTGGACAAAGTCTGTTGCCTCTCTGGACACCAGTTTCCTTTTCAGGGATGTCAGGACCTTATTGAGACATATGATCTGCAGGTGTTCTCTTTACAAATTCACTTATTCATTAAAATGAAGCTATATTTAGAACAAATTCCTATATAACATAGATCTGAGAATCTTAACTCACATACATTCTAAAAAGCTGGCTCAATAAATATTGTGACCTAATTTACAAGCAGATTATGGTAAGAAACAAAGTGAAATTTCAGCTTTTCAAAGAGAGAAAAGAAACCTTTGCCAAAGATGTGTGAGACTGTAAAAAAGATGTTGAACAGATCTAAAACCCATGGCACATGAAAGACCCCCAAAGTTCTAAAGATCTAGAACCTTGCTCCCCTTTCTTTCCCCAGAGAAGATATGAGATGGGCACAATTATTAGCCTATCCTTCACACTATAGAGCATTCACTTTTCTGTAGATATTCATTCAATCAGATCAACAACAAAAACAGCTTAAACAAGATGGAAGTTTGCTTCTCTCAGATGAAGGGGGTAATGAAATCTGACAATCCAAGGCTGGTACAGAGGCTATTTTGGTATCATCAGGGATCCAGGCTCTTTCCTTTTGTGACAGCATTGTAAGCCTCTGACTTTCACCTCAAAGTCCAAGATGGCCACCCAAGCTTCTGCCACCACATTCCAGCCACAAAAAAGAAAATGGAAGGGGAAGGGAACAGGTCATTATCCAGAACCTAGTTAACTGTCCACAGCCAGCCACAGGGAAGAGTGTGAAATGCAGACTTTTCATCCTTAATGAAAAGGCTCATCCACCCATCCACAGGGAGAGACGGCTATTAATCTAACAGTGATAAATATAATGATTTGCTGTGAGAAGCACAAGAAAAGAACTACCGGAGTGAGTCAAAGCCCATGTTTGGAGGGTAGGAGTGTTTAGGAAGCCCTGCTCTTGCAGAGCAACTCTGATCGTGAGTGTGACTGGTGGGTAGGCATCATCCAGGCACAGAAGCAGGAGGAAGGGCATTCCCAGCAGAGAGTGCAGCACTGGCAAATCCCAGGGGTCCAGGAGAGTTTGGCTCTGCCATGGTCCAGCAGCCGAATACAGGCCGGCCTTGTTGGTCTGGAGTGTGGGCAGGGGAAAGAGGCCCACAGCTAGGCTGGGAAGGCAGGAAGGAACAAGATCACCGGAAGTTTTAGGAGTCATGTTGAAAATTGTGCTTTATTCTTGGTGCAACAGAAAGCCATTAAAAGATTCTAAGTGGGGGGTTGGCTCCATCTGATTTATGTTTCCGAAAGATCACCCCCGGCTGCCTGCTGCGTAGAGAGTGCTGGCTGTAGGGCCTGAGGCGATGCGGCGAGAGGCAGTTCTCAGCGCAGGGGACAGATGGTCAAGGACAGACAGTGGAGGTAGAACTGAGGCGTCTTGGATAAGAGCTGGATGTAGGGGCATCAGGCAGAGGGGAGAATTCTGGGTAGAATGATTAACACTGAGCACACTGACCAGGAGACCCTGTTTCTGGGGACTAGCTGTGGGAGCCTCAACCCATAGGGGACAAGGGGTTCTGAATGCTAATGAGGCTTCAATCTTCCTGTGTAGGATCAAAGTGAAGAGTCACAGAACAATTAAGATGGGTTTCTCAGACCAGGTTCTTCCAGCATTTGCTCCTTAACCAAGCTAACAAGGGCATATGCCAGTTTATCAGCCATCCTGCCGGCTCAGAGCCACCAGGGCGAGACAGGAAATGATAGGGTGAAAAGAATGGCATGAAGGTGAGGGAGGAGATTCGTCTCTCAAGTCCACACCTGTCTTAGGTGGTGTGCGATCCTGGGACTCAAGGGACTGGGAACTTATTCCAAACTTATTCAAACATAATTAACCACCTCAGCCTTCAAACCTCCAGCCTGGAAGTTTGTGAAGTTTAGCCTCCTCAAAACTCCCTGCGTTACTACTTGGACATGAAGCCTGTTTTCTGAGTCACTGACCCACCCTGATCACAAGAGTTGGCCTGTGCCTTGGAGGTCACTGCTGAACTCGAGTGAAAATTACAAGCTTAAGACAGAAACAAACTGTCACTTCCTTGTAAATCAAACAACACTGATGGAGCAAAGCACAAGTTCAAAGGTCAACACTGACATTACCAAAATGTTTTCTTTGCTATATATTTTAATTATGCGAGTATAACTGGAGATGAATAATAAACATGCTGTAGTTAAGAGTTTTGTTTGGAGAGAGGGCTGGACGATGAAATGAGTGACCCCATCATGTTCGTTGCAAACCTTGTCAAGAATTGCTGTTTGGGGCAAGGGCTCTAAAGAACTGGACTGGAGCAAATTGTACAGATGGAGCATTTGAAAAGTCCAGATCTGTTATTGATATCCCCATGTCACCTCTGGCCCACGTGCACAACTAGATTTATCTTCTTGCAACAGATGTACACAAATCTTGCATCCCTTTCCCACCGAGATGTTACAGCAGTAATAACCAAGCTCCTTGGGGGCCTGGTTATCTTGGTTGAGGAATTACTAACACCCAGCTCTGAGCTCAAGGCTCCAGGGATGTAATTATCCCATGATAACCCTGAGTACTTTGTTCTCTGGATGTCTCTCATCTAGGGCGCATTTTCTGGATGCCTTCCTTTTCCATGAAAGCATTTATGTCTGTAGAAGTGCTTTAGAAGTCACCAGGGCTCTAAAAATTAAAGGGAATGAATTTAAAACCACAGCTCTTTTACCTACTGGAAAACACAAAATAAAAGCTGACATCTGGTAAGGAAGAAACTTCCCCTGGATCCCAAGTAACTAACTTTTATTTTCCCATCCTGAAAGGGACGGATCTCCATCGGTGGCCTTTCTTATTTACACCACACACATGGCGATGGCTCCGACATCCAGTCCCTTTAGTATAAACAGAAAGGGTGGCCTTTTTCTGTGGAAGTGAATGAATTGAAAAACAAAGCTGTTCTGTATACCCACTCCTTCCAAACGAATAAAAGAACTACAGTGTTCTGAGGCTTGTGCAAAATAGTTGCATTCAAATTAATTTTGCCCCCTTCTTCTTCCCCCTCCCCACTTCCCACTACTCCCCCCCTTTTAAGGAGAAAAAGGACCATTTAATCACCTTATAAGGGCAGAGAGCATTAAGGGAATTGAGCAGGAGTCAGGAGGCCCAGATCTTATTCTTGGCTCAGACAGGGACTTTCTGGGCAATCCCGGGGCTGTCCCTTAACCGCGTGCCTCTGTTGATGCAGCTGTAATATGGGGACACAGATGTATGTGTGTGGTGCCCAGGCGGAGCCTTTGGTGAGAGGTCCAAAGCTAAATGTGGGGTCCATTTTGCTGGTTGTGGGCTGTTTCCAATTTGAAATGGTTGTTTGCAGTTCAGGAATTGGAAATGACCTGGTAGGTCTTAAATTGATTACCTGTATATAGGTGCACTAAAAAAACAAACACGCAAATAAGCCTAGGGGCCCCTGATCTCTAGCAGTTAGATTGCTATGAGAACAACAGCTACTAGAATCTGATTGTACACAGAGCTTATCACAATTTTGTACCATTTTGATCAGTAAAGTATGGTGCAATTTTCCTCTGAAAAATTAGCATGTTTCCTGTGGTGTATTTGAAGAATGAAGAAGGAAAGGAGTGGGCATGTTCAAGTTCCTCTGGGCAGCATCTGGGGACCCCTCTTGTGGTGAAGGCCTGGTTAAAATCTGCACCTGGGCCAGAGGTCTCTGGGGTTTTGCCTTTTCCTCTGTGATTTCATTGTGTTCACCTGCCAAAATCATTTAACGCTGACTGTAGTTACGTTGGCTGGTTTTCTAGTGAACGGAGCTGAGGCTGCCTTCTCACAAAGTGCTCTCCTTGCTTCTTCTGACTTTGGTGAATCCCAGGAGAGCTGCCCTTCTCATGACTCTCCCTGTGGTCCCAAGGCTTTTCCTCCCTTCTCCATGGCTGCCCAGCCCTCGGCTGACCCAGAAACTCTTAAACATGTCTATTGGGAACAGTGGAGAAGATTTGCATCCACTACACCTGAGAAAGAAGGTCCAAGGGTTTGTCTTCTTGGGATTGTGGTGGGTGTCTTTGAACTTGGGTTGAGTTAATCACCACCTGATGGCAGTGTGATAACAGAGCTCCTGACCAAATTAAGGCCATGGAATGGGGACCTCACCCATCCTTCTCTCTCCTCCTCCTTAGAATGCATCACTGAACTCCATCAGCCCAAAGTGGATTCTTGTTCATGAGAGACAGTGAGACATTTCACATTGGACTGGCTCCCAAACATCCCATGGAAAAGATCTATGCTTTTAAACTTTTCCACATATGCATTTCAGGTGTGCTGGGATCAGGTCATTTTTGCACACCATGCCTCCTTCTCTTACCTTCTTCTGCTCTAGTCTCTTGTCCACCATATTTACTGCCAGAGTGAAACAAGAAAGTGGTCACACTGTCTTTAAAAACATCTGACCTCCTCTCCACTGTCTGCAGATGGGCTCCAAATTCCTTTGCACTCTTAGGCGGCCCTTCTTGAGTTAGCTCTGACCTCATTCCATCTTCTTCTCTTTCCCTCCCCTCCTCTCTCTCTATCTCTTCCTAGATAGCTTCAGGTCTGCGGACACATTGTTCCTTCTCTAGCAATGCATTCCTTTCACTTCCTTGGCTTTCCGGTGAACTCCTGTGCAGCCTTCATGACCCAATTGAAATGTGATATATTAAGGTTTCCTAGAGGTTGCTCCCAACACTACCTGCAGACAGAGTCAATTACTCCTTCCTTTGAGCTGTCATTGCCCCTTTGTGAATTTCTCTTTCAGAGGAAGTATCATGTCATACGGGAACTATGTGCTCACATGCCCATCTCCTTCCCTAAACTATGAACTCCTCACGGTCAGGGGTAAGATCTTATTCATCTTTATTCTGGGTCAAGGCCAATGGGTGCTCAATAAATAGGACAGGAAGGCATGTATTCAACTCTAGGGTCTGATAAGTAGATTTCATTATTTTAGATTTTGAAGGCATCTAGACATTGACATCACTAATAACTTACATATGTTTTCTATATTTTGGAAGGTAAGTATTAATGTAAGCTCACTTTTAGAACTACCACAAAGCAAAGATACAACTTAGGCTAAAAAGCACCATGTAAGTGGAATAGTCCTGTTTTAGGCAGACCGCTTTAATGGAGAGAGGTTCACATACTCTCACTGGAGCAATAAGAACACTTCAGTTTTCCTCCACATTTATTGTGTGTTGGGCCCTTCTCTGGCAATGCATTTCCTTCCCTGTACATTGTTCACTGGGCCCGTCCAACAACCTTTCAAGGTGGCATTATTATTCTGATTTTGTAGGTGGGGAAATGGAAAATGAGGTAAATTGCAAAGTCATGCAGCTAGTAATACAGATGGTGAACTGGCAGGCTAATGTTGAAGCCTCTACATCTCACCAGTGCTAACCACCGCACCATTGCTGCCAACCAGCCCCCCGCCGCTGATCACCACTGACCACCCCTCCCCCAACCCCCTCGCCCCCCACCTTCACTACCATCTAATGAATGAGGGGAATCGGGGTTGTGCAAGTAATACTAATAACAATTTTAGGAAACATCGTGTCTTAATCACTATTGTATGTATTAACTTATTTAATCCTGACACTGACTCCATGAGAGGGATACAATTATTATCCTCATTTTACAGATGAGAAAACAGAGACAGAGAAGTTAGCAGTTTGCCCAGAGGCCACGTAGTTAAGTGGCAAACCTGGGCTAGAAACCCAGACAGACTGGCTCCAGAGGCCACGCTCATAATGACCTTGCTCGGCAATCTCCCAGGAAACTCGTCCCCGGGGAACCAGGACAGCTGTTCCGAGAAGATCTGGAGCTGTAGGAGCATGAGGAATTTGGGGTCTCAGGGGCCATACCTGGGCCCACTGAGGTCCTCCACTATCAGGTCCTCTGAAGTCACTCTAAATAGACACAACGTTCCAGGTAAGAACAGCGTTGTTCCCATGTAAACACAGGCCTCATGAGGAGCAGTCCGGAAGGCCACCCCTGCTTCTTCTAGACAAACATTCTGAAAGGCTCAGAAGACTCTCTTCTCAAGGGCTCTGCTCTTACCCCGCTCAGCAGAGTCACTTTGTGGCCTCCAACACCCCCTACCTGCACTCTGTCTCCCTCTACTATACACAGCTTCCCCCCACTCCCCTCCACCACCTCCTACCTTCCTCAGAGGCTCAGGTTGGCAGGACCAGGCTGGCCTCCCTAACATGTGGACTTTGTTTTGCCCAATGACTCTCTGTCCACCTCTCCACTTCAGGTGCAGCTGCCAATCACTTTATATTTTTTCAGATTCAGTTTTTGGAAGGAAGATATTGATAGGTCTGCTTTGACTTTTCAAGCTGAGTATGGCATAGCTTTCCACGAGCCTAAGACCTTACTGTCTTTGGTCCAGGTATGAGGTCTTGAGCCAGCTTTAGGGACACAGATGGGGACAAGAAAAAAAAAAGCACAGAGACACATGGGGAAAGAAATGGCCACCCAGGGCTGTCTCTGCATCAGGGGCTGAGGACAGGGTGGTCCCTTTGAAGGGGCTATAAATATGGCAGTCACCAGGATGGATGTGTTGGGTATAGTACCATGGGGTGTGAACAGTCTCTCTGTTCTCCGTCACCCAACACCTGTCCCACCCCGATCCAAGAAGGGTTGCTCTAGAACTACAGAAAGCAGGGTCCTCCCACTGCTGAATATCTGTAAAATGAACTCATTCTGTCAGGTTCCAGAAGAAAACAGATGAAACAGAAACAGGCGAGCAGGGTGACTAGAGAGAGTTCAGTGAAGGAACTGTTTACAAAGCTGTGGGTGGGCAGGATAAAGTGGTGACACGTTGGAGACCCACGGCCATCTTTAGGTCACCGGGGCCTGGAGAGAGCTATAGCCATCACAGTGGCTGTGTCTGCAGGAGACGGCCACACAACAACCACACGGCTTTCAGGAGAGGAATACAGTGTCTGCCCACCTGTGACTCAGAAAGAAAGGAGCCAGGGAGATCAGTACCTCCCTCTCCCCCTCCTCCTGCCCTTTGATCTATTGCCAGTGTCTGCTTGAAGCTGCTGGAGCCAGGGGCAGAGCCCCGAGGGAAGATATGGCAGAGTACAGAGCACGGTGGGACGCAGAAGGTCAGAGCAGATCACACTCAGCACCCTCACTTTCCTCACCCTGAAGTGCTTGTTGGCCAGAAGCAACCACACTGACTCGGTCCCAAGGAAGTAGCATATTCCCTGCTTATTACATTTCACATATTTTCAAGTGAAAGGAAATCAGACTTGGAGTTCGCATCCTGGAGCTTCAAGTATGTTTTTCTGGGACCTTATGAGAATTTCCACCTCAGTGGAGAGGTGGATATTCCTGAAACACCAAAAGGATGTTGGAGAAAGTGGGACACACGGATTTGCTAAGGACTGGCTGTTCAGCTGAGCGTGTGCAGCAGGGAGCAGGAGTGTGTGGCCGACCCAGCTGGAGGCGGGTGGGCCTGTGGCGCCTCAGGGAATGGCAGGCTGTCATCCCTGACAGCCAGGAATCCAACATAAGGCCTCCAGAATGTAAGGTACAACCCAAGAGAGAGACGGGAAACTGGAAAATGCTGAAAAGAATTTTGCACTTTACGCTTCTGCCAGGTGGTAGAATGAGGGTTTCAAATAGAAATAAAGTTTTATGTAAAAAAAAATAATAATAATAAGGGGCCCCTGGGTAGCTCAGTGGGTTAAGTGTCCAACTCTTGGTTTTGGCTCAGGTCATGATCCCATGGTTCATGAGTTCGAGCCACGCGTCGCGCTCTGCAATGACAGGGTAGAGTCTGCCTGGATTCTCTCTCCCTCTCTTTCTGCCCCTTCCCCCCAAATAAATAGATAAACATTAAAAAAATAAATTGTGTATGGGGTTTTTGTTTTGTTTTGTTTCTTGTTTTTTTGTTTTTGCTTTTGTTTTTGTTTTTGGCACACTTGCCTTTGGCAGTGGGATATTCAAAACACAGCAAACTCTACTGTTGCTGCTTGGAATAGAGGATAATGCCTAAATCCACAACTACAGTACACCTTTGGCCCTTCCTATATCTGCATTCCTTTAGGATAGAACTATTCCCAGAGGAGGAGTTTATCCTGAGTTAAAAGGTGTTAATTGATGTAGTGTTCAAGTCTACAAAAAGTTGCTGATAGAATAAGATACGGCACTCAAGGAAAGTTGCTTCATTATTTCATCTTTGAAGGTCCAAATGAAGTCTTGTTTAGTTTTAAAAAAATACCTCCCAGGGAGTTAAAAATGTACTGGCCTCAAGTATATCTCTTTCCCATCGCTCATGCATGTTCACACAAAGAGGAAACCACTAAGGGATGCTTGATGTTTAGTTGTTCTAGATGTTAGTGGGAGGCAGGGAGGTTGAAGGTCCTGGCATGTGCCTCTAATTTATTTCCTTCTACTTTCCCAGGAGTGGGAAAAAAAATATTTGTGAACTTTCTGTTATTAAAAAGTTCATGCTGTCTGCTTAGCTCCTACCTATAATCTCCTCCTTTCTCTGGACCAGGAATGAGCTTCGATGTCCAGATTAACTCAACTAGCAGATTGTGATTTTGTGTGCTTAGCAAAAAGATGAGTATGAGTAATTTCTTCTTCAGAAAGACTCTTTTGACCTTCTGCTCTGTCTTTTATGTCTTCCTTCTACTGCATCAGCCACTCCACTCGTGAAAGACACGGACTTTCTGAAAGGGTCTTTCTTCTCTCCAAGCGTGCGCCTCCTCTCTCCTTCTCAATCTCTTTGTCTCTTCCCAACACGCAATTAAAACATTACAAGTTATGGCCAGTGTTTTCTTAACAACTGAGGATTCTGAGCCTTCATCACTTACTTAAGGTTAATGGTCATGGGACACATGACAGTCGTCCTTGTGTAATAACCTCCCATTTGGCAGCTAACCACTCCTAATGTCATGAAATTAAGATATTGTTCTTTTTTCCGTTATCCTTGGGCACTGATTTTCACACTTCAGGTCCTGAAATCAATGCAATGTGCCATGACCAGCATTAAAAATTAAAATAGAATAGAATAGAATAGAATAGGTCAGACTATGTTGCATATATGAAAATAAATATGAGAACTTTGTTTTAGTTATGCCTATTTCTGTATGCTTGTTTTGGCTTGGGGCATAAAATGTATTTCTTATTGTGGATCACTGCAAAGTTCTGAAGCCACTGAACTAAATTATTGAAAAGCAAAGTCTTAAACTCACAAGCAAGTTTTTGCCATAAAGACTTGGCCTCATGGGCTGGTGTCAGGTGCCCTGCTAGATTTCAGGGTCCTATCTGTCCCCATGTTTCCAGTTTCTCAAAAACATTTCCACTCCTAATTCCATGTCCCAAAGTGCTGCTGTCCCCCAACTAGCACCACACTCCTACTTCCTGCTAAGATGACAGGCCTCAGAAAATATATTACCTAGATACATGCTGTGGTACATCCTACAGTAGACTTTGGATTCTTTTGTCTGGGAAACTGTCGCAGACATGGTTCTGGGACTGATCTCATAGAAAAACTTCGGACTTTTTTTTTCTTTTCCTTCCAGCACACTCTCTCATTTGTCTAGCCCAACCCACCAAACCATGACTAGGGGATCTTTGAGATGGTTTTATAACACTCTAGGCAGCTATAAGAGGACTGTTACTGATGTTACAGTCTCATTTTCTCTGTTTACTCTTGGATGATAGTCTACTGGCTTTTAAAAAAGGGTAAACCCAAGAGAAAATTTAAACTTCAGCCAAAAATCTCAGTGATTTAACAAAACTCCATCAAATAATCATACATTTTCTCAACAAGCATTTACTGAGCAACTATTTTTCTGTGTCAGGCCCTGTGAACAAGACTGGCTATACAACAGGAATGTAAATCCACTTACTAGCCTTAAACTCTGACTCTGGGGCAAGAGAAGTATCCTGAAAAATAATTATGATGCCAGTTTTTATTGATGTGGGAATAAAGATCTGTGGTTCTTCAGAGAAAGGAAATAACACTTGACCTGGGAAAAGGTGGGAGAGCTTTTTACAAAGGAAGGGACATCTGAGCTGAGTCTGGAGGCACTGGGGTTAGTGTAAAGCCTGGCTGGAGAGGAGGCTCTAAGGTGAACTGGGGCTGGATTATAAAGAGCTTCACGTGCCAGATTTAAGAGGATGGGTTTTCCAAAGGGCAACAGGGTCATAGCCAATAATGGTTTTAAAGCAATTAATTGATTTGATTCATCTTATGAACAAATTGTTCAATCCAGATTTGTTTGCAATAGCAAAAAGTTAGAAACAAGTTACTGTCCATAATGATAGGACATCAATGAATGTCTACAATAAGATAACATAGGGCCAGAAAAAAAAGACATATATGCTATACATTAGCACAAAAAGAATGGTTGATGGAATTTTATTGAAAATTTTTTTACTTTTACTATCGCAATACTTTCTCTTAACCTCATTGCAAATTCTGACTTTAAGTCTGAATATTTTTAAAGATTTCCCAGTAAAATCCTGTGCAAAAGAAAAGAGTCTAAGATAAAAGTAATAAAAAGTAACTCCAGATCAACAGAAGGCTCAGAATTTTTTCCAAGTCCACGATATACTTAGGGACGTTCTTGGAGCCTTATGGTGATGGTAACAGAAAGACACACTTTTTCCTTGCATTTCTTTTTTTTTTTTAATGTTTTTTTATTTTTATTTCTGAGACAGAGACAGAGCATGAGTGGGGGAGGGGCAGAGAGAGAGGGAGACACAGAATAGAAGCAGGCTCCAGGCTCTGAGCTGTCAGCACGGAGCCTGACGCGGGGCTTGAACCCACAAACCGTGGAATCATGACCTGAGCCAAAGTCAGTCGCTCAACCGACTGAGCCACCCAGGCACCCCCCTTGCATTTCTTAAATTTCAGTTCCTGGTGATATTCCTGGGATCTTGTATCTATATTGCTATCCTGTTGTCATAGTTTTTTGCCCTTCAGTACTCAGTATTGTGACCCCTGCTCGTATAAACCTCCTTCTCACCCCGATCTGTTATGCCTACTGTAAGCCTAACTGGTTCTGGCAGCCAGGCACTCCTGTCACCACCAGCATTTATTCTTCTACTCAGACCAGCATGATAAAAAGCAAGAAAGAGTGCCCCTCTGTTCTTACCTGGCAAACCAGGTACCATTTCCAGCTGTGTTTCTCATACAGTATTTTGCTGAGGGTTCAATTCTACTATCATCTGGATGTCTCTTCATGATTGACTGATTCCCCTCATGAGTTGGACTACAGAAAGTTAAAAATGATGAGAATTCCTGTACTATTTCAAGTAGGCACTAGTACAAGGAAGGAGCAGAATATACATCTCAGAGGAGATTCTAGTATATTTAAGAATTTAGTAGTACAACCAAAGTAAAAGAATACATAAACAATGCATTTGCAAATGAGGCACCATTCCAAAGGTAACCCAAATATATGTCCCGTGTGGGCCAGTTTTTGTAGTCCCATTCAAAGAAAACATTTTCAAATGAATATGCTTTGAAGAATGATGGAAATTTTACTATACGTTTTCTTAACAAAATTCATCTCTAAAAAACTTCCCAAAGTTCTCTAGAGATATTTTCTCCTCCCAAAGCTCAATACTCCCAATAGCTACCAAATCTCCCTCCTTCCTCTCATCCATGCAGCATGGATGGATGCAGCATGTTCATTGCTCCCCCACTCTCTCCTTTAAAAGCTCTTCTTTCTTCCACACTGTATCACAGTGTAGTACCTCACTGGCCACTAGGACTTCTGTGTCCACTTGCCTCTTCTCCTAGATCTCTCTAGGATGGCCAGAGAATCTAGAATTGCCCCTCTTCCTGACCATCCCTTGGTTCTTGTGGACAAAAGCATCTGGCAAGTCCTTGGAGATAGAGCTGTTTTCTCACTTCAATAAAGAACTCAAGAAGCATTTTGAGGAATAAAATTCTCCACCTTGCTAACAAGTCAGTAGCTCATGGCTGATACTACTGATTCACTATTTGGGGGAAAATGTTAAATTTCCTACCTCACACAAAAATGCACTCCAGATGGTCTGAAGAGTTCAATGTGTAAAATAAAAACATCGATGAACTACAAAAATACAGGTGGATATTTACCTAGTCACATAAGAGTGAAGAAAGGAATCATAAAACTAAAGACCTTGGCTATCACTTCATAAAAATATAAAATTCTGCATGTCATAAAAAGCCACAGAAATTTTTAGAAATGAAAAGCTAAAGGAAGATTTGCAACAGTTAAGACAAGTTGACATTTCTTTTTGCTAACATAAAGAAGCTCTTACAAATCAATATGAAAAAGACAAACACTTCACCAGGAAAATGGGCAAAAGCTGTAAACAATTTATATAAGTCTGGAAAGCCATTAGATATTGAAAACAAAATGTCCAGGCTTCATGAAGGTAACATCCCTGTGAAAGGTGGTCCTAGCTCTGCTAGGAGGGGTGGCCTGAGGTTGCAAGGGAAACAGTGGCTCATGGCTTACAGTTGGGTGATAGCAACAATGGTCCTGCCTCAGGGCATTAGATGTTGGCTTGGACCTAGGAAGATGTGAGAGGAGGTTCCTAGAGGTGTATCCTTACAGGCTTTTTTCTTGTGAAGCCCTGGAGGCCGAGTATGCAGCAGAATAATCCCCTTGTCCATTACAGCCACTGCAAAATACCTCTGCTCAAAGCACTCTGAGTGGCTCCTCCAAGGTTTTCTGGCCTCAGCCTTTAAGAACCACCTTACCAGCACAGGTGTCTCTCCCACTTCCTTGTATCCCACAGCTTCTGCTGGATAGAGTCTACTGTGGCCATATGTCCCATTTCTTTGTGTCCTTTCCAGAAGGCACTGGCATACAGAATTCCTGGCCTGCCCCTCAGCCAGCAGCCGCCCACCTCTGCAGACCTCCGAGTTTAGCTGGTGTCTCTTCATTGTGCTAGATTAATGGCAGTCCACCCCAAAGAACTGCTATTGATGGGAACAAAGCCCAGATGCTTTTCTGGGCTCTGACTGGCATTAGCTCGCTGAACAGGCTTCTTGAGCTGGCTTTGCCTATCCAGTACCTTTCCCTGCACTGACCTCCCTTTCCCACACCATCTCTGACTCTTGACAGTGGAAGAATCTTGAGAATGGGGATAGTTTTGGATCTCCAGTCACTACCAGCAGGTGGAATGCTCTAGCTTTCACACTTTCAAGGTGAGTGGATGACATTTGTTGAACCCCACTCTAAAGACGTCCTTCCACAAAATATTATCTGGTCTAAATTAATGAGGAGCTGAAATCCTTTCACATATGAGCTGTTTTGACTAGAAGTTTTTTGTTTTTTAAATTTAAGTAAACTCTACCCTCAACATGGGCTCAAACAACCCCAAGATTAAAAGTCGCATGCTCTACTGACTAAGTCAGCCAGGCATCCCTTAACTAACAGTTTTTTTAAAAAGTAATCTTTTCATGGAAAAAATGTTTTTAATTAATTGTACATTCTTTGAGCTGAAATCTTTTTTTGATCAAAATGCGTGTATTTTGATCTAGTACACTAATGATCTAGTCAGGATTCAGAAATGGCAAAGCTTGGTTGGTTTCTCTAACAAACGATGGTGGCTCATCACTAAACTAAAAATAATACTGTGTTTGGGGAACTCTGCTTTTCCTCCAGTTTCTCCATTAACTTCATACTGAGGACTGAGTGAAGCATTTAAGCATGCGCAATTGAAATGTGCTCCTACCATGTTTCCTATTCACGGCTTTCTCTACTGACATCCTTTTCATGACAACCCTCATAATTTTATGGACCGGGGAGTTTCGTTTTCCTTAAATCACTGCATATTTTATATACTCCTAACTGGTAGGAAAAATGGAAATCTTTAAAAGATCTGGATGATTCAACAAAAAATGTTTAAGCAATTTTTAGTTCCAAGACTCAGAACTTGGCAGGCTTTCAGTGACTTATTTGGCATTTAGAGCCATTGGGTTGTTGTAAGGGAAGAACTCTATAGTGATACACATTACTCTGAACACTTCTGTCCTCTAAATATGTGGTTTTCCTCCCCACACCAACCAATTCGGCAATACCAGCTGGGTGTCCTACGATTTAATTGAATTCTGACACTATCTACCTGGAGACAAGCAGATTGGTTCCGCCTCCCCCCACCACTCACACTTCAGATGCCAATCCCCTGTCCAGGTTGTCACCTGTGTTTCTGACTACCTATGAATTCCACAAGGCCCTCCTCGGATTCAATTAATTTGTTAGAGCTGCTCACGGAACCCAGGAAAACACTTATTTACTAGATTGCAGGTTTGTTGTAGAAGGATATAACTCAAAACAGCCAGATGGAAGAGATCCATTGGGCAAGCTATGTGGGAAAGTGCTGGGAGTTTCCATGCCCTTTTCAGATATGCCACTCTCCCCAGATTTCCATGTGCTCACCAACCTGGAAGCTCTCCAAACCTCATCCCCCTTTTGGATTTTCATGGAGGCTTCATGACATAAAAGTTCATCAATCATGAACTCATGGACCATTGGTGATTGAACTAATCTCCAGCCCCTCCCCCCTCCCTGGAGGTCACAGTGAGAGTCAGTGGGAAAACTGAAATTTCCAGCCCTCCAAGCACTGTTGGTTCTCCTGGCAACCAGCCCCCATCCTTAAGTTACCAGGAGGCTTTCCAAAAGTCAATGTAAACTCAGGTTTGGTTGAAAGGGGCTCATTTTGAATAACAGGATGCTGCTTTCACCTTTATGTTTTAAAACTATTTTAGGAACTAAGGACAACAGATGTCTAAGGACAACTAAGACCAGACGATGTAACAAAAGATGCTCCCATTGCACTTAATTAGGAAATTCCAAGAGTTTTAGGAGCTCTGTGTCAGAAACAGGGTAAAGACCAAATATATATTTCGTAGTATAAACCATGGTATCACAGTTGTGCAAATGAGCTTCTGTGTGTGTGTCCCCATGAGTGTATGTGTCTATGAGTGTGTGTTTCCTAGTAGTTAACCAACCTAATTCTGGGGTTCCCATTTATTTGTTCACCCTTCTATGTGGACAGCTTAATTGTTATTTTCCTTACATCTAACTAGAGGTGGATCTGAATAATTTCTAGAAACATCAGGAAGTATGAGTTTGTGGAATGTGTTCAGTCTTTCAGATATTTATAAATTAAGTTAGAAGTCCGTGAAATGTGCTTCTACCCCTAAAAGTGCTTTTTGCCTACAAAATCCTCTTATCACTTCATGGCAATTCAGCTCTATCCACTAGCCTACATTTAATGCTTCTTGCTGATTAGCACAAATGGGAGTCATTCTAGCCTCTGGTCAGCATCCTAGAAAACTTTGCCACTGTCCGCAGTAAATGAAGTGATGTTTTCTGTTTTCAAGAGACAAAAAGAAAATATGTGTTGTTTCCAGGTAAATAGATGTTGAAGCTATATAACTGAAAATGCTTGGGCAGTTTAGGAAGCACATTGCATAAAGACGTTTTAGCTCTGGTCACAAAGAGACCTTAATTTGAGTCCACGAGGGCCAAAAACAGCAACAATTCCTTGGATCTTCAAAAACTCCTGCTGGTCTTGAGAAAGTTCCTTGGCTGTAGGTAGAAACAGGTTCCTGGATAAACCAAATTTCCCCAGAGTCTATCGGTATCCCTGGGATCAGCTCCAGAGGGCTTTTGCATTACAATGACTATAATGCAGGAGCCTTTTGGTGTCTCACCTGTAACTTGCATCTCCTCAGTATTCTGCTTCTCCAATTCTCCAAGAGGCTTTCTCAGCTGCAGGACCATGCTGAATCCACACGGGAGACAGGTTGGAAGTGTCAGGGAGCTAACAGCCCCTGGAGTCACTCTCGGCCGACAACCCAACAACGGAGAGGAGCTGGAAAATGACAACTCAGAGGCACGTTTTGCACCCCCCCACCCTCTGTCTCCTAGAGGTTCCCAGCAGGTTGGACCCTTGTCAGAAACGGTAACCTGCTGCCTGTAAGGACATTCCTCTCCTCTCTGCCTCACTCCCCCTCTACTCCTCTTGGTTTCTTTTTGTTTTATTAAAAGTGATTTTTTAAATGTGTATTGTTTTTGAGAGAGAGAGAGAGTGAGCAGGGGAGGGACAGAGAGAGAGAATCCCAAGCAGGCTCTGCACTGTTGCCACAGAGCGCGACACAGGGCTCCAACTCAGGTCATGACCTGAGCCGAAATCAAGAGTAGGAGGCTTACCCGACTGAACCACCCAGGTGCCCCTCCTTGGTTTCTGAGATTGTCTTCTAAATGAAGTGGGGCACATCAATGTGTCTCAAAATCAGCTTCCAGGGAAACCGATCCTAATGCAATGTTGTGGAATAGTTGTTTTCCGTGCAATGTCTCTTAGGTTAACTGGAGTCTCTTGGTCTAACATACAGGTGACTTTAAATTGCATGTCAGTGAGTAGGAGGACCTGATAATTATAGCCAGTCATTTATGTTAGATCGCTGCAGCTAAGAGAGCTGAATTAAGTGAATATGAAAAAGAATACACAAAGGTCACTACCAAGGCAGGACCGTGATGCACAGAACTCTTGTCTCCTCCCCCACAAAAATCCCTGTTCTCCCTGGAGCTTCCCTATCTTAGTCAAAAGCAACCCTAATGCTCAATGCACAAGCTCCTCCCTCAGGAGGTCACCCTTGACTCCTTCTTTCCCTCATATGCTCTATTGGATTTGTCACTGAATTCTGTTGCCTCTATTGTCAAAATACATCCCCAGTCCTGCCAGTTCTTATCATCACCTCTGCTGGACTCTGGCCCAAGCCATCATCATCCGCCCTCTATGGTCTAGTGCAAGTGTTGGCAAACCTTCTCTTTCTTATAAAGGGCCAAACAGTAAATAGTTTAGGTTTCTCTGGTCTTATGGTCCTGTTACAATTACTCATGTTTGCTCTTGGAGCACATAAACAGTCACAGATAAATGGACAAGTAAATGGATGCTGAAACTCAAATTTCACAAATTTTCACATGTCACAAAATAGTGCTTTCGGGGGATATTTTTGAACTACCTAAAAATGTAAAAGCTCTTCTTATCTCTCATACTGTACAAAAAACAGGTGGAAGACCAGATGTAGCTCCCAGGTTTGCGTACCTCCCTTGATCTAATCATGTAGCTACAGCCTGATCTCTGTAAAACCTGCCGCATCATGTCCTTTCTCAGCTCTTCTCCCGGAGCTTAACAGGAAGGGCCCTCAGTGCATGTGGCCCTGCACACCTGACCCTACTTTCTCCGGCACTCTTCCCTGCCTCTTCCCCTGCTGTCCCTTCTCTCCACCCACGTGGGCCTCCTCCGTTATAATGTGCTTCAGAGCCGTGGCACTAGCAGGCCAGATATTTGAATTCCCTTTCCCTAAATTTCAGGCTCTCTAAAGTACTTTTCCCTCCCCTCCTTTGAGCCTCTGCTTATGTGTCACCCTTTTAGAGTGAGTCCTTCCCCAGCCACTGTATTTAAACAAGCCCACCTACACACACACACACACACACACACACACACACGTGCCGCTCCTTGTCCCCCTTCCCTGCTTTACGGTTCCCCACATCATTCACCACCTATGACCTACTGTATATTTTGGTTGTGATTGTTCGATTCCCTGCACCCCTCTTCCAAAAACTAGAATGGAAGTTCCTCGAGGCTAAAGACGTTATGCCCCCAAACTTCCAGAAGAGTGTCGGATATGCAGTAGTAGGCAGTCCATGAAGATTTGTTAAATCAGTGAGTGAGTGAGTGAGTGAATGAATGAATAGTTCCCATTCTTCTGCTATTCTTTGGTAGAAAATGGGTACCTGCACTACTTACTGTATGTCTCAGGAGAAACATCATAGAAATGTTCAAGTCAGCCAATCAACTCTCCACTGGGGTGCAGACCCATCTGAGAGACCTAAGGAAGGAGATTAGCCATGTCCTACTAGCTGCAATTCCAGATTGATTAGTCATGGTGATGGAGAGAAATAAACATCATTCTCATCTTTGCTGGTGTATTTGACTCCAGTTGGGTTAGTTTTTTTTAATATCCCCTCTGCATAGTAATATTATTTTCAGTACTAATCATTCATAATCATGGTTATCCTAATTTGTTTATTAGTTCTAAAACAACTTAAAAAGAACAGTAAGTTGCAATTTAAAGATACGATTCACATTCATTAAAATGGTTCGCGGATGAAGCAAAATCTACACTTAATGAAAAGATACTACCCCTTGCAATTCGCACCAGAGTTTTAAATTTTAAACACAAACACTCCAAGTGATCACCTGGAGTACCTGAACTGAATACCTTAGACCGAGCTTCTCATCTTTACACGCATTGGGCTATCCCCGTGGATTGCAAAGCTGCCGCTTACTCCAGGAATATGGTGCCGCGGGGGCTGCTCTGGGAAGGATTCCTACCTGAAGTATTCCAAAGCCTTCTGAACTCAGTCTTAAGATGAAACCGTAGTAGAGCTGGGCCCTCATGTGTTGGAGGTCACCTGTATCAGTCAGTGGAAGCACTCCAAAGTAACCTCATATACAGTGCAATGTTATTAAAGGATAAGTCCAAAAACATGCTGATGTGAAGCATCTACACCATTAACACTCCACTGTAATCACAGCAATTGTTTACAAAGACCAACAAATTCCTACCCCCCTACCCCCACCCCCACCCCCCAGGAGTACTTTATCACTGGTGCTGTTTAGGATGATTGCACGTGGAGAAAATAAAAAGCCGGCCACACCTTGCTTGGGTGGGCTTTATGATCGTTTTTAAATTTCCCTCGAACACTCCATCCCATTGTGCACTTGGCTGGACCGCTCCTGTTGCCCCACCCTTGATACACCACCACTTATCATTTGTCCCCCATTCAGGAAAATCTTGAATCCCTGGTAGTAGAAAGCAGCTGCCAGTGCGCACAGTGTGTTCCCACATGCCTCAGCTTCAAACTGCGTTGTCGATCCATCCTGCAAATCTAGTAGATTACAGGGGAAAGGACCTAAGAGAGTCTGTTTAATACATTTCATTTTACGAAGAAAAAATTTATTTGTAATTTTAAATTTTGCAAATGCTTTCACTAGCATCATTTTCTATGTTTCTCAGACAAGCCTTTCAAGTGGTCAGGGTAAGCATTATTGCCTATTTAGAAGACATAAGTGTGACTTTGCTAGTTATCCCACATGTCCAAGGTTATACCATCTAGTACATCTCAAAGTCTAGTCTTGAAGACTCAAGGGCATGTAAGGCCTATATTTGCTTTTTACAATTATTTAGAACTCAAGGCCTTTGTTTACACACCTAGGCTCAGACACCATTACTTTAGGGAACTCTGAGCTACAATTTCAAAATCCACAGAGTAACTGAGGAAACAGCCATTTCTTGTAGGAAGGAGCCAAGTTTGATTCAACCTTGTGTTTCCAGGACACACAGGGGCACTTGGAATCTTGAGAGGTTGGTGCTGAGTTGGTAGGCATAATGCAATGACTCAAAGACCATTTCCACAAGAAGCGGTATAAAGATCTGAGTGGTTTTATTACTAATTTTTATTTTTTTAAGTTTATTTATGTTTAAAATAATCTCTATACACAATGTGGGCTTGAACTCACAGCCCTAGAGATCAAGAATTGCATGCTTTTCTGACTGAGTCAGTTAGGCACCCCAAGTCCTGTGTGCTTTTAAAGAAGAAAAACCTGGGGGCGCCTGGGTGGCGCAGTCGGTTAAGCGTCTGACTTCAGCCAGGTCACGAGCTTGCGGTCCGTGAGTTCGAGCCTTGCGTCAGACTCTGGGCTAATGGCTTGGAGCCTGTTTCCGACTCTGTGTCTCCCTCTCTCTCTGCCCCTCCCCCGTTCATGCTCTGTCTCTCTCTGTCCCAAAAATAAATAAAAACGTTGAAAAAAAATTTAAAAAAAGAAGAAAAACCTGAAAACAGTCCCTAAAGTTTTCCATGATGATAATAATTGCCATTTTTGAGTACTTTCATTTTTTATATAATTTTTTAAATGTTTGTTTTCAAAAGAGAGACCATGAGTGGGTGAGGGGCAGAGATAGATGGGAACAGAGTTTCTAAAGCAGGCTCTATGCTGACAACAAATAGCCCAATGCAGGGCTCAAACTCACAAATGGTGAGATCATGACCTGAGCTAAAGTCAGACGCTTAATCAACTGAACCACCCAGGCGCCCCTTAAGTACCTTCTATGTACAGGCACTTTCTCCACCATCATGCCAGAGAAAACCCCACCAAGTTTTGATCAATATATACAAATGTGTTCTACCTACAATCAAGGCAATGTGTGTGCACTATTATGATACCATCTGGAGGTCAGGGTGTTAAGTTATACTGGTTGGGCGAAGAAGGGGAGGTTAAAGGGCACCCTGCTGAGTGAGTTACTGGACAGACCATAGGGTTAAGCCTAGCCAGGGAAAGGTGTCATGTTCATTAGGGCACAGCAAGAGAGTGAGGATGTAAAACAGTGTTGTCAGGGCAGTGACTAGCTCTACTGTGATGCCAACGTGACATGGTAGGAAGCCAAGGGAAGACTATATTAGTTAGGAATACAAGTCATTTTTCCAACTTTTTAAATTATATCCTTTTAAAAAATGCTAACCTGTTGATCCTTTTGGGTGTGCCAAAAAAAAAAATGTGTTGCTATTCGAGAAGGACCATGTTGGGCCTTTCACATATTATTTGTGATTCTTACAATGTTTCATTTTTGTTGTTGTTTTAATTTTTTTAATGTTTATTTATTTTTTGAGAGAGAGCGAGAGCGAGAGGGGTTGTTCAGAGAGAGAAGGAGATACAGAATCCAAAGCAGGCTCCAGGCTCTGAGCTGTCAGCACAGAGCCCCACTTGGGGCTGGAACTCATGAACCGTGTGATCATGACCTGAGCCGAAGTTGGACACTTAACAAACTGAGCCACCCAAGCACCCCTGTTGTTATTGTTTGTATTTATTTATTTATTTATTTATTTAAATGTTTTATTTATTTTTGAGAGAGAGAGCACAAGCAAGGGAGGGGCAGAGAGAGAGAGAGACAGGGGATCCAAAACAGGTTCCTTGTTGACAGCAGAGAGCCCAATGCAGGGCTTGAATCCACAAACCTATGGATATGTATAAGTATATGCCTAAGTATATGTCTATCTTACAGATAAGAACACCAACTGTCATGGGTTTAAGAGCCCACCCCAGTTCACGCTGTAGGTAAGTAGGAATCGTATTGAGTTTAGGTAAGTTTCCAAAGCCATGCCTTTCCCTCCACATCTGCTCCCTCACACCTATGTGAAGGAGGGTGTGGAGAGTGGGAAAGTAGTGGTGTCTTGAATGCCAAAACTTGAACCAGTGGTGGAGCTTCAGGGAGGCAGATCTATAGCCAACCTAAGAGTAAGAATGCCCCATCCCAACAAACATAGCTGTCCAAGGGTGGCATGGACCAGCAAAAAAGCATGCAAGATCCTCAAGGTCAGAGAATTCAAGCAGAAGCATGGGATCCTGCAGGAGCAGTTTGTCCTCCAAGAAAGAACTTAGAAGGTGACCAGTCCTGTCAGCTAGCCTCTGGATGGACAGTCGTGATGCTAAAGAGCCAGGCCTACAGAGGTTGGTCAGGGCACTAGCAAGGGGACCCTCTTCCCATGCCCTTTCAGGGAAGACCTGTGCACATGGGCTACTTCAGCTGCCCCTAAAGGAGATTTTGGTCACATACTAAGGGGTCCCAATGAATATCAGGCCCAATGACACCCACCAAAGGATGGTGACTCCTTACTGCCTTTACCAGTGAAGCAAGTCTTGAAACAGAATAGGGAGCAGAAAAATAGAAGGTAATGGGGACCAGGAAGAAGACTGCCATGAGAATGGGGGCCAGGGACATAGGATCCCACCATAAAGACCTTCAGCCCTAAATTAGGCTAAGGAGGAATCAGAGAGAGACCACAGGGCATCTTGGGCTGAGATGGGCAGTCCTACCAGCCTGTCACCTCAGCTGGGCTCAGGTGAGAGACGTTAGTGGAACAGAAGCATCCAGATCTCAGGCTCTGGAACCTAAAGGGCTGGGTTGAAATATATCTCTGATGTGGGACCTCCAACAAGTCTCTTAACCTCTTGTTTTACTTGCCTATGAAAGGGGTTCTTCCTCCTTCAAGATGATTGCAAGGGTTCAAGAAAAAATGTTTGCAACACACTTAGCAGGTGGTTTGCCTCCTAGGAAGCAATCACTAAAGGTAACTGCTCATATTATTTTTATTATTACTTTGAGTTTAGGATTTTCTAAAATCCTGTTTTCTAGTGCCCATTATCCACATACATTCAAACTCTTCAGCTCATGTTTGGATTCAGAGAATAGGAAATGGTTTGGAGTTAGAGAACATTCTGAAAAGCATTCTGGGAACAGTGTTCTTGGATCAGGCTCAGATCCTCCATCAATAAAGTTGCCATGATAATGGGACCTACCTCCTTTACAGTGGCTGGGGTTAAAGAAAATACTGCATATTTTAGCACAGTTCTGGTTCCATAGAAAATCCTCGAATAATATTATCTTTACTGTTTTAACTAATCACATTATCATCACCATAGTCACTTCTTAAATTTTGGAGGATGATGTTAGTTTTTTTGTTTTGTTTTGTTTTGTTTTGTTTTTTTGTATTTTGTTTTCAATTTTATTACCAAGAATTGTCTAGTTTTTGATTCACTAACTGACCACCATTTTTTGTCAAGAGACAACATAATCAGAATTTTATTGGCTAATTAATAAATATTTACTGACAGTCTATTCTACACTGCTCTAACACACTGCTCTAGTATGGTGAATTTCTCCTATCTTATCAGGGTAGTTCAGGCTAACTTCTATTTCTCATGGATTTAACCCAGTGGGTCTTCCCTGGGGATGAATTTGCCCAGCTCCTAGGCAATATCTAGAGGCATTTTTGTTTGTCAAAATTGGAGTGGGGTTTGCTACTGGCATCTCCTGGCCGAAAGTCAGAGGTGCTGTGAAATATCCTGAAATGCATGAGCCAGCCCCGTACAACCAAGACGGATCTACCCCCAAACAGTAGTACTGATGCTGAGAAAACTCTTGGTCTAACCTCCATTCTTTCTGCCCTTTCTGCTTGAGAACCACCAAGAGAGCGGGCCTGATGACTGGTCTCTCGCACCAGGCAGTGTTCTTGGGAAAAGTGAGTCGTTAGGACTTGTAAAGCTTTGTTAAACCAAATAACAAAATCACAGACAGCCAGAGCATTTTGAGCAGTCCCTCCTCCTGACTGGGTATTCCGCTCTGGCGTCCGTGTTCTTGGCCGGGGTGTGGGCCTTGTCTCAGCTGGGGCAACATTTTCAGTTTCAATCAAACCCCCTAAGAAATCCATGGAACATGAACACTGAGGCTGTTTGGCCAAACTGGGAGGGGGAAGGGCTTGGGTTTGGGGGGCTGATGCTGAACTTTCAACCCTTCTTAGCAATATTTGCTGGCCAGAAAGCAAAGCCAGCTGTACTTGGACAGCACTTTACACAAACAGACAACACAGACTGTTATCTTCCAAATTGGAGGCTTTCTACAATGTCTTCTCATGTGGGCACTGCACTCAGGCAGGAAGACCACCCACAGGCAAGCACACAGCACCTCCCTGGGAGGCCCTGTAATCACCCACCGTTCTCGCCACCTGCTCTGGGGCTGGGTTATCAGATGTGAAGGAGCCAGCTAATAACCGTTTATAAGCTATAAATGGAAGTGGCCATGGCAGGGAGCTGACAAACATTTGGGGGGCAAATTATTTGTGTAGCTGACTGTCATTTGCAGCCCCCTCTCAACTGCTTGAAAGTATGTGTTTCAGGTTACAGGATGTCCAAATGGCTGTCTGCAGGGAGGGGTGCCCTACGGAGGTGCTGTGTCTGTGGATAATGACAGCAGCCCTGGATACTTTCAGACTCCCTGTGCATCAGATCTTTTCCCTTAGCTGTTTGGTGGTGAAAAGGAAATTCCAAAGCTAGAACTCCCTAAAATATCTCATGTGTGTTGAGATCTCAAATCTCAGTTTGGGACTCAAATGCATGGACAGAGTTGTCTAAAAAGTGAGCTTTCATGCACACACTTAGTTTGGGTTTTTTTCTCCCCCGCCACTGAAAGAAAGCGAGGATAGGGATGCTGCATTTAGATGCCGACAGTCTGAGACAATTGCAGATCCAGACTTGTGCTTGTAGGGGCTGGTGCAGAGAAGCATTTCAGTAAATGCACTACAGTTGCAGCTAAACCACTGTCTTGCCCCAGGTTGGCAGTTATTGGATTAAAAGTCTGAAGGGGCAGTTTTGGAAATGCAAATGGTGTTAGGAATGGGGAAGAAGGGCCCTGGGCATTTAAACAACAAAAATGACACCTGTCCTTTCACCGGGGAAGTGAGGGAGTGGGCAGAGCCAGCTGACCCAGCCTGAGATTTCTGATTTCTCCCTTTATCTTCCAGGGAAGCCAAAGTTGGGGACTGGGTATGACCAGAATTTTCAGAGGCTCTGAGCCACCCGTGTGGTGCCTAGGGATGGCTAATTTTTAGGCCATGGTATGGTGCAGGAAGGGTGCCAGGCAGGTACCCACAGAGCTAGGATCCAGACCCTTCCACGCTTACTAGGCCATGGGACCTTTAGCACATATCTTAACTTCTCTACATCAACGTTCTTATTTGCCACAAGAAAGCTTAAGGCTCAAGGCACTGTGGACGCTATGGAAGTCTGGCTAGAAACCATCCTCAGGGAACCCATAATTGGGCTGGACAGAAGACCTTTCATGGACAAGATCATCAACCGTTCAAGGCCATAGAGAATTGGCAAAGCAATGGCCCAGAGAATAAATGTCACTAGAGTTGTCAAGGGAGGCATAAGGAGCCAAAGAGCAGGAAGGCTTCAAGAAAATTTGACTTGATTTGGCTTCCAAAGATGGTCAAAGTTATCATTAGGGAAGCAAGTTCTGGCCAAATTGTGAAGAGCTTGAATCCTCTTTGAAGAGGTCAGTCCTTCCCTTGTAACGCCTGAGCAGGAAAGGCTGGAAAAGGTGGGTCAGGCAAAAAGGTCAGATACCTTGAAAAGAGAAGATGCCTGAGGGAGTCCAAGCATAAGGAGTGGGCAGCTGAGAGGCAGCTGGAGAGGGGGATGGGAGAGAGCGTGGAGTCCGCTGGACTCTGTGAGGACAGTCAGCAAGACCAGGCTGGAGGCGAGGCCTGAATCTGAGTGACAGGTAAAGGGAAAATACCTTAGACAGAAACCAGCAATCCCGAAGAATGAAGCAAAGGACAGCACTTTGAATTTAGGGGCAAAGCACCCAAATGGAAATACCTAGCAAGTAGTTGGTAATACAGAACTGGAGTTGGAAGGTGTGCATTTGCTTCCCTACATCCCTAACTAGGTTGTTATCGTGTCAAGGGCAGCAGGGCAGGGTGGACATTGTCGTGAGCAACAATTATGTAATGGATCATTAGCTATTGCTTTCTGAAGACACACTCTTGTCAGACCACAGCCTTGCCAAAGTGGGATTAGGATTTCATGATCGTTTTGCCCAGCTGTCAAAAACTAGGTTCAGAGAAGTTAAGCAATTTATCCAAAGTCATACAACTTGTGAATAGCTGAATTAGGATTCAAACTTAGGTCTGGTTGGTATAAAAGGCCACCACGCCTTCCCCATTCTTTCTCATATCCTTTCTCGACATCTTAATGTAGGAATTCTTTTACGTGAGGCTTTTGCTTTTTTCTACAGCTAATACAGTACCTGTGCATGAAAGTTTTCTGATACATGTTAAATATTAATCTTTCTTTCTGCTACCAAATTTCTCACAAATACCAAAATTTTATTGGTTCACTACTTTGAAAAGTAAAACAAAAGCAAGAAAAAATCTTGGTCTTTTTTTCGCAAAAGCATCCAGGTTAATTATACTTATTTGCTAAGTTAAAAAATATACCCTATTTTTTTTTTATTTTGCAAAGCAAAGGGAATTTCTGAAAGGAAAAAGAGACAATATACATTTATTCTTTGCCATTACTACAAACTATTTCTCTGTAAATTTTTGTTAACTGAATTCTTTGACAAATTTCCATAATTTTCTAAAAGTGAAACCTATACCCCTGTCTTCCAAGTCGCTCTCAGGCCAGTTTCATCCATGCGCTTGTTAAAATATCATTTACATATTTGGGGAAGAAAAGTACATGGATTATGCAAGGCCTCACAGTAACTAGGAGTTAGAATTTAAGATTAGTATTTACCACTTCTGCTCTAACAGGCATGCCAGAGCCATTCTACCTCCCATATAGTTTCAGGGGAAAATGAAATCAGAAACCGAGCTGTGGTGATTTTTACTGCGTTGAAGTTTTTGCCAAATTTGGGTTCTGGAAGGAATTTCTCTCTAGGGCATTTTGGCAGGAACTTTGCATTTTTTTTCAATTTTCACCTGGAGCACTTAGCTGGGATCCTCTATTGTATAATCCGTTGGCCTCAACCCTTCCTGCCCTCTTCTGTAATTTAAATCACGGAATAATGATCTTGTATTGATAGAGAAAATAGTATATGAGCCCATCACAACATATCTCTGCTACTGACATATATCTTTGTTCCTTCCTCCATAACCAACTGGCAGGCACGGAAGGGACAGTTTTCATTAATTTGCTTGGGAATTAGCATTTTCTGTTAAGTAATGTTGCTCTTTTACCCAAGGAATTTCTCTTCACCAGAGAAATCCTAGATCAAGTTGCCCATAGGTGGTTTGATGAAGCCATTGTTTCTGTCATAAAAATCAATATGTCCACAGAGGTCTAAAGCAAATTAAGTTAAGCTGTAAAGAAATGGAAAGACATTACTTTTTCATTTTGCTTTATTTCATTTTTAAATGAAGATGATAAAACTTTTAAATATGGTTGTTACAGACAGGACTTTATGCCTCAGGGGCCAGGAAGAAAAAAAAAAAAAAGCAAGAGAAAAACAATGGAAAATGTTGGTTTGGATAATACAAATTTTGCAATCCAAACGAGAAAGTTATGGGACTTCATTTTTTTCAGTATATATATATATATTTTTTTTTTTTTTCCTTAATGTTTATTTATTTTTGAGAGAGAGAGAGAGAGAGAGAGCGCAAGCAGGGCAGAGGCAGGGAGAGAGGGAGACATAGAATCTGAAACAGGTTCCAGGCTCTGAGCTGTCAGCACATAGCCCCACACGGGGCTTGAACCCCCGAACTGTGAGATCATGACCTGAGCGGAAGTTGGAAACTCAACCGACCGAGCCATCCAGGCACCCCTCAGACTATAAATTAAACCATAGCAGCCTGCTGTGCAAGTCATATGCACTGTTTCTTAGAGAAAAAGAAAAAATTATAATTGATACTGTTGCTGAAATCCACTTTGCAATCCTCAATCCCAGAATGAGGGGGAAACTAAAAAACTGAGCATGTGCAGGCCAACATCCCCACACTGCCCTCTGGTGGTGGCCCACCTCTTGGCGTTTTGCATTGATACTAAAGGTCAGGCAGCTGGGAGCTGCCGGGGGCATCAGAGTCTGATGGCCGCAAAGGAGGTCACTGCAAATACTTTACAATTGTATCTCTGTGGGCACCTTGCCTTTATTACATGACCTGGTTTTCGGGCATTTTCTGTCCACCTCCCCACTGGCCTGCTAGTACTTGGGGACAGGATCATGTCATCTTCATTTTGTGTACCCAGTGCCCACACTTAATAGATGCCCAATGCCTACTGAATTTGTGTCAAATGTGTGAAGAAAGAGATGCTTCATTAAGGTAGAGTGTGGCTGGGGTGCATATTAGTTAAAAATAAAATCTTAAAAAAAAAAAAAAGTAGAGCATGGCTGAATGGTTGTCCCCACTGCCTCCAAAATAAGGGAACTGAGTGGGCACCTGCATAGTGGGGCCCAGTCTAGATTCAGTCCCAGATGCTGTGGCCCAGCGATGTTGTTGACGTCTCTCTCCATCACAGATGTGGCTGAGATAATGGAGCCAGCAGGAATCAGACACAGCATTTGAAAAAAACATTTGAAACACCAGTTTTCTCTACACATTTCAAATGCAGGGATATTGAACATCAAAAGTAGAAAGGAAATAACAGCAGATAGCTTGATCTCCACCACCTGCGCACAGTTGCACCAACCTCTCCGAAGGAGTGCTTCCTGGTGAAATAATTTAGTCCTGTTCTTCTTTCTCTCACACCTCTTCTTGCCCATGGGCAAATCACTTCACAGGGCCACATCTGTGAAATTAGAGCACTGATTACCTAGAACTTTCCAGCTCAGACATTCCTCAACACTAAAGCTAGTCTCTTATAAATTATTTTTCATTTTATTTGAATTCCTTATAAACATTTTTTAAAAAGGTGATGATGTAGACATGTCCACCTCTCTGCAGAGACCCCTGCTCTGCCTTATTGGTCTTTTGTCCCCAGTCTCTGGTCTCTAACCAGTCTTTGACCCTTGCCTTTACTGAAGATGGCCTTTGTAAAGATGGGCTTCCACTTTTAGCCTTTTTATTTTTTAATCATTTTTAAAAAAGGTTTTAGTTTTAAATAATCTCTACGCCGAACAATCCCGAGATCAAGAATCCCATGCTCTACCAACTGAGCCGGCCAGGTACCCCTATTTTTAACTTTTTTGAGGAAGCCCCCATACTATTTTCCACAGTGGCCGCACCAGTTTGCATTCCCACTAACAGTGCAAGAGGGTTCCTTTTTCTCCACATCCTCGCCAACACCTTTTGTTTCTTGTGTTGTTGATTTTAGCCATAATGACAAGTATGAAGTGATAGCTCATTGGAGTTTTGATTTACATTTCTTTGATGATGAGTGATAATGAGCATATTTTTGTGTGTCTGTAGCCATCTGGATGTCTTCTTTGGAGAAATGTCTGTTCATGTCTTCTGTCCATTTTTTAATTGAATTATTTGTTTTTTGAGTGCTAGGTTGTATAAGTTCTTTATATATTTTGGATACTAACCCTTTATTAGATATTCCATTTGCAAATGTCTTCTTCCATTCAGTATGTTGTCTTTTATTTTTGTTGATTGTTTCCTTCACTGTGCAGAAACTTTTTTATTTTGATGTACTCTCAATGGTTTCTTTTTGCTTTTGTTTCCCTGCCTCAGGAGACATATCTTGAAAGAAGTTTCTAAGGCTGATGTCAAAGAAGTTACTGCCTGTGCTCTTTTCTACAATTTTTATGGTTTCAGACCTCACATTTAAATCTTTAATCCATTTTGAATTTTTTTGTGTAAGAAAGTGGTCCAGTTTCATTCTTTTGCATGTAGCTGTCCAGTTTTCCCAAACACCATTTGTTGAAGAGACTCTTTTTTCCCATTGGATATTCTTTACTGCTTTGCTGAAGATTAATTGGCCATATGGTTGTGGGTTTATTTCTGGGTTTTCTATTCTATTCCATTGATCTATGGTCTATTTTTGTGCCAGTACCAAACTGCTTTGATTACTATAACTTCATTTTTTCTTAAGATTTTTTTAAATCAAATACATATATATATATATGTATAATGTGTGTGTATATATATACACACATATATATGTATATATACACATACATATATATGTGTATATATATATACACACACATATATATATTTTTTTTCAGGAATAGAATTTAGTGATTCATCACTTACATATAACACCCAGTGGTGCTCATCCCAACCAGTGTCCTCCTTAATGTCCCTCACCCCATTAGCTCTTCCCTCCACCCAACATCCTACCAGCAATCCTCAGTTTGTTCTCTGTATTTAAGAGTCTCTAATGGTTTGTCTCCCTCTCTGTTTTTATATTATTTTTGCTTCCCTTCCTTTATGTTCATCTGTTTTGTATCTTAAATTACACATATGAGTGAAATCATATTGTATTTGTCTTTCTCTAACTGACTTATTTTGCTTGGCATAATACTCTCTAGTTCCATCCATGTTGTTGCAACTGGCAAGATTTCATTCTTTTTGATTGTCGAGTAATATACCATTGAATATATATACCACATCTTTATCCATTCATCAGCCAATGGACATTTGGCTCATTCCATCCTTTGACCACCTTTAGCCTTTAAAAAACATTTTTTTTTACATTTTATTTATTTTTGATAGAGAGAGAGAGCACAAGTGGGGAAGGGGCAGAGAGAGAGGGAGACACAGAATCCGAAGCTCCAGGCTTCAAGCTGTCAGCACAGAGCCCGACGCGGAGCTTGAACTCACAAACTGCAAGATCATGACCTGAACCAAAGTCGGACACTTACCCGACTGAGCCACCCAGGCACCCCCACCTTTAGCCTTTTTAAAGAAAGCTCACACTGTAGACAAATATTCATAGTAGCAGTGTACATAATTTCTCAAAGCTGGAACCAACTCAAATGTACACTATGGTGTGGCCATATTCTGGAGTATTATACCACAATGACAATGGATGGCTACACCTGCACATGTGAAATGTGTGCTGTGATGGTCTGCCTGCCCAGACACCCATGATGAGGGTGTCCCACAAAACTCACAACAAAGAGGAAATCTAGGAAACACTTTACATTTTAGATTTCCATTTCTTCCTAAATGGGAGATTTTAAGAAAACACCTTCTGAGACAAACTTTATTTTTTTTTATTTTTTTTTTATGAAATTTATTGACAAATTGGTTTCCATACAACACCCAGTGCTCATCCCAAAAGGTGCCCTCCTCAATACCCATCACCCACCCTCCCCTCCCTCCCACCCCCCATCAACCCTCAGTTTGTTCTCACTTTTTAACAGTCTCTTATGCTTTGGCTCTCTCCCATTCTAACCTCTTTTTTTTTTTTCCTTCCCCTCCCCCATGGGTTCCTGTTAAGTTTCTCAGGATCCACATAAGAGTGAAACCATATGGTATCTGTCTTTCTCTGTATGGCTTATTTCACTTAGCATCACACTCTCCAGTTCCATCCACGTTGCTACAAAAGGCCATATTTCATTTTTTCTCATTGCCACGTAATATTCCATTGTGTATATAAACCACAATTTCTTTATCCATTCATCAGTTGATGGACATTTAGGCTCTTTCCATCATTTGGCTATTGTTGAGAGTGCTGCTATGAACATTGGGGTACAAGTGCCCCTATGCCTCAGTACTCCTGTATCCCTTGGATAAATTCCTAGCAGTGCTATTGCTGGGTCATAGGGTAGGTCTATTTTTAATTTTCTGAGGAACCTCCACACTGCTTTCCAGAGCGGCTGCACCAATTTGCATTCCCACCAAAAATGCAAGAGGGTTCCCGTTTCTCCACATCCTCTCCAGCATCTATAGTCTCCTGATTTGTTCATTTTGGCCAGTCTGACTGGCGTGAGGTGATACCTGAGTGTGGTTTTGATTTGTATTTCCCTGATAAGGAGCGACGCTGAACATCTTTTCATGTGCCTGTTGGCCATCCGGATGTCTTCTTTAGAGAAGTGTCATGTTTTCTGCCCATTTCTTCACTGGGTTATTTGTTTTTCGGGTGTGGAGTTTGGTGAGCTCTTTATAGATTTTGGATACTAGCCCTTTGTCCGATATGTCATTTGCGAATATCTTTTCCCATTCCGTTGGTTGCCTTTTAGTTTTGTTGGTTGTTTCCTTTGCTGTGCAGAAGCTTTTTATCTTCATAAGGTCCCAGTAATTCACTTTTGCTTTTAATTCCCTTGCCTTTGGGGATGTGTCGAGTAAGAGATTGCTACGGCTGAGGTCAGAGAGGTCTTTTCCTGCTTTCTCCTCTAAGGTTTTGATGGTTTCCTGTCTCACATTTAGGCCCTTTATCCATTTTGAGTTTATTTTTGTGAATGGTGTGAGAAAGTGGTCTAGTTTCAACCTTCTGCCTGTTGCTGTCCAGTTCTCCCAGCACCATTTGTTAAAGAGGCTGTCTTTTTTCCATTGGATGTTCTTTCCTGCTTTGTCAAAGATGAGTTGGCCATACGTTTGTGGGTCTAGTTCTGGGGTTTCTATTCTATTCCATTGGTCTATGTGTCTGTTTTTGTGCCAATGAGACAAACTTTAATTGGCATCTCAGGGCAGAGTTTCTCCCACTGAGACTGCAAAACCCATCAGAGTCATCTGGGGAGCTTGCTAAAGATGAAGATGCCTGGGCTCACCCTGGTACCCCTGCATCAGAACCTCCAGGTGGGACAGGCAGGATTGTATTCAAGTCCCCAGCTGGTTCTTTAGCATAGCTACTGCAGAAACTTGTTGTAAAGTTTAACTCCTAAAGAGGGTGGTTCTTCGTTAATTTCCTAGCTTTCTTATTGTCTCAAACACCAGGAATACCCTTGACAGTTGAAGGCAAGAGCTGAGCTCAGTATCATTCAAAATTGGGAAGGACCCATGCCTGCCCCGTTTCCCGGGCTATTCAAGAATCAGATTTATGAAGAACAGTTCACCAAAGAGAGAGTGCCAAGCAACCCAGGACCCCTGAGTAGATTTTAGGTTCAATTTTTTAGATCAGAGAGAGGTCAAGAATGCCATTCTTACTTTAAGAACAAGCCTGGAAGCCAGGGTATGTGGCTGCATATTTGCAATGAGTTTAATATGTGCTGAGCAAAAGACAAATAATAATAATCAAGAGAAACCAATTGTGTGTGTGTGTTTTGTCCTTTTTAAAGACAGATTTAAACTCAGTCCAACAGCTGACACTGTTTTATTATTTTATTTATCCCTATTTTATTATTCTAAGCTGTACCATTAGCTTCAGGAAACAATCCTTTTGGTTGGAGGAAATACTTAAGCAGTAATTTTTTTTTTAATTTTTTTAATGTTTATTTTTGAGAGAGAGAGAGAGTGAGCTTGAGTGGGGGAGGGGCAGAGAGAGAGGGAGATACAGAATCTGAAGCAGGCTGCAGCCTCTGTCAGCACAGAGCACGACACAAGGCTTGAACCCATGAACCGTAAGATCATGACCTGAGCTGAAGTTGGATGGTTAACCGACTGAGCCACCCAAGCGCCCCAACAGTAGTTTTTTTTTAGTTTTTGCCAGGTAAGCAATGCAGTGAAGAAACAAATTAGGTATGTTTTATGTTCATCTAGTATCAACATGTGAGATCATTGACTCATCCTCTTAGCCATGGGGATAGCTTCTGGATCAAGATCATAAAATGAATGACTAGGTCTTCATGGCCAAGGACAAGGGAGAAAATTGAGGCAAACACTGGATAATTTTAGCCAAGGGGGAATGTCAACTTCATTTCCTCTGTACTCTTGATGGTTTTGGTGAAGCAGATCCACCTTTTTTTTTTTCTTTTTGTCATTATGAAAATAAGATTTATTTCAGAGGGTCTTCCTGAATTTGATTAACTGATGGATTGAGTTTTCTTAGGTTACTGTACATCACAAAACCTTGGAAGCCACATTCCATAGGAGTTAAGAGTATGGATTCTGCAGGCCCCTGACTGACGAGGGCAGATGTTTAAATCCCAGCTCTGCTGCTTACAGGCTGGGTGACATGAATTGGGTGACCAACTGTTCTGGTTTGCCAGAGACTGAGAGGTTTCCTGGGTTATGGGATTTATAGCATTGAAACGAGGAAAGTCTTGGGCAAACGGGAACAAGCTGGCCATCCTAAACTGGAGGAAGTTTATAGACAGTGTCTTGTCCATAAAGTGAGGGCATTACTACAGTAACCAACCTACAGTGTGGTTGGAGGAGTACAGGAGACAATCAGCACTGGACCCATGCCTGACATACAGCAAACACGAATGTGCTTGGTGTCACTTTTATACTAAAAAATGGCCTGCTTATGCTACAGATGGGCTTCAGAGAGCTAATGCAGTTTAATGACCAGAATGCAGAGATCACTTATGGACATCATGAAGAGTCCACTGGAACCTTCCTTCACTATGTGAGATGCTTGTGAAACAGGTATTTGGTAACTTCCATGCAGTGACATTGGGGGCTTGGATATCTCCTGTGCTTCTGTGGATGACTGTGAATCCACCTCCTGGTAGGATGGTGTAACCACAGACTCACTGTGAGCCACTGGAGGGAGAGGCCATGTGGCTCATTGCAGGAAGCAGGTAAGATGGTCACTGCTCTGGGCATGGGTGAGGATGGATGGGGAGGAGCCCAGGGTAAGTGGGGGTTGTCAGGGCTCGGAGAAGGGGAAGTCAAGCAGAGATTTAGACCGTTGAGCTAGTCAGGAACCTTAAAGATCCCCTCAGCATGGGAGTCCCTTTAGAGAAAGAAAAGGGGCCAGATCTGTTCTCTGATTTCCTCCAAAGCTCCTGGGGAAAGAAAAGGATGATGGGAAGAGCAATCAATAACAAAAGGCAAGTTGAGGAAATATGTACCTGAGTTTACAATAAATCTCTCCATTCATTCAATATGTTCTATAAATCAGTGCATATAATTACTGAATACCTACTATGTGCCATGTGCTGTGTGCCATCTGCACTTGAGGTGTGTCCTGGAACACAATAGACAATGGCTTTCTGTTCTGGTGCGGACAGACCTCTGTTTCCTCACTCATCACATAGTCATTGAGCACTCACTATGTGCTGTGCAGTGTTCTAGGCACCTTGAGGCATTTACAGACTAATAAATAAACACATATATAGGAAAATATCCAGATAGTGAGAGAGAACAATCACATCTAAAGTTTACTGAATGCCTGCTTTGGGTCTGGTGTTGCTCCAAGCGCTTGATGTATATTATCTCATTGAATCCTCACAATAATCTACCTCATATTAAACTAACTAACCCAATTCATATAAAACAAGTTAGTATATCATTAATGATTGATATTCTCATTTTATAAATGAGAAAACTGAGGCAGAGATGAGAGTGAGGATTGGTGCTCCCATGCCTACACTTCACCACCACACTACACTGTTTCTCTAGAATAGGGCTTCTCAGCTGGGGCCAATTTTGCCCCCCAGGGAGAATTTGGAAATGTCCGGGGACATTTTCTATTGTCGCAACTTGCCTAGTGTGTAGAAGCCACGGATGGTGCTAACATCCTACTGTACACAGAACAGCCTCCACAAGAAAGAGTTAACTGGCCCAAGATGTCAGCAGTGCTGAGGTGGAGAAGCTCTGTTCTAGAATCTCTGAGGAGAGGGCAACATCAGATGAGGGTCACAGAAGGCTCATATCTCCTATATGTGAGCTGAGTCCATGATCAGAAGACATCAGAAGGCATCAGACGTGCACATATTTGGGAAGAGCAAGTGCAAAGATCCTGAGGAGAATGGGCTTTGGGCGTGTGCAAGCAAGCCAATGTGACGGGTGTGGGTGACCAAGGAGGTGTGTGAGAGGGATGAGGTCAAATCAGGTAGGGAGCTGTAGCTGAAATAAGGAGGTAAAATTTATGCGAAGCACAATCAGAAGCCACTGGAAGGCCAAAAATTGTGATTCTATGTGATTTTTTATCTTCTTTTTGTTTATTTGTATTTTATGGCTATTATGGGCTGAATCATGTCCACCCACAAAACTCACTTGTTGAAATCCTAATTCCAGGACCACAGAATGTACCTGCATCTGGAGGCGCGGTGTTTAAAAGGTGATTAAGTTAAAATGAGGCCATTAGGGTGGGCCCTAATCCAATCTGACTGGTGTTCTCACAAGAAGAGGAGATTAGGACACAGACACACACGAGGGAAGAGAAGACTGTGTGAAGACAGAGGGAGCAGACAGCCATCTACAAGCCATGAAGAGAGGCCTCGGAGGAAACCAATCCTGCTTACACCTTGATTTCAGACTTCCAGCCTTCAGAACTGTGAGGAATAAATTCCTGTTTAAGCCACCCTGTCTGTGGTACTGTTTTGACAGCTCTGGCACACTAACACAATGACGATATTCCAGTGAAAGAAAAGTATGTACACAAACGAGTAATTAAAGAAAAAGAAACAGAAAAATCTTTTAAAAAGAATAACCAAAGTAGACATTGTCAATATGCTTGAGACTCCAAGTGGAAATGAAAGACTTCTTTAAAAACCGGCTGTAAGGATAAGAGGAGAGATGTGGGTACCCCAAGAAGAATAGAAGAGGATGTGTCAGTGGCATCCTGCCCGAGAAGGTCAGACACAGTGATCTTGAGGTGAAGGCTGTACAATCAAAGGGAACCCAGCCCTCAAGGGATTGCATTTGGTGAGCACACTGGGCTGTGGGGAATACATTATAACCACTACCTCTCTGCTTCAGATGAGTTTTTAAAAACTGCTTTGGAAAAGTCAGTTTAGTTTATGAAAGCCATTCAAGGTTATGAAAGGCATGGGCATCATAGCAAGAAAGAAGGAAAGAAGGAAAGAAGGAAAGGAAGGAAGGAAGGAAGGAAGGAAGAAAGGGAAGAAGGAAGGAGGGAAGGAGAGACAGAGAGGGAGGGAGGGAAGGAAGGAAAAAAAAAGGATGAAGGAAGGGAGAGGGAGGGAGACAAGACATAAGTGACCCAAATGTTTTAGCAGATGGAGTTTCAAAATGGCCACTATGGGTAGATGCCATAATAGAAAAGGGGTTTTAAAGAAAATATATAGGGGTGCCAGTGTGTCTCAGTCGGTTGAGCGTCCGACTTTGGCTTGGGTCATGATCTCACGGTCTGTGAGTTCGAGCCCCATGTTGGGCTCTGTGCTGACAGCTCAGAGCCTGGAACCTGCTTCCGACTCTGTGTCTCCCTCTCTCTCTGCCCCTCCCCTGCTCATGCTCTGTCTCTCTCTCTGTCAAAAATAAATAAACATTAAAAAAAATTTTTAAGAAAATATATAATAAAATATGGGAAATTGACTAGGGGAGCCTGGGTGGTTCAGTCATTTGGGGATCTGACTTGGGCTCACTGTGGATTCGAGCCCTGCGTCGGGCTCTGTGCTGACAGCTTAGGGCCTGGATCCTGCTTGGGATTCTGTGTCTCCCTCTCTCTCTGCCCCTCCCTCACTCAAACTCTGTGTCTCTCAAAAGTAAATAAACATTAAAAAAAATTTTAAAAAAGAAATGGACTAAAGAGGAGGGACAAAGGAAGTGTGTGTCAGCACATCAAAGTTTTCATTTGCATGTGTTCAGAATAGTGTTAGATTGTGGGCCACAGACACAGTACTGTGCAGTGTTTCTCTATGTCCCATTATGAAAGGACCATGAGAGATTACAGCCATCCCCCAAATCTGTGCCCTATCAATTGTGGAATTGCCTTATTTGGATCTCAGAAGGAAAGCTCAATTGTGTCTTCTTTACAATGCAATCTGGCCTGTATGGACAAGGCTGGAGCAGGGCTGTTAGAATTCTCTTTATTTAGAACCATCCATTACTATCATTTATCTGCCAGCTCGTGAGAAACCATCCTCTCAGGAAATGCCCAAGAGCAATGAACACCGACCAAATGTTTCCACTGATCCTCCCTGTCGGGGCCTCACTCCTCAGTTTGACAAAAGCTTCCTGTTCCAAATTCCCTGTGGGGAAAACCCCTTCTTCCTAAGTGTCTCAGTGGGTTTGGCAGGTGTGGGGTCTGACCGGGGCTAGGAGTTTGAAATGGAGTTAAAACCAGCTGAGTAAGTGAAAGTCGTCTGGCCATGCGGACCTGGCTGAGTTGCGGTCAGCTTCTGAGTGAGGCGGCCTCCTTGGGTGAATTTCACTAAGAGAAACCTGGAAAAGCAGATGCAGGGAGGGAATGAAAGCACACCCTAGCATTCAAGACTAAAGAAATTATGTGGTGGGACTGGCAGTGCTGCCCCTCTGTGAGGGGCCAAGGAAACCTAACAGAGAAATCCTGAAGGCAGAGCCCAGGATCCTTGGAGTAGATGACTTTGAACATGGTTCACAACAATTCCTACCTCCTGGTAGACAAACCTGATGCAATTCTCGCCCTGGGCACAGGCTGGGCCTACTGACTTGCTCTATGATTAGGTTACGAAAGACTGTGCCTTCCATCTGGCTAGCACCCTCTCTCTCTTGCTGGCTTTGATGAAACTGCCCATGTGGCAGGAACTGAGGTCCTCAGCCCAGCAGCCTCGGATGAACCGAATCCCGCAGACAACCACCCAGCAAGATTGGAAGTAGATCCTGCCCCAGTTGAGAATCTCTGTTTAAAGTTCATGGTGATGTTGGAGCCAACACCTTGTCAACCCTGAAGAACAGGACCCTGTTAACACCATGCCCAGGTGCCTGACCCACAGAAACTTTGCGATTTTAACAAGTCATTCTTATATAAGACACTGAATTTGGGGATAATCTATTATGCAACAACAGATAATAAATACAGTCCCCAGCTGCGACTTGTGTCCCCTCACACAAGACCCTGAGTCAGAGACCAGCCTGGTGCTACTCTCATCTACAGCACAAGCAAGTGATTCTAACCTAGAAGATCTCTTGCAGGTCTGAAGCTTGAGACTGTGATGGCTTGCCCATATTGGTATTTGATACTAGCTATATTTCTCCTGAGCAAAAGTCTTGCCCTTCCTTTCTTCTGTAGACCTGGGCTCAGAACTTCCAGGTATGCTCTGATGCCCAAATGTGGGCACTGAAATCCGTTGTCCCGTAGTCTCCTGAAATTTACAGACAAGGAAAGCTCTGAAACAACTGGAGGCAGAGCCATTTCTTGAATTGTTTTTGAAATAGTCTTTTTCTTTTACTCTACTTTTTCTTTCTTTCCCTAACACAGCCTTCTAATATGCTTTTTAATTTACTCATGTATTATGTTTATTACTCATGGTCTGTCTCCACCCACCTACATATACTCGAAAGAATTTCTGCCAGATGAGGATCTTTGTTTTATTCACTAATATACTCCAGGGTCTTAAAACTGTCTGGCACACAGCATATGCTCAATAAATAATTGCTCAATAAATAATTGCTCTCAGAAAATGATTGTTTGGAGGTAAGATGGGGTGTGGTGAGGAGGGGAAGTTATTAGGGTAGGTAGCAATAAACCTGGAACTGTGTTGCAATTGTTCTTTCTTTCTTTCTTTCTTTCTTTCTTTCTCTTTCTTTTTTTAATGGCCACATTTGGCCTGAAGCACCATATTGTGCCCAATCTTAGAGGTTCCCAAGAGTTGACCGCAAAACAAGTTATTGCTCCTCTCAGAACTTGGGATGCCTGGAATTCTGGCCAGGGGATCAGCAGCCACCGTGGGGATCCCAAAGCCCAACTCCTCCCCACCCCAGGCTTCCTACACACATTCTAATTCTTCCATGTGAACCAAGACATACAGAAGTTTGGGAACCACTGCTCCAGCTAATCAACCTGAATTGTAAAGTTCAAAAAAGACTATTTATGAATATTAGTATATTGATAATTATATACCGAACTGGACACATTCTTTTTCTTGCCTAGAAATATTTTCCTTTTAATCATAGAATCCATATTTTTCCAGAATGCTTCTCCACTCTTAAATCCCTGACTACATTTATGTCTGGATCTGAGGTGGACACTTGCCCCAGGCCTGAGGAATGCATTTCCCATGTCAGAGTGATTGGTCTAGATTCCTGTATGTAATCCAAGCCTACCTAATAAGACTCAATGAGGAGATGTTTGAACTGTTACAACAGAGATTCTTATTTTTCTAGAGTTTCAGAGGATAAAGAATAAGCCTGAACCTCCTGGCATCTGTCTCCAGTCTGCCTGATAAAACAGCCAACATGGAGGGAAGCTGAACTGAGAGGGAAAGAATGAGGCTAAGTTCTGATGGCCTCATTGGAGTTTCTGGATCTGGCTATGTCTGAAGTAGACATTTCAGTTACATAATTCAATATATTCTCATTTTCTTACACTGGTTTGAATTGTAGGAGACCTGACTAATCAAATAAAACACAGATAATATAGCACACAAACCAACCTATCTCATTTTCCTTATCCTTGAAGCATGACAACAAAAAAAATGTAAATGTGCACATTACTGATGATTAAACTAATATTGCTGTTTTTGTGACAGCATTTTTTTTTCATTTAAGAGCTCATTTGAGCAAAAATGATTCAAACTGGGCAGAATTCAATATAGTAAATAGGAGGCCCAAGTTGTTGTGCAAAGTTAAAGACTTTAATAGACAGAAGGGAGCAGATACAAGAAGTTATAGTAGGCAAAAAAGTGGGTTGGTTATTGCAAAGTTTTTTTTCTTTCCTTTCCCTTTTCTTCAGGAGATGGCAGGGATCTATTAGGCAGTTTAACTAACTAGTGCTGATCAGGTGATTTCTGACTGATGGGTTTAAAATTTCATTTTTGGGAGAGCTGAGACTGTAATTAAGTCTTGGTTGGGTGATGTGAGGCTTGGCATAAGTGACTCCATTTTGAACCTGTTGTCTTGTTTTGTTTTTTTTTTAATTTTTTTTTCAACGTTTATTTATTTTTTGGGACAGAGAGAGACAGAGCATGAACGGGGGAGGGGCAGAGAGAGAGGGAGACACAGAATCGGAAACAGGCTCCAGGCTCCGAGCCATCAGCCCAGAGCCTGATGCGGGGCTCGAACTCACGGACCGCGAGATCGTGACCTGGCTGAAGTCGGACGCTTAACCGACTGCGCCACCCAGGCGCCCCCGTTGTCTTGTTTTTAACATCAGTTACATTTCACTGCAGAGCAGTTGGATTTATTATATTTTTTAAAAAATTAAGTATAGTTGACATGCAATTTTATGTTAGTTTTGGGTTACAACATAGTGATTCCACAAGTTTATACTTATGATATGCTCCCCCCATGTGTAACTATCATCTGCTATGACAGCATTTTGAATGAACCCAACTTCTCTGTATTTCCATAGAAGAGGAACATTTTGGGCAGTGATGCTTCTAACTTATCTGTGAGAAGTAAGGAAGATGATTCATTTTCAGAAATACTAAATAAAAGCTGGCCAGTTAACAGTAGGTTTACAACCTACTGGAAATATGTACGAACTCTCCCCACCCCCTACAATGGAGTCCCAAACCTGTACACACTTCACTTCCTGGTTCTTCTCCTTCTTTCCATTTCACAGGCTTAGTTTCATGGGCTTATTTTCATGGGCTTTGCAATGAGCATGTGCCATAGGATAAAGGGAGGAGGGACTGAAAGCCTCTGCATCACCTCAAGGAATGTATGTTTATTCCAGTCAGACTACTTTTTGCCTTTCGGGGGCATAGGTGACCTCCGGGTAAGGCTGTGACTCTGTAGTACTCAGCCAATGAGGAACCAAGAGAGGACTCGCCTGCTAGGAGATCATTACCTGCTGTAACTGCCCCAAGTGTGCCTGTCCATCAGACACCTGCTCTTGCAAATGCCTTGATTAAAGCCTCTCTTCACTGTGCTCTGAGTCTCTGTGTCCCTCCTTTGATTGGGTCAGTGGGCTTATTCTCACATTATCCTACTGACGGAAAGACTCACCAAGATGCCCATTTATCTGGTATTTTGTAACTATCAGATTCTTGGTGCCACTTTGTAAACCTCTAAAACCCAGGGTCCTGTCTGGTTACTTGCCTCAGTCTGCAACTATGATAGCAACAAGCTCACACCAAATTTCCCCCCTTGACTATATTCTCTGTGCTGGACCTGTGGTCCTCCTGACTCACTCCATAACTGAAAGTCTGTACCTCCCACACCCCTTCACCCCTCGGCCACTGCCACTTCTTTATGTTTCCCAATTCTATATAAAAGTGAGTTGTGGGATGGCTTCTTTAGCACAAACACAAAGTGTGAGGGGTAAATGGCCCTCCTTATATAAACATTGGGTTTTACTGGTTGAGAACATAAAATATGGTATGTTTCTATTCTGCCACTCCAGGCCACTGCAGCCAGAGCCACATGCAGGCCTAGATCTGAATGAGAGTTAAGTGGAAAGTCTGAGCCAGAGTGTCTGCAGTGGTGGCTCTCTGCCCTGGGGAACCAGCGTGGTGTGTGGTCCAGGAGTGCTCCAATTACACAGCCTCCCCCCACCCCATTCCGACAAGTCCCCAGGGGGCAAACGCTTTGTCAAGCTTCCCAGGGATTCCCCAGCGACCCCTACTCTAGGCTGAGGATCAAAGCTTCTGAACTGCCCTTCCTGTTGCGAAGTCTCATCTCCCAGGATCCGGTCAGATGAGGCGCTGGGCTCCATCTACAAATACCTTATCTCCAGAAGGAAAATAGCCTCACGATTGTTAAAGTAAGTACTGGGTTCATTAGAAAAGATTCGAAAATGCCATAGGATGGAAAGAAGAGAAAAACCCATGTACCCTTGGCTAGCCGCTGCTGTCCCACAGGTGCTTGTCAGCAAGGCCCCACTCCCAACCTCCTGGATCAGATTCTGCATTTTCCCCAGACCCCCAGCGGGGTTGTGTGCATATTCAAGTTTAAGAAGCCCTGAGCTAGATAATCCCACAACCACACTTGAGTTCACCTCCTGGTAGTTTATATGTTTACTGAAGTTGGGATAAATACACAATAATTAATACGGCAGTCGTCGACTTTTAAAACATTTTAATTTTATTTTAATATCATTCAAATGTTCAGTTTAGTGTCCTGCTTCTCTTCCTTAACTGCATTCTCTGACGCCATCACTTTTGATTGTTTTTGAGGCTTTCTTAAAACCCAGTGTCTCCCTCCATTCTCGTGTGAAGAATAAAATGACAGACAGCACACAAAGGGTTAATGTCTGCCAATTGCTTTAATACTCATCTAAAGACCCTGTGGCCACCTCCAGCCAAGCCCAGATTTTGCAATGTTTGCCATGCGTTTGCTTCGTGTTGAAAGATGGACTGAATGGAGATTTCTTTTTGTTTGCACGTATTTGTGTGTGTGTGTGTGTGTGTGTGTGTGCGTTTCTTCGTGCACTGTCTCCGTGTGTGGCCTTCTCTGGGTGAAAGCGCAGTGTTCCCACTGTTGCTTATCCTGAAGGCTTTCCAAACCTCCCTCCCTGCCGACAGACAGCCTGAGGGAGGGGGGCGGGCAGGGGGAACATCTTTCCGAAGAGAGAAACAGCAGTGAGCTGCGGAGATTTGAGTCTGTTCCTAGTCAAGGAAGGTGAGGGAGCCCTCATTTTAAAAGGCCTCTTTTACAACCCCCCTTTCTTTTTAGACGTATAGTTTTGGAAGGTGCCCAAAGGACTGTTTAGAGTGTCCCAACCTTCTTCAACAGTGCTGGGAAAACAGAAGAGGTGCTTGCTAGGAGGGATGAAGGGCTGAATGATTCCTGGGGCATTTGGGACCAGGAAGGCCGCAGTGGTGGGGGTAGGGGGTGGCAGGGTGGAGGTGGTGATATGCAGTGGCCAGGGCAGGGACTGGCCTGAGGTGAGAGAGGAAGTGATGTCCACCACTTCCCAGGGGCCACCAGTTCACCTGGTTGTCCCCACCCCCAAAGGATTTCTCTCTTACACACACACACACACACACACACACACCCAGGATCCCGCTCTCCCCCTGCTCTCTCTGCTCTCACACCTTCACCCCTTGTCCTGACTTAGGCTGTTGCCCTGGCCTGGCCCCTTCTCATTCTTGTTAACAATGCTTTGGCCTCAGGAGGCCGCCCGGCCTGGGCTAGATCTCACGTCCCAATGTCCCCACGTTCCCCGAGTCGGCGGTCGCCGGCCCTGCGGCCCCCGCCCCGGGAGCAGACCGGCCGAGCCCAGCGGTGTCTCCCGAAAACAACCCACAGCTCTGGCGGCTGCCCTCCCTGGGCCTGCGGCCGTTCTTCTCCGCTGTCTCTGCTGTCCTCAGCAGAGGACCTGCGTGACTCGGGCAGGCCTTTGTTCGCCGCTGAGTCATCCTCCCCTCACCCCCGTGGACCCACGGCCCCGGGAACATACCCAGCACAGAAACTCCCTGTTCGCTTCGGGTAAGCTTTCAACCAAAAAGTTCAGTGTCCAGGTGAACGGGCTCTGCATCCGACCTGAATATGGAGAAATAAAAGACTGGGCGTTTCATGCGTGTTTGGCACCGGAGGAAACCGGCATCCTGTGGGTGCCCGGCGCCCGTCCGCGCTGGCGTCAGAGTGCGGCCCCTGCCCTGCTGGCTTCCCGTTACCTGGACCTCACCCATCCTGTTCTCTGTGGAGGTGGGCGAGCAGGAGACTTCTCAGGGTTCAAGATGGTTTGTCAGATGTGGGCTTTGGCCAGAAACTACTAGAAAAACGTAGGTAGCTTTGGCCACCTAAGTGAAAACTATGGATGGCATTTTTCCCCCAGTCTTGGCTGAATTCACACCACTCAACTTTGTGCTTTCAACAGCTTTCCTAGCTATCGGGACTGGATACCTCCAAAAAACCATTTCGAAGTATTTTAAAACTTAGTATTATTTGTTTTTCCTTCCGGAAAACAATTTCTCTGTAGCTTGCTTCAGGGAAGGGGGTGGGTGAGGGACAGATGAGCGTTAGTGGGCTAAATAGGAAGAGCGTGAGACATGAAGGAAGCAAAAATCCTGGGTTCAAATCCCTATTCAGCCACTTACTGGCACAGTCAATAATCTTTCTGGGTCTTGGTTTCCTCCTCTGGGGAATGGGAAGAATAAGATCATAGGCCCGACTGTGTTATAAGATGGTTTTACGAATTAAGTGAGCTAGGGTTTGTAAAACATTTATTTACTAGAAAGTACAACAAATGTGAGTTATTTTGCTTTAAAAAATAACTTGAAATAAGTATTAAGTGTTTCTGGAAATCTGTGTATCCAGAACCCGGGATATCTGGGCCATTTGCTCTTAGGTGGCAAACAGTGGTCTCTGCATGATCTGCCACAGTGACTTTCTCAAGGGTTTAGGGGGGGACTTCCCAGTGCAGCAAATATGAAGAGAAAGAGCTCCAGAAACTCATTCTGCAGTTACCTGTTTCTTGGTCTTCAACCACCGCCGTTAGCACCGTGATTAAGAATGCAGACTGGATGGGGCTCCTGGGTGGCTCAGTCAGTTAAGTGTCCGACTTCGGCTCAGGTCATGATCTCATGGTCCGTGAGTTCGAGCCCCGCTTTGGGCTCTGTGCTGACAGCTCAGAGCCTGAAGCCTGTTTCGGATTCTGTGTCTCCCTCTCTCTGCCCCTCCCCTGCTCATGCTCTGTCTCTCTCTGTCCCAAAAATAAATAAACATTAAAAAAAATTAATAAAAACAAAATAAAATTTTTTTTTAAAATGCAGACTGGAACAAGGCTGACGTAGCTTTGAATCTGGCTCTGCCCCTGAGCTTGCCTAAGGCAAGTTTACTTAGCTTCTCCCAGCCCAGTTTCCTCCTCTGTAAAATGGGTATAATAATAAAAATTAAACTAAAAAAAAATACATAGCTTATCAAATTCTTGTGAGATTAAAAAACAATGCATGCAAATTGCTTACTAGCACAGAATTTAGCACATTAATTAAATAATGTAAGATAACGATGCTGATAATTGTTTTAAAGAATTTGAGGGGGAAATTTCTATTAGCTGGTTCCTTTGCATTTAATGGTAGGAGGTAGGACTTTGTACTGGTCATACATTCATTTGACAAGCACTTACTGGTTACCTTCTATGAACTCAAATGTACTTTTTGGTTCCCTCTAATGAAGAACTACCACCCTAAACAAGCACTCCCCACTACTCTAATACTGAGCACTCCAAGCGCAGTGCACAAAAGGAAGATGAACGTGGGGAAAGTTAGGACTTGGTTGAGGGTAATGGAAGGGTGCAGTGAGGTGCTAGGGATGTGGGAACAGAGTTGTGGCATTTGGAGTAGGTCGTGAACATGGTAAAAATGACCTGGAGTGGGGCTGCTTTTGCAGAGCAAAAAGACTCGGAAATATAGTGGCTGAAACAAGACAGAAGCTTATTTCTTACTTAATCCAGGGTTGGGTAGGCAATCCAGGGCTGCAGTGGTGGCCTGATGGCACCAGGCTCTCTCCACCTGGGCACTGTGCCTTCTCCTGTGGTGTTCATCTGGTCCATTTAGCTCCCAGACACCTATGACAGCTTTGCATTCCAGCCAGCAGGAAGGAGAAAAGGGAAAGCACAACCATTCCCTTTAAGGACAAGACCTGGAAATTACACATATTCCTACAATAATTTAGTCACATGACACCAGTTAGCAAGGGAGACTGGGAAATGTAGTCTTACTGCTAGGTTGCCATCTGGCCAGTTAAAATTTGGTTACTCTTTTACCACAGGAAGAAGGAGTGGATCTTGGAGGAATAGCTAGCAATCTAGAGAGTAGGTTGAGAGGGATAGCGATATAGTAGATGACACAGCAGACGAGCACAGTTTTGCCAAATAAGGGACACTGGGTAGCAAGAGGGTGGTAACAATGGCTGACTGGCTGAGGGGATCTGAGCCACTGACCCCTGAGAACCCTGTGGGCCGGGGCATTGTAAAGAGGGCAGTATAGTAAGAGGTGGAGTGTTCATGCATGTAGCTGCACTATGGTAGGCACACTGCCATATGGGATTGTGGGAGAAAGTGTTATTTGAGGACTGGCACATCACCACAGTGCCTTTTCTGGGACAGCCTGATCCTGTCTGGGATTTTTCTCTGCTACTTGAATCATTTGGTCATTCATTTTGGGGTCACTTCATTGTCTTTCCACTCATGTTTCCACTTTCTTATATGAGCTCTACCCACTGATCACTCCCGCCTATGGTCTGGATGTAATGATATCAGCAAGGAAGGAGATAGGATTGGGCAAAAGACTTCCAGAGTGGTTTCGAGTCTGTCTCACCTGGGATGAGAAGGATGGGTGCCGTTACCTTTCACTGTCTTCTCCAAATTTACAGCCCTGAGATCTCCACTGAGCTGTTGACAACTTGGTCTGAGAAGTCAGACAGGCTTGAACTTGCATGAAACAAAGTAGGGAAGACATATCAGTACACATATTTTTTTAAAATTTTATTTAGTTTTGAGAGAGCATGAGTTGGGGAGAGGCAGAGAGAGGGAGACACAGAATCCGAAGCAGGTTCCAGGCTCTGAGCTGTCAGCACAGAGCCCAAAGCAGGGCTCGAACTCACAGACCGTGAGATCATGACCCAAGCTGAAGTCAGACGCTTAACCGACTGAGCCACCCAGGCGCCCCTCAGTACACATATTTTTAATTTTACAGTGCCTATCTCCATATTCATTCGACAACATAATAGCACCAAATTAAAAGTGGTCTTCAGGGGCGCCTGAGTGGCGCAGTCGGTTAAGCGTCCGACTTCAGCCAGGTCACGATCTCGCGGTCTGCGAGTTCGAGCCCCGCGTCAGGCTCTGGGCTGATGGCTCGGAGCCTGGAGCCTGTTTCCGATTCTGTGTCTCCCTCTCTCTCTGCCCCTCCCCCGTTCATGCTCTGTCTCTGTCCCAAAAATAAATAAACATTGAAAAAAAAAATTTAAAAAAAAAGTGGTCTTCAGAAACATGTGCTTCTTATGTTTATTATGGTTTGAATTTTTGTGCCAAACATACACGTGAGAGGCCTGCCATTCTTCCCATTTAAATGCATCCGAACATAAGTTCCTGCATTCTCGTGTCTCTTTGTGGAGAAAACATGCGCTGAACCAGCAGCATGTTTGGAGCTGTGTCTTATGATTTCAAAAGCCTCTGTCTGTGGCCACCAAACAGGCATTTGTACTCTCAGCTTGATTCTAACTTTACAGAGATGTGGTTCTTCATCTCAAACATGGTGTTTCCAGAGTGTCCACTAAGGTTTCTAGAGCCCCTGAGACTTGAAGAAAGAGAAACATGCTTAATGGGTCTATGCAAACTTCACTTTTATCTGCCAAGAAGTAATAGAGCTGATTGTATTGCAGGAAAACGTGGGCTTGCTAAATTGGTCCTCAAGCACTGACTTTTCAAGAAATCTCCAGGAGCAATGGATATGAAGTAAATTACCAGGGTTCTGGTTCAGTTTTGTCAATCAAAAACTTGGTCATCCATTATAGCTCCATGTGCCACACACTTGGTGTGCCTAAGGATAAAGGGCCTGGTTGTATAGACATGTAAACACATAATTACAATATACTGTGTGAGTTCTAGATTGAAAGCTAGAGGACCACAGCCAAATTAGGCCACCAAAGTTAGGAGTTGACACCCTAGAGCAAACTCCCCTACATTCTGGCATTTCAGGATCGAAAAGAATAAGGAAAGGAAGGCACCCCTCACTCTAAAGTGAAGCTGTCAGTCAAAGCATGCAAATGGCACCAGTGTAGACAGTGGAAACATGAAAACAATGGAGATTGAGATGACAGCAGAGAAGTGGAGAGACTTAGGAGGTAGGCAGGCTCATGACCTCATCTACAAAGCAGAGAAACAAGGTATTTCATCTTTAGTTGATGGAAAAAGAAATAATAATATAAATAATACTCCATTTACCAGCACAAATAATAGAGAAATCAAAATGGCAATGAACTTTTATTGACAGGAAGCATAAAGGAATGGAAGAGAGGCTCAGTGAGCTGAAGTCAAGAGATGGCGTCTACAATGGAAAAACGGAGACATAAAAATAGAAACATTATTTAGAGATGTGGAAGTAGTTAAAAGAGTTAAAAGTGTACCTCTAGGGAGCTCAACTGGGACTAGGGAGGTCCTGGGAAATGTCACTTGTTTTTCACTCTAACCAAGTGACATTCTGTATTGTTTGATTTTTGTCTTGTTGTATTTGTTAGAATTAGGTTTAGTTGTAAGTGACAGAACACTGAAAATAACAGTAGCATAAATAAGAATGATGTTGACTTCCCTTTCATATAAATTTAGTCCAAGGTAGGCAGTCCAGGACTGTTATGATGGCTCTGCCCCACGCAGTCTTCGAGACTGCATACTTCACCCAGCTCACAGCTGCACAATGCCATCTTTAGGCTGTGTTCCTTGTCCACATCGTGACATCCATGTTCAGGCAGCAGAATGGAAGATGGGAAACCAAGCATGCTGTCTCTAAGGGAAACATCCTGGAAGCTGTCACATGACACTTCCTATTTTACAGGTCATGATTTAGTCACATGGCTATACCTAGCTGCAAAGGAGGCTGGGGAATGTAGTTTTTATACTAAATTTCCATATACATATTTTACAATTGTTACTATGGAAATAGAGGAAAATATATATTGTGAGACAATTTGCTGTCCCATCTACCGTCACCTGGATAGAATAACAAAAACAATGAGCATTTAACAATAGACTTATGTTTTCATAGGAAAATGCTGGAAACAAAGTAGCAAAAATAGAATGGGTGAATAATAGGAAAGAGGAATGGATGGATGAATCAATTTGTGGTAAAGCAACTATGAGGTGGTGTATTCACTGTATAATTTTCTGCTTCTCTGTTATATTTGAAAATGTTTATAATAAAATGTTGAGAGAAAATATGGTTAGGGAATACAAAATAAAATCCATTATTTTTAAAACTATTTTTGAATTAAAAAAAATTTTTTTAACATTTATTTGTTTTTGAGAGACAGAGAAAGAGCACAAGTCGGGGAGGGGCAGAAGAGCACAGAATCTGAAGCAGGCTCTAGGCTCTCAGTTGTCACAGAGCCCAACGCGAGGCTTGAACTCACAAACCAGGAGATCAAAACCTGAGCTGAAGTTGGACACTTGACTGACCAAGCCACCCAGGCACCCCAAACTACTTTTAAAATTCACAACATGCCTAACCTGAGAGCTTGGTTTCTCCCATTCCTCAGCTCAACTCCTCAGGTTTTATACGGAACTCCTCTAATTCTTCATATTCTGACTTACTTCTCCCTACACTCAACCCTTCTTCCTCCCCTTCCCCCTCTGTCATTTCTCACTCACCTACTTTCTGGCTCTGTCTGGGTCTATGTTTTTTAATTTTTAAAATTTTAAATTTTGCTTTATTTTTAACTGAAGTATAGTTGACATACAATAGTATAGTCGTTTCAGGTGTACAACATAGTGATTCAACAATTATGTACATCACAAAATGCTCATCATGATAAGAGTAGTTACCATCTGTCCCCATACGAAGTTATTACAATATTATGGACTACATTTCCTGTACTGTACTTTTCACCCCTGTGACTTACTTATAACTGGATGTTTGTACATCTTAATCTCCTTTACCCATTTCACCTATTTCCCTCCCCATCTCTCCTCTAGCAACCACCTGTTGTTCTCTGTAATAATGACTCTGATTCTGTTTTGTTTGTTTCTTCATTTATTTGTTTTGTTTTTTAGATTCCATATGTAAGTGAAATCATATGGAATTTGTCTTTCTCTGTCTGACTTGCTTCACTTAGCACAATACCCTTCAGGTCCATCCATGGTATCATGAATGGCAAGATCTTGTCCTTTTTTATGGCTGAGTAATATTCCATCATGTATATATACCACATCACATCCATCTGTTGATGGATACTTAGGTTGCTTCCATACCTTGGCTATTGTGAATAATGCTACAATAAACATATGGGTGTATACATCTTTTCAAGTTCGTGTTTTTGTTTTCTTCAGGTAAATACCCAGAAGTGGAATTCCTGGATCATATGGCAGTTCTATTTTTAACTTTTTGAGGAAATTCTATACTGTTTTCCACAGCAGCTGCACCAATTTACATTCCCAACAGTGCATAGAGATTCCCTTTTCTCCACATCCTCCCCAACACCTGTTATTTTTTTGTCTTTTTGCTACTTGCCATTCTGATTGCTGTGAGGTGATGTCCCATGGTGGTTTTGATTTGTATTTACCTGATGATGCGCGATGTTGAGCATCTTTTCATGTGTCTGTTGACCATCTGTATGTCCTCTTTGGAAAAATATCTGTTCAGGTTATGCTAGGGTCTTAATACATGGCCTCAGATGTCTCAGGCTCTAATTGCCTGCTTGGGCTTCTCCCCATAGGCTCTGCCCTGATTGGATTATGAATAAAAGATAATTCTGGCCCTCACGGACCAGCTTTCTAGATTGACTGCTGGTGCAGGCCCCTCTCACCTTTCCTTGGCTTGGGGAATTGAACACAGTGTTTTGTTTAATAACTTGGGAGGATATTTCTTCCTTCCTTCCTTCCTTCCTTCCTTCTTTATTTTGTGCCACTTAGCATATAGCACCTATATTGTAGCTTATAGAATGAGAAGGAAAACACTGCAATTTCTCAGATATCTACTTTCTCGAATAATCAGCAAACTTAGAACGTGAGACTAAATCTTCCATAGGTGACAGTTAAAATTGTGGTCATTTACTCATTCGACAAATATTAAATGCCTGCTATGAGCCAGACTCCATAATGGTTCCAGTCATTGATTCTTCCCGAACACCAATCATTTGGGAAGCAGGTTAGCTTCCAGATGAGAGCTGTAATAGGGCCTTGACGTCATGCCATCCCTGGGGCTGCACGATGGCTGACCTTTTAGAAGGGTCGCCTGATCAGGAGTCCTTTTGGTAATTCAGTAAGGAGGCACCTTGGACGGGGGCCAGGAGGCCCTGTGCTGGAAGTGCTCACCCTGCAGTGACTTATGCTGACAGCAGCATGTCCTGACAGTGAGACCTTCCTCCATCACCTGCCCTGCCCACCACACAAATGCCTCATGAGTTGATCTCGCAGGTGTGCTTCATGCTTGGCAAAATCTGAAGGGAGCAAACCACACAGACTTTCTCTCTCTGTGTCTTTCGTCTCAGCTGGGTACAATGGGGCTTCTTGCATAAATAGTGCCTTCATTTATTCCGTGTAAACAACGGTCATTGACTTCCTACTCTCAGCTAGATAACTTGTCACTGCCCAGATGGGTCTTTCATTACACTGAGACTTCCCCTGCTAGCTTTTCCTTTATATTTTGTCTTTGAAAGCAGCAGTTATGAATGTGTTTAGTGTGTGGGCTTTGTGTGATGCTTTCTGCCTAATATTTCCAAACTTCATTTCTGTAGAATTTGGCAAGGAGTGGAGAGAAGAGAGAATAAGGAATAAAAGGGAGAAACAAAGCCAGTTGTTCAGCTGAAAGACAAATCTCTTAACTACCATTGACTATTGAGAGCAAGACATCTTGAGTTGTTCATATTATTTTGACTTGCCATATGGTAGTGGGTAAAGGTGGTGAGGAATGAACTGGGCAGGTCACTTAACATCCCTGCCCTTTCAGTCTGGCCTACATGGCATTGGCCTCTTTATGCCTAAAAATAACTTATAATTAGATGCATTTAATGTCAATCAGGATGGATCAATTACCACTACCTCTCTGTAATTTCTTCGTAGCAGGAAAGGACTGGAGTGAATAATCTCAACAACAATAACAACAACAACAACAATAATAATAATTTGGGTGCATTTTTCCCTGGCTTCTTCAGAACTCTTCAGTTTGGGATAATCCCTCCCTCATCCGCCCTGGGTAAGAAAGCTGAGTGGTGGCCCTCCTCTTAATGCCTTTGGTACAAACTGGCAAGATATATGAGAAGGAGCCTCTCTAAATGCATGCAGGTGGCTTCTTGCCTCGGGTAACGAATCTCATTGTCCCTTTGTGTCCTCACATTCATTTAGTTTCTGGCAAAGCAATAAGTGACACCGTAGAAAAGGCAGGAGGGCAAATAGGGATCCTTAAATAAAGAAGGTAGTTTGGAAGGAGAAAAAAAAAAAGAAAGAAAATCCCTTGAAACATCTTAAAAGCAGCCAAGCCTAAGCATGATCATATGAAACAGACGTGCTCTTTTGTTTCACTATGTCGAGGTGAATTTACTTTCTGGCTTTTCCTTTTTGTTAAGAGATTGTGTGGCGCACATGAAATATCTCCAGAAATCAAGACAATGGGCATTTTCAGTGATCCATTGAAAAGGATGTTCCAATTCAAGTAGACATTTCAGAGTCTATTTTAATAATATAGGCTGCATGGTAAAAGCAAGAAGGGTCATAGTCAAATAAATAATGCTTTGGGTGGAATAGGGCCTTCCTCCAAGTTAAGTTGCTCCTGGTGATTTATAAGCATTGTTAATTTGCAAGGCAAGTGAGTACCTTGTCAGCTGGTTAAGCAAGTAGTAATGACTTATCCTTCTGTGCAAATGGGGAACCAAGGACCTACTACATGCCCTCAAGCTCCTGGCATCTCAGCCTGAGTATACGGAAATGGTACAGGCCAGCCCGATCCTGCTCAGTCTCGCTCCCAAGCTGAGGGGGCCATTGTATCACTGCCCAAACCTCTTGTCTTGGCAACTCTCCAGCTTTGGGCTAGTGCCTCAGGAGGGCCACCATGGCCTGACAGAAGGTGGTAGCCTTAGCTTCTAGAGCCTAGACTCCTCACCCCATAATCATCATGTATTTCTCAACTCTGAATTTGATGAAAAATCTAGCTTTGTGATATCACCTCGCCAATTCGCCTCTTGAAACTCTGGTTTCCTGATGTTAAGTTAGAGCAATAATGATGGTTGTAAGAACCTGAAGGAAAGTATTTAATGTCGGTAGCACTGTGTCTTTCATATAGGAGATGTTCGAAAAATGTTGGCCTTACATATTTTTATTTTGTTAATAAGTGGGATTGGTACTCTGCTGCTTTGCAAATATCACAAGCTCCCCTTTTAGAAATGCTTTCTTTCAAGGTTTCCCTTAATGGAAGTTCTGAACTGACTTTACCTACTAGGGGGAAAATGTGATTATAACTCCACTCCCCTAGTTCATACACATACAGACATCAAATATTCCCCAAGGAGGGCTTGGTTACACATTTTGCAATTTGTGCCAAGTCTGGCCTTAAAATAAAAAAAGTTCTATGAAGCAATCAGCAAATTTTACTAGGCCTGTAGTTACCCCTTCATGAAGGGAGCTCGTGAGCCCAGGCTGACTTTCAAATAGAGAAGGTTTTACCCCGGAGCACCTGGGTGGCTCAGTTTTTTAAGTGTCCGATGACTTTGGCTCAGGTCATGATCTCACGGTCCGTGAGTTCGAGTCCCACATCGGGCTCTGTGCTGACAGCTCAGAGCCTGGAGCCTGCTTCAGATTCTGTGTCTCCCTTCTCTCTCTGCCCCTCCTCCGCTCATGGTCTGTCTCTCTCTGTCTCAAAAATAAATAAACATTAAAAAAAATTAAAATAGAAAAAGTTTTACCCCACGTGTCTCCCAACAATGGGCAGATAGATAATTTTTCCAGCGAGCCAGCAGTCTTTACCTTGCACACAGATTCTGGAGTCAGGCAGCCCTGGGCTTGGTGTTCTCATCTGTAAAACTGGAGATGATTATACTAGCTGGCTCACAGCTTGGTGGAGAATGGAAATCATGCAGATGAAATGCTTAGCACTATCCTTGGGTGCTGCTTGGTAAGTGATAGCTGTAATAGTTCACGATCATTGTGCAGAAGGTAAGAGGCTTTCTGGAACCTCAGTCAATACAAGCTGAAGTTTTTCTCTCGGTCTGAACTACGGAGTTTCTAGTCACTCTGAGTGTACACCACAGTCAGGCTCCTGGAAGAAAGGAAATTTAAACAGCTAGTTAGAGAGAAAAGACAGAGACACATGGAACATATGCCAGGGTGAGCATGGCATCCATGGTTGGATGGAATTGTTAGAACATTCTAGAACAGCTGCTGAAACGTAGGTTTCAGGACTTCCTCTTGCCTTTTTTATTTTTAAACCTTTGAAGAATTTTGTGGGTACTGAAGATATTTCAGGATAAATGTCTAAATGAGAGGTTTTTGGCAGAGACAGAAAAATTGTCATTCTGAATCTAAGTTTGACTTGGAAAGGGAACGACTTAAGAAAACATCAAGAATACAGAAATTTATGAAAATTGTATTTGTTCAAGGTTGAAGAGGTTTCTGTCTAGCCTAAAAGTGATGTCACGTAAATTACGAAGGGAAATGCTGAGGGGACACATTGGGCAATGTTTCTCGAAGTGTGTTCCGTAGAACCAAGTCTCATGAGATGCTTAGTGGCAGAAGGGTTCTGTGACCAGCTAAGTTTGGGAAACTGTACATTAGTTCTGCCTCTTACCACAAACAGTACACATTCACATATAAAAGCTTTCAGAAGTTGTGGAGTACAGAACTCTATCATGGTAGACCCCATTAGTAGCTTCCAAAAAGCCATTCCTCCTTTTTTGCCATCAGAGAGAAAACAAACTATACAAGAAAAAAAAGAAAAATAAAAAAAGAAGAATTGAGAGATAATGGGCCCAGTCTCAGGGAATGAATCACAATATTTTTGTGGCAGTCACAGGACTTGTGGTCTCCTTTGCCAAGGATGAGTATGGGATGAGCATGTGACTCAGTTCTTCTGGACAATGAGACCTACTAAGGGGATGGGGGTTTGGGAGGCTTCTGGGAATAAAACGAGAAATGCAGGGATAGTGCTTCCTTTTTGACACCTCCTTGCTTTCTGCTTTTATGCGAGGTTGTGTGAGAGAACAGGATACCTGGAGCTGTGGCTGCCATCTTGTGACCATGAGAACTGAGACAGAAGGTGTCAGTCTAGTGCCTGATACCGTGGAGCTGCCACCACCATGCTTCTTGTGAATGTCAACAGATGTCATTATGGTTTGAGCCTCTGGTAGCTGGGAATGGAATGCAACCTAAAGAAGCCCCCCTTTCCTTTTGTTTGCTCCAGCGTTTCCCAATAGGTGGCCGATCATTAGCAGTTCCTGAATGGCCATGCTTCCTTTTCTTGCACTGTTTATCTCAAGAGGCAGCATTAATGTGCAGCCATCTGACCACAGCTATTTTCTAGAACAGCTATCGCCATCCCTCACTAGGGTTCATACCAGATGGAACATACCTCGGGAGATGCTGGTGGGAAGGCAGCAGGAGAGAAGCTGGACAGCTGGAGGTGCCAGCCCCATGCCTCCATTCTCCTACTAATTCAGCTCTTTGTGCCTTAGTTTTATCATCTGGAAAGTGAGGGGCTGCACCACCACTCTCCTTTGCCAGCTCCCAGCGCCTAACATCCGTGGACCCAGGGCCTGGGCACTACAGCTGTTGCCATTCGCCTCCTGCCACATCATCAGATCTCCCCTTGAAACGTACCTACCGCTTAAACCAGATGAAAGCAGGCACTGAAAATCTACCCAGGGGCCCACTCATTACTTTACTTTACATTTTGAAAATTGGCTTTCCTGATCGCCCCACCGACCTTCCTTGGGAGCCGGGTGGGGCCACTGGACGGCACAGGGCAGGGCTGACTTACAGGGACCAGCCTGGCCGGCATTGAGGCCTGGAGGGCCTGTGGGTGGTAATGCAACCCAAGCTGGCCTCTCTGCCAGGTCGCCGGGTCAGCGGGCTCCCAGGTCGGTGGTTCCCAGGCCTGTGTGAAAATCCCACAGCAGAACTCAATAGCCGGTTTCAGGTTTCTTTGGCTGCCGCACTGCCAGGCTGGGCTCCGGAGGCCGAGCGGTGAGATGGGAGGACCCCTCTGAGGCAGTTACCCCAAAAGCTCCATGTTCAGGCTCTGCATGGGCTCCCAGACTTAAGAAGCTATGCCCCAAGCAGGCGCAAGAGGTTGAGGCTCTGTTTTCTTGCTTTGCTGCAAACAGATCCCCTTCACCCCGACAGCAACCCCTTCTTCCCAGCCAGAAAGTAACGACAGTGAAATGATACGAGTGGATTTTTTTTCCGGAAGATTTCCTCCCCTCTGCATGTGCGGAGGGTGGTAGAGGAGAGAAGCAAAGAACCATGAAAAGAGATTTGTTCCCCTAATTTCTCTCCATTATCCCAAAAGCCCAAGGAGCAGGTTTTACTACAATGCTTCTTAGAAATGCGTAAACTGAGGCTCAGAGAGATTAAGCAACCTGTCTAAGGGCACATAGCTGTACTCTTGACTCTACCTTGAACCACCTCTCTCGGACGACAGACCACTTTTCCTGGGAAATTCTCCCAGAGCCTGCTGTAGGTTCGTGGGTAGCTTTCAGAGTTCCAGAAGGGCCAAGAGAATTATAAGATTTTTCAGCAACTCTGACAATCTGGGTTACAGAAGTACTGCACGTTTCATTAGAGAGGATAAGGAGGGGATCTGGAGGGGTCAGAAACCAATTGTGGAATGACCAGGATGTAATCAGTTCAGGGCTGTAGGCCTGGTAGAATCAGCCCCCCTTGGAAGTGAGGTTGCCTAGAGGCAGTCCTGGAACTGCTTCCCTGGGCGAGGCAGCTTTCCACGCTGTGACACGGCAGCCTGGTGAGGCGCTCCAGCCTGGTAGTGAACAAATGACATCATTGGCTGAGGCCATCCACCTGGAGCCTTCTCAAGAATGCTGGCACAATTTTAAAAGGTGGCAGGGCAAAGACAAGGGTGAGAGAGGACTCCTCTTTAGGAATCCTGTGTTGACAGCCATCTATGACCTCCAAGATGGGAACTGGCTCCTGCAAAATTGCATTTTTAGCATTAAAGGAAGACTCAGCAAGCTTGTATGGGCCTAAATGAATTTCCAATGGTTCAGCAGAAAAGTCAACAAAAGGTTGTGTTTCTTGTTCTAATCCCTTCACTTATTCCACCAAATGGTTGTCAGATGTTCAACCACACTGAGAGTCAAGGAAAGCCCACACCAGAAGGTTAAACTTTTGGCTGCAGTGAGGTGTCTTAAAAACAGCAGTGTTACGTATGGTTCTGGAACCAGTTGAAAAGCCTTGAAGAAGAGTTTACGCTGTGTGTTTTATGGTGCCTAGGGACAAGCGAGAGGAAGGAAGAATAAAAGGCCTGCTCATTGCTTGGATAGAAGGAGTCAGTATGAAAATCCAGGTTCTTTAAGCAAAGCTGTGAATTCCGCAGACGTTTCTCCCTGCCCTGGAGAGCAGTGATGTCCTTCAGAATGAGTTTTGGACTTTCTCTCCCAGAAGTACTTCCTTCTAATAAGAAATGAGGGTAAGAATGTTGATTCATGATGTTTACCAAATAGCTGCTTGCAAATACTTTTCCACTTATTTTCCGACTCTGATCAATCAGTAGTGGCTTCGTGGAACACTGTGTTGAGAAGGCTTCTGAGGCAGTGTCTGGACTCAAAGGATAAAGGATAAATCATCGGTACCTGCCATGGGTCCCCACAGGGGAAAGAGGTAGCACATAGTCCAACTATTTGCATCCCCTGTAGATTAGAACAGTGGTAACCAGCAAGGGTTGAGTCATATTGTTTGTTTTCAAATCCTGCTGCACTTTTGTGACTTCTGTAGGTCTTATATTGTGTGGCTCACATTTACACACACTATCTCATATCAACAACAACAAAAAAAGACAAAGGCTCTTTCTTTTCTAAAGGGATCCTGCAAATACTCACCTTGCTGAATAGCTGGAAAAGATAGGAGGCAGGGAGAAGAGGGAGGTGTTGGGAACCACTTTAATTTGCCAGGTTTTGGTTTTTTTCAGTTTTCTTTTCATTTACATAGTCTTTTGGGGGAGGATGTGGGTAATTTGGCCTTTCCTATTTTTTCTTCCTCATCTTGCTTTTCCCAAGAGGGTACCTGGATATATGACAATGGGGGAAGGCATGATTGGAACCTGGTGGCTGAAGGGAGGAGCCACAGCATGGGAGCTGCTCTGGGATTCTGATTTGGTGCTATCTCCATCAGGCTGTCGTCTAGTTCCACAGCTCCTTGAGCTGCTGTCCTGGAGTTCTGAGAAATAACTGACAGTTTGTTCTCCTGGCTTGGTGTAGACTCCAGTGTCCTCAATGACTGACCTTCTTCTCCACTCTCACTGATGCTCCAGACACTTCTAAACATCTGCCTGTCTCCCAACTGGCCCCTGGCTTGGATGCATGGCTTGCAGTCTCTGAAGTGGTATGACCATATCAATCGGGATTTTGGACATTTAAGTCATACTGCCTGAAGCATTGACGAAATGTATTATCTTATATTGACCAGTCCAAAGGCAGGCTGAAGTCATATTGTACTCAAGACGTAATATATTCTTCCCTTCCCTCCACTCTTTATCATGAAACCCTCAAACCCTGTCACATGGCTGTCAGAGGAAGTCGGTGTGGTTTGCTAACAGCCAAGAGACAGTCAAAACCTCTCCCCAAGCAAAGATGGTGAGTTCCAGTCCTTCACTCTGGTTGGCCTTCTTTTTCTTCTTGGCTGAACAGAAATCTTCCTACACTGTACTTTACTTCCCCAGGGCAATGAAGAGTTGCCTTCCCTACATCTTGGAAGAGTCTCTGTGCTCCAAATCTGCTGGGCTTGGCTTCTGCTTTTGAAACCATAAATTCATTGATTTATTATTCCCCTAATGCTCTTCATCTGTAAACTGGGGATAATGTGGTGCCTAGTTCATGGGATTGTTATGAGCATACAAAGAGATAATTTATGTAAATTTACCTAGTATAGTTCCTGGCACACAGAAATATTCAATGTATTCAATGTTAGTTGTGTTTTTTTTCAGTTCTTACAGGAAAAGTCAAAATTTTTTCTCTGGCAAAAATAAACATTAGCATTATTAAATTGTTTTTGAGAAAGATGATGTTCCTAACTGGATCCAAGTTGAAATGATAATTTATTAGTGAATATATATGAATTATATTTTATGATTCTTCTAAGTTTTAAAAGGTATTAACCATAGGCCTGTAGAAGCAGGAAGCTTTATCTACTGAGTTCATTGTTGTATCCCCCACACTTAGAAATAATAGGTGGCACACAATTAAGGTTCAACTTATAGAAGGCATATTCTTGAGTAGAGTTGGTCTTGACATTGAGGAGAATACTTAAAGTGAAACTTTGAGTCCTGGATTACACTTCCAGGGGGCATTGTCACCTGTGGAGCGTCCTGGGTATTCTCAATCAGAACTTACTCAAACCTTCAGTGTCCACTGAGCACTCAAGATCTTTATATGCTGACACCTTCCTTTGCTCTTGGCAAAGAATGGCAGAATCACTAGGAGAGTCTAGCTTGCCATGACCTACTCTAAGGATATACATGAAAGGCAGGCTCCAGGTCCTCGTGTTAGTGATACCAGGGGGTCCTCCATGCAACGGTGTACATTTTCAGATCACGAAGTGCTCAGGAACAACATGTTGTGTGTATTATTCTTGGAGAATTGATTCAATAGAGAACCAGAGGGGTCCAAAAGTAGAAATGGGACTGACTGAGGGTAGCTTTCAGTTTTCAGTGTGTGCAAAATAAATGCAGAATGGTACATCTGAGGCTAGATTCTGGGGCTGAATCTTCATTCAGTGGATAGACTTCTGCCAAGCTCCAACTGCTGCCATGGTTTAGCTGGAGGCAAAAAGGGACTCAGAAGACTTTCACAGAGAGATAGGTGGGCTACCTGCTGTTGAACAGAATGTCCCTCTGCAAGGTCACCATGTAACAAGACTCCATTCACCTGGAAATGCATCTTTAATGGTTCCCATTCCACCACAGGACAAAGGGGAGAGCCCCAGTTTAGGTCAGCACTTTGCAGCATCCTCATTTGAAAAGAAAGATAATTTTGTCACTGGCTGTCTGCTCAGTAGGATGAGGCATCTTTGATTCACTGGCACATGTGGTAATGTCAAGCCCCTGTCACTGCCCATCCAGATTAATCTTTTTTCAAATTAAAAAAAAATATTTTATTTTTAATGTTTATTTATTTTTGAGAGAGAGAGACAGCACGAGCAGAGCACGGGCAGAGAGAGAGGGAGACACAGAATCTGAAGCAGGCTCCAGGCTTTGAGATGTCAGCACAGAACCTGATATGGGGCTCGAACTCACAAGCTGTGAGATCATGTCCTGAGGCAAAGTTGGATGCTTAACCAAGCCACCCAGGCACACTTAATCTTTTTTTAATGTTTATTTATTTATTTTGAGAGAGAGAGAGAGAGAGAGCATGGGAGAGGAGCAGAGAGAAAGGAGAGAGAGAATTCCAAGTAGGTTCTGTGCTGTCAGCTCAGAGCCCAACATGGAACTCGATCTCATGAACCATGAGATCACGACCTGAGCCAAGATCAACAGTCAGACACTCAACCAACTGAGCCACCCAGGCCCCCACCCATCTAGATTAATCTTAATGGGTAACTTTGTTTTGAAGTTTGTTGCTTATTATCATGTGCAATGTATACAAACATATTTCCATCTCTCCTTCTGTGTCCTCTTCTCTCTTTTTTCCTTTCTCGGAAGTATTTAAAAACCTAGATCTTTCAGAATGAGGGAGAATATTTTTGATTATGAAACACACTAATTCTGTGTTGTCTAATCTGGTAGTCACTAGCCACCCTGCCTATTTAAATTTGAACTAACTAAAATGAAATATCCAGTTCCTCAGTGGCAGTAGCCACATTTCGAGTGCTCCATAGCCACATGCAGCTAGTGGCTGTCACAATCGACATTTACATCATCACAGAAAGTTCTATTGGAAGCACTTCTCTATATTCTTGCTATTTCAAGTGTGTTCTAGGGTCAACAGGATCAGCTTCAATGGAAAGCTTGAGGAGCAGTTCCAGCCTAGACGTATTGAATCAAAATCTGTATTTTTTAGATATTAAAAAAAATGAAGTTTATTTATTTTTAAAGAGAAAGAGAGAGCGAGCAGGGGAGGGGCAGAGAAAGAGGGAGAGAGAGAGAATGCCAAGCAGGCTCTGTGTGTCACAGAACTCAAATGCACAAACAGTGAGATCATGACCTGAATCAAAATCAAGAGTCAGTTGCTTAACCAACTGAGCCACCCATGTGCCCCACAAAATCTGTATTTTAAGAGGATGCTCAGGTGATTCATGTGGACATTGAAATTTGAGAAGCATTGCTCTGGTTCACCCGATTACACCCTGCTAAAGACTTGAAATTTGGGCTTTGAAAGGTGTTAAACTTCTACTTTTTCCTGGGCTCATCCCATAAGAAAATAGTGCTTATTTTGTCCATATGACAAATTTTTCTTCATGTCCTCTAAAAAGTTTGGTAATTATCCTAACTTAACCTATCCTCAAAGGCTATGGATTAACCGTTGTCAATTTCTTGGTTTTGACAAATTTACGATGGTGATGTAAGATGTTACTATTCAGGAAGCTAAGTGAACTTCAGGGGCTATCTCTACTATCTTTGCAAATTTTATACATGTCTAAAATTATTCCAGAATGAAGTTGGTTAAAATAAAAAAAGCCAACCTAAAGTATTTTTTTCAGCAATTTTCATGTCTTTAAATTCAATCTCAGCCAAGCTATACTTTGGGGGACTGTTTCATAGCACTTGACCGACCTGAAGAATTTACCACAGGGGTCTTCAGGGGCAATGTTTCCTGCGGGTGCCCATTTGATGCGAAGTGTCTCAGACCACAGGATTCCAAGGATAATCAGGCATTGCCAAAGCAGCCAGGATGCCTCCAGGTCATAGGATTCCAAAGGTATATATTTTCCTCTATTTTTAGAATATTTTTGAAAAAATAATACCAGAGTCCCAATTTTGTCGACATAATTGCCTCAGTTTTCCACTTGAGGAGTGAGGTTTCAGTGGTAAGATACAAGGTAAATCAAATGTTCTTCTTGTTCTTTATATTTTACATTGTGACAAATTTATACTGTTTCTTAAGACTTACATTTAATGAGATGTCCCATTTCCTGAAAGTCCTGCCAACTAGTTACTACTTTTGAACCTGGTGCGGCAACATACTAACCCTGTAAGTCCTCTTAACTATATTCCAAACCTTTATTTGAGCTAAATTTCCTACCTTCAGGCTGTTTCATTTGCAGAATTTTACCTTATTTCCTGTTAAGTATATGGCCAACCCCTAATTATTCAGAAACCTAAAATTCAGCATTGCTTCTTCTATACTTTGTTCATTCATGTTTGGTTAGCACTTCCTGCTCAGGAAAAACAAGGCATATTTTGTACTGTGGAGGTGGAAAGGACCAACCACCAAGAATCTTAATTATTATCTCTGGTTTATGGTGTAGAAAATACCAGAAGAAATAGTAATGCACTTAGCATTACTGAATTTCAGTGATTATAGCTTTTGAGGCTCACCAGAAAAAAAAAAGTGTTATGCAAATTTACCTCTTTCTCTTCTTTATTTCCCTTCCCCAGCAAAAACAGTATAAATTGTTAAAAGTCTTCTGGTGACTTGTCATATTTGGCACTAGTTTAATTGGTCTTGGCAAGTGTATTTTAGTGACTCATAAGAGAATACTTTTAGTCTCTTTACTAACAGATGCCTGTGCTAAAAGCAATGACAACAATGTCACATGGCTATAAAATTGCAGGAATTTGCTGCCGGTGGTCCAATAAAAACAAACTTGTATGAAAAGACAGTTAAGAAAAGATAAGATTTAAAATATACATTGTTATAAACATTTAGTCATAAAAGATCTGACCTTTCTTCATTTATTTAACCAACATATGTTGAAATTGGGAATCTGCATGAGACATCACAGGAATCACAAAAATTTCAAGTCTGATGATGTGTTTATAATCATCATATTTCATTTGAACCAGCGTTCTCATTTCTTGTTCAGAGGAGGTGTTTCCAACACCATATTCAGGTGATATCTTACATTTTGCTTCTTTAAAAAATGTCTTTTTGAAAACAAATGTGTTATATTTGTGGGTCCTTACAATTATTATCATTTCCCCATGCATCATCTGATTTGATGGCCATTACAACTATACAAGGTACTCTCATTTGAAACATGACAATAGTTATGCAACAAATGTTTGAGCACCAGTTTGCCTGCCATGAACTCTGCTAAGTACTGGAGAAACAGCTCTGAACAAATGCTTGGCCTTGAGGAACTTATAGTCCAGAGGCAGAATAGGCAAGAAAATGCTTGTACTTATCAAGAGCTCTGGTAGGAAATGTCATGAATGATATGCTAATATCATGGAGACGAGATTCATTAAGGTGAGGTGTTCCCATCCTCTTCTGTGTCCCAGACCCAACCCTTTGCTCTGCTTTGCCTCCGCCCCAGTACTCTTGGAAGTTCTGTCTTTGCGGGCCTTGATTATGGATAGGGAGAGACTGAAGAAAAAAAAAAAAAAAGGTTTGAGAAAAGAAGGGATAATTACTTTTTTTTTTTTTTTTACACTGGTTTCTTGGCTTCGCCCTTATAAAGAATCCTTGCGGTGGGCAAAATAGAAAAGACACTTAAAGACATTTAAAGGCTAAGCATAAAATCATAAACATAAATAAGATTAAGCAGGTTGCAGGAACCAACTTACCTCTAGTCAAAAGGCATGCTCATGACCAATTCCTTATGACCTGGGGTACAGACTTATGCCTCCAATCCCAGAGGCCAAAGACTTTTTCTTCCCATCTAAGCTCTCGCTAGTCTGTGAACCAGACAAGCAGACATGGGCAATAATGGTATGTTTCTCAAAGTTTGGAATATTCAGTTTGATCCAACACCATAGGTGGGCCTCTGCATGATGTCAAAAACTCTCCAAACTCTGCACAGATTCCACACAATCTCTATTAGAATCCCTTTGTAGAAATTGAGAAGCTGATCCTAAAATTCATGTGGAAATGGAAGGGCCCCAGAATAGCCAAAACAATAAAAAAATAAAAAGGTGGAGGATTCACACTTCCTGATTTCAAAGATTATTACAAAGTTATAATAACTAAGGGAGTGTAGAACTAGCACAAGGCTAGACATAGATGTGAATAGAATTGAATTTAGGTCCAAAAGTAATCTTATACAATTATGGCTAATTGATTTCTACAAGAGTGCCTAGACCATTCAATGAGGGAAAGAATAGTCTCTTCAAAAAATGGTGATAGGACAACTGGAAAGGCACATGAAAAAGAATGAAGTCAGACCCTTACCTCACACCATAGACAAAATTAATTCAAAATGGATGAAAAACTTAAATGGAAGAGCCCAAACTGTAAAAATCTTAGAAGAAGACATAGAGACAAACCTTTGTGAATCTGGATTTGGTAATAAATTTTTAGATATGACAGAAAGCATAAGCAACAAATTAAAAATAGATATACTGGACTTCAAAAATTCTGTGTTTCAAAGGATATAATCAATAAAGTAAAAGTACAACCCACAGAATGGGAGAAAATATTTGCAAATCATATATTGGAAAAAGTACTCATATGCAGAATATATAAAGAACAGTTACAGGTCAGTGATAAAGGCAACTCAATTTAAAAATGGGCAAAATATCTGAATAGCTTTCCAAAGAAGATACTACAAATGGCCGATAAACTAGGAGGCTAAAATCATGAAGTCAGATAATAACACATGTTGGAGAAGATGTGGAGAAATTGGAACCCCCATACACTGCTGGTGGGAATAAATGTAAAATAGTGTAGCCACTTTGGAAAATAGTTTGACAGTCTTCAAAAAGTTAAATACTGCATTACTTGACCCAGCAAATCCACTCCTTGCTCTATTGCTTGGAAAAATGAAAACATATGCCCACACAAAAACTTTTACATGAATGTTTATAGCATCATTATTCATAATAGCCAAGAGTGGAAACAACTCAAGTGTCCATCAACTGATGACTGTATAAATAAAATGCAGCATATCTATACAATGGACTGTTATTTGGCAACAAAAAGAAATGAGCTATTGGGGCGCCTGGATGACTCAGTAGGTTGAGTGTCCGACTTTGGCTGAGGTCATGATCTCACGGCTTGCAAGTTCAAGCCCCATGTTGGGCTCTGTGCTGACACTCAGAGCGTGGAGCCTGCTTCAGATTCTGTGACTGCTTCTCTCTCTGCCCCTCCCCCGATTGCACTCTGTCTCTCTCTCTAAAAAATAAATAAACATTAAAAAAAAACTAAAAAAAAAAAAAAAAGAAATGAACTACTGATACATGGTATAACATGGAGGAAGCTTGAAAATATTATGTTAAGTGAAAGAAGCCAGTCACAAAGGACCACATATTATATAATTCTATTTATATGAAATGTCCAGAAAAAGGTGGGGGACTATAGACAGAGTCAATTAGTGATTACCTATGACTGGGAAAAATGGGGGCATTGGCAAATGATAGCTAAAAGAGTTTGTTTTTGAGATGATGAAAATGTTCTAAAATCAATTATGCAAAGATGTACAACTCTGGGAATAGAATAACCTAAAATCCCTTGAATTGTACACTTTCAATTGGTGAAATATGTAGTTTATGAATTACATTTCAATAAGACTTTTACAAAAATCATATCCTTTTTATGTTTTACAAAGATGAATATGCTAATTTAAACAGTAAATCTTTCTTAATAGCTTTGAAAAGAATACACAATAGACAGTGATGTCCTTCAGAAGGCTTGCATTCAACATACACCCCTACCAATAGCAACCAAGTTGCCTTCCCTTAGACTGCTATGAAGTTGCCATGCACCAGGATGGACATGTGGTATTTTATGGCTGGCATCAGTTCTGAGTGGCTGGTGTCTGTTCTATTCTGGTTGCTAAAATATTTGTAATTTCCCTCCTTGCTCCTCATATCCTGGCCTTTTGCATATGTTTGTAAAATTGATCAATTGAAAGTGATTAGGTTGAATTCCTTTAATTATGAGTGGGGTTGAGTCTGATTTCTTTTTTTAAGCATTGAAATTTTATTTTTATCAAAGCAATCTACACATGGTTTAAATACTTATTTGGATCATAAGAATTTAAAATGAAAATATCAGTCCCTAGCCCCATCTCAGTCAAGATCCTAATCTCAGTCCCGATCAACCATGTTATTCTTGTAACATTTTCTGATTTTAGTTCTTGATGTGATTCTCAATGTCTTTAAATTTTTTCATTACCTCTAAATAAACTATATAAACCTCTATTTCTTGATTTATCCCTTTAAGAAGTGAACTTTTCTTGACTTCCTGCCACAGTAAGGATTTAGCTCATCTCCTGTCCCATCTTGTATACAGTCGCATCACTATTTTTATCTCTGGTGGTTGTTTTTGTAACTTTGAATAATATTCTTACACATTTTTTTTTGGTTAGTTCCTAAGGTAAGGACTTGAGGCTCCTGGTATTTTCCTCTTCTGTCACTTCTCCCTTTCTGCTTCCCATGTTCTGTGGTCTGTCCTTGAAAATTCCACATCATCAAGGTTGATGTTATTTATTATTTAGACTCTGCTCTGAAATGGTTAAATCCATTGGACTGTGCCAAGGCTTTGATTCTAAAAACTGAAACTCAATAAAGTGCTTATGTTATTATGACCATGTAAATATTGTTCACTGCAGATCCAAAGAATGCTCTACATTTATATTTCTTTTTCTTGTTCCTCCTGGAGCTTCTAATTGCTTATTTATTCTGCCGTTGCTGGCTTTACTTCATCTTTAATTTTTTCCCCCCATTCTCCAAAGAATACTATCAAATGTATGAAATCTTCTTTTCCAAGACACCTCCTTCCTGGACACCTAGCTCCCCCACACTGACTGTTCTTCAAGGTTTGCTGCACAGCTGCATTCTGGAACTTCCCTCTGTCATTCTCCTGGGTTCAATTCTCTGTGTCTCAGATTCCGGTATTATTCATCCTGAGAAAAGCCATATGAGAGCTAAACTTGGTCTGAAAATATCTTTATTATTTAGTCACATTTGATTTATAATTAGATGGAATGTAGAATTTCCAGATGATAATATTAGAATATTTTTATTGCAAGCATCGGAAAGTTTGATTTTAAAAGGAAGAGTAGGAGGTTCTGGTGAAAATAACCCACAAGTCCAAAGTTAAATTATTTTCAGGTATGGTTTGATCCAGAGGTTGACAGGATTTATGGCCTCTGGCTTCTGTTCTTTTTTCTTTTTTTCTTTTTTTTTTTTAAGTTTATTTATTTTGAGAGACAGAGCACAAACAGGGGAAGGGAAGAGAGGAAAGACAGAATCCCATGCAGGCTCTGCACCATCAGCACGGAGCCTGATGTGGTGCTCAAACTCATGAACTGTGAGATCATGACCTGAGTCGAGATCAAGAGTTGGATGCTTAACCGACTGCACCACCCAGGTGCTCCTTTTTCTTTTCTTTTCCTTTCTTTTCTTTTCTTTTCTTTTCTTTTCTCTTTTCTTTTCTTTCTTTTCTTTTTTCTTTTTTCTTTCTTTCTTTCTTTCTTTCTTTCTTTCTTTCTTTCTTCTTTTTCTTTCTTTCTTTTTTAAGTAATTTCCCTTCCTCTTCCCCCTGTATTATGATCAGGGAATGTGATCTGCATTTTAAAAATATTTATTGGGATACACGGGCCTAATATATGGTTAATTTTATATAAGTTCCTTGGATTTGGGGGAAAAATATTCTTTTTTAAAAAATGTTTATTCATTTTTGACAGAGAGAGAGAAAATGAGAGAGGCAGAGAGAGGGAGACAGAAGATCTGAAGTGGGCTCTGTGCTGACAGCCAAGAGCTCAATGCAGGGCTCAAACTCACGAACCTCAAGATCATGGCCTGAGCCAAAGTCGGAAGCTTAACCAACTGAGCCGCCCAGGCACCCCTCAAAATATATTCCTTTATCATTAAAAAGAAGTTATTTTTTCAGATTCTATAAATATTCATTTTATATTATATTTTTAAAACCCAGCTTTCTTTATTTTTTCTATTATTTGTCTGGTATGTTTTTGCTCCTGTAGATCTTCTATTTGTCCAGCCTACTGTTGTACTGTGGTAGTTGTGACAGAAATCATTTTAAACTCAAAGCATTACTTTATTTATGGTGTAAAAATCTTTGAATACATATACCTGGAAGAGTCTGATGAAAAGATGCTCAAAAATATTTGTTCAAAAGATTTTAAAAAAAATTTTTTTATGTTTATTTACTTCTGAGACAGAGAGAGACAGAGCATGAGTGGGGGAGGGGCAGAGAGAGAGGGAGACACAGAATCCGAAGCAGGCTCCACGCTCTGAGTGTCAGCACAGAGCTCAACGCAGGGCTCGAACTCACAAACTGTGAGATCATGACCTGAGCCGAAGTCGGTAGCTCAACCGACTGAACCACCCAGGTGTCTCTAGTCAAAGGATTAATGAATAAAATGGACCAGGACGTCTAATCAAAGCAGTTCAAGTCTGCTTTGCTCCATAGGTACCTCCATCTATTTCTGCAATTTCCCATTTGTCATATTTTTTATTCCTGTTTGTTATGTGAGATCCATATCTAATTTTCAGTGGGAATTTCTCAGGGACAGAAATATATCATTGACCATATCTTGCCTGCTTTTTTATCCATCCAAATTCTGATTGTTCATGTACTAAGAGTACAGAAAACCTATGGAAGAATGGTTCCTAGTCACAACTAAGTGAAAGGAAATCATGGAGCGTTAGTTTTCTCGAACTCCCAGAAATGTCCGAAAGACTATCACCTAGGGGAGCCCAGTTGGGCTCCCAAACAGGCCACGATTGAGTAAAGGGGTGTCAGTGGTCTGCTCTTCTTAGAAACACCCAAGGGCCTGGCCTTGTGGGAATTTGCCTGACCTGATTTATGGAGCAAATCTAGCCTTGCCAAGAAAAGTTTCTCTTTTTCCTAAAATGAAACTTCTATATTCAGACTTACATCAGCAATTTTGTTTTTTTAAGGACACAGTCCCCTTCGATCTCTGCCAACCCCAGTGACTTAGGCATAATTTGAATCTGTCATATGGTGCTGATATACAGAAGGTTTGGTCTGGCTGCTAATACTGGCAAAAGGAGTTGAGTTTTTCCCAATAGGATGAACATTCTGCATTTAATGAAAGCAAGATTCTAAAATTGGCTTCTACCCTACAACATCTAGGTCTCGTAAAATTACACATGGCCCGGGGACCACTTAGATGATATACACAGGGGAGTTATTTTATCCAAAGAAATCTCCTTGGTGACTCCACTTGAGGACCAGGTCTAAAAGCTTCACATAAATCTTATCTGAGAGAGACCAGATAGCTAATACCTTCAGTGTGACTTAATCACAAAGATCTGATCAGGTACCAATAATTTTTAGATGGCCATATTATGGAACTTTCTCCACAGCCTGCTAAGCAGGAAATGCTATTCACTTGATAGCTCATTTTGTGTTCTTCTAGAGTGAGAAAAACGTTGTTAAGGACCTCACTTTAAGCACCTCTTCAAGATAAGCACCTCCCCACTTAAATTTGAAACGAATCAATGCCGCTGGACTTCTACACTGGGTGTCATCGGTATTTTCCATTTTTTCCCCTAACCTAAGCAAAATTAGAAAGCTTTCCCCTTCTAAATTGTAGGCAACATTAAAGGTTAGAATAGATTGAAAAAGAAAACTTCTTTTTGAAGAAAATTCCACTTCTAGGAATTTAACCTACTAATACGCTCCTTTTTTTAAGCCAAGCTATAAAGGGATCTTCAGTCAGCATTTTTTTAATCATAAAAACCTGGAAACTGTTTAAATGTCAATTAACAAAGGGATACTGAAATATGTTGTAGAATATATTGGATATATACAACATCCAACAGAACTGGATGCTATGTAGCTGCTAAATGGAATGAGTCCGGTCTGTTTGTGCTAACGTGGAAGTTCTTCAAAACATCTTATTATGTGAAAACAAACCAGATGAGGCACTCTAGGTATGATTGTATGATCCCCCTATAAAAATTTTAAAATATGTCCGTCTGTGTGTTCATGTATGTGTAAGTACAATGCCTATTTTGATGTATGAGGAAAAATGTTTTCTAGAAGAACTGTAAGAAATTGCTAATAACTGGGATGAGAATAACCAGAAAAGGAAGTATAATATTACTTTCATTGTATTACTTTCTGTACAGCTTAAATTTTTCATTATCTACGTGAATTCAGAACATTAGTGTGTTCTTTACAATTTTATGCATTAAAGAAACACTAGCAAATGTTCTTTTTCAGGGCCACATTTATGGGAATACAGTCTTGACAACAACAACTAAGGTGGTTAACTTTCGAAGTTTAATTGTTTCTTTAAAATAACTTATAAATGATAAACCCAAACACTTTTAGTCTAATAGAAATGACCTTGTACAAGAAAACTTTTGCTCTGGCATGTGAAATATACTGTGGAATCTAGTCGAATCTGCGTAGAAAAAGTTGTTTCAAAGTGTGATAAACTAGAATTAGGACTTTTTAAAAGAATATTACAGAAAAAAATTTGAAAAATACTAATGCATGGTGATTTCAGGAAAAAATACATAAAATGAATGTACATAAACCATAGACAAAATGCATTTTCTGGTGTTTCCTATGGTTGCACACATATTTTTAGAAATGCTTAAGTTTAAAGATTTTTTCAAAGGTATCATAATTTGCCACATTTTTAAAGAAATCCCACCAAATGAGGACATAGAAACAGATCCTCGATGTTTCCTTTTCATGAAGTAGTTGGTTAAGTCATTCTGCATTTCCTTCTCTCTACCTGATAATTTCAATTCTGTCGTTAAAATTACTTGAATCCAGCCCTGAACATTCAATTACTACACAGTGACACTATGTTCTCCATAACCTCACGCAGCATTACAGAGAATGCAAAGTATTCCTACTCCTCTGGGACTAGTTGATTAATTGATTGATTATAAAGTAGGATGGAAGTTCATTCTGGTGTATATCACTTCCATAAAATTAATGATCACTTCAAAAGTGGTTCTAGTCTACATTCAACAGGACCAGCGCAGTAATTTTCACTCAGCTTGAGGTTTTTCTCTGATTAAAATAGCCTTTCTGTTTTCCTTAAAGTTGAATTTCAAAGAAAACTTGCTGTGATTCTCAGTAAGAAAGAAGTGAGTCAGATTTGTTTTTATGCCTTAGGAAGAACTTTAGCACGGGATGGCGAGAGAGAGAAAGCAAGCAGGATATGCTGTGGACAGGGACATTGGGCTCCCATGAAACTCCCAATGAAACCAAGCATTCTACACCTTTTCTTGGAGTTCTAGGAGATTTAAAAGCATTCTCTTCTTAGCAGATGATGCTTCAGAAGGGTGCCAAGTCCTGCCATATTTATTCAGACTGCTTAATGTGAGTGGTCAAATTTAGGACAAAACTCCATATTATTTCCAGGGAGGATATTTTCACATTTTTTTGTAGGAGTTGACTTGCTACAAATGCATTTCAATTAAATATACCTAAATAATTTGCTGACGAGACACCTATTCAGGTCATAGTTGAGTCTCTGCACTAAGCCTCCATCCACTCCTGGCCATCTCACTGAATGTTCTTTCCATTGCTACAGTGGCGACTCATTACATTTTATGAATTTTCTGAAAGAGGTTTTCCTCTCCCTGGGTTCTTATAGGTCTCCTTGGAAACTTGCTCCTGAATTTAATCCCTGTGCTCCAGGCCAATTGAGTTTTCATTCTATTCCAGACATGTTTGAAGAACCATTCCAGACCTTAACCCTCTGGTGCCTGTTTTGGTTCTGATAAAACTTAATAGTACTTCAGTTTGAACCAACTCTTGCCCTGCTTCTATTTCCATCTGCTACAAGATGTTGTGAATCTACATCTGAAGTGGAAATTTGTCTGGCTCGCCTGAGCTTCTTTAAAAGCCCTGGAAGTTAGTGTGTTTATTGTCTTTTGACTTTGAGGTCTCCAGGCTTGCTTACCTCCCATGACCTTGTGTCCCTGTGTATCCTTGGATGTAAACAGTTTCACAGCAGCAAAACTGCAGCTCTCAGTGACCTTGGCAGCAGGGCAGTGAGTAATGGTTTTCAGAGAGAAATCTCTTTCTGAAGACATTTTGCTCCACATCTCCTGGCCCCAAAAGAGCTGTTGTTAGCAACAGTCAGACATGTCATCTCATCTCCACATGATCTTATTTTCACACGAGTATCTTTAAAAAAGCAAATCGAAAGATATTTGCATTCATCTTTCAATTGTCTTATATTCTTTGTTTACATGAAATATAAAGACTCCCATTTTCCCACATTTTGGGGGTATGTTTCCACATTTAGCCTTCTTTCAGAAGATAGTTCTACCTTCTTCCTCAACTAACCTACATCTCTCTGTTTTCCCAAATGCCAACATCACCATCCCAAACCCTTAGGAAAGAAGCACAAGCTGGTTTCTGCCTTCAGGCAGCACTGCATGGACAGGAAAAGTCTGCTGGTTTCCATCCTTTGTCCACCTGCCCTCTGACACTACCCCCATAGCTGCATGGCACACTATATTGGAGCAGAGACCCAGCTCAGATTCTAGAAGACAAAAGAGCTGGACTCAGGGTCAGGGTGAGATCTGGAGGACACTAGTACCTTGAGTATAATGGCCCCTTTACAGAGGGATGCATTTACATCATCTGAATGTGACTTCCTGGGGTGCCTCTTTGCCCAGAAGCAAACCTGGGTTAAGGGAGAAGTCCAGAGTGAAGCAAGTAATGCTTCTCTGCTGTTCCATTGGTTTACCCAGTGTAGGGGACCAGACATTGTTTGCTAATCTCTTAAAGACCAGGAATTGCAAACCTGTTGCTTGCAGATCAATAGCAGTCCTGTTTTGCTATAACTGCTTTTTTAAAAAAAATCATTTGAATTTGAATTCCTTCTCTAGTTTGCCTTAGCCCAGCTGCTCCTGCTCAGCCCCCCTAGGTCTTCTGAGTTTCCAACCTCTGAGACTCAGCAAGCACACATTGAGGACCTCCTGATCTCCTAGCCTATGTTAAGGCACTATGGAGATGCCTTGGACAGATACAAGCTCTTCCTCAGATCCTTTGAGACTGAGGATCTCAAAAAGAAAAAGCATGAGATACGTAAGTGTAAAAATGAAGGGAGTTCACACAAAGGGATTAATGTTGGCCAATGGAGCTGGGGGAGACACCTTTGTCTTTGTTTATGAAGACAAGATTATTGAAGGGTGGGGAGGGTTTGTGAAGACAGAAGAGCAATCAGATTTCTGAGCCAAGATGTGAATCTATGGGTAAGCCCTTGGGGGCAGGAGGAGGACAGCCTGGTCCCAGTTTTAGGTTTGTGTGAGGAGCAGTGGGAAGTTGTGTCAAATTCCAAGAGTTGCAGATTACTATCACATTGACAGAGGCTTTTATTCCCCATCTCCTTTAATGCTCTTGCATTCAATAGTTGGATGGTATGATTTTGCGTCACTGCACGGCCCCAGGGGCCCTTCCTCCGGGCCACATCAACAAAAGCAGGCCTGTGAATTCACTTTTCTGTGATGTTCTCCCATTAGAATCCTCTTGATTTTCACACATAGGAATGAAACAGTTTTCCACAGCCATGCCACAGATCATCAGGTACATGAGAGACTTTATTCTAGAGCCTGAGCCAGATACTGAACCTGCCCAAGACCAAGTCTGATAACAGAGACCACGTAAGTGTCAAACGAGTAACTAGAATGATCAAGTTAGGTTTACTTTATTATTATCATATATCATGCACTGAATTTCTAAGACAGGACAGTTAATTTTTATAATCAATCATTGCACTAAACCAATGTGTTAATAATCACATTTGTTTCAGGTGTCATTACTTTACAGGTTAATTATTGGGACAGTTAACCAGCAATAACGTGAGCTATCATTCACTTTGTCAGCCCCTAGGCTAATTTGACTATTCACAATTATGAGATTCTTTTGAAAAATATTGATAGCCTCTGGCCATTAAAGGTCTATGTCCCCTCCCCAGACAACCTCACCAACAAGACATATGTTTAAATGAAAACAAGCCTCAGACCAAATCCTGCCACCTACACTCAAACGTGTACTAGCAGGTACCCACAGAAAACCATTCAACTTTTTGTCCCCATTCTCTTGTCTTTTTAGGAACGCTGACAAACCCCTTGCAGGAAATATTCAGTTTGATGTGGTCACGATGAAATTTTGACATCAGGATTAGGTGACAGAGGTGACAGACTGCCTGCCCTCCATTAGTTGGGGACTACAGTGCAGAATTCTATCCCTAGGGCATCATTCCAAAGGTGTTGACTGCTGGATCTGCCAGATCAAAAGAGGAGGTGCCCCTGGAAATCTTCTTAGCCAACCACAGGCTTTCACACCACTCATTTCTCTGGAACAAACTTACTTCTAATACTCCCTCTGGTAACAAATATACCCTTTGAGGCAGATGGAGATAGGCTTATTTGAAGCCCTTGCTTTTGTTTCTTCTGGAGCCTAAACCTCATAAGAGTTCTTTATATGTTAACCAACAACTGTTGACTAATCATCCTAAAGCATAGATGAAAGCAAAGTATAATCATAGATATTATCTGGTTTGCCTGTATCTGGTTTGGCCCTTCCCTTTAATCTCCAACAGCAGTCTTAAAGCTACCTCCAGCAAAAGTATAACCTAAGCCAAAGAGCATACTTGCTACATACATCCAAGTCCTCTGGCATCTCCCAACCCCTCTGTTGTCCTCATGAGATCACCACCATTGAACTTCTCCTCTAGAGGAATGAAAGAGCCACTCCTGCTGTAACCCAAATCTAAATGATTGATTTCACAGAGACCTGGAGACAGCTACTAGGATTCACATAGAGTAGATGCTGTGATACATTGCTCAGATGCTTCTTCAGTAATGAAGGACTTGTTCCCTGAGCTGGTAGTAGTTCTGCTAGAGGCAGGACAAACTTCTCAGACCTTCTGTGAATTGCCCAAGCTAAAGACAGCTACTCTGTACAAGGTTAATCCCTAATGTTGCAAGTTCTTGGGACAATGAGCATCCAGACTGATCGATACTGGGATATAAAAGTCTGGTTTCCTTGCCTTGATACCTCTGGTCCATCCCAGCTCCAGAACTCCCAGCCTCTCCCCCTGCCCAATCCTGCTTCCTTCCCTTTGCCTACGTCCTACACACTAATCTCCATCTCAGACTCTTGTTGTTTTGGAATGATTTACTATAAAATCATAGGGGTTTGCAGGGGTGCCCATGTGTTCTTGCAGAATGTATAGCATATTCATACCAGAAAAGGAGCTATAAGCATCCTGAAATGGGAGGACAGAAAGCATAGTGCCAAACAGGACTGGATCCTCTTGGTTCCGTGCCATCTGTACTGTCTATTCTGGTGGTGCCTGCATTCTGCTTCAGGACCCTGTTTCTACATTTTGTTCATTTATTTCATTGTTCAAAAGATGATCTTGAGGCACCCTGTCTTAAATTCCATTTTAGTTTGTATTGAAGTTACATAGGCACTTGGTTAAAAGAGTCAAATAATTCTACAAAGTTTATTTGACAGAGGCTGCTGGTTGAGCCCTGACATTAGTTCCTGTCTTTTTCCATGTTTTAGTGGAGCACATAGCCAACAGCTAGTTACTGCATTTCCCAGGCTCCCTTGCAGCTCAGTGAGGCCATATGCCCACAGTCTGGCCAATAGATCTGTGCTACTTCTGGGGAGTGTTTCTGTCAAAGTATGCACATGTGTTTCCCTGACCTACTGCCCTCTTCTCCCCCCCACCCCCCACTTCCCCCCACCCCCGCCCTGGCTGGAATGACAAGAACCAGAATTGCTGCTGTGGTCCCAGACATGGAAGCCACATTGAGGGTCATAACATCAACCTTCCACCCCCAAATGCTTCTCTCTGGACAATATCAAACAAGAAAGGATATACCTATGTCATTTGAGCATTTGTATTTTGAAGTGTTTGTTGTTGTTGTTGTTGTTAAAGCAGCATAACCTGTCTTTTCATCTACATATCTTTGTTTTAAATCCTCTTTTCTTTTTCCCAGAACCAACCATAATATGTTTAAGTAACATACTTCTATCTGATATTTCATATAGACATTCTCTATTGAGTTTCCAATTTGGAATTTGAATATTCCACTCTCTTTCTCCTTCTCTCCCACCCTCTCCATACTGCTGCACACCTGCTAACCATCCCTTCCAAACCTCCAAAAATAGTTATGTTGTAAGTTTAAATAGATAAATATTTAGTGTTTATATAATTAGGACAAATGGAAATAGTATATAAAACTGATCTCTGCAGTATAGTATGGATGCTTTTCCTTTCTTGAATAAAATTTTGTTTGTCCCAGAGGTGATATTGAGCTATCTATTTTTTTCATTTTCTTAGCTTCCCATTGACTTATCATTAATTCAAAAGTTGTATGATGTCCTCTGAATATGTTCAAATGCACTTGGGATGCAATCAGTTTTATCTGTTTGAAGAAATATTCCCAGAGCTTTCTGACTGGCTCCATCTGGACTAGCTGTTCACTAAGCCTGAGGTTTGTGCTTGACCAGCCATCTTTGACTGGACATCAGTATCAGTTCTACAACTTTGGAGTGCTCTGCAAGTCTTAATCCCTTCTATTGGCTACCAGGGCTGCTCTCGCTATGTGACATAGCATGCTTCTCTCAGGCTAACCTGGGAGGGCTCCATATGCAAATATTCTCCTTGGTAGAGGCTTTCTTCTGAGAGCATTAGCAACCTTCTGTATGATGAAGGTATTGCAAATCTCTGAGCTGGATCAATGTCTTCCTTTTTGGAGTTGAGACTTAAAACTCTTCCATTATTAGGCAAAAAAAAAAAAAAGAAAGAAAGAAAAAGAAAAAAAAAATGGACACCAATTAACAGCCTCCTAAACAGCCTCTCACTCAAGGCTTAATTGTTTCAAATTCAGTACCGCTCAGGCTACACCATTGCACAGGGATTCTGACCAACTTTCAACTTGACAACATCCCCAGATATTCTGGGTATGGTACTAATGCATAATTTTTTGGCCTTTGTCCAAGTTCAGGTTTAGGTATAACTCTTCCCAAGAATACCTGGAATCTAAACAGCCAAGTTTAGAGCTTCAACAGAACTCCCTTCCTCATGTCCTTTTACTGCCAATACAGCCACTCGTTTGCCTGAGGTCCTGCCAGGGAACTCTGCGAAGTCAACTTACCTTGGCATATTACAAGATTAAACCATTGCAGGGAGGTGATCTGCTTAAAAAATGGTGGATACTGATCAACCATCAGGCTCATACTTGCTTCAGTTATCTTTCTTAAATTCCAGTACAATCTTGGATGTTTGGACAACCGATGTGAGCTGATGAAACCTGTCACCTGAAAGTGGCAAAGGAGAGCAGAGTGCAGATAACTGTTTCCCACTGGGATTGATGTGAAGCTAACCCAGTCAGTGCAGCTCCCTGATGCACACACATGCACACACACACACACACACCCCACCCTAACAGCAACACAAACTCAATGCTTGATTATTTCGATCTGGCTACTGCTAACAATTTTGAAAAAATTTAATGGAAAGAAATTGTGATAAGTCAAATTCCAGGTGAATTTACGAAGGCATTTCTAAACAGAAGTGTCTTTGAAATTTGTGCTTCTGTATTTGCAATCATCACCACATGCTTCTGCACATCTTCCATAGAACCCAAGCTAGGTGTCAGCGGCTGCATACACAGATGACTAATGACAAAACAAGGTAAGACACACTAACTAGCCAGCAGGAAGGAAAGGCAGGAAAGAAGAGAGGTGGGGACTTTACTTGAACCTCCAAGAAAGGATGGAATGCATATCAGTGAAAAGGGGGAGGCAAGCAGTGTGTGCAAGGGGACAGTATGAATGCGGAGGTAGAGATGGGCCTGACATGTATCTGGCATGTTCAGAGACGAAGTTTCCCTAGAATACAGGATTCAGATATAGGAGCAAGAAAAGGCCACTGTGAAGGGTACATTGATTCTAAATTGTGCTGGAGATAAAAGGTCAATTTAAGGGATTTGGATGTCTTAATGGCACTGGGAAACCACAGAAGTTTTCTGCTGTCGTCTGGGGGTCTGGATCTGGTGAAGGAGGTGGGGAAATGTGATATACACCAATGCTGCTTCAGGATGATTCATCTGTCTGTGATGTGTGATTGATCAGAACGGAGAGGCTGGAGGGTCAGGGACCAGTAGACTTGCTGTGAGGAAATGAGAAAGGCCCCCAGTGATGAAGCACCTAGTCTGTAACCATGCTACAGGCCAAGTGAGCTCACAATTCTGCACCTTCCTCAGGTAACTCCCAATATTCTACGGAGTAGGTATCTGGTTCCATTTTTCAAAGCAGGAGAGTAACTCTGAGAGGTCCAAGGTCACATAAGGAGCAAAGGATGCAGGTGGGATATGAACTCATTTTTTTAAAGCTTATTTATTTATTTTGAGAGAGAGAGAGAGAGAGAGAGAGAGAGAATGTGTGCACGAGGAGGGGAGGGACAGAGAGAGAGGGAGAGAGAGAGAGAATCCCAAGCAGGCTCCACACTGTCAGGACAGAGCCCAACACAGGACTTGAACCCATAAACTGTGAGATCATGACCTGAACCGAAACCAGGAGTCAGACACTCAACCAACTGAGCCACCCACGCACTCCTGAACTCATGTTTTGTTTTTTTGTTTTTTTTTCTGGCATCAAAATCTTTGTTCTTTCTACTCATCATGACACATCAGCCTCTTGTTATTTCTGTTGTTTGTTTTTTAAAGATTTTATTTTTAAGTAACTTCCACACCCAACTCAAAGTCACAACCCCAAGACCAAGAGTCACACACTCTACCAACTGAGCCAGCCAGGTGCCCCCAGCCTCTTGTTTTTAATAGTAGTTAATTATAGGTGGTGACAGAGGACACGGAAGGGGACCCTAACCTAGGACTGGGTTATCCTCACAGCCTTGGCGTCTTTGTGTTGCACCATGATTTCATAACTCAATATCCTCTCATTTCCACTTGGGATTTGCAGAGTAAAAGCCATTTCACGATGCAAGAGTCTCCCTGAGGGCCAAGTGCTGTGATCGCTCTGAGGCAGAAAGTGAGTAGCGAAACACGTTTCAGGTTTGTGGGAAATTGTGAAAGACAAGACAGAAATCAAAAAGGTGCAATTGAATTACATTGTGTCGTGGCCCCTGGGATAACAGCTGTTTTCCAGGTCTGCAATCATTCTCATTAGGAAATTAAAAATGCGAAGCTGGGCGTCCGCAGGCCTGCTCTGCTTGGGCCACGTGGTGACAGGAAGCCCTGTGTTTGCACAGGTGGGGAGCGAGCAGCCTCACAAAGTGGGTGGCTGGGAGCCCTGCCCCGGAGCACAGGTGGGCTATTGGAAGAAAAGCAAACCCAGGAAGAGGCTTGTGTGTTCTGGTGTTGTGGGCTTCCCTCCGCAGAGGCAGGAGCGGTCCGGTAGGCCTCTCCACGTTGGTGGGTCATTTCAGGGCCAGATCCAGCTAACGGCTGGGGCCTCTCCACCCCACCTGACACAGAAGGATTTGGTCTCGACACGCAGTCAGTTCCCCTTCCTGGGCCAGTCCTGAAAAATTACCTACAACTTGAGACTTTTATACGTGGATACGAACAACCCAAACTAAATGTGCCTTTTGAGAACATGTGAAAAAATGTCATATATTTCATGAAAGACAGTGGTTTGGAACAAAGGGAATCAGCAACATAAGACTCGGGATAGTGACCACCTCTCTCTGGGGCTTGGATGGGCAGAACCACGTGGATGATAGCAGTGTGGCCAGTTCCTGAGCTGGATGGTGAGATCATGTGAGTTGATACAATTATTAAAAACACACAAATGTACACATAAACCATAGAAGGGCATGTATGGATCATTGATGAGAGTATGTCAAGAACCTAAGATTTCTGTCTACCCGAGGTGCAGAGAGAACAAGAGGACAAGAGATGTGACATCATGGGGACTCTGCCAAGGAACCTGGCTCCCTTTTGACCTTGATGCAGGCCCCATGTGCAGTCTTCTGCCTGCCTGGCAGGCAGGGCCACCTGACACCTCGCAGGAAGACCAGTTCCTGATTAAAAGACTGTGAAGTAAGCAGTGGTAGAAAATGAACATGGAGGACAGTAATAATACCAGACCATATTGGAAATTTGAAGCCAACAATTATTTCTTCAATTAAAGGACATTTAATATCAAAGAGAAAGTCAGAAAATTTGAATTTTTGCACCTGGCTTACAACCAATCAGTTTTGCGACCTCCAGAGATGACGTTCCTTGTCAGGGGTTAGAATGATTCAAGCACACCTTTTATCACTCCTTTCCCCCTTTCACCTCCCTTTTCCTGCCCGCCCCTCCCCTCCTCTCTATTTCTAACCTGAAATATCCTTTCCTTCCTGAAAGAACACAAGATGTCATGAGTTTGCCTTAGATGATATCAAAGGTGCCTCTGGCTCTGACATCCCTGCTGCTGCGTGGGTTGTGGCAAGGCACTGGGGTCAGTAGTCAGACACTGGGCAGCTGCCATTTCCTCCAGCTGAGATGGTCCAATTCAGGTTGAAGTAGGCATCATTCTGATACTTCCTATGACTTCTCTTGTTTCTCTCTCCAAAATCAGAAAACGAATCTCAATGTCTCCATACTTCGAATGTTCGAAGCACAGAGTTAGAGTCATTGCAAAGCAGAGAGAGAAAGAGAGAAAAGAAGGCAGAAAGATTAAGCTGAATGGGGATGAGTGGCAGCCTGAGAAAAGCCAGGTGACCACAGTGAAAGCAAAACAGTGTATTTCCAAATGTGTCCTCTGAACTTTTCTCACAACCAAATTCATAGAATTAAAATGTGCTCCTGCTGTGAAGGGCAGCATGTGTGGTATTAGTGAAGAATAAGTTAACTCAACAAAAGCATACTGGGAAATAGCTATGTGCCAGCAAGTGTGTTAGTCCCCAACATCAAAGAAATGACCAAGTTGCTAAGTCCGTGCCCTGGAGGAACTTCTATGGGACCAAGAAGAAACAACTGCATCCAAGTAAATCTACTCCATAATGTGGGTGGTGATGGTGCTTTGAAGAAGAAATACTTCTGCATGTGGGGAGGCAGCGACAGCGTGGACGTGGTGGTCACAGAAGGCTTCTCCGGTGGGGACATGTGAGACCTGCACGAAGGAGAGAGGCAGCCGAGTGAACATATCACGGAGAGCTTTCCCAGAAGTGGGAAGGAGCAGCACCAGGCTGATTCCTGGTGCACGAGTGGCTTACGGCCTGGCCCATTTGCAGAGTGGAGGAGTCTTGTGTGGCTACAGAGAGAGCCCCTATATGATTTGCAGGACTCGGTGCCAAATGAAAATGAAATGAAAATGTAGGGCCCTTGTTTGAAAATTATTAAAACCTTCAAAATAGCAATAGCAGAGCACTGAAGAGATTAATGAAAATGAAATGAGTGTGCGGCCCTTCTAAGCTGAGGGCCTGGGCACCTGCACACATCAGCCTGGCTGGCCCTGTCTCAGGAGGGATATGAAGTCTGAGAAATATCTGAGCTGACTGTAGATGGCCTTGTAAGCCACTGCAAGGACCTTAGATTTTACTCCAAGTGCAATAGGAAACCACCGCGGTTCTGAGTAGGGGAGCAGTGTGGCCTGGCTGCTTCTAGAAGGATCTCTGACTCTTGTATGAAGGTGAATCTGAGGAGACCAGTAGTGACAGTAAAGAGACCAGTGAAGTGCAACTGCTCCAGTGACTGGAGAAGATTTGGGTAATGTGCTCAAAGAAATTAGGCAGAGAGGAAAGCCAGGTTGAACGTGCCCTTTCCTCAACTGATTTGACACCAGGTGGGGATGGGAAGTAGAAAGAACAGAAACATGTACTTCAGAAAAACTCCATCCCATGGGTCCCTGTTCTGGAATTCCATTTCACTTTCTTTAAAAGAAAAGGTAAATTCCTGAGGGCTTAAAGAATGTCTGTCAATGGCTCCTTCAGGTGTCACAAGAGAGGAGATGTGGAATTCTAACACAGCCAGAAGGAGGGGCAGGCTCTTAGGCGTGGTGGAGTAGGGGGTCTCTGCAAGGTGCAACATCAGTGGGCATCTACTATTTCTTCCCTGAGCCATTGAGGAACGCCCCTGAGATTCCACCTTCTGAACAACGGATTTGAGGGCAGATTTTGATGGAATTATTGCAGGGAGATTGTACATACTCCTGCCTGAGAAATGTGGGAAATAAAGGTAGCTAAGAAAACAAGAAAGAGGATTAGAATTAGCCAACTGTTTATAAATTAGTGATGCACTCTAACATGGATTTGTGTTTATCCAGAGCAACCCTGTGATCGATCAGCATCTGTGTTTGTAGAGTGAGGAAGAGATGAAGCCACTTGCCTAAGGTCACCCATTTAGAAGTGGAGGCATCAGGATTCAAAACCGAATGTGAGTACTTTAAACAATAAGTATGGCAGAAATGATGCTATATAACTTTCAAGACTAGATCAGAAAGACAGTTTCCATCTGGTTCTCTTGGAACCCTTGCTCTTGGAATGCTTGCTTTTGGAATGTTCCCACTTGGATCCTATCTCTCATGCTGTGAGAAGTCATGGCACAGAGAGGAGGCACATAACAGTACCTGGGTCACCAGCTCCAGGGACCCAGCTCCAAGCAGCCCAGCCAGAAGCCAGACTTATGGGTAAAGAAGCCATCTCAGAAGTGAATCCTTCAGGCCGGTCTGTTCCAGTCTTCCTTGCTGGTGCCACAGACATCATGGAGTCCTTGTATGCCCATGCTTTTCTGTGTCCTTTCCAAAATTTTGACCTACAGAATTCATAAGCATAATCTAATGGTAGTTGTTTTATGCTACTCAGTTTGGGAGAGTTGGTTATGCAACAAAATACAAGACTAATAATTTTGCTTTGGGCTGTCTGGTGTAAACGGACCTAAGATCACGTGTCTAAAAGGAATGAGCAATGGGTGCCATGGGTTTGAAATATATTAGACTATAGAAACAACAAATTCATTCTTTATTTGTTATAAACTGTGGTCCAGTTTTCTAGGAATGCCATGTATTCTCTTAAATCCTGTCTTTCAAATGACAGGTGTCTGAAACAAGAGGTTCTTAGACCAAACAATCAATACATTGTTCTATATAAAGTTTAAATAAAGTCTTTCTGGTTTATGTAAGATCATTAAAGTCTCCTTTATCCCCATAGTTCCATGCTCTGTAGTCTGTAAAGTCATTTGGAATCACATGGCAAATGACATTTATAAATCAATGACTGGTGGAAGCAATTTGAAATCAAAGTATTTGAATAACTTCATTACTTTTCAAAAGTAGTATGTTTTAGGCTACATTTCATATATGAGGAGGTTTCATCAAATTTATATTTATTCATGTACCCAAACTATATCCAGATTATGCTGGAGCCCACTCTGAGGCCTCCGTGTACTATTTAATTGTTTTTGACAAGCATGATATCCCATAAAAGATATGGCTTTCCTCTGAAAACCTCTTTCAGCTAAAAATACATTGTACTGAAAATAAAGTGGTTGCATCATTTAAATTTGATTCTCTGTAGCATTTTGTAAAATTTTATGACCATTGAGAATGAGCTCTTAAACTTGATTTCAGGGTGTCTGAAACAAGACTTGGGTACGAGGACATTAGTGTGCTACCCCAATGCTCAGAAGCCAGGCAGCACTTTAAATTCTTTTCTTCCCCTGGGTTCCAGACTACCAGTGTGGGACACCACAGCTTGGGATTCCTGAAGGAAAATACTTCTTAAGGAACAGCTTTTGAAGGAGAAACTGAGGCTTTTGGAACAGAGCATGGGCAAACATCTGGGGTGGAACTGAGAGAAAAGAGAATGTGTTGTAGCTTAAAAAAAAAAAAAAAAAAAAAAAAAGGCACTTGGCAAGATTGAGAATGAGGACCGGAGGCAAAAGCAGGAGAGCAAAGCAGTGGGTGCCTGCAAAGTGACACCAAGGGCTTCAGATATTCTTGTCATCAGGGCGCCTGTCTTCACATATCCTGATTTTGTGAAAGCTGCATCGTTTTCCTGGCCAACCTTGCGCCTCTAGGGTCCTGTTTATAGCACAAATCCGTGTTCGCAGTGCTGTTTCAGACTCATGAACTCCAGATTCCTTGTGTGAGTGTGCAATATGGATTGTGGCAGAAATCCACATGAAAGACTTGGTTTTCTGCAGTGATAAATCTTCTGGAAGATGAAATGGCTCTGGTGACTTTCATGCTGCCATCTGGACTGTGGTCATCTCAAAGGTTAACTCTTTCCTTGTTTCAATTGGTGTGGCTAGCATTGCTTGTGTTGTTAGATTCAAAAATAAAACAAAGGAAACTCACCTCACCACCACAAAGCTTAAGGCCTTAATAGAACTAGAGGTCTGCATATGAACTTGTCAGGAATGACTCATCAAGCTACTTGAAGCCAAGACTCCAGGAAATCTAAACATTTGATAATGCTTGTTTTTGTTTAATTTAGTGAGGCAAGGCCAAATTGTCAAACCTACTGCCATATATGAGGCAGGCAGCTCTTTGTAAAAACAGAAGGACTGTCCTCGGGACTCCAAGAATACCTATACAATCGTGCTGTTCCTAGGCTTGAGGGGGGTTACTTTCCAATGAGAAATAAGTATACAACTTCAAATCAAGTTCAACTTGGTTGAAAAGGCCTCAAGAATTGTTGTAACATTTTATACATGTTCATACACCCACATAGTAAACACCCTTGTAAGGTTAGGTTCTCCAGAACTCACTCTCTGAGATGAGGATTTCCGTGTGAGGGATTTTGAGGGATTTATTAAGGAAGTACTTGTGGGAAGCCCAGTCAAGAGGGAGGGAAGCAGGGCAGTAAGGGGTGGAAGCCAAACAGGGGAGCTATTTCAGGCTGAGGCCTGGGGTGGGGGTGGTGGTGGCATCAGCCTAATCCTATAGGGGACTCTATAGTGTATGGTACATGGTAGTTTGTCTCAACTGGCTGCAAAGGAGCTGGGCCTTTCTATTCACCAAGCCTAGAGCCCCTGGGAAGTAAGACCAATAAAAATTCCCTAGTATGAACATAATGTGGGTGAGATTGAAGATTTGGAGAAGGATTTGTGAGTCCATTTGTCATCAGTTGCCGTATAGATGTTTTAAGACAGTGAAGTGTGAGCTTCTCAGTTCCTGTTATGGAATTAATGGTTCCAAATGCCCAAGGCCCTCTCTCCTCAGCTGAAATTGAGGAATTCTCTATGAGACAGGACTGAGATGGTTCAACGTGTCCCTGTTTATCCAGACAATAATGCTCCTCACATTTCCAGTTATTATTGATGCTTTCCACCATATTAATCCTGCCCTTCATGGTACAAGGGAATCAGAAAGAACATGATGAGATCCAATCTATATTGAATGGCTAGGTTTCCATTTGTTCAGCCATCAGTTCAACAAACATCTGTTGTGTGGCTTCTATGGTCCAGGTCTTGTGCTAAGTTTTGGAGATACAAAGCAACAAAATATATATCTGTAAATGGGTCAACGTCCTTGGAACAAAGCCTAGAAAGGACATAGGAAGACATGAAACTGGAAACACAAGCTATATTGGGGAGCTTTCTGAAAGCTATGCTAAATGCAATGAATTTTTATTGGTCATATTTCCTGGGGCCCATCTGCGTTAAAAAATATTATCAGCTTTCTAATTTTTCCTTGACCCTCTTCTGGGAGAGCCAGAGACCACTGGATGCAAACATATCAAGACACCTCCCCCTTCAGCTCCAGATCAAGATTTACATGTAAACTACCACTCAAGGGCATGGGTTTTACAGAGTATAAATGATTATGTTCTTTTACATTTATTGTGTGCTTTTCTTGGCCTTTTCCTGAATTCTTTCAGCATCTGGGTATGTGACACATAAAATAGTCAGAAAGTAGGTTATTTTTAAAAAATCAGCAATATTTTAGAAATCTTCTTCCTCATCTAACATAATTAGGTAAACTTAAAAAAAATTTTTTATGTTTATTTATTTTTGAGACAATGCAAGAGACAGAGTGCAATCAGCGGAGGGGCAGACAGAGGGAGACACAGAATCTGAAGTGGGCTCCAGGCTCTGAGCAGTCAGCCCAGAGCCTGACGGGGGCTTGAATTCACAAACCATGAGATCATGACCTGAGCCGAAGTCGGATGCTTAACCGACTGATATGGCCTGGAGGAGGAGCCCCTGGGGCCATGCAGTGACACAAAATCATATCATCCAAATATTGAATGCAAGAGCATTAAAGGAGATGGGGAATAAAAGCCTCTGTCAATGTGATAGTAATCTGCAACTCTTGGAATTTGACACAACTTCCCACTGCTCCTCACACAAACCTAAAACTGGGACAAGGCTGTCCTCCTCCTGAAAGAAAGAAAGAAAGGGGGGAGGCACTTGGGTGGTAGAGAGAGAGAGAGAGAGAGAGAGAGAGAATCCTAAGCAGGATCCATGCCCAGTGTGGAGCCTGATGTAGGGCTCAATCCCATGACTGCGGGATCATGACCTGAGCAGAAATCAAGAGTCAAATGCCCAACCGACTGAGCCACCCAAGTGCCTCCCCACCTTCTTTCTTTCTTTCTTTCTTTCTTTCTTTCTTTCTTTCTTTCCTTCTTTCTTTCTTTCTTTCTTTCTTTCTTTCTTTCCTTCTTCCTTTCTTTCTTTCTTTCTTTCTTTCTTTCTTTCTTCTTTCCATGTATTTATTAATTTTGAGAGAGGGGAGGAAGGGCCAACATGGTGGAGAAGTAGGGGGAATCCAAACTTCCCTTGTCTCTCAAATAAAGAAGAGTTGAAGCCAAAGGACCTTGAATCCCAACAGTTCAGGAGGAAAAGAGACAGTTGTGCTTCCAGGGACCCAATGGGACAAACTGATGGGCCATAGGTGCATGATTGTGAACTGGGAGAGATAAAACGAATGGTGGGGAGGGATCTCCTTCTGTGGAGAGACAACGAGAAGAGAAATTGCTGCTGGGAAAGCATAGGACTGTATCTGGACAAGAGAAAAACCTTGGACTTGGACAGAGAAAAATCCAATCTCTAACTGCAGGGCTTGCTCTGGAACAGGGGCCAGCTGCCTGGATTGTGCACCTAGGGAGGAGGGGAGCCACCCCTGGGCTGGGTGGCTAGGTCAGGGGCGCAGTCTGCAGTAGGAGAAAGAGATTCCTCCCTGGATTGCTGTGAGACAAGACAAAGCCTGCCTGTGCCTGTCAGCCAGGGACCACATATGGGCAGCGCAAAGAGACACTTCCCTAGTACTGGGGCAAGAAGCACAAGAGTTTGAATCCCAGCCAAGTCAGGCACTGGAGTTGGTGGAGTGGGACAAACCACCTCCACAGCATAATGATGCCAGCTCAAACAAAGTGCTCTGTGGAGGAGAGACTGGGGTGTCACCATCTTTCTCCCCACAACCCCCCAAGATGGAGTCTCAGGGATTGGACAGCCAGCCCACAGTGGAGGCAGGACCGCCTACACCAAACCACGCCCCTCCAGCCTGGTATCTACTGGGGAGGGATTGACGCTGATGAACCAGACAGCCCCTCCTCCAGACCTGTGCTGCTACATTGCCTGGTTTAATTCTCGGACAATTCTTATTATATAAATATATTCTTCCTTCCTTTTCTTCTTATCTCTTCCCTCCTCTAGTCTCGTTACTCTGGTTGTTGGTTTGTTTAAGCAGACATATTTAATCCATTCTCTTGATACACGTTCCACACCTCTTTCTTTATTCTCCATTCTCTCTCTCTCTCTGGATTAAGCCCTATAGTTTCTCTGGTCAATTTTTATTCTTTCTTTTTCTCCACACCTGTCATTTCTCTCTTTGTATGGGATAAGGTCTCTTCCGTCAGCAGCGCCTCCACCCTGTTGTTTATTTGTAGCTGGTGTTTCTGGTTTTTTGTTTTTGGGGTTTTGTTTGTGTGTGTGTTTGCGTGTTTTTGTTTTGTTTGTTTTTGTTTGTCTGTTTGTTTCCTTTCCAGGGCTACTTCAATGAACAAATCAAAGCACACTTGGTGGAGGGTCCAAAACATCACTACAAGTAGGGAGATAAAGCAACCACAGTAACAACAACAGAGAGCAAGCAACTCTCCAAAAAAGGCCTCCTGAAGGGCCAGGCCTTGGACAGCATATGATCCCTCTTTAATATAGTAGTGCTCACAGGTGCAAGACACACAACGAGCTTTTAAAACACATAAGGGACAGAAAACTGGCCAAAATGATGAAACAGAAGAATTCTCCTCAAAAGAAATTCCAAGAAGAAATGACGGAGAATTGATAAAAAATGAATGAGAATTTAGAATAATAGTCATAAGATTAATCACTGGGCTTGAAAAAAAAGCACAGAAGACAGCAGAGAATCTATTGCTGCAGAGATCAAGGAACTTAAAAATAGTCATGATGAATTTAAAAATGTTGTAAACAAGGTACAAAATAAACTAGAGGTGGTGACAGTGAGAATTGAAGAGGCAGGGGGAAGAATAGGTGAAATAGAAGATAAAATTACAGAATAAGAGGAAGCTGAGAAAAAGAGCGATAAAAAAAATCTGGATCACAAGGAGAATTAGAAAACTAGGTGATTCAATGAAATGGAACAATATCTGTATCATAGGAGTTCCAGAAGAAGAATAATAAGAGAGACAAAGGGGCAGAAGGTGTACTTCTGCCTGAAATCATACCTGAAAACTTCCCCAATGTGGGGAAAGAAACAAACATCAAAATACAGGAGGCACAGAGAACTCCCTTCAGACATAACTTAAATTGATCTTCTGCAGGACATATCAGTGAAACTGGCAAAATACAAAGATAAAGAGAGAATTCTGAAAGCTAGGGATAAGTGGGCCTTAACATACAAGGATAGACAGATAAGGGTAGTAGCAGACCTATCTACTGAAACTAGGCAGGCCAGAAAGGAATGGCAGGAAATTTTCAATGTAATAAACAGGAAAAATATGCATCCAAGAATCCTTTATCCAGCAAACCTGGCATTTAGAATAGAAGGAGAGATAAAGGTTTCTCCAAACAAACAAAAACTGAAGGAATTCATCACCACTAAACCAGACCTACAAGTGTGACTCTGTTAGTGAAATGTTGCAAGGACCACAAAGGACTAGAGATATCACTACAAGCATGAAACTTACAGATAACACAATGACTCTAAACCCATATCTTTCAACAATAACACTGAATGTAAATGGACTAAATGTTTCAATCAAAAGACATAAGGTATCAGACTGTATAAAAAACAAGACCCATATATTTTCTGTCTACAAAAGATCCATTTTATACCCGAGGACACCTTCAGATTGAAAGTGAGGGGATGGAGAACCATCTATCATGCTACCGGAAGTCAAAAGAAAGCTGGAATAGCCATACTTATATCAGACAAACTGGATTTTAAACTAAAGGCTGTAACAAGAGATGAAGAAGGGCATTATGTCATAATTACAGGGTCTATCCATCAAGAAGAGCTATCAATTATAAATGTCTATGCACTGAATTCAGAGGCACCCAAACATATAAAACAATTAATCACAAACATAAGCAACCTTATTGGTAAGAATGTAGTAATTGCAGAGGACTTTAATACTCCACTTACAACAATGGGGAGATCATCCAGACAAAAAATCAATAAAGAAACAATGGCCCTGAATGATCACTGGACCAGATGGACTTGACAGATATATTCAGAACTTTTCATCCTAAAGCAGCAGAATACACATTCTTCTTGAGTGCACATGGAAATTTCTCCAAAATAGATCACATACTGGGTCACAAAACATCCCTCAATAAATGTAAAAGAATTGAGATCATACCATGCACACTTTTAAGACCACAATGCTATGAAACTTGAAATCAACCACAGGAAAAAGTCTGGAAAACATCCAAAAGCATGGATGTTAAAGAACACCTAACTAAAGAATGAATGTGTCAACCAGGCAATTAGAGAAGAAATTTAAAAATATATGGAAACAAATGAAAATGAAGACACAACAGTCCAAACCCTTTGGGATGCAGCAAACGCAGTCCTAAGAGGAAAATACATTGCAATCCAGGCCTATTTCAAAAAACAAGAAAAACCACCAAACATAAAATCTAACAGCACACCTAAAGCAACTAGAAGCAGAACAGCAAAGAAACTCCAAACCCAGCAGAAGGAGAGAAATAATAAATATCAGAGCAGAAATAAACAATATAGCATCCAAAAAAACTGTAGAACAGATCAGTGAAACCAAGAGTTGGTTTTTTGAGAAAAATAAACAAAATTGATAAACCTCTAGCTAGGCTTCTCAGAAAGAAAAAGGAGATGACCCAAATAGATAAAATCATGAATGAAAATGGAATTATTACAACCAATTCCTCAGAAATACAAGCAATTATCAGAGAATACAATGAAAAATTATATGCCAACAAACTGGACAACCTGGAAGAAATGGACAAATTCCTAAACACCCACACACTACCAAAACTCAAACAGGAAGAAATAGAAAATTTGAACATACCCATAACTAGTAAAGAAATTGAATCAGTTATCAAAAATCTCCCAACAAAGAGTCCTGGACCAGATGGCTTCCTTGGGAAATTCTACCAGACATTTAAAGCAGAGTTCATACCTGTCCTTCTCGATATGTTCCAAAAAAATAGAAAGGGAAAGAAAACTTCCAGACTCATTCTATAAAGCCAGAATTACTTTGATTCCCAAACTAGACACAGACCCCACAAAAAAGGAGAACTATAGGCCAATATCCCTGATGAACATGGATGCAAAAATTCTCAACAAGATACTAGCAAATCGAACTCAACAGCATATAAAAAGAATTATTCACCATGATCAAGTGGGATTCATTACTGCAGGGCTGCAGGGTTGATTCAATATTCACAAATCAATCAATGTGACACATCACATTAATAAAAGAAAGGATAAAAACCATATGATCCTGTCAATAAATGCAGAAAAAGCATTTGACAAAATACATCATCCTTTCTTAATAAAAACCCTCAAGAAAGTCTGGATAGAAGGAACATTCTTAAACATCATAAAAGCCATATATGAAAAGCCCACAGCTAATATCATCCTCAATGGGGGAAAAACAGAGCTTTCCCCCTGAGATCAGGAACACGACAGGGATGTCCACTCTCACCACTGTTTTTTAACACAGTGTTGGAAGTCAGCAATCAGCAATCAGACAACAAAATGAACTAAAAGGCATCAAAATTGGCAAAGAAGAAGTCAAACTTTCACTTTTTGCAGATGATGTGATACTCTACATGGAAAACTCTAAAGACTCCATCAAAAGAGTGCTAGAATTGATATGTGAATTCAGCAAAGTCACAGGGTACAAAAATCAATGTACAGAAATCAATTGCATTTCCTTACACCAAAAATGAAACAACAGAAACAGAAATAAAGAAATGGATCCCATTTACAATTGCACCAAGAACCATAAAATATCTAGGAATAAACCTAACCAAAGATGTAAAAAGATCTGTATGCTGAAAACTATAGAAAGCTTATGAAAGAAATTGAAAGAGACACAAAGAAATGGGAAAACATCCCATGCTCATGGATTGGTAGAATAAATATTGTTAAAATGTCAATACTACCCAAAGCAATCTACACATTCAATGCAACCCAATTAAAATTGTATCGGCATTCTTCTCAAAGCTAGAACAACAATCCTAAAATTTCTATGAAACCATAAAAGATCACCAATAGCCAAAGTAATATTGAAAAAGAAACCAAAGCAGAAGGCATCACAATCCCAGACTTTAGCCTCTACTATACAAAGCTATCATCATCAAGACAGTATAGTATTGGCACAAAAAACAGGCATAGACCAATGGAATAGAATAGAGAACCCAGAACTGTACCCACAAATGTATGGCCAACTAATCTTTGACAAAGCAAGAAAGAGTTTCCAATGGAAAAAAGACAGTCTCTTTAGCAAATGGTTCTGGGAGAATTGGACAGCAACATGCAGAAGAATGAAACTAGACCACTTTATTACACCATACACAAACATAAACTTAAAATGGATGAAACACCTAAATGTGAGACAGGAAACAATCAAAACCCTAGAGGAGAAAGCAGGCAACAACCTTTTTGACCTCAGCTGCAGCAATTTCTTACTCAACACATCTCCAAAAGCAAGGGAATTAAAAACAAAAACGAACTATTGGGACCTCATGAAGATAAAAAGCTTCTGCACTGCAAAGGACACAATCAACAAAACTAAAAGGCAACTGATGGGATGGGAAAAGATATTTGCAAATGGCATATTGGATAAAGGGTTAGTATCCAAAATCTATAAAGAACTCACCAAACTCCACACCTGAAAAACAAATAATCCAGTGAAGAGATGGGCATAAGACATAAATAGACATTTTTCCAAAGAAGACTTCCAGATGGCCAACAGACACATGAAATGATTCTCAAAGTCACTCACCATCAGGAAAATATAAACCAAAGCCACACTGAGATACCACCTCACACTGGTCAGAGTGGCTAAAATGAACAAATCAGGAGACTATAGATGCTGACGAGGATGTGGAGAAACAGGAACCCTCTTGCAATGTTGGTGGGAATGCAAACTGGTGCAGCCACTCTGGAAAGCAGTGTGGAGGTTCCTCAAAAAATAAAAATAGATCTACCCTATGACCCAGCAATAGCACTACTAGTATTTATGCAAAGGATACAGGAGTGCTAATGCATAGGGGCACAGGTACCCCCATGTTTATAGCAGCACTTTCAACAATAGCCAAATTATGGAAAGAGCCTAAATGTCCATCAACTGACAAATGGATAAAGAAAATGTGATTTATATATACAATGGAATACTATTTGGCAATGAGAAAGAATAAAATCATGCCATTTGCAGCAATGTGGATGGAACTGGAGGGCATTATGCTAAGTGAAATAAGTCAGTCAGAGAAAGACAGATATCATATGTTTTCACTCAAATGTGAATCTTGAGAAACTTAACAAATGACCATGGGGGAAGGGAAGGGGAAAAAAATAGTTACAAACAGAGGGGGAGGGAGGCAAACTGTTAAGAGACTCTTAAATATGGAGAACAAACTAAGGGTTGATGGGGGTTCGGGAGAGGGGAAAGTAGATGATGGGCATTGAGAAGTGCACTTGTTGGGATGAGCACTGGGTATTGTATGTAAGCCAATTTGACAATAAATCATATTAAATAAATAAATAAATACATACATAAATGAAAAAAAAAGTAAGTTATATTTCTCTTGGAAATTAATAAGGACTTTATAGAAAAACTTGGAAAAAATTTTAAAAAATATTTATTTTGAGGCAGACAGAAACAGTGAAGGCAGGGGAAGTTCAGAGAAAGAGGGAGAATCTCAAGCAGGCTTGGTGCTGTCAGCACAGAGCCCATGTGGGCCTTAAACTCAAATAGCCATGAAACCATGACCTTAACCTGAGTCAAGAGTCAGATGCTTAACAGATCGAGTCACCCAGGCACCCCCCCATCCTGACCATCTTAATGCAAATTGTGTAGGGGTGCCCTTTGTAAATTTTGGAACTTACTGGTCAGGACACTTTCTCTTTCAAGAAAACAGAAAATTCTAACTGAAAAGTAAAACAAAGGAAATTCACTGACTCAAAGGGTAGATGAATCCAGGCAAAGGACTCTATCTCTCAGCTCAGAATATTTCATCGTGTTCTAAGAATTCCTGTAGCAGCTGCTTGCAGATCCAGACACACATCTTCCCAGATCAAATTCAGGTGAATTAGGAAGGTGACTTCTCCGTAGCTTCCAAAGAAGTTCTGGGTTGTACCAACTCAAGTCATGTACCTGTTTCTTAACCAATCACTGTGGCCATGGAATATGATGTTGTAGTTGGTCAAGCTGGGTCACATGCTTTGTCCCTGGAGTAGGGGTTGAGCCTTTCTTGAACCACATGTGCTGAGCATGGGAGAGGAGAGGTTCCTTGGAAAAAAGTCAATGGCATGACTAGAAGGAAGGAAAATAAATGTTCCCATGTCTTCCTCCAGCTTCTGTCCTATTTCTTTGTTCATATTCAGCAAAATGTCTTAAAAGAATTGCCTATTGTCACAACCTTGGGCTCTTATTATCCACCTGGTGGGCTTCTGTTCCATTACTGCACAGATGGTCATCCCCAAGTTCACCCATGTCCTCTGATAATCGCCAGCATGCAAAGCCAGGTTGTAATCTGTCATTGTTAGCATCTCACCAGGATGACATAGAGCCACTCCCTCCTCCTTAAACCAGGGCACCTCATCCAGTCACTTCTCCTTCCTGCCTCCTTTGCTAGCTCCTCTTTGTCTGCAAGGAGGCCACAATCCTTTAGCTACACTTTCTCTGGACGCCTGAGGTATTAAATACAATATGCATGCCAGTGACTCCCAAATGGAAATCCCGGGTACTGATCTCTCCCCTGGGCTCTGGACCTGCACTTCACTCTTTTGGATTTTACCTTTACTGACTTGGCTCACATGGCTCTGCCTGACTGTCCTCCTCGTCTTGGCCACTGCTAGGGCTCACCTGGACTCCTGTGTCAGTCTCTGACTCATCTTCCTGTGTCTACTCCTGCCAACATGATTGCATTAGAAACCACAATGAAAGTGAAGTTACTCTTCTGATCCATAATCCCCCCTCGCTCTGCCCCCCCCCCCCCAGGGGCTTTCTTCTGCACTTAACATTCAAGTAAAAATAAAATCCCAAACCCTTACCCTGGGCTTCCAGAGTCATACACGCTGTGGCCCTGCCTGCCCCAAGGGCAGAGTGAGGGGAACGGTCAGCTCTGGGTGTGGACAATAAGGGGATGCATTTGCTACAGAAAATTTAAAAACTGTGGAAAAACCCACTTAGTCTGCTTTTTATTATCACCATGAGCCAGTAATTCTAAGCTATGTAAGTGGTAAAAATACTCCTTCCTTGCAAAAAGCATGTGTTGGTCTGAGTTCTGAACAATTATTTAAAGTATGTAGAGTTTTAATGATATATAGGTAGGCTTTAAGGGAGCATATTTTTTATCCCTTATCCTTTAATGCACTTTGTATTTTACGTGTAGGTTAATTTGGAGTACTCCCAGATACAGCAGTTAGGGAGGACTCTACTATGCATGCTAGTTCCAAGAGTGAATTTGTAACAGTTCGGGATCATTCAAGCTCTCTTTAGACACAGTATGTAGCCAACCCAATGAGACAGAAATGCTTGTAAAGATGAAAAACAGGAGTTGACTTGTTTCTATTCTGTTTTGTATGTATGTATTTGAAGTTTTTATTTGTATTCAAAATGTAAAATCAAAATTTCTTCTTCTTTAATTGCTGGTTATTTTATAACTGAAGAATGAATAAAATGATTGCTATGGATTGTTACATAATTATTATAGAAAATAATTTTGTCATATAGAAGGAGCAAGTGCTAAAAATGTCTCTTGACCTTGTCTCTGTACATTGGACACCTTAAGCTTGATTATTACTGTGAGCCTTCACTCCGGTTCTGTGGCTCCCAACCACAGTTTTAGCCCCCAGGGGTCATTTGGCAAAATCTGGAGGCATTTTGATTGTCATAAGTGTGGGGAGGGTGAGGTTGCTGCTACTGGAGAACAGCATCCAGGGATGCTACTAATAAGCACCCTACAATGACAGGACAGTCACCCAAAGGAGTCATCCTGTCCAAATGTCACTGGTGTCATGGTTGAGTTACCCTGCTGTATGCCCTTCCACGGCTGGTTCCGTGTCACTCAAGTCTCAGAATAAAAGTCACCTCCTTGTTGAGGTTTTCTCTGACTACCCATCCAGACTATGTATAGTCTCTCTCTCACTTGCCCTCATATCACCTTATTTTATTTTCTTCATAACACTTTTTACTGCCCGAAATTAACTTGCTCATTTATGTGTTTGCTGGTTATGGCTCATTTCTCTTCTGTAAATAGAAGCACATGAAAGCAGGGCCTTGTTCACTGTTATATCCCCAGTGCTTAGAGAAGTAAATGACACGTCAAAGGAGCTTAATAACTATGTGTATAGTGAATGAATGGGCTAGAATAAGACAGCAGAGATCTACTAAATTCCTACACTAACACAAAGTGCTGCTTTAATGGTTTTCTCTATTCATTGGGGGTTTCTCACTTTGCTTTACTTAACAGGCATTCACATAGCTGCAAATCAGAATCATACTTCTGATTGTCCCAATTCAGGATGGAAATATTCCTTTTGACACACTGAGTGTTTTCCTTTAATGTCAATATTCCAATCAACTGGATAGTTCTTTCTTGAACATTTTGAACTGTTTCCCTACTCCTTTTGTGTGTATAGTTTTATTTTTTTTTATTTTTTTTTCAACGTTTATTTATTTTTGGGACAGAGAGAGACAGAGCATGAACGGGGGAGGGGCAGAGAGAGAGGGAGACACAGAATCGGAAACAGGCTCCAGGTTCTGAGCCATCAGCCCAGAGCCTGACGCGGGGCACGAACCCACGGACCGTGAGATCGTGACCTGGCTGAAGTCGGACCCTTAACCGACTGCGCCACCCGGGCGCCTCTGTGTGTATAGTTTTAGACCTGAGCAAGAGTGATAAATATTAAATGTAAAAAGGTAATTTTTTCATTGATCTCTCAGACATTCTGCATCCCTTGATTATACCTATGACTATATTTTCTTTTTTAAATGATACTCACATATTATTAAGGCAGGTTATATCATTATTCACTATGATAAGCTTATTTTGGTGGTAGGTGAGGGAGAATTACACATAGTCATTTCGTTTTAAACATTTTTTAATTGCCAACATTCCTCCAATAGGAGGAGCAAGATGCTTGGTCCTGGATTAGCTGGCCACCAAGAAGTCACACTGACTCCTGGGGGAACTTCCAAGAATTGACAGGCTTATCACGGGGGAATAAGACAAACATTAGTCAGCCATGACACAATCTACACGACAGTCCATCTCTTGGGAGTCGTGTAGATGAAATGCACTTGAAGTCCAGCTGTTAGACTGCGTAGATCATGGAAGATTCCGTGTGGGGTGGGGGGTGGGGTGGCACAGAATCAGGCTGCAAAGGCCAGGATGGATTCGGATGTGGAGGAGCAGGGGTGCGGTGAGGGAGGAAAGCCACCAAGAGCAATGTCACCTAAGGAGTTTCATGAGCACAGCCACAAAAAGCTGATGCACATGGTGTGCAACAAATCAGTAAGAATTTAATTTGACCAGAATAGGGATACGGAGAGGGAGGAACTGAAAATAAAGTTAAAATGGTGGCAGGAGCAGGTTCTGGACACTGTAGAATGAGGTGCTGGGCCTCTTTGAGTTGTGGATGGGAAATCACTGGGGGCTTGGGAACATGGAAGCGAGATGGCTGGAGCCTCAGGAAATGCAGTCTGGAGGAGAGGCTGGAGGGGCCAGAACCAGCTCTGCCTGATAGCACCCGGCATGGGGTAAAAGTGGGCGGAGCCTAGGGCAGGCTTGTCATTTGTCAGCCCCAGATGTGTCTGCTTTTCAATAGTTGCTCCTCAATATCTACCTAAAGGAGGATCAAAGTGTTGTGTGAAGACCAGGGAAGGTGCTGTGGTGGCAGAGCCGAAGTTCTTCAAGGCAATGCTGTATGCTTTTGAAGACAAACTACTGGCCATCTTTTTCTCCTTAAGCTTATGCTTGGCTGGGTCTCCCCCAGCCCACCCCACCTCCTGGCCACATGACACACTCTCCTTGAGGAGTCCTGATAAGGACACTGGTCTACATCCTGTAACATTTCCGAAGACATGTCAGAGCCTTCATCACTTGGCAGTTTGCACTTGTACCTCTGCCCAGATGTCCCACCTCTTGATCCAGATCTGCAATGAGTAGATGAAATGTTACAGAATAGTCTGCTTCCTCCCCTGAGTGGTGCTTGTCCTTCTTGGATGTGACTTTGAATAAATTCAGTCAGTTACTCCAAGTGTTCCTCTCCTTCTTGACTATGAAATTCCTTTTAAAAAATCGCTTCTCCACGGAAGTGTGGTCTCTACCCCTTTCAAGGAGCTGAGAATTACCCAAAAAATGTAATGAAACTGTATGATTCTTCAATGTCTTTGACCAATAAGGTGAATACTAAGATAAGGCCAAGCCACCCAGAAGCTGCAGTACAAGAGGATCCAAGAAGAGGAACAGGGATTTGGCATGTTAAAGTTTTTTAAAAAATGTTTTAATGTTTATTTATCTTTGAGAGAGAGAAAGAGACAGAGTGCAAGTGGGGGAAGGGTACAGGGAGAGGGAGACACAGATTCTGATGCAGGCTTCAGGCTCTGACCTGTCAGCACAGAGCCCAACGCAGGGCTCGAACTCATAAGCTATGAGATCATGACCCGAGCCAAAGTTGGACGCTTCACCTACCGAGCCACCCAGGCACCCCTGGCATGTTAAAGTTTAAGTTCATATTTCTTCTGGTTGATGCTGAAAACGTGACTTTTGTACAGTTCAAAAGCTAATTTCTGATGAGAAGAAGGTTTCTGGGTTGCTGAGATGAAGAGACCTCTTTCTGATTCACCCTAATAGATCCATTCCTTGATAGCAAGAAGCAAAATCTTTCTTACGCCAGGTAGAACCGCCCCACTTAAGGGTAAAATATGGTGATTATACCAGTCAGTCACCCTGGCAGGATGGTCTGTATACTGGAGCCACTGGCATCACCACTCAGACTCACCCCTCTCTCACTCAGACTCCCGGCAGCTAGGTCTCCTCCTGCTGTCCATGTCAGAGCCACAGTTAATGTCACCGAAACAGCCACAGCCACTGCCACTGACACCCAGACCTTCCACAGTGGGGTGGCTCATTCACGTCTCTTGTCAAAGTTAGCGTGGTCAATACCCAGGCAGCTCTCTGTTACTACTGCTAAAACTGCTGTTACTATCTTCAGTGGCCACAGAAGCCAGAAACCAGGCATCTCTGCCATGGCACCTGTAACTATCTCTTGATGTTGTGGTGCCACTGGGGCCAAAGCTGCTGACGCTTATAACGGCTTTAGTGGTACAGCTTCTTGTTTTCATACTGTCTTCTGGTGAAGCACCTGATTATTATTACTCAGGCCTGAGCCCAGGGGAACTGATCAGAGGAAAATTGTGAAGACAGACGCTAAATTCTACACTTGGGATCATCACTGTCACTGACCCCAGCTTCCCTAGCTTCACTTGACCCCCTCTGCTCCTCACTCTTGCTAGATAGAAAGCCCCATGCATTCTCACCTTTGGTCTCTCCAGCACCAAAAAGAAGCTGCCTGGCAAACTTCGAACAATGAGAGACAAGAGGTAGAAAGATGGAATACCTAGGAATAAATTTAACCAAGGAAGTTAAAGATCTATATACTGAAAACTTAGAGACATTGATGAAAGAAATTGAAAACGTCATAAATAAGTGAAAAGATATTCTGCACCCATGGATTGGAAGAATTAATATTGTTAAAATGTTCATACTACCCAAAGCAATCTCCAGATTCAATGCAATCCCTACCCAAATTCCAGTGGCATTTTCCACAGAAATAAAAGAAACAATCCTAAAATGTGTATAGAACCTCAAAAGATCCCATATGGCCCAAGCAATTTTGAGAAAGAATAACAAAGCTGGAGGCATCATGCTCCCTGATTTCATACCGCATTACAAAGTTATAGTAATCAAAACAGTATGGTATTGGCATAAAAACAGGCACATAGATCAATGGAACAGAATAGAGAGCCCAGAAATAAACCCAGGTGTATATGCCCTACTGATTTACAACAAGGGAGCCAAGAATCTACAATGGGGAAAGGATAATTTCTTCAATTAATGGTGTTAGGAAAACTGGGCCACTTTCTTACACCATCCACAAAAATAAATTCAAAATGGATTAAAGATCTAAGTGTGAGACCTGCAACATAAAAAATCCTGGAAGAGAACACAGGCAGTAACCTCTTTGGCATTTTTCCCAATAACACTTAACCAACAGTCATTGTTTCTCATCATACCTACTGGATTATATAATTAAAAACCATGGCATTGGCATGTTGTATTAGTATACAGATTTAAGTTTAACAGGAAGGAGAGCTAGGACAGTATCTTAATTTTATACCACTTAAGAATGGAATCTGATTTTTATTTTTCTGATATACATGCTTCTACTAGGGTTTAACCACACAGTCTTTGACAGAATATTTGTGTTCTGGAATCTTCTGAGATCATACAGCTTAGCCTACCATGTCAGATTAGTAAATACTGAGAGACATTTCAAGCACTTTCTCAATAAGAAAAAGCTGAGTATGGAAAAGATCTACGGAAACTCATTGCCACTAAAAAAAAAAAAAGGCTGCTTGACCCCCCTGCAAAACATCAGATGAAGACACCTCCAGCCTGGGGATGTGGACATGCTGAGTCAGCCATGTGATTGAGCAAGGTGGAGAGTGACTCTTCTGAAAATCAGATGGGGTACCTGCGAGTCCACCTTGAACAAGTGATACCTGTTGCTTCATTGAAATAAATAGTTATGGAAGATTCAAATCCATAGCAGGATTTAAACAGTTCTGAAGGCATAAAGATCTTCATTGAATGCCATTTTCCAAATGATTACTAATAACCATTTGTATTGTACTGAGGATAGGTAGAACTGAAAGTTACCAGACTGTAACTATGAAACCCTGAATCTCACACCAGATCCCCATCATGCAGCATCATGGCCCTACATCCTCACTCACTCGTAGCCTGGGTGGCTGTCTTCCACTGAGATTTGATTTACTTCTATATTTTAAAAGATGAATTTACTTTCAAAATTAAGTGGACTTGTTTGCTTTTGAGAATTCTAGTTACGAAGCTTTCTTACTTAGCCAGACTATTTGTTCCAGAAGTGTCTACTAAATCAAGGCCAGGGCTGCCAGGCATGGCGTAGTCACAGCTTGTCTATTAGACTGCCCATTACCATGGCTAGTGAGGAAGCTGCTCCAACAAAAGAGCCAAGTCAAGGCTCATGAATTCTTGGCTCCACCAAGTAAGTTTTATGAACTTCAGGACACCTTCACTTTGTTTCAGTTTCATTAACCCTTGTAGTTATTCGACACATGATTAGTTACCCTTCCGAACCTGAATGTTCATGGATATGTTAAGTAGGAATTAACGATCTTGCTGCCTAGTTCATGGGTTAATTATAAATAATCCCTACATCTGTTCTCTTCATGGGAAATGACAGTAGAAGTTCCCTTGTACTTTTCTGCCAATAAACAGTATTACTTGTGATTGCACATGGATTTGGACAAGTGTTTTCTTCTCTGACTCCTCCTTTCCTGACTCTTCACTTAGTTTTTCAGTTTAGATTATTTGTTGGTAGATTAGCAGAACCATTGCCCAGATTAGTAAGATTTAGATTACTTGCCCAGAATGCCTCCGACCTGATGTGAGCATAATATCTCTGCAGTTTTGATGTCTTAACTCCAAGAAGACACAACAATGAAAAGTAGTCATTCGTCCCAAATTGTTATTGAAAGATAACTTTATAAAAATCAGCTAGGTAACCTGCAGTTGCACTCCAGGCAGTGGATAAGATTAAAGTATATTCTTTAAAGTCTGTTAGGATTTCAAATTTTCATCTTTTAGGCTTAACTGAAGGAGTGAAGTGAGAAAAGTGCACGTCTCCAGGAGTGATTAGAAAAGAGTATACATTTTTCTTTGTTGGAGAAGAGCCAACAGTTTTATTTGTTCAAAAACACAAAGCCTGAGAAATCAAATTGATAGGATGTTTTTAATAGAGTTAAACAGAAAAATACTTGGATGGGAAACTCCAATTGGTAGGTTAGTTTTACTCAAAATTGTTAAGTTCGTGGATTTTGTCTTTGGTGCGCCCCCACTCCCCTCTCCACTCCGAAAGCTGATGATTAGAATGTCTGCACTTAGCCACAAAATACTTGGCCTTGAGTCCAGCACTATGAGTTGCTCTAACCAGGAATCCCCATCTAAGATGGTGAGCTTGCATCCTAACAGAGAGGACACACTCAGAGGCCATTCCTTGACCACACATGGGGCTTTTCTAATTAGCTAGTGAATGTTGAAAATGAGTTTTTATTGATTAAAATAATGGCCTGTTGACTGTCATGACAAACGCTATACATGAGCTCTAAATGTTGAATTTTTAAAGATTAATCAAAAGTTTGTTTTTAATTTAAACATTCTCCCCCCCCCACCCCCCAAATGTAAGGGATGTAAGAATCTAATGAGTCTATAGCCTGTGCCTTTTGCCATAATGTTCATGCTTGATCCCTAAATGGTCCTTAATCCCTAAACAGTCCTATGTCCAGTCTTTGGTTTATGTTCTGATGAGAGAACTAATAAGATGAATAGAATCCTGCCTGTGGAATATTGTCGCATTTTTCTCAGATGAGCCTTTCATGAAACGTAGTGGTCAGAGCACCTAGAAGGGTAGGAGGCTGGGACCTTGTGGGGCCAATGAAACAGGTGGTAAGAAATGTTTGGGACCTTCTTGCCTGCGAATGTGTGTTTGATAAATGTTTGTAAGGTAGCAGAATTCGCTGAGAATTGCTTTTGTTATAACCTGACAGTGAGTTTGGAGGGATGCCACTAACCCTTACCATGGAAAACTTCATCCTCAGCAGCTCTCACCTAGGACCAAAGGGAACCTATGAGTGGTACATGGCCAGATTGGCTTGAGTCATTTTGGAACATGTCTGTTTCTTCTCTTCCTAGTGTCCTTCCTTCTATCCTCTCTGAGTATCTTCTTCAAACCCTACGGACTTTGCAGGGATCCTGCACTCTTGTGCTCTCCTACCTCTTGGTCCTCTCCTCTCCTCTCCTCTCTGCCTTCTCCCCTCACCCACACACCTGGGAGCAAACTATTAATGTATTGTTAAGACTTAGTTACTTACAGTTTCAGAGAATTCTCTTTTAAGTCCAAGAAAGAAATTTTGACAGAACTTCAGGCATCAGAAAAAGAGTAAGGGAGATAATTTAGTGTCTGTTGCCACCCAACTACTTTATCCAATATGTTAAGACCAGCCTGCGACAGTGGTAGGCAATTATTGGGAGGGCCAAGGGGATGCAGGGACAGCTCTGGAAAAAGCTGGGACCAGAATGGCATTCTTCTGACCTCTGCATTCTGCATTTGCCTTGTCCTCACCCAGAATTCCAGGCTCTGAACTTTCCCAACCTTCTTCTCCTATAAAACTTCCTTTTACAGTCTGATTCCTTAGCATCCAGTATCCTGACAAATCATCAGGGCACTAATATCAGTGAAGTTTGTGGGTTCATGTATTATTTTTAAATATCCTACTTAATCATCATCAGGGCCTGTCAGGCTCCAAACCCAGACAGAGAACCAATGGGGGAGATTTTGGGGGTCAAAATAGTCCAGAGGAGGTAATTTTAAGTAGAGGTCTTGTCTGTGCCCCTAACGTGCCTACCTGTCAATGTCACCTTCACAAACTGTTGGTCTCCAGTGGTGACATTCTACTTATAAAAAAGTAAACTAGTCCTTCCATTAAGGAATTGTTTTTTTTCTTTCATTTCTCTGGCTCTCTAAATTGATGGGTTGCTATTATTCATTATCATGTTTATGATGATAACAGTAATACAATGAGTGAACATCCTGCCTTTCTCTTAGGAATGCCAACTATTTCTATAAAAAACTAATGTAACATTGTGCATCAACTAAAAAATTAGAAAAAAATATATAATTAATAAATAAATACCCATATGTAAGCATATATATATTTACATTAGAATATTTCCATTAATTTAAAGTGAAAAAGGGGCACCTGGGTGGTTCAGTTGGTTAAGCATCTGACTTTGCCTCGGGTCATGATCTCATGGTTTGCGGGTTCAAGCCCCACATCGAGCTCTGTGCTGACAGCTCAGAGCTTGGAACTCCTTCAGATTCTGTGTCTCCCTCTCTCTCTGCCCCTCCCCTGCTTGTACTTTGTCTCTATCTTTCTCAAGAATAAATAAAGGTTTAAAATGTTTTTTTTAAAAAGTGAAATGAGATGGTAGATGCTTTTATTTTTATTTTATAAAGAAACTATAGCAGATGCTGTTGGGGCCCCACCCATATTCCTGGGTCCTATTGTTTCAGTGGCCGCTGGGCCACTTTCCAGCTTCTGGGACCTGTGTCTCTTGGGTGAGGATAGGCAAGGCCTCTTTTCCCCACTCACTAGAGGCAGATATGTCAGGGGGAATCGACCACCCATGCCCAGACACCTTTCCAATGACTGAGTGGGTATATAAATGCCCCAGCTCATTCTACCTTCAGCAGTGCTACAATTTTGCAGTGTGTCTTCTATCACTGCCCACAGTTTCTCCGCAGAATTAAACTGCAGCTTAAGTCCACGGACAACAGGCTTATTAATGTGTCCTTAATAGTGTGTCTCTTTCCTGTCTTACGGCTCCACTCTGTTACTGTGTATCCTGTACTAATGGTGCTCAAAGCATAAAGGAAACAAAAAACAAAAACAAAAACAAAAACAGCCTTGATGTTTAGCACTTGCTGCTTTCCATGGTGTAAACGCTCCTGCCGTGGCCTATTTCAAGCTCTCAGTGTGACATCACTGAACATGGACCTGAGAAGAAATGTGTACAGTCAGCTCTCACCAGCCAGTAGGAACTGCCCCACCCCTTCTTTCCCCCCTCCTAAAGAACTGCTTGCACTCAGATCTTTGTTTCAGGGTCTGCTTCTTGGGGAACATAAAAACAGAAAATAAAGTTTGGAAAAGCCAGGTAATTTCCTTAGGTGTAGATGCTTGGTCAGTGGCCGAAGGGATGCCTTATTTACCTAAAAATTTATATGGTAAGATGTGATATTGTTATGTTAGTGACTTAGACTTTGAATTATTTGTCAAATAGTAATGCATTAAATAGACAAAAAATTGAAAGGAATTGTAATTTTGTTATCATAAAAACTGTGGAGCAGATAATAAAATTCTTGTACTGCAACACTGTATCATAATATTCTGCCAAAAGGCTTGATTCTCTCCATTTGTTATCCTTTGTGGTTGCAGTTTTACTAGCTCTGGATTCATGTTTGCTTATGTAATTAGAAAGATTAATTTTGCCTAGTAAGATTAAGAACCATAACATATTGATTGTACTCTTCAGTGGAACAGAAATAAATTAATCAGTTTTGAGCTTTGCCTTTAAAAAAAAAGTTGCTAAAACACATTTAGAACTTCATAACTTTTGAGAACACTGCCTTGAAGTCACTTCTCTTTAAAAGATGTTTTCCACAGCCAAGAAATTCCAAGCAACCAAACTCCTTTTGCTTTTCCTTTGCAACATGGTCTCCATATTGCCAAGCACATGAAACCTCATCTGCAGGAATCTCCAGTCTGCAAAATGAAAGGATTTCAACTATCAGGCACATTCCAGCTTGGCCTCCTGCAAAAATGGGTCAGTGTGCCAAATATGATATGTGATATGAATCGGATGCTAAGAGGAACTTGCATGACTGATTCATACATGGCTCTTAGTATTTCACAGTTGTAAGAATTGTTCCAAGCTCCTCTGGTAGAAATAGACGTGAGTTTTGGAGGTAAACCGTACATAATCATTTCCTTCAACTCTACTGACCCTACATGCAATTCTTAACTTCTCTTTCCTATATTTGTATTTATGGGTCTATCAATATCTTCTTTTATTTAAATCCCTCTTTGAATTATATTCTATTTAATAGATTGTACAAAAGTTGCTTATCTTCCACCTGAGGAGCACAGGACTATAAACCAGTTCACGGTTATTAATGCACTGACCTACGTGTGACTTGGTGGCACAGAAATAGATACTGGGTCTAATAATGCAAATTAAGAGTGAATAAATTGCCAACCGGGCCACTAGCAGACTGTTTAGGACTGGAAGAGACATGATCATTTAGGTCATTCAAAAAACCATCTATCAAATGCTTACTCTGTCCTGGGAACCAGACATGCTAAGAGAATCTAATGGATACAGAGAAGTTAATAATGTACTGTTTTTGTTTGTTCCTTTGTTGAACTTTAGTCAGTGTTTTGCTTGTGCCTCTCTCATAACATTTTATTTCCATGTCTTGCACGTATTAATTTGTGTATTTATTTTACTCCCTTCCTAGATTTTAAGCACTTTCAAGACAGACACTTGGTCTCATTTATATACCATTTGCCTAAGTGCCTTGTAAAAAAAAAATACTCAAGGAAAATTCTTAAACTGAACTGAGAGGTGCGTGCCTTTTTTTTAGGCCTATGCTTGAGCTAGCAACAGAACTTATAACTCCTGGCTTCACATTCTCAGCTGTTTTACCATCTATTTATAATTCATAACATAATTTGTGATGTAAGTGCTTCTGTGTCTAAAGAGTTTATTATTAACGGGGCCACTTGAGTGCTTAATATGGCAACATGTATGAATGCCTATTTGGATAATATTTTCTAAAGTGTGAGATTTTATCCTGACTCAGCAGACTGATTCTTTTGCTGGCTCCTACAAATGTGGCCCAAAGTTGTGGGTGGCAAAAATGCAGCCTGTGGACCACATGTGTTCTCTAGGCCATATTCAAAACACGGAGAGTTCTTGAATTCCAGATGTAAAACCAGGCTTTGGGTACAACTTGCCTTAAAAAAGCCATGCCTAAGAGATTCTGAGCCAGTATTGGGGCCTGTCCCTGAAAAATGCATTGCATACCCTTAACCCACCTCTGCCTCCCACACACAGTCTTTAGCCTTCAACCCAGTTCTCAAGCTTTGGCCTGCTTTTAATTGAGTGCTTGAGAATTCACAAGAAATCTTTGCACATGCTTTTCTACTTGCTACTCTTTTCTCCAACTTGATCCTATCAGCTTTCACTGTCTTTAGTCCGATTCTCTTCTCTCCTCCTCCATTCCCCCACCTCACCATCTTCCCCAACCCCTACACAAGACAAACCTACACCCTGACCTGGCTGGGCAGCATCGACTTAACTTTGGCTGAAGCCAGCACCAAAGAGCTATAGTTCTGTGATATGAATTAAATTCAAGTGCAAGAATGACTCTGTATTATAAAATGGATACAATAAGAACAAGATCAAAACCAACCAACCTTGTGGATAATAAATATGTGGCATTTGTTCTGTCCACCACTCCTCCTGTATATCATGTGCACTGCTACTCTGTCCTAAAGCTCTTTCCCACTGAGCCTGGACATGGTTCAAGAATCCATCTGGGGACACCTGGATGGCTCAGTGGGTTGAGTGACCGACTTCGGTTCAGGTCATGATCTCACAGCTCGTGAGTTAGAGCCCCACATCGGGCTCTGTGCTGACAGCTTAGATCCTGGAGCCTACTTTGGATTCTGTGTCTCCCTCTCTCTCTGCCCCTAACCCACTCACATTCTGTCTCTGTCTCTCTCAAAAATAAAAAAAAACATTAAAAAAAATCCTTCTGAACACCGTATCTACCACTTTCAACCAGAATTGGTCCACAATTTGGAGTACATATATTTTTAAATCCTTTTTCGAATGCCTTCTCTTATTGGGTGGGAAGAACTAGTCTTTAAAGGAAAGGTTTCTTTAAGTGTGGTTTCTAAGCCAGTAGCATAAGCATCACCAGGGAATTTATTAGAAATGTAAGTTCTCATGGGGGTGCCTGGGTGGCTCAGTAGGTTAAGCGTCTGACTTTGGCTCAGGTCATGATCTTGTGGTTTGTGAGTTTGAGCACCGTGTCAGGCTCTGTGCTGACAACTCAGAGCCTGGAGCCTGCAGCCTGCATTAGATTCTGTGTCTCCCTCTCCCTCTGCCCCTCCCCTGCTCATACTCTGTTTCTCTCTCTCTCTCTCTCTCTCTCTCTCTAAAATAAATAGAACATTAAAAAAGAAAAGAAAAAAAAGGAAATGTAAGTTCTCCGGCTCTAACCCAGACCTAGTTACATACTCTGGGGACAGAGCCTAGGAGTCCATGAGTTTTATCTTTTTTATTGTTACAAAATAAACATAATATAAATATACCCTTTAACCATTTGTATAGTATACAGTTCAGTAGCATTAAATGCACAGCTGTTGTAGTACAGCCATCACCACTATCCATTTCCAGAACTTTTTGATCATCCTAAACATAAGCTCTAAACATAACATCATCCTAAACATAATAACTCCACATTCCTCCCACCCCACTCCTGAGTCTCTCTGTTTACTTCTACTTTTCTATCTCTATAAATTTGCCTTTTCTATATACCTCATATAAATGCAATCATACAACACTTTTCTTTCTGTATCTGGACCATTTCACTTAGCATAATGTTTCCAAGGCTCATATATGTTGTAGCATCTATCTGAGTTTCACTGTTTGTTTGTTTGTTTGTTTTTTACAGCAGAATAATATTCCATTGTATGTATAGACTGAATTTGTTTTAGTTTTAGCTCTTAGGTCCTTGATCCATTTTGAGTTAAATTTTGTATGTGGTACAAGGATTCAGCTTCATTCTTTTGTATGTGGATGTTCTATTTTGCCAGTATCATTTATTGAAAAGATTGCCCTTTTCCCATTAATGATCTTGGCACCCTGGTAAACAATCTGTGTTTTAACTAGACCTCCAGGTGGCTCTAATGTATACCCAAATTTAAGAACCACTATTCTAAGTGGGTTTTATCCTTTATCTTATACTTAACCAACATAAGAATGGGACAGTCATAATCTGGACTTCCCAATGCACAGAAGACATTTAATCTTGAAATTATGACTAGTCTCACTACAATTATCTAATGGGATTCCAAGACATTTGATTCATATCAAAAAGGAAAGTGTTACCAATTTAAATCCATATTTGTTATAACTAGTAAGTGATCCAGTGCATTTTCCCCATTGACCTGTTAGAATTAACCACAAGGAAAGACCCATGATAACTGGTTAACTTGGTTGTAGAAATGAAGTTTTCTAACGGATAATCTTAAAAAGATTTTTACCCAACATGATCTTAAACTTGTTTATGGTAAGCAACGTTTACCTCTAGTTCTAGTGTAGGGAGTTAACAAGACTAAAATTTTTAAAGCTTTGCTAAATGTTTTATTGAAGCCTGGCTTGAACCCTGCTAAATTGCTACTTAGCTTTCATGCATTAATGAAAAAAAAGAAACTGATGAATTATAAATAAATTTATTTACAGTTTAAAAATTTTTTTGTATAGTTAATAGCTGGCTTGTATACAGCTAGGCTAAACCAGCCACATCTAAATGTAGCAATGATATACGTTTCCAAGCTTTGTAGTAATACCTAGAAATTTATCTTCAATATAGTTGGAAGAAAAAGAGTTATATAAAAATGGCCAAACATTTCAAAATTCAGTGACACCGATTGATTTCCGCTTATTATTTAGATATCCAGGCTTGTTTAATTGACAAATTGGACTTTATGTCTGAGTTAACTATCTTTCGGTGATCAGTCATCATCCAGCCCCACAATAAATGTTAGCTGATTAAAGTAGTAAAGGTTCAAACTTTGAAACCACATGCTGTAGTTCTCAAAAATCAAGTCAACATGTGTAAAGGGAAGAATTATTAGAGGATTTATGAATTCTGGCCTGGACAAATTAATTCATCAGTTTAGCCAAAGGTCTGTCAATGAATTCAAGAACCTTTTCAAAAAGGGAAACATCTGTTGCAATTTAAGTTTCTGTTTATAAGTGAATGTTGTGGATTATTCTTTCTGAAAAAGGAAACAACCGTTTATACAGATGTATTTGAAAGTTAACTTGAAATTACTCTTGTGTCTTTGGGGATCAGAGGGCAATCCCTAGGGGATTTGTACTATTACTGTAATCTCCACCCTTTCCCGGTGATAGAAGGTAATGTGAACCTCACTGGAACTAAAAGATGTCACAACAAACCATGATGCCAATTGTCCAGGAAGAGACGATCGTCTAGATGAGTACACAAAGCTTCTATGTACTTGTGTTGGATTTATTGAAATAATATACACAGTGGGAGATTTAAATGTCCTTCCACATATATACATACAGATCATACACACACACACACACACACACACACACACACACACAGTATATGCATATATACATTTCTGCCTTACACGTTTACTTAGAATGTAAACTTCAAGTTGGAAGAACCACTCCCTATTTTGAGCTGGGTAGGGGCAGAAATTGCACACACATAGTAGATGAGAAAACAGAAGTTCACTATCAGTGCATGATTTTATTCCAGGATGCACGGCAAGCAAGTAGCAGAACTTAAACTTGAACTAATGTCATTTGATACTGGGTCATTGCTCTTCCTGTTGCAACACATTACCTTCCCCACTGTGCTTTCATAAATAATGAGGGCTCATTAGGGGTCACCTACCCTTTCTACTGTAAGTGTGATCTGTGGACCAGCAATATGGCATTTCTTGAGAGTTTGTGGACATGCGGAATCTGGGGCCCCTCCCAGGTTCTAATGAATCAGAATCTACATTTTTACAATATCCCCGGGTGCATTTTATTATTTTAGAATTCACTTTGGGGAATGAATGCTACAATTCACATGTTTAAAAAAAAACCCACTGAAACCCTTAAAATTTCATTTCAACTTTCATAACAATAATTTTCTATATTTCAAAGATGCATAATGATTGATGTTGTGGAGTTTGTTCCAGGCTACTAAAATACAGAAGATTCACTATTATGGGTTTGAGACCAAGTCTTTAATTTTTATTTTGGAGCTAGTTCAATGCTACACAGAGAAAAATTGAGCAACTTACTACTGAAAACAGTCTTCAAATAATGAATAAAGCTTAAAAAAAAAGATTTTGCTTACTTAATATTAAAACTCATGATATTCTCTGTTCCCTTCAGCTATTTTTATATACTCTGTGTATTCTTGGTAAGGTTTATAGTTTTTCATAATTCACTGTGGAAAATGTATCACTTTTAGTTTGCCCAAAGAATGGGGATCTCAGTTCAATATAGTGACCAGTAGTATGCATGAGTACTGCAACTGGAAACAACTTCATTCCAAATTAAGCCAATTCTCTCTATAATTGACTTTTACTACCTTCTCCAAACTAAAATCATCCCCAGGCAAAAATATATTTTTATTAGTACAAAGGTACAAGACAATCTCTATTAGCAAAAGGACTTCATCAAGCCTGTGGCATCACAATAACCAGTTACAATAGCAGAAGTTGATGGCAGTCACTTCAACAGTTAAACTTTGCGTTTGAGGGTCTTTGTGAACTGCAAAATCCAAGTGGCTTTTTGGGGAAACACTTAGCCATGTCCAAGAGGAGTTAATTCTATCTCTGGTACTTTCTGTTCAATAAAAGTCCACAGAATCAAATTTCAAAACTCTTTAATTGTGTCTCTGACTTACTTAAGGGTAGCAGAACCCCAGCTTGAGATGGGACCATACTCACTGTGCAACTTGGGCATAATTAAATATGTCAAAGAAACTTGCTGGTCTCCCAGGGGTCTGTTCACAGAAGAATCCAGGGAACTTTGGTGGGAAGTTGTAGGGTGAAGGTTATTGGAGGAAGAGAGTGTTGGCATTTACTTCTTTCTTAACTACCCTTCCAGGTAGTTGGAGCAGAAGGCAGGCTGAAATACCCTGGAAGCTGAAGGAGAATTTACTGTGCAGAGCCAGCACATAGCAGTAAGCATGAAGTGAAGGGGAAATATAAGTCAAATACCTTCAGAAAGCAAGAAGAAGTTTAGGTAAATAAATCCAAAGTGAAGGGACTTAAATAGAAGCTAAACACAGCATGGAATAAAAACGTGCTCAGCATCGTGATCGTCATCTCTCACAATACAATACCACTGCACACACATCGGAATGGTTAAAATAAAAACAAGGCCAATTCCAAGAGCTGGTGACATTGTGGATCAACTAGAAGTCTTACACACTGCTCAAGATAGGGTATACTGGTATGACCACTTTGGAAAACTCCCCATCAATATAAACATAAGTGCAAATGTTTCATGACCCAGAAATTCCATTCTTAGGTGACAAAAATAAGTGCATAGCCCAGTTTCCAGTCTGGAATATAAGGAGATTGAAAGTCACCACTCCATCCTAACAAGGTAAACAAACAGAATAATCAACAACTCTTCTTCTTTGATCTGTCAGAGAAGTGAAGTCATAGGGCAAAGAGCTGCCCCCCATATTGGAGGGGGCAAATACAGAGAATCACAATTTTTACTGGAGCTGAAACCCATGAGCAAAAACTTCCACGGGAACCAGTAATAAGGTAGGAAAACCTGAACTGTAACCCACAAATAGCTGGAAGCTTGGTGTGGACATCTCTGAGGCTTAAAACCTCAGGGGAAGGGGTCTAGTCTGGAAGGAGGCATACTTTAAAATTTTTTTTTAAATGTTTTCATCTATTTTTGAGAGAGAAAGAGTGAGCATGGGAGGGACAGAGAGAGAGGGAGACACAAAATCTGAAGCAGGCTTCAGCTTCCGAGCTGTCAGCACAGAGCCTGATATGGGGCTCGTGAGATCCTGACATGAGCCCAAGTCAGACGCCCAACCTACTGAGCCACCCAGGCACCCCTGGAAGGAGGCATGCTGTTGTGAGTTTGGGCTCTAGGAGCATTAACAGATTCTCATAGCGAATGTCAGAGAAAAATCCCCTAGTGCTTTCAGCAAAGGAGAGGGGAAAAGAAACCATTTTGAAATAAACCAGAGCATTCCATTCTTCTTAGCAAGGACTGACCGCAAGAGAAACTTACCAGAGCCTAGCCTGTTGAGTTTTGTCAGAGACTGACTTGGGAGAAAACAAACATGCAACCCCAGCTCACTCTAGCCTTGGGTCGGGGGAGAACTGAGAAGTACTCGTGAAGTTCACAGCCCAGGGACACTGCTCACAAAAAGACACTGAGAGCTAATCACAAGATGGTAGGTAGAATGCTTTCTTCCTTTAGCACCACACCACTAATGCCCTCTATGCTGAGGTTCCTTTTACCTAGTACATCATGCCCAGCTATCAAGACAAAGTCACAAGGCATACCAAAAGGAAAAAGAAACACACTTTGAAGAAATATGGCAAGTATCTGAAATCACAATCAGCTATGGCAGGGACGTTGGACACATCAGACTACGAATTTAAAACAATTGTGATTAATATGCTAAAGGATGAAAGGAAGATTATGTCTCTACTCACAATACTTCTGACACCGAATGTGTGGTTTTTCCACACTGAGCAATTCTCCAATTCTCTGTGGACACCAACTGGGTGCCCTGCAATTTAATTCGAGCCTGACGCTAACTATCCAGAGTTAGCACAGACCTCATAGGTTAAGGGCCCAGTCCCACAAGACTGTTCTCCATCTCAGATGCTAATTGGAAGTAGTCACTCCCAGGTCGTCTGACTTGGATACAAATCAGTAGTTCCCACAACCTCTCCTTGAGTTTGATAATTTGCTATAACAGCTCATAGAACTCAGGGAAACACTTTACATACATTTACCGGTTTATTTTAAAGGATACAAATTAATAGCCAAATGAAGCAATACATAGGGTGAGGTCCAGAAGAGTTCCAAGCACAGGAGCTTCTGTCACCATAGAGTTTGGGGTGGGCCACACTCCCAGCATGTGGATGCATTTACTGATCTGGAAGCTCTTCAAATCCCATCATTTAGGGTTTTATGGAGTTTCCATTAGGTAGGCATGACTGACGAAGTCATTGGCCATTGGTGATTAACTCAGTTTCCTTCCTGCCTCCCATCCCTGGAGTTCAGGGGGTGGAGCTGAAAGTTCCAGTGCTCCAAGTATCAACTTATTTGCATAAATTCCTGTATAGTTGAAAGGGGCTTATTATGAATAACAAAAGACACTGCTATTATCCCTATCACTCTAGAATTTACAAGTTTTAGAAGGTCTACCAGGAAGAGATGAAGATGAAATACATACTTCTTATTCTATCACAGTATTACAGGGTTCTGATGGAAAAAGGATACAACATAGAAGAACAGATGGGTAATGTAAACAGACAGATGAAAATTCTAAAAACCAAAAAGCAATGCTAAAGATAAAACAAAACACTGTAACAGAACTGTAGAGTGCCTTTGATGGACTCAGTAAACTGGACATGACTGAGGAAAGCATCTCTGAGCTTGAGGATATGTTGATAGGAACTTTCAAAACTGAGAAGCAAAGAGGGGCACCTGGGTGGCTCAGTCGGTTAAGTGCCCGACTTTGGCTCAGGTTGTGATCTCACGGTTTGTGGGTTTGAGCCCTGCATCGGGCTTTGTGCTGACAGCTCAGAGCCTGGAGCCTGTTTCAGATTCTGTGTCTCCCTCTCTCTATGTCCCTCCCCCACTTGTGCTCTGTCTCAAAAATAAATAAACATTAAAAAAAAATTTTTTTTAACTGCTTTTTGCTTTAAAAAGCAAAGAGAGGGGCGCCTGGGTGGCTCAGTCGGTTGAGCATCCGACTTCAGCTCAGTTCATGATCTCACGGTCCGTGAGTTCGAGCCCCGCATCGGGCTCTGTGCTGACAGCTCGGAGCCTGGAGCCTGTTTCGGATTCTGTGTCTCCCTCTCTCTCTGACCCTCTCCCATTCATGCTCTGTCTCTCTCTGTCTCAAAAATAAAAATAAAACGTTAAAAAAAAAAGTTAAAAAAAAAAAGCAAAGAGAAGAGGGACTGAAAAAATATATAGAATTTTATTCTGTGTCCCAAGAACTGTGGGACAACTAAAAAAAAGATGCACACAATGGGAGTACAAGAAGAAGAAAGAGTGAAAGGAATAGAAACAATATTGGAAGCAACAATGACTGAGAATTTCCCCAGATTAGTCAGACACCAAACCACAGATACAGAATCAGGGAGTTCAGAGAACACCAAGTAGGATAAATGCCAAAGCAAACAAACACACAAAAACAAACAAAAACCCCCATACCATGGGGCACTTGGGTGGCTCAGTTGGTAAAGCATTCAACTCTTGATTTCAGCTCAGGTCATGATGTGGTTCATGAGTTGGAGCCCCATGTCACACTTTGTGCTGATAGTGCAGAGCCTGCTTGGAATTCTCTCTCTACCTCTCTCTCTCTACTCTCTCCTGCTCTCTATCTCTCTCAAAATAAACAAATAAACTTAAAAAAAAACCACACACCTAGGCCTATCATATTCAAACTTCAGAAAATCAAAGATAAAGAAAACATTCTGAAAAAAGCTGGAAGAAAAATACACCTTATCTATAAAGGAACAAAGATAAGAATGATATCAGATTCCTATCAGAAATCACACAAACAAGAAGAAAGTGCAGTGAAATATTGATTGTGTTGAGAGAAAACCTCCACCAACTCATAATTCTGTATCCTGTCAAATTACCCTTCAGAAGTGAGAGAGAAATAGACATCTTCAGGCAAACAAGCGTACAGGAAATGCTAAAACAAATTCTTTAGAGAAAGGAAAATGATATATGTCAGAAACTAGGATCTACATAAAGTAAGTAAAAGTAAGAAGATATTATCTACCAGATAATAGTTTGTTCAAAATAATAATAGCAAATATATATATATATATATATATATATATATATATATAATTGGGGGACTATTTTGATATTGAAAGGTATTTGCCTTACACATTGAGTGGTATACTGTTATTCAAAAGTAGACTTGGAATAATTGTCAGTATATATTGCAATCTCTAGGGCAAACAAAAAAGTTAAAAAAAAAAGAAGTATAATCAATACACTAAGAAAGGAGAGAAAATGTAACCATGTAAAATGCTTAATTACAATCACAAAATGTGGAAAATAATGGGATGTAAACATAGGAACAAAGTGAAAGTGGCTAAGAGTAGATCTTAAAAGTCCTCATCACAAGAAAAGGAATGTAACTATGTATGGGGATAGATGTCAACTAGACTTGTGGTGATCATTTTGCACCATATATAAATATCAAATCATTATCTTGTATACATGAAGTTAATATAATGTCATAGGTCAACTATACCTCAATAACATATAGGAACAAAGAACAAAGGCAACAAATTGAGAACAGTAACAAAAATGGTAGCTATTAATCCAACTACAGCAGTAACTTTAAAGCCAATGGTCAAGCATACTATTTTTATGTAAGTGTAACTTTATTTTTATTTTTTAAAGTATTATGTTAATTTCAGGGATATGATATAGTGATTCATATATTATTAGAAGAGAAACTGTCAGAGCAGATCAAGGAACAAAACTTAACTATATATTGTCTATAAGAAAACCACTTTAAATACAGACATTCATAGATAAAAAGTAAATGGATGGAGAAAGATATACTATGCTAACATTAATCAAAAGAAAGCAGGAATAGCTAGCTATTTCAGAGCAAGAATAGGTATTAGGAATAAAGAAGGGTATTCCATAATGATAAAGGGGTCAATTCTCCAAGAGGACACACGATCCTTAATGTATATGCACCTAACAACAGAGCTGAAAAATACATGGGGCAAAACTGGTAGACATACAAGGAGAAATAGGTTAATCCATTTTTATGATTGGAGATTTCAGCACTCTTTGTCAAAAGTGGACAGATCTAGCAGACAGAAAACAGTAAAGACATAGCTGAATTCAATAGAATCATCGATCAAATGTATATAATTAACATCATTGGCTTACTTTGTCCAACAACATGGACATGTTGTCCAACAACATGGATTTAAACTCACATGAAGCATCCACTAAGACAGACCACATTATGGGCTATAAAAATCACCTAAATAAAGTTAAGAGAAGAGAGATCATTTAATGTCTACTGTCAGAGCACAATAAAATTAAACCAGAAATCAGTAATAGAAAGATAGCTAGAAAATCCCAAAATACTTGGAGATTAAGCAACACACCTTTAAATAAAACACAGGTCAAAGAAGAAATCTCAAGTTAAATTTAAAAAATAATTTTAACTAAATGAAAATTAAAATACAACTTACCAGGGGCGCCTGGGTGGCTCAGTCGGTTAAGCCTCCGACTTCAGCTCAGGTCACAATCTCACGATCTCACGGTCCCTGAGTTCGAGCCCCGCGTCGGGCTCTGGGCTAATGGCTCAGAGCCTGGAGCCTGCTTCCGATTCTGTGTCTCCCTCTCTCTATGCCCCTCCCCCGTTCACGCTCTGTATCTCTCTGTCTCAAAAATAAATAAACGTTAAAAAAAAAATTAAAAAAAAAATAAAATAAAATACAACTTACCAGATTTGTGGGATTCAGCAAAAGAAGTGCTTACAGGGAAATTTATAGCATTGAATTGCATGTATTAGAAAAGAAGAAAATCTAAAATCAATAATCAATAATCTAAGCTTCCACCTTAGGAAAGTTTTTAAAAAAAGAACTAATTAAATCTAAAATAAGTTAGAAGAAAATAAATAATAAAAATTACAGTATAAACCAATGAAATTTAAACAGGAAATCAATAGAGAAAATCAATGAAACCAAAAATTCATTCTTTGAAAAGATTAATGAAATTGATAAGCCTCTGGTTGTGCTAAGAAAACAAGAGAGGAGATACAAATCATTACTATCAGAAATAAGGGACATCACTACTGATCACATGGAAATTAAAAGAATAATAAAGAAATATTATGAATAATCATGCACACAAATTTGATAACCTAGATTTAATGAACCAGTTCCTTGAAAGACACAATTTGTCAAAACATACACAATAGAAAATAGACTCTCTGAATGGGCCTATGTATATTAACTAAATTAAATCAATAATTAATCACCTTCCAAAACAGAAAGCATTGGGCCTAGATGGGTTCGCTGGTGAATTCTACCAAACATGTAAAGAGGAATTATACCAATTTTCCTTAATCTTTTCCATAGTGTAAAAGCAGTGGGAATACTTCCTAACTTATTCTATGAGGCTAGAATTACACTAACACCAAAGGCAGAAAAGATATTATAATAAAACTATAGAACAATACCCCTCATAAACATAGATACAAACATCCTCAACAAATTATTAAAAAATTTAATTCAACACTATATAAAATGAATTACATACCACAACTAAGTGGGATTTATGCCACATATGCAAGGCTGTTTCAACATTCAAAATTCAATTAATGTAATTCATCGCATCAACAGGCTAAAAAGAAAAATTACATGATCATATCAGTAGATGCAGAAGTATTTGCCAAAATCGAACACTCATTTGTGATAAAAACTCTCATCAAACTAAGAATAGAGTGGAACTTCCCCAACTTGATAAGGTGTACCTACAAAAAACATACTGCTAATATCATACTTAATGGTGAAACACTAGAAACTCCTGCTAAGAACAAGACCAAGGCAAGGATGACCCCTCTCAGCATTGCTGTTTCACATTGTACTAGAAGTATCAACTAATTGATAAAAGAAAAGGGAATATAAGTTATAAAGATTGGGAAGGAAGAAATAAAACTGTCTTTTGTTTGTAGACAGCATGATTGTCTCTGAAGAAAATCTGAAAGAATTGACAGAAACATTCTTGAAACTAACAAGTAATTATAGTAAGATGGCAGGATATAATATTAATATACAAAAGTCAGTCACTTTCCTATATGCCAGCATGAATGAATAGAATTTGAAATTAAAAATAATACCATGAACATTAGCACCCTCAAAATGAAATACTTAAGTATAAATCTAATATATATGTATAAGATCTATATGAGAACTATAAAACTCTGATGAAAGAAATCAAGCAAGAACTAAATAGATACTTTCCATGTTCATGGATAGGAAAATTCAATAGCATCAAGATGCCAGTTCTTCTCAATACAGTCTAATAGATCAACACAATCCCAATCAAGTTTCCAGCAAATTATTTTGTGGATATCAACAAACTGAATCTAAAGTTTTTATGAGAGTCAAAACATGCAGAATAGCGAACATAATATTGAAGGAGAACAAGGTCACAGAACTGATAATACTAGACTTCAAGACCTACTATAAAGCTGTAGTAATCAAGTGTGGTATTGGTGAATAGACAGAATTGACAAATAGATAAATAGAACAGAACAGAAACCCCAGAATAGTCCCACATAACTATAAAAAGCTGACCTTTGACAAAGGAGCAAAAGCAATACAATGGAGAAAAGATAGTCTTTTCAACAAATGGAACGTCTAGACAACTAGACATCCTAGAACAACTGGACACCCACATGAAAAAAATCTAGACAGATTTTAGCCTTCACAAAAATTAACTCAAAATGAATCATAGAACTAAATTTAAAATGAAAAACTATGTAATCCCTAGAAGATAACATATGAGAAAATCTAGGTGACCTTAGGTATGGTGATGACTTTTTAGATGCAATACCAGAGGCATAATCTATATAAGAAACATAACTCCCTACCAGCAAAACTTGGGATGAACATTGCTTACCATAAACAAATTTGAGATGAAGCTTGGTAAAAATCATTTTAAGAGTATCTGCTGAAAAACTTTATTAAAATTAAAAACTTCCATTCTGCAAAAGACACTCTTAAGAGAATGAAGAGATAAGCAACAGATTGGAGAAGGTGTTTGTAAAACACACATCTGATAAAGGACTGTTATTCAAAATTCCAGGTGCCGGGGTGGCTCAGTCGGCTAAGCGTCCGACTTCGGCTCAGGTCGAATCTCAGGTCAGATCTTGTGGTTCATGAGTTTGAGCCCTGCATCAGGCTCTGTGCTGACAGCTCAGATCCTGGAGCCTGCTTTGGAGTCTGTGTCTCCCTCTCTCTATGCCCCTTCCCCGCTCTTTCTCTCTCTCTCTCTCAAAAATGAATAAACGTTAAAAAAATTATTTTTAATGTACAAAGAATTCTCAAAAACCAACGATAAGAAAACAACTACCTAATTAAAAAAATGGGTCACAGACTTTAACAGAAGAAGACATACAGATAGTATGTAAGCACATATAAAGATTCTCTACACCATATACATTAGGAAAATGAAAATTAAAAATAACAAGTTACCACTACAAACCTGTTAGAACGGCCAAAATCTGGAATACCAACAAATACCAAATGTCGATAAGGAGCAGCAGCAACTTGTATCCATTGCTGGTGGGAATGCAAAATGTACAGCCATTGTGGAAGATTATTGGCAGTTTCTTACAAAACTAAATGAATTCTTACCATACAATCCAGCTACTGTACTTCTTAGAATGTATCCAAAGAAGTTGAAAACTATGTTCACACAAAAACCTGCACATAGATGTTTACAGCAGCCTTATTCATAAATGCCAAAAGTTAGAAGTAACCAAGGGGTGCTTGGGTGGCTTAGTCCAGTTGGGCATCTGACTTTGGCTCAGATCATGATCTTGTGGTTCATGAGTTTGAGCCCCACATCTGGCTCTGTGCTAACAGCTCAGAGCCTGGAGCCTGCTTTGGATTCTGTGTCTCCCTCTCTCTCTGTCCCTCCCCCGCTCATGCTCTGTTGGTCTCTCTCTCAAGAATAAATAAGCATTAAAAAAAAAAAAAAGGAACCAAAATGTCCTTCAGTAGGTGACTGGATAAATAAACTATGGAACATCCAGACAATGGGATAATATTCAGTTCTAAAAAGTACTAAGTTATCAATCCATAAGAAAATATGGAAGAAACTTAAATGCATTTCACTAAGTAGAAGAAGCTAATCTGAAAAGGCTACACACTACAGGATTCCAACCATACAACATTCTGGAAAAGGTAAAAGTAAGGAGACAGTGAAAGAATCAGTGGTTGCCAGGGATTAGGGAGAAGGAAGAGATGAATAAGCAGAGCACAGAAGGTTTTTAGAGCAGGGGAACTATTTTGTGTGATGTTATAATGGTGGATACACATCATCATACATTTGTTAAAACCCACTAAGCATACAAAACACCAAGAGTAAAACCTAATGTAGACTCTGGACTTTAGGTAATGGTGTATCAACGTAGGTTCATTGATTATAACAAATGTACCACTGTCGTGGGGGATGTTGTTAGTGGGATGGCTGTACATGTGTGGGGGAAGGGGATGGGAAATCTCTATACCTTCTGCTCAATATTGCTGTGAACCTAAAACTGCTCTATAACATAAAGTCCACTAAAACAAAAAGAGTGTTTTGCCCATCAAAAGACATATTTTACAACAATCAAAGCAGCAGAATGGAAACATAAATGATGGCATTTTCATAATGGAATATTATATAGGGCAATGAAAAAGAAAAAGCTACAGATGCATACAACAGGGTAGATGATTCACATTTTAGGTCCCATATAAAAGACAAAAGAAGACACACATTTTATTGTTCCATTTACATCAAGTTGAAGAATAGGCTTAACTAATCTATAGTGATAAAAATTAGGTTCATGATTACCTTTGGGTAGGGGGACTCTTGAGCTACGAGGAAGCATGAGAGAATCTTCTGGAGTGCTGAAAATATTCTGTATTTTAGATCTGGGTGGTGGTTACACCATTGCATTTATATATAAAATTCATCTAGCTGTACATATTTGTGCACTTTGCTGAACAGCAAGTACTCTTTCCCTCAGATTGTTCTTCACACTGGTCCCCGTATCCTCATGCCTGGACCCCAGGGTAAAGGATGTTTGGAGCTCATCAGTTGAAATCATGTGGGACATTGAGAGCTGAAGGTGTCAGCAGCTTTGGTAATAACAAGGAGTGGTACCATCAGCAGCAATAGAGAGGATCCTTTACATGGACAGTAATGTCCTCATTGTCAAGCATTTACAGCTTTTGTTCCCACATCAACAGCAGGAACAGTACCTTTCATTACAGCTGTTGTGGCGTTGGGGGCATCTCAGCTGTTTTTGATATTCTCAGGGAGTGGAGATTTTAGCACCGAGGCGGAAGGGGAAAATGGAGGCTACCTTATGGGGGCCAAGAGAACCAGTTTGTGGAGTCCACATCTTCTGGAGACTGGTGACACACAAGGAGGTCCATGCATTTACACCTTTATCTTCCACTAGAGTTCTGAGTCATTCAAGATAGAAAGTGGAACCAGACAGATGGAACCAGACAGATGGCTCTATCATTTTTGATAGAGCACTGGGAGAAGAAGGTGCACAAACACGAGAAGAAGATTCCCAATACCTAACCTCAGGATTAGACAGGTTGACCCACCCGTTAAAGGCAGTGCTGGAAAACCACAGCCCTTTCTCCCCTGCAGTCACAAAGCCTTTCTTATTTACCTCATGATCTAGAGCAGCCTAAAGCACATTCCTCTGCAAGCAAGCAGACCCCATAACAAAGGAGGAAGGACCTAAGCTGTAAGTGTCCAGTTCATTATCTCAAGCTCCCTACTCAAAGAAGGAGAAAGCGAGGTAGCACCGTGCCTCATGAACAGATGATCTCTACCTGGAAACCTCAGCAATGGAGAATGAGTGCCTTCCAGCAACTGCCCCACGTATCTGGCAGGAATATGAGAATTTTGAGTTCTCCTAGAGCTGTCATTATCATTATGGTCTATTTTTAGTCAGACGATGGTGTGACCTTGGAATTATGTTGCAAAGGAATGGCACACCCTGAATTTAGGATATTTTGTGATGACATCTGGCTGTCATCATCTTACATCAGGGGCCTGAGAGGGTATCAGGAGGCAACAGGAGAAAGATGATATTTTTTGTCTGTTTGTGAGGAATAAAAAAAAAAAAGGCAGCCTTAGATTTGAGTCAGAACGCAATTGTCACAATACCAGATGCCTCTTGCCCCAAGGTGACTGGAAAAGGAGTATTACTTCTTCACAGGTGGGCCTGTGGAGGGGGAGGAGATCTATTTTCAGGGGTCTGTCATCTGGACAGCCATGAACATGTCAAATCCAACCTCTCTGTCTCTTCTAAAATAGGAGCAGAAAGCTGTTCAGACTTCTGGGGCAGGGCTCCAGTTATAAGCAGGGGAAAATCTCAGTGTGCTTAGAAAGTTACATATTTCGATACAGAAAATAAACTTAAGTTTAAGGTCATTTCAAGCTGGGAGAAGATGAACTGAATTGCTGTAAAGTTTTAAAGGTAAAGATACAGAATTGTCACAATTATGTGAACAATGTGTGAAAAGTACCAAATTGCCACAATTATGTGAACAATGTGTGGAAAATACTAAATTTCAGGTACTTTACAAAAATTGGACCTGGGGCATCTTATTTTCAGTTATTACTGTCTAGAATTTTTTTAACTTGTTGGAAATTATTAATATTTCTGAGAATCATTCATATTTCTACCCACAATAGTTCATTTAAATATGTGATTTTAACAGCTGCTGCATTAAACCTTATCAGATTACTTTCAGGATAATGTATGTCTAATTTTATAATGAAAGTCAACAACCACATCACAAAATAGAATTCACTGGAAAGATATGCTTTAATTTTTTTTTTAACACAACTCCAGTACCCCATAATCAACCATGCCATGAAAGAAAAATAGAGGAATTCAAATCTTCTGCTGGGCAGATTATCAAGCCAGTCATTTAACCCATCCTTGAGAGAGCAGAGAAGTTGCGGTGAAGGAATCAGAGGAAGGAATCAGATTCTGGAGGTGCAGATGGGGGACATGACCAGAAGGGAGGGACACCAGTGAGGGAGAGGCAGGAACTACAAGTGCAACCACAAGGAAAGATGGAGGCAAAGTTGTTAGAAGCTGCTTCTATGTCAAAATTTTGCAAAAGCCTTGGGTCTAAACTTCTGGCAAATCAAGACGGGGAATTTCTAAAACCATAATTAGATACTTAAGGTGATTCTTCAAGTTTTATTTTAACCTTTGGCATAATATCCCCTATTCTCTGGATTATTGCACTAGTAAGAATCGATAGACAAAAAGACAGTCTTCGTAGACACAAGAAAAGAAAGGATTCTCTTTTATACTAGCACTACTGGCATTCCTGGACTTTCTCAGTTGTCCTGAGTGTGGGAAAGGACATTTACCAATTAGCCATTAAATACCTATTTATCCCCTCCCTGCTCTACTGATCAAGAGAAGCAAACTTTTCAACCTCTTAAAAGTCCATTTTAGATGTTTCTTAAATGACTCAGTTGACATGTTCATTGGTGATAAGCAATCTCACTATGACTAACCAGCCTCTACTTTTGACATCTTCCAGTAGAAGAAATGAGTTGCTGTGTAGAAGTTTCCCTTCAGGTGGCCTTTACCTCAATTTTAACAAATAACCAATTCTATAATAGGAGACTTTCTTTTCAAGAGATCAGAATGCTATATTAATGCAAAGTACTTATTGCTGCCAAATTCTACCTTGCAAAATGGCAGAAGACACTGACTTTCTGTTCCTGTAGAGATCTTTTTTAAAGAGTTCTTTACTTGGCACCCGACAATAATATTTTTTCCTCGTGCTTCAGATTTTCAGACAAATAAGAACATTCTTCCTAAGAAGAGCTCACCAGCATAAGGTCTCTGAATGCAGCTGACTGGAAAGCAGGCTTTTGCATGCAAGGTGGAAATCTACAATCAGTTTAAGGTAACTAGAAAGCTAATGTTTATTACTAGGATGCCATAAGAGCCAGGTCCTCTCTTCCTAACCACCCTGAGAAACCTTGTGTATTATTCATGGTGGGTTTCAAAGCAGACCTGGATCATCAAGGCACTTAAGAAGGGGATGACAGGGACGCTCAGGTGTAAAATGAAGCTGCTGTGATAGAGTGGGTTTGAGAAGATGATGGAGGGACGATGACTCAATACTTTCAACGCTCTCAGGGCTTGTTGGAAACAATGGGATGTCATGACATATTTTCCACACATGCTTAAAGTGAAGGGAAAAAGAAAACAGAAAGGTATACAGGGCGGTAGAATAAAAGCAAGATAAATAGAAAAACATGAAAGAGTAATTGAGTATTAATTTCAGAGTAAATTGCAAGGATAATTAGAATTATTTAGCATCAGTTATTTAATTATAGATCTTTCCTGCTTACTTAGATCATAGCATATGACATAGTTTGTGCATCAGCCTTAATTTAGTTTATTTTTTAATTTATTTTTGAGGTGGGGGAGGGGCAGAGAGAGAGGGGCACAGAGAATCTGAAGCAGGCTCTGAGTGGACAGCAGAGAGCCTGATGGGGGGCTTGAACTCACAAACCATGAGAGCATAACCTGAGCCAAAGTCTGATGCTTAACTGACTGAGCCACTCAGGCACCCCCATAAACCTTATTTTAAATTATATAATTATTATTACATTTTCTCAAAAGCCCCTGAATTAATAAATAACTTACCCCTGACATTAATAAATGTAAATGCCAGATATTCAGGGAGTAATTTTTATCACCAATGTACAACACTAATGTATTTCTTTAGCTAAATGTTTTGCTTTTATATTGAACAGGTAGACCAGTTTGCTTCTCAGTTTGTTTCTCCAGCCTGGGCTGTAAAGAAACCAGCATCCTCTAGGAAGCATTTTGCACTTAATACAGTATTACAGAGATGCCAAGACACCATTTCAGTGAGATCCACAGTTACTCAGGTAAACCCACTAATTCATGTGCTATGTTAGCTAAATGGTAAAATATTTACTCATTCTGCTTACAAAGATTTTTAGATTTTATACTAAGAATTTCATGTGACTCCTGTATAAAATTTATGTAAAGGTTGGGTATCTATCATAGTGGAAATAATTAATATACTGACCTCTGTGAGCTTAAAGTTGTGTAGCCACATATCCTCGTGCTGTGTAAGCCACTGGCATCCTTGTTTATCCAGAAAGCATATATAATACTTAGAAACACAGATAAGTGATATTGTAAGGCCAATTACCTGTATCTTAAGGAAGACTATCATTATTTTCTTGGCATTTTGTTTAGTAATAGGCCAATGGCATCCTTTGTAAAGAGTGCTCGTTCATATTTGAGCTTAGCTTTTTATCTTTCATATTTTTAATTCTAAAGAAAATTTTATTATGAATGCTTAAATAATTTTTGTTTTTTTCAACTTTTTAAAAAAAGTATTTATGCAAGTAATCCCTACACCCAACTTGGACATCAAACTTATAACCCTAACATCAAAAGTCACATGCTCTTCTGACTGAGCCAGCCAGGAGCCCCTTTAAACTTTTTATTGTGAATTGTGAATATTTTTAAGCGTATAGAAAGTTTGGAAGAAAAATACAATGAACACTCATATCACTCACATACCTACCATCTAGATTCAACAGTTGTTAACATTTTGCTATATAGGCTTGTGTGCGTGTTATGTGTATGTTTGCTGAATCCATTTCAAAATAAGCTGCAGACTTTATAATACTCTTCCCTAAATATTTCAGCCTCATTTCCTAAAAACATCATTCTACTACATAATCATATCATTAATACAACTCAAGAAAATTAACAGTAATAATATCATATTATCCAATACCCAGACCACATACAAATTTCTTCATTTGTTCCCCAATATATTGTATAGTTGGGGTTTTTTGTTGTGTGTGTCTTTAATCTCTCTCTCTTTTTTAGATGTTTATTTTTTTTATTTTGAGAGGGAGAGAGAGCATGAGTGGGGAAGGGGCAGAGAGAAAATGAGACAGAATCCCAAGCAGGCTTCCTGCTCTCAGTGCAGAGCCCAACATGGGGCCCAAACCCATGAATCCTGAGACCATGACCTGAGCTGAAACAAGAGTCAGATGCTCAAGTGATGGAGGCACCCAGGTGCCCTCTTTAATCTCTTTTAATTTAGAACAGAGTTCTCCCCAGTATTCCCCACTCCTCAATACACGTTTTCTTTTCTTTGGCATTTAACTTTTAAAGGGTCCAAGCCAGTTGTTTTATGTAATGTTCTACATTCCAGATCTGTTTGATTACTTCTTCAGAGTGTTAACTTGTTTACCTCCCCTATGTATTTCTTGTGAACTGTGAGTCCTTTAGATTCATCTTAAACATTTTACCTGAGTTATAGCCACTTAGGTTGGCTTTTTTATCATCACATGGACATAAGACTTGGCCTTATTCAACAAACTAAAGTCTTTCTGATTTCATAAGATATAGCTATAAGTGGCATTAAGTAAGACCTCTCTCTGCTTTATAATTTCTTAGCAAAATATATACCACACATTTACCAGTTGAATCATGCCATTCATATTTAACCTCTTTGCATTCCTGTAAGTCATCCAAACATTTTCATCTAGAATGTGGTATATTATACTAAAAATTAGTCTTTTCCTGTCAGCATACAATCTTTGTTTTTCCCCTTTGTAATCTGTTTGTGACTTTTAATTAAATATACTTTTTTGTACTGATAGGTAGTAGGTCTTAGAACTATCTAGACAGCAAGGTATTTGCCTCTAGAGTAATAATATATATTGTGAATATATAAAAATGAAAACAATATACAAAAATAACTAAATTCTTTAGTGCACCAACTAAGTGTGAGGGAAATCCATATGTTGCTCTATAATGTAACATGAAGTAACATGAAGTCTCTAAATAATTGTGACATTGTAAGTTCATCTAAGCTATGAGTATCTGGAAAACTTATGTCTGAAAGGTTTCAGAGTGACTGCACATTAATTACAAATCTATTACAATTGATAAGTTCGTTCTTTAAGCTCTTCTCAAGGTAAGATGAAAGCTGAATGTGTATTTATGACTGATGTGACTGTGTAATATCTGTTTTAGGGCAACATTTCAGTCTTTTCAAAATTTGCCTCTTAACTAGATATTGAGGGGTAATTAGCCTTTTATAGATAAATATACATGTTGCTGGTCTAGGGGGCATAAACTCAATTATAAAAAGACATAGTAAAATGTACAATATGAATCACTACACAGTATCTTGGATCTGAGAATCATTATACATAGTATAGAAAAGAATTAAAGCCAGAAAAGGATATCTTTTTATCCATTCAATTACTCATTTAAATTGAGAATTAAATAGAGCTGGTAACTCCTTGGGGTGCATTATCTGGTGGTTGAGAGGCCAACATTCTAAAAATCAGTTTATTAAAAGTCAATTTAGTAATTTGCCAAAAATTAATTTTAGCTGATATTCTTCTTGCATATAATTTTCCCACTAGGAATAAATTATTATTGTATATGTTGATTCATTCAACAAATATTTATTGAATGCCTACTATATCCAGCAATGTTCTATGTGTTGTGCCTGTAACAGGAAGCGTCAATAACAAGAAGTCTTCTACCCTCATGGTGCCTAAGGGACATGGACAATGAATACATAAAATATATAAAAAGTAATATCAGGTAGTGATAAGTGCTAAAAAGTCCCACCCATACCTCCTGTTCCTTTCTTTCCTGACTAGATGTCAGTGGTCTGGATCAGGTATCCATCCCCTGACAAGCAGCTGAGAAAGTCAAGAAAGTGACACTGCTAAAGTTACATATGGATCCATGGTCCTTACCCTAGATGAGTGACGGGGGTGCTATTTTAAATAGATGGATTCAGTGAAGCATCTGAAAACATGGCATTTCAACAGAAATCAGAATAAACTTGGAATGTGAGCCATGAAGAGATCTGAGGGAAGAGTAGTCAGGCTGAAGGAACAGCAAATGCAAAGAACCTAAAGACAAATTTCTTTGTCAATGCTTATTAAAAAGTCTACACTAGAAGAAAATGGTCATAAGTACACTAGACTGCCTATGTCCTCACTTGCTACAAGTCGAACGTTCCTTAAAATGAGTCCATGAATACATGTATTCAAAATAATCGATGCATTTTAGAATGGCAAGTGATCTTTTCTATGAGGATAAACAATTTCTCCATTTATTTAGATCTTTATATCCCATAATTGGGCTTTGAAAACTTTCTCCATAGAGATCTTGCATATTATTTTAAAAGTTTATTACTAGACACTTCACTGTTTTTCTACTGCTCTGCATAGTAGCTTATTTTCTATTATGTTTTCTAGATGCTCATTGATGGTATAGAGAAATGTTACTAACTTAAAATTGATCTTTGCTAAACTTCATGATTTGCTTTACCTTCTTGACCTGTGTAAGATCATATATAATATTGCTCTTTGCCCTTTATGATATTTTGCCTCGAATTCTCTTCTGATAGATATTAAGATTATTACATTAATCCTTCTTATGGTCATTGTTTATATTTCCTGAGTACTATATTTTTTCAATGCTTTTAAATTCCACCTTTCTGTAATTTTTTTTTTTTAAATTTTTTTTAACATTTATTTATTTTTGAGACAGAGAGAGACAGAGCATGAACGGGGGAGGGTGAGAGAGAGGGAGACACAGAATCCGAAACAGGCTCCAGGCTCTGAGCTGTCAGCACAGAGCCTGACGCGGGGCTCGAACCCACGGACCGTGAGATCATGACCTGAGCCGAAGTCGGCGCTTAACCGACTGAGCCACCCAGGCGCCCCTGTAATTTTTTGTTTTAAATGTCTCTTATTTTTGTTCTTAACATTTTGTATTGTGATCCAATAGGAGTACTTTCTACATTTACTGTAATTAGTGTTATAACAGGATTTATTTCTGCATTTCATATTTCGTCTTCCTAGTCTTTCCTTCTTCCAGATAAAAATTTCTTCTGCTGGTTTGAGGTTTACATTCTGATTTTATTCTTCTAAAGGATTACCTCTACCTTATTAAGACCTATTGTTACACTTTGTCTTATTTTTCTATTTCCCAAGTTTATCAATATCTATACCTTGCATCAAACAATACAAATCATTTAGTATTCTCTCCTCTCTTTCCAGCTCCTCTCTGAAATGTTTTAGTTCACATCTGCTTTGGGTTGTTATGAATGTGGTTTTTCTCATTTTTATCCTCTTTTTTCCCTTTTTGTTCTTTATTGTTTTGTCCTTACATTTTTAGACAATAATAAATTTAAGAAGTTACTTGCTCACCCTTTTTTCCCCCTATCTGTATAACATCATACAGAATTTACTTCTCTTGTTGGAGTTCTTTGAGAAGTTTTTATATATTTTTCAATTGTGGTAAAATATATGTGACATAAAATTTACCATTTTAATTATTTTTAAACTTTTAGTTGTGGTAAAGTACACATAACATAAAATTTACCATCTTAACCATTTTTAGGTGTACACTTCAGTAGTGTTAAGTACATTCACATTTTTGTGCAACCATCTCCACTCTTCTACTCAGGAACTTTTTTCATCTTCACAAGCTGAAACTCTGTACCCGTTAAACAGTAAGTTCCCATTCCTTCCTCCCTTCAGCCCCTGTCAAACCCTATTCTACTTCCTATCTGTATAGATTTGGCTACTCTATGCACCTCATCTGAGTGGAATCATATACCATTTATTCTTCTGGGTCTGGCTTATTTCATTTAGCATAATGTCTTCAAAGTTTATCCATGCTACAGCATGTGTCAGAATTTCCTTCTTTTTTTTTTTTTTAATTTTTTTTTCAACGTTTATTTATTTTTGGGACAGAGAGAGACAGAGCATGAACGGCGGAGGGGCAGAGAGAGAGGGAGACACAGAATCGGAAACAGGCTCCAGGCTCTAAGCCATCAGCCCAGAGCCTGATGCGGGGCTCGACCTAACGGACCGCGAGATCGTGACCTGGCTGAAGTCGGACGCTTAACCGACTGCGCCACCCAGGCGCCCCTTTCCTTCTTTTTTAAGGCCAAATAATATTCTATTGTATCACATTTTATTTATTCATTCGTGCATTGATGGGCACGTAGATTGCTTCAACCTTCTGGCTATTGAGAATGATGCTGACATGAACACCAGTATACAAATACCTATTTGAGTCTGTACTGTTAATTCTTTTGGATATATATACAGAAGTGTAATTGCTGGATCTATGGCAATCCTAGAATTTAGGAGTCTAGAATTTAGAATTCTAGCATCTTATGATTATTCTATGTTTAAGTTTTTGAGGAACTGACTGTTTTGCATAGCATCTGCACAGTTTTACATCAACATTCTTATCACCAAAGCACAGGGGTTCCGATTTCTCCACATCCTAACACTTGATGTTTTGTAGGTTGTTGTTGTTGTCTTTTTTAATACCCATCTTAATGGCGTGAAGTGAGGTAGCTCATCGTGGTTTTGACTTGACTTCCCTAATGATTAGTGATATTGAGCATCTTTTCATGTATTTACTGGCCATTTGCATATTGTCTTTGGAGAAATGTCTATTAAAGTCCTTTGCCCATTTTTAAATGGAGTTGTTTTCAGATTGTTCATTGCTTGTTAATGTATATGGAACTGATTTTTGCATTTTGACTTCGTGTCTTGCTACTTTGTTGAATTCGTATATTAGTTGTAACAACTTTTTTTGAGTGTGTATGTAGTCTTTTGGGTTTTCTTTATATAAGATTATATCATCTGCAAGCAGAAATAATCTTACTTCTTCCTTTCCAGTTTGGATTCCTTTTATTTATTTATTTATTTTTTCATGCCTAATTCCTCTGGCTAGGATTTCCAGTACTATGTTAAATAGAAATGGTGAAAGTGGACATACTTGCCTTGTTCCTGATCTTAGAAGAAAAGCACTCAATCTTTGATTAAGTATGATTTTTGCTGTAGGCTTTCCATAAATGGGCTCTATTACGTTAAATTAGTGTCTGTCCCCAGTTTGTTGAGTGTAAAAGGGTATTGAATTTTGTCAAATGCTTTTTCTACATCAATCAATCATGTTTTGTTTTGATTTTCATTCTGTTAATACAGTGTACTACATTGATTTTTGGATGTTGAACCACCCTTGCACTCAGGAATAAATCCCATTCAGTTATAGTGTATAACCAATCCTTTTAATATGCTGTCGAATTTGGTTTGCTAGTACTTTGTTGAGGACTTCATTCATAAGAAATATTGATTATAATTTTCTTAGTTTATTTTAGTTCAGCATAATAATGGCCTCATAAAGTGAGTTAAGAAGTGTTCCTCCTCTTTAAATTTTTGGAACTGTTTGTGAAGGATTGGTACTAATTCTTATTTAAATGTTTGGTAGAAATTACGAGTGAAGCCATCTGGTCCTGGGCTTTTGTTTGTTGACATTTGTGCTTCAATCTCCTTACTAGTAAAAAGTCTATTCAGATTTTCTACTTCTTCATGATTCAGTCTTGGTAGGTTGTATGTTTCTAGGAATTTGTCCATTTCATTTAGGTTATTGAATTTGTTGGTGTACAGTTGTTTATTACTCTCTTATAATTCTCTCTATTTCTGTAACATCAGAAATAATATATTCCTTTTCATTTCTGATTAGTTATTTCAGTCTTCTCTCTTCTTTAGTTAATATAAGCTGAGTGTCAATTTTGTTGATCTTTTTCAAAAAATGAACTCTTGGTTTCATTTTCTCTATTGTTTTTCTACTCTCTATTTATATCTGCTCTAATCTTTGTTATTTCCTTCCTTTTGCTGGCCTTGCATTTAATTCATTTTTCTTTTTTTAGTTCCTTAAGTTGTAAAGTTAGGCTGTTGATCTGAGACTTTTCCTCTTTAATATGTTTACAGCTATAAACTTCGTACTTGGCACGACTTTTGCTGCATCCCATAAGTTGTTGTCTTTTTTTCATTTTTCTCAAGATATTTTTAATTTCCCTGTGATTTGTTTTATGACCTATGGGTTATTTAAGACTTTGTTTTATGTCTGTATATTTATGAATTTTCTAGTTCCCCTTCTGCTGTTGATTTCCTGTTTCATTTCATTATGATTAGAAAAGACACTTTGTGTGGTTTCAGTCTTTTAAAATTTATTAAGACTTATTTGGTGGCCTATCTATCTATCATGGAGAATATTACTTATGCACTTGAGAAAAACGTGTAATACATGGTTGCCGGAAGGAGAATTCTGTTTATGTCTGTTAGGTCCAATTTGTCCACAATGTCACTCAAGTGTAGTCATTCCTTATTGATCTTCTGTCTAGTTATTCTATCCACTATTTAAAATGGTGTACTAAACTTGCCTACTATTATTGTGCTCAAGAATCATTTTTCATAAATAAGGTGTTTGTGTGGCAAAGTTTCTGAGGCCTTAAGTAGCAGATTTACTGCACTCTCATATTTAAATGACAGTCTGGATAAGTGTCCAAAATACTGGTTTTGGAAATTTTTCTCTCCTTCAGTGTGCGTGTGTGTGTATGTGTGTGTGTGTGTGTATCTCAGTGATCCTCTTGCAGAAGTTTTTGAAGTGTCTAAAATGAATATTATCTATTCATCTGCAAGTAATCTTCTATTTCTTTCTGGAAGGTTTTCTTCATTTTGATGATCTTTAAATTTTTTTTTCTTTTTTTTTTTTAGAGAGAGAGAGTACACAAATGAGCATGAATGGGGGAGAGGGGCAGTAGGAGAGAAAGAGAGAGAGAGAGAGACAGAGAGAGAGAGAGAGAGAGAGAGAATCTTAAGCAGGCCCCATGCTCAGTAGGGAGCCCAACATGGGGCTTGATAATAACCCTGGGATCATGATCTGAGCCTAAATCCAGAGTAGGATGCTCAACTGACTGAGCCACCCAAGTGCACCTTGATATTCTTAAGTTCTACTATAATGGGGCTAAGTATAAAAATTATTCCAATAATAGAAATCTGTGTTAGTTAACTGTTTGGAAGTATATGAAATCTTTATGCTTTAACAATTTTGGACAAGTTATTGACTTGGAGTTTTAATAGGGCAGGGACCATGTCTTTCTGGTTCATGGCTGTATCTTCAGTGCCTAGCAAGTTTTCTGACTTATGCTAGATGTACAAAATAAATATTTGTTGAATGAATTAGACACTAAGGGGACTGCCAACTTTTCTAAGATTCTGTAACATTTATTAATATTTCTTTTGTAATTTTTCTCAATAGCTAGAGAATTTTTTTAATTTTTTTTAACATATATTTATTTTTGAGAGATAGAAACAGACAGAGCATGAGCACGGGAGGGGCAGAGACAGGGAGAGACACAGAATCCAAAGCAGACTGTAGGCTCTGAGCTGTCAGCATAGAGCCTAACACGGGGCCTGAACTCAGAAACTGTGAGATCATGACCTGAGCCGAAGTTGGACGCTCACCCGACTGAGACACCCAGGAGCCCCAATAGCTAGAGAATTTTTATGGCAGAAAAGAAATTGACATTTCATAGAATTTAACATTAAACTGGGTTACTCTATTAAAATGGTCTATTTGTTAGGTTATATATAATATAAAAAATTACATAGTTGAGAAAAGAACCATCCAAATTATCATTGGTTTCTACAGTTGTATCCAGAGTCTGAAAGATACTAGTTTCAGTAAAACATGCAGCAACCCTTTGTACATGTCATTTATCACATTGGTCTATAGCCTTTTCTCCTCTACTAAACTATGATCAGCTTGGAGGGACGACCTGTTTTGAATAATATAGATGACAAAATTTGTACTTTACTCCTTTAGTAATATGTATCACTATATAATAATTAAAACTCTTTAGAAAGAAGTGGTGGTTTTCTTTTTTTACTTCAAGAATATCCACTTAGAATGTAACATACACCATGGTGACTACAGTTAATAATACTGTATTTTTCATATTTGAAAGATGCTAAAAGGATAAATCTTAAAAATTTTCATCCAAGAAAAAAAATTTATAGCTACGTATGATGACAGATGTTAACTATACTATGGTGATCATTTCACAATATATACAATGTTTTTTAAGTTTATTTACTTTGAGAGAGAGAGCACATGTGCAGCAAGTTGGAAAAGGGCAGAGAGAGAGGGAGGGAGAGAATCCCAAGCAGGCTCTGCCATGCCAGTGCAAAGCCCTATGCGGAGGCTTAAACTCAGGAACCATGAGATCATAACCTGAGCAGAAACCAAGAGTCAGATGCTTAATGACAGAGCCTCCCAGGCACCCCACGATATATACAAATATTGAATCATTATGTGTTACACCTGAAATTATTGGAATGGTATATATCAATTATATCTCAATAAATAAAAAAATAATATCCATATATATGAATGAATGCTAAGTTTTTTAGGAAATGGAAGAGAGAATGGGGACTTTCTTTGCTTAAATCACTTTGTTTGGCTCTAGGCTTATTCTGCTTCAACATATAATTTTTTTTCTAATAATAAACAACCACGTATTAGCCCCAGCATCATATTCTCTGCTTCTTTTAATTACCGTCTAAAATAATGGCAATAATGTCCAACTTTAACAGATATGCAAATTGTCACAGACTTAGGAACTAATATAATCTTTCCTGAAGAAAAGTAATAAAAAGGTTGATAGGAAAAGAAAAGGTAGATCCTATCATGATTGTGAATGTGGAAAGACTCAGGACAATTCACAGCCACAAGAGGCATTATTGTGACAACAATGTTAAATGCAAGAAGATCTTAAGAAAATGCTTTAAATGATGGTATTATTGCAGGCTGTTAGACATTGAGAATCTGTAAAAATAAACTATATAAATAACTAACAGAAGAAAAAGAAAGCCCATGTTTTTCTGCAGAAATTGAATAAATTATTGAAATTTAAGAAAGTGCTAACAGTCTTAAAAATATGAATTCTTTGGGTTTTGCATTTCTACTGTGCAAAAGTGGTATGGAGTATTTCAACCAGTCTGTCAAATAATCTATGCATAAATTGGAAAGAGTAGTTCACCTGAAAGAGTTGCTTTATATTAACAAAAATAGTGTCCAGTTTAAAAATAAACTCATTTAACTTTTACATGCTTTTCATATTTCCCTGTTTTAATTAGTTCCTTGAGTTAACTTCTTACTAACCAAACACTGTCATTTCCCAACTTATGCCATCTCACTCAAATATATTGATAAATATAGGGCAATGTGATAAAATGATACTAAGGAAGCACAATATTATATTTGCTTTCAAAATAAACTCCTATTCAAGTCTGTACATCCTTTAATGACCACAGAATTCCCTTTTACCATTGTTTCATGGTTCCTAAGGTATCACTCCCTTTAGAAACATATTTGAAAAGTAAAACTTTGGCAACCATCTTTATAAAGTACACAGGCATACTGTTAAAAATGTGAGTGTTAACATTTTAAACCATGTACCGATTCTCTTTTGAAACAGTTGCCTTGTTGAAAGAATTTAAGCAATGAATGTCCAGGTAAAGTCATCAATGATGAGGTAATGTGGTCTAAAATAACTTGGGAAAAGGTTATCTTTTACAGAAATCACATAGAATTTTATTTTTTAAATACTTTTAATGTTTTATTTATTTTTGAGAAAGACACAAAGAGACAGAGCATGAACAGGAGAGGGGCAGACAGAGGGAGACACAGAAACTGAAACAGGCTCCAGGCTCCAAGCTGTCAGCACAGAGCCCAACACCGGACTCAAACTCATGAACTGCGAAATCATGACTTGAGCCAAAGTCAGATGCTTAACCAACCGAGCCACCCAGGCACCCTAGAAATCACATAAAATTTTAGACGTGAAATGGACCTTACAAATCATGTAATCTGAAATCTTTTTCAATTGTAAAAATTTTATAATTTTTAATGTACCCCAGTATTTAATGTTTCTATCCTGTTTAATGAAAATAAATCTACATTTTTTGCATTATCTAGATGTTATTCAAATGTAGTCCTCACTATTTTAACTGGAATCTTTTGGGGAAAAAAGATTCTATTATAAATATGTAATGGATTTTTGGAGTTTACTTAATTCCTTGGGAAAATACATCTTCATTAGTATTTTCCTAGTTGGGCAAAAAGTCTTTCTATGGTACTTATACCAGCTAATTTTCTATGCTGCCACACTTCTAGGTAAATGAGTGAAGGGAGATAGTCCAAGTATTATTTTTCAATATTTTATCTGAAATTACATTCAATTTTTAATTTAGTTTTTAAAAGTTAGTTTTGGCATTTTAAAATGTCATGTGATTAAGCCTGTATTTGATGTATTTAGTTAAAGCAATATTAACTATTGATTTACATTTTAATTTTAAGCAATCTATCTCATTCCTATAATGCTAACTTAAATTTGAGTAGCATGTTCTTGCATAGTTACAAGTAGGGTTTTATGTTGATTGTTTTCATAAGTTAATTATATATGATACAGACCTTTTATAAACATTTCTATGCTCCTAACTCTTTTATTTGACTGTGCTTAAATTAAAATATACTAAAATATTTACTGAAATAAAAATATGCTAAAAGAAATACTTCAAACACAACCATATATGTGTCATTAACATGCAATATTTGACCTATAAACAATAAAACAGTCACATAAACATATACACATGTCTAGTAAGGTAACTGCTTTTTATGTAGTCCTACAAATGATATTATTATATCACTTCCTTCATCATTCTATTCCTTTACCACTCATTTGGTATTTGATAGCTGTGCTGGGCTTACTAGAAATTTTGAGCATGTGAAAAAGAATCTTGGGTCAGTGTTTGTTTCTTTTCTTTCTCTTTAAATTTAAACCTTTGTAAAAATTTTCAAGTTTTGCATATTACATTTGGTTTTTCATTTACTTGCAATTTAACTTTGTGTGTGGCATTAGATAAAAATTCAACTCCATTTCTCTTCCCTGTGAAAAATCAATTGTTCCAGTATTGAAGTCATTTATTGAACAGTTCCTCCCTTCCTTTGATATTTTATCAAAATCATCTTGATTATTCTTGGCATGTTACACTTCCCCTTTACAGTCCCCTTGACAAGGGGAAAAACTTTGCAGTAATTCAAAAGGAATTGCATTAGAAGAAAGCTAAAATTTTTATCATATTAAAGTTTCATACCATAGCATATCTCTCCTTTTGGAGACTTCCAATAAAATTTTATTATTCCCTCTACAAATATGTCGCATGCAGTCTTAAAGATAATTATTAGCTATTCTCATACATTTGTGGTTGCTACCATAAATAGTATCTTTTAAATATTTTATGTTTTAAATTTTTTTTTCAACGTTTATTTATTTTTGGGACACAGAGCATGAACAGGGGAGGGGCAGAGAGAGAGGGAGACACAGAATCGGAAGCAGGCTCCAGGCTCCGAGCCATCAGCCCAGAGCCTGACGCGGGGCTCGAACTCACGGACCGCAAGATCGTGACCTGGCTGAAGTCAGACGCTTAACTGACTGCGCCACCCAGGCGTCCCAGAATATTTTATGTTTTAATTTGTATTGCTGGTGTAGGAATGCAGTTGATTTTCATAAACTGCACTTGCACCCACAAACCTTGTTGAATTCTCTTATTCTAAAAATGCATCTGTATATTCTCTTGTTTTTCGTGTAAATGTGCATATTGTTTGTAAATAATAGTTTTTCTTTTTCTTATTGTGGTGAAATACACGTAACATAAAATTTACCATCTTAAACATTTCCAAGTGTACCATTCAGTGGTATTCAATACATGCATATTGTTGTGCATCCATAATCACCATGCATCCCCATAACGCTTGTCATCTTACAATACTGAAACTCTGTACCTAATAAACTATAACTCCACACCCTTCCCTCCCCCCAGTCCATGGAAACCACTATTCCACTTTCTGTCTTTATGATTTTGACTACACTAAATACCTCATATTAGTGGAATCATACAATATTTGATTTCTTGTAACTGGCTTATATCACTCAGCACAATGTCCTCAAGTTTCATCAGTGTTGTAGCATGTTGCATAATTTCCTTCTTTTTTAAAGTGGAGTAATATTCCATTGTATGCATATAACACATTTTGCTTATCCATTTGTTGATCAATGGACACTTGGGTTGCTTCCACATTTAGCTATTGTCCATAACACCTACAAACATGGGTGTAAAAATGTCTCTTTGAGACCCTGTTCTCAATTCTTTGGGGTATATTCCCAGAAATATAATTGCTGGATCACATGGCAATTCTATTTTTAATTTTTAAAAAATTAACTAATTAATTTAATTTTTTGTAGTTTTGATTTGTATTTCCCTAATGATTAAAGATTTTAAGCATCTTTTCATGTCCTTATTGGCCATTTGTATATCTTCTTTGGAGAAATAACTATTCAACTTTTTGTCCTTTTTAAATCAGGTTGGTTTTTGGGCGCCTGGGTGGCTCAGTCAGTTAAGGGTCTGACTTCAGCTCAGGTCATGATCTCACACTCTGTGAGTTCAAGCCCCACGTTGGGCTCTGTGCTATACAGCTCAGAGCCTGGAGCCTGCTTCGGATTCTGTCTCCCTCTCTCTCTGCCCTCTGCTCATGCTCTGTCTCTCTCACTCTCAAAAATGAATAAATGTTAAACAAAATTTTAATAAGGTTGGTTTTTGTTTATGACTTTTAGAAGTTCATAAAGAACTTCGGGATATTAATATTCTGGATATTAATCTCTTGTCAGATATATGGTTTGCACACATTTTCTTACATTCTTTGGGTTGTATTTTTACCCTGTGAATAGTTTTTTGATGCACAAAATTTTTATGAAGTCCAATTTGTCTGTTTTTTCTTCTGTTACTTGTGCTTTTAGTGTTATATCCAAGAAATCAGGAAGAAATCCAATGTTGTGAAGATTTTATTCTATTTTCTTCTAAGAGTCTTATTAAGTATTAAGTCTTATAGTTAGGTCCTGGGTCCATTTTGAGTGGATTTTTGTATATGGTGTTAGGTAAGGGTTCAACTTCAGTTTTTGCATAGTTTTCCCAGTACCACTTGTTGAAAAGACTGTCTTTTTTCCATTGAATAGTTTTGGCATCCTTGTTTAAAATCATTTGGCCATGTATGTGAGGGTTCCTTTATGAGCTTTCTGTTCTACTCCACTGATCTCACATTTTGCCAGTAACACTGTTTTGATTATTGTAGCTTTGTAGTAAGTTTTGATATCAGGAAGTGTGAGCCTCTCTGGCTTTGTTCTTCTCTTTCAAGATTTTTTTTTTTTTTTGGTGTTATGGGTACCCTGAAATTCCATTTGAATTTTGGGATTGATTTTCTATTTCTGCAAACAAAAAAAATTGATATTTTGATAAGGATTACATTGAATCTGTATATCGCCTTGGGCACTACTGACATCTTAACAGTATTAAGTCTTCTAATCCATGAACATAGGCAGTGTTTCCATTTATTTGTCTTCTTTAATTTCTCTCAGAAATGTTTTGTAGTTTTCAGTGTACAGTCTTTCATCTCCTTTGTTAATTCTTAAGTATTTATTCTTTCTGATGGTATTATAAATAGAAATCTTTTGTAATTTACTTTCTAGATTGTGTATAGAACGCAACTGATTTTTGTGTATTACTTTGCATCCTGCTACTTTGCTGAATTCATTTATTAGTCTTAACAGCTGTTTTCTGCGGTGTGTTTAGGAGAATGTCATCTGCAAACATAATTTTACTTCTTCCTTTCCCATTTGGATTTCTTTTATTTCTTTTTCTTGCCCAATTGCTCTGGTTAAAACTTCCAGTACTATGTTGAATGGAAATGGTGAGAGTCAGCATACTTGCCTTGTTCCTGATAGAGGAAAAACATTCAGTCTTTCACCATTGAGTACAATGTTATGTCAGGATTTTCCATGAATGGGTTTTAGTATGTTGAAGTAGTTTCCTTCTATCCCTAGTTTGTTGAGTGTTCTTTTTAATCATGAAAGGCTGTTGAATTTTGTCAAATGCTTTTTCTGCATCAACTGAGATGATCATGTGGTTTTTCCTTCATGTTGTTCATATGGAGTATTACATTGATCAAATATTATGTGTTGAATCATCCTTGCATTCCAGGAGTAAATTCCACTTAGTCATGGTGTATAATCCTTTTAATATGCTCCTGAATCCTGTTTGCTAGTATTTTGTTGAGGATTTCTGCACCAATGTTCATAGGGATTTGGCCTTTAGTTTTCTTTTCTCATAGTGAGTTTTTCTGGCTTTGATATTACAGTTATGCTGGGTCCATAAAGTTAGGACATGTTCCTTCCTCTTCAATTTTTTAGAAAAATTTGAGACAAATTGGCATTAGTTCTTTAAATGTTTGGTAGAATTCACCAATGAAGCCATAAAGTCCACGACTTTCCTCTGCTGGGAGATTTCAATTACTGATTCAATCTTCTTACTGGGTATAGGTCTATTCAGATTTTCTATTTCTTCATGATTTAGTCTATGTAATTTTTTATTTTTTTATGTTTTTTATTTACATTTGGGAGAGAGCGCGCGCGCATGAGTGGGGGAGGGGAAGAGAGAGAGGGAGATACAGAATCCAAAGCAGCCTCCAGGCTCTGAGTTGTCAGCACAGAACCTGATGTGGGACTCAAACCCCCAAACCCAGAAGATCATGACCTGAGTCAAAGTTGGCACTTAACCGGCTGAGCCACCCAGGAGCCCCTATCCGTTTTTTAAAGAAATTAATTTATTTATTTTGAGAGAAAAGGAGGGGGGGCAGAGAGAGAGGGAGAGAGAAAATCCCAAGTAGGCTCAGTACTGTCAGCACAGAGCCCACAGAGCCCAACACAGGGCTCGATCCCAGGAACCATGAGATCATGACCTGAGCTGACATCAAGAGTCAGATGCTTAACTGACTGACCCACCCAGGAGCCTCTCTTCATGATTCAGTCTTGGTAAGTTTTTTGTTTCTAGGAAGTTGTTCATTTCACATAGGTTATCCAATTTTTTGCCATACATATCATACATAGTACTCTCTTATAATCTTTCCCCACTTTCATTTCTGATTTTACTAAATTGAGTTTTCTTTTTTTTAGTTCATCTAGCTAATAGTTTGTCAATTTTATTGGTCTTTTTGAAGAACGCATTTTTTTGTTTTCATTGATTTTCTCTACTGTTTATCTATTTTCTATTTCATGTAACTCCACTCTAATTTTTATTTCCTTTGTTTGTTAGCTTTGGATTCTTTTGCTCTATTTCTAGTTCTTTAAGTTGTAAAGTTAAAGTTGTTGATTTAAGATTTCTTCTTTTTTAATGTAAGAATTTATAGTTATAAATTTCCTATAGCACTGGTTTTGCTGCATTCCATAAATTTTGGTACATTGTGTTTTTGTTTTTATTATTCTCTAAGGATTTTCTAATTTCCCTTACTATTTCTTCTTTGATCCATTAGTTGTTCAAAAGTGTATTATTTAATTTCCATCATTTCGTGAATTTTCCAGTTTTATTTTTGTTATCAATTCTAACTTCATTCCATTTTAGTCAAAGAAGATACTTTATATTATATTTTGTATGATATCTATCTTTTTAATCTATTGAGAATTTGTGGCCTAACATATTGTCTATCCTGGAAAATGTTCCATGTGCACCTGAGAAGAATGTATATGCTGTTGTTTTGGGGCAGAATATTCTTTGTGTCTACCTAGTTGATTTATTGTGTTAAGTCCTTACTTACCTTTTGTCTGGTTGTTCTGTCCATTATTGTGAATGGAGTATTGAAGTTTTTGTTCCTCAGCCTCAGTAATTTCCATTGTCCTATCTTCAAGTCTACTTATTCTTCTGGCTGCTCAAATCTGCTTTTGAATTCTTCTAGTGAGTTTCTCATTTTAGTTATTGTACTTTTCAGCTCCAGAATTTCTTTTTTTATTTTGTTTAGGTTTTCTATCTCTTTGATTTCTAATTTCTTCCCACATCATTTTCTTGACTTTCTCCAAACCTTCCTATAGTTCTTTTAGCATCTTTAAGATGGTGTTTAAAAAGTTTTTATCTTATATATCTCCCATTAGTGCTTTTTTGAGGACAGTCACTGCACATTTATTTTTTTTCTTTTGAAGGGGCCATATTTTCCAGTTTCTCTTTCTGTCTTGTGATCTTTTTGGTTGAATGTTGGACATTTAAATCTAATAATGTAGTAACTCTGGAAACCAGATTCTTACCTTCTCCAAGATTTGCTATCTTTTATTGCTTTTGTTTTTTTGTGGGCTGTCTCTGTGCTGAGAATCAACCTGAGGTGTAAATAATGTATTCTCAGGTCTCTTCTGAGCCTTTCCCTGGGCATGTGTGGTCATCCTCTAATGTATACAGTTGTTTTTGGATGTTTTACTCTTTAATGTCTGGCTTCTGAAAGAGAAAATGGCCAAAAAATGAAGCAGGGAAAAAAGGGTGGCTAGCCCTTTAAATCATGTCTATCAATTCAGCCAGAGAAGGAGGGGCTTGCAAAAATGGGGGTAGGTGCAATGATGGTTGCTTCCTCTTTGTACTTCTGTGATTGGAAGGGACAATTAGCAATCAGATCCCAGATATCCAATAGTCAGAGGACAGAGTCCTTTAAGTCCACCCTAGTTCTCACAGCTTTGTGCAAACTGTGCGAGGAACACATGCACAACTACCTGTTAGCGGCTGGGGGAGGTGGATAGATTGCTGCTACTGTGCTAAGATCTGAAATTGTCGAAAATTAACCACAGTTACCTCTCCAAGTCTTCCCCTGGAAGTTGCAAGCCTTCAACAAACTCTGGAGTTCCAAAATAGTTACATCAGGCAGATTCTTCCAGCTCAATTACTGCCCAAGTGGAGAGACAGATTCCTGGTGCTTCCTACTCCACCATCTACCCAGAATCCTCTCCTGAATAACAGCAGTTTCGATTTTTCCTTTCTAATATCTATAATTTATATTTAGCTTTCTTTTATTATTGAAATGACTTGGACCAATGTTAAACAGATGTGGAAATAACTGATAATCGTGTGTTCATGGTTTTAAAAGGATCGTGTATACCATTAAGCATAGTGTTTCCTACAGATTTGGAATAGACAACTTTATTAAGTTAAAGAAGTTTACTTCTATTGCTATCTTGCTATTTGTTTGAATATTATAAAATGATTTTCCCATCTACTGAGATGATCTTAGAATTTTTCTCCTTTAATCTGCTAATCAATTACACTATTAGATATTCCAATTTGAAACTATACTTGAAATCCTCAGATAAACTTAACTTGGTCATGATGCATTATTATTATTATTGTTGTTATTCAGCGTTAGATTTGATTCACTAATATTTCGCTTAGAATTTTTGAGGAGCGCCTGGGTAGCTTAGTTGGTTAAGCCACCGATTTCAGTTCAGGTCATGATCTCACAGTTCATGGGTTCGAGCCCTGCGTTTGTGCTCTGTGCTGACAGCTCAGAGCCTGAAGCCTGCTTCAGATTCCGTATCTGTATCTCCCTCTCTCTCTCTCTCTCTCTCTCTCTCTGCCCCTTCTTGCGCTCTCTCTCTCTCTCAAAAAAAAACATTAAAAAAAATTTTTTAAAGAATTTTTACATCAGTAATCATAACTACAGTTGGCCTTGTAATTTTCATTTGTCATACAGTCCTTATTAGATTTTGCTGTCAAGATTTCACTAAGTTAATAAAATAAGTTGGGAAGCTTTTCATCTATTCTCCGGAAGAGTTTAATAATACTGAATTTATCTATTTCCTTGAATATTTAGTAGAAGAATTTGCCTATGTAGCCATGTGGATTTGGTCTTTCCTTAGAGGGACATTTTCAATTGCTGACTCAAGTTATTTAACAGTTATAGTTTCATTCAGGGCCTCTTTTTATTTTTTGATATATTTTTAAGGAAATATACATTTAAAATTTTGGCATGAAATTATTTGTAGTATACTCCCATATTTTTCTAATCTTTGAATTGTCTTTAGTTTTGCCCTATTTTTCATTCGTAATGTTTATTTGTATTTTTTCTTTTTCCTGATGCATTTCACCAGTGGTTTGCCTGGTTTTTTATTCTTTTAGAAGTTAACCTTTGGCTTTATTATCACTATTGTATTTTTTATTATTCTTTCATTAATCTCTTTATTTTTCTTCTATTTTCTTTAGGACTAGTTGTTCTTTTGTAACTTATGTTTTAGGTATAGATCATTCAGCTTTTCTTCTTTCTCAGTATAAGCATTTTCTTACTTCCTAAGTACTAATTTCCTACTAGCTTTGATGTGTGGTATTTCTATTATTTATTCAGTCCTAATGGATGTTGAAACAGCAGGGCCCATGAGACGAAATTAGAATAGAAATTCGTTTATTTGCTGTTCATTCAAACCCACTTTGAGAGCTAGTTTTTCTCCATACCCTTGAAAGAAAATTAGGAAAAACCAGAGTCTTCCTGGCATCTCTCAATAAAAAATCGTGTGGTTAGTTTCAGCCACTAGACAAACAGAAAGCCTCAGTTTAGCAGTTAAGTCGACTGTGATATTAAAATTAAGATTTCTACACTCATTCAAACCTAAATGTCTTCCTCTACCAGAGCTCATATCTGCCTCAGATGAGTTGTGTGCCGTGAAAAAAGTGGGGATGACTGCTTGTTTCATAAGAATTATGCCTCTGCCTTCTGCCCCTACTTACTAAGCTGCTTCTGACTTTTTCAGGATTGATCCTGGGAAAAGGAGATAAAGTAAGGAACAGCAAAGGTCTTACTTAACTGCCATGAAATTGCATAGGCTCTCCTTAAACATCTTCCTCTCACAGGATGCTTTTCTCTGTTCTTCAGTCACTGCTTTACCCCTAGGCACAGGCTATCCAGGGCCCCAAATAGGGTCATCTTGAAGTCTCTGCTGGCTTCCTCTCACCCAAGACCTACCACTGCTCCAGGGGAAATGTGTATCTTTTTGTCATCTTTTGTAAGGTGGCCCCCCAATGCCTCAACTTTTCTTATTCAACTTCAGGGCAGTTAGCCAACCACAGTACTTGTCCTTCAGATTTCTAAGGTTTGAGGCAAATGCCCCCCCCCTCCCATGTCCCACATATTCCAGGGGATGCATATTAAACTTTGCAAGTGATTCCTCTGAATCACTTTTGTTTTTCTTGAAGTGTGGGACTTAGTACTGCAATAGCCTTATCAATCTCTTTCTCTAATCTCCCATTCCCTTCTTCCAATTCTTCTCATCCAACCCTTTTGTATCGTCAATGTAGATGAAGAGTTAGGATCATAAAATCTATGTTGGTGAATTTCTTTGGAAGTATTATATGGAAGACTATCTTACATTAATATGTGGGGTTTGTCTTAGTATGGCTTCAGCTGAAAGAGCCTAAAAACATGTTTTAAATTCTGCTGTACAATTATTTTCTAATTTCCACGATGATTTTTTTCTTTACCTCTAAGTTATTTAGAAGTGTTTTTAAATTTCCAAATATATAACCTTAAAAAAATATTTTTTAAATGTTGACTCATAACAATTCATGGGATCAGAGAATGTGATCTGTATGAAGCAGATTGCTGGAAAGCTGTTGAGACTTGCTTGATAACACATTCATGGCCAATTTTTATGTGTGTTCCCTATGTGCTTGTGAAGATGTTTATTCTCTAACAGTAGAATGGAATATTCTATATATGTCTATTAGATGAAGACTGTTAATTGTGTGGCTTGATTCTACTTTTCTTCTTAGTTTTCAATTATTGTGAATAATATTAAAAATTCCTACCATGTTTGTGGATTTATCAATTACCCCTTGAAATTCTGACAACTTTCATATATTTGGGACTGTTAAGAGGTGATGATACATTGAAAACTTTTTACCTCTTTGGCAAACTAAGATTTTTATCATTTATGTGGTTAATTTCTTTATATTTAATGCATTTTACATTAAAGCTTGCTTTGTCTGATATTAATATTCTTAGCTACTTTAACTCTTTTTCTCTACTATTTCTCTATTATATCTGGTTTAATATAGGCAAAGTCCCAACCTTGCCTTTATTTTGTTAAGTGTATATCTTATAAGTGACATGTAGATAGATGTAGTTTATATCTTATAAGTGACATGTAGCTGGATTTAGTTTTTATCCAATCTGAGTGCCACTTTTACCAAAAATTTTAATCTGTTTAAGACATTATCACTTTTACTGAAATGCAAGAATTTTTCCTATTTTGTGTTATTAATTGTGCTTTTGCTTTTTTCCCCTCCTTTCCTGCCTTGTATTGGATTAATTGAACTTTATTACCCACATTTTTATTAAGAACTTATGTATTCCTTTACTATTCCATTACATATACTCTGACAACGTGAATACTCCGGTCAGTAAAATTGATCAATATCTCTTCTCTTTATCTCAACATCTTAAAGTCTTCCACTGTTATCATATTTTTAAGTTATATCTGTCCAGTGTTTTAATTTTCCTTTATTTTTTATATATCCAAATTACATCATCAGTTATAATTTTATACAGTCAATGGTTATTTGTTCATTTTGTTAGGCTTAATCATTCTTACATTTCAGATTTTTTTTTTTTTAGTTCAAAATCCTTAAAAAAGGCCTGTAGTGAGAGTCCATAGGTGTTTTGTTTTGTCTGAAAATATTCTTGTTTTGCTCATTATGGTTAGGCTGACTATAAAATTCTAGGTTGATAGTTATTTTCTTTGCACTTTGAAGTTACTATCCCAGTGTCTTCTGGCTTTCTTGTTACTATTAACTGCTATCAGTTAACTGTTATCAAACTGTCATTCTATTTTAGACAGGTAATCTGTCTTTTCTAATGGCTGCTTCCAAGATTCTTTGTTGCTTCTGTTATTTTACTACAATGTTCTAACTACTGATCTTTTTCTTTGTATTGCACTTAATTCCTTATGATTCCTGACTGATTCTGAATTTTCAACTATCATTTCTTTCAATATTTTTTCCTCTCAGCCTTTCTATTCATTACTTGTGAAAATTCAATTCTAGCCTGCATTTCTTTTAACTTTTCTTTTGTATTTTCCATTGACGTGACTTTCTACTCTGCATTTGGAGTCACTTCTTTAGATATTTCAGTTCATGAATTCTCTATTAGGGTGTGTTTAATCTGCTGTTTAATTTACCATAGAGTTTGAAATATCAATAATAAAATTTTCATTTCCAGAAGCTCTGGTTCTTTTAACAAATCTATTTGCTGTTTTCTGACAGTGTCTTTTTTTTTTTTCTCATGTTTTCAGTTCCACTTCCAAAAATATCAGTAAATATTTTAATCACACATACACAAAAACACTTGTATCTAATACTTCTGTTAACTGAACTTACTAAGAGTCTATTTCTGTTGCATGTTTTCCTTCCTGGCTTTTGTTCATGGTGGCTTGTTTTGTGCATGTTTTGCAGTTTGGGGATTGTAAATTGTTTGGGATTTATCTCTGAGAACTTTGAGGGACATTTATTTATTTATTTATTTATTTAAGCTTATTCATTTATTTTAAGAGAGAGAGAGCAAGTAGGGGATAGGAAGATAAACAGGGAGAGAGAGTCCCAAGCAGGCTCCATGCTGTCAGCACAGAGCTGGACACGGGGCTTGATCTCGTGAATGGTGAAATCTTGACCTGAGTCGAGATCAAGAGTCAGATGCTCAACTGACTGAGCCACCCAGGCGCCCTGAGAAATCTTTGTTTTAACAAATCTTTGTTTTCCTTTAGAGAGCATGAGCTTGCTTCTTTTTACCAGCCTGGATGCAATTAACCTGGCACTACATTATTACCTTGGCTTGGAGTTTCCTAGATCATACAGGTTATATGAATTCAAATCCTAAATCCATTTGAGGGCACGGCGGTGGTGTCAAAATATCAAAGGAAATTCACACACACGCACACCCTGTTGGAAGAGCCGATGCCAAGACAGACAAGTCACTTTTCTTCATCTTCCCCCATTTCTGCTGTCCAGATTTTCTTCTACCCAGTATTTCACTGACAGAGTGGCCTTTCAGGGCATCTGATTTCAAATGAGGGTCTCAGTTACAATTTGTGACCTTGTAAGAAGTTAAGATCATGTCTTCTGTCCCCATAGGACAGATAAAACTCAGACCTTTTCTGTAACTGAGATGGGCAAATGCCTCCAGGACAGCAGTGGCATAAGTGTCAGCTTCAAAAGCTGGTTTCCAGGGGCGCCTGGGTGGCTTGGTGGTTGAGCGTCAGACTTTAGCTCAGGTCAGGATCTCACAGTTCATGAGTTTGAGCCCCACGTTGGGCTCTGTGCTGACAGCTCAGAGCCTGGAGCCTGTTTCAGATTCTGTGTCTCCCTCTCTCTGCCCCTTCCCCGCTCATGCTCTGTCTCTCAAAAATGAATAAACGTTAAAAATTAAAAAAAAAAAAGCTGGTTTTCAGTTTCCTCCTTATTTTTGGCCTCTGAGTATTCTACATTTTTTTTCTGCTCAGCCAGCAATGCATTTTGAGTATTTTTATAAAAGTATTTCAATCTGCAGGTCTTGGTGTTTTGTTACAGGATTTTTAGGCTTATTATATGACATGAGATATGAAATATTACAGGAAACAAACTCAAAAGTTTTAACTTTTCAAATCTAAAAATATCTCCTGTGAAATAACATTTATATACACCTATCATATTGGAATGAGAATGAGGAATCATGTTCTAGTCCTGACTTTGCTATTTGCAACCTTGGGGAAAATATGCTAATGTTTCTCAAACTATCTTATTATCTTTAAACATTTTCTTTTTTTAAGTTTTTTTTTAAATAATCTCTATGCACAACATGGGGCTCAAACTCATGACCCCAAGATCTAGAGTAGCATGCTTTTCCAACTGAGCCAGCCAGGTGCCCTTCAAATTACCTTATTATCTTCAAATTAGAACATTGGATCAAGGGATCTCTGAGATTTCCTCAAGTTTTAATGTTAAATGAGTCTATGAAGTAAAAATGGCATTGGTGAAGACTCAAGATGTAACAATACTCATTATATTCCTAGTACTGCCATTTACTACGGATCTTTCACTACACTTGGTCAAGTCTTAAATTGTCCTTCTGTTGACTCAGGTCTTTAGTTGTTTGTTTGTTTGTTTGTTTTTCAATTGCAGTTACCACCCCCCCCACACACACGCACAAAATTTACCTTCTTAATCATTTTTAACTTTACAGTTCAGTAATGTTAGGTATATAAATACTGTTGAATAACTGTTGAAACTTCAGGGTGTAGATCATTTATTGGTAAAGAACATATCTATTTCTACCATGCCTAGATGAGTAAGAACAAGAAATTACTCATCTCTTCTCCCTTTCTTTCCCTTGATACAGTGGCTGGAACATTATATCAAGAGAGAAATGCTACAACTTAAAATCATCTAACTAAGAATTTCTTATTCAAAGTTTTCATATTGCTATGGCCTGAATGTTGGTGTCCCCTCAAAATTCATATGCTGAAATCCTAATGCCCAATGTGATGTTGCACACATATGTGGAGTATTCATGAATAGGATTCGTGCCCTTAAAAAAAGAGATACCACAGAGTTCTCTGGCCCCTTCCACCATATGAAGATATATCAAGAAGTTGCCAGCTATGAACCAGGAAAAGGGGCCTCACCAGAACACAACCATGCTCACTCATGCCTTCATCTTGGATTTCCCAGCCTCCAGAACTGTGAGAAATAAATTCCTGTTGTTTATCAGATATCCAGACTGTGGTATTGTTACAGCAGCACAAATGGACTGAAACACCTATTTTTTTCTTGAGCCCTTCTGATTAATTAACTCACAATTTTGGAGGTTTATGAACCACATATAGATATATGTTCGAATTTTGCAGTGTAAGCATAAAGAAAGACTTTTTGGTAAAATATTAGAAGGTTTAATCATCTTTCTCAAGGGCCTCTTTGATATCGAAGTAATATTCTTTTGAAATGTCTTTGTTATCGTCATCTGTGCTTCTTCTCTTTTTGTTGTTTTTGTTTTTGTTTTTTAATATTTATTTATTTCTGAGACAGAGAGAGACTGAGCATGAGTGGGGGAGGGGCAGAGAGAAAGGGAGACACAGAATCAGAAGCAGGCTCCAGGCTCTGAGCTATCCAGCACAGAGCCCAACGCAGGGCTCGAACCCACAGACCGCGAGATCATGACCCGAGCTGAAGTTGGACGCTCAACCGACTGAGCCACCCAGGCGCCCCCTCTTTTTGTTTTAATAGGCTTAATTTTGCTAGATCCTTTTTTATTTTTTATATTGGCTTCAGGAATTCCCAAGTATTTCCCAAGACTTTGAATTTCACTTTGCAGTGATTAGTATTACAGTGTTAGATGTTTATAACACCAGTACCTAGACAAGGACGTCATTGCAATGGCCTCAGACAACAGCTATTGTTACCTGGGAGAAGGGATGTTTAAGGATATCTTATTTTGTGAAGCATCTAATTCACTAAAACATATTTAAAAAAATTTTTGTTTTGATGTTTATTTATTTTTGAGAGAGACAGAGACAGAATGCGAGTGGGTTGGGGCAGACAGAGAGGGAGGCACAGAATCTGAAGCAGGCTGCAGGCTCCAAGCTGTCAGCACAGAGCCTGACGCGGGGCTCGAACTCATGAGCTGTGAGATCATGACCTGAGCTGAAGTCGGACGCTCAACTGACTGAGCCACCCAGGCGCCCCATTAAAACATATTTTTATGTCATGATTTTTTCTGCTTCACTATGCATTACAAACATGGTGGTGAGGTTAAAAAATAAATACTCAGAAACTGAAGACCCCTCTTCCTTTGTTAGTCACAAGAATATTCCTTCAACCAGATGATCTCTTTCATTAAAATAAAAATTTAGGGGTGCCTGAGTGGCTCAGTGGGTTGAGCATCTGACTTTGGCTCAGGTCATGATCTCACCGTTCATGAGTTTGAGCTTCGTATTAAGCTCTGAGCTGACTCAGAGCCTGGAGCCTGCTTTGGATTCTGTATCTCCCTCTCTCTCTGCCCCTACCCCACTCACACTCTCTCTGTCTCTATCAAAAATAAATAAATATTAAATATTTTTAAAAAATAATAAATAAAATAAAAATTCTGGGGCACCTAGATGGCTCAGTCAGTTAAGCGTCTGACTCTTGATCTCAGCTTAGGTCTTGACCTCAGAGTTGTGAGTTTAGGCCCTGCACTGGGCTCCATGCTGCGTGTGGAGCCTACTTAAAAAAATAAATAAATAAAAAATAAAAAATTTACTTCTGGTTTTGTCTTACCACTTGATTTTTAAAGATCAAGATCTTAAATTAGTAGACTTCTGGAAGAGTAAGTATTACACAACTAGTTATTTCAGTTGGGGAATACATCAAACTTCTCTGGTAGTTGTAAAAAGAAAAAGTAAGCTTGGTTGAAATTTCCAATCGCCATTGATTTTAGAAACAATTTTGAAAAGAGTTTAAGTATAACAGATGTATTTCATCAGTTCCAAGAAGCAAATTTTTTTCCTATGTTTAAAAATTTCTAGGGAGCACCTGGGTGGCTCAGTTGGTTGAGCGTCCGACTTCAGTTTAGGTCATGATCTCACAGCCTGTGGGTTCGAACCCTGCATTGGGCTCTGTGCTGACAGCTCAGAGCCTGGAACCTGCTTTGGATTCTGTGTCTCCCTCTGTCTCTGCCCCTCCCCTGCTCACACTCTGTCTCTCTCTCCCTCAAAAATAAACATTAAAAAAAAAAAAAGATTTCCAGTATCAGGATGCATGTTAAAAATTAAGAGTTACAATTTATATAAAGAGCAGTTTTTCTTTTTTTTGGCTGTACCTAAATAATATGCCTTACAGTCCATGGTGTTTGAAATTAGAATGTAGTCTAAAATTCTAATCTAATAGATTAGAATAAATCTAATAGCTATACTACCAAAATATTAAAATTAGCCAAAATACTAAAATGAAGCAATGCTTATGCAGAATCATGCAACGTTCAAGAGGATGCATTCCATCAATAACATTAATAGCAATCCACACATTCCTTCCTATGACCAAGTACTTGCTATCATAGGTGAGGACACTGAAGCAATGAGGTTAAATGACATAACCTCTCCAGATGTGTGAGGGCCAACATCTCACACACAGTGGATGAATTAGATGTTTTTCTTAGATATGAGGTTTCTGCCTGTTGGTAAACAGAAACAAGTGCTATTCTAGATGAAGGGTTTTATGAAAACATACTGCTAATTATTTGTATCTCTCAAAGAATAGTTATCTATTGCAAAGCAAACAGCCATACAGCTTTCCTCATTTAAACCCTTTGGTAGGCAGAATAATGAGCCCCCCAAAATGTTCACATCCTAATCTTGGAACCCATGAATATATTACTTTACCTGGCAAAGGAATTTGCTGATGTAATCGAGGGTACAGTCCTTCAAATGGGAAGATTATCCTGGATTATTCCGGTAGCCCCAATCTTGTAAGAGCTCTTAGGATCTAAGTATTTTACCCAGGATGTGACTATGGAAGGATCAGAGAGATGCAACAGCTCTGGCTTTGAAGATAGAAGGCAGGTGGCAGGAATGTGTAGAAAGGCAAAGAAAGGGATTCTGCTGGAGAGCCTCCAGGAAAGATGCAATCCAGCTGATTCCTCGATTTTAGCCTCAAGACACCCCAGTTAGACTTCTGACTTACAGAAGTGTACCATAATAAATTTGTCTTGTCCCCAATCCTTCTGGGCTGTTTTAAGCCACTAAAATTTGTGGTATAAATAAGCCGTATCCCTTAACTTGTGAGTAGCGTGCTGCTCTGATGATGCTTTTACAAACACAGCCCGAAAGTCGGCCTAGTGTTTTTCCATAATGTGTCACACAAACCACTATAACTAGACGGTACACGTAAAAACACTTTACCTTTTCATAGTATTTTTTAACCTTTGTCTTCTACTTCTGGCATGTGTTGCTGGTTTTGCACTCAGGTTACTCAGGACTGTATTTTATTTACTGTGTGACCCAAGAAAACGCGCTGAATGTACTCAGCCTCCCGTGGGTGCCGTGAAGCGTCAGCATCCGGGTGGATGATCCACCCGGCTGAGACAGCACTCCAGGAGGGAATCACTCGCCACCTCAGGTTCCAAGGCGTGTGCATACACAGGGAAGCACCAAACATAAACCAGCGGGCCACGATCGCGGAGCTGGTCTCCCGCTATAGATCTGCCCTTAAAAGACCACGGTAGGTGTTAGCCCACATCTGTCTTCCGGCTTCCTTGTATCCCGCAAGCTCCGCGCGGAGAAGGAAAGCCATCTTAAATTTCGCGATAATTGCAACTGTAGCGAACCTTTCACCGGCTTCCCGGAGCAAAGATGGCAGGCAGATTGCTCCGCCCTTGTGAACCAAGATTTTCTTATCGCGAGATCCCAATGACAGTTCAGGAGCCTGATCTCGCGGGATTTTCCGATTTAGGGTTGGAAATTGCTGGGGAAAGTAGAGACAGGGAGGGCCAACTGTGAGAGGGAGCGTGAGGGGTCCACTTGCTGGCTTGCTGTTCCCCCCTCCCCCACTGGCCGAATTCGAGACGACTAGGTGAGCGCCGCCTTGCCAGCCAACACAGCGCCCTCCGGTTCTGCCGCTGCCTCGGACGCCGCCATCCCTTCTCTCTAGGGCCCCACTTGTGCTCCCTTTTGTCCCGCGGCGTCGCACTTCAGGGGGGCGATGTACGGAGGGCTGCAGGAAGTGGTCTTCCCGCCTGCCGCCTCCTCGGGGTCCTCTGCCTCCTGTTGGGTGTTCTGCGCAACCAGGCCGCCCAGCCCCTCCCCTTGGCCAGATGGATGCCTCTGCCCCCAAGCCTCGCGCGGAAGCCGCCGGCAAAGGTACAACAAGCTCCGAGCTCACCTCTCCGCCCAGAAACCTGTCTTTATTGCGCCGGGTTGGACCCATTCCTGCCAGTTCTCTTGGGGTTGGGGTTTTACCCGTGGCTCTTCTGAGTGGCTCCTGGAGTCTGGGACCAGTTCTTTGGGACTTGGTGTTGAGAACCTGGACTCTGGAGTCAGACTGGATCTAGTGCTGGCTCTGACAGTTACTGAGAAACTTTGGGCAGTTTCCTCATCTGTAAAATTGAGATCATTGCTGAGTTCTTGTGATTACTAAATAAGATGGTGTATGCAAAGCACTTAACGTGACCCAGCTCTGGCCCATAGTAAGCACTCAATAAATATATGGTATGTTTATTCTTTATCCTTATATGCCCCAGTTCTTAGCGAATGGTAGAAATTTGTGACGTAGGTGACTAAAGGTTGAGATACTCAGTTCACTTTATTTCACAAAGAGCTTAATATATGATGTACTGAGTAAGAGCCTTACGGTCAACCTTTAACGGGCCATCAAGAGAGAGTTTAAAGAGGGTGTGGTTATCTGCTACAGGTCAAAAGGGATGCCTTCTTGCCCCCCAAATTAATAGCTTTCATTATTAAAAGTGATACAGTAAAAGCTATCAGATACTGAATGCTGTGCCCAGCAATATGCTGATTGTTTATCTACATGCTTTCCTTTGAGGAAGATATCGATCTTATTAAATAGATGAAGAATTCAGAGCAGAAGTTTAGAGGTCTATACAACAAGCCTCAACTCTGAATGCTGGGAATTGATGACGCTATAACTCAGGGATCACAAATATAAGCGTTCATAGAAGCCTGGCAGATGAACTAAGTAATGAAGCTGCTGAATGGAGCTTGTAGGGACTGGGATGCTCATCTCTCAGTTAAAAGGGGCAGGGACCATTCAGTTCCAGGGACTTGTTCGTCCATGTGTGAATGGTACCGGTGGTAGCTACAGGGTTAGATTGCTTGGTTCAAATCCAGGATCTGCCAGCTTTTAGCTGTGTAACCATTGGCAAGCTGGTTAGCCTTTATCTGTTTCACCATTTGTAAGATGAAACTAACAATATTACTTACATGAACTAATGAAAGGGTGGTGGTGAGGCTTAAATGAACTACTGCATCTAAAGCACATGCCTGGCACACATCAGTCTTCACATGTTAGCTATATGTATTTGTTAATTCTATAAGTGTTTGAGATTCAAACATTGTTCTAGGTGCCCAGGATATAGCAGTGAACAAAGTTAAGTCCTTGCTCTAGGGAACGAAGTTGAGATAAACAACAAACATTTCATATTTTTCTCTGAAAATGGAATTAAGCAGGGTAAAGTAAGAGTGGTGGTGAGTGTTAGGTTCAGTGGTCAGAAAAAGCACCTCTTAGGAGATGTCATTTGAGCAGAGACCTGAATGAAGTGAATGAGTCAGTCATTTGTATTTTGGGAGAGTGCAGGTGGAAGGAACAGAAAGAATGCTCTGGGGCCCTGAGGTGGGAGCATGCTTGCCATGGTTGAGGAACAGCGAGGAGGCCAGTTTGGAATGAAGGACAGGAGGAAACGAAGTTAAAGATGACTCTCCAATCCAACAGTAAATCCTCCCAGTTTAAACTATTTGTTTTAGAGTTTGATACAGAGAGATTCCAGCCTTCCCTCAAACTAACCAGGCACATTTGTTTATGTGTTTTCTGTCCCTGCTTTTGTGTTACAAGGGTAGGAGACAGTATAGTCTGCAAAACTAAAATAACTAATAGCTAAAATCTGACTCTTTACAGAAAAAGTTTGCCAACAGTTGTTTTAGAGAGGTGGTAGCATGATGAAGGAAAGTGATATATTTTGAGGTAGAACCAGCAGAACTTTCTGAGGTGTGAATGTAGGGAGTAATATAAAAAGAGGAATAAGGACTGGCTGAATGTTTTCTACCATGACAAGTTGGCTAGGTGATGATGCCATTTAACGAGATTAGGAAAGACTAGTTCTGAGTAAGGTTTAATCATTATTTTTGACATTGGTTTTTTTCATTTTATACCTATTGTGTGGTACAGTATTTGGCAGATAATTGATATTAAAACATACATTGAATAGTACACACATTAATGACTTAAGCCTAAAAATTAGAAAGCATTTTCTGGATAGGCAAACAAATCATGTGAAACAGAAATGTGTTAAGAATTGCTATAGGGGTTAATAGAGGTTTGAAGGCTCAAACAGTACTGTTATGAAAATAGAGCCCACAGATCTATCTGTTAGCCCTCTACGGTGGATCCAGGTTTTAGTTTCACGTTAAACTATGTTTTTAGAATTGTGTGACAATTCTCAAATTGTGTGGATCCAGAGATCAGAGTAGGAGAACAGATTTTCCTTGGTGTACTTCTGATTGTTATGTAAAACAACCTTACTAAAGTTGGTAGGAATAATGACTTTACTTTTGAGGAACAATCAATGAGGAATAGCTTAGTGAGCTATTCATGCTTAAGACAGTATAGATATACGAGTCATATTATAATCATGAATGTCATAAAAACCTAACAAGAAATCATTGGAAAGACCCTAAGAAACTACCAATAATCGTCTGATTTGAGTGGGGTACTTGGGTGGCTCAGTCAGTTAAGCATCCAACTCCTTGATCTCAGCTCAGGTCTTAATTCTGCAATTAAGATGGTAAATTCAAGCCTGGCATTAGTCTCCACACTGGGTGTGAGGCCTACTTAAGAAAAAAAAAAAATTCCTATTATTCATACACTTGTAGCCATATGATTCCTCTGGAGTTCTTGTTACAAGAAATTCCATTTAGAAAATTATTTTTACTTTATTTCCTCTATTCATGTCTTTTAATTATACTAGCTGTATGCTCTAAAGATATTCCCCTCCCTAGTCATAGTGCTGTATTTTCTGAATAGAAAATAAAACAGAAAGCTGTACAATTAAGGATGGGATAAATACACATATAGAAAAGGGTCAGAATTTTCAAACAGTAATAGAATCTTAGCAGAAAGAGATCTTAGAATTCATCTCTTTTTTGAGAACTGGAACCCTTCAAAACCTAGAAGGGAAGAAAGCTGTGACAAAGCTGGCACACATAACTTTGTAGTTGAACTGGAGATTGCCTTGGTTAATTGTATACAATTTCAAGCAATGGTTTAGAAGCAGCAATAATAAGAAGAAACAGCCGTCTCCAGAGAAAGGCGATGGGATAACTAAAAAAGCAGACACAAGAATCACAAAAGTGTTGCTGTCTAGAGGATTTTAGCTTACTCATTATCAAGTCCCGTTTACTATTAGTCTATCATATCATGAATTATATATATAATGTTCATGAATCATCATGAATATCTCAGTCAGTGGTTCTCAACCATGGCTGTGAATCAGAATCAGCCTTTGAATTCAACAATATCTGCCAAAGTAATAAAACCAGATGCCCATGACCCATATCCGCTAAACCACTGTGGTTTAGTGTTCAAGCATGTTTGAGGAGATTATGACACACAGCCAGGGTGAGAACAACTGGAAATAAATTATATACCCTTTATTCTGATTATTATAGGAGAATATCTGATAATATATTTTAGGAAGATATCTATATGTGTTACAACTTATCTTGTTTCAGTAATTTGGAAAGGGTATTTGTGTGAGTTACATTTTTTTTTTCTCATAGCAGTGGTTAAATGGGGGGTTACTTTATAAGTTATATTTGAAAATTTTATTTTCTTCTGTATTATTACAGACATATGGCATCCAGGAGAAAGATGTCTTGCCCCTTCTCCAGATAATGAGACACTTTGTGAAGCAAGCATAAAATCTGTCACAGTGGATGAAAATGGGAAATCATTTGCAATCATCTTATATTCAGATTTTCAAGAAAGGAAAGTACCTCTTAAAAGAATTCATGAAGTTAAATCTGTTAAAGATTGCTCCAGGAATTTTATATTTGATGATGAAGATTTGGAAAAACCTTATTTCCCAGACCGAAAATTTCCATCATCTGCCGTTGCTTTTCCATTATCTGAAGACGGAGACTCTATTCCTTATACTATTAACAGGTATTTGAGAGACTACCAAAGGGAAGGAGCCCAGTTTCTCTATGCACACTTCATCCAAGGAAAAGGATGTATTCTTGGTGATGACATGGGACTTGGGAAAACAGTACAGGTATTTTTTAAAATTACTTTATAATTAAAATTCATTAAAGTCATTTTCATGAGTAGATACCATATACAATTCTTTATTTGTACTCCCAAGTCTTATAATAGCTATTTTGTGTGTGCCTATGTTTCTCACACACTGAACAGGAAAATTCTCAAAGTTAGGATGGTGTTTAGTCATTATTTTATCCTCAGTACTTATTTAGTATCTATGAAATACATTATTGAAAATAATGATTTGGTATAACTTGACTTGATTTTACCTTTGGTAATAGTGGTACTAAGATATCAGCTTATATTTAAAATAATTGAACTTTCTTAGCAATGCTGTATGGAAAGAAGGTATTCTGACATTTGTTAAGTTACTAGCATAATTAAGTTGATTTTCTGCAGGACTTTTATGTATATTGTTTAGAGTTTATCATATCAGAAGTTTCTTGATCTGGGATCCTGGACCACTAGGAGTTCTATTGGTGGACTTCAGAGAGGCTTCCTATTTCCCCATAATATGTGCCAGAATTTGTAAACTTCTATACTTTTCTTTTTTTTAATTAAAAAAAATTTTTTTGTTTTTTTTTTAATGTTTGTTCATTTTTGAGAGACAGAGAGACAGAGCAGGAGCAGGGGAGGGGCAGAGAGAGAGGGAGACACAGAATCTGAAGCAGCTCCAGGCTCTGAGCTGTCAGCACAGTCTGACCTGGGGCCTGAACTCACGAGCCATGAGATCATGACCTGAGCTGAAGTTGGATGCCCAACTGACTGAGCCACCCAGGAACCCCTCTTTTATTATTTTTTTTAAGTTCATTTATTTTTTTTGAGAGAGGGTGTGAGCAGGGAAAGGGCAGAGAGAGGATCTCAAGCAGGCTCCGTGCTGCCAGCGTGGAGCCTCACACGGGGCTCAAACTCACAAGCCATGACATGACCTGAGCCGAAACCAAGAGTCAGACGCTCAACTGACTGAGCCCCCCAGGCGCCCCTACAGATGTACTTTTCTTCAGAGGGGATATATGCTAGTTATCTATTGCTGTGTAACAAGTTACTCCAAAATTTAGCAGCGTACAGCAGTACACTTTGATCATTACTTTCTGTGGGTCAGGAATTCAGGTATAGGTTAGCTGGGTCCTCTGGCTCCACCTCTCAGAAGGCAGCAGTCACCTCAAGGTTGGATTAGGGAGGATTCCCTTCCTGGCCACATGGTTGTTGGCAGGATTCGGTTCACTGTGAGCTATTTATTGGTGAAGGCTTCCCTTGGTTCCTTACTACATGGGCCTCTTTATAGAGTTTCTTATAACATGGCAGCATGCTTCATCAGGGAGAGCTAGAGGGTAAGAGAGAGCACTTACCCTCTTTTGTGGTCTTTTGTAACCTAATCACACAAGAGATAGCCCTTCACTTTTGCCAAATTTGCTTTTTTATTTTTTATTTTATTTTTTTAATGTTTATTTATTTTTGAGAGAGACAGAGATAGAATGTGAGTGGGTTAGGGGCAGAGAGAGAGGGAGACACAGAATCTGAAGCAGGCCCCAGGCTCTGAGCTGTCAGCACAGAGCCCGACGTGGGGCTCGAACTCACAAGCTGTGAGATCATGACCTGAGTTGAAGTCGGTCGCTCAACCCACTGAGCCACCCAGGCGCCCCTGCTTCTTTATTTTTTTATATTTATTTATTTTTGAGAGAGTGCAAGAGCGGGTGCACATGTAAGGAGGGGAGAGGCAGGGGAGAGCATCCCAAGCAGCCCCAACTTGGGGCTAGATCTCAAGAACCATGAGATCATGACCTGAGCTGAAATCAAGAGTCAGGCACTTAACCTACTGAGCTACCCAGGAACCCTGCCATATTTGCTTCTTTAGAAGCAAGTGCTAAGTTCAGCTCTTACTCAAGGGGGGAGATTAACAAGGCTGTGGATACCAACAGTTGGGGATTATTGGGAGCCCTGTCAGAAGCTGCTTTTCACAAAGGTTTGTGATCCAAAAAGATTAGAGTTCTGAAGCTAGACTTTATACTATACAATCACTCTGGATTTTCAGGGTTGTTTGTCTCGTTTGTGATTAAATCCTTCCATGTTTCCTTCCTTATAATTGAATTTAAGCTATTTTATTCTTCGTGACACTTCCATTGTTAGTGGAACTCAAAGGTAAGTGAACAACTAATTTTAACATTTAAAAATAGTCTAATACAGGGGCGCCTGGGTGGCGCAGTCGGTTAGGCGTCCGACTTCAGCCAGGTCACGATCTCGCGCTCCATTAGTTCGAGCCCCGCGTCAGGCTCTGGGCTGATGGCTCAGAGCCTGGAGCCTGTTTCCGATTCTGTGTCTCCCTCTCTCTCTGCCCCTCCCCCGTTCATGCTCTGTCTCTCTCTGTCCCAAAAATAAGTAAAAACATTGAAAAAAAATAAAAAAAAAAATAGTCTAATACAATTATGTATAAAGCTCTGATGTAAAAAGTTAGAGTAAAATTAAGTCCTTCAATAATTGTAGTGTATTACCATTAGCCATACTGTTTGTCCCTTTCAGCCCAGGCAATGCATACAGTTCTAGGCTTGCACGTTGAAGGTGCTAAATAATTGCTTGTGGAATAAGCAAATTTACTTTCTCAGGAGAATAGGTGGCAAGAATAAAGAAAGGAGCTTTTAGGAAACTATCATCTGTGACCAGGGTATATAGATGAATACCAGAGGAAAATAGATGATAAAGTCCCTCTGTGAGTATCTTTACATATACTTTATTGTTTTTGCCCACGGTGGAAAGTCCTTTCCAGCATTTCTTTGACTACCCATTGCCTGAGTATCTGCAAAATCAGAAACACGAGTGTGCTACAAAAAGTGACTGTTTTGGGGAGTATCTGGAAATCTCCTCCCACTAAAACTACTAAATACAATTCAAATTCTTTTGCATGTTTTAAGCTCAAATTTGTCTTTCATCTCTGAAGTCCATGTTATAAAGAAATTCCCCTTTTTTTATGATATATATTTTAAAAGTGATTTTACTGTACAGTTTTCTGTTACCTGATACACCAAAATCATTGAAAGGCTTTGAATTGTGTTACAAATGTGCTGTGAAAAGCTTGAGGGCTTATCTTCTGAAGATTAGGACATAGTTTCTATACTAGTTTTGATACTTCACTGGATTTTTTCATCCTTGGAGAATAACATCTCTGGTTATTATTCTTGTCACTCAGGTAATAATTTCTGCATAAATAGGGGTGCCTGGGTGGCTCAGTCGGTTAAGGTCATGATCTCACGGTTCATGGGTTTGAGCCCCATCTCAGCCTCTGTGCGACAACTTAGAGCCTGCAGCCTGTTTCGGATTCTGTGTCTCCTTCTCTCTCTCTCTGCCCTTTCCCTGCTTTTGCTCTGTCTCTCAAAAGTAAATAAACATTGAAAAAAGTTAAGAAAAAATTTCTGCATAAATACGTGATTTGGGAGATTCATTTAAGATGGAGTTTCTATAGATACAGTGAGTAAACCAGTTGAAGAAATGTTAACAGTAGTTCATAAGTTTAGTAGAATTTCAAAAATACAGTAGAATTAGGTGAAAATGGTCTATGAAATTTTCCTAGTGGCATTTACCATTTGGAGTATAGTATAATCTTCATTTTTTCCCCCTTTTTCTGATATCATCCTTTAAGCTTTCCCCTTCTCACATTCTGACTTGGCTATAATATGAAATTGAGCTTTTATTTTTAAAAAAGCTTGGTTTACAGGGGCACTTGTGTGGCTCAGTTGGTTAAGCATCTGAGTCTTGCTTTCAGCTCAGGTCATGATCTCATGGTCGTGAGATCGAACCCTGCATTGGACGCTGTGATGAGCAAGGAGTCTGCCCCTCTTTCTGCCCCTCCCCTGTTCATGCACATGCATGTGCTCTCTCTCCCCCTCTCTTTCTCTCTGCCTCTCTCTCCCCCTCTCTTTCTCTCTGCCTCTCCCTCCCTCACTCTCCCTCCCTCCCTCCTTCCTCCCCCCTCTCAAAAAAGCTTGGTTTACAAACCATATAAAGTTTGCTTCCCTCATTTCAAAGTTTTAAAAAGTCAATTTGTTATTTTACATTCTTCAAGGGATGAGGATTTTAAAATGCCCATTTGATTTAGTGACATTGGAAAGTATTGGTATCTTGAACAAGAGCTATTTTTCTGGAATTTGGGAGGTGGGGGAATCACAAGCCAGATGAGATAGGGTGAAGGCATAGATATAGGAAGTGTGTTTACCTCTCTAAGAAATGTGGCTTTGAAAGGAACAAGAGTGATCTAGTAGTAGCTGAAGGAGGATAAGATTTTGAGGAAGTTTCTTTTTGTATGTTTTGTATTATTTGGGAATAGGAGCAACTTGAGTATTTTTAAGTGAATTGGAAGGATCTGATTTGAGAGGGAGCAGTTGAATATACCACACATAAACATACACATGCATATACTTCATATATACATGTCCATGAAACACAGATACATAAATGTGCAAAAAAATGGTATCACTACGATCTTACAGACTGATTTTTCAAACTTATAGAAGAGTTAGAAGAATTGTACAAGGAATACCCACTACCTAGATTCTGTTAACGTGTCATTATACATGGCTTATCACTTATCTGTCCATCCATCAAGCCATGTTTTGTTGCATTTTAAAGCAGCAGACATTAGCATATCCTAGCCCCAAACACTTGAGCATACATGTCATTAGCTAGTCAGTATTTATTTACAATTCTTTTTTTTCATTTTGAAGTAAAATTTATAATGAAATGCACAAATCTTAGTGTACCCACCCTTCCATGAGTTTTGGCCAATATGTATTTCTGCATAAGCCAAATAAACCCTTTCAAGATCTAGAATTTTATCATCACTCCAGAAAAGGTTATTCTGTTTCTTGCTGGTCTTCCCAACACTCCTAAGAGGCAATCACTGTTCTGCTTTTTTGTCATAGATTAGTTTTGCTTTTTCATATAATTAGGATCATACATGTGTACTCTTGTGTAAGGCTTCTTTTACTTAACATAGTATTTGAGACCCATCCATGTTATTGAGTGCATAGATAGTTTGTTCCTTTTTATTGCTGAGTGGTATTCCATTGTATAGATACTGCATTTTGTTTATCCATCCTCCCGCTGGCTGACGGACATCTGAGCTATTTCTGGTTTTTAGTTGTTATGAATAAAACTGTTAAGAACTTTCTTGAACAATCTTTTGTGTATTCATTTCTCTTGAGTAAATAATTATGGATGGAATTACTTGGTCAAAAACTGATGTGTGCTTAGTTTTGTAAGAAATTGCCAAGCCTTTCCAAAGTGTTTGTACCATTCTGCATTCCTGCCAACAATCTATGACATCATGGTTGCTCCATAGCCTCACAAAATTTGGTTCTGTCAGGCTTATTAGTTTTAGCATACTTGTTGGGTGTGTGTGTATATTTATGTTTGGATGTTGTTTATGTACTTTTTAAAGGTATAATTGATACACAGTAAAGTGGATAAATTTACAGTATGTAGTTTGGCACGTTTTACAAATATATGCACCCAAGAAATGATCACAACAATACCACCATCAAGATAATGAACATATCTATCACCCCAGAAGTTTCCTTGTATACATTGTGCCCATAATGTGTTCAACATCAGTAATTCATCATCTGCTGTTTTCACTTTTGGTTTTTAACTTGACTAAGAAATTAAAATTGAGAATGGATGCAAAATCCTAGATTTTTATTAAAATTTCCCAATATTTTACAGAATTCTCAAATTCATGGAATTTGACAAGTTAAAATTAAGATTTGTATCATCTTGGATATATAAATAGATTGAATTATGAATTATAATTGGGAATAGAGTTTCCTTATTTAAAAAGTGTTTTTTTAACATTTATTCATTTTTGAGAGACAGAGTGTGAGTGGGGGAGGGGCAGAGAGAGAGAGGGAGACATGAAATCTGAAGCAGGCTCCAGGCTCTGAGCTGTCAGCACAGAGCCTGACCTGGGGCCTGAATTCATGAGCTGTGAGATCATGATCTGAACTAAAGTCGGACATTTAACTGACTGAGCCACCCAGGCGTCCCATAATATAGTTTTCTTATAATGAAATAATCTGCAGATGACTTAAGAGCAAAACAATGGATTAGGTTTTATATTGCCTCATTTAAATGGTCACATGGTATCCAATAGGTATTGTGTCTGCCTTTTCAGTAGTCTTTGAGGACCAGTTTGCCTGTAATTCAAAATAATATATATATCTGTATGTGTGCATGTGTGTCTGTCATTCTGTCTTTAATTATGTCATTATGTCTTTAATTACAAACAGTAAAATGCATGGATATAAAGTATACAGTTATACATATTTAACTCATATATATAACCAGTACTGTAATAAGATACAGAACATTTCCCTCATCATAGAGTTTCTTCATGTCCCTTTCCAGTTAGTACCAAACTTTTCATGTTGTCCAATGCTTAAGCTCCATCATTTGTGAAATATCCTTTCTATCTCCTAAGTTCTGCATCAGCCATTTTGCTCACATCAATCTCTTGCTGAATTTAATACCTGTTTTCTGCTCATCAATTTTTTCTGCTCATCAGTTTTTTTCTTAGTCATGCTTCCTCAACTCATCTCCTTTTCCATGGTTCCCCACCCCCAAATCAACTGATTTCAAACTGCTGGCAGATAGAAATAAGCCTTTCATCTAAACTTTTCCAGTGCCTAGCCTAGTACCCAGCATGTAGTAGGTAATAAATATATTTTTATTGAATGCATTAATGAATTTTAAGTTGAATTAGGTAATCATGTGTTATAGCTTATGTTTAATAATCCCTTAGGCTCTATGACAGGCATTTTCTGTTAAACATACATGTTAATTAGGCATTATTGCTCCCATTTTATTGATGAAAAAATTGAAATTTATGGAGACATTATGAAAATTGCCCAAGGTCACATAGCTGGTATAAAGCTGGTTGGTCAGACTACAAAATCTTTGCCATAACTCCTGCATTATACTGCTTTATATAATATGTGTTAGAAATGCAAATTTCATTAGCATATTTTAAAACTCAACACAAGTTTTGACCATTCTTGTATATCATTATTTTATAATCTTTTAGATAACATAATTTACCGAAAAATCTATTTATTGTGGTATACAAGATAGTATACAGGTCTCCTTATCACAGTGGAATGATGCTAACAAAAATAGCTCCTGCTTGTGAATCATTGATATGTATTAGCTTGACATTTTACATGTTTTAACTTTTTTCAGGAACTAAAATAATGCTGATTATACCTCGAATGCACAAATGCATCTTATAAAAATGTAAAATAAAATTAAAAATTTTTTAATTGAGGTGAAATTCACATAACATAAACAACCATTTTAAAGTGTACAAGTCACTTAATGCCTTCACAATATTATGCAACTCCATCTCTCTCTGTTTCAAAATTTTTCGTCAGCACAGAACACCCCAGAAGTAATCATCTTCATTTCCCTGGTGACGACTAATTGGCCTTTTATCCGAATGGATTTGCCTTTCTTGAATATTTTATGTAAAAGGCATCATTCAATTGTGACCATTTGTGCCTGGTTTCTTTCACTTAGTGTAATGTTTTGAGGCTTATCCAAGTTGTAGGATGCATCAGTACTTCATTCCTTTTATGGCTGAGAAATAATTCTATTGTATGTAAATACCACAATTTGCTCGTCTATTCATCTTTTGGCAGACATTTGGATTATTTCTACCTTTGGGTTATTATGAAAAAGGCTACTATCATGTACAAGATTCTGTGTGGACATATGCTTTCATTTCTTTTGCATATATACCTAGTAGTGGAATTACTAGGTAATATGGTATTTCTATGTTTATTTTTTTTGAGGAACTTCTATACCATTTTCCACAGTGTTTGTACCACTCTACATTCCCAACAGCAATGTGTGACGTTTCCTATTTCTGCATATCCTTGTCAGTACTTATTATTTTGTTTTCTTCATTATAGCCACCCTAATGCACATGAAGTGGTATCTCATTGTGGTTTTTATCTGTGTTTGTATAATGACCGAGGGTGTTGAACAACTTTTCATGTGCTTTTTGGTCATTTGTATGTCTTCCTGGGGAAATGTGTATTCAAGTTGATATATAGACTGAATGTGTCCCTGCAAAATTCATGTGTTGAGACTCTAATCCCCCATGTGATAGTATTGGAGGTGGGGCCTTTGAGGAGTAATTAGGGATGATTAGTGGTATTGTAAGAAGAGATAGGAGAAAGTTTGCTTCTCCTTTTCTGCTATCATCTGAGGATACAATAAGAAGACTGCATGATGTCTGCAAACCAGGAAGTGGGCCCTCACCAGACACCAGATCTGCCAGCACTTTGACTGCAGAACTGTGAGAAGTAAGAGTGTTTTTTAAACTACGCAGTCTATGGTAATTTGTTACAGTGCCCCAAAGTGACTACGATACAAGTCCTTTGCCCATTTTTTTTTTTAATTTTTTTTTTTTCAACGTTTATTTATTTTTGGGACAGAGAGAGACAGAGCATGAACGGGGGAGGGGCAGAGAGAGAGGGAGACACAGAATCGGAAACAGGCTCCAGGCTCTGAGCCATCAGCCCAGAGCCCGACGCGGGGCTCGAACTCACGGACCGTGAGATTGTGACCTGGCTGAAGTCGGACGCTTAACCGACTGCGCCACCCAGGCGCCCCAACCTTTGCCCATTTTTAAACTGAGTTGCTTGTCCATATACGTATGAGTTTTTTTCTGGTCTTTTTCTTCTATACAATTTCAGTTTGACTATCCTTATGCTCAATTTTGTGTTAATTACTTTCTTGCTATACATAGTCTATCTTTCCCCCTTTGTATTTTGATGTAAAATTTTAATCAGTTTGTCAAGTTCCAAGAACATATCTTTTAGGGTGTTATTAGGATTGTGGAGTTCAATTATATTGAATTTATAGAACAGTTTGAGGAGAATTAACATGAAATGATAGCTCCATTCATTTAACTATTTAATTTTTCTCAGCAGGGCTTTATAGTTTTATATGTGGGTCTTACACATATTTTGTCATAGGTAATTGTATATTTTCGATGCTGTTTTTTGTGGAATTTAAAATTTTAATATCCTGATTTTCTGCCGGTAGTATAAAAGTCAAATTTATTTTTATATATTGAGCTCATATCCTGCTACCTTGCTAAATTCATCACTTAATTAGTTCTAGTAGTTGTTTGGTAGATGCCTTAGGATTTTCTTTTTTTTTTTCTTAATGTTTATTTTTGAGAGAGAGAGAGAGAGAGCAGAGGAGAGGCAGAGAGAGAGAGAGACACAGATTCTGAAGCAGGTGCCAGGCTCTGAGCTGTCAGCACAGAGCCTGAGCAGAGTTCGAACCCACGAGCTAGGACATCATGACCTGAGCCAAAGTTGGAGGCTTAACTGAATGAGCCACCCAGGCGCCATACCTTAGGATATTCTATGTAAATGGTATATGTCATTCACAAATAGACAGTGTTACTTCTTTAATTTTTACGTCTTTTATTTCTATTCTTGGCTTATTTCACTGCCTAGGTAGGATTCTACATCCTTATCTCATTCCTGTCTTAGAAAACATTCAGTATTTTAACATTAACATTAGCTGTAGGATTTTCATACCATCTTTTATAAGTTGCTTGATGCTTTCTTCTAGTCCTGATTGCTGAGATTTTTTTTTTGTAGTTAATGTGTACTGAATTTTATTAAATACTTTTTCTGCGTCCGTTGAGATAATCGTTTTTTCTCCTTTTCTCTGTTAACATATTATATGAGTCAATATGATTTATATTGATTGTTTTTTTTAATGTTAAACCAGTTTTGTATTTTTAAGATAAGCCCAATTTGATCATGAAGTATGGTTTTTATAGTTGCTGGATTTGATTGGCTAATATTTTCAGAATTTTTGCCTTTACTATGGATATCGGTCTATAATTTTCTCATAATATGTTTGTCTGGTTTTGGTATTGAAGTTATGCAGACCTCATAAAATAAACTGGTAAGTGTTTCTTTCTTCTCTTTTTTTAAAAAGAATTGAGTAAAGTTTGTGTTATTTTATACTTATTTGATGGAATTTACTAGTGACATCTTTTGGACTTGGAGTTTTCTTCAAGGAATTTACTAGTGACATCTTTTGGACTTGGAGTTTTCTTCAAGGGAAGGTTTTAGATAATGAATTCATTTACGTTAAGAGATATGAAGCTATTCAGATTTTCTACTTCTCGCTATATCATTTTTTGCAAATTTATTTTTCAAGGAATTTATCTGTTTCATCTAAGTTGTCAAATTGACAAAGTTTTCCATGATACTCCTTCTTTACTTTTTTAGTGTTTGTAGGATCTGAATGATACCTCTGTGTTTTTTATGTGAATATTTTATATTCTATCTCTTTTATTCTTTTTTCCAGCAATAAATATATATATGTGTGTGTGTGTGTGTACATGTATATATATATATTTATTTAATTAATTTAACATATATATATTTAATTAGTTAGTTTTTTAATTTACCTCCAAGTTAGTTAGCATATAGTGCAACAGTGATTTCAGGAGTAGATTCCTTAATGTCCCTTACCCTTTAGCCCATTCCTCCTCCCACAACCCCTCCAGCAACTCTCTGTTCTTCATATTTAAGAGTCTCTTATGTTTTGTCCCCCTCTGTTTTATAGTATTTTTGCTTCCCTTCCCTATGTTCATCTGTTTTGTATCTTAAATGTCTCATGTGAATGACATCATATGATGTTTGTCTTTCTCTAATTTCACTTAGCATAATACCCAGTAGTTCCATCCACAGAGTTGCAAATGGCAAGATTTCATTCTTTTTGATTGCCGAGTAATACTCCATTGTATATATATACTACCTCTTCTTTATCCATTCATCTGTTGATGGACGTTTGGGCTCTTTCCATACTGTGACTATTGTCAATTGTGCTGCTACAAACATTGGGGTGCATGTGCCCCTTTGAAACAGCACACCTGTATCTCTTGGATAAATACTTAGTAGTGCAATTGCTGGGTCATAGGGTAGTTCTAGTTTTAATTTTTGAGGAACCTCCACACTGTTTTCCAGAGTGGCTGCACCAGTTTGCATTCCCACAAGCAGTGCAAAAGAGATCCTTTTTCTCCACATCCTCACCAACATCTGTTGTTGCCTGAGTTGTTAATGTTAGCCATTCTGACGGGTGTGAGGTGATATCTCATTGTGGTTTTGACTTGTATTTCCCTGATGATGAGTGATGTTGAGCATTTTTTCATGTGTCTGTTGGCTATCTGGGTGTCTTCTTTGGAGAAGTGTCTATTCATATCTCCTGCCCATTTCTTCACCAGATTATTTGTTTTTTGGGTATTGAGTTTGGTAAGTTCTTTATAGATTTTGGATACTAACCCTTTATCTGATATATCATTTGCAAATATCATCTCCCATTCCTTCGGTTGTCTTTTAGTTTTGCTGATTGTTTCCTTTCCTGTGCAGAGCTTTTAATTTTGATGAGGTACCAATAGTTCGTTTTTGCTTTTGTTTCTCTTGCCTCTGGAGACATGTTGAGTAAGAAGTTGCTGCAGCTGAAGTCAAAGAGGTTTTGCCTGCTTTCTCCTCCAGGAATTTGATGGCTTCCTGTCTTACATTGAGGTCTTTCATCCATTTTGAGTTTATTTTTGTGTATGGTGTAACAAAGTGGTCCAGGTTCATTTTTGTACATATCACTGTCCAGTTTTCCCAGCACAATTTGCTGAAGAGTCTGTATTTATTCCATTAGATATTCTTTCCTGCTTTGTCAAAGATTAGTTGGCCATACGTTTGTGAGTCCCATTTCTGGGTTCTCTATTCTGTTCCATTGATCTGAGTGTCTGTTCTTGTGCCAGTACCATACTGTCTTGATGATTACAGCTTTGTAATATGTCTTGAAGTCTGGGATTGTGATGCCTCCAGCTTTGGTTTTCTTCTTCAAGATTGCTCTGGCTATTCGGGGTCTTTTCTGTTTCCATACAAATTTTAGGATTGTTTGTTCTAGCTCTGTGAAGATGCTGCAGTTATTTTGATAGGGATTGCATTGAGTATGTAGATTGCTTTGGGTAGTATTGACATTTTAACAATGTTCGTTGTTCCAATCCAGGAACATGGAATATTTTTCCTTTTTTGTGTGTGTCTTCTTCAATTTCTTTCATAAGCTTTCTATAGTTTTCAGTGTGTAGATTTTTCACCTCTTTGGTTAGATTTATTCCTAGGTATTTTGTGGGGTTTGGTGCAGTTGTAAATGGGATAGATTCCTTGATTTCTCTTTCTTTTCCTTCATTATTGGTGTATAGGAATGCAACTGATTTCTGTGCATTGATTTTTATATGCTGCAACTTTGCTGAGTTCATGGATCACTTCTAGCAGTTTTTTGGTGGAATCTTTTGGGTTTTCCATATAGAGTATTGTATCATCTGTGAAGAGTGAAAGTTTGACTTCCTCCTGGCCGATTTGGATGCCTTGTATTCCTTTGTGTTGTCTGATTGCTGAGGCTAAGTCTTCCAATACTGTGTTAAATAGCAGTGGCAAGAGTGGACATCCCTGTTGTGTTCCTGACCTTGGGGGAAAAGCTCTCAGTTTTTCCCAATTAAGGATGATATTAGCAGTGGGTCTTTCGTATGATCTTGAGGTATAATCCTTCTATCTCTACTTTCCTGAGGGTTTTTATCAAGAAAGTATGCTGTATTTTGTCAAATGCTTTCTTTGCATCTATTGAGAGGATCGTTGGCTCTTATCCTTTCTTTTATGGATGTGATGTATCACATTGATTGTTTTGCATATATTGAACCAGACCTGCATCCCAGGTATAAATCCCACTTGGTCATGGTGAATAATTCTTTTAAGGTATTGTTGGATCTGGTTGGCTAGTATCTTGTTGACGATTTTAGCATCCATGTTCATCAGGGAAATTGGTCTGTAGTTCTCCTTTCTAGTGGGGTCTTTGTCTGGTTTTGGAATCAAGGTAATGCTGGGTTCATAGAATGAGTTTGAAAGCTTCCCTTCCATTTGTGTTTTTTGGAACAGCTTTGAAAGAATAGATGTTAACTCTTTTTTAAATGTTTGGTAGAATTCCCTGGAAAGCCATCTGGCCCTGGACTCTTGTTTTTTGGGAGATTTTTTATTACTAATTTGATTTCCTTACTGGTTATGGGCCTGTTCAAATTTTCTATTTCTTCATGTTTCAGTTTTGGTAGTTTATGTGTTTCTAGGAATTTTCAATTTCTTCCAGATTTCCCATTTTATTGGTGTATAATTGCTCGTAATATTCTTTTTTTTTTTTAACGTTTATTTATTTTTGAGACAGAGCGTGAACGGGGGGGGGGGGGTGGTCAGAGAGAGAGGGAGACACAGAATCGGAAACAGGCTCCAGGCTCTGAGCTGTCAGCACAGAGCCTGACGCGGGGCTTGAACTCATGAACCGCAAGATCATGACCTGAGCTGAAGTCGGATGCTTAACTGACTGAGCCACCCGGGCGCCCCATCTCGTAATATTCTTTAATTATTGTTTTTATATCTGCTGTGTTGGTTTTGATCTTTCCTCTTTAATTCTTGATTTTATTTATGTGGGTCCTTTCCTTTTTCTTTATGATCAAATTGGCTAGGGTTTTACCAATTTAGTTAATTCTTTCACAGAACCAGCTTCTGGTTTCATTGATCTGTTCTACTGTTTTTTCTTTTCTTTTCTTTTCTTTTCTTTTCTTTTCTTTTCTTTTCTTTTCTTTTTTGTTTCAATAGCATTGATTTCTGCTCTAATCTTTATTGCTTACTGCCTTCTCCTGGTTTTGAGTTTTATTTGCTGTTCTTTTTCCAGCTCTTTAAGATGTAAGGTGTAAGGTTAGGTTGTGTATCTGAGACCTTTCTTCCTTCTTTAGGAAGACCTGGATAGTTATATACTTCCCTCTTATGACCACCCATTGCTGCGTCCCAGAGGTTTTGGTCTGTGATGTTAGCATTTTCATTGGCTTCCATGAACTTTGTAATTTCCTCTTTAACTTCTTGGGTTAGCCCATTCATTCTTCAGTAGGATATTCTTTAGGCCCCAAGTATTTATTGTCTTTCCACATTTTTTCTTGTGGTGGATTTCAAGTTTCATAGCATTGTGGTCTAAAAATATGCATGGTATGATCTCCATCTTTTTGTATTTGTTGACGGCTGATTTGTGTCCCAGTATGTGATCTATTCTGGAGAATGTTCCATGTGCACTCGAGAAGAATGTGCACTGCTTTAGGATGAGAATGTTCTGTATATATCTGTTAAGTCCATTTGGTACAGTATGTCATTCAAAGCCATTGTTTCCTTGTTGATTTTCTGCTTAGATGATCTGCCCGTTGCTATAAGTGGGATGTTGAGGTCTCCTACTATTACGTTATTATTATCAATGAGTTTCTTTATGTTTGTCATTAATTGATTTATACATTTGGGTGTGCCACATTTGGAGCATAAATGTTTATAATTGTTAGATCTTCTTGGTGGATAGGCCCCTTAAAATGATATAATGTCCTTCTTCATCCCTTGTTAGAGTCTTTATTTTAAAATATAGATTGTCTGATATATGTATGGCTAATCCACCTTCTTTTGGTGATCATTTGTATGATAGATGGTTCTCCATCCCCTTAGTTTCAATCTGAAGATGTGTTTAGGTCTAAAATGGGTCTCTTGTAAACAGCATATAGATGGATCTTCTTTTCTTAGCCTTCTGATTGGAGTGTTTAGTCCATTGATGTTTAGAGTGAGTACTGAAAGATATGAATTTATTGCCATTATGTTGCCTGAAGAGTTGGAGACTATGGTGGTGTTCTCTGGTCCTTTCTAGTCTTTGTTGCTTTTGGTCTTTTTTTTTTTTTTCCTATCTTTTCCCCCTTCAGAAAGTCCCCCTTAAAATTTCTTGCAGGGCTAGTTTGGTGGTCACAAACTCCTTTAATTTTTGTCTGGGAAACTCTTTTATCTCTCCTATTTTGAATGACAGCCTTGCTGGATAAAGAATTCTTGGCTGCATATTTTTCCGATCAGCATATTGAATATAACCTGCCACTCCTTTCTGGCCTGCCAAGTTTCTGTGGATAGGTCTGGTACGAACCTGATCTGTCTTCCCTTGTAGGTTAAGGACTTTTTTTCCCTTGCTGCTTTCATGATTCTTTCTGTGCCTGAGTATTTTGTGAATTTGACTATGATATGCCTTGTTCATGGTCTGTTTTTGTTGAATCTAACGGGTGTCCTCTGTGCTTCCAGGATTTTGATGTTTGTGTCTTTCCCTGTGTTAGGAAAGTGTTCCATTGTGATTTGCTCACTTAAACATACTACCCCTTTTTCTCTCTCTTCATCTTTTGGGGCCCCTATGATTCTAATGTTATTCCTTTGTAATGAGTCACTGAATTCTCTAATTCTTGTATTGTGCTCTTTTGCCTTAGTCTCCCTCTTTTTTTTTTGCTTCATTATTCTCCATATGTTTGTTCTCTATATTGCTGAATTGCTTCTCTGCTTCATCCATCCTTGTACCGTGGCATCCATTCGAGATTGCATCTGAGTTGTAGCATTTTTGATTTTTATCCTGGCTAGCTTTTACTATCTCCACAGAAAGGGATTCTAATCTATTTTCAACCCCAGCTAGTATTCTTACTGTTGTGATTCTAAATTCTGGCTCAGACATCTTGCTTGTATCTTTGTTGGTTAAGTGCTTAGCTGTCATTTCTTCTTGTTTTTTTTTTCGGGGTGAATTCCTTCATTTCATCATTTTGAAGGAAGAAAAGGAATTAATAAAGTAAAAAAATAATAAAAATTAAACCATTAAAAACAATAAGGAAATCAAATAAAGGATGGGTCTGGTTGTTGAAGGAAACTTGATAGATTAGAGAAAAAAAGGAAAAGATTAAAAAAAAGGGAAAAAAGTTTGAAAATTTGGAAAAATGAATACAGTAAAACAATAAAATTAGATAATGGAAGTAAAACATAATATAAAAGTTTACAAAAAAGTAAATATAGTAGAAAAAAATTAAAGAAAAATCTTAATAAAAATGGAAAATAAAAATAAATATTTTCCCTTTCTGTATTCAACAATAAGAAAAGAAAAAAAATTGAATAGATGGACCAGCAAACAGAATAAAAAATGATTGAAATTACGTTTGGTTTCCCAAGTCCAACTGTGAAGCACTTTATAGTACATAAACTAAGCAGGCAGAGAGATTTGTGTTCCTCAAGGGTGTGGTTGGCCCACTTGGGCAGCACTTAGTGTAATAGCTCCATTCGCCACTAGGTGGCGCTGCTTAGCTTACTGCGGTGGATTGTTGTGGTGCGTGTAGGCCTGTGTGCTATGTGCATGCACAGAAGGGATGAAAATGGCGTCACCCAGCTATCCAGTATCTAGAATCAGAACTCTGTGCTCTCCCCAGTCGTCAATCAAGCACCCCTCTCTTCTCTGGCTTCCGTCCACTCCCTGCTTCTACACTGTCCCGCTTCCACACTGTCCATGACCAAGCTATTAGGCTTCCAGGTGGCACCTCCGTCCATGGTTTTATCTCAGATGGAACTGTTTTTTCCAAACCTCACTTCTGAAGGACTACAGCTTTGACCCGTTCTAACTCTCTGGAGGAGTGTCTCACTGAGTAATGGCTGGGTGCTAGCCCACCCTCAGGAATGTTGGTGAGACCAGGCCATTGCCGTGCCCAGAGACTGACTGGGCATAAGCCCACCCACCCCAGAAAAAGTTCATGGGATCGTGTAGCAGCAGCGTTTCAGGGATTATGGCAAATCACAACACACATGTGGCACCAGTTTTCATCCTTAACGTCCTCACTCCAACACCAGTGAATGTGGCCATTCTCCAGGGTCTGCTGGGACCTTTGCCTGTGGGGAGGCTGCACCACCTCTACCTAATGTTCTCCCAGCAGGGGAACCGCCTCTCCCTGTGTGGCCCAAGGACACCTCGGATTGTTCTCCCAGGGATTCACCCTTCCCACCAGAGCACTGCCAGGTATCAAGCTGCGGAGTTTCAGACATTGCGCTCCCTCTGTTTATAGAGTCTTAGTGGAATTTAAACCCTCTCCTTTCTCCTTTTTTTGTTCAGTTCCTGTGGCTGTTTTCACTCTTTTTCTCTCCAGTTGCTTTGGGGGAGGGGGGTTGCTTTTCCCATACTCTCCCCCTGTGTTTGTCCTCTCTCTGCAAGCAAAAATAGATCCCTGCCCTCTGTGTCTTCTCTCTCCCCCGGTTCACTTCTACCTGCTGAGTTCTGTGGTTCAGGTTGTGCAGATTGTTGTGTTAATCCTCAAATCAGGTTTGTAGGTGTGCAAGATGATTTAGTGTTGATTTGGCTACATTTTGGGGAGGAGAGGTGGAAAAAAAAGCTTCCATGCTGTTCCACCATCTCAGCCCCTCCTCCTCTATCTGTTTTATTTATTTTTTTTAATGTTTGTTTATCTTTGAGAGAGACAGAGGCAGAATGTGAGTGGGTTAGGGGCAGAGAGAGAGGGAGACACAGAATCGGAAGCAGGCTCCAGGCTCCGAGCTGTCAGCACAGAGCCTGACATGGGCCTCGAACTCACAAAGCACAAGATCATGACCTGAGCTGAAGTCGGACGCTCAACTGACTGAGCCACCCAGGCGCCCCTATCTGTTTTATTCTTGATAGCCCAATGAAGTTTATTGATTTTGTTGATCTTTTCAAGGAACTAACTTTAAGCTTTTTCTTTGTTTTTCTTTTCTTTCTTTCTTTCTTCCTTTTTTTTTTTTTTTTTTTTTTGGTATTTCATGAATTTTTGCAATTATTTTTTTTATTTTCCTATTACTTACTTTGGATGTATTTTGCTCTTGAATTTCTAGCTTATTAAAGTAGAACCTTGGGTCATTAATTTCATACCTATCTTCTTATTCCCTAAATTTATGTCCAAACTTTGCTTTATCTATATTTCATGCATTTTGATGTTATATTTTCATTTTCATATAATTCAAATTATTTTCTAATTTTTCTTGTGATTTTTTCCTTTAGTCCTTGAATTATTTACAAGTGTTTGATTTGCCAGTATTTATTCTTTTTTAAGATATTTCATCATTGATTTCTAATTCCATAGTGTTTACAGAATACATTCTTCAAGTTGTCAGCATTTTGAAAATTTTATTGAGGGTCTTTTTAATGGTCCATTTTATTGAATATAGTATGTACATTTGAAGAGAAAATGCATTTTTCAGTTATGGTGTTCTATAAATTAGCAAATCAAGGTAATTGATAATGTTCAGATTTTCTATGTTTTTAGTATTACTGAGAGAGGGAGGTTAAAATCTATGATTGTGGGTTTGTCTATTTCTCCCTTTAATTTTGTCAATTTCATTTTCATGTATTTTGAAATTATGTTACTAGGGTTATAAATATTTATAATCATTGTATCTTCAATCAGGAATTGAGTCTGCTATTATTATGAAATGTCTATTTCTGGTAATGCTATTTGAAATCTACTTTATCTGATATAAAGATAACCACTCCAGTATTCTTAAGCTTGCTGTTTGCAAAGTATGCTTTTTTACAGTCCTTTACTTCAAGCTTTCTGTGTGTTTGTGTTTTTAAAGTGTGTCTCATGTAGGAGAAATAAACAAAATAGAAACTTAAAACAGACACACACAGACACACACACACACAATAGAACAGATCAATGAAACCAGAAGCTGGTTTTTTTAAAAGATAAAAGAAATTGATAAACCTTATCTGGACTTATCAAAAGCAAACAGAAAACAACAACAAAAAAAGAGGACTCAAATAAACAGCATCATAAATGAAAGAGGATAAATAATTGACACAACAGAAATACAAAGGATTGTAAGAGAATATTATAAAAATTATATGCCAACAAGTTGGACAACCTAGAAGAAATGGATAAATTTCTAGAAACATGTAACCTCCCAAAACTGAATCAGGAAGGATGCAAAAATTTGAACAGACCTATTACCAGCAATAAAATTGAATCAGTAAAAAAAAACCCAAAAAGCTCCCAACAAACAAAAATCCAGGACCAAATGTCTTCATAGGTGAATTCTACCAAACATTTAAAGAAGAGTTAATACCTATTCTTCTCAAACTATTCCAAAAAATAGAAGAGCAAGGGAAACTTCCAAATCCATTCCATGAGGTCAGCATTATCCTGATACCAAAACAAGATAAAAACACTGCAGAAATGAGAACTACAGGCCAATATTTCTGATGAATATAGATGCAAAATTCCTCAACAAAATATTAACCAAATTCAACAATACATTAAAAAGATCATTCACTACAATCAAGTTGGTTTTATTCCCAGGATGCAAGAGTGGTCCAATATTCACAAATCGATTAATGTGATACATCACATCAATAAGAGAAAGTATAAAAACCATATCACTTTAATAGATGCAGTAAAACATAAAAGCATTTGACAAAGTACAATATCCATTTATGACAAAAACCCTCAACAAAGTAGATCTAGAGGGAACATACCTCAGCATAATAAAGGCCATATATGAAAAACCCACAGTGAGCATCATACTCAATGGGAAAAAACCGAGAGCTTTTCCCTTAAGGTTAGGAACAAGACACTTTTATTTAACATAGTCCTGAAAATTCTAGCCACAACAATGAGGTAAGAAAAGGGACTAAAAGTCATCCAGTTGGTAAGGAGGAAGTAAAATGTTCCCTATTTGCAGATGACATGATACTATATATAAAATACCGTAAAGATTCCACCAAAAAAACTAGAACTGGTAAAGGAATTCAATAAGGCCACAGGATACAAAAATAAATATATTGAAGTCTGTCACATTTTTAAAAAATATTTATTTTTGAGACACAGCGTGAGCAGGGGAGGGGCAGAGAGAGAGGGAGACACAGAATTTGAAGCAGGCTCCAGGCTCTGAGCTGTCAGCACAGAGCCCGACATAGGGCTTGAACTCACAAATTGTGAGATCATGACCTGAGCCGAAGTCGGACACAACTGAGTAAGTCACCCAGGTGCTCCTGTCACATTTCTGTACACCACAAATGAAGCAGCAGAAAGAGAAATTTAAACTATTCCATTTACAATTGCATCAAAAATCATAAAATACCTAGGAATAAACTTAACCAAGGGGATGAAAGACCTATAGTCTAAAAACTATAAAATATTGATGAAAGAAATTGAAGATGACACAAACAAATGGAAAGACATTCCATGCTCATGGATTGGAAGAACAAATATTGTTAGAATGTTCTTACTACCCAAAGCAGTGTACAGATGTAATGCAATCCCTATCAAAATACCACCAGCATTTTTTCATAGAACTAAAACAGACCTAAAATTTGTGCAGAACCAAAGAAGACCCTGAATAGCCAAAGCAATCTTGAAAAAGAAAAAAATCTGGAGGTATCACAATTCCAGACTTCAAGTTATACTCCAAAGCTGTACTAAGCAAAACAGTATGGTGCTGGTACAAAAACAGACACATAGATCAACGGAACAGGATAGAAAACCCAGAAACAAACTCACAATTATATGGCCAAATAATCTTCAACAAAGATGGCAAGAATATGCAGTGGGAAAAAGTCTCTTCAACAAATAGTGTTGGGAAATCTTGACAGGTACATGCAAAAGAATGAAACTGGACTACTATCCACACCAGACACAAAAATAAACTCAAAATGAATTAAGGACCTAAATGTGAGACCTGAAACCATAAAAATTCTAGAAGACAGTACAGGCAGTACTGTAATTTCTCTGACATTGGTTGTAACAATATTTTTCTAGATGTGTCTCCTGTGGCAAGGGAAACAAGCAAAAATAAACTATTGGGACTAAATCAAAATAAGCTTCTGCACAAAAAAGGAAACAGTCAACAAAACTAAAAGTCAACCTGCTTAATGGCAAAAGATACTTGCAAATGACAGAAATAAAGGATTTGTATCCCAAATCTGTCAAGAACCTTTAAAACACAACACCAAAAAAATGAGTAATCCATTTAAAGTGGGCAGAAGACATGAACAGACATTTCCCCAAGGAAGACCTACAAATGGCCAACAGACATATGAAATATTCTCATCCTCATTCATCATTAGGGAAATGCAAATGAAAAATATACCTTACCCCATCAGAATGGCTAAAACCAAAAACACAAGAAGCAACAAGTGTTGGAGAGGACATGGAGAAAAAGGAACCCTCTTGCACTGTTGGTGGGAATGCAAACTGGTACAGCCACTGTGGAAAACAGTATGGAGGTTCCTCAAAAAATTAAAAATGGAACTACCCTATGATCCACTTATTGTACTACTGGGTATTTACCCAAAGAATACAAAAGCAGTAATTCAAAAGGATATATATATACTCCTTGGCACCAAAACAGACACTCAGATCAATGGTACAGAATGGAGAACTCAGAAATGGAGCCACAAGTGTATGGCCAACTAATCTTTGACAAAGCAGGAAAGAATATCCAATGGAGTAAAGACAATCTCTTCAGCAAGTGGTACTGGGAAAACTGGACAGCAACATGCAGAAGAGTGAACCTGGACCACTTTGTTACACCATACACAAAAATAAACTCAAAATGGATGAAAGACCTACACATAAGACAGGAAGCCATCAAAATCCTTGAGGAGAAAGCAGGCAAAAACCTCTTTGACTTTGCCTGTAGCCACTTCTTACTCAACATGTCTCCAGAGACAAGGGAAACAAAAGTAAAAATGAACTATTGGGACTTCTTCAAAATACAAAGGTTCTGCACAGTGAAGGAAACTATCAGCAAAACTAAAAGGCAACCGAAGGAATGGGAGACGATATTTGCAAATGACATATCAGATAAAGAGTTAGTATCCAAAATCTATAAAGAACTTATCAAACTCAACACCCCAAAAAACAAATAATCTGGTGAAGAAATGGGTAAAAGACATGAATAGACACTTCTTCAAAGAAGACATCCAGATGGCCAACAGACACATGAAAAAAATGCTCAACATCACTCATCATCAGGGAAATACAAGTCAAAACCACAATGAGATATCACCTCACACCTGTCAGAATGGCTAACGTTAACAATTCAAGCAACAACAGATGTTGGTGAGGATGTGGAGAAAGAAGATCTCTTTTGCACTGCTTGTGGGAATGCAAACTGGTGCAGCCACTCTGGAAAACAGTGTGGAGGTTCCTCAAAAAATTAAAACTAGAACTACCCTATGACCCAGCAATTACACTACTAAGTATTTATCCAAGGAATACAGGTATGCTGTTTCAAAGGGACACATGCACCCCAATGTTTATAGAAGCCCTATCAACAATAGCCAAAGTATGGAAAGAGCCCAAATGTCCATCAATGGATGAATGGATAAAGAAAAGGTGCTATATACATACAATGGAGTATTACTCAGCAATCAAAAAGAATGAAATCTTGCCATTTGCAACTACGTGGATGGAACTGGAGGATATTATGCTAAGCGAAATTAGAGAAAGACAAATATCATATGACTTCACTCATGTGAGGACTTTAAGACACAATAGATGAACATAAGGGAAGGGAAGCAAAATACTATAAAACAGAGGGGGACAAAACATAAGAGACTCTTAAATATGGAGAACAGAGGGTCACTGGAGGGGTTGTGGGGGGGGGGGGAATGGGCTAAATGGGTAAGGGGCATTCAGGAATCTACTCCTGAAATCATTATTGCACTATATACTAATTTTGATGTAAATTAAAATAAAATTAAAAAAATGGATATATACACTCTTATGTTTATTGCAGCATTATTTACAATAGCCAAATTATGGAAGCAGCCCAAGCATCCATCGAAAGATGAATGGATGAAGATGTGTACACACATGTGTGCATGCGCACACACACACACACACACACATACATATACACACAATGGAATATTATTCAGCCATAAAGAATGAAATCTTGCCATTTGCAACAACACAAACAGAGATAGAGAGTATAATGCTAAGTGAAGTAGTCAGTCAGAGAAAGACAAATACCATATAATTTCACTCACGTGGAATTTAAGAAAACAACCAAAGGGAAAAAAAGACAAGCCAAAAAACAGACTTTTAACTATAAAGAACAAACAGTTACCAGAGGTAACCAGAGGGGAGGTTACCAGAGGGGAGGAGGGTGGGTGGATAGGTGAAGGAGAGTAAGAATACACTCATCTTGATTATGAGCACTGAATAATACATAGATTTGTTGAATTAATATATTATACATGTGAAAATAATATAACACTGTATGCTAACTATACTGGAATTAAAATTAAAAAAAATAAAGCATGTTTCTTATAGATCAATCTTTATCCATTCTGGCAATCTTTGATATTTAATTGGAGTGTTTAGTCCATTTACATTTAATTTAATTTCTATTATGTTTGTATTTGTACATACCATTTTATCATTTGTTATTTATTTGAACTCTGTTTTCTGTTTTACTCTTCCTCCATTCATGCTTTCTTTTGGTTTGATAAGATATTAAAAATTTTTGATTTCAGTTCTTCTATTGGCTTTTTAGCTATACCTTCTACATTTTTTTGGTGGTTGAACTAGTGATAAAAATATCCATTCCCAACTTTTCACAATGTGCTTAAAGTTAATAATGTAGCACTTCATGTAAAATGTAATTATCTTGTAATGAAATAGATTGTCCTATTCTTATTTTAAGGAAATTAATGTTAGGAAAGCTAAGTGTAATATCTAAGATACCTAACTAATAACTATCCAATATCTAAATTTTGAAGATTAAACCAAATTTACATTCCCAGAATCAGTCCAACTTGGTTTTGGTCTGTATTTCTTTTTTATATTTCTGGGTTACATTTGTTAATATTTTAAGAGTTTTGCTTCTGTTGTAAGAAAAATTGGCATGTAAATCTCCTGCATATAATATTCTTGTCATATTTTCTTATCAAAATCATGTTCAATTCATAAAACGAGTTGAGACCACTTCTTCCTTTCTAACACCTGGAAGAGTTTAAGACTGGCATTACATCTTTCTTAAGGATTGGTAGACTTTATTGGTGAAACCATTTGATCTTTAGTTTTCTTTGTGTAAGGTTTATAATTATGTATTTAGATTTCTTTAATAGTTTTATGAATATGTAAATTTTCTCTTTTTTCTTGTGTCAGTGTTGATAAGTTCTGTTCCTCCATTTTTTCTAAATTTTCAGTTGTTGGCATGACATTATTTACTATATCCTGTGTGTGTGTGTGTGTGTGTGTGTGTGTGTGTGTGTGTGTGGTGTGTTGTGTGTTTGCTTCTTCTCTTAGTTTTTACTTCTTTATTAATTTTCTAGGTCTTTTTAAATAAATTCTTTCATGGAATGATCATTTGGCTGTGTTGATCCTTTTTATAATCTATGCTTTTTCATTTATTGTGTTCATAATTGTTGTGTGTGTGTGTGTGTGTGTGTGTGTGTGTGTTATGTTTTCTGCCTTTTTATAGATTTTTGAAGTAGATTCTCAGATACCTTATTAACAGCTTCTTTTTTTTCCTATTATAGACATTTATGTCCCTAAAACATGATTTTAGGTGTATTCAGCAAGTTTATTATGTAATTAATATGTAATTTAATATGTAATCTCAATTGTGAGATTAGAAGTAAATTCTACTTTAAATTTTATTTCTTCTTTGAAGTATATTTCTTCACAAATATTTGTGGATTTACTTCTTATACCTTTGTTATTTCTAGTTTCTTGCATCAAATAACATATTCTATATGATTTCTGTTGAAATGTGTTAGAGTATTCATATTTGCTCTATGATCTTATATGATATTTTGGTAAATATTTCATTTACACTTTAGTTTTTTGCTTTTTTAGAGTTAATTTAAATTTTTTCTAATTTTTTTTTTTAATTTTAGGGAGAGAGAGAGCATGCATAAGTGGGGTAGAGGAGCAGAGGGAGAGAGAGAATTTTAAGCATGCTCCATGCTCAGTGCAGGGCCTGATGGAGGACTTGATCTCACAACCCTGGGATCATGATCTGAGCTGATTAAGAGTAAGATGCTCAACCAACTGAGCCACCCAGGTGTCCCTTTTAATTTTTTTTTTAGAGAGAGAGAGAGCTTAAGCAGGGAAGAGGCACAGAGGAGAGAGAGAGAGAGAGAGAGAGAGAGAGAGAGAGAGAGAGAGAGAGAGAGAGAGACGGAGAGAATCTTAAGCAGGCTCCACACTCAGTACAGAGCTTGATGCGGGGCTCGATCCCATAACCCTAGAATCATGACATGAGCCTAAATCAAGAGTCAGATGCTTAACTGACTGAACCACCCAGGCATTTCTTTTTATTTTTATTCATTTATTTTTTTTTAGAGAGAATAATGTGTACTTTAAATGAAACTGTGTTTTGCAGTTGTGTACAGTATTTGATCAGATGTTCATTAGGTCAAATTTGCTAACCATCTTTCTCAAATATTCTGTATCTTTACTGATTACTTTGTTTGTTCTTATGGAGTTATTTCAAAATCTACCATTGTGCTTGTGGATTTGTCTACTCGTTTCAGTAAATTTTTCTTTTGTTTAACAATTTACACTTCTTAGATCTTCCAGGTGAATTAAAATTTTAAATCAATATCAAAGCTTGAAGTGTGTCCCTTTAATTTAGTGATGTTTTTGCCTTAGAGTCTATTCATACAGCTGTATCAGCTTGCTTTTGGTTTTTATTCACATGGTCCTTTTTAATTTTTATACTTACAACTTCATCCCTTGTTTTAAATGTTTTTGTGTAAATGGCATGTATATTTTATGGATCTGACAATCTTTGTCTTTTAATTGGAACACTTAGTCCTTCCATGTAATGTGCTTTCAATATATTTGGATTTAAGCCTACTATTTTACTATTGCTTTTTATTTGTTGCATTCTACCTATGTTTATTTGCATCCTCTTTTTTGCCCCCTTATGGGTAGATTTTTTTTTAAGTTTATTTATTTATTTTAGAAGACAGGCAGAGAGCATGAGCATGGGTGGGACAGAGAGAGAGGGAGAGAAAAACTCCGAAGCATGACCATGCTCATGAACCATGAGATCATGACCTGAACCAAGATCAAGAGCCAATGCCTAACCAACTGAGCCACCCAAGTGCCCCTTGAATAGATTATTTCATATTATTCTGTTATTTCTTGCTTAATAGGTTAGTACTTATACATTGATGTTTTCCTTCTAGAGATTATAAGACATGTTTCACTAATCAAAATCTGATATAAATTAGTATTTATTATTTCCTCCTGGACAGCATAAGTACCTCAGAATATTATAACTTCATCATACCCTTTCTGACTCATATACATTTGTTGTCATATGTTTCAATACTTTTATTTCAAGAAGACATTTTAGTTTTGTTTAATAATATCAAAATATATTTATATTTTCTATGTATTTACCATTTTTGTTGCTCTTAATTTTTTCTTGCATCACTGAATGTCTACATAGGATAATTTTCCTTGTGCCTGAAAACATCCTTTAGTTATTTTCCTTAGTGTGACTCTTTTGATTAGAAATTTGTTCAGGTTTTGTTGTCTGAAAATATCTTCATCTTTATTCTTGAATGATATCTTCACTGGGTATAAAAATAGGTTGTTTTATTTTCTTTACTATTTTGAAAATATCTATCATACAGTGCCTTTCATTTTTTTTTCTGGAAGGTCAGCTGCTTTGTCCAATTTTTGCTTTTTTGGTAGATAATCTATTGTGTTTTTCCTCTTGCTGCCTTTTTTTAAATTTAAATTTTAGGTAACATACAGTGCAATATTGGTTTCAGGAGTAGAATTCAGTGATTTATCACTTATGTACAACGCCCAGTGTTCATCACATTCAGTGCCCTCCTTAATACCCATCACCCATCTAGGCCATCTTCCACCCTCCTCCCTCCATCAACCCTGTTTGTTCTGTATTCTTAAGTGACTCTTGTGTTTGTTTCCCTGTCTCCTGTTACCCCCCCTTCCCATATGTTCATCTGTTTTGTTTCTTAAATTCCACATATAAGTGAAATCAAATGGTATTTGTCTTTCTCTTATTGACTTATTTTGCTTAGTATAATACGTTCTAGCTCCATCCATGTCATTGCAACTGGGAAGATTTCATTCTTTTTGATGGCTGAGTAATATTCCATTGCATATTTATACCCTATCTTTATCCATTCATCAGTCAATGGACATTTGGGCTCTCTCTATACTTTTGCTCTTGTTCATAGTGCTGCTATAAACATCGGGGTGCTCATACCCCTTCAAATCTGTATCTTTGTGTTGTTTGGATAAATACCTAATAGTGTACTTCCTGGATCATGGGGTAGTTCTATTTTTAGTTTCTTGAGGAGTTTTCATAGTGTTATCTGGAGTGGTTGCACGAGTTTGCATTCCCACCAACAATGCAAGAAGGTTCCCCTTTCTCTGCATCCTTGCCAACACCTGTTGTTTCTTGTGTTGTTAGTTTTAGTCATTATGACAGGTGTGAGGTGGTAATGTTGAGCATTTTTTCATGTGTCTGTTAGCCACCCGGATGTCTTCTTTGGAAAAATGTCTATTCATTTCTTCTGCCCGTTTCTTAATGGGGTTGTTTGTATTTTGGGTGTTGAGTTTGATAAGTTCTTTATAGATTTTGGATGCTAACCGTTTATTAGATATCTTGTTTGCAAATATCGTCTCCCATTCCATAGGCTGCCTTTTAGTTTTATTGATTGTTTCCTTTGCTGTGCAGAAGCCTTTTATCTTGATGAATTCCTGATAGTTCATGTTTGCTTTTGTTTCCCTTGCCTTTGGTGATGTGTCTAGTAAGGAGTTGCTGCAGCCAAGGTCAAAGTGGTGGTTGCCTGTGTTGTCCTCTAGAAGTTTCATGGTTTCCTGTCTCACGTTTGGATCTTTCATCCATTCTGATTTTTTTGTGTGTATGGTATAAGAAAGTGGTCCATTTCCTCTACATGTTTGCCATCCAGTTTTCCCAAAGCCATTTTTTGAAGAGACTGTCTTTTTTCCATTGGATATTCTTTCCTGCTTTCCTGTTGAAGATTAGTTGACCATATAGTTGTGGGTCCATTTCTAGGTTTTCTATTCTGTTCTCTTGATCTGTGTGTTTTGTGCCAGTAGCATTCTGTCTTGATGACTGCAGCTTTGTAATATAGCTTGAAATCCTCAATTGTGATGTCTTCAGTTTTGTTTTTCTTTTTTCAAGGTTGCTTTGGCTAATTTGGGTCTTTTGTGGTTCCATACAAATTTTAAGATTGTTTGTTCTAGCTCTGTGAAAAATGCTGGTGGTATTTTGATAGGGATTGCATTAAATGTATAGATTGCTTTCAGTACTATAGAAATTTTAACAAAGTTTGTTTGTCCAATCCATGAGCATGGAATGCTTTTTCATTTACTGGTGTATTCTTCAATTTCTTTCATAAGTGTTCTGTAGTTTTTGGATCTTTTACCTCTTTAGTTTTATTCCTAGATATCTGATTGATTTTGGTACAATTGCAAATGGGATTGATTTCTTGAATTCTTTTTTTGCTGCTTCGATATTTGTGTATAGACATGCGGCAGATTTCTGCATGTTGATTTTATATACTGCAACTTTGTTGAACTCATGTATTAGTTCTAGCAGTTTGTTTTTGGAGTCTTTGGGGTTTTCTACATAAAATATATGTCATCTGCAAACAGTGAAAGTTTAACTTTTTTCTTGTCAATATGAATGGCTTTTCTTTCTTTTTGTCAGATTGCTGAGGCTAAGACTTCCAGTACTATCTTAAATAGTAATGGTGAGAATAGACATCCTTGTCTTGTTCCTGACCATAGAAGGGAAGACTCTCAGTTTTCACCACTGAGGATAATGTTGACTGTGGGGTTTTCATCTGTGGTCTTTATGATGTTGATGTGTGTTCCATCTATCCTTTGTATGATGAGGGTTTTCATCAAGAATGGATGCTGTATTTCGTCAAATGATTTTTCTGTATCTGTTGACAGGATCATATAGTTTTTATTCTTTCTTTTATTAATGTGGTATATCATGTTGATTGATTTGTGAATATTGAACCAGCCCTGAAGCCTGGTAATAAATCCCACTTGATCTTGGTGAATAATTCTTCTAATATACTGTTGAATTCAATTTGCTAGTATTTTTTTTTTGATTTTTTAAGTTAAAAAATGTTTTATGTTTATTTATTTTGAGAGAGAGAGAGCGTGAGACAGAGAGAGCGAGAGAGCATCAGCACAAAGCCTGATGTGGGGGTTCTGTCAGTGCAGAGCCTGACATGGAGCTCAATCCCATGAACCGAGAGATCATGACCTGAGCCAAAATCAGGAGTCAGACACTGAACTGACTGAGCCATCCAGGTGCCCCTTGATTTGCTAGCAGTAATTGAGAATTTTTGCATCCATGTTCATCAGAGATATTGACTTGTAATTTTCCTTTTCAGAGGGATCTTTGGTTTTGGAATTAAGGTAATGTTGGCTTCATAGAAGGAGTTTGGAAGTTTTCCTTCCATTTCTATTTTTTGGAACAGTTAGAAAAGAATAGGTATTAACTGTTCTTTAAGTGTGTGATAGAATTCCCCTGAGAAGCCATCTAGCCCAGGACTCTTGTTTGTTGGGAGGTTTTTGATTACTGATTCACTTTCTTTGCTGGTTTTCTTCCTGTTTTAGTTTTGGTAGTTGTGAGTTTCTAGGGATTTTTCCATTTCTTCCAGATTGCCCAGTCTGTTGACATATAATTTTTCATAGTATTCTCTTATAATTGCTTGTATTTCTGTGATGTTGTGATCTCTCCTCTTTCATTCATTATTTTATCTGTTTGGGTCCTTTCTCTTTTCTTTTTGATAAGTCTGGATCTGGGGTTATCAATTTTATTCTTTCAAAGAACCAGCTCTTAGTTTTGTTGCTCTGTTCTGTTTTTTGTTTGTTTCTATATCATTTATTTTTGCTCTAATCTCTATTATTTCCCTTCTTCTGCTGGCTTTAGGCTTTATTTGCTGTTCCTTTTCTAGCTCTCTTATGTGTAAGGTTAGGTCGTGTATTTGAAACCTTTATGGCTTCTTGAGATAGGCCTTAATTGCAATATGCCTTTGCTGCATCAAAAAGGGTTTGGACTATCATGTTTTCATTTTCATTTGCTTCTGTATATATTTTTTTTCTTTTTTAATATACTGGTTAACTCATTCATTCTTGGGTCAGATGTTCTTTAACTTCCATGTATTTTAGAGCTTTCCACATTTGTGGTTGACTAAGTTTGATAGCATTGTGATCTGAAAATATGCATGGTAAGATCTTGGTCTTCTTGTACTTTTTAAGGGCTGATTTGTGACCCAGTATGGGGTCTGCTCTGGAGAATGTTCCTTGTGCACTCAAAAAGGATGTGTATTCTGCTGCTTTAGGATGAAATCTTCTGAATATATCTGCTAACTCCATCTGGTCCAGTGTGTCATTCAAAGCTGTTGTTTCCTTGTTGGTTTTCTGCTTAGATGATCTGTCCATTGTTAAGTAGTGTGTTAAAGTCTCCTACTATCAGTGTATTATTTTCAATGAGTTTGTTTATGTGTTATTAATTGATTTATATATTTGGGTGCATAAATATTTGGGGGGCATAAATATTTACAATTGTTAGATCTTCTTGGTGGATAGACCCCTTAATTATGATATAATGCTCTTCATCTCTTGTTACAGTCTTTAACATCTGGTTTCTCATGTAAGTATGGCTACTCCAGCTTTCTTTTGACATCCATGCATGATAGATGGTTCCCCTCATTTTTTATCTGCAGGTGTCTTTAGGTCTTTAGTGAGTCTCTTGTAGACAGCATATAGTCAGATCTTTATTTTTTATCCATACCCTGTGTCTTTTGATCGGAGCATTTAGTCCATTTATATTCAGAGTGATTATTGAAAGATATGAACTTAGTGCCATTGTGTTACTGTGTAACTGTGTTACTGTTAAGTTGGTGTTTCTGGTGATGCCCTCTGGTTCTTTCTAGCCTTTGTTGTTGCTTTTTGTCTTTTTTTTTTCCCCTCTACTCAGAGTCCCCCATGAAATTTCTTACAGGGCTGGTTTAGTGGTCATGAACTCCTTTAGTTTTTGTTTGTTTGGGAAACTCTTTATCTCTCCTTTTATTCTGCATGAGAGCCTTGTTGGGTAAAGAATTCTTGTCTGCAGGGTGCCTGGGGTGGCTCAGTCAGTTAAGCACTCAGGTCATGATCTCACAGTTGGTGAGATTGAGCCCCACATTGGGCTCTGCCCAGAGCCTGCTTGGGATATTCTCTTTCTCTCTTCCCCCACCTTGGTTCCTTCCTTGCTCATACATGCTCTCCTCCCTCAAAATAAATGAATAAACTTAAAAAAAAAGTAAAAATAAAAAAAATAAAAATAAGTAAAAGGAATAGAAAAAACTGAGAATAAATGAATAAATAATTAAAAATAAAGGATAAAAGTAAACAGGAAGCTAGATCCTATTTCCCCTAGAACTGAAGCTTTGTAGCACTCTATGATCAGTAGACTTGGTGCAAACAAGTGCGGGTCTTCTGGGGGAGGAGCCTGCTGTGCTGATTCTCAGGCTGACTTGTTTCAATACAAATGTGCCTCAGGGCGCAAGGGGACAGCGCTTGGTGAAGTGGCTCTGACCTTCACCAGGTGGCGCTGTTTTGTTCACTGAAGGCTTTCAGTGCTGAGGGGAGGGATGTATATGGTGGTGCCCCAGTCTCTAGCCCTGGAGCTGAAAATCATGCCCCCTCCTTCAGGGAATGCTCACAGAAGAGCAGTCATTCACCCCCCGTGTGTACCTGGTTTCCAGCAGAACCCTGCGTTCACCCTGCCACCCATGTCTGAGGGTTGTTGTTTTTTTGTTTTGTTTTTGTTTTTATCTCAGGAGTTCCAAAACTCCAAATTTTAGGGAATCCCATGGTGCAGACCCACACTGTTCCTCTGGGGGAGAGTCTCAGCGAGCTTTTGCTGGCCTATGTGAGGAAAGTGGTTGCATGACCCTATAGTACTTCAACGTTTATGACAAAACAGAGCCAAAAGCTGTCACCCCTGCTTGCTGCCCTCAGCCTGAGTCCCCACTCCTATGCCTAGAAAAAGTGCAGTACATTGGTGCCACCCATTCTTCCTGCGACCCAGGGGATCCTAAGACCACACTGTCACATCTGGGATTCTGCCCAGCTTCACCACCTGAGCACCTTTAAGCCAGGCACATCCCCCATTATAACGTACTTCTAAAATTTCAGATTTTGTGCTCTGCTGCTTATAATACTTTGTGGTAGCCTCTGTAAGTGGCCTCCCTCCCTGCTGCTGTACCTGAAGCTGTCTCCTCCATATCAACTCTCCACACCTCCTACCTTCCAGAAGGTGGTCACTTTTGTACTTGTAGACTTGCAGTTTTTGTTCTCTCAGACCTCTGATTGACTTCTTGGGTATTCAGAATGATATATAATAACTGTCTAGCTATGTTGGAGGGACAGGACAAGCTTAGGGTTTCTCTACGCCTCTGCCAGCTTAACTCCTGTCCCCCTCTCTTGTTTTGTTGGTTTTTTTTTTTTTGTCTCAAGTTTTGGCCAGGTTTTCTATGAAACACCTACTTGTGGATTGCTTGTTTGTTTATTTATTTATTACTTGTTTATTGGTTTAATGTTCTTCGTGGATCTAGAATATATGGCTTAATGTTTTCTAAATCAGTTTTTAGAAGTTTTCAGCCTTTATCTCTTCAACTACTTCTCTTACACCATTTTTTTCTTCTGTCATTTGGGATTGAGATTATAGGTAATCATACTCATGTTAAAAACACCTTTCTAGGGGCTCCTGGGTGGCGCAGTCGGTTAAGCGTCCGACTTCAGCCAGGTCACTATCTCACGGTCTGTGAGTTCGAGCCCCGCGTCGGGCTCTGGGCTGATGGCTCAGAGCCTGGAGCCTGTTTCTGATTCTGTGTCTCCCTCTCTCTCTGCCCCTCCCCCATTCATGCTCTGTCTCTCTCTGTCCCAAAAATAAATAAACGTTGAAAAAAAAAATTAAAAAAAATAAATAAATAAAAACACCTTTCTGGGTTTTTTCCTAATTTTCTGAAAATTTTTTCTTTAGGTTTTAATATTTATATAATTTATCTTTCTAAAGTAATGATTAATTCTTTTCTCCCATATGGATTCCTCAAATACTTTCCCCCAACTTTTTTTTTAATGTTTATTTTATTTTTTATTTTTATTTATTTATTTTTTTAATGTTTATTTTATTTTTGAGAGAGAGCATGTCAGCAGGGGAGGGACAGAGAGGGGGGGAACAGAGGACCTGAAGCGGGCTCTGGGCTGATAGCAGCAAGCCCAATGTGGGGCTCGAACTCATGAACCATAAGATCATGAGATCATGACCTGACAAAGTCCTACGCTCAACTGACTGAGCCATCCAGGTGCCCTTCCCCCCCAATCTTTACTACAACTCTGCAAATATTTATTTTTGCTATTTTCAAGTATTTTTACAGTTATTCTAAGAGGTTAACCATCTTGCCCAAGTTTACATAGCTGCCAGGCAACTAATGCTAAAATCTGAACCAACGTCCAGTTGATTAAATGTTTCTTGCTCTTCATTATGGGGATTATATTTCCTTTATAATGTCTCTTTGTCTTTCTTACTTGATATTTGGAGAATAGCTGTTATTTAAGTGGTGTGTCTATGAGTGAATTGTCTTAGTCTATCCTGAAATAACATTCTATCATTCCATCTATACTTATTAGATAAACAGAAGTGCACAACTTTATGAGCCAAATATTACTCCCTTAAGGGCTTGGTTTTCTACAGGGAAAAAATAATGTATATAGTTCATTCTAATAGAATATATGAAGAGATAGTTTCCATGGAGAGAAACAAATAAGGTAATGTCCCGACTGATGAGATCAAGGAAGAATTCATTGAGTAGGTAGAACTTATGGTGGAAGAGACAGCAACATGAAAATTCTTTTATACTATATTGAAGGGTAATGTGTACTGTACATTTAGTTGTTGATATATATAAAGAAAACCAATACTAGTATTTCATGTTGTTTTTCCCTGTAACAAATCTATTTGTACATACTCAAATTGTCACTAATTGGGTAGTTAATCATGTAAGCCATGAAATTTGTCCATCTTGAAACATTTACCCAGTAATTGAAACGTTGGTTTTTTGGTTTTTTTTTTCTCCCAGGTTATTTCATTTTTGGCTGCAGTTTTGCATAAAAAGGGAACTCGTGAGGATATTGAAAACAACATGCCAGAGTTTTTACTAAGAAGTATGAAAAAGGAAACCCCTTCTATAGCAAAAAAGGTAAGATGTTTAGAAGCATACATCTATTGAAGCTGGTATTAGAAAAGTATATAGAAACTTATAAACATCACACATTATAGTATAAATTTAAAACATAGAATCTAAAGACATTGTTAAAATACTTGTTTTATAGGCCTAATTCCTGAAGGATTATCAATTTCATCCTCAAATTAAGTATGATTGACTCTCAAAATGGGAAAGTACAATTTTAGCTTAAATTGTTTTAGAGGGTTTCAGTCTTTTCCTTGGCTGGATTTACAGGACTTACTTTCATTAATTTGTTAAATTTCCATTGTTGTGTATGTAAAGTTCATTGAAGTCTATTATCCTGTTTTTTATTTATGGGAGAATGAAAGGAAGACAGTTGTAGATGTTGCTAACAAAGGTATGTTAACTGGTAAAGTTGTTAGCAGAGTAATTACATCCTGAAAATATGTAACAAGTTCTTCCTATATCAGGACCATTGAAGTTGGAGTCAGAACAATTAAGGTCTTAACTTATCTTTGCCCATGTGACTATAAATGCTCTTCATAGCTGTATATCAGCTTTCTCCTCTATAAATATATGTTTATAGATATCTCATATATGACTCATAAAAATAATATATTTCTAATAAAATAATGAAAGAAAAAGGTGTACTTTTGTGTCTGACTTTTATGTTCTCAGCACCAGGAAACTGGATAGAAATAAAGATGAAGTGATTTTATGAAATCTTTGTTATATTATGGTAATGAATCACTTTCCACAAGTTTTAAAACAGTCTCATCCATAAGTCTTATATATACATAAGATTGTTGAGAAGACCAATTTACTCTTGTCTATCAGTGGGGCAATTTTGTGCAAAATTTTGAGAAGTAATGGCTTATGGTATTATTATTACTTTAAATTTTTTATTATTTTTAATATTATAAATACATCCTATGTCAAATTTAATTTTTTTTAAAACATATTCTTGATGTGTTTTAAATCTTCTAGAGTTCAAGTCCTGTTTTTAGTTGTTATTTGATTCTAAATATCAGTGCAGAGTTTATGAATATCTTATGTCAGTTGTGATAATTAGCAGACAGAGTAAACAGCAGGGAAAAGTAATACTTTAAGTATTTAAAGATATTTATATATAATGTGTATTTGTAATATATATTTATTTAAATTTATATATTTATATAGGCACATATATATATACTGGTATTTTTCTATCTCCTTCAGTTCAATTCTTAATTATTTATTTTTCATCTTTCTTATATTCTAATAAATTTCATTAAAGCTGTAAATGTTTTTTTGAGTACTACTTTGGCTGCATTCCATAGTTTTTACTATGTAGTCTTTCAGTATTTTTTTCTAAATTATCTGTGACTCCAGTTATAGCTTTTACTCAAGTACTATTTAATGCAAAGTTTAGGGGCAGCTGTGTGACTCTGTTGGTTAAGTGTCTGACTTTGGCTCAGGTCATGATCTTGCCTGTGCACAGCCTGCTTGGGATTCTCTCTCTCCCGCTCTCTGCCCCTCCCCCACTCACACTTTTTCTCTCTCTACCAAAATAAATAAATAAACTTAAAAAAAATAAAGCAAAGTGTAAAATTTCCAAGTAAATAGATATCATTGGGGAATGGAGAATGATGGAAGTATTTAGCCTCTATTGTTGATTTCTACTTTCTACTTTTGTTTTTGGGATAATAGGGTTGGTATTTTGTGTGTGTGTGTGTGTGTGTGTGTGTGTGTGTGTGTGTGTGTGTGTGGCTAAATCCATGGTCAAGTGTTTTTAATGCTGTGAATATTATGTAGTTTCACTTATTTTAAAATATTTGCTGGGGTGCCTGGGTGGCTCAGTCAGTTAAGTGCCCAACTTTGGCTCAGATCGTGATTTTGCAGTCTGTGAGTTCGAGCCCTGTGTTGGGCTTTGTGCTGACAGCTCAGAGCCTGGAGCCTGCTTCAGATTCTGTGTCTCCCTCTCTCTCTCTGCCCTTCCCCTACTCAAGCCCTGTCTCTTTCAAAAATAAATAAACATTAATTTTTTTTAATTTTAAATGTTTGCTAGTATTTTGTGCATTCTTTGTTATTATGGCCACATAGTTATAAATATTTCGATCAGGCTTGTTAATTGTATTGTTAAAATTAATGCTTTTCTTTTTTAAATCTATTTGAGCAATTAGATTGTGAGAGAAATGGATTAAATTTCCACTATATCTTTTAGCTTTCTCCTTTTTTCTTGCATTTGTATCAGTTTTTTGCTTGTTTAACAACTTTATTATTTGTTTCAAAATTTTTGTGTACTTTTATATTGCTGTCATACTGGATTGATAGTTTATCTGTGTGTAGAATTCTAAATTAAGGATTTTCTCTTAAAACTTGACCAAAATAATTTTATTTTCTTTTGTCACTCCTTGTCATAGATGAGGATTCAATACTGAATTGACTTTTTCCTTGGAAAGGAAATTTTCTTTTTGTTTTAAAGTATATAGGACTTTTTATTCAACCTTGAAATTCAGATATTTCCTTAGCCCGAACACTCACTATGAATTTTGAAGATGTTCTCCTGCTTTGGAAAAATATACACAGTACTTTATGTAGGGGAAGCAGAGTGCTGCTTCTCTGGAGCAGATGATTGGCATAATTGTTTCTCCTTTAATAAATTACTCTGCTATTTCTTTACATTGTTTTCTTAATTTCTTTTTTTCAGTAATTTATTACTAATGTATAGAAACACAAGTGATTTTTGTGTATTGATTTTGTGTCCTGCATATTTACTGAACTTATTTTATTGCGTTCTAAGTGGTTGTTTGTTGTTGTTGTTGTTTGTTTTTGTCATCTTAGGATTTACTACGTGTAATGTCATCTGCAAACACACATTTTACTTCTTTCTTTACAATTTGAATGCCTTTGTTTATTTTTCTTGCCTAATTGCTCTGGCTAGGACTTCTAGAAATATGTTGAATAAACTGGGCAAGAATAGGCATTCCGTGTCATCTGTAAGCGATGAATTACAGGAATCTACCCCCCAAACCAAGAACTGAATACACTTTATACTGTATACACTTTATGAATATACTTTATACTGTATACACTTTATGTTAGCCAACTTGACAATAAATTACGTAAAAAAAAAAAAAGAAGAGGCATCTTTGTCTTGTTACTGATCTTAAGAGGAAAAGTATTCAGCTTTTCACTGTTGAGCATGATGATAACTGTGGGCTTGTCATATATGGGCTTTGTTTTGTTTTGTTTTGTTTTGTTTTGTTTTGTTTTGTTTTGAGAGAGAGAGAGTGCAAGTGAGTGAGGGGAAGAGAGAGATGGGGAGAGAGAGAGAGGGAAGTGGGGCTCACCTGGAGCTCATACCCAAAGTGGGACTTGAGTTCACCCAAAGTGGGGCTCGAGCTCATCTGAAGCAGGGCTGGGGCTCACTCGATATAGGATTCGAAATCACAAACTGTGAGATCGTGACCTGAGCCGAAGTTAGATGCTTAATGACTGAGCCACCGAGGTACCCACATGGTCTTTATTTTGTTAAGGTATGTATTCTCTGTGTCCAATTTGTTGAGAGTTTTTATCATTAAAGGATGTTGAATTTTGTCAAATGCTTTTTTTTTGCAGTTATTGAAATATGATTTTTATCCTTCATTTTGTTGATGTGATGTATCACATTTATTGATTTTCTTATGTTTGAACTATCAATGCATCTCAGAAACAAGTCCCACTTTGATCATGGTGTATGGTCCTTTTAATGGACTGACAAATCTGTTTGTTTAATGTTTTGTTGAGGATTTTTACATCTATAATTTTCTTTTCTTGTGCTATCCTTGTCTTTGATAGCAGGATAACATTAGTCTTGAAAAATGAGTTTAGGATTGTTGAGAAGGATTGACATTACTTATTCAAATATTTGGTAGAATTTGCTAGTGATGCCATCTGGTCCTGGACTTTTCTATGCTGGTAGGTTTTTGGTTATTGATTCAGTTTCTTTACTAGTAATTGATCTGTTCAGATTGTCTTTCTTCATGATTCAGTCTTGTTGGGTTATGTATTTCCAAGGAATGTATTCATTTCCTCTGGGTTACCTATTTTGTGGTATATACCTGTGTAATTTATATGATCCTTTGTATTTCTTTGTTATCAGTGATAAGGTCTCTTCTTTCATTTCTAATTTTGAGTGTTCTCTTTTTTATTATTCTAGCTAAAGGTTTGCTAATTCTGTTTTTTTTTTTTCAAAGAACCAGCTCTTAGTTTCACTGATCTTCTCTAGTGTTTTTTTAGTCTCTATTTCATTCATTTCCACTCTGACCTTTGTGGTTGCCTTCTACTAACTTTGGGCTCAATTTGCTTTTCTCTTTATAGTTTCTTGAGGTGTAAAGTTAGGTTGTTTAGTTGAGAATTTTCTTTTTTCTTAATGTAGAAAGTTTTTCTTTTTAGAACTCCTTTTGCTGCATCCCAAAAATTTTGATATGTGTTTCAATTTTTATTTGTCTTGATATTTTTTTATTTCCCTTTTGATTTCTTTGGTCCATTCATTATTCAGGAGCATACTGTTTAATCTCCACATTTGTGGATTTTTTAGTTTTCCTCTTGTCATTGATTTCTACTTTCATACCATTGTGGTCTGAAAATACGTTTGATATGATTTAAGACTTCTTTTGTGGCCTAACATATTGTCTATCCTGGAGAAAGTCCCATATGTGCTTGAGAAGAATATATATTCTGCTGCTCTTAGGTGAAATGTTGTGTATATGCCTCTTAGGTCCAATCTGGTGTAATGTATAGTTTAAGTCTGATGTTACCTTACTGATTTTCTCTCTGGATGATCTATCCATTGTTGAAAGTAGGGTGTTGAAGTCCCATATTATTATTATATTTCTGTCATTTTCTCTCTTCCTATCTGTTATTTGCTTTATATAGTTAGATGTTCTGATGTTGCATATAATATTTACAGTTGTTATATTCTGTTAATGAATTGACCCCTTTATTATAATCTGATGATCTTTGTCTCTTGTTACAGTGTTTGGCTTGAAGTCTATTTTTTAGGAAAATTCACTTTGTGTTTTTTGGGGAAGTTTTCTCTTACATAAGTATAGGATGGATTCCTCAGTTCTTTAAGTATGGCAGTTTTCATATACTCTTACACACTTCTGGTCCTCTGGCAGTGCCCCTTCGAAGCATTTTACACTATTATGGATTTATTTTTATATTTGTTCTTTTGTTTCAAGTGGCATCAATAAATACATGTGTTTAGTTGATCATGTGAACTGGAATTTCATAAAGCTTTTAATGGGATTGCCAATGACATCCTAAAGTATTCCCCAGAAGTGAATTCAAATACTATAATTTTGTGTGATGAAATTCTTAAAAGATAAATTTGTATTGGTCCACTTAAAATTTTGTGCATTTTTAGGGGCGCCTGGGTAGCTGAGTTGCTTAAGTATTTGACTCTTGGTTTCGGCTCAGGTCATGATCTCACTGTTTGTGAGTTCGAGCCCCGCGTCAGGCTCTGTACTTGTAGTGCAGAGCCTTCTTCGGATTCTTTCTCCCTGTCCCTCCCCCACTCATGTGCTCTGTCTCTCTCTCTCAAATATAAATAAATAAACTTAAAAAAAATAAAATAAAATCTTGTGCATTTTTAAAAGATGGTCTATGAAATAGCTAGAGAAAAAATAAATTACTTTATATTTATTATGCTAATGCAAGAATTGCAATGGAATCCTGAAAATTAATGTTGGAACTCCTTGCAAAAAATCCTTTAATGAATTAAATGCAACAAATTAAGGAGTGGTAGATTTGAGGTATGTGTGTGTGATATGATACATCTCATATACATTTTGAAACTTTTCAAGTGTGAATAAGTCATCTAGGAATGCATGAAATAAATGCTTTGTGCCAAGAACAAATTCCTAAATGAAAAGACACAAAGTATGCATTTCAAATATTAATTCTTGGAATGATTCTTTAGATTTAGGCTATTAGGATTGGAATTCAGTCTTTAAGAAAATGTATCAAGGTAAATTAATTTTAAAATATTATTATATGATAAAACTTCAGAGAATCTATGAAAATTCGTAATCAGTATTAATGCAGAGAATTTTTCTAATAATCACAGTATGAGAAGCAGTTTCAATGGTGACTGAACAAAAAATAAGTTTCCAGCATTTGCTACACACTATTTCTTTAGTTTCTGATGTATACCAAGATAATCCTCTTGGTATTCATGAGAAAATAAAGATACATGCTACTGTGAAAATCTTCATGCACATGTCTTGCCATCATACCCGTATAAATTCTTGGTACTGGAATCACACAATCTGTGATACTGAAATTAAGTATTTACATATTATATTTTGATAGCTAGAGTCAAATAGCCTTTCAAAAGCTTGTTCTAGTTTGTATTCTTACCGATAGTGTATCATTTTGGAAAACAAAATCACTTTGGAAAATCACTTTGGAAAACAGAATAGGGTCTATTTCCCACCTTTTTATTTATCCAAGGGATTTATGTTTGTTACATAAATTATGTCAGAGATTTAGAAAAATTATATCTTGCTTTGATTTCTATTCTTTTAATTATGAGTGAAGTCGAGTATCTTTTCAGAATCTTAAAAGACATTTTTAATAGTTTTTAAAAAAATCAAGTTCTAGTTTAATCATATTTCTTAATAGTCCTTAATCATATGTTCTACAAACTAATCTTTTGTCCATTATATACTCTGTAAATATTTCTTTCTTGCTTTTTCAGAGTCAGCTTTTGACTTGTTGGTTGCATTTAAAAAAAAAAATTGGGTAGTTAAATATATTTATCTTTATAGCTTCTGGGTTTTATGCCTGCCTAGAAGTCTTTTGTACCTAAGATTGTAAGTTCACCCACGATTCTTTTGTAATGTATATGATTTTATTTTATACCTTTACATCTTTGTGTAAGCTTGAATTTATGTTGCTATAATGACTAATCTATTAATTCAGCTTTATTTTTTTTTTCAGATGGCTAGCCAATTATTTTAACTGTCATTTATTGCATAAGCCCTCTTTTTCACAATGATTTGAAGGGTCACTTTTGAGTAAAACAACACCATATTTGTGGGTATATTTCAAGATATATTGTTCTGTCCTATTGATTTATTTGCTCCTTTCTCTTTCAGTGCTAAACAGTTTTGACTTTTTTGGGTTTATAATATGTTTTAATGTTTGGTAAGACTAGTTTATCTTCAAATTTTCTCAACTTTCTCTTAAAAACCTATTGATATTTTAGGTAGTATTTCTGAATTTATTGATTGATGTAGGGAGAGTGAACATCTTTATACTGTAAATACTGCATATCCTAGAGTAGTTGTATCATTTGCTTAACTTTTATTTTATGCCCCTCAGAGTTTCTAGCTTTCTTTGTATGACCTTGTTTATTGTTCATTAAGTTTAACTGGGTATTCTTTCTTTTTGGTTGCTATTTCAAATGGAATTTTTAAAATTTTATATTCTAATTGGTCATGTTTATATATATACACACACATATATATGTGTATATATATGTGTGTGTATATATATATATATATATATATATATATATATATATATATGTTAAAGCCACATGCTTTATCAGGCTTTTTTTTTTTTAAGTATTATTGACGTATTAGTTCCAGGTGTGCAGCGTAATGATTGCAAAATGATCACCACAGTAAATAAGTCTAGTTTAGTTAACATTTGTCACCATACATAGTTAGAAATTTTTTTTTTATTTTTTTTTCTTGTGAGGAGGACTTTTAAAATCTGTATTAGTAACTTTAAAACATGTAATACAGTATTATTAACTACAGTCATCATGGCATATATTACATCTTCATGACTTACTCATTTTATAACTGGATGCTTGTACTTTTGACCCCATTCACCTGTTTTGCATACCACCCCCTCACCCCAGCGACCACCAATTTGTTCTCTGGATCTATGAGCTTGATTTTTTGGTTTGTTTTATTTTGTAGGCTCCACATATAAGTGAAATCAAATGCTATTTCTCTTTCGAGGTCTGACTCGTTTCACTTAGCGTAATGCCCTCAAGGTCCATCCAGGTTATCACAAATGACAGAATTCCATTCTTTTTAATGGTGAAATAGTATTCTACATGTATATATGTATGTATATGTGTGTGTGTGTGTGATATGTGATATATATATATATATATACACACATATATATGTGATGTGTGATATGTGTGATATATATATGTGATATATGAGCTTGATTTTTGGTTTGTTTTATTTTGTAGATTTCACATATAAGTAAGTCAAATGGTATTTCTCTTTCTTGGTCTGACTTGTTTCACTTAGCATAATGCCCTTAAGGTCCAGGCTGAATAGTATTCCACATTTGTATGTGTGTGTGTGTGTGTGTGTGTGTGTGTGTGTGTGTGTGTGTATACATGTATATGTACATATGTGACATGTTTTATATATATGTGATATGTATGTATCACATCTTTATCATCCATCACTGGATACTTAGATGTTTCCATATCTTGGCTGTTGTAAATAATGCTGAAATGAGCACGGGAGTACATATATCTTTTCAAGTTAATGTTTTTGTTTTCTTCAGATAACTACCCAGAAGTGAAAGTGCTAGATCATATGGTAGTTCTGTTTTTAATTTTTTGTTTTTCATAGTAGCTGCACCAATTTTAATTCCTACCAGTAGTGCATAAGGATTTCCTTGCCTCAAAATCATTGTTACCACTTGTTATTTCTTGTCTTTTTGAAAATAGACAGTCTAACAGATGTGAGGTGATATCTCATTGTGGTTTTGATTTGCATTTCCCTGATGATCAGTTATATTTTTTATGTGCCTGTTGGCCATTTCCTTTTCTTTGGAAAAACATCTATACAGATTCTCTCTGCCCATTTTTAAATTAGATTTTTTTGGCTATTGAGTTGTATGTGTTCTTTAATATTTTGGTTATTAACCCCTTATCAGATATAGGATTGGCAAATATTTTCTCCCATTCAGTTGGTGGTCTTTTCATTTTGTTGATGATATCCTTTTCTGTGCAGAAGCTTTTTAGTTTGATGTAGTACTGCTTGTTTATTTTTGTTTTTGTTGCCTTTGCTTTTGGAGTCACATATAAAAAAATCATCACTAAGACCAATATCAAAGAGCTTACTGCCAATGTTTTCTTCTAGGAGTTTTATGGGTTTCAGGTCTTACATTCAAGTCTTTAATCCATTTTGAGTTAACTTTTGTGTGCCGTAGGAGATAGTAGTTCCATTCTTTTGTTTGTGGCTGTATAGTTTCCCCAACACCATTCATTGACTTGACTGTCCTTTCTCTATTTTTTAAGTTTATTTATTTATTTTGAGAGCCAGAGAGAGAGAGAGAGAGAGCACACATGAGCAAGGGAGGGACAGAGAGAGAGGGAGAGAATCCCAAGCAGGCTCCATGCTGTCAACATGCACCTTAACTCTGGGCTCAATCTCACTAACCTTGAGATTATGACCTGAGCCAAAATCAAGAGCTGGACACCTAACTGACTGAGCCACACAGGTGCCCCATGACTGTCCTTTCTTATTGGATATTTTAGCCTCCTGTTTTATAAATTAATTAGCCATATAAATGTTGGTTATTTCTGGGCTCTCTACATCTTCAGTTTCTTTTACCAGTGTTTTATAGTTTTCAGGGTACAGGTCCTTTATCTTTTTGGTTAGGTTTATTCCTAGGTATCTTATTATTTTTGGTGCAATTGTAAATGGGGTTGATTCTTAATTTCTCTTTCTGCTGCTTTATTATTGGTATATAGAATTGCAACAGATTTCTGTGCATTGACTTTGTGTCCTGAAATCAACTCACAGAAATTTACTGACTGCACATATCAGTTTTAGCAGTATTTTTGGTGGAGTCTTTCGGGTTTTCTATATAGTATGCCATGTCATCTGCAAATAGTGAAAGTTTTACTTCTTCCTTTCTGATTTGGATACCTTTTATTTCTTTTTGTTGTCTGATTGCTATGGCTAGGACTTCCTGTACTATGTTAAATAACAGTGGTGAGAGTGGACATCCCTGCCTTTTTCCTGACCATAGAGGAAAAGCTCTGTTTTTCCCCATTGAGGATGATGTTGACTATGGGCTTTTCATCTATGGCCTTTATGATGTTGAGGTATGTTCCCTCTAAACCTACCTTGTTGAGGGTTTTTATCATGAGTAGCATGTTGTTTAATCTCTACATATTTGTGAATTCTCCCCTTTTCCTTTTTAGTTTCATAGCATTGTGGTAGGAAAAGATGCTTGATATGATTTCAGTCTCCTTAAGTTTATTAAGATTTGTTCTGTGGCCTAACATATGTTCTATACCAAAAACTGTAACGTGCACTTGAAGAAAATGTATATTTTGCTCCTTTGGGATAGAATATTCTGTATATATTAAATCCAACAGGTCTAATATGTCATTTAAGGTGAGACATATATTTTATAAATTCCACTTTCTTAATTATTTTACTGTTCTTAATAATTGATTTACTGTTCATTTTATTGCTTTACATATATTTTCTATGAATATTTATACTTTTACTTGTCATTTCCACTTTCAGACCTTATTTATTTAATTGCAAGATTTGAGATCTATTGGTTTTGTGTCCATTAATTTAAGTGCTATTGGTCTGTAATTTTATATTTTTAAAGAATTTCAAGTTTTGGTAAAATTCTTCTACTTTAAAAAAAAGATTTGGGGGCACCTGGTGACTCAGTTGGTTAAATATCTGAATCTTGATTTCGGCTTGGGTCATGATCTTACAGTTCGTGAGATTGAGCCCCACAACAGGCTCTGTGCTGACAGTGTGGAGCCTGCTTGGGATTCTCTCTCTCTGCCCCTCCCCCGTGTGCTCTCTCTCAAAATAAATAAACTTAAAAAAAAAAGATTTGGAGAGGCTCATGACTAGAATGGATTCTAAACTTAAATTCCCATATATATTTAATATACATATTAATTTTTTTAATGTTTATTTTTGAGAGAGAGAGGGGCTGCATGAGAGGAATAGGGAAGAGAGAGAGAGCAAGGGAGACACAGAATCTGAAACAGGCTCCAGGCTGCAAGCTATCAGCACAGAGCCCAACTCTGGGCAGCCACAGTATTCCAAAGGAAAAGTTATCAATTACATATTATAGGGTTTAAATTAATTAGTTTTGGCATTTTTTAATAAAAGTTTTTTAAAGTTTGTTTATTTTGTGTGTGTGTGAGAGAGAACGAACACACATGAGTGGAGAGGGGCAGAGAGAGTGGGGGACAGAGGATCTGAAGCAGGTTCCGCACTGTTAGCACAGAACCTGACATGGGTCTCAATCCCATGAACCATGAGATCATGACCTGAGCTAAAATCAGTAGTTGGATGTGTAACTGACTAAGCCACCGAGGCACTCCAGGTTTGGCATTTTTTCTTTCTTTCTTTCTTTCTTTCTTTCTTTCTTTCTTTCTTTCTTAAGGTTTGGCATTTTTTTAAAGGAATTAACATTGTAGAGGTAATTACAGGGAATATTTTTTAGAACTTTGAGTTATGTATGGCAAAAATTTCAATTTTATGGTCTATAGTTTCTCTCTGTAAAGGTACATATTATTTTTCACTTTGATATCTTCACTTCCTCCCATGTGATACCTTTGCTTTGGTTCTGTTTGTCTATTGTTGTTCTCTAAATATACATTGCTGTTTCTATTCTGGCAGTGACATGCATTGTTGCATTTATTATTTCATTTATCATTTGAACACCTTTGTTTTTAAACGCTATACAAAGTACTGGAGTTATAGTGGTAAATAAGAGAGCTCTGTATCTCATGGTCATGGACTTTGCAAATTACAATACTAATATGATATATAGTAGTGGCTGAGTTTTAGAATTAGACAGACATGGGTTCAAATACTTATTTTGCCATCTAATAGGAGTAGGACCTTGGGTGTGCTATTTAACATCTCTACACCTTAGTTATCTCATCTCATCCTTTATTAGGAAAATACTAAATACTCCCACTTTGTAGCATTTCTATGTAAAGTCCTTGTGTTAATATTTGTCAACTACTTTGCACAGTCCTTGGCATACAGCAAGTGCTCAATAATGGTATGGTGATTATCGTTAATACTGTACCTCCTACCACAGAAATCATCACATGAAAAACATCTTTGGGTATTTTGTCACAGCCCACATCACATCATTTTCCTAAAGCCATAGTACAAGAAGATTCAAGATTTAAAAGCATGTGTTTCAATTATTGAACGAGATTTGTTGAAAGAGATAAAAGTAATTCAGTATTCTCTAGTTGAAGGATTAAATGTGGCCTCTATTGATGTTAGTAATATTTAAGTAAGCAACTTTTAATTCTATGTATATTACATTTTAGATCTAGTTTTTAAAATTGTTTCTTAGCTTCAGAATAACAAATAATGTTGTTTTATGTGCAGTGACTTAGCTGGACACTGCTTTCCATTTTATTGTTTTGACATCTTGTGCTTAAGTAAGGCTTGCTAAATGAAATATTATTCATAGCATGGTAGTAAAGACTTTACATTCTTCTTATATACATTCTCTGGACTTTGCAAATGGCATAACTCAGTTCTCTGACCTCTCAGTACTAAAACGGGTTACTGAACTATTTTATTTACCTTTTGCAATTTCAAAGACCAATAATAAGAAATGTCTTCGTTTTAAAACTTGTTGAATCCGAGGGCTGATTCTAGGAATCTTTAGATTCATTGGCAACTTTGATGAATGATATCTGAAGTGGAAAACTGCTCAAAGTGCTCAGATGGAGTTTGGACCCATCATTTTCATTTTGTAATAACAGAAATGGGGGGATGGGAAGAAACTATACTTGGACTTAGTATTTGTATCCCAGATTTTGTTTTGAAGGTAAGAGAATAATAGAATTCATAGGATAAACTCCAAGCCAAAAGGCAAAAGTATTTGAGATGAATCAAGTATGACAAGAAAGTATTTATGTGTGTTTGATGTTGGGGTGGGAAAAAGGAGCTCTGCCATTCAGTGGGTTAATCTTCTGTTCTTTCTTCTTTCTCTTTCCAAAATACAATCACAGCTTTGAATTCTTATACCTGACAAATGGCCTAGCTGAAATATTTCATAGAAGAGAGAGCAAGATTTAGACTAGTATTGTATTAGTTAATTTTTGCTAAACTGAAAATTTTCAGTATGTTTAATTTGCTGATCTTTATCGAGTAGGACAAATATAAAACTTTAGGAAAGAAACTTGTAACACTATTAAATATAATAGCTTAGAAAGAGTGATAATAGTGAGAAATAAAAACATTAAAAAATTAAAATGGGTGATGACAGCAGGATTTGGGGTTAGTACAGGGAAGGTCAGTGGAACCCCAAAATATTCATGTGAAAACTAAACACAGATACATTGTTAATCTTCCACAAGGACTGCTTTGGTTGGAGGGTTAGGACATACGTCCCATTTATATGAATTCAAGGGAGAACTGGAGGAGATTAAGTAAAAACAGTAAGTATTGATAACTCGTAGGGATCGTTGCTATAAAGATGGTAAAGTAATAGGGGATAGCTGAAGAGAGTTGTACGTTTAAGGAAGAGGATTTGGGGTATTGTTTTGTTTTTTAACTCTGGGAAAAATTAGAACTTACTTGCTTGTGGATGGATGTGGTACACTAAAAAGGGAAAGTTAGTCTCATAGGGCAGTTGGAGGCAGTTTCTCCAGCATTGATTTTATGTTGGCAAGAAATGATGGCAGCCACGGTGTAAGTTTAAGGTTTATTTTCAGATAAGAACATGGACAATTCATCCATGGTAATGTGTGGGAGGGCAGAATACATGAAAATAAATACAGGTAGATTATTGACCTAATGGTAAGAGAGGTAGAGGTTTTCTTCTAATTGCTTCAATTTTCTAATGAATTTTCCAGGTCTCCAACTGACAGTATCTGAAAGAGGGAAAGAGGAAATGGACTAGGGCAATGCAAAGGAAAGAGCTTCAGAAAACCATGTATTTCAAGAAAAAAACCTGTCCTGCTTTATATATTACCCCCTTGGCTCTTGAAGTTATTATTTGGGTCCTGATTATACTCTTCTCTTTTGGAAAATTGCTTCTCTCTTATCTCTCAGCTCTTTTTTTTTTTTTTTGGCGGGGAGAGGGGGGAAATAAAAAACAACTCTTCCTTTGGACAGAGTTAGATATCTGTTTTATCCTAATAAAAGAGAAGTGGATGACAAAGTATTTTTGACAGTCTTCTATATCCAGATATATCCAATCACTAAGTTGTATTTATTCTTATTAACTGCAGTGCCAGAAACTAAAGAATAGGACTATTGGTATTCTGGATTTCTTTTTTTTTTTTTTTTTTTTTTTCATTTAAAAAATATATCATAATTTTTTTCTTCTTCTTTTAGATGTTCTTAATAGTTGCTCCTCTTTCTGTACTCTACAACTGGAGAGATGAATTGGACACCTGGGGATATTTCAGAGTCACTGTTTTACATGGTAACAAAAAAGACTATGAACTGATTCGTGTAAAGCAGAGGAAATGTGAAATTGCTCTAACAACTTATGAAACACTGCGCTTATGTCTGGATGAACTGAACAGGTAATGGGAATAATGAGAATGATTACATTAATATTCTGTTTACATCCCTTTATATTGTGATTTTCAAAAAAGCTCCAAATATCCATAGCATAATTTAATTTCATTTAAGAATTATTGAACTAATTTATAACTTATTTTCTAAGAAGGAAAAACCTTCAGATTTTATACAGTCCATTGTATTTCCTTTATTCCCTCTCCAAACAATGCCTGTTACAGAAGGATAAGACTGTCCTAAATCTCACGTACAACCTTTTGTGCATATGGCACCTCTAGACTAAGATGGTGATTTTCATGAATGATTTTAATTATGGGAGTTTGTTGTGAATGTAGATTGGCAAAGAATACATATACATATTGAGAATCAGTATTCCAGGACTATAAGTACCCAAAAGAAATGAACTGACTTAATGCCTACGTGCATCTTAAGATTTTAATGAGGCATCTAGAGACATAATTATAAAGGCATATGAGTGTTGCAGCATGTAAGAAAGGATGCCTTGGGAGCATCCTTTGTAAGAAAGAACATAAGGAACCTAACTTTGCTGCAGAGTGAGGAGAGTTGTCAGGGAGCTTCCCAGAGAAGATGACCTATGAGCTGGGTAAGAATTGAATGACGAAGGGTGCCTGGGTGGCTCAGTCGGGTTAAATGTGTGACTCTTGATTTTGGCTCAGGTCATCATCTCACGGTTTGTGAGTTTGAGGCCCTGTGTTGGGCTCCACACTGCCAGTGCAGAGCCGGCAGGGATTGTCTCTTTCTCTGCCTCTCTCTCTCTCTCCTTCCCCTGTTTGTGCATGTTCTCTCTCTTTCAAGATAAATAAACTTAAAAAAAAAAAAAAGAATTGAAGGATAAGTAAGAGTTGAAGAGTAGGGGAGTAATGCAGGCAGAGGGAACAAGCAGCATTTGCAGAGGCCTTCAAACAATAAAGATCACATTACTTTTGAATAAATGAAAGCAGTTTTGATACTTTCTGTATCTCATGGCTGCAGCATACGTGTAAGAGGGAAGTGGCTGGGAGACAACAACAGTGTGGTAAGCAAGGAACATCATAAAGGGTATTGAAAGCTGTCTGGAGAGCTAAGGATCTTTATTCTTTTTTTTAGTTTTTTTAAAAAAAATTTAATGTTTTTATTTATTTTTGAGATAGGGAGACAGAGTGAATAGGGGAGGGGCAGAGAGAGACGGGGAGACATAGAATCCAAAGCAGGCTCCAGGCTCTTAGCTGTCAGCACAGAGCCCAACACGGGGCTTGAACTCCTGAGCTGTGATATCATGACCTGAGCCGAAGTCGGACGCTTAACCGACTGAGCCACCCAGGCGCCCCTATTCTTTTTTTTAAATATTTATTTGAGAGAGAGAGAGAGAGAGAGAGAGTGAGGGAAGGGCAGAGAAAGAGAGAGGGAGAGAGAGAATACCAAGCAGGCTTCATGCTGCCAGCGCAGAGCCCCATGTGGGGCTTGAACCCCATGAACTGTGAGATCATGACCTGAGCCAAATTCAAGAGTTGGACTCTTAACTGACAGAACACCCAGACACCCCTAGGGGTCTTTATTCTTAGAATGACAGAGAACCCTTGAAATGTTTTCAGTAGATTACTAATATGATAAAAATGGTCAGATTTGCATTTTATTTTATTTTTTAAGGTTTATTTATCTATTTATTTTAAGTTATTTATTCATCCTGAGAGAGACAGAGACAGCGTGAGTGGGCGAGGGGCAGAGAGAGAGGGAGACCGAAAGTCCCAAGCAGGCTCTGCACTGTCAGCTCAGTGTGGGGCTTAAACTCACAAAACTGTGAGATCATGACCTGAGCCAAAACCAAGAGTCAGACACTTAACCAACTGAGCCACTCAGGTGCCCCTTATTTATCTATTTTGAAAGAGAGAAAGTTCCCTCAATTTCATGAACCATGAGATCAAGACTGAGCTGAAACCAAGACACTCACCTAACTGAGCCACCCAGACGCCCCTAGATTTGCATTTTATAAGTAATCTAGTTGTTGTGTATACAGACCAAGGAGAGCCAAACTAAATGGAGAAAGACCAATTAGGAGGCTTATGTTGAGCTAACTCATGTCCCCTCCAAATTTGTAGGTTCAAGTCCCAACCTCAGGGACCCCAAAATGTAACTGTATTTGGAGAAAATATTCTTAAAGAAGCAGTAAAGTCAAAATGAGGCCGTTAAGGTGAGGCCCTTGTCCAATCTGCCTTGTGTCCTTAGAAGAGAAAGAGATACCAGGAATTTAAGTGCACAGAGGAAAGAATACATGGGGACACAGCAGGAAGGCAGTCATCTTTAAGCCAAGGAGAGAGGCTTCAGAAGAAACCAAGCCTGCCAACACCTTGATCTTGGATTTCTAGATTCTAGAACTGTTGTATCTGGCATCTTTTGCTCACCATAATATTTTTGAGATTCATCCGTGCTATTGAATGTATTTGTTCTTTTTTAATGTTGAGTTGTATTGCAGTTTATGAGTATACGATATTTTGTTACCCATTTATTTGAGGATGGATATTTATATTTGGGTTTTCCAGTTCATTATTATAAGTAAAACTGTAAGGAATAGTTAGTTATGTATAAGCCTTTTTTTAAACATACATTTTCATTTATCCTGGGTAGACATATTTTCATTTCCTGGGAGTGGAATGTTGGGGTTTTATGGTTAAGCATAGGTTTAACTTTAGAAGAAACTCCCAAACCATTTTCTTGAGTGGTTGTATCATTCTATTCCAACTAGTGATCTACAAGACTTCAGTTACTTTGTATATTCACTAACATTTAGCATTGTCGGTCTTTTTGTTTTTAGATATTTTAGTGTGTCTGTGGTGGTATTCTGTTGTATAATTTGCATTTTTCTGGCCTATGTATTCATGAAAAAAAGTGTTTATTCTATAGTTGTTAGGTGTAGTATTCTATAAATATCAATAAAGTCAAGTTAGGAGCTGTTAACACTTAAGTGTTCTCTTACTGATTTTCTAGTTGTTTTACAATTTCTGAGACAGGAATGTTGGAATCTTCAATTATACTTGAGTATTGTTAAATTTCTCCTTTCAGTTCTGTCAGCTTTCAATTTATATACAGTGTTTTGAAACTCTTATTAGGTACACACACATTTATGGTTAGTATTTTTTCTTATGAATTAATCCTTTTATCTTTAAAAAACATGCTCCATTTTATATCTAATAATTGTGAAGTTTTATCTGATATCAATATGGACAATATAGTCTTCTTGTACTTACTGAATATTTATCATTTGCTATCTTTTTATTTGAATATATTTTTATATATTTAAAGTGAGCCTTTAGTGGTTAAGGTATAGTTTGATCTTGCTTTTGTATCCATTCTGATAACCTGCCTTTTATTTGGAGTGTTTAATCCGTTTACATTTGATATATTTATTAAAGTTGATTTAGATTTACCATTTTTGTCAGATCTAGGATTTGACTTTACTTCACTTAGAAGCTAATAATAGTATGCTCCTGTTTCAAGAAAGCTGTCAGAAATACAGGGGTAATCTGAGGCACGGAGAAGTAACTCACCTAAGCCTACAACAGCTGTCAGTGGTAGACATTAAATTTAAACTTTGACCATCTAATTCCAGAACTTGAGCTTTTATTTAACATATTATATGACCCCAAAAGATGTTCTGCACTTACATAAATGTAATAAGGTATTCATTCACCATGTAGGATAAGTTTTCTAAACTTTTTCCCCTTTTTTTCTCACTTTGTAGTTTGGAATGGTCAGCTGTCATTGTGGATGAAGCTCATAGAATTAAGAATCCAAAGGCTAGAGTAACAGAAGTTATGAAAGCTTTAAAATGTAATGTCCGCATTGGCCTCACTGGAACCATTCTTCAGAACAACATGAAAGAACTGTGGTGTGTTATGGACTGGTGAGTAAAAACACTTTTTATGTTTTGGAAAATTTTTAATATTTCTTTAACTTAGTGTTACCTTGTTTGCTAATTAATAGTTTCTGGGGTGGGGAGGGGGGACCCAAATACAGCTATGTTTACAGATGTATTTGTCCCAAACATGATATACTGAGTAGAGTCCCATGAAAACCTTTCTTTATATGTTAGTCTCGGTCCTTGAAGTAAATATCTGAACGTATTTACCAATTCTGTCATCTTATAGTTATTTACTGAAACTATCATAAAGAAAGAACACTCTGTTTTCTTTTATTTTGTTATTGTTACCATTCATGAACCATCGACTTAGTACTATTTCTTAGACTCAGAAAGAAGTCAATGTGTTTCTTTTTAGATAATTGACCAAAGCCCTAATATTTTTGTTATTGCCTTTATATAGGGCTGTGCCAGGACTTTTAGGTAGTAGGATCTACTTCAAGAAGCAGTTTTCTGACCCAGTAGAACATGGTCAGAGACACACAGCAACAAAAAGAGAACTAGCTACTGGCCGAAAGGCCATGCAAAGGCTTGCAAAGAAGATGTCTGGCTGGTTTCTCCGGCGTACCAAGACTCTGATCAAGGATCAGTTGCCTAAGAAGGAAGACCGGGTGAGAACTGCATTTGTTTAAATTATTAATTTCTCATATTTTATTTTTTTCCTGAAAAAATTCTTTTTAAAAGAAAATCTGTCTCCTATGGTATTTTATGAATATAGGGTTTTTTCTGCCTGAGTAGTATGGAAAAAAATATTATGTACAAAATTTCAGAAAATGTTAATTGAACCCAATCTAGCAGGTTAGCTAGCAGGTTTATTGTTAGTATGCATTAAATTCATTTCTCTTATAAGAAGGCTTTTGCTGCAGTTCTTCCTCAGTTGGAAAAGAAGAGCTCTGTCCCTAATTTGTTTTCCATTCATATTTTATCCTTCATATATTGCCTACTATCCACAGCCCAATATAGTCCATGAGACCTTAATTACAGCCATAGGACCACAGTGATTAAAAGCTTTGTTTTTTTTAGAATGCCATTTGCAGTTATACAACTAACTTAGTTTGAAGAACTTTAGGAGAGTTATAATTAAATTCTGTTAATTATTTAAGAACATTTGAAGAGTAAACCTTAAGAGATTTTTTTTTTTTAATGTTGTGGTCCTCTTGTATAGTTTTTAATCTGGTAGTTCTTCTTGCTCAGGTAATGGAAAAAAGGTTTTATAAATTACCATGAACTAAGTTTAATTAATGTTGTCCCAAATAAGGGCAATGCTATCAAATACTCTCTAGTCTTAGGATGTCCTGTTGATTTTTACTTTAAAAAGATAGACTTGAAAGGAAAATATGTTACTGATATGCAAGTTGGGGAAAATGATAAAATGTTTGACTTTTTTTTAAGTTCATTTCTTTATTTTTGAGAGAGAGTGCGAGCAGGGGAGGGCAGAGAGAGAATCCCAAGGAGGCTCCACGCATTGCGGAGCCTGACACAGGACTCAGTCTCGTGAACTGTGAGATCATGACCTAAGCCGAAATCAAGAGTTGAATGCTTAACCAGCTGAGCTACCCAAGTGTCCCAACATTTGACTTTTTGATCTAAAGCAGATATTGTCATTTAATTGGAATACTTAATGAACCCTCACTTTTAAAAATATTTTGTGCAATTTTATGTATATTATTTGTCTATCCAGTAGGAACAACAACTAAAATATGAAGAAAGAGTTGTGCACAGAGTGTCTAGAGCTTGGGCTCTAGAGTCAAATATTATAGGCTTGAATCCTGACTCCCTACTTATGAGTTTTATGACCTTGAGCAATTTGCTAAGTCTCTCAAACCTTGGCTCCCATCTGTTAGATGGGAATGGTGATAGTTTTTGCCTCACATGGTTGCTCTGAAGTGTGTGGCATGTAAGAAGTGTTTAGTAAATGTTACTACCTGTTTTAAAATACTTGGGAATAAATTTAACCAAGGAGGTGAAAGACCTATACACTGAAAACTATAAGAAACTGATGAAAGAGATTGAAGAAGACACACATGAATGGAAGGATATTCATGTTCATGGATTGGAAGAATTAGTATTGTTAAAATGTCCATGCAATCCCTATAAAAATTCCTATGGCAGTTTTTTTCAGGAATAGAACAAACAGTCCAAAAATTTGTATGGAACCACCATATACCCCAAAATAGCCAAAGCAATCTTGAGCAGGAACAGCTAAGTTGTCAGGTGTCACATTTCCTGATTTCAAACTATATTACAAGGCTATAGTAATCAAAACAGTATGGTACTTGCATAAAAACAGACACATAGACCAGTAGAGTGGAATAAAGAGCCCAGAAATAAACCCATGTATATACAGTCAACTAACATTTGACAAGGGAGCCAAGAATACTCAGTAAGATGCTCTTTTCAATAAGTGGTAGTGGGAAAATTGTATATTTATATGGACTCCTGTCTTCTACTACTCACAAAAAGTAACTATAAATGGGTTAAAGATTAAAACACAAGATGTGATCTTGTAAAACTCCTAGAAAAACAGGGAAAAAGCTCCTTGACGTTGATCTTGTGATGATTGCTGATGATTTTTTTGAATATGGCATCAAAAGCATAAGCAACAAAAGCAAAAATTTAAAAAGTGAGGTTAATCAAACTAAAAAGCTTCTTTATAGCAAAAGAAACAACAGAATTTGTCATTTTTTAGCAATACTATTCTGTTGTAGTGATATAAATACATAAATATTTATAGATAGATGGTTTTTCCTTTTTGTTCACATTTTTCAAAATCTTATTATGAGTTTTATGACCTTGATTATATAGAGCTACATCTAGAAGACGTTTACCAGTTTCCAGTCCTACTAGAAATCTAAGGTAAATTATATCCCACATAACTTAGTGGCATTATTTTATCATATTTTCTTCTTTTCTTGGAATTGGACACAAAATAGAAACTTGTAGTTGTTTTATGTGTATTTTTTTAATTCTTACCTTTACTAATATTAGAAATTTATACCAGGATATAAAATACAAATACTTTATGCTGTTTTTAGTATAAATTTTCAAGTAATTCATTAAATACTATTCATACGATTGTTCTAAAGTTTTCCCTTTTCTCATCTACTTTTTTATCTGACCTAAACTGTAGTCATATATTTGCATGATGGGCTAATAGTATGAAACCCTGAAATATAGAGTACATTCTATATAGAAATATATTAAGAAAACACTTAACTTATTTTTTCATATTTTGATTCCTTTCAGTTGAAAAAAAAGTTCTGTGAGATTTATTTGAAAATAAAGTTATATTTATGTAGTTTAGGGTAAGATGGTAGCAAAGAGTATAGGAAAATCAGGAGAATTTGTCATAATAATGTATCTAAAAGAAAAATAGTTTATCAGCAGTTTTCACTCTTAAAATTTATAAAATCTGTTGTGCATTGTGACTATTACTACTATAAAAAAGTACCGATAATCACCTTGTGTTTTATCTTGGCAGATGGTGTATTGTTCTCTGACAGATTTTCAGAAAGCTGTCTATCAAACAGTATTAGAAACAAAAGATGTGACTTTGATACTTCAGTCTTCTGAGCCTTGTAGCTGTAACAGTGGCCGGAAAAAGAGAAATTGTTGTTTCAAGGCAAGCATTTCTGTGTGGTATAGTCACGATCTTGGTTTTGATTACACAGTTGTCTATTCTACTGTAAGAGTGAGGAGCAGATAAAATAACTTTTCCTCAGTTCCCTAAATTTAGAAACCATAAATTAATAAAAAGGAATAGTTTTCAAAAATATTTTACAATATCAAATAGTAATCATAGCAAAATACAGTATTCATATATCTTTTCAATAAACCAGTTTTTCAGTAGCTCTCAGAAACTACTAGTAGCTTCAATTTGATATCCTCCCTTTCAACTTTTATTAGAAAGTAGCCTACTTTCATCTTGAAATTTCATCTAATTTTTAAAACTTTCTCATTATCCCTTACTAGTAAACTTACTCTTTGATAGCAGGCTTAAAATATTCTGATAGAATATTAATAAGAACTGTGTTTTGGTATAATATTTTATTTTTATTTAGAAACAAATATACTTTGTATTTTTTTAACCTATCTATATTTCCTGCCTGTTTTCACCTATTTTATTATCAAGTTATCTATCAAATATCCATGTACATAGAGGGACCCTAAATAAATATTTCTCTAGATTGATATTTGTTCCACCTCTCATTTATTTTGCTGTTTTTAGCCACCTCACTTTTTTGTAAATGCACAGTTTCCTAGGAAGCCTTGGAATATAAATGAGAATAGTGAAGGGCTCTGTTACAGCCCTGCCTCCATGCCATAGTTTTATTACCAGGGACCTCTTCTGGCAGCATTTCTATCACTGTGTGTCATGAGGATAAATACTTTCTGAAATGAGGACTTTCTCCCCTCTTTTTTTTTTTTTTATTTTTTAAACATCACTGTATTATGGTTCACCAAAAGTATGATTCCACATTAGTGATGCATGGATATTTTGTGTAACAGTTGACCATTATTTTCTCAAAATGTATTGTGTTAGTAGTAACCAGATGATAAATACTAGTGTAAGTGATAGATTTCATGAAGTAAGTAGTTACATAGCCATGTTAGTTCCTTGCTGTTTTTATTTTCTGTCTTTCTGGTTACAGACCAATTCACATGGCGAAACAGTGAAAACCTTGTATTTCAGTTACCTTGCAGTCCTTCAAAAGGTAGCTAACCATGTTGCACTACTGCAGACTGCTAGCACCTCCAAACAACAGGTTTGAGTTGGCTTTTTGTACTTTTTCATGATGCTACTAGTATAAAGATTTTATATTTGGTATAAAATGTCAGCCAATAAAGATATCTTTATTTTTGTATGCAATTAAAGAGGAAACTAAACTTGCTCATTTTCAAATTTAGGTGTCAAAGAAATATATGCTCATATGTTTTTAATTGAAGTGAGAAAACTAAAACCTAAGTTAAAATAACAGTTCTTTTTTTATACCTGTGATAACGTTCATATATTCGTTTTCCTAACATATTTTGATGTAATTACTAAGTAAGATATTTGATGAGTCAGTCCTCTTCCACTAATCATGTGTCTAATTCCATCTGTTCAATCTATTGGATTAAAATGTATTTGTAATAACCTGTATATTAAATATTAGGAGTATTTCCCAAGCTGGCATAAATGAGTAATTTCAAAGTTTAGACAAATGCAATCATTTACTTTGGTCATTTCGATTGTATCTTATTCTAGAGCACAACATAAATTTAAAAAACTTCTTTAAAGCTTTTTACATAATGATTTTCTATTTTCTTTTTGTGTTATAATCTTAATGCTGTTTAAATGTAATTTTAAAATTTAATAAGAATTTAATATTGTTCTTTGATAGTACTGTTTGCTCTTTAGGAAGTATTTGATTTCTTGTTTTGGAAATCATAAAAGAATAATGATAACATTATTAGTCCTATCATTATCTCAGAACTCATCAAAACCATATGTAATTAACATTATCACTTTAAGGTTTTCTGAATTATTAGTCTGACTTAGAGAAGATAATTTCTTCAAAGTAATATGTTCCTTCTAAATAGAATTTTTTTCATAAACAATCTCAATTTATATAGGCTTAAATGTGTTAAGTTGAAATTTCTTTTCTTCTACCTTTTCCCCTTAAGGAAACACTTATCAAAAGGATATGTGATCAGGTATTTTCCAAATTCCCAGATTTTGTGCAGAAAAGCAAAGATGCAGCCTTTGAAACACTCTCTGACCCAAAATACAGTGGTAAGATGAAGGTAAGTGCTCTTCTCTCAGGCTGCATACACACAAGGATGATATTCAAAATATTTATCGGTAGTGTGACAGGGACACCAACTAATCAGAACAGATACCCAAACATTCAGAAGAGACTGGCCAAAGATGACTGGCGTAGCTGTGTCAGCATTTACTAGCTCACAATGAACCATACATGCAGTAGGGTCTCACTTAGTGGTTACATCAAATACACTTTAGACTCTCCTTATCAATGTATTAGACGTATGCCTGCTTAAAAATGTGCGCTGTTGTGCTGCATATATAATAGCTTGTCTTCAAATGTTTAAGGAGATAATCTACCAGAAATACAAACGCTAATGCCAGATACAAGGAGGAGGCTATACAATAGCTTGGACTTAGAGAAAGGAACTTCTTAAAGAGTTCAAGGTGGACAAGACCTTTCTGTCTATACTGAATTTTCTGCCTCTTGGTTTCACTTGCCAATCTGTATTGGAAGGTTACTAATCTCATTTGTGGCAAGGGAGCATTTGTTGTACACTAGGAAACTGACCTGTAGGTGCTGCCCTTGGTGATATATTACTAAGGGAAGGTGTGAAAAGTATGGCTAGGTTCTCCACCCATGACATAGGCCTGTGACAGCTGCATGATTGCTGACAGCTTCCAGCCTTTTTGCAGCAGACTTTGCTTGTTTAACTCTTTAATAACTGTCAAGAATCTTTATGGATTCAGAGACTATTACAGAACAATTCTCAACTTTATGGTTTAATTTTTTAAAGAGTAAGTTATTTCTTTTGGCTAAATAAATAAAATAAGAAGTAATTCGAGGTAGGTTGTTCTTGTTTCTAAAACCCTGGAAATATTTTTAGCAGTTAATCTACATAAATTCATCATAGTGTAGTTTACTTGGACCTCTAAATTCAATAAAATAGAATAAAAGCCAAGAAGATTACCTTAAATACTTGGGTATATATTTTTTTAATTGAGATATAATTGGCATATAACATTGTTTTGGTTTTAGGGGTGCAAAATAATGATTTGATACATATGTATATGGCTAAATAATTATCACAATAAGTTTATTTAATATCAATCACCACACATAGTTATTTTTTCTTATGATGAGGCCTAGTAAGATCAACTCTCTTAGCAACATTCGGATATATAATACAGCATTGTTAACTATAGTCACCATGCTATACATTAAATCCATAGCACCTGTTTATCTTACAATTGAAAAGTACCTTTTGACCACCTTCATCGATTTTGTCTGCCTCCACTCCTAACTTCTGGCAACCACCAATCTGTTCGCTGCACCTATAAATTCAAACTTTAAAAAAAATTTTTTTTAATTTTTTATTTATTTTTTAGAGAGAGAGAGAGAGACAAAGTGTGAGCGGGGGAGGAGCAGAGAGAGAGGGTGACACAGAATCTGAAGCAGGCTCCAGGCTCTGAACTGTCAGCACAGAGCCCAATGCGGGGCTTGAACTCATGAATGGTGAGATCATGACCTGAGCGAAAGTCGGATGCTCAAACGACTGAGCCATGCAGGCACCCCTCAAACTTGTTTTTTTTTTTTTAGTTTCCACGTATAAGTGAGATCATACAGTATCTATATTTCTTGGTCTCTCTTATTTCATGAAGCATAATGTCATTCATGTTGTTGCAATGCCAGGATTTCTTTCTTTTTTATGACCAAATATTCCATTGTATATGTGTATTTCATGTTTTCTTTATCCATTTATCTGTCAAGAGACACCTAACATTTTTTCCAAGTCTTGGCTGTTATAAATAATGCTGCAGTAAACATGGGGGTGCAGATGTCTTATCGAGATCAATTTCACTCTTTTGCATGTGGCTGTCCAGTTTTCCCAGCACCATTTATTAAAGAGAGTATCCTTTCCCCTTTGTATATTCTTGGCTTCTTTGTCATAAATTAAGTGACTATATATGTTTGGGTTTATTCCTGGACTCTCTGTTTTGTTCCATTGACCTGTCTGTTTTAATGTCAGTACCATATAGTACCATAACTTTGTAGTATGGTTTGAAATCAGAAGTGTGGTTTCCAACAAGGCCTCCAGTATTGTTGCTCTTTCTCAAGATTGCTTTGACTATTCAGGTTTTTTTGTGAGTCCATGCAAATTTTAGTATTGTTTGTTCTTATTTCTGTGGAAAATGCCATTGGAATTTTGATGGGGATTGCATTGAATCTATAGATTGCTTTGAGTAGTATGGACATTTTCCAACATTCTCAGCCTACGAACACTGAATACCTTTCTATTTATTTGTGTCTTCTTCAGTGTCTTATCATTCTCAATGTATAGGCCTTTCATCTCCTTGGTTAAATTTATTTTTACTTGGTTCTTTTTTATGCATTTGTAAATGGGATTGTTTTCTTAATTTCTTCTTCTTATAGTTCCTTATTAATGTACAGAAATGCAATGAATTTTTGTAGATTGATTTTGTATCCTGTAATTTTACTGAATTTGTTATTTTTAACAGTTTTTTGTGGAGTCTAGGTTTTTGATATATAAGATCATGCCATATGTAAACAGAGACACCTTTACTTTTTCCTTTGCCATTTGGATGCCTTTTATTTCCTTGTCTTGCCTTATTGCTCTAGCTAGGACTTCCAGTACAGTGTTGAATAACAGTGACAAGAGTAGGCATCCTTGTCTTATTCCTGATGTTGGAGGAAAAGCTTTGTTTTTACCAGTGGATATTACATTAGCTGTAAGCTTGTCACATATGGCCTTTATTATGTTGAGGTATGTTCTCTCTATACCCACTTTGTTGAGAGTTGTGTATTTTTAAATAAATAAGTTTGTATTAGTGAGAATATTCTGTTTTATTATCACAATAAATAATTCAAACTAATAGTAGTAATTTCCCTACCAATATTTCCTAACAATAATAAATCTATTTTTGTCATCCATTTTATTGACTTTTATTTATTTACGTATTTATTTATTTAATGTTTACTTATTTTGGGAGAGAAAGAGAGAGAATGAATGGTGGAGGGACAGAGAGAGATGGAGAAAGAGAATTCCAAGCAGGCTCCATGCTGTCAGCACAGAGCCTGACGGCTTGATCTCACAAACTGTGAGATCATGACCTGAGCTGAAATCAAGAGTGGAAAGTTCAACTGACTGAGCCACCCAGGTGCCCCGACTTTATTTATTTTAAATAAAACTATATAAAAAGCTCAATTAATTTGGAACTGAGCACTTATTATCCCATAATTCAAGCCAATAGAATATTTTCAGAAATCATGGCCTCCTTATGAAAACTGTATTATCTATTTTATATATTTAAATATCATTCATTGTGACTCTTCACTAAAAAGTTACTCTTGATATTAAATGGAATTTTATAACTACTCATTAATGTATATTTAGAAATAATGTCTGATTAAAATAATTATTACATTTTTTTTTGTTATGAGTTTTAGAAGGGAAAAAGCAAGCATGAATTATTGATGGAGTCTGGGTTGATGTCTTTATATGTGAAAGGCGCCTATAATTTACTTTGTGAGAGAACACCAACAAGAAAGAGACTGATATTAATAACCTAAGGTTATATTTTTAAAATTGTGTTTCATCATTTGATTATCAACATCACCTGGTAATTTCGTGATACAAAATGTATAGGCTTATAATCTATTGTCTCTGGGGTTAAGAAATCCAAGTTGCATGTACTTCTTGAATTCAAGTGATGAAAGATACTAGTTCTGCTTCTCTTATTATAGGTCAGCCTACAGCTGCAATTTATTTGTTGATATAATGCTCACTGTACCCTTCATACCCTCAGAACTATATTCATGAACTCCAGCTCTTTCTGTTAAATGTGAAGGTCTTTTTTGACCTCAACTACTATTCAAACAGATGGTCAAAAATTGCACTTATTCCCCTGATAAGAATCCTCATTTTCCCTTCCCTTGGGAAATACCACAGAGCTACTTACTGTGAGGGGTGGGGGAAAAGGCTTAGAAAACCAAGTTTAGTGCTGTTGGGATCATATAGGGGTCATGTTCTTCTCTAGGCTTGACTAATTTGAGAAAAGTTACGTTCAAGATTTCTTAGTGTGAACGTTGTTATTTACAGCATTCCTTGATATTTACCCAAGTAAATTAAAAACTTAGTTCACACAAGAACCTGTACACAGATACTTTTAGCAATTTTATTTATAATTGCCAAAACTTGGAAGCAACCAAGATGTCCTTCAGTAGATGAATAGATAAGTTGTGATACATTCAGACAATAGACTATTATTCAGCAATAGAAAGAAATGAACTATCAAGCTACGAAAAGACATGGTCACCTTAAATGCATATTACTAAGTGAAAGAAGCTAGTCTGAAAGGCTACTTACTGTATGATTCTAACTCTATGATATTCTGGAAAATGCAAAACTGTAGAGAAAATAAAATAATAAATGGTTGTCAGGAGTTTGCAAGGAGGGATACATAGATGGAGCACAGGGAATTTTTAGGGCAGTGAAACAATTCCATATAATACTTTAATGGTGAATACATGTCATTATATATTTGTCAAAACTCATGGAATGTACACCACAAGGAATGAGCCCTATTATAAATAATGTTAACAGACTTTAGTTAATAATAATAGTTAATAATTTAATAATAGTTTATAATAATAATTTATTAATAACAATTTATTCGTCCATCAGTTGTTACAAATGTACCACCCTAATGCAAGATGTTAATAATAGGGAAAACTTTGTGCAGGGAGGGGCAGGGATATAAGATGCGGGAGAGGGAGTCTGGGCAAATTCTCTGTATATTTTACTCTGTTCTTCTGAAAATCCAAAATTGCTCTAAAAAAGTCTTTAATTTTAAAAAGTTATTGTATTATGTGAAGTTCAAATGCACATCCTTTATACAGAATCAGTTATTTTATTAAAAAATAAAGCTAATGCAAAACTTACTTTATAAGTTTTGCAAGTATTAAAATTATGTTGACTTGATCTGTGACATTTTTATCACCGTTTGGTTATTTGAGTAGCTTTTTTTTTTTTCTATAGCTTTTTCTGAGGGATTGGACCATGGGGGTCAGAGTTAGCACAATATCTTCTCTTAGTCAATTATTAAAGAGTGTTATATTGAATATGATTTTTTGTTTAAGTTTAAATGCTTATCAGTGAATAAACAAAATTGAAGTGTTTATTTCATAATTCAGAAAAACTTTAGGCTTAGTACAGAAAATTCCTTTTCTTTCCTTTGTGGATTACTTTTCCACAGTGTTCTGGAACTGTCACTGCCAGATGTGGAAATGCCTATTTTAAAAATAACAGTGATACTGTTATACACAGGTTTGGATTATTTGCTTCCTCCCTAAAAGCACTGTATTTGGGGCAAATTATTGACATTTTGAGGTCAGAATCAAATCTGGAAGTCAGGACTTACTGTAAATAGAGAAGCAGAGAGGATAAAATAAGAAGAGGTGTATATGTGACTGATTATTTTAAGAAAACAAATATCAAGACCTAGATGTAATTAAACACATTTCATTATGTCTATCTAGAAAAAATTTAAATACTTCCTAAAAGGAATGCTCTTCTGTAATTTAGTTTCTGAACATATTGTAGGTATAAAGAAAGTGTTTTTTGGAAATTAAATTAATTCATTTAAATGCATCCCATAATCTAAAATGTTTCCTTTTTATTAAAACCAGATGAGATGAAACAAAAGTCTTTGGGAACCTTACCTCATTATTGACAGTATGATGATGAATAACATTTCATGTAATATCTAATACTTTATTTCTCTAACTTGGCAAAAATGAAGGTAATTAGGAAAGAGGACTGAGGTTATGTTGTATAAAAATAATTTTCAAGAAATTCTCTAGTGATGTTTATATGTATAAAGTGTGCTTTTAGTTGTAACTGGTTCATTGGTGGTTGATTTCTGTGGTTCATTTCTAGGTCCTTCAGCAGCTTTTAAATCATTGTAGGAAAAACAAAGATAAAATACTTCTTTTCTCCTTTTCCACCAAGGTAAGTTCCTTCTGAAGTATATACTCTTAATTGGCCCAGCCCTAACTCTTGAGGCATAAATCCTGAGACATAACAGTGTCCAGCCACAGTTTTATCTTATACATACTGTAGAAAATAGTAGTGACATAAGCAACTTTTAAAACAGACACTTAAATCTCAATGATATCAAGATTACTGTCAAAGAGCAAACTCAAAAATTTTTAATTCTCTGTTGATGTTTTTATTAATAATTAAAGTGTTCTTTAAGGCATGTAAGAGATTTTAGAACTTGGAAAATAGCACAAATAATGAAATTCACTTACATAAATTATTTGGCCAATACTTTTTATTTGGTTTTAGTTTCAAAAAAAAATAAAGTTTGATTTTTTTTTTCCCTGAAAGATTGATTTAAAAAACAAACATTGGTGAATATTAAAGTCAGTTTCAGGATAATGGGGAGAAATACATAAGCCAGAAGTCAGGAAAATATTTGTTGCTCTTGTAATTATAAGAAAGAACTTGTGAGCAGCAATTATTAATACTTAGTAAATCTTCTCTCTATAGTGGTACGAAATTTATTAAACCATACATTTGTCTTTGCCCATTTCCATACCTTTTCTCTAGTTACTTGATGTTCTGCAGCAATACTGTATGGCAGCTGGCCTTGATTACCGACGACTTGATGGAAGTACGAAATCAGAGGAAAGAATCAAGATCGTGAAAGAGTTCAACAGTACACAAGATGTTAACATTTGCCTTGTCTCCACAATGTAAGAAAATAAAATTTGATAACTTGATTTTTATGTAATTGCTTTTAAGATTTAGGGTAATTTAAAAATTATTACTGGATTAATTTTCAATGGTTATGATTATATTGCCTTGTTTTATTTGGCTTTGAGGAGAAGCAGCAAAAATGCTATTATATTAATTATGACTGAAATAACAATATCTTGAGTTTTACCTAACCTTTTTTCTCAATTTCCTTATCACTGGATTCTCTTTATATGTCTGGGTTTATAAAGATAACAATCAAAAGAAATGGATGTTTCCTCCCAGGAATTTTCTGTGGTAGTGTTTTTATTCATGTCTGTGGTCAGAACAGTCAGACTTAATTAAGTAATTGAGTTATTAATCAAATAACTAAGAATCATTTGTAGCAGTGGCTTTTAAAGTATGCTCAAGCAGCCCTAGAGAGCTCACTAGGGTTAGTGGGCCAGGTATTTCCTCCCTCTGTCTACCTGGTCTCAACCATAGCAGCTCTACATTAATAGGTTTTATAAAAGTTAAGTCAGTTCTAACACCTATTTATGAATCTCTCATTAAAACCTTTTAAAGAATATATACACTTTAGAGCAAGATTTATGCCAGTATAAACACCTAAGAAGATTAATCCCTTTTGGGGGGCAACAAATCCTTAACTTTTGACATCTAATATAATAAGTACTTTATAGATTTACCCCCACTATCTTGCAAAAAGAATTTCAGAGGACTTTAAAAACAAACGTAGCAGGGTGCCTGGGTGGCTCAGTCATTGAGTGTCCAACTTTGGCTCAGGTCATGCTCTCACAGTTTGTGAGTTTGAGCCCCACATCAGGCTGGGTGCTTTGGCATAGAGTCTGCTTTGGATCCTTTGTCCCCTCTCTCTGCCCCTCCCCTGTTTGTGCTGTCTCTCTCAAGGATAATAATTTTTTTAAAAAAAAAAGTTAAAAGCAAACATGTGAAATGTAAAAAGTCAACAAAAAATTACTTAAAATGAGGCATAAAATTATATATATGATGAATGCGCTACTTACTATTGAACACCGAAATTCTCCTTGAACTCTTGCATTGAGAGGCACTCTGGATTCCCATTTTCCTGTGAATGGATTCAAGGAGTAATTTCTCATATGAGCCCTTACCTACGAGCATTAAATGACATAGGATATTGTCTTCTGTTAAGTTTTATAAAGTACATAAACATGCTTAATTTCTTAAATAATGTCTCCAAAGTAACAAATGCCTTCAACAATACTTCAAATAGTACAGAACTTCTAGACAAGCTGTCATCTGCCATTATTTGTCTGCTCACCCCCGTCTAATTTGATGAGATCTGCCATAATGCTCCTAATTATCTCTATGTTAGAAATTTCTATTTAACCCATTTAGTGAGTTTTTAAAGACTGTATTTTTCATGTTTAAAGCCCTATTGGTATTTTTCAAATCTGCCTAATCATTTTTACTTATATTTTGTTCTTTATGTTTTCTAGCTTTTGTTTCTTTAGTAATTTCAATCATTATTTTTTAAAATCCCTTTTTAAATGGCATTTTTGCTCTGTTAACTCCTGAATTGGGGCTGCTAATCCTTCTGTTGTTCCCTCTTGTTCTTGCTCATGGTACATGGTTTCTTCACACATTTTGTAATTTTTTATTTTGAGTTTATCTATCTATAGAGGGGCTTTCCCCCTCTATTTTAGCCAGACATCATGCCAGCCACATAGGGATGGGAATCCATGTTTCTTGCTTGGCTTTTATTGACATCCCAAGAGTGAGGCACTTGATTACTGTTTCTGTACGTCCTCCACTGACATTGCAGAGGCGACTGGGTTATAGCTGGGCAGAAATGAATGTCCCAGCTCCTCAGTCTTCTGTGATATCCTCTGAGTGGAGGTGAGAGGCACCCCATTTTAGTCAAGCAAGAGTGGAGATCTAATCTCACTCAGCCTTTACTGACCAGGTTGGGTTTCAGGTCATAGATTTTTTTTCCATGGTGTTTCCAAAAATAGGCGGGTTATTATCTAACATTTTCTGTGTTAAAAGTCTATACCTTTCCTGGTTCTTAACTAAAGGAAAAGGGCTTTTCTTGGGCCTTTTTTTTTTTTTTTTTTTGGTCTTGACTGTTGGCATTTCCAGTTTGCTGGTTTCTCCAGAACCCAGTCTGGGATTTTTAAGCAAAAACAAAGCTGGAGAACTCACTGCCATGTCCTTCCTTAGTTCTTACAGTCTCTAGCCATGCTTTGTTCTCTCTACCTTTCAGGTCTTACATTTATTTTATATATGATGCCCAGCATTTTAAGCTGCACTTACTGAGAGGAGTAAGAAGTGCATCTACTCCTGCCTTGGTTTTTAAAAATGTGTATATTACTTTATTTAGTTGGACCATACTTACAATTTTTAAAAATTATGTTAGGAAGACCTTACAGCATCGTATTTGAATATCCAAAACAATGAAAAAAAAACAGTACAACCTATTTACGTGGGCTTTAATGGTCAATTTCTTTTAGGATTATTCTAGAATGGTAGAAAAACTATTCTGTAGCTGTTTTGTTTGTGGCATGTTTGTGTTTTAATCATCTTTTATGATGTTAATGCAGTATTGTGTTGATTTGGTTACAGAAACCTGGCACAATTGAATTAGAAGGCAATGACTATGCTTTTGCTATTTTAATGTGCCCAATTCTGTTTCCTCAGGGCTGGTGGACTAGGCCTCAATTTTGTTGGTGCCAATGTTGTTGTATTGTTTGATCCTACTTGGAATCCAGCCAATGATCTTCAAGCAATTGACAGGTATAATACTGACAAAATTTAAAGTGACTTGCAAATACTTTGAATCTGAAAATACCCCCTTGTGATTCTCTTAAGTTGCTTTTATAATATGACTATGATTAGAAGACAGAGAAAACCTTATTTAAAAAAATTGCATTTAAGGGGCATCTGGGTGACTCAGTTAAGTGTCCAACTCTTTTTTTTTTTTTAATGTTTATTTATTTTTGAGAGAGAGACCGAGCATGAGTTGGTGAGGGGCAGAGAGAGAGGGAGACACAGAATCCAAAGCAGGCTCCAGGCTCTGAGCTGTCAACACAGAACCCAATGCAAGGCCCGAACTCACAAGCTGTGAGATCATGACCTAAGCTGAAGTCAGATGCTTAACCGACTGAGCCACCCAGGTGCCCCTAAGTATCCAACTCTTGATCTCAGCTCAGTTCTTGATCTCAGGGTCATGAGTTGGGCCCTGCTGGGCATGGAGCCTACTTAAAAAAAAAAAAAAAAATGTAATTAAAAATTGTATTCAGATCTGAACCCAAATGGCAGGCTGATAACGGCAATTTATTTTCTTTCTATCTCAGAATCCCATTTTGACAGGATTGATTTAAGAAGGACAGGTGACTCAGTCAGTTAAGTGTCCAACTCTTGGTCTGGGCTCAGGTAATGATCTCACGGCTCTGTGGGTTCAAGCCCCATCTCGGGCTCTGCACTGACAGCATGGTGCCTGCTTGGGATTCTCTCTCTCTCTCTCTCTCTCTCTACCCCTCTCCCATTTGCACTTGCTCACTCTGTCAAAATAAATAAGTAAAAACTTAAAAAAAAAAAAAAGGGAACAAACCCATCATACTGCAGGAAGATAGGAAAGGTCACTACTAGTAGATCAGAAGTTTGGAGAAACTCTCAGAAGGTAGAAGGCAGAATCTGTCTTACAACAGCATCTGTGTAATTAAGAAACCGGCAGAGAAAAGCCACAATCCAAAGTCAGCAGGAGAGCACAGAGAAATTTCAAGCTTGGGGTCAGTAACTATAGGATGTAGAAACAGACCAGAGTGAATTCTTGTTAGAAATTAATTAATGTGCTAACTCTAAAACAATTTCCTCTCCCATACCCAATATAAAGAGAGGTTGGCCTACAACAGATGCCCCTTGATCAAAACTGAAAGAATTATTTCATAAATTTTATAAATAAGTGGGGAATCCGACTGACAAAAGGTTTTTACAGTGGGCATTAGGATCAGATCATAAAGCAGAACTGAACCTGAAGGATTGCTTCCCAGGTCTCTGTGGAACACAAAACGGGGAAATGATTAAATAGACTTATGTACCTTCATGGAAATCCAGACCAGCTTTCCTGTGCAGTCCACCCAGTTCTTCATTTGTAATTATGAATGAAAAACTAAGAGTTATGAGACCTTTTATGGAGCTCCTAGGTGGCTCAGTCAGTTAAGCTTCCAACTTTGGCTCATGGTTCATGAGTTCAAACCCTGAGTTGGGTTCTGTGCTGATGGCTTGGAGCCTGGAGCCTGCTTTGGATTCTGTGTCATCCTCTCTCTCTCTGCCCCTACCCCACTCACACTCTTCTCTCTCTCTCTCAAATAAGCATTAAAAAAATTAAAAAAAAAAATAATTGTGAGACAGTTTAATAAAACCAGCAGTATGAAAGAAAAGGGCCAAGATGAAAACCTGACCCTGAAGGAAATAAAATAAGATTAGGGCACCCTGAAAAAAAGTGCATGGAAAAGAAAACTAGAAATGCTTAGAATTTAAAAGTGTTACCAAATAACTCATTACAAGGTCTGAGTAATAAAATGGAGAAGACTGAAAGTGAAAATTGATATGGAAAATAAAAGGAATGAATATTTGAAAACACAGTGACAGAGCAGGAGAAAAAACAGAAACACATCTTGCTGATATTTCTAAGTTCCAAAGATAAGGGGACTAAACAATGCCTGAATGAGAAAGAGGGAGAGGAAATTATTTATAAAAAAAAAAAAAAAAAAAAGAAAGAAAAAAAGAACAAAACAGATTACCAACAAATGAGAATCCCACTCATTTCTGCAAATCCCACTGTTCCTGCAAAATAGACTTTGAAGAACTGACTTTTCATCTGCATTATAGAATTCTAGAAGACAACAGGGGCGCCTGGGTGGCTCAGTCCGTTGAGCATCCGACTTCGGCTCAGGTCATGATCTCGCGGTACATGAGTTCGAGCCCCATGTCGGGCTCTGTGCTGACGGCTCGGAGCCTGGAGCCTGCTTCGCATTCTGTGTTTCCCCTTCTTTCTGCCCTTCCCCTGCTCATGCTGTGTCTCTCTCTGTCTCAAAAATAAATACAAACATATAAAAAAAAAAAAAAAGAATTCTAGAAGACAACAGAAGTTGTCAAAGTGACAAAATTCATATGATGTATCTGCAAGAAAATAATTTTGACTTATAGTTGTAATCAACGACTAATATATCAATATGTGAGGGGAAATAAATCATCTGTTGACATCTAGGAACTGAAAAATTTATATTTAAGTCTAAATAATTATTGATGGTTTAGTTGAGAGACTTAATGCAGTTATAAAGAAAGGATTCTGAGAAATATAAAGGGATGGTATAAGAAAATTAATAAGAATCAAACACTAAAATTTCATATAATTTCAATAAAACATTGGGAGGGTGGGGGTAATTGTGTTAGCATTATATTTCATCAAAAAAGAATTTGGATATCCTGGTCAGATTTCAAATTTATGCCAAAAAAAAGTGTTCTTAAAATTTTAGCCAAAAATTTAAGGACAACAACTAAAAGAAATTTTTAAAAAATCACTGAGAAAATGTGATTATTTCAGTAAAATGATTGGAAATATGAGTGTATAGCAAGAGGTAAAAGAAACTAAGCATGGCAAATATAAAACCTAACATAAACTGTAAGAAATAAAGCCAAACGTAAAACTTCCTTTTAAACAAAAAAAAAGGTAAAAATGAAATGTTAGATTCAGATTTATGCTTATTGCTATAGATATAATTTTATATATTTATAAAATTCAAAAATACATAGAAGGTTAAAAATAAAATATATTTAAAATCTCATCAGGGAGATGATAACAAAAAGTAAGAACGGCAAAATATTAATAGACTTCAAGGCAAATGCATTGAGGAAAACAAAATGGAACAATCGATGAGGAAAGTATAATAGTCACTACATAACAAAGACAAAACTCTTTTATGATGAGAAATGGGGAAATCTACAATCATGATGGGAAACTTAATATCCTTCTCTCAAAGATTAATAGATCAACTAGGCAAAAAAAGGAAGTATATAAATTATTTGATTAACAGTTATTTAGCCTTTAACTTAATAAATGTATTTAACCATATAATAACTGAAAATACCCACTCTTTCAAAAAACGTTTTAGAGCATACTTTTAAATAACTGTGTATTTTAATAGAAACCACAAGGACTAGATTACATGCCTCTAATTAATACAAAAGACAAGACCCTAGAAAGTAACAATGAGGTTGTAGCTAATAAAAATCTCTCCATATGGACATTTTAAAATATAAAATATATTTTTAAATAACTCTTGTATTAAAGAGGAAATCAAAGAGTGATGCCAGCAAGATGGCAGACTGGAAGCTCTAGGTATATGTTTCCCCATGGGTGGATTTAAAAAACTAGACACTGATTAAAATAACTTTATGGAAGCTATTTAAATCAAAGATCTACAGTTATCAAGCAAATTCCCAATCAAGAAGAAGCTATATTCAAAACTGTAGGAAATTTCATGGCATTTTTACCCATTCTTGCCTCACCCCATTTCCTGGCACAGCACAGCCAGGAAGAGGAAGTAACAGTTCCCTGTTCCCTCCCTCTCAGGTTGGAAAGAGCAGTGTGGAACTCCTTTGCAACTTTCTAACCTATCTGTGAGCTGCCGGAGGGAATGGTTTCTTTTTCACCTGACAGTGCTTAGGTAAGAAACGGTGGCATAGCTTGGATCTCAGACTGGCAGAAGCTGTTGAAGACAGTGATAGGCCCCATTGTGCATGAAAGCAGTAGTGGGACTGTATATTACAGTAGAGGAATACAGTAGAATATATCTAAAGCCCTGAGAAGAGGCTGAGATGAGACTTTTTGAGAAAGTAAGACATTTAAAAGCAGTTGTGTATACAGGAGATATCGGAAAACATACACACCCAAACACACAGGCCCTGGTCACACATAACCAAAAATGACCAAAGACATTTTTTTAAAAAAAATTTTTTTGGGGCGCCTGGGTGGTGCAGTCGGTTGAGCGTCTGACTTCAGCCAGGTCACGATCTCGCGGTCCATGAGTTCGAGCCCCCCGTCGGGCTCTGGGCTGATGGCTCAGAGCCTGGAGCCTGTTTCCGATTCTGTGTCTCCCTCTCTCTCTGCCCCTCCCCCGTTCATGCTCTGTCTCTCTCTGTCCCAAAAATAAAAATAAAAATAAAAATAAAATAAAATAAAATAAAATAAAATAAAATAAAATAAAAATTTTTTTTTAACGTTTATTTATTTTTGAGACAGAGAGAGACAGAGCACGAATGGGGGAGGGTCAGAGAGAGGGAGACACAGAATCTGAAACAGGCTCCAGGCTCTGAGCTGTCAGCACAGAGCCTGACGCGGGGCTCGAACTCGCAGACCGCGAAATCATGACCCGAGCCGAAGTCAGCCGCTTAACAGACTGAGCCACCCAGGCGGCCCCCAAAGACAATTTTTTAATCCTTACCCTGAGCTGCTCCTAAGACTCAAGACACAGCCTGCTAATTAATGAATGTTTTCAATAATAGTTTGCAAAGATTAGAAGTGGCTGTTTTATCAATGGCCAATTTTTAACAAAAAAGTACAAGGCATTTATAAAGAAAGAGGAAAACTAGCTCATTCAGAGGAACAAATTAAATCTTCTAAAGAAACACAGGCATAGGATTTACTAGACAAAGAGTTTAAAACAACTATCTTAAAGAGCTAAATGGAAACATGGACAAAGATCTAAAGGAAATCAGGAAAACGACATATAAACAAAATTAAAATATTAGCAAAGAGATTGAAATTTTGTATATATAAAAAGAACAAAGTAGAAACTCTGAACCTGAAAAATATAATAACTGAAATGAAAAAAAAAAGTCACTAGAAAGAGTCATCATATTTGGGCAGCAAACTTGAAGACAGATCTGAGGAGCAACAAACCAAAAGAGGGGAAACAAAGGAAAATGAACATAGCTTAAGGAACTCATGGAACATATTAAATAGACCAATATACACATTGTAGGAATACAAAAGAAGAGAGAGAAAAGGACAAAGCTATTTGAAGAAATAATGACTGAAATAATAATGTCCCAAATTCAAAGGAAAGATATTAATATGCAAATACAGGAAGCTTAACAAACACCAGGTAGGGTAAACTCAAAGAAACTCACACTGAGACAGGTTATCAAACTGGAGAAAGTCAGATCTTGAAAGCAGCAAGAGAAAAATGACCTGTAGTGTACAAGAGATTCCCTAGTAAGATTATTAGCAGATTCTCAACAGAAACCTTACAAGCCAGGAGGCAGTAGAATGATATGTTTAAAGTGCCAAAAGAAAAGAACATCAACAAAGAATTCTATATCAGCCACAACTGTCCTTCAAAACTGAGGGAGAAACTAAAACATTCCCAAACAGAAGCTTAGTTTATTACCACTCGACCTTCCCTAAAAGAAATGCTGAGAGACTTTCAAGTTCAAATTAAAGGACTCTAACAGTGACTCAAAACCATATAAAAATATAAAATTCTCCAGTGCTAGTAAGTACAGGGACAAATATAAAAAACCAGTCTTACTATTATTTTGGTTTATAAATCTTTTTATTTTTTATTTAATGAAACTTTCACAGTTTGTTTTTAAGTTTATTTATTTATTTGAGAGGTGAGTGGGGGCAGAGAGAGTCCCAAGCAGGCTCCACACTGTCAGCACAGAGCCCAACATAGCACTCAAACTCATGAACCATGAGATTATGACCTGAGCCAAAATCAAGAGTTGGACACTTAACTGACTGAGAGCCACCAAGGCACCCCTATTTTTTTTTTAATTTAAAAGACAAATGCAGGGGCATCTGGCTGGCTTAGTTGGTAGAGCATGCAATCTTGATATCGAGGTTGTGGGTTCAAGCCCCATGCTGGGTGTTGAGATGACCTAAAAATAAAATCTTTTAAAAACATAAAATACAAATGCATGAAAATAAATATAAATCTGTGTTAATGAATAATGAATATAAAGATTTAATTTTTGATATCAAGCACAAAAGTGGGGACAAAGCTGCAAAGGAGAGTTTTTTAATGCAATTGAAGTTAAGTTGGTATCAGTTTAAGGCAGATTGTTATCACTTTTGGATGTTATATGTAATCTTCATAAAGAAAATATCTATAAAATATACACAAACGGAAATGAGAAAGGAATCAAAATGTGTCACTAAAAAATCACATAACACAAAGGAAGGCAGTAATGGAGGAAATGAGGGACAAAATAGCCATGAGACATACAGAAAACAAAATAGCAAAAGTAAATCCTTCCCTGTCATTAATACATTTAAATGTAAATGGACTAAACTTTCCAATCAAAAGATACAGATTGGCAGCATAAATTAAAAACAACACACGGCATGCCAACTTAACACTGTCTGTAAGACATTCACTTTAGGTTTAAGGACATGCATGAGTTAAAAGTGAAAAGATGAAAAAAGATATTTCATCCAAATAGTAACCAAAAGATAGGAGGGGTAGTTATTCTAATATCAGACAAAATAAACTTTAAATTGAAAACTGTTATAAGAGACAAAGGATGGTATACAATGATAATTCTTGATTTAACTCACCCAGAAGCTATGACAATTAGAAACATAAATATACCAAATAAACAAGCTGTAAAATATATAAAGCAAACATTGACAGAATTGAAAGGAGCAGTACACAACTCTACAATAGTAGTAGGAGACTTCAGTACTCCACTCTCAATAATGGATAGAACATCTGGTCAGAAGATCAATAAGGGAAGAAAGACTCGAATGACATTATAGACAAGTTGGACCTAACAGACATATACAGAATTCTCCTTCCAACAATTTTAGATTGTTGAAATTATACATTTTTCTCAAGTGCACAGGGAACATTCTTCATGATAGGGCATATGTTAGGTTACAAAACATGTTAATAAATTTTAAAAGATTGAAATCTTATAGTTTCTTTTCCAAACACAATAGAATGAAATTAGAAATCAACAGCAGAAGAAACACTGGAAAATCCACAGATATGTTGAAATTAAACAACATGCTCTTAAACATCCAATGGTTTTAAAAAGAAATCACAAAAGAAATTAGAAAATTGAGAAAAAGGAAAAGTAAAACACAACATATTCAAACTTATTCAATGCAGTGAAAGCAGTGCTAATTTTATAGCTGTAAACACATTAAAAAAGAAGAAAGTTCTGAAATCAACTCTCCAACCTTATACCTTAAGGAGCTAGAAAAAGAACAAATTAAACCTAAGGCTAGCAAAAAGAAGTAATAAAGATTAAAACAGAGATAATGAATGAATGAATAAAACAGAGATAAATGAAATAGACTAAAAACAATAGAAAACAATAAAACCATGAGCTCTTTTTCAAAATGATCAACAAACTTGACAAACCTTTAGCTAGATTGACTAAGAGAAGACTGAAATAACTGAAATCAGAAGTGGAAAAGGAGATGTTACTATTGATGTAATAGAAAGGATTATAAGTACTATAAATGGTTGTACATCAGCAAATTGGATGATCCAGATGAAATGAACAAATTTGAAGAATCATATAACTTACCAAGACTGAAACATGAATAGAAAATATGAATAGACCAACAACTAGAAGATTGAGTCAGTAATTAAAAATGCCAACAAACAGAAACCCATGACCAGATGGCTTCACTGATGAATGCTACCAAGCATTTAAAAAAGAATTAATACCATTCTTCCCCAGGCTCTTACAAAAACTTGAACACTTCCTAGTTCATTCTGTGAGGCCAGCATTACCCTGATATCAAAGCTTTTATGGGATAGGCAGTGTTATCCTACCCATTTTACATGTGAGGAAGCTGAGGCACAACAAACTGAAGTAACTTGCTGAAGTTCAGAGCCAATGATTTCAGGATCTGAATTCATGCGCTCTTACAGAGCCCACACTTTTAACCAGCTTCACACCACTGACAGCTATCAAGGAAAATAATCAAATGAAAGCCACAGAAAAATTTTCACTTTTTTTTTTTTTGTCTTAACAACATATCAAGACCTAATATCTTATTTATCCTAGGGTACTGTGTTTTGGTATTCAGTTTAAATTAGTTGACAATAAAACTGAATGAACAACATTTCTCTTTTCCTCCCTGCCCTTCAATTGACTCTGGCAGGAGGAACCAAGAGGAGAAAGGAAGATTTTGACCTCCATACTGTATAACAGTTCCTCAGTATTTATTTTCATGGTAAAAAGACCATCACTTAACATATCCCTGCTTAATGGACCCAGAAATTGATGAAGCATAGGTCTAAAGTAACATGTTGTAAGGTTTTTGTCTGTAAAGAATATGTATTCTAACAGAATCTATCCTATTTACTAAACAATTGAGCACACACCCAAAAGACATTTCCTTAGATCCATTTAAAAAAATTTTTAAGACTCAAATCCACTGTGAGAAAGAAAGGGATTATGAGCCCCTCTATATCTAGCCTGCAGGATGAAAGTGAGAATGCAGTAATTTACCCTGGCTGTGCTGTGCCACAGGAGGCCCCATCCCCCTTTTCGGGTACAAGATGTGCAGGGCCCCAAGATACCCTCTAGTAGTAAAGTCCTTTTCTATTAGGAATACTGTACTGGGTGAAGGAGGCAGAGAGAGCATCAGATACAACAACATAGAGTGACTTTATAAGGTCAAAAATTTTCACCAAATTTTAAGTTTCAAATATCAGTACCCCCATTCCCCAAATTGTGACTGTAACAGGTATTTAGAAACAGGTGACCTCATTCAGAGCATCCAGTAAAGCCTTCACCTGAGAAAAACTGCCAGGACTAGATCTATGGTTCACCAGTGGGGTGAATCAGTGCTAATTATTGTCTTAATTAGCACTATAGTCCCTGTCAAAATACCTGGGCTTGCTGGTAGTCAACTGACTGAATTCAGACAGAAACTCTGTGAAATTAGGGCTGCAAATCTGCACTTCTGTAGGCTTGCCAGTTGATTAACTGTTCCCCTCCCCCATTTTAAACAGTGTCATTGAGGTATAATTAACATAGAATAAACTGCACATATGTTTCTTTTTAAGTTAAAATTTTAGTAATGTTCCATTTTTTTTTTTTTTTTTGTCCTAAAGCTACCTCCTGAACCTTGCTTCACTTGTTTTTTGTTGGCTTTTTTAAAAATCTTTTTACAGAGCATATAGGATTGGGCAATGCAGGGATGTGAAAGTGTTCAGGCTGATATCTTTGGGAACTGTGGAGGAGATCATGTACTTACGACAGGTATACAAGCAGGTAAATATATTTCCCTTTTCCAGATTAAGAAGTAAACATTTGTCTATATCAAAACTTCCAGAAATTTGTGTAAAAATGTTTTTAATTTCGTTTTAACTGTAATATGGAATTTAATAAGATTATGAAATATACTGTAGAATAAATCCTGTAAAACAGATTCTTACTTTCATTGAATTTTAGAGCTGAAATTTTCTTTGAGTAGTGCTTCTTGAGCTTTAATGTGTACATGAATTACTTAGGGATGTTCAAACTACAGATTCTAATTTAGTAGCTCTGGGTGGAGCCCAAGATTCAAATTTTTAACAAGCTCCCAGGAGTGCCAACACTACTGCAGACTATAATTTGAGTAGCAAGGTCACAGCTTCCCAGCCTGTGGGCCAAGACATAATGATATGCTACAGGCGGGACACAGGTGCACCGACACAATGATCACACAGCTCTCTGGGCGGCAAGATTACCTAAACTGACTTCCAACCTTAAGAAACCTTTCCAGGTAGGTGTTCATATGTTACCCTTTTCCGTGTGTACCATGACATGAAGAAAACTGGGGGAAAATGCCTTAAAGATATCTAATGCAATCATCTCATGTTGTACATAATGAAACTGGGACCCAGGGATACCCCAGTAAATGGAATTATAGGAATACAACACAAGTGTATTAACTACTGTGCTGGTGCTTTTAGTGTTCATCTGAAATTGCATTAACTCTTTAATATCCTTACGGTATTAATTACTTCACCATTTATATCTCTAAATAAAATTTATTTAGTTTATAATTGCTCACTTGAGAAGATCTGGAATGAGGCTCAAGTTTAATTATAAATGTTAAATTTGAATTACTCCCTATATATTCTGTTGGCATCTATTTAAGAGCAAACATCTGCCACATGTGGTGGTAGTTAACCTAAGAATGATCCAATCTTAAATTTATGCTATTTTCTTAATTCTAAAAATAGAATTGTACACAGCAGTTTTTGTTTTTTCTTAAAGCACTTAGCTCTATAAGAAACCTTTCATCTTTTTGTTCTTGGGTATAGCACAACTACTTGAACATTATTTTGTTCAGGTATATTTAACCAATCTTGGGAAAAAGTAGGACATTATTCTTTTCATCTTAGGAGTAGTTCTTTAGAATACTGTCTTGGACTTGTCACAGGTAAGAGTCTTTCTTCAATCATGTAGTAATTTTTCTCAGTCCCATTACTTTATATACATTTGCCTATTTATCTCACTCATTTATTGAAATAAGATGGCCTATTATATGTTACTAATAACAAAAAGGCTTCAGAAGATGAGGATAATGTCAGTTTTCAGAACTTTGTATGCTTTAGGTGCTTATTAAAATATTTTTTTAAGTGTGAGCCATTTAGGGAAGGTTCAGCCATACAACTTGGTAGGCACAAATAAAGATAATATGGCAGTTGTGTGTGGAAAAGGCAATAGATGTGATTGAAAGATTGGCGTTTGAACCAAGTAGGGTCTGTCTTTGCAAATGTAATCAAGTTAAAATAAGGTCATACTGGATTAGGGTGGACCCTAATCCAGTGACTGATACCATTATAAGAAGGAAATCTGGATACAGACTGACATAGAGGGAGAATGCCACGTGATGAAGGAGGCAAGGATTGGAGTGGTGCAGCCACAAACCAAGAATGCCAAAGATTGGCAGCAACCACTAGACATTTGGAAGGGTCTTCACTTGGAACCTTCAGAGAGAGTGTGGTCCTGCCAGCATCTTGATTACAGACCTTTAGCCTCCACAACTGTGAAAGAATAAATTTCTGTTGTTTTAAGCCACCCAGTTTGTGACATTTTGTTAAAGCAGTCTTAGGAAACCAATACAGTCTTAAAGGCAGATATTGTAAATTTAACTACATTTTTAATGTGAAACTTATGTATGACAGAGGAACAACAAGCCAAATTTAAAAAGTGTCTAGGAAGAAAGTTTCCACATATGATAAACAAAGGATTAGCATCTATAATACATAAAGAACTTCCACAAATCAATAAAAAGACTATAATTTTGCATTTTATTGAAGAAAAAACACAAATGGTTAACCCATATATGAAAAGATGCTTAACCACAGTTGTAATTTAGAAATATAAAATAATAATGTGTTACACATATGCTGCAAAGACTTAGTGAGGTTGTATGTGAGTGTGTGTATGTGTTTAGGGAGGCAGGGAGATCGGTGATATTCATTATTGGTGAGGGTATTTGTACAGAGATACTCATATACTACTTTCGAGAATATAACTTGGTACACTGATTTTACAGGCTAATATCACAACATATTAAAACACATAGTACATTCTCCCTATCTACCTTACAGAAATATTCTCACATATGCACAGTGAAAGATGACAAGGATATATATTTGGTATTGTTAGTATTTGTTTAAAAAATGAAAAAAGAAACAGCCTTAATGTCCAATAATAACAATGGTAACATAAATTCTGATACACCCAATAGCAGAAAAAAAAACTATAGAGCAGACATACTGATCTGGCAAGATTTCCAAGACATTTCTAAGTGAGATTAAAACAAAACAACACAACTTGCAGAACAAGTATATCAGTTATGTTGATGCATAAAGTTATCTCTGTATATGTATATAAATAGCTCTAACTGCACTGAAAAAGATCTAGAAGGATATACCTAAATATTACAGTGTTGCTAACACTGATAAAGGATGATCTGTATTATTCAAAGGGAAATTTCACTTTGATGTTTTTGTTCGTATTTGTTGTGATAATGCATTCAGACATTTTATACTTTTAAAAAATATAAACATCACTTACATAGCAACTGTCTTCATGTTTGGAGCATAATCTAAAGTTTGGCATTCAGAAATTCACCTTTCATTTTTACATGTGTACATGTATATATGAAAGGTGAATATATATGTGTGTGTGTATATATATATGTATATGTATATATGTATATGTATATATATATATATGTAATTTAGAAATATATTTGTATTGGCAGAAGAAGTCCAAGAATACCACAAAGAACACCCAATTAACTTCACCCAAATTTCCCAGTTGTTAACATTTATCACGTTTGCTTTTCTCTTTCCCTCAGCCATGGTCTTTATTTTTCTGAACCATTTGAGAGAAAGTTGCAGATTTATCACCTCTAAGTTCTCTAGTGTGTATTCCCTCCAAAGGACACTCTCCTGTTTAGATGTACATATAAAAATAGTTTTATGCATTCTAAACATTCAATTTTGTGTGTTGTTTTGCACTTGCTTTGTCCCCCTATTACCCTCTCCAGAATGCAGTTATCCAAATCAAGAAATTAACATTGATACAACATTACCTTGTAAACCACAAAACTCATTCAGATCTCACTAACTTTCCTGGCAATTTCTTGTCTCCTTTTTCCTTTCTGGTTCAGGATCCAATCCAGGATCATGGTTCCCAACTTTTTCTTTTCATGTCTGTTTAGTTTTCTTCAACTGGAGTAGTTAGTTACCCAAACCCCCTTTGTCTTTCATGACCTTCACAGTGTTAAAGAGTAAGGCCTTTCCTTGTGTTAGCTCTCTTTTAAAATAGGTCCATTTGATGTTTCCTCATGTCCAGATTCAAGCCAGGAACCCCTGGCAAGAATAGTACAGAAATGACTCTATGTTCTTCTCATTGCGTTGGTCAGAAGGCACCTGGTGATGACCTGTCCCACCATTGGTGATGCTAACCTTGATCACCAGTTTTGTGCCTGCCAGCTTTCTTCACTGCAGAGTCACCATTTTTTCCCTTAGTAAGTATTTTATGGGGACATCCTCTGAGACTATGCCAATATCCTGTTCCTTGTCAAGCCCGTACCCATCAGCCCTAGCATTCACTGATGAAACCCACCTGAATCAGCCACCACTGTGATGATTGCCAGATGGTGATTTTTTAATTTCCAGGATTCCTTCTTTATTTGTTGCTATTCTACCATAAAAAAGAGCTTGCCCTTCTTTTCTATTTATTTAATATATTTGGACTCAGGGGATATTAGTAATATTACTCTATATTAGTAATGGATTACATTACAACCTATTGAATATCACTGTGTATTTTGGTGTTCAAACTGTCTCAGTTTTGTCCAGTGAGAACCCCTTCAAGCTGGCCTCTGTGTCATTTGTCAAGCCTCCATCACTCATTATGCATGTCCTTATGGTGGTAGGCTGAGTAATGTTCTCCCAAAGATATCTACATCAAATCCACCTGGATTCTCTGGGTGGGCCAATGTAATCACTAAAGGGAGTGGGAGTATGCAGGAGGATCAGAGAAAGGAGAGAAGGAGATGTGACAGCAGAAGCAAGGAGTCATAGAGGATTATATGAGGATGCCATGCTACTGCCTTGAAGATGGAAGAAGGGGCCGTGACTTTTTAACATGGTGAACACTACTTTTCTTTCTACCTCTTGCGTATCCTGAATGTTGTTAGGAAGAAATCCAAACATTTTGTATCCTTGAATGGGTTTTTCTTAAGCCAGAAACTAAGCTACATTTTCCAATTACTGACTTTTTTCCCTTCCCCTCTTTAATTCCAACCCTATTTTTTATAGCAGCCTACAGATGGATGTATCTGACCTTCACTTTTAGGGGAGCCACTTTGAAAAACTTCTTTTAAGTATAAAACAATGTGCCTTTTATAAATTTTGCGATAAAGTAGGGAACTTCTAAAGATTCAGATTAATGCTTACAAATTGGTGATTACATTAAGTAGTTGCAGTGTGACAATACAGTGTTTAAGAAAGAGTCAGGAGCAAAGAGTGAAATCGTCTGGACTATCAGGTACATCAGTTGCTATTGTTGTGATTCCATATTTCCTGGACTATAGTCCATGTTTCTGGGGCATTGAAACCAACTGATCAACCTGGATATTGATTCAAAGCTTCCTCAAACTAAGGTCCCAAGGATCTTGTTTTATTTTTATTATTTTTTAATGTTTATTTATTTTTGTGAGAGAGAGAGAGAACACATGTGTGCATGCATGTGAGCAGGGGAGGCACAGAGAGAGAGGACAGAGGATCCGAAGTGAGCTATGTGCTGACAGCAGAGAATCTGATGCAGGGCTTGAACCCATAATACTGTGAGATCATGACTTGAGCCAAAGCCAGATACTCAACTGACTGAGCTACCCAGGTGCCCCTCAAGGGTCTTGTTTTAAAAAGGACATCTTGGAGGCACCTGGGTGGCTCAGTCAGTTGAACATCCGACTTTGGCTCAGATCATGATCTCATGGCTTGTGGGTTCAAGCCCCGAGTCAGGCTCTGTGCTGACAGCTCAGAGCCTGGAGCCTGCTTCAGATTCTGTGTCTCCCTGTCTCTCTGCCCCTCCCCCATTCGCGTGCATGTGCGCACGCACTCTCTCTGTCTCTCTCTCTCTCTCTCTCTCTCTCAAAAATAAACGTTAAAAAATTTCTTTAGTAAAAAATAAAAGGGAACTCCTGGGGATGAGAAATTGTTGCAAGTATAAATTTTGAATTCAGCCAAATCCAGGTATAAATTCTAGAAATGACACTTTTTTTTTTCAACATTTATTTATTTTTGGGACAGAGAGACAGAGCATGAACGGGGGAGGGGCAGAGAGAGAGGGAGACACAGAATCAGGCTCCAGGCTCTGAGCCATCAGCCCAGAGCCCGACGCAGGGCTCGCGTGGGGCTCGCGCCGGGCTCGAACTCCCGGACCGCGAGATCCTGACCTGGCTGAAGTCAGACGCTCAACCGACTGCGCCACCCAGGCGCCCCTAGAAATGACACTTCTTGGCTAGACAGCTGTGAGAAGGCACTTAATTTCTCCAAACTTTAGTCTTTATTTCCAAAAAGAAAATAGCAATGTCTTATAGGGTTGTAGGCATTAAATGAAAGAATGAACAAATGCTACACAGGTAGTAAGTTTTCAAAAAATAAATATTATTAATAAGAATTATTTCATGGGCACCTCAGTGGGTTGAGCATCTGACTCTTGATTTTGGCTAGGGTCATAATACCAGGGTTGTGGGATTGAGCCCCATGTTGCATTGGGCTCCATGCTGAGTGTGGAGCCTGCTTGAGATTTTCTCTCCCTCAATCTCTCTCTCTCTCTCTCTCTCTCTCTCTCTCTCTCTCTCTCTCTTTCTCTCTCTTTCTCTCTCCCTCCTCCCTCCCTCCCTCCCTCTTTGCTTCACCCCCCCCTTCCCTCTCCCTCTCCCCCCTTCCTGCTTCCTCTGCCCCTCTCCCCCACTCATTCGTGCTTACACACACTCCCTCAAATTAAAAAAAGAATTATTTCAGTTGCCTATAGTAATTTAGTATAGTGCAAAGCAACTTCTTACTAATCCTTACATTAACAACAGACTACAGTTCTTTTCCACTCTGTGCATTCTTTGTTTCTTTCAAGAAATTTTAAAGTGTACATGGGGTTAATCAGATTATATTTAGCAAAATATCTAGCAAATAAAGAAATACACTAATGTTACTAAAGTGATATATGTCCTTCAGGATTCCTTCTGTATTTCAAATTGTTTCAAAGATGCCTAAATGTTTCTAAACAATGATTGGGTTTTGCTGTTAGTTGACAGTATAACAATGGCTACAATTAGGGTTTGATACTAATGTGGTTATCATGTAGTTACTAAGTTATAATTTAACTTTGGTGAAATAGTGATGATTTTTGTCAGTTTTAGTAGTTCCTATTGTAATGAGTCTAGAAAGGAGAAAAGTGTATTCAGATGTATTACATGCCTTTATCATTAAACATTTTACATCAAGTGAATATTGCATAGCAATGGGATCTTGACTCGGTTGGTAGAACACAGATAAAATAGGAAATGTAAGATCTCTTCTTCAATAAGACTGGCCAGTTTATTATTTATTTCACCATAATGGCAACATCTGCCAGCGAAATTAAAATAAAATTTCCTCCCTAAGGAGATTCTGCCTGCTCCAGCTAAAGCTGTGTATATACAGAGAATGCCAGGAAATTCTGACATATTGTTGGAGCAAACACTTCAAAAATATCTTGTGTTTTTTTTCTGTTTTAGCAACTTCACTGTGTGGTGGTTGGAAGTGAAAATGCCAAGCGATATTTTGAAGCAGTTCAAGGATCAAAAGAACATCGAGGAGAGCTTTTTGGGGTTTATAATCTGTTCAAACTAAGGTCCCAAGCGTCTTGTCTTACAAGGGACATCCTGGAGGTGTGAAATTGTTGCCTGACATTTTCAGTACTATTTTAAATACAATTTTCTCCAACAGGAACCTTGAAATATAACTGCTGGTATCTTTTCAAAGAACTTTGGGGTTTTCTTGTAAAAAATGCCTTGTGTTTAGAATTTCTACTTTTAGAAATAGGAAATGAATTATTGTACCTCAAAACTAAGATTTCTCCATGCATAGTTATAAGTAATGTCTGCACACAAATACAGATACATATAGTACATAGTATGGCCTCCCAAGACCATTTTCAGACTGGCAGAGAGAAATGTAGTATTTTGAAAACAGCTGCTAAGTCAGGAACTTAAAGAGAGAGAGAGAGAGAGAGAGAGAGAGAGAGAGAGAGAGACTTTCCTAAATAAACAAAATTATAAAATGTGTTTTGATTAAAAGTTACCAAATACTCCCTGAGATGCACTCTCATGTCTCATGGAGATTTTTGTTTTCTGTTCCCAATAAAAATTCCACACCAATATTTCAAACTCTCCCAGTTGTGTTCATCCTTAGCATACAGATGTTTCTTATTCTTCAAACAGAAATTTATATCTTTTTTTTAATTGCTTAAATTCTTTGATATACCAGAATACTATAGATATTAACCTATTTTCCAGTTGATATTGGTATGAGTATCATAAAATCCTGGAATATCATATGTATCATCTTCCTTTTCATATAGATGAGGAAAATGAGCCTCAGAAAACTCAAGGATGTTTCCCTTAGCTTTTCAAAAGCTTCATGTACTTGATTGATTTAGTGAGTTTCATAAAAACAGTTATTGGTCCCTGTCCTTAAAGAACGTAGACCATCTTGATGAGAGGTGAAAGAGAACACTTACATAATGAACATGTAACATCAATAAGCATGGTAAGCAAGATGGCTAAGAGGAAAACGTGTATCGTATGTATTCTGTGAATATTGCAACTATTACACAGTGTCTGGTGTATACTGCTGAATTTTTATTTTATAGTAACTATTTGATTTGAATTGAGTGGCCCATTTAAAGTCCTCCTGTCTTGAGTTGCCTGTCTGGCTCAGTCAGAAGTGCATGCGACTCTTGATCTTAAGAGTCGTGAGTTCAAGGCCCACGTTGGGTGTAGAGATTACTTATAAATAAATAAATAAAAATAAAGTCCCCCTGTCTTTTTCTTGTTTTGAGTATGCTGTCTATTTCATGGACTTCTTCTTTCCCATTTCTCTTTTATAATCAGTAGCCTTGTTAGTATTCCAGTATTCCAGGCCACCCCTCAGATCCTACTTCCATCTCAGAGTACTACCCAACATACCAACTTGTATTTGTGTTTTCCATTTGAAATTATTATCTATAAAATATGTTAGCATTATATTACTTCTGTTTTCTCTTATTTATCAAATAGTTGAGTCCTCTATTTTAACAGAATAGCAACCTATTCCTCAAGCAAATGTTAAGTAAGACATTCAGTATGTCAAGTTATTAAATGGGATGTTCACTTGTTTTCTGGTTGTCCTAAGTATATCTTGTTTCTCCTCCAGGATTGTTGACTAATGACAGGACTGTCCATGTCTTACATTTTTCTTGTGGCAAAATGTGCTTAACTTCTTGCCAGATACATTATCAGCACCGCGATATTTGTTGAGTAAGAATTTAAAATTATTCAGGCCAGGTGCTTACAGGGCAGTCTTTTGCTCTAAAAAAATAAAGTAAAATAAATAAATAAACAATAAATAGCAAAATTATTCAGGCCTCATTAGATTCATGCTGCTTTTGGCCAAACAGTGTTTTAAAATATTCTAAGCCCTGTATAATGGAAGCATATATCACAAAGTAAAATAATTATTTTACTTCCTGTGAGACATTTTTAATTTTTAAAGGCTGTAGAAAATCCCTTTTAAAATGTTTTAAGATGTAGAAATTTTAATTTATAGAACACTTTTAACCTGATGATTTCCAGACAGTTCTTTTTTTTTTTTTTTTCATTTGGTTGGTTAGTTTTGGTTTTTTCGTTTTTTTCTTTTTCATTTATTCACTTAACTTCAAGTTATTTAGTTAACATACAGTGTGGTATTGGTTTCTGGAGAAGAACCCAGTGATTCATCACTTACGTACAACACCCAGTGCTCATCCCACCAAGTGTCCAGGCAGCTTAGCTCTACTTTGCACTAACTTTGTTATCTTTGTCATGGTCCCGCTTTAGAGACAGATATTGAGAGCTAATTTCACAAATATTTACTGAGTGTATGCCAAGTGTCAAGTACTATACATCATAGAGCTAGGCATACAGAAATGAATGAAATAGACAAAAAGCTCTACTCACTGAAAAACTTACCTTCTATTTTGGGGAAACAAATAAGCAGAAAAAATCATGATGCATAGAGTTTATTATGATGACAGGCTCTGAAGGTAAAAATAGAGCAGGTAGAAGATGAATGACTTCTGGAGATCGAATGCCCAGCATTGTGATTATAGTCAATAACACTGTATTATAAGTTTCAAAATTGCTAATGGACTAGATCTTAAATGTTCTCCCCACAAAAAAGAAATGCTAATTCTATGGCATAATAGAGGTGTTAGCTAAAACTATGGTGGTAATCATATGGCAATATATAAATGTATCAAAACACGTTATACACTTTAAACGTACACAGTGTTATATGTAAATTGTATCCTAATTTTTAAAAATAGAGCAGGGAAGGGAAATTGGGAGACTGTCAAGGAAAGAGCATTGCGGTTTTAGATGGAGTAGCCAAGGAAGCGCTCACTGTGAGGTTGCAACTGATTCTTTGAGGAGATGGCAGGAGGAAGATGTATTCTACGTAGAGGAACAAATGCAAAAGCCCCGCAGGAGAAACATGTCCAGCATAATTTCAAAACGGCAGGAAGGCCCTAGTGGCTGGAGTGGAGTGAACAAGAGAGCAAGAGATGGGGCCGGAGAGATGAGAGGAAGCCAGACCACGTGAGAACTTTGACTTTGAGTGAGACAAAAAGCAATTAGAGGGTTCTGAACAGAAGAGAAACATAGTCTGACCTATACATCTAGATTAAATATTACGAATTAGGCTATCAAAGTACAAAAGCAGAAGCAAAATGCCAGGTAGGAGGATACTGCAATAATCTAGCCAAGGGATGATGGTGATTTGGACTAGAGCGATCATGGTTGATGGTGTGAGAAGTGATTGGAGTCTGAATATATTACTCAGGTGCCGCTGACAGGATTTGCTAATGGATTAGGTATAGGGTCTGAGAAAAAAAGAGGAGTTAAGGATGATACCAACATGGTTGGCCTGAGAAACAAAAGACCAGAGTTGCCATTTACCTTTCACAAGAGGGTTGCAACAGGATTGAAGATTTCTGGTACTCCCTGTTCCATCTGTTGTAGCCATTTGGCTTCTGTTGAAAGAATAAAGGCAGTACTGGGAAGCAGGCCCCCCTCCCCCGCCCGCCCACCTCCCTTGCAGTAACAGCCCCTAGGCATTGAGAGAAAATATCTCAACGAACTATTTATCGTCCTCCAGAGTTCTGTAGGGGAGATTCTCACTTGTTGCCCTGGATACCAGGTGGCTGGAATCATGCCACCGGTACATATGCGTATCTGTAAGTTGGGCATTTGTAACTCTGGTGATGGTAGTGGTTATTTCCCCTTGTTCAGTAAACAGAGCCTTAAATAGAAAAATAAATTGATTTCCTTTTGAAGGAGAATTTAATATTCTAGAATCTAGTCCATTAAATACCTTTGCTGAATGATACACCAAAAACTTTAAAAGCGTAAATACTTTCCCAAAGGATGTAGCAAGCCTGTTACACAATTAAGATCTTTTTTTTTTTTTAGTTTCATATTAGATGGTCCTTTTCATTTGATGTCTGTTACACTGAAGGAATCAATAAACATTTTAATGAATATGAACTAAATGAATAAAATAAATTTTAATGAATATGAACTAAATAAATACATTAGCAATATAGGCTAGAATATCAAATTCCCAATATTCAACATTATCTGTAGTGTTTGAAATGTTGTTAATATGTCCTTACCTTAGCTATTGTGTAGACATAGTTACTATGGATATTGTTACTGGGTAAATATGTAACATTGTTTTCATTCTCCCTCCCATACCAGAATTTTTAGTGGAGTTGGCTGGAAAGTATTATTTTCTATCTTAAAAAGAAGCTTTAATACAAGAAATAAGTGTACTTTATGAGCCCAGCACACTTCCACTGTACCTCTGTACTACCTAAAATTATGAGCATTTTAAAATGTTATATAAACTATATATGAGTTTATATTAATTAACAAAATGGAAAAATAACATTAAGAAAGCTGAAGTAGGGGCGCCTGGGTGGCTCAGTCAGTTGAGCATCCAACTTTGGCTCAGGTAATGATCTCATGGTTTGTGAGTTTGAGCCCAGCTTCAGGATCACTGCTGTCAGCCTGTCAGTGCAGAACCCACTTGGGATCCTCTGTCCACCTCTCCCGGCCCCTCCCCTCCTCACATTTCTCTCTCTCTCTCTCTCTCTCTCTCTCTCTCTCTCTCTCTCTCAAAAATAAATTAAAAAAAAAAACTTAAGAGAGAAAGTTAAAGCAGTGCTCACTTGGACAGTACATATACTAAAATTAGAACAATACAGAGAAGATTAGCATAGACCTGCACAAGGATGGCACACCAATTTCTGAAGCATTTCGTGTTAGAGACAGAGCTAAAGCAAGCTGCTTTCAGTTAATCCTAAGCTTTAGCATGCCATCACTATTGTTTATTTGGTTGTTTTTACCCCATATTTTACAATTCTTTTGCATTCTTTAGAGAGAAGGCAAAGTGGAAGCAGGGATCATGACAGCCACAACATGGTTGAAAGAGGAGCCTCCAGTACACAAACAAGAAAAGGTAAGCAATTTTTTAATCTGTAGCCTACAACTGCTATAAAACATGTACTGGGATAATTTTAAGCTATTTTTCCTTTTTCTTTATTTTTCAACGTGTAAAGAAAAAAGTCTTTGAAAAAAAGTCGAGGATACAAAGCAGACGATCAGTAAAATTAATAGTTTAGGTGAATTTGGGGCCTCTGGGTGGCTCAGTCAGTTAAGCATCTGACTTCAGCTAGGTTATGATCTCGCGGTTTGTGAGTTTGAGCCCAGCCCATCGGGCTCTCTACTTTCAGTACGGAGCCCACTGCAGATCCTCTGTCCCCCTCTCTCTCTGCCCCTCCCCTGTGCGTTCGCGTGCCCTCTCTCTTTCTCTCTCTCTCTCTCTCTCTCTGTTTTAAAAATAAACTTTTAAAAATCTTTAAAAAATAATTTAGGCTAATTTAACATTTCGTATCACAAGAACACATTCAGGAACAATCACCAGTCATTTGCATCCTAACTAGAATTTTAACTATACCAAACTGTAAATCCAAAATTAAATACGCCAATCAAACCTAACTAATTGTTAATTAAACAACAAATTAAATAGAAAAATAGTAATCATTGTGTGTTTAAGATTATTAAATCCAAACATCAGAATTACTCTCTGACAGATATTTTATTTTATTTGCATCCTTGATCTTGTGATCTTTCTGGTAGTTTGTCATCTCACATACTACAAACTCTATATTATCATCATAAGCCCTCTTCAGAAGTAAAGAATGTACATGTAGAAGGTTTTTTCTTATTTTGTTTATGTTGTTGCATATGTTGTTTATGTTGGGTTTTTCTTGCATTTAGGAATTTAAGTGTAAATTCATACCAGCTTAGTGATTTGGAATATCGGTGAATGCTTTTCTAACTTTATAGAAATATACAAACATCAAATGTATTACTGGATTTCTAAAAAGGAGTAATTACTGGATAATAGTTTCTCCAAATTGTTTACTAATAAAGCCTCAGCTTTAAGAAAGTGAAGGATGTATTTAGCTCCAATTGATGTAAAAATAATAAATACTGGATTTAAATTTGTAGCAAATTTTACTTCAAAATATCTAAAATATTTTCTTTATTTCTGATGGGCAGGATCCTATCAGATCTTATTTTTAATCTATTAGAACCGTTTTCCAGTTGTGAATTCTTTACTTTGTTAATGCCTGAAAATTTATTTTTTTCTTAAAACGTGGTTGGAAGTATGTGCTGGACCATGGAAAACAATGAGTTGTGTACTTCTTACTTTTGAGACCAGAATCAGTCCCTGCATCTTAGAAGCTGACTGCTCTGTTCTGTTTTTTCCTTATAGATAACTTGATTATGTCATATTCTAAACTTTTATTTTGGAAAGTTATTCACCTTGAAAAAAGAGTGTACCAGACTGTAATATTAAATCCTTTATATTTGTTTATTAAATGTTGTACTTTTAAAAAATACCAAGTGGTATATTAGTACATAAGTTATCTTCCATCCAAATTTCATTCCCTTGCAGTATGATAGATTTGATATTATCTGGACATTTTCTAACGTTTTTGTGACTGCTTCTTTTATAGCCTACAGACCCTGACTGTCAAGAACACAGAGGTCTGGAGCAGCCTGCAGAGTTGCCAACAGAAGAAGCATGTAATCTCTGCAGTGATTTTAGTGATGATGAATCAGTGGGAAGCTCAAGAATAAAGACTGCTAAAAAGAAAGCCTCTGACTCAAGCAAAGCTTCAGGTCCTCCTGGACAGCTTACCTTACTCCAGTGTGGTTTCTCTAAGTTGTTTGAAACAAAATGTAATACAGTTGAGGAAAGTGATGGAAATATTGCCTCTGATGATGAAAGTCCTGATGAACAGCCCATATGTCTTTCAACAGAAGCCAAAGACGTTAGTTATCAGCAAAGTCGTGACTCTCTTGGTACTTCAAAACATCAGAGGTTAGCTAACGTCCTAAATCCAAATGAAAAATATATCTTTGATAAAAGTCAGAACATTTTAGAACAAAATATTTCTTCTGAGTCTGATGATGGCAACAATTTAAAAAATACAGCTGACCACCATCACATTTTACAGAACGTCACAGAATCAGAAGATAGTGATGTCATCTTTCCCACACAGTATACAACTCAGAGATGCCCCAAGAATGGTGTAAAGTTTAAGCCACTCGTGGATGGATCTGAAGGTTCTGAAACAGAACATCCTGTTGAAATAAGAAATAATGGGGATGATAGAAAGACTGATGTCAAAGGAAATAGCCTAATTTCAAAACAATTAAACCCTGAGAATGTGACCGTGAAATCTATTATGAGAAGAAAAGGCAGTAGTGATATTAGTGACGAGTCCGATGACATTGAAATTTTCTCTGAGTCAAGAGCAAGAAAGCAAAGACCTACTAGTTCTTTGAGGTTTAAGAGAAAAAAGGAAGATAAAAAGGAGCTTCACACTTGTCCTAAAACCATGAAGAAAACAAATCAACTGTATGCAGCAGATGGGGATTGTAGCTCTCAGGCTATCGATGATTTTTCATCCTCAGATGATGATTTAACTGTTCGCCACATCAGTTTCTTTAAACAGAGCCATACACGAAAAACTCTAAAAGATAGGGTCGGTTTCTCTTCAAAATTACCTACCCATAAGAAAAATAGCACTTTTATGCCAAAACAATCAATGCAATTTTCAAATGAGAGAGTTGTCAATCAAGAGCAAATGTATGAATCAATGGATAAATTTTTAGGTAACTATAGACATTTTGAAAACTTTATGTTACATATTTGTTTTGTGTAATCAAATAGTTCTGGGAAAGTTTCTTAAATTAGCTTGTAAAACAGCTCTATAATCAAGATGCTACACTGAGGTGCAAATGAGGACATGGGGGGTGGCAGGATAAAGGGAAGACCACCTAGGTCAAGATGGAGAACTTTGTCATCCACCCCAGGACTCCCTCCATGTGCCCCATCTGAATCACCGTCCCCGTCCCCCCACCAGACTTCATTTACTTTTGACCTGTAGGTAACTATAAATTTAGTGCTCCTCTTCAGTCCTTCTGTCAGTGTCTCTCCTGTCGATTTCGTCAGAAGCTTATTTTCTAGTAGCTCCCTCAGGAAGTGCTCATGAGAATAATATTCCCTGAGATTCCTGTTGATAACTATTTATGCCCTTTTATACTTAAAAGTCATTTTTGCCAGATATGAAATCGTTGACTCACACTTTCTTTTTCTGAAGTATTTTAACATGAGGCTTCATTTTCTTTTGCCATGAAGTTTCCTATCACGTCATTTTTCTTCCCCCTTGATATCCAAAGAATTTTTTTCTTTTCATTCTTGCCTAGTAAATTTACCAGATTGTGCTTGAATGTTTATCTTTGTTCAAGTTGCTATAACAAACTACTACAGGCTGGGGGGCTTAAGCATTTATTTCTCATAGTTCTGGAGGCTGGAAGTCCAAGATCTGGATGCCAGCATGGTCAGGTTCTTGGTGAGGGCCCTCATCCTGGTCTAAAGAAGGCTGCTGTGTCCTCACCTAGTGGAGACAGAACTCACCTCTCTTATGTCTCTATTTGCAAGGGCACTAGTCCCATTCATCAGGGCTCCACCTTCATGACCTAATTATCTCCTAAAGACATTCAGACCCTGGCACTGTTGGTTACTCTTGGGTCAAGATTGTCATAATGTAGTTTCAACTCGGGTTTTATATCAGGAAAACTTTCTTGTACTAGTATTTTTACTTTTTCTATTCCTTTGCTTTGGCCTTTTGCTTCAGAGACGCCTGGTATTCAAATATTCAACTTTCTTTACCTGTTTTCAGTATTTGTCACATTATCTCAAGCCCTTTTTCTTTTCTTTTTTTTGTTTCTTTCTGCTTTTTAAAAATACCCTTCCATTCTCTGAAAGCAGTAGTTGTGTTAATTTCCTCTGTGTTCCTTCTAGTTGTCTTCATTTCTGAATTTTTTTTAACTTCTAAATTTTTCCTGAGTCCTGTCACCCATTTCTGAGTTATTCTAATTATGACTTAATGTTGGTTCCTGTGTTTTACCATTTTCTTAATGTCTGTTACCTGTTTTGAAATTACAATTTTAATCTGCTTTGTGAACACATGTTTCTGGCATGTTTTCATTCTGCTGCTTATTCTTTTTTCTCTTGTAATAATTTTTATGATATTTGACCCTCTTGCTCATTTTCATAGACATTATTTTCCCTGAGTTTTTTAAGTGAGGCAGAATTTAGGAAATCTTTTCCAATTTCACAAAGATCCATAACTGTTTTTTTGTGCAGTGCTCAAAACCGTGGTGGGATTTCCTGCCTCTATCCCTGCCCACTGCTCCGCTCTAGGCCTTCTCTTTCCCCCCTTCCTGATCTTCCTGCCCTGCACATTTTGACTCCCTCTCAGCAGTTTTCTTCATTGTGTGGGCCTGACCTGGGAGCCCTGGTGGGTCAGTTTGGGGGTTCCTCAGAGTGAGTTTGCTTCATTCTCTCAGGCCTTCTTTTCATAAGCCCCCTGTACCCACTCAGCTTTAAAGAATGGAAAACCCAGATTCAGCTACTCACAGTAAGTGGCTCACTGTGCTTTCCGGGGAACACCTGCTGGGTGTTCTAGGCTCTCCTATTTTCAAATTCATCACACGCCACCCTGTTGCTTCCTTCACACACACCCTGATGCTGTGCACGGTGTACTATTGGTGGATTGTCCCCATCTATTTGTATTTTAGGGCAAACTATAGGGGGTTATCTTGTCATCTTAGTTCGTTGTATGTGTTGTGCATGGCCTTTTGTTTTGCTGACTCATTGCTGTCCATTCTATGTAGGGATTCAGAGAGATTGAAAAACTGTGTCCCCTGCCACCACCATCTGCTGAGAACCTGTTTAGTCATTTTAAGAGTTAACGCTGCTTTTGAAAGTATCTGACTCATTCCCAAAAACACTATGTGAAAGAAGCTGATATATAAGCAAGGATAGTTTGATGTAAAAACTTTAATCATAAGTATTTGACTTATTTACAAAGCAAGCTTTCTTTTGTGGTTATTCAAAAGTTCGATTTGATATATTTTTTGGTACCCTTGTAACTAAGTACTGGACTGTCCTTTGGTGTGTGTGCTATAATTAGATTTAGGTTTGAGGAATTATTGCAGAAACCATTCTGTAAAAGATCAACTGAGTTTTGTTTTTGTTTTTACTGTGTAAAAGATGTCAGTAGTGTGGAACTAATGCTATTTTGAATAATGCATAAAACATGTCATCAAAATTAAGAAATCGGAGTAAATGTTCTACCAGAAGAATCCTTGAATCCTTCTGGAGGTTTTAAATTGTTGCCATACACGCTACCTGATGTTTTGAAATTTAGGGAGAATTTTATCTTAGTTGCCCTTTTAGCTACCTTATTTAACAACATCTTGTTTTCTTGTGATTGCCAATTTGGGTTGAGAGAGGTTCAGGACTGAAACAGCACAAGTGTTGAAGGTCAAAACTGAGGTTCATTGCCAGGGATGTTTGTAGGAGCCTTTACAGACCTCAGTTCTAGCCTTCTTTTTTAGGACCACAATTTAAAAGTAAGTTATAGGTACCTAGAAGCAAAGCAATAAAAACTGTAGCCATTTTTTAAACTTCTTTCAGATAAAAGCTGTCAGTTAATTTTTTTCATTCCCTAAAAAGCTCCCAATCTTGACATTCTCTGGGCATATCTACAAAAAAGACAGAATACAAAGAGTAAAACTGAACAAAGCCAACCAAATGAAACTCCCTGGTCACAAACCTCACTCTTCCACTCCATTGCTAGATAGATGAGGCTAGACTGCTGTTTAAATTAGTAAAAGAATTTTTAAAGCAACAGAAACAACAAATCCATAGAGACGACCCTTCACCATGACTTTTCTCTTCACCAAAACCCCTTATTTCAGGTTTAAATCAAAAGATTTTTACCTAATCTCAGAAGTTCTCATATAGATGAGAATGAAAAGTCATTTCTAAGATAACCTAGACCAATATATTAGGACTCTTTCTCTTTTCAATTTTTTTTTTTAAAGAATATTGTGATGTTAACATACTGATTCAGCGTTTTTCTTGAGGATAAAAAATAAAGCATAACCTCTTTTTAGTGGTATTGCTGATAATTTTTAAAATATATGCGCAACCGTATTGCTTCACAACGAGACATCACTTAATAAACATCAATTACCTCCTAGATGGCGTTCAGGAAGTGGCTTATATTCACTCAAACCAGAATGTGATTGGATCAAGCAAAGCTGAAAATCACATGAGCCGATGGGCAGCACGTGATGTCTTTGAATTGAAGCAGTTTTCCCAGCTTCCTGCTAACATAGCCGTTTGCACTTCTAAGGTAAGAGAACATAGGGTACAGACATCTTTAGTATTTAATCTCATCTTCATAGAAGTTACTTCATAGGATCTTCTCTAAATACTCCCTCGAAAGTAGCTACTTAGACTATAAGTGACATACAAATAAGTGTGAAAAACAGAACACCATTTGGAGCACTGTAGTCACTAAATTATGTTTTATATTAAAAGGCAAATCTAGGGGTGCCTGGGTGGCTCAGTTGGTCAAACATCCAACTTTGGCTCAGGTCATGATCTTGCAGTTCGTGGGTTCAAGTCCCACGTTGAGTGCTGTGCTGACAGCTCAGAGCCTGGAGCCTCCGTTGGATTCTGTGTCTTCCTCTCTCTCTGCCCCTCCCCTGCTTGCACTCTGCCTCAAAATAAATAAACATTTAAAAAATGTTTTTAAATAAATAATAAAAGGCAAATCTATATCTAAATGCCTAGTAATGTTGAATTATCCCCCCAATAAAAGACTGCTAAAAACTGAGAAATCTGAGGGGATCATGCAGTTAAATCAGAACCAAAACCACTTCTGCTCATACGGAAAAAGAGAAGTGTATAATTAGATGCCCTTCAAAGTGTTTCACCCTACATAAAGACACACATGGAAGAACTAGCTGCATACAGAATTTGTATTTTTAGCAAAAGGATTCATATAATGTTAAAAGTAATAAATACTTTCTATATTATTTTCTCATTTAAAATTGCTGTTATATAAAAATAAGGCTTTACATAAATGTATTTCATTTACACATAGTCACTTTCATCAAATGTCTGAAAAATATTTTTTTCTCTTTGGCTTGCTGTTCTTTATTTCTAAGCTGAGTATCTGAGGATTAGTTTTTCTACCACTTTACCTGTAGAAGTTAAAAGTGGGTACTGTATGTAACAAGGATACATACTTTGTTTCTAGTTAGTTCTACTTTGAAGAATGAAGGGGTAGGGGGGAATGCCTCTGAACTGTCAAGCTGTCTTTATTTATTTGTTCCTCCTCTGGTTCCACAAAGAATTTGGATTGTCTTAACAATAAAATCAGAATACAAAATGAAATTCAGAACCAAGGAAAATACAAATTAAACTGGAAGTTCAGGACTAAAAGAAAGTTAGAATGCAGATATATAAGACATAGTGTTCTTACCTAGATATTTTTTTTTTTAATGACAAATTTGATCGAGTTTCCTGGTAGACAAAACAAAGGAAGTAAACCATTTAGTGTTTTCTCAACTACTGCATTTGGAAATGTGTGTGGGCACTTTGGGTTGCCACAGTGACTGAGTGCCCGACTGGCATTAATATCTGAAGGCCAGGGATACTAAATGGCTGTTGTGGGTGGGGGAGTGGGAAGGGCCATCCCACATGCCAAGAATTGTTCTGCTCAAAATGCCATAACACCCTGCTGGGAAACACTGAGCTAAATGGTTGTCCTTAAGAAAAAGGGGGGGGAAAAAAAAAGCTAGCTCTTCTAGGGAGGAGGAAAACTCTTCCAAGCACTTAATTTGAGGAAATTTGTCACCTGGAATTTTAAATGAGGACATTGAATGATCTAGTGAACAGCCAGTTGTCTTATAATATGCTTGGAGTAAATGTAAATAACAGATTTTGGAAGACCGTGCTTTTAGCATTTTTTATTGTAATCCAAAGGGACAATGCAATGCATGAAGGTATAGTTTCATGACCCAAGTGTGCTGCTTTTTTATATTCTCATTTCATCTAGATACCATTTCTCAACCAACACTGTAGAGAACATTTCTCTACTTTGCCTATCTTGTAGGAACTATCTGAAAAAACTAATCAGCAATATGCTGTGTTTGCCAGAAATTGGCTGTATTAGAGCCAGCAGAATTTCTTAAATAGACAACCGATTTTTTATTAGGGCTTTTTTTTTTTTCAACCATACCTTTTTTTTTTTTAAATCATGCCCTTATCCAAACAAATTTTAATGTGAAAATGTCACATAATTTGGCAAACTCCTATAGTAGATGTCAATGAAATAATTTAATTGGATATTGGTTGTTAGTTTATTTACATATTTCTCAGAGAAGAAATTTGCAGCCTCATATGGTTCTTCCCACAATGGACCTGAGAAGCAACCCCCTACATATAAAAGCAATAAAATATCCCTTTGGAAACTTCTTCAGGAAAGTTATAAAAATGAAAATGCTAGAAATATGCTTTGCCTTTAATACCAGTAGTTCTGAATCTTTTTTAGCCCCCAAATTCTTGAGGGCGACAGCACAATCTCATCAGGAACTTTGTCTCTTCACAGTGATTTTCAGAGTGCGGCACATTTCTTACTGAGAAACAAGTTGTAATATTCATCCTCTAGGATTTCTAATATGCCCTTTGAGGCTGTATGTCTCCCCATCACACACAGACCAACTTAGTAAACCTGAAGAAGGGAGTATGAAGAAATGTGTTGTTTAGTGACTAAATCATAGTGGGTGTAAAATATTCAGGGAAGTTTTAAAGCCACTAAGCAGGAGGTCCAATCCCATGCCACCAATGCTAGCAGGCCAAGAACAGTCTGTACAAACACACTGATTACAGTGGCCAACTTCTTTAAATCAATACTTGATACAGTAAAATTCCAACAGAATAAGATTGAGTCCCTCAGATTTTACCTCTACTGTTTAATACATCAGGTTAATAATATGGCTGTACTTTCTTGAAAGTTGTAATGTATTACCTATATGCAAAAATCACCTGGGGACAGTATGTAAACTTAGCATTCAAAAAGAAAAATCTTACTTATTATAAGAAAATCAGAGTTTTCAAAATAGATAGTGCTCATACATATTTATGATGTTCTTAGTTTTTCACCAACCTCAAAAACTAAACCTACTGTATTTTTTACATAAAACTACAACCCCTGAGATATATCTCATACTTTCCTCATTTAGTTTAATTTGTAATAAAGATCTCACATAATGAGTTTCCTTTTCAGTTTGTTGAACTCTGTACTCTTCTGGGGGCAGGAGGAATTTTGATAGCTACAGTTAGCCTATGGCATGCACTCTACTCAGAATGTCAGAGTTTAAATTCCAGCTCTCTCGCATACTTCCTGTGTGACCATGAGAAAGGGACTTACTTTCTCTGTGCTTCATTTTCTTTGTGTTTAAAATACAAATAATTATACTTATTACCTCAAAAAGTTGCAAAGACTGAGGTAAAAATGCTCTGAACAGTGCCTGACACAAAGTAAGCACTCAATGAATAATAAGTATTGTTATTATTACCACTGGATAAGACTAATGTCAGGTCTCTAATTCTCCTGGAAGGTGGGGCTTAATGAGGAAAAATAATCCATAAATAGTTGTATGCAGCCATATTTAATTATAAATTTTAAAAATGGGTGATATTAGCAGATCTGGGGCTTTGGACTCCCTTTAAAAGGAAAACAAGAAGGGCACCTGGGTGGCTCAGTTGGGTAAGCATCTGACTTTGATTCAGGTCATGATCTCACAGCTCATGAGTTTGAGCCCCGCATTGGGCTCTGTGCTGACAGCTCAGAGCCTGAGCCTGCTTTGGACTCAGTGTCTCCCTCTCTCTCTGCCCTTCTCTCTCCCTCCCTCCCCGCCTCCTCTCTCTCTCTCTCTCTCTCTCTGTCTCAAAAATAAATAAGCATTAAAAAAGTTTTTTAAATAAAGAAAAGAAAAACAAGAATATTCCTGGTAGAATATCTTTCATAATTTTGTATGTGACTACTGAGTTTTTGCTTATGAAAATAGAAAGCCACTCATTACTTTATATTAGTTTATTTTAGATATTCTGTGTTAGAATTGAAGATAATAGTAACTTTTCTATTTAAAGCTGATAGATTATTTTCTGTTTTGATTCTTCAATTGAAGTGACTGCTTTTAATTCAAGATATTGCCATAGCTGCTGACAGACATTCAAATGAGTGAGACATCACTCTGCCATCAGACTAATCCTTTTGCATTAATCTCTGTACATAATATTCTTGGTTCTCCTCATTATAAGTCTTCTGGAAACTAAAGACTACCTCAGTAATGTCAGGGAAATGGAACAATGATAGTATCATTTTTCTCTTTACTAAAACTACTTATAAAGATAGTTAAATTAAGGATTTCTGAAGATACTTTTTAAAAAATACATTATTTTACATATATGAGATATTGACAACATTTCAAAGCCATCTCAGAATTTTTACAAAAAAAAATGTTCACATTCACTGATTTCATCGTATCTGGTCAAAATTACTTCAGCGCCTTTAATGAGTAAGTCAGTGAAACATACCATCATCTTCGATTAGAGATTTGGGTGTCACTCCCTGAGAGGTTTTGCAGCTTGTAGTGTGTGGTGGGTGGCAACAGTTAATTTGCAATTTTTAAAAAGAATTAAAAATGGTTAAGGAAGGAAAAGAGAATAAGGTAAAGGGAAACAAAGCAAGGTAAAAGCAATAGTGTCAGAAATTATCTGCAAACCTCTTGCTTCTAAAGTCTCCAGAAATCCCCAGACCTCCCACCTACAGTAAAGTATCTTTCATCTTAGAGCTCACATCCAGAACCTTTATTACTGAGAATTCTTCTGAGTGCTTCTTGTCTGTCACCAAAGTTTTATTAGAGACCTTTGTTTGTGTTTGAAAAGACTGTGTGTGTGTGTGTGTGTGTGTGTGCGCGCGCGTGCGTGCGTGTGCGTGTGTGTGTGTGTGTGGTCTGTGTGTGTCTGTGTGTGTGTCTGCAGCCAGAGGCAGATATGTTGTCTCGTTTCCTAAGAAAAAGAAAACAAATCCTATTTCTTTGTATGAAGGTAATACGCGATTAGCAAGTGGTCACAATATGCAGATGTTTCACTTTCCAAGGAATACTGTAGTTGAATCCAAGTAAGGGCTTTTAACTAAATTGCAAAGAAATATACTAAATGGAAAAGTTACAAAAGAGAAGTAGTGTATACCACAATCCTTGATAAACTCCTGTGGTCTTCAGAGTTTCTCAGTCCTTTTGATATAATTATTGATAGCCAAAATGACAAGAGCTCTGAACCTGCTTTTCAAATTCAACCATATATTAAGAAGAGGCCTAAAATACACAGTCTTTTCCATGTTGCCTTCGCTTTCTTATAGTTTATACTTTTATAAATTAATTTCTATTTATGTAACATATTTTATAGATGTCTTGAATGAAAACCTGTCTCCCCTATAATAAATTTCTGATCATACCTTTGTTATTGAGTAATGCAAACTATGTAAGATAAGAACTCGTTTTGCCTTAAATTGTACTTAGATATTTTAGAACCATGTCTGAAGACAGCTTATTTTAAAAGATGAAATGTCTGGTAACAAGAGGGAAAACCTGTATGATTTAGGTCTAACCTCAGACCAGAAAGAAACGCTTTAAGCATTTGAAAGAACTGATAATACCTTTATTAGAGCTAATTTGTTCCTTTAATATGTGGAAGTATGTCACAGAATTTAGCTATACCTGTTTGTGATGTGCTGCCTCATTTTTTCAGTCAACTGCATGTTTTCAACTTAAGTATACTTAAAGTTTTCTGAAAAGAAATGTACAAAGACAGCATTCAATTAAGGATTAATCACTATGGCAACTGAGACCTGGTGACTGAGAGGGGGAGGATGTATTCTCACTCAGTTTCCTGCCAGCTGTCATGGTCAACCTCTGCTGCCTGAATCCAAGCCAAAATATAGACTGTGACCAACTCTAAGAAACTATATCTGTATTTTTATAAATTGGTACAAGTATCAGACTATAAAAGAAGACTTAATCCCCTGAATTGGATGACAGACACTTGGCACTCTTGCCAGTGTTTGACAGAGAAATAACGGGTCGCTTTGTAGTAAAACCTGGATTAATAGTAAACCCTTCTTTATGTTATTGCAGTGTGGTGTAAACGAGAGGCCTACGCATGCTGTCGGCCCAGGCCGGAGGGGGGGAGCGTGGGGAAGGGTGCCTTTTATAACCCGTGCAGGTTTAAGCACTGTTCAGAATACTGTAAATACAAAATGTCGTGTTAGTAAGAACTCCTCTTTCTTGTATTTGTATTAGGTTGGCATTTTGTAGATTACTTAAAGAAAGGCTCTCTATGAGCTATGGTGGATTTGATTGCAGTATGTTTATACAGCTTTTGGAGTCAGCAAGGAGGGATGGACTGTTTACAATGAAGCAGACTTTGGGGAGATATAGCATTCCATTATCCTATTTTTCAGGATACTGAATGGCATGATGGTTTAAAGTAATCGTTCACAAATGACTGGTTTATGAAGTAGTTGAGTAAGGAAGGTTTATGGTTTCAGCATGTAACGGAATTAACTCTTACTGGGTGGGATTTTTCATGGTTTCATCATTTTTCTTTCTGTAGCTAGATGTTAATTTTATGGTATTTATATTAGAAAGTTATTCCTTCACGTAATCTTAGGAGAGATCAAGAGTGTTTAAATTTTGTGTGTATATGTATGAAATTATGTAACTAGTGTTGGCATGACAAGTTTGATTCTTTGGAACTAGGATTGATTCAGAAAGATAGTGTATCATTTGTGAAGAACACCTGTTACCTAGTCAGAGCAAGGAGAATCTGCTGTTACCTTTAAACATGCACACCTACTTCCCTCCTAGCTGATGGCTACAAGTAGATGTGGTGTTCTTCCTCACAGTGGTATTACCAGGATTAACAGAGAAACGGGACTACTGACCTGATGTGTACAAAACACGTTCAGCTCCTTGTGATAAAGGCATTAAAACTACTCAAAATATAAATTTTTATTTTTTGTAATTATTATTATTGCTGATCAGTAAGGGTGATGAGTGAAACTCCCTCTCTTAGTCCCTGCAATGACCCAATACAATTTCTGTTGCTGATAGTACCAGTAATACCAATAATAGCATATGTTAGAATACCATAAAAGATATCTAGCATTCTCTAATTGTATAGACAAAGGACCTACCTTGAGCTAGGACTCATTTTTCATGAAGAATTCTATAGAAAAAAATTATATTTGAAAAGAATTATTAACTAATTTCACAATGAACTGAACTGAGAAAAAATAATCTTTGCCTATCAGGAAATAGTTGTATTCTAACTCTCCCAGCTGGCCATTGTTCAGTAGATAGATGTCGCTTCTTGGAACAGTAGATAGATGTCGCTTCTTGGAACAATTTCTCTGTTTAAATAGCTGGAATATTAATTCTAAATAGTTAAAAAATACTGTTTCTTCAAATAATGCCTTCTCATTAACAATATAAAGCTTAGAGATATAAGACCTCATGAACTCTGATTGACTTTACCTCATGACTTAAAGAAATTTAAGCACTTAATAGCCCTTTTCAACGTATATTTTATCCTTCTATGAAAACCAGTTAGCAATTGGAATGGCCACTTAATGGAAATACCTATTGCCTTTTCATCTGAGAATCTTGTTTCTAAACATATGAATTCTGAATTTTTATAGGATGAATGAGGCAAAATTATAAGACTAGCAAAACATAGTATTTCAGAATTTGGAGGATTCTTGGAGACTATTTAATGCAAAAGTATCATTTTACTGATTTTTAAAAATGAGAGGGTAAGTGACTTCCCTCAGGCTCAATAGTGTCAGTCAATTTAAATCCCTAGTCTTTCAATCCATCTATCTTCTCTTGTGCCTTTTTCTTCAGTTTCTTTGGCTTCTATTTTGTTCTGGTGGTTTTACTTTTTTTTTTTTTCCTCCATTTTACTTTTCAAATATGACAAATCAGTCTGATTTTTCAAAATAACTTGCTTGTGAAGAATCACCCTCACTTTAGCAGTTAAACAAAAAAAATTAAGTGGACTGAATGTATCCTTCACTTTAAAAAATATTTTGTTAGATAGTTAAAGCTCTGTCTGGACTCAAGAAATAACAGTCACACTGTTGGCACTATCTACTGTGCCAAAGATGTTTTGGCAAAGGCATAATTTTTTGCTTTTTTCTCTTACGCTTTTTCTCCACCAGGAATAACCTTGAGCCTTAATTTTTTCATCCCCCCAAATCTCCATATCTCTTTACCTTTCAGAACCTACCTCAGATCCTGTTGTCTCTTCCACAAAGCCTGACCCAGCTTCTCCCTAAGTTGGAACTAAGATGTCCTTCTTCTTACACTGTTTCTGCTTCACCCAATAGTACTTTCTATGGCCTGTTATTCTAAAATATGACTTCCAAATTTGTTTTATAAGTACACATCTTCTTCTTCTTTTCTAATGAAACTCTGGACTTCTAAATAGCAGGATATATCCCTGACTCATTTTTGATAACCACAGAGATTTAAAATAGTGTCATATATTCATATATATATATAATTGATACCTTATGAATAAATTTATGTTTTCAGTTGCAGTAAGGTTACAGTGAACCATATATATATATATATATATATATATATATATATATATATATATATATATAATTGATACCTTATGAATAAATTTATGTTTTCAGTTGCAGTAAGGTTACAGTGAACCCATCACTATGTTTTGAGAATTTTAAGTGGTTTACACTATTCCATGAACAACTTTCCTGGTTTTTCTGGAAATCCTCTGCAGATGACTTAAACGTTGTCAGAGCTACCACTGGACATATTAATTGAGCCAGGGAAAATGGTCCCTCCTTATTGAATGAGAAGTATTCTCAGGTTGCCTGGCACCCATGCTCTTCAATAAATTTACTCGGTCTACACCTCTATATCCATATCATCTACTGTCTGATCCTCCACTCAAGGTGGACCCAATTCAAGTTCCACTTCCCTTCATAAAGCCTCAGTCTTCAGAGATCACTCTGTTCCAAGTTCCCTTCACACCCATACTCTGCGCCAGTCATCATTGTAGACACGGTGGACACCATATTAGTGTTGCTTACCTCAAATGTGTTTGTTCTCTCCTTGGGTAGGTTACAGGCTGCTTAAGGATTAGGACCATTGTGTACACTTTCATAAACACCACAGCCTAGCAACAGGCAGCACAGAGTGGGAGTGCAGAAAATGATGGTCACTTGAATTCCTGCGTGAAAGTATTACATAAGGCACAACCATCTTCACCATGAAGTCAAGGCTTCTCAAGTCTTAGCTCCACAAGTTGACGTTAAATAGAGTACACTGGCAGATCATGTAAAGATCTTAGTCATTTCAGAGCAGCATAAATGCTGGTATTCTTCATTTGCACTCCATATGTGCCATTTGTTGGCTGCAGTGCTGGTATAGGAAACCCACTCAAGAAGGGAGAACATGGGTAACAGTGCCAGAAAACATATCCCTACCCATTTATGACTTTGTGAGCTTTCCTCATCTAGCAGTAATACATCTAAACAATCACTTAGGACCTCAAGTTTCTGCCTTCCAAAGTTATGTGAAATGTCTTATCGTGCTTCTTTTCCATGGCACATAAGGCCGATCTCAATTTGGCCCTAGCCTGCTTTTTCATTCTCATTCTGAGACACTCATTCAAAATTATTGATACTCTGTACCAGGCACTGTGCTAGACACTGGGGATGTAAAGATGAACAGACTCTTCTGGTCAGCTTTCAGACTGTGAACCAGTCTACGGGCACACCGTGGACTTTTACCCTGCCATGCCTTTGTTCCTGTGCTGCTTTTGCTTAAAATTCCATTTCACCTATGTCTGCTTATTGAACTCCTCCACCTTGTATCATCAAAGACAGCTGTCCCCTAAGGCCTCTCCAAAGCAGTGTAAATGTCTTCCTCATCTTCATTTTTACGTGTGTGTATCTGCTATAGTACTTACCATTGTATTATGTGATACTGTATATATGTCTGCAGGATACTTTCAGCTGCAAGGAATAGGATAACCATCTACAATTAGCCTATACAAACAGGCACGTGAAAAGATGCTCAACATCACTAATCATCAGGAAAATGAAAATAAAAAATACAATGAGATATCACCTCACACCTGTCAGAATGGCTAAAATCAGAAACACAAGAAACAACAAGTGTTGGTGAGGACATGGAGAAAAAGGAACCCTCGTGCACTGTTGATGGGAATGCAAACTGGTACAGCCACTACAGAAAACAGTAGGGAGGTTCCTCAAAAAATTTTAAAAAATAGATCCAGTAATTCCACTACTGGGTATTTGTCCCCCCCACAAAAATGAAAACACTAGTTCAAAAAGATAGATGCACCCTTATGTTTATTGTAGCATTATTTACAGTGGCAGAGATAGGGAAGCAACACAAGTGTCTATCAATAGATGAATGGATAAAGAAGATGTGGTGTATGCACACAATGGAATTTTACTCAGCCACAAAAAAGAATGAGATCTTGCCATTTGCAAACAACATGAATGGACCTAGAGGACACTATGCCAAGTAAAATAAGTCAGAGAAAGACAAACACCATATGACTTCACTTACATGTGGAATCTAAAAAACAAAACAAACGAATAAACAAAAAGCAGAAACAGACCCATAAATACAGAGAACAAACTGATAGTTGCCAGAGGAGAGAGGGTGGGGGGATGGGCAAAATGGGTGAAGGAAAGTGGGAGATACAGGCTTCCAGTTCTGGAATGAATAGTCCCAGGGCTGAAAGGTACAGCATAGGGAATACAGTCAATGGTATTATAATAGTGGTGACAGATGGTAGCTACACTTGTGGTGAGCCTAGTACAATGTATAGACATATCAAATCACTATGAAACTAATGTAACATTGTATGTCAGTTATATTTCAATAAAGATAATTGATTAATTAATAAAAGTGACCTATACAGTGGGCCATTAACTAGTTCACATAATGGCAAGCCTGTTGAGGGGTATTTCTAGGTTTAGTGCTATAGCCCAATGACATCATAAGGATTCAGGCTTTCTCATTTTCTGCGTCATTGGCCTTGGTAAGTCAACATTTAGTGCCTGGGCCTTTTGACTCATGTTGCAGGATGACCACTGCATCTCAAGAACTCATTCTCTTATACAAATGCATCAACCAAAGACAGAAAGGTATGGTTCTCTCATACATGTCTCCTTTTGTTGAGGAGAACAATCTTTGTTGCAAAACATGACTAGCTTGCCTAATCTCCATTTATTCCCCACCCCCCAGCCCCCCCACCCTAAGAACTGGGAGAGCAATCCACCATCCCGGAGCACATCTCTAAGAGAACTCCAATTTTGTTCAGACAACAAAGAAAGTAACAGTGGCTGTTGATAGGCCATCAACAATGTCTGCCATTATATTCCTGGTTAGACTGTGAAACTCATTTGTGTTAGGAATGGAAGCTTATTCTCTTATTCCCTGGAGCTAGAACAGTGCCTGGTACATAGATACTCAATCAGAGCTTACTGATTTTAATTGAATTTCTAGTAGCTATTAAATACAGCCTTCTCAAAGAGAGTCTACAAATAAAAAATGTGAGGAATTACTCTAATTTTTTATATGAACATGAATTCTTGTGCAGTGGAGTGGCTTTAGGCATGATAAATATGTTTGAACTGTGGTCCCTAATCTAACATTGGAATTTGTGATATTTTTGCAATTTTCCTGATGAGGATAATATCCCCTTTAACATGACCAGAGTCAGCTCTCACCACTTTTATGTTAAGATTGTTGGTAAGCTGATGTTTTATTTTAAAGGTACTCTTGAGGCGCCTGGGTGGCTCAGTCGGTTGAGCGTCCAACTTCGGCCCAGGTCATGATCTCATGGTCTGTGAGTTCGAGCCCCGCGTCGGGCTCTGTGCTGACAGTTCAGAGCCTGGAGCCTGCTTTGGATTCTGTGTCTCCCTCTCTCTCTGCCCCTCCCCTGCTCATGCTCTGTCTCTCTCTGTGTCAAAAACAAATAAAACATTAAAAAAATTTTTTTTAATTTTTTTAAATAAAAAAAGGTACTCTCATCTCGTAGCCAAGTTACTATCAGAATCAACTTTCAATTAATCTGTAAACAATTTTCATGACTGTAGCAGCAACTGCTTAAAAAATGGAATTGGAAAGCCATAACCTGCTTTTTATTCAGCATATAAAGCTATCTCTTACTGTTGCCAGGTGAAGTAATGAATACCTTAAGAGGAAGAACTTTTTGCTTTTGGTAAATTGTCTTCCAAAAATTTTTCTTACTTGCGTTATGTTTTTTCATCCAACATTCATTTATTGAAAGGCTGTCAGCTAAATGACTCAGGACTCAATATGAAAAAATATATATATGGTTGCTCTCTGTGTTAGAGGCATGTATAGCTCCAGTTACATAGGTAAGGTCTAAGCAATCAAAATAGTTTCCAATAGAATAGGGGCCCTACCTATTCAAAGAGAGCCCCCTGGTCTTGTATTCCTTTGGTGGGTGAAATTAGGATTTTTGGCCTACATGCAACATTGTTGCTGCTTGGCTTGGTATGTTGTATGTGATTACATAGCATTTTAAATAAAGGTAGATTCCATTTATATAATAAAGCTATCAAATGAGAAATTGAAATAACAATGCAAGAAAAAAAAAGTACGCAAGGGAAGTCTCATGAATCTGGACCTTCAAGCATGGGTAGAACTATGTTGGGCAGAAGGCAAGGCTGAGGAAATTTGGCTCCAGAAATGAATATCCATGATGTGTTTGGCAGTAGTGAGAAGATTAGCCTAACCAAGCCAGCATCTATTGGACATCAGGAAGAGTAAGACTGCATTGAGGGAACACATCATGAAAGGCCTTGCATGTAGAGAAATAATCAAAAGATGTTAAACTGACCTGAACAGACTGAAATGTTAGAGTTTATACTCCGACAAGTAACTTTCAACATGTGCATAATATCTAACCATTCCCTGGTGAAGAAGGCTAAGAGCCAGGCCTGGAGCTGGTAATCATTATTCCAGACAGAAAGACCCTTCTGTTTTCACTCAAGAAGGGGGGAAGCCTTTTCCTGTGTGTAGGCATAAAGCTGGGTAAAACCAAAATCCACTCTCGATCATCCTGGTCAGAGTTTCCAGCATGGAGGTATCATGTATGTGCTGATTGAAGGCATGTCAGCTTATTGTAGATGAGCAGTTCCCAAAATGTGGTCCATGGACCCCTAAGATATCTGAGACTCCTTCAGGGGTCTGCAAGGTCTGAACTATTCTCAGAATAACTTGAAGTGCCCTTTTCACTTGCTGACATTGCACAAATGGTGTAAAAGTAATGGTGAGAAAACTGCTGGCAGCTTATCATGAATCATTCAGTGGCCCCAAATCATACCTAGTAGTCTCTGGATTCTGTACATACTTGCAGGACAAGGAAGCTAGTTTCTCTGATGAATATCTTTTTTTTTTTTTAACATTTATTTATTTTTGAGACAGAGAGAGACAGAGCATGAACGGGGGAGGGTCAGAGAGAGAGGGAGACACAGAATCTGAAACAGGCTCCAGGCTCTGAGCTGTCAGCACAGAGCCCGACGCAGGGCTCGAACTCACGGACTGCGAGATCATGACCCGAGCTGAAGTTGGCCGCTTAACCGACTGTCTGATGAATATCTTTGATTGATTTTTATCCTTGATAAAAATGGCTCGTTTTATCAAATCTCAACCTTTTATACTCATCTTTCATTCTATTCTGTTTGCTAAAATAGGGAGTGTACATAAGCACTTGTACACCTGAGCTGCAAAGTGAACTAGCCACCTTTTTTTTTTTTTAATAAAACATCGTTTGTACTTGAAAGAATGGCTGACAGACAGACTGGTTATTTGGATTTGGTAGGTAATTTCTTATAAATGAACCTAGTGAGTTTGGTACTTCAAGGAAACCAGTGGGCATGGACGTGTTGCCAGGGATAAATTCAAGCTTTCAATTAAAATGTTGAAAATCTTGTATCTTCCACCATGACCATGACACATTCCCCATACTTACATATTTTTTCCTGATGCAATAGGTGGTGATAACAAAAAATATGACTTACCAATGCTGTGTAATTGAATGTGTCACATTTTAAAGATCTACATAACTCAGTTCATTGGTATTTCCAAATGACCAAGTGAATATCACTGTCATGCTTGGGGAAAAAAATCCGGCCAAAGTACAACATATGCCAATGAATTTTAATAATGTAAAAATTTACTGATATGGTTTCAGATTTTACATGAAACTAACCTTAACTGAGTTTTGATATAGTATCAAAAAATATTTACAGTTATCTGAAAAGGCCATTAAAATATTCTTCCCTTTTCTAATGACATGTCTACATGATGCTGATTTTCTTCATATACCCCAACCAAAACAACCTTGTTGCAACAGATTGAATGCAGAAGCCAGATACGAGACTCTAGCTGTCTTTTATTAATCCAGATGTTAAAGATAGTTACAAAAATATAAAAACAATAGCCACTATTCATGTTAATTTTTTGTTTGCTTGGAAAATGTAAAATGTTTTGTTGTTATTGTTGTTAAAAAAGTTATTCAGGGGCAGCCTGGGTGGCTCAGTCAATTAAGCATCCAACTCTTGATTTTGGTTAAGGTCACAATCTCACAGTTCATGATATCAAACCCTGATTCAGGCCCCACACTGATGGTGCAGATTCTCTCTCTCCCTCTCTCTCTGCCCCTCCCCTGCTTGTGTCATGCAAGTGCATGTGCACATGCTCACTCTTGCAAAATAAATAAACATTTAAAAATAAATAAAAATAAAAAGAGTTTTTCAGGTTAACATGTAATTGGCTTATTGTTATTTATTTTTTTTAATAATTTATTTTGGGGAGAGTACAAGTGGGGGAGGGGCAGAGAGAGGGGGACAGAGGATCCGAAGCCGGCTCTGCACTGACAGTGCAGCGCCCAATGTGGGGCTCGAACTCACACACTGCGAAATCATGACCTGAGCTGAAGTCAGACGCTCAACTGAGCCACCCAGGTGCCCCAGCTTATTGCTGTTTTTAATGGATTAACTAATATTTTTGAATGCTTAATAGGTAAAACACACACAAACAAAAGCTCTTTGGGGTCCTTAATAATTTTTAAAGTGTAAAGAGGTTTTAAGACCCATAGTTTCAGAACTGCCATCTTGGACCACAGGAAGAGAGGATCCTGATCATTAAATTCACTTCTAGTGGGATATACTTTTAATTGGCCTTTCTCTGTGTGAAAGCTTTACTTCCTTTTCTACAGGATTCAAAAAGGCACGTCAGAATGATGTAGCCATACAGAATCCACTCTAATTTGCTAATTTCAGTACTTTATTATTAATAATAATCAAATTTCAGTACTTTATTAATAATAATCTGCATCAAACATCACAGCTAATTGCAATGTCTCTCATTTGGGACATGCTTGAAATGATCTTCCCAAGATGCTAGAGAACCATTGGTGGCTTTGTCAGCCTACATTTAGAAGCCTTAACTCCAGCCAGAGGCCTGAAGGAAGCAAGGGAGGAGCCTAAGCTCCCTGTGGGAAATGCCAGCTGCTGAAAAGGCAGGTAGGGACAGATGCCTGCCAAGGAAGGCTTTCTTTAAATATTTTTCCATCAGCACCACCTTCTGTGATCTTTTCACATACCAGGTATTATTAATATTAAATACAGGACCTTCAAATGGTCTTTAGATAAAGTTTTACCATAATGCAAGTAATACATATAAAGATTTGAAACTGTGTCAGGGCTACAAGATGCTAAGGACCTACTGATTACTACTTTCTCAAGATCTTATAAGGACTGCTAGAACTGTGAATTTTATTTTGTTTTTTTTTAATGTTTATTTTTGAAAGAGAGAACACAAGCAGGGGAGGGGCAGAGGGAGAGAGGGAGACACAGAATCCAAAGCAGCCTCCAGGCTCTGAGCTGTCAGCATAGAGCCCAGCATAGGACTCCAACTCATGAGCAGTGAGGTCATGACCTGAGCCGAAGTCGGATGCTCAACCAACTGAACCACCCAGGCACCCCAGAATTGTGAATTTTAAATATGAAAGAAACCAATGGGAGTCCCTTATCCAAATTCCTACCCCCTTAGGTCCTGATCCCCAAATCACTCATTATCCCCCAGGGTAATGAGGCTCAAAAAGTTAACAAAACTTCCCCAGTTTCCTCTGGACCCTAGGGCCCAAGGTGCTGAGTCCAGTGCTCTGACTGCCACTGTCTCACCTGGCCTGTTCTCACAGATGACTGTTCTGGCAGTGTCTTCAGGGTCACAGATCCCAAGGAGATGGGGCTTTTCTATTTCTGTTTGCAGTGTGTGCTGCATGCCCCATAATACTCACCTGCTCTCCCAGGGTTAGATATATACGTCTATCAGATAATGAGAAATGGACTGTTGTGGATAAAAAAGGAACCTAGGCTCAGGACAGCCATTATAAAGTTGTTCTGTTGTGACTCACTTAGAAAGCAAAATACTATTAAAAATATAGAGAGATATAGATACAGGTAGAGATACATAGATATAGCTGGATTGTAACTATTACTTCTTCCAGGAGTAAAGCAGAATGGCAATAACAACCCCCCCAAAAAGATTTTGGATTTGAATCTAAGTGGGTTTTTTTTTTCAGATTTGAATGTCATTTTTAAACATGCAGAAAATTTGACTTTAATATGTATTTGTGGTGGGTCCTCTAACCACCTGGCTTTCAACCAGAGGATGAGTAAAGACAATTCAGGAGTAGCTCATAGTTGCCTTAGGCTTTCCTAAATATTGGAAAACTGCATTTACAGGAATATTTCCTACCTCCAGGCAAAAATCTTGAATGATTACTTTCAGGATAGGAGCTTTTTCACACCTGTGCAAAGACCCTTAAAAGTTTTTGTCCTTTTAGACACTCAGATGCCATTTGAATGAATGTATTTACATGTGCTATATATTTTTATAGTACTCCTGATTCCCTGCTTTGGAAAGACAAAGAAGTTTATGACTTCTTATGTGTTTATAGAGTTTGGCCCTTACCCAAAGGGAGATTTCTTTTTTAATCTTTTGTTTGAACAGATGTGTAAACAAAAGCATTGCTGCCTCTCAGACTTCACTATTTAAGATTTAATGAAGAAAAAAAAGAACACTGATTTTTTTTTCTAGTCTTTATGGCAAAGTTGGTGTGATCAGGACAGTGTGAGGACCTGTGGCTACATGGTGCACCCACACCCACACATGGCAGTGACTGTAGAGTGGCTTGTGAGGCTCTGTGCCATTCTCAGGAACAAGGTGTAGACCAAGAGCTTTCCTATAATGGGCAGATACTCTGGTGATCTTAGAATCCAAACTCAGGCTTCTCAGTGGGTCCAAGCCATCAGGACCTTCCAATCCCTTTGAAAGTCTCTCTCTTTCCAGTTTTGTCAATGACAAATCAAACCTAAACATCTGGTTATGGGGGAAAAAAAAAAAACAAAACAGTGAATATGTCTGTTACATATCTATTGCTCCTTGTTCTGGTATATGTTCTACAGGGTGTTTTTTGGAGAGACCAACTTAGCAGACAGAGCCATTCTAAAATTGCTTAATAAAACTTTTCCGTAATTCCCAGTGGCCCACTATGATAAGGCTACCCATCCTATGAGGCTGTTCTGCATTGTACCTTATCCCTGTCCAGGCTTCCTCCGTGGAGGGTATGGATAGATGAGCAGGGGAGGAAGAGTCGCAGTGTCTGCATTGGCTCTGGCTGTGTCTCCAGGAATTAGCCCTGAGGAGCTTTAGAAAGATGGCAGATTTCTTCACTGGATTATTTGAATGGATAAAGAAATTGTGGTTTATATACACAGTGGAGTACTACTTGGCAATGATAAGGAATGAAATATGGCCTTTTGTAGCAACGTGGATGGAACTGGAGCGTGTTACGCTAAATGAAATAAGCCATACAGAGAAAGACAGATACCATACGTTTTCACTCTTATGTGGATCCTGAGAAACTTAACAGAAGACCATGGGGGAGGGGAAGGAAAAAAAAAAAAAGAGAGGGAGGGAGGCAAACCATAAGACACTCTTAAAAACAGAATAAACTAAGGGTTGATGTGGGGTGGGAGGCAGGGGAAAGCAGGTGATTGGCATTGAGGAGGGCACCTGTTGGGATGAGCACTGGATGTTGTATGGAAACCAATTTGACAATAAATTTCATATTAAAATAAATCAATAAATAAATACTTTAAAAAAAAGATGGCAGAAATTATAATAATATTTCTCTTGCTAAAATGGGAATTGGAGGCTATTCATGATTCCTTTTGAAACTCACTCTCCTGGATTGTTCTGTTTCTTGCCCCTACTTGTTACAGGTAGGTGGCTATAGGACAGATTGATCCCCATCAGCTCTGCTCATTTCCTTGCTATTCCTATCTAGGTGCTCTCTGCAGTTCTTCAGTAATTTACCTCCAAAGTTTTTTTTTGTTTTGTTTTTTGTTTTTTTACCTCAAAGACTGTTAGTAGAAAATTTTGTTGTTTTTTTTTTTAACTTAAACATTCTCTGCACTATTCCCTGTGAAGCTTCCTAGTACATAAAGATAGATTTCCTACATAGCAAATAGAAACATGCTAATGTAATCATATGGCTGTGAGGTAAGAGGAATATTCTTTTTTTCTTTTCTCCGCCCATTGACAGTAAAGATTGCTATCTTTAAACTTTTTAAGAGTCAGTTTTATTTTTTCTTACTTTCATATTGAAAATCTATATATACTTTATCTCCTTTTTAGTTTTGCCTTTCAAAAAATAACTCTTATTTCATTTAAAGTAACGTAACTTGGCTTAGATCTAATGCCTTGAAACACAGAATTTTGGTTCAAAGGCAAAAGAGAATTATCAAAAGTTATTTGAATCTTTCTTACTATTGATCTTTAGAGCAATGAGTAAGATAAGGAAATTTCCTCATAGAACCAACATAAACCTAAAACTTCTCAGTAAGAAATAAATTATACAGAATTATATACAGTTGCTTAGGTCTACTGTGGATTCATTTGGGCTACTCTAGAATAAGGAATTTTTCCCTACAAAAGTGCTCTCTTATTCACTATAATCCTAATGTAGATCTTTTATAATTTAAAATAATTATAGGTTTTATTTTTTAGAATGTATACATTGTACATTTTTTTATATTTTTTACAAAATATACATACATGTATACATGTATACAAAATACATTTTTTATATTTTTGTTTTTGTTTTTTTGAGAGAGAGTGCACCCACACATGCATATTTGCACATGAGCAAAGGAAGGGCAGAGAGAGAGAGAGAGTCCTAAGTAGGTTCCGTGCTGTCAGTGCAGAGCCCTACACAGGGGCATGACCCCACAAACTGTAAGATCATGACCTGAACCGAAATCAAGAGTTGGATGCTTCAGCCACCCAAGCACCCCTGTACATTTTTAAGTAGTAATTTTTATGATATATTTTCAAACACAATTTACAGACAAATCAGAAAAATCAATAATGATTTTACAACTTCATGAAAATTAAATCAAAGGTGATATTCATAAAGTCTTTGAAGTGAGCCATTTCCAAGTTAAGCATTTAACTGTGAATAGATGAGGAGACTATTTTGGCCAAAATATATTAGAACAATTATCCTTTACAGAAATGATATATACTTAATGTTTTAACTGAATTAAACAATTTTTATATTTATGAACTTTAGTTTTAATAATAAATCATTATTTTTGTAAAAACAGCATATCATGTGTTTAAATTCTTAATTATATGAATGAGATTAGAATTTACCATAATCAGACATAGCCTATCTTTTACCTTTTTAGCCCTGGTTAACTGTGGTCTGAAGGGGGACAGTTTTTCCTTTACTTTTTCAGTTCTCAACTGATGGCTGCATATAGTATGTGTATGTCCAAAGGAGGAAGACATATTACCACCCATAGATTAGAATGATTATTTCAGAATTCTCCGATAAATCCAGCTTCTTAAGTGTCCCATTTCCATTCAACTAATCTCATCATCAAATGAATTTTTAACTGTATTTTTACATTTCCTAGGGGTAAACCACTTACTAGATTTTATTTTTAATAAAGATTCCACAAATTGAATTTGATTTTTTTCATAAAAACACTATAGTAGAAACACCTAACAATACCCAATAACTTAGGCAAATAATCATGAATGTAACAATTACTAAGTTATAAATTATACTCTAATAGTGTCAAGCTTTCTAAAATACTTAGCAGAAATATTTATACAATACAGTGTACAAAGTTCTTGTCTTTATATTTCCTTACTATTATAATCATAAATTGTAATATGACGGAAAACTCATCAGAATCACAGAATATAGAAGTACTTCCTCAAGGCAAATCTTGATGGATAGTTTTGAAGAAACTTTTTAAGAAAACATTAGGAACAGGTAGGGGCTTTTGCAGAAACTGGCATTTCTTTCTTATTCAGGTCATGTTGCAAAATTTCCTTTTAAATACAGGCATAGTATTCCAGTTGTTGGCCATTCTACTCTTTAGCAGAAAGAGGAGTGGATTTATTTTGGTTTCTTTAGCAAGCAACCTCACCCTCTCTCCTAGTGTTAAGGAGGGACAGTATTGTCTTTTAAATTTCTAATCCAGTCTTTTTTACTGAACTTTTCATTACTGGAGCCTTTATAACTGTTGCTACTTCATTGTGTTGCCTCAGTGTCATATGACTTCACAGCTTTGACATAAGTGGTAATGAATGAGTTTGAGTCCAATTCACATAATCTGGAAACTTTTCATCTTGGCCATAGGCCTTGAATTTTGCTTTATGGCATAACTATCACTGCAATTGGAACTAAACTTTGGAACTTTTTTCCTTGTATCCACTATTGTAAAGGATACCATTTTACTATAAAGTAGTGAAACCAGCTTTGTAACAAGGCCACTAAAATGTTTATTAAGTTAATTAACAAACAAAATTTTGTTTACAATCTTGTTTCAGTACAAAGTACTCTACTAAAATGAACCTATCTGAACCTAGATAGATTTTTTTTGTTTGTTTTTAATGAAGGATAGGGTGATTATCTAACACAATCAAGTTTTTAAATATAGAATTCTTGGCAAAATTAAAGATCCACCTGTTTGATACCTGTGTTGAAAAGCTGAATTTTCCTGAAGAATTTATAAAACTGACTTAAAAAAAAATGTATCCACACAAAATGTGAGCTTTGTAATGCTTTGCCAGAGTCAGAAAGACCAAGAGTAATCCTGTAAATTATTGAAAATTACCATTGTCTGGCATGATTTCTCCATGGCTTCAGAAATTGCAGTATATGAGGAGGGAGTGTTCTTGGTTGGCCCAGTTCCTTCTTTTTCTGTTTATTTCACTTATCCTCACGTAAACATACCATCTCTCCTTACAATAATAGATCATTTCTTGGGAATCATCTTAAGATGATGAGCCTTTTTATTAGAAACTTATAACAGTCATCTGTTTTCTTGTGAGGTAAAATAAGTGTGTCAAATCTCTTACAGATTTGGGGCACCTGGGTGGCTCAGTCGGTTAAGCGGCCGACTTCGGTTCAGGTCATGATCTCACGGTCCATGAGTTCGAGCCCCGCATCGGGCTCTGTGCTGACAGCTCAGAGCCTGGAGCCTGTTTCAGATTCTGTGTCTCCCTCTCTCTCTGCCCCTCCCCTGTTCATGCTCTGTCTCTCTCTGTCTCAAAAATAAATAAATGTTAAAAAAAAAATTTAAAAAAAAATCTCTTACAGATTTATCTTTAAAGGTCAGCATTTTCCTCTCTTTGTTGATGCTTTAAGATTCAAGAAATGATGTCTTTAAGGAAAGGACTTTCAGCATTTTATGTTTGTTCATCTGAGTCACAATAGATATTTAAGAAGTCAATTTATTTTCATTAGAAATGGTTTGCTACTAAAAAAACATACAGTTACAGGGTGCCTGGCTGGCTGTGTAGAGCACGTGAATCTTGGTCTCGGGTCATAAGTTCGGTACCCATGTTAGATAGAGATCACTATAAAATATAAAATAAAATAAAATAAAATAAAATAAAATAAAATAAAATAAAATAAAGCATACAGTTATATCTTACATGTTATCCAATGTTCAGTTTATTTCAATAAAATGAATTTAAATATAATAAGTTGAAGAGATAAGTGATTTATTTAAAAAAAAAACTAAATGTTCCATCTTAAAATTTAAAAATTGGCTTGTCATTTTTAAGTCCCTTAAGGGAAAGGCCTCTTTGTATATGTAAATATTTTTGTTCTCAAATGCATAGCATGGTGACATGAAGATAACAAGTGCTCAGTAAATATTTGTGGAATGAAAAACTCTTCCCTACACACATTCATTTATATGTGCCATTTCAATCCCATTGAACTCCTGTAAAAGAAAAATAATTATGTCATCAGCAAGAATCTGTGTCTAGCAAACTCCTGTATGTATGTCTGAAAAAAAGAATTCTTTAAAGATAGTTTAACTGGGTATAGAATTCTAAGTTTATATATTTTTTTCCTGTCTGCATGTAGAAGGTATTGTCTTCTGGTGGTGGTGGTATTCATGAGAAGTCTGTCTTCAGGTTGATTGTCATTTCTTTGTGGGATATCTTGTTTTTTCTTTCTGGCAGTTTTTAAGATATTCTCTGTGATATAACAAAGTACAGATTTATTTTTATTTTTCCCACGAGAGATTTGCTTTCCCTTTTTAGTTTGAGGATTCATGCCTTCTTCAGTTACCTGCCATTATGTCTTTATATTATCTCTTCTGTTTTCTCTGTTCTTACCTTCTAATATTTTACAAACTTTGGTATGTCTTCTGCCATGTCTTCTTTCTCTACCACTTTATCAACTATCATTGTAAGACTGTTTAGTCTGCTGCTTAACCCATGTTTTGAGTTTGTTCCTATCTCTATTTTTTATTTCAAAACCACATTTCCTTTTTAGAGTTTGTGTTTGGCTCTTTCAGATCTGTCTATATAATACCAGCCCTAGTATATTCTATTCTTTCCTTTATCTTTCTGGACTTGCTAATGATTTAAAGTCTCTTGCAGATTGCTTTGTTATCTATAATTCCTCAGATACATATTCTCACACTTGTTGCTTCTGCCTATTTTCATGGTGGTGGGTTTTATATATTCTTCATAATTTTTGCCCAAACCCACCCCCCCCCCCCCCCCGCCACCACCACCCATCAGAATCAAAAGCATTCTCTGGATTATAGAAATCTTCCCATGGTATATTTTTATATTCACTCCTCATTGAGATCTATGGTTTTCACTGATTCTGGACCAGTTTTTTATGTTGGTTTTTAGCTTAGATTTTCCATTCCACCCAGGTGCTACAAAATCAGATTCCACAAATGGCACAGGCTGGGCATTCCAGTGATTCTTCCTATCTAGAATAGGAAGGTAGCCTGCTTCTCTTCTGTGTTCCCAGTTTGGACTTTCCTAGCTTTAATTTGCAAACTGGATAGCCTCTTAATTCCTACTGTGTTTTTGGTTTGTTTGTTTTTTAATGCAGGAGTTCAGTCATTTCCATCTCCCCTCTATACATGGGGTCTAGTAAACTATAACTTAAGGCCCTAACTCTGGACTGCTGAGCATCAGCTCCTATTCACCACTTATTTGTTTTTGGCACCTAGAGATTTACCTTTCTCACTTCTGAGCTCAAATGTAATTTTGTTGTTGTTATCAAATTGTATCTAGTCTTCTCATTTTGGAGTGGGGTAGGGCTTTCCATGTATTCACTGTACCATCTTCTCAGGGAAATTGGAACCAATAATTAAAATTATTTTTTTCTTGACTCAGTGTTTTTAACAATTTATGTTAGACAAGCAACAAGTATAGTCTGTAAAATAAATATAATTCTATATATAGTGTCAACCAACTGTAGTTAGCATCTTAAAATCACTAAATATTCTGGCAATCTAGTAGAGATTAAAAGGTAGGGTTTATGAAAATGGTTTCTTATTTAATTATCACATAAATATTGTTATTATTTTAAAGTTTAGCTACTTATGTAAAATTAAATAACAAAAATCTGATTAATAATATTGAGGGAAATTACTGATTTAAGAATTTTAAATATCTCGTTTTTATGCCATTATTTTTATAATCATTAATTTTTATTCTCATTTAGGATTGTGGATATCAGCATGTATATAATATCCCAACAAACTTGACAATGAAGGCATCATATTATTGCTATTACTTTTATTATATCTTTAAGAAAGATATATTCTGTAACATATATTTTAAATGATGGACACCATGGAAACATCATAGTATTGGCATTACTTTTATATATTTCATAAATATATAAAATATAAATATATATATTTATATAAATATATATATTTATAAAATATATTTATGAAATATATAAAATATATAAATATATATTTGTATGAAATGTTTATTTTATAAATATAAATGTTTATATTTCTATAAAATATACAAAATATAAATATATATTTATGAAATATATAAAAGTAATATATAAAAGTAACTTATTCCTGTATCTTCTTTTTAAAAATCTAAGTTAACTAACATCTCTCATATTGTTATCAACTAGAGAATATGATATACTTGATTATAAAGAGGTTTTGGAAAAAATAAGGCCATCTCCTCATTTGACCAAAAATGACTATTTTTTCAGACTTAGGTTTTGCATTCCTTCTCTTTCCAGACACATAAAGAAAAAATGAAGACAGATATATTGACACTTTCAAAGAAAGACCAACAACTAAGTGAAGGAAACATTTCATTTCCCCTTTACATTTCACACCCTGTAAGCCAAAAGAAGAAAAAAGTCTACCGCACAGACCAGACCACCTTTATAATTGGAGAAACGCCAAAAGGGATCCGCAGGTATGTGTATAGCAACACTGGACTTTAAAAATTATTCTCAAAAGAAATATAGCTACTTAATAAAATACACAAATAATTTGAATCTTAACCATACTTGGCAGCTGAATTTGTATACTTCAAAAAATAAATTCAAAATGTTTTAGATGTTTTTAGAAAGCTAATCCCTCAATTGATAAAAAAATGAAATCATTTTATATGGATAAATGAAACAATTGCATTTTATTTACTCTTTGAATATTGAGTACCTAATATGCACTCAGGCATTGTGCTAGGTTTCACACAGACAGGATAAAAAAGGACAGAGTTGGGGCGCCTGGGTGGCGCAGTCGGTTAAGCGTCCGACTTCAGCCAGGTCACGATCTCGCGGTCCGTGGGTTCGAGCCCCGCGTCAGGCTCTGGGCTGATGGCTCGGAGCCTGGAGCCTGTTTCCGATTCTGTGTCTCCCTCTCTCTCTGCCCCTCCCCCGTTCATGCTCTGTCTCTCTCTGTCCCAAAAATGAAATAAAAAACGTTGAAAAAAAATTAAAAAAAAAAAAAAGACAGAGTTTACAGCGCAGTGAGAGTTAAACCATGAAACTTTCAAAAGTAAAAAAAAAAAAATTATAAATAACTATAAAATGGTGTATTATAGGAAAGAAGTGGACAGGCCTGGTTGGTAGAGAATAAGGTGATCTGGAGGGGGGCCAATGGCTTTCTATTGGGTAGAGAGTAAGACCTCGCAACAGAGTTGGCATCTGAGACCTGAGGGATAACCAGGCAAAGAACTAGGTTAAGGACATCCCTAGGGAGCAAAGAGGTTTGATGTGCTCAAGGAACTGAGAGAAGACTAGTGTACTTAGTGCATAATAAACCAAGCAGAAAGACATGAGCTGAAGGCCAAGACATAGATGGGGCTGGAGCATGCAAAGCCCTGTAGGTTGTGGATAAGAGTTTGGATTTTGTCCCAGGTGTGTCAAAGCTATTGAGGCATGAACATGATCTGATGTATGTTTCTCAAAGATTGTTCTAGTTTCTTTGTGGAAGAGAGCAGACTAGGGAAGACCATAAGGAACTAGCCAATGGTGGTTTACGGTAGAGTGGTTCCCATGGAGATAGAGTTTGGTGGATGAATTCAGTTTGGTATGGACTGGTTGTTGGGAAAGAGAGAAAACAAGCTACTCTTAACTTTTCCATGGAGCAACAGACTGGATTTACTAAAATGGGAAAAACTAGGAGTTTGGACTGAAAAAAAATCAAGAGTTCTCTTTTGCTTGTATTAAATTTGAGGTTCTATGGAAATAGGATTTGGGGACTAAAGATCTAAATGTGGAAGTCATCAGCATTGAGATTTTAAATGGTTTTAGAGCCACAGGTTATGTGAACAGCCTAGGAACCCAGCACAGACAGAAGAGAAGCTAGGACTGAGCCTTAAGGGGAAAGTGGCCTGCTGGGTAGGAGGCACACTATAAGGTCCTGAAGTCCAAGAAGAGTGAAAATTTCAAAATGGAGGAAGCACTTCATTTTATTAAATGCTGCTGAGAACCAGAATCAGATGAAGTGGAAAAGTGCCTTCCAGAACTGGCAGGAGAACTCATTGGCTGCCTTGATGTGAGCAGTCTACAAATCCCTAGGCAGACTCGGGGTGAGGTGGGAAGCAGGGGATGGGCAGATCTTGAGACTGCTCTGTGAGTGTGAAAAGTTGCGGTAGTTGGAGGGCATTGTGCAAAGGTAAATTTTTTTAAGTTGGGAAGACAATAGAACCTATTTGTGTGTTGAGGGAAAAAACCAATATGGAAAAAAAGATATCATGCTGGAGAAGTGGTAACAGAAGTCCTGCAGAGCAGGAGAGGGTGGGATCCAGACTACTGAAGAAGGTCTAGCCTTTGAGAGGCATCAGAAGAGGAGGGATGGAAGATGGGCATAGATGCGATATTTTCTCAATTAACTGAGAATTAAAGTATCAAATCAGAGGGAGAGAAATTTCAGGAGAGAAAAGTCATGAAATAAATCATTTATCAATTAGAACAGCAAGCTTGGTGAGACTAGAATTCATGGGTCATGTTAAGTCCCTGTTGGAGAGTAATTCCAGTAAAAGCATCCATGCAGTTGTGCAGACTTTGTTCAGCCAGGCTTCAATTGCTCAGTTACAGACACAGAATAGGGAGATGGCTGGGTTTTATCAGGGGTTAGAATGGAGGGAGAGACAAGCAAAGAAGCTGAAAGATGTTTGCAAAGGAGTAATTATAAAGTCGAACCTAAGCTAAACAAGGGGAGGCTTGATGAGGTTAGAAGTATCTTCTAGCATTGTTGTCATGGGGGAATTAAACAGTTGAGCTGGATTATGAGGTGACTAAATTCAGGGATTTGCAGGTTGTGCAATTAATGGTAATGACAATGGCAGTATATGTCCTTAGGAATAGGGACCTGACATCCTGTTGAGTCTTGGGGAGTGGGGGATGGTGGTAAAGAAATTGGTGGGCTGGGAGTTGGAGTTACATGGGCCATCCACATGGATGTTGGTGTTGTCAAGAGTGATGGCAGGAGATGGGAAAGGAAACAGGATTGATCATGAGTTCAGTCACCTGGAGGAAGCAACTGACAAATTTGTCAGTTGACAAATTGAGGGAAAGAATGGATTAGCAGGATAGCATAAACCTGCAAAAGGGAAAGGAATCTTTAAGAAAAAAAAATGGTCTGGAAGCAGCATGTGAAGCATGAACCCTGAGGTTTAAGATGTGAGGTATAAGAGCCTTATCTTGTGAGGGCCGTATGGGAAGAGGTGGCATCATGAGGGGATAGAGGGACCATCTGGGGAGGAGAACAAGGGAGTTGGTAGAGCATAGCCTCATTCCAGGGGCTGAGGAATGGTCTGGAAGGCTGAGGGATTCTATTAGATTGGGGAGGAAGAGACTAGGACCAGGAAAAGGCCTGGGGTTACAGGTGACAGAGGAGTAGTGACTGAGCTAAGCAGGGATGAAAGGCATGGTTGAATTGACCCTGAAGGCCTCTGCAGACAATGGGCAAATGGTGATGGTTCTCCCTGTTCCAAATTCTTTCCTCACGGGTTTGGTAGCTCCTCAGCCCTTGGGTGCTGGTGTGGTAGGCTAGAGTGTGGCTCTCAGCTACCCACCATTGCCCAGAAAGGCAAACACCCTACATGCTACAGTAGCATCTCTCCTCATAAATAGACTTACAATGATGATTCTGGGCAAATTTGGAGTAATTTGCTTTGGGCAATTATTTTGTTCAGAGGCAGACCATAATGGATTTTACCAGTTTTTAAAGAGCACAAGTGTCTTTATCTCCGTTAGCACTGTATATAAAAATAAAACTATTAACAAATGATTAGATTTTTCTTCTCTCACTTTCTTCTCTGCCCATCCCAGGGAATAAATGCTGTAGGCTAAGTGAAAGACTAATGTTAGAATGCCAACCTCTGACCTAGGGATCGATGTCAGAACTGCTGACACATCTTTCCCACTAATCATCCTCTTTTATGAGAATCACGAATCCGTACCAGCTATGGCCGTCAGGTCATCGGAATGAAGTTTCAGTTCTCCCTTCACTTAAGAAAGCTCAGGCAAAGAGAAGATGACTTAGCTGTGTCCCACCATTTTCCCTCAGTTCTCATGAAAAGGGGAGAGAACTTGAATTATATACATGACACACAACTACTCTGGATATATTTGCTAAAATATACCTGTCTTTGATTTCCTTTTTTTTTTTTCTTTCTTCTAGTGACTTATGAGCGTCTACTTTAGTTTATTAAATTTTCCTTACAAAGTGGCTAGTTTATACCTCCTGGGTGTACCTTCCTTAAATACTTAGAGAAAATTCTTTTAAAGACCAAGAATTATGAAAGCAAGTTAGAAGGCAAAAATAAAATGAATTATAATCAATCATATTCATCCTGTAAAGGACAACCTCCCAGCCTAATTTACTTGCATACTACTGGTATAACGTGGGGTCAGAAGCTCTCCTCCCAAAAGGGACAGAATTGTAAGATTCTGAGTGAGGTCAGCACAGCAAAGGTGAAGTATTCTGGCAGCTGCTGAGACACCACCAAGTCTTGGATAAATAAGACATCAGCCTGTAACTTTGCCAATAACTTAATCTTCGCAGCACAAATATTTATTAGAAAGGCCATGAAAATGGATTTGGAGATGATTAATAAACAAAATAATACCTCATTACTTCATATGAAGTAAAAACTGGAACCTTTTAAGAACGTGCTTGTTGCTTTCCAACAAGAACATTGGCAATTTCCAGGACAGAAATTTGGAAGCTTGTATTTGTGTTATTAAATATTCTCTTGGCAGCAAGAGTGGCTGTTGCTCAGGCATAGATAATATCTGGACTTGGAACAGTGAAGAGGACCAGTGCAGTGAAGAGGACTAGAAGGCAGGGTGCTCATCTGAAGCCACAAAAGTCATGAGCATGCACGATGGATGCCACTAAAATCACAGGAAACACAAACTTGACATAACCTGGCCTGAGCAGCAAAATAATAGTGGCTTTAAAGCTCCAAATTACATACATTACAAATAAATCATTATTTTACCCTCAGGATTCTCTGTTGTGTGTGCAGGATAAAATTCAAACTTTTGAAATTGACATACAGACCCTTCATGATAGTCAGCCTCTTCCTTGGCAATTTCTCCTGCCCCTCTGTGTACCAGGTTCTCTCTGAAGTGGGCCTGTGCATGTTCCCCATTCCCTGGACGGTTTCCTCACTTACCCTTGCCTGACTGGTGACACCAGAGAAGCCTTCCCTGCTACCTTACCCATGATCCATCACTGGCTCAGGTACCCCTTCTGTGGGAACCCACAGGGCCCTGTATTTACATCTGTAGTGGGATTTATCACTCTCTTCTGGTTTGGTTTTCATGTGTCTGTCTCCTCCAGCTTGACTATAAACTCCTTGAAGAATATGGTGGTTGGCTGTTCACTGCTGTATAGCTCTATGGTGCCTAACACATAGAGGGTCTATAAATGTTTGTTGAATGTATAAATGAATGTTTTAAGGAACTATATCAAATATAAACATAATTCTAAAACTTTGGGACTTCTAATCATGTGTTACAACACCATCTGGCTTTTTTTAAAAGAATGTTTACAAACACTGAGCTCTCCTGATTCATGGCCCAACTCGGCATCAGCAAAGCAATACCCTCTGTCTTTGTCTGCTCCATCTGCCATAGCAAAATACTATAGACTGGGGCTTAAACAATAGAAAGTTATTTCTCACAGTTCTAGAGCCTGGGAAGTTGAAGATCAGGGTGCCAGCTGATTTGGCTCCTGGTGAGGGCTCTCCTGACTTGCAGATGGTGACCTCATCGTGTCCTCTCTTGGCCGAGAAAGATATTTCCGATGGCTTCTTATGACCTCATTTAACCTTAATTACCTTCTAAAGGCCCTATCTCCATATAGTCAGACTGCGGTTTAGGGCTTTGAAGCCCATAATGAATTTGAGGGTGTTGCAGTTCAGTCCATAGCACCCTCACCTGGGGAAAGGAGCACAGTCTGGTGTCCAGGGTTGTGAAACAATCTTTCTGCCTCTGTCTTACCAGGGTTCTGGAAGGTCCATTTTCTCACACATGCATACAGCAGCTTTTGTTAGTATCTTATACTAAGAGTAAAACTCACTCCTTTAAATGACATCTCATTTCTTAGTTTAGCTGTCTATACTCAAGGCAGGCCAGTTGGGGGAAGAAAGAATCTAGGTTTATCAGTTTAGAATTTTTCTTTAGGACCATCAAAAAGTTGTATGAAATTTCTTTGTTGTATTTGTGGAAGAAGGGAAAAAAGGAGAGAAGAAAAAATCCCTTTACTTTTCAGAATTTTCTCTTTTCATTAAGACCTTTTTTTGACAATTTTATTTCATAGGACTTGAATGCAATATAGATTTTCAGACAGATTATATAAATTATGATTCTCATGTCAGCCGTAAGTTGGCTGACTGGAGGAGCAGCATGCTGGGATCCCATCATTCCCAGGAAATGCCTAATAGTATAAATCAAAATAACTTCAAAAGCTGGTGATTTCATGAACTAGAATTTTTTCACTAGCATAAGGAAAGAGGTCACATTCTGCTAGTGTAAAATGCATTTTCATTATGGAATTAAGTTAATATATACTAAATCAATAAGATTACAGTTGACCCTTGGACAACACAGGTTTGAACTATGTGGGTCCACTTACTGGCAGATTTTTTTCCAGTAAATACAGTACTGCAAATATATTTTTTCTTCCTTGTGATTTTCTCAACAACATTTTCTTTTCTCTAGCTTACTTTATTGTAAGGATACAGTATATATAATATATGTAACATGCAAAATATGTATTAATTGACTCTCTACATTATCAAGGCTTCTGGTCAACAGTAGGCTAATTTGGGGAAAAGTCAAAAGTTATATTCAGATTTTTGACTACACAGGGAAACCTAACACCTGTGTTGTTCAGGGATCAACTGAACATTGCTTTGTGTCTTTTTTTAATATCACTGATGGTGAGTTCTTTAAAAATAAAATAATAAAAATAACTACTGGTTTTGTTCATTAAATCTTCAGAAAACAATTTGAAGAAATGGCTTCTTATTTTAACTTGCCTTCTGTAAAGGAATTTGCTAAAAATATAACTAATGCTACATCAGAAGAACGACAGAAAATGCTAAAAGACTTTTATGCTTCTCAGTATCCGGAGGTAAAAGAATTTTTTGTGGATTTTGCTTCAGAATGCATTAAAACTTCCTGTCAGAAAAGAGAGAGAGTCAGGAATAAATCTGAAAAAACAGAATCTCTTATAAAAGAAGGGCTGTCAGATTCTGCAACTTTGGCACTTAAAGATTCTCCCAAAAGAGTTTCTCAAATTTGCAGCCCAAAAATATATAAAGAAAAATCCATTGAGTTTCAAAATCACGGTTTCCATAGGGAACAGGTACTTTCTAATGACGGAGAGACTACCAAATCACGTATGAGCTCTACCCAAGAGACTGACAATGGAAAAAACAGCCAAGCATCCAAAGATACTGTAGTATCCTGTTCCCTGAACAGTAAGTCTGAAACATATGAGTTAGAAAAATTAGAAAATACTATGAAAGAGCAACAAAACCCAACAAGAACAGGCATTTCAAGAAACGGACCCCTTTTCAAAGTGGAAAACAAGAAGGTAGAAAATCCAGTGTTAGGAAACACTTCTGTGGTAGGCTTACTTGGCGACACATCTATTCTTGATGACCTCTTTAATAGTTATGGGAACAGTCCCACACAACTGCCAAAGAAAGTTCTTTCAGGGCCCATGGAAAAAGCAAAACAGAGACCAAAAGATTTCTGGGACATCTTGAATGAACAGAATGACGACAGCCTTAGTAAACTCACTGACTTGGCAGTGATAGAGACTCTATGTGAAAAAGTGCCCCTTGCCGCATCCTCCAAAAGGAAAGAGGAGCTGGAAACTTCGCTTTGGAAATCAAATGAGAAATTTTTGTGGAAAAAATTTAGCTTAAGTGATACAGATGAAAACACAACTAATGCACAAAACTAATGCGTAAACACACAATGAATTACTGTAACCATGAACTTCTGCCATCCATGTTTACAACACTGTATTCCACACTATGTTATCTTGAACACAGCTGTCATGCATTTTTATTAAACTCTTGCTCTAGGGTTTTTTTTAGCCTAAAAGGTTATGATGGATTTGTTTTCCTTGATATCTGATTTGATCTTTTAAAAATATGATTGTATTATAGTATGAACCTCTGTTATGAAATAGAAAAAGTCTAGATTTGTTATCAGGAGACCTTGGACATCTCTCTTACTGTGTAATTATGTGCCTGTAGATAAGTCATTTACCTTCGTGTGTAGATACTGCCTAATATGAAAGATGAAGGGTTTGAACTCAACATTTGTGTCCTTTCAGCTTAAAAACACCTTTGGTTTACTTTCCCAGATTCCATTTGAAGTCATAGGCCGAGTTATGGTCATCCCCCAAATCAGGTGTGCATTGATGTGTTTCTTTCTTACTAGCATTTAGAAAAGTATTAACTGTTTTCCTTTTCCCTCAGTATCATGTACTATTGCTAAATTATTTTAGGTGAGGGTAATAACTAGTAATGAATATATGATGTTGTGTTAAAATAAGTTTATAACTGCTCAAAATCAAAGGGTTAATGTTGTATAACTATACTATGTGAGATATGACACCGAAGTAATATAACTACTACCAGTAGCCACAGAACACCAATGCCTCAACTTTTTATACAACAATTAGGATTTAATCAATATAAATTAAGCTTTGTATAGTACTTTCATATTAAGTATGGTGAAATGAGGAAACATTTTATTTGAAACTATTCTCTTTTGCTGAATTGAATTTATGTGGTTTACAATCAACAGAATGTGCTTATTGTTGAGTTCATTTACGTGGAAACATTCACTCAGTCCCTATGTGTCCTGTGCCAGTGCCTCGAGAGGGATAGGTGAGATACTGCTATGGGTGAAAGATAAGGAACCATATCTGTAAAGAGTCATGTGTGTAGAGCCCCTGGCATCATGCCTGGCACATGGCAGCAGGGACCTGATCCACATTCAGATGCCCAGTGGTAATTCCCTTAAGTTGAGCTCCTGGAGCTGTGGAAAAATAGAGGAGGAAAAATAGAAAATAGCAGTGAACCAGGAAATGGTGGTACTAAGAGCACCGTAAATTGTTGTTGTGTTGAGCGGGGAGAGCTTCAGAGTACCCAGCCATTGCAGTGGGGAGCCATGGCTCAGAAATGGGAAAAACAAAACAAAACGAAACCAAAGAAACAAAGAAATCTTTTAAGAGACTGAATAACCAAATATGTTTTTCAATGTGATGTGGTTGAGGGCTGTGAAGTATATTTTATGTCATGACCTAGTATATATGTGATGAAATAAAATGTTTATGGAAGAGTATTTACCTGTAAGGCATGCAGTTGTACTTTGATCTAGAAAAGATGCGTAGGAATTTGCTCTTTTGGCTCTTGTGTATGTGTGGTTTTTAATGCTCTCATAACCCACTGAATTGATTTTACAACCCATTAATGATTGAAAATCACAGCTTGCAAATCATTGTTTTAGATTAATCTTTTTTTTTTTCCTACTTGCAGCTGAGTTGTGTTCAGATTTATCAGATGCTGAGTTTCACCACTGAGGTGCTTGCTACAAAATGAATGTGTTGTGTAGTCTGTGGTAGACTTGACATAGAAATGCTGTCAGCCTGCTGTGGGACTAGCTGTTGGGAGGAGGTTGGATAAGCGAGTAGATGCCCCTTCATCTCAGCTTTTATACCACTTTTAATGAAGGTGGGCCTTTCATAAAATAAAATGCTTTTACATTTTTTAATATAGGGGTGCCTGGGGGGCTCAGTTGGTTAAGCATCCAACTCTTGGTTTCGGCTCAGGGCATGATCTCACAGTTTCATGAGTTCGAGCCCCGCATCGGCTCTGTGCTGATGGTGCAGAGCCTGCTTGAGATTCTTTCTCTCTCTCTCTCTCTCTCTCTCTCTCTCTCCCCCCCCCCCCTCTTTCTCACTTTCTCTCTCTCTCTCTTTCTGCCCCTGCCCCGCTCACACTCTGTCTCAAAAATAAACTTCAAAAAAAAATTTAATATAATGACTTTCAAGTCATAAAATGATATTCACACAATATAATGAAATACAATTAAAGATATTTTTATCAGTAAAAGTCAAAATGGAAGCAAAAATACAGACCTGGAATTTAAAAATTAGTTTTCAGCAGTTATCAGTGAAATATGTCATTATTTTCATGCAGGCACAGTGTGTCAAGCAGAGTACAGGGTCCGGTATGAAGAGGAGCCAGAGTTCCAGGAGAGAAACTGTAAGGGTTGACTTTCCCTGCACTGGAACAGTAGGAGGAGTTGGAGAAACCATTGATGAATCTGGGAACAGACACTATGAAGGGCTGACAATAAGAATCCTGCCCAGGGGCACCTGGGTGGTTCAGGCACTTCAGCTTCTGACTCCTGGTTTGGGCTCAGGTCATGATCTCATGGTTTTGTAAGTTCAAGCCCTGATTGGGCTCTGGGCTGCCAGCTCAGAGCCAGCTTGGTATATTCTCTCTCTCCCCCTCTCTCTGCCCCTCCCCTGTTTGTGCTCTCTCCCTCTCTCTCTCCCTCTCTCAAAATAAATAAACTTACCAACAAAAACCCCACATGGACCATATCACTACTAAAAAACCTTCCAACTTCAGGTTTCCAAGATTTTATTTGCCATAGTCTGTTTTGCTTACTTGTTTTTAAAGCACTCTATTGGAAACTGAGGCAAAATACTGAGAGACTTTTGCACTTGAATTCCTTAGGTTTCCCTTAAAGCCCTGAAACCACTTCTCAGAGTAAATTAACATCATCTGCAAGCAGTGTGGCTGCCCCTAAGTGTTCAAGACAATGGAGCCTCACTTTGCAGAGCGGAGTTTGGTGATAAACTTTTCCCCAGTCCACACAAAATGAGAAAGCCAAGGGCAGTATAGTTTAAAAATTCAGTGTGTGCAGTTTTTAAATTCTGAAGTTATCCTTCCTTTATGATATTAAAATTGTCTTCTTTGTATGAAATGATGGTAGATCGTAATTTTCAGTCTTTTTCATTGTCCTTACTTGATATAAAAGTTGATAACCATATGTCAGTACCCAAAAGTTTTATTCGACATTTACTAGTCTATAAAATCGTTAAGAATATAATAACTGCCTGCTTCAAAGTTCATGAATAGACCTCCATGGCTACTACCAATGTCATAAGTCCAGGTAACAGTAGGTCTAGGACCCACCAAGGATGCCAGTGAATCTATAAGATCCTGTATGATGGCTCTGCCTTCAAAGAGCCCAGCATGCAGGGCACCTGTTAAGCCCTCACCTAATTCTCACTGGGTTATCATTGATGTAATCTCATTCCCCAGTTCCATCCCCACCTGCTTTTGCAAAGCATCCTCTACCCAGTGCCTCTGGGAGCCTTAAAGAGAAGACTCATAAGTTCAGAAACACATCTTGTCACTAGTGACATGCATTTGCTCAGGGTGACAGCCTTGTGCACTACCCAACCCCCCCCCCCCCCCCCACACACACACACACATACACATACTCAGTGCTGGCTTCATGTGGTGTTTATGGCAGGTGGGAAGAACACACTTTTTCTCTGTTAATGGGCAACCACAGGAGGGCTGTCTTGCCTCACAAGGTCTTACAGAGTTTTAAATATAAAAACAGCCCTTTGGGTGTTTTGTCTGCCCTTCAGGGGAAAGACTCAGACTGACCCTCCCTCTCAAGAAAGTCAGAGGCTGTGTGGTTCCCAGCCCAAAGTGGCAGGTCAGAGCCACCTGCAGAGGCTTTTCCATACATAGGTGCCCAAGTGCATCCCCAAGAGATTCTAGTGCAGGAGGTTTAGGGGTCAACACAAGCACCTATTTGGTTTTTTTTTTAAGTTTCACACTATGATATGATGTCTGAGTCTGTCACTGGGCAGGACTCACCTATCTGACATTCTCAGTGAGCCCCCTCACCCATGGACATACACCAGAGATCATCATGGAGCCACACTGTTCTTTTTCAAGACCCAAAGTTATCGTTGGCATTGTTTTTCAGCTTTCTAATATGTACTTTATTTGCTTTGCTGTAGGTTAACCAATTGAAGTGGTTATATTTATCCCCTGAATTTGAAAATTTAGTCTTAATTATGGGAGTTTGATGCCTTTCTGTCACTGACACAGATAATGCCCAACTGACATTCTTGGTTTTGTACTGCTGTCTCTCATGGTTAAAAATCAAGAATGCCTCTTTCTACAGACATCTTTTCAGTTAACTAAATGGGCCCCTTGTTGAAAGAAATAACTAACTCACTGTATAATGTTTTCACTCATGTAAACAAGGGGGAAAGTATGCATCTCTAAATGTCTTATATGTTTCTAAGAAAATTCTAGTGAGTCATCCTATCAAAATATGAATTAGTCCCCCCCCCCATATATCTTTTAACTTTGATTTTATTTTTTTGTAAAGTGATACATGCTTCTGGACTGAAAGACTTCCAAAAGAAGGTTCATAACAGCTAATTCATAATTTCTTTCTTTCCTAAAACTATAAAAGCATTGATAAGAACAAGAACAAAACAAGATGTTTTGTAATTTTTCAAAACATAAATGCCAACACATGCTCCTTGAGAACTGATTTCACATGATCAGAGGATGCCCACTGGCCCCATCCTGCCACCCACCCACTTGCCAGTGCCTTCCCTATTCTTCCAATAGTTGACTCTTTCTCTGCAGCCAGCACTCACTGTCCTCTCTCCCCATTGCCAACGCCTTAAGTAGTCTCCCTTTAGTGCTGCCTGGCAAAGCCCCCCCCCCCCATCCTTTCAGGTCAGTCCCTGACTCCCAAGTCCACCCCCTCTCCCCAGCATCCCACTCACCAGTGTTGTGGAGCCTCAGTCCCCTGTCCAGCCACTTCATAGCTTCCCCCACTAAATCAGCTTTCCCTGCTCTCCCCCAAACACCTCATCCTACTCAAACCTCTTCACTCCCTCATTCCCCTCACCCCCCCCCCCCCCCCCCACACACACACCAAGGGAAATGCCAGCAGCAAAGTTGAGCAGGTTGAGTGAGGTGGGAGGAATACTGAATGTCAAACCCAGGACCCTCCAGAAGTCAGATCACCAGGCAAGTCCTTTCCAGGGGCAGTAGTTCACTAACCTGCCTAGAGAAGTCGAAAATAGCCCTGCAAGGGTGCCAGGGACCTCCTGAAATGGCCCGGAGCTGCCACATTGCCCTGAAAGGTACAACAACTCCTAAAAGACACCTTAGGGCATGGCAGTGTGCTAGGGCATGTTGGAGTGGAGGAGCAGATCTGTGGGTAAAAGGAAAGAGCCACCAAGGAACCCAAGTACAAAATGATGTGTGCTTTCTGGCTGCTGGAAACAAGGTGGCTTCCAGAGTCCAAAAGAGGGAGAAGAAACCTGCTTGGGCTAGAGTGATTAGAAAAGGTCACCCCAAATTCTGGGGATAGGCTGGGGGCCAAGCCTGAAAGAATGAGAAGGCCAGAGCATCACTTCCTCCAGTCTCCCCTGCACTTTAAAAGGCCAAATGACAAGGAATGTGCGCCTTGCAGAGAAGTTTGAGTTTGGGATTGGCCAAACATAAAAACGCTTCTGATTAACCTAACCTCCAACTTACGCAAAGGAGCGGGAGACACAAGTGCCAAAGGAGAGCGAGAAACAGGCGGCGGGAGGAGAGGGAGGGAGTTTAACTGGAAGTGCTCTGAATGTCTGGGACAGCGCTTCCCGCGGGAGTCCGGCCCTGGAGCACCTCCAGAGTCCGGGCAAGGGGAGCTCTTTGGCCTTTCCTCTCGCGCGTGTGACTGACTGCAGTGCGGGGTCGGCCCCGGGAGCCGCGCAGCTGCCGCTCTGCGGGGCCGGACCCCGCACTGGGCGCGGAGGGTGCGCCGCGCCCTGCCCCCTCGGCCTGCGTTCCTTTCCCGGGAGGGTCCGCCTCGCCCCGGGTCCCGCCTCCCTCCAACCCCACCGCCTCGCAGGCAAATATTAGAGGGTGCCTATGTGTAGAAATTGTGTCAAATAAAGTAAAGCCGTTTGAAGTTTCCAGAAGGCCACCCACCGCCGCTGAGAATCTTCGCTGGAAACCCGGGCTGCGGGGCCTCAACACCCGAGCCCGGGATTCATCGCACCCAGGCCGAGGAGACAATCTGCTCCTCCGAATCAGGTTCATTTTCTCCGTTTGGGGAAAGGAGAAGCTAATTAAGTTACGCTCTGGCTGTAGTGATGGAAAACATGAAAGCAGACTCCAGGGGCTTGCGCCTCCAGGGCGCGTTATCTGCTGTTAGCCGAAAACCTCGGGAAAGTCCTAAGTTCTAGGGTTCGTAGGAAGCCCTGGGTGGCCGGCTGCCGTTCCCAGTCGCGCCTGGAGGCTTGTGCCCCGCGAAACGTGAGGCTGGGAGGAGGGGCAGCCCTTTGTGGGGTCCTGCCTCCCCCTTGAGCTTGGGAGAGTGTGCCGCGCGTGATAATACCCAACCCCCTCCCCAGGTCTGGGGCACTGGACCGGGCTTGGAATCCCGCGGGCGGGGGGGGGGGGGGGGCGGGGGGGGTAGCAAGCGGGGTCAGGGGTATACGGGGCTTTTAAAGGGCTACGGATGGGAAGAGATCCAAAACTGGCGGGGGGGCGGGGCAAGGGTTCCCAAGTTTGTGGTGAGCGAGATCTTGGAGGGAGATCTCAGACTTGCGATGGCTCGCGGATTGCGGGGAGAGATCCTGGACCTGCGTGGAGCCTGGGGTGGAGGGGAAGTGACCCTTAGTTTGCAGTGGGCTTGTGGAAGGGGGAACTCCTGGGCTTGCGGTAGGCTGTGTGGCGTGGGGGCGGCAATCCCGGCTCGCGAGGGGCTTGAGGTGGAAAGGGATCCTGGGCTTTCGGGGAGCGGAGCGGAGAATCCCGGCTAGTGTTGGGGAGGGAGGAAGGATCGCTGGTTGGAGGTGGGCGGGGAGCGGCGGCGGGTGGGGGTGCGGAAATCTCGGGCTCGCGGTGGCTGGGACTCGGGGTGGACCGGGGCCTGCAGTGGCTGGGGGTGGGGGTGGGGGTGGGCCGTGACTAGCAGTGGACGGGGGCGGCGGGAGCCCGGACAGGAGGTGGGCGCGAGTTCCTGCAGGCCCACCCACCCCAGTTAGCGGCGCACAGAGGCGTATCTCCCCCACGCGCAGACCCCTCGGGCCCCGCCGGGTTAGAACTGAGCGGGTAGTGAAAGGCGAGCCCCTCGACCAGCCGCCGCCGGGGCTGGGGGCCGAGCCCAGAGGTCCGTCCCCCGCCGCCCGTGTCGGACCCGCCCTGGCCGCGGGAGGCGCGCGGCCGCCGGGTGTGAACGGCGGCGGTTTCTGCGGTCTGGCCCGCGGCCCGCTGGAAAACCAGCCTGAACTTGATCCCGAGAGCGTCTAACTGAGGTCATGGGAAGCCGGAGGGCGGAGGCTCCGGGGCCTGGGAGGAATGGGAGCCCTGTGCCCGGCGAGGGGCGGAGAAAGGGAGAGAAGGAGCGGGAAGCGGGAAACTCCCGGCCGGTCCCCAGCGCTGGGTCGCCGAGTGCCCCCTGCGGCTCCGCCACGCCCGCCCGACTGCCGCGCAGCTGACTGTCGGAGTTGGAAATCGGGCTTAGCGCCTACGCACACTGCACCTAGACGAGCGCCAGCTGCACTCGGGAACCGGCACCCCGTCCCCCGACTCCAGCCCGAACCCCACCCCGGCACTCACCGCCGCCTCCGGGCCTGCTGTTTCAGCTTCCAGTCCCAAGCCGCCGGTCTCCTTCCCACACCTTTAAGATCTGCCCCGCAGCCGCCTCCCTACCTTCCAACCTTCCTCCCGCCAGCAAAGCCGGTGCCCTCGGCCAAGTGCCCGTTCACAGCCTGTTATCAAGTCCTAGAGAGAATTTCTCCAAAATATTTCCCGAATCCTGCGGCCAAGGGCCCGAGTTCCCGCCCCTCCACCTTCCGTCTGGATACCTGCAGACTTCTCCCTGGATTTCTAGTCTTCAGCCTCTTCCCCTTACTAATCTATTTTCAACACCAATTTCCCCCCAAAGCGTGTTAAAGCACACAGGGACCTCGGTGATTGTAAACCTCATGTTTCCCCTGTTAGTCAGGTTAAGCATGCTTGGGCTGGGGAATAAAAACTGAGGGCTTCGGCTCACGTTTATTGAGCAAGACTTCCTATATACACGTCGTTGTTAAACACTTCAGGTGGATATTCTCATTCAACTGCCAACAATCCTTCCGGGTAGGTATTATCAGGTATTATTTCTATCTCTGCTTTGTAGAAGAAGAAATTGAGACACAGAGTAGCAGAGGCAATATGGAACCAGGCAGTCTGCCCTTGAGTCTGTTTCTCTACCACTGCACTGCTCTTCTGCAGAAACCTTGACCTTCCCAACGGTGATGGAATGACCCACAGTACCAGCTGTATCCTGGGGGCCAGGTGGCAGCAAACGATCTGTTAACAGCAGTACTAAATGGATGGGGCAGGTGGATGTCAGGTAAGGTTTGATCTGGAATGCCTCAGAGGCCCCATTGCTCTTCCACCAGCCTTTAGTGGATTAGTGGTCTGAATTTCTGGGCCTGGACAAGTTAGAACCATCTCCACATTTATCTCCCCCTCCTGTGCTCACCTGACAGCTTTCTCTATTATCCTCAGTCAGCTCCTCTTGCTTGGGAGCATCCTGGAGACACCACAGGTGTCCCACCCACAGGGAGGACTAGCGACATATTCCTCATTCTCCCACAAACACAGGCATCACTAGTGTCCTCTCACCCCAGCCCCTGCCAAGCATCAGCCTGTGGCCACTTCCTTTGCATATAAATGAGGCCATGTCTGGGCTGCCTTTGTCCTGGGTGGGGGTTGGATTTTCATCACTAATTAGTGGCTGGGAAATCAGGAGTCAGCCGTAGTCCCTTTTCCAGGACCCACGCTGCCCCCATTTCCTGCCTGGGAATTAGGGTGATTCCTCCCCACCCATCCTTCCATGACCTGGGTAAGATGGGCAGAGGCTCCCGGCCAACAGTGAACAGGGACTATGTGATTAGCATTTGCCCTAGTGAATCCCTGTGTTTTAATTCTGTGACCTTATCTGTTACGTAATGCTTATGCTGTCTTTTCCTTCCTGGAATACATACCCTATCAGCAGCTTTATTGCTTTTTTTTAATAGAGTTTTTAATTAATTTGGGGGTATACATCCATAAAATGAAATTCAAACGGTACAAAAAAGCATACAGTTTCCCTCCTTCTCAACCAGGGGCAAGCTTTTCCATCCCTAACTGTTAGCAGCTTCCTGTATGTCTTTTTCAGAAATAGTCCACACGTGTAAACACGTGTCATTTCTTTTAACTGCATTTTTTATGTCTTTTGTATTAACACCTAAAAAGTATACTAATTGATGCTTTGGGAAAAAAATCAGCACAGTTTCATCATGGAGCCCTGAGATTCTCAGCTTGGAGCTTGTATCCTGTGGCCTAAGCTCTATTCTCAAATGGGGCTGCAGCAGGAATGAGGAGGCGTCCACCTCCAATAGAGGCTGAAAGGTTTTCCCAGTCTCCTCTGGGGCCAGAACAAAAAATACAGCAGGATGTGCAACATACAAGGTTTGGAAAGACTTAATCATGATAGGAGGGTTTGCTGGGTGCTGGAATCTAAGAATTCCAGGACAATCCCTGGATGTCCATCAAATGAAAGAGTAACCAGAGATCCTAACCAAACAAGGGTGGCTTTCTCTTTTCTCAAGACGAATTTTACTATTTTTTTGGTGAGGGGTGTTTTCATATTGGCATTTATCTACAAAGATGGTCTAAAGTTAGGTCCTTCCTAACTTTACCTCTTTTAAACACTAATTGCTTACCAAAAGTGAACCAAAGCACCCCCTATGAAATGCTACTAACTTATTGCTCCAGTAGCCAAATGATTCAACTCCTGTGCCATAGTCTGGTCACATCATAAACAGAGGCAGAGCTGCACACATCATAAACAGAGGCAGAGCTGCACACATTCCTTTCCCTGGCCAGAGTCCCTATATCAGTACCTTTTTCCCTTCCATTCTTTTTTTTCCCCCTTCCTTCCTTCCTTCCAGCACCTTGGTGGAGGCACTGGTGACTGGGAAGAGGAGATGATATAAGCAGAGGGTATGAAGGGAAGTGAGAGACGAACATTATTTGAAATCTGCCTCATCAGTCTGGTCATTCAGGAGAGAACTCTCTTGGCTTTCTAGATGGGATGGGGTGGCCCATGACATCACACAGCAAATCGCTACCTCCTTCTTGAATGTTTTGCTCCCTTCCTTGAAAGCTGTTCTCCTGGCTGTCCTTGCACATCTATCTGTTGTTATACCTCTGTCAGTCTTGCCCTGGTAGGCTCCTGTTTTTCAGCTTGTCCTTTCCATGTCCTGCCAGGCTGCCTTCATCCTGGGGTTAGTCTCATACCAGACGATCTCCATTCATTGCCATGCTTGTGACCAGTCTATGTGGGGGTGATTGCCAACCTTCAGTGCCACCCCCGACTCTCTCCTGAGTTTCACACTCACACCCAGCTGCTCTGGTGTGACCATAGTGCCTTGGGCGATCCACGGGCAACTTGTGTCCAAAGTGGACTTCTTCATCTCCAGCTCTGCACTCATCTTGCTCCTGTGTTTAACTCCCAACTCAGTGATTTCACCATCAATCTTCAACCTTATTTCCCAAATCCAAGTGCCATATTTTTCACTGATTGTCTCCATTTCTCTCAATTACTGTGTTTACTCAGAAACCAAGTCTTAATATTTCTTGACTCTACCTCCTCCTTTCGAATTTCCTAACACTGTCCTAATGCTTCAACCATTGCAGTGCCTTCACGTCTTTCACTTCTTAAGTCTTCTAGAAAAATCTATAGATCCATCTGGTAGAACTCTTTTGATTGCAGTGACACAAACTGACTTAACCAAAAAGAAAAATTATTGGTGTGAGGCTAGTTTCAGGACTGGCTTGATACGGAAACTCAATGGCCATCACTGAGGCCCAGGGCCTCCTTCTCACCACTCAGCTCTACCCTTCTTCCAAAGCTGGCTTCATCCTCAGGCTGCATGCAGTGGCAAAGTGGCAACAGAAACTCCAGCTTGCGTGCTGCCAACTCCAAGTCCTGTAGGAAGGAGCCAGGCCTAAGTCATGTGTTCCCTCTGGTCTGGGAGAGTAGCTCCTGACCTCATGGACTGAAAGTGGTGGCGGCATGGAATGGAGCCAGTTGGTGGGAGTAGTGTGAACAGACAGTGAGCAACCAAAACACATCAGAAGCCCACCACACATCTGACCCTGTTATTCCTCTACATAGAATTTTCCAACAACTCCCTAAGTCAGACTTTAACAATCAAAACCTTGTCGAGGTGATTTGACTTCTGTCGATATACAATTTTAGTCATTGTGGAGCTTTTTCACTTTGTTTGCATTGATAGTTTCATCAGTAATCTTGAATAAGAGTTGAATTTTTTTTTAAGATTTTATTTTTAAGTCATCTCTCCACCCAACATGGGGCTCAAACCTACAACCCTGAGATCAAGAGTCATATGCTCTACCAACTAAGCCAACCAGATGCCCCAAGATTTGAATTTTAAAACTGATCATTTGGATTTCTCTCTTGACTTGCAAGGGAACCCTGAGCAATGCATGAGACCATGCCTCTGGGAGCCCTGGGGAGAGGGAGAGTGGACTTCCAGTTAGGAGCCTGTCAGGAAGACAGACCCCGCCCCATACTTTAATAGAGACAGCTAAATATAGTGAATTGGTTGAACAGGTGTTGGAGGGCTGAAAGACTCTAAAAAGAGACACACAGAGAATCACTGAAGAAAGCAGCTGGCATTCCTGAGGAACAAAGGGAAGAAGGCAGCATCTTAGAACCCAGGTCCTAGAAGCCTGGAGAAGGGGCCCTGAGGAGTTGGAACCAGACCTCAGTGCCAGCTGGCACTGGAGCTTTGGAAGCTTGGAGATAGACTTCCCCAGGACTGGGCTCACGTCTCTGAAGTGGACCTCCCTGCCAGCAGGTGCTGGCCTCCCTGAGGGAGGGGATGAGGCAGACCCCAGGAGTGAGGGAAGCAAACTGGAAAACTGGAACCCCCAACCACTGTTGGGGTCACAGTCGACTGTTATGGGGTGATGCTGAAAGGAACAGGAACAAACAGAAGGGGACAGGTCCTGCAGCCTCCCTCTGGTGCCCCCTATTGGCAGAGCCCAAAGGGCGACCGCATAATGGAGGGTTGGGAGTCCTGTGGAGGAGAGCAGATGGGGTGGATTGGGAGCTTAATACCTGGCACAGGGGAGAAGAGGGTAGAGGGAGGAGATTGGGAGCAGGATCATGAGGAGGGGAAGAGACAGAGCTGTGGGAGCGGGTGGGAGAGTTCCCCCACCTCAGTCACCTCTTCTGGGCTGCAGAAGGCACAGAAGAGAAACCCTCAAGACATAGGGCAGCATCAGAGCCCTTCTCCTTCTACCTCACAGCCCGGACTTAGTGACACACACCACACACATAAACACACCATGCACACACACCACATACACATACAGCACACACACATATACCACACCACACCACACACACACACACACACACACACACACACACACCATACCTACATATACCATCCACCACAGACACATGCATACCATACTTTTGCTCATGAGATTCTTTAGCTCAGGTCCAGTTCTCTAGGAGCAGTTCCAGGACTAGATGCGGTCTGCACGTGACATATTAAAGAAGTGCACCAGAGTAGATGGGTTATGGAGGGAGAGAAGCCCGGAGGAAAGAAGGGGAAGCCAAACAAGGGCATGATTTCAGGCTACATCTCCTGAGAGTAGGCTCAGCCTGATTCTGCTGGGGACTCTGGAGGGTCAGTTGTGCCCAGAGTCATCCCAATCTGATGCCTGGGAGACTGGATTTCAGACTCTTGCTCCTGGGAGTCAGTCACAAGTGTCCGGGAGCTCCGGAAATGCCACGTGTGCACCGCCATCCTCCTGGCCTGGTAACTGCTAACCAGTGGCCAGTCCTGCAGTTCCATACCAGGTTAGGATGGGTGGTCATTCAGAGTTGCCACGAGTAGAAGGTCCTTCCTTCTTTCCTTCCTTCCTTCCTTCCTTCCTTCCTTCCTTCCTTCCTTCCTTCTCCTTCCTTCCTTCCCCTTCCTTCCTTCCTTCCTTCCTAGTCACCTTCCTTTCCTAACATTTGTGAGCCCTAAGTCAGATTGCACATGGCGGCCCCAGCCTGCAGCCTGCCCTCCTCCTCTCCCCGCTCATGACTCACGGAGAAGGGCCTTGCTTGCAATGGTGTAGACATCCCAGCTGTGTCCATATAACTCCACAGCTCCACCAAATGCCTGCCCTTTGTCCATCCCTTTTCAAAACCCGGCTGCTCCCTCCTTTTCTTCTATGAGCTACATTGAACAGTTCCAATAAATACATCTTTCTGAGTCAAATTGCCCAAGGAAAGGTCTGTTGCTCTCAGCTGCAAGACTGGCTGACACACGAGTGGGGAAAAGTCAGTGGAGGGTCCTAGTACCAAACTGGAAATTTCCCAAATGGCCCTTAACATTTGAATGGATAAATAAGTTGGGGTGTGTACACGCAATGGGATACTGTATAGCAGTAAGAAGCAACTGTTTTCTACCATATGCAATGATATGCATGAATTTTGCAAATATAATTAGAAAAAAATGATGAATCCATATATGTGAAGTTAAAAAACAGACAAAACTAACCTGTGCACCATCACGATGTTGCCGTAGGAAATGGAAGGGACACAAGAAGGACTTCCAACTGCTGGTAATGTTCTCTTTTTTTTATCTGGGTGCTGGTTTCCTGGGTCTATTCAGTTTATGAACATTCATGAGCTGTACCTTATGCAATTCCCTGAAAACACGTTATACTTCAATAAAAGTTGGGGAGAGGTGATGTCAGAAAAGATCTTTCCCCACTGAGTGTTCCATTGGCAAAACCACCCAAAGGAAACATGGCAATTTCGGGACCTTTAGAAATAGAACGATGCCCTAGTTGTCTTAGCTCATTCCAAGTATGTAAGGTTCTCTCACATTTGTGTAAACTTCTACATTTCTATGCATGTCAAAGCGTTATTCTGTCTTGATCATGTTTTCTACTGCCTGTGCTTTATGATACTTTGACATCTTGGGAACCTGGGGACCAACCAAGCAAGGGACTGCCCTTCCCAGAATTAGCTATTTTCTGCAGATAGCAAACAACTTGCCTGCATGTCTTTCATATGCAAACTACCCCCTCCGGAACCTAGACTCCAAACCACCTCTTCTTTCTGGCTTTTACAGTCTGGGAGGCACTATAGGCAATATTCCTGGTGCTAGACAATGAGGGACCACCCTCATGACTCAGAGTCTGCAGAAATTATGCATACTAGCCAATCCTAAATCTGCTCAGCTGCTTAGCCTGCTCACTGACTCCTTCCCCTTGAAAACCACAGTAAAGACTCATGCCCATGCTTCCTCCTCTCTCCTTCTGCCTCCTGTTGGATAACTGCTGTTCCCCTAGGTCTCCCTGCATGGTGTTGTGCCGTGCCTCCTGTTTCTAGGAACCTGTGAGTATAGGCTTCATCCTTCATGACAGTCATTTCTGCGTATCTTACCAACCTGATAAAGTATATCCATTCATTCCACAGTGTTTCTGTACCATTTTAGATGCTAGGGATAGAACCATGACCATGCAAATAAGGTCCCTGCTCTCCTGGACCTCATGTCCAGAGGGACAGACATAATAAACAAGCAAAGAAATAAATATTTCCAGATAGCGTTAAGTGGTATAAATGAAAGATGCCAGGGTGGGTCATTTTATGTTGTTCTGTCTGTTTTGTTTGTTTTGTTTTTTTGTTGCTTTTTGAGCAAGACTGGTCAGGGAAGATGTTCCCAAGGAGATGACACTCAAGTCAAGGCCTCAATTGTTGCTTGTATACCAAGGGCACCCAGAGATCCGTGCTGGGTGTTTGGAGGCATCCAAAATAACCAGAATGAGGTATCTCTCCGCCAATGCCTATCCAGAACACACCATCTCCCTTTCTCAACAAGCAAAGCAGGGTTTGAATCCAAGAGAAAATAATTTCCCGGCATCAGCAAAATCCACAGCCTACTCCAATCAAGTTGCCTTCTAAATGCTAGAAAGCTGAGGTGTCCAAGTGCCAGGACCCAGGGGATGGTTTGGCTGCATGCCAGAATCCTTCGGGCAGCAACCAGCTTGCGTATGTATTTATATAACTGGTTGCAAAGAAAAAGTAAGCGTACAGATTCCTGAGCCCTCTTCGCTCCGCATCCCTGAGGACCCACTGCCTAGTTCAGCTTTGCAGTAACATAAGCCTTCCCTGCTCACTGCAGACCTGCCCCCCTGCCTGCTGTCCCAAGACCTGGTCTGGGAGCTCTTTATCTGGGCCTATTCCGGGAGCGGCTGGTTGGTCATCCTCCATCCACATTAACTGCACACAGGCATTCCACCATTTTTTTTTATTAGATCCAGCTTACTGTGGACAAGATTAGAATCATATTAGGGTAGAAAAACTAAATCACAGGCCCCCGGCTGAGCAGTGGCACATCATGGGTCACTGGGGTAGCATGGATTTGTCTGGAGGCCTGCCCCTGAGCTCTGTATGTGCCTGGAGGTGGGGGGTGGGGGACAATGGTGGCAGCTTGCACACGCCCCTTCCTCAGAGCTCCCGGGCTGGACCCAGCTACCCCGCCACTGGGAACCTTCTACACACACCTTGAGCTCCGAGGCCAGCATTCCTTCTTCATCAAGAAAAGACCAGGGGCCCCAGATCTGAAAAGTCACCCCCCCCCCATGTCTCCCACCAGATCCTCCAGGAAAGAGCAAATTCATCTCATTTGGTACAACTTGAGCTGAGCTGAGCGAGTCCTGCTTTGTTAAAACAGAAGTTACACTGAGCACCTCGCTCAGCCTTTTTTTCTCAGCCTGGTCTCTCCACATAGGTGTGCCTGCAACAGCTCCTTCAGGGGACATTTCTTGTGAACCCCAGTCTGGTCTGGCTCTGTCATTTCAACCGGCTTTGTTTATCTTTGTCTCTGAGATTCTGAGAGTTTGTCTCTTGCCATATATCTCCCTGATGGGTTTGTTTGGGTATTTATACAAATGCAGCCCTTCAGCTTTAATAGCTGTCCTGGGGGAGCCTTTTTATCTGTCAGTAACGTCATGCTCCAGGGCAATGAAAACCCAAAAAGACCCTGTCTTACCTTGGGGAAGTTAAAACCAGCTGAAATCTCACCAAAAGCCTGGGGATGGCAGAGCCAAAGACAGCTCCAGAGTGGGCAAGAGACAATGCTGGCCATCTCTAAAATGCCTTTGTCTTCCACAGACTCCATCAGGCCCTTGATGGCCTGTGAAAAGGTCCATTCTCAAATTCTCAAGGCTCCCAGCTGGCTTAAAAATGTCAACAAAGAATCTTTCTACTTATCAAGTATTTTATTTCCCCATTTAAGCAAGAAGTCTGCAGAGAAGAGGGCCCAAGCTCCCGTTTAATGTAAGAACCAGGACTCAAGGGTTTCATGTTGGCAATTTAGTAACCTGTATGCATAGACGCCTCTTTGGATAAATCAAAGCTTCCATGGAAAGTGTCTAAACCCTATAAAAGTAATTTATTTGCTTATCCACCAAATTATAATATTCATTTTGTTTGTGTAAACCCGCCAGTCGCCAGTCATTAATATGAACCACAAGAAACTGTTTCAAGTAGGATTTCATTCCAGGCATAGTTTCCAGTTTGAATCTGACATATTATACCTGGGAGGATTGCAGGAAACCATAAATAATTCCTAATTCCTCCATTAGATCTATGTATAATATAAAGATTTTTTACTGTTTAAAAAAAGCAAAAAAACAAAAAACACTGTCACCAGGAGGCTGGGACCTAGGCCTCCAGGAAGGACAGCTGGCCTCAGAATGACAATGCCCCTTCTTGTAGGCATCATGAAGTAAGAGAGGCCCTTTCTGTCTATGGTCGTTCAGTAGTCACTCAAAAACCTATTCTGAGTTGGGCACACAGTTCGAATCCAGGCTCCCAGAGCAGGATCTTGGCCAGCACCGGCTGGCAGCGAGTTGGTTTCTCCCACAGGATGGGGAGGGAGGCCCAGGAAGAAGCCAAGAAGGAGCCAGCGGTCACACCGGGTTGTGGTGACCGGCTCGGCCCAGTCAACAACCTGCGCATTGGAAAGCACATCAGAAAGCTGGCCCAAAGCCTCTCTCTATCCTCCCAGGTTGAAAGGAAAGACAGAATCTTCCGAGCACTTCATGACGACGGGTTCATGCCAACAGGTCCTGTTGTCTGATGCCACCACCTGCCAGCTTTGAAGGACCCCCAGATCATTCCAGCTTGCTAATGTATCTGGAGAAGGAACCAGGGGAGACCCAGAAACACATGCTAGAGGCCAGAGGATCTTCCAGCCACATTTGAGGAGTGCCCACTTGCCTGAAGCTTCCCTCATGTGGCCCATCACAGTGCCTGACCTCTTACTTTACAGCGTCTTACATTTTTGTCAATGCCAAGGAGGCTCATTTCCCCGTGATTAATCACACATGTGGCAATGGTGAGGCCTAGACTTTCAGAGGCTTCCTTGGCCTTTAACACACAAACAAGAATTAGGTGGGTGGGACACGGGGGCAAAGGCACTGTAATCAAGAAAATGTGCCAGGGCGCTGGATGGGATGGCAGATCCATCACAGGATGAGGATCCGTGAGGCCGGGCAGGGGCATCGCTGGAGCCCAGGGGGCTCCATGTGCCCAGCTAAGGGGGTTGAGATTTCCCTTAAAGCAAGTATGAAACAACTGAAAATCTTTGCCCAAGACAGACAGACACAACGGTAACCTTGCTGTTTAGTAAAGCTCACTCTGGTCAACGTTGAGAATGTGTGGAAGAGGGGTCAGAGTGCAAGCAGGCAAACCAGTAAGGAATGGAGGTGAACCTGACCTAAGCCAGTGCTTCTGGAGGCATCTGTAGTGTGCAGTGTTTTGGTCCCAATTCTTGGATAGATACTTCTATAAAATGAATTATCTGAAAAATGTGATTTTAAAATACATACAAAATATAAGCCCTAATATTTTATCAAAAAAAAATTTTAATTGAGATAAAACACGCATAAAATTTACCATTGTAATCGTTTTTAAGTATCCATTTCAGTAGGGGCACCTGGGTGGCTCAGTCGGTTGAGCATCCAGCTCTTAATCTCAGCTCAGGTCATGATCTCACAGCTTGTGAGTTCGAGCCCAGCATAGGGCTCTGCGCTGATGCATGGAGCATGCTTAGGATTCTCCCTCTCTCTCTCTCTCTGCCCCCCCCCCCCCCGCTCACGTGTGCTGTCCTTAAGAAATAAACTTAAAACAATATTTAAAAGTATACAGTTCAGTAGAGTTCAGTATAGCCACATTGCTGGGCAGACAATCTCTGGAACTTTTCCATCTGGCCAAACTGAAACTACCCATTAAACAGCAGCTCCCCACCCCCTCCACCAGCCCCTGAAAGCCACTCTCCCCTCTGCCTCTGTGACTTTGACTATCCTAGATGAGGACCTCCTATAAGCAGAATGATACAGTATTTATCCTTTTGCATACAGCTTGTTTTACTTAGTATAGTGTCCTCAAATTCACTCATGTTGTAGCACGTGGCCAGTTTTCCTTCCTTTTTAAGGCTGAATATTATTCCACATTTTGTTTCTTTTCATCCTATAATGGATACTTGGGTTTCTTCTACCTTTTGGCTGTTATGAATAATGCTGCTATGAACATGAGGGTGCAAATATCTCTTCACTTTCCTGCTTTCAATTCTTTGGGGAATATACCCTGAAGTACAATCGCTAGATCACATGGTAATTTAAAAAAATTTTTTTGGAGGGACGCCTGGGTGGTGCTCAGTCAGTTAAGCGTACAACTCTTGATTTTGGCTCAGGTCATGATCTCATGGTTCATGGGATCAAGCCCTGCGTCCGCACTGTTAGCTCAGAGCCTGTTTGGGATTCTCTCTCTCTGCCCCTCCCCTGCTTCCTCTCTCTCTCTCTTTCAAGAACAAAGAAATACATTTTTAAAAGTTTTTTGAGGAACCTCCATACTCTTTTCTACAGCGACTGCACTGGGATTTTACAATCCCACTAACGATGCACAAGGGTTGCAATGTCTCCACATCCTCACCAACACTTGCTACCTTCTGGTTTTTTGATAGTTGACATCCTAACGGGTGTGAAGTGAAGCCCCAGCTTTTTATTATGAGATTTAACATGTATAAAATTATCCATTGGGCCCTATAACTGTTTAAAACACTTTAGGGTTATAATGTTAAAACACTGACTCTCAGCTTCTGCACTTACCCCATTACAGACCAATTAAGAAGCATTTCCCAAATTGGCTCTGGTCTGTGACTCAGACCCTGAGTATCACTGCTTGGCCAATGACTGCCACCGGAGGGAAGAGGACCGAATGATCATAGCCACCCTTTCTCAGCTTATTCCCTGTTACCAGCACAACATGCCTACAGAGTAGATACTGTTATTATGCCCAGTTTACCAATAAGAGAACAGAGGCCCAGAGATTAAGGACTTTGCCTGATCTATGTCAGCAGCTTGAGAGGTGGCAGAGGGAGCTGGGAACCCCAGCAATATGGCCTCAGCCTTTATTGTTGTTGTTGTTGTTGTTGTTTTGCTTTGTTTCCCAAGATTGCTTAATTGATTGGCCATATGTGGGGGAAAGACGGAAGGCTCCCAGCTCCCAGGCTCTGGCTTGAGTTGGACAAGGATGCTATGTTTGAGAGGGAACACAATTGGTCTGGTTTGGGACGTGTTAAGGTTAATGTTCACAAGTGACATCCAGGTGGAATGGTGCCAAGGGCATCTGGGCAGTAAGTTCTGAGCTCCTGAGCAAAGACTGTTCAGTCGAGAAAGGCCAGGGAGGGGATAGAGCATGAGTTTGGTGAGATCCCTCAGAGACACCAAGAGCATTCTAGGAGGAATCAGAGAGCCAGAGGGGAGTGAGGAGCCAAAAGGGATGGGGAGAGAGCGTGTCAACAGAAAGGAAGTGTCAACAAGGAGCCCAGGGCTATGTGGAAGCCACACAAAGCAGAATATTCTGTGGAGCTGGCTCAATGATGGCCCCATCAATATCATGGAGGCTGGGGATGTAGAGGCTAGACTTCAGGGGATTGAGAGGTGGGGAGTGGTGAAAAAGAATGGGAGAAGTAACCAAAGTGCAGATCACTCTTTCTAGAAGCCCAACTGTGAAGTGGAGAAGACAGAGGACAGTCCTGAAGGATGCTGTGGGTGTGTTGTTGTGGTAGAAGAGGGAGTGGGCCAAGAATGGATTGCTGTTTTGTCTTTAAAAAAGAAAATTCTGGAACAAACATGAGTTTGTTCATAGTTGGGCAGGGAATCCAGCATAAAGATGAAAGATTGAGAGGAATCTGTGCCAACTGCTGGAAGGATGGAATTAGATCCAGAATGATCCAACTTGAATAAAAGGCGAGAAGCCCCTCTTCCACTAAGATGGGAGAAAAAGTAAGTTTGTGATATAGGTTCATTTGTGCAAGAGGAGAGGAGGCAATGAAGTCAGAGGCAAACTGTCTGCTGGGAGTAGTGGTGTCTGGTAGTGAGGAGAGAGACGGACTTGGATGTGCCACCAAGGAACAGCAGTGAGAGTCCCCTGGGGTCACGGAGAGGATGCACCAGAAGCAGAAGGGTCCAGGTAGGCTGGAGCAAACGCATCAGCATTGCCCCCGTGGCTTGTTTGTGGAATCCATCAGGGTTCATCTGCCTGTGCACCGTCTCTGGAAGGTGGATGCAATTTCTACCCAGTGTTAAGATTTCCTAAGTTGGCTCTGGCTGCAGTCAGGGGGGCAGAAAAGCAGTTTGATTGCTCTCATGAGAGGAAGAGAATAAGGTGAACTGTGGTGGTTTTAAAGTATGCCACTCCCATGAATGTGGGCTGGCCTTGGGGACTTGCTTCTAAGGAACAAAATGTAGCAGAAGTGACAGTGAAGTGTGAGACTTCCAATGCCAGGTCACAAAAGCCCATGTGGCTTCCCTTTTGCCCTTTTTCCTGCTTGGATCACTTGCTTTGGGGAAGACATCTGCCATGTCATAAGGATGCTCAAGTAGTCATACAGGGTCACCCTTGTGGCCAGGAGCCAAGGCCCCCTGCCAGCAGCCCTGTGTGAAGCAGCCTCAAGTCGGGCCTTCAGGTACCATGGCCCTGGCCAACACCTCCTCTGCAACCTCATGAGAGACCCTAAACCACAGCCACCAGCCAAGCCCATAGAAACTGTGTGAGGTAATACGTGTTTGTTGTAGTAAGCTGTTAAACTTTGGGGTAATCTCTATGAGCAACAGATAAACCATATGCTGGCCAAGTGTGAGTGCGGAAAGGGCAGACAAGGGGCCTGATCCAGAGTCCAGCTTGGCATGCGAGCCCTGGCAGAGGTCTGAAGGGCACGAAGATAGAGGGGTTGGTGGCATGAGAATCAGAGAATCAAATGGGGCCAGAAGGTTCCTGCCTTGTAGATGAGAAGGACATGGAGAAGCCACATGCCTAGAGCTGTCCGTGAAATCAAAGCACACATGCATGGGAATAAAGGTGGGTGGGCAAGCCATAGTAAAGTCAGAGTGGGCTTTCCAGTCTGGGGGAACGTGTATGGGTGGACGAGGCTAAGGATAGGAGAGGATCAGTGGAGTCAAGGCTCATGGACGGTGGAACCAGCCAAGACAAGTGTGGGGCTCAGGCTGCAGAGAAAGACCTACCCTAGGATGCCAAAGGTCTCAACACTTGTGGGGAGTGGTACAAGCCAAGAGATGATGGGGGTAAATGTGGCTCTTCTTTGTGGCTTGGGGCCTCAGGGAGATTTTTCCAAAGAGTGGAGGCATACTGGCCTGTACATGGCCAAGAGGAGCACTCCAAACTCCGGCCGCCCTAAGGGGGCAGCCAGAAGAAAGCAGGGCAGGGCAGTGATCGGATGGTAGAGTTGGCCTGGAGTCATTTCACCGTGCCAGATCCCACCATCTGCAAGACACCAAAAGCACCAAAGGCACCAAAATAAAGACGTGGGCCTAATCTACAGAAGATACAGGGAGAAAACCTGAGAGGGAGAGGACTTTCAGAGAAACAAAGTCCCGCCGGCCCCTCCCAGCCTGTCTCCTTTCAGTTCTTGGATCACCTTCGTTGTGCTGGAGCAAGGGACACATTCATTCATTCATTCATTCATTTATTCCTCTCCTGTTCTGAGGCAGGATCCTGATCTCCCTCTGTCCTGTTCCTCCCCCACTCACCCCACCCCCACACAGAGTCTCCTTTTCCTTGGGTGGCTCCCGGATGTGACCTCTGCCACTGCTTCTCTTCCTTCCTGTCCCCACCGCCTTCTGGGGGGTCACTGTGTTCCCCAACAGGACTTCTCCTGCTCAGGGGTCTTTGCTGCCATGTCACCACGTGGGCCCTGGAGTCACGCCTCTCTACGGGACTGGCTCTTTTGCTGGATTCTGTCTTCACGTAGATGAGTCTTTCCTAGCAGGCCCTGCGGCTGTTCATGTGAATAAATCTCGGCAAGGCCATGTCACCAATGCCAAGCAAGTCTGAATCCCAGACTGGGTGGAGCTCATCATCAAGCTCTTCACATTTACCCTGAAATCCTAAAATCTGTCTCTATATCACTCAGTTCACTAAGGTTCCCAAGTCTGGGTTTAGCCACCAGGCCAAATGCTTTCGAGTGGACAATAGCAACCCTTCAGGGGGGCCCCTGCCCCTTCCTGTCTCTGTATGGATGCCCAGCTCACAGCCACAGCATCCTGGGAAGCGACAGGGGTGACAACATTTGCAGAGAAGTGAACACTGCAGCATGGCAAGGCCAGAAACACCTTCTGCAAAAAAATGCAGAAGTTCAAGGGACAGGCTCACATGCCTTGGACATCAGTTCTTATCCCTCTGCTTTTGTGGTTGTTTAATGTTGGAGCAAGTCAACTTGAAGCAGTAGAATAAATGAATTCCAGCTTGAGCCTTGGCAGGATTTGTTTCGCTTGAGGGAAGTTGTTTACGCTAACGGGTGCCCCCCCAACCCTGCATAGTTCAATTTATATTATACAGAGTCTTGTCCATCATCTGGATGCTGCTGTAAACAAGATAATCTTTGTCTACCAAGAATGAGTCTGATGCCAATAACTTTAAGTAAACACAAGAACCAGTTTTGTATTTACATTGTCTGGAGTAACCACTGGCAAGAGTTTTTAATGGCGCCATGGGTCCCTCTCTGGCTAAGGTAGTGTCAGCTTTGGGGACTGACCTGGTTTGTGGAGGATTCACTCGGGGGAAGATTTCAGACTTAGCAGTTGAGTGCTACACCCAGACCTGAATTCTTTTATGTGATTTTGGCAGTTTTTAATTACATCAAGTTAGCATTGCCCCTTTTTGTGCTGGTTGGAGTAGGACAGGGGGTGAGGGGAAGATCTTAGATGTGTACAGTGAACTTACGAGCTCAAGCTACTTGATGCCAGCAGTGGCGAGGCTCTCAGTGTAAGTGGGGTCTGAGGACTGTTATTAAAAGGGCTATGACTGCTGTATGGAAGACATCGGTGCATTGAGCTGCATTCCATGCAGAAATAAATGGAATTTTGCAGAAGTCTGAGAGTTTGTTGCAATTCCAAACCAAGCCGCCACAGAAACACACAACTCCTCAAGTAGTGATAAATTATCTCTGTGGAGGAGTGGTGAGAAAAGCATTTTCCCCGCTAATTTTCCCTACAAAGAAAGCAAGACCATACAGTATGTGTGATTCATACTCCCAGCCCTCTTTGGGAACAGACTAAAAATATGTTATTAACTTGGTTAATAGTCCAGACTTCAAATGCAAGATGAAAGAAATCAGTTTTTAAGAGCTAAAAGTCTTCTTATGGGAAGTCCTTCTGCTGAGGCATGGTGTTAGGGGAGGGTGGGAAAGAGAGTGTGAATTCTCCACGTGGGAAAACATAGTAGGAGTGAGATCTTTGTGGTCTCTTGTTTAAGTTCAGATCTGAAAATCTCTCAGGTCTGATTTATAAACCTGATTTATAAACCTTTCATTAAGATGAACAAAATCAAAGAGTCAAAACACAGCCCACTTCGTAACTGTGTACTTTACGGTGTTTGGTTTTAGTCCTTGCAAAAGAACAGACACATTAGACCAACCATCAGACTGTCTAGCCTATAGGCACCATAGGCCGGGTGGTGTAGGGTGGCATACCTCCTGCAGCCAGACTGCACAGGGACAAAGCTGGCTTTTGTCTCTTTACCCCAGGAAAATAAAATAATCCGTCTGTGACTCAGTTTCCTCTTCTGGATGATAGGAGGGATAATGGTACAAAGCTCATATGGCTATTGAGAGGATTAACTTAACATTAGTTTGGCACATTGCAAGCCATCATAGCACTTCTCTGACAGACCCCTTCTTGCTTCATAGGACATGGACTCATCGCAGATGATCAAAATAGATCCAATACAACAGCCGTATCAGTGGGAGGCTCAGTTGCAGAGAACAGAATCCACTCTAGCTAGTGTGACTGAGTTGGGCTTAATTAAGCAAAATGGCTTACAGAATCGGTGAAAGGGCTAAAAAAAAAAAAAAAAAAAAAAAAAAAAAAAACACCCGTAGGCTGAGCTTTCAGGGATGATCCCCAAACCACTCTGCAGAACTGAGCCGCCAAGGACCTGCTGCCTCTTCAGTAATCAAGAAACAGCCACTACCACTGCAGGCTCCAGAAAACACACCTGCTCACTACCACCCAGCCTGGCTAAGTGGAAGGCCCCTGTGCCTCCTGATGTCCACAGGCTTGCCCAGATTCCACAGATGCTGTCCCCACTTCACTCACATCTTCTAAACCTATCACAGGTAGATCTGAGTGGCTGACTCAAAGTCATGGGCGAAAGCTCAGCTGCAAGAGAGTTTGGTAAAGTTGTGTAGCATTACAACCCCTGCAACTGAAGAGGGTGAATGGAAGGAAGGACCGAGCCCCAACCACCATCCTACCATGGTGGTCATGAAATACATCCGTGGGGACAGAGTCGTGTGAGGCAGGACTCATGTGTCCCCTTCTCTCCCTATATTTGTTGTCACTGGGCTCCTCAGTATCTGTGGTCATGGAGGAATCCCAGTGTGGTTCTAAAAGCTGTGTTCTTTTACACCAGTGAGATAGAGAGTACTAGAAGTTTTTAGGAAAGTTTAAGAGAGACAAAAAAAAATGGAAAATGTGGGTGAAATTAAAAGCAGATATTGCTAGACAACTAGAGATATTGGAGGGTACATATATATATATTTAATGGTTAAAAAAACCCCAAAAGGTCTTCTGATGTTAACTAAAGTGAGTTGTCTACTTTGGTAGTACTTTGTGGTATATCAGCACAGTATGAAAATCACTTTATTCTTGCTAGCTAAAAATGAAACAGTAGGAGGGAATTAAAAAAATAGTGGTGTTGGGACACCAGGATGGTTCCATCGGTTAAGCATCCGACTTCAGCTCAGGTCATGATCTCGTGATTTGTGGGTTCAAGCCCCACGTCAGGCTCAGAGCCTGGGGCCTGCTTCAGACTCTATGTCTCCCTCTCTCTCTGCCCCTCCCCCTCTCATAGTCTGTCCTCTCTCTCTCAAAAATAAACATTTTTTAAAAATAGTGGTGTTTATTTCTGGGCAGTGGAAATAAGAGTGACTATTACTTTTTCCTTTTATATTTCTTTATATATCCATCAATATCTATGTATTAATTTTACTACCTATAAAAAAGCAATTTATATGATTTTTCAGATCAACCAGAGCCAGAACTTTCTTCTTTCTCTTTTTCTTCTTTTCTTTCTTTCTCATCTTTTAAATTATCTGCTGATATTTAAAAGGTCTTACCGGCAGGTAAATCCTTACTCATGGGATTAACAGACCATTAGACATTTTCAAAGTATAAACAGACAACTTTTGAACTAAATTAATCTGTCAATGGCTGGATTTTATCCCATCTTTTGAGTGAATTTGTCTATCAACATCTTGAAACTGAAATGCAGGCTTAGAAGCCATTTTAAAGTTGCTTCTGGTTTAACTTGTTTCTCTAAAAACAATGTCAATGGCAAAACCCAAGAAGCAGACTGTATTAAAGATTAATGTAATTTTTAACTCTGAAAATGTGGCGTATATTCTTCATGAGGCAAGGTAAGGTTACAACTGGTATTTGTCTATTTAAAATAGAGTATATGTGCATGGACCACACAAAGTTCTTCTCATGAAGGCTCTCATTTAGCCTCATAAGGCCCTGGAGGAAGGTGTTGTGCTTTTTATTTTATTGATGATGTGGAAACAGGCTCAGAGAGGTTGAATGATTTGTCAAAGACCACACAGCCCTCTAATTCCATCCATGGAACCCCTTCAGCTTCAGATAAGTAAGTGAATATTTGCATCCCTCTTTCTCCACCTGCTTTATTTGCACATCGCCCTCATCTCACCTATGAGCTAAGGATGGTCTGTCACGTCACACTAGCTTGCCTCCTGTAGGTGTCCCATGATTGCTCACAGCCTGGGCTCCAGTCCTCAACCCAGCACGAGTACCCATCAGGGAGCTGATTTGAGTGGGGTGATAAGCACCTGTCACGGGCACCACTCACATCTCACGATTCTCGGCCAGGACACAGCCCTCCAGGACCCCCCACTCTGGCCCATGGCAGCACCCTGGATGTAAAGCGTCCACAGGATCTTTCTGTATTTCTTATAATTTCGTGTAACTCTACAACTGTCTCAAAAGTTTGATTACCACTCCCAATACCCCTCCTGCACACGATCTTGGCCCTTTCCCCCTTCCACCGGATGGATGGAGACACTTCCAGGACCATAAGAGGGAGGGGTGGGGGTGGGGGGTCTGGATCCTTGAATGGCTGTGTGGAAAAAAGTCCTTCCCTCTCTCTTACTCCTTTTTCTGCTAATGTGTTCCAGAATGTTTATTAAATACCTGGGAATTAGCAATTTTTCTGGGCCTGGAACATAATAGATATTTGATAAATATTTGCTGACATAAAGAAAAGGGGGAAATCTCACCTGGTCTTCACACTGTCCTACAAGGTCAAAATTATGGTCTCTGTTTCACTGCTGGAAGACAAGGTGTTCTTCTGCCCTTTCTGGGAGGCCTGTGGAGTCGGGTTGACCTGAGAGTGACCCAGTGGGGCCACAGATGAGAAGCTGGTTCCCAGGAGGACATGTGGCTGCTACTGAGCCAGCTCTCTGTTCACCGGGTGCCCGGGAGGTGGCAGCGACGTGCATGGGATGGGTAGAGGTACAGGAGCAGAGCTGCCTTGGAGGCAGAGGTTTGGGACATGAATTGTGGACACAAATTCGTAAGGGTAGAGGGCAAAGGGATTGAAGGGCAGGTCTTGGGTTACAATATGAGTGAGTTTATCGCGGGAGGTAACATCATCGTCAGAGCTGGCGTCAACCCAGGAAGAGAATGGAGGGAGGAAACCTTTCTGAATGCTTAGTGGCCGCTCAGCCAGGAACCTCTGAGTTTGGCTCTTGTTCCATCTCCATGGTTCATGCTGTAGACAGGAGAAGCCAGGATCAACGATCTCACCCGCACGGTCACAGAATGTGAGGAAGCTTCAGGAAAACCTGGAGAAAGCTCAGGAGAGAGAACTCCTTCCCCTGATGGTCTGTGCTGCTTGAGGTGAAGAACTCGTGTGACCTATTGAGACATCCTGGAACTATGTGGGTTCTTCATTCCAAACGAAACCAGAACCTCGGGGCTTCCAACTTTGTATTTATTCTTGGCAAAATCATCTTCTCATTTCAAAAGCGTGAGTGTAAGAAGAAAGAAGGCACGCAAGTCTTCTTTCCAGGTCACTGTCCTTGAAGCTCCCTGATGAGAGGCAAGTGGGGACAGCCTGAGAAGGTGCTGGCAATTCCCCTCTCCCACCTCCCCAAGGACAATCACAGTGTGAGGCAATGAATGGTGAGGGGGAAAAACAAGAGCCACAAAAAGCCTCCAGGCTTTGCCAAGCCAAATATGATGGTGATGTCTGCCTGGGCCGAGGCTTTGGGGGAGCTCATCGCTTTAATAATGAGCTGCCCTATGGCATGTGACTAGGACTCTGGGGCTGTAGGGACAGGGGGCTGTGCTCCTTCACCCTGCCCTCATCCCACATAGTCACCCCCACTCATTGCGCCTGGGAAAGCACCATAAATCTTTCTGGAATGAACTGCCTCATTTTCTCTCTGGATACATTGGAACCTCCATTTACATAAAAGTTCAAAAGGGAAAAAGAAAACTTAAGATCTTTCAAACTTCAAACAGGGCTCCAGTCAGGTTCAGTTCACTCCATTTGAAGTTTGCCACGAAGGGGTGGATACATAGTCTTGCCCCAGTGTCTCCCAGAAGATCTGATAATCTCATTTTTGTGCAGCCCTGTGTTCCTCGTGACCTACAGTACCGCGTATGATACGAAGAAATGCTATGTCCAGTAGGGCCACCTGATTCCTGTGACTGTTGCCTGGGCAGTAGGGCTGCCAAGGGCACTCCCTGGATCACTGAACTCGGGAGAAGTCGCCAAAAAATCAGCCTCATTCTTGGAGAAAACGTGTGTGTGTTTCCTGCCTCCCTGCACAAAGGCGATTTCAACCTTCCATTCAGCTCCAACTTTTCCTTCTGAAACAGCTGTGTTCAGGTGGCGCTGGCTTTGTGTGTGTGTGTGAGCTCTCTTTAGGGTGGGGTGCACACTGTACTAATCCATTTTTTCATCAGCTTGTTGCCAACAAAGGGCCACCTAAGCCCTGGAAGCCCCCTCGGCCTTTGGCTATGGATGCTACTAAGGGCTTTCCCGCTGTCAGTCCCAGCCAGTTTAGCTTGCCAGGGTCAGAAGAGGGGAGTGTGTGTGTGTGTGAGAGAGAGAGAGAGAGACAGAGAGAGAGAGAGACAGAGAGAGACAGAGACACACAGAGAGAGAGAGAGAGAGAGAGAGAGAGGGAGAGAGGGAGGCCCTGAGTTCAGAAATGTCTCTGTGTGTGGTCTGAGGCTATTCCTCATTTCATGAAATCCATGCTTCATTCCTGGCTCTGGTCAAACTTGCACGTCACTGAATGAGTCCCTTATCCACTTTCCAAAACACTGAAGAGGTTTGAAAGGGTTCTGTGGGTAGACTGTTACTATCAGCAAAAGCAAACAAGCCGATGTATTTAGCTAAGCATTTTTTAATATTTAAACATAATAACCTTCAGCTAGTCATGACACTTGTGGCAAACAAGAAAGGCAGGAGGCAGAAGCCTCCAATATTCCTTATGCTGCGTCTGCTCTCCTGTGAGGGGAAACCCCTGGGCAGCCAGGTTTCTTACCGCGTGGGGGCTGGGCTGCCCCAGCAAGAGGCTGGAAATGAGGACCTGACTCCCAAGGCTGGGAGACCCCTGGGGGCAGTTTGGGCGCCAGCCTGTGACTTTCGCTCACAGCCCCGTCATAATCAGATGGGGTTTGAGCCTAAGGTAAGGTAGTATTTCCCATCTGTGGAAAAATACAAAGGCCTGGGCAGCCCCTCCTTGTATAAAAACAAAGCCCTCTGATGGCAGCGTAATTAAAGTGCTAAGCTGGGAAGCTGTGGGTGTCCAAAGCGGGGGGGGGGGGGGGGGGGGGGGGGGGCAGGTACAGTGAACATCCTCCCTGTGTGCGCAGCCGGCACCCACCCGGGGCTGCTGCTGGCCCTGGAACAGCCTTCCCCGCGGCTGGCACAGACCGCAGACCCGCCCGCGGCAGGATGGCACCGGACACCCGCCCACCAGACCTCGCACCACCAGCTGGAAGTGGCTTTCTGGTTTACTGTAGTCAGTCATTCTCACGGGCCAGAGTAAAGTCAGCACCCCGCCCCCTCCCCAGCCAGCGGGGCCTTCTAGAGGGCCCCCGCCCCCCCCCCCCCCCCCCCAGACACGGCCTGGCCAGGCTCCCGGGCAAGACTCTGCCTGTGCCACCCGAGGGCTCTGAATGGGCTCCCTGTCTGCCAGAGCAAACAAGATCCTCGTGGGTGGGGCCGGAGGTTACGAGGGCCGCGGAGGAGGACAGGGGACTTTTTCTCTCTGGATGTTCCATTAGAGGGAGCCTGCCAAGGGCTTTGCCAAGGGATTTGCCAAGGAGTCCAATCTGCTCCAACATTATGGATTCACCACTAAATAGCCCCATTCAAGAAAGACAAGGCCCAAAGGGCTTTTATAATGCAACTGCTTCCCCGTGCCCCAGCCAGAGCCACCTCTCAGCCACCCCGGCCTGCCACCCAGGTTTCCTCCCTCCTCAGCCTCGCGCTTTGTCCGCCTAGCTCCCAAGTGCGCTGCGCACTGAGACGCAGAGCTGGACCCCGCGCTAGCTTCCGTTTTCCTATCTGTAAAATGTGGGTGTTGGTACCTGGCCTGCCTGCTGTCCTGGGGTTTAGAAAAGGCCTCGGCTTAGAGAGCTCCCGCCTTGGTAACTTCTCCGTGAATGGCTGCCCTTGTTATTATTCAAACCTTGAAGCAGTCTGGGGAGGTCCCACAGCCTTGCTGACAGCACAGGGGCTGGATGGCAGCGGGAGGCCTGAGGCCAGAGCTACTGGCTGTCAATCCACTTCTCCCTGTCGGTTTCCCACGGGCACTGGCCGGGTGGGCGCTGGCGGGGTGGGCGGTGCGGAGAGGGCAGGTGTCTGACATTTCCTGACAGCAGGCACCTCTTCCTTCAGTCTCCAGACCTGGGGAAGCGTGCCGTCTGTCCTCACCAACCCATCCCCCACCTTGGGCTCTAGGAACCTCTAAGATCCCTCCCTTCCAAGTCCAAACCTGAGCCCTGGTGCAGCCTCTGATGCCCAGCCTTCAGCACACTCAGAGCTGGAGCTCACAGCGTGGCCTGGAGGAACCGTGGGCTCCTCGGGTTGGCAGGAGAGGCTGAAGGCAGGGAGGACCCACTTCCCTACCCACCCCGCCCTCACACCAGTTGTCCCATATGTCAGGAGGGCATCCTGTGACAACTGCCCAAGGAGGCTGCCAGAAGGGGGGCTTCTTGAATCTATGGCCCATGAGGTGACTCCACCTCTACTTGCAAGGGGCTGGTAACACCTGTCCCTGGGACGGGGAGGAAAGCCATGGCATGTCAAGGTGGCTGGCTCTAAGTCGGAGCACAACAAAGGCTCCTTGTGTTCCTTACTCTTCTGCAGACGTAGGACTAGAGTGCATGTCTCAGACTCCCAGACGGTGTTCCCCCACTCCCCACAGAGGCCCCTGTGTGGTGGCATCTCCATATGGGACCCAGGGGCCCAAGTGCCTTTATCTGTACCTCTTTGGCTTTCAGTTTCTGGGCCTTGACCTCTCCCATGGTGGGCCCGCACTGCCAGATGGAGTATCTCGAAGAGTCTGTGTGCTTGGCCGTTGGCTGACAGATGCCTTCAACAAGACAAACACACAAATGACCACGAGGTCCCATGTTCCAGCCAGGAGACTTCTGTCCCCAAAGCCACCCCGTGAGAAACTGCAAGCCACCAAAACTACCATCAATAGAAATAGATCAATTAAATATAACTATACGATGGAATATATTGCATTGAAAAGAATGAACCAGAGTGGATTTGAATGCTCTTTCATAGGTAGTAAGCAAACTCAGCAAGGGCCAGAGTTGTGGATATAGAGAAATTCCTTTCATGTAAATGGAAAGTACGTACTGTTTCCTGGTTTGGGAGGTTAACATTTTTCTGCAAGTTTTCAGCCATTAAAAGCTTCTTTTGAGAGGGACACCTGGGACTTCATTGCACCTTTCTCCTGCTATTTTTTTAAAACTCTATGTACGTCATCGTGCTTTCAGTTTAAATGCAAAGAGCTTCACGTGCTGGTTACTTGAGGTTAAGGACACTGGAGGGTGTTTTGTTTAAAATAAAGCAGGAGCTGATGGGTGTGAAGGAGACAAGAGACCACTGACAAGCTGAGATTGGCACCTTTGTGTCACCAGAGGCAAATTCAGCTCAAACTGTTTCCAATTCCTATCAGCACCCTCCAGATGAATGGGATGTAAACCACACACCAATTATGAGAATCTCAAGGAGGAAACTCCTTCTTCTGTCTATCTACCCACTTGTCGGCTCACCCATCCCAGTATTGTAGTGTCCTCCCCCCCACCACCCAAAAAATGGGGAGCAGAAAAAAGCAAAGATGTTGCTAAGTGAATAAATCTGTGGACAAACCCACTCTGCGTTACCCCCCTTCTCCCCTCAGTGCCAGGGTTCCTTGCTCAGCTGGAGGAGATTTAAAAGATGCAGAAGATCCGCTTACTCACATGTTAAAAAACCAAGAATCATTTTCCTGGTGATCACACAGAATGGGTACAGTAGAGCCCCCTGAAGCGATCCGTGCACTAAAAGGCAAAATAGCTACAATGAAACAACTTCTGGAAAGACTCCATCCGGAAGTTCAAGTTCGGTCTTCTGTTTTTTCCAAACCAGCTCCAACCTCTTGTAGGTTCCCTGCCTTCTTCTCTGAAAGAAACAACAGAGTCACATCCACTCATGTTTCCTGAGTACTTCTTACATCCAACTCTCTGTGGTGAATGTAAATAGGAGGTAACCCTTGACCTTTGGGATTTCCAATTCACTGTGGGCTTGTCCTACCTAACAGCTCAGAAAGAACCATAACTGTTGCCCAGCTGATTGGACCCAGACAACAGGCCAATCCTGTTGTCTAACAGAATCTGCTCTGGGTCAGGACCCCTGAGTTTTACTCCTGAAGTGGTAATGAGCTAATTTAGGTAAGTGGCTAATTTAGGACAGGTCCCTTTTCCTCTTTTGGTCTGCCCCCACCTCACCCCCGCCACCACAGCCTGTGGGGCAGCGTATACTCAGAAAAAATATCGTGCATGGAGATGAGACAACCATTAATCCTCTTTCTGGCTTATTTGCATGGGTAAACAGGTGTGCGTTTATTTTGGGAGGTTGACTTTTGGGACAATGAGAAAAAGCCATGTCTACCAAACCTACCAAGGTAGGTAGGAACGGGAGGCAGAAGTGAATAGAGTGGGTTGCTGAATGGGAAAGGAGAAATCGTTTTTGCATGTAAGTGCTGTGAGAGAAAAGGTACAAGGGTGGGTACGAGAAGAAAAGAAGTTGCTCAGAGACCTTAACCTCATTGTGTTGAAAAGATGGATCTGAAAGTTTGGAGCGTATGGGTGGTGGGGGAGGTATAGGAAAAGAGGACTGACAGGAAAGGATCCTTGAGATCTAAAAATCTCTCAGACTCTAGGAAGAGAGACGGATCCAAGATCTGTGACAGTGAAGTGACATTTGAGCTGAACACTATGTTTTGAGGGACACAAGGCTGGAAAACACTCCTCTCCAGCTTCATGCATGCTATGGTTCTCTGATGCTCTGCTGGCCCCTAGAGGGATGCATTATAATAAATGCCGTTGAACAGACATCCAGATTTGTGCTCTGCTCCTGGGCTGTCCACGCGTTAACCAAGCTGTGTTTTAGTTGGTTTTCTAAGGAATTCAGAGATGGCAGTGGAGGAGAGCCCGCAGAGAAAATGACAGAAGGGGTGGCCAAGTCTTGGAAAAGGTTTGGGGAAGTACTCTCATGCTTTAGGGCTCTGCAAAGTGCTTTCTGCTCTGTGGAAATCTGTCATTAAATACCACGCTAACCAAAGAGACAAATGGGCAAAAAGTTGAGGTGAACTTGGGGGACAGGAGCAGAGGAAGAAGGGCCAACCAAGTCTTATGATCAGGTAAGGTGCTGTAGTCCTGAAGAGGCTAGAGTCTGCTCTGAAAATCTTAACCAGCATTGATATGTGATGAGCCACTTCTGTGACAGGTGCTACTTTAAGCATATTAGTTAGCTTAATTTGTTCTTGTCTCTGCAAAGCAGAAGCGTTTGATTCTGGTCTTAGAGGTAAGGAAACTAAGACATAAATTGGTTTAGTGGCTTCCTTGCAATTACACAGATAATAAGTATATTAGTTATTTTTTATTAAAAAAATTTTTTTAATGTTTATTTATTTTTGAAACAGAGAGCATGAACAGGGGAGGGACAGAGAGAAAGGGAGACACAGAATCTGAAACAGACTCCAGGCTCTGAGCTGTCAGCACAGAGCCCAACATGGGGCTCAAACCCACGAACTGTGAGATCATGACCTGAGCCGAAGTCAGACGTTTAACTGACTGAGCCACCCAGATGCCCCATAGTAGTTATCTTTTGTTGCCAACATATCACCGTACTTAAAAAAAAAAAATTTTTAATGTTTATTTTTGAGAGTGAGAGACAGAGTGTGAGTGGAGGAGGGGCAGAGAGAGAGAAAGAAAAACAGAATCAGAAACAGTCTCCATGTTCCAGATGTCAGCACAGAGCTCAATGCAGGACTTGAACTTGGGAACAGCGAGATCATGACCTGAGCCAAAGTCGGATGCTTAACCGACTGATCCACTCAGGTGCCCCAAATCACCACATACTTAATGGCTTAAAACAAAGCACATTTATGATCTCACAGCTTCTGTGAGCCAGGACCCCAGGCACAGCATTGCTGAGTGATCCAGCTCAGGGTCTTTCAAGAGGCTATCAGCTGGGTTTCATCTGGAGACTCAACTGGGGAAGGACCTGCTTCCAAGTTCATAGGGTTATTGGCCAGTGGCCATTCCTTGAGGGATGTTCGGGAGAGGACCTCAGTTCCCTACTGACTGTTGATTGATGGGCCTTTTTTAATGATAACTCACAGTATGGCAGTGGCATCATCAAAGCCAGCTGGGGAGAGGGTTCCCACCCCCACTCAAAGGGAGGGATTACACAAGGACAAAATACAGGAGGAAGGATTACTGGTGGCCATCTTCAAGTTGGCTGCCATAGTAAGCAGTGTGCTGTATTTGAACCCAGGCAGCATGGCACCAATGCTTACATACCTAAACTCTATGCTCTTCTTTCCACTGATGGTTTTGCCATTTGTTCAGCACCCAGATCCTTGATGCCTGACCCTGTGCCTATCCCTCTTCTGCATGCCCTTATCTTTACTCACAGAGCCCTTGTGAGAAATAGCAAAGCCTCCCCTGACTTCTGGCCACCAAACTAAGGAAGGATTCAATCTGCTAGCAAAGGGTTTCTAAACTCTCTAGACTTTATTGAGTAGAGTCCCAATAGGAAACAGAGGCACGCTCAAATTAGGAAGATAGAAGAGGGTTTCTTTACAGAGGGGCTACTTACAAAGTGTGGGCTAGGGCAGTGAAACTTTTGCCACCACCAAACCCAATGGGGTGAGGGAGGGAGAGGTTATGGGAACCTAGAAGGAGAGAGAAGTCATGAAGAGGATATCTCCTTGAGAGATGACTTTGCAGAGACAAAGTGAGAGCAATGAATGCCCTGGCCTCACTCTCCCCTCCGTCTGATCTCTTGCTGCCACTGGCCAAATCCACCCAGAAGGCAAAGAACCCAGGAGCTGTAGGGTGCAGTCCACACCGGCCAGACTCCCTGGGGAGGAGAGAGTGGGGAGGGCTGGGGGGCAGCAAACAGGTTGCCCTGCTGATAGACCAACCCTTTAACAGGTCCCTCTAGAAGGTTTCAGTGTTTGCCCACCCTTCACCTCTGGTGGGAAGGGGGTGGGGGCTTAAAACTAAAGTTTGAAAGGAAACTAAAATTGAAGGGAGAACTAGAAGTCTGAAGGAAAAACTGAACACCCATCAGAAAGGAAGAAAAAAACCATTTTAAAATTTAGGTTTGAATGTATGATTTGATTCATTAAATGTTTAGTTTGTCCCAAAATTTCAGGAGCACATCTATGGCTAAAGTGAGGCAAGATATTGTTTTGTGTAATTCTAAAAGTTCTATGGGATTCCAAAATCGAGAGCTTAATCTATAATAACAATATTGTTATTATTATTATAACAATTATATAGCAATTTTGTATCTTACATATCATCCCAAATGTATTATCCCATTTGAGTATTATCTGTTCAAAGAAAGCTATTAATTTCATTGGAGCTTAAGGAAGGGAACCACCAGAAATAAAGAATCCTTAAACAGGATTTCCGTGTCTGCCTGGGATGAGGTCACTCTTATAGACCCTTGTTTCATTAAGAAAAGTTAAGACATTAAGAAAAGCAAGAGGGACATACAACAGACAGCCCTGTTCTGGCTGTGCTCAGGAAAGGCAAAAACATGTTGCTATGATCATGATAATTGATCTAAAATATAATCCACTAGGGGTGCCTGGGTGGCTCAGTCGGTTAAGCATTCGACTCTTGATCTCAGCTCAGGTCATGATCGCATGGTTCATGGGTTTGAGCCCCTCATCTACCTCTATGCTGTTTGGGATTCTCTCTCTCTCCATTCTCTCTGCACCTTCCCTGCTCGTGCTCTCTCTCTCTCTCTAAAGATAAATAAATAAACTTTAAAAAATACTAGAATGTATCACTAGAAGGCTGTGATACATTCATAGGTAGAAACCACTAAAAAATGATGTGAAAGTTGACAAGGGAAGATAGTCATCATACACAGCTGAGTGGGAAAAAAAACTACAAAAGTCTATCGTACAGTGAGACTCAATATTTGAAGAAATCAAATATGTGTTCACATGTGTGTCTCTGTGTGTGTGTATTTTTAAGTTGTGAAGAGTAGAGATGAAAATATCATCAATGGTTATCTTATCAGGTGGAGTTCCAGGTAATTATTATCCTTTTGCTTACTTGCACTTTTTAAATCAACATGTATTTATCATGTAAAAAAGTTGGTAATCCCTGCTTAGAACACCTTGAAACAGACCAAAACCCCAGAGATCCCATAGAGCTCTGATCATATGGTATTCTCTTAATCTTGAGCAAAGGGGACCCCTTAAAGATTTCAATCCACCCTTTTGTCTATCCTGGTGCTTATTAAAAATACCCAAGGATACAGGAGTGCTGATGCATACGGGCACATGTACCCCAATATTCATAGCAGCACTTTCAACAATAGCCAAATTATGGAAAGAGTCTAAATGTCCATCAACTGACAAATGGATAAAGAAGATGTAGTTTATATAGCCAATGGAATACTACCTGGCAATGAGAAAGAATGAAATCCTGCCATTTGCAGCAACGTGAATGGAGCTGGAAGGTATTATGCTGAGTGAAATAAGTCAGTCAGAGAAGGACAGATACCATATGTTTTCACTCATATGTGGATCTTGAGAAATTTAGTAGAAGTCCATGGGGGAAGGAAAGGGGCGAGAAAGTTACAAACAGAGAGGGAGGGAGACAAACCACAAGAGACTCTTAAATAGAACAAACTGAGGGTGGATTGGTGGGGAGAGGGGAAAATGGGTGATGGGCATTGAAGAGGGCACTTGCTGGGATGTGCACTGGGTGTTGTATGTAAGCCAATTTGATAAATTATCAAATTTTTTGATAAATTATAATTTTGATAAATTATCAAATTTGATAAATGATAATTTGATAAATTATCAATTTTTATTAATTGGCTTAAATTAAAGCCAATTTAATAAATTATATTAAATAAATAAATAAACTTCTTTAAACCAAAAAAAAATTACACCTTGTTATAGACAAGGGGAAAAGACCAACCCCCGTGTCCCAGCAGAGGAGGGTGGGGGACCCAAGATGAGCCATCCTGGATACAACGGGCCAGTCTAGCCAGTCTATGCCTTTTCCATTTTTCCTTCCTTTGCCCTCTGGAGTCAGGGTCTAGTGATTATAGCTTGGGCACAGACTCTGAAATTCTGATCGCACAACTTAAATCTTGTATTGGTCTCTTACCCCTTTATGTTTCACTTCCTATTTGCAAAATGATGATGCTGTTTTTTCATCCAAGAAACAAAGAAGCTCTTCTAGGTGTCCCTGGACTCCCTCCTGCACCCCATTCCCTTCCAGCTGGGCTCCAGATGAGAAACATTAACAACACTTCCTCTGTCTAAAATCACTGCAGGTGATGCTTTCACTGAAGACATTCCCAGATCATATAAGATCTTCTCAGTTTCTAGCAAACTACCTAAAGTGACCTTGTTCTGGAGATATACAATCTCAGCTTTCTGCACATCCCTCTTTCCCATGAAAACATTCTTTGGGGAGGTCTCCTTTCCCCAGTATTTTGCTGCTGAAGCAGTGATGTTTGCCTCTTTTCAGTTGCCCTTCTAGTTCTAGATTCTATTTTGTGAGTCTGTAAAGTTACCCTTTTTGGAAATGTTTCAGGTTGGGGAAGGTTTTTAATTTTTTTTTTAACGTTTATTTATTTTGGGGACAGAGAGAGACAGAGCATGAACGGGGGAGGGGCAGAGAGAGAGGGAGACACAGAATCGGAAACAGGCTCCAGGCTCTGAGCCATCAGCCCAGAGCCTGACGCGGGGCTGGAACTCACGGACCGCGAGATCGTGACCTGGCTGAAGTCGGACGCTTAACCGACTGCGCCACCCAGGCGCCCCTGGGGAAGGTTTTTAAAGGCACAGTATTCCTGATGACAAATGAATTCAATTCTCAGCATTTTTTTAACCTCCTTTCAAAAGGATAGAAGCCCGGAGAACATTTGATAGCTAAAAGCCTAAATATTGAGGAATTGGGCCCCTTTTCTTTCCTTCCAAGGATTATTCCCCTACTTCTTGAACATCTTTGCCAGTTCTCTAATTAGGCCATTTCATACCTTGGGTTCAACTTTGGCATTATTTTTTTTCTAATTTTTTTAATGTTTATTTATTTTTGAGAGAGAGGAAGAGAGAGAATGCACGTGGGGAAGAAGCAGAGAGAGAGAAAGACAGGATCTGAAGTGAGCTCTGCACTGACAGCGAGACCCCAATGTGGGGCTTCAACTCACGATCAGATCATGACCTGACCTGAAGTCTGATGCTTAACCGACAGAGCGACCCAGGCACCCCTTGATGTTAGTATTCTTAAACCAGAGCTACAAAAATGAGGTGCAGATGTGTCCATGGGAGTTGGGGAGCACAGAGGAAGCCCCCCACCCTTTGTAGACAGTGGGTTTGACCACTGCCCTCTACCAGATCTCTTACTGCTTCAAGGAAGCAGGAGTCACTGCCCCAGTCTAAGGGGAACACTCCTGAGGAATGGAATGGCTGTTGGCAACAAAGATCACAGAAGGGCTGGAAAGAAGAAAAATCAAAGGACATTGACAGAGTATAGCCAAATCCTAATACCTAGAGCAGTAGCACCCTAAAAAGACACCACACCTTCAAGTGCAGGGCACTGGGCTTGAGGTGAATCCTGACCTGAGCAGTTCATTAGTTGGGGGAATGAGTCACAAGAGACTTTATCTCCAAGCATTAAGGCATTGTGGTCCTGGCATAAGGATAAACTTATAGGGGCACCTGGGTGGCTCAGTCATTTCAACTCTTGATTTCAACTCAGGTCATGATCCCAGGGCCATAGGATTGAGCCCCATGTTGAGCATGGAGCCTGCTTAGGATTCTGTCTCTCACTCCCAGTACCCCTCTTCCCCACTCATGCTCTCTCTCTCTCACTCTCTCTCAAATAAAAAAAAAATTGTTTGAAAAAAAAAGGGACAAACTTACAGATGCATGGAACAGAATGAAGAGTCCAGGAACAAACCCATGTGTCTACACTCAATTGAGTTTGAACAAAGACGCTGAAACAATTCAATGGTTGTATTTTAAATAAATGGCATTGAGACAAGTGGATAGTCACATGCAAAAGAACATACACTATATTAAAAAAAATTAACTCAAAATGGAAGAACTAAAATGATTCTTAGCAAAAGCAACCCAAGAAAAAAGTACATGAATGGGACACCATCAAAATTATAAACTTTTGTGCTTCAAAGGACATCATCAAGAAAGTGAAAAGACAACCCTCAGAATGGGAGAAAATATTTGAAAATCATATATATATAAATGAGGGATTTGTTCCTAGGATGTATCAAGAATTCTTACAACTCAATAATAAAAATCTAAATAACCCAATTTAAAAATGAGCAAAGGATCTGAATAGACATTTTTCTAAAGAAGATATGCAAATGGCCAACAGCACATGAAGAGATGCTTGACCTCATCAGTCATCAGGAAAATGAAAATCAAAAGCACAATCAGATACTACTTTGCTTCCCCTAGGGTGCCTATAACTAGAAAGTCAGATCATAACCAGTGTTAGCAAGGACATGGAAAAATCAGAACCCTCATACATTGCTGGTAAGGATGCAAAATGGGTGCAGCCGCTTTGGAAAACAGTCTGGCACTTCCTCAAAGAATTAAACGTAGAGTTACCATATGACCCAGCAATTGTACACCTCTGCCCAAGAGAAGTGAAAACAAGCATTCAAACAAGCTTGCTCAGGAATGTTCATAGCAGCACTATTGACAACAGCCAAAAGCTAGGAACAACCCAAGTGTCCATCAAGGGATGAATGGATAAGCAGAAAGTGGTATAGACATACAACAGAATGTTATTCAGCAATAAAAAGGAATGGTAAGAGTTCTGAGTGATTTGCGGAGGTGATCAAGGAAAAATAGCCATGAGTTGGGGCGCCTGGGTGGCTCAGTTGGCTGAGCGTCCAACGACTTCTGTTCAAGTCATGATCTCACAGCTCGTGAGTTCGAGCCTCGCGTCGGGCTCTGTGCTGACAGCTCGGAACCTGGAGCCTGCTTCAGATTCTGTATCTCCCTCTCTCTACCCCTCCCCCACTCATGCCATGTGTCTGTCTCTCAAAAATAAACATTAAAAAAATGTTTAAATAAAAAAAAAAAAAAAGGAAATAGCCACGAGTGACAGTAACACACAGCAGACTCTCCTGGGGAGCACTTGGACAGGGTTGCGTGCAAGGAGAAGTTCGTCACAACATGAGCCCTGAAGAGGCTGATGGCAAGGCGCCCACCAGCCTGAAGTGGAAGAGGGCAAAGGCAACCCCAGGGGAGGGCCCAGAAAGGGGATGGATATATCTAGGTGTTGCCATTCAGCAGCATGGCGGGCAGCCTTCAGGTCAGAGAGCTCAGAAGGACCTTAGCACCCTTGGGCCTTAAGATCACAAGGCTCTAGTAGATTCCCACAGCATGAAAAGCAGGCAGGCCCCAACTGGCTAAAAATTTGCTAGTTTAAGCTCTTCTTAAAACAACTGGATGTGCACAATTTGAGTGTGGCGCCGGTGGCTTTTGAACTAAGGGGTCTCAGCCTGCTGTGAGGAAATAAGTAACCTCGGGCCATTTTACACAATTTTACACAAATAAGCCTATGCGTGTAATAGGAATGAAGTGCTGATACACGTTCCGACACAGATGAACCTTGAAAACATGATGTGAAGTGAAAGAAGCCAAACACAAAAGAGCACATATAGGATTCCTCATGAGATGCACAGGACAGACAAATCTCTAGAGACAGAATGTAGATTAGTGGTTGCCTTGGGCTGGGCTGGGGGTTGGGGGAGGGAAGGGGGTTGGGGGCAATGAAAATGTTCCAAAGTTGTAGTGGCAATGGTTGCACAAGTCTGTGAATATACGAAAAACCTTTGAATTGTACACTTTAAATGCATGAATTGTATGTATGTGCCTTATATCTCAATACAGTGTTCCCAAAAGAACACTTTTTTTTTAAAGGCTCTTTTCGAACTAGCATTCTCATTTTCTTCAGAGAAATAACCAGAAGTGGAATTACTAGGTCATATGATATTTCTATTCTATTCTATTTTTTTAGTTGTTTTATTTTTTTTTTAACATTTATTTATTTTTGAGAGACAGAGCATGAGCAGGGGAAGGGCAGAGAGAGGGAGACACAGAATCCAAAGCAGGCTCCATACTTCGAGCTATCAGCACAGAGCCTGATGCAGGGCTCGAAAACACAAACTGTGAGATCATGACCTGAGCCAAAGTCAGATCCTTAACTGACTGAGCCACCCAGGCACCCCTATTTTTTAGTTTTTTTTGAGGAACCTCTAGACTGTTTTCCACAGCAGCTGCACCAATTTGCATTCCCACTAACAGTGCACAAGGGCTCCCTTTTCTCCACATCCTCACCAACACTTCTTATTTCTTGTCTTTCTGATAGTAGCTATTCTGACTGGAGTGAGGTGATATCTTACAGTTTTGATTTGTATTTCCCTGATAACTAGTGATGTTGGATCACTGACGCCCATTTCAGACGTCTGGCCTCCAGAGCTGTGAGAGAATAAGTTTCTGTTATTTTAAGCCACCAAGTTTGCGGTAATTTTTTTTTTTTTACAGCAGCCATAAAAAACAAATACGCGGAATAGCACAGACATGCTGTTGTGTCCTTACTGCATCATATGAGGAGGCACAAGATGATACTTTGTTTCATTCGTCATTTTGTTAACAATGATCACTCAGTTGAGGTGATGTCCCTCAGGTTTCTGTACTGTAAAGTTACTATTTTTCCGTTGGAAACGAATAAATAACCTGTGGGAAGAGACTTTGAGACTATCTAAATACCCTCTTTGCCATCACATTCTCCCCCACTGGTGTTAACATGTAATGGTCATTCGTGCCTGAGTTAATTATTACTGTGACAGCTACAAATGGTGATTTTCTAAATCTAACTAATTATTAAACTATTATTAGTTGGCATTAGTTAACATGGCTATAAGAAAGCACATGCCTTTCTCCACATTTGTTTCTTTCTTCAATTCCTTCATTTCTATCAATATAAACTCCTAGATCACTGTTTTATTCAAAAGGCTATAATCAGTTACAAGCACTGTTTCTTTTGCTGTTCATATGATTCTAGATTCACTAATGATGCCCCTTTCAAGCAGGCTTCTGTGTCCTTTTTTCTTTTCTCTCTCTACTTTCTACCTCCATGCCCCATGCCGTGTCCTTTTGACATGCTCCCATCATTACTTGCTAGCACAAACATTTACGTCAGACTTGTCTTTTAATTTCCCTATGCCAGCCGTGGAACCTGACCTTTCCCTGGGCATTACTCCATACAAATGGCATTTAGAAACCAACATCAGGCCACCAAGTAACCACCCATATTCTCAAAGGGTTTCATTTAGCACAGGTCTGTGCCAAAGTAGACTGTTCCAGCTCAGGGAAGGGGCTGATAAGGTTCTCAATGTGGCTTTGCAATGTGTCTGGAGCTCTGTGTTTCCATTTTCAGAAGGTGGTGGGCCAAAGCAGGAAAGACTCTGTTCTGGGTTGAATTGTGTCCCCTCCAAATTCAGATAAGCCCTGACCCCAGTACTTTAGAATATGAACTATTTGGAGACAGGGTATTTACAGAGGCAATCAAGTCAAGGTGAGGTGTTAGGGTGGCGGGCCCTAACCCACCCAAATGATGTCCTTATAAAAAGGGGAAATGTTCAGAGGAAGGGACACCGTGAAGAGAGAAGGAGGCATCTACAAGCTAGAGAGAAGCCTGGGGCAGATCGGTCCCACAGCCCCCGCGGGAACCAGCCGAGTGGACACTGGTTTCGGGATGTCTGGCCTCCAGAACTGGGAGACAATTCGTCCCTGCTGTTTGTGGTACTTTGTTATAGCAGCTTTACCAGGCTGTGTGTCACCCCTGGGCCATCCCCCAACCCGAAGTTTCCACTTCGCTTTGATTAACATCTCGTTTGAAAAACACATTCTATTGGTTTAAAATAAAAGTTTAGTCGGGCGTTTCGGTGGCTCTGTCAGTTAAGCTTAAGCATCCGACTTTGGCTCTGGTCATGATTTCATAGTTCGTGGGTTCGAGCCACATGTGAAGCTCTCTGCCGTCAGCACAGAGCCTGCTTGGGGCCTTCTGTTCCCCACTCTCTCTACCTTTCCGCCGCTTGCACGCTCACGTGTGCTTTCTCTCTCTCAAAAATATAAAGACATTTTTTAAAAGTTAGAGGTTAGCACATTCTAAATAAATAAATAAATAAATAAATAGTTTGGAAATTCATTGTTCCCTTCCACACCTGTCTCATTTCACATGTGACAGTGCCAGTGCCCACAGAAATGGTTTCTTTGCAGTCTCAAGGCCCTTTCCTGTGGCACATTTTGCTGTCTTGGAGGTTGAAGGAGAAAACGAGGGAAGAAGAGTGGGGAGCTGGACTGGAGCCACTGTGAGGCTCCTGCGTCACGGCTCCTGCAGAAGGACCTGAGCTGTGTTGGCTCTGAACATCAGCAGGGACAGCCGTGACCCATTCTGCTGCAGCCTCAGGGACCAGACAGCCCCGTGTGGCCTCCCAGGTGCAGAGGCCATCCTCCTCACCCTCCCGCCCCGCACAGCCCAGCGCTGGCTGCACTTCTGGCCCTGTGGCCTGGGTCGCCTCTGCATCCAGGCCTGTCTGAGAGGATCGATGGCTGGGTGTCTGGGGATTGTCAGCCTCCAGATGTTGTGAAGCGGCCACTTGAAGACTATAAAGTTCATAGGTTTCTTTCCGTAATTTCCCTCCTCCTCACTTCTCCCCTGCTGAGTCCTTCTTGCCCGGCTCTCTGGCATATGTATGGTGCATAATAAAGGTAAAGATACCTCTGGCACAAAGCTCTGAGTCCAAACACAGTTGCCAAAGATTGGATCATGTCTTCTCTAGCAGCTTTTCACAAGTTTCTTATGCCATTTCTCTCTCCCTTGGCAAGAAAAGCACACATCAACTGACGTTCAAGCTGCTACAGGTTACTGGTTAGAATGAGCTAATTTAAAGGAAGCTTGTCTGGGGACCTGCAGTGCCTGTGCTGTTTGTGCTGACTCCATCCCAAGCCATTGTCTCAGCATAGCTGCCAAGGCCACTCTCAGCCTTCAATGCCGCAAGCGACATGAGCTATAAAATCTTTTGCTCCAAGATGCCCTTGTTTTGATGACATCTATTCAGAATTGCCATTGGGTTTCACCCTGTTCGTTACTCTGCAATCATGACGGAGAGCGTGGGGATACCTTCTCCTCTGGAACGAAGCCCTTGATGGAGCCACATGCCAACCTTCCCTCCTCTGAATACTGACTGGCTGTGGCTGGGTGCCCATACAGCTTTATCTACAAAAACAGGCCTGGACCACATTTAGCCTGTGAGGTCTACAGTATTGTCCTTTGTTGACACATCACTTTACTCTCTGAGCCCTAAGGTCTTCATCTAGAAATTGTCGAGAGGACGTTGTGACCTTTCAGCTTGTAGGTCCCCGGTAGAATCATTGGAACAATTTGACTGGAATCCCCACTTGCTCTGGGATGGGACATCAGCCCTCTCTTATTGTGTGTCTTAGAATCCAACAGTGGATGTGTGTGTATGTACGTGTACATATATACAGTATATATCTATATGTCTATATCTATATCTACATATCTACATCTACATCTGTATCTACATCTATATCTATAGCTGTACAATTTAGACATAAAGAACCCTGTAATCCCTCTGCTGTGTGTGGCCCCCACATCCATCCACTGGGCTGTCTGTGCTCATCTCACCAGCCTGCACTAAGGGTATGGCCCTGCTGCTAAAGCTCTACACAGGGATCTGTGGGCTCCATGGCCAAACTTCTCAACACACATGCCAACCATAGTGCCCTCCACACCCCAGGCCACCTGCTCTTAATCTCTGCCTGCCTCACCCCCAGGAGAGTCCATCTCCCCAGCAGGCATGAAAACATCCCTCCCGCAGCACTGTTTCTTTGTCCCTGAAGCTATAGTTTTATCCCCGTAGGGCAGAGATTCCTGGCAAAGAGGCCTTGGTGTCTTCAGATTCTGTGTCTCCCTCTCTCTCTGCCCCTCCCCTGCTCATGCTCTGTCTCTCAAAAATAAATAAATATTTAAAAAAATTTTAAAAAAAGAAGGGGCGTCTGGGTGGCTCAGTCAGTTAAGCAACTGACTTGGGCTCAGGTCATGATCTCACAGTTCATGGGTTCTAGCCCCCCGTCGGGCTCTGTGCTGACAGCTCCAGCTCAGAGCCTGGAGCCTGCTTCAGATTCTGTGTCTCCCTCTCTCTCTGTCCCTCCCCTGCTCATTCTCTGTCTCTCAAAAATAAGTAAATGTTAAAAAAATTCTTTTTTTAAAAAGAGGCTTTGGTGTCACTGGGGACAGAGGGGGAACATTCCTGCCTGGACCCCAATCGTTCCTCACCCCACACCCAACATGCAGCCTGCAACATGCTGAATACCTTCCCCATGCAAGGAAACTGTCCCCTTATAGATTTGTCTACAGTCTCGTTCCCAGAGATTTCCGTGCAATCTCCTTCTCCCGAGTCCTTCAGACACTTGAATCACACCTATGGCCTACGTTCTTTTTTAGTGAGATCCCAGGAATCCCAAGAGATCTGGCTGGACACCAGTTTATGTGGCCGTGAGAATTTGATCACAATTAAGTAAAGCATTTTTCTCGGCCCTGAACACACAGAGATTCCCTAGGAGCCAACATCCAACTCCACACCCCTTAAGTCTGTCTCTAGCCATTGGAGACACCCCCAACCTCACAGAAAACAAGGACCTTTCCTCCCTTATATCTCAAGGCTCCGTGGCTCTATATTCCATGGCATTCTAGCAAACCAGGAAGGAAAACAGCAAAGCATTGGAAAGCCTTTTCCTGAACGAACTGGTACAATCAGAAGAGATGTATAAAACACATTAAATTTGTAAGCATTCTGGCTGAGTCAAGAACTCCAGATTTGGAAGCTTAACATATCCCAAGTTTTGACCACCTTAGTTCTGTATCAGGTTCTCCTGAAGCACAAGTATTACAGGGTCTGATAGAGTGAATGCATGGCCATGTGATCCTGGGACTCTAAGTGCAAATATTTTCAGGGCTCACCCAGAACATTCTTTTCTAGCAAGGGCACTTCATCAGACCAGCACTTGAATGACACCCAGGGCTTTATCCACATAGATTCACACTGCACAGCTAACATACCCATTCTCCCAGGCAGGTACTGTTTCTCCTTATGCACCTGGTAAGGCATCTGACATTTAGTTCAGACTTAATGACAAGGAACAAGAACCCTTTGTTACCTTTTTTTTGTTTGTTTGTTTATTTACTTTGTGGGAGAGAGAGTGCAAGCGGGAGGGATGGGGAGAGAGAATCCCAAGCAGGCTCTGTGTTGTCAGCCTGATGCAGGGTTCAAACTCACAAACCATAAGATCATGACGTGAGCTGAGATCAAGAGTTGGATGCTTAACTGACTGAGTCAGCCAGGTGTCTCATGTGCCAAGGCATTTTTTAGGCCACAAAGTGAATACCTGTACAGTCAAACTATTGCTTCTCAAATGAAGTCAAGCTTTCACTTTTTGCAGATGACATGATATTATACATGGGAAACCCTTCAGACTCCACCAAAAGTCTGCTAGAACTGATACATGAATTCAGCAGTCACAGGATACAAAATCAATGTACAGAAATCAGTTGCATTCTTATACACTAATCATGAAGCAACAGAAAGACAAATAAAGAAACTGATCCCATTCACAATTGCACCAAGAATCATTAAATACCTAGGAATAAACCTAACCAAAGATGTAAAATATCTGTATGCTGAAAACTATAGAAAGCCTATGAAGGAAATTGAAGAAGATACAAAGAAATGGAAAAACATTCCATGCTCATGGATTGGAAGAATAAATATTGTTAAAATGTCAATACTACCAAAGTAATCTACACATTCAATGCAATCCCAGTCAAAATTGCACCAGCATTCTTCTTGAAGCTAGAACAAGCAATCCTAAAATTTGTATGGAACCACAAAAGACCCCGGCTAGCCAAAGTAATATTGAAGAAGAAGACCAGAGCAGGAGGCATCACAATCCCAGACTTTAGCCTCTACTACAAAGCTGTAATCATCAAGACAGCATGGTATTGGCACAAAAACAGACACATAGACCAATGGAATAGAATAGAGACTCCAGAACTGGACCCACAAATGTATGGCCAACTAATCTTTGACAAATCAGGAAAGAATATCCAATGGAAAAAAGACAGTCCCTTTAACAAATGGTGCTGGGAGAACTGGACAGCAGCATGCAGAAGAATGAAACGAGACCACTTTCTTACACCATTCACAAAGATAAACTCAAAATGGATGAAGGACCTGAATGTGAGATAGGAAACAATCAAAACCCTAGAGGAGAAAGCAGAAAACAACCTTTTTGACCTCAGCTGCAGCAATTTCTTACTCAACATATCTCCAAAGGCAAGGGAATTAAAAGCAAAAATGAACTATTGGGACCTCATCAAGATAAAAAGTTTCTGCACTGCAAAGGAAACAATCAACAAAACTAAAAGGCAACTGACAGAATGGGAAGAGATATTTGCAAATGATATATCAGATAAAAGGCTACTATCCAAAATCTGTAAAGAACTCACCAAAACTCCACACCTGAAAAACAAATAATCCAGTGAAGAAATGGGCATAAGACATCAATAGACACTTTTTCAAAGAAGACTTCCAGATGGCCTACAGACACATGAAACGATGCTCAACGTCATTCACCATCAGGAAAATATAAATCAAAGCCACACTGAGATACCACCTCACACTGGTCAGAGTGGCTAAAATGAACAAATCAGGAGACTATAGATGCTGGCGAGGATGTGGAGAAACGGGAACACTCTGACACTGTTGGTGGGAATGCAAAGTGGCGCAGCCACTCTGGAAAACAGTGTGGAGGTTCCTCAAAAAATACAAAATAGATCTACCCTATGACCCAGGAATAGCACTGCTAGTATTTATCCAAAGGATACAGGAGTGCTAATGCATACGGGCACAGGTACCCCATGTTTATAGCAGCACTTTCAACAATAGCCAAATTATGGAAAGAGCCTACATGTCCATCAACTGATGAATGGATCAAGAAATTGTGGTTTATATATACAATGGAATACTACTTGGCAATGAGAAAGAATGAAATATGGCCTTTTGTACCAACGTGGATAGAACTGGAGAGTGTTATGCTAAATGAAATAAGTCATACAGAAAAAGACAGATACCATATGGTTTCACTCTTATGTGGATCCTGAGAAACTTAACAGAAGACCATGGGGGAGGGGAAGGGAAAAAAGCAAGTTAGAGAGGCAGGGAGCCAAGCCATAAGAGACTCTTAAAAACTGAGAACAATCTGAGGGTTAATGGGGGCGTGGGAGGGAGGGGAGGGTGGGTGATGGGCATTGAGGAGGACACCTGTTGGGATGGGTACTGGGTGTTGTATGGAAACAAATTTGACAATAAATTTCATATTAACAAAAATAAAAAAATAAAAAAATAAAATTCCTGGAATTGAACGTAAAAAAAAAAAAAAACCCAAACAACGATTGCCTCTCTGCTTTGTAAGTTATTATTCCTTTCCTGTCATGCCTTCTATCCCCATACCTCTTCACCAAATAACAAAACCCAGGCACCTAGGGAGAGGCCATTTAGAAGCTTCCTGCTCCCTGCCAGCTGTATTTGTTCCCATTAGGAATATTAGCTAAAGAACTTGAAAAATTACAACATGGAACCTGGCTGTATCACTTATCTGTTGCTGTGAAAGAAACCAGTCCAAGACTTAGTGGCTTAAAATGGCATGACTTGTTATTTCTTTTGATTCTGAAAGTTGGTTTCTCTGCTGGGTCACCTGAGCTCACTCTCGTGGCTGCATTCAGCTGGAGGGTTAGCTGGGCCGGAAGGTCCAACAGGGACTCACGCTCAACTCGCACTTGCTGGCAGACGCCACTGGCTCTGAGCTGGGACATTTCAGTTTTCTTCCACGAGGCCCCTGATCCTTCAGGGGCTGGTGCCTTCCTTATATGGGGGCCTCAGGGCAGGGCCCCAAGAGAGCAAGAGCAAAAGCCGCAAGGACTTTTAAGGCCTAGTCTTGAAGGTCACATCACCTACCTCTGATAACTGTCAATTGGTCAAAGCAAGTCATGTGTCAGGCCCAAATTTAAGAGGGAGAGAAACAGACTCCTCCTCTTGATGAAAGGAATCTTAAAGTCCCTTCACAAGGGATCACAAGACAAAGTGCTGCAGCATCTTTGAAAGCATCTGGGGTAGCAACTCCTGAACAGTCCCACCTTGTGGGGAAGGCCATGTGAGAGGGGCTCACATCCCTCTCTAGACAAAGGCCTGTTTCTTTACAAAAAGGCAAAGGGCTCTGAAATCTTGGGTGTAGAGCTCAGAGTTGAGCTTCTGCCTCTGCCAGTTCGAACACTTTAGGTCATTAGTGACAGAAACCCCATTTAAACTAGCTTCGGCCAAAAGGGGAAACATTGCAGAGATCATGGATCCCATGACAGAAACATGGCGGGTCTCCAGAACATTGGGAAGCAGAGGTTCGATGCTCCAGTACTCTTGGTCTCTCCTGCCTGTTTCTCTGAGCACCTGGCTTTCTTCTGCTCACTCTCTGGTTGAGGACAGCTTTCTCCTTAGGGTGGCAGATATGGCTGGTCCAGAAGGAAGGAGTGGGATGTGGGCAGACAAACCCATGAGGGGTCCCCTTGACGAGCCCTGGATACAGGGCAGGACAGTGGTCAGGAGAACAAAGTCCAGAGTTAGACTGCCTGGGCTGGAGTCCCAATTCTGCCACTCATTAGCAGACTATCCCTAAGTAAGGTACTAAATCGTCTGTGCCTCCATTGCCTCATCTGTGAAATGGGAAGAGCTGTTTTGTCTATACAGTCATATAGGATGAAAATGGGTTAATATATGCACAGCTCCTTCAACAATGCCTGATTCTACAGTATGTGCTCACAAAATGTTAATTATTATAAATAGGATCGAACAGATTTTAGTTACATTAATTACATTTATACGCTATAAGACAATACATAGAAGGTCAGAAAAGTTTTTGTTTCCTGGGAACTGAAATTATTAATTTTGGAGAAAATGGGTATTAAGGGTCTTCTGTCTACTTCAGAAATGCTTCCTGGGAGTTCATAGGGCAGGCATTTACTCTTTCATTTGTTCAACAAATATATTTGGAGTACCTGCCCCTGGTGCCAGGCACTGGTCTGGGCACAGAGCACACTGCATGGGAGCAGCTGACCAGAACGCCTGCCCTCATGAAGCTCATGTCTAGCGGTGGGCCGTATACCTTGTTTCACACAGAAATGTATTTTTCTAGATAAGCAAAGTTCCAGTAGGCCAAAAAAGGTTGTATCAAATCAGAGCAATTTCCAAAAATACCACCAAGGAAGGCCTACACTATGCTTAGGGCTGCATGCCACAGCAAACCTTCACTTTTGCTCTATTCACAAACAGTTATTTGCTTCAAGTTCCCCAAATCCCCTGAACCCCCATCCTCAAAAGCCACCCGGAAACACCCAAAATTAACCCAGTCCATTCTACCATGGGTCAAAAGAAGAGAGAGAGAAAAAAAACATTCCTGAGCAGACTTTGATCTTCCTTGGGTGTGAATTTCATAGGCAATCTGACTCCTTGACTTTTCCACTAACTTGTACATAGTTTCTGTCCATTTCTCCCCTCTAGTACCCAAATGAGCCATTCTTTCTTTTTTTATGTTTATTTATTTTGAGAGAGAAAGAGCAAGGAGGGGAGGGACAGAGTGAAATGGAGACAGAGAATCCCAAGCAGGCTCCGCGTTGTCAGTGTGGAGCCCAACGTGGGGCTTGAACTCACGAACCATGAGATCATTCATGACCTGAGCTGAAACCAAGAGTCAGACACTTAACCAACTGAACCACCCAGGCACCTCCAAAATGAACTGTTCTTGAATCACCCCGGGTGAAAAAAAATGGACATCTTTTTTACCAACCACCATGTTTTATCATCCTCACCAGGTCACAGAGGCCTCAGAGGGGGTGAGGGGGCCAGTCCAAGCACAAGCAAGACCCACAGAGCCACTTCAGGCCTGCTGGAGGGACAGCTGAAAGAGGTCGGGTGTTCATCCCTTCAGAAAAATATTTGAACACAGCTGTTACCCTCCTTCCTGCCACCCATGTGGTTGTGTTTTTAAATATGGCTTGAACTTGAAGCAGTTTCCATTTATAAAAATTCTTTAGCAAAATACTCTTTCCAATAACAATATTCCCATGTGTGCCTTTTGCTTCTGATATTTTCCTTATAAATGAATCTGCTAACACAGAGCCCTCTTGTCCTTTGGCTTTTTTGTGTCCACAAACTAGCTTCCCCCCACCCTGTGGTTCTGAGACCTCTTGCTTTGGCACAAGAATATAGAAAAGGCAGGCTGCCTTCTTTTTATTCCAAGAAGCTTATCTTTCCCCATTACAACAGTCCACGTGGGGCTCCGGGCCAGGTGTGCGGCGGCATCCACACGGCCACAGCAGCAGGGACGCCCAGACCCTTGGTGTCCAGGCAGCTCCACATATCCCTGTCCTGCTTCCAGGACCTTCCACTCTGGAAAAAGAGAGGGAGACAGAACACAGGCCACCTTGGTAGTCTCAGCCCCTAAATATCAGGAGCTGCTAGGTCAATGACTCCATCACAGTGGTTCCCAAACTGGGCTGATTTTCAGAATCACTATTCAAGCGTCCAGTGCCCAGCCCCACCCATCCCACTCCGGGAAGACTCCTTGCAGGCAGCACGCCAACAGGAATGCCTTTAGAATCTCTGCAGGTGACTCCAGAGTGCCAGAAAAGTTGAGAACGGCTGCCCCACAGCAGGGTATCCGATTGGGGCACAAAATGGAACGGGTGTTTGTCGACGATTGTTCCCATAAAACTGATAAGCCCTGTAGGGATTTGGCTGTCAGGATAAGCTTCTCCCCTCGCAGATGTTTCCTGTCTGCCACATGAGGATTTGGGTCAAGATAACTCCAAATGGTCTTATTAACTACAATTGTATAATAACACTCACTTCCAAAGGGTGTCTCCCCCGCAAGCTTAGAGGTGGGACACCGTGGGGATACTCCTCTTTCGGTCATTACGAAATTCCTTCCATTCACTGAGTTGTGAAATCTGGAGCCTTAAACCAGTTCATGTTTTAGTTTCTTTATCTGTATTGCATTTTTTTCTAGTATGAAGAAAAAGGGGCAAAACCAGAAGTGTAAATATACACTTGCATATGTGTACATATTACATATATGTACATGAATATATATACTTTAATATATATGGATAAATATACATGCACACATGCCTAGAAATGATTCCAGAATGATATTGGATTGGTTTAGAATTTTGGAATGGAAGCCTGAAGCAGTTGACTTTCTTTTCCAGAAGGAAGGAGAGTCCTCAGTGGCAATGCCGAGATTTTCAGGCCAAGAAAAGCCATATTAAAGTAGGTTGAACCCAAAGAAAATCATCTGCAGTTGAGCAATGACCAGAAAGCCTTAAAAATTTTTTTGAAGACATTTTATAATAGTGCAATTTGTTGAATTGGACAGAGGATGTCATTTTAGGAGTGAGGGGTGGCGGGCTCTAACTCCTCCGCCATGCACTGACAACACTGTGTGGCAGAAAGTCTCCCTCATCTACCACCCAGGGGACAACTAAGGTCCTTGAGGGCAGGACATTGTTCATTGTCCAGCAAGTGCCTAGCGTTAAACTAGATACACATTCAATAATAGTTGGAAAGGTAAATGAATGAACCCAATACTTTCAAATGTACCTAGCAAAACTTATGAATTAGGTTTTAGTTTAGGAGTAGATTTCAAAATATTGTTAGTATAATCTTCCCCTCTACGCATATACCTTTCCACCATTCCCTCAGTCAATAATTGACTATTTTCTTCTCTAAAGAGCTATTATGGCAGAATCCATGGAACACTTTGATCCATGAGGGCAAAACCTAATTTGAAAAGGGAGTAACCATGAAGTACCTTATTCTGGGGTCTACCCTTAAGGAATGTGAGGGAGTTTTTTCTCCAGGTATGAGCCTCTTCATAAAACAGTTGTCCGATTGGCTACTTCCTACCAATAATGTGGGGATTGCAGGGAAACAGGGAAGCTATATACGCATGCATTTATGCAGGAAAGATATTTTAAATGGTTTTCAACTAATAATATTGTAAAAATACCCAGGAGACTTGTGATGTGGAGCCAGAAGGAGTCTATGAGGTGAGGTTATGTCTGCCACAGCCCCTTTGAAGCACTTAGAAATGTTGCAAATATAGAACAAACCCAATAATCTGCAAAGGTGGAAAGGGGAAGGCCTTACCCTCTGTGACTTGGTTTAACTCTGTCTTTTGAAGGGAAAGCAAAGTATGCATCTAGGTAAAAATCATTTTAGCATTTTAAAGCAGGGAAAATTTAGAGTGCTAGAGAGATCTGTAATTATTTCGAATCCTAACATTTTATAGTGCCATAGGAACACCAAAGATTTAGCATACTAGATTAAACCAATTATTCTTTTTTACATTCTAATAAAACTCTATCTCTTGAAAAACTTCAAGCAGTCTGTTAGGGGTGTGTAAACCCGATGGAAGCATCTCGGCCTCCTCTGTCTGAATCGGGACTGAGAAACCAACAATCAACAACCAGAATTAAAGAGACTTTATTTCTTTTACGGAAATGTTTGGGATTTCTAATGCCCTGCCTACATTTATAGATCTGCTTAGGCCACCCACAATTTGCAAATAAGACACACTCATAAGTTTACAGAGGGGTTTTTGGAACTTGGAAAGCATATTATGTCCTGTATCCTCTGGCCATAACCTACTTCACCAGCCTAACTGACTAACTTATATGTTGTTGTTGTTGCTGCTGCTGCTGCTGTTTTTAATTTCAAAAAACTTTTTTTAAATGTCTATTAATTTTTGAGAGACAGAGAACAGGCAGAGGAGGAACAGTGAGAGAGGGAGACACAGAATCCGAAGCAGGCTTCAGGCTCTGAGCTGTCAGCACAGAGCCCGAGGCGGGGCTCAAACTCACAAACCATGAGATCATGACCTGAGCCGAAGTCAGACACCCAACCAACTGAACCACCCAGGTGCCCTGCTGCTGTTTTTTAATTTTAGAGAAAGAGAGCATTTGAGTGGGGGAGAAGGGCAGAGGGAGAGAAAGAGAGAGAGAGAGAAACAGACAGACAGAATCCCAAGTAGGCTCCACATCAGCACGGAGCCCAACATGGCGCTCGATCCCACAATCCTGGGACCATGACCTGAACCAAAAGCAAAAGTTGGATGCTCAGCCAACTGAGCCACATAAGCACCCTTATCTTATGTGTTTTATCCTTCAGTATCTCTGAATTTGTATTCCTCTAACTGGCTTTGGCTTCTGTGGCTCCGTGAATTTGCACATGTTGTTACCTCTGCCTGGAATTCCCTTCCTCCACTTCTCTATTCGGCAGTCTTCTTTCAGGACCTAGTGTCACCTTTACTATGAAGCTTTTCTTGATTTCACAAATAGATTTCATTACTCCTGCTCATGTGCTGCCTTGTGCTTTAGCTACTAGCACATGTAAGTGCACTTAAGTAATATTACTTATCTTTCCACTTGTCTCCATCACTAGACTGAAACCCTTCAGGACAAGGATTATATTATGTTTCACTGATGTCCATATGTCTGGTGCCTAGTCCAGCACCTCTTTGGTTGCTGATCTATGATGATCAAGTTCCTAAGTTCCAACAAAATGTTAGAGTAAACAAAGAAAGAAGATATGGAACCCAATACACACTGCCTGTGACCCATTAGAGCGGTAATGACAAGTCCAAGGATGACAGTTTTGCAGCAGACTGGGATCAACCAGTAGAGAGTGAGACTGAAGAACAAGAGGTCCTGGGAGAATGGACTTTGTGAGGAAGAAGAAAGAGAGAATACTTAATGTGATGGAGACCCTGGGTCAGGGTGGGGGTAGAGGGAAGCTGGGGCTATAATAATGGCAGTACAAAAAAGGAGAGGCTAGTCAAAACTCTAGGAAAACCCAACAACTTTACAAGAATTTTTCTTTGTAAGAAAAGAAATGGTTCATTTCTTGGAGCTGAAACAATATTTACATAGTCATAAAAATAGAAATAGAAATTTTGATTATTAATTTAACTATAAATAGTGACATATCTGTGTCAGGACAGAGGTAGAGAGAAGATGTAACTAAGGGCCAATGAAATCTGAATCCTACCAAGTTGTTGGTAGGACTTATGGAAAAGCTCCATAAAAGGTCAAAAAGCATGTGGGCATTCCCCTTTTCCTTTCTCTCATCTCTTTTCTTGCCAGATGTAGAGTCCAGGGTTTCTATGGTAGCTCTATAATCATTCAGGATCGGGCTTCCTTCTATCTTTCTGCTCCCTGTGTCTGGTTTCTCTTATGTGAGAGATAAACAAACGTTTATCTTGTTTAAGCAGCTTTTGCTGGATCTCTGTCCTGGCAGATGGACACAATTCCTATGTGATAAAAGAAATACACCATTTTACTTAGAGATATAGAACTAACCATCCAAAGAAACACAGCCTTCTCCAGTTGTGTTAAATAAGCTGGGACATGCACAGGTGCGGGGGTATGTGGGAAGGGTATGCACACTATTGACTGCATGTGCACCCCCATGTCAAGGGGTTAAGAGTGTGCATGTGGGGAGAGCCAGGCTGAGTCAACGGTGCATCCACACAGCAGCAGCTTTGCCTGAGTCCTAATAGGATACATATGTTTGGCCATCGATTTAAAATTCAGTTTGAATTATGGAATCACTGTTTGGGTCAACCTAGGCTGGATGCTGCTGATTAAACTCCAGGTTGATATTCTTCCTACCCTCTTACCCCTGTCCCCTCCCATTTCCATGTCTCAGCTGCCATGGTCAGCTTCATTCCTGATATTCCCAGCAGGGATCCTAGGAATGATTGTTCAAACTATGCACTAACCTGGTCATTAACAGAACTTTTCTTTCTTTTTCTTTTTAAACTTGAGACATGAGTACCCTTTTCTAAATCATGGACAGCCCCTTATGGACTAGTGGTGCCCTGTCTCTAACTGCCCTTAAAATCTAAAGTGCTTGCCATGGCCCTGGCCTCTATGGACTGTCCCCACCTACCTCACTAAACTCGTGGCGACTTCCCCCTGCTCATGCCACTCTAGCCATAGTGCGCTTCCTCAGATTCCTGAAGTCTATTTCCACCTCAGGACCCTTACACTTGTCCTCTCCGCCTGAGGTTGCCCCTCATTGATCAGTCACTGGATGTGGGCTGCTGTCTAAAGTGGACATGACCTTGAGGGAGGCAGCTTCCTGTGGCTGAGGCAGTCCCCAGAGGGCAGACACCTGAGGGCCATCTGCCATTAGAACTCCCAGTAGTTGCATTCCTAAAGGGGGACCTGGGTGGCACCTCACAGCATCCACCACATCTGTCTTGCTCATCACCACGCCTCAGGTGCCTACAACAGTACCTGGTCCACAGGAAGGAATTCAATAAGTTTTTGGCAGATGAATCTTAGGGGATTGAGATTCAGGCTGTGCCCTTTGAATAATCATTGTATTTCCACTCCAAGCTATTATGTTTAATCTTAAATTTCAATCCCTAAAGGACATTACTTCATTAATCTTGGAGCAGATAAGTGGACAGGAGACAGATCTTATCCTCACTGTCCCAAGTGTCTTAGGCCAAAACAGAGAGACTGACAGAAACACACATTTATCAGACACTCCTTGACCCCACTCACCCAGGGGTGGACTGTTTGCCTTCACCGGCCACTACACGCATGCAGGCTCTCCCCCCAGCACTGAGGCACCGTTGGCTGTGGACCTGCTCTTGCATAACGCAAAGCAAAGGTCCTTCCACTTAGGGAATTCCCCTTGGCCAGTCCTTAACCAACCATAACAGCCTCTCAACCTGAAACTTCTGCCTCCCGAAGAATATTCTATTGTAGCAATGCCCTTCACTCGGCATAGAAGACGACTCCTCACAGAACACAATCCAAGCTTTCTTCATTTATTATAACTTATTTATTCACAGATATTAACATAAATCCAGATGAAGACTGACTTTAAAGAAAAAATACAGTGTGTGAAGCTTGAGAATATGAAGCGAGTTTTATTAGCAAATTAAACTGAAAGGAGATGATGGAGAACTTTGAAGTTCGTTACGGCCACGTGACTTGTTCTGGCCAATGAGATGCGAGAGGAAGAGATGTGCGTCATTTCTGGGTGCAAGCTTGAAGAACCGCTGTGGAGGAATCCACAAGCTCCCTTTGTCCTATCCTGTCAATGGTGGTCGCATGTGTCGGGATGGAGCTCCTATCAGCCTGGGTCTCCTCACAAGCGACTGTGATGCTGACGTGCAATGGACAAGAAGTGTCAGCAAGAAGCAAACTTTTGTTTGAACCACAGATACGTGGGCATTGTTTGTTACGAAGCATAGCCTAGGCTCTTGTAACGAGTCAGTTGTCTCTCATTCTCTCTCTGTCATGTTTGTTTGTTTGTTTGTTTGTTTCATGCAGCCTAATCACCTCTGTAAATCCAGACTGACGCTTGGACTGGGGTTTTAGTGTGCCTCCGACATACTTTGTTGCCTCTCCTAGTTACCTGGATGTCTCTGCCCAAATACCCCAGTGATTACCTCTGCTGCTTTGAGAGATGCCGAGTTTCACAGCCTGTCAGCATCCTGACAGTGTTCAAACTCCAGCTACTCTAGTCCAATGTCTCATATCCTCCTCCTGGTGCCGACGTCTCACAGCAATCCTGCTTCTAGAAACAGCCCAGAGGGAGGAGGGGGCTCACTGAGCAACTGCCCACGAGTTTCCCCCATCTGCTCTCACACCCCCACTTCCCCTCATTAATCTCAGAGGTAATGTATTTTCCTAAGGACAGGGAGAAAGAGATCTATCGGTCTTGTTTTAAAATTCATGTTTGTGACTAGATGATTCCTTTTTCCAGTTTCCTGTCCCCACTCCTAATTTCAATGCACAGTTCTAACTTCCCTTAAAATATGACTCCAAACTCACCTCGTTCAGGAAACATTTCAGGACTGATTGCACATGAATTGATTCATTCCTTTGCTGGTTGCCCCCCAGAACTTAGCTATTCAAGGGCACTGTGTTAATGTTCCCTTGTTGATGAGCTCTTTTGTAAATGTGTTCTTTGGATTTCCATGCTGCCTTTTCAGACTACGTTTTACTTGTAGGATTAGCAAAAACAGCTCAGAATTGAAATACGAGGGGATAAATTAATCTTTCACTGAGAAATATTAAAATAGCTTACTTTACAAACAATAAGAAGTCATTAATTGGAAACTTTTCAGAGGCCAAATCTTCAGGAAGTGTGCCAAATTCAAGGATCTGTACATCTTAGTCATCCAACAAATATGTTTAACTGGCTTAGGAGACATATTTTCTAAGGCAGAATTTTTAATTATTTTCAGTGAGTTATTTTTATTTTATCTTTTATTTTTTTAAGTTATTTATTTTCTTAAGTAATCTCTACACCCGACATTGGGCTAAAACTCAAGAGTCTCCTGCTCTTCTGACTGAGCCAGCCAGGCACCTCAAGTTACTTTTAGAGAAAACATTTTGACCCATGAGTTTCATCTTGCAACACCATTCATGCTTGCTCATCCATTTGCTTGTTCATTCAATTATTAAAAAGCACTCAATAAACACTTCCTGGGAACACAGTACTCTGTGGGTAAGGCAAGGTACACAAAAGAAAACAGGAGGCATGGTGCCTCCTTCTGTGGAACTTGACACTTACTTATTCAAACAAGAGGAGGAGGGAAAAGGGAAGTGGCTACAAGATGCCAGTCACCTTGAGTGTGGCTGGCAGATTGATCAAATTGGAACATTGTTATTTACAAAGTGCAGTATGTGACTTCCAATTTTTTAAGCTTTCGGATACAGAGTAGGGATTGAGATGTAAAGCCAGAGGCAGGTCCATGCTATTAAACTAAGAATAAAGTGGAAAAATTGAGGGAAAAGTTGGTCATTTCCTCTCCTTCGCTTCCTTCACTGCATTTTGTTGTGACTGCTTCTATCATTAACAGCTTTCATTTACTGAATATCAGAGACAGAAATTGGGATGAGTTCCTGGCCTATAATGATTTCTGCAATGCTTTGGCCCTCTTTTGAAAGGTGAGCATGTGCCTCAGAGTAGGGCATCCATGGTGCATCAGGTTCCTGAGCATGGTGTGGAGCATAGGAGGTGAGGACATAACTGGGTGGGGCTCATCACAGACCTTCTCGGGCTTTGTTGGATTGGGGCCCATGGAGAGAAGCCCCATTTCCCTCTCTGTCTGTGAAACTGTTGACATGAGTCTGGAGCTGCTGGTGGCCACAGTGACAGGTTTGTGGAGACAGCCAGAGTTGTGGAGACACCAAGAGAATCTGGGGTTCACCCATACTGCCCCCTCCTGCCATCCTCTTAGCCTGGGTACACAAGCCAGGAAAGCAACCCCCCCTTTCTTTCTCATAAATCACTTCAAATTGGGCTTCTATCTCACTCAACCTACCAGTCTTCATTGTAAAGCCCAATAAATTGTAAACGCTCAACACTCTACACACGGTGTCATTGAACCCTCCCAAAAAGGATATGGTGATGACTTAATTTATTTTAAAGATAAAGAAACCAAAATTCCAGATCATACTACACATCTTTATTATTATAGCAGCTTTCCCTGCTTTTTCACCAAAGAGCCTTAATTTTTTTTTAATTTTCAAAATAAATCTCTTCATTCAGAGGTGCTTAAACACCTTTTCATGCCCTCAGGTGTTTTGAAACAAATTTCCTTATTTCACCATGAGATTCTTCATGATGAGTTAAAACTTTTGCCTCATTTTCTTATTCATTCAAAATAATATAGATTGAACAACTACAAGAAGCCAGTCACCACGCTAGCTTCTAGAACACCCTAATGAGCCAGATGGGCACACTTGCCATCTGCTCAAAGCTTGAAGTCCATTGGGGAAGAGAGTCGGGTGGACACAGACCAGGCCACCATAGACTGCGGTGAAGGAAGTGCACAGTGCTGGGGAAAACTACAGGAGGGGCACTTGATTCTAGAATGGTCAGGAAAGATCCAAACCAACACCTGAAAGATGTCTCTTTCCTTTTGTCCCTTACTATTATTTTCCATCATCTCTACCTCACACGTTTTCCTAGTACTTGTTTTTCCATTTATCGTTTTTAGACCCGAGCCCAACAAGCATTTATGGATGTACTATGGGTTAGAAACTTCCCTAGGGAGAAATTGATAGACTAATGGGGAGACAGAAGCTAAAAGAGTATTTCACTGAATATGGATCCTTCTGATGAACGTTGAGATGCTAGAGAGTACGGACAGGGCTCCTTCCACTCTGTGATGCTATACTCTGTGGAGCCTTTCTCTGTGACTTCCTCTACTCCTTGTCCCCTCTCTCTGAGCCACCGTCTGGTGACTTCCCATTTGATTCCCACGTCTTGCTACTTCCCTTCTTTTTCTCATCTACTGGAGTTTACCGCTCTTATTTCCCAATCCTTCCATTATTTACATGGAAGTGAGGAATATGAAAATAAACAAAGTGGTTGCTTTTATCCTATTTTTTTTTTTAGCAAGTAAAAAATGCTCATAGGCCAACCACCAGATCCACTCTGAGATTTGATTGTATTGAACTGGAGAGAACAATGTTCCTTTGCCTAACTTCTCTGTTAAGTTTCATGTCTTAGTTTGCCTTCTGTATGTTCCCCTCACTCATTGCATTCATGCTGTGGCTTTTATTTTTGATGATCCATTATTTCTGAATCTTTCCTGAAAGTAATGATCAGATGGAAGTGAATCTGATGAATGAATGAATGAATGACGTACTGAGTAGCATATGTGGGTGTGCAAGAAGAGCTTGAGAGGGTATAAAATCACCTTTGCCCTATTTATTCTATCATTCAGTTTTCTCTGTCCTTAGTTTCTATTAGTTTGGCTCCTCCTGGGTACCCATTGTTTCATTGTTTCATTAGGTTTTCCCACTTCTTCCCCAAGGCCCCTGCTGGCATTGAGGTGTTCTGTCTGGTTGTTTGAGACAAGAGTCCCTGGCTCTCCAAATTGGCAACAAAACTGACCAAGACTCTAGGACACCTCGTTTTCCTGCAGTTTATGAAGCCTACATAAGCCCGGCTTCCCCATTAAACTCTTCCTGGTATTTAAAACGTGTGCAAACTGAAATAAGATTCTGAAAATACTAACAGAACACAGGCCTCAACATAAAATAATCCAATGGCAATAATATTCATAACAACAGAACCCATCAGGGTTCACAAGCTGAGTCTGAAATGTTACTGTCATGCAATGGAATCTGCAGCCTCCCTACTACTGAAGCAAAGTGTGAACTTTGAACTTAGTGCACTGGGTGATTCTCCACCCCCAAGGACAGCCTAATTACACTGCAATACACCAGGAACTCATTATTCATTTCATTTCATTTCATTTCATTTCACTTTACTGTATGAATATAAACTGTTAGTTTTAAACTCAAAGTATGACAGCAAAGAAAAAGAAATCATTCTTAAATATCACCTCCTTCAGTAGAAGATTCTTGTCTTTCCCATGCTTCTCTGTAAACTGCCACCAGTTGAGTATGAGAGTGGTATTAAATCACACTTATAGCTCCTTACACCCATATGTTCCAGAATCCTGGAAAGCACATGCTTGTCTGTAATCATGGAAATGACTACCCACGAAAGGTGAGTGCCCTAGTACTCACCCTGTGTCCAGAATACAATGCCAAGTGAATCATTCCTAAACTATCACTAGCAGTCCTGGGGATTGCCCTGACCACAATGCTGGAGAGACGCCTGGAAGACTTGCTTCAAGCTCACCTGGCCAATCATTTACCCTCTCCCACATCTCCACCTGTATTCCACTGGGAAGCCAAGATTTTAATTGCATGGCATCTCCAAGATATTAATCGGCATCATTTAATCTTAAGGAAAATGCCCAGGGCACCACACTGACCCTATAGAACATAAGAAAACCAGGAGCTGAAGTGAATCTGCTGGTTATCCTGTGGTTATAGGAATCGTGGCATAAGCCTTGAGAGGGTATCCCTTGAAAGTCAGCATGGCAGAGTGATTAGTTAGGCTCTAAGCTGAGACTGCTTGGGTTCAAATCCGAGTTCCGCTGCTGACTAGCCAGGTGACTGGGCAAGTTACTCAAATTCCCTGAGCTTCCATTATTGCATGGTAAAGTATTTCAAAGAATGTCTGGCACACAGCAAGTGATCAATAAATGCTTTTTTTTTTTAATGTTTATTTATAGCAAGTGGGGGCAGGGGCAGAAAGAGAGGGAGACAGAGAATGCCAAGCAGGCTCCACACTGTCAGTACAGAGCCCGCCTCGGGATTAAATCTCATAAACTGTGAGATCATGACCTCAACTGAAATCAAGAGTGGGACACTTCACCAACTGAGCCACCCAGCACCCCAAATGCTTGCTCTTTTGGTCATTGCCACCTTCATCACCTTTGGGTCAGATTATGAACTTAGTTAAATGAATAATTAACTAAACTGCACATTTAGTTATACCAAATATAATTATTAAGATAACCAGTTTATATTTGTAGAGCACCAGCTATGTGCCTATGGGCTGAGAACTCTGATAAGGGCCCAGGACATCAATGTCATTTAATATTTTCAATGATGCCGTGATGTAGGGACCAGGATTTAGCCCCCTTTTACATGGGGGCAGTGGGGATTTGGGGATGGTGATGAACTACCCATGGTCAATCATTAATGTGAAAAGAGGCCATGTATCCATACCCAGCTCTCTGACTCCATAGCCCACGCTCAAACCACTATAAGATACTGCCTTCCTATTCAACAGCTTTTACAAAGCCAAGGTCATTATGTCAGATGTAAAATGAAATTCAACAAGGACCAAATTGTGTATGTATTTGCATGTGTATGTTTGCTTAAGTCAGATTTAACAATTAGGGAAAAAAATAAGTATTTTTTTCTTGGACAGAGATGCCCGAGGGGAAAATACTTCTGTGCCAGCATATTTATTCCAGAATGAAAGTGAACTCCCCAGCTGAGTTTCTGACTAACCCCCTTGTCTGTCTTTGCTAGTTCTTGATCTTGGGTCTCACGTGCAAGGCTTATTTGTTCTGATGGTTAAAATAGCCACTGAATCTGTTCTCAGACAATAAATTCTTTACTCTTAGCCCTCAGTTCTTCATTTCTCACCTGTTCAGAGTTGTTCAGAACATCATGGGTGTCCGATCATAGGAGGAGCAACAAAGCCTTTTTACAAGGGAGGTGAACACATGGAAAGACCATTTCATAAGTGATGAGTGTACTTGCTTCCTGTTTCTGCTGTCACAAGTTTGTTACTGCAAACTTAGAAGCTTGAAACAACACAAATTTTTTACCTTTCCAGTTTAGGACATCAGAAGTACAAAATGGATCTCACTGGGCTAAAATCAAGGTGTCAGTAGGTCTGTGTTCTGCTCTAAGACAGAATCCATTTCCTTGTTTCTCCAGCTTCTAAAGGCTGCCCCGTTCCTTGGCTCTTGGCCCCTTTGGCCATCCGTCACATCATGCCAACCCCTGCTTCCATTGTCACCTCTCCCCTGACTCTCCTCCCTCCTCTGCCCTTTTTAAGGACTCTAGCAATTTCACTGGGCCCACCAGGATGATGTCCCATCTTGAGACCCCTAACGTCATCACACCTGCAAAGCCCATTTTGTCATGTAAGGTAACATATTCACAGGTTCCAAGGATTAGAACATGGACATCCTTAGAGGCCATTATCCTGCCCACCACAACGGCTCTTCTATCTCTTCAGGTTCCCGGGCTCTCACTATGGCCACTCTGTGGATGTCTTTCTGCACTCCCCCAGAAAGCCCAATATAATCATGTGGGTCATACATGGGAAATCCTTCCTGAAAGCTTTACAATGGGAGGGGTTCAAACATAGTCCTGGTCAGAGCACTTGAATCAAGGAGGAGTAAAAAATGCTTGCCTGTGTTTGTACCCTCCGCTGCTTCTGCTTAGGTGGGCCCAGATGAAGGCAGAGTCTGACCGCCATTTTTACATTATGAGTCAATGGCGCATCTCACAGGTGTCTCAGAAAGCCAAAATGCCTGGCTCTGGGAAAAGAATTCTTTACGCCTACCTTCACCCCTGCCTACCTGCCCTGATATTAGTCAGGAAGGTCTAACCTGTGGCCTGATCCCCTTGACAACAGCACCTGGGCCCTTCCCCAATTGGTCTGGAAGAAAGCAGACCACCTGCCCTTTGGGGGAAACGTCTGAATGGTTTTCTTCCGGTCAGCCTGTCTTGAACATGCCTTGTACTGGTAAACTGTCCCTGAGGCTGTTTCAGTAATTTTCTTTCTTAAACAAGCAAGACGTCTAGAGATTATAAGAGCCTTGACACTGGCCTACAGATAATCCCAAATGGGAGTGGACCTGTGGTCCATTGGACTCAACACTTGAAAAGTGGACACTTGGCTGAAGGCTAAATCCCACTGCAGCAAATATTGTCACAGCCAAGAGTCTCAGTGGACCCACAATGTTTCTAAGAACTTGGATGTCCACCTCCCCCCACCCCCAGAACTTTCTGCATGTGATTTCTTGGGTATGCCTGCTTTATCTGTAAGCTTAGTGTCGCTATGGTCTGAGGCCAGCTTCAAGCCCTACATAAATAAATAAATAGATTCACTCTCCTGTGCTATAAACTACTTGGCTGCATCTGGGATTCTATTACTATCTCCTCTGGGCTTCTGTAGGCTCTGTTTGGTGTTGGCCACACGGCCCTGCCCTGTGGCCAGCTCTGTTCTTGCTGGGAGGTTGCATCTGTTAGAGGCAGGCTGTTGGACCACACAAGGACTGTTAATAAACTGTTTACTCCACACTGGTGTTCAGGCCGGTACACCCACTGTGGTCCAACTCCACCTTAATGACCGGATCTCTGCAGCTAACACCCCCTAATCAGGTACCTCAGAACTAGCTGGGGTCTCTTTCTTTAGTCTGGCCAGCTCTTTGCTTTTCATCCTTTACCCTTATATCCTTCCTGAATTTTCTGTCCATTCACTCTGGAAAAGCAAAAAATCCAAATGTTGGACCCACCAACTAGCTTTATTGCTTTTATTTCCATATAAAAGATATTTGGGAAACAAGACTATGTTTTAAGAAGCTACTGAGTTTTAGACAATATTCCAACAGAAAGGGCCACTCATCTTTCAGGTAGGTTGATGCTCAGGGCCTATGTACCAACAGCAAAGGGAAGCTGACCACCATTTTCCTTTGTAACAAGGTATTTGGTTATGTTTAGCTTTCCACTCGCACACTCTAGGAAACTTCTTCAGAAACACAGTATAAGGCCAAGCCCCCTGGCCAGTGAGGAAGAGAGAAAGACCTTTGTGCCTTGCCCCCTTGGGAGAAGAAAGCGGAGATCTAGAGCCACTGGGCCCCCGCCCCCTGCCTCCCTACATGCCTCCCTCAGCCATTCCAAGGATGCTGACAGCCATAAAAAATCAGGCCTGTTAGCAACAGGAAAGATCACAGGCCTTGATTCCTGTTGAGCTCCTCCAACAACAGCTGCCATCTGGCTCACCATCACAGACGAATGCAGGCCCTGATTTATGGGGCGGCTCAGGTCAGGGAGTGGGCCACGCGCATTGCCCTTTCCCCCACAAACACCCCAGTGGGCTGGGGCCTGGGAGAGGGTACTGCAGGTCATCAATAAATCCTGGGGATAAAACAATGCAGAGGTTATTAAAGGGAGCCAAGAGGGGACCGATGTGAGTTATTCCAATTACAGGCATGGTTATCTTCTTCTGTGCAGTTCAAAGTGTACGTACCCTGATGCATTTCAGCAGCTAATAAAAGTACTGGAGGGTTTCTTTTCTTTCTTTTTTTTTTTTTCTTTTTCTTGAAACCCATAGGGCTTATAAATTACAGGGTAGAGGGGTGTGAAAGATACATGGTAGCTTTGAAGCGGCGCTGACAGCCTCAAACTAATTGATCATAAAAGGAAGTCCACAGCAATAGATGATGAACCATTTATCTAACCAAAAATAGATGGTCCCCCTTTGGGAATAGGAAGGAAAAAAAAAAAAACCTAAAATGAGAGGTGGGCAACAGGGGACAAATGTAACATTTCTAGTGCTTCAATTGCAGGCTCTAAAACCAGAGGCACTGCAGATGTGGCTGTGGCTTTGCGCTAGAAGACCAGCACTGGAGGGCTGTTCTATAAACACAGAGGAAATCCAGACCACCACGTCAGCCTGCAGGCAAGAGCATTCTCAAAGATGATCAAAAGCTTTATCTTCTATATCTTTTCCCAGATGAAACTTGCAACAGAACCCTCAATTGCCGGCCATTAACTCGCTAGTTTTTATTGTGCTAAAATGGAATTGGCTGGAGATTATAATGAAATTGTGCTGATATGGGCTGGGAGGGGGGCACACAGAGATTTAGGGAAATGATTATGTCATACAAAATACGTTAGAAGATGTAGCCACATGGCCTTGTGGTTTCCAAACCTAGCAGTACTTATTCATGGAAGTGCTGGTGGAGTTCTTTGCTGGAGACACCCTGGACAAAGCTGCTGTAATAAACAGGGAAAGTCCTGTACTTCTATGTTGTTTCACCTAAGAAATTGGATTGCTCAAAAATAGTTTGCTCCTTTGAATGTGTTAAGCACTTCCCAAGTCATTTGTATGTATGTTTCCTTAAAGGCATTTACTTTTTAAAAAAGAAATACAAAAGAGGTGCCTAGGTATCTCAGTCAGTTAAGCATCTGACTCTTAATTTCAGCTCAGTTCGTGATCCTAGGGATCGAGCCCCACGTTGGAATCCATGCTGAGTATGGAGCCTACTTGGGATTCTCTCTCCATCTCCCACTCCTTCTCCCTCCACCTCTCTCTCTCTCTCTCTCTCTCTCTCTCTCTCTTTCAGATTTCCTGAGTTTGATTTTAGGTTCTGCCAGTTATGAACTGGGAAACTTTGGGGGAGTGTCTTACCTCTGGGAGTGATGAGAGTATCCATCCCAGAATGGTTGATGCAAGAATTAAATAAGACAATATAGGCAAAGTTACTAAGATAATATCTGGCACAGAATAAGAGTCCAACAAATGTCAGCTATTATTAGTTATTAATTACTTCTCATGCTCGTATACAAAATAAGGGCAGTTTTCCCATCCAGCAATGAATATGCTATATAAATATTACAAATAAGAATTCTGTCCCCAGAATTACAATTCTTCTTTTGTTTTCCATGTTTCTACTGCTCTTCCCAGAAGTATTTTATCCCACGTAGTCAAGAATTCGCTAGAGGGCCCTAATTTCAAATATCCTGACCAACAGTCTTCATAAACATTTAGAAACAAAATATTTTCCTCACCCAAACTACATCTCTCAGACTGCCTCTTTCACCCCAAAGCGGAGACTAAAATACATATATTTTTAATTTCAACTTTAACTCCTGTTTGCATTTGGAAAATATGACCTACATCCTTTTGGCCCTCTGGCTCACTGAGGTCATGGGGACAGCAGCCCCATTCCTAATCCACCTGGCAGTCAGGGAGCAGCGGGGGTGACGCCTGACCTATAACCCCATCCTCCTGGGCTGTGCAGTGCAGGTCCTGCAGGGAAAGCCTGCACTCATCTCAAGGTCAAGACTGGGTTCCCAGAGCCCGGAGAATCACCTGGCTCATAAACCCTCTTGAATGAACGACTGGAGCAAATGGAGGCACAAACGCCCCACCAGGCCCTGGCATGTGTACCCATACATACTGTGTGGATGGGCGGCAGGCAAGGAGAGATCCCTGGCTCCTATTCCCACCCTGGAAAACCCTTCAAGCAGCCCCCTGGAGGAGGATGTTATCCCCAGTGTGGCTTCTGTCCCCTCTAGAGTTCCCATCAGAAGGCACCAGTCGCCGGTGGCCTTACATGTTGTGAATTGTTTGGTGTGTGCAGTATCCCAGGAGTCAGATTTCAAAGCGTTCTCTCCACTACCCGCCACAGCCAGTGTCTGTTTAGGGAGTTCTTCAACATGGGTGTCTCTTCCCTATCCTGCAGGAAAGATTTTTTTCCATTGCTGAACTGAATGCTCTTTGGTTTCCATGGGGAGAAAAGGCCCAGACATTGAGCGTGGGGCTGGGGAGGGTGTGAGGACCTCCTGCCCAGGCAGGTGGATCACTTCGGGTGGCCATAGGTCTGAACACCACTGGAGCCAGGGTGTCCCTCTTCTGCCCATTTCTTCCATTCTGTTGCAGACAGCAGCACATCTCTCCGGGAGCTGGGGCATCTCCTCTTAGGCTCCCCCCACTCAGTCTGCCCTTCTTGTCCCTTCCCTAGTCTTCTCCAGCCTGGAATCTGATAAGAGTTGCATGAAATAATTGGAAACCATCTTCCCCAGGTGTTCATCATATAAAAACCTGTGCCTGACACAACTGTGGCCACTGCTGCTTCCTCTGGTAGACATGAGACTTTGATTTATTGTCCTATAAGTAAATACTAGTAAATAAATGACAGAAATGCCTTTTCCCCCTGGCGACTACCCTGCTTCATGATAATTAACTTGTTCTTTTCTCCTCCCTTTATTACCAACCACAAAGCAGTGACATTATATTCTCTGGTAAATGGGTTGCTCACAACTGTCTTGCCAACAGGTGTTTCACATAAAGGACGAGCTGTCCCATGAGGGTATAAGGCAGATGTTGAAAACTGGAAGCTCACAGGTCAATTCGCCCCGTGCAGTATGATGTTAAAAGTTGAGCTCACATGGAAAAAGTAGAGGCTTCACATGAAAATTCATATTCTGGACTTCTCTTGGAAATTGAGAGGTCCTTTGGAAATGGTGAGCCCACATTCCTACCCGGCAGTAGTTGCCTAGGCCTGCCTGTCCCTCAGTGCCATGGTCTCACACTTTCTCTTATCTCTTCAGACCACAGCTGAACGTCAGATGTAATTTATCATTTTATTTGCTCTGTTGTTTTCCTTACAGCAGAGACATATTTTTTCTCTGCCCATACGTTATGAATTGAAGATGGCCGCAAATACATTGTCATTCTTCCCATCGAAAAGTGAAATCAATTTCCCCTTTTGAATCAGGACTGGCCAGTGACTTGCTCTTTCCAAAAGAATGCAGTAGAAGTGATGCTGCATAACTTCTTTAATCTTAATCTTAAATGGGGTCATAAGACACTAGCAGTTTCTGCTTCCACATACTTGGGACACTCCATCTTGGAACTCAGCCATCCTGCCCACTCCACTTATTGAGACCATCTAGAAAGGACTAGAACATTCCATTCCAGAACCCCAGTTGAGCTCCCAGCCAACAGCCAACCTAATTCTCAGCCATATAAATGAGCAATCCTGGACATTCTGGCCTGGTCGAGCCTTCCGTTGACCACCGCTCAAGCTAATACACCATGATGTGAAAGAAACACCCAGCAGAGCCCAGCCCACCCACAAAATTGTGAGATGTAGTAAGTGGCTGGTGGTTATTTTATGTCACTAAGTTTGGGGGTGGTTTCTTCTGTAGCAATAGCTAATCAAAACACCCTATCATTGGGGTGCCTGGGTGGCTCAGTCGGTTGGGCGTCCGACTTCGGCTCAGGTCATGATCTTGCGGTCCATGAGTTCGAGCCCCGCGTCAGGCTCTGTGCTGACAGCTCAGAGCCTGGAGCCTGCGTCAGATTCTGTGTCTCCCTCTCTCTCTGACCCTCCCCCGTTCATGCTCTGTCTCTCTCTGTCTCAAAAATAAATAAATGTTAAAAAAAAAAATTTAAAACACCCTATCATTATCAAATTTAGGGAGAAAAGAAAGGTATGTAAGAAGGAGACATATCTCTGGAAAATTTGAAGAAAGTAAACATTTTTGGAACTGAAGACAAATTCCTACAGAATTTGTACACCAGCTTGCCCAAAATTTGTACCCAGCTTGCTTCAAAATTTAATACTGCCAGGGTGCCTGGGTGGCGCAGTCGGTTAAGTGTCCGACTTCAGCCAGGTCACGATCTCGCGGTCCGTGAGTTCGAGCCCCGCGTCAGGCTCTGGGCTGATGGCTCGGAGCCTGGAGCCTGCTTCCGATTCTGTGTCTCCCTCTCTCTCTGCCCCTCCCCCGTTCATGCTCTGTCTCTCTCTGTCCCAAAAATAAATAAACATTGAAAAAAAATTTTATACTGCCAGTTCTCTAAAGCATTTCTGTTGAGGGCTCTGGCTCTAAGGGTGACCAGAGATACAAGATCATGGACCTGCAGACCAGGGCCTAAGTCCTGCTTCTTTCTCGCTAGCTTTCTACTGGTGAGAAATCATCAATTCTCTGACCTTCAATCTTCCCATCTTCGAAAGTAGAATAACAGTGTCTGCTCTACTAACTTTATCTGAATGTTTTACAAATTGCAAAGAACTTTGTAAATGCAAAATATTATTTGTATTTTATGCCCCTAATTAAAAAAAAACTCTAGGGGGGCGCCTGGGTGGCTCAGTCGGTTAAGCGTCCGACTTCGGCTCAGGTCACGATCTCGCGGTCTGTGAGTTCGAGCCCCGCGTCGGGCTCTGTGCTGACAGCTCAGAGCCCGGAGCCTGTTTCAGAGTCTGTGTCTCCCTCTCTCTTTGACCTTCCCCCGTTCATGCTCTGTCTCTCTCTGTCTCAAAAATAAATAAACGTTAAAAAAAAAATTAAAAAAAAACTCTATAACTCTTAGGGGACATCAAAAGTACAATATGTTTTTATTTGATATGCCGAGAGCGACTTACATTGGATTCTGTCTACAGAATCTACAGGTCTACAACTGACCTCAAATTCCATGTCTTTGGAGCAGAAATGACAAAGAGGTTTCTGCCCACATGCCAGGCCCAGTTGTGTTTACTGCCTGGAAAACTGTGTTGAGAACGATTCTGAGGACACATCTGAGCAGGGAGACGGTATTCATGCAGGCTGTGAATTTACCCTCTTGGCACTAATAATCCTTTTTTTAAAGGACTTTTTCTTTTGTTTTTAATATATTTTTTAATTTTTAATTTTTTTTTAAGAAGGAGTGTGAGCAGGGGTGGTGGGGAGAGGAGCAGAGGGAGAGAGAGAATCTTTTTTTTTTTTTTTTTACATGTATTTATTTTTGAGAAACAGAGTGAGACAAAGCGTGATCAGGGGAGGGGCAGAGAGAGAAGGAGACACAGAATCTGAAGCAGGCTGTGGGCTCTGAACACGCTGTCAGCACAGAGCTTGATGCGGGGCTCGAACCCACAAACTGTGAGATCATGACCTAAGCCGAAGTCGGATGCTCAACCGACTAAGCCACCTAGGTGCCCCACGGGAGAGAGAGAATCTTAAGCAGACTTCATGCTCAGTGTGGAGCCCCACCCTGGGCTTGATCTCACAACCCTGGGATCATGACCCCAGCCGAAATCTAGAGTCAGAGGCTCAATTGGCTGAGCCACCCAGGCATGCCTCTTTTGTTTTCTCTGATTTCCAGTCATGTCATCTGAAAAATGACGATGATGCATTTATCCAACATTGACTCTATGGTTGATACATACTATTTCTCTTTTTTTTTTTTAATTTTTTTTTAACATTTATTTATTTTTGAGACAGAGACAGAGCACGAGCAGGGCAGGGTCAGAGAGAGAGGGAGACACAGAGTCCAAAACAGGCTCCAGGCTCTGAGCCGTCAGCCCAGAGCCCCATGTGGGGCTCGAACTCATGGACCACGAGGTCATGACCTGAGCCGAAGTCGGACACCCAACTGACTGAACCACCCAGGCGCCCCAACGTACTATTTCTCTTGATCCTCACCACAACCTCTTGGAATAAGGTCAGCTTCATCATTACCCCCATTTTACAGATGAAAACATGGATCACCCCCCAAACGGCTGCTCTGAAAAGCCATGTTTACATTGCTCTCGGTTGACCACAACCACCTCTGCCACCTTGGACTCCTGCAGTTTTGTGGCCAGAGTCCTCCAACTCATGCTTTCCTTAAAAAAAAAAAAAAAAGTTTATTTATTTATTTTGTGATAGAGAGTGAGAGAGAGAGAGACCGAGCACGGAGACAGAGAGAGGGAGAGAGAGAATCCCAAGTAGGCTCTGTTAGCGCAGAACCCAAAGTGGAGCTGGATCTCCCAAACCCTGAGACCATGGCTTGAGCTGAAATGAAGAGTCTGACATTTAACCCACTGAGCCACCCAGGTGCCTCTCTTCCTGTTCCTTTCCTTTTGACCCTCTGCATGGGATTACTGGGGCTCTCCTCCTGTCAGACTCCCCGGGCACCAGCTTCAGGATGACCAACAAGGACTTGCAAGAGAAGAAAATTGTGCAGGAGGTGAGGACTGGAAGAGCCACACCTGGTGATGGGAAGCTTGTGAGGAAAATGGGGAGCAGGAGGCCGACAATGAGGTAGATGAAGAAGAAGGAGGAGGGAAGGGGGAGGAGGAAGAGGAGGAAAACAATGGCGAGGAAGGGGGTGGAGAGGAAGATGAGGAAGCTGAGGCAGCTGTGGGCACACAGCAGCTGAAGATGATGAGGATGTTGATGTCCATACCGAGAAGCAGAAGACCAACGAGGGTGACTAGACAGCAAGAAAGGAAAAGTTAAACTTAACAACAACAACAAAAGGCCACTGTGACCTATTCACCCTCCACTTCCCGTCTCAGACGCTAAACTTGGTCACCCTCCAGTGGACAGTCCCACCCAGTGGTGCCACCACAAGTGACACGTGCACCTGGCCACCCATCTAAACCACACTGGAAATCTACGTCAGGGGAGGAAAAAAGAACCAAAACTTCCAAGGCCCTGCTTTATTTTTTTTTAAGTATTTTAAAAAGGAAAATTTTGGGGCGCCTGGGTGGCTCAGTCGGTTAAGCGTCCGACTTCAGCTCAGGTCACGATCTCGTGGTCCATGAGTTCGAGCCCCGCGTCGGGCTCTGGGCTGATGGCTCAGAGCCTGGAGCCTGCTTCCGATTCTGTGTCTCCCTCTCTCTCTGCCCCTTCCCTGTTCATGCTCTGTCTCTCTCTCTGTGTCTCAAAAATAAATAAACGTTAAAAAAAAAGTTTAAAATAAATAAATAAATAAATAAATAAATAGGAAAATTTTATTTTTTATTTACATTTTATATTTTTGTACATATTGTTAGGGTCATCTCTGATGACCTAACTAGACTTCCCAGCATTCTCTGTCCTACTTCTGACCTTACTTGTGCTGTGACTATGTCCATTATAATTTGAAGAAGACAAACCTTATAAGAAAAGTGAAAACGACAACAACAAAACAATCTTATTCCCAGCATTCCAGTAGCTTTTTGTGTGTATATACTTAGTTGTACTATAAGTAGTTCTGGGTGGCTCGGTTGGTTAAGCATCTGACTTCTGATTTCGGCTTGGGTCATGATCTCACGGTTTGTGAGTTCGAGCTCAAAACTGGCTCTGTGCTAGGAGTGTGGAGACTGCTTGGGGTTCTCTCTTACTCCCTCTCTCTGCCCCTCCCCTGCTCATGCTCTCTCTCTCCCTGTCTCTCTCCCTTACTCTCAAAAATAAATAAATAACTCAAAAAAAATTTTTTAAAAAAATAAGTAGTTGGCTTATAGAAGATGGTTAAAAAGGCGAAAGATGAAAGTTTTCTTTTGTTTTTAGCTTTTTTGTGTGTGAAGTTGCTTTTTATTTTTATTTTTTTGGCCTGTTTGATTTATGTGTGAAACAGTGTTGTCCAAAAATAATTCCAGAATTCTATTTTGCTGAGTTGTTCTAACAAAAGAAAGAGAGAAAGAAAGAAAGCACAGAAGCACACATAGATAAAGTTGCCCAAGTCACACAGCTAGTAAATCTAGAAACCAGGATTTGAACCCTGATAGTCTAGACCAAATGTTGACAAACTTTGTCAAAGGGCAAATAGTAGATATTTTAGGTTTTGCAAGCCACACAGTCTCTGTACAACTACTGACTGTGCTGTTATAGCTCAAAAACAGCTAGGGACAATATGTAAACAAATGGGTGTGGCTGTGTTCCAATAAAACTTTATTGCAAAAACAGGCAATGACCTATATTTGGCTATGGGCTATACTTTGCCAACCTCCCTGGTCTAGAGAAGTGCTTTCCAATAGAAATAAAGGAAGCCATAAATTACACATATTACATATGTAATTTAAAATTTTATGTAATTTGTATTTTCTAGTCATATTTTAAAAATTTCAAAGAGACAGGTGAAACTAATTTTAATATTATATTTTAAACACAATAAATCCAAAATATTATTTCAATGTGCTATCAATATTTTAAAAATTATTAATGAGATATTGTATATATATATATATATATATATTTTTTTTTTTTTACATATTTGAAATCCAGTGTGTACTTAATAGAGCCCATCACAGCTGGGACCACATGTGGCTGGTGGCTGCATAGAGAACCCCCAGGTCTAGAACCCAGCCTTTCTGTCTACCTCAGAAGGCTCACCAGACCTTAATGCTGACACGTAAGAATACACGATAGAAAAGCTAATTATTGGTTTTCATTCATTTGGGTCTCTTGGATGGGGCCCAGATCCTACCTTGTATGAACTATTTCAAGAGTTTAATTTTAATATAGCGATTTGGAATCAGAAGGCAATTTTCCTTAGAAACAACACTATAAATGGCCATTAAAGTATTGGGCCTGCCCACAAAGCCCTAATTAATGGGCAATAGACCTGTCAAACACAGTGTGGCTTGAATTACCCCTAATGATCACCCAAAATGTTATTTTCTGCTAGCTCTAAGGATGCTGTGAATAAACTCTGACCCAGGCAGCAGGTCGAAGCAGGTGTCCTCCCCACCACCCCCGCCACACTTTTGCGGCAAGGCCACCCTCTGAGATCTGAATCATGGTCCAAGCAGTTGCCTCTTGTTGATGAGAGCTCTGACGCCCATTTGCTTACCCAAATTCTGGGAAGCCTGCGTTCCTAAGTCAGAGACTGCCCAGCCCAAATTCCCCTCCTCATCAGTGTCCTATAAAGGGTCTAGTATATGCACTTCATTGCTTCCCATAGGCACAAGTTCAGGCCTTCAGAAAGCAAGCAATAGAGCATTTAGCAGTGATTCCCAGACTGTGGAATTTAATGGACCCATAAAATTTCAAACACAAAACAAAACTAGAGGACTTATATAAAGCGGCCAACTTGTAATTTTTCCAAGTAAACACATTAAGGGGGGAAAAAGTTACCATCCACTGACACCATCATTTTAGCACCAAATGTTAGAATGGCATTGTAACGCCAAGTAAAGGAATGGGGGCCTCAGATTTAAGGACAGGTTTTTTTCAGTTGAATAAATTTGGCTTTGTAGGAAAAAAACCCCACTGCATGGCCTTTATTTTGAACATTTTGTCAAGGACCTTAAAAACTCTGCCTCCAGGGGCACAGGTTCTCACAGGTTCTCGGGAGTCCAGGTGAATAAAATGGCTCAGGACAGTTGCACAGGGTAATGAAAGGTCTGAACAGAAACCAGAGGGAGAGGCCTGGCAGCACAGCCCTTAGGTGACTCTCCTCCCCAAAGGGTCTTGGGTAAGCAGAATTACACAACAGAAAACATATCCTTTATTGGTGCTAGTACCTTATGTTTGGGTCTCATGGTAGACTTTACAAGGTATTTTACACATCCCTTTAACCTCTTTTGATTTGCTCCGAAACTCTACAAGTTAAGCAGAAAAGATGCACCATGCATCTTACAGACTAAACAGTACCACATACAGAATTCCAAAGACTACTCCAAAACTTTTTTTTTCTTTTTTGGAAACTTTTTACTACAGCCTATGTTCAATATCCTCAGAATGGGTTTGGAAAACTGGGATTCCTGAAAAATAAGGATGACTCCATCACTCATTCATTTTATAACCTTAGATGTTACCCCATCTGTAGAACGGAAATGATAATACTCAATGACAATGAGGGCCTCATTAATTTCTGTAAAAGGGTTTCTGAGCTTCTCTGATGAAAGGAAAAGCAAAGTGGAAAGAATCCTTATGGTGTCTCCAAGGCCTTAGGTTTTCTTCTCAGTGGTGGGCAGGTCCCCAACCATTTCTCTGATGCAAACAGGGCCAAGGCTCCTTGGCCTTGCCCCAGGGCTCAGTCTCCATTTCCTTCCTAAAAGGCAGCTTCTCTCCTCTGCAATAACCCTGTCTCGCTCATCCCCACCAGGGCCATGCAAATGAAGCATGGTAGGCATGGGCCTAGGTTTTGAAAAGTTACTTAGTGACACTTCCTACATTAACTATTTTGGAAGAGTAATTGTCCATGGTAATCTCATCCAGGGTTTTCTTGACTCTGAGCTGGAGAGTTCAGAGCCTGTGTTTGAATTATCCTCAGTTTTCCAAGATTTGAAAAGACACACACACACACACACACACCACACAGAGCCAAATAAGGATGCCAAAAAGCCAGCTTCTTGTTATTCTAGCTCCATAAACGAGGAGTTCCAGCTCCAGCTTCATTGTGGATATTCTGGGCATTATTGAAGTGGTCTGGGTCCATCCCGTCCTCCCCCAACCCTCTTTCCCCACGCTTTCTTTTTTAAACCATGCTTCTGTTACTAATAGTTCCTTCTGAACCCACCATCCAGCGCTTTGAAGTAACTATATAAAGCAATAGACAGACTGCAAGCAAATGGCAGAGTACGGAGTCTCTCAACACAAAATGATTTTCTGCTTAATACTATTTTGCTCTTCACAATCTCTGGAATTTTGCTTTGACTGGGAATCAGCGCTAGATGAAAAGGCCTCTCTTCTTCTGTGTGTGTCTTGCAAATGCTCTGTCTTAAGTGCCCCGCCTGTTTTTCCACGCGGCTCCATGTGCAAGTACTTGGAACTTACGAGCAGCCCCAGCAAATGGACCACAAGAGTCCAAGCCTGATGCCCCTGCCCAGCCTCGGCAAAGCAAGTGTGTCTACAATGCTGAGACCTTGACCCCAAGCTTGTGGACCAGGAGGGAAGAGGCAAAAATATATCTGCATCTTCAATAATCTTGCTGGCAGAAAGTGCCCACATCCCCATCCCCAGGAGACACATTTCACCGCTTAGTTTTCATTTACTTTCTGTAGTAACCTTTATCTCCATTCTCCTGTCCCATCCCTCTTCTCCCAAAGGCAAATATTTAAGGTGTTGACGTGAGTCCCTCTATTTTCCGAGGGAAGAGTATGCTGTTGCCTTATTTGCAGCAGATGACGCTTCTCCAACCTTAATGTGCTCACCTGGGCATCTTGTTAACGTGCAGGTCTGGAATGGGGCGGTCTGGTGGCCACAGAGGCTGCCTTTTTAACAGACCACCAGGTGAGGCCTGCATCCATGCACCGGTCCCCACTGTCACTTTGAGCACAGGGAGCCTCTAGATATTTTGTTTCTACCTTTTCACTGAGAGCCACTTGAAGAGCCTTTCTCCTGCATGGCTGTGTACCTAGTCTGTTGCTCCAAAGCCAGCACCCCTCATGCTTTTTCTCTCACTTCCAGGCCGTGCTGTGATGAAACCTCACAGCCATTGAGGTATATGACCCCACAACACATGGGTGAGTTTCTTGGGTGCATAGACGCAGAATTGCTGGGTGTGGATCTTAGGTGAACTTCATTTAAGTGCTATCAGACTGCCTTAAACAGCCCTTGCCTCACTATAAAATGGTCTTGCTAAGACTTTCCACTATTATCACAAACGAAAACTTTCATGATAACAGTCATATTGAAGACAGGCGGATGTGATTGAAAGGCAGTGCCCAAGGATGACAACCTTAGGGAAATTTTGGGCAGAGGACAGAAGTGACCAACGAGAATTTTGCCTGTGGCATAGGACTTATGTACAAACTTGTGTCTCCATGAAATTGTAAATAACTCTCTGCTGCTTGCTATAGCCTTGTGGCTTTGGATTTGCTTGAGGTGCAGTCAGGAAACAGCTGAAGAGCGCTCCTGGTGGCCACCATTTTAAGGCACTTTTCATGTGTCGTCTCACTTAGTCCTACGTCACCTGTGAGGTAGGTACTGGCAGCAGTCTCCCTTCCCAGATGAGAAGACAGAGGCCCCAGATCTCTGGTGCCCACACCCTAACCTCTGTGACGTACTGGTTTTCTGGGGGTAGTGTGATATGAAAATGCAAACTTCCCAGGGAGTCCTGCCTTGTAGGAGGAAATATTTTATTGACAGAGAGTTGAGGAAAACAAGACAGCTAGGGAGACACTCACCCTCGGCCCAGGCACGCATTGTCCCTGGGCTCTCAGTGCCCTCCAGCTAAGGTTGTTTGGTTGCTTACTGAGATGCAGGAAATACATTCAAAGTGGGAGTCAAGGGAGCGTTCCTCAGCATGAGGAACATTTAATAAATGCATGAGAGCATTTATTAGGGAGCATCCATTGCTTTCTGCTGGGCGTAGGGCACTGCGAGTTTTATCTGGGACACTGGGAAGCTGCTGGCCCGTGATGCCTGTGTGCTGCTTGGGCCCCATTCACACTCCGCTGATTTGTCCCCACCAAGGAAACTTTCTGACTGGCACTCTTTGTGGGAACAAGCTCATGCGGGGGCACACTGCCATCTTTACCCTCAGCCCTGACCACATGATGTTTCCCACCTGGGGCCCACCCTGTGGAGACAGAGTGTTCCTCCCTCACATAACTTCAGGCACCAGTGGGGTTGAGGGGGTGATGCTGCTCACAGCTCCCTCAGCCAAACTGCCTGTCCTGCTGTCCTTGCTGAGTGTTCACCAGGACTCCGGAAGAGTCTGGCTGAGCCTCTTAGGAATGAAGATTCTGGAGAGTAGAAGTGGTTTCTCTGAGAAGACTGAAAAGCATGAGCACATAAATGCAGGCAGGAATTGCATCTTCCTGGGATCAGATACCCAAGCCTCCACTTAGCTCCTTGAAAAAGGTGTTCATGGCCAAAGTCCATGTTCTAGGCCATCAGCAAGGCCAGGGCACTATTTCTCCCAATGATACATGTGGCCTCTTCCCCCAACACCCCTTGTCTCCTGTGCTGTCCATTGCATGGATGAGCTTTCTCAACATGCTAATTGCCTTCATTTTTTCTTCCTTCCTTTTATTCTTCCCCTTCCCCTCATTCTCTTTTCTTGATAAAAACACTTCTAGTGTATCTCCAAATGGAATGAGACCTGTCTTGTCATCAACGTCATATACCTTCTCTCTCTCAGAGGTTGGTATGTGATAAAACAGAAATTAGAATTTACAATATGTTCATGCTTTACAAGAAGGAATAGTGTCATTTCTGGGACAGAAAATGTGGCTGATGCTAGAATGCTCACATGCCCATGAATGTCCAGAGATTATACATCTCAGGATGCTGATATGACAATCTGAGATACAAAATCATTTCCTCATACAAAAGTTACCCTGTGATCCACTCTGTCTTTTGTTGCCTACCTGCTTTTACTCATGGCTGCAGGACCAGAGCCAGATGCAGAAACCAAAGAAATGAATTCTTGGATTTTTGGTGTTAAATAGGCTCCTGAAACTCAGAATTAATGGCCTTGAAAGCCCATATCCTAACTTGTAAAAGTTGAGAATTTTGAGAGAAGGGAGGCGGGTTGTATTGTAAAAGGCTACCCCCTCCCAAAACATGGAAACAGATAGTTTGTGTCATAACAAGACTGGAAAGAGAGGTAGACAAAGCACATGCCCATGGAAGACTGGATAAATATGGTCTGAACTGGGGAGGGAGGAGCTGGGGAGGCAAAAGGGCGATTCATGTGTGAGGTGCCTCTGCTTGCCCTTCCCATTCACCAGCTAAGTCCAAGAAAAGAAAAAATAATGGAATCTCTCTTCAAGTTTGGAGACACCAGGATGGAGTTCACCTGCCCCTTCTTTCCCAAGCAGAGTCATCAGACCTCACAGGGCAGCCTCTGCTCCATTATGGTGCTGTAGTAGGTCATGACATGTATGGGGTCCAGGCATTAAAGAGCCAGCAAAAGCCCACAGTGTCCCCCATATGAAAAGCATTTGAGTGTTTCCTGAGCTCGTGAAGTAGGAGGAGGAAAGAGAGAGAGAGAGAGAAAGACATCTAAGACAAGGGGATCCTGGAGCCAGGGTTCACATGGGACATCCTCACATGTCTGTAGAACCACCCATGGACCAGAGAGGTTGAATTCTATTTCAGTTTAGGACCAAGATTAATATCAAGATTCAGAGGCCCCTTCAAACCAATGCCCTCAAAGCACTCATGTGAACTCCCAGAGCTTTGCATCAACTCCAGGAAGATCCTAAATCTGGCTAATGTCACTAGGTGCAGAAGATTGGTTAAAATCCCTACCTATGTTGGGACGCCTGGGTGGCTTGGTCGGTTAAGCGTCCGACTTCAGCTCAGGTCATGATCTCATAGTCCGTGAGTTCCAGCCCCGCGTCAGGCTCTGTGCTGACAGCTCAGAGCCTGGAGCCTGTTTCAGATTCTGTGTCTCCCTCTCTCTCTTGCCCCTCCCCTGTTCATGCTCTGTCTCTCTCTGTCTCAAAAATAAATAAACGTTAAAAAAAAAATTAAAAAAAAAATCCCTACCTATGTTGAAAAAGCTCTCACAAATCTGACAGGAAGAAGCCCCTCATCTGCAAGGGGCCTCCAGGTGCCTGGTGGTGCCAGGTGCTGAAAAGGAAGCAGGCCACTCACTCCCTTCTGCCTCCTCCACAGACCTTGACCACCATGTTGCTCTTACCCTGTGTGGGGTTTCACTTGGAGGAACCAAAAGATGGGTACCACTGAGCACACCCATGTGACAAGGCCACTACTGGTCACAATAGTGGCCAAAGCCACTATTCCTCAGTTGCCACATCAGGGCAGAGTCCCACACAGAGGAGGGCATGGCCCTCTGCCTGCCTCGGGGCCATACTTGGTGCTTTGAAGCAGCACAGCCTAAGCTCCTTGTTTCAAAGTGTCTCATGGAAATAGCTTCTTCACCCTCCACTCAGAGCAGAAATTCTGAACTTGGTGTCTATCAAGATAGAATTCAGGAGCCTGGTAGACTTGCAGAAAAAACCACCCCCCATCTTTATTTTCATGAACCTCTAACTGAAATGTAGCATTTCCTTCTAGGACCAATTGCAGTACAGAAATTTTGTCACCAGTAAAACCATGGATATCTTTATATCACATAAGCTCATCACTTCTTCGCATTACAGCAATTAGACCCACCACTAGGTCGTCATTTAAACATTAAGAAGCACACATATTACTATTTGACGAAATGCTTAAGTTTTCATAACTGTATTTCAATATAATTAGTTTCCTTTGTAATTCTATGTATTTCATTTCATGCATTAAAAAAAAAACATTTTTTTTTCTGATAAGGCGACCAGAAATGTACTCCAATGCCATAAAAATAGTTAAGAATCTCAATCCAACCCAACCCAACCCATCACCTGGAAAAAACACACAGTTCAATCTACTGTCGTGCTGTCTTCTCTTAGGCTCTCTGTTTTCTGTCACTCTTCCCCACCCTCCTTTTCCTTTTTTCTACCCAATATTTATTCTCTCTCCTGCTGTTATCTTCAACACCACCCAACCATACAAGAGACTGTCACAGGAACATGCCCTCTCTCTCCAGTGTGAGTGTAGAGCAGAGGCAAAGGCATTCCTTGGAACCACAACTTTTTGCATCCAGATGTGTCTCAGAGTGGAGTGGCATAATTTATCTCCAAAAGGCTTGGACAAGTCAGCCTGGGGGAGAGAAAAAGAGGTGACTAGCTCTGGGAAGTAGCATGGGAAGAATTTTGAGGTTCTGTGTTCCAAAGGAAATGGCTCTGAGGATGGTCAGTGGAGAGAGGAAGCAGGAGGCCAGAGTCTGAGATTTATGTTAGTGCCTGCTTAGCACCTTGCCCTCTTCTGGCAAAGGCACCAGAGTATCCCCAGGGACCAGCACTGGTGAATCTGATTTGGTTTAGTGTCAATCACTTGTGCTCCAACTCTCTAGTCAAGGGGGGGCGGGACACGGGGAGAGGGGTTGGTGACCCAGCCTCAGCCAATCAGACCTCTTCTTGGAGTAGAGGGATGAGAGGGTGGAGTTAATCCATCCCAGTGACTCTCCCTTATGTCCTGCCCCCTGAATCTAGGAAATCCTGGTTCCCATCCATGCTGGGGTCCTGTTCTTCAGCTTATCCTTCTATTTCCTCACTCATTCCTTATCCTTCCTAGAAATTACGTTTTTGTCCTTTTTGCTTATTGGGTCAGAAGTTTTTGTTGCAGCAACTAAAATATCCTAACTGCCCCAGGAAGGCTGAGAAGAAGAAATGACCTACAGGAAGTACAGTAAGCAAGGTGGAGAGCCAGAATGACAGTAGGAGTCAGAAAACATCCAGAGATGGGGTCCTAATCTCCATTAGCAAGTCCTTTGTTCCACATGCAGGGACCTAATCTCTCTCCAGAACCCAAACCTTCACTGAATGTCTGCTTTCCAAAGAGGTGTATTAATTCACATCCCCAGAACGGTATATGAGAGTTTCTGTTTTCCTACATTTCCCCCAAACTTTGATATTGTTAGGTTTACCCGTGTGTTGGAAAATAGCCTGCCTGGCATCTACGTGGGGCCATGTGACCCAGTGATGTGTACCATTTCCAGGCTGAGGTGGTTGAGAAGGGTATGACTTCATACCCCATCTCTTTTCTTCCACCAGCTGGATTTGGGCCAACATGGCTACCTGGGAATTCCTGTGGTGAAAAACCCAAAGAGAGAAGGAGCCTAATCCCTGAAACCCACTTGGAGGACAGCAACTTCCCAATAAGGACCATCCACTTTAGTCTTCACAGGAAGGAGACATAAGTTCCTAGCTTGTCTGAGCCATTATACATTTGCATTTGTTACACCATCTCTTGCTACCCTGATTAATAAACTCGGTACCCCGGTACAGGCATATTTTATTCTATTGTGCCTTGTTTTACTGTGCTTCCCAAATCCTGTGGTTTTGTTACAAATTGAAGGTTTGTAGCAACCCTGCATTGATCAAGTCAATCGGCACCATTTTTCCAACAGCATTTGCTCATTTCATGTCTCCGTGTCACATTTTGGTAATTCGTGAAATATTTCAAACTTTTTCATTATCACTGTATTTGTTATAGTGATCTGTGATCAGTGATTACAATTCACCGAAAGCTCAGATGATGGTTAGCATTTTTTAGCAATAAAGTATTTTTTAATTACCTTTTAATTAAGGTAAATACATTGTTTAGAGATAATGTTATCACACACTTCATAGACTACAGTATAGAGTAAACATATAAACAAGAAAAAATTCATTTGACTTGCTTTATTGCAATATTCACTTTATTGCATAGTCTGGAGCCAAACTTGCAATATCTCCGAGACATGTCTATAATTCCAATTCTAGAAATAATAGCACAAGGGCACTATTTACAATAGAAAAAGAAAGAAAGCTCTCCCCAATTGTCTGTTAGTAGAGAAATGGATAAATAAATTTAACATAGTCATATAAAAGAACACTATACAACAGTACAAATAACTAGTTCTATCCGTCTCAACATAGATAGATCTAGAAAACAATCTAGAGTGAACAAAGCTAGCTGCAGAATGTTGATACAGTTTGATGCCATTTATGTGGTCTTTAAAAAAAAAACAGCAAAGTAAATCTCTTTAGCATGTGTAGACACATAAATGCATAAACATTTGATAACCTGGCTGGAATGATACCATAGGGATGGTGAGTGGGGATGAAGCAGGGATAACTGAGAGAGGAACTTTGTAGGCTCCAAAATGTCTATAATATTTTCTTTTTTAGAAAAAAAGGTTAGAAGTAAATGTGTTCGAAGATTCACATTTGATCATTTGGGACAGCTGATTCTTGGATGCCTATTTATTATCCTCTGTGCTTTTCTGCTTGTTTTCTGATTGGTGTTTCAACAATAAAATTATATCCATGGAGAGAAAACTCTAACCTGCTTCGTCAGGGCCTGGAAACAGAGAGCTCCCTGCGGGGTGTCACTCCCTAGGCACCTCTGAGGCCTCCTGTTCCATTACATGTGGCAGAGACATTTCCTGCTAAACATAGAAATCACCCCATTCCTAGGCCCCACAGTCTCTTCCCTTCCACTATTTCTTTTTCCATTTCTCGTATGCCAAAGCATCACCACCACCAAAGGTAAGCACATTCTTGCACTGCTTTCCCACAGAGGAGATTCCAGCTAAAGACAATTTCATCCCAATAGCAAGATAATTCCCATGAATAACAGATGGTAAAGACGCAAGGAGAAGGAAATATAAATGTGCACCGGTGAATATACAAGAGAGACACAGTTTCAGCTATGTAAAGGGTTTACAAAGTTCAGTGTGGGGTCACCTTTCACATAAAATAAACATGAGTCTCCAATTACAGGAGACCATAAAATTTCAGATACGCGAAGATTTCATCACATGAGCAGAAAATGAATATTTATATCTCGTATTTTTACCCCTGTAATGGATGAACCGTTTCATTGCGCTAGTGTCATGAAAACAAGGACAAAAATCCACATGAAAGTAGGCGCAACCCAGAGCTGCCCTTTTGCAGCTAGACCATGCTTTCTATTTCTAGGATTCTCAGAGGTGGCTTTGCAAGTCAAGAGGTTATTACTTTAGTCAGCGGAAACAGTTTCCAGGGGGCGCTGGATCCAGAAGGATACACTTCCCTCCTTAAATGCCCTTGTATCTGTCCCCTAGTTCTCTTGTAGGAGAAAACTGTCACCATGAATTAGGTAGACAGAACTGCCAGAAGGCCGATTCCAGAACATAAATGTGTAAAACAGGGCTGCTGCATGGCTTCCTGTCACATCTGACCTCCTAACTCCCTCTCCTCCCAGGAACAGTGCCAGACTCAGACTCCTCGCCTCACGAGAGGCTTGACTTGCTATCGGGCACATCCTCATTGAGAAAACTGCATCAACAGAGATGGACAAATTCAGGGAAAAACAAGGGAGGCTGTTTTGCCTGCCAAGCTATGTGGACTGAATCAGAGTTCTGTGGAAAGGAAGGTGCTTGTTTATGAGCACGGCTGAGATTGAGTAACTGGGTTGAGCAGTTGAGAGACGAGACTGCAGAGAAGCAGGGCTGATCTTCCTTCAGCCCTGCTCGGCTGGGCTGAGGATACTTAACGGTCAGTAGTCCAGACCCTGCAAACATTCTGGTGATTATGTAATTCTTGTGGGGGCCGCACGCTGTAGGTGGCTGTCTAAGGAACAGATGTTACCACCCTGGGGAGTGGATGTTCTCGTCTAAGGAATAGGGGCTCTAGACGCGGATCTTAGAGATGAGATTTTTTATTTCCTCCTCCCCACATTCTTAGGGTCATTTTCTAGAGTTTGAAGTGAGGAGATGTTCAGAGTACCTCCAAAGATGGTAGGAGGGAGCAGTCTGATAAAGAAACCTGGAATGTCTGGGCCTGTGTGGTCACTGTAAGCCCTTCTCCTTGTTTTATTTCCATCTCACTGTCTTCAAAGTTCAGAAAATTCTCGTGAGGGTACTGTCTGGTCTCTGCTGTGTATGGAGAATTAAGGGGAAAGGCTGGTTGGTGGTACAGAGGAAAACATCCCTCACTCTGGTCCTCACTGGGGACAGCTCTGCCCAGTGTTCAGTATTCTGAGGGCCATTGGCAGCAGCAGTGGCTGAGACAGCACAGAGGCACATCTGCTACAGAATCCGTATTTAGCCTGGTGCCGAGGAAGCTCCGTAGCTGCTGTAGGAATCCACGCAAGTGAGCAATGAGGACCCAACACTGAAGCACCTCAGAGGACCTCTGACAAATCAAGGAAGCCGCCTTGGGAGGCTCTGGATCTCCTGTTAGTTTGGTCAGTGGGGCTTCGGGTTGTTTTATATGAAGTGCAATGTTTCCTAATATCCTAATGCCCCCTTCTTTCTTCAATGACAGAACCTCTGAAATTTAGTTGGGTGGATGTCCTTCCTTGTGGATACCAGCTTGAGTCCAAGCATTATACATGTAGAGATACATTTGACAGTTAGGGTAACTGGTACACCAAGTAAAATATGGCAGCTTAAACCAGATTAAAATCTCTCTCATGTAAAAAGTAGGAAAATTAGTGGTGTACACTGGTTTGTGGCCCCATTCATTAAGATAAGGAGCACAATATATGCCAAAGTGAGTAAGCCAAACTGAGTTCAGTGTCAGAGATAAGAAGCAGCAAGGTGTGTCTGGAGCTGAGTAACTCACATGATGGATGACAGGTGGACCTTCCTTTCCAAGTCTCCAGCAGCACATGAGGGTGTAAGTGTGTAATATTGATTAGAGCATAGAAAATGCTCCAAACAGAATCAGCCCAAGAATAAATCAGTGGCATATCCAGACCCAGAATCCAAGTCCTGCCTGCATGACTTCCAGCAGGCAGAGAAGTGACAGTGACCAGCAAACTGCAAATTTACTTATCCTCAATGATGAAATATAGACTCATTGTCTGAACAGCACAGTAATTTGTTCTCAAGCTCCGTAATGAGGTTGGGGGAGGGGACATGCTAGTGGACTTCAGCAAGGAGGACAGGAAGTGTGTCTGAGTCCAAGGGTGTTTGAGGCTTGTGAATTATTTAGTACCATAATGACTGGGTATTTTTTATTACATTGAAGTGGAGCTTTTGTGTTTGAATCAAAGCACACATAAAAGCCTATTGTAGAAAATCAGGCTCTATTGTGACATAAATGTGCATTATATAAAGCAAAAAGAAAAGGCAAAAAAGGGCTTTAAAGGTACAAATAAACTGTGGAGCTCACAAATGATGGGAGAGTTGAGGGTAAGATCTCAGAAAAGATCCAAAATGGCTCTTCTGTTTTTGCCTGACCAGAGCCTCTGTCACAACAACCAGCTTTAGCCAGACAAATGGGAAATGAAATGGTTCTTCTTTACCCAGTCCTCAGAATTATGACTATGGAGCTAAGTGGAGGAAGAATAATAGAACAGCAGGAAAACAAAGAGAAGAAGGTAGATGGAACTCAGTCGAAGCATTTGCATACACTCAATGAAGAGAAGTAGCATTAAGACAGCACCCTCCCCACCCCCATCTCAAGCAATACTCCAATTTATAGAGATTTCACAGATGGTTGCCCTGCATGGGTCTGCCCTTATTGTAGGAGGGTGTATTACATTGTTGGAATTCTGGTGTTAGGCTATATTTTCATTCTGGGTAGGTTTTTGTTTTGTTTTTAATAGTTTAATTAAGATATGACTCATATACAATACTACCTAAAGTATAAAATTCAATCGTTTTTAAAATGTATTCACAGATATGTGCCATCACCACCAGTCCATTTTAAAATATTTTCATCACCTCAAAAAGAAACCTGGTACTCTAGCTATCACCTTCTATTTGCCATCCCCAGCTTCCCCAATTCCAGGCAACCACAAACACCTTCTGTCTTTATAGATTTCCCTCTTCTATAGATTTCCCTCTTCTTCCCATTTCATATGAATGCAACAATATAACATGTGATCTTTTGCGGCTGGCTTCTTTCACTTAGCACAGTGTTTTCAAGATTTATCCATGTTGTAGCATATATCAGTTCTTCATTCCTTTTTTATAGCTGGATAATATTCCACTGCATTGTTACAACACATTTCATTTATCTATTTGTCATTGATGGACACTTAGACTGTTTCCTTCTTTCGGCTATTATGGATAATATTGCTATAAATATTAATGTACAAGATTTTGTGTGCATATATGTTTTTAGTTCTTTTGGATATATTCCTAAGAGTAGGATTGCTGGGTTACATGGTAATTCTATCTTTAATCATTTTAGAAACTGTTTTCCAAAATGGCTGCACAAATTTATATTCCTACCAGCAGTGTATGAGCATTTCAACCTTTCTACATCCTCATCAACACTTGTAATTTTCTGACATTTTGATTACAACCATCCTAATAGGTGTGAAGTGGTATCTTGTACTTTTGACTTGCATTTCTCTGATGATTAATGATATCAACCATTTTTTATGTGCTATTGACCATTTATATGTCTTCTTTAAAGCAATGCTTATTCAGATCCTTTCCTTATTTTTTAATTGTATTATTTGGCTTTTTATTATTGAGTTGTAAGAGTTCTTTATATGCTGTGGGTCTAAGTCTCTTACCTGATATATGATTTTAAAATATTTTTTGTCATTCTGTCCATTATCTTTTCATTCTCTTTATAGTGTCTTTGGAAGCACAAAAATTTACAATTTTGATGAAGTCTAACCTCACTTTTCTTTGTTGCTAGTGCTTTTGGTGTTTATATCTTTTGCCAAATCTGTCATACTGCTGTGGTTTTTTTCTAACGGTTTTATAGTTTTAGCCTTACAGTTAGGTCTTTGATCCATGTTGAGTTAATTTTTATAAATGGTGTCAGGTAAAGATGCAAACTCCAGCTTTCATATGTGGCAACCCAATTGACCCAGGACCATTTATTGTAAAGACTATTCTTGGCCTATAGGATAGTTTTGGCACCCTTTTGAAAAACCAACTCACCATAGATGTATGGGTTTATTTCTAGAATCTCAATTCTCTTCCATTTATCAACTTGTCTATCCTGTGACAGTACTATACTGTCTTAGCATTGCTTTATAGTTAAGTTTTGAAATAAAGAAGTATGAACCCTCTGCTTTGTTATTCCTTCTTAAGATTATTTTGGCTATTCTAGTACCCTAAAAATTCCATATGAATTTTAGAATCAGCTTGTAAACTTCTACAAAGAAGCCAGCTGAAATTTTGATGAAATTTCACGGAATCTATTGATCAGTTTTAGAAGTATTGTCACCTTAACAATGTTAAACCTTCTGATCCATAAACATGAAACGTTTTTCCAATTATTTGAATTATCTTTACAGTTTTCAAAGGGTAAGTTATGTACTTCTTTTGTTAGATTTATTTCTAAGCATTTTTGGTGCTATTGTAAACAGAATTATTTTCTTAATTTTATTTTTGGATTGTTCATTGCAAATGTATAGAAATATAATTTATTGCTATGTATTGATCTTGTTTCCTACAAACTCAATAAAATTGTTCATTAGTTTTAACAGTTTTTTAATGGATTTCTTAGGTGTTTTTGTATACAAGATCATGTCATCTGAGAATAGAGATAATTTAATTTCTTCTTTTCTAATCTGTATGCCTTTTATTACTTTCTCTTGCCTAATTGCCCTGGCTAGAACTTCAAGTACAATGTCGAATAGAAATGACAGAGCAAATATCCTTGCCTTGTTCGTGACCATGGTGGGAAAGCATCCAGTCTTTCACCATTAATTATGATGTTAGCTGTGGATTTTTCATAGATGCCCTTCATCAGTTTGAGAAAGTCCCCTTTATCCCTAGTTTATTCAGTCTTTTTATCACGAAAAATGTTGGATTTTGTCAAATTCTTGTTCTGCATCCATAAGACAATCATGTGATATTTCTTTTTTATTCTATTAATATTTTATTTTTCATTAACTGATTATTGGGTGTTTAACCAACCTTGCATCCCTGGGATAAATCCCACATGGTCAGGATGTATAATTCTTTTTAGATGTTGCTGGATTGTTTGCTAGTATCTTGTTGAGGAATTTTATGTCCATGTTCATAAGAGATACTAGTATGCAATTATGTTTTCTTATGATGCCTTTGCCTGGTTTGGGTATCAGAGTAATACTGGCCTCATGAAATTAGCTAAGAAGTTTCTTTCTCTTCTATTTTTTGAAAGAGTTTGTGAGGAATTGGTATTAATTCTTCTTTATAAATGTTTGGTAGCATTCAGTGGAGTCATCTGGGTATCAGCTTTTTTTGGTTAGTTTTATTATTATTATTACTAATTCAATTTCTTCACTTGGCATAGTTCTATTCACACTATCTATTTTTTCTTCAGTTTCATTAGTTTCTGTCTTTCTAGGAATTGTCTATTTCATCTAAGGTATTTAATTTGTTGGAGTACAATTGTTTATAGTATTCCTTTGTAATGCTTTTATTTCTTAAAATCAGTAGTAATGTCCCTTTTCTTGTTTCTGATTTTGGCAGTTCAAGTTTTCTCTCTTTTTATTTTTATTGACAATCTTTATTTTTATTGACCCTTAACTAAGAGTTTGTCAATTTTGTTGACCTTTCCAAAGAATCAGATTTAAATGATTTTCTCTATTGTCTGTCATTAATTTCTGCTCTAATCTTTGTTATTTCTTTTCTTTTGCTTGCTTCAGGTTTAGTTTGCTTTCCCTTTTCCAGGGTCTTAAAGTAAAAGGTTAGATTATTGACTTAAAATCTTTCTTCTTTCTTAATATGGCCATTTACACCTTTAGAGTTCCCTCTGAGTACTGCTTTAGCTGAATCCCATGAGTGTTCATATGTTGCATCTTCATTTTCTTTCATTCCAGACCCTTTTATACTTTTCCTTTTGATTTCTTCTTTAACTCCTTCGCTATTTATGAATATGTTGTTTAGTTTCCACTTATTCATAAGTTTCCCAAGTTCTTTCCTGTTATTAATTTTTTTCTTTCTTTCTCTTTCTTTCTTTCTATGTTTATTTTATTTTTGAGAGAGAGAGAGAGAGAGAGAGAGAGAGAGCATGAGTGGGGGAGAGGCAGAGAGAGAGGGAGACACAGAATCCGAAGCAGGCTCCAGGCTCTGAGCTGTCAGCACAGAGCCCGATGTGGGGTTTGAACCCACGAACTGCGAGATCATAACCTGGGCCGAAGTTGGACACTAACCGACTGAGCCACCCAGGCACCCATTAATTTCTACCTTAATTTCACTGTGGTTGAATAACATGTTTTGAATTATTTCTGTCTTTTTAATTCACTGAGGTGTGTTTTATAGCCTAACATATGGTATATCATGGAGAATGTTCTATGTGCACTTGAGAGAGGTGCATATTCTGCTGTTGAGTGGAGTATTTTATAAAAGTCTGCTAGATCTAACTGGTTTATACTGTTGTTCAAGTCTTCTATTTCCTTGTTACTCTCTGTCTTGTTGTTCTGCACATTATTGAAAGTGAAGTATTGATACCTCCAACCATTATTTTTGAATTGTCTAGTTCTCCCTTAATTCTGTCACTTTTTGCTTTATATATTTTGGTGCCATGTTATTAAGTGAATATATGTTTATAATTGTTATATCTTCCTGTTAGCATTATAAAATGTCTCTTTTTATAACATGTGTTTGTTTTAAAATCTATTTATCAGACATTCATTTAGCCATTCCAGTTTTCATATGATTGTTGTTTGCATGATGTACCTTTTTTCATCATTTTACTTTCAATCTATTTGAATCTTTGAATCTGAAGTGTCTCTCCTATAGGCAGCATATAGTTGAAACATTTTTAAAAATCTAGTCTGACAATGTCAGTCTTTTGATTGGATTGTTTAATCCATTCACATTTAGTGTTATTATTGATATAGTTCAATTCATGCCTGCCATTTTGCTTTTTGTTTTCTATATGTCTCGTGTCTTTTTTCTCTCTATTCCTACCTTACAGTTCTTTTACATTAAGTAAATATTAGTACAATATTTTCTAATGTAGCATTTCAAATTTGTTACTGATTTTGTTTTTTACTATATAGTTTTTAGTATTTTTAGTAGTTACTCTAGGGTTTACCATATACATCTTACCTTATCAGAATTGGCTTCTGGTTTATCCTAGCTTGATATCATTGATGTATAGAAACATTATTCTTATGTAATAATATTTCTCTTCCTCCTTTTTTGTCATATTATTTTTACACATATTAAATCTATCAATGTTACAAGCTTAATACATGACTATAATTATTACTTTGTAGTCTATAGTCATTTCCTTAGCCTAATAGGCTAAGCTTCCACTCACTTAGCCTTTGCTTCCACTCACATTCTTTGTGCTATTACTGACAAATATATTATACATATTCTCCATTCTTATGTGTTTATAGGCCCCCAATACATATACATATTATTTTATACCAGTGTTTAAAATAAGAGAAGGGAGAAAATGTGTATTTAAACTATCATTTGTAGTTACATAATTTCCTGTGGTCTGTTTCTTCATGTGAATTTGAATTACCATTGAGGGTCACTTGCTTTCACTTTGAAGAAGTTCTTTGAATATTTCTTTTAGGCAGATTAGCATCTAAATTCTCTTAGATTTTCTTTATCTTGGAAAATCTTTATTTCACCTTTATTTTTTAAAAGATAGTTGTACCTGATACAGAATTCTTAGTTTACATTTCCTCATTGAGCATTTTGAATATGTACCCCACAGTTTTCTGACCTTGATTATTTCTGCTGAGATGTTGACTGCTAATATTATTGAGGTTTCCTTGTTACTCATTTTTCTCTTGCTTCTTTCAAGATTTTCTCCTTGTTTTTAGCTTTCAACATTTTTACTCGATGTGTCTCTTTGTGGCTTGCTTTGAATCTATCCTATTTGGAGTTTGTTGAGCTTCTTAGATGTGTAGGTTGATAGTTTTCAATAAATTTGGAGATACTATAAGCAACACTATGTCCACAAATTTTGTAGCCTAAGCCTAACTTTCATAGCCTAATGGACCAATTCCTTGAAAGACACAATCTGTCAAAAGTCACATAGGAAGAAACAAACAATGTGAATGGACCTATATTATTAAAGGACTTGAACTGAATGTATTAAACGAATTAATAACCTTCTAAAACAGAAAGCATCAGGCCCACATAGATTCACTAGTGAATTCTAGAAATATTTAAGGACTAAATTATACCAATTCTCTACAAGCTCTTTCAGAAGATAGAAGGAAAGGGAACCCTTCCTAACTCCTTACCCACCAACTCTTACCCAGGATCAGCAATACCCTAGTACGAATACCAGACAAAGATATTATGGGAAAATAAAACTATAGACCAATATCTCTCCATAAATTTGGAAATTTTTCAACCATTATTTCCTCAATTTTTTTTCTGCTCCTTTCTCTCCTTTCCTTCTGGTCTTCCATTACTTGTATGTTTGTATACTTTTTTCTCTCTAGTGACTTATTCTGAGTTTTCTCCTGCAAACTAGCAGGCTTACAGTTCAGCCTGTATCTTTAATATTTTTCCAGTTGCCGTTCACCACAACCTCCATGGTTTTTGAGAGTACACTTAGTTTGACTTTCTCCAAGCATTGTTGCAATAGAATTAAATTCCTTTGAGGAAATATTAGGAACTATCTTTTTTATGGCCTGCTTCTACTGCTCTTACCAACCCCATTCTCGGGCAAAATATTTGAGCCAGGGCTCTGGAGCTGGGGGTAGGGACAATGGCAAGCTTCTTTCTGAGTGACACCTCCACTCTAGATGCTAAGCACCTGGTGGAGTAGTAGGGACATCCAGAAATTCTCTAAGGTTACATCTTCTACCACCTCACAAGCTGGGGAAAGGGTATCCAGGGCCACATTCTTCTCAGCATGCCATTCCCAAGGTAGACGTTCCATTCTACAAGTGGTAGCTGGGTAGCAGAAGTGGGAATCCTACCTCTCAACCACACTCATCTGGAACTTAGTCTCAGAAATAGGTAGCTGTAGACAGGATGAAAAACACTGCCATACTGCTCCTCTGGGAAAGAAACCTTTCTGCATGCTTCGGGAGAGGGAACCCTGTGTTCTTGGCTGCAGAAGTTTGCAGTGGAGTCTCCACCCTGCTCAACTGGAAATGGGGAGGAGTTGGTTCAAGTGTCATAGATGCTCATCTGTCTCATCAAATTTTTGTAAATTTTCTTGAATAGAAGTTTCTTCATTTGCTGCCTTTCCTTAGGACCATTTCCAAAAGCTTTATATGGTTGGGTTTTATTTGGTTTTTCCCCAGTTTCACTATAGTGGGTCTGTAGGGCTCCTCATGCTATCATGCAGAAATTGATCTTACTCTGGGTAGTTTTGTTCTGAGTATGTAGTTATTACTAATGTAATTGCATATACATAACAAAGAACTTCTGGCATATTCTCTTTATGGTGACATCATGGACTAGGAATGAGGTGTTGAAGTCCAAACCCCCAGTACTATAAATGCGACCTTATTTGGAAATTGGATATTTGTAGATGTAATCAAGTTCAGATGACAGCACACTAGATTAGAGTAGGCCTAATCCAATGATTGATATCCTTGTAAGAGGAGGGAAATGTGGACACCGATAGACACACAGGAAGACTGCCCTGTGATCACAGAAGCAGAGACTGGAGTGATGTGATGACAAGCCAAGGAATACCAAGGATTGCTGGAAACCACCAGAAGTTGGAAGAGGCAGGGAAGTATCCCTCTCTTAGGGCCTTCAGAGAGACCATGGCCTTGATCTTGATTCAGAATTCTAGCTCCAGAACAATGGCTATACAGGACATTTGGTAATGTTATCTGGTAGATAGCTGTTTTGAAAGGAGTTTCAAAATCCATGTGGAAGCATTACTTCTATTCTGTTTCCATTTAACATCATCCATTTTAGTTTTTGTTTCATGAAATGGTTCCATGGGGAGACCACATTTCTGTAAATTACTCTTTCAGTTAGTTACTTCTTAAATTTGAGAAATTCTTATTTTCTAGAAACTTGTTTTATAAAGTACATTTTAACTGCCACACCCAAAAAATCTACAATAACTCCATCTCACTGTTTAACAAGGCAATAATTAATTCTCAAGTTGGCATATCCTCCAGGGCCTCTGTTCAGATTCTTTGTTCTTTGGTGACTGTGTTACTGCCTATAAAACAGCACAGCAGTGCTAAAAGCAAAAGGAAGGGGCCATCCAGAAACCTGACTAATCAATATCTCTCTTCCCCAGATTTGGCATAGTTTTATTCTTGGAAGCAGTGTATAAAACACAGTTTGCAACATTTATATTTTTCTAACACCTAATAACACCTCTTTTATGATGAAAAATCTGTTTCTACAGACCTTTCTTAAATTTATTTCTACATCTTTGTGTATTCCTACAATGTGGCTGATTCCAAAACAGTGAAATTTAAGACACATATAATAGTGAAGGAAATTTTCAAATCCAAGCTAGTAATGGAGTATTTTAAATAACCAATGGTAACTTTTGTGTCTCTGGACAAAGACCTCTCTGGATCATGCTTGAAAGTGATCACTATGTGATGCTGTGTACTCAGAGGTTTTGAGAACCTTTAGATCATCTCACATTACTAAGGATGTTGGACTATAAAAAATGTATGAGGAAAAAAAGGGAGAAGAGAAGAGAAAGAGACCTAAAGAGTGACTATTAGAAGATCATTAGCATTGCTACCTCCATGTCTACCATACTTTTTAAAGGAATGGGCAATGTCCAAGTGAGAAAAACCAAAGCCTAAAGAACAAGGCAACACAATAGTGAAATGATTGCTTCAGAAATGCTCTAGAAATCTAAGAACACTGATGTGTTTGTGTGTAAAGGAACTCTGTGTGTGTGTGTGTGTGCGCGCACGCGCACGCACATGCATATATATTTGAGTGTGTGTTGTCTGTGTGGGTTTGTTGCCACCACTTGAGCATGGGCTGGAAGGGAGAGAGTCTTCTCATCTGGCTTCCATCTACAGATGACCACCCTGGCTTTCTCCACCCTTTCCTTTTCCACCTCCTCAGCGTTGGCTTACCATCCTTTGGTTAGCCCCTCATATGCCATCCAGCTACATAACTGTGGTCATGTGGCTTAAAATCTGAGGAAGAAACATTAGAATATGTCTGCATAGGGTTTGCATTCGTTTTTTTCTTTTTTTCTTTTTTTTTTTTTAGAGAGAGCGTGAGCATGAATAGGGGAGTGGCAGAGAAAGTATTTTTTGAGAGAGAGAGAGAGAGAGAGAGAGAGCAGGGGAGAAGGGCAGAGAGAGAGAGAGAGAGAATATCCCAATCCCAATGCCTGATGTGGGGCTTGATCTCACGATTGTGAGATCATGACCTGAGTGAGCCACCCAGCCAACTGAGAGAGAGAAGCTTAAGCAGACTCCATGCCCAGCACGGAGCCCGAAGTGAGGCTAGATCTCACATGAAAGACATTCTTTCATTATAAAAACTATCACTTGTGTTTTATTGGACACTTATCTAGAAGCTGGACACCCAGCCATTGTTCCTCCAGGACACCACTCTTTTTCAACATCTGTTAGAATCTTGGAAGCTAAAACCACAAGTAATTAAAATTCTTCCCTCATTTCTGAAAAACAAAGAAAGGCCTGGATTGAGTAATATCTTCACTCTTGGGCTTATTATTTTGTAGATAATGTGGAAGTTTGGGTATTTATCAATATGGCAGTGGTAGACAGGACAATTTGAACTGGGGAGAAGAAACTAGAAGCTAAAATATCCCTGAGTATCCTGTGGACAGATCCAGAGCCAGAAATATGGCAGGCATAGACAAACTAGGGGTGGTAGGAGTGGAGAGTGGGGGGGGGGGCGGTTCTGTTGGCTGATGGACTTGAGGAGGCACAAAGAGGGAGGAGTAGGCAATGACCTGGAGATGGGATCTTGGCTGGCAGAACAGTGACTTGGAAAATATTCCTGGAGGCAGCATGGTTTGGCATTTGAAAAGCACCCCCAGAAACTACCTACCCTCAGAAGCCAAAATTCCCTTTTGACATGACTAAGTGTCATAGGAGGTAAGAGTCCATTTCAAAGCCCTGGTGAGATTTTCCATATGCAGTGAATTGACCTTAAAGTTAGTCCTTCAAGAATGTGAAAAGATGGCTGTTTCTTTATTTCACAGCTGATACTCTCTCTAGGCTTTGGCTCACCACCTTATTTGGGGGTGGGGGGGCGGGGGGAGAGCTTTTCTCATTACTCCTGCTGCTCATGAGGCTCTTGTCCTGAAAAATCTCAGAAATTCAGTATCCTGACTATTCAGTGCAGAACAAGACATTCATCTCTTCTTCCAGACTATGACCTGGGCAGGCAGGCAGGCAGGACTCCTACATTTCACAATCAAATGGATGATCATAGTATTTTCATAAATAAAGAGCCTAATGATGAGAGCTGTGTCATTTCCCAGATTGTCTTCCTGTTTCTTTGCTTCGTTTAACAATCTGTCCTTCTTGCTGTACCTGACTAAGTTCTACTTAAAAGTTACTAATTCATGGAGAAGACCCCTTTCTTGACCCCACTTCTGCTCCTGTCCTTTCCCCCATCTTCTGCCCTTGATTCCTCTTCCTTCTCAAGATGCAAGGCCATCAAGAGCTGATTAAAGTCTCAGTGAAAACAACATGGTGGTGGTAGGAGCCAGGAACAGTAGACTGGCTAAAGGAATTGACCTGAAATTTGCAATTTGGCCCAAGCTCTCTTTGGGATTTTCAACCTGTACTGGGTTCTCCACCTCCACACTCACCCTGTTCCATTGGATCTGCCTGGAAGTCCTTGTCTTAGTCATGCCACATGTCATCAATATTGAACAACAGGTTAAGACATTTGGACAAATACTCCCTTGTCCTCTCCCCCACCCCCTCTGCTCATTTGGACAAAATGTAACCTTCATCTGCCAATGTTGGTCAGTTAAGCATCTGAGTGGGTTTTCAAGTAAGAAACTAATAACCTTCTGATTAAAACAGTAAAATGTAAACAAAACACAAACCTGAAAGACAGCCATGCTCTCTACCTGTGCCCACAGAAGGGCCAACATGAGAGGTACTCACTCAAATGAACCAGTATCAGCCAAAGCAGACTAGACAATGCCTTGAACAATAGGATTCTGGAGACATGACAGGTCTGCTATACATATAGATCTAGTCCAAAAGATCAACTCTTCCACTAATGGTTAAATAAAATCCTAACTTCTTCGCATCATCGATTTCCTTGCCCTTTTCAAAATGCAAATGTCTTTGGAAAATTACTACTTTATACAAATCTTTCTCACCTTAGTGTGAAATAATCTGTTAAATAACTTTCCAATCTGATTGCCAGCTGAGACAGGCCCCAAGAAAACAGAGCACAAGGAAACTGACTGCAAACAGGGACGCAATATTGATATACCAGTGAGGGCACTTAGTAGTAAACAACAGAACCAATTCTAACTTGAGCAGAAAAGGATTTTATTGGAAGGATTTAAAGATAAAAATCATTGGGAAGCAATGTATGAAATAAATGTGAAATCTGGAAGATCAAGTTCCAGGTATAGACAAAAACAAAGAAAGGATACTAGACAAGAATATAGGAAAGTCACCCCAAAAGACTTGCTTCTTGGGAGACCACCAGTGGTGCAAGCCAATGGATAGCAACATCAGGTCACTGGGCCCTCATTGCCACATCCCTGGTCTCTTGTCTCTACTGTCACCTCCATGAGTTCTTTATGTCACTCCTTCAAGAGTTCAGGGCCCGATGGGAGAGTCTGGCTGAACAAGTCACATTGCCTGCCCCCCCGGCCAAAGATAAATCGCTACAAGATTCATCTGTGCACAGTGAGAGACAAGGCCCAGCTTCCCACAGATCTTGGCATTTTCTCCAAACAGGCAGGCTACTCAGTGCTGGGCTACAAAACATGGTAAATGTCCTCTAATGGAGAAGATGCTAGAGTGGTTGGACCTCAGCCGCATTAAATCTGTTTACATATGTTAGTTCATTTAATATTCATGCCCAGGGAGAGTTTATTACATCCAGTTTTATGAATTAAGCAGCCAAGATTCAAAGAGATTGAGTAACTTGCTAAAGTTGGAAGGGAGTGACCAGGGATTCCAATGTGTCCCTGACTCCAACAGGCTGAGAGGATGGGGAGGAACAATGGGGTTGAGGTGGTCTGGGCATCAGGAGCAAGAAGGGTTCTACCTGAAGGACTGGGCTTGGAGAAGGTGCGTTAGTTCACTTGGGCTGCCAAACAAAGTACCACAGACTGGGTGGTTTAAACAACAGAAATTGATTGCCATAGTTCTGGAGTCTGGAAGTTTAAGATCAAAGTGTCCACAGAGTTGGTTGGTTTCTTCTCAGGCCTCTCTCTTTGGCTTGTAGTTAGTCATCTTCTCCCTGTGTCTTCACAATGTCTTTCCTCTGTGTGTGTCCATGTCCGACATCCTCTGACTGGTGTATTCAGATTGGGTTAAGGCCCACCCTAATGACCCATTTAATTTAATTACCTCTTTAAAGATCCTGTCTCCAAATACAGTCATATCCTGAGGTACTTGGGGTTGGGACTTCAATACAAGAATTGAGGATGAGGAAAAGGGCCACAATTCAGCCCATAACAGGAGAGTGCCCAGTCAGTAACCCCTCCTGGCAGAATAATGACAGAAGAAGATAGTGGGATGGACAAAACAGATAACCCCCTAGGTCCCCATTTCACAGATCTGATGAATGACTGCCCATCTGCCTTCACTGACATCCAAACTGTTGGATCAGTCTTTATTCAGAGCTTAGTTAAACCGAAGGCAAGTGTATTCTCCCTTCCAGGTTAATTATCCTTCTTCAACCAACAGCGTTTTTGCCTGTTTTGTGCAGCAAAGTTCTGTCAAGTTCTAGGTACTAAACTGCCAGATCTATGCTGGGAGGTCTCTACAGTAAGAGTGCTATGGATTGAATTATGTCTCCCCAAAAGTAATATGTGGAAGCCCTAATCCCCATTGGTATTTGGAGATGGGGACTCTAGAAAATCACTAGGTTTAGATCAGGTCATGACGGTGGGCCCCTCATGAGGGGATCAGCACCCTTATAAGAAGAGATACCAGCCAGGCTGCTCTTGCTCTCTCTCTGCCATGTGAGCAGCCAGTGAGAAAGTGGCTGTCTGCAAGCCAGGAAGAGTCCTCACTAGAAGCTGGCGCATGCTGGCACCCTGATTTTTAACTCCTAGCCTCCAGAACTGTGAAAAAAATGAATTCCTGTCATTTCTGTCACCCTGTCTGTGGTTTTTGGTGATGGCCACCTAAGCAGACTAAGACAGGTGGGAGGAGCTATCACACCAGCCCCGTGCCCCTCCCTGCCTGAGTCTCCCTAGCTGTTCCCACCCTGACCTCTTTGTCTTCCTGTCTTCCTGCTTCTTCCTGTCCAGATCTTTCCCATTTGGTTTGTTTACTATGGCTGCTGTAACAAATTACCACAAATTTGGTAGCTTAAAATGACAGAAATTTATTCTCTGAAGGTTCTGGAGGCCAGATGTCTGAAATCAAGGTGCTGTCAGGGCCACGCTCTCTCCAGAGGTTCTAAAAGAGACTCCTTCCTGCCTCTTCCAGTTTCTAGTGGCTCCTTGGCTGTGACAGCATCACCCCAGTCACTGCCTCCTTTGTCACATGACCATCTTGTGTCTCTCTGTCTCAGATCTCCCCACCTTTCTCTTACAAGGACACCTACAAGTCATTGGATTTTGGCCCACCCTAAATCCAGGATGATCTCATCTAGAGATCTTTCAGGTAATTACACTGGCAAAGACTCTCTTTCCAAATAAAGTCACATTCACAGGTTCCCTAGGTTAGGACTTGGGCATATCTTTGGTGGGGGGGGGGGCACTTTTTTGCTCACTGTGCCCACATTCCTCCCCACCATAGCTCATCTACCCACCCATATCCATGCTGTCCTCCTTGCTGTCCCAGGCCTTGATCACAGAACCTTGGGCTGGATCAGAGCCACACACCACTGGATTAGACATGGCATCTTGTCCCCACACCAGGACCCTCAATACCTAGAGAACACACATTTTTCAGCCTCCAAGTGGGAACAGGGGAACAGTCTTATAAAAAGAGCCTCTTTACTGGGAAAGAAATAGTTTACACATTAATATGAGTGTGTTTATTCAGAGAATATTTACGCAACTGGCAATGTCACAATTCCATAGGCAAGTCCTAACAGCCAATTGTATCTTGTTAGGGATTTGTTGATTTTGGGTGGCCCAGATTCCATTGTCACCTACGATATGATCGATGTGGGCCAAGTTCCATATGCCTTTGGCTGTATTCAGAGCATGAGGAAGAGGGGGAAAGTTAAATAGCCCCCTACATGGCATTTGAAGGCTTTATTCATACGCCCCAGCACTACTTTCCCCACTGAATAAAACATTCTGTACCCAAAAGTGAGCCAGTCCCCAGCTGGTACCATTCCCAATGTCCTGCCAGCTTCTTGGCAGCCTCTCAGCACCGAATCCTCAGGGTCCGCCAAGGATCCAGCTCCAGGATTCAAACTCTGCCCCATAGCCAAGGGGATGTCTGTTCCTGCAGTGCATTGTCAATGAGTCCTTGATCACTGTCTTCACTAGCAGAATCCCAGGAGGCAGCCTGTGAATTACAACGTCCTCAGCCTGGGGGAAGAAGCAGGCACAGCTCGCCCAAGTTACTCAGCCGAGAACTGGCCTCAGACTAGAAAGGCCACTCTCAGTCCCAACACCACCACTTATAGAAAAGGCAAGAACTGCCTTTTCTATAAACACCTGAGGGTGGGCTATCAAGTCCTCCCACCTCCCAATGAATGCTACTTTTCCTCCATTGTAGCCACAGAACACGTTTTTGAAGCTAAAAAGAACAATGGCTATTCTTTCAGATAGACACCAGAATGTTTTGTTGTGGGACTTTTCCCTCATACAGTATCATTTTAAATTTGGGAGCTTTAACAAAGGCTTAGGTTACCGTTTAACTCCTTCAGAAAAGTCTGGCATATCCAGAGTTACCTAGACCTGAGAGCAGTGTCTAATACTCTGGAAACTGGCAGAAGAAGTTAAGAAGTGAATGGATTCTGCATTGAAAATGGGGGCTCTTGGGGCATCCAGGTGGCTCAGTCAGTTAAGTATCCAACTTCAGCTCAGGTCATGATCTGGAGGTTTGTGAGTTCAAGCCCCACGCAGGGCTCTGTGCTGACAGCTCCAAACCTGGAGTCTGCTTCAGATTCTGGGGCTCCCTCTCTCTCTGCCCCTCCCTCATTTGCACTGTCTCTCAAAAATAAACATTAAAACATTTTTTAATAAATTTTTTTTAAATTTTTTAATTTAAAAAAAAAAAAGGAAGCGATGCCCACCCCACACCTCCCAGGACTCCAAATAAGAAGTGAGGCTGTTTCACTGGAAATGTGGTGGGCAGGTAGGAGACAATGGAATTGTCCCAAATTCAGATGAGAGATACACAGGTGGGTCAGTTAATGACTTCAGGTGTTATGGAAATTTATGCAAATATGATGAATTGCACACACACATTCCTCTCCACTCCCTCCCCAAATCCCATTAAAGTGACAGAATAAAAGATAAAAAAGACACTGATCCACAAAGGCAAAGAGAACAGGAATGGAGTCAGAGCAGAGTAAGGTCAAAAAGCAGCAGTCATATCTACTAGTGAATAACTGAGCAGACCAAAGGAGGCAGAAAGCCAATGCTGGGCCAGAGGCTGTGGGTGGGTTCATGCCCAGAGGAAGTCTCAGGAAGCAGAAGCATCAGGTGTTTCTCATGGGGAGGGTCCTGGTAGGTGGGCTGAGAGTGAAGTCACAGTCAGTGACTTACTAACCCCACAGGCTGTGGGACCACCTCTCCCTCATCCAGAAGGGGAGTCACTCTTTAGAGATGATAAAGCAGAGTCCAGGCCCAGGAACCTAGGTCCACGTGTAAATAGCAGGTAAGGTCAAAGTTAAGCCCCTTTCCTCACTTGGCTCTGCACTCTAAAAGTCAGGCTTGGACCTTCCACTCCACCCCATCCCACACCAGAAAATTAAAAAGTCCCTCTCTGGGGAAACTGACTCCAGATACTTGACTACCAATAATGACATTTGAGGGTTTCTAGCAAAACAGCCAATTTACCCTTTGGGAAATTCCAACAAAACAAAAACCCTTGCATACAATACAGAGTTTCCTGTGTTGTTGTCGTAGTCACTCTTAAATATGTAACAAATTGAGGAAAGTCTTTGTGAACAAAGAAAAAAGAACCAAAAGAAAAAAAGAGAGACATTGCAGAGATGAAGATATGTTTTTAAAATCTGTAATTCAGTTTTTAAGTGAAGAAAAAAAGGAGATATTGCATCCATAAAACAAGATCAAGGTGCCACGTGAATTTTTAAAACTTCATTGTGAAAGTTGAAAGACAGAATTGAAGAAATACATTTTTCAAGTGGAAGACATATAAACAAAAGATTGGAAAATAAGAGAGAAAATACAAAAAAAAAAATTAGATAATTAGTCCACCAAATGTGAGCATTAGATTTTCTTCACTCTGAATTAGGAAAATTATCAGAAAAATAAAATAATTTCCCAGAACCAAAGGACATAAGCCTCCTGACTGAAAAATCCTACCAACTATGTGGCACAAAAAATTAAACAGAAAGCAAACAAAACACATCAGAGCAGACAGCCTCAAAATTTCAGAACATTTGAGAAAGTGAGAAGATTCCACTAAGTTCTCGAGAGAAAAACAGGGCACCCACAAAAGATCAGGAATCAGAATGGTGTTAGACTTTTCAGAAGCAAGACTGAAGCCAGCAGAGTAATGCCTTCAAAATGATTTCCAACCTCAAATTTTACCACCCCCACCCAAGTCATCCATCAAAAAGTGAAAGTAAAAAATAAACACATTTTCATTTACAGACATGCAAGCCTCAAAATACAAAACAAAATAAAAACGTGAAGCTCTTGGAGGGTGTGATTCACCATAGCAAAGAAAGACACCAAGAATGAGGAAAATATGGAATCCAAGAAACAAACATTCCAACGCAAATTAGAATTCCTAGGGTAAAGGATGAGATTGCTGGGTTGTTGACAGTGGCTCTACAGCTGGCCTAAGAAAGAACCAGTTCATAAACGGAAGTGGAAAGAGGAACACTCTGGGGGAAAAATAAGTCTATGGGGAAAAGACTGAGTAAAATAACTTATAGATGAGGAATAGAAATCTCTAGAAGGATAATCACCAAGAAAAATATGAATCACATAGGTTACCCGATGCATTAGAATATTTTGAGAAATGTATACCCTGGCAAAGAATTTGCGGATGAATAAATGATAGGTGCATTAAAAAATTAGGAAATGAAAATATGGGGCAATTACTAATTGCCAGGGAGACAAAACGGTGACTATGAAAGGAAATAATCATAGTACACTACACAGCTCAGCTGTTTATATAATAATCATGATATTTGCAAAAGCATAATTTTGGTTTAATCAAAAATCATAGAAATAAACTGTATTGGGAGCATGTGGGGAGGCATGTATGAAAGGAGCCAAACTTTACATTCCATAGTTAGAAGTTAATAGATGATATTGGCTGTGCATTGAATGTTCGTTTCCCTACAGAGATCATATGTTGAAACCTTACCCCACAATGTGATGGTATTAGGAGATGAGGCCTTTGGGAGGTGGTTAGGATTAGATGAGGTCATAAGGATGGAGCCCTCATACATGGGATTAGTGCCCTCATAAAAGTCACAAGTGAGCTTGCTTCCTCTGCTCCCCACCACAGAAAGACGCAACAAGAAGTCAGCAGTCTGCAACACAGAAAAGGACCATCACCGGACACCAACCATACTGGCACCCTGATCTCAAACTTCCAGCCTCCAGAACTGGGAGAAATAAATTTCTGTTGTTTATAAACTACCCAGTCTATGGCACTTTGTTATAGCAGTTCAAATAGACGAGGACATATAAAAAACTAAAATCAAAGAATAGCAATGCAAGCTCATTATTTTACAACCTGGAGATGAACATCAGAAGAAAGATCTGGAAGAGTTAAAATGTTTGCAAAAGGAGTGGAAAAGGGGGATGGGTGAGGTGGGATGTGCAAAGACTCCTTTGGTTTTTGTTGTTACTATTGTCACAAAACTTGATTCACTTCTTTAAAATTTTTTTAATGTTTTCATTTATTTTTGAGAGACAGAGTGCGAGCAGGGGAGGGGCAGAAAGAGAGGGAAACACAGAATCTGAAGCAAGCTCCAGGCTCTGGGCTGCCAGCACAGAGCCTGACTCAGGTGAACCCTTGAACCTGGAGATCATGTCCCGAGTGGAAGCCGGATGCTTAGCTGACTGAGCCACCCAGGTGCCTCAAAACTGTTTCACTTCTTAAACTATGTATATTGACAAAAATGAAGATTAAATGTAAGATGTTCATTGAAGGTCTGTGACTTTTACACTTAGAAAAAAATTCTGTTAGTATAAAAAACTCCTTGCTAAGTACTTGTTCAATCATAGCAAGTTTTAGGCTTCAGAAAAATGATTTATAACGCACTGCTCTTTAGAAAAAAAATTTATAGACATTACGTTTCGCTGAAAAAACCATTACAGAGTGTCATTGCAGTGGGGACTGCGGGTATGGAGGTGATAAAGCTCTGTCTTCACACTTGAAGGAAGACCTCTCCGTCAGGTGGAAGTCCCGCCCTGTGGTGCCTGCAGTGCATTGTGGGAGAAGAGGCACGACATTCCCAGGCAGCCATGTTGCTTCAGCACGTCGTGTGTTTCTTGAGCCAATGCACGTTGCTGAGGCTACCCTAGTGAGAGAGACACTTCTGTTGTCTGCTTTCTTTTTGGTTTATACGAACATTTTTCATGCTTCTATGATCAAAGAAGTGCAATAAAAAAAAACTATGTCTATCAACGCTGAGTTAACCTCTGATGGTGTCACTTGCCCCTCCAAATTTTTAGTATTAAAAATTCAGTAAACTAAATATGATCAAATACTGAGAGAACTGTTAGAGAGGAGACTGCAGTCTGGAGGTCAGAATAAAGGATTATATTATGACCGAAAAATTTCTTACAACCACAGCTGCTAACGCAGTGTCTAATATATTCAACACATTCAGTCAAAATCCCAACTCCTGATGTCAAAGAGAAAACAAATGACAAAGGTCATCTGTAGTATCATCTGCTCAGCATGCCTACCATTCTTCCTCTGGTCACAGCACTCCCAGACTTCCTTTAGGAAACTGCTCCCTCCTCTCAAGCCCTGGGAAGGTTTGGGTGAGTCTCCAGTCATGGCACCCTGCCACAGGGCATTGGCCCATGCTCCAGCCTGGGCTTAAAGGAGGCCATATCAACCCACACTGTCCTCTCTCGAATCTGAGGCGGTGGGATAGCCCATGCTCTTCATTTGAAACACAAGCTGCACAGATGTGACATCAAAGCTGCCTCCTACATGTGCCCTCCAGGAGGAAGAGCCTTGGAGAATAACATTAACAACTGTGGCCTGTTGAGCTCTTGTAATAGACCAGACCCAGTTCTAAAGATTTCCTAGGTACTAATTTATTTAATCATTAGAGCAACCATATGAGGCAAGTTCTAATATGATCCCCATTTTACAGATGCAGAAACGGAGGCAGAAATAACATTAAGTAACCAGCCCTAGAGCTGGTTAAGTCTGACATCCAGACTTAGGGTTATGTGAGATACTAAGTTTCCTCATTAAGTCATTTGTATTGGAATTTTCTATCACTTGAAGCCAAAAGCGTCCTATGTGATACTCCTGGGCATCTTGCCCCTGACACTATATGACAAATATAACTTGCATGTGTGGCTTCACAACGACTCCTGGAGACTCAGTTTCCTCCTCTGAAAATGGGCTAACAGTGCTTATTATTAGATAACTTCATAAGAGGAAGAGTTGTGTAGAGCAGCTGAAACAGGGCAGACAATACAGAGCAGATTGTGTTACATGCACTAATACGCTGTCCTTCCAGGTTAGTGTAGGGCCGTGTGAGCTTAACAAAGACGCACAATGTGTTAAGCCTGAAGAAAGTTAGTGCTTACAGTCATCTCTGTGATGAGACGGGGACAAGAGGATTGAGGGACCCCTGCTGGTGCTCAGATCTTTGTATCACACAGGGGAGCACCTCTTGAAATGATCCGTACCAAGGGCAAGAGAATATTCAAATTTATGCCTGCAGAATTATTCAATTAGGAATTTGAAGTCTGTCGTGAAGCTTGTGCACACAGCAGGGCTCTGTGCAGTTAGAACCCAAGTTAGAAAGGCCTACAAAGTTGCTAATCACAGTCCAGTCCCAGGTGAAAATGCCTTGCAGGCACAGTATCCAATATAATCAGCAAATGTTACAAAGGAACCACATCTGGCTCCTTTGTATTTATCTCATCAAACAGGCCCATATTTGAAATAGGAAATACAAACCAAGCTTCCAAGCTTCCAACTCAACCTCAGAGGGTCCCCTAATTTCTGACTAAGGCACATTCATTAGAGGCTGGAGAAATGTCACTACTGCTTACATCAGCCGCCTCTTAGCCCATTATGTTCGTCTCTGCTTTGAAGCTATTCCAAAAACATAACGAACTTTAACTTTTAAATGGAGTATTTTTGTCTCTTACAACTTTACAAGCTGTACAGAAGTTCTAGAGTTTACTGAATCACTTCTCCTTTGGAGACCCCAACCAAAGACAGAGTTGATCTCAGTGTGGGCTGTCAATCACACCCCCCACCCCCACCCCCCAGCAGTGGACCAGGACCCACCAGGACCCAGATGGCTGGAGTGCCCCTGGCCAAAGCAGCAGGTGAGCACCTGAGGCTGTTTCTCTAGGGCTCTTTTAGAGAGCTGAAGTTAAACACCAGTAACTCTGAAATGCATTTTGTTAGGCTTGCATGGCATTTTCAAAAGCAGAAACTTTTACAAGAAAAATCCAGATTTCTGGCTTTTCTTAAAAACTGGAAGATCTGGTGACCCTTGGCCACATCCCTGGAGTGGCTATGGCTGGTCATGGTTTGTCACAGTGCCCAGCACATGGCCCTTGTCATACATTTATATTTCCTGCCTGTCCCTGCTTCATGCTCTGTAGAGCTGCTGTAAGAGACTGCCCTCACTCTTTTGCCCCTGGGCAAAAAGGCTTCTGCATGAAGGAAGGAAGCCTGTGCCTGGTAGGGGAGAATGGGCCAATTTCAGAGGGTGGCAGATCCAAGAAGCAGAGAGAATGCGCCTAAGGACACTGGAAGCAAGACTGAGTAGCACACAGAGCCTCAGCCATTTCAGCCATTCCAGCCATTCATGGTCAAATGCGGGCTCCTGCTCCTCAACCTGTCCATCTGCAAAATGGGATGGGGATAGGGCTTGTTGCATGGTTTGAGGGTTCAAAGCTTGGGCTGGTGCCATCTGTGCTCAGTGCTCCGGACATATCTGTTTTCACCTGCTACCACCGGGATGCCTGAGTCCATCTGGACTTCCCAGCTGCAGAAGCCCAGAAATTTCCTTTGCTGCTTAGGCCTGCATGGGGACTTCCATCATTCACAAGTTTAATGGCCATTAATACTATCAGAAAACTTTGTTCCCAAAGAATGTTTGGGGCTTCTCAGGTAGAGAGACAACTCGTAATCACTCCACTGCCAAGACCCCAAAAGGCTCTGGCTTCACAGATAGGAGTAGGAACAATTCCTTCAGTCTCTGTTCCACCTTTTCCCAGGAGCGCCTGACATATTATTCATGAGATTTTAATGTGGAATAAAAAACAGGGGCAATGTGCAAATGCTCTATTTTGTTCTTAGAGTGACCTGTGAAAGGAAGGTGCTGGAACAATGCAGTACAGGAATACTTCCCCGGAGCTGGGAGGCCACATGTTCCCAGGGGCAACCTGTTTTCTGTTTCAGACACCGCTGGCTATCTCAGGGCCCCAACTTGGGAGAAGTCCTAATGGTGTTTGGGGGTTTCTGGTGTTTGGGAGACTGGAGGTTGTGAGGGAGTGTGTGTGTATGTGAGTTGAGAGCCAAAGTACTCAATGGGTGCATTTGCAACTTTTCAAAGGAAGGAAAGACAGCCCGTAAAAGGAACCGGTGCTTTTTCTGGGGCTGTTTACAGAGAAGTAACCCCTGTGTCATTTTCCCTAGCAGGGAGGTCCTTCCCTTGATTGCTAATCGTCTGTGTACTTTAACCATGTGTGGCGTAAGCCGTGGTCGAGGCCCTGAGCAGCAAGGTCCCTCCACCCGCAGCTTTCTTTTAACTGCACAGAACACAGCAGGCTGTGCCGGCCGGGCCACCCAGGGAGCAGGCACCGCAGAGTTCTTCTGCGGGAGACCTCCCTGCATTCTCCACTCTGCCCCTGACCACCAGGACGGCTGAGCAGCCCTCCCTGACCTCCCACTCAGGACACCTTCTCGTGCCTTCCACCCAGGTCAGCAGCACAGCCATAGTGCCTGTCCTGCTGAGTTTTCTTAGAGCCAGCCAGCAAACGGCTCTCTCTTGAAGCCTCATGAATAATAGCCCAGGAGGGGAAGTGGGCCGAGGAACAGAGAATGTGGCCTCCAGCCTCACTGCCTCCACACTGTACCAGCAAGGGCAGCTGTGGTACCTTCAAGAAAGGGGTGTTTGGGGGGTGCCTGGGTGGCTCGGTTGAGCATCCGACTCTGGCTCAGGTCATAATCTCATGGTCTGTGAGTTGGAGCCCCGCGTTGGGCTCTGTGCTAACAGCTCAGAGCCTGGAGTCTGCTTCAGATTCTGTGTCTCCCTCTCTCTCTGCCCCTCCCCCGCTCACACTCAGTCTCTCTCAAAAATAATTTTTTTTTTTTTTAAAAAAAGAAAGGGGTGTTTGGGAGCCTCCCATGGAACCTTTGATGGATCAGAGAGCTTGGATTGACTGGAGGCCTGTGTGGCTGGCTGCACTGAGGGGTGGAAGAAAGAAAGAAGGAAGGGGAGGCCAGGGCCAGATCACAGCGCTCTTGCTCTAAGGGCTGTGCTGTGAGCACAGGATTGATGGCAGATTAAATTTACATCTCTCAAAGATCACTCCGGTTTCAGTATGGAGGCTGGCCATAGGACGAGCAAGGACAGAAGCCAGGAGACAGGGCCAGGACCTCTCACAGTCCTCCAGGGAGAGAAGAGGGGCATAAAAGAGGGTGGCATCCATCCGGGCATGATCCAAGGGCTGGCCAAAGCCACTGCCTTCTTGGGGCTTATGTTCTAGAGGAACTGATAGATAATAAATCAATACATAATACAACAAAGTTTCCAGTTGTGGTAAATTCTGTGAATAAAACTAAGCAGAGTGAGGCGTGTTACAGTAGGAATGAGGAAGCTTGTGAACACACAGATCCTGGGGCCCCAACTGACTGAATCAGCACACCTAGGGATAGAGCCCAGAGATATGTTTGTTCAACAAGTGTCCCAGCTGAGTCTGCTCATCAGACGAGCTCAGGAAATAGACACATGAGGGGCCTGGTTTGTGGCATCAGACACTAGAGCTTTAGCGCTGCTCCTGTCACTTTTCTGATGGCCTTGGGCCCTCTACTTAACCCTCCCAAGCCTCATCTTCCTCACCTGTTAAATGGGAATCCAAACAGTGCTAGCCTGACAGGGTTGTTTTAAAGATCAATGGTAAAATGCACATAAACCACTTTGCAGGGTGCCTGGCCCAGAGTGTGGGGTATAAAAGCCCCTAGAGAAGAGGCTCTCGGTAGCATGATTTGTAACACTTGGTTACGTTTTATCAGGTCAATGAATCTATATTAACCTCCACTATTTATATTTTACATTTTGGAAATTAAGCTCCTTTACCCTTGCCCCTCAAGTGAAACTAGGTCCAACTGGTCCCACCTCAAACCATGTGTCCTATCCCCATGGCCTGCACTCTGGCCAAGCCGTCTTCCCTACTGCAACAGCCTCCCACCAAGGCCCTCTGTTAGCACCTCCAAACCACCTGTTCTCCAGCCTCAGCCCTGCTGCTGTTGTAATCAGATGGGAGCACTCTCTCACTTAGCTTAACAGCGTTCTACTCTCCAAACAGAACAACATCATTACCATAGTTCACCCAGTCTCACCCTAATCTGGCTCCAGCTCCACACTCTGGCCTTGCCATGGAAACCCTACGTCAGGAATTCTCACTCACAACTTAAATTTATGACTTAATCTGGAAGCCTTTGGTCCCCCTCTGATATGCTTCTGTAGCATAACACTCAGCAGACTTGCAATCAGTTGTTTAATGTCAGTTTTCCCTGTAAAATAGTAAGTGCTGTGGGAGCAAGGGTACGGTCTGTCTTCCTAGAGACACGGATCGTATCAGGATTAAGAACACCAGTTCATGAAACAACTTCCTAGTTTCAAATCAACTCCACCAAATTATTTGGACTTTCTGGGCTTCAGCCTCCAAAGCTGCCGACCTATGGGGCTATTTTATCATTAAATTAGATAATACGTGAGAACTGCATAGAACACTGTTTGATAGACCGCAGACATTTACTAAATTTTAACTGCTATTATATTTACTCACTCTAGACCTGTATTTAGACATTATATACTCAATAAATATTTGTTGAATGAAGAATATTCTTTATCCTACTTAGTATTGTGGCTTGCACATGCCCAATAGCTACCATTTAGTGATGCTTCTATCCCATAGCTCGGCAGAGTCCTGGGTAGATAACTCATGTATTTTGTGCAGGATCAAGAATGGAGTTCCTGTAGGATGATTTGGAGAAGAGATCCTGATTCCACGAATGTGTCACCAGCCAGAATTTTCTGGGTAGGCGATGATTTTGGAGTAACTTCTACACAGAATACTTTGAAAACACTTTGGCTTCCAAGTTCTGAAATGCAATTAAAATAATGGAAATGTTCCTAATTCCTCTAATTCCTTCCCTTTTCCCTAGGGATTGCTGCCTGATGGTTGAGGTCTAATTTTTAGTGTATAGAAAGCTATACAATATAGTGACTTGGGTCCAATAAATACCTTTAAGTGGCTAAAAACTCCATGCTCTGCATCATGAGGAGTTTCTTACCTTCACCAACACTGCCTTAAGGCAGAGTCTTTGAAAACCACCTGTGTGCTAGAAAAATATCAGGGGTATCCTACAGGCAAACTCTGCAGAGCTCACAACCACCACTCGGTGCATTTGATGTGGGATTTGGAAATAGGATGAACTTCTGGACCCCACCCCAGCAGGCAGTTTCCTTCTAATCATTAAGGTTTGTGGCAACGGTAAAGAGGTTACCTGTGTCATTAATTACCAGACTTCCCTATGTGTGGCCTATCCTAAAAGATGTACCTGGAGAAGTGAGAACAGACATGCACCAGCCACATGCTCAAAGAGTAATCGATCTATAGTATCAAGCTGCATCTATAGATTTGGGGAGGGAGGGAGACTATTTCCTTCACATTTCCTAGGTGGGGGTTAGGGGGCATAGAGGGGTGGGCTGTAGTTCCCACATGCAATCGAGTTTTGACATTTAAAAAAGTGGGTTATAATCATCTACAAATCACTTTTCTTCTAAAAAGACCAAAATGGTGTAGGGCACCATTCTAGTACTTAACTTCTCACATTTTGTCCCCATACTTTGGCCTTCTTAAGTGTCTTTCCTCAAATGAGCCACACCTATCTGGAACAAACCCTATCACACAATCATTTAAACCAGGGCTTCTTAATCTTGAATAAGCATAAACATCCCCTGGGGATCATGTTAAAATGCAGATTATGACTCAGGAGGACTGAAGTGGGGCCCAAGATTCTGCATTTCAAACAAACTCCCCAGTGATATTAATGCTGTTGGTCCATAGGCAACATGTGGGGGTTGGGTGGCGAGGGTTAGCTAGCTAGCTGCCTGCAGGGTTGCAGGGTCAGTGGGGGGCCCCGGAGAGGCAACAAACTCCTTGAAACAGTGTTCATTCCAGTTATAAAACATTTCCCCATTTCCTATCTCCCAGTCCCCACACCAGTTTATTCACCCTCTGTGGGGTCAGGCACCTTCATCCCAACCAGGACTGGTAAAAATATGTTCATGTCGTGCTCGGAATTAATCCGGTCTCCATGCTCTATTGTCTATCTCTGGAGATGGAAATGACGTTGCCTCCTTTATTAGCTTTCCATGGTCTGCCGGGACTGTTCTGTTGTTGATTTTTACAGAGAAAATAAGCAAACAACTGGGAGAAAGGGAGCTGGTTAACACGGATAATTCTGCTGTTCTGTTAACTTTAAAACTGTAATGGAATTTTTGCTTTAGCCTAAAATATCTGCCGACCTTATTCTCCAACGTCAGCATTTTGAGCAGACCCTCTGCCATGCAATCCCCACATTTGGTTCTGACAGAGTCTTGTTAGTCTTTTAACGTGTGGAATTGTAGGCCAAGATGTTTGTGTTTATGTCCCAAGCCCAGAATAAATAAATAGCTACATGGTATTGAAATCACCTGTCAAAATATCCTCTGCTGTTCCGAGGCACAAAGAAAAGTCTCTCAGTGTGATTGGCTGACTTGCTGGAAGAATTCAAAGGCTGTTTATCTCATTTGGTAAAAAAAAAGAAAAAAAAAAGACCTATAATTGCTACATTTTGACCCTAAGGCAGGCAATTACTTCACAAAAGCTCTCCCCAGGAAACCAGACATTAGCCTGGCTAATTAGGCTGACCTCACTGCAAACGGCTCTTATCGCAGTGCACATGGCGGCCTGGACACTGAGACCAGGCCGGCTGCTGGGCTTCGCCAGAGACAGGTCCTGCCAGTCAGAGGAGACCGGGGGTGGCACTGCACTGTGTGTTGTGTTTTGTTTTTTACTACTTACTTTTATGTGCTCCTTGAAGCCCAATCCCTCTCCCAGAGACGAGCTCTCATCAAAAAGAAGTGGCTCCCAGACAAACTGATCTTTATTGCATGAGGAGGAGGAAGCTGGAAAAAAGAAAGGAAAGCAACTGAGGTCGTAAATTCTTTCCAACATAGGAAATCAGTCTTTGCCCTTTAGGAAAATGGTTTGTTGTGTCAGCCCATTAGGCACATTGCCTAGCCCCCTTTCGTCCTTGCACAATTTGGGGGTTGACTTCTGTTTGGGTTCTGTGAGGCTGACTAAATTTTTTTAATGTTCCAAGCATGTAGAATACTCTCCTGCTCAAAAATCAGACATCTCCCCAAGGAGTGCTGGGGGGGGGGGGTGGGTTAAAAAATCATCCAGCCCCTTCCACACATGAAGAAGTGCATCGGAAGATGTGGTTCTGGCCCGGCAGCTCTCAGCTGCACCTGGCTGGGCAAAATGCTCTCCCTTGGCCTTGAACTCCAGGACACTCTAGCAATTGAAACAAGGGTCTGCACACTGGGAGGTGTTCAAGGGTGGAAGGGGAATTGGCGATTCTCTTCCAGGGGTGCAGACTACAGGTGTTCAAGGGCAAATGCAGAACAGGATGCCTTGGAAGATGAAGGCATGGGTATTTGGTTTGGGCAAGTCTCAGAAAGCAGAGGGAAGCCTAAGTCAGCTTGGGTCAGCCTGGCCGATGGGTCAGAATGGCCAGGGTGAGTCATCCCTCTGAGCTCACACCCTAGTGGTGTTAGAGAAAAAAGAATCATTCTGACACTTGTTAAAACACAAAGAAGACTTTCTTCAGGACTGTGGTGACAGGTGTCATGACTGTGGAAGAGAGACGGGACTCCAGTTTGAATATAGCCAAGGCAGCTGGGGATTTATAGCCAAGGAGCAGAGTGAGGGGTCGGTGGGTAAAAAAGTACTAAGAGGAAACATCAAGATAGGGGGATTCTTGCTAAACCAACCTAACATTCTTGCTGAAGGAGGGCCAAGGAGATCAGATATGGAGGATGAGGGATGAGGAATATGATCAGATATGGAAGATGATCAGATATCGAGTGCAGTGGGGTTCTCTCTAACCTGACTTGGCAGGGTTCTTGCTGCAATGTCATGAGGCAGGCTGAAGACAGGGCCCAAGGTTGAGGCCTCATTAAGAAGAAGATTCAGAGGAGTCTAAAGTTTAGTCAAGAAGAGTCTTTGTCCATGGAAGGCTGAAAGGCAAAAGTTGTGGAAGCACCTGGACCTTTTGCCTAGTGGTTTGAAAACAAGGACCAGAAAGGGAACGAAGCAGCCCTGAGCCAGAAGGTGGGTGTTCTTTGGTGTGCACGTGGCTCGTCTGGTGCTGCTGGCTTCTGGATGGCTAAGTGGCTCCAGCTGCCTGGCCACATGAGAACCAGGTGGAGAGCATTCCAGGAGGGTCCCGAGGCAGAATCTCCCTGGCTTCCTACAGATGAAAGAGTCAAGATGTTTTGTGACTACACTCTGAGCAACCAGCGGCATTCGGTGCTGGCTGGCAGTCAGAAGATCTGATGTTTACTCACCTCCACCTCGTGTGGCACTTTGGGATTTCCAGAGGAAAGTGTCCAGAGATGTATGGAAAAGCTGAGAGTGAGATTATGTATTCATTCTTACTTGAAGGCATCTGGGAGGGATAAATAATTACACAATGGTGATGCCAGCATTTCAGAAGCACATTACCTAATCCCATTCCAGTTAGATGGTTTGGCTTTCATCAGTCCCTGATCTCTCTCTCTACTTAGGGTAAGATGACTGAGTCGAGTAGGGCCTATGGGTATGGGTATGTGCCTGTGTGTCAGAGAGAGAATTTTTAAAAGGTAAAACCATGGCTCTCATAGAAATATCAAATGTGGGAGCCTGGGTGGCTCAGTCAGTTAAGCATCCGACTTCAGCTCAGGTCATGATCTCACAGGCCACGAGTTCGAGCCCCGCGTCGGCTCTGTGCTGACAGCTCAGAGCCTGGAGCCTGCGTCAGATTCTGTGTCTCCCTCTCTCTGACCCTCCCCCGTCCATGCTCTTTCTCTGTCTCAAAAATAAATAAACATTCAAAAAAATTTAGAAATATCAAATGGACATATGCCAGTGATTTTATTTAACTTATTAATTAATGAGAGAGCAAGATGTTATTGCTGGCTCAAAGGGGAACCCAAGGGACAGACACATTCATAGGCCATTAAGAATACTGAAATGAATTTGCTTAGTAGATGCAGAAGTGACTGCTCCCACAGCAGGGGAGATAAATCAGTGGGGCCTCCACTACATGCAAAATTTATTTGCACTGATGTCAGTTATCCACAATTCACAAAGTTCTAAAAAGCTCACTGACAGTAAAAGGGGCAGACACCGTATAAAATCAAATAATCTGGAAAACTGGACATAAAATCAAATAGATCTGGAAGACATGCCAGACGACGCCTAGTTTCCCATTTAAGACACCCAGCTATCTTTTTGGTTCATTTCAAAACCTTTCATAATTTGTCCCTAATATATAAATGTACACACACACACACACACACATGGGTGTGTTTTTAATACCTCTATGTTCATGCAAATGTTGTTTACTTTTTAAAGTACTCTTCCTCCTTGCTCCCTGCCAGTCCAAATATGACTTGCCAGACCTGCCTTGACCTAATAAATCAGAATCCCAGGGAGACCCAAGACTCTGCCTTTTTACCAGCTGCCCCAGGTGAGTTTCTGATGCACACATACACATCAGAGTGGTGGTGGGCAGATGGTTCATGGGTTAAAATTGAAACTTGAATTGTGGACAGGATTTGGGAAAGAGAGCAGAAGGCATTCCGGGAAGTGGGCAGCTGTGGGGGAAAGGGTAAGAAGTAAGGCTAAATGCGGGAATGCCTGGGAAGGCAAGGATTCCTGCTTGAGTGAAGCATTGAGGAGGAAGGAAGAGTGGATTGGATGAGTGGGCAACGCAGAGGGTCACACTCAGTCCTGAGTTAATGCACATATTTTTCAGCAGGGAATTAATATAAGAAAAGCAGTGTTTCAGGAAGGCTCATGGGAGCATAGTATACAGCATAGGCTTTGTTTTCCAATGAGACAGAGGCATGTTTCCTGAATGTGCTGCTTCATTTCAGTCCGGGAAAGGAGGCGATGCATATTCAGAGAGCAAGAAGTAGTCAATTTCCCTAGGTATAATCACTGAGAGACTGAATATACAAGCAGGCAGTGGCCAGACCATATACAAAAATAGAACTCTGACCCACAGTCTGCATCAGCCACCCAGGAAACCAACCCATGATCTACAGTAACCAGCCCAGGAAACCAACCTGCTGTCGATAACGCTTTTACAGGAAGCCTGACCACTATCTCTAGCAGCTGTTCCAGGAAGTCAAACAATAACCTCTGTAACTACTGGCCCCAAATAGCCAGGACTTGGCTAATTATAGACAACCACCCTAGTTTTGTCCATGATTCCAGTTTAAGAACAACCAGAGAGAGCCAAAGGTGCACCCTAGACAATCATATAGGATGCCCCCCTTCCAATTATCCCTCCCCCAGCTTCCCGAGACCAAATAGCCTCTAATCAGTGCACACCTGAAGCCTTTCCTTCTCTCAGCAGAGAGAGATTTCCCACTCCTCTGCCTGCCTTGAGTCTCTGCCAAATGCAAGTGATGGTGACTGACTCCCTTCTAGAGCACGCTCCAAATAGCTTCTGCTTGTTCTCTTTGGGAGGTCTTTGTTTATTTCCACACCACAGTCCTCTACATCTCTGCTCTTCCAGCATGAAACCGTTTACGCCCACAGGCCTGCCAATTTGAACATGCAAGATTATTTTTCCCATGAATTCAATATGCTTCAGCCACAGGTGTAAATTTATCATTGACATTTATCATTTCTGCATACTTTGTATCTCACACATTATATCTCAATAAATAAAATACTTCCATCAGGCAGCTGTGGCAAGTAAAAAGAAAAACTAGGAACTTAGAAGTCATGCGTTCTAGTCTCAGCCCTGTACCATCTACGTGTTCTTAAGTCAATGTGTTCAACTCTCTGGGCATTCGTTTCCTGTTATGTGAGACACAGAAATTAGTAATAGATGATATCTCAAGCTTCTTGTAGTTTCAGCAACCCATGTATTTATAAATAGCTATATCTCTCATTACAGCATATTTTAATGCACTACTTTCAAAATTCAGAAAGTCCTTAAACACCTGAATTTTTAGGTGTTTCTGTCTTTCACAGACTAGGTCTTTACTCATTGAATTTTCTCACTTAAAAATTCTTTTCAGGGGTGCCTGGGTAGTTCAGTTGGTTAAACATCCAAGTCTTGATTTTGGTTCAGGTCATGATCTCATGGTCATGGGATAGAGCCTCTTGTCAGGCTCCATGTTCAGTGCAGACATGTTCAGTCCCTCCCCTGCTCAAGTTCGCTCTCTTTCAAAAATAAATAAATCAATAAATAAAAACAAAATTGTTTCCCAAATGTTTCAGAATTGTATGGGGAAATGGATAAGAACTTCTTTTCAATCGGTTTTAAAATTTTTATTAAGGGCCCACTCTGAAAACCACAGCACCGAATGATTTGGTAGTGAAAAGAGATTAACGATTTGGTTTGTGCCTTGAGGATCTTACACACTAATTGGAGGAATATGAAGTTTGACTTTATAAATCTACTTTAAAAAAACACAGATGTCAAAAAAAAGAAAAACGGGTGTGAACAAGAAGTGTAGCAGGTGAGCACAAGAGGCAGAGAAATCACCAAATGACTTAGTCATGGAGAAGGTGGAATTTGAGCTGGGTCTGGAAGGAGGTAGTATTTGAACAGGTGGAGAGGAAAAGGGGAGAATGGGGGTCTTTCCAGGAAGGACAAATGGTATTAATCAGGAACGAATAATTTGCATTCAGAATACCCCAAGTAGCCTCGTCAGACTGAGTTCTCTGAGACAGCAGAGGTAAATAGCACACAAATAGTACTTTAAGTCAAAATGCACAGGACTGCAAAGACCAAGGTGAAAGCTTTAACTCTTTTGAGTATTGCTTGGCACCATTTCGGTTCCTCCTAACTCAAATCTTATTATTATTTTAGTTGAAACTGTGGTAAAACAGGCTTCTTTTTAGGGATCGAAAGAAATAATATAGAAAACAAGGGAAAGAATTTGGCAATGTTTGCCTTTTATGTGTATGTGCGTCACCCTATTTACCTCTAGCAATGCTTTTTAAGATAAAATTGTGCTATCAGGGGCACCTGGTGGCTCAATCAGTTAAAGTCCTGCTCTTGATTTCAGCTCAGGTTGTGATCTCATGGTTCGTGGGTTCAAGCCCCACGAGCGAACAGTGCAAAACCTGCTTGGCATTCTCTCTCTGTCTGTGTCCCTTCTGCCTCTCTCTCTCTCTCAAAATAAAGAAACTTTAAAAAATTGTACTATCATATACACACCATACAATTTACCATTTTAGAGCACCTGGGTGGTTCAGTCGGTTGAGCATCCAGCTCTTGATTTTGGCTCAGGTCATGATCTCATGCTCGTGAGATTGAGCCCCGCCTAAGGCTCAGTGCTAAGGATGGATCCTGCTTCAGGTTCTCCCTCTCCCTATCTCTCTCTCTCTCCCTCTCCCTCTGCCCCTCCTCCACTCATACACACTCATGCTCTCTCAAAAAATAAAATAAAACAAAATAAAATAAAATTTGCCATTTAACCATTTTTAAATGTACAGTTCGGTGGTATTAAGTACATTCATTTATTTTTTATCATCCTAAGCTGAAACTTGATACCCATTAAACAATAATTCCTATTTCCTCCACCCAGGCCTCTGGTAACCACTGTTCCACTTTATGAGTGACTGCTCTAGGTACCTCATGTAAGTGGAATCATTCAATATTTGTCCTTGGTGTCATCTTATTAGCATAATATCTTCATGGTTTATTCATGTGATAACATGTATCAGAATTTCATTTGTTTTTTTTTTTTTTTTTAATTTTTTTTTCAACGTTTATTTTATTTTTGGGACAGAGAGAGACAGAGCATGAACGGGGGAGGGGCAGAGAGAGAGGGAGACACAGAATCGGAAACAGGCTCCAGGCTCTGAGCCATCAGCCCAGAGCCTGACGCGGGGCTCGAACTCACGGACCGCGAGATCATGACCTGGTTGAAGTCGGACGCTTAACCGACTGCGCCACCCAGGCGCCCCAATTTCATTTGTTTTTAAGGATGGATAAAATTTCATTGTATATATTGACCACATTTTGTTTATTCACTCACCCATTGAGGGACATTTGGGTTGATTCCATCTTTTGGCCATTGGGAATAATGCCACTATGAACACAGGTATACAAACACCTTTTCGGGTTCTTGCTTTCAGTTCTTTGGGGTATATCCCCACAAGTGAAACTGGTGGATCATATAATAATTCTATGTTTAACTTTTGAGACATTGCTATACCATTTTCCCTAGAGACTGCACTACTTTACATTCCTACCAGCAATGTACAAGTGTTCCAATTTCTTCACATCCTTATCAACTCCTGTTATTTCCTGTTTTGTTTTGTTTTCCTTAATAACCATCCTAATGGGTGTGGCATGGTATCTCATTGTGGTTTTTTATTTGCATTTCCCTCATGATTACTGATATTAAGCATCTTTTCATGGTTTTTGTTTTTGTCCATTTGTATATCTTTACAGAAATGTCTATTCAAGTCCTTCATCCATTTTTTTTAAAAAACTGGGTTGTGTGGGTTTTTGTAGTTGAGCTGTAGAAGTTCTTTATAGATTCTGGATATTAATCCCTATCAAATAGATGGTTTGTAAAGATTTTCTCCCATTCTGTGGGATGTCTTTTCACTCTGTGGATGATGTCCTTTGATGCACAAAAACTTCTAATTTTGATGGCCAATTTATGTTTCTTTTATTGCCTCTGGTTTTGGTGTCATATCCAAGAAATCATTGCAAAATCTAACATCATGAAGATTTCCTGGTTTTCTTCTAAGAGTTTTATATTTTTAACTCTGATATTTAGATCTTTGATCCATTTTGAGCTAATCTTTGCATATGGTTTAAGGTAAGGGTCCAACTTCATTCTTTTGCATCTGGATCTCCAATTTTCCCAGCACCGTTTGTTGGATAAACTGTCTTTTCCCCCATTGAATGATCTTTTCTCTCTCAGTGAAAATCATATGAACGTATATGGAAAGGTTTATTTTTGGGCTCTCTATTCTATACAATGTTTGCCTTTTAAGGTAATTCATTAAGAATATGATGCACCAAAATGGTGCCCTCTACTCCAAAAAAGAAAGAAATTTTTTTCCTGATAATTATAATCACCTTCTAGCATGAGAAAATGCATTCTTCAGTTACTTACTTTTCTTTTTAGATTTTTTTTTTACTTTTTATTTTTAAATAATTATACATTCACAGGAAGTTGCAAAAGTAATACTGAAGTCCCAGGCACCCTTCACCCAACTTCCCCCAACGGTACTTCTTACCTATCTATGGTGAAATATCAAAACCAAGAAATTGACATTAGTACAATCCCAGATCTTATTCATATTTCATTTGTTTTGCATGCATTCATGTGTATGTGTGTATGTTTATGTGTATGTGTGTGTAGTCCTCTGCATTTCTTATCACACATGTAGATTCGTGTAACCACCACCATAATCAAGACACAGAAGAACCCCACCACAAGGTTCCTTCATGCTTCCTCTTTATAGCCATATCCATCTCCCTCCCTTTTCTCCCCCCACCCTAACCCCTAGCAATCACTAAATCTCCTCTCCAGCTCTATGATTCTGTCATTGCAAAAATGTTACATAAATGGAATCATACACTATGAAATATTTTGAGATTGCCTTCTTTCTTTCAGCCTTATTCCCTTGAGATCCCTCCCAACTGTTGAATGTATCAATAGTGCATTTTTATTGCTGAGAAGAATTCCACAGTATAGATATTCCAGTGTGTTTCACTATCTGTCCATCAAAGGACATTTAGGTTGTTTACAATTTGAGGTTATTTCGAATAAAGCTAATATGTATATGCCGTATATGCTTTTGTGTGGACATAAATTTCAATTTCTCTAGGACAAATGCCCAGGAGTACTATGATTGGATCATACAGTATGTTTGGTTTTATAAGAAATTGCTAAATGATTTTCTAGAATGGCTATGCCACTTCACATTCACACCCAAAATGTCTGAGGAGATCCGGTTTTTTCTCTGCATCATCACTAGCATTTGTATTATGACTATTTTTATCTTAGCTATTCTAACACGTGTGTAGCGATATCTCATTGTGACTTTTCAGAAATGGTTTATAATTTGCTGCGTATCGGTTCAACTACTTTGCATTCCTGTTCTTCCTCTGAGTCCCACTTCTAGAAAACTCATGAGAGAAAACTCATTCCACATCCCCTTCCCTTTCCTCACTTCATTATTCCTCTTGGAACTAAAGGAATGTAGGAAGTGTCCCCATTTTCTCTTGGGTCTTATTGCCCTAACAAAGCCGCAGTTCCAGCCTTTCCTTTGCTTTCACCACTGGCCCTGCAATCGGCAGGGAAGGAAGGAAAGATGCAGCTGGCTAGAGGAGCCCATCCTTTGTGGATGTGGAGATTAGTTTTCTAGTCACAGCGCAGGTTGTTTTGCTTTCTGCTGCTTGGAGAGAGAGGGAAATGTAAATGTACTTGCTGTCATGTGAGCCTTCTGGACAGTGAAAACAGAGGCAGCTCTACTGCCTTTTTCCTAAATAATGTCAGCCAACCTCTTAAGAGAGCTCTTCAAAGATGATGTACACGTTTCAAAGATTTTTGAAGCTAGAAGGGGTCCTGGGCAAGACCCTCAATAAACATCATTTATGTGCCTACTGTGCCGGGCTCTACGAGGGGCACCGCGCTGGAGCCCTGCATATGAATTAGCTAGACTCTTCATCTCCTGTCAGCAGATATGACTGAAGCAGGTGACGTGTTGAAGCAGAGAGGAACGAGTGGCTGCTGGGAGTCAGAATAACCCCGCAGTTCACTACCAGGAATTGGGGAGCTCATTGATCAACTCACCCAATTCTTCTCAAGCCTGAATGAGGCTAAGAACCATGTGGGGGGCCTGCTAAAAATATAAATTCCTGGATCCCCCTCCAGATGGGCTGGATAAGAACCTCTGGAGGAAGAACCCAGGAAGCTGTGTTTTAAAACAAGCTGTCCATATGTGCTATGGACTAAACTGTGTGCACCCCTCACGAAATTCATTTGTTGAAGTCTTAAACCCTGATGTGATGGTATTCGGAGATGGGGCCTTTGGGAGGTAATTAAGTTTAGATGAGGTCATGAGGGTGGGGCCCTCATGATGGGATTAGTGCTGTTATGAAAAGAAACACCAGACACGTGCATACACAGATAAATGACCATGTGGGGACACAGCAAGAAAATGGCCATCTGCAAGCCATGAAGAGGGCCCTTACCAGGAAATGAATCAGCCAGCACCTTGATCTTGGACTTCCAGCCCTCAGAAGTATGAGAAAAATTCCTGTTGTTGAAGCTACTCAGTCTACAGTATTGTGTTATGGCAGCCTGAACAGCCTCATTCAATATGATTCTTAGAATTATGCTGATTGAGAACCATTGACCCAACCCAGCCGCCTCATTTGACAAGTGAGGAGACCTGAGCACAGTGAAATTAGAAACCTCATTTGGTGTCCCCATGCCTAGTGAATGGCTTGCTCATGATTGAGTCCAGGTTCTCTGACTTTTAGACCAGGGCCCATTCTGCAGCCTCTAAGATGACAAGTAAGTATGTGCATGTCAACTCTGGTTAATTGCTAGTGGCTACCAAAGGGACTGTGTCTGGAAGGGATCTGAGGACAACTCCAGGCTCGGGTGGTATGGATACCATGACTGGCAGAGGAGGACACATGGAGAATAAGAAGCATCATGGTTTGGGTGGGAACCCTGGACTTGGAATCCAGCTACTCTGTTGGATACAAAGGCTCTCCTCACTTGAGCTCACCAAGAACAGTACAACTTGAAGGTGTGGCCCATGACAGCAGCAGCAGCGGCACCTGGGAGCTTGTTAGAGATGTAAATTCTTGGGTCCTACCCAGAGTCACTGGACTGGGCTCCCTGGGAATGGGGCCCACAAGTCTGTCCTGATGCTTATACATGTTCCAGCTCGAGTAGTGCTATGCTAGAAAATAAGGACAACAGCACCAGTGTCTCTGGGTGGTGACTGTGAGAAGATGTCATAAACTAAAATATGCTCTACAAATGTGGACTCATGTCCCTCTCCCTGGCAGGGGTCTTATTCTGCGCATCGGTGGAGAAGTGCCTGGACTCCCCACCCACCTTGGGTCTCAGTATTTAGCAAGGCGCCTCTCATGTCCACTCCCCTGACTGCGTGTGGAACAAATGGAATCCCTCAGAGACCTCCTGAGAATGTCAGGATGTTTCTTCCAGCCCTCATCCCTCATAACCAATGAAAAAATGCCAGGGCTGTGTATTTTTAGTTCAGGACATCTGTATTTGCCAGCCCTGAGCCCGCCTCCTTATCACGTGGCCCACATTGTGCAACCACTACACTCCTTTATTACAAACCCTTCCATTTTCTGTTAAGTAATGTGTTTGGAACCCTGGGTGAATTAGAGACAGTAAGCATTTGATTGCTTACATTATTTTGGTTCAAACATGGCTCAAGGCCCAGGATTAATTTATTTATTTTTATATGGTACATTTCTATTTCACTTGGGGATTTGCCACCCCCATTCTCTCTTCCAGCTGCTCTCCCTTCGCCCATCCACTCCCCTTGCCACCCTTCTTTCCCAGTCTGACTCTCTTGTGGGGTGGAAAGTTTGTAAAAGATGCCCCATCAGCAGCCTCCAAGCCAGTGACTCTGTTCCCTGCCAGTGTGGTTTGCTCGCACGTTCGGCCGCCCACCCAGGGCCTCAGACCACCTACCAGCGGCTCAGCAAAGGCATGCCTTTCCCACGAGCTAGCCAGCCTTCTCCCTCTGGGTGCACATCTCGGCCTGTGGGTGCGGGTCTGAGCTTTCAAAGGGAGGACCCTTCTTCCAGGAGCCCCCAATCCTGGGTGAGAAGGTTGTGGCAGGTTTCTCACTCACCGTCGTCCAGGGGAGGGCAACCAGCAACACGGACATGACAGAATCAATATCCTGTTACAGGTCCCCTGAGCCAATCTGTCCCCTACCTACCCTTGCCCCCATTTGCAAAAACAGACTGCTCTGCATATGGGATGGAAACTGTGTCCTGGCAAAACACAAAAAGTAAATATTTAAAGGGAAAAAGGCACACACAAGGAAACAAGATGCCTTGCGTTTATGTTTCCATGGTCTGCTGCCAAGTACCTCCCAGCCTCTCCCGGCTCGTGTTCAGCGTGCCATATGGTTTGAGACCAGTGGATTAAACCCCTCCACGGTTGTGAAAAACATCAGTCCATTTGGTCTGGCCTTTCTCTGCCTGCATTTGTTGTTCATTTGCGAGTTTCTCACATCCTTCGGCCGACTGCTGTCAGTGTGTTTACAGGTTTTAGATTTCTGATGGAATCTAAAACACCACGCCACACAGAGCCTGCTGCAGACCATCTCCAGGAGGAAGGAACCTCCTGGCGCCCTCAAATGAACATTTGCAACAGAGCCCTGTGACACGTATGATCAAACCAAGCTCCCATTTTGATGTTTCAGTGATGAATACTTCCCCCCAAAACTCAAGCCAAAAAAAAGTGATTTTCTGTGTTATCCCCCACTTGGCCTCCTACTGTGATACTGGTGACCCAGAAGCTTGAAGTGTGAGGCCTTGCCAGGCATGGGGTGAAAAACTGGCCAGCATTGGAGGGAAAGGTACAAGACAGGAATGATGGGTAAACCAGGACCATCTAGAACAAAGTCTCACCCACTTCTCACTTGGGGTTGGAACTAGACCCCTAACTTCTCATGTTGACGGTATTATAGTAAGTTGTCATCAGAAATGAAATGAAAACATCCCGTACCAGGTCTCACACATCCTCACCCCAATCCGGAGGCTGAAAGCACTGCACGTGTGTGATGATCAGGCGAGACAAACAGATATGAGGAAATGCCTGTCCTACTCAGGAAGCCCAGAGTGTGCAGTTGGAGTGTGATTTGCACATCCAAATGGGACTTCCAAGCCTGGCGCTCATCACCTTTTCCCACTATCCCTCTTACTTTGCCTAGTGACTTCTACAGACAGAGCCATATGGAGAAAATTCCATTCTTATTTCTCACTCAGCTCTATCCAGTTCACACTGGGATTCTGTTTGATTCGGGCCCTATAACACATTGAGTTGGTTGTGGGAGATTATTTAGCAGGATTCATAGGCGCCTCTTGGCTGTGGATATCTGGGTGGGCTAAGGGGCCAACAGATGTGTGTTCATCTTTGAAGACAGGGGAAGACATAATACAAACTCATCACATTTATTTTTTTGTAGATTCTAGCCTGGGTTCACAGAGAGGCTGTCACTATCATGATTTGGAAGTTCTTTGATTTGGAAAGCTAGGAAGTACACTTCTTTATTATAATAAATCATGCCTTGAAGTTGTATGATTATTAGAGAAAAGGCTCTAGGGACCTTAAGAAGTCATTGCACGTTTGCCTCCGGTCCTTTGAGTACTAACTTTCAGTTGGGACTTTTACAGGACCCCTGATTTGATAAAATGTCCTAATGTGTCCCAAAATGTCTAGCATCATTCACGTAAATGAGTGCTGTTCAATAGACCAGAAGTGATTGGCCGTTAACCCCTGGGTATCCTAGTAGAGAGGTAACGCCATGAGCCAACACCACCAACATAGCTACGTAAGACTAGAACCACGTGCCACCAAATAAAGTAAGCCCCAGAATGGGCATGAGAGACAAGTGAAGGAACACTTATTTATTTTGAAAGAGAGACAGAGAGACAGTGAGGGAGGGGCAGAGAATCCCAAGCAAGCTCCACTGTCAACACAGAGCCAGATGCAGGGCTCAAACTCATGAACCATGAGATCATGATCTGAGCCAAAACCAAGAGCTGGATATTTAACCGGCTGAGCCACCCAGGAGCCCTAAGACAAGCAATCTTAATTGTGATACATACAAACTAGACATTGAATGACATTCTCTTGAAAAATACTAACATCATTTAAAGGCCATAAATTTTCCTCAGCGTAATGATCTGACCATAGCTCTTACCTTTGGATAAGAAGTTTTATTCTTTCCTTAAGTTCAAGGTAATTTATCATTTTGAATTTGTCTTTTTATCCTTTTAGTAGCTACCACTAGATTATTTTCCCAGAGTGTATGCCAGTTTAGACCCTCCCAGCATCATAAGGCATGAGAGAGAAGTCTTCCCACATCTTTACCGGCTTTGGATATTATCACTATTTTTATTTTTTGCCAAGCTGATTGACAAACCACTGGATCTCTTTATTGTTATATAACACTCTCCCAAATACTAGTGATAATACTAGTGGAAATTCAAATGTTTGGCATTCATTTTCATTTTAACTTCAGTGAGTTGCCCACTGTCCTAATTTCTTTCTTTTTTTGCTCAATAATTTGCACTCCCAATAGTAGAAGTACTAATGCTCTATCATATGTGTGTCAAATATTTTTCTAGTCCCCTCATCTCTATGTTATTATTTTTGTATTGTATTTGGCCCTGCAAAAATACTTAAGTTTTATGTAGTCAAATTTGTATAACTTTTTCTTTCAGACATTCTGGTTTCCTATCTTGCTTTAAAAGGCCTGCCCACCCTAGACATGGAAAAACATTATCCTAAGTTCCTGATTAGAATGGCGTTAAATTAGGTATCAAGTTAGAAAGTTTTGCGTTTATGTTCTTGTCTTCCTCCAAGGAATCGATGGCCCAGGGGCCAACACCAGCCCATCACCAGTTTTCCTAAATAACATTTTGTTGGCTCCAGACACGCTCATTAATTTGCATATGGTCTGTAGCTGCTTTTGCACTACAATGGCAGAATTATGTAGTTGTGACAGTTGTATGGCCCAATACCCTAAAATATTTATTATCTGGCTCTTGACAGAAAAAGCCTGCCAACCTTGGCATTGTAGGATCTCTGAATGTCTGTCCATTTCTTCAGATGCTATTTCATTTCTTTCTTTGAATCTCTGTATGTCTCTCCATTTGTTCAAATCCTATTTTATTTCTTTCAGTAACGTTTTATAATTTTTCATCATTTTTAGAAGGAGGCTAATGACAGTACCCATCTTATTGTTGTGCAGATTAATTAAGTTAATTAACATGAAACGCCTAGCACGATGCCTGGCTCATTAAAAAACTCTCAAAAAAAAAAAAAAGATAGCAGCCATTGTTTTACCCTGGCACAAAGAGGTGCAATAGATAATAAGGCAAAATTCTCACCATTCTGAATTTCCTGATTACTGTAGATTTTCTTTAAGTCATCAACTGGCTTATTAGAATTTCTTTTCCTGACTGTAAAATTAATGCAAATTCATTCCAGAGATTAGGGGAGAGAAATCAAGCAGGAAAGTTTTAAAAATTAAAATCTCGTCTGACTCCCCTACCCAAAGAAACCGGTGTTACTATGTTGATGTGTATCTAGCATGGTTTTCTGCTGGTACATATGCGTGTGTCCATGTGTCAGGTGGAATCGCACTGTCCCATGAGGTTTGGGTCCCAGAGACATCACGTCTCGTTTTCTAAATCAAATCTCTGCCTGGCTGAGCTTAGTGAGAAGGCAACTGTCGGTCATTTGGGAGCTCCATCCTGTGCTTATAGTAGGCCAGTTAAGGATGTGCACTGCTGTGCTTGGGGGCAAAGACAGGCACAGTCCCTGCTGCGGGTGGTTGCCACTGACATTATGCAGCATCAGACAACGATGCTGCTGCCACCAGACAGCAATTCTTCATAGTTGGTAGGCACTGCCACCCCAGAGGGCACCGGGACGCCCTCCACAGTGGTCTTCCCTGCAGACTACTTGCTCAGCCCCAAAGATGTTTGCTGCCATTCCAAAGCCATGGCTTAGTGAACCACATCAGGCAGCCACCTGGGATTGTGCTCGAGAACAAAGCTTCCATGCTTTCACAAGGTCTTGAGGTATCTGCCAACCCACCTTCTCAGTTGGGCACCCTGCCCCTCTCCACCTCGGAAGCACAGAAGTTGTGCTTTTCTTCAGAGGACTCAACCCTTTTCAACAGAGACCCAGGTGGGCCCTGAAACATTTTTTAAGGGCTGTTACATGTTAATCCCCCCCCACACACACTAGTGGGGCATCCTCAAGAGGAGGAAAAGAGATACTTCCATTTTTCCTTGGTACATCCACAAATACAAAGTAAAATTTAAAAGATACTGGTTGATTTTCCATTTGAGATGATTCTCTAACACTGTTTTTGCAACCTACTGTTACTGAATGAATAACATTTGGGCATGTTTCCATATTCTTAAATAACCTTTAAATTACATTAATAAGTACATATATGTATTATATTTGTGTGTATGCATATGTAACTATACATATATAACAGTTTCCATTAAATGTAAGAATGTACCTATGTTTGGATTCAACCTTGGATTTTTGCCAAAACCTTCTTCACCTTTGGCATCAGCCTTTGGAAGGCCAAGGAGCTGAATGCTGACTTCAGCATCATTTCCGGTAGCCCCAAACTTGGGTGTGACCAATGATTGTGAGAGCCCATAGATTCTCATCATTTCTAATCAGGAGAACAACAGCAGTAATATGAACAGAGCAAGATGTCATTTGAATTGAGAGTCGATATCTTATTATTTACTTTAAGGTCTAGGTTAGCATTCTGGGTATAACATGGGGCAAAATCTCCTTATTTATTTTATATGTTAAAATTCTGTCAGTCAGTTGATACATAAATAAGTAAAATGATGAAATAAACAATATAGATTGTGGAAAATGTTAACTTCATGTGAAAAACAATTACCAACAACTTTCTAATGATTAAATGGGGGGCATAGATAAATGATTAATACAAGTGTTTGAAGAGCATGTTAGCTAAATAACTTTAAAAAGAGTAGTTTATTGGGGCATCTGGGTGGCTCAGTCGGGTAAGCATCTGACTTTTGATTTTGGCTCAGGTCATGATCTCACAGTTCACGAGATCCAGCCCCACATTGGGATCTGTGCTGACAGTGCAGAGCCTGCTTGGGATTCTTTCTCTCCCTCTCTCTCTGCCCCTACCCAACTCTCTAAATAAATAAATAAATAAACTTAAAAAAAAAAGAATAGTGTATCTTTTTAAAGCCAATACACAGCAATAAAAATTTAAATAATACAAGGGGAAAAATAACCATTCATTTGTACTAGAATTCTAATATTTATAGAATTATTTGGCAGGGGAGCAAAGCAAACTTGAAGAACTATGTTGAATTTTTGGTTACTTAATTCCACATAGACCATGAGTCTTTTCAGGAAAGTTCCTATTTAGGAATTCTTATCTATGAGGATGAATTCTAGGCAGAATTTCATATTTGTCACCCCGAAATTTCTTAAGGAGGAAAATAAATCCAAAGGCATGCACTACAACCTACATGGCTTGATAAATAACTATTAATCCCGACACAATAAAGAATGAAAATTAATTAACAACAGAAGAAAGTAGCACAGATAAATGAGATGCCCAAAGTGTATGTTTTCACTAGCCAAATTTCAAAACAACAGAGTTTGTATTAATTCTTTCAACAGATAATTTTTATGATTTGATGTCTATGGAAACTAAAATCTTGAACAAAAACTTGTCAAAATGTTGTTCTGGTGAAGACTGTTCTCAGTAGATGAAGACAAAAAACTTTTGTGAATTACTAGAGTGATTAGGTACCAAATTCCTTCCAGAAAACATATTATTAAGAAGCTTTTTTCCTGAATCATATTCTGCTGTGTGCAGAAGGTCTAGTGGTGTTATTAAATGTGCTACTTTTGTACTTTTTACATCAGTTTGAAGTCCAGTGCACTTCATCTATTTTGATGGCAACAGGCTCTGATCCTTCCCAGCAAAGTGAATTTTATTGAAAAAAATATTTATAAAATGAAAAGCCCATCAAGAAAAGTGTTGGGCAATTGCCTCTGACAAGAACAAACACAGTGAAGGCTACAAGTGATTTAGGAGTCTCCAGCATCCCACGGTTGTTTGCATTCTGCAGCTGCGTACTAAGAAAGCTATTATGGCACAAAACTGCTGCTTGTAACTGCCAGGGAGTGGGCCTTCCATCATTCTTTTCCACCCAAGAATAAACTACATGACATAGAAGAGATTTTGGAACTGCCTTATCGTGTAATTTTACAACATGTTCCAACAAACTGGAATAGCCGCTATTATGTTTTCAAAGGCTGCTTGGGCAAAAAAAAAAGCCTTAAAACTGTGCCATGCAGAGAATGCCAATCTAGCATGAGTACAAATGACCAGAGTTTGCTTGCAGAGCAAGTAGCTCATTGGTGGACTGTGCTGAGGAAGGGCACCACATGATGGGCTTTGAGAAGGCAAGCATCTCATTCTCCATCCTGCTGGAAGGTCCTCCTACATTCCCACTGCCAGAAAGGTATTGCACTTGGCACGCACACCAGGGAAAGCTGAGGGGTAGGTGGAAATCCAGATGATAGTGTTATCTTACAAGCCAATTATGTTGCTCCTCTGCTCTATTTTTAGAGTGAACGCTTAAGGACAAATTTTTCCTCGAGTGCATGCAAAAATATTAGAAATAAAGATGACTGGGGCACCTGGGTGGCTCAGTCGGTTAAGCATCCAACTTCAGCTCAGGTCGTGATCTCACAGTTCTGAGTTCAAGCTCCACATTGGGCTCTGTGCTGACAGCTCAGAGCCTGGAGCCTGCTTCAGATTCTGTGTCTCCCTCTCTCTCTCCCCCTCTCCCACTTGCTCTCTCTCTCTCTCTCTCTCTCTGTCTCTCAAAAATAAATAAACATTTTTAAAAATTTATAAAACAAACAAACAAAAAGAAATAAAGATGATGGAGGTTTGTTCTTTCTCTCACCAAGGTTTGTTGGAGTTTGGGTTTTTCTTGCTCTAAAGGGCCTGTAGAGTTCTCTCCAGGCTACTTCGTAGCAGGTTGAGTCTTGAGCATCACCTTCCACTGGAATCTGACTCTAAGCCTGGTCTGTGACTGGGCTTTCAATGGACTCACCAAAGCAAAGCAACTTACCCAACCTGCGCTCCGGAGTCTTCTTAGATGCCCAGTGAAGAGAATTCCCAGGATGGCTCAGCTGCCTCTCAACCTATCTCAGAAGTATTAATAAAGACCTGTGGCAAATTGACCCTCAACCCTATTATCAAACTCCCCTCCTCCCCTCTATCCAAATATCCACCACAACAGGAGGACAGAGAGAAGAACCTACAGGGGCTTATTGACTGCACATTCAGCAGGAAGAGGGGTGGAGTAAGGGCATCGTTAACTGCTCGGAAAGAAAGGATGGAAATGGTGGCACGATTTATTAAGTACCAGCACTACCTCAACCAGCGTTCCATGCTTCAGAAAGAACTATGGCAGAAGGAAATTGATGTTGACTGCATCAAGAGTGGAAAGATCTTGATGTAGCTGTCATTACTGGTTGTATCATAGAGATCTTTCTGAAGATACGGGCATGGAGAATAATTACAATACAGGGTCGATGTAAACAAAAACCCTATTCTTGTACTGTTTTTCCCTGCTGGTAATGTGAGGATCATTATGCAGCAGCTTGGGAAAGCTGCTCTACATTAGGACAGACTGTATAATATTTTGATAATCTCTGATACAAGCTCTGCCTTTTTTTGTGTCTTTTCTACTTTGATACCAGTAATGTGTGAGGAATCCATGGATTTTGTGTTTGAGTGACTTCAGTATACTTTACCTCCACTTTTTTATTTGACCCAAAGAAGCACTAATAGGTTTTGAGTGTTGCCTATGTGTTTTAGAAGCCTGAAGTCATTCAGATAAAACCTAACATCAAACATTGGAAGTCAAGTAGCTTGTACAGAGGGAATACATAGAAACATTGGGTGGTTTGGCTACAGTATAATCAGGGCAGTGTGCATAAACTAGATTTTCTGGTTTTCAAAAATTTGAATGGTAACAAAAGTTTTTTGGTGTGCTCTTTCAATGTGCAGTAGCAAATAAATGTGTGTGTGTGTGTGTAGAGGATCTTATTAAAATTGAGACTTATTTGAAAAGAAAAAGAAAAAGAAAGATGACCAAGTGAAGGCAGCAATCCGAGGTTATATTCAGAAAGCCTCTTCAAGCAGTGCATTCATTGTGAGTTTGGGGGTGTTCCAGCTCCACAGACCAAACCTTCAGGCCCCGGAGATGAAGATGGCAGGAGACTTGACTTTAGCTGGGTGTGTTTACAGCAGGGTTTTTCAAGGTTTGCCCTACTGGCATTTCCAATTAATAATTCTTTGTTGTGAGGAGCTGGCTGTCTTGGGCCCTGAAGGATGTTGAGTAACATCCCTAGACTCTACCCAACAGGTGTCAGTAATACCTCTCCCCCAGCTATGACCATCAAAAATGTCTCCAGACATTGCCTAATGTCTGCTTGGGGACAAAACCACCCCAAGAACCACTGGTTTAGAGGAAGGACATATTAATCATTGGTAGAGACATTTCTTATATGATAAATCTCCATAAAGATCCTGCCATCAACACCCCCCCACCAGCCCCTCAGGCACTAGCATCTTCTACGATACCCAGCACTGACAAAGTTGCCACAATTCACCTCCCTTCCTGCACTGATTTCAGTTGCAAACAGGCTTCCGTTTAGCTCACACCCATGAACACAGGATCACAGGAGCACTCTGTTGGTTGATGGTACTGAGATGTCACTGTTACCACACTGTACTATCAAACTTCAAAAAGTTCACTACTGGAGTTCTTTAGTGAACACTGAAACATTAGCTAAATTTTTAAATAAGATTTCAGATGTATCCATGAAGCCCTGAAGTGCTAAGATGGCAATACGTGGCTCTCATGGGATATCAATTTACAAACACGTGCACTCAACGTTGGGTCAAACTATGTGTTTAGAGCACATGTCTGAGGAGAACCATCCTGAGGTAGCACTGGGTCCAGGGCCACAGCGGGCACCATGGCAAGGTGCTCAGTAGTGTCTGCTGAATAAATGCTTTGCTTACCCAATCCTATATTGTGGGGCATTGACGTTGTTTGCAGTAATTTGGTCTTACAGGTTACTTTGTGACAAACTTTTTAAATTAGAAAGCAGTGAGATCCTATTTCATTATCGTCTTCAAAAAAGTTTCCAGAAGTAGAATTATGACATCAAGAGACCCAAACACTTTTATGCTTTGTGATACCTATTATTGTGTCCTCCAAAAACCTCATTTACACCATTGACAATGAGTGTCTTGGGAGACCCCGGGTACTATCATTTTCTCAAAGACCTTTACTAATATAACAGGAAAACACTGTATCTTCTTTTTATCATTTCACATTTCTCTGGTTTCAGAACAAACGGCAACTATTACATGGTGCCAAAACAACCATTGATCACCATTCCTTTAGTTGAGCCTCTGATGAGACAGTTGGATTGCAGCTAAGGTGCATGAGGTATGAAATATATGCGGCCTTAAGCCTGAGAGTCACACATGGGCTGCTGAGATGTTTGCACCCCGGGGGGCACGAAGGAACTGAGATCTGGGGGGGAGAAGCACGTGCTTGTCCCCCAAATACAGGTTCACTGAATGGAAGAGTGAACACACTGAAGAGATTTTCAGGTTGCCTTCTTTGAACAAGATATTTAAACACGCTGGGACACATTTTTAACTTTATCTGTCCCCCCACTCTCTCCTTGCCAAGCACGGATAGTTGGATTTGCAAAACATGAACTCACATTGGACATGGCTGTGACACTATAATACTTACTGAGTCGCTGCCCTGTGTCATATGTCGTGAGATCCCACTCACTCTTTGAAACAATCTTCCAGGTAGGCAACATCTCTCTGTGTGTTGTAAATAAGGAACCTGAGCTTTAAAAACCCGGTCTCAGGTCTGAGGCTAGTGAGGGGCCAATCTGGAATTCACATCCAGTTGTGTCTGAGTCAAAAACTTTTACTCTTTTATTTCCCATATGTTATACCACTATCAGCCTCAAATGTTCACGTTTCCTCATGATTCCCACCTTCCCTTGAGAATGAACACCCCATGGTTCTCTCCAATTTGAGTTCAAAGAAAGCTGCTGAAATTAATTAATTATTTTGATGACTATTATAGACCATCCGGTTCTCCTTTCCTCCTCTGTTTGATGGCAGGGAAGAACAGGTGGGGTTGTAACAGAATAAAAGGGGAATTAAGTTGCCCAGTATGAGGAATCACAGCATATCACAGAAGTAAACACTTGTTCATTTGTCTCTCAACCCCCTCTGGTTTTCAACTTGGTGTCACAGCGACATGATGTGAGCAGAGCCTGGCCCAGGCTATATTTTCATGTTCCCACTGGAAGATGTTCGAAAGGGTGAAATCATTTGCTTCCTCCCCAGCAGGACTCTCCCTGGCATCCTGGAATGGTGTCCCTCCGAGGCCATCCTTCTGTGATTATTTCTGTCTAGCCCTCACGGGCCCTTGCAACTAGAGTCACTATTATTGAACAACCATGGTATTCAACCTGCAAAACAGGCTACCTCGCCAGCTCTACAACAGAATTCTCAGTCTTCCAGGGGTAGGAGAATGAGCAGTTCCTGTCCAGTCCCCACTGAGTACCAAAAAGAGACAGGTGCTTGAGTTGCTGTGCTCATTTCTTAAGTTAGATATGGGAGAAGGACATCAAGTGCCTGATGATTTGCGTTCCAATTCTGGAAGAGACATTTTTAATCGCGTGACCTGGAGGAATGGCCTTAACATTCTAGACCCTTTATTCTTGTGAAGATCCCGTAGAATATACATGTCCTGGTCCATGGAAATCTTGAAGCCTCACACAAACATAAGCTACAGATTAGTATTACTCAAATAACACTTTCACCATCTAACCTACTATATGTTTGACTTATTCACTTCATTTCTTTTTTATCCTCACATTTCCCAAACTCCCTTCACCCCCAATGTAAGTGTAATGTAAGTCCCATGAAGGCAGGGATGTGGACACTTTCTGATTATTATATATCCCCAGAGATCAGAAGAAGGCCAGGCATAGAGTCAGCACTTTGTTGAATGAATGGATGAATGAATTGATGATAATCCCTCTGGAGAATTACCAAAGTAGCCCATAAAACTTTATTCCCTGAAAGACGTTAAAAGAAAGGTAGGCAGAGCCCTATCCAAATGAGTTTAGTGATAATACTACCTTCAGGACAAGAGTGGAACCAGGAAACTCTGACGGTTACTTTTAATCCTGATTCTATGGTTTTATAGCTCTCTATCATTGTTGGTTCCGCTGGACCAGGCCACCCTCCATGTTCAGATCAGGATTCAAAGACTGATCACCACATTCCTTTAAAATCTATAAGGGGCACCTGGGTGGCTCAGTTGGTTAAGGTTCGGCTCAGGTCATATGGTTCGTGGGTTCAAGCCCCACCTCGGGCTCTGTGCTGACAGCTCAGAGCCTGAAGCCTGCTTTGGATTCTCTCTCCAGCTCTCTCTGCCCCTCCCCCACACTCTCTCTCTCTCAAAATTAAATAAACGTTAAAAAAATAATTAATTAATTAATTAATTAAAAAATAAAATCTATAAAACTTGGGCTAAGAAAATCTTAAAAATCTTGTTATAGACTGATCCTTTCCTCACTTATCCTGGGGGGGAAAATGCATTTACTGATAATAGATTCAGCTACTGGACACTCTAATACACCTGAAGCACCAAGTCTGTCCAGGACTTTTCTAAATTGCCTTCAACTTGGCAGGCTGGCCAAGGAGTTTCCAGGATGCTGATGACGAGCCACCAGTGGAATCCAGAACTGCAATATTTAGTCAGCAGCATTCAGCTTGTACATTCTGTCCCCTCCTTCCCCCCTCCAGGAAAACATATGGTGAGAGCTGCTTTTTTTGGAGCAAATCCTTAAGGGAAAACAAACTTTTCATCTTAAAAAAAAAAGTTCCAGTAAACCCTTCTTACTGATTTCTAAAGAAATCACTTCAGAGCTTAATTTTGCATTTCCCATCAGAGTAATCACTTCTGTTACTAGAGAAAGTGCAGCTGACGAGGGTTTTGAGTCAGCAGTGAGTGTGGGCTTCAGCGCCCAGGTGGGCTTGAGGGCCATACGTGTGTGTGCAGACCAATGTATACAGTACGCTTATTAATCACTGAAAGCAGTGCTCAAGAATAGTCCACTTGCTTTTCCAAAAATGGCCAAATCATGACATTGTTGACAGTCCAGCTAGGCAGCATCTGCTGAAATTTTGGGCCCTGGAAATGCCAGGTGTTGATGGCTCCCTCCTTCCTCGGTGCCTCTGAACACTAAAAGGGCTCTGTGTGTGTCTGAGGGGCAGACACTGTGCACACAGAAGCAGAAGGGAAGGCAAAGGTAGGCTCTCTGGGTCTTTGCTTCCTTCGCTTCCCCAAACAATGGCAGGAGTCAAATGCCAAAGCCTGTACTGAGGGCACCAAGCGTCAGCCCTACAAACAGAAATACATTTGAAATTAGTGCCGACGTGAACTACACTGAAAGAGAAACTCACTTTTGTCCTGCATTTGGAGATCACGTCCTATAGGAAAGCCCTGTTTCTTTTTTTGCTTGCAGTGTTCAATGCAGGATTTTATTTTTTTCAAGAAATAGATGGAAGTTTAAGTAATATTGTTTCCTTCTTCTTTCCCCAGACACCTGCAATGTCGGTCTCACCAATACAGAAGCTACCGCCTTTCACTTTTCTAAAAGCTGATACTTCTCTTCACCGTCGCAGGTGTGCCCAGCTCCTCAAGACAGGGAGGGTATCATCCTTCACTAACTGCCTGGTGGGCAGCTCAACCCTGATTCTCTCTGGAGCCCCCACCTATTCAGAAATGCAGTGATTCTTGAAGGGAGCTGGATGAATTGTTGAGCAGGTAGACCTCTAAGGCCATGTGTGGGGCGGTAATATCAGGCACTACCAGCTGCAAGGGCTACAGAGAAAGGTCCATGCCAAGAACTGAGCATCAGGCCTCATGCCCAAAGAAGAAACACTCAGGGGCGCCCGGATGGCTCAGTCGGTTAAGCGTCCGACTTCGGCTCAGGTTATGATCTCGTGGTTCGTGAGCTTGAGCCCCGCGTCGTGCTCTGTGCTGACAACTCAGATCCTGGAGCCTGCTTTGGATTCTGTGTCTTCCTCTCTTTGCCCCTCACCTGCTAGTACTCTGTCTCTCTCTCAAAAATAAATAGTAATTAAAAAACATTTAAGAAAAGAAGAAGAAACACTTGGTAACTGATAGCTCCAATTTTTATCATAAGATATTAAACACTCTGGCATTTATTAGTTTCCCCCAAAGAAAGAATAGAGCCAGAAGTCAGAAAGATGAAAGTGGGGGGTGGGGTGTGCACAGGTGTTCTTGACATGGCTTTTGAAAAAGTCCAGGAATGTCTTTGGGTCTCCACTTAGGGTTTCCTGCATCAGGTAACACAAGGAGGATGTCATTTGCTTCTTTATGTCCTTGTCCAGTGTCTTTAGTCCAGTGCTAGGCTGGTCTAGCAAGGAACTTCAGTGCACCAAATTCACAGCCACAAACGTGTGGGGTGCCTCTGCAAGAATGAGAGAAAAAGCACCCCCTATGGGTGGACATGGCCCTTCACCAGAGTGTACAGCTTAAGGAACAGAGCAGGTAGAAGTCTGGCCCCTGCCCGGTAGTGGGGACCTTCATGTGGCGCTGAAATTGAACAAGTGGGCACAGCAGAGCCCACAGATTTGAAGGAGAGGCTAAGGAAGGGAGAAAATAGGGCTTTTCCATCATCTTGGGATGCTACCAGGGAGGCATGGTCCTATTGGTACATTTCAAGGAATTCCCCAAACTGGAAAACTGGCCAACCACAGCGGTGGTCTTCTTCACTTCCCTGCATCAGGAATCAGAGTCCGCCTGGCTTTCTCTCTGTCTTCTATCCATTGCTCACTGTATCCAGTCTCACACTCAGTGGAGCTCTGGTATACAAAAAGTGCTCAATAGACGTTCGGAATTGGCTGAATGGACTTGCTAACTCAGCATGCTCAGAGAATGTGAACATTTTCCTCAGGCAAGCTTTCCCCTGCTGGATTCATTGACCCCTTTGTTTCAGAAGATTTCACGCAGGGATGGCTTTCTGACACACATCCTAGTTTTCACGAAAATCCACAAATAACAACAGATGAGGTCTTCACTCCACACAGTTAGCACAACCCAGACCATCCACACTCCCAACCAGCAGGAAAAAAATTAAATTAAAGCAGCAGGCCAGGAGCAATTCAAGTTCATTTCACCCTGGCAAGACTTCTTAAGATTGAGTCGAAGAGAAGTAAATGTCTCTAAGGCAAGAAGTCTGGTGACCTCCCACTGGTCCTGGAGGTGATTCAACCACAACTCCACAAGACCCCTGCCTCCCCCACCACCCACAGCATCTGTACAGTCTTCGGTGCAATTGTAGTCGGTATTTGTTTGTGGTTTCCTCTGGGCCAGGGGGAGGTGGGGGAGAATGCAACTCAGATATGAAGAGACTAAAATACAGAGACATTTATTGGCCACAGCGAGTCAGTTCCTCTTCTGCTTAGAGCCACTTCTCTAATTAAGGTGTTGATAGAAACCACGTCAGTAAATGTGGTTTTTCCAACCAGAACAAGTCCGAGGAGACAAATACAGACATTGGTACCTGCGCCATATTGAACCCCTGAGCCCACTGCTTATGAAAGCTTTGAAGTTCAAGCCGTATTGAATGAAATCCGACTCATCACTTCAAGGTTATATAAAGTTGGGGGCCACCCTAACATCGTCGCGAGTAGAGAAGCAACAGGTCTTTTCTTCCCTTGGGAACTAAGCCATATTTTCACAGCATGTTTCAGGCTTCAAGTGCTATGTTAATTTACATTTTTAGGTAAAAAATGGTTATTTCAGTAATCGTCTCTTGATACGTTGTCTAATTTCTCCCTAACCCCACCTGCCCCTCTGTTGTTCGCAACAGGGCAAGTTATTCTCACCAGTGAGTCACCTGAGGAGCTCTGGATAAAAGATTCTGGTATGTCTTTTGGCGCAGGACTCTCCCAGAACACCACTGGGCTGGTGACTGTGTTGTAAATGGGCAAACACCTCTAGACACGAGAATCTTCATCAGGGGGCATTGGAGAAGGGAGAGGGCCACGAACGGTTTATATCCACAGAGCTCAGGCATGCTTGTAGGCAGAGAAGGAACTTACTGACATGTCCAGGATAGAGGGAGAACAGGATGCAAGCAGGCAGGCTTCTCAGGTGGGAATTTCTACCCCTCAGGACCTCTGGCCACTAGTGAGAAAGACAGGGAAGGAAGGGAGGGAGGGAGGGGGGGAGGGAGGGACAAACAAGAAACATGAAACAGAAGGCACGTGATTCTACTTTCTCTGTCTCGTGTCATCCTTACACAACCCGTACCCCAAGAAGTGATTTCTCTCTTTTTTTCTTCTTCTTGCTCTTAATGGGGATTTTACAATACACCTTTTTTTGTGGTTCTTCATCCAAAGTCTACATTGTTTGCTCTAAGGCCCCACCTACACAGAGTTGTGTAACTTTGTTTCCAAGACAGGAATTAATGAAATCCAGGAACGTCTCTAAGAAAGAAGTCACAGAAGACATACAGTCTTTATTGCACATAAATGGAGGGCAGAAAGATGGAGCAGAATTTCTGTAGATTTCCTGGGAGCTTATAATGCCCTCATCACTTATTTTTATTTATTTTTATTTTTTAAAGATTTTAAGTAATCTCTACACCCAGTGTGGGGCTTGAATTCACAACCCTCAGATCAAGAGTTGCACTCCACCGACCCCACCCTCATCATTTATTATATGTGTTGCTCCCTGTAACTGTATTCCTGATGGTTACAGGCAGTGAAAAAAAATTGAAACTGAAGCAAAAATGGCAGAAGGTTTCTGGGATTTATTTTGGAGGGCAAGAGAGATACATTGTACCTCATTGCCCTCTGTGTAACCAGGAGAGAGAATTCTGGTAGAAAAGCAAGAGGAAGGCAAATTGGAAAGAAAGGCAATGGCTTAAGTCCTCTGGGAGAACAATAGAGGAAAGGAGGATTTGCTTTTGAAGAACTGGCTTTGGGGAATCTACCTCCATGAAAGTCACTTACTGACATCCAGTCTTAGAAACTTCCTGATAGCTGTTGTTGAGTGCTTAGCAGGTGTTGAGGTTAGGCAGAGCAGTGCCCCTTGAAACTTCAGTCTTCTGATTACTAACAGTTCACTGAAGTTAACATCATTTAAAACCTTCTTTCCCCAGAGCCAGAATTAATTCCCAGTGAGAATTTTCAATGAAAGCTGCAGATTTCTCACCTAGTTGCGTGTCTGTTGTTCCCCACCTGTCAACATTGGCTTAATAATCTACTGCAAGTTTCATCCTTATAAAACAATAATAATAATAAACATTGGCCAACATTTATTGAGCATTTAATACATATGAAGCACTGCTTTATGTGCTCTGAGTATAAAAACTCATGCCTCACCACATTAGGAAGAGACCACTTTTATTACCACTTTACAGATAAGGAAACTGAGGCTTAAAATCTTAACTAGTTGGCAGGGGAGCCCTACGTGCTTGCAGACAGTGATTGCAGAGCTCTTAAACTCGTAAACACAGAACATCTAAACACTAAGCATCCTCCATCCAATACAGACTTCAGGCTGGGTTTGCTGTTTTCCCAGACCACCCACAGTCCCGTAGCTTTCAAAATGTTTAACCCCATGAGCTCCTTTCTTCAAGTAAAATCTTGCACAGAAGCCACAAATTTACACTAAACAGATAAAATGGAGGTTCCTGGGTCAAATGAGGAGGAGAAGCAAGGATTCCTGCCCTTTCCCACCTCCAATCAGCCCCTCGCTGGTGCCCTAGAATGTTCCCCAAGGCTTCTGGGGAACACAGTTGGAAAACCCCTGGACCAGTCTCTTATCTAGTCTCCTTCCGCTGGTAAAATTGCCAGCTCCAGAATTTCTTTCCAACTTGCTTCCAAAACTCCAGTGTTTCCTGATGCTTTCAGGATAAGTTTTGAAATTCTGCACTGGGAATTCCAAGTTTTCCAAATCCTGTCCACCATGCACCAGGCTTTCCTTGCACACTCCCATCCCATCCAGCTGGTCTGGCCTCCTTGCCATCCTCAAACAGGTATCCTTCTTTGAACCATCTGAAGTGACCTCTACTTTATCCTCTGCTTCTGGAAATTCTAACAACAGAAAATGAGTGGAGTGCAGTTTCTCCATAAAGCCTGACTACTCTAGTCCTGCTCATGCTCACTCAGGCCCTGATACTTCCTGTAATAATTAACAGACAGGTTCCACTACCACAACAGAGACCAGAACAACAATGACTTAAACAAGATACAAGTGTCTTTCTCTTGCAAGAATTATCTGAGCATGTGCACCCTGGGCTGATATGGCAGCCCCACTGTGGAGTTGGGGGGGGGGGGTCCCATGCTTCTTCCATGTTGTTGCTCTGCCAGGCTCTCTGTGGCAGCCATGGCTCACCACCACAACATCTGAGTTCCACCAGAAAGGGGAAGGGGAGAGGAGGACACATCCTTCTTCTCAAGGGCATCAGCCTCTACTTCGAATTGTATCCCACTGGTGAGATGAGAATGGGTGTTTAGAAAACTAGCAATCTCTTCCACATTGAGCCATTTCAAGGAAAAGGAGGAGGGGCATTTTCTCTCATCTCCCTTATAAACTCCTGGAATAAAGGGTCTCTGTCCCACACATTGTATCCCCCACATGCCTGTGTAACCTTGGTGTCTTTCTATATGCCTTCAATGTACTCAATAAATATTAAAGAATGAATAGATAGGTATAAGTATTAGTGAATGAGAAAACAAATACATGGACATTTTTGGAAACCAAAGATAATGTTGAATTTCTTTATATCAGTGCTAAATTTAAAGTGTCCAGCTACTGGGTCCTAAATCTAAAATGGTTTTACAAACTTGCTTTTAGAAAAGTTACCCTAAGAAAATATCTGAATGGGTAAGACTTTTTTGAACTGCCTTCCTCCTGCGCTCTCCACACACACACACACACACACACACACCTCCAATTTATTCAAATACAGAATCTGAGAAACAGCTTCATTTATACACATACCTCTTTCCTAAGACAGGTAATACAAAAGCAATGAAAGGTTTAGAAAGCTGAAGTTTAAAACATAAAAACATAATGATAAAATGACCCTCCCACGTAGCCATCTGCGGTGATAATATCTTAGATGATTTACTGAGCACTTTACCAGGTGATAAGAACTTTGGCAATGTGTCCATCCAGGTGATGTTACTCTATTGTTTTATTTTACCTTCTTTTTCAAAGAGAATTTATTTTCAACTATTTATTTTATTATTTCTCTTACATACTTGTCATGTAGGCAGTATTTGCCTTTATGTGTTGATTAATTCATCTCCACACACACCAGATACGGCATGTGCTACCAAATGTTTTTAAGATGTTTCAAGGTAGCTACAGTTAAGGAACAGTAGCTCCACGTGCCCTATGTGCCAGTTGCAAAATATTGAATCGGGTCTGACTTGCCGGGTCTTGAATGAAGCGTAGGAAAGAACAATACTAACAATAAGGACAGCAGCTTCTTGCTTGTACCTTCTCTGGGACAGATACTGTACCTACTGCATCACCTGGATCTTTCCAATCCTTGGACAGTTCTATAGATAAAAAAAACAAGGCTCAGAGAAGAGATCATTAAAAGTCCTTCTGACCTGGATTCAAATCCAGGAAGCGTGTATTTCCAAAGGCCTTTGCTTTTTCAAATACAGAGAAATCAACTTAATAGTTGTCACTCTTCTTCATGTGTGTTTGGTGCGGAGTCCTAATCCAGCTGTTTATAAGATGGCACCAATTTGTGTCACTGGGTATTTGTATGCACATCTCCTGGCATAATTAAAGGGACAACAAATCATACATCTACAGATGCCCTACCAATGAGCACAGAAAGGCTCCCTCAGTGACTAGGAATCTCAGGAGACCCCGAGTGCCACCAAAGGTGGCTGCTCTTCTCGTGAGAGCCTGGCCAGGGTGGGACAAGGCGATATAAAGATGCTGACCCAGATCACACAAAAATGGAGGCAGGTCCCTCAGAGGAGGCCCCACTGCTTGCCCACCTGAACATCTAGACTGTCCCTCCCTCGGTGAGGCATTCCCCCGCCTGCCTCCCCCACTCCTGAATGCTGTTCTTGCCGCCTGAGTCTGGGCTCTGGCACAGCCGGAGTGAAGGCCAACTCCCTTTCTCCCTGCTATCGTTACAACACTGGGAGAACTGACAAAGCTACTCTGTACTTTGAATTCGATGCTTTCGGCAAGGACCAATCCTCCAGGCCCGGATACCCCAGGCTCGGTCCAGTCATACTCAGCAGGAGTCTGGAAGCAGCTCAGCTGGCACATTCTTCCAGACCCCTCAAGGAAATAGTGGGGATTTTCACTTTGCCTCACTACAGAAAATCGTCCAACCCCCTTCAAAGAACCTGGCTGGGAGAGGCTGACTCAGAATCACACATGCATGAAAATATTCTAGGATTTAACCCTCCCTTGATGCTAAAATTGCAGGATAGGACACAGGCCAGCACATCCCAAGTAGACGTGGGTGGCTTGTGTCTGCAACGTGCTCCTCAGTGGCATGGAATCTCTCATAGATCTTCACAGCCCTGGCCACATGGGCCTTATCTTAAAGTCTTTCTCAAGAAGTTTCTATCTCTCTTTGTTCTAGCCCAGGGTCATTCAACATCGGTACTATCAACATTTTAGTCCCGATAATTCTTTGTTGTCAGGCCATCCTGTGTATTTTGGATATGTAGCAATATCCCTGGTTTCCACCCACTAGATGCCAGTAGCACCCTGCCACGTGTGAAAACCAATTGTGTCTCCAGACATTGCCAAATGTCCCCTGGGAAGCAAAATCACCATTGGAGACCTGCTGGTCGAGCCAGTTGAGTGCCATCCTCTGGCACTGAGGTTCTGAAGGCCTCAAGCTGCTTTTCTCTGAGTCCCCAGGCACATCCCAGCCCACTAGGGACTCTCAACGTTACCTTCAGATCCTAAAGCTCTGGCATGTTTGTAGATACCTATAATGCAGGTGCCCCTGAGTTTTCTAGCTCTTTGAGTTCATGCTTCCCCACTAATACTCAAACAGCTATGGTCTGAGTGTCCTTTCTGTGGATTCCAAGAATATCCTTTCCTGGGCATTTCTGCAAACAGCAGCTTTCCCACTCTACCTGAGCCCTGTCATCACAGCTGTGCTGTTCTGTCTACATTACCATTCAGCCTAACCACGGGGTTGGGGTATTTCCTAAGCCATCCTGGAAGGAGGTGGTCACGCTTAGTGATCTTAACTAGCAGCCTTGAGGAATTACAAGGCAAAGAGAGAAAAGAAGCATAGATATTAGACCTCATGGCCCCTAAGCACCAGTGGGCATGCCTCCTCATGGGAGAACCTCCTTCTGATTCTCTCCTCAACCACTAGCCCAGCCCATTGTCACTTGAGTGTCATTCTTCCTTGCTCCTGCCACTCCCTATCCCCAGGATGGTCAGTAATCTCTGCAGAGATGCACTCTGCCTCAGCAAAGACCAGCAATTGCCCTTCATTAAAAGGGTACAGAATGTTCTATCCTGATGTGTGAGGAAGCTGGACATCTCCTTGACAGCGAGCAGGTGTTTGCTGTGCAGTTTCCTGATCTCGGTCCTCACCCAGCCTCAGGAGCCGCACGAAGCAGGGGTTACAAAGCCACCGCACCCTACTCAGTCATTCAGGACCCTGTTTCTTCTTAGCGTCACATCGGCTACCACAATCAAAGTTGACACCACTTTAAAACATGACTTCGATTTTAGTTACTTCAATGCTGTGGGGCCAAGAAGCCAGATTTCCAGTTTTGATTTTTGTACCATGGAAACATCTGAGTGGAATCGTATGAGTAGTAGTTACTCGTTACCATTCCAGGAACATCCCTACTCTGCCACTTTCGAAGAACCAAGTGAGAGCTGGAGAATTGCCAGTGTTGGTGTTCAGACTTCCCCCAGCGAGACCGCCCTCTCATCGCACATGTCTGGCTGAGGCCTTGGGTGGAGCTGTGCCAGCTGACGCAGACTGGGCCTGGACATGACTTCAGGACTGATGACCTGAAGTAGAATCGAAACAATGATGACCTCGGACCTTGCTAGAAGAAGGATGCTGTGAGGAGGAGCCCAAAGGGTTTCCCCAGAACAGGGGCTCGACTTGGCACTGCTGACATTTGGGGCTGGGTAATTCCCTTTTGGGGCGGGGGCCGTCCTGTACTCTGCAGGGTGTAGCAGCGTTCTTGGCCTCGCCCTCTAGATGCGCCCTCCCCTGAGTCGTGCCAAGTTGTGACGATCAAAAATGCTTCCACCTCCAGACATTGCCACATGTTCCCTGGGGGCAAGAGTACTCCCAGCTAGAACTACGGGTGTATCTGGAGCACAGTGGACTTAGAACTGTGGAAGATAGAAAGCGTGTAAGACATTGTTCTTATCCTCCAGAAGCTTAACGGTTAGCTGGAAGGCCAAGTGAATCACACAATGAGATATTTCAATAACAACAGGTCAAGATAACAAAAGATGGGGCTCCTGGGTAGCTCGGTCAGTTAAGCGTTTGACTTCCACTCAGGTGGTGATCTCACAGTTTGTGAATTCGAGTCTGGTGTTGGGCTCTGTGCTGACAGCTCAGAGGCTGGAACCTGCTTCGGATTCTATGTCTCCCTCTTTCTCTCTGCCCCTCCCCCACTCTCTCTCTCTCTCTCTCTCTCAAAAATAAATAAACATTAAAAAACATTTTTTAAGATAACAAAAGATATCATGAGGTGCCATGTAATTAATACCATCTTAAATAACACTTTCCTAACACTTGTTACATTATATTTTATTGAAATTATTTAATTATCTGCCTTCCTTAATATATGGAAATGCCATGAGCACTTTCTGAATCTTTTTTTGTTGACCACAGTCAGCCCCCTCCAGTGTCTGACACCTAGTAGGTGGTCAGTGGTCGGTATTTGTCAAGGGACAGCCTTGCACTGGGCATTGAAGGAGATCCTGTCCAGGTGGCTTCAAGCACTAAACCGTGACTGGGGAGGGGGGGTGCAATCTGAATGCTTGACATGCTTGACAGTACCTGGTCAGGGGCTTTTGAAGCACTTTTAATTTCAAACAATATATATCTCCTGGCTTTGAGACAGAGTGTGCATGGAGAGATAGAGACAGAGACAGATGTGTGTGTGGGAGAGAGGGAGAGAGAGACAGAGCTCAACAATGTGAAGGAAATCTGTGGGGAAGGAAGATTTCCAAGGCAGCCCCAGAAGAGAGCCATCCTGTCCCTCCATCACTGGCCCGGCTTGCTTTTGATCCTCTCAAAAAGTGGAGGGCAAGTGGAGGGCAAAATCCAGCGACAAACCCTGGGCTCCTGGCTGGGAGAGACAAGCTGCGCCGGGCACGGGCAGAGATGAATTTCTGGGAAGGAAAAGAGGAGACAATAATCCAAACCCCTAGCCTGTCCTTTTATGTCCATCATTTGTTGGTGTGTAAAATGCGCATCAAACACCTGCCCAGTGCCTCCAGAACCAGTCTGTGCGGCCCGCGGACCCTCCCCCCCCCCCCCCCCCTTTGAGTGGCGGGGACTGCAGCTGACGGGGACTGGCCTCGGGGAGTGTTTGGGGCAGAGGTGGGCCAGCAAGGGCTCCCAAGGGAACGAGAAAAAACCAGATGGACAGGCCCACATTCCTCACTATGACAGTAGACAAAGATAGAGCTGCGAGCTTCTCTTTTCCCCTCCGGTTCCTGGAATGTCCAGGAAAAGACTCGGTCACAGCCCCCTCAGGGACACACGCCTCCGCCCCGCCAGTGTCGCGGTGGGTGGCAGCGGGGCCTCTTCCTGGTTTGGGCCGGGCCTCGCAGGGGTGAGGGCGCGGGGCAGGCACAGCCAGCCTGCTCCTCCGCCGGTTTATTTACTCAAACAGCAAACATCCCGCCTTCCGAGGGGCCAGGCCCAGGGCAGTTCCTGAATGGGACGAGACACTGTGTCTTCACAGAAGCCCACCCACGTCGCCGGGCCCAGCGGCCCTGCCTCGAGCGAGGAAATGACAGGCTGCGCGCAGGGCGCCCGGGAATGTGGGTGACAGCCGCCCGCCCACCCCAGGGGGACCCCTCCTCCGAGCAGCTCCTTCCTCTTCCTGGTCTGGCTCCCAACTTTGCCTTCAGAGTTTGTATTCTTCTCATCTGCAGTGGTGATACAGAAATGCAGATAAAAAGCGAGGGGGCGGGGGGGGGGGGGGGCGCGGGGGGCGGGACAAGAAGAAAAAAAAATTGTAAGCTTTCTCCTTCAGAAAGGAAAACAGAGCTGAATAAACAGAATGTCACTGAAAAGACAAACAAACAAGACTCTTTCTGGAAGAACCAGATGGACTTCCCAATGGCCCACAGGGCTGCCCTGGGGCTGCCGCTGGGTGTTGGTGGGGTGGACAGGCTGGTAATTGACATCAGGATTCTGAGTCCTGCATGCCAACCCGAAAAAATGGAGGCGATGCTGGAAACCTCAAACCTCACTGAAATGAAATAAAACAAGCCCTTTATTATCTTCGATTTTTTTCTAGCATGTCCTGTATCATTACTTTCTTTCTGACAGCTCACCAACGTCTAGAATAAGGAATTGCTGACCAGATTCTTTCTTATTCCAAAGTTGAGGGAGGGTTGGGTGTTTGTTTTTGTTTTCATTTTCCTGAAGCTTTCCCAGACTTAGCTAAGTGGCCATGCGAGTAGTTAGATGGGTCAGTTTCACGGGGCCCTTTCTCCTTATCTATTTAATTGGTCCTTTATCCACTAAACCAACTATGTTTTTAAAAACGGTATCTAACTGATACCCAAATTCTTCTAATAATTCCCAACAGCAGGGTGATGTATGCCACACAGACTGAAGGGGAAAACATTTGTCTTAAAAACCATTTTTCCATTCTCTAAGGATAAATTCTAATTTTTTAAAATAGACTTTCCTTTTAGAGCAATTTTAGGTTTATAGCAAAATTGAGTTGGTACAGATTTCCGATGTAACTCTTGTCCCCTCCGTGCATGGTCCTCCCCACTAGCTACACCAGAGTGGTATGTTTGTTACAATCAATGAGCCTACACTGACACATCATTATCACCCCAAGTCCATAGTTTACACTAGGTTCACTCTGGGTGTGTTGCATTCTGTAGGTTTGGACAAACACACAATGGCATGTATCCATCATCATAGTATCACACAGAGTAGTTTCCATGCCCTAAAATTATCCTTTCCGTGTTCCACACAGATAAATTCTATTTTTCAAAAAAAAAAATCAAAGTATGAAGTATCTCCTATTTGATGTTTATATGCCACTCATCTATTAGGAAATTTCTTTTTTGTCAAATCTTTAACTTTGAAAGGTTTGAAGAAGGGCATTAGCTACCCTAGTTGCTAGAATAAGTGCTGGTGAGATACCCCCAAACAGAAGTCTGAAGTATGTTGCCAACATCACCAGGGGTGGAAATCTAGGTGCCAGTCATTAGTGGAAGCTCAGGCACCAAGGTCCTGCTGGTCTACCAGATCTGCCCAATTCTAAGAAGAATGGCCTGGAGCCCTCAGTGCCCCACCTGACACCTGACACTTGAAATTCTACCACTGGAGCTTCCTTCCAAGCAAAGGGTGTCCCAGGCCCCACCTTCAGAAGCTTCTCTGGCAGCACATTTGACTGGTGGCTCTGAAGAGATGGAAGAGGAGGCAGCACCTGAGGGGGCAAAGGGATGGGGGCCAGTAACACACCCAGTACACCTTGGAGCAGTGTCCAGATTCAATCCTCCTTGGGCACAGGTGAAAATAGGCCAAGTAGAAGGTATGGCAATGGCAGATCACAATGTATTACCTAGTGGGCATACGTGACATTGGAAGGCAGAAAGTCTGAGCTCATATATTGGCTCCAATTCCACTGCCATTTACCAACTAGATTTTGAGCAGGCTGCTCTACTTCTCCAAGCCTTGGTACCTTAACTGCAAAAGGGAATAGTCAGAAGGCCATAGCTTGTTGTGGAAATGTACAAAACAGTGTCTATAAAGATCCTTTCACCATGATATGTGTTTTCTTTTAATGAATGTTACTAAGGCAACCCTATTTCCAGGTGTGTGAGATAAATGTAGATAAGCACCTTAGGACAGAGACATCAAATTTTAATTTTTTGATATAAAATAAGAAAGGAAGGAAATAAAATAAGGAAAGAAAGAAGAGAGGGAAGAAGAGAGGGAGGGAGAAGGGAAGGAAGAAAGAAATGAAGAAAGGAAAGGGGGGAAGAAAGGAGGGAAGTAGGAAATAAGACCCAAAGCAAAAGTGGTCATGTGTTTTTGACAGCACTGATGGGTTTTCAACTATTCCCTCAGTTTTTAGGTTGAGGCAATCCCAAGGAGCATTATTTTCTAGTATCAAAACTCCACTACAGGCTATAGTTAAGAGGTAGAATAAAAAGAAAAAATCTTCATCAAGGCTCATAAACTTGTTCACAGCAGAATTACAACATTATATCATGGCTTAGCAATTCCAGAATTTCCTAATATGTGGCCTCGCTTCAAAGGACATGGTGACATTTCATCAAAACATGAATTCATCATTTCCTCAATGTGGCCTCTTTTCATTGGTTGACAAAGAATTTTTTCCAAGCAACAGTTTGTCAGGCACATTTTATGAGCCTTACCACACAAGAACAAAGCCACCAAAACCATGCCCAGCTGTATTGTTCACCTGTCCACGTCCCATGCCTAGAACCATCGTTCTCCATCTTTAGGGTTGCTCCAGAGTCACCTGGAGGGCTTATGAGGACACAGACACCGGGCCCCACTCCCAAAGCTTCTCTGCTCCTGCAGATCTTGGGGGCGGGGGGGTGGGGGGGCAGGGCCTGAGAGTTTGTGTTTCTCACAGGTTTCCCTGGGGATGCTGATGCTGTTCATCTGGAGGCTACATCTGACATCCACTGGCCGAAAGGAACACTCGGTACAAACCAGGTCCTCGATATGTGCTGTCTGCATGAAAAGGCAGTGTCTCAGACTGCATTTCTCCCAGTGAAGGGTGAAGAAGGCTTCGTGTTTTGGGTTGCAGTGCAACATTTCTGAATGACTAAAAGAAGAACAATAGTAGCCAATGACTTTCAATTCCTCCTGTCTTCCCCTCCCACAGTGTTAGCTGGCCCTGTGTACTTACCCAGAATTGTCAGCCTATTGTTCTGTTCCTACTACCAAGGCCTAGTTCCACAAGAAGGTCTTATGGATCTTCATGGCCAACTTTGCATTCATTTTGGATCTTAGGCAAGTTCCCAAGTTTTCTAAGGATGAAGAGACTGAGGCAGTCACCTGAGCTTTTCAGACTCACCCAAAAGCTACACTAAGAACTAGTGGCTCACAGCCTGTGATGGGATTATCTTCCCCTGGATAGACAGTCGACTGCCCCGCAGTGTCCTGCTGCCCATCGATTACACACAAGTCTGGCTACCTGATGAGTCCAAGTAGGCCCCCTCCTTTTCTGATGAAACACAGGGCACCCCTTTTAGGTCTACGAGTGATAGAAATCCAACCATAATATTCCTCTGGTGATAAGATAGAGCCACCATGTATCAACCTGACCAGGCAAGAAGAAAGCTGTTTCATCTCTCAAGATATGTTAATATGAAGCATATTGCCCCCAGTCACTGAGTCAGACCGCTTCAGTGAGGAAACAGCATGGAACTATTGATTTTCCAAGCTCTTACAAGCAGCAAAGGGCACCAGGCAGATGCTGAATACAGGAGTGTTTTTTTGGTTGATTGCTATGTTTAAACGTCACCTTTGAACCTGGGTTCAATCCTGTGGTGGCTTTCAAGGAGCAAATCTTTGACACTCTAAACAGAGCCTGAAAGCCTTTAATGATAAGGAGAAATAAGTGTAAGTTTGATAGTAAGTCAGAGAATTGATCCTACAACCAGGCCAGGGGAAAATACTTGCAGGGGCTTAGGGAGATAAGAGTGAAGGAAGGAGAAAAAGAAATGCCTTATTGGAGTATGCCGTATAAAATTACCATATTTGTGGGTAAAAAGTGGTGCAATATTGACAATTTCATGTGGTTCAGCCAAACGGATAAGAGACGTGCTCTCCTATTTCCCATACAGCACATACAATTTCCCTTCCCAGAGCCTGGCCAGTTCCACCTCCAGCCGCTTCCTTACAGCAATGCAACTACTGCCTCAGGGGAGCAGAAACAGAAGGTGTAAAGGCCCTGGATCAACTAACTCAGGGCAAAAGGAAGGGGCAACATGTGTTAACTCCAAGCACCATTTGGTTTCTCCTTTGGTCTCTGAAAAAATGAACTGTTGTAAATACCTCTTTGGGTTAAGCTCAAGCAGCAAATGGCATTTTCTGAGATGAACCAACTCAAAACCAGTCATGAGTTGCATGAGAAAAAGTGTCCTTCACGGAAGAAAACTTAAAACTTTCATATTCAGTAAATAAGTACATTGCATCAGTGAAGTTAATATTCTACAACCGTAATAGCGTAACAAGGTAAAGAGACATAAAATGTGGGATGGGAATATTTAGAGCATTATTCTTCTTATGGAGATCAGGAGTTAGGATCCTACTCCATGACCAGCTTTGTGCCCTTTGAAATTCATTTCACTTCCCTGAGCCTCAGATCCCTCCCTCATCAAGTCAAAGGAGAAGACTGGATTCAGATAATCTAATGCTACCCCTTAATCCCCTTCCCCCCACACCCGGCGGTTATAGTCTATGACCTCTTGGAGCTACACCATGACTGTCCTGAAAGACAATGGTAAATAATGAGCAGGTGCATGTAGGGGTGGATAAGAAAGGTGTAAATGACCACAAAGCTCCCCATTTAATTCATATCATTCAAAATAATTAATTCCAACTTCAATGAAGGAAACTTGTAAACTTCCAGTTTGAGATGCAGGACTTATTTAAGAAGAACAAAGACAAAAGGCAATCATCCCCATTAGGTTGACATATGTCCACCACATATGTCCAATGTTTGCCTGTCAGTTTGTTTTAAGGATAGTCGGTCTAACTTGGTACAGCAGAACATAATAGATAAAGAGCAGAGATCAGGGGCTTTAGCTGATGGAATGAACTGATACAAAGGATAAACTTATACATTATGAAAACTTTTCCTTTCAAGCTTTAATAACTTAGGTCTTGGATATGATGGAAATCATCTCTTATTGGCAATGGAAAGCAAATACATTACACTTCAAAGCTGTTTAGAAATTGAGGTCAGAATGTGATAGCAACAATGTCAAAGTTGTAGACTCAGTCCCTATATGACCACACACTGTTGATGGCACAAGGTGGGGTCTGGGCCTCCCTGTTGTGTTCACCACTGTATATCTACTGCCTTCAACATACATTTGTTGAATAAATGTACAAGATTGTACACAAAACACATGAATCTCCAAAACTTTAGAAATAAGATAACTTGAGGGGCTAGCAGAGTTGAAGTCTTTCTGAACTATGACAAGAAAATTCAACTTAAATGGCATTTATAGATTGTTTCTATGCTATTTTCAGACTAAAGGTTTACAATTAAAAAAAATGTGCAATGGTTCAAACTAGATCCTATGTTTAAAATATGCTTGTGAGAAAATTTGAAAAAAAATGACTAGCCCATATTCATTTTTTTACTGCCTTGTCCCAAAGTATGCAAATAATAAAATTAATGATTAATGTGAGAAGAAAACATGTAGTATCTGTATTGAATATCCTTTTAGTGTTTGTTTTGAACCTATTTTTAACACCAAGTACTGATAAGTTTGGGGCTTTTCTAATTCTAAGATCTTTGACCAAAAATAGAAAACAGCTGAGGACAGAAGGCTCTAAACTTGTCCTGCTTAGAAAAAATACCGCAGAAGGTATTTTTGCCCTGCCTATGAAAGAAAAGGAACCCTGATAATTCTTAGAATTTAGAGACAACTAACCAATTGTTTTCTGGAATTAGCAGACAACTGTTTGAGAAAGATTACCCCAGGACATTTGAATATCCCAAAGGAAATTTAAGAGCTGAAGAATTGCAAGCTTTACAAATCTATAGTACTGAAAGTCTAAAGATTCTTTGTTTAAAACACTGTAAGAAAATGAGGGAGAAAAACAGTATTTTTAATTTGAGATTTGCATCCAAGTGCATGTATTCTTTTAAATCCTGCTCTACATTGTACTTTAGAAGGAATTCAAATATTCTTTTACATGCCAATATGAGTAAACATTATGCTTGTAATGTTAGCAAGCAAATAAATTTCGATTAAGAAAAAAATTAACTAAATGGGAAAATGCTCTATATTCTATCACTTCAGTCAGCCACTACTATGGGAAGCCCCCTCTTTGGACCACAGAGCTTAGCATAGGAACCCCCATTCATAGGCATCAACACGCACAGGAAAATAAAGGTTTCCCTTGAGCGTGTTTCATAAAACCAGGAATGATGAGAAATGTCTCAAGTGCTGTCAACATGGCTTTGAAATTTCCCATCTAAATTTTTAGTCTTCTTGGCTAAGTAGACAAGCCACAATTCTCAAGGCAAGCATAAAATAGGATTCAAATAAACATCTACTGAGTTTCCAGTTTTAAAATTTACCTAATATTTGTTGAATGTTTATTATATACAAGGGACCTGCTGAACATTTGCAGAGAAACAAAGATGACCAAGACATAGATCTTGATTTTCAGGGAAGTTACAAACTACCAGAGAAGAAAAACAAGTCTGCACAAATAATATCAAACACACAAGTATTTTCTTTAAGGGGAAATATGCAGGTGTTCAAAACCATCTTCTCAGTGTTCAGAAGATGGCTTTGACAAGAGTGAGGGATGAAACATGAAGAAGCTATCATTTAAGCTGGATCTTGACACATTGGAGGGCATTAATAGAAAGGATTAACAGAAAGGAGCAATGACACAAAGTAATGGAGTTTATTGGTTAAAAGTGAAAATCACAGATCTGCAGCCCATGGCCAAATCCAGCCAACAGATGTGTTTTCTTTGGCTTGAGCAAGGTTTTTTTTGTTGTGTGTTTTTTTTTTAACTGCACCAGTTGCCAACATTTTAAAATTGAGATTCCACATAAAAATCTGGATTTTGCAGCTTCTCTTGAAAAAATTGGAAGATATTAACATTGGGTTCATATACAAGAGTCAACTCAAGCTCTGTCACAGTTCGTCTGTGCACCATGAGCCCCACTCAGTCCTCTGAGCCCCCCATGGGAGATTGCCTGTGACTCCTGATTTAAAGTAGGAGTGTGGTCAGACCAGTGGTATGCTGGTGAGTGTTTAACAAGACTTTCTAAGGAAAAAAAAAGCCCTGAGTATAGCATTTGCCATCTTCTGTGGTATACTCTCACCATGGCCAATTTCAAGCTACCCACGTTTTGTCACTGAATGTGGAACTGGGAAGAGATGTACCCAGTGAGCACTCACAAGCCAGTAAAAACCAGCCCCAGCATTTCACAGTGTCACACAGACCTGAGTTCAAAGTCAGGGTCTCCTGGGGAAGTTTCTTACCTCTCCAAGCAACAGTTGCCTGGCTCGCAGGACTATTGTGAGGTTTAAATAGCTCCCCAGGCCCGTCTACCAATTCAGCAGCTCACAGTGTGGCCAGCCGCATGTGCAATCCCAGTCCTGAGTTGTTTATGTCACACTGGATCTTTTATTTCTGGAATTCATATTTTTCTCTTTTTCTAAAATTCTATTATTGTAAAACCATATCTTGTTTTTGCCTTATGTGAGGTCATTACTTTTGTCACCTCCTTGAGCAAGATGCTCCAGGTGGCCTGTTGTTTGTCCTGTTCAGGTGGGAGATCTCTCAGTGCTGCCTCTGCACACTCTGTTCCACTGAGGGCTTGTTTTCTCTGCAGTTGGAAGTTTCTCATGAGGGATCATCTTCAGGAGGAGTTTGCGGAAGAACTGTCACCTTGGCTACCACATGATGCAGCAATGTGGGTCTAAGCGAACATTTGATATTAATTTATGAGCTTGGGGCCCCAAAGTGCATGAGTAAATGGGACCCCCAACCCTACATGGACAGCCTGCGGGTTGAATTTTAGCAGAAGATTCTCTTTCTTCCTCAACCTTGAATGGACAACCCTTCCTTGCAACAGCACTGAACTGGGGAGTAGAATTTTTCTCCCGTGGTGCATCTCTAACCTTAGAGATCCCTGACTATGTGCAGAGGGCTCACTTCCAGCTCCTCACATGCCTGGACTGAAAGGCCTTCACCCGTACGTGGTGTTCTCGGTTCCAATCCTTTCTGACCCTGGATTTAGCTCCTGCTCGCCACTCTGGCTTTGCTTTCTGGCACCCAGGATTTCCCTTTCTGAATTTTGAGTTTACTTTGAATTTTTGTGTTAAATTTGTTATACTTGGGTAGCAGGAAGGGCCCGTTAACTACCTGTCTTTGAAGAGTAAAGGAGAAGGGCACCTGGGGGGCTCAGTTGGTTCAGTGTCTGACTTCAGGTCAGGCCATGATCTCATGGTTCATGAGTTCGAGCCCCGTGACGGTCTCTATGCTGACAGCTCAGAGCCTCGAGCCTGCTTCGGATTCTGTGTCTCCCTCTCTGCCCATGCTCTGATCGCACTCTGTCTCTGTCTCTCAAAAAGTGAATAAACGTTAAAAATATATGTATATTTTGAAGACTAAAGGAGATAGTGCAAGCTGAGTAAGTACCTAGGACAGCTCCTGGCACACACTAGGTGCTCCACAAATGGCGATTACCCTCCGCGGAGACAGGAAAGTCTCCAGCAGCGTCTAGCTGTGGGAACACAGGGCTGTGAAGAAAGGTCCCAAGGATGAGACTGAAAAGCGGGTTTCTTCCAGATCCTGAGAGTTGAGGGAGGCCAGGATCAGACTATAGCATGGCCTGTGTCTGAACTATGAATCCAGACTATAGCCTCAGACAAGAGGGCCCAGTGAAGAATTTTGAATGGAGAAGATGAGAGTCCTGCTTTTAGAATTCAATTCTGGAAGCAGAACCAAAAAGATTAATTAGGAGCAGATGAGATTCCTGCTTTTAGAATTCAATTCTGGAAGCAGAATCAAGAAGATTAATTAGGAGCGTCTTGCCACAGTGAAAGGAAGGGGCCATGGGAATCTGAGTGGGAGGCTAGGTATGGGATGAAAATGAGGGACGAGATGTAGGAGATGTAGGATCAGTACGTTCTGAAGCCTGACTTAGCTGTGGACCGTTATCAGGAGCACGTACATGTAGGAGCACACAAGAGGGAGGACATTGAGGATTTGTTTAATCATATTTTGGCTAAAGTCCAATCAATAGATGAAAACAGGAGGCTGGTGAGGAAGCTAATGGCACCTTGTGCTCACTGTGGACTTAGCTTAAGGGGCAGGCCCACCAGGTAGGAGCCCTTCCATTGGCCTCTCTAGATCTATCCTCCACCCTTTTCCAACCTGTTGTGTGCCCTGCAGGCTGACCTGCTGCAACACCCTCAGATTACCTACCCTTATGGTTCCTGGTGGGTTTGGGTAGCAAGGAGCCCCAGCAGTATCTAGAGGGAGGAAGGACAGTGATCCTTGGCATTTATTCACTCCTTCTCCCCATAAAGTCATTCCCCATAAAGTCTGTACCCCACAACTGGAGCCTCCTGTCAAGCAGGCCCTCTCGTTAGCCCTCTGCAGCTTCTGGTCCCAACTTCATACATTCAGCTCTCTGTTGTTAGGCTCAGGTCCTGCACAGTCCCTTGTGGTTTCCCTACAAGGTGCCCACATCTTTGTAAAGAGTCCCTTTTAAGTGTTTCAAGCTGGAAAGAGCTATGAAAATCATTTTGACCGGTTTCTGAACTTTACTGAAGAGGAAATTGGAGCGAACAATCATGATTAGCACAAAGCAGGGCTGTGGCAAAGGAGGAACCAGGTAGAACACAGGATCCCTGAATCTCCATCCAGAAGTATCCTTCTGACCTGTAAGTCCTGGACTCCATGATGGTGGCATCATCCTCCCAAAGCCATAGGTGAGCCCATCATATGTACACCTACACCCATGCAGACATGCACACAAATACACACACATAAACGCAGACACACACACAGAGATAGATAAACACACAGAGAATGGCACACATATACAGAGACACACAGATACACACAGACACACAGACACACACACACACACACACACACTCTCTCTCTCTCTCTCTCACACACACACATTGTTATGCAGGCACAATCAGGTTCAAGAGGTTATAAAAACCCTTCTTGGGAAACTAAGATGGGAGCACCACAAGGGGTTTGTAGGAAAGGAGAACAGAAGTTGTAAAGAAGACATCCAGATGGCCAACAGGCACATGAAAAGATGCTCAACATCACTCCTCATCAGGGAAATATAAATCAAAACCACACTCAGATATCACCTCACACCAGTCAGAGTGGCCAAAATGAACAAATCAGGAGACTATAGATGCTGGAGAGGATGTGGAGAAATGGGAACCCTCTTGCACTGTTGGTGGGAATGCAAATTGGTGCAGCCACTCTGGAAAACAGTGTGGAGGTTCCTCAAAAAATTAAAAATAGACCTACCCTATGACCCAGCAATAGCACTGCTAGGAATTTACCCAAGGGATACAGGAGTGCTGATGCATAGGGGCACTTGTACCCCAATGTTTATAGCAGCACTCTCAACAATAGCCAAATTATGGAAAGAGCCTAAATGTCCATCAACTGATGAATGGATAAAGAAATGGCGGTTTATATACACAATGGAGTACTACGTGGCAATGAGAAGGAATGAAATATGGCCCTTTGTAGCAACATGGATGGAGCTGGAAAGTGTGATGCTAAGTGAAATAAGCCATACAGAGAAAGACAGATACCATATGGTTTCACTCTTATGTGGATCCTGAGAAACTTGACAGAAACCCATGGGGGAGGGGAAGGGAAAAAAAAAGAGGTTAGAGTGGGAGAGAGCTAAAGCATAAGAGACTCTTAAAAACTGAGAACAAACTGAGGGTTGATGGGGGGTGGGAGGGAGGGGAGGGTGGGTGATGGGTATTGAGGAGGGCACCTTTTGGGATGAGCACTGGGTGTTGTATGGAAACCAATTTGACAATAAACTTCATATATTGAAAAAAAAAGAAATAATTGTTAACAGTAAGTGGTAAAAAAAAATAAATGTATGTGGTACTGGAGTAGTAATCACTACTCCACACATTAAAAAAAAAAAAAAAAAAGAAGTTATACCATTTGCCACCCTGGTAGTGGAGATGGCTAGGGACCCACCACAGCCAGGCTCAGGCCTCTCTTTGCACCCACTGGTCACGTCACCTCCTCCATTCGCTTGCTTCCCACAGTCACTGGGAGTGAGCACAGGGCCCAGTGGATATGATAAACATGCTTTCCAAGTCCCAAATAAGGCCAGCGCAGACCCATGGAGCAGCTTCCAGACTCAAAAGGCAGAATAAGAGACATAGTTTGAGCACTGCTTTTCCAAGACTTCTGGCTATCTCAGTGGTTTATGGGGGAACAATGATAAAATATGGGATTCTAAGATTATACTAAAAAATTCAGGACCTGATGGAGGCAGGGGCAGTTGGAAGAGGGAAAGGAGTCATGAAAACAAGGCTAGGAGAGTCCTACTCTTTCATTTTATAAATCTTTTTTTAGTTAACTTATTTATCTGAGAGAGAGAGAGATAGCACAAGCAGGGGAGGGGCAGAGAGAGAGGGGGAGAGAGAATCCCAAGGAGGCTGTCAGTCTCACAATCCCATACTGTCAGGGTTTGAACTCATGAACCGTGAGATCATGACCTAAGCCGAAACCAAGAGTTGGACGCTTAACCAGTTGAGCCACCCAGGTGCCCCAGCCTACTTTTTAATCTTAGAGACAGTTGTGTGGATAACTGTGTTTTATTACACAACCTCCCTAGGGCTGACTGTCCAGAAAATGCTGCCATCAGAATTTGTGGTCGACCCACATTCCTTCCAGCATCCTGAGCATCCAAGATCTGACTGTACATGGGAAATCCTAGCCACCTAAACAGCATCCCAAGAATTTGTTGTTGGTGGTGTTGATTTCTTATCAGTATGCAAAGCACTTCATTCTTTTATTTTAAATTCCACTATAATTAACATATAGTGTTAAACTAGTTCAGGCGTACAGTACAGTGATTCAACAATTCTATACATTACTCAGTGCCCATCAAGGAATATCCCAGAACTTGATGGAAATTTTATTTTTGGAACTTAAAACACATACAAAGCAAGATTTATATTCTATGGCTAAAATCAAGAACACAAGAACCAACGGGTGTTGGCGAGGGGGTGGAGAAAGGGGAACCCCGTTTGCACTGTTGCTGGGAATGCAAACTGGTGCAGCCACTCTGGAAAACAGTGTGGGGTTTCCTCAGAAAGTTAAAAATAGAACTACCCTATATGACCCAGCAATTACACTACTAGGTATCCACCCAAAGAATACAAAAATATTAATTCAAAGGGATACACACACCCTAATGTTTATAGCAGCAGCATTATAAACAATAGCCAAATTACGGAAACAGCCCAAGTGTCCGACTGACGAGTGAATAAAGGAGATGTGGTATGAATATATGTATACATGTCTTATCCTTCTTCCCCTATATGTATATTACTCAGCCTTAAAGAAGAATGAAATCTTGCCATTTGCAGCGACATGGATGGAGCTAGAGAGTATAATGCTAAGCAAAATAAGTCTTTCAGAGAAAGACAAATACCATATAATTTCACTCATATGTGGAACTTAAGAAACAAAACAAACAAGCAAAGAGAGAAACAAAGAGAAAGAGAGAGGCAAACCAAGAAACAGACTCTTAACTATAGAGGACAAACTGATGGTTACCAGAAGGCAGGGGGTGAGGGATGGGTGAAATAGGTGATGGGGATTAAGGAGTGCTCTCATGTGATGAGCCCTGGGTGATGTATGGAAGTGTTGAATCACTGTATGGTACATCTGAAACTAATACACTGTGTGTTAACTATCTGGAATTTAAATAAAGCCTTTTTTTAAAATATTTACATTCTATACACACTTGGATAGATGCCCTTCCTTGATGCCCAATATCCCTCACTGTTGTGACCAGCTATATCCAGGTGACTTCTTGATTTCCCTAGAAGCAGACCCAGAGACAGCACTCAAGCAGAGGCACTGGAACTCTGATAGGTAGAGCAGGGACAAGGGAAGCCAGTAAAGGGTGTGCCATCAGGCCAGCTACTAGAGTGGGTGACTGAAGTTTAAGCCGGCAGGCAGCCCTAAGACAGAGCAGCCCATGCCTTAGAGTCATCCTTGGAGGGGCAGGTATTTGTGGTATTTCTGCACTACTCCCTAGAGTCACTGCTGAGGGCCAGTCCAAGGGTGTATTCATTCTTTGGTACTTTTTGTGAGCCACAGGCAGGCTGCGTGGCTTGATGTAACTAGGGGACAAGGGAAATGAGTTTCAGAGGGAGAGTGTCTAGTACACAGGATACTAGCAAATCCATACGTTGGCACATAGCCAGCAAAAAATCGCTGTTGAATGCTTCTTGAGGGCAAGAGCTGAATCTTTTACATCTTTGACCTCCCAGCTAAGCAAGACCACTGTACCTATGGTTTCCATATTGTCCAAGCAGGCATATTTTCACCCTTGCGGGAGGTCATGGGTCACCACAGGGAGAAAGGAAGGATGACACAAACCAAAGCCACCAGAAACTTCCTGCCAAAAGGGACTTATTCTTTTCAAGTTCTCATTACTGAAAACTTTCATTTCATGTCACTTCAAACCTTTCAGTTCATAGCAGTGTTCTGAAAATAAATAAATGAAATGAAAGTCAAACCATTTGATTAGATTGCGAATCATCTTCACATACATATTTTGGATGTGGATCACAGACAATATTCTCAAATAAAGTGCTAGACTTTAAACACAGCTTCAATCACAACACTGACAAATGTTTGGCTCAAAAGAAATGTCTTGATCAGCGGTTACAAAAATCATGTTTCCCCCAGCCTTCCTGAAGGAAAAGACAGAGCAAGAGAAGATGGCATTGATCAAATGGAAAGAAAACCATAAAAGATGGTGACACAGAGGGGACAGCAGAGCTCCCATTGGCCCTGACTGGTCTTGAGAGAGCACTGATGCTCTGATGGAAGTGCCCGTTTGTGTTGAAAAGTTATTGTTCAACAGCATTTTATGACCTCACAGCTTTTTAACAAGAGGAACTTTACCAAGGAAGTTTCCTTCAAAGTTCCTTTATGAAGTGAGCAAGTGAGTTCACTATTTCTCCTCTAAGATGTTTTCTTGTCATCTTTCATATATTTAAAATAAAAAAGAGTAAGAGCAAAAACAGTTGAGTCAGTTTCCTAGAGAACAATTTTAAAGAGAGGAAGAGATGGAGAGAGAGAGAAATTACTTCTGAGGCCAGGAATCTTCCCTGAGGTTGGTCTTCCCAGGACTAAGATCCTGTAACACCTCACAGTCCATGACAGGCGTCTCAGCTTTTCCACATCTCTTGTTGTGGGAACTAATTATTATTTTCTCTCATTGAAGTTCTTTCTGGGAAGTTATTTGAAAACCAGTAGTGTTGTCTTAGAATTAAAGGAACTCCAACTCTTATATCAGGAAATTGAAGTCACTTTGATGTCACCACACAAAAAATCAGGCTCAATGAAGCACTGTCATGTCAGGTGTGACCATTCTGGAAATTACTGGCCCTTCTGACTTGGTGCTTTCCTGAAATTCTGAATTGGAGACCATCTCTTAGCATTCACCTCACTTGAGAATCTGTAAGAAACAAATGGCCCATCTGTTGGCGGGTCCAATGATAAAAGCCATATTTTTTATCTTGGATCTATAGTTTCTACATGATCAAAACCAAGCCACTCCTTTTTCTCTTAGCCTCAGGTTCTTCACTTACAAATGAGGTCATGGTTCTATAGGGTATCAGAATGGATAAAAAAAAAAAAAACAAGACCCATCTATTTGCTGCCTACAAGAGACTCATTTTATACCTGAGGACACCTTCAGATTGAAAGTGAGGGGATGGAGAACTATCTATCATGCTACTGGAAGTCAAAAGAAAGCTGGAGTAGTCATACTTATATCAGAAAAACTAGACTTTAAATTAAAGGCTGTAACAAGAGATGAAGAAGGGCATTATATGATAATTGCAGGGTTTATCCATCAGGAAGAGCTAACAATTATAAATGTCTATGCACCAAATTTGGAGGAACCCAAACACATAAAACAATTAATCACAAACATAAGCAACCTTATTGGTAAGAATGTGGTAATTGCAGAGGACTTTAATACTGCACTTACAACAATGGATAGAACATCTAGACAGAGAATAAATAAAGAAACAAGGGCCCTGAATGATATATTAGATCAGATGGACTTGACAGATATATTTAGAACTCTGCATCCCAAAGTGACAGAATATACTTTATTCTAGAGTGCACATGGAACATTCTCCAAAATAGATCACATACTGGGCCACAAAACAGCCCTTAATAAGTATAAAAGAATTGAGATCATATAATGCACACTTTCAGACAACAATGCTATGAAACTTGAAATCAACCACAGAGAAAAGTCTGGAAAACCTCCAAAAGCAAGGAGATTAAAGAACACCCTACTAAAGAATGAATGGATCAACCAGGCAATTAGAGAAGAAATTAAAAAATATATGGAAACAAATGAAAATGAAAATACAAAAATCCAAACGCTTGGGGATGCAGTGAAGGCAGTCCTGAGAGGAAAATACATTGCAATCCAGGCCTATCTCAAGAAACAAGAAAAATCCCAAATACAAAATCTAATGCACACCTAAAGGAACTAGAAGCAGAACAGCAAAGACACCCCAAGCCCAGCAGAAGGAGAGAAATGATAAAGATCAGAGCAGAAATAAACAATATAGAATCTAAAAAATCAATAGAGCAGATCAATGAAACCAAGAGTTGGTTTTTTGAAAAAATAAATAAAATTGATAAATCTCTAGCCAGGCTTCTCAAAAAGAAAAGGGAGAGGACCCAAATAGATAAAATCATGAATGCAAATGGAATTATTACAACCAGTCCCTCAGAAATATAAGCAATTATCAGGGAATACTATGAAAAATTATATGCCAACAAACTGGACAACCTGGAAGAAATGGATAAATTCCTAAGCGCCCACACACTTCCAAAACTCAAACAGGAAGAAATAGAAAATTTGAACAGACCCATAACCAGTGAAGAAATTGAATCAGTTATCAAAAATCTCCCAACAAATAAGAGTCCAGGACCAGATGGCTTCCTTGGGGAATTCTACCACACATTTAAAGCAGAAATAATACCTATCCGTCTCAAGCTGTTCCAAAACAGAGAAAGGGAAGGAAAACGTCCAGACTCATTTTATGAAGCCAGCATTACTTTGATTCCCAAATCAGACAGAGACCCAGCAAAAAGAGAGAACTACAGGCCAATATCCCTGATGAATATGGATGCAAAAATTCTCAACAACATACTAGCAAACTGAATTCAACAACTTATGAAAAGAATTATTCACCATAATCAAGTGAGATTCATTCCTGGGCTGCAGGGATGGTTCAATATTCACATATCAACCAATGTGACACATCACATTAATAAAAGAAAAGAACCATATTATCCTGTCAACTGATGCAGAAAAAGCATTTGACAAAATTCAGCATCGTTTCTTAATAAAAACCCTCGAGGGGCGCCTGGGTGGCGCAGTCGGTTAAGCGTCCGACTTCAGCCAGGTCACGATCTCGCGGTCTGTGAGTTCGAGCCCCGCGTCGGGCTCTGGGCTGATGGCTCAGAGCCTGGAGCCTGTTTCCGATTCTGTGTCTCCCTCTCTCTCTGCCCCTCCCCCATTCATGCTCTGTCTTTCTCTGTCCCAAAAATAAATAAAACGTTGAAAAAAAAAATTAAAAAAATAAATAAATAAATAAAAAATAAAAACCCTCGAGAAAGTCAGGATAGAAGGAACATACTTAAACATCATAAAAGCCATTTATGAAAAGCCCACAGCTAATATCATCCTCAATGGGGAAAAACTGAGAGCTTTCCCCCTGAGATCAGGACAGGACAGGGATGTCCACTCTCACCGCTGTTGTTTAACATAGTGTTGGAAGTTCTAGCATCGGCAATCAGACAACAAAATGAAATCAAAGGCATCAAAACTGGCAAAGATGAAGTCAAGTTTTCACTCTTTGCAGATGACATGGAAAACCTGAAAGACTCCACCAAAAGTCTGCTAGAACTGATACATGAATTCAGCAGTCGCAGGATACAAAATTAATGTACAGAAATCAGTTGTATTCTTATACACTAATCATGAAGCAACAGAAAGACAAATAAAGAAACTGATCCCATTCACAATTGCACCAAGAATCATAAAATACCTAGGAATAAACCTAACCAAAGATGTAAAATATCTGTATGCTGAAAACTATAGAAAGCCTATGAAGGAAATTGAAGAAGATACAAAGAAATGGAAAAACATTCCATGCTCATGGATTGGAAGAATAAATATTGTTAAAATGTCAATACTACCAAAGTAATCTACACATTCAATGCAATCCCAGTCAAAATTGCACCAGCATTCTTCTTGAAGCTAGAACAAGCAATCCTAAAATTTGTATGGAACCACAAAAGACCCCGGATAGCCAAAGTAATATTGAAGAAGAAGACCAAAGCAGGAGGCATCACAATCCCAGACTTTAGCCTCTACTACAAAGCTGTAATCATCAAGACAGCATGGTATTGGCACAAAAACAGACACATAGACCAATGGAATAGAATAGAAACCCTAGAACTAGACCCACAAACGTATGGCCAACTAATCTTTGACACAGCAGGAAAGAATATCCAATGGAAAAAAGGCAGTCTCTTTAACAAATGGTGCTGGGAGAACTGGACAGCAGCATGCAGAAGAATGAAACGAGACCACTTTCTTACACCATTCACAAAGATAAACTCAAAATGGATGAAGGACCTGAATGTGAGATGGGAAACCATCAAAACCCTAGAGGAGAAAGCAGGCAACAACCTTTTGACCTCAGCTGCAGCAATTTCTTACTCAACATATCTCCAAAGGCAAGGGAATTAAAAGCAAAAACGAACTATTGGGACCTCATCAAGATAAAAAGCTTCTGCACTGAAAAGGAAACAATCAACAAAACTAAAAGCCAACTGACAGTAGGGGAAAAGATATTTGCAAATGACATATCAGATAAAGGGCTAGTATCCAAAATCTATAAAGAACTCACCTAACTCCATACCCGAAAAACAAATAATCCAGTGAACAAATGGGCGGAAGACACGAATAGACACTTTTCCAAAGAAGACTTCCAGATGGCCCACAGGCACATGAAAAGATGCTCCATGTCACTCCTCACCAGGGAAATACAAATCAAAACCACACTGAGATAACCACCTCACGCCAGTCGGAGTGGCTAAAATGAACAAATCAGGAGACTATAGATGCTAGTGAGGATGTGGAGAAATGGGAACCCTCTTGCACTGCTGATGGGAATGCAAACTGGTGCCGTCACTGTGGAAAACAGTGTGGAGGTTCCTCAAAAAATTAAAAATAGACCTACCCTATGACCCAGCAATAGCACTGCTAGGAATTTACCCAAGGGATACAGGAGTACTGATGCATAGGGGCACTTGTACCCCAATGTTTATAGTAGCACTCTCAACAATAGCCAAATTGTGGAAAGAGCCTAAATGGATGGATGAATGGATGGATGGATAAGAAGATGTGGTTTATATATATAATGGAATACTACTTGGTAATGAAAAAGAGTGAAATCTGGCCATTTGTAGCAATGTGGATGGAACTGGAGAGTGTTATGTTAAATGAAATAGGTTAGGCAGAGAAAGACAGATACCATATGTTTTCACTCTTATGTGGATCCTGAGAAACTCAACAGAAGACCAGGGGGAAGGGAAAGGGGGAAAAAAGTTACAGAGAGGGAAGGAGGCACACCATAAGAGACTCTTAAACACTGAGAACAAATTGAGGGTTGATGGGGGGTGGGGGAGAAAGGAAAGTGGGTGATAGGCATTGATGAGGGCACTTGTTGGGATGAGCACTGGGTGTTGTATGGAAACCAATTTGACAATAAATTCATATAAAAAAAATAATTCTGCTTATGGGAACAATCAACAAAACTAAGAGTCAGTTTATGGAATGGGAAAAGATGACATACCTGATAAAAGGATAGTATCCAAAATCTGTAAAGAACTTATCAAACTCAACACCCAAAAAACAAATATGCCAGTAAAAAAAACAAATGAGGTCATGGTTCTGACTCCATCTCATTTTGCTATGGAAACAGGAGAAGAAGGAAGGAGAAAGGGAAAATGTCTTAGTAGAGAAGAAGGAAAATGTCTTAGTAAAACTCCTTACCCAAGAAAGAAATGGGGGGTATGGTTTGCAGACTCAAGGTCAAATCATGCCAGGTGAGAAATTGTCCTGTGTAAGGAAATCCTTCTTTCAAATCTTATTATTGGTCACCCAGTCTGTACAGTTATAGTGGACTCCCCATGTGACATGCAGACCACCATGATAGTGCTATAAGAAGTACAAAAGGAAGACACAAAGCTGTGATGGCAATGTTTCACCATTGCCCCGCTCAGCAGATCTATTTCACCATTGCCCCGCTCAGCACCCTCTTCACCCACTTGGGTGGGAACCCTTCGCCCACTCTTACTTGCTCACTGTTCTCATTGTCTTTGCTCCCCTCTGTTTCCCTCCAACCCTATTTCCTGGTATCAAAACCTGCTCTCCACAAAAAAAAAAAAAAAAAAAAAAAAAAGACCTTGGTGCTCATTCATACTAGGGTGCAAATGACTGATAGCTTAAAACCCCCCAGGGAGATTAAAAATTTTCCCAGGGCTCAAGGCCTTTAAGGATTGAGGCTCCTATGATGGGATCTCAGCCATCACTGTCCCATATAAGAGACGTTTTGTGGGCTGGAAGTTCCATTCAACACCCAGAAGTCACCCCACTGAAGGTTCCACCAAGACCAGCACTGTCCGAAAGAAATAAAATAGGAGAAATAAAATTACACAGATGTAATTTAAAATTTTCTAGTAGCCACCTTAAAAAAATGAAACAACTGAAATTCATTTTAATAATATATTTTTTAGGCCAAATATATCCAAAAGATTAGTTCAAGAAGTAATCAATATAAAAAGAAATATTAATAATATATTGTACATTCCCTTTTTCATACTAAGTCTCCCAAATCCCCTGTGTGTTTTACACTGGCAGCTCACGTCAGTTTGTATCAGCCAAGTTTCGGGTGCTCATAGCTACCTGTGACCAGTGGCCACACATTGGACAGCAGAAGTCAAATGAATGACTGTGTGCGTGAGACCCTCAACTCTGAAACACTGCATAGTAAGTAGCTGGTGAAACTGCCTGTTTCCCTTCTTCCTCTGCATTCACCTGTCCTGTTGCTCTTCATAACAGTTCACACTCAGTGAGCACCCACAGGGCACGGAATGGCCCTGTTAAGCCCGGTCACCTTCAGGCCAATACTGTGAGGAAGGGGGGCACAGAAGGGAGAAACTTGCCAGCGGTTCTTTAGCTAAGAAGTGGGAGAGCTGGATGAAGCACTCAAAAAAGATCACAAGGAAGCAGCAAAAAGGAAGACAGGGGCAGACAGGCTGAGCTGGCTGGAGCCATTTGTGGACAGGAATATCACCCGAACGTGTAGGTGCCTTGGCTGACAGAGAGGGACTTGCAAGTGTAGCATCACATAGTCTATGTCCCCACAACTGTCCTTTTCTCCCAGAGGCACGCAAAGCAGAACCCCCAGTCACACGGCTCTGTTCCTGTGACCCTGTGGCTTGTTCAGACCACATATATCTGTATGTACTGCACAGAATACAGAGAAACTAGAGCACAAGCCTGCCTGCCAGGTGCTGGCCAGCTGGAAGGTGTCACCAGTGCTGGGGCTTCCCTCCCAGTAGAAAGGAAAGTGTTTCTGATCTCTGACCCTTACTCCCACCCACCCTTAGGAGGAGAGCTTCTGTCCCAGTATTCACAGAAAATATCCAGACATTCCTTTTGCGTAGGTCACCCGCCCACTCCTCAGTGACGAGCTCCGCCCAGGGCTGTCCGCTGATGTCAGGGATGTCAGCTGATGTCGGCTCACTCAGAATCCCCTGGAGATCTGGATGCAGCTGTTACAAAGAGGGAGGAGAGAATGATACAAGCAAGGATAATGGAAAGGCAACCATCAGTCTTCCATGACACTGAGTCTCTTAGGTGTGCGTATCTTGTCCCGGTTCATTTTCTGGTTTTCTTGTTGTTGTTGTTTCTTTTCTTTTGTTTTGTTTTGATTTTTAGAGAGAGGGAGTGAGCAGGGGAGAGGAGCAGAGGGAGAGAGAAAAAACCATAAGCAGGCTCCATGCTCGGCACAGATCCCTATGTGGATGGAACCTGAGATCATGTCCTGAGCCGAAATCAAGAGTTGGACACTCAACCAACTGAGCCACCCAGGTGCCTCATCTTGTCCAGGTTTTAAGGATAAAGTGTTGCGGGTTTGGTTTGTTTCCCGAAGCATCTTTGTGCAAAAGGACCCAGGCCGATGTTGCTGTGAGTGATGATTTCAGGGAGCTCTTTCATCCTCCAGTTTTCTCCCTTTCTAATTATTCACAACAAAGCAAACCACTTTAAATCTTAATGTCACAAAATAGAAGCATCTACAGGAGGGTGTCTCCACCTCAATGCTATTGACAAGTTCAGCCAGATCATTGAAGTGTAGGATGTTTCGTAGCATCCCTGGCCAGCTGCAAGTCGTGACAATCAAAAATATCTCCAGGCATTGCCAAGTGTTCCCAAGGGGGCAAAACTGATCTCGGTTAAGAGCCAGTGCTCTGTGAAAGTTCCTCTCTGGAGGCAGCCATGACACCCAGCCAAGAGAATCAAGTTCACAAACAAAATACTATAGGGGATCAGGGACATGAGCTCAGGGGTCAGTCCTGTCCTCTCCTCTGTAGCAAGGGGATACCACGGCTCCTGCCTCACAGTGTGGTTGTGAACATCACAAGAGATCATGTATATGTAGCTCTCATCCAAAGGTAGTTACCAATACCAGTAGCTATTTTCCTGGCACTGCAGTGAAAACATGCATTTTTTAGATTGTGTGTTTCTGGAGAATATTTGCAGGGGACAAGGGGGATGTTTGCTTGTTTGTTTTTTTCTTTTTAAATTGGAGCCCTGCTCACCTTTTGGGATGAGCACTGGGTGTTGTATGGAAACCAATTTGACAATAAATTTCATATATTGAAAAAAAAAAAAAGAAAAAAAAATTGGAGCCCTGCTATGGAAGAACAACAAAGAAAACTTCTCTGCCACTGTGTTTGTGGTTAGGCCTCCTTGTGTCTCCCCTCTTCAAAGAGAGCCATTCTTTGTCTCTTAGAGGAGACAAAAGTCAGACAACCTGCTGGCTAGCTGAAGGCTCTGGGAGACACAGGCCCTGAAGTGTGCTCTAGGGGCAGTGGCCACAGGCCCTCCTGCTCGGTGGGCTCTCCCTGTGTGGTCCCTGCTGCAGGTTCCTGGGGCTGACTGAGGCTGCCTGCCGCCTACATGGTCCCCATGCAAGAGAAGGGCTGCCAAGATGGCGACTTTGCCTTAAATAACTACGCCCTTCTTCCATATGAGGCATATGCTTGCTCTAAAATGTCAACCATTGCTCTGCTTTGCTTCCCTGCCTCCACCACTTCTTTTTATTAAAAAACAATGCTCTGTCAATCTCTGAAACCCTTAACAAAGAAGGTTGAAAATGCACAGTGGCATGAATCACGAACTTTGGGGCTTCCCAACATGACATGGAAATCTGGGAAGCCGGACGTGGCGACCACACTCTAATTTTATGACCCCGACTTTATTGCCGGCATAGAGGCAATAAAGAGATATAATAAATGAAACAGCAGCCGGGCTGAATCTGCACAAGGCACTTAACCCTTCTACACAGCAACTTCCCAGACCAGGGAAGGGAAGCCAGGGCTCCTCCAGGCATGGCTTCCAGGTGGCTTCATTAAAAAAAATATATCAAATGCTGCGTTCCTGTGAAACTGTGCACAAGTTAGTGGCATGGCCATCAAGCATCAGAAATGGGAAAGCAAATGAGAAAGGGGTGGATTCTCGAAATCATGACCTGGTGAACCAGAATATTAAAATGGGTGAAAATGAACATAAATTGCTTGGGATGTATGTTAACTCAAAGTACAACCGTTCTAAATGCATTGTCATCAAATTCTTAGTTACCAGTATATTTCAGTTTAAGAATCTGTTTCACTAAGTTTTTACAGGTAAGAGAAAGATCCTTTATCTTCTCATAGAAGATCCTTTGAGAAGAGTACTTTGTAAATTAGATTTCCAGCTCTGGGTTTTGGTTTCCTGATTTGTGGAATTATATGAATCAAAAAAAAAAGATTAATAACAATTTAAGGTCTCAGGACACAAGAACAGTTAGCAATTTGTTGATGTTTCTGTTTTTCAGGTGTCAGAACTTTTTTTTTTCAATTTTTATTTACTTTTGAGAGACAGAGAGACAGAGCATGAGCAGGGGAGGGGCAGAGAGAGAGAGAGAGGAAGACACAGAATCTGAAGCAGGCTCCAGGCTCTGAGCTGTCAGCACAGAGCCTCACATGGGGCTCGAACTCATGAATGGTAAGATCATGACCTGAGCCAAAGGCGGACACTTAACCAATTGAACCACCCAGGCACCCCCAGAACTATTTATCTTAAGATGTTCTGCTTATATCAACACTCTTTACATCCACGTAACAGTAATAACAATGTGTGATCTCATTGGGGGTGTGATAAGTATAGACTAAAATAGGGAACTGTGTTATTGGTTTCTATTTTAAGTTTTATTTATTTATTTTAGAGAGAGAGAGAGAGAGAGAGCACGAGCAGAGGAGGGGCAGAGAAAGAGGAGGCAGAGGATCCGAAACTGGCTTTACACAGACAGCAGAGAGCACAATGTGGAACTCAAACTCACAATCCATGAGATCATGACCTGAGCCAGAGGCAGATGCTTAACCAACTGAGCCACCCAGGTGCCCCTATTTTGATTTTTCTTTTAATTCCATGAAATCCTTATAGTATTGACTTTACTATTAGATAAATAATGCACTAAAAAACAAAACAAAACGAAACAAAACAAAAAACCATAGGAAAAGGGATCAGATTTGTGGTTACCAGAGGCAAAGGGTAGAGGAGGGGACTGGAGAAAGGTGGTCAAAAGGCAGAAACTTCCAGTTACAAGAAAGTACCAGGGATATAATGCACAGAGGGATGACTGCAGGTAACACTGCTGTATGATACATAGCAAAGCTGGTAAGAGAGTAAATGCTTAAAGTTCTCATCACAAGAAAAAAAATTGTTTTTCTTCTGATTTCACTTTTTTATTGTGCCCGCATGAGATTGATGAGTGTCAACTAAATTTAATGTGGTCATCATGTCACAATAAATGTAAGTCAGACCATTATGCTGCACACCTTAAACAGTGAGGTGTGTGGATTAGATCCCAATAAAATTGGAAAACATATGTACATAAATGACTCCAACTTGGAATCAGGGAACAACAGGAAACGGAGATGAAACTAATAGAAATACATGCCCAGATGTATATATATATATGTGAATATTATTGAAAAGATAGTTTAATAAGCATATCTGAAATACTCTCCCCAAAGTATGTAAAAATAAATAATAAAGTATGAGGGAGATTAAAAGCAAAAGGACCAAAGTGTAGCCAATCAATCTGGAAAATGGAAATCGTGCTCTCCCTTTATTAGTCTCTAGCTGCTGGCAGTACCTTATGCTCGTCAGGGACACAACAGAGTGACCTATTGTGACTATGGGGTTCAGGGTGGAAGTGTTTCCCGTGTTTCTTAACGAATTACCAGGCGGAAGAAGCTTGTGGACACAGCTCACCTCTGACTTTTGGTTGACTGTCCTGCCTTTGTCCTCAACCAAATGAGGATAAGAGCCCGTGGCCAATTTAAGAACCACTTGTAAAACATAAATGCAATCAAGGGAGCGTAATTCCACTAGGAGTGGCCGCGTAGAGTCCTCACGAGAGGTTTGTCCCAGAGCAAGATAGCTCCGCTCCCGCTATCATTTTGCCAAAGAGGCTTTTCTCTTTTGTTTTGGAGTTTCCTTAAGCACTCATTTATAAACTCATTTTGTGACATGAAGAAAAGAGGTCAAACCAGAGGTCACCCTGCCAACCCAGAGGCCTGGGACCAACACAGCTTTTTCTTTTCACAAACTTTAATTATGAAGAAAGGCTATGAATTTTGACTTTCTTTTTTAAATCTGGGGGCACAGCCCATATATTTGTTTCAGAATGGAATCAGTTCTCAAAATCAAGATGACCCAGAAGCCAGAACCAATTGGGATCTCATTGCGGCTCTAGAGTTAGTATTCTGCTGTTTTCATAGGAAGTCCCTGAGGAAATAATCCTAAGAAATATTTGTATGAGAGCCTTCCCAACTCACCACTGGCCACAGGGCATGCCTGTTTCCTCCTCTGGGATGCTGGTCATGACCCTCAGGTCAGCCATGTTTGAAGGACCTGCCCTTCTGTGGATAGATGCCTGGGACCCCAAACTCTGTAGTACTGGAGTCTACAGCATGAAAACCATTGTGTCCCCATGTAGCCATCCTTTCTATTCCTCATGGCACCCTTATCAGATGCAACCTGAGGGGAAATATAGGCCACAGAGGTCTCCTCACCCTTTAACTTGCCACTCTGTCCCTATCCACAGTGTTTATTTGGGACACTATGGGACCCAAAGATAGATCCCACCTGGTCCTATCTAAAATGCAACCTCCTCCCCACCTTAGATTTACTTGCAAGGTGAGAATCACAGGGTAAAACTACCATTTTTAGGTCTTGTTGGCTAGCCCTCCCCTGCCCCCACCACACTGTGTTTCCAGGTAACTGGTGGGAGATTCTGTTTCTAGTCTAACAAAGGCTTACATTCTCAAGGAGCTCTTCTCCCTCAAGCAAGGGGTGAGAAGAAGGATCAGGCCCATAGCAACAGAACCCATTCTGGTTACTATCACTTTTTAACTAGCTACCCCAAAACTTAGTGGCTTAACACAACAACCCATTTACTGTTTGAGGGTATGGTTTATGGATACGGTTTTATTGGCAGGAATTCAGGCAGGGCTCAGCAGAGTGATTCTGCTGCCACATGAGGCAGTCATGAAGGTCACTGGAAGGCATTCAGCTAACAGATGGCTTTACTGTGATGTCTTTCCCTGGGTCTATCACACCTGCAGGCTCTGTGGTCTGGCTGCCTCCAGGAGTGCCTGCTCTGGCCACATTGCTTGTTATGACCCTGCCACAGGATTCTCCTAGTGTCACTGCACCACACCCTGGGGGCCAGACAGTCGCCAGTCTGTGCAGATTCAAGGGCTGGGGACATGGATTCCACCTCCCCAGTGAGGTGTGCCAAAAACTACAAAAGGCCTCATCTACCATTCCCAAGAACTGTTCCCTCAGAATCCTGATTCCTCTGGTCTTCTCAATGACAGAAGAGTGACTGGAGGCTACTGACCCTCTGTCCATCTTAAAGGGTTCCTCATGGGAGAGCCCTCACCTCCCACCCAACCACTACCTATAGGTATATGTCACCAATGACTTGCACAGGCTCTTCTTCAGTAGAGTGGTTTGACAAACACATGAATGAAACACATTAAGGAAGGGAGTCTTTTTTATTCCCTGTCCTTCACTGAGAACCCATCCACCATATTTGTCAGTGGATCCTTATCACCCAGAGGGCCACTTACATGACTTAATTCTAAAAAGGTCAATAGAGTAGAGCTGGCTGGGGCTCATACCCTGCTCCTCACACCTACTCCAATTTAGCTTCCCTCATTCTCCATTTCCATGCTACAAAATGATGCTGAGAATAATAACAACAATAATACGAGAATTAAAACACATGTTAAATGCTTAGAACATTGTATGGCACCTAGTCAATGATCAATAAGTACCAATTGATTATTAATCTGATTTTCAAAGCCTCCCACAAACTAGCCCCTCCTTACATGGATAAAAATCTCTCCACTCAGTTTAGCTGACCCTCTGCCCAAGCTAAACTGGTCTTCTCTCTGCCTAAGAAGGTCCCATGTGGGTTCCAACACCCATGTTTTTTCTCTTCTGGGAAAATGCCTTCTCAATATCTTGGCTGACTCTTTTGGCCATTCTGCATTTTTAAATCCCACCTCCCTTTCCTCCTTGAACCAGTTCAAACTCCAACCTCTCCAGACTGGAAAGAGTTCTCTCCTTTGCATAATATGTACAAATTATCAATTCATGTGGCACCATTGGTTTCAAATCACTTAAATCTTTTATTGCCACTTCAGAATTTTATGTGTTAAGGCTCTATCTCTTCAACTGGACTGAATCTCCTTGAGAATATCACAAGCGGGCCTTCCACAGAGTGGGCACTTGGGTCATCACTCTGGAATTGCCATAATGGCAACCTGGGATTTGCCCAGTGTTTTAGACATATCTGGATAAAGAGCTTTAGTAAAATTTAAGGTCCATTAAAACCTTGAAGGCCAATCAGAAGAGATTATTTTTAAATAACAGCTCCCTGTTGGCAGCCCCAAAGACCCCAACAATCTATCTTTCAATAACCAGACTCACAGAATTCATCTTCAGAGTCGAGAGGAAAAATATCTATTACATTCCCACTCTATTGCTTGACTGGGGACTTGCACTTTTCTAATTTTGAAAATTAAAGGTAAAGAGGTTCATTGACTGGGTAAAGCAAAGATATCATACCACCCAACAGTCTGATCCAATAAAAAGAAATACTGATGACCCCCAAGTGGAGGATTCAATTCAATAGAAGGACTGATGGCTGACAGCTCAGGAAAGAAGCATCACTCGGTGCAGTGGGGGTGGGGGAGGCATAGTCAATGGGGAGTCACAGCCGTGCACAGGCTGCTCTGCTGAGGGAATAGCCCTCTCTCAAGACAAAGAGGTTTAATAGCTAACAGGAGTGTGGTTGGGCTGTTCTGAACAAATGTGGCTGGTAGAACTAGGGCAACTGCCTCAGCATATAACTGGTTTTATTTGGGGTTTTATTCAAAACTGCTTTTAAAATTTCAGAACTGTACTTAAACTCAGTGCCATTTTCCTTTGTGCATCCCCCAGAATCACAACAGCTTATTCCTAAGAAACCCCTGGAAATTCCTTAGAGATTTGCCTTTATGGTCTTGCTCTTCTCAAAATTAATTTTCTGTGGTCAAAATCTTGCTATGTGGCCATGATCACAAGCCAGGAGCCTTGTTGTATAGACACCCTACAGCCTAGAATTCCTCAAATCTTTCTGAATACCCATGGCTGATTAGGACAGTCTTCTTTTTTAAATACTTTTTTTTTAATGTTTATTTATTTTTGAGAAACAGAGAGACACAGAGTGCGAGCGGGGGGAGGGGCAAAGAGAGAGGGAGACACAGAATCTGAGGCAGGCTCCAGCCTCCAAGCTTTTAGCCAGAGCCCAACGCGGGGCTCAAACTCAGGAAACGAGACATCATGACCTGAACTGAAGCTGGATGCGTAACCAACAGAGCCACCCGGGTGCCCCAGACAGTCTTCTGCTCTTGTACTTAAGTTATCTCTTGGGGCCTAGACTATGCTTCTTTTTCAATATCTTTAGGTAAGGATGAAACCCATTTTGAAGGTGAATGGCATCTGTGCCACAGCCTCCATGATAAGCAAGCTTCTAACTCCATAATGGACACCCGTTCCTTTTGCCAATCCCAAAATACCTACAGGCACAGACAAAAACAATCTGTAAGAAAAGCCTTCTCTCTTTAGCCAAAGAACAAGGAAAGAGGCAGTCCATCAAGGCAGAAACTTTTAGATGACAGCAACTCTAGTCCAGCTAAATGCTGCAGAAAAAAACAAGATGCCCAAACTCTTCTGCCAGCAAAGACTAGACAGCTTAGACTTCCATCTTCACCAGCCTGTAACAAGGCACCCAATCTCTCACCAGGGTGGTGTTAGAGATGTTTGAGTGAGGGCCAGAACTTTCAACCCATTGGGCAGTGACAAGCTCCTCCCAACACACCCCATCCCTTCAGTGTCATTGGAGACCACGTGGAGAGCTTAGACTTCCATCCCAACCTGCAGTAACAAGGCATCCCTCCCCCTCTTTGCCAGGGTGGTGTCAGGAGGCCCAGAGGAGAGTCAAGGCTTTTTCACTACCACTCAGCAGTAACAAGGCCATGTCACCCATGGTTAGTAGAGGCCACATGGGGAGCAATAATATGGCAACTTTCCCCCATCCCAACCAGAGTGGTATCAATTGAAGTCTAATGGGGAGCTTAAATTTTGAAATGTAAATATGGTTTATCCTGTGATGAGCACACAGGTCTGATGATGAAAGAGAGCAGGTGATGTACTTACCAGGGCACAGGATGATGTTTCTGTGTGAGAAGACCTCACTCATGTGGCTGGAACAGCCCCAAACATACCCTACAACTGCAAAAATAATTCCAACTGTAACCTAGGCTTTAGGATGTGTCCACTTTGGGGAGGCGATTGTCAGGGCCTCAGCTCCCAATTTCTCCAGCTGAGTCATCCATTTACCAAATCCAACATTTACCAAATCCAAAACCAATGCCTATTGATGTCCATGGGCTTGGGGTTTTATTTTAAGTATGATGGAAACCACTGGAGGGTTTTAAGTGGGGTTTGTTAAGTTTGATTTATGGATTTTAAATTTCTCTCCCTTTAGAGCACTGTGGATAATGGATTTGGAGAAAGGGGCAGAAGATCAGCAAGAGCAATAGTCAGGTCACAGACGCGGGTGGCTTGAACAAGGGTGATGGAAACAGTGGGAAAGGATCAGATGTGAGTCACATTTTTATGGCAGGGCAGAAAGACTGCTGTTGGAATGGATATGGAGTGTGAGAGGAAGTGAGGAACCAAGTGTTTCTCATCAAAGCAGCTGGGTAGATGGTGAAACCATTAACTTAGCCAGGAAAGACCAAGGAAGGAAAAGGGAAAGAGACCTTCCGGAAGCAGAAATGGGGATTAAGGAGGCCATTGAGCTGCACCTTCCCCCTGAGGGGCCAGAGTGTAAGAGGACAAGCCGCCTCCACCACAGCAAGTGGAGTGCTCTGTGCTCAGAAGCAAGCCGGCCGCCACAAAAGCTGGACGCCATGATGATGTCTGAGGGGACTGAGGATGTGAGGAATTAGATCATCCCAGACCACAAGCTCCTGGAGCATGGGGGAAGGTGGGGGAGAGAAAAGGCCAGGAGCCATGGGGCTTTAAGGATGACTGAGGTGCCCAAGGTAAACAGGAATATGAGGCCCATAATGAGTTCAGAAGGAAGCACCAAATGCCTTCCTCTAAGGAATTCTGCTTTGAGGAAGGCTTTATCCCAAGGCCGCACAGGAGCAGAGGGTACAGTGGGTGTGATGGATGAGGGCCACCCCTGAGGCTTCAGGCCTGCAAGGAAAGCAGAATTCCCCCACTCCCTGCCCCTTTTGCTGTTCTTCCCTGAGAAGAGCCGTCTCTCCCTTCAGATGAGGAAAGCCCAGGCCTTGATGTCCCTGGGGGCTGAGCTCTGGTGAGAGGTGGAGGAGAAAGCACAAGGGAATGATCAGCAGCTTCCACTGCAGCTGGTTTGCTCTGAAAACATCCAGAAGCCAACACACTGTCCTTCCATGAGGATTGGTTTCGGTCTAAAGATGCTCATTTCTTACCTGTACTAGAGATTCATCTTCCTTCAACTAATGTGATGTTGGCCATATGTCTTAGGGAATAATAAGCTTAGCTTCATTTTGCTAAGGAAACATCTATGCCCTCCTTGCCCTGCTTGTATCACAAATGTCCTCATATTAGCTGCCCATTCATTCATTCATTCATTCCACACGTGCTTACTGAGCACCTACTTTGTGATGGGCCCTGTCCTGAGGGCTGGGGTTACTGAAATGAATAAAATGAGAAGAAAAACAAAACAGACTGAAATCTCTGCCCTGGAGTCTATATTCTAATGGGGAAGATAGAGAGCATTACAAAATAAGACAATTGAAAAGAAAATAGCAGCCACTGGGTGGCTCAGTCGGTTGAGCGGCCAACTCTTGATTTTGGCTCAGGTCATGATCTCATGGTTCATGAGTTCAAGCCCCACATGGGGCTCTGTGCTCACAGCACAGAGCCTGCTTTGGATCCTCTGTCTCCTCTCTCTGCCCCTCCTGCACTCACACACTCTCTCTCAAAAAATAAATAAATGTTAAAAAAGAAGAGAAAAGAAAAGAAAAAAAGAAAAGAAAAGAAAAGAAAAGAAAAGAAAAGAGCAAGGGAAGGGGCCTACTGTAGGCAGGGCACAAGTGCTAAGGGGAAAGCAATGCTGGGAAGGTGTGAGGAGTTGGTGTGGGGGTCAGGGTGGCTGGGGACGTTTCCATGAGAAGGAGTTCTCTAAGCAAAGCCCGAAGGACATGCTCCATCCTGCCCGAACCACTTCCGAGGAACCCCTCAGTTTCCCTCCCGGCTACAGCCTGAGGGGAAGAAGAAGTGTTCATCTCAACACCTTGTGCCTTCTGGACCACGTCCTGGCTGGAGCAGTAAATATAGTGCCCTGTTGTCTGTATTACAGTTTACTGCCTCAGACTCCTCTCCCTGCCCCAAGGTCCTGTTTCTCCCACCTCCTCCCCTCTCTACCAGCCAGCCCCTCCTCCACTTATCCACACTGCTCTTGTCCCCTGGGCCCACTTGGAACTGATGTCTGAATGCAGGGTCGGTGCAAGCACAGAGAGAGAGGAAATCCTTCCTCCTTAAGACTTAAATGTGCACGGAGTTATCTCCATTTGCAGCGACACCCCTCTGGCTGCTGGGCCTTCCTACAGAAGCTTCCTTCTGTTACTAACAGATATTTTCTATGCTTATTCACTGTCCCTCATCTGCCCTTCCTTTTGCTCCTGTGACTACTTGCATCTCCCTTCTCTCTGTCTCTGTCTCTCATGGACAACTGTTTGCGGTTGGGCACAGGGGGACAGCTGATGACAAATCCTGACTTCACCTAATCCCGGAATCCGTTCTGACCTGCTGGACAAGTCTCTTCTACCTCCTTGTGTTCTATCCTCCTGGAAAGCCGGAATGAAGAGCATCACTTCCCTGCAGACCAGAAATAACATAATTTTAATGTATTTTACCAAAAAGCTAGACCTTCAGTTGCCAAAAAGAGCATCTTGTGTCAATCGCGGACATGAAGGGGCTGCCCCCTGCAAAGCTGGACTAAATCTTTAGGGAGAAGAAAAACTGCCAGAAAGAAATGAGAACATGTCAGAGGCAGAAAGAACAGCTCTTAGGGGGACAAGTTGAAATAGAGACAGTGTGCAAGAGAGAAAAGAGGGAGAGGCAAAATAGTAATGGGAGACAAAAGAGGGAAAGATGAGGGACACTGAATAAACATGAGAAAATGGAAGTTAATAACAGAAGGACGCTGAAGAGAAAAATAAGATTGAGTTATAAATACATCATGGTTATTTTCCTTCAGCAATTGAGGTATGTGCAATGCAGCACAAAGCAGGCTCCTACCAGCTGCTATGAGAACCCTCATTCCCAGAGGAGACTTTCCTACTTGGGATCGTGTATTTAACAGTTCAGTTTCAATCCCAAAGAAATATGTCTAGGTAAACAATGAAAGGTGCAGCTTGCTACCAGTTACATTCTTTAGCATATATATAGACACACACTCACACACACACACACACACACACACATTTGTGGGTGTGGGGTGGGGGGGTGGATAAACTCTAATAAGAGAGAAAAGCAGTCGGGGGAGCCTGGGTGGCTCAGTTGGTTTAAACGTCTGACTTCGGTTCAGGTCGTGATTTCACAGTTCGTGAGTTCCAGCCCCGCATCGGGCTCTGTGCTGACGGCTCAGAGCCTGGAGCCTGCTTTGGATTCTGTGTCTCCCTCCTCTCTGCCCCTTTCCAGCCCATGCTCTACCTCTCTGTCTCACTCTCAAAAACAAATTCAAAAAATTAAAAAATAAAAAAGAGAAAAGCAACTGATAACAGAGGTTGGTTGGAGGACAGTATAACTTACTGTTCATTAAAGACCCTTTTAAATTAAAGACCCTTTTAAATATTGTATATGCTTTTCTTTTTTTTTAATTTTTTTAATGTTTTTATTTTATTTGAGAGGGAGACAGAGTGTGAGTGGGGGGAAGGGCATAAAGAGCAGGAGACACAGAATCCAAAGCAGGCTCCAGGTTCCGAGCTGTCAACAGAGAGCTGGATGCGGGGCTCACACTCGCGGAGGGTGAGATCATGACCTGAGCCGAAGCTGGACACCCAACCGACTGAGCCACCCAGGAGCCCTTTGTATATGCTTTTCAATTATTTTACATATTACCTGTTAAAAAATGAGATGGAGGAAAAACATAGATAAAATATTTTCAGCCCCTGAAAATACTCATGGATATTTTCTGAGCTTTATACAAGGCTAAACACTGGCAGTGGTGAGGTGGGTGGGGATTGGAATCTACAAAGCAAATTTCACTCAAAACCCTACATCCCCCATATTACTCTCAAATCTCAACAGAATGAGCCACAAGATAAAAGAGTACAATGCCACAAATGGGTCAATTCCAGCTTCCTCCCTTTGATTCTCTTGGGGGCACATTTTGGCTTATAGATGTATAATATAAAATAAAATGATCTGCTCAAATGCTGCTCAAATGTGAATTTACTCGGGGTTTGGGCATGTCACATGGAATAATAAATCATTCACTGTCTACAAAAAGTATCTGTAGAACAGAGTACCACTGTGCCTATTTATTTCAAAGTATCTAATTGTGGTTTCTTCATGTCTCAGACATCATAAAAGTTAAAACGCTAAGTCCTGCGTTTCTTTTTTTTATTATTTAAAGATTTTGTTTATTTATTTATTTATTTGGCGGGGGGGATGGCAGAGGGAGAGGGAGACAGGGAATTTTAAGCAGGCTCCAAGCCCAGCATGGAACCTGACATGGGGCTCCATTTCACGACTGTGAGATCATGATCTGAGACAAAATCAAGAGTCGGATGCTTAACCCACTGAGCCACCCAGGCACCCCCTAAGTCTTGTGTTTCTATAACCATGTGGACTGTGATCTAAACAGTGACCAGTGACTACTTGTCCACCCTATGACTCTTTCTTGCTAGAGGCCCCAGGGCTATTCCTCAAAATCAGCATTTTCTTTTCATTCTCCACAAACATGGCTTTGCATGTTCAATAGTGAATTAAGAATTATAAAATAGTGAAACTGTCTTTTCAATAGATAGATTCAAGCTAAGGGAGAAAATAAATAAGGCCTTTGCCTCTGCACTAACCTGAAGTAGCTTTTTACTCATCTAGACTGTAGACAAGCCAAGGACACAAAAGTAGGGTGATATATTGAGTCAAGACAAGCCTTTAAGTGAGGAAAATCACTAAATGTAAAATTCAATACACAATGTGAAAACAAACTTTAAATACATGGTGTGGGAAAGTGCATGGAAGACTGCTTTGGGTTCCCCCCCTCACACACACACCATTACTATTTTGGGTAAGCAGTGATTCACACCGTTTTCTGGAAGATTTTTATTTGGCTGTGGTGTTGGACAGATGGCCCCAGGATGTTTCCACTGAGGGTGCCCTGGGAGCAAAGATCCTTGAGTTACCCGGTGCTCCCTCAGTGGGGTGCTCCCTCAGTGGGGTGCCCCAAACAGCATTCGTGGGAATCTTATAGCTCTTCCTCTGAAGGAACTTGGCCACTTTCCGTCCTTGAAGATTCCTTTCCTTCAAGCACATGTGCAAGACACCAGAGTTGCTTAAGTTAAGCGATGGTAATTTATCCCAAATCCCAGGCTGGGCAAGCTGCACAGCCAACAGGAACCACAGACGTAAAATGATCCTTTAGAATCATTGAAACTGGAAATGCTAGCCCCTGGGGGTTCAGAAAGGAAATGCAATTGGTACAAGAATTTTCCCCCGCCTCAGACACAAGTTCTCAGATGATAGGGTCAGCAAGCATAGGTGGACCAACGCCCACCACCTACCTGCTACCAGTCCCCTAGTACTCTGCGGGAGTTAGGTCACCTCCCTGGACTCTCCTGGCTTTCTAACTCCTCATCTTTCTAACTTGTCTGCTTGCCTTCAGCATGCTTACATGCCCATTAATGCCTTTCATGGCAGCTTCAGCCAATCCATCCCCAACATGCATGCACCCTTTTCCTAAATCCTTGCCTGGCCCTTGGCCAGAGATACCTCTACATCTCCCTCAAGGTACACACTTTGGGGCTAAGACCTAAATGACCAAAAAAAGGTCAATCAAGTGGAGAGCTAGCAAGTGCATTCCAGGCAGTGGGGAAATCATGTGCCAAGCTCTTGAGGCTAGACAGATTTTGGGCAAGATGGAAGAACTGCGAGAGGCCAATGTTGCTGGAAGACAGTAAAAGAAGGGGGCATGGCAGCCAATATAGGCCAGGGCACGAATGAAAGCCAGGGACAGCTTGTGATAATCACAGAGAAGAGTTTGCCTCTTTAGTCATTGCAGGGCTCCCAACCTAATGCCAAAATGACCTAGTTTATGTTGGAAGATCCTAGTGGCTTCTGCCTGGAGAACAGATTAGGACAGCGTGAGGATAGGACAGCAGAAATGAGGGCTACTGGGACAGTCTGGGGTGAAGTGACAGAAGCGTGAGTAGGACTGGTGACCATGACGGCACAGAGAAGCCAACGGAGTCAAGACATACGTGGGGGGCAGATATGAAGGGATCTGCTGGTGGAGCAGATGTGTGAAGGGAAGGGTGGACTGAGGAGAGAGGAGGAGACCAAGGTTGGCTCCCAGGTTTCTGCCCTGAGCAGGGGGACAGGGTGGCAGCCTCCAGAGACTGTGTGAAAACTTCTGCAAAAACAAGCTTCAGAAAAGAACTCAAGTTTGGTTCTGGATGTGGGAAGTCTGAGATGCTCGTGGGACCGCCAAACAGAGACGCCTAGAAGCAGTTGGCTGTGTGACAGTAGAGCTGAGCTGGAGCTCAGGGGAAGGCCTGGGCAGGTACCCAGGAGATGTCAGGGTGCGGATGGTCTTTCGGGCCGTGGCACGGAGCAAGAGCAGCTGGCATGCCAGGACACTCGGACCTCCACCGGATGCCCGGCCTGCAGCTGCACTCCCTGGTTTTTCCACCCCCGGTGTCCACGGGCTCACAAAAATCCCTCTCTGTCTTACCAAACACTGACAAATTGTACAAGCTGTCTTTTCCAACATGCTCTAAGCTTCTTAAGGGGATGTGAAAAAAGATTGATTGTGAAATCCGAAGTACAAGAAAAGCCTAGTGATAATGGGAAGGGTCCAATCTTACAAACCCAAAATGGTTCCCAGTTGCTGGCAAGAATTTCCAGGCCCTTGTGCCCACACAGGAGCTGCTGGGGCAGCTAATCAGCAAAGGACCAGCTCTGCCAGGGGAAAATGTGATCATCTATCTAACAGCATCTGATAGCAGCGCCCGAACTTCCCGCCCCTCCTCCGAAAAATCTCTCCACACCCCCAGCCCTCCGAAGAGACTCTGCATTGCAATCACGAGCTAAAGCTAGAAAGAGGCCTTGGCTTAAAGGATGTGCTGAAAGCCAGCAGAGAGAGATTGATGTACAGCGCTGGGCTGCCCGAGGCATGTGTTCGCCATCTGTCAGGCGGAGGGAGCCCTGCCAGCCCTACATGGTTATTCAGAATTAAAAGAATATTCTTGAGTTTGACTGACACCCTGCGCAGCCTCAGCCAAGACAGTTGGGCTCTGGGGTCCAGATGGGATGGAGGGGCCTCCGCTCTCCTGAGGGAGATGCCTCCGCAGGGCTGGGCCACCCAGGGTATGCAGGCGGGCTCTCCAGAGCCTGGGAGGAGAGTGTGGCTTGGCCCCACTCTGGGCAGGCCTGGGCCTGAACGGGGACTTTTCTGTGTGGCTGGGCTTCAAAGGCAAGGGTGGAACTGAGAGAAAATGTTCTTCACACACTACTGCTCCATATGATCCTTCTGGAAAGAGTAATGTCAGGCTTGCGGGGTGCCCCCCACCCCCCCGGTGGAATAAACAACTCTAGGCCTTCTCTGAAAACCTGTACATATAGGTAAGTCTTGACTCTTAATTTCAATCCCAGAATTGTCAGAAAGCCTCTTTGTCAGAAAGAGTGCTAACCCGGCTGGCTCTATAAAATATCCCAGTTGCCCTGCGGACAGTGACCCTCTGCCAGGAAGGATTAGGTATTCCCTCCACATGGAACACAGGAATGGCCAAGTGACCTCTCTGGTCAATGAAAAGCAGGCAGAAGTGAAGTGTGCTGGCTCTAGGCAGAAGCATTCCATGCAGTCACGTGGTTGGCCATACCCCCCCCCCCCTTCCATGTCACACCGGCAAGTTCCAGACAGAGGTACTCTTCAACCCTGGATCCTGAAGCATAGCCAACACGGAGTGGAGTGATGGCCAACCGGAATGATGTGATTCTGTGAGAAGTAAGCCCTTCTTTGTAAACCACTGAGATTTGGGATTACCTTGACTGCTCTGCTCGCTCTCCAACCCACAGCACCACCAGGCCCTTCACACACCCTGTGAGGTGCCGGAAGTTGCCGCTGGTTTGCAGCAACAAAATTGACAGGACAAACTGGCAGAGGAGATTTAATTAAAACCTATTGCTCATTAGGTGTTCACAACGAAGAAAAGCACCGGGCTTGGAGCCACAAGAAGGTTGCTTAGGGGAATTGGGCTCAGGGGCGCCTGTGTGGCTCAGTCAATTAAGTGGTTGACTTCAGCTCTGGTTACCATCTCGCACTCTGTGAGTTCAAGCCCCATGTCCAGCTCTGTGCTGACAGCTCAGAGCCTGGAGCCTGCTTCTGATTCTGTGTCTTCCTCTCTCTCTGCCCCTCCCCTGCCCTTTCTCTCTCTCTCTCTCTCAAAACTAATAAACATATAAAAAAATTTAAAAACAAAGAAAAAAACTTTTTTTTAAAGAAGCAATAGGTTTGTGACAGCAATTAATAAAAACTGGAGACTCAGACAAAAGAAAAACAGCCTCAAACCTCCCCACCAGTGATGCCATGGCATAAGAATATAAGAGGTGATGATTTAGGGCCAGGAGAACAGGTGGGCAAAATGTACTGGTGAGTTATTTAAGCCTCTCTCTCTGCTTTACACATGTGTGGGCTCCTTTTTCTCATCAGACTATCTCTGACGCTTTCATCTTGGTGTCTGATCTAATCTCTCGGGAGGTGGATTGGTAAAAATCAAGCTTTAGCAACAGTGCCTATTTTGGTTAATGGAAAAAAAAAAAGAATTCCACTCCTTTGAATAAATTCCAAGTTTCTCAGTGAGTGTCTCAGGTGTGACAACTACCTGCACGTCTCAGAGCCCTCGCTGAGAACACTGGGAAATGCCTGCAGCCAGGAGGGTGCCCATGTGCTAACCAGGACATTTCCAGCTCCTCGGCTAAAAGCCCAGCATCTTTCTCGAAAGCTGTTCCCCTGAGATGCTCAAGTTGGCTCTCGGAACTGAACTTCACATTTTCCATTGTGTTGTCAGTTACCAGAAGAGTGGGCTTACCCCCTTTGAAAAGAGGCTCTGAGAAACCTGCATCTGATTTAGTGTGCAGCTAACAACTCGGCACTCCAAACAGGTTGAAGTCATATGAATTGGGGGCACACGTGTTGTTTACACGAACACACATGGCTACACGTGTCAAAAGGCAACACTCCTTCTGCCACAGGAGAGGGTTGTTCCAGTGTGTTTCAGGCGCCAGCCCACTATACATGGGATGTCTCTCCACCCCAGAATGGCAACATTCTGTGGCAAAGGATGGCCCACATGAGTGGCAAGTGGCTCGAGAATAAGATGTTTGCCTCGCCACAAAACTATCATCCGGCACTACAATTTTTTTAATTTTCACTTTCTCCTTCCTTCCTTCCTCCCTTATTTCCTTCCCTGCCTCCCTCCCTCCTTTCTTTCCTCCCTTCCTCCCTCCCTTCCTTCCTTCTTTCTTTCCTTCCTTCTTTCCTTCCTTCCTTCTTTCCTTCCTTCCTCCCTTCCTTCCTCCCTTCTTTCCTTCCTTCCTTCTTTTCTTCCTTCCTCCCTTCTTTTCTTCCTTCCTTCTTTCCTTCCTTCCTTCTTTCCTTCCTTCCTCCCTTCCGTCCTCCCTTCTTTCCTTCCTTCCTCCCTTCCATCCTTCCTTCCTTCCTTCCTCCCTGCCTTCCTTCCTCCCTTCTTTCCTTCCTTCCTTCCTTCCTTCCTTCCTTCCTTCTTTCTTTTCCTTCCTTCCAGTATCAACGTGTGAGGCCATTGTGTGCCCCCCATCCTTATCCTAGACATGTACCCACACACACCCTCCTGCCTCAACTTGAACTGTTAGAACCCATGGTTTTGTTATTTCTGCCCATAAATAAGCCTCAACTTCCTAGCAGAAAAAAAAGCACTTGTTTTAAAATCTAATGCTTTGAAAGTAGTTAACAGCAATATAAAAAGGAGCATAAAGAGAAGTGTGCTCTATCACCACACTTTGAAATAGCTTAGAATGAAGCACAAATAAAGGAAGAGAAGAGAAGAAAGTGACCTTGCAAATACTTAGAGCATGCGCAGTACCAGCCTGCAGACAGGTTTTAAAAAGTTATAGCCTCTCCTAAGGCTTGCTGTATCTCCCATTAAGATCCTGCAGCTGGGGCCTCCTTTGTACTTTTTATTGAAAGGGGTCTTGGCCTTAATTCTTTCCTCGTGCAAAGAGGAAAGCACCCTTGGGAGCTAAAGCAATGGGGCTTCATGAGTTTAAAGCTGGGAATCACTGTTTCTACCCCTATATCCCCTCTCCTCCCTCAGGGCCCTCAGTTGCTCTGCCAAGGGACAGAAGCATGAGTGGGGTCTGGCAGAAGGCACCCCTATAATGGAACCTGCTTTGAGGAGTCACTTGGATTAAGTACGACCTGTGGGTTGTGTCTTGAGCCCATGCCAGGGAAATCTTCACGTAAAATTGTCTAGACCTGCTAGTCTGACATTTCATCCTGGGAAGGGTCATTCCTTTGGGGCTTCTGGATTTTACTGTGCACTTAGTCCTTAGAATAGGAAAACTTGAGTCAAAAGTCAAATCAAAGGAATCATTCCCCGCCCTCCAACTACCACCACCACTGCTGACCCACACACATAGCCTACAGGCAGCAACAGAGCCCAATAGTTAGGGCAGAGGGTCTTGGAAACAGAAGGCCTAGCTGTGTGATCTTGGGCAAGCTACTTAGCTTTTCCTTCTCTTTTCTGTAAAATGGGCACAGGAGAACCCACCTCTTGAGTTCGGTGTGACAGAGAAACAACATAAAGGATGTCACATGCTCATTACCAGTGCCTGGGCCCCAGAAAGGGTGTTGTGAATTTTTTTATTCTTAGGTGTGGAGCTCTTAGTGAGGGAAGTAAACAAGCCAGGGGAGGGAGCCTCCACATTTCCTTCTCCTACAGCTGGTATGGTTAGATGGGGCTAGGTGGACCAGCAGCTGAGAGTTAGGAAAGTTCACAATATAATGTCCTAGAGTGTTTTCTCATTCCTAAGTGGGTGCTTAGTGGGTGCTCTCTGTCCAGAGCAGCACTGTCCCATAGAACTGGCTATAGTAATGAAAATGTTCTGTCTGCGTGGCCCAGCGTGGTGGTCACTAGCCACATGTGGCCATCAAGCTACTATAACAGAGGAACTGAAATATTAATTTTATTTCATTTCAACTAATTTTCTTTTTAATTTAGTTAGCATTTGTGGCCAATGACTACCATATTAGAGAACAGCTCTAGAGATTCATCCATGAATTCTAATAAAATGTCTTTTTGTTTTTTATTCCTTCCCCTTTTTCTGGTTCCATTTTTGGCTTCTTCATATGTGGACACCCTTGATTGATTCTCTCATGTTTTATATATATATATATATTCCACATCTGCCTTTTCATTCTTCCTTTTGGGGCATTTATTTTACATTTCAATTTTTCTTTTTTTTTAATGTTTATTTATTTATTTTGAGGGAGAGAGAGCATGTGAGAGAGTGGGGGAGGGTCAGAGAGAAGAGGAAAGAGAGAATCCCAAGCAGGCCCCACACTCAACATGGAGTCCAACCGACATGGTGTTCAGTCTCAAACCGTGAGATCATGGCCTGAACCGAATTCAAGAGTTGGATGCTTAACCAACTGAGCCACCCAGGCGCCCCCCATTTCAACTTTGCTATTGATATTTTTTGCTTTTTTATTCAAGTTGAAGAAGATCTTTTTGTGTGATTAGTTTTTTGCTATTTATTTATAAATGGTGTATCATATTAATTTATTTTTCAGTTTTCATGAGTTTTGTTTGTTTTTACTTTTCTTGTGTTCTGGGCATTTTTTTCTCTTCCCTCTGGATTCTTTTATTTTGACTCTGTCTACATTAGTGATGTTCCTTAAGTGTCTGATGATCCAGGACTATTATATTTAAGATGTAGGTGCTAAAGTCTGACTGAAAGCTTAGTGTGATGACCAGAGCTTCTCAATTTGTGGGAATCCTTTGAGTCATTAGGTGACAAGCCCTCCTTTTTTTTTTAAGTGTTTATTTTTGAGAGAGAGAGAGAGAGAGTGCGAGCAGGGGAGGGGCAGAGAGAGAGGGAGACGCAGAATCTGAAACAGGCTCCAGGCTCTGAGCTGTCAGCACAGAGCCTGGTGTGGGGCTTGAACTCACAAGCAGTGAGATCATGACCTGAGCCAAAATTGGACGTTTAACCAACTGAGCCATCCAGGCTCACCAACAAGCCCTCCTTTTTGATGGAGGTCCCTCATGCCTGTGTCAGGAGGTCTTTTCTCTGGGGCCATTTGGTTTCTTAAGGCAAGGCTCCTTCAGTTTCTCACCTGTGATGGGGCTGGAGCAGGGCCAGTGGTGTGTCTGCCTTCTGATGTTCTGAGAGCAAAGAAGGTTCATCAACAAGGCAGGAGCTTCCGCCATGCAATATTAAGACTTTCACCATATCTCCCCTTTTCAACCCTGCATCTGAACCTCTACTCTGCTGTGCCTGCTGTCCCCTAGCCCAGAGCTGATCTGGCTCAATATTTCACAAGATAACCTCCAGCCTCCTTGGGGGAGGGGGCCATGGTTGCTGGCCAAATGGGCCGCTTCATTCAGACCTTTATCAACCCTTGGCTTTTGGCTCCACCTTCCATGGTACCTGATGCCTTTGAGACATGACAGCTTCTGGGTGACAAGTAAACCCTCTTGTCACCTGTCTCCCTTCTGCCAACACTTGCAATGGACACTGTGGGCCTTGCTCTGTCCATTAATACTTCACCCGCAGCTATCTTTCCAAGACTTCCTGAAATCTCACTTCTACTGATATATTGGCTTTTGTGTGTTTTACCCCTGTATTTCTTTTACTGTCATCTTAGTTCTTTGCAGGGCATAGGAGATAAACACATGTGGCCAATCCACCATATCTAATAGGAAGCCTTCTTTTTTTTTTTTTTAATCAAATTCAAATTTTCTACACAGCTTTATCCATCAACTGGCCCCATTTACATATTTATTCTTGTCCCCCACTATGAATTCATGTAGGCCTTTAACTCTAAGAAAATGCCATGCCCATTCCTAACTTTATTCTTTTGTTCACATTGCTTTCTTCATTTAGTATCACTTCCATATTTAGTATGAATGAATTTGACCTCAAATATCACTGCCTCCATTAAGCATTCAATGACTGGTTCAACCCATAATAACATGTTTTTTCTCAAACTTTTTAACATCTACAGCTTGTATTATATATTTTAGCCTTTTTTGTGTATTTCTTCATGCATTCATTATTTTACTTATTAAGTGGGAACTTGTTTCTAAGTCTTTTAAGTGGGTTATTAGAGAGCATAAAATATAATACTATAATGAACACACATTAGAATGTGGGGGAAAAAGGGAAAAGCCAGAGTATAGATGTAAAATGGGACCAATATAAGAGTGTATCGAGTTCTACGCTCTCAATAGGTACCCCTTAAATCAGCTTCCAGTGTTCTAGCAATAATATGAACAGGGAAATGTGATCATTTATTCAAAACTGAACACTCAACATAATAGACTCCACCTTGGAAAAGCTAGATTATCCAGCCTCTGCCTGCCACTCAGGAGAATATAGATTGTTCATACGCTGAGTTTTCGTGAAGGAGATCCAGGACGTGCAATGAACGGCTACCTCAGCTATGCCATCTTAGAATATATGAAGAGGGTCCCCACAGGACTGTTGTAGAAGTGTCATTAAGCTCCCATAGCTAATATGGCAGGAGGAAACTACCACATTCTTTCATCAAAGAATACTTGATACCCTTGTTAGAAACAAGGCACTGGACCATCAGGCTAAACCATGATGGCATTTTTACTGGAACACCAGCAGTATCTCTTGGGAAGTGCTTAAGACTTGAGTTACAGGCCAGGCAATCACTTTTCACACAAATACCTGGCTTTCTCTGAATTTCACTTTCCCTCCTGATAAAATGGAGTTATCCTGCCTGCCGCTTGGAACCAATATGAGAACCAACTGAGTTACTATCCAAACACTGAAAAAAATTTTAAATGTTGTGCAAAGGCAATGTGTAATTGTATAATTATGCATACACTACAAAGGCTTACAAGATGTTGGGCTGACCTGTATCCTGAAATACAAAGCCATCCCCCACTCAGATCTGAATGCCTAGAGCTGAGGACAGTGAACCTCAAACAGCAGACACTCAGTACAGGCAGAAATGCAGTCAAAATGCAATGAGGTGGGGTGGGTGGCTTCAGAGCCCTTCCACATATTCATGAGATGCCCACAACAACCCAGTGAGGTATGAGTTTTACTCTTGAAGTCCAAAGAAACACACACACACACACACACACACACACTATAAAGGACCCATTTGCAATCCAATGGCTCTAAGAATAATTGTAGGAGGCACAAAACAGTAATAATAAAATGAAATCCTCCCTCCTGGGCATGGGCTGGGCAAGTTCTTTAAATCTGGTTTAAAGCTAGATTCAGGGAAACATGCTTTATGGGATCTTTGTTTAAAGCCTTGGCATATAAAGTCCTTTGTTCAGAGTCTGTTTCATGCCCCAGGAAAAGAACATTTTCTTTCTTGAGCTTTGTCTCAAATCCCTAGAATAGAAGCCCCTCTGCTCCCAAAACAAGCCACTTGAAACATCTCAGGGTGGGGGGTGGAAGGAAAAGAAAGCTGTTTTCCCACCACTGCCGGCACTCTGGATACCAATAGCTCACTGCTTGCCCTAAACTACGGAGCACTTAGGAATCACCACCCTCCCCGTAGGTCACCGTGGCAGGCAGCAAGACATGGAAGGTAGGAAGCAAAATCCATTTGGAGGTGACATAATTTTGCTGAATACTGTACACCCAACATGACTGACAGGGTGCAAGACCCCGGGGGTAAAAGGTGACCAACATAAAGGTCTCAATGTAGAATTCTTTAGACTTCTGATGCAATGCCTGGATAGTTTTTAAACTAATCCTCCCACTGAAATCAACCAAAAATACTGATTTTTTTTTCTTCCTTAAAGCATCAAATAATTGATCATTATCAAACTAAATCTAAATGAAATCAGAAACGCAAAGAGATAGCTGTGATTTGAAGTTGTTTTGCTCTGGGGTGTTTGCTGCACTTGGCACATTTGAGCCCTAACTTTTACAGCCTCGTGGAGCACTGCGGAGGAGGATGACACTTAGGGACCACCCAAGGTGGGAAGTCTAATATAAAAGTGTGACCACTGAGCTTGCCCCACCCTTCCCCCAGGGAACCGCAAAGAAAAATTGCCTGGTACTGAGCAGAGCAGGGGGAGGGGAAGCCATCCCTGAAACTTTGTACTGACAAACCCGCCCTCCCGGGTGTTTGCAGCCAAGTATACAAAACATCAAGCTGTGAATTTAGTTAAAAGTGTTCCAGATGGACAGTGGCCTCAGGTGGCAGAGGAAAGCACAGATGCTCTCTGAAGACACTCCCTCATTCCAAGCCTCAAAGAATTCCCACAAATAACTTTCTAAGGGCATCAAGTGGCAGTGAAAGATAAGCACGCTAGGAAAAAGGCATCATGAGTGAAAAGCAGCAGAAACCAAGTCCAGGTGCTAGGCTTTTATTTAATGCCTATTCCACAGACCAGATCTGACCACACTGAGACCTGAGAAGACTTTAGCCAAAAAGACAACAGAGCATTAGATCAGGGGATTGTCCACAGCACACAGGTGCACACTGGCTGACTGGTAGTTTAGTTCACTGAAATTTAAAGTCGCTGGAAAATTAAAGATGTTCTTTGGGTGGCTCTCCTACTCCTTCTCTTGCATCACTGCCCCACCTCTTCCCCCCCCCACCCACCACTGTTTTCACTACCACCTAAATCATGAGAAGCTGCCCACTCTTACATCCAACTGCTGGGCCTCTGCTGCTCCCTGAATAATCGGCCCAGCTACCTTCATTAAGGAACCCACTGGGGCCTGCTTTTAGTGCCCCAAGACCTGGATGACTCCTCTAATTCAAGAGACATTCAAAATTGTGGTGCCTAAATGGGGTGTCTCTTGATCAGAAGGGGGTCCTCAAATGTGGGGTGACCATCGGATGAATTGTAGCTGGTGGTGCACAGGAGGTGAAAGAATTCACCCAGGGCAAAGCTGAATACACCCCAAGGGAGTGGCAGGCAGGACAGCAGAGGGGAGGCTGTCTGCAAGGAGGCACTGTGTGGGGCCTGATTTTATAGAGGGAAGATGAGGTGGTATGGAGACATGGAATTCTCCCTTTTTTCATACCTGTGCCTGGTTGTAAGTAGCCCATTGGTCAATTAAGGCCTGTGGATATTTTGAGGTGGTCACCTGATGGGTCTGCCTGCATTCAGCTCAGTGGTCGCTATGGTCCCTTTGTACATCGCATTGCTGAGTCTGTTTGCCTAAAAACTGTCTCTACAAAAATTAATCTGGCCAAAATTCACTCCATGGAGACTAATGAGCTTTCGGCTAATCTGACCAGTCTGACTCATGCTGATCAAAAACCATTTTTATCTGCCTCAAGATCTTTGCACTCTTTTCTGAATAACCATCTTCCATTCAGTATCAGTGTCCATGACCCCATGAGGCCCCCATGGGGCCCTTAGTGCCTCCATTTTCTTCTCTCCTACAACTTTCACAAGCACTTGGACCAAGCACTCAAAGCACGACCTCACACGACCTCCCAGAACCAAGCAGGGCTCCCCGGCCTCTCCTCCAGCCATCCCGCTGCAGACTAGCAAGCACCCTTCCACCTCCCCACCACCGAGCTGACTACGTCCTCCACACAGGTTTGAGCTTCCTGACGCTACTCCTTCACCTCTCTTTATACTATTTCTCTACCTGGCCTGAGTTCCTGACCCATCACTGTGACTCTGACCCCTCCGGGGGGAAGCTCCGCTGGGTTTGCTAAACTCTGAGCTGAGACCTGAATGCGAAGCAGCAGCAGTGGGGCCCAATCTGAACAGGAACGCTCCAGGCAGACTGGCAAGCAGATATAAAGGCCTTGAGGTGGGGATAAGCTTAGTAGGTCCCAGAAACATGAATACCCTGGATGGGGGCAAATGACAGAGGTGTGGCAAGACAGCAAGATGAAATATTAAATAAACGCATGTGTGTGAAAATATAGCTCAGGGATTGCCACTCAGGGATAGCTCAGTAAAACTGTATTTCCTTTCCTTCTCGGACCAATGACATCCAAACATTCCCAAGTTTCTTACGCTGAAACTACAGTCATATGCTGCCAGGTCAAGCAAGGGCAAAAGAGTAGGGCAAAGCCTTGGAATTCACCCCAAACCCATGGAAAGCTGGTGGAGGGTGTCAAGCAAGGGAATGGCTGGTCTGAATCATAATTTTTGAAGATCATTTTGGTTACTGTGTGGAGAATGGATTGTAAGGGAGTAAGAGACTCCTGCCATAAGAAGGTGGGCAGGGGCAGTGGCTGGGCTAGGATAGTGGCCTTAGTAGCAATTGAACTAGAGAGAAGTGAATGGATGGGATATACATTGGATGTAGAGCTCACTGGACTTGCCAATGTATATCTTGGTGTCCTACATCTCCCAACTCTCTGGCTTCCCATTGACAGTATCTGCATTTCTGGCTGTAGACTTTTCCCCCAGAACCTGAAAAGTCACTCTGCCATGCGCCTGCAACAGGCAGGAAGGCTTGAAGAGTTAGTTAACACATTCCTGCTGCCCCCACTAATAGCCCTGAGTTGGTTCCTCTCAAGTTTGGTGTGTCAATCCCCTGACTCTCTGTGCCTCGGATTGGCTAATTCTGAGATGTGAGTTTCGCTGAATTTGCCCACGGGACTGCCCAGCTGGCTGGCTGGCTGGCTGGCTTAGTGCTCACCTGTTATTGGCCACCTCTTCCTCTTACCTCTCAGGTCCCCCCTGGTGCATAGACAGGAAGTACCGAGCTCCCTGGTAGCATTCCAGGGTCCAATGCCCTTCTGTCGCCCTCAATGATGAGGACCCAGGTTTCTGAGTGGCTGCCTTCATTCTCCTCTTCCTTACCTGGAGAGAAGTCGCAGGGTGCCTAGTTTTAGAGGGGCTAAAAGGCTCCACCTACTTAAAACATCTCCCTTCTCCCTGTGCCAGACCTAAAAGTTCAGTCAGAATCAGCACTTCTGTCCACGGTGCCCCCAGAGGAATGTCGACGGAGGACGCGAGCAAATCAGCCATAGGAACACACCATTTCCAGGTGGGTTTGAGGATCAGCAACAAAAGAAAAGAGAGACTTCAGTGAAAGTAAGAAGAGTAACTACTCTACATGAAAACAGTGGTGATCTCTGGGTGGGGAGAAATGCATGAGTTTTTCCCTTCTCCTTGACTGTACTTTTTAAATTTTCCAAAATGTACAATGCATGTAAGAAATGGGATAGTCACAAGACACTGATTGTGAAGGGGGAAACTATAAGTTTACATTGGATAAACCTGGCAGGCACCACATAATCAAGTGATAAAAGTAATTTCCCCAGTAATGGTACAAAAGGACATCGTCTGCCTCCTGACAGGATGTCCTGGGAAGAGCCCAGTGCCGCCTCTGTGGGATTCTGCCCTGTCTGGTCACGAGAGAACCTCAGACAAGCCCAAATTCAGGGACTTCCTACAAAACAACTGGCCTGTACTCTTCAAAAATGTCTAGGTCATAAAAGACAAAGCCAGACTGAGGAACTGTTCCAGATTAGAGGTGCAAAACCTAACCCAAAGTGTGATCCAGAAAAGGACATGAATGGGGCAATGGAGGAAATACGAATGGGGTCTGTAGATGAGATACTCGTAGTGTATCAGTGGGCATTTCCTGATTTGATTAGACTGTGGCCATGCTTTTAGGAAATACAGACTGAAGCACTGAGAGCCAAAGGGGCATCATGTCTGCAACTCATCCTCAGATGCTATTATCGAGGGGATTTGGGCAAAAGGTACATGGGAACTCTTTGTAGGATTTTTCCACTTTTTTTATAAGCCCCAAATTATTCCAAAAATAATAAGTTAAAAAATAAGACGTGTAGTAACTCTATACTAAAAACTTTTCAGAAAGAAAATGTGTCCATATTCAAAGCCTGTGGCACAGATTTTTGCTGACGGCAAAGTTCCCGACAGCCGGGGAAGAAGAAGTAACAAAAGCCCAGCCCTGCCCTCCCGGGCTGTCAGAGTGCCAGACACACACAGAGCTTGGCCTCTGAGGGCTTCACTGAAAGATAAGCGCTGATAAGGCCTGCAGGCCATCTTCATCAGCCGCAGGCCCCCCAGCTAGCTGAGAGGAGGCCAGCCCTGCCAGAGCTCCAGCCGACAGAAGCCAGAGAAGAACGAGTTTCTTTTAAGTCAAAAGCTGTGGCTGGTTCTCCCTGGTGCATATGAGCAGCCCCTCGGCGGGTGGCCGCCAGAGTGGGGACACTGCTGGCACCCCTTGCCGGAGAGGCCAGGAGGTCACTGCCAAAGTCTCCTTCAGATTTATAGGGATGGTGTTCTGTTTGCATGGGGTTCAGGAAACGGAAGGAAATCCCAACATCACTCTTAGTAAAAAGATAAGCGACAAAAACCAACCAGTGGCCTAAGCCTGCATCTGTCTCCTCAAGCCCAGTGCTGAGCGGACCTGGGAAGATGTGTCCTTTGCCAGCCCTTGGGCAATGTCCGCTGGGCCAGCGGACACAGGATTCTATTCAGTGGCTGCCGACCTCTGATGCTGCTTCTTGTAGGGCAAAGGACCAGATTCTCCATAACAACCATGAAAGATTTCTCCCCCACAAGGCTGACCACACTGACTAGTTGTCCCAGGGAAGTGTTACTTTGAAACATTGTCCCGACAGGGTCTGAGCTGCATCCCCCTTTAAGCAGAGACCGGGGCCAGGGGGCTCTGTGGGATCCTGGACAGACTGGCCACAGCTGGATCAGTAAGAGCAAAAAGAGGCCATGATCACAAGACGTAAGACGCAGCTCTCTCCCATTTATGGGGGAGTTCTCATTATCCAACCGCCCGTTTTTTCTAACTTCTGGAAGGTGTACCGTTGAATCCATTCCATTCCAATACTTGCCAACCATAGGGAGAACAAGGCAGCCTCTCTGAGGGGCGCCCCGCGCTGGAGCGCTAGCACGGAGGCACACTGCCCTCGTGTGGTGGCTCTGGGCACAACCCGTGTGGCCCCTCACCGCCTCTGCTTCCTTGAAGGTGTGAAAGTTAAACTCGTAAGTACGGCTTGCCTATACTACAACTAAAGCTTGCTATATGGAGCATCTGGTTGATGGATGCCGAGAAGGAGAACATTCCAAACAGGGCATTAAAGCCGCAGGTTTAAGGTCTGGCTCTGGAACTCTGATCAAGGTGCTGGAATTCTCTGTTCTCTTCTACAAAGGAAGAAAAACAATTTAAAGCTGCGTTGCTTACATCACAGAGTCATTGTAAAGATGATATGAGGTAATGTATGTCATATAGACTGTACTACTCCACACACATACACACACATGCAGGCCAAGATAGTCACTATCCAGTTTTAAAAGGATTTTAAAGAAATACTGCACCTTTTAACACTCTCCAACACAGCCCGCCCAGCTCTCTGGCTCACCTAGGATCTTTTGGTTTTGAGAAACAGACATCTCCCTTGTCAGTTGCCTGAGTCTCTACTTTTCCCATCCCCAGACTCTTGAAAGCGAAATCTGATTAGCCCTTGTAGAGCCAGGCCACTGAGGGCACTCACCTGCGTATGCATGGATCACACCCAGACCCAGGGAAACAGTGATTTTTGCATAAAATATGCTTGTGCCCTGAAGCAGGGCCATGAGCCAAATAGTGAGGTAATGTGGGCCAAACACCCAGGTGGGGAGGGTGAAGACCACACCCCCTTCTTGGATGCTGATGTATAAGCTTTTTTCTTTTATATTTCTTGAGTTCATGGGCTACAAAGACACCCTGAAATAGGGAGCAAAGATTCATGACTATTAGTTCTTATTCTCAAAAAACTGGCCCCTTCCAACATAAGGTTCAACCTCGCACTACAAACAAATGGTTCCTATGAAAGGCTTTTCCAATTACCAAGAACTACTCAGAAGTGGGAATCAACACAGTAAATCATCACTCCTAATTCATATTCAAAACAGAGACTTCTAGTTTCTAAACTTGGTAGATTGAGAAATGTGAAGCCAACTTTGTGATCAAAATAAGCTTGCATCTTTTTATTTGCTAAAAAAAATATTTTTTTAATAAATGACTTTTAAATTTAAACTCAAAAAAAAAAAGCGCTACATAACTATTAAAGGTAGGGCTCCACTGCACTTCGCCCTGGTTCTGTGAGCTTCTGGGAGGACAGGTGCTTTCCTAGGGGCACATGGGCTTAGCTTCAGTGGCTGGGGAGCAGGGCCAGCCTGCCTTCCAGCGCCCCCTAGCGAGCAGCGGCTTGAGGAGAGGGATGAGCGTGTTCTCAAACCTGCCAGAGGACGGACCACTCCTCAGCCTCCCGGACCCAGACAGACGGGAACCCTCGGCCCCACAGTTTGTACATCCTCACCCCAGATAAAAGATTCTAATTCATCAAGAACTGTTTTCCTAGAACCATTATTTTCATAACTTTTTTGCTCACAGAAAAAAAAGCTTTTCTGTGCTCAAACACTGGCTGCCCTGTATTTCCAACTAGATGTAAAAGAAGCACCTGGAGCTGGGGTCGCTAAGGCCACGAACTTGAGAGTGAGCACTCCCTAAAGTCTGCCCCCTCGGTGCCTCCCTCGCCTTGTTCTAGTCCCAGCCCTGCTTCTCAAGGCTGGCTGGCTCGAATCTCCAGTAGGCTTTCATAGCTCTGGATGCCCCTTCTAGGCACTGCTTGTCACAGCTGTAATTCTACCTCTGCTTCTGTGGGGTTTGGTTGTCTGTCATCTCCACTGAACCACAGCTCCAGGACAGCTTACACCAGATCTCCAGCGCCTTGCACACCACCAGGCATATATTAGACAAACAATAAATACTTGTTGATCGAATGGAGAATAAAAGGAAAAGAAAAACTCCGCAAAGCCTTTGAAGTAGGGTCAGAGTCACCAGACTGGCAATCCCAGGAGGGCAGAGCCACCACTCAATCACTGTAATGGCTCCTAAAGGGATATAACCCAAAGTGTCCTAGCGCAGAGAGAAGGATCCCACACGGTTTCCTGAGATATAGTCCACGACCCAGTGCATGTTTGTCCAAGCACATTCTGTGGGAACACAAAGTCCCGTGTGGGTTATAAAGTTGGGTAGGCTTGTTTCTTGCCCTTGAGGGGAGAGAAGCCAAGGGCACAAATGACTACAGAGCAGAATGCTAAGGGGAGAGAGATGGCATTTGTTGGGTGCTTGTCATGAGCCAGGTCCTGGAGCCTTCACCTGCCTGTGTTATTTCACAACACCCCAAGGGCTGCATTCTTTATCTTGTTTTAAAGATAAGAAAATAAATGTAAGATATTACATAATATTTAAAACCCACATGTACTTAACTCCAAACACCATATTCTTCTGGCTCCATCATATATAAGAACTGCCAAGTGATAAGTAGATTGTGAGAAAGAAGAAAGATCAAATTTCAGCTAAGCTTTGATGTTTTTTAACAGCAAGATTTCAGCTGGCATGTAGGGTCGTTTTAGGAGAAAATAGCAGGATCTTGGAGTAGCTCACAGCTCATGTATATGTGATGTCTCAGTACGCCTCAGCCAGAGGAGTTTCATTCCATGCCCAAACCTGCCTGTCTGCTCCCTCCACCCAGCTGATCAGGTCCTTGGAAGCATTGCCTGGATGCGTAGTGGCCAGAGAACAGTCTCAGCCTGGTACGGGGCCTGTAACTTCAGTCAGGGTATTAGTTAAAAACTCATCCTTCAAGAATGTGAAGCAGCTGGGGCTGACACACTGTTGGGGTAGAATGTAAAATGGTATAACCACTTTGGGAAGTAATTTGGTAGTTTCTTTAAAAATGAAACATATACCTGTCATAGGACATTGCCCCTCTATTCCTAAGTATTTATCCAGGAGAATTGCAAATACATGTCCACACAGAGACTTGAACAAGAATGTTAGTAACAACTTCATCTGTAATAGCTCCAAACTGAAAACAACCCAAATGTCCATCAACAGGTGAGCAGATAAATAAATTGTTGTACAGCCGATCCATGGAATACTACTCAGCGGTAAAGAAGAACGATCTATACACACAACAACATGAATGAATTTCAAAATAAATATGCTGAGTGGAAGAAGCCAAACCAAAAAAAGAGTACATACTGTATGATTCCATTTATGTAAATTTTAGGATGCTTGGCTGTCTCAGTCAGTAGAGCATGTGACTCTTGATCTAAGGGCAGCAAGTTCAAGCCCCACGTTGGGCACAGAGATTACTTAAAAGAAAAAAAAGTCTTCCAGGGGCGCCTTATCATTCAGTAGGTTAAGTCTCTGACTTTGGCTCAGGTCATGATCTCACGGTTCGTGAGTCTGAGCCCCGCTTTGAGCTCTGCACTGACAGCTCAGAGCCTGGAGCATGCTTCGGATTCTGTGTCTTCCTTTCTTTCTCTGCCCCTCCCCTGCTCATACTCTGTCTCTCTCTCTCTCTCCCAAAAATAAACATTTAAAAAAATGTTTTAAAGTCTTCCTTTTACATAAATTTCTAGGAAACACCAATTAGTCTATAGTGACAGAAGGCGAATCACTGGTTTCCTGAGGTTGGGATGGGGCAAGAGGGAGGGACTATAAAGGGCACAAGGAAGTTTGGAGGGCCTAGTTTGCTAGAGCAGCCATAATGAAATACCACAGACTGGGTGGCCTAAACAACAGTTTAACAGGTAGTGATCAATATTGCTGTGATTGTGATGGATTGTGGTCATAGTTTCAACACTTATTAAATTATACACTTTCAATATGTACAAGGTTATTGTATGTCAATCTTACTCAATAAAATTATTTTTATTATTTATTTATTTTTTTTTTGGAGAGAGATAGTGCGCACATGAACAAAGAGAGGGTCAGAGAGAGAAGGGGGGAGGGCAGAGAGAGAGAGAGAGAGAGAGAGATGAAGAATCTTAAGCAGTCTCCACACCCATCACGCAGTCCAACATGGGGCCTGACCTCACAACTGTCAGATCATGATCTGAGCCGAAATCAAGAGTCAGACTCTTAACTCACTGAGCCACATAGGCACCCCAATAGAACAGTTTTTTAAAAAAACAACAAACATCAGATCCCTAGGTTATGCCCTTTGAGACAGGCTAATTCAGGTGGTCAGGAATAGAGCCTGCAAATCTCCATTTTCCAACCTGTCTTAATGACTTCAGTGCACAATCAGGTTTGGAAGCCAACAGTTTAGGTGGCACAAATCAGTGAGGGCGGCAGCCCAAAGTCCACACCCAGCACCATCCTGCACACCAAGACATTCTCAGAAATATTTGGGGACAGTCAACTGCCACATGCCCCGACAAGCATCATCAAGTACAGGAGACACCAGGAGGCAGTTTGGGAAAGTGAGCCTTTCAAAAATATATGTCCCCACATTCTAAGTGACCCCAGTAACACACACTCTAAGTAAAATGGTATATTTGGCCTACCGTCTCATCCAGATAACTATCCCTAAAACTCCCTTAAATAGAAATTCTTAGCCATCAAGTTCTTTCTCCTCTTATGGAATCAATTCATGCCTTGGTCAGTGACTGACACTCCCACAACTACTCACTACACAGTGGCTCATGACCGTAGTCTTCTGGAAAATAAAACATCCTTCCTCATCTAGTTCATGTTGGGACCCTACCTAAATTATCTCTTAGTCTTGTGGAACAAGCACCCATGGGCCACCAGAATCTCTATATATCCCATCCAGCTACCAAACACTTCCCAGCATGCATGTGTTATCTTTTTGAGGGTGGTCAGTAAGTCATCTTCATATTCAAGACTATGTTGTAATGGTTCTGGCCTTGGTTCTAACACTTAGCATGGAACTTAGGCAGTCTGCTTAACTTCTCTGCACTTCAGTTCTCTTGTCTATAAATTTACTATAAAGTGACCTGTGGGGCTGACTTCCCTAAAGTGCTAAGACTGTTAGTGTAGCAGTTCCCTCTCCCTCAGCTACTCCTTCTACCTTCACACTCTTGACATCTTCTATTGACATCTCTTGATATGTATTAGCAGTTTTGTTTTATTACTGTGGGAGTAGGCAAATCAGGCCCATTCCAGATACTACCTACCCATCAGGCACTAGGCTTAAAATAAATGCCACACACCTCATATCATGGGCCAAGGAATAGGCTTTATTGATGTCTTAGTCTGTTCAGCTGCCATAACAAAATACCACAGACTGGGTGGCTTAAACAGCAGAAATGTATTTCTCATAGTTCTGGAGGCTAGAAGTCCAAGATCAAGGTGTCAGCATGTTTGGTTTCTTATGAGGCCTCTCTAGCTTGCAGATGGTCACCTCCCTGTGTCATCACATGGTTTTCCCTCTGTGATCATCCCTGGTATCTCTCTCTGTGTCCAAATTAAATTTGCTCTCCTTATAAAGACACTAGTCTAGTGGATTAAGACATCTACCCTAACAATATCATTTTAATTTAGTGACCTCTTTAAAGGTCTTATCTCCAAACATGGCCACATTCTGAGGTCCTAAGGAGTAGGACTTCCATATATAAAATGTGGTGAGACACAATTAAAGGTCATACCACTGGGGAAACTCAATAGGAAAGCTCAGCATTATACCCATGAGGCAGGTTCCATGGCCAAGGCTGTCTGCTGGAGACATAGTACAGATTTGCATCCCAGGGGAATGTCTCCAACCCTCATTGACCTATGTTATAGGGAAAGTAGAAGAGGAACCAAGTTAGTGATGGGATGTACAAACTACTTGGGCACCAATCTGGATTTGGGTACCAGCAGTTCAAAAGAGTTATCTGGGAAAACCAACGGCCCAACACCTATGGATCTTGGGAAGTCATAGCTCATCTAACTAGTGGAGGGGAAGAAGCCAAGGATCCTGTGGGACTGAACCTGATGCAGCATCCCCTGTTGGGAGAGTTGAGATCCCAGAGAGCTCAATGTCCAGGCAAAGTAGCAGAGTTCCAGAGTCATTTCAAAAATCATGCAATGTGTGCAAAGTGGAAGACGAGAGTGGAAGACCATGAAGATGTTTCAACTTTCTTTTATTTCTCTTAATCCTACAGTCAGGGAGGGACTGATACACTGCTTAAACATTGTAAACATCCTTATTCTCCTTATAGAACAACATCCTCTAGACCTAACTGGAATAAATTAGAATGAAAAGAGTAGGATACATTACTATAAATAAATAAATACCTAAAAATCTTCTAAGCTAGTTTTCCATACTTTACATCACTATCCAACAAACAGGGAGAATTAGGCAAAAGATAAAGAAAAAAATGTCAATGAGTCAATAGTTATGGAACAAGCTGACTATGTTAAGAATCGTCTCCTGAAAACATGCTGACCCAGGCAGTTTTTGAAGCCAGTTCTTCCAAACCTTTAGAGAATTGAAAATGTCTTTGTTATTTAAACTGTTCTGTAGAATGGAAACACATTAAAAACTTCCAAGTTTAATTTACTAAACTAATACAATCCTGATGCCATGGCCCGTGGAAGGATAAATTAACAGGCTTGTTCTGGAACATCCAGTGAGCTAGGAGGAAACTAAAGTGTGATGTCATGAAGCCACATAGATGACAATCAAAATAAGAACCAAAAAATGACCACTGGATTAGCAACATAAGGGTCATTGTTGACTTTGACAAGCATAGTCTCATTGGAGAGAAGCTGAATTGGATCAGCTGAACACAGAATGTGAAGTGACAGTGACAAAGGGAAACTCTTTTAAGAAGCCCATGAAAGGGCACAGAGGAAGGAGAGAGCAGCTGAAGGATGACAGAGAGATAAGTAAGGAGTATTTTTAATGGTACATACTACAGCTTATTTGTATGCTGAGAAGAGTGATCAAGAAGTTGGAGAGAAACTGACAGTGAAGAAAGGAAAAGAGACAATTATAAGCAAGGTGGGATGGAAACCAAATGACAGTGGCCTTGGATGTGAGCAGGTATCCTTCATTCATAGTAAAAGGAGGAAAGTAAAGAATGTGGACATTTAGGGGTGTGCAATTATAATGTGCATAAAGCTTTTGCTATAAGAACATTTATTGAAACATTGTTTATAATAAAAATAAATAAGTAAATAAACCAAATGCCCAGTAGGGGCATTGGCTAAATATACCAAAATATTAAAAGCAATTTAATATAATTATAGCTAACATTTTATTTAATAGTAAAGACTGAAATATTCCACTTAATTTCAGGAACAAAGTAAAGATTTCTTCTTTCATTACTCCTATTCAATGTAGTATTGGAAGTTGTAGCCACTGCAATAAAGCAAGAAAAGGAAATAAAAGTTACAGATTGGAAAAGAAGAAATAAAAATGTCCTTATTTGGAGATGACATGGCTATGTAAAAAATCCAAAAGAATGCACAAAAAGGTTCTTATTACTAATAAGTGACCTTAGCAAAGCTACCGGATTTTAGGTCAGCATGCAAAAAATTAATTTCTATATACCAGTAATGGAAAGTGAAATGTAAAGCACAATACCACTTATAATTGCTGCTGAAGGGAGAGAAAGAATGAAAGAGTTAGGTATAAATCTAAAACAATATGTACAGGATCTGTGTGCTTAAAAGTACAAAACTTCAATGAAAGGAAGTGAAGATTTAAATAAATGGAGAGACATACAATGTTAATGGATTGTGAAAACTCAACATAGTGAAGATGTTCATTTTTCTCAAAGTGATCTATAGATTTAACAAAAGTTCTATCAAAAATCCTGGCATGATTTTTTGTAGATATTGACAAGCTAAATTTAAACTTTATACACAAAGGTAAAGTAGCTAAAATTAGTTTTTTAAGTATTACCTGATTTTAAGGTAATACACATGAATCAATGAAATAGAAGTTTCAGAAATAGGACAACACAAAGATGACAAACTGAATTTAGACAAAGATGCAATAGGAAATCAATGGAAAAGGGGTGGTCTTTTCAAAAAATGGTATTTGAACAATTAGACATTCATAAGCAAAAGCATGAATTTCAACTGAAACTTCATACATTATATAACAACTTAAAATGGATCACAGATCTAAATGTAAAACCATAAAACTTTTAGAAGAAAACAGGAGAAAATGTTGTGACCTAGGATTACAAACAGAATTTTTGGATATGACATCAAAGGCACAATCCATAAAAGACTTTGATCAATTAGAATTCCTCCAAATTAAAAATGTTTTCTCTGTGGAAGACCCTATTTAGAGGATAAAAAGACAAGCCCACAGATTGGGGGTGGTGGGGAGCAGAGGATTCCAAATCACACCTGCAAAAATGAAAGGACTTGCGTGCAGAATACATAGAAAACTCTCTGGACTCTACAGTAAGAAACAAAAAAACCTGTTTCAAAAATGGGTAAAAGACTGGAACAGACACTTTACCAAGGAAGATATATGGATGGCAAAATAAGCCCATAAAAAATGTTCCAGTATAATCTATTTGAAATAAACAGAAATAACTCTACACTGGTTGAAAAATGCATATTCTACAATTTCACTGGAACACTCTCTGTTGAAGCTGAGTTGCCAAGTAAGAAGATCTCTATGCTATCAGGAAGCCCAAGCAGAGACGTTTCAACAGACAGCCCTAGCTGAGGTCCCTGCCAATAGCTCACGTCAATTGCTAGATGTGTAAATAAAGAGATCTCCATATGATTCCAGTACCCAGCCATTGTCACATCCATCTGTCAAACCTTCCCAGCTGAGATTCCCTGAACCCTGAAGCAGATACAAGTCTGTTCCACCATGCCCTATATGAATTCATAACCTGCAGAATCCATGAGCATAATAAAAGAGTTGCTCTAAGCTGCTAAGTTTTGGAGTAGTCATTACCCAGCAATAGTAACAAGAGCAAACTGGCCCTCTTTGTTCCCCCTATAAAACCTAACTGCAAGTCAGTGAGTATGCTTACTGACCATCTACCATCAAGTATAAAGCTCCTCTCAGCACTTGTACCCCATTGTTTATAGCAGCACTCTCAACAATAGCCAAATTGTGGAAAAAGCCTAAATGCCCATCAACTGATGAATGGATAAAGAAATTGTGGTTTATACACACAATGGAGTACTACGTGGCAATGAGAAAGAATAAAAGGTGGCCCTTTGTAGCAACGTGGATGGAACTGGAGAGTGTGATGCTAAGTGAAATAAGCCATACAGAGAAAGACAGATACCATATGTGTTCACTCTTATGTGGATCCTGAGAAACTTAACAGGAACCTATGGGGGAGGGGAAGGAAAAAAAAAGAGGTTAGAGTGGGAGACAGCCAAAGCATAAGAGACTCTTAAAAACTGAGAACTGAGGGTTGATGGGGGGTAGGAGGGAGGGGGGGTAGGTGATGGGCAGGGCATTGAAGAGGGCATCTTTTGGGATGAGCACTGGGTGTTGTATGGAAACCAATTTGACAATAAATTTCATATATTAAAAAATAAATAAATAAATAAAATAAAGCTCCTCTCTACTATGCACCCTTTCATTTCTTCCTACCCATTGAATTCTGTGCTTATGAAGAGGCACCATGTTGTTCCCAAACCTGTTTATGTCAGTTGTATTTATTATTATAACTACTCAATTGAATTTAAAATTATATAAACCGGGGTGCCTGGGTGTAGTTGGATAAGCAACCAACTCTTGATTTTGGCTCCCGTCATAATCTCATGGTTCATGAGACCCATGAAATTCATATTGGGCTCTGAGCTGACAGCACAGAACCTGTTTGGGATTCTCTCTCTCCCTCTTCTCTCTGTCCCTCCCACCACCAAAAAAATAAATAAACATTTTTTTTAAATTGTATAAACCAATAAAATCTTGGCATAAAAAAAGAATTATTATTGTGAAAAGTAAAGTAAATGCTTCAGAAAGGCTCAATAAAGGCAAATTGACAAAAATTACTTCAGTTAAATTAAATATGGACAAGATGAGTGTAAAAGATTGTAAGAGGGATTTTGAAAATCCAGAAAGATTCAGAATTTTTAAAATTCTTTTAATGTTTTATTTATTTTTGAGAGACAGAGAGAGAGAGAGAGAGAGAGATCACAAGCGGGAGAGGGGCAGGGAGAGAGGAAGACACAGAATCCAAAGCCGGCTCTAGCCTCTAAGCTGTCAGCACAGAGCCTCAGTGCGGGCTTGAACTCATGAACTGTGAGATCATGACTGAACCAAGCCGGACACTGAACCAACTTAGCCACCCAGGCACCCCCTTTAAAGAAATAAACTTATATATTGTAGTTGATGCATTGTATGCATGTGATTTATGTGAGAAAGACTAGCTGCAATTCTAATCAGTGGACCCATACTTAAAAGAAAAGACTTGGCCCTACATCAAAAGGTTGGCAAAAGAATATATTTTTATATGTTTTAAGTTAAAATAAAATGTTTAATACACTAACCCTTTGACCCAGGAAATTCATTCCTGGGTATAAACCTAAGAGAAATGGAAACATATGTCAAAAAAAAACCACGTAGGCAAAAATGTTCATAGCAGTATTTGTCATGATAATCCAAACTGGAAAACCAAATGTCCATTAAAAAGAGAATGAATAAACAAATTGTGATATATTCCTACATGAAATAATACTCAATAGTAAAAGGAATGAATGCAACAACATGGGTGAATCTCTCAGACATGATACCAAGTAAAAGAAGCTAAATACAAAAGAATCCGTACTGTATGATTTCATTCATATAAAATTCTAGCACAGGCAAAACTAGTCTATAGTGACAGAACTCAGGAAACTTTCTGGAGTAATGGAAATCCTCAATATCTTGAAAAAATTGTGTCTCATACACCTGTATCCATTTGTCAAAATTGTATAGCTAAGATCTGTGTATTTTTATGTAAGTAAATTTTATCTAAAGAAAATGAAATTTTAAAAATTAAGTGGGACATGGGGAGAAATTAAATTATAAAGCAAGAATAGCAAAATGTTGGGGCATGTGGGTGACTCAGCTGGTTAAGCAACTGACTCTTGATTTAGGTTCAGGTCATGGTCTCATGGTCGTGAGGTTGGGCTCCACCTGGGCGTGGAGCCTGCTTGAGATTCCCTCTTTCCTTCTCCCTCTGCCCCTCCCCCACCTGCATGTGTGCACAAGCTCTCTCTCTCTAAAAAAAAAATAGCAAAATGTTGATGATTGTTGAATAGAATAATGAGGGTATGTTATACTATTCTAACTGCTTTGTGTATGTTTGAAATTTTCCATAATAATTTTTTAAGTTAAAATGTTTAAGGTATGTATTATCCCCTATGATTCCCAGATTTAACAAAACTTTTTGATGAGCTGCCCAATTCCTGCCAGAGTCAGGGGCCTCTGCCATACAGATCCCTGTGTGCTTTCTCCAGAGGGCTAAGTCACAGCTCTGGTGTGAGGTCGGCACATGTGAGCTTTTAAAACCACAACCTACTGCTGGAGGGGCATGACTGCTCTCTGCCACATATTCTAACTCCTAACAAATATCTGCTTTGTTTATAATTGATTCATGTCTTGGTACCTCATTAAAATCTTAAGTGAAACGTGATGTGATATACAAGGAAGAAAAAAAACCCATGAATTTTGTCATCAGAGTAGGGGCAAATCTCGGTTCTGGCATTTTTAATCTATGTGGCTTATGACAACTTAATGTCCATGTCCTTATCTATAAAAGAGGGACAAAAATTGTGCACAGATTGCTATTGTCTCTGTTGCCCTTTTTTTCATAGTAATAGAAGTCTTGCGATGTGGGTATGGTGTCCAAAAGCCAGCCCTCCCTGAAGCTAGGTATGGCAGGATGACTAAATTCTGCCTATGAGAAAATGCATCATGGAATCTTCCTTAAAATGAAACTGGCATACACTATATGCTCCCTTTGTATCATCCCTTTCTTCTATCTTTCTGCCTGAACATGAATGTGGCCGCTGGACACTAGAAGTAGAATAGTGGCAAGCAAGCAGGAACCTGGGCACTCCAAAGCTTCATTCAGCAGAGCTGCCATTCCTGCCCTGGACTGCCTATCTACAAACTTTTATAGTGAAAAAAGGAATTAATGTCTTCCTTTTTCAAGCCACTGTTGGAATCACTATTACACAATTATAAGTTCACAAGTAAACTTACACCTAACTAATATGATAACTGCTTCATAGTGTGCTGTGGTAAGTGGAAATGCATATGTCCACAACATATATCAGGTATCAAAAATAATACTAAATAATAGTTATTGCAACCTTTGAGTTAAAGTCTCATTGGTTTTCTGTAAACTACTCTGGATCTAGCATTGAGTAACAAATAATTGCGAGAGTAAATTGAATATATCACACTTCAGTTTCTACTGAAGGAAGACATACTGATCCAAAGGGGAATACTTAAAAAGTACAATGGTCTATCACTTGGCCAGGCATGATTAACCTAATTCTAAAACCAAGAACTGATGGGTGAAATCATATATTGAAACAGACACCCTCATACCAAAGATCAAAGTTTCTCATCATCAGTGCTATTGACATTTGGAGCCAAATAATTCTGTGTTGGGAGGAGGGAGGAGAGCATTTTAAAATGTTTAGAAGCATGGGGCGCCTGGGTGGCGCAGTTGGTTAAGCGTCTGACTTCAGCCAGGTCACGATCTCGCGGTCCGTGAGTTCGAGCCCCGCGTCAGGCTCTGGGTTGATGGCTCAGAGCCTGGAGCCTGTTTCCGATTCTGTGTCTCCCTCTCTCTCTGCCCCTCCCCCGTTCATGCTCTGTCTCTCTCTGTCCCAAAAATAAATAAACGTTGAAAAAAAATTTAAAAAAAAATGTTTAGAAGCATCTATGGCCTCTACCCATAGGAGATACCAGTAGTATCCTTCTTCCCTGAGTTGGGACAGCCAAAAATGTCTCCAGACATTGCTAAATGTCCTTGAGGGGACAAAATCACACCCTTGGTTAAGAACCACTACTAAAGATGGAAGTATAAATTTATACAACTTTTCTATTAAAAACTTGATAATAAGTATTAGGAACTTTAATAATGATGGGGCACCTGGGTGTCTCAGTCAGTTGAGTGTTGAACTCTTGATTTTGGCTCAGGTCATGATCCCAGAGTCATGGGATTGAGCCGCACCTCAGGCTCTGGGCTGAGCATGGAATCCGCTTAAGATTCTCTTTCTCTCTCTTCCTCTGCCCTTCTACCCCACTTGTGCACTCTCTCTCTCTCAAAATAGTAAAATAAAATAAAATAAAATAAAATAAAATAAAATAAAAGTAAAGTAAAGTAAAAATAGAAGTGTTTAGATATTTTCATCCAGAAATCCTACTTCCAGGAAGTCATCAGTAAGTAAAGATGCACACATGTCAGTTTAAAAAAACAACCTCGTTTAAAAATGGGTGAATGATCTGAGTATACATCCTTCCAAAGAAGATATGCAAATGACCAAGAAGCACATGAAAAGGAGCTCAACATCTTTACCCAACAGAGAAATAAAAATCAAAACCACAATGAAATATCACTTTATATGTGCTAGGATGGCTATAATAAAAAAAAGTTAATAATAAGTGTTGGTGAGGATGTGGAGAAATTGGAACCCTTATACACTGCTGGTGGGAATGTAAAAATGGTACAGGCACTTTGGAAAACAGTCTAGCAGTTCCTTAAAAGGTTACCATGTAGTCAGAGGGGCCAAGATGGTGAAGTAGCATGGAAATTTTCTGCTTCTCTCATCCCTGAAATGCAGTTAGATCAGCACCAAAGCATTTTGCACACCTATAAAATTGATCTGAGGGGGCGCCTGGGTGGCGCAGTCAGTTAAGCGTCTGACTTCAGCCAGGTCACGATCTCGCGGTCTGTGAGTTCGAGCCTCGCGTCAGGCTCTGGGCTGATGGCTCAGAACCTGGAGCCTGTTTCCGATTCTGTGTCTCCCTCTCTCTCTGCCCCTCCCCCGTTCATGCTCTGTCTCTCTCTGTCCCAAAATAAATAAACGTTGAAAAAAAAAATTTAAAATTGATCTGAGGATTAACACAACAATCTGCATAACTTGAGCCACAGACCTCAGCAGGTATGCCATGCAGAGAGGTGAACTGAGGGAGAGAGAAGCCATGAAAGGTAGGGAGATGTTTTTGCTCACAGAGAGAGGATGGAGATGGGGGGATGCAGAGAGTATGGGAAAAGCACACCCCAAAAGCAGCTGGAGAGGAAGAGTGGAAACACCCTTAAGGGACTGAACAAGAAAGGGCAAAAGGAGAAAGGAAAGGATTTCAATACCATTAGGGCTCTATAAACAGGGGAGTGCAGAGTCAGAAACTCCAAGCTCAATACCTGGCAGAACACTGGTGGGAAGGGCAAATCCAAGTGGTCCTCGGGTCACACGAGGAGACATGGTTCCCCTGTTGAGAGGATATTTGGTAGAGGACATGTAGCCTCTGCACAGGTAAAGTTCCCAGTGGACCCCAGAGAACAGCCACACTTGCTGATGTTGGAACAATGATATCAGGGGGCGGTGAAGCCTGGCACCAGATGTGTGTTGTAATTTACCATAATCCCTGAAACACTGCTGCAACACAATCACATGAAATTTTTCTGGAGTGGGCTGGCACCCAACCACAGTCTCTGGACCTCTGCAGTGGGACAGTCACCCTAGAATTCCCAGGGGTGGGCTGACACTGGGCCATTGCTCAGCAAGACCCTCCCCCAAGGTCAGAGTGGGTCAGAGCTGCAGGGCTCTCAGAAGTGAGGGGTTTGGAAACATAGCCCCATCTGAGATAAAATTCGGGAGGGAGGTGCTGCCTGGCAGGCTGACAACTCGGTCACAGACAGTGTAGAAGCAGGGAGTGGATGGAAGCCAGACGAAGGAGGGGGCTTGATTGCTGGTTGTGAGAGCACAGAGTTTGATGCTAGAGACTGGGAAGGTGGCAGACTGACGCCATTTTCACATCCTCCACACATACATATACACGTGGACACGTACCACAACAATCCACCTCAGTAAGCTAAGTAGTTCCATCTAGTGGAGAACAAAGCCATTACACCAAGCTCCATCCAACTGCACCAACCAAGCTTTAGAGGGCCACCACAAGTCTCTCTGCTGGCTTAGTTTACAGACTATAGAGTGCTTCATAGTTTGACTTCTATGGGAAACTGGATGTAATTTCATTCATATTTCATTCTGTTCACTGGTCAATATATTTAATTTTTTTTCTTTTTCTTTTCTTTTCTTATTCTTAAATACGGAAAGAGAAAAAATTTATTTTTATTTTCCATTTTTATAAAAGATTTTAAAAATTTTTTATACTATATTTTAATTTTTTTATTCTATTTTACTTTCTTAATTTCATATATTCTATTTTTTGTATTGATTATTTTTAATTTTCAAACATTTTCCTAACTTTTTTTGTTTCTTTTTTTTTTTTTAATTTTCTTTCTTTTTTTTTTTTTTGCTATTCTATCAAGCTTCTTTCAACAACCATACCAAAACACACTTAGGATCTAGCTTCCTTTAGTTGATTTTTTTGTGTTGTTTTTAATTTTGTATTTCATTAATGATTCTTCCTCCAAAATGACAAAACAAAGGATTTAGTCCCAAAAGAAAGAACAGGAAGAAATGACATCCAGGAACTTCATCAACACAGATATAAGCAAGATGTCTGAACCAGAATGTAGAATCACAGTAATAAGAATATTAGCTGGGGTTGAGAAAAGCATAGAATACCTTTATGCAGAGATAAAAGAAGTAAAACCTAATCAAGATGAAATTAAAAATGCTATCCTGAGATGCAAATTCTAATACATGCCACAGCATCAAGGATGGATGAAGCAGAGCAGCAAATCAGTGATACATAGGACAAACTTAGGGAGAATAATGAAGCAGGAAAAAAAGAGGAAAACTAAGGCAAAAGAGCACAATTTAAGAAATAGAGAAATCAGTGACTCATTAAAAAGAAAGAACATCAGAATCATAGGGGTCCCAGAAGATGAAGAGAGAGAAAGGGGGAGAAGGTTTATGTGAGCAAATCATAGTGGAAAACTTTCCTAACCTGGGGAAAGACACAAACATCAAAATCCAGGAAGCACAGAGAACTCCCATTACATTGAACAAAAACCAAACATCAACAAGGCATATCATAGTCAAACTCACAAATACACAGACAAGGAAAGAATCATGAAAGCACCAAGGGGAAAAAAAAGACCTTAACCTACAAGGGAAGACAGATCAGGTTCACAGCACACTTATCCACGGAAACTTAACAGGCCAGAAAGGAGTGGCAGGATATATTCAATGTGCTAAATCGGAAAAATATGTGGCCAAAAATTCTTTATCCAGCAAGACTGTCATTCAAAATAGAAGGAGAGATAAAGAGTTTCCAAACAAACAAAAACTAAAGGAGTTCATGACCACTAAACCAGCCTTGCAAAAAATTTTAAGGGGGACTCTCTGAGGTGAGAAACAATGAAACAAAAGAAAAAAAGACCAAGAGCAACAAAGATTAGAAAGAACCAGAGAACATCACCAGAAACTCCAACTCTGCAGGCAACACAATAGCAATAAATTCATATCTTTCAGTACTTGCTCTAAATGTCAATGGACTAAACACACCAGTCAAAAGACATAGGGTAACAGAATGAATAAGAAAACAAGATCCATCAATATCCTGTTTACAAGAGACCAATTTTAGACCTAAAGGAACCTTCAGATGGAAAGAAAGGAGATGGAGAATAAGCTATCATGCTAATGGTCACCAAAAGAAAGCTGGAGTAGCCATACTTACATCAGACAATCTAGACTTTAAAATAAAGTCTGTAACAAGAGATGAAGAAGGGCATTATATCATAAATAAGGGGCCTATCTATGAGGAAGACTCAACAATTTTATAAACATTTATGCCCCCAGTGTGAAACACCCAAATATATAAATCAATTAATCACAAACTTAAAGAAACTCATTGATTATAATACCATAATAGTAGGGGACTTCAACACCCCACTTACAACAATGGACAGATCATCTAAGCAGAAAATTAAAAAGGAAACAATGGCTTTGAATGACACACTGGACCAGATGGACTTAACAGACATATTCAGAACATTTCATCCTACAGCAGTGGAATACACATTCTTCTTCAGTGGACATGGAACATTCTCCAGAATAGATCACATACTGGTACACAAATCAGCCCTCAACAACTACAAAAAGAATGAGACCATACCATGCATATTTTCAGACCACAATGCTATGAAACTCAAAATCAACCACAAGAAAAAATTTGGAAAGACAACAAATACTTGGAGACTAAAGAACATCTTACTAAAGCATGAATGGGTTAACCAAGAAATTAAAGAGGAAATTAAAAAGTACATGGAAGGCAATGAAAATGATAACACCACAACCCAAAACCTCTGGGACGCAGCAAAGGCTGTCATAAGAAGAAGTATACAGCAATCCAGCACTTCCTATAGAAGGAAGAAAGGTCTCCGATACACAACCTAACCTTACACCTTAAAGAGATGGAAAAAGAACAGCAAATAAAACCCAAAAACAGCAGAAGACAGCAAATAATAGAGTAGAGCAGAAATCAATGCGATGGAAAAAACAAAACAAAATAAACAAACAAAAAAATAGCAGAACAGATCAATGAAACCAGAAGCTGGTTCTTTGAAAGAATTAACAAAATTGATAAGCCCCTAGCCAGTTTGATCAAAAAGAAAAAGGAAAGGACCCACATAAATAAAATCAAGAATGAAAGAGGAGAGATCACAATCAACACAGCAGAAATACAAACAATAATAAGAGAATATTATGAGCAATTATACACCAATAAAATGGGCAATCTGGAAGAAATGGACAAATTGCTAGAAACATATACACTATCAAAACTGAAACAGAAAGAAATAGAAAATTTGAGCAGACCCATAACCAGTAAAGAAATCGAATTAGTAATCAAAGATCTTCCCAAAAAACAAGAGTCCAGGGCCAAAAGGCTTACCAGGGGAATTCTACTAAACACATAAAGAAGAGTTAACACCTATTCTTTTGAAGGTGTTCCAAAAAGTAGAAATGGAAGGAAAACTTCCAAACTCATTCTATGAGGCTAGCATTACCTTGATTCCAAAACCCACTAAAAAGGAGAAATACAAACCAATTCCCCTGATGAACATGGATGCAAAAATTCTCAGCAAGATATCACAAACCGGATCCAACAATACATTAAAAAAATTATTCACCACGACCACATGGGATGCAGGGCTGGTTCAATATCTGTAAAAAAAACAATGTAATACATCACATCAATAAAAGAAAGGACAAGAACCACATGATCTTCTCAATAGATGCAGAGAAAGCATTAGACAAAATACAGCCTCCTTTCTTGATATAAACCCTCAAGAAAGTAAAGATAGATCATAAAAGCCATATATGAAAGACGAACCACTAATATCATCCTCAGTGGGGAAAAACTCAGAGTTTTCCCCCTAAGATCAGCAATACGACAGGGATGCTCACTCTCACCACTGTTATTCATCGTAGTATTGGAAGTTCTAGCCTCAGCAATCAGACAACACAAAGGAGTAAAAGGCATCCAAGTAGACAAGGAGGAAGTCAAACGTTCACTCTTCACAGACATGATACTCTATATGGAAAACCCAAAAGATTCCACCAAAAAACTGCTACAAGTGATCCATGAATTCAGCGGTCACAGGATATAAAATCAATGCACAGAAATCGGTTGCATTTCTATACCAATAATGAAGCAACAGAAAGAGAAATCAAGGAATCTATCCCATTTACAATTGCACCAAAACCCATAAAATACCTAAGAATAAAAGTAACCAAAAAGGTGAAAAATCTATACAGTGAAAACTATAGAAGTCTTTATGAAAGAAATTGAAGAAGACACACACAAAAAAAGGAAAAATATTCCATGCTCATGGGATTGGAAAAACAAGTATTGTTAAAATGTCAATACTACCCAAAGCAATCTACATATTCAATGCAATTCCTATCAAAATAATACCAACATTCTTCAAAGAGCTAGAACAAACAATCCTAAAATTTGTATGGAACCAGAAAAGACCCTGTATAGCCAGAGCAATCCTAAAAGAAAACCAAAGCTGGAGGCATCACAATCCTGGACTTCAAGATGTATTACAAAGCTGTAATCATCAAGACAGTATAGTACTGGCACAAAAACAGACACTTAGATCAATGCTACAGAAAAGAGAACCCAGAAATGGACCCACCAACATATGGCCAACTAGTCTTCGACAAGGCAGGAAAGAATATCCAATGGAATAAAGACATTCTCTTCAGCAAATGGTGTTGGGTGGACAGTGACATGCAGAAGAATGAACCTGGACCACTTTCTTACACCATACACAAAAATAAACTCAAAATGGATGAAAGACCTAAACACAAGACAGGAAGCCATCAAAATCCTCAAGGAGAAAGCAGGCAAAAACCTCTTTGACCTTGGCCTCAGTAACTTCTTGCTCAACATGTCTCTGGGGCAAGGGAAACAAAAGCAAAAATGAACTACTGGGATCTCATCAAGATAAAAAGCTTCTGTACAGTGAAGGAAACAATCAGCAAAACTAAAAGGCAACCAACGGAATGGGAGAAGATATTTGCAAATGACATATCCGATAAAGGATTAGTATCCAAAATCTATAAAGAACTTACCAAACTCAACACCCAACAAACAAATAATCCAGTGAAGAAACGGGCAAAAGACATGAATAGACACTTCTCCAAAGAAGGCATCCAGATGGATAACAGACACATGAAAATATGCCAAACATCACTCATCATCAGGGAAATACAACTCAAAACCACAATGAGATATCACCTCACACCAGTCAGAATGGCCAAAATTAACAACTCAGGCAACAACAGATATTGGTGAGGATGTGGAGAAAAGAAGATCTCTTTTGCACTGCTTGTGGGAATGCAAACTGGTGCAGCCGCCCTGGAAAACAGTTTGGATGTTCCTCAAAAAATTAAAAATAGAACTACCTTAAACCTAGCAATTGCACTACTAGGATTTATCCAAAGGATACAGGTATGCTGAAGATGCATGTGCACCCCAATGTTTATAGCAATACTATCAACAATGGCCAAAGTATGGAAAGAGCCCAAATGTCCATTGACAGATGAAGGGATAAAGAAGATATGGTGTGTATATATATATACATATATATACATATATATATACATATACATATATATGGTGTGTGTATATATATATATATATATATACACATACCATGGTATATATGGGGTGTGTGTGTGTATGTGTGTGTGTGTGTGTGTATATATATATATATATATATATATATATATATATAATGGGGTATTATTCAGCAATAAAAAAGAATGAAATCTTTCCATTTGCAACAACGTGGATGGAACCAGAGGGTATTATGCTAAGGGAAATTAGTCAGAGAAAGACAAATATAGTATGACTTCACTCATATGAGGACTTTAAGAGACAAAACAGAGGAACATAAGGGAAGGGAAACAAAAATAATATAAAAACAGGGAGGAGGACAAAACATAAGCGACTCTTAAATATAGAGAACAAACTGAGGGTTGCTGGAGGCGTTGTGTGTGGGGGATGGGCTAAACGGGTAAGGGGCATTAAGAAAGACACTTGTTGGGAGGAGCACTGAATGTTATATATACGGATGAATCACTAGAATCTACTCCTGCTAACTAACTTGGATATAAATAAATAAATAAATAGTTACCATGTAACCCACAATTCCACTAGGAGGTATATACCCAAGAAAATTGAAAACGTATGCACATATATAAACTTGTACACAAATGTTCATATCACCATTATTCATAGTAGCCAAAAAGTTGAAACAACCCAAGTGTTCATCAACTGATGAACTGATAATTAAAATGCGATATATCCACACACTAGAATACTATTCAACAATAAAAAGGAAACAAGTGCTACAACATGGATGAACCTTGAAAACATTATGCTAGGTGAGAAATAACAAAAAGTCACGTATTATATGATTCCAGTTACATTAAAAGTCCAGAACAGGCAAATCCATGGAGACAGAAAGTAAATTAGTGGCTGCCTGGGGGATGTGAAATGAGGAGTGACTGCTGATGGGTACAGGACTCCCCCTAGGGGGTGATGAAATGTTCTAAAATTATTCTTAAATTTTATGATGGCAATGGTTGCACAACTCTGTGAGTACACTAAAAACAATCTGAATGTAAACTTCAAACAGGAGAATTGTACAGTATGTGAATTAACAAGCCATTATAAAAACATATCAATATCAGCAAAACAAAAACATGCACATACAAGGATATACATTTTTATAAGTTATTTATAAGATTTTAAAAGTCAAAAATACCTAAATACAAAGCAAAAGGGGTCATAAAATAAATTATGTTTGGGCATAATGAATAAGTATTAAGTAACAGCTGTAAATCACCTTTTGAATACTTATTAACACAAGGAAATCTCATGTTCTAATCTTGAGGAAGAGGAATAGAAAATCTATATTTAGACATATACATGTCCACGTGCACACACATACACACACACATACATATACAGAAAATTTATTTTAAAAATCCACAATCAGTGAACAATGGTTAATATTGGGTGGTGGGGTAAATGGTGATTTTTGTTTTCTTCTCTTTCTTCTATAGTTTCTATATTTCCTACACTACAAAAATGTTTATAATCAGGAATTTGTTTTTTAAAGATTGAGAAAGAAAAATATTTCCAAAACTGACTTAAAATGTATAAACTATAAGAGCTGAATTATAGAACATGTGGCCAAGACTTCTAATTTTACTGATGACATAACCAGAGCCCCAAGAGGCTCATTGTCAGCCATTTGTCTGTGTATGAACCTGAAATAGTCCTTTTCTCTTCTCTGGTCCTTTTCTTTCTCTCTTCATGAACCCCCTACTCACTTAAACACACACACACACACACACACACACACACACACACACACAAAGACAGCACAAAAAAAATTGAGAGATAAACCTTAAGGGCATTATGTTAAGACAAATAAGTCACACAGAGAAAGAAAAATACCATATGATCTCACTCATACATAAGATCTAAGAAAAAAAAAGAAAGAAAGAAAGAAAAAAAAAAAACACCTGTGCTCATAGATACAGAGAACAGGGAGTGGGCAATATGTGTGAAGGTGGTCAAAAGTACAAATTTCCAGTTAGAAAATAAATAAGTCCTGAGGATGTAATATACAGCATGGTAACTGTAGTTAATGATACCATATCGCACATTTGAAAGTTGCTAAGATAGTAGATCTTACTACAAGAAAAAAAAATTGTAAATATGTGTGATGATGGATGTTAACTAGATTTATTGTGATCATTTTGTAATATATACATATATCCAACCGTTATGCTGTACACCTGAAACTAATACAATGTTACATGTTAATTATATTTCAATTTTTTAAAAAACTAACAACAACAACAAAAAGATTTGAGGGATTTCTTTTCTCAAACTGGATCCTGTTCTAAAATTCCTACAGGATTAGATAGAAAGACCCACCAGTCTCCCTCCCAGCCCATTAGAGGGCAGTAGCAAGTCAGGCCAGGCTAAGACCTCAGCACAGTGGATAAATGACAGAGAGAATAAACATCATTTCTTGGCATCAGAAGCAGACAAACTTGATTAAAATCATGCTGACCCTGGGATGACCGTCTTCAACTTTCTTTGGCAAGCGTTAGCTTAAGGAGTCTTTTTGAAGTGGGGCATTCTGGTTCCTATCCCACATGAGCAAGAAATGGATGATGCCCCAGGGAACTGCCCCAGTCACAGCTCCCAAGTTTTTTCAGAGCAGCAGCCCATAATCACCTCATTTTCCTGCTCCAAGTGTTGTCAGAGGGATTCTCCAGGCTTTGGCATCCTGGGAGGTAGCACAGATGGAAGGCTGGAAGAACACAGAGTGAATCCTTCCATCTAAATGACCAGCTGCCGATGCTGTTCTTTGGAGTTCCAAGCCCTCCAAACAAAAAGAAGAGAATCGGGCAAGAGACAAGAGCCTGGTACTGCTCAGCAGAAACAAAAGTTCAGAAAATTTGGCAAGCCTCCCTCTTCCCAAATGATTCCCAGGCAGTGGTAAATTTGGAAAGTGGTCAGTGTTGAAATTGAGGCACATGGGCTTGGGTGCAAAGGCTGATGGCTCCTCTCTCTCCACAACGTGTGAAAGTGAAAAACACATTGTTGGAGGGAATAGTGTACACCCCTTTCTCTTAAGCTCAATTAAAGAACCTTATCCCAGACAGGTAGGACTCTACTATAGTCTGGAAGATGACCCACATTCAAATCCCAGCCCTGCCACTCACTGGTCAGGTAAACCTGTGGGCATTTCTCAACTTTTTTGTTTCTTCATTTCCCCACATGTAAAAGGAAAGTAATATTGATAGATTATATTAATAGTTCCTACTTCCTAAGTATAAAGAGGATTTACATAGTCCTTGACTCATTATTAGTACTCAACAAATGACAGCTAGTTTCTAGTGTTAGTGGTTACAGGGATAAAATATAGAGCTTTTTCACTCCCATTTCAATCCAACATACTGAGGCCTCTGCTATGAAGAAATCTTCTCTTAAAGGCCCACAAAAAGCTTGTGAGACAATCAGTCATTCAAACCAACTCAGCACTAATACATTGGATAAACCCAAATATTATAAAGCTAAAAACTATATCTAAAATCTGCCTCAGGTTGTATATACTGAAGTGCGTTTCTTTTCTCTCCTAAGCTGCCAGTTGTGGAAGTTCCTCCCCAAAGGCAAATTTGCTAGAATTTGATGTGAAGGCTTAGAAACAATGTCTACACTTTTAGAAGTTGCTGCATCAGTAGTTGAAATGCCAAGTAACTCCCCATCATTGATACATGCTAGGACAAACACTTACTGTAAGATTAATTAGTAAGGCTCATTGTATTTTCTAAAATGGTGACAACAATAGTTCCCGTTACACACGGTACTTCTCCCATCAGGAGGTAGGTTTGTGTTCCCTCCCACTGAATCTGGAAAGGGTTGGAATAATGTCATGTGACTTCAAAGCTAAGTCATATAAGACAGTATGGCTTTCTCCTAGTTTTCTTTTGAATGCTCATTCTTGGAGCCCAGTCACCGTGTTGTGAGTAAAACCAAGCAGAACATAGAGGAGACATGTGTAGGTTTCCATCTAGCAGCCCAGCTGTGGTCCCAGATAATAACTCCCATCAATTGCCAGACAAATAACTAAGCAATCATTCAGATGTTTCCAGCTTCAGAGGCTGACTCATTTCCAGCCTTTGAGTCTTCCCAGCTGAGTTCCTAGATATCATGGAGCAAACCAAACTATCCCATTGTGCCCTTTCTGACCCACGAAATCTGTGGCACAAGAAAATGGTGGTCATCTTATGCCACTAGGTTGGGGGATCACTTGTTATATGGCAATAATACCTAGAATAGCTAACAAGCATGGTTGTCTCACATTTAAGCAAGTGAGACTTTAATGTCTGTAAGATATCACCTACTTTGCTGAAATCTTGAATTCCACAATGAGATATTTATTCTTTGAGCTTAAAGTATTACCCCTTTTGAAACATAGAGTATAGGCAGTAGCCCCAATTCAGGAGCCACCAACTATTAATGGTATGACTTTGAGAAAATATGTGGGTCTTATGTTGCATCTCTTTCCTCCAAATCTAATCTCTGTTCTTCCCCCAACCCCTGATCTGGTGTCCCAGGAGATTAACCTCACAAAATACATCAGTGAACTAGCTTCCAGTTAGATGTGACCAATAGCAGGCACCAGCAGGAGACCCAGAGAACAGCAGGGAAGTGAAGTTTAGGTACTTATTCTTGCAAAGGAAAAACACTCCTGTTTCTCCTCTCAACACTCTACTCCCAGTAATTCGGGTCACGAAATATGTGGAGAGGTTCCCACCCCAAGCAATTCTCAGACACCCACTCGGTGTCCAGTAATTTAGCTCAATTCTGACACTCTTTACCTGAAGGGAGCGTCAGATCCCACGGGTTAAAGGCTGTCCTATAAGATTGCCCCCATTTTAGATGCCAGTTGCAAATCCAGGTTATCACCTAAGCTTCTGACCAATTTAGTGGCTATAAAATGAAAGTGCCCATGACTCCTCCTCAGGTTCACTCATTTGCTGGAATGGCTCACAGAACTGAGGAAAGTAGTTTACTTACTAGATTGCCAGTTTATTATAAAAGAACACAAGTCAGGAACAGCTGGATATAAAAGATACAGAGGGCAAGGTATATGGGAAAAGGCATGGAGCTTCCCTGCCCTCTCCAGGCTTGCCACCTTCTTAGCACCTCCACATGTTCACCAACCTTAGAAGCTCTCCAAAACCCATAGTTTATACAGCCTTCATTATGTAGGCACGATTGATTAAGTCATTGGTCATTAGTGATTGAACTCAACCTCCACCCTCTCTCCCCTCCCCAAAGATTGTGGAGTAGGAATGAAAGTTCCAACCTTCTAATCACATGGTCAGTTCCTCTGGCAACCAGCTCCATCCTTAGGGGCTTTCCAAAAGTCAGCTCATTAATATAAACTCAAGCATGTTTGAAAAGCGGCTTGTTATGAATAAAAATGGCACACTTACTGCTCTTATAACCTGGGAAATTCCAAGGAATGGAGATGAAGATAACATATATTTATTATTAGAAATCACAATATCACAATCCTCTCTCCCTCTCTATGGGGTGGCCACAACTTGGCAGCTTCTCTCAGCCGAGGGTCACAGCTCCTCTGAGACAGTGATCCTTACACTGTTCTTTCTCCAGCCTTCTCCTTCTTCCTCTCCCTTCCTCTGACCACCAGCCTCCTCTCTCTGTCTCTCTCATTGGGTCTGTAATTGCTCCCTTCCCAGCCCCTTCAGGCTTTGAGGTAATAAAAACACCACTCTACTAACTCCGATGACTTCTCTATGCCCTCCCCACACATTTGCAAATAATTCCTCAAATTGATCAATCATGCCTTCACTTTCAGAACTCTGAGTTTCTGATTCTTCATTGTCAAAAAAAGATTCAACCCACTCAGCTTCCTAGATCAGTCAAGATAATCAACTGAAAGTCTCAGCCAGGGCCAATAACAAAAAGAGAAAGCACACTGAGCATTTCAAACAGAAGGGATTGAGTAGAAGGAATTGGTAACACTAAATTCAGAAGGCTGAAAGGGCAAAAAGAGGATACTAGGTAACTCAGCTATTAGTGGCTACAGGACTGGTAGAACCAGTGGAGGAGGTGGTGTTTCTATGAACTGAGTGCTCCAAGGGGGAACCGTTGCCTGGTCAATGCCCAAAGGGGGCATTGTGAGGGGTGGTAGTACATCCTTGCAGGCTGCTTCCTGGTTGGTGCTGAGTGTGGCTAACACTGTCCCCTCTGCAGAAGGATGGTAATAAGAGTGTGAATAGGAAGGCGTTTCCCTGGCCCTCCTACCTCCTTTTCTCTCCCAAATTGGCCTCCCATGGGCAGAATCTAATGCAAAACCAGCTGGCATAAGTGTCTTAAGACCAGAGTCTGAAACTTCCTAGCCCAGCATCATAGATCAGAGTATGAAAGGTGGGGCTTAGGACGGAAGACAACAAGTAAATAACCAATACATATGGGTACTGTAAAAACATTCTGTACTGTAGTTATTGTTACCCATAATTGAGAAAATTAAAGTAGATATCTACACCTCAGAATGAATAACTTTTCCCAGTCTTTTCCCCAGAGCAGGCTTAATAAGAGCTATGATATTACAGCCCATGATTTCCAACCTTACCAAGGTTTTAAAATTTTTTTTTCAACGTTTATTTATTTTTGGGACAGAGAGAGACGGAGCATGAACGGGGGAGGGGCAGAGAGAGAGGGAGACACAGAATCAGAAACAGGCTCCAGGCTCTGAGCCATCAGCCCAGAGCCTGACACGGGGCTCGAACTCACGGACCGCGAGATCGTGACCTGGCTGAAGTCAGACGCTTAACCGACTGCGCCACCCAGGCGCCCCAACCTTACCAAGGTTTTAAATGTTCTATCTACCCTGTTCTTCCCCCAGTATATCAAAATATCCCATAAATTCCAACCAAATCTCCCAGACTCCTTTTATAAATAGAGCAGCAGTACATAAATTCTTTTTTCACACTACTAATGCCAATGATGGTCTCAGAAAAGATGAGTGCCACCAAGCGTCAGCAGCACCTAGAGCACGGTGATGTCATGGGGGAAACACTCTTGACCAAGGCCAGCCAAAACAGGGTTGCCTGCTGCTGTGCTCCTCCTCCAACTCCCTCAAGAGCTGACGGCTAATAGTTCCCCAAAACACCATCCCCATGTGTTGACAAGTAAAGCCCTCAGCCCAGCACCCTTAAAGCTGGAGACTTACAAAAATTTCATTTCTGCAGGTATCAACTCCTGCATTAGAGTAATGGTTTTTAAACTATTTTTATCAATATATGCTTTTCTGTTTTATTTTTGTGAGCACAGCCTGACATAGAACCCCAAATATAAATAAAATAGATAAAGCTGGTTATGCATTAGTTGAAATGGGAGGGTCCCAGAAAATGGCCTGATGCACCTGTTGCCTGCACAACCTTCCCCTAGAGTTTTCTGGGTCTCTAAAGAGCTTAGGTTGAGTGCTCTAGGACTAGAGCAGTCTTGGTAAAGTTTAGTAACTTCAGACATTCTTTTTTTTCCCTAAGTTTATTTAATTTGAGAGAGACAGAGAGAATATGAGCAGAGGAGGGACAGAGAGAGAGGGAGAGAATCCAAGCAGACTCCACATGGTCAGTGCACAGAAGCTGACTTGGGGTTCAAACTCATAAAACTAAGAGATCATGACCTGAGCAGAAATCAAGAGTGGGACGTTTAACTGCCTGAGCCACCAAGGTGTCCCCTTCAGACTTTCTTTAACATAGCTATAAAGTAGCTTATAGGTATAATTGTTCTGAATATGCCAAGTATCAAAGGCTTTCTTCTCACCACATTTATGTTATAATCCCATGTAGAAATTCCTCTAGTTTCTCCTATAGACACTCCCATCTTCTCACACAGAAAGCCACAAAACCCCATTGCACAACACATTTTTACACTACAGCTTTCCCAAAGATCTCCAGACTCAAGTAAAATGGAAAAAAAAAGTTGTATTTTCAGTACTGTATTTGTGACACAGCATCTCCAGCTTCAGAGGAGTGGCAGGTGCTGGTCTGCTCATAAGTTTTCTACAGCCAACATGGAACTTGGAAAACAATGCTGGATGGAGCATCAGCCCACTTGGACTATATGGTGTTGGTATTGTGCTTGAGGTAGTCCATGTATTTCTTCTGGAATGTGCTGCTGTACAAAACCCAGGATGGGATCAGGTTCAGGAAGCTCCGCTTAAATAGACAAAAACACGAGTGTTTGGGGGGAAAAAAGAAGAGCAAACAAGTTACAACTAAACATCTCAATTTATAGTCATTATCTTTAAAAATATTTTTCTTTTTTTTAAGTTTATTTATTTTGAGAGACAGACAGAAAGCATGAGCAGGGAAGGGGTAGAGAGAGGGAGAGAGAGGATCCCAAGCAGGATCCAAGCAATCAGCATGGAGCCCAACACAGCACTCAAACTCACAAATCATGAGATCAAGATCTGAGCCAAAATCAAGAGTCAGACACTTAACCAATTGGGCCACCCAGGCACCCCTAAAAATATCTTTCTGACTACTGAACTTAAGTTTCAAAATCTTTTAAGCATTTGCTAAAATTTAAAAATTTTGTAGCACTTTCTCAGCAAGCAAGATTTTCTCAGAAACCAAAACAGTCACTTGTACAATCAGCCCAGAAGAAATTCTAAATTAAGAGAACTCTGTTCAGAACTCACCCCACACCCCTTTCTCCTTCTCTTAGTAAGCACTTCCTCTTCCTGGTGCCCAATCTCCCCAGTGTCTTCAGGTTCTTTTTACCAAGGTTCTACTAAAATGAGATTCCAGAAAACAGTCAGAAATGCTCTTATTACCTTGCCTGAGGCATAATAGGTGCTAAGCAAATACACAAATGCATAGATGAATTCACGAACAAAAGTCTGACACAGCAAGGTATAAATTACTAACACAGAGCATTTTCTTGGAAAAGGAGGAGGGTGCTTCAAGCCAAGGCATGAATGCTTAGTTGGCTGCATGTCAGGCATAAGCACAAGCATTGGAAGGCTTCTTGCCCTCAAATCATACCCATGTCCTATAAAACTGGTCCAGACCCCCAGAAGAAATCATTTTGTCTACATTGTAATCTTGGGCATCCAACATTCCTGCTCCCCACTAAACAACAGGCTTTCAACCAGAGGAAGATGTGAGCTTTTCAGGGAGTGTTCATATTCTTCAGACAGCTCAGATTCTCAGACCATTGTATTAATTGAGATATTTCTAAGTAGGGGACCAAAGACAGCTTTTGGGAACCAAAGTAGAACTCTTCTTCCACCAACCAAGTCAATGAGTGAATGCAACTTCTTCCTCAAGGACTTCATTTTTCTCCCCTTTAGAGCTTTTTAATCTTACAGCAAAATCAAGCCCTTTCATTAGCTCTGCCTTAAACTAAATATTTTGGCTTAGTGAAGTCATCCATAAAGAAAATAAATGACTCCAGGTCCCTAGAAAATGTTCTAAAATGTCCCTTCTTCCATCTCCATTGCTGTCTACCCCATACCAACCTAGAAGGATGGTATAGATGAAACCAGGAAAAGCATGACATTGAGCTAAAGTGGACTTAAACCCTAGCTTCACCATTACCAGTCAAGTGGCCTTTGGCATCTGATCTAGCTCTGAACTTCAGTTTCTTCAACTGTAAAACAAGATCCAAATGACCTACCTTACTAAATGATTAGGAGGATTAAGTGAGGTAACCTCAAGTACCACACAGACTCTACCTTAGAGATTCCATTCTAATGTCAGTTCCTGCCCTAAAACTCCTTGGGAGTAAAGAGAATGTTGTCTTTGCCTTGCCTTTTTGTTTTTTTTTGTTTTTTGTTTTTTGTTTTTAAATTTTTGTTTTCAACGTTTATTTATTTTTGGGACAGAGAGAGACAGAGCATGAACGGGGGAGGGGCAGAGAGAGAGGGAGACACAGAATCGGAAACAGGCTCCAGGCTCCGAGCCATCAGCCCAGAGCCTGACGCGGGGCTCGAACTCACGGACCGCGAGATCGTGACCTGGCTGAAGTCGGACGCTTAACCGACTGCGCCACCCAGGCGCCCCATGCCTTGCCTTTTTGTAATGGAATGGTTTTTTGTTTACCAGTCGATTCTACTTGATTACTCATAACTTTAGATTCAACAATCTTTCTAAGTCCCGGCAAACACTAAATTGGCTTTAATGATTTGTGTGTTCTCCTTTGCTTTCTCTTTTGCTTTGACAGGCACAAGGACTCTTTTGCCTAGTCTGTACTTGGCATTTGTTTGCCAGAAGAGATCTGATCTGTTACATAAGAAATCAAAAGAGAGGAGCTCCTGTGTGGCTTAGTCAGGTAAACATCCAACTCTTGATGTCAGCTCAGGTCATGATCTCAGTTTGTGAGATCAAGCCCTTCATTGAGCTCTATGCTGAGAGTGCAGAGCCTGCTTGAGATTCTTTCTCTACCTCTCTCTCTCTCTCTCTCTCTATCTCAAAACAAACAAACAAGCAAACATTACCAAAAAAAGAAATCAAAAAAGAAAAGCCAAACATTTTTTTCAACTTTTGACATCTAGAATTGCATTATATAGCAAAACAACATCCCTGCAAGACAGGCTATTGGCTCAAGAAAACATTTTCTAAATGCTGATGGATTCCATTAAAGACATCAACATCCCAGAAGATGTGTGTCCTTTGATATGTGTGTCCTCTGGGCTTAGGGTTGGTAGAGGGCTGGGGAACCAGGGGATTCAGATAAAGAATATGAAACTATGTTAAATAAGTAAGGGTGGCACTGAAGGCAAAGGGGGAGATATGGAACATTATCTCAGCATGGTGAGGGAGGTGCTGACATTCGTTTATCCAGCATGAGTCAAGTCCATGTTGATGGTGATGTGGAAGTGAGAGCCAGAGCATGTTTATGAACCAAAGCTGCAGAAGGACTGCAGGGCTATGGCTGGATGAGGGAAGTAGCAGAGATTCAGAAGTCTGCAGTTACCAGCTGGCAGTTCACTGGCCAAGCCAAATGGACAGAAAGGGTCATCAAGCACCAGGTAGATGTGGAACATCAGCCACACACACTTAAGGACCAGCAGGAAATAGTGGAGATTTTACTTCCCAATATCATCTCAGTGAGAGAGTCAGGAGAAAGGGATGCTCCCAGAAAGACTGAAAACTTTAAATAATAGACAAAAGCACATTTTCTAAATATGTAGTTTAGATTACCAGATCAAACTAAATTTAAACTCATTGTACATTTGTTTATCCACCACACAGCAAGCGGTAATCTGGAGAAAGACCAGATCAGCAATAGGCAAAATAAATATCTAATGGTCTTTCTGCATGTCCACTTTGTAAAAGTGTATGTTAAATTGGTGATTCTGCACACTGTTGGGGTTCTACAGTAAAAGTAGCAAGTAGTTCTCTAAGTCAATTCAGTATCTCTTGTAGAGTCTCTGTAAGTCCCAAGAGGTAATTGAATGCTTTGGGAAGATTTAGTGTATTCACCCATGAATCCTTCTAGCACCTGAGAGAGAAAGAGACAGTGGGGAGAAACCGAATTCCCATGGTAGAAAAGCACATGAGGCAGAGGAGAAAATATGAGAAATATGTCTCATTTCAACATGAGACAGTTGAAATATGAAGGGAAAGTAAAGATCTGTCTAAAATGTGTTGGTGATACCGGCAACAGAACTGCCCTGACACTGTGTGTGTTTGTTTTCAGTATCAGCATGAAACAGTCAAATCTACCTGTGTTTCATGTTTGTGGTTGCTTCTAAAAGCAGCCTAGGGACAGTAGGAACTCCTCATACCGTATGCCACTGAATTTTATTCTCACATTTGGTGGAGTCCATGCTGTGCAAGAGCCAGCTTGTACTTGCCCAAAAGAGCCAATCATGCACACTCCTAAATTCAAGTGCCATGACAACACAATGGTAGCTATAAACTCAGCCATGGGGGAGTTCTTAAACCATGGAAATCAGCAAACACTATAAATCAAAGGTTTTGGGTTTTTTTTTCCTGGAAAGCCAGTTAGCTAAACATTTCCTAACACAGGGGGCCAGAGAAGACATTAGCAACCCCTTTCACCCCCACCCAGGGAAGCTCCCTGTGTCTTGGTCTGCCCTTCCCAAGCACTCAGGAAGCCACCTTACTTTTTGAGGAAAGAAGGGTGATATTTGCCAATTTTGGGATTATCTATGGTCTGAGCACCCAGGCCTCCAGCTTCTCCTCTTTGCCACATATGCTCTTTAACTGGCTATATTACTACTTAGTAGCATACCCTCTGGCAGCACTAGAGGAAACGGTTGACTGTTCCAATAGCAAGGAAGAGCTCTGCTCTACTTTTTGAGGCAGCCAAGGGTGATATTTGCCAATTTTGGGATTATCTATGGTCTGAGCACCCAGGCCTCCAGCTTCTCTTCTTTGCCACATATGCTCTTTAACTGGCTATATTACTACTTAGTAGCATACCCTCTGGCAGCACTAGAGGAAACGGTTGACTGTTCCAATAGCAAGGAAGAGCTCTGCTGGGGTTGCCTGCACACCTGCCTCTCTTGCTTTGAGAAAGAATTTATCAGTTACCAAGATTTCGTGGATGAGGCAGCCACAGGTTTCGTCTCCAATCATGACATAATTCAGTGATTCTTTAACAAACTCATCAGCAGTCTTGGTTACCATGTTGGTGTTTAGATACTTTGTCATTGGGGTCGAAACAGCATAGGGAGTCAGCACCTACAATGGGAAATAAAGGCCATAACACAGGAGCAATCTGCCCACACCTGAGCAATTAACACTTATTTTAACCACCTCTTCATTTTCCAATTCTGTTCTTCCTGTAAAAAGTCTCAGGATCTTAACTGATAATGGAGCACTGACAAGGCATAAACTGGCACAGAGCTGTGAATCAGAAAGGCTGGTTTCTGGTTTAACTTTATCACTAACTCAAGCTGAGGCCTTAGCCACAACCATGTCAGGTGGTTCAAATGTACATGGGGTGACTGAGGACATGAGTTATCTCTTAGACACGGTGGCCAGATTTTGACAATAAAAATGTAGGACACTCAGTAAAATTTGAAATCCAGACAAACAAGGAAAAAGATTAAAGTATAATATGTCCCAAGTATTACATGACCTACACCTATACCAAAAAAGAAATTACTATTATCTGAAATTCACACTAAACTGGATGTCCTATATTTTATCTGGCAACATTATCTGAGAAGTTTACTTCTAACACATACAGCCAAAGCTGGAGCAATGCAAAGCTGTCTGGATTCACACTTTCACACTTCACTTAGGAGCCAGGAGTGGCACATACCTGATGATCTTTCCTATTGTGGTAAGAAAAATAATCACACATTGTGCCTTGCAAATTCAACAGCATGTTTCCACCTGTGATCTCACCACACTGTGTCCTAGCATGAGATTTCATAATGGGGTTTCTTACTTTATTACCAGACAGAGACCTCGGCATCTTTAGAAAGAAAAAAAAGATCCATGCTTGTTTTCTTGGTTTTATTTTTTCTCACATCACATTTTCTTCACATTGATGAGGGAGCATAAGGCATATTGAGGGCAAAATACAAGCTAGTGTATGCATGCGTGCGCGCGCACACACACACACACACACACACACCCTGTGGGATATGTGTGATATTCCTCAGGGATGCCAGGCTGCCCAAGAACAAAGGAAAGGAAAGAAAATAAATGGTTAACTGTAGAGATCACAGTTGTACAGGGCATGGGTCTCCATCAGTTTATAAATATCTTAGTAAAGTACAAGAAAAAGGCAATCTTATCAATAGCCTAATCTCCAGAAACCTATAGACTCAGTTTCCTGGAGCACCAACATCATGCCTCCATAGTGATGTGGGGAACAAAGGCAAGAAGGAAATGGCAGGTAAAATTAAATTTCCTTATAACCTGCAGCCAATTGACAAATACTTGAGACAAATACAGAGTATAACATTTCTCCAGAAACTCCCAACTGTCCTATGCTAATGCCTTACTACAGGAAAACAACCTTAATTTGACAATAGCCAGGACTCCAGTATCTTTGAATCCTCTTTAGCATATCAAAGTCCCTCTGGAGGCCTCCTTTTTGACTTTACCTCCCTCAACTCCATAGTATATAACCAGCCACTCTTCACAACCTCAGTGCAGCTCTTCCTGCCCATGGGTCCTGTCCCCATGCTTTAATAAAATCACCTTTTTGCACCAAAGATGTCTTCAAGAATTTTTTCTTGGCCATCGGCTCCAAACCCCCCCCACCCCAAAACTTAATCAATATCACACTTGAAATTGTGTTGTTTCATAACTGAATCTAATTAGAAGTCGATCAATCCAATTGAATTGGTTCTCATGGAAATTAACAGTCATTAATTTGTATAACAGTTTTCTTCTAAAGATCTCAAAGTGTTACTCTTAGAGAAATATAAGAAGCGTGCATTCTTAAACCCAGTTTCCAGATAGAGAAATAACTGGGTTTGAGAACGCATGCTTCTTATATTTTTTGACCCAGAGCCCTTAATTATCAAAGCAAGATCTTCAAGAACTCCTCCCACTTCTTCTCTGGCATGTCAACTGACAATATCCAAGATGGCAGCTGCTCCATCTGCCTGGGTCCCTGCATGGCTACAATGAGTTAATCCTCTCTGCCAGCTTATAGTGAATGAGAAATAAATCTTTGCAGTTTGAGGCCAATGAGATTTTACGAGTTATTTTTTACTGCAGGAAACTTAGCCTATATGGGGCAGCACTGTTGCAAAAAGAATCTATCTTCAGCTGGGAGTTAGAGAATGGCTAGGAGGGGGAAGTACCTCATAGGTGACAATTGAGACCATCAGGGCAGAGAACAGAACTGTGGTCTAGTGACAGGGTTGTTATAATCTTTCACCATGAAAGACAGTGGTTTGCAAAGTTCCTACCATTAACTCATATCTGCCTATTGAATATGGCATATTGATATGCCTTTATCCTATAAGTGATTAATTTATAGGAACAGCCATCTGAGATGTTCTCACCTGAGTATTTTAATTGAAAATCAGTATGTACAGCAATGATTTTACAGATTTAACTGTGAGTGTACCTTTTCATTTCTAATAGTATGTCTTAAAGCTTCTTCCCAAACAATAACAAAAAACCTCTGTAAACTGTTTATTCCAAGTTCCAGAAAGCAGTTAACTCTATTTTGCTGAGCCAAGCACATATATGTCACTGACACCTCAAGAATCATACTGCACACTCTGCTGATGGCTGTGACAACCCTCCTCTGTTTAAGGTTGGCACAAGGTCATCTCCACGATGGTTCTGCTGTTGTAGGTGAAAGAGGAAGCCAAGCACTTCTACTCTAACCGCTCAAGAACCAGGGTGGGGATCTTTGTGGCCCATCACAGATGAACAGCTCCCAGAGTACCCGCCACCGCTGCTACTCCCTTACCGCCACTGCTCATCCCAACCGTTGCTACCCTCCCCCCCACTGCCACTAGCCACCCTCCGACCACGGCTACCCCCCACCACTACCCCCCCCCACTGCCACTACCCACTCTCTGACCGCTACTACACCCCTCGACGGCCACTACCCCCCAACAAATACTACCCCTTTCACAAATGCTACTCACCGCCCAACCGCCGCTACCTCCCAACCACCGCCTCTTTTCAATACAGATCTCTTGCCCGGTTTTCTTTTGCTTCTTCTCCACAATTCCTCCTGCCTAAACCTATCTCCTGCACCTGAGTCAGAGAGTAAAGGCTAGTCAGACAGGACCAAGACAATATCATGATGCAGTGCTCACTCACTCTGCCCCATTTCCTCCTCCAGCACCTAGGGCAACTACGGTGGCAGCTGCCACTGCGAGGGTCACAGGAACTCACGTGGTGTCATCCAGACCCTCCCACCTGGCCATGCATGTGCCACCTGCCCTGCAGGAAGCAGTACCCCAGCTCCATGGGAATCCACACTTCCTAGCCCCAGTCCCACAGACTCAGAGCTGTTGACCTCACCTGGATAATGATTCCTTTCCTTTTATATTCTGCTTGCAGGGCTTTGGAAAACGTACACACAAAAGCCTGGAGCAAAAAGGAGAAAACACTTAAGGGGAGAGCTTGCTTTGTCCTCAGAGCCAACTTAGACCTTAAAAGGACTGCAGGGAGCTAACCTGCTTTACCTTAAAATGCAGCAGTTTGTCTAATGGGAGTTAAGACTTCTTGGCCTGGGAAGAACTCCCTCAATGAACAGGAACATATATTTTGGGATTAATACATGCCTAGGGCCACTGCATATAGATGACCTTACCCAGAGAAGGCTCTCCCTTGTCTCAGTGCCAGGGAACACCCCTCCTCTGAGGGTTTGGTTTTATGACTAGGGCATGGGCCACCTGGCTAGGCCTCCAGGACAGAAGAAAGACACAGTGCTACTTGCTGGAAGCAAAGGAGCAGGGCTATCAAGCAAGAGGCTGAGTGGGGCCTGGAGTCCCATGGGGACTGCGCTTGTCCAGCTGTGCTGCCTCAGGGCTTCATCAACCCATGGGCATCTGCTGACATGGTTCCCAGATGTCTACTGATGAGCCCTGTACACAGAAGCCCCCTGTACATTTGCTCTCCAGGCAAATCTGTCCATCAGCTTGCCAGGTGATCCAAAGTCCAAAGGGAAATGCCAGCTAGGAGAAACAAGAGCAGAAGGAGAAGGAAACTTGGACTGCATGCTGCTGCTCACCTTGGAAGCCGAATACGTGGAGTAGAGTGGCCAGGGAAAGAGGGCCACCCCGGAAGAAATGTTCAAGATGAGACCTTTCCGCCTAAAAATCAAAGAAGTAAAGTTCTGAATGTTTTGCTGCCTGGTCACACACAGCTTGAGAAGAAAGAAAACAAAGGGGCTCCTGTGACCACTGGAAAAGTCCACCCTCTCTAGGCTGCTGTGTGCACTAAGTGTTCTCCCCAGAACCGTAAGTGGCCCTTTCCTATGGTGTAGACCCCAACACCATACAGTGATGTTACCCAACAGTCGTGACATCAAGGGCTTGTGACTCAAAACAGTGGCTCTGCTATGACAAACATCCCCCATCAAAATGCAGAGAACCAACTCCACTCAGACAAGACTCAGGAGAAAGGGGTCCTTCTTTCTCAAATGTGACCACATAAGTTCAAGGCCCCTTCTGATTCATAGAGATGACCCAGGATAGGACAGATGTCAAATGCAGAATCCTTTCTTGGGTGGAATTTGACAGTCCATCATCTGTTCACACAGGAACCCATGCACAAGTCTCCAGGGTCCTTACTTAATCCTTTTGAAATTCAGTAACTTTAATCCTTCCCAGTTAGATGGATTCAATTCAGAAAAAAACAAGAAACTGCAAATTAGAATACAAGGCTAAGCCCCTTCTTCAGGGAAGATAAAACTATCAACCATTTGTGTCTAATGAATACCACCCGAGAAAAGCCAGTTCCCAAAGGGGTGTTGTAATAGGGTAATAAAACTATGGACTAAGTAGAGACACCGACAGGTGGTGATTTTTACTACAAAATTTGAGAAATAACAAAAGATAGCTTTGATCTCAGGCCAACCTCTGAAGTTTCTTTTATGTTCAACATGAGTTAATCTTTTAAAAATTTTTTTTCAACATTTATTTATTTTTGAGAGACAGAATGTGAGCAGGGGAGGGGCAGAGAGAAAGGGAGAACACAGAATCCAAACCAGGCTGTCAGCACAGAGCCCATCGTGGGGCTTGAACTCACAAACCATGAGATCATGACCTGAGCTAAAGTTGGAAGCTCAACCGACTGAGCCACCCAGGCACCCCGAGTTAATCTTTTTAATACAATGTGTGGTGAAACCACTGTTCTCTTCCTCCCTCCAGTAGATGCCACATTTGACCTTCAAATAGGCTTATCTGTTTGCAAAGCTGGCCTGGCGCAGAATGCTACATTTCCTGCTGCAATCACCATGTCCTTTCATCACAGTTTTTCCGTTGGTTAAAGCTGCAGCCAGATGAACCCTATCCCCCCACCCTCCCTACCCCATCCCTAGTCCCCAGGCCAGTTAACTGTCAGGCCAGGGAGGCCATGTTGTTCTGCGCTTTTTCAAAAAAAGACTTTACCTTGATTCCATGCGTTTCAGAATTAGCTGTGTCATCTGTAAGAGGAAGGGTAGAATTAAGCCCTCTAACAAAGGAAGTTAGTAGCCAGTGGGTGGGGGCTTAGGGAAGCAGGTGCCAGAGGAAGTAGGAATAAAGAGCTTTATCTCTCAGGTGGCCTTGAAAATCTGCTGACACTCGTTGGAGATGATTCTGGCAACACTAGAGTATGAATAAAACCCACAAGAGGCAACCTAGACTAACGGCAAACTGTTAGAGGCTTCTGATTTCTTTCCCATAAAGCTAGTCTTCCTGAAAAATGAGGGCAGTGAAAAATTATGGAAATTGGCTTCCAGCCATGGGATCAACACTGAAGTTCCCCAGATACTTTTCATTCTGGGAGACAGGCATAAGTAGGTGGGCCATCACAAACTTCACCCATGAGTTAGAAGTAGGAAGGACGTCAGGAAATCTAACAAGTGTCTGTGAACCTCTCACATAAAAGAAATGAGATAGAGAAGTACATCTCTTCAATCCCACAGCAGCCAAGTAAGCAGCTCACAGGCGGACTGTGAAATAGTTCCATATACAGATCATGTCTATCTGTCCATTGGAATTACAGCAGTGTGAAGGAATCTTTTCCCTGTCCCAACTTGCCTGGCCCTGGAAGGGGTTTTTCCTACCAGTTCTGCAGCTTAAATGCCCCAATAAAAGAGCTTTTGACGTCATAATTATAAGGCACTCATTTTAAGAGTTAAGGAAGAGGCAGAGGCACCTGGGTGGCTCAGTTGAGTAGGTATCTAACTCTTTATTTCAGTTCAGGTCATAATCTTGTCATTGTGAGAGCAAGCCCTGTGTCCAGCTTTCCACTGGTCATGGAGCCTACTTAAGATTCTCTCCCTCTCCCTCTGCTTCTCTCTCTCTCTCTCTCTCTCTCTCTCAGGAAAGAAGAAAGAAAGAAAGAAAGAAAGAAAGAAAGAAAGAGGAAGGAAGGAAGGAAGGAAGGAAAGGGAGGGAGGGAGGGAGGGGCAAACCCACAGACTGAAATGTTCTCAAAAGTACAACTGAGTGGAATCAAGCATGTCTCTAGAAGAGGCTTGAGAAGAGAGGATCCAAACAGAAGGGGAGGGGCAGAGAAATAAAGGAGACTGAAGACCAGAAGACAAATTTTGCCTATTTTTCCGTGTTGTCTGGGGCCCTACAGGAGCTTCTCAGTATAGGCTCTATGCCTGCCATCATCCCTATATCATAGGTAAGGACTTTAATCCCAACCCTGAGGGCCTCCAGATAATGTTTTCACTGCTCTGGGGCAGCAGTGGGGGTGGAGTGGCAGTAGACTACTTCCTGAAAGACTGGGTTTTGAGGGAGACAGGAGAAGCATGAAGACTAGATGATGCCCTCATCTTCCCCTTGGCTCTCTCTCCCCTCCCCCTAAAGGGCACTATGGGAGCGTGTTGGACAGCACCAGCATTTCTTCAAAGCCTCCCTACTGAAATCACTAGCCTTATTCGATGAATGATCCCAACAGAGAGATAACATTAGACTTTCTGCGTCTCTGTCTCAAAGCTCCTGATATTTACTCTCTTACCCCACCTTCCCTTTGCCTTCAGACTCATTCCCACATCCCTTCCCTTGACAGAGAATGATACTATTTCCAGGTGGCTCCTTTGGGATAACTAAGTGATGCTAGTCATGCTTCCAACCAGTGTGACCAACTGAGGCATGGTGTTCTCAGAAAGCTAATCTGCAATTTGCTTTCTTTGCTATTTAAGGAAGTTAGTGTCTACCAATATATAAAAAAATGTTTTAGCAAATCAAAGCATTTGTCTGCTAAAGGAGCCAGAAGGTTGTCAGGTATATTTGGGAAACCCTGTGGCCAAATGGACCAAGACTGCAAGATCAACGTGTAAAATAACATGAAAGATTTTAGTGGTAAGGCTGCAGACAACAGTTGGACATTATAAAACTTACAATTACATCAGCTGGGGTTTTAAAACAACTATTGATTGCTCGGCTTACAAAGAATGTATGTACCAATAAAAACTGAGCACAACTACAAAACTTTTTACAGAAGAACCACCAATGGTGAACATAACTTTTGTCCATTTTACATTGGTTTGCTCAGCCTCCATCTCCCTCCTTATATTGATAGCAACTTATTTTTCTTTGGGAAAGCAACCCTTCTCTGCCAGGCCATGCTATAAAAATGAGACTGGGCCCTCCTGTCCCTAATGGGGCTCCCCATGCCATGAAACCATGGATCATACTGATTCACTGCTACAGTTCTACTGGACCTTCCAGAGCAGTCAGAAGGACTGTAATGTGCAGTTGTGAATGTTGTGTACTGGGCAAGGTGCCCAGCTGTGGGGGTGACTGTCAGCTGAAAGCCCAGGGTTCACTCACAAGCCATTAGGAGGGCTCTCCCCATTCAGAGGAAAGGGAAAAATTGTGTTCACACAAAAGCATCATCTATCCATGCTTAAGCAGCACCTTTTCCCAAATCATCTGCTCTGAGGGGGTGCCTTTTTCTTATTCACACAAAGGCACAATATAGGACAGCTTTGTGATAGTCATGCCTGCAAATGCTTATGCAGTTGACTCTAATCAAAGAAAATGAGTGCTGAATGGCACCTGACACATCCCTTAGTCCAATATTCTTTCAAGAACAGATGAAGAATCTGAAGTTCAAGGGAGTTAAACCACATGGCCAACACTGTCCAACTAACTAGTAGCTGAGATAGGATCAGAATACAAGAAATCTTGAATTTCAATTCAACAAATATTTGTTAAATGTCAAAAGTCCAGAAAAATCCAAGCCAGGCCTGCTGTCATTTTTCAAACCAAGTGAGCTTTCCTCCATTAACAAAGACGAAAATTAGAGGAAGGCACCATTTTTTTTCAAGTTACTCTGGAATCCTGAGAAACTTTCAATGTCTAATATGTTGAAGCCTAATATTTCCTGACATGTGACAAAACTTGATGAAAAATGAGATCCAGACACTCTGGAGAATAAATTCATTACTGTATTTTCCTGATGAAAAGAGAATCAGACAATTAAAAAAAACACTGCCTGGTCTCTCAATCAAGTGCAGTTCAGCTTCACAGAATTCTGCTTCTGCAGAAAAAAGCAATTCTCCTGAGTTGCCAGATTCCAACAGCTACTACATTTTAAGCATTTAGCACAGATATTGACTACATACCTTCACTACTGAGGTGATGTTACAGTGGATGAGACTCTGTAATAAATAATCACAACCATGAATTAGCTGGATGATTTGAGAAAATCTCTTGAGAGGCAGTCAGTGCTAAAGAAACATAAAATGGGCAAAAGGGTGGGTCTGAGCACTGCCCCTCACTCACTCGGCCTGGAAATGAGGTTCTTGATTGATGGTCACCAAGTATGCTCTAGAACTGGGGAGCACCTGACATCCACTACGGTTCTATAAGAATTGATCTTGAGTAAAAGTTAATTAAGAATTTCCTTCAAAATGTAGAGATTTTCCTTCAAAATACAGTTTTTCAAAGGAAGGTGGTTATTTTCCAGCTGAAGGAAGAGAGTTAGCATATGCGGGTTTAGAAGACAACAGCATAGCAAATAGAAAGGTAAATGATAATATAAGGTAGAGGTTCTGGGCTACAGATGCCGGATAAAGAAACTACTAGAATCACACAAGACAGACAGAAAGGAAAGGAGGGACATACAGAAGCAAGCACAAATGCAGACATAAATAGAAAAACAAAAACAATAACGGATCATGGTTAATAGACACAGACTTGGGCCAAAAATAGGGATTTAGATGGGGTTAGATATGTGGCTAAGAGGGGAATTTTGCAAGGACATGCAGCAAAGTCCAAGCAATCTGGCACTATTTTTCCATGCAGTAGACTTGGGGATGAAATAGGACCACAGGCACACAATGACAGCCTGTTCAGAACGGGTATAACTACATGATTTTGAAAGTCAGGACCTGGAGAAGAGTCAGCAAATCATGTCTTCAAGGACTATTAAATGCGTAACAAATTCACTGATGACATGCAATGGCAGCCATGGGTCTGGGTCAAGGTTGCCAGATGTACAACACCCCCAACCACAGAGTTTTGTGTCACAGACTTTCCTCACGCTGAAAGTTGAAAAAAATCTTATTGCCTGGAAAGACAATGAAAGCCAAAGAGCTGGCCTTCTCCAACTTATAACCACAGCTGTAAATGTGTTAGCCAACACAAAGCCCTCAAAGATTATAAAGCAGAACACAGAGCCCCAAGAGAATGGGACAGTGGGCAGGTAAGTTTTGGTGTGCAGAGAAGGAGGAAGATGTCTATATCCTAGAGATGATCATGAAAAGTGGTGCCCTTGCCTGTGTGGCAAGTACTTAGGTGAAGAGAAAGGGAGAGCTACAGACATCCACCTGGAATACAGAATTTTGGCTAGACAGCCTCCCTTGTACCCTTTCCCAGGCCCTAGTGACTACCCAGCCAGGAGGCCAGGTCCCCAGTGAGAGGAAACCATCCACAGAAAGAGACCAGGCCTACCTGGATTTCATCTGGTGTATCAAGGAAGTGGCTCGGGAGAAGGTTTGGAAGCATTCCGACATTGTTGACTGACAAAGGCAAAACAAAATGATGTCAGAGGAGCTGGTAGCAAATATTTATTAAAAGCCTTAAAAATGCTTATATTCAACCCCAGAAGTTTCTTCTCTTGGGAAGTTTCCCTGAGGAAACACAGACAGAAAAAAAATTATGTTCAAGGCTGTTCTTTGCAACATAATTTGATAACAGTGAGGAAATTGAAGGGGAAAACAATTGTCCAATAGTAGGAAGCACATCATATGGATCATGAGGCAGCCGTATGGCAGAATGCAATGCAGCCATTCAAAATTATGACTGCTTAGAAGTTTAAAGACATGGGGAAGCATTTGTGGTATATGGTTTTTAAAATTGTTACAAAAGAATATGTAAATTTAATCCCAGCTTTGGAAATATGTGTGTATATGTCTGGAAGGACATGTACCAGAACATTATCTCAGGCTGTGGAGATATTAACCAATTTATGCGCTCATAGATTCTTTCTGGTTTTTCTGCAACAATGTGGTTTACATTTTTTATTAGTAAAAAATGTCATTATTTTTAAAATTCAGCAGGAAGTTTAGAAATCAAATCTTCCTTCCGTGTATAATATAGAGACTGTGCTCTGTATCAGGTCATAAAATATCTTGTCTATAAGTCACCACAGAAAAAAAATAGTATCTTGTTTTCTGAATAAGAAAGTCAATTCTCAAATAAACATGCTCACTTGCTATTTCATGAATCAATCACAGCAATGTTTGTTTGCTAAACTAATTCTTTAGGCCAATGTTTGTTTGTTTGTTTGTTTGTTTGTTTGTTTGTTTTTGAGAGACAGAGAGAGTGAGAGAGAGACAGAATGAAGGGTGGGGCGAGGAGGGGCAGGGAGAGAGGAAGAGAGAGAATCCCAAGCAGGCTCTGAGCTGTCAGTGCAGAACCTGACACAGGGCTCGATCCCATGAACAGTGAGATCATGACCTGAACAGAAATCAAGAGCTGACACTTAACCAACTGAGCCACCCAGGTGTCCCAAGGCCAATGTTTCTGAGATTCTGTCTTTCTGTCTAATATCAGTTATCAGTGGGGGAAAAAAATCATTTTCATATTATAAAATATGGTTGGGAAGGTTGAAGTATCTTAGTTTCATACATTCCAAAGCCATACATAAATGTGTTAATCCAATATGCCTCTTGAAAAATTGAACTGTAATATTTTGTTTAATGCTACAACTTAAAAGACAGTCATGGGTTAAGTTCAAGTTTACCACAGAATAATCAAGCGTCACTAAGATAATTGTTTTACTAATGTATTATAATATGCTTTGCATTTTGCAATTTACTTACCTAAAATTCCAATTTCTAAGCCTTCAAGTTTTTCTCTAATATGCTCGTAGATGTTGTCTTTGGTAAAATCTGCTTGTATAATCTTCACGCTACTCCCTGTGGTACACTCTGCATTAGAGACAACAGTTATTCTTTAATAAACAGGAGTTCAAATCCCTCCCTTGCTCATGGACTTCTCCAATGCTCCTGGCACTACCTGAGCAGACCTTTAAGAGGATAAAACCATTATCCCAATTAGGAACATGAAAAAGCCCCCAATAAATGCTGGAACGTGCTAAAAGATTTGTGAGTGATGGTTTCTGGTGTTTCTGAGAGTTACTCTGATGACAAGTATATGCTCTAAAATAAATTTAATGCAATGGTTCTCAAAGTGAAGTTAGAAACACAAATTCTCAGGCTCCACCCTGCATGCCCTCCCAGTGACCCTGTTCATGCTCAAGGATGAGACCCCTGGTCTATAGGCCATAAGAGCATAGTGATATGTTGCCTCTCCTCAGTGTCAGGTCCCCGTGGCATAGACAGAGCAATCCTCTGCATTTGTCCAACATGGTAGTATTCATAAAGCTTTTACACATATAATATCTTATTTTAAACCTTTCTACAACCTTGTAAAGTAGATATTACACCCATTGCTAAGAGGAGAAAACTAGGGCTCAGAGAAGCTAACTCGCCCTAAGACACCCACACTCTGCTCCCCCCAAGTCCATGCTCGCTCTGCTATTCCATGTGGACTTCACTTTGTGCAGGAGCCTTCAATGATATAAAAGCAACAGGTAGAGTTCAGCAACTGATTCCTGCTCAGCTTTGGAGTTAAACCCAATATTTCTGGGACAAGTGATCTTGAGGCATAGTTTGGCAGGTGGGGGATGTTTTCAGGCCAAAGACACTTCTTGCTTTTCAAGGACAATAAAAAGCACATCTTAGCATTATGAGAGAAACACTGAAGAATATCCTAGTTTTGGTCAAAGTTACTTTTGATATCCAGACATGGAACAAAAGCAGAATTCATTGGTTGAAGGGCACTGAGCCTCCATGGTGTGATTGCCCAGCCCCACACTTCCCACCATCCCACACTATTCCAAATCTCCCCCAGAGACACAAGGCCATCCCCTGACAGCCTGTCACAGTCTTCACAAGTCTTCATAATTGAAGACTCATTCTTTTGAGGTAAGGATTTTACAAATTACTAAATTAATAATTAATTATTAAAATAAAATACCTAAAAAGGGATATGATTACTATTAACTAACAACACCTTGCAGTGGATCATAATGATCAAATATTATAGTATAAATGCTGCCTCATAGAGTTGTACAGTGTACAACTTTTACAACCATACATGGCAGCCCTGGATCAAATATTTTTTTAAAAATCTGATAACCACCAGCAAGGACTGTTCCTCAACTCCCTGCAAGGAGCAGGGCACAGATACAGGGAAATGCCCATAGATTCTGCTTTTGAAGGAAGTAGCAGAAGCAGTAAAACAGCTGGGACCTCTGGATGAGCACAACTAATTCTAGAGATGAAGACGCTCCACCAAGGAGAGAGTAGATCTATGTGTGTATGTGTCTGTTCCTACTTCACCCAGCCCACAGAATCCCTGCTGAACTAATGCCACTTATGTCCTGCCCTTAACTTTGTAAAGTTGGCTCCCTGCAGAAGGACCAGTGCATCAGGCTCCAGGAGCAGCCTTAGGAATGCTGACGGGGCCTCTACAGGTACAGACTTGGTTGGTGGGCTCCACAAACATCTCCCTTATTTCTTTGGGTCACTCACCAATCTCTGCAGCAATGGCCTGTAGTTTTTTCAGTGTCCGGCTGATAAGAACAACATTGAGTCCTTGTCTTGCTAGCTGGGAATGGGGGTGGGAAAACCGAAAATGAGAAAGATGATAAGCAGATAGGGAAGTCGTGTTTTAAAGGTGAATTGGAACATCACCCACTTGGTCACAAGGTGATGTGCTTGCTTCTCCTGGGTTTAAATGTGCAGAATGTGACAAAGATTTCTGGATTATGAGCAAAACAGCCACACTGGGCCAAGCTATATGTGACATAATAATAGTAGTTTATTTTTAGGTGTTTATTATGTGCCAAAAACTATTCTAAGAGCTTTTTTATTTAAAAAAAAAATAAAAGACCCACAGACCCTTTTTTATTAAAAAAAAAAAAAACAAAAAAAAAACCTCTGAATGCGCTCTCATCAGAAATGCCTGGGGCCAAATGTGTTTTGGAATTCAGAATTTAGAAGATTTTATAGTATAATTTATATAACAAGTCTAGGGCAGTACCCCCTGTTTAAAAACTGTATTTCTGCAGCAACTTTTGAGCTGATTCCTATTCATAAGGACATTTTTCTCGTGGTTCACTTCACTCAGGCAATCACTGCACTTGGGCATGGGCATGGCCTGAGCCCTCTCTCTGGCTCCCAGCAGGACAAAAAATAGAATAAGGTACCAGAGGGTAAATAGACGCTTCTCTGAGATCAGGGAGGAACTCTTCTTCAGAGTGGCTAGTGCCTCAACTCCAGGGCTGAGTGGCAGTGCACAGAAGAGGTCCGCATTAATGTGGCACAGAGGACAGGCAAACTCAGTATGCTGGGAGGTCCCAGACAGGTCGAGACTCCTCACACCTAAAACTACTACTGTGAGAAAAGCTAGAGCTTTCCCTGAAGACAAAGGGAAAAACTAACATTTGCTTAAACCGAGACTGATAACATTTGAGTTAGTGACAAAAGGGCCTGTTAGTTGAAATCTTTCTCTATGGTTTTAATTAAGTTTTTATACCTTTATCTTTTTAATTGTGGTAAAATGCATACAACATAAAATTTATCATCTTAACAAATATATGGAATTTTTCATGAATTTATGTGTCACCCTTGTGCGGGGCCATGCTAATCTTCTCTGTGTCATTCTAGATTTAGTATATGTCCTGCAGAAGTAAGCACTGTGTCTTTATTTTCATAAGAAATTACAGATTATAGAAAATACATAAGAAGCTGAATTAAAGACTATAATATGTGATCTCCAATAGCCAACAACTCAATCTTCAAGCCAATGATCTCAAAATCACCCAGAGAGATGTCAAACACACACACACACACACAACCAATTCCCACCAAAACCATCCAAATAAAAATTTCTGGAGTTGAAGCATCAGTGTTTACATCTTTTTCTATTTTAATTTATTAATTTATCTATGCAATACACAAATACAATCTTATTGTAAAAGATGTCTCTAAAACCCCTATACACCCCTAGGCTCCTGCTGCTTATCTTTTTCTCTGCATCTACATACATATATAAGCACATACAGAAATAAACATTCATTTTATGGTTTTCTTTCCTTTCACACTTTATAAATGGCATTATAAAGATTGTGTTTTTAACTTGATGATGTGTCTTATCTCTAAGTATCCTATCTATCTCCACATCACTCCAGTTTCATAGTGTCCTGTAGTTCACTTTAGGGTGAGCACTGGAGTTATTTTTAAGTTTTCCCATTACCTATATTACCACAATGAATACCCTTCTATATAACTCTTCATATATACAAGTGAATCAATTCCTAGAGTATATAGTCAAGAAGTGGAATTGTATCAAAGGGTGCATGCTTCTAAAATTTTAACAGTGTTGCCAAAATACGGTGCCTTAAAACCATACCACCAAAAATACAACTATAGCTATTTCTTCACACTCTGTCCAGGATTTTATATTAGCAACCTTTTCAACTTTTACCAATCTAATGGTCAAGAAATTATATCCTTATATTGTTTTAATTTGCATTTTTCTAGTTATCAGTGGAGCTGAGCATTTTTTTTGGGGGGGGACATTTGTGTGAATTACTGGTGTGTACTCTTTTGCCCATTCTTCTACTGGGTTGTCATTTTTAAATAAATTTTTAGGTGTTTTGTGGGAGTTTTTTTCACATATTCTGATTATTAATTATTTGCTTGCTATATATTTAGTAAGTATTTTCTCCTTTATTTATGGCACCTTTACCATACATTATATATTAATTTTCATGTTATCGTTCGTAAATATTTTCTATGGCTTTTAAAAACTTCCTTTATGAACTTCCATAACTCCAAGGATATATTTTCCTATAACCTTTTACACTATTTTTATATTTCCTGTTCATTTATTTTTGAGAATAATCTGAGCGTGAAATCACCTAACATTATTTTTTGCAAGATGGGTGGCAATTTTTTTACAAAAGTTTTGTATTTCTCCATTCTTTATACTTTTTTAGAGAGAGAGCAAATGGGGGAGAGTGCAAAGGGAGAGAGAGATAGGTAGAGAGAGAGAACCTTAACCAGGCTCCACAGTCAACACGGAGCCCGACACAGGGCTCAATCCCATGACCCTAGTATCGTGACTTGAGCCAAAATCAACCGACTGAGCCAGCCCAGGCATCCCTCCATTCTTTCTTGATTTAAAATGCCAACTTAGGGGCGCCTGGGTGGTTCAGTCGGTTGAGCGTCCAACTTCAGCTCATGATCATGGTCATGATCTCAGGTCATGATCTCACAATTGTGAGTTCAAGCCCGGCATCAGGCTCTGTGCTGACAGCTCAGAGCCTGGAGCCTGCTTCTGATTCTGTGTCTCCCTCTCTCTGCCCCTCCCCCACTCATGTTCCATCTCTCACTCTCTGTCAAAAATAACATTTAAAAAAATTTTTTTTAATGCCAAGTTAGTCATATGCCAAATTCTTACATGTCCGTGGGTCTATTCATGATCTACCTGTTCTGTTTCACCAATTTGTTAGTCAATTTCTGTGCCAGTGCCATTTATGATTTACTCACAATCTTCTAATAGGCTTTGATATTTGATGTGTGAAAGAGCAAGTTCCTACCATTTATTGTTCTCTTTCAAAATGTTTTTATCTTCTTAGTTTAACTTTCCAAATAAATGATAAAATTGTCTAGTCAAGTATTATTATATTTAAATTAGAGAAATTTAGGGTAAATAATATTTTGAAATATTATGATATTTGCAGTAATCAGTTGTCTCATCCAGACATTTGGTATCCATTTGTCCTAATCCCATGTGTTCTTCTCAAAAATTTTAGAAGTGTCTTCACATAAATCTTGGACATTTTGTATTAGTTAACATAACATTAGCTCACATAACAGAGAACTCCAAAATTTCAGTGGTTTCACACAATGAAGTTTGGTTTTTGTCTTATAAACTCTTTTTCACATAGTCATTCAGGTCCCATGCTGAGAAAGTCTTTGCCATCTTCAACACTAGGGTTTCTAAGATTGCCCTGGGTGTTGACACCCAGCCATGCAAGGATTAAGACAGAGAAGATACATCCCCTCCTTTAACCACCTTGACCAAGAAGTGACACACATCATTCTGCCTGATTTCATTGGCCAAATTAGTCACATGGCCCCACTTTGGTGGAAAGGAGTCTGGGAAATGCCCTGGCTGGGCAGCTGCTTCTGGCTGTAAGTCTACACCATGGGGGAAAAAAAGTAAGGCTCTGGGAGGACATTTAACTGTACCTGTCACCAATATCTTACATTTATTTATTGTCATCATGAATTAAGTTATTATGGAAAGCAGAGGAAACTCTAGAATGAAATACCTAGGTTCAGTTCTTGTTTCTACCACTTAAACCTGTGCACACAAGTTACTCAGACCAAAGAGTTTCCGCATTGGCAAATCATGTACACCAATAGATATACTTCATTAAGTTGTTCTGAGAATCAAATAAAAAACCATACCACAAGTGCATGGTGCAGAGTCTGTCACATAGGAAAGCACCCAATAGTATCAGTTATTTTTCTATGTATTCTACTTTGTTACTCTTAGTGATTAGGAACTCTGCCCAGCCACCTCGCTGAATTCTTTTATTCATTGTAATAGTTTCTTCATCAATGGTTGGCTTTTCATCATAGACAGTAATATTATCTACAAATTACAGTTTTGTCCCTTCCTCTCCAATGTTTGCATACTTTTGGCCTCGTTATCTTGGATAATATCTCCTGTGCTATGTCAAGCAAATATACTGTCTGTTCTCTACCATACTGAGAACACTTTTATTTTTTGTTTATTTGAGAGAGAGAGCGAGTGCACGCACTCGTGCACACACAAGTGGGGAGGAGCAGAGAGAGAGGGAGAGAGAGAATCCCAAGCAGCCTCCATGCTTGGTGTAGAGGCTGATTCAGGGATCAAACTCACGAACCGTGAGATCATGACCTGAGCCAAAATCAAGAGTCGGATGCATAACCGACTGAGCCACCCAGACTTCCCTAATGTTTTTCAGTACAAAGCATGAGGTTTCTTGTTATTTCTGGAAGTTATTTTTTATCAATTTCAGAACACTTTCATCTATTCCTTTTTGCCAAATTACTTTATTTTTAAAACAGCTGGATTCAGTTTGCTAATACTTAACTTGGATCCCAATTTTCTTCTTACCTTTGTCCCATTTTGATATCAGAGTCATGCCAATCTGTCTACACAATTCCTGAAATTGTCCCAGGATTTTCTCAATTTTAAAGCCAAAAGTCTCACACCCCAGGATCTGCCCCAGTCCCAGGCAAATCAAGTTGATTGGTCATCCTAGAAACATTTTGGTTTTTTGGTATTTCTTTCTTATTCCTTGAATATTTAGTAATATTTACTCACAAATAACATCTGGGTGTTTTGTAGATATTCATAAATGCCTTTTCCATCTCATGCATGGGTTGAGCCAACTTTGATTATGTTTCCATAGGAAATGTCTTTCATCTAAGTTTTCACTTTATTGATACAAAGATAGTCTTTTCTTCCTTTCTTTTTCTTCTTCCTCTACTTTTTTTTAAATCTCCTTGTCTGTAGCTAGGTTCCCAACATTGTTCCTTCTCTTTCTTTTTTTTTTTTTTTTGAGGTTATCAAATATTTGTTCCCTTTTCTGTTTTTTTTTTAAGAATCCATCTTGAATGATCAGTTCAGTTTATTCCTATTGCCTCTGTCACCCATTTTTGTTCTTCTCTTTATTAATTTCCTCCTTCTATTTCTTTTGGATTTATTTTGTTCCCTTTCTAGAATTTCTTGAAAGCTAAGACTATCTACAATCTTCCTTATTTTCTAATAGATGCATTTAAAGCCAAAAATCTTCACTTCGAGGGGCGCCTGGGTGGCGCAGTTGGTTAAGTGTCCGACTTCAGCCAGGTCACAATCTCGCGGTGAGTTCGAGCGCCGCGTCAGGCTCTGGGCTGATGGCTCAGAGCCTGGAGCCTGTTTCCGATTCTGAGTCTCCCTCTCTCTCTGCCCCTCCCCCGTTCATGCTCTGTCTCTCTCTGTCCCAAAAATAAATAAACGTTGAAAAAAAAAATTAAAAAAAAAAATCTTCACTTCGAAATGCATAGCATTTCGACCATAATTCACAGGAATGTCCATTTTTATTTTTTGGAGTTACACTGAGGTATAATTTTTCAATATAGATGACAGGGTGGATATCATTTTCTTTTTTCTTTTTTCTTTTTTATATTTATTTGTTTATTTTCAGAGAGAGAGGGCACAAATTGGGGATGGGCAGAGAGAAGGAGAAATAGAATCCCAAGCAGGCTTTGCACCATTAGCACAGAGCCCGATGCAGGGCTCAAACACATGAACTGTGAGATCATGACCTGAGCCAAGATCAAGAGTCTGACCCTCTAACGACTGAGCCACCCAGGTGTTCTGGATGTCATTTTCTAAGATTAGTTTTAATTTTATTGCATAGTAGTCAGTGAACATAATGGTATGTTTTTTGCCATTGGTAACTTATCACAATTTTCTTTCCAATAAGTGCACTTTTATGAATGTTCCATGTGTATCCTTAAAGAATGTGTATTAGCTCTTCATTGGCTAGGTTTTACAAATTTTCGTCTCTTAAATTAAAAGTGAGGTTTACCAAATGGCTTACCAAGTATTGGTTAAACCTGTATGAGAGGGTATTCAAATTCCTTATAAACTTAATTATTTGTATTTATGTAGTAAGATGTTAAATTAGAAGTTTCAGCAGAAGTGCAAAGACCCAATAGAAATCGGATCACAAAATCATTTCAGAGAGCAAACCAAGAAAAAAAATTTACAAAATAATATCTAAGTAACCTGACAATGTGATTCTTGAGCCCATCCACAGGGCACCCTTCACTCATATAAAAAATATGTCAAGATAAGGAGCATAGCAAATCAGAGGGCTTCGTGAAGAGGATTTCTTTGGTTTTGTCTGCTACCAAGCTACGATTCCCATCCCCAAGGGCAGGGTGAGGGAGGAGCCTTATATCAAAAGGGGTGGGGGTACCATCCCATCTTATTTCATGTTTTCTATGCATCATGCTTTCCAGCTTATCGCCCCCTACCCTCCCTGGTTTCTGCTGAATCAGTTAGTGGAGCATAGGCGATACTGTGGTCACAAGTTACAGCAATTTAACATGACAAAGGATTATCTCTTACTCATTATGCTCAAACTGTAGACCCATCTGACCAACACTCCCCAAAATCTAAAGAGCAAGAATCATGACTTATTGATGCTCTGACATTGGAGCTTTCTGCTGCCATGAGCTAGGCCACCATTCAAACTTGTTTGACTGTTTCTCCTGGACCAGATGTGGGAAAGAATAGGTATGGGGTTAGATTCTAGACAAAACATCCACCCCAAGGCAAAGAGACCTCAGCAGAAGCAGAGCTGGAGGAAGACTTCAAGGGCTAAGGAGGTCAGGATGCAAGATGATAGCACATTCACCAGAGCCATGTGAGGTGTGGAGAACCCAGGAAAGTGCCCCATAAGTCACATGAATGTCAGTCACCAGGCCCAGACAGCCAGTCTCCTTCTTAGGACGGTACCAGGCCTATCCTATCATTCCTTCTCTTCTCTGCGACCATCTCCAAACTCCTGCTCCTCACCCCTGGCAGATTCAGACATCTCAGTTGGCAACTGGGAAAGAGAAACAGACCACAGCACTACGTCATGTCCCCAGAGCATGGTCTCCAAAGCACATCCCAGCTGCAGTAGGGGAGATTTAATTTTATTTCATGTTCAATATTTTCATTATTGCAGGTAACTGGACACTGGGACTGTGGAGTTGAAACCTGTTTGCATCTGGAAGTGACCAGAGGGAATCAGTGAAGTAACAGGACCAGAGGTAGAGAAAGAACCAGAGCTATGGAATAGGTTCAAAAAGACAAAGAGAAATAGTCACAGGTGTGCCCAGTGAGTCCTGCAAAGCCTGTTTATCAGTTTCTGAAAGAGTCGTGGAAATCTCCTACAGTGGTTCCAAATTCATCAAACACTTCTATTCTAGATCAGTTTCTACTTTCAATATTTCAAAGTTATATTGTCAGAAATAGAATTGACTCAATATTAATCATATGAATCTTATAAATATGAACATTTCTATTATCCTTTTTTAATTTTTTAATGTTTTATTTATTTTTGAGAGAGAGAGAGAGAGAGACAGCATGAGTAAGGGAGGGGCAGAGCAAGAGAGGGACACAGAATCTGAAGCAGGCTCCAGGCTCTGAGCTGTCTGTGCAGAGCCTGACATAGGCTCGAACTCACAAACTATGAGAACATGACCTGAGCTGAAGTTGGACACTTAACCGACTGAGCGACCCAGGTGCCCCTTTTATAATCTTGAATTACATTTTGTGTAATACTGATATTGGGAGCAATATCCTTTCCTGTCTTTTTGCATTTTCCTAGGATATGTTTTTCCATCCCTTTACTTTCAACTTTACTTTCCTGTATTTAACATTGGATTTTTTTTTAGTTCTTTCTAGGTTATCTCATATCTATCAGGAAATATAACCAAGTCATATTTACTGCGATTGCAAATATACTGCACCAACTGTCTATCTTGTTTTAGTTTTCTATTCACTGTGTTTCCTTTGTTACTGTACTCAGTCTGTAGTAGGCAAGACAGGACAAAGTTACAGTAACAAAATAGCCCCAAATCTCAGTGGCATAATACAAGAGAAATTTGTTTTTCCTTACACAATGTCTTCTGCAGATAACCCAACAGTCCAGGCCATGCCTCCCTACCCATGCAACCACTCAGGGTCTAGGTTTTTTCCCAGGGCTCAAATTGACATGAGGCAAACAAATGACCTAGGGTGCTCCACGGTCATTACACAGGGCCTCCATGGCTTTGCCTGGTATTGAGCAATGAGAACTGAACTTGATGATTCTATAGCAAAGACAAATTCATATCTTTTTGAAAAATAAGTTACAAAAACAAGAACACCCCTTTTTTTCCCCCAAACTAAATACAGAAAGACCAGTTCTGTACCTGGATTAGTAAAATATTTTCATAGACGAAAAGATGTTCACAAAACAGTAATCATTTTTTAAAAATACATATGAACAAAAGAATACAAATCAAACATATTAGCAAGGTTGCATGTGAGAGGAAGATAAATGGGGGATGGGAATGAAAGAAAAGAAATTGAGAGAGGGAAATGCAAATACATGTCCACACAGAGACTTGAACAAGAATTAGTAACAACTTCATCTGTAATAGCTCCAAATGTCCATCAACGGGTGAACAGATAAATTATTGTACAGCTGATCCATGGAATACTACTCAGCGTAAAAAAGAATGATTTATATACACAGCAACATGAATGAATTTCAAAATAATTATGCTGAGTGGAAGAACCAAACCAAAAAAGAGTACATACTATATGATTCCATTTATGTAAATTTGGGGGTGCCTGGCTGTCTCAGTCAGTAGAGCATGTGACTCTTGATCTTGGGGCTGCGAGTTCAAGCCCCACGTTGGGCATAGAGATTACTTAAAAAAAAAAAAAGTCTTCCAGGGGCGCCTTATGGCTCAGTAGGTTAAGTGTCTGACTTTGGCTCAGGTCATGATCTCACAATTGTGAGTTCAAGCCCGCATCAGGCTCTGCACTGACACCTCAGAGCCTGGAGCCTGCTTCAGATTCTGTGTCTCCCTCTCTCTCTGTCCCTCCCCCACTCACACTCTGTCTGTGTCTCAAAAATAAATAAACATTCAAAAAAAAACTAACTCAACAGCTCACAGCCAGCCAGATGAGGGACAGAGGGTTGTCAGGACTTTATTGTCTAGCAGAGAAGCTAACCCAGAGGCGACACGGTTATACACCATAGAAAGCTGGCCCATCTGGTATGTAACTTGGCAATATTATTGCACATTCCTTTCCAACTGACTATATAAATCCTTATTCCTCAGACACTCTCACAGAATCAGCAATTTGGCTTCCTTCTGGATCCTTCCTTACTACATTGAATAAAATTTTAACAAATGCTAGCATGTATCTTCATTTGAGAATTGTGTTTTTACAACCCTGAAGATAAAATATTGGTTAATCCTTTGAATTATTTGCCTAAATGGACACAACAGTTATACTGTAACCCTAATGTCTACAAGATTTTAAAAATGACTGTACTAGCATGTTCTAGTGAAGACAAAGAATATCAGAGAGGGATTTTTAATCTCCCTTTATGATAGTTTCAAGAAGTACACACAGGAAGTTTGAAACTAAAAAGAGAAAAAAAATTATACACAAGATGAATAACAACCAAAAGGAAAAAAATGCATGACTTTCTTAATATCAATCAAAACAGGCTCTAAAGCATATAAGTATTCCTAGAACTACAGACTAGTAAAAAGTTCAGTTCCTCAAAGTTCAGGATTACCTAATAAAGTCGCTTTACATAAAACTGCAAGAAGAACTGAAAAATACATCACCAGAATAGATTTTAATTTCCCACTTTGGTAATTGTTGGATGACACACACAAACATTTGGTTAGAATACTGACTACAGAATCCACAGATATAATACACTTGACCCAATGGGCACATACAAACACTACACAATTGCAGGTAACATTATTTTGAAAGTCAAGTCTTTGCCCCAAATAGTCAAAGTAATATTGAAGAAGAAAACCAAGGCAGGAGGCATCACAATCCCAGACTTTAGCCTCTACTACAAAGCTGTAATCATCAAGACGGTATGGTATCAGCACAAAAACAGACACATAGACCAATGGAATAGAATAGAGAACCCAGAATTGGACCCACAAATGTATAGCCAACTAATCTTTGACAAAGCAGGAAAGAGTATCCAATGGAAAAAAGACAGTCTGTTTAGCAAACCGTGCTGGGAGAATGGGACAGCAACATGCAGAAGAATGAAACTAGACCACTTTCTTACACCATACACAAAAATAAACTCAAAATGGATGAAAGACCTAAATGTGAGACAGGAAACCATCAAAACCCTAAAGGAGAAAGCAGGCAACAACTTTTTGACCTCAGCTGCAGCAATTTTTTACTCAACACATCTCCAAAGGCAAGGGAATTAAAAGTAGAAGTGAACCTCACCAAGATAAAAATCTTCTGCACTGCAAAGGAAACAATCAACAAAACTAAAAGGCAACTGACAGAATGGGAAAAGATATTTGCAAATGACATATAGGATAAAGGGTTAGTATCCAAACTCTATAAAGAACTTACCAAACTCAACACCTGAAAAACAAATAATCCAGTGAAGAAATGGGCAGAAGACATGAATAGACACTTTTCCAAAGAAGACTTCCATGTTGGGATGAGCACTGGGTGTTGTATGGAAACTAATTTGACAATAAATTATATTTAATACAAAAAATAAAATAAAATAAATTTTTTAAAAGACCTCCAGATGGCCAACAGATACACGAAAAGATGCTCAATGTCACTCATCATCATGGAAGTACAATTCAAACCCCACTGAGATACCACCTCACACCAGTCAGAGTGGCTAAAATTAACAACTCAAGATACTATAGATGCTGGCAAGGATGTGGAGAAACAGGAACCCTCTTGCACTGTTGGTGGGAATGCAAACTTGTGCAGCCGCTCTGGAAAACAGTGTGGAGTTTCCTCAAAAAATTACAAACAGAACTACCCTGTGACCCAGCAATAGCACTACTAGGAATTTATCCAACAGATACAGGAGTGCTGGGTCATAGGGGCACATGTACCCCAATGTTTATAGCAGCACTTTCAACAATAGCCAAATTATGGAAAGAGCCTAAATGTCCATCAACTGATGAATGGATAAAGAAGATGTGGTTTATATATACGATGGAATACTACTTGGCAATGAGAAAGAATGAAATCATGCCATTTGCAGCAATGTGGATGGAATGGGAAGATATTATGCTGAGTGAAATAAGTCAGAGAAAGACATATATCATATGTTTCCACTCATATGTGGATCTTGAGACACTTAACAGAAGACCATGGGGGAAGGGAAGGGGGAAAAATAGTTACAGAGAGGGAGGAAGGCAAACCCTAAGAGACTCTTAAATACAGGGAACAAACTGAAGGTGGAGGGGGGGTGGGGGAGAGGGTAAAATGAGTGGTGGGCATTAAGGAGGGCACTTGTTGGGATGAGCACTGGATGTTGTACATAAGCGATGAACCATGGGAATCTACCCCAAAAACCAAGAGCACACTTTACACACCGTATGTTAGCCAATTTGACAATAAATTGTATTAAAAAAAAAAAAAGAAAGTTGAGTCTTTGAAAAAAACTGATAAAACTGACAAATCTCCAGCAAAATTAATCAAGAAAAAAGAGAGAATGCACAAATAAACCATAAGTAATATTAGGAATGAAAATGTGGGCATAATTAGAGATCCAGCTTGGATTTAAAATATAGAAAAGGGTATGGCCACCTGGATGGCTCAATCAGTTGAGCATTGGACTCCTGATTTCAGCTCAGATCATGATCAAGCCGCGAGTTGAGCTCCCCGCTAAGCGGTGAGCCTGCTTGAGACAATCTCTCTCTCTCTCTGTCTCTCTCCCTCTCTCGTTCTCTCTCCCTCTGCCTTTCCCCCACTCATGCAGCGAACATGCACTCTCCCTCCCTAAAATAAAAAAAAAAATTAAATACAGAAAAGGGGTTAAGAGGGGAAACTAAACACATGTAGTTAATTATGCTCCTCCTGAAATCCCATTAAATGGGAAGCAATTTTTTTTTCAAAAAAACCATAAATCCACAGAGATAGTACCAAAAGACAAGAGCAACCCCAAATTTTGGGTTCCTAGAAAGTAGATGGGCAGGATCCCAAGTCTTACACCAGCCATGGGATAAACTGAGAACTGACCAAATTTGTACCACTAAAATCCTCAAAATTCTCAGGCACTGCCAGCACCAAACCTGGAGTAAAGGGGGTGCCAAATGAGGGCGGATTGGGTAAGAGCTGTTGGAGAAGACGTAGTGCCCGAATGCCCACCTCCATTCCATGTTCCACACTTTGAAGACAGGGGTCCTCTCTGGGAGCAAGGAGTTCCACAAGTTATGTCCATACCAGGTCTGACTCCAGAAAGATGGCAGTCAGGCCTTTGCTATATGGGCAGGAGGCTATCTCTTCTCTGGGGAGTCTCACCCACATCAAGACACTGGCCTGGGGCTCCCCAAGCAGGAGCCAATCACCCTCAGCTCCGAACTCCATCCGGCTCAGACACTCCAGGGAGAGTCCTCATTCTCCTAATCCAGCTCTCAGACATGGACAGACCAAGGATTATCTGTGGAAAGCTGTTAACGTGAAAGACAGAGAGCCAAACAGGAAAAAAAGGAACTTGGAAGGGGAACGCAATTTTTTTGAAAGAAGAAAAAAAAATCGATATATCCCCAAAGGGTAAGAGAGGCTGCTGCTCTATGCAAAGAACAGGCAAACAAAACACAAAAGATCTCTCAGAAATGCGAATAATTCTTAATTTATTTTAAAATTTTCATTTTTAATTTTTTAGAAATTTGAAAGTAAAGAATTTTTTAATATTTATTTTTGAGAAAGAGGGAGAGAGAGAAACAGAGACAGAGCGCTAGAGGGGAAGGGGCAGAGAGAGAGGGAGACACAGACCCTGAGGCAGGCTCCAGGCTCCTAGCTGTCAACACAGTCTGACTCGGGCCCCAAACCCACAAAGGAGGAGATCATGACCTGAGCCGAAGCCGGATGCTTAACCAACTGAGCCACCCAGGTGCCCCCTTGAAATTTGAAATTTTAAAAAAAACAGCAAATAATGAAAAATTCAATAAAACAGAGGATAAAATTGATGAAATCTTTTTGCAGAGAAGAAAGCAGAGATAAAATGAAAATTATGAGAAAAAAGAGACAGATAGTGATTTCAGGATCTGAATAATAGGAGTTCCAGAAATAATACAAACAACATCTGAGTAACTGGAATTCCAGAAAGAAGAGAGAAAGTGGGAAGAGACTAAACACCCTGGCACAACTTATTTTATGGAGTGACCTGGCTGTGTCCCCCCACTGCCTAACCTCTCAATATTTCTGCTCTTTTTCTGAACATTCAGTTGTTTGGTTAACTAGATGACAGTATTAGACTAAATTCATTTCCTGCTTTTGTTTTTTAAACTTAGTAAGAGAATGCTACCAAAAAAAAAATGCCGATAAATTTTATTTATTTTTTTTGACAGAGAGAGAGGGGGCACAAGTGAGCAAGGGGCAGAGAGAGAGAGAGAGAGAGAGAGAAGCAGGGCTCACCCAGTGCTCATATTTTACCTGAAGTGGGGCCAATAAAGTTTAAAACTTAAGTGAAATTGGGGCACCTGGGTGGCTCAGTCAGTTAAGTGTCAACTTCAGCCTAGGTCAGATCTTGCCAGTGTCATGATCATGCCATTGTCATGATCTTGACAGCTCAGAGCCTGGAGCCTGTTTCAGATTCTGTGCCTCCATCTCTCTCTCTGTGCCTCCCCATTCACTCTCTCTCTCTCTCTCTCAAAAATAAATGAACATTAAAAATTTTTTATTTTAAAAACTTAGGTGAAATGGATATATATTTCTAGAAAAATTCAAATTTCCAAAACTTATTCAAGAAAAAATTAAAATCCAAATAGCTCTATAATCACTAAACATAATAATAATAAGGTAATGATGATATAAATGAATAGCTTAAATTGTCCCACGAAGAAAACTCCAGTGACAGATGGTTTTACAGATAAGTTCTATCAAACATTCAAACAAAAAAGATCATGGCTAAATTGCACAATCGTTCTCAAATATTAAAAAGAGGTAAAATTCCCCTGTTCGGTTTATAAGGTCAGTGTAACTTTGACACCAAAACTTTGGAAACTAGTTGGCATTACCTAGTAATGTTGACAATGCATAACCTGTGAGCCAGCAATTCTGCTCCTGGGAGTGTTCTCAACTCTTGCATAAGAACTTCAGGAGGCCTGGACAAAGTGTTCATACCAGCAAAAGCAGAAACTATCGAAATGTCTCTCAACAAAGAAAAGGATAACTAAACTGAGATGTATTTATATCACAGAGTGTTATACAATACTGAAAATGTTGTACATGTTGTACATGGATGAACTTCAAAAGCATAATACTGATCAATAAGAAGCAGGTTGCTGAAGACCTGAATCAATCCATGTTAGGTTCGAAACTAACAATGCAACCAATATATTGTTTAGGGATACATGCACATGTAATAGAACTTTTATTTTTTAGTGTTTTTTTTAATGTTTATTCATTTTTGAGAGACAGAGTGCGAGTGGGGGAGGGGCAGAGAGAGACGGAGACAGAATCTGAAGCAGGCTCCAGGCTCTGAGCTGTCAGCACAGCCCCAACGGGGCTCGAACTCATGACAAGAGATCATGACCTGAGCCGAAGTCGGATGCTTAACTGACTGAGCCACCCAAGCACCCCTGGAACTTTTTTTAAGTAAAGAAATTGTTTACACAATGTTCATGATCATGTTTATACATATGGGAGTGAGAGAGGGGAAAACACAAAGGCAGGATATATGTGACTGTATGGTAAGTTTCAAGGACACTGGTGATGTTCTAATTCTTAAGCTGGGTGATAAGGGATACATTACTCATTTTATTACTTTTTGTAATCACATCTATGGATTATATACACTCTTGTTTGATGCATCTCTGTCTCTCTGTCTCTGTCTCACTCTCAACACACACACACACACACACACGCACATACAACCATGAAATACTACAATGAACCTAGGATACTCAAAGCCTGCATCAGAAATTACAGGGTTGAAGTCAAGCCACACAGTAACAAGGCAATGAGTCCAGGGGAACATAAAAATAATTCAAAGCTGCTATTTTCACTTAAGGCAAGATGAAAGAGAACAAGCTGGGAGTGCCACTGAGGTACTTTAGATGAGAGGAATTTAGACATTGGGAAGAAATTTCCTTGCTGAAATGACAAAACATCACCATAAATTGCCAAGTAAATGTGTAATGATATTCAAAACAGGGCCAAGCAGTTATTTTTCTTGGGTTGGTCTGAGGCAGAGCTAGTCAAGCGATTTTAATCCAAGGGCCGACTCTGTGCCACTACCTGGAGCTGCCAGGAATACTGATGTGAGAAGAATTCTGACTGACCTGATCTGTCACGCTGGATCCAGGAACCGTGCCTGCACCCGTGTGGCCCCAGATGTTGGGGGGTGCCCAGAGGTGAAGGAATGAAACCACACAATCTTGAGTCTTACATTTTGCTTCTAGTATTCTCTGGGCATTAACGGTCAAGAATATGTGCATCAGAGAAACAAAACATAAAATTCATAATATTTAAATATGTATTATATATTACATTAAATCTATACTTTGTATAAATATTAAACCTTATAATCAGGCACCTGGGTGGCTCAGTCCATTAAGCATCCAACTTCGGCTCAGGTCATGATCTCACAATTGTGAGTTCAAGCCCGGCATCAGGCTCTGTGCTGACAGCTCAGAGCCTGGAGCCTGCTTCAGATTCTGTGTCTCCCTCTCTCTCTGCCCCTCCCCTACTCACGCTCTGGCTCTCTCTGTCTCTCAAAAAATGAATAAACATTAAAAAAAAAATTTAAACCTTATAATAATATGAGATGGGTTATAATTGGTTCAGTCATTTGGAGAACTATTTAGTAAGGGTATCCAACATTTTTTTTATAATTTTAAGTTTTTTATTTTAATTCCAGTCTAGTTAACATACAGTGTTCTATTAGTGTCAGGTGTGAAGGGTATCCAACATTTAAATCCAAATCCCCATTGAGCCAGTAATCTCACTGATAGGGTTGTATACTTGCATGTGTGTAAGTATATATTCAAAAGTATGCCTTGAAACATTATTTGTGAAAACAAAAATAAAAACCAGCCTGAGTGTCTATCCCTCAGAAGCTGACATAAGACATGGTACACCACTGGGATAGGCTAACCCTGAAATCATTTACAAGAGTGCATGCCATCTATATGCCCTTGCTGCAGGAAGATCCCCATGCTGCTATCAAATGAACAAAGAAAAGTTTAGAACAGGATTTGTGCTTATCCCATTTGTGCCTACATGGGCAAAAACTAAATATACAGGTGTAAATTCTGATGGAGACTGCTAGTGGGCCACTAAAACCTGTTACTCCTTCTTCCTGGGCATGTGACTAGACCACACTCCCAACCTCCCTTGCAGAGGTGGCTTGCAGGACACAAACATGCTGGTGACTCAGCTCCAACCTTGAAGATAGAAGGAACCTGGCAGAACCACCTGCCAATCAGGAAAACTCCCATTTTCTTTGCAGTCTCTAGATTACAGTTAGTTCTCTGTTCTGCAGCCAATCTTTACCATAGTATTGGCATGTAAGTATGAATACAGCTATGATTTGTCTATATTTTCTGGAAGGAATCTCAAGACATTTTAATTTTCTTTTAAACATTTATTTTTGAAAAACAGAGACAGAGCACTACTTGGGGAGGGGCAGAGAGAGAGGGACACACAGAATCTGAAGCAGGTTCCAGGCTCTGAGCTGTCAGCACAGATCTCAATGCAGGGCTCGAATTTGTGAACTGTGAGATCATGACCTGAGGTGAAGTCCGACACTTAACTGACTGAGCCACCCATGTGCCCCTCAAGACATTTTTAATACTGGTGACCTTCACAGAGCAGCATAAAGTAGGGGCAGGGTTGGGAAGAGGACATTATTTTGTGTGTGTGCCTTTCTGTACTGCTTGAGTTTTCTAATTTTATGCCTGCATTACTTTTATCTTTAACAGGAATTATCTGGACAAAGAAATGATGGACTTTTGCTGTTTTCTTCTTTATATCTCTTTAAATTGAAAAAATACACTTAAACAACATTAGCCATCAAAGAAATGTAAATTAAAGCCAGAATGAGACATCGCCAACCAGCTATTAGAATAGCTATAATAAAAAATAGTGACTCCACCAAATGCTGGAGAGCATATGAAGAAAATGAATTAACTTCTCTATTGCTGGTGGGCAAGGTACAGTCACTGGGAAATAGTTCAGCAGTTTCTTAAAAACAAAACAAAACAAAACAGAACAGAACAAAACCAGAGGCTCCTGGGTGGCTCAGTTGGTTAAGTATCTGACTTTGGCTCAGATCTGACTTTGGCTCAGTAACTGGAGGTAGATGAAGACTACAGCTCTCCTCCCCCACAACCCAGCCAGCAGATGATGAGTTACAAAATGCAAGCAAGCCTCCAACCAAACTCCACCACACAGAAACATTTACTAGGAAGCCAGCATCAAAACAGTCATGAACCTGTTCTTATATATCAGTGGATCCCAGCTCTCTGTTCCTTAGGCATTCTGTGAATGCCTTGCATGAAGTTCTTCCCAGGGGAACATGACAATGTGCTGGAACAGAATACAGTCAGCCTTCTAGTGGAGTCAGGAATCCTCCACTAAGTGGTAGGACAAGGGACCAAATCAGTTCAAGGCCTAGGGCCTACTCTGCCTCACTCACGGACACAACATCTCTGTTCCTACAAAAGTGGAAGTGCCTGTACAATATTTCTAGCCAATTCACCTATCTTCAACTGTATTTCTTCAGGAAGCTCTTTGTAACATCTGTTAGGCTAAGGGGAAAACCATCTAATGAAAGTCCTGTTAACTTAAGCATAGATGTAGATGAACTTTGATTTAGCATCTTTAAAAATTAACTAAAGACTGGATTTAGCCACAGTCCTGGCCAGAAACAGCACTGTCAAATTGGATAACTTGAAGAGAGTTTAATTAAAGAATGTTTTACAAAGTATAGGTATGGCATAGAGAAACCACAATACTCTGGGGCTAATAACCGCAGAGCCTCTTTCCCCTGTGTGCCCCAAAGAGTTAGGGAATGAAGAGTCACCAGAATGGGAGAAGACAGCTGTGTGGAACAGATCACCTGACAGAGCTACACCTGCAGCAGAGGGACATAGCTAGCCCTCTAGACCCACAGGGAGACAGCTGGAAAAGAACTCCACCTGACACTCCTCTCCCTGTCTTATCTGTTGCCAGTGTCTCCCACTGGCCAAACCCACCTGAAACCAGAGGCCAACTGAGCCCGTTGGTGCTGGTCAGCCTCCTGGGGCACAGAACAGGGTGAGAAAATGCAGAGGGTAGGTCTGGAGGGGCAGAAAGTAACCCAACACACACCACCTTTAGTTTTAACTGATAACCAACCACTGCAGAAATATGGACTAAAACTCACCTAACTTAAACATAAATTTACCATATGACCCAGCAATTCCACTCCTAGGTAATCTACCCAAGAAAAAGGGAAACCTGTATTCACACAAAAACTTGCATATGAATACTCACAGCAGCATTATTATACAGACTGTCCCTGACTGTTCAACTTAGGATTTAACAACTTTATAATGGTGCAAGAGCAATACACATTCAGTAGAAACGATACTTTGAATTTTGAATTTTGATCCTTTCCCAGGTGAGTGGTATGCCATCCAATCCTCTCCCATGATGCTGGGCAGAGGCAGCTCCCAGTCAGCCAGAGATCATGAGGGTGAATGACCCCTACACTAATAACAACCACTCTGTATCCACACAACCGTTCTGTTTTTCACTTTCAGTCCAGCACTCCACAAATTACATAAGATGGTCAATACTTTATCATAAAATACGCTTTGCTTTAGATGATTTTGCCCAACCACAGGCTAACGTAAATGTTCTGAGCTCGTTTAAGGTAGCCCAGGCTAAGCTATGATGTTTAGTAGGTTAGGGTTATTAAATGCATTTACTACTTATTGTATTTTCAACTTACAATGGGTTTGTAGGGATTTAATCCCATTGTAAGTTAAGAAAGATCAATATAACCAAACAATGGGAATCCAAGCATTCATCAACTGGTAAGTGAGTAAACAAATGGTGGTATATCCATACAATAGAATATTATCCTGCAGTAAAAATGAAAACACCACCAACACATAACAACACTGATAAATCTCAAAAACATAACGCTAAGTGAAAGAAGCCAGTCATATTGTGTGGTAGCATTTGTACAAAATGTTCAAAAAGATCAGTAGCAGCCCAGAGCTGGGATGGAAATAGGGGATTAAGTGTAACAAGGCAGGAGGGATCTTATTAGAATCTTACTAGGGTGATGGAAATGTTCTACAACTGGATGGTGATGATGGTGAACAACTTGGTTAATTCACTAAAAATCATTCAATTGTACACTTAAAACAGGTGGGTTTTATGGTGTGTGAATTAAATCTTAAGAAGCTGTTTAAAATAAAAAACTGACCCACATGCCTATCATATTATCAATTCTAAAGTATTTTATTTTTTAAATGTTTATTTATTAGTTTTGAGAGAGAGAGAGAATGAGAGGGGTAGGGGAGGAAAGGGCAGTAAGAGAGAGAGACAGAGTGAGAGAATCCCAAGGCTCCACACTATCAGTGCAGAGCCCAACACGGGGCTCAAACCCATGAACTGTGACATCATGACTTGAGCCAAAACCAAGAGAGTCAGATGTTTAACTAACTGGGCCACCCAGGCACCCCTATGCTAAAGTACTTTAAAGTAAATTTACATTCACTTTAACTTGTGATCTTCAGCCATAAAGTATCATCACAAGTCCTACCCCTGGCCTGGAATCTGTACAATGAGGAGTCACTTTATAAAAAGATAATCAAGATCCAGACATATAAAAAAAGATAATGAAGGGTGATCCTCTGCATCTAGTGTTCACTTTAAATAGTCAATTTCTTTATACTTTTAAACATGACGTACAAAAAAAGTATATTTACTGATGGTTTGTCTGGAGCACAGCTATTATTTAAAAGGAAAAGACACAGAAAATCTCTCAAAGACATTGATGTCAATTTTGGCTGACTCTAGATAAAGCTCCATTCTGGCCAGACTGAGCAAAGGAGGGGAAAGTGGAAATGAGGTTCTGTAAAACAAAACATCTTCAGCTGTACATGTCTCATGCTTTCCTCAAAAAATAAGAAACAACCACCACAGAAAAAACAAGTTAAGAAGGTGACCCCTAAGGTAAACTATGGGCTCTGGGTGGTAATGAAGTCGTCAGGGTGGGTTCATCCATTGTAACAATGTCCCACTCTGGTGGAGTGTATGTCAACAGTGTGGCGGCTGCACATGTTTGGGGTTAGGAGATATACAGGAACTCTCTGTACCTTCCACTCAATTTTGTGGTCAGCCTTAAACTGTCCTTAAAAAATAAGTCTTTAAAATTTTGTAAATAAATGGAAAATAAAAAGATTGAAAAATAAAAACCAAGGACTGTCCCATTTCAAGACTGACTCTGCTAGAAAACAATAGATGTTGACAAGGAAGTAGAGAAAGGGGAAGCCTCTTACCCTGTTGGTGAGAATACGAACTGGTGCAGCCACTCTGGAAAACAGTATGCAAGTTCCTCAAAAAAGTTAAAAATAGAACTACTTTATGATCCAGCAATTGCACTACTACTATTTACCCAAAGGATACAAAATACATATTCAAAGGGATACATGCACCCCAATGTTTATAGCAGCACTATCAACAATAGCCAAACTATAGAAAGATCCCAAATCTCCATTGTCTGATGAATGGATAAAGAAGATGTATATATATATATATATATATATATATATATATACACAATGAACTCTTACCATTTGCAACAACGTAGATGGAACTAGAATGTATTATGCTAAGTGAAATAGGTCAGAGAAAGACAAATATCATATGACTTCACTCATATATGGAATTTAGGAAACAAAACAGGTGATCATATGGGAAGAGGGGAAGGAAAGAGAGAGGAAAGTAAACCATAAGAGACTCTTAAATACAGAGAACAAACTGAGGATGATGGAGGGAGGTGGGTGGGGGATGGGCCAAATAGGTGATGGGAATTAAGGAGGGCACTTGCTGCAATGAGCACTGGGTGTTATATGTAAGTGATGAGCCACTGGGTTCTACTCCTGAAACCAATATTACACTGTATGTAAACTGACTGCAATTTGAATAAAAAATTGGGAGAAAAAAGAGAGGGGGGGGAGGGAGATTTGAAAGTGCTCTGAAAGGAAGAAAGAAAGAAAGAAAGAAAGAAAGAAAGCCGGCTTTGTCAGTGATATCCCAGAGTTTTCTCTCTTCCTGTGGAAAACAACCCCCTCCCCCCCCCCCCACCTCCAACCCTCATTTTGAGCCTTGGAATCCATCAGAATGGTGGCCAAAGAATTAAGCACCTTTGTCTCACAATTCATTTCATCAGCCTCCTGAAGAGAACATTGTCCATTAAATGGAAAACAATTTGCATTTTTAGCACAAAGGATGCTTGCTTCCTGGTGGGCTTCCAGCCTCTCCAGAATTGTGCCATTTCTCTCAAGAGCCATAGACATTTTAAAGGTTCTATGTGAAGTGGGGTGGGCCAGGAGAGGGAGGGAGAGGGCAGAAAACACATATTTGTCTGGGACAGCATTGTTCCCTTTGTCCACTTGAGCAGGGCTCAATTTTATTTCCAGAATGTCCAGGCTGACAGGCTCCATATGTGGGTTTTGCCTCTTTCCCTTCAGGGAGGTAAGCCACAGAAGCCCTCCCTTTCCCAGAATGCACTGTGGCACCGTGCTAAAGAAGAAGGGCTGCTGCTGAGAAGAATGTGCCCCTTTCCTTCTTTATGTTAGGGCCTGCTTCAGGGAAGGTACTTGTTGCTGCTAATCTCTAACAGGTGGTGGGAACACAGAGAAAACAAGGCTTCCTCTGTATGGCAATGAATAAAAGAAATTCAGGTGCTTAAGGAGCAAAAATGGTGTGAAGACAGGGTGAAGCAGTGGCCTCAGAAGGGTGGAAGAGTGGACCCCTCTCCTGCTTCCTCCCCCTGCCCATCCCTCACCACAATTGTTTTCCATCTTGTTCCAGTACTGCTCAAGATTCCTTTAGCAGGAGGCAAAGCTTCTCTTGCCACACTAAATATAAATACAGATTAGGTTAAAATGTGATATAGAATAGGCTTCCAGGAAAATGGAGAAGTACTTTTCCCCACTCCTACCATGATATGCAATTAAATTATGCAACCTGGACATAATACATAAAATAAACATAAAAAGATTCCAAAAGATAGGGAGAAGATCAGCTAGGGGCCTCAAGACCCAAGAAATAAAACAGTGGTGAGTTCCTGGGTTTTCTTTTTGCCTCGCATATTCCAAACTTATTGGTGGAAAAATTGGCAATTCAGAAACACCACAGGTGCAGACCTAAAAAGTCCCAACAAAAGCCTGCTCTCTCTAACCAAAGGACCAGAAAAGGACCTGCCTTATTAAGGCACAAAACTTTAAAAAGAACAGCTTTACTCAAGTCAAACAGCTCAAAAAAAAAATATGTGGTCCCACCCCCACCCCCAAAGGCTGAGTCAGGAGCTGAGACTTCCACCCTGGTGAGACTGCTGGAACAAGTGTCCCCACCCCCTACCAGGCTGGCATCAGAGAAGGCTGAGTAGGGAGACAGGACATTCATCCCAGCCACCTCTTCCCATGTCAGCAGACCTGAACTCTACTTCCACCTGGCAGTGCCAAGGCCCTCCATCCCTTCTCTCCTCTCCCTTCCCAGGATAGTAAGAGAGGAAGCCTAGCAGAGGGCCAGGGCTTTCATTACCACCCCAGTGGTATTGAGGCCATCTCCTCCAATTACCATTGGCAGCCTCTTGGAGAGCAGGAAGGAGGCATTCTTGCCTCTCCCACCCAGAGTGGCCTAGTGGGGAGCCAGCACCCCCACCCCCACCCAGCAGTAACAAGGAGGCAGCACCCTCTAATGGAGGCCAAGTGCAAAGCCTGTGGGGCTTCTACCTTACCTGGTAGGAACATGTTGGCACCTCTCCTCCCCCTGCTGAAGCAGTGTTGGTATAGACCCCAAACAGATTTAAACAAGATTCAGAGTCTCATAACAAAATACCAAAAATGTCCACAATTCAAAAGTCAGTCATCATACCAAGAACCAGGAAGATCTCAGCTTGATGAAATAAAAACAATCAACAGATACTCACATCATGATGACACAGACATTAGAATTCTGACTAGGATTTTAAAGCAGCTATCATAAGAATGCTTTGACAAGCAATTACAAATACTTTTAAAACAAATGAGAAAAGAGAAAGTTTTCATAAAGATATAGAGGATATAAAGAAAAGCCAAATGGAAATTTTAAGGCTGAAAAATAAAATAAATGAAATTAAGAACTTGATAGATGGGCTCAGTAGCTGAATGGAAGGAACCAAGGAAAGAATCATGAACTTAAAGATAAAATAATAGAAATTACCCACTCTAAGCAACAGAGAAAAAAGTACAGTGAAGAAAAATGAACAGCATCTCAGAAACCCATTGGACTCTAAGAATCTAACATCCATGTGATTGAAGTCCCAGAAAAAGAGAAGAAACCTAGGCAGAAAAAAAATATTCAAAGAAATAGTGAGTGAATTCAAGAGTCTGAGTGAACCTCAAGCAAAATAAATGCAAAGAAATCCACTCCAAGAAACATCATAACTAAACTTCTGAAAACTAAAGACAAGGGAAGAAATCTTGAGAACAGTGAGTTAGAAAACCTTACTTATGGGGAAAAAACAATTCAAATTACACTCATTCACCAGAAACCAGATGGGTAAGAAGGAAGTGGCACAATATTTTTCGAGTGCTGAAAGCAAAGGACTATCAATCCTAAATCCTATACCCAGCAAAATTATCCTTCAGGAATGAAGGGGAAATCAAGACATTCTCTGATAAAGGAAAACAAAGAGACCTACCCTAAAAGAATAGCTAAACGTAGTTCTCTAAACAGAAAGGAAATGACTAAAGAAAGAATCTTGGAACACCAAGGGGAATGAAAAGACAATGGAAAGAGTAAAGCTATGGATAAGTACAATACAGTTTTCTTTTCAAAAAAAAGAAAAAAGTAATACATGGGAAAGGAGTCACAGTTTAAACATCTAATAATATAACGGCTAACATTAGAGAGCTTACTCTAGGCAAAACATTTTGTTCACCTTATCCCATTAAACCTTTCCAAAAGCCCCAGTGGAATTACCACCACCTCCAGTTTATTAATGTGGAAATTCTGCAGTAAGCATATGGAGTAGCATTTGAACACACAAATGTCTTGGGCTCTTAACCCTTGTGGTCAGTCTGCAGCATCTCAGACTCTGAACTGCTTTCCTTGGAGAATTTTAGCAGGAAGACATGAACAGGCTCTCTGGAAGACAAAAAGCCTGAATGAAGGAGAAGTAGGGATCCCAGAAATTGTTTAACACAGACTTAGGAAAAGAACAAAAGGAAACAAAGAAAAATATTCTACAAGAAAGAGAAAAGCAAGAATTAGTATGGAACAGAAACAATTTAGAACTTCAGAGGTATCTTTTGTGCTAGTAAAGACACAAAAGCCCAGAAAGGATGGGCAACTTGTCCAAAATCTCCAGTTAGTGCCACATTGAAGACAGGAACCCACAGCTCCTGACCTCCAGGCCATTGTTTTTGGAAACAGTAAAGAAATAAATGGCTAAGGAAGACATGGTCTCCTCTAAGTCGAAAGAAAGGTATCTGAGTCTTAAGACATCATGGAGACCATTAGGTCAGCATGAATTTGAGGAAAGAATCTGGAAAATCATGAAGAAAGCACCTGGATTTCAAAGCAATCCAGAAAACTGAGAGGTAAGGCCATGGATCTTTTGGATGAGGGATTAGGCCCTTTCCAGAAACCTGGTCAAAGGTAGGCAGTAGTTACATAACAGGTGATATAGTTCTAATGCAAATAGCTAGAAAAGCTTTCCTTCTGATTTTTGGGTAAGGAAGACACAAGGCTTTGGAAAGTGGTGGCTGATCGGTCTCTCCAAACTCCATACTCAAATATGACCACCCACCTACTGAGTGTTGGGCACTACCAGTCATCAGAAAGTTGCTATGTACAAATTAGGATAAGAGCAAAGAACCCTTTAGCTCAAAAAAGCAGAGTTGAAGCAGAATGTCAGTACCAAAGATATGATCATTGGAGGATAGGGGACAGACCTGAAAGAGTGCTAGAAGCTTTTTCAACTGGCATGATTTAGGTTTGTTGACATTTTAAAAGTTTCTATTAAGTGCCTCTGATACACGTTGTGCTGTCCATTTCACACAAGATGGTTAGGCGTCTATCAGGACACAGGCCTTTGGGGACCGGAAGACACATACGTACCGCACTGTTGTTGAATGTGGTTTTTGTAACTGAGTGCTTTTTGTTATATTTTTAAGATGTTATTGTTTTTTTTTCATCCTCATAATTTCCAGGATTCTTTCTGTTTCTTCCGTTGTATTTTACATTGTTCTAGGGGTCGGTGTAATAGTCATGATGAAGAAATGAAATAATAGGAATTCCAGAAAACAATATTTCATTAATAAAAATGTGGAATTTGTAAGAATAATAATCATAACAACAATGACAACATATGCTGTAAGTACATTTTTTAAAAGTATAACTACCCCTATATCTATCTGCAGATAAACAAGAAGCCTGAAAGGAAATACTCAGAGACACTAATCATATTCCAGTGACTCTCAGCCCTAACAGATCCTCTCTTTGTATAATATTTTATAATGTCCATTAATCTTCTAGAAATGAAAGTTATAGATAATATGTCCTTCCTACACAAATAATTTTTTAAAAATCAATATATGCCCCAGCTACAACATAAGGATAAGTAATAGGAAAGTAGCTCATAGTTTTAATTGTATTTGGGTATATAAATTCTTATGGTACAATTACACTAGAAACCAACAATGCCCCCATGAATTCCTAACACAACTCCTAAGGGGTGATACTGGCACCACTGAGTATCATAGTGTTTTTAAAAAAGGTATCCAGAGGGTGAGATTATGATTTTTAAATTTTCTTTTTTATCAAAAATATTTTCCTTCATAAATAAATGTCTATTGCTTTTGTAAGCAGAAAACTAGAGTTTGGGGTGAGGGGGTCACGTGATCATGATATGTTCAACTCAAGGGAAGGGGAAATTCTCCAGGAATACAACTTACCTCAAATGAATAAGCTTTCCCAATCCCATCTCCCGCTCCAGTGATCACTGCAAAAAGAAGAAATGGTTTTAAAGGACAGAATTAATCTTTAAAATGCTCTCTCTCACTGGCTACTTTTTTTTGCAGGCTTACTGCCTAAGGCACAGTATTTCAAAGCAGCGCCCTTTCACTCTACAGCACTACTCCACTCAACTCTGGAGCTTCCAGCCCCGACTCCCCTCACTAAACGTTCAAAATGAAGCTTTTTTTTTCTTGGAGGGGTTGGTGAGGCTGTGGAAGACACCCTCCAAAACGAAACAAAGAACCTCAGCCAGGGAACATTTCGCTCAGACCCTGAACAGTGTGCCCTATTATCTCTCTACCCACACACCCAACTATCACTGTAAGACATTTCAAGGTTCTTCCTAAAAGTGCAGTTCTTCCCTCTTGCCATCCCACCCCCCACAGGAAAACAGTACTCAAAGCCCATGGGAGATAAGGAACTGAACAAAGAGGAAAACACAGAAATGCAAAAAGAGGATGCGATGACATAAAGAGACCTGAAGACTCTGTATTCCCTGTATCTATTGATTAACATATAACAATCAAATGGACCTTCTAGTCCTTTTATGTCCAACATTACACACTTATTTCATGACTAAGCTCTAGGGTAAACCTCAGTCGAGTGCATGTCACGATTTCAAACTGTTCAGTATATACATATCTGCAATTCACCTTTGCACAACAATCGAAGAGTATGCTTTCCAAAAGTATGAAGAAAAGATACATTTAGTTTATTGAAAAGTAAGGACCAGCCAAGCTGTACAAGCTTCCAGAAACACATTGGCAGTGCATGCTCCTTTTCATAACTGCTAAAGGTTTAATCTGCTCACTTGGATACTTTAAGGTGAATCTATGCATATTACCTGCTCCTCTTGGTACAGGTGCTATGCTCAGGGTGAACTTCTGCTTCCCCTTCCTCACCGTTTTGGGAATCTTCAAAATCACCCAATACAAGGTCTGTACTATAGTTAAGATAATCACATCAATAAATGGCTGGTCTCTAGTGAGGGCTTACTTTCTGCCATGCACTGTTGCAAGTGTTTTAGATCCATTATCTCATTTAATATTCAAAACAAACTCATAATGCAGGGACCATTATTTTCCTTAGTTGATAGAGGAGAAAGCTGAGAGAAAGTAACTCAGTCAAGGTCACGTTGCTAAAAATGATGACAACAGGGTGTGAAACCTGCCTATCTGAATTTGGGGCCACAAGTCTATAAAGATACATCAGTGACATAATTTTCTAATCAGTCACAGAGTTCTGAAGAGTTGAAATTTTTGGTCTTTAGTCATTGGAGTTTCTTCTCATTCCCCTTCTTGCTCTTGTTCTGTCTTCTCTCCCAGATATCTGCCTATGCCCAAGGACATTTTACTCTTGCTAGTGATAACTCTATTCAATATTGACTCAAAGGACAGATTAAGATTATGAGTTTTTTAAGTTTATTTATTTTGAGAGAGACAGAGAGAGTGCAAGAGGCAGAGAGGCAGAGAGAGAGAGAGGGTCAGTGAGCAGAGGGTCACTGACAGGGTCAGGGAGCAGAGCCCGATGTGGGGCTCGATCTCACGAAATCATAAGATCATGACCTGAGGGACGCATAACTGACTGAGCCATCCAGGCACCCCAAGATTATGTTTTTTTTAAATGTGAACCAACAACTACTCTGGTCTCTGACCCCATGTGAACTTTCTTTGGAGTGTGTATTCTCAGAAGGGCTTGGCCCTGCATTGACGGGCAGCCATTGTGCAGAGTTCTAAGCACCACCCTACCCCCATCCACCTGCCAAGTGCGTGGGCATTGGGATCTGTGTGAAGTAGGACGTTTGGATCCAGAACACTCAAGTTCAAGCTATTTAGCAAGTTCTCTGGAGATAGCATACTGCCCCAAGAGCAAAGGAGTGTTCACCGACACACACACACACACACACACACACTCACACACACATTTCAAATATAACATGCAACAGTTAACCCATTTTTCATTCCAAACAATTTTCATATGGTAATTTTTTTATCTGTGTTGCTTAGGTTGTATGATTGTCAGCTTTAGCAAATAAAGATACAGCATGCCCAGCTAAATTTAAATTTCAGGTAAACAAAAAGTAATTTTTTAGTATATGTATGTCCCACATAATATTTGCGATGTCATATACTAAAAAATTATTCCTTGTTTATCTGAAATTCAAATTTAACTCAGTATCCTATATTTTATCTGGCAGCCCTATAAGGTTGTTTGTAATCTCTCCTATTTAGCCTAGCATGGTACTTTTAAAGCTGCTTAAATTCTTTTTTTTTTTTAAGTCACTAGATTTCTTGGATTTCTTCATGTAACCTTAGCACTTCATTCAAGGAGATGCTGAAACCACGCCTCCTGCTTTTCACCTTAAGCCCAGTCATGGGGCTGAAAGTCTGCGTGGTAGTTCCAGGAGGCAAATCCCATTAGTAGGCAGTGATTAATCTATTTGGGACACAAACCAGACCCAGATTCCATATCTAACCATCTCAAAAATGTGTCCCTATAGGGATCTTTGTTACTTTCATTTTGTAATACCTTTACTTCATGAAAAGGTTCAGAGAAATGTTTTTAAATAAAGTGAATTAAAATTATTTGTATTTCCGATTTTGAAACACCCTTCCACAAAGTGGCAGTACCCCAGGCCTTCAAAAATCTGTAGAAAAGGATGCAGAAATTTCTGTCAAATTTGTTATTTATATCACCAGAAACTCCAAAAAAGGAGCCAACCAACTAGTAAGGTTGAGAGGGCAAGCACAGAGGCAAGAATTGAGTGGCATTCTTCCAGCTAATTCTCCTCATGCCCCACATCTGGTTTTTTAAGGAATTCCAATTTCACTCCTGCTTTCCAGGCACCCAAATAAAAGTCACCCAAAGGCAGTATATCTTTGCTCTCAAAAGCAAAGATGCAGTTTATGTTTTGAAATGTAGATAATAATAAGCAGGAACAACAAGAAACAAGAGATGGAAAGCTGTTTTTACCTGCCCATTGTCCCATTGACTTCAAGAAAGACCTTGGCAAAACTTTCCAGAAGTGCAGAAAAATACATTTGGAGAATCTCACACACTTCACCAGGTACGCCAGGCATGCCAGCAGCCCTACAAAAATGAAGAACTGCTCCAGAGCTACCCCCATGACTGCACTGGACCAGCTTCAGACCTGGCCTGGCCCCTCCACAGCCCTCCGAGGGCGTGGCTGCTCCGGAGGCGTGTCAGTCACCCTTTGGAGTTACCAGCTGCATTCCACTGTGTGGAGACATTTAGATTAGAGTAACTTCTTTACACAATCCTCTGATTCACAGGCTTTGGAATAAAGTATTCTTTCTAATATTTTTGACAGCATTGTTGGGCTTTTGTGACCATGGGGGAGCTGGTGAAAAAGCAAAAGGACATGAAGAAAGATAAAGCCCAAAGAAAAATGGCCGCCCAGGTTCTCTCCCGGAATTTGGAAGCTAAAAAAGCATGCTAAGAAGGATACAGAATCCTGGAAGTCATGCATTTATTTATTCAACAAATATTTACTGACTGCCTACCAGGTAGCATTGCTGTTCAAGGTATTGGGAATACATAATAATAAACAAGACCATGTCACTGTTGTGGGGGAGCTGAGATTCTAGTAAGGGAGACAGATAATGTCAGATATCAGTGCCATGAATAAGTGCTATTGAGTGACCTGTTCAAGCGACTAGTGGACAATTACTTTAGAGAGTGTGTTCAGGAAGTGATCCTATGGAGAAGCAGCATTTAGAGCTGAAATTTGAATTAAGAGACAGAGCTAGCCCTATGAAGATGAGGTTCCCCATCCAGGCTGAAGGAACAGCTAGCACAAATGCCCTGAGAGAGATCCATGTATTTGAGGAATAAATAACACTACATAGCAGAAGGAATGGTCTGTAGAGAGCAGAGAAAGAGTCAAGTAAGGTGGAGGCCTAGGGAGGAGCCAGATCCTCTAGGTGAGGAGTTTGGACTTTAGTCTATAAGCAACAGGAAGCCAACGGAAGAGGCTCAGGCAATAGAGTCATATAACTTGAATCATGCTTTTGGAAGGTCAGTCTGGATGCTAACACATCATGACCTTTTGAGGGTGGGAATGGAGGGTGAGAAAGACAACCAAAGCAGGGGGAGTGAGGAGACAATGGCAGCCATCCAAGAAGACTGTCCCAAAGCTCAGACCTTGACCCTCTTCTCTTTCCTATCCATGCTCACTCATTTGGTGACATTACCTGACTTTTAAGTCAGCACTTTAAGTCAATTGCTTGACTTTAAGGACTTTAAGAACTCTATGTTGAGGACCTCCAAACGTATAATTTCAGGGGTAACCCAGGCTGGTCATCCAGACTTGCATATAACTGCCTACTTAACACCTTCATTTGAATGCCTAAAAAGCATCTCAAATTTAATGTATATAAAACTGGCTTCTAAGATTATCTCCAAATGTAAAAACTGCTCCTTTTTCAGACTTTCCTATCTCAGAGAATGGTAATTCTCATCTTCCAGCTATTCAGATTAGAAATCTTGGAGATATCCTTGACTCCTCTTTCTCTCACATACTGCAGCCAGTCTGTCTCCTATTGACGAAGACTGGATTTGTTTTCAGTTTTAGATTATGCTGAACAACACTGCTGTGGATATTCTTGTGTATCTACGTTATTATACATGTGGAAGTTCCTCCCTGTCACTGTCTCTGTCTATCTCTCTTTGTCATATGCATACACGCACACTCACACACATGATTTCTGGGTCCCATATGTTATATATATGTACAACTTCAATTCTACTAGTATATTGGTCAGATCCACTCAGAAGACACAAACCACACAGCAGTTTGAACAGGGACTATTAAATTATTAACTATTTATAGGGAATTAGCTACTAAAAGGTCACATAAAAGAACTCAAAGGAGTCTAGGGCTAAAAGAAAGTATCTAAGAAACAAACAAATGTGAACCCAAGGCTGGGTTTCAGACCTCACCGGAAAGAGTGTGATTGCAGCCAACTGGATGGTGAAGAAGTTCTCTGGGTTGCCTGAGACAGAGCCCTTCACAGTCAGGAGAATAAGATTGGTTGGCAGGGAATTGCTGTCTGGGACTGGAAATCCCCATGGAGATATTGACAAATGTGAGGGTGCTATAGAACTCACTGAAGTGAGCCCTACTGTGACTCAATTTAGGAATAATTGACATTTTTGCAATATTGAGTCTTTCAACTATAAACATGGTCTATGTCTCCTTTTAGGTCTTCTTATTGTCCTTCTTAATGTTGCTCAATAATTTTTTATAATTGCTCCTAAAATTCTTGCAATCGTAAAAGTTTATATTAAGACAAACATCAAAAACATACAAAAGTAGGAGACTAACTTAATGAACTCCCATTTACCCATACTTTATGAATAACTATAATATAACATAAGTAACTATAGCATATTAAATAAATGCCCTTTATTTACTGTGCTTTGTGTACCAGAAATTAACTGTCATTTCATTGGCCATTGTTACTTTGTATATACCCACTTTCCTTACCCTCCCCACTCCATGACAGCAAGGACTCTTTAAAAGAATAACATAAAAGTTGGGGTGCCTGGGTGGCTCAGTCGGTTAAGCATCTGACTTCAGCTCAGGTCATGATCTTGTGGTTTGTGAGTTCGAGCCCTGCGTCAGGCTCTGTGCTGACAGCTCAGAGCCTGAAGCTTGCTTCGAATTCTGTGTCTCCCCCTGCCTCTGCCCCTCCCATGCTCATGCTCTGTCTCTCTCTGTCTCTCAATAATAAATAAATTTAAAAAAAATTTAAAAAGAATAACATAAAAGCAATATTGTTGTTACAACTGAACAATTAATAGTAATACTCTGGCACTATCAAATATTCAGTCAATACTTAGACATCTCTGATTGTTCATTCATATTTTTAAGTTGACTTTTGAATCAGGATTTTTCTTAAAGGCCTACACTTTACATTAAGTTGATGTGTTTCCTATAGGTAGTCTCTCCCACTCTTCTTAAAAAATTCTTGGGGTGGGGCACCTGGGAGGCTCAGTTGGTTAAGCATCCGACTTTGGCTCAGGTCATGATCTCATGGTCTGTGGGTTTGAGCCCCGCGTCAGGCTCTGTGCTGACAGCTCGGAGCCTGGAGCCTGTTTCAGATTCTGTATCTCCCTCTTTCTCTGACCTTCCCCTGTTCATGCTCTCTCTCTCTCTCCCTGTCTCAAAAATAAATAAATGTTAAAAAAAATTTTTTTTAATTCTTGGGACACCTGGTGGCTCAGTTGGTTAAGTGTCTGACTTCGGCTCAGGTCATGTTTCCCCAGTTTGTGGGTTTGAGCCCCATGGCTCTGTGCTGACAGCTCAGAGCCTGGAGCCTGCTTCAGATTCTGTGTCTCCCTCTCTTTCTGCTCCTCCCCTCCTCACACTCTGACTCTGTCTCTGTCTCTGTCTCTCTCCCTCTCTCTCAAGAATAAACATTAACAACAATTTTTAAATTATTTTACTAGCATTTACTTGTTAAAGAAATTAATTTTATTTCATAGATTATTTCACATTTTGAATTTTGCTGATTACTCTCTATGGCGTCACTTAAACATGTTCCTCTGTCCCCTATATTTCCTCTAAACTATTAGAACTAGAGCAAGGACAGCAAACTGTTTCTTTAAGAGGATAGATAGTAAAGATTTTCAGGTTAGTGGGCTGAAGGGTCTCTGTTGCAAACAAAGACCCTGGCCATCGTGGTTCAAAAGCAGTCACAGGTATTTAGTCACAAATACAATAACTATATGAATGGGTGGATCTCAAGGGTATTATGCTAAATGAAATAAGTCAGAAAACAAAAGACAAATACTGTAATATCTCTCTTACATGTGTGAATATAAATACATGTTTATAATTTATATATAAATAATGCATTAGTAATTAAATAATATGTGAAATATATACCTATATATACACACTAAGCCCATAGATGTAAAGAACAGATTGATGGCTGCCAGAAGTAGGGATTGAGGGATGGAAGAGATAGATAAAGTGTTTTTGTTTTTGTTTAGTTTAAATAACTTAAACCTTTTTAAAAAGAAAGTAAGAAAGGGGTTGAGGAGAGAGATGTGCAAGAATCATGTATAATCAAAATGTTCCCACCTTCTCTGAACTTCAGAAGTTATAAATGCCTAAATAACATAGTCTAAGTCTCTATTCTACTGCCATCAAGGAGTTCAGTATTTTATTTTATTTTTTTTCAATATATTAAATTTATTGTCAAATTGGTTTCCATACAACACTGAGTGCTCATCCCAAAAGATGCCCTCTTCAATGCCCATCACCTCCCCTCCCCTCCCTCCCACCCCCCATCAACCCTCAGTTTGTTCTCAGTTTTTAAGAGTCTCTTATGCTTTGGCTCTAGGAGTTCAGCATTTTATTAGGTTTTTCCTCCTCAAGTAATATTTGGGTACCCCTAAAGAAACTGTTCCCCAAATCATCTCCTTCCAGCCAGGCAATTCTATAGTCTCTGGGTCAGGACAATGCTCCTCTTCTGCTGGTCACTCCTTGCCATCCTGTTGCTTATCCAGGCTGTTGTCTCTCTGCTTCTTCCCAAGGGCAAATAAAAACATTTCATTATAAAACAGCTTAAATCTACATTTAAGGGGGAAAAAATAATGCTGTAGATCAATAATTCAGCTAGCTATATTCAATTTTTATTCCAAAACAGAATATTTAACATCTCAGTCTAAAGCATTTGCATATATATATATATATATACATACACACACACATACATACATACATACATACATACATACATACATATATGAATTTAATGGGAGTCAGAAGTGGTAGATGCATTAGCATTACCAAAAGATTCATCAAAATGTTGCTTCTGGAATTAAAGAACAGTCTGCACCCTAAAATACAACCTTCAAAATGACAGTTCATTGTAACCCTCCAAATGACAGTATTCCAACTTGAAAAAATTTAAGACCTTGTCTCTACCAGCTATAGAGGTGGAAATGTAGACTTTGTTAATCAAAGAGAAATTTGGTAATAAGTGATGTGATCCCTGGATTTTGTTTACATGTACAGAAACAGTTATCATCAGCTTGGCCAAGCTGGAGCCAAACATATACTGAAAGAGCAGTCTAAAAGGTCCTTGGCAGAGAAACTGTGTGCTAATCTGATGACTGAAACTTCCTACCTTGAGTTAAAATGTCCATACCACCCAAATTAATCTACTGATTAATACCTGCAGCATTTTTCACAGAACCAGAACAAATAAAACTAAAATTTGTGTGGAATCACAAAAGAACCTGAATAGCCAAGGCAATCTTGAGAAAGAAGAACAGAACTGAAGTTATCACAATTTCAGACTTCAAACTATACTACAAAGCTGTAGTAATCAAAACAATATGATACTGGAACATAGATCAATGGAAGAAAACAGAGAGGCCAGAAATAAACCAACACTTATATGGTCAATTAGACTATGACAAAGGAGGCAAGAATATGCAATGGGGAAAGATAGTCTCTTCAATAAATGGTGTTGGTAAAACTGAATAGCTACATGCAAAAGAATGATACTAGACTATTTTCTTACACCACATACAAAAATACCTAAATGTGACATCTAAATGTGAGACTTGAAACCATAAAACTCCTAGAAGGAAACATAGGCAGTCATCTTTTGGACAGCAGCTGTAGCAACATTTTCTGGATATGTTTACTCAGGTAGAGAAACAAAAGCAATAAACTATTTGGACTACACCAACATAAAAAGCTTTTGCACACCAAAGGAAACCATCAACAAAATGAAAAGGCAGCCTAATGAATGAGAGAAGATATTTGAAAATGATATATCCAAAAGAGGTTAATATCCAAATAATATAAAGAACTTATATAACTCAACACCAAAAAAACAAATAATCCAATTTAAAAATGGGCAGAGGACCTGAATAAACATTTTTCCAAAGAAGACATACAAATGGCCAACAGACATGTGAAAAGACGCTCAACATCACTAATCATCAGGGAAATGCAAATCAAAACCACAATAAGATATCAGCTCACACCTGTCAGAATGGTTAAAATCAGAGAGGAAATAACATATGTTGGCAAGGATGTGGAGAAAAAGGAATCCTCATGTTCCATTGGTAGGAATATAAATTGGTACAACCACTATGGAAGACAGTATGGAAGACCCTCAAAAAATTAAATATAGAATTACCATATGATCCAATAATTTCATTAGGTATTTACCCTCCCCCCCCCAAAAAAAACACTAATTCAAAAAGATACATGCACCCTTATGTTTATTGCAGCCTTCTTTAAAATAGCCAAGATATGGAAGAAACCTGTGTTCATCAATAAATGAATGTATAAAGAAGATGTGAGACACACACACACACACACACACACACACACACACACACGGTGGAATAATACACAGCCATGAAAAAGAATGAGATCTTGTGCTACCTGGGTGGCTCAGTCAGTTAAGCAACTGACTTTGGCTCAGGTCATGATCTCGCAGTTCATGAGTTCGAGCCCCACATCAGGCTCTGTGCTGATAACTTGGAGCCTGGAGCCTGCTTCAGAGTCTCCCTCTCTCTCTGCCCCTCTCCCACTCACACTCTGTCTCTCTCTCTCTCTCAAAAATAAAATAAACATTAATTTTTTTTTTAAAAAAAGGATGAGATTTTGCCATTTGGGACAATATGGACTAGAGGGTATGCTAAGTGAAATAAATCAGACAGAGAAAGACAAATACTGTATTATTTCACTTATATGTGGAATCTAAAAAACAAAACAAATGAATAAACCAACAAAAAGCAGAAACAGACCCATAAATACAGACAACAAACTGATGGCTGCCAGAGGGGAGAGGGGTGGGGGGCTGGGCAAAATGGGTGAAGGGGAGTGGGAGACACAGGCTTCCAGTCACAGAATGAATAAATCATACGTATAAAAGGCACAACAGAGGGAACGTAGTCAATGGTACTATAATAGTTTTGTAGGGTGGCAGATGGTAGCTACACTTGTGAACATAGCATGCAGTATAGAGTTATAAAATCACTATGTTTTACACTTGAAACTAATGTAGCATGTGTGTCAACTATACTCAAATTAAAAAAACTTGTAGGAGCTATGAAGAAGCAAAGAGACTAGATAGTTTCATATATATATGAATATGAATATATATAATTTATATATAAATATTGGGAGATAGAATCTAAAAGGAAAGACCAGCATATAAATAGTGAGACCATCTTAGTCTGAGTTTTTCCTGATATAAAGGCCTTATGAAGGTAATTATTTTGGAAAGTGATTCCAATGAGCAAGACTTAGGTTGGGACCAGGAGATTAAAAACAGGGAAAGATGGAAAGATGTGTCCCTTCAGCTGGTCACTACTAAGTTTCCATTCTGGGAAAGGCTCTGAGAAGCCATAGAATGCACTGCAGCCCCTTCTGCCCTAAGTACAGAAGCAAAGTGTGTTTATGTATTGGCCCTCATGCCCATTGATCAAGGTTGCCCTGTGGACTATTACCTCCCTCAATTCCAGGTTTGCTTGTGTGTCAGGTGACCAAATGAATTTCTGTGGGTAAAGAGAAGCCCCAGGGACAAAAGTGAGACATACCAGCTACTGTCAAGTTCAACCTGCATTCCTTCCAAACTGTGCCATTTGTTGATCATATCACTTTCAGCTAAGATCTTTATCTGGAGCATCTTCTCAGTGCAAGGGTCAATTGCTCATAAAGCTACGAGATGCCTGAAGAAAGCACAAATAGTGTGAAGAGTGAGCTAAAAGTAGAGCAAAAGAGATGGACTTTGCCAATGGCAGCTCCCCCCTCCTTCCCATTTTTTCTGGCCACCCTGTATTTAGTATGCTTTTTGTATCAGACACTGCATTAAGTACTGTACAAGGACTACATATCTTGTTTAATCTTCATGAGGTGAACATTATTACTCCTCCCATTTGAGGGTTGGTTGGCAAAAGCAGGTGTTGTTGATCAGTTATCTCAATACATCCACACCTGGGGATGTCTGGGTGGCTCAGTCAGCTAAGCATCCAACTTCAGCTCAGGTCATGATCTTGCAGTTTGTGAGTTCGAGTCCCCCCATTGGGCTCTGTGCTGACAGCTTGGAGCCTGGAGCCTGCTTCGGATTCTGTCTCCCTCTCTGCCCCTTCCCTGCTCGTGCTCTCTCAAAAATAAATAAACATTTTTTAAAAATTAAAAAAATTCAGTGCATCAACATCTGTTGCCAAAGGAGTAATAGACTTAGACATTTGGTAAATATGAAGACAACAAGTAACTATTTTTGCTAAGGTTTGGTAACAGGCCAAGCCAAGCCCACCTCCCATCACTCTTTCCCATGACTCTGCTTCTTTTTTCTTCTGAGTATATTATTTATTGATTTATTTATTTACTTATTCTTGGCCTCCTGCTGATGCTCCATTGGAATGAGACTTTATCTGTTTTGTCAGAACAGTGCCTGGAACATAGTAGGTAGTCAATAAATATTTACTATTGAATGAGAAAGGAAAAATGAACTTTCACTGGTGTGGGTGCCATGAAGAACTTTTTGACGAAGATGTGATATACACTTGTACAGGTAAAGGGAAAATTGCAAAGTCTCAGAGACCAAGTATAGACCTCAACTGGAAGCCCATGAAATGAGGAAATGAGAAAAACAGGATGAAAAAGGAAAAGATAGAAAGGTATTCATTCATAATCACCCTGCTATTCAAATGTTTATTTGGGTGTTTTATCTATCCCAGTACATAATAGAGGACACAAGAGTTTGCCTACAATGTGATAAAGTATTTAGGAGAGAGCAAAGGGGAACCAGAAGCTGAGGCAATTTAGAGGAGGAAACAGGTGTGAAGAAGTTCCTAAGAAGGCTCTCTGTAGGATGTTTGTAAGGGCCTGGTCTTCTCTCCAAAACATCTGTGTAAGTGATCTGTGGTATGTGTTAGGGAAAAGGATTACAGGAAGTTTCGCACTAGAGAGACCTGAAGGGAATTTGACTTTGCGGCCAAGTTTTCAGAGTCGAAGAGGGCAAAGCTAATGTTTTCTACGGATGCAGATCATCCAGAAATGGAGAACAAGTTTTCCTGAAGAAACACAGAGAACAAACAGTTATGTAAAAATTAGCTCCCTGAGGGTGAATTTCTTAAAAATGATAAGGTTTAGAAAATCTGAGAGGAGAAAGGAACAAAACAAATTATCTTGGGCTTGGGGGTTGTGGATGGTGGAATTGGATGCTGTGTATCTAGTCAGTAATTGAACCGGAACCGTTTGACCAGTGAATCATTCTTTCCTTGGTCAAAGGTAAATTTGTCAGATAGACCCTCAAAGGGTTCAAGGATCCCAAGGGTCATAGCATACATGTGTCCACTCCTCCTTCTTTGTTTTGTAGAAAGAGACCAAGGGCAGGCTGCTCCAATATGGTTCACTTTGGCATGTAAATTATGCTGAGCAGAAAATAATAAAGGCCCAAAAGTCTCAGAAACTTTGACCTCCCCCTCACAACTCTGCCTAGAGGAATTTAGAGAGAAGACCCGCTCCAGAAGGAGAGCTGTCACCACAGAGAACTATATCATGATATGAACTAGGTATGGTAGACAAGGAGGAACCTAGCAAGGCCTGTTCTTTAAAAGTCCTCTCTATGTCCCTTTGTTTCTGAGTGGCCCCAGCAAATATTTGGTTTTCCAAACATTTACTCTTCTTGTGAATTGCATTGCTTACCTTTGTAGTCCCAGACCTCTACCCTCTTCTTTTTAGTTCAGGATGGCATATATGGCTAATTTTGCCTGACAGTCTTTGGAATCTCATGTCTATATTTCCCCATACATACAGAGCTAAATTTGATTGTCTTTTGTTAATCTGTCTTTCATGTCAATTTTTTTACATTTATTTATTTATTTTGAGAGACAGCAAGTGTGAGCAGGAGAAGAGCAGAGAATCCCAAGCAGGCTCCACACTATCCGTGCAGAGCCCAATATGGGGCTCAAACACATGAGCCATGAGATCATGACCTGAGCTGAAATCAAGAGTTGGATGCTTAACCAAGTCACCCAGGTGCCTCATGTCTTCTTGGTCCAGCTAACAGAACTTTGAAGGGTAGAGGAAAACTTTTTCCTCCCCAACAGTATCAAAACCCCTCTCCCACTGTTGTCTGCAGGGCTACATTTCCTTGTCTGTGGGGCAGGGTATGGTTGGGTCTAGAGGCTGGAATCAGAAGAGACATTCCTGACTCCTACACACCCATGTTTCTTCCCCTTATTTCAGTGTTGGAAATCTAGGAACCAAATTCAAAATGGCATTTCTGGACTTTCCTGAAACTCTCTGTGCTGTTCTAACAAACAATATCACTGTTATATAGGTGATATAAGGCTGACACATACTGCCCAGGGAAGAAGTACATTTAATGTTTTGATTTCTTCCTTTCTTTTAACAAAAACTTGTTGTTCCCATCCATTTACGCTAAGGCAGAAATAAAGTCCACTTGGGGAGGAGACCATTTTGTTTGACTGCACTTTAGCCTGGTGCCTGGTCAGGATGTCCCATTGAGTACAGCATAGCCATGGTGGAAATGCACAGTGTGTGTAGGCCTAGGCTTGCACAAACAAGGTGCTCCAGCCTCCACATTGGCTCTCATAAGATTTTCAACCATGGCCAGGTCTTCTTAGTGCAGAATGATTGCAAATTTGATAAAACTTCATTGGATCACATGGTTAGTAGAGCCCTAAGTTAAGAGGTGAGTCTGAATTGAAGAAATACTTTTTGCCTAATAGAGATTACATTTATTATTAAACAGATTGTGAAATCAGTACCCTTTGTGGGATCAGCCTCCTTTCTTCCAGATACCCAGGCTGGAAAAATTAGAGTGCTTGGGAAATTTCTCTCTTTCCTTTATGCCCTAGATAGAAGCAGTCACCAAATCCAATCTTAGAACCAATCTCTCCCAGTGATTCTTTCCTTTCCATGCCCTGCCATCTCCATGGTGCAGCTCATGGTCTACGAGGCAGCTGGGAGGAAGCCATAGGCTCTGAGAAAGACATTCTAGATGTGCATTTTGGCTCTGTCATGTGAGTTGGACAAGCTCAACTTTCTGTCTCTCAAGTCATTCTTATAAAATTGATTGATAATACTTCTTACTTTGGAGAGTTATTGCGAAGTTTAAATGAAATAATAACATTATAGAAGTGCAGGTGACTAAACAGTATAGTCCCAACTGTTCATTTAGACATGACAATTAGTAGAAAAGAAATTATAAGGTTATATACCAAAATGTTAACAATGTTTTTCTAGTGAGATGGTGGATTTAAGGGCTTGTTTTTTCAACTTGCATCTTTGGGCTTTTTTATACTTTTTAAATCTCCACAATTAAATCTCCACAGAGAACATGTACTACTTTTATAACTAAAAATCATAAATTTGAATTAAAATTCCACCAAACCTTTAAGAACTAGCTGAGTTGATACTTCCTTTATTAAAACTTTCCAGATCTTCCCATTGGGAGAGATCCTTCTCTGAGCAAGTTACTGAATCACTGAGACATAGCTTGCTCAGCCACAAAATAGGGACTAAAACCTTTAAATGAAAAATATACACTATTATGTATATAAAATATACATATATATTATACATAAATATATATTTTATATATTATATATAGATTATATATTACATAGATTTTCAATATATATTTTCTCTATATATATTTTTAAATGTCTGGGCTATAAGAAGTACTTAATAAATGCACTTTTCTTTTTCTGAAAACCAGAAACAAACAAGCAAACAAAAACAAAAAAAAAATAACTATATGAATGTGTTCCAGTAAAATGTAATTTACAAAAACAGTCAGTGGGCCAGATTTGGACTACAGGCCATAGTTTGCCAACTCCTGTCCTAAAGACTTGATAAGATTTGGGGTTCAATTTTTCAGTAAGACTTCTTCATATTAGTGTTGTGTGTTTCTAGAGGAGATATGTGATGTCCAGTTGTCTCTTTTTCTGACACTAGCAGTCACTGATGATCAATGCCTAGATCCAGTCTTTTTCTTTTTTTTAAGTTTATTTATTTTGAGAGAGAGACAGCACAAGTTGGGGAGGGGCAGAGAGAGAGAGGGAGACAGAGAATCCCAAGCAGGTTCCACACTGTCAGCACAGAGACCTGTGTGGGGTTTGAACCCCTGAAACCATGAGATCATTACCTGAGCTGGAACCAAGAGTCAATGCTTAACTGACTGAGTCACCCATTGCAAAATGGTGATATTCTAATTCTATCATTTTTCTTCCATTGTTCTAAAAAAAAAAAAGAAACTGAGCTACAGGACTACACTGAACACTGAAGTATAGTTAACACAGAAAAGGTGAAGTAAATCCTTGATTATTTCTCTTTATTTACTGATTTTAAAGTAATGAATTGGTTCCCTGGTATCCTCCAAGGTGGACCAAAGACCTGGTTGGCTATTTTTTGTGGTTTTTCTGTTTTTTGGGTTTTTAAACATTTGTTTCAATTCTTTGTAGTTATTATTCTTATCAGTGCTCAAAGCGGCCCAACTTTGGCCAGGGGGGCCTCTTCACATTCACTCCTAGGTTCTTTAGGCAAGATTGACAAGACCCCAGCAGTCTTTGCTAGTGTCCATGTTTTTCTAGAATGACATCTTTTCTAGTTCCTGCTTCAGACAAGAAATGTGTTTTTTCTCAAAGGAGCCTGATCTTTTAGTGGAAAATGAGTATTCATCATTACTAAATTTGTCATTATTTCTAACCCTTCTAGGGCAAAACTGGGAACATTTTTTAAGCAAATATACTTCATGAGTCATTCAGAGTTAGGATTATATGAGTTTTACTTAATATCTTTGATTTTATATTTGGATTATTTTCATCTGACACTGAAAATCTTGATTCTTTATGTATTGGCTTTCTCCTCTTGGATGTAAATATACTTGTTTCTTTTGTTTTCATTTTTTCAGAGATTGGATCTTTTTTAATTCTTCATGGTTTAACTTTATAAGTGTGTAAAACATTTACATGGCTTCAAAGACAAATTTACAAAAGTAATTACATTTGGGAAAGTCTTGAGTCTATCCTTTTTTAAAATTGAAATATAGTTTACATACAATGTCATATTAATTTCAGGTGTACAATATAGTAATTTGACAATTTTATACATTATTCTTGCTCACCATGGTACGTGCAGTTACCATCTGTTGCCATATAAAGTTACACAATATTTTGGGGTGCCTTGGTGGCTCAGCCGGGTAAAGTATCCACCTTCTGGTTTTGGTTCATGTCATGATCTCATGGTCCGTGGGATCAAACCCCACCTCAGGCTCTGCACTTGCAGTGTGGAGCCTGCTTGTGATTCTCTGTCTCCTTCCCTTTCTGCCCTTCACCCACTCACACAGCCTCTGTCTCTCTCAAAATAAATAGACTTAAAAACATTTTTTAAATTTTTTTTCAAAAAGAAGTTATTACAATATTATTGACTATATACCCTATTCTTCTGGATCACACATATCCTGAGCAAGTAAACGCCTTTTGGGATCCCAGTTTTATGGAGAGATGTTCTTATACCAGACTCTTCTTGAGTCAGTTTTTGTCCCCACACAATCAAAACTGACACTCAAAGTCACTCCATTTAACTAATGTGGTTTCAGTGCTCAATATACTTCTCTAGACTGAAGCTTACTCCCACAGTGGAATATTTTGCTCTCTTGGTAGCTTTTGATGCTTTTAATAAGATTTTTAAGAATATATCTTCCCACAAAGAAGAATATATATATACCCACAAAAAACAAGACTGAAAATCAGACATTTTGTTGAACAAAAGAAACCAGACATCAAAAAGTACTGCACTAGTTATCTATTTTGTAGGAAAATTAAGCCAAAACTTAGGGCCTTACAACATTACTTATTATCTCACGATTTCTGTGGGTTAGGAATCCAAGCATGGGTTGGCTGGGTGTCTCTGGCTCAAGGTCTTTCACAGGCTGCAATCAAAGTACAGCCATGACTGCAGTCATATCAAGGCTCAGCTCAGAAAAAATGCATTCCAAGTTCACTCATTTTTGTTGCCTGGATTAAGTACACACACACGCACACACACACACACACACACACACACACACACACACACACACAGCTGTTCCTTGGCAGCTGGGCCTCTCCATAAAGCAGCTTACAAAATGGCAGTTTGCTTCACCAGGTCAGGCAAGTGAGTAGAGTCAGAGAGGGAAAGATAGAAGCCACACTCTTTTATGATCTAGTCTTGAAAGGAACATCACATCACTTTTGCTGTATTCTGTGCATGAGAAGCAAGCCCACATTCCAGCCACATTCAAAGGGAGATTATGCAAAGATGTAAATATAATGAGGTAGGGATCATTGAAATCTACTTTGGAAGCTATCTACCACATGTACATACTATAATTATGCCATTTAGAAGAAGTTCAAGAACAGACAAATCTAATCTTCAGGAAATTATTTAGAACACTGCTTTCTTAGTAGAAGTGCAGGATTGACTGGTTAGGGTCATAAGGAACTTTTCTAGGTTGATGAAGATGTTCTATATTTTGTTAAGTGTATGTGTTTCATGGAGTATGCTATTATTAAAACTCATTGTACTGTACACTTAAGGACTGTGTAATTACTGCATGTAAATTATACTTCAATTTTTTTTTTTAATTTTTTTTTTCAACGTTTATTTATTTTTGGGACAGAGAGAGACAGAGCATGAACCGGGGAGGGGCAGAGAGAGAGGGAGACACAGAATCGGAAACAGGCTCCAGGCTCTGAGCCATCAGCCCAGAGCCCGACGTGGGACTCGAACTCACGGACCGCGAGATCGTGACCTGGCTGAAGTCGGACGCTTAACCGACTGCGCCACCCAGGCGCCCCTATACTTCAATTTTAAACAAATGTTATCCTACAATTAATGGGCAGAGGAAAGATGGGGGTGGATAACTTAGCCTTTCATATTACCAGATATGGAAGCCGCAGCTCACTTCTGTACTTGATTTTGAACCAAAGTTCTCACCTTTACTTCACAATATTAAAAAATATATTCCAAGGCACCTGGATGGCTCAGTCAGTTAAGTGTCCAACTTCGGCTCAGGTCATGATCTAGTTGTTTGTGAGTTTGAGCCCGTGTTGGGCTCTGTGCATCCCACGATTTATTTATTTTATAGCTGGAACTTTGCACCTTTTGACCTCCTTCACCCACCGCCACTCCACCCCTCTAGCAACCACCAATCTGTTCTCTATAAAGAAATTATTTTTTAATATTTATTTATTTATTTTTGAGAGAGAGAGAGAGAGAGAGAGAGAGAGAGAGAGGCGGAGGGGCAGAGAGAGAGGGAGACAGAGAATCTGAAGGAGGTTCTGCACTATCAGCACAGAGCCCAATGCTGGACTTGAAATTTACAAACTCCACAAACCTCACAAACAGTGAAATCATGACCTGAGCCAAAGTCAGATGCTTAACTGACTGAGCCACACAGGTGCACCTATAAATAAATTATTTTTTAATGTTTATTTATTTATTTTTAGAGAGAGAGAGAGCGAGAGAGCACATGCACAAGCTGGGGAAGGGAAGAGAGAGGGAGAGAGAGAATCCCAAGCAGGCTCCACGCACAGCACAGAGCCCAGTGTGGGGCCCAGGTCCCACGACTGCAAGATCTTGCATGACCTGAGCTAAAATCATGAGTCTGACAGCCAACTGAGCCAATAAATACATTGTTTTTAAAGCACAATAATTAGTAACAAAAAATTTTCCCTGCCATACATATCTAGCAACTCTGCCTGGGTTAGACACAGATAGTTTGAAAATGGGCCTCTGGAACTAGGATCAAAAACTCAAATGCCTAAGGCATGGCCCAGATAGGAGCCCAAAGGAGGCTCCAGGTTCAGGACATAATGTCGAAGCCAAAAGTCAAAGAACACCTTGAGGTAAAAGACATAAACAGAAAATTAAATACAGAGGAAATACAATGAGTGTGCAATTGTGTGGGGTAATATTTAACCTCCTACATCATTAGAAATGCAAATTAAGTGAATAAAATACTACATTTATGTAAATTATTAAGTAGAACTTGAAGCTGTGGCTCAGAACTCATGAGGATGCAGTAAAACTGAACTTTTCCCTCATGTCCTAGTGGTGGTAGATTAACTGGCAAATGTTTTTGACATGCACTATAAACAAAGCAGGTCTGGGGCACCTGGGTGGCTATAGGTTAAGCGTCTGACTTCAGCTCAGGTTGTGATCTTGCGGTTCCTGGGTTTGAGCCCTGCGGTGGGTTCTGTGCTTCAGATTCAGCATCTACCTCTCTCTCTGCCCCTCCCCTGCTTGCACTCTGTCTCTCTCTCTCTCAAAAATAAATAAACATTAAAAATATATTTGTTTAAAATAAACAAAGCAGATTAGTGGTTGTCTAGGGCTAGGGCTATGATTAGAAATTGACTGGAAATGGGATGAAGGCTCTTTCTGGGGTGATGATGGATACATTCTCAAATTATTTGGTGATGGGTGCACAACTCTATATATTTACCAACAAATCAGTAAACACTTGCAATTGGTAAATTTTATGGTATTTAAATAATACCTCAATAAATCTGTGTTTTAACATTGACAGAGCTAGGATGTAAACCCAGGCCATCTGATTCCAGAAGCCACCCTCACACAACTAGTGCCTTCCTATACAACCATAACAAGAGAATAATATCGCAGTTGGAAAATGCAAGTCATCTAGATGTCAGCAATTTCCTCAATTGGTTTCCTAAATAAAACGCACAGTACTGGACCATTCCATTCAAAATTACATACATGGTAACACTATCCACTCCCTGCTCTTCAAGCCAATACCATGCCAATACCTCAAGTCTGAGACAGGAATGCATGAACAACTCAGTCTAGAAGACTTGCCCAAAAGGGAAGTCCCCAATTCCCTGGGGAGTTCTGAAAAAAGAAATTACCACCCTCAAGCAATTTTCAGTATCCCTAAAAAGCCAATTGCACAATAACATCCCATCACAAAGCTGTAAGGGCTAAGAGAGAGCATAGAGTCTACCAAATGTGGAACTTCCATTATTCTCTCCATGGAGTCAGGACACATGACTTTCCTAGCATCAGTGTGTGATAATATGCATGGAGTATTGCCAAACCAAACCTCAATGTTCAGAGTTTTACTGGGGCTTCATTACATAGACATGATTGATTGCCCATATGGCTGATGTCAGTCTCCAGCCTCCCAGGCCTCACCCAGGGTCCCCACCCTAAACCACATTGTTGGTCTTCCTGGTGTGGCCAGCCCCCATCCTAAATCATACTGTCAGTCTATCCAGTATGACCCAGAGACACGAGGCAAACAATAACATTTCTATCAGGCATAATATTCCAAGGGCATAGAATTACCTAGAATCCAAGGGCAAAGGCCAGACATCTTTTTGTGTAAGGTCAAATTCTTTACTGCACAGACTGCCTCTTCTGGGCACACTGTCTGAGCCACTACTCTGAATGCTGGGCAAGGTGGTAGCCTCTGGTCTTGTCTGCTTGCCTCTCCCTACATCAAACCTCTGCCCTATGATCAAGTTGGGGCAGGGTGATTGGGAACCCAATATTCTTGGCTTCCACACCTGGGTCGATCCTCCATCCTATGGGTGAGGGGTAGTAAAGGAAGGCCCTTTCCATCTGCTGAACTCACCAGGAATTGCACCTCTTCTACTTGGAGAAGAGGAGAAACAATGGCGGCCTCCCCTCCTTGTCAGATATAGTAACACTTGATTGGGAGCAGAGAAGAGAGGGAGCCCCATCTTCTTAGCCACACCTACCTGGGATGGAGCTTCCATCAAGCTGAGCTGAGGAAAGGGAAAGGGAGAAAGTGTCAAGGCTCAAATGCCACATTCTCAGTGTTCTTGCCAAGTTTATTAGGCTTTCTTGAATCAATGTTTCCTCATTTGCTACATACCCTTAGGATAGTTTCCAGAGACCTTAAATGGTTGTTTTTTACAGTTTTCTCTAGTTTTGTGTGTTTCACTGAAGAGTGGGTCCACAAAGCTCCTCACACTGGTGCTCCACCTTTGCATAGAACTTCAACATTATACTCCAGGTAAGCAGTCACAGGATTTGAAGAACAAGGTTCTGTACTGTGACACAATTGAGGATCCGCATTTCTGTTCTGATGTTCGAATGAGGAGGATATGGCAGTGAAGCCTAGCTGCCCTATTCCCATTGTCGGTCCCTCTCTGCTTCTCTCTCCTGCTCTCACGCTGGCCCTCCAGTTGCAGACAACTGACCACCACTGGCTGAAGGATGACCCCCTCCCACCAGCTGGCAGATACCAGGTACCTCTCCTAGGTACCTCAACACCCATTTGGACAACAAACCTCCACTGGTAGAAAGGCCAACAATGTAACAATTTCCTGAGAAAACATGATCTGGAAATTTCTCTTTCCCTCTTTGGCAGGGAATCCTTCCTTTTTCTCAGTGCCATGGACCACAGCAGTAGCTTAGGGATGGTTACAGTCTCCTCCCCTAAATAATGGCTTTAAATGCCTAGAATAAAATACATAAAATTATAAAGGAAACCAATTTCCAAAAAAAAGTTACATTTTCTAAATATGATGTACTAAAAATATGCTTCTTTATGAACGTATTAAACATCAAGAATGAGTGGAAGGTCTGATAACTTAGAATCCTCAGCAGGGCATAAATGATTTTTCTGCAGAAACTGTAAGGTGATCTGAAAATATCTCCACTTCCACTGGTAACAAAATCAGAAATACAGCTAATACTACATTGTTTTGTCTACATTTTCAAATGAAAAATGCTAAATTTTGGTTAGGGAGCATCAGGATGTATTCTTTCCCTATCCACATTCACCAGCCCCCTAAATCCTGTGAATCCCTGTCTGAGAACCACCAGTACTAAAAGTATGGCCTGGACCAATAGCCTGGGATGGTGCTTCTCAAATCACCTGGGTCAAAATGCAGATTGTTTGTGTGCACCCCGACATTCCGAATTTCTGACAAGTCCCCAGGTAACGCTGATGTTCTGGTCCAGGCTGTGGAGAAAAGGCTCGGAGGCTTATCACAGGGGGAGTAGAGGTTAAGAGTCAGAAGGCACACAGACAGTATTTCCTGACCCTGACCATCTGCAAGGATGCCTTGGGGTTTCCTGGCTTCATCCCAAGGAGCATGCTTTCTTTTTTCCATGTATTTCAGTATCTTTCCATGTATTTCAGTATCTTTCCATGTATTTCAGTATCTTTCAGCAGAGATTCTGAACTGCTGGGCACTCTCAGCTTCATGAAAGGTGCCACGGAGCAGCAAGTACCGGTCACCTAGGCTGTTAACCCTCACCAAGTCCAAGCACCCAAAATGGATGCACGAGCACACACATCCATTCACAGAAAGCAACAATGATTCACAAGGCCAAGTCACCAAGACTTTCAAGTTGAAGTGGTCTTCCACCTTCGTCCTCATCTGATAAATTCCTAGCCATCCTCCCAATACACCTTCTCTGTAGAGCAACACTCTCTCCAGAGTTCTTCCCCACCACAAATAGAAATAAGAACGGTAACAATAATAATCACAACAGTAACACATTTTATTGGTCACTAGGGGCCAAGTAATGCCAAAACATCCTACAGGTGTTATCTCATTGAATTCTAGAATAACCCTTAGAGGAAGTGCTGTCTTCATCTGGTGGATCGGAATGGCTGTGGGTTAAGGGGAAACAAAGGCCTGTGGCCTCTAGCTCGGTGCCTTGCATACCTGCTCTGTGCTGGCACTTACTGCACCCAGCTGGTCACCACCCATGCACTTCTGTCCTGCATAAGCTTTTGCACACTGGCAAACTGAGAAGTTATCTTCTGGAACACAGGACAGATTATATTAATGCTTACAGCCACATCACGTCTGGGTGTGAGAGGATGACACATATCAGATAGACCAGGGTGCTCAGACATTTGTGAGGATCTGCTCAGAAGCAACTCAGCAACTTAAGACACAAGCCCACAAGGAGATACGTTTCCAGCAAGCACAGGAGTGCTGTTTCAGTGTGTTGCACCACGGAGCCTGCTTGGGATTCTCTTTCTCTCTCTGCCCCTCCCCAACTGCTCTCACATGCTCTTTCAAAAATAAATAAATAAACTTAAAAAAAAAAAAGACTATGTAAACTTTTCTCAGAACAAAGAGCCACTAGAGTTAAATGAGCAGTGATGAGAAAAGATCATGTAAGTTGGAACCAGAACCAAATACAAAGACAAGAGAATTTATGTCTTCTGAGAAAGTTTCACAGAATCCTTCAAAAGACTATGAAAAAAAAAACCTGTCACTGAGGAATACCCAAAATAGACTCCGAACAAAGCACAACCTGAATTGAGCATGTGGGGAGATGGCAAAGGGGAAGATGAATTATCCCCAGAAGAAATACAAATGTTTGAACAAGAAAATCAATGCCTCCTTGGTGAAGAGAACAGCCTGTTTGATGAACTGGGGTAAATCAAAGGAATAATGGTTGAAATTTCGAGTCTCTAAGAGATAGTCACAGACAAGGGTTTACAACAAGAAGCCGAAACTGAAGGCATTCACCAATGGGTTACAGAAGTAACTGAGGATATCAAGGAAAGCGATGAAGAGCAGCCCTTAAGAAAAATGCTGGCTTCGAGTGTGGGTGCTCTTCTTCTGGTGATGTGCTCCTTCTCCTTGCTCTAACTTGATATGCACCCACCATAGTCTAGGCAACTGCTATGGTGGGTGTTGCCCCATTACTCCTGGCACACGGTATGCTGTCCTGGGTCTCCAACATCAGAGTGTGGCTTGTGACCAGATGTTATCCCAGAGCCACTGGGGGGAGGGAGGCTGAGATAAACATGTACTCTCAAAGAAGGTACACCAAAACCTGTGGTTTTAAGCTTATTTTGTAGCTGAAAAACAATGAACACAAATTGAAAAGAAAAGAGAAAATTAAGTGCAAATGATTGTGAAAAAAAAAGTAACTAAAGACTATGAAATTATGGACATTTGTACCTTCACTATTTTCCTGAGCGCACATAAAAATATATAGAGAACACTTCTCTAAACTAGGTTCTATTCTCTAAGAAAACTCAGCTGTCCAAAACTCTAGTGCCTCTGTATTTGAGATACATTTAATATGCAGGAAAAATATTAAAAGAGCAGGAAAAAGTCTAAGTTAACAAATGGTGTCACTGTTATTTGCAGTACAACAGCTAGGAGTAAGCAAAATATCAAAGATATTACGTTTATTTTCTTTGTCCCACCCAGAGTGGCTTTTACAACTTCTTTAGTAAGAAAAGAGAAGTCTGAAGATCTGGGGCATTAGGCTGCATTTCCCCTTTAACCTCCTTGAGGCTAATGAATCCCTTTTGCACCACCTCTCTGCCACCCAGCTTCCTCAGCTAATCTTAATTCCAAAGCTAGACCGAGCTCCCACCAACCCCACAGCTGGAGAATCTGGGTCTTTAAAGGTACTGTGGAAATTGCTAATTTCAACCCAGCTACGAGGGCTGCTGAGCTGCTCTTAGGGTGCCCTCTGCTGGCCATGCATGGAAGCAGAAGACGCCTCCATAGGAAGGTAAAAAAGGGGTCATATAAAAAAAGGCCAAGAAAAGTACTCAGGGTGATTACAGAAGAAAAAAAAAAAAATTAAATAAGAACACCCAGGAGGCATCCCAACTATGAAAACAAAGGATTAATCATTTTGAGAGTAGAAAAACACAAAATCATCTTCCTTTAAGAATTCTGAGAGTGGAAATCAAAAAAAAACATTTTGGAAGAAAGCAAAAACTTGCTGCTTTTGGTTTTGTCACTGAAAACATGAGTTGATGTTTACAGTTGATGTTTTCAAATCTTAGCATTTTTGGCCTCTGGGTTTCAGAACTGGTGTTCACGACACAAGAAAGTGTTACAACAGCTTGGGAGCCCCAAAGGTCAGACTCTAGGAGCCTTTTAAAAGGAAAAGGGAAACAATAAAGGACTCTTGCAACTCAACAACAACAAAACAAACAACCCAACTCAAAAATGGGCAAAGGGTTTAAATAGATTTTTTTTTAGAGAGAGAGAGAGTGCCAGTGGGAAAGGGGAAGTGGGAGAGAGAATTCCAAGCAGAGTCTGATGCAGGGCTCAATCCCAAAACCCTGGGATCATGACCTGAGCCAAAGTCAAGAGTTGGAAACTCATCTGACTGAGCCACCCAGGTGCCTCAAATAGACATTTCTCCAAAGATACAAATGGCCAACCAACAGCAACAGAAAAAAACGTTCAATATCACTAAAAATTAGAGAAATACAAATCAAAACTCTTAGGTAGGAGATAACTACCTCACACCCATCAGAATGGCTACCACAAAATAAATAAAGAATAGCAACTGTTCGACAAGACATGGAGAAATTGGAACTTTTGTGTGAATGTAGAATGTTGCAGCAGCTGTAGGAAACAGTAAGGGCACCTAAGCCATGGGGTTTGGAGAGCTCCAGGTTGGTAAACACATCAATGTGTGGGAGGGTGGTGCACCCAGAGAGGGCATGGATGCACCAAGCCCCTTCCCACACACCTTTTCCTACGTATCTCTTCTTTCTGGCTATTCCAGGGCTGTATCCTTTATAATAAACCCTTAAGAGAGAGTAAGGCACTTCCTCTGGGTTCTGTGAGCCATTCTAGCAAACTGTGAAACCCAAGGAAGGGGGTATGGAAACTCCTGATTCATGGCCAGTTGGTCAGAAGCACAACCTGGGACTTGGGATCAGCATCTGAAGTGGGTGGGGGCAACCTTGTGGGACTGAGCCCTTAACCTGCGGGATCTGCGCTAGCTCCAGGTAGTTAATGTCAGAATCGAATTGTAGGACACCTAGTTGGTGTCCAGAGAATGGGAGAATTCCTTAATATGAGGTCAACACCCCACACATTTGATGTCAGGAGTGTTATGTGTACAAAGGAAAGAAATTTTAATATCCAAAAGAATGGAAATCAGAGTCTCAAAGATACATCTGTACTCCCATGTTCATAGCAGAATGATTCATAAATAGCCAAATGTCCATTGACAGACAAATGGATAAGCAAAATGTGGTATACCCATCCATATGAAGGAATATAATTCAGCCTTAGAAAGGAATTCTAACACATGCTACAACATGGATGAACTTTGGGGACATTAGTTAGCCTAACTAAGGTAAGCCAGGCACAGAAAGACAAGTACTGTGCAATTCCACTTATATATTTAGAGTAGTCATATTCAAGAGACAGAAAGAATGGTGGTTGCCAGGGGCTATGGGGACCTATTGTTTCATGGGTACAGAGTTTCAGTTTTGCAAGATGAAAATGTTCTAGAGATTGGTTACACAACATGATAAAGATACTTAACACTACTAAATGTATACATTTAGAAATACTTAAGATAACAAATTTTATGTTGTGCGTTTTACAATTAAAACTAAATTTTAAAAATTTTTTTTATGTTTATTCATTTTCTTTGAGAGAGAGAGACAGAGAGTGAGTGGAGGAGGGGCAGAGAGGGAGACACAGAATCCGAAGCAGACTCCAGGCTCTGAGCTGTCTCAACACAGGGCCCGATGCAGGGTTCAAACCCAGGAACTGCTAGATCATGACCTAGGCTGAAGTCAGATGTTTAACCGACTAAGCCACCCAGGTGCCCCATCCCAGCTCATTTTTTGATGGAGATAAAAATAACACTCATCCATTCAGGGCTCCTTCCCACACACCACACATCTGGGAGGTTAGACGAGCCTGTGAAGAAATGTACCTTTGGTTAAAGTCCAAGTGATCTGAATGTCAAAGCCCCCTGAACTTAGAGAGATGGGAGAGAAATAAGAGCTACTTAAATGTTAACAGGACACATGGAGTTTTATTTTATTTTTTTTCCTGTTGAGTTATTTTACAAGTTTTTTCCAGCATGAGCCTTAAAAGGAAGATCACCCTTGAAGGCACAGTGAATAATTGACTATCTTTATGCCTATCTCCAATAATGGAACAGTATGAGACATGAGTATAAATTATTTTTTATTTTACTTTGATAACTGGGAAAAGATACCAACATATAAAATGAAATCAGAGCTAACAAATAACTTGGAGCTAACTGGCTAACTTTATTAAAATAAAGAAAAGTCTGCTTAAACTGAAAAAAAACGCTCTCACTGGCACTTTGCTTTGGCTGGGACCTTTAAAATTAAGGCCAACGTGCTGATAATAATCACACCATCGACCTTTCCCCTCCTCTTAGCACACAAGGTACTGGCAAACAGCAGCACAGATATTTGAATGGGTCACCAACCGTTCAGTGCTCTGCCTGTGCAAGACCTTTGGAAATAATACCTTTAACCAATGGTTTACTGTGAAAGATTCACTTTCAGATGGTAAAGCTCTGCCCAAATAATTTCTCAGGGCTGATGAGGGCTTGCCGTGCAGCAGCACATGAGGTAGATTCTCTCTGCATTTTGCAGACGTTCCTGTGGTGCTTTAAGCAGGGGGGTAAATGTTGCCCATGACCAGAACATCGGGATCCACATTCCTACATGTGGGAATGCCGCTGCATGTTCCCAGTTTGCAAGCCAGGCGGCGATTCTGCCCCAGATCCTAACTCTTTAAATCCAGAGGGATGCTTTCTTCGTCCACAGATTGTTTAGGGTTTAACTGGCTGCTCAGAGTTAAAAACGAGTATCTCAAGCCCCCTGCCATGCTGAAAGGAGAAAAAAAAAAGTGAGAATAAATAAATCTCATAGGTGGTACCACCAGCAATTCTTGACATCTTTATAAGTATAGCCCGCTTAATTTGAAGGGAATTTTTCTCCTCAAGTTTGTGGATTACTTGATGAGAATCACTCCTCTAGAAATCTTTTGGGGAAGAAAAAAAGTAGATCAAATCTAATACAAAACTTTGGAGAGAAACAAATACTTTATTATTGAATAAACTATGCTATTATCTTAAAACAGCACTCCATGTGTAGGACCCCAAAATGCCTTTCAAAAGTATCTCAGCCACTCCTCCCAATATCCTTAGCGGATGGTGCTCTGACAGAGCAGGACATCAGTGAGGCCCACTTCACAAGAGGAAGAAACATAATTTAGAAGACTTTTTTTGTGAGAAAGACACATGAATTAAGTTTGGATCTCAGCCCCTTGAATTTTCATTACACATGTCCCCATGATCCACGTGAAGGAGCATGTCATTAAAACAGATGAACTGAGTGATTTAAGTAAAATTATCTTAGAAACTGAAATGTCAAAACATCTTGCATTCTTTCACTTATAAATCAGACTTTTTAAAACTCATATTTTACTAAAATGAGTTCATTTAGAAATCCCACTTACCAAATATTTAGCCCTACAAAGTTTAACACAGAGAAAATGTAGTCTCCACCAACTAACATCCCAATGTAGGCAATGGATACATTCTGCAGAAAGAGAGAGAGGATTAGTCATTTTATTTTACTTTATTAAAGTTTATTTATTTATTTACTTACTTACTTTCTTACTTAGAGGGAGAGAGAGAGAGAGAGAATGTGAGCAGGGGAGGGGCAGAGAGAGGGAGGGAGAGAATCCCAAGCAGGCTCCATGCTGTCAGCACAGAGCCCAACTTGGGGCTTGATCTCATGAACCACAAGATCATGACCTAAGCCAAAAATCAAGAGTTGGACACTTAACTAACCGAGGCACTCAGGTGCCTCAGATCAGTAATTTTAAAAGTGAAGAATTTAAGGGGGAAATACATGTATATGGTAAAATCTGAAATTAAATATTTTAGCTTTGCTCAGAGACTTTAACTTTGCTCAGAGACTTGTAAGTGCATAGGTGTTCACAGAGTACTGAATGAATAAGTAAAAAACCATTACACATGGCTTTATAAAGAAATAAGGTAAACCATGGCATAATTACAGAACACTGCATCACACACAAAAAAAGATGTGTAAGAGTTGAGTTGTCATCAGCTTTTCAGATCCCATCTCTTTACCATCATTGGGTAGTGAATTTTAATCATACTGACCCTGAACTCACACAGATCAGACATCCAGCAAATTCCAAGTAGTGCCCTGCCCTGGGTATTCTAGGAGGGTCTGGGCAGCCAACAGACAAGTCAACTGTTAAAGCAGGCAGTCTTTCTCACTCACTTTATTCATGTGAATAGAGAAACAAAGCAACTGTATGTGAGAACACAGAAAACCCATCCTCTTCTTCAGGACTGTGTGGATTCAAACGCACACACATAAAACACACCTACGCACAATCCATGAGTTTAGAACCTTATAAGTGAGCATATACCTAGATTGAAAAACAGTTCTTCACGGGGCTTCCCTTTCTTACACATTTTTTAATGCTTATTTATTTGCTTAATTTTTGTTTGAGAGACAGAGAGAGACAGAGCATGAGAAGAGGAGGGGCAGAGAGAAAGGGAGACACAGAGTCTGAAGCAGGCTCCAAGCTGTCACCACAGAGCCCAACGTGGGACTCGAACTCACAAACCACGAGATCATGACCTGAGCCAAAGTCAGTCGCTTAACTGACTGAGCCACCCAGGCGCCTCACCTGGGCTTCTCTTTCCTAGTCAGCAGGCTCTCCCAGAAAACCAAACCGTACTAACAAGGTACCAAACAAGGTATCTTGCTGAGCGCAGAAATTTGGAATTTTTCTCAGTTTTACGTCATTTTCCCAGACCATCCCCTTTCACCACCCCTAACCTTAAAGTGATCATTTGTCTCTCCTTTTTAAATTAACAAGCCCTCCCTCTGTTTTACAGATTGGGGGATGAGAAGACCTAAGAAAGGATCACCCAGGTGCAGCTGAAAATGCCACAAGCCTCCATGCTCACTATCCCACCCGTAACAACAATAAAATCAAACTCTGCTTCTATCATGAAGACTGGATTCATGGCTGATTTCCCAATTCCCAAGGCATCACCCCCTTACCTTGATGGCTCCAACCACTGCCGTCGTGAGGGCTGAATTGTAATAGCTGCACAAAACTGTGGAGTACATCAACAGAAACCTGGGGCAAGGAAGGAAACGCTTGGATGTGTGCCTTACTGTGCTGGGTATAATAACAGATTAAGAAGAGTCCCCATGTGACCCACCCACAAATGCTTTAAACAAATAAAAAATAAAAACGTACGATAAAGATTTTATAACCTACATCTAAAAACATCCCCTTTGTAACTCCAAATTGTTACAGGAAAATCGTCCAGTGGTGAATCAGCCAAACTTTTACCCTTAGGTATGCTTTTCATTCTATCTGTGCACTTCCCATTATATTTCCACGTAAAGGGGGGTAAGGACTGGGAAAGTTTTTGTAATGGTCTGAAATCTTTTGTTTAACAACTATGTCACAACAGTGCTCTCTAACCTTCTGTGCATCGGAATCAGCTGGCACACTTTTAACACACAATGATGCCTGACAGAAGTTCTCCTTCCGTTGATTTGAGGTGGGGCAAGGTGGGGCTGCATGCAATATCAAAGCTCCATAGATAATTCTAATGTGCAGCAGCTGAGAACCACTGGTGTTAGAAGGGAAAATCAGGGAAGGGTCACCGGCTTTGGATGAAAAAGAATGAAATGAATGGATCCCACAGCAATGAGACAACAAAAAGAAACAAAAGACATCCAAATTGGTAAGGAAGAAGTAAAATTTTCACTATTTGCAGATGACATGATAATCTATAAATCAAACCCAAAGACTCCACCAAAAAACTGCTAGGACTGATCAACAAATTTAGTAGTATACAGGATACAAAATCAATGTATAGAAATCTGTTGCTATTCTATACACTAATGAAGCAGCAGAAAGAGAAATTACAACAACAATCCCATTTACAATCGCACCAAAAATAATAACATACCTAGGAATAAACTTAACCGAAGAGTGAAAGACCTGTCCTCTGAAAACTATAAAACACTGATGAAAGAAACTGAAGATGACACAAAGAAATGGAAAGATATTCCATGCTCCTGGATTGGAAGAACAAATATTGTTAAGATGTCTATACTACCCAAAGCAATCTACAGATTTAATGCAATCCCTATAAAAACACCAACAGCATTTTTCACAGAACTAGAACAAACAATCCTAAGATTTGTATAGAACCAGAAGAGACCCTGACTAGCCAAAGTAATCCTGAAAAAGAAAACCAAAGCTGGAGGTATCATAATTCCAGATTTTAAGTTATATTACAAAGATGTAGTCATCAAAACAGTATGGTACTGGCACAAAAATAGACACATAGATCAACAGTACAGAAAGAAAACCCAGAAATAAACCCACAATTACATGGTCAAGTAATATTCCACAAAGGAGGCAAGAATATACAATGGGAAAGACAGTCTCTTCAACTAATGAAAACTGGACAACAATGTACAAAAGAATGAAACTGAACCACTTTCTTTCACTGTACACAAAAATAAACTCAAGATGGATTAAGGACCTAAATGTGAGACCTCAAACCATAAAAATCCTAGGAGAGAGCACAGGCAGTAATTTCCTTGACACTGGTCATAGCAACATCTTTCTAATTAGGTCTCCTGAGACAAAGGAAATAAAAGCAAAAGTAAACTACTGGGATTACATCAAAATCAAAAGCTGCATGGCAAAAGACACAATCAATAAAACTAAAAGGCAATGTACTGAATGGGAGAAGATATTTTCAAATGATAGATCTGATAAAGAGTTGGTATCCAAAATCTATAGAGAATTTATTAAACTCAACACCCCCAAAATAAGTAATCCAGTAAAAAATGGGCAGAACACATAAACAAATATTTCTCCAAAGAAGACATCGAGATGGGCAACAGACAAATTAAAAGATGCTCAACATCATTGATCATCAGGGAAATGCAAATCAAAACCACAATGAGGTATCATCTCACACCTGTCAGAATGCCTAAAATCCAAAACACAGGAAACAACAAGTGTTGGTAAGGATGTGGAGAAAAGGGAATACTTGTGCACTGTTGGTGGGAATGTAGGCTGGTGTGGCCACTGTGGAAAATGTGGAGGTTCTTCATAAAGTAAAAACAGAACCACCCTATGATCTAGTAATCACACTACTATGTATTTACCCCCAAAATACAAAAGCACTAATTCAAAGGGATACATGCACCCTTATGTTTATTGCAGCATTATTTACAATAGCCGAATTATGGAAGCAGACCAAGTGTCCATCAAGAGATGAATGGATAATGGCAGTTGTAGAACAGGAGGGATGTCTAGCATATCAGGTATGATTGGTGAAAGGGAAATAGCATTGATTCTGATCATTCTTGGTCAGCTTCTTTCTTTTCTTTCTCTTTCCTTCCTTCCTTTCCTCCCTTTGTTTTTTCCCTTCTTTTCCTGCCTCCCTCCCTTCCTTCTTCCCTCCCTCCCTCCCTTTCTTTCTTTCTTTCTTTCTTTCTTTCTTTCTTTCTTTCTTTCTTTCTACAAAAATTAGGGGCGCCTATGTGGCTCAGTCAATTAAGCTTCCGACTCTTGATCTCAGTGTTGCAAATTCAAACCCTGCACTGGGCTCCACACTGGGTGTGAAGCCTACTTTAAAAAAATTAAATTTAGGGGCATCTGGGTGGCTCAGTCGGTTAAGTGTCTGACTTTGGCTCACAGTTCGTGGGTTTGAGCCCACGCTGGGGTCTGTGCTAACAGCTCAGAGCTTGAAGCCTGCTTCAGATTCTCTGTCTCCCTCTCTCTCTGCCCCTCCCCTGCTTGCTCTCTGTGTGTCTCTCCCTCAAAAATAAAAAACATTTAAAAAAATTTTTTTAATTAAAAATAAAAAAAATTACATTTAACAGTTTTGCATTACAGGCTCATGATTCATGCTTGCTCTAACGTGAAGGTTAAGGTTGTTGTAGAACTTCAAGCTCAGGGGTGCCTGAGTGGCCCAGTTGGTTAGGCGTCCGACTTTGGTTCAGGTCATGATCTCACAGTTCATGAGTTCAAGCCCCACGTTGGGCTCTGTGCTGACAGCTCAGAGTCTGGAGCCTGCTTTGGATTCTGTGTCTCCCTCTCTATCTGCCCCTTCCCTGCTCACACTCTGTCTCTTTCTCTCAAAAATGAATAAACATTAAAAAAAAAAGAACTTCAAGCTCAGTAATTTTGAACACTGAAATGTTCATCTGGGATGTAATAGCAATATTCAGTACTGACCATCACTGTTAAAACAATTTTTAGTTTTCCTCAAGTTAGTTATATTGTAGGAGTGTGCCTAAGCAGCAAGTGTGTGTAGGTTAAAAGTTACACTTATGTTAAATGATGGGTTTTTTTTCTTTCTACACCTTTATTTACTTTTCAGTTAGTTTAAATCCTTGAGGGATACAGCATTACATGGATTCTGTGGCCAATGGCTTTAGCAGAAAGGTTGCTTTGGAATTTGGCACGAACCATGCCACTGTTTCCATGAGCACAAGTTACCTTTCCCCAGATTACTCTGGTTTTATTTGGTTTGCCTTCAGGAGTCACTGTGTTGTTCTTTGCTTTGTACACATAAGCATATCTCTTGCCTAAAGAGAATTCAGTTTCATCTCAAGCATAAAGACCTTCAATTTGAAGAAGAGCTGTGTGCTCCCTTTGGTTCCGGAGACCCTGCTTACAGCCAGCAAAAATGGCTTTGGACCACAGCCTTCCAGATATATTTGTCATTTCAGGAGTCCTGTTCCCAGCAGGCCTCCACAGGTTCCAAGATGGCAGAAAGAGCTAAATGTTGCTCTTATAGCACAATACTCCGAAAGCTTTGGATACATGTTGAGAAATACACTTTTCTGCCAAACTGAAATGTAGGAGCTGTGTCTATGATTCAGAGTGAAAACACCTGGCATGTTTGTTAATTCTAACTGTTTGGTTTAATATCCTATAAGGCATGTAAGTGTACACTTGTATTTTTTTTTAAATCTGGGACAATTTTGAAATTTAATACCAATACTTTAGGAGTTTGGTCATGTTATTTGTATGAGATGCTGAGGCTTTGATTTAAAACTTTCCTTGTATTGTGATTTCCATTAGATGTACTGTGCTAAGTGAAATTTATTAAATAAATCTTTCTTTTAAAAACTGGGAAAAAAGAGATGAATGGATAAAGAAGATGTGCTATATACACACATAAATGGAATATTATTCCCCCATAAAAAACAAAAATAATGAAATCTTACCATTTGCAATGACATAGATGGAGCTAGAGAGTATTATGCTAAGAGAAATAAGTCAGTCACAGAAAAATAAATACCATATGATTTCACTCGTATGTGGAATTTAAAGAACAAAACAAGTGAGCACAGGAAAAAGAGAGAGAGACCAAGAAACAGACACTTAACTACAGAGACCAAACTGATGGTTGCCACAGGGAAGGTGGGTGGGGGAATGTGTGAAATAGGTGATGGGGACTAAAGAGTGCATGAGAAAAAGAGAGAGAGAGAGAGAGAGAGAGAAATTAGTGAATTCCATATGTCAGTGATAATCCTGTACCCTATGACCAAAGTTAATTCACCAGACATTCAACGTTGAGTACTATACTGAAAAGAAAATGACTACAGAACTGTAATCAAGAACCACACAAAAAGCATATATGTACAGGAAAGAATCCAATCAGAAGAAATATGTTCATTTCACTCAAGAAGTGAAGACAATTAGCTGAGGCGTAAGTGGGGTGCAAATTCCATCCACCCAAAAAGAGGGATCATAAGATGTGTTTGATTTTAAAGCTAAATCCCAGTTAGGAGGCATAAGCCTGGACTCCTAGTGACAGAGCAGAGGGAATCAGACTCCAGAAAGGGCTCAGCCTGTGTCCCTGTGTCTTAGGGAGTATCTTCCTACCAGAATTTAGTGCCCAGCCCAGGGTCCAGGTGAGAATCTCCAAACTGTTAATAACAGAATCCGGATCACAAATCTTCAACACAGTAACTGCTTTTGGCCTGAGTATGTTTCTTAATAGGGATAGTAGAGAAAAATATTAGAGATAAAGTACACCAGGCTTTCATGTTAAGGAATAAACTCAATTACAAACTTAAATTCTGTAATCTTTTTTTTTTTTAATTTTTTTTTTTCAACGTTTATTTATTTTTGGGACAGAGAGAGACAGAGCATGAACGGGGGAGGGGCAGAGAGAGAGGGAGACACAGAATCGGAAACAGGCTCCAGGCTCTGAGCCATCAGCCCAGAGCCTGACGCGGGGCTCGAACTCACGGACCGCGAGATCGTGACCTGGCTGAAGTCGGACGCTTAACCAACTGCGCCACCCAGGCGCCCCTAAATTCTGTAATCTTCAGAATACCATGTCTCTGTTATTAAGCTAATTACCACAATTTGACAAGTTAGAGGACCCAACATCTTGGCCTCTGTGGTTTGAAACTGAAATTTGCATTTGGGATTACACTTGCAATTTTCATTTGAAAGAAGTAAGAAAATCTGAGTCCATCTGAACACAGTATCTGATGTTTAAAAGAAGCTGATTTACCACATTTCTAAGTTTGGTTTATTAGATTTCAAAGAGTTGCTTAGGTGTGTTAAGCAACCTGGCTCATAAGCTTTGCTAGGGCTTTATTAGGGCTTAGAATAGCTGGAGAAAAATCAGGTGAATTGTGTTTGTAAATGCAGTTTAAAATGCTTAATTTTTTTTGGTAAATGAGACCAACGTACACTAAATTGTTTAGGAGGTTTTAATCAGCTAAACTTGAGTTAATAAACCATTAATAAATAATGAAAGTAAATGCTATGTCAATACAAAAATTAGTAACTTTATAAAGACAGCAACAGTATTCATAAACTAAAGGCTTAAAAAAATCTAAGTTTTTAATGTTTATAATTTTCATAAATTCAACATTAATTCATAGCCCCAGGAACTATAAATAATCCTATTCATGCATAAAATAAAAAGATTAAAAAACTCAATATGATGTTACTGAGTGCCTACTCTGCTAGGTCCAGATAGTAAGAGTACATAACCCACAGCATCTGCCCTGGAGGAGGTGAGTCTAATAAAATACCAGAGATTATAGCACAGAGAAGGGGTCTCACCCAACTTACCGGATACAGAAAAGTTTCCTGCAGGCTTCCTAAATTAGTACAGACTTAAACCCAAAGCAGTCATAGTTTTTACTTTTATTTTTATTTAAAAATTCCTACCCCAGGGTTCTAATCATGCAACGTTTTCTCCATCCTAACTTTAGTGAAAACACCTCCACTTACATTCAGAATTGGAGAATACCTTGGATATAAGATCTCAGTATCCATGAGTGTGGACAACTAGAGCACAAACTCATCAGCTGGGCAGAGCACAGAAGGAGCTCCCCTCTCCAAGGTCTGGAGGAATCTGAATTAGCCAATGTCCTAAGTAAAAGATGGCCTCTAGACCAAAAGGCTGCACTTCTCAGTATCACCACCAGGTGTCCCCAGAGGGAAGATAAATAGATACACATAGATAGATATATAGACATGGATGTATAGATATATATAGATATATCCACAAGGATCAAAGTAGTGTATTACAATTTTCTTTCTAAGAAACAACCTTTCTATATGCAAATGTGCACCCTATATAGTCCTTTGGCTAAGAACAAGGTTCTAAACTAAAAGAACTTCTATTAACTCAGTACAAAGGAAACCATACCACTTTTAACACTAAAAATGTCAACCTCCACTTGACAGTAGTTTTGCTTTTAGCATCCGTGGATTAACAAAATGCAGATATTTAAAGGCATTGCTGAATTAGCAGCTTCTTGCCATTCTGTATTTCTTAGATCAGATATCATCTATGTACATTTGAAAAATAATAGCACATATATATGATACACATTCAGACAACAGATGCCAACAGTACATTTGAGCTTATAGGTCTCCAAGAGATGGAGGTGCTCACATGGAAACCCTGGAGCAGAACTCCTGCTCCAAGGTTCTTACCATTTCTGAAAATGACACAAAAAAATAACTGATTTACCCAAAATTGTATGGCAAAACGGCGGCAGTCACAAATAGAACACAAATGACCTCGTTTACAACTTGTGCTGGTTATCATTCCATGAATGAGCATACACATAAATTCAACACAAATGTTCAAATAATAATGGGCCACTTTTACAGTCCTTTCACAAACCACAGTGGTACCCTAGCACATTACTCTAATTCCAGATTTCAAAGAATTTCAAGTAATATCATCTCACCCATCTCTAGTAAGAACACACTCCTACCCAAGCTCTCAGTGGTGTGCCAGGGATGCCAAAATCGTGGGATAACTATGGTCCATCCTCCCAAAGCACCAATCTTACACTAAGATTTGATTTGTTGAGAATGTGGGAATATCTGCAGTCTTTAAAGTGCCGTTGCTCCTATGCCCCAGCTATCTGCAGGGTCCTGTTTTCTCTTATCTGTTAGTTACATCTTGGTGGGAGAAGTGAAGGTTCAAAGAATAAAACATTTTTTTATCCTGTGATTAGAAAATATTTGATACTTCTGTGTTTTCATTAAGGAATATATTACTGCTTCAGTGGGATCAAAAGATCTGCTACTGGGGCAGAAAGAGACTAGAATAATCACCTCCAAGGCCCAAGGGCTGGGCCAGCCACTGGTATGAATGAACTGGAGCCTGTAATTTTTCAGCAATATTAAAAAGACTTGCAGAGTGAGCTTTTTAAAATCTAGTTTGTCAACTTAAATTTCAGCCTATATTTTACTTTTGCCTGCAATAAATTATCTTAGGTCCCACAATCCAGTTTACCTTCCTGACATAATTAAACTCAATCATATGTTTTATTTACAAACTCCTGATTACAAACAGCATTTTCAAGAGCTGAATCTTTCTACCATAATTCGAAAAAAAATTAAAATCCTACCCTTTTCACCATTCCATTCATTTAACATATATTTTTTAAGTGTTATAATTCTGTAATTATATTTCAACAGGGACAGAGGTTTGGTGGTTAGAAAAAGCAAGTTTGAAATGCAAACTTGAAAGAGTGAAAATAAGTAAGAAGCTGAGCATCAGAATCCTCTGGAATCAAGGGTTGGGATGCATATGTATGAGCCCTAAGTCATTCCTTGAGCAGAGGCTAAAGAAAAGGGACAGATGAGCCCAGTACCAATTGTTCTGAAAACCAAGAATGTGCTCAGAAGCTTATAATGGCTTCTCTTACTGTGAAAAAATAAGTGATCCAATGCTTTGAGTGAGAAACTTCGAGAAAGGATTTTGAAAAATACACTATGCCAAAATTGGATTTTCCTTCAAGAGCAGTTTCAGAATTAAAATTTCACCCCTGAAGGTAAAGTAGAGCTGATCCCTGAACAACACAGAAGCTAGGGGTGCCAACCCCCCCCCAGTCAAAAATCTAGGTATAACTTTTGACTTCCCAAAAACTTAACTGCTAATAGCCTACTGCAGACCAGAAACCTTACTGACAACATAGTCAATTAACACATATTTTGTATATTATATGCATTGAATACTGTATTCTTACAATAAAGTAAGCTAGAGAAAAGGAAATATTATTAAGAAAATCATGAGTTATTGGGACCTCATCAAGATAAAAAACTTATGCACAGTGAAGGAAACAATCAACAAAACTAAAAGGCAACCAATGGAATGGGAAAAAATATTTACAAATGACATATCAGATAAAGGGTTAGTATCCAAAATCTATAAAGAACTGATCAAACTCAGGGAGAGGCCAAGATGGTAGAACAGCATGAAAGTTTTTTGTGTGTCTCGCGTCCATGAAATGCAGCCAGATCAACACTAAACCATCCTGCACACCTAGAAAATGGATTTGAGGATTAACACAATAATCTGCACAACCTGAACCACAGAACTCAGCAGGTACATGGCACGGAGAAGTGAACTGGGGGAGAGAGAAGCCACGGAAGGAAGGGAGCTGTTTTGCTTGTGGAGAGAGGACACAGATAGGGAGAGAGTTCGGGAAAAGTACCTCCCCTCCAAAAGCAGCTGGAAAGTGGAAAACTGGAAACAGCCACAGGGACTGAACTAAAAAGGGAGAAAGGAGAAAGGAGAGGGTTTAAATTCCATTAAGACTCTATAAACAGGGGGAGCACAGAGTCTGAAACTCCACAGCTCAATACTTGGCGGTGCTCTGGTGGGAAGGGCAAATCCCCAGGAGCAGAGTGGAGTCCGGGAGGTTCTCAGGCCACACAGGGAGAAACGGTTCCACTGCTAGAAGGGCATTTGGTAGAGGCTATGCAGCCACCCAGTCCCAGCAGACCCCAGAGAACAACCACATTCACTGGTACTGGAGCAAGGTCATTAAGGGTGAAGCCTGGTGCCAGATGTGTGTTGTGATTTTCCATAATCCCTGAAGCACTGCTGCTACATGATCACATGAACTTTTTCTGGGGCAGGCTGCCACCCAGCCACAGTCTCTGGGAATCAGCAGCAGCACGGTCCCGTAAACATTCCTGGGTGCAGCTGACACTCAGCCATTGCTTGGTGAGACTCTCCCCCAGAGGATCTGAGTGGGTGAAAGCCACAGCCCCTCAGAAGTGAGGGGTTGGGAAACACAGCCACATGTGAGATAAAACTCAGGAAGGAGGTGCGGCCTGACAACCTGATGGCTTGGTCACAGACAGTGTAAAAGCAGGGAGTAGACAGAAGCTGGAGAAAAAGTACAGGTGTGCAGTTGCTCACTGGGGAGAGCACAGAGTTCCAATACTAGAGACTGGATAGCTGGGTGATGCGATTTTCACCCCTCCTGCACATGCTCATACATACCTACAAGCACCACAACAATCACCCCAGTAATCTAAGCAGCGCCATTTAGTGGAGAATGGAGTTGTTGCACTAAGCCCCACCCAACTGGGCCAACCTCGCTCTTCAGGAACATCACAAATCTCTCCGCCTGCCTAGTTTGTGGACTATAAAGTGCTTCATAGTTTGACTTCTAGGGGAAACCAATGTAATTTCAATCATATTTCAGTCTGTTCACGGGTCCATCTATTCAATTTTCTTTTTTTTTCTTTTTCATTTCTTTTCTTGAATACAGAGAGAAAAAAGTTATTTTTATTTTCAATTTTTATTAAAAATATTTTTATTTTTTTAACTATATTTTTTACTTCTTTTGTAAATTTTTCAAATTCTATTTTACTTCCATTTCATTTTATTCTATTTCACTGTATTCATTTTCTCAAATTTTTAAACTTTTTTTTCTTTTTTTTCCCTTTTTTTTCTATCAAGCTCCTTTCAATAACCAGACCAAAACACACCTAGAATCTAGCATCATGCATTTGATTTGAGTGTGTTGTTTTTAATTTTTTAATTTTCATTTTTTTTTTACCTTATCAATTCCTTTTCTTCCTTCAAAATGATGAAATGAAGGAATTCACCACAAAGAAAGAGCTGGAAGAAATGACAGCCAGGGGCTTAAGCAACACAGATACAAGAAAGATGTCTGAACCAGAATTTAGAATCACAATAACCAGAATACTAGCTAGGGTCGAAAACAGATTAGAATCCCTCTCTGTGGAGATAAGAAGTAAAAGCTAGTCAGGATGAAATAAAACATGCTATAACTGAGCTGTTATCATGAATAGATGCCACGGCAGCAAGGATGGATGAGGCATAATAGCAAATCAGCGATATAGAAGACAAACTTATGAAGAATAATGAAGCAGAAAAAAAAGAGGGAGACTAAGGCAAAAGAGTACAAGAATTAGAGAAATTGGTGACTCATCAATAAGGAACAACATTAGAATCATAGGGGTCCCAGAAGATGAAGAAAGAGAAAAAGGGGTAGAAGGGTTATGTGAGCAAATCATAGCAGAAAACTTCCCTAACCTGGGGAAAGACACAGACATCAAAATCCAGGAAACACAAAGGACTCCCATTAGATTCAACAAAAACCGACCATCAATAAGGCATATCACAGTCAAATTCACAAAACACTCAGGCAAGGAGAGAATCATGAGAGCAGCAAGAGGAAAAAGGTCCTTAAACTACAAGGGAAAATAGATCAGGTTTGCAGCAGACCTATCCACAGAAACTTGGCAGGCCAGAAAGGAGTGGCAGGACATATTCAATGTGCTGAATCAGAAAAATATGCAGCCAAGAATTCTTTATCCAGCAAGACTGTCATTCAAAATAGAAGGAGAGATTAAAAGTTTCCCAGACAAACAAAAATTAAAGGATTTCATGACCACTAAACCACCCCTGCAAGAAATTTTAATGGGGGCTCTCTGAAGGGAGAAAAGATGGAAAAAAAAAGAAAAAAAAAAAGACCAAGAGCAACGAAGACTAGAAAGGACCAGAGAACACCACCAGAAACTCCAATTCTACAAGAAACATAATGGCAATAAATTCATATCTTTCAGTACTCACTCTAAACGTCAATGGACTAAATGCTCCAATCAAAAGACATAGGGTAACAGAATGGATAAGAAAACAAGATCCATCTAAATGCTGTTTACAAGAGACCCACTTTAGACCTAAAGACACCTTCAGATTGAAAGCAAGGGGATGGAGAACCATCTTTCATGGTAACAGTCGACAAAACAAAGCTGGAGTAGCCATATTTATATCAGATTATATCTAGATTAAAATCTAGACTTTAAAATAAGGACTGTAACAAGAGATGAAGAAAAGCATTATATCATAATTAAGGGGTCTATCCACCGAGAAGATCTAACAATTGTAAACATTTATGCTCCAAATGTGAGAGTACCCAAATATATATATCAATTAATCATAAACATAAACTCACTGATTATAAATACCATAATAGTAGGGGACTTCAACATCCCACTTACAACAATGGACAGATAATCTAAGAAGAAAATCAAGAAGGAAACAATGGCTTTGAATGACACACTGGACCAGATGGACTTAACAGATTGTTTCAGAACACTTCATCCTAAAGCAGCAGAATATACATTCTTCTCCAGTGCACATGGAACATTCTCCAGAATAGATTACATACTGGGACACAAATCAGCCCTCAACAAGCACAAAAAGATTGAGATTATACTGTGCATAGTTTCAGACCACAATGCTATGAAACTCAAAATCAACCACAAGAAAAAATTTGGAAAGATAACAAATACTTGGCGCCTAAAGAACATCCTACTAAAGAATGAATGGTTTAACCAAGAAGTTAAAGAGGCAATTAAAAAGTACATGGAAGCCAATGAAAATGATAACACCACCACCCAAAACCTCCGGGATGCAAAGGCAGTCATAAGAGGGAAGTATATAGCAATCCAGGTCTTCCTAAAGAAGGAAGAAAGGTCTCAGATACACAATCTAACCTTACATCTTAACGAGCTGGAAAAAGAACAGCAAACAAAACCCAAAGCCAGCAGAAGACAAGAAATAATAATGATTAGAGCAGGAATCAATGCTATTGAAAACAAAAACAAAAACAAACAAACAAACAAACAAACAAAGAAAAAACAGTAGAACAGATCAATAAAACCAGAAGCTGGTTCTTTGAAAGAATTAACAAAATTGATAAACCACTATCCAATTTGGTCAAAAAGAAAAAGGAAAGGACCGAAATAAATAAAATCAAGAATGAAAGAGGAGAGATCACAACCAACACAGCAGAAATAAAAATACTAAGAGAATATTATGAGCAATTATATGCCAATAAAATGGGCAATCTGGAAGAAATGGACAAATTCCTAGAAACATATAAACTACCAAAACTGAAACAGGAAGAAATAGAAAATTTTAACAGACCCATAACCAGGAAAGAAATCGAATTAGTAATCAAAAATCTCCTTAAAAAACCAGAGTCCAGGGCTGGATGGCTTTCCAGGGGAATTCTACCAAACATTTAAGGAAGAGTTAACACCTATTCTTTTGAAGCTGTTCCAAAAATTAGAAATGGAAGGAAAACTTCCAAACTCTTTCTATGAAGCCAGCATTACCTTGATTCCAAAACCAGACAAAGACCCCACTAAAAAGGAGAACTACAGACCAATTTCTCTGATGAACACGGATGCAAAATCCTCAACAAGATATTAGCCAACCAGATCCAACAATACATTAAAAAATTATTCACCACGACCAAGTGGGATTTACATCTGGGATGCAGGGCTGGTTCAATATCTGCAAAACAATCAATGTGATGCATCACATCAATAAAAGAAAGAAGAACCACATGATCCTCTCAATAGACACAAAGAAAGCATTTGACAAAATACAGCATCCTCTATTGCTAAAAACCCTTAAGAAAGTAGGGACAGAAGAATCATACCTCGAGATCACAAAAGACATATATGAAAGACCTACCACTGATATCATCCTCAATGGAGAAAAATTGAGAGCTTTCCCCCTAAGGTCAGGAACAAGACAGGGATGTCCACTCTCGCCACTGTTATTCAACATAGTATTGGAGGTCTTAGCCTCAGCAATCAGACAATACAAAGAAATAAAAGGCATCCAAATCAGCCAGGGGGAAGTCAAACTTTCACTCTTCACAGATGACATGATACTCTATATGGAAAATCCAAAAGATTCCACCAAAAAACTGCTAGAACTGATCCATGAATTCAGCAAAGTTGCAGGATATAAAATCAATGCACAGAAATCGGTTGCATTCCTATACACCAACAATGAAGCAACAGAAAGAGAAATCAAGGAATTGATTCCATTTACAACTGCACCAAAAACCATAAAGTACCTAGGAATAAATCTAACCAAAAGAGGTGAAAAATCTATATACTGAAAACTATAGAAAGCTTATGAAAGAAATTAAAGAAGACACACACAAAAAGGAAAAATATTCCATGTTCCTGGATTGGCAGAACAAACATTGTTAAAATGTTGATACTACCCAAAGCAATCTACAAATTCAATTCAATCCCTATCAAAATAACACCAGCATCTTCACAGAGCTAGAACAAACAATCCTAAAATTTGTATGGAACCAGAAAAGATCCCAAATAGCCAAAGCAATCTTGAAAAAGAAAACCAAAGCAGGAGGCATCACAATACTGGACTTCAAACTGTACTACAAAGCTGTAATCATCAAGACAGTATGATACTGGCACAAGAACAGACACTCAGATCAATGGAACAGAATAGAGAATCTAGAAATGGACCCACAAACGTATGGCCAACTAATCTTTGACAAATCAGGAAAGAATATCCAATGGAATAAAGACAGTCTCTTCAGCAAGTGGTGCTGGGAAAACTGGATAGCAATATGCAGAAAAATGAACCTGGACCACTTCTAAGAAAAAAAAATTTATTTATTTACAAAAATAAACTCAAAATGGACGAAAGACCTAAATGTAAGACAGAAAGCCATCCAAACCCTAGAGGAGAAAGCAGGCAAAAACCTCTTTGACCTCGGCCACAGCAACTTCTTACTCAACACGTCTCCAGAGGCAAGGGAAACAAAAGCAAAAATGAACTATTGGGACCTCATAAAAATAAAAAACTTCTGCACAGCAAAGGAAACCATCAGAAAAACTAAAAGGTAACCAACAGAATGGGAGAAGATATTTGCAAATGACATATCAGATAAAGGGTTAGTATCCAAAATCTATAAAGAATTTAGCAAACTCAGCACGCAAAAAAACAAATAATCCAGTGAAGAAATGGGCAAAAGACATGAATAGACACTTCTCCAAAGAAGACATCCAGATGGCCAACTGACACATGAAAAAATGCTCAACATCACTCATCAACAGGGAAATACAAATCCAAACCACAATGAGATACCACCTCACACCTGTCTGAATGGCTAACATTAACAACTCAAGCAACAAGAGATGTTGGCGAGGATCAGGAGAAGGAGGACCTCTTTTGCACTGCTGGTGGGAATGCAAACTGGGGCAAACAATCTGAAAAACAGTGTGGAGGTTCCTCAAAAAAATTAAAACTAGAACTACCCTATGACCCAGCAATTGCACTACTAAGTATTTATCCAAGGGATACAGGGATGCTGTTTCAAAGGGACACATGCACCCCAATGTTTATAGAAGCCCTATCAACAGTAGCCAAAGTATGGAAAGAGCCCAAATGTCCATCCATGGATGAATGGATAAAGGAAATGCGGTATATATATACAGTGGAGTATTACTCAGCAATCAGATAGAATGGAATCTTGCCATTTGCAACTACATGGATGGAACTGGAGGGTATTATGCTAAGCAAAATTAGTCAAAGAAAGATAAATATCATATGACTTCACTCATATGAGGACTTTAAGATACAAAACAGATGAACATAGGGAAGGGAAGCAAAAATAGTAAAAAACAGGGAGGGGGACAAAAACATAAGAGACTCTTAAATATGGAGAAGAAACAGAGGGTTACTGGACAGGTTGTAGGAGAGGGGGTAGGCTAAAAGGGTAAGGGGCATTAAGGAATCTACTCCTGAACAATGAAATCATTGTTGCATTATATGTAAACTAACTTGGATGTAAACTTAAAAAATAAATTAAACAAAAATTTTAAAAAAAGAATTTATCAAATTCAACACCCAAAAAACAAATAATCCAATAAAGAAGTAGTCAGAAGACATAAAGAGACACTTTTCCAAAGATGACATCCAGATGGCTAACAGACATATGAAAAGATGCTCCACATCACTCATCATCAGGGAAATACAAATCAAAACCAAAATAAGATACCACCTCACACCTGATAGGATGGCTAAAATTAACAACTCAGGAAACAACAGATGTTGGCAAGGATGCAGAGAAACGGGAACCCTCTTGAACTATTGATGAGAATGCAAACTGGGGTAGCCCCTCTGGAAAATAGTATGGTGGGCCCTCAAAAAATTAAAAATAGAACTACCCTACGACCCAGCAATTGCACTACTAGGTATTTATCCAAAGGATACAAAAATGCTGATTCTGAAGGGGCACATGCACCCCAATGTTTTAGCAGCACTATCAACAATAGCCAAATCATGGAAAGAGCCAAATGGACATCAACTGATGACTGCATAAAGAAGATGTGGTGTATATATATACAATGGAATATTACTCAGTGATCACAAAGAATGAAATCTTGCCATTTGCAACAATGTGGATGGAGCTAGAATGTATTATGCTAAATGAAATAAGTCAGTCAGAGAAAGACAAGTATCATACGATTTCACTCATGTGGAATTTAATTAACAAAACAGATGATCACTGGGGAAGGGAAGGAAAAATAAGACAAAAACAGAGAGGGAAGCAAACCATAAGAGACTCTTAAACACAGTGAAGAAACTGAGGGTTGGTGTTGGGATGGGCTACATGGGTGATGGGCATTAAGGAGGGCACTTGTTGGATAAGCACTGGGTGTTATATGGAAGTGATGAACCACTGGTTTCTCCTCCTGAAACTAATACTACACTGTATGTTAACGAACTTCAATTTAAATAAATTATGTACTCTAAGAAAAAAAGAAAAGAAAAACCGTAAGTAACAAAGACAAGTCACATGCTGGAATGAGATATTTAAGTATATAAAGCTAATAAAGAGTCAATATCTATAATAAAAATAGAAAATAATAAGGAAGAGAAAATATACTTACAGTACTGTATGTATTTATTGAGAAAATTCACACATAAATGAACCCACACAGTTCATTTACGTGTCGTTCAAGGGTCAACTGTATATGTAACAGAAAAAAAAATATTGAAGCCATGCACTGTAGGAAGAACCAATTCTGTCTGGGGTGAAAAGAGGTCAGCTCAAAAACAGGCTGACCTCAAGAAATAGAAATATTTAACAACAGTTAACATTACTGGGCATTTTCCATGTCCAGCATTGTTCTAAGTGCTCATCTCTATTATCTCATTCAATCCACATCCTATGAATCAGATACTTTATCTCATTGTCCACATTTTAAAGATAAGGAAATTGAGGCTCAGAGTGGTTAAATAACTTGTCCAAGGACCCAGAGTTAGTAAGTGGCAAAGCCATGATTCAAACCCAGGCCATCTGATTCCAGACTTCAGACACTTAGCTGCTGAAATAGTGCTATGATTTTAGTGTCCTCAAAAGACCCACTTAAAAAACAGACCTACCTAGTTTTCATCCTTAAAGTTGGGTAAAACCTGAAATCTTGATGATTTCATCATTTACTGATTTATTTATAATTGATATGCCTTTATGGCATTTTCATTTGCAAAGTGACTACTGATGACAAAAACTTTTGTAAAGTATTTGTTTTCTAAGAAACACATTATTAAATAGGAAAAAATGCATGGAGTTATACACAGATAGGGCCAGGCCTATGGCAGGCAAGTCCCAGAGAGTGGCAGCTCATATCCAGACCCCCCCAGCGCATCATTCACTGAGGACAGCTGACATTGGAGGGTTTACTTCTTGATTTCCTTCAAGGAATGACTAAGTGGTATAATGCAAGAAAAAAAAAAACAAAACTTAAAAAAAAATAGAAACAGTATCTCATTGAGTTTATAGTGAAATCAGAAAAACTTTGAAATTTAGCTCTGTCGTTCATAGGTGAATCTGGGATTAGCCAGGGAAAAGTGCTAGTCTGAGTTTGTGTGATATAGGTTGAATTTTTTTTAACCAGAGAGAAAAGATGGTTTGACAAAGGGTGATTCACAAGCATGGCTTAGATTTTGTTTTCAAAGTTAAATGTCAGCCAACAACTGGGAAAACTACAAATATTTCACTTAACTTATGTTTCTGACAATGGCTACCTAAGTGCACTAAGGGACCCTCCCATTGCAAAGCAACCTATGCCTGGAAAGGACACACTACTTGAGAGATCACTGGTCTTGAAAGAGGCACAAGAGGTCACCCAAACCCTCTTCCTTTAAAAAAGGAGGAACTGGACACAGACTGATAAATTATTAGGGCCAGGCAGGAGTCGGAACAGAACACAACTGAAACAGAACAGGGGTGCCTTGGGGCAGAGACCTTAGCAGAACAGCACTGTCTGGAAACAGCCTTGGGCCAGACTCCACGTTGGGAGGGACACTTTAGCTCACTGAGCCTAGACCCTCAGAAATGCACACAGCGGTCCAGGTCAGGGGCAATGCCTGGTTGTCAGCAGGACCAGAAACAATTTGTCCCCACAGGAAGGTTTCTCAAATTCGCATTTTGTTATGAGCATTCAGCCCATAACACTGTTTAAGCACTGTGCTCACAACGACAAGTCACCAACCACACACAGTTTGACAGTCACAAACTATATATAACATTTAGATTCTTAAAAACTGCAGATAATTGAAATCATTAAATGAAGAATACAGAACAGCTATGTGTATAACATTTAAAGAAATGAAAGTTACTACAGTCCAAAGATCACCAATGAGAGAATGTTAGGAATGAATAAGTTTGTAAAAAAAAAAAAAAAAAATGAAACTTTCACAAATAAAAAATTGTTAAAATCAAAAAGTCAATCAAGGGGAGGATGGAAGATGGCGGCGTAGGAGGACGCTGGGCTCACTGCGCGTCCTGCTGATCACTTAAATTCCCCCTACACCTGCCTAAATAACCCAGAAAACCACCAGAGGATTAGCAGAACAGAGTCTCCGGAGCCAAGTGCAGACGAGAGGCCCACGGAAGAGGGTAGGAAGGGCGGCGAGGCCGTGCGAGCTCCACTGACTGGCGGGAGGGAGCTGGGGCGGAGGGGCAGCCTGCCGCCCAAACAGAGCCCCCGAGTCTGGCTGGCAAAAGCAGAGGGGCCTGAAGGACGGAGTGTGTTCCGACAGCAAGCGCGACTTAGCGTCTGGGAGGTCATAAGTTAACAGCTCTGCTCAGAAAGCGGGAAGACTAGAAGACAAAGGGAGGGAGAGCTGCTGAGCCCCCGGACGACAGAGCTCAGTTTGGTGGGGAACAAAGGCGCTCGCCAGCGCCATCTCCCTCACCCATCCCCCAGCCAAAACCCCAAAGGGAACCGGTTCCTGCCAGGGAACTTGCTCGCGCCCCGCAAACACCCAACGCTGTGCTTCTGCGGAGCCAAACCTCCGGCAGCGGATCTGACTCTCTCCCGCTGCCACAAGGCCCCTTCTGAAGTGGATCACCTAAGGAGAAGCGAGCTAAGCCTACCCCTCCTGCCCCCATGCACCTTGCCTACCCACCCCAGCTAACGCCAGATCCCCAGCACAAGCCTGGCAGTGTGCAAGTAGCCCAGATGGGCCACGCCACCCCACAGTGAATCCCACCCCTAGGAGAGGGAAGAGAAGGTACACACCTTTCTGACTGTGGCCCCAGTGGTGGGCAGGGGGCAGACATCAGGTCTGACTGCGGCCCCACCCACCAACTCCTGTTATACACCACAGCACAGGGGAAGTGCCCTGCAGGTCCCCACCACTCCAGGGACTATCCAAAATGACCAAGCGGAAGAATTCCCCTCAGAAGAATCTCCAGGAAATAACAACAGCTAATGAACTGATCAAAAAGGATTTAAATAATATAACAGAAAGTGAATTTAGAATAATAGTCATAAGATTAATCGCTGGGCTTGAAAACAGTATAGAGAACAGCAGAGAATCTCTTGCTACAGAGATCAAGGGACTAAGGAACAGTCACGAGGAGCTGAAAAACGCTTTAAACGAAATGCAAAACAAAATGGAAACGACGACGGCTCGGATTGAAGAGGCAGAGGAGAGAATAGGTGAACTAGAAGATAAAGTTATGGAAAAAGAGGAAGCTGAGAGAAAGAGAGATAAAAAAAATCCTGGAGTATGAGGGGAAAATTAGAGAACTAAGTGATACACTAAAAAGAAATAATATACGCATAATTGGTATCCCAGAGGAGGAAGAGAGAAGGAAAGGTGCTGAAGGTGTACTTGAAGAAATAATAGCTGAGAACTTCCCTGAACTGGGGAAGGAAAAAGGCATTTAAATCCAAGAGGCACAGAGAACTCCCTTCAGATGTAACTTGAATCGATCTTCTGCATGACATATCATAGTGAAACTGGCAAAATACAAGGATAAAGAGAAAATTCTGAAAGCAGCAAGGGATAAACATGCCCTCACATATAAAGGGAGACCTATAAGACTCGTGCTGATCTCTCTTTTGAATCTTGGCAGGCCAGAAAGGCATGGCAGGAGATCTTCAATGTGATGAACAGAAAAAATATGCAGCCGAGAATCCTTTAGCCAGCAAGTCTGTCATTTAGAATAGGAGAGATAAAGGTCTTCCCAAACAAACAAAAACTGAAGGAATTTGTCACCACTAAACCGGCCCTACAAGAGATCCTAAGGGGGATCCTGTGAGACAAAGTACCAGAGACATCACTACAAGCATAAAACATACAGACATCACAATGACTCTAAACCCGTATCTTTCTATAATAACACTGAATGTAAATGGATTAAATGCGCCAACCAAAAGACATAGGGTATCAGAATGGATAAAAAAACAAGACCCATCTATTTGCTGTCTACAAGAGACTCATTTTAGATCTGAGGACACCTTTAGATTGAGAGTGAGGGGATGGAGAACTATTTATCATGCCACTGGAAGCCAGAAGAAAGCTGGAGTAGCCATACTTATATCAGACAAACTAGACTTTAAATTAAAGGCTGTAACAAGAGATGAAGAAGGGCATTATATAATAATTACAGGGTCTATCCATCAGGAAGAGCTAACAATTATAAATGTCTATGTGCCGAATACAGGAGCCCTCAAATAGATAAAACAATTACTCATAAACATAAGCAACCTTATTGATAAGAATGTGGTAATTGCAGGGGACTTTAACACTCCACTTACAGAAATGAATAGATCATCTAGACACATGGTCAATAAAGAAACAAGGGCCCTGAATGAGACATTGGATCAGGTGGACTTGACAGATAGATTTAGAACTCTGCATCCCAAAGCAACAGAATATACTTTCTTCTCGAGTGCACATGGAACATTCTCCAAGATAGATCATATACTGGGTCACAAAACAGCCCTTCATAAGTTTACAAGAATTGAAATTATACCATGCATAACTTTCAGACCACAATGCTATGAAGCTTGAAATCAACCCCAGGAAAAAGTCTGGAAAACCTCCAAAACCATGGAGGTTAAAGAACACCCTACTAACGAATGAGTGGGTCAACCAGGCAATTAGAGAAGAAATTAAAAAATATATGGAAACAAACGAAAATGAAAATACAACAATCCAAACGCTTTGGGATGCAGCAAAGGCAGTCCTGAGAGGAAAATACATCGCAATCCAGGCCTATCTCAAGAAACAAGAAAAATCCCAAATACAAAATCTAACAGCACACCTAAAGGAAATAGAAGCAGAACAGCAAAGGCAGCCTAAACCCAGCAGAAGAAGAGAAATAATAAAGATCAGAGCAGAAATAAACAATATAGAATCTAAAAAAACTGTAGAGCAGATCAATGAAACCAAGAGTTAAAATTGACAAACCTCTAGCCAGGCTTCTCAAAAAGAAAAGGGAGATGACCCAAATAGATAAAATCATGAATGAAAATGGAATTATTACAACCAATCCCTCAGAGATACAAACAATTACCAGGGAATACTATGAAAAATTATATATCAACAAATTGGACAACCTGGAAGAAATGGACAAATTCCTAAACACCCACACTCTTCCAAAACTCAATCAGGAGGAAATAGAAAGCTTGAACAGACCCATAACCAGTGAAGAAATTGAATCGGTTATCAAAAATCTCCCAACAAAAAAGAGTCCAGGACCAGATGGCTTCCCAGGGGAGTTCTGCCAGACATTTAAAGCAGAGATAATACCTATCCTTCTCAAGCTATTCCAAGAAATAGAAAGGGAAGCAAAACTTCCAGACTCATTCTATGAAGCCAGTATTACTTTGATTCCTAAACCAGACAGAGACCCAGTAAAAAAAAAGAGAACTACAGGCCAATATCCCTGATGAATATGGATACAAAAAATTCTCAATAAGATACTAGCAAATCGAATTCAACAGCATATAAAAAGAATTATTTACTATGATCAAGGGGGATTCATTCTTGGGCTGCAGGGCTGGTTCAACATTTGCAAATCAATCAACGTGATACATCACATTAATAAAAAAAAAAAGAGAAGAACCATATGATCCTGTCAATCGATGCAGAAAAGGCCTTTGACAAAATCCAGCACGCTTTCTTAATAAAAACCCTTGAGAAAGTCGGGATAGAAGGAACATACTTACACATCATAAAAGCCATTTATGAAAAGCCCACAGCTAACATCATCCTCAATGGGAAAAAACTGAGAGCTTTTTCCCTGAGATCAGGAACACGATAGGGATGTCCACTCTCACCGCTGTTGTTTAACATAGTGTTGGAAGTTCTAGCATCAGCAATCAGACAACAAAAGGAAATCAAGGGCATCAAAATTGGCAAATATGAAGTCAAGCTTTCACTTTTTGCAGATTACATGATATTATACATGGAAAATCTGACAGACTCCACCAAAAGTCTGCTAGAACTGATACATGAATTCAGCAAAGTTGCAGGATACAAAATCAATGTACAGAAATCAGTTGCATTCTTATACACTAATAATGAAACAACAGAAAGACAAATAAAGAAACTGATCCCATTCACAATTGCACCAAGAAGCATAAAATACCTAGGAATAAATCTAACCAAAGATGTAAAAGATCTGTATGCTGAAAACTATAGAAAGCTTATGAAGGTCGGGATAGAAGGAACATACTTAAAGATCATAAAAGCCATTTATGAAAAGCCCACAGCTAACATCATCCTCAACGGGGAAAACTGAGAGCTTTTTCCCTGAGATCAGGAACACGACAGGGATGCCCACTCTCACCGCTGCTGTTTAACATAGTGCTGGAAGTTCTAGCATCAGCAATCAGACAACAAAAGGAAATCAAAGGCATCAAAATTGGCAAAGATGAAGTCAAGCTTTCACTTTTTGCAGATGACATGATATTATACATGGAAAATCCGATAGACTCCACCAAAAGTCTGCTAGAACTGATACATGAATTCAGCAAAGTTGCAGGATACAAAATCAATGTACAGAAATCAGTTGCATTCTTATACACTAACAATGAAGCAACAGAAAGACAAATAAAGAAACTGATCCCATTCACAATTGCACCAAGAAGCATAAAATACCTAGGAATAAATCTAACCAAAGATGTAAAGGATCTGTATGCTGAAAACTATAGAAAGCTTATGAAGGAAATTGAAGAAGATTTAAAGAAATGGAAAGACATTCCCTGCTCATGGATTGGAAAAATAAATATTGTCAAAATGTCAATACTACCCAAAGCTATCTACACATTCAATGCAATCCCAATCAAAATTGCACCAGCATTCTTCTCGAAACTAGAACAAGCAATCCTAAAATTCATATGGAACCACAAAAGGCCCCAAATAGCCAAAGTAATTTTGAAGAAGAAGACCAAAGCAGGAGGCATCACAATTCCAGACTTTAGCCTCTACTACAAAGCTGCCATCATCAAGACAGCATGGTATTGGCACAAAAACAGACACACAGACCAATGGAATAGAATAGAAACCCCAGAACTAGACCCACAAACGTATGGCCAACTCATCTTTGACAAAACAGGAAAGAACATCCAATGGAAAAAAGACAGCCTCTTTAACAAATGGTGCTGGGAGAACTGGACAGCAACATGCAGAAGGTTGAAACTAGACCACTTTCTCACACCATTTACAAAAATAAACTCAAAATGGATAAAGGACCTAAATGTGAGACAGGAAACCATCAAAACCTTAGAGGAGAAAGCAGGAAAAGACCTCTCTGACCTCAGCCGTAGCAATCTCTTACTCAACACATCCCCAAAGGCAAGGGAATTAAAAGCAAAAATGAATTACTGGGACCTTATGAAGATAAAAAGCTTCTGCACAGCAAAGGAAACAACCAACAAAACTAAAAGGCAACCAACGGAATGGGAAAAGATATTCGCAAATGACATATCGGACAAAGGGCTAGTATCCAAAATCTATAAAGAGCTCACCAAACTCCACACCCAAAAAACAAATAACCCAGTGAAGAAATGGGCAGAAAACATGAATAGACACTTCTCTAAAGAAGACATCCGGATGGCCAACAGGCACATGAAAAGATGTTCAGCGTCGCTCCTTATCAGGGAAATACAAATCAAAACCACACTCAGATATGACCTCACGCCAGTCAGAGTGGCCAAAATGAGCAAATCAGGAGACTATAGATGCTGGAGAGGATGTGGAGAAACGGGAACCCTCTTGCATTTTTGGTGGGAATGCAAATTGGTGCAGCCACTCTGGAAAGCAGTGTGGAGGTTCCTCAGAAAATTAAAAATAGACCTACCCTATGACCCAGCAATAGCACTGCTAGGAATTTATCCAAGGGACACAGGAGTACTGATGCATAGGGGCACTTGTACCCCAATGTTTATAGCAGCACTCTCAACAATAGCCAAATTATGGAAAGAGCCTAAATGTCCATCAACTGATGAATGGATAAAGAAATTGTGGTTTATATACACAATGGAATACTATGTGGCAATGAGAAAGAATGAAATATGGCCTTTTGTAGCAACGTGGATGGAACTGGAGAGTGTGATGCTAAGTGAAATAAGCCATACAGAGAAAGACAGATACCATATGGTTTCACTCTTATGTGGATCCTGAGAAACTTAACAGAAACCCATGGGGGAGGGGAAGGGAAAAAAAAAAAAAAGAGGTTAGACTGGAAGAGAGCCAAAGCATAAGAGACTGTTAAAAACTGAGAACAAACTGAGGGTTGATGGGGGGTGGGAGGGAGGGGAGGGTGGGTGATGGGTATTGAGGAGGGCACCTTTTGGGATGCGCGCTGGGTGTTGTATAGAAACAAATTTGACAATAAATTTCATATATTGAAAAAAAAAGTCAATCAAGAGGCTCAACATTAAATCAGACACAGCTAAAAAGAGAATTAGTGAAATGGAAGTTATACATAAATGTTTTCATCATGTGAGACTACATCACTGCAATTAAAATCAAGTTTGAGAATTTTTAAGTGTTGATCAAAGAGACTGAGGTGTTCTTAGCCAATTTAAACATAATGAAAACTGTACTATTGGTGGTAAAAAAAAAGGGGGGGGGGAATTCACAGAATTACTTTTGATAAGTAATTCCCTGACATAGTCATTCAAAGCACCTTTCAGTATGGGATAAGATAGGTGTTCGTCTATGCATGCAGCCCCACTCAGGAAAGATATGCCAAAAACTTCAAACAGGGGTCACCTCTGAAGAAGAAAACTGCAGTGCTGGGGGACAGGGAAAAATAGAGTAGCTTTTGTTCCCTGTGAATTCTGTTGCAGTTCTTGGATTATTTAGTTGCATGTATTACCTATTCATGAAAGGGAATTTTCAAGTTTTCGGAAGATAAAAGACACAGGCTGCATGGCTTCTCAACAGGAAGACAGATGTAAGGAAAATTTTAAGACAAAAGCCTAAAATTGTTCGACAATACAATGGCTTGGACAATGCTCCTCAGAAATTTCCCTGAATACAGCAGGTACGGCACTAGAGTAAATGGTTGTCATTTCCACATATTTATGTGGGTGGAAGATCTTGAAAACTGAGGGACATTGTAGCAAAGACAACAAATAGCACTGAATGTAATACATCAGCGGACCTCATGCAGACTAACTTTCAGAAATCAATAGACAACATCATATTTTGGAGAAATGTGATGTTAACATGACTCTCAAAAATAACAGTGTTTCATGCTTGCTCCTGGTCTTTTGGGCTGTGTTCCCAGGGATCCTGGGTCTCACTCCACTCCTCTGCTGCAGGGGTACTTTCCAGAGAAAGCTGGAGAAGCATAGACAAAGGGATTTTAACAGAGCATACAGAACGTATATTTCGATTTGACTTGTCAAGAGATGTCATAGACCGAGCTTCTACTTGTCTATGGTTTCTTACCCCAAAAAACAGGAAAGAAGAAACTGTATGATAAATAGAACATTCTTCCATTCATTGAATTCAGTAGCCTATTACAAAAAAGAAAGAAAACTAATGGTTAGACTCATAATACTGCAGTTTAAATTTATGGATTTTACCAAATCGTGTTTTATTACAGGAACCACTTTCCCAAACAAAATACAACTTAAAAAATCCTAGCCAATACCAGCTGTGGGATGTTGGGCATATCACTTTTACTCCCTAAATCTCAGATTCCTTTCACAAAACAGGGATTTTCTTAAAAAAACTTCCTCAAAAAGTCCATGTGAGGATTTAATTAAACTATTTAGAACCTGGAGGGAGCCAAGTATCCAGTATCACTATTGTTGCTGTGACTTTATTAATCTGTAATTAACTCTTTATTAATCTGTAGTCACAAAATCAGGATTGGGTTTACTTTTTATAAATAATCTTAGAAGAAGGGTGCCCAGAGGGCTCAGTCAGTTGAGCATCCAACTTCAGCTCAGGTCATGATCTCACCAGTTTGTGAGTTCGAGCCCCACATTGGGCTCACGCTGTTAGCAAGAGCCCGCTTTGGATCCTCTGTCCCCTTCTCTCTGCCCCACCCCCACTCATGCTTGCTCGCTCTCTCTCAAAAATAAACATTAAAACTTTTTTTGGTAATAAATAATCTTAGAAGAAAGCTTATTAGAAAATTAATAATAATGGCTAAGTCCATGAAATATTTTCAAGAATTTACAAATTCTTAGTAAGTATTATGAACAAATAAACTAAATTATTTGCTTTTTACAAAGCAAGGAAGTAATTGGGGTGGTGGAGTTAAGACAGAAGTTGGGTGCAGGAGTTTCAACTCTCAAGAACTTAGCTGAGAAGATGAAATTAACCCCCTTGAAATGACAAGTAACAATAAAAAGGAGCATTTTATTCATGATTTGTCCTTTGTCTACATCCAAAAATGATTGTAAAGTGACTCAAGACAATAAGCATGTGCTGCACATAAGCATGTGCTGAATAACACCGTTGAACATAAGCTCTATTCACTTCCTACTAGGCAAAACTTGGTTAATCAAGTTTTATAAGTTTACAGATTTAAAACTATTTAAATTCTTGTTAAATTTAGAATTCAAAAATTTTAAGCCAATTAGAATGGAATTCTCCTCCAATTAATACAATCTTGCCACACTTGTTATTTTTTCATTAGTAAGACTCTGCCCACATCTCTTATCAAAAAGATACACGTTAAATATTGATGATAACTGTTGAAGCTGGTTGGTGGGTACGTGGGGTCTGTTATGCTATTTGTTCTCCTTCTGTATAGCTTTGAAAGTTTCCAGCATAAAATTATTTTTTTAATGCTTACTTGTGAAAGGAAAATATAAATATAAAGCTGTCTTACTGTCAAAGGGGCAGAAAACATCCAAGGTAGTCAAAGATCAAAACCAAACAAAAACTATAGAAAACACTCTGTATCTAAAGTTAAAATAAAACTGGAAATAAGAGAAAACCATATGCTCCAAACTCCAAGCCACAGATAGAAAAACATTTATTTGCTCAACAAACTGGAAGTATTTACTCAACAAGCTGAAAGTATTTCTGCAAACAGTAAATAAAAACTGTTCTGATACCATATAAACCACTGAGGGCTATGTAGTAATCTTCACAAAAATATCTGGATTCTTTGCCAATCTATATTTTAATAGATTTTAGTTTTATTTTGTTCCTTTAATAATGATGAGGCTGTGCTGGTGGCATTTTAAAAAATAATGTAAAAAATAATGTAGTATGACATTTAAAACAAAATAATTAAAGGTGAAGAACGATGAAGTGCTGCTTCCTTTAGACTTGCTATTGCTTTGCTCGCTTCGGCAGCACATATACTAGACTTGCTATTTCTCTAGCAGTATGGTGGAGCATGCATCTTTTTTATTTTGCATTTATGTGTTTTTTTTATCAGAAAAATAAATCCTATTATTTACCCTATTCATCAAATGCAATATACCCCATGTACTTTGAGCCTGGTGCAGCAATTCAAATGACTAAAAAAAGGTCACCCAAACAGTATTATCCAGGGGCACAAACTGTTGACAAGAGGAGCTGGCATCATGGACTTGGACAATCAGAGACAGAGTCAAGGTGCTGTTACCAGGTTTGTTGACCGTGTAAGTCCAAGGTCCCAGAGTGAGTGAATCTCCATGCAGTAAGTCATACACATGAGTCTTAACCACAACCTCTGATCCTCTCCAGCCAACCAGGAAAAATGCTTCAGTACTTTTTCTATTAACAAGTTAATATTTTGCCCTAATTTATCAATCAATTTCTGCTATAATCAAACCAAACTTGGCAAACAAAATGCAATTTTTATAGGCTAACACATCTAATTATATAAGTTCTCTTCTTTATTACATTCGGTTCACAATCTAAAATGGATTCACACATGGTTAAAAGTAACCAATTGGAAGAAGCTTACGATTCAATGGAACGAACACAGCAGAACAATCTTACTAGTGAAAAATACATTATTTTTTCCACAGGGTTTTAAAAATCACTGATTATAGTGAGTGTCCCATATCTTCTGGATCTCCTATTATACAATACTTTTAAATTAAAATAGAGTCAAATTTTTAACTTCGTGATTTTGTATCTTATCATTTTTACGGAAGGCCCTTTTAACAGTTATAAACACATTCTATTTTTTTCCAATTATAAGTTTCTTATAGATTTTTAAATAAATCTATATATTTAGCTCTGCTCCATCTGGAATTTCTGTGGAGAGTAATCACAGCTGGGGCTCTAAGGTACCTAGAGAAACTGTAGATTAGAAGCCTGGTCAAAAAAGAGACTAGATAGGGTACATATTGAGATAGTTCAGCACCAAAAACCAGGATAGGAGCATAACATTCTCCTAGAACACCACTACTTAATAAGTTAAAGTATTGTACTTTAGGCCTCTTGTACTTTCTAAGATATAAGTGATAGGTTATGGTTTTTCATGCATGAAGGCAAGAAACACTTTTCATGTACAATAAGGTAACTAAGATTACAGTGGAGAATGGGTTCCAGAGCAAGACTGCCTGGATCGATCACCTGCTGTCCTTGGATGGTATTTAAACACCATGCTCTAGATTCCTCATCTACAAGATGAATAGCAAACAGTCCCTTCTCCTCAGAAGGCTGCTGTGGAAAGCAGTGAAATCGTTCATGTACAGTGCTTTAAACAATGTCTGATACAGTAAGTCCTCAATAAATATTAGCTGCTATTATTTTTATTATTACCTGAGAAAGTATAATAATTCTGCAGGGATAATCGTTACAAGGAAGAGAAACTTCTGAGAGCCCATGTTACAAGTTATAAAGCAATGGTTTGGGTGTGGGAACATATATTCCTATCAAAACAATGTTATCAATTATTAACATAATATATCTAGTCAATTTAACTCATAAGGTACCTAAACTTCAGTTTCTGGTCTGTTTCCTCTTCTGGACAGGAACTGTACAAATGAAAAGTATAGCTTTGAGAAAGAATATGAAACCCTGACATCCACCCAGGAGCCCACAAGAGCCTGCAGCCTTCTGGAAGTACTCAATCCCCTAAAAGGCGGGGGTTGGATGGGGGGAGATGGAATCAACTCAAACTGTTTGCACCACAGAAACATGCTGATTAGTAAACACAGAAATAACAGTCATGTCGCAGGTGATGGGTTACTGAACAAGGCCTCTCTGAACACCCCCTCTCACCCCCACCCCTGTCGGTCCAGCAACAAAAGGGTTGCTGAGGGTTGGTTCTGTGGGTGGAGGCCAGACTGGACCATAATTTTGCCTAGCAACTCTTCTCATGTGAACTTAAACATCTCCCTTAAGATACAGGCAAAATTCTTAGAAGAGGTGTAGCTGGCAACTTTCTGAAAAAGTAGGGCCTGGCAGGGGCTGACACACCTCAAGGTGGCTACTGGGGATGATACTGGGTGAACATCACCCTTCCTGAATGACTGGTCTTCACTCCCTCCAGCTGGGCCCCCTCTGTTTCTACTCATCTACCATCTGATTTGTCTCTCATGTATGTGCAGCAAACAGGTGAGCAGGGCAGATACCAAAAGAACAACACGTTCTCAAAATTCAAATGTACATCCTGGAATATTTAGAGACAAAATCCCATGATATCTGGAATTTGCTTTAAAATATTCCAGAGGGGGGAAAAAATGAAAGCAGATGGGGACAGATGAAATAAGAACGACAAAACGCCAAACAGTATTGACCCTGGGCGGTGGGTACAGGAGAGTTCATTTAATTATTCTCTGTACTTTGCATATGTTTCAAAATGTGCATTATAAAGGTAATAGATAAATAAATCCATTTTTAAAACTATCAAAATCCCCTTCTAAGTTAGTGTTCCTAGGATCCCCACATCAGCAAACAGGGATATGAAGGCTCAAACTCAGATTTTTACTGTTGTAGTTTTCCAAAATCTTCAAGTCCAGAATTCTTGTGACTACTTCTGCTGCTTCCCAGGTGTCTAAAAATAAACACCAAAGGAAGGATAGTGTCAGAGGTATTACTGGTGATGTCACACATCTCGATTCCATGTACCCTCCTGGTAATCCGACTTACCTTTACGCTTTACACTGCAGTACAAAAAGTTAACTATTAAGACTCTCAGAGTCTGCTCAGCAGGAATGTAATGACTGTCACCAGCTCACCTGCTGAAGGTCTCCAGTAGAGACACTGATGATAAGAGTTGGTATAATCATGAAGCAGGCATTGTAGAAAAGCACTCCATATTTGCCTAACTCCTACAAAAACAAAGAAAACACTGAATTTTAGAAACACAAAGCATCAAATTTCGAAGGCATTTATATAACTATGTATTTATGCAGAGTTAAAAATCTATTCTGACCAACTCTGTATTGGAATATTTTCAGTAAATTCCTAATGTAAAATGCTTCACCTCAAGCATATCATGATAGCAAAACAAACATTTGTTTTAAACAAAAATGGCAGATAAAATGGATGAATATGGATGGACTCTGAGGCCCACCCATCTCTCACATTCTAATTGTTTTTTTTTTTATCATTTTGTCTGCAAAATGAGAAATCTGGAACAAAATTAAGAACATTTAAAATGTTAATATAAACAGAACTCCTTAAAAACATCTGCTCTTTCTGGTAAGGAACAGCAGTGTTAAAATACAAGGTATCTCATTTTCTAATCTTGCATAAATTTACTTTTCATTAAAGTGGCTTCACTACTTCTCCACCATTTTTCATAAAGGGTGACATACTGTGACCCTCAAAAGGCAAAAAACCTGTTTTTGTAAAACTGCCACCAGTAAAAAAACAAAGGGCCCTGCCGAAAAAAACAGTGCAGATAAAAAGCAGCTCACAGAAATGAGTCTGTCCATCAAAGCAAACTCCCTCACTCAACACAAAGAACTTGGAACAAAGCAACATATGCCTGGCTCATCCTCCAGAGCTTCCGGAACAGCTGGGGTGGGGTAAGCGCTGTCCCCCCACCGCCACAGACATGGAGGCGGCCACATGCAAGAAACGCCCATCTGCCCACCAGTCTCTGGGGAGACCGCTCAGTTACTGACCAGGAGAGGCAGTTCCTGCTGGGCAAGACCTTACAAATGATCCATTCCACAGATGATGAAACTGAGGTTTGGAGAAGTTTAAGGGTCCAAGTCACAACAACCAGTAAGCAGCATAACTTTTATATGTAACCCATACCTTCAGACTCTCAAACTAGAGTGGCTCTCAGAATACCCCTGACTTTGCCTTGGTCACTGATGAGGATAGCAAAAAACACCTTTTAATTTTAATCTGCCTCTCAAAATAATCTCTTTATATATTCTGACTTTGCATCTAAAATAGTGTCTTATTTTCAACCAAAACTTTGTAAGGTAAGGGATAACAAGAACCCATACAAACAAGATAACTGAAAAGAAATTAGTGACTTATAAAGCATATCATGTAAATTAAATTATGTGCCAACTTTACAAATCCATTTTGTTTTTTCATGTAATTTCAGGGGCCAGAGGACAAAGCCTAAAAATCAAAGGAGTGAAGATCTGGTACCTTTGGGTCCATTTTCTGTTTGGTATAAACTCCATTTGCTGCTGTGAAGATATCATTCAGGAATACAAAAATATAGCCTTCCAAGTTAAAGGCAAGGTCAGAACTGGGAGGGAGAACACAAAAGGATGATTATTCAGAAATTCACAACTTGGCCTTCAAGCCTGCCTGTTTTATCTTGCCCTAATCAAATCCACTTGTGATGCTAGTAACCACTTTCTTTTCCTCTGGCATATTTCCCCCCTCTGTGGTTAATTCCTCTGCTTTGCCTCCAGACAAAACAAAACCAGGCCATCAGGTGGCTTCAATTTAATCATGAATGGCTTAAAACCAGAGCAACATTAACCACCTTCCTTTAACTGCAAAGCCCTTTCTTTTGCCAACTGACCAAATGGCGTAATAATCGGTGAGCTCTGCTTTTCTGAGGGGAATGATTTGTCCAACCCACCCAGTGGCTTTGCTTATTGTAATAAACAGGGCCATCTCCAGGGGAGATGCCCTGTGGGGACAGCTGGGCAGTGACTGGGGCAAGAGAGGTCGAAAGAGGAACTGACACCTCCATCTGGTGTCCCGCCGGTCACATCATCCACCAGCACGCCCCCACCCTGTTTGTCAAAAAGGCAAGGCATCGATCCATTCCTTCTCTGCAATTCCTCTAAGGCTACCTTCTCCTCATTCTTTTAAACATCTTCTTTTCTACTTCCATTTTATATAAATAATACTGGTATAAAAATGTTCGGGGGCACACGGCACAGGGAGAGAAAGAACAGCTGAGCCATGATATGAGTCACCTACTACACTTGATCCTACAGACAGTACCAGACCCATGTCATAATTCATAAATACATATCATCAAGGAGGTTTCCTCTACCCTCTTAGGTTCAGTGACTGGAGCCTGCAAATTTAACTGACAGTAGCTTAACAAGAAAAAAGGAATACAACTTTTATAAAACATTTCACATGTATAGGAGTTCACAAAAAAGAAATGAATCTCAAATAAGTGGTTAGACTCTGGGGCTTATGTATCATTTTAACAAAAAAAGACATTTGGATTCCAAGGAACAAACAAATTATGGAGAAAGGACTAGGAAATGCATGGGGGAAACCAATGGAAGATAAGCGTTACTGTAGTAAGGTTTATCTACACAGACTCATCTCGGTGCAGGTCCTCTGTCTCCAGTGAGAACTGCTCTCCTACTCCTGATGCAGGAGAAGGGGGGCACATTCACAAAGGGAAATTTATGGTCTGCTTTTAGGCAGGAAAGGGGAAGATCGAGAACTCTTCCTACATCTGTTGGTTCTCAATTGCCTTCAGCTCAAAATAATGTTTGTGCCCAAGTGGCATATTTTAGAATGGCATATCCTGATCTCCTGCAACATAAAAATTTGTTTTAAAGAAAGATCATTTCTAACCAAAGAAAAAGAAATAGAGAGGCAAAAGTTGTGCCAAAATCTGAATGCAAACTAAACCAGATTTGCTTGAGGCTTCTGCTGGCATTATTAACTACAAATATATTTGTGAGAATGTAAATTAACTTTAGATCATCATAAATCAGAATTCTCTGGCTCAATCACACAAAAAATAAAATCTCTTAAAGTAAGGGTCTTCCAAATCTCATGCCTACCCACATTTGGCTCCATGTTAAGAAGCGTCTGCTGTTCCACAAAATGGCAAAGAATCCAATGGATAAAAGAGCCAGGTTTCTAGGAGAGTGGAAAGGTGTTGTTCACTTCCTAGGAGAGCCCGAGGGAAATTCCCAGAGTTCTCAGATCTGCTCCGGGGGCCTCAAGTTTCCTAGCACCACTTGTTTAGGCCACTGGTAAAAGCACAGAAATTTGAAAAGAATTCATTTGCTTTAATAAATGAGAGCAAATTCATGGTTAACCCTTTAGTTGTCATTTATGGCTGTTTACAGACATGATATTTTAACTTTATCTGGCCATGTAACTTGCTTCAGCAAACAAAATGTAAGAGGAAGTAATGCATGGCATTTCCAGGAAAAAGCTTGAAGAGCTGGGGCACGATTCCCCACATGCCCTTTTCCCTCCCTTTGAGGCAGGGGTTCCATCAGCTTGGGTCCCTGAGTAGCTACAATGAGCTGAGCACCAGCAGAGCATTAACTAATGTTGGTCTGAGTAAGTAGTGTGAGCAGAATATATTTGGTATGTTAATGTGGGAGCTGTTTGTTACAGCAGCATAAACTGGCTCATCTGAGTAAATCAGCTCTACAGTTATTTGCATTTAGACGAGGTGATTTGAATGAGCAGAGAGAAGGTTGGGGGTCACAGCTAGCCTGCAGCTAAGAACTGTGCTTGTCACCCACCTAGATAGTATCCATTCTGTGGGTGCTGAGGATGGGAAAGGTTGAGAAGTACTGTTCCAAGCTGGCTCTTGGGGGAAAGTTAGATGTTTTGGGAACACTACCCTTTGAGCTCATTAGAATATCACAGGTGCTAATTATGAGCTGAATTTCTATTCACTGGGTCTGGAAATGCGCCTCCGTATACACAGCATCTGAAGCACCGTTCCTCACGAAAGCCTTACAGACATTTTTATAAACCATTTTTGTAAAAGTATACAATTGACTCTGAGTAGTTTCCAAATCAAGCTCTAAGAAACTTACAAAAAAGAGGCTGCCCAGGGGACACCTCAAAGCGCTGTGGGAGGAGGCCACTTTCAACAGAGCACCTCCCTCTTTTAGCTACTTTGCTCCTATGATTATCTTGGAACAAAATCTTCATGACTACAACAGGCTCTAAGCGCTGCTGTTTAAAGTCCACATACCAGAAACCTAAAACAGTGCTGAAAGTAGAGGCCAGCTTGCAGAGGGGCTGAACTCAGCCACAGATAGGACTGGGGACAGGGATGTTACAGATGAAAATGTAAATAATAAACTTTGGTTAGGCAAGGGACTAACCACATTTATAATAATAAAAAAACAAAACAAATAAATTGCTAATATCTGTCACCATCTGGCATGATATATTTTCTAATCTGTTTCTTTTACTTATTGTCTGTCTCCACCAACTAGAATGGAAGCTCCGTGCAGGCAAGGTTTCTTGTCTGTTTTGTTAACAGCTGGACTCCCCAGCACCTAGAATGATGCCTGGTGTATAGTACACACTCAACATGTATTTGGTGAACTTGGCCACATGCTAGAGTAAACCCCAGTTTTCTATCTCATTTCATTCTCACAAAGACACTAGTAGGTGGGTCTGTTCTAACCTCCATTGCATAGTCGAAATAACTGGGGTGCGGGCAGGCTAAATCACTTGTCCTGGTTGTACAGCTAGTAAGCAAGGAGACTAGAATAAGAGAATATCCATGCCCTTATTTAATTTGCAATTAATGATCCAGAACTCTTCTTTCTCAATCAGTTAAGGAAACTAATTTAACTGAAATTCATCCACTCTGCATTCTTCCCTTCACTCAGGTAGGGTTTTTTTTTTTCTATTCTTTACTGTACACATGAGTAAAACTGAGGCACAGAGAGGCTGAGAAACGGCTGACAAGGGGCTGGGCTAAGTTTTGGACCCAGGGAATATAACTGTACATATGCTTTAAGCACCAGGCTATAAAAGCCAGGAGTCTACGGCGCCTGGGTGGCTCACTCAGTTAAGCATCTGACTTCGGCTCAGGTCATGATCTCACAGTGAGTTCGAGCCCTGCGTCGGGCTTCGTGCTGACAGCTCAGAGCCTGCAGCCTGCTTCAGATTCTGTGTCCCCCTTTCTCTCAGCCCCTCCCCTGCTTGCACTCTGTCTCTCTCTGTCTCTCAAAAATAAATAAACATTAAAAAAAAATCTATTTAAAAGCCAGGAGTCTGAGTGTCTGCTTTCAAATGCAAACTTGGAGTCCGAATTCCTGGTCTTACGTATTAACAAATATGATACTATAATTGACCCTGAACAACACAGGTTTGAACTGTGCTGGTCCATTTATCCATGGATTTTTTTTTTCAATAAATACAGTACAATATTGTATTTGTATTTTGTATTTGTATTTGTAAATGTAAATGTATTTTCTCTTCCTTATGATTTTAACATTTTTCTTTAGTTTGCTTTACTTTAGGAATACGGTATATGAAACATATAACATACAAAATATGTGTTAATTGACTATGTTATCAGTAAGACTTCCAGTCAAAAACAGGCTATTAGTAGTGACGTTTTTAGGGAGTTGAAAGTTATACTTGGATTTTCCACGGAGGGAGGGGGAGTGGGAGGGAGTGCAGTTGGCACCCTTAATCCCCGTGTTGTTCAAGGGTCAACTTAGTCATGCACTGATATTGGCTCCTGTCCCAGATATACAAATACATTTAATTAGAGTACCCCACCTGGGAAACAGACTGCTAAGGCATCACAGGTGATAAAACAAATCAGCATACAAGGGCTTTATAAAGCTGTTATTCTTGACCAAATGCCCAAGAACTTTTCAAGTAAATTTTTTGTACTGAAGACAAACATTCAGTAATAAAAGCAAGTAGTTTATTCCTTTTTATGAAAAAAAGCTGTATTCATATCTTCTAATGTTCCCTTTATACATTCTCAGAAATGTTCCGGCCAAGTTAGAACCCAGTCTGACTTTCACAGGAACACATGGGGAACCCACTAACATCAACAGACTTGTCTCCTGGCTGCTCAATTCAACTGCAGCCAGATGGAAAATGGAAAATGAGGGCGGGGTGGGGCCTATTGTCAAAGGCACAAAGAAGTTACTGAACAGAAGCAGTCCAGAGTCTTACCCAGCTGCTATGAAAGCACCAAGTATGATGGTAAAAACACTGACGATGATGTTCAAGGAATAGTGTTTCCTGGGATAAATAGATGGAAAGATGATAGAGAAGGAAAGAAAAAGGAAAAAATATAGATTATAATTCTTAAACTGAAAATACACATTGCCCACAGTTTTATAGCTAAAATCTAACGGACATCGCTTTACAGAGAGAAAGCACTGTAAGTATCTGTAAGAGGATTAATAAATCAGACCAAATGTCTTTTTTAAATAGTTGTTTAATTTAATTATAAGTGTATTTCTCTGTTCTCATTAGAAAGATGCTGTGACAGAATGCACAAGGGCCCCTGCCGACAGTTCTAGATGGTCTTACGTCAAGCATCCAAAGACTAAGATAAAATTCAACATAGGACTTAGAACATTGGGCCATCATCCAAATTCCATTGCTAAATAATCTTCCTAAGCAAAATCAGGAACCACCTTTTCTGATACTGGCCTGAGTATCTTTATGAGAAATTTTTAAACTAACATTATAAAAATTAATTTATTCCTATGTTCTATTGTAATCACTACATCAGAATGGATTTTCATGACTTCCTGCATTCCTATTCTATATGTACACATGGAGAATTTTTCCTCTGTATTCCTGTCAGGGTATATTCCAGCTGGCTCAGGAAACATACTTACATCTGTTTGGGGATTGTTGGGTTTTTTTTTTTTAATAATTTTCTATTATAAACACATATTATTAGTCTACTATAAAATCACAAGCAAAAAAATCACTCATGTTCTTATGGAATCATGGAAACAGGCGACTGCTTTTAAATGAATAAACCATTTGTCCTTAAGTTATTGCTACTAGCAATTCAAATTGACTATTTGGAAAAACAATTAGATATTGAGAACTTGCTAAGCAAAAATAATATGGGATGAGGGGAAAGGACATGAGAGGAACAGAGGAAACACAAAAATCACCCAAGTATGATGGTTTCCAGGAGTAAAGTAAGTGGAATGGTAAATTTCCTGAGCACGGTGAACATCGGCAAACTGTTGGGAAAAGATTCAAGTATAGTAACATCAGACACCAAGTATTTTTTTCACATGCTTTACATTTTTAATTAAGCCCACTAACTTTCCAAATTAAATATAAGAAATTAACCTTAATTCTCACATATAACACCAATAAATCACATTAAATAATAGAAATGGAGATTTAGTAGTCCCATGCCACTTTTGCTTATTAGCAATTTTTTTCACTTGCTAGCAATTTTTAAAAATCATGTTATCCAACTACTGCAAACATTGTGCTAAAACTACAAAGACTATGCTAAAATACCGTATGCAGTATACACCAACACACCCTTTGGCAAATTAAGTTGGAATTATGTATCAACAGTCATTAAGTGCTAACCTTGGACCTAATGATTTCTTTTTGGGAAATTCAGCCCAGGGTAATAATACAAAAGAAAGAAAAAAACCAGGTGCGCAAATGTGTTCATTACAACAGTGTCTTTGGAGAAAACATCAGAAACAACCTAAAAGTCATACAATAAGGGGCACCTGGGTGGCTCAGTAAGTTAAGCATCTGACTTCGGCTCAGGTCATGATATTGCGTTTGTGGGTTTGAGCCATGCAGCAGGTTCTGTGCTGACAGCTCAGAGCCTGGAGCCTGCTTTGGATTCTGTGTCTCCCTTTCTCTCTGCCCCTCCCCTGCTCACTCTCTGTCTCTCTCTGTCTCTTAAAATATAAAATAAAACGTTAAAAAAAAGTCACACAATAAGACAGTGATAAAATATATGATAAATCTATTTGAGAGAACACTACACATTAACTCTAGAATGTAAAACTTTATACCACTATTGTAAAATAAATATTAAATAAAACAAGGAGAATACATAACTATATAGAAGCTACAACTGTAACATGATACATTGTACATATGCGGAAACACTGAAATCAATATTTAAAATAGTATGTTAGAAGATAAAGTTATGAGTTATTTTTTCCTCAAAACTTTATGTAATGAGGCTATATTCATTGCCTTTTAAAAATACTTAAGAACTTTCAGTGGGGCCTCAAAACTCAGAGATTCCAAAACACAGCTCAATGCACACCCAAAAAAACTGACTAGGCTGGAACAGCCAACCTCCACCTGCTTCCAGATGTCACCCTGAGAAGATGGTGACCTGGAGAAAGAAAGTCACAACCACAGCCAGGACAGTAGTGACCATCTCCTCCGGACCAGACCTGTGGAGGGGTTCCATGTGATCAATGATGCCACAACCAGAGAACAAGTACAGAAAGAATTTTCAGGAACTTTATACCCACACTTAAAGATATCTTATGAGGGGTGCCTGGGTGGCTCAGTTGGTTAAGCGGCCAACTTCGGCTCAGGTCATGATTTCGTGGTCCGTGAGCTTGAGCCCCGCGTCGGGCTCTGTGCTGACAGCTCAGAGCCTGGAGCCTGTTTCAGATTCTGTGTCTCCCTCTCTCTGACCCTCCCCCATTCATGCTCTGTCTCTCTCTGTCTCAAAAATAAATAAACGTTAAAAAAAAAAAAAAAGATCTCTTATGAGACGGATTAGAACTGCCTTTTTCAAAGCACCCAAAAAGTCAATTAATTCCAAAAAGTATTTTTAATGATGCCTTTTAAAAGAAAGTAAGTTATACTTAATGATGAAAAGCTGACTGTTTTCCCCTTAAGATCAGTAATAAGACCAGAATGTTTGCTCTCAACACTACATCAATTCAACATATACTTGGGATTCTAGAAGAGGCAATTAAACTGAAAAAAAAAAAAAAAAGGATACTGTTTAGAAAGCAAGAAATAAAGTTATCCCTATTTGCAAATGACACGTAAAGAAAATCCTAAGGAATCCACTAAAGAGTCATCATAATGAATAGTTAAGCAAGAGTGCAGGAAAAAAATTGCATATACAAAAATCAATTACATTTCTATATATATTGCAATGAGCAATCCAAAAAGGAAATTAAAACAATTCCATTAATGATAGCATCAAAAGAACAAAATTCTTAGGAATAAATTTAAGAAAATAAGTGTAAGACTTGTACACTAAAAACTACAAAATATTGTTAGAGGATTAAAGAAGTGTTAAGTGGAAAGATACTCCATGTTTCTGGATCAATAGGCTTAAAATTGTTAAAGTATTGGAAATACTCCCAAATAGATCTATAGTTTCAACACAATCCTATCAAAATCTCAGTTGGCTTTTTTTTTTTAATTTTTTTTCAGCGTTTATTTATTTTTGGGACAGAGAGAGAGAGAGAGAGAGAGCATGAACGGGCGAGGGGCAGAGAGAGAGGGAGACACAGAATCGGAAACAGGCTCCAGGCTCTGAGCCATCAGCCCAGAACCCGACGCGGGGCTCGAACGCACGGACCACGAGATTGTGACCTGGCTGAAGTCAGACGCTTAACCGACTGTGCCGCCCAGGCGCCCCTCAGTTGGCTTTTTTTCCCCCCCAGAAATTAACAAGCTAATGTTAAAACTGATATGGTGAGGCACCTGGCTGGCTCAGACAGTACAGCATGAGACTCTTGATCTCAGGGTCATGAGTTCAAGCCCCATACTGGGTATGGAGCCTACTTAAAATAAAGATTGGGGCACCTGACTGGCTCACTCAGTTGAGTATCTGACCTTATTTTCAGTTCAGGTCATGATCCCAGGGTCGTGGGATTGAGCCCCACATTGGGCTCTGAGCTGAGCATGGAGCCTACTTAAGATTCTCTCCCTGTCCCTGTCCCTGTTCCTCTCCCTCTCTCTCTCTCTCCCCCACCCACCCCATGCCCCTTTCCCCAGCTTGCACTTTTTCTCTATCTAAAATTTAAAAAATCTATAAAAAATAAAGATTAAAAAATCAAAATATGGTCATGCAAGAAAGCTAAAACAAGAAAGCTAAACCAGAAAGCTAGAACAATCTTGAAAAAGAATAAAGTTGGCGGACCCAATGTCAAAACTTATTACAAAGGTACAGTAATTAGCACTATCTAGTTATTGATTATAGACATGTAATCAAAGGAATAGGATTAAGAATCTAGAAATAAATCCATACAATTATGGTCAATTCATTTTCAACAAGGGTTCCAAGACAATACAATGGGGAAAGAAAAGTCTTTTCAACAAATGGTGCTGGGACAACTGAATATGCATCCACATGCAAAAGAATGAATTTGAACCCCTTTCTCACACCACATACAAGAATTTATCACATAACATATCAAAGACCTAAATATGGGAGCTAAAATTATTAAAATTTTTGAAGAAAGCATAGGGATAAATCTTCATGACCTTGGATTAGGCAGTCTTCTTAGATATAATACCAAAAGTACAAGCAGCAAAAGATAGACTTGATAAATTAGACTTCATCAAAATTTTCAACTTTTATAAATGGATAATCAGAAGGTGATATATACAAACAATAGAATACTATTTAGCCTTAAAAAAGTAATAGGGGTGCTTGCCTGGCACAGTTGGCAGAGCATGTGACTCATGATTTTGGGGTTGTGAGTTCAAGCCCCAGGGTGGATGTAGAGATTACTTTAAAAATAAAATCTTTTAAAAAGAGAATAAAATTCTTATACATGCTACAACATGATTGAACCTTGAAAACTTTATACTAACTGAAATAAGCCATAACTTAAAAAAAAATTGTATCATTTCACTTGTATGAAATATCTGGAGTAGGCAAGTTAACTGAGACAGAATGTAATATAAAGGTTACCTGTGGCTGGAAGCATGAGAAAATTGGCAGTTATTTTTTAATGGGTACAGAGCTTCAGTTTAAGATGATGTTAAAGTTCAAGGAACAGATACTGAAGATGGTTGCTCAACATGCGAATATACTGAATGCCAATGAACCATATACTTAAAAATGGTTAAAATGGTAAATTTTATTTTACATATATTTACCTTAATTGTTAATTAAATTTTTAAAAACCTAAAACTTTCGTGTTTCAAAGTATAACATTAAGAGAGTAAAAAGACAACCTACAAAATAAGAGAAAACTTTGCAATCTTGTGTGTTAAGTGTTAAGGGACTTGTATATAAAATATATAAAGAGGACTTATAGCTTAATAATAAAAAGATGAATAACCATATTAAAAATACACAGAAGATCTGAATAGATATTTCTCTAAAATATATCTATATCTATATCTATATCTATATAGATAGATGGCCAATAAGCACATGAAAAGATGCTCAATACCATTAGTCATCAGAGAAATGGAATCAAAACCATGAGATACTACTTCACAACTACTAGAACAGCCATAATCAGAACAACAGACAATAACAAATTTGGCAAGAATGTAGAGAAGTTGCAGCCCTCTTACATGGCTGGTGGACTGTAAACTGGTATAGCTACTTTGAGAAATAGTTTGACGTTCCACAAAATGTTAAACAGAGAACTGCCATATGACCAGCAATCCTACTCCTAGGCATAAATCCAATCAATGGCAATCCCATTCTTCAATGAAGTCATCCTTGTCTCCTTTCTTTCTCCCACACATGTTATTTATCAGGAAATTGTGTTGGCTGGTCCTTCACAATATATCCAAAACCTAGATTGTGGCCTGAACATAACCTTTACCATTAAAAACAACCAGGGGAGGGGTGCCTGGGTGGCTCAGATAGTTGAGCGTCCAACTTTTGATTTTTGCTCAGGTCATAATCCCAGGGTCATGGGATGGAGCCCTACATCAGGCCTGCTTAAGATTCTCTCTCTCTCCCCTGCCCCTCTCCCCTGCTCATGTGCTCTCTCTCTCTCCCTCCAAAATAAATAAAATAAAATAAAATAAAATAAAATAAAATAAAATAAAATAAAATAAAATAAAATAAAATAAAATAAAATAAAATAAAATAACTAAAAATAAACAGGGGATCCTTGGAGAATGGCAGGAAAAGTTCAAGATAAGCCTGGGACATCATGTGCCAGAAAGCAAGGAACTAACCAGAGCACTGGGGCCCTAGAACATAAAAACCAACTCATAGGGGCTCCCATTGGCCTGAGATGGGATAATGTGAGCATCAAAAGAATTATGTATATAATTAACTAAAAATATCAAGTAAATGAAATAGATCAATAGAATATACTAGAGCACCGAGAAATAAACCCACACAAATACAGTCAACTGATCTTTGACAAAGGAGCAACCATAATTTAATGGAGAATGGATGGTCTTTTCAACAAATCATGCTAAAACAACTAGACATCTACATGCAAAAAATGGAATCTAGAGAGACTCTACACCTTTCACAAATAAACTCAAAATAGACCATATGCTTAAATGTAAAATGCAACCTATCAAACTCCTGCAAGATAGCACAGGACAAAATGTAGGTGATGGGGTACAGCAATGAGTTGTTTTTTTTTTATCTTTAAAGAAATTTTTTAATGTTTTATTTTATTTTTGAGAGTGGGGGGAGAGAGGGAGAGTGGGGGAGGAACAGAGACAGAGGGAGACAGAATCCCAAGTAGGCTCCAGACTGCAAGCTGTCAGCACAAAGCCCAACACGGGGCTCTAACCCACGCACCATGAGATCATGACCTGAGCCAAAGTTGGACACTTAACCAACTCAGCCACCAGGCACCCCTAAGATTTTATTAAGTAATCTCTACACCCAACATGGGATTCAAACTTACAACCCCAAGATCAAAAGTCATATGCTCCACCAACTGAGCCAGCCAGACACCCCTCAACAATGAGTTTTTAAATACAACACCAAAAGCATGAACCATGAGAGAAAAAAATGATATGGAACTTCATTAAAATTTAAAACTTCTCTGAAAGACAACACTAAGAGAACGAAAAGACAAAACTACAGACTGAAAGAAAATACTTGCAAAACACAGATCTGACAAAAGACTTCTATCAAGTAAATGGAAATTCATGAGTTTATAATGATTATAGTAAAAAAAACAAGCAAAAACTCTCACTGGTCACCACTGAAGGTGACAGGACACTAATTTATTATACTGAACATGTATAAATAAAGCTTACGTCCTGCCCTTCTTGTGTGAAATGGTGAAAGTTTGTATTTATTAAAGAAGTTTACATAATACATGAAGACAGGGTGATCTGCAACTTGTAATGAAATAATGGATCTAGAAAGTCATCATCAATGAATCTAAAACCATTAGGTGAAAGACTGATGAGAGTGCCTGGGTGGCTCAGTCAGTTAGGCATCTGACTTCAGCTCAGGTCATGATCTCACGGTTTATGAATTTGAGCCCCATGTCGGATCTGTGCTCAGATCCAGGAGCCGTCTTTGGATCTGTGTCTCCCTCTCTCTCTGCCCCTCCCTCACTCATTCTCATTCTGTCTCTCTCTCTCAAAAATGAATAAAACATTAAAAAAGGAAGGAAGGAAGGAAGGAAGGAAAGAAGAAAGAAAAAGAGAGAAAGAGAAAGAAAGAAAGAAAGAAAGAGAAAGAGAAGAAAGAGAAAGAAAGAAAGAAAGAAAGAAAGAAAGAAAGAAAGAAAGAAAGAAAAAGAAAGAAAGAAAGAAAGAAAGAAAGAAAGACAGACTGGCTGACTGACTGACTGACGGGGCACTTTCTAATGAAGGGACCAGACTGACCCCTTGAAATCATTAAAAGGGGAATCAATCAATGTAATATCATTATAAGTAGGTCACTTGAGGAAATCTTTATGGGTGTTACATACTGCAGTGATAGATTTCACAGACTTATACATAGGGCAAAACTTATCATTTGTGCATTATAATTATGTACAGTTTATTTTATACCAATTATACCTCAAAAGGGGTTTTTTTTAAAAAGTGGGCTACGGGTACCTGGGTGGCTCAGTCAGTTAACAGTCCAAAGCTATGACCTCACAGTTCATGGGATCAAGCCCCATGTGCTTGGTATTCTCTTTTTCCCTCTCCCTCTGTCCCTCCTCTGCTCGTGCTCTCTCTCAAAATAAAGAAAATAAACATTTTTTTAAGAAGTGGGCTAAAACATTATGTGCCCCATGATGCAATAGAAAGAACCCAACATCACCAATAAACTGATCTTGTCTGAAAAACTGAACCTAATATGATCAAAGCAGCTACCAGCTACCAGTTTACGGAAAATATGAGGCACAGCAGAACACATTATGACACCACGTGAACAATCTTTCTTCCTCCTTACTCTCATTTTCTGGTTAACTCTCTTCTCCTAGAAACCCCACGGCACTTGAGAAGCCCTCTTCTCCAAATGCATGTAGGGAAGTGTTTAAGAACACTTGTAATAAAGATGTTTCTAACATTGCTACCTTGAGAACAGTGTTGTATCAATGAATGGAAGTTATACTCATTCTTCAATGCATGTAGAGCCTTTCAGAACACCTATAATAAGTATGCTTCTAAAATCACTTTTAAAAAAAAAAGAAGAGGGGCACCTGGGTGGCACAGTCAGTTAAGCATTCAACTCCTGATCTCAGCTCAGGTCTTAAGTTCAAGCCCCTCACTGGGCTCTACACTGGGGGTGAAGCCTACTTTTAAAAAAGAGGACGAAGAAGGTGGGGAGGGGAGGAGGGGGAGGGGGGAGAAAGAAGGGTGGGGAAACGAAGAGGAAGAAGAAGGAAGCAAAGCCTTCATCTGTGAAGCGGAAACCCCCGATGCAAGGAGTGAGCAGCTGTCAGTGTTAACCGAAACCATTCCCCACAGCTGCAGGTGAACTCACTCAGAGACAAGCCAATAAGATCCATGGTAACACAGCAATAGCACCTAACTCCGGAAGCTTTAATACAAATTTGATACAATTAAGGAAAACCGTCCCAATCCCAGAAAGAAACAAAACAACAAAAAAAACCCTAAAATGTATAACTAAAACCAGTATTTCACATTTTATTTTCCACAACTACAATCTGTCCTTTCCAAATAAGAGGAAAGATGAGAGGTCTACTTTCTGTTGTCAGTTTTATATGTCCTTCTTCTGGTCTAACTTCCACCTGCCCCCTTTTTACTCTCACTATACAAATCGGGCTTTCCTCAATCTCATGTAACATTTTGAAAAAATCAAACTTGGTCTTTCTATTGTACCATTAGAAACAAACGAGTGAAGAACCTCCCATCAACCATTCCCCTGCACCATACCTTAATTTACTTGTGCTTGATAATCCACTTATGTGGTTTCCAACATAGAGGAGAGGCAGAGGAAACAGCTTCCATGGAAAAAAAAAAAAAAAAGAATATTTGATTAGAACTCCAATAATGATTTTCTTTCATATATATAGATGGTGACACTCACTCCCCATCAGTAAGCAAATCATTTCCCTGTAACAACTGTGAATTTTCCACAATCTAAAACACACCACAGGGTGCCTGGGTGGCTTAGTCAGTTAAGCGTCTGCGTTCAGCTCAGGTCATGATCTCACAGTTCGTGAATTCGAGTCCCACGAGCCCCACATCAGGCTCTCTGCTATCTGAGCAGAGCCCGCTTCATACCCTCTGTCCCCGTCTCTTTCTGCCCCTCCCCTGCTCGCTCACACACACACACACTCTCTCTCTCTCTCTCTCTCAAAAATAAATAAAATTAAAACTTTAAATAAATAAAACACACCACTGGAATGTCACAAGGTTGGTGACCCTTTCAAAAAGTTGTGTCTACCACCCACATTACTTTGGAGTTACTTTATTTGTTTTCAAGGTCTAGAATGATTACATATCTACCAAGGTTAAACAACATACCAGTAGTACTTGAATTAGGTTTACTGAGCTCTGACCTCCTGAATTATTTTTTCAAGAGAAATACTGTTCAGAACATACTGAAGAAACATACAAAAGACCTACTCTTCCATAAATGAAAAAAAATATATATCCTTTCATAAGGTCACACACTGAGAACTTTTTGACTGATATACAATCCACAGCTATCAAGGGGAGTCCAACATTTTTTTCCCACTAAAAAGACATTAAGTGTGCAATTCAGATAAGACATCCTTTGAAGGATTTTGAAATACTAAGTGTCATTTACCCCCCAAAAATTAGAAAACGTTATTATCAGGAGATTTGCTCAAGAAAGAAGAAAGAAAGAGAGGGCCTCGCATCCAAGACCTTCCCCTTCATTCACAACATTCTGGTTGACAGCCTACAACTGGCTAAACAATAAAACTTCTGGGATATTACAACTTTAGAGGTTCTTAGGTATTGAAAAGAATCAGTTGCCCTCCTTTCCATGTATAATTCAAAATAAAAACAATACTGACTTCTAGTTCCTGGTAATGGTGAGCTAGATTATCTGTGTTAATCTCCCTGCTGAAAACAATTAAAAATGCTAGGTAAAATAACTTAAAACCTTTATAAAAGCATGAAATATGTGGGAGATGGTGAGTCTCCAAGCCAAAAACTAAAGCAAGAACAGAAACCCAGAAACAATGGAAGGCAGAGGGCAGCAGAACTGCATCATCTTCAAGGGTCTGTCAGATTAGAATGCTACCCCCCCCAACAAGAATGTCTTTTGAAAGCAAAGGAAAAATATGCAGTCTTTTTCAGACAAAAAAAAAAAAAAAAAACAACTAAGGGAATTTAAGCAGACTATTAGTAAAGGAAATTCTAAAGGAGGTAATTTAATCAGGAGGAAAGTAGAAAGTGTGGGATGCAAAAAGGAGAGAAAAGCAAAGGGAGCAGTAAATACGTGGGTAAATATAAATAAACATTGATGGGTTTTTTTTAAAGAAAATAAAAATATATTGTGAGATTTACATAAAGTTATTCAAGTACCTGTTGAAAACAGCACATTAAATTGGGAGGAGGGGTAAATGTGTAAAAGTCCTTACACTGTTGAAGGGGACGATACACTTATTTTTTTTTTAAGTTTATTTCTTTCTTGTGAGAGAAAGAGAGAGAGAGCATGAGCAAGGGAGGGGCAGAGAGAAAGGGAGAGAGAGAATCCCAAGCAGGCTTCGTGCTGTCAGGAAAGAGCCCAAAGTGGGCTCAATTTCACAAACCATGAGATCATGACCTGAGCTGAAATCAAGATTTGGACGCTTAGTGACTGAGCCACCCAGGAGCATGAGGGGGAAGATACACATTAATTAACTTTACAATTTGATAAGTTAGGTATGCCTGCTGTAGTTTCCAGGTACACTAAAAGAACTGAAACAGAAGTCCACCTCATATATAGTTGATCCTTGGACAATGTGAAGCTTAGGGATGCCAACACCCTACACAGTCAAAAATCCATGTATAGCTTTTGATTTCCCCAAAACCTAACTGCTAATAGCCTACTGTTGACTGGCAGTCTTAGTAATAACATAAACAGGCACTCATATTTTGTATGTTACATGTGTTATATACTACATTCTTACATAAAGTAAGCTAGAGAAAAGAAAATGTTAAGATCATAAGAGAAAACACATTTACAACCCTGTACTGTATTCATCCAAAAAAAAAAAAGAAAAAGAAATCCACATATGATGAACCTATGCAGTTGAAATTCATGTTGTTTCAGGGTGAGCTGTGATTAAACACTTTACCTGGAAGATTTAACTAAAGTTTTAGGCACCTAATGATATGGCCTCAAAATAAATTAAACAAAACAAAAAACCTGACATCAATACCAAGAGCAATAGACAAATCCATAATCAGAGATGATGGCTACAATAATATTTTCTATTTCACATGCTCTTAAAATGTGACTTTACCACTTTCTTCCATCCAGAGGTATGATCTAGGTCCCTTCCTCTTAAAACTGCATGGGATTGTTTCAATTAATAATGTACAGATGAAATGCTGCTATGTGACCTTTGAGGCTAGGTCATAAAAAGCAAGGCAGTTTTGCCCTGCTTGCTGGAACACTCACCCTTGAAGAATTCAGCACCATGTGACCACTTTGACTCCCCTGAGCCTGCCATTTTGTAAGGAAGCCCAAATGAGCCTATAGGAGTGACCACACAGAGAGGCCTAAGATTATAGGAAGAGAGGTTTGTGACCAGCTCCCAGCTGCACTAACCAGCAACCCCATCGTTGTTTCCACTCTTTTACTGTCTGTCCAAAACTATATGGAAGCCTTAAGCCAGAACTACCCAGTTGACACTGTCCTGAATTCCTGAACCACAGTTACTGTGAGAAGTAACACAATGATTATTGTTTTGAGTCACAAGTTATGCAGCAAATGACAACTGGAATAGGCATATAAGGTATCTACAAAAAGCCTACAACAAACAACACACTAAACGGTGAAATGCCAAAAGCTTCCCCCTGGAGATCAGCCAGTATTACCACTTATACCAAATTGTACTGAGGGTCCTATACGATACAGTAACAGAAGTAAAAGAATAAAAGTTAGAATGTTGGAAAGAATGAAGCAAAACTGTCATTTGTTGTAGATGACCTGATCGTGAATGTAGAAAAATCTAAAGGAAACCACAAATAAATTATGATTAATATTCTATAATTTTTCAAATATAAAAACAATATGTAAATGCAATATAAAAACATATCCATCTAATTTTCCAAATTATATATACATATATAAATATAGTCATTTATAATATATAAATGAGTAAACATCAAATATATATAAAAAGTATATTAAATATATATAAATAAGTAAAGATTAAATTATTAAATATATATTTATACATAAATATATAAATAAGTAAACATTAAATATATATATACATTTTGAGAGTGAGCAGGGGAGGGTGAGAGAGAGAGACAGAGAGAGAGAGAGAGAGAGAGAGAGAGAGAGAGAGAGAGGGAGAGAGAGAGAGAATCCCAAGCAGGCTCCATGCCCAACATGGAGCCCCCACATGGGGCTTGATCTCATGAACCATGAGATCACGACCTGAGCCGAAATCAAGAGCTGGACGCTTAACTGACTGAGCCACCCAGGTGCCCCCCAAATAATATATTTTTTAAAGATATATGCAATAGCAAAAACTCAAAAAAAAATGTTCACAACAACAGTATTCTCTTTACAGAACACTCAAGAATAGTATGAGTTCAGCAAAACATAATTCAGGGACACATATTAGAATAATTACAAAGAAAGTAAGAAAATTATTACAAAAGTCAAAATAGTGGGTAAGGAGGATTCTGTGATCCCATCTCATGATCTAGGTAATGATTACATGCGTTATTCTTCATTCAAGTATACGTTCATGTATGATGCCTTTTCCCTACATATAGATCATATTTCACAGTGCTTAAAGTGTTTTAAAACTATAGCATATCATAAACTAAGTGTAAGCAAGGCCAACGATATTCTGATTGTTCCTATGATGATTGGGTTAATAGCCTTCGTTATACTTCAATATTTTGTTTTTCTCTTTTTGTGGATGTCCCTGATGCTTAGTCAGACTGATGATTAATCTAGTGACAGATGCCAGCATCTTTCCAGGGCTTAGAGACATGGTAGTGAACAAGCCAGGAGAGGTTCTCACTCTCAAGGAACTGACAGCCTGATTTAACTTCCCTAAATCCAAAAATGTCATCAAAATACAGTTAATACTACCTGCTGTATAGGACTGCTCTAAGGATTAAATGGTTGACTTAAAGCAACTGTTTATTGAGCCAGCAACTGTTTAAAAAAGGTAGTTCTGTTCCTCATTCCCAGGAAGGTAAGGCAGGTTTTATGTTTCTAGTTCCACCACAGAAAAACCCATGTATTTCTATGTGCATCAAATTATATTCTTCATTCTACTCACAGCTTTTATCAATCCAGGCAAAAAATGAAAACTTAAAATAGGATCAGAAAAGTAGGGCCTATGAGCCAAATCTGGCCCATCTTTTGTCCATGTAAATAAAGTTTCATTAGAAAACGATGACAGCAATTTATTTATCTATCATGGTACAGTGGCAGAGCTGAATAATTGCAACAGAGATGGTCTGGCCCACAAAGCCTAAATATTTACTATCTGCTTTTTTACCAAAAAAGCCTACCAAATCCTAATGCTATAGGGCTTTGCCATTTCAGAAGACACATAGTATTATTTAGTGTCAGTTGCTAAGCACACACTTTGACTATTATTACATTATGTTAATGAACAAATGAATGAATGATATAAAATCTCTGTTAAGAAGTTTCTACCCAGTGTAAGCAGGAAGCACAGTGTGTATGGAAACCGACATGCATTCCAAGATCAATTTGTAATTCTATAGTATTTTCATATCTTTCACCATAGTTATTTGTACTCGTCATCACATACCTTCACGGGAATTTTCTTGTCAAAATCAGGGAAGTGAATTATTTTATTTAGTTTGGACACATACAGTATCATTATGGTAGCTGCCATCTAAAAAAAAAGGGAAGGAGAAACTTCAGCAAAATATCTGGAAAGACTGAGGTACAAAGACACCTTCAGAAGAAAATACATTCATCAAAAAGAATACATTATCCAAAAAAAATCCATTTTCTAGGTTCCAAAAAATAACTATTTCTTGGAATATCAAAATTGTTTTTCTTGCCAATGTATGAATTCTATCAGAACTATAGGCAAAAAGTGTTAAGATCAAATAGACTCACACACATATATGCATATTATCTCAAGGGGTTCAGATAAAGAAATGGTGTCCCCAAAACTGGCCAGAGTAACCACAGTTGGTGAGGCCAGTCCTTGATCCTGGACCATACTTCCCATGTACTGAACATATGGACACCTTTCCACATAAAGTGAGTCTAGGGGTACTGCAAGGGGGCAAACTCCACACTAACACACTTTTTGTAAAGTCTCATATTCCTATAACACAGAAGACAAATTAAGAGAAAAACAATTTTAAAAGGGATCTACTTTTCTCTTCAATCTTAGCCGGTCCTGCAAAAATGTCTCATTCAAATCCTACTCATCTAGAGTACAAGTATATTAGAAATACTCCATATTATGATGAAATAAAAAATTTTAATATCATCCTCCTATGCAAATTTTAGAACTTACTCAATTGTTTCCATATTAGTATGAAAAAATTTAAGACATCCTTCAACATGATTATCCCTAAACCCTGAGCCTAATGAGTTTACAAATGTAATACTTATGATAGATCGTAACATAAGGCCATCTTGAATTATAATTATAGTTTGTATTTATAACTGACCTTATAATTCTTACAGAAATACACTAACATTTATTTAAAATATTCTGTAACTCAGACTTTTAAACGAGGTCTGCTGCCCTCTTCCCCCACAAATTGTGTATCAGAAAGGCTTTATTTTGAGCACAAGCCAGTGAATTTTTATTTGCCTTGGGGATTACTAAGGGCACATTATCACATATTCACTGATCTTTTAGAGTACTTTTTTCTACATTTTTCACACTGAAACATTAAGAGGATGTATTTTTGGCATTAAGGAAATATATTATTATATTTTTTATTCCTAAAATGATATTGCAAAGAGTACCTTATTAGCAAAACATTTAACCAGAATAATGTTTAATCATATAAATGACATCCTTCTCAAGATTCACAATTAAAAATTTAATTAACAGACACAATTTTCACAATTTTATGTTTTCTCCCTATAAATTAAAGCAAAACCAACCAAACAAAAAAAAAAAAAAGGTGCCTTTGGTGCCTGTTACCACTTGCCTACTGGAAATCACCAGCATATGATCAAGATAGTAAACAAGCCACAAATAAATATTAATGGGAAATTTCAGAAGCAGCTAAATGGGGTTAGTCTGAAAGCTTATCCAATCTTGTCTTTATACTTGAGAACAAAAATCACAAACTGCAGGAAACAAAATGCAAACATGTTTAGTTAGGCCCACAGAGAATTTTGTAAAAATCTGAATGTGTTGCTAGCATTTACAAATTTGATGTAAAAATTCAAAATCCCTGCTACTCTTGGAAAACATCCAGAGGTGTTAAAATAAGGGCATAGTGAACCCAAGCTCATCTCCTGAGTCCTTTCCTCTCAGCACAGTGGCTTAAACTGAGTCCCAAATGCACACTTCAACTTTGGCAACTATATCCTTGTCCCACTCCAGCCTCCAATTTATTCATTTGTTCCCCACCAGGCCTTGAGGCTTTCAGTCTTCTGGCCCTTGCTTTAAAGGGTAATTAAATTCAATTAAGAAAGCTGAAACAAGTAATTGCTTTTTCCTACAAATAAAACTGTTCCTAAATTATAGAAAGACTTAAAATGTGTGTCAATATTTTATGCTCTTTCACCAAAAGTACCATGATCCTCTGGCCCTCTGTCAGCTGAATAAATTTGTAAACCGCAGTCTTAAACAAAAGCACTTAAAATTTCATTGTGTATAATGACAACTAATTAAGTGGTTAATTTTTCATTTTCACTTACCTGTCCAATTCCAAGAAAAATTGGTGATGGGAAACTATAAAAAACACAGAATAACAATTTTAGCAACTGATAAAAATTTGCAGTCTATAATATGTAATGGCAGGAATTATTTAAAAATCTTAGACTTTTTTTTCAGTCTTAGACCATTAAAACTTAACATAAAATTCATTGACTTTTCATTTGTTCATTTCTTTTCATTTTTAAACTGATTGTTGCTAAACTTGGCAATTTTCTATTGCCCCTTGTCTGTCATCATATTAACAGATAACATGACTATGTATATAGAAAGCCAAAATAATCTGGGGATAAATTATTAGAATAATTTTTAGCAAGGTCCCTGGCTACAAGATGAATATATGAAAAAAACATCATTTATATATCTACATGCCAGAAGAAACAAAGTGAAAATTTTAAAGAGATCATTTATAATAGCACTAAAAGCACATCAAATAATACTAACTGTATATTTTATGATATTAGGAATTACCTTTAGTTTTTTAGGTATGAAGGATATTGGGGTGGTGTTTTTTTTAAATGAAAGAGCCCTTCTTATCATTTAGAAATACATCTTGAAATGCATATGATGATATGTTTTTAATTTGCCTCAAAATAACTCAGCGGGCGGGAGGGCGCCTGGGTGGCTCAGTCGACTGAGTGTCCAACTTCGGCTCAGGTCATGATTTCGTGGCCTGTGAGTTCAAGCCCCACGTCAGGCTCTGTGCTGACAGCTCAGAGCCTGGAGCCTGCTTCGGATTCTGTGTCTCCCTCTCTCTCTGCCCCTCCCCTGCTCATGCTCTGTCTCTCTCTCTCTCTCTCTCTCTCTCTCTGTCAAAAATAAATAAACATTAAAAAAAATTTTTTTTTAAACTCTGGGGGGAAATGGTAGGATTGAGTGCAAGGGGGGATACAAATCTAATGAGTTGTTGACACTGGGTGACGGCTACTGGGTGATTCATTAGACAGATATATCTCATTTTATCACTCTTCACTTTATTATGCTTTGCAGATACTGCATTTCTTACAAAGTGAGGGTTTGTGGTAACCCTGCCTTGAGCAAGTTTATCGGCACCATTTTTCCAGCAGCATTTGCTCACTTTGTGTCTCTGTGTCACATTTTGATAATGCTCGTGATATTTCACACTTTTTCATTATTATTATACTTGTGATGGTGATCTGTGACTAGTGATTATGACTCCCTGAAAACTCAGATGATGGTTAGCATTTTTTTAGCAATAAAGTATTTGTTTAATTAAGGTATGTACATTGTTTTTCAGACATAATGCTACTGCACACTTAACAGACTACAGTATAGTATAAACATAACTTTTATATGCCCTGGAAAACCACAAAATTCAATTGACTCACTTTACTGCAATACTTACTGTATTGTGGTGGTCTAGAACCAAACCCACAACATCTCTGAAGTATGCCTATGCTATTTTTTTTTAAATAATATATCCAGGAACAAACCTAACAAAAGATTAATTAAAGATTACAATAAATGCATTCCATTACAACTGGTGAGAGAAAAAATTCTTTAAAGGCCTGGGATATAAGAGAAGCCATTTTGGATTTCTTTCTAAGTCAGCATAACTACACGTACACTTTGTTGAAACCAAAAGCCTGATTCATGGCCCACCAAGCATACAATGTACCCCTGCTTGGTGAATGAGTAGCCTAAAAGAAGACCATGTTGTCCTTAAGATAGCAATCAATGCTCCTACTCCCTGTTCCTTGACATTAAAACTTGTGATTCTCGCCTATATGCTAATATATAATCTTCTGAGCTTTAATGAGATGTGAAAACTGTAAAAACCCTGTAAAACCTTTTCATTCTCTGGAGCTCTTTCTTCTTTGTAAAGAATATGTTTCCTGGACAGCTGTCCTAACTTGGGCTCGAATAAAGCTCTTACTTTTAGAGACTCCAAAAGGTTTGTTCATTTTGCATCCACACAATGGAAGAGAACAGAGATGAGGACAGATACACACATACATGACACAGATGACAGTGCACAGCAGTGAGGGAAAGATGGTCTTTCAACAAACGGCACTGGGTAAGTTAGATGATACACCTCACACCACATTTAACAAGGCAGCACATCACCTCACCCTGCTCACTTACCCAAACCTGCACTGGCTCCCAGTCATTCTCTCAGAGACTCTCCCACACACACACCCCTAGCTCAGCCCTCAATCTGCATGTCAGAGGAAAACACACCTATTTCAGATAGGGCAAGAAGAGAGTAAAGAGCTGACTCACCTTATCAAAGAAAACAGAATGAATGTCTGGACAGTAACACCATGAGAATGAAATCCATTCTAGTGGGTGGATACCAGTTGTGCCACCCAGATACCCCCTTCTACGCTGAGGTATTCACTCCCCAGTTGCCCAAGAACATCCTCAGCTGAAGAAAGCTACCTTGCCAATGGCAAACACCCTCCCTGTGAGCACCCTGCATTCCAAGCCCCACCCCAACTCAGAATTCTGTTGAGTCCTCTCAGCTCCAGAGCCCCTGGGATCAGGCTTTTAACATTTATTCGTTTTTGAAAGACAGAATGTGAGCAGGAGAGGGGCAGAGAGATAGAGGGAGACAGAGACTAGGAAGCAGGCTCTAGGCTCTGAGCTGTCAGCACAGGGCCCAAGGCTGGGCTGAAACTCACGAACCACCACGAGATCATGACCTGAGCGGAAGTCGGAAGCTTAAGGGACTGAGCCACCCAGGCGCCCCCCACCCCACAAAAAAATTTTAATTTTTTTTAATGTTTACTTTTGAGACAGACAGTGTTAGTGGGGGAGGAGCAGCCAAAAAAAATTTAATAGATATTGATTCTAGGTAGGGGGAATATAGATAATTATTTTCTTTGTACATTTCTGTATTTAAATAATCCCCAATTTTTTAAATGAATTCTTGTAGGAGTGAACGCGAGGAAGTGAAGATAACAAGTGTGTACACAACTGGTAAGACTCAGACTCTGAAAGGAACAGAGAAACGAGGGTCCACGAGGGATCAAAAATGGGTTGTTGTTGCTTAAGAACCTGAACACGTTTTCAGGGCTAGAGCTGCTGAGGCAGAATGAGGAGGGGGTAGAAGGAGTGGAGCATTGCACCCACAGAGAGGAGAGGGGGACCTTAGGTGGATAAAAGGCTCCCTACATATTAGCATAAGGGCACCGTCGGGGCCTCAAATGACACCTTCCACTTTCTCAATAAAGTATCGGAGAAGGGGAGTGGAGGGCGGGGGAGGGGGGGCAGGTGGGATTCCAGGAGGCAGGAGAAAGCAGAAAGGAGTCAAAGCAAAACCCCAGAAGAAACAAGTGGGCAGGAAGGAGAGCCAGCTGAGCTTTGCGATTACCACTTTAAAGCTCAGAAGTGGTTTCCCTCCCACAACAGTCTGACTTGCTCAGTGAGGGAAGGAGGCATGTGGCAGGCTGTGCCAGACCAGGGCCAGGCCCAGTGGGCCCCAGAAAGGACTCCAAGGTTGGATGTGGACACCAGCAGGAGACAGCACTGGGCGTGAAAAGCTGGTGGGTCACAGCCAAGCATGCACCCCCCGGGGAGTGTCTGCAGGAAGCAAGGCCACATCGACTGCCAGGGTTCCCCGCAAGGAGTCCCTGAGTCCCCAAGGTTGACACCAGTCCAGATGGAGATCAGGCCTCTTCCTTGTGTGAGTGACAGGAGCTCAGAAGCCACCAAAAAAGACCATAAGGAGTGGTAAGTCTGGAGCACACAGAGTCTGGGTAGTGGGGAGCCACGAGGACCCCACCCCACCTCCTGGCCACACCTGGGGTGAAACCAACATCCAGCTGCGTCCAGGGGCCAAGGAAGCCAAGGAAGCCAAGGAAGCGGTGTCTTCAGGAAAGAGCAGGTTTTCACCAAAGAAAGAGAAAATTACAAGTTGTTTTTGTTTTTAGTATGGATTTCCAGTTCCCACTGCCCGAGACTCGATACAATATATTTTATAAAAACCTCTCCAAGTAATTCACAGTCCCAGGCAGGTTTGAAAACCACTGTGCTAAATGATCCCAATGTCCTAGGATACATAAAGAACTAGACATACAGGAAATACTCATTGAACTGAATACAACTAAGGTCTATATTTTTATTAAGCACCATTAGTAAATTCTTGCATGTCCTAGAGAACAGTGTATTTCAGTGGCAACAAAAAAGCAACTCCAGACCACCCCACCACCCTTATGAATCTGATTCCAAAGACCCACTAGTGTAACCAACTAGCCACAGATTCTTAGGTGACCTTGCTTTTCCCTCCCACCCTAACAGATTCTGAGAGTTCATATCCTTCAAAGATTTCTCTGTCCAACTAGATAAATCTAGCATTACAATGAACCAGATAAGTCTAGCATAAGAAATAAGAACACCACTCATCAGACCTGAACCCCAACCAGAAACAATCTGTTCAAAATGCAGGAGAAAAAAAAATATTCCTTGAGCTACATTCCCATGACCCTGTGGGTTAGGTAATTCTCAAAATGCCCTTCTTTCTACTCTACAACACAATATTCTACCTTCAAACATCTAATGTTTGGATCAGATTTTTGTGGTTTATTGTTGTAACCAAATCAACCCAACCCTCCTCCCCTCAAAAATGTGCTCCTAAAGCATTTTGAGATGAGAGAATGAATAATGTTATTTGAATAGGGTTCTCCAACTGTATATTACATTACGGAAATGTGAAATGTTTACTTCTAAGGATTGAAAGAGTTTTGTCTTGCAGAGAAAAAAAAAAAACTCCATTTCCTCCTTTAATCATGGACCTCAACATTTTAAAGATGGAAAGGCTAGGGTGTAAGATATCTCATATAATAATAATCCTTCCTGGTTGGAGACTTCCCCTTCATCTTCAAAGCACGTAACCACTGTTTACTGGTCCCTGCTTCCAACAAGAAGACACCTGTTTTTGGAGGCAGTGACTGCCATGGCCAGAGAGCACACGGCTCATTCAAGTGCAGAAAATAGAGACTGACCTTCAAACTTCATCCAACATAACTGCCAACCACTCCCAAACAAGCCTATTAGTAGCATTCTCTTATTATTTTTGGTCAAAAATGTTTAGTTTTCTTTTTTGTTCATTAGCAGTGTTGGTGTTTCCCATGGACACCAGCAAGCATGCTTGCAACACACTGGGAGAGACTTGTAAAGAACATCAACAGCTGTAAGATCACCAAAAATATCCCAGATCTCTCTCTTCCCTCCATATCTGCTGCTGCCCCTCCCCACAGTCCAAGACATCTTTTAGAATTATCTAGAATACTAGATAATTCCCTGTGCTTCCACCCTGGTCCTCAAGATCATGTTACTCCTCTGCTCAACACTGGCTGGTGGCTCCGGTCTCCTGAGAGCCTCCATGGCAGCTTCATAGGCCCTCCAGGATCTAACAATCCATTACCCTCACCTAGTACCATTTCTACCCAAACACCCTTCTCTTTCATGCTTGGAATGTTCTTTCCTCACTTCCTTCATGTCACTCATCTCTTGGCTCAACTGTCACCTCCTCAGTGAAGCTTCACTGATCACACTGAGATGGCAAACTCCTTCCCATGCCCACACTCCCTAACTCCCTTCCCTGCCTTATTTTTTTCTCCTGACCACACAACTGCATCTGACATAATATAAACTCTATCAGTTTATTTACTGATTCAGTAGAAAGCTCCATGTAAGCTTTAGAAGGATAGATATTTGCTCCATGACATTTAGGGTTTTGATCTGCTTTATTCACTCCTATATCTCAAGTGCCTAGAATAGTGCCTGGCACATAACAGGTGCTTAAGAAATATTATTGAGTGAATGAAGGGTCTGATCCTGCCTTTCCTGCCTCCCTCCCCCCATCATCTCTCCTACCTTCTTCCATTTGCTCATTCAGTTCCTCCAACAGACCAAACTCATGCCCACTTCATCAGACTGCCTGTCTGGAATGCTCTAGCACCAACCGCTCCATCCCAGGCACTCTCATAACATACCTGAAATCACCCTGCTTATTCTTGAACCCACTTCCTTTCTGTCTCTACCAATGGTAATAGGAATCTCCAGAGCAGTGGCTCTGTGTTGATCACACCTGCTTCTCTGGTGCCTGCAATGGGCTTGGCACACAGTAGGTGCTCAGTAAATATCTGTGGGAGGTGTAACCGGCCAAGCTCCTGTGGGTCGCAGCTTTCTCAGGTGTAACATAAGAAACCTGAAGATACTCTCTGAGGTCTCTTTAGGCTCTTTATAAAATTCTGATTTTACACTCTTGTAGCACAGACAGTATAGTTTACAAAGAGCAGCTTTACTTAAACGGCAGCTCCTGCGAAGCTTTGGAAGGTGATTAACAGGTAATTAACAGGATTGTAATTATCCGGCTTTTGCATTTGAGAAAACTGCTGACTTTGGGTCTGGCCCAACAGGCACAGCTATTGGATGGTGGAACTGGATCTAAATCCACAGTGCTCTCAGTGCTGCTATAAGGATAGCAGAATTAAACAGGATTTTCTAGTCCTTACAAATAGGCTCAAGGAACCAGGAATCTGGTTTACTGCACACTAATCCAAGAAAGTACGTCATGAGAACTTTTTTTCCTCGTCATGTGAACTCCTAATGGTTTTCCCCAGTCTTCCATGAATACACTGGTAATTTGACAATGAATGATCCAACGATAAACATAAACTTATCCGCTTAGGACTCATCTGATTGTTGAACATCTCCACTTGTGTAAACTGTTCGCCTTTAAAGTTCACATTCAGATCACTTGTTTCAGCGCACCGGGGCACTTGAACGCTTTGGCGTGTAGCTCTACAAGCGCGCTACGCAGTGTCTCTGTCTCGCAGTAGTAGTAAGCGGTGGAGAGGCGTATCCGCGATTACTGAGAGTAAAACGACTTTGTTAGCTTGTGGCTTGGGTTGTGGAAGGTCCCGGCTCGGTAAAAACGCGGTCAGTGTGTCGAGCCCACAGCCACCCACGTTGGCACCGGAGTCGGCAGTGAGACCCCACGCGCTCCGTTCCTGCCAGCCCGCGGACCCCGGCGCGGCCAACGTGCTGGGAGCGCAGGGGCAGCCCCGCCGCGCCCCGAACCCCGGGACCTCACGCGGCGCCGCTAACGGACGGTCCCGGGACCCGGCGCCCCGCGGACCCCGCCCGAACCCCTGGCGCTCTCCTCACCGGTAGGTGGTCAGCAGCGCCTTGTTGACCAGCACGATGAGGAAGGAGCAGACCCCGTAAAAGAGCGCCGACAGCAGTTTGGCCACCCGGGAAGGCCCCCGTGCGGACGCGGCATCCGCGTCCGCGCCCTCGGCCTGGCGGCCGGCAGTCATGTCCCGCGGCCGCGCGCCGCCCGCCGGCCTCCGCCACTCTCCGGCCCGCTCCGCCCCAGTTCCGTCCCCGCCCGCGGCCGGCCCGCGAGAGGGCGCGGCCGAAACAGGAAGGGCCGCGGCCGCCCAGAGCGCGCCCCGCCGCTGCGACGTCGAGGGGCTGGAGCCCGCGTCCCGCAGTGCCCGGGTCTGAGCTCGGCAGAAACGGGGTCCCGAGAGGTGAAAAGTCCTTGCTCCTTCCCAGCGGCCCTCCCGGGGAGACGCTTCAGTTTGGTCTGAACGTTTGTTTTGCCTTTTTTTTTTTTTTCATACATTTTAAACATATAATTAACGTACAACGAAATGCAGGCTTTACGACCCACAGTTCGTCGTTTGGACAAATGCGTACACCTTTGTAACCACCCAATCAACACATTAACATCACCTCAAAAAGTGCCCTTTGTGCCCCCACTGAAACCAACCCCATCTCATTCTGACTTCTATTGCCGAGTTAGAGTTCCCTTTTTCTAGAATTTCATAAATAAATTTCATGTATGTACTCTTTCACGGCTTTTTTGTAGTCTTCTTTATTGCTTTTGCTTCCCACCCTTGTTTCTCTAACTTGCTGAAGAGGACCACAGTTTGCCTATTCACCAGTTGATGGGCATGTTGGTTGTTCCCCGTTTAGGGCTATAACCCAAAATGCTTCCATGACCATTCGTGTACAAGTTCTTCTGTGAACCATTTCCATTTCTCTCCGGTAAACACGAAGGAGGAAAGGTTAAGATGGGTGCAAAGTCTCAAGTCTTTTCTTGCCTCTATGTGCTTTATGGCAAGTTGTCTCCTTACACACGGGCCCATTTCTTTTCTAGGCAAAGGGCAACTAGCTCCAGTGTCTGTTGTTCATAGGAATTGAAGAGTCTCCCACAACGGTCTACTTTGACCACACTCTACCTGCTGTAGCATTTTGCAAGTAAGCGTCCTCTATTTTCATTCTATAATGAACTTATAAAAATCTTAAAGTCTAAGGGTGCCTGGGTGGCTGAGTCGGTCAGCCATCCGACTTTGGCTCAGGTCATGATCTTGCAGTTTCTTGAGTTTGAGACCCTCATCTGGTTCTGTGCGGATAGCTCAGCCTGGAGCCTGCTCCGGATTCTGTGTCTCCCTCTCTTCCCCTCCCCTGCTGACACTCTGACTCACTCTCTCTCTCAAAAATAAATAAACATTAAAAAAATTTTAAATTAAAAAAATCTGAAACTTTGGCTTTTTAGAAAAGCTGAAGATTTCAAATGAAAGAAACATTTCAGCGTAACTGTATTCATGCCATGCAATTGTTTGCCATGCAATCTGTAGGCATTGAACAACCGGGAACATTTTCAGCACTGATAAGAACCAAAGTAGAACTCTTAATGAATAACTAGCTCTTAAAAAGCCATAAAGAGTCCACATTACCCAAAATAAGAAAGCAAACACACATTAAGACCATTATAAAATAGAAAATGAAGTCAGATTCCAGTTGAACCAAAAACTCAGAACTTGAAGTCATTTTGGATTATTTCCTTTTAAAAAGATCAATTTAGTTCCCGTGAGTCTTCCAAATAGTTTTGACTGCAAAACAGTAAAGTCATTTTTAATATTTAATCATATTTGCACTTAATTTGCTTCTACATACATACTTCCAGGACCTTCAGTCACTATTGAAACCTCATCCTGTTTAAATCACAACTCACACTGAAGAGTTGCGTGTGAAATTCTCTTGCTCAAAGCCTGGGCAGGCTGAACCTTGCCAATTGCAAGTATACGACTAAAGATAAATAATGAAAAAATTAAACCAATTTGCTTGATTCTTTAAACAGTAAACAGGCCCCGGGGTGCCTGGGTGGCTCAGTCAGTTGAGCTTCTGGCTTCGGCTCAGGCCATGATCTCACAGTGAGTTCCAGCCCCGTGTCAGGCTCTGTGCTGACAGCTTAGAGCCTGGAGCCTGCTTCAGATTCTGTGTCTCCCTCTCTCTCTGACCCTCCCCCATCCATGCTCTGTCTCTCTCTGTCTCGAAAATAAAACATTAAAAAAAATTTAAAACAAAACAGTAAACAGGCCCTGAGTGTCTCCTCAGGGAGGTGACCCCAGATTCAACACATCCTGAATATAAGATCTTCAGTCTAATGCTCTCCCAGCTGTGCTATTTCGGCTGCTCAACACATCCTGAATATAAATGAAATGAAATCCCAAGTCCTGATCACCCATCAGGCCTAATATAGAGCTGGCAATACTATCCACACCAGTGTATTTTTAACACTGTAATAATGAACCAGATGAGGAAGTTAAATTTACATCTATAATCTAAAAGGCCATAATTTTAAAGTAAAAAAAGCAATCTACACTATGGTGTCTACTATGCTGAAAAGATACCTGAGATGAGCTCATACTGGAATGAAGTAGAAAATGCACCAAATAATAATGATAGGAGAACGCAGGGCCATAGGTGACATTTCTACCTTTTCAATTTTTTATATTATGGTTATTGTTGACAGGAAAACAAATTATAAAGGGTTCAAGAATGAACATGTACTTTAAACTGTAAATTAAAATAAATTTTTATTCAAAGCATCTTTTAAAATTACAGCATGTTTATTCTTATGCTGTTATCTCTGCCAAACTACATCTTAGCCATATGAAGCATAAAACACTTCAAAAATTTGAATGTAAACCACATTTTTAAAACAAAAAGCAGTCTTAACATACCTCAAATTTTAGATGCCAATGTATTTTTTCCAAGCATATAGCTTATATCAAAAAAGAACATTTTAAATATTTCTATAGTATGTAGTTGTAATAATTTCTTAAACTTCCAATTATACAAATAAAAAATGTTTGCGAATATAACTATTATAGTTGACAAAAGCTGACCAAGAAACAAAAACCCTTACTTTTGAAGGCTGTAAATTTTATTATCTGTGAATTGACAAGTATTTGTATTTTTAAAATTCCTACTGCCCTTCCTTCTTTAGGTAAGTTCATCAAATTTTAAATTTCCCAAGACTGATGAGTGTTGCTTTTCATAGTTCATTTAAGTCATATTTGAGAGCAAAAAATCTAGAGAAAATGTTGAAACCTAAACCAAGAAAATTCAGATGCTACAGTCTCTCTCCCTGTGCTTATAAGTGCTCCAAGTTAAAATTCTATATACCAGATTACAAACAAAATTCTCAGACCATTACAAATATAAATCCTCTTATTACAAAAAAAAAAAAATCCCTCAAGATTTGTAATTTACTGTACAGAGGAATTACATTTTTAAAGTATGTCCTCATTCATACACATTATTTGTTACTATCATCTCTCACACTTTTGCTTCCTTCCAAGACATTTACATACCTCCCCTTCCCCATGGCTAGTATTTTAAACTATCTGTGTACTGCAACACACTGGGATTTTTGGATAAAGAAGCCTACATTTTAGATAATGTTTAAACTACATCTGTAGGCTACTACTTCAAAAAAAAAAAAAAAAAAGGCGCTGAAGAGCCCATATTGCCCTCTATTACTCTTGAGGTCTACTCCAATTAAGCAATCTATCAAATTACCATGCTATGCATGTTATTTAGTTTCTGCTTAAAACAAAAGCATAAATGATGGAGGTTTATGCCTACATAAAGGAGGTGAACTGCTCTGGTCTTGATTTTTCTGTTCATGCCTCAGTACATAAAGTGGTATTTAAAAACTTCATCTATTTGGAAAAATGGCTTAAAACCACCACACAAGTTAACACACTTGCAGCTGAAACTATTCCAGAAACCTACTTATTTGAGTAGCTAATATTTTCTGCAGTGTTTACCTGATAACTAAATTTAGTGAACACAAAATAGCTTGGCATGTTATTCTGAAGAAAAGCAAGAAGGTGGCTTTATGCACTGAAAATATAAATAGGAGGCTTCCATTTGCTAATAATTCTAAATAAGCAATACAATTAAAATTTAGTGTTTGCTAACAAAAGATCTAAAACAGTTCACTACAAAACAACCCTGTAGGTGTCCCTTTTATTAATAAAAATCCAAGTGCCAAATCTCTTACAGGGCCCATAATATATATATAAAAAAAATACCAATTACCAAGTTACCTAGACTTTGCAAGATTAATCACTCAATTTCAGCAAATGAGAAATATGCAACGTGCAAAAGCTCCCAAGTTAACATAACAGGGATGCCAAGTGCTTTTCAAACCTGAACATCAGAGTGAGCTGTTAAGCCTCGGAAAGACAGAATAAGACTGATATTATCCAATTCTGAAAATTCTCAACTATTGTGCATCTTGCCAAGATCCTCAAATATCTCTTTTCTTCCGAAGTCCATAACTTAGAACATCTTCCAAAATAGTCAGTTTTCCACTTTTCATTAGGCACACTATTTTGCAATTTAAAAATCTATATCTTACACACATATCTTATACTTTCTGGCTTGCCTCAGTGTTTACAGTATTGTTAAACATACTAATATACATTGTTAAAAAATGATCTTATAAATAATCTATTTCAACGTTCTTTGGCTACATGTACCATTCTGTTTTTCATACAAGTGTCTTATTCAGAAAGTGCTTCCTGTGAGAACTGCTTCCAATGAATGCATTAAACTTGCAAAATCTAGCTTCCCACAATATGTCCTTTTCTACCCTGTACTAGAAGTCCCATATTTACAAAATATTTTAAACTTTACAACAAATCCATTACCATATAAAAAAAGTGCAATTCTCTCTCACCCCATATTCTGGGGCAATGACATTCTTCATAAGTTCTACAGAATAGCAGCCTATGATAAGCAAATAAGGTGCTTAGCTTATGCCCAAGGATCTACTTTTTAAGTACGCTGGGCAGTACTTTTTTGTACAGTGGCAGAGTCAGTGTCGAGGCTACTGGCGGAGCGGCGCCCCGGTCAGGTTGGCGAGCTCTATGAGAGCAAGGGCTCCGTGCAGACGCTCCCGCTGCTCTTGCAGCCGGCGCTGGGCACCGCGCTTCTCGTCGTCCTCCTCGTCAGACTGAAGGTACTCCAGAGGGTCCTGCTGCTCCTGATCAGCTTTCTGCACGAGCTTCCCTTTCAAGGTGGGGGCACGCTGCTCTCTTGTCTCCCAATACCTACATGAAACGCATGCACATTAGCTATTTGTATACACGACCTCCTCAAACTTTTACTTTTCTTTAGAAAACAGGTTCTTTACCACAGTATTGTTTTCTGTGTCTTAGTTTATAAAGTTCTAAAGTGATTCATATACTTTACATATATTTCACATTATAGAGGGAAAGTTGAGGGACACACTCAGATTTCCAAAATCAAAAACTGGCAGTTCTGGGTCTTATACTCAACTCTCTAATCATAGGTTTTCACCAATTAACTGCCTTTAAGATCATATGTGAAATGAACTACAGTAAAATACACAAACAGTAGAACAAATGTTGTCTGTCAATTACACCTCAATAAAAAATTAAACAGAGTAGAACAAATAATCATTAGAAAACTCTTTATCCTATTCTTCTGACAGAGTTAACTATAAGAAACTTTAAACCCACAAAACATGACAGATTAGTGTCTACAACACACAGAGCTTATTCAAAAATCTAAGAGGTACCATGATTATTCTATTACAAAACCAACTGATAATTCACAAGAGAAAATATTCTACCTTTTGGTAACTAAGAAAGGCATATTTAAAGAACAGTACCACTATATACAAAAATGTCCCATACAAAGACCTGCATATCAATGCTCATATTAGTTTTATTTGTAATGGCCAAAACAACCCAAAAGCCCAGCAATAGGCAAATGAATAAACAAGCTGAGGTGTATCCATACAACAGTGTACTACTCAACAGTAAGAAGGAATGAACCTAGGGTTATATGGTGACAGATGGTAGCTACACTTGTGAGCCAGCATAATGCATAGACTTGGAGAATCGCTATGTTGTACACCTGAAACTAATGTAACATTGTGTACCAATTATACTTCAATTAAAAAAATAAACTAAAAAAAAAAAAAAAAAAAGAAACCATTGATAACAATCAACAACATGGATGAATCCCAAAATAATTACACTGAATAAAAGAAGCCAGACAACAAAAGTGTATACTGTATGACTCCATTTGTATAAAACTGTAGAAAATGCAAACTAGTTTATAATAAATCAGATCAGTCTGGGGAGCAGGGGAGCAGGAAAGCAGGGAGGGACAAGAGTGATGACTTACAAAGGGATATGAGGAAACTTTTGGAAGTGACAGATACGTTCACCATCTTAACTGGGATGATGGTTTCACAGGTGTATACATATGTCAAAAAGTATCAAATTGTACACTTTATTGTGTGCTGATTACACCTCAGTAAAGCTGTTTTTAAAATTATACAAAAATAACACAACGATTAGATTTCAGGAAATCCAGACATCTCAAACCTGGTAAAATTGGGGCAATACTCAGAGATACAAAAAAAGAAATGCAAACAGTTCAGTATGACTTGAAGGACAACTTGGAACGAAGAATGGCAAAGAAGTTCAACAAGGTCAGCAGGGACCACCAGGCAATGAAGGACTTGACTCACATGATACTGGGTTTAGACTTTATACTGAGTAGAATCCATTAGTCTGTCATTGAGTAGATGGGAGAATGAGAGGAAAACACAAAGATGACCAACAAGTTTCTGACTTGAGCAAAGTTAGAGCTCATGGGGTGGCAGAGGCCAGCCAGGAGCAAGAGGGAGGGAGGAAGTGACGCAGTAATCCAGACAAACAATGCCTGTCTAAGTGGAGCTTCTGGTCTAACAGGGATGACAGACACTAAACGAATAAATAAATGTGTGATGAAGGTTTTGAAAAAGAAAACACACTGTGTTATAAAAGGATCTATTAAGTCGGTCTAACCTTGTTTGTTCTGGAGGTTAGTGAGCAGGTTAGGGAAGAACTTCCTGACGCAATGTTTGACCTCAGTAAGAAATGAAGAATGAGTAGTGGCTAAACGAAGAGGAAAGCAGCATTCCGGGCAGAGGGAGCAGGGGGCACAGAGGCCTGCAAGCCACAGTGAGGGTGGTGCTGACAAACAGGAAGGCCAGGTAGCTGGAGACAGGTGCAAGGCCAGAGGGAGGCAGAGCTAAACAGCACAATGAGGGATTCCAGACTTTTCCTTAGTGCAGAGGAATCTGATTGAAGGAGGGGGTGCCCCGAACAGCCAGTGCTGGTTTGTACACAACAGATGACCAGATGACTCCTTAAATCAGAATACCTTTAGAGATACTTTTCATGCTGGCCCCCTTGTTGCCATTAAAAAAATTCAACCAGGTGCTTTTCAGAACTTTACTTTAGAAGAATCTCTAGCCTATATCCCAGGAATAATCAGCACCTAACTGATATGAAGAAAACGAAGACAGACTGCACAGTAGAGTACAATTCATATAAAACAATCTTTAAGAATGAGGAAAATTCTTGCTTTTAAAATAAATTGTGGTCTGGGCACTCAGACTAATTAATATTGTGTACTTGTTTTCTATTGCACAAAGATCCTCACACCACTCCTAACAATTCTGTGGTTTAAAGAAATAAAAGCACCATTTCAAGTTATTTTATAAAATATGTATAAAAGCAACTTATTTAAAAGGAGAGAACTGTCAAAGCTCCCAGTGTCAGCCCATGTGCAGGGCAGTACTGTGCAGTGGAGTGCAGGGAGAGCCTTACTTCGCCAACCACTCGGCGGCAGCCTGGTTGTCCACAGCCTGGTGCTTACTGAGAGCGTCTGTGGGCTCCTCCCGTTTCAGCCTGGCATAAGGGTGCTTCGGACAGTGGCGGTTTGCATGGGTGAATCTGCTTAGGCAGCCTTCAAAACACAGAGGGAAACACTTATCAGAATCTGGACATCCAGCAGATGTGGAAAATGTTCATTTTCACTGGTATCCAAGAAAAGTGAATTAAGACCATGGGATTTAGCATTCTGTAACTTGGAGGAGAAAAAAAACAACCCTAAGGAGAAGCAAGCAGTGCCTTCACCTTTTGGTCATGGCAATATAAATGCATCAACCCCACCAGAAAGTGATTTATTAGCAAAAATGATCAAAACCTCTGACCCAGGAATTCCATTCTTGGAATCCATCATAAGGAAACATCCCATAAGATGAACAAAGCTTTAAGGAGGAAGCCGTGTCCCTCAGCTTTGTTGGCAACAAACAAATTTTAAAAACAAATATTCAATATCCAACATTGAGACAATCATAGTGTATATGCTTACGCAAATGAAAAAGCATATAGACATTCATAACAACTGACAACAATCAAGAGAACCACACAACAGCAGCACAAAACTATACTGAATTTCAGGTATAACTAAGGTAAAAAGTTGCATAAGGAAAACATCTCAAGAAATGTGATAAGAGATTTAGAAAATCACTTACGAAAAGTGGTAAGAAATTACTAACAGTGGCAGTAGCAAGATGGTAAAATCTCCCCCTTTTTGAAAATTGAGACAATGATGTATTTCTTTCCATTTAATAGTTGAAAAGTTTAAAATCAATTAAAAGCCTACTATAAAAGCTGCTTTTACTTCTATAGATCTTTCTACCACCTCTACCTAAATCTACTATTTTTTTTTCTTTTTTTAAGTAATCTCTCCACCCATTGTAGAGCTCAAACTCACAACCCCAAGATCAAGAGTTGCATGCTCTGCCAACTGAGCCAGCCAGGTGCCCCCTGAATATACTACTACTTTTAATTACCTTTTAATATTTTCACCTAGAAGGAATATTTTATTTAAAAATCAATTATTTCCCAGAAAATGAGATGGATTTCAATTTAGAAAGAGAACTTATGATGTTTTATAAAATTTACATCGAAATCTCTCCTCCCAAAAAACTTAAGTAAAAGATATTTTAGCTTTTAACTCACAACCAGTTCTTACATAAACTTAACTCTTAACACCATACCATTTTCTGAACAAACAAAAGGTTTCTCTCCGGTGTGAAGACGCTGATGTGTTTTGAGCTGTCCGCTTTGAACAAAGGCTTTTCCACAGTCCGGATAGTCACACAGATAGGGCCTCTCACCTAAGTAGACAAATAGTATATATTATTTCTGAGACAATAATGTAAGAAGAGAAAGGGACAGAGAGAACTGACCTCCATATAGGTCATGACTCCAAACAACAATAAAACATGTCATAGCCTCTACAAAGCTGCAAGTGTTAATGCTAACAACAGCGCTTCCATGCTACCAAGTAGCTATCCACTTGAAAGCAAAATAATATTTTCGTTAGGCCTTGAGCTTTTAGGCTCCCAGGTTCAATTCCTTGAAGTTAGCTTTGGCTTATCCCTCCTTTTTCTCCCCATAATTCAAATCACTAGCTCTTGCTAATTCCTTTTTTTTTGTTTTAATGTTTATGTATTTTTGAGAGACAGACAGACAGACAGCACAAGCAGGGGAGGAGCAGAGAGAGAGGGAGACACAGAATCCGAAGCAGGCTCCAGGCTCCGAGCTGTCAGCACAGAGCCCGACACGGGGCCCAAACCCACGAACCGAGAGATCATGACCTGAGCCGAAGTCAGACACTGAGCCACCCAGGTGCCCCTCTTGCTAATTCTTTAAAATGTCTCCCACTCCTGATTTCCCATTGCAACTTCCCCACCCCTCCCACCCAGCAGGAACCCGAGCTGGCCTCTATTCTCCACCCCTGCACAGTACTTCTGGAGTGAATGACATAGAACATTTGCTTTTGTCATACAAACTAGCTCCTAAATCACTCCAAACCCTACTACACCCCTTGAACAGCTGAAAATTACCTGCTGACTTTTCAATGGTCCCCTAATATCTACACTATAGCTACTGCCTAAGAGGGCAGGGTTTAACTTTACTTCATTCCATGAGATTCATTCCATCCACAAGGCAGTTGGTTCCTCATGTTGTTGTACTCCTTGAAAATCCAATCTTCTCTGCCCATTCAAATGTTCCCAGTCCTGTAGGCTCTCTCAGTGCATCTCCTTGTACCTCCCTGCTACCTCCAAATAATTGAACTATGTATCCCTTCACTACCTCATAATCCACTGTTATTTATGTATCCTGGTACTCTCCTGACACAAAGATGTATAATACTTTGTATTCCATTGCAATTCATATATACAACACAGTGCTAGGCTTGAGAAAGTGCTCAAAAATATTGTTTAACCATAATTAAAATCATTTTTTGAAAAGTCATTCTGTGATCAACAAGTATGCACTGGCCCTTCCAATATGACTCAATTAACCGTAACAAGTACTCCCTTAATTTCTCATTATTTAGAAATGTACCAAATGATTGTGATAGACACACATTAATAAAACAGGGGTATGGGGGTATTTAAAATAGTAAGAGATGGGGCGCCTGGGTGGCTCAGTCAGTTAAGCATCCAACTTCATCTCAGGTCATAATCTCACGGTTGTTTGTGAGTTCTACCCCCAAGTCGGGCTCTGGGCTGACAGCTTAGAGCCTGGAGCCTGCTTCAGCATCTGTGACTCCCTCTCTCTCTCTGCCCCTCCCCCACTCATGCTCTGTCTCAGTCTCAAAAAATAAATGTTTAAAAAAAATTTTTAAGTTAATAAATAATAAAATAGTAAGAGAAAGTTTTTTGCAAACCATATACGTACTACTAGAGCTTAACCATACCATGGAGATCTTGGGCTCAGCCCTCTGGCATACAGCATAGTAGGCCAAGGCCTGAAAATATAGGGTGACACATGGTGGACTGGTGGTAGATCAGGCCTGAAACTCAGGGATCTTATCATTACACCACATGGTCCCCAATCTTATCTACACTGGCAATATGTACTCTGTGGCTTGTGAACCAGTTATCTGGGGATATTTCAGACCAATTAGATTGAAAATAAGTCTGAAAATTCTCAAAATCATGTATTTTGTTTTGTAATGGTTTTACTGAATGGTTCCTAAAGTCAAAAACCTCTTGGCCACCTTAGTTTGTAATAATTCAAAATTAAAACTTTACCCTTTTTCAGGGATTTAGCTAAGAAAACTATATTCTAGCATATTATTAAAATGTATCTTTTCAAAAACAAACCAAAAAACCAAACAGGTGGTGACATAAACACTGCAAAAAAAATAGGGAAGTAAGCCTTAACAGCCCAAGTTCTAGACTGGTACTGCCCAATGGAAAGAGTATAGGAACCACTTCTAGGAACCACATTAAAAAAAGCAAAAATAAACCGGTGGAATTAATTTTGATAATATATTTTATTTAACCCAATATATCTAAAATATAATTTCAACATATAATCAATATCAAAAGTAATTAAGGACATTGTTTACTCTCTTTTATTCATACTCAGCATAGTTTACACATATTGCCCATCTCAATTTAGACTAGCCAAATTTCAACTGCTCAAGAGCAGCATGTGCTACGGTATCTGCCAGCACAGCCCTAGACTTAAAGGTATGGGAGGCTGTAAGGCAGTGGTCTTTGCTTTTCTTGATGCCTCAGTTTTATCATCTGTAAATTATTAAATACCATTATTATAACCATAAAGCTCCTTCTTCTGGGGCCAACTTTCTCTATGGAAAGAACAAGGGCTCTTTCTATGTTATTTCTTTGCTGTCTATATGGTATTTAAAATTTAAGTATAATTTCTCTACACAAATAGAGATATGTGATAGTCCTGGGATAGCTACCTATAATACATTTAATTCTGAAAAATTATACTTCACCTTAGATTAAATAGCTAGGTGAAACATTCTGATGGCACACTGGGGACTCTAGTAATTCTGCTAAAAACTGGACACTTTTAGTATTTGGCCTACAAATCAGTCTTATCAATTACACAGACAACTGAAGGGCATATCAAATATTGACATTTAAGTAGGCAGAATGATAGAATTCAATTTAGCAATAATATTCCTATGACAACTAGATTAATTACCATGATACTTTTAGAAGTCACAGGGTACCAATGCTGAGAAAACCAGTCTTTCCTACCAAAAAAGAAACCGACTATACAGTGACTGTCTTAAAAAACTTCACAGTAAGGAAATATAAAGCAACTAAAATATTAATTTATGGGCCCAAACATCAAATCAGCTTTTAGTAATACTTGCTCAACTTACCTGTATGAGTCCTTTTGTGAGCCTGGAGTGATTTCTCCCGTGGAAACACCCTATTACAGATGTTACAACGGATTCTGCTGGATGAATGCTCTCCTTCACTTATTAAATCCCGGACAGTATCTGCTCTAGGTCTACCACGTCGGATTCCATCCTAATAACAATTTGTATAAACGTTAATGTAATTTCTTAGATCCTCTCATTAAAGTAAAATATCACAATAAATCATTGTTTAAATCTTTCTTGAGTGACATCAGTGAATACAGTAGAATAGGTAGTTCCAAAGGCCCATCCCTCCACAGATCACTGAAAAATTGAGAAAAAACTGTCAAAATCACCTTTATCACAACTCCAGAAAATAGATTTACAGCAACTCAGGGAACACTGAATCAAAACACAGGCAACCTAAAACAATAGGAAAGCTTTGCAGTATTTTTATTCCCTGCCCTTGCCTCTCCCTGACCCCCACCAGTAGTGATCTTGAAGAGCCTTCATTCTCACTCAGTCCCTGGCTCCACAAACAGCAAAGCAGATTTAATTCTAAAAGAATTGTGTTTGTCTGTTTTGACCTGTCAGGGTGCTACCTGAAGAACTAACACAAGGTGTTTGTCTTTGTTTGACCTAACTCAGAACTCTCTCAGGGCAGTAAAGTGGCTAAACAGAGCCGCTCAAAACCTTGTAAGGCTAGGAGCACCTGGGTGGCTCAGTCAGTTAAGCGTCTGACTCTTGATTTCAGCTCAAGTCATGATCCAGCTGACTCTTTGGTCCAATTCTTTGGCAGCTCTGTGTTGGCACTGCAGAGCCTACTTGGGATTCTCTCTTTCTTTCTCTCTCAGTCTCTCTGCTACTCATGTGCGCATACTTTCTCTCTCTCAAAAATAAACAAACATAGAAAGAAAGAAGTCACCATCTTTAAAAGAGAGAGAGAAAAAAAAAAAAACAAAACCTTGTAAGGTTTCAATAATAACTTGCTGCCACCAGGGGCAAAACGTTTCAATTGAGACAAAAGGACACATCAAAAGCCTGGGAGGAAAAGCTGGAGGGAGAGTTTCTTTGGGTAATTAGGGCATTGAAAATTGCCCTGGTATCCTAAAGATAAAAATTTCGAAAGCCACCAACTTGCCCAGGGCAGGAAGCATGCTCAGAAAAGACCTGAAAAGACCCTAAGCTGTCACCTCTGATCCTCAGCTAGGCACAAGCAGGAAATGAAGGCTAAGACAGAGTTATAATGAGTGTAAGCATTGAGAGAAAGCTACAACACAGAGCCATCTCTGCAGTCAGGTATTTGTTCCCTTTCAGTTTTTGGCTACAGGCATTCAAGGCAATCTCTAGCAATCTCTAGCTGAGAACAAACACAACAAATGAGTTTACAAAAATAGTTTAGAAAATTTGCAAACCAGGAGAACCTGGGTGGCTCAGTCAGTTAAGCTTCTGACTTTGGCTCAGTTCATGATCTCATAGTTCATGGGTTGAAGCCCTGCATCAGGCCCTGCGCTGATAGCTCAGAGCCTGGCACCTGTTTCGTATTCTGAATCTCCCTCTCTCTCTGACCCTTCCCTACTCACTCTCTCTCTCTCTCAAAAAATAAACATTAAAAAAATAATAATAAAAAAAAGAAAAGAAAAAGCAAATTTACCAAACAAATAACTACAACCCCCAGCACACAACCAAACCAAACTCTGGGGAAACAGAAGAATCTGATTTCCAGAATCACCACAGAATATTCAAAACATCCCATTCTCAACAAAATATTACTAAACATGTAAAGACACAAAGTATGGTCCATACACAAGAGATATTCATAGAAACAGACCAGGAGGAGTTAGATGGAGGTCTAACTAGACAAAGACTTTAAATAAATGGTCTTAAATATGCTGAATGAGGTCATGGAATCCATGGACAAAGGACAAAAGTAAAAATGGAAGAACATTGTTGCAACAAACAGAAAATATCAATAAAGAAACAAATTATAGGGATGCCTGGGTGGCTCAGTCTGTTAAGCATCCAACTCTTGGTTTTAGCTCAGGTCATGATCTCACGGTTTGTGGGTTTGAGCTCCACGTTGGGCTCTGTGCTGACAGTGCAGAACCTGCTTCAGCTCCTCTGTCTCTCTCTCTGCCCTTCCCCTTCTCACACACTCTCTCTCAAAAATAAATAAACATTTTTAAAAAGGTGGGGAAGACACTTGGGTGGCTCAGTTGGTTAAACATCCAACTTCAGCTCAAGTCATAGTCTCACAGTTCAGTTTGAGTCCAATGTCGCAGTCTCTGTGCTGAAAGCTCAGAGCCTGGAGCCTGCTTCAGATTCTGTGTTTTCCTCTCTCTCTGCCCCTCCCCCACTTGCATGCACGCGCGTGCGCGCTCTCTCTCTCAAGAATAAATAACCATTAATTTTTTAAAAAATTATAAAAAGAAACCAAATAGAAATTCTGGAGCTAAAAAAAAAAAGTATGATGACTAAAATGGAAAAATTCACTAGAGAATTTGAATGGCAGATTTGAACTGGCAGGAAGAAAGAATCAGCAAATTTGAAGACTAGTCAATTGAAATTATCCAGTCTGAGGAACTGAAAGAGAAAAGAATGGACAGAGCCCAAGATACCTGTAGGACATCAAGTGTCTTAGTCCATTTGGGCTGCTATAACAAAATACCACAGACTGGGTAACTTACAAACAACAGAAATGTGTTTCTCACAGTCCTGGAGGCTGGAAAGTCCAAGATCAAGGCACCAGTATAGTCAAGTGAGGGCCCTCTTCCTGGCTCATAGATGGTACCCTCTAGCTATGTCTTCACATGGGAGTTCTCTGGAACCTTTTTCAGAAAGGCATTAATCCCCATCAAGAGGGCACCACCCTCATGATACCACCTCCCAATGGCCCCACCTCCTAACAGCATCATCTTTTGGCAGTCAGGATCTCACCACACAAACTTTGGGGTGCATAAACACTCAAACTATAGCATCAAGCATACCAACATACACATAATTGGAGTCCCAGAAGGCAAGAAAGAAATGGGCAGAGAGAATATTTGAAGAAATAAGGGATGAAAACTTCTCAATTTTGATAAGACATAAGTGTAAACATCTAAGCTCAAAGAACTTCAAGAAGGATAAACGCAAAGAAAGATCACTCTGAGACACATTAGATCAAACTGTCAAAAGACAAAAGGCAGAGAATCATGAAAACAGGAGAAGCAATTCATCAGTTACAAGGAGTCCTCAAGAAGATTAAAAACTGATTTCTCAGGAGAAACTACAGAAAGCAGTAGGATGACATGTCTGAAGTGCTGAAAAGAAAAAAAAGTCAACCAACAATCTTATATCCAACATGATTATCCTTCAAAAATGAAGAAGAAATTAAGACATTTCCAGAGAAACAAAAGTTGAGTTCATGGCTAGTAGACCTGCCCTACAATAAATCTAAAGGAAGTTCTTCAGGCAAAAATGAAAGGACACCTGACAAAGTCAAAGCCATACAAAGAAATAAAGAACCCCAGTAAAGGTATTTACATAAGTAAATACAAATGCCAAAAGTATTGTATTCGGGGCCTGTAACTCTTCTTTTTCTCCTATATAATTTAAAAGACAATTGCCAGGGGCACCTGGCTGGCTCAATCAGAGGAACATGCGACTCTTAGATATTGGGGTCAGGAGTTTGGGCACCACATTGGGTGTAGAGATTGCTTAAATAAATAAACAAACAAACTTTAAAAAAAAAAGGCAAATGCCAAATGTATTTTAAAAATTATAAATCCAGGGGCACCTGAGTGGCTCAGTCAAACATCTGACTCTTGATTTGGGCTCAGGTCATAATCTCAGTCGAGGGTTCAAGACCCATGTCAGGCTCTGAGCTGACAGCATGGAGCTTGCTTGGGATTTTCTCTCTCCCTGTCTCTCTGCCCCTTCCCTGCTTGCACTTTCTCTCTCAAAATAAATAAATAAACTTAAAAAAAAATTATGAATCCGGGGCACCTGAGTGGCTCAGTTGGTTAAGCATCGACTTCAGCTCAGGTCATGATATTGAAGTTCTCAAGGTCAAGCCTGCCTTGGGCTCTGTGCTGACAACTCAGATCCCGGAGCCTGCATCGGATTCTGTGTCTCCCTCTCTCTCTTCCCCTCTCCTGTTCATGCTCTGTTTCTCTCAAACATAAATGAGCAATAAAAAGAAATTATAAATCCATGTTAGTGGGAACATAATGTAAGAATATGTAACTTGTGACTATAACAAAGAGGGAGAGACAGAGCTGAATAGGAGCAGAGTTTTTGTACACTATTGTAGCTAAGGTGGTTATTAATTCAAAATATATTGTTTTAAGTCTAAGAGATTAATTGAAATTCCCAGGGCAGCCAGTTGAAAAAACAAAAAACAAACAAACAAAAACCCTAAAAATCAAGAAGAAAACAAGAAAGATATGAAAATAGTACACTACAAAGAAGGCAGTGAGAGGAACTGAGAAATGAAACAGAAGACATACAGAAAACAGATAACAAAATACCAAAAGTTCTTCCTTAACAGTAACCACTTTAAATATAAATAGATTAAAATCACCAATTAAAAGGCAGAGATGGGCAGAATGGATTTTTCAAAAAATGGTCCAACTATATGCTGCCTCCAACAGACTTCTTTAGATCCAAAACCACAAATAAGTTAGAAGAGTTAGAAGAGAATAGCATGGAAAGGAGGGGCTCCTGGCTGGCTCAGTTGGTAGACCATGTAACTCTTGATCTCAGTGTGGTGAGTTCAAGCACCACCTTAGGCCTAAAGCTTACTTAGAAAAAAAAAAAGAACGGAAAAAGGGATAACAATTATAAACACTCACCTAACAGCAGAACCCCCAAAATGCATGAAGCAAAAATTGACAGAATTGAAAGGAGAAAGAATTCAAAATAGTTGGGGTCTGACTTTTAATAATAGATAGAACTAGACAGGTCAACAAAGATATAGAACACTTGAACACTCTAAACCAACTAGACCTAACAGACATATATAGATCACTCAAAATACACAGCAAAATATACATTTTTCAAGTGCACATGGAATATTCCCCAGGAAAGACCATGTGTTAGGCCACAAAGCAAGTAACAATAAATTTTAAAAGACTGAGAAAATCATCCAAAGTATCTTCTGTGACAAACATGGAATGAACCTATAAACCAAAAACAAAAACAAAACTGGAAAATTCACAAATATGTGAAATTAAACAATGCAGTCTTAAACAGCAATGGGTCAAAGAAGAAATCACAAAGGAAATTAGAAAATACTTTGATACAAATGTAAACTAAAACACAACATGTCAAAACTTATGGGATACAGTTCTTGGATTTGAAGGCTTCATAGAAGATAACAATGCTACCTAAACTGATGTGCAGATTTGGTGCAATCCCTATTAAAATTACAAAGGCCCAGAAATGGAAAGTGATCCTCCAACTCATGTAAAACTGAAAGAGGCTCCAAATAACAATATTTAAAAAGAACAAAGCAGGACACATATGTCCCTATTTCAAAACTTACTACAAAGCAGCAACAATCAAGACAGTGTGGTACGAGCCTAAGTAAAGACACACTGAGACAGAATTGAGAGTCAAGAGATAAACCCTTATTGGGTTGCCTGGGTGGCTCAGTTGGTTAAATGTCCAGCTCTTGATATAGGCTCAGGTCATGATCTCCCGTTTGTGAGTTCAAGCCCCACATCGGACTCCATTCCAACAGTGTGGAGCCTGCTTGGGATTCTCATTCTCTCTCTCTCTCTCTCTCTCTCTCTCTCTCTCTCTCTCTCTCTCTCTCTCTCTCAAAATAAGTAAATTAAAAAAAAAAGAATAAATAAGCTGGACTTAAAATGAAAAAACATTTAAGTATCAAAGGACAGTCTCAAGAAAATGAAAAGACAACCTTACAGAACAGGAAATTAATATTTGCAAATTACATCTAATAAGTGTCTAGTATCCAGAATATGTAAAGAACTTTTACAACTCAACAAAAAGACAAAGAACCCAATTTAATGTGTAAAGATCTTAAAAACACATTTCTCCAAAGTAGTTATACAAATGGCCAGCAAGTTCATGAAAAGATGCCCAACATCATTAACAAAATGCAAATCAAAACAATTATAAGGTAAATTACATCTCGATAAAATTAATTTAATTTTTCAAAAAGCACAATAAGATACTACTTCACACCAACTAGATTATACTCAGAAAAAGAAAGAAAAAAATAGGAAATAAAAGTGTTTTTTGGCAAAGAGGTAGAGAAATTGGAGCCCTCAAAATCACTGCTGGTGGGAAAACAATTTCAGAGTATAGTACAATGTCATAAACATACACATACACAATGGAATATTTTCAGCAATAGAAAGAATACATGCTACAAGGTAGACAAACCTCAAAAACAGTATGCTAAATGAAAGAAGGCAGACTCAAAAGGCCAAATATGTAGGATTCCGTGTAATGAAACTTCCAGAATAGTTAAGTGTACAGAGACAGAACTCAGATTGGTTTCCAGAGATTGCATGCAGTGGAGAATAGGAAGTAACTACTGAGGACAGGGCTTTCTTTTGGGGTAATAAAAATGTTCTGAAACTTGATATAGGTGGTAGTTGCACAACATTGTGAATTATTAAATGTTACTGAATTACATTTTAAAATGGTTAATTTTGGGGTGGCTCAGTCAGTTGAGTGTCCAACTTTGGCTCAGGTCATGATCTCGCCATTCTTGAGTTGGAGCTTCATGTTGGGCTCTGTGCTGACAGCTCACAGCCTGGAGGCTGCTTTAGATTCTGTGTCTCCCTCTCTGTCTCTGCCCCTCCCCCACTCATGCTCTCTCTGTCTCTCTGTGTGTGTGTCTCTCTGTCAAAAATAAATAAACATTAAAAAAATTTTAAAGGTTAGTTTTATGTTATGTGAATTTCACTTCAATTTAAAAAAAAAATAAGGAAATCTGAATACACTATGGATGTTAGTTAATAACAATTTATCAAGCTGGTTCATTAATCGTAACACACATACCATGCTAATTTAAGATGTTAGCAATGGGAAAACTGGGTATGTGATTTATGGGAACACCCGGTACTATCTTAACTTTTCCATACATCTAGAACTAATCTAAAATAAACATTCACTTGAAAAAAAAAACTTTCTCATTTCCCAGGTAAGTTAAATTTTATACATAAAAGTTACATGAAAGAAAATCATAAAAGGATTATATACAACTACAAACAAAATGAAGATGTTTTTACTGCCTACAATATAAAAACTTAAAGCCTTCCAAATCCTTAAAAATATCAGGCCAAAGCCTTGATGGATAACAATAAGCTCCAGCAAAATTCCATTCCATCAATTTTCACTTTGAAAGAAAAGCTCAATCTCAACATGGGTGAGTTATCTTAAGGATAAGTCATGTTTAAAAAATTCTTAGATATTAAAATCCATTTCCTTAACAGTCAACAGGTAGAAGCAATCTAAATGTCCATTGACAGATTAAAAAGAAAAAAAAGGTGGTATTTACAATACAATGGAAAATTATTCGGTCTTAAAAAAAAGAGAATCCTGCCATGTGCTGTAATGTGGATGAACTTTAAAAGGGCTACGCTAAGTGAAATAAACCAGTCACACACACACCACAAATTCGACAGGATTCCACTATGTGAGGTATCGAAACTAGTCAAACTCTTAGAAAGTAGAATGGTGGTTGCTAGGGACTATGGGGAGAGAGAAAAGAAGAGTTCACTGGGTACAGAGTTTCAGTTTTGCAAGATCAATAAGTTCCTGAGATCTGTTATACAACAATGTCCATATAGTTAACACCAAAAAACAATTAAGATGGTAAATTTTGTTGTTTTTTGCCATACACACACCCCAAAAAGGAATGTGGAAAGGCAGTATGGCAGATAATAAACTGTAAAAATATTCACTGCCCCTCTTCTCACTGTGGGTACCAATGAGGCAAACTTGACCATATGATTTGCTTTGGCCAATAAAATGTGAGTGGAAATTATATGTATGACTTCTAAGCAAAAGCTTTAGAAGCCATCACATGACTCTTTCATCTCTCATTTCTCTCTGCCTTGAGACCCAAATGTCCCCAGGTAGGAGATGTTCCTTCGGGGTCCCAGAATGATCAAGACAAGGTGCATACCAGCACAGGACAGAACAACCCTCACAGGACAGAACAACATGAGTCATGACCAGGCTGAAACTGGGATTTCCAAAGTTGCATTCTGCACCATGCTCCAGCCTAAGCTAATTGAGGCACTTTGTTAATAAATATTTGCTGATGAGATAAAGATCTCATCCATTCTTTTTGATATCAAAATTGACAAAAGAGGCACATAATTGATGTATTTCCTTAACCTTATATAACTCTTTTAGAAGTTTCCATTTATAATGAAGCTAGGAATTGGGAAGGTCCTACCAGGACCCTGACTTAGTGCAAATTAGCAAATCAACTTGTAACAATTACTGGTCATTACCAAATACTTTCACCTTCACCTTTACTCCTTGGCTGGGACTCTTACTAGCTACACTTTGCTCTAGTCTTGCTTACTGAAACTGTTAATCCAGAGTCAGCAAAGATCTAACCAGGAGTAAAACTAGAGAATCCATTACCATCATTTATTGAGTTACAATAATTGGATTGTTGCTGGTAATGTTTATATGATGAATAATTGGTTTAAATCTTGTTTTAAAAATGTAAAATGCAAAATAAATAAATAAATAATCAATCTATGATCCATAAAAATAGCAGGTGATTTTGTTAAGAAATAGAACATGAGGGGCGCCTGAGTGGCGCAGTCGGTTAAGCGTCCGACTTCAGCCAGGTCACGATCTCGCGGTTCGTGAGTTCGAGCCCCGCGTCAGGCTCTGGGCTGATGGCTCAGAGCCTGGAGCCTGTTTCCGATTCTGTGTCTCCCTCTCTCTCTGCCCCTGCCCCGTTCATGCTCTGTCTCTCTCTGTCCCAAAAATAAATAAACGTTGAAAAAAAAAATTTAAAAAAAAAGAAATAGAACATGAAATTAGGTTAATTAAAAACCTTAGTAATACAACTCCTCTGCCATGAAACAATCTTTTCCTAATATTTTTTAAATACATAAAAATAATGCAAATGCAAAAACAAAATGATACTAGACCACTTCCTTACACCATACACAAAAATAAACTCAAAATGGACTAAAGACCTAAAAGTGAGATGTGAAACCATAAAATTCTTAGAAGAAAACATAGGTAGTAATTTCTTTGACATTAGCTATAGAAACATTTTTCTAGATGTGTCTCCTAAGGCAAGGGTAACAAAAGCAAAATTAAACTATTGGAATTATATCGAAATATAAAATTTTGCCCAATGAAGGAAACCATCAACAAAATGAAAAGGCAACCTACTGAATGGGAGAAGATATTTGCAAATGATATATCCAAAATATACAAAGAACTTATACAACAACACCCAAAAAAAACAAATAATCAGATTAAAAACAGGCAGAGGACTGACCAGGGTGCCCAGTTGGCTCAGTCAGGTATGCATCCAATTCTTGATTTTGGCACAGGTCATGATCTCACGGTTCATGAGTTCAAGCCCCACATTGGTCTCCAGACTGGCAGTGTGGAGCCTACTTGGGATTCTCTCTGCCTCCTCTCTCTTTCAAAAATAAATAAATAAACTTAAAATAAAATGGGAAGAGGACCTCTAGAATAGACATTTTTCCAAAGACATAGATGGCAAACAGAAAAATGAAAAGATGCTCAACATCACTATTCATCAGGGAAATACAAATTAAAACTGCAATAAAATACACTTTACCCCTATCAGAATGGCTAAAGTCAAAAAGAAGTGACAGGTGTTGACACGGATGTGGAGAAAAAGGAACACTTTTGGTGGGAATGCAAATTGGTACAGCCACTTCGGAAAACAGTATGGAGGTTCCTCAAAAAATTAAAAATGGAACTACCCTGTGATCCAAGAATTCCACTACTAAGTATTTACCTAAAGAAAACAAAAATACTAATTCAAATAGATGCACCAAATATGCACCTCTATGTTTATGGCAGCACTATTTACAACAGCCAAGATATGGAAGCAAACCAAGTATCTATCCATAGATGAATGGATAAAGAAGATATGGTATACATATACACACACACACACACACACACACACAATGGAACGTTACTCAGCCATTAAAAAGAATGAGGTCTTGCCATTTGCTACAACATGGATGGACCTAGAGGCCGTAATGCTAAGTAAATACATTACAGAAAGACAAAAAACATATGATTTCACTCATGTGAAATTTATGAAACATAACAAAGGGAAAAAGAGACCAACACAAAACAGATTCTTAAATACAGAGAGCAGGGTGCCTGGATGGCTCAGTCGGTTAAGCGTCTGACTTCAGCTAAGGTCATGATCTCATACTCTGGGAGTTCCAGCCCCACATCAGGCTCTGTGCTGACAGCTCCGAGCCTGGAGCCTGCTTCGGATTCTGTGTCTCCCATTCTCTCTGTCTCAAAAATAAATAAAAACATTTAAAAAATTAAAAAAACAAATACAGAGAGCAAACTAGTGGTTGCCACAGGGGAGGTAGGTAAGAGGATGAGTGAAGTAGATAAAGGGGATTAAGATTACACTTACCTTGATAAGCAATAAGAAATGTATAGACTTGTCAAATCATCATGTTGTACACCTCAAACTAATAATACTGTATGTATTTAATTTTTAAAAAGCCTTAGTGACACAATTACTCCATGATGAAAGAATCTTTTCTCAGTATTTTTATTTATTTATTTTTTAAATTTTTGAGAGAGAGTGCACACACACATGAGCAGGGGAGGCTCAGAGGGAGAGAGAGAATCTTGAGCAGGATCCACACCCAGTGTGGGCCCAACTCAGGCTGGATCTCAGGACTCTGGGATCCTGATCTGAGCCAAAATCAAGAGCTGGACATCTAACCAACTGAACAACCCACATGCCCCAGTATTTTTAAATACATAAAAGCATACTGTTGCCTCTATAATTTGAAATAACTCACTAGTTAATATCAAAATTTTTAGATTATCCATTACTATCTTCTGTTTCCATTAAAAAAACAAAAATAATACAAAACAAAAAATTGTTTTCAATCATGTCTAACGGGGTTTTGAGTATTTATAAAGTTAACAATTTGTTGCTTCCCCGCCTAAATCATATATTTGCAATTTCAAAATGAGAAATAGAGAGCTAAAAAAATAAATAAAATATAAAACAACATCCTAGCCATATACAGGTTAAGGCTTCACTAAGTATATCATTTCAACTGTGAAAATTAAGCAAGGTAAGTAATCATCTTATGCCCTAAATAAATAAAGAGCATCTTTTTTTAACCATACATACAAAAATGAGCTGCATTACTTAAAGGTCCTTTTCATTGTGGCCTTAGCAATAAGAAAACTATGCATCTAGGTACATTCTGACAATAACAGAGTGTTAACTAACTCCTCAGCAATCCAGTATGCCTGGAGTCTAAGAGACAAATCTTGTCAGGATTGCTTGATGGCTCACAAGAGAAAGTTAAGTTAAAAAGAAATTCAACAGGCACCTGGGTGGCTCAGTCAGTTAAGTGCCCAACTTCAGCTCAAGTCATGATCTCACAGTCAGTGAGTTTGAGCCCTGCGTCAGGCTTTGTGCTGACACCTCAGAGCCTGGAGCCTGCAATGGATTCTGTGTCTCCCTGTCTCTCTGCCCCTGTCCTTCTCACACTGTCACACAGAAATAAATAAACATTTTTAAAAAAAGAAGTTTTTAGTTCTATAAAATATTTTTTAAAAATTATAAAAACAAATTCAACACATTATTTTGTGGCATCTCCTGCAAAATAAGCTACTAAAAAGAAGCAAAATGATTAAATTACAAAAAAAAACACTTGCAAACTTTGGTAATTTATTTAGAGAGAGCACAAGATCATGCATGCAAGGTGGGAAGAGGGGCAGAGAGAGACAATCATCACCAGGCTCCACACTCAGCACGGAGCCCAATGCGAAACCCGAAGCAGAGCTCAGTCCCACGACTCTGGGATTATGACCTGAGCTGAAATCAAGACTCCAAAGCTCAGAAGGAGCCACCCAGGCATCCCTAAATTTCATTTTTAAGACAGACTTTCAGTACCACCAGATGGTAGATTAGCAATTTTCAAAGTGTTTTCTGAAATATATATAAGTGTTTTGAGTTTTCAATGTCAATAACTATCTTTAAAAAGTTATTTAAGGGGCCCCTGAGTGGCTCAGTCGGTTAAGCATCCAACTCTTGATTTCGGCTCAGGTCATGATCTCACAGTTTGTCAGTTCAAGCCCCACATCGGGCTCTATGCTGACAGCACAGAGCGTGTTTGGGATTCTCTGTCTCCCTCTCTCTCTCTGCCCCTCTCCTGTTCTTGCTCTCTCTCTTTCAAAAATAAATAAACATTTTTTTTTAAAGTTACTTAATAGGGGCACCTGGGTGGCTCAGTTGGTTAAGCATCCGACTTTGGCTCAGGTCATGATCTCGTGGTTGGTGAGTTCAAGCCCCGCGCTGGGCTCTGGGCTGACAGCTCAGAGCCTGGAGCCTGCTTCGGATTCTGTGTTTCCCTCTCTCTCTGCCCCTCCCCTGCTCATGCTCTGTCTCTCTCGTCTCAAAAATAAATAAAACATTTAAAAAAAAAAAAAAGAAAATCTTTACGAAAAAAAGTTATTTAATAAAATTTGGGTTATTTCTCAAGCCACTTAGAATAATGGACACATTTACCTAGATTTTACAGAAAGTTATACTCAAACTGGTGATGACAAACCTAAAAGTCCTTGGCACATTTTTATACAAAGTAAAATTCAAATAAAGTGCACAAATATAACCTAGAAGGAAAAGAAAAATAGGTCTCAGAGGAAGGCACGTGGACCTTGACAAGAAAATGAGAAAAATGTAATTGATCATATTTCCCTTTTTAAATTCAGATTTAGATCCAAATTTTCTTTGGCTATCATATCTGCTTCCTCATTCTATCCCCCACCTTGCTTTACCTGCACAACTTTCCAAGTCTTAATTTGCATTTGTCAATTGTATTGAGTGTACCCTCATAAAGCACCTCAGTTGAGAAACATACATGTGTAAACAATGTGTATTTCATATGTCTACCATCATCAGCTTACTACTAAAAAAATAATAAACCCCTAAAGTCAATTCATACATAATATATACAGAAGCAATACCACATAGGGATTAAGAACACGGGCTCTTGAAAGTGCCAATCAGTTCTGCCACTTACCATACTATGTTAACTAAACAATCTTGGAGACTCTTTTCTCTAATTCCTCCTTGTTCGTTGGATAAACAAGGTTAATTTAATTAAGGAATTCAAAAGCCCAGCAGTTTGCTGTGCTAGGCAATAAACTGTGGCCACTACATTAACAGGTTGTGTTTAACATCGTGGTGATCAAAATTATATGTACTAATCTGCTATCTGTAAGACTCTGTGCAGTGTTCAGGTGACAGAAAGGCAAAGTGGAATAGGCAGCTGGCAGGTCCTGAAGAGTGAATGGTATCTGAGGCTATGCACAGAGAAGCCAAACACAGGTCCAACAGTGAAGAGTAACCTCATGAACATACTCTGAGTAGATAGGACACAAGGTGCAGAAGCCTGGAAATAACCTAAGGGCGGAGAGAAATTAGACCTGCACCCTCCCCTCCACTCCCCTCTCAGAATTCACAAACTGAGAGAAGATAATGCTAATATATAATTATACCCCAACAGTGCGAAGCAATCTTGTGATGATGGGCCAAAATAAGTTGGTGGATGGTGGATGTTCTCCCCACAGGCAGAAAAGGAAGCGTAGGGCAGGAACAAACAAGAAAGCTGGCAAGGGCTGACACTTACTGTGAAGGTCTCAGATGTTAACACCTGCCCTTAGGGAGGGGGGGCAGTGGCAACAGACAATAAACGAACACAAATGTTTTTCTCAAACTCACAACTGTTATTGCCTCTAACCTGTATACTGAGAGAAGGGACTAGGGGGAAACATGTTACTGGTGTCCTATCTTTCCATAAACTAAACAGATTCAGTCAGCATAATTCACCCGTGTAGAGATAAAGAACTACAAGTACTTTAGAGAAACAAAACAAAGTAAAGGGGACTGGAATTCCCTACCTTTAGTCTAGAACTGATTACAAACAAAACTAGTTACCATCCTTAAATAAAGGTATATTCCAGACCTTTCCCCTCAAGATGGAAAAGCTAAAAATGAATGAATTTTTGCAGCTGTAGCTGATTGCTTCACTGATTAAAGGACAAATTAAAATCAAGTCATCTAGTAATTCTGAAATATGACTGTGTGAGAAAAAAAGTGAAATATAAAACAGACTTTTTGCTTACATATTCTTCAAAATTTCCGGTATATTTTACCTCTAAAAAGAGGTGGAGAAAGAGGACCTAAAATTCAAACCCACGCACTGTGGGCAACTTTTATATAAGGTTTGTTAAGATAAGTCTATTTTAGGCCAAAATGAACATACGTATAAATTTCATTTATCTATTATAACATTAATCTTCTTGGATAATCCAAAATTAGATTAGTAAAATAATAAATGCAAAATATTTTACGAGTACCTGTGCACTGCATGCCTTTATGGTTCCAACTATATAACCTAACTTTTTTTTGTTTGCTTTTTTAAAGACTAGGTATGTTAACACAGGAAAGTATCTAGGCTACCCAGCCATCTCACTAAGGGCTACCTAGAGACAGCAACAGGGATTGTTTCCTTCACAAACTCACTCAGCACTATTATGAGTATTTTCACTGCTTGTCCTTTCAAATTCGTTTTAAATTTCTACTAAAGTGCAGCTTCAAGAATTACAAGGGTGTCAAACATAGTTCTTTAATAACAATGCCATTAGTAACAAAGTATATCAATTTCCTCTGGGCTCAAAATACATGGAGTTTCAACATCTTTGTTACTGCATGTAAAATCATGACCAAGTTAAACTTGTTTCAATTTGTAGATACAGTATTTGCCAATATCCAGGCACTTATCCACTAATTTACGGTTTTTTTCTTCAGTAAACTGCTTATCTGACATAGCCACTTAACAAATAGAACCTGAATATTAACCTTGTATTAGCACAATTCATTCATTACACAAATATTTACCGAGCACTTTTATTCAGCATTTGGAGTGTGAGGAATTAAAGTTGAACAGTCTTCCAGAGAAAAATTATCCCGGCTCTCTAGCAGCTTACAGTCTATAGAGATAAGTATGTCAGCAGAGAGGCACCCGTGAATACAAGCTTCAGGACTGCGAGCCACAAAAACTACCATAGTCCCAGTGTTCCCACTACCTAGCTGTGGGACCTTGAGGAGGTCCCTTCACCAATCCCTCTAAGGCTTAGTTGCCTGATCCATAGTAAGCTTGAACCAGGTAGTCTTATCTTTCCCAGCTCTCAACAGTCTGAGCGTAAGCAATTCAAGGTTAACAGCTTCCCATTCCACTGCGTGCTCTCAGCCAACTAGCAAGGTGGTACGCTGGATGCATGAGGGGCAGTGAGGGCCCACTTCCACTATGGAAGATTGCCCTAAAATCCCTTCTCGCTCTTCGGCTATCTCTGCTGGACATCTTTAGTAGGGCCGGGTTATCTGCATTGATAGAGAGAATCTGAGCAAATCCCTCCCGTCCAGCACCCAGAGGAACAGCTGAAGGCCCGCATCCCTTCGCTCCCTCTCCGGCCAGAGAGGACTCAGCGGTCCGCCCAGCGTCTGCACCGCGAGTGGGCCTCCTCCGCGACCCCAGGCTGCGCTCACTGCACCTGCTGCTGGGTGGCCTCGGGTCTGCCCGCCCCCCCTCCGCTAGCCTCACGTGACCGTCGCCCCGCCCCCCCCCCCCGCGAGGACCCGTTTTTTGGCGCGCGGCAGTGACGTCAGCGTCCTGTCACCCGCCACCGCCCCCACCGCGGCCAGAGGCGACCTCGCGTTTTAAACTCGGCCCCGCCCCGCCCGCCGCATCCGCGGGCACTGCCGGCTCCCTGGCCGCGCCGTTAACGGGCCTTGGCTGCCCCGCGCCCCTCCCACCCGCCCGCGCCGCTCACCTTGAGGTGGCCGCTGTCCGGGCTGCTCGCTTCCTCCTCGTCCTCACCTCCCGAGGCGGCGGCGGCGGAGGCGGCGGGCGGGGGCGCGCTCCGGCCTCGAAGCCCCGGGTGCTCGGCGGCGGCGGCGGCGGCAGGCAAGGCGGCCGAGGCGGCGCCCCCCGCGGCCCCAGGGCTGAGTGTCACGTTGTGCGCGTTCTCGCCCCAGCGCCACGGGTACACCATGAAGTCGCTGAAGCCGGGGCTGGTGGGGATGAGTGGCGGCGGCGGCTCCGGCTCCCCCCCGCCGCCGCACGTGGGCTTGATCGGGGTCGTCCTGATGACCGACACCAGCACCCGCTTTGGGGAGTCGTGGCAGAAGATGACGGGCGGCGGCTGCGGCGGGTTGTCCGCCATCGGCGCCTCCATGCCCCGGATCATCGCCCGGCCCCGATCCGCAGCTCCGGCAGCCGCACTCCCTAAGCCCCGGCCTGGCCCTTCGCTCCGCTCGCCCGCGCTGCTGCCCAGTCGCCGGCGCTCAGTCCCGCCGGCTCATGGCCGGCGGACGTTTCCCGGAAACCTCTTGCGCGGCGGCCAGCGAAGCAGCGGAGCGGCTCGGCTGGCACCGGGCGGCCAGCGCCAGACCCCCAACCCTGAGTCAGGCCCGCCCTCCGCTCTTCGTACTCCCCAACGCAGGCTGCACCGGCGGGAAGCTGCGGGCGGCCTGCCTCTCGGTGACAGGAAAGCAGGACGTGCTGCGCCGAGCCCCCGAAAATAACAACCTGCCGCCTGGGTCACTGCTCCGGCTTTTCCCGCGTTACATTTCGCGCCTGGGCGGAACCAATCACTGCGAGGCCCCTGCCCGCTGGCCGCAGCGGCGAGTGACAGGTCGCGCGAGCCAATGGCCGGGCCTGGACTTCTTTCTAGCCGAGGGGGGCGGAGCCGGGCCTGCGCGCGGGTCCTTTCTGCCACGCCATTGGCCGCCGTTCTCGTATTTTTTTCTGCCTCGAGGGCCAACTGCGTTCGAAACTCCGGGGGAGCGCGCGACAACGGCACTCGCCCAGACACACCCTCCAGGAGCCCCGGCCCCCGTCATCCCTCTGCGCGGGTTGTCAGGGTCCGAGGCGCGCGGGGCGGGAGGCCAGAGAGGTACGCATTGGAGAGGCTTCGGCGAGGGGATGAGGCCGGGACGGGGGGCGGTCGTTGGCCAGCGGGGGCGCGCGCCCGCCGGCCCCGCCCGTCAGCCCCACCCGCCTAAGGCTGTTGGGCCGCGGTTCCCGCGCGCAGGGAGTTTAAAGGGCTTGGTCCCCGGCCGCCCGCCCCGCCCCCGGCTCCCGCCACCCGCTCTGCGGGACCCAGGCCTTCCTACTGCGGGTCTCTAGTAGACGTCCAGAGGTGCCTAGTTTCTTAGCCGGCTCTGCCTGTCCAGTTGCTGGATTCGCTGACCCTGTCTGCACCCCCTAATTCCCCGCCTTCAGGCTGAGGTGGGCATCAGCCCTGGCCTTCGCCTTCCCGGGCCTCCGTTTCCCCTCTATAACTGGGGTAGTTAAGACGGTGGTCTTCGAAGTCCCTATGTGCTCTCAGTGCGGAGGGGACAGGAACATAGGCCTGTGTTCTCACACCCGGGACCGAGGCCCCGAGGACCCCCGCCCCCTTGCTCTGCTTACCCCCCTTCCCGGGGCCTACCTCCATTCCCGCGTCTGGATGGGCGTGGAGCTCCGGGCTCTCGGGAGTTTTCCGGTCATTCCTGACTCCTCTGTCTGCCCACTCTTGCTCAGGGATCCCACCCTGCACCAGAGGGATGCAGGACGACCGGGTTAATCTGACACCCATGAGCGCCAGTGGGGGCTCAAAAGCACCATGCAGCAAAGGATGGGGCAAAAATGGAATGTCCAGCCTCATACTATTAACTAGAATGTGAAAGAAGTGACTTGTGTGTCTGTTTTGTTCTTTGATGCATTGCCGGGGCCCAGCGTGACTCATGCTAGGCCTTCACTATTTGTTGAATGAATGAATGAATATCCAGTAGTTAGGGTTAGAGTTGGTAATTAAATTGGAACACGCCTATATAATAGATGTGTGTATAAGACATGCACACATACACACACACAAATACACACAGCTATGCCTAAATTAATTTAGCCACAACTGTTTAAAAAGAAATTTAACCTATATGAACAACTTCTAAGATACATTTTAAGTGGTAAGAAAACTATTCTATGAATAGAAAACTATTCATAGAAAACTATTCTATGAATTCTATTTCATTCTAGCAAAAAATAAAAAGGTGAGGAAAGTATAAATTTTTGCTATATATTTTGCTATAAATTTTAGATATACAAAATAATCTCTAGCAAGATACACCAGAAATTGATATATTTGACTCCAACCAGGGGAATTATGTGGCTGAGAAAAAGAAGTGAAAATTTTTCAAAAGATGTAACTCTTTGTATCTTTTGCACTTTGAATCAAGTAACAGTATCTTCTCAATAAATAAAATTGTATATAGCTACCATTTCCTGAAGGCCTACTACAATAATATCATATGTCTACTGATATACAACAATATGGATAGATGATTTACTTACATTCTACTACAGTCAACAATTCTGTAAGGTAGATATTACTATAACCATTTTACAGTTGAGGAAATATGTCCACGGTCACATACCTCAATAACTAAAAGAGGCCGGGTTTTCTGGCCCTAAAAACTGCCTATGGGGGTGCCTGGGTGGCTCAGTCAGTTAAGCATCCGACTTTGGCCCAGGTCATGATCTCGTAGTTGGTGGGTAGGTTTGAGCCCCCAAGCGGGCTCTGTCCTGACAGCTCAGAGCCTGGAACTTGCTAAGGATTCTGTTGTCTCCCTCTCTCTCTGCCCCTTCCCCACTCATGCTCTCTTTCTATCTCAAAAATAACACATTAGAAAAAAAACTGCATATGGATTATACTTGAGTCTGCTGAACCAAAAGAAGAAGGCACTGAAAAATGGGGCTCCCACATTTCTAAGAACTCTTTCTCATATTTAAAACCTTCAGGTTTTAGGGGTTAAAACTAATTTGATATTTTAATAACTAGTTAATGTGGAAAGCTGGAAGTTCACTTCTCGTTTCACGTAATAAACATTTTGTTTTCACAATTTAATGCCAAATGACTGCACCATATACTTCTGGAAGGGAAATCTAACACAACCATTTTGTACTTGAAAGATAATAAAAAGAAAAAGTGATAATGTCCATCATGGACACTCAAATTATGGATTGAGTAAGATCCAAAAGATTAAGCACCAACTAATAGTTACTGTTTAACATGCCCCAGGGTGCAAGATAAATTATTCAGAACCAGGACACTGACTTTCTGTTTCTAAAAACTACTCTTCATCAACAGTAAATGGGCAACTCCACTTGCTCTCTGCCACAAGAGAATGAAAGACATGCCAGGAATGTGTGAAGTGAACCAGAGGGTGATTCCAGGAACAGAGCTGAGGTCATGCAAGATCTGCTTGTTTGGCTCCCTTTTCATGCAACTAGGAAGCTGAAGTGCGTGGATTGCATTCCTGATGTCTTGTTCTACCACAAACATCATCAACATCCCACAGTGGATATTAACTCTGAAGAATACTAAAACCGATCTCAGGATACTGTATTATCACAGTAATCTTTACAACTGTTAAAAATGTAGGCCTCTTCTGATAGTGTTTTTAAAAATTCATCTGGGTAAACTTTAAAAGATTTTATTGATTTTATTCAGTGATTCATGAGTCAGGCAGCATCCCATCTAGCAGAAAGGAATTCTGAAGAGCTGTAGAAAAGGAAAGACTTTTATAGGTAAAAGGGAAAGTTAGTAGCCAAGAGGGGATTGTTTGTGTCAAGTCACCTTCTGTAGGGGGCTGTAGAAGTCTATGAGGAGGGTTACCTCACTAGAGTTGACCAAGTAATTCTAGATTGACTGGTTTAAGACTTACTTCCTAGGACCAGTTGAAACTGTGTATTTAAGTCTTGGTTTGGTAAAACAGGCTTAGCACAACTGACTCCATTGGGAGCCTTTGTCTCTTTTCTTAACAATAGCCCCCTTTTGATCAGGCTCTCAGCTTAATTGAGAGATGTGATCAAAATTTAAGGCATTAGTGCCGCTTCCAGCTACCACTCTGAAGTTGTTGCAGTTTTTGCCAGTCCTCTGTGTGGTATTTACAGGTCATGATGTCTTTTTGCTGAATCATTGTGATATTCACACATTACAGCCTCAAGTTCACATTGGTTAAGTTGGTCATACTCTTTATTCCATTCTTTTTCTGAAGTTCCAGTCTCAAGATTATTTGCTTGGTGGTTTGCAGCTGTGAACGTTCATTTAAAGTTTTTAAGAGAATATAGCACACAAGGAGAATATTCTGATCATTATAAACAAAATAATTCCCAATATATGGAGTGCACTCCAAAGCCATGGTCTCTAAGACCCAAATCAATCAATCAAATAAGTCAAAGAAGGGGGGTGCCTGGGTGGCTCAGTCGGTTGAGCATCCGACTTCAGATCTCATGGTCTGTGGGTTCGAGTCCCGCGTCAGGCTCTGTGCTGACAGCTCAGATCCTGGAGCCTGTTTCGGATTCTGTGTCTCCTCTCTCTGCCCCTCCCCCACTCTCACTGTGTCTCTCAAAAATAAATAAATGTAAAAATAAGTCAAAGAAGGACCCCCATTGAAGGAGTCACTTTCTTAAGCCAAGTGGCCTACCTATTTAGTGATCTTATGCAGCTGAATTTCAGCTTCCCTAGAGATGTCAATCCAAGTGCAGCAAGTGGTGTTACCAGAACACAGATACCTCCTGGTGTAGATAAAAGATAATCAAGAGCTATTTTATTATCAACAACAACATTGGCCAGAGACTATAAGGTTGGTGGGGTGTGGGGTGGCAGGCAGCTATTGCTTTAAGGTAGATCCTAAAGTATTTTTAAGACTTAAAGAGAGGTTCCTGATCATGACCTCATTTGTACTCACTCCTAGCCCTAGAAGTAAGTGAAATCCTACCAATGTGAGCAAATCCTGAGTATCTCCTGGCAGGTCCTTTCTAATTTGACAGTGTAAATTCAGGGGAATTGACCAATGAGATTTCCCAGTTTGTGAACATTTGGAGGAAGAGTTAAACAACCTAAGAGGCATTGCCTAGTTGTACACCTGCCATGGAGGCATTCACAGGCCCCAGGAGAACAATAACCACCACAGACAAAGACCAAAGACAAGCCCTGTCAGGACGCAAACCACTCCTCTTAAGGTGGCACTGTTAACACAATCAGTCATGGGGATTGTTGTGTTTGCCCAGGAGGTCAGTTAGGTTTTCAGTGCATTCAGAAGGTAAATCTCCTAGCCTGAAATTAAAAAAAAAAAAAGTTCTAAATGCCTTGCCAAGATGGGTGCTGCTGGTAAGATCTTTTCACAATTGGGGGCAGATCTGATTTAGATAATCACAAGAACATGGGGGTGCAAATGTACTACAATTTACGAAGGTATTTGTGTCTAATTGTGCAAGTATAGTTATAATCAGAGAAACTTAAAATCAAGGCACTGTATATTCTGGCCATAAAAGTCAGACTCTGTAAGTGATTTCTAAGAGGGATTGATTGTAGTTTATGGTGAGATTGGGAATAGAAGAAAAATTGGTCACAGGGAGGACCAAGGGGTCTCTAGCATCCTAGACAGATTGGAGTTTTTGATGATATATCCAATAGTCGGGAAGGTTGCTCCCATTGGCAATGGACTAATACAGATGATAGTGTTATCTTTCCATGCCAATGCCAGAGTAAAGGTAAAAAAGAGAATAAGAAAAGATTTCATTTTAGGTAAATTATGAAGTCTTGATCCAGGGTCTTGGATAGAAGTAGTCTACCTCAATTCAGCTACTTCTCTTCTTTGTCAAATTGATTTGGAGGTCTCCAGTATTTTCATGAGACCAGAAAGTCAGGTGGAGCCTTCTTCAGTTGTGAAATATGCACTCAAAGTTTAATACCTTGTAATTTAGCAGCAATGTCCATGATCAAGAGTTCTTGGGGAGACTGGGTGACTCAGTCAGTAAGCATCTGACTTCGGCTCAGGTCATGATCTCATAGTTTGTGGGTTTGAGCCCTGTGTCCAGCTCTGTGCTGACAGCCCAGAGCCCGGAGCCTGCTTTAGATTCTGTGTCTCCCTCTCTCTCTGCCCCTCCCCCACTCATGCTCTGTCTCTCAAAAATAAATAAACATAAAGAGTTCTTAGTAGGGTCCTTTCCATGAGTCTCACTTTTGCAAAAGCATCACAGTAAAACAGTAACTGTCCATAAATGACAAAAGACTTTAAAATGGCCATGATTAGGGGTCTGATGAAAGTTCATCATAATGGAACTGAGAAGGAAATTTCATTATTTCTGTCATATACAGCATATTAACATAATAACTGTTATGATTGATAGCATTATACCAGGACATATCAGATTTCTAGGAATTTTGTACAATTTCTGGAACACTTATGATATATACCTATACAAATAATACCTATACAAATACAAGATAAAGAAGGCTTAGTATTACTTCTTATTTGACAATGCTTTCCATGGAATTTAGCATATCAAATAAGCCTAATTAGTTTAACATCTCTCTTTTTATAAGGAAAGAGAACAAATTTTTTGAGATATCCCAGGGACACTCTGGAAAATCCCAAAGTTTCATTCAATGTAAAAAAAAAAAATTTAGAATTTTAATTTGGGGATGTTTGTCAAAAATATCAAGAAGGTTTAAAACACTTGATTAGACATGATTGTAAGTCACTGTGGAACAATACTTAGTTATACATTTAAAAAAATTTTTTTTAATATTTATTTAGTTTTGAGAGAGAGAGACAGAGCGTGGGTGGCGGAGGGGCAGAGACAGCAGGAGACACAGAATCTGAAGCAGGCTCCAGTCTCTGAGCTGTCAGAGCTGAGCCCGATGTGGTACTCAAACTCCAGAGCTGCAAGATCATGACCTGAGCTGGAGTTCAGAGGTTTAACCGACTGAGCCACCCAGGGGCTGAATTACTTAGTTACCCATTTAACCTAAGTGGCAACAAAAGATGTTAAAGGAAGATTAGGCCTACTTAAGTAAATCAAAGACCTGATGATAAGGAAAACATGAACACAGTAAATTATTGTGGTAAGACACAAAACCTTTGCTTTCCAGGCATATTACTTTTAAGGTAAAGAAAAACCTTTCACAATATCAAGAACAGACCAATAGTTTGAGAAAACTTTGTTCTTTAAACAGTGAGAAAACCAAATTCTAATTTTGTACTATTTTATATTTGATACTAAAATTCATTCCCTTCATTCCAACCTTAGCCAACTTGACCACACGTAAAATTCCTTTCTGAAGATTCCTTTTTCACAAACCTTCTACAACTTTTTAAATATCCCTTCAAATTTTGTCCTATGTTTTTCTTCTTTCTCATCATGGAACAATTAATCATTTTTCTTTCCTTACCTACTTTTTATACATAGTTGTTTTCTTTTACCCTTGTAATTTCTAAGTGGTTTTAGTTGTATATATTGATTAGAATTATCAACCCTTAAAATCCTTAATTCCCAGTAAACACTAAAAAGTAAGCAACTGTGTACTGCACTTACATTAGCATTCTGTGGATTGGCAAATTTATAAATATATTTCATAATTTCTAGAAGTATATTCTTCCTCATAGTAATGTTTCCAATGTGGCACAAAACATGTTTACTAATAGACCTAAATATCTTTAGTTCTTTTGTAAAAGGAAACCAAAAATAGATAAGACTGTTCAGTGGTCAATGTTTCAATATTTTATTTTATTTGAAAATGACCTAGATATTTAATGAATATCCATCCATCATTTAACTTATTTCAGGATAACTTTAAGTTTTCGAGTAACCAAAGCAATTTTGGAAACTATTTAAGTAGACATACCATAAAGCATAATTATTGATAAAAAGTTGACCTAGAAACACTTATCCCACTTACATCTATTGAATACTTTGTGCTTAACACTTATGTTTAAGTCACATATGAAAATTGAGAGACATTACACAAAGTCAGCCATCACCCCAAGCTATTTTTCTTGCTGACAAAATTTTAAGAGATAACATGAACTTAATTGACCTTTACTAAACTTAGGCAGAATAAAAGAATTATATCTAATGTGATAACTCTAAAGACATGCCTGTTTTAATCAAACCAACAAACTTAAACCACTTTTACTTACTAATAATTAAACCTAGAGCACATCAAGTTAAAAACATTTGGGTTAGTTTCTATATTTATGAGAGTTCAGAGAATATTTCATTCATATAAGGAATTTTTCAGTTTTCTATAAGTCAATTAAATAGAGCTCTTTTACAAATTAATTTTGGCTATACTATCTGGAAGTAGAAAAATACCCCACATCTACAACACATGCATAGAGAGACACACATAAACATACAGAGAGACACAAACTAAGACTTTTCTAAATAGCTACTGTTGTAAAATCAGCTACACTGATACAAAACTCACTACTTACAAAAAAAAGTTGGATCCAAATTGTTTTGGGCAGGTGGAATAAATTAAGATTACCTGCTAAGATGGCTAAAGTTTTTAACTAATATTTGTGGAGAAGAAACCTAAGATTTTCTATTTGCCTAAGTTTACAATAACGTTTCTCCCTTTTGTTTTTCTTCTGATAAGAATTACCTCCTTAAAGTTTTATTTCTAAGAGATGACCTAAAAGGGTGCCTGGAGAAGACCAGGGAGAACATTCACATCTCAAAGCTACAGGGGAAAAGAAAGCAAGTTTCTCCAAGAAGAACTTTTGTTTCCTAAGGCCAGAATGTTTACAATACTTACAAGTTTTTTGTTTGGAGTTTGTTTGTTTGTTTGTTTGTTTGTTTTTGAAATGAATAGGGAAGCTTTGGGATTGGTTAAAAGGGATAGGTAGACTTTGAACTGCTCCTAGAACTGCATTTCTAGTTTTGCCAAGATTTTTAAAGATAAAGATACTAGCTTTTAATTTCTCAAGAAATTGGGTAGCAATTTAAATTGTATCATAGGTTAATCTACCCATCCAACTACATTATCCTCAATTTACTTCTTTATATCAGGGAGAAGATTTTTATCTAAGATAAAAAGCAAAAGGATTCCTAGATTTAGAGCTGTGTGTCTTTGGAATGTTTTAATAAACCCTTTCAGAAAAGCTTCAGAAGTTTTTTGTTTTCTCCTCTTTTCTCTGTGTACATTTAGTGTAGTGAAAACCTAAAAATAAGTTCCTGTCGGGATCTGAATATCAGCTTCCAATTCAGCCAATTTCTGGCCACAAAGCTACTTTTAAAAAAAATATCGTTCCAAATATCTTGTCAGTTTTCAGTTTGGTCAAGCAGTAAAGAAAGGGACAATGTAAAAATTTATTTTCCTCTCTTGATTGGGCAGTGCACACAGAGGTTCAGAGGAGCTGAGTCTGCTAAGAATTTTTTGTTTGTTTTTATTTAAATTACAGTTAGTTACTATACAGTGTAATATTAGTTTCAGGTGTACAGTGTAATTATTCAACAACTCCGTATATCACCCAGTGCACATCACAAGGGCACTACCATCACCTATTTCACCCATCCCTCCACCCACCTCCCCCTGGGAGCCATCAGTTTGTTCTCTATACTTAAGAGCCTCTTTCTTGGTTTGCCTCTCTTTTTTTCCCCTTCACTCATTTGTTTTGTTTCTTAAATTCCACATATGAATGAAATCATATGATGTTTGGCTATCTCTAACTGACTTATTTCACTTTGCATAATACTCTCTAGCTCCATCCATGCCATTGCAAGTGGCAAGGGATCATTCTTTCTTTTCTTTTCTTTCTTTTCTTTTCTTTTTTTTTTTTTTGGCAATAATATTAATATGCATATATTACTGTGCATATATATATATATTGCTATATATATATATTACTATATATATATCACATCTTTATCCACTCATCAGTCAATGGACACTGGGCTGTTTCCATAATTTGGCTATTATAAATAATGTTGCTATAAACATCAGGGTGCCTGTATTCCTTTGAATTAGTATCTTTGTATTCTTTGAGTAAATACCTAGCAATATGATTGCTGGATCATAGGGTAGTTGTATTTTTAACTGTTTGAAGAAACTCCATACTGTTTTCCAGAATGACTGCACCAGTTTGCATTCCCACCAACAGTGCAAGAGAGTTTCCCCTTTCTCCACATCCTCTCCAACATCTGTTGTTTCTTGTGTTCTTGATTTTAGCCATTCTGACAGATGTGAAGTGATATGACATTGTAGTTTTGATTTATATTTCCTTGATAATGAGTGATGTTGAGCATCTTTTCATGTGTCTGTTATCTTTTCATGTGTCTGTTTCATGTACCATCTGGATATCTTCTTTAGAAAAGAGTCTATTCATGTCTTCTGCCCATTTTTCAATTATTCATTTTTTTGTGTGTTGAGTTTGCTAAGTTCTTTATGGATTTTAGATACTAACCCTTTATCAGATATGCCATTTACAAATATCTTCTCCCATTCCATAGGCTGCCTTTTAGTTTTGTTGATTGTTTGCCTCACTGTGCAGAAGCTTTTTATTTTGATGTAGTCCCAATAGTTTATTTTTGCTTTAGTTTCCCTTGCTTCAGGAGACATATCTAGAAAAATGTTGCTCTGGCTGATGTCAAAGAAATTATGGCCTGTGCTTTCTTTTAGGATTTTTATGATTTCAGGTCTCACGTTTAGAGTTTATTTTTGTGTTTGGTGAAAGAGAATGGTCTGATTTCTTTTGCATAATGTTGTCCAATTTTCCCAACAACATTTGTTGAAGATATTTTCTTTTTCCATTGGATATTCTTTACTGCTTTGTCGAAGATTAATTGACCATATAATTGTGGGTTCACTTCTGGGTTTTGTACTCTGTTCTATTGTTATATGTGTCTTTTTTTGTGCCACTACCATACTGTTTTGATTACTATAGCTTTGTAATATAACTTGACGTCTGGAATTCTGATGCCTCCAGCCTTGCTTTTCTTTATCAAGCTTGCTCTGGCTGTTTGGAATCTTTTGTGGGTCCATACAAATTTTAGGATTATTCGTTCTAGCTCTGTGAAATATACTATTGGTATTTTGATAGGGATTGCATTGAATATGTAGATTGCTTTGGATAGTACAGACATTTTAATGATACATCTTTCAATCCATGAGCATGGAATGTCTTTCCTTTTTTGTGTGTCATATTCAATTTCTTCATCAGTGTGTTCTACTTTTCAGACTACAGGAATTTCACCTCTTTGGTTAGGTTTATTCCTAGGTATCTTACTGTTTTGGATGCAATTATAAATGGTACTGACTCCTTAACTTCTCTTTCTGCTGTTTTGTTATTAATGTATAGAAATGTAACAGATTTCAGGGGTGCCTGGGTGGCTCAGTCAATTGAGCATCCAACTCTTGATTTCAGTTCAGGTCATGATCCCAGTGTCGTGGGATCAAGTGCCATGTCAGGCCCTGTGCTGAGCATGGAGCCTGCTTGGGATTCTCTCTTTCTCTCTCTCTGCCCCTCTCCCTGATCACAATCTCTCTCTCCTTCTCTTTCTGTCTAAAATAAATAAAGTAATTAATCTAAAAAAAAAAAAAAGAAATGTAACTGATTTCAGTACATTGATTTTGTATCTGGTGACTTTACTGAATTCATTTATCAGTTATAGCAGGTTTTTAGTGGAGTTTTTCAGGTTTTCTATTTATACTTTCATGGCAACAGCAAATAGTGAAAGTTTTACTTTTTCCTTGATGATTTGAATATCTTTTATTTCTTTTTCTTTCTGATTGCTGTGGTTATGTAGTACTTCTAGTACTATGTTGAATAAAAGTGGTGAGAGTAGATATCCCTGTCTTGTTCCCAACCAGGAGGAAAAGCTTTGAGTTTTTCCCATTTAGGATAATGTTTACTGTGGGTTTTTTATATATGGCCTTTATTATGTTGAGGTATGTTACCTCTACACCTACTTTGTTGAGGGTTTTTATCATGAAAGTATGTTGTACTTTGTCAAATGCTTTTTCTGCATCTATTGAAATGATTGTGTGATTCTTATCCTTTCTCCTATTAATGTGATGTATCACTTTGATTGATTTGTGAATATTGAACCACCCTTGCAACCCAGGAATAAATCATAGTGAACTTGATCATGGTGAATGTTTTTTTAATGTGTTCTTGGATTCTGTTTGCTAAGTATTTTGTTGAAGATTTTTGCATCTATGTTCATCAAAGACATTGACCCGTCAATCTCTTTTTTTGTGGTGTCTTTATCTGGTTTTGTTATCAGGGTAATGCTGGCCTCATACAATGAATTTGGAAATTTTCCTTCCTTTTCTATTTTTTGGAATAGTTTGAGAAGAATGTTTAAATGTTTGGCAGAATTCACCTGAGAAGCCATCTGGTCCTGGTCTTTTGCTTATTGGGAGCTTTTTGATTACTGAACCAATTTCTTTGCTGGTTATCACCCTGTTCAAATTTTCCATTTATCCATGTTTCAGTTTTGGTAATTTATATGTTTCTAGGAATGTATCCATTTCTTCTAGGTTGTCCAATATATTGGCATATAGTTTTTCATAATAATCTCTTATAATTGTTTGTATTTTTATGGTGTTTATTGTTATTTCTCCTCTTTCATTTGTGATTTTATTTATTTGGGTCCTTTCCCTTTTCTTTTTGATAAGTCTGGCAGGGGTTTTTCAATTTTATTAATTTTTTCAAAGAACCAGCTCCTGTTTTCATTGATCTGTTCTTTGTTTGTTTGTTTTTGGTTTCTATATTGTTTATTTCTGCTCTAATCTTCATTAGTCACTTCCTTCTGCTGGCTTTATGCTTTGTTGTTCTTTTTGTAGCTTCTTTAGGAGCAAGGTTAGGTTGTTTATTTGAGATTTTTGTTGCTTTTTGAGGTAGACCTATACTGCTATATACTTCCTTCTTAGAATTGATTTTGCTGCCTCCCAAAGGTTTTGGACCATTTTGTTTTCATTTTCACTTGTTTCTATGTACTTTTTAATTTCTTCTTTTATTTCTGGGTTGACCTATTCATTGTTTAGTAGTATGTTTTTTAGCCTCCATGTATCTGTGATCTTTGCAGATTTTTTTCTTGTGGTTGACTTCTAGTTTCATAGAGTTATGGTTGGAAAAGGTGAATGGTATGACTTTGATTTTCTTGAATTTGTTAAGGCCTGTGCTGTGACCTAATATGTGATCTATTCTGAAGAATGTTTTCTGTGCACTTGAAAAGAATATGTATTCTGCTGATTTTAGATGGAATATTCTAAATATATCTGCTAGGTCCATCTGGTCTAGGGTGTCATTAAAAGCCATTGTTTCGCTGTTGATTTTCTGTTTAGATGATCTGTACGTTGATGTAACTGGGGTGTTAAAGTCCCCCACTAATTTATATTATAATCCATTGGTTCCTTTATGTTTGCTATTGACTGTTTTATGTATTTGGGTGCTTTCATATTGGGTGCATAAATATTTACAATTGCTATATCTTTTTGTTGGATAGTCCCCTCTATTATTATATAGTCTCTTGTTACCATCTTTGTTTTATTTATTTATTTTTAATTTTTTTTAATGTTTATTTATTTTTGAGAGAAAGACAGAGTGAGAACGGGGAAGGAGCAGAGACAGTGGGAGACACACAATCCGCAGCAGGCTCCAGGTTCTGTCAGCACAGAACTCCACGTGGGGCTCGAACCCACAAACCATAAGATCATGACCTGAGCCCAAAGCTGGATGCTCAACCAACTGAGCAAACCAGGCGCCCCACCATCTTTGTTTTAAATTCTAGTTTGTCTGATATAAGTATTGCTACTTCAGCTTTCTTTTGACATCCATTAGCATGATAAATGGTTCTCCATCCCCTCGCTTTCAATCTGTCTTTAGGTCTAAAATAGGTCTCTTGTAGGCAGCATACAGATGGGTCTTTTTAAAATCCCTTCAGATACCCTATGTCTTTTGATTGGAGCATTTAGTCCATTTCCATTCAAAGTAATTATTGCCATTTCATTACTTTTTTTGCGGTTTTTTTTCCTGTAGGATTTCTCTGTTCCATTCTTATCTTTCTCTCTTTCATGGTTTGCTGATTTTCTTTAAAGATACACTTGTATTTCTTTTTTTTTTTTTTTTCAACGTTTATTTATTTTTGGGACAGAGAGAGACAGAGCATGAATGGGGGAGGGGCAGAGAGAGAGGGAGACACAGAATCGGAAACAGGCTCCAGGCTCTGAGCCATCAGCCCAGAGCCCGACGCGGGGCTCGAACTCACGGACCGCGAGATCGTGACCTGGCTGAAGTCAGACGCTTAACCGACTGCGCCACCCAGGCGCCCCTGTATTTCTTTCTCTTTATTCTTTGCATATATATTAGTGGCTTTTGATTTGTGGTTACCATTAGGTTTGTATATAACATCTGCAAATAACAGTCTGTATTCAGTTAATGGTTGTTTAAGTTTGAGCCCGTTCTTTACTCCTCCCTCCCCTTGGTTTAGCTATATGGTGTCATATTTTATATCCTTTTATTTTGTGAGTTCCTTGACTGGTTTTCTTATAGAAATGTTCATTTTTACTGCTTTTGTGTTTCCTGCCTTCATATTGTAACTTCTGGTCTTTTTTTTTTTTTCATTCACAGAGTACCCTTTAATATTTCTTGTAGGACTGGTTTCAGGGTGATGAACCCCTTAGTTTTTGTTTGTGTGTGAAATTCCTTATTTCTCTTTCTATTCTGAATGACGGCCTTGCTGGATAGAGTATTGTTGGCTGCAGATTTTTCCATTCAGTACTTTGAATAGTTCATGTCATTCCCTTCTGGCTTGGTGAGTTTTTGCTGAAAAATCTGCTGATAGCTTTATGGGTTTTCCCTTATGAGTAACTGTCTTCTTTTGTCTTGCTGCTTTTAAGATATTTTTTCTTATTACTGTATTTTGTCAGTTTAATTATAGTATATCTTGATATGGATCTGTTGTTGTTGATTTTGCTCATCGTTCTCTGTACCTCTTGGATCTGGATATCTATTTCCTTTCCCAGATTAGGGAAGTTTTCAGCTATTATTTCTTCAAATAAATTTTCTATCCCCTTTTCTCTCTTCCTCTGGGACTCCTATAATATGAATGTTATTATGTTTGATGGAGTCACTGAAATCCCTAAGTCTATTCTCATTTTGCATAATTCTTTCTCTATTTTTTTCAGTTTCATTGCTTTCCATTACTTTGTCTTCTAGGCCATTAATTTGTTCCTCTGCTTCTTCCAGCCTGCCATTCATTGCATTAAGTCTGTTTCTAATCTAGTTTATTGCACTCTTTATCTCTGATTCTTTTTTAACTCTTTTATCTCTGTGGTAGGGGTCTCACTGATATCTTCTATTCTTTTCTTGAACCCAGTGAGTATCCTTATGATAGTTGCTTTAAATTCTCCACCAGATGTGTTATTTATATCTGTTTTGCTTAGATCTCTGGCTGTGGCCTTATCGTGTTCTTTGATTTGGAATATATTCTTCGTTCTTCTCATTTTGTCTAAGTCTCTGCCTGCTTCTCTGTGTTAGAAAAGCCAGTTATGTCTCCTGCTCCTGAAAGTAATGGCCTTATAAAAGAGAGGTCAGGTAGTTCCCAGGGCCTGGTGCACAGGGTGTGTCTCCAGTGTGTGCTGCATGCACTCTGCTGTTGTATTCTGGCTCTTCTATTCTTCAGGCTAGTCGTGTGTAGAGGTTCTCCTTGCCTTCTGTGGGCAGTGTTTAGTCCCTGGCCCATATGTGGCAAGTTTTAACTAGGTGTGGTGTTCTCTGGTCTCCTTGTGAAATGAGACCTGTCACCACCTCCACTGGAACCAAGGCCATGCAAAACTCTTTGGTCACTTCCCCAATCAAATGGGGAACCACAGATGTAACCAAGGGCTAGAGACTCGGGTTCCAGGTAGAACCATCTGCCAGGTAGAACCATTTGTGAGCCTAACACAAAAATAGTGGAACTTATAATGGATAGGAACTTGCCCATCACCCTCAGAAATGATGAGAAAGAGAGCTCAAAGGGTTTGTGTTTCTCATTGTCTCTGAAGCCATCAGAAGTTTCCCTCAGATCCCACCATTGCCACCAATATTGTTTAAAAAAACAAACAAACAGATGAACAAACAAAACTCATCTGAGTAAGTTTTAAAGACTTTATTGGCTTTATTCAGTGATTCATGAGTCAAGCAGCATCATGTCTAGGGGACACAAAGGAGCTCCAAGGAGTTGTACCAAATGAAAGACTTTTTAGGGAGAAGGAGGGAAGGACAAGAAAGTTAGTAGACATGAATGGATTGTTTCTGACAAGGTCACCTTCCTTTAGAAGATAGCAGGGGTCTATCAGGAAGATTACCACACTAGTGCTGACCAGGTAATTCCAGATTGACTGGTTTAAGATTCCACTCCTGGGAGAGGTTGAAACTATAATTAAGTTAATTATTAAGTCTTGGTTTGGTGATGTGAGAATTAGCACAAGTGACTCCATTTGGGGCTTATTGTCTCTTTTTTTAACAATGTGTACCACAAACCTGACTTTTTAAAAAATGCATTTTAGGGGCGCCTGGGTGGCTCAGTCGGTTAAGCGTCCGACTTCAGCTCAGGTCACGATCTCGCGGCCCGCGAGTTCGAGCCCTGCATCGGGCTCTGGGCTGATGGCTCAGAGCCTGGAGCCTGCTTCCGATTCTGTGTCTCCCTCTCTTTCTGCCCCTCCCCCATTCATGCTGTGTCTCTCTCTGTCTCAAAAATAAATAAACGTTAAAAAAAAATTTTTTTTAAATGCATTTTAAAGTTTCAAAATAAATGAAAACCTGAGTGAAACAAAGCAAGATTTTTTTCACCTTGAAAACATACCAATAAGAGAATTACAAGCTGCTTGATTATTACAAAATCTTCTATTGTACTTATTGTGGGAGACTGAGCATAACATAAATCCTTTTAAATGATGTCCTTACAGATAAAATTGCAAATAAAATAGCTGCAAATAAATGTAGATGAAAAAAGATGAAAGTGCCTGATCACTTGTTTTGAGAATAATAGGAAGATATTTTATCATAAAAATTCTCCTAAATAATTTTCTCAATGTTCTATTTGGCAACAGACTCAAACTTGAGTTCCGAAAGTCCTCTTACAAAGACAAATCTAGGGGGGAAATGGCTTCCCAAAATATTTCAAAGGGATTTTTAAACTCTAACAACAGGAAAGTATCTGCACAAACCAAGTACATTTTTCATCCAAAAGAGCCTTCCCCAAAATATTTTTCAAGAACCTTGCCCGTGACTGTTTCCTCAAGTCAAGAGAATAGGGGAACAATTTTTAGCATCAATTTGCCATATATACTATCCCAAATGTCCAAATATTTCCTTATAAGCAATGATAGTATTGCTAATATTCTTAGCAATAACTCTCAAATGGGAACTCTGACTTGGGTTGTAACGGTAAGACTGTCAGACCAGCTTAGAGAACAAAGACAGAGTTATTAAAAGGAAACAAGGGTGTCTATTGGACTCCAAAGACAGGGTTAAGACCTGGAAGTGGCCATCAGAGCCTACTGGGGACACATGGTTTCTGGCCTCAGTTCCTCTCACTATAGATGTGCTTCATTCTTTTCTCTCTGTAGACACATTTCTTTGCTTCTGCATGTGTATGGCTAAATGTCCATCACTATAAACCAGCACCTGAGTTATTTATGCTGTATTCAGGTCACCAGCAGAAAGAGATTGGCATTTGCAAATTTCAATTTCAAATCACTAAAAGGCAGAATTTGATTGCTCAGCTTGGGTCAGGTGAGCCAATCAGCAGACACAAGTCACTGGTAAAAAGGTGGACTGGGGTCTCTATGGTCTAAGAGACAGTGCCCAGAGAAGAGGGAAATAGCTTATAGACAGTACTTACCATGCAAAAAGTAAATCTTTTTCAGTAAGATGTATAGTTTCCACCTAACAATAAATCATGAGTGTGTATTATATGTTGTAAGTATTCTTTCACAGATCTAGGTGTCATTGTATGTAGCTGCATGGGAGCACTCTAACGTCTTGAGCAATGACCTATTATTGAAATTGAAGTTTTTTAGTTTGCTGTTTTCATAATCAACGCTTTAATGACCGTTCATATAGTTAATTCTTTGCATGTGTTCATAATTTCCTCATTGTATTTTTCAGAGTAGAATTGATAGATCTGAAAGTTTGCAAAACTTTAAGTCTTTTGATATGTATTAGGATGTTATTTGAGGGGCACCTGGGTGGCTCAGTCGGTTAAGCATACAACAACTCAGGTCATGATCTTGTGGTCCATGAGTTCAAGCCCTGCATTGGGCTCTGTGCTGACAGCTCAGAGCCTGGAGCCTGCTTCAGATTCTGTGTCTCCTTCTCTCTCTGCCCCTCCACCACTCACACTCTTTGTCACTCTCTGTCTCTCAAACATAAATAAACATCAAAAAAATTTTTAAAAAAGAGTATTGTTTGATCTTATGTATTCAATTTGATAGTCCCTGAATTCAAGGTATTTGTGTCCTATGCCTTACTTTCCATCTTCTCCAGCAGTTTTCAAGTTGGAGAGCATATTGTAGGGGTTAAATTAACATTTGTTAATTAACTGACTAGCTTCACAAGTAAATATGTGTGATGTGGTTGGGGAAACACTAGATTAAAATATATGAAATATGCTTAACACACCAATAGGGATGATGATTGTTAATAATTTAGACTGATTATAAGTTGGAATTTGACTCTTAGAAAAAAGACAGACACTAAAAATATTTGTAGTTTTTGCACTTACCCAACTCATTTGATTAACCAGAGGGAATAAAGTACCCAATATGCCATAATGAGCCATTATTACCCTAATATGTAGCAAGAAGCTACATGTTCCTCCTTTCTAATTTATAGTGACACTATGGCACTATCCAACTACCCAAATATCTATTCTTCCCTTCTTTCTTCATATTAAAATCCCTATATTCTAGGTGCATCATTGATTCTACCTAAATTCTGTATCTACCATCCTTCCCTGAAACTAGATATGATGTTCACTGTCAATGAGATATCAGCCAATGCTGTTAAATGGAGTTTCAGAAAGCTTCTTTAAAACATAGACCTTTTTGTGTTTTCACCCTTCTTCTCTCTTCAAACCTGAAACGTGAATATATTATCCAGAGATCTAGCAGCCATTTTGAAAAACAGAAGCTAAGAGTTAAGGATGGTAAAGCAGAAAGGTAGAAGGTATCTGAGTTTTTGATGACTTGATGGAACAGCCATATCTGACGAGACTGCCCAGTTCTGCATATGTTTCATGTGAGAAAGGAATACATTTTGGTCTTGTTTAAGTCACTCTTATTTCTTAAATATATTACTAATAGTCCAAAGCCATTCCTAACTGGTAGAATAACTATATCCAAGTTGGATTTTGACTGGATGTCTCTAATGACAGGGTTTGCTGGTGTGGCACACTAGATGTTCACCAAAAATTTGTGTTTCCCTTCTATAGTCTAGAGTTTTGCCACAAAAGGATTACTCAGGTAAAGACTACTGTTTTTTCATCCCTTACATCTAGATACAGCCATGTGACTTGTTTTGCATAATAAAATGTGAGCAGAAGCGATATGTGTTGTTTTCAGACCAGCAATGTTAAGAAGAGGATATACCTAACCCACAGGTCTCTTCTTCTGTCTGTAAGCTAGATGCAGAGAATCAAACCAAGGACACTGAGGCCTGAGGAGATAACAGGCTACACTCCAGCTCTATCACTACAAAGATGGAAGCTGCTAGCCATTAAGAACCTCGTGGAGGGGTGTCTGGGTAACTCAGTATGTTAAGCGTCCAACTCTTGATCTGAGTTCAGGTCTTGATCTCACAGTCTTGAGTTTGTGGCCCATATTTGCCTCCACACTTGGGCATGAAGCCTACTTTAAAAAAAAAAACAGAAACAAAAACAAAAAAACAAAACAAGGACACCTGGGTGGCTCAGTAAGGTAAGCATCTTACTTCAGCTCAGGTCATGATTTCATGGTTTGTGAGTGTGAGCCCTACATCAGGCTCCATGCTGACAGTATGGAGCCTTCTTGGGATTCTCTCTCTCTCTCTCTCTCTCTCTCTCTCTCTCTCTCTCTCTCTCTTTCTCTCTCTCTTTCCCTCTTTCTCTCCCTTTCTGTCTCTGCCTCTCTCCACTTGTGTGCATGTGTGCACTCCCTCTCTCTCTCTCTCTCTCTCTCTCTCTCTCTCTCTCTCAAAATAAATAAATAAACTTGAAAAACAAACAAATAAACCTTGCAGAACTTAGTGAGAAATAAGCATCTATAACAACTAAGCTGTTATATTTTTTGGTTCATTTGTTATGGCAACCAGATTTACCTTAGCTAATACAGAAATTAGTATCAAAAATAAGATATTAATGTGACAAAAATCTAAAATATGTGAAGCTGGGTTAGTGATCAGGGAAAGCAGTAAAGAAGCTAATACCAAAAGCTGAATAAATACATATTCAGGTCATGTAGCCACAAGACATTTGGCAAAATTGTCTAACTATTGGAAAGAAGACCAGAGTCTACTGAGTCAGTAGCTTTAGCAGAAGCGGTTGGTAAGAGTTGGTGTGACAGTGTATGCTGACATTTACTTTCTGCTTTTAGCAAGTTATTATAAGAAAGAGATGGACTTCTGGAAAGAATTGGCCAGCGTGCAAGCAGAAATGAAAGGTAATAGAGAAAATCCAAACATTTGGCACTTCTAAGGGTTGCAGAAGTGGACTGCTATGGATAAATTTCTATGACTGCTGTGTTTCTCCATTATTCTTGCCTGAATGGGTATTTTATCATGTCCCTGATCCACCATTATATATTGTAGAGCAGATAACTTTTGGGTTAATAGGGTGTAAACCATGACAAGCCACTTCTGGGTTTTGTAAAGAGGACCGTGTACCTCTTAGATATAGTCAATTGGATGGGTCTCTAGAGGAACTGAGTATGTACTATGTGTGGAAAGACGGGTGCTCTTGGAGTTTTGTTGGATACATGATAGGCTAAGGAGAAGTGGATAGCTGTCCACTAAAATGTTCTACAAAAATTCTTTTTCAATCAAAAGGATAAGATTTCCTAGACCTCTGTGTATCTAGGTGGGGTCATGTGACAAGAAACTTTAGGGATGAGACCCAAAAATCTGTGGCTTATCAAAACCTCCAGGTGATTCTGGTGACTGCTCTAATGTGGGGGTCATTGCCTTACGAGAAAATGGAGCTCAGTTTCTAAAAAGCCAGTGTCTTTCTGTCCCCAAGAAGGAAAACCATCCATTAATCAGGAACACTTATTTTGGACTTTACCTGAGTGAAAAGTAAAGTTCTTCCATATTTGAGCCATCATACATTTGGGTATTTATCTGTTTCAACCGCTAGAATTACTTTAATTTGCTCGGAGAGATTGGAAAGGGGCCAAGAACCAAAATCATCTACACCTCACTCATCCTGGACACTGAGAACAGAAATTACTTCACTTACCTTATTCCCTACATTAACATATTTTTTTTTCCTGTCTTCAGGAATAATTTTTTTTTTATTCCTTACTTCTCTGGGAATTTCTTTCCGTAGCAAGGTTTGAGAGTTCATCACAGGAACTTTCCAAAAGAAAATCTCCAATGGAAGACATCAACAGTTTGTGCCCTACAATTCTTCAAAGCCCTAGCCTCAAAACTATTCCTCGTTGTTTCCACCAATCCTGACTGTTTTATCTGATCCTTATCTAATTTTAATCAAGTTCCTGCATTGAAAGACCTACCTTAATACAACTTTCAAATTCTCAGTAAATTCTGACCTGACATTTCCCTCTTTGAGACACTGCCAAAGCTCTGAGGAAGTGTGGTTCTTACTAATCCAAGCAATAAACTTAGCTTTATCTTATTAACAAATTGTGTTGGTGATATTTGGGGACCATCACTAGACAGGGCTAACAAAGTCCCGCTATATCCATGAGTTGCTTAGTAAATGGGGCAAGTAGAATTCATGTAGATTAAGAGCATATAATTATGTGCTTATAACTAGAAGAATGAAATCATGACCTCTCATCCTCCTTAGACAGAGTATGATCTTGGCCAAGAATTTACTCAAGAACTTATAAGGACTGATTTTACAGCCTCAGCTAGGCCTAATATAGTTAAGGGAGCAGCCAATAAAAGGTATAGTTTATGAGCTAACAATAGGATTTCTTTGTCTTCCTAGAAGACCTAAGAGGTCATAATTTGAGAGCAGAGAGTGGAGAAGAGGGAACAAGGGAAAAGAACCAATACTGCTTATATTATAATGTGCAGTAAATAATGTACAGGACAGATTTTATTGATTGAGAAGTGGCTTGTAAATTATGAGTCAGCAGGAAAATACTTCTCTTCCTCCTCATGGGTTTACTGCACTACTTCTGAGAATTAAAATTTGTCCTTGGGAGATGGTATGACAAACATGATAATATATTTGTGTATCTTACTCAGTAGTTAGCCTGGACAGTCCAGAGAATGAAAGATAAGTTCAACTTCCACTGGAAGAGAGACATTAAGAGAATTCAATTTTAAGTTACCCACAGCAACGTTGACATGCTTCCAGCGATATAAACACCAAAGTCTTCCCTGACACCCATGTGCACCTGTTCTGACACTTGGAGAACCACCACCAACACTGGTTCTCAGGCCGTCTTTCCTGGGGTGTAATTCCAATCTAGAAAAAGTAACTCATACTTGAGCAATTATACTGCTGAAAGAGAGGTGTAGATCTTGGGTAAGACCAATTCTTATGTGCTGGGTCTAGGGTTTCTCAGAATGGCAGGGATGAGGTACATCTATGTATGACAAGGTTTAGAGAGAGGTACTTTCATAGGAAAAACGTGGTCTAATGACAGAGAAGCAACAGAGTCAAACAGGAACAAGGAGTCTATGGAGGGTTTAATCTCTTTGGTTAAATATACACCTAGGACTTCAGGAATACTTTTTAGTGTATACTTTTGGGTTTTTTCCTCTCCTGTGTGATAATCCCAAACATTTGTAAGCCTGGTGCATTCTCAAGACATGGCAAATAGTCATATGAGCAATAAGGGACAAGGCAGAAAGGAACATCTGGCTGGCCCCTCACTTAATGCTCCCTGCCTGTGTGGACAAAGCAGCATCCCAGCCAGAGCTCATGAGCTCCAGGTGTGACAGGCAGAAAAAATGACAGAACTGATAGGGGCAGGAAATGACAGCTAATGGGGGACAATTCAGGAGGACTTAAAAAAGAGAGAATTCCCAGGGCACCTGGGTGGCTCACTTGGTTAAGCATGTGGTTAAGCGTCTGACTCTTGATCTGGATTTAGGTCATGATCTCACAGTTCATGTTCAAGCCCCGCATCAGGCTTTGTGCTCACAGTGTGGAGCCAGCTTAAGGATTCTGTCTCTCCCTCTTCCTCTGCCCCTTCCCTGCTTGCACTCTCTCTCTCTCTCACAACATAAATAAATAAACTTAAGAAAAAGAAGATCACTCCCTATAAATACATACTACATTAGCTATTTGCATGTATAACTGTTATTTATTTTTTGAGAGAGAGAGAGAGAGAGAGAGAGAGAGAGAGAGAGCATGAGCACACAAGAAGGGGAGGGGCAGAGGGAGAGGGAGAGAGAGAATCTCAAGCAGTCTCCATGCCCAGTGCAATGCCAGAAGTGGGGGCAGTTAGATTTCACAACGATGAGCTGAGCTGGACATTTAACCAACTGCACCACCCAGGCGCCCCTGCATATATAACTTTGAATGTATAGCTGAAAAACCAGGCTAGTTGGGGTGCCTAGTGTCGCAGTCGGTTAAGTGTCCAACTTTGGCTCAGGTCATGATCTCACAGTTCGTGAGTTTGAGCCCCACATCGGGCTCTGTGCTGATAGCTCAGAGCCTGGAGCCTGCTTCAGATTCTATGTCTCCCTCTCTCTCTACCCCTTGCCCACTCACACTGTGTGTGTGTCTCTCTCTCTCAAAAATAAAACATTAAAAAAAATTTTTTAATAAATAAATAAAAGAAAAAACAGGCTAGTGAATGAATTTTTTGATGAAGATCATTAAGAAATTTTTAACCCTCACTCATTACATTGGACATTAATTGTATATGATGATATTGTGAGGTCTCCACAAAGTCTATAAAAATTTTGTTGTATACAATTGCCCTTTTTACAAATCCATGGAGACCAAAAATAAGTTAGTGTTTGACTTGGGCTAAAGGTGGAAATGGGATTAACGGCAGTTAGGCAGAGGGGTGTCCTGGGGGTGAAGCGGAAGCTCTGCAATGGGACTGTAGTAGTGGATGCACCACTTTGTAAACTTTTTAAACCGAATTGTACACTTACAACAGGAGGATTTTGTGGAATGTACATTATTTTTCAATGAAACTGTTTTTACAAAACCCCAAATTACCCTTTTCAGTTAAAAACAATATTTATTCAAAATCCTCATATTACCAAAGAAAGTCTCCTATGAACATGCATCCTAAGTGCTGCCTGGCCTTCAATCAGAGAAGAAGTTAAGAAAAAATAATTCCAGAGCGTTCCATTTGAAGTGCCAAATCGATGACTTCACTGAAAATACAGTACATGTCAACTTTTAAATAAATAAATAAAAGCACACCTACCTTCGCAATCGGTTGTGAAACATCTACTAATGTAGAGCATTGTTTTCAACTATATACGTACAATATGTTGTTAAAGTTCCTCTAGAATAAACTACTATTATCATTACAATTTTTACATGCCTTGGAAAACAGCTAAAGCTGATGATATCTTGCTGTCTCAAAAGTTTTCAAAGCAAATGATCTGAATTAGTTCTTGTTTATATTGTGTGACCTGAATCCCCTGGCTAAAGCTGACCAAAACATGAGCAGAATTTAGAATTGGGTCTGAGAGAGCAAGGCAGTTTGCAGGTAGCTGGCATGTCAGCAGGCACATTGAGGGGCTGTGGGGCAGCAATCTGCCATGTGGATAGAGAAGTGAAGAAAGATAATCTAAGAGATGAAATCTGACCTACAGAGCCCATGGAGAAGAGATCAGATGGGGCACACTGCCTGACCTCTCAATGACCCCTCAGCTCCCAGAGTCCTTGGCCCTTTTCTGAGGTCCAGCTACATTGCTCCACATGGTTTCCAAAAGACACTGGGTTTTCTGTTTTCCATTACTTGCAACAAAAAAGTCTTAAGACAGAAATGAAATTATGTGCATAGGAACACACCTGGGAAGGTAGTCACCAAAATGGCAACACCAGCTCCATCTGGGTGGTGGGATTGCTGGTGATGTTCATCTCCTTCCTGTGCCTGTATGAATGTTCTATAATTCAAAAGTTATATAATTCACCCTGGGGCACCTGGGTGGCTTATGTGGTTAACGTGTCTGACTCTTGATTTCGACTCAAGTCTTCAGCTCAAGTTATGATCTCATGGTTCATGAGTTCGAGTCCTACATTGGGCTCTGTGCTGGCAGTGTGGAGTCGGCTTGAGCTTCTCTCTCTCTTCCTCTCTCTCTCTCTGCCCCTCCCCTGTTCACACTGTCTCTCAAAAAACAAACAAATAAATAAAATTAACATTTTGTAATAAGGTTATTTTTTATTGTAGTAAAATACATATAACACAAAACTATCTGTAATCGTGTGACAGTGAGAATTCAGTGGCATACTGTACATTCACAATGTGGTGCAACCATCACCACTATCTAGCTCCAGAACTTTTTCCTCATTCCAGAAGGAAACCTTGTCCTCATGGAGCAGCTGCTCCTCATTCTCCTTTCTCTCCCCAGGCCCAGGCAAAAGCTTCTGTCTCTACAGATTTGCCCATTCTAGAAGGTTACATTCATTTTTTTAAGTTTAACATGCATAAAACAATAGCAGATCCCCTGAAGATTTGTGGCTCCCTTGCTAACCCACACTGAAATGCCTCCAGCATTCACAAGTACTGCTATGGAAATATCTGATCTCTTATAACATTACATTTGTATTAGGCAATAAATTTCAAATTTCTCTAATTAAAAAGCATAAAGTGAATGAATGTTACAGATAAGTTAGTTCAACCACTGATGTTTTCAAATGTATACATACCAAAGTAAGAAAAATTATTTCCTAAACATAACGTTCCTGACTCTTTTTGGTATTTTTTAATTGTTTATTTATTTAATTGTGAGCGAGACAGAGTGCAAATGGGGGAAGGGCAGAGAGAGAGGGAGACACAGAATCCGAAGCAAGATCCAGGCACAGAGCGCAACTGCGGAGCTTGAACCCATCAACCATGAGATCATGACCTGAGCCGAAGCCCGATGCTCAACTAACTGAGCCACTCAGACACCCTCCTGACTTTTTGAATGATCTTTGTCCTTACTACCAATATTTATGTGGCTTTCATGGAGTGGAAGTGTGATGATTGATAGGCTTAATGGTATTGTCTTTTTTTCTGTATCTGGAGTTAAAAACTCTATGACAACATTTTTACTATTATTTAGAGATTCTAAGAATTTTCTCAGGTGTAGTAGATTAAGTGAAAGGAATATATAGGGCAATATATAAATTTCAATGGTAAAAATAAAGCTATTTCACAAAATTTACAATAAGAGACAAAATAAAAGAATAAAAGTATTTGACAAAATTTATAAGAAGTAAAACAAACCAAAACTTTAAAATAAAAATTAAACAGGCGTGCCTGGGTAGCTCAGTTGGCTGAGTGTCCAACTTTGGCTCAGGTCATGATCTTGCGATTGGAGAGTTTGAGCCCCACATGGGGCTCCATACTGACAGCTCAGAGCCTGGAGTCTGCTTCGGATTCTGTGCCTCCCTCTCTCTCTGCCCTTCCCTTGCTTGTGCTCTCTCTCTGTCTCTCAAAAATAAATTTTAAAAACTTAAAAAAATTTTTTAATAAAAAATAAAACAAAATAAAAATTACACCAAAGAACTTCATAAAGGGACCTGTCAATGATCAGACTTATTATATGACACTAATTCTTCTACTTCTAAGAGAATTTATAGATGTGAGTAGACACTACCACTAATTTAACTTTGAATGATGGTCTTCAAACTAGAAACTCTCAAAACTCTGATTAGCTACATAAAGATGCAGTAGACAATTACTGGTTTTGAAAAAGATTCAGCAGCTATGCACTTCAACTTACAATGACAAATCAGAAAATGTTAATTTATTTAAAAACAATCCAATGTTAAGAAACATTTATAAATGAAACTAGTACCTCCCTCATGATTGACTCCATTTCCATAACTTTCTCATCAAACCAGACAGGAACTGGGAGCTCCATTCCCTCCTCCCCCAGCCTCTGGTAACCTTCCTGTCTTTAAGAGTTTACCTATTCTACGTATATATTCTCATATAAGCATAATCAACCTTTTATTTGCTTATAACCAGAGTGGGGGTGGGGGGCCGAAACACTGTCTTCAACTTTGACTCCACTTTCCTTGATACCCAATGAATTTCCAAATCCTGTAGATCCAATCTCCAGCATGTCTTCTGAATTTATTCCCGCCTTTCTATTCCTGCTGCCAACTGCCCTAGTTCAAACCTTTCTTGTTTCCTCTCTTGCTATTATAAAACCCTTCTTCCCTGGCCCCCCTTCTTTAGCCTCCCTCCCTCAATCCTTTCTAAATTCCTAGAAGAAAGCTTCCTTAAGTATGAAACCAAGAGCTAAGGATATATGTATCTGCGTAGCATTTGGCATTGTGCCCAATACGTGGTAGGTTCTCAATCAATGTTTATTAAATCAAATGAAGTCGAGTAAACTAATTGCCCTTGAGGAGATGACAGTCTAATGGGAAGACCAGAACATAAATAACTTAAATCCAATGTGATTACCTAAAATTGAAGTGTGGTGCAAACTGTGCTACAACAGATAAGGGATTGATTAATTCTACTTATAAAGATGGACATCCAGAAAGCCTCAAAGAAGAAAGGATATATTTGCTGGTACTAGAAGGATATTATAGAACACACTTGTAGGGGCGCCTGGGTGGCTCAGTCAGTTAAGCCTCCGACTTTAGCTCATGTCATGATCTCTCCATTCATGGGTTCAAGCACTACGTCAGGCTGTGTGCTGACAGCTCAGAGCCTGTAGCTTGCTTCTGATTTTGTGTCTCCCTCTCTCTCTTTGCCCCTCCCTGCTCATGCTCTGTCTCTCTTTCTCTCTTAAAAATAAATAAACATTAAAAACATTTTTAAAAAAAGAACACAGTTGTATATTTAGGGTGATTCCCACCCTACTCCACTCTCAGTAGATTTCAAAGTCTTTGAGGATTTTATTCATCTTTGTCAATTACAAATGTAATCACTTATAACTTTAATTGACAAAGCTGTGGGGATTTTTGTTTACTGTCTTCCTCCTAGATGGTAAACTCCATAAATATGAGGAACATGTCTTAGGCACTGTTGTCATCCCAGCGCCTGGCACATAGTAAGTGCTTAGTCAATATTTATTGAATAAATAAATGAATTTTGCTAACCCTGCAGAAACTAGGAAGTGCTTTTTGTAATCTCATCTTCAGTTGGAGTCCTTTCTGATGCTTGAGAGGTAAATTAAATTGCTTTGATTCTCCAATTTCACAAGTTTTAGGAGGTCATAATTTTCCCTGAGTTCCTAAGACTGAGTCTGGGCTGGGACTCCTCCTTCTCTTGGCTGTCTGTCTCCCACATTCTGCCTTCCTCATGTGCAACACCCTGGCCTGGGCTAACGTACACCTCTACCTCTTTTTCAGTTATCACAACTCAAAAATGGAGTTTTTGAGCAATGGATACCAGGAGCTGGGGGAAGAGAGAATGGGAGGTTATTGTTGAATGGGTACAGAGATTCCCAGTGGGATAATGGGATATCCAGTGAGATAATGGAAGAGTTCAGCAGACGGATAGCGGTGAGGGTTGTACAATGTCCCAATACTAGCTGTCTCCCCAGAGGGGATTCTAGAGCCACATGGTAAAGTAATGACATTTTTTCTTTAAAAAAGTATTAGTGAAGTACAGTTCACATATAATGTTATACTACTTTCAGACATATAACACAGTATTTAATACATGGTTCTATATGTTACTCCATGTTCACTATCTGTTACCATATGAGTAATAACATTTTCTTCACTTGGTCACATTGTATGTACTACTTTGAATTTTTAAAATATTTTTATTGATATTTTACTTGTTATTTTGTTCCCTCTGTTGCTATTGCTTTATTATTACAGGTAATATTTTATTTTATTTTATTTTATTTTATTTTATTTTAAAATCAACTTTAATGAGATATAATTGCACACTAAAAAATTCAGATTTGTGATTTTTGACAACGTCTGCCTAACTACCCTCCCAATGAACAGAGTACATTTCCATCCTCCCAGAAACTTCTCTTGTCCCCCTTAGCTAGTTTCTAAATTGAAAGTAGTATAAGAGCAAAAGGTACACTACTTTGAATTTAGAGACTCTTTAGCTAAAGAGAAAAGGTCCTAAAGATTTCTTACCAATAGATTTTGCCTTATCTTCAGCAATTCCCAAGTTTTCAATCTCTAGAGGACATCCTGCCTGGAAGATTTGGAGAGTGTTTGAGCAGCTGTCTTTGTGCCACATGGCTGGCCTGGAGCAACAGGTGGGAAAATGATCTAACATACTCCCATGGCAAAAAAAAAAAAAAAAAAAAAAAGTTCAGGGGAGAAGGAAGGAGGGAGGGAGATAAGAAGAGAGTAGAAAAAACCAAACAATCATGGTTTAGAAAGGACAACGCAAATTGGCTATTAATAACACACCCAGATACTTCTAAAACCTAATCCAATGAAGCATCACAAATTCTGCAATTATCACCATCTTAACATTGAGATTTTTGCTTTCTTTAAGCAAGGATATATATGTCTGAGAAACGATACCATCAGAATAATGTAATGTAAAATGTTGCCCGTAACTTCATGTAATATTCATGAATTCATGAATGTAATATTCATTTTGTATAGTGAGAATTTAAACTAATTTAGCATTATCATGATAGCCAAGGAATTTCATGATTAGAATTATAGAAAACCCAATGCCATTCTTGAAGTGTCCAATTGTGACCAGCCTTTTAATAAAGTAAAAATGCTTTTAGCCATAGATAAAGGACTAATCTATACATCCAAACTGACCCTTAGAGTGGAAATATTTCAGATAAATATGGATGGAGATCTAAATACAACTCTGTCTATATTGATCTATCAATCTGTATCTTACATATGCACAATACATGGAGTATATGTTCTCAGTGCCCCACCCATTTCCCCTCATACTTATCATTTCAGCACACAGTCCTTACTGAACTTTCATCTGCTGCAACCTGCAGCTCTTAGCCTGAGAATTTACTCTCCTCCCTGGAATTCCCTTTTTATGCCAGGCTAGTATGTCAGAAGTGCTGGAGAATTGAATACTACTATCTCCTCCTAGCACCTCTCCAACAATGAAGATATTTGGTATATACATATTCAGCTCCTCTCTGGTGAGATGACTCAGGAGTATGATCTACACTGGTTCCCAGTATTTCCCCAGTGAGATTCAGTTTCATTTGCTCACAGTGTTAATTTGCTTCCCTGAAAAGGCAGACTTTACTGACTGCCTTCCCTTCCTTGTTTCACTTCCCCACTCTCCAGCCAGTGGTTTCTTCTCTTCCCAAATAAACTTGTACTCAGATCTGTCTCAGGATCTACTCTGGCAAACCAAAGATGGCAAGCTATGAAGTCCTTTATGCAGATGTATATGTATGCATAGAAGATAATATGAAATATTGGGCATTGGGGAGATGGAATTAGGATATTGCTTTTCTTCTTTTTGCTTATCTCTATTTACTAATTTTCCTTTAGTGATCACATTATTCATATCATTTATTTTTTTATTGAGCTAAAATACACATGATATTAAGTTTATAATTTTTACCATTTGAAAGTATACAATTCAGGAATTTATAATAAATTCATAATGTTGTGCAACTAGTGCTACTATCAATGTCCAGAACATTTCCATCCCCTCAAAGGAAACCCCACAGTTTCCAATTCTTCTCTTCTCCAGTCTCTTGGGAACCACTAATCTACTTTCTCTGTGGATTTGCCTATTCTGGGCTTTTCAAATAAATGGAATAATACTACATATGACTTATTGTGTCTGGCTTCTTTCACTTAGTTTCTTGTTTTCAAGTCTCACCCATTTATCAGTTGATGAATATTTGGCTTATTTCCACCTTTGGGCTATTATTAATAATGCTGCTATGAACATTCATGTATGTTTTTGTGTCTATATGTGTTTTCAGTTCTCTTGGGCATATACCTAACAGGGAATTGTTGGGTCATATGGTAACTCTATATTTAACTTTTTGGGAACTGCCAAATGGTTACCCTCAGTGGCTATACCATTTTACATTCCCACTAACAGTGTATGAGGGTTCCAATTTCTTCACATCCTCCAATGTTATTTTCCTTTAAAAATTATAGCCATTGTGTCTCATTATAGCGGTATCTCACTGTGGCTTTCATTCATACTTCCTTAATGATTAATGATATTACTATCTTTTTATGTGCGTATTGCCCATTTGTGTCTTGTCTTGAGGGAAATGCCTATTGAAATACTTTGCCTAGTTTTAATTGAGCTTTGTATCTTTTTATTGGTGAGTTGTAACAGTTCCTTATAAATTCTGGATGTCCTTCAGCTACATGATTGGAAAATATTTTCTCCCATTCTGTGCATCCTTTCAGTCTCTGTATAGTGTCTTTTGATACACAAAAGTTTGTAATTTTGATGAAGTCAATTGGCTTGTTCCTTTGGTGTTGTAGTCAAGAAGTTACTCACTAACCATAGCTTTTTATATCATTTTTTAAAAGTATTTTACACACCTAGTTCTTAGATCTTGGCTTCTAATATAAATCTTCAATATTAAGAACCATGCTTCCTTGGAGAAATGGTTGATACTGATAAGACTGGTGCAAGACTAAGATGAGCCTGAAGCATCTTGTAGTGCCAGAAAGTTAGAAAAGTGCTAAAAAAAGATAAATAAAAAAGTGAAAACCAAAAAAATCCCTGCATTGATATGTGTATGTCAAAGGGACAGAAGAGTAAGTGGAAGAGATTTCAGTTGTCAAAACTGGAGTGATTTGAGCAACAAAATAAGTTGTATAGTATTATATAGTATAAGAGTATACATATAGTATAAAATAAATATCTATGAGTCCATATTATGTAAAAAAAACTGATTAAATTAATAATGGGGGAGAAGAGACAAATCTTCTATGCAGAATACTTCCAAATAAGAGTGCAGTGTGGAAATGGGAGATCAAAGAGTAACTCAAGAAACACAACAAAGCCTACTTCAGCAGGGGACAAAGTTCAGTATCAACAGTAATAAATCATGTTGATAGTATGTACCCTGATGATGTAATGAAAATGGCACTTTGCCTCTGTGATCTTCCTCCTACAAATCCATGTCCTACTCTAGCCATGGGGAAAATATCATAAAAATTCCACTAGAAGGACATCCTATAATATATCTCCAGAATGTCTCAAAAATGTCACAGTCATAAAACATACACACACACACACACACACAAAATCTGAGAAACTGTCACAGCCAAGAAAAGCCAAGTTTCCTTGACATAACAATTAAATGTAATGTAGTATCCTGGGTAGAATCATGCATAGAAAAGGACATTAGATAAAAACTAAGGAAATCTGAATAAACTATAGGCTTTAGTTAACAATAATGTATATAATATAATGTATATATAATGTAACCCTATATTATAATATTATATATTATATTGTAATATATCTAATATATTTCCCTGATGATGAGTGATGTTGAGCATTTTCTCATCTGTTTGTTAGCCATCTGGACGTCTTCTTTGGAAAAGTGTCTATTCATGTCTTTTGCCTATTTCTTCACTGGATTATTTGTGTTTTGGGTGTTGAGTTTGATAAGTTCTTTATAGGTTTTAGATACCAACCCTTTATCTGATATGTCATTTGCAAATATCTTCTCCCATTCTGTTGGTTGCCTTTTAGTTTTGTTGATTATTTCCTTCTCCATGCAGAAGCTTTATATCTTGATGAGGTCCCAATAGTTCATTTTTGGAGAAATGTTGAGTAAGAAGTTTCTGTGGCCAAGGTCAAAGAGGTTTTTGCCTGCTTTCTCCTCTAGGATTTTGATGGCTTCCTGTCTTACATCTCAATGTCTTTCATCCGTTTTGAGTTTATTTTTGTGTATGGTATAAGAAAGTGGTCCAGGTTCATTCTTCTGCATGCTGTTGTCCAGTTCTCCCAATACCATTTGTTGAAGAGACTGTCTTTATTCCATTGGATATTCTTTCCTGCTTTGTCAAAGATTAGTTGGCCATACATTTGTGGGTCCATTTCTGGGTTCTCTATTTTGTTCCAATGATCTGTGTGTCTGTTTTTGTGCCAGTACCATACTGTCTGGATGATTATAGCTTTGTAATACAGCTTGAAGTCCAGAATTATGATGCCTCCAACCTTGGTTTTCTTTTTTCAGGATTGCTTTGGCTATTCAGGATCTTTTCTGGTTCCATACAAATTTTAAGATTGTATGTTCTAGCTCTGTGAAGAATGTTGGTGTTATTTTGATAGGGATTGCATTGAATATGTAGATTGCTTTGGGTAGTATTGACATTTTAACAATATTTGTTCTTCCTATCCAGAAGCATGGAATGTTTTTCCATTTTTTTGTGTCTTCTTCAATTTCTTTCATAGGTTTTCTATAATCTTCAGTGTTTAGATTTTTCACCTCTTTGGTTAGGTTTATTCCTAGGTATTTTATGGTTTTTGGTGTAATTGTAAATGAGATTGGTTCCTTTATTTCTCTTTCTGTTGCTTCATTATTGGTGTATAGAAATGCAACCAATTTCTGTGCAATGATTTTATATCCTGCTGAATTCATGGGTCAGTTTAGCAGGGTTTTTTGGTGGAATCTTTTGGGTTTTCCACATAGAGTATCATGTCATCTGTGAAGAGTGAAAGTTTGACTTCCTTCTTCTTGATTTAGATGACTTTTATTTCTTTGTGTTGCCTGATTGCTGAAGCTAGGACTTCCAGCTTTAAGTTGAGTAACAGTGGCGAGAGTAGACATCCTTGTCATGTTCCTGACCTTAGGGGGAAGCTCTCAGTTTTTCTCCATTGAGGATGATACTACCAGTGGATCCTTCATATATGGCTTTTATGATCTTGAGGTATGATCCTTATATCCCTACTTTCTTGGGGTTTTTTATCAAGAAAGGGTTTTATCAAGAAAGGCAGCATATGGATGGGTCTTGTTTTTTTTTAATCCATTCTGATACCCTTGTCTTTTTATTGCAGCATTTAATCCATTTACATTCACAGTGATTACTGAAGGATATGAATTTAGTGCCATTGTGTTACTTATAGAGTTGGTGTTTCTAATGCAAACTGGAAGTTCAACAAAACTAAGAGCTGGTTCTTTGAAAGAATTAATAAAATTGATAAACTCCTAGCAGGGACTTGTCAAAAAGATATGAGAAAAGACCCAAATAGATAAAATCAGAAATTAAAGAGAGAGATCACAACCAACACCACAGAAATACAAACAATTGGGGCGCCTGGGTGGCTCAGTCGGTTAAGCGTCAGACTTCAGCTCAGGTCATGATCTCACAGTCTGTGAGTTCGAGCCCCGTGTCAGGCTCTGTGCTGACAGCTCAGAACCTGGAGCCTGCTTCAGATTCTGTCTCCCTCTCTCTCTGCCCCTCCCGTGCTCATGCTCTGTCTCTCTCTGTCTCAAAAATAAATAAAAATATTAAAAAAAAAAGAAATACAAATAATTGTAAGAGAATACTGTGAAAAAATTATATGCCAAAAAAACTGAGGAATCTGGAACAAATGGACAAATTTCAAGAAACTTAAAACCTACCAAAACCGAAGCAGGAAGAAATAGAAAATTGGAACAGACCCATAACCAGCAAAGAAATTGAATCAGTAATCAAAAATCTCCCAACAAACAAAAGTCCTGGTCCAGATGGCTTCCCAGGGGAATTCTGACCATATTGTTTTTAATTTAAATTTTAGTTAGTTAGCATGCAGTGCAATATTGGTTTTAGGAGTAGAATTGAATGATTCATCACTTACATACAACAGCCAGTGCTCATCATAACAAGTACCCTCCTTAATACCCATCACCCTTCTAGCCCATCCCCCTCCACCTCTCTCCATCAACCCTCAGTTTGTTCTCTGTATTTAAGAGTCTTTTATGGTTTGCCTCCCTCTCTCCTCTTCCCCCCTTTCCCATGTGTTCATCTGTTTTGTTTCTTAAATTCCACATATGAACGAAATATATGGTATTTGTTTTTCTCTGATTGAATTATTTTGCTTAGCATAATACACTCTATCTCCATCCATGCCATTGCAAATGGCAAGGTTTCATTCTTTGTTATGGCAGAGTAATATTCCATTGTATCTATATACCACTTCTTCTTTATCCATTCATCAGTGGATGGACATTTGGGCTCTCTCCATAGTTTGGTTATTGTGTATAATGCTTCTATAAACATCAGGATACATGTACCCCTTCAAATCTGTATTTTTGCATCCTTTGGGTAAATACCAAGTAGTGTGATTGCTGGATCACAGGATAGTTCTATTTTCAGTTCTTTGAGAAAACTCCATACTGTTCTCCAGAGTGGCTGCACCAGTTTGCATTCCAGTTTGCACCAGCAGTGCAAGAGGGTTCCCCTTTTTCCACATCCTCGCCAACACTGGTTCTTTCTTGTGTTGTTAATTTTAGCCATTCTGACAGGTGTAAGGTGGTATCCCATCACTGAGTGTTGATAGGGATGGAGGGTTAGGGGGTGGGGAAAAAGGGTGATGGGCATTGAGGAGGGCACTTGTTGGGATGAGCACTGGCTGTTGTATGTAAGTAATGAATCATGTGAATCTATTGCTGAAGCCAAGACTACACTACATGTTAGGTAACTTGACAATAAATTTAAAAAAATAAAGGACAAAAAAAAAAAAAGAAGGAGGGGGAGGAGAAAAGAAACAAAAGGAAAAGAAAAGAAAAAGAAAAAGAAGGAACCAAGAGCTATTTCTTTGAAAAGATAAACAAAATTGATAAACCCTTAGACTTAGCCAGACTCCTGAAGAAAAAAAGAGAAAGGACACAAATAAAATCAGAAATGACTAAGGAAAAGTAACAACTGACACCACAGTAATACAGATTATGAGACTGCTATGAAAAATTATATGCCAACAAATTAGACAACCTAGAAGAAGCGGATAGTTTCCAAGAAACATACAATCTTCCAAAACTGAATCAGGAAGAAATAGAAATTATAAACAGACAAATTACTAGTAATGAAATTGAACCAATAATCAATTTACTATCAACAAAAAGAAATCCAGGACCAGATGGATTCACAGGTGAATCATACCAAACATTTCAAGAAGAATTAATACCTATTCTCTTCAAACTATTCCAAAAAATAGATGAGAAAAGAAAGCATCTATGTACATTCTACAAGTCCAGCATTACCTTCATACCAAAACCAGATGAAGACACCACACACACAAAAAGAAAACTACAGACCAATATCCCTGACCAACAAAGAAGCAGAAGTCCTCACCAAACTATTAGCAAATTGAATTCAACAACACATTAAAAGAATCGTTCACCACAATCAACTGGGAATTATACCAGGGATGCAAGGACAGTTCAATTTTACAAATCAATCAACATGATACACCACATCAACAAAACGAAAGATAAAAATCAAATGACCATCTCAATAGATACAGAAAAAGCATTTGACAATATTCAGCATCCATTTATGATAAAAATTCTCAACAAAGCAACTTTAGAGGAAATATATCTCAACATAATAGAGGCCGTATATGAAAATTCCGTAATTAACATCATGCTTAATGGTGAAAAACTGAGAGCTTTCTCTCTAAGATCAGGAACAAGACAAATATATCTATTCTCACCACTTTTATTCAACATAGTACTGGAAGTTCTAGCCACAGCAACCAGAAAATAAAAAGAAATAAGAGCCATCCATATTGGTAAGGAAGAAGTTAAAATGTTACTATTTGCAAATAAGATGCTATACATAGAAAACTCTAATGACTCCACCAAAAAACAGAAGTAATAAATGAATTAAGTAAAGCTGTAGGATACAAAATCAGTAGCATTTGTATACACTAATAATGAAATAACAGAAAGAGAAATTAAGAAAACAATGCCATTTCAGTTGCACCAAAAGAGTAAAATACTTAGGAATAAACTTAACCAAGGAGGTGAAAGACCTGTAATCTGAAAACTATAAAATATTGATAAAAGGAATTAAACATGACACAAACAAATGGAAAGGTATTCCATGTTCATGGATTCTAAGAATTAGTGTTGTTAAAATGTCCATACTACCCAAAGTAATCTACAGGTTCAATGCAATCACTATCAAGATACCAACAGCATTTTTCACAGAACTAGAACAAATAATACTAAAATTTAAGTGGGACCACAAAAGACCCTGAATAGTCAAAGCAGTCTTGAGAAAGAAGAACAAACTGGAGGTATCACAATTCCATGTATCAAGATATACTACAAAGCTGAAATAGCCAAAACAGTTTTGACACATGCAAAAAAAAAAAAAAAAAAATAGACACATAGATCAACAGAACAGAATAGAGCCCAGAAATAAACCCATGATTTTATGGTCAATTAATCTATGACAAAGGAGGCAAGAATATACAATGGGGGAAAAGGCAGCTTCTTCAATAAATGGTGCTGGGAAAACTGGATATCTACATGCAATAAAATAAAACAGGACCACTTGCTTATACCAAAATATATAAAATACAAAAAAAATCCTCAAAATGGATTAAAGACCTAATTGTGAGACCTTAAAACATAAAATTCCTAGAAGAAAATACAGACAGTAATTTCTTTGACATCACCTGTAGAGACATTTTTCTAGATATGTCTTCTAAAGCAAATAAAACAAAAGCAAAATTAAACTATTGGGACTACCTCAAAATAAAAATCTTTCATACAGTGAAGGAAATTATCACAAAACTAAAAGGCAACCTACTCAATGGGACAAGATATTTGCAAATGACATATCTGATAAGGGGTTACTATCCAAAATATGTAAAGAACTTATATGACTCAACAACAAAACTCCAAATAATCCAATTAAAAATGGGCAGAGAATATTAATAGATATTTTCCCAAATAAGACATACAGATGGTCAGTAGACACATGAAAAGATGCTCAGTATCACTCATCATCAGGAAAATGCAAATTAAAACCACAATATCATTTTATCCCTATCAGAATGGCTAAAATCAAAAAGACAAGAAATAACAAGTATTGGCACTGATATGAAGAAAAAGGAACACTCATGCACTGTTGGTGAGAATGTAAACTGGTACAGTCACTGTGGAAAACAGTTTGGAGTTTCCTCCAAAGATTAAAAGAAGAGCTACCAAATAATCCAATCACTTTACTACTAGTTATTTACACAAAGAAAAAAAAATACTCATTTGAAAAGATATATACCCCTATGTCTATTGCAAAATTATTTACAATAGCTGAGATATAAAAGCTGTCTGAATGTCCATTGAAATGACTGAATAAAGATGTAGTATATATGTAAAATGGAATATTACCCAGCCATAATAAGAATGAAATCTTTCCATTTGGCACATCATAGATAGACCTAGAAGGTATAATGCTTAGTGAAATAAGTCTGTCAGAGAAAGACAAATACTATATGATTTCATTCATATGTGGAATTTAAGAAACAAAACAAACAAACATAACAAGAGATAAACAAAAAACAGACTCAAATACAGAGAACAAACTAGTGGCTTCCAGAGAAGAGGTGGGTGGGGGGGATGGGTGAAATAGGAGAAGGGGATTAAGAATATACTTATCCTGATGGGCACTGAATAATGTATAGAAGAACTAGTGAATCACTGTATTTTACACTCAAAACTAATATAACACTGTCTGTTAATTATACTTCAGTTAAATAAAAATTGGGAGCACTTGGGTGGCTCAGTCAGTTAAGCATCTGATTCTGGATTTCAGCTCAGGTCATGATCCCCCAGTTGTGGCATCAAGCCCCATATCAAGCTCTGTCCTAAGTGTGGAGCCAGCTTGGGATTCTCTCTCTCCCTCTCTCTCTGCCCCTCCCTGCTCACATGCACTCTCTATCTCAAAATAAATAGACTTTAAAAATAAATTAATTAATTAATTAATTAATTAAATTGTAGAAGGAAACACAGGCAGTAATTTCTTTGGCTTCAGCCATAGAAATATTTTTCTAGGTATGTCTCCTCAGGCAAGGGAAAAAGAAATGAAATAAGTGGGATACATCAAAATAAAAAGCTTTTGTCAACAAAACAAAAAGGTAATTTACTGAATAGAAGATATTTGCAAATGATATCTTTGATAAGGGGTTAATATCCAAAATATATAAAAAATTTATGTAACTCAATGTAAAGAAATAATCCAACTAAAAAAAAAATAGGTGGAAGATCTGACTAGGCGTTTTTCCAAAGAAGTCATGTAGATGGCCAATAGACACATCACTTGTCATTAGAGAAATGGAAGTCAAAACCGGAACGAGATATCACCTCACACCTGTCAGAATGGCTAAAATCAAAAAGAAAAGAAATAACAATTGTTGGCAAAGATGTGGAGAAAATTGGTACAGCCACTGTGGAAAACAGTATGAAGTTTCCTCAAAAAATTAAATACAGAAATACCATATGATCTGAAAATTTCATTATTCAGTATTTATCCAAAAAAATGAAAACACTAATTTGAAAATATATATTCACCCCTATATTTATTGCAGCATTATTTCCAATAGTCAAGACATGGAAGCAACTTCATTGATAGGCGAATAGATCAAAAAGATTGGTATAATGGAATATTACACAGCCATAAAAAAGAATGGGAGCTGGCCATTTGGGACAGCATGGACAGATGTAGAGAGTATTATGATAAGTGAAATAAATCAGACTGAGAAGACAAATACCATATGATTTCACTCATATGTGGAATATAAAAAGAACAAAACAAATGAATAAACAAACAGAAAGTAGAATTCGATCTATCAATACAAAGAACAAACTAATGGTTGTTTGTTGATGAGAGAAAGGGGTTGGGGGGATAGGGAAAATGGATGGAATGAAGGGGAGTGTGAGATACAAGCTTCCAGTTATGGAACAAATAAGTCACAGGAATAAAGGGCACATCACAGGGAATAGGGTCAGTGATATTTTAATAGCACTATATGGTAAGAGATGGTAGCTACACTTGTGGTGAGCATAGTATAACATATAAAGAAGTTGAATCACAATGTCATACACCTGAAACTAATGTAATATTGTGTGTCAACTACATTCAAATTTAAAATTTTTTAGTAAAATTTCCTAAAAGTGAAAAAAAAATCTTGAAAACAGCAAGAGAGATATAAATCATTATGTACACATGAGCCTCAATAACATCAATAGCTGATTTCTCATCAGAAACCATGGAAATCAGAAGGCAGTGGGATGATATATTCTTATCATCTTATCATCTTAAAAAAATTGTCCCCTGCCAAGTTGTTTTCCAGTGTGATTATATAATTTTACATTCCCACCATAAGTTTATGAGTTGTAATTTCTCCACATTCTTGCCAACCTGGTAGTCAGTCCTTTTCATTTTTGTCAGTCATTTTACTGCATGTATAATATTATCCCATTGTGATTTTAATTTGCATTTTCTTAATGACTATGTTCAGCATCTGTGTGCTTATTTGATCTAAGCACATAGATCTTTGGTGAAGTGTCTTCACATCTTTTGCCCAGTTTGTCTTAGTTTTCTTATTATTTAGTTTTGAGAGTTCTTTATGTATACTGTATACAAATCCATTATCAGATGTGTGATTTGTAATATTTTCTTCTCATCTCTCTTTTTTTATTGAGATATAATTGACATATATTAGTTTCAGGTATATAATATAATAATTCCATATTTCTATATATATTGCAAAATTGTCACAGTAAGTCTACTGTCACCATGCATAGTGACAAATTGTTTCTTGTGATGAGAAATTTTAAGATCTAGTCTCTTAGCAAATTAAAATTTTTTTTCTTAGCAAATTTTAAATATGCAAAATAATATTTTTAACTATAGTCACCATGCTATACATTACATCCCTGGGATTGATTTATTTTATAACTGGAAATTTGTACATTTTTACCCCTTCACCCGTTTTGCCTATCCTCTACCTTCTTCTCTGGCAACTACCAATCTGTTCTCTATATCTATGAACTCAGATTCTGTTTTGTTTCATTTTGTGGGGGTGTTTGGGGATTTTTTGTTTTTGTTTTGGATTTTAAATGGAAGTAAGATCATGTGGTATTTGTTTTTCTCTGTCTGATTTATTTCATTTAGCATAATGCCCTCAACTTCCATCTATGTTGTCACAAATGGCAAGATTTCCTTCTTTTTATTGCTGAATAATGCTCTATTGTATATGTACAGTATATCTTTTATCGATTGATCCATCAGTGGATGATTAGGTTGTTTCCATATCCTGGTTATTGTAAATAATGCTGCAATGAACATTAAGGTGCAGATATCTTTTCAAGTTAGTGTTCTCATTTTTTTTCAGATAAATACACAGAATTGGAATTGTTGGATCATATGGTAGTTCTTTTAATTTTTTGAGGATATCCATACTGTTTTCCACAGTGGCTACACTAATTTACATTCCTACCAACAGTGCACAAGGATTCCTGTTTTCTTTACATCCTTACCAGTACTTGTTATTTCTTGTCTTTTTGATAATAGCCATTCTCATTACACCTCATCACAATGAGATGATATCTTATTGTGGTTTTGGTTTATATTATATTTTCCCCCAATGATTAATGATGCTGAGCACCTATTCATGTACTTATTGGGTATCTGTGGGTCTACTTTGGAAAAATGTCTATTCAGATCTTCTGCCCATTTTTAAATCAGATTGTTTATTTTATTTTATTTTATTTTTGCTATTGAGTTTTAGTTCTTTATATATTTTGTATATTAACACCTTAACAGATATATAATTTACAAATATTTTCTCCCATTCAGTAGTTTGCCTTTTTGTTTTGCTGGTGGTTTACTTTGCTTTGTAGAAGTGTTTCAGTTTAATGTAATCCCATTTTTAAAATTCTTGCTTCTGTTGCCTTTGCTTTTGGTGTCAAATCCAAAACATCATTGCAAACACCAATGTCAAGGAGGTTACCACTAACATTTTCTTCTACGAGTTTTATGGTTTCAGCTCTTATGTTCAAGTCTTTAATTCCCTTTAGTTAATTTTTGTATATGATGTAAATTTTACTCTTTTCATTCTTCTGCATGTGGTTGTCTAGTTTCCCAACACTATTTATTGAAAGACTGTCTTTCCCTGTTGTATAGTCTTGGCTCCTTTGTTGTAAATTAACTGACAATATATGCATGAGTTTACTTCTGGGCTGTCTATTCTGTTCTCTTGATGTATGTGTCTGTTTTCATACCAATATCATCCTGTTTTGATGACTATAGCATCTAATACAGTTTGAAATCAGGTAGTGTGATGCCTCCAGTTCTCATCTCTTAACAGTACATTTTGCAAGAGTTCTTAATTTTTATTAAGTCCAACTTATCAATTTGCTTTTTTTAAAGACTTTTTAAAAAGTTTTGAGTAATCTCTATACCCAACATGAGGCTGAAACTCACAACCCTGATGAGATCAAGGGTTGCATGCTGTACTGACTGAGTCAGTCATATACCAATTTTTTTAATGATTTATGCTTTTGGTGTTATATCTAAAACATCTTTACCTAAACTATGGGTACAAATATTTTGTTTCACTTTTATCTAGAAATTTCATTGATACTATCTATTGACCTACTAACTTTTTATTTCATTGATCTCTGCCTTAATCTTTATTATTCCCTTTTTTCTGCTTATTTTGGGTTTCATTTGTTCTTCTTTTTCTAGTTTCTTAAGGAGGAAACAGAAGTTATGCAGGTCCAGTCCCCAAATTTAGAAATGCAAAGCTTAGATTTTGATACTCTACTGAGACTAGTTCTACTACTAACAATATTCTCTCTCTCTCTCTCTTTCTGTGTGTGTGTGTGTGTGTGTGTGTGTGTGTGTGTGTGTACCAAGTAATGACACCTCTTGCTCATTTCTATTCTTTATGTTTTCTTGTAAAAGGACAGAAAAGATGTATGTCAGAGAGATAAGAGTAGTATATCTCTTTGCAATTCTGCTTCATAACACACAGGTCTTATTATTTAGGAATTTTTTGCTTATCATTCATCAGTTACTGGACATTTGAGTTGTTTCTACCTTTTTTTAAATTTTTTTAACATTTATTCATTTTTTGAGAGACAGAGAGAGAGAGCACAAACAGGGGAGGAGCAGAGAGAGGGGGAGACACAGAATCCGAAGCAGACTCCAGGCTGTCAGCACAGAGCCCGATGCAGGACCCGAACTCACAAAACACGAGATCATGACCTGAGCCGAAGTGGGACGCTTAACCAACTGAGCCACCCAGGAGCCCCGAGTTGTTTCTACTTTTCGACTATTAGAAATAATGCTATGAACATTTGCACAAGTTTTTGTGCAAATATCTGTTTTCAATTCTCTTGGTTACATGACTAGGCATGGAATTGCTGGGTCACATGGTAATTCTATGCTTAAATGTTTTAGGAACTACCAAACTGTTTTCCACAGATGCTGCACCATTTTACATTTCCACCAGCAGTATATGAACATCCCAATTTTTTCATAGCCTCACCAACACTTTTTCCTTTTTTTAATTATAGCCATACTAGTAGGTATGATATGATGTCTCACTGTGGTTTTAATTTGCATTTCTCTGATGACTAATGACATTGAGCATCTCTTCATGTACTTATCAGCCACTTCTATGTCAGCTAGGGACACCACATTTCTTAATCAGTAAAATCAGGTCTCTTCTTTGGCATACATTAAGGAGTAAAGTGTCGAGTGCTGAAATAACCCTTACAGTAACTTCAGAACCAGTAACACATTTTTTGCTGAGATGGAAGTCAGAAAAGGCTGTACAATTCACGTTTTAGTTGGTAGAAACAAAGACCTATTACAAAGAGAATAATTATTATATTGAAGTCCCTTGAAGCTTCCTGCAATTAAATCATGTATTAGTTCAGCAAAAGCCTGTTGTGGGTTAGAGAGTGAACACAAATAGTTCAGGTTTAGGGAGCTGGCACTAGACTAACTGAAGTAGGATTGGTGGAAGCCTTATAGAATCAGCTCCTTTAAGGACAACGCAATATGCAACCAGAGTATAAACAGGAAGTTGGATGTATTAAGCCAGCTACCCTTGAGAGGAAAGCCAACTGGAAAACCAACTTATAATATGTGTGTGTCTTTGTGTGTGTATGTGTTGTTCACGCATTAATTTGTTCATACCTGAGCAGGAAAAACTCACTTCTGTGTTTCTCCTTTACTGTCACACTACTACACACTCACAACACTTCTGACACTAGATGTGATTTTTTTCCCTACACCAAGCAATTCCATGACACCAGCTGAGTGTTCTACAATTTAATGCAATTCTGACACTATCTACACAGAGGTAGCATCAGATCCCACAAGTTAAGGGCCTACAAGATTGCCCTACCCTATGCCTCACTAAAGAAACCAACATTGGGGCGCCTGGGTGGCGCAGTCGGTTAAGTGTCCGACTTCAGCCAGGTCACGATCTCGCGGTCCGTGAGTTCGAGCCCCGCGTCAGGCTCTGGGCTGATGGCTCAGAGCCTGGAGCCTGTTTCCGATTCTGTGTCTCCCTCTCTCTCTGCCCCTCCCCTGTTCATGCTCTGTCTCTCTCTGTCCCAAAAATAAATAAACGTTGAAAAAAAAATTTAAAAAAAAAAAGACACCAACATCAAGTCCAAGTTGTCACCCGCGCTTTTGACTAATCAGCTATAAATCATAGGTTCCTGTGAGCCCTTCCTCGGGGTTAATTAATTTGCTAGAGCAGCTCACAGAGCTTAGGAAAACAGTTTGCTTACTGTTTACCAATAAAGGATACTGATAAACAACCAGATGGAAGAGATGTGTAGAGCACGGTGTGTGGGAAGGGGCCCAGAGCTTCCATGCCTTCTCCCTGTACACTACTCTCCTACCAAACCCACATGTTCACCAACCTGGAAGTCCCAAACCCCACTGGAATTTTTATGGAGGCTGCATTACACGGGCATGATCAATCGTTAACTCCATTTCCAGCCCTTCCCCTCTCTCTCTAGAGAATGAGGAGTGGAGCTGAAAATTCCAAGCTCCTTATCATGGCTTAGTCTTTCTGGTGACCAGCCCCCATCAAGGAGCCTACCAAGTCACCTCATTAGAACAAAAGACACTGCTATCACCCAGGAAATAACAAAGGTTTTAAGAGCTGTGCATCAGAAACTAGGAACAGAGATAGATATATAGATATCTAATATATATATTTTTATTTTACAATACTTCACTCAAAACAGTTATCTCGCCTCTACTACAAAGCTGTCATCATCAAGACAGCATGGTATTGGCACAAAAACAGACACATAGACCAATGGAATAGAATAGAAACCCCAGAACTAGACCCACAAACGTATGGCCAACTCATCTTTGACAAAGCAGGAAAGAACATCCAATGGAAAAAAGACAGCCTCTTTAACAAATGGTGCTGGGAGAACTGGACAGCAACATGCAGAAGGTTGAAACTAGACCACTTTCTCACACCATTCACAAAAATAAACTCAAAATGGATAAAGGACCTAAATGTGAGACAGGAAACCATCAAAACCTTAGAGGAGAAAGCAGGAAAAGACCTCTCTGACCTCAGCCGTAGCAATCTCTTACTCGACACATCCCCAAAGGCAAGGGAATTAAAAGCAAAAGTGAATTACTGGGACCTTATGAAGATAAAAAGCTTCTGCACAGCAAAGGAAACAACCAACAAAACTAAAAGGCAACCAACGGAATGGGAAAAGATATTCGCAAATGACATATCGGACAAAGGGCTAGTATCCAAAATCTATAAAGAGCTCACCAAACTCCACACCCAAAAAACAAATAACCCAGTGAAGAAATGGGCAGAAAACATGAATAGACGCTTCTCTAAAGAAGACATCCAGATGGCCAACAGGCACATGAAAAGATGTTCAGCGTCGCTCCTTATCAGGGAAATACAAATCAAAACCACACTCAGGTATCACCTCACGCCAGTCAGAGTGGCCAAAATGAACAAATCAGGAGACTATAGATGCTGGAGAGGATGTGGAGAAACGAGAACCCTCTTGCACTGTTGGTGAGAATGCAAATTGGTGCAGCCGCTCTGGAAAGCAGTGTGGAGGTTCCTCAGAAAATTAAAAATAGACCTACCCTATGACCCAGCAATAGCACTGCTAGGAATTTATCCAAGGGATACAGAAGTACTGATGCATAGGGCCACTTGTACCCCAATGTTCATAGCAGCACTCTCAACAATAGCCAAATTATGGAAAGAGCCTAAATGTCCATCAACTGATGAATGGATAAAGAAATTGTGGTTTATATACACAATGGAATATTATGTGGCAATGAGAAAAAATGAAATATGGCCTTTTGTAGCAACGTGGATGGAACTGGAGAGTGTGATGCTAAGTGAAATAAGCCATACAGAGAAAGACAGATACCATATGGTTTCACTCTTATGTGGATCCTGAGAAACTTAACAGGAACCCTTGGGGGAGGGGAAGGAAAAAAAAAAAAAAGAGGTTAGAATGGGAGAGAGCCAAAGCATAAGAGACTGTTAAAAACTGAGAACAAACTGAGGGTTGATGGGGGGTGGGAGGGAGGAGAGGGTGGGTGATGGGTATTGAGGAGGGCACCTTTTGGGATGAGCACTGGGTGTTGTATGGAAACCAATTTGTCAATAAATTTCATAAAAAAAAATAAATAAAAAAAATAAAAACTGGATTATTTAAAAATAAATAAATAAATAAATAAAAAATAAATAAAAATAAAAAGGAAAAAAACCAGTTATCTCAGGTGGGCTACAGAAGTCAATAAGTAAGGAGATAGATAGATAGATAGATCTCACATCTTCTTAATCCATTCATCAGTCGATGGACATTTGGGCTCTTTCCATAATTGGGCTATTATTGATAGTACCGCTATAAACCATGGGGTGCATGTGCCCCTTTGAATCAGCATTTTTGTATCCTTTGTATATATACCTAGTAGTGCAATTGCTGGGTCATAGGGTAGCTCTATTTTTAATTTTTTGAGGAACCTCTATACTGTTCTCCAGAGTGGCTATACCAGTTTGCATTCCCACCAACAGTGAACAAGGATTCTCCTTTCTCCACATCCCCACCAATATCTGTTGTTTCCTGAGTTGTTCATTTTAGCCATTCTGACAGGTGTGAGGGAATGTTTTGTTGAGTTTTGATTCATGATATTGAGTGATGATGACTGATACTGAGCATCTTTTCATGTGTCTGTTAGCCATCTGGATGTCTTCTTTGGAAAAGTGTCTGTTCATATATTTTGCCCATTTCTTCACTGGATTATTTGTTTTTTAGGTGTTGAGTTTCATAAGTTCTTTATAGATTTTGGATGCTAATCCTTTATTCGATATGTCATTTGCAAATATCTTCTCCCATTCCATCAGTTGCCTTTTAGTTTTGTTGATTGTTTACTGTGCAGAGCTTTTTATCTTGATGAGGTCCCAATAGTTCAATTTTGCTTTTGTTTCCCTCGCCTCTGAAGACATGTCTAGTAAGAAGTCATTGCAGCTGAAGTCAAAGAGGTTTTTGCTTATTTTCTCCTCTAGGATTTTTATGGTTTCCTATCTCACATTTACATCTTTCATCCATTTTTAATTTATTTTTGCGCATGGTGTAATAAAGTGGTTCATTTTCATTCTTCTGCATATCACAATCCAGTTCTCCCAATACCATTTGCTGAAGAGACTGTTTTTTTTTTTCCAAATACTCTTTCTTGCTTTGTTGAAGATTAGTTGGCCATACATTTGTGGGTCCATTTCGGGGTTATCTATTCTGTTCCATTGATCTATGTGTCTGTTCTTGTGCCAGTACCATACTGTCCTGATAATGACAGCTTTGTAATATAGCTTGAAGTCTGGAATTGTGATGCCTCTGGCTTTGATTTTCTTTTTCAGCATTACTTTGGCTCTTTGGGGTCTTCTCTGGTTCCATACAAATTTTAGAATTGTTTGTTATAGCTCTGTGAAGAATGCTGGTGTTGTTTTGATAGGGATTGCAGTCAATATGTAGATTGCTTTGGATAGCTATGGCAGAACATGTTAGATGTTTAGCATACCATTTCTTCTTCCTCCTGGGCATACAGCAATCTATCTTTCTAAGCCTTTGTAGTTAGATGTGGCCATGTGACTAAGCTCCTGGGAACAAATGTGTACAGAGGTATGGACCCCATTTAGGCCTGGCCCATGAAAAATTCCCACACTCATTCTTGACTTTCTTTCCCATCCTGGCTGAGGCAGCCAAGCATGCTTACTTGGAAACTATGTTTTGAAAGGACAGATCTCCTAAGATGGGAAAAGTCTTGATCCTTGAATCACTGCTTGGAGGAAGACCACCTCCAATTAGGAACACCCATTGTAGAATTTAAGTGAGAGAGAAATAATCTTTTATGTTGCTAAACACTGAAGTTACAGCAGCAAGTTTTACCTTAACAAAGAGCCATTTTTTTAAGCATTATTTACTGAAAAAATGTGTTCCTTCATTACTGACTTGAGATGCTTTTACTTCATCATAGAATGTATTGCAGTTAAAAGCACAGCCATGGTGGTGTGCCAGGGTGGTTCAGTTGGTTGAGGGTCTGACTCTTGATTTCAGCTCAGGTCATGATCTCAGGGTTGTAGAATGAAGCCCCACATTGGGCTCCACACTGAGCATGGAGTCGCTTAAGATTCTCTCTCTCTCCCTCTGCCTCTCTCCCCCACTTACTCTCTCTCTCTCTAAAAAAAAAAAAGAGTAAAAATTTAAAAAAGAGCACAGCCAAGTCCTTGTTTTCTGAACATGGGCCTTGTACATAATCTAAGTTTCCCCGTAAGTAAATTGAAGTCAAAGAAAGTATGGTATATAATGAGCTCTCAATAAATGTTAGTTGTTCTTGATATTATAATTGTTATATGCTAAATCCCACTAAATATGTGTCTATTCTATTCCATGATATATTTGTCCATTCCCTGTTTGTTTATTGTGTCCTATGTCTTTCCTTGGGATTAACTTTTCATTTTTCTGGACTTAGTGCTTGTTGTAGACCTGGGAAGCTAGGCTTCTGCCATGGGACCCCAGGCTTATAGGGCCCTGTCATGGCTCTTGGCTGGTGAAGAGTGTGTGAAATATGTGAAGAGCCCATAAGGACTACCCAGAGCCCATGTCCACACCCTCAAGATCATGTTCTAAGTACCTGAGGTTTCAGAATTTCCTGCCCACATGGCCCCAAGGCCACTTCCAGGACCTGTGCAGGCCTCTTTCCTGGACCTACATCCTATGGGTAGATCACACTTCTAACTATACCTGAGGGCTGGTGAGAAGGAGTCTGCTTGAGGCAGGTGGGAAGGAACTTGGACTTGCAGGCTAGGATTCTACATGCATGGTGTGGTTTCCCCTTGCAGAAAGAGATGGAGCTAGTGGTAGGAAGAAAGAGAGGGAAGTGTCACAATTTGGAAGTCTTCATTTGTACTCCTACCTAGCCTCTACAAAGGTTAAGGAAGCACTTGGCTGGTTTCTATTCTCTGGATTTTTTTTTTCAGTAAGCAATTGTGAGAGGAAAATTTCTAAATCCTTACATTAAACAAACCTTATTTTTGTCATTCCATTGAACTGCTAATTTAGCTGGGACTAGATACAAGTCTGTATCTATACCTTTTAAGATCAAGCTTTGAAAATATTGCTTTAGTATTTTCCGGCATTTAATTTTATTGATGAAAGGTACAACGCAAACTGATTCTTACCCCTCCCCACTCACCCACTCCCCAGAAGGTTTTTTGGATTTTCTCTTTATCCTTCGTATTCTGACATTTCACCATGATGTATTCAAGTATATATCTTTTATTATATACTTTGTTCTTCACTTGTGAACATTTTAAATCTACAGACTCTTGCCTTGCCTTAGTGCCAGAAAATTTTAAATTTACTCTGGATATTGCCATTCTCACTTCCATGAATGCCAGTTATAAGAATTTTGATCTCCTAGACTGATTTTGCATATCATTTAATCTTTTTCTCCCCCTGTTGCCAATGAGTGACACGAAAAGCAAGTCATACCCTTGGCTAATGTATACTAGAAAGTCTTTCATATCTTTGCAACTAAATTGATATGTGTACCAGTTAGCTACAGCTGCAAAACAAATAACTACAAAACATCAGGGGCATTAAAAAAAATTCATCCTGCATCTGCAGGTTGATTGGGAGCTGTGCCTTTGGCTGAGCAGTTCAGTTCTACGAGTTTCTCATCCTCTTGGGACTAGATGGCTAGCACTGGCATGTCTTCCTGCAGATGCTGGAAGCACAACAGTATGCAAGCCTAATGACGTATTCACAGCAGCTTGCTTCACATCTGCTAACATCCCATTGGCCAAAGCAAGATGCATGGCTGACTGCAGAGTAGGAAATTACACCCTGGCGCTGTGTGAGAGGGTACTGCAAAGCTACATGGCTTAACGTGTGAATACAGGGAAGGGTGAAGAATCAGGCCATTAGTGTCATCATACTCTGAGTGTGTAAGTGCCCTCCTGTGGTACCCAGGTGGTCAGCTCCAGTACCCCACACTGAAAACTGCATAGTTGCAACTTTGTACCTACACAGGCCCTAATATGTGACTTAAATCCACAAAGGAACTTTAGTAACAAAAGGACTACAATTTTGTATAAATGCAATGGTCCTATAAATTTGGGGCTTGTGTAAACCACACAGAAAAGATACCCTCACGGGCACCTGGGTGGCGAAGTTGGTTAAGAAGTTGGTTAAGAAGTTGGTCCAACTTCGGCTCAGGTCATGATCTCACTGCTCCTGAGTTCGAGCCCCGTGTCAGGTTCTGTGCTGACAGCTCAGAGCCTGGAGCCTGCTTCAGATTCTGTGTGTGTCTCTCTCTCTGCCCCTGCCCCCTCACACTCTGTGTCTCTCTTTCTCAAAAATAAATAAACATTAAAAAAAATTTTAAACAAGAAAAAGAAAAGATACCCTCGTGGAAGCACAGTAAAATTCTTCTTGACTGACTGTGTAACTTGAGTAACCAGGTATAAATCATTGTTAACAGCCTAATAACACTGGGGGTAGCCCGATAAACCTTGTCAACTGTGATTGCCATATTTGTAATAATATGGAAACAAGAGGGATCCAGAATTCTCACACGGCAGAGTTTGAGAGGGGCAGTCCTGTTGGAAGGCAGTGCCAAAGACTTGCCTTGACACTATCGCTCACAGCAAGCATGATGTTTTTATTTAGAGTGTATGTTACACATCAATACCAAACAGTAAACACTTTTACAAAATTTGCACAAAATCGAGGCAGTTTCAATGATTCATACAAATGGATTTTACTTATTACTTACCCCTGGGATTGTTTTTGTTGATACAGGTGGTGGCTTGGGGGAGCTAAACCATCTTCTAAACACTACTCAAGACCCCCACCATCAGCAAGCATAGGCGACTGGGCAGTTTTTACCCCACTGCATAGTATTGAAAGTGACTGACTTACTGTGAGGTGCTCATATTAACTCTCTTGTGCTCCACAAAAGACCTAAGTTTCATTATTTTAGACTCACAATGATTAATTATCAGCTTGATTTGAAATCAAGTTTAAAATGGCATGTGGCTATGCCCTGTAAATAGTATAATTTAGCGGGGTGCCTGGCTGGCTCAGTCTGTAGAGCGTGTGACTCCTGATCTTGGGGTCATTAATTTGAGCTCTGCATTGGGGTAGAGATTATGCAGAGAAATAAAATCTTTAAAAAACTTACATAATTTGACTTGTTAGAATAAAATCCAAAACAGACTAAAATAAAGCAGTTTAATTAGGCAGCTGATTAATAAAACCTTCACAAGTACTTAAATCTTATAAGAGGTCATTGAGCTTACTCTTGGGTTGGCTTCCCTCTTTATCACACTTAAGATCTGTAGGTATATGGGGGCCGCAGTCGTGAGCTTCTGCCAAAGATAGTACATTTGGTATCTACGGAAACTTAAGATTGCGGCATTTCGTCTTAATTATTGTCATTAAATTAAGTTAAATAAGCACAAATACATCTTTAGTTTAAATTCTCTTCCTCCTTACTTCTGGTGTCAGAGATTAATCTTGAAGAATGGTGTCAGTACAGTTATTGTTGATATTCTCTCTTTTTTTAATGTTTATTTAGAGAGAGACAGAGTGTGAGTGGGGAAGGGCAGAGAGAGAGGGAGACACAGATTCTGGAGCAGGCTCCCGGCTCTGAGCTGTCAGCACAGAGCCTGGTGTGGGGCTTGAACTCACGAACCCAGCCGTGAGATCATCACCTGAGCTGAAGTCAGATGCTTAACTGCTGAGCCACCTAGGTGCCCCATATATTCTCTTTTTTAATGCTTTTTATTCAGAACTGATTTGGAATTTATAGGAAAGTTGCAAAAACAGCACAGAGAGTTTTCATATACCCCAGCTTCCTCTAATGTGTAACCACAATGTTCAAAACAGAAAATTAACATTAGTATAATACCATTAACTAAACTACAGTTCTTATTCAAATTTCACCGATTTGTGGAAATTGCCTGGCTTGGTCGGTAGAGCAGGCAGGAGGGAAATCATAAGAGACTCTTAAATACAAAATAAATTTAGGATTGCTGGAGGGGAGGTGGAGGGGATTGGCTAAATGGGTGATGGGAATTAAAGAGGGCACTTGTTGGGATGAGCACAGGATGTTATATGTAAGTGATGAATCACTGGGTTCTATTCTTGAAACCAATACTACACTGTATTTTAACTAGCTTGAAGTTAAATAAATACATTTTTAAAAATTAGAATAACCCAGAAATAAACAACTTTTTTAGGGGCACCTGGGTGGCTCATTTAGTTGAGCACCAACACCGGCTCAGGTTATGATCAGGTTGGTGAATTCAAGCCCTGCATCAGGCTCACAGCACAGAGCCTGATTTAGATCCGCTGCCCCCCCTTTCTCTTTACCCCTCCCCCAGTCACGTTCTCTCTGTCTCTCTCTCTCTCAAAATAAATAAAACATACAAAAAAACTTTTTAAAGAAGTATTCTTTAATTCCTATATTTCTGAGTGTTTTATGATGAATAGGTATTGGTTTATTCAAAAGATTTCTCAGCTTCTAAATAGACATGATATGATCTTTTTCTTAGGTTTAATATTATGGTATGATATTCAATGATTTCCAACTATTAAACCAGATTTGCATTTCCAGAATAAATCCCAGTTGGTCCTGATGTTTTATTTTCTTAATGTGGCATTGAATTCTTTTTGCTAATATTTTATTTAAAAATTTTGTATCAATATTCATGAATAATATTGCCAATAGTTTTCTTTGTACTTTATCTAGTTTAGATATCAGTGTTATATTTACTTCATAAAAGAAATTGTGTGGGGGCACCTGGGTGGCTCAGTCGGTTAAGCATCTGACTTCAGCTCAGGTCATGATCTCACTATTCGGGAATTGGAACCCCACATCGGGCTCTGTGCTGACAGCTCAGAGCCTGGAGCTGCTTCAGATTCTGTGTCTCCCTCACTCTCTGCCCCTCCCCCACTCACACTCTGTCTCTCTCTCTCTCTCTCTCTCTCTCAAAAAAAAAAAATAAACATTAAAAAAATTTAAAAAGGAATTAGGACGTTTTCCTTCCTTTTTAATGCCCAATATTAATGGTTTGGTAGAATTTTCCTGTGAAATCATAGTTACTTAATAATTTCCTGTCTCTTCTATGGAAATTGGCCTTTTTAAATTTTCTAACTCTAATGGGTTCAATTTTGCCAATCTGAATTTCCTCAGGAAATTATCAATGTCTCTATTATTTGTATAGAAGTCATGTATGATTTCCAGTTTTTTCTTGTCTCAGTGGTTATTTTCTCCTTATTGATATTCATTTAAAGTGTGTTTTAAGAGGGGCGCCTGGGTGGTGCAGTCGGTTGGGCGCCCGACTTCAGCCAGGTCACGATCTCGCGGTCCGTTCGAGCCCCGCGTCAGGCTCTGGGCTGATGGCTGGAGCCTGGAGCCTGTTTCCGATTCTGTGTCTCCCTCTCTCTCTGCCCCTCCCCACCTCATGCTCTGTCTCTCTCTGTCTCAAAAATAAATAAAAACGTTAAAAAAATTAAAAAAAAAATAAAGTGTGTTTTAAGAGAAACCCAATATGATGAGTGAAGTAATGAAAGGATACTTTTTTTTCTTGGTGAATTTTTTTTTAAGTTTTATTTATTTATTTTGAGAGAGAAAGAGCAGGCACACCTCAGGGAGAGGGGCAGAGGGAGGGAGAGGGACAGATGGAGAGAGAGAATCTCAAGCAGGCTCCATGCTTAGCAGAGAGCCCTACATGGGGTTCCAATTCACCAACTGTGAGATTATGACCTGAGCTGAAATCAAGAGTCAGAGGCTTAACCCACTGAACCACCCAGACGCCCCTCTTCTTGGGGAACTCCTGTATTACATTTCTTCTCCAGTGAAAATATCCATATGATTTTTTAAAAAGCAATATGAGGGGCGCCTGGGTGGCTCAGGCGGTTAAGCGGCCAACTTCGGCTCAGGTCATGATCTCGCGGTATGTGAGTTCGAGCCCCGCGTAGGGCTCTGTGCTGACAGCCTGGAGCCTGTTTCAGATTCTGTGTCTCCCTCTCTCTGACCCTCCCCCGTTCATGCTCTGTCTCTCCCTGTCTCAAAAATAAATAAAACGTTAAAAAAAAATTTTTTTTAAAAAGCAATATGAACTGAAGAATAAAGCCCAAAAGGACACACACACACACACACACAGGGGTTGCCTCTAACTAATAAGGGGTCTATGGTTCCATTATTCTCCTTTGATATAAATTAATATAAAATGTCAAGGTACAATTTGAATCAGCCAATTCTTTTAAAAATTCCATTTGTATCTGAGGCATATTTTGGAGATGATTGCGTTATTAGTTAGATGAGCAAATTTTTAAGCTGCATGCTGTCCCCCATTCCTCCAACTAAACAGAAAGCCTCTCTGCAGCTCTAGCACAGTCCCTTGGCTATACCACGTGCTTAAAAGTCGATGACTGATTATTACTTTGGCATAATTATAACACCTTATGTTTTCGTGATGCCTTTCAAGTGTTCAAAGCACTTCTAAGTTTTTTCTTATTTGACCCTCACAATAGCAAGTTAGGTACTCTTGGCAGGGTATCTGCATTTTGCAGTTGAAGAAAAAAAAATCTCAAAGAGATTAAGTGGCTTTACTAAGGCCATCTGGCTGACGTGGGACGGGGTGAGATCTGGCACTAAGTCCATTCTTCTTCCCTTTTATGCTATGGTGCTTACTGCAGCCCGACTTCTCCTAGGACATGTTTTAATCATATGCCTCATCACACTGTCTGCTAAATGACACTATCAATAGCAGAAATGTTGTGTATGCAAAACAATTTAGATATTGCACTTTTAAATGCTCACTCAGCCTGAACAGGGTAATTACATAATGACTTAGGAAATCCAGCCATTTAAAAAACTTATATAATGGCAAAATTATCCATGATGCTAAGCAAAAGAATCAAGTCCACTGTTTTGCTTAGCTTTCTACTTAGCTGCGAGTAGAGTTTTTAGAGATTCTACCCTCATTCATTCAACAAATATTTATTGAGTGCCAAGTACATGCCAATCACTTTTTCAGCACTGAGGATACAGCAGTGGACAAAAGAAAGTCTGTGTTCTCAGAGCTTACACTCTAGTGGAGGGAGACGGACAACAAACAAATGAATACACACCCTGTGCAAGCTATGAAGGAAGTGGAGCTTTTAAATGGGCTGGTTAGAGAAGGTCTTTCTGATAAGAAGACATCTGAGCAGGAACGTAAAACAATTTAGGAAGTGAGCCATATTGGAGAAACAGCCCTAAGCAGATGGAATAACAGGTAGAAAGACCCCAGGGCAGGAGAGAAAACTGTCACTCTGAAAAGTGTAGAAGAGAAAGTAACTCATCTCTAAATCATCCAGAGGAGCCACCAAAGCTACACTTTTCCCCAAGATTACAGAATTAGTGTGACTAGTCTTATATTTATGTGATTGCTTTTATTTAAAATCATATTTCTGAGGCCCTCTGGGTGGCTCAGTTAAGTGTCTGACTTCGGCTCAGGTCATGATCTCACAGTTCGCGAGTTCGAGCCCTGCATCGGGCTCTGTGCTGACAGCTCAGAGCCTGGAGCCTGTTTCAGATTCTGTGTCTCCCTCTCTCTCTGTTCCTCCTCCACTCACATTCTGTCTCTCTGTCTCTTTCTCAAAAATAAACATTGAAAAAAATTTTAAAATAAAAAGATAACATTTCTATTAAGTAGTAAAACCTACTTTGCCTCTGTCACTTAAACAATATCAAATATCATTTTAAATATTTTTATTATTTTTAAGTGATCTCTATACCCAAGATGGGGCTTGAACTCCCAACCCCAAGATCAAGAGTCACATGTTCTATCAACTGAGCCAGCCAGGAGCCTCCAATATCAAATATTTTTTTTAAAGAAAATACTGAACATTTTATTTCTTCATTTATTTTTACTTTCATATCTTTGCCATGTAGACACTGTCTTTAGTCTTTATATGTATATATGTTATAACATATATATATAATATATATATAAATTTAATTTTTACCTAAAGGACTAAAGCTACATGGCATAGGGACCTTGAAAGATTCAGTTGACCAGGGAAAACAATCAGAGGAGTTGCACTTATAGCTGGGCATTTGATGAGCTGAACTGTACTTTGTGTTATAGAAACCACACTTCTTTCTCAGAAGGTTTATTTACTTTCCTCATATATTTTTCTCTATGCTAGGGAAATATCCAGGATATTTAATGTCTTTGTGTTGCTGATCTCACAGTCTAATGACCTTCAAGCCCAAAACTCAGTGACTTAAAACAGCAGCCATGTTATTTATTACCTTATGATTCTATGGGTTGGTTGAACTCAACTGAGCAGTTCTGCTGGTCCTGCTCAGTGTTTTTTGGGCAGTTGTATCACATGGTAGGGGAGGTTATAGTTATCTAGAAGCTTGTCAGTGAGGCAGGAATGACTGAGTCTTTCTCCTTCCCCCAAATAGTGTTGGGCTTCTCCTCTCTATCTGGGCTTTCCACATGGCTACTTGGGCTTCTTCACAGAATGGCAGCTAAGTTCCAAGAAGGAAAATAGAAGCTGTTATTCCTTTTAAAGGCTAGGCCCAGAATTCACACAGCATCATTTCTACTTAATTCTTTTAGTTAACAGGGTCATAGTCAGTGCAGATTCAAGAGTAGCATGGAAGTGGATGTATCTCAATAGATCCATCTTGGGAGATCAGTCACAGCACCTTCTCATCCTGCATCATTGTTAAGTGTGTTTACTTTTATTACATAACCAAATAGAAAGTCTATGACACATTCTGGTAAAAAGTGTTATGAAAACACAGAAAAAGAAATGACCAACACTTTCTGGTGGGGAAAAGAACAACCTTTAAGGAAAGGAGATTTCAAGCTAAATCTTGAATAATGAAAGGTCTCCATGGGTGGCTTAGGTAGTGCAGGTTAGGCAGAGGAAATAGCAAGTGTGAAGTTGCTGAGGCATGAAGGAGCTAGTGGTATTTGGGGAACACAGGGCTTTGAGAGCATATGAGGGAGTGGAGGAGATGGTGGAAAAACCTAAAGAAGAAAGCTGGGGTTTGATCAGGAAAGTATAGGTTTCAAAGACACTTCTATCAAGGCAGGACAATCCAGAGGCTTAGAGATCACCTCCACTAGCTGAGAGAAAAGCCAGATCCTCCTTTAGGTAAAGTTAATTCCTCATCATACACCATCCTACCTGTATTTTGGAGTACATATCGAGAGTATAGGCTTTAGTTTGCCTGGGTTGGCCTGCCCCATGTGGTTGCAATGATGTTAACTTTTTTCTTTTTTTTTTAATTTTCTTTTTTCTTTTTAAAAATTTATATCCAAGTTAGTTAGCATATAGTGAAACAATGATTTCAGGAGTATATTCCTTAATGCCCCTTACCCATTTAACCCATCCCCCCTCCCACAACCCCTCCATCAACCTTCAGTTTGTTCTCCATATTTGAGTCTCTTCTGTTTTGTCCCCCTCCCTGTTTTTATATTATTTTTGTTTCCCTTCCCTTAAGTTCATCTGTTTTGTCTCTTAAAGTCCTCATGAGTCATATGATTTTTGAGTCATATGATTTTTGTCTTTCTCTGACTAATTTCACTTGGCATAATACCCTCCAGTTCCATCCACATAGTTGAAAATGGCAAGATTTCATTCTTTTTGATTGCCAAGTAATACTCCATCGTGTGTGTGTGTGTGTGTGTGTGTGTGTGTGTGTATATATATACATATGTATGTATATATATATACACCACATTTTCTTTATCCATTCATCCATCGGTGGACATTTGGGCTCTTTCCATACTTTGGCTATTGTTGATAGTGCTGCTATAAACATGGGGGTGCATGTGTCCCTTCGAAACAGCACACCTGTATCCCATAGATAAATGCCTAGTGGTGTAATTGCGGGGTCGTAACGTAGTTCTATTTTTAGTTTTTTGAGGAACTTCCATACTGTTTTCCACAGTGGCTGCACCAGCTTGCATTCCCAGATGCTAATTTTTTAAAAATGTTTATTTATTCATTTTGAGAGAGAGACAGAGAGACAGAAGGACAATCCCAAACAGGCTCCATGCTGTCAGTGTGGAGCCCGATGTGGGGCTCTATCTCATGAACTGTGAGATCATGACCTGAGCCAAAATCAAGAGTTGGATGCCCAACTGAATGAACCACCCGAGCACCCCACTATGATGCAAATTTATGAATATTCTCATTCTCCTTTTCTGGGTACATGGTGGGATTGTGCACACTTAACCTCTTTGAAGATATGTATGGCCTTATGACTTGCCTTAGTTGAAGAAGTGTAAGTAGAAATGATGAGCAAGCAGAAGCTTTAGAAGTAAATGAGGGATTGTACTTGCTTTAGGAGCACATATACTAAAATTTGAACGATACAGAGAAGATTAGCATGGTTCCTGCACAAGGATAACACACAAATTTTTGAAGTGTTCCATATTTTTAAGAACTTATAAAACTCAATGCCTAAAAACCAAATAATCCAATTAAAAAATGGATAGAGGACATGAACAGACATATCTCCAAAGAAGACATCCAGATGGCTAACAGACACAAGAAAAGATGTTCAACATCACTCATCATCAGAGAAACACAAATCAAAACTACAATGAGATATCACCTCACACCGTCAGAATGGCTAAAATCAAGAACAAAAGAAACAACAGGTGTTGGCAAGGATGTGGAGAAAAAGGAAACCTTAGGAACTGGGAATGCAACGTGGTGCAGCTGCTGTGGAAAACAGTATGGAGGTTCCTCCAAAAATTAAAAATTGAACTACCTTACAATCCAGCAATTACACTACTGTGTATTTGCCAAATACAGGAACAGTAATTCAAAGGGATACATGCACACCTATGTTTATAGCAGCATTATTTACAATAGCTAAGGAACAGAAGCAGCCAAAGTATCCATCAACTGATCAACGGATAAAGATGTGATAGATAAATAGATAGATAAACAGATAGAATGGATATATATATATATATATATATATATATATATACATATTAGAATGGATAAAAATGTGAGATATATATATATATTATACAGAATGGATATATATTATATAGAATGATATAGATATATAGATATATAGAATGGATATATATAGAGAATGGATATATATAAAGGTTCTATTCAGCCATAAAAAAGAATGAAATCTTGCCATTTGCAACAACACGAATGGATTTAGAGAATATAATGCTAAGCAAAATAAGTCAGTCAGAGAAAGACAAATACTATATTATTTCATATGTGGAGTTTACAACAAAAAACAAACAAGCAAAAGGGAAAAAATGAGAGCAAAAGCAAGAAATAAACTCTAAACTATAGAGAATAATCTGATGGTAATCAGAGGGAAGGGCATGGGGAGGTGGGTTAAAGAGGTAATGGATATTGGGGCACCTGGGTGGCTCAGGTGAGTTAAGCATCCAACTCTTAATTTCAGCTCAGGTCATGATCTCATGGTTTGTGAGCTCGAGCCCCAAACTGAGCTCTGCACTAACAGTGTGGAGCCTGCTTGGGGTACTCTCTCTCTCCTTCTCTTTCCCTCCCCTGCTCTCTCTCCCTCTTTCTCTCTCTCTCTCTCAATAACTAAGTAAAATAAACTTAAAAAAAAAGAGAAGTGATGAGGATTAAGGAGAACACTTGTCATGAGCACAGGGTGATGTATGCAATTGTTGAATTACTATATTTTAAACCTGAAGCTAATATAACACTGTATATTAACTAATTGGAATTAAAATCATTTTTATTTTATTTTAAAAAGAAGTCATTGAGAGATTCATCACATGTTCTCTCCCCCACCTCAGGGACTGTGGAAACACAGCCCCACTTTGCTAGGGCTGCCATAACAAAGAACCACAGACCGAGTAGTTTACACAGCAGAAATTTGTTTCCCCACAGTTCCAGGAGCTGGAAGTCCAAAATCAAGGTGTCAGCAGGATCAGTTTCCTCTAAGGCCTTTGTCCTTGGCTTTTGTACATGGCTGTCTTCTCCCTGTGTCTTCATGTGGTCTTCCCTTTGTGAATTTCTGTGTCCTTTTCTTCTTAGGACATCAGTCGGATTGGATTAGGGTCCACGCTAATGACCTCATTTTAACTTACTTATCTCTTTAAAGACCCTATCTCCAAATACAGTTACATTCTGAGGTACAGAAGAGAGGACTTCAACATATGAATTGGGGGGACAGGATACAACTTAGCCTATAACAGACATGACAAACCTTTATAGTAGAACAGTATGTGGTACACAGTGAATGCTCAATAGACTCAACTATTATATGCTATCATTATCTTTTAAATACACGGATAAGAAAATGTATTCAAGATACAGTGTTACATGAAGAAAGAACACGTTTGATATTATCCTTATTTATTTAATTAGTTAATAAGTAAACAAACAAATGATATTGTGCTCTTAAAGAAAACTTAATCTAAAACATATGCCAATCTAAAAAGGCTATATAGGGGCGCCTGGGTGGCGCAGTCGGTTAAGCGTCCGACTTCAGCCAGGTCACGATCTCGCAGTCCGTGAGTTTGAGCCCCGCGTCAGGCTCTAGGCTGATGGCTCGGAGCCTGGAGCCTGTTTCCGATTCTGTGTCTCCCTCTCTCTCTGCCCCTCCCCCGTTCATGCTCTGTCTCTCTCTGTCCCAAAAATAAATAAACGTTGAAAAAAAAATTAAAAAAATAAAAAGGCTATATACTGTATGGTTTCAATTATATGACACTCTGGAAAAGGCAAAACTATGCAGACATTAAAAAGATCAGTCTTTGTCAGACATTGTGGGAAGGGGAGGGATGAATAGATGGAGTACAAAGGATTTCTAGGATTTTAGAGCAGTAAAACTATTCTGTATGATGTTACAATGGTGGATACATGTCATCATACATTTGCTGAAATCCATAAAATGTACAACACCAAGAACCTTAATGTAAACAAGGACTTGTTGATAATGATGCATCAATGTGGATTCACTGATTTGTAGACTATATTTTGTACACTATATTTGCAGTGTAACAAGTGTATCACTCTGGTGGAAGCTATTGACAGTGGGAGGGGTTTTGCTTGTTGGGGAGCAGGGGGACCTATGGGAAATCTCTGTACTTTCTGCTCAATTTTGCTATGAATCTAAAATTGCTACTAAAAATAAAGTTTGTTAAAAAATTTTAATACAAAAAAAAGCTGAATTGTTAATGATGATGAGGTGAGGGTGGGGGTGGGGTTAAAGGACAAATTATGGGGGTACCTGGGTGGCTCAATCAGTTGAGAGTCTGACTCTTGATTTCGGCTCAGGTCATGATCTCACAGTTTGTGGGTTCAAACCCTGTGTGGGGCTCTGCACTGGCAGTGCACCTGCTTGGGAGTTTCTCTCTCTCTCTCTCTCTCTTTCTCTCTCTCTCTCTCTCTATGCCCCTCCCACACATTCTTTCTCTCTTTCTATCTCTCTCTCAAAATAAATAAATAAACTTAAAAAAAGACAAATTATGAGGATTTTTCTGTCACACATTTTGGTGATTGAGTTCCTTAAATTTTTTGTGTCTATAAGTTTACAATCAGAAACAAATATATAAGAAGGCAAAAGTAAAAGGATGGCCAACTCCTCTAGGATGAATAATAAAAAACAAAGATGGCAGAATCCACACCCCACATTTCTGTCTCACGAGGCCTAGTACACAGCTGTTGCTCAATAGAATTTGGCAAAATCTTCAACTGCTCATTAATAGTCTCAGCCAGCATACCACCTCTAAGAGATTCTCTAGGGAGAAGGCCCCATCTTCTCAGAAGCAACCATTGCCCTTTTGCCAGTGACTCCTGGCTGGGATTGATTACTCCAAAGGACAGAACAGGGACTTGGGAGGAGCAAAGACCACTATGGGTATGTGAAGAGGTGTTCAGATATCCACAGAAATGGTCCCCAGAGGAGGGCCAAGCCATCAGATCCAGAACTGGCAGGGCAGGGACTTCTGTAGGGGCATTGAGAGACCATTGGGCATGATGAGACTTTTTGAGCCAATATAGTAAACAGCAAACCTATTGGGCTTTTTTCCCTCTCGCTAGCTATATTTTTTGTAAAACATGATAGAAGCTATACTTGGACTTGGGGGTCTGGTTTCTAATTCCAGTTTTACTGCTTATTGCCTCTGTGCCCTTGAGAAACTGTAGAGGCTTTCTCACTATAATTTCCTAAGGAGTCCCTGGCATAATGCCAGTACTCAGCTGATTAATGGATTAAGGTATGTCTGCAAGAAGTGAACAGCACTAGGGTGAACTTGAGGGATTTCTAGGTAGGGAGTAAGGGTGTAGGAAGCAGAAGAAAGGCAGGGCAAGGCTTCCATGCCCTCTGGACCCCTTAGTTCTGTTTTCTAATATCTACAAATGTGGAATCTAATCAAACAATACAAATTTTCAAGTATTCCCAAGGAGAATAAATGAATCTCCCAAGGGGGATAAAATAGATTCCTGAGGTGCCAAGTAAAGGAAGATCTGGAAGAGTCCTAGTGGTCCTGGAGGTGGCAGGGTAGAGATCTGTTACACTGGGACAGGCCCGAATGGCTAAAAGCTTGGGTTTTTATGACCATTTGGATGTGGGAGATGAGGCCTAGGTGTATTCAACTTCTTGAATAGAAGTTCTCCCTGGTGGCTATAGTGACTCTTAGAAAAGCATCTCTGGCCAACAATAAAAGTAACCTTTGGCCACCTCTGAATGACCCAGGCAGGTGCTGATTTTCATAGCATTTCCCCAAGCCAAATGTAGCTTTGATTGATTAATCTAAGAATGGATGTAAATCTCATGTCCACCTCCACAATTTAAAACTTTCTTCTAGTAATCACTCAAGTGTTAGAGTCAGGCATACCAGCATTGTTCAGAATGGTAAAACATTGGGAATACAAAAATATCCATTATTAGAGAACTGGTTAAGTATGCTGTAACGTGCCAGTTACTTATTGCCACACAATTCCAGATTCATATTTATTGCCTGCTCTGAAAAAATGGATCTGGGCCCATTAAATAGTTTTTCTTTGCCAACACAAGATGTTACACTCAGTCAACAGAGGGTGATGGAAGACTACTAAAAGAAAAAGAGCTTTTTTCTTCCTAGTTCTCCAGTAGATCGTCACCAGGCTCAGGCAGAATATGCTTTTTCTCCACTGCCTAACTCCAAGTGGTATTTTCTCTACTGTCTGCTAGGCTTCTGTTTTTAACAGCTCTCAACAGGCTGGATAGCCAGAAGCCCAGAGTGCATGTGCCTGTAGCTCAACACCGGTAGCTGCTCATGGTACCCTCTCCTCTGTCCCTTGTGTGCACATACCAGGGCCTGTGGGACTTCCATATAATGAGCCAGCCACCTGAATTTTCTTCCATGCAGTGTCCTGGAGACTCCCCACCCCAAGCTACAAGTAGAAGTATGCTCCATTCCTGCAAAGCAGGACCTCCCCAGCTTCTGGTCCCAGCATTGCCAACAGTGGCACCTGTCTCCCTCTGTGCATTCCCTCCCCCATAAGCCTTCACTCTTCTGAGCTCTGGAGTGCTATTTCTGCTTTCCCAGTGATTATGCACCATCCTGGCCTGACAAAGCAGCAAACTTCTCCACCATCCAGTGGACTCAAAACACACCTTCCGTAATGAAGTCTGAACTCCTTTCCAACTTTGTCCTTTCTTGGGTACCCTCCATTAGCCCTAAAGTACCCTTTAGAATTCCTTTTCTTTCTTCTTCTTTTTTTTAATTATAGATGACAATGTTACAGTTGTTTCTGGTGTATAACATAGTGATTCAACAAGTCTAGACATCGTGCTGTGCTCATCACAGCTGCCACCAGCTGTACCAGCTATCACCATACAACACTATTAAAATACTATTGACTATATTCCCTATGCTGTGTCTTTTACCCCTATGACTTATTCATTCCATAACTGGAAACCTTTATCTCCTCCTCCCTTTCACCCAATTTCCCCATCCCCCCACCCACCTCCCCTCTAGCAACCATCAGCTTGTTCTCTGTATTATGGGTCTCTTTCTGCTTTTTGTTTATTCATTTGTTTTGTTTTTAGATTCCACATATAAGTCAAATCATATGGTATTTGTCTTTCTCTGACTTATTTCACCTAGCATAATACCCTGTAGGTCCATCCATGTTTTGCAAATGGCAAGATATCATTCTTTTGTACTTTCTTAGTAGTTACTGTCCTATCTCTTGTTAATAATTCTCTATATTAACTCTCCCATTGAAATTACTGTGTGTTCTTGTCTTCTGTTTGGACCCAGACTGATATATGAAGCATTATCACACAACAGAATATTTTGTGTCCATTAAAATGATGATGTAGATGTATTTATTGACATAGAACAGTGTCTATGACATTGCTGAGTGAAAAAATCAGATATGTAAAATTATATGTGTATATACACATGAAGAAAATTAGAAGAACGTTAGAAAATGTCAGTAGGTGATGAGATTTTATGTTTTACTGTCTTAGTTTTATTTTCTTAGTTTACTAGTTTTACTGTTCTTAGTTTTACTTTCTTTCCATGAGTATGTATAATTTCACCCAAAGCAATAAAGATAATTCCTCCCAACCCTCAAAAAACCCTGGTGATATTCCCTGGGTCTTTTGGTTCTGGCACCAAATCCAATGTGTGCATTGCAGGGAGGGGGTCCCACACAGCACCTAGCAATTCTCCAGATGTCAACAGGGTGTCTGAGAATTCAACTCAATTCTCTTTTTTAAAATATTTTTTCCAGGGGCGCCTGGGTGGCTCAGTTGGTTAAGCGGCCGACTTCAGCTCAGGTCATGATCTCTCAGTCCATGAGCTCGAGCCCCGTGTTGGGATCTGTTGATAGCTCGGAGCCTGGAGCCTGCTTCTGTTTCTGTGTCTCCCTCTCTCTCTGCCCCCCCCCCCCATTTGCGCTCTGTCTCTCTCTGCCTTTCAAAAATGAATAATGTTAAAATAAATTTTTTTAATAAATAAATAAAATAAAATATTTTTTCCAGTTTTTAAAAAATGTTTATTTTTGAGAGAGAGAGGGAGGGAAAGAGCGTGAATGCATGAGTGAGTGGAGGAGGGGCAGAGAAAGAAGGAGACAGAGGATCCAAAGCAGGCTCTGCACTGACAGCTACAAGCCTGACATGAGGCTCAAACTCACGAACAGTGGGATCATGACCTGAGCCAAAGTGGGATGCTCAACCAACTGAGCCACTCAGGTGCCCCTCAACTCAATTCTGACACTATCCAGAGACAGTGTCAGATTCCACAGGTTCAGTCCTATAGGACTGTTATCTACTTCAGATGCCAATCACAAGTGCTGGTTGTTACCTATACTTCTGACTAACTGGCTATAAATCAGAGGTGCCCTAGGAGCTCCCTCCTCAGGTTCAATTAATTTGCTGAAGCAGCTCACAGAACTCAGGGAAACATGTTACTTACTAGATTTCTGGTTTATTATAAAAGGATACAACTCAGGAACAGCCAGGTTAGAGATGTATAGGGCAAGGTATGGGTAAAGAGCACAGAGTTTCCAAGCAATCTGTAGGCATGCCACTCTCCCCAAATCTCCACATATTCATCAACTTGGAGGCTCTCTGAATTCCATCCTTTTGAGTTTTTATAGAGGCTTCATTACATACACATGATTGATTAAATCATTGACCATTGGTGATAGATTCAACTTCTAGTGGCAGTGCAAGGTCCAACCCTCTAATCACATGGTTGGCTCCTTTGGCAACTAACCATGAAACCAAATTCTGAGGGTTTGGGGAGCTGTGAGCCAGGAATTGTGAACAAAGACCAAATATATATGCAAAATATATTTTGGTGGTCTGAATGACCAAATACATATTTTTATAAAGCACAGTATTCACTGGGTGACACTCCTGGGTTTAAAAGGTAAAGTCCAAAATCCTTATTATGGCTTATGCAGTAATTCAAGGTCTGGCCCATCCTTATTGGTATAGCCCATAGTCTGACATTCTACACAGAAATTCTAGTTAATCTAAAGCTCAATCATTCATCAAAACTGGTCTAAAATTTCCTCCTCTTTGGAACCTTTCCCAATTCATTCCCCTTAACCTTGTGGTAAGGTGTTAAGTTCATCAAAGGATATGTGGTAGGGACTTTTCAGTGGAAGAGGTGGCCTGAGCCCCTCCTGGTGCAGGGCCTCTCTCCTCTTTGGGGGAGAGGGAGAGTAGGCTCTTTCTCATTAGGTGCTTCCATGCCAGGCTGAGCACCTCAAACATACCAGCTGCTAGATAAGGCTAAACTATGTCAGTGACAAAGGACAGCCAGGTTTCCATCAGATGATACTGACAGATCCAATTGCTGGCTTTGTATTTTTACTTTAGCTCAGTGCTTCTCAAATTTTATTGTGCATAGACATCTTTTAGGGATTTTGTAAAGTGCAGATTCTGATTCAGTAGCTCTGAGATAGGCCTGAGATTGTTCACTTATTATTTTAATATTTATTTTAGAGAGGGAGTGATGGGGGGGAAGGGCAGAGAGAGAAGAGGACAGAGATCCAAAGCAGGCTTCCCTCTGACAACAGAGAGCCCAATGTGGGGCTCAAACTCACAACCTGTGAGATCATGACCTGAGCCGAAGTTGGGTGCCACTCAGGTGCCCCAGGTTGTGCATTTCTAACAACCTCCCAAGTGCTGTGCAGGTGCTTATCCACAGACCACTCTTAGAGAGTGAAGTGTTAGCTCATTTTTAAATACACTTCTGAAATATAATCTCAACAGAAAGGCAGTCCTATTTCAACATCTTATTCCACTCAAACTTAGCATGGACACAATATAGCCTTCATCCCACAAAATTATTTGGGGGGGGGGCGTCTAAATAAACTATTTCCCCCACTAGTGCCTCTCTGGGCACTCCCTCATATAATTTCTATTAGTGATATAATTATGGGTCTCCATTCAGCTCCTCTTTAGGACTTATGTACACACAATATCTGCCCTCTGCTCATATAGCTTTTTATTATTTTTTTTATTTTTTTAATGTTTATTTTTGAGAGAGAGAGAAACAGAGTGTGAGCAGGGAAGGGGCAAAGAGAGAGGGAGACAGAATCTGAAGCAGGCTCCAGGCTCCAAGCTGTCAGCCCAGAGCCCAACGCAGAGCTCAAATGTACCAACTGTGAGATCATGACCTGAACCAAAGTCAGACGCTTAACTGACTGAGCCACCAAGGCGCCCCTCAGCTTTTTAAAAAGAGAAACCATGGGGCAGCTAGGTGGCTCAGTCCATTGAACTTCTGACTTCGGCTCAGATGATCTCAAGGTTCGTGAGGTTGAGCAGCTCATTGAACTCATTGCTGTCAACGAGAGCCCGCTTCAGATTTTCTGTCCACCTCTCTCTCTGCCCCTCCCCCGCTCACATTCTCTCTCTCTCTCTCTCTCTCTCAAAAAACAAAAAAATTTTAAAAAAGGAGCGAGAAACCATATCCTGCTCACACATCAGCTTTGGCTCACTACTTAGCAGAAAAGCATAATGGTTAGGAGAGCCAGACTGCCTGCGTTCCTGTGCGAACTCTGTTACTTCCCGAGGCACTCTTCTTACTATATCATGGGGACAGTAGAAGCATCCACCTCTTCAGGTGGTTGTAAGGATTAAATGAACAGAATTGGAATGATGGCTAGCACCTAGTAAGCACTATATAAAATTTGGCTATGATTATTAGCAAATGGAATATTCGCTATAGAATATTTTATTCTATAGAATAGAATAGTGATTCTTTCAGAAACAGTATAACATCCATTTGATCACGTAACATGTATTAATTAATTTTCACACATTAATTAATTTGTTGCATTTTTAACACATGCAAAGTTATTTACCAGGAGCACATACATACAAGCAAGAAACTAATTCATTCACACAATAAATATTTCCTGAATGAAGGGCACCTCTCCAGGCACTGAAGATGCGATCAGAGAGAAGGGGCCAGAAAGAAGGGAAAGAAGGGATTCAGAAAGGAGTTAGGTACACTTTCTGGTCTTAAGGAGGAGAAATAAGAAGAAAGAATTATAATGGGGGCACAAGAATCCAGTGCTACAAGAGGCATATCAATAACATGTTTACGCTAATCATCACTGATGGGGGATTCTGAGTTTCCTGCCCAGCACCTATTCCTATATGCAAGTATTGGAAACCTTATTTTCCTCAGGGAACCACCCCCGTCCACACAGTCCCAGGGTTCAGGGGGCTGACTATAATCAGACTCCAGGTTGGCCTTGCAACCCCAGCCTGACTGATCAGAGAATTAAATGCCCTTCACTATAGCAACTGGTTCAAAGGTATACAAATGACCAAAGACAGGACAGTGATTTAATTCTAAGATTCCTCATGAATAAATGTGGAACTAAAAAGTTCTAAATTCCAAATTATTTTATTTAGCTTTAATTAAAGCTATGACCAAGATCAAGATTTTAATAGTAGGAACATAGAATAAAATTCTGTTCTATTTGCACTGTGGTCTGAGGATACAAACAAGGTTAGGCAGTAACATCTTGTCATAAGAGGAAAAGCTGGAGAGGCACCTGGGTAGCTCAGTCGGTTAAGCATCTGACTCTTGATTTCAACTCAGGTCAGGATCTCATGGCTTTGTGAGTTCAAGCCCCAACTCTAGCTCTGTGCTGACAGTACAGAGCCTACTTGGGATTCTCTCTCTCTCCTTCCCCCACTTGGGCTGTTTCTCTCAAAATAAATAAACTTAAAGAAAAAAAATGAAAAGTGGCGCCTGGGTGTCTCAGTCGGTTGAGTGTCCAACTTCGGCCCAGGTCATGATCTCGCAGTTTGTGGGTTCAAGCCCCACACCAGGCTCTGTGCTGACAGCTCAGAACGTGGAGCCTGCTTCAGATTCTGTGTCTCCCTCTCTTGCTCTCTGTCCCTTCCCCACTCATGCTCTGTCTCTCTCTCTCTCAAAAGTAAATAAACATTTTTGTAAAAAAAGGAAAAAAACTGGAAAGAACTTCAGTGATACTAAGAATACAAATATTGTAAGGTGGGTACAGGTCCTTTCTGGATTTAAAATATTCTGTGTCTGGTCATCATAATGTATTTTGGCTTGGCAAAATTTTCTCTTGTCACATCCTGATGTCAATGGTTTATGGTTCTATAACCCCTAACTCTGAGACTACATACTTGCTTTATTCATTTTCTGTGGGACACTGAATTTAAATTCACTTATCAATCTTGTAACAACTAAACCAGGAACTATAACTTTATTAATCTTATCACAATTGACTCAACTGGCATAAAACATTTGAGATCCTCTTAGAATTAGGAAAAATAGTTTGTTTTTACATATATGATACAAGGAAGTAGAAACAATTGTAAAATAATATAATACCGTTTTACCTTTTTCAATTTACTTCTCTGATTTTCTTTTCCCATCAACCATACGTGGAACATAGGACTGATTATAATCATCCTAATTTCATAGAGAAGAAAAGATAGGCAAAGGGATGGCAGCAACCCAGTGGCAAAACAGAGTATATAGACTACAACTCTTTGGTGATTCACAAAAACGCAAACCCTTTGCATCCTGACTGGCCCCTGTGCCTTGGCCCTCTCTAAGGCATTTTTCCCTGCATATAACTAACAGTAATACAGCTAAAGGGACACCTAGGTGGCTCAGTCAGTTAAGCATCCAACTTCAGCTCAGGTCATGATTTCACAGCTCGGGAGTTCGAACCCCGTGTCGAGCTCTGTGCTGACAGCTCAGAGACTGGAGCCTGCTTCTGAGTCTCCCTCTCTCTCTGCCCCTCCCCCACTCATGCTTTGTCTCTCTCTGTCTCAAAAATAAATAAACATGATAAAAAAAATTTTTTAAGTAATACAACTACATGTTTTTAAACTCTGGACTGATCTTCCTGAGAATTTCAAGTCAATCTGGAAGATTTTAGTGAATTTTATTTTACTATTCCTAATGGAATTTGTATATTAAGTAACTCAAGGTAATTAGCAATTTGTATGTAGTTAAATTGCATGCATTTCCACTGGTGCCAATAAATAACTGCTATGGAAGGGCTAATGATATTATTCAGCATCCACACCCCACTGCTTTTTTGGTATGCTTTATTTTCTAAGTTATATGGCCGTGTGTGAGTGAGTGAGTGTGTGTGTGTGTGTGTGGGTGTGGGTGTGGGTGTGTGTTCTGTTTGATATTATAATTACTAAAGATAGTTTTTATACCTTGGATTATTAGAAATATTAGTCTAGGGGTGCCTGGGTGGCTCAGTCGGATAAGCGTCCAACTCTTGGTTTCAGCTCAGGTCATGATCTCACGGTTTTGTGGGTTTGAGCCACACATCAGACTCTGCACTGGCAATGCAGAGCCTGCTTGGGATTCTCTGTCTCCCCCTCTCTCTACCCCTCCCCACTGTCTCTGTCTCTCTCAAATAAATAAATAAACTTAAAAAAATAAAAAATAAATAAAGTCTGTTAAATTGACCACATTAAACACAACGTTGCAAATAACTCATGCTCATGTGATAAGAGTTGTTATTTTAGGAACGCATTTAAGGATGCAATCTTCCAGCAGAAAAATTGTCAGGAAAAAATGTGATGCTACTTAATAAGTTTCCATCAGTAAATTCTACAGTAATTAATAGCCCCAAAGGAAACCCACGGCCAGCTAACACCAGCTAGAAGCTACTCATCTCTATTTCATTGATTTTAAAGGTGTTCTTAATCCTAAAGTAATCAGGATTGGTTGACTTATAACTGTTTTAGGCAGTTATGATTTGGAAATTAGAATGCAGTGCTCCCAGAGCATGCTTTAAGAAACTGTTGTGATTGGTGGTGTTGGAAAGGAAATAGGAGGGCAATGGGGGAGTAAGCTGAATCCGAATGTCTAGTAAGATGACAAGCCCAGGGTGCCTGGGTGGCTCAGTTGGTTGAGCATCCAACTTCAGCTTGTGGGATCAAACAGCTTGTGGGTTCGAGCCCCATGTCGGGCTCTCTGCTGACAGCTCAGAGCCTGCAGCCTGCTTCCAATTCTGTGTCTCCACCCTCTCTGCCCTTCCCCTGCTCGTGCTCTGTCTCTCTCTGCCCCTTCCCTGCTTGTGCTCTGTTTCTCTCTTTCTCTCAAAAATAAATAAACATTAAAAAAATTTAGAGGATGACAGGTCCTCTCTCAAGTGGTAATGGTCCCTTGTTGTTGCTTGGTGATGGGCAGCCTAAAGTTGCCGGAGACATCTGGTTTGAAGCAGTGCTTCTCAAAATATGGTCTCTGGTACATGTGGTAATTCTGGTGCATAAAGAATCTTTGGAAATTTCATTCCTCTCATAATAATGAGGGCTCATTATGACTCTACCTAGTCTTAAGTGTGATTCAAAATGATGATAATAATAATGTTGATAATGACTTTCACTGAGGACTCACTTTGTGCCAGGCATGGTGCTCAACACTTCATATGCATTATCTGACCCAGTTTTCACAATAACCCTCAGAAATAGGTATCATTATTTTTTCCATTTTACAGATGAGAAAACTGAGGCACAGAAATAAGGAACAGGTCCAAGGTCACAAAACTAATTAGTGGCAGAGCCAGGATTCAAATCAGGATAGAACTCCAAAATATATGCTTTAAATATTGTGGTAGAATCACATAAAATTTACTGTTGTAGTCTTTTTTTTTTTTTTGTACATCACAGATACATTTATTCATGCCACAAAAGAAATAATACATCTGCAGGTGCACAGCGATACTCCATGTTCCCATCTAACAGCTGGCTGAAATTTACAGCCAGACTGATGTCCCATCTGATGTGTACGCCAGGTAAAGCTGGTTAATGATGACCATGAACAGGTGCCGGACTCAAAGCTTTCCCAGCTTTACTTCTTTTATCAGCACAACTGATTTTATAAACAATGAAGCCCATCAATCCCCTTCCTACCTAAACCTCCTGGTTAGCTTGGACAGTGTGGGGCCTCATGGGGACCTAAACATTTTTAACAAGGATTTGAGGCATCTCAGTGCAGGACCCCTGTCTCAGGCTGCCCCAATCCTCATAGCCAAAAACTCGGAAAGGTGTGCTATTGTAGCCATTTTAAAGTGTACAATTCAGTGGTATTTACTACATTCACATTTGGTACAACTAACACCACTATAAATTCCAGAAAAATTTCCTCACCCCAAAAGGCAACTTCATGCACCTTAAATGGTTGCTCCCCATCTCCTTTCCCCCCTACCCCTGGCAACCACTAATCTGATTTCTGTCTCTATAGATTTGCCTATACTGGACATTTTATATAAAGGGGCATACAATGTGTAGCCTTTTGTATCTGGCCATAATGTTTCAACATTCATTTATATTGTAGCATGTATAAGTACCTCATTCCCTTTTATACACAAATATTAATCCATTGTACCACATTTTGTTTATCCATTCATCCACTGATGTATATTTGGGCTGTTTCCACCTTTGAATATTGCAAGCAGTACTGCCACGAACACTCATGTACAAGTTTTTGTTTGAACACCTGCTATCAATTCTTTTGGGTAAAAAGAATAGGCTTTTGATCATAAACCTCTGCTGACTCCAAAAAGGAGATGACTGAATATCTTAAAATATTCATTCAGCAAATATTTACTGAGAACCTACCACACAACTACCCAGAATTTGAAGCACTGGGCATGTAAACTGCAACAAATAAGAAAGCAATGAATGACAGGCATCATCCCTATCCTCCTCAGGAATGACAGAAAATTAAATGAGTAAAACACAAACCTGGCAGCAGTCATGCTGGTGATGACTCACCTGAGCAAGAAGCTCTAAGGTGATGCTTTTAAATCAAGACAAATAAGGGGCGCCTGGGTGGCGCAGTCGGTTAAGCGTCCGACTTCAGCCAGGTCACGATCTCGCGGTCTGTGAGTTCGAGCCCCGCGTCGGGCTCTGGGCTGATGGCTCAGAGCCTGGAGCCTGTTTCTGATTCTGTCTCCCTCTCTCTCTGCCCCTCCCCCGTTCATGCTCTGTCTCTCTCTGTCCCAAAAAATAAATAAAAAAAAAAAAAATCAAGACAAATAAAACTAAGAGCAGATTAAACAATAATGTTATTTATCCTCTTACATAATAAATCTGAGGTAGGGAGTCTTCCCAGTGGGATAAATCAGCACCAAGGAATTAGGTTTTCTCTACCCTTCTGCTCTGCCATTCTCATAGCTGCAATAAGGAACAGCAACTCTAGGCATTATGTCTTCCTCACATAACAAAGAGCAGAGAACAGAGGTGGGAAATAACAGATCCCTTCTCAATCCCTTTTTAGATATAAGAAAAATGTTCCCAGGAATCTTCCATAATAGTTCCCCTCAGGGAAGATTTGCACCAGGAGCTTATTCCTACACCAATCATTGGCAAGGGAATGGAATTAGAGTGCATGATTAGGATTAAGCAAGTTTGAGGCTGATAAGCCCAGCTTCCCCTGGGGCATACAGCCACCTGATGTCCTAACAAAATACAGGTTCTGGGAAAATGTAAGAGGAAAAGGAAGGAGTGGGATAGACAGACAGGTGCCAGGCAAAACTTCCTGGAGGACTGTCCAGTTCAGAGTCCTCTGAGTTCCAGTTCTCAACTGAAAGAAAAAAAAGGGGGGGGGGGTGGTGCCGGGGTGGCTCAGTCGGTTGAGTTCGAGCCCCGCGTCGGGTTCTGTGCTGACAGCTCAGAGCCTGGAGCCTGCTTCGGATTCTGTGTCTCCCTCTCTCTGCCCCTCCCCTGCTCATGCTCTGTCTCTCTCTGTCTCAAAAATAAATAAAAACATTAAAAAAATTTTTAAAAACCCTCAATATGTCCAAAACTAACTCATGATTCCCATCAAAATGGTCTCCTCCAGTGTTCTATCTCTTTGGAATGCACCACCATTCCAGCTGCACAAGCCAGAAATAGGAGTCATCATACCCTCTTCATTTCCCTCAACACCCATATCTAACGCATCACCAGGTCCTGTTGATACAACCTCCCAAACAGCTCTTGAATCAATGAGTCTCTTCACCTCCACTCAGCCATTCTAATTCAAGTCACTGTCATCATCAACTCTTCTCTGGAGTTCTGCAACAATCTTTTGCTTGGTTTCCTTACATCTATTTGGACCTGCCTCCAACCTAGTCCTTCACATTGCAACTAGAGTAGCCTTTTCAAATACATGCTTAGGCTTAAAATTTGCTTCCTATTGCTCCTAGGGGGGAAAAAAAAAAAGGCTGTCCCTCAGCTCTTTGCAATCCAGTTACAATGGTATCCTCTGAGTTTCAATGGGTTGTGCTCCATCCCACCTCAAGACATCTTCACGTGTGGTTGCTCCTGCCCCTGTCATCCTTGGTAGTATGTCAGTTTAACCGTCACTTCCCAGGGAAAGTCTTTCCAGGCCTCCTAATTAGGTCAGGTCTCTGCTACTGGCGCGTAGAAAAGTCTGTCCCTTCCTTTACCGCACTCTTCTGTCTCTAGACTAAGATCCGCAAAAACACGGAGCTAGTATCTCTTACAACATAATGCCTGGCACATAGTAAGTGTTCAATATGTAGTTGAATGGCTAGATGAACATATGAACTTCAAAGATGAGTGGCCCATAACCAATGTGTATCCAGCGCCAGAGAGAATACAAATAATGGCCGTGACCCACCCGCACAGCGGGGCCGCCCGGACTACAAGACTCGTTGTTCCTCCCAGTAGCTCCGCCCCTGTGCCCCGCCCCTCTCTGCTGAGTCGGGGGGAGGGGCATAGAGGTCGCGTGACGTGACAGCCTCCGGCCGCTGATTGGGCTTCCAGACGCGCCGACTAGGAAAGGGGGCGTGTCTGCGTGTGCTGATTGGCTGTCGGGCGGTGGCTGGGCGGGCAGCGGCGGCGGCGGCGCGGGGGCGGGCGCGGGGGCGGGCGCGGGGGAGGGCCGGGACCGGGCAGTGCTGGGAGGGCGGTAGCAGCGGGCGGGATGGGTCCTCGCCGCCGGTTTTGCTGAGACTCGCTCGCGTGGGGTGCCAGCGGCGGGCCCGCAGTGGCCGCGGCGGCATGAAGGGCGCTCTGGGGAGCCCCGTGGCCGCGGCCGCCGCAGGCGCCGCGATGCAGGAGAGTTTCGGCTGCGTCGTGGCCAACCGCTTCCACCAGCTGCTGGACGACGAGTCGGACCCGTTCGACATCCTGCGCGAGGCCGAGCACCGGCGCCAGCAGCAGCTGCAGCGCAAGAGGCGCGACGAGGCAGCGGCGGCGGCCGGGGCCGGCAACCGCGGCGGCAGGAGTCCGGCCGGGGCCTCGGGCCACAGACCTGGCGCGGGCGGCGGCCGGAGGGAGTCCCAGAAGGAGCGCAAGAGCCTCCCGGCCCCTGGCGCGCAGCAGCCGGACAGCCCCGGGGGCGGCCCGCTGCCACCCGGTACGCGCGCCCCGCCGGGCACCTGGGCACCCCCGGGTAGGCGCAGTGGGCGGGAGGAGAAGGAGAATGGGGTCACGGAGGTCACCCCTCCTCTGCCGTCCCTCGACCCTCACTGTGAGACCGGGGTCAGAGGGTCTTGATCCAGAAAGGGAAGGGGCTCCTGGGAAGACGGGTTAAGTTGAGGGTCCTTGTGGCGGAGGAAGGTAGGAAAAGAGAACGAGAGGGGGTGTCACGCCCCTTCTGGCCTTTTCCAGCCCCTTGGGCGGGGGGCGGCGTGCTGGCTTGGAATAGGGGTCTCAGAATCCCAGAACTGAGCGATTACAAGTTGGGCAAAGTTGAGAGATAATGTTGGGGTAGTGTTTGTCGGGATAACTAGGGTCGCTACCCCGGGCGCTCAGATCTAGAGCTAGCAGGGACGGTCTCCATCCTCCAGCCCAACCTCTGCAAAATTCGGGTCGGGAGGTCAGAAGAGAAGCGTGGTGGGGAAGGAGGGAGGGTGAGCAAGGAGGGCGCACCCGGCCTCTGGGGGTGGTGGCGAGAGCCCAGGGTGTGTGAGGAATCGTGGGGATGAGGGGCTCGGGCCTCTGTGATGGAGCGAAGGCCTGGGTGACCGCGGGGGCGGGCTGTGACGTCAGGGCCGCGAGCCGAATGCGGCGGGGGCGGACGCGGGGTCCCCGGCTCCTGCCAGGCTCCGTGCTTTCACCCCATCCTCGTACACCCCATCCCCTTACTGTAGCTTCCAGCAGTCAGCCGGCATCATTTTTCAATACAGCATGTTGTGTCGTTGGGACGTGTAACTTGTCATTAAGTCAGGCTGCTTTAAGAAAAGCGTTTTTTAACCTTTAACCCTTTTAAACAAGAATATTCAAAGTTCCCCACAACCTATTTAGCCAGGTACCTCTGTCCGCATCCAGCGAGGGAGGGTACCTAAGAGTCGTTCATCACCTGAACTGCATCAGTTCATAGTCTGTAAGACTCCACCTGTATTTCCTCTGTTTTCCTAAAATAAAGCAGTGGTCCTAAGGTTTGCTTAAAAAGGGTGTTAAGATTAAGATGTGTCATTCGACCACTTGAGCCAGTGTTTGGCATTGTATTCAACTGGGCTTTGCTGGCTTGTTCCTTGCTTGATGACAGTTGTGCATCCCAGCCCTGAGATTACAACTCTGATTTAAGTGTTGGGTCTTTGACTCGTGCAGCTAGGTAATGTTTGCTTTACTTTTGTCTGTGAAAACTTCAGTCCAGCAATATCCCCTGAGAAATAGAAAATCAAGTCACTATAATAAAGATATTGAAAATTATTTTCAATGCTTTTGGATATTTTAAGACCCCATGCTAGTAGGCCAGCACATTTATGAGCCTATTTAAACAGTGAATGAGACGTGAGATATATTGTACGTTTTGTGTTCTGATTTTTCTCATAAATCTATTTAGATACAGTAATGAAAGAATTGACTAAGGCTAAGCTTTTCCTCTCCCTTTTCTTTTTAACAGATGAAAATAATGTATTTTATCCTTTAAAGTAGTGTGAAACTGCAGTTAGTGATGTTAATATACTGCTTTTTAACCTTTTTAATATTAAAAATAATGAATTTTTATCTTATAACAAACATTTATAAAATTTTTGTAAATTTTGAACAATTCTGAAATGTATGAAGTAAAGCAAAAATCTATTTTTATTACTGGTTAACACCTTGTATTTATGTACAAACAGAGCTATTTCTTTTTTTCTAAATTTAAATGATATGTAAACTGAGTTGCAGCCTGCTTGTTTAACTTGGCATTGTAATCTAGTGGGTTTATAACTTTTTTCTGTCAATTGTTCATAATCCAGATGACCTGGGTTTTGAGATCTATATTAAAGATTCTTAGTTAATTTTGTAGGTAGGATGGAAATTTTGTCATCCTGGTTCTTTTTCAAGTTAAATGTTATTTCAGGAGCAAACAGCTCATTAATTTCCATTTATGTAGTTAGTACTAAATTTATAGAGAGCTACTCTCTCAAGGTTTTGTAGCCCTAATTAATATGGACTGTACCTTTCTAACATTCAAAATTTTTAATTTAGTTAGAATATTATAAATGAATGCTCAGTGTAGAGAAGAATCAAAGTCAAAACATGTTTGACATATAATGGAAATATTTTTGGATGTGAATGTGGAAATCACAAGATTTTCCCATGGAAACAGAGGTTTTTAATGCCCTTCAATATTTAACCCTTGGGTGAGCCTTGTTTTATAAACTCGTTACTGAAATCTACAGAGACTGTTTTCAGCTTTGCTTTTCCTAGCCTTTCAGAACTATTGTCTTTGAGTGAAAGCTCAACTTTGTTTTGTAGGAAATCTTACTATAAATTTTATTGTATTCTGCCCCTTCATATGGGCTTGGGTTTAGATCAGTGATCAGACAGCATATGCCAGCGTTTTATTGGAAAGGGCTAGAGAAATTCAGTGTTTGCATTATCCACTTGGAGCTGCTGACCCAGCACAGAAAAACAAACTAGGTTCAGTTGCAATCTTGATCGCTTAGCACTAAATTGTGGGGGGAAAACTGGACCCCTTTTATCTTTGGGTTTTGGGGAGACAGATGTTTGCAGTGTATTCATAATTTTTCTAATAAATATCCAGTTACATTTAATGGTATTTTTAATGTTTGTTTTGAGAGAGAGAGTGCACACATGCGTGTGCACATGAGCAGGAGAAGAGCAGAGAGAGAGGGAGAGAAAATCCTAAGCAGGTTCCCTGCTGTCAGTGCAGAGCCCCAAGTATGGCTCGATCTCATGAACCGTGATAGCATGACCTGAGACCAGATCAAGAGTTGGACACTTAACCAGCTGAGCCACCCAGGTGCCCCTATATAATTTTTAAAATTTTATTTTTTAAGTTTGTACACCAAAACTTTGGAAGAAGTTTTAATATAAAGTATGCAGTAAATGTCATTTTAAGTTTTGAATGGTGAATTCCAAATTTAATACAATAAAAAAAAAAAAAAAAAAAACAAACCTTGAGGAAGCAAAGAGGTAGGATAAGCTCCTAAGTAATTTTGTAGCTGAGTGGAGATACTAAAGGTTTTTTTTAAACATTTTTAACGTTTATTTATTTTTGAGAGAGAGAGAGCGTGAGCAGGGGAGGGGCAGTGGGAGAGGGAGACACAGAATCCAAAGCAGGCTCCAGGCTCTGAGCTGTCAGCACAGAACCTGATGCGGAGCATGAACCCACAAACCATGAGATCATGACCTGAGCCGAAGTCAGACACTTAACTGACTGAGCCACCCAGGTGCCCCAGGTTTTATTTAAAGATAGGTTATAAATAGGAAATTTGAAGCTGTATTAAAATAATGTTTTTGCATTGAAGGAAAAGTATTGTCACTATTGACATATCAGCTGATTGCTGTTGTGTCATACTCTATTACAATTTTCAACTTGTTAGATAATAAACTTCCAAAATAACATTTTCTACCTCACATTCCAAATTTGATCTCTATTACCTGCCCTCATTTGGCATTGCATACTCCCGGGACAAGTGTCACTCTCTGTTTTGTTTCTGCAAGAGAAACAATGATCTATTATGAGAAAGATAACATCTTTCCCATTTCCCAAACACGTCACAAGCTCAGATTGTAACATCAGTACAGGATGCAAATCCGATTTAAGGGACATTAACTTAAGACTGAACTTAGATTTATTGTGGAACTTTTCACATTGAAAAAATACTTTATGTTAACAAGTAATAAATTGCACAATTTTATGTTTGTGGTGTCACAGACTTGACTTCTGCTTTAAAATGGAATCAGTAAGATACTGGAACTATGTTACTATGTACATGTGCCCAGTATAAAGTTCAGATAGAAGCTATTCAGTAGGAAGACAGAAAAATATGTGTAAACATATATTCCTTAAGAGTTGCATATATCTGTCTAAGAGAGGAATCCGGGACTTGAAAAATTACTCATTACTTCAAATACATTTAATATTTTGATGGCTCAGTTGGTTAAGCATCCAACTTTGGCTCAGATCATGATCTCATGGGCCCCTACAACGCATTTAGGCTCTCTGCAGTCAGCGCAAAGCCCACTTCCCATCCTCTGTTTCCCACCCCACCCCCACCCCTTCCCTGCTCATGCGCGCTCTCTCTGTCTCTCAAAAATAAACATTAAAAAAAATTTTTGATAGCCATACAACCAATGTGAAGGGTATAAATTATACCAAGGAAAATCGAAGCTACTGTAATAAAAATGGTACATCATGTTTGAGATGGAGAGCTTTTAATATCTTTTTTTTTAAGAAAAATAAGATGCATTTTTAGAAGATGATTTAAGAAGTGACAAAGTTCCTTACAACGTACTTACCAAGTGTTAGCTGCTTTCAGACATAGACTCTGCTTAAAATTTTTAAAGCATCAAAACTAGAGAGGAGTAAAGTGAGAGAGAGGCCTGGAGTGGCCCTGGCTGGGTGCTGGCCTTTCTGTGAAAGAGAGATGCCCCCTTCCAGTGCTGTCCCTTGGATCAGTTGGTAGATAGCAGTTTGGCCTCACATTGAAAAGTATGATCATAAATGTATAAATTCCATCAAAGATCAAGAGAGCAGGAAAATCTGTTTTCAAACAAAGATAACAGCAGTACAGAACTGTATTTAGAAACGAAAACCTTAGTAGCCAATGATAAACCATAGTTTATCTGAAAGTACAATCTGACATACAGGGCATTTATCCTTTAATATTCTGTATGGAGTGTAGCTACCATGTTTTAATAAAACTGCTGTTGACAACTGTAGTTAATTTAGCAAATGTGTGTATCCATAGCTGTCACAGTCATTGTGAGTTACCTGTAATTATAGGTTGGTTGGTGTAGTTTATCTTATATTTTCTAGGACAGAAGGGAAAGAAAACCTAAGTATCTTAAAAGTTTTATGAGGAAATACAGTTGACCCTTGAGCAACCAGGGGGTTAGGTTGAAACCAGGTTTCAAGCCGTGCAGTTGAAAATCCACATATAACTTTGAACTTCCCCAAAACTTAACTACCAGTAGCCTACTATTGACTGGAAGCCTTACCAGTAATAGTCAATTAACATTTATTTTGTATATGTAGTATATATTCGTAGGGCAGATAAGCTAGAGAAGAGAAAATGTTATTAAAATTATAAGGAAGAGGGGCGCCTGGGTGGCGCAGTCGATTAAGCGTCCGACTTCAGCCAGGTCACGATCTTGCGGTCCATGAGTTCGAGCCCCGCGTCAGGCTCTGGGCTGATGGCTCAGAGCCTGGAGCCTATTTCCGATTCTGTGTCTCCCTCTCTCTCTGCCCATCCCCCGTTCATGCTCTGTCTCTCTCTGTCCCAAAAATAAATAAACGTTGAAAAAAAAATTTTTTTTTAATTTATAAGGAAGAGAAAATACATTTACACTTCTGTACTGCATCTGAAAAATTCTGTAAGTGGGCCCATGCACTTCAAACCTGTGTTGTTCAAGGGTCGATGGTAGTTGACTGTGGGCTACGATGATATCCATAACTTTTTTCTTCTCTGAACGTTTCCAAACTTCCTGGATTTTCCTATGAGGTTGACTTCTAGAAAAGTGGAATTTAAAACTCCCTGTAGGTGTGCTTTCATGGACCTGGTGTCCCAGCTGTTCCTTCTGATTTGGCAGGCCAGAAGCGAGCTCCTAGAAGAGGGGAGCAGCAGGGATGGAATGACAGCCGGGGGACGGAGGTGACACTTGACAGAGCAGAGCGGAGATCCTACAGGGAATATCGACCCTATGAGAGCGAGAGACAGGCAGACTTTACATCTGAGAAGTTCACGGATGAAAAGTACGTACTGCAGACCTTGGTCAGGAGGGTGGGGGGAACCAGGAGGGTTTTACTAGAACTGTTAACCTTTGCAACCTTGGCAGTCACTTTAGGTGACACAGGAAGGATCTTCCATTTATTTCTTGGGTGACCTTAAGTCTTGGTTCAGGAAATGATGTAAGGTGAAAAATGAGTTATTTATTGGTAACTACACAAAGCACTCTTGTAAAGAAAAAAACTACACAGGAGTCTGTTAAACTGGTTAAATTTTCTTTTGCAGTTGAAGCTAAGCATAATTATGGTTTTGATTTAACATTACTAATTTAGACTACTAACAAATTTAAACAAGTTCCTAGCCCCATGGTTAGGTCACTTGGCTATCATGATGACATTTTAAGAAAAACTGATACAGTGTATAAAACCAATTTATGGCTGCCATACCTTCTTCTAGAAAGTGCTCTGATCTGGAAGGTAGTCTTGGGCTGGTGCAGCCTGACACCGCTCCTGACCACCCGTGCCTGCCTGTACACACGTAGCGGTTCTTTGTGTCTTATGCTTGGCCCTAACAAGACAGATGCTTACTGCCTAAAGTTTGTGTTAAATTATTCAACCTTCATAGCACTGAGTTTAGATTAAACTGAAACAACTTGTGAATCACATTTAAAGGAAAATAGGTTAAAAAAAAAAAGGCTAAAGGAGACTAGAATAGTGTACGTTGACACTATTAGCCGTCAACAGTTTAATGTCAAGGGAGCCGTTATTCCCAAAGTATTCCAAGTTCTTGACTATTGATTCCATTTAGGATCCTGGCTACAAGTTTTAACCAAAGGACATGTAAAAACTATGTTCATTAAAACACCACCTCATTAAAACACCACCCCTTCCCCCCAAAGACCCCCAGAAGTCCAGCAGAGAGTAGCTCAGTCTGAGAAGGCTGAGCAGCTGGTGGGCATACTCCCACAGATGTATTCCCTAGAAATTACATATTGAGAACATCAGGCTAGTGTATCTGCCACCATATTGGAGCGTGAGGGTTAGAGAAAGGCTTAATTCTGCTATTTTTGGAGAGTACTTCAATTTTGCTGTGTAATGGCCATAGTCTGCTTGCTTACAGAAAGACTTCTGGATCAGAGCTGCTTATTTGGGGAAGCATATGTGTATTTTTTTTTTCTCACTTCAGGGATTTATTCTGTGGAAATAAGGAAATTATAGCTCAAAAGCACAAACTCATGTTTCCAGCTTTTTTTAGTAGCAAAACTATGAGTCTTTTAAAAGGATGAGTATATGCTAACACAAAATGATGCCTATTAAGTGAAGTCATACATGAGGATAGGGGTAGAGTGGGATATGGGATTATGGAGGGATTTTTCTTTTTTCTTTAAAAATAACTTCAGATTTATTGGGGTGCCTGGGTGGCTCAGTTCGACTTCGGCCCAGGTCATGATCTCATGATTCATGGGTTCAAGCCCCGCATCAGGCTCTGTGCTGACTGCTTGCTCAGAGCCTGGAAGCTGCTTCAGATTCTGTCTCATTCTCTCTCTGCCCTTCCCCTGCCCACGCTCGTCTCACTCTGTCCTTCAAAAATAAATAAATGTAAAAAAAAAAAAATGAAAACTTCAGATTTATAGAAAGTTGCAAGAATTATACACAGAATTCCCATATACCCTCATCCAGATTCCCCAACTGTTAACATTTGCTTTATCATACCCCCTCCCTCTCTCTGCTTCTCTCCTTCCCTTACACACACACACACACACACACACACACACACACACACACACACACACCTTTTTTCTTTGACATTTAAAGTGCAGATGGGGCACCTGGGTGGCTCAGTCAGTTGAGCATCTGACCTCAGCTCAGGTCATGATCTCACAGCTCGTGGGTTTGAGCCCCGAATCCGGCTCTGTGCTGACAGCTCGGAACATGGAGCCTGCTTCGGATTCTGTCTCCCTTTCTCTCTCTGCCCCTCCCCCACTCATGCTCTGTCTCTCTCTCTCTCTCAAAAATAAACACTAAAAAAAATTTAAAAAGAGTAAAGTGCAGAAATACCTCTTTATCCCTAAATACTTTAAATGTATTTCCTAAAAACATTGTATAATTATCAAACATATTAACCTTGATACATTACTATTATCTAATTCTCTATATCATGTAATCTACAGAGTACTCAAATTTCACCAGTTGTCCTATAATGTCCTTTTAGCAAAAGAAAAAAAATGCCTGGTTCAGGATCCAGTCCAGAGTGTGCACTGCATTTAGTCGTCTTTCATTTGGAACAGCTCTTTACTCTTCCTTTATCTTTGACTTTGACATGTCGGAAGAGGAAGGACCAGTTATTTTGTACAACAGCTCAGAACCGAGTTTGTCTGGAACAATGTCATGCACTTTGGCAGGAATACCACACAAGTGAGGTCTTGTGTCCTTCGCAGTGTATCATGTTAGGTATATGGAGGGAAATTTTACTTTCAAGGAAATGTGAAATTATTTTTGATAAATCATGTGCTATCAGAAAAGATATTTTCCTTAGTTTCTTAAAAAGTACTCTTCTATTAATAAAGATCCATAAGACAATTTGGATAGTTTAGAAAATGCATACAATTATAAAGAAAATTAAAGCCACTTATCTTACCATTTAAGGTAATTACTTTTAACATTTGGACTAATTTTTTCCTTTTTTTTAATACATAGATATACTTAAATATTAAGATGATAATACATATATACTGAGTGCTTTATATTCTTTCTTTTTCCATTTGACATGGTCAAAGTCATTTCCATGTCACTAACAATGTTTGGTAAACATTTTCTTTTAAATTTTTTTGAAAGAGAGCATTTGCAAGTGGGGGAGGGGCAGAGGGATCAGGAGGGAGAGAATCCTAAGCAGACTCTACGCTCAGTGCAGAACCTGTCATGGAGCTTGATCACTCAACCGTGAGATGATGCCCTGAGCCAAAATCAAGAGTCAGACGCTTAATTGACTGAGCCACCCAGCTGCCCTGTGAATTTTTGGTAAACATTTTTTTTTAATGTTTTTACTTATTTTTGAGACTGAGAGAGAGAGAGAGAGAGAGAGACAGAGCACAAGTGGGAGAGGGCCAGAGAGAGAGGGCTAGACAGAATCCGAAGCAGGCTCCAAGCTCTGAGCTGTCATCATGGAGCCCAATGCAGGGCTCAAACTCATGAACTGTAAGATCGTGACCTGAGCCGAAGTTGGACGCTTAACTGACTGAGCCACCCAGGCGCCCTGGTAAACATTTTTAATGGCTCTATTATGAGCTGTTGTGGATGCAGTACAGTGTAATAATTTCCTTAGTGTTGGACCTTCTCTAGATGGAAGTTCTAGAAATGGGAACCCCAGTTAGGGCCATAAAGCAGTGGTTCTCAGCTGGCTGTCATATATTAAAACCTGGGACCCAGTTTGTGCTTCAATGCAAGTTTGGATGGGTGCATGTAGTGTGAAAACAAATTGGAGTCAGGGGGATCTTTTGATATGTAGTGATCAATCACTGTCTTAGTAACCTGTCCATTTACTCTGTCACTAACAATCTGGAGCATTTCTCCTAGCTCTTTCTGCAGAGCTGAATATAATAAACTTTGATCTTGGCTTATTTGATAGTGAAAAATGGTGTCACCTTGCATTTCTGTGATACCTATACATATTTATTGGGCAGAATTATTGAATCTTGATAATCTTAACAGACTGTCTAATTCAGTCCTCTCAATTTATGGATGAGGAAACAAAAACCCGGAGTTTCAGTGATGGCTATTGTGGTCACAGCCAGCTCATGTGATTTTTATTCCACTAAAGCAGAACACATATTTTCACATCGAAGCGGTGTCATAAGTGGTGCTGGGAGTAACTGTCCGTGTGGCTCAGGTGCAGAGATCAACCAGGACACTTCCAGATCACTGTTTTAATGTATAAGGAATTTTTCTTTAGGCTCCAAATGATGAACCTAAGTGAATTCTTTGAACATAGGCTATTAGGAAATTAGCCTACCTCTGTCTAGATATATTTTGACTCTTTCTTTGGCTCTTCTTGAAGGTTAGTGCTGGTCATTCAAAGTCAGTTCCAGTTCTGAAAGAATCACTTACTCAGATGTTTAACTTTTTTTTCCTCCTCATATGGAAATAGTTGAGAAAAATTGGGGTAAAATATACGTAACATAATGTGCCATTTTAGGGGCACCTGGGTGGCTCAATCAGTTAAGTGTCTGACTTCAGCTCAGGTCACGATCTCATGGTTCATGGGTTCAAGCCCCACATTGGGTTCTGTGCTGACAGCTTAGAGCCTGGAGCCTGCTTTGGATTCTCTCTTTCTCTCTGCTCCTGCCCCACTCTCACCCTGTCTCTCTCTCAAAAATGAATAAACATTAAAAAAAATTTTTTAATGTATCATTTTAACCACTTATAAATGTGTGATAGTACGGTGGCATGAAGTACATTCACATTGTTGTGCAACCATCCCCATCATCCATCTTCAGAACATTTTTATCTTCCCCACCTGAAACTCTGTACCCATTAAGCACTAATTCCCCATTCTTCCCTCCACAAACATCATTCCCTTTATCTGTAAAACAGGTACTCATGCCTACTTAATTAGGATTGTTGTTGGAGAGTGGATTACAGGGATGTAAAGCATGATGCTTGGCTGAAATGTTATTTTCCATCCTTTTCCTTGTGAGTACATAACAAATAAAGATTCCTAAGTGGATACAGGATTTCTCAATGCTCCCTTGCCTGAATAAAAAGAGGATATGTTTTGGGGCCCCTGGGTGGCGCAGTCGGTTAAGCGTCCGACTTCAGCCAGGTCACGATCTCGCGGCCCGTGAGTTCAAGCCCCGCGTCGGGCTCTGGGCTGATGGCTCAGAGCCTGGAGCCTGTTTCCGATTCTGTGTCTCCCTCTCTCTCTGCCCCTCCCCCATTCATGCTCTGTCTCTCTCTGTCCCAAAAATAAATAAATGTTGAAAAAAAAAATTAAAAAAAAAAAAAAGAGGATATGTTTTATCGTTCTAATTTTTAGTATATGTGCTGCCAACACGAGCACAAAGAGGGTATATTTTATAAGCAAGAAGCAATTGAGAATATATATATTTAAAGTGTATTTGTGAGAGAGAGAGAGAGTGCACAAATGAGCAGGGGGGGGGGGGGGCGGTGGGCAGAGAGAGAGAATCCCAAGCAGGCTCCAGGCTGTCAGCACAGAGCCCAACACGGGGCTCGAGCTCATGAACTATGAGATCATGATCTGAGCTGAAATCAAGAGTCGGACGCTTCACTGACTGAGCCACCCAGGTGTCCTGAGAATATGGGGATAAGGATGTGGGTAACCTGTGGAGTAAAGAAAAAAAAATGTTTTAGGGGCACCTGGGTGACTCAGTCGGTTGAGTGTTGGAGTTTTGGTTATGGCTCAGATCATGATCCCTGGGTCATGGGTTTGAGCCCTGCATTGGGCTCTGTGCTAAGCGTGGAGCCTGCTTAAGATTCTCTCTCTCTCTCTCTCTCTCTCTCTCTCTCTCTCTCACTCACTCTCTCACTCTCTCACTCTCTCTCTTTCCCCTCCCCGTCCCTCTCCCCTGCTCATGCTCTCTCTCTAAAATAAACATTTTTTTTAAAAACCACTTAAAAAAAAAAAAAGAGGCTTAAGGGATTAAAATAAACCCCAGAACACACAGGGCTATTTTTAGGGTCGGTTTCAATCACTATTATATTTTAAATGCCTTTGTTGTTTTGTTGGTATCTGATCTAGATTTCATGTAAATTTAGACCCAGTTTTGACTGTTGACATTATTTTCCATGTATGTTTTGGTGTTTCATTTCCTCTCAATATTTAGGTAGACTTTTTTTCTCTTATGACCCTGTCCAACTTCCTTGTTAAGAATTTATTGTTACATTTTTGTTATTGTTTTAGAACTCTGCTCTAGGTATTTATTATAATGGGAATAGATTTTATAATAATCTCTGTTTTAGTCGGGAATGGGAGAGGTGGGAGGTAGAACACCCAACCTGGAGACTTTATTTAGGATGATGTTTCTTATAAGAGACTGGCATAAAGTTAATGATTGGTGCTTCTGTGTTTTTTTATCTTTTTGAGTAAGGATAATAGAGAGTTTTATATATTTTTACCCACCATCAGACAGTAGCTTTTTTTAAATAATTTTTTTATTATTATGTTTATTTATTTTGAGAAGAGAGAGAGAGAGACAGAGAGTGGGGGAGGGGCAAAAAGAGAGTGAGACACAGAATCCAAAGCAAGACTCTAGGCTCTGAGCTGTCAGCACAGAGCCCGACACGGGGCTCAAACCCATGAGTGTGAGATCATGACCTGAGTCGAAGTCAGGTGCTCAACCAACTGAGCCACCCAGGTACCCCAGACAGTAGCTTTTTTTTTTTTTTTCCAACGTTTATTTATTTTTGGGACAGAGAGAGACAGAGCATGAACGGGGGAGGGGCAGAGAGAGGGAGACACAGAATCGGAAACAGGCTCCAGGCTCCGAGCCATCAGCCCAGAGCCTGACGCGGGGCTCGAACTCACGGACCGCGAGATCGTTACCTGGCTGAAGTCGGATGCTTAACCGACTGCGCCACCCAGGCGCCCCAGACAGTAGCTTTTATTGTAACAATTTCAGCCATGACCATAGACTAGAACATACTCTAGTTTTGGTGTTTGAGTCACTAATGCCACTAGAGTTCAGTAAGTAATTTGTTACAATTTTAAATATTTTTAAAGTCTTGACAAATTAAAAATATATAATCTGTCTTATTAAACTAAGGTTGCAATGGTGAAAAGATGTGGTCCTTGCTGCAGTAGCTTTGAATCTAATGGAAGAAAGGCAAGTCCTCATAAAAAGTGATGGTGACCAGAGACATGGCTGAGAATGGGTGTGAGGAGGAGTGCGTGGGTGGTTAGGCTTTGGTCCCAGTGGATGTGGCAGAGGAAGAAGGGAGTATAGAAGACATCTGGTTCTTGGCTTAGGTAGTTTGATGCTGTGAGTTAGGGACCATAGCGGGAGCCAAGGGGTCAGTGTTGGTCATGTATCTGCAGTGCCAGGGTGTGGACAGAGGGCATGTCCAGGAAGCAACTGGCTTTGTGGCCTGGAATCAGAGACCCCAGTGAGAGATGCAGGGTCACATGAATGAGGGTCACGTAGCAATAGCATAGAGATGAGGACAGTGTGTGCCGGGATGGGAAGTCAGGAATGTGGGCACCTGTGAGGAAAAACAAGTATCCAGAAGAACGAGGGAGGCAGCTGTGTGGAGAGCATCAAGACTAGTTAAGTGAAAGAGGCAAGATACAGAACGTGTCCCTTGATGTGACTCTGGAGGTGCCTTCCTCTGAAAAATGGAATTGGGGGCCTAAGAAGCAAGGGGAGTGAGTATCTTGTGAATTTTGTACCATGTTTGAGTATGACCTATTACAAAAATAAGTGTTTAAGGACAAGGCAAGGAAAGAGAAGTCTGAGGAAAATTAGGCGTCAGTGGTGTCAAATGATGAATAGGGGTCAAATGACATAAAGACAAAAGTTGCTATTGGCTTTAACAACAAAAAGCTTCAGCTGTCCTTGGAGGTGTGTGTGGGGCAAGAGGAAGAGAATTGAGGTTGTTGCAGGTTAATACTTTTAGCCCCAAATGTCACTGACTGGTTGTGTGTTTGGGAGAGGGAGGTTTGGGAGGGGCATAATTTGAAGTTTCCTATTTCTCTTATACAAAACATTCCAAATTTAATTTAAATATTGAATATTAGAGCTGGAATAAACCTCCAGAGAAAGGGGTACCCCTCCACAGATTAGCAAGACCTGCCCAGGACCTGCTTCTCTGGTCTGGCTTCCTCACCTAACAGCTGTATGACCTTGGGCAAGTTACCTACCTCCTTTGTGCCTCAGTTTCATTGTTTGTGGATAATAGCTGTATATTATATATCTGTTTATGAGAATTATATATGATGAAGTGCTCAGAACAATGCCTCAGTAGTATTATTCAGTAAAAGTTAATTATTACTTTATTATTCAAGCTACCATTCTTTCCAATATATTATAGCCATGATGTCCTCCTAGAATTTTTTTCTCAAAAAAGCCTTAGCCCTTCAATCCAGTTCACTGCTTTTTATTATTATACCCATCTCTTCCTAGACCCATTGACAGGTTTGATCGAGACAGACCACTGAGAGGCCGTGGAGGCCCAAGGGGGGCCATGCGAAGCCGAGGCAGAGGCGGCCCCGGGAACAGAGCTTTTGAGGGTTTTGACCAGAGAGGGAAACGAGATTTTGAGAGGTACGGTGGGAATGAGAAAATGTAAGTTCCTCTGTAACTGCTTTTTTGCCTTATGATCTTGGTAATACACGGTATGAATCTGTTTGTTGTGTGTTAATATGAATTGACTTGATATTAGCATGTGCTTATTCCTGAGGGAGCTGATCCTGGGACGGCTTTTCTGATCAACTTTTATGATTTGGAAATTGACTGCAGGCCTGCTCTCAGCTGAAGGGAATACTCTTTCTTTCTCTAGAGCAATCAGAACTGAAGACAACATGGGTGGCTGTGGAATTCGAACTTGGGGATCAGGCAAAGATACCAGGTATGGTGCAAATGTGTGCCTTTTGTGAACCTGCAATTAAGTGGAAATATCCAGATCTTTATTTTCCTTTTGTGAAAATTAGGTCTTCTCTGCTATGCCTGCATTGTCTTTATACTTGTGTGCTGTTAGGTATAGATTGATTTTAGGCTTTTGTTTAGTGAGGTGACTTTTTAAAGTGGGTTTGCTATGTTGCAATTAGATTTGAAAATGACTTTTAAAGTGGTTTTAAAGTTCTTTTGTTTTAGCCAAACAAATTTGTGTATTTGCTGATGCCCCAGCGCATGATACTCTACATTTGCATAGGCCTCAGAATGCTTTTTAAATTTCTGGATATTCTATACTTTTATTTTTCTGTGACCTTCCCAAGTTCTTATATGCATTGCATCTTGATTTTATGAAATCATTTGCAGGTTGAAGCTCAATGACAAATTTCACCGAAGGTTCAAATCTGACATTTCTCTGAGGTTTCATGGTTTCTCAGATCTGTACCAGTTTTGCTGCTTAGAAGAAGTACTTGGTTCTGCTGTTTCAGTCATTTCATGGCTGTAGGGGCAGTGCCTTCCTGGTGTCTGCAAAGAATAAGCAAGAAGACTTGAGGGCAGTACAAGGCAAGAAATGGATCCCTCCCAGCGCACATTGTAGGAAAGACTTTCCACGATTTTGAAGCCTTGAGGGAATCCAGAATATAAGCTTTTTACATAAACTTACTTTTCTTTCCTTCTTTCTTTCTTTCTTTCTTTCTTTCTTTCTTTCTTTCTTACTTCTTTTTTTTAAACTTTATTTATTTTGAGAGAGAGAGCATGAGCAGGGAAGGGGCAGAGAGAGATGGGGAGAGAGAGAATCCAAGCAGGCTTCGCACTGTCAACACACAGCCCAACACAGGGCTTGAACTCACAAACCGTGAGATTATGACTTGAGCTGGAATCAAGAGCCAGATGCTTAACTGACTGAGCCACCCTGGCGCCCCCATAAACTCATTTTTCTGAAATTGTTGTCCTTAAAGACAAACATACAAAACAATACTAAATATAATATTACATGTGCTACCCTTGCACATCTGTGTTGTCCTTGAAAGGAAAAGAAACTTGTTGAATGTTTCTCAGTATGGGGTTTCATAGGCTGTTAATTATGAATCTTTTAATTTTGTTTTATTTTACTTTGATATATATTTTAAAAAGTAAATATCTCTGAGTCATCTGATTTACCACCTTATCTAATGCTGCCACTCCATTTCAGTTGGCATTGGAACTTAAAATAATTTTGGCGTCAAGTAATTATGTACCCTAAGGGGTCAGCATTGGCCTTTTAACATGAAGAAGTAACCAGGAGCTGGGTGTGCTGCAGGTGATCTGGCATTTATGTCCTTGTGCTAAAATGACACATGTCCGTGTCATTTTGGATTGGTTTGTGAATGACTAAGTCAAAGCTCTGAGGTGGTAATAATTTGTAATTTAAAGATTCTCATAGAATAAGACTTAAATTTCTTATTTAATAAGTGGAGATTTTGATTTTGATCATGAAAACAGTTCAGTACAGTGGAGTTATGGGCTGCTTTTGATTAATGACAAAAGAGCAGAGGTGAGCCTACCGTAGCAAGGATGTTAATGGCTGGTGAAGCCAAACACTGCACGGTGTGTTAAAAGCTGGAGGGTTTTGCTATAGTTAGTATTCCTGTTTGAAGGCATTGGCAGTGCTAACTAAATTTATGAATGTTTTCAAAATGGTGCAATGAGCCATTTCCAATGTTAATGCTTCTCTTCAGCAGTTTGACAGTGAGTGCCTGAAAGTAGAGTTTTCTCCATCTGTGGTAATTACAAACATATAATATCTGATATTATTTCTTTGTTACCAATTGAAACACACACACGAAAGCAGTTTTCAGTAATGGTGCCTTCCAACTTTTATTTCAAAGAGCAAGATGGTTTTATTAACATTCGATTAAAATCTCTCCGCTGTCATAGATTTGGGTAATTCAAGTCTCATTGAATTTGAACTAGATAACAAAGCCTTCAGGTGTTCAATTCACTTTGTGGAATGTGCTTGTGCAAACAGGCATTTTCTGCATTCATATAACTGAAGTCAAAACATATACATCTGCCCTGGGGCTGTATCTTCTTCTGTAAATCTAACATTGGTGATTTACTTTCAACAAAATAACAAAATCTGCTAACATAAATTATTGCTAATTTTGAAACCTCATTGCTCTGTAGTTTTGGTCATATGATTCTATAAGAGCCGTAAGCACATTAGTTTTATGTTTATTCATTAAATAATGTAGGTCAACACAGGGAGATGTGTGATTTCTCTTTTTTTTAATCAGCTGCTCAAGTTTAAGAATGCTGGTGTTTGTACATAGTCCCTTTTATGACTTTTAATTGTTGAAAGCTATAAACTATCAATAAACCTATGGTTTTTATTCCCTTGGTTTATTATGTTGCCAAGGGAGTAAAGAGAAAGTTGGAATAATTTGTGCTTCTGCTGCTGGATTTTGAGGCTCCTGGATGCCAGAAACTCCTGTGACCCTGCTGGAGTCAGGCTGATGAGCAGAAGCAGCCTTTGTGACAGGGCCTCCGCCAAGCACAGTGCCAGCCACGTCTTTCCACACATAGGGTGCATTTGATTTAGGACCTTTTTCAAAAATAAAGATTAATAATTATTTGGGGCGCCTGGCTGGCTCAGTCAGTAGAGCAGGCGACTGTTGATCTCAGGATTGTGAGTTCGACTCCCACATTGGGTGTAGAGATTATAGAAAAAATTAACTTAAAAAAATTATTCAAATTTTGTATAGAAAAACTCACTTTTAAGCTCATTACAATAGCTTTGCATTAAGAATAAAAAAATGTAGGGGTACCTGGGTGACTCAGTCAGTTAAGCATCCAACTTCGGCTCAGGTCATGATCTTATGGTCTGTAGGTTTGAGCCCCGCGTCGGACTCAGTGCTGACAGCCCAGAGCCTGGAGCCTGCTTCGGATTCTGTGGTGTGTGTGTGTGTCTCTCTCTCTCTCTCTTGCCCTACCCCTCTCGCACTCTGTCTCTCTCTCCCTCAAAAGTAAGTAAACATTTTTTAAAAATGCAGAAAGTCAATTCTGTTATTACAGGTCAATTTATCTTTGCTTTTTAAAAAATAGCTTATGTTGGGGTCCCTGGGTGGCTCAGTCAATTAAGTGTCCAGCTTCAACTCAGGTCATGATCTAACAGTTTATGGGTTCGAGCCCCGCATCAGGCTCTGTGCTGACAGCCTGGAGCCTGCTTTGGATTCTGTGTCTCCCTCTCTCTCTGCTCCTCCCCCATTGACATTCTATTTTTTTGAAACTATTTTTCCCCTTCCCTTTTCCCATGGTCCTCCTTTAAGTTTCTCAAGTTCCACATGTGAGTGAAAACATATGATATTTGTCTTTCTTTAACGTTGTTACAAATGGTGGGATTTCATTCTTTCTCATTGCCAAGTAGTATCCCATTGTATATACAAACCACATCTTTGTCCATTCATCAGGTGGTGGACATTTGGGCTCTTTCTGTAATGTGGCTATTGTTGAAGGTGCTGCTATAAAGATTGGGGTACATGTGCCCCTATGAATCAACACTCCTGTATACTTTGGATGAATTCCTAGTAGCACTATTATTGGGTTGTAGGGTAGTTTGATTTTTAATTTTTTGAGGAACCTCCACACTGTTTTCCAGGGCGGCTGTACCAGTTTGCATTCCCACCAACAGTGTAAGAGGGTTCCCGTTTCTTCACATCCTCACCAACATCTGTTGTTTCCTGAATTGTTAATTTTAGCCACTCTGACTGGTGTGAGGTGGTATCTCAATGTGGTTTTGATCTCAGTGTGGTTTTCATTTGTATTTCCCTGATTTGTATATCCCTGAGTGATATTGAACATCTTTTCATGTGTCTGTTGGCCATCTTCTTTGGAAAAAATGTCTATTCATGTCTTCTGCCCATTTCTTCACTGGATTATTTGTTTTTCGGGTGTGGAGTTTGGTTAGTTCTTTATAGATTTTATATACTAGCCCTTTATTTGACATGTCATTGGCCAATATCTTTTCCCATTCTGTCAGTTGCCTTTTAGTTTTGTTGATTGTTTCCTTTGCAGTGCAGAAGCTTTTTATCTTGATGAGGTCCCAATAGTTCATTTTTGCTTTTAATTCCCTTCCTTTGGAGACATGTCAAGCAAGAAATTGCTGCAACTGAGGTCAAAGAGGTTGTTGCCTATTTTCTCCTCTAGGGTTTTAATGGTTTCCTGTCTCACATTTAGGTCTTTCATCCATTTTGAGTTTATTTTTGTGTATGGTGTAAGTAAGTAGCCCAAGTTCATTCTTCTGCATGTTGCTGTCCAGTTCTCCCAGTACCATTTGCTAAAGAGACTGTCTTTTTTCCAGTGGGTACTCTTTTCTGTTTTGTCAAAGATTAGTTGGCCATACATTTGTAGGTCCAATTCAGGGTTCTCTATTCTATTCCATTGGTCTATGTGTCTGTTCTTGTGCCAGTACCATACTGTCTTGATGATTACAACTTTGTAGTAGAGGCTAAACTCCAGGATTGTGACGCCTTGGTTTGTTTTTTTTTTTCCAACATAACTTTGGCTATTCGAGGTCTTTTGTGGTTCCATACAAATTTTAGGATTGTTTGTTCTAACTTTGAGAAGAATGCTGGTGCAATTTTGATTGAGATTGCATTGAATGTGTAGATTGCTTTGGGAAGTTTATACCTCTTAATCCCCTTTACCTATTTTGCCCATTCTCCTCCACCCCCATGCTCCTCTGGGAACTGCCAATTTGTTCTTTGTATTTGAGTCTTTTTTTTCTTCATTTGTTTTGTTATTTAGATTCCACATGTGAGTGAAATCATAGGATATTTATCTTTCTCTGTCTGACTTATTTCACTTAACATAAATACCTTTGGGTCCATCCGTGTTGTTGCGAATGGCAAGACTTTATTTTTTATGGCTGAGTAATATTCCATTGTATGTATATAATACAATTTTATCCATTCATCTGTCAATGGGCAATTAGGTTTCTTCCATACTTTGGCTATTATAAATAATGCTTCATTATAAAAGGGGTGCATATATCTTTTAAAATTCGTCTTTTCATTTGGGGCAGGGGGAATAAATACCTGGAGGTGTCATTACTGGATCGTATGGTAATTCTGTTTTGTTTGAGGAACCTCCATGCTATTTTCCATAGTGGTTGTACCAATTTACATACCCAATGGCAGTACACAAGGATTCCCTTTTCTCCACATCATCACCAACACTTGTTACTTCTTGTCTTTTTGATATTAGCTATTCTGATTGGTGTAAAGGTATATATATATCATTGTGGTTTTGATTTTTGCATTTCCCTGATGAGGAGTGGTGTTGAGCATCTTTTCATATGTATGTTGACTATATGTCTAGTCAAGTCCTCTGCCTATATTTTAATCGGACTCTTAGTTTTTTTGGTGTTGAGTTCTATGAATTATTTATATATTTTGGATATTTACCCCTTTTTCAATATATCATTTTCAAAAATCTTCTCCCATTCAACAGGTTGCCTTTTCATTTTTTTAATGGTTTCTTCCACTGTGCAAAAGCTTTTTATTTGGTTTGATGTAGTCCCAGTAAGCCTATTTTTGCTTTTGTTTCCCTCGGCTGAGGAGACAGATACAGAAAAATATTGCTAAACAGATGTCTAAGAGTATACTGCCTATGATTGGGGGTTTCTTGTTGGGGTGGGGGTATTTTATGGTTTCAGTTTTTACATTTAGGTCTTTAATCCATTTTGAGTTTATTTTTGTGTATGGTGTAAGAAAGTGGTCCAGTTTCATTCTTTTGCATGTAGCTGTTTAGGTTTCCCCAACACCACTTATTGAAGAAGTTGTCTTTTCACCACTGTGTATTATTGTCTCCCTTGTCATAGATTAATTGACCGTATAAGCATGGGATTAGCTCTGTGCTGTCTTCTGTTACATTGATCTATGGTCTTTATTTTTATGCCAGTCCACTACTGTTTTGTTAATAGAGCTTTGTAGTATAGTTTTAAATCTGGGGTTGTAATATATTCAGCTTTATTGTTCTTTCTCAAGAGAGCTTTGGCTATTTAGGGTCTTTTGTGGTTCCATACAAATTTTAGGATTGCTTGTTTCTAGTTCTGTGAAAAATACCATTGGCATTTTGATGGGGATTGCATTGAATCTAAGATTACTTTGAGTAGTGTGGACATTTTAACAATATTAATTCTTCCAACCCATGAATATAGAATATCTTCTCATTTATTTGTGTTGTCTTCAATTTCTTTTACCAATGTCCTATAGTTTTCAGAGTAGAGGTCTTTTAACTCCTTGGTTCAGTTTATTCATAGGCATGCTATTCTCTTTAATGTAATTGTAAATGGGTTTGTTTTTGTAATGTCTCTGCTGGTTCGTTATTAATGTATAGAAATGCAACAGATTTCTGTAGATTAATTTTGTATCCTGGAATTTTACTGAAATCATTTATTAGTTCTAATAGTTTTCTGGTGAGTTATTTACTGTTTTCTATGTATAGTATCATGTCATCTGCAAATAGTGACAGTTTTACTTCTTACCTATTTAGATCCCTTTACTTTTTTTTTTTTTTTTTTTTTTTTTTTTGGTCTGATTGGTGTGGCTAGGACTTTCAGTACTATGTTGAATAAAAGTGATAGAATGGACATCCTTGTTTTGTTCCTGATCTTAGAGGAAACACTTTAAGCTTTTCACCATTGAGTATGATGTTAGCTGTGAGTTTTCATATATGGCCTTTATTATATTGAAGTGTGTTCCCTCTATACCCACTTTGTTGAGAGTTTTTATCATGAATGGATGTTGAATTTTGTCAAATGCTTTTTCAGCATCTATTGAGATGATCATATCATTTTCATCCTTCATTTTGTTAATATAGTATATCACATTGATTGATTTGCAGGTATTGAATCATCCTTGCATCCCTGGAATGAGTCCAATGTGATTATGGTGAATGATCCTTTTAATGTGTTGTTGAATGCTGTTTGCTAATAATATTTTGTTAAGGAGTTTTACATGAATGTTCATCAGGGATATTGGTCTGTAATTCTTTCTGTATTGGTTTTGTTTTGAGTTTGGTGTGAGGGTAATGCTGGCCTCATAGGATTAATTTGGAAATACTTCTTCCTCTTCTAATTTTTGGGATATGAGAAGAGTATGTATTAACTCTTCTTTAAATATGTAATAGAATTTACCTGTGAAACCATCTACTCCTGGAGTTTTTTTGATTACTAACTCAATTTTGATATTAGTAATTGGCCAGTTACAGATTTTTTTTTCCTGATTCAGTCTTAGAAGATTGTATGTTTCTAGGAATTTACCCATTTCTTCTAGTTGTCCAATTTTTTGGTGTATAATTTTTTGTAATAGTGTCTAATGATTCTTTGTATTTCTGTGATGTCAATTGTAAGTTCTCTTTCATTTGCGTTTTTATTTGTTTGAGTCCTCTTTTTTTTTTCCTTAATGAATCTGGCTAAAAGTTTATTTAATTTGTCTTTTCAGAGAATTAGCTCTTAGTTTCGTGGATCTTTTCATTATGCTTTTAGGCTCTATTTCATTTATTTCTTCTCTGATCTTATTTCTTTTCTTCTACTCATGTTGGGCTTTGTTCCTCTTTTTCTAGTTCCTTTAGCTGTAGGGTTAGATTGTTTGAGATTTTTCTTATTTTTTGAGGTAGGCCTGGATTACTATAAACTTCCCACAGTTGCTTTTGCTGTGTCCCAAAGATTTTGGACCGTGGTGTTTTCATTTCATTTGTGTCAAGGTGTTTTTGATATCCTCTTTGATTTCTTCATTGACCCATTGGTTTTTTAGTAGCATGTCGCTTAGCATCCACATGTTTGTGTTTTTTCCAGTTTTATTCTTGTAATTGACTTCTGGCTTTATAGTGTTGTGATCAGAAAAGATTCCTGATACGATTTCAGTCTTTTAAATTTATTAGGATGTGTTTTGTGGCCTACCATGTGATTTATCCTCGAGAATGTTCCATGCATACTTGAAAAGAATATGTATTCTGCTGTTTGGAGATGGTTTGTTTTATATCTGTTAAGTCCATCTGGTCTAATGTGTCTTTCAAAGCTACTGATTGATTTTCTGTCTGGATGATTTGTCCATTAATGTAAGTGGGATGTTAAAGTGTTGTACTATTATTATATCACTGTTGATTTCTCCCTTTATGTCTGTTTAATGTTGCTTTTTGTTCAGGTGCTCCTGTGGCAAGTGCAGAGATATTTACAATTGTTACATTCTCTTCTTGGATCGATCTTTTTATCATTATGTAATCCCCTTTGTCTCTTGTTATGGTTTTTGTTTAAAGTCTATTTTGTCTGATATAAATATTGCCACCCCAGCTTTTTTTTTTTTTTTTTTTTTTTTTGCTTCTATTTGCATGGTAAATGTTTTTTCCATCTCTTCACTTTGTCCGTGTGTGTCTTTAGGTGTGAGTGAGTCTCCTGTAGGCAGCATAGAGATGGGTCTTGCTTTATCCATTCAGTCACCCTGTGTCTTTTATTGGAGCATTTAATCCATTTACATTTAAAGTAATTATTGATAGGCATGTATTACTATCATTTTGTTAATCATTTTCTGGTTGTTTTTAATTTCTGTTCCTTTCTTCTTTTCTTTCTTCCCTTGTGATTTGATGACTTTCTTAATGTTATGTTTAGATTCCGTTCTCTTTATTTTTTGTGTCTGTTGTAGGCTTTTGGTTTGTGGGTACTGTGAGGTTCATATATTACATCCTGTGTATTTAGCAGTCTGTGTTAAATTGATGGTCACTGAAGTTTGAACACATTTTAAAAGCACAGGTTGAGAAATTTTATGGCCCCTTTTAATATTTGGAATTTCCTAGGACAGTAAGCATCTTAAATAATTGTTCTGGTCTTTTATAATCTGTTTTAACTTTAGGCCATTCATAGAAAGTTCTATTTCTAAAAGTACTTTTAACATTTTTTAAAATAATTTCAATGGATTAGCAATTTATAACATTTTGTCATTTTTATTTTGATGTGGGTTACCTATATGTGTATGTAATTTTTTTGAATGAGATTTACTTAAGAAAAAGGACATTGGAATGTTTTTTTTTTTTTCTATCTTGAATATATAAAAGCATTGATGTGAACATATTTGTGTGACTAGAGTAATTCTCACTGCTTTTCAGTGACGTGGAGCAGACTGCACCAATGGAAGAGACCACAGCGGTGGAAGAGTCCCCAGGCCCCCTGGAGGAGGAATCTCCAGCCAAGTGGGTGTTTTACTCATTTTTCCCATGAGTTGTTGTTGGCCTTGTTCTTAACGATTTCTAAGAGCGCTTCACTGAACAAGGAGCTCAGCCTTTTGTTATATCACAGAAGGTTGACCTTAATGTATCGATGAATAATCAAACTAATTAATAATTCAAATAATCTAATGAATGATTATTAATGATAATTAATGAGTTAAATTTAAGTATCCCATCCAGTGCCCACAACCTCTTTTCCATCGGCATCCTGTACTGCAATTATTCTCCCTCTTATCAGGACCCTCGTCTCTCGTTCCTTTATTCTCTCTGTGTCCATCCTCCCTCTTTTCTTCATGGAGCTTAGGTCCCTGGTCCACCTCTAGCGTCCTTGCCCAGTCCTTAACCTCCTTTGCCTCTGGATCTTTTGTTGTGCCTTGCTAGCAAAACCTGCCTCCTGGATGACCACTGGCTGGCTGCCCTCTCTACCTGCACTGGCCAGCTGAGCACTGACAACAGCAGAGCCGACAGGAACCCCTGTAAATTGTTGATCACCTGCATTCTGAAATGAGCCCTTAACACTGCCCATCAGTCCCCTTTTCTGGGGCTCATTCTTTCTCCCACCCTCTACAATGACCAATTCCATCCTTCTTGTATCCTCTAAGCCCTGACACTGTCCCCACTTTACTCTTCCCCCACCCTTCCCGTACCTGCACCTCCTCTTTTACTTTCTCGACATAACTTTGCCTCCTATGTCACACAGAAATTGAGAGCCACCAGCTGGGAAGTTTATCATCTTCCCGCTCTTAAAGGTACAAACCCACCTGTGCCTGCATACCTCCTAGCCTCCTTCCCTCATGGTAAGAAAGAGGCACCATCTCTCCTGCCACTTCTTCAGGCTTGAATCCTGTCTCCTGCTGACTGCGTGGAAATCTCACACCGTCAGTCAGCTCCTTCCTCATGAGTCTGCTTACCTTCCTCCCAACTCTGGTCTTCATCAACAGTTTAAACGTGCTCGGTGTCTCCTATTTTAAGTCTTCTACTCTTGCCCCACATTCTCATTTAGCTGCCTTTTTTCAGGGTTGTGTGTACTCTTCCTTCACTTCCTCCCTCTCACTTATGCCTCACTTCACTCCAGATCTGGCTCTGTCCCCATTGCCCTTTGGAAACAGTCACCACATGTCTCCACACCTAATAGATGTTTCCGTCTGCATCTTTGTTGACCTGTCAAAGCATTTGACTTTATTGATTTCTTCTTAAACTCTCTTTCCCTGATTTCTGTGATGTCTGCACTCTTCTGGTTTTTCACTGCCTCTCAGCTTCTCCTCTACAGACTCATCCTTATTTTTCTGGTCTTTTAAAATGTCAAGTTCTTTATGGCTCTGCCTTAGGCCCTCTTCTCTTTAGTGTCTTTTATAGGATCTCCCGTACCCTTGCAGCTCGGGTCATCATTCATGTATCAACTCCAGAATGTATACCTCTGGCTCTCACCTTCCACCTGGGCTCCAGGTGTGTGTTTCTAGCTGCTTGCTCTGGATATCTCCCCATGGATATTTCAGATCTCCTGCTCCGTGTGTCCAGGAGAAGTCTGTCTTCATTAGGTATTTCCATCTTGTGGAGCAGCCCATCACCATCCATCCAGCTGCACAAACCAGAAACCTAGGAGTCATCCTTGAGACTTCCTTCCTCTTGACCCCCTCCCTTCCCCAAATCCAGTCTGTCACCCTGCCCCGGTGATTGTACCTTCTCTTCTCTCTGCTCATCACCATCATCTCATCCAACCTGTCACCACAACTCCTTATGGGCTCCCTGCTTTCTCATCTGGGACCAGCCCATTTCTGCACCACAGTGGCTTTCACACTGACATTCTGATTGTCATGCACCCACCCCTCATGCGAGACCCCCCGTGGCTTGCTGTTCTCTTCCTATCCCTTGACCTGACCTGCAGGGTCCTGCGTGGTCTATACCCTGCAGAGCTCTCAAATGCAGCCACTTGTGTACCTTCTCTGGGTTCATCACGTTGCCCTTATGTCATGTTCTCAAGGACCTTTCCCCTACCCCCGTCCTATACATGCCAAAGCGCTTCAGCAAGTGCTGTTGCCTTTCCCCCCACCCCATACCTCTCCAAATTCCCTTCCCCCTTCACTGATTTAACTCTTCTCATCCTTCAGCTGCCAAGAAGCAAGGTGTCTAGTGGTTAAGAGCACAGACCCCAAGCCAGAGTGTGGATTCAAATCTCAGCTCTGTCACTCATTAGTTTGGGCAAGTTGTTTATTCTGTCTGTTCCAGTTTTCTTCACATGTAAAATAGGAATAATAATAGTACCTACATCATAAGGTTGTTATAAGTATTGTGTGTGTGTGTGTGTGTGTGTGTGTGTGTGTGTGTCCGTCAGTCACAGAGTGGGGCCTGGCATGTAGTTAATGCTATATAAATATCTGCTATTATTATTGCAAAAGTAAAATGCTGCAATGATTGATAATTATGAAAGCTGTTAATTTACTGTTCAAAACAACCAAGAAGTGTATTTAAGTAAAGAGAGAAATTAACAATATGAATATTTAGACAGTGATTTAACTAAGGAAGTAGATTAACAGTTTACATAAATGTTGAAAAAGTGAGTTAACTAGATCCCTTCAGGAAAAATGGTACCTTTTTTGAGCCAATAAACCATTTATACAAATTCAGGTTATGTAAGGCAGAATAATAAATTATAGCGTAACTCTGTGGAATTGATTGAGATACCCTTGCTTTCCTAATATTAAATAGACAAAATAGTTCTCTCGGTCAGTTATTCTGAAAGACAGAATTCTAAATGGTTTGATGGCAGTCTCGTGTCTGCACGAGAGCCCAGCCCACTTTCTCCCCTCCACTGCCTGCAGTGGGCAGTGAGCATCTAGTTAGGTCTGCAGGAGCTGCGCGGCCGAGCAGCCACACTAGCAGACCAGTGGCCGACCGCGCTGCGACATTCTTGTCTCCGCACTGCCCCGTCACACTTTAAAGTTATCACTAAAATTCCTAGTAATGCAGTTACAGGTTTGTGATAATTTCAGAATTAGGTTTGTATTTGAGAAGTACATTCGATGATAGTGATGCTGTCTGATCTCAGCTTTTTCTCACGTTGATCTAACGCTCAGACTTTGGACCCCGAGCCAAAATGTATATTCAATGCGCCGCTCAGTTTAGAACTTCCTGATAGATCAATTTAATATACCCTCACTTACATTCAAACATACACCCCGAAGAAGATATATTTTCCTCAGATTGGACACGTTTTGTTGACAATTATATGTGCCGTGCCCTTCCTTCCTTCCCTCCTTCCCCCTTTCATCATAGAAGTATTGCATGTTCCTTAATCACATGGTGTCCTCATGTCTGAAGATGCTTGTGACAACTTCTCGGGAGTATTTTGTTACAAGACTATAAGAATAAATCTAACATTTATAGAGCACTTGTTGTGTGCCAGGAACTCGAAATGCTTCCATGTCTTAACTCCTCAATCCTTTGCTGCCCTTTAGTGAAGGAGGAGATACTGTTACTATCCTCATATGGAGATACGGAGGTTAAAGGGCTTGCTAAGAAGTGGCAACCAGATGTTGTGGGACCGACATTCATGCTCTTTCCTGTAGTGAATGGTAGGAACGGTTGAAAGTGCCGCGAACGCTTTGAAGTTTGCTCCAAAGAACTGAACAGGGGAGAAGCTGCTGGTTCTGTGAGCAGAGGAGGGGCTGCTGGGGGTTGCTGAGGACTTTCCTATTCAGTAACATGGAATGACATTCCCTTTCTTCCTTAAAAATAAAAAAGCCATTATGAAAAGAGTGTTAAAGAAGCATCATTACAAAAATACCTGCAATGAAATATTTCTCATTGTAATTCATTTCCAAGTATTTTTGCTTAATGAAGATTGTCCTGTGTTGAATTTTCTTAAAGCTGGAAGACACCTCTTTAAAATTTATATGGCAAATTTCTGAGGAGCTCAAAGTTTAGCATGAAATTCACTTCAATTTCAGTACTTGGGAAGGAAGGAAGAGGTGTTACTTACATGTCAGGTTAAATCCACTTGCCCTGGTTAAGTATTTAGTTCATAAAATGTTATTTCTAGAACCCACTTTTTTTGGTTCCCTGCACCCTTTCATATATTGAGGTGAAAGATATTGCCTGAATGGATATTTGGACGTTTGGTGTTACGTATGTTTTCTGTGCCCACATCTTGACTCTCTTCTGTCTCCATGCATTTCTCTGTCCTCTTATTCCCTCAAGATGGTGGAGTCTGGGCTTTGGAGATGGAATGTATAGGTATGAAACATGGCTCTTTTGTTTGTGAGCTATATGACTCTGCCTCAGTTTCCTTACCTATAAAATGGAGCTATTAATTGGAGCTAACTTGTGGGATTAATTTTCACGACCAAATTAACGTAAAGTCCTTTGAATAGTGTTTGGCACCTAGGACTCATTCAGTAAATGTTACCATTATTGCCCCATTTATGTTTTAAATAAAGTAACAGTTGTTAAAACAGTTCTATTTCTCCTATAATTTCACCCATATAGAAACAAATGTATAACTATCAAATTTGCATATAGCATTATTCACATTACAAGTCATAGATTAGACCATCTTATATCTATAAGCAGCTTTGATGGAAAATCATCTCCCAAGATTTTTGGTAATAAACCAAGAACTGTGAAGGACTTTGAATTAGTCAAAATGGAGGGGGGGTGGGGGGGATGCTGTTAAATTTGGAGGATGTAAATAGCAATTACAATGCTTTTATAACTGTTAGAAATATAATTGCTTTCGTCCCTCCTGGAACTGAGGGATTAATTATACATCTCTTCCTGTTGAAAATCCAGTCTTTGGTAAAACTGCCAGTAAAAACTGCATTTAGTGCCAATTCAAATAGGATGGAAATGGGATCTGCCTCACAGAACTTTCATAGAATGTGTTTTTTGTAATAATCTGTAGTGAATAGAGAATAAGGTTAAGGAGTCTGTCCTTGGTGATTTTGTACTGCTCCCAACACAGCTTGTTGCAATGACAAATGGCAGAGGAGAATGTACAGGGGGCATCTGTATGTATACTTGTGAATGGAGTGCCCCAGAGTGAACAGGGTCAGGTGATCATTTTCAAGGAGGGAATCACTTGCAGCAAATGCTCTCTTCTGAGCTCTCCACTGTTTGCTTCACTTTGGGTGTGTCTATGTATCAACTTAAAGACTATATTTCTTTTTTTTTTTTTTATAATTTTTTAAAATTTTTTTTTAATGTTTTATTTATTTTTGAGAGAGAGAGAGAGAGGCAGAGTACAAGCAGGGGAGGGGTGGAGAGACAGAGGGAGACACAGAATCCCAAGAAGGCTCTAGGCTCTGAGCTGTCAACACAGAGCCTGACGTGGGGCTCAAATTCATGAACCACGAGATCATGACCTGAGCTGAAGTCGAATGCTCAACCGACTGAGCCACTCAGGCACCCCTAAAATGTTTATTTTTGAGAGAGAGAGAGAATGAACACAATTAGGGGAGGGGAAGAGAGAGAGGGAGACACAGAATCCAAAGCAGGCTCCAGGCTCTGAGGTGTTAGCATAGCCAGAAACAGGGCTCAAACCCACCAACCATGAGATCATGACCTGAGCCAAAGTCAGATGCTTAACCAACTGAGCCACCCAGGCACCCCAAGACTACATTTCTTATATGCCTTATCCTTTTTTGTTCTAGCCTTTTCATGTTTATATATGATGTTCTTTAAGATAAGCAAACAGAAATAAGTACTTCTTTTGTGGTCTTAACAAAAGATGTGTTCTTACTGAACTTTTTGGAATTTATTAACTTCTTTAGTTCATCCTAGTTATGAAAGAATCCTCAAATTTACAGCATCAGTTCTAGAAATCAGAACTAGATTATAGTCTATAATCAGAATAGCCTCCTAGAAATCAGCTCTGATTATTTCCTAATTCTGTCACAAGTAGCCTAAAGAACCTTTATGAATCCTTAATATTTATTTTCAGCTCTGTATTAGAAGATTATATCACTGAAAGATGTATATAAAATAATAGTATAATGAACCTCTAAGTTATTCAACTTAAAATTTTATCAAATCATGGCCATTCTTGTTTCATGTATGTCTCTACCCACTTCCTCTTCTGTCAGGATATCATATTCATTCATAAATGTTTCACAAAGTTATATCTAAAGGTCTGCTCTTTTTAACTGGAGTAGTGTTATCCCATCTAAAGTTTTTAACAATTCCTTAAATATCTGGGAAGTTTGTTGGTTTCCCTGATTATCTCAAAATGTCTTTTTAAAACAACTTACTTGTTTGAATTAATATTGAAATATACATCTCAATTGGCATATCTCATTTTTTTTAAACAGTACTGAGAGACAGTTCACATTCAACGAGTGACATATATTTAGTATGCACAGTTTTACAAGCTTTGACATCCATATATACTTGTAAAACCATTACCACAATCAAAATAATGAGCATATCCATCAACCCAAAAAGTTTCCTTTTATCCTTTTGTAATCCCTCCCTCCTGCCCCTTTCCCCCAGGCAGCCAGTGATCTACTTTTTGTCACTAAAGACTAGTTTGCAATTGCTACAGTTTTATATAAACGGAATCACACATCATATATTCTTTTTTTGTCTTGTGTTCTTTCACTGAGCGTACTTCTTTTGAGATGCATCCATGTTGCTGCATGTATCAATACTTTGTACCTTTTTATTGTCAAGCAGTATTCCACTGTACAGATAGACTGCAGTTTCTTCATCTGTCTACCTGATGGTCATTTGGGTTGTTTCCAGTTCTTGCTATTACAAATAAAATTGCTGTGGACATTTTTGTGTAGTCTTGGTGGAGTATACATTTTCATGTCTCCTGTGTAAATGCCTAGGGGTGGAATGGTTGGGCTATATGGCAGGTGTATATATAACTTTTTAAAGAAACTGCCAGGCTCTTTTCTGGAGTGGTTTTTCCAGCTTTTACAATGTTTAGCCAGTATGATAGGTTTATATCTCATTGTGGTTTTAATTTACATTTCCCTATTGACTAATGACATTAAGCACTTTTTCACAGGTTATTTGCCATCTGTATATCTTTATTAAAATAAAGAGTGTTGAAATTGCCCATTTCCTAACTATTTCTTATTACTGTGTTTTGAGAGTTCTTCATATATTCTAGATTCAAGCCCTTTATCAGATATATGATTTTCCAGTATTTTCTTCCAATTTGTAGCCTTGTTTTCTTTCTCTTGACAGTGTCTTTTGAAAAGCAGAAGTTTTTAATTTTGATTAAATCCACTTTATCAATTTTTTTTTCTTTTATTGATCTTGCTTTTGGTCTCAAATGTAAGAAATCTTTGCTCAGTTTAGTACCACAAAGGTTTTCTCCTATAAGTTTAATGATTTGGGCTTTTGTATTTAGGTCTGTGATCCATTTGAGTTGATTTTTGTATACAGTGTGAGGTGTGGATCAAAGTTCCCTTTTTTTTCATTTTGGTATATGTATATCCAGTTATTCCAGCGCATGAAATACCATTGTTAAAATGTGCAGGCCTATTTCTGTACTTTATATTTTGTTCCATTGGTCTGTTTATATTACACTAATATTACACTATCTTGATTATTCTTAAGTCACTTAATCTATATGTTCTCTCTTTCCCTTGTAATTTATTTGTCTAAGAAACTGGGTCATATGTCCACAAAATGTTTCCCAGAGTCAGAATTTTACTCAGTGCCTCCCTGCAGGCAATGGTATGCTGGTAAATACTCAACATCTGGCTCTCTAGAATGAAAAAGCCTGAATCTGTTGGCACTTGCTGGCTTTTGTGGTGTAAATATTTCCACCATGGCTGATTTAAAACTACCACTGTGTCATACTGAACGCAGAGTTGGGAAGAGGTAAACAATAGTACACTATTATGTAACATTTTCACTATGCACATACATTAGGTATAATAAACCCCAAGAGCATGGATAAAGGTACAATATAGTGGAATAATTAGGGAGTAGTGAATTGTGATTATTACCTTTAGTATAGCTAATTATAATTTATATAATTTAATTTTTAATAATAATCTAATAATAATTTAATAATAATAATTAAATAATAATTTGATTTAATAATAATAATAACTGGCCGTGAGCCAGTTCGAACTGGTGCAAGTTAATTCCAATGCGACACTTTTGTAGAGTAGTTGAACATGTTCTCTGTCCCCTGTTTGGGGCACCTGGGTGGCTCAGTTGGTTAAGCATCCAACTCTTGATTTTGGCTCAGGTCATGATCTCACAGTTTGTGGGATTGAGCCCCACATTGGGCTCTACACTGACATTACATAGCCTGCTTGGGTTTCTCTCTCCCCATCTCCCTCTGCCCCTCCCCTGCTCACACTTACTCACTTTCTCTCTCAAAATAAATTTAAAAATAAAGAAAAAACAACTTAAAGAGTTGGATGCTTAACGGACTAAGCCACCAGGCACCCCACTAGCTTGATATTTTAAAGTCCCTTTACAAATATGCCTGTTTTGAATGGTCTGTGATTAAGTTTCTCTCCTGATTTCACTAATAGTTTTCATAGCATTAACCTATAATGTAGGACAAGTTACATTAGCCCTTCTGTGAAGGTATTAGATTTGATTCCCTTCCCACTCACCACCTAATTATTTTTTCTTGTAAACTTTATTGAGCTATAATTCCCATACTGCAAAATTCAGCCATTTAAACTGTACAATTCAGTGGTTTGGGGTATGTTACATAACACATATAACACAAAAATCACCATTTTAAGCATTTTCAAGTGTGCGGTTTAGTGGCATTAATTACATTCACATTGTGTGCAACCATTACCACCATCCATGTCCAGAACATTTCATCATCACAAACAGAAACTCCATATCCATGAAATAGTAAATCCCAACTTCTCCCTCCCCTTAACCCCTGGTAACCTCTATTTTTATCTCTATGAATTTGCCTATTCTAGATACCTCATATAAATGGAATATAATATTTGTCCTTTTGTGTCTGGCTTATTTCTTTCTTTTTGTATATTATCTTTTCATTTCTTTCTTTTTTGTGTATTATCTCTTTTTTTGGTGTTAAATACATACAAAATAAAACTTACAATTTTAATCATTTTAAGTGTACAATTAAGTGACAGTGCATTTACAGTGTTATGTAACCATTGCCATTATCTAGTTCCAGAACATTTCCATCACCCCATTCCCATTAAGCAGTCATTCCCTGGCCTCCCTGCCCCCAGTCTCTGGCCACCACTAATCTGCTCTTTGTCTCCATGAATTTGCCTTTTCTGGGTATTTCATATAAATGGAATCGTACGTAAACTTTTTGTGCCTGGTTTATTTCACTTAGCATAATGTTTTCAAGGTTTATTCATATTGTAACATGTATCAATACTTCATTTCGTCTTATAGCCAAATAGTATTCCACAGTATTAAAGATAGCATATTTTATCTACTCATCAGTTGATGGCCAACCTGTTTCCACTCTTTGGCTATTGTGAATAATGCTGCTATACACAGCATTATTAGGGGCACCTGGGTAGCTCAGTCGGTTAGGCATCCAACTTTGGCTCAGATCATGATCTCATAGTTTATGAGTTCGAGAGCCACATTGGGCTCACTGCTGTCAGCACAGAGCCTGCTTCAGATCCTCTGTCCCCCTCTCTCTCTGCCCCTCCCCCATTGGTTCTCTTTCTCTCAAAATAAATAAACTTAAAAAATAAATGAACAGTGTTATTTATGGCAGTGCCATGGTGTTTTCACACAGACGTATGCTGTTGTTTCTCCTGGATGTGTAACTTAGAGTGGTATTGTCAAGTCAAATGGCAACTCTGTGTTTACATTTTTGAGAATTTGCCAGACTGTTTTTCCAGAGTGGCCACACCATTTCACATCCCACCTCCCCCCCACCCCGCCCAGCAATGTATGAAGTTCCAATTTCTCCACATCCTCGCCAGCACTTGTTAAATGTCTTTTTTATTCTAATCATCCTACTGAGTGTGGAGTGGGTCATTGTGGTTTTCATCTCCATTTCCCTGATGGTTAATGATATTGAACGTCTTATTGGCTATTTGTGTATCTTGTTTGGAAAAATGTCTATTCAGAGCATTGCCTGTTTTTCAGTTGGGTTATTTCTTTTCATTAAGTTGTAAGTTGTAATCCTTTTTGTATCCAAGGTAAGTCCCTTATCAGATATATGATTTGCAAATGTTTTCTCCCATTCTGTGGATTGGCTTTTCACTTTCTTGATGGTGTCTTTTGAAGCACAAAAGTTGTCAGAAGTTTGGGGGTGATGTCCAGTTTATCTGCTTTTTCTTTTAAGTTTTATTTATTTTGAGGGAGAGCGCGCACGCACAGTGGGGAGAGGCAGAGAGGAGAGGCAGAATCTTAAGCAGACTCCACAACATCCGTGCAGAGCCCCATGCAGGGCTCAAACTCATGAACTGTGAGATCATGACCTGAGCCAAGATTAAGAGTCAGATGCTTAACCGACTGTGCCACCCAAGCACCCCTTTTTCTTTGTTGCTTACACTTTTAGTGTCACATGTAAGAAACCACTGCCTAATCTAAGGTCATGAAAGTTTATGCCTGTGTCGTCTTCTAAGTGGTTTATATTTCTCTTATATTCATGGTGTGAGGTGGGGGTCCAACTTCCTTTTTTTGCACGTGGATACCCTGTTTTCCCAGCACCATTTGCTGAAAAGACCATTCTTTCTCCTTTGAATTGTCTTTGGCACCTGCTTGAAAAAAAATCAATTGATTTCAAATGTGAGGATTTTTTTCTGGGCTCTGAAATTTATTCTATTGATCTATTCTTGAAGTCTCATGAATTTAAAGAGGATATTTACAAAAGTATGTATTTGTAACCCATTGTTTTATAACTCTGTTCATGGTTGCCTATGGTTGTTTTGTTCCAATAGTTTCTCCCTTTTCTTCTGCAATTTTATCTCATTTTGTATGTAATGCCATCTGGGAAGGGAATGCCTGGTGGTCAAGTGTAATGCTAATGGGATGGTGCAGTTCCTATTTTTCAAAAACTGCTTGAAAACAAGTGGGGCAGCTGGCTGACTCAGTTGGTGGACTGTGTGACTCCTGATTTGGGGCTTGTGAGTTCAAGCCCCACATTGGGCATAGAGATTACTTAAAAAAATAAAAAAGAAAACAGACAGGAAGTATCTTCAGTTGGTAGTGACAGCATAAAATGATTAAAATATGGAAGCTTATAGTTCCGAGATTTTCTTACCTTATGTAAATATGAGATGCAGAACCATGAAAGTATGCTAATTAATAGTAATAACTTTTTCTTTGAGAAAGTAGACATTTTAGATCCATCAAAAACTTCTGATTTTTCATAGAGTTCCTGAGTTGGAGTTAGAAGAGGAAACTCAAGTTCAAGAGATGACCCTTGATGAGTGGAAAAATCTTCAAGAACAGACAAGACCAAAGCCTGAGTTTAACATCCGGAAACCTGAGTCCACTGTCCCTTCCAAAGCAGTGGTGATACACAAGTCCAAATATAGAGATGATGTAAGTATGACATTTTCTTGTCTAGAGGTAATCTTCATTCTTACCTTACTGGAAACCAGATGGACCCTTTCCACTTCTAGTGTGAAAATGAGACATTGGTAGTGGCATTCTAGTTTCTACCTAAGACTAATCAGATATGATGTGTGCCTAATTTTATCTGTACCTGTATTGTTCATAAAAAGAGTTGAAACTTGGCCTGTCGACACTTCATACAAAGCAGTTTCAGTGACAGTGCATTTTCCACTCAACCCACAGCTGTGCTTTGACTGTGCAAATACTGTATGTTAATTGCATCTCGTTTTTGTCTCAAGAGAGGTACAGTGTCTCATGAATAGTGCCATTTCAAAGGATAACTACTCTGCATTTCATGATTAGGTTAGATTTTCAGCTCACGTTCTTAATAAGAGCATTTTATTGGGAGGAGTTGATCATTTGCAACCTGTCAGAGTTCTGTGCTGTGTTACTGCAGCAGTTCTGTCCCCACCGTGTAACTGTGCCACCCGGGAGGAGCCCCTGGGACAGTGCGGCTGCCTGGCCACACCCTGCTGCCGCAGCCAGGATTGCTCACATTGTTCCTCCCTCCCGTGAGGGCCTTGCTCTTCATGCTTTGTGTTCAGCCCTTTTTTGGAGGCCTCGGCTTTGAAAAGGACTCCCAGCATATATTGATGCAGATGGTCAGTGAGTCATGTAATCGCGTTCTGTTTAAGTTACTGAACTTAAGGGTGCCTTGAATATTCTCGTTTTAAACTTTAGAATTCACATCATTCAGTCACAGCTGCTTATCTTAATACACATTTCTGTGTTGATGATGGTGGTGGACAGATATTCCCACTAGATATTATACACTGATTTTCCGTTTGAAACTGTGTAGCTTTGTGTGTGTTTCCATTGACACTTTGGTTAGTTGTGTTGTTTGAATGAATACTTTCATCAGAGGGTCATTTATAATACAGGATGCCTTACCACCTCCAGTCTCTTCCAGGCCTTACTAAGAAGTTTGGAGCCACTCCACTAGCTGTTATACACAGGCAGCATGGAGGGGAGAGCCTTCTCTTGGAAGTCTCTGTGAGGTATTTCTTCACGTCCATCAGCTAACTGGGTTGGCTCTTTTCCTATTCACTTTTGTTCTTTTTTGTTCTGGGCCGTTGTAAATAAAGCTTTTCCTAAAACAAATGTGCTGTCAGGATGTGAAATGTGCAGCTGACATGTTAGGTAAAAATAGCAGCTGTTTTTCCTGCATCCACACCAGATTCATCCTCCCTGGCTCCAGAGAGAGGTCTCCTGGAATATCTGAAGCAACTGGGTTAGCTGAGTCATCCAGCTTGGTCTCCACGAAGCACATGTCTTTGGTCTCTTGTTAATGTTACGGCATTGAAGATTTTAGCCAGAAATTGTTCTGAGAGCAACAAAAGCCAAATCTTAGGGTCACTGATTAACTTTGTTCTGGGCACCCTAAGAGACAAAGCAATAGAGTAAAATGCCTTGTGTTTGCAAAGTTCAGACCACCAGCAGCCTGTGAAATGAGCTGATCCCTTTCAAGAAAGCACACTCAGTATTGTCCCAGGCACCGCTGCCCTTCCTCTGGCACAGCCTCCCCCTACTCCTGCAGGGCCTCCCCCACTCCAGCACAGCCTCCCCCTGCTCCACGACCATCCCCACTCCTGCACAGCCGCCCTTGTTCTGGCACAGCCTCCCCCTACTCCTGTGCAGCCTCCCCCTACTCCGTCACGGCCTCCCCCACTCCAGCACACAGAGCCCGCTGTTTTCTGAAGCAGGTGGTAGGCTATTACTTCACCTCTTACTGGTTTTTTGTGTCTGTCTTTTTACCAGAGTGTCAATGCTCCTGAATTGTTCTTTCCTTCACCTTTTTAGTTTCAACAGTACATCCAGCTAAGGCCTCTGCTTTATTTTAATGCAGCTTTGAAGGGAACATAAATGTTAAACACAGAACCTGTAATGAACAGATGGCCTAAAGGGGTTGGTAAGTTCAGGGAGACTTGATTCCATTTTCTGGACAAGTTGTAGTAGGAATGTTTAGCATTATAGAGTTTGGAGATTCTCATCCCAGATCATTGGCATATTTTGTATAGATTTATGTTTTACTCAAGTGAGGGTTTTTTTTTTTTATCCATTATTAGGAATTGAAGCCAAATCAAATTTGGAACAAAGTTTATTTAATATAGTTTTCTTTTAACAAGAAACAGAACTTATTTGACCTCATATATAATAAAATGTAATTTCTCAAAGTATTTTGGCCAAAAATAGTTCTTAAAAAGCAGCTTGAATTCTTTCTGCAGCAATCATCAGATAACCATACTCTGTTGTTTTACTATTTTCCTAGATTTTGAGTCAGAATTGTTTATTGTAAATCATGCAGTTTTTAACATATGGTATTTGTACAGCCAGCACCCACAATGAAAGGAGTTTTTCCATCAAGTTCTATTCTAAGGAGGTGATATTTCCTTATTTATCAAAGTAGCATTTGTGAACAAATAAAAGGCAGAAATTAAATTTTTTTAATCTCAGCAAAATACATTTAGATATAAAAGATATATGTTGATTGCTGGTAGGCATGTCAAATCTTAAATCTTAACCTGCCAAACTGCTAAAAACTCGGGTGTCACTTGAGTTAATAGTAATTTGAGAGATGTTTGGATTAAGACGGTGAGTATGAGAACATGTGGCTGGGAAATGTGCAGAACCCCTGTGCTGGAACCAGAGCAGCGGGGTCACCACCTTTGCCTTGCCCTGCAGCCCAGTGCCGACAGCACATCAGGGAGGGCCACTGTCCGCTGTGATGCCATATTGGCTCCCTGGCGGCATAGCGCTTCGACGCTGAGCGAGTGAGTGTCCATGGAGACGGGTGTGCGTGTGTGTGTGTGTGTGTGTGTGTGTGTGTGTGTGTGTGTGATATGCTGTAACTGTGTTTCAGATGGTAAAGGATGACTATGAAGATGATGCCCACGTTTTCCGGAAAGCAGCCAATGACATCACATCCCAGCTGGAGATTAATTTCGGTAACCTCCCTCGTCCTGGGCGTGGAGCCAGAGGTGGCACACGGGGAGGCCGGGGAAGGATCAGAAGGGTGGAGAACTACGGACCCAGAGCAGAAGTGGTGGTGAGTGTGTGTACTCTGTGACCTGGACGGTTTTCTAAAGGAGGTGAGAGGATGAGGGGGCCCCAGGCTGTGCCACTGGGAGGCCTGTCAGGGTCTGCTGTCCATTCCTGTATCTAGTGTGGGTCTGGCATCCAGGTGTTCAGAACAGTGAGGTCAGCAGCATGGACACAGTTGGATACAGACCATTCAGTGGCCGTGGCCTCCATGGTCACCGGGCACATCCACTGCTGTAAATGCACTCTCAGAACCAGAGAAAACTCACTCATCTGCATCAGACAAGTCCCCAGGCTTGGGATCCTATCAGATCACCTGACAGTCCAATCATATGCCCTGTGCCCTTATGGTACTTTCAGGGTAGACAGAACCCTTCCCTTCAGGGCCTCCTTGTGACCTCCCCAAGCTCACCTTGTCACCTCAAACCATTCTTCCCGGCTCCTCAGCCAACACTGCTCTACCTCTAGTTCTTCACACAAGCATGTTCCTGACCCCACGGAGCATTTGCACCTGGTGGTCCTTCTGCCCATTTGCCTGCTCACCTAGAATAGATCTTCTGACCTTGCTTCCTCAGAGAAGTCTTCTTTGGTCACATTTCCTTCCAGACCAGGTCAGAGTCCTTGAGCAAAGAATTTTTTCTTTGAAGCATTGTCTTCATTTGTAACTGTATTCTCACTGGTGTGATTGTTGATCAGTGTCTGTTGTCTGTACAGTGGATGGACACAAACCATGTCTGCTTTTGCTCATTATTGGTTTCCCCAGTGCCCAGCACAATTTAAGTGTATAGTAGGCACTTTGTAAATGTTTTATAGACAAATATATGCATACTGTTCTCTTCTAGCTCAGACCTGCCCTCAGGCCCCCACCTCTTCACCGTCAGGTTACACTGTTTGAGGGTCCATATTCCCTTTGCTCATTCACTGAGGCTTATCTCTGGAAGAACCTTTTCTTCTAGAAAACCTTACCTAATGGTGATGTGCACTCCACCTCCAAATAGCAGTGGGTGCCCCTCCTGTGGGCCATTCATAGGCCATCTGTTGCTGAAGTTACCAGGCTGTGCCTTCCTCGGGGCATCTCCCCTGACCCCAGGGAACCCCAGGTCAGGCAGGAACTGCTTCTAATCAACCTTGTATCTCCATATAGTAAATATTCTAAATCATGTTTATTGGATGGTGGAGGTGCCAGATACAAAAAGGGTCACTCAGTAAGGGTTTGTGGGAGGAAGGGAGGGAGGCAGGAACTGGTGGCCATTTTGCAGAGGGGACAAGAGCGAGTCTGAGAAGGGACCCTTCCGCACCCCCCCCCCCCCCCGTGTCTCTTCCCACTGGGAGCCTGCCACACCCACTGTCAGCACCTGCCTGGTTGAGAGCAGGCATGTGTCTCTCAGAGGGCTCTGCCCAAGTGGCAATGGGTAAAGTGAATGTTGGTTTAAAAACTTTTCTTTTCTTCTTTAGACACAAGACGTTGCTCCCAACCCGGATGACCCTGAGGACTTTCCTGCTCTGGCCTGAGAGAGCCCTATTTCCCTAGCAAGCTACAACAGCATTGGCATACCTATGAAGAGACTTTTCTTGGTGTGGGGAAGAGAGTCAGACTCTAAGAACAATAGATGTTGCTTTTTCCCGTTTAGTGTGAATTCATTGCACTTTTTTGGCCTGGGGGCTGTGGGGTAGGGATTTCTCTAGACACAAGGCAGCAGTTCCAGTTGTGGGGCGGGGGGGGGGGGGGGTGGTTAGTCTGGCACTTTCCCAAGAAGGTGGAGAATGGTGATTATTTTTTTATTTAAATAATTCCAAATGAAGTTCAGAAATAATGTTTAAAATGTGTACATAGAGATTGTATTGAATCCTCCACAAAAACCTGGAGAGTAAAGATGTAAAATAGAATCTACAGAGACTACTTCATAACGTGTATAGATTGGGAAGGCTGTGTGCTTTAGCATTAGAGCAAATACATGTAACACCGACCATTAATTGAAAGCAGTCACAGCCTAGTTTCCAGAGACTGACGAAGTAAAATACACCTGTACTTACTGTTTACTTGTAAGTGTTACAGTCTCCTGGAAGTTTTTGAGTTTTGGTTTTCATTTAACCGATAATTTTAAATAGCTGGTGGGCAGCCATTGGCTACCACTCTGTGACAGAGAATTAGGAAAAGTATTGTTTTTGGGTTTTTTTTAATGGTGATTTAAACTACCTCGTGGTTTCTGTGTGTATGTACACACGCATACACGCACGCTTAGTATAAATGTGCATATTTAGTGTTTGGGTGGTTTTCAGGATGAGTATTAAGCATATGATTTTTAAAATCGTTATTTAACCCATTGATCAAGAGAAAGGGGGTCCAGGCAAAATAGTGTTACACCTTACCATCATATCCTTTTCTCCCCTAGAAACTAATATCTGAAATCAGTGCCCATGTACAGATGCCCTCTGTCCTTGCCTGGCAAGACTTGTAAATAGTATTTATTGAACACCGTGTGCAGTTTTTCTCACCCAGCCCATACACCAGTTCGAGTTCCTGTTTCTTGCCTTTGGTGAACGTTTGGGGTTGGGGGCTACCTCAGAGTTTCAGTAACTCACCGAGTCCTGCCATGCCCAGCAGAGTGAGTCCTGCCAGAGCCTGAATTTGGCCGAGCACCCGGGGCAGGGACTGGGGTGGAGGCAGCTGTAAGCTGCGGGCAGCTGGGGGTGATGCTGTCTCCAATTGACTGCAGAAACTGAAAATAACCTTTGCCTGTTGTCACAGTTAATATGCTTCTGTTGGAATCTGAACTTGGTCCCAGGATCTGTGCTTTCCCCCCGCTTTGCTATACTGTTTAAGATGGCTCTGAACTTGAACCCAAGTGTAAATAAAGGTTGGTATTCCCTCCTAACTGTGTACAGAAAGCTGAATCCTTTTGGTCACTCCCAGGTCAAGAGAAAAGAATGTGGAAAAAAGCCCAGTAGAAGGAATCGGCTGACCTCCCTGCCATATGACAGTTAAGGACATTTGCTGTGGGTGACTGTCCACCCTTGGTCTCTTATTACTAAATTAATATCTGAATACTAAGATATATTAACTGTTTTATTTCCTCTCCCTGGGAAGGACACAGTGAGTGGGAGTGACCTGATGTAAGTCAAGTCTCAGGAGAGTGAATGTCACATTCAGCCATAATGATCAACTGGTACAGCATGAGGGTGTGTCTTTCCTCAGCAGGCTTGATGCTGTGACATTAAGTTACTCTGCCCACCTTGGCTCTGAAGATCGGCAAAACAGAGATCCCTTTCAAGAAAATTCCCTGATGTTGTAAATAGTGGCTGAAAAGCCTATAGCACTGGAATTAATACTGTATTTGCAAATACCGCATCCTTCTTAGATGTACTGAAGATTCCTGTGCCATGGAACAGTCTTGGGTCCTGTGGTTGGAAACCATTCTGGGGGATGGGGTACAGTTTCTGAGCCTGTAGAAGGTTTTGTTTGCTCACCAGGACTATGTCTTGCCAATTGGTGGGGTAGATAGATAATTGGGTTTGGTCCTATGGTTGTCCACAGTGCCCCAGAGAAGACCAAGCAGAAGCAAAGAGCAGGGGAAATCCCTAACATGCCATAGGGAAAATCAAAGCAGGCAGGAGGCTTATGTTCGGATTTATACACAAGGCAAGACCTTCCTGATCCAAGTTCCTCTTTTGAGGTGGGCGTAGTCCTGTTTCTAACAAGTAACAGTGAACAAATTGATCCCACAAAAGAAAACTAGTGTGTCAGTCCCCAAGACTCTTGGAAAGCAGACGTCAAACATGTTTGAATGCCAAGGTCAATGTGCCGGCCCCACTCTGGGGGGACAGCAGCTGAAGATGGCGGGCGGGGGAGGGAGTAGTCCCAGGGCCTGGAGGTTGGGGGAGCCTCACAGAGAGGTGTCGCCCCTGAAGGAAGCAGGGGTTGGCACTAGTCTTGACTGGATGAAAACCTAAGCTGCTTATCTGACAAGGTCTGGGAAAGGCAGACTCCCTACAGAGGCTACCCCCAGGGAAGTGCCTCAGGAAAGTTAAAATCATGCATTGGATGTTTTTAACATCTGGCCAGGCTACTTGAGAAGCTGTACATCTTTAGCCTAATGTTGCTGATAAGCATTTGATGTCTTCATTCCCATGCAAGGCAAGGCCCTCAGAGCCCAAGAGGCCGCAAGGGGGACCCGCACTTCTAGTGCTGGTCACTAGTTCAGGGCTTTTCCTCTCGGTTGGCTAGGTCCTCCGGGCCACCCCAGTGCAGGCACTATTTTCTTTTGAGACAGTACCATGTGGTGCTGGTTAAGTCCTATGGAGCTACTGGACCTGGGTCTCAAGCTGGGAAAGGTCAGCTATTCTTCTGAGCTATTCAGGAGCCACGCTGGTGACAGCAGGTGGGGCTTTCCTCCCCTCCACATGGCATCATGCAGCCAGATGAGCATAGTTTCACTGTGAGAGAAGACCTGCCCATTTCCTTTCACTGCTGCTGTGTCTCAGCCTCCACAAGGGTCACGGTTCGTGCAGCCACTCGGGATCTGCCCTTCTCTCCAGATCCTCCGACACTGGCCTGAGGTCAGTGCCCTCGACATGCCCCACGCGTCTGAGGCTTTGCCTAGCTTTGTCCCAAAGGGGTCTGTATTTATGTGGTGAAGAAAATGAGGAAGGGAAAAAGGTATTTTAAAAACATCTTTATTGTAGGGGCACCCAACTGGCTCAGTCGGTAAAGCATGCGAATCTTGATCTCGGGGTTGTGAATTCGATGACCATGTTCAGTGTAGGATTACTTAAAAATAAAGTCTTAGAAAAAATATATATCGTAAAACAATATGGATACAAATGCAAATTTCCTTGTAACACCACCTAAGAAACTGATTTTCCCAGAAGTCTGTCCAGTGCCCATGCCAACCACAGCCTCCCCTTCCCCTGAAAGGAACCACTGTCCTTAGTCCCAAGGGTCATCCCTAACATTAAGGCTTTGCCCTTCATTTAGATGTCTTCTACATCTGCAGGCTCGCCCTCCCACCCTTGGTGCAGAAACTAGCGGCGTGAGGAGACGAGCAGTGGTGGAGTGGCTGCTGTGTGCAGTCTTGCAACTGTCTCATGCTTTCCAGTCAGGGAATGGGAAGGACAGTCTTCTTGCTCCTCTTAGTCCCTAGCTAGCACCTGATGAGGAGATAAGGCAGAAACAAGATCCAGCCCTCTAGCCCAGTGTTCCTTCCACACTCCCAAAATTACCACTTCAATTACTAGTCCCCAGGGTAAAGCTGCTAGGAGAGGGGCAAAGGCCAGAGGACAGGTTCCTCTGCAGGGGATGAACGAAGCCACAAGTACCTGCTGTGTGCTCAGGGGCAAGTAACATGGTGACCACACACAGCAGTGGCATAAGTCCCTCTTGAACAGTCTCCTGAAAACATGATGGGATTAGAAGTGTTCTTAGAGGGGCACCTAGGTGGCTCAGTCGGTTAAGCCTTGGACTTCGGCTTAAGTCATGATCTCACAGTTTGTGGGTTCGAGCCCCGCGTCGGACTCTGTGCTGACGGCTCTGAGCCTGAAGCCTGCTTCGGATTCTCTTTCTCTCTCTGCCCCTCCCCCGCTCACTCTCTCAAAATAAACATAAAAAATGTTCTTAGCTTTATTAGATCTCCTGCACAGGTGGAGATGGCATGACTTGAGAGGCCACGAGATTAGGTTCAAGGTCACCAGTGAGGCACTGGCGGAAATGAACAGAAGTTTGGCTCTCCCGGGGGCTTCATGGAGCCTACAGGGTCCAGCGGCTGCTTATGCCTCTCCTAGGCCCAAGCTGCTCCCTGCCCATCTCCCAAATGCTCTGGAAAGCCTTTTCCTCAGCCACAACGCTGCTTGTGACTCAAGGTGATGGAATTTCCCCAACCAAACCACAATGCCTTCTAAGCATTGTTACTTTGCAGAAATGTGGCCTGATTTCAGAGCACAGAGTCATCTGTAAGTGGGAATGCCTGTCAGGTGAGAATGGAGTGGCGCACATCAGTCTCCAGGGCTCAATGAGGTTAGAGAGAACTTTCCTTGAGAACAGCCACCCCACCAGGGGCACTGAGAACACCTCCACCTCATGGGTGCACTGCTCAACCCAGGGGAGCTCACCCACATGGATACACCCGCACGGCCATGTTGGTGGCCCTGGCTTGCATTCCACCTGTCTAGATACTGGGAGCATCCGAGCAACAGGAAGGAAAACTACTCAAGTATCAAAGTAAGTCCTACATTCTCAGCCATGCAAAATGACCCCACCTGCGTGTTTGGCGGTGAGGGAAAGTGAGGGGAGAGCAAGCACGGTGGCTGGAAGAGTTTTCAGTAAGAGGGAAAAAGCAAGGTGGGTAGAAAGGAAGCAAGAGAAATGTGGAGGCTGCATAGCCTAACACGAGAAGTGGGGATCCCTACCCTGACTGCATCCCACAGGTTCCTACCTGTGACCAGAGCAGAAAGACAGCCCTCAGGGATTTTAACCAAGGATCTGTAGATGCCCAGAGCAGGGCCTTGGAATGACTGGTGAAAGGGCTCTGAAGCGGGACACCTGAGGGGGCGCCCTTCGCACTGCATCTGTATGAGCAGCGCCCCTGGAGTTGAATGCTGCACAGCCGGGAAGGCCACAGGGGGCATGCCCATGAACTCTTCAAGGGTTTTGCATTAACTTTTCTGGGGACACAGACCAGCTTTCACCAAGTCAGTCACAGGGGCCCCTAATGTAAGAGAGCAAGGAACGCTACTTACTGGGAATCTGCCACCAGAGAGGAGCCATCCCAGTCACTCTTCCTGGCCACCTACTGGTAGGCCCAGCTCTAGCCTCAGGCTGAACCCTCAATACCCAGTGGATAGAAGACACACTTGCCACACTTGCTGAGGCTGAGGCACACGCTTGAGGAAACAGGCTTAAATTTCACCTGGAGAGACTTTCTGTTGGTGAGCATTGTGCTGTCCAGGAGAGATCTTCTTGGGAGGCCTAGTCTTTGCGTATCCCAAGCCAGATTAAAAGCCGGTCTAGAAAGGTTACAGCTCGAGACGGCCAACTATCACTACAAAAGGGAGAAGACAGAACGAGTTGTATTTATGACACCAGAACCTGTCTTAGGGAGTCACTGGGTGTGACAAGGACTAGTTTAATATGGCAGCTAGAGAAAAGACTCCACGGTGCACACTGTAAACTCCTTAGTTAACTGCAAGGCAAATCTGGGGTTGGCCACAGCAGAATCACCCTGAACATGAGTGGTCCAGGGTGCTGGAATCAGGCCCCTGCTCTGTCCACTCCTGTTTATGAACCTGTCAGCCACTGGCCTGCCTACAGAGCTCCCATGTGTCATCTAGCTCTGTCACAACAGACCCCTCACTCTCAAGGATGGAGACCTCTCCGTGGCTGCCACATGGCAGGAGATATGCTAGGCTCAGGCAGGAAGGCAGTTCGCTCACTGTCTCAGAGCCCCCGGCCCCAGTCTCACAAATACTCATGAACCCCATTCCTGAGGGCCAAGCCCCCTCTGCTGCCCCCTTCATGAATGAAACCTTTCCTCCAGCCCCTTCTTTTGCCCTCTGGGGTTTGCGCCAGAGCAAAACAGGGCAGGGGGACAATATTCACTTCAGCAAGGTCCTAAGAGCAACTGTTTCTGTTTCCATGACATTGCCCAATGAAGCTGTATTTGAAGCTGATCAGCAGTTCCCAACGGGGGGGGGCAGCACTGCCTCCTGAAGGGGGCTGACAATGTGCGGGGGTGTCTGGATTATCCAATGGCTGAGAATATGACTGGTATTTAGTGGGTGGGGATGCCAGACTGGCTACATTGTCTGGAGAGTCCCACGCAAGGAAGAACTGTCCCGCCTGAAAAGTCATCTTGTTTTACATGAAGAAACACACCCATGGTGAGAAACACACCCATTGTCTTTCTCCAAGTAAAACAATGCACAAACCATACCACCTCCTCTACTCTTTCTTTTCCCACCCAAAGCCTCTCCCTGTTTAGAAACGTGACATTTGGTAGTATAAGAATTCGAGGGACCAAGGCCAGTCCCTGGGGGTGGCCAGCCCCCGTGGCCTCTGGTCATGCTGGGTGAGAAGCCTCCTTACCTGGAAATTTCAGTGTGGATGGAGCACCTGTCATCCAGAAACATGTCAAAGCCATGCAGACTTGCTAGCAAAGAGACGAGACACAGAGGCAAGGCCAGGCAGTGTGGGAGGATCTCTGTTCCTATACGGGCTGGGCCAGCACCCCCAGTGAAGAAGCCAGAATGTCTGGAGATGCACTTGGATGGGTTTTGCCCAGAGTCTCCGTTTGTTCTCCCAGAGAAAAACAGACTGTGATAGGTACATACTATGCCAACTACTTAGAAGACAAAAGGCCCCAAATCTAAATAATGGGGCAGCTAAGAGTTAGGACCAGATACGGCAGCGGGTAATGGTGACCCATGACCTAATAGCACTAAGGCCAGTGTCCTACTATTAATTAGCCATCTCAGCCATGCCCCGACAGCTGATGCTAAGGGGACTGTCCACTGTCACAGACCTTTTCAGAGCATTAAGGCAGTATTTTTTTTTATTAAACACAACATATGTATGACTCTTCGTATGTGTCAAGCACTTGTTCTAATGAACAAATATTAACCAAGTTAATAATTAATCCTCATCTGTCACCCTGGCTAACAAGCAGCAAAGGTTTGCACGCAGCCTAGGTCCAGAATCCATGCTCTGAACAATTATAATAAGCTGCTTTTTGACACAGCATATATCAACAAAAGCTTTAAATTTTTGCACATCCTTGACCCAGGAGACATGCCTTTTGTAAGAATTTCTCCTGAGGAGATAACCAGCACCAACCAGGAAGAATCCACACAGGAGAACGTTTATGCAATCTGTACTAGTGAAAGGCGAGAAACTACCCATGGGGGCAAGCATGAGGAGAGACCATGCCAAAGTCTTGGCACCGTAGAGAAGGTGAGTATTATGTTCATGGAGAATTCTTGCCACCATCCTGCCTTCCCAAGCACAACAAGTGTGCTCAGACACATGGGAGGAAATGGGAGCAGTAGATGGATGGGACGCCTCCGCTGGCCTAGGGCCCAGGCTAAGGCACACTTACCTCCCTTGATCTTTTAATTCCAAGGCTACGCATTTATCAGTCCGATTTTACAGATGAACAAAGGGGCAGGAGGCAGGAAAAGGATGCCTGAGACCACAGCATGAGCGGCAGAGCTCATTTCAGAGCACACACTGGCTGCTCTTTCCACACTGACTTGCTAACTCCATATACTCCGGGGCCTCATGAAGGGGGCCTTTCTACTTAACTCTACCCCCACCCTAGGTCATTTACCTAATTATGTACAGAAAATTACCTTAAATGTAGGAAAAAATTAATTTATTGAAAGCTATGTACCAGCATGTTTTAAATGCTTTGCATGGATTACCTCATTTAATTATCCCACTAACTGTTAAGATAGGAATCCCTTTCCTTCCCATTTTACTTAAGAAACAGAAGCAGAGGGGTTTAGCAAATTGTGTGTGTGGTAGGTGGCACCAAATGGCATTGTCGACAACAGAGAGGGAGCATCTACAGGGCCAGGGTCTCCATGGCTCATCACCCACATTGCGCAGCCCTGCAAGACGGAACTTGGCGTTTCATTCCGAGTCTTCCAAGTGTTAGGCCCTTGCCACGCCTGCCCCCTTCACAGCACTTACATACTTTGGGCAGCTTCGCAGATGCCAATCAACTGAACTTCACTGCTCGGCAGGAGGGTGCACGACCTGGAGGGGCAGGTAGCCGCTGCAGCTTTCAACAACAGGGGACGGAGCTTGCGAATCACACTCTGGGGGTAGCAGTGCCTGCTAGAAGTCTGGATGGGGCGTGGGTGTGGGGGTCCCTGTGGTTTGTACTTTGAAAACCTGTATCCGAGCACGAGTGAGCTGAGTTCCTTTGGGAATGGGCCAGCATTCCTAACAGAGCAAGCTCCTACATCCCAGACACATCCTCTGAGTGGTGGTGTGGGCATTAGGTCTTCAGGATCCAGGTCAGCACGAGACAGTCAGAGGGGAGGCAGGCAGATGGCACCATGATGGCATCCAGAGTTGGACATCAGAATGTAGGTGCCTGAACAATGGTCCTGCCCCTCGCTTAGCTCTTTACTCCTGACCTTGGCAGGTAATGTAAGGGCCTGATTTATGTGTCTTATCCTCAGTAATTTCCACAAAGTCAAACCTTGGCATAATTTGAGCTGGTGTTGGGTGTGTACAGAATGACTTCATAACAGGAGTCCTCACGCACCATCTTATCTTGGGGAAGGTGTTATGGACTGAACTGTATACCCCCACCCCCAAATTTTTAAGCTGAAGCCCTAATGCCTAATACCTCAGAATGTGACTATATTTGGAGACAGGGCCTTTTAAGAAGTAATTAAAATGAGACCATGAGGATGGACCCTACTCCAATCTGACTGGCGTCATAAGGAAAAGACACCAGGGATTATAGTGCACAGAGAAAAGCCCAAGGCCAGCGGCATCAGAAGAAATAAACTCTGCCAACACTTTGATCTTGGGTCTCCAGCCTCAGCACTGGGAGGAAATAAATTTCTGTTGTTTCAGCCCCCAGGGTAGTAAACTAATACAGTGGTTATATCCACTTTATATTCTGACCATTGCCTACTATGATTCAGAATGGTAAGTGAATACAGTAAACTGGAAGGCTGTTTGGTTAACACTTTTAATTATATGATTATAATTATACAATTTTCACTATTCAGTATTTCGTATAAAACCAGTTACAATACACAAGATTTTCAAACTCGACAATACGTATCAAACTACATAGATATGCAAAGTTTACACGCCATTATGAAGCTTTATCTTAAAAATACCTTCAGGAAAATAAACATTCATTCAACCAGTTCTCTTGGCTTTATAAAATATGATTAGAAATATACATTTTAATAAAAAATCAAGACAATGACCAAATACTGATTAATCAGTTACATTTTAAAACTTTTTAATAATCTGTACATGAGTGCAGGTTAGATAAAAGTCTGCAAATTATTAATATAAAACTGCAGTACTATAATCAGATGAACATACCTGCTGACAGTTATTCTACTGGGCAGTTAAGGAGGTAATTTCTTACACAGTATAGATAAATTGTCCAGTCTTTTAAATATATCTGTAGTATTTCCACTTAGGAACATGAGGAATACTCAGATTTAGGAGAAATGGAAGAGCAGCAGCTAGCCTTACCAGGACAGTTTTAGCGGGAGATAGCTATTAAAGAATCAAAATATGCTTTTAAAGTTGTTTTTCATGAGCACTGCTTTCCAAGATGCAATTACTTTAAAAAATGTATGAAGAGGAACAGTTAAGCTACTTTTAGAACAAACATCAAAAGAGCGCATTGCTCATTTGTCATGAATGGTGGTGATTCAAGCAAAGGGAAGCTTCCAGAAGCTCTTGGCACAACACCACCCAGAAGGCCTGACGGTCCGCAGGGCACACAGAACTGGCCATTGGGCTCCAAGGGCAAACATATTCGCCTCACAAGCACTCTTGGGAACTCCTCTAAAAATTGTCTGGGCCCAAGAAAAGAGGTAGGAATGAATGACCCCTGTGAGAGGGCAGGAGGGCAGAGAAGAAAGCAGGTGGGTGACAGGCAAACAGGGCCAGGCTGAGAGCAGAAAGATGCTGGAGACTAGCAGAGCAGCATGCCGCCCAGACGCGGCTATGTGGACAAGGCAGGCTACGTGTTTCAGTGAGGCACTGCTCAGGATTAACCCCTCTTCACAGACAGCTCAGAGAGATTTCTAGTTTTTCTTTAGCATTACAAAAGAGAAGTCTGTCTATACTTCTAGGTACCCAGTTTTGCAGACACCCTTCCTTTGGACTGTCTTGGACTTTGGACACGAGTCCCCAAAAAGCTTCAAGGACACCTAAAAACATGCATTTCTAATGCTAATTTCAAAGAAACAGTCTTGGTGTACTTTCAAAGCTATTTAAGGCTCTTAAGTTTAAAGGAATCTCTCCATCTGACGTGCCCTATTTCATATTCCATAGCAACAGGGTCTTTCTATGACAAGGACTTGAAGTTAGAATCTCAGGAGATTCTGGGTGTGTTGAAGTTTCCATTGGGGGAAAAAAAAGTCCACTCTTATTCATAGCAGAAAGAACTTTCCATCAGACCCAGAGACTTCCTGGATTCTAGAAATGCCCTCCAGTACATTTAATAATAGTGTGCTATGAAATCCACCGGAAGCACTACCCCAAGTCCTTGCTGTGTTCCAAGGACTGCTCCTTTATCAAATCACAGTTTCCTGGGACTCACTTTAGTGAGCCTGTTAAATAACAAGATTTTTTAGAAAGAGCCACAGTGATAGCAATTCTAGCTGGAAACTTGAGCAGCTGACACAAAAAGGCAATTTGTAAAATAAAAAGTACTGTGGTTAACACTGAAGCCCAGATTTTTACACTCTTGGCCAAGACATCAAATGGCTTATTCACTGGGAGGGAGACGGCACATTTAACTTGTTCTGATGTAATAAACAGCCAAACCAGGAAAAGTTCTGATGGAAGTTTGATTTTCATAACTACCTGGATTATTTATGCAGGAAATGGCCTTCAAAGATGTCAAGGGAAGAAGAATTGCCCTGAGAATTCAATGTTTTATGCAAGGGCATAGTCTGAATATTATTGTCTCCTAGCACGAGACAACTAATGGAATGTTTCTCCTCCCACCCAGAGCTTAGTGAAGAGAGGTCTTCCCATCAGGTAAGTGGGTCTTTGTGTCTATTCACTTCCAGGGATAGAAAACCACTTTTTTTTCTGAGATCTAGTCCCCAGCGTTTAAAAGTTGGCATGACACACCCCCATACCACCTGATAGGGAAGAGCCGCCTGTTTGACCAAGATGATGGCACCATCTCCCCTCGAAGCCAGTCAATCTTATAATTTACTCCAAGAGAGTAAATATCGAAATGGAGCCACGGCCTTCCAGTAACTTTTTGCATTAACAGAGTAAAATCTGTTTATTTCAATCGCTTCTTACTCCTCATAGTTTTGTTAAAAAGGTAGCTTTTTAACAAAAGGAATTGCTTACTCGCCTGATTCATTCATCTTGTAAGGTGAAGGCATTTGCCTTCTGTTGCCTTTCCATATTGTATCTCCTGCTCTCCATTCTAGGATAGGCAAAAATTGGTTAACAATAACTAAAACCATTCACTTCTTATTGTGGAGGTAACCAAGGTGACTGCAAAATATTCTTTTATTTTGGGCCCCCGTTTTTTGTTTTAGCAGCAAATAAATAGTTTTTGTGATTGCTTTATATCACAGACTCTGCTGTGTTTCTGGAGGGTGGAGGGGCGAAGGCACACTGAAAAGAGTTAGTTGTATTCCCCAACCAAAGGCAACAGTGAGTCTCTTATTTACAAACAACTGAAATCCAGATGCTAGTAACTGTCACTGAAATCAAAGGGTGTGTGAATGGCCTTAGGCTGATCACATAAAAAAAGAAACCCACAATGTTACAGAGAAAAACCTGAATAAAGCAGTACTTTTTTTTTTTAGCCATCGTTATTTGGGATGGCTGTTTCCAAGGGAAAACACCAACAGTGTTTTTTTTTTAATCATGCGTGGAAGGAAACAGGATTTTAATTTGTATGACTGGGCAACCAAATCGTGGGCAGCCTTGGCATGCTCCAGTCCCTCAATGACATAAAGAGGAATGACTTACAACAATCTTCCGACTCTGAAGGCAGCGTCCCCTCCTGAGTCTTCTAAAGCTACCACTCATGTTCTCTTGCAAATTCGGCTGCCAAAGTACCACTTTGTATCACAACATCCAACAGTCCTCAAACACGGTTTTCACAGATTCTTGTTAATAAAGCACTCTTTGGTGGAAGACAAGCAGCTTGGGTACTTAACAGAGTTACCATTACCACAATATTACAAGTATTAAAGTGAAGATGTTTAAACCAAATAGTATCAAATTACAGAAAGTACCATTTCAGTAATGCCTGTTTTCTCTTTATAAATTTTGACACAGGGTGAACAGAAAATAAATACATAAAAAACCTCCATCAGATCCTCGCTTCTTCTGAAGGCCAGCAGCTAAAATGATTGCCATCACAGGGACACACGTGCACCACACAGAAGAGTCAGCTCTCCTGACAACAGAGGGCTTTGATATTTACACCTGAGACTAAATTTACAATAGCTTTTTTTGTCGTTAAACTTGAGATGTTTCTACAAAAGGAGAGCTGGGCCTCCTTCAAGTCACTGCTTGTGCCCAAACTCATGTAGTTATTTTAAACTCCAGTGGACATTGTCTTCATTGAATAAACTTCTTAGGTGGAAAGCGGCTAAGGCTTTTGCAATTTTGTTTTGTTTCCAAATAAATTGTGCTAAGTTCTGCTGTAGGTTTCTGTTCCTAGAGTCTTCCTTCAGTTCTGGTCACAGGTTTTTACTTAACGCAAGACTGTTTTAGTCCTTGAAATGGAGGGACTACAGGGGGAGAAAAAAAAGGATTTTACCATGAAGGTTTCCAAGTGTCCCATATGTAGTTACCAAAGACAAGGAAGGCAACATAATAAAAGTAGTGACATGCTAAGAAGTATACACTTTGTATAATTCTTTAATGACAAGTATTTTGGAAAAGACAGTACAATATCAACCATAAAGTAAAGACAAATGGGAGAGAAAGGCAGAGCAGAAAAAGGTTCAGTTCTGCAAAAAATAAAAAAACAATAAAAACAAAGAAAAAAAGAAGGGCGGGCAGAAGCAGCAGAGCAATGAGAGTACCATAATGCCATTAAGGGCATTTGTTGCAAAGCATTCCTTTTCCTTCTTTCCCTCTGAGGAACCAGGCTGTGGGAAAAGCGGAAAGAACGAAAAGATAAAGAAGTGTTACTTGATTATTTCCAAAGCCAGAATTCGGTCACAGAAAAAGCTCTGGCACCTCAAGCAGTTTCCAGTTCAGCAGCACGGAGGGCACCTGCTCCCAGCCAGCCTCAGACCACGCTGCAGGTGGGGCACATCTTGATGGATTCTCCTCTTACTTCCCTTCTCTCCTACCCCGGTTTATTATGTAAACTTTCAACTAACTAGCAGCTTTTAGAGAAGAACTTGAGCAAAAGGAAAGAGTCAGAGAAGCCAATTCCAATCTGGAGGTGCCCCTCACTGGATGATGAGGCCACTTTATCAAAGTAGCTCATCTGAATTGATGACTTAGTTTTTGGAGACCCCAACAGAGTACTGAGTATAAAGGTCCAGGTTAACTGGTACAGCCAAGTGGGAAAATGTCTGGAATTTCAAAGGGAAATTAGTATTTTAGATGAGCAGAGGTAACGAGCATTCTTTTTTAAAAAGATATTTCAGGATATTTAGAGACAACATCCTGGGGCTTCTAGATGAATGGATTTTCAGAGATAATGGCAATAACTGAAAATTAAAGCCCAGAGGTGGTGGAATGGGTACTCAGCTCTGAGACTGTAAACGGACAAGAAGCAGTGACAGGTGGGATAATGACCAAAGTCACAATTGAGAAAACTTGAAAAGCCAAGAAGTCCTAAATGTAGCTATTTCCAACTGAAGGGCTCGTGAAGACATGTTTTTCAGAGGCCTGAGCATTTATCTCCCCCCATGTGAATAATCAGGTGCAAAATACCCCAAAAGTCATAAATATTAGGTTGGTTTGACAGATGGAGCAGAAGGTGATGGTTCCAAATGATGCAATTTAGAATTAAACAAAATAAATAATTTGTCCATGATGAGTTTCTCAGAAAATGGATGAAGTTATAATTTTAAAAAAGAAAGAAAAGATTCCTCCAAAGAAATACCATAAGCTTACAGAAACATGTACTGGATGGTAAGTTGTGTGAAGACACAAACCGAATTGAATGTTATCAAATGAGATGGCTGGAGGTCCTCAATCAGATGCAGAGTGATGAAATTTTCAGGACTCTAAGAGAGCTCATCAGAGACTAGAAAACAGTCCAATTCTTTACTGGATTTAATAATTCTTAAAAGAGAAACATGAGAATGCATTTACAGATCTAACAGGAAGTGGGAGAGGGAGAAGATTTACTTCTTCAGACTTGAGAAAAGGGATGAGGAAGGTGCCACAGAGATGCCTCTCAGCCCCAAGGGTCAGTGTACTCCATCCACCACCAGATACTCCAGTGCTCTGGGCCTGAACCGCACAACTCTGTCAGAGCAGAGCTTGACACCCGCTGGGTAGGTTTATGTGTGGCTCACGTTCAAGGGATATAGGAGGGAATGATCATCTACCAAGAAAGAAACCTGGTGGCATTTCTTCCCAGCAACAAAGATTTATGACAACACATATTTTTTCAGCCTCCAAATAATTGCTCTTTCAATGTGTTTGTGGAAAAGGCCTCCCAAGTTGTAGAGCCTCTCAGTAAACTGTCAAAAATCAGAAAGCCAAATCAGTGGAAAGTGAGTTTAGGTGAGGTCTCATCCTGGAAGCCTCTAAGAAGAAAATAGAACATGGGAATGAAAGGTCAGGTTCCTACGGCAGAACAGATGATGTGAGAACACCAACCTGCAAAGAGAAGGCCTCACAGGTGGGGGTAACAGTAGACTGGCAATCCTTGTGCCTCCTAGGTATTTATTTTATACTGAGAAGTATACTGTATCATTTCCTTGTATTGCTGTCTAAAGCAAAGTTTTCTATTCAATACTTTATAATTATTCCACAATCTTGTATTATTTTGTCCTCCGATTATGCACAAATGTGTTAATTCCTTCATTACTCTCCAACCAAAAATGACTACTATTCAGTAGGATAAAAGCTTCAGGCTAACTGCTTGGCTCCCTCAGCTTCCACTACTTCCTAGAAGGAGGAAGTGGGACCTGTATGTAATGTATTTGCCTTTCTTTTGTGAGCTGTAGGTGGGTCACAGTTAAGGTAATGTGAACACAGGTCAAAGCTCCATAAGAGGCCAAGAAGACCCTGCATGAAGGGGGCGTGTGTAAACACACTTGAAACCCAGCTTTCTCTCATTAGTTTATTTCTTCTCCCCTCCCAATCTCTGAAAGTCCCATTTTGAGAATTTAAAAGACGACTTTTGGTTTTCAGCACTATGCCACATGCCTGGAAACTGCTTTGGGCCATTTCAAAATTCAGTTAAGTGTATTCAGTCTGAACTCTACTTTCAACCCCTCAAAGCATCTGGCCCAGGGACCTCAGGCAGATGCTCACTGCAATCAGGAACCACCTCTGCTGAGAAGCACACGTTTAGATCACTAGACAAGACCTAGATGGAAAAAGTGCCTCGTGGCCACGCCCCTCATAGGAACGTGGTGTGACTGGGCACGCGTAGTCCCGGCTCCTGGACTCTATTCCTCTGTAGCCTGAAGAGCACAATCCGGAAAAGCAGAAAGCAGAATTAAATGTGCAAGACACACTCAAAACTGTAATAGAAGCCTGAGTAAGTATACCAAAAAAGAATATGTTCATTCAAAACATGTCTAACTATCCCCCACAGCAGGATTTTAATCTGAATTTTTAATAGAGTAATTCACCTGAAAGTGTCGAAGTTAAAATGCTCCCATTTCTCCCTACTTACTGTAAAAAAGTTGGGAGGAAAATCAAATGATAAAATAATAAAAATCCCTGGGGAGCCTAAGTGGCTCAGTCGGTTAAGTGTCTGAATTTGGCTCAGGTCATGATCTCACAGTTCATGAGTTCGAGCCCCGCACGTTGGACTCTGTGCTGACAGCTCAGAGCCTGAAGCCTGCCTCAGGTTCTGTGTCTCCCTCTGTCTGCCCCTCCCCTGCTTGCACTCTGTCTCTCGCATTTTTTCAAAACTAAACATTAAAAAAATTTTTTTTAAATAATAAAAATCCCTAACTACCCTACCAACCAGAAGAATTGTTAATATTTCAGCATTTATCTTATTTCCATACATGCATAGAAACATATGCATATATACTTAAATATATGTATAATTTATAAGCTTATATACTACATATAAATACATATGTATGAACATATACATATATTTGTAGAGGTATACATTTCTATAAAGTATATTGTACATTTATAAAATTAGAGTAATACTTCCTAATTTTTATATGTGTGGCTCTTTTCACTTACTGCTTCATGAGCATTTATCCAAGCCATTAAATTTTCTGTAAAAGCATGATTCTTGATTCATTTGGGATAATTCAACAATCTTTAGCCCATTTCCTCTTCCTCATGGTTATAAATAATGTTCTGATATTATAATGTACCTAAGACCTTTTGTCAGTATTTCTCTATTATTCTTCTCAAGTGGAATTAAGAGAGTAAAAAGAACTATGAATATTTGATACCTTTCTATGAAAAACTCAAAATCCCCAAGTCATGAGTTGGTGCTCTCAAATACTTGTACTAAGGCACTATCACATTCTGATGTAAGTAAAAGTCTGTAGTGAAACTGTAGAAAGAATTAGCAAAGAGAGGAAAATGGCAAAATTGAACAAATCCTTAAACACAAACACATACACACACCACAGAGTTCTCTGGTTTGTAGTGAATCCCTCAGGAAACAGGCTGCTGGTCCCTGCACCCCGGAGACTAATTCGGCTGTCCCACAGCCTCAAAGACAAGAAGGCAAGAAGTTAAAAAGAAACAAGGAAAATAGGGAAGGATGTTTTAAAGTCTGGTTTAGACTATCTTCAGGCCGATTGTGGTCTATTATAAGACAGGCGCTGAGCCATGAGCACAGGACCACACATGTTAACACCAGGCAATGATACATAAACACAAAAAGGGTACCTGCCTTCTTCTAGTCATAAGATGACAGTTAAGTAGGTTATCTGCTCTTCCCTCAAAAGGGAACTGCTTCTGGAATATGTTAGAAATGAAATGTCTGCCTTTAGTTCATGATAAACATCCAAACGCAACAGTGAGTAATGGATTTGGTCATGGAACATGTGTATTTTCTTGTCACAGCCTGTAATAATGAAGGAAGGGAAGGTGCTGGGCTCCTGGTGAAAGCATGAGCCCCCATGGGTGTGGTGTGGACTGTGGCTAAGAGACCAGGCCCTAGGTAAAAAAGGATCCCAAACTCACTGGAGTTCTCATATTCCACCATCACACTTATTTGCAGCTAATTCTCCAACAATTATGCTGTATCTGCTATACAGAAAAATTTCCTTTGAGTCCTGACAGAGAGAGCTTTGGAAATTCAAGAACTTTTAAGTACAACACTCTCAACTTCCCCATATTCTGACCCTGAGACACATCTCCAGTGTTCAGAACCACCTCTGAAAAACAAAACAAACCCTACATTAAAAATGGCCCAGATTTTCTTAGATGATGAACAAGTCAAACACATTTGATTAATTGTCCATCTTAGGGACTGTGCTTTCTCCTCTCTTCCTTTTTTCATTTCTATATCCAGAAGATTAAACTGGAAAACCAATGCTTGGAACTTTTCAGAAGAGTAGGATTCTTTTCTCACCTTTTAAAACTGCTTTTTCTTGAAGCAGATCTGGTGGTTCTTTTAGTAATGCCTGCACTGCCAGAAATGTTAGGTTCAGATGTTTTACAGCTCTGAACACTGGACTGAAGAATTACTCTGAAAACAGTTGGAAAAAAATAAGATTATATTCACTGAAACAATTTTCAAATACCTGACAGAGGAAGGCATTGTTGTACTTTAGTGCAAATTATTTTATTGAGAATTCATAGGATTTTCCGTAAACACACTTGCCAATAAAAATCTGAAACACATTTTCACATCAAAGACTTTTGAATGAAGCATCTCATTTCCCCATAAAGGTTATACAAAGATAACCAGAATATACTTTGCTTTTGGAAAACAAATGACCTGGCATTTTAAGCAATTCCCACACCAAAGAAAACAATCAATAAAACAAATCTTTGTGTCCCAAAGTAAAAGTAGGTTCTCAGAATTCTACTCTTGAAAACAAGATTTCATTTAAAAACCCCAAATTCTAAAGAATATGAATATAAAAATCTACAATAGTCACTCTTCAGAGGTGAAAGGGCAATAAATGCCAAATCAATACTAATTTTACATAATATTTCAAATTTTAAAAATATGTTCAAGCAAAATTTGAATTTGTCTGGATTAGAACCTACTTAATTAAATCATTAAGCACCATTAACATGAATACAAAACTGTTTAAATTCTTTGAAAAACCTGATTTAATTAAACTCTAAAATAATCTCAAGGAACTGATGCCTATGGGTGTAGGTTGCCCAGGAGGCAAATTCATGAGTCAGAAGAACACCCTCAGATAAAAGCCCACATAGAGGACCTTGCTCAAAAGTAGAGGGTGTTTCGTAATTCCTCACTGAATGGCCACAGGGAAAACAGAAAACATCAAAAGATTTTATATGCAATTCTTTCCTTCAAAAGATAATGGCGAAAACAATGAACTGCATGGGCACACATACATTTATATGTACTCAACTTTTATTTATCTGTAAGAGAAAACACTGCCTTAATAATAAGCTTCCTCTTTTCATGTCCAACTCACAAGAGTAAAAAGAAACCATTACAGCTAACTAGTAGTCCTACCTCCTATGCCTGTGTTACCACCATATAAGTTACTAACCAAGGCCAGGTCCTTATAATGTAGCAAAGATTAGCAAATTTTTAATATTATGCAAACCACAGCATATTCAGCATCAGCATTTAGTAAAATGCTAAACTTCTCATCACTAAAAACACAATGGTGGCACTGTCCCAGAGCAGAAGCCTGGGGGCCAGTGGTTTTCAAGCTGTTTAGGGAAGGGTGGGGGAGGGGTGGGGCTACTCTCAGCGGTTTTGCTGTATCCCCAGAGTATTTCCCAGAGCCTGTGAAAGGACCTTCCATCTCAGAGGGAAACTGATTCTGGGTAAATGAGCCAATGCTCAACTCAGAATTTCTCATAAAGTTTTATCACTCTAATAAAATAGAAAAGGTACATGCAGACATAGTTGTTTGATCAAAGAAGGCAACCAACCGCAGAGGCATATGAATTCTACCTCTGAAACCAAGGATTTATTTAAAAATCTGATTATATCAAGTGGAGAGGGAAGGACAGGAGACTATTTAATAGTCTCTGTATCATTAACAGGATCTGAATATAGAATTTTTCATAAAATAAAGCACAATGACAAAACTTCTGCTATTTCTGAAGCCCAAGCCCAATGTGTGGTGCCACTGCCATGGTGGTCCTGAAGCCTTGCACCTGCTCAGCAAGGCTCCTGGTTTTTATCTCCATTTATACAGAGAAAATGAGACTCCCCTTAGCTTTTTGGAAATATCACATCTACTTTTCAAATAATTTGAGGCCACTTACGGCCAAAAGTATAGATAGTCACCACACTGTGAAATCATTAATATGAGAATAGAAACAAGAGCCAATATATTACTTGCTCAGGAAATTTAAGACAACTACTACGAAGATTTACCATTTGAAAACAGAAATCACTGCTAAATCCAATTTCAGGCTGACAGGAAACATCTTTTAAAAAGTATCTGTTTCTCGGGGCACCTGGGTGGCTCAGTGGGTTAAAGCATCGACTCTTGATTTCAGCCCAGGTCATGATCTCATGGTTCATGGGTTTGAGCCCCGCATCAGGCTCTGCACTGACAGTGTGAAGCCTGCTTGGGATTCTCTCTCTCCCTCTCTCTCTGCCCCTTCCCCACTTGTGCTCGCTCACTCTCACTCACTGTCAAAATAAACTTTAAAAAAAATAAAATAAAAAGTATCTATTTCTCTGTAAAATTAGTGTAAATAATTTTTGTTGATTTTTAAAAAAATAAGAGCATAACAGAAATTTGGAAAGCACTAATCGCAGTAGAGAGTCACATCACCAGATATTTGTATTAACAGAGCAGTTACTCTAGCTGTAGGTTATGCATCAATCAACTGGAAAACCCCCCAGCAACTACACTTAGGTATTACCTGTGATAAACTACACACAACAACGTAAAGTGGAATAAGCTGACAAACACATGTGACGTTTTCACTCTGCTACAGGGTAAGTGGGAACCAGCTACCTCTCACCTTGCAAACCAGGCCAATCACATGGCTTTGCAGAGCAATGTTCTACAAATTCATACTTATTCTTGCCCATACAGCAGTTCACGTTTTTTGCGACTCCCCTGAGTCCCAGTATTCCCAATGCAAATAATTGACAAGCCAGGCCTCTTATCTCCCAAACCACAAAATGCTTTGAACATAAATGTTCAACTCCAAGAAAAGAATCCATCAGTACAACTACGCACTATTGACACTTGGTTGTCTACCACTGACACACAACAAGCTTTCCAAATGATAGGTCTGCGGCCCTGCAACCTTCACAGACTCCTTTCCCATTGTCCCAGAGTTTGGCGCAGCCATCTGAGGCACTGGTACAGTCTGGTCTTCCAGGCATGACAGGTGATGATCTATCAGGCCATGCTACGTCATCAGCCAACAGAGGTGAATGCCACCTGTACAAGTGGCCACCTCAAAAGAAAACTACAAGGATTATATCTGTTCACATCATTGTTACTGCCGAAAGCTTTTGTTTCTGTAAATTCCAAATTAATCAAGCAGGATAAACTGAATATTCAGCTTTGGGTCTACAAATGCATTGGCAGATACCAGTAGTAACAATAAAGACTGTATCTTACGTAGAATATTAAAAAGAAAGGTGCTTGCCTGATAGAAATCATTTACTCACCCTGGGAAAAGTAATACAGTCATGAAGTGCCTGAGTATTATTAGCAATGACTCCACCCATTTAGAACTCCACCTATTTGAAATACCTTTCCCACTCAGAATAGTTTGAGAGGAATAAATCTGTGCAGTGCATGATGATCGAGTCAGAATATGCAAAAATCTAAGCTTACTAAGAGGAATAAAGGAAAAAAAAAAAAAGATCACCTATGTCAGAAATATAGCTTATCTATGTAATAATAAGCTTGTATTGATAAGATAGTCAAGAAAATGTCATACATAGGAACATGTTAAGCAGCCTTTCCTTACTTTTGAAAAGAATAGTCTGCTGGATTTTTAAGTCTTTCCTAAGCCATCTGAAGATACTCCATGAAGCCACAAATTATGAGAGTTGGTTGAAATGGAATTCCACTTTGGAGGAGATCCTAGAAGGAACTTTCATATTCTTTTACAACTCCCAAGTCCAAGTTGGAACAAGAGAATAAATTCTTGAAATATGAGCTAAAGGAAGAATTTCAGAGAAAAAAGAACACACCCTCCTTCCTATGTTTGGTGTCAACTGTAAGGTGTTCCCCAGGAAAGCTTCCTGCCACAGTCTCTTCGCTGTTATGGTATTCATGAAGGATAAAAGATATTAAGAGAATACAAATTCTACAATATTAACCTAATAAGGGCATTTTGATTACTTTTGGGAAAGAAGGAAAGTGGGAGGAAGTAAGCATAGAGATTGTCATGCAGAAATACAAGGCTGAACAAGGGAATCCCGTCTTCTCTGCTGTCCCATTTCCATTTAACATCATTCCTGAAAACTGTACTAACTCTAGAGGGGAGGACATGAAACGAAGCAGAGGAGAAGATTCTGCTTCCTCAAGACAGAAGACTTTGCAGAGAAGCAGTTGCTGGCTGAGGGCAATGGCAGAGTCAGGGGTGAAACACAATGCAATGCTCACTAGACCTCACAGCTACAAAAGCAAATCTCTATCAACAGCAGAAAATCAGCGGGCAAATTCTTTTCGCTACATTGAAAAGGATATGCTAAAGACATTTACTCTAGAAAACAAGGGAAAACTGACTGAATGAAAACCACCCCAATTATCCCAAACTCACTAAATATTTTTGATAGGGAAAAGAAACTATTCCAGTGACTTCAGAAATTGCCACTGCAAAAAATCTGTTAAGAGTAATAAGCACAACCTAAAAACAAAGTTTGTTATTTTTAACATCCCTACATGAAAGGATCAGGGAAGACCTCCTCCCGCCACCATCCCATTAATTGAGAAGTTTCAGAAAAAGAACCTTTGAAAAGAGGCAAACCAATAAAGCTAGGAGAGCTGACAGTGAGAAAAACATGCATCATGAGAAACACACTGGCCACCAGAGGGGACCACGTAGAGAAATGGAATGGGACACTTACACAGCAGCTATTTGTCAAAGGGTCCCGACGGCTACTGTGTTCTGAAACCATCGAGACAGAATAGCAGGATGGGAAGAATGTAGTCACAAACAATCCACCAGATGACAACACTACACAGTGCAGAGGTCAGCACAGCTAGGGAACATCTGGAAAGGGGTGAAGGGGAAAGAACAGATGTTCAAATTGGGAAACCAAAATAAATAAATAATAAATAAATAAAGCCACGTGTGAATTTTAGACACCCTATGATAGATACAAAGGGGTGGGAAACAAGGATAGAGTCTTGCTATTTTGTGCTGGGGGAGAAAATGCTACCTTCAGTTTTCAGCTGATTGGGTATTTGGTAACAAAAGGTTAGACCCGATCTCTAACCTCTAATCTCATGGGGGATAACTGCCCCATGTTAACTTAACTGTGTGATACGGAAATCAGAGTTATAGTTACATGACTGAAATTCTTCAAAAAGCACATGATATGCACACACAGAAAACTAAACCAAACCAGAGAAAAAGGAGGGAAACCTAACCAACCAACAATAACAAGAAGCTATGGCCTGATAATTAACAATGATTCAGAGAAGGCACAATTATAAATGAACACGGCATAGCAGATGTGATCTAACTTCCATGGAGTCATACGCTGGATCATCTGGGAGCTAAGGCAAACTGCGTATTCTGCATATAAGGCATAAAGAAGCATGTCCAACCCTGGGCAACACAAAATGAGGGCAATTTCCCCCATGTATTAACACCATATCTATTTTCTTAGTTGTTTTTTTTTTTAATTTTTTTAAATGTTATTTATTTTTGAGAGAGAAAGGGAGGGGGGGAGAGAGAGAGAGAGAGAGAGAGAGAGAGCGAGAGAGAGAGAGAGAGAGAGTGCGAGAGAGTGCGAGAGAGTGCCGGGGAGGGGCAGAGAGGGAGACAGAACCCGAAGCAGGCTCCAGGGTCTGAGCTGTCAGCACGGAGCCCAATGTAGGGTTTGAACCGATAAACCGTGAGATCATGACCTAAGCTGAAGTGGGACACTCAACAACTGAGCAACCCAGGCACCCCTCCTTCATTGTTTTCTTCATTCGTTTTCCTCCTGTGGCCAAACTGAGCTTTCAGCTCAGGATTTCTTAACCCAGCGGTCTAGTTTTTGGCAGTGAAGAAGGAAACCTCACAGTTGGAAGAGTGGTATTCCAGCTACTATAGTTCCAACTGGTCACCTGGACACATCTGTGACCAAATATAAAAGGCTCTATTATTGAGCATTCACTTTGTGCAAAGTACTGCATGAATCAAGTCATAAATGATTGGTCTGGCTTACTAGGCCATTTTTACTGGTGTCCTTGTCATCTGAATCATTGAACACTATGTGTCAGGCACCCTGGTATGGTATCTAGCAACAAGGGATTACACTAAGGATGAACCTGAAATCAAATCTAATCTCACCCTGCAAGTTACACCTAGTACCAGCTCATGTACTCCTCCCACAAAAACACAAACCTACTAATAAATGTTAAGATTGAAGGGGCTTAGTATTTAGACAGAACAGAATAAATGGCCCAGGAATACTAGAGAACTCTCCATCCACCCCAACTTTCATTTGCAGTTACTGATTTAACAGTTATCTTAACGGCAGAATGGCCAAAATATCCAAGTGTCCACATTACAGATTTTTCACTGTTCCTCTAATAAAGCTCCTGGCATAAGAATTATTTCCCAATGATGAAACACACACTCATCCACACTGTGCTATTAAAGAGGATTTGAGGCAAATTAGATCCATATTTTCACCTTATTCCCAGGTAGAGTACACTTCATTCTTTATGTACCATTTCATTTAACCCCAACAAACCTAGCAGAAATCATCACTATGCAGAAAAGACAGGCAGCATGGATGAAATTATAAAATCTACCAAATCTATTTTAGCACAGACAATAATATACGTGCCATCATGTCCTGCAGATCACTTCAAGGTCATGGCGCTACATGATTTACTGTTTTCGTGGCAGTTGGGATCAGACAGACTCCCTGAGAAAAGGACTATTTTACAATATCTAACAATTTTAACCCTCCCCCAAATACTGTTTGTAAAATAGAAAACGGTAATTGGAATGCTATTTTGTGTACTATAAACTTGCTCTTAAGAATCACCAGCACTGGAGGGGCACCTGGGTGGCTCAGTTGGTTGAACATCCGACTTCGGCTCAGGTCATGATCTCATGGCTCCATGAGTTCGAGCCCCGCTGTCGGTGCTGACAGCTCAGAGCCTGAAGCCTGCTTCAGATTCTGTGTCTCCTTCTCTCTCTGCCCCTCCCCTGCTCATGCTTTGTCTCACTCTGTTTCTCAAAAATAAATAAATGTAAAAAAAAAAAAAAAAAAAAAAGAATCACCAGCACTGGGGCTTCTGGGTGTGGCATCTGACTTCAGCTCAGGTCGTGATCTCAAGGTTCCTGAGTTCCAGCCCCACGTGTTGGGCTCTGTGCAGACAGCTTAGAGCCTGGAACCTGCTTTGGATTCTGTGTCTCCCTCTCTCTCTCTCCCTCCCTCCCCCGCTCAGGCTCTTTCTCTCTCAAAAATAAATACACATTAAAAAAAAAACTTTAAAAATCTTATATTCATTCACCTAAGTATTTTCATTCATCTAAGTACCAACAGTGAAGCAAAATAGGTTACCCACAAGTGATAAAGGAGTCAAAATCAGGAGGCAAGGACTGAATTTAGATTTCTCAACCCAAGCTGCTGTTCAAAAACTCTATCTTAGGAAACTTTTATTTCTAAAGTAACAACAAACACTTGGGAGGGAAAGGAAATCCCTAAGTGACCTCTTCTTCTAGGACCAAAAGAACTACAAATACAATAAAAGAGGATTCTAACAGCAAGGAGGGTCTGAAAAAGCAGAGAAAGGGTAAGTAAAATGTTGTAAAGAAGGAAGGGAAATCTAAAACCCCCCAGGGTTTTTACACTTAAGAGCTTAAAAGGATTTTAACATTTTGTCTTTTCCTTTAAAAGTGTGGACTAGGAGCGCCTGGGTGGCTCAGTTAACTGGATAAGCATCCAACTTCAGCTCAAGTCCGGATCTCAAGGTTCCTGCGTTCAGGCCATGTGTAGGGCTCTATGCTGACTGCTCAGAACATGGAACCTGCCTCAGATTCTCTGTCTCCCTCTCTTTCTTTGTCCCTCCCCTGCTTGCACTCTCTCTCAAAATAAATAAAAAAACATTTAAAAAGTAAATATGGGGCGCCTGGGTGGCTCAGTCGGTTAAGCATCCGACTTCAGCTCAGGTCATGATCTCGCGGTCTGTGGGTTCGAGCCCCGCGTCAGGCTCTGTGCTGACAGCTCAGAGCCTGGAGCCTGCCTCAGATTCTGTGTCTCCCTCTCTCTCTGGCCCTCCCCTGTTCATGCTCTGTCTCTCTCTGTCCCAAAAAGTAAATAAACGTTAAAAAAAAAAAAATTAAAAAAAAAAAAGTAAAATAAAATAAAATAAACTGTGGCCTAAAAGCCTGTTGATTATGTGTATGGGAGGGGGACAGTTTGGGGGCTATTCTACTGTTTTAAGGGTTACAATTACAGGAACTTGAACTAGTACTTTATTTATTTTAACTTTTACCATTTTCCTTGGTTTATAAATTAGGCTAAGTGCTTCAGGGAAAAGGGCCAGCCATGTCCTTTATTTCTTTTGTGGGTAAGGTGGGGGGTAACTCTGTAACTAGCATGTGATAGCAGAGGCTGGTCTTTCCTTCAACCATCACTGACTTTGCTCAGCTTTCTCCCTGGAGAACCTCACACACCAAAGTGAATGTAATCACACCTAGCGTCACCTGCTGGTTTCCAGTAGTATTTAGAATTTTAGTCTTCGTTCATGGTTTTCTTTTATATTACCACAAACCTATCAGCTATGAAAGAGCCTTATCGTCTCATCTGTAGAAAACAAGTGACGTGAACCTTCTGGAACACATATTCACAAGGGAGCGGACTCAGAGTAACTAAAGGAAATTTCCTATAAGCCCTATTTAACCAGAACTTTAGACAAAGCAGAATTCCCATCCCGACTCCTAACTTGCCTTCTGATCAGAAGTTACTGAGAAATAAACTGAAACAAACTGAAGATTTATAAAAACAAAACACCCAGGCATGACTAAAAACAACCCACAAATCACCCATTTTCTAGGGTTTGCGACTCAAAGTGTGGTCCCTGGACCAGCAGTGCCTCAAAACCTGGAAGCTTGCTAGAAATGCAGAATCACAGACGAGGCCCAATAACCATAATCTGCATTTTCACAAGCTCCCAGGAAACTCAAATTCACAAGCTCCCAGGAGACTCAAATGCACAGTGAAGTCTGAGCAATGCTCCAGGGCACTACCTATTTCCTCTACCATGTCTCTTACTGCTTCAGGATGATTATCTGGAGGGACTACAATATTTCTAAATAAAAAGAAACATTCAGGCCCTAGATGAAGACAACAAAATTAAAAACAAAATGGCATTTGAAGTTAAATAAATTATATAAAGTGCACTATTCTTAAAGCTTCTTCAGTTTTGTGATGCACCACTAAGCTACAAAGAATGCTTAGTAAATACCTACAATCAATACTTGACGCCTCTCATTCACATGGCCCTTTTTTGAAAAACCCCATTCTTTTCTTTGGGTCTTTTAAGAACCTCCCAAGGCCGTGAGTAGCCTATGAGGACACATGCGTTCTGTGTAATTCTAGTTTATATAACAAGGAGATGCCAGTGAAGACGCACTGTTAATTAAAAAGAAGGCCTGTTCTTCTCTACCATGAACATTTATGATGCCATCAGGTCCTTACCATATTGTAAGATGCTGACTAATAAACAAAATGACTTATCTCCATTCTCCATCACCAAAAAACATAAATGGAAATGTGATAGCCCACAATGAAAAGGAAGAAATCCAACAGCCTAGATTACAGCATCTACGAAAGAACATCCTAGAAAAAAAGTGTAATGACCAAGTTTTTTAACTCTACATATTTCTCTAACAATCTGGGATATTCCATAAGATTGAATCCCAACTAACAACTTACACAACCAAGTACATGTGAACATACACACACTAACTATAAAACTTCCTACCTCCATACTAAACCTTCTTCTATAACTTGAAAATAGTTCAACTAAAAATTAATACAAAAATAATCATTTAATCTAGTTCATTGTTACCCTAAAATATGACATTAAGCCACAATGTCATCACAGATTAAATTCTACCATATCCAAATAAACTGCCTATAATATGGTAGTGAATTTAAGGAAATTCACAATTTTAATAACTATGGACAAATCTGTCATTCTGTGGTTTTACACCTGCTGCCACTCTCCTGAGGATGTCACGTGGTGACTATCCATAGGGAAAACGCTTTCCTTTCTATACAGGCTAGTGAGGTTACAATAGAAGATGGAGATAAAGTATGGCCAAGAGCTTCTTGGGCAACATCCCTGGATTTTAAATAACGTAAATAAGCATTTCAAAGTGGCATAATGGGCATGCAACTATTGAGAAAAACATACAAGATAAAGTGCTCATGTACATATTAAATAACATCAACCACACAAAGGAAACCAGACTCACGTGAGGGGAATAGCGTTTGTTTTTGACTGTCTTCTGCTTTTCAGGGCACGAAGTCTATCACCTTGTGTCACTCCATGGATTTCGTCATCATCACTGTACTGTATAAGTAAAGAGACACTAAGCTAGTGACTTCAGTTGCGCTTATTAAGGCAAAAAAGCATAGCTGCTATGTTTACCCAGACAGACACATACAAATGAACTGCTGAACTCTACAGTGTTTTGCTGCTTTCAAAAATAAACACGGGTCACATTTCAAGACAACCAAAAGTTGACATTCACAGACACAGAACCCAACAGCACTCTTGTTATAAAACATACTGACAGTGAAGAGGCATGCATGATGGGTTTCCAATAATGAAAACATTCTTTGTAAAATTTCACAATCCACTCACCACCACTTAATATAGACCACTACCCCTAAACTCTTGCTTGGTTCTTTATAAACTTTTCCATTTGCGAACAACTAGTTCCCTAAATCAACAGTCATGAAATGGAAAAAACGCCGGGTTGGGGGTGCAGGTGCACGGGGAAGTATCATTAGGTCCATCTAAAGGGCTTCCTTCACATACCTCTTTTTACCACCAGTGCCTAGTGAGTAAATAAACAAAAAGACAAAAAATAAAAAAAACCTTCCATTTTATGGCCATATGACCTTATTTTAATTATTTTGAGTAAAAGTTTCCTAGAGGGAGCTGTAAGTATTAAAAAAATGTGTGACGATAATCCCTCAAAAACGTGCTTTATTATTTTTATCTACAATTTCCCCCATGCCCTATATGGTCCTTAACAGCACTGAAAACAATGACAACAGCATGATAGGGATGGTTCGATTACCAGTTCAGGTTCTTGCTTGTCTTGATTCTCGACCCCATTGATTGAAATGTCATCAACAGCCAAGAGGAGTTTTGAGACAGCTGCTCTGTGTTTTCCATTCTCCTGACCCCTTAACTTTTGACGAAAATAGTCACCTTCCAACCAGAGGCTTGCCTGTTTCCTAGAGCATTTAAATAACATCAAAACACAGCTTTCCAGAAGGACATATGCAAACAACTTTCTCCTACTAGACTATCTGTTGTTAGTGACTAAGAAAAACTCTACTTCCTATCATTTGCCAGGCCCATGTGTTCCCTCAGGAATTACAAAAGCTCTCTGTCTACTTACATCACCAAAAACTGTTGCTGAGGCCCAATCACTGAGCCAGGTCTGCAGATTCTGACCCAAGCAATGGTCTCGGCTGCTGTCATCCTGTAATGCTTCATGATGTAGCAGGCTATTAGAGTGCCCGTTCGTCCAAGGCCAGCTAGAAACAGAAACAAACCAAACGGACCTGGTCTCATGTACTCCAGAATTTTGTAGGGGAGGTAGAATTTTTCTTAAAAGGTTTCTGCTTCCCCGCTCAACAGTGGTTCTCAAGTTTGGATGCACATGGCAATCACCTGAAGAGTGTTAAAAAATACTGGAGAATTCTGATTTAATTGGTATGTGAGACAGCCTGGACATGGAGATTCCTAAAATCCCCCCAGATGGTTCTACATAGTCAACACTGAAAATCACTTTCTAAGCGAGACTGTTAGTACTGCTTTCTACTCCGAGTTTTCTGTTCATGGTAGCATCATCTTTCCAAACACACGGGCTTAGAATCTTACACTTTCTCCCCTAACAGTTTTTTTCTACGCTATTTCTATTCCTATTTTCACATGGATTTTTAAAAAATTTTTTTAAAAATGTTTGTTTTTGAGAGAGAGAGAGACAGAGCGCACAAGTAGGAGAGGAGCAGAGAGAGAGAGAGAGAGAGAGGCAAACACAGAATCCAAAGCAGGCTCCAGGCTCTGAGTGGTCAGCACAGAGCCCGATGCAGGGCTTGAACTCACAAACCGTGAGCTCATGACCCGAGCCGAAGTTGGATGCTTAACCAACTAAACCACCCAGGCACCCTCATATAGATTTCTTTTTTAACTCTATTCCTGCTATCCTTTCTTTACTACCATCCAGACTACTATCATTACCTGCTGTGATGGTTAATTTTGTAGGTCAGTCTGGCAGGTGTATTTGGATGACACTGCCATTTAGATTGCTGGACTATGAGTAAGTAGATTACCCTCCATAATGTGGGTGGGCCTCACCCAATCAGTTGATGGTCTGAAGAGAACAAAGGCCATCTTCCCCAAGCTAGAGGGAATTCCCTAGCAGTATGCTTTCAGACCTCAGCTGCACCATAAGCTCTCCCAAGTGTCCAGTCTGTCACCTCATATGGCAGATTTTGTACTTGCTAGCCTTCAATTCACCCATGCCAATTCTTTACAATTAATCTCTTTCTATATATACACATGCCATTGCTTCTGTTTCTCTAGAAAACCCTTGCTTATACAGATTCTGGTACTGTGAAGTGGTGTGTTACAGTGACAATATATAAAAATGTGTAAGTGGCTTTGGAGTTGTAATTGTAAAAGCTCTGGAAGTTTTAAAGCACAATGTTAGCAAAACCCTAGATTGCCTTGAAGGCACTGTTGGTAGGAATATGGGCATTAACAGTGACTCTGGCTCTGGCTCTGGCTCTGACTCAGATGGGAATGAGGAACATGTTATTGGAAACCAGAAGAAAGGCAATCCTTGTTAGAAAATGGCCAAAAAAAAAAAGGAAGAAAGAAAGAAAGAAGGAGAGAAAAGAGAAGAAAAAAAGAAAGAGAGAAAGAAAAAGAAAAAAAAACCTGGCTAAACTGTTTTATTGCTTTATGGAAGGTAGAAGTTGTGAGTGACAACCCTGGATATTTAGCAAAAGAGATTTATAAGTCAAGTATTGAAAGTACAGCCTGGTTTCTCCTTACTGATTATAGTAAAATGTGAGAGAAGACAAATCAACTGAAGAAGGAATGGTTAAGCAAACCAGAAACTAAACATTTAGAAAATTCTAGGCCTATCGATATTGCAGAGTGAGAAGATGTGTTCTAGAGAGAACACCAAGGGTATAGTCAACGATCTATTCCATAAGGTGATTACCTATGGATTTAATCAGCCATTTCAGCAGAAGCCAAAAATAGTGATGGGATTGATTATACCAGCAGACACACTGCCAGGATGAAACAAAGGGGATACATACAGGATGAAGTAAAGGCTTTCAAATTCCTGGGGTTCTAAACAGGACTAACAGAAACATCTCACTAAAAACATATCTCATGTTTCTCTTCAAGAAAAGAGAAACATACCCCCAAGGGGCCAACAGGGCTGTCACTGCCACCATAAGCCCAGGGGCAAGGCTGTCTACTCCTGAGTTTCAGAGGGTGGGGGTCACCTCTGTGGTCAGTGGCCAGGCTGTTTCTGCCCGAGCTCAGGGACAGGGCTGCTACCCCAGTGGGCCTGCATGACAGAGAATGGAGCCAGAGCATTATTTCTGAGCCTTAACATCTAACAGCATTTGCCTTGCCAGGTTTTGGACTTGCTTGGGACCTGTCAAGCCCTTTCTTTTTTCTGATTTCTGTCATTTGGAATGGGAACATCTACCCTATGCACGTCCCACTAGTGCATTTTAGATGCACTTAACTTGCCAGTTTCCACAAGTTCACAGACCGGGAGGAATTCTGCCTCAGGATGAATTGTACCTGGAGTGTCACCCATTACATGACTTAGAGGACATTTAGATGAGACTTTGGATCTGGAACTGATGTTGGAATGAGTTAAGTCTTTGGAGGCTGCTGGGATTTTACATGCGAAAACATGAATGCTGGGGACCCAGCAAACACAATGTTATGGACTGAATTGGGTCCCCCACTCCCTGTGCCCCTCAAAATCCATATTAAAGTCATATTTCCCAATGTGACTATCTCTGGGGAAAGGACTTTTATGGAGTCAATTAAGGTTATACAAGGTCATGTGGGGAAGGCCCCTAATCCAGTAGGACTGGTGTCCTTAGAAGAGGAAGAGACACAGGGCACCTGGGTGGCTCAGTCAGTTAAGCATCCAACTTCGGCTCAGGTCATGATTTCATGGTTCGTGGGTTGAGCCCCATGTAAGGCTCTGTGCTGACAGCTCAGAGCCTGGAGCCTGCTTCAGATTCTGTGTCTCCCTCTCTCTCTGCCCCCCACCACCCCACCTCACCTTGCTCACACTTTGTCTCTCTCTCTTAAAATTAAATAAACATTAAAAAAAATTTTTTAAAGAAGAGGAAGAGACACCAGGAGTGAGTGTACACATAGGAAAAAGAAGGCAGCTATCTGAAACCCAGGAAGAGGCCTCATCAGAATCCAACCTTTGCCAACACCCTGATCTTGAATTTCTAGCTTCTCAAACTGTGAAAAAATAACTTCTGTTTAAACTACACAGTCTGTGGGATTCTGACGTGGTACCCCAAGCAAATTAATACACTCCCTAGATAATCTCACTTTGCATATGATAATCCACACTTTATAGTATCATCAGTTTTCTTCCCGAAACAAAGATCCAATCCTACCAAATCCTCTTCAGGTTTTTAACTGGTCCCCGGTCAACTTCCGGGTTTCTCAACCTCAGCACTACTGAATTTGGGGGCTGGTATGGGGGCTCTCCTGTGCACTGTAGGCTGTTTAAGAGCATTACTGGCCTATACCCACCAGATGCCAGTAGCATCTTCCCACCAAGTTGTGAAAACAAAACAAAACAAACAAAATGTCTTCAGACATTGCCAAATGTTCTCTGGGGGGCAAAACCACCCTGAATGAGGAGCTCAGCTGAGCATAACCTCAATTGCTTATTGTAATTAAAAAAAAAATGAAATAACCAATGTTGGATTTTGTTTTAATTATTTATTTTTTTATTAAAAAAAAATTTTTTTTAATGGTTTATTTTATTTTTGAGACAGAGACAGAGCATGAGTGGGGGAGGGTTAGAGAGAGAGGGAGACACAGAATCCGAAGCAGGCTCCAGGCTCTGAGCTGTCAGCACAGAGCCCGACGCGGGGCTCGAACTCACAGATGGTGAGATCGTGACCTGAGCCGAAGTCGGAAGCTCAACCAACTGAGCCACCCAGGCGCCCCATAATTATTTATTTTTTTAAATTGTGGTAAAATAGACCTGACATAAAATTTACCATTTTTGTTCATGCATCATTTTTCTGGTTTCACTTACTTCCTTATGTTTCCTTTTAGCTCACTGAGCATTTTTTTCACAGTTTACTTAAAGTAGGCTTCACACCCAAGGTGGGGCTTGAACTCACAACCCTGAGATCAAGAGTTGCACACTCTGGGTGAGCCAGCCAGAAGCCCCTAATTTTTAAAGTCAGCTGTTTTAAATTCCTTATCAGATAATTCAGAGATCTGCGTTTCTTTAGGGCTGGTGTCTGGAGATCATGGTCACCATTGTTAAGTGTCCATTTCAGTGGCATTAACCAACTCATTGCTGTGCGACCATTACTACCATGTCGTGGGTATCCTTAAGACAAATGTGTGCTCCCTTTTTGGGGGTCAGTGTTCCGGGTGTGTCTGTTATTTCTAAATTGGTTTTACTGTGTTGTTCAAATCCTCTATTTCCTTACTAATCTTCTCTCTGTTCTTTCCATTACTGAAATGGAAAGTACTGAAATCCTAGTACATCATACAGTATATTATTACACATTCATTCAATAAATACTTACTAAGTGCTAAAGCACTGCTTTAACTGCTAAAAACACAGAAACTTGTTAGAATATAAGCACCACAAAGACAAGCTCTTAGAGTCTGCTCTGCTCATTGACATATTCTAGAACATATCAAACAGAGAGCACTGAGTAAATATTCGAGGAATAAATGAATGCATTTCAATGTGATAGATAAGCCTTTGCAGGGTTACCAATGAATACAAGTTAATTTATGACACTTTTCATATGAAATTAGGATTTCTTTTCTGAGAGTGTGAAAGAGAAGAAGACAAAGAGAAAGCGAAAGAGCAGGGGAGGGGCAGAAGGAGAGGGAAAGGGAGAACCCTAAGAAGGCTCCGCACTCAGTGCAGAGCCTGACATGGGGCTCATTCCCATGACCAGGAGATCATGGGCTGAGCTGAAACCAAGAGTTGGATGCTTAACCAACTGAGCCACCCAGGCACCCCAAAATTAGGGTTTTAAAGGCATTCAATATATGCACAGCTTTTTAATGTCAATCATACCTCAATAAAGTGGTTTTAAGAAAACAGCAACTTACAAACAACAACAACAAAGGCAGCTTCATGTATCCTGGCATATAACCTAAAGGGGCATGGTGTGTTTCTACACGTACATACATATGTGTCCAGCATCTGTAACCAATCCTAGGAACATACCTTTACAATGTACTGCAATGGCACCCTCCGCATTTTCACAAATATCCAAAAATTCTTTGACGATGGCATCAGTAGGGGTGCTGCCATCCGCAAAGAAAAGGTCATAGTGATCGAAACCAGCATTCGTAAAGCGTTTGGCATCATACATCCTTTTATTCAGACGAATAATAGTAGTAACGTTGTGATTCTTAAAATATGGAATATAAGCCTCAGGAGAATGTTGGTGGTAACCTACAAAAAAAAATTCACCAGATATTGTCAAATGCAGAAAGAAAACAATGCCTAACAATTTCACCTGTAATTGGGTGGAAAGAGTATCTGACCTGGGGGTGGAATACCAATTTGATTATAACTATAAAAGCATTAATTCAAAAAGTTAAAAGCCTGGCAGAATAAAAATGACCAAGTATATTTAAATAATTAAGACAGACCTTTGGCCTCTTTCAAAAGAAAATACAGGATAGATACTTCTAATAACAAAACGATACTAGGTCCCATTATTTTTGCATACCACTTTCAAGTCTGGTTCTTGAATGAGGTCCACAGAAGGCAATAAATCGGTCTGGTATTATCCAATTTAAATCTCCATTTTCTGCTTTCTGCAAAGGGAAGACCAGTACAATTCATTTTTAGACTTAATCTCCCGTCCACACTCCTTCCCAATACTGAGTGTCTGAAGGACTTCAAATCCATTTATTTTAGCACAGAATCAGATTATAAATGACCATGAGATAGGAAACTAAAATTTAGCCTGCTATGAGTACTCCCTGGGAGTAGTTAACTTCTTCTGATCCTAATCATGTTTTTATTTTTATTTTATTTTATTTTATTTTATTTTATTTTATTTTATTTTATTTTATTTTATTTTATTTATTTATTTATTTATTTATTTATTTATTTTTCTAACCATGTTTTTAAAAACAGTGTTCTTTTGCTTGGATAGTCAGCCTTTGGAAAACAGAGCTAACTGCTGCTATTCAAAATATACCTAAGTATTTTAATTATTTTATCCAGCTAAATTCTCATATAATTGCTGCTAATTAATAAGAAAGCAAACTTTTTATTATGAGGGATCTTAGAAACTTTCCTATTTCCCTGAATGACTAACTGGCTTCCAACATGAGTAATCTTGACTCCTTGAACAAAGCGGGGGGGGGGGGGGGAACTTCTGATTTCTTGATATTTATACTTTATTTCTAGAGACACATACTTCCATCATTTTGTTAGCTATTTAGTAAAAGGGTCAATGAAGAATTTGCACTAAACCCACCACAAAATTACAAGTACACTAATTTCACAGTACAGCTTTAGAAAAAAGCGTGAACATAAACTGATATTTAAAACACCTTACTTCCTGTTACTAAGTCCTTTCAACTGAGTTACCATAATAATTATTGTAGGATAAATACAGCTCAACTTTAACAATAATAGAAATGGATACACAAAAACTGAAGCAGGAAGTAGAAGACTTGATAGTGGAGGAGAGAACTAGCAATAATAACAAGCAATTGGGGTATACTTATGCGCACCTAAGAACAAGTAAGCAATAAACTGGGAGTTGCCTGAATATCTACAACTAGAGTTGCCAGTCAGGTAACCCAAATCCAACTTATTTGACCTAATTATCAGTGAGGGGAATTAACAAACCCTTGTTCCATACTAAAAGGCCTAAGCAAGAATGAAAACATGTCCAGGTATTCCAACTTTGAAATGGAATCAGAAATCTAGAGATTTTATTATGAGAAACATGTGATTAGATTTTACTGAATTGCAGACATCACATATTATAAGATGCATCTTGAATTCAGAAAAGTAACGTAATAGGAAAAAATGGGCATCGGGGAATCAATGAAAGACACTACTCCAAAATTTCTACATATCTGTAGAGAAACAAAACTATCCATGGCTTGTAGCTACTTAAACAGTTCCTTGAGTTTCAGTGCAGTTTCACTGAAAGGAAACAGCATATGGGGGCAACCTTGCTACTACCCCCAACACTGCAATTTCTGCATTAGTGAGAGGGAAGCTAATTAGCACCTATATTACTCGTCAGTAACACATAAAGGCATCACTCTGCTCCACTGAAGGAACACCAACTGGTGTTCTTAGTAGTTTTATTTGCCTAGAAAGAGAAAGTATATTTTATTTTAAATGTTTAATTTTATGAGGACAAGCACAAAAATAATGGTATTAATAAATAAGTTATATTTATCAGTTTAGGATGTGCATTAAATATATATTGTACTTCAGAAACATACTGGTATTACAGAGAAGTAAAGATACGGTTGGCCCGAATGAATCAATCATGGTATGTTTTAGATCTTTGGTACATCACAGTAATGACTAACCGTAACTATTAGAACAGTTCAGTTATACCTAAAAGTTTAAAATAATAGGTGCTCTAGGGGCACCTCGCTGACTCAGTCAGTTGGGTGTCCAGCTCTTGAATTTTGGCTCAGGTCATGATCTCAAGGTTCTTGAGATCGAGCCCACGTCAGACTCTGCGCTGACAGTGTGGAACCTGCTTGGGATTCTCTCTCTCTCCTCTCTCTCTGCCCCTCACCCACTCTCTCTCTAAATAAATTTTTTTAAAACATTAAAAAAAATAATACTCTAGAAATTGTGAAAGGACAGTTATCTCAGGATTCCAGACACTGTTGCATAAAAGTGCTGTCTGTTGGAATCACTCCATTATTGGTGAGAATGCCTGCTCCAGATAACTACAGTAGGATAAAAAGACAAGATTCCACAAGTACTCTTGGCTAAAAAGACCTTTAGCATGATAGCATCTTACTATTTAAAGGGTGGAATGGCAGAATCAAATTACTTACTCTTTAAAATATACTACATTTACAAATGTAGAGGACATCTATTGTTTTGCCTTCCTGGACTTTCTTCTTTCTCTTTCTCTCTCTTTCTTTTATTGTCAGTGTGGTTTGACAGGGCTGATCCCAGCATACCCCTCCAACTACTGAAATGATCCACCCAACAACTACCCTCACCAGGAACACAGTCTAGCTCAGAGCAAGGCACATGATCTAATAAGGCAGGCCAATGAGGAACTTGTGGGTTTCTTCTGATGACTTTGCCCAGTGAGTCAATCAAAGATGCTGGTCGCCATCACTACTGGGGAGGGTTGGCCTGGTAACAAAACTAGCTTTTTCTGGCGAGTATCTGAGTACATTCACCTGGTCATACATGAAGTTACACCTGCTCCTAGACTTTTTATTTATGTAAATCAATAAATGTCCCCTTTTTTATTTAAGCCATTTGTATTTACTTTCTGTAATTTGCACCCAGAAGTGTCTTGACTTCATACAAACGAAAGGTTATGATAAAAACATTTTCCAGAGGTAATTAGATGTATAAGGACTTTTATTCACCTCACCAGATCCTATGCTAAGGGTTTTTAAATCTCCTCATTTAATCACTCTATGAAAATTATCAGCACTACAAAAATTAAACATGAAAGAAAAATGCCCAGTAGCACATTCATGCACTCTGGGAAAGATGCATCAAATATACAAATCACCACTAAGAACTGGAACTTCAGAATGGGGGTAAGAGGATAAAGACTTGCCTTTTTTTTTTTTCACTATACATATCTAAATTGTTCACCTCTTCAAAAAACAAGAATATTACCTCTGTAAGTAAAACATGAATAAAGGAGTTAAAAGCAGTATCCTTGAAAACTTACTTCATAGTGTTCATATTCATCAAGGTTAAATGTGTTGAAATTAAGGAAGTCATACTGCATTGCCTAAAATCCAAAGGAAAGCTTTTAAGAATAAAGATGCAAATAAGAGAACAATTTCCGATCCAATTTCCTAATTAAAAATATCAGGAGGTAACCCAAAAGACCATTATTATATTTAGATTTTGTTCCACTTAATAGTTTTCAAAGAAGGTGGGCTATGTGTTTTAAATGCTTCCATTATCTGGAAAATTAGCTATAATAATATTTATTTTAATGAGATTTGATTTGTTTTTATTTTCCTTCATCAATCATCCTATCCATGCACAGCTAAATAATGAAGACTTCAAAGTAATCATACTAAGTTTAATAAGTTAGTTAGCTGATCTAATGATCAACACCACCAAGCAATGGTCCTTAAATAAATAATAAAAAAGAAGTAAATCATAGGTTAGCTTATCCCAAACAAATCCCACCACTTCATAAATATCTTCACTTTCAAATTCTTCTGAATTTGGATTAAAAGATGAATGTTCCAGGGGCGCCTGGGTGGCGCAGTCGGTTAAGCGTCCGACTTCAGCCAGGTCACAATCTCGCGGTCTGTGAGTTCGAGCCCCGCGTCGGGCTCTGGGCTGATGGCTCAGAGCCTGGAGCCTGTTTCCGACTCTGTGTCTCCCTCTCTCTCTGCCCCTCCCCCGTTCATGCTCTGTCTCTCTCTGTCCCAAAAATAAATAAACGTTGAAAAAAAAAATTAAAAAAAAAAATAAAATAAAAGATGAATGTTCCTGATACAACAAAATTCAAAATTTTGAGGAAAAAATTTTTTTCAATAAAAAGAAAACCCATAAAATTTCTGTTCTATTCTGTAGCCTCACCCTCAGTTGCAGCGGGGAAGGTTATGCTAAGCAAAATAAACAGAGTATCTAATTTCTGAGACAAAGACAAGCTGGTGGCCTCTGAGATGTGTTATCCCTGCTCACTGAGCCAGACAGCATGCAACCAAGGATTTTTTGTTGTTGCTGTAGTTGACAGTGTTTTATTAGTTTCAGGTGTCCAACATAACGAAGTTGACAATGTTACACATTACTCAGTGCTCACCAGCTAAATGTAGTCCCAATCTGTCACCATACAATGTTATTGTTCTACTACTGATTATATTCTCTATGCTGTACTTTCCATCTCTGTATGTAAAAATTCTTGATCAGCAAGGTATTCTTGGTTCAAAAGGGATGACTCTATAAACTCAGCTTTCAAAATTTAAACCACTGAAATATGAATGGAAAATGAGAAGGCTACAGTATCAAACAAAAAACCCTCATTTAAAAAAATATAGCTATTTAAATTCTAATTCCAAGACTATGATTAGTTATATTTCTTTGAATTCAAAATACTCAATATATGTCATGCTATTTGAACTACATGCTCTTAACAGAGTGATACAATAAGATGTAGTTTAAAGGCAATTTCTACTCATAAGGAGAACCTATTAGAAGCTGCATTAAAATGAAGTCACAATTACTTTTATAAACCTTTTTTATATGCAATAATATTCAAAATCAGCTACAAATTAAAAATGTTTAACTTGAAAATCAGAAGCTGTTGACTCTCGAATAAAATTAAATATAGAGCAAGAAAAGGAGTCTTTGACTTATAGTTCCTGCTAATTAATTAGGCTTTGGATATAATATCTGATAAAAAAGAAAAAAACTAAGCTGACAAATAACAATAGAATGTTAGAGTGGACCATTTCTAAGGCCCTCTAAGTTTTTCACCTCTCTTTTTAAAGGAAGTGGAAGTAGAGAGAAGGGAACCCTAGCATAAGGAGAGGTATACCTGCCTGCATTAGCAGTTCCCAGGGGTCATTTATACCCTCCATCTCTTGATCACCTCCTCTGCACATTACCCGCCTAAAGTGAGGCCTGATTGAGCTGCCTCAGAGCCTGTGGCAACGAACTTGATCACCTTTATTAACAGTCACTGGACTCAAACCCAAAACAACATTAAGTTCTATACCTTGTTGCCTAATACAGGAAAAAAAAGATAAACTAATTAATATCTGAATTAGTATACTAACTAGTCCTCAAATTTCTCAGAAAGCCACCATGTTTCATTATACAAGAAAGCAAACCAGGGCTCCTTTTGACTGTGAGAATGTAAGTCACATAAAACTTGAGATGTTGTTGAAAGTTTATTTGATCCATGGGCTACTGATTTAAATTCTAGTCTCTTGTGCTGCCCTGACATTCAAGACACATACCTGAGGGAGGGAGTGTGCCTGCGTCACATAACTCCAGGGGACCCCATTCATTTAGAATGTGATATTAAAGGTGTCCCTGGGAGTCAAAGACGGCAGGCAGTACTGGTTATAAAACACAGCAGTTATTTTTAAATAACTTTGACAAAGCAGTGGTGACCTACTTAGTCTTACATAAAACCTAGTAACAAACTAATGGACTACACAAATTCTTCTGCTGAACTAGAAATTGAATGCTTGAAAACACAAAACGAAGTGTTTGTATCAATTAATGCATTACAGAAATGTCTGTGGTAAATAGGATTGGTGGCTATCAGACCCATAAAATACATAAATCAAAGACAACTCGGAAACCAGTAATCTATTTACTTCTTGTTTTTCTTTGAAATCACAACGCACCCAAAACATGTCTGGATTTAGAACCTAATTACATAACTAGCTCTGTTGTTCAAGTGGCTTTTTTCCCAACTCATTCAAGAAACACTCAGATTCAGAAAAATCATTTACTGGTTTGGCATTATTGCAAAGTTAGTGGGAAATGGGACATCTCTGACATCATACACATCTTGGAAGATCCTTGCAGAAAAGGCCTAGTCTTCCAACTCAACACTGGGTACATCTTACAATTCACTTACCTTCTTTACTGCATGAAAACAGTCAAGAAGTGTAATGTAGAAATTGCAACTTCCATAGGCAGCATCTCTGAAATCCCAAAAGTATTGAAATACATAGCTCAATTAAATTTAGTTTTCTGTAGTACACTTACCTCAAGACAAACAGACTAGTATTTAAAAGCAAACCACATACTGAGGATCAGACTCAAAAAACAAAAATCTTGCCTTTCGATTTTTAAGTCAAGGATAAGTCATTGTTATAAATTTCACTGTAGTTTCTACCTATTCCAGTAGATATTATTTTATAGGCATGAATCAATAATGACCACTTTTTAAATTTCAAATGATCTCCCTAGATCATTTTTGGCCTTGATGGCTGGGCTTCAAAAGTTCCTTAAGTTCTAATCAGTAATATGTACCCTTCCCCACAAAAGAGCAAGGCATTGAATCTTTTCTTTTTTACTGGAAAATACCATATTAAACTGTTACCAGGTAAGACTTCTTTTTGATTCTGTATACACATATATGTGTGTGCATGTTGTAAGTATATGCTGCAGATATAGGTCTATCCATGAAGGAAAACAATATTGGGAAATCAAAGTAATATTTGAAATACTAGGTGCAAGCTTTGCACAGTGGCAGTATTGTAGCCAATGAGGTTTATCCGAGGCGCAATTATTGCTAACTGAAATACTAGCTGCAAGCTAAAAAGAAGGCAGTCTGCTCTTCTCATTATGCTTTCACAATTTTTAACAAGTTAACTGAGTAACTTCTTTCTGATTCTTACAAGATTAGAATACCAAGAAAACCACAGGAACTAAGGGGCCAACCACCTTTAGTAGAGCTTTAGTGCTCTTGGGGAAGTGCTTAAATTAGTTTACAGACAACTCCACCCAACAGCCCAACACCTCATCAACATCTATCTGTAATCTTAGCACAAATCTCTTAATGTCAGTTAAGGTTTTGAACTCCAATCCCATCTACTTCTCCCTTCTAGCTACTGTGAGCCATTACGAAGTAAAAATGTTTGGAATTAGACAAGATAAAAATTAATTTAATTGTGATCATTCTAGACATGCCAAACAACTGTGACTCTCTGAATGGTCCTTATTTGGTCCCCTGGTGGAAACAGCTGCTAGCGAAGCCATCATTAATTGCCTGTCTTGGTTGAGTTTTCAATTGTAGTATTACTTAACCTGAAAAATTATTTAAGATTTCAACTTACATAAACCTTAAGAATACAGACTTTCATAGCAACATGAACAAGGAGGAAAAGGACTATTTTAGTTTTAGACATTACTGTCTGGATTGGTTAGAATTACTGAGTTAAGTTATAGGTTAGCCTTCATAGGATTGCACACAATGTCTTACAATGTGCCATTTTTGTCCAGTAAGCTTCTGAATTTAAAAAGCTGCTCATCCAAAAGCTAGACCAGGTCTCTATGCAACCTAGAAAATGATTTTACCAGTAGTTTATTGGTAATATTCGGGAGGAGAAAAACAAAACGACCCATAGCAGTTATCAGTGTGGTCACTGATCAAACGATCAGCATCACCTGCTAATTCCCAGCTCCACCCCAGACCCACTGAGTCAGAGGTTCTATATGGGTGGGCCAGGTAATTTTTGTTCTAACAGGTCCTCCAGGTGACTGTGATGCATGTTCAAGTTTAAGAACCACTGACCTATATAATCAACACAAATATTTGTTGATTTGTAGAAATAATTTTTTCATTGAATAAAGAACATTTTTAGATAAAGAACCTATGGGTAAGGAAATTAAGTAATTTAGCCTAAACCAAAACAAAATTATCAGAGGAAATATGGTGAAGTCTCATATCGCATCCCAGTGTTTTTACCACTTTTATTATCTTCTTAACGTACTGCTAATTCTTCCCCAGTGAAATTAAAGACATGTTGATTCAGTCTTTGTGATAACTTGATGCATTTACTCATTGAATATTTTCTGAGAACCTACTATGGGCCAAGCCCTGCTCTAGTCGATGATGATTCGACAAGCTTTGATCTGGGCTCAGCTAAAGTTCTGCCTCATGCATCATACTACCTGAATAGATGACAAGAATCTTTATTCATTCCCGTTTACTTCATTAACACCTCCAACTTTAAACACACCCACACTTCCTTCCTTCTACCCAAGCAATCAGGCTTCTTCAAAACAGCAGAATAGCAGCTATGAATCTAGATGTAAGGTTGGGGCGGGTAAGATCATTTAACAAACTTAGAAAAGCAGATGAGAATCAATGAAGGAGTATTGCTGAAAAACTGCAAAACAGTGTCAAATACTAGTTTAAAAAATAACAGATTTTGCGGCGGCTTGTATGCATAATAGCCCCAAACTGCAAACAACCCAGGAATCCATCAAAAGGACAAAAAGCAAATAAACTGTGATGTATTCATAGAATGGAATGCTACAAAAGCAGTAAAAAAAAAGATGAACTACTGATGCCTGCCATAACACAGATACATCTCACAGGCATGATGTATTTTAAAAGCTAGTCCCAGTTCTGCGAAATGCCTACTCTCTGACTCCATTTATAAGAAGTTCAAAGTCAAGAAAAACTAACTGATGTGGTAGAAGTCAGCAGTGGTTACTTAGGGGGTGGTTACTCACTAGAAAAGGGCTGAAAGGAATCTTCAGGGGTGCTGGCAGTGTTCTATACACTGAACTGGATGGTAGCTACATATACACATGAGGTTAGTGGGCTGAAAATAGTAAGTAGAGACCCCCTCCACCATAAAAAAATCAACTAAGAAGCAAAAGAGTATTATAGGTAATAACCAAAAAAATAGAAATATATGCTCTTCATAACCATAATCCTAAGGTATCAAGAAAATATCGAACTACATTTTATACTATTTTTTCGTTTAGATATGCAGGGAGAAATACTCAATATATCCATTAAGAAATCAAGTCAACTCAGTGGTTGAAGAATTATATCTAGGTTGAATTAAATCTAATTAAATATTGCTGTGGAGAACCAAAAGTTTTTTTAACTGTAAATCAATGCTCTTCTTAACAGCTATATTTATACTATGCACTTCAAGTGGCAAGAATAAAAGACTATAATGCAATCTCTTCCAAAATACTATCAAACTTAAAAAATATTATCAAGCTTTATTAATTCTGACTGGCCTACTTTGTAACTAGTAAGTTCAACAGAATAGTAAAATGTGATAAAGCACCAGATTTTTATATTTGCCATATGCTGATACTCTTGTAGAATGCAGTTAAGTATAAAATACAACAGTATTGTACTATTACATACCCCAAATAACACAATTTTATTTCTGTGAATAAAAAAGTATTTTATTCATAAAAATGCATTTTTTATAAACAAAAAAGAATTACTAGAAAAACAGAAGGCAAAAAACATATTAAATACAAGCCCAAATTCTTCTAATATTCGATTCCACACACATAAAAATATCCTATTACATTATTACCAAAGTCTCTAAAATCTTGCTCTCAATTGCTATACTTAACTGGAACAAAAACTTCACAGATTGACACTAATTCATAGGACACACTTGGAGACACAATACTTTAGATATATCAAATATCTGGCATCTGTGACTGCAAAGATTCAAATTTTACCATCTTGAGCTGTTTCTAGCTAAGTCCTATTTTTTAAAGAATTACAAACATTTGCTCCTGGGACTAGAAGTAACTAACTTCATTTCTCAGTGCCAAACTTCAGTAATTTTAAACTCAGGTATGGCAAAAAAAAAAAAAAAAAAAAGCAACATTTATTCTATTTTTGGCCTTTGCATTTAAATCAATGCAAACTCTCTTTTACATCAACAGTGTTCCATGGATCCTTACTTGCATTATAGGAAATGTGTGCACTTATTCTATTTCAAGACCTTATGCTATAAACTTTAAGAATGGCACTATTATAGAGGAATATCAATATAAAGAGCTCTGTACAACTAAATTATCACTGTATATCAATGTTCCTGTGACTCACAGACCACAGATACAAGCCTTTCTTCTAAAGGAAGTATATGGTTGCTATTAGATTACAGGTTGAGAAGAAAAGTAGCACACTCTCCATGTTAGAAAATTATCTCCATCTCTCCCTACCCACCTCAAATAACAGAATACCTAACATAATCCTTGCACTAGAAAGAAAGGTGATAGTACTGGGTTCAAAGTAATTCTTCCAATTTGCTAAATCACTTAATATACAATCTTTAGTGCAGTATGTAATTGAAACAAATATCTATTTCATGGAGTAAGTCTATGGACAGTCCTACAGTTATTGAAGATTCTGCCCAATGGGAGACCCTCCTAAAGCTTGTCCACAATGAAGTCAAATTCACAAGCTTACATTTAAAAAGTGAAGCCATACCTTCAAAATCAGGCATTCAAGGTATATGCAACAATACTAAAATCACTACCTAACTTACAAGTGGAAGAATAATACCGCACTTGAAATTAACAACACAGCATGCAATCAGCAAAATTATTTCACATCTTTATTACATGTCAAGCGCCACACAATATTTAGATAATGTAACTAAGTCAAGGATTTTGAGAAACAGAGAAATTTTTAGAACTTAAAGAGAAAAAAAAGACCACAAGTTTTTTTCAAAAGATCTTCAACACAATCACCTGGTAAGTTTGAGATGAGGATGAGGACATCATCCATTCATGTACAGAGAGTATTTACAGAGTGCCTCTAGGACACAGCCACTTGGTTTCTCTAGTAGTGTTGCTGCATTAGCAACCTTGCCCACTATCTCTGCTGGCAAATCCCTAGGACAAAGAGGTTCCTTTTTGCTGTGGCAACCAACTCCTGATTATCAGGAAAACTTCTCTCTTAACTCCTCAGGACTCAAACTCCTCAGCGGTAGCTCTGAGTTCTAACTACAGGACTGTCATCTGATTATAAAGCCTATTTTCCATGAGTGGCAGAGGTTCTCACATAGAAGTGATTCACTGCCTAGAGACAATGTCTGAGACATTTTGGTTTCCACAATTAATTTCATGGAGGTGGAGGTATTACTGGCAACTAGTAGGCAGAAGCCAGGGATGCTGCTGAGTGTCCTACAATACACAGGACAGCCCCCACAACAAAATGTCGAAAGTGTCACTGTTGAGCAACCCAGATCTACCGGATTATTTGCACCCACTCTAAAATGACTATTTACCAGGTCTTCTTTTTTTCAGAAACAATTATACCAAGATGTTTCTGGCAAGGGCATGACTGAATGAATTTATCATATCACTCTTATATTTACCTGAAAGGAATATAGGATGTATTTCCACACATTAATATTCTATATGCTTCTTCTGGAGTCCTCCCCAAATATATAACCTACATATGAAAAGAAAAGAAAAAGGCAATTTATTTCTAAATGAAGATATAGTGCTGTCACTGCAAAGTGACCTCTCCAATTACCTGAGCCTGGGTCTCTAGCTTTCCCAAGGATCCTGAGAGTCCCCCAGCACCCGTCAGTGAATCCCTTTTTTGTTTCAATCTGCCATAGCTAGTTTCTGTTGCTTGCAGGAAGAACACTCAGCAACAAATTCACAACAACCTTTTGTAGTAACAAGTATAGAATTTTTAAAACAGATTTTCTAAACCAAGATGTTAGACTGAGCACATGCTTGTACCTCATCTCTTTTATGAAAAGCCACTGAAATGATCATAAAGAAGTGTGTGGGGGTCAGGGTTGGGAGATGGATTGAGACTGGGGAAAAGGTGGAAAAGGACATAAAGGCAGAGCAAGTTTATTAACTCCATCCATTTAGATTTAACTACTTACAATACTGTACAAGTTTCCTATAAAACTGCATTTGCTTCCTATTCTCATTGGCTTCTTTTATCCTCAGAACTACATTATGCTTCCATTTTTATCTGGTAGAATTACTTCAAGTAGATGCTTTAGTATTTCAGGTCCATTACTGGTAGGTATTCCTCACATTTCTGATAATTTCTTGTTTTCTGCCCTGAATTTATGGACTATGTATATGATTTTTGGTGGGTAGTTCTTTTCTCTCAATAATTTATACATGTTGTTCCACTGTCTTCTCAGTTGTAGTGTTGCAGAAGTATTTTACTAGCCTCATACTCTCCTTCTGTTCCTTCAAAGTCACTGGTTCTAAAAAAACTACTGGCCTCCCTCTAAATAAGTCATCTTCAATCTCCAATTAAGTTTGCCTGGGATTATCTGACCCACATGCTATCTGAAGGCACAAGTCTTTTTCCAACTCAGAATCTTCCTGCAGGGCAGGGCATTTTCACCTCATATATAGGGGAGGGGAGGTGGCCACAAGCATTAGATTTGGCACATATATTATGATACAAATTAGAGTCAGTGCTAAAGCTTACTTTGGGATAATATACTTTAAATGTTGACTGGTAAAAATAAATCATTAAAAAAGTTAATTATAAACTTTTAATCTCTACTACATACACATATGAGCTGTTTCTTCAATGTAATGTGAGCTGTCTCAAGTGAGGACCCACATCGTGGGTTTCATTTGACTCCTGGTTCATAGATTATATATTATATATACTGTGGTTCAATGTTTAATTCACTGAACCTAAATCTACTTGTTAATGGTTAGAAAATGTTTAAATCTTAAGTTTAAAAAGTTATTGGATTAAAACAAATTACAAAATCACAGATCCAGCAAGGATCTTTGAAACTTAGAGAAGGGTATATTCCAAAACTAGTCATAACAGTTAACTCAGCTTCCAGAGGGCATTTTACCAATTTTCTGTTTTAAGAATCACAAATGGAAAATTTTCCCAATGTCTAGGCTGTTTCTCAATATGGTTTCATCCCATTTACTCTAAAAAAAATGCTCAACTATAATTAACTATACAGAATCTTCCAATATTTATCTCTTAACATTTCTTTATCTATAGGAGGATACAAATCCACAAAAAAAGTACCACAAAGAACAATCAATTCCAAGAATAAGGAAATACTTTGTTACCCAGTATCAAACAAATTTTCAAGTACAAGTATTTCTGACTCATATACAATTGCAGTTTATCATGAGTTAGCCACAAGATAATCATTTATAATCTCACTCATCATACTTGTCTATACATTATCTTTTAAGCATCAACCTGTCAACTGACTTTTTATTTTATTACTATTCATTTGGAAAGACAGCATAACAATTCTTTCAGGAAAAATTTAAAACTTTTTAAAAAACAAATCCCTCTTTCCAAATCTCCTCATTCTCTTCTAGTCTCCAACATGCTTCCTTTTTTATCTAAGGCTTACTATATAACATCACTAAAGTATTTTCTTTTCTCCATTCTATTTTAGGACTTACTAGCAGACAACTCCCCTCCAAACACCACCCCTGAAACTAAAAGAACAAAACCAAATAAAAAACACTTTGAGGCAAATGAGAGTGAAAACAGGTTTGATTCAATTGTGTTTGAGTATATATGTGTATATATACATAATTTAAGTAAATAAAATCCAGAGACCTCTTTCAGATTTTCCATAAATTTCTAATAAAACCTTCTCTCAAATTATAGTAATTTTTCCTTAAGCACCACATTAAAGAAAATTCCTCTTACTCAAGATTGCAGTTCTTTGGTTTCTTTAATTACTAAAATTGCAATAGTATTATTTCCTTACTTTCAAAACACAGTCGCTAATACATTAAATAATTCTGGGTTAGCCTTGGAACATAAGTTCAATTCAAAGAACACAAGAGCAATATAACATTTCCTCCTATGGGGGAATAAAACCTAAATCCCTAGCCATGAACTTAAAAAAAAAATGTTATTTTTGAAATCTAGTTGGGGGATGCTTGTACATAATGTACTTAAACAGGTAATACTGGGTATAATGAGATAAGCTGAAAGAAATTTATAGACTCAGAATAAGTCTATTTATATAATGCTATAGTCTGAATGTTTGTGTGCCCCACCTTGCAAATTCTTATGTTGAAATCCTAACCCCCAAAAGGTGATGTGATGCTATTAGTAGATGGGGCCTTTGGGAGATGGTTAGCCATAAAGGTGGAGCCATCATGAATGGGATTAGTGCCTTCTAAAAGAAGCTCCAGAGAGATCCTCAGCCCCTTCCACCACGTGAGAGGCCTCACCAGTCCATGCTGACATTCTGATCCCAGAAGTTCCAGCCTCCGGAACTGTGAGAAATACATTTCTGTTTATAAGCCTCCCAGTCTCTGATACTTTGTTATGGCTACTCAGAAGGACTAAGACACAGAACTATTAAGGAAATATCTGCTAGCAATCTATCATTTTTAACTGTACACTCACGTATCTTCCCGCATCAAAAGGCCTTGCCAAATGAAATTATTCTAAATTTGTTTTTTAAGAAAAACCCTATAAATGGCTCCTCTATTAACACAGATCCTCAAATTAGTAAACTCTAACTCAATGCAATTTTATGATCTATCACTGTGTTCCCGGCAATTTGGAAGCTAGGTCCTTCTCAAATTCCTTTGGTATATTTTCATGAGAAGCTTTGTACAAATATAGAATGCTCACTCTAAATCCACACTGCCATCCAAAAATAGGAAGCAACAAATGAGGAACAAGAGAGATATTAAACAGCTGTGGTAGCCAGCTTCCAAAACAGTCCCAGTGATGCTCACCTCCTGGTACTTCTACCCTTGCATGGCCCCCTCCCACATTGATTGGGCACCTATGTATAAACAATGCATAAAAGGCAGAGTGTGACTTCTGAGGCATAAATGATGCTGTGGTTCCAGCATTGGATTCCTCACTCCAGGTACCTCAAGGTGCCATTCAGTGACGGTACTTGGGCAGCTGTGTGGCAAGGAACTAAGGCCATGTGCCAATAACCAGCGCTAATTGGCAGGAGTGTGAAGAGACCCCGTTAGCAGTGCACCCTCCAGCAGCCCCAGGCTAGCCTTTAGATGACTGTAGTCCAGGGGGGTAATTTGTCAGGCAGCAATAATATGGTAACACAATCAACAGTAAGAAATGATCAGTTTGTTAAAAGTGTATAAATAAAAAAATAGGTGACAAGTGCAGAGATGTAAAGATAAGCAAGTCTTGTGGCTTAGAAAGCATTAGGAAGGAGAGCTTGTTGCCACCTCTCTCTTTCTCTCTCTCTGAAGAAGCAAACAGCAATCTCACAGGATGAATAAAATATTGGGGCAGAAATACTTGAGAAGTCAATAGTGCTTTTCAAAGTCATGATCTTTTTTGCTGAATAAAATCAAAGCCATTTCTAGGACTTCCACCACCCCCATTTTATAAATTACCATCTGCCTGCCTCAGTCTCTGTGAGAACTTCTAACCTTGGACTACTGATCGGTGTTGCAAAACCTGGGAGGGGCTGGGCTCAATTGGTGATTAATTAATTAGTGGACTGAAAGAAAAGAATCACAGACTGATCAGTTTCAATCCTGACCACTCAGGCCTCAAATAATAACACCCAATCACTTAGACACATGCTTCTTATTTCTATTCTTACAGAGCATTTTGAAGCCTAAGCTATGTACTTATTGGTCTTTGGTACAGTTCTAAAAACCAAAACATTACACAAATCATCCTAAGAATGAAGAATAACAAAAAGTACTTAAACTCCACAACAAATGTGGCAGCCCAATAAACCAGTAAACCATTTTCAAGTATTTTTCTTTTTTTTTTTAATGTTTATCTATTATTGGGAGACAGAAACAGAGCGTGAGCAGGGGAGGCGCAGAGAGAGAGGGAGACACAGAATCTGAAGCAGGTTCCAGGCTCTGAGCTGTCAGCACAGAGCCCGACGCGGGGCTTGAACTCACAAACTGAGATCACGACCTGAGTCAGCCACTTAACCGACTGTGCCACCCAGGTGCCCCCATTTTCAAGTATTTTTCATGGAGAAATGTCACAATGTTTCCAGTATTAACTTACATGCGCATCAACCAGATGACACGGTCTTTCCTATGCCAAGACTTGAATGATCTTTTTTAAAGAAATCACTCTCTCCAGATTAACACCGAAATGTTCGTGAAAGTTGGAAATAAGCTTAAACATGGAAATAAGCTTACGGAAATAGTTTATTGAGCAGGGAAAGACTATATACAATACAGTTTTACATGATAAGATAAATAAATCAATTTCACAGCTCCTGCACAAATACAGAAATATGAAAAAAAAACCTAAATCATTTTTAGAAAAAATCAGATGGCCTTATATTTCAACAGTTTTCACTTTTTAATTATTTTTATTTATATAACAGTAGGCTAGTATAATGACTCTCAGTTTAGATAAAGGGAAACTGGAAGTTTGGAGTAGCAATCATATCTACCAAAGCCATACAGCTAATAAACGTGAGGGAGGGGCGCCTGGGTGGCTCAGTCAGTTAAGGGTCTGACTCTAGATTTCAGCTCTAGTTACGATCTCAGGATTTGTGAGATCCAGCCCTGTGTAGGGCTCCATGCTGACAGGGCAGAGCCTGCTTAGGATTCATTCTCTTTCTCAAAATAAATAAATAAACTTTTTTTTTTTTTTTTTTTTTTAATGTGAGGGAATTGGTTCTGGGTATTAAGTGTACATGGTTATACTATGTGAGTAGTAGGGATTTTTTTTTTTTTAAACAAAGCAAAAATCTTGATTTTTTTTTACATGAAACCTAATTTTTAAACATGGCAAAAACAAACAAACTACTATTATTTAAAAAATAAATACTGTTAGTTACACAAAGCCAGCAGGCCACTACTCTCCCACTTCTCCAACTGGTCACCCAAAATCACACTGCTTGCTATGGATGGAAGAGGGCCTACTGCTCAGCCCTTACTTATAGATGAGAAACCATACTATCTAAAACAAGTATTAGGGGTGCCTGGGTGGCTCAGTCAGTTAAGCAGCCGATTTCAGCTCAGGTCACGATCTTGCAGTCTGTGAGTTTGAGCCCCACATGGGGCTCTGTGCTGACAGCTCAGAGCCTGGAGCCTGCTTCTGTTTCTGTGTCTCCCCCTCTCTCTGCCCCTCCCCCATTCACGCTCTGTCTCTCTGCCTTTCAAAAATAAATAAATGTTAAACAAAATTTTTTTAATAAAAAAATAAAATAAGTATTAAAACAAGGACAGGATCCAAAATTCCAGACAGCTTAAAAGATCTACAATCAAAGCTCGTAACAGTCAGAGTCATTTCTCTTTACCTTTTCCCCAAACTAATACCACCTAGCAAGTATCATGGGCAGCTGAAATACCAGCAGTCAGGCTCACCAGGGTGAAAAAGGAAGAAGTAGTAAGGCTGTGAACTGTGATGCCTACAGCCACCTCTACCACCTGGCCTGTTCCTCCGCCACATCCTATCCCCTTTTGGGCACACCTCACACTAACCTGGTTCCTGGTTGCTATTTACAGCTGCCTGTTGCTGTTGGCCCTACTTTTCACTGACACCCAGGAAGGGTGTTTGCCCAGGGCTGAGTATTGCCCAGGGCCAAGACCCTGGCCATCCCACCTGATTTTATCCTCCAGTCTTTGCTGCCCCATTTAGATGGCTATTTGCCGAACTGGATTCTTACCTACAGCTCCCAGATCCTCTCCTCTGTGCTCCCTTTGTCTTAACTTCTCATCTGATCCCTTCACCCTGCAGCCACCTTAACCTGGTACTGACTACTCCGGGTCCAAAATAATTAAATCCTTCAGGAAAAGGAGACTACAAGTTCAAAAGATCATCATTAAATAACAAATTAAGTCCCTGAGCTCTTATTCTAATTGTTGAAGTAATCTCAAATTCAATACAATTTAGGATTCTACTCACAGATTGCTGAATTAATCAATTCCCAGAATTTAATTAGTATAATTTTCAATGTAAATGTTAACAATTTACAAGGTAAGTCATTATAAAGGTTATAAAAATTGCTTGGAAATAAAAAATAATAATACAGAGTGATAAATTTTGAACAGGAAATCTATATGTGAGCACAATTAGCTCTACCAAAGTAATCTATTAAACATTAAAGGAAAGCAAATTTGCAAACTATGTACCAAGAGTTTGCTTCTGTCATTTATCTTATACTCAGAACGCTTTAACCACAAAAACTATTAGAAACAATGGCTAATTTCCCACGCTAGCCCTCAAAAGTACATTTAACCTATGGAAGAGCTAAATACTATATATCTGCAGGAAAACAGAACTGCTGCTGGGGCAATAAGATAAAATGGTAACTTTCTTGTTTTTTAATATAAAAAGCAGATTTAAGATATGATAATGGTGGACAGGAGCAGGGGGAAAAAAAGAAAAAGAAGAAGACATTTTATTCAATGTTTAATTTGTGCCAGATATTCTACCTAAACTGAAATTAAAAGCCAGCTCAGTGGCCTCTTCAAAAAACTATTTTGCAACTAGAAATTAATGTTTATACCTACTAGTATTACACACTATCACTTCCACTACAAGTATACACATAAAAAATTAAATAGACAAAGATAAAGTGACAGTTATTTCTTAAATGATTATATACAGTAATTGTGCTTTAAAGAACTTCTTCACACAAAAAATAATAAAATAAAGAACTTCTTCACTAAAATATTAATAAATTTAACAGCTAATGCTTCATTTTTTAAGTGTTTTTAAATGCCTAGTTGTGAGTTGTGAGTTCGGCTACTTCTTTTCTTCTATTTATTTATTACTTTTTTTAGTTAAAAAATATTTACAGAAGTATATTTTACAATCAATAAAAACATAATTTTAAATGTACAAGTCAATGGATTTTAACAACTGTCTACACCTATATAACCATGACACAATCCAGACAGGAAATTCCCATCACCCTCAAAGGTTCTCTTGTGCATCTTCCCAGTTAATCCCAAATGTTTCCCCCTCCCCATAAGTCTGAGACAACCACTGATATGCTTTCTGTCTCTATAGAATAGAATAGCTAGCCTTCCAAGAACTTCATATACATAAAATCATGCACAGCTGTTTCAATTCTTTATTTTAATGGGTGCTTTAACTAAAACAGATACTTTACTGTGGTAAGTATATGTAAATGCAGAAACGATTACACTCATTCTTTCAACCCATCCAGCCAATGATGGACATTTGGTTAGTAAATTCCCAACTTACCAAATGCTAATCAGATATTACTAAAAACTAATGGAGGAGTGCTGCACATTTGAAAACATGCTTAGCAAATAAGCCCAAAATCCACTGAAACTTTACTTAGATGATTTTAAAGCAGGTTATAAAATTTTGTTTTGTGGCTATCACTAGAACACTTGACTTTGAAAACTGTGTACTTAAATGGAAAAACACCATTCATTCTGCCTTTTCAGTAGGAAACTGGTTTCAGGATAATCAACAATCTTAACTGGAAGAAAGGAAGTTCAATTTCCATGAAAGAAAGCCAACTAATAAATGAAGGATGAATGAAATAATTAGGAATTATGGTTACACTGAAATCATAATAAAATTGATTGAGGCAAGTACTATAATTGTTGTTTAAAACACTAGCTGCATGGTTGATGGGGAACTGAACATACAAATAGTTTCAAAATAACACCATCTGAATCCATTAAGTCATAAAGGAGAAAATCATACATTGAAGGAATTTGATGATTAGCCCCTAATCCAAAGGACATTTTTAGCATCCTGAATGGTAATTTAGGTATTATATCATATGTTTTCTGATAGGATGCAAAATATTCTACTAATGCACAAGCCTACAGATTTAACTTCCAGTTCAGAAGACATACAGAGAATGGAGAAAACCAGTTAAAACATACCACAAGGAAGAAACCAGAGAAATTCGAAAGGTAGAACATTCCATAAGAGGTCTGGTCTCTTCCATAAATCCGTGTTAGCAAAAAGGTACCATGAATGTGTCAGTGAGGTTAAAGGCACAACAATCATACACAATGTGTGGTCCTGGATTACATATTGCTTTGGACATTTTGGATCGATGGAGGAAATATGAATATAATCCAGGTATAGAGATGATGCAGTATGTACTAAAATGGAACAATGAGCCACTGACTGAAAAAAATAGGTGATAAAACTGTACTAGTGAACATAAAACATATAGTATATTACACACACATATGCACATGTCCTGTTTTGTTTTTTTTTTTTAACATTTATTTATTTTTGAGACAGAGACAGAGCATGAATGGGGGAGGGTCAGAGAGAGGGAGACACAGAATCCGAAACAGGCTCCAGGCTCTGAGCTGTCAGCACAGAGCCCGACGCGGGACTCAAACTCACAGACCGCGAGATCATGACCTGAGCTGAAGTCGGCCGCTCAACCGACTGACCCACCCAGGCGCCCCTGCACATGTCCTGTTTTTATAAACATAAAAGGGTTTTTATTTTTTATTTTTAAGTAAGATTTTCTAAATTTCTCAAGGGTACACAGGTTTTGTACATGACATTTTTCACAAAATGACAAAAGTTTCAAACTTTTATTTTCAAAATACTCTCTTAATTATGAATGTATTTGTTTTGAAAGGCACTTTCACTTAAAACTTCACCTTTACTTGAAATGACAGGCTATATACACCACCCCTCTCCAAATCTGGCTAGGTAATAAGGAATCACAGACTTATCACAACAGGGTAAACTTACCACTTCATAAAATGATGTAATGCACTTATCTTTCACATTCCTCAAGTCTTCTACGGTGAGTGGTATACAAGATTTTTCCTTTTTTTTTTAATTTGCTTTAGTTAAAATTTTAAAGTTTATTCATTTTGAGAGAGAGACAGCACAAGTGGGAAGGGGCAGAGAGAGAGAGAGAGAGAGGTAGAGAGAGAGAATCCCAAATAGGCTCTGCATCGATAGCACAGAGCCCCATGCAGGGCTCAAACCCACACACAAAACTGTGAGATCCTGACCTGAGCTGAAACCAAGAGTTGGATGCTTAACCAAGCACCCTAAGATTGTTACTTTCACCATAATTTGTTACCAAAGCTCCTACCATTTCAGATGATTGTGAATCCATTTACCAGGCCACACAAAGTGCATTACTTGGAAATATGCACATTGAAGACAAATAGTTAAGCCAATAATCTCACTTCTGCCACATGTGACACTTGACCATCTGACAAAAGGGAGCATGAGCATATCAATCCTGTTTTAAGTATCTAAGTTATTTTGAGTACTTTTATAAAACTAACCTCCTCTGTTTTTAAGACAAAAAGATAATAGAAGTACTGCCACTTTATTCTCAAGCCTCCTCCACACTCTGTATTAGGTCCTTCTGAATGTGTAAAGATGAAGGGGACATCCCCTTCAGAATCCCAGAGTGTAAAAGGATGGATCAAGAGTCAGTCCATTTGGAACATTTCCTTCCCGAAACTTCTTCCTCTAGACTTTCTGTTTTAACATTACCACACCATCTTCCAGGTCAACCACTAAAAAGCCTTACAATCTCCAAAATTCCTCAATAACTCCAAAAAAAGGTTATCAAGGCTGCAGATCGATTTTTTAGGGAACTCTCATTCTTTCTACAAATCTTTCATCAGAGGATTTAACAGACTTCAACCAGATCAAATCTCTATTTACTTACCTTTGATGTTTCATCTTTTAAGGTGTCCATGTTATACCTCGATCCTCTTTTGCTACTATTAATAAATTTCCTTTTCTTAGAAGGTTTTCTCCTATTTCTCTACCTAGCATCATTTGAACTCCAAGCTCCCACTTTAGCCAGCCAGTCATGGCTGCAAGGACTTTTACTACAGCCAAGAGCTGTGATCCTCCTGCCAAGCTGGCTTCTAACTGAGCAAAGGAATGAACTCAAGTCCATGTCCAAATTGCTTACCTGGCACTTTCCTAACCAATCAAATCAGTGTTAATCTGAGAGCATAAAATCCTGGAAGGATTTCTAACTCCAAATATGTTAAAAATAGAAAAATACACTTCTACATGCCAAAATAAACCATAAACAAAGTCAAAAGGCCAACACCAAACTTAAAACAAATATGACAACAAATTTTTGGTAAATTTGCCAAGAGGTCATTTTTTTTTCACTAGCAGTAACACACAACACCAATAAGATTATTAAAAAGAGATTTCTTATTTATAAAATTATCAAGTGTTTTGTTTTTAACAAAACGCTTGGTTTCCACCATGATCACAGCCACCTTCTCTGGAGGGTCTTCACACTGAAGACATCATGTCTGGCTCCCCAAGACCCACCCCCCAACTTGGGGACATCTCACCTGACCAGAAACAAACAACTGCACCAAGAACAGTCCAGGCAGAACTCGGTATGTTCTAGGCAAGCGCACATTCTCTGAAATGGAATGGCTTCAGCCACCCAGATTTTCTCCTGGGCAGTGCAAAGACTTTTACTGTCACACCAAGGGCCATTTCTCCAGCATCTCCTCTAACACTATACAAACCCCAAGAATTCTGGCTACATCCCTCTTTCTGTAAAGCTGTCATGATTTATGCTGTAATCCATGGGGTTCCTATCCCCAGTGATTGGCTAAGTAATGGGACCAAATGCCCCTGTTAAAAGAGCCACCTCCCTATTCTTTTTTTCTTGAGAACCTGCATAGGCTTGTTTTTACCCCTAAGAATTTTTGCTGTGAAGCACAATAAACACCAGGAAAGATGGAAAAACAAACAGCTAAACAAAAGCACCACATTTCGATAAGCTTAAGAAGTCAAATTTTAATAGACATCATCTACAACCTGTGTTTCATATATTCGGAGATGATAAAACTATCCCAGAAACATTTCTATTAACTATTTCTGTGAGCACAAGAGGAAAAACAAAAGCAAAAAAGGCCTTAATCACTGTTGTTAATGATTTACCTTTAACAGAAAAGGAAATCACTAAATTTTTAGGTGCAATGTTAGCTAGTACCACCAACTTGTGGTCTAATCACTGTACATTCTAAATTATTAAACTATATACCAGAAAATAACTTTCAAAGGGAGGAAAGCATGACAGAATCAAGTAGCAAGCTGAGGGAAGAAAGAACTTATCTAAAGAACTTCAAAGACAATCCCTTTATGGTGGATGGGAGTAGAAAACACATTCAACTTGCTTTTCTCCAGTGAACAGAACAGCTAGCTTCCATACCAACAAACAAAAAGATAAGGGACACACCACTCTGGAGGAGCTCTCGGCATACTCTGGAAAACTTGCTGCTAAGATACTCCTGCAGATAAATGCACCAGGCAGTGATAAAATGGGACTAAAAAAATAAAGCTCTTCCTTGATGCTTATAAATAAATGAAATTTATAACTCTTGTGTAAATACTGGCTATTCCAAACACACTTTGCAATGATTCAAACAGACCTCTCAATGTCCCGTGTAACCTATGCAGTATGCACCCATTTTCCTCATGCAAGATATTTTGATAATAGAGAGAATCCTAAGAATAGATCTAAGAATCATACCTCAGTTAGGAAAAAATTGCCTATATTCAAATTATAAAGCACTCTTACTTCATATGATGCACTTTGCTGTTTTTCTAGAAAAAAAAAACAATTATTAATCCTGACTCCACTTTTACAACTTCACTAAACGGACCATGGGTTTATAAAAACACAGCTTTGGGGGCATTATTAAGTGCAAAACACAGAAAAGGGGTTTCACAGTAGTTGATCAATTTTTTTAAAAAACAGACTTTTTAAAGAGTAGTTTTAGGTTCAAAACAGCAAAACTGAGTAAAAGGTACAGAAACCTCCCATATACCGCATCCTCCCAAACATGCACAGCCTTTCCAGCTGGTCAAATCTTTAAAAACAAGGGGCGCCTGGGTGGCGCCTGGGTGGCGCCGTCGGTTAAGCGTCCGACTTCAGCCAGGTCACGATCTCGCGGTCCGTGAGTTCGAGCCCCGCGTCGGGCTCTGGGCTGATGACTCGGAGCCTGGAGCCTGTTTCCTATTCTGTGTCTCCCTCTCTCTCTGCCCCTCCCCCGTTCATGCTCTGTTTCTCTCTATCACAAAAATAAAATAAACGTTGAAAAAAAAAATTAAAAACAAAACAAAACAAAACATGTTCTTTCTGGAAAGAAATCAAGACGTTATCATAGAAAATGTAATTTCAAAATTCCAACTGCAATTTAAAGTACCACTGCCGTATGCATTTTCACTAATATGTTAGGAAATCAGTTTAATACTTACCATATAACATCCAATAAGGAAAGCAGCATTTGCTTGTTTTCTCTGATCAGAGCCAGTAAAATGAATAATTTTCTTCCTCATCATTGTGATGGACTGCATAAAGATAAACAGCTGTTAGTATTTCTCTTTAATTTCAAGTTTTCTAAAACTTTGTGATGAAGATATAAATTCCAAATCTTAACAACATATAAGCATTTGTATTAGCAAGAACTTTAAAATAGTTAACTCTAATACTCAAAAATACCATGTACCTTCCCATAATAGACATATTCTTGGATTAAAATGAATGTACAATTAAGGAGTGAGGAAGAGACATGAACAGGTATATGCTTAGAGTACATGCTCTGAAAGAATACATATGATGCTAGAAAAGGCGGGGGGGGGGGGGGACTTTTCTTTCCTTTCCCCGTTTTTGTTTTTATTTTTTTGTTTTTATTTTTTTTTTTCAACATTTATTTATTTTTGGGACAGAGAGAGACAGAGCATGAACGGGGGAGGAGCAGAGAGAGAGGGAGACACAGAATGGGAAACAGGCTCCAGGCTCCGAGCCATCAGCCCAGAGCCCGACGCGGGGCTCGAACTCACGCACTGCGAGATCGTGACCTGGTTGAAGTCGGACGCTTAACCGACTGCGCCACCCAGGCGCCCCTCCCCGTTTTTGTTTCTAACATCTATTCCCAAAAACTTTACATTAAAATAAAAGGGTGGGGCGCCTGGGTGGTTTAGTCAGTTGAGTCAGACTTCGGGCTCAGCTCAGGTCAAGATCTTGCAGTTCAGGAGTTCAAGCCGCGTGCGTTGGGCTCTGTGCTGACAGCTTGGAGCCTGGAGCCTGCTTCAGATTCTGTGTCTCCCCCTCTCTGCCCCTTCCCCACTCGTGCTCTGTCTCTCAAAAATGAATAAATGTTAAAAAAATTGTTTTTAATAAAAGGGTAAATAAAAACAGGCAAAAATAATTCTGTTACAAATCAGGATAGTGAATGAGGTAACAGGGCAGAGAAGGGGTGGAACAGAGATAACAGAGCATAAGTGGGCTCTTGTGTGGCGTTGCTAACATTCTGTTCTTGATTTGATGACTTAGATGATTACCTACATATATTCAGTTTGTGAAAATTCATTGATCTGAACCTCAAGATCTGTACCTATTTCTGTACATACATTATACTTCAATCCTGTAAATACATTATACTTTTTATTTAAAAGGATATGGAATTTAAAAACCAAAGAAAGCATATGATTAGTTAGGACCTCCTCACCTGTATTTCACTAACGTGAGCAGAAACAGATTCAGGTAAGCACAAGAAAAAGGATATATTGAGTTCAAAAAGCACATATTTCTTGGCTTCTGTGAGTCAATGATGAATGTGTACATATTTTGTTTACATAGAGTAAGAGATCCAAGTTGATTTTAAAAACAAAAACAAAACCCAACCAGTCATAGAGCAACATAAGCACAAGACACTGAAATTCAAACTCTATACATGTTTTTTATCACTAATTGAGTAGGCAGTAATGTTTCTACCAGGTTGGATGGTCAATACCCTGAAAGTTGGTTCTAGTAAATGATAAAAAGTTAAAAAAAAAAAAAAGGACTAATATACCAATATATTCTTGGTTGACTGAAGGATAAAAGGCTGTAGATAGAGGAATACACAGGGGGAAAAAGTCTTTCAAAATTAGAGCAAAGAAACTCAAGCAGGGGGAGAGGAAATTATTTTTAGCTTCCTAGCCCTGTATGAACAAAAGACCTGCCACTGGCAAGTGGAAAAAAGGAGGAGGGTGTGGACATAAATATACAAGGCCATAAATGCTTATATTCCTATTCAAGAGAAAAATAAAGCCCAGAAAAAAAGAGTTTCCATCTCTACATAAACCTGTAGGGCATACTATATAATACAAAAAGAAAAGGCACATTGTCATTTTGCAGATTAGTAACTCCTCTGGCAGGTATTTCCAACAGTTATGATGGGGAATTTTAGGTTTGAGGCTCAAGGGGAAAAAAAATCTGCCTTAATCACTCATAAATTTTTAATACAATTTAATTTTTACTTGAAAATAAATTTTATTTCTTCTGTGTAATAGTATGGTAAGTAATCACCTGGATAACATTGTTTTTAAAAAAGTAATGGCCCCTAAATGCAGCACTTTCTACGTGAGAATTTACAGTGACTAATTTGGAATTGCTAGCAGTACACAGACACTTTTTATTATATGTAACCATAAGTCAAAGTTTTTTAAATAAAGGAATGGGGTCTGAGTTCAAACTAACAGAAATATTCTTTGCAACTCTCATATACAGCCTTAAAGAGATGCTGTTTGCCCCTACCTTCCCTGGTCCTTAATAGTATGTACAAAGGGTGAGGGTGAAAAGTCACAAGTAGTAGTACAATATCACGGGACATTAAAGATAGAATGGAAGTAAGATGATGCAATTTTCTTCACTAGTTTGCTAGCATTCTCTGTCAAAGTGAAGGCAGAAAGGTCATTGTTTGACCAAAGCAAGGGAAGTTTAAGTTTCTCTTGCTGGGTTTCAGTTCCATTAGAACAGACAGTAAGAGGTTTCACTTTAATAACCAATTTCCGCTTTGGCTTTTCAAGTATTTAATCATTACCAATTCAAACCAGAACCAAATGACTCAATCAGTCTTAAACCATTCAGTCAAAACTCTGGAAAATAAACATATACACTATGACTATATAAAACAATAAGCCACATGTATGTCTTAAGCACCACTGCAGTGAGAAACAAGACTTTTTTTTTTTTTTTTTTTTTTTTTTTAAATAAAAAACAGAGGTATGTTTTCCTTACTTTTCCCTCCCCACGATCAGGCTAACAATGATTACCTAAGTCAAATCTTAAGTAAAAAAGATTTTACCTTTAATTTCTTATTTATCTTGCAACAGTATCTGTAAACCATTGCCAGATTGAGTGGTCCAAAATCTGCGTAGAAGCTTTAAAAATGAAAAACAAAAACATATATATACATTCTAGATGCTCTAATATAAATGCCTTTTTGGAACTACAAGATCCAATTAAGACAAGAGTATACCAAATTTTTACTGATCATACAACTTAATACTAGTGGTATTTTGGTAAATAATGCTTATTAAAAAAACACAACAAGTGTGACAATGGTTAAATCTAGCCTCGATAACATCTGAAAATACCTGTTGAATAAAAAAGCTGTTTTTCCACATGTTTCTACTGGCAAAAACACAGCATCTTACTTAGTAGCATATTAGCTTAATCTCAATATACCTTAAACTATTAGAATTTCAAATGTAAATTATTAAATTTAGGAAGGTTCTTTCATTTTGATTTTTTCCTAAAGATCTATTTTATTACCAAGAGTTTTAAAAAAAAGCATTCTCCAATAATCAACAGATTAGTAATTTTCCAAGGCTATTCTACTTATAAACATACCTTTAGATTCTTCAAAATAAAAAAAAAATGTTACTAACAATCTTTTAAAAAGCAATACTTACTTCTCATATTCAAGTTCATTATCTATGCTGAAATAATGTACATTTGATGAACTCTTTGGTCTGCTGTAGAGAATGGCAAAACAAAGGCGATCTGAAATGGAAAAATTGCAATGTTCCTTCCTTCAGGTTATTAAAAAACGTTTCACATATCATGATGCAACTCTTTTCAGATGAAGTCAAATTTGTATTTTTCCCATGCATGGTAAGGGTAATGGGCAATTTCAAAATGTTTTGCTATTCTGGCAGGTGATAATAAATAAGCCACATTTTTAAAGGAGAAATTGCTTTTAACCATAAATTTCAATAGCAGTAAGTAATTTTTCACATAGCAACATGGCTAGATTTTTAGAGGAACCTCTCATTACAAAACTTTAGTACCCATGGGCTAAGAAATTTCAGCAACTGGAGGCATGCATTTGATAATTAGGCATCAACCTAGATTACTTGTGCTTTGTTTCACTAGGTTTTCAAGTCATCCTAAAAAGTTATTTCAACAGGAAACTGCATTTTTTAAAACAGAAACTAAAGAACGCCATCAAAAAATGCTGCTAAATTAATGTTTATGGCTATAGAACACAACAAAACAAACCATATGTTTATCCAACTGTTCTTAGGGATCGCTTCTTTTTTGATTCGGAATCACTACTGTCATAGTGATTTTTACAATTAGACAAATTACCATTACAACAGAAGCAATGAGAGGTTTCTCCAAGAGGAGTGTGAGATGAACTTGTGTTGCATAAATGCAGTTAGGCTGCTATGAAGTTTAGCAAGAATGGTAAGGAGTAGTAATGCTCAGAGGCTCCACCCTTTCTCCATGCCTCACCCCCAAAAAAAGTTGCCTAAAAATCATCAGTGAAGCAGTCACCTGCAATACCTCTTAGTAGTAATAAGTAGTGCTAGGAGAATACTCACACTCAGATTGTGGCAAAATCAAGCACAGCCTTCAAAATAGTAAAATATAAAGAACGCCAGCTGGCATCCTTTCCCCAAATGGGAATTTAAACAACTTCTGTCTACAATTCAACTCACACAATCGCTGTATTTACTTCCTTGCAAACTCAACTGAAATGTCTTGCAACCACAAACACTCAAACGGATGCCGGAGTTTATTCCTTTCCAACCACAAATGAACCTTGATCCCCGTGCACAGAATGACCTGGGATTTTGCTCCCTTGGGTGAGGAGACGCAACTACTCTACCAGCCAGGGGTGTAAGGACACCGGGTTCCCAACTGCACGTGTCCGTGTGGATTCGCCCCAAAGCAAGACCATGCCTGGGGACAAGGAGTCCGGGGAGGCCACCCACGCCCGTGAGACAGCAACGGCCCGGCCCGAAGTGGAAGGGCAGCCCTATGCCGGCAACTGACGCCTCCTCGCCTCCCCTAGACCCCCCCTCCCCGCGGCACCGCCTGATGCTGAGTACCGGGTGTCCCGGCGGCGCCGGCGACAGACAAGCCCCGCACTCACCTTTGATCACCTCGGCCACCAGAGGGGTCCCTGCGCCCTCCCGGCTCATGACTCCAAAGCATCTGGAAGGCGGGGCGGAGGGAAGGACCGGGTGGCCAGAGAACAACCAGCCCGGGAGAGACGAGGCGCAGCGACCACACCCCCGAAGTTTAAAAAAACAAAGTTTAAAGGGCCGCGCCCAAGCGCAGGGCACAGCAACGCCCCTCGGCCACCCACCACACCACAAACGCGGGCGAGCCAACCCCGGAAGTTCAAAACTTCTCAAAAGGCCCCAAACAGAGTGGCGAAAGAGTGGGGTGCAGAAACGAGCCCCAGCCGCCGGGGCTGAGCCTCGGCCCGCCTGGCGGTCTTCCGCAGCGCCAGGCCTGGCCGGGCCACACTAATGCACTTGAAGTCGGGGAGTGCAGCAAAACACCGCAGAAGCGGACACAGGCCTCATAAAAGCAAGCGGCTCCAAAAGCCATTAAAAGGACTTGTCAGAAGAGAAGGACTCGTTGGCTGACCTGCCCAGCTATGCGGGGCATTCCCACAGCCGCCACAGCCGCGCACTCAGCCCTCCTCGCCGCTGCCGCTAGGGGGCACTGTTACCGGACAGGGCCAAGCCGGGAGGCGGGGTCCAAGGCCCGGCGGCGGCCAGGCGGGGGCGGGTGGAGGCGTTCGACTTCTTAGTCCACTCAGCTCCTTGGCCACTTCGGGTCGAGACCCGCTGGGTGCCAGGCTCGCAGGAATGCTGACGTCTCATCTATTTGGGCTCTCCAAAACTGCTCAGGATTTAAAGGTAAGCCTAAAACTGAGGCCATGTGTTTCTTTAAAGGTCCTAGATTTCTCCTCCAAAAAGCATTAGGATGGTTGAAAAACAAAAATTCAGACACAATACTTAAGCATCCATTTAAAGTATTTTCTAAATCTATGTTCCTGTGTTAGTCTCAAGTGATAAAAAATTTACGATACAGTATGAGTATGTGCATATGTATATGCACATACACACTAGGACCATGGGTGATTTTGATGATTTTCATTTCCTCCTGTTATTTTCCCAAGTTTCCTACAGACAAGTATTATTTTATCTGTGAAAAAATTTGCAATGACTCCCGTAAAGAGAAAGGCAATACAGGAACTACTCTACTCTTTCCAAGTCACTTATAGTCCTAATACAATATACACATTATATCACAATATATACATCTTTGCATCAAAAGTAAGCCTGCATACCTCCTAACCTTATCCTAAAATTTCCGAAAGGATCAAAGACTTTAAATGTAAAAACAAAATAATGAATTATTTCTGTACTCTCCAATTGGGCCTTTTTAAATGAAACAAAAACTAAAAGCCATAAGAGAATGTATTAAATTGATACACATTTTTAAAATGGTGTTCATAGGACACCTGGGTGGCTCAGTCTGTTGAGTGACTTCGGCTCAGGTCATAATCTCGAGGTTTGTGAGTTTGGGCTAGCTGCTGTCAGCCTGTCAGTGCAGAGCCTGCTTCAGATCTGCTATCCCTCTCTCTCTCTGCCCCTCCCCTGCTTGCACTCTCCCCCCAAAAAATAAATATTAAAATGATAATAATAGTAAAATTAAAAAGGTCTTCATGGAAAATAAACACATAAAGTCAAGACATAAGCTGGAAAATATTTTTAAATTCATCTCAAGCTGATGTTGAACTTCAAAATACAAAAAATGCAAACTGAAACCACAAGGTACTATTTTTACTTGGCAGAAATCAGAGGAGTCTGATAAAGCATTGTTTGTGAGGCTGTGGAGAAACATCCACCCTCTCAGGTTGCCTGTGAGTAGGAATATAAACTGGGATAACCTCCTTGAAGGGCAAGAAAGGGCAATTTGGCAGAAATTTCCAAGACTGAAAGCTGGCAAGACTGCCAAGACAGGCTGCTAAATATTACCATTTGTACCATTTATTTGAATGTGTGTAAAGTATATGTACGCATTTGTATGACTGTATATGGCACATTGCATAGCTAATCTCTGAAAGGATATACAAAAAACTGGTAGTAGTGAATGCGTTTTACAAGAGGAAACTGAGTGTCCAGAAATACAGAAAGATAAGTGAGATTTGTGCCTTTTCTTAACTTTCAAATTTTGTACCAAACATTTACCTATCCAAAATGAAGAAGGTTTTGAAAAGTGAACTTGCAGGCTAACAGCGTTTCTCCAAAGCTGACTCTTCATCAAGATATGAAGCATACTGTAAGCATAGTATAAGGCAACCTGGAAAAGTCCTTCGTGCACATTTAAAAAAAAGAACTGGTAGGGGGCACCTGGGTGGCTCAAATGGTTAAGGTTAAGCCTCTGACTTTGGCTCAAGTGATGCGTTGGGCTGTGTGCTGAGAGCTTAGAGCTTGGAGCCTGAAGCCTGCAGCCTGGAGCCTGCTTCAGATTCTGTGTCTCCGTCTCTTCTGCCCCTACCTCGCTTGCACTCTGTCTCTCTCTCTCTCTCTCAAAAATAAATAAACATTAAAAAAATTAAAAAATAAAATAAAAGAGAGAACTGGTAACTTATTTGATTTCTACCTATATATCTTGCAATCCAATTTCTTTTAACAAACCCAAACAAAACTGGGAATACCTAGAAGGAAGTGGAAAGAGGTTTTTACACATTACAAGGGGCGGGGGGGAATCACTGGGGTATACAGCTGGCTCAGTTGGAAGAGCATGCAACTCTTGATCTCAGGGTTGTTAGAGCCCCACATTGAGTGTAGAAATTACTTAAATAAAAACAAATATTATTTTTAAAAATCACTGATTTTTGATGTCCAATTACCTTTCCATAATGTATTCTCAATATTCTATTGTTAGACTAATATTGCAATAAACTGCTGTGGAGATGAGTGTGGGGATGAGAGCTATTTATCAGAAGCCTTGAGCTAGAAGCCGGAATCTTTTACAAAGTTCATGATTCAATTTATAATCCTGTAAACCCATGTATCTTCCACTTAATGTTTCTGTTGTCAAAAACAGAACACTGAAGATTTAAAGTAATAAACGTTCTTGCCTATATATGCCTGTCACATAATGTTGCCTCTCTTGCTTCTTTGAAAAGGGCACAGTAAAAGGAAATGAAATCTCACCATTTAAAAATGTTAACAAAAACATTCAACATCCTCATGCCCAAATTGTCTGTTTTGATTTGAGTTGTCTGTTTTGATTTGGCTTTTGGGTCTCCAGTTTGCTACTTCTTCCTTTAATAAATACGTTAAATAAGTAAAAAGTATTTTCCTACATAACAAATGTAGAAATTTGGGGATAATTAATCAAACAGAGGGGTACGTTCTAAACCAAGTGAGAAATACATGTAGGAGTCAGGTGGCAATGATAACACAGCATACACTTTTTAACAGAAAGAACTCTACTTGGACCTACAGACACAATCAACTTCCCACTATTTCTCTTTCCCCCTGGAACTGGACTGACTTCACAGAACCTGGCAGAGTAGCTAGAGAAGTGAACAGCTTCCCTATAGGATAAGAGAGCTCACCACAAGACAAGCAGAAAGGAAGATTCACATTCCTATGGAACAAAAGAGAACAGGTAAAAAACCAGGCTCTACCGGAATACTGACTGTCCCTTAGAGAGAGGGACAACAGACATCAGCCTCTCAGCTGTATTAGTCACTCAGTTTTGAAGGGAAGGAGCAGAGGAAGGGGGACCAAGGGGAGCAGAGGAAGAAATGTTCGCAAAAGTACTGATTTTAAAAAAGAAAACAATGACAGTGAGCAATTATCGACAGTTCAGTGCTAGGTACTGTATTAAAGCTCATAACCTATGAGGTGTAGATACTACTACTACTATCAGTAGTTTGCAGGAAAGGAAATCTAACCCTAAAGAGGCTAAGTGGCTGACCTAAAGGAAAGGTCACAAAGCCTGTTATAAAGTAGAATTAGGACAGGCTATTAGATTGAAGCCTGAGGCTTTTTTAAATCCTTGCCTCAGAGACTTCAGCTGATGTAAAGCAAGAATAATTAAAACAATATGATGTTACCATAGCAATATACAAATATGGACCTGGGCATATATGAAAACTTAGTATGTAATGAAAATGTATTTCAAACCAGTAACAAAGAAGGCCTTACTCAATAAGGAGCAGTTATCTCCATGTATGAAAAGAAACTGAGATTTCCATCTCACCTATCATATAGAACAAATACCAGATTAAATAGTTTTTTAAAGCTGTCAGGTAACTATAAAAATTATAATGAATAGTTCTACAATTTAAATGGGGAATTTTTAAGCATGACACAAAACTCAAGTCATAGAAGTAAAAAACAAACTTAGAGGAAAATATATAATAAAGGGTTAATCATATAATAAAGGGGTAATCGTCATGACAGAAAAAAAGTACCTACAAAGCAATGTAACAACCCAATAGAAAATGAAACAGCCAATTCAAAAAAGCTATACAAATGGTCAATAGTATATGAAAAAATTTTCCCAGTGGCTCATCATTAAAAAAAAAAAAATCCATCATCATGAAACAGATTACAGAAAAAAGTCACATGATTATCTCATTAAATACAGAAAAAGGAATCATTAAAATCAAGTCAGTTCCAATTAAGTCTTTGTATAATGAGCCTAAAGGAGAACTTCTTTAACCTGATAAAGAGTATTTTCCAAATACCTCTAGCAAGTATCATACTTCATGCTTTATTTTGTGAGCATCTCCCTCAAATAAAAAACAAGACAAGGGGTGCCTGGGTGGCTCAGTCGGTTAAGCATCCAACTTTGGCTCAGGTCATGATCTCACCATTCGTTGGGTTCGAGCCCCATGTCGGACTCTGTGCTGACAGCTCAGAGCCTGGAGCCTGCTTCAGATTCTATGTCTCACTCTCTCTCTCTGCCCCTCCCCCAAACTCCCCCCCCCCTCAAAAATATTTTTAAAAAAGACAAAAATTCCTATCATTACAATAACCGGAAGTTCTGGCTGATGCCAAGATAAGAAAAAGACATGAGAAGAATTGGAAAGGAACCAGTTGTCCTTATTTACAGACAATAATTATCTACCTAAAAAATATAAGAGAAATCTGTAAACAACCTATTAAAACTTTTGCAAAGTTCCTGGATATAGATGATTAACACACAAAAACCAAGAGTTTTTCTATATACTTGTAATAACCAACTATGAAATATAATAGCATTTGCATATCCTTTATGAATATATGGCAAGATAAAGCAGGTTTATAACTGGGAAGACTCACTATCACAAAGATGGTGATTACCCTCAAACTAAAGGCAATTCTTACTAAAATCTCAATACAGCCTGACAAGCTGATTCTAAAATTAATCTAGAAGACAGCAGGAACCACTAAGAGCTGAACAGGAAGGGGGCCCTTGCCCTACTAAATAGTAAAATTTAAAATAATTTAGGCCCTGTAGTATTGGCACAGATATAATAGACAAAAGGGAAAGATGAGAGCCCAGAGAGAAACCACATTTAAAAAAAAATTTTTTTTTAACATTTATTTATTATTGAGAGACAGAGAGACACAGAGCTTGAGCAGGGGAGGGGCTGAGAGATGGAGAGGCACAGAATCTGAAGGAGGCTCCAGGCTCTGAGCTGCCATCACAGAGCCTGACGCGGGGCTTGAACTCACAAACTGCGAGAAGTTGTACATTTAACCGACTTGGCCACCCAGGAGCCCCGAGAGAAACCACATTTACATGGAAACCTCCCATATGGCAGAGGTGGTATTACAGATCAGTAGGAAAATTACTCAGTACAAAGTACAGGGATAATTGGTTGTCCACTTTGTCAGGGGTGGTAGGAGGAAGTTGGATCCTTATCTTACACCATCAGCCATCACTCCCCAAAGAAGAAAAAAATCCCAGGTGGATTGAAAGTCTAGATATGAAGGGCACCTGGGTGGCTCAGTCCCTAAGTGTCTGACTCTTGATTTTGGCTCAGGTCATGATCTCACAGTTTGTAAGCTGGAGCCCCACATCGGGCTCTGCACTGAAAGCTCAGAGCCTGGTTGGAATTCTCTCTCTCAAAATAAATAAACACTTAAAAAAAAAAAAGTCTAGGGTGCCTCGGTGGCTCAGTTGGTTGGGTGACTGACTTTGGCTCAGGTCATGATCTCACGGTTCATGAGTTCGAGCTCCAAGTCGGGCTCTGTGCTAACAGCTCAGAGCCTGGAGCCTGCTTCAGATTCTGTGTCTCCCCCTCTCTCTGCCCCTCCCACGTTCATGCTCTGTCACTCTCTGTCTCTCAGTAATAAATAAATATTTTTTAAAAAGTCTAGATATAAGAAGAAAGCTGTAAAAGTTTTAGAATATAGAAAAATAACTCATAACAGTGAAGGGATGGGTTTTTTTTTAAACAAAACATAAAAGGTACTAACTATGAAGCAAAAGATTGAGAAATTTGGTCACATGAAGATTTAATGCTTCTGTTCAATATGAGACTCCATAAGCAAAATTTTAGAAGATAATTCACACACTAGAAGATAGTTACAATGCATACAAGCAAAAGAGGATTAGTATCAGAACTTATAAACAACTATAAATCACAAAGAAAAAAGCTAACATCCCAATAAATAAATGGGCAGAAGATGGGAGTAAGAAATTCACAAAAGAAGAAACCTAATTGTTCTTGCTCCTCTTTTAAAAATTTTTTTTTCAACGTTTATTTATTTTGGGGACAGAGAGAGACAGAGCATGAACGGGGGAGGGGCAGAGAGAGAGGGAGACACAGAATCGGAAACAGGCTCCAGGCTCCGAGCCATCAGCCCAGAGCCCGATGCGGGGCTCGAACTGACGGACCGCGAGATCGTGACCTGGCTGAAGTCGGACGCTTAACCGACTGCGCCACCCAGGCGCCCCCTTGCTCCTCTTTTTAAAAAGGACCTATAAGATGAGTATGGTTTTAGTCTGTGCTATGCCTTGTGATGAACTGAGTTTACTCGTCAGAATAGACTATGGCAACAACCCTGAAATCGTAGTGATTTAGTTCTCTACAACAGGTTTATTGCTTGTTGGTGCTACATGTATCACAGGTAGGGGGTGGAGGAGGCTCTATTCTATGCAGTCATCCAAGAATACGGAATAGAGGCTCCATCAGTTGCAGATGCACCATCTGGAATTTATCCTTGTGGCTGGTTGACCGATGTGCCAGTGACTGCTTCTATAAGTAATTCCAGTGGCCTGCAGATCTAAATGCACACAGATATAAACCAAGTCCCTTAATTTTATCAGTAATAATGCCTACATTTTAATCTTTACCTGTTTAACTCCTGTGTTCCTCTATCAGTTGCTCTAAAACTAAGGTGGGGAAAAAAAGAGTAATCTTATCTAAAGAGACCCAAAAATCTTCACCCAATGTTACATTAGTCTCCATACTCATCTATATTCCTGAAATATTTAATAATTAAAAAAAAAAAAAAGGAAGCCACTATAAGAACTGCAATGGTTTTCACACCTTTCAGATCATTAGAGCAAGAGAAACTAAGAAAATGTCATGGGGTGCCAGGGAGGCTCAGTCAGTTAAGTGTCCGACTCTTGATTTTGGCTCAGGGCATGATCTCACAGTTTGGTTCATGAGATCAAGCCCCACATCAGGTTCTGCACTGACAGCTTGGAGCCTGCTTGGGATCCTCTTTCTCTCTCTCTTTCTCTCTCTCTCTCTCTCTCTCTCCCTCTCTCTTTGCCCCTCCCCCACTCATCCATGCTCACACCCTCTCGCTCTCAAAAATAAGTAAACTTTAAAAAAGAGAAAGAAATGGGGCACCTAGGTGGCTCAGCTGGTGTCAGACTTCAGCTCAGGTCATGATCTCACAGTCCGTGAGTTCGAGCCCCGCATCAGGTTCTGTGCTGACAGCTCAGAGCCTGGAGCCTGCTTCAGATTCTGTGTCTCCTCTGTCTCTGCCCCTCCCCTGCTCATGCTCTCTCTCTCTCTCAAAAATAAATAAACGTTAAAAAAAAAGAAAAAGAAAATGTGATCAAGGCACCAAACAGCTAGGAAAAACATGGCAAATATAAAACAGAATGAGATGGTAGGGATAAGTCCAAACATATTAACAATAATAAAATGCAAAATACTTAAATTCATCTACAAGAATTTCAAATTGACTTTAAAAGTACATACTGCTTAATAAAGGCTACTAAAACAAAGCCCTATAAGGAAAATTTAAATGAAAAGATAGGAAAACGGTGCCTCATCTTAGACATTTTGCTTTTATTGCACTTCACAGATAGGATTTTTACAAACTGAAGGTTTGTGGCGACACTGCACCAAGCAATCTATTGGCACCATTTTTTCCAACAGCATTTGCTCACTTTGTGTCTGTGTGTCACATTTTGGTAATTCTCACAATTATTTCAAAAATATTATTATTATTATTATTATATTTGTTATGGTGATCTGTGCTCTTTGTTAACTACTGTAATTGTTTGGGGTTGCCACAAACCACGTCCATATATAAGATGGTGAACTTAATCGATAAATGTGTGCATTCTGACTACTCCACTAACCAGCTATTCCCCTGTCTCCCCCTCTTCAGGCTTCCCCATTGACTGAGACACAATATTGAAATCATTCCAATTAATAATCCTACAATGGCCTCTAAGTGTTCAAGTAAAAGGATGAATTACACATCCGTCACTTTAAATCAAAAGGTAGAAATTAATACTCTTAGTGAATAAGGCATGTCAAAAGCCTATTGATAGGCTGAAAGCTTGGCCTCTTGCACCAAAGAGCACATTTGTGAGTGCAAGGAAAAAGTTCTTAAAAATTGAAAGTACTACTCCAGTGAACACATCAATGATAATAAAGTGAGACAGCCTTATTGCAGATTTGGGGAAAGTTTTAGTGGTATGGACAGAAGATCACACCAGTCATAACATTCCCTTAGGCCAACACCCAAGCCACCATTTCTACAAAAGCTGAGAAAGGAGGAAGCCTCAGCAGAAAAGTCTGATGCTGGTAGAGGTTGTTTCATAAGGTTTAAGCCATCTCCATGACATACAAGTGCAAGGTGAAGCAGCAAGTTATCCAGAAGAACTAGTTAAGGTAATTAATAAAGATGGCTATACTCAACAACAGACTTTCAATGTAGATGGAACAGCCTTCCATTGGAAAATGTCGTTTAGGACCTTTTACACCTAGTGAAAAAAAGTCCATGCCTGGCTTCAAAGCTTCAAAAGACAGGCTGACTCTCTTGTTAGGGCGTAACATAGCGAATAACCTTCAGTTGAAGCCAGTGTTCCTTTACCATTCTGAAAATCCTAGGGCCCTTAAGAATTATGCTAAATCTACTCTAACTGTGCTCTACAAATGGAACAACAAAGCCTGGATGGCAGCACATCTGTTTATAGTATGGCTTACTGAATACTTTAAGCCTACTGTTGAGACCTACTGCTCAGACAAAAGAGTCTTCTCAAAATATTACTGCTCATTGGCAATGTTCCTGGTCACTCAAGAACTCTGATGGAGATACACAATGAGACAAACATGTTCATACCTGCTAAAAGAACACTCGTTCCGCAGCCAGCCCATGGTTCAAGGAGTCACTTTGACTTTAAATCTTACTATTTAAGAAATATGTTTTGTAAGGCTATACCTGCCATAATACAGTGGTTCCTCTGATGGATCTAGGCAAGGTAAATCAAAAATTTTCTGGAAAGGATTCACCATTCTAGATCCATTAAGAACATTCGTGACTCATGGGAAGAGGTCAAATATCAACATTAACAGGAGTCTGGAAGAAGGTGATTCCTACCCTTGTGAATGACTTCAAGGGGTTCAAGATTTTAGTGGAGGAAGTCACTGCAGATGTGGTGGGAACAGCAAGAGAACTAAAATTAAAAGTGAAGTCTGAAGGTGTGACTACATTGATGCAACCTCATGATAAAACTTGAATGGATGAGTTGTTCCTTATGATGATCAAAGAAAGTGGTTTCTTGGGATGGAATCTACTCCTAGTGAAGATAATGTGCAGACTGTTGAAATGACAGCAAAGGACTTCAAGTATTACATACTAATTGATAAAGCAGCAGCAGGATTTTAGAGGATTGACTCCAATTTTGAAAGAAGTTCTGTTGGTAAAATGCTATCAAACAGCACTGCATGCCTCAGAGAAATCGTTCTGTGAAAATCAATCAATGTGACAGACTTCACTGTTGTCCTATTTTAAGAAACTGCTACAGCCACCCAACCTTCACAACTACCTCCCTGGTCAGTCAGCAGGCACTCTCCACCAGCAAAAAGATTTTGGCTCACTTAAAGCTCAGGTGATGGCATTTTTTAGCAATAAAGTATTTTTTTTAATTTATTTTTAATTTTTTTAATGTGTATTTATTTTTGAGAGAGAGAGACAGAGTGTGAGCAGGGGAGGGGCAGAGAAAAAGGGAGACACAGATCTGAAGCAGGCTCCAGGCTCTGAGCTGTCAGCACAGAGCCTAATGCAGGGCTTCAACTCAGAAACAGCAAGACCATGACCTAGATCGATGTCGGGAGCTTAACCTACTGAACCACCCAGGCGCTCCATTATAAAGTATTTTTTAATTAAGGTGTATACACATTGTTTTTTTCGACATAGTGCTATTGCACACTTAAAAGATTATAATGTAAACATAACGTTTATGTGCAGTGGGAAACCAAAAAGTTCACTTGGTTTGCTTTACTATGATATTCTCTTTATTGCAGTGTTCTGGAACCAAACCCACAAATACCTCCAAGGTATGCCTGTAGAACTCATAGTAAAAAGCAATAAAAAGATGATGTTTCATGATTAAAGATATAATCTACCAGGAAGCCTGCGTGGCTTAGGGTGTTAAGCGTCCAACTCTTAATTTCGGCTCAGGTCATGATCTCCTGGTTTGTGAGACTGAGCCCCATGTTGGGCTCCACACTGACAGCATATCGCTTCCAGGCCAGCCCATTTAATTGATGGTACAAAACTCTGCCGAATTCTCTTTCCTTCTGACAGCAGCATTCAAGATTATAATCATAACACAAACCATGTTAGAAAACCGGCAGAGTCCATAAAAAAAAAATACATATTTACCAAGAAAGATACAAAGAAAGGTTCAGAGAATCATTTGAAAATAATGACTGAAAACAAATGTTCAGAAACAGTAGACTGAAACACTGTGATACTTCTTACAATGTAATATTAAATAACACTAAGAATAAATTAACTATGACCATGCACAATATCATGGATGTCTCTCACAAACATACTATTTAGTGAAAGAAGCCACACAAAAGAGTACATACAGTATGGTTTCATTTATATTTCAAAATCAGACAAATCTTGGCAACAAAAATCAGTAGAGTGGGGTGCCTAAGTGGCTCAGTTGGTTGAGCATCTGACTCTTGATTTCGGCTCAGGTCATGATCTCGTGGTTCATGGGATCAAGCCCCACGTTGGGCTCTGCATGGACAACGTGGATCCTGCTTAGGATTCTCTCTCTGCCCTCCCCCATGTGTGCACAAGCACTCTCTCTCTCTCTCTCTCAGTCTCTCTCAAAATAAACAAACTTAAAAAAAATTAGGATGGTGTTTATCCTTGTGAAGGTTAGTGATTAGTTAAGGGTTAAAGGGGTGGTCTCTGGGGTATGGTGATGTTCTGTTTATCAGTCCATGTGCTACTTATATACCCTGATGTACACAAGCCATCTACTAAGTTACTCCTTGTGTACATTTCTGTATACTACTATTACATATTATAAATATGTATATATTATTAAAATAAATAGAGAGTTCAGTTATGTTATACTCAATAAAATTATATATGTAGTAGCTGTGCTCCAACAGCCTGGGTCACCAGAGGGGAGATTTAGAATAGGTCTTACCTCACCAATGATGGGTATATGTCACGAACAAAAAATAAACCTTTGCTTGTTACATCCCACTAAGATTTTGGAGTTGTAATCACAATATAACCTAGCCTATCCTGAACTTACCTTTAGATGTTTAAGAAAAGTCTTAAACTAAAACACAAAATGCAAAAGCTATAAAGAGAAAGGATTTGATAAATTTACAAAAGACACCATAACAATACTTTTTAGAGATGGGGTGGGAGGAGAGAATAATACTGTAGCCAACCTGAATTCCCATAAAAATAAGTATATAATATTGGGTTATAATCCAAAGTATACAATAAATATGGACAAATGCTGATACAAATAAGTGCTTAAATAAGTAAATGGAAGAGAGACAAAACTTTCTTACAGAAGAATTCCAAATAAAATAGGTAGATACTTCCCTCCAAGAGGTGGAGCATAACCCCTCCCCTCTTTTGAGTGTGTGCTAAACTTAGTGACTTGCTTCTAAAGAATACAGTATGGGGGCGCCTGGGTGGCACAGTCGGTTAAGCGTCTGACTTCAGCCAGGTCACGATCTCGCGGTCCGGGAGTTCGAGCCCCGCGTCAGGCTCTGGGCTGATGGCTCAGAGCCTGGAGCCTGTTTCCGATTCTGTGTCTCCCTCTCTCTCTGCCCCTCCCCCGTTCATGCTCTGTCTCTCTCTGTCCCAAAAATAAATAAACGTTGAAAAAAAAATTAAAAAATAAAATAAAATAAAGAATACAGTATGAAAAGGGAAAAATGGCAACTTTACAGAGGAGAAACCTGGCCAATGCTACTTTAATGCACATGGTCATGATTAACCAGTGATGTCATGTGGATTTCATGTACTCTCAATATGATGTGTAAGAAGGGCACTTCTCTGTGGTGTTCACTCCAAAAACCCAGTCTAGTCATTAGAAAATATCAAGTGCAACTAAGGAACATTCTACAAAATACCTGACCAGCACTCCTCAAAACTGTCAAGGAAACTGTCAAAGACCTTAGATGACTAAGAAGGTAGCACCAAAATCAATGTAGTATCCTAGACTGAATCCTGAAATAGAAAAGACATTAATGGAAAAACTGCAGATATCTGAATAAAGTCAAATATACTTAATAGCAACATACCAATGTATGTTAAGGTATCTTAAGGTACCAGAGTAATTCAAGATGATGTAGAGACTGAATTATGTCCCCTAAGATACGTTACCTTGAAGCCCTAAACCCCAACAGGACTATATTGGAGATACGGCCTTTAAAGATCTCATTAAATGAGGTCAAAATGGTGGGGCCCTAGTGCAACAGAACTGATGTCCTTATAAGTGGAGGAGACACCAGAGATCTTTCTCCCTCTCTGTGCACACACAGAGTAAAAGCCATGTGAGGTCATAGCATGCTGGGAAGAGAGGCTTCACCAAAACCAACCGTGGTGGCACCCTGATCTTGGGACTTCCCACATCCAGAACCGAAAGAAAATAAATTCTCATTGTTTAAATCACCCACCCTGCAGATTTTATTTTGGCAGCCTGAGGTGATTAATGCAGATACTAACATTGGAGGAAACTGAAGAGTATACAGGAACTCTCTGTACGATCTTTGCAATGTTTCTGTAAATCTAAAAAGTTATTTTTAAAAAAAGGAACTGATTGGAAGAAAATATTTATAACTTATATAATTAAAAGATATATAGACATATATAATAAATATAAAAAATTCCTTTAAAATATCTTAAAATTGCAAACAGCCCAAAAGAAAATTGAGTAAAATATAAAAAACCAAGTCAGAAAAGTAAACACAAATGACAAAAAAGATGAGATGTTTAACCTAATTAGTAATTCAAAAAATAAAAATTATAAAACTATAATTCTGTTTCACACCATCAAATTGGAAAATATTTTAGATACTGATATTAATTAGGGAAAAGTTGTGGGGAAATTGCTACTTTTATACAAAGAAGGTGGGACTATAAATTGAATACACGCATCCTGGAGAGCAGTCTGGCAGTGTCTATTATGCCTGTAACCCTTGACCCAGCTGGTTCCCATTCTTAGTATCTACCTCAGAGAAATGCTAGCGTAGGAGCACTAAGAAGCATTTGTGAAGAGGTTTACTATATAGCACTGTCTGCAATAAAACTAAACAGAAATAACAATTGTTATCAATAGCAGAACAATTACATAAACTGTTGAAGTCCTGCTGTGACTTAAAATTAATGAGGAGGCACCTGAGTGGCTCAGTCAGTTAAGCATTCGACTTTGGCTCAGGTCATGGTCTCATGGTCCATGGGTTCGAGCCCAGCATCAGGTTCTGTGCTGACAGCTCAGAACCTGGAACCTGCTTTGGATTCTGTGTCTCCCTCTCTCTCTGCCCCTCCCCTGCTTAAGCACTGTCTCTCTCTCCCTCAAAAATAAATGAAAACATTAAAAAAATTATTAAAAACTTATTTAAAAATTTTTTTAAATTAATGAGGTAGAGCACTGTGAAATCTCTTCATACTACTACAAAGACTTTTTTTTAAAAAAATAGATGAACAACATCTATTCAAAAAAAAAAAAAAGAAACAGTGAAAAACAGCCATATCCCTACAGGTAAATATATGCATATGAAAATAAACAGCAAAGCAAATGGAAGAAAACTCAACACCAAACAGTTAATGTAAACAAAAGGAACTGGGATTGGGGGGTAGGGGGGACTGATATTTTATCAGTATTACTTGGGTTTTTAAGAACATCTTAAAAGTTGGTCTTTTTTACTTAGTTTATATGTAATTCAAAATCTGTTCCTCTGGGGAGCAAGGAAGGGATGGGGGAGGAAACCATCATCTTTCCCCTCTCAACCTGGGTGGCCTAATTCCCTGTTAATAAATGCAGTGAAACAGCTATTTTCGGTCAGGACAAGATCTACCATCCCAGGGACGACATCAGTTTAAATTAAAGCATTAGTAGCTAGCACTCTTAACTGGAAGAATAAGATAGCGACTCCTGCCAGCTGCCTTTCACCATCCTTCCTTATCTAGTCTATCCTTCATCCCTGAGCTGGAGATTCAAATTTGTTTGACTCTCAATGCACTTTACAGGGAACTACAAAAGGGTGGCAAAGATAAGACAGCTCTATCAAGCTCTCTGGTCCTTCTCTTTAAAACAGGGGCTCTAAAACTTAAATCACTGGGGGTCCCCGGGGTGGAGGGGGAATCTCCCCAGCCCTCTGTCTCACATGTTCTCTGGCTATGTGACAAAAAGCAAAATTAAGAGTTCTAGACTCGGGGCGCCTGGGTGGCTCAGCCGGCTGAACGTCCGACTTCAGCTCAGGTCAGGATCTCACGGTTCGTGAGTTTGAGTCCCTACATTTGAGCCTCGAATCAGACTCTGTGCTGACAGCTCAGAGCCTGGAGCCTATGTCTCCCTCTCTCTCTCTGCCCCTCCCCTGCTCATGCTCTGTCTCTCTGAAAAATAAATTAAAAAACATTAAAAAAAAAAAAGTTCTAGCCTCTAATTTCCTTTGTCTTTGAGTGTTGTATAATTACTCGTATCTGAAACTTGTAATATATTTACTAAGTTTATCAGAAGGTGGGTGCATTATAAAGACGAATTCTTGTTTTATATAATGGCATTGGGCTATTGGTAAATTTGCTTTCAAACTGCATGTACAAGGGTGAAAGGTATACAATTTGGTTTAAGCTACACTGTGGGACAAATCAGTTGATCTGGGGGCAGCTGCTCTAATCAGAAGCTACAGAGATGGGCAGCTATTAAAGTAGGAAACTCACATTCCAGAGATGATACAATAGCTTTTCTATTATCCATATATCTGGAGAATTTACAATTAAAACAGTGAATGCCAAGTGGTTTTTACTGGTAAACTGAGTAGCTTGCTAATCAGAATAATTGTTAGAAAGGGCTCTCATTGGTAACATTAATAGCTGTCCATATATGTAGATAGTCTAAAATACTTTACAGATTATAAAGTTTATATGAATCTAATGTGACTCTTATTTAGGGATAGTGTTAGAGCCTGAAGTCTAGATGTCTAAACTGGCCCCTGTCCAGCTGCTAGCTGTGAGGATTTCTGTTTGGTGCCAACTATAAGGTTAACAGAATCCTGTACCTGGAATACTGTCATGTCTGCCTCAAGTGAACCTGTCACAAAAGCAGGGGTCAGATTACCTAAAATTTCAGGAGCTAAGTCCACAGGAAAGGGTGTATCGTAGTTTATGCCTGCTTGCTAAGAATACTGAATGAATCACTGTTGTATAGAAGAACTGTTTTTATCTGAGACTAGCTTTCATTATAACCTGGTAGATCAAAGCCGTAGTAGAGTTAGCTAAACCCTATCTACCTCAAGTTTTCCTGCAGTTACTGTTATCTATCAAAAAGTCCTAAGAGCTATGCATGACCAAACTGGTTCAGGTCAGTTTCCATCAGTACAATACAAAAGTCAGATTAGATCTGGCATCACTAACATGCCCTAAAACATTTGGATCACAGTCATGGAAATAAGACAGGAGCCAGAGACAGGAAGTCACACTGAAATAAAGCAGCCACGTTCAGCAGACATTTTTTTTATAGGATCCTAAACCAAGAACTTTGATAGATAAATTCTAATTTATCTACCTAAATAAATGTTTCAAAAGGCAGGGCATGTGGGGGACAGTGGTGTAAGTAAATGGTCTGTCTCATCTCAAATTTCTTGGCAGTGAATTTAAAAAAGACTTACTTTAATGAGTATTTTTAATATAACTGCCTTATCAGAAGCAAATTCTTATATACAATACTCACTATCTCTGATGGTATTTTAATGCCCTCCTAACAATATTTAGGACAAATCACAATTCTAGGCCACTAGTCCTATCAATAACCAATTTTTTTCTATAGAAAAATATATAAGGGAGAGTTTTCAAAATTATGCAATTTGGTTGTGGTTTTTAAGAAAATGAGGAAGAGGATTTTGACTATATATCAAAAAAATTTTAATGGGAAAGAAAATATTTGAAGGCACTTTATGAAAGAAGTCATAGGAATGGCCTATAAGCTCATGAAAAAGGTATTTAAATCACACATATGCAAATTAAAACCATAATGAAATATCTACACCCACTAGAATGGTTACAATTAGAATGACACGGAGGGGCGTCTGGCTGGCTCAGTTGGGGAGCATGTGACTTGATCTTGGGGGTTTTGAGTTGAGCCCCACACTGTGTGTAGAGATTACTTAAAATCTAAAAAAAGAAGAAAAAAAAGAATGATAACACCAATTGTTGGGGAAAATGTAGAGCAATTACAACTCTCAAACACTGCTACAGGGAATTTAAAATGGTAGTGACATAAAATAAAATAAAATAAAATAAAATAAAATAAAATAAAATAAAATAAAATAAAATAAAATAGTATTAAGACATTGGAAAAGTTTAATAGTTATACATACTTTCCCTATGACCCAACCATCCTACTCCTAAGTACATACTCAGAGCAGTAAAATGTGTCTACAGAAAGACTTGTATGGGAGTTATTTGTAGCAGCTTTAGAAAGACCCCCAAACTGGAAAGGAGAATGCCCACCAACAGGAGAATAGATAAAAAGATTGTTGTATATTTATGCAATGGAACACTACCCAGCAAAAACAAAAGAATGAAGTGTTAATACACAAAATAAAATGGATGCATCTCTGAAGCATTATGCTTAGCAAAAGAAGACAGACACAATAGTTCATGCTATATGATTCCAGACATAAATTTCAAGAACTGGTAAAACTAATCTATATGGACAGAAATCAGAACAGTGGTTGTTGGGGGTAAGAATGAGTTGACTGGAAAGGAGCCCAGAGGGAACAGTAGTTCACAGGGGTATATACTTGTTAAAATTAAAATTGTACACATAAATCTATGCAATTTACTGTATATAAGTTATACTGTACTTTTTAAAAGTGGGGGGCAAAAAGAATCTTAAGTGGTACACATTCATGAGAAAACTACAGAATTAATATTTTGTATAGATAATTAAGAATTATCTTGACCTAATTAACTGGATAGCATAGACCATGAATAATAAATTACACTGCAAAAAAAAGGAAAAAGGCAGAAAAGGTCATGTGGCTAGTAGAAAGACTGTTGACTATTTGGTGAAAAGTAAATATTTTTATTCTTCCTAAGGCTGTAAAAGATTGTTTATAAAAATAAAACAAAAAAAAATTTTTTTAAGCAGTCCCTCTGGTCCTAAAATTTTCACAAAGGAAAAATCACAGATCCAGGGCCTATCTTTATTCATAGATTCTCTGCCATTCCTTACATTCCATCAAACATATTATTTAATAAAGTACTCTGGGTTGCAAATAAGGAGAACAGGAACTCTGTTAAATACCATCTCATATGGCTCTAAGACTTCCTAAGTAACATAAATATAGCAGAATAATCTAGAGTTCTTATTTCTTCTCTTAAAACTACTGATCCAACTCTCTCGCACTGCCTACAACACTGCTCCAGTAGAACTTTCAGTAGTGATGGAAATGTGCGGCATCTGCAAACATGGTTAGTGGTTACTAAAATGAACAACATAGACTTAGGGGAAATAGGTTCATCAGCTTCTGATCTATACATTCTGGCAAGTGGATAATTAAGAAACAAAAGTCCTCCACTGTGGGCAAAACAAAATCAAGGGAGCTATGGCTTTCCTTCTGCTTTCAGGATCTTTGGTTCCAAGAGTCCTGATCTTAACACCAAGCCTCAGGACACAACTCTGCTTTTCTCTGGGGTTTGAAGAGAATGAGAAGCACCTGCGGTCAGAAACACAGCCTACCCAGCATAGTGCCTAAGACACAACAGGTACCCACAGTAAATGCCTGTTTAAGAAACCAGTTTAATAAACGGAAGGAGGGTAGACAAGGCCAGAGGAAAAGGAGTCCTTTACTGAGTACATTCTGGGCTAGGCACTTTACACAACTTATCTCATTTTATTTTTCACCACGGCCTAGAATAGAGATTATCGCCTCCATTTTACAAATGGAAGAGGCAGTGCAAGGAAGAATAAGTAACTTGCACAGCTTGTGACAGTGGGATAAAATACGGCTTTGAACAAATATAACCAATGTAGCCAGAATTCACTCATATATAGTTGCATATATACCAGTAATTGCTATATAGCATTTTTTTAAAGCCCCCTATTTCTCACAATTATACTGCAGTTTGGCTTCAAGGAAAGCCTATGGAAAAATAAGTGGCTCAAGGTAGGTGACTTCCAAAACTGCTTATTTCATAAGCTATTAAAATTTGAAAGCCATATCATAACATGTTTTTCAAAAGAAAAGAGGGGCCAAAAACACTGAAATCTGCATCATATAAAGAGATGCTTTATTTGAGCTTTTCCAGGCTCAAAGCTTGCTTCCTTGGGGGGAGCTGGGACACCAGAACAAACACTCTGGGGGGTCCAGAAGGAACACTGGAAGCAGCACAACTTTGTGGAAACCTAAGAAAGAGAGTGGGCTGTTCACTGAAAGCCCTCTATTAACCCAGCCACACGGCATCATTCAGCAAAGGAGCATTCTATCTTGCTTACAGGTCATTTTTTGACACAACTAATTTTCACAGCAGTAACATTTACCTCTCTGCAGCAGCTCTACATGAAACAGTAAACCTAAGGATTTTAAGAGAAATTTGTGTATGCTTTGAATTTGAAGAGGAAATAGCTCTTGCTAAGTTTAACATAATTTTGATGGAGATTTCTTGTTCTTAAAAATTTTTTTTAAAGAAAAGTTTTCAGAGAAGTCATTAAATATACATGAATTTAATGCCAATTATATTTATTATCTACTTAAAAAATTGTTTTAATGTTTATTCATTTTTTGAGAGAGAGAGACAGACACACACACACACATACACACACACACACACACACACACAGAGCATGAGCAGGGGAGGGGCAGAGGGAGAGGGAGACAAAGAATCTGAAGCAGGCTCCAGGCTCTGAGCTGTCAGCACAGAGCCCAATGCCGGGCTTGAACTCACAGACCATGAGATCATGACCTGAGCTGAAGTCAGTGCTTTAACGGACTGAGCTACCCAGGTGCCCAGATATTTATTATCTACTTTAAAACAACATGGTATTCAGATTGTAACTATGAAGCACAGCTTTATATTTTACAGTATTACTTAAATACTTGTAATTGAAAAACACTGCCTGAAAGCAGAAGTGAAATTCTCCTGTTTAAAAAAAAAAAAAACAAAAAAAAAGAAAGTAGGGGCGCCTGGGTGGCTCAATCGGTTAAGCTTCCAACTTCAGCTCAGGTCATGATCTCACAGTTCACAGGTTCAAGCCCTGTATCGGGCTCAGTGCTGACAGCTCAGAGCCTGGAGCCTGCTTCTGATTCTGTGTTTCCCTCTCTCTCTGCTCCTCCCCAGCTTGTGCTCTGGCTCACTTGCACACTCTCTCAAAAATAAACATTAAAAATGTTTTAAATTTTTTTTAATGTTTTTATTTATTTTTGAGACAGAGAGAGACAGAGCATGAGCAGGGGAGGGGCAGAGAGAGGGGGAGACACAGAATCTGAATTGGGCTCCAGGCTCTGAGCTGTCAGCAGAGTCCGACGAGGGACTTGAACTCACAGAGTGTGAGATCATGACCTGAGCTGAAGTCAGACGCTCAACCAACTGAGCCACCAGCGCCCCAACATTAAAAAAAATTTTTTTTAAATAAAAAACCATAAAGTACTAAAGATGCTAATAAAATTTATAACTCATATTTTATTTTTGTTTAAATTGAATGGCTATGTATAAGCATTCTGTTAATGCTTAATCATACACTCTCAACTTTCCTGACCAATTCTAACTTCAAATATTCTGCTCCACTCTTAAAAGTAATCCTTATATTTATCAGATGCAGTTATTTGCTTAAAATATGAAAAACATTCTCTGAAATCTGGATTCGTGATCTCCAACAGCCTAATGTTTTCCAGAGGAATACCTACACAAATAACAGTATTAAGATCAGTCAACAAATAGAAATAATGTGAAACTTTTTAAAAGTGTATTTACTTATTTATATATAGAAAGAGAATGAGCGGGGGAGGGGCAGAGAGAGGGAGAGAGAATCCCAAGCAGACCCCATGCTGTCATTGCAGAGCCCAAAGCAGGGCTCAATCTCACCAACCATCAGATCAAAATCAAGAGTTGCCACTTAACCAACTGAGCTACCCAGGCACCTCGAAACTTCATTTTTCAAAACTGCTCTTTTTGTGTGTGTGATCAAAAACAGTGTAACATAGGGGTGCCTAGCTGGCTCAGTGGGAAGAGTATGGGACTCTTGATCTCAAGGTTGAGTTCTGAGCCCCACATTGGGTACAGAGATTACAAACAATTTTTTTTTAATTTTTTTTCAACGTTTATTTATTTTGGGGACAGAAAGAGACAGAGCATGAACGGGGGAGGGGCAGAGAGAGAGGGAGACACAGAATCAGAAACAGGCTCCAGGCTCTGAGCCATCAGCCCAGAGCCTGACACGGGGCTCGAACTCACAGACCGCGAGATCGTGACCTGGCTGAAGTCGGACGCTTAACCGACTGTGCCACCCAGGCGCCCCGACAATTTTTTTTTTTTAGAAAGTGGGTGCAAGAGAGCGAGGGGCAGAGAGAGGGAGAGCAAATCCCAGGAGGGGCAGAGTGGGGGGCGGGGTGGGAAGGGAGAGAAAGAAAGGAAGGAAGGGAGAGGGGAAGAGACAGACAGAGATAGAGAAGCAGGGCTCACCCGAAGCAGGGCTCCTGTTTACCTGAAGCAGACTTGAGCTCACCCAATGTGGGACTCAAAATCACCAACCATGAGACCATGACCTGAAGTGAAGTCAGATGCTTAATGACTGAGCCACCCAAGTGCCCCAATTTTTTTTTTAAAAAGACCTTGTTAAATTGTAATCCATCAGACATATATTAAAAAAACAAAAAACAAAACAGCATAGGGGCACCTGGGTGCCTCTGTTGGTTAAGTGTCCAGCTCTTGGTTTTGGCTCAGGTCATGATCTCATGGCTTCATGGGTTCAAGCCCCATTTGGGCTCTGCGCTGCCTGTTTGGGATTCTCTCTCTGCCCCTCCCCTACTTGCACTGTCACTGTCTCTCTCTCTCTCAAGTAAACTTAAAAAAAATCGCATTAACAAAATCTACCATCTTAACCATTTTTAAATGTTTCGTACAGTAATTTTAACTTATGCACATGGTTGTGAAACAGATCTCCAGAACTTTTTCATCTTGAAAAACTGAAACTCTATACCCACCTAGAACAGGCAACTGCCCTTTTCCACCTCCTCCCAGAAGGACAACCACAATTTACTAAGAGTTTGACTGCTTGAGGTACCTCATATGTAGAATCATACAGTATGTGTCTTTTTGTGACTGGCTTATTTCAGTTAGCATTAAAGTCCTCAAAGTTCATCAATGCTTTTGTATATGACAAGATTGCCTTTTTTTAAGACTGAATAATATCTCACTTTATGTATATCCGTATTTTCTTTATCCATTCACCTGTTATGGGCATTTAGGTTGCTTTCACCTCTTGGCTATTGTGGAAAATGCAGTGAACATAGATATGTTAGCTCTTTGAGATCCTGTTTTCAGTTCTTTTAGATAGACACCAAGAAGTGGAATTGCTGGATCATACAATAGTTCTAATTTTAACTTTTAAAGGCCTTTATACTGTTTTCCATAGCAGCTGCACCATTTTACATTCCCACCAACAGTGCACAAACATTCTAATTTCTCCACATTCTTAAAACACTTGTTATTTTGGCTTTCTTTTTATAGTGCCCATCCAAACAGGTATGAAGTAATAACTTACTGTGGTTTTGATCTGAGTTTCCCTAATAATTAGTGATGTTGAGCATTTTTTCATATGCTTGTGTGAGATAACAGAAAACATATACAGTAAAACCTTGGTTTGTGAGCATGCTTGTAATCCAAAGCACTTGTATATCAAAGTGAATTTCCCCATAAGAAATAGTGGAAACTCAGATGATTCATTCCACAACCCAAAAATATTCATATAAAAATGATTACAATACTGTAATGTAATACAAAATAATAAAGGAAATACAAAATATAAAGAAAAATAAACAAATTAACCTGCACTTACTTTTGAAACCTTTGTGGCTGGTTTGAGGGAGATAACAGAGAGGAGGGTTATTGTGTAGGACGACTTTCACTATCACTAACAGAATCACTGCTATCTATTGGCTCAATGGAATATTTTCCTGCACGGGGACCATTGTATACGCTCACATGGATGTTGACTACAGTATTAATAAACCCTTGTCATATACTGTATTTAATGTAACTGGCAATAAGGCAACAGAGGAAACGATCTATTTCTGCAGGCAGCCTGACCTAGAATGAAACAAAGCATTCCTAAGCTTACTTTGTATGGAAAAGCAAAGGACTGTCCACAGGTGCTTTGAAGTGACAAAAAATAACCAGTTTTGGGCACCTTCCAACCTTCTGAAAAATCAGATTTCTGCCAAACACTGCAGCCTGAGACCAAGCATCCGAGCATGGGAAAGGATCACACACAACCCCACAGTGAGAGAGAGAGAGAGAGAGAGAGAGAAAGAGAGAGAGAGAGAGAGAGAGAGAGAGAAAGAGAGAGAAAGAGAGAGAGAGAGAGAAGAACCATTGGCTCGGTTGTGATGTGACATTTGGCATCACATACTAGTACTGCAAGACATCACTCGTTTATCAAGTTAAAATTTACTAGAAACGTTTGCTCGTCTTGAACACTCACAGAACAAGTTGCTCACAAGCCAAGGTTTTACTGTATATTGGTCTCAGCCCCCCAGTTCCTGGCACAGAGCTCCTAAAACCCTTGTAAGAAGAACACTAGGAGTATCTTTTGTTCTGATATTTGGTCTCTGATCCTGGTTCCTGACACAGGATCCTAAACCTCTAGAAACTCCCCAGGGTGATATGAGTGTCTTTTGTTCTAATGAGGGGACTCTGGTAGGGCCCTAGATGAGGGCTGGTCACCAGAAAGAGCAAGCCATATTACAAGCTTGCAATATTCAGTCCTGCCCTGAATTCTCTAGAGAGGGGCTAGAAATGGAATTGATAAATTGATCATGCCTAGATGAGGAAGCCTCCCTAAAAATGCCAATAGTATGGGGTTTGGGGAGTTTCTGGGTTGGTGAACACATACAGGTACTGGGAGAACAGTGGGCCCAGGGAGGGCATGGAAGCTCCATCCTACCCCACATACTCTTATGTATCTCTTCCACCTGGATGTTCATCTGTATCCTATATTACATCCTTTTATAATTAACTGGTAAACAGTAAGTACTGTTTTCCTAAATTCTGTAAGCCTCTCTAGCAATTAATCAAACCTGAAGAGGAGTCGTGGGAACCTCTGATTTATAGCCCATAGCCAAGTCAGAAGCACAGGTAACAACTTGTATTTGTGATTGGCATCTGAAATGGGGGAGAGGCAGTCTTGTGGGACTGAGCCCTTCATCTGTGAGATCTGATGCTATTTCTAGGTTGATAGTGTCAGAATTAAATTACATTATAGGATATCCAGCTAGTGTCACAGAATTGCTTGGTGTGGGAAAATCCACCCACATTTGGTAACCAGAAATATCAGAAATGACATATTCTGTGTAAGAGTAAAGGAGACACAGAGGAGGGAAACCTGAGAGGTCTTTTTCTAATATAGCTTATTGACCCTTTATCTGTCTTCTTTGGGAAAATGTCTATGCAAGTCTTTTGCCTATTGTTTAGTTGGATTGATTGATTGGTTGATTGATTTTGGTGTTTTTTGTTGCTGTTGAGTTGTAGGAGTCCGTTATAGGAGTTCTCTACATATTCTGGATAATTACCACCTTTACATTAACTCATTTATCAGATACATGGTTTGCATTTATTTTTCTCATTCCATAGGTTTCACTTTCTTTTGTCCTTTGATGCGCAAAACTTTTTACATCTGATGTAGTCCCATTTGTCTGCTTTTGCTTTTCTTGCTATGCTTTTGGTGCCATATCCATGAAAACATTGCCAAATCCAGTGTCTTGAAGCTTTCCCTGTGTTTTCCTCTGGGAGTTTTAGTTTCTGGCTTTACATTTATTCCTTAATGCATTTTGCATTAATGTTTGTATATGATGTAATATAAGAATCCAACTTTATTATTTTGCATGTGGATATACAGTTTTCCCAACACCATTAATGCAAGAGACTATCTTTTCCCCGTGGTATAGCCCTTGACCATACACATGAGGGTTTATTTCTAGGCTCTATTCTGTTCCATTGGTGTATGTCTTTCTTTATGCCACGGCCACACTGTTTTGTAGCTTTATAATATGTTTTGAAATGACAAGTGTGAAGTCTCCAGCCTTGGTTTTTGTTTTAATATTTTCAAGTCTTTTTATTTATTTTTGAGAGACAGGGGTGGGGGGTGGGGGGGAAGAGGGGCAGGGAAAGAAGGGGAGACTCAGAATCCGAAGCAGGTTCCAGGCTCTGAACTGTCAGCACAGAGCCCGACGCTGGGCTCAAACTCACAAACCATGAGATCATGACCTGAGCTGAAGTCTGACACTTACACATCTGAGCCACCCAGGCGCCCCTAGCCTTGTTTTTCTTTTTCAAGATTGTCTATTTGAGGTCCTCTAAGATTCCATATGAATCCTAGAATTTTTTTCTATTTCTGCAAAATATACCATTGGGATTTTGATAGAGATTGTATAAAATCTTTGGCTCACTCTGGGTAGTATGGACATTTTAACAATATTAAGTCTTCCAATCCACAAGCACGGAATGTCTTTCCATTTATCTGTGTCTTTACTTTCTTACAGCGACGTAAAACCGTAAGTTTTTAAAAGGCCATTTTGCTTCTCAAGCAAATTTCTATTCATCAAAAAAAGAAATCTATGATTACCATTAGCTATACCAGCTTCCTCAACAGAGTTCAAAAACAGGTAGTTAAGGGGCACCTGGGCGGCTCAGCGGGTTAAGTGTCTGACTCTTGGTTTTGGCTCAGGTCATGATCTCACAGTTCATGAGCTCGAGCCTTGCACTGGGCTCTGTAATGACAGTGCAATGCCTGCTTGGGACTCTCTCTCTCGCTCTCCCCCTCCCTTTATCCCTGCCCCTCGCGAGTGCTCTCTCTCTCTCTCTGAATAAACTTTAGAAAAACAAAAACAGGTTGTTAATAAGGATATTAATACAGTCTTATTTACAAGAGCTATATATAACATACCAACATGATCAGAATGATCAATCCCTAAATTTTAATAGTTAAAAACAAAGCCATGATAATCATCTATAATGTAAAATGTAGTATTAATGAAGTTATAGTAACCCCTCAATCTTTCTTCTAACATCTAAACATTCAGCACAGCCACTTCTATCTTCCAAATTCTGTGGTAGGCACTATGGAATCAAAGTTAAATAAAATTAAAATGTTTTCCATAATGAGTTCAGTTAACTGTTCAAGGAATTGGCATCATGTGAAATAAAAAAGAAAAAAATCCCATTTATAATAGTTAACAAAGATTAAATACCTAAAAAAAAGTATAACAAGTGTAAGACATTGTGTGGTATGACATTTTAACACATTAATGAGCTACTCAAAAGACGACTTGAGCAAACAAGACATATTATGTTTGTGGACAGAAGAGTCATCATCCTAAAGATGTTTTCTCCCAGTTTTAAGTAACTAGCAAGATTTTTGTTTATGGAATAGGTAAACTGATCCTTAAATTCATATGGAAAAAGAAACAATCATAACTGGAGGGTTTGTTTCTTTTTTAAGTCAATGGATTTTTATTTAAGGATTTCACATGTGATTCCTTCCACTGCCAGTCAATCACCTTAGTTCCCTGCAAAGCCCGGGTCATAATCTTCAAGACAGCCCTTCAAAAAGAATTTTTGCTCAATCCACAGTTGTCATTGTCAGTAAGTCTACAATTCTTTTAGTTGAGCTTCTCTGATCATCACTTGAATATCAACACTTCAAAAATTCCCCACTTGTGGGGTACCTGGCTGGCTCACTCAGTAGTGTGTGACTCTTGATCTCAGGGTTGTTCAAGTCCACATTGGGTGTAGAGATTTCTTAAAAATAAAATCATAAAAAAAAATTTTGTCACTTATATAATCTTTGGGATCCAGTTTCAAGCAATTTACTTTAAGGCCATATAAGTTAAATTGTAGGAAGCACACTGATTACTATTTTGGCAAATCACCTAAAATGTATTACTCCTTCAATTGCCTGGCTGGCTCAGTTGGTGGAGCGTGACTATTGATCTCATGGTCATGAGTTCAAGCCCCACACTGAGTGTAGAGCTGACTTTAAAACACACACACACACACACACACACACACACACACACACACACAAAATAAAATAAAATAAAATAAAATAAAATAAAATAAAATAAAATAAATAAAATAAAATAAAATAAAACAAAACATAATATTCCTTAATCATTTCTAATATTGAAAAGTCTTGTTACATCCACTTTTTACCCATGAGCCTAGTGAAAAATGCTACAGGTCTCATGGTCACTACTGCAGTAAACTTAACTGTGATGGGAAGTATAACCAGTGTCTCAAGGTAGCCACAAAAAGATTGTTTTTTTTTAAAGAGCTCTAAAAAGGAGCTAGCACTGGGGCGCCTGGGTGGCTCAGTCGATTAAAGGTCCAACTTCAGCTCAGGTCATGATCTTGCAGTTCGTGGGCTCGAGCCCCGCATCAGGCTCTGTGCTGACAGCTCAGAGCCTGGAGCCTGCTTCAGATAGATTCTGTTTCCCTCTCTCTCTGCCCCTCCCCCACTTGTGCTCTGTCTCTCTCTCAAAAATAAACAAACATTAAAAAATAAATAGGGGCGCCTGGGTGGCGCAGTCGGTTGAGCGTCCGACTTCAGCCAGGTCACGATCTCGCGGTCCAGGAGTTCGAGCCCCGCGTCGGGCTCTGGGCAGATGGCTCAGAGCCTGGAGCCTGTTTCCGATTCTGTGTCTTCCTCTCTCTCTGCCCCTCCCCCGTTCATGCTCTGACTCTCTCTGTCCCAAAAATAAATAAACGTTGAAAAAAAAATTATAAAAAAAATTAAAAAAAAAAAAATAAAAAATAAAAAGGAGCTAGTACTACCAGATATTAAAATATATTAAAAGGCCTCCATTACTAACACAGACCATTCCTAGCACCTGATAGACATATACACATAGAACAGAAGTTCTAAAATAGGCTCAGACACATACAAGAATGTAATACATGATAAAAATGATAAATCGAACCAGTCAAGTAGCCATCTGAAAAAACAAATAAAAGTGGCTCCATGTCCTCACAGAATTTCAAATGGAAAAACTATTTAAATGTAAGAAATTGAAAACATAATTTATATAAGAAAACAGAGGATTTCCACTACTAACCCAGACAGAGTTAATTTAACAGGAACCAGACTTATTCCTGCTGGGGGGAAAAAAAACAAGTTTTGTTTTTTTTAAGCCAGACAAATTACACTAAATAATGGTTTTCAAGATTCTGGCTATTAGGCAATGGAGGACAACAATGTCTGAAACACAGGAAACAAAAAAAGTGAGCCCTGTAACTGCCCCTGCAGAGAGGGTAAACTGAGGCAGAACCCAGGTGACTCAAGTTGAGGAGATGGAGCTGAGTGCAGGAAAACCAAGGCAGCAAGAGTTCATAGGACAGAATACCAAAGAGAAGGAAGCAGCACAAAGAGAGAACTCCAGAGATTTGCACAGTCCTAAGTATTTAACAGAATTAAGTACAGAATGTTCATGTTAGGAAAATGCTGGAGGCCAAGAAAAGAATCATCCCAAAAGATTAGAGCAAACAGTGTCTGGCACTCACAAAAAGCTGGGGAAGGCACTTGTTTTCACAGGCCATTATGTAAAAACTCCTAAGACACAGTAGATAAGAGTACTCAGAAAGGTCTTGCCTCAATAATGAATAATTAGCCCTTGACTTAGCACTGATCCAGGCCTGCTTAACAAATACAGAAATATCCAGCACACACTAAGATAAAATTCAGCATCCAACAATTGCCAGGCATGCAAGGAAGCAGAAAAGCACTACCCTTATGAAGAGAATAAGCAGTCAGTCAAAACAGTCCCAGAGCAGATGCATAAATTAGAACAAGCAGAGAAAGACATTAAAAGTTATTATAACTGTATTCATATGTTCCCTAAGTAGATGAAAATGCATGTCCACATAAAAACTTATGTATATATGTTCATAGCAGCATTACTCATAATAACCTAAAAGTACAAACAACCCACATGTCCATGATGAAAAGATAAACAAAACGTGGTATTATTCAGCCTTAAAAAGGAATGAAGCACAGATACATACCACAACATAAATGAACCTATAATCATTATGCTAAGAAACCAGTCACAAAAGATCACTAATAGTATGATCCCATTTATATGAGATATCTAAAATAGGAAATCTATAGTGACAAAAAAAGTTGGTTGGTGATTGCCTAAGGGGAAGGGGAAGGGAATGGAGAGTAACTTCTATTTGGTACAAGGTTCCTTTTAGGGATAATCAAAATGTTGTAAAACTGGATTACGGTGATAGTTGCACAACTCTATGAGTACACTATTTACCTCCGAAATACTATTTTTTAAATATTTAATATTTAAATGCTATTTAAAATATTAAAAATAAACCATTGAAATGTACACTTTATTTTTTTAATTTTTTTTTTAACGTTTATTTATTTTTGAGCAACAGAGACGGAGTGCGAGGCGGGGAAGGGCAGAGAGACAGGGAGACACAGAATCTGAAGCAGGCTCCAGGCTCTGAGCTGTCAACACAGAGCCCAATGTGGGGCTCGAACTTACGAACTGTGAGATCGTAACCTGAGCCGAAGTCGGATGCTTAACCGACTGAGCCACCCAGGCACCCCTGAAATGTACCCTTTAAATTGGTGGATTGTGTGGTAGTTGAATTACATCTCAATAGAGAGGGGAAAAAAAAAAAAGGAGAGACACATAAGATATTATAAGGGCCCAATTTGGAATGCCTTGGTGGCTCAGTTGGTCAAGTGCCTGACTCTTGATCTCAGCTCAGGTCTTGATCTCAGGGTTATGCATTCAAGCCCGTGTTGGGCTCCATGCCCAGTGTGGAGCCTACTTTAAGAAGAAAAGGGGGAGGGGTGCCTGGGTGGCTCAGTTGGTTAAGCATGGACTTTGGCTCAGGTCATGATCTCACAGTTCGTGAGTTCGAGCCCCACATTGGGCTCTGTGCTGTCAGCTCAGAGCCTGGAGCCTGCTTCAGATTCTGTGTCTCCTTGTCTCTCTGCCCTTCCCCCGCTCACACTGTCTGTCTGTCTCTCTCTCTCTCTCTCTCTCTCTCTCTCTCAAAAATAAATAAAACATTAAAAAAAGAGAGAAATGGGAAAAGTACCCAATTCAAGCTTTCCTAAAGATGAAAATTGTAATCTATAAAATAAGGAACACACTGGATGGGATTAATGGAAGATAATAGGAGAAGAAAACATTAGTGAAATTGAAGGCACATTAGTGAACCTATCCAAAAGAAACAGAGTGAGAGGAAAAAAAAACCCACAAATGAAAAGAGTGTGAGCTGTGGGACAGTTTGAATGGTCTAAGACACAGTTAATTATATATTAAGGAAGATGAGCAGGCAGAAAAAAAATATTTTAAAAAATAATGGCTGAAAACTTTCTAAATTGATGAACTCTATAAACGCACAGATCCAAGAAGTTCAATGAATCCTAAGCACAAGAAACATAAAGAAAACTATGCTGTAAGCAAATGGCCCAAAACCAGTGATAAAGAGAAAATCTTGAAAGCAGCCAGAGGAAAAAGTACTTAATATATAGAGAAACAAAGACAAGGATATCAGATTTCCTGGTGGAACCAACGTGAGAATACAGGAGAGCAACATTTTTAAAGTACTTAAAAAGAAAATGCCAACCTTGAACTCTACACTAAGCAAATATCTTTCAAAAAGAAAGACATGGGGGCGCCTGGGTGGCTCAGTCGGTTGAGCGTCTGGACTTAGGCTCAGGTTATGATCTCACAGTTCATGGGTTCAAGCCCTGTATCAGGCTCTGTGCTGACAACTCAGAGCCTGCAGCTTGCTTCAGATTATGTGTCTCCCTCTCTCTCTGCTGCATCCCACTTGTGCTCTGTCTCTGTCAAAAATGAATAAACGTTAAAAAAAAAAAGACATAACGGAAACATTTTTAGATATTCAAAGATGAAAGAGTTCATCACTAACAGACCTGCACTATAAAAAAATGTTAAAAAACATCCTTCAGGCAGAATGAAAATGACACCAGTTGTCCATATCTGCACAAAGAATGAAGGGTGCTACAAATAACTACATAGGTAAATATGTAATATTTTTCTTACTTAAATCTCTTTAAAAGATGATTTTTTTTAATGTTTATTTTAACAGAGCATGCATAGAGAAGGCACAGAGAGAATCCCAAGCAGGTTCCCCACTGTCAGTGCAGAGCCCTACCTGGGGCTTGACCCCCACCCCACCCCACCCCCAACCATGAAATCATGACCTGAGCCAAAATCAAGAATCAGGCGCTTAACCAACTGAGTGAGCCACCCAGGAGTCCTTAAAAGATGATTGTTTTAACAAAAGTAATAGTATACTATGGAGTTTCTATGATATAATGCATGCATAAGGGGCACTTGGGTGGCTCAGTGGACTCTTGATTTCAGCTCAGGTCATGTCATGATCTCATGGTTTGGGGAATCAAGTCCCATGTTGGGGCTTAAATGTATAATATACATATTAAGTAAAATGCATGAGATCAACAGCATAAAGGCCAAGACAGGAGAAATGGAAGGAAACATGTATGAATTTCTTAATAACTTTGTTGAGGCCAACTAGGACTTAAAATCCAGAAGTCCAGAAGCCTTAAGAGAAAATATTATCACCTACATCACCACCACAACTGTAAGAAAATTAAAAAGGAAATGACAAAAAGAAAACACATTTGTAAATCATAACATATAATAACTTCCCTAATGTTTAAAGAGCCTAATGCAATAAAATTGAAACAGCAATGCATATTTGAAAGAGCAAATAGCCCAATAAAAAAGCGGGTGAAGATAATTTATAGCCAGTTTTTAGAAACTCAACCTGTGCTCATACAGGAAAACTACACTGAGACTATAATTTTCCACCTGTCAGACTGGCAAAAATCCAAAAGTCTGGTAACCTACTCTGTTGGTGAACTTTTAACAAGTCGTCTCATCCACTGCAGGTGGGAGTGTAAATGGGTATGACTTCTACCAAAATTACAAGTATATATACACCTCTAATTCAGCAATTCACTTTTGAAAAGTTATTCCTATATACTTCTGCACATAGGACGTATGTAACAGGTTATTCAAAACAGCATTATTTTTTATAGCTGAAGACTGAAAGCAATCCTAAGAAGTATGGGATAAGGGCTTACTTAAAGATTTTATGAGCATTATAAAGTTAAATTCTATGTAGCTATATAAATATGAATGAGGAAGTCTCTATGAAACCAAGTTGAAAGATCTCCAAGATATATCACATTCCATCAATTCTAAGATGTATGCTTTTTCACATTTGAATATCTCTGAAATTATGCAACAGCTTAAGATCTGTGACTTAGTTATAATCAGCAGCATCTCTCCTTTCTTTTTCTTTTTTTTTTAATTTATTGATCTGTTTGGAGAGAGAGTGCGCTTAACCGGGGTAGAGGCAGAGAGAGAGGGGAGAGAGAGAATCCTAAGCAGTCTCTGTGCTGCCAGCACAGAGCCCTATGCAGGGCTCGAACCCATGAACTCTGAGACCATGACCTGAGCCAAAATCAAGAGCAATGAGCCACCCAAGTGCCCCATTTCTGAAGTACTTAATATATCCTGTTGTGTTTTATTTTGTTGTTGTTGTTGTTTGTTTATTTTGAGAAAGAGAGAGATCATGACCTCATGAGCTGGGGAGAGGCAGACAGAGAGGGGAAAAAGAGAATCCCAAACAGGATGCATGCTCTCAGCCAGGAGCCCAACATGGGGCTTGATTCCACCACCATTGAAATAAGAGTCAGATGCTTAACCCACTGAGCCACCCAGGCACCCCTGTTGTGTTTTAGAATCAGTGAAATATGGTGTCAACTGAAAACAGCAAGGTGCAGAACCATGTGTAGAATATGCTATCTTTTAGTTCAAAAAGAATCTACTAAATACATTGAAGTACTCAGGATTATATCCTGAAACAGAAAAAAAAGATATTTATGTGGGGAAATCCAAATCAAGTCTGGAGTTTAGTTAATAGTTCACATCAGTGGTGGCTTCTTAGTCTTGACAAATGTACTATAGTAAAGTAAGATAACACTGGGGAAATAGGAAAGGTATATACAGGAGCTCTCTGTACTATTTTTGCAACTTTTCTGTAAATCTGAAATTATTCCCCAATAAAAAAAAGTTTGTTGAAATAGTAATTTTTAAAAGTATCTACATTTTATGCATTTTTAAAAACTGAAGTCAAACGTTAACAAACTAAAACTTCTGGGGGATGGCAGAGTGGGTAGAAATAGACAAATATGGACAGAGAGGGCTGGTAGGAGACTGCTCAGCTTACATTTGTCTCAGAACCATATGAATATTTACCTATTCAGATATCAAGTTTAAAAATTACAATACAAGAGGGGCACCTGGTGCCTCAGTCAGTTGAGCGTCTGACTCTTGACTTTGGCTCAGGTCATAGTCCCAGGGTAGTGGAATCAAACCCTGCATCAGGCTCCATGCTGATCATGGAGCCTGCTTAAGATTTTCCCTTTCTCTGTCTCTCTCTCTCAGGGTACTTGGGTGGCTCAATCGGTTAGGCTCCTGACTCTTGATTTCAGCTCAGATCATGATCTTGCACTTTTTGAGTTCAAACCCCGCATCGGGTTCTGTGCTGACAGCATAGAGCCTGCTTGGGATTCTTGCTCCGCCTCTCTGCCCCTCCCCTGCCCATGCGTGAGCTCGTGCTCTCTCTCTCTCTCTGTCTCAAAGTAAATAAGCTTAAAAAAAAATTCTCTCTCTCTCCCCCTCTGTTCCCCTCCCCTGTTCATGCACACAGTCTCTCTCTAAAAAGTAAATAAATGAATAAAATAATAAAAATTATAACACAAGAAACAATAGGTGTTGGTGAGGATGTGGAAAAAAAGAACCCTCATACACTGTTGGTGGGAATGCAAACTAGTGTAGCCACTGGGGAAAACACTATGGAGGTTCCTCTAAAAGTTAAGAATGGAACTACCACATGATCCAGAATTGCACTACTGGGTATTTACCCAAAGAATACGAAAACACGAATTCAAAGGGATACATGCACATCTATGTTTACTGCAATAGCCAAATGATGGACGCAGCCCAAGTATCCACCGACTGATGAACAGATAAGATGTGGTATATATACATACAATGGAATATTATTCAGTCACAAAAAAAGAATGAAATTTTGCCAGTGGAACAACATGGATGGATCTAAAGTGTATAATGCTAACCAAAATAAGTCAGTCAGAAAGACAAATACCATATTTCACTCATATGTGGAATTTTGGAAACCAAACAAAGGAAAAAAAGAGACAAACCAAAACACAGACTCTAACTATAGAGAATAGATAGTTACCAGAGGGGAGGTGGGTGGGGGGTAATGGGCAAAATAGGTAAAGAGGATTAAGAGCACACTTAGCCTTTTCCTTTTTTCTTTTCAACATTTTTTTTAAGTAGGCTCCACACCCAACATGGGACTAGAACTCACAACCCCAGGATCAGAAGTTTCATGCTCTCCCCACTGAGCCAGTCAGACACTCCAAAAGTACAGCACTGAGTAATATATGGAACTATTAAATCACGGTACTGTATACCTGACACTAATATAACACTGTATGTTAACTATTCTAGAATTAAAAATTTTTAAATATGTATATATTTATCTGATATTAATAAAGTAACAGTGACAGGAAAAAATAAAAATTATAAAAAGATACTTTATGAGGGGGACAAGGGGGCTAAAGAGAGGTTATTCTAAATAGAGCTTATATTTACAATCTAGGGACCATGACAAGAATCCATGGCTTGGCTAGAGAAGACCTATAACCTAAAATTCTCTACCCAGTTTTTCAAATGAATTCATGGACATTTTCTTCAGTAGAGGAACTACAAGGAAATAAATACCTCATGTATCCTTACACTAAAATAATATGCATCCAATAAGAGATATATAGTTGGACACATATTTATGACAATGGAAGATTCCGCTATAATATATAAAGTGGAAAAAGTAATGATCGTATTTATAGTGTTTATCTTGTTAATGCAAAAACATCTCTCTCTCTCTCTAGAGATGTCTATATATATAAATATGCACTGAATAATCTAAAAGGCTAAATGTGGTAATCATTAATGCTGTTCACCAAATATTTCTGGCTCCCGGCCTAACATACACATTCCTGCCCCTCTGTGGTTGGGTGGAGCCTTGTGATTAATTCTGACCACAAAGTTATGAGTGGAAACGAGCATTGAATTGTTGATTCAAGACCCTCCACAGGCCTCTTTTTCCTCTGGCACAGGAACCAACAAGATTAGAGAGGATTGTTGCTTATGCACCTAGGTCCCCAAGCAATTACAACAAGCAGAACCCCCTGCTGACCCACAGTGGCTGTGAAACAGAAAAAGCTTTAATTTTTGTTTTAAACTGCTGAGATTGGGGGTGGTGGAAGGGGGTTGTTATTACAGTATAACCAAGTCTAAACTGATAAAGAAAACATCCTTGTTAGTAGGATCTCTGACCATTTTCCTTCTGTGCCTTTTTTTAAAAATAAAGAGCACCCGGGGCGCCTGGGTGGTGCACTTGGTTAAGCGTCGGACTTCAGCCAGGTCAGGATCTCGCGGTCCGTGAGTTCGAGCCCTGCATCAGGCTCTGGGCTGATGGCTCAGAGCCTGGAGCCTGTTTCCAATTCTGTGTCTCCCTCTCTCTCTGCCCCTCCCCCATTCATGCTGTCTCTCTCTGTCCCAAAAATAAATAAACGTTGGAAAAAAAAATTAAATAAATAAATAAAGAGCACCTATATCTTAGAAACTTTATTTGGAGGTGGAGGAGAGACACAGGTGTTAGCATGGGCCTTAGCACCCAGCAGACATTGACTACTCAGGGATTATTACCATCATATCTCATCCTCCATTAGGGTTATTCAGCTCCCTCTGTTTCATTCCATGCTCACTGAGCAACCCAACAGCAGTTAAAAAAGCAAAGAACAGAACTGTGAGAATAATGTGCTGTCTTTTGAATGAGAGGATACAAACATACATACATCTGTACACACATAATATAAATGTTTGCAAGTACATAGAAAATCTCTGGAAAAAGACATAGAAGAGGTTATGTCAATTGATTCGGAAATGGAAAAGAAAGTAGCTAGGTGACAAGGGAAAAGAGAAATCTTACTCTGCCATTTACTGTTTTGTATTCATTCAGTGATTTTGGAGTGACTGATCTCAAAGTTAGTCTTTTGAAATATAGTCATATTTCAAAAACATAGAAAGCCTAATTAAAGGGCTTGCATGGACCAATTATGAATGTGTCATGAACCCAGAATAATGAATTCATCTCAATAACATGGAACATGATTAAAGGGCAGAAAAGATCACCAGTACTACTTTTTCAAATAAGTTCTATGAGCTATCCACTGACATTCAAGAAAATGAAGGGGTGCCTGGGTGGCTCAGTCGGTTAAGCAACTGACTTCGGCTCAGGTCATTATCTCACAATTCATGAGTTCAAGCCCCACATTGGGTTCTCTGCTGTCAGTGCAGAGCCTGCTTTGGATTGTCTGTCTCCCTCTCTATCTGCTCCTTGCCATGCTCGCTCTCTCAAAAATTAATAAACATTAAAAAAACTTTTTTAAATGTTTTAAAAAAGAAAAGAAAATGAATAAAAATTATTTCTAATGCTTCCAGGGTCAAGGCTTTTATTACTGAATCTTGACTCCATGTGACAGCTTCAGCATTGTTATATTCCACCTCTTACAAGATTAACAGTATGACTTATTTTTTCTCCTCCACTAAGAACAGACTGAATTATTATTTCCAAAAAAAAGAAAAGAAAAGAAAAGAAAAGAAAAGAAAAGAAAGAAAGAAAGAAAGAAAGAAAGAAAGAAAAAGAAAAGGACTGTGTAAGGCTTTAATAATGTGGGGAAAGCATCCAGAAAGGTAGGAAAACAGCATTTATTTACACCATATATGGTAAACTGTGATTTCCCTATTTTGTATCTGTGTAACATTTTGTACACACATATGACACACAAGTTATCAACTCTTGAGCAGTTAAATTAGCATATTTATCTGAAAATATTTGCAAGAGTACCTAACATTTGTTATCTGGCCTTATTAGAAAAAAATGACACAGGGGTGCCTGGCTGGCTCAGTTGGGAAAGTATGCAACTCTTGACCTCAGGGTCATAAGTTTGAGCCCCATGTTAGGTGTAGGTATTACTTAAATAAATGAATGAAAAGTTTTTTTAAGAAATAATAAATAAATAAATGACATAAGGTGGTTGACTTCACATGCATGCACAAACTTCATTTAGCTGGGGATGAGGAGTTCCTGGAAACAGAACTGCACAGAAACCGCAAAGTCTCCATGGAGATCCAGTCCTGGCATTCTACATTGGCAATGGCTCAGCTCTTCTAGCTATTTCACATTCACTGAAGTCAAGATTGTCTCTGGCCATAATTCTTCTAAGTGCTAATCACAGAGTTGTTAGTCAAACGTCCAAGCTACAGGGATGTTTATGAAGCCTTTCATAAAAATCCAAGAACTTCCAACCATCCTTAACTGCACATTGATCTTTACCTAGTTTCCTTAAACAGTTCCTTGTCTTTAAGCTTACATTTTTAAAAAAAGTTTACTTATTTATTTTGAGATAGAGTGTGCAAGTGGTGGAGGGGCAGGGAGAGATGGGGGGAGAGAGAAAATCCCAAGCAGGTTCTGCACTGACTGGGCTCGAACTCACAAACCACGAGATCATGACCCGAGCTGAAGTCTGATGCTTAAACTGCTTAACTGACTGAGCTACCCATGTGCCCCGAAGCTTACATTTTAAACATCCAGCTCTCCCACTGCTTCTAACAAACCCACCCTGTGCTGTGCATACATTTTCTCAACATTTGCTATCGAAAATACCCCACACCCCACCAGGACACAGCAGTGACAGTAGTAATGCACACAACTCAGGATAACAGTTGAGCACTAACTAGCTAAGAACTTACAATAATAGCAGTAAGAGCACACAGAAAAAACTTAACAATACCCTGACTGACTCTGGAAGCACACTGGAACAGCTCAGCCTATATACCCTGCCCCCATCAGCGCTTTCTAACTATACCAACATCTCTTTATAGGGCTTTCTCTAGCCTCCAGAGCCCATTTTGACCCATCCTCATAGCACTTCAAAATTATCACTCACCCCCACTCTAAGTTACTGGTTAAAAAATATCCCAGCCCCTTTGACCCTCCTTTGTTCTGTACTACTGTCAGATTTTCCCAATGGGATCAAACTCTAGTTCACACACAAGTAACCTGCCCAATAATGAGCATTTCCAACCCTCACCACCCCACCCCCCTTGGAGAGTTTTCTGGGATCATATCCCAAAGAAAGTACTGCATTGGAATCCTTGACTCAATCTGTTCTGGGAAAGCCAAAACAAGACAATGACTACAGTTTTATATATGCCTATTTATACTTAGTAAAATTATTTTGAAGACAATTACAACAAAATAGCACTGAACAAGGTTATGTTAAATGGGGTGTGTAATAGGTACACAAGAAACTGACATTGTTAAAAAAATTGCTTTTGTGGCATAAAACAACAAAACTCAGTAATCCTGCTCAGAAATCTCTATAATAAGAGTAACATTTGTTTTCTGATCTTTTTAAAATAAAGCCCTTAATCCAAAGCTTTGATTTGGCGGGGGGGGGGGGGGGGGGGGGGGGGAGGGGGGCGGCATTGCTTAGCTTTCAAAATATTCCACACTGTTATTTTGGAAATTCCCAAAAGTATCACATTACAAAAAAAGACTCCTCCCTCCTCCTGCACTGTTGATAGGAATGAAAATTGGTGTAGTCACTGTGGAAAATAGTATGCAGGTTCCTCAAAAAATTAAAAATAGAACTACCACATAACCCAGCAATTCCACTACTGGGTATTTACCCAAAGAAAATGAAAACACTAATTTGAAAAGATAGATATATCCTTCTGTTTACTGCAGTATTATTTACAATAGCCAAGATACAGAAGCAACCTAAGTATCCATCATCCACAGACAAATAGTTAAGGAAGAGGTGGGGTTATGTGTTTGCGTAAGGATATATACACATACATACAATGGAATATTATTCAGCCATAAAAAAAGAAATGAGACCCTGCCATTTGTGACATGAATGGACCATCTAGAGGACACTATGCTAAGTGAAATCAATCAGACAAAGAAAGATGATTTCACTCATATGTGGAATCTAAAAAACAAAACAAATGAATAAAGAAACAAAAAGCAAAATCAGACCTGTAAATACAGATAAACTGACAGTTGCCAGAGGCGAGGTGGTGGGGGAATGGGCAAAATGGGTGAAAGGGAGAGGGAGACACAGGCTTCTGGTAACAGAACATATAAGTCACAGGGATGAAAGGCACAGCATAGGGAATAAAGTCAATGGTATTGTAATAGCATTGTATGACAGATGGTAGCTACACTTGTAGTGAGCATAGCATAAGGTATAAAATTATTGAATCACTATGTTGTACACATGAAACAAATATAACATTGTGAGTCAACTATACTTCAATTTAAAAAAGAAAGAAGGGGTGCCTGGCTGGCTCAGTTGGTAGAGCATGCGACTCTCGATCTCAAGATTATGAGTTCAAGCCCCACAATGGACATGGAGCCTACAAAAAGAAAAGAAAAATTAAAAAAAAAAATTCCTTTACCATTGTGCCTAGAAATGGTTGTCTTCTGAATCCACACATTTAACCTCTAAAAATTTATTTGATCAAAATAATCTGAATAGGTCCTAATAGATAAAGGATGCTTGAAGGTTATGTTCCTTTTCCTGCTCTCCTAAGACTGATTAAAGTATTAAAAGTATTTTTTTCCTTTTGGAGCACAGTTGTTATTTAACTTAGGTTAACTACCATGTCTTGATGTTTGTTACTGGAAAAATGTAAGAGCACTGACAGGTCTGGGGATAGAGAGGATAGTTCCTCCACACTGGGGTAGAGTCTCTCCCCAGTCCCAGCAATCACACCCTCCCCAAACCACCCCGACAACTGCCACCACAGTAGGGCCAATGGTGCTATCAGCAGGAAGGAGAAAGCAGACTTGTGTTACTGCAATCAAGAACTGTTCTTTTAAAAAAAAAAAAAAAAAAAAGAACAGTTCCTGCTGGCTCTAGAGGGGAAAAGAAGAGAATCTTTTAAAACACAGCTCAAGGGGCACCTGGTGGCTCAGTTGGTTAAATATCCAACTTCCACTCAGGTCATGACATCACAGTTTGTGAATTCGAGCCCAACATGGGGTTCCGCACTGACGGTGCAGAGCCTGATTGGGTTTCTCTCTCTCACTCTCTCTCTGCTCCTCCCCCACTCATGCTTTCTCTCTCAAAACAAATTAAAAAAAAAAAAGCTGTAAAACACAGCTCAAGCCTCTTCTCATTCATTCAGAGGCATCCATCTTTGAGTGTCCATGACATTCACTGATAAGCCCCTCTATTACTGAATAAAGATAGAGATAGAGACAGAGATATAGAGATAGAGATATATCACCCAGTTCTGTGGGCTCCTGTCACTTGGCAGAGATCTGGGTCAAGTGTGAAATCTCTGCTGCAGTTCTTGCAGCAGCCAGTGCAAGGATGAAACCATAAAATGCACTCAAACATACCCTATGTGAATCTGTGCTTCAAGCCCTTTCAGTCACAATAGTTTAAAATTAGAATATATTAACAGTGAAGTTAAAATCCCAACCTCAATTGTGTTTGCTAGCTAAATTCTAAGCTTTTTTGACAGTTTATTGTCAAAAAGGAAATAAATGAATGTTAAGAGGATTCAGTTTCATGTACAAGGTGCTTCCAACAAGCTATTTGATGACAGGACTACAATAAAAAATTCCAAGAGCAGACTGAGAACAGCTCCCCAAAATGTAAAACCATAATGTTAATTCTGTTATACATTCATGTCAAAGCAATTCTTCCTCAGCACCTATAAAAGACTGTGAAAATCAGAATGCTTTTCAGTACAAGTCACACACACCAAATCTAGTTCCTAAAATATTTGGCAATCTTCGTCTTTAGTGCCTTCAATTCAAGAAGCAATACTCCCCTTAAAAGATGTTCTGTAATGGGGCACCTGGGTGGGTCAGTTGGTTAAGCAGCTGACTTCAGCTCAGGTCATGATCTCAGTTTGTGGGTTCGTGCCCCACATCAGGCTCTGTGCTGACAGCTCAGAGCCTGGAGCCTGCTTCAGATTCTGTGTGTCCCTCTCTCTCTGCCCCTCCCCTGCTTGTGCTCTGTCTCTCCTCTCAAAAATAAATAAACATTAAAATAATTTTAAAAAAAATATGTTCTGTAATTACTTCTTACCAATAAATAAGGTATTCTTAAAAATAAACAAGACATCTCATTCTAAACTGTATCATCTGGGGTGCTCTTGAGATTCAAATTAGAGATACAGAATTAACTGGAATGTAGAACTTTTGCTTTGACTGTGTTTTAGTAGAAATAGGGTTTTCAGTATGTTATTAACTATATCCATTTATGTCAGTATTCATGTATATAGTGCATTCATATATGTATATGACTATGTACCAAAATTAAGCTTTTTCCACTTGTCACTGTTAAAGTTTGAAACACACACCTACACCCACACCCATGCCCCTACACCCCCAAGAGAAAGATACCGTAAGACAGATCGTTTTCACCACACTGGAAAATATAATTTACTTTGTGTAGGAATTATGGAGTGACATTTCCATCACAAAATTCTCTTAAAATGACACTGTGTAAATGAAGAGAACGAAACCACATAATGACGGATTCCCTCATTACCTGTCTTCACTGCGATGATGACGTAATAGTCTATGCCTTCTCAGTCTTTCAGGGATGTTGCTATAAATCTTCACATCTCCTCCTCCCTTCCCCAATAGTACTTGGCTCAATCCCTTGTTCAAGGTAGTTGCTCAATAAATACTTGTTAAATGGATACACTAATTAATTCCACAGCACGATTCATACAAATGAGTATAAATGAGCAAAATGCAGAGAATGATTCAGCTGAGATGGTCCTAAAATGGAGGGTTTTGCAGAATCCAGAGTCTGTAATGATATTATAGCATTATGGATTGGGTATAAAAAGATCAATGTCATAAACTGCAGTGCCAAGAAAGTAATTTTACTTTCAAATTAGAACTTGAAGGAACAATAAACACCATCAACAGTGGGAACAAGATGTTTTTCTTCTGTGAAAACAGTACACTGCTGACCAAATTTTAATAGTATAAAAGTGAACTACCTGAGAAATGAAGTCAGTATGTGATATTGCACACTTAGAATGAATTTGCCCAGCCTGGCTTCCTCAGCTTTTCAGACTCAAAAGACAATAGGACCAAATCTTTGAACTGACTGGTGAATAAAGCACTCTAAGAGAACTGCTCTCTAGAATGTAAATGATACTAAGAATTAAAGGAGCTGAATAAAAGACCAAGAAAATAAAGGCAGAAATTTTTTTAATTGGAAATACATGCATATGGGGCCATTTGGATTTGTTCTTTTGATAACTGGCCTTATGTGAGGAACTTGAAAATGAAATGGAATCAGAATACTTTAGCTTCCCTGTTCCCAAAGTTTAAGTTGGCATTTTCATGAGATTTCCCTCTTGCCAAAAACAGTAAATAAGATATAAGCCTGTCCATTAAGCAAAGAAAGGCCTAGAAAGAACTAAGTAACCTAGCAAAAGAAAAAAATCAAGAATAGCTGTTATAGAGCTCATTCTAAACATCCTTTCAGCAAGTCTACGAATGTGAGATTCAATTAAAACAGAAAAAGTTTAGTAGTACCAAAAATATCCACTATCTAAAACATAGCATTCATAATTAATCTAATACAATAGCAGAGAAACTAATGTCAGCATTACCTATACACAGAAACAACAAAACTTTTCATATAAAGACAAATTTCGACTTAAGTCATAAACATACGTAGGATACTCTACAATTACAGAAAACTTGAATCTGCTACCTAAGACTAAGTTTAAGACAAGCAAACAAGGAAGGGACGGAACCAAGAATGACAACCAACAGGTTAAATCTACAGTTTTAAAATCATCAGAAAGCACTGCAAAGTAGAGTCAATGATCTGAATACCTTTGTTGGAGCAGTATCCATGAAAAGCTAAAGAAAAAAAGAGAAAGAGAGAGAAGGGCGTAAAACTTTCATATAAACTAGAGAATCCAGATGAGACGCACACATTCCAGTTAAATATCCTTGTATTTAGGAAATTAAAATCAATTTTGTTTTGGAAATGTTTTCTAAGGTAATCCCTGTCTATTATGGTAGATCAGCACTTCTAGAAATTAAATGACTAACCTCAGAAGTTAAAAAACAAATAATGTAAAGAAACAATATTTGAAGATTGGTTAGCTCCTGCCGAACCAGTTTGTGTCTCTATATTAATCTCTCCACTTTTTGCCCACAACCCCTGCACCTACTTACCTCACTCATAAAGGTGCCTGTCCTAAGTGAGGAACAGTTTTTGAAATGTTCAGATAAACCAGTCTATACATGCTTTTCATTCAACTTACAGATAATTATGTAAAAGTACTCTTAACGTGAAGTACTTGAGTAAAGGGCTTACTCAGATTAAAAATACTCTGTAGCTAGGACAGAAAGGAAAATAAAATACTGGCTACTAAAATTATTTTGTTCCCAGTGTGGTTAAAAGACGTACAGATAGAATTTCTTATTTATTCTACCTCCCACCCCTTCCAAATAAATCGGGTCTCCATGTCACAAATTGAGCATGGAAAAGCCCACTGAAAACAATTTTGTTTCACTCAAAATAACAACAACAAAGTCCTGTCTGCCTGTAATATGCGCCACCAGGATCAAATCTTTTGGATCTGTGAAATCCTCTTTTAGAACGATGCTCTAGGCCACAGTCATGCTTTAAATTAACCACTGTGAAAAGTTTATATTCTATCAGTAAAGAATTTAATATATTTGATTTTCTATAACCTACCTGAGGCTCTCCCATGAGGCCTTTTCATCTTTACAAAGACATTCCCCAATGAGCTTAGCTGCAATTTAATATAATGCAATATACAAACTCTTCAGTGTAATAAAAATACATAACAATAGCCTCAAAAAGGAAGAAACAGCTTTAGTTTATTCTTCCTCTCACAAGGAATCTTTAAAGAGAAACCATAACGTTTTTCCCAAGACAGAAAAGCTTGTCATCACAGCGCCAAATCTCCACTGCTCTGACAAATTCTGAGCCAGCCTCATCTGGAGCGCTTCTGCCCTGAAGATCATTCTCAGAAGCAGAGAAAGGAACACACTGCATTTTCACTGTGCTGATTCACTGAACCTTTTGTACATGCACACGTATGGAGGAAATGTTTGCTTCTGAGTTTGAAACCCTTCCAACCGCGATGACTGTCTGTCTGCCCTTAGTATCCCTGGCCCACTGCTGGCACACTTGTAATACCAGAGACCATTTAGGGATCCCTGGCTGTCAAGGAGGCACCAAGTCAGGCACTTCACATGCATCTGCTTCAGTTCACCCTCCCAACAACACTGCACTTTTTATTTTCAAACAGAAGAGAATAGAGGCTCCGAAACGTTATTAATAATCCAGCTGTGTTCAGTCTCGGTGAGGGCAGACACTAACTAGCTTTCTCTGGTGTCCTCATGCCTAACCACTACAATTAGCTCTTCAAAAACTCTATGAACAAAGTTTTCCTTCCCCCCAAATTTCAACCACGATACGGTTCCTCTCTATACTAGTTATTCCTCAGACCCTCCAAGTTTTATTTTCTCAATTAGCACAGAAAACAAACTCCATGAGAGCAGGGATTATCTTCCGCAGTAACCTATTTTTAGCTCTTGAGAAGCAAAAGGAAACCAAAAAAACAAAGCCTGGCAGAGTAGGTATTCATTTGAATGAATGAAATACCTAGAAAATCTGAGCTGTGATGACAGCTGATTTGAAAAACAGGAGGACCTGAATTGTGTATGTAGTTTACTCCTATTTCCAAATTCACTAGGTAATTATCTAAATTCAACTTCACAGATATTCCTCATGGAACATCTACTATGATATCACCTACTAACCCATGCAGCACAGGACTAAATAGTACATGTTGAACAAATTTATGTACATAACTGCTGAAATAGCTTTATCTGCTAGAAAAAATAAAAGGCAGGTAGTATGGCTTTCCCAAAAAGAAACTGCATAAATTTGGCCAAAATTACTTATCTCCGGTCTTAGCTTCTGAGGGAAAATTGGACAGTTGTGGTATTTCAAGATGATCTCTTGAAATTCTTTCAAATAACAAAACACCTGTCCTATCAATTCAGAGATCCCCAGAGACTATCTCAGAAACTTCAAGATATGTCATTGCTATGTACTCAGTGCCTTCCTTCCATTCTAAAAATCCACAATGCAGTTTCATTCCAGCTCTCCGCAACAGGAATTGGGGAAATCCATTCCCATTTAAAGAAGTTACAGTTTGCACTGACTGGCAACTCCTGGCATCAGTACCGCCTCTGTCACCTAGTTATTCCCCTTTCCCTTCATCTCTATGCCCAACCATTATGTCCATTGAAGCAGTAACAATGAAACTGGGTTAAGTTTTTGTGTGTAGTGCCCCACTGCCTAAGGAATTAAATTTAAAGCAGATAACTAACATGACACCATCAGAAGTAAAGATGCTGAAGATTTAAACAAGCACATAAATCAAGAAAAAAAAATTAGCTCATGCACAAATTTCAAAGTATAGAAATAAGGCATAAGAAGAAAAATGAACACTACATACTCTGATGAGCTTCAATTACTGAAAGTCAATAATCTACTACATCAGTCTTGAAGAAAAATGAATTTATTTCCTCCTTGAATCAGTGCCCCAGGTAACAGCATTATTTTTTTAATCAAGAAATATATACTTCTATCATTGCAAACAATGAATATGCAAGACTATTTTACATAGTAAGCATTCAACACTTCTTGAATTAATGAATAAATTTTCCCTGCCCAATGTCTAGTGTGAATTTTTTAAATCCTAAAAAGAAAAGAAGCAGGGTAAAGGCAGTGCTGCATCTGTAATTTGATGAGTATCTGATACACGATAATCGGTGCTTTTAAATGACAATCCTGACCTCGACCAGAGCTTCTCCAATAAAATTATTTACTGTTATAGACTCTTAAAAAGGTAGACTATCACGGCAGACATTAAAAACAAAATTTATTTTAAGACAAACCACCAAGAATCGTTTTTAGCTAATAGTTATTACCAATCATTTTTACTAGTCAGAAGTTTAAAAAATAAAAAAATAAAGTAAATCGAAATTCTATACTATTAAATCCTATAAATTATCAAACATAGAGATAATACAGTAGTTTCATAGTCTTTAACATTTTTTCCTATATTAACAAAGAGGAAAGGAGAATGTGCACTGTCATTTATGGTCCTATTTAAGAGATAGGAATATAGAGATCAAAAAGATTCAGACTTCTGACTGTTAGGTTCATCGGAAAATCAAAAACCCATGTCCAACATTTTTCATTTGGTATTTTTCCCATCTTGAGAGATTCTAATTCCAAACCCAACCAAAAACTCTCCTCTCTTCCCTTCTTCCCCAGCTTCCTTAACTGATAACAATTCATTCTGATTAGATCTTTACTCAGTATCTCTTTTGTGTTAATGTATACAATTTACAGTTTTTATGATTTTTTTTTTAAATTTTTTTTTTAACGTTTATTTATTTTTGACACAGAGAGAGAGCATGAACAGGGGAGGGTCAGAGAGAGGGAGACACAGAATCTGAAACAGGCTCCAGGCTCTGAGCTGTCAGCACAGAGCCCGACGCGGGGCTCGAACTCACAGACTGTGAGATCATGACCTGAGCCAAAGTCAGACACTTAACCGACCGAGCCACCCAGGCGCCCCTGATCTTTTTTTTAATATGATGCATGGAACCGCACCAGGAATACAGCTCATGTAAAAATCCACATCACTGCAAATGGCAAGAACTGAGTGAATGGTGAGAGGTGGATGGGGTCCATGTGGGAATAAAGCCATCAGTCTACTCCTAGGAAATGCCCCGTGTAGCCAAGTGGCTGGCTAGACATACATACATACATACATACATACATACATACATACATAAATAAGTAGTGACCATATAACAAAGGACTACAGAACAATAATAGGCATTAATCTATGGGAATTTGACTTAACAGATAATAAGTCACAATAAAACTAACAAGGCACTAAAGTAAAAAAAATAATGTATTGAAGGGCAGAGTGGGCAGAAGTGATAATGTGCATTAATTTTTACAAACCAATCCCACTGGGAAAGAACTTCATAATCCTATAACAAGTGTTGGCTAGGATGTGGAAGAACTGGTACAATGCTGGTGGGAAATGCTAGTGGTACAGTAGCACTGGGAAAAAGTCTGGCAGTTCCTCAAAAGGTTAAACATGGCGTTACCATGCAACCCAGCACCTCCACTCCTACCTGTATATAGGCAAAGGAACTGAAAACGTCCACGCAAAAACTTGTACATTAATGTTCATAGCAGCATTATTCATAATCACAAAAAAGTCCACCAATAAATAGATAAAACTATATATATTTTGGCTTGGTCTCTTCACTTCTCCTTTATTTTGCAGATACAGTCACACACGTAGATAGACAAATACACTGATTTTACTGCTGCCATTTGCAGAAACTGAAAACCTCCCAAAAAAATGATTGTAAACATTATATAAATCACAATTCAGCCATACAATGCAATACCATACAGCCATTAAAAAAAGGACTGTTCTGGTTGATATGGCACAGTTTGTAGAAACTTAAATGTGCATAGAAAAAGAAAATATTACTGGGGAGACCAACTATATTTATATATCTCTTTTGGTAACATTCAACTTGAAAAATGTTAAGGAAACAATGAGGAAAAAACAACTTGGGGAGGATGGGACCAGGTTGCCACTTAGGCTCAAGCCTTCCCTCCAAACCCAGTGTAAAGTAATCTGCACCATGCATCCAAAGTTACTTTAATTTGTCTTGTACATCACCCTGAAACAGACTGATTATCATTCTTCCAGGAAGCCAAGACTGTCACTAAGGGACACCTGGAAAAATTCCAGGCAAACTTGACTCCCTTGCTGCCCTTACACTTAAGCAGGATCCTTTCATTATCTGGGCTTGCAATCTAAATAACAGCATTTTGATATTATACAATGCACCAACTCTTTCCTCAATATTCAGCTTGGCAATATTTTCTGAAGTTCAATCACTGTGCTCAGGAAAGCCAGCCACGAAGGAGGAATAAGAGTTACTCCAACGACTTTACTGTCAAAAACTTCTTTTTGATGGAGACAACCTTAAATATTTATCAGTAAGGAGCTGTCTAAGGGTGCCTGGGTGGCTCAGTCAGCTGAGCATCAGACTTCAGCTCAGGTCATGATCTCTCAGTTCCTGGGTTCAAGCCCTGTGTCCAGCTCTGTGCTGACAGTTCAGGGCCTGGAACCTGCTTCAGATTCTGTCTCTGTCTCTGTCTCTCTCTCTGCCCCTCCCCCGCTTACACTCTGTCTCTCTCCCTCAAGAATAAACATTTTAAAAAATACAATAAATAAAATAAGGAGCTGTCTAAACAACTAAAACATATAAATATCTATGTGTGTGTGTATACACACACACACACACACACACACACACACACACACACACTCTTAGGGGCACCTGTCTGGCTCAGAGGATACAGCACAAGACTCTTGAACTGGGGGATGTGAGTTCCGGCTCCATTTTGGGTGTAGAGATTACTTTTAAAAAATAAAATCTTTGAAGAGATATATTTTTAAATCTACATATACTTTATGGCTTTATTTTTTAAAACTTGGTCTACTTTGGCAGTAATTAAAATCAAATGCAGGTTTGCATGTACAGAATAATTGTTCTGCTAAGAAATACTGTAAAGAAAAAACTGCAAAACAATATGTATGCTATCACGCTTGTGTCTGATTAAGAATATATAGGTGTATGCACGCATAGTCTATTTCTGGAAGGATTCACAGGAAACTAGGAACTGCCGTTGCCTCTGGGGAACAAGAGCCGGTGGCTGCAACCAGCTTTTCACTAGAAACTCCTGAGCACCTTCAGAATGAAGAGTGCGTTACTTGCCCTAAAATTAAATGCTATTAAGCAAAGTTCCTTTGAAGAGGTATAAATAAATAACAAAGGCACAAGGAATATGTGGTGTCTTCCCCCACCCCTAGCCCTCCTCGGCGGGGCTATCTCTCGGGGAGTGTACAGCCAGGTGGGACCTGGTTTCAGCCTCAGCAAACTGGCTTCACCTCCAACAGTGCTACATGCTACGGTGGACCCGGGCAGGTGTCAGCCGGGGACAGAGCTTAAGGCGACCCCTTGCTCCTCCCGCCATGGTTTCCAAAGGCCACCGATCAGGCGCCGAGAAACCTTCCCCTGTACTCGCAGCTTTGTTTAAAACGGACCTTCAGTTTACAACTGTCCATCAATCTAGAAATCAATGTCTACTAAATTTATGTTTGTCTGAACACTTTCTAAATTAATATTCTGCCCTGTCCGGCTCACCTGGTTTATCAAAGACTCAGGGCGGGAAACAGTTTTTTAAAAATTCCACATGCCAAGCCTTACACATTCCGCGCCACAGAAAACAGACTGCAAACTGCCTCAAAATTGTAGACCGCTATGCTGTTTACAAAGCGTTTTGCACATACATCATCACATGTGATGCCTTCACACGCTTTAGTGTCAATCCTGGCAAACCCAACAGCTACCAAATTGGATGTATTAGTCTTCAAGAATTGTAGCATCAGCACTAATAATAAAACAGCTACGAAAGGTCTGCTTTTCTACCTCCTCTGGCTGGCTGCGATTTCTCAAGTGACAACTCTGGGCATTCGGCTCCCAAGCCTTCAACGTGACACAATGCTAGTAGAGGCACGAGAGGGGAGCTAGCCCCAGGAGGGCCGGGAGTGCTCGCTTGCACGCCAGGGAGGGGGCGCGGGCCGTGCGGACCCGAGCGCGGACGTGGGAACGCCGCACGAGGCGGGACTCCATTTCTTCCAGAGCAGCCGAGGTTGGGCGAACGCCAAGCAAACAAGGCAGCTGCTCCCGTGCCGGCGCGTTCCGCGCGCTCGGGGAATCCTCTGGGGTGATTCAGAGGTTCAGACTCCTGGGAGGGCCAACCGAGCTTGCAGCCCCGGGAGGTGCTATCAACCCGAACTTAGAAAAAGCCCGAGGCGCCGAGCTGACGCCAGCAATTTAGAAAGGTGACCCTCGGCCCATCTCGCTGGGGTAGGAGTGCAAAACGGATAAAGTTACAGCTCGCAACACACGCAGATGGAAAGTCGGGTAGGGGGGCGCTCCCAAGGAGCCCGGCTGCTGAAGGGGGTGTGGTCGACAGGGCTTTTATGGGAGTGGGGGTGGAGGCACGTCAGTTGGGCCCCGGGAGGCGCCTCCACAGACTGGGTGGGTGGGCTAAGACCCCCGCGCGGGGTGCCGCGTGTCTGGGGCGCCCCGCCACGCGCTCGCTCGCCGGCTCACCGGTGATGTCCAGGTACAGGTCGTCCTGCTGGTCCAAGCGGTGCAGTTCCTGCGACGTGGAGCTGCGGCTCTTCTTCACTCCATGCGAGGACGCCGAGCAACGCCGCGAGCAGGGGGGCGCGGCGGCCCAGCTCGGCCGCCGCTCGCTCTTCCGCTTCATGGAGGCGGCCGCGGCCCGTCAGGGGGCCACGACCATGGCCCCGAGCGTCCGCTCGCCCGCCGAGGCCCCCGCCAGCCCCGCGCGCGGGCGCTCGGGGCGGCGGGCGCGGAGCGGCGCTGCAGGGACGGCGGGCGCCGGTCGAGCCCGGCGGGAGGCGGCCGCGCAGGAGGCGGAGAAGGGGCCGGGCCCACCGCGCCTGCCCCGCTCCCTCCTGCGGCCGCCGCGGGACCCGCGCCGCAGCCCTGGCTACAGCGCCTCCTGCCGCCGCCGGCGCCCCCCAGCCCGCCCCCAGGTGCCCGCAGCCCGCTGGCGCGGCTGAGGCGACGGTGCTGCCGCCGGCGGCTGGGGCTGCCCGGGGTAACCGCGCGCGCCCACCGCGGCCGCGGACGCTGCTGCTGAGGCGCGGGAGCACAGCGGGCTGCGGTTCCCGGGGACCCCAGGAGGGCTGTTCCGTGGAGCTTCATTCACAAAAAAGGGCCCACAACCCTCCTCGGGGCCCGCAGACTGGGGCTTTTCATTGGTCAGTGAGACGTGACGTCACGCGGACGGGGCCTTTCTACAGGCAGGTACCCGGTGACGCCATAAAGAAAAGTCTGAGTGGTTCCGCCAATCAAACATAAAAGTGTGCTCGCGACCCTCCGCCTACCCCCAACTTTTGTTTCTTCTGCGTTCTTCCAGTGCCAAGACCCGAGGTCGCCAACTTCCTTTAATGAGTCACCAAAGCTTTACACAGCCCCACCCTAGTAACTAAACTCCAGTTCTTTGGCATGTATATATATTTTTTTTAAGTATTTCTGGGTTTTCCCTGTAATTGCGCCAAGTGAAAAGGACTCTTGCCCTGGCTGCTGGCTTGGAAAAAGAGTATGGACTGATAAAATTGTCCGCCGCTCTAAGGTAAAGCTGGTTTCACAACTTAAGAACTATTTAAATCACCCATACTCTTTATCGACATATGTTGTGCCCAGCATTCAAAAAGACTAAGCTAGACTTCTGAAGGAGTCGATAAACCTACCGTGGAAACACGATCTACGGTAGGGTTTGCCTCCTAGTTAGTCTTCTCGGAGTCCAGTACCCCCATTTAACTCAGTAATTTTACACACAGTTGCTGAGTTTTTCTTACCTAAGGTGTTGACAGATAAAATGATTGAAGTATTGAATGAAGCAAGTGGCGAATTTAATCCTTGAGCTTTCATCTTGCAAACTGTGGGGTTGTCTCTCTTTCTTCTGGGTTAAAATAATGCCTGGTATTTCTGAAACTTAACCAAAACTCGTTTTGGTGGGACTTTAAACAAATTTCCATGGTAACATCTAAGAAGGTGAATAGATTGGAGGGCAGTCTTAAATTTTCATAGCCCCGAGTTTTACATCTTGCAAGCGATTCTTAATTTTTCACCAACATTTTAACGTTTTATCCTGCAGTTCTGCAATTACTGCCAGCCTCTAGAAGAGGAAGATGAATTTTAGTCAATCCCCCTAGAAGCGTCTTAGAAATGCAAATTTTGATGGAGTACCTCCCAGAGGGGCTATTTGACTTCTATTGTTGAAGGCCTTCACCCTTTAGCACTGCTAATTAAGGAGGAAAGGGGGCTGGGGAAAAAGATGGTTCTGCATCACTGACTCAGCTGAACAGTCTGGAACTACAGATCAGCCACTTAGACCAGAAGCTTAGTAATCATGTTCTTTCCTCCCTGTTTCCCCTAAGGAGCTCAGTGAAGGCCTTAAATTAAAAATGGTCCACCTGTTTGTCTGCAGGGGCAGCAATAAAGCAAAAGACTTGGAAGCTTCTAGAATGCTATGCAAATGAGTCCACGTTAAGCAGAGACCTATCCTCCCAGGTCCTCTACTTTGAGTAGAAAAAGGAGGCCTTACTGGCCTTAGGAAAGTAGTGGAAAGGCCACCTTTTCCCAGATTATCTGAGATTTTGCTAGAGTCTTTTCTTTTGTTTATTGAGGTATAATTGACATATAACGTTACATTAGTTTCAGGTGTACAACATAAGGATTTGATATTTGTATATAGTGCAAAATAATCACCACAGCAAGTCTAGTTAACATCCAAGTAGGTCTTGTTTTGAACAGGTAGATACTACATGGGAGTTGTTTTCTTGGCTCCCTAGAATTAAAGAAATTCAAGTACCCTATGACATTCTATTTATTTGAGGGTGGCTTATCTAAATGTCAAACTAAGACTGAAGTGCCAGGAAGTTCACTTACATCAGTTCATTTTCTTTCAACTACAAATTTAGTGTTTAGACTGGAAATTCTAACAAAATGCATATGATTCCAATAAATGAGGGAAAATATAAGTACAGATAATTACACTGTTTAAGCATTTTCACATTTTACAAACAGAATTTTATGCTTTTGTTAGTATAACATTGTTAAGAAAGTATATAATTACAGTTTGTAAATTTGCAGAAATGTCTCACATTCTTAGGAATAGGAAATCCATACACTAAGTACACACACTGAAATTATTTTATTTTTTTAACGTTTATTTATTTTTGAGAGAGAGCACAAGCGGGGTAGGGCCAGAGAGAGGGGAGGATACAAAATCCAAAGTAGGCTGCAGGTTCTGAGCTATAAGCACAGAGCCCGATTCAGGGCTCAAACTCACCAACTCTTGCAAACTGTGGGGTTGTCTCTCTTTCTTGACCTGAGGCAAAGTCTGACACTTAACCTTGCTCTCACACATCGAAATTTTAAACCCTGTTTATATTTTCTTTTTAGGTCATGTTTAGGTAGTGACAGAAAAGTGGCCTTTCTACGATATTTGTTTTCATGTGTGGCACTTCTCTTGAGTAATTTGACTCTTACTGACATTTAATAAGCTAATCTCTAAGCTCTGAGAAATTGGCCATAAGAAATGTAGTTCAGTTTGCTTGGTTGATTGGTTAGTTTATTGTTCACTGTTTGACCATTGATCATAAAATTTTAGAGCTTGAAAGCACTTTAGACAATATTTGGTCCAAGGCTGCCATTTCACAGTGAGGACATGGGAACCCACAGAAGTGACAGTGCAGGGCTGGAGTGGATACTGAAACATTCTTCAAGATTCCAGTTGTCTTTCCTTGACTTGTCTGAGCTTAGAAAACAGATGCATCTGGTTATAATCTTCAGCATTATGGGCAGCACAGTGAAAAGCAAAAGAACTAGGGAAGAAGTTCTCCAAAATATTCCTTTGTCCTAGGTAGATTCACCCTGAAAAGAATACAATTATAGAAGATTTTTTTAGATGTATATTTTAGTTAAGTCATACTCTGAAAATTTGAAATCTTACCCTAAAATTAGTAGAAACTGGTCCATAGATACATTACATTACAATGTCAAAGGACAGAAGACCTGGCTGTGTCAGTCCCTAGAGCATGATGTGACCTTTGATTTCAGGGTTGTAAATTGGAGTTCCATGTTGGATGTAGAGAGCACTTAAAAATAAATATTTTTAAAAAAATGTTTATTTCGGGGCACCTGGGTGGCTCAGTCGGTTGGGCGTCCGACTTCAGCTCAGGTCACGATCTCGCAGTCCATGAGTTCGAGCCCCGCGTCGGGCTCTGGGCTGATGGCTCAGAGCCTGGAGCCTGCTTCCAATTCTGTGTCTCCCTCTCTCTTTGCCCCTCCCCCGTTCATGCTCTGTCTCTCTCTGTCTCAAAAATAAATAAATGTTAAAAAAAAAAATTTTTTTTTTTAAAAAGTTTATTTATTTTGAGAGAGAGCCAGGGAGGTGCAGAGAAGGAGAGAGAGAGAATCAGAAGCAGGCTCGGTGCTGTCAGCATAGAGCCCAGCGCAGGGCTCAATCCCACAAACTGAATCACGACCCAAGCCAAAACCAAGAGTGAGTCCCTCAATGACTGAGCCACCTAGGTACCACTAAAAGTAAAATCCTAAAAAAAAAAAAACTTTTTTTCAAATGACAGTAAGTTTCAATTTCAAATAATAAGTGAATTACAGCTTTAATTATGTGAAGATAAGTAATTTTCTTTAAGGTCAAATTTCCATAAAGCTAAAGGGTTTAGGTGGCAGGTATATGGGAAAATAGACACTGAAGTCTTCACTAGCATATTTAAAAAGACTGGTTTAGTGGCACCTGACTGAGTCCATAGAGCATGCGATTCTTGATCTTGGGGTTGTAAATTCAATCCACATGTTGGGTGTAGAGATCACTTAAAAATAAAATCTTAAAAATAAATAAAATTTAAAAATAAAATGTTTTTTTTAATTTATTTATTTTTGAAAGACAGAGAGCATGAGCAGGGGAGGGGCAGAGAGAGAAAGGGAGAGAGAGAGAATCCCAAGCAGGCTTCATGCTGTCAGCATAGAGCACAGTGTGGGGGCTTGATCCTACCAACTGTGAGATCATGACCTGAGCTGAAACCAAGAATCAGACATTTAACCGAATGAACCACTCAGGTGCCCCTAAAATAAAATCTTAAAAAAAAAAAAGTTGATTTTATTTCATTGGATATTTTGGTAATCTCAGCATTAATCTGAAATCCTCCATATTCCTGACCCTGAGACTGAAAATCTCTTAGAATTGTAAAAAGGGGAAAAAATGAATATTTAGAAAGCTACTACCACATTCTGGACACAGTGCTAGGGGTTTAGATGCCCTGTTAGATATTATTGTTTTTATTTTGTGGGTGAGGAATCCCTCATTTGACAGGGCAAAGCAGTTATCCCAGGTCCTGCAGTGAGTTTGGTTTGAAAACCCAGGGCTCTTTCTTGGGGCCAACACCATTCTTCACAGGTTGAGGACAGAGTTTGGAGGGATCTTTCCTTGCAGGTAGGTTTTGAAATAACCTGTAAAGTTGTATAAATGTCATACATTTTTATTAAATTTGGGGACCTCAGACCACATGCTACCAATACAGATTTTTAAAACAATATTCCTGATGTTAATTTGTTTTTTTATTATGTACACTTCCTCCCACACAATAACAACAGCGACAACAATAATAATAATGTCATGCTGGCGTGGAAGAGGCTAGAGAATGGTGAGAATTCTGGTTATATTGAGTCTTGAGATCAGAGAACGACTAAGGATGCTTTTACCCCAAAGACTAGGCCTGTGCCTAGGGCACTGACTGAGCAGTACCCAACTCATTCTCTCTCTCACTTTACCTTTTGAAAAATGCTAGCATGCATTTGACAGACTGTCAGATGTTTAATGTATCAGTGGAGTAGAATTTAGTAATCTTGAGAGAAATGGAAAAGAATGCATGAAGATCAGCACATCCATGCTCTCCTTGGCTAAATGTTTCTCCCAGGATGAAATGAATATACATGCTCATCCTCACCAGTGGCTTCTAAAATCTGGGTCTTACTTTGTGATAGGGTCTTTTTACCTCAAAGATTCTTGAGGTATTTTTCTTTTTCTTTGTTTTTATCCCAAATGAGCAAATAATGCATGTACATGTTATTGTATTTTTAAAAAACGTAAATAAGCAGAAATACATACATAGTTGTATATATAAAATTCTTCTTCACCCTTATACCCCAATCCTACCCTACACCTTTAATAGTCTGTATTTAGATTTGAAAGAATTTTTAATAAATTGTTTCATAGTGTGCATATTGTTCTATAAACTGTTTTTTTTTCTTTTTTACTTAATACTGCATCCTGAACATTTTCCTTGTCTCTATAGCCAACTCCATTGACTCTAATGGCTGCATAGATTTCCCTTGTATGTTTTCCATAATTTATTTTCCTATGGATGGACACTTAGGTTGTAGTGGGGGGTATTATTACAAACAGCTCTGCATTGAATATCCTAACATATGTATATCCACAGGAGGTGGATGAATCGAAGAGTGACCACCTTTTAAATTTTGATAGACACCAATAATATTTTAGAGTACTTTTTTCTGCACATCCTTGAGATCACTAGATATAATCAATATTTTTAAGTTTGAGAATAAAAAGTAACAGCTTACTGTAATTTTCACTGCATTTCTCTCATCACTAGTAAAGCTGAACATATTATAAAGTGCTCAGTATATTTTCTAAGAATTTCTTATTCATGTTGTTTGCTCATGTCTCCATTTGTTTTCATTTTCTTTTAGATTGGTAAGAGTTGATTATATATTATAGATATCAGCTCTTCAGTCTTACTGATATTACTTAATCTTTGTCATATTGCTCTGTTCATGTTGCTGCACAAGTTGTATGTGTTTTAATGTCTGATCAATTTTACCAGTCCTTTTTTTTTTTAAGATTTTGTCATTTAAGTAATCTCTCCACCAACATGGTATTCGATCTCATGACCCCAAGATCAAGAGTTGCATGCTCCGCTGAACCAGCCAGGTGCCCCTTACCAGTCCTTTTTTTAAGGTTTCTAAGTATTGTACCTTATTTTTTGTGTCCCAATATTTTTAAAGTATTCTTTATTTTCTATTTCTTTTAGAGATGTTACTATATTTAGCTCTTTAATCCACCTGGAATTTATTTGGAGGATATAGGATAAAGTAGGGATCTATTCTTTCCCAACACTTTTTTATCACATAGCACATCTTTTTCCCATTAATTTGAAATGCTACCCATAAATATTTACAGTTCTCATATATACTATGGCCTGATTCTAGTCTCCTTTCTTTTTTTATTTGAGAGAGAGAGCACGCACACACATGCATAGGCACACACAGAGAGTGGGGAAGGGCAGAGAGAGAAGGAGAGAGAAAATCCCAAGCAGGCTCTGTGCTGTCAGCACTGAGATCATGACCCAAGCCAACACCTAGAGTCAGATAGATGCTTGACCAACTGAGCCACCCAGGCGCCCTGAGATTGTGTGCTTCTTGATGAACACAGCATCAGCAATAAAATAGGAGAAAAGTAGTTACCCTGAATCCAATCAAGTCTTGAGATCTGAGTTCAGCTTACAGGACATATAAGGGGGAGGAGGGAACAAATTAAATGACTTCTAAGAAAACAGTGTAACATGTGAGACTTTCTACAAAGTCTGTCTCTTAAACAGGTAAATGTCATGGGAAAAAAACTGAGGTCAAGTGGATGAGAAGATGTGTGGTAAATGAAAAGAACCTTAAGAGCCATAAAACCAAATGCAATGCATAGTGTCTGGTCTGAACAAACCAGCTATAAATGACATGTTTTGGATAACTGGTGATATTTGAATATGGACTGGGCATTAGGTGATATTAAGGAAATATTGTTAAATGTTTGGGGTATGATAATAATGCAATGATGTAGAAGAATGGACTTATTCTAGTACTGTGGACTGAATCGTGCCCCACCCCTTCCCAGCCCAATTTATATATTGAAGCCCTAACCTCTAATGTGATGGTCTTTGGGGATGGGGCCTTTGGGAGATAATTAGGTTTAGATAAGGTCAAGAGGGTGTGGCCTTCATATTTTGATTATCACTCATATAAGAAGTAGAAAAGAGATGGCTCTCTGTGCACCATATGAGGACACAGTTGGAAGGTGGCCATCTGCAAGCCAGGAAACAGAGTCCTCACAAGGAACCAAATCAGCCAGCGCCTTGATCTTAGACTTTCCAGGCTCCAGAATTGTGAAAAATAAATGTCTGTTGTTTAAACCACCCAGTCTCGGGGTGCCTGGTGGTCTCAGTCAGTAGAGCATGTGACTCTTGATCTCAGGGTTGTAAGTTTGAGCCCCACATTGGATGATTACTTAAAAATAAAATCTTTAAAAAAAAAACTCAAAAAACCACCCAATCTATAATACTTTGTTATAGCAGCTCAAGTCAACTGATAACTGAAGAATTATGGATAAAGTATTTGAGTATAAAGCTTTAAAATGGTCTAGTAAGGAGGCACCTGGGTAGCTCAGTCAGCTGAGCATCCCACTCTTGATTTCAGCTCAGGTCGCGATCTCGTGGTTCATTTGGTCAAGCCCCACATCAGACTGTGTGCTTGCTGCACAGCACCTCCTTGGGATTCTGTCTCCCTCCCAACCTCCCACTTGTGCATTCTCTCTCTCTCTCTCTCTCTCTCTCTCTCTCTCTCTCTCTCTCTCACTCAAAATAAACAATTTTTAAAAGTAAATAAAAGTAAAATGGTTCAGTAAGTATATACTCTTTATCTCATTCTATCTATCCATTTACCTATGTATTTACCTATAAAACAACTATGGTAGAATGTTAAGAATTATTTAATCCAGGTAATGGTTATTTCTTTTTTCGTTGTATTTCTACTTTCTTATGTTTAAAATTTTTCATAACCAAAGCCAATTTTTTCTCTATATTCTCTATATTTTCAAGATTTTATTTTTAAGTAATCTTTACCATGCTCTACTGACTGAGCCAGCCATGTACCCCTATATTCTTACATATTTTAAAATTCTTTCGGGTGGGAGGGAGGAGAGGGTGGGTGATGGGTATTGAGGAGGGCACCTTTTGGGATGAGCACTGGGTGTTGTATGGAAACCAATTTGTCAATAAATTTCAGAAAAAAATAAATAAATAAATAAAATAAAATAAAATTCTTTCTGTGATTTTGTCTGGGATAGTATTCAATTTCTAGATTAACTTGAAGAAAATTGATATATTTAAATATTGAATTTTTAAATAGGAATTTCTTAAAATACTGATTTTCTGTAATTAAAGGAAAAGGTATAAGAATACCTGGCTGGCCCAGTGGGAAGAGTGTGCGACTCTTCATCTTAGCGTCATGAGTTCAAGTCCCACATGGGGTATAGAGATTACTTAAATAAATTAAAACTTAAATATATATATATATACATGTATATATGTATATATATGTATGTATATATGTGTGTGTATATATATATATGTATATGTCTTTGAATTTATTTAAGTCCTTCAGTAAATAAACCATGACACATTTATTATGAGCATGATTTTGTGTATTGTTCCTGTATTTTACCACTGTTACTAGGAGAAGGTACAGCCTAATCCATAGGAATGCAAACTTTTTTTCGTTAAACATACACTTCCAGCTTCTTTTGTTCACAAGGGAGATAGTATTTTAAATTACTGTCCAGACTAATTTCAGTTCCTCCTCCTGGCTTCTTACAAGGCCCAGAGGCCTACTGGGGCAAAAGAAATTATACCTATTACTGTCTGACCAAAGCAGAAGCCACTACATCTGGGACACTTTCATTTCCACCAAGGCCCAACAGAACTTTGAAATTAAACTCTTTTCTTTATTTTAGTCTTGAGTTTTGGGCAGTGCAGTCTCTCATCACCTCATTTTTGTAAGTGTAAAGGAGGCTCTTATGAAGATTTATTAACCTTATGTTCACAGTAAGCTCTGGGGGCACCATAAGATTGTGATTTCAGCTATAGTAATTTCCTGCTGTATTTATTTCCAATGGGCTTTTAAAAATTTGAAATATAATAAACATGTTATAGAAGCAAAGATCTGGATGTTAGTTCAGTGAGTTTTAAAATTATATACCCCTGGGGCACCTGGGTGGCTCAGTCGGTTAAGCGGCCGACTTCAGCTCAGGTCATGATCTCGCGGTCCGTGAGTTCAAGCCCCGCGTCGGGCTCTGTGCTGACAGCTCAGAGCCTGGAGCCTGTTTCAGATTCTGTGTCTCCCTCTCTCTGACCCTCCCCCGTTCATGCTCTGTCACTCTCTGTCTCAAAAATAAATAAACGTTAAAAAAATTTTTTTAAATAAATAAATAAATAAAAATAAAAATAAAAATAATAAAATTATATACCCCTGTATAACCACCACTCAAAACAAGATACAGAATCAATGATCCTTATAGAAATACCATCCATGCAATCATAAGCATGATTCCCTGTGTCAAGCCCGTGTCCAGACAATCCCCCATGCCATTCCAATCCATCTGCCACCCTTCCCTTGCCCCTGCTTGCTGCTCTCCACCTCTGACATCCCTTTGGCACTATACCTCAAGTTTCTGAACCTTCCCTCCCACCCAACGTGACTGAAAGGGATCGGCTCTGCTGGCTCAGGTCTTGGTCCTCTTCCTCAGACATAACTAGGATACAGAATTCGCAGACCCAAGCTGTCCCTGAGTTTGGCCCTTTCTCCTGGCTGCACCCCACCAGGCCTCCTCCCAGGGGGGCTTGGTAGCGGTAGGACAGAGTGTGCTTCAGGTAGGAATCAGCAGAGATAATCAGGTAATGTGAAGCAGCTAATAGCCTCCTTCACCTTCACTACACACATTTATCTTTCCAATTGTTGCAGGACAAGAAAGACATCCTTTGTCTGACTCTGCCCTTATCCACACAGTTAGAAGTAAATTAAAGGCATCAATTTCAAGTCACTTCTGTAGCTGTAAAAGTGTAAAAGCAATTTATTCTCTATCTCCTGTTGTGACTGGGAGAGTATTCCCTGCAAAGACTTTGGAAGAGAAGTGGCTACCAATTCCAATATATTGGGTGATTTTTCTGTCTTTTTGCTACAAATTTTCCTGTCTATGAGGAGGTCCTAGCCTAGTCTTGGTTCTCCCTCTCACACACTGTTTTCCATAGGAGTAGGGAGGGCAGAAAAGAGTAAACACATAGATCTATAGGTTTGGATTTTGTTTGTTTGTTTATTTTGATTTTTTTAAATTTTTTTTAACGTTTATTTATTTTTGAGACAGACAGAGAGAGAGAGAGAGAGCATGAACAGGGGAGGGTCAGAGAAAGAGGGAGACACAGAATCTGAAACAGGCTCCAGGCTCTGAGCTGTCAGCACAGAGCCTGACGCAAGGCTCAAACCTACTGACCCGTGAGATCATGACCTGAGCTGAAGTCGGACGCTTAACCGACTGAGCCACCCAGGCGCCCCTATTTTGAGAGAGAGAGAGAGAGCACGCGCAAGCAGTGGAGGGACAGAGGGAGAATCCCAAGCAGACTTTGTTTGCACTGTCAGTGCAGCTCCTGACACAGGGCTCGAACTGTGAGATCATGACCTGAGCTGAAATCAAGAGTCAGATGCTCAACTGACTGAGCCACCCAGGCAACCCTCACAGATCTATAGTTTTTAATTCTTATATGGTAGGAGGTTTTCACTATCATTTTTTCCCTCTTCAGTGATACTAGAGCACAAATCAACAGATTAAGTTGGATTCTCCATTAACTTCATTGTTAAATGCAGATTCAAGTGAGTAGTGAATTGCTTTATCCAAAGTTAGGGGCTTTGCAAAGACAAAAACAGCTGAAATGACCCATAACATAGGCAATCAGCTTCTAGAAATTGTCCATAAAAGTGAGTTGTCATTTAATAATATTTCTGGAAAGAAAAATTATGTTTTCACGTTTAATAGCTTAATTTTTTTTAGCTTATGCATTATCAAATATATTAAAAAGAACATGTTTCTGACTTAAATCTAGCTGCCAAAATAACGTTAAAATGTATTTGGAAAATCCAAGTGAAGATGGGCGCCTAGGTGGCTCAGTTGGTTAAGCATCCGACTTCAGCTCAGGTCATGATCTCGCAGTTTGCTAGTTCGAGCCCTGCATCAGGCTCTGTGCTAATAGCTCAGAGCCTGGAGCCTGCTTCAGATTCTGTGTCTGCCCCTCCCATGCTCATGCTCTGTCTCTCTCTGTCTCTCAAAAATAAACGTGTAAAAAAAAAAAAAGTAAAAAAAAAAAAAAAAGAAAAGAAAAGAAACTCCAAGTGAAGAGTTTGCAGATCAAACTTGTCTTTTGGCCACCATGTTCATTTTCTGGACCGTGCTCCACCCTGCTCCATAGTAAACTTTCAAGATGGTAAATCTGATCATATTTTATCAACTAAAATGTTCTCACAGCTCCTTGCCCCATTTAGAGAGTCTTGAATTCATCTTCTGGACCATCCTACACATTTATATGAGAGTCATCTTTATTATTATTTTATTTTAGTTTGAAAATGTAAAATGTCAAACCTACAAGTTAATCTAGGGGGGAACCATCTGAGAAAATGTTACAGACATCATGACCTCTATCTCCTAAAAACAGGAACATTTTCCTACATAACCATAATGTCATTGTCAAATTCAGGAAACTTAACATTCCTTGACAATACAATTATCAAATGTTTAGTTCATCTTCACAATTCACCAATTGTCCTAATAATGTCCTTTATAGCATTGGTTTTCCCTGACCCAGGAAGCAATCCTTTTTCTAACAATTAGGCTCAGGATGTGTACTTTTGCAGGAGTTTTCTACTGTGATGGTGCATCCTTGCTGTGTCAGGTAAGGAGGCCCAGGATGACAGTTTGCCTTATTCTGGGTAATTAATGAACTTTGATCACTGGGTTCATTAAGGTGTTGCCTGCCAATTTTTCCCACTATAAAGGTATAACTTTTCCCTTTGTAATTAATAATTTGTGGGGAGATAGTTTAAGACCACAAACTTCCACCCAGTGATTTAGTACACATTGAGGATTCTGAATCAGTTGTTACTATAATGGTACAGATAGTGACTTTCTAATTATGTTCTACATTTATTTATTGGCTTTCTATAGAAAGAAGAGCTTTATTTTCTCTCCTGTGTATGTATGTATGCATTTATGTATGTGTGCATGCATGTATGCATGCATGTGTATCTATGTGTGTATGCATGTATGCATGCATGTAAGTAGGTGGATAGATTATGGATTTACTTCTAGTTTTCTATAATGGATTATAATCCCTTAGTGTCACTATATATTTTGATGCTCAAATTGTCTCAGATTTGACTAGTGGGTAGCACTTCATATTAGCTTCTGTGTCCTTTTGACATGTCCCCATCAATTTTTTAGTGCTTTCTTACTTTCTGGCACAAGATTTTCAGGGTTTAACTTGTCCTTTCCCTGCCCTGGAGTCAGTTATTCCTCCAAGAAGGTCTAGCTGTCTTTACTGGGTCATAGTATTTATTATTTAAAAAAATTTTTTAATGTTTATTTACTTTTGAGAGAGAGACAGCATGAGCAGGGGAGGGGCAGAGAGAGAGGGAGACACAGAATTGGAAGCAGGCTCCAGGCTCTGAGCTGTCAGCACAGAGCCCAACACGGGGCTCAAACTCATGAACTTTGAGATCATGACCTGAGCTGATGTCGGACACTTAACCCACTGAGCCACCCAGGTGCCCCTGGTCACAGTATTTAAAAAACACTCAAGGCCTCTGAGAACTGATTCTAGTCTCATCTACAAAATCTCCTGCGATTTCTTCACTGCCTTGTATGCTCTGCCACATACCCTCTCAGAGTCCCCAAAGTGCCATACTCCCCCATACTCTTGCATTTGCCCATGCTGTAGCATCTTCCTGGAGGCCCTTACCACCACTTTTCTGTGTGGCTAATTCTTAAACGCTTTTTCACAACTATTTAAGTGTTAACTGATGTGTGGTCTTCTCTGACTGCCTTTGAATCCCAGCCTGACCTGTGCTCCTGGTAGCACTCTCTGTCACATGGTAGGAAAATGGCATCTCATTGGTTTGGTTTGGTTTGGTTTGGTTTGGTTTGGTTTGCTTTGGTTTGGTTTTGAAGTAGCATTTCAGGGTGCCTGAATGGCTCAGTTAAGCATCCCACTCTTGATTTCGGCTTAGGTCATGATCTCATAGTCGTGAGATGGAGCACCCCATTGGGCTCTATGCTGGGCATGGAGCCTGCTTAAGATTCTCTCTCTCTTCCCTTTGCCCCTCCCCTGCTTGTGCACTCTCTCCCTCAAAAAAATAAAATATAGTAGAATAAATAGCATTTATTTTTTGAAGTAATATCTACACCCAATGTGGGGGCTCAAACTCACAACCCTGAGATCAAGTGTTGCATACAGTACCAGCTAGGCCAGCCAGGTGCCCCATCTCATTGTTTTAATTTATATTTGCCTGATTATCACTGTAAGTATATTTGATTTCTGTGTGGGAAATAGAAAATAATACTGTTCAAGAAAACAAGAGAACTGGCATTATAAGGCAGTGAGGTTTCTATTCTTTGTTGCACTGTTTTTAGTTGAGTCTTCTGTAACCAATTAGTATTAACTAATCTAGAGAAGGTTATAATGCAAGACAATTTGATTATTACTTACAAAAATAACTTCATTAAATAGATAATATATCCACCTCAAAATTCAATATTTTATGTATCCAGATATAGTCTATGCATATTCAAGCACATATCTGTTATTAAATACTCTGTGAGTGGTTCACTTTTATATCTTAAAACAAAGTGACGTAAGAAAACTTACAGAATGAATTTTATAGTTTTTAATGGAGATATGTGTGATTACAATGCAGCCCATAGATTCTAACTCAATATTAGAATAATTTCTCAACATTAATAAATGAATACATTTTCTTTCCTTAAAGAAGTGGCAGAAAGATACTTTATTTATCTTTGGTCACAGGTCTCTCTGCCAGAATGGTTCTGGTACTATATTTTAATTTTCCTAACTATGCAACATACATGGATCATTGTTTCTAATATGTTTTTTTCACTGAGGCATAATCCACAGAACATTATATTAGTTTCAGATGTAAATGTAATGATTCAATATTTGTATATATTGCAAAATCATCACAATAAGTCCAGTTAACACCTGTCACCATATATAGTTACAAAATGTGTTTTTCTTGTGATGAAGAACTTTCAAGATTTACTCTCCTAGCTACTTTCAAATATGCAGTAAGGTATTATTAATTAGAGGGGTGCCTGGGTGGCTCAGTTGGTTAAGCATCCCACTCTTGGTTTCGGCTCAGGCCATGATCTCATGGTTGGTAAGTATGAGCCCCAAAGTGGGCACTGTTACTGCGGATCCTGCTTGGGATTCTCTCTCTCTACCTCTCACGCTCTGTCTTTCTCCCTCTCAAAAATAAATAAACTTAAAAAAAAAAAAGGTAGGGCACCTGGGTGGCGCAGTCGGTTAAGCGTCCTACTTCAGCCAGGTCATGATCTCGCGGTCCGGGAGTTCGAGCCCCGCGTTGGGCTCTGGGCTGATGGCTCGGAGCCTGGAGCCTGTTTCCGATTCTGTGTCTCCCTCTCTCTCTGCCCCTCCCCCGTTCATGCTCTGTCTCTCTCTGTCCCAAAAATAAATAAACGTTGAAAAAAATTAAAAAAAAAAAAAGGTATTATTAACTGGAGTCATCATGTTGTACATTACATTCCCATGACTTATTTATTTTATAAATGGAAATTGTATTTTTTGACTCCCTTCACCCATTTTGCCTATCCATGCCACAGGCAACCAGTAGTCTACTCTCTATATTCATGAGCTTGGTTTTATTTTGTTTTCATATTCTACATATAAGTGAAATCAGACATATTTATCTTTTCTTATCTAACCTATTTTACTTACTTTAATGTCCTCAAGATCCATCCATGTCAACAGGAAATGGCAAGATTTCATTCTTTTCATGGCTAAGTAATATTCCTTTGTGTGTGTGTGTGTGTGTGTGTGTGTGTGTGTGTGTTGTGTATACATATATATGTATACACACATATATATTCACACAACACACACACACACACACACACACATATGTATACATTTTCTTTATCCATCCATCGATGGACACTTAGACTGCTCCCATGTCTTGACTATTGTAAATAATGCTTCAGTGAGCATGAAGGTGCAGATATCTTTTTGAGTTACTGTTTTCACTTTTTTTTTTGGATAAATATTCAGAAGTGCAATTGGTGGATCTTTTGGTAGCTCTACTTATAGTATTTTGAAGAACCTCCATATTGTTTTCCATAGTGGCTGCACCAATTTACATTCCCACCAACAGTACACCAGAGTTCCCTTTTCTCCACATCCTTGTCAACACTTGTTATTTATCGTCTTTTTGATTTTAGCCATTCTGACAGGTGTGAGGTGATACCTCATTGTGGTTTTGATTTGGATTTCCCTGATGATTAGTTATTTGATCGTCTCTTCATGTACCCATTGTCTATCTGTTTGTCATCTTTGGAAAAATGTCTCCGGTACATTATTTATTAGTTATTTATTTAAAATTTTTATTTTATTTTTTATTTTTTTTTCAACGTTTATTTATTTTTGGGACAGAGAGAGACAGAGCATGAACGGGGGAGGGGCAGAGAGAGAGGGAGACACAGAATCGGAAACAGGCTCCAGGCTCTGAGCCATCAGCCCAGAGCCCGACGCGGGGCTCGAACTCACGGGCCGCGAGATCGTGACCTGGCTGAAGTCGGACGCTTAACCGACTGCGCCACCCAGGCGCCCCTAAAATTTTTATTTTTAAGTTATCTCTATATCCAGTGTGCCACTTAAACTTATGATCCTGAGATCAAGAGTCACATGCTCTACCAACTGAAACAGCTAGGTGCCCCTTCAATACATTTTTGAAAGCATTTTCTTTTGCTTTGTTTTCCCCTTGTGTGGCACACAGTATTAATTCACAGGAGGGCCTCATACTTGCCTATATAGACATGAGCAACAAAAGCTCAAAATCTGAGCTTTCAGTCTACAAAAAGGGAGAGGAAAGTATGGGTTTAAGCAGAAGAAATGATGAACTGCATATGAGACATGTATGCATGTTGTTGGAATTATGAGGCTATTTATTTACATCAAGTTAGTAAATACATTCATATATGGCATTTTAAGTCCTTAGGAGTCAAAGTCTGGAAATGTCAGTGATTACAGGCTGCTCTCAGATTAAAGTTAAATAACAGCTGGAATGATTTCTAAAGAAACCTTAAAAGTATTCTGAGTGCTTACCTATTTTTAAAAATGGCATTGTAAGAAGATTGGCATGATATTAAAAATAATTTTCTAGAAACAAGTTTTACTTCCATAAGAGCTTTGATCAAATAGCTCATCATGATGAATAAGGCTAATTACACTTGTGGTCCTTGTGAGCTGCTTTTAAAAATTCATGTGCAAACCTCCCAGCACTCCAGTCTCCTGCCTTCCCCTCCAAGACCTTCAAATCACTGTGAGGTTTTCTGCACCCTGCAGAGGACTGTTTATCATTTACTACCCTATTTTGTTACTTTCCCTGATGTTCTTCCTGCCCTCCCTAAATATATTCTGAATGATTAAAGGCAAAGATTCTGCTGTTTCTTTCCTTTAAATCTTCCACAATACCTAACATATAATAGGCCCTGGAAAACATCTTTTCCCTGATGATCAGACCGCATCACCTGTAAGAGAGTACTGCAGCACAGATCCCAAACAAGAAAGACACCCCTGTGTTGCTATTCTAGGAAGGAACTGAATGTACAGCTTAGTAAACCTACATGTTTTAAAGATGTAGACAATGCTTTTCTACTTTCTTTGCATAAATGTAAAACTGTCGATTGCCCTCTCTTTCAACATTTAGGCTATAAAGGCAATTATCAGGGAATAATGTAAGGCCAACCCAATTAATACATCTACAAAATAGGCTAAATACATTTGTGTGTGTGTGTGTGTGTGTGTGTGTGTGTGTAAACACACATATATATTCACTTTTCAAAGTACTATACACCATTTAAGAATACAAAAGGTATAAAGAATGACACAACAGATACCCATGTACCCACTATATCACCTAAGAAATGAAATTTTGAGGGCACCTGGCTAGCTCAGTTGGTGGAACATGCAACTCTTTTTTTTTTTTAATTTTTAATGTTTACTTATTTTTGAGAGAGAGAGAGACAGAGCATGAGTGGGGGAGGGACAGAGAGAGAGGAGACACAGACTCTAAAGCAGGCTCCAGGCTCTGAGCTGTCAGCACAGAGCCTGACGCGGGGCTTGAACTCCTGAATGAGGAGATCATGACCTGAGCTGAAGTCGGATGCTCAACTGACTGAGCCACCCAGGTGCCCCCTTTTTTTTTTTAAATTTTTATTTTTGGGAGGTAGAGGATGAGCAGGGGAGGGGCAGAGAGAGAAGGAGACACAGAATCCAAAGCGGGCTCCAGGCTCTGAGCTGTCAGCACAGAGCCCAATGCGGGGTTCAGACTCACAAACCGAACCACAAGATCATGACCTGAGTTGAAGTCGGATGCTTAACTGACATAGCCACCCAGGTGTTCCAAGGAACATGCAACTCTTGACCTCGGGGTTGTAAGTTGAGTCCCATGTTAGGTGTAGAGATGACTTACAAATAAAATCTTTACAAAAAATTAATATAGTTTTTTAAAAAAATAAAATTTTGCTAACTCAGCCAAACCCCCTTTCTGTGCCACTCTAATAATCATTTCCACCTTTATCTCCCCAAAGATATTTATTCTCCTTAATTTACTATTTATGATTGCCTTGCATTTTTTTAAGACTGTAAGACATATGTAAGTATCCTTAATATATATTTCTTAAAACATTATGCCACAATTAATTCATCATCCTGGTAATAGACATTTAGGATGTTACCAATTTATAGCTATGCCAAGCAATGTTGTTGTAGATATATTTGTGCATTTTATCTGTTTTATAGAAGACTGGCTCTAGAGCTATACATGTTTTCCATTTTCCTAGGTATTGCCAAATTGCTCCACAAATTGTTTTTCCAGTTTATGTTTTATCAGTGTACCCATATCCTCAACACTTGGTATTGTCACACTTTTTATTTTTGCCAAATTCCTGAGTATAAAATGGTATATTATTGTGGATTTAGTTTATTAGTGAAGTTGGAAAATTTTTTCATATATTTATTCACCATTTATGAGATTTTTCCCTATGAATTTGTAGTTGTGTACTAAAGAATGTGATCTTCCCACAAAAGAGGTCTGGCCTTTGCCCTTAGCTTCTTAATCTCCAAACCCTTGGAATGTCACTCCTGACAGGAATGTCTTTGCCTGAGGTCATACCACACAATCTGATGATATTGTGATTTGAAAAACAGTGGCTTACAAATATTGCACTACTGTATTTCTCTTTTCCTGTGGATAATTAGATATCCCAGGACCACTTATTTACTCTATTCTTTCTCCAGTTATCTGTAGCGTGTCAAGTGTCTATATATGTTTGTCTGTTTCTGAGCTTTCCATTCTATTACATTCCTCTCTTTATATATGCCCTTCCAGTTTCACACAATCTTTTAATTGCTATGACTTAATTCTGCATTTTGATTTCTCATAGAAGGAGCCACTTCTTGACTCTTGTTTTTTAGGAATGTCTTAGCTTTTGTTCCTCTACATAAATTTTAGAATGAGCATTTCAAGTTCCATGAAAAACTTGGTAAGGATTCTGTTAGGAATCTGTAGACCACTTTGGAAACAGCTAACATTTTTAAAATAATGAGAATTCTTCTCCATGAATATATTATCTCTGGATTTATCAAATCTTTAAAAAAATTCTTTTTTTTTTATTTAAAAAAAATTTTTTTTTTCAGCTTTTATTTATTTTTGGGACAGAGAGAGACAAGGGGGAGGGGCAGAGAGAGAGGGAGACACAGAATCGGAAACAGGCTCCAGGCTCTGAGCCATCAGCCCAGAGCCTGACGCGGGGCTCGAACTCACGGACCGCGAGATCGTGACCTGGCTGAAGTCGGACAATTAACCGACTGCGCCACCCAGGCGCCCCTAAAAAAATTCTTTAATAAAGATACAGTAAAACCTTGGATTGGGAGTAACTTGTTCTGTGAGTGTTTTGCAGGACGAGCAAATGTTTCTGATAAATTTCAACTTGATAAACCAGTGATGTCTTGCAATACAAGTAGTATGTGTTGCCACATGAACACAGCTGAGCCAATGGTTCTTGAAATTTGCTTTAATATTCAAGTGCTTTGGATTACAAGCATGTTTCTAGAACAAATTATGCTAGCAAACCTAGGTTTCACTGTACAATTTTCTTGTAAAGGTTTAACATGTTGGATTTATTCCTGGGTCCCTTATATGTTTTATTGCTCTTATAGGTGTTTTAAAAAACATTTTAATATTTATTTTTGAGAGAGAGAGAGACCAAGTGTGAGCGGGGGAGGGGCAGAGAGAGAGGGAGACACAGAATCTGAAGCAGGGTCCAGGCTCTGAGCTGTCAACACAGAGCTGGATGCAGAGCTCTAACCCACAAACCGTGAGATCAGGTGACCTGAGCCGAGTTGCAGGCTTTACCAACTGAGCCACTGAGGCGCCCCTATAAATGATTTTAAAATCAGTTTTCCTGTTCATAATTAAGGGCTTATAGCAACTCAAACTAAATCAAATATTCATATCACATCCAGCAACTTATTAAGAATTTGTCTTTTTTTTTTTTTGAGAAATAACCCAATTTATTTTTTTTAACGTTTATTTTTTTTTATTTTTGAGACAGAGAGAGCATGAACAGGGGAGGGTTAGAGAGAGAGGGAGACACAGAATCTGAAACAGGCTCCAGGCTCTGAGCTGTCAGCACAGAGCCCGACGTGGGGCTCGAACTCATGGACGCGAGATCATGACCTGAGCCGAAGTCGGATGCTTAACCGAATGAGCCACCCAGGTGCCCCAAGAATTTGTCTTTAGATTAGTTTTGTTTTTCTACATAGACAGTCATGGCATATATAATAAATGAGAGAGTTTTAGTTCTTCTTTTCTAAATCTTATACCTTTATTTGTTAGTTTTGTTGTGGTTTTGCACTGGCTAGAACTCTGGTATAATGTCAAAAACTAGCAGTAATAGTGGGCACCCTCATCATATTCCTTTTTTCAAAGGAAGAGTTATAGTATTTTTCCATTAAATATAATAAATGTTGAAGGTTTTTGGCAGACAGTTTTTATCAGATTGAGGAAATTGTCTTTAATTCCTAGATTGCTTAAAATTGTTTTTTTTAAGTATAAACAGATGCTAAATTTTATCATATGTTTTTTCTGTTTCTTTGAAATAACTATGCATTTTTTTCTTCCTTGAATGTATTAATATGGTGAATTATTTTAATTTTTACTGTAAAATAAAATTTGCATTTCTGGGATAAACCCTACTTTACTGTGGTAAATTAAATATTTTACATATTGTTTGATTCTGTTTGCCAATATACAACTTAGGAATTTTTCATTTATTTATGGGAGAGTCCAACCTATAATTTTCCATTCTTATATTATCCTACTCTGATTGAAGTAAAACAAGGTAAAATTAGCCTCATTTTCTCTTCTCAGAAAGTTTGTATAAGATTGGAAGTGTTGGGGCTCCTGGATGGCTCAGTTAGTTGAGTGGCTGACATTTGACTGGCTCAGGTCATGTTCTCACAGTTGGTGAGTTCAAGCCCTGCGTCAGGCTCTTGAACTGATAGTACAGAGCCTGCTTGAGATTATCTCTTTCTCTCCCTCTCTCTCTGCTCCTCTCCCACTCGTTCACTCTCTCTCAAAATAAATAAACTTAAAAAAAAAAAAAAAGATTGCAAGTGTCTTTACTTCCTTAAAAATTTGATTTAAAAAAATGGTAGAATTCAAATTCTTACTAAACCTTCTTCATCTGGGTGTTTTCTTTGTGGGAAGGAACTGCTGATCTTCAACTACTGATTCAATTTTAAATGGTTATAGGGGCGCCTGGGTGGCTCAGTCAGTTAAGTGTCTGACTTTGGCTCAGGTCATGATCCTATAGTTTGTGGGTTAGAGCCTCCAGTCAGGCTCTGTGCTGACAGCTCAGAGAGTGGAGCCTACTTCGGATTCTGTGTTTCCCTCTCTCTCTGTCCCTCCCCTGCTCATGCTCTGTCTCTCTCTCAGAAACAAATAAATGTTAATAAATAAATAAATAAATAAATAATCATAAGTCTAGGGCCACATGGGTGGCCCATTGGTTGTGCGTCAGACTCTTGGTTTTGGCTCAGGTCATTCATGGTCTCATGGTTCGTAGGATTGAGCCCTGCATGGTGCTCCTCGCTGACAGCACAGGGCCTGTTTGGAATTCTCTCTCCCTTTCTCCTTCCCCTCCCCCATGCACTTGCGCTCTCTCTCTCTATAAAAATAAACCTAAAAAAATCACTTCCTTTAAAAAAGAGTTTTAAGGCTATATAGGTATTCTATTTTTAAAGATTTTTATTTATTTAAAAAAAATTTTTTTTAACGTTTATTTATTTTTGAGACAGAGAGAGACACAGCATGAACGGGGGAGGGGCAGAGAGAGAGGGAGACACAGAATCGGAAGCAGGCTCGAGGCTCTGAGCCATCAGCCCAGAGCACGACGCGGGGCTCGAACTCGAGGACCGCGAGATTGCGACCTGAGCTGAAGTCGGACGCTTAACCGACTGAGCCACCCAGGTGCCCCTTAAAGACTTTTAACAGTTATTTAAAGTTATTTAAATAAAACATTCTTTTTCTCTAAATTTTCAAATTTATTAGCATAAAGTTCAGAGTGTTTTTAATCTCTGCTATCTTTGTAGTTGTCCCTTTTTTATTTCTAATATTTGTACCTTCTTTTTCCTTCAACAGCTTTGCCACAGGTTTGTCTACTTTATTAGCAAATTTAGCCTATGGAGTTGCCCTGTTGTATCTCTGTCTGATATTTAATCAATTGCCACTCCTTACTTAGCTCCTTTCATTGTTTTTCATATGGGTTTAGTTTGTTGCTTTCTTAACTTCTTAACGTTGAACACTTAGTCTATTAATTTCTAGCCCTTTTTTTTCTTTTCTAATATGAGAGTTTAGGGGTATAAATTTACATTAAAATACCATTTTTTAAGAATTCCACAAGTTATTGTCACTATTCAATTCTAATTCTTCACATCTATCACATTTTCTTTGTCCCATGAAGTTTTAGCGTTGTTTTTTCTTTTAATTAAAAATGACTAGGGGTGCCTGGGTGGCTCAGTAGGTTAAGGGTCTGACTCTTGATCTCAGCTCAGGACTTGATCTCAGCGTTGTGAGCTAAGGCCCCATGTTGGGCTTCATGCTGGGCTTGGAGACTACTTAAAAAAATGTCTACAAGGGTGCCTGGGTGGCTCAGTCCGTTAAGTATCTGTGGCTCAGGTCATGATCTCATAGTTCATGAGTTTGAGCCTTATGTCAGGCTCTGTGCTAACAGCTCAGAGCCTGGAGGCCGCCTTGGATTCTGTGCCTCCGTCTCTCTCTGCCCCTCCCCAGCTCATGTTCTGTGTCTCTCTCTCTCAAAAATAAACATTCAAAAAAATTTTTAAAAAATGTCTACAGAGGGGCGCCTGGGTGGCGCAGTCGGTTAAGCGTCCGACTTCAGGCAGGTCACGATCTCGCGGTCCAGGAGTTCGAGCGTCAGGCTCTGGGCTGATGGCTCAGAGCCTGGAGCCTGTTTCCGATTCTGTGTCTCCCTCTCTCTCTGCCCCTCCCCCGTTCATGCTCTGTCTCTCTCTGTCCCCAAAATAAATAAATGTTGAAAAAAAAATTTATTAAAAAAAAAATGTCTACAGAGGGTTTGGTTTGATTTTGGTATTGATTTCTAATATAGTTACATTGTGGTTTTTTTTTTTTTTTTTTTTTTTTTTTTTTTTTTTTTGTGAGCCTGGGTACACGTGGGGAGGGAGAGGGAGGGAAACAGCAGAGAGAAGAGAAAGAGGAAGAATCCCAAGCAGGTTTTGAGCTATCAGACTGAAGCCCCACGCAGGGCTTGATCTCACAAACTGTGAGATCATAACCTGAGCCGAAATCAAGAGTCACGAGGCACCCCAAATACAGTTGTATTGTGATACCTATAGAACATGGTTTGTATAAACTTGAATTTTTTAATTTATTGAGCTATACTTTAAGGATAATATATGGTTAATGTTTCATGTGTTCTTGAGAAAGATAGGATTTTTATTTTTAACCTATTGTTTTACATTTGTTCATTAAATCAATTTATTATTTGCATTATTCAACTATTCTTTATTCTTACTATTATTTTATTTGCTTCATCCATCAATGAAGATCATCAATAAGGTGGCCATATAATTTATGGTCCAAACATTTGAGAGTGAAAAAAGATGTGAAAATAATTGTTTATTAATAAAAATTAAATATACATAAAAATAAAATAATTTATTGAAACACTTATTGACTGACAATTGTTTCAATGTTAAGGGACATCTAAAATTGTTCTATTCAAAAACTATTTTATTTTAGTGTATTCTTTTTTTTTAAGTTTATTTTATTTTGAGAGAGAGACAGACAGAGAGAGAGAAAGCAGGGAAGGGACGGGGGCAGGGAACAAAGGATCTGAAGCAAGCTCTGTGCTGACAGTAGGGAGCCTGATGTGGGGCTCAAACTCACAAACTGTGAGATCATGACGCAAGCCAAAGTCGGATGCTTAACTTACTAAGCCACCCAGGCAGCCTTTTCTTTTTTTTTTAGAGGAGAGAAAGAGCATGAGCAGGGGAGAGGGGTAGAGAGAGAGATCATCTTAAGCAGGCTCCATGCTCAGCACAGAGCCTAAGCCTAATGTAGGGCCTGATCCCATGAGCCTGGGATCATGACCTGAGCTGAAATCAAGAGTCCGATGTTCAACCTAATGAGCCACCCAGATGCCCCCCAAAAATATTTTAAAAATACTTTCTAAAAATTCTAAATTATACATATTTATATACTTCAGTCCATTTCTAAGCTGAGTCTGTCTCTAATGCCAAGTCATTGGTATTTTTCTGAAAACTATTTTTTAAATATTGTTTTATTTTTAATTTAAATTATTTTTAATTTCATTTAAATAAAATTCTCTGCAACCTTCTCTAATGTTGGATTTTATAGTTAATTGACTTGGAATTGTAGACCTCTTCATTTGATTTTTCTCTGTAGTCCACATTTCAAATGGAAAATATACTGTGTCTTTAGGTACTGAAGTACCTGGTAAACTCCAGAAAAATATTGTTAAATGGAGGGTATTTAAAGGCCATTTTTTAAAATGTTTATTTATTTTTTAGAGAGAGACAGGGAGGGGCAGGGAGACAGAGAGAGAGGGAGACACAGAATCTGAAACAAGCTCCAGGCTCTGAGCTGTGAGCACAGAGCCTGATGAGGGGCTTGAACTCATGAACTGTGAGATCATGACTTGAGCCAAAGTTGGATGCTTAACTGACTGAGCCACCCAGGCGCCCCTAAAGTCCATTTTTTTTGATACCAAAAAATATTACAGCCCTAACATTTTCAAATATGTACTGTCTTTTGCTTCCACTCAGTACCTTTCTTCAACACATAATTTTTACAAGATAAAACTCATCAAATAAATTCTCCACTTAAAATTCTTTTGAATGTTCTACCATATTTTTATGATAAATAATCAGAGGCCATTTTGTTCCTTTTTTTTTCCATTTCATTATTATTTTTTTAAAGTTAGCTCTATACCCAATGTGGAGCTTGAACTCATGACCCTGAGATCAAGAGTGGCATGCTCTACCAACTGAGCCAACCAGGTGCCCCTCCATTTCATTCTTTCAAAATTAAATCTTATTCTATTTGAGTTTTCAATTATTTATTCTGTTTAGTTTCCTTCTCATTTAAAAGCCAGATTTCAATGTCTTCCTATTTGTAAGGTTTGTTTTCAATCATATGATTTGCTAAAAGTTCAAAATGAAAGTTTTTTGGCACACCATTCATTAAATAAACTCACTAAAGATTTCCAACTTAAACAATAGAAATCAAAACATGTAAGGACCCATTCACAAAAAAAGAAAAAAATATCCACAATCAGGACAACACAGGTTGATTTACAAAACTGTTCTTTAACACTCCAAATGTTTCTAATGTCTGCTCAATAGTGGATTTTGTTGTTGAAGGTCCAGGCTGCCATGCTTTTTTTTTTTTTTAATTATTTAACATCAGCTGCTCATAGATATTTTTTCTTTTGGTTATTATGTGTATACATGTTTAAAAATTGGTAAATTTTGTCAAAACTACAATGAGGTACCACTTTATACCCATAAGAATGGCTATTATAAAAAAAAAACAAGAGGGGTGCCTGGGTGGTTTGGTTGAGCAGCTGACTCTGCTCAGGTCATGATCCCATGGCTTGTGAGTTCGAGCCCTGCATGGGGCTCTGTGCTGACAGCTCAGAGCCTGGAGTCTGCTTCAGATTCTGTGTCTCCCTCTCTCTCTGCTCCTCCCCTGCGCGCGCTGTCTCTCTCTCAAAAATAAATAAACATTTAAAGAAATTTAAAAACTAGAAACAAATGCTGGTGAGGATATAGAGAAATTGGAACCCTTGTACATTGCTGGTGGGAACATAAAATGGTGCAGCTTCTGTGGAAAACAGTATGGCAGTTCCTTACACACAGAATGCCCCTATTATCCAGCAATTCCACTTCTGGATATATACACAAAAGAATTGAAAGAAAGGAATCAAACATATTTGTATACCAAGGTTGACAGCAACATTATTCACAATAGCCCAAAAGTAGAAATAACCTAAATGTCCACTGAGGGATGAATGGATAAATAAAATGTCTATACATACAATAGAATATAATTTAGCCTTAAAAAGGAATGAAATTCTGGTACATGCTACAACATGGATGAACCTTGAGGACTTTATGCTAAGTGAAATCAGATAGACATAAAATGATAAATATTGTATGACTCCATAAATTTACAGAGGCAGAAAGCAGAACAGTGATTACCAGGGGCTATGGGCAGGGAGCAATGAGAGTTATTTAATGGGTACAGAGTTTCAGCATGAGATGATGACAAAATTCTGGAGATGGGTAGTGGTGATGATTACATAACACTATGAGTATACTTAATGTTATGAACTGTAGATTTTAAAAATGGTTAAGATGGTAAGTTTTTATGTATATTTTATCACAATAAAAATGTTTTAAAAAATTTAATAAATTTTTTTTAATTTTTTTTTCAACGTTTATTTATTTTTGGGACAGAGAGAGACAGAGCATGAACGGGGGAGGGGCAGAGAGAGAGGGAGACACAGAATCAGAAGCAGGCTCCAGGCTCTGAGCCATCAGCCCAGAGCCCGACGCAGGGCTCGAACTCACGGACCGCGAGATCGTGACCTGGCTGAAGTCGGACGCTTAACCAACTGCGCCACCCAGGCGCCCCAAAAAATTTAATAAATTTTAACAACTATAATATTTATTTTGACTGACAGCTTGGACACAATTATATATATATATGATATATGTGATATATGTGATATATCATATATATATCACATATATATATCACAACCAAGTTCCAAGTACACTGTGCTCCATAGATTTCATAATTTAGTATGAACATTGTTTTTATCACAGTATATAATCATTTAGATTTATATAATACTGATATAAAACTGGCATCTGGGAACTGTTTTCAAAGTTTTCTGCTAATAGAGCTAATATATGAATAGCTGCCATTCCACTTTTTATACGGGTACAAGAAAACTTGGAAGTGAAAATGAGCAAAATTAATTTAAAAGGACTCTGTTCTAAATTAAAACTAGGTGTGCATGAATGTCTCAGTTGGTAGAGCATGCAACCCTTGATCTCAGGGTTGTGAGTCCAAGCCCCATGTTGGGCATGGAGTCTACTCAAAAAAAATAAATGAAAAATAAATGTTCACAGAATGATGTGTAAATGTACCTTATGTAACTGTACATCTTTAATTATTTTCTGGAACACTCCTCTTAAAATAACTGGTAACTTTGGAGTAGATGATGTTTCTTCTTTAGAAAGCTTGTCTCCAAGTTTCACATGGTCCATGTTATCACTCTGGCCCCACTGGTAGATGGTAACACAAATAAGCATTTTATGCTGGTTACTAGCTTATCATCAATCTTCTTGAGAAACAAAAGCATTTGGTTTTTAAACATGCAGTCCATTAAGAAAAAATTTTTTTAGTAAAAAAATTAAAAAAAAATTTTTTTTAACGTTTATTTATTTTTGAGACAGAGAGAGACAGAGCATGAACAGGGGAGGGGCAGAGACAGAGGGAGACACAGAATCTGAAACAGGCTCCAGGCTCTGAGCTGTCAGCACACAGCCCGACGTGGGGCTCGAACCCACGGACCATGAGATCATGATCTGAGCCAAAGTCGGACGCTTAACGGACCAAGCCACCCAGGCGCCCCAGTAAAAAAATTTTTTAAGGGGGGGTGCTTAGGTGGCTCAGTCGGTTAAGCATGTGACTTCGGCTCAGGTCATGATCTGTTTGTGGGTTCGAGCCCCACATTGGGCTCTGTGTTGACAGCTCAGAGCCTGGAGCCTGCTTCAAATTCTGTCTCCCTCTTTCTCTGCCCCTCCCCTTGCTCGTGCTGTCTCTCAAAATTAAATGTCAAAAAATTTTTTTAAACATGTACGTTCATGTTATTAAAATTCTTGTTGCCCCAGTAGTTCACTGCAGGAGCCTTACAACACACTTCCTCACTGGGATCCTTGGTCTATGGATGGATCTGGGATCCCAGGTCTCAGGCTTAGGTCTCAGGCACTACTTTAGGCAGTGGTCTTAGTCTTAACTCTCTACTACACAAAGCCTTTGAGTTGGCCAAAGAACATTCCTGGATGAGCACAAACTTCAGGGCAGCCCATGGCTTCAAGGCATGTTTCTGCTTCTAGCCCTGATGGTTTCCTCACTTTCTTATTAAAAGTTAATTTAAGGGGCGCCTGGGTGGCTCAGTTGGTTGAGCGTCCAACTTCAGCTCAGGTCACGATCTCACGGTTTGTGAGTTCGAGCCCCGCGTCAGGCTCTGGGCTGATGGCTCAGAGCCTGGAGCCTGCTTCCGATTCTGTGTCTCTCTCTCTCTCTGCCCCTCCCCCATTCATGCTCTGTCTCTCTCTGTCTCAAAAATAAACTTTAAAAAAAAAATTTAAAAAGTTAATTTAATAAAAAGAAAAAAGATGTTTCTTCTCTGTGAAATGGGCATGATGGGGATGTCAATTCTATAGAGCACTATGTAAAGCACTTGGAACACTACTTGGCAAATAATTAGCACTATAACAGGGCTAGATGGTATTCTTTTGACAGTAATTTCTATGTATATATTATAGGAAGGTTTTCAAAATTTGGAGTCTAGTATATTATTGGGTATGCAGCATGTTTACATATTTCACAGTAACTACCAGAAATATTTTTTGTTTTAAATATGTTTGTTTGGGTCAGCAATTTACCACTGCACTGTATTTATGTAACTGAACCTCCCTGAAGCCACATAAAGAACATTTGTGTATCTTAGAAAAATGTGGTGTAAGTTTATAAATATATGAATTTTTGTGTAAGCTCTGATTCAGCAGTTTTAAGTGTAAAATCAGCAAAGGGATCTGGGTCACCAGTCTTCCCTTACTATAAAAAATAGCACAAAATTGCTTAATTTTAAATGTCATGAGGAATTTTGTTTTTATTGGTTAAAAACATGATTGTTTAATGTATATATACATGAATGTACATTAAAGTATTTGGATATTTAAAATATATTTTGTGTGTGTGACCTCATATGCTTGATATAAAAGTTTATAAGTTCAAAACAGTGTATATTTGCTACTAATTACCAAGATTTTGATCTTGCTGTACTTTTTTCATCAGAATTTCTGGGACACTTCCCAAGTAAACCTATTAACATTCTAGAAAAATAAAAGATAACAGTACACTAAATAAAAGCAATTTGGCAAGCAAACCAGTGTACATTTAAGTTACAAAGTTTTTAGTTTAAACAATTCTTAAAATTCTTTCAAAAAGCATATTGAGCCATATCTTAAATATATATTAAATATATAAAACATTGTTTTTCTCCTTTTACTCTTTCCACCACCACCCCCCTCCCCTCGCCAAATCCTAGTGAAATGGATACTGTGTGTGTGGTACAAGGTGCTTTGAACACAGGCTATACAGGTTTGGTTTGCAATATTTCCTCTAAGTAAAGCAATGTGGAAGGAAACATGTAGACAGTTGCATTTATATGCAACTTTGTGAAGCTTCCTATATAGGAATATATTCTTCATATAATTTTTAAATAACTTTTCCTGGCTAAAAAAAATGAATCATGCTCATTATAGAAAGGAGATAAAGGAAAATATGGAAAAGAAAATAAAGATACTGTAATCCTACCATATAGAGGTACCTACTGGCAATAACCTGGTGTGTTTATATCCTGTCTTTTTTCCTAAGTATGCAAAAATATAAACATATACATAAAAATATGATTACATTATTTACAGTATTTGACACCCTGCTTTTTCACTGGATAAAATGGTCCTGAGTTGCTTACCTTTCCCTTTATATGTTCTTCATAAGAATTAGGGCCAATAGGGGCGCCTGGGTGGCGCAGTCGGTTAAGCGTCCGACTTCAGCCAGGTCACGATCTCGCGGTCCGTGAGTTCGAGCCCCGCGTCGGGCTCTGGGCTGATGGCTCAGAGCCTGGAGCCTGTTTCCCATTCTGTGTCTCCCTCTCTCTCTGCCCCTCCCCCGTTCATGCTCTGTCTCTCTCTGTCCCAAAAATAAATAAACGTTGAAAAAAAAAATTAAAAAAAAAAAGGTATTTCTAATTTTATAGCTTTTAGAGTTTTATTTTATATAAATAAAATTTTATTTTACATAAAACTTTAAAAGCTATAGAATTATAAATATATATAACATTTTTGACAACTGATGCCTCTCAGTATGTAGTTCAACTAGTACGTGGTCTCTTTATGTTTTCATAACTCCTCAAAGGCTGGGAAAAGCCAACAAGTGAGACACTGCACAAGGATACCACACTCTGAACATTTCAGGTCCTATCCCAAGGGTCCATTCGAAAGTGATAAAGAGTCTATACCATCACACATGGATAACTGAAGATCTGCTTGTAAAGTCCACATGCTGAACTCCTACAAGCTGTAAAACAGAGTTGATGGGTTTGTGATCCAACCTGTTTCTATCACGGTGTATAAAATGGATGTTGTTACCTAGAAGAGAGTAAGAATAAAAGGCAGAAGTTGGCATATAGTATTATTCATTAGATTTATTGCTTATTAGAATAAAGGAAGCAAAAGCAACTTTTAATTAATCCTAAGGGAAAAATTAATTGCCTGGAGTTCATAATATTCTCTATATAATGCTGTAATAATTTTTAATTAAGGTAATAAAGGATGAAAAGGATTATGGTTAAATAAGAGTGATACTTAATGTTTTATGAGATCTAAGGGGAAATATTCTTAAATTATAACCTCTGTTAGGTTTTATTAGATGTAATTAAATAAAATGTCCTGTCAAACAGACAGGAACAATACAGAACATAGATATCAAATGGAAAATCACATCTGTTTCTTAAATGTAATAATGGAATAAATCACTTGCTTAAAAAAAAATTCACTCTCAAACACTGATTTAATAGGCTATCTGCATTATAACCAGAGACCAAAAGAGGCTGAAAAGCAGGGCATTGAGACTGTTAAGACCTCCACAACAAACCTTTTATCTGCTCAAATAAAAAAACCCCCGTAATTTATTGGTCTAGATCTTTTTACTTTGATTCTTAGACTCAAAGCCAGATGTTGAACTTAAAACATTAGATTAGCTTTTTTAATTTCAACCTACAGCTGAAATTCTGTAATTCTTTGCATGTGTGTTTTTTCTTTTCAAATTTTTATTTAAATTCTAGTTAGTTAACATATAGTACAATATTGGTTTCAGGAGTAGAATTCAGTGATTCATCACTTACATACAACACCCAGTGCTCATCACAAGTGCCTTCCTTAATACCCATCACCCATCTAGTCCATCCGCCCCCCCCCACCTTCCTCCATCAACCCTCATGATTAATTATAAGAGGCATGTTCTCTGCATTATACTTAACTGTTGTCTATAGTATCACTGTAGATTTAATATCATGAATTGGCTTATTATCAAATAAGGCAAAATGAAATACTGGGTTAACTGTGATAGATTTGTGTAAATAAGTACACCCAGCTCTTTCCTTAGAGGAGCTACACTCCTTCCAGCAGAGTATCAAAATATTCTCTTTATTGAGTATGTTCCAGTGATGAACTCCGTGTGCTCATCACTCTTACACACCTGAACATGTGGTCACATGATACTGAGACAATGGAGATGAGGGGCTCACAACAGGTTGGACGATGGAAACAAGCCGTCCAAAACTATGGCTCAATGTCATTGAGGATAATCTATAGGACTCAGTCTCATAAAACAGGGCTTCTCTTCTGTCTGGTCTAACTGGTGTAAATTCACAAGAGAGGGAAAGAGATTGAATGACAGGTTTTAGCTAGCTAAAGTACTCTAACTGCAGAAAGCCAAAAAGCCATAATGTTTGGTCAAAAGCCTCCTTCTAAAGACTTTTAGACATCTGGAGTTTATTAAAGTAAAATTTTATAACTTCTAGAAGCTATGCTCACTATTGTGGGCAGTTTCAAAGAGGAAGAACTAAGAAAAATCTACTTAGTGCCTGTCCCTGACAATACTTGAACATGGTAGAGATCCAGTGGTCAACCAGTTAGCAATGTGGAGCCAAAGAAATTTCAGGTATTCCAATCAATAAAGCTACTAAAACTATGTGGCTTACAGTAATTGTTACTGAATGAGCTGACTTGCCTTCTGACACTAAGCAAGTCTTCTAGCCTTATTAGATATAAGTAACTGGATTGATTCTTCTATTGACGACCCCCCCCCCCAAAAGGCAGGGTGGGGGGAAAGCTTGAGGATTTTCTCTTATGTGGAAATGTTCACTTCCATGAACTTCTTATTTTATTTATTTTTATTTATTTTTTAAGAGAGAGAGAATATGCACAAGCTGGGAGAGGGGCTGGGGGAGGAGGGCGGGGGAGACAGAGAGAGAGAGAGAGAGAGAGAGAGAGAGAGAGAGAGAGAATCTTAAGCAGGTTCCACGCTCAGTGCAGACCCCAATGCGGGGCTCAGTCCCACAATCTTGGGACTACAACCTGAGCCGAAGTCAAGAGTCAGACATTCAACTGTCTGGACCACCCAAGTGCCCCTCCATGAACTTTTTAAACAGTTTTATAGCCATATACAATTCACCAAACCACCACTGACTTTCCTATCTCAAATACTGAAATCACTCAGGCACAGAATGATGGGCACATTACATCCAATAAACAGACACAAAATACACAGAAGCCTTTAAAAACAAAAGATACCCCCTGCCCCTACAAGCACAGAATGGTGACTATTACAATGTCAAATTGCCATTTTTACATGGTATCTATTTTATGAAGAAACTGGGTGGCCTCTTAACTTCTAAAAGGCACAAAAAGCATACTACTGGAATTGCACTTTGATGCTTACCTGGACCTAAAATGAGGGTTCCACCTTGCTGAGCAGGGTCTCCTTGAAAATCAAAAAGAGGGCCAGTCACTGCCCTCCACAGGCTCTGAATGCTTCCCGAGAGTACATTTGATTTTATATGGGGACTCTTTCCTGAAATATTGGGAATTGTCTTTAGATATTATCATTTTATGTTCAATTAGATATCAGAAGATAATGTTAGTACTTCTGTAAAACATTCACTCTCTCTTTCTGAAGTATAGTTGACACAGAATGTACATTAGCTTGGGGTATATAACAGCAATTCCACAGCTCTGTAGTTGGGCTGTGCTCACTACAAGTGTAGCTGCCATCTGTCATCATCCAAAGCGATTGAAATACCATTGACAATATTCCCTATGTTGTACCTTTCATTGCTATGACTTATTAATTCTATAACTGGTAGCCTGTACGTCCCAGTCCCCTTCACCCACTTTTGCCCATCCCCCTCTAAAACATTCTTTTTTTTTTTTTAAATTTTTTAAATGTTTATTTATTTTTGAGACAGAGAGAGACAGAGCATGAACAGGGGAGGGGCAGAGAGAGAGGGAGACACAGAATCAGAAACAGGCTCCAGGCTCTGAGCCATCAGCCCAGAGCCCGACGTGGGGCTCGAACTCACGGACCGCGAGATCCTGACCTGAGCCGAAGTCGGAGGCTTAACCGACTGAGCCACCCAGGCGTCCCTAAAACATTCTCTTTCTTGTGTGTTATCTTACTTTCAAGTTGTCTTTTTTTCTTCCTTCAAGGAAAGGTTTCTCAGCCTTTCACTATTGATATTTTGGAGCACACAAGTCTTTGTCCTGTGCAATGTACGATGTTCAGCAGCATCACTGCCCTGTGCACCCACTAGATGCCATAGCACCATTCACCAAGTTGTGACAACCAAAAATGTCTTCACACAATACCAAATGTCCCCTGATCGAGAACTACTACTTTAAAGGAAGAAGTCATGATATATCCCAATGCCACAGAAGAATGTCAGCTACAGACTTCTCAAATTGGTAGTGCTTTCCCTTTTCTCTTTAAAGGTTTTATTTTTAAGTAATCTCCACACTCAACATGGAGCTCGAACTCATAACCCCGAGATCAAGAGTCACATGCTCTACTGACTGAGCTGGCCAGGCGCCCCAGTGCTTTCCCTTTTAATACCCCATTTATCCTCTTTTGAGTCTCTCACCTACTATAAGTAACTACACTCCTTTTCAAGAGACACTGTGGCACAGACTATTATATGCTGGCAAAACCCATTTCCTTTTTCTGGGCCCACAGCTAAATTTCCTGGCAGTTTCGTATGGCCACGTGACTATGTTCTAACCCCTGAATAAAATGATTTGGGCCATTTCCAGGCCAACTCCTTAAAACCTCCCACAAGTGATTCTCCATATTCCCTCTACATTCTTGGAAGCCTTGGGTTGAAAATGACAGAGCCACAAGATGGAAGAGGCCTCAGTCCTTCCTACTGTGTTCCTGTTGGTATTGCTGCTTGGAAGAGAGACATCTGAATAGATATACCCATCTTGAAATTACCAGAAAAAGAACTAATCTTCTACTGTGTTATGCTACTGAGACTTTGGGAGTTCTCTGTAACAACAGCTACTCCAGCCACCTTTCCATCTCTCCTTGGCTGTCAGTTTTTCAGTCTCCTTTCCCACTGTGACTAATACTTCCCTTCCACTCCCACTGAGTAAAGGGACTCAGTCTCTTTACCCTTCTTGTAACTTATCTTTCTCCTATCCTTGCCTTTTATGTTTTGCTTTTGGCTTATTATTTACACTGCCTTTGACCTGCCTGAATTCCTAGTATTTCCAAATATCTATTATTTCCCTTCATCTCTACGACTCTTTTATTTGTTTCATGTTTCCATTATGATGGACACTGATGTTACCAAAAAACAAACACAGGCTCATTAGCTTAGAGACATGAGTAAAAGACTGGTTTACTGGTTTATAGGATTCTCTATCTAAAATAAATATTCAGAAATCCAAACTATTTCTTCAGGTCCAAAGATGGGGTCATTTAATATTTCTGAAACTTTAGAAATTCAATTGAAGGAGATTCCATGACCTAGAATTCGACAGTCTTTGCTTCAAACACGATCTAATTTTGCCCATTTGAATTTAGTTCATATGTATAAAACTCCTGTTTTTCAGTCTTCTACAAACCCATTATTTCCTGGCATGTAAGGGCTTTATTTTCTTATTTTGTCTTTATAAAATGTCCATTAATTTAAAATTATAATCTTTTTTTTTTAACGTTTATTTATTTTTGAGACAGAGAGAGACAGAGCATGAATGGGGAGGGTCAGAGAGAGGGAGACGCAGAATCCGAAACAGGCTCCAGGCTCTGAGCTGTCAGCACAGAGCCCGACGCGGGGCTCGAACTCACGGACCGTGAGATCATGACCTGAGCTGAAGTCGGCCGCTTAACCGACTGAGCCACCCAGGCGCCCCTTAAAATTACAATCTTATTTTTTAGTGTCTTAATTTCCAAGTAGGACTATTCTGAGACTTATGCTTTTTCAGAGAGGAACTTGTAAAAGATGATCTTATGAGAAAATAATGTTTTCTGGTTAGAAATACAGTACTTTAACACAGGTCAGAAGAGTTTAAAAGATTTAAATATACCTTATCTAATAACTACAAGCATAAGTTTTGTTTCAAATTCATCTGTTTTCTTTTCAATTCTGTATTTTTATTGTGCCTGCGAATGGTGAGGTGTTACTAAGATGAAGCTCACAGTTTAGATCTAAAGTGCTAAATGATAAACAGAACTTACACACACTGGGACTATTATAACACAGAAAACAGTCTACCAATAAGTAAGGCTCACAATCTATACATTGCAATTTCCTATACCAAGGAGAAAAAAGGAAATAGTAAACTCTGTTTATGATAGCTCATTATTAGTTTTAATAAAATTTAGGTTGCTTTTTTGAAAAAACATCAGTAAAGCAATCGTATCAACTCTATGTCATAAATAGCTCCTGACCCATCCCCTCCTCTTCATCTCCATTTTCTGCCCGAGCACTTCTTTCTAGTCTATTGCTACACCCTACTATAACTGTATCAGTGGCTCTGGCTTGGCAAGTTCTAAATACTCCACCACAATGGACACATGGCTATCACTTCTCTACCTAAAATGCTTGTGTGACATCCCTACTGCCTCCAGAGCAAATCCAAACTCCTTGGCTGGTCACCCCAGACTCAGTCTGAAATGGCCAACACCTGTCCCCTGGCTCACACCAATTCCTCAACTGGCTCCTAGACTCTGGCGTGATGCAGGGATCTGCACTTCTCCAAGGGCCACAGTTTTTCATGCCCATGTGCTTTTGCATGTGCTTTCTGTCAGCAGCACCCTTCTCCAGACTCATCTCACCCAGCTAACTCCTTTAAGAGTAGGCTTACGGGGCGGAGCGCCTGGGTGGCTCAGTTGGTTAAGTGTCCAACTTGAGCTCAGGTCATGATCTTGCAGATCACAAATTTGTGCTGACAGCTCAGAGCCCGAAGCCTGCTTTGGATTTTGTGTCTCCCTCTCTCTCTGCCCCTCCCCTGCTCGTGCTCTGTCTGTCTGTCTGTCTCTCTCTCAAAAATAAATAAGCATTAAAAAAAAAATTGAAAAAGAAAGAAGAGTGGGCTTAGGTGACACCTCCTCTGGAGAAGCCTTCCCAGATTCTTCTCTGCCCTCATATTTCTGGTAATGATATTCTCCTTACATGTTTTCTAGTACAAGCCCTTAAATTGTAATCAGCTGTTCGCTTCTGTTTCCTAGAGAAGAGTATGAGTTTCAGGATGGCAGGGGCTGTTTATCACTGTTCTTCTGGGAGCATCCACCAAAGTGGGGATTACTGACAAGAGCGCAACAATATTTTTTGAGAGTGAATGATTTGAGTTTGAGTTCTCTCATTTGGCATTTTTTTTAATTAAAAAAATTTTTTTAATTGATTTTTGATAGAAAGAAAGAGAGAGAGAACAGGGGAAGGGCAGAGAGAGAGGGGAGACATAGAATCTGAAGCAGGCTCCAGGTTCTGAGCTGTCAGCACAGAGCCCAACGGGGGGCTTGAACTCACGACCACGAGATCATGACCTGAGCCAAAGTTGGACACTTAATTGACTGAGCCACCCAGGCACCCCTTCTCATTTGGCATTTTAGAAGCCACATTCTTTCCACCTAAAACACACAGCAATGGTTCACCTAAAGCTGATGAAGCTCTGTTAATTATAAAGAATTGTGCTAAGGGCAGGGAATATGGACCACATAACAATGAATAAAATTTCAAATTCTTCAAATAACCATAGTATCTGCACACCTTAATCACTAATAGAGTATATAATAAAGTACAAGGTGCTATTAAAGTACAATGAGGGAAGCAATAACTTCTGCTTGAAGGGCCCCTTTGAGTTGGGCTTCAATGAAAACAGATTTCATCAATTAAAGAACATATACTATTCAAAGCTATGGTGTTGAAGTAGCAAAATATATGAACTCAAGCAATATTATTTTTTCATTGAATTACAAAAGTAAAATGTACTTACTATTAGGGGTGCCTGGGTGGCTCAGTCAGTTAAGCATCCAACTCTTGAATTCAGATCAGGTCATGATCTCACAGTTGGTTCAAGACATCAAAGCCCACTTCAGGCTCTGCCCTGATGGCGTGGAGCCTGCTTGGGATTCTGTCTCTCCCTCTCTCCCTACCCCTCCTCTACTCACACATGTGCTATCTCTCTCTCAAAATAAATAAACGTTAAAAAAAAATGTACTCCCACTGTTAAAAGTACAAAAGCCACTTTTCTAACTTCTATACCTTGGGGTAAGCATGGCAGTATCTTTTAAAACCTTTTTCATTACACACACATATACATACTCTTGATCTTTATGAAAATGGTTTTTATTTCCACAAAAACAGAATCAAACCAAAAACAGTGTTCTGCAACTTGCTTTCTTCACTCCTTTGGTACTTCACAGCTTTCTATGTCATTACACCTAGGAAATGAATCCTTGAGAATCTGGTGTATCTGGCCCACTTACTAGAATCCTAAAAACCAGCCTGATTTATGAGTTTACCATTCGTTTCTCTATGCACACATACACAAATGTAAAATACACCACCAGCATTTTCTGATGGGACGTGTCATGTCTTACCTGAAGGGGCAATTTCTTCACCTCTTTTCATTCCTAATTTTTTATAAATTTCTCTCTCAGGATCAACATAGATTTCATGAGAATACCCAGTCAGTTTGCAGAAAGGCTAAAAAAAGATAATATTTGGAATTTGTATTAGTAAAAATGAGAGAGAAAAGTAATGATAACCTATCTTTATTTTTGTAAATTTAATCTACACTTAGTTGTTCAAATAAAATAATTTTTATGTCTGAAACTGATTTAATCTGTTGGTTTTGCAATTTCTGATGATACCTTTACCTCAATATGATGGTAGGATGACTGTCCAATCACTATAAGGGTGACATTTGCTTCCTTTAGGAGAAAAAAAGGACAGGTACACATTACCAGAAATTATATATGTTTTATAAAACTCCCCCTTATTCAACTCTTTTGTTCCATTCTAATGCCACCTATAGGCTTCTAGAAGAATGAAATAAACAGCAAAATTGTGTGAATCAAAATAAAGAAATGTATGCTAAAATGTTCAGTTAATTCAGTTGGTCTTTTGCCAAGAAAGAACTTCAAAATAATATAGCCAATAATTCTTTCCTCTCCCCAAAGACATACATTAAAAAAGAATAAAAATTATTGGAGGGTTTTTAAAAATCAGATAATTTTACTTTTTCACATCCCAATTACTAATGCCTGAGGGAAACAGATCTTAGTTTTATAAAGGTTGCCCAATTTTTTCACTCAAAAATTCACCTGGGGACAAACGTATATGTATCTGAAAAAAAGCGTGTATGTGGATGTCCTAGGAATGTGGAAAGCGCATCCTAACAAATATAAATGTTCACCTTTAAGATATATTAGTATTTTCGCATAGTCAACAACTATTTGCAGTGCTCTTATTACAAAAATAAAAGGAATAAAATAGCAATAATTTCTAGCATTTGTGCTTTTGGTCATTATCATTCAACATTTACAAATAAGTTACTAACATCTAAATTATTATGATTAGTACATATTAGCAGGCAGTACATAGAAAAGTAAAGCAGGACAAAAATATATCTCTAACCTCTGTCTACTTTTTTAAAGTGTTGGGAGAGATGTGCAGGAAGGTGATAATACGGGTTTGTGAGAGTCTGTTCTGGAGATGTGTCATACTCACCACACCTCGCTTCTTAATAAATGACAGGTGACTTTCACAAGGTCGCCCTGAGGCAAGGCACACTGCTGCTCACTCTCAGGAAACTTACTTGTAAGAAACTCTTGGGGATTTTGGCCAGATCTTCTACGTATTCCTTGCAGATGTAACACAGGAAATGCTGAAATCCCAACACGGCAAAAAGGGCAAGTTAGCAACTATAAAAGACCAAGTACTTTGTTACTCATGACGCCACTCGAGGTGGACAGAAAAAGGTGTGAAGGGCGCTCGAGGTGCATTAAAATTGGGCCGCACCCGCTCTTAGGCCTCGTTTGCTGGGAGAATGTACTTGGCTTGGCGGGCTATTTTTCCATTCCTATTAAAGGAAGCCAGAAGGGCAGTTCGTATTCCGGAAGCCTCTACTGACCAGCAATGGGGATGGCCACGCCCAGGGAGACCTCACTCTTGGGCCTTGAACCTTCTCAGGGACCCGATGTCCCCCAGCCGAGGCTACAGAAGCAACCTCCATCCCAGCCTGCCGCAAGGTCCCTGCTCTGGGCCGCCCCTCTGCCTGCGCTCACCCTCACGAAGACCACGATAACCCGGCGCTCCCGAAACAGCGCGCCGAACGGCACCTGCCTCCCGGAGGCGTCCAGCACAGACAGCTCGGCCACTGTTGCGGCCAGGGGCTGCCCGCGCTCGGGGCCGCTAGGGACTGCGGCCGGGGCGGCGCGGCCGCTGACCTGCCGCGTTACCGGGGCGAGGGCAAGGTCGGCCATCGCGCCCAGCATCTGCCCGGCCGGCCAGGGATCGCGCCCACGGGGCTCAGGCTGATCGCATACGCTGTGCCAGACGGGTCGAGGCCGATCAGAGCGCACCCGGCGGAGTAATTCGGCACTGGGGATGGGACGCAAGACTGGGCGGGACTCAGGGCGGAGCGGGGCAGGACGCACGGGGCGGAGCTGCGTGGGGTCCCGGCCCGCGGGGGCAACCCTCGTGGCGGCGGGGTGGGGCGCAACCTGGGTGGGGCGGAGCTGAATGCGGGGTGGGGCGGGGCGCAACCGGGGAGGGGCGGGACGGAGCTCCCGGCGGGCCGTAGGGCGGAGCACAAGGGGCGGAGCTGCGTGGGCTTCCGTCGGGCGTGGACGCTGGGTCGCGGCCCGCTGGGCGCTGGTAGACTGCAGTGTACGGGGACTGGATGGGGCGCACACCGTAGCTACGAGATGAGGCTCCGCTGGCCGCGATGCGCAGGCAAGCTTAAGCTGCACGGGTGTTTTCTGACTCAGTCACTATAGGTAGGAAGAGGGAGAGGGGTCCAGGGGAGAAAAAGTTGTTTAGGAAGGACGCAGCCCCCTGCTTCGGCCGAAGTTACTTCTTACTTATAGAACCAGTTACCAATTTAAAGAATTTTCTTCTCAGAACAGCCACATTTATGATTTAACAGACTTATTGTATTTTCCTTCTATTCCGTTTTTAACCGAGCCCCTCCTTAGTTCTGGTGTTTTGTTTTGAGGTGTCATTAATACACAGTGTAATGAATACATCTTAGGTGTAGAGTTAATTTTTATTTTTAAAATAAATATTTAATTTTAACTTAATTTAATTTTTTTTTTAATTTTAGAGCACGCGCGGGCGTGGGAGAGGGGCAGAGGGAAAAAGAGAGAATCCCAAACAAGCTCCACACTCAGTGTGGGGCCTGATCTCAGAACCCTGGGTCATGACCTGAGCCAAAATCCGGAGTCAAAGGCTCAACCGACTGAGCTATCCAGGTGCCCCAAATCTTTAATTTTTAATTGAAAGATTGCCAACATTTTATCATGGATATTTTATTTTTTTATTAAAAAATGTTTTTGTACTGAATTGGGTTTTTATTACAACTATTATTTGTATACACATGGTCAAATGACATAAGTCATTACATAATTTGACATGCAATTATTAAATATAAAATGCAAAATTATTTTTGACATTTATTTCTTAAGGACATGAATGGGCTTTTCCCCCGATTCTTGTATCTGTGAATAAATATTATTCATTTTGCTAATAGAATTCTGCTCAGCATAAAGGATGCCACCATAAGATTTAAAATACACATCTCTTGATTTATGTTTATGCATTTTTGTTGAGTATATACCCAGGAGAATAATGATTGGGTCATTGGATGTGCATTTCTTCTTTTTTTTTTTTCTGACCGTGATTAAACAAGGAGTTTTTATTTATTTATTTAATTTTTTATTAAGTTTTTAATTTCAGTTTCAGGTGTACGTATCTTGGATATTTTACAACACGCTCAAAAAATTGAAAGAATTGTGCAGTGAACACTCCTGGGTCCACCATCTAGTTTCTATCGATAATGTTTTACTCTGTCACTTTTCTGCCAGAGTCCAGCCCCAGCAGGTCCAGGGGTTCCTGAAGGATGAATGGCATCGGCGAAAATAACAAACAGACAATAGCAGTGTGTTAGATAGGCCGCTTTATTGTGGCAAGCGTGGCATTATATTTGTTAGCAAATTCCTTATAGCATGTGTCATCTATGCTTTCTGGCATTACCTAATTCTAAAAATGTTCTTTTGTGTAATCACCCGTTAAGGAACAACATAGTTATTTTCTTGTAACATTTCCTCTTGCCCTTTCAAGGTCATCTAGCTCTCAACACCTCAAGTGGAACCTTTACAGGGACATGACTTCTTAATTGTTCCTTTGAACCATCTGGGATACAAGGAACAAAAGTATTCGCTTTGGTCTGGGGTGCCCAGAGGGAGGCAAGAGGGCCCTGGGAACCCATGCCTTATGTGCTCCCAGAGAGACAATGTATACCTAGGAACTAATGAACCATTCTGTACCTTAACCCACCAGGTCCAGATGTGCTCTGGAATGCCTTCTGGCAGCCAAGTGGGCCTGGGGGTTGGAGTAACTTGTATCCATAGATACATTCCTTTGTTACCGGAATTGGGGATTTCGAACCCATTTGTCCCCCTCCTTGGCTGGGAAATATATGGGGCTATCCTTCCTTTAGGTAGAGGAGTCTTTATAGGGGGTGGCAAAGGCTGGATGTAGGGCCACTAATTTCCCTGCGGAATCTTCTTTCTTTCCCCAATGGTTTTTCTCCCCGAGGGGCCTGTCATGGGCAATTCCCCAATCAACAAATCCCCATGTACTTTCATTGGTAGGGAGGCTGCCCTGACCATCGCTAAGGCCAAATTACATAAAAGCAGGAGTACAAGAAGCTTCACTTTTGGTGGGCCGCCATGCAGTCCCGATCCGTCCACCGCCTGGGCCCTGCCATCAGGCTGGTTGGATAGCTTGGCTTCTGGCACTTTTCTGTGCATCTCTGCACAGTCGAATGAGTTTTGGCTGATTGTCCACCCCTGTTATTCACATCCCTATGAAAATATGGAAAATTTTCATCACTGGAACAAACTCCTTTAATTCTACTTTGTGTGTGTGTGTGTGTGTGTGTGTGTGTGTGTGTGTGCAAGGTAGTGATTTAAATATTTTAAGTCAAAGAACAAAGTAGGTTTGCAGCAATTTTTGCAAGTGCCACAGACAAGAAGAAGCTAAGATGCATAGGTTCAACTTCTTTTGCTAAGACCACCAATTTTTTTATTATTAATTTTTGTATTTGAGTGTTGTGTTGACACACAATGTTACCATTAGCTGCAGGTGTAAACATGGTGCTTCAACAAGTTTAAACATTATGCTATGCTTACCACAAGTGTAGCTACCATCTGGCACCATATAACACTATTATAATATTGACTGTATTCCTTATGCTGTGCCTTTTATTCCTGTGACTTCTTTATTTCGTAGCTGGAAACCTGTATCTCTCTCTCCCTTTCACCTGTTTTGCCCATCTACTCCCCATCCCCTCTGGCAACCATGAGTTTGTTTTCTGTGTTTACAGGTCTGATTCTGCTTATTTATTTGTTTGTTTTGTTGTTTTTTTTTTTAGATTCCACAGTGAGTGAAATCGTATGGTATTTGTTTTTCTCAGTCTGACTATTTCACTTAGCATAATACAGTAAAACCTTGATTTGGGAACATAATTCATTCTGGAAACACGCTTGTAATGCAAAGCACTTGTATATCAAAGAAAATTCCCCCATAAGAAATAATGGAAACTCAGATGATTCGTTCCACAACCCAAAAATATTTATATAAAAATGATCACAAGGGGTGCCTGGGTGGCTCAGTTGGTTAAGTGTCCGACTTTAGCTCAGGTCATGGTCTCACAATTCGTGGGTTCAAGCCCCTCATCGGGCTCTGTGCTGACAGCTCAGAGCCTGGAGCCTACTTCAGATTCTGTCTCTCTCTTTCTCTGCCCCTCCCTCCTCACACTCTGTCTCAAAAATGAATAAATGTTAAAAAACTTAAAAATAAATAAAAATAAAAATGATCAGAATACTGTAATATAATACAAAATATGAAGAAAAAATAACCTGCACTTACCTTTGAAAACTTTCCTGGTTCATGTGAGGGAGACGAGAGAGGAGGGTTGTTGTGTAGGAAGACTTTCACTCTCACTAATGGAATCTTTGCTGTCTTTTGGCTCAATGGTATCTTTTTCTTTTCATGCAACTTTAACAAGGAACCTATCCAATGACACTTGCTTTTGCCTCCTTTTGAGGATTTCACAGAAATGTGACCTTGCATTGTTGTTAAACAGATTCATTGCTTGCACGCTGCTACAGCCTTATTCGGGTGGTGCTTTTCTACAAAATTTTGCATTGTTTCCCACATTTTACACATCTCCCTAATTTCATTTGAAGTGAGAGATTCCTCTACCTTTTTCTCCTCCTCCTCTGCAGACAAGACACAGACTTAGACTTCTTATGAAATCTTGCAATTCCAGCTACTTGCATACCTCATTTGTACTTCATGATGATGTCTTTCTTCCACTGTAATCATCCCCTTCTTCTTTTTTTTAAATTTTTTTTTATTAATGTTTATTTATTTTTGAGAGAGACAGAGTGAGAATGTGGGAGGGGCAGAGAGAGAGGGAGATACAGAATTCGAAGCAGGCTCCAGGCTCTGAGCTGTCAGCACAGAGCCTGATGTGGGGCCTCAACTCACAAACTGTGAGATCATGACCCGAGCCGAAGTCAGACACTCAACCGACTGAGCCACCCAGGTGCCCCTCATCCCGTTCTTCTTACCGCCTTTCTTTTCCACCTTTTTCTGCATGGGGGTCATTGTATATGCTCACACGGATGTTGACTACAGTACAGTATTAAGAAATTCTTGTCATATACCATATTTAATGTAAGTGGCAATAAGGCAGCAGAGGAAAGGGTCTATTTCTGCAGGCAGCCTGACCTAGAATGAAGCAAAGCATTCCTAAGCTTACTCTTGTATGGAAAAGCAAAGGACTGTCCATTGGTGCTTTGAAGTGACAAAAATACACTAGTTAGTGTCAGTTGTGGGCACCTCCCACTGTTCTGAAAAATCACTGATTTCTGCCAAACACTGAGGCCTGAGACAGAGAATCTGAGCATGGGAGACAATCATCCACAATCCCACAGCAAAAGAGAGAGAGAGAGAGAGAAGGACCATTGACTCAGTAGTGATCACGTGACATTCGGAGTCATGTACTGCTATTGCAAGACATCACTCCTTTATCAAGTTAAAATGTATTAGAAATGTTTGCTCATCTTGAGGAACACTCGCAGAACAAGTTATTCACAATCCAGGGTTTTACTGTGCTGTTTAGGTTCAACCATGTTGTCACAAATGGTATGATCTTGTTCTTTTTATGATTGCATAATACTTCTCTGTATGTGTGTGTTTTACTTTTCAAGAGTTGGTATGAAGGCACCTGGAAGGCACAGTCAGTAGTCAGTATAGCATGCCACTCTTGATCTCCGGGCCTTTGAGTTCAAGCCCCACATTGGGTGTAGAGCCTACTTTAAATAGATAGATAGATAGATAGATAGATAGATAGATAGATAAACAAACCTATTTTAGAAATGTACTAGATAGAATAGGGGCACCTGGGTGGCTCAATCGGTTAAGTGTCTGACTTCGGCTCAGGTCATAGTCTCACAGTTTGTGAGCTCGAGCCCGTGTTGGGCTCTGTGCTGACAGCTCAGAGCCTGGAGCCTGCTTTGGATTCTGTGTCTCCCTCTCTCTCTGCCCCTCCCCTGCTCACACGGTCTCTCTCTCTCTCTCTGCCCCTCCCCTGCTCACACGGTCTCTCTCTCTCTCTCTCTCTCTCTCTCTCTCTCAAAAATAAGTAAAACATTAAAAAAAAAAAATAAAAAGATGTTCTAAATGTTTCAAGAGTACTCCCCCCCGCCCCAAGATGTTTTTTAAGTAAAAAACAGACTCCTCAAGTGAGACAACCCACCTGAGTGTGTAAGAGGGCTGGGAGGGATGAGGACGATGGAGTTAGATGACTTGGCATCAGTTTTGTAGAAGTCTCTACCAGTGTGAAAATGAGTAAAGGACACCTCATTTAAAATGAAGTATGGAAAAAACAATAATAAAATGGAATTCAGAAGCCATGAAGGGGAAATTTTCATGCAGATGCCACTCCTTGCAGCCTGTACAACCAGCAGGAAGAAGGAAGATGAGAATTATCTTGACTTGGGGCGTCTGGGTGGCGCAGTCGGTTAAGCGTCCGACTTCAGCCAGGTCACGATCTCGCGGTCCGGGAGTTCGAGCCCCGCGTCGGGCTCTGGGCTGATGGCTCAGAGCCTGGAGCCTGTTTCTGATTCTATGTCTCCCTCTCTCTCTGCCCCTCCCCCGTTCATGCTCTGTCTCTCTCTGTCCCAAAAATAAATAAACGTTGAAAAAAAATTAAAAAAAAAAAAAGAATTATCTTGACAAGAGAGGGCATGTTTCACTTACGAGTTTATCTCCTGCTTTTAAGATAAAGGAAGATCCCATGGGGGCGCCTGGGTGGCTCAGTCAGTTAAGTGGCTGACTTCGGCTCAGGTCATGATCTCGCGGTCCGTGAGTTCGAGCCCTACGTCGGGCTCTGTGCTGACAGCTCAGAGCCTGGAGCCTGTTTCAGATTCTGTGTCTCCCTCTCTCTGACCCTCCCCCATTCATGCTCTGTCTCTTTCTGCCTCAAAAATAAATAAACATTAAAAAAAAAAAAGATAAAGGAAGATCCCTCTCTTCCCAGCAACATGCTAACTACTGCTTGTGACCAGTGAGAAACCACCACAGCTGCAGACTCTTATTCTTCTCCAGTGAACTTGTTCAAAACAAATCTCCCAAATTTTCCCAAAGGCCTAATAAAAGCTGGACTTCCCTTTGTTTCTTCATACTTGCCTGTGGTTTGTCATAGTTTGTCCCAAATTGCAGTCCCTTTGCTATTGCCAAATAAATTCATTTTGCTGATAAAATAACTGGCTGTTTTATTTTTAAGGTTGATACCAGGTAGTCTTTTAGGCCTGCTTCTAGTTCCACCCTAATTTCTCCTAAGGCAGGCTGTATGTAGGCAGGCATAGGGGAATTTAGGAATTTCTGCAGCCTCTAGGAGACCCCCATTGGCCCCAGACTTGGGGGTTAATCTTGTACTGGGGTTTCTCATAGTTGGTGACCATGTGTCCAGAACTCCTGGGACGGGGCCAGATAACAGACTTCGTCTTTATAAGTTCACCCGCCTTTGTATCTGGATTTGCAACTCAGAAAATGTGATCCTCTATTCTATTTGTCTAGTTGAAGCCCTTTAGAGTCACCCATATCCTGGACAGAGTGCTAGTGAGGTAGATGTGACTAGTGTCTGCCACAAAGTGTGGGAGAAACTGATCCTGTATCCTCTGGCTTGCAGCTGTGTGATGTATACGTTATTGGACACATATTTAAGTGCTTTGTTTGAGAAACCTGCAGTGGGTTTAGACATTTTAAAGCATAGATCTGTTGCTAAATCAAGAAATAGGTGTTGGGGTGCCACAGTGTACTTACACAGTATGTACAGCAGGATATTTTAAATATTTGAGGAAATGGGTCATCTGTCTGACATCTTGCCTGTAAGTAGAGATAGTAAAGATGGTTCATGATTTGACATTTCTTTTCTACTGCATTTCTTTGAATGACATCATATCTTTGCAAAGCTGGGTTTTCAACAGCTGTGATAAAAATCTGGAACCACACAAAAATTACTGTGGAACAGGAAACCAGGGTGGTGGTGTCCAATCTGATTTCAAGGATTGAGGAGTTGTATAGTGCCCAACAGGCACACATCCTGGAATGAAATAAAAATGTGACATTTTCTTTTCATTTGTAGCTTTATCTTCAAACAGCGATTAGGTTGTTAAAATATAAATACTTATTAAGTTGTTTGGACCCTACTTCTTTTTTTTTTTTAATAACTTTTAAATATTTATTTATTTTTAGAGGGAAAGAAGGAGAGACAGAGAATCCCAAGCAGGCTCTTTGTGTCAGCTCAGAGCCCGATGTGGGGCTCAAACCCCTAAACCGTGAGATCATGACCTAAGCCGAAATCAAAAGTTGGTTGCTTAGCTGACTGAGCCACCTAGGTGCTCTGGACCTAACTTCTTCTTCTTTTTTTTTTTTTTTTTAACGTTTATTTATTTCTGAGACAGAGAGAGAGAGACAGAGCATGAACAGGGGAGGGTCAGAGAGAGAGGGAGACACAGAATCTGAAACAGGCTCCAGGCTCTGAGCTGTCAGCACAGAGCCCGACGCGGGGCTTGAACTCACGGACCACGAGATCATGACCTGAGCCAAAGTCAGCCGCTTAACCGACTGAGCCACCCAGGCGCCCCTCTGGACCTAACTTCTAAACGAAGGGAACTGACAGGAATTTCTGTTGCCCTAAAGGTGCTGTGAGCCGAGTGTTTGGGAACCTCTAAATGAGACGGTAAGCTCCTTGCCTTCTGCAGCACTGTACTATCTTCACAGACCGACATGAGGCCTGGCACATAGTAGGCCTCGGTGAGTATTGTTTGGGGAATGCATGGAATAGGTGAGAAATGGTGGTGCCGGGAAAGCTCAGCCAGCCAGTGTGCAGTGAGTATGAGTGGGAGCAGGGCAGTCAGAGTGCTTCACAGGTCGGGTGTTTCCCACTGGTTGAAACAGGCAGGGCAGAGCTCAGAGAACACATCCAATGCAGTCTGGCCAGTCCACAGAAACCTGTCCACCTAACACCCAGCCAGTTCTATTTCCGCTTAGATTATTCCAGAGATGGGCCTCACCTGACTGTAGATGTTCAGGTTTCCTTGGCTTAGTTGCTAACCACTGACTCTAACAAGAATTTTCACACTGATCATCCCAATAGCTATCAAAAGTCCCCAAAACTGCCTGGTTGGACTCAAGTTTATGTTAATTATCAACTATTTTAGCCCACTTAGAGAACCCTAACCTGCTACCTTCTGGTTATTTGGTGCACTGCACACTTCAGTATTTTTAAGCATTTGTTACAATTAGGATTAAATAAGTATTTGTTTCTTTTCCATTTTTTTAAAAATTTTTTTAATGTTTATTTTTGAGACAGAGACAGAGCATGAATGGGGGAGGGTCAGAGAGAGAGGGAGACACAGAATCTGAAACAGGCTCCAGGCTCTGAGCTGTCAGCACAGAGCCCGACGTGGGGCTCGAACTCACAGACCACGAGATCATGACCTGAGCCGAAGTCGGACGCTTAACTGACTGAGCCACCCAGGCACCCCATCTTTTCCATTTCTTAAGTAGACTATAAACTCCCTGAAAAAAAGTCCATGTCTACTTTGTTCTATCTCTAAAATCTATCACAGAGAAAGTACCCAAGAAATATTCATGAATGCATGAACTTCCTTTTGCTTGTCTTTAAGTCTTCCTCTTGCACGCACTTCTTCCTCCACCTATCCTCCCCTCTCCCCAGTTTCTCTTTTCCTTCTCCCCAAGCACACCTGGCTGAGTGCTGTGACTGTACCTTGGTCTGAAAATAGTGCATTATTGGTTTATTCATCTCTGCTGCTGTCACTAATGCACCTTGGTTTTTCTGAAGCAAGGAATGTAGTTCCCAAGAGGTTAATTCCTCAAGAAGTAACTCAGGGGTGTCTGTCTGGCTCAGTTGGAGGCTCATGTGACTCTTGATCTCGGGGTGGTGTGTTTGACTTGGGTGTGGAGATTACTAAAAAGGAAAAGGAAAGAAAGAAATAGGAAGGAAGGAAGGAAGGAAGGAAGGAAGGAAGGAAGGAAGGAGAAAAGAAGTAACTTAGGCTGACCCATCAGGTGCCAATATGCCCCATCAGCCTTTTGAAGAGGGCCTTTCTCAGAGAAATAAAAGTAAAGGACTTTGTTGTACAGTAAAAAGCTATCTGTGAAAGGCAACTTTTGGGTTTTATCATTAGCTGTTAATTTTTAGTGTGAATAGAGTGCAGTATTAGCAGGGTGAATTAAATACATAGATAATAGAGAATTTTAGAAACCATGTAGACCCGTGGAGGTCAGGAATCTGACCCAGTGAGGGTACCTCACAAGTTCAAGCTCGGTTCCCTTCAGGCCTGGTCCGGTTCAGTGACCTCCTGTCCAGCCTTCATTCCAGCAGGTGCTAATGGTGTTTTCAGCCTGCTCCTTCCAGTAGTTCTCTGTGAAGGCCTTCCTGTACATGGGGACAAACATTCTTTCTGAGTCACTTCTCCAGATGAAGGTGGGAATCACCACAGGAACATACTGATGTTCGTTTGTAAGCCATAAAATGTCTTGCATTTATAAGGCATTATTATTACTACAAAAGAATTCTAGAGGGCGCCTGGCTTGCTCAGTCAGTAGAGCACGCAACTCTTGATCTTGGGGTTGTGAGTCTAAGCCCCACATTGGAGGTAAAGTTTACTTTAAAAAAAAAAAAAAGAATTTCCAGAAAGCTTTAGACAATAAGTCTCTAGATAAACAAAAATTAAGAGAAATTCTGTAAATACCTGGCCAATACTCTTCAAAAGTGTCATAAAAGCCAAAGACTAAGAAACCATCACAGATGAGAGATAAGGAGTCATGACAACATGGTATTTTGTATTGGATCCTGGAGCAGATAGAGGGTATTAGTAGAGAAATTGAGGAATTCCAAATAAAGTCTGTACTTCAATGAGTTTAGTTTTGACAAATGTATCATAGTCGTGTAAGATGTTAACAGAGGTAAGTGAGTAAAGGGTAAATAGGAACTCTGTACTGTTTTGCAATTTATCTGTACATCTAAAATTAGATCAAAATAACAGTTTTTAAAAAAATGTTCTAGTGTCCAAGTGACCCAGAAAGAAGTATGTGTACAAGCTACAAATGATTACCACAGAATGTGTTTTATTCTGGTTTGGTGTTTCATTTGGTTACTTTCAGGTGTATTTTTTAAAAATTTTATTTAACTGCAATGTATTATGGTTTCCTTTACATTTTTTTAAAATTTTTTTTAACGTTTATTTATTTTTGAGACAGAGAGAGACAGAGCGTGAACAGGGGAGGGTCAGAGAGAGAGGGAGACACAGAATCCGAAACAGGCTCCAGGCTCCGAGCTGTCAGCACACAGCCTGATGTGGGGCTTGAACACACGGACCGCGAGATCATGACCTGAGCTGAACTCGGCCGCCCAACCGACTGAGCCACCCAGGCGCCCCTGGTTTCCTTTACATTTTAAGGATACAAATTGTTTTTCATGTAAACTCCTTAATCTCTGTACTCAGGATATAACAGGTAGAACTAGTCACACAGTCAACAAATATTTACTTAGCAACGTCCCTGTGTCAGGTATTGGTAGAAACTAGAAAGATTAAGATAAATAAGACACGCTTAAGGCAATGAGCTAATAGTCCATTTGGGAAGATAAGCTCAGAGTCAATAGTTGTGATGAAGAGCAATAAATAATATAGCAGAAGAATGAATAAGTATAGTGAGAACTTATCAGTTACAGTGCTTTTGTTTTCAAGTAATAGAAAACCTGGATTCTATCAACAAAAGCAAAAATCATTAAGTGGGACTCCATCAAACCTAAAAGCTTCTGCAAAGCAATAGAAACAACACAATGAAAAGGCAATCTATAGAATGGGAGAAAATATTTAAAGGCAATCTATAGAATGGAAGAACATATTTGCAAACCATATATTGGAAAAGTGGTAAATATCTGAAATATATAAAGAACTCAGAACTCATTAACAACAAACAATACAATTTAAAAAAATAGGGGGAAAAGTGGGCAGAGGAACTAAATAGACAGTTTTCCTAAGAAAACATCCAAATGGCCACCAGGTACAGGAAAAGGTGATCAACATCACTAATCATCAGGGAAATGTAAATCAAAGCCATAAGTAGCTATCACCTCACACCTATCATCAGGGAGACAAGAAATAATTGTTGGTGAGGATATGGAGAAAAAGGAGTCACTAATCACTGTTGGTGGGAATGTAAATTAGCATAGCCCCCATAAAAAGTATTATGGAGGTTCCTCAAAAAATTAAAAATAGAACTACCATATGATCCAGCAATTCTACTTTTGGTATATAACCAGAAAATGAAAACAGGATATTGAAGCAATATATATGCACTTCCATGAAGATTGTAGCAGTATTCATAATTGCCAAGATATGGAAACAACCTAAATGTTCATCAGTGGATGAATGGGTAAAGAAGATATGGTATATATGCAGTGAAATATTATTCATCCATGAGAAAGAAGGAAATCCTGCATTGTGACAACATGGTTGGCCCTTGAGGACATTATACTCCGTGAGGTAACTCAGAGAAGACAAATTCTGTACGATATCACTTATACTATGGAATCTAAAAAAATACTTGTAGGAACAGTAAAATGGTGGTTACTGTCATCTTGTGGAGCCCTTCTCTGCTTCTGCACCAACCACAGTTGTTGAGTTCAGCCAAAAAAGAATATAGAGAGCCAAACTCTCAAGGGGGAGTTTTTGGCCCCTATGGTCCTTGTTGGAACTGCCATGGTGGCTGTCTACCCCCCTCCAACCCCGCCCCAGAGGTGGGGAGTCAAAACTGCAATGTAAATGTATTATAATGAAGCTATAGGTTACTGTAGGGCAGCCTGTTATAGGGAAGAATGCATGTATATCCTCCAGGGTCTTTCCTGGCTATTTGGAATCTGGTTTCTGCCTTTTTTTTGTTGTTGTTGGAAAGCATTTGTTCCCTGCTTTTATCTAGCTAATTACCTACTCTATCAGTTACCAAGGCCTGGAGGGTAGAGAATAGGAGAGATGTTAAAGGGTGTAAACCTGATAAATAAGTCTTAGAGATCTAAAGCACAGTATAGTGATTATAGATAACAATATTGTATTATAAACATCAAACTTGCTAAGAGACTAGATCTTAATTATTCCAATCACCACAAAAAAAGAAATGATAATTATGTGAGGTGATAGTCGTGCTAGCCAACACAGCACTGGCAATCACAATGCAATAATAAATGTATCAAATCAACAGGTACACCTTCAATTTACACAACGTTATATGTCAAATATATTTCGATTTTAAAAACCCACATTTTTTAGACAACTGGAAGCCATAAACTGGGTTTTAGATGATACTAAGGAATTCTTGTAATTTTTGTTAGGTGTGATAATGTCAATGTTATGTGTTTTTAAAGGTCCTTACTGTTAGAGATACATACTATTCATAGGTAAAACAATATAATGGTGTAATTTGCTGTTTGTTTCAAATTACTCAAAAGAAGAAAGAAAAGGTGAGAGAAGAATAGATGAAACAAGATTAGCTGTCACCAGCTAGACCCCAAGACCCAACCTTTACTGCCATGAGAAGTAAGGAAGATAATTCGTTTTCAGAAATACCAAATAAAAGCTGTGCTGTCTAGTTAACAGTAGGTTTACAACCTATTGTAAATATGTACAAACGCCCCCCCCCCCCCCCATGGAATCCCAAACCCTCGGACACTTGACTTCCTGGGTCTTCTTCCCCTCTCCCTTTTGCAGGCGTATTTTTGCAGGCTTTGCAATGAGCATGCACCAAAAAACAAGGGACTTAAAGTCTGTCACCTCAGGAAATATACATTTGTTCCAATCAGACTACTTTTTGGCCTTACATGGGCAAAGGCAATGTCCAGGTAATGCTGTAACCTCTGTAATACTCAGCCAATGAGGAACCAGGGGAGGGACTTACATGCTAAAAGATAAATTGCTGTAACTACCCCAGGGGTGACTGTCCATCAGACTCCCACTCCTGCAAGAACGTTGATTAAAGCCTTGCTTCACCATGCTGTGAGTCTCACGACCCTCCTTTGATTGGGTCAGTGGACTTATTTCTTACACTGCTCATCTGCTTGTACTCCCCTACCCTTGTCCCAGTTTTCCTTAAGCTCTTCTTTCCAGATTACCTCCTAACTCAGGCAGGTGGAAAGCGAAACCTCCCCTGGAGTGATAGTGACTGCCCTGTCAAGACCTCCAGCCGGCCCAGACCACCCAGACCAGTTTGAGTGTAACCCCTGACTCACACTTGTGCAGATGGATAGTGGAGTGACCTCCAGGATGACCAACAACTACCTTTACTCCGTTGTAATACTTAAATCTCCAAGGAGGGGCATGAGCCTCATTTATATAACATACAATGTGTGTATAGGAATGTTTCCTTAAGGTGCATGAACGACCTTATGCCCACCTCTACATACGATGACAAAGCTTCTATATCTAAATATTCATCCTAACCCATAAAAGGAACCCATCCACCCTTGCTCAAAGGGGGTCATGGCTTTCGAAATTATTCCCCATGATCTTATTTGCTGCAAATAAACTTTTCTTTGTGTGACAACTCAGCGAGTTTCCAATTCACCAAGGTGGGTACTCACATTGGTTTGGTTACATAGCCAAATGATAATTTTTGAAGGTGCATGATGGTTAAACATGGATTCATTATACTATTCTTCCATTTTGTATAGTTGGGATTTTTCATATTAAAAGTTTAGTTTGTATAGTTTGTCCTCGGGCTTCTAAGAAATATAGTTAAATGGTTTCCTAGTGATGTAAACAATTCCTTCCTTCCTTTCTTCTTTCCTTTCCTTTCCTTCCTTCCTTCCTTCTTTTGACTATTAGAAATAACATTTGGGTCACATCCTTTTGCAAACACCAATTTTGAATTGGGAGAGTATATTCCCCGGGATAAATTGCTAGAAGTGGAATTTCTGAGCAAGAGGATGTGCTCATTTTACATGAGGGTTATTGCCAAATTTATCATAGCAGAGGTGGTCTTGGAAGTTCCTGTGTCCCCATCCTCTTGCCAGCACTGAGTATTAGCAAATTAGGATAATTTAAAATGCTCACAAATAGTGAGGTTATTTCTAAACTTCTAATTTGCTATGGGGCTTATGTGGGATTTAAAATTGATGTCAGGGCACATGGGTGGCTCAGCTATTTGAGCCAACTCTTTGTTTCAGCTCAGGTCATGATCTCAGGGTCATGAGATCGAGCCCCACATCGGGCTCCATGCTGAACATGGAGTCTGCTTAAAATTCTCTCTCTCTCTCTCTCTCTCTCTCTCTCTCTCTCTCTCTGTCTTTGAAAAAAATAATTAAATTGATGTCTCCATCCTCTTTCTTTTTTTTTTTTTTAATTTTTTTTTCAACGTTTATTTATTTTTGGGACAGAGAGAGACAGAGCATGAGAGAGACAGAGCATGAACGGGGGAGGGGCAGAGAGAGAGGGAGACACAGAATCAGAAACAGGCTCCAGGCTCTGAGCCATCAGCCCAGAGCCCGACGCAGGGCTCGAACTCACGGACCGCGAGATCGTGACCTGGCTGAAGTCGGACGCTTAACCGACTGCGCCACCCAGGCGCCCCTCCATCCTCTTTCTTGTTTGGGAGTCATCAATTCTCAAGGAAAGAGAATGGTGTATTTACACTGAAGACCTTTTGCCAGAGGGAATTCAGTACCAAAAGCCTCTGGCCTCTAGAGAGGAAGCTTCTTGAATTTCTGGGAATAAATGAGCAGAGGAGAGTAAAAGGCTGATGGATGGCACTGACAACATGCAGGTTGCCAGAGAAAGACTTGACTGCACTTATTACTAGCATTGTTCTGGTAAGTAGACATAGATGTGCAAATAAGAAAACAGTTGCTCCTATTTTGACAGCTCTAATTACTGATATCAGTAGATTTAAAGTATTCTTTTACATTACTGCTTTTGGGGTTATATTTCATGTAAAATAAGAATTACAGATTAGGCAGTTTAATTTTCAAATATAAAGAGACCTATGATTTAGTCATTGTTATTTTAGCAGAGCAATGAACCCAGGCATCATTAAAAAGTAATTCTGTAGGGGCGCCTGGGTGGCGCAGTCGGTTAAGCGTCCGACTTCAGCCAGGTCACGATCTCGCGATCCGTGAGTTCGAGCCCCGCGTCGGGCTCTGGGCTGATGGCTCAGAGCCTGGAGCCTGTTTCCGATTCTGTGTCTCCCTCTCTCTCTGCCCCTCCCCCGTTCATGCTCTGCCTCTCTCTGTCCCACAAATAAATAAACGTTGAAAAAAAAATTAAAAAAAAAAAAAGTAATTCTGTAGGAGGGAGAGTAGCCATGCCAAATGCAGAAATTAGAAAGGATTATGGACGGAGCATCAGAACATGACTGAATGAGTTAAAAACTCTGAGGGATAAAGCACCTGTGACAGTTACCAGTTTATTGTCTCCCAGCTCCAAATTAATCCTTCAATATATGTTCTGTGATGCTGGACAGATTTCCTTCAAGCATCTCTCGTTTATAGTGAGCACAATGTTAAGCATTTTCAGTAGAGGGCATGGGGTCTGGTGGGGGGTGCTTTTGCTTTTGCAGGAGGAAGGGGCTCTCATACTGTTTCTGGCTGCTGCATGTTGGGTCAATGAGAACACCGGGTGGATCTCTGCCCAGTCACATGCCCAGTGTGTGCATCTCCTCAGCAACCTTGCAGTCATGGCCTCATCTAGTAATAATCTTGCTTGACGCAGAAACTGCCCAGAAGCCCTCCTGCCTCCACCAGTGGCCCAGTTCCTCACCTACACCACAGGTGGTTCCTGTCTAGCCACCACTCTGTCTGCAGGCCTGCACATGGTCCACCTGCACTTCTGGACACTCCTGCACACTCATATCTCTTGTGGGATTATACCTGTGCCTCACCTGCCCTCTGGAGAGCTGCTTCCAGCTTGCCCACTAACTGTAGACCTTTGACACTGATTGGCCTGGGGGAACTAGCAAACTTCTTTCTCTGTTATCCAGTCTACTGGGTATCCCTGATATCTCTGATATTTCTGAATCTCTGGTACCCAGCCTAGGCTGGACTGCATCTTCTCCAATGAGGTATGAACCCTGGATTTGGGGAAGGGGCCCATTCCAAGTTTATCTTCCTTGGGTACTATCTTTCAGCCATAGTTTATGTTTTCCAGTCACATGTCAATCAGAGTTGAATAATGTTTTGTATTAAACTTTCTAACCTACGTTGTTATTTCAATCTTATTGGGCCCAGACTAACACAGTGCCTTAGAGACTATGATCAAGGAAGTATAAATACATGAACCATTGTCCCTTCTATCTTGTTATTTAAAAATGGCCTGTATTTTGTGGTATAACTAAGAAAAATGCTCTTCATGTGTCCATGGTTTTAAATAGAACCAAAAAACATGAATTGGAAAACACATACACATGGAGACAGTGCTGCATGTGGATAGGGTTGCCAGTATGAACCATTTTGTTGCCCTAGAAAAAAACCTCCTGCCCCAAAATATCCTCTGACAAATCCAAGAGCAGATTCAATTGCCAAGAATAAAGATCCAAGGGTGATGACACAAAGGATGTGTAAATTATTTTTTAATTCCTTAATTTTTACCCTTACTAAAGATCGTGGTAAAAACAATTAACATAAAGCTGACCATTTTAAACATTTCTAAGTGTACACTTAAATGGCATTAAGAATATTTGCATTGTTGTGCAGCCATCATACCACCCAGGATTTTTTCATCTTCCCAAACTGAAACTCTGTACCCATGAGCCAATAACTCCCCTCACCCAAACCCCTTGACAACCACCATTCTACTTATCTCTATGAGTTTGACTGCTCTATATATCTCATAAGTGGAATCATACAGTAGTTTTCCTTTTGTGACTAGCTTATTTCATTTAGCATATTGTCCTCAAGGTTCATCCATGTTGTAGCATATGACTAAGTTTCCTTTTTTTTTGTTTGTTTATTTTTGAGAGAGAGAGAGAGAGAGAGAGAGAGAGAGAGCATGAGCAGGGAGAGGCAGAGCATGAGCAGAGAGAGAGCAGAGAGAGAGAGGGAGAGACAGAATCTGAAGCAGGCTCCAGGCTCTGAGTTGTCAGCACAGAGCTCGATGCAGGGCTTGAACTCATAATCCGCAAAATCCTGACTGGAGCCAAAGTTGGACACTTAACCGACTGAGCCACCCAGGAGCCCCTGATTTCCTTCTTTTCTAAGGCTAAATGATATCCCATTATATGTATATATCACATTTTATTCATTCATCTGTTGATAAACATTAGGTTGTTTCCACCTTTTAGCTATTGTGAATAATGCTGGTATGAACATGAGTGTACCATTCATTAACTTTTTAAATGTTGTACTGGTATATTACATGTATTAAGAATGAGAGAAATTTATTTTACTAAATCGACACATGATTGTGGGGGCTGGCAAGTATAAAATCTGTAGGACTGGCTGGCAGGCTGCAAATTCATGTAAGAGTTGATGTTGCAGACTTGAATTTGAATTTTTCAGGACAGGAGGCTGGAAACAGAGTATTTATATTGTGGTATCGAGGAGAAGTGCTTCTTCTTCAAGAAACCTATCTTTGTTCCTGTGTTGTTTCCTTATAATAAACCAGCAATAGTAAGTAACCTGTTTTCTTAAGTTCTGTGAGCTGTTCTAGCAAATGATCAAAACTGAGGAGGGTGTTTTGGGAATCCTTGATTTATATCCAGTTAGTCAAAAGTACAGGTGACAACTTGGGACTTAAAACTGGCATCTGAAGGTGGAGGAGAGGGAGTCTTGTGTGCTTGAGCTTTAACCTGTGGGGTCTGCCCTAACTCTGGGTAGTTAGTGTCAGAATTGCTTTGTGTGGAAAATCCACACATTTGGTGTCAGAAGTGTGAGTAAAAAAAATAATAATAATTTTCCTTTCAGATGCCCTAAGAACTCTCTTATATTCCACACACCCTTTTCCTTACTTCCATTGTAGAGTAGCAGCACAATTTCTCCTTGGTAATCACCCCAGCCAGCACAATAACTTCCTTGTTTACCTGTTGATTCAGAGGCATGAGGAGCCCAAAATGGCCAGCTGGCAATCTTAAATTCTAGTTCAAGGGATTATTGTTGTGTCTCCTGGCAGAAGCGTTCTTCCTTTTAGAACTAAGTCCTCTAGCAGAGCAAAGCATAAGGTCATGGGGATGGGGTAAAAATTCTGCTGGTGAGGGGTGCCTGGGTTGCTGAGTCAGTTAAGCATCTGACTTCAGCTCAGGTCATGATCTCATGGTTCATGGGTTCAAGCCCTTTGTTGGGCTCTATGCTGACAGCTTGGAGCCTGGAGCCTGCTTTGGATTCTGTGTCTCCCTCTGTCTCTGCCCCTCCCCTCCTCATGCTCTGTCTCTCTCTCTCAAAAATAAATAAACATAAAAAAATTTTTTTTTAATTTTTTTTTTAATATTTATTTATTTTTGAGACAGAGAGAGACACAGCATGAACGGGGGAGGGGCAGAGAGAGAGGGAGACACAGAATCGGAAGCAGGCTCCAGGCTCCGAGCCATCAGCCCAGAGCCCGACGCGGGGCTCGAACTCGCAGACTGGGAGATCATGACCTGAGGTGAAGTCGGACGCTTAACCGACTGAGCCACCCAGGCGCCCCTGCATAAAAAAATTTTTAATTCTGCTGATGAGTCACTAGGGGTGATACTGAGTAGTACCATTCCCATTTCCACCCCCTGACTCCTGGCTGTAGAAGAAACAACACCATATATGGATGCTGATGTAGAACATATGCCTCTTCCTGGAAAACGTTGCCCCAGCCCTGCAAGGTATTGCCATCTAGCTGGCATTGTAATTGAGTTTTCAAAAGGCCATTCCACCAAACAGTGAAAACAGCTGCTTTAAGGTTGGGGTGGAACATTACAAGTCCTTGACTTTCAGCCCATTAGCACACTTCATTTGCTGTTAAGTAAGTTCCCTGATCAGAAGCAATACTATGTGAAATACCATGATGGTAGATAACGTGTTCTATAAACACATGGATCATAGTTTCCCAGAAGCATTGAATGCAGGGAAAGCAAATCTATATCCAGAATAGGGGTTTATTCCAGTAAGAACAAAATACTGCTGTTTCCACAATAGAAGTGGTGCAATGCAATCAACCTGCCACTAGAAATGGTGCCATAATGTGGGCTCAGTGTTGGTCTCTGTTGCTGGCAAATTGGGCACTGCAGTGGTGGCTATAACCAGGTCAGCCTTGGTGAATGTTGCCAAGCCCATGCATGACCTTCATCTCTGTCACCATAGCCATTTATTTAATGAGCCCATTGGGCAATAATGAGCAGATGTGGAAGAGGCTGACTGGTTCACAGAAAGGATCACCATATCCACTTGATTGTTAAAATTCTCCTCTGCTGAGGCTACCCTTTGGTGAGCATTCACATGGCAAACACATATCAGTTTTTCACTCATTCAGAGAGGTGAGTCCACTTATTTCTTCCTTAGACCTTCTTTTTTATTGTTCATTTATTTTTGAGAGAAGAGTGTGAGTGGGGGAGGGGCAGAGAGAGAGACAGAGGATCTGAAGCATCTCTGCACTTACAGCAGAGTGCGTGATGTGGGGCTCAAACTCATGAGCTGTGAGATCATGACCTAAGCCAAAGTTGGACACTTAACCATCTGAGCCACCCAGGTGCCCCTTCCCTTACACCTTCTTGATGCCTACTTTCTAATCATGTTCCCTCCAAATCCCTGACCACCTAGCCAAACCATTGGCCACAGTTCATGAACTGGTATATAATTGCAAATCTGGTCATTTCTCTTTCTAAGCAAATGAACAACCAGATGCACTGCTTGAAGTTCTGCCCTCTGGAGGATTTCTGTTCAGCATTGTCCTTCAAGGATATCCCAGAAAGGGGCTATAGTGCTGCAGCTGTCCACTTTTGGGGTGGTACCAACACATTGTGCAAAACCATCTACAAACCGGGCCTGAGTTTTCTCTTCCTCAGTCAACTGATTGTAGGGAACTCCCCATGAGTTCATGGGTGCAGGTTGGGAAATAGAAGGTAATGTAGCAGGAATGGGGACCGTGGGCATTTGGGTTACTTCCTTTTGTAACTTTATAGTGCCTTCAGAGCTGTGCAAGCCCAGTCTCATATATGCTGCTTCCATTTGCTGATGGAGTGTATAACTTTATGGCTTGGGGTCAGATAATATCCAGTTCATGATGGGCAGTTCAGGTGCATGGTAACTTGGTGGCCTATGATTAAGTGTTCAGTCTCTACTAAGGCCTAGTAGCCGGCCAAAAGCTGTTTCTCAAAATGAGAAGTTATCCACAGTGGAAGGTATGGCTTTGCTCCAAAATCCTAAGGTTCTGTGCTGCAATTCACCTATAATGGCCTTCCAAAGTCTCCCAACAGCATCTCTATCAGCCACTGACACTTTAACACCACTGGGTCTCCAAGATCATCTGACCTAAGTGGCAGAGCAGCTTTCACAGCAGCCTGGATCTATTGCAAAGCCTCCTCTTGTCCAGGCCCCACTCAAGAACAGTAGCCTTTAGGTTACTTGGTAAATGGGTCCAAAGTAGCACACCCAAATGAGGAACACATGTCTGAAATCCAAAGAGTCCTACAGGTGTTGTGCCTCTTTTTAAGATGTAGGAGGGGCAAGATGCAACAACTTATTCTCCACTTTGGAAGAGATATCATGACATGCCCCACATCACTGAATGCCTAGAAATTTAACTGAGGTAGAAAGCCCCTGAATTTTTGCTGGATTTTTTCCTATGCTCTGACATGCAAATGTTTTACAAATGAGTCTAGAGTAGTTGCTACTTCTCGATCCCTAGTTCCAATCAGCCTAATGTCAGTGTTTTGGAACACCATGATGTCTTGTGGAAGGGAAAGGCAATCATGGTCCATTTGGGCTATTATGACATAGGCGGGAGAGTTATCATGCCCCTGAGATAAGACAGTCAAGTTATATTGTTGGCTTTGCCAGATGAAAGCAAACTGCTTCTAAGAGTCTTTTCTAATAGATATTGAGGGAGAAAAAAAAAACATTTACCAGATCAATAGCTACATACCAGGCAACAAGGATGTATTTATTAATTTGTTGAAGCAATGAAATCATATCTGGTATAGCAGTTGCAACTTGAGTCAACTTTTAATTAAGTTTGTGATAATCCATTATCATTATTCAAGATCCATATATTTTCTGCATAGGCCAAATAGGTGAGTTGAATGGGGATATGGTGAGAATCATCATCCTTGCATGCTCCAGGTCCTTGATGGTGGAATTAATCTCTGTAATACCTTCAGGAATGCAGCATTGCTTTTGGTTTTCATTTGCTAGGTAGAGACAGTTCTTGAGGCTTCCACTTGCCTTTCCTACCATAATGGCCCTCACTCCATAGGTCCTGGAACTAATGTAGGAATTCTGCCAGTTGCTGAGTATGTCTGTTCCAATTAGGAATTCTAGAAATGGGAAAATAACCACAACATGGGTTTGGTGACCCACAGTGTTAGATGAACCTGGGCTAAAACCCCATTAATTGTCTGACCGCCCATAAGAAACAACAGGTGTTGACAAGGATGTGGAGAAAAAAGACTCCTCTTTCAACTGTTGCTGGGAATACAAACTGGGGCAGCCACTGTGGAAAACAGTATGGAGTTTCCTCAAAAAGTTAAAATTAGAACTACCCTATAATCCAGTAATTGCACTATTGTGTATTTACCTGAAGAATACAAAGCACTAATTCAAAGGGATATTTGCACAGTTATGTTTATAGCAGCATTATTTACAATAGCCAAGATATGGAAGCAGCCAAAGTGTCCACTGACTGATGAATGGATAAATAAAATGTGGTATATATATACAACGGAATATTATTCAGCCATAAAAAGAATGAAATCTTGCCATTTTCATGGAGCTAGAGAGAATGGAGCTAGAGAGAATAATGCTAAGCAAAATAAGCCCATCAAAGAAAGACAAATACCATATGATTTCACTCATATGTGTAATTTGAGAAACAAAAAAAAAGGGAAGAAAAGAGAGAGAGACAAACCAAGAAATAGACTCTTAATTCTAGAAAACAAACTGAAAACAAACTGATGATTACCAGAGGGGAGGTGGGTGGGAGGATGGGTTAAAGATGTGATGGGGATTATGGAGTGCACTTGTCATGATGAGCACCAGGTGATGTATGGAAGTGTTGAATCATTATATCATACACCTGAAACTAATATAATGCTGTATGTTAACTAACCAGAATTAAAATAAAAACTTAAAAAAAAAGTCACCTGCACTTGTTGGAATGAGCACTGGGTGTTGTATGTAAGTGATGAAATCATGGGAATCTACTCCCAAAGCCAAGAGCACACTGTATACTCTATGTTAGCTAACTTGACAATAAATTATTTAAAAATAAACAATCCCCCCCACATCACCTGACCTCCATTAGCCCCTTCTGTGGCTAGTAGACCACAGTGACAATTGGGGTCCCTTGAAATCATTTTAAGTGTACAGCCAGTGTCCAGCAATCCAAATAGTCTGATTAGTTCCTTTTCCCCAGTGCAGAGTCACCCTAGTGATAGGCCATTGGTCTCTCTGGGAAAGACTGGCAGAAAGCTTAACAGTATAAAGTTTGAACAGCATCCTGAGTTTGACTAGGGTCCTTCCTCAAGGGGACCTGGCTTTTCCTTCATTCAACAGGTTCTGAGTCTCTAAACTGTCTCAAGTCTAGGGAATTGGTTGAGGGAACTTGACTCTATTATTTTTTTAATTTATTATTATTATTTTTCTTTATTTTTGAGAGGCAGAGAGAGACAGAGTGCAAGTGGGGGAGAGGCAGAGAGAGAGGGAGACACAGAATCCGAAGCAGGCTCCAGGCTCTAAGATGTCAGCACAGAGCCTGATGTGGGGCCTGAACTCACGAACCCGTGAGATCATGACCTGAGCTGAAGTCAGACGCTCAACCAACTGAGCCACCCAGGCACCCCTTGACTCTATTTTTTAAAAATTCAAGTTAGGCTTTTGTTCATTTAATCTAGAACCCTTCCACTTATACAGATCAAGTAAGAGTTTAATACATTGCCCATCTATTTCATGTGTAATGACACCATGATCAACTAGTTAATGCCATACGTCTCTGCAAATCAGACTATTTTATTTACTGCTTTGACTCTGCTGTCCATTACAGCAACCATGCGTACCTTGCCTTAGGTGATTAAGTGCCACCACTTGACCCTTGGCCCCTTGGGATCTAATACTCATTGTTTTTAGGTTTCCCAACTTACTGGCAGCAGTTCCCATTGTAATTTCTAACCTACAGAGAAGAGTGAGCACAGAGATCTTCAAGGATGCTGGAGTTCCCTTGCACGAATTTATTTCCCCGTAGTGAAAGGTGTATTGTCTGTATGTTCCTCGGGTGGGTGAGCAGGACTTAAATAATAAATGTTCTCTAAAACCCCAATCTCCCTAGGCCTTTGGATACCTTTCTCTAAGAATACTAAGGAAGTTCTGGCATTTCAATCTCATTTAATATAGGCTACATTTTTGGTCTAAACAACCAAACATACTATTAGAGATATTTTTAACACCTTGAGCTGCAACATTAACTTTGGAATCTTTGCTTCGTGGGCCCCTATCAATAAATTTAGCTGATCTAAACTTCCACCATTATCCCACACTCTTAATATCTCTTAATATACTCTTAAGATACTCTGGATTTCTGCCTGTATACATTGGAAAAATAATGTAATTCTTTTGGAGTGTGTCACACTTCATAGGTCACCTTTAGGGGGTTGATGGAACTTGAATCCAGTTATAGGTCTAGAAGCAAAGACAGGTGGTAAGGGCTGGTCTTGAGGAGAATCAGCATTGTATGGCAAGGCTACTACAATACCTCAAAGGAAGCCATTACGAGTTCTTCAGGCAAAGTAGGATTAATGTCAGGTGTTGGTGGAGTGGCTGCTTTTGACAAAGAAGACTCACCAAAATTTAGGGGCTGTGTTCCATTTTATCAGGATCTTCCTGATTCCAGTTTTCAGGATCCCATTCCTTTCCAATCAATGTTTTATTTTAACAGGAGACACCTGTGAGACTGGGAATTCCATTTGTGCTATAAGTCAGCCATTTCAGGATGAAACTCTAGGTTTGTTTTTCAGCAATCTCAGCTCTGCAGCTACAGGACATAAGGTTTTTTCAGGACATAGAAAGCTTCAAGTAATTTATTCAGCACTCAAGCTGGGATTTCAAATCCCTGGTCTCCTCCTTTTCTTTCCTCACTCTGTCCAGTACAATTAGGAGTAACCAGCCAATCTCATCATACTTGTTAGTTTGACAAAATGTTTTTTTAATGTTTATTTATTTATTATTGAGAGAGAGAGAGAGAGAAAGGCAGAGAGAGTGGGAGACAGAGAATCCCAGGCAGGCTCTATACTGTCAGCACAGGGCCTGATTTGGGGCTCAAACTCACAAACTGTGAGATCCTGACCTGAGCCAAAATCAAGAGTTGGATGCTCAACCGACTGAGCCACCCAGGCACCCAGACAAAATGTTCTGAAGGTATCAAATACATGGTCACCCAGGACCTTGCTCCATATTAATAGTGATTAGGAATATTCAGAGGTAATGTTTATCTCTATTGCCACATCGTGCTATGGATTATAAATGTTCTCTTTGCTACTGAAAATAGAGTTATTAGTGCCTTTAATGCTACCAAATTAAAGAACCAATTCCAGAAACTCCAGAACCAATTCAAGAAATTCAACTTTAAGATTGTGTTCCTGGGCACCTGGGTGGCTCAGTCAGTTAAGCGGCTCAGGTCATGATCTCACAGCTCAGTGAGTTCGAGTCCTGAATCGGTCTCTGTGCTGACAGCTCAGAGCCTGGAGCCTGGTTCGAATTACCCCTCCTCCGCTCATGCTCTGTCTCTCTGTCTCAAAAATAAATAAACATTAAAAAAAAAAAAAAAAAAGATTGTGTTCCTGTAGGGGCACCTGGGTGTCTCAGTCAGTTAAGCGCCTGACTTTGACTCAGGTCATGATGTCACGTTTTATGAGTTTAAGCCCCACGTCAGGCTCTTTCCTGACAGCTCAGATTCTGGAGCCTGCTTTGGATCCTGTGTCTCCCTCTCTCTGCCCCTCTCCAGCTTGCACTCTTTCTCTCTTTCTCAAAAATAAATAAAAACATTAAATAATTTTATATATAAAAAAAGATTGTATTCCTCTAGAACCACACTCAGTACCAAAATTTGTATTAGTCAGGGTTCTCTAGAGAAATAAAACCAATAGGATATGGTGGTTGGCAAGTTTGAAATTTATAGAGCATGCCTGCAGGCTAGAAATTCAGGGATGAGTTGGTATTATAGTCTTGAGTCTCAGATATGCAGGCTAGAAACTCAGGCAGGGTTTCTATGTTGCAATTTTTTTTTTTTTTTTTTTTTTTTTTTTAGAGACGGCACAACTGAGTGAGGGTCAGAGAGAGAGAGGGAGAGAGAGACCCCCAAGGTCACCCGATGTGGGACTCGAGCCCACGAACTGTGAGACCATGACCTGAGCTGAAGTCAGATGCTTAACCGACTGAGCCACCCAGGCACCCCTATGTTGCAATCTTAAGGCAGAACTGCTTCCTTCTCAGGAAACCTGGCATTGTTCTTAAGACCCTCAACTAATTTGATGAGGCATTTCACATTATGGAGGGTAAGTACACATTATTCAAAGTGTACTGAGATGGATAGGTAGATAGATGATAGATATAGATGCAGGTATGGGTGCAAAGAAAGTAGTAAACTGGAGGTATATATAACTATTAATGGTGATTATCCTTGATGCAGAGAGGAGAATTGGAGTTAGGAGATTTTAGTGTTTTCTTATGTATGATTATGAATGATCACAAAGGTATGTCCATGTAATACTTTTAAACTGAGAGAGACAGAGAGAGAGAGGCTACTAGACTACATGTTTTCTAAAATCCCAATTGTAGGAAACCTGAACTATTGGGCTGGTCCCCCAGTCTTCCCTCTCCCTCTTTCCAATCTCAGTCTGGCCAGTCTCCTAAAGCAGGACAGATGTGAAAGTGTGATCTCTGAGAAGACACATTCTGCTCTGTTGCCTGGGTTGTATAGAAGCCCAGCCCCCCTGAGAAAGAGGGCAAAGCACACGTGCAGACAGAGTCCATGAAGGATAAAGATTTCTTAGCACAGGGGCACCTGGGTGGCTCATTCCATTAAGCGTCTGACTTCAGCTTAGGTCATGATCTCACGGCTCGTGAGTCATGAGCCCTGCATTGGGCTCATGCAGGGCCTGGAGCCTGCCTCAGATTCTGTGTCCCTCTCTTGCTCTGCCCCTCCCCTTCTCATGCTCTGTCTCTCTCTCTCCCTCAAAAATAAATAAATGTTAAAAAAAATTTTTAATATAAATAAAAAGATTTCCTAGCACAGCTGAATCTTTGGTTTCAGTTCATTACTGAACTTGGGCTGCATCTCAGCCCCTAGGTTCTGTGGGTCCTTTGAATCCTGATAATAAATATCTCTGTGACTTAAGCTGATTCTCTGCTGTTTTCCTACTTGTAACCAAAACTGTTGTAACGAACTGTAGAAATTATACTGAATCTATGGATGATGGTGATTTTGGTTGCCAAGAACTAGTTCTCAAGAAGATTTAATTCATATATGTTGTTCTCTGTAACCCCAGCACCTAGAACTGAATTTTTCTTTTGGCAGATACCTGACATATGTTAGGACAAAATGAAGTTACAACTCACCATCTCTTTTGCTTATTGTTGAAAACATAGAATGGAAATAGCTCAAAAGTAAAATCAAACCTAAGTTTTGATGAATTTATCTGAAACTGAATTTATTTGAATTATTCTGTTAGATTAGAAAAAATGAATTAAAATTCTTAGGTTTCACATATCAGATTTATTCGTTAAACAGGAAGATAAAAAGCAAATGTGTTAAAGGGGCACCTGAGTGGCTCAATCAGTTAAGTGCCCGACTCTTGATTTTGGCTCAGGTCATGATCTCACAGTTGTCAGATCGATACCTGTGTGGGGCTTGGGGCTGAGCCTTAAGCTTGCTTGGAATTCTCTCTCTCCCTCTGAACTTCTCCCCTACTCATGCCGTCTCCCTCACTCATGTGTGCTCTCTCTCTCTTAAAATAAATAAACATTTTTTTTTTAAAGCAAATGTAGCAAAGAACCAACTTTAATCTACCATAACAGGGAAATAAATACTTTGCAAAGAATTTTGTTGAAAGAAGTCACAAGAGGAGTATGCCTAGGTGGCGCTGTTTGCTTTTATACATTATAAACAGAATTCAGAATTCATTTTTAAAATTTTTTTAATGTTTATTTTTGAGAGAGAAAGAGAGAGTGTGGGCAGGGGAGGGGCAGACACACACACACACACACACACACACACACACAGAATCTGAAGCAGGCTCCAGGCCCTGAGCTGTCAGCACAGAGCCCTATGCAGGGCTCAAACTCATGAGCTGCGAGATCATGACCTGAGCCTAAGTGAGGCACTTAACTATCTGAGCCACCCAGGCGTCCCTACATTTTGTTTTTTCTAGAAGGAAACTGTAAAGTGGACTCTTGTGGAGATCTACTTCCTTAGTTCTGTTAATTATTCCCATCTTGGAAAACATAGAATAGTATCTAAATCTTCACTAGAGCTGATAGCAAAACCATTTTTTACTTGATTCTTTTTTTTTTTTTTTTTTTTTTTTTTTTTTTTAGTAATCTCTACACCCAATGTGGGGCTCAAACTCAAATCAAGAGTTGCATGCTCTACTGACTGAGCCAGCCAATCTGTCACGTTTCCCCCCCATATTTGATAGTGCCTAACACTCTGTCATCATTCCTAGACATCATGATTCTGACACTGTCATGTGTGCCTCAGTCACTGCAGGCCAGAGTCTAGTTATAAGCCTTACTGATATACTTATATACTCCTCGGAAACCATATTTACTCAGAACAGTGTGGCTCACCATGTTGAACCACCAATGGTCCTTCTCATACACTATAGGAGAAGCTGCTAGAGGCATGCTCAGGGCTGACCCTCCAGGAAGGGTATGATCCTGACTGGAAATCTTCCTAGCAGGGGAAGGTATGAAGATAGAAATAGGAAGTGCTGGGCCCCACGGACAGTATATGAGAGTTGGCTTCTGTCTACCTATTACGCTGTGACTGGGGAGGTGCTTCCTGGAATATTCTGGGACTTTGGAGACCACACTCAGAAGAGCAAAGTCTTGCCAGGGATGGCAAGAGCCTTCAGGAAGAGTGTCTGCTGGTATTAATTGTTCCCTAGAGTGAATCAGGGCCTTAGAGTATTGGAAAGACCTTCTTCCTAGCAGTAGGTCAGAGAAGGGACACCATGAACCTCTCTCTGCCCCTTTTTTGGGGGCTGGACATTAGGGATAAAGGTGTCCAGCAAGAAGTTTCTAGTTATGGGGGCTAAATATGATCCCTTTTGTGAGGACAGCCCCAGAATTAGGACCAGAGGTCTCCCTCTTGTAAAGTGTGAGCTGAAGATGAGAAAATTGACATATAAATCATATTAACTGGTTGCAACACTTCAGACATTTATTTTTCTTTCTTTTTCCCAAAGATTAAAAAAAAATTTTTTTTTCAACGTTTATTTATTTTTTGGGGGACAGAGAGAGACAGAGCATGAACGGGGGATGGGCAGAGAGAGAGGGAGACACAGAATGGGAAACAGGCTCCAGGCTCTGAGCCATCAGCCCAGAGCCCGACGCGGGGCTCGAACTCGCGGACCGCGAGATCGACGGGGGGGGGGCTCGAACTCGCGGACCGCGAGATCGACGGGGGGGGGGGCTCGAACTCGCGGACCGCGAGATCGACGGGGGGGGGGCTCGAACTCGCGGACCGCGAGATCGACGGGGGGGGGGGCTCGAACTCGCGGACCGCGAGATCGACGGGGGGGGGGCTCGAACTCGCGGACCGCGAGATCGACGGGGGGGGGGCTCGAACTCGCGGACCGCGAGATCGACGGGGGGGGGGCTCGAACTCGCGGACCGCGAGATCGACGGGGGGGGGGGCTCGAACTCGCGGACCGCGAGATCGACGGGGGGCTCGAACTCGCGGACTGCGAGATCGTGACCTGGCTGAAGTCGGAGGCTTAACCGACTGCGCCACCCAGGCGCCCCTTTTTCCCAAAGATTTTAGTACATCCCAGTTTGAAGGTCTCAGGTCACTTTCAACTGTCCCTGGGTTTGATAGGAAACCAGAAACCTTTTTAGTAGACTGCTTTATTCAAAGTGTACTGTGTGTGCATGAGTTGGGGAACAGCGCCTTCTTGTGGTCAGCACAAAAGTAACAGTATTAACATTTTTATTATTCTTATTTTAATTAATTAAAGAAGGTGTCATTGCCCTGTTGAGCTGTGCAGGAGCAGAAGTTTGTACAAAGGGCTGAGGAATCCATCCTGGTGTGCTAGAATATCATTGGAGGTGTTGGGGCCCATCAGGGAATCCACTTGAATTCTAGTCACCCTCAGTGTCAGGGCCCACTTCTGTACATGTGGATGAGAAAAATGAGATGTGCTCCAATTTGAACTCTGGCTCCCCAGGGCCAGGGCAGCTAAAAGACTGAGGCTAGTCATCCCACTCAGCAGACCTGGATAGTTACATGGATTCCCTACAGGTGTCAAAACTCCCTGTCACATGGGAAAGTAAAGGTGAAAGGGTTCCCTGTGGCCTCTGATAAGGAATGGAGAGAATTTGGGGGCCAAGTGAGAAGATTTTGGGACTCAGGCCGGTGTAAAATCAGGACCAATTTAAGGGGTGCTGCAGTACAATAGTGATGGCTAATATTACTTTATTTGTTGCTGTGATAGAATTTAAGGAAGAAGAAAAAAAATCAGGTAAACAGACAAGTGAGGACATATGAGAGGGAACAGAGGGCAGGAGTTTCACTTGTAGAAAGTGTTCTGAAATGAGGCAAAAGAGCCCTGGGACTGGATATCACCCTACCAAATATTGCAACCTCCTTAGGTGTCTTCTAAGCACACATCAACATAAAACATATATATATATATATATATATGTATTTTTTAATTTTTTAATGTTTATTTATTTTTGAGAGACAGAGACAGAGAATGAGCAGCACGGAAGGGGCAGAGAGAGAGGGAGACACAGAATCCAAAGCAGACTCCAGGCTCTGAGCTGTCAGCACAGAGCCCAATGCAGGGCTCAAACCCACAGACCGTGAGATTATGACCTGAGCCAAAGTTGGATGCTTAACTGACTGAGCCACCCAGGCACCTCATATGCTTTTTTAAAAATACATTAATTTTTAAGTAATCTCTACATCCAACCTAGGGCTCGAATTCACAACTCCAAGATTAAGAGTCACATGCTCTATTGAGTAAGCCAGGTCATTTTCATGTTTAAATAAATATATATGTATATATTTTAACTAATCTGTTTTCCATCTTCTTCTCTAAAAAATGATACCTTTTGGATCTGTTTCACTCACTGCTCTACTCCCAAATACCCCTAAAATATAATCTGGCATATAATGGGCAATTTATCAATTTGTGCTGAATAAATGGTACAACAAACACAAATATTGCTTCTTTCCCTCTCCCATTGTCCAGTCAAAAATTGAGACTACTTTTTGTGACTTTTTATTTTATTTATTTATTTATTTATTTATTTATTTATTTTGAGAGAGAGAAACTGTGAGTGGAGGAGGGGCAGAAAGAGGGAGCATGGAATCTGAAGCAGGCTCCAGGCTTTAAGCTGTCACCACAGAACCCAACGCAGGGCTTGAACTCAGGAGCTGTGAGATCATGACCTGAGCTGAAGTTGGACGCTTAACCAACAGAGCCACCCAGGCATCCCATGAGACTATGTGACTTTTGAGGCCAGGTCACAAATGGTTAAAAGGGTTGGTTTTTATTTGTTTTTCTTGGATGGCTTGCTCTGGAGAATTCAACTACCATGTTAAAAACATTCAAGCAGCCCTGGGGAAAGGCCCATGTGCCAGCAGCTCAGGCTGAGAGGAAGTAACCTAGCCAGACATTTGAGTAAACTCCCTGGAAGTGGATCTTTTAGCCTCCATCGAGTTCAGATGATCTCAGATGCCCAGGCTTTAAATGTCCCAGCTGAGGACATGGCGGAGAAGAGACAAACCATTCCCAGTGTGCCCTGTCTCAAGTTTTGACTCAGAGACCAATCTACTAAATGTTTTTGTTTTAAGCCACTAAGTTATGGGGTGACCTGTTAAGCAGTAAGAGGTAAATAATACATAAGTGGTGCTATGTAACTTCTGAGAATAAGTCATAAGAACTAGCTTCATGGGCACCCGGGTGGCTCAGTTGGTTAAGTGGCTGACTCTTGATTTTGGTGCAGGTCATGATCTCACAGTTTTTGAGATAGAGCCCAGTGTCAGGTTCTGTGCTGACTCTCTCCCACACAAAGTAAATAAATAAAAAAGAAGAAGAAAAAGAAGAAGAAGAAGAAGAAGAAGAAGAAGAAGAAGGGTGAGAAGGAGGGGGGATGAGGGGAGGAGGAGGGGGAGGAGGAAGAGAAGGGGAGAGAAGGGGAGGAGGGGGACATGGGGGAGGGGGAGAGGGAGGAGGAGGGGAGGAAGAGGATGGGGAGGAGGGAGAGGGGGAGGGGGAGGAGGAGAAGAAGGAGGGGGAAGGGAGAGGGAGAGGGAGGGGGAGGAGGAGGAGGAGGAGAAGAAGAACTAGCTTCTGCCTGGGTCTCTCAGATGATTGTGGCCCTGGCTGACATCTTGACTATAGCCTTGTGAGAGACTAAGTCAAAACAGCCTGGCTCATCTACTTCCACAGGAACTGTGAACGGTAATAAAACGTACTGTTGTTTTAAGCCTCCTGAGTGCTGGGGTACTTTGTCCAGCAGCAGTAGATAGCTCACACATCACTGTCACAATTGCAACCTCTGCTTTCACTTGTCCCCTTAGCACCTGTCACTATCTCATATACTAGGCGTTTTACTAATTTACTTCTGCCTTCTCTGCTAGAATCTAAGATCCATGTTTATTATTTTTTGAATCTATTTTAGTCATTGTTTTACACCCCAGTTTCTCGAATAGAATCTGGTACATAATGGACAATCACTGTTTGTGTTGAATAAATGAATGGCAACAAAAACAAAGTCTTGGCCCTCCCTGACGTCAGAGAGCTCTGGTGGGACTTTTTGTCCCAACAGGGCTAGAGGAATATACCTGCCTTTTTTGCCTTTCTTGCTCCAACTATATTTGTATCACTCCTTGAATTACTCAATGGCATTTATTTGTTCATTCACTAATTAACTGATTGATTCCACATCTTGGGTAGGTAATTTAGAGGGCCTCACCCTAGAAACAGGATGACCCCCCCTTTCTCCATGGTAAGAAAGTACAGATATATTCTCTGTGCTGTGTTCTACCCTGAACTCCTGTGGGTATAACCAGAGGTTATAGTAACTGGAGATGATTAGTGGGAGATCTGCCTCTTCCCCACCAAAATTGTGATGCTCTTTTTTCTGCCTTATCAACCTCCTCCTCCCTGAAAAGGCAGTTTGTGAGCCTAGGAAAATCCTGGCACCTTTTACTTTGATTCCTCACACACAAGCTCCCATCTGACAGCTCTGTTCTCCTTCTTCAACACATTCACACCCACTCCTACCCCAACATAACCAGCTCCCTCCAGCAACAACCCCACCTGTGTCCATGTCACTCCCCTCCCCTGAATCTCAGACACCATGTCTTCCCACTTTAATAAAATTTCAAACATGAAACCAAAAATATACATATTTTGACCATAATTTTCTCTTATAAAAAAGAATATGTAAAATATAAAGGCAGGGGCTCCTGAATAGCTCAGTTGGTTAAGCATCTGACTTCAGCTCAGGTCATGATCTCACAGTTCATGGGTTTGAGCCCATGTTGGGCTCTGTGCTGCTAGCATGAAGCCTGGAGACTGCTTCAAATTCTGTCTCCTCCTTGCTCTCTGCCCTGCCCCCTGCTCTCTCTCTTCTCTCAAAAATAAATAAATAAATAAATAAACATTAAAAAATACATATAAAAGCATACAAAGCCAGTGAAAACTGCATAACACCTTACCACCCTATGTGTGAGGGGTAGGAGACATAGGAGTTCATTACTATAAAACAGTGGCATGTAGTTTCACCACTAGGTGGGAATCTTAGGGAGATACTTTATTCCTGAACCGCTGAGAGTCCTTGTGTGCATCCAGGGGAGACAGGAGGTCCCAGTGGAGATAGGAACCTAGACTCCTGGGAGATACTATTATCTCTGGCACCATCTAAGGTTGGTCTAGAAAATGAGGAAGCAAGATGAGTGAGACTGGTGATCAGTGATGAAAAAAAAAAATGTGGTCCCTAAGTGGCTGGAGAAACACTGGGCTTATTCCTTTAGGTTCCTTTAGGGCCACTCCTAGCTCAGTTTCTCTAGATGTCAGACTCTCCCCCTCTTCAGGATTAGAGGTTCCCACCTCTTGCTTTGACCTCTTTGACCCACCGTCTCCCAGCTGCCCCCCATTTGCCTCCTGCTCCTTCAAGGCCAATGGGGAAGATGTGTTAAGCTACTCTAAATACCTAGATGTCACCTTAGAGAAAGGAAGGAAGTCCAAAAGATAATTTTCTTCCTAAGACAGTTATCCAAAAGAGACAGTTTATTTGGAGGAGACTAATATACTCTTAATTCACAAACTTAAAGTGCCCAGTGCCAACTTACGGACTACAACTGGGATATATACTTTGATGGCATTTAGATACTATGAATACCTAAAAGAGTAGGATGTGGCCCAGACCAGGAGGTCAGAGAGAGCTTCCCCAAGAAAATAATACTTGATATCTACAGGGTTAGAGTTATCTAGGTGAAGATGAAGAGGGAAGAGCTTTCCAGAAAGAGAGAACAGAAGGACAAAGGCTCTGTGGCAGAAGGGAGCAAGACAGGAAAAGGGGATTTTAAAAAGCTTTTGGTTAGAGCTGAGAGAGTGAGGTGTAATCTCATGGGAGATGAATCTGGAGGGGTGGGTAGGTAGGTAGGTGTCAGTGTAGGGTCTTATAATTCCTGATGAAGAGCTCTGCTTTATCTTAATAGCAATGGGAAGTCACTGAAATAGCTCACAAAACTCTTTTTTGCTGTAATGTAAAAGATAGATTCATGGGGTTGAAGGAGGGATGGTCCACATTTGATAACAGTAGATCAGTTAAGAAGTTACTATGGCTTATTTTTGTGTGTTTCTGGCAGGGGGAATTTTTTAAAATCTCTTATTTTACTCAAAATAATTCTTTTTTTAGGTTTCCACCTAAATTTGGATCTCATAAATCGCATTTCAAATTGCCCAAATAAATGCCTGTTTGTTTAAATTTTCAGTGAATTCTTTTTTTAAAAGTTTACTTAATTTTGAGAAAGAGAGAGAGTGCGACCAGGAGAGGGGCAGAGAGAGGGAGACACAGAATCTGAAGCAGACTCCAGGCTCTGAGCTGTCAGCACAGAGCCCGACGCAGCACTTGAACTCACGAACTGTGAGATCATGACCTGAGCCGAAGTCGAACGCTTAACCAGCTGAGCCACCCAGGTGCCCCTACTCAAAATAATTCTTTTTTTCAACGTTTATTTATTTTTGGGACAGAGAGAGACAGAGCATGAACGGGGGAGGGTTAGAGAGAGAGGGAGACAGAAAATCGGAAACAGGCTCCAGGCTCTGAGCCATCAGCCCAGAGCCCGACGCGGGGCTCGAACTCACGGACCGCGAGATCGTGACCTGGCTGAAGTCGGACGCTTAACCGACTGCGCCACCCAGGCGCCCCTCAAAATAATTCTTAAAAAAATGTTTTTAAGTAAATGCTTGGCCCAACTTGTGGCTCAACCTTACAACCCCCAGATCAAGAGTTGTATGCTCTACTGATTTGAGCCAGCCAGGCACCCCTCAAAGTAATTTTTTTTTCATAATTGAGTTTTTATTGATTGTTAGGATCGGTACAGACATTTCAATTTGTACACAATTCTTTTTATAAATTTTATTTACTTATTTATTTAAATGTTTATTTATTTTGAGAGAGACGAGAGAGTGTGTATGTGCATGTGAGTGGGGAAGGGGCAAAGAGAGAGGGAGAGAGAGAATCCCAGGCAGGCTTCATGCTTAGTGCAGAGCCTAACTTGAGGATTGATTTCACAACCCTGAGATCATGTCCTGAGCTGAAACCAAGAGTCAGATGCTTGGGGTGCCTGGATGGATCAGTTGGTTAAGTGACTGACTCTTGGTTTTGGCTGAGATCGTAATCTCACAGTTTTGTGAGTTCAAGCTCCTTGTCAGGCTCCGCGCTAACAGGAGCCTTTTTGGGATTCTCTCTCTCCCCTTCTCTCTGCACCGCACCTCCCCCCCCCATTAAATAAATAAACTTAAAAAAAGAGAGAGATGCTCAGCTGACTGAGCCACCCAGGTGCTCCTATGCACAGTTATTAATGTACGTACTGAAAACCTAAAAAATCATGTTATGATTCTTTTGTAAAAGTTATTCCAGTGACCTTACAGATTACAATTTGGAAGCAAATTTTCCTTAACAGTATATCAAGTACCAATATCTTCAAATGTTCATATGCTATCACATTAAGTACCACTAATTTACAATTTGATATTATATACACTACATACTCAAATTTTCAATCTCGCACAGCACATTAAAAGGTACTAGGAAAACTGGATTACCAGGACCAAGATGTTACAGAGTGCATAAAATTCTGACAGGGAGAGCCAAAATCAAGGAGTGGTTTTCTTTAGGAAACCATTCTACCAAAACAACCCAGGAATAAGGGTAATTTATAATGTTCAAGACATATTAAAAATACGACTGACTCCAAATTGCTATTTACCATCCTTTGTATTATAGGCTATAAAAACTACCCCATGTATAGAATGTTAAGCTGGCACCCAGAACCATGAAAGCCTCCCACAGTCAATATTCCACTATTTTCTGGTTGTACCAAAAAAATTATTTCACTTCTTTAAGGACAGAGCACTTACACTTTAAAAAGTGGGATGAGGTGGGATTCTCTCCTTCTCTGCAACGTTTCTAGAGCTACTACTAAAAACCTTGCATTTGCAAAATAGTTGTTAAAAATATTCCTCTGGATTGTACAAGAAGGGAGACAGGGACCTGAAAGACATGGTAATGACATTAATCAGCCTGGGCTTCTCTCTCCTCTTCATTAGAGGCTGGACTCTCCTGGGTTTTAGTTTCTCCGTTTTCTGCAGGTTAAGTCTTTCATTTCTTCGATAGCCACTCTGACTTTCTTGTCTGAAGATCTATCCCTCCCTACATCGTTTCCACTTTTGCAGAGCAGGTTTGGCAGACAACTGCTCCAAACTCCTCTCAGGCGCTCTTTCCTCTTTGGGTTGGTGGCGGGGTGCCTGCCCTCCGGTGCAGGGCCAACTGCGTGCGGGCGGTGCGGTGCGCGCAGATGGGCAGGTGCAGAGCCAGACATCAGCCGGCGGGCAGGCCCAGTGTCCCTGCAGGCGGGTGCGGAGGTAAACGCGTACAAGCGAGTGGGCGCCTGCGTGCGTGTGTGCGTGCAAGGGAGGGGCCTAGATGCATTCCTGCGGGCGGGCGGGGTGGGGCGGGCTGGCAGGGGGTTGGCTGCCGCCTGTGGGTTGCCCAGAGATTTCTGGAAGCAGGGCTGCTTGGCCGTGGTAGCTCCTCCTGTCCACGGAGCTTCTCTCAAAATAATTCTGTGTGCTATTATGCTGTCGTGTTTTAGCAAAGCTTATTCTAATATTTTAAATAGAATTGTATTAAATCTACATATTTATCTAATCAGTACTATCACCTTTCCTGTATTGAGCTAAACAAATGAGCCATATAAAGCTAAGGCATCTGTATAAGACTCTTTTTTTTTTTTTAATTTTTTTTTTCAACGTTTATTTTTGGGACAGAGAGAGACAGAGCATGAATGGGGGAGGGGCAGAGAGAGAGGGAGACACAGATCGGAAACAGGCTCCAGGCTCTGAGCCATCAGCCCAGAGCCTGACGCGGGGCTCAAACTCACGGACCGCGAGATCGTGACCTGGCTGAAGTCGGACGCTTAACCGACTGCGCCACCCAGGCGCCCCATAAGACTCTTAACCTCAGTCTTTTTGTTTGCTACACCCAAGTAATCTCTACACCCAAGGTGGGCCTGGAACTCACAACCTGGAGATCAAGATTCTCAGACTGTATGGACTGAACCAGCCAGGTGCCCCAACCTCAGTCTTAACTATCAATTATCACTGCTTTATCTGTAAGGGTTAAATTGTAGTGTCGGGCTAACCCATAGCTTGAAAAGTAACAGCTTTGTTCTGACATTGAAGGTCAAGAGATAACAGCCTTGCTTTAGTCTTATAAATTACGCTTCCTACTCTTGTAAATCAGGCTTCACCAAGGAAGGAAACAAAAGCTCAAAGAAAAGAGTATCAGAGGGCAAGGTCAAGGAGATCCACTGGTTGCAACTTAGCAGCAGAAAGTCTAAAATAATCACCTCATCCGGCAACTGTTTCTAACTCATCTGGGAACTGTTTCTCTGTTCTGTTCCCAGGTAATGATAAAACGATGTGATCGTGATCGGCTTTAAAAACTCTGTACCCGGGCTGTTCAAGGCCGCACTCTGATCAAGAGTGTTGGTCCCAATCGGTCGGCCTTGCCTCTCATTGCAATAAACTTTGTTGTAACTGTCACTGGTGCCCGTAGCATTGTTTCAGGAGTCGTGTGGATGCAACATATCTATCTATCTATCTATCTATCTATTTACCTAAGTTTTGAAGAGAGCCTGCACGAGTGGGAGAGGGGCAGACAGAAGGAGAGACAGAATCCCAAGCAGGCTCTGCACCATCACAGAGCCCCTAGCCAGCCCCAACTCACCAACTGAGATCATGCCCTGAGCAGAGATAAAGAGATCAAGAGTTGGACACTTTACCAACTGCACCATGCAGGTGCCTCTCATTATCACTGCTTTAAAGTTTTCTTGTAACTAAAAAAAGAAAAAAAAATCACCAAGTCACAATTCAACAACCTCATACAAGATAAAAAAAAAAGAAAAAGAGAAAAAAAACCCCACAAACCTAAACTAGGTTGAGTTTGAGCCAAGCTCCTCTGCTACTCCAAAATATTCAGTAACTTTCTGTGGTATCTTACAAGCCTTACAGAAAAGCCTCATTTCGTACCTTCCAGTTTTGTTAGAATCATTCACGTTCAAAATGAATGTATACTGCTTGCAACTAACTAAAAAGCAAGCATTCTTACCTAGGAAAATTCACTGTACTTAATATGGGCTCCATAACGTAGAAATATTCTGTAGATATTATAGAAACAAATGCTGCCAAAGAAAATGTTTCAACTTTTCTTTCAAAACATGGTATGAGTAGGGAGTGATTGCTGTAGTGCTGAAGGCTAATCTCATGCTGGGGAAGCTAAGGTCCAGTCCAGATAACGAGGAGAGACCTCTGTGAGTACCAGAGGAATTTAGTTGAGGTCCAGAAAAGCCACACTTGAGCAATATGGACCAAACTGAGAAAAGGCCATGCCATCCTGGGATGAAACACAAAAGAGAAATAAGCCTGTCTTAATCAAGAATAAAAACAAACCTGAAGAGATCAAAAGGATTTATCAGTCATTTAACAGCAGGCCAGAACATCTTTTAAAGGATGACAACACAATGCAGACCCCTTGTGACATACCACACAAAATGTCCAGGATAAAAAATTATGAGACATGTAACAGAGGAACAGTGTAATCCATAATTAAGGGGAAAAAGCAGTCAAGATAACTTAGATTTGGAATTAGCAGATAAGGGGCTTTAAAACTATAAATATGTTCAAGGACATAAGGAAAAGTTGTAATGAGTAAAAGGTGCAAACTCTAAGCAGAGAAGTGGAAAGAATTAAAAAAAAAAGATGGAAATCCAAGAAATGAAAAAGAACAGTATCTTAAATGAAAACCTCACTGGATAGTTTTAACAGATTTTGGGAAATTGCAGAAGAAAGGGTCAGTGAACTCAAGAGAGATCAGTAGAAATGATTGAATCTGAAGACTTGACTTGAGAGAAATACAATGAACAAAAATAGTTGAGTCTCTGTGACTTGTGAGACAACATGAAGTGCTCAAATATATATTCTCCAGAAGGCAAGGAGGGAGAGACAAAATGGGGGGGGGGGGGAGCAGGGGATATCCGAAAAAATAAGGAGTGAAAATTTCTCAGTTTTGGCAACATCAAACCATGGAGCCAAGAAGCTCAGCGAACTCCAAGAGCACAAATATAAAGAAAACACCTACATCACAGTTGACCAAGTGCTCTCAGTTTTGTAATTTACCCACTGACCTGACTTGAAAAATTTTAGTCAGGTTCTCTCCTCCCCACAGGCTCCTGAACTTTGGCTGGTTCACTAAGGTTTAGCAATTACTAATGTGTAAAACATCCACCTTTAAAAGCTCATTCTGAGTATCAGCCAACCACAGAAACATTGCTGTTGAAATGCCCTGATTTTGCCAACTGTTCACCCATTACCTGCCCCAGATCATGCTGGTCCTGCTTACCCCTCTCTATAAAAGTCTTTTTCTGTTTGGTTTTGAGACATTTGCAGATCCTGAGGTTGGGGCATCCTACCTAATGCAATGGTTTTTATGAATAAAGTCTCCTTGTCTAAGTACAGATTTGCTTTTGTTTAACATAGTCAAACTGCTAAATATATATAATACATAAATATATAAAACTAAATATAAGGAGAAAAATCTTAAAGGCCAACAGAGGGGGAAAAAAGACATTACAAACAAAGGATGGCTTCTCATTAGGAGCAATGGACACCAGAGAATACTGGAATATCTTTAGAATGCTAGAAGAAGAGGAGAAGGAGGCAAGATGGCGGCTTAGGAGGACGCTGGGCTCACCGCACATCCTGCTGATCACTTAGATTCCATCTACACCTGCCTAAATAACCCAGAAAACCGCCAGAGGATTAGCAGAACGGAGTCGCCGGAGCCAAACGCAGACGAGAGGCCCACGGAAGAGGGTAGGAAGGGCGGCGAAGCAGTGCGCGCTCCACGGACTGGCGGGAGGGAGCCGGGGCGGAGGGGCGGCTCGCCGGCCAAGCAGAGCCCCCGAGTCTGGCTTGCAAAAGCGGAGGGGCCTGACGGACTGTGTTCCCACAACAAGCGCGACTTAGCGTCTGGGAGGTCATAAGTTAACAGCTCTGCTCGGAAAGCGGGAAGGCTGGAGGACAAAGGGAGGGAGAGCTGCTGAGCCCCCTGACAACAGAGCTCAGTTTGGTGGGGAACAAAGGCGCTCGCCAGCGCCATCTCCCCCGCCCATCCCCCAGCCGAAATCCCAAAGGGAACTGGTTCCTGCCAGGGAGCTTGCTCGCTCCGCGCAAACACCCAACTCTGCGCTTCGGCGGAGCCAAACCTCCAGCAGCGGATCTGACTCCCTCCCGCTGCCACAGGGCCCCTCCTGAAGTGGATCACCTAAGGAGAAGCGATCTAAGCCTGCCCCTCCTGCCCCCGTGCACCTTGCCTACCCACCCCAGCTAATACGCCAGATCCCCAGCATCACAAGCATGGCAGGGTGCAAGTAGCCCAGACGAGCCACACCACCCCACAGTGAATCCCGCCCCTAGGAGAGGGGAAGAGAAGGCACACACCAGTCTGACTGTGGCCCCAGCGGTGGGCTGGGGGCAGACATCAGGTCGGACTGCGGCCCCGCCCACCAACCCCAGTTATACACCACAGCACAGGGGAAGTGCCCTGCAGGTCCTCACCACGCCAGGGACTATCCAAAATGACCAAGCGGAAGAATTCCCCTCAGAAGAATCTCCAGGAAATAACAACAGCTAATGAGCTGATCAAAAAGGACTTAAATAATATAACAGAAAGTGAATTTAGAATAATAGTCATAAAATTAATCACTGGACTTGAAAACAGTATACAGGACAGCAGAGAATCTCTTGCTACAGAGATCAAGGGACTAAGGAACAGTCACGAGGAGCTGAAAAACGCTTTAAACGAAATGCATAACAAAATGGAAACCACCACGGCTCGGCTTGAAGAGGCAGAGGAGAGAATAGGTGAACTAGAAGATAAAGTTATGGAAAAAGAGGAAGCTGAGAAAAAGAGAGATAAAAAAAATCCAGGAGTATGAGGGGAAAATTAGAGAACTAAGTGATACACTAAAAAGAAATAATATACGCATAATTGGTATCCCAGAGGAGGAAGAGAGAGGGAAAGGTGCTGAAGGGGTACTTGAAGAAATCATAGCTGAGAACTTCCCTGAACTGGGGAAGGAAAAAGGCATTGAAATCCAAGAGGCACAGAGAACTCCCTTCAGACGTAACTTGAATCGATCTTCTGCACGACATATCATAGTGAAACTGGCAAAATACAAGGATAAAGAGAAAATTCTGAAAGCAGCAAGGGGTAAACGTGCCCTCACATATAAAGGGGACCTATAAGACTCGTGACTGATCTCTCTTTTGAAACTTGGCAGGCCAGAAAGAATTGGCACGAGATTTTCAGGGTGCTAGACAGAAAAAATATGCAGCCAAGAATCCTTTATCCAGCAAGTCTGTCATTTAGAATAGAAGGAGAGATAAAGGTCTTCCCAAACAAACAAAAACTGAAGGAATTTGTCACCACTAAACCAGCCCTACAAGAGATCCTAAGGGGGACCCTGTGAGACAAAGTACCAGAGACATCACTACAAGCATAAAAAATACAGACATCACAATGACTCTAAACCCGTATCTTTCTATAATAACACTGAATGTAAATGGATTAAATGCGCCAACCAAAAGACATAGGGTATCAGAATGGATAAAAAAACAAGACCCATCTATTTGCTGTCTACAAGAGACTCATTTTAGATCTGAGGACACCTTTAGATTGAGAGTGAGGGGATGGAGAACTATTTATCATGCGACTGGAAGCCAAAAGAAAGCTGGAGTAGCCGTACTTATATCAGACAAACTAGACTTTAAATTAAAGGCTGTAACAAGAGATGAAGAAGGGCATTATATGATAATTGCAGGGTCTATCCATCAGGAAGAGCTAACAATTATAAATATCTATGCGCCGAATACCGGAGCCCCCAAATATATAAAACAATTACTCATAAACATAAGCAACCTTATTGATAAGAATGTGGTAATTGCAGGGGACTTTAACACCCCACTTACAGAAATGGATAGATCATCTAGACACACGGTCAATAAAGAAACAAGGGCCCTGAATGAGACATTGAATCAGATGGACTTGACAGATATATTTAGAACTCTGCATCCCAAAGCAACAGAATATACTTTCTTCTCAAGTGCACATGGAACATTCTCCAAGATAGATCATATACTGGGTCACAAAACAGCCCTTCATAAGTTTACAAGAATTGAAATTATACCATGCTTACTTTCAGACCACAATGCTATGAAGCTTGAAATCAACCACAGGAAAAAGTCTGGAAAACCTCCAAAAGCATGGAGGTTAAAGAACACCCTACTAACGAACGAGTGGGTCAACCAGGCAATTAGAGAAGAAATTAAAAAATATATGGAAACAAACAAAAATGAAAATACAACAATCCAAACACTTTGGGACGCAGCGAAGGCAGTCCTGAGAGGAAAATACATTGCAATCCAGGCCTATCTCAAGAAACAAGAAAAATCCCAAATACAAAATCTAACAGCACACCTAAAGGAACTAGAAGCAGAACAGCAAAGGCAGCCTAAACCCAGCAGAAGAAGAGAAATAATAAAGATCAGAGCAGAAATAAACAATATAGAATCTAAAAAAACTGTAGAGCAGATCAACGAAACCAAGAGTTGGTTTTTTGAAAAAATAAACAAAATTGACAAACCTCTAGCCAGGCTTCTCAAAAAGAAAAGGGAGATGACCCAAATAGATAAAATCATGAATGAAAATGGAATTATTACAACCAATCCCTCAGAGATACAAACAATTATCAGGGAATACTATGAAAACTTATATGCCAACAAATTGGACAACCTGGAAGAAATGGACAAATTCCTGAACACCCACACTCTTCCAAAACTCAATCAGGAGGAAATAGAAAGCTTGAACAGACCCATAACCAGCGAAGAAATTGAATTGGTTATCAAAAATCTCCCAACAAATAAGAGTCCAGGACCAGATGGCTTCCCAGGGGAGTTCTACCAGACGTTTAAAGCAGAGATAATACCTATCCTTCTCAAGCTATTCCAAGAAATAGAAAGGGAAGGAAAACTTCCAGACTCATTCTATGAAGCCAGTATTACTTTGATTCCTACACCAGACAGAGACCCAGTAAAAAAAGAGAACTACAGGCCAATATCCCTGATGAATATGGATGCAAAAATTCTCAATAAGATACTAGCAAATCGAATTCAACAGCATATAAAAAGAATTATTCACCATGATCAAGTGGGATTCATTCCTGGAATGCAGGGCTGGTTCAACATTCGCAAATCAATCAACATGATACATCACATTAACAAAAAAAAAAGAGAAGAACCATATGATCCTGTCAATCGATGCAGAAAAGGCCTTTGACAAAATCCAGCACCCTTTCTTAATAAAAACCCTTGAGAAAGTCGGGATAGAAGGAACATACTTAAAGATCATAAAAGCCATTTATGAAAAGCCCACAGCTAACATCATCCTCAACGGGGAAAAACTGAGAGCTTTTTCCCTGAGATCAGGAACAAGACAGGGATGCCCACTCTCACCGCTGCTGTATAACATAGTGCTGGAAGTTCTAGCATCAGCAATCAGACAACAAAAGGAAATCAAAGGCATCAAAATTGGCAAAGATGAAGTCAAGCTTTCGCTTTTTGCAGATGACATGATATTATACATGGAAAATCCGATAGACTCCACCAAAAGTCTGCTAGAACTGATACATGAATTCAGCAAAGTTGCAGGATACAAAATCAATGTACAGAAATCAGTTGCATTCTTATACACTAACAATGAAGCAACAGAAAGACAAATAAAGAAACTGATCCCATTCACAATTGCACCAAGAAGCATAAAATACCTAGGAATAAATCTAACCAAAGATGTAAAGGATCTGTATGCTGAAAACTATAGAAAGCTTATTAAGGAAATTGAAGAAGATTTAAAGAAATGGAAAGACATTCCCTGCTCATGGATTGGAAAAATAAATATTGTCAAAATGTCAATACTACCCAAAGCTATCTACACATTCAATGCAATCCCAATCAAAATTGCACCAGCATTCTTCTCGAAACTAGAACAAGCAATCCTAAAATTCATATGGAACCACAAAAGGCCCCGAACAGCCAAAGGAATTTTGAAGAAGAAGACCAAAGCAGGAGGCATCACAATCCCAGACTTTAGCCTCTACTACAAAGCTGTCATCATCAAGACAGCATGGTATTGGCACAAAAATAGACACATAGACCAATGGAATAGAATAGAAACCCCAGAACTAGACCCACAAACGTATGGCCAACTCATCTTTGACAAAGCAGGAAAGAACATCCAATGGAAAAAAGACAGCCTCTTTAACAAATGGTGCTGGGAGAACTGGACAGCAACATGCAGAAGGTTGAAACTAGACCACTTTCTCACACCATTCACAAAAATAAACTCAAAATGGATAAAGGACCTAAATGTGAGACAGGAAACCATCAAAACCTTAGAGGAGAAAGGAGGAAAAGACCTCTCTGACCTCAGCCGTAGCAATTTCTTACTCGACACATCCCCAAAGGCAAGGGAATTAAAAGCAAAAGTGAATTACTGGGACCTTATGAAGATAAAAAGCTTCTGCACAGCAAAGGAAACAACCAACAAAACTAAAAGGCAACCAACGGAATGGGAAAAGATATTCGCAAATGACATATCGGACAAAGGGCTAGTATCCAAAATCTATAAAGAGCTCACCAAACTCCACACCCGAAAAACAAATAACCCAGTGAAGAAATGGGCAGAAAACATGAATAGACACTTCTCTAAAGAAGACATCCGGATGGCCAACAGGCACATGAAAAGATGTTCAGCGTCGCTCCTTATCAGGGAAATACAAATCAAAACCACACTCAGGTATCACCTCACGCCAGTCAGAGTGGCCAAAACGAACAAATCAGGAGACTATAGATGCTGGAGAGGATGTGGAGAAACGGGAACCCTCTTGCACTGTTGGTGGGAATGCAAATTGGTGCAGCCACTCTGGAAAGCAGTGTGGAGGTTCCTCAGAAAATTAAAAATAGACCTACCCTATGACCCAGCAATAGCACTGCTAGGAATTTATCCAAGGGATACAGGAGTACTGATGCATAGGGGCACTTGTACCCCAATGTTCATAGCAGCACTCTCAACAATAGCCAAATTATGGAAAGAGCCTAAATGTCCATCAACTGATGAATGGATAAAGAAATTGTGGTTTATATACACAATGGAATATTACATGGCAATGAGAAAAAATGAAATATGGCCTTTTGTAGCAACGTGGATGGAACTGGAGAGTGTGATGCTAAGTGAAATAAGCCATACAGGGAAAGACAGATACCATATGGTTTCACTCTTATGTGGATCCTGAGAAACTTATCAGGAACCCATGGGGGAGGGGAAGGAAAAAAAAAAAAAAGAGGTTAGAATGGGAGAGAGCCAAAGCAAAAGAGACTGTTAAAACCTGAGAACAAACTGAGGGTTGATGGGGGGTGGGAGGGAGGAGAGGGTGGGTGATGGGTATTGAGGAGGGCACCTTTTGGGATGAGCACTGGGTGTTGTACGGAAACCAATTTGTCAATAAATTTCATAAAAAAAAAAAAGAATGCTAGAAGAAAAAAAAAAAAGAATAACAAGGACCTAGAATTCCACATCAGTAAATATGTCCATTAAAAATGGGTGAAATTGGGGCACTGGATGGCTCAGTTGGTTAAGCATCTGACTTCAGCTCAGGTCATGATCTCATGGTTTTTGAGTTTGAGCCCCATGTTGGGCTCTGTGCTGACAGCTCAGAGTCTGGAGCCTACTTCAGATTGTGTCTCCTTCTTTCTCTGCCCCTCCCCCACTTGCTCTCTCTCTCTCTCTCTCTCTCTCTCAAAAATAAACATTAAAGAAATGGGTGGAAAAACATTTTTCATAACTAAAAAAGGAGAGAATTTGTCACTAGCATACCTGCATGACAAGAAATGCTAAAAGGGCATTCTTCAGGCTGAAGGAAAATAATTTCAGAATAGAAATTCAGATCAACAAGAAAGAGTGTGGCTCTGTTGGGTGAGCATCTGACTTTTGATTTCAGCTCTGCTCATGATCTCATGGTTGGTGGGATCCAGTGACACACTGGGCTCTGCACTGACAGTGTGGAGCCTGCTTGGGATTCTCTCTCTCTCTCTCTCTCTCTCTCTCTCTCTCTCCGCCCCTACCCTGCTCTCTCTCCCTCTCAACATAAATAAATAAACTTTAAACAAAAAACAAGAAAGAATTAGGAGTACTGAGAATGATGGGAGGTGTGTCCTTTCTGGCTAAGATGTTGATAGGTAAACCACATGGATCTCAGAAATGTTAAACACTGAAAATACAACCAACATAGAAACCGAACTGTCCAGGGTAGTTAGGTTAGTCCTGGATAATTCAAGGTTTGACTCCCAACTCCACAACTTACCTGGCACACGACCATGGACAATGTTGTTCATTTGTCAATAATTCAGTAAGTATTTAGTGAGCATCTATGTCCAAGGCACTACTCCAGGACCTGGGGATTTAGTAGTGAACAAAACAGACCAAGTTCCTGTCCTCACAGAGCTTATAGTTCAGTCATATAATGACTTCATATTTAAGTTTCTTTTTCTGTGAAGTAGGTATAACCAATTTCTTAGAGTTTATTTTGAAGGTTAAGATAAAGCATGCAAAGTATAAAGTGCTTAGCGAAGCACATGGTACAGAATAAACATACGAAATGTCATCACACCATTTATTTCTTTATTATGGTAACAATCACATCATTTAGTACATTAAGTTTCCACTTATAAGTCAGAGTGAAAGAAAGAATGAAAGAGGGAGAAGAGAAATAAAAACAGAAGATGCAAGTAACCTTAACTTATACCCTCTGTTGTATTTTTCTCTTCTCTGTTTGGCTGCGTGATTCTGATTCTCTCTCCTTCTCTGTCATTGGTACCAAATGGATCCTAACCTCTTCTCCATGGCCATTATAGAACTCTTTGTATGCTGAGGAAGAGTCCGGTTCTGAGCTGGAGGAAGAGCTGTAACTGTTACAAGTCTATTATTTCACTTGCAATAAAAACCCAAATATGACTAGTTTATATTTCAGAAGAGAGGCTAAGAATGAATGAAATCCAGGTAAAATGATCTCCTTTGTTCTATTTCTGCTGTTGTCAAATGCAAACACACAACTGTGAAGTTTGGAACGAGACAAAAACCACTATTTTTTTTTTTAATTTATTGTCAAGTTAGCTAACATACAATGTACACGGTGTGCTCTTGGCTTCAGGAATAGAGTCCCATGATTCATCACTTACACACAACCCCCAGTGCTCATCCCATCAACTGCAATCCTCAATGCCCATCACCAATTTTCCCCACTTCCCCCTAACCCCCCACCATCAACCCTCAGCTTGTTCTCTGTCTTATGGTTTGCCTCCCTCTTTGTTTGTGACTATTTTTTTTCCTTTCCCTTCCCCCATGGTCTTCTGTTAAGTTTCTCAACTTCGACATATGAGTGAAAACATATATCTGTCCTTCTCTGACTTTCTTATTTCATTTAGCATAATACCTTCCAGTTCCAACCACATTGCTGCAAATGGCAAGATTTCATTCTTTTTGAGTGCTGAGTAGTATTCCATTTTGTGTGTGTGTGTGTGTGTGTGTGTGTGTGTATAGTGTGTGTGTATATATATATATATATATATACAAACTATATATATATACACTATCCATATATATATATATATGTGTGTATATATATATATATATATATATACCAGATCTTTTTTTTTTAATTTTTTTTTCAACGTTTATTTATTTTTGGGACAGAGAGAGACAGAGCATGAACAGGGGAGGGGCAGAGAGAGAGGGAGACACAGAATCAGAAACAGGCTCCAGGCTCTGAGCCATCAGCCCAGAGCCCGACGCGGGGCTCGAACTCACAGACCGCGAGATCGTGACCTGGCTGAAGTCGGACGCTTAACCGACTGCGCCACCCAGGCGCCCCTATACCAGATCTTCTTTATCCATTCATAAGTTGATGGACATTTGGGCTTTTTCCATAATTTTGCTATTGTTGATAGTGCTGCTATAAACTTTGGGGTACATGTACCCTATGAATCAGCACTCCTGTATCCTTTGGATAAATTCCTAGTACTGCTATTGCTGGGTTGTAGGGTAATTCTATTTTTAATTTTTTTGAGGAACCTCCACACTGTTTTCCAGAATGGCTGCACCCATTTGCATTCCCACCAACAATGCAAGAGGGTTCTCCTTTCTCCACATCCTCACCAACATCTGTTGAAAAACCATTATTTTAATAAGTGAATCCCTAATAGCACTGAACCTTGATAGGAATTAAAAAGTATCATGGTAGGGGCACCTGCATGGCACGTTGGTCAAGTGTCCAACTTTTGATCTCATCTCAGGGCATGATCTCATGGTTCAGGAGTTTGAGCCCCACATCCGCTCTGCACTGACAGTGCGGAGCCTGCTTGGAATTCTCTCTCTTCCTCTCTGTCTCCCCTTCCATTCCCTCTCTCATTCTGCCTTTGCCTCCTTCCCTCTCAAAATAAATAAACATTAGAAAAATATCATGGCAAAAACCAGCTCAAAAATTAATGAATATATATTATTAAAAAGTATGTACTTAAAAGCTACACTTAAAAGCCTGGGTGGCTCAGTTGGTTAAGTGTCTGACTTCAGCTCAGGTCAGTGAATTTGAGCCCCCCATTAGGCTCTGTGCTGACAGCTCTGTGCCTGAAGCCTGCTTCAGATTCTGTGTCTCCCTCACTCTCTGCCCCTTCCCTGCTCGCACTCTGTCTCTCTCTAATATAAACATAAAAAAATTATAAATAAATAAATAAATAAATAAATAAAAGTTACATTAGACCCAGATAGTTTGCATTCAAATGCCTGCTTCAGATTCTGTGTCTCCCTCACTCTCTGACCCTCCCCTGCTCGCACTCTGTCTCTCTCTCAAAAATAAACATAAAAAAATTAAAACTAACTAACTACATAAATAAATATATGTGCTGCCGAAGCAAACACACTAACTAAATAAATAAAAGCTATACTAGACCCAGACAGTTTGCATTCAAATGTTAAAGGAAATTTAAATTTTATTTGGGTGAAAATTTTCAAATTAGTGTTAACAAAACATTCCTTGAGTTGATTTTGGAGAGTAATACTGATTATTCAGTTCTGTATATGGCTCAAGGACCTCCCTCCTCAGTCAGGTCCTAAGATGGGAGAAAAGTAGGGAAGATCATAAGCTCAACTGACTGGTGAGAATAAGATAAGATAAGCTGAGACAAGAATATAGAAGACCCTCATGAAGGTCCAGAAAGGTTTATTAGACCCCAGGAATTTTTTCTGGCTCTAAGTTCTCAAAAGGTTCACAATCATAAAAAAGGATTGTGATATGGTGACATAATAAGAAATATATATTTGACATTGTCCCTAGTTCCTGTCATAAGAGCTTATTAAATGCTTGGAATTTCCTGAGTGATGGGGTGAAGAGGAATGTATTTTGTTGTTCATAATAACCCTCTTTCAACCATAACTGTTTATGATAATGAGGTGACTCTTGGTGGGCTCTAGACAGCTTCAGGATAGGTTGCCAGAGCAACCAACCAAGTGATTAGAAGGTTGGAAGTTTCAGCCCCAAGCCTTCCCTAGAGGGAGAGGAGAGAGGTTGGACGTTGTGACAATCCCCAATAGCTAGTCCCAAATGGCCAATGATTTAGTTGATCATAACCATGTAATGGAACCTCCATAAGACCTCTAAATGATAGGGTTTGGAGAGCTTCCAGGATGGTGAACACTGAGGTGCTAGGTAGGAGTGGGATCCTTGGAGAGGGCATGGAAATTCTATGGACCCCTACCCCACCACACCTTGCTCTGTGCATTTCTTTTATTTGTCCTTTTCTGAGTTGTATCCTTTATGCTAATCTGCAATAGTAAAGTAAACTGTTTTCCTGAGTTCTATGAGCCATTCTAGCAAATTATTGAACTGAGAAGGGGATTGTGGGAATCCCTGATTAATAGCCAGTTGGTCAGAAATACAAAAGACTCAGGCTTGTGACTGACTTCTCAAGTGGGGAGACAGACCTGCGGTACTGAGCCCTTAACCCTAAAATCACCCAATACTACTATTCTACAAACATCTGATACTTAAGAAAGAGAAATTCAGGCCAGTTTGAAAGAATCTAATAAAATAATCCAGAGCATTCAATTACTTAACCTGTAGGGTCTGTTAGTGAAAGAATTTAACTGAACTGTAGGATACCCAGCTAGTGTCTGGACAGTTGGAAAAAAACTCACACATTTGGTGTCTGAAGTGCTAGAAGTAAAAATCAAATCCTATTGGGTTAATGAGCGCTCTAACAAAAGACTTCATGTTTTTATCTTCTCCATTTTTCTCCATCCTCAAAGACACAATATTGGGAGCTTACCACCAGGTAGGGGCTGCTCAGTTCTCCTTCAGGGGAACTGTCTAAATCACTTGAGGAAGCAGTTTTATTGACATGTTTTTTCATGGGTCTTTTCTTCTTTCTGGCTTTTCCATTCTTCTTATTATTCTTAAATGTCCATAAGAGTAAAGACAAAGGAAAACTTATACAGGAATAAAGACTTCATTGGATAAAGGTGGAGGGTAGAGTATCCTACGACCATCAAAATAGCCATAAGAGCCTCTATTGCTTTGAACCAAACACAAAGAAACTTACATGTTAAATGATATAGATTCTTTAGTCTGTGGTTAAAAATCTGTAACTTCTGATTTCTTATTCTGGAATTGCTCAGAGACGGTAGATACATTTCTTAATACATAAGACACTAAATTAATGCATTTTTGCAAAAAAAAAAAAGACAAATTCAAAATTAAATAAGTTAATTAAGACTTTAAAGTCTTTAATTACATAATTTAAAGCCTTTGATTTCTCCAAGGCAGAACAAGATCAGTGAGTGTTAAAAGTTGGTGTGTTTGGATAGCTGTAAAACAGAAGACAGTTTATTTCTTAAGGACTTCTTAAGGTAGGTCTTAAGGGGATAAAAGATGCAGAAAACAAAAGAAGGTTATGAGGGTCACTCTTTGATACAGGTGATGGCACTGCTATCAGCTCCCAAGTAGTTAGAAAAGCTAAAAAGTCATTAAAAATATTTTTTAGGGGTGTCTGGGTGGCTCACTCAGTTAAGCGACTGACTTGGCTCAGGTTATGATCTCACAGTTCATGAGTTCAAGCCCCATGTTGGGCTCTGTGCTAACAGCTCAGAGCCTGGAGCCTGCTTCAGATTCTGTGTCTCCCTTTCTCTCTGCCCCTCCCCCTCTCACACTCTCTCTCCTTCAAAAATAAATAAACAATAAAAAAAATCAAATCTGAAGTAAATATGCCAAAAAACATGAAGATTTGCTGAAAGTAGGGGTGTTTTATGAAAATATATTAAAATATATATATATATTATAATCTGTTTAATCCAAATCATAAACAGTGACTTCCATTTGTTTAAATGATGGAACCTGGTATTTATATTTTCTTTTTTTAAATGTTTATTCATTTTTTAAGAAAGAGAGAGAGACAGAGCATGAGCACGGTAGGGGCAGAGAGAGAGGGAAACACAGAATCTGAAGCAGGCTCCAGGCTCTGAGCTGTCAGCACAGAGCCGGATGCAGGGCTCAAACTCGTGAACTGCGAGATAATGATCCGAGTCTGACGCTTAACCAACTGAGCCACCTAGGTGCCCCTTGGTATTTATATTTTCAAAATAACAGAGGAGGCATGAAAGATAATTAACCTTCCTAAGGCCTAAAAATCATCTTTGTAAAGCATTGTAATTTAATTATATAGATGAGATATCATAAAATTAGTTACATGAAACCATACCTCCTTTGATATTTTATTCTTGACAATAAGGAAAAACAATGTAGGAGAAAACTATTTTACTTTGGAACATTTTTCTATATATTATCAGGAATAATCTTCATTTTGCTAGCATTACAGATTAAATTATAAATCTGGTACTTTGCATAAAGTTTCTAAATCTAGTATTTAGAAAAATGTAAAATTTTTTTTGTAATGGTAAGATAAATTCACCTCCTGCCTCATAATTGATAAACTCACAAGTAAATTTATTTTGGTGGAGTATGAGGAAAATGTCTGTGTGTGTGTATTTGGGAGCTGGTGAAGGTGGTAGGGTCTGTAGTTCTGAGAAGGGTTTCCATTTTAGGAATTTCCCATTTGAGCTATTCTTAAAGAACCACAGTCTAAAATTTTGTCTTGATAGAATATTGTGAAAGGGTATGATTTTATTCTGATTTTACACTTAATGTTATTTTAACTGTCATTTTATTTTTGTCCTCAAGTGGTAAGGTACAAATTGAAATTAAAATAGTCAAATGTTCTGGAAATAATAACTTAATGAAACAGTGCTTTCTCTTTGTAAGTGAATTTAACTATAAAATGTTAATATTTCAACTTGATCATACTCTAGATAGAAATCATTTGCCATTTCTTTTCTAAAACTATCTTATACTGTAGTTAAGAAGGATAATTTCAGGAGCCCCTGAATAGTTCAGTTGGTTAAGCAACCAACTCTTGATTTCAGCTAGTGATCTTGAGGTTCGTGGGTTAGAGCCCCACATTGGGCTCTGCACTGACAGTGAGCGGCCTGCTTGGGATTCTCTGTCTTCCTCTCTCTGCCCCTCTCCTGCTTGCTCTCTATCTCTTTATCTTAAAAATAAATAAACATTTTAAACAAAATTTTAAAAAAGGATAATTTCAGGCCAGTGTGGAAGGAATCCAATAAAATAACCCAAACCATTCAATTTCTTAATTAAAATATATGTTAAATTTTCTATACTAATAGTACAGTCACACACCTGAAACTACTGTAACACTGTATGTTAATTATACCTCAGGAAAATAAAAAATGATATCTAATAAAAATAGTAAAGTTATAAAAGATGTCAGTTATATACATAAAAAATATTTGTTAGCTCTACCTTTGTAAAACAATATAAGAACACAAACCATAATAGATATTTAATATTTACTAATTTGTCATGAGAGCAGGGATGACCTACTTTCTTGGCACTTACTTCTATTTGATGGGAAAATGAAGATATTGAGAGTATAAAGGTAGAAATATCCGGGTCACATATATATTTTTGCCTACAGATTTGATTTAATAAGTATACTTATTAATATATTTAATGATTTAATAAGTATGATAGATTTAATAAGTATAATAGAGCCAAAATATTGGCTTTCTAAAATTTTTTTTTAATATTTATTTTGGAGAGAGAGAGAGACACAGAGCATGAATGGGTGAGGGGCAGAGAGAGAGGAAGACACAGAATCTGAAGCAAGCTCCAGGCTCTGAGCTGTCAGCACAGAGCCTGACGCGGGGCTCGAACTCACAAACCATGAGATCATGACCTGAGCCAAAGTCAGACGCTTAACCGACTGAGCCGCCCAGGCGCCCCTAAAATGTTGACTTTCTAGAGAGAAAAAGTTTGAGAAACCACATTAGCAATCCATCTCAGGAGGTGCTGTGACATTATCTGGTTTCCTTATCCTCCTATCCTCTATCCATTTCAATTCCAGGATCTCAACCTGATGTAACACAACAGTTTTATATAGTTTTAGCAACTATCATTTTCATGTATAGTTTATGATGTTTATTCTTTTCCATTGGGTTTAAAGGAGATGGTAGGAATGGAAGAAAATAAAATGTTTTGTTTTAAACTGGTTTTATAAGACGAACTTGAGTGTAAGAGGGAATTCGCAACTTAAAAATTTTTCTTGTGTGGCAGAAAATACACAAAATGTACCCTTAACCATCTCTTAGTGTATAGCTCAGCAGCTTCAGGCACATTCACACTCTTGTAAAACTAACCTCTAAAGCATTTCATCTTGCAGATCTGGAACTCTACACTCACCTCCAGCAAAAATAGCCTCCCAAGCCCCAGTGGAAGTGGTATCCCCACCTTCAGTGATAGTGGCTTCTCCACAAACAGTGGTATCCACAGTGGCTTCCATCTGAGAGGATTAATACTGCATTGCCTGAGAAAATGGTATTGGCCTCCTCTGAGGCAGTTCCCCTGTAAAACAATGCTGATTCTCCATAAAACAATGCTGATTCTCCATAGGACCCACCCCTATTACCCCTCTTTGCTTCTAGACCTATAACTAGACTCAAGTTCCAGGAGGCCAGTAATACTGAAGTACAAAGTGTAACCCATGAGAAAGTATGTTACATTCCAAAAGAACTACTTGAGCTTTCTAATTTGTATAAGCAGAAATCTGGGGAACATGTGGAAATGGACAGTAAGAGTGGGGGATAATGGAGGAAGAAACACAAAGTTGGATCAGGTTGAATTTATTGATATGGGCTTACTAAGCAGAAATTTTGCTTTTAATGTCACAGCTCAAAGAGTTAGATATCATTTTTTTAATGTTTATTTATTTTTGAGAGAGAGGGAGAGAGAGGGAGGGAGAGAGAGTTCGAATGGGGAGGTGCAAACAGACGGGGAGATAGAGAATCCCAAGCAGGCTCTGTGCTGACAGCACAGATGTGGGGCTCAAACTCATGAACTGTGAGATCATGACCTGAGCTGAAATCAAGAATCAGATGCTTAACTGACTGAGCCATCTAGGCTTCCTGCAGCTCAAAGAGTTAGAAAGGGCTCTGTTTGGTTGGCTGGCTGAAATATGGGCCAAAAGATGGCCTACAATTATCAAACTGGAAATGCCTGACCTGTTTAGTGCAAAGGAAAGGATTTGGCGGCTTATGGAAATTGGTATGTTAGGGTGGATTTGTTAATAAGGCCTACTCACCCACACTGGGAGAGTCTAGAAGACATATCTTTTACCAACACTTTGAGAAATAAATTTGTGAGGGGAGACTTACCATCTTTGATGAACTCCATGATTGCTTGTCTCTGTAGGCCAGACCTTACAGTGGGAACTGCAACCATTCGCAAAACCTGAATGCAATAGGCGTAATTAGATCCCAGAGTAGCAGGGTGGCTACAAGTAGTGGCACAACTGCCAAAGGGAAGTCACAGAGTCAAAATAGGTCCTTGAACCCATTTTGTGGTTATTTCCCTAGTTCTAGAATGCATAATTGTAAGAGACATACTTAGCAGATGGCAGAATATCTGTACTTCCTAACTTGTGGGGTTAGGGCTATGATGGCAGGAAAGGTCAATGGAAACCATTAGAACTGCCTCAAATTAGCAAAATAGTAAATCAAAAGCAATACTACATCTGGGCAAGGACTGCACAGCTTAGTGCGACCATTAAGGATGCAAGGATGGTGACTCCCACCACATCCTCATCCAATTCTCCTATCTGATCTGTGCAGAAAACACATGGATCTTGGAGAGTAACGGTGAATTATCATAAACTTAATCAAGCAGTGACTCCAATCACAGTTGCTGTACCAGATGTATAGCATCCAGTACATTTGCTTATTACTTGAGCAAATTAATGTATCTCCTGTTACTTGGTATGTAGATGTTAATGTGGCAAATGCCTTTTTCTCCCTATCTGTCCATCAGGCAGGCCCACCAGGAGCAGGCTGGTTTAAACTGCAAGGTTAGGAATATATCTTTATTTAAAAAAATTTTTTTTTCAACGTTTATTTATTTTTGGGACAGAGAGAGACAGAGCATGAACGGGGGAGGGGCAGAGAGAGAGGGAGACACAGAATGGGAAACAGGTTCCAGGCTCTGGGCCATCAGCCCAGAGCCCGATGCGGGGCTCGAACTCACGGACCGCGATATCGTGACCTGGCTGAAGTCGGACGCTTAACCGACTACGCCACCCAGGCGCCCCAAGGTTAGGAATATATCTTAACTGTCCTGCCTCAGGGCGGTATCAGCTCTCCAGACTATCTCATAAGTTAGTTTTTACTTTTTCTTCTTTCTTTCTTTCTTTCTTTCTTTCTTTTCTTTCTCTTTCTTTCTTTCTTTCTTTCTTTCTTCTCTTTTTCTTTTTTTTAATTTATTTTCTTAAGTAATCTCTACACCCAATGTGGGGCTTGAACCCACAACACTGAGATTAAGAGTCCCACCCTCCACATACTGAACCAGCCAGGCCCCCCCCCCCCTTTTTTTTTTTCAGGAATCTTGATCAACTTTTTTTCCTCCACAAGATATCACATGTGTCTTTTATGGTGATGAAATTATGCTGACTGGACCTAGTGAGCAAGAAGTAGCAACTACTCTAGACTTATTGATAAGACATTGACATGTCAGGAGGTGAGAAATAAATCTGACTAAAATTCAGGGACTTCTATCTCAGGAAAATTTCTAGGGGCCTAATGGTGTGGGACATGTTTAGATATCCTTTCTGGGTGCCTGCGTGGTTCAGTTGGTTAAGCACTGGATTCTTGATTTTGGATTAGGTCATGATTCCATGGTACATGGGATTGAACCCCATATCTGGCTCCACATCAAGTGTGGAGCCTGCTTGTGATTCTCTCTCTTCCTCTCTCTCTGCCCCTCCCCAGCTTGCTCTCTCATAAATAAATAAGTAAATAAATAAATACATACATTAATTAATTAATAAAACATTAAAAAAAAAAAGACATTCTTTCTAAGGCAAAGGGTGAGTTGTTGGATCTGGCCTCTTCTACAACCAAGAGCACAAGCCTAGTTGACTTCTTTGGATTTTGAAGGCAAGACATTCCTCATTTGGGTTTGTTACTACAGCCCACATATTCAGTACCCCAAAAGGTGCTAGTTTTGAGTAGGACCCAGAACAAGAGAAGATTCTGCAACAGATCCTGACTGCTGAGCACTCTGTTCTGTCACTTTGACCATATGATCCAGGAGAGCAACTGGTGCTTGCTATGGCAGTAAGAAATAGGTATGCATTTTGGTGCCTCTGGCAGGCCCCTATAGGTGAATCATTGGGCAGGCTTTCGGATTTTGGAGCAAGACCCTACAAGGTGAAAAAACATAACCAGCTGAGATACTTACTGAAGGCAAAAGTAATGCAGAATGGAAAGTATAAGGAGATAGTTATAAATACCACCTATTACCACTTGACTGGTTACAGAAAGGAAGACTGTAAACGTCTGGAGTATTTCCTCATTTTTTTAATGAATATGGTACCATATACACACACATATTTAGCTAATGTCTTTGTTTTCTTTCCTCTTTTATTCCCTTATTATATAACAAAAGATGTATTGATTTTATATTAGTATTTAAGTATTATTAATTACTTTATTTTATTTTATTTTTTAAATTTTATTTTTTATCTAAGTTACAGGGTATCAGGAGAGGAGTAAACATCACTCATAAATCCTTGATTCTCATCTTAGTTAAAAATCTCCCTGATTTAGGGGCGTCCAGGTGGCTCAGTCAGTTAATCGTCAGACTTGACATTGGCTCAGGTCATGATCTCACGATTCGTGGGTTTGAGCCCTACATCAGGCTCCAAGCTGACAGTGCAGAGCCAGCTTGGGATTCTCTCTCTGCCTGGTTCACACACTCTCTCTCAAAATAAGTAAATAAATTAAAACAAAAAAACCTCCCTGATTAAAAAAAAAGTTTAATTAAAAGGGTAGTCAATCCTTGTTATTTAGGCTGTAATCCAGTTCCTTGGGGAATTGGAGATAACTTTGTCTGGCAAATGTCTACAAAACCAGAAATGGAACCCTAGAAACAATTCAAGCCCATTTATTTTTACCAATATCCAAACCTCACCTTAACTTCTCAAAATATTTAGCAATATTGTAAGATGAGGGTATTAGAACAAAATTGCCCTGTACTTAAGGGGAAAAAAGGGGAGGTTCCTGGGTGGCTCAGTTGGTCAAGTGTCCAATTTTGGCTCAGGTCATGATCTCACGGTTCATGAGTTCAAGCCCCGTGTGGGGTTCTCTGCTGTTGGCTCACAGCCTGCTTCAGATCATCTGTCCCTCTGTCTCTCTCTACCCTTCCCCTGCTTGTGCTCTCTCTCTCTCTCAAAATAAATGATTAAAAAAAAAAAAAGAAAGAAAGAAAAAGAGGATAAATAGCAATTACCTGAACACTCTTAAGAAAAAAATGCTTTCTTTTTCTATTTCTTGAGGTTATAAATCCTATCAAATCTTTGAAATGTAAACCCCCAAATCACCTAACATTAAAGAACAAAAAAAGAGAAAGAGGACTTTTTAAAATACAAACTGCTAAAATGGCTCTTGTGCCCAAACTCTAGCAGTCTCTTTTTTTAAAATTATTTTTATTCTTTTTTAAAGTTTATTTATTTTGAGAGGGGGGGAGGAGCAGAGAGACAAGGTGGGGAGAGAGAGAGAATCCCAAGCAGACTCTGCACTGTCAGGGCAGAGCCTGACTCAGGGCTCGATCTCATGGAACCATGAGATCATGGCCTGAGCCAAAATTGAGAGTTGGACACTTAACCAATGTATCCACCCAGGTACTCCAATTTTTTTTTAATGTTTATTTATTTATTTTGAGAGAGGGAGAAAGTGTGTGCACATGTCAGCAGGGAAGGGACAAAGAGAGGGGGAGGTCAAGCAGGCTCCCCACTGTCAGCATGGAAACTGATGTGGGGCTCAATCTCACAAAATATGAGATCATGGCCTGAGCTGAAACCCAGAGTCAAGACACTTAACTGACTGAACCACCCTGGTGCCCCTAAAATGAAATCTTTTGACAACAATCTGAGATGTTCCAGGGAACTCCTGGAACATTTTAAAGATTCTGTGAAAAATTAAACTAATTAGAATTATTTGGTATGTTAAATTACATGGGAAGCACTGCCAAATAAGTGATAATAAACACTGTTAAATTATAGTTGTGTCGACTGTAATTAAAAGAAATGTTCTAAAATTGTATAAAACCCCTAGAAATCTGATGTCCTGGTATGTTATTATCTTGAGGTGTTGTGTGTCTTGGAAATAAACAGATGTTATAGCCAACTGCATCATCATAAACTCTCATCAAATCTTTAACCATGGTCACTTTTAAGTCTCGTCATTTACAGTTAACTGTTTTACACTGATGCTATTGAAAATATGTTTCCTCTTCAGTGAGATTGATGGAAAAACTTTTGAGTACAGGTTTCTGGTAACCTCAAGATCATAAAACTGAATTAGGTAAGAATTTCCAAAATGAGTGTAAAAATTGGATTCAAAGAAAACAAAAACTAATAACATGGGACTGAATGAACTGAGGGAGATAATTATAGTTCTTATAACTTTGTTAAAACACTGCTGACTTTGAAAAATGGTTTGGGGCACCTGGGTGGCTCAGTCAGTCAAGCATATGACTACGGTTCAGGTCATGATCTCATGGTTCATGAGTTCAAGTTCTGCAGTGGGTGAGCTTGTGCATTTCTTCAGGTGAGCACAAGCCCCGCATCAAGTGAACATGAGCCCCCCCTTCGGGTGAGCCCCGCTTTTCTCTGTCTCTCTCTCTCTCTCTCTCTGCCCTCACTCACTTGTGCCCTCTCTCTCTTAAAAAAAAAAAAAAGTTTGTTTCTCCAGATCTATGGAAATCTTTTCTCTTAAACTAACTGGCCTAGGGGCGCCTGGGTGGCTTACTCAGTTAAGCGTCCGACTTCAGCTCAGGTCACGATCTCGCAGTCCGTGAGTTCGAGCCCCGCGTTGGGCTCTGGGCTGATGGCTCAGAGCCTGGTGCCTGCTTCCGATTCTGTGTCTCCCTCTCTCTCTGCCCCTCCCCCGTTCATGCTCTGTCTCTCTCTGTCTCAAAAATAAATAAAATGTTAAAAGAAAAATTAAAAAAAAGCTTAACTGGCCTATAGTAATTTGATAAATTACACCATTATAAGCAGAATTGAAACATTTATCTTTTCTCCCTACCTGAACCCTCCAGAATTAAAAAACTCAGTGAATATTCTTGTATTTTTAAAGATATATATTTATTTGCACTAATTCAATAAGAATTTGTTCTCCTTGTAAGAGGACACAATTGGAATCATTGGTTGTACTAGCAAGATTTTGACTGGAATGTTTTATTTGAGGGAGACATGCATAGACTCAGATATGACTAGATTGCCTTAAGGAACTAAAGTAGAGTTATGGAGCCAATCAAGACTGTTGGAAAAACAACCTGATGAGTTTACTTACAGGATTCCTAGCAGCCTTACCAGGTAAGTAAAGATCACTTCCTGGCAGGGACAGAACTTCAGGAAAATTTGGAGACCTGGAGAAGAAAGGAATTAACCCAAATCTATAGGTATTGCAGGCAAAATATAATGGTAAATATTTGGGTTGGCTTCTGGCCTTGAGAGGCAATTAAAAGTTCAATCTGGAGATTCCTTATGAAAAGTTCCAGCAAAGCAGATTCAAAAGAGTCTATGTGACCATTTGCTATTCTTGCTGCACTTATATAAACAAACAGGACTTGCTTTTTAAATAAGTTAGTCTTAATTTGGATACCTTTAGTAAAAATGAGGATGGTTATAAAGAGAAAAATTATGTTTCAGTAAGACATTGTCAGAGAACAAGAATTCCTGCTCTTCCCTTAGCTAGACTAAGACTCAAATTGACTTACGACAGATTAACAGGAGAAAATAGAATTTAATCCTATATATATAGGACTCCCCATAGACATGGAAATCCAAAGACAGTCAGGCAAAATGAGGCATATATGTCATCCTGAACTAAGGATAAAGGTGTTGGGGTCTGGGACTTCAGAGGGAAGGAAAGTACTTCATAGGGCAATAAGAAGAGCAGATGTGTGGTAATTAGATGTTTGCCACACCATACAGATGGGTCACTCAGATTAAATTTATCTGTTAATAACCCTTCTTCTGGCAAAGACCCCCAATTCAGATTATTCTGTGTGGTTAAGGGAGGACAAAAGTTTCTCTTGAGTCTGTAGGGTCTCAAATGCCTTCAGCTCAAAATGATCCATATGCCAAAGTGGCACATTCTGGCCACTTCAACATCTTTGTAAATATTAGAATTCAGTTCTGCTAATGGTCTTTGAGGTTTTGTTTTCTATTTCAGGGACCCAGGGCAGATTGCCCCAAGATGGGCCATTTTGGTATGTGGATTATTGAGCTGAAGGCAACCCTGAAGGCTCAAGAGAAAATTTGCTGCCCTCCTTAACTACACAGAAGAATCTAAATTGAAGGGTCTTTCTAGAATAAGGGTTATTACCAGAGATAAGTTTAACCGAGTAACCCACCTATATGTCAGGGCAAACCTTTGTTTACCAAATATTTACTCTTTTCATTTTTTTGTGAATTGCATTTCTTCCCTTTGAAGTTCCAGACCCCTACCTACTTCCCCCTAGTTCGGAATGACCTATATGTCTCATTTTGCCTGTCTTTGGAATTTCCATGTCTGTGTGGATTCCCATATGCTATTAAATTTGATTTTCTCCTGTTAATCTGTCTCATGTCAATTTGATTCTTAGTCCAGCTAGAAGGACTTTGAAGGGAATAGGAATTCTTGCTTCTCAACACTTGGCAGAGTCAGTAGGATACTTTAACTTGCTGGACACCACTCGCTGGACACTGCTGCAGCTGAGACACCCTGGGACCTCTGACATTTAGCCAGCCATAAGTGAGATTTCTCACCATGCCAGCTTCTTGGAATCTCTATCTGCTAAATCTGATAGAGCAGGTGTGGTGAGTCCTTTCATCTAAATTTAGATTAGGAGAAAATATTTATGGAACTAGTTCCTTTGGCTTAGGGACTCTTTTTTGTAATTAAAAAAATTTTTTTTGAATGTTTATTTAATTTTGAGAGAGAGACAGAGTATGAGCAGGGGAGGGGCCAAGAGAGAGGGGAACAGAGAATCTGAAACAGGCTCCAGGCTCTAAGCTGTCAGCACAGAGCCTGATGTGAGGCTTCAACTCATGAACCACGAGATCATGCCCTGAGCATTGCTGGAGGGATGCTCAACTGACTGAGCCACCCAGGAGCCTCAAGACTTAGGGATTCTTTGGTTAAATTTGGTAGAGTACTGTTTGGTCACTGATCCATTTCCTTCCCGAGATGGTCTTTGTTTTCCTCTGTGTCTTTTATGTTATCATCTGTTGCTAAGGGACATCTTGGAAGTCAAAGCCACAAAATGGGTGGGTAGAGGTCGATCACTTAAAAGCTATTAGAGCACTCGCCTCCTCAAGGAGACTCCTGTGATAGGATAAGTTGGTCATGGAACAGATCAGATTGACACTAGGTCACCTGACAAGCTCAAGAAAACTTCCTTGCAATGAAGTATGCTGTAAAACAACACACAGAATCTAACCTCTCAGCAAACCCTCTTAGGTATTACAGTGGCTCCAAAAGACCCAAGGTTTAGATAAAACTGTTAGAATTTTCCTTTTTTTTTTTTCTCTATGTCCTGAGATCTTGGCTTTGTGATCAATGAGAATATTCTCTTTGTCTACACTATCTGGAGGGTGTACTTACCAGGGTGACCATTGGTGGCCAGTTAAACAGACTGGGGTTCTAAGTCTCTCTGTTTGGCTGTGCCAGGTTTCAGGGGTGTTTTTCTAACCTTTGGCATCTCAACCTTCATTGCTGGATTACTGCTGAAAAGTTCCATTCCAGAAGCACCTGCCTGGTATAACAGATTAGTGTGTCTGTGACTGGCAGCATCTCATGTTTTCATGGGATTCCAGAGACATTATTTTCACTATGCCATCCTTATTGCTTATGCAACAAAGGCCTTTGCTTTCTTAGACTAATTTCAGAATAAATCTTCAGATTGTAGGGGCTGCATCATCCATATCCTCTCTGGATGTCTCCTGTACCTTTGGTTAAGCCATTAAAAGGCTTATTGGTTTGAGTCACTATTAATAGATTCTACTTGTCAATGGCCAGACAATAGGTCCTTTGACTATATTAAAAAATATATATATATACATATATATATATATATATATATATATGGCACAAAAACAGACACATAGACCAATGGAATAGAATAGAAACCCCAGAAATAGACCCACAAACGTATGGCCAACTAATCTTTGACAAAGCAGGAAAGAACATACAATGGGGAAAAGACAGTCTCTTTAACAAATGGTGCTGGGAGAACTGGACAGCAACATGCAGAAGATTGAAACTAGACCACTTTCTCACACCATTTACAAAAATAAACTCAAAATGGATAAAGGACCTCAATGTGAGACAGGAAACCATCAAAACCCTAGAGGAGAAAGCAGGAAAAGACCTCTCTGACCTCAGCCGTAGCAATTTCTTACTTGACACATCCCCAAAGGCAAGGGAATTACAAGCAAAAATGAACTACTGGGACCTTATGAAGATAAAAAGCTTCTGCACAGCAAAGGAAACAACCAACAAAACTAAAAGGCAACCAACGGAATGGGAAAAGATATTTGCAAATGACATATCAGACAAAGGGTTAGTATCCAAAGTCTATAAAGAGTTCACCAAACTCCACACCCGAAAAACAAATAACCCAGTGAAGAAATGGGCAGAAAACATGAATAGACACTTCTCTAAAGAAGACATCCAGATGGCCAACAGGCACATGAAAAGATGCTCAACGTCACTCCTCATCAGGGAAATACAAATCAAAACCACACTCAGATATCACCTCACACCAGTCAGAGTGGCCAAAATGAACAAATCAGGAGACTATAAATGCTGGAGAGGATGTGGAGAAATGGGAACCCTCTTGCACTGTTGGTGGGAATGCAGATTGGTGCAGCCACTCTGGAAAACAGTGTGGAGGTACCTCAAAAAATTAAAAATAGACCTACCCTATGACCCAGCAATAGCACTGCTAGGAATTTACCCAAGGGATACAGGAGTACTGATGCATAGGGGCACTTGTACCCCAATGTTTATAGCAGCACTCTCAACAATAGCCAAAGAAAGAACCTAAATGTCCATCAACTGATGAATAGATAAAGAGGTTGTGGTTTATATACACAATGGAGTACTACGTGGCAATGAGAAAGAATGAAATATGGCCCTTTGTAGCAACGTGGATGGAACTGGAGAGTGTTATGCTAAGTGAAAGAAGCCATACAGAGAAAGACAGATACCATATGGTTTCACTCTTATGTGGAGCCTGAGAAACTTAACAGAAACTCATGGGGGAGGGGAAGGAAAAAAAAAAAGAGGTTAGACTGGAAGAGAGCCAAAGCATAAGAGATTCTTAAAAACTGAGAACAAACTGAGGGTTGATGGGGGGTGGGAGGGAGGGGAGGGTGGGTGATGGGTATTGAGGAGGGCACCTTTTGGGATGAGCACTGGGTGTTGTATGGAAACCAATTTGACAATAAACTTCATATATTGAAAAAAAAAATAAAAAATATATATTATATATATAATATATAATATTATATTATAAAGAACTGTCAATTGTTTTATTAGTATAATGACTAGCGTTAGGTACTCCCTTGACAAGATGAAATCACAGAAATTGGATATAAAACAAAAAGAAATGTCTACATCCAATGTAAATTTCCCTTCTTTAAAAAAAAATTATTTCTTTTACTTATTTTTTTATTTTAGAGAGACAGAAAAGAGTGGGAGAGAGAGAGAATCCCAAGGAGGCTCCATGCCTAACACAGAGCCCGACACAGGTGTTGATACCTGAGCCAACATCAAAAGTTGGATGTTTAACCGACAGAAGCACCCAGGCACCTCTGAAGACATTTTGAGCCTGACATTTAGATGCGTTTTCGACTGGATAACTTCAGAACTGAGAAGTTCTGGCTTATGGAGCACCTGGGTTACTCAGTCAGGTAAGCGTCTAACAAGAGTTAGATTTTGGACCAGGTCATGATCTCACGTTTCGTGATTTCCAGCTGTGTGTTGGGTTCTGCACTGTCAGAGTGGAGTCTGCTTAGGATTCTCACTCCCTTTCTCTGACCCTCCCCTTCTGACGTGCGTGCTCTCTCTCTCTCTCTCAAAATAAATAAACTTAAAAAAAACTGGCTTATAATTTGATCCAATCATTAATCACTGTTTTTCTTTTGTTCCCATAGAAATGCCTCTTACTGACTACCTGATTATTTGAATCATAGACCTAACTTTGAGGACATCCCTGAAATAACCACCTCCTGAAATGAATTTTACTAAACTGACCTATTGTCAGGACTAAAAGGCTGGTTCAGTGAGATAAAACCACCTACCAGCTAACTCTGAATGTGTGCAATGGTAGGCTGCCCCCAAATGTGCCACTTTGGCTTACTATTTTAAATAATCACTTAAGAAAACCCAAAGTTACTTAAGAAACAGCCAATGCCAAACGAATACTCTGATTCCCCTAAAAGGGACCATTGCTATACCAGGATGTAAAAAGACAACCTTATCACCAGAGACAGGGATTTTAAGGCTGAGAAGGCTGTCTAAACAACCCGTGTTACTTTTTCCTAATTTACTACGCCAGCCCAAATCTGTTTAGAATTCCTAATTAAAGTTCCTGGACATAAATTTTCTTTGTCCTGTCAATTCCTCACAGATTTATCATCTCTTTGTCTAAACAGTATAAAAGCTTTCTGTCTTGGTCATTTCTTTAGGTCTCAATTTCATTATTGGGTCTTTGTGAACACATAATAAAACTTTAGTTTTTCTCCTATTAATTGGTCTCATGTTAATTTAATTCTTAAACCAGCCAGAAGACCTTGAAAGGTAAAAGGAAAAGTTTTTCCTCTACTACATACTCTCCTTCAACTTCCTATGCCTTGACCCAGGCTGGAAAAGGAGAGAAATGAGTCATAGCCATCATCACAGTAAGCTCTGCCAAATTCTCTCTCACTTGACATGGTCACTAAGAGAGCCAACAAAAAGATATTTGGTCTGGGTGTTGCTAAACTAATATTAAGAATAACTCACATGTATATAGCATTTCGTATGGGCCAGGTACAAAGAATCATATACAAGCTCATTTAATCTTCACAACCTTAACAGGCGGGTACCATTAACACCCCCATTTTGGAGATAAGAAAAAATTAAGGCACTAAGAGGTAATTGTTAGCCAGTAGTTAACTAGTGGAACCAAGATGATTCCTAACTCTTGATGGATTTTATGTCTTAATTTCTCCTTCTGTCAAAGAGGGTAAGGAATACAACTAATAAATGATTAAACACATTTTATTTAAGGCTCCTTATAGAGTTGTACAAGTTACAATGCCAAGGTTGAATTTAAAATAATAGATTGCAATATAGGAGAGGAAGATGGTGGCAGAAAAGGAAGACCCTAGGCTGGCCTTATTCCACAACTCGATAACGATCAAATCATCCTAAATACCTCAGAAATAGATCTGCAGACTGACAAAACAAACTCCACAAGTAAAGGGAGAGAAGAGGCCACACCAAAGAAGGTAGGAAGTGCACAGATGGGGTTTAGGGGAAAAACAGATTGTGGGTGCTATAGTGGGGGAGGGAGGCATGGTTTCAGAGAAGGGTGAGAGACAGAGGAGCATACAGAGGAACACACAAGGAGAACATTTCTCCAAAGCCATTGGCTTGGAACATGAGAGGGGCTGAATTTCCTGAGTTCTTGTAAATCATGAAGCTTAAAGCCTGGAGTTTTAAAGATCAGCAGTCTTGGCTGCTTGGATAGAGCCTTGCTTGGATAGAGCCCTGAGGGCACTGCCATGCTCCTGGAGAGAAGGCAGACAAACAACCAGCAGGACAGACGGCAGCATGGAAAGTGATTTGAAGAACACTTGGGGTACACAAGGGGAAGATTATTTACTCTTCTTGGAAGGTGTTCCTGAGAGGTAGTGTTCATGGAGATGGCCCTCTGGGGACAAAGGAGCAAACTAGTGCAGCCACTCTGGAAAACAGTATGGAGGCTCTCAAAAAATTAAAAATAGAAGTACCCTATGACCCAGCAATTGCACTACTATTTATCCAAAGGATACAAAAATGCTGATTCAAAGGAGAACATGCACCCCATTGTTTACAGCAGCACTATCAACAAATTATAGAAAGAGCCCAAATGTGTGTCAACTTATGAATGGATAAAGAAGCTGTGGTATATTTATACAATGGAATACTACTCGGCAATGAAAAAGAATGAAATCTTTCCATTTGCAACAATGGGGATGGAACTAGAATGTATTATGCTAAGTGAAATAAATCCGTCAAAAAAAGGTAAATATATGATTTCATTCATATGTGGAATTTGAGAAACATAACAGATGAACATAGGGGAAAGGAAGGAAAAATAAGACAAAAGCAGAGAGGGAAGCAATTCATAGGAGACCCCTAAATACATGGAACAAACTGAGGGTTGCTGTAGGGGAGGTAGGTGGAAGAATGGATTAAATGGGTGATGGGCATTAAGGAGGGCACTTTTTGGGATGAGCACTGGGTGTCATATGTAAGAGACGAATCACTGGGTTCTACTCCTGAAGCCAAGACTGCTCTATATCTAACTTGAATTTAAATTAAAAACAAACAAACAACCAAACCAAACCAAACCAAACCAAACCAAAACAAAAAAGTCATTCATTATGATCAAGTGGGATTTATTCCTGGGTTGCAAGGGTAGTTCAATATTTGCAAATCAATCATTGTGATACACCAACAACATTAATAAGAGAAAAGATAAGAACCATATGATCATTTCAATACATGCAGCAAAAGCATTTGACAAAGTACAACATCCAGTCATGATAAAAGCCATCAACAAAGTAGGTTTACAGGGAACATAATACCTCCATATAACAAAGGCCATATATAGAAAACCCACAGCTAATATTGTCCTTTAAGGGAAAACCTAAATGCCTTTCCTGGGTCAGGAACAAGACAGGGATGTCCACTCTCACCATTTTTATTCAGCATATTACTGGAAGTGCTAGCTGAAGCAATCAGACAACAAAAAGAAATAAAAAGCATCCAAATTGGCAAGGAAGAAGTAAAACTTACACTATTTGCAGATTACATGATTCTATATTTAGAGAACCTGAATGACTCCACCAAAAAAACCCTACTAGAACTAATAAACGAATTCAGTAAAGTCATAGGATACAAAATAGATATACAGAAATCTGTTGCATTTCTATACACCAATAATGAAGCAGCAGAAAGAGAAATTACAAAAACAACCCCATTTACAACTGCACCAAAGGAACTGTAAATAAACAATAAACCTACGAATGAACCTAACCAAAGAGGTGAAAGCCCTGTAGTATGAAAATGATAACACACTGTTGAAAGAAACTGAAGAAGACACAAAGAAATGGAAAGATATTCCATGCTCATGGATTGAAAGAATAAATATTGTTAAAAAATCTATAATACCCAAAGCAATTTAACATTTAATGCAATCCCTATCGAAATACCAACAGCATTTTTTGCAGAACAATCCTAAAAATTGTATGGTATCACAAAAGACCCCAAATAGCCAAAGCAATCTTGAAAAAGAAAAGCAAAGTGGAGGCATCACAATTCCAGACTTCAAGTTATATTACAAAGCTGAATTAATCAAAGAAGACTGGTACTGGCACAAAAACAGACACATAGGGGGTGCTTGGGTGGCTCAGGTTGGTTAAGTGTCCGACTCTTCGATTTCAGCTCAGGTCATAATCTCATGGCTTGTGAGTTTGAGCTCCTCTGCACTAACAGTGTGGAGCCTGCTTGGAATTCTTTCTTTCTTTCTTTCTTTCTTTCTTTCTTTCTTTCTTTCTTTTTTTCTCTCTGTCTCTCTCTCTCTCAAAAATACATAAATAAATATTAAAAAAATAGACACATAGATCAATAGAACAGAATAGAAAACGCAGAAATAAACCCACAATTAGATGGTCAATTGATCTTCTATACAGGTGGAAAGAATATTCAATCGGAGAAGGACAGTCTCTAAGAAATTGTGTTGGGAAAACTGTATAGAAACATGACAAGAATGACACTGGACCCCGTTTTTATATCACACACAAAATTAAGACTTAAATGTGAGACCAAAACCATAAAAATCCTAGAGGAGTACACAGGCAGTAATTTCTCTGACATCGGCTATTAGCAACATTATAGCAAAAATAAATTACTGGGGCTTCACCAAAATAAAAAGATTCTGCATAGCTAATGAAACAATCAGCAAAACTAAAAGACAACGTATGGAATAGGAGATGATATTTGCAAATGACATATCCGACAAAGGGTTAGTATTCAAAATATATAAAGAAATGATACAACTCAACATCCCCCCCCAAAATAATCTAAAAATGGGGAGAAAACATGAATTGACACTTTTCTAGGGACCATATCCAGATGGCCAACAGACACTTCAAAAGATGTTCAACATCACTCATCACCAGGGAAATACAAATCAAAACTACAAGAGATATCACACCTGTTAGAATGGCTAAAATCAACAACACAATAAACGAGGTCTTGGTGAGGATGTGGAGAAAAAGGAACCCTTATGCACAGTTAGTGGGAGTGCAAACTGGTGCAGCTACTCTGGAAAATAGTATGGAGATTCCTCACCAAGTTAAAAATGAACTACCCTATGATCCATCAATCGCACTACTGGGTATTTATCCAAGAATATAAAAACACTAATTCAAAGGGATACATTCACCCCTATGTTTATTGTATCATTACTTTACAATAGCCAAGATATGGAAGAAGCCTACATGTCCATCGATGGATAAATGGATGAAGAAGATGTGGTATATACATACAACAGGAATATTATTCAGCCATAAAAAGAATGAAATCTTGCCATTTGCAACAACATGGATGAAGCTAGACAGTATAATGCTAAGCAAAATAAGTCAGAGAAAGACAAATACCATATGTTTTCACACATATGTGGAATTTAAAAAACAAAACAAACAAGCAATGGGGGAAAAAAGAGAGAAACAAACCAAGAAACAGATTTCTAACTATAGAGAATAAACTGATGATTACCAGAGGTGAGGTGGGTGGGGCGATGGGTGAAATAGGTATGAAGACGAAAGAGTGCACTTCTATTATGAGCACCCAGTGATTAAAATAAAAACTTAAAAAAAAAGGTGGACAATAAAAAGTGTTAGCAAGGATGGCTGAGGGGAAATGAAAATGGTAAAGACTTTTTGGAAAAAGTCTGGCAGTACCTCAAAAAGTTAAACATAGAGATACCAGCAATTGTACCCCAAGTGTGTGTGTGTGTGTGTGTGTGTGTGTGTGTGAGCGTGTGTACATACTGAAAACATAGGTCTACACAAAAACTTGTACATGAATGTTCATAGCATTATTCATAATGGCCAAAAAGTGGAAACAACCCAAATGTTAATCAACTGATGAAAGCATGAACAAAACAAAGTATATCCATACAATGAAATATTATTTGGTCATATAAAGGAGTGGAGTTCTGATACAGGGATCAGGATGAATCCTGAAAACATGCTAATTTAAAGAAAGCAGACAAAACTTCATAGAGACATAAAGTAATTAGTGGTTGCCAGGGACTAGGAGGGGAAAGGAATGGGGAATAACTGCTAATGTGTATGGTGTTTCTTTTGGGGTGACAAAATGTTCTAGCCCTATAGAGTGGAGATCAATGCACAACTTGGTGAATATACTCTACTAAAGAATTAAATCAATACACTGAAAAAAACAGTGAATTGTCCATTTTAAAAGGTTTAACTTCAGGGCATGTGAATTATTTTGGAATAAAGTTATTATATATATATTTTAATGTTTGTTTATATATATATTAATGTTTGTTTATTTATTTTGAGAGGGAGAGGGAGAGCATGCATGTGACCAGGGGAGGGGCAGAGAGAGAGGAAGAGAGGGAATCTCAAGCAGGCTCCATGCTGTCAGCACATAGCCAGATGTGGGGATTGATCCCATGACTGTGAGAGCACAACTTGAGCTGAAATCAAGAGTTGATGCTTAGCCAGCTGAGCCATCCAGGTGCCCCTAAAGTTATTATTATGAAAAGGTGAACAGTACTTTTTCTGCCTTGGAATTGACTCCCCATTTAGTTAGAGTTAACATAGAAAGATTCTGAGAGGGTTTAGGTCACAGGAATAATCTACTCAATACCAAAACAGTAATTATTACAAAATGTTTGCGAGCTTATGGCCTTTTAATCCTTTATTATTGTTCCCCTTTCCACACTACCTTTATATAAATGTAAAAATAAATTTAGAAAGAAGACTGGTTAGCAATTTCCCCTGTCTTCTAACAACATGCAGATGAATCTGGATACACTATCACTCTATTAGTTTCCTTTATACATGAAGTCTTACAAACAGTAAGTGCCTATTATAGATGCAAAGTGCTGATCCTGCCCCCTGTTCAAGATGTTCTTCTTTTTACTAAAAATCAAATAAAAATGTCTGATTTTCTGCTATTAAGTGATAGCACAGACATTCTTCTTCTGCTACATCAAATCCCACCTTAACAACTGTGAGAACAGTAGACTTTGTTAGAAGAGATGAAACTCTTCACAATTTGGTTATCACTCAAAAATCTACTGGTGGAATTCTCTGTAGAGCTGCTCATCCTACTGAAGGCTTAAAATTGTAACATACACCTGAATAGACCAATATAAAAACAAGTCTTTTTAATAGTGCAGACATGAAAAGCCCATCAAACTTGACACTTGCTTGGCTTATCTATCCAACACCTGTTTGTGGGGGATAAATTTAGTAATCCCCTGGGCTTACTAAATTGTAAGTCAATGGGTTGACAAGTCATAAAGAAATACAAAGTCATAAAATACTGACACCCAAGTTTGGCTAAATCAGATTGGCACCCCAAGAATAGGGGGGTGCAAAGAAACCCTGAGAATAGGGAGGCACAAAGGTGCCAGGAATAGGGAGGTGCAAAGGCACCCCAAAATAGGAGGGATCTAGAGCCCCCCAAAATAGAGTGAGGCAAAGGCCTGAAGTAGAAATGACGCAAAGTTGCCCAATACATAGGAATAACAAGATTAGATATTCAGGGTGAAAGCACCCCAAATTTAGTATATAGCAGAAAGTTGCTTTCATAGGAGAATAGGGCCGGGTTAGATAAATTGGTGAATTGGACCATGGACTGCTGCACTGCAGGCAAAGCAGCTCAGAGAAGAGATGGTTAACAAAAGAAAAGGTGTCTTGTCAACCCTGAGGTTATTCCCCCTATCTGTCTCATCCCCTAGGCTAGCTAAGTTAAACAGAGGTGCTGCCTCATGTCCTCTGTAAACAACCTTCCTCCCAACTGCCCGGTGCCTGGATTTTGTTTTGTATGAATCCAAACCTCTAACCACGAATATCTTCAAGACCCCCTTTCCCTCACGTCTACAAGTTAATGTTCACAGATTCACTGTCCCTTTCTGTACGCCCATTGCCATGTTTGTAAGCCTTCTGATACTAATAAAAATGGGGTAAGGACCCTTATTCTGGGGTCTTGTCTTTTCCCGGAGATTAGGCATCTCTCGCTTTCAATCCTGTGTCTGCTCTTTTGCTGGCCAAAAGAGAACTTTAGACTTATAGAGTCTACAACACCAATTGACAAAAAAGCCATTCTAATACTGATCAGTACCTTGCAGCCTTTCTGCCTGCCCACTTCCTCACTGTTCCAGCTGATTGAAGCAACACATTGGTATCTAGTGGTTCTCTCAGAATTCATGTCAGCCAGTAAAAACCCTCCCTAGACACCTTGACATTCCTGGAGATTAGGGATGGGGATGGGGATGAACACCATAATGTATCAAGTTTAAATCAAACTACTTATCTGCTGAAAACAATGCTAATGCCCAATCTTCTTTAAGTTTGGTTGAGTACAGATACCACATCTGCCCATCTGTCTTCTTGAACAGTTTACTAAAACTTCTTAAAAGCCACATTTAACATTGAAATCACCAATCCTGAAATCCTAAAATGAAGCAAATCTAAGTGCATCAAAGTTAGCTTTTCATAGGACGCCAATGCTGATTAGGCCTGAAATTCTAATCTATACATAAGTGAAGACTTACAAACCTTATGATTTAATTTTCCCCATAATTCACAAATAGTTTCCTTTTTATTGGTAAATTGCTGGGTTCTACCACCACTATTAATAAAGCAAATGAATTCTCACCTTTTCAAAGAAATTTAAAATTTCATCTTTTCAATCTAAACTGCTGGGTTCACCTGCAAGAGTGATATATAATGTGCTATTTCAAATACTTTTCCACCTCTAAAAAGATTAAAATTAACACACACACACACACACACACACACACACACAAACAGGCCTGTAACCTTGACTACTATTCTTTCTTAGACAACTATGTTTACTGTAACAGTGGTTTTGTAAACCAGCCTGCAAAAATCAAGAGAAACTTCGTGTCAGGAATTCTCAATCTCAAGTTTTTTCTTCCACATATTTTCATAGAAACTTTGTGCTTGTTATCACTCTCTTTCAGCAACCCAAAATAATGTTAACAGAAAAACTTGGATATGTGATTTCTTGAAAGTTATGTCTGCCATTTTTGAGATGTGATCTGCATAAAAATTCCTCATTAGATGCATGATAAATGGAAATTAAATACCTTTACTTCACGGAGCTTTGAGCTCTGATGTTACCATAGCTTATAAGTGTGAACGAATAAATAAATGAGTTTCAACTGAGGCCCAGTTATTACCATCAACTGGTAAAACAACTCATGGTGCTCTGCAATTAAAGAACAGGTTTAAGAATTACTACTTATGAGAACAGGGATGATGTCTTTGTAATGTAACTTCAAGGCTGCTCAACAGTATACCTGGGAAACTAAGGATATTCAGATACATGTCTGATGAGTAGCCAAGACCAACTATGAAACAATTGCATAATCAAACTCTTGTACTAACCTAGGATTCAAACTCTGTGGGCCTATGAATGACATTATCATTGAGGACTTAAGTGGTTGGAAAGGCTTCAGAAGGCACAAACTGAACTTGTATCAGAAGGATGTGGAAAATATGGATAAGCACAGGGTTCATGAGGGCATTCCCGGCATCAGAAACATTAAGTAATTTGTCATGAGGCCCTCTAAGAAAACCACCTAAGTGGACAGAAAGATTCAAGTTGGAAAAGGAAGATGGATGGCTAACTACGAGGCAAATCACAGGGAATCTCAGAGGTCTTTTAAGCAAGTTGGGTGTTTGCTCATTTACTCATTCAGTAAACACAACTAACATATTATTACATGGTTACAATGGGATGTCTGGGAGGATTAATTTCATTTACCTTCAAGGTCCCTCTAGCTGGACTAACAATCAAATTGACATGAGACAGATTAACAGGAGAAAATCAAATTTGGTAGCATACCTATCGGGAATTCACACAGACATGTAAATTCCAAAGACAGGCAACGTGATACTTACATGAGCCAAGGAGAAGGGTAAGAGTCTCAGGACACAAAGGAGAGAAAGACCACTAGTAGTAAGGTGAAAGGAGATGTCTGGAAAACAAAGGTTGCCCTGTTATATAGATAAGTTTCTTAAGCAAAGAGGAATCTCCATTAATAGCTCTTTTCCTGGTACAATCAGGCAGTTAAGGTGGAGGTAAAGAACTTTTCCTGAATCTGCTGAGTTTTGATTACTTTTAACTCAAAATAACATTCATGCCAAAGTAGCCCATCTTGGGGCTACTTGCCCTTGGCCCCTACAAGGACAAGTACTGGATATAAAAGAGTGAACAAAACACACATCACCTTTGTCCTCATGGATTTACATGAGGCAGAAAAGCAATGCACAAATAAACAAACATGTAACTAATTACAAATACTGATAAGTGCCAACAAGGAAACTAATAGAATGCAGAGAGAAGCTTGCTTCAGATCAGTTGATTAGGGAAGGATTTCCAAGGTATGGCATTTGAGACTAGAGTCTCAAATTTATTTACCTTGTTTATTACCTTGTTTAAAATGGAAAGTGGCTTTCCAGATAGAGGCTTCTACATGGAAGAGCCAGGGTCCTGCAGCTGGGGTGGGGGTCAAAGAATTGAAAGGGACTAGTGTGGCTGCAGCTTAGCAGACATGGAGGAGAGTGGAATAAGGTAATGTTTGAGAGGGAAGAATAAACCAGAGACTAACAGGACAAGATACAGAGTATGGATGTTTTCTATAACGGAGTAGATGCTTTGTAAAAATGCAAGTACCGATGTGCATTTTACAGAGTTGTTGGGCCATAAGCCATCAGAGAACGTGACTTAGTGGGTTTGAGGTGGGGCACCCAGATTCTGCATTTTTAACAAGCATCCCTGCTAATTTCTGATACAGAAACTCTTCAGAAAAGCTCTTGCAGTCATACACTAGAAAAAAATCACCTTTCCTAAAGTTCATCTAAGGTAAATTTTGATATAATGGCTTAAATTCTTATCTAGAGAAGTTAGGAACAAGGGACCCTTTAGTTAGAACAGTGCAGACTCAGATCCATGCTACACTCACACATGCTAAACACTGATTCGTTATAATACTTTTTCACAAGGACTAACTCAAGGCAATTATCAGCCAATGTTTATCCAGAACTAGATGGCGCCTCCCGAAGTGCCACTCTCAGGAGAGAGGCCTGGAATGCACTAATTTTGTTTTGATGACTCCAAAACACCTAAGAGTGTGCAGACTTCCAAAGGGCAGGGACAATTGTCTTTGATTTCTCCTACAACCTGACATAGATGGCTACACAGAAGACATGGTAACTGGTGCCCATTTCTGACAAGATTATCAATGAGTAGATGAAAAAGGAAATTAAAATTACTACCATTAAGTATACCCACGATTTTCATATTAGTTTCTTCCTACAAAGAGATCGTTTCGAGTTGGATTTAATGTTGCAATTCTCACCAGTCCTCATCTGGTGGAAGCTCTTTGTGGCTCAGATAAAATTATCTCCCACAATTCTTTAGAATTCTGTGTAAAATTACTTAGGAACGGAGTAATTCCTAGACTGCTTCACTGACAGTAACAAATGTTCAATTAGTGCTTTACTAAGCACTAATAATCTTTTTTAAATGACGCCCAATTTCTTCTAAACTTTCCAGTGCATTTTATAAATAGCAATTTAACAGACTGTAAGGTATCCGTCTCCTAGCAAAGGCTGAGCTGCAAAGGGCTCAAAGCCGGGACAGGTAGATTTAAAGGATCTGGATGCTCTGAAGGGCTCCTCCCCGCCCCCCCGCCCCAGCCCCTGTGCCTCTGACTCACGTGAGCTACGTTCTCGTTGCAGCCAGAAACTTTCCGCGTCTACACCAGAGAGTAAACCTACAGACGTCCTACCACTGGACGCCACTGAGCAGGGGCACTCCGCCCCGGACCACTCACTGCCTGCCTACTCCCGCTCCCTCCCTCCCCCCGACGCAGGGTAAGAGGCGGGGTCTCACACGGAACCAAGCTTTCGGCCTACCGGTTCTAGTCTCCCGGTAATGCGGTGCCCTGTCCCTGCCTAAGGTGGATGTGAAGGACCCAAATGCTTGCATAGCGACAGGTGAGCGCGCCAGGATCTCCGGCGTTTTAACTTGTCCGCAACAGGAGTTTCTTGGGCCTCTTCCAGGACTGCTTTCTCAGAAGACACAAATCGCCCTAACCACAGAATTCTGGGTGTCACAAATCGGCTTCCCTGAGCTGTGCAAATGACAACGGAGCTGGGACACGGAGGGTGTATCAGAGAGAGCCAAAAGAATAAAGGAAGGAAAAGGTATTTTAGGCAAAACGTTCTCTGAGTTCAAAGAACGGGAAGTTCAGAAAACTGTGTAGAGGTGAAGTAAGGGATGAATGAGGCTGGGGAGGGACATAGCCATCACTGTAGCCTTAAAAAAGTTGAGGAGTTTGGACTTTATCATAAAAATCATCGAATAATTTTAAGCTGGAGAGTGACTTGATATGTGTTTTAGGGAGATAATTGCTGTGGATCAGAATGGATTAGAAAAGACAGGGAGAACCCTCAGGCTGTTGACTTCATCTTGGGAAGAGGTGTTGGTGGCCTGAAGCAGCACTGGGAATAGAGAGAGGTAGATAGACGCTGCATTTATTTTGTACATATGTGGTTCCTAATACTACTGCCAGATATTTTGGGAAATAGAATACATAGGACTTAGCAATTGATTGATGTAGGAAGTAAGGAAGAGAGATGTCAAAAACAAATTCTGAATTCTCAGAATTCCCTTTGGGCAGCTGTGGGTTTGGTTTCTTCATTGACAGAAAAACATAAGAGGGCTGGAGAAGGTTTTCCGGCCTGGTGTGGGGAGTTCACTTTAGGACATATTGAGTTTGAGGTACAGCTGATGAACAGATTAATTTAAGAAGGCATTTCACTGGGGAATTTCAGATATAAGGCAGGAAACATAGCAGTGATCATTTGCGACCTCATTTTCAAAGCTTTTTTGTGTCCTTTGGTTTATCATTTTTTATTGAGATATAATTGACATATAACATTGTTAGTTTCAAATGTACAACATAATGGTTAGATATTTGTATGTATTGCCCAGCGATTGCCACAGTAATCTTGTTAACGTCCATCACCATATATAGTTACGAAAATTATTTTTCTTTTTTTTTTTTAATTTTTTTTTCTCAACGTTTTTATTTATTTTTGGGACAGAGAGAGACAGAGCATGAACGGGGGAGGGGCAGAGAGAGAGGGAGACACAGAATCGGAAACAGGCTCCAGGCTCTGAGCCATCAGCCCAGAGCCTGACGCAGGGCTCGAACTCCCGGACCGCGAGATCGTGACCTGGCTGAAGTCGGACGCTTAACCAACTGCGCCACCCAGGCGCCCCAACGAAAATTATTTTTTCTTGTGATGAAACCTATGAAGATGTACTCTGTTGGCAACTTTCAAATACAAAAATATGGAATGTTTCACACATGTGCTTGTCATCCTTTTGCAGGGTCCATGCTAATTCTCTGTACTGTTCCAATTTTAGTATATGTGCTGGTGACGTGAGCACTAGTTTATTTATCTTGATGGAGAGCTTGTCATTAGGGAACCATTTTGTTCAGGCAGTTTTTTGGGACAGGCATACTAACAATTTCTTGCTCTTTTGTTCTCTATTCCTGTTTTCCTTTCTGAATCTTATCCATACTAAATGTGATGGGCTTAGAACAGTAGCAAAAGGAAGCAACATGGGCCTGATCACTTTTCAGTAAATTTATTCAGTTGAATTAAATGGCCAGATCTGGATGAGAAAGGAGAGAATGGCAGCCTAGAATCCCTAAGCTAAATGTTCTTCTCAGCCTAGGGACCTTGCTTTTCTTCTAAGGCCCCCTTGTTTTATCTTTTTTTTGGGTTACTTCCCTGCCTCGTCTGGCTTTCTTTTTCATCCTCATAAATCTCCAGTACCCTGTTATGCAAGTGGATAATAGTTTGCTAATTGCTGCACTTATTTTGTACTTGTGTGGTTCTTAATATTACCAGAACAATGGCATTTTCAAAGTCCTTTGCTATTCTACACAACTTTTTTAAAAAGGAAGAAATGGATTCGGGTGCCTGGGTGGCTCAGTTGGATAAGCATCTGGCTTCAGCTCAGGTCATGATCTCACAGTTCATGTGTTTGAGCCCCATGTCGGGCTCTGTGCTGACCACTCAGAGCCTGGAGCCTGATTCAGAATCTGTGTCTCCCTTTCTCTCTGACCCTCCCCCACTTGTGCTCTGTCTCTCTCTGTCTGTCAAAAATAAATAAAAACATTAAAAAAATAAAAAGGAAGAAACAGAAAAACAAGGAGAAGGAAAACACAAGCTCCTGCAGTGTTGGAGTTAGGCCTTGTAGACAGAGTTCCTCACTATCCCTTTTTGTTTTTCCTTTCTTCATTTAACAAACATCTCTTGGCATTTATTTTGTGCCAGAAACTGTTTTAGGTGCATTCCTGTGGATAGTTGGGGGAGTGGGAGTATATGTTCCACCCACTGTTCCTTATCTTGAATTTATTTTTTACATTTCAAACTTAATTCATGCTTACTGCAATAAAATAATTAAAAAATATAAATATGAAATAGAAAAAGTAAGTCCTCACCCTATCCACTTCCTCTCCCAATTCATTCCACAGAAGTAATAATTTTTGCTACTTTGGTATATTTCTTTTCACACATTTTTTTTGCACACATAAGTAAATAAGTCGTGTGTGTGTGTGTGTGTGTGTGTGTGTATGTGTGTGTATGCAGATTCCCTAGAAAAGACCCTGAGTTGAGGATTATTTTGAAAATCACTTAAGAAAGTGTTCCCAGGGGCGCCTGGGTGGTGCAGTCGGTTAAGCGTCCGACTTCAGCCAGGTCACGATCTCGCGGTCCGGGTGTTCGAGCCCCACGTCAGGCTCTGGGCTGATGGCTCAGAGCCTGGAGCCTGTTTCCGATTCTGTGTCTCCCTCTCTCTCTGCCCCTCCCCCGTTCATGCTCTGTCTCTCTCTGTCCCAAAAATAAATAAACGTTGAAAAAAAAAATTAAAAAAAAAAAGTGTTCCCAGAAAGAAGGAACATATGTAAATATAAAAGCCATTTATGAAAAGCCCACAGCTAATATCATCCTCAATGGGGAAAACTGAGAACTTTCCCCCTGAGATCAGGAACATGACAGGGATGTCCACTCTCACTGCTGTTGTTTAACATAGTGTTGGAAGTTCTAGCATCAGCAATCAGACAACCAAAGGAAATCAAAGGCATCAGAATTGGCAAAGATGAAGTGAAGCTTTCACTTTTTGCAGATGACATGATATTATACATGGAAAACCTGACAGACTCCACCGAAAGTCTGCTAGAACTGATACATGAATTCAGCAAAGTCGCAAGATACAAAATCAATGTACAGAAATCAGTTTCATTCTTTTTTTTAAAAATTTTTTTTTCTCCAACGTTTATTTATTTTTGGGACAGAGAGAGACAGAGCATGAACGGGCAAGGGGCAGAGAGAGAGGGAGACACAGAATCGGAAACAGGCTCCAGGCTCTGAGCCATCAGCCCAGAGCCTGACGCGGGGCTCGAACTCACAGACCTGTGAGATCGTGACCTGGCTGAAGTCGGACGCTTAACCGACTGTGCCACCCAGGCGCCCCAAATCAGTTTCATTCTTATACACTAATAATGAAGCAACAGAAAGACAAATAAAGAAACTGATCCCATTTACAATTGCACTAAGAATCATAAAATACCTAGGAATAAACCTAACCAAAGATATGAAAGGTCTGTATGCTGAAAACTATAGAAAGCTTATGAAGGAAATTGAAGAAGATACAAAGAAACGGAAAAACATTCTGTGCTCCTGGATTGGAAGAAAAAATATTGTTAAAATGTCAATACTACCCAAAGCAATCTACACAATCTGTGCAATCCCAATCAAAATTGCACTAGCATTCTCAAAGCTTGAACAAGCAATCCTAAAATTTGTATGGAACCACAAAAGACCCTGAATAGCCAAAGTAATATTGAAGAAGAAGACCAAAGCGGGAGGCATCACAATCCCAGACTTTAGTCTCTACTACAAAGCTGTCATCATCAAGACAGCATGGTATTGGCACAAAAACAGACACATAGACCTATGGAATATAGACTCCAGAATTGGGCCCACAAAAGTATGGCCAACTACTCTTTGACAAAGCAGGAAAGAATATCCAGTGGAAAAAAGTCCCTTTAACAAATGGTGCTGGGAGAACTGGACAGCAACATGCAGAAGGATGAAACTAGACCACTTTCTCACACCATTCACAAAAATAAACTCAAAATGGATAAAGGACCTGAATGTGAGACAGGAAACCATCAAAACCCTAGAGGAGAAAGCAGGAAAAAACCTCTCTGACCTCAGCTGCAGCAATTTCTTACTTGACACATCCCCAAAGGCAAGGGAATTAAAAGCAAAAATGAACTATTGGGACCTCATGCAGATAAAAAGCTTCTGCACTGCAAAGGAAACAACAAAACTAAAAGGCAACTGATGGAATAGGAAAAGATATTTGCAAATGACATATCAGACAAAGGGCTAGTATCCAAAATCTACAAAGAACTCACCAAACTCCACACCCAAAAAACAAATAATCTGGTAAAGAAATGGGCAGAAGACATGAATAGACACTTCTCTAAAGAAGACATCCAGATGGCCAATAGGCACATGAAAAGATGCCCAACGTCACTCCTCATCAGGGAAATACAAATCAAAACCACACTGAGATATCACCTCATGCCAGTCAGAGTGGCTAAAATGAACAAATCAGGAGACTATAGATGCTGGAGAGGATGTGGAGAAATGGAATCCCTCTTGCACTGTTGGGGGAATACAAACTGGTGTAGCCGCTCTGGAAAACAGTGTGGGGGTTCCTCAGAAAATTAGAAATAGATCTACCCTATGACCCAGCAATAGCACTGCTAGGAATTTACCCAAGGGATACAGGAGTGCTGATGCATATGGGCACTTGTACCCCAATGTTTATAGCAGTACTCTCAACAATAGCCAAATTATGGAAAGAGCCTAAATGTCCATCAACTGATGAATGGATAAAGAAATTGTGGTTTATATACACAATGGAATACTACGTGGCAATGAGAAAGAATGAAACATGGCCTTTTTAGCAACGTGGATGGAACTGGAGAGTGTGATGCTAAGTGAAATAAGTCATACAGAGAAAGACAGATACCATATGTTTTCACTCTTATGTGGATCCTGAGAAACTTAACAGAAGACCATGGGGGAGAGGAAGGAAAAATAAGTTAGGGGGGAGCCAAAACATAAGAGACTCTTAAAAGCTGAGAATAAACTGAGGGTTGGTGGGGGGGTGGGAGGGAGGGGAAAGTGGGTGATGGGTATTGAGGAGGGCACCTTTTGGGATGAGCACTCGGTGTTGCATGGAAACCAATTTTACAGTAAATTTCATATTAAAAAACAATTAAAAAAAAGAAAGTGTTCCCAGGGTGCAATATTGTGATTTATAAGAAATATTTATTTCATCATTTAGATGACCAAATTTATCTAAGATATGTTTTCATCTATGGTTCTTGGCTTACAACTCACAGCTCCCCCAAAACCCTTGGTATTTTCTGAGCAATAAGAAAACTTGAAACATCTTTTGTTATAATATTTGTCCTCTTGTCCTCAGTTCCTGAAATCACTTCAGAGCCAGAAAGGTGTAATGGATGTCTTGTTATTCATAACAAGCTCCTGTCCATCACAAATAAGATTATGTTAATAAGATGACTTTTGGAAAGCTCCTGCAGATGGGGGCTAGTTGCCAGGGGAACCAACCATGAATAGAGGTTTGGAACTTTCAGTCCCACCTCCTGATTTTCACAGAGGGGAGAGAGGCTGGAGGTTCAATCAATCACCAGTGACCAATAATTGCATTAATCATGTCTATGTAATGAAGCCTCCAGAAAAGCCCAAAAGGAAGAAGTTCAGAGAGCTTCCAGTTTAGGGAACCAGAATGCTTCCATATGCCAACATGCAGGCCCCAAACTCCAGAAGGACATAAGTTCATTTGTTTGGGACTTCACTCTATGTATCTCTTCATCTGGCTGTTGTTTTTACCCTTTAATATCCTTTGTAATAAATCAGTAATTTAGTGAGTAAAGGTTTCCTGAATTCTGTGAGCCTCTGTAACAAATTAATTGAACCCAAGGAGGGGGTCATGGGAATCTCTGATTTATATCTAGTCAGTCAGAAGTACAGGTAAGACCTGGACTTGCAATTGGCATCTGAAGTCCAAGGCAGGGTGGGCGTGGGGTTTGTAGGAACTTCCAATCTGTAGCCAGTTGGTCAGAAGCACAGGTAACAACCTGGGCTTACGATTGGTATCTGAAATGGAGAGAAGTCTTGTGGGTCTGATTCCTTAATCTGTGGTATCTGATGCTATTTTGGGTAGATAATGTCAGAATTTATTTGAATTATAGGATACTCACCTGGTGTTACAGAATTGTTCAAAGTGTGGGAAAAACCTATATGCCACCACATTGGGACTGGGTGTAGGACATATTACAGGGGAACTGATAAAGAAGTTGGGAAGTGAGATAGGGAAAAGATGAGAGCCAAGGAAGATGCAATATTAGGGACATCTGCAGAGGACTGTTTCAGCCTGATCCCATAGGGGAGTTCTGGAGTATAAATTATATATCAGAGTTGTCTCGACCAGAAGGATGGGAGATGGACTTGCACTCTCTCATTCATGATTTTCACTGGTTAAGGGTCATCCAGTGGGATGAAAAGGCACAGACACATTTAACTCTCTGCACATACAGGCAAAGCCATTCTAATTGGCCAAGCAAGGATGGTTCTCCAAACAAGAACCACTGGTGCAGGCATTTGGAAGTGAAAGCTGGTTGAAATTGATGTGTGTGTGCAGAGTGGTACAAAATGATCTGAGGGGGTGTATTAGGGTACTCCAAAGAAATAGAATCAGCAGGATGTATATGCATATAGATATTTATTTTAAGGAATTGGCTCACATGTTTATGGAAGCTGGCAAGTCTAAAATCTGCAGACCCAGAGAAAAGCCAACACTACAGTCTAAGTCCAAAGGCCATTATGCTAAATACCCAGGAAAGAGTCAAAGTGGTGTTCAAGTATGAAGGCTATCAGGCTGGTGACACAGAAAGAAGCTGATGTTGCAGAATTCCCTCTTGATCAGGAGAGGTCAGTCTTTTTTATTCAGACCTTCATTTATAGGATGAGGCCCACCTACATTATGGAAGGTGATCTGCTTTAGTCAGTCTATGAGTTTAAAATTTTTTTAAATATTTATTTATTTTTGAGAGAGAGACAGAGTGTGAGCAGGGGAGGGACAGAGAGAGAGAGGGAGATACAGAATTCGAAGCAGGCTCCAGGCTCCGAGCTGTCAGCACAGAGCCCCAAGTGGGGCTCAAACCCATGAACCATGTGATCATGACCTGAACTGAAGTTGGACGCTTAACTAACTGAGCCACCCAGGCGCTCCTCAGTCTACCAGTTTAAATGTTAACCTCATCCCAAAATGCCCCCACAGAAATATTTAGAATAATGTTGGAAAACATATTTGGGTGCCAATGCCCAGCCAAGTTGACATATAAAATTAACTATCACATCTGCTCTGTTTTAGTTCTTACTCTCTCCTTGATGCCTAGCCCCATTCCACCCTAGCCCTACTCCACAAGTTCTCTCCTCATGGTTGCAGAATGGCTCATACACTTATACCACACTGATCATAGGAAGGAAGAAGGATCTTTCTTAGTAACCCCAAAGGAAGAGAGATGATCTTCAGCAGGCCTCAAGACGGGTGGATAATACTGGATGTGGTAGATTGTTGCTGTAATGACGCCTAATTTGTTTAAACCTCCCTGAAGTACTCCTTTAGGCCAGTTGCAGGTCCCAGGAATGTAAAGGCAATGGGTCTGTGAGGGCACTTCTCACTGCTGCCACATTCCCTGAAAGTCTGAGGAGGACCCAAAGGAGCACTGATCCAGAGGCAAACTGTTCTGAAATCTACCATCTGGTGCCAGATTTTGGAGCTTCAGGGTCACAACAGGGATTCCAGAAGGGTTCACTGGAGACCTGTGGGTTTCTTTTGGATACTTTTTTTCAGTTTACCAAGAAACCAGTTTCAAGAGTTCCCATGAAAGTTATGTAGGGAAGGAGGGATTAGAAGTAGACAATGTGGAGGAGGAAGGCAAGGTTGACAAGGCTCTGGGCTATAGGATCCTAGGGTTCAAATTTCTACTTGAGTTTCCTTGTGTTATAAACCTTAAAGTATAAACTCTGTCCCTGAAAGCCTTGTAGGGATCTCACCCCTGAGGGATTGAGAGAGAAATTGTGAGTCTCTCCTTATGGGTTCTGTATCTGTCAGGACAACTTCACACAAACTCCCAAGCTCATCCTTCTCATGAGTGAATAATCAGTTCCCTTGCCTGTTACTTCCTGGTGTCCACCTGCTTTGTCCTTAAAATTCAACTCTAGTCCCATGTCTTTAGAAAGGGGTCCTCTCCTCCCCTCAGTTAACTATTATTTTTTCTTCAGCACCATGGTTTTGTACTTCATGATGTCACTTGGTATCATGTATTCCTCCCGCTGCTTGGATTTTGGCTCATCTAATTATAGTCTTCTAGAGAATACAGAAGAATTTCTAGTGGAGAACAACTGTACAAATGATAGAAGAATTCTCATTAGAAATAGTTGAGGCCAGAAACATGTCAAAAAATCATTATGGGGGAATGACTTCTTTAAGTGCTGAAAGAAAAAACAAAATACCAAGGTGGTAGACTTACGCCCACTCATATAGTAATTATAGTAAATTGCTAAACAGAAAAAGAAGGGTCCAATTCCAAAGAAGATGGAATAAGCACGTTCTACTTTGTGTCTCCCACTGAATGCAACTATAAATTCTCAACAGAATATATATAGCAGCTATCTAAGGACTCTGGAAATTAAATAGCAAGAATAACAACACAGTTTTAAACAACCAATGGGTCCAAGAAGAAATCACAAGGAAAATCAGAAAATATTTTAAGATAAAAACAAAATGCAACATACCAAAACTGATGAGATGCAGTCAAAGCAGTATGTGACAGAAAATTTATAGTTGTAAATGCCTACTTAAAAATAAAAGATCTCAAATCAATAACCTAACTTTACATCTTAAGTAACATCAAACAGAAGCAAACCAAACCCAAAGCTAGCAGAAGAAAGGGAATAATGAATGCTAGAGTGGAGAATTAGAATAACCATAAGAATCAATGAAATCAAAAGTTGGTTCTTTGAAAAGTTAAATAAAGTTGACAAACTTTACCTAGACGAAGAAAAAATGACGCAAATCATCAAATTTCAGAATGAATGTGAGAACATTACTACAAAACTTACAGAAAGAAAAAGGATTATGAGAATACTATGAATAAATGTACACCAACAAATTAGACAAAACTAGATGAAACAGACACATTTCTAGAAATCCACACATTGCCAAAACAGAACCAAGAAGAGATAAAAAATCTGAATGGTCATATAACAAGTAAACAGAACGAATCAGTAATCAAAAATCTCCCAAAAAACAGAAGTCCAGGACCAAAGGCCTTCCCTGGAGAATTGCACCCAACATTTAAGGAAGAATTAACATAAATCCTTTATAAATTACTCACCAAAATAAAAGAAGATGTAATACTTCATAATTCATTCTATGAGCCCAGTCTTCCCCGATAAAAAAGCTAAACAAAGACACTTCAAGAAAAGAAAAATGTAGTCTAATATGCCCTATGAGTACAGATGTAAAAATCCTTAAAAATACCAGCAAACTAAATCTAAGAAGATTATATACCATGACCAAGTGGAATTTATCCCAGGAATGCAGTCATGGTTCAGCAAAAGAAAATTGACTGATGTCATATACCACATTAATAGAATGAAGGTAAGAAACCACCTGATCATTTCAATTGACACAAAAATCATTTGACACAATTCAATGCCCTTCCATAATAAAAACATTCACCAAACTAAGAATAAAAGGAAACTTACTCAACATGATAAAGAGCATTTATATACTAATCTACATAATAGTACTCAATAGTCAAAGGCTGAAAACTTCCCACTAAGATCAGGAACAAGAAAAGGATGCCTGCTTTTGCCACTGTTATTCAACACTGTACTGGAAATTCTAGGCAGTACAACTAGGCAATTAAGAGAAATAAAGGGAATCAAAATTGGAAAGGAAGAAATAAAACTATACTCTCTGATAACATGGTACTATATATAAAAAATCCTAAAGAATCTGCACACAAAAGACGATTACTGATAATAAAAGATTTTAGTAAAATAGCAAAGTACAGTATCAACACGCAAACACCAATTGCATTTTTATACACTTGCAACGAATATTCTGAAAATGAAATTAAGAAAATAATTCCATTTATCTGGCATCAAAAAGAAAAAAATATACTTAGGTATAAACTTAACCAAGGAAATGAAAGATTCATACAGTAAAAACTACAAAACATTGCTGAAAGACACAGATAGAAAGACATCCCCTGTTCATGGATTGGAAGATGTTAAGATGTTAATGCATCTAGATTCAATGCAATCCCTGTCAAAATCCCAATGACTTTTTTTTGTTTTTTTGCATAAATTGAAAAATCTAAAATTGATATGGAATCGCAAGGGACCCTGAATAGACAAAACAATCATGAAAAGGAAGAACAAAGTTAGAGGACTCATGCTTCCAGATTTCTAAATTTACTACAAAGCTATGGTAACCAAATAGTGTGGTATTGGCATAAAGACAGACATGTCAACCAATGGAATGGAACAGAAATCCCAGAAATAAACTTTCACATATATGGTCAGATAACTTTCAATAAAAGTGTCAAAGACCATTCATGGGAAATGACAGTCAACAAATAGTGCTGGGGAAATTGGATATCCACATCCAAAAGAATGAAGTTGGACCCTTTCCTAATACCTAGTCCTCTAATATACAAAAATTACTCAAAATAACTATAAACCTGTTAGATTTATAGCGGGAAATCTTCATAACATTGGATTTGGCAATGATTTCTTAGATACGACATGGAAATCACAGGCAGAAAGGAAAAAACAGACAAACTGGACTTCATGAAAATCTTAAAATTTTGTGTATTAAAGGACACTATCAATAAAGTAAGGGCAACCCAAAGAATGGGAGAACATATTTGTAAATCACATATCTGATAAGGATTAATATCCAGAATATATAAAGAACTCCTAAAACTCAACAACAACAAAAAGCAAACAACCAATTCAAAATGGCAAGGAACTTGAATAGACATTTCTCCAAAGAAGATCTACAAAGAGCCAACAGGCATGTGAAAAGATGCTCAACATCAGTAGTAATTAGGAAAATGCAAATCAAAGCCACAAAGAGATGCCACTTCATACCCATTAGGATGGTTACTATAAAAAAAAAACCATAAAACAAATGTTTGTGATAATGTGAAGAAATTGGAACCTTTGTGTATTGCTGATGGGAATAAAAAATGATGTAGCCCCCATGGATAACAGTGTGGAAGTTCCTCAGAAAATTTAACATGTAATTACCATTCAATAGAGCAATTTTACTTCTGGGTATACGCAGAGAGTAATCAAAATTAGGGACTTGAACAGATATTTGTACACCCATGTTTATAGCAGCATTATTCCAATAGCTAAAAAGTGGAAACAACCCAAGTGCCCATTAACAGATGAATGGACAAAATGTAATAAGTACATACAACGGAATATTATTAAGCCTTAAAAAGGAAGGAAATTGTGACATGCTACATATGGATAAGCCTCGAAGTCATTATGCTATATGAAATAAGCCTAACAAATTGGGCAAATATTGTATGATCCCACGTATATGAGGTATTTAGAGTAGTCAAATTCATAAAGACAGAGGCAGAATAGTGGTTGCCAGGGGTTAGGAGAAAGGGAAATGAGGTGTCATTGTTTAATAGACACAGTGTTTCAGTTTGGGATATTGAAGAAGTTCTAGAGATGGGTAGTGGTGATGGTTGTACAATGATATGAATGTACTTACTGTCACTGAACTGTACACTTAAAATGGTTAAAGTAATTTTCATGTTATGTATATTTAAAAAAAATTTTTTTAATGTTTTTTTCTTTTAGAGTGAGACAGAATGCTAACAGGGGAGGGGCAGACAGAAAGAGGGAGACACAGAATCCGAAGCAGGCTCTAGGCTCCAAGCTGTCAGCACAGAGCTCCACATGGGGCTCAAACCCACAGACCATGAGATCATGACCTGAGCCAAAGCCAGACTCTCAACTGACTGAGCCACCCAGGTGCCCCTATGTTATGTATATTTTAAATGCAGTTTTAGAAAATGTTTACTTATTTATTTTTTTTGAAAAAAAATTTTTTTTTCAACATTTATTTATTTTTGGGACAGAGAGAGACAGAGCATGAACGGGGGAAGGGCAGAGAGAGAGGGAGACACAGAATCGGAAACAGGCTCCAGGCTCTGAGCCATCAGCCCAGAGCCCGACACGGGGCTCGAACTCACAGACCGCAAGATCGTGACCTGGCTGAAGTCAGACGCTTAACCGACTGCGCCACCCAGGCGCCCCTACTTATTTATTTTTGAGAGAGAGAGATCGTGAGCCGGGGAGGGGCAAAGAGAGGGAGACAGAGAATCTTAAACAGGCTCCATACTGTTAGCACAGAGCCTGATGCAGGGCTCTAACTCACAAACCATGAGATCCTGACCTGAGCCAAAATCAAGAGTTGGATGCTTAACCGACTGAACCACTCAGGTGCCCTAAATGCAATTTAAAGTAACTTCTACACCGATTGTGGGTCTCAGACTCACAACCCAGAGATCGAGAGTTTCATGCTCTACCGACCAAGCAATCCAGGTGCCCCTATCTTGTATACATTTTATCACAATTTTAAAAAATGCAACAGCTAAGACTTCAGCTCTGCCAATGATAGAGTTACTTGTATTAGTCTCGCCATCACCAAAAACAGACATAAAAGTTGACATAATAGGAGGCAACTATTTTCAAGCATTGTAAAATAGGCATTTCAGGCCAGGGATACTTGAGAGAACAGAAATGCACATTTTTAGTCCCTCAATCCCTTAGCCCTTTGCTTCACAAGGTACTCTTCTGTTTTGCACAAGGAGTTGGAGCTCAAGTGTGGTAATGGTCCTGCTGGACTAAAGAAGTAACTGGAATTTGTAGGACAAGTTTCTTAAGACAAGGAAATTCCGGTTTGTGTGTGTGTGTGTGTGTGTGTGTGTGTGCGCGCGCGCGTGCATGAGCGCGTACGTGTGTATGCATATGTGCAATGTTGTAGAGGGAGAGAGGGGTGGCAGGGGTCTGGTTTTAATTCAAAATGGGTCCTTGGCCAAGAGCAGGGTTGAATGGATGCAGGCCAGGTTTCCATGATGCTTACTGTAGGTTGTTTGTTGTGAGACTGAGAACTAAATTACGGTATCAGCTGTTAGACACTGATGGAAGATGTAAGCACTTCTGGCCAGCTGTAGTAGAGAAACCTAGATAGGACCTTGGTGTTTCAGTGAAACCATAGAAAAGTCAGTCCTTAGAAATAAGATTACACCTTGGAGAAAGACCATGTCCTAGAATTAAGTTCAATATTATAATAGACACATCTTATTAAAGATGAAAACAAAGCCTTACATGTCAAAAGGATCCACCAGTAACTCAACTGTCTGCCTGAACAATATTCAAGATCTACAAATATAAAACAGAATCTCTACAATACATCATCCATAATGTCCATCATCTAATCATTAATTACTAAATACATGATAATATGACCCAAATCCAAGGGAAAAAAATGCCAATAGAAAAGACCCAAGATGATTTAGATCCTGAAATTAGTCCCTATGTATTTTGTAGCAGCTATTTTCATATAAAGACATAGGTATGGACATAATGAGTGAACAGATGGAGAACTTAAGCAGAGATATATATGATAATTATAAAAAAGGGAATTCTAGAACTGAAAAGTTGAATATGTGAAATGAAAAAATATCACTGGATGGGCTTGATAATTATTGGTGAATATAGAAAAAGTTCATGAACTGGAAGAGACATCAATAGAAATTATCCAAACTAAAGATTAAAGGTAGAGATAGATTGAAGAATTAGAAACAGAGCCTTAGTGATGTGTGGGAAAATAGCAAGTGATCTAACATGTGTAATTGGAAACACAAAGGGAGAAAGAAGAAGAATGGCAAAATATGTATTTGATAATAGGAAAGACAAACTGAAGAAATAATAGCCTAAATTTTTCAAGGTTGGTGAAAAACATCACATCACAGGCCCCCAAAGCCCAACACCTAAGCTGAGAAATATGAATAAAACTACACCTAGGTATATCATAGAAAATCTCTTGAAATGAAATATAAAGAGAAAATGTTAAAAGAATACAGAGGAAGGGTGTCTGGCCGCCTCAGTCTCTTGATCTCAGGGTTGTGAGTTCAAGCCCCACATTGGGTGTAGAGTTTACTTAAAAATAAAATATTAAAAAAAAATTTTTTTCAACGTTTATTTATTTTTGGGACAGAGAGAGACAGAGCATGAACGGGGGAGGGGCAGAGAGAGAGGGAGACACAGAATCGGAAACAGGCTCCAGGCTCTGAGCCATCAGCCCAGAGCCCGACGCGGGGCTCGAACTCACGGACCGTGAGATCGTGACCTGGCTGAAGTCGGACGCTTAACCGACTGCGCCACCCAGGCGCCCCAAAAATAAAATATTTAAAAAAAATGTTTATTTATTTTTGAGAGAGAGAGAGAAAGAGCGCACAAGTAGGGGAGGGGCAGAGAGATAGAGGGGACACAGTATCTGAAGCAGCTCTGAGCTGCTTAGTGTGGGGCATAAGCTCACGAACTGTGAGATCATGACCTGAGCCGAAGTCTGATGCTTAACTGACTAAGCCACCCAGGCGCCCCTAAAAATAAAATCTTTAAAAAAAAAGAATACAGAGGAAATAAAAATGCATGGTCCATAATGGGGAACATCCCTAGAAATGGCAGTAGACTTCTTATCAAAATTAAAATCTGAATGACCTCAAAAAGACCATTATGAGAGAATGACTTCTTTAAGTGCTGAAGGGGGAAAAAAACCCCAAGGCTGTACACTTAAGCTCACCTATATCAGTTATCATAGTAAATGGACTTAACACTCAAACTAAAAGATGGAGGCTTTAGGCTGGATAAAAAAGCAAGCTCCAATTATATTTTGTCTAAGAGAGGTATTTTAACTGCAAAGACACAGGTTGATTGAAAGTAGAAATGTGAATAGTGATAGAGCATACTCTGTAAACACCAAGCATGAGAAACCTGATACAGCTTACTAAAGTAGGACTCAACACCGTGGGTATTGCCAGAGATAAAAAGAAACAATTCGTGTGAGAAAGCATCAAATTATCAGGAGGACATAGTCATAAATATGTATATACATACCTAATAGGAAAACTTCAAAATATACAGTGCAAAAACAGAGACTAAAAAGAGAAAAAAAGACGCAATCTTCCTTGGGAATTTGACACCCTTCTCTCAGTAACCAATAGAAAAAAGTAGCAAAGAAGTAGCTCTAGAAAGGATATAGAAAACTATATGTAGATCTATGTAGAAAACTATACTGAACAACTTCAGAATACACATTCTTTTCAAATATATGCAAAACACAAAGACAGACCGTATTTTGGGCCACAAAGAAATTTGAAATTGAAAGGTTAGAGAATGTTTTCTGACTATAGTGAAATTGATTTAAAAACCTATAATCTTGGGCTGTTGTTCTCTATGTATTGGAGATTTAAATATATTCTCATGCAGTATTTATGGCACCTCCCACAGGCAGTTAGTTCCTTGACTGGGAGTCAGTGAGGTGATGAAATTGCATTCAAGCCGTGCTTATTCTATGAAGCCAGAGATACCATGTGGAACAATTGTTTCTGAGTGGTCCAATCACATTTGTTATAGTTCTTGGGAAATAGAAATGCTACCTGTATGTAAGAAATTGTATCACTGAGGATCAAGCTATGTCTCAAATAATGATCTCTTTTCTAAATTTTTTGTTTAATGTTTGTTTATTTTTGAGAGACATACAGAGAACAAGTGGGGAAGGGGCTGAGAAAGAGACACAGAATCTGAAGCAGGCTCCAGGCTCCAAGCTGTCAGCACAGAGCCTGGGGCAGGACTCAAACCCATGAATGGCAAGATCATGACCTGAGCCAAAGTCAGACATTTAATGGACTGAGCCACCCAGGTGTCCCTGTTTCTAAAAGGCCTGGGTTCTCCAATCACAGATAGGCAGATGAGAGAATTTCTCATAACTCTTCATATCCCTATGCATCTTTATAATGATCTTCTATCACATAGGGAACATGATGTATATGTGTCCCTTGTATCCTTAAAGATGCCTTGGGAGATCTCACTGACAGAGAAGTAAGGGATATGAGTGGGTTCTCAATGAAACACTTAAATACCTAGAACTTGCCTACAGCTATAGTGAGATACTGACCTCTGTTCAAAGATGGTGGCAACAGATGTCTATCTACAGGAGTCCTCCAGATAGGTACATCACACACTTCCCTTTCTGTTACAGAGTTCTGCAGTCATCTTCAGAATAAACTCAGCCTGGTTCATGATTTCAATGGAAGAAAGGTCCAGAGATAAGAGAGTTTAATAAGAATTTAGGGTTTTATTTTATTTATTTTTTGCTCTCCCATCTTGGAATGGCCAATATCACAGGGCTTTGCACCTTCCCACAAGCTCCTTTTTAAGAGGAAAGTGAGGCAAACATGTTTATGTTTAGTTTTCCATTTTCTAATTTAATTTTTATTTTTATTTATTTTTAATTTTTAAAAAAATGTTTATTTTTGAGAGAGAGAGAGAGACAGAGAGAGACAGAGAGACAGAGAGACAGAGAGACAGAGAGAGAGGGAGACATAGAATCTGAAGCAGGCTCCAGGCTCTGAGCTGTCGGTATAGAGGCAGACATGGGGCTCAAACTCATGAACCTGAGCTGAAGTCAGACGCTTAACCAACTGAGTCACACAGGAGCCCCTATTTATTTTTTTTAGAGAGAGAGAGTGGGGGAGAGGGGCAGAAGGGGAGAGAGAGAGAGAGAGAGAGAGAGACCCAAATGGACTCCATGCTCAGCGCACCTGATGTGGGGCTTGATTCCAGGACCCTGGGGTCATGACTCGACCTGAAATTGAGTCAGATGCTCAACCAACTGAGCCACCTAGGTGCCTCAGGTTTATTTTAGGTTTCTTATTTCCTACAAAGTATTCAGCTGTTGAGGATATTTTAGTCACAGCAGAAGTGTCTCATTCCTTGGTAGAGGCATAAAGTCCTGTAGAGTAAAAACCAATGAAAGACAGTATCTTGAAAACAGGCTGTCATTATACTCTAAATCTCTGGGAAAATAGATTTTAAAGGTGCTTAGCACTTCACTTCCCCCTGAAAGCTAAGTGGGGGCAAGGAATGGGGGAGTGTGAATCTCCTTCTCCTTTTACTTTTTCCTGCAGGAAGAAGCGAGAGACCATTCTAAGAGAGGGGGAAAGGGAAAGGAGAGACAGGAGAGGCAGTGAGAAGGAGAGAGTCTGGGGGATGTAGAGTTTAGCACAAGGCACCCTCATGTACACATCCCTATATGGGACAGATACTGGCACCCTGCTGTGCCACTCAAAATGATTCCTATCAGTCGGATTCCCACCTGTAATCATTCTGTGAAGGGTGCTTTATCTCTGATTCACAGAGGAAGAATAGAAGTCCAAGGATGTGGAGTGACTTTGCTGAAGTTACATAGTAAGTTGGTGCTGGAACCTGGACAAGACTCAAACCTTCTTATCCCTAGTTCAATTTTCTGGATGGAAAAGGAAGTTGTAACCCCTTCTTCCTTTCAGCTCCTGTTCTGTTTCCAAAAGTGGAAGGGGACAAACCCTTCCCAATCTACTCCCCTGGCACCACCTGAGATAGGAGATGGAGGGAAAGGCTGGCCCTGGCACCTCTCATTAGTTCCCACTTGCATCGCCTGTTGTTCACCTGCAAGCATAGAAAGGGCTGTGGCTGAACTCTCTCTCAGTGAGATAGTTTATTGTAACCCCCAGTGTCTTCCCAGAAAACCCCAAATCTTCTCATCTCTCATTTCATCTCTCACAATCCCTTCTATTCACTTGAGACCCTGTATATGATGTTTTCTTATTATGAACTCTAATAATCCCAGTAACAAACTCTGCAGCAATGGCAACAGAAACAGCAGGCCTGCCCACAGATCCCAGTGTACTACAGGCCCTCTGGAAATGGGACTGCATATAATCTGGGCCCTTGAGCTCAGCAGACTTTGAGTCCCTCAGTGCATGTCTAACTTTACCAGTGTTGAACCCCCTTTAGGATGCTTCCTTCAGGATGCTTCTTTTTCCCTGCCAGAAATGAGAGGTTTTGTGTTTCCATATGACTAGCATTTCTCTGTTTCTCTCTGTGGGCATTCCTTTGACCATTGATACTCTCATACTCCTGCTCTTAGCTCAGGGGCTCCATGTCAGTAAAAATGAAAGCCCAGACCCTTATGGTGAGCTTTCTTTGGGTGAAGAGCAACCAGACACAGTGAAGCTTGAGAACAGACCTCCCCTAGTTGGGAGGGACAGATTTGTAATGGACCAGCTTCACGTCTGAGAATCACCCCAGTCCCTTCTCCTAAAGGTCTCTTTCCTGATGAAGATCACCTGAGGATGATACCCACCTTGGATGGTTGTTGAGAAGATGAAATGGAAGGCAAATACCAAGTATCTGGAATTCTTTATGACACATAGCAGATGATCAGTAAGTGTGAGCTCATTGCCACCTGTCTTTTTGCTTTTGAGTCCCAGATCCTGTAGAGCCAGGCAGGCGGGAAGATTGCCAAGGGAGCCCAGAGCTGGTCCCTTACCCCTTTCCTGGGCTCCTCTCCCAAAAAGCCCTGTCTCGACTATACCCACAGCACTGACTGGTAAGAGGGGAGTGACAGAGTACATCCCAGGTCTGAGTTGGGGATCTCAGGGATGGGATAAGGGTGGGGACAGGTATTTCCTAGGGAAGGTGCTGAGGGCTTTATATTTATATGTCTATATTTATTAAACATGTTTTCTTGAATAATTTAGTAATTTCCTAGAAACATTTACATGTTGGAAGTTGTTTTACATGAATATTGTGGGTATGACCCTACTTTGGCCTCCTTGCTATCCTAAGGAGGTGGTTGAAGGTTCTCTGGCCCACTGCTCTGAAAGCCAGCCCAAACACATGCTACCTTCTCATTATTTCTTTTCTTGGACCTGTATTGTTGCAAGAGAATTGTTCAATGTTTTACCAATAGCATTAATGTGTGAGAGACATTGCTGTGTCTTTCAACACTTCTCTGATCATTATATTGTTTATTTTTGTCCTAATGATGATTGGAATAGTTCCTTTAGGTTAAAAAGTGAGAAAAAATGTTGAAGAGAGAAAACAAGCTTAAGAATGTTTTGAGATTCTAATCTGAATATTGTCAAGGACTATTTAGTGTTCTCATTACAGAAAATTGACATTTATTCAAGTTCTTTTTTTAAATTTTTTTAATGTTAATTATTTTTGAGAGAAAGACAGAGCACGAGTGGGGGAGGAGAATACAGAGAGGGAGACATAGAATCTGAAGCAGGTCCCAGGCTCCGAGCTGTCAGCACAGAGCCCGACACAGGGCCTGAACCCACAAGCCGCAAGATCATGACCTGAGCCAAAGCCAGACGCTCAACCTACTAAGCCATCCAGGCACCCATTTTTTTTTTAATTTTGTTGATATTTTTTTATTTTTGAGAGAGAGGGAGAGAGAACAATTGTGAGCAGGGGAGGGGCAGAGAGAGAGGGGGACACAGAATCCAAAGCAGGCTCCAGGCTCTGAGCTGTCAGCACAGAGCACAACAGGGGTTTGAACTCATAAGCCATGAGATCATGACCTGAGCCGAAGTCTGATGCTCAACCGATTGAGCCACCCAGGCACCCCTCAAATTCTTCTTAATGTCAGGACTAAAACTTTATGTTTGTGTTCTCATAGATCATACTAACTTTTTAATGACTGTATTTCTTTTTTTCCCCTAGTGAATAAGATCTAATTTGAAAAATCTATTTATCATTGTTATAAATAATTGATGCCATAAAATATTTACCCAAGATATGCTGTTAAAAAGAAAACCACAGGCCCAAAGTGGAGTCATTTATGCCAGACCACTGGGGCTTAAATCCTAACCTAACTGCAGTTTCAACTTCCCCCAGAAATGTAGTGTTAGCCAGTCAGTCAGGACTTTTCTGGTCAGCAACAGTAAGGTAATCTGTCACATAGGCCCTCTCTATTCCCCAAAAGAAGATGAGGTAATCCACTTAATAAGACTCTTTTGTTCCCAAAGGAAGGTACCTCACCCAAAATAATTTTTTTTTCTGTTTATGACTTTGTTGTTCTGCCTTTAATAACCTTTCATTTTCTGTAGCCCTTTGGAATTCCCCTCTATTTGCTAGATGGGGTGATGTCTGATTCATGAATCAATTAATGAATCAATTTTACATCTTTAAAATGTAGTTGGTTGAATTTTTGTTATTTAACACCCAAAATATTCTAAGTAGGTGTAACTTAGTAAAAACAAAGTTCCTATAATATAATGACCATATGTCCCTAATTCGGTAATAAAAGAATGCTCACATGATTTAAGTAGAGTCATCTCTGGGATGTGAATAATTTGCATGATAACCATTTTCTTATTTTGGGTTGTGTATATTTGTATGTATTATGTACTTTTGAAAAATTTATTCGCTTTTTTTTCTTTCTTTCCTGAGTAAGCCCTGCAGATTACAGATACTATTCTTTTGTATGTTAAAGATAAAGCTATTAAACAACAGATTTTAGTTGGTAAACTGGTAATATCCAATTGCGACAGGGAATAGATTCCAGCGTGAACTGAACTCAACTTCAGTTTGTACAGAGGTGACTGGGAGTTTTAAAGGAAGAAGGAGGGAACAGAAAGGGGGGGAGTTGGAGCTCAGTAGAATGAGGGAAGTGAAAAATTACAAAAAGCAGAAGGAAGAATTGGTCCATTTGAAATCCACCTGGATTTGCTAACTGGCACTTGTTGAAATTAGGCTCTTACCCTCCTACAGAGACTGAGAGACAGGGATCCTTCAGGTGTTGGCTGGAACAAATTCTTTTGGCAGCCTTGAGTTTTTCAGGCAGGCCCCCTAAAAACACTCTTAGTGTCATCCTAAGTATGTGACCTTGAGCTGTTAGAGACTTAGAATTTTTTTCAAGTATTTATAGGGCAAAGTTGATAGACCTAGTTGAAAAGAAGGCATAAAGGAGCCTAACTGGAATTTGGGGTAAAGGAGAAAATCTTTTAAATTTAGTACTACTGTGCTTCATTTTAAATTATTTTACTTAAGTTTCACAGCCTTATTCCCAAGAGATACCTCTACAAATCTAAATTCTCTTGGCAGCTTTAAATATTATTTTATTTTTATTAAAATTGAAAAAAATATTTTTGAGAGAGACAGCTCGTTTTCCTATGTGATCTCAATTATTTTTACACCTAAGAGCAACCCAGTGCCTATTCAGATTTCCTCGACAGTCTCCAAAGCCTTTGGCAGCTGTTGTTTATTTAATCGGGATTTGGTCGAGGACCACGTATTGTATTTGGCGGTAAACTTCAAGTTTAAGCCCTAACGTTTGGCGATTCTGAGAAAACCTGGGAAGGAGAGATCGTCAAGATCACATCTTTCAACTGTTCCGATAGAGGATACGCGCCAGGTCACTTCAAGGCGCGGGAGCGGAGCTTTACGGGAAATGTAGTCTGGTGGTATGGACCTGGCTCGTCGCGCAGCATCCTGGGAACCGGTCCGGGCTCCATCTGCGCATGTACTTACCTTATCCTACCTCTTTGCGTTAGTGCTTTCCGCGGTCCGGTGGTCAGGTGGCGCGCTTGCCTGGGTTCCAACCTCAAGTGAGAGCATGGGGCTGATGCGAAATCTGGGAGGCTTTGGGACCAGCATGGAGGAAGGGGCTTGTGGCCGGGGAGAAAGGAATAGAAGCCTCGGGAATTCCCCAGGCCGGACTCTAAATGCTTTGAGCCATCAAAGACCTCTGGGGGACCCCTGGGGCACAGGTGGGGCTGAATCACGCCAGAAGCAGGTGAGGGGTTGGGTATGCAGAGACCCTTGATTCGAGAAAAGCCCATGGCGGCGGGAAGGGAAAACTTGTTTATAATTCCCACCGTGAGCCCGAAAGCGCGGAAGAGCTTTCTGCGGTGAGAACCCGATTTCTGGAGCTAGAAAGACCCGGGGTAAATTCCAGTTCTGTTACCCTTGTAGGAACCGAAGGAACCAGAGTAAGAGTCCGGTTTCTCTTCTGAAAATAATGTTTGTTATGCGAGTTAGAGAAGTTATTACCTGTAAAGCAAATAGCCAACTCAGAAGTGGCAACTGCTATTATATTCGGAAGACACACTTCTATTCACTGGGTGGCTTATGTAAACATCACAACCATTTTATGAGGTTGGCTAACTATCCACATTTAAAAAAGGAAGCAAACGAGGCTGAGGTTGGCAGAGCCATGTGCTCAGGTTACAAGCTAGCTGTGAGGAAACTCTGATTTAAGGGCAGGTGTGCTTTAAATCTCAGGCCTCGTCTAAATATCACACCTGCCTAAAACCACCAATACAGCCTTCACAGCACCTAGCAGAGTGACCTGTCCCTGAACACCCAGGGATAAAATTGAAGGAGAATGTGAATGGACTTAGAACATTGTCATATGTAGTCTGGAATTTCTGGTACCTCATCAGAATCCTTGGTTCAGATAGAGGCTCCTAGCTTTTCCTGCAGTGGCAGGTTGTCTGAAATCACAGTGAATTCCAAGAGTCAAGTTTGTAGCCCTAAAGTGAATTTGTTTCCCTGACCCAGGTCCCAGATCTTGGGAAACAAATTTATTTTAGAACAAAGCAGCTCTTGTGATGTTCGAATTGAGGTCTCCAGGAACAGCATCCCTGTTCTTATCCTCCTCGCTGGACCTTCAGAGCAGAAGCAAAAAACAGAGCTGTCAGAAGTAGTTCTTGATCCTCCCTGCTCAGATTTGGAGATGTTGCCACATCCAGAAGCCACCACACTGTGTGATGGTGGGGGATCTGGGCCACCTTTGAGAAGAGGGAGCTGGGGTGGCCCAGAAGTATGTTGCCCAGGAACTTGCACTTGTGAGGGTGAGATCTGGGGGTAAGGGGTAACCAGCCAGAGGGTGGAAATTGTGTTCTGTTGTCAAAACTTAAAAATAGCCAGTTATTTTACCAGCAAATTGAGTTTATTTGGGAATAGCAGAGGAATTGCAATGGGGGACAAGCAAACTATGGCAAACCATAGGCAAGTCCAAAGAGACAAAGGGAAGGTAAACTTTCACTAGGTTTTGGGAGGAAAATGGGGAGGGTTTGGAATAAAAGTCCATTGGAAAAGAACAAGAGTTTGCGGTTGTGGCACTTATTGGCTGCAAGCAGTGGTTAGTACCTATTTGCTGGGTTGGGGAGGGATCTTCCGTCTTTTTCTTAAAAGTAGGAAATCGAATTCCTGTGTGCAAAGTAAGATGATTCTTAACCTTGTTCCTGCAGGACAAGGAGCATGTGTGAGAGCTCCCCATTCAGGGCTTCCTGACTCCCATTTTAAATGAGGTTTCCTGTGTTTGTTTTGATACCACTCTTGCTAAATGGCTGTCATTCCCTTCATTCTTCACTGTTTATGGATGCTGCACTGCTCTCATATGTGTCCTTCACAAGTGACCATCACCACAAGTAACAATATTGACTTATCTTGAACTCATAGAATCCTAAAATAAGGACTAATGAAGGCTTTCCTTGGTTATCTGCTACAGACTCTTAGAAGCTGTAAAGAATTTGGATGTTAGTGGTGACTTGTCAGGTGACACCTATTTTGTGGCAGAGCCAGGAGGAAAACACAGTGAAGTTCACTTTCTCACTGGTAAGTCATCAAAAGCATCTTATGAAAAGGACCCTTTGAGAAACTGTAACCCAGTGAAAGTTAATGAAAAATTCTTGCCTTAAAGCATTCCATAGTCCTTTTATTGGCTTTCTGTGGATTTTCTCTTTTAAGAGCTAAGCAATGTTACTAGGAAAATAGTTAAGTGATACAGCCTGAATATTTTGTTAATTTTAATGAAGGAGCAATGCCTTATCCTTCATGTACTTTATGCATTAAATGAATACTAGTTCTTGCTTGTGTTGTTTCTGTTAATCATTCAGAAAAAAAAAACCCACTAAGTTATCATTTAACCGCAGAAAAATTTGTTTAGCCAGTGAAAAGCTGTAGGTCTTAGGCCACATGACGTTTTCTGAGTCTTACATGGACATGTGTCTCTGCGCGTTCCTCCCCAGGCCTCCCAGCTGAGTCTGCACAGCCCTCTGCACTTTCCCAAGAGCAGCAGCATGAACACAGGTGAGCTCTTTCTCCTTTCTTTCTCCACATTGCACTGTATTGATTTTATTTTATTTACTTATTTATTTATTAAAAATTTTTTATGTTTATTTATTTTTGAGATAGAAACAGAGCATGAATGGGGGAGGGGCAGAGAGAGAGAGAGAGAGACACAGAATCTGAAACAGGCTCCAGGCTCTGAGCTGTCAGCACAGAGCCCGACGTGGGGCTCGAACCCACCAACCGTGAGATCATGACCCGAGATGAAGTCGGACGCTTAACCTACTGAGTCACCCAGGTGCCCCAGCACTGTATTGATTTTATTTTTTTTTTAATTTTTTTTTTTTCAACGTTTATTTATTTTTTGGGACAGAGAGAGACAGAGCATGAACGGGGGAGGGGCAGAGAGAGAGAGGGAGACACAGAATCGGAAACAGGCTCCAGGCTCTGAGCCATCAGCCCAGAGCCTGACGCGGGGCTCGAACTCACGGACCGCGAGATCGTGACCTGGCTGAAGTCGGACGCTTAATCGACTGCGCCACCCAGGCGCCCCAATTTTTAATGGGGCTTATAAGGGTCTGTACATTAGATGGAAAAAGAGAAATAGGGATAAAGCTAGTTTTGGGAGAAAATACACGTTTCAATATTAGCTCTTAATGTTTTTTGTTGGTTCTGGGTAGGTAACCTTTGTTGATGATTATATTCCTTCCAGTTACCAGTTGGGTTAGATTTCAGTTGAGTCATGAATGTGCTTTGAATTATATTGAGAACTTTTTCTATATCTATTGAAATAAAGACATAGCTTGTTTCCTTTAATCTGTAAGTATTGTGAATAGCATTATGAATTTTTAAATATTGTCGATTTCCTGTACACACCCTTGCTGGTGAATTGCTTGTATACATGTTGGCTGTGATCTTTCTGCTGGTACTTATTTCTGTATCGTAATTTAGGTGAGCCTAATTTTTCATGTGTTCCTATCCAATTTTGGTGTTGTGGTTATATTAGCCTATAAGTATAGGACACATTTTTACTTATTTTTTTTCTTGGGCTAATGTTTTTCCCCCTGTATTTTATATGAGAAAAATTGCCTGTTATTGGTGGGGGGATTTTTATGTGAAGATTTTGAATATCAAATCAGTTTATTAAATGATCATAAGTCTCCTGTGTCTCTTACCATGTGTCTTTCAAAGAGCAGAAGTGTTTTAATCAACTTTTCAAAATCTTTAATCTTTTTGCTTTTATTATTTATGCTTTTTTTTGGTCTTGGTCATATGTAAAAAATCTTTTCCTAAGCCAAAGTCACAAAGATTTCCTCTCCGGTTTCTAGAAGTTTTATAGGTCTATGATCATTTTGAATTCATTTTTTCTTATGGCACAAGGGATAGGCCAAGATTATTTATTTAGTTTTGTTTACATATGTCTGACATTTGTTGCAAATGTCGTTTGCGTTGTTGTTGTTGTTGTTGTTGTTGTTGCAAATGTTGTTTACGTATGTCTAACATTTGTTGCAAAGAATACTCCTTCTCCACTGAATTCCTTTGGCACCTCTTTTGCGAATTATTTGACTTTATATTCTTTGTGGTTCTGTTTCTGGAATCCGTATTCTCTTCTTATCTGTGTTAGTCCTTTTGCTAACATCATACTGCCTAGATTACTGTTGTTTCAAGAGAAGTTTTTTTTTTTTTAATTTTTCAATAGTTATTTTTGAGAGAGAGACACACACAGTGTGAGCAGGGGAGGGGCAAAAAGAGAGAGAGAAACAGAATCTGAAGCAGGCTCAGGCTCTGAGCTGTCAGCACAGAGCCTGACACAGGGCTCAAACTCATGAACCATGAGATCATGAATCATGAGACCTGAGCTGAAGTTGGATGCTTAACCAACTGAACCACCCAGGCACCCCTAAGATAAGTCTTGAAATCAGTAATGTGAATCCCCCAAACTTTTTTCATAATTGATTGGATATTGGATATTCTAAGTCCCCCTTTACCTCTTCATATAAGTTTTAGAATCTGGCTTCTTTCTGTCTTCAAAATTTGCTCTGATTATGTGTGTGATTGCAGTGATTATATACATCAGTTTTAGACCTCCCTTTTGTGTTTCAAAATCATGTAACCAACAATGCAGTGTAAAATTCCATCTGTGTATTATTCACATATATATATATATATATATATATATATATATATATATATGTATTAAATTTACATCCAAGCTAGCATATAGTGCAACAATGATTTCAGGAGTAGATTCCTTAATGCCCCTTACGCATTTAGCCCATCCCCTCCCACAACCCCTCCAGTAACCCTCTGTTCGCTGTATTTAAGAGTGTCTTATGTTTTAATGTTTACTTATTTTTGAGAGAGACAGAGACAGAATGCAAGTGTGGGTTAGGGGCAGAGAGAGAGGGAGACACAGAATCCGAAGCAGGCTCCAGGCTCTCAGCTGTCAGCACAGAGCCCGACCCAGGGCTCGAACCCACGAGTTGTGAGACCATGACCTGAGCCGAAGTCAGACACTCAATAGACTGAGCCACCCAGGTGCCCCTTGAGTCTTTTATGTTTTGTAACCCTCCCTGTTTTTATATTATTTTCTCTTCCCTTCCCTTATGTTCATCTGTTTTGTATCTTAAAGTCCTCATATGAGTGAGGTCATATGATATTTGTCTTTCTCTGCCTAATTTTGCTTAGCATAATTCTAGTGTAAGATAATGATAGGGCCATAATAGGCATACTTTATAAAATTTTGTTTTAAATTCTCAACAGTAAACATAATACGTATTAGTTTTCCAAGGCATTTTCCATATTACCGGTTTTTGAGCCCCTCAGATTGAATAGAAAGTGTGTTATTACAGGTATCAGTGTCATTCAAGGACGTGACTGTGGAGGTCACCCAGGAGGAGTGGCACCAGATGGACCCTGCTCAAAGAACCCTATACAGAGATGTGATGCTGGAGAACTACAGCCACCTGGTCTCATTGGGTGAGCAGAACTTACCATGTGATTTCCTCAAGAATGCAATTCCGTTTTCTCCTTCCTTTTTAATTTTTAAATTGTATTGGGGTATAATTAACAGAGTTAAAGTCAGTAGCTTTAAGTGTATAATTGTGAGTTTTAGAGATGCCTGTAGGTGATTACTACCACCAAATAATGATAAAATATTGCTGTTACTCCAAAAAGTTTCCTTGTAGGTATTTGTAGTCATTTTTTCCTGATCCCTCTCCCTGGCTCTGTCAACCAGTGATCTACTTTCTATCGCAATAGTTTTTCCCTGTTAGAATTTTAAATACATCATATAGTATTTACTTTTTTCTTCTTTCATGTAGATTTTGGGATTTATGCATGTTTTTGTACGTATCATTTTTTATTCCTAACTAGTATGCCTTTGCATGCATCTACCACAGTTTATCTTCCATGTATATCCCAGTTGATAGAATAGAGGTTTTTTCCTTTTGGGCTGTTAGGAATAAAGTTGCTCTGTCCATTTAGGTATGAGTCTTTGTGTAGACATTTGTTTTCATTTCTCCTGTGTAAATACCCAGAAGTATGGTACTATTGGTCTTAGAGTAACTTCATAAGAAACTGCCAGATATTTCTAGTGTGACTGTGCCAGTTTGCATACCCTTTAAGGGTGTATGTATCATAGTTCTAGTTGCTCCACACCCTCACCAACATTTGGTATTGTAAGTTTTTTTTTTTTTATTTAAGATTCTAGTGGGTGTCTTTGTATCTTACTGGGTTTTAATTTGTATTTTTCTGATAATTAATGAAGTTGAACATCTTTTAATGGGCTTTGTGGCTATTCATATATTTTCCTTTTTCAGGTCTGTTTAAATCTTTAGCCCATTCTTTAAAAATTAGGGTGTTTCTTTTTTTCTTTTTGGTCTTAACTGAGGTGGAAGAATTCTTCATGTAATCTAGATATAAGACCATTATCAGATAAATACTTTGTTAACGTTTTCTACCTATCGTATGCTTTTTCTAATTTTTTTAATAGTGTCTTGGAAGAGCAGAGTTTTTCATTAGTTTTTAAATGTATCATTGGTTTTTCTTTTATATTTTATGGTTTTTGTATCTTTTTAAAGAAAGTTTTACCTAATCTAAGGTCAGTAAAATTTCCTCCTATGTTTTCTTGTTTCCTCCTACGTTTTCTTCCTCCTGTGTTTTCTTTACTTTCTCCATATGATGTGAAATAAGAGTTGTGGTTCATTTTTTGCATTTCTATGTCTAGTTATGTTGACACCATTTTCTGGAAGATTACTTTTCCATTGAACTGCCTTGGCACCTTTGTCAAAGACAAATTGACCACATTTCTGTAGTTCTAGATCTGGAGTCTGTTCTGTTTAATGGGTCTGTTTGAATATAACACACCTTGATTATGTAGCTTTGTGAAAACTTACCAAATATTGAATATTTAGTTCTCCAAATATGTTTTTCATTTCAAAATTATTTGGATTATTGTACATTCTTTGTTGTTTCCATGTAAATTGTATTTTTCTTAAGTTTATTTATTTTGGGGGGAGAGCAGGGGGAGAGGCAGAGTAGGTGGAGGTGGGGAGGAGAGAGAAAGAATGAATCCCAAGCAAGCTCCACGCTGTCAGTGCAGAGCCCAACAAGGGGCTTGATCCCAGGAACTGTGAGATTATGACCTGAGCTGAAATCAAGAGTCAGATGCTTAACCAACTAAGGCACCCAGGCACCCCTCCATATAAATTTTAGAATTTCCTGTCCATTTTTTCTAAAACTTTGCTTAAAATTCTGGTTGAGATAGTCTTGGGTCTTTAGGATAGTCTGGGAAGGATTTATATTTTAACAATATGGAGTCTTTAGGAGCGCCTGGGTGGCTCAGTAGGTTAAGTGTCTGGCTCTTGATTTCAGCTCAGGTCATGATTTCATGGTTCATGGGACTGAGCCCTGCATCGGCTTCTTCACTGACAGCATGGAGCCTACTTGGGTTTTTCTCTCTGCCCCTTCCCCACTTTCTCCCTCTGTCAAAATAAATAAACATTTAAAAAAAATTCTATAAAAAAAGACATAAAACAATATTGAGTTTTCTGATACCGTGGGTTCAGTTCCAGATCATTGAAACAAAGTGAGTATTGAAATAATTTGAGTCCAAATAATTAGATTGATTTTTTTCAAATTCAGAATGAATTTTTTGGTTTCCCAGTGCATATAAAAGTTTACGTTCACATTATGCTATAATTTATTAAGTGTGCAGTAGCATTAGGTCCAAAAACAATGCACATACTTTTATTAAAAAATACTTCATTGCTAAAAATCACTAGCCATCATCTGAGCTTTTTGCCTGTGGTGAGTCTTGCCTTGATATCGATGGCTGTTGACTGGTCAGGGTGATTGGTAGTAAAGGTGGGGGTGGCTGTGGCAATTTCTTAAAATAATGCAACAATGAAGTTTGCCCCATTGATTGATTCTTCCTTTCATGAATGATTCCCTGTAGCATGTGATGCTGTCTGATAGCATTTTTACCCATCATAGAACTTTTTTCAAAATTAGAGTCCATCCTCTCAAACCCAGCTACTGCTTATCAACAAAGTTTATGTAATACTCTAATTTTTTTTCATGCTAACAATTTTCACAGTATCTTCACTGGGAATAGATTCCATCTCAAGAAACCACTGTCTTTGCTAATCCATAAGAAGCAATTCCTCATTGTTCAAACAATTCAGTCACATCTTCAGGCTCCACTTCTAATCCCAGTTCTCTTGCTGTTTCTACCACATATGCAGTGACTTCCTCCACTGAAGTCCTGAACCCCGCAAAGTCATCCATAAGAGTTGGAATGAAATTCTTCCAGACACTTCCGCTAGCTTCAAATTTTTATTCTGCAGCTTCCTTACCTTTTTCAGGTTTCATAGAATTGAAGAGAGTTAGGGCTTTGCCCTTGATTAAGCTTTGGCTTAAAGGAATGTTGTACCTGATTTGATGATCTATCCAGACCACTCAAACTTTTTCCATATCAGCAATAAGGTGGTTTCACTTTCTTATCATTCATTTTGTTTGCTGGAGTCTCACTTTTCATTTCTTTCAAAAACTTTCCCTCTGTATTTGTAACTTGGCCGACTGTTGGGCACAAAAGGCCCAGCTTTCAGCTTATCTCAGCTTTTGATTTGCCTTCCCCACTAAGTTTAATCTTTCCTTGCTTTTGATTTAAAATGAGAGATGTGCAACTCCTTCCTTTACTTGAGCACTTAGAAGCCATTGTAGAGTTATTAATTGGCCTAATTTTAATATTGTTGTGTCTCAGGGAATAAGGAGGCCTGAAGAGAGAGAAAGAGATGGGGAATGGCCAGGTAGTAGAGTAGTCACAATGCACATTTATGGGATAAGTTCTCCATTTTACATGGTTGTGGTGCTCCCAAACAATTAGAATAGTAACATCGAAGATCATTGATCACACAATTGCAGTTACAAATATAATAATAATGAATGAAAAAATTTGAAATATTGTGAGAATTACCAAGGTGTGACACAGAGACATGGAGTGAGCAAATGCTATTGAAAAAAATTGTGTCAATAGAGTTGCCTGATGCAGGGTTGGCACAGATCTTCAATTTGTAAAAATTTCAGTATCTGCAAAGCATAATAAACGAGGTATGCCTGTATCTTTCCCTTTATTTACGCCTTTAATTTTTTTTGGAGTGACAGATAGCTTTCATTGTACTTGTTTTCTGCATATTTGGTAGATGGGTTTCATGATTTTGATGATGATATAAATGGCATTTATTTTATAATTTGGTTTTCCAGTTGTTGGATGTAAATAGAAATCCAGTTGCTTTATGTATATTTACATTGTGTGTTGTAACTTTGCTAATCTTATTTATTCCAGTAGATTTTTTGGAGATTCCCAAGGATGTTTTACATACACAATTATGTTATCTGTGAAAAAGGATAAGTTCATTTTGAAACTGTATGCCTTTTATTTCTTTTTCTTTAATAACTATGGGATTACCAAATATACCATTAAATACAAGTGGTGAGAGAAGATATTCATGTCTTGTTTCTAATCTCAGAGGTAAAGAATTCATTCTTCATTGTGGCATAATTAACTGTTTTTTTTATAGCTGTGCTTTATCAGTTTAAGGAAGTTCTGTAGTCTGCTGGAATTTTCTAAAAGATTTGTTTTAATCATTGTGGAATTTGTCTAATATTCTTTCTGTATCTATTAGAATAATCACATGAGTTTTCTTTTTTTATCCAGGTAGTATTCTGAATTACATAAATTTTGGAATGTTCAACCAACCTTGAATTCCTAGGATGAATCCCACTTGTTCATAACTTTTTATAGGTTTTCTGCACCAATATATTGAAATTTTTAAAAAATTGTAGTTTCATATAGTTACAGTTACGTTAGTTTCCAGTGTACAATATACTGATTCAGCAATTCCATGAATCATCCATTGCTCGTCATTACAGATGAACTTCTTAATCCCCTTCACGTTTTTCACCCATATACGTACCGACCTCCCTTCTGGTAACCATCAGTTTGTTCTCTACAGTTAAGGGTAGTTTGTCTTGGTTTGTCTCTTTTTTTTGTTTTGTTTCTTAAATTCTGCATATGAGTGAAATCATGTGGTATTTGTCTTTCTTTGACTTATTTTGCTTCACGTTATACACTAACTCCATCCATGTCATTGTAAATGGCAAGATTTCATTTTTTTTTAAGCCTGATTAATATTGCATCATGCATATATACCACATCTTGTCCATCTGTCAGTGAACACTTGGGCTGTTTCCATAATTTGGCTTTTGTAAATAATGCTGCTAAAAAGGGATGCATGTGTTCCTCTGAATTAGTGTTTTAATATTTTTGTTTTCAGAGAGGGAGGGAGAGTGTGAGTGGAGGAGGGATAGAGGAAGAGGGACAGAATCTTAAGCAGACTCCACACCCAGTGGAGGGAGAGATCATGACCTGAGCCAAAATCAAGAGTTTGATGCTCAACTGACTGAGCCACCCAGGTGCCCCAGTATTTTAATAATTTGGAGTAAATATCAGTAATGTGATTACTGGATTGTAAAATAGTTCTATTTTTTAAAAATAATTTTTAATGTTTATTTCTGAGAGAGAGAGGGAATGAGAGAGAGAGCGAGCAAGCATGAGCAGAGGAGGGGAAGAAAGAGAGGGAGACACAGAATCCGAAGCAGTCTCAAGGCTCTAAGCTGTCAGCACAGACCCCGATATGGGGCTGGAACTTGTGAACTGCGAGATCATGATCTGAGCTGAAGTGAGGTGCCACCCAGATGCCCCCAATATAGTCCTATTTTTAACTTTTGAGGAAATTCTATTCTGTTTTCCTCAGTGGCTACACCAGTTTGCATTCCTGAAAGCAGTGCAAGAGGGTTACCCTTTCTCCACATGTTCACCAACACTTGTTGCTTGTGTTTTTGATTTTAGCCATTCTGACAGTTGTGATGTCATATTGTAGTTTTGATTTGCATTTCCCTAATGATGAGAGATGTTGAGCATCTTTTCAGTGTCTGTTGGCCATCTGGATATCTTCTTTCGACAAATGTCAGTTCATGTTTTTGTCCATTTTTTAATTGGATTATTTGGTTTTTTGGGTGTTGAATCGTGTAAGTTCTTCATATATTTTGGATGCTAACCCTTTTTCAGATATACCATTTACAAATATTTTCTGTTCTGTAGGTTGCCTTTTAGTTTTGTTGATTGTTTCCTTTGCTGTGCAGAAGCTTTTTATTTTGATGTAGTCCTAGTAGTTTATTTTTGCTTTTATTTCCTTTGCCTCAGGAAATCTATTTAGGAAAATGTTGCTACAGCTGATGTCAGAGACGTTACTGCCTATGCACTATTCTAGGATTTTGATGGTTTAATGGTCTTTAATCCATTTTGAGTTTGTTTCTGTGTATGGTATAAGAAAGTGGTCCAGTTTCATTCTTTTGCATGTTGCTCTCCAGTTTTCCCAACACCATTTGTTGAAGAGACTGTCTTTTTCCCATTGGATATTCCTTTTTGCTTTGTTGAAGATAATTGGCTATGTAATTGTGGGTTTATTTCTGGGTTTTCTGTTCTGTTCCATTAATTTATGTATCTGTTTTTATGCCAGTGTCATTGTTTTGGTGACTACAACTTTGTAATGTAACTTGAAATCTGGAATTGTGATTCCTGTAGCTTTTCTTTTCTTTTTTTTTTTAAATTGTTTTAAATGTTTATTTATTTCTGAGACCAAGAGAGACAGAGCATGAGAGGGGGAGGGGCACAGAGAGAGGGAGACACAGAATCCGAAGCAGGCTCCAGGCTCTGAGCTGTCAGCACAGAGCCCGATGCGGGGCCCAAACTCGCAAACCGTGAGATCAGGACCTGAGCCAAAGTCAGTCGCTCAACCGACTGAGCCACCCAGGTGCCCCTCTCTTTGCTGTTCTTTTTCATGATTGATTTGGCTATTCAGCATCTTGTTTGGTTCCACACAAATTTTAGGATTGTTTGTTCTAATTTTGTGAAAAATTCTATTGGTATTTTGATAGGGATTGCATTAAATGTGTAGATTGCTTTGAGTAGTATAGACATTTTAACAATATTTGTTCTTCCAACGTGAACATGGGATGTTCTTCCATTTCTTTGTGTTGTTTTGAATTTCTTTCATCAGTATTCTATAGTTTTCATACTACAGGTGTTTCACTTCTCTGGTTAGGTTTATTCCTAGGTGTCTTGTTAGTTTTGGTACAATTGTAAGTGGAGTTGTTTTCTTAATTTCTCTTTCTGCTGCTTTATTATTAGTGTATGGAAATGTGACAGATTTATGGCCTAATTTGTGATCTGTTCTGGAGAATGTTCCATGTGCATTTGAAAAGAGTGTGTATTCTGCTGTTTTAAGATGGAATGTGCTGATGGAGCGCCTGGGTGGCGCAGTCGGTTAAGCGTCCGACTTCAGCCAGGTCACGATCTTGCGGTCCGTGAGTTCGAGCCCCGCGTCAGGCTCTGGGCTGATGGCTCGGAGCCTGGAGCCTGTTTCTGATTCTGTGTCTCCCTCTCTCTCTGCCCCTCCCCCGTTCATGCTCTGTCTCTCTCTGTCCCCAAAAAAATAAAAATAAACGTTGAAAAAAAAATTTAAAAAAAAAAAAAGAAAAAGAAAAATGTTTCAAAGGCTAATGTCAAAGAGATTACTGCCTATGTTTTCTTCCAAGGTAAAAATCTTGACAAGTGTTTTTTTTTTTCCTTTCATTAAGCTTAAATAACTTTTTCTTTCCCTTTGTAAGTTCCTCTTTGTCCTAAGGAATATTTAGAAGGGTTTAATTTCCACATTTTTCTTATCCATTACTCATCTCTAGTTTGATTACACTCAGAGGATATAGTTTGCATGATGTCAGTTTTTAAAATTTTACAATTTAGGGGCGTCTGGGTGGCTCAGTCGGTTAAGCGTCTGACTTCAGCTCAGGTCATGATCTCACGGGTTCATGAGTTCGGGCCCCGCATCAGGCTCTGTGCTGACAGCTTAGAGCCTGGAACCTGCTTCAGATTTTGTGTCTCCCTCTCTCTCTGCCCCTCCCCTGCTCATGCTCTTTTTCTGTCTCAAAAATAAATAAAAAGCATTAAAAAAATTTAAAATTTTACAACTTATTTTATGTCATAGTATATGATCTATACAATGTTTAATTGGTTCTTAAAATGTGTATTCTGTTGCTGGGTGGAATGTTCTATAAATGCAAATTGTATCCAGTTGATTGAGGTCTTATTTTTTTTATTATGAAATTTATGTCAAATTGGTTTCCATACAACACCCAGTGCTCATCCCAACAGGTGCCCTCAATACCCATCACCTACCCACCCCTCCCTCCCACCCCCCATCAACCCTCAGTTCGTTCTCACTTTTTAGGAGTCCCTTATGTTTTGGCTCCCTCCCTCTCTAACCATTTTTTTTTCTTCCCCTCCCCCATGGTCTTCTGTTAAGTTTCTCAGGATCCACATAGAGTGAAAACATATGGAGTCTGTCCTTCTCTGTATGACTTATTTCACTTAGCATCACACTCTCCAGTTCCATCCATGTTGCTACAAAAGGCCATATTTCATTCTTTCTCATTGCCACAAAGTATTCCATTGTGTATATAAACCACAATTTCCTTATCCATTCATCAGTTGATGGACATTTAGGCTCTTTCCATTAATTTAGCTATTGTTGAGAGTGCTGCTATAAACATTGGGGTACAAGTGCCCCTATGCATCAGTACTCCTGTATCCCTTGGATAAATTCCTAGCAGTGCTACTGCTGGGTCATAGGGTAGGTCTATTTTTAATTTTTTGAGGAACCTCCACACTGTTTTCCAGAGCGGCTGCACCAGTTTGCATTCCCACCAACAGTACAAGAGGGTTCCCGTTTCTCCACATCCTCTCCAGCATCTATAGTCTCCTGTTTTGTTTGTTTTAGCCACTCTGACTGGCGTGAGGTGATATCTGAGTGTGGTTTTGATTTGTATTTCCCTGATGAGGAGCGACATTGAGCATCTTTTCATGTGCCTGTTGGCCATCTGGATGTCTTCTTTAGAGAAGTGTCTATTCATGTTTTCTGCCCATTTCTTCACTGGATTATTTGTTTTTCGGGTGTGGAGTTTGGTGAGCTCTTTATAGATTTTGGATACTAGCCCTTTGTCTGATATGTCGTTTGCAAATATCTTTTCCCATTCCATTGGTTGCTTGTTAGTTTTGTTGATTGTTTCCTTGGAAGTGCAGAAGCTTTTTATCTTCATGATGTCCCAATAGTTTATTTTTGCTTTTAATTCCCTTGTCTTTGGGGATGTGTCAAGTAAGAAATTGCTGCGGCTGAGGTCGGAGAGGTTTTTCCCTGCTGTCTCCTCTAGGGTTTTGATGGTTTCCTGTCTCACATTTAGGTCCTTTACCCATTTTGAGTTTATTTTTGTGAATGGTGTGAGAAAGTGGTCTAGTTTCAACCTTCTGCATGTTGCTGTCCAGTTCTCCCAGCCCCATTTGTTAAAGAGACTGTCTTTTTTCCATTGGATATTCTTTCCTGTTTGGTCAAAGATGAGTTGGCCATACTTTTGTGGGTCTAGTTCTGAGGTTTCTATTCTATTCCATTGGTCTATGTGTCTGTTTTTGTGCCAATACCATGCTGTCTTGATGATGACAGCTTTGTAGTAGAGGCTAAAGCCTGGGATTGTGATGCCTCCTGCTTTGGTCTTCTTCTTCAATATTACTTTGGCTATCCAGGGTCTTTGTGGTTCTATACAAATTTTAGGATTGCTTGTTCTAGCTTTGAGAAGAATGCTGGTGCAATTTTGATTGGGATTCCATTGAATGCATAGATAGCTTTGGGTAGTATTGACATTTTGACAATATTTATTCTTCCAGTCCATGAGCAGGGAATGTCTTTCCATTTCTTTATATCTTCTTCAGTTTCCTTCATAAGCTTTCTATAGTTTTCAGCATACAGATCTTTTACATCTTTGGTCAGGTTTATTCCTAGGTATTTTATGCTTCTTGGTGCAATTGTGAATGGGATCAGTTTCTTTATTTGTCTTCCTGTTGCTTCATTATTAGTGTATAAGAATGCAACTGCTTTCTGTACATTGATTTTGTATCCTGCGACTTTGCTGAATTCATGTATCAGTTCTAGCAGACTTTTGGTGGAGTCTGTCGGATTTTCCATGTATAATATCATGTCATCTGCAAAAAGTGAAAGCTTGACTTCATCTTTGCCAATTTTGATGCCTTTGATTTTTCTTTTGTTGTCTGATTGCTGATGCTAGAACCTCCAACACTATGTTAAACAACAGTGGTGAGAGTAGACATCCCTGTCGTGTTCCTGATCTCAGGGAGAAAGCTCTCACTGTTTCCCCATTGAAGATGATATTAGCTGTGGGCTTTTCATAAATGGCTTTTATGATGTTTAAGTATGTTCCTTCTATCCCGACTTTCTCAAGGGTTTTTATTAAGAAAGCGTGCTGAATAATGTCAAATGCTTTGTCTGCATCGATTGACAGGATCATGTGTTTCTTTTCTTTTATTAATGTGATGTATCACGTTGATTGATTTGTGAATGTTGAACCAGCCCTGCATCCCACGAATGAATTCCACTTGATCATGGTGAATAATTCTTTGTATATGCTTTTGAATTCGATTTGCTAGTATCTTATTGAGAATTTTTGCATCCATATTCATCAGGGATATTGGCCTGTAGTTCTCTTTTTTTACTGGGTCTCTGTCTGGTTTAGGAATCAAAGTAATGCTGGCTTCATAGAATGAGTCTGGAAGTTTTCCTTCCCTTTCTATTTTTTGGAATAGCTTGAGAAGGATGGGTATTATCTCTGCTTTAAATGTCTGGTAGAATTCCCCTGGGAAGCCATCTGGTCCTGGACTCTTATTTGTTGGGAGGTTTTTGATAACTGATAAAATTTCTTCGCTGGTTATGGGTTTGTTCAAGCTTTCTATTTCATCCTGTTAGAGTTTTGGAAGTGTGTGGGTGTTTAGGAATTTGTCCATTTCTTCCACGTTGTCCAGTTTGTTGGCATATAATTTTTCATAGTATTCCCTGATAATTGCTTGTATTTCTGAAGTGTTGGTTGTAATAATTCCATTTTCATTGATGATTTTATCTATTTGGGTCATCCCCTTTTTCTTTTTGAGAAGCCTGGCTAGAGGTTTATCAATTTTGTTTATTTTTTCAAAAAACCAACTCTTGGTTTCATTGATCTGCTCTACAGGTTTTTTAGAATCTATATTGTTTATTTCTGCTCTGATCTTTATTATTTCTCTTCTTCTGCTGGGTTTGGGGTGTCTTTGCTGCTCTGCTTCTATTTCCTTTAGGTGTGGTGTTAGATTTTGTATTTGGGATTTTTCTTGTTTCTTGAGATAGGGGTGGATTGCAATGTATTTTCCTCTCAGGACTGCCTTCGCTGCATCCCAAAGCATTTGGATTGTTGTATTTTCATTTTCATTTGTTTCCATATATTTTTTAATTTCTTCTCTAATTGCCTGGTTGACCCATTCATTCTTTAGTAGGGTGTTCTTTAACCTCCATGCTTTTGGAGGTTTTCCAGACTTTTCTTGTGGTTGATTTCAAGCTTCATAGTATTGTGGTCTGAAATTATGCATGGTATGATCTCAATTCTTGTATACTTATGAAGGGCTCTTTTGTGACCCAGTATGTGATCTGTGTTGGAGAAGGTTCCATGTGCACTCTAGAAGAAAGTATATTCTGTTACTTTGGGATGCAGAGTTCTAAATATATCTGTCAAGTCCATCTGATCCAGTGTATCATTCAGGGCCCTTGTTTTTTTATTGATCCTGTGTCTAGGTGATCTATCCAATGTTGTAGGTGGAGTATTAAAGTCCCCTGCAATTACCACATTCTTATCAATAAGGTTGCTTGTGTTTGTGATTGTTTTATATATTTGGGGGCTCCCATATTCGGCACGTAGACATTTATAATTGTTAGCTCTTCCTTATGGATAGACCCTGTAATGATTATATAATGCCCTTCTTCATCTCTTGTTACAACCTTTAATTTAAAGTCTAGTTTGTCTGATGTAAGAATGGCTACTCCTGGTTCCTTTTGACTTCCAGTAGCATGATAGATTATTCTCCATCCCCTCACTTTCAATCTGAAGGTGTCTTCAGGTCTAAAATGAGTCTCTTGTAGTCAGCAAATAGATGTGTCTTGTTTTTTTATTCATTCTGATACCGTATGTCTTTTGGTTGGCGCATTTAGTCCATTTACATTCAGTGTTATTATTGAAAGATATGGGTTTAGAGTCATTGTGATGTCTGTAGGTTTCATGCTCGTAGCAATGTCTCTGGTACTTTGTCTCACAGGATCCCCCTTAGGATCTCTTGTAGGGCTGGTTTAGTGGTGATGAATTCCTTCAGTTTTGGTTTGTCCTTCTATTCTAAATGACAGACTTGCTGGATAGAGGATTCTTGGCTGCATATTTTTTCTGCTCATCACATTGAAGATTTCCTGCCATTCCTTTCTGGCCTGCCAAGTTTCAGCAGACAGATCTGTCAGGAGTCTTATCGGTCTCCCTTTATATGTTAGAGCACGTTGATCCCTAGCTGCTTTCAGAATTCTCTCTTTATCCTTGTATTTTGCCAGTTTCACTATGATATGTCGTGCAGAAGATCAATTCAAGTTATGTCTGAAGGGAGTTCTCTGTGCCTCTTGGATTTCAATGCCTTTTTCCTTCCCCAGTTCAGGGAAGTTCTCAGCTATAATTTCTTCAAGTACCCCTTCAGCACCTTTCCCTCTCTCTTCCTCCTCTGCAATCCCAATTATACGTACATTATTTTGCTTAATTATGTCACTTAATTCTCTGAATCCTCCCTCATACTCCTGGACTTTTTAATCTCTTTTTCTCAGCTTCTTCTTTTTCCATAATTTGATCTTCTAATTCACCTATTCTCTCCCCTGCCTCTTCAATCTGAGCTGTGGTTGCCTTCATTTTATTTTGCGGCTCATTTATAGCATTTTTTAACTCCTCCTGTTTCTTAGTCCCTTGATCTCTGTAATAATAGATTCTCTGCTGTCCTCTATGCTTTTTTCAAGCCCAGCGATTAATTTTATGACTATTATTTTAAATTCATTTTCTGCTATATTGCTTAAATCGTTTTTGATCAGTTTATTAGCTGCCGCTACTTCCTGGAGTTTCTTTTGAGGAGAATTCCTCCGTTTTGTCATTTTGGAAAGTCCCTGGAGTGGCGGGGAACTGAAGGGCTCTTCCTCTGCGCTGTCTGGAGTAACTTGCGTTGGTGGGCAGGGCCGCAGCCAGACCTGATGTCTGCCCCCAGCCCACCGCTGGGGCCACGGTCAGACTGGTGTGTACCTTATCTTCCCTTCTCCCAGGGGCAGGACTCACTGTGGAGTGGTGTGACCTCTGGGCTACTTGCACACTGCCAGTCTTGTGGTACTGCTTCGTTGGGATCTGGCATATTAGCCAGGGTGGATCCGCAAGGTGCACAGGGGCGGGAGGGTCAGGCTCAGCTCCTTTTGCCTTTGGTGGTCCGCTTTGGGAGGGGCCCTGTGGCACTGGGAGGGAGGCAGACCCGTCGGAGGGATGGATCTGTAGAAGCACAGCATTGGGTGTTTGCCAAGGTCTTATGTTATTTATATCCTTGCTGATTTCCTATTTAGTAGTGCTATCAACTGCTAAGAGAGGGATGTTGAATTTGTCAACTATACTAGATTTGTCTATTTCTCCTTTCAGTTCTCTCAGTTTTTGCTTCATGTATGTGGATGTTCTGCTGTTTCTTGCACACAGGGTTGTTGTATTCTTAGTGGATAGAGTCTACTGTAATGCACATTTTACCCTGGAAATATTCTTTGCTGTGAAGTGTTATCTTTATTTAGTGTTTTGCTTTTTCAGTTGAGCATGTTTTAAGGTTTATCTCTATTATAGTATATATCAATACTTCATTCCTTTTTATGGCTGAATTATATTGGAGTTTACAAATATGCCATATTTTATTTATCCAGTCATCTGTTGATGGAAATTTAGATTATTTCCATATTCTGGCTATTGTGAATAGTGCTGTTATGACATTTGTACACAAGTTTTGTTTGAACATTAAGTTTGCAGCATATATTGAGAAGTGGAATTGGCACAGGTCAGGCAAGGCAAATTAGTTTCTTAGCTTATTTTAATTATGTATAAGAGTCAATCATCTGGTAGTTAAGCTAATTATACTGTTCTGGGATTTGGCAGTGTTTTTTTTTTTGTTAAGTAGGCTCCATGCCCAATGCAGGGCTTGCACTCATGACCGAGATGAAGAGTCCCATGTTCTATGAAGTGAGCCAGTCAGGGGCCCCTGGAAGTCAGTTTTTTAGAATACTGAAAGATCATTAAAATAGCCAGTTGGCCAGGCAAGCTAATGGTACTTGGAGATTGTGCTGTCTCTAAGAAGAAAATAAATTTGTTTCTCCCTCATTATAGTGTGAAGCTGCCCTCATAAAAAGGCATGATGTATTATTTCTTCTGGAGTTCCAAGGAACCTTTAATGTGAGGAAGAAAAAGTATTACACACCTGGCAAGGAAAGACAAATATGGAGGCAGCTCAGAACAAGTGTTATGCCCCTTCTTTTGGCATCAGACACCTCTCTCAGTAGATCCTTGAACCTGAGAAAATACTTCTTTTTGGAGCTGCCAAGAGAATTACTTGGAAATTAAAAACGAGTGGAACTACTGGCACAATGGAGTAAAGGGATGACCCCAAGAACCAGTTCCTTTTTCTTCTGGTTGGATCTTGAAAATCTGATTTACTATCACTATTGTTTTGCAAAATTGCTTGAATTAGTAGAAGCAAAGCTAAAAACAAACAAAAGAGGTAAAAAAAAAAATGCCTGCACTCTACAATGTTAATAAAAACTGATACGTAGGCATAATTTTGAATTGGGAATTCTAGTTTACTGAAAATAAATCTTATTTTGGGTGACAAATATTTGAAGAACTGTACACTTCTGAACATTAATAACACATTTTTTTTATCAACTTTAGAAAATATCCAGAACAGAAGAGTCTTTGAGTGGAGCTTATAGCAATAGTTTTCCTTAACTATTTATAATAAATTATGAATAATCACAGAAGATCATTTGCAGCATCAAAAGAAAATATATTCAGATTTCACTTTGATAATTTCACCTTCAGGAAGTATTTCTGAGTGAGCAATATGTAGAGGGTCTGTTTCAGTTGCTTGAGATACACATTATGAACAAAACATAAAAATTCCTGCCCTTAATGGAGGCTTTTTAAAATTAGCATAAAGGTCCTTAATAGGCAGGCAGACAGAAAATTGACTCTTCCAGGGTCTCTAGATGTGGCATCCATGTTGGAATAAAAGCCCATGACCTGGAAAGGTCATTAGCCAAGTAGGGAGAAAGAAGCATTCATGGCTATAGCACAGACCATGGTCTCCAGTTAATAATGTATTATACAGGGAGTTGTCCTGTGGGCCTACCCCAGCAAGGGGACAGCAGGTAAAGCCTAAGTGTCCAATCATGGGACTTTGTCACCTGTACTCCCAATGAGTGACTCAGACTACCTGGGTGGACTTATTTCATCCTAATGGGTAGATGATCTTGAACTTAATAGCAAATCCAATCACAATTCTAAAAGATTATATATAAAAAAGGGTATAAAGGAGATGATTCTAAATATCTTAAGAAACTGAAACTTAAGAAACTAAGAAAGAAGGACTCTTTATATTACCAACTATTATAAAAGCAGAGTGAACAATAATCTCTTGATTATTTTTAGGGAATATAGCACTAACTAGATATTATCTTCTCTTTTTGCAGATGCATCTTTGCAAGGCCATTGGCAGCTCTAGAGTAATAATTTAACCGGCGTCTGATGTTCCATTTCTGTAGTCCTAGGACATATTTTCCTTTTCTTGATTCAAATACTCTTCAGTGAAAAAATTCAGCATCAGGCTAGAAAAGGAATATTTTGGCTCATATGAGGTATATGCTAGCCCTGATCCCAAAAGGTGGATATGTTGCTAGTATAACAGAATGCAGGGAATGGGTCATGAGCAGCTCTGTGCAATATCTTTACAAATGGCAATTTAGAATATGAACAGATTTAAAATCATTAGGAAAGGGGTGAATTATCATATCGTATGTGGAGCACTGGATATTAATACAAAAGAAAAAATTGTATTAGGTCAAATGACATAAAAGGAAGCACTGGACATATAGAGATCTTTACTTTGTATGCAGTTAAAATGGTGAATATTTTGCTCTATCAGTATGATGATGGATCCAGGTAGCAATGCTGGCAATCAGGGTAGTGAAGTCTTACTCAGCAGCTTGGTTCCACTCGGTATTACCATAGAATAGTCACTTACCAAGAGCACCTAGTCTAACAACCCAGATGTCAGCAGCTATGACTTTTCCCTACAGTTCACAGCACCAAAAAGGGGTGCTTTTGTCAGTCTGCAGTTTTACTGCCAGTGTGTCAAGCAGCTAGGCACAGTAAGAACCCAAAATAAAAATGTCAGAAGTTGCATCAAAGGGAATATCTGCTAGAGTTAAGAACGTCCTTGTGTCCTGCCCCTTGAGAGGATCAGCCACATCAATTTTTAGGTCTGCATTAATGGCAATAAGGTTGACTAGTCACAGTGCCCAAGTGGTTCTCACTAGCCTTTCAGTGAACCAGGCCCAATTAGAGTAACCTCTATGAACTGAGGGCCCTACTGAGCCAGTAGCTTTGCTTCATGCAGCAGAGTGGGGGATAAATTTCCTCTGTAAGGGATAGCTGCTATCACCTCAAGTACAGCTGAGATACTTCTGGGACCAGGACAGCTGTATTCTTAAATATACCATGTGCATTTTACACAGGTATGAGGCCTGAGTACTTTACATCTTATTAGCCAGTTAAGTCCAAGATGACACCCTAAAATTGGAATATCAAGTCAGAGTCACGTGTCTAGTGTAAAAGAGCCCAAGAGTAAGCTAATGGCTGCTTTACAAAAGGAGTATACTTCATAGCCTCATTAGGGTATCAAGTCAAATAACCCTTCTCCCCCACCCCAAGGGCATCTCCTTTTGCTAGAAATTCCAATCAACAGAATGACAAGTCACAGAGACTTGAAGCCCAAAGTAGTCATTAAGGGCTGTGAGGCCTCAAAGTTATCTTCTTTACACACAACTTTTCCTGACTAGGAGAATCTCCTCTGAGTTATGGGAAGGGGAAGTATAGCATAGAACACATTCCTACTATACTTTAGAAATAATCCCAGTATACTGTACTGGCCTAAAGGGCCTCCTTTATTCCAAGATCAAATTCATTTCCGTTCCCTACTGTAAACCCTGCCCTAACAACATTTTCTAAATCTAGATACCCTCTAATCCCATGGAAATTGATAAGATGTTGATTTGGGCACTTGTATCTCATAGATCCAGAAAAGTTTGGACCCCTTTGCTCCCTCAAAGTTCCCCCAAATACTTGGGTGGGTGTTAATGGCCTTGTGTCCCCTTTGGAGACAGGAAAATTTCTCTCCCCTAAAGAAGCGAATGTTGGGGTATATGGAGGTAAAAGGAAGTGTGGAAGGAGAGTGGCTTCATGACATTAAGCCACATTTACTTTAGTTGCATGAGGTATACTCATATTTTAACCAAAAAACCTTTCAACCTTTTGGTTCATCGAAAGCCCTGTTACAAGTGTATTATTTATTTCATTACATTGAAAGAAGGTGATTTTTTTTTTAAATGAATTCTCTGATGATGTTTGAGAGACTCCTCCCAACACCAAACTTTAATAAGTGTTATACCCGCTGGCTGACATAAGCTTGGCTTACTCAAATAGTTTTCTACCTCCCCAGCAGAGGGATGGCTAAATTATGTTCAAAAGCAAATAGACCTAAACATTTAAGAGCTTAATAGAACAAAAGCTTACTTCTTAATTATAAAATGTTCAAATGGTAAAGATGGAAATGAGAATTTTGTTCCACATATTCCAGGCACCCTTTTATCTTATAAAAGCTGTGCCATGTTGAAGCATGATACCCAAGGTTGTCTTGGGTCATCTCTGTTTTATTCTGACAGTATCCCTGCAGTTTGTCAGGGAGGTCTTTTGTCAGAACTAGATACGGCATACAACATGAACAAAGTTCACCAGCCCTATTTGGAGGAAAGGGAGACCCAGACAATTATGTGTGAGTTATCTTAAAAGGCATGGCTTCTTTCAAGAGGGCTTTCCATAGTATCTTGAAAGGAGTATCAGCCTGTGTACATTCTGATATATATTCAAGGTTGCTTTTTGGATAAAGGTTTTCCTACATTCATATGTATGTGGTTCCTCTCTTGTGTGGATTTTCTGGAGTCAAATGGATTGGTCTTTCAGCCACAATGATTTTCCACAGTTATTATATCAACAGGATTTCCCTCCCTCCCTGAATTCTCTGGTAAATATTTAGGGTTGACTTCTTAGACAATGTTCCAAATTCATTACATTTATAAGATTTCACCACTGTGAATTCTCTGATGTATTCTGAGGTTTGATTTCTGGCCAAAAGTTTTCCCACATTTATTACACTGAAAAGGTTTCTCTCCTGTATGAATTCTCTGATGATCATTAAGGATTGCCTTCCGGACAAATTTTTTCCCACATTCATTACATTTAAATGGTTTCTCCCCAGTATGAATTCTTTGATGCACTCTAAGGGTTGATGTCCGGGCAAAAGTTTTCCCACATTCATTACATTTAAAAGGTTTCTCTCCTGTGTGTGTTTTCTGATGTTGAATGAGATGGTCTTTTCGCCAGAACGATTTTTCACATTCGTTACACTGATATGTTTTCTCACCACTATGTGTTCTCTGATGTATTCTGAGGTTTGACTTCTGACCAAAAGTTTTCCCACATTCATTACACTGAAAGGATTTCTCTCCTGTGTGAATTCTGTGATGATCTCTGAGGGTTGACTTTTGAACAAAAGTTTTCCCACATTCACTACATTTATAAGGCTTCTCTCCTGTATGAATTCTCTGATGTCCCCTGAGGGTTGACTTCTGGACAAATGTTTTCCCACATTCATTACACTTATAGGGTTTTTCTGCTCTGTGAATTCTCTGATGTGTACTGAGGTGTGACTTCTGGGAGAAGGTTTTTCCACATTCATTACATTCAAATGGTTTCTCTCCTGTGTGAGTTCTCTGATGTTGAATGAGATGTCCTTTTTGAAAGAAAGATTTACCACATTCATTACACTTATAGGGTTTTACTTCAGAGTGACTTCGCTGTCGTACTTTGTGGGCTGATATGTGGTAGGAATTCCTATTTTCATGATATTCAAAGGATTTATCCCCAGTTTGTCTTCTGTCATTACATACTAATGAGTTCTCTTCTGTGACAGGTATCTGAGGTTGAGTGAAGTATGACTTCCTGTAGAAATTATTCCCACTTGCATTACATTCATGTTTCACAGCCATGTTGAATTTATTGTATTCCTTGAGAGCTGACTTCTCACAGGATTTCCCACATTGGTTAAGATGAGGGTATTTCTCCCCTGTCCCAGTTGTTTTATAGTTAAAGACAGTTGTTTTTTCATTTTTTCCCCTAAATCCATCATTTTTATTGGATTTTTCTCCTGTGTGAATATTCTTATGTGTAACACAGGCAGCCTCATCATAGATGGTTTTTCCAATTTCATTACATTTAAAAGCTTGCTCCAACGTTTGACACTTTTGACTCTCAGGAGGATTTTCCTTATAACTGAAAGCTTCCCCACTTCTATTATATTCATATAACTTCTCTCCAGTGTGATTTCTCTCAAACTTAATTTTGAAAGACAAATTTTCACATACACTACAGCAATCTCGTTTTTTTGTTGAATAGTTTCTATTATTAATGATAAATTGGGAAATATTTTGCAAATTTACTCCCCATGAGTCATATTTACAGGACATTTTTGTTGAAACAGGAGCTATGTGCAGATTAAACTGTTTTCCCAAAATTTCCTCTTCCTCTCCAGTCAATAGTTTATTATCAATGGATATTACTTCCTGAAAGTGGTTGTCTTTGATTTTCTTGTTCCTCTTGATCAGGTAATCATCTCTGTAATCTTCTAAAATGGAGATAAATTGAAAACATCTTATAAATCTTACATTTCTTATGGCTGGGACACAGACATATAACTTATATTTCACTTTTTGTTTTTTTTTAAGATTAAATAATTTATTTGTGTGTATATCTTCACTCTGCTTTAAAAAACAATACAGTGAAAATGAGAGAGGAAACTAGTAATAAATACATATCTTTATTTGGGTTTTAATAAATTGGATTTTCCTACCAGGGTGGAGAATGATAAAATTGAATAGACTTTTACAGGAGTGGTTATTTTAGGGAGCAGGAAAATCAGATAATGGGATGAACCCAACTGGACTATATAAACTTAAGTACAAAAAAAATTAGTATTGGGGCGCCTGGGTGGTGCAGTCGGTTAAGCGTCCGACTTCAGCCAGGTCACGATCTTGCGGTCCGTGAGTTCGAGCCCCGCATCAGGCTCTGGGCTGATGGCTCAGAGCCTGGAGCCTGTTTCTGATTCTGTGTCTCCCTCTCTCTCTGCCCCTCCCCCGTTCATGCTCTGTCTCTCTCTGTCCCAAAAATAAATAAACGTTGGAAAAAAAAATTTAAAAAAAAATTAGTATTAATTAACAAAAAAATTAGGAGATAATGAACACTGATGGGCTAGGCCCGACAGAAGAAGAGTTTGCTTTGAGGAAGTATATTATATAGCCCTACACTATTAGAGGCCATACAGGTAAAATACTCAAGAGTCTATGCTTCCAATTTGATATCCCTTATTTTCATTAAATCCTTCAACATCAAATTAAAATTGAGTACAAGATTCCTTATGATTAAGAAGTTTATAGCTCAGACTCTAACCATCTTATAAGTTATGGAAATACAAACAAGTGAAAAAAGATGAAAGAAAAATCCATTTTTGCAACTAAATTAGATTCACTGCTCAATTCCTGCTGTGGTTCCTTTATCAAAGTTGAATAAGTGTACCTGATCACCTCATCCTAATTTTCCACATTTCAATTTGATGTGAGGGGTGTATTTTATATATGTATGCAAGTATGTACGCTCTGTGGCCAGTGTGGGGCTTGAACTCTGGACCCCGAGATCAAGAGTCACATGCTCTATTGACTGAACCAGCCAGGTATTCCAGGGGTGCAATTTTAAATGGAGTATCATGGAAGGCCTTACTGCAGAGATGGCACTTAAGAAAGCTCCAAATCATTTATGAATTCTAGATGCTCTTCCTTTGAGGCTTTTATGAGTTGTAAATATCATTTATTTTTGGTTCATCTCTTCACTCTCTTAAGTATGAAACATGATTTACATCTGCATAAAACTTATATGTGCAATTTAACAGTACTGAGTGAACACTGGTGTAATTAGAAACCAGGTCAAGAAACAGAACCCAAAATGGCTCTGCAAAAATCCCTATTTGTCTCTGCCCAGTTACAACTTATTCATGCTTAAGAGTTCATACTCTCCAAATATTTATATAATTGTTTCCTTGGCTTTCTTTGTAGTTTTACCACCAAAAAATGAATTCCTAAAAATGTAATTGAGTTTTGCATTTCTGACATTTACATAAATGTAACCATACATGCATACTTATATTGTTTGGTTTCTTTTGCTTAATATTATATAGCTAATTATCCCTTAAGGAATACAACTATTTTTTCATTCTGCTGATGCACCCAATTTTAAACAAAAACAAACAATATTGCCACAAATACTGTTTTCTTTATCCTAGAGAATACAATCAAGCCTTTCTGTAGGGTATACAGTTAGGAAAGGAATTCCTTGGTTACAAGTTATATAGAACTTTACCATGATTTGATAACATCCTTCTGATAACACAGTGGTTTTACCAATTTACATTTTCCATTAGTGAGTAAGATTCTTTAATATTTCACATCTTCATCAGGACTTGGCTTTGCCAAACTTGTTTTTTTTTTTTTTTTAATTTTTTTTTTTTAACGTTTATTTATTTTTGAGACAGAGAGACACAGAGCATGAAGGGGGGAAGGGCAGAGAGAGAAGGAGACACAGAATCGGAAGCAGGCTCCAGGCTCCGAGCCATCAGCCCAGAGCCTGATGCGGGGCTCGAACTCACGGACCGCAAGATCGTGACCTGAGCTGAAGTCGGACGCTTAACCGACTGCGCCACCCAGGCGCCCCTGCCAAACTTGTTAATGTCACCTCATACATCTCTCATAACACTTTATATTTTATGTTGCCCTCCATGAAAGCTAATGAGACTGAACACATTTTCAAAGATTTAATGGCCATTTGAAAGTTCCTGTTCAGTCTTTCACTTATTTTTTAGTTGGGTTGCCACCTTTTCCTATGTTGACTTATGGAAGTTTTTACATTTTCAGGATACTTATCCTTTCTAGGTTACTTGTACTATATACATATTCTGCTACTCTGTGGCTTGTCTTCTCATCCTTTTAGTGGTATCTTTTATAAACAAAGTTCTCAATTTTAAAGTAGTCAAGTTTATTAATCGTTTTGATTGGTGCTTTTTGCACCTTTGAGCCTAAAAGAAAAGTCTTGAAATATAAAGGTTTTTATCACCAAACTGACCTTCTGGAGTCTAACCACCCCTACAGAATTCTATCTGCTAGTGCTCAGTAACTCACCTTGGTGGCTCTGGTTTAAGAATTCTTCTTCTAAGAACCAAGGCTCCTCTCCTTGCTCCAATTTGAAGATTACTGCTGGTTTGAAAATGCAGTTCCCTGTAAACACGGAACAATGGAGTACTTAGGACAGATGATGAGCTTTTTAGTCTCCAAAAGTGTAAAAAAGATAAGAGCTTCAAGAGCTGCATCCTGAAGATCCTGGTTTGGATTTATCATGGAGAGCTGACAAAACGCTCCTTTTATCTTCAAAAGGGCATAGCTAATTTTATATTCCTGAATGAAATGCTTAAGTAACATTAAAATCTAAATAAAGTATTCATGTGTATTGGTGTATAAAAAGGAAATACTTTCCATGTGGTGTGATGAGGGTAAGTTACACTTATATGCTCACCCACTGAGACCAGGTTGTTGTAGTTCTCCAGCATCACATCTCTATACAGGGTCCTCTGAATTGGACCTATTTGCTGCCACTCCTCCTGGGTGAACTCCACAGTCACGTCCTTGAATGACACTGATGCCTGCAACAGTACATTTCTGCTCAATGTGAAGTGTTCATAATTAGGTAACAAAGAAAATACCCCTAAAAACCATTCTTATGTTTACTATAAAGAGTTTAAAATGAATATAAAGGACGCTTTTTTGAATCTAATTTTAACTTTAATTTTTTGAAATGTTTATTTAAGAGGGGGAGGGAGGAGGGGCTCAAAGGGAGGGAGAGAGAGAGAATCCTAAGAACACTTGTCAACATAGAACCTGATGTGGGGCTTGAACCCATGAACTGTGAGATCATGACCTGAGCTGAAATCAAGAGTCAGATGCTTAACTGACTGAGCCACCCAGGCACCCTGATAATTTTAAGTTTGTTTCACAACTACTCAACTAGTAAAAACGTTCAAGAGTTGATGCTCAACTGACTGAGCCGGCCAGGCACCCCTAACTTAATTTTTGTATTTTTATGAGTTCTACACATGTACTATCAATAAGTATATTAGTAAAACTTTTGTCTTAAAATTTTTTAAAGCACAAATGATAAATTTCCTCCAATTTTTATCCCACACCCCAATATACTACCCTGGGTATATTCTACAGTAGGGGCCGGCAAATTATGACCTGTGGCCAAATCCAGCTTGCCACTTCTTTAAATAAGTTTTTATTGCAACATAACCACACACACAGCCAATCATTCTGTACTGTTCATGGTAACTTTTGTGCTGTAACAGCAGAGCCTAGTACTCCCATCAGAGACCTTAGGACTATAAAATGTGAAAACATTTACTATCTGACCCATTAGAGGCAAAGTTTGCCAACCATTGGGCTAAACCAGTCCAATTAAAGGAAAGATTAACAGCTTAAAAACAACAACCCCCCCCCATTAATAGAGAGGGATATATTGTAGATTGAAAATAACAGAATGGAAAAAAATACATGTAATTATGAGGCAAAAGTAAGTTGGATGGTTATATTAACATGAAAAAAAAATAAAGGTAAGAAAGTATGATAAAACATAATAACAATTTATGATCCTTTTAACAGAAGATATCATAATTTGGTATGCATTTGAAAGCACAGCTTCCAAATACAGTCAATCCTAATTATTCACTGATTCTGTATCTGCAAATTCACCTAAAATTTACTTCTAACCTCAATAGTTATGATTTTGCAGGATTTATGGACACTTGCAGAATGGTTAAAAAAATGTGAGTGCCCAGCACATGTTTTTCCAGCTGGAACTGAACAAGATAATGCTTTGACAGATGTTTTTTTTGCAGTCTATTTAGTGCATTCTTGGCATTTTTGTGCTTTTTCTTAGTGTTTTCACTTTTTAAAATGCTCCCCCACCCCTGCGTAATGCAGAAATGCAGTCTAGTGTTCCCAAGAGCAGGAAGTTTGTGATACGCCTTAGGGAGAAACCAAGTGTGTTAGATAAACTTTGAGAATTAATTATCATGCAGATGGCTGTTAGTTCTTGCTCGTGAATCAACAATATATTAAATAAGGTATTTTTAAACAGAAACACACATAAAATAAGACTGCATATTGAATGGTGGACCAAAATGTTGTGACTGGAAACTCACAGGAACTTAACCCTGTACTTCCCCTAGGAACAATGATTCAGTATTTGCTAATTCAGTGCTCATAGTGATTTTATAGAAAATAACCACTGAGAATAGGGAGAATCAACTATGTATAAACAAAAGTTAACAAATGTTATAGAGGGATCCATAATTATAACTGGTGATTTCAACACAACTCTCAGAGGGCAAGCAGAAAAAAACAAAACAAAACAATAGAGATTTAGAAAGAGATCAGCAACAGCCAAGAGGAAAAGTCTGGCCCACTGTTTTTCTTCATTTAAAGAAAAAATTAATCTTTATTTATTTTTGAGAGAGACAGAGCATGAACAGGGGAGGGGCAGAGAGAGAGGGAGACACAAAATCTGAAGCAGGCTCCAGCTGTAAGCACAGTCTGATGTGGGGCTTGAACTCATGAACTGTGAGATCATGACCTGAGCCCAAAGTTGGATGCTTAACTGACTAAGCCACCAGGTGCCCCTGTTTTCATTTTGTAAATAAAAATTTATTGGAACACAGTCATGTTCATTTGTTATGTTATCTATGGCTGCTATAGCCCTACAACTGTAGAGTTCAGTATTTCTAGGGATCCTATCTCACACAAAGCCTACTATGTGACATTTACAGATAAAATTTGTTGACCACTGACACAGAAGATTTACATGACATAAATAACAAATTTAAGTAGCTGAAACATATAGGATAATCTAATCAAAATATTTTCTGGCGCATTTTGTATATTAAAAATAAAAACAGTAAGTCTCACCAAATTAGAAAAGATTACAAACATATAGTTTGACTTTGGCTTTTAGTTCAGAGATATAGAGAGCTGAAAAGAGCAGCATTAACATCCTTAAAACAAGAACAAGCTGGGCAGGTTGGAAATTAAGGTATTTAAAAAAAAAAAATCATCAGATGGGGCGCCTGGGTGGCGCAGTCGGTTAAGTGTCCGACTTCAGCCAGGTCACGATCTCGCGGTCCAGGAGTTCGAGCCCCGCGTCAGACTCTGGGCTGATGGCTCAGAGCCTGGAGCCTGTTTCCGATTCTGTGTCTCCCTCTCTTTCTGCCCCACCCCCGTTCATGCTCTGTCTCTCTCTGTCCCAAAAATAAATAAACGTTGAAAAAAAAAATTAAAAAAAAAATCATCAGATAAATGAAATTGCATAACAAATAGCTTGAAATGAGGAGAGAGATAAGCACTGTAGGGAGAATCAGAGCCCACCTGTTTGCTTACTGGACCTTATGCTACCATAAGATAGTAGGAAGATAAAGGTAGAAAAAATTTAACAACCTGCTAAAGACCCATGTGCATAATGTTAGAGTGTGAAGTCCCTGGGGATGTGTGTCACAGACATAGTGTGATTTGTACCTTTTTGTGAGATTTTCTCCAGGAACCCAATATGTCACAGAGAGGATTGGGGCACAATTAAGAGGAAGTCCCTTTCTGCCCCATGTGATGCTGGCTAGTATAGGGGGAAAAGAGTTATTGTTTAAATCCACTCAGATCCATATTGCTTATTTCCACTACAGAACACTTAATCTGTAAGGGAAAAGTAAATAAAACACACACCTTGAGGCCACTGATAGTATCTTTTTGTGGTAAGGGAAGAGCAATGGCAGACGCTACCAAAATGTTGCCCAGACCCATATGCCTTATTTTTCCCAAGTAATAAAATGGTGAGATGCAAGTTCTTAGTGCCTAAGACTGAGGTTAAATTAGAAGATGAGTCCCACTTCCAGAGAACTGTCATTATTTGACCTGTTTGGAACATTCCACTCATAAGGCTATCTTCATTTGACATGACTTAAAGCTCACACACTGCAAACAGCATTTTCTCTGAGGACATGACATTAGTTAATGAAAAAAAAGGGATATTGTTTACCATCACAGCTACTTCAGGCAGTTTATAACAATTAAGGAAAACAGTCTAATTAAAAGCTTAAAGGGAAAAGCTGGAACATGGTATATCCAGAAGGGGCTTTGAAAAGCTCAGACATATCTCTGGGAATGTAGAAGGTGGCACACATCCTCTGGGCTATGTGCATATTCAGGAAAATATCTGAGAAGGTACTAAATTTGCCTCTGATTAACCTTGAGACTCTGAAAGAAAAGTGAAAGTGAATACAAAATATCAAGCTACTGTTGAAGGCATATCCCAACATATAGAGCATCTTGGCAAAGACTGGAGACTTATTGGTTACAAATATTTAAGGAAATCATTGTGCAATTGCTGATATTTAGCTAATGGAGTAGAGACTTTAGTGGCCACATATGACAAAGAATATAGGTTGTAAATATTCTGTTCAACAGAGTCACTAAACAAATAACAGCAGCAGCGGTTGGTGATATTCAGGTGATATATGACATACATATTTTAAGATTTTACTTATTTATATATTTTTAAAGTTTTTACTTATTTATTTTGAGAGTGCACATGTAAGCAGGGGAGGGGCAGAGAGAAAAGAGAGACAGAAAATCCCAAACAGGCTCCAGTGCAGAGCCTGACACAGGGCTCAATCCCACAAATCATGAGACCATGACCTGAGCTAAAATCAAGAGTTGGATGCTTAACTGCCTGAGCCACCCAGGCGCCCCTAAGATTTTATTTTTTAAGTACTCTCTCAATCCAACGTGGAGCTCCAACTCACAACCTCAAGATCAAGAATCCCACACTCCACTGACTGAGCCATCCCAGGCACCCTGGCGCATTATATGTTAAATGTCAGGTTTTCAATAAAAATCTGAGACCTACAAATGAAAAAGTATGGCTCATACACAGAAAAAAAGAAAACCCTAAATTATATATGAAACAGTGTAAAACCTGCCTCTGAGGAAGTCCAGACACTGGACTTACTAGACAAAGACTTTCAATAAACTGTTTTAAATATATACAAATAACTAAAGAAATATATACAAATAATAAATATATATATACAAATATATACAAATAACTAAAGAAAACCACATCTAAAGAACCAAAAGAAAGTATGGTAATGAAGTCTCACCAAATAAAGAATATAAATAAAGAGAAATAATAGATATGTAATGAAAAAGTAAACTAAAATTCTGAAATTTTAGAATTTGAAAATTTGAAACATGAAAGTAAAATAACTGAAGTAAAAAATTCCCTAGAGGTCTCAAAGGGAGATCTGAGCATGCAGAAGAATCAGCCAATTTGAATATAAACCTGCTGAGCTGATATAATCTGAAGATAGTAAAAATAGGGAAAATGAACAAAAAGCCTCAGTTTTTGTGGGACCTGTAGGACACAATCAAACATTTAAACATAGCAACATCCACAAGAGAGGAGTAAAAGGGGAGAGCAGAAGGGGCAGAAAAACAAAGGGTAAATCTTGAAAGCAGCAAAAGGGAAGTGACTTATCACTTCCAAAGATTCCCAAATGTGATTAACAGTTGATGTGTCATCAGAAACCAGAGAGACCAGAAGGCAGTGGTATGACACATTTAAAGTGCTGAAAGGAAAGTCTATCAATCAAGACAGCATTCAGCAAAAATGAAGAAGAAATTACGACAGTCCCAGATAAACAAGGACTCGGAAAATCTGTCAAATTACACATGCCATATAAGAACTATTAATAGAGAAGTTGTTCAGGCTGTAATGAGAATACATTAGATTATAACTCAAATCCACATGAATAAAGAAAACCATATACATAGAAGTAACTACACAGGTGAAAATACAAAAGCCACTGTAAGTGTATTTGCTGTATTTATTTTTCTCCTATATGATTTCAAGACAACTGCTTAAAGCAGTAATTAGAAATCTCACACAATGTACACACAATACATAAAATTGTAATTTAGTAAAACCACAAAGCAGAAGGGGCTGGAACTATAGAGGAGTTTTAGTGTATTGTTGAAACTAAGTTGGTATTCATCTGAACAAGACTGTCATAGTTATTAACTGTAATCAACAAGGTAGAAAGTTTTAATAGATTATTGAAATTGGTATTCATCTGAACAAGACTGTCAAAAGATGTTAATTGTAATCAATGAGGTAACCATTAATAGGAAAAAATGTAGTAAAGGCACACAAAGTAATTATAATGGTACACTAGGAAATATTGATTCAACATGAAAGAAGTAAAAAAAAATGGTGAAGTAGAGAAACAAAAAAGACTTAATCACAGACTGAAAAGAAATGTCTCAATGGATGATTACTTATCAGTAATCACATTAAATGTTAGTAGCTAAATACTTGAATTAAAAGGCAGAGACTGGCAGAATGGATTAAAAAACATAATCCATGGGAATTCAAGCTGGTGCAACCATTATGGAAAACAGTATGGAGGTTCCTCAAAAAATTAAAAATAGAACTACCCTACAACCCAGCAACTGCACTACTAGGTATTTATCTATGAGATGGATACAGGTGTGCTGCTTCAAAGGGACACATGCACCCCAATGTTTATAGCAGCACTATCAACAATAGCTAAAGTATGGAAAGAGTCCAAGTGTCCATCCATGGATGAATGGATAAAGAGGTGGTATATATATATATACACAATGGAGTATTACTCGGCAGTCAAAAAGAATGAAATCTTGCCATTTGCAACTATGTGGATGGAACTGGAGGGTATTATGCTAAGTGAAATTAGAGAAAGACAAAATCATATGACTTCACTCATATGAGGACTTTAAGATACAAAACAGATGAACATAAGGGAAGAGAAACAAAAATAATATAAAAACAGGGAGGGGGACAAAACATAAGAGACTCATAAATATGAAGAACAAACAGAGGGTTACTGGAGGGGTTATGGGACAGGGGATGGGCTAAATGGGTAAGGGGCACTAAGGAATCTACTCCTGAAATCATTGTTGCACTATATGCTAACTAATTTGGATGTAAATTAAAAAAAAATTAAATTAAAAAAAAAACATTATCCAATTATATCCTATCTGCTAGAGACACTTTACACTTAAAGACACAATACCTTGAAAGTAAGACTGGTAAAAAATATACTATGTAATCAGTAACCAACAGAGCCCTGAATTGCCTATAAATAGGATTAGACAAAATAGACTTTCAGACAAAAATAGGAGAGAAAAAGGACATTTATTAATGGTAAAAGTGTCAACACATGAAGACAATACACCAATTATAAACATACACATACCTAACAACAGAGCTTCAAAATACTGACAGAATTAAAAAGACAAACAATTCAACAATAACAGTTGGGAGATTTTAATGTTTCACTTTAATAATGAATAGAACTATTAGATAGAAGACCAATATGGGAAAAACACACTTACACAACACTATATCAACTGGGCCAAGGCAGATACGAAGATAGTTATCTACAAAGACACTCAGGCCAACACTGGCAGCATACACATTCTTCTCAAGTACATATGGAACATTCTCCAGTATAGATTAAATGTTAGGCCACAAAACAAGTCTCAATACATTTTAAAATATTTGTTTTAAGAGAAAGAGATGATGAGCTGGGGAGGAGCAGAGAGTGAAGGAGAGAGAATCTCAATGGAGGTCTAGATCCAATAAACTGTAAAATTGTAATCTGAGCCAAAATCAAGAGTTGGACGCTTTTCCAACTGAGCCACCTAGGTGCCCCTCAATACATTTTAAAGGTTAAAAACATATAAAATATCTCCTATGACCAAAATAAAATGAAACAAGAAATCAATGAGAAAACTGGAAAATTAAAAAATCTGTGAAAATGAAACAACACACTCAAAGAAAACCCCAAAGATCAAAGAATACTCACAAGGGAGTTACAAAATACTCTGAGACAAAATGAAAACACAGCATACACCAAAACTCATGAGATACAGCTAATGCAGTGGTTACAGGGAAATTTATAGCTGTAACACCTACATTTAAAAGAAATCTCAAATCAATAACCTAAGTGTACACCTTAAGAAGGAAAGAAATAATAAAGTTTGGAGCAAACAAAAAATAAAGAACAGAAGAACAATAGAATCAACAAAACAAAGCTGGTTCTTTGAAAAATCAACAGAATTGATAAACCTTTAGATAGACCAAGAAAAAAAAGAATACTCAAATTACTAAAATCAGAAATAATGGGGGACATTACTACTGACCTTTCAGAAACAAAAAGGACTATCAGAGAGTACTATAAACAACTGTACACCAACAAATTACATAACCGAGAGGAAAAGGACAAATTCCTAGAAACATACAAACTACTAAAGCTGACTCAAAAGGAAATAGAAAATCTGAACAGATCCATAGGATAGGACTGAATTGGTAAATTAAAAACCTCTCAATAAAGAAAAGCTCAGGACCAGATGGCTTCACTGATTAAGTTCAATCAAACATATAAGAATTAATACAAATCTATCTCTAACTCTTCCAGAAATAGAACAGGGAACATTTCCTAAGTTATTCTATGAATTACTTCACACTAAAGTCAGACTAAGAATTCACAAACTAAAGATAAATATTCCTTATGAATACAGATGTAAAACTCTTCAACAAAATACTAGCAAACAGAATCTAGCAATATATCAAAATGATTACTATACACCATGACCAAGAAGGATTATCCCAGAAATGTAAACATGGCTCACCAAATGAAAATCAATCTATGTAACATACTACAGTAACAGAATGGAGGAAATAAACCATGATCATCTCAGTTGATGCAGAAAAAGTATTTGACAAAATCCAATATCACTTCATGATTAAAAACACTCAACAAGCAGGAATAAAAAGGAACTTCCTCAACAAAATAAAAAGCACTTATGGGGCACCTGGCTTGGCTAGCTCAATCAATTGAGCATTCGACTCTTGATCTCAGGGTCTTGAGCTCAAGTCCCACATTGCAGGCAGAATTTACTGGGGAAAAAAAAGCACTTATGATAAACCCACAGCTAACATCAACACAATTCTAAAATATAAGGTTTCCTTCCAAAAATGAAAAATAAGACAAGGATGTCTGCTGTAACCAATTCTATTTATTTTTTTTTACTAAAATTTTTTTTAATGTTTATTTATTTTTGAGAGAGACAAAGCATAAGCAGGGGAAGGACAGAGAGAGAGGGAGACACAATCTTAAGTAGGCTCTAGGCTCTGAGCTGTTAGCACAGAGCCCGACATGGGGCTCAAACTCATGAACCGTGAGATCACGACCTGAGCTAAATTCGGATGCTTAACCAACTGAGCCACCCAAACGCCCCTAAACAATTCTATTTATTATACTGGAAGTTCTAGCCAGAGAAAATAGGCAAGATAAAAAGAAAGACCTCAAAATTAGAAAGGGAAAAAATAAAACCATCTGTAATCACAGACCACATGATCTAATGTATAAATATATGTGTATTTAAAATATAAACACTAAAGAATCTATTAAAAAAACCTACTAGACCTATAAAATAAATTCAGAACATTTTCAGGATTTAAGATGAACTCAAAAACCATTGTATTGCTATACACTAGCAATGAACAATAAAAAAAAAAAAGCAATTCCATTCACAAGAGAATAAAAAATAATATATGCATAAATTTAACCAAGAAGGTACACAACTTGTGCACTCAACACTAGCAAATTTTGCTGAATGTATTAAAAAAATCTAAATCGGGGCGCCTGAGTGGCTCAGTCGGTTAAGCATCCGACTTCAGCTCAGGTCATGATCTCACCATCCAAGAGTTCGAGCCCCGCGTCAGGCTCTGTGCTGACAGCTAAGAGCTTGGAGCCTGTTTCAGATTCTGTGTCTCCCTCTCTCTCTGACCCTCCCCTGTTCATGCTCTGTCTCTATCTCAAAAATAAATAAACGTTAAAAAAATTTTTTTAAATCTAAATAAATGGAAGAACATCCTATGCTCTTGAATTAGAAGTTTTAATTTTTTTAAAAGTTTTTATTTATTTATTTTTAAATTTTTTTTTTCAACATTTATTTATTTTTGGGACAGAGAGAGACAGAGCATGAATGGGGGAGGGGCAGAGAGAGAGGGAGACACAGAATCGGAAACAGGCTCCAGGCTCTGAGCCATCAGCCCAGAGCCCGACGCGGGGCTCGAACTCACGGACCGCGAGATCGTGACCTGGCTGAAGTCGGATGCTTAACCGACTGCGCCACCCAGGCGCCCCCCCTTTTTTTTTTTTTTAATTTTTTTTCAACATTTATTTATTTTTGGGACAGAGAGAAAAGTTTTTATTTATTTATTACATTTAATTTTTAATTTACATCCAAGTCAGTTAGCATATAGTGCAACAATGATTTCAGGAGTAGATTCCTTAGTGCCCCTTACCCATTTAGCCCATCCCCCCTCTCATGACCCCTCCAGTAACCCTCTGTTTGTTCTCCATATTTGGGAGTCTCTTATGTTTTGTCCCCCTCCCTGTTTTTATATTATTTTTGCTTCCCTTCCCTTATGTTTATCTGTTTTGTATCTTAAAGCCCTCATATGAGTGAGGTCATATGATATTTATCTTTCTCTAATTTCACTTAGCATAATACCATCTAGTTCCATCCACGCAGTTGTGAATGGCAAGATTTCATTCTTTTTGATTGCCGAGTAATACTCCATTGTATATATATATACCACAGGAAGATTTAATATTGTTAAGATGGCAATACTTCCCAAAGCAATCTACAGATTCAATGACATCTGTATCAAAACCCCAATGGCTTTGTTTTTCATTCAATGACATCTGTGTCAAAACCCTTGCATAAATATTGATCCTAAAATTTATATGAAATTGCAAGGGACCCTGAATAGTCAAAAAAAAACTTGAAAAAGAAATAAGCTGGAGGAGTTGTACTTCCAGATTTCAAAATTTAACTATGAAAAACAATAATTAAGACAGTGTGGTATAAAAACATAAAACACTGGCATAAAAACACTTATGGATCCATGCAACAGAATTGAGAGTCCACAAATAAACCCATGCATTGATCATTTAATAGAGAAAGAAGAGTCTTTTCAACAAATGATGCTGGCAAAACAGGATAGCCACATGTAAAAGAAAGAAGTTTGAGTCCTGATACCATATTCAAAAATTACCCCAGAAAGGAGTGAAGACCTAAATCTAAGAGCTTAAGCTATGAAACTCTTTTTTAAAAAAATTTTTTTTTTTTCAACGTTTATTTATTTTTGGGACAGAGAGAGACAGAGCATGAACGGGGGAGGGGCAGAGAGAGAGGCAGACACAGAATCGGAAACAGGCTCCAGGCTCTGAGCCATCAGCCCAGAGCCCGACGCGGGGCTCGAACTCACGGACCGCGAGATCGTGACCTGGCTGAAGTCGGACGCCTAACCGACTGCGCCACCCAGGCGCCCCTAAGCTATGAAACTCTTAGAAGAAGTCAGGGGTAAACATTCATGACCTTGGATTTGGCAATACTTTCATGAATATTACACCAAAAGCACAAGAAAATTGAGAAAAATAAACTGGACTTAAATCAAAATTAAAAACTTGTTCACTGAAGAACACTATCAAGATAGTGAAAAGAAAATCCACAGAATGGGAGGCAATATTCATAAATTACATACCTAATAAACATCTAGTAGCCAAAATACATAAAGAACTCTTATATCTGAACTAAAGGACAATCTAATTAAAAAATGGGCAAAGAATTTGAACAAACATTTCCTTAAAGAAGACACACAAATGGCCAATAAGCACATGAAAAGATGCTCAATGTTATTGTCAGGAAAATGCAAATCAAAACTTAAAACTCCAATAAAGGGGAGCTGGGTGTCTCAGTCGATAGAGCATTTGACTCTTGATTTTGGTTCAGATCATGATCCCAGAGTCATGGGATTAAGCCCTGTGATGGACTTCACACTAAGCATGGAAACTGCTTGGGATTCTGTCTTTCTCTCTCTCTCCCTGGCTCATTCTCACTCTCTAAAATAAAACAAACAAACAAAAAACTCCAGTGAGATACTACTTCATAATCACTAAGATGGCCATAATTTAAAAAAAGAAAAGGAAAATAATAAGTAGTGGTGACAATGTGGAGAAATTGGAACCCTAATACACTGTCAGTGTAAATGCAAAATGGTATAGTTGTGGAAAACAGCTTGGCAGTTCCTGAATAACACAAATGTAGTGCTAACATATAACCTTGTCACTCCACTTCTATATTTATTCCACAAAGAAATGAAAAACAGGTGGGGCACCTGGGTGGCTCAGTCAGTTAAGCATCTGACTTTGTGCTCAGGTCATGATCTCACAGTCTGTGAGTTTGAGCCCCACATCAGGCTCTGCTGACAGCTCAGAGCCTGGAGCCTGCTTCAGATTCGGTGTCTGTCTCTCTGCCCTTTCCCAACTTGTGCTCTCTTTCTCTCTCTCAAAAATAAATAAAACATTAAAAAATTTCTAGAAAGAAATGAAAAACAGGTGTTCACACAAAAACTTGTATGTATATGTGTGTATACATATATTTTGTATATATGTACATATGTCTTGAATGTTAATAAGCAGTATTCACAACAGCCAAAAGATAGAAACAATCCAAATGTCCATCAGCTGAATGGATAAACAAAATGTGGTACAGCCCTACCTTGAAACTTAAAAAATATGCTAAGTGAAAGAAACAGTCACAAAGTCCATACATCACACAATTCATTTATTTAAAATGTTCACACTAGACACATCTATAGAGACAAAACATGGATTAGTGGTTGCTTTTGGCTGGGGTGGGGCATGCTGGGATAGGGGGATGATAACTTATGGTGCAGAATTTTTTAGGTGATGAAAATACTCTAAAAATTGATTGTGGTGATGAGTGCACAACAGTGAATATACTAAAAAAAAAAAAACAACAACACTGATGGGAGCCTGGGTGGCTCACTCAGTTAAGCATCCCAACTCTTGATTTCAGCTCAGGTCATGATCTCCCAGGTTGTTTAGATTGAGCACTGTGACAGGTTCTATGCTGACAGAGTAGAACCTGCTTGGGATTGTCTCTATCACTCTTACTTTGCCCTCCCCTGCTCATGATCTCTCTCTCTCTCAAAATAAATAAACACTTTCAAAAATAAAAAAATAAACCCACTGAATTGTATACTTGAAATGTATGAATTGTATGGTATGTGAATTATATGTCCGTAAAGCTAAAAAAAGGACACTAAAAATAGGATTATTTAGATTTTCTAATATCTATTAAAGAAACTGAATTTATAATTAAAAACCAGCTACAAATAACTCCAAGGCCATGTTGCTTTATCAGTATATTTTCCCAAACATTTAAGGAAGAATTAACAGCAATCTTAAACTCTTCCAGAGAACCGAAAATAAGGACTCACTTCACAACTCACTTTATGGGAGCATAATATTGATGCCAAAACCTGACCAACACAGTACATAAAATGAAAATTTCAGGCCAGTTATCTCTCCATTAATGCACATTCAAAAATACTAACTGAAATACTAACAAACTGAACCCAGAGACATATTAAAGGAGAATATTTTATGACCAGGTAGGAATTATGTCAGGAATCCAAGATTAAACATTGATAAGTCAATCAGTCAATATAATTCATCCCTATAACAGAATAAAGGAAGAAAACTGTATTATTATCTCACTAGATGTAGAAAAAGCATTTCACTAATTTAATATCTATGTATGATTAAAAACTCTCAGGAAACTAAAAACAGAAAGAGAACTTCCTTACTCTAACAAAGGGTGTGTGTAAAAATCCTACTGTTAAACCCAGACTCAACAGTGAAATATTGAATACTTTCTCCTCCCTCAGTTGAGGTGTAACAAAAGGATTTCTATTATCATAATTTGTATTCAACACTGTACTAGAAAGACAATAAGGCTTAAAAAGAGATTAAAGACATAAAGATTGGAAAGGAGGGAAGTAAAAATGTCTTTATTTGCAAAAGACATGATTGTGCATATTTAAAATCCAAAAGAATCTACAAATAAGCTACTAGAATAGGTAAATTTAACAAAATGCCTTGATATAAGATCAGTATTTAAAAATCCACTGTATTTTAATAAACCAATAATAAATTAGAAAATAAAATTTTAAAAAATGTATTATTTATAATAGTATCAAAATAGAAAAAAATACATAGGAATAAATATAATGACACATGTCAAAGGCTTCACCTCTACTTTGAAAAACTACCCAGCAGGATTTGCTATGGAAACAGATGAAATTTCTATGAAAATGCAAAGGTCTTAAGTTAGCCAATAAATTTTTTGAAGAAGTAAAACTTTAAGGCCTTACACTACCATATTTCATAACTTACTGTAATGCAATAATAATTATAACTGTGAAGTAGTAGGATGAAGAAAAATAACTGGATCAAAAGAAGAGAATACACAGTCTAGACAGAGATCTACATATATATATGTGGTCACTGGATTGACAACAGAGGCCTTGCTACAACTCAGTGGACAGAGGATGGTCTTTTCAACAAACGGTGGTAGTGCAACTGTATATCCATATAGTAATATAAATCTTGACACTTACCTTAAACTACACACAAAAACAATTCCAGGTGGATCAAGCTCAAATAATCAAGCATCTACTAAGAACATAGGAGAATATTCGTGTGTTCCTGGAAAAGGGAACAATCTTTCAAGCAGACACACAAAGAACTATCATTAAAGAAAACACTGATCCTGAACTGTATTAAATTTAAGAACTTGGCTCATCAAAAAACATTATTTAAAAAAAAAGTCAAGGGAGGGGGCCAAGATGGCAGAGCAGCATGGAAGTTTTTTTGCATCTCTCATCCCTGAAATGCAGCCAGATCAACAGCAAACCATCTTGCACACCTAGAAAACTGATTTGAGGATTAACACAACAATCTGGACAACTTAAATCACAGAACTCGGCAGGTACACAGTGTGAAGAGGTTAACTGGGGGAGAGAGAGCTGCAGAAGGAAGGGAGCTTTTTTTGCTTGCTGAGAGAGGACAGAGATGGGTTGGTGGGTGGGGGAAGAGTATGGGAAGTACTCCCCCTCACCCCTGAAAGCAGCTGGAGAAAAAGAGGAAGAGTGGAAACAGCTGCAAGGGACTGAACAAAAAAGAAAGAAAGGAGAAAGGAGAGGGTTTAAATTCCATTAAGACTCTATAAACAGGGGGAGTGCTGAGTCTGAAACGCTGCAGCTCTGATACCTGGCGGTGCTCTGGTGGGAAGGGCCAATCCCCAGGAGCAGAGATCAAGGTCTGAGGGGTCCTCGGGCCACACAGGGAGAGGCAATTCCCGTGCTGGGAGGACATCTGGTAGAAGCTCTGAGGCCTCCCCACAGGCAAAGGTCCCAGCACACCCCAGAGAACAACATTTTGCTGATGTTGGAACGAGTATGTTAAGGATGAAGTCTGATGCCAGATGTGTGCTGTGATTTACCATAATCCCTGAAATGCTGTGGCTACATGATTGAGGGAACTTTTTCTGGGTCAGACTGGCACCCAGCCACAGTCTCTGGGCATCTGCAGCAGCATGGTCCTGCAAACGTTCCTGGGGCAGACCAGCACCCAACCATTGTTTGGCGCGACCTTCCCCCCAAAGGGTTCCTCCCCCACTCTGAGGGAAGAAAAGATGAAAAAAAAAAAACCAAACCAACAAACCAAAAAGACCAAAAGCAAAAAAGACTAGAAACAACCAGACACTACCACCAGAAACTTCAACTCTACAGGCAATGTAATGGTAATAAATTCATTATCTTTTAGTACTCATTCTAAACGTCAATGAACTAAATGCTCCAATCGAAAGACAGAGGGTAACAGAATGGATAAGAAAACAAGATCCATCTATATGCTGTTTACAAGAAACATATAGACCTAAAGACACCTTCATATTGAAAGTAAGGGGATGGAGAACCATTTGTCATGCTAATGGTCACCAAAAGAAAGCCCGAGCAGCCATACTTATATCAGACAATCTAGATTTTAAAATAAAGACTGTAACAAGAGATGAAGAAGGGCATTATGTCAAAATTAAGGGTCTATCCACCACGAAGATCTAACAATTGTAAACATTTATGATCCAAACATGCAAGCACTCAAATATGTAAATCAACCACAAACATAAAGAAACTCATTGATAATAATACCATAATGGTAGGGGACTTCAACACCCCACTTACAGCAATGGACAGATCATCTAAATAGAAAATCAACAAGGAAACAATGGCTTTGATGACACACTGGACCAGAGGGATCTGAATTAACAGATATTTTCAGAACATTTTATCCTAAAGCCGCAAAATACACATTCTTCTTGAGTGCACATGGTACATTCTCCGGAACAGATCACATACTGGGACACAAATCAGCCCTCAACAAGTACAGAAAGACAGATCATACCATGCATATTTTCAGACCACACTTCTATGAAACTTGAAATCAACCACAAGAAAAAATTTGGAAAGATAACAAATACTTGGAGACTAAAGAACATCCTATACTAAAGAATGAAAGGGCTAACCAAGAAGTTATAGAGGAAATTGAAAAGTACATGGAAGCCAATGAGAATGATAACACCACAGTCCCAAACCTCTGGGACGCAGCAAAGGCAGTCCTAAGAGGGAAGTATGTAGCAATCCAGGCCTTCCTAAAGAAGAAAGTAAGGTCTCAGATATACAACCTAACCTTACACCTGAAAGAGCTGGAAAAAGAACAGCAAATAAAACCCAAAATCAGCAAAGACAGGGAATAACAATGATTAGAGCAGAAATCAATGTTATCGAAACTAACCAACCAAACAAACAAAAAACCCAAAAAACAGTAGAACAGATCAATAAAACCAGGAGCTGGTTCTTTGAAAGAACAAAGAATTAACAAAATTGATAAACCCCTAGCCAGTTTGATCAAAAAGAAAAAGGAAAGGACCCAAATAAATAAAACAAAGAATGAAAGAGGAGAGATCACAACCACACAGAAATATAAACAATAATAAGAGAATGTTATGAGCAATTATATACCAATAAAATGGGCAATCTGGAAGAAATGGACAAATTCCTAGAAACATATAAACTACCAAAACTGAAACAGGAAGAAATAGAAAATTTGAACAAATCCATAACCAGTAAAGAAATCGAATTAATAATCAAAAATCTCCTAAAAAAAACAGAGTCCAGGGCTGGATGGCTTTCCAGGGGAATTCTACCAAACATTTAAAGACTTAACACCTTTTCTTTTGAAGCTGTTCCAAAAAGTAGAAATGGAAGGAAAACTTCCAAACTCATTCTATGAAGCCAGCATTACCTTGATTCCAAAACCAGAAAAAAACCCATTAAAAAGAACTACAGACCAATTTCCCTGATGAACATGGATGCAAAAATCCTCAACAAGATATTAGCCAACCAGATGCAACAATACATTAAAAGAATTATTCACCACGACCAAGTGGGATTTATACCTGGGATGCAGGGCTGGTTCAATATCCACAAAACAATCAATGTGATGCATCACATCAATAAAAGAAAAGAACCACATGATCCTCTTAATAGATGCAAAGAAAGCATTGGATAAAATATAGCATCCTTTTTTGATAAAAACCCTCAAGAAAATAGGGATAGAAGGATTATACCTCAAGATCATAAAAGCCATATATGAAAGACCCACTGCTAATATCATCCTCAATGGGGGGAAAATGGAGAGCTTTCCCCCTAAGGTCAAGAACACAACAAGGATGTCCACTCTCACCACTGTTTTTCAACATAGTATTGGAAGTCTTAGCCTAAGCATTCAGACAACACAAATAAATAAAAGGCATCCAGATTGGCAAGAAGGAAGTTAAACTTTCACTCTTCACAGATGACATGATACTCTATATGGAAAACCCAAAAGATTCTACCAAAAAACTGCTAGAACTGATCCATGAAATCAGCAGTCTTAGGATATAAAATCAATGCACAGAAATCGGTTGCATACCTATACACTAATAATGAAGTAACAGAAAGAGAAATCAAGGAACCGATCCCATTTACAACTGCACCAAAACCCATAAAATACCTAGGAATAAGCCTAACCAAAGAGGTGAAAAATCTAAACACTGAAAACTACAGAAAGCTTGTGAAAGAAATTGAAGAAGACCCACACACACACAAATGGAAAAATATTCCATGCTCCTGGAAAGGAAGAACAAATATTGTTAAAATGTCAATACTACCCAAAGCAATCTACATATTCAATGCAATCCCTATCAAAGTAACACCAGCATTCTTCACACAGCTAGAACAAACAATCCTAAAATTTGTATGGAACCAGAAAAGACCCCAAACAGCCAAAGCAATCCTGAAAAAGAAAACCAAAGCAGGAGGCATCACAATCCTGGACTTCAAGCTGTATTACAAAGCTGTAATAGTACAAGACAGTATGGTACTGGCACAAAAACAGACAGATCAATGGAACAGAATAGAGAGCCCAGAGATGGACCCATAAACATATGGCCAACTAATCTTATACAACGCAGGAAAGAATATCCAATGGAATAAAGAGTCTCTTCAGCAAGTGTTGCTGGGAAAACTGGACAGGAACATGCAGAAAAATGAACCTGGACCACTTTCTTACTCCATACACAAAAATAAACTCGAAATGGATGAAAGACCTAAATGTAAGACAGGAAACCATCAAAATCCTCAAGGAAAAAGCAGGCAAAAACTTCTTTGACCTTGGCCGCAGCAACTTCTTACTCAACACATCTCCAGAGGCAAGGGAAACAAAAGCAAAAATGAACTATTGGGACCTCATCAAAATAAAAAGCTTCTGCACAGTGAAGGAAACAATCAGCAAAACTAAAAGGCAGCCAATGGAATGGGAGAAAATATCTGCAAATGACATATCAGATAAAGGGTTAGTATCCAAAATCTATAAAGAACTTATCAAACTCAGGGTGCCTGGGTGGCTCAGTCAGTTAAGTGTCCAACTTTGGCTCAGGTCATGATCTCACAGTTCGTGAGTTCGAGCCCCACATGAGGCTCTGTGATGACAGCTCAGAGCCTGAAGTCTGTTTTGGATTGTGTCTCCCTCTCTCTCTGCCCCTCCCCCCTCACATTCTGTCTCTCTCTCTCTTGAAAATAAACATTAAAAAAAAAAGAACTTATCAAACTCAACACCCAAAAAACAAATAACCCAGTGAAGAAATGGGCAAAAGATATGAATAGACACTTCTCCAAAGAAGACATCCTGATGGCCAACTGACACATGAAAAAATGCTCATTCATCATCAGGGAAATACAAGTCAAAACCACAGTGAGATACCACCTTACACCTGTCAGAATGGTTAACATTAACAACTCAGGCAACAACAGATGTCGGCAAGGATGCGGAGAAAGAGGATCTCTTTGCACTGCTGGTGGGAATGCAAACTGGTACAGCCACTCTGGAATACAGTACGGAGGTTTCTCAAAAAATTAAAAATAGAACTACCCTATGACCCAGCAATTGCACTTCTAGGTATTTATCCAAGGGATACAGGGATGCTGTTTCGAAAGGGCACATGCACTCCAATGTTCCTAGCAGCCCTATCAACAATAGCCAAAGTATGGAAAGAGCCCAAATGTCCATCAATGGATGAATGGATAAAGAAGAGGTAGTATATACATACAACGGAGTATTCCTTGGCAATCAAAAGGAATGAAATCTTGCCATTTGCAACTACGTGGATGGAACTAGAGGGTATTATGCTAAGCGAAATTAGAGAAAGACAAATATCATATATGACTTCACTCACGAGGAATTTGATATAAAACAGATGTACATAAGGGAAGGGGAGCAAAAATAATATAAAAACAGGGAGGGGGACAAAACATAAGGGCCTCTTAAATATAGGGAACAAACAGAGGGTTGCTGGAGGATTGTGGGAGGGGATGGGCTAAATGGATAAGGGGCATTAAGGAAGACACTTGTTGGGATGAACAATGGGTGTTATACATAGGAAATGAATTACTGGAACCTACTCCTGAAATCATTGTTGCACTATACTATAACTAACTTGGATGTAAATTAAAAAATTAATTAATTTAAAAAAGTCAAATCATAGAATCCAAAAACAGTTGCAACATATACATCTGGCAAATGACTTGTATTGATAACATAGAAATAATTTCGACTAATCAAGAAGATAAAGCAAAGAGTCTAATTAAAACAAAGAACTGAACAGGTACTTTACATAAAAGAATATTTACATGGCCCAACACAAATAATGGTGTTTGAAATTAGCATTTGTTACAGAAAAGCAAAGTATAAATTTCAACAAGAGACCACTATACAGCCACCAGGATAACGAAAATAAAAAAAGACTGACAGTAGCAAGTGTTGGTGAGAATTTGGTACAGTCAGAACGTTGGTAGTATAAATTGGTTCAAGCACTTTAGAAAGCTAACTGTAATATATATTAAAGCTGAACATATGTTTATTCCATGCATCAGCCATTCTATTTCTAGGTATAACCAAGAGAAATGAAGATATACTAAGAGACACAAAGGATTGTTCATAGCAGCTTTATTCATAATAGTGCCCAAATGGGAAAATAAAAGTAAAAAACTCACCACCAAGAGAATGAGCCAATAAAGTTATCATATGATCATATAATGAAATACTTTCTGCTCAGCAATAAAAAGGAAGTAATGGGGGTGCCTGGGTGGCTCAGTTGGTTAAGAGTCTGACTCTTGGTTTCGGCTCAGGTCATGGTCTCACAGTTTATGAGTTCGAGCCCCACATTAGGCTCTGCGCAGACAGTGCAAAGTCTAATTGGGATTCTCTTTCTGTCTCTCACTCAAAAAAAAAAAAAAAGTAATGAAACATACAGCAGCAAGACGGATAATCTAAACCATGTTATGTACACAGAAAAAAGCCAGATCCCCCCATCTCCTAAAAAAGAGTACAGATTATATGATTCTGTTTATACAATGTTAAAAAATGAAGTTATCCTTTTTTTGGACATAAGATGTTAGAATAGCACTTGCCTCTGCAGAGCAGGGCAGTGGTTATTAACGGAAACTGGAAGGAAGGAAACTTTAGGGTGACAAAAATGTTCTCCATCTTAATCTGAGTGGTAAGTTACATTTGCACATATGTATACATATGTAAAAATCCACCCAGTTCATACTTAAGAGTGTACTTCACCAGTATAAACCATCTCATTTACAGAAATAAATAAAAGGAAAAAATAAAGAATGCATACAAGAGAAAAATTGACAAAAATTCATAGTTAATAATTTGAGAAGGTAGGAACAGGTCTATTACATTATTATCCCTTTGTATCTTTCTATAAATTAAAAACTTCCCCAAATGTCACTAGTAGAAATGAAAGAGCCTGGTCTAGCAGACACTAAGTCCAAAGACAATGAAACAGGGAAATATATATGTCCTACATGTCAGAAGGATTAATTCTTTAATAATTAAAAAGCTTTCTTTTAAAAAAAATTTTTTTTAAATGTTTTATTTATTTTTGAGACAGACAGAGACAGAGCATGAGCAGGGGAGGGACAGAGAGAGAGGGAGACACAGAATCCGAAACAGGCTCCAGGCTCTGAGCTGTCAGCACAGAGCCCGACGCGGGGCTTGAACTCACAGACCACGAGATCATGACCTGAGCCGAAGTCGGACGCTTAACCGACTGAGCCACCCAGGCACCCCTAAAAAGCTTTCAAAATGAGCAAAAGGGAGGAAGGCTGATTAACAACTATACACACACAAACACACACAAACCACTTAAAAAATATACTAAATATGCACAATCTCAGCTCTCATACACTTCTGGAACAGGGATCATCATCTTTCTGCCCTTACGTCAAGAAAACCTCTGGAGTCTTGATTCTTACTTCACCCCTTTCACGTTTTTTACAGTCTGCTAGTACTTCCAGATTAAACACAAAACTGCTTTTATTGCATGAAATTTATTGCATGTTAGAACTCAGGATGAAGCCAAACTCTTAAGGAAAACATCTAACAACTTCTAGTGTTATGTGCCTCTTGTCTGACACAAAATGCATACACTGAGGTCATCAGTGTGGGCCCTACCCCAATTTGACTAGTGTCCTTTTAAGAGAAAATCTGGACACAGATATGAACAGAGGGAAGATGATGTGGAGACATAGGGAAAAAGCATCTATAAGCACAGAAAAGAGGCCTGGAACAGATTCTTCCCTCGACAGTCTTCAGAAGGAACCAACCCTGTCCATTCCCTGATTTTGGATTTCCAGCCTCTAGACTGTAAGAAAATAAAGTTGTTGTTTAAGCCACCCAGTCTGTGGTACTTTATTATGGCAGCTTTAGCAAACTAATATACCTAGTCTGGTCCCAACATTTATCTCATTCGCTCTTAATATTCCTTAAGAGGAATTCTAAAGTGGAATAGGCAGAGATTCTTACTGGACCCTCAAAATGCAGTAACCTCCCTCTACTCTGCAACAATTAAAATCCCACTTGTTTTTCAGGACTGATGTGATCCTTTTCAATTATCCACCTTTGATTGACTTAGTCTTTCTCTGACAAATTGCAAATCCTGATGCTGATTCAATTCAAACAATCGATTAGCTAATTCATTTAATCTTAACTTGTTTCCCATGTATAAGGAAGAAAGCTCTACATTATTCCTAGCACCTCCTATTATCCCCTCTAAGGGGACTGTACTTGCCCACAAGAAGTTTAGTTCTTCTCAGAAGCACACAGACAGTCTGGAGATGGTCCAGTCTTAAAGATGAGGAGGCTAAATGACAACATCTTATTTATTAATTAAATGACAGCATTTTAGAGAAAAGCATGAGATGGGGGTGGTGATGTCAGGAAAACATCCTCTTGGAGCATCCTTTATTAAGAAGAACAGGTCTTTTTTGTAATGCATACAAACATGCACAGGTTTCTAGGACAAAAGATAGTAATGGCACGGGCTCTGCCTTATAAGAAGTAAGGTGGTCTGAAAATAGGAATCTAAATTCTTAGGGTGCCTGGGTGGCTCAGATGGTTAAGCCTCCAACTCTTGACTTCTGTGCAGGTCATGATATTATGGTTCATAGGATCTAGCCCTGGAGTCGGACTCTGTGCTGTCAGTGCGGAGCCTGCTTGGGATTCACTCTCTCCTCTCTCTCTGCCCCTCTCTGGCTCATGTATGCATGTGTGCGTGCACACACGCAGCTCTCTCTCAAAATAAATAAACATTAAAAAAAAAAAGAAATCCAAATTTTTTCAGTGGCTTAGTTCTATATAGAGAGGAGATAATATTTTATTAAAAACAATTTAATGAGTATTCTCAACTAAAGAAGAGGGCTTAGAATGGAGCATATGAAAATGAACCCATGGTAGTTCCACACCTTGAAGCTAATAGTCTAACTGGAGAGACAAATACATTATCAGGTGACTTGCACCAATGCATGAAGTTATAATGGGGCTGTGCAGATTCAGAAAAGGGGAAATTAGCACAGAGGGAGACAAGGGGAAAGAGAAGAGTATTACTTCCTGGATGAGGCAACCAAAGCTGACTCATAGCAGGTCAAAAGTAAAGAGCCAGACCTCATCTCCATTAGAATGGCCACTATCAGAAAATAGCAAGTGTTGGCAAGGATGTAGAGTAACTGGAATCCCTGTGCACTGCTGGTGGGAATATAAAATGGCACGGCCACTGTGGAACAGTACGGTGGTTCCTCAAAAAATTAAATGTAGAATTACCACATGAACCAGCAATGCCACTTCGGGAAATAAATACCCACGAGACTGGCATTCTTGGAAGAGGTATCTGTACACCTATGCTCATAGCAGCATTATTCACAATAACCAAAAGGTGGAAGTAACCTAAGTGTCTAACACCTGATGAAGGGATAAATAAAATGTGGTATATACACACAATGTATTATTATTCAGCCTTAAAAAAAAGAAGGAAATTCTGATACATGCATGAAACTTGAGAACTTCATGCTAAGTGAAATAAATGAGTCACAAAAAAACAATTACTATATGATTCTACTTATATGAGTAGGGACATTAATGGACAGAAAGTAGAGTGGTGGCTGCCAGAAGCCAAATGCTGAGAAGAATGATGAGCTGTTGTTTAATGGATATATAGCTTGGGGCACCTGGGTGGCTCAGTCGGTCAAGTGCCTGACCCTTGATTTTGGCTCAGGTCATGATCACATGGTTAGTGAGACAGGCTTCTCAATAACATCACAGAGCCTGCTTAAGATTCTCTCTCCTTCTCTCTCTGCCCCTCCCCTGCTCATGACCTCTCTCAAAATAAATAGATAAACATTTACAAAAAATAATGGATATACAGCTTTAGTTCTGCAAGATGAAGAGTTCTGGAGACTGGGTGCATAGAAATATGAATGTACTTAATATTACTGAACTGTACAGTTAAAAAATGGCTACAATGATATATATTTTCTGCATTTTGCTACAATTAAAAATAAAATGAAAAAAGAAAAATAAAGATCCAAGTGTCTTAGATGCTTGGGCTGCCATAACAAAATACCACAGACTGGGTAGACTAAATAGCAGACATTTATTTCCTCACAGTTCTAGAGGCTAGAAGTCCAAGATCAGAGTATCACCATGGTTGGGTTCTGGTGACATTGTCTTCCTGGGTTACAGATGGCCACTTCTTGCTGTGTCCTCACATGGCCTTTGCCTGGTGCCTATGTGTAGAGAGAGAAATCTGTCTCTCTCTTTCTTTTCTTGTAAGACCATCAATCCTACTGGATTAGGATTCCCACCCTTATGCTTCACTTAATCTCCATTACCTCCTAAAAGCTCTCTCTCTAGGGGTGCCTGGATGGCTAGTTGGTTGAGCATCAGACTCTTGACTTTGGCTCAGGTCATGATCTCAGTTTGTGGGTTTGAGCTCCACGTCAGGGCTCTGTACTGACAGCACGGGGCCTGCTTGGGATTCTCTCTCTACTCCTGTCTCACTTACATGTGCACTCTCTCTCAAATTAAATAAATAGACATTTTTTAAAAATGCTCTATCTCTAAATACAGTCACACTGGGGGGTAGGGATTCAACATATAAATTTGGGGTGGGGGAACACAATTCAATCCACGGCACCAGATGCACAGGATGAGGATGTGGTTCTAAAGGTCAATCCAGAGGAGACAATGAAAAGATAACATGAAGCGGTTAGGGATAGGAGAATATGTTTAAAAAACTCAATGAGGTTTGGTTTAGTAATTTTTTTTCTTTTACCTTTTAGTAATATTTTTAATAGCAAATTTTTTTTAATGTCATATTCCCCACTAGATTGTGAACACTATTAGTGAAGAAAAGTATCTGTATTGTTTAAGCTGTAACTATGGCACATGCTACTTTCTTGGAACATCTTGGTTGCTCAATAGTTATCAAAAAAGTCAGAGCACCAAAAAAAGTGGAAAAATAAATAAATAAAAGGAAGGGGTAATGCTTCCAAAGCCTGAACATTGTCTTGAGAAATTAGGAATTTTATCATATGGGGTAAAGAGCCAAGAGGTGATTTACACAAGGACAAGACGTTACTTCATTAGCATTTAGATGAACTACCCATGTGGAAGGTGTGCTTGAGTAGGTGACAAAAGAAATGGGCAGGTTAGTAAAGAAGCTATTCCAACAGTTCAGTTGTGATACTGTGAGATAGCAAAAAAGGAATAAAGTAGCAGAATGCATTTATTTGTTTTTAGGTTTATTTATTTTGAGAGAGAGAGAGAGAGAGCACAAGTGGGGGAGGAACACAGAGAGAGGGGGAGACAGGGAGAGGGGGAGAGAGGGAGAGAGAGAGAGAGGGAGAGAGAGGGAGAGAGAGAGAGAGAGAGAGAGAGAGAGAGAGAGAGAGAGAATCCCAAGCAGGTTCAGCACAGAGCCTGATGTGGGGCTCAAACTCATGAATCACGAGATCGTGACCTGAGCCGACAACAAGAGTTGGATGCTTAACTGAGACACCCACACACCCCAAGAATGCATTTAAAATATGCATTTAGGTTTAACCGTATAAAATAGCTGTCATCTTTGACAAATAGGAAAGTAGCAAGACCTGAGTACACACCAGATGTGGCAGAAGTTGCGAGACTGAGAACAAAAGGAGCCTGGGATGCACTACACTTTTATGGCTTGGGTGCCTGGCTGACTAGGGAGGGAAAGATGAGGGGATAGTTTGGGGAGGGCTGTAAATCTTTGAATCAATTGAGCTGGAGATGCCTTTTGGATATCTACAGAGAGATGTTGAGTCAACTATGTCCAATATGGTAGTCACTAGCCACGTGTGACTATTTGAAACCTAAATTAAAAATATGGTTACTCAGTCACACTAGCTGCATTTTGAGTGTTCAACAGGTACATGTGGCTAGTGGCCACCGTTTGGGACAATGCAGATAAAGATCATTTCCATCATCACAAAAAGTGCTACTGGTCACAGTGGGCTGCAGAGACACATTTGCAAGAACTAACAAATACATCACTGTTCAAACCAGAGCGGGGATGAAAGGAGTCAAGAAGACTAGCTGGAAAAATAGGGAGAAGGAATGGAAACTTGTGAAGGGACATGTGAAAGGGCAAGAAAAGGAAGGTGACTCCACAAAAGAAACAAGCATAAACCGACACAGACACTAACACGGGAGACCTTCCAGAAGGACAAAGTAGGGGCGGAGTCAGACACTGCAGACAGATCTGTGCGAGACCCACTGGATTGAACTGTAATTAGGTCACTGGTGAGTGTAGGTCACAGGCACATGCAGCGGCCTGAAATATGAATGGAAAGTGCAGTAGCATTTGCTAGAGAATAGAACTTTAAGCTGTCTGCTAAACAGCTTGTTCAATACCGGCACTTGAGAGAAATATGTACACAGAGCTATTTTTAGGACATGAATGTACCAGCTATTCATGCTGGGCTCCAGTTAGTCTAAGTGTTATCTCTGGGTCCAGCAGGATGATCAGAGAAAGGTCTACTTCTTCTGTTTTATTGACACAGACAACTGTATTAATGAAAGCCCTGCTTTGGTAATGTGCCATTTACTTCCACTGAGGAAAAAGTGGAAACAACATTCTATAATTATTTCAGGGTTGTTCTGGAAAGATCTGCACTATCACCTACCTGAAGATCAACAAAGACATTTTTCCTGACTTCAGTAACTTTAGACTCCACGAGGAATGTGGACTCTCTGCCATGGCTATTAGGTCAGGAAGAAATCTACCCCTGTACTTTGAAAAATCTGTAACGTCAGAGGACTGCATCTATCCACATGCCAACTCTGCTGTACTACTCATCTGCTTTGCTGTATCTTCCTTGAATGGTTTTGATCCATTTCTTTTTTTATTATTATTAAAAAATTTTTTGTGTGTCTATTTATTTTTGAGAGAAAGAGAGACAAAGTGCAAGTGGGGTAGGGGCAGACAGAGAGGGGGAGACACAGAATCTGAAGCAGGCTCCAGGCTCTGAGCTGTCAGCACAGAGCCTAAACATGGAACTTGAACTCACAAACTGTGAGGGTTTTGATCTATTTCTATTTCTACTTTTCTATGTTAATTAACCACCCATAAAATCCATTATAAAAAAAGGTGCATACATACAACTCACCTGAGTTGTGTCCATTTTCTGCTGTTGTTGGGAGAGTACAGACAACTGTGAAGGATAAGCTGGGAATAAGGAAAGAGGAAAGGAATCATGAGAGGTCTGGTGAGATTCTGCATTCAGTTGCCTAAAAGTCTTATCACACCAGCTGGGGAAAAGCCTCCCTATGGAAAAATGTCCTGCTGACCCTTGAGAAGGGGCAGGAAGCACCACAGAGTGCTTCATTCCCTGAATATGTAGTACATCTCTGATATGATCACATGGATGTAACCTTGCTATTTTTCACTAGGTGACTGTGAATTATTTCCCCATTGATTATTAATATTCTATTAATATTATTTATACTTTGAGCTAGAGAATCAACAGAAAACTCTGGGAAAAAAAGATGCTTAGTGACCAAATATTTTAAAATACTTTTGTTCTTCTGAACAAAGGACTTTTGGTAAGACTTTTGATAAGACACTTCTAGTGACTTACGTGTGACAGAATGAACAGCACTATGCTTTCCTCCTAGCTCTATCCTGGGTGACCAGGGGACATACATCTGAGGCTCCAGTTTTTTAAAAGTTTCAAAAGAGTCAGAGATAGAAATCTACTCCTATACTGTCATTTTGTAATTCTTTATGTTCAGGATAAAGGAAGCCTCAGCATATCCCTAGATGCCCCTTCTGATGGACACAATGAGAGAGTGGCTCAGAATCTGCAAAGTAAGTAAAGAATGAAGAAAATAGGGGGCTGTTTAGGGACGGAGAATGAATTTCCTTGGCTCTGGCTTGGCTTTTCTTGTACGGCCTGACAATCACCAATCTCTTCCAACCCCAGCTCACCACCTTCTGCAAGCTGGACCAGTTTCCACTGTCATACAGTCTGTGATGGCTTCTGGATGTGGTGACATCACCAAGTCTGGCTCTTTCTGGAAAAGGTAATGACAAAATGCTTCTGGTGGAACAAATTAGGACCCACTCCTTTCTGGGTTCTTCTGCATTTGTTCTGAAACTTTGGTGAATATGGTTCCTGTCAGATAAACTTTTCTTCCAGGTGGGACTCCTGTCCCCAGGGCTCCTCTCCTGCTTGCTACACAAGAGCTGAACGTTCCAAAGACATTCCAAAGAACGTTCCAAAGACGTTGAGATTTAGGCCTAGGAAACAAATTCCTTTTAGTTGAAACTTTCATTGAGAGCAAAATTTCTTAGCTTCAGCACTACTGACATTTTGGGCTGCAGAATTCTTTGTGACGGGGGGTGGGGGGGTTCCTGTACGTTGTAGGATGCCTAGCAGTATTTCTGGTGTCTACCCACCAGATGTCAGTAGCAATCCTCCTCTGTTGTGACAAACCATATCATCTCCAGCCATTTCCAAAAGTCCTCTGGAGAGCAAAATCACCCTGGTTGGGCCCCACTAGTGTAGGGCCTGATTTTCTTCAAGATCATTATAACTGTTCTATTATTATAGCCACTAGCCACGTCCCACTACTGAGCACTTGAAATGTGGCTAGTGCCACATGTTGAAGAATATTTTGTATATATTGAGATAAACACAGTATGTTCTTAAAATTAATTTCACGTTTTAGTTTTTAATATGGCTACTAGAACATTTAAAATTACCAATGTGGCTCACCTTATCTACTGGACAGCACTGCACTAGATATCAGACTGTGCCTTCTGAAGACAGAGACAGCCTGGACAGCACAGGAGGTACCAGGAGCCTCAGTCTTATCCAGAGGCTCTGGAGACATGCCAGAAGCCCCAGAATAGATGCACGTGTCAGAAAGTGACATTTATGTCAGAGAGTGACATCATGCTAACTTTACAATCATAGTCACTCTGCTACTGCCGTGAAGCCTACAATGTTGGGTTTTAGGGAGGCAGGGTATTAGGAATAGCTGAATTTAGGAGTAAAGCCTATCTGTATTTGCATCCTGGCTTCATCGCCTTTTTGACCTGTGGTCTGTAATTTCACTCTTCTGAACCCCCATTTTCTCTTTCTTTCTTTCTTTCTTTTTTAAGGATATGGTTATTCCTATAAATGGGGTGGCTGCAAAAACTAAGTTAAATACTAAATAAAAAAGAACAAAGTGTCTTTCAAATATGATGGGAGCCAACACTATATTTTGGCGTATTGCCTACTACTTACTAGTGTTACTAACACTTGGCTAAATGCATTATAGGTTATGACTTACCTCTTTCTGAACAACGCCACAAAGCAGTTTTTAACTACTATCCTTATTTTCAGATAAGAACCTCACTTATGCCCAAGTGACAAAGGCGGAATTTATCCGGTCTTTCTGGCTTCTAAGTCCAACGCCAGGGCGCGCTTTGTGCCGGGCTCACGGTCAGTATCCAATACGGAAACGCGCATTACCCGCCGGCCTGGATCTTCCCCGCTCCCGCTGCAGTCAGCTCCCGCACCCCAGTCTGCAGGGAACATCTTCCGACAACACTCGCCCCATCTGGGCCCCTGAGCCCACACCCACCCGTCTTTGCCAGGTCTACGTTCCTGCCGGGGTCGGCACTTGGGGTGAACGGGAAGTTCCCGAGACGTCGTGGTCCCTTCCTCTGGGCACGAGCCCGCCCCTCTCCCTCCCGGCGTGCGGAGTAGGCCTCTCTCACCTGAGGGCAAACCCGGCGCATCCGCACAGCCTGGGAGGACGGAAGCCGGTAAATGGGGGTGACTGCACATGCGCAGGGAAAAGCCCAGGATATCCGTTCCTAGAATGCCGCGCGGTCAGCCGGAACATCCAGAACTACATTTCCATGAAAATACCGCGACCGCTCGCCGGTTTCACGTACGTTGGGGCAGTCCACGTGGCAGGGAGGCAGATGGTAAAGGGGGCGTTATTAATGAGATGTTATCAACAGTCTGTATTGCTCTCTGGCGCCCAAATTCTACCAAAGTCCCAGAGGTTATGGGTTAAACTTTGACATACCATCAAATACAGTGTGGTCCTGGATCAGATCCTAGTTGGAGAAAACAAAAAGACGTTTGGGAACAACTGGGGAAATTTGTGTATGGATCGGATCTTAAAAATATTAAGGGAAGTTACGTTAGTTTTGTTAATTGTGATAATAACTATTGGGATTATGTAGGAAAATTTAGTTTTTTTAGAGATGCATATTAGAATAGTTAGCATTATATTACATATTTGTAATTAAATAACAACCAGAAAAGGCAAATATAGTAACATGTTAAGGATTTCTACGTCTAATATGTGGGTATGATCATTTTACTGTTTTCTCCTTTTCTATGTGCTAGGAAGTTTTGTAATATAAAGTTCATAAAGGGGAAATTTTAAACTATTTTTCCAAAAGTGTGCCTTTTAACTCAGAGCTGCCAAAAGGAAGAAAGGTACATGTGTCAAATAACAAAACTAAAACAGTAACAATTTGATGTCTTTTATTCAAGGGAAAACAAACCATAAAGCACTCTTCGGAGGGATGTTGGTCAAGAGTGAATTTGATTAATAGGGATTTCCTAATAAGGCCAAGTAAGCTAGCTAAAGCTGAGTTGCAAGGTTGTGACTGGCATATATTAGGTTTCTTTGACAATGAGAGGAGTACCATTAGATCAGGATGACTTAGGTTGAGATTTGTGACCTTGGCCCCCGTTTTGTGGGTACCAATATGCAATTAACTTTACCATGTGTAAACAGTTTTTGTGACTAAGACTGTAAAATGTAACATAAAAGAATAATATCTGTGATCCTCAGAGTTTATTTCTGAGAAAAAAAGAAACAGTAAGCTGTTTAATCTTTCATAAGTAATATCTGAAAGTACACACAACTCAGTTAGAAAACAATTATCATGCAAATTATGCATCTCCTAGGGATAAACTTGCATTTGCACACTTCTGAAATTAGGAACCAAATTAGGAACCTATGAACACATTTTATGACTGCCTTCGTGTGTGTGTGTGTGTGTGTGTGTGTGTGTGTGTGTGTGTGTTATACGTATATACAAAACATACATATACTTACATATAAACACATACTTTTCTTGGTTATTTTGTAACATTATTATATATGGCAATGATAAAAAGATAGGGTTTTTTAAAGTTTATTTTGAGAGAGAGAGAGAGTGTGTGTGTGTGTTTGGGGGGGGGGGCGGGGGACAGAGAGAGAAGGAGAGAGAATCCCAAGCAGGCTCAGCACTGTCAGTGAAGAACCTAATGTGGAGCTCGAACCCCGGAGACGAAGTCTGATGCTTGGGGCAACTGAGCCACCCAGGTGCCCCAAAAGATAGTTTTTAAAAAAATTTTTTTAGGGGAGCCTGGGTGGCTCGGTCGGTTAAGCTTCTGACCGGCTCAGGTCATGATCTCACGGTCCATGAGTTCGAGCCCCGCGTCGGGCTCTGTGCTGACAGCTCGGAGCCTGGAGCCTGTTTCGGATTCTGTGTCTCCCTCTCTCTCTGACCCTCCCCTGTTCATGTTCTGCCTTTCTCTGTGTCAAAAATAAATAAACGTTTAAAAAAAATTAAAAAAAAATTTTTTTTAAACGTTTATTTATTTTTAAGAGAGCACAAGTGGGGCAGGGACAGAGAGAGGGAGACACAGAAGCCAAAGCAGGCTCCGGGCTGTCAGCACAGAGGCTGAAGCGGGGCTTGAACCCACAGACCGAGAGATCATGGCCTGAGCCAAAGTCAGACCCTTAACTGACTGAGCCACCACACATACGAAATAGTTTTGATTAGCAAGAAAAAAGAAGGATTGATGTTGCCAGTAAGTTATTGCAACTGGTGTGAATCCAGGTATAAAACGATTCTGTTGACATTTAAAAAACTTTAATAAATACCAGCTTTCTAGATGAAAATATAATTAATGTTCCCATCAGAATCCTAAAAAAGTTTTCTCTGTGTTCTTTCTCTTTGACATTTATTTTGTTTGTTAAACCTAAAGAAATGATCCCAACTTTTATTCCAATAAAAACTTTTAGTAATGATCAGAAGAGAATTGAAAATGCCTAGCAATGTGTTTGTATTAACATGTATGATATTGCTAAAGTATTTAAAAACTGATCCTGGTGCAATAAAAGTTTAAGTCTAGGTAGAAAAGAAAGTGAGAAGGTAGTATGTGTCAGAGCTGGGATTTAAAGCAGTGGAAAGAGAACATTCAATAATTTTGTTAGAACAAGGTAAGTGCTGGAACATAATAAGGCCATATCCATGGAATTCATATTACAATAAATAACTTTCATAGGGATTCAAATATAAGCAATTAAAGACAATTTCTAAAGTTTTAAAATTTCAATTTCTGAATTTTCCAAGTTCTTAAAGAATACAAATGTTTTAAAAATATAAGGCCTTTCCATTCCTTTCCTAGGAAACCCTATATCTTCACTCTTATCCCATGCCTGAGACCCTACCCTACACCGAAGGAAAACTGGCCTGTGTGTGCTGAGATGGGCTGCAGAACAATGACACCAAACACCAAGCAGACAAAGTCATTTTTTGACCCTTATGATGTAACACAAACAAGGTCATTGTTTTGCATGAGTAAAGACAAAAACAAGGTTGCTCTGCTACTCTCAAAATATCAAACATCTCCCTCTCACCTGATACAAGTGACTGTTGCTTGTTTTTTTTGTTTTTTGTTTTTGTTTTTGTTTTGTTTTGCTTTGCTTTAACAACACCCAATCCTGAATAAACTCAGCTGCATTGGAACCACTGCAAAATGAAGTAACTAACACTCAAATCCTATAATTCCTTCCTAACATCTGTTACTGAAGCACTTTATCATTCCTGTCATCCAATGTAATATGTGCTCTGTCTTACTGCAATGACTACTAAAATCTAAATTGTTCAACTGCATGTGTGTTGCTGGTGGTATTTGGCCGAATTACATTGACAGTTGGAATTCTGTAAGAAAGATTTGTCCCTTCTCTCCAATATATTTATTTTCAATCATTTGTTTTTATCTGCATGGACACGTGGAGATTTATTTCACTCTTTGGACTATTTTACTAGATTTATTATTTTGCTAAATATGTGCCATCTTTGGCTATTGGGAGCTCTTTCAGGCTGGCTCTGTGTCCTTTTTTTTTTTCTTTTCTCTAATAGACTTTATTTTTTAGAACAGTTTTAGTTTATGGCAAAATTCATAAAATACAGACAATTCCTATATACTTCCTGCCTCCACACAAGTACAGCCTTCCCCCTATAAACATCTCACACCAGAGGATAGTATATTTGTTACATTTAAAGAGCCTACTTTGATATATCATTATCCACCCAAATACACAGTTTACATTAGAATTCACTCTTGGTATTACACATTCTATAGGCTTTGACAAATGTTGCAACCATTAAAATATAAAGAATTGTTTTACTGTCTTAGAACTCCTCTGTGCTCTTCCTGTTCATCCTTCCCTCCTCTTCATCTCCTGATAACCACTCATTTTTTTCTGTCTCCATTATTTTGTCTTTCTCAGAATGTCATTATATTTGAAATTATATTGTATGAAGCCTTTTCAGATTGGCTTCTTTGACTTACTAAGGTGCATTTAAGGTTCCTCCATGTCTTTCCATGGCTCAATGGCTCATTTCTTTTTAGCACTGAATAATACCCTATTGTCTGGATGTACCACAGTTTATTTATTCATTCATCTACTGAAGGTCATCTTGGTTATTTCTGAGTATTGAAAATTATAAGTAAGGCTGTTATGAACATCCATGTGCAAGCTTCTGTGCAGACATAAGTTTGCAACTCATTTGGGTGACTACTAAGGAGCGTGATTGCTGGATCACATGGTATAGTGTGTACAGTAAGAAATTAACAAATTGTCTTCCAAAATGGCTGAACCATTTTGCATTCTCATCAGCAATGAATGAGAATTCCTGTTTTTACACATCCTCACCAGCATTTGGTGTTGTCAGTGTTTTGAATCTGGCCATTCTAATAGTTGTGTATTGATGTTTATTGTTTCAGTTTGCAACTCCCTAATAATATATGATGTTGAACATTTTTCTTATGCTTACTTGCCGTCTGTAGATTTCTTTGGTGGGTGTCTATTCAGATATTTTGTCCATTGTTTGTTTCATCAGGTTGTTTGTTTTCTTATCATTAACCTTTGAGAGTTCTTTGTATATTTTAGGTAACAGTCCTTTATCAGATATGTCTCTTGTAAATATTTTCTTAGTCTGTGGCTTGTCTCCTTATCCTTCTGACAGTGACTTTTGCAGAACAGAAAAAATTTTAAAATGTTTATTTTTGAGAGACAGAGAGCTAGAGCATGAGTGGGGGAGGAACAGAGAGAGAGGGAGACAGAATCTGAAGCATGCTCCAGGCTCTGAGCTGTCAGCACAGAGCCCAATGCGGGGTTTGAACCCACAAACTATGAGATCATGACCTGAGCTGAAGTCGGACGCCTAATAGACTGACCCACCCAGGCACCCCAGAAAATTTGTTTTTTTTTAATATTTATTTTTGAGAGAGACAGAGACAGAGACACAGAGACAGAGAGAGAGATAGAGCCTGACCAGGGGAGGGGCAGAGAAAGAGGGAGACACAGAATCCAAAGCAGGCTCCATGCTTTGAACTGTCAGCATAGAGCCCGATGCGGGGCTTGAACTCAAGAGTCTTGAGATCATGACCTGAGCCAAAGTCGGATGCCTAACCAACTGAACCAGGCACCCCCAGAAAATTTTAGTTTTAATGAAGTCCAGTTTATCAGTTATTTCTTTTATGAATCATGTCTTTGGTGTTCTATCTAAAAAGTCATTGCCAAACCCAAGATCATTTAGATTTTCTCCTATGTTATCTTTGTACTTTACATTTAGGTTTCTGGTCCATTTCAAGTTAATATTTGTAAAGGATGTAAAGTCCTGATGCTTCTTTTTTGCATGTGGATATACAGTTGTTTCAATACCATTTATTGAAAAATCTGTCATTTCTCCATTGTGTTATCTTTGCTCCTTTTTCAAAGATCAGTTATCAAACTCAACACCCAAAAAACAAATAATCCAGTGAAGAAATGGGGGAAAGACATGAATAGACACTTCTCCAAAGAAGACATGCAGATGGCCAAACGACACATGAAAAAATGTCACTCATCACTCATCGTCAGGGAAATACAAATCAAAACCTTAATGAGATATCACCTTACACCTGTCAGAATGGCTCACATTAACAACACAGGCAACAACAGATGTTGGTGAGGATGTGGAGAAAGAGGAGCTCTTTTGCATTATTGGTGGCAATGCAAGCTGGTGCAGCCACTCTGGACAACAGTATGGAGGTTCCTCAGAAAACTAAAAATAAAACTACCCTATGACCCAGCAATTGCACTACTAGGCGTTTATCCACAGGATACAGGTGTGTTGTTTCAAAGGGACACATTGCACCCCCATGTTTATAGCACCACTATCAACAATAGCCAAAGTATGGAAAGAACACAAATGTCCATCCATGGATGAATGGATAAAGAAGAGGTGGTATAGATATACAATGAAGTATTACTCGGCAATCAAAAAGAATGAAATCTTGCCATTTGCAACTACATCGATGGAACTGGAGGGTATTATGCCAAGTGAAATTAGTCAGAGAAAGACAAAAATCATAGGACTTCATTCATCTGAGGACTTTAAGATACAAAACAGATGACCATAAGGGAAGGGAAACAAAAATAATATAAAAACAGGGAGGGGGACAAAACAGAAGAGACTCATAAATATGGAGAACAAACTGAGGGGTGCTGGAGGGGTTGTGGGAGGGGGGATGGGCTAAATGGGTAAGGGGCATTACTGAAATCATTGTTTCACTATATGCTAATTTGGATGTAAATTTTAAAAAATAAAAAATAAAATGAAAAAAAAAATCAGTTGACTAGTATGTTTATTTCCGGGCTCTCTGTTCTGTTCCATTATCTATTAGTCTTTTCTTTCACCATTCTTTCTACCACATTATCTTGATTACTGTAGCTTTATAGTAAGTCTTGAAGTTAGGTGGTGTCAATCTTATGACTTTGTTTTTCTCTTTCAATATTATGTTGGCTAGTCTGGGTCCTTTGCCTCTCTACATTACCTTTAGAATCAGTTTGTATCCATAAAATATTTCTGGTATTTTAATTGGGATTACATTTAATCCATTGAATCTATACATCAAATTAGGAATAACTGACATGCTGTCCATATTGATTCTTCCTATTCATAAACATGGAATACCTTTTCATTTGTCTAGTTATTCTTTCATTTCTTCATCAGTTTTTTGGTTTCCTTCATATAGATCTTGTACATTTTTGTTAGACTTATATTTAATTTTTTCATTTTGGAGGCGTGCTAATGTAAATGGCATTATGTTTTTAATTTCAAATGACACTTGCTTATTGCTGTTGTATAGGAAAATAATTGACATTTGTACATATCCTTGTATCCTGCAACCCTGCTATAATTGCTTATTAGTTCCAGGAGTTTTGTTATTCATTCTTTCAGATTTTCTACACAATCATGTCATCTGCAAACAAAGATAGTTTTATTTCTTTCTTTCCAATCAGTAAGTTTTATTTCCTTTTCTTATATTACTGTATTTATTAGGACTTCCAGTATTATGTCATAAAGGAGTGGTGAGAGGGGACATCCTTGCTTTGCTCCTGATCTTAGTGGGAAAGCTTCTTCCCATCAGGTATGATGTTAGCTGTAGGTTTTTTGTAGATCTTGTTTATCAAGTTGTGGAAACTCCTCTGTATTCCTAGTTTGCTGAGAGTTATCATGAATAGGTATTGGATTTTGTTAAATGCTCTTTCTGCATTTACTGATATGAACATGTGATCTTTTTCTTTAGCTTGTTGGTATGAGGGATTATGTTATGTTACATTGGTTTTCAAATGTGGAACCAGTCTTGCATATTTGGGATAAACCAGTTGGTTGTATATATAATTATTTTTATACATTTGATTTAATTTGCTAATATTTTGATAATTTTGGCATTTATGTTAATGAGAAATATTGGTCAGCAGTTTTCTTTTCTTGCAATGTCCTTGTCTGATTTTGGTATTAGGGTAATGCTGTCCTCATAGAATGAATAGCATGTATTCCCTCTGCTTCTGCCTTCTGGAAGAGATTGTAAAGAATTGGTATAATCTCTTAAGTGTTTGGAGGAATTCATCAGTAAACTCATCTGGGCCTGGTGCTTTAGTTTTTGAAGTTTAGTAATTATTAAGTTAATTTCTTTAATAGATATTAGGCCTATCCTGGTTGTTTATTTTTTTGTGTGAATTTTGGTACCTTCTGTGTTTTGAGGAATTGGTTCATTTCATCTAGGTTATAACATTTGTGGGTGAGTTGTTCACACTAGTCCTTTAATATCTTTTTAATGTCCACAGTATCTGTAGTGATGTCCTTTCAATTCTGATATTAGTAACTTGTGTCTTCTCTCTTTTTCTTTAGACTGGCTAGAAGTTAATCAATTTTATCTTTTAAATGAATCAGCTTTTGTCTTCATTGTTTTTCTCTGTTGGCTTCCTGTTTTCAATTTCATTGATTTCTGTCCTAATTACTTCTTTTCTTCTGCTTACTTTAGATTTATTCTTCCTTTTCTAGTTTTCTAAGGTAGAATCTTAGATTACTGATTTTAGAGCTTTCCTCTTTTCTAATATATTCATAAAAGGCTACAAAATTCCCTCTAAACACTTCCACTGCATCCCCTAATTTTGCTAAGTTGTATTTTCATGTAGTTCAAAAATTTTTTAAATTTCTATTGAGAGATCTTCTTCTTTTTTTAAATTTACATCCAAGTTAGTTAGCATATAGTGCAACAATGATTTCGGGAGTAGATTCCTTAATGCCCCTTACCCATTTAGCCCATCCCCCCTCCCACAACCCCTCCAATAACCCTCTGTTTGTTCTCCATATTTAAGAGTCTCTTATGTTTTGTCCCCCTCCCTGTTTTTATATTATTTTTTCTTCCCTGCCCTTGTGTTCTTCTGTGTCTTAAAGTCCTCATATTAGTGAAGTTATATGATATATGTCTTTCTCCAACTGACTCAATTCGCTTTGCATAATACCCTCTAGTTCCATCCATGTAGTTGCAAATGGCAAGATTTCATTCTTTTTGATTGCTGAGTAATACTCCATTGTGTGTGTGTATGTATATATATGTATGTATATGTATACACACACACACACACACACACACCACCTCTTCTTTATCCATTCATCCATGGATGGACATTTGTGTTCTTTCCATACTTTGGCTATTGTTGATAGTGGTGCTATAAACATGGGGGTGCAATGTGTCCCTTTGAAACAACACACCTGTATCCTGTGGATAAACGCCTAGTAGTGCAATTGCTGGGTCATAGGGTAGTTTTATTTTTAGTTTTCTGAGGAACCTCCATACTGTTGTCCAGAGTGGCTGCACCAGCTTGCATTGCCACCAACAATGCAAAAGAGCTCCTCTTTCTCCACATCCTCACCAACATCTGTTGTTGCCTGAGTTGTTAATGTTAGCCATTCTGACAGGTGTAAGGTGATATCTCATTAAGGTTTTGATTTGTATTTCCCTGACGATGAGTGATGTTGAGCATTTTTTCATGTGTCGGTTGGCCATCTGGATGTCTTTGGAGAAGTGTCTATTCATGTATTTCCCCCATTTCTTCACAGGATTGTTTTTTGGGTGTTGAGTTTGGGTGTTGAGTTCTTTATAGATTTTGGATACTAACCCTTTGATATGTTGTTTGCAAATATCTTCTCCCATTCCATTGGTTGCCTTTTAGTTTTGCTGATTGTTTCCTTTGCTGTGCAGAAGCTTTTTATTTTGATGAGGTCCCAATAGTTAATTTTTGCTTTTGTTTCCCTTGCCTCTGGAGACACGTTGAGTAAGAAGTTGCTGCGGCCAAGGTCAAAGAGGTTTTTGCCTGCTTTCTCCTTGGGAATTTTGATGGCTTCCTGTCTTACATTTAGATCTTTCATCCATTTTGAGTTTATTTTTGTGTATGGTGTAAGAAAGTGTTCCAGGTTCATTTTTCTGCATGTCGCTGTCCAGTTTTCCCAGCACCACTAGCTGAAGAGACTGTCTTTATTCCAGTGGATATTCTTTCCTGCTTTGTCAAAGATTAGTTGGCCATACATTTGTGGGTCCATTTCTGGGTTTTCTATTCTGTTCCATTGATCTGAGTGTTTTTATGCCATCTTCTTCTTCATTAAATGTTTGTTTATTTATTTATAGAACACAAGTGGGGCAGAGAGAGAGAGGAAGAGAGAGAATCCCAAGCAGGCTCTGTGCTGTCAGTTCAGAGCCTGATGTGGGGCTTGATCTCACAAATCATGAAGTCATGACCTGAGCTGAAATCAAGAGTCAGACACTTAACCAACTGAGCCACCCAGGTGTCCCAGGAGTTCATCTTTGACTCATCTGTTATTTAGAAGTGTATTGCTTAATCTCCAAGTATTTTGGAATTTCCCAGCTATCTTTCTATACTGATTTCTAGTTTAATTCCATTGTGGTATTACACTGTGTGATTTTTATTCTTTAAAATTTGTTGATGTGTGTTTTAGATGTAGAATGTGGTCTATCTTACTGAATGTTTCACGTGAGCTTGAGAGAAGAATGTGTATTCTGCTGTTGTTAAATGAGTCTGTAGGTGTTAATTATATCATTAATTCATGGTGCTGTTGAGTTCAATTATGTCTTTACTGATTTTCTGTCCATTTCTGAGAAAGGGCTATTGAAGTCTCCAACTGTAATAGTAGATTCATCTATTTCTCCTAGTTCTTTCAGTTTTTGCCTCATGTATTTTAATTCCCTGTTGCTAGGTATATACACATTAAAGAATGTTATGACTTCTTAGAGAATTGACCCCTTTATCATTACATAAAGTCCCTTTATATCCCTGATAATTTTCCTTGCTTTAAAGTCTGCTGTGTCTAATACAGGTCTTACAGTGTTCTCTTTCTCTCTTTTTAATATTTTATTTTTAAAGTAATCTTTACCTGGGGGCTTGAACTGACAACCCTGAGATGAAGAGTTGCATGCTCCACCAACTCAGCCAGCTGGCCACCTGGCAGTGTTCTCTTGATTAGTGTTAACATGGTATATCTTTCTCCATCCTTTTTTCTTTTTTTTTTTTAATGTTTATTTATTTTTGAGAGACAGAGAGTACAGGGGAAGGGCAGAGAGAGGAGACAGAGGATCCAAAGTGGGGTCTGCACTGACAGCAGAGAACCCAATGTGGGGCTGGAACTCACAAACTGTGAGATAGATCGTGACGTGAGCTGAAGTACAATGCTCAACCGACTGAGCCACCCAGGGGCCCCATCCAACCCTTTACTTTTAATTTATATGTACCTTTACATTTAAATTGGGTTTCTTGTAGACAAACTATAGTTGAATCTTATTTATGATGCACTCTGGCAATTTCTGTCTTTTTATTGGTATATTCAGGCCATTGACATGTAAAGTAATTATTGATACAATTGGATTAATATCTACCATATTTGTTATTGTTTCCTATTTGTTGCCTTTGTTCTTTGCTCCTATTTTTGTCTTTTGTGTGTTTGTTTGTTTATTTATTTAGACAGGGAAAGCATGAGAAGGGAGAGGGGCAGAAGGAGAGAGAGAGAGAATCCTAAGCAGTCTCCATTCTGTTAGCGCAGAGCCTGATGCGGGGCTTGATCCCGTTAATCATGAGATCATGACCTGAGCCAAAATCAAAAGTAGGATGTTTAACTGGCTGAGCCACCCAGGCGCCCCTGCCTCTTGTGTTTTTAATTGAACATTTTACATGATTCTATTTTCTCTCATTTTTGACATATCAATTACAGGGGTTTTTTTTTGTTTGTTTGTTTTTACTTTTGTTAGTGGTTGCCCTAGAGTTTGCAATGTACATTTACAGCTATTCCAAGTCCACTTTTAATATATCACTTCATGGATAAAGTGCCTTGTAATAACAAAATGTTTTAGATTCCTCATTCCTGGTGCTTATAATATTACTATCATTCATTTTACTTATATATAAACTATAATTTATTTAACATATTTTTGCTATTATTTTGAGCAAATTGTTATATTAGATCAATTAAGAGTAAGAAAAATAAAAGTTTTTATTTTACTATCACATTCCTTTTCTAATGCTCTTTATGTAGATATGAATTATGGCTTATATAATTTTTCTTCTCTCTTAAGAAGTTTAGCATTTCTTGCTAGGCAGGCTTACTGGTAAAAATTTCATCAATTTTTGTTTGTTCAAAAAAGTATTTATTTCTTCTTTACTTTTGAAAGATAATTTTGCAGGATACAGAATTCCAGGTTTGTGAGTTTTTTCTCTCAACATTTTAAATATTTCATTCTACTCTTTTCTTACTTTCATGGTTTCTGAGAAATCAGATGTAATTCCTGTCTTTGCTCCTCTATAGGTAAAATGTTTTCTCCTCTGGCTTCTTTCAGATTTTCAGAAAAACTTCTTAAAGATTTTTTTATTTAGCATTTATTTTCTGAGTTATATTATATGCCTGTGTATATGTTTGTTGTTGTTGTTGTTTTGCTTTTGTTTTTTGGCATTTATCTTGCTTTGTGTTCTCTGAGATTCCTGAATCTGTGGTTTGGTGTCTGACATTAATTTGAGGAAATTCTCAGTCATGATTACTTCAAATATTTCTTTTGCTTCTTTTTCTCTTCCTCCTCCTTCTGGTATTCCCATTATTAGTATGTTATCCATTTTGTAATAGTCCCACATTTCTTGGATATTCTGTTCCATTTTTTTTTCCTCTGGTTTTTAGTTCTGGAGGTTTCTGTTAATATATCTGCAAGCTCAGATATTATATCCTGAGCCTTGTCTAGTCCACTAATGAGTATATCAAAGACATTTTTTATATGTGTGTTTTATTTCTAGCATTTATTTTGAAGTTTTTCTTGCAATTTCTATCTTTTTGATTACATTACTCAGATGATCTTACATGTTGCATATTTTTTTCCTTTAGAGTCTTTAGCATATTAGTCATAGTTAAATTGCTGGCCTGATAATTTCAATACTCCTCCCATATCTAGCTGCTTCTTGTGCTTGCTTTTTCCCTTCAAACAGTGTTTTGTTTTTGTTTTCAATATGCCTTGCAAATTTTTGTTAAAAGCCAGATAAGATGTACTGGATGTAAAGAACTCTGGTACATAGGCCTTTGGTCATGTTGTGATAAAGTGGGAGAGAGGAAGTATTCTAAAGTCCTATAATTATTAGGTCTCAGTTAAATTTTCAGTGAACCTGTACACCTGGAGTGTGTACTACAAGTGTACTTCATAGGTGCTTATTAATCCCCTTCTCCATCTTGAGGTGCATCAGGATGGCTAGAGGAGGCTGGAGTTGGGTATTTCTCTCTCCACAAGTCAGTTAAGTTTCTGATAAAATCTCTACAGATTAGGCTTTGGTAAAATAGTTTCCTTTGAGGGCAGACTATATTAGGATGAACAGAATGCTCTGGCTTGTTGCAAAATGGCTACTACTTTTCTCTTTCCCCTGAGTGAAGCATGAGAGGACTTTCTCCAATCTTCACTGTGAGAATCTGATAGAACTAATGGAGGAAAACTTGCAAAAAAACGCTCCCCTAAGACTGTGCCCTCCCTCTGAAGCTTTTTTTTTTTTAAATGTTTTATTTATTTTTGACTGAGAGAGAGAGAGCATGAGCGGGGGAAGGGCAGAGAGAGAGGGAGACACAGAATCGGAAGCAGGCTCCAGACTCTTGAGCTGTCAGCACAGAGCCTGACGCAGGGCTCAAAGTCACAGACTGCGAGATCATGACCTGAGCTGAAGTCGGATGCTCAACCGACTGAGCGACCCAGGTGCCCCTCTGAAGTTTTTAAAACTCTTCAGATTTGTTCATACTTAGCCTCTAGCAATTTATCAGTTACAGTTAATATTTTCCTGCCCCAGTGGACTTAGGAGTGGCCTATGGTGCATTTCAGCCAATGAAATACATATGGGCATAATTCATTTTATTGCACTTCAGTTTTTTGCACTATATAGATACTGCATTCCCTGCACCCCCCCTCCCCATAAATTGAAGGTTTGTGGTAACCCTACATCAAGCAAGTCAATTGATGCTGTTTTCCCAATAACATTTGCTCACTTTGTGTCTCTGTGTCACATTTTGATAATTCTCACAATATTTCAAACCTTTTTATTGTTTGTTTGTTATGGTGATCTGTGATCAGTGATTATGACTCACTGAAAGCTGGTTTTTAGCAATAAAATATCTTTAAAATAAGGGTGTGTAATTTTTTTTTTTTTTACACATAATGCTGTTGTACATTTTTTTTTTCAACGTTTATTTATTTTTGGGATAGAGAGAGACAGAGCATGAACGGGGGAGGGGCAGAGAGAGAGGGAGACACAGAATCAGAAACAGGCTCCAGGCTCTGAGCCATCAGCCCAGAGCCTGACGCGGGGCTCGAACTCACAGAGCACGAGATCGTGACCTGGCTGAAGTCGGACGCTTAACCGACTGCGCCACCCAGGCGCCCCAATGCTGTTGTACATTTAATAGACTATAGAACCTCTGTGGTTCTTTTGGTTGCAAGACACACCACAGAAACAACCATCAGGTAACTTTGAAAAAAGCAAGGTTTATTACAATTCCTGGAGGATATATGGCATGCCTGGGGCCAAATGGTGAGGTTGCAGGGGTGAGGGTGGGAGAGAGAAAGGGAGAGTGAGCAAGAGAGAGAGCAGGGACTTAGGGTTCTGCTTTATATTGGGGTTGAGGGTGGGTTGCCTAGGGTTTCACAAGTTCACTCTTTATTGGTGAATTTAAAACAAGAGTGGGAATTAGGGTATGGGAAGGCAAAAGCATGGTCACTCAAATGGTCCGTTATCTAGGTTACTCAGAGCTTTCTAAAAAGGGGAAGGGCACCTGGGTGGCCTAGTCAGTTTGAGTCCAACTTCAGCTGGGGTCATGATCTCATGGTTTGTGATTTCGAGCCCTGCATCAGGCTCTCTGTTGTCACGGAGCCTGCTTCTGATCCTCTGTCTCCCTCTCTCTGGCCCTTCCCTGCTCTTTCTCTTTTTCAAAAATAAATAAATAAACTTAAAAACAAATTTAAAAAAATAAAAAGGGGAAATTCATGGGTTGGGTGGTCTGGCCCTTTATCCAGTTGTGTATCTGGCAACGTGTTTATTTGAGATGGATGTCTGAAAGGGATGCTGTAGCAATCAAAAGCTTAATGTCAAGCAACTTACATTACAATAAACAAAGCTGTCAGGCTCTTTCTTACAGTACACATTTCTTCTGTCTTGTTTTTTCTTCTTCTGGGATTCCAAATAAGTATATAGTAGACTGATATTACCCCATAGGTCTTGGTTGTTCTGTTTTTTCTTTCATTCTTTTTTTCTCAAATTCACTGATTCTTTCCTGAATTTTGTTAAGTCTACTGATGTGTTATCTGTTACTATTTTTTTTTTATTTCTAGTACTGTATCCCATTCTTTCTTAATAGTTTTTTCTCTCTTCTGAAATTCTCCAATTTGCATGTTGTGTACCTTTTCCAATATTGTCTTTATTATTATTCACACTTTAAATTTCCTAATAGTACCAACTTCATCTGAATTTTTTTTCTGATCATTGCTTTGTATTTTCCGACTGTGTGTTTTCTTGCGTTTTTGCATGTTTCATACTTTTTAATTTAAAGATGGACATTTCAAACATTAATGCTGGGAGATGAGCACACCCTTCCTTCTCCTAGGCCTTTAATGTGGGGTTTTATGTTCATCTAGTCAGCAGCTGGGTGGGTTTGAAGTTTCTCACTGCTGTAGTTTATTCTCAGTGCACCATAAGGACACTAGTGGTAACTTGTGTTTAGGGTGTGGGCTAAGTTGCCAGAAAATTCTCAGTATTGGTCCCCAGTTTGCCTTCAGTCTTCCCTTTGCACTGCTCCCCAGAGAGAATGTCTCTTGTAGCTCTTCCATCCATATGCCACTGTTACTTGTATGAGATGCTTGTTAGTGTTGTAGTGAGTATGTTCTATGATGTTCAGGTTAGGCTTCAGTCTCATGCACGCACTATGAACCTGGGTCTCAGGTGTATGGCTTTCACAAGTACTCTACCTCTCCAGTATGGTAGGCCTCACTTGTATTTCTCCCTCCTCCTTTATTTTGAGAGGGAGAGCATGAGCAGGGGAGGGGCAGAGAGAGAGGGACAGAAAGAGAATACCAAGTAGGCTCTGTGCTATCAGCATGGAGCTCAATGCAGGGCTCAGGAACTCTGAAATCATGACCCAGGCAGAAATCAATAGTCGGCCACTTAACCGACTGAACCACCCAGGCACCCCAAGATTTTTTTCTTCTGTTGTGGTGTTATATCTTTTAGTCAGCTGCAGTCAGTTTCCACCAGAGCCCCAAGGCTACCATTTTTGTTACAATATTTCTTGAAGAATTAGGCTTTTGTTCCACAGGGAAGATAGGGAAGATGGCCTGGGTAGAGTAAGGATCTCTCAGGTAATCTCTGTGAGCACCTGGTGAAGTCTGTAAAGAAAAATCTGAAAGACAGTGTAAACCCCCATGTATGGGGACTCCATGTGAATGCTTCACATTCTTACCATAGCCCATCTCAGTCTTCAGCCTTTCAATTAAAAAATAAAGCTGAATCTCTCAGGTTTAAATGGTGTCTTTGTAACAGGTGCCCTTGTTAAACAAATGCTCAAGTTCTGTTTTTTTCCTGCAAGCTCCTTGCTTTCAGTGTGGGAGTGACACTTTCAGCTTTCTGCATCTCCAAGGCAAAAGTGAAAGTCTAAACCACTTTATTTTTCATTTATAAAGAGGCACTATTCAAACAAAACCAAAACAGTAACTGATGGAAAATGACAACTTCCTCACCTTCTCCTCCCCACTCTGTTAAATGGAGTTTAGCTTTCTAGACTGATTTCAGTGCAGTCCTGAAAACACAAACACATTTTTCAAAAAACCCAAAATATGAGCAAAAAATATTCAATTACAGCTTGCTTTTATACTTACATTGTTTTATGGCCATGCTCTTTGGGAAAAATATGTAAAACTAACTCATCTTTTTCCTCAACTGCATATTATTCCATTGTATGGGTGTATCTTTTTTTTTTTAATGTTTATTCATTTTTTGAGAGAGAGCATGAGAGGGGGAGGGGCAGAGAGAGGGAGACACAGAATCTGAAGAAGGCTCTGGGTTCTGAGCTGTCAGCACAGAGCCTGACATGGGGCTCGAACTCATGAACTGTGAGATCATGACCTGAGCTGAAGTCGGACGCTTACCCGACTGAGCCATCCAGGTGCCCCTATACTAGACAAAGATATAGAACAACTGTCTTAAAGATACTCTAGGAGCTGAAAGAAAACATGCACAAAATCAGGAAAATAATGTCAAAATGGAAATATCAGTAAAGAGACAGAAAACATAAAAAGGAACCAAAAAGAAATTTTGGACCTGAAGTGTAGCTGAAATGAAAAATTCAACAGAGGATTCAAAAGCAGATTTAAGTAGGCAGAAGAATCTATGGATTTAAAATAAGAGTCTGACCTACCCTATGACCCAGCAGTAGCACTGCTAGGAATTTACCCAAGGGATACAGGAGTACTGATGCATAGGGGCACTTGTACCCCAATGTTTATAGCAGCACTCTCAACAATAGCCAAATTGTGGAAAAAGCCTAAATGTCCATCAACTGATGAATGGATAAAGAAATGGTGGTTTATATACACAATGGAGTACTACGTGGCAATGAGAAAGAATGAAATATAGCCCTTTGTAGCAACGTGGATGGAACTGGAGAGTGTTATGATAAGTGAAATAAGCCATACAGAGAAAGACAGATACCATATGTTTTCACTCTTATGTGGATCCTGAGAAACTTAACAGAAACCCATGGGGGAGGGGAAGGAAAAAAAAAAGAAAAAAAAAGAGGTTAGAGTGGGAGAGAGAGCCAAAGCATAAGAGACTGTTAAAAACTGAGAACAAACTGAGGGTTGATGGGGGGTGGGAGGGAGGGGAGGGGAGGTGATGGGCATTGAAGAGGGCATCTTTTGCACTGGGTGTTGTATGGAAACTAATTTGACAATAAATTTCATATAATAAAAAATAAAATAAAATAAAATAAAATAAAATAAAATAAAATATAAAATAAAATAAGAGTCTGAGAAACAGAAAGAAAACATATGCAAGAAAAGTGACCAGAGCCTAAGGGACCCGTGGGACACCATGAAGTGTACCAACATACACAATGTGGGAGTCTGAGAAGGAAAAGAGAAAGAGAAAGGGGCAGAAACATTAGAGAAATAATAACTTAAAATTTCCCAAGTTTGATGAAAAAACATGAACATAAACATACCAAAAGGTCAACAAACCCCAATCAGGATAAAGTCAAAGACTCACGCTGAGGCAAATTATAATCACACTTTTGAAAGCCAAAGAGAGAATCTTGAAAGCAGCGAGAGAAGCGAACCATCCTATACAAGGAATCCCAATAAGAAAGTAAGCAGATTTCTCATCAGAAACTTTGGATGCCAGGAGTTGATATATTCAAAATGCTGCAGGAAAAAAGAAAACTGCCAGTCAAGAATCCTGTATCTGTGAAAATAATCATTCAATGAGGCAGAAAATAAGGCATTTCCAGATAAACCAAATAATAAAAGTTTATAACAACTAGACGTCCCTGCAAGAAATGCTAAAGGAAGTCCTTCAGGTGTAAATGAGACCAGATAGTAACTGAAAGTCATATAAAGAATAGAGACTTATAGTAAAGATAAATATATAGACAAGTATAAAAAGTAGTATTATAATTTTGGTTGATAGTTCTATTTTTTGTTTTCTACATGATTTGAGACTAATGCATAAAAAAACCCTTATTAATGGTTTTGGAGACACAACATAGGATGTAATTTTGTGACATCAATAACTGAAAGGGGTTAGGGATCTCCATCCCTCCATCCCTATATAGAGGCAAGAGCTTTTGTAAATTACTGAAGTTAAGCTGATATAGAGTGCAATAACACTAGGAAGTTAAATGTAATCCCCATGGTAACTACAAAGAAATAGCTCTTGAATATGCACAATAGGAAATGGGAAGGTAATTTAAATGTTTCACTAAAAAAAAAGTCTACAAAACAAAAAAGATGAATGTGGAAAATGAGGGACAAAAAACCCAATAAGCCATATAGACAACATACAGCAAAATGAATAGAAGTAAAATAGAAGTTAATTCCTCTTTTTCAGTAATTAAATGTAAATGGAGCACACTCTCCAACTGTGAGAGACTGGCAGAATGGATTAAAACAAAACAAAACAAAACCTTGATCTAACTCTACGCTATTTACATGAGACTTTAGATCCAAAGACACAAATTAGTTGATAGTGAAAGGATAGAAAAGATATTCTATGCAAACAGTAACCAAAAGAGAGCCTGGATACCTATAACATCAGACAATATAGACTTTAAATCAAAAAAAGTTTGGCACAAAATACATTATACATTAATAAAAGGTGCAATAGAGCAAGAAGATCTAACAATTGCAAACAATTACACACATAATAACAGATCAAAATATAAGAAGCAAAAATAGGCAGAATTGAGGGAGAAACATATATTTCTACAATAACAGGGAGATTTCAATATCTCACTGTCAATAATGGATAGTATAACCAGACAGAAGATAAATAAGGAAATAGAGGATCTATATGACAAAATAAACCAACCAGATCTAACAAACATAGAACAAAATAAACCAACTAGATCTAACACTTATAGAACACAATACTAAACAAAATACACATTTGTCTCAAGTGCACATGGGGTATTCTTCAGGAGAGACCAAATGTTAGGATAAAAATGAAGTCTCAACAGATTTAAAAAGAAAGGTATTATACAAAGGCTCTTCTATGACCATAGCAGGACGAAGTCAGAAATCAGTAACAGAAGGAAAATTGGAAAACTCAAATTTGTGGAAATTAAACAGCATTCTCTTAAACAAACAACAGATCACAAAAGAAATCACAAGGGAAATTAGAAAATACTTAGAAACAATGAAAAGGAAAAGACAATACACCAAAATCAAGGGATACAATAAAAACAGTACTAGGAGGCGGGGGGAGGGGGTGTGTGGTGGTGGTGGTGATGGAATTCAAAGCCAAATACATTGGAATTCAAAACCAAAACATTGGAAAAATATGGCAAAGAGCAGGCTATGCCACACTTATTTTGAAAAATTATATGCATTTCCCCACCAAAACATAGCGTATAAAAACATATTACTAGTGTGGTTGACTGTTAGAAGTATCACTCAAGCACTCCTTGGTTTGGTAAATCTGTGATTGACACAGATTAACTCAGAAAATGCTTCAAAATGGATTGTAGGTAATTACTATCATTATGCACCTTTCACAAATGAGGAAAGTGAAGAACATAAAGGAGAACTGATTTGCCTAAGGTCACAAAGACAAACAGGGAGGGGAAGGGGGGAATAAATACCCAAGTAGTAAAGTCAACAAGCCACTTGGTACTGGGTCTCATAATATACTGGGGATTTTAAGTTCACTATGATCTTTCAAATCAACTGTACTGATATGTAATTTATGAAATATAAAGTATATTAATTTTTTGCACATTTTGATGAGTTGTGAACATTTATTCAGCTTTGTAAATGCTATCATAATCTAAATATAGAATATTCCATCACACTAAAACATTCCTTTGTTCTTCTACCCAGTGAATCCTCACCCTCCACTCTTGGGAACCAATGATCTGCTTCCTATCACTCTAGACTAGATGTCTTCTCTTGAATTTCATTAATTGAGATCATAGAGTTCTACGTTCTTGTGCTTGGCTTCTTTTCCCAGTCTAATCTCATTGAGATTTATCAATGTTGATACATCCATTAGTAGTTATTTGTATTGCTGAGTGCTATTCCATTGTAAGGTAATATCACTGTTTACACACATTTATCTATTGATGAACATTTTGGTTAATTTGGGGCTATTATGCATAAAAGTTCCATGAATATCTTAATAAAATTCTTTAAAAAAACTATCAAAAAGTTTTTGGTATAGTTTTTTATGTTTCTTTGGGGGTAAATATCTAGACCTGAAATTGTTGGTTGTAGGTGTAATATTGTTAACTTTATAAGGAACTATCAAAAGGAACTGCAATGCTATCGCATTACAATTTTAATTTGCACTTTCTTGATTACTGAAGCTTTGGACATCTTTTCCAGTATTTATTAGCTATCTATATATCTTCTTTTGTGAACTGTCTTCCTGTTCTGCCCATTTTACCTAGGTTGTTTGTATTATTATTGCATTATAAAAATTCTTTTTTATTATTAATATTCTTTACATATCATGGATACAGGTCCTTTGTCAGATATAATTGTCAGATCTATTTGAGACATTTTCTCCTAATCTGTGTTTTTCTCCATTTTCATAATAAAATCTTGAAAAGTACTTTAAATTTTCATAAACTCCAACTTATCTTTTTTGCTTTGCTGTTTCATACTTTTTGTTACATCTTAAAAATCTGATCTCAAAGTGAAGTTACTTTTTTCTCTGTTTTCTAACAAATTTTGTACTGTTAGCTATTTTGTTTAGGTCTGTTTCATTTTTAAATAAATATTTAATTATGATGTAAACATCAAGGTACATTTAAAATAGATGAATATCCAGTTATTTTCTCACCATTTTTGATCCTTTTCCCATCAAATTATGCTGGAACATTTATCAAAATCCAGTGACAACTTTCAGTTTTAGCTCAGGTAAGTAGAGAGCAGGAAAGAGCACTGCTCCCATCCATAAAACAAAACAAAAAAAACCCAGCTAGGCAGAATTTAATTGAACAAGTTTTCTTGAAAGCATCAGACATCTGACATTTTAGGACAAAAAACCCCCACAGTCTGGAGAGCTAGGTGCCTGCAGGGAGAAGGAAGCAAGGGCTCAAGCAGTTGCTTAACTGAGCCAGAGAATGCCAAATGCCATACAGAACGACTCTAATAGAAAAGCTAGACAACATCCAAGATCAGATAGGTTATTTCAGCAGAAATATGGAAAGTTTAATAAAATTTAAGTGCTTGAAATAAAAAACACAGTATCATAAGTAAAGAATGCCTACAAAGGGCTCCTCAGTATACTTGACACTTCTGAGAAAACAATCAGTGACAATGAAGATGTGTGTGTGTGTGTGTGTGTGTGTGTGTGTGTGTGTGTGTGTGTATGGTTAAATGTGCTTAAATGTTTTGGTGACCCCGAGATAATACAAAAGTACACAGAAAACGTTGTTTGGCTTCTTTGAAGAGACTGTTAGTAACAATGGCCTTTCCTATATGTACATGTAGTATGGGATTCTCACTTTTCAGATACTTTCTGTAAAAGGTTTATTTGTTATTAATCTCTATGTGGCAAAACGTAGCTGATGTCAGAATAGTTAATGAGCAAGGTACATAATTATACTACAATGATGTAGAGTTCCAGTATACATATTAACTAACACCTGGTAAGTGGTATGCATGTATACAAACCCACACAAAAATTAGAGAACTCAGAAAATAATCACATACATTCAATGCTGTTCAGTTTATGCAATTTATTTCTTATTCTTTTAAAGCTTATTATTCTAGTGAATGTTGTATCAACACTGTTATGTTTCAGTAACTGTCTTAATAATAGATATGAAATAACAGTCTCATAGAACAACGTCTAAGTAAACACCATTACTTACCTTTCTCAAATTGATAGATTTTCCTTGTAACACATTCTGAGAGAGATTAAAGTTTGATGACTTGTTGAAAACTTTCATACATTTACAATTCAATTATCAGATATTTAATGAGAAACCATTTTTTTTTTGGTAAAGGATTTCCTATGTATATTCAAATGTTGGATTTCTTCCACTGATGTTTACCTGACTGATGAAGAGTTGTGGATATAAACTATGGTCATTCAGGATGTTGTCAGGGGTTTCTCCTGTGTCAGGTTTCTGATATACGTTGAGTTCAGATATCCACAGAAATCATTATTCATAGGCTTTACTGAGGGTTGGTGAGTATATGTCAGTATTAAGTATACCCAAATCTGTAACTCAGCAGAGAACAAGTTTATTTCCTTGCTGCAAAAAGTCTGTGTACATGGAGGAGAAAACTCTATTCCAGTCACTCTTTTTCTGTTTCCTTCCATCTTGTATTCTCCCATTTTCAGCATATGACCCCCATGGTTTCACTGAGGGCAATCTCCACTCCATTATAATAAGGGACAGAAGAAAACATTGGGAATTTGAGGGATGTTTTCAACGAGGCTTGTCAATGATCCCCATATTCCACTAGCCAGAGGTTACTAACATGACCCCATTTGGGTGGCACTAGTTGAGAAATTTAGACTAGGTGTGGCATGAGGGAGAGAGGAAATGGTGGTTTGTTTTTTGTTTTTTGTTTTTGTGAACAATTACTAGTCATTATGGCATACAGGGATTACTTCTGTGTAAGTCAAATTGAGGGTTGATTTATAATAGAAGGATTCTCACATCCATTGCCTCATTTTTTGTTTTTTATTGATTAGATCTCTAGTGTCTATATATTTTCTGTTGTACTAAGAAAGCCGGCTTTTGGCTAAAGGTTATCCAACACTTATTACATTCTCAGGTTTCCCACTGAATCATTTCTCTGATGATGAGGAAGTTTTGATTACTGATACAAAGCTTTCACATTTTTATACATTCCCAGAGCTTTTCTGCAGTGTGATTTTTCTGAGGATTGAGTACAGAGTATTTTTCACATTCATTATCTTTACATTTTCTTTTCTGGCTGAGTTCTCTGATCCATAATGAGGACTGCACTCTGGGTGAAAGACTGCCCACAGAAAATATATTCCAAGAATTTCTGTCCTGTTAAGTTCTCTGATGTTTGTGAAGGTTGGTATCTTACAGAGGAACTTGCAAGTGTTGATTGTATTCATAGGGATTCTTTCTCTTTTGTATTGTGAGATTTGATTTCTGGCTCAAAGTTTTTCCATATTCTTAACATTCATATGTTTAACTCCCTGTGTGGGCTTTCTGATGTTCTCTAAGGCTTGATTTCTGGCTGAAAGTTTTCCCACATTTATCACATTTATAGGGTTTCTCCCCTGTGTGAGTTCTCTGATGGACTCTGAGGTTTGACTTCTGGCTGAAAGCTTCTCCACAGTGATTACAATTATAGGGTTTTTCCCCTGTGTGAGTTCTCTGATGTTTTCTAAGGACCGATTTCTCACTGAAAGCTTTTCCACACTCATTACATTCATAGGGTTTCTCCCCTGTGTGAGTTCTCTGATGTCCTCTGAGATTTGATTTCTGCCTGAAAGTTTTTCCACACTCATCGCATTTATAGGGTTTCTCCCCAGTGTGAGTTCTGTGATGCACTCTGAGGTTTGATTTCTGGCTGAAAGCTTCCCCACAATGATTACATTTGTAGGGTTTCTCCCCTGTGTGAATTCTATGATGTCCTCTGAGTTGTGATTTTTGACCAAAAGCTTTCCCACATTGATTGCATTTATAGGGCTTCTCTCCTGTGTGAGTTCTGTGATGTTTTCTTAGACCTGACTTCAGTTTGAAAGCCTTCCCACATTCATCACATTTATAAGGTCTTTCCCCTGTGTGAGTTCTCCGATGATTCCTTAGGCCTGACATGTGGCTGAAAGATTTCCCACATTCATTACATTCAAAAGGTTTCTCCCCTGTATGAGTTCTCTGATGTACTATGAGGATTGACTTATAGTTGAAAGATTTCCCACATTCATTACATTCATAAGGTTTCTCCCCTGTGTGAGTTCTCTGATGTATTCTTAGGCCTGACTTTGCACTGAAAGCCTTCTCACAACCATCACATTTATATGGTTTCTCTCCTGTGTGAGTTCTCTGATGTTTTCTTAGGCGTGACTTCTCACTGAAAGCTTTCCCACATGTGTGACATTCATAGGGTTTCTCCCCTGTGTGACTTGCTAGAGACTGAATCAAAAATGAATTCATAGAGCAGGATTTTCCACATTCATTACATTCATATGGTTTCTCTGTTATGGGAGTTCTCTGATGTATGTTGAAAGCTGACTGACAAACTAATGTCTCTGTACATGTGTCATAATCAGATCTGTCTGTTGTGTGACTTCTCTGATGCACTGGGAGGACTGAATTATGGTTGAAATTCTTTCCATATTCAAAGGGTTTCACTCCTATGTGAATTTTCTGATGTTCTCTAGTTTGTGATTTTTGGTTGAAAGATTTCCCTTCTGTGTCAGTTTTCTGAGTGACCCTACTGAAATTATTTCTGTTTTCAGTACATTCATATTCATTAAGCTCATAATGACTCTTCTCCTCTGTATTATTGCTATGAGAGACCATAAAAGTTGACTTATCACATTGTTTTCCCCAAAATTTATTAAATTTATAAGATTTCACTTTTGGGTGGGTACTCTTAGATGTAATGAGGACAGTCTTTTCAAGGAAAGCTTTTCCACATTCATTGTATTCAGAAACTTGCTGCAAAGTCTGAATTGTCTGATACTGAGTAACCTTCTCTTTATGACTAAAGGCTTTCACGTTTTTACTACAAACAAAAGACTTCTCTCCAGTATTAGTTCTTCCCTCTTTAATACTGAGGAGCCATTTCTCACATACATTAAGCTCATGAGCCTTCTTTCTTGAATACTGACAATGTGGAGCCACTGAGCTGAGATGTAGGTAAGCAGGTCCTGTACTGTCAAATTTATAGGGCATTGTTCTTGGAGTTAAATTGTTTATGTCCAGATTACATGGTTTTCCTGAAAACTCTTCCTCTGTAGTCAATGATCTGTTGGTGAATAAAACTTGCCACAAATATTTGCCTTGGTTTTCTAGGCTCTTCTCTGAGAGTTGATTAGGTTGGTATTCTTCTAAAAAATGAGAAAATTAAAAATACTTTATGATATTTAACACACTTATGGAATGGGACATAAAGATACATGCCCTATTATGTATTTGACTCCTTGGTTTCTGGCTAAGTTTTGCAACAATACAGTAATTCCAAGTGCATATTCTCTCTTTTTTGTAGTAGAAAAAGAGAAGTAATTAGAAATAAATAAGAAGAAGATATAAAGGAAAGGAAAAACTGAGAATGGAGAATATATTCAAGAGAGATGGATCTTGGAAACAGAAAAGAACAGAAAAAAAAAACAGAGAATGGGATGAATTTAGCAAAGATTATGGCATTAAATAGATTAAAGGCCTTCAGTGGATTTATCTGACATAGAATATGCATTAGGAAAAAATACCAGAGTCTAGGTTCTTCGTGAAATACAGATTGCAATGGGAGCATAATCATTAGTCTATATGATTCCAGTTGGAGCTCCATTTTTTCCAGTCTATACAACAACACTAAAATTAACTTATAATGGCACCAAATTCCTCATGGTGAAAAAAATAATTCTACTTGTCATGCTTTTATTCTCTCTTATATCATTCAGAAACAAGTGTATCAGTAGAAGTATGAAAAGAAAAAATGATGGGAGTTAAGTAATTTTCCATCTATATTGGGAATCACTGCTCTATCCTGGTTCTCATACCTTGGTATATCAGAGTTGTTCAATACTGACTATCTCTTGGTCATCAAACTTTAACTTTTCTCTTTTCAATGTGCTTGCTCATAATTTCCCCCAAAATACCTTGCTTGCTCAATCCTTGATTCTGTTTTTCAGCATATCTAGGTTTTTTTTTTTTTTTTTTTTTGACCACAAGAACCTAAAGGATCATGTTCCAAACTGGCCCTAAAAACAAGTATCTTTTGTATTTATTTACCATATGTTTCCTGTGCATATTTAACATTTATTTTCCTGCTTCTACCCACACTTCTAGCAAAAATGTCAGGCCTATTGTAAAAATATGTGAAGGCCTTGAAAACAGTGCCCTAGGGACCAAGAGATGAAAGATTTAAGTGATTTAGGGAAAGAAAGTTTCACATTAACTGCATGAACATTATGTGTTCTGGCTATCATTCTACCAGTTCACAGTATCTTCTGCTCTAATCTTGATAAGATATCAGTCCCCATTACTTGGTTCATTTCCATATAATTTTATATTTATAAGTTTCCGTAAATTACCCTCCATTCTAGCCTTAGGACTATATAGAATCTAGATGTCCTTCAGGCACAGCAAAGCTATCTTCCCCAAACTTAACAACAACAACATCAACAAAAAGGCTTCTAATATCTTCTCCCAAATTTAAGCAACATTTATTTTAAAATCTGACAGAAGTATCATTCTGCCTATATCATTCATTTTAACAAGGGATATAGAGAGCACCCATCGTGACCCATGATTTTTAAAGCAAATTACCATAACTGAAATCAGGAGGCATCTTAAAATTGATGGCAAGTCCATAGTTAAATCAGCAGCATTTTCTTTTTCTTGGATGTACTTATAATACTGGTTCATTTTTTAATTAACAGCACCTTATATGATATGAAATATATTTTACGTAGTTTTGCTCACTTTTCCAAAATGAAACCCTCACTGTGATATTCTTTGGATCCTTCTCTGATGTAAAGTCAGTGGTCCATAAAAAGCAGTGTGCCTCAGAATTACCTAGAGAATTACCTAGAGAGCTCTGCACATATAAGGGCTCAGATCAATTGCTGACCTACAACTGAGAATTTAAAAGTCCCAGAAATTTTACTTGGGCATTGCATTTATGAATGTCTTCTGTATGAATAAATATGAAATAGTTATCTCCACCTGGGTTTGGAATCAATCCACAATGTTATTAAAAAATATTTATCATATGATGTATATATATATATACATTCCAGAGTAAGGAAAAATAAAACAGACCATCCTTTTGGGGGCGAGGGGATCTCATTTGATAACCATATGCTATCTGGCACAGATATCTCATTATCTTTGACACATCCATCAAATGGGTTAGAAGTTTACAAAAGTAAGAGATAAAGTATAGGCTAAAGTATTCCAAGGTTATTTTGCAGAAATAGGAATCTGTTCCAAATTTTATGAGTAATGTGCTTTCTTTCCTTTTTCTGGCCGAGGTTAGCTACATTATTTATTTTTATTCCAAAACTACCTTTTGCTTTATAATTTATACCATTATAGTTTTTATTATATCTTTTGCTTTACTTAAGATTTCTTTTACAACTCTCTCACTTGTTAAAATAAGTACACTTGACCCTTGAACAACACAGGGCTTAGGGGTGTTGACTCCCACTTGCAGTTGAAAATCTGTGTATAATTTCAGACTCCCCAAAAACTTTCCTAATAGTCCTATTGGCCAGAAGCCTTACCAATAAGATAAACAGTTGATTAACACATATTTTGTAAGTTACATGTATTATATACTGTATTCTTATAATAAAGTAAGCTAGAGAAAAGAAAATGTTATTAAGAAAAAAATATAACTATAGTACTGTACTGTATTTATTGAAAAAACAAATCCATGTATAAGGAGATCAATGAGTTCAGACCTGTGTTGTTCAAGGTCAACTGTATATGAGACTAAAAATTCTGCACTGCTTTATCTACAGTCCAAAGTTTGTAATTAAAACATGTTTTTCATTAAAAAAATTTTCTGGATATTGTATAATTTTGATTTACCTTTTGGTAAAATAGGTTTTAAGTTTATTGATTTATTTTTGAGAGAGGGAGCATGAGGGAATACAGGGAAGGGGCAGAGACAGAAGGAGAGAGAAAGAATCCCAAGCAGGCTCTGCACTGACAGTGCAGGGCTAGAACTCGTGAAGTGTGAGATCATGACCTAAGCAGAAATCAAGAGTCAGGTGCTTAACTGACTGAGCCACCTAGGTGCCCTGATAAAATAGGTTTTTAAGATATATATTCATCACTGATTTTAAGATAGAGGAATTTTAACTTTTCTCATATTGTTTGCATTTACAGTGTTACTGAACAACAGTATCTCTACCTTGTGGAATTTATTGATGTTTGTCTAAAATGCTTGTACATTTTCTCAATATTCCAAAGTCATTTAAAAGCAGGTTTATTTTTTGTTTTCAGAATAGAGTTTTGAAAGACACTTAATAGACTCATTTTATAAAGTATGCTATTTATACTTTCTAGATCAGAGGTTGGCAAACTTTCTCTGTAAAAGGCCAGAGAATAAATGTGTCAGGCTTTGCTGGTCATGTATTTGCTGGTCATGTATAATTGCTGTTGCAATTATAGTTGACTCTTGAACAACATGGGGTTTAGGGGCACCAACTTCCACCCCCACCCCACGACGTAGTTGAAAATCTGCATTACAATTTTTGACTCACCAAAAACAACAATTAATAGCCTGCTGTTGACCAGAAGCCATACCAATAACATAAAGTCAATTAACACGTTTTGTATGTCACATTATTATACCCTGTATTCTTTTTTATATACTGTATTCATACAATGAAGTTAGCTACAGAAAAGAAAATATTAAGAAAATCATAAGAAAGGGCAAATACATTTATAGTGCTGTACTGTATTTACTGAACAAAAAATCCACATAGAAGAAAACCTGTGCAGTTCAAACCCATGTTACTCAACTCTGCAGTGTGAATACATAAACAAATGGATATGGCTGTGTTGTAATAAATGTTTCTTTACCAAAAAAAGCCGCAGGCAGGATATGACCTAGGGATAGTTTCCTGAGCACTATTCTAGACTCCACTGGGTCTGGTATGAAATCAGAGCGGCATATTAAAGTCTACTGCATCTAATGTACACCTACTTCTCCTTATAACTCTTGCTGTTTCTTGTTTTGAATCTTGATAATCTATTTGGTGCACCAATATTCAAAACTTTCACATATCCTTTAAACATGATCTTTTTTAGCTTTATCAAACTGTCCTTTTTCTTCTCTGTTTTTGACGTGATCTTATTTTACATTTTGGGCTTAACAATTCATGACTATATTTCAAACTTTGTATGTTACTTTTTAGGCATATCTCTGATACAATCTGGTGGCATGTTATCTTAATAGGTGAATTTAATTCATTCACATATTAGTTGATATGGCAGATAGATTTACCTTACTGTATATTAGATAGTATATTTGCATAGCTTTTGTGCAGAACACTTAACACAGCAGGCCTGAGATTATTACCTTAGAAGGTGTGCTTGCAAGATTAATCCTTGGCTGGCATCTGGGAATTTAGATTTTGAAATGGTTCCCAAGAACCTAGTCGCTAATGAACTTTCCAGGTAAACAACATTTCACATGTGTTGCCATATTCATTGCTGGGGCGATGGAAGCTTGCACCTGTTTCCTCTGGACTTTGTCCATTTTCTCTTTGCTAATTTTGCTTTGTACCAATCATTTCACTTTATAAATCTTAGCTATGAGTATGACTATATGCTGAGTAAGAGAATCAGTGAATGTAGTGGTTGTCCTGGGGACTTTTTTTTTTTTTTTAATTGAAGTATAGTTGACACACAATTTATCGGGGATTCTTTATACAGCTTTATAAGAAACTTTTCTATCTTTGCTCAAACACGTTTAACTTCTAATAATTAGGAAGGATGCAGTTTGCTCCAGGAATTATCCTTTCCAATTACATTATGTAATTCCTTAATCATCTATTTATTTAGATGGCTTCTAGTAATTAATTATTATATAATGATAAAATTATGGCTCCTGGGGTGCCTAGATGGCTTAGTTGGTTAAGCATCTGACTTTGGCTCAGGTCATGATCTCACAGTTCATGTCGGCCTGACAGCTTAGAGCCTGGAGCCTGGAGCCTGCTTCAGATTCTGTGTCTCCCTCCCTCTTTGACTCTCCACTGCTCATTCTCTCTCAAAAATAAATAAACATTAAAAAAATTGAAAAACATCATGGTTCCTGGGGCACCTAGGTGGCTCAGTCGGTTTAGCATCCAACTTCGCCTCAGGTCATGATCTCGTGGTCTTCAGCCCATGGTTTGAGCCCCACATTGTGCTCTGTGCTGACAGCTTAGAGCCTGTAGTCTGCTTTAGATTCTGTGTCTCCCTCTCTCTGCCCCTCCCCCACTCACACTCTGTCTCTTTCTCTCTCTCAAAATAAATAAACATTAAAAAAATAATTATCATTCCTTTCTCTTTTCTGATCTGCTGACTCTCAAGTTTAGTTGTTTTATTAACTTTAGTTTCTATCTTTTTTACTGTTAAGTACGCAAAATTCGTTACTTTTCAGCTTCAAATGGGATACTCAGCTCCCATCTTTTAAAGGTAAGAATATAAACATGCTTACAATCCATTCCTTGTGTTAGCTGGCCCCTTCCACATTTTATTAGATCTATTATTTTTATAATTTCAAATGTAAAAGCCTGTAAAAAGGACAGTACTGCAAAATGTTTCAAACTGCTCACTTCTAGCTCATCACTTTGTACCTAATTTTCTTGGATGCCTTCTGCCAGTATTCAATAACTCACCTGGGGAGCCTTTTCTTAGAAATTCTTTCTTAAATAACCATGGATCTTCTCCTTGCTCCAATGTGAAGATCAGTTCTGGTTTTGTAAAGCAGTACCCTGTAAAAGGGAAATAATTTAGCACTTGAGTTAGCTGCACAGGTTTCACTGTTTCAGAATGTGAAGGAAGGTATAGTTTCAAAAGTGGAACATTCAGGGTGTTCATGACAATTTTTGTGAGGGGGGAAGTGATAACAAAAAACATTTTTTAAGGCTCATCAAGGATCTATCTTAAAACCCCGAATCACAAGCCTAAGTGATGTTAAATTCTAAAACAGTTAATGCCTGTGTTTCAAACAAGATTTCAGAAGGACTTCCCAAACTTGCCATAACAGAGTGAAAGGAACTGATTTACCCCTCCATAGCAGAATTTAAAAAAGCATACAAACTATATAAACTGGTTTTTAGACTTCAGACACCAGGCAGTCTGGTGGGATACTTACAAGAGGAAAACAAAGGAGGTGAGTCCTATGATTATCACACATCAATAAAAATGAACAAACGTTTAAAAAATTTTTAAAGAGGGACTCCTGGGTGGCTCAGTGAGTTAAGCTTCCAACTTCAGCTCACGTCATGATCTCATGGTTCATGAGTTTGAGCCCCACTGGGCTAGTTGCTATCAGCGTGGAGCCTGCTTCAGATCCTCTGTCCCCTTCTCTGTCTGCCCCTCCTTCGCTTGTGCTCCCTCTCAAAATTAAAATATAGCATTAAAAAATTTTTTTTAAAGAGAAAGGAAGAATTGTATTTGAACCCAAGTTAGGACAACTGCCGATACACAATCTTTACAAGGATGAGAGTGCTCCAGGGAAGGAACATTTGGTGCATGGTTATATATGTTCTTTACATAAAGAGTCACAAATCAAGAGGAAGGACATTCCAGAAAGCTACAGACTTTATCTTATGTTTTTATTATGTGCAAGGTTGTATGACTTTAATCTTATGGGAACCAGGGAGAGTTTTTTGTTTTGTTTTTCTTATCTTTATGTTTGGAATGTTCCTTTTTTTTTTTTTTTTTTGAAGCAGATGTACTCTTGGGGCAGAAATAGAACCAATGCTTTGAGGTTTTGCCAAGTCATTTTTACCTTGGTAAATGTTAATGCATAGCTTCCCTGGAACCCCAGGAACAGGGCCCACAAATATTAAAAGTTGAAAATTTCCCTTATCACACAGCTTACTGCCCAGAAGACTTTACATCCTACATAACAAAAAGATCCAAAAAAAAAAAAAAAAAAAAAAAAGCCTGGCTGACTCAGTAAGTTGAAATGACATAATTAAATTTTTAGGAATCCATGACAACTAGAATTGTTACGGATAAAACAGCAGAAAAGAAAAAGGTATAGTGATATACAGTCTTAGAGATTTGCAGAAGAGTCTCCTAAATTGTGCAAGTATGTAAGAGATACTTAAGGCTGGGGAAAGACCAGTGAATCAGAGTAGGCTGAAAAAATCATCAAAGCATAAACAAATGTAGGAAGTTTCTGCTGCACCAGGCAGGGTAGAAAAATCTCCTACTTCAAGGCCAATTGGGAAGAATACCAGAAAATTGTCTTTTGCTTAAAAGAGGAGCCAATTAGTCCTAAAGTGAGCTCTGAATCTAATGTAACAAAGCTTAAAACAAGCCTTGAAATGATCAAATTAATTCCAAGTAACTTAATTGTACATCAGAAAACGCCTCAAAAGATTTAAAATAATACACCAAAACTAGAAACTAACAATATAAAGTTCACAACACCCAGCGGCCAATAACAAATTACGAGTTATGAATAGAAGTAAGGATATACAACCCTTATTGAGGAGAAAATCAATCAGTAGCAACAGAGTAAGAAATAACACATGATAAAATAATCAAGGCCATTTAAAACTGCAAATATACACCATATGTTCAAGAAGAGAAAGAAAAACATAAACATGATGAGAACAAAAGAGAACTTACTTAAAAATTTCCAAACTAAAATCCTAAATATAAAAAATATCTGAAATGAGAAAACCAACCAACCAAACACTTGATCTTAGCCAAAAGGCCAAGAAGCGATCCCAACCAACCAAACAACAAACAAGAAAATACTAAATGGGATTAAGAAGAGAATAGATACTACATAAGGAATGATAAATAACATAATGGATACTGTAAGGCATAGCAAAACAAAAACAAAAACAACCCCCCAAAACCCAAAAAACAACAGCAACAAAAAAACTATGAAAGAAGAAACCCAGTGAATAAAGACCAGAAAATAATAAACAGAATTAGTTATCTGTGACCTGTGTGATGATATCAAGTAGTTTAACACAGGTACAATAAAAATTTGAGAAGAAAAAAAGAAAGATAAAAACATTTGAAGAAATAATTGGCAAATGTTCAAATTTTGATAATGTGTACAAACCCTTAGATCCAAAAAGCTAAATGAATTAAGGAGCAGAAAGATGAAGAAACCCACACCAAGGTACACTATAATCACACTGCTAAAAACTGCTGATAATATCAACAGAAAATCTTTTTTAAAAAATATAATTAACATAGTTTTATATTAGTTTCACGTGTACAATATAATCATTCACCAATTCTATATGTTACTCAGTGCTCAACAAGATAAATTTACTTTGCATCCCCTTTATCAATTTCATCATTCCTCCCACTGACTTCCCCTCTGGCAACTACCAGTTTGTTCTTTGTATTTAAGAGTCTGCTCTTTTTGTTTGGCCCTTTTTTGGTTCATTTGTTCATTTGTTTTGTTTCTTAAATTCCAAAAGGAATGAAATCATACGGTATTTGTCTTTCTCTGACTGACTTATTTCACTTAATATTATGCCCTCTAGGTCCATCCATGTTATTGCAAATGGCCAGATCTCATTCCATGAAAAGAAAATCTTAAGTAGACTGGGAAAGGTACAATACATACAGAGGAACAAAAATAAAGATGAATGCTTACTTCTTGTCAGAAATTATATAGCCAGAAAACAATGAAGTGACAATTTTAAAGTACTGAAGGAAAAAAGTCAACCTTTAATTCTATATTTAGCAAATACAACACATTTTCAGTTAAAGCTGAATTTATTACCAACTGACATATATTACAGAAGTTAAAAGAAATGCTCAGACTGAAGAAAATTGCTATCAGGTAGAAATCTGGATTTATACACAGAAATGCAGAGCACCATAACCTGGAAACATGATGATATATAAAATATACTTTTCTTATTTTCAGAATGCTTTTTTAAAAAAAAAAGGTAAATTATCTTTTAAAATAACACACTGTAAGGTTTATAATATATGTTATACATATGTATGTATATATAAAATATACAATGACAATAGCATAAAAAGTAGCAGGCAAAAAATGGAAAACTACAAAATTCTCATAAATGAAGTGAAAAAATTATTTGAAGTAGATTGTGGTAAGTTACCGATGTATGCTGTAAGTGCTAAAGCAACCACATATCCACAGAAGAGAGGCACAGCTAATAAACCACTAATCTAGATGTAATAAATCATTCAAAATATACAATTAATCCAAAAAAGCAGCAAAAGCAGAAAAATGAAAAAAAATTGCAAAAATAGCTAGCAAATAGCCATATGGTACATTTAATGTTAGACATAAATGGTCTAATCATTACAATTAAAGGCAGAGATTAACAGATATGATATAAAAGCCAGACCCAAATATATGATGTATACAAGAAATTCACATTAAAGACACATATAAATTATAAGTAAAAGGAACAAATTAAAAGGAACAAAGTAAAATAAACTATAAGTAAAAGAAACAAAAAAAAGTACCATGCAAACATAATAAAAAGAAAGTCTTGTTCACAGAAACTTGGCAGGCAAGAAGGGAGTGGCAGGATATATTCAACATGCTGAATTGGAAAAATATGCATAAGAATTCTTTATCCAGCAGACTGTCATTCAAAATAGAAGGAGAGATAGTTTCCTAGACAAACAAAAACTAAAGGAGTTTATGACCACTAAACCAGCCTTGCAAGAAATTTTAAGGGGGACTCTGAGTGGAGAAAAAAACAAAATAAAACATAACAGACCAAAAGCAACAAAGACTAGAAAGGACCAAGAACATCACCAGAAAGACCAACTGTACAGAGAGCACAATGGCACTAAATTCCTATCTTTCAATAATCACTCCAAAGGTAAATGGACTAAATGCTCCAATCAAAAGACATAGGGTATCATAATGGATAAGAAAATAAGACCCATCTATTCATTGCCTACAAGAGACTCATTTTAGATATAAAGACACCTGCAGATTGAAAGGGGATGGAGAAGCATCTATCTTGCTAATGGATGTCAAAAGAAAGCCAGAGTAGCCATACTTACATCAGACAAAATAGATATTAAAATAGACTGTAACGAGTGATGAAGAAGGGCATTATATCATAATTAAGGGGTTTATGTACCGAGATCTAACAACTGTAAATATTTATGCCCCCAACTTGAAAGCACCCAAATATATAAATAAATTTGTGGTATTATTATTACAAATGAGTTTATATTTATGGTTAACATAACGAAACTCATTTGTAATAATAATAGCATTCAACACCCCACCTGTAGCAATAGACAGATCATCTAAGCAGAAAATCAATAAGGAAACAATGGCATTGAATGACACACTGGACCAGCCTTAACAGATATATTCAAAATATACCATCCTAAAGCAGCAGGATACACATTCCTCTTGAGTGCACATGGAACATTCTCCAGAATAGATCACATATTGGGTCACAAATCAGCCCTCAACAAGTACAAAAAGAATAATATCACACCATGCATATTTTCAGACCACACCACTATGAAACTTAAAGTCAACAATAAGAAAAAATTTGGAAAGACCACTAATTCTTGGAGATTAAAGAATATCATTAAAGAATGAATGGTTAACAAAGAAATTAAAGAGGAAATTAAAAACTACATGGAAGCCAGTAAAAATGAAAACACAACAGTCCAAAACCTCAGGGGTGCAACAAAGGTGGTCATAAGACAGAAATATATACCAATCCAGGCCTTCCTAAAGAAGGAAGAAATGGCTCAAATACACAACCTATCCTTACACCTAAAGACCTGGAAAAAGAACAGCAAATAAAGCCCCAAAGATTAGAGCAGAAATCAATGATACTGGGAAAAAAATAAAACAAAACAGTACAATAGATCAACAAAACTAGGAGCAGATGCTTTGAAAGAATTAATAAAATTGATAACCCCTAACCAGATTTATCAAAAAGAACAAGGAAAGGACCCAAGTAAATAAAATCATGAATGAAAGAGAAGAGATAACAACTAACACCACAGAAAAACAAACAATAAGAGAGTATTATAAGCAATTATATGCCAACAAATTGGGCAATCTGGAAGAAACGGACAAATTCCTAGAAACATACAAACTACCAAAACTGAAACAGGAAGAAATTAAAAATTTGAACAGACCTAGGGTGCCTGGGTGACCCAGTTTGTTGACTGTCTAATGTCAGCTCAGGTCATGATCTCATCATTCATGAGTTCAAGCCACACATCAGGCTTGCTGCAACCTGTCAACGCAGAGCCCACTTCAGATCCTCTGTCCCCTTCTCTCGCTGCCCGTCCCCTGCTTACGTTCTCTCTCTCAAAAACTAAATAAAAAACATTAAAAAAAAAAGAAAATTTGAATAGACCTATAACCATTGAAGAAATTGAATCAGTAATAAAAAATCTCCAAACAAGAGTCCAGGGCCAGATGGCTTTCCAGGGGCATTCTACCAAACATTTATATTTTTTATTTATTTTTAAAAGTTTATTTTTTGAGAGAGAGAGAGAGCGCGCGCACAAGCAGAGGAAGAGGAAGGAGAGGAGGGGGAGGAGGAAGGGGATGAGGAGAGAGAGAGAGAGAGAGAGAGAGAGACAGAGAGAGAATCCCAAGCAGGATCCGCACTGTCAGTGACAGCCCAACATGGGGCTCAAACCCACAAACTGAGATCATGACCTGAATCGAAATCAAGAATCCGAGGCTTGACTGACTGAGCAACCCAGGCATCCCTCTACCAAACATTTAAAGAGAGTTAACACCTATTCTTTTGAAGCTGTTAAAAAAAAAAAAATGGAAGGAAAACTTCCAGACTCATGAGGCCAGCATCACCTTGAGGCCAGCATTACCTTGATTCCAAAACCAGACAAAAACTCCACTAAGAAGGAGAGTTACAGGTCAATATTCCTGATGAACATGGATGGAAAAGTTCTTAACAAGATACCAGAAAATTGAATCCAACAGTACATGAAAAGAATTATTCACGATGATCAAGTCGGATTTATTCCTGGGCTGCAGTGTTGGTTCAATATCTACAAATCAATCAACATGATATATCACATTAATGAAAGAAAGGATAAGAACCATACAATCCTCTCAACAGATCCAGAAAAAGCATCTGATAAAATACAACATCCATTCTTGATAGAAACCCTCAACAACGCAGGGATAGATGGAACATACCTCAATATCATAAAGGCCACATATGAAATACAGCTAATATCTTCCTTAATGGGGAAAAACAGAGAGCCTTTCTTTTTCCTTTCTTTTCTTTCTTTTTTCCCTATACTCAGGAAAAGGACAAAGATGTCCACTCTCACCATTACTATTTAACACAGTATTGGAAGTCTTAGACTCCCTCAGCAAACGATAAGAAATAAAAGGCATCCAAACTGGCAAGGAAGAAGTCAAACTTTCGCTATTTGCAGACAACATGATACTCTATGTAGGAAACCAGAAACACTCTATCAAAAAATTGCAGAATACATGAATTCAGCAAAGTGACAAGATATAAAATCAATGTACAGAAATTGATTGCATTTCTATACACCATCAATGAAGCAGCAGAAAAAGAAATCAAGGAATTGATCCCATTTGCAATTGCACAAAAAGCAGACACCTAGGAATAAATCTAACCAAAGAGATAAAAGATCTGTACTCTAAACTATAGAACACTTATGACAGAAACTGAAGGGGACACAAAGAAATGGAAAAGCATTCCATTGGATGGATTGGAAGAACACTGCTAAAATGTCTATACTACCCAAAGCAATCGATACATGTAATGCTATCACTATCAAAATACCACCAGCATTTCTCACAGAACTAGAACAATTCTAAAATCTGTAACAATTCTGGCTTTCAAGCTATATTATAAAGGCATAATCATCAAGACAGTATTGTATTGGCACAAAAACAGACACAGAAAACCCAGAAACGGACCCACAACTATATGGTCAACTAATCTTTAACACAGCAGCAAAGAACATCCAATGGAAAAAAGACAGTCTCTTGAACAAGTGACATTGGGATAACTAGATAGCATCATGCAGAAGCTTGAAACTGGACCGCTTCTTTATACCATACACTAAAATAAATTCAAAATGGATTAAAGACCTAAATGTGAGACAGGAAACCATCAAAATCCTACAGGAGAACACAGGCAGCAATCGCTTTGACCTCCATTGGAACAACTTCTTACTAGACATGTCTCTCCAGAGGCAAGGGAAACAAAAGCAAAACTGAACTATTGGGACTTCCTCAAGTTAAAGAGCTTCTGCACAGTGAAGGAAACAATCAACCAGACTAAAAGGCAACCTACAGAATGGGAGAAGATATTTGCACATGACAAATTTGATAAAGGGTTAGTATTCAAAATCTGTAAAGAGCTTATCAAACTCAATACCCAAAGAACAAATAACCCAGTGAAGAAATGGGCAGAAGACATGAATAGACATTTTTCCAAAGAAGACATCCAGATTTTTAACAGACACATGAAAACATGCTCAACATCACTCATCATCAGACAAATACAAATCAAAACCGAGACACCATGTCACACCTGTCAGAATGGCTAAAATTAACTACATAAGAAACAACAGGTGTTGGTGAGGATGTGGAGAAAAGGCAACCTTCTTGCACTGTTGGTGGGAATGCAAACTCAGAGTGCAGCCACACTGAATAGCAGGGTTTTCTCAAAAAACAGAAAACAGAACTACCCTACAACCCAGCAATTACACTACTAGGTATTTACCCAGGGATACAAAAATACAGATTCAAGAGGGTACATGCACCCCAATGTTTATAGCAGCATTATCAACAATAGCCAAAACATGGAAAGGGCCCAAATGCCCACTGATTGATGAATGGATAAAGAAGATGTGGTATATATACAATGGAGTATTACTCAGCCATCAAAAAAGAAAAAGAAATCTTGCCATTTGCAATGACATGAATGGAGCTAGAGTGCATTATACTAAGTGAAATAAGTTGGAGAATTATGATTTTACTCATGTGAAATTTAAAAAACAAAACAGATCAACATATAGAAGGGGGGAAAAGAGAGGGAAATAAACCATAAGAGACTCTTAATGATAAAGAATTAACTGAGGGTTGATGGAGGAAGGTGGGTAGGTAATGGACTAGCTGGGAAATGGGTATTTGTTTTTATATTTTTATTTTGAAAGAGAGAAAGAGAGCAAGAGAGAGCAAGCATGTGTGTACATAGTGGAGGGAGAGAGACAGAATACCAAGCAGGGTCCATGCTCAGTGCAGAGCCTCCTGTGGGACTCGCTCTCACAACAGTGAGATCATTACCTGAGCCAAAATCAGGGGCTGGACGCTTAACCAACTGAGCTACCCAGGTACCCCTGGGTGATGGGTATTAAGGAGGGCTCTAGTTATGATGAGCACTGGGTGTCGTATGTGATGAATCACTGAATTCTACTCCTGAAACCAATATTGCACTGTATATTAACCATCTAGAATTTAAATAAAAATTGGAAAAACAAAAAAAGTGTGATATTTATTTTCCATTTATTTGTGACATTCATTTTCCATGGTCATTGATTCTGTATTTTCATTAATTGTGATTAGAACAGATACTGCATACAATTTCAATCTTTAAAATGTATCAAGACTTGGGGTGCCTGGGTGGCTCAGTCAGTTGTGCATCCAAGTCTTGATTTCAGCTCATGTCATGATCCCAAAGTCATGGGATCGAGCCCTGTGTTGGGCTCCATGCTGAGCATGGAACCTGCTTGAAATTCTCTCCCTCTGATCTTCTCCCCTATTCTTTCTAAAATAAAAATAAAATAAATTGTATTAAGACTTTTTATTTTTGGTCTATTCTGAAGAATGAACTATGTACATTATGAGAAATACATAGTGTATTACATTTGACTGGAATCTTCGTTTTTTAATTAAATTATTTTACTTTTTTAAATTTGAGAGTGTGTGCATGTACCAATGGGGGAAGGGAGGGGCAAAGAAAGAGGGAGAGAGCAAATACCAAGCAGGCTCCAGTTTAGTGCAGAGCCTGACATGGGGCTTGATCTCATGATCATGAGATCATGACCTGAGTCATGACAAGAGTCAGATGCTTAACCAACTGAGCCCCCCAGGAGTCCCTTGACTGGAATCTTCTATATATTTGTACAGTTCAATTGGTTTCTTGTGTTGTTCAAGTCCTGTTTTTCTTTGGTTGCTCAGTCCAATATTGAAAGTGGAGTATTAAAGTGTTTATTCCTGCACAACTGTGTATTTCTGCTTTCAATTCTGTTCACGTTTGCTTATATATTTGGGGTCTCTGATGTTTGGTGCATATATGTAACAGCTGTTATGTCTTCTTGGTGAACTGACCCTTTTATCAACATATAATGTTGTCTCATAACAGTTTCTGACTTAAAGTCTATTTTGTCTGATATTAGTACAGCCTCTACTCTCTTTTGGTTACTATTTGGATAGTATATCTTTTTCCATCTTTCATTTTCAACTTGTGTCTTTAGGTCTAAATTGTCTCCTATAGACAGCACAGTTTTCTCATTTTTAAAAAATTCATTCTCCCAATCTCTTACTTTTTAAATACTTTCATTTAAAGTATTTACTGACAAAGAATGGTTTAATTAAGCCATTTTGCTATTAGCTTGTATAAGTATCATAGCTACTTTGCCCTCATTTTCTCCATTACTGCCACCATAGGTTGATTTTTTGTTTTGGTGCTGATACATTTTGATTCTCTTCTCATTTCTATTTGTGTATATTCTGTAGATATTTTCTTTGTGGTTATCAAAGAGGTTAAATATAACATCAGATTGCAACAATCTAATTTAAATTTATATCAACTTAACTACAGTCACATTAAAAAACCTCTACAGTTCAATCCTGCCTTTAGGTTACTGATGTTACAAATTACATCTGTATTTATCATAAATCCAAATAACATAAATTTATAATTATTATGCTTGTGTCTATTAAACTTGGTAAAAGTCAAAAGTAGAGCTATAAACCAAACTTAAGATAATACAGGTTTATATATTTGTCCATATATTTTGTTTACTGGAGATCTTTACATCTTCATATGACTTAAAGTAACTAGCTAGCATCTTTTCAATTCAACGTTAAGTACTTCCTTTAGCATTTCTCATAGGGTAGCTCCAGTAGTAATGAACACCCTCAGATTTTGCTTATCTGGGAATGTCTTAATCTCTTCCTAGTTTTATGGATACAAAACTGTCACTTAACAGTTTATTTCTGTTAGCACTTTACATACACCATCCTACTGCCTTTTCTTCTCCAATGTTTCTGGGAAGAAATTAGCTAATACTGTGTTGAAGATTCCTTGTAGTGATGAGTCACTTCTCTCACTGCTTTCAAGATTGTCTTTTCACAGATTATGTGCCTCAGTTTGGGTCTCTTTGGAATTATCCTCCCTGGAGTTCATTGAGGTTGTTGGATTTGTAGATACAGGTCTGTAATAAAATCTAGAAGAGTTTTTGGCCATTATTTCCTTAAATAACTTCCTTTTTCTCATCTCCTTTTGGGATTCCCATTATACATTTGTTACTTTTTTATTTTAATTTTTAAAAAATGTTTATTTCTGAGAGAGAGGGAGAGACAGAGTGTGAGTGGCAGAGGGCAGAGAGAAAGGGAGACACAGAATCTGAAGCAGGCTTTAGATTCCGAGCTGTCAGCACAGAGCCTGATGTGGGGCACGAATTCATGGATTGCAAAATCACGACCTGAGCTGAAGTTGGACACTTAACTGACTGAGCCACCCAAGTGCCCCAATTTTTGTTATTTTTCTTTATTGATAGTGTCCCACAAGTCCCTTAGTCTCTGCTCATGTTTTTTTTCATTCTTTTTCCTTTGTGCTTCTCAGATTCAGTAATTTCAATTGTCCTATGTTCAAGTTCACTCATTCTTCTTTCTTCCTGCTGATATCTGCTGTTGAAGTTCCCTAGTCAGTTTTTCATTTCAGATATTATACTTTTAAACTGTGGAATTTGTTTGGTTCCTTTTTATTATTTCCATTTCTTTGTTGGTATTCTAATTTTATTCAAATATTGTTTTCCTGATGTCCTTTAGTTCTTTTTCCATGTTTTCACTTAGCTCTTTGGTCATATTTAAGATAATTATTTTAAAGCATGTGTCTGGTAAGTCTACTATCTCGGCTTCTTCAGACAGTTTCTGTAGGTGCATTCTGTTCCTTTAAATGAAGTCATTGTTTTCTTGTTTCTTCATATTTTTTTCTTCATTCTTTTTTTGCTAAAAACTGGGCATTTAATTCTTAATGTGGTAACTCTGTAAATCAGATTCTCCCCCTTTGTCAGGGCTTGCTATTTTTTTAAATTATTGGAGGATAGAGCAGTCTGTTTGAGACTCTTCCAAATTATTTTTGTGATGTTAACTGCTTGTAGTACACGATTACTGAAGGCCGTTCCTTAGTTATACTCAGACTAATATGTTTTTACACAATTTCCTTGAATGTTAGGAACTAAACCAAACAAAAAACTAAAAAAAAATGCAAAAAAAGAGAAAAGCTGCCTCTCTAGTCTTTGCAAATTGGCTCTATTCTGGGGTACTCCCTTACTGCTTATTTAGGTTTTCTATGAGCCTAGAAATCAGCCCTAGGAGAAAGCTTAAGATCTTAGATCTTTTCTGAGTATGTGTCTTGCTTAAGCATGCATATGGCTTTCTAAATTTCCCCATGTTCTCAGCTACTTTTGCATGTCCTAATTTTTTTTGTATATGAAATTTATTGTCAAATTGGTTTCCATACAACACCCAGTGCTCATCCCAAAAGATGCCCTCTTCAATACCCATCACCTACCCTCCCCTCCCTCCCACCCCCCATCAACCCTCAGTTTGTTCTCAGTTTTTAAGAGTCTCTTATGCTTTGGCTCTCTCCCACTCTAACCTTTTTTTTTTTTTTTCCCCTTCCCTTCCCCCATGGGTTTCTGTTAAGTTTCTCAGGATCCACATAAGAGTGAAAACCTATGGTATCTGTCTTTCTCTGTATGGCTTATTTCACTTAGCATCACACTCTCCAGTTCCATCCACGTTGCTACAAAGGGCCATATTTCATTCTTTCTCATTGCCACGTAGTACTCCATTGTGTATACAAACCACAATTTCTTTACCCATTCATCAGTTGATGGACATTTAGGCTCTTTCCATAATTTGGCTATTGTGGAGAGTGCTGCTATGAACATTGGGGTACAAGTGCCCCTATGCATCAGTACTCCTGTATCCCTTGGGTAAATTCCAAGCAGTGCTATTGCTGGGTCATAGGGTCGGTCTATTTTTAATTTTTTGAGGAACCTCCACACTGTTTTCCAGAGTGGCTGCACCAGTTTGCATTCCCACCAACAGTGCAAGAGGGTTCCCATTTCTCCACATCCTTTACAGCATCTATAGTCTCCTGATTTGTTCATTTTAGCCACTCTGACTGGCGTGAGGTGATATCTGGGTGTGGTTTTGATTTATATTTCCCTGATGAGGAGAGGCATTGAACATCTTTTCATGTACCTGTTGGTCATCTGGATGTCTTCTTTAGAGAAGTGTCTATTCATGTTTTCTACCAATTTCTTCACCGGATTATTTGTTTTTCAGGTGTGGAGTTTGGTGAGCTCTTTATAGATTTTGGATACTAGCCCTTTGTCCGATATGTCATTTGAAAATATCTTTTCCCATTCCGTTGGTTTTGTTGGTTGTTTCCTTTCCTGTGCAGAAGCTTTTTATCTTCATGAGGTCCCAATAGTTCATTTTTGTTTTTAATTCCATTGCCATTGGGGATGTGTCAAGTAACAGATTGCTACGGCTGAGGTCAGAGAGGTCTTTTCCTGCTTTCTCCTCTAGGGTTTTGATGGTTTCCTGTCTCACATTGAGGTCCTTTATCCATTTTGAGTTTATTTTTGTGAATGGTGTAAGAAAGTGATCTAGTTTCAACCTTCTGCATGTTGCTGTCCATTTCTCCCAGCACCACTTGTTAAAGAGACTGTCTTTTTTCCATTGGGTATTCTTTCCTGCTTTGTCAAAGATGAGTTGGCCATACGTTTGTGGGTCTAGTTCTGGGGTTTCTATTCTATTCCATTGGTCTATGTGTCTGTTTTTGTGCAAATACCATGCTGTCTTGATGATGACAGCTTTGTAGTAGAGGCTAAAGTCTGGGATTGTGATGCCTCCTGCTTTGGTCTTCTTCAAAATTACTTTGGTTATTCGGGGCCTTTTGTGGTTCCATACAAATTTTAGGATTGCTTGTTCTACCTTCGAGAAAAATGCTGGTGCAATTTTGATTGGGACTGCATTGAATGTGTAGATAGCTTTGGATAGTATTCACATTTTAACAATATTTATTCTTCCAATCCATGAGCAGGGAATGTCTTTCCATTTCTTTATACCTTTTTCAGTTTCCTTAATAAGCTTTCTATAGTTTTCAGCATACAGATCTTTTTTTTTTTAATTTTTTTTCAATGTTTATTTATTTTTGGGACAGAGAGAGACAGAGCATGAATGGGGGAGGGGCAGAGAGAGAGGGAGACACAGAATCGGAAACAGGCTCCAGGCTCCGAGCCATCAGCCCAGAGCCCGACACGGGGCTCGAACTCACGGACCGCGAGATCGTGACTGGCTGAACTCGGACGCCCAACCGACTGCGCCACCCAGGCGCCCCTTCAGCATACAGATCTTTTACATCTTTTGTTAGATTTATTCCTAGGTATTTTATGCTTCTTCGTGCAACCGTGAATGGGATCAGTTTCTTTATTTGTCTTCCTGTTGCTTCATTGTTAGTGTATAAGAATGCAACTGCTTTCTGTACATTGATTTTGTATCCTGCGACTTTGCTGAATTCATGTATCAGTTCTAGCAGACTTTTGGTGGAGTCTATCGGGTTTTCCATGTATAGTATCATGTCATCTGCAAAAAGTGAAAGCTTGACTTCATCTTTGCCAATTTTGATGCCTTTGATTTCTTTTTGTTGTCTGATTGCTGATGCTAGAACTTCCAACACTATGTTAAACAACAGCGGTGAGAGTGGGCATCCCTGTCGTGTTCCTGATCTCAGGGAAAAAGCTCTCAGTTTTTCCCCATTGAGGATGATGTTAGCTGTGGGCTTTTCATATATGGCTTTTATGATGTTTAAGTATGTTCCTTCTATCCCGACTTTCTCAAGGGTTTTTATTAAGAAAGGGTGCTGAATTTTGCCAAAGGCCTTTTCTGCATCGATTGACAGGATCATATGGTTCTTATCTTTTCTTTTATTAATGTGATGTATCACGTTGATTGATTTGCGAATGTTGAACCAGCCCTGCATCCCAAGAATGAATCCCACTTGATCATGGCGAATAATTCTTTTTATATGCTGTTGAATTCGATTTGCTAGTATCTTATTGAGAATTTTTGCATCCATATTCATCAGGGATATTGGCCTGTAGTTCTCTTTTTTTACTGGGTCTCTGGTTTAGGAATCAAAGTAATGCTGGCTTCATAGAATGAGTCTGGAAATTTTCCTTCCCTTTCTATTTTTTGAAATAGCTTGAGAAGGATAGGTATTATCTCTGCTTTAAATGTCTGGTAGAATTCCCCTGGGAAGCCATCTGGTCCTGGACTCTTATTTGTTGGGAGGTTTTTGATAACTGATTCAATTTCTTCGCTGGTTATGGGTCTGTTCAAGCTTTCTATCTCCTCCTCTTAGAGTTTTGGAAGTGTGTGGGTGTTTAGGAATTTGTCCATTTCTTCCAGGTTGTCCAGTTTGTTGGCCTATAATTTTTCATAGTATTCCCTGATAATTGTTTGTATCTCTGAGGGATTGGTTGTAATAATTCCATTTTCATTGATGATTTTATCTATTTGGGTCATCTCCCTTTTCTTTTTTAGAAGCCTGGCTAGAGGTTTATCAATTTTGTTTATTTTTTCAAAAAACCAACTCTTGGTTTCATTGATCTGCTCTACAGGTTTTTTAGAATCTATATTGTTTATTTCTGCTCTGATCTTTATTATTTCTCTTCTTCTGCTGGGTTTGGGGTGTCTTTGCTGTTCTGCTTCTATTTCCTTTAGGTGTGGTGTTAGATTTTGTATTTGGGATTTTTCTTGTTTCTTGAGATAGGGGTGGATTGCAATGTATTTTCCTCTCAGGACTGCCTTCGCTGCATCCCAAAGCGTTTGGATTGTTGTATTTTAATTTTCATTTGTTTCCATATATTTTTAAATTTCTTCTCTAATTGCCTGGTTGACCCACTCATTCGTTAGTAGGGTGTTCTTTAACCTCCATGCTTTTGGAGGTTTTCCAGACTTTTTCCTGTGGTTGATTTCAAGCTTCATAGCATTGTGGTGAAAGAATGCATGGTATAATTTCAATTCTTGTATACTTATGAAGGGCTCTTTTGTGACCCAGTATGTGATCTGTGTTGGAGAATGTTCCATGTGCACTCTAGAAGAAAGTATATTCTGTTGCTTTGGGATGCAGAGTTCTAAATATATCTGTCAAGTCCATCTGATCCAGTGTCTCATTCAGGGCCCTTGTTTCTTTATTGACCATGTGTCTAGATGATCTATCCATTGTTGTAAGTGGGGTATTAAAGTCCCCTGCAATTACCACATTCTTATCAATAAGGTTGCTTATATTTGTGAGTAATTGTTTTATAAATTTGGGGGCTCCTGTATTCGGCACATAGACATTAAAATTGTTAGTTCATCTCTTTTTAAAGCCTTTAAAGTCTAGTTTGTCTGATATAAGTATGGCTACTCCAGCTTTCTTTTGGCTTCCAGTAGCATGATAAATAGTTCTCCATCCCCTCACTTTCAATCTGAAAGTGTCCTCAGGTCTAAAATGAGTCTCTTGTAGTCAGCAAATAGATGCGTCTTGTTTTTTTTTTTTTTTAAAATTTTTTCAACATTTATTTATTTTTGGGACAGAGAGAGACAGAGCATGAACGGGGGAGGGGCAGAGAGAGAGGGAGACACAGAATCGGAAACAGGCTCCAGGCTCCGAGCCATCAGCCCAGAGCCTGATGCGGGGCTCGAACTCACGGAGCGCGAGATCGTGACCTGGCTGAAGTCGGATGCTTAACTGACTGCGCCACCCAGGCGCCCCCGTCTTGTTTTTTTTTTTATCATTCTGATACCCTATGTCTTTTGGTTGAAGCATTTAGTCCATTTACATTCAGTGTTATTATTGAAAGATATGGGTTTAGAGTCATTGTGATGTCCGTAGGTTTCATGCTTGTAGCGATGTCTCTGGTACTTTGTCTCACAGGATCCCCCTTAGGATCTCTTGTAGGGCTGGTTTAGTGGTGACGAATTCCTTCAGTTTTTGTTTGTTTGGGAAGACCTTTATCTCTCCTTCTAAGTGACAGACTTGCTGGATAGAGGATTCTTGGCTGCATATTTTTTCTGTTCATCACAATGAAGATTTCCTGCCATTCCTTTCTGGCCTGCCAAGTTTCAGTAGACAGATCCATCATGAGTCTTATCGGTCTCCCTTTATATGTTAAAGCACGTTTATCCCTAGCTGCTTCAGAATTCTCTCTTTATCCTTGTATTTTGCCAGTTTTACTATGAAATGTCATGCAGAAGATTGATTCAAGTTACGTCTGAAGGGACTTCTCTGTGCCTCTTGGATTTCAATGCCTTTTTCCTTCCCCAGATCAAGGAAGTTCTCAGCTATTATTTCTTCAAGTACACCTTCAGCACCTTTCCCTCTCTCTTCCTCCTCTGGAATACCAATTATGCATAGATTATTTCTCTTTAGTGCATCACTTAGTTCTCTTAATTTTCCCTTCATACTCCTGGATTTTTTTATCTCTCTTTTTCTCAGCTTCTTATTTTTCCATAAGTTTATCTTCTAGTTCACCTATTCTCTCCTCTGCTTCTTCAATCCAAGCCGTGGTCGTTTCCATTTTATTTTGCAGTTCGTTTATAGCATTTTTTAGCTCCTTCTGACTGTTCTTTAGTCCCTTGATCTCTGTAGCAATAGATTCTCTGCTGTCCTCTATACTTTTTTCAAGCCCAGTGATTAATTTTATGACTATTATTTTAAATTCACTTTCTGTTATATTGTTTAAATCGTATTTGATCAGTTCGTTAGCTGTCGCTACTTCCTGGAGTTTCTTTTGAAGGGAATTCTTCCTTTTGGTCATTTTTGATAGTCCCTGGAGTGGTGCGGAACTGCAGGTCACTTCCCCTGTGCTGTCTTGAATAACTTGCGTTGGTGGGGGAAGTCAGATCTGATGTCTGCCCCCAGCCCACCGCTGGGGCCACAGTCTGACTGGTGTGTACCTTCTCTTCCCCCTCCTAGGGCTGGGATTCACTGTGGGGTGGTGTGGCCCCTGTCTGGGGTATTTGCACACTGCCAGGCTTGTAGTGCTGGGGATCTGGTGTATTAGCCTGGGTGGATCAGCAAGGTGCACAGGGGTGGGAGGAGCAGGCTCAGCTCACTTTTCCTTTGGAGATCCGCTTCTGGAGGCACCCTGCGGCACCAGAAGGGAGTCAGACCCGCCGGAGGGATGGATCCACAGAAGCACAGTGTTGGGTGTTTGCACGGTGCAAGCAAGTTCCCTGACAGGAACTAGTTCCCTTTGGGATTTTGGCTGGGGGATGTGCAAGGGACATGGCGCTGGCGAGCGCCTTTGTTCCCTGCCAAGCTGAGCTCTGTCATCGGGGGCTTAACAACTCTCCCTCCCGTTGTCCTCTAGCCCTCCCGTTCTCCGAGCAGAGCTGTTAACTTATAACATCCCAGATGTTAAGTCCCACTTGCTGTCAGAACACACTCCGCCTGGCCCCTTGGCTTTTGCAAGCCAGACTTGGGGGCTCTGCTTTACTTTGCCAGCGGGCTGCCCCTCAGCCCCAGCTCCCTCTTGCCAGTCTGTATAGCGCGCACCGCCTCTCCGCCCTTCCTACCCTCTTCCGTGGGCCTCTTGTCTATGCTTGGCTCCATAGAATCCATTCTGCTAGTCTTCTGGCAGTTTTCTGGGTTATTTAGGCAGGTGTGGGTGGAATATAAGTGATCCACAGGACGCGGTGAGCCCAGCGTCTTCCTACGCCACCATCTTCCTCCCTCCTCTTTTTCCTATATTTTCTGCATGTCCTAATTTTTAAGAGTCTTGGCCCAGTTTTTCCTTTGGGGGGAGAAATATACTATTGTGTATTTCTACTCATAATCTGTTACCCCAGGCATGTGTGGACTTGTAGTCCACCTTCAGCCTTTTAAGAGCAAGACTCGGTTGCTTTTCCTGCCTACATTCTTTATTATGTGAAATAGATAAGCACCTTGAGTCAGTCCTCCAGGTATCCTCCATACAGGTCAGAGCAGCTAGCTAACAATTTAAAAATAAGGTGTGTTCTCCCTCTGATCTGAGGGAGGACCTGTGAACTGGGCTGCTGCCTGACCACCACTACATTGGGGAGAGGTAGGATCAAGTAAAAACACTAAGACCTTCCTACCATTTTGAAGATGGCTTTTTCTTAATTGTGTGTTTGTTTGGTTACAGTAAACCTGTTGCCCAGAGGTTTCAAAAAGTTGGTTCAGATAGTTTTTGGTTGGGTTTTTGATGTTTCTATGGGGGAATGAGAGGCTATAATTTCCACCATTTTGCTGACATCACTCTTTTGTATGTAAAAACTCATCAACAATCCCAGCTCCTAAATTTTCTTTTTACCTTCTAGAAGCTTTTGTTTTGCATTTTACATTTAGGTCTATAACCCATTTTGAGTCAATTTTTGTGTAAGATATGGAGCCTGAATTTGAGTTCACTAAAAAAATATATATGTATATGGGCATCTAATTGTTCCAGCACTACTCAACAGAAGGCTGTCCTTTTGAAAAATTTTTAATTTATATTTATTTTTGAGAGAGAGAGAGAGAGAGAGAGAGAGAGACAGAGAGAGACAGAGAATCCCAAGCAGGCTCCATGCTGTCAACACAGAGCCACATGTCTCACAAACTGTGAGATCATAACCTGAGCTCCTATCAAGAATCAGACACTTAATCTACCTAGCCACCCAGGCACCCCAAAAAGGCTATCCTTTCTCCATTGAGTTGCCTTTGCACTTATCACTTTTGTCAAAATTCATTCGATTAGATTTGTGTGGATCTATCTGGTCTCTCCATCCTGTTCCATTGAATAATAAAAATATTTTCTGCCAGTATCTCATTATCTTAATTACAACAGGCTTATACTAAGCCTTGAAATTGGGAAATATTATTCTTCCAACTTTGTTCTTTTTAGAGCTATTTTGGCTATGGCAGGTCCTTTATTTTCCATATAAAATTTAGAATCAGTTTGTTACTAAGAACTTCCTGGGATCATGATGGAGATTACCTTGAATCTTAGATGACTCGAAAAATGGACATCTTAATCTGAATTGTTCAATCCATGAATACAAAACACCTCTCAATTATTTCAATGTTCTTTGATTTCTTTTATCAATGTCTTATGGTTTTCTGCATATACATCTTGTATTTTCCTTGATTTATCCCTAAGTACTTCCTTTATTTTTGTGCAATTGTTACTTAAAACAAAAAAAAGTCAAGTTCCAACAGTTCATTTCTGATATACAGGAAAGCAATAACTTTTGTAAACTAGCTTACAATCCTGTAAAGTTACTAGATTTGCTTTTATTTCCAGAAACTTTTTTGGGGGGGAGGGGTTCTAGATAGAAAATCATATCATCTGAGGCTAAGATAGTTTTACTTCTTTCTATTCAATATGTAGGCTTTTCCTTTTTCTTCCAGTAAGACATTGAATAAGAGTAATGACAAATGAAAACTTACCTTATTCCCTAACTTAGAGGGAATGGGTTCTGTCTCCAACCAATAGATATGATTTTAGCTTTAGATTTTTCATATATATCTTTTATTAAGTTATTATCTTTGTATTCCTAATTTTTTCAGTGGTTACTTTTTCTTCATGGTCCATTTGAGCTACTATAACAAAAAATGCCATAGACTGGTATTAAACAACACTTACTTCTCATAGTTCTGGAGGCTAGGAAGTTCAAGATCAAGAAGCTGGTAGACTCAGTGTGTAGTGAGGGTCTGCTTCCTGTTTCATAAGTGGCTGTCTTCTCACTGTGTCCTCATATGTTGGAGAGGGTGAGTAAAGTCTCTGGGGTCTCATTTATAAGGGCACTAGTACCATCTATGATGGTTCTACCCTTATGACCTAATCATCTCCCAGAGGCACCACCTCCAATACCACCACACTGAAGGTTAGTATTTCATATGAATTTTGAGGGGACACATTTCAGTCTACAGCAAATGGCTTGTGATTTTATGAAATGCTTTTTATTCTCACACTGATATGATCATATAGTCTTTCTTATTATCTGTTAGTGTGATGATTTACACTGACCAGCTTACAAATGTAGAATCAACCTTACTTTTTTGAACGAAACCATTTTGGATACATTACCCTTTTACATATTGCTGGATTTAGTTTCCTAACATTTAGAAAAGATTTTTAAATTTATGTTCATGAAAAATCTTAGTCTGTAGTTTTCTTACTGAATATTAGAGTAATACTGACTCGAAATGGTAGGGATTGTTCCCCTCCTTTTTACTTTACTGCAAGTTTGTGTAGAATTGGTATTATTGCTTAAAAGTTTGGTAGAATTCACTGGTGAAATCACTTGTGTCTGGTGTTTCTTTTCTAAAAGGTTTTAAAATCTAAATCAAATTTCTTGTATAGATATAGGACTACTCAAGTTAGAGATTTCCTGAGTACATTTGGAAGTTTGTGTATCAAGGAATTGGTCTATTTCATCCAAATAATCAAATATATGGGCCATAGCTGTTCATAGTATTCCCTTATACTTTTAGCATCTGTACAATCGGTAGTCATGACCCTTCTTTCATATTTGATATTGTTAACTTGTGTTTTTCCTCTTTGTTAGCCTGGGTAGAGATTAATCAATTTCTTAAACATCTTAAAGAATTTGTCCTGTTTTGATAATTTTTATCTATCATTTTCCTATTTTCAATTTTATTAATTTGTGCTCTAATTTTTTTTTCTTTTTTTTCTTTTTTTTAAATTTATATCCAAATTAGTTAGCATATAGTGCAACAATGATTTCACGAGTAGATTCCTTAATGCCCCTTATTCATTTAGCCCATCCCCCTCCCACAACCCCTCCAATAACCCTCTGTTTGTTCTCCATATTTAAGTGTCTCTTATGTTCTGCCCCCTCCGTGTTTTCATATTATTTTTTCTTCCCTGCCCTTGTGTTCATCTGTTCTGTGTCTTAAAGTCCTCATATGAGTGAAATCCTATGATATTTGTCTTTCTCTAATTTCGCTTAGCATAATACCCTCCAGTTCCATCCACGTAATTGCAAATGGCAAGATTTCATTTTGACTGCCGAGTAATACTCCATTGTATATATATATACCACCTCTTCTTTATCCATTCATCCATTGATGGACATTTGGGCTCTTTCCATACTTGGGCTACTGTTGATAGTGCTGCTATAAACATGGGGGTGCATGTGTCCCTTCGAAACAGCATCCCTGTATCCCGTGGACAAATACCTAGAAGTGCAATTGCTGGGTCACAGGGTAGTTCTATTTTTAATTTTTTGAGGAACCTCCATACTGTTTCCCAGGGTGGCTGCACCAGTTTGCATTCCCACCAGCAGTGCAAAAGAGATTCTCTTTCTCCACATCCTCGCCAATATCTGTTGTTGCCTGAGTTGTTAATGTGAGCCATTCTGACAGGTGTGAGGTGGTATCTCATTGTGGTTTTGATTTCTATTTCCCTAATGATGAGTGATGTTGAGCATTTTTTCATGTGTCAATTGGCCATCCGGATGTCTTCTTTGGAGAAGTGTCTATTCATGTCTTTCCCCCATTTCTTCACTGGATTATTTGTTTTTTGGGTGTTGAGTTTGCTAAGTTCTTTGTAGATTTTGGATACTAACCCTTTGTCTGATAGTCATTTGCAAATATCTTCTCCCATTCCTTCAGTTGCCTTTTAGTTTTGCTGATTGTTTCCTTCACTGTGCAGAAGCTTTTTATATTGATGAGGTCCCAATAGTTCATTTTTGCTTTTGTTTCCCTTGCCTCTGGAGAAGTTGCTGCGGTCAAGGTCAAAGAGGTTTTTGCCTGCTTTCTCCTCGAGGATTTTAATGGTTTCCTGTCACATTTAGGTCTTTCATCCATTTTGAGTTTATTTTTGTGTATGGTGTAAGAAAGTGGTCCAGGTTTGCTTTTCTGCACGTCACTCTCCAGTTTTCCCGGCACTACTAGCTGAAGAGACTGTCTTTATTCCATTGGATATTCTTTCCTGGATTGTCAAAGATTAGTTGGCCATATGTTTATGGGTCAATTTCTGGGTTCTCTATTCTGTTCCATTGACCTGAGTGTTCTTGTGCCAGTATCATACTGTCTTGATGATTACAGCTTTGTAATACAGCTTAAAGTCCAAGACTGTGATGCCTCCTGCTTTGGTTTTCTTTTTCAAGATTTTTTTGGCTATTCAGGGTCTTTGCTGGTTCCATACAAATTGTAGGATTGTTTGTTCTAGCTCTGTGAAGAATGCTGATGTTATTTTGATAGGGACTGCATTGAATATGTAGATTGCTTTGGGTAGTATTGACATGTTGACAATATTTGTTCTTCCTATCCAGGAGCATGGAATCTTTTTCCATTTCTTTCTGTCTTCTTCAATTTCTTTCATAAGCTTTCTATAGTTTTCAGTGTATAGATTTTTCACCTCTTTGGTTAGATTTATTCCTAGGTATTTTATGGTTTTTGGTGCAATTGTAAAGTGTGCTCCAATTTTCATAATTTCCTTTTCCTGCTTACATTTGCTTCTTTTCTCTAGTATCCTAAGGTGGAAACTCAATTTACCGATTTTAGACCTTTCTTCTTTTCTATTCTGTGCGCTTAATGGTATAAAGTATTCTCTGAGTACTGCTTAATTGCATCACACAAATTTATTTTCACTTAAAAATATTTTCAGAATTTCTCATGACTTATTTGACTGATGCATTATTTAGAAGTGTGTTGGTTAATTTCTAAATATCTATGAATACTCCAGTTATCTTTCTGTACTTGATTTCTTATCTACTTCTGATAGAATGTGAGAATATATTTTTCAATTTCTACACATTTAAATTCATTAAAATATGTTTTTTGGCCTAGAATGTGCTCTATTTTGGTGAATGCTTCATGTACATTTCAGGAGAATGTGTACTCTTCTGTTGTTGGATAGCCTTCATATATGTCAATAGATTCAAGTTGGTTGCTAGTGCTGTTCAGGCCATCTACATCTTTAGCAATTATCTGCCTTCCTGATCTATCAATACTAATGGAATAGAGACAAAGAGCAAGTTTGTCTATTTCTTTTAGGTTTTATCAGTTTTTTACCTCATATACTTTGAAGCTCTGTTTCTAGGTGCATGAATATTTAGAACTATTATGTCTTCTTAGAGAGTAGATTGCTTATATCAGTGTGTAATGTACTGGTAATGTTTGGAAATCTTCCATGTTTTGAAGTGTACTTTCTCTGAAGTTAATGTAGTTTAATTTACTTTTGATTGGTGTTAGCATGGTATATTTTTCTATATGTCTTAGCTTTTAACCTTTCTGATCTTTGTACTTAAAGTATATTTCTTATAGTCAGCATAGAGTTCCTTCTTACCTTTTTTTTTTAAATCCTATCTCACAATCTCTTTTACTTGATGTCTTTAGACCATTCATATTTGTGGTGACTTACTGATACAGTTGGATTAAATTTTTGTAACTTTTCTATTCATTGTGTTTATTCTTTGATATTTCCCCACCAATTCCTTGTGGGTTTTTTTTTTTTTTTTGCCTTCTCTTTCAAAGAACATTTTGTATGAATCCATCTTATTCCTTCTCTTGGTATATCATTTATACTTGTTTTAAAATCTTTTTAGAGATTTCCTACTATTTATATGACACCTTTTTACGTAATCTTTGTCTATCTTAAAACACCATAACCATACCACTTCACATATAGTGCAGGCAATTTACAACAGAGTATTCCTATGGCCCTTGCCATCCCTTATACTAATGTTGTCATTAACTTATTCATATGCTATAATCACCTCACAGAGTGTTATTTTTATTATTATTACTATTATTATTATTTTAAATGTATTCTGGAATTCTAGGCATTATAAGATTCCGGATCTTTTTCACCTTTAGTTTTAGTATATGTCCTCTAACAGCGTGGCAACTGGAGAGAGAGGGATACTGTTTCTTACTCCTAGAGGTTTGGAGTCCAGGTTCTCCACTTAGCCTCTGCTGACACGAGTTAGGCCAGTGTTTGCTGACCCACTGACAAGTGGTGAAAGTCCCGGCTCTCTACTTGTCCTCCTCTGACATCATCCCACTGGAAAGTTGGAGGGGTACTTTGTTACTGCAGAATAGTGGTAGAAGTCAATCTTTACTGATACAGGCACATAACTTTTCCCCATGGTGTACAGCTGAAGTAAAGCAATTATCTGAAATTTTCTTTCTCAGCTATCTTTCCTTTTACTTGTCTAGAGAAAGCAGTCTTTACTGGGAATTTTTTTTGTCTATGCACATTGGCTTGCACAGATCAGGTTGCCTGAGTTGTTGGTTTTATCCAGTACTGAATTTAGATGTGTTAGGCAAAAATAAAAAAGAAGAAACTGGGTGTTCTTTCTTGGATTCTGAGATCACTAGCAAATCTCTTTCCTTCGTTCATTCCACTGTCCAAAGTCTTCCTATGTTTGCTTTATAATTAGTGTCTAGGGTTTTAGATGGACTTAAAGTGTGGGACAGAGTGAAGTATATCTAATTAATCTTATTTGGAACCATCAGTCTCTGAAATTTTCACACTTAAGAACTGCTTTTAAATTTAGTGTAGTTTAAGAATATGTAAAATAAACTATTAAAAGGTATATTCCAAGTCTCATTTCCATTCTTGTCTCCTCCATTCATTCCCCTCCTGTCCTTTTATTACTTTCTGATTTTTCTTCCAGTGCTTCATTTTTGCAAATATAAGCAATTACATAATCCCTGTCTCTTTCTTTCTTGCTCAAAAGAGAGCTTTTTATACCCACTACTCTGCTTCATGCTTTTTGATTTTATATGGGAATATTCCTCCTTACCTATGTGTAAACTCTTGTTCATATTATGAATGCATAATCTTCACTTGTGGGTAGACACAACCCAAGTTTATTAACTAGTCAATGATGAACACTTGGGTTGTTTATATTTTACTGTTGTTACCAGCAATGCTGTAATGAATAACCTTGTATACATATTACTTTATACCTATACAGGTATAGCTTTAAGATAAATTCCTAGAGCTGAAATGTTGATAAAAGTTAATGCATCTGATTTGTATTTCTTAAAGATAGTTGTAGCAATATTACTATCTTAAACATTCACTGGCTACTGATCGCTTAAAAACTTCCAAATATGGATTCAAGAAAATATATTATCTTCTCTTTCACATCTTGTGCCATATGACCTCTTGCTTTCTTTGTTCCAGTCTTGTTAATCTGTTTTTAGGACCCTGTGCTCACTGTCTTCTTTTCTGACAAGGAGCTTGGTACTTGTTCTTTTCTGTTTGGAATGTTCATATCTCCTTATTTTAGTTATTCCTATATTTTCCTTAAAGATTTGCTCAAGTATCATTTTATCTCAACTTCCTTTTTCTTTGAGTTTGAAAATGTCCATAAAAATAGTAAGTAGAGGGGCACCTGGGTGGCTCAGTTGGTTAAACGTCTGACTTTAGCTTGGGTCATGATCTCACGGTTCATGAGTTTGAGCCTCGCGTTGGGATCTGTGCTGACAGCTCAGAACCTGGAGTCTGCTTTGATCTGTGTCTCCTTTTCTCTCTGCCCCTCTGCCTCTGGAGCTCTGTCTCTCTCTCTCTCTCTTAAAAATAAACAAATATTAGCAAGATGGCGGAACAGCATGGAAGCTCTTTGTGTGTCTCGCCTCCGTGAAATACAGCCAGACCAACACTAAACCATCCTACGCACCTAGAAAACCGCTTGGAAGATTAACACGACAATCTGCACAACCTGAACCACAGAATTCAGCAGGTACATGACGTGAAGAGCTGAACTTGGGAAGCAAGAAGCCTCGAAAGGTAGGGAACCCCTTTTGCGGGCAGAGAGGATGGAGACTGGGGAGGGGGTGGAGCATGTGGGAAAAGCATCCCTCCCCAAAAGCAGCTGGAGAGAAAGTGGAAAATTGGACACAGCCACAGGGACTAAACTAAAAAGGGAGAAAGGAGAAAGGAGAGGGTTTAAATTCCATTAAAACTGTAAACAAGGGGAGCGCAAAGGCTCGATACCTGGCAACCAACTCCGCATCTCGATACCTGGCGGTGCTCTGGTGGGAAAGGTGAATCGCCAGGAACAGAGTGGGGTCCAGGTGGTTCTCAGGCCACACAGGGAAAGCGGTTCCACTGCTGGAAGAACATTTGGTAGAGACTGTTGAAGCCACCTGGTCCCAGCAGACCCTGGAAGGCAGCCACATTCGCTGGTGCTGGAGCAAGGTTGTTGAGGGTGAAGCCTGGTGCCAGATGTGTGTTGCAATTTTCCATGGTCCCTGAAACCTTGAGGCCACACTGTCTCATGATTTTTTGGGGGCCGGCTGGCACCTGGCCACAGTCTCAGGGCACCGGCAACAGCAGGGTCCAGCGGACATTTCTGGGTGCAGCCGACATTCGGCTATTGCTCATTCAGCCATTGCTTGGTGAGACCCTCCAGCAGAGAGGCGGAGAGGGTCAAAGCCACAGTCCTTCAAAGTAAGAGGCCAGGGAAAACAACCGCATCTGAGACAAAACTTGGGAGAGAGGTACTGCCTGGGGCCTGGTCACGGAGAGTGGAAAAGCAGGGAGTGGACAAGAGCTGAAGAGGAAGGGACCAGTGTGCTATTGCTGATCTGGGAAAGCAGACTGGGTGGCTGGGTGGCGCCATTTTTCACCGCTCCTGCGCATGCGCACCGACAAGCACCGCAACAATCCACCCCAGTAGGCTAGCAGCGCTAGCATCTAGGGGAGAGCGGAGCTGTTACACTGAACCCTGCCCAACTGGGCCAACTTCGCTGTTCAAAAACACAAACCTCACTGCCAGCTTAATTTATGGACTATAAAGAGCTACATGGACTGACGTCTAGGGGAAAATGAAGCAATTTCAGTCCTACTTCAATCTGTTAGGTTCATCTATTCAATTTTTTTTCCTTTCTTTTTTCTCTTTTACAATTCTTTTCTTTTTCTTGAATACAGAAAGAGAAAAAACTCATTTTTATTTTCAATTTTTATTAAAAACATGTCTTTAATTTTTATTACTATATTTTTTACTTTTGTGTAAATTTTTTCAAATTCTACTTTACTTCCATCATTTTATTTTAGTCTACTTCAGTACTCACCTTTTCAAATTTTCAAACAATTTCTTTTTTTTTCTTTTTTTCTCTTTTTCATTTCTTTTTTTTTCTTGAATGCAGAAAGGGAAAAACTTCATTTTTATTTTCAATTTCTTTTAAAAATATTTTCATTTAATTTTTATTACTATATTTTTTGCTTTTGTGTAATTTTTTTCAAATTCTATCTTACTCCCATCATTTTATTTCAGTCTGCTACAGTGTATTCACTTTTTCAAATTTTCACACAATTTTTTTCCTTTTTTTTCTTTTTTTTAATCTTTTTTCTCTTTTTCATTTCTTTTTTCTTAAATACAGAAAACAAAAAAGTTCATATTTTTTAATTTTTATTAAAAATAATTTTCTATAATTTTTTTCTACTATATTCTCTACTTTTGTGTATTTTAGTCTACTTTAGTGTATTCATTTTTTCAAATTATCAAATGATTTACTTTTTTTTTCTTTTTTTCATTTCTCTCCCCCTCTTTTTTTGTTTCTCTAATCTGTCAAATCACTTTCTACACCCAGACCAAACCACAACTAGGATCTAGCATCATCTATTTGATTTTTCTGTGTGTGTGTTTTTAATTTTAATATTTTTTTAGTTTTAGTTTTTTAAATTTCAATTTTTCTACCTCATTAATTCCTTTTCTCCCTTCAAAATGACAAAACGAAGGAATTCACCACAAAAGAAAGAGCACAAAGAAGCGACAGCCAGGAATTTAACTGACATCAGCAAGATGTCTGAACCAGAATTTAGAATCACGATAAGAATACTAGCTGGAGTCAAAAATAGATTGGAATCCCTTTCTGCAGAGATAAAAGAAGTAAAAAATAGCCAGAATGAAATTAAAAATGCTATAACTGAGCTGTAATCACAGATGGATGCAGTGGCAGCAAGGATAGACGAGGGAGAACAGAGAATCAGTGATATAGAGGACAAACTTACAGAGAATAATGAAGCAGAAAAAAAGAGGGAGATTAAGGCAAAAGAGCATGATTTAAGAATTAGAGAAATCAGTGACTCATTAAAAAGGAACAACATCAGAATCATAAGTTTCCCAGAGGAGGAAGAGAGAGAAATAGGGGTAGAAGGGTTATGTGAGCAAATCGTAGCAGAAAACTTTCCTAACCTGGGGAAAGACACAGACATCAAGATCCAGGAAGCACAGAGGACTCCCATTAGATTCAACAAAAACCGACCATCAACAAGGCGTATCATAGTCCAATTCACAAAATATTCAGGCAAGGAGAGAATCATGAAAGCAGCAAGGGGAAAAAAAGTCCCTAACCTACAAGGGAAGACAGATCAGGTTTGCAGCAGATCTATCCACAGAAACCTGGCAGGCCAGAAAGGAGTGGCGGGATATATTCAGTGTGCTGAATCAGAAAAATATGCAGCCAAGAATTCTTTATCCAGCAAGGCTGTCATTCAAAATAGAAGGAGAGATAAAAAGTTTCCCAGACAAACAAAAATTAAAGAAGTTTGTGACCACTAAACCAGCCCTGCAAGAAATATTAAGGGGGACTCTCTGAGGAGACAAAAGATGAAAAAATAAATAAATAAATAAATAAATAAATAAATAAATAAATAAATACCAAAAGCAACAAAAGATTAGAAAGGACCAGAGAACACCACCAAAAACTCCAACACTATAAGCATCATAATGACAATAAATTCACATCTTTCAGTACTCACTCTAAACGTCAATGGACTCAATGCTACAATTAAAAGACATAGGGTAACAGAATGGATAAGAAAACAAGATCCATCTATATGCTGCTTACAAGAGACACACTTTAGACCTAAAGACACCTACAGATTGAAAATAAGAGGATGGAGAACCATCTATCATGCTAACGGTCAACAAAAGAAAACTGGAGCAGCCATACTTATATCAGACAATCTAATCTTTAAAATAAAGACTGTATTAAGAGATGCAGAAGGGCATTATATCATAATCAAAGGGTCTATAGACCAAGAATACCTAACAATTGTAAACATTTATGCGCCAAATGTGGCAGCACCCAAATATATAAATCAATTAATCACAAACATCAAGAAACTCATCAATAGTAATACCATAATAGTAGGAGACTTCAACACCCCACTCACAGCAATGGACAGATCATTTAATCAAAAAATCAACAAGGAAACAATGGCTTTGAATGACACACTGGACCAGATGGACTTAATGAATATATTCAGAACATTTCATCCTAAAGCAGCAGAATATACATTCTTCTCCAGTGCACATGGAATGTTCTCCAGAATAGACCATATACGGGGACACATATCAGCCCTAAGTAAGTACAAAAAGATCAAGATCATACCATGCATATTTTCAGACCACAATGCTAGGAAACTCGAAATCAACCACAGGAAAAAATTTGGAAAGGTAACAAACACTTGGAGACTGAAGAATATCCTACTAAAGAATGAATGGGCTAACCAAGCAGTTAAAGAAAAAATTAAAAAGTATATGGAAGTCAATGAAAATGATAACACCACAACCCAAAACCTCTTGGACACAGCAAAGACGGCCATAAGAGGAAAGTGTACACCAATCCAGGCCTTCCTAAAAAAGGAAGAAAGATCTCATATACACAACCTAACCTTATGCCTTAAGGAGCTGGAAAAAGAACAGCAAATAAAACCCAAAACCAGCAGAAGACAGGAAATAATAAAGATTAGAGCAGAAATCAATGTTATTGAAACCAAAACAAAACAAAACAAAACAAAAAAAACAAAAAACAAAAAAACCCCAGTAGATCAATAAAACCATAAGCTGGTTCTTTGAAAGAATTAACAAAATTGATAAACCACTAGCCAGTTTGATCAAGAAGAAAAAGGAAAGGACCCAAGTAAGTAAAATCAAGAATGAAAGAGGAGAAATCACAACCAACACAACAGAAATAAAAACAATAATACGAGAATATTATGAGCAATTATATGCCAACAAAATGGGCAATGTGGAAGAAATGGACAAATTCCTAGAAACATATGCACTACCAAAACTGAAACAGGAAGAAATAGAAAATTTGAACAGACCCATAACCAGTAAGGAAATTGAATTGGTAATCAAAAGTCTGCCAAAAAACAAGAGTCCAGGGCCAGATGGCTTTCCAGGAGAATTCTACCAAACATTTAGGAAGAGTTAACACCTATTCTCTTGAAACTGTTCCAAAAAATAGAAATGTAAGGAAAACTTCCAAACTCTTTCTCTGAAGCCAGCATTATCCTGATTCCAAAACCAGACAGAGACCCCACTAAAAAGGAGAACTGTAGACCAATTTCCCTGATGAACATGGATGCAAAAATCCTCAACAAGATATTAGCCAACTGGATCCAACAATACATTAAAAAATTATTCACCATGACCAAGTGGGATTTATACCTGGGATGCAGGGCTGGTTCAATATTGACAAAACAATTAACGTGATTCATCACATCAATAAAAGAAAGGACAAGAACCATATGATCCTCTCAATAGATGATGAGAAAGCATTTGACAAAATACAGCATCCTTTCTTGATAAAAACCCTCAAGAGAGTAGGGATAGAAGGATCATACCTCGAGATCATAAAAGCCATATACGAGCAATCCAACGCTAATATCATCCTCAATGGGGAAAAACTGAGAGTTTTCCCCCTAAGGACAGGAATAAGACAGGGATGTCCACTCTCGCCACTGTTATTCAACATAGTATTGGAAGTCTTAGCCTCTGCAATCAGACAACACAAAGAAATAAAAGGCATCCAAATTGGCCAGGAGGAGGTCAAACTTTCCCTCTTCACAGGTGACATGATACTCTATATGGAAAACCCACAAGCTTCCACCAAAAAACTGCTAGAACTGATTCATGAATTCATCAAAGTTGCAGGATATAAAATCAATTCACAGGAATCGGTTGCATTCCTATACACCAAAAATGAAGCGACAGAAAGAGAAGTCAAGGAATCGATCCCATTTACAGCTGTACCAAAAACCATAAAATACCTAGGAATAAATCTAACCAAAGAGGTGAAAAATCTGTATGCTGAAAACTATAGAAAGCTGATGAAAGAAATTTAAGAAGACACAAAGAAATGGAAAAAGATTCCATGCTCCTGGATAGGAAGAACAAATATTGTGAAAAGGTCGATGCTACCCAAAGCAATCTATATATTCAACGTGATCCCTATGAAAGTAACACCAGCATTCTTTACAGAGCTAGAACAAATAATCCTAAAATTTGTATGGAACCCGAAAAGACCCCGAATAGCCAAGGCAATCTTGAAAAAGAAAACCAAAACAGGAGGCATCACAATCCCAGACTTCAAGCTATACTACAAAGCTGTAATCATCAAGACAGTAAGGTACTGGCAGAAGAACAGACACTCAGATCAGTGGAATAGAGTAGAGAATCCAGAAATGGAACCACAAACGTATGGGCAACTAATCTTTGACAAAGCAGGAAAGAATATCCAATGGAATAAAGACAGTCTCTTCAGCAAGTGGTGCTGGGAAAACTGGACAGCGACATGCAGAAAAATGAACCTGGACCACTTTCTTACACCAAACACAAAAATAAACTCAAAGTGGATGAAAGACCTCAATGTAAGACAGGAAGCCATCAAAATCCTCGAGGAGAAAGCAGGCAAAAACCTCTCTGATCTTGCCTGCAGCAATTTCTTACTCAACACATCTCCGGAGGCAAGGGAAACAAAATCAAAAATGAACTACTGGGACCTCATCAAAATAAAAAGCTTCTGCACAGCAAAGGAAACAATCAGCAAAACTAAGAGGCAACTGAAGGAATGGGAGAAGGTATTTGCAAATGACATATCAGATAAAGGGTTAGCATCCCATTTCTACAAAGAACGTAGCAAACTCAACACCCAAAAATCAAATAATCCTGTGAAGAAATGGCTGAAAGACATGAATAGACACTTTTCCAAAGAAGACATCCAGATGGCCAACTGACACATGAAAAAATGCTCAACATCACTCATCATTAGGGAAATAGAAATCAAAACCACAAATGAGATACCACTTCACACCTGTCAGAATGGCTAACATTAACAACTCAGGCAACAACAGATGTTGGTGAGGATGTGGAGAAAGAGGATCTCTTTTGCACTGTTGGTGGCAATGCAAGCTAGTGCAGCCACTCTGGAAAACAGTATGGAGTTTTCTCAAAAAACTAAAAATAGAACTACCCTACAACCCAGCAATAGCACTACTAGGCATTTATCCAAGGGATACAGGTGTGCTGTTTCGAAGGGACACATGCACCCCCATGTTTATAGCAGCACTATCAACAGTAGCCAAAGTATGGAAAGAGCCCAAATGTCCATCGGTGGATGAATGGATAAAGAAAATGTGGTATACAATGGAGTATTACTCGGAAATCAAAAAGAATGAAATCTTGCCATTTGCAACTATGTGGATGGAACTGGAGGGTATTATGCTAAGAGAAATTAGTCAGAGAAAGACAAAAATCATGACTTCACTCATATGAGGACTTTAAAAGACAAAACAGATGAACATAAGGAAGGGTAACAAAAATAATATAAAAACAGGGAGGGGGACAAAACAAAACAGACTCATAAATATGGAGAACAAACTGAGGGTTGCTGGAGGGGCTGTGGGAGGAGGGAGGGTCTAAAAGGGTAAGGGCATTAAGGAATCTACTAAAATTTTGCTTTCTAGGGAAGATGGCGGTGTAGGAGGATGCTGGGCTCACCGCGCGTCCTGCTGATCACTTAGATTCCACCTACACCTGCATAAATAACCCAGAAAACTGCCAGAAGACTAGCAGGATGGAGTCTCTGGAGCAAAGCGCAGATGAGAGGCCCATGGAAGAGGGTAGGGAGGGCGGAGAGGCGGTGCGTGCTACATGGACTGGCGGGAGGGAGCTGGGGTGGAGGGGCAGCCCGCCGGCCAAGCAGAGCCCCCGCGTCTGGCTTGCAAAAGTGGAGGGGCCAGACAGAGTGTGTTCCGACAGCAAGCGGGACTTAGCATCTGGGAGGTCATAAGTTAACAGCTCTGCTCAGAGAGCGGGAAGGCTGGAGGACAACGGGAGGGAGAGTTGCTGAGCCCCGGGAGGACAGAGCTCAGTTTGGCGGGGAGCAAAGGAGCTCGCCAGCGCCATCTCCCCCGCCCATCCCCCAGCCCAAATCCCAAAGGGAACCAGTTCCTGCCAGGGAACTTACTCGCTCCGTGCAAACACCTAAGGCTGTGCTTCTGCAGAGCCACCCCTCTGGCAGCGGGTCTGACTCCCTCCCGCTGCCACAGGGCCCCTCCTGAAGTGGATCACCTAAGGAGAAGCGAGCTAAGCTTGCCCCTCCTCCCCCCGTGCAACTTGCCTACCCACCCCAGCTAATACACCAGATCCCCAGCGCCACAAGCCTGGCAGTGTGCAAGCAGCCCAGACGGGCCACGCCACCCCACAGTGAATCCCGCCCCTAGGAGAGGGGAAGGCACACACCAGTCTGACTATGGCCCAAGTGGTGGGCTGGGGGCAGACATCAGGTCTGACTCGGCCCCGCTTACCAACTCCAGTTATACACCACAGCACAGGGGAAGTGCCCTGCAGGTCCACACCACTCCAGGGACTATCAAAAATGACCAAACGGAAGAATTCCCCTCAGAAGAATCTCCAGGAAATAACAACAGCTAATGAACTGATCAAAAAGGATTTAAATAATATAACAGAAAGTGAATTAAGAATAATACTCTTAAAATTAATCGCTGGGCTTGAAACAGTATAGAGGACAGCAGAGAACCTATTGCTACAGAGATCAAGGGACTAAGGAATAGTCAGGAGGAGTTGAAAAACGCTATAAACGAGGTGCAAATTAAATGGAAACGACCACAGCTTGGATTGAAGAGGTGGAGGAGAGAATAGGTGAACTAGCACATAATATTATGGAAAAAGAGTAAGCTGAGAAAAAGAGAGATAAAAGAATCCAGGAGTATGAGGGGAAAATTAGAGAACTAAGTGATGCACTAAAAAGAAATAATATACGCATTATTGGTATACAGAGGAAGAGAGAGAGAAAAGTGCTGAAGGTGTACTTGAAGAAATAATAGCTGAGAACTTCCCTGATCTGGGGAAGGAAAAAGGCATTGAAATCCAAGAGGCACAGAGAACTCCCTTCAGACGTAACTTGAATCGATCTTTTGCACGACATATCATAGTGAAACTGGCAGAATACAATAAAGAGAAAATTCTGAAAGCAGCAAGGGATAAACGTGCCCTACATATAAAGGGAGACCTATAAGACTCGTGACGGATCTGTCTACTGAAACTTGGCAGGCCAGAAAGGAATGGCAGGAAATCTTCAATGTGATGAACAGAAAAAATATGCAGCCGAGAATCCTCTATCCAGCAAGTCTGTCATTTAGAATAGAAGGAGAGATAAAGGTCTTCCCAAACAAACAAAAACTGAAGGAATTCGTCACCACTAAACCAGCCCTACAAGAGATCCTAAGGGGGACCCTGTGAGACAAAGTACCAGAGACATCGCTACAAGCATGAAACCTACGGACATCACAATGACTCTAAACCCATATCTTTCTATAATAACACTGAATGTAAATGGATTAAATGCACCAACCAAAAGACACAGGGTATCAGAATGATAAAAAAAACAAGACACATCTATTTGCTGACTACAAGAGACTCATTTTAGACCTGAGGACACCTTCAGATTGAGAGTGAGGGGATGGAGAACTATTTATCATGCTACTGGAAGCCAAAAGAAAGCTGGAGTAGCCATACTTATATCAGACAAACTAGACTTTAAATTAAAGACTGTAACAAGAGATGAAGAAGGTCATTATATAATAATTACAGGGTCTATCCAGCAGGAAGAGCTAACAATTATAAATGTCTATCACCGAACATGGGAGCCCCCAAATATATAAAACAGTTACTCACAAACATAAGCAACCTTATTGATAAGAATGTGGTAATTGCAGGGGACTTTAACACTCCACTTACAGAAATGGATAGATCATCTAGACACACGGTCAATAAAGAAACAAGGGCCCTGAATGATACATTGATCAGATGGACTTGACAGATATATTTAGAACTCTGCATCCCAAAGCAACAGAATATACTTTCTTCTAGAGTGCACATGGAACATTCTCCAACACAGATCACATACTGGGTCACAAAAGAGCCCTTCATAAGTATACAAGAATTGAAATTATACCATGCATTCTTTCACCACAATGCTATGAAGCTTGAAATCAACCACAGGAAAAAGTCTGGAAAACCTCCAAAAGCATGGAGGTTAAGAACACCCTACTAAAGAATGAGTGGGTCAACCAGGCAATTAGAGAAGAAATTAAAAAATACATGGAAACAAATGAAAATGAAAATACAACAATCCAAATGCTTTGGGATGCAGCGAAGGCAGTCCTGAGAGGAAAATGCATTTGCAATCCACGCCTATCTCAAGAAACAAGAAAAATCCCAAATACAAAATCTAACAGCACACCTAAAGGAAATAGAAGCAGAACAGCAAACACACCCCAAACCCAGCAGAAGAAGAGAAATAATAAAGATCAGAGCAGAAATAAACAATATAGAATCTAAAAAACCTGTAGAGCAGATCAATGAAACCAAGAGTTGGTTTTTTGAAAAAATAAACAAAATTGATAACTCTAGCCAGGCTTCTCAAAAAGAAAAGGGAGATGACCCAAATAGATAAAATCATCAATGAAAATGGAATTATTACAACCTCAGAGATACAAACAATTATCAGGGAATACTATGAAAAATTATAGGCCAACAAATTGGACAGCCTGGAAGAAATGGACAAATTCCTAAACACCCACACTCTTCCAAAACTCAATCAGGAGGAAATAGAAAGCTTGAACAGACCCATAACCAGCGAAGAAATTGAATAAGTTATCAAAAATCTCCCAACAAATAAGAGTCCAGGACCAGATGGCTTCCCAGGGGAGTTCTACCAGACGTTTAAAGCAGAGATAGGGGCGCCTGGGTGGCTCAGTCGGTTAAACGTCCGACTTCGGCTCAGGTCACGATCTCGCGGTCCGTGAGTTCGAGCCCCGCATTGGGCTCTGGGCTGATGGCTCAGAGCCTGGTGCCTGCTTCCGATTCTGTGTCTCCATCTCTCTCTGCCCCTCCCCCGTTCATGCTCTGTCTCTCTCTGTCTCAAAAATAAATAAAAGGTTAAAGCAGAGATAATACCTATCCTTCTCAAGCTATTTCAAAAAATAGAAAGGGAAGGAAAACTTCCAGACTCATTCTATGAAGCCAGTATTACTTTGATTCCTAAACCAGACAGAGACCCAGTAAAAAAAGAGAACTACAGGCCAATATCCCCGATGAATATGGATGCAAAAATTCTCAATAAGATACTAGCAAATCGAATTCAACGGCATATAAAAAGAATTATTCACCATGATCAAGTGGGATTCATTCCTGGGCTGCAGGGCTGGTTCAACATTCGCAAATCAATCAACGTGATACATCACATTAATAAAAGAAAAGATAAGAACCATATGATCCTGTCAATCGATGCAGAAAAGGCCTTTGACAAAATTCAGCACCCTTTCTTAATAAAAACCCTTGAGAAAGTCGGGATAGAAGGAACATACTTAAACATCATAAAAGCCATATATGAAAAGCCCACAGCTAACATCATCCTCAACGGGGAAAAACTGAGAGCTTTTTCCCTGAGATCAGGAACACGACAGGGATGCCCACTCTCACCGCTGTTGTTTAACATAGTGTTGGAAGTTCTAGCATCAGCAATCAGACAACAAAAGGAAATCAAAGGCATCAAAATTGGCAAAGATGAAGTCAAGCTTTCACTTTTTGCAGATGACATGATACTATACATGGAAAATCCGACAGACTCCACCAAAAGTCTGCTAGAACTGATACATGAATTCAGCAAAGTCGCAGGATACAAAATCAATGTACAGAAAGCAGTTGCATTCTTATACACTAACAATGAAGCAACAGAAAGACAAATAAAGAAACTGATCCCATTCACAGTTGCATGAAGAAGCATAAAATACCTAGGAATAAATCTAACCAAAGATGTAAAAGATCTGTATGCTGAAAACTATAGAAAGCTTATGAAGGTAATTGAAGAAGATATAAAGAAATGGAAAGACATTCCCTGCTCATGGATTGGAAGAATAAATATTGTCAAAATGTTAATACTACCAAAAGCTATCTATACATTCAATGCAATCCCAATCAAAATTGCACCAGCATTCTTCTTGAAACTAGAACAAGCAATCCTAAAATTCATATAGAACCACAAAAGGCCCCAAATAGCCAAAGTAATTTTGAAGAAGAAGACCAAAGCAGGAGGCATCACAATCCCAGACTTTAGCCTCTACTACAAAGCTGTCATCATCAAGACAGCATGGTATTGGCACAAAAACAGACACACAGAGCAATGGAATAGAATAGAAACCCCAGAACTAGACCCACAAATGTATGGCCAACTCATCTTTGACAAAGCAGAAAAGAATATCCAATGGAAAAAAGACAGTCTCTTTAACAAATGGTGCTGGGAGAACTGGACAGCAACATGCAGAAGGTTGAAACTAGACCACTTTCTCACACCATTCACAAAAATAAACTCAAAATGGATAAAGGACCTCAATGTGAGACAGGAAACCATCAAAACCCTAGAGGAGAAAGTAGGAAAACATGAATAGACACTTCTCTAAAGAAGACATCCGGATGGCCAACAGGCACATGAAAAGATGCTCAACGTCACTCATCAGGGAAATACAAATCAAAACCACACCCAGATATCACCTCACGCCAGTCAGAGTGGCCAAAATGAACAAATCAGGAGACTATAGATGCTGGAGAGGATGTGGAGAAACGGGAACCCTCTTGCACTGTTGGTGGGAATGCAAATTGGTGCAGCCACTCTGGAAAACAGTGTGGAGGTTCCTCAGAAAATTAAAAATAGACCTACCCTATGACCCAGCACCAGCACTACTAGGAATTTACCCAAGGGATACAGGAGTACTGATGCATAGGGGCACTTGTACCCCAATGTTTATAGCAGCACTCTCCACAATAGCCAAATTATGGAAAGAGCCTAAATGTCCATCAACTGATGAATGGATAAAGAAACTGTGGTTTATATACACAATGGAGTACTACGTGGCAATGAGAAAGAATGAAATATGGCCTTTTGTAGCAACATGGATGGAACTGGAGAGTGTGATGCTAAGTGAAATAAGCCATACAGAGAAAGACAGATACCATATGGTTTCACTCTTATGTGGATCCTGAGAAACTTAACAGAAACCCATGGGGGAGGGGTGGGAAAAAAAAAAAAAGAGGTTAGAGTGGGAGACAGCCAAAGCATAAGAGACTGTTAAAAACTGAGAACAAACTGAGGGTTGATGGGGGGTGGGAGGGAGGAGAGGGTGGGTGATGGGTATTGAGGAGTGCACCTTTTGGGATGAACACTGGGTGTTGTATGGAAATCAATTTGACAATAAATTTCATATATTGAAAAAAAAGTCATTGCTTCACTATATTTTTGGATATAAATTTTAAAAAATAAAGTTAAAAACAAAACAAACAAAATAAATAAATATTTGAAAAATTAAAAAAAAAAAGTAGTCTAGTGAACCCCTCCCCTACCCAGCCTCAACAAATAGCACCATTTTTTTTTTTTAAATGGAAAGGTTTCATTAAGCTCCCTGAAGTCAAGTACTGCAATTAGAAAAACTGCATTGTATAAGTTTGCTTCCTGGTGCTTATCATTTTTCAGAGCTGTATTTGGTTATAAAATTTAATTTTAATTTCCCCCTAGAATGCTGAACTTCCTGAAAGCAGACATTCTATATTTTGTTCATAATTACTTTTCTAGTACTTAGTTGAATGCTTGGCTAAGTGTTCAAACCACTCCAGGAAAATTAAAGGCTGTGCTATTAAATAGCTTGAGAATTGCACAGGTATCTACCAACTAGTGAGTATTAAGTAAATAGTTATGTTTTAAATACATTTCTTCAAGATCACATACTGTAATCTATCATGGAGGAGATACATTAGGAAATATAAATGAAGAATTTGTTTTAGTGACTTGATACACAATTTGTATAATACAGCTAAAGGAGTGCTGAGAAATTTATAGCACTAAATGTTTACTTTAGAAAAGAAAAAAAATGTCTCAAATCAATAGGGGCGTCTGGGTGGCTCAGTTGGTTAAACATCTGACTTTGGCTCAGGTCATGATCTCATGGTTCATGGGTTTGAGCTCTGCATTGGGGTCTGTACTGACAGCTCAGAGCCTGGAGTCTGCTTCGGTTTCTGCATCTCCCTCTCTGCCCCTCCCCAGCTCGCGCTCTCTCTCTCTCAAAAATAAACATTAAAAAAAAGCATGAGAGCACAATAAACCCAACTTCAGCAGAAGGAAAACTCAAGAGCAGAAATCAATGAAATTGGAAACAGAAAACAATTTTTTAAAAATCCAGTAAGAGATAGCTGCATGAAAAGAATAAAATTGACAAACTTCTAGAAACAATGAACAAGAAAAAATAAGACAAATGATCAATACGACATATAAAACAAGGGTATAAAAAACAGAACCCACTGACACCAAAATTATAACAAAAGAATAATATCGTGAACTCTATGCACATAAATCTGACACCTAAAATGGACTAATTGCTAGGAAAGCAAAAATAATATAACTTAAAAGTGATAATTAAATTGTCCAATAACTATTAAAGAAACTGAATTTGTAATTTAAACACACAAAAAAATCTCCAGGACCAGATACTTTTGCTAAGGAATTCTACCAAACAGGTTGCAGACCCCGAGAGGCGGCCGCTGGTCCAAGCACCATGGCCGCGAAGCGGACCTGGCCGCTACGAGGCTCTGGTGGCCGGAGCGCGCCTAGTTGGTGTGAGCCCGGCGCGAGGTCCCGGGCCCCGAGACGCTGGCTCAGGTAAATTTTTCCATAACCTTACGGAGAGAAAGGACTTTGAGACATGGCTTGATAACATTTCTGTTACATTTCTTTCTCTGACGGACTTGCAGAAAAAAATGGAACTCTGGATCACCTGATTAGTCTGAGTGGGGCAGTCCAGCTCAGGCATCTCTCCAATAACCTGGAGCCTCTCCTCAAGCGGGACTTGCTCAAACTCCTTCACCTGGAGCTCAGTTTTTGTTAAAATGGCTCGATCCCCAGACTTTACTCACATGCTGCCTTGTCTCTAAACAGTGGAATAAGGTGACAAGTGCCTGTACGGAGGTGTGGCAGACTACATGTAAAAATTTGGGCTGGCAGATAGATGATTCTGCTCAGGACGCTTTGCACTGGAAGAAGGTTTATTTGAAGTCTATTTTGAGACCTTTGAGACCTTTCATTAATTTGAGACCTCATCATTAATTGGACACAGTGCCAGAGTGTATGCACTTACTACAAAGATGGACTTCTCTGTACAGGTGGTTTTGCAGAAGTGCAAAGTCAAGTCTCTTTTGCACAGCCCTGGAGACTACATACTCTTAAGTGTGGACAAATATGAGATCAAGATTTGGCCGATTGGGAGAGAAATTAACTGCAAATGCTTGAAGACATTGTCTGTCTCTAAGGAAAGGAGTATCTGCCTGCAGCCAAGACTTCATTTTGATGGCAAATACATTGTCTGTAGTTCCGCGCTGGGTCTCTACCAGTGGGACTTTGCCAGTTACGATATTCTCAGGGTCATCAAGACTCCTGAGATAGCAAACTTGGCCTTGCTTGGCTTTGGAGATATCTTTGCTCTGCTGTTTGACAACCGCTACCTGTATATCATGGACTTGAGGACAGAGAGCCTGATTAGCCGCTGGCCTCTGCCAGAGTACAGGAAATCAAAGAGAGGCTCAAGCTTCCTGGTGGGCGAAGCATCCTGGCTCAATGGACTGGATGGGCACAATGACATGGGCTTGGTCTTTGCCACCAGCATGCCTGACCACAGTATTCACCTGGTGTTGTGGAAGGAACACAGCTAATGCCACGAGCTTACCATGGCTGACTGACTTTGGGTGCCCGGGCTGCGGGTTTTCAGTGCAACCTCTGTGGCACCCAACTATACGAACCAAAGTTCTCACCTAATGGTATCATTGTGCAGTGCACCATCATTTATCCATGTTTGCCACGGGGCCAGGGCTTGGGGCGGGGGAGGGCTTGTTTTATTGACATACAGCGCAGCATGCTAGTGGGGGTATGCCACTGACTTCATTTGTACTTAGTTATGTTGGTCAGTTTAAGAGGATGCATTTTGGGTTCATCTTTCTTGACTATTGGTTTTAAGTAAAGAAAGTTAAATGGCTCATTAATCTGCTAATTGGTTGCCTATAAAAACACATTCAGTCTATTAAAGCTTTTTACTATAAAAAAAAAGAATTCTACCAAACATTTAAAGAAAAATAAACATACTTTTCACACAATCTCTTCCAGATAATAGAAAGAACAATTTCAGACCAGTTTTATGAGGTCAACATTATCCTGATGTGAATACTAAGACAAAGACAGTATAAAACCATAGACCAATTTATCTCATGAATAGAGATGCAAAACTACTTTAAAAATATTAGCAAACATGGGGCACCTGAGTGGCTCAGTCGGTTAGGCATCCAACTCTTGATCTGGACTCAGGTCATGATCTCATGGTTTTGGAGTTTGAGTCCCTGGTTGGGATCTGTGCCGACAGTGCAAAGCCTGCTTAGGATTCTCTCTCTCTGCCCCTCCCCCGGTTGCGCTCGCTCTCTCTGTCTCTCAAAATAAATAAACATTAAAAGAAATATTAGCAAACAGAATTTAGCAACAAAAAAAGAATTATATGACATGACCAAGTAAGGTTTATTCCAAGTATGCAAGGCTGATTCAGTATTTAAAAATCATTCAATGTAGTCTACCACATTAATGAGATAAATAAGAAAAACCATAAAATTATAGCAAGTAGATACAAAAATGTTTTTTGACAAAATTCAAAATCCATTCATAAGAAATATTCTCTGAAAACTGGAAATAGGAGAAATAAGAGAGCTTCCTCAAGTTGATGAAGAATGTAAAAGACCTCCTGCCAAATAATATAACCTGGTGAAAGACTGATGCTTTCCCTCTAAGACTGGCAACAAGGCAAATTACCACTGCTCTTACCACTCCTAAGAAAGTTCAGCAAGCTCTCAGCATAAAAGGACATATAAAAATATTCTATAAACTAGCAACTGATAAGAAAACAAAGTAAAATACAATGCCGTTTACAATCCCTCAAAATAATCAAAAATTGATTACTGATTGAGGTATACATTGAATAAAACATGTACAGGACTTTTATACTGAAAACTATAAAACCCTGATAAAAGAAATCAAAGATCTAAATAAGTATATATCATTTGTTTATGGATTCTAACACAGTACAGATATTAACTCTTATAAGAATTGGAAACTGATACATTAAATGTAATTGCCAGAGCAAGTAAGATTTTAAAAAACAACATTATTCTAAATTTATATGTAAAGCTGAAGTAACCAGAAGAGATAAAACAATGTTGAAGAAGTATGATTTGGGAAGCATCACTTTACCTGATTTAGAAAACCCAGAAACTAACCAATGAAAATACAGCCAACTGATTTTTGACAAAGGAAAAAATTCAATGGAAGAAAGGTAATGGTACAGAACAAGTAGATATCCACAGGCAACAAAATGATCTCAACGTAAACTTCACTATACAGGAATTAACTCAAAATGCACCATTAATGTAAATGTAAATGTAAAATGACCTAATTTTTTAAAATGTGGAGAAAAACTTTGGACCAAAAACTTGGTGAAGCATTCTTAGACACAACAACAAAACACTCTGATAAATCGGACTTCATCAAAATTAAAAATTTACATTCTGCTAAAGACTTTATGAAGAGGATGAGAAGACAAGGCACACACTAGTATAAAAATGTACAAATTATACATTTGACAAAAAACTTATATCTAGACTATATGAACTCACAAAATTCAATGGTAAAGCAACAACAGCAACGTGAAGTAAGAGGAGGGAACACTTTCAAATTCATTTTGAGGCCAGCATTACTCTGATACCAAAACCAGACAAGAACACCACAAGAAGGAGAATTACAGGCCCATATTCTGGATGAACATACATAGTCCTCAACAAAAGGATCATATAGCATGATCAGGTAAAATTTATTCCAAAGATGCAAGGATGGTTCAATATTTGGAAATCAATCAATGAGATATACCATATTAACAAAATGAAGAATAAAAATCATGTGGTCATATCAATATGCAGAAAAAGTATCTGATAAAATTCAATGTCCATTTATGATAAAAAAATTCTCAACAAAATGAGTACAGAGGGAATGTATCTCAACATAATGGAAGCCATATATAACAAGCCCAGAGCTAATATCATACTGAATGGTGAAAAGCTGAGAGTTTTTCCTCTAAGATCAGGAAAAAAGATGCCCACTCTCACTAATTTATTTAACATCCTATTGGAAGTCCTAGCCACAGCAATTAGGCAAGGAAAAGAAATAAAAGGCATCCAAATCAGTAAGGAAGTAAAACTGTCACTATTTGCAAATGACACATTATACACAGAAAACCCTAAAGACTCTACCAAAAAACTCTTTGAATACATGAATTCAGTAAACTTGTAGGATATAAAAATCAAGATACAGAAAACTGGTGTGTTTCTATACACAAGCTATCAGAAGAAAAAAACAAAAACAATCCCAGTTATAATAAAAAAATAAAATACCTAGGAATATATTTAATCAAAGAGGTGAAAAACCTATACAGTGACAACTATAAGGCATTGATGAAAAAAATTAAAGAAGAGAAATAAATGGAAAGATATTCTGTGCTTATGGAGTGGAATAATTAATAGTGTTAAAAAGTCCATACTACCCAAAGCAATCTGCAAATTCAATGCAATCCCTATCAAAATTCCAATGGCATTTTTCACTGAACTGGAAGAAACAATTCTAAAATTTGTATGTAATCACAAAAGACCCCAAAGAGTCAAAGCAATCTTGAGAAAGATGCTAGGGGCATCACACTCCCTGATTTCAAACTGTATTACAAAGCTGCAGTAATCAAAATAGTATGGTATTGGCACAAAAACAGACACACAGAGCAATGAAATAGCCCAGAAATAAACCTATGCATATATAGTCTATCAACTCACTACAAAAGAGCCAAGAAATATACAATAGGGAAAGGGCAGTCTCTTAAATAGGTGTTGGAAAAACTGGACAGCCACATGTAAAACTATGAAACTGGACCATTATCTTAAACCATATACAAAAATTAACTCATAATGGATTAAAAACTTGAATTTAAGACCTAAAGCCATAGAACTCCTAGAAGGAAACAAAGGCTTGGTCCTTGACACTGGTCTTGGTGAGGACTTTTTTGGATTCAACATCAAAAGCATAAGCAAAAAAGCAAAAAATCAAATGGGACTACATAAAACAAAAGCTTCTGCACAATAAAGGTACCATCAACAAAATGAAAAAAGCAACCTATTTGAATGGGAGAAAATACTTGAAAACCATATATCTGATAAGGAATTAATATCCAAAATATATAAAGAACTCCTACAACTCAACAGCAAAAACCAAACAATTTATTTAAAATATGGGCAGAGGCGCCTGGGTGGCTCAGGCGGTTAAGTGTCTGACTTCAGCTCAGATCATGATCTCATGGTTTGTGAGTTCAAGCCCTGCATCGGGCTCTGTGCTGACAGCTCAGAGCCAGGAGCCTGCTGTGTCTCCTTCTCTCTCTGTCCCTACCCTGCTCACGCTCTGTTTCTTTCTCAAAAATGAATAAATATTTAAAAAATAAAAACAAAATAGAATAAAATATGGACAGAGCAACTGAATGGATTTTTCCAAAGAGGACACATAGATGGATGGCCAACAAATACATGAAAATGTGGTCAACATGATTAGTAATCAGGGAAATGAAAATCAAAACTAAATGAGTTATCACCTCACACTTGTTAGAATGGCTATTATCAAAAGGATAGGAAATAACAAGTGTTGGCGAGTATGGGGAGAAAAGGAAATCCTCGTGCACTGTTGATGGGAATGTAAATTGGTACAATCACAATGGAAAACAGTATGGAGTTTCCTCAAAAATTAAAAGTAGAGCTACCATATGATTCAGCAATTCCACTTCTGAGTATCTGAAGAAAATGAAAACACTAACTAAAAGAGACATATTAACTCCCATGTTCATTTGGGATTATTTATGATAGCCAAGAAAATGGAAATAACCCAAGTGTCCACTGATAAGCAAATGGATAAGAAAATGTATTTATATATATTTGTACTTATTTATTTAGATGGAATTTTATTCAGCCCTAAAAAAGAATGAAATCTTGCTATCTGTGACAACATTAATGGATCTTGACAGCATTATGCTAAGTACAATAATTCAGACAGAGAAAGATGAACAGGATATGATCTCATATGTGGAATCTAAAAACAAAAATCAAGTGCACAGATACAGAGAATAGGTTGGTGGTTGTCACAGGCAGGGGGTAAAGGGGCTTGAAATAAGTGATGGGAGTTAAAAGGTACAAATTTCTAATTTAAAATAAATAAATCATGAAAATGTAATCATAAAAAAAAGTGAAGAAGACTCCAGTGTAAGAGGGTAGACTAGGAGGTCCGAGCTGTTGTTTCCCAATAATGATCTAACAACTATCCATTGATGAAAATAGATCTGGGTCAGCTCTAGAGTATAATTAACACATTGTAGCAACCTAGTAGAGTGCAAAAACTGAGGACAGTGGCATAGAAAAGCACAGAAAATATCTTACATGTATTACCCCATGTTCTAGCATGGCACCCTTTGGTGCCAGGAGGAATTCCCTCAGCCATATTCCTTTGTTAGAGAAAAAGAAGAGCAGAAAGGACCTCCTTTGTTACCAACAACCTTAACAGTCCTCACTGTCACAAAAGACAGCTTGCAACCTTCTCCAATAAGGACACCTCTAGTCTTTGCCTATGCTGCCCAGAGTCCATGCTGTTGTAACCCTCTGGAGCAGGAGACACTACTGTGTTCCCTTTGGGGCTGGAGCCATGGCACCCTGGCAATACCAAACACATGCTTGAGTCCTGGACTTTGGTGCTGCCATTCTGTGTGTCTGCACCCTGGCACCAAAAGAGAGCCTCATGGCCATGATATCCATCAATGGGGCAACGGAGACCAGGGGCAGTCCAACAGCCTTTGTCACCAGGACCCCAGAAGCTCTTGCTGCTGCTATAGACATTTGCAGCCTTCACTGCCAACAATCTCCAGTGCTGACTTCAGCTAATGGAGCTGCCCTAAGTCCACAGTATGCTGCCCACCCCTGCCAGGGATGCAGCTTCCATACACGACCCAACTAGTCCCCTCATACCCACCCTTAAGTAAAGGTCTTTCTTTACTGAGTCCAGTCTGTAAGCTTAAAAGAAGTGAATGCTCCTACAAAGGACATCAGCACAAAACTACAAGGAACATGAGAAACAAAACAAACATGAAACTACCAAAAAAAAAAAAAAGGAATAAATTTACAGTAACCCCAAAGATATGGAGATCTACGAACTGGCTGGCAAAGAATTAAAAATAATTGTTTTAAAAAAGATCAGCAAGCTAAAAAAGAACACAGATAGCTCACTGAAACCAGGAAAATATTTCACGAACAAAATGAGAAGTTCAACAAAGAGAAATCATAAAAGTAAAAAATTTTTAAAAACCAACAAATTCTGAGGCTAAAGAACACAATGAATGTAATAGAGAATGTCAACAGCAGACTTCATCAAGAAGAAATAATCTGTAAATCTGAAGATAGGTCATTTGAAATTATCTAGTCAGAGAAGAAGAAGCAATGAAAAAAAGTGAAGAACACCTTTGGGATTTATGGGACACCAACAAAAGAACCAATACACACATTCTAGGAGTCCCAGGAGAAGAGAGAAAGAGACATAAGGTTTATTTAAAGAAATCATGACTAAAAAGGTCTCAAATCTAGGGAGGGAAATGGACATCCAGATTCATTAAGCTCCAAGAACTCTAAATAAGATCAACTTAAATAAGAGCACACCAAGTTACATTATCATCAAATTGTCAAAAGTCACAAAGAGAATTTTGAAAGCAGCAGGCAAAAAGTGACTCATCAAATAGAAGGTAAGACTGTTAGTAGATTTCTCAGCAGGAACCCTGCAGGTTAGGAGAGAGTGGGATCATATATTCAAAAATACTAAAAGAAAAAGCCTTCCAACCAAGAATATCTTACCTGGCAAAATTATCCTTTACAAATGAAGAAGAGATTAAAATCTTTCCCAAACAAACAAAAACCAAGGGAGTTTATTACCACTAGATCTGCTTTACAAGAAACACTTAATCAGAGGAATTCTTCAAATCAAAATGAAAACACAGAAGTATATGAAAGCATAAAGCTCATTAATAAAAATAAATAGGCCAAATATAGAATATGATAACACTGTAATAGTGGTATGTAAATTACTTTTAACTAATTTAAAAATTTGTTAATGGATATATAGTATGAAGAGAATTCTGACAAGAACATAAGTTGTGAGAGAAAAGAGTAAAAGTACAATTTTTATGTGCAACTGAGGTTAAGTTGTTATTAATTTAGAATAGATGGTTATAACTACAAGACATTTTATGCAATAGTCAAGCTAACTACAAACAAAACATCTATAATAGATACACAGAAGATAAAAAAAAAATCCAAGCAAATGACATAAAAAAATCTTTAAATAATAAAGACAGCAAGACAAGAAGAAAAGGACAAAAAAAAAAACCCCACAAAAAGACAGAAAACAATTTAACAACATGCCATAAGTCATCACCTATCAATAGTTAAATGTAAACAGATTAAACCCCCAATTGAAAAGGCATAGAATAGCTAAATGAATTAAACACACACACACACACACACACACACACAGGACCTAGAGACAGGCTGTCTATAGGCAACTAACTTTAGATTTAAGGACACATATAGACTGAAAGAGAATGGATGGAAAAAGATATTTCATGTAAATAGCAACCAAAAGAAAGCAGAGTGGCCATACTTGTACCAAAAAAATGGAAATAAAGTGAAAAACTCTCCAGAAACTAAGCCACTACATAATGATAAGAGGATCAATTTGACAGGAAGGTATCACAATTATATACACACCTAACATCAGAATGTATGCACGCACACGCACGTATGGGCTTATCTCATTTTATTGTGCTTTGCTTTATTGCACTTTACTGATATTGCACCTTGCATAAATTGAAGGCTGGTGGCACCCCGCAATGAGAAGTCTATTGGTGCCATTTTTTCAATAGTATTCACTCACTTTGTGTCTGTATCACATTTTGGTAATTCTCAAAATATTTCAGATGTTTTCATTAGGACTTCCAAAGAAGACGGCAGAGTAGGGGGACCCTAAGCTCACCTCACCCCATGGACACAACTAGATAACATTCACATTAATGTAAGTAACCCAGAAACAACTGAGGACTGGCAGAACAAACTCCACAACTAAGGGTAGAGAAGACGCCACATGGAAGAGGGTAGGAAGGCCAAAGATGCAGTCAGGAGCTAAATGGCCCATGGGACGGGAAGGATGCCAAGAGTATAGAACAAGATGGGAAGGATGCCAAGAGCGTGGATGTCAAGAGAGAGAAACAGATGCATACTGCAGAGTCCACATGGGAACGATGAATCCCTGTAACATTTGGCTTTAAAAACTGAGGATCTGGGACACCTGGGTGGCTCAGTTGGTTGAGCACCCAACTTCGGCTCAGGTCATGATCTCACAGTTCATGGGTCTGAGCCCACATCAGGCTCATTGCTGTCAGTGTGGATCCTGCTTTGGAACCTCTGTTCCCCTCCTCCTACCCCTCCCCTACTCATTCTCTCTCTCTCCCTCTCTCCCTCTCCCCCTCCCCCACCCACTTCTCTCTCGCTCAAAAATAAATGTTTAAAAAAAACAGAGGAACCAAATCTCCTGAGTTCTTACAATCAATGGGATTTAACACCTAGAACTTTAAAAATCAGTAGCCTAATCTCTGGGAGAGCATGGGGTTGAGAGGAAACTGAGTCCCCATCCTTAAAAACAGCACAACAAACAGTCCTGCAGTGATATCACACAGGAGCAGCAGTTTAAAAACAGCCTGGGGTATATAGGAGGGAATTTGTTTACTAATCTTGCAGCCTGTGCTAGAGGGACAGGGATCATTGGGAGACTTTTCCAGGAATAAAGGAGTTGGCAGGTGCCATTTCTCAGCAAAGCAACATGTGGGAACCAGCACAGTGCCAACATTCACTACCAAACTTGCTAATAGTGAACCCCCAGCCCCGTTTCCCTGTGGACTCACCCCCTCCAGCCAGCTCCAGCTCTCTTTCCACAGAAGACCCTTCCAAACCTTGTTAACACAGTGCATCCCACCCCCAACCTCCATCTCCTGCACTTCTGTGGCCAATATACTCCTGGCCAGAGCCCATCCAAAGCACTGCCACAACCCTGGTAGTGTGCAAGCAGCCACACAAGGGTCAGCAACACTCCACAGTGACTCCTGCCCCTGGGAGAGGGAAGGATAACCACATAAAATAGACTATGGCCCAGTGGGGGCAGACAGCTGGTCTGACTGTAGGCTCCACCCACCACAGAAAGCTTCTCAGGGGACAAAACAGGGAAAGTAACCTGCAGTTCAATGCTGCTGCATCTCTGGCAAATAGCTGGTCTGACTCACGTCAAGCCCAAGGCAGCCCCAGAGTGACCACTAATACCACCAGGACCACACCCTGTACACAACAGGCAGAGAGACATTGCAGACAACTGGACTGAAGGAAAGGTGGCTCAGCCACAACAGACAGCACAAGCAACACACATAGGAGACACCTTTGAAGCACCAGGTTCTGGTGATCAAGGGACACTTCACTGCAGGACACTATAGAACCTCTTTTTCATAAGGCAATTACTTTCAAGAGCAGGAAATGCAGCTTACTTTCCTAATACAGAAACAGACACAGAAAGTCAGGCAAAATAAGCAAAGGAATATGTCCCAAATGAGAGAACAGGACAAAAATCACAATGACATAAGCAAAATGGAGACAAATAATATGCCTGATAGAGAAATTAAAGTAATGGTCATAAAGATACTCACAGGACCTCAGGAAATCCTTAACAAAGAGACAGTAAACATAAAAAAGAACCAATCAGAGATAAAGAACTCAAAAAATGAAATTCAAAATACACTGGATGGAGGGGCGCCTGGGTGGCTCAGTCAGTAAGGGTCCAACTTTGGCTCAGGTCATGATCTCGCAGTTCGTGGGTTTGAGCCTCCCATCGGGCTTTGTGCTGACAGCTCAGAGCCTGGAGCCTGCTTTGGAGTCTGTGTCTCCCTCTCTTTCTCTGTGCCCAACCTCCCACTCATGCTCTGTCTCTCTCTCTCTCTCTCAAAAATAAATAAACATTAAAAAATTTTTTTGTTCATACACTAGATGGAATGAATGGTAGCCTAGAGAAAGGAGAAGAATAGATCAGTGACCTGGAAGACACAGTAATGGAAAGCAATCAAACTGAACAGTAAGAGAAAAAAAGTAATACAAAATGAAAATAGATTTAGGAAACTCAGCAACATCATCAAGCATAATAACAGAGAGAAAAGGTGGCAGAAATTTTGAAGAAATAGCTGAAAACTCCCCAAACCTGGGAAGAAAACAAAAATCCAGACCCAGGAGACACAGAAAGTCTTGAATAAAAGCAACCCAAATAGGTCCACACTAAGACACACAGTAATTAATATGGCAAAAGTAGTAATAAGGAGAGAATTTCAATAGCAAGAGAAAAGAAACAGTCATATACGAGGTAAACCCCTTACGACTATCAGCTGAGTTTTTTTTTTTTTTTTAATTTTTTTCAACGTTTATTTATTTTTGGGACACAGAGAGACAGAGCATGAACGGGGGAGGGGCAGAGAGAGAGGGAGACACAGAATCAGAAACAGGCTCCAGGCTCTGAGCCATCAGCCCAGAGCCCGACGCGGGGCTCGAACTCACGGACCGCGAGATCGTGACCTGGCTGAAGTCGGACGCTTAACCGACTGCGCCACCCAGGCGCCCCCAGCTGAGTTTTCAGCAAGAAACTTTGTAGGCAACAAGGGAGTAGCATGATATATTTAATGTGCTGAAAGGAAAAAAACTTGTAGCCAAGAATACTCTACCTAGCAAGGCTATCATTCAGAATAGAAGAAGAAACAGAAAGTTTCCAAGACAAACAAAAGCTAAAGGAATTCATGACCAATAATCAGCCTTGAAAGAAATGGGGCATTGGGGGCTCAGCCAGTTAAAGTGTTTGACTCTTGATTTCAGCTCAGGTCATGATCTCATGGTTGTGGGATTGAGCCCCACAGAGCCTGCTACGAATGCTCTCTCTGCCCCTCCCCCACCTGCTTTCACTCTCTCTCAAAATAAACAAACAAATAACAACAAAATGTTAAAGGAGACTCTTCATGTGGGGTGAAAAAAAAAGACCCTAAGTAGGAGTAAGAAAAGTAGGAAGCACAATGGGCATTAAGGAGGACACTCGTTGGGATGAGCACTGGGTATTATATGTAAGTGATGAATCACTAAATTCTACTCCTGAAATCATTATTACACTATATGTTAACTAACTTGTATTTAAATAATAAAAAAAAAGAAAAGTAGGAAGCACAAGAGCAGTAAAAATAAATGTACCTATAAAAATCAGTCAAGGGACTCACAAAATAAAAGGATGTAAAATGTAACACACACCTAAAATGGGGTGGAGGGAAGTAAAGAATGGGTTCAAACTTAAGTGACCATCAACTTAATATAAACTGATATATGCAAAGGATGTTACATACAAATTGAATGGTAACCACAAACCAGAAATCAGTAATAGATACACAAAAAATAAAAAGCAAGGAATCCCAGTACATCACTAAAGAAGCAAGCAAGCAGTGAGAGAAGAGAGCAAGAGAAGAAAGGAACAAAGAACAACAAAAACAACCATAAAACAAGCAACAAAATGGCAAGAAGTACATACCTTTCAATAATTACACTGAACGTACATGGACTAAATGCTCCTATCAAAGACATGGGTTGACAGAATGCATAAAAAAGCAGGACCCATCAATATGCTGCCTACAAGAAACTTATTTCAGACCTAAAGACACATGCAGATTGAAAATGAAGGGATGGAGAAGTATCTATCATGCAAATGGATGTGAAAAGAAAGATAGGGTAGCAATATTTATATTGGACAAAATAGACTTTATTTATTTAATAAATAGTCAATATATACTATTTTATTTTTGTAGCTTTTTTAAAATTATAGTTAGTTAACATACAATCTAATATTAGTTTCAGATGTATAATATACACCTGGATTCAACACTTCCATATACCACCTAGTATTCATCACAAGAAGTATACTCCTTAATCCCCATCACCTATTTAATCCATCCCCCACATCCACTTCTGTTCTGGTAACCAGTGACAAAATATACTTTGAAACAGAGACTGTAACAAGGACACTATTTAATTGTGAAGGAAACAATCCAATAAGAAGATGTAACAATTTTAAATACTTATGCACCCAATATTGAAGCACCCAAACACATAAAGCAGTTAATAATAACATAGAAAGAACTTCTACAACTCAACACACACACACACACACACACACACACACACACACACACACAGAAATAATAATCCAATTAAAAATGGGCAGATGACATGAATGGACATTTCTTTACAGAGGACATACAAATGGCCAACAGCAAATGGAAAGATGCTCAACATCACTCATCATCAGGGAAATGTAAATCAAAACCACAATGAGACATCACCTCACACCTATCAGAATGGCTAAAATCAAAAACACAAGAAACAATGGATATGGAGCAAAGGCACCTTTGTGCACTGTGGGTAGCAATGTAAACTAGTATAGCTGTTGAAAACAGTATGGAGGTTACTCAAAAAAAAAAAAAAAAAAAAAAGAATTACCATATGATCAAGTAATTCCACCCAGTAGTGGAAGAAGTGCCCTATGTTTAGGGCAGCATTATTTACAATAGCCCAGATATAGAAGCACCCCAAGTGTCCACAAATTGATGAATGGATAAAGAAGGTATGGTATATACATACAATGGAATATCACTCAGCCTTAAAAAAGAATGAAATCCTGCCATTTGCAACAACACACATGGAACTAACTAGATGGTATAATGCTAATAAATGAAATAAGTCAATCAGAAAAAGACAAATACCATGTGATTTCACTAATATATGAAATTTAAGGAAAAAACCCACAAATGAACAAGAAAAAAAGAAAAAACAAAAAACAGATTCTCAATTATAGAGAACAAACTGATGGTTAGGAGAGGGGAGGTGGGTGGAGGGACGTATGGGTGAAATAGGTAAAGGGGATTAAGAGTACACTTATCTTGACGAGCACTGAGTAATGTACAGAATTGCTGAATTATTACATTGTACTCCTGAAACTAATAGAACACTGTATATTAACTATACTGGAATTAAAATTAAAAAAAACCTTTCATTATTATTATTTTTGTTAATGGCAATCTGTTATCAGTGATAATGACTTCCTAAAAGCTCAGATAATGATTAGCAGTTTTTCAGCAACAGTTTTCTTTTTTTTAAGTAAGACATGTACATTGTTTTTTAGACATAATGCTATTACATACTTAATAGACTACAGCATAGCGTAAACATAACTTTTATAATGCATTGTGAACCCAAAAAGTTCATTTGACTTGCTGTATTGTAGTATTCATTTCATTGTGATGGTCTGGAATTGAACCTACAAAATCTCTGAGGTATGTCCAAATAGATCTAAAGAGAGAAGCTGAGAGCAATTTTCATTGCTTCATTACTGAAGTAGGTAACTTCAGTACTTCACTTACAATAATGGGTAATGAATCTAGACATAAAAATAAAGAAGGAAACAGCTGACTTGAACAACACGATAGATCAACTGGATCTAGCAGACATATACAAAACTTTCCATCCATCAAAATAAAACACATTTTCTCCAGTATACACATTACTGTCCCGGATAAATCTTATGTTAGGTCACAAAACAAATCTTAAATTTAAGAAGCCTGAAATCATTCTGAGTATCTTTTCTGAACTATAAATCAACACAGCAAGAAAATAGGAAAAATCACAAAAATGTGGAAGCTAAACAACAAAGTTGAATAAACACTGGGTCAGAAAGGAAAAGTAATGTACAAAGTATCTTGAGTCAAGTAAAAGCAAAAACCCAATGTACTGAAAGTTACGAGATACAGCACAAGCAGTATTAGGAGGAAGTTTATAGCAATAATGCCTACATTAAAAAATTTAAAAAATCAAATAAACAAGTTTACATCTTAGGGAACTAGAAAAAGAAGAACTGAGCCAAGAAGGTAGGAAATAATACAGGTTAGAGCAGAAATAAATGTAACAGAGAAGAGAATACAAAAATGAGCAAAATTAACAGTTGGTGTTTTGAAAAAATAAACAAAATGAACAAATCCCTTTTAGACTAAAAAAAGACAAAAGACTCAAAATAAAAAATGAAAAGAGATATTACAACAGATTCTTCACAAATAAAAAGGATCATAAAGGATTAATATGAACAACTATACAAACAAATTCACCTAGAAGAAATGGATAAATTCCTAAAAATATACAAGATGAATAAATAGATGAATGGATAAAGAAGAAACAGAGGGGCACCTAGGTGGCTCAGTTGGTTAAACATCTGATTCTTCATTTTACAGTTGTGAAATCAAGCCCTGTGTCGGGCTCTGCACTGGGCATGGAGCCAGCTTAAGATCCTCTCTCTCTCTCTCTCTCTCTCTCTCTCTCTCTCTCTCTGCCCCCTCCCCCTCTTGTGCGTGCATGAGCACATGCACACTCTCTCTCAAAGAAAAAAAAAAAGGAAGAAGAAGAAAGAGAAAGCTTAAACAGACTAATGACAAATAAGGAGATTGAATCAGTAATCAAAAATCTCCTGACAAAGAAAAGTCCGGGGTGACATGGCTCAAAAACCGAATTCTACCAGACATTTAAAGAATACCAATCTTTCTTGAACTCCTTCAAAAAATGGAAAAAAGAACATTTCCAAACTCATTTTGTGAGACCACCATCACCCCGATTGTAAATCCAAAGAAAGACATCACAAGAAAAGAAAACTATAGGCTAATATCCTTGATGAACACAGATTCAAAAATTCTTAAAGACCAGCAAACTGAATTTAATAGCACATTTAAAAGGATCTTATATCATTAACAAGTAGGATTTATCCCTGGGACACAAGGTTGTTTACATGCAAATCAATCTATGTAATATACCATACAAAGAAATGAAAGGAAAAAAAACCATATTAGCATATCAAAAAACAGAGAAAAAGCATTTGACAAAGCTCAACATTCATTCATGATTAAAATTCTCAACAAAATAGGTATAGAAGTAAATTTCCTCAATATAATAAAGGCATATATGAAAAGCCCATAGCTAACATCACAATCAATGGGGGAATACTGAAAGCTTTCCCTGTAAGATCCAGTAGAAGGCAAGGGTGCCCACCATTACCACTTCTATTCAACATACTATTGGAAATGTTATCCAAGGCAATTAGACAAGAAAAAGAAATAAAAGGTATCTAAAACTGAAGGGAAAAAGTAAAATTATGTTTGCAGATGACATGATTCTATAGGTAGAAAACCCTAAAGACTCAACTAAAAAAAAAAAAAAAAAAACTGTTGGGGCGCCAGGGTGGCTCAGTCGGTTAAGTTGCCAACTCTTGATTTCAGCTCAGGAAATGATCTCACCGATTGTGAATTTGAGCCCCAAGTTGGGCTCTGTGCTGACAGCATGGAGCCTGCTTGGTATTCTCTCTCTCCCTCTTTCTCTCTGCCCCTACCCTACTTGTGCTCAAACTCTCTCAAAAATAAATAAATAAACATTAAAAAATAAAAATTAAAATAAAAATTAAAAACCTATTAAAACTAAAAAATTTAGTACCATTGGAGGGTTCAAAATCAACATAGTTTCTACACATGAACAATGAATTATCTGAAAAGAAAATTTTAAAATACTTAGGAATAAACTTAACCAAAGAGCTGAAAGACTTGTATACTAAATATTATAAAACATTGATGGAAAAAAAAGAAGATACAGATGTATGGAAAAACATTCCATATTCATGGATTGAAGAATTAGTACTGTTAAAATGTCCCTAGTATCCAAAGTGATCTACAGATTCAATGCAATTCCTATCAAAATCCCAATGGTATTCTTTACAGAAGTACCAAAAAAATCCTAAAATTCATACATAACCACAAAGACCCTGGACAGCCATAGCAACCTTGAGAAAGAACAATGTTGGAAGTTTATGATAGGAAAAGATAGGATTCAGTAGGCAGAGAGAGAAAGGTTGGGACCAGAGGTCCCTGGGTGGGGAAAAACACATATTTTAGAACAATGCTGGGAGTGTCTGACCATAGCAAATCCCCTTGGCATAAGGCTCCTCCTAAGAATGTAAGAGACACTACTTCCTCCCCTCAGGTTTCCCTCAGGAATTTGATAAAAGACTTAACTAAAAATAAGTAGACCATAAAACACATGACCCACAAGGAATGATATGGCCACACCCCTCATACGATGGAACTGAGTCAATCAGGAATGGACAACTCAGCATCTAAAGCTATCAAGCCAATAATGGTAGAACCTGAGAACGATTAAGGGGGAAGGAAGTGGGTGGGGGGACACCACTAGAACCTTATAAAACAAAGTCCATTGCCTAAAGTCTGTGGGCATTCGAAAGTGAATGTAAACAGCTTTCATACTATTCTTCCTTTCTGCTCTTATACTCTGATAAACTTTTGCTTGCTGCTCATTTTGTATATACCTCTTCATTCCTGAAGTGGTGAGATAACAAACTCCGTGTAATGAAGTAAAAAATCCTGCAAAAGCATCACACTTCCAAACTTCAAAATATGCTACACAAAACTAGAATAATGAAAACAGTATGGTACTGGCATAAAAACAGGCATTTAGACCAATGGGTAGTACAGAGGACACAGAAATATATCCATACGTCTATAGTTAACTGGTCTTAAACATGGTATCAAGAATACACAATGGAAATAGAACAGTTTCTTCAATAAATGGTACTGGGAAAACTGGATATCCAGAAGCAGAAGAATGAAAATGGACTCTTAAACTACATAAAAAAGTAAACTCAAAATGGATTAAAGACTTAAACGTAAGACCTGAAAATCCTAAAACTCCCTAGAAGAAAACATTGAGAGAAAGCTCCTTGACATCAGTGTTGGCAATTGTTTATTGGCTATGATACCAGAAGCACAGGCAACAAAAATTACAAGTGAGACTACTTCAAACTAAAAAAGCCTCTGGACAGCAAAGGAAACAAGGTGAAAAGGCAATTTATATTACAGAAAAGAGGCTACAATGATATAATATGTATTATACAAGAGGCTACAATGATATAATATGTATTATTTATACCTCATTATATCATTGTATCATTTATACTTCAGCAAAAGTGATTAACATTTTAAAAATAAAAACCAGAATACTCAGTTGAAAGAGAGTCACATGGTAAGGTCTGCTTACCCACTGAGACCAGGTGGCTGTAGTTCTCCAGCATCACATCTCTGTACAGGGTCCTCTGAGCAGAGTCCATTTGCCGCCACTCCTCCTGGGTGAACTCCACGGTTATGTCCTTGAATGACACTGATGCCTGTTAACAGCACAATTCTAATAAATCTGTCCAGAATCAGGGACATGGAAAAAACTTTTGGAAACTAAGTCTTACTATGTTTACTGTTTTAGAGTTTAAAACAAAATGCTATAAAGGATATAACTATCATGGCCCTAACTCTGTCTTATACTTTGGGGATATGCACATGATTAGTAAAAAAAAAAATATATTCTCGTGCTTGGGTTTATTTATATTTACTTTTTTTTAAAGTTTGAGAGAGAGAGAGAGAGAGAGAGAGAGAGAAAGAACATGTGCACGCACATGGGGAGGGGCAGAAAGAGAGAGGGGGAAAGAAGGAATCTCAAGCAGGCTCCGTGCTGTCAGCATAGAGCATTACATAGGGCTCGAACTCACAAACCAAGAGATCATGACCTAAGCCGAAATCAAGAATCGGACACTTAACTAACTGATTGAGCCACCAACGCTCCCCTACTTATATTTACTTTTAATTTACATACATATATTGTCACTTAATATAATAAGAAAGCTTAATGTCTTTTTTTTTTTAGGTAAAGTTATTACAAATAGGATTCCTGTATACATTTCCCCTACACAAACAGATTACACTGAGCACTCTGTAGATTATACACATCCCAACCTGGAGATCTGTGCGGGGGTAATAGAGAACCAATGAAGAGATACATGTAAGACTGGGGGAGTATTTACCCACCACCAGACTCATATTTCAGGAGCAATGCTTTAGAACAGGATTCCTTCAACCCAGCACTACCAACAATGTGGACTAGATAATGCTATTTTTGTGGAAGACTGTCCTGTATGTTTTAGGATGTTTATCAAAATCCCTATCTTCTACTGATTAGATGCCAGCCACATGCCCAGTTGTGACCATCAAAAATATCTCCAAACATTGCCAAATGTCTTCTGGGGAGCAAAATTGACTCCAGTTAGGAATCACTGATCTATATTAACAGTGGACAATGTCTTAAACAGCAAAACAAAAGACCCAATTTAAGACATAAATTATACTCAGGCATGATGAAAAATGGGAAACTAATCCCTACAAGAAACAAAACCTGGTCATTATTTTCCTGTGCAACTATATACAGAGATGCTACACAAGCAACTGGGTATATTCATGTCATATGCAGAGACTGGAAGAACAATTAAGGATCAGAGGTTGGCTCATGGTGAGGCAGATGTTCTTCATTTGTACTCAAAACACCTGTGGAACATACAGATGGAATTATTTATTTCATTGCTGGTTGCATGATTTTGGAACAGAGAGAGGTCTAAAATGAAAATGAAGATTTTAAAGATGATAACTGAAGTCATCAGAGAAAAAGGAATGGCTCAAAAAGAACAGAGAAACAGGAAAGAAAAGGACCAAGTAAGGAATTCAAGGAAATACCAAAATTTAAGAGGCAGGTAGAAAAAGAAAGGCCATGAAGGCTGAGAAAGAATTCTGAAATGGCAGAAGGAGAAATTGGAAAGACTAGAGTACTAGAAATTAAGAGAAAAGAGAATTAATTATAAGCATGATTCCTCTAGTTCAAGGAATAGACTGAGTATATCCCTGCCTTCAAACCACAGTCAGGTAAAATACAAAACCTACTATAAAAGCATGACAAAAGAGAAACACAGGGAAATACCCCGGCAGAAGGCCTGAAAATCTTAACAAATTCTGGAAGACAGTGGGTAAGATGGTATTAGATAAGCAAAACAGGACAATGCTGGTCACAATCTAATACAAACATAGAAGTGGGCAGAAGTAGCAGGGAAATGATAAGAGTGTGAAAAGACATCCAAGATGACCTAGAACCAAGTGTGTAATAGGAAGAATAATTAACAGAGTAAATTTCTTATTTGAATACAGGTGACATCATTCAAATGAGTGAAAAAAGACTATACAAAAAAAAATGTCACAGGGTAACCAGATCTGGGAAAAGACTAATCTATACCTTGTACCACACAGCAGATAAAAATTAAAATGGGGGGTGCATGGGTGGCTCAGTCAGTTAAACGTCCAACTTCGGCTCAGGTCACAATCTCATGGTTCATGAGTTCGAGGCCCACATCGGGCCCTCTGCTGTCAGCACAGAGCCTGCTTCAGATCCTCTGTCCCCTCTCTCTGCCCCTCCCCAGCTCATGCACATGCCCTCTCTCTCTCAAAAATAAATAAAACATTAAAAAAAATTAAAATGTATTCAAGATCTAAATGTAAAAAATAAATTCCAGAGTACTACACAGAACAATTATTTTACAATGTTAGAGTGGGAAATACCCAACTATGACTGAAAATCTAGGAATCATAAATGAAAAAAAAATGCTAAATTTGACATAAAAATCAAAGGCCTTTATGACAAAAAAAAAAAAAAAACATGAGCAAGGCAAAACTGCAAAAAACTTCAGGAAAATTGTGCAATTTATATTACAGAAAAGACGCTATAATGACATACTGGATACAGTAATTAAAATCAGCACATCAATAGGAAAACAGGCAAGGGATAAACAGTTCAACAAGAAAGAAATATAAATGAATTACAAACAAAAAAAAATGTTCCACACCTCACTCATGAGAAGAGAAAGGCTTATAAAACGAAACAGATCTTTAAAATCACATTGGTAAAAATTTGGTAAATTTAACAGCATGCTCTATTTGCAGGGCTGTAGAAAAGAAACACATACTCTCAGACTGTTAGCTCTAACCTAAATTACATCCAGAGTTGGACCACTTCAAAGTAACTAACACCCTTACGATCATCATTTCTTGGTAGGATTATAGAAGTAGGCTCCTATATTGTTCCCACTTCTAGTCTAGAGTCTATCTTCAGATAGTAGACAGTATTATTCTTGTGAACTGTAATCAAAATTATGCTTTTGACATAGAAAGATAAAACCCAAAACCCTCAAAATCCTCCATATCACCTAACTAAACAGAAAGAGATACTGTGTTCATGAATTGGAAGACTCATTACGATCAAGATGTTAATTCTTCCCAAGTTGATCTACATCACAGACACTGTGGATTCAGTGCAATCAAAATCAAAAGCTCAGCAGGCTTTTTTTGAGATAGACAAGCTGATTTTCAAAACTGTCTACAAAGAAGTAAGGACCTAGAATATCCCAAACAAGTTAGAAAAACAACAAAGTTGGAAGACTCACATTATCTGATTTCAAGAGTTACTGTTAAGAGACAGTCATCAAGGTAGTATGGTATTAGCAAAAGGATTAACACAGATCATCAGAAGTGAATAGAGTCCAGACTCTATTCTGGACTCAGACATGCATTACTAATTGGTTTCCCACAGATGCCAAGGTAACTCAATGGAGAAAGTATATTTTTGTCAAGACAGGGTGCTGAGAGGTGGGTATGCAAAGGTAGAGAGCACAATACAGCAAGTATATGTTCTTCTATTCCCAATATTTAGAGTCTCCTGCCAGCATAAAATATTAAGACCCTTAGACCCTGAAATTCTAGATTTGGACTGGGCCAACTAGAATCTATTTTGTGTTTTTCTGATTAGCGGCCTTTATGCTAAAATAAAATTTAAAAGCTGATCAAAGAAGGAATTACTAATACAACAAAGATTTTGAAATCCTAAGAGAATACTATTAATTAGTACATGAAAATACATGTAAAAATGCAAATAAAAATGGACAATTTTCTATGAAAATGCAATGACAAAAAAATTATATTAAGAAAAAAATACAGGGTGCCTAGCTGGCTCAGTCGGTTGAGCGTTCGACTCTTGATTTCAGCTCGGATCATGATGCCAGGGTCATGGAATTGCGCCCCTTCCCAGGCTCTGCACTGAGCACGGAGTCTGAGACTCTCTCTCTCTCCCTCTCTCTCTCTCTCTCTCTGCCCCACTCCTTGCTCATGCACACTCTCTCTAAAATTAAAAAAAGGGGGGGGGGGGCTTCAAGTCTTTAAAAGAAAAAAATACAAATACAAATCCAGTATAGTCTTATGACTAACAAGTCAACAACCAAACATCCATGCAAAAAACCTGTGTAAGGTCCAACTTTATAAGTGAATTTTACAAAATCCTCATGTAATACAATTTTCTCATCTAAATTCCTACAAAAGAAAAGCAGAAAAGTTCTCCACTTACTTTCATGAGACTATGACCATGATACCATAATTGGACAGAAAAACAAGAAGGTAGAGTCTAAACCAACTTGTGGATACAGAGATAAAAACCCTGAATATAGCATTAGCAAAAAGCCTGAGGAAAATACATTAGAAGCAACTTACCACACTTATTAGCAATGAGGATCTATACAGGAATTCAAATTAAATTAAAAATTAGAAAATACACTATTTACAGTATTTCTAGATTAAAGGAAATAAGCTATAGTTTTATTCTAATATATACACAAAAGGTAATCAATAATTCAATGTATATTTATGACTAACATGAAATCTTAGCAAACTGGTACATGGAGGGAACTTAACCCTACCTTAACAAAGGTTTCCTTCCAAAAGCTGAGGGCAGACTTCACAGTTGATAGTAAAACAGTGTATATTTTTACTCAAGATTGATGCAACCTATTTCTTTTTTTTAACTTTTCAATGTTTATTAATTTATTTTTTAGAGAGAGAGAGACAGAGCACGAGCAGGGGAAGGGCAGAGGGACAGAGGAAGACAGAGAATCCAGAGCAGGCTCCAGGCACAGAGTCCGATGTGGGGCTTGAACTCATGAACCACGAAATCATGACCTGAGCAGAAGATGGACCCTTAACCGACTGAGCCACCCAGGTGCCCTGATGTGACCTATTTCTAGTTCTCCTTTTCCATTTAATGCACTGATCCTTCTAAACCTCATAAATCCAATATAATAAGTGGGGAATCAATGAAGAGCTCACCTGAGGTGTGTTCATTTTCTGTGGCTCTTGGGAGAGTGCAGAGAACTGTGGTCCAGCTGAGGGGAAAGAAGACAAGGGTCCTGAGATCTGACCTTACAGCTCCTACATTCACTTCTCCAAATCTCAGCACCTCAGTCAAGGATCATTCTCCCTGCAGGCGTGGGGCCCTCTGGACGTTGAAGAGGCATAAAAAGGATCATGTACAGGCAGCACATGTGTGACTCTAAAATGATCATGGGCTTAAATCTGCAGTTTTATACTGAGCAAACATAAACTCTGATTTAACAATAATGCATGTGTCCTTCTGATTGACACAAAGAAAAGCAACAGAAGATTAGTTGAATTAAAATACACCAAAGAATGAGACACTACTTCCAGTAAAATTAACTTGCATGCATCATTTACATTATTTTTCTCAGTAACATTATTTACCGCCTGGTATAGACAATCCACGACAAGCCTACTAAAAGACATTGGCTGCTTCAAGACAGGAAATTTTAATTGTTTCAGCTGTTATGTATTTTTCAAAAGGCCCCTTTGATAAGATGTTTTTGGTGACTTATGTATGAGAGAGTAAACCGTACTCTCCTCTCTCACAAACTGGGTTTTCCCAGATAAGTCACTCAACCTTTTAGGTTCAATGTCTTTAAAGCTTTCGAGGGGCGCCTGAGTGGCGCAGTCGGTTGGGCGTCCGACTTCAGCCAGGTCACGATCTCGCGGTCTGGGAGTTCGAGCCCTGCGTCGGGCTCTGGGCTGATGGCTCGGAGCCTGGAGCCTGTTTCCGATTCTGTGTCTCCCTCTCTCTCTGCCCCTCCCCCGTTCATGCTCTGTCTCTCTCTGTCCCAAAAATAAATAAACGTTGAAAAAAAAAATTTTTTTTAAAAAAATAAATAAATAAAGCTTTCGAAAGAGAAGCAGGTAACTTTAGAAAACACTTTCCTTATCACTGCTCTGAGATCCTGTGAGGTGAGGATAATATCATTAGTGTCACATGTGGTGATGGACAGGTGTGACAGCAGTACAATATCTGCAGAGTGGCGGCCATTTAAGGGAAGCAGAATTTTCTCCCTCTTCCTGGTTAAGGGTATCCCCAGACCTCGCCTTCACAAGCTCTCCAAGAAGTGGCCTCTCCTGAGTAGCCTGCCCCCACCAGGCCACCCCAGCTCACATCACTCTTCTCAAGGCTGGCCCAAACCCCCTACTGTCACACAGTGTGGTGGCTTCTGAAGATGGTGTTATCACTAAGTCTAGCTTATTATTCTGGACAAGGGGATCAGGAACTGCTTCTGACCCTGAAAATCTAGGATCTTCTCCTTTCTGGGCCCTTCTGTCTTTTTGAAGCTCCAGAGAGAGGTCTTAAGGTCAGAGGCGTCCTCTCTTCAGGTAAGACTCCTGTTCACAGAGGTTCTCTGCTTCCTACCTCACAAGGGTTTGTTTCAAGGCAATTGGGACATGGACCTAAAAAATAATTCATTTGAGGGGCAAAACTATGACTCTTGGAATTCGTTATAATATCAGACTTAAAGACAGCCTGGCAATGCAGAAGGGGTCAGGAACCTCTGTCTGACCCAAGGGACTGAAAAGACACTAAAAATCTCAGAATACTTTGACACATCATCAGATTCCATCTACATTCACTTTCCCTTATATCCTTGGGGACTTGGGGGCAGGCCACTTTGTGTTGTGCTGTGTTGCAATGCTGGTTTTAGGCAGATGTGATATTTAGACAATGCCTGAGGTTGGAAGTAAAGCACACCTGCCCCTGAATCCAAACTTCCTCACAGCTAGTTTGTGACCTGACAAACTTGACCACATCGTTCAACCAAGCTGAGCCTAGGTTTTGTTTTGTTTTGTTTAAAGCGGTTGAAATGAAATGAACACAGTGCCTTCTAACTATAAGAGCAGTTGTTATTTACTCAGTGAGTAGGGCTTGGCACTTGTCTAAGTTATGACTTCGATCTAAGTTTCAAATCAACCCCATGGAGCAGTCATATTAATAATATCATTTTGAGATGAGAAACCTGACTCTCTGCCAGATTCCTTCCATCGTCTCTGCTGAAATGTACCCGGGCCTTTTCTGGCTCCGAAGCTCAGGCTGTCACCGCAGACTCACGGTCACCAACAGCTTTATAAATGCACTTTCCCTCCCGCCAACACTAAGTCGGGCAGTAGGCCGGCCCGACCACACGGTCCCGGCACACCTAGGCTCTCACCGAGCACCTGCTCAGAACCGGGCTCAGCCCCATCCGCGCGCCCCAAGTCCGAGGGCCGGGGTTCTTCAGTCTACGCCCCCACCGGCCTTCCGGCGGCCGAGGGCTGGCCGGGGCGCCTACCAGGGGTGTCCCAAAGATTTCCCGCTTCCATCCCCAGACGCAAGCGCATCTCTCCCATAGAGACCTCCCCTGGACTCTCACCCCAGGTGCGCATCCTTTACTTTCGGAGCAAACCTGTGGGCTCCCAAACGGCTGGCCAGCAGATCCGAGACGAATGAGGAGGCGGGGCTACGACTACGCTAGCGCAGAAGGAGGCCCGAATTCTCTTCCCAGAGTGCCACGCGGTGAAGCCTAAGGATTCAAGACTACATTTCCCATAGATCTCCACGGCCACTTTTGAAGTCTCTCTTTTGGCATTTCCGCATTTTAGAAAGCTAGAGGTTGGTGTTCTTAATAGTCTCCTGCCCAGGTTTTCTCTGGGTCCAAATAGGTTAAGGGTGAAACTTGAATAGAGGGTGCTCCTCCATTGGCTATCGACTGATGTATTTTCCTCCCTCAGGATATTTGGAGACAAGGGGGAAATGTGAATATGGATTGAATATTGAAAATACTAAAATGATGGTTACTTAGGTGAAGTGTGAAAAAAAATTGAAGTTATGTAATTGACTGTGTAAAAAAAATTGGCGTGACAACTGATTTAGGATTGAAATGATATAGCTGCAAAATTATAATTTTATAATTTTTCAACCTGGGACTTCCATCCTGTCCCTTTATTCCACAGGTCCTGGTGCCCTTGGAGCTCAATTTAGAGGTTCTGCTGGGGGTCAAGACGGGTGCTGCAGTTGTAAATGTATATAGGAAAGCTGTTGTTTTTTATACACTAACATTGTTGGTGAATTCTCTTATTTCAGCAAATTTTTATGTTATCTTCAATTTCCATGTGCATAGACCAGTTTGCTTGTTCTTGTTGACATTTATAATTCTTTGTCATTCTGTAAGGAATTACAAATAGAAGCACAAAAATGCTGGTCAAACTATATTAAATCAATCAGTCATAATTGACTTTAACATAAAGATCGCTAATGGAGAGAAAGTGGTCACTACATATGTTCATGTAAGAAACATTTATTGATAACCTGCTGTGCAAGAGCATCATTCTAGATGCTGGGATAACAACATCAAATAAAAGAGATTAAATTCCCTATCCCCATGGACTTTGTGATCAGAATTGTTTTGAACATGAGGAGACTAATAGGTCTCCTCAAGAAAGAGATGTCAGTTGTCAAGAAACAATAGGACCTTGAGGAGAGTCTAATAAACAGGCCTTGAAAAACATGGGTAGGGTTGGTAAAGTGTCCTGTAACTAGTAATGATATGGAGGCATTATCACCACCAGGCCCATAGTGACTATAGGTAATTACCAGAATCTGGCAGAAAAGGCCACTCTTATGAGAGCTGTGGCCTTAGGAAGAGAAACATCATAATGGCTGTTACATGGCTCAGCACAGAGAGCCAAAGGAATAAATATCCAAACCTCACTGTACTCTTCCCTCTAATGCCCTATCCTCAGTTAAGTATTTATAAACCTCATTCAATACCTGTTCTATAATTCCATCCACACATATCTTCTCCAGACCTTTTTGTCACCAAATTTCAAGTCTTGTCTAGCACCCTACCACTGAACAACTAATTGAACTATTGGACATGAATTCATATAAATATAAACTTAAGACATATCTCTTCTTCACAAAGTGAGTAACTAAATATACCTACTTAAACTCTGCCACTGGGAAGATTTCAACACACATTTCAGAGCCACTGCTAAGTGAGACTGTAATTGCAGAAGCCATACTTCCAATGATGACACTCTACATTGTAGACTCAATTTGAAGTAAATTTGACTGGTATATAGTCACAGGTCTCCCTTGGGGACTCTTGGGGAATGATTAATTGTATGTACTTATGACTAAGTTATGAGGAATTTTGTCAAAGGAACCCAGTCTGCCCTTCAGTCAAAGCTTCCTGTCTGTAAAGTAGGAGATACCAAGGACTGGGAAAGAGTATCTGAATTCCTGTTATAATCACTTGTGTTAGTTTTCTTCCCATGAGACCCAGAATTTCTTTTTTTTCTTTAAGTTTATTTATTTATTTATTTATTTATTTATTTATTTATTTAGAGAAAGAGGCAGAGAGAGGGAGAGAGAGAATCCCAAGCAGGCTCTGCACTCTCAGTATAGCAGAGGCTGACACAGGGCCTGATCTCATGAACTGTGAGATCAAAACCTGAGCCCAAATCAAGAGTTGGATGCTTAACCAACTTCACCACCCAGCTCCCTGCCCCAAGACCTAGAATTTCATATATAGATATATATCTTAAGAAATATCTTAATAAGGTAGCCACCTACTTAATTTCAATGGATCAAAGAGCCACCACTGCAGATCCCTTCGGGTCACCAAAAAAAGATGAATTCACATGAAAACTACTCAGAGGGCTTTTAAAAAATATTTGTCAGGATCCCATTAGAGAAACACAGGCATATCTCAAAGACATAGTGGGTTTGGTTCCAGGCTACCACAATAAAGTGAATATTGCAATAAAGTGAGTCAAATGAATTTTTTTTGTTTCCCAATGTATAACACTTGTTATATTTATACTATATTGTTTGATAAATGAGCAATAGCATTATGTCTTAAAAAACAACGTACATATCTTTTTTTTTTTAATTTTTTTTTTTCAACGTTTATTTATTTTTGGGACAGAGAGAGACAGAGCATGAACGGGGGAGGGGCAGAGAGAGAGGGAGACACAGAATCGGAAACAGGCTCCAGGCTCTGAGCCATCAGCCCAGAGCCCGACGCGGGGCTCGAACTCACGGACCGCGAGATTGTGACCTGGCTGAAGTCGGACGCTTAACCGACTGCGCCACCCAGGCGCCCCAACAATGTACATATCTTAATTAAAAATATTTTATAGCTATAAAATGCTAACTATCATCTGAACTTTCAGCAACACATAATCATTGATCACAGATCACCATAACAAATAGAATAATAAAGTTTGAAATATTGTGAGAATTACCAAAATGTGACACAGAAGCATGAAGTGAGCAAATGATGTTGGAAAATGGTGCTAATAGACTTGCTCAATGCAGGATTGACACAAACCTTCAATTTGTAAAAAACACAATATCTGCAAAGTGCAATAAAGTGCAATAAAATGAGTTATGTCTGTATATATTTCTTTGGTATGAAATGCACCATGGGTTGCTCCTGAGTCCATAGTGAATATACATCTATTGATAAATTTGGCCTTGTCCAAAAACAATTCATCCTTCTTGTCCTAATACCCTAAGGATCCACCTTCATATATGCTACCTAGTTTCTGCTTATACTATTGAGCAAGATCTTGAGTTCATGTGTGTGTGTGTGTGTGTGTGTGTGTGTGTGTGTGTGTGTTTTAATTTCTGGATTAGCCCTTGCAATTTTCCTTCTGAGCATAGCTGGGTTTTTATTCTCACTATAGGCCTGGAGCCAGCAAGGGAGGTTGTACAGGCAAAGCCTGAGGACAGCGTGCATTCCTTTTTAAGGGTAAGTTGTATTAGGGCCACCCCTTAGGATTTAGAGAGAAAGAGAGCCACTGTCAGAAGTCAGTTAACCTTCCTTTTTTTTCTCAGCTCCTCACAAACAGCGATTTTTAGTAAATCTTAAAAGCCTTAAAATTTCAGAGTGTGCCAAGTACAATGAAACCTGAACTACCCTATGAGCCGCAAAAGCCTAATTTGCTTTTTTTTTTTTTTTTGAGAGAGAGAGAGAGAGAGACAGGGAGAAAGAGAGAGAGACAAAGAGAGAGAGAGAGAGCGCAGAAGCAAGGGGGGGACAGAGAGAGAGAGAGAGGGAGGGAGACATAGAATCCAGAATCTGAAGCAAGACCCAGGCTCTGAGCTGTCAGCACAGAGCCAGATGTGGGGCTCGAACCCACAGACCGTGAGATCATGATCTGAGCCAAAGTCGGATGCACAACTGACTGAGCCCCCCAGGTGCCCCTAACTTGCTTTTGATCCTAGTTGTACACCAAAGGCAAAGTGTACAGAGCAGAGAATAGCTATTTCGACCAACTACTAATAGACATTTGACCATATCCTTCTTTTCTGATAATAACTTTGGGCTTCCTGGATACCAGATAATCCACCTAAGTGAAGGAATATAATTTCCTTACCTGATCTTTTTTTTTTTTTACTGATTTAAATGTTTTCTTAAATTTTTTATTTTATTTTATTTTTTAAATTTACATCCAAGTTAGTTAGCATATAGTGCAACAATGATTTCAAGAGTAATTTCCTTAATGCCCCTTACTCATTTATCCATTTAGCACCTCCCACCACCCCTCCAGTAACCCTCTGTTCTCCATATTTAAGAGTCTCTTATGTTTTGTTTCCCTCCCTGTTTTTATATTATCTTTGCTTCCCTTCCCTTGTGTTCATCTGCTCTGTGTCTTAAAGTCCTCATATGAGTGAAGTCATATGATAGTTGTCTTTCTCTAACTAATTATGCTTAGCATAATAGTTCTATCCATGTAGTTGCAAATGGCAACATTTCATTCTTTTTGATTGCCGAGTAATACTCCATTGTATATATATACCACCTCTTCTTTATCCATTCATCCATCAATGGCCATTTGGACTCTTTCCATTCTTTGGCTACTGTTGACAGTGCTGCTATAAACATGGGGGTGCATGTACCCCTTTGAAACAGCATCCCTGTATCCCTTGGATAAATACCTAAGAGTACAATTGCTGGGTCGTAGGATAGTTCTATTTTTAATTTTTTGAGAAACCTCCATACTGTTCCCCAGGGGGGCTGCACCAGTTTGCATTCCCACCAGCAGTGCAAAAGAGATCCTCTTTCTCTGCATCCTTGCCAACATCTGATGTTGCCTGAGTTGTTAATGTTAGCCATTCTGACAGGTGTGAGGTGGTATCTCATTGTGGTTTTGATTTCTATTTCCCTGATGATGAGTGATGTTGAGCATTTTTTCATGTGTCAGTTGGCCATCTGGATGTCTTCCTTGGAGGAGTGTCTATTCATGTCTTTTGCCCTTTTCTTCACTGAATTATTTGTTTTTTGGGTGTTGAGTTTGCTAAGTTCTTTATAGATTTTGGATACTAACCCTTTGTCTGATAGTCATTTGCAAATATCTTCTCCCATTCCTTCAGTTGCCTTTTAGTTTTGCTGATTGTTTCCTTCACTGTGCAGAAGCTTTTTATTTTGATGAGGTCCCAATAGTTCACTTTTGCTTTTGTTTCCCTTGCCTCTGGAGAAGAAGTTTCTGTGGCCATGGTCAAAGAGGTTTTTGCCTGCTTTCTCCTTGAGGATTTTAATGGTTTCCTGTCACATTTAGGTCTTTCATCTGTTTTGAGTTTATTTTTGTGTATGATGTAAGAAAGAGGTCCAGGTTCATTCTTCTGCATGTCGCTGTCCTGTTTTCCCAGCACCACTTGCTGAAGAGACTGTCTTTATTCCAGTGGATATTCTTTCCTGCTTTGTCAAAGATCGCCACCTTGATCTTGACCTTACTCTAAGTCCACTCTACCAGGGATTGGGGGAGAAGGTGTAATTACCTGACATCCATCCCCGTATGGGTAGTGATAATTTTATAAATGACATTACAGAACTGTAATGTCTCTCTTGAAGATATTCTTGTATTCAAACCTTATCTGAATGAATACATGACATAAATTCCATCTATTGAGAGCCCAAATATATTGGATCACTTTTAAAACTGTTGAGTCGAAGGTCGGAAGGAAGATGGCGGCATAGGAGGATGCTGGGCTCACCGCGCGTCCTGCTGATCACTTAGATTCCACCTACACCTGCCTAAATAACCCAGAAAACCGCGAGAGGATTAGTAGAACGGAGTCGACGGAGCCAAGCGCAGACGAGAGGCCCACGGAAGAGGGTAGGAAGGGCGGCGAGGCGGTGCGCGCTCCACGGACTGGCGGGAGGGAGCCGGGGCGGAGGGGCGGCTCACCGACCAAGCAGAGCCCCCGAGTCTGGCTTGCAAAAGCGGAGGGGCCTGACAGACTGTATTCCGACAGCAAGCGCGACTTAGCGTCTGGGAGGTCATAAGTTAACAGCTCTGCTCGGAAAGTGGGAAGGCTGGAGGACAAAGGGAGGGAGAGCTGCTAGCCCCGGACGACAGAGCTCAGTTTGGCAGGGAACAAAGGCGCTCGCTAGCGCCATCTCCCCCGCCCATCCCCCAATGAAAATCCCAAAGAGAACCAGTTCCTGCCAGGGAACTTGCTCGCTCCGGGCAAACACCCAACTCTGCGCTTCTGCGGAGCCAAACCTCCAGCAGCGGATCTGACTCCCTCCCGCTGCCACAGGGCCCCTCCTGAAGTGGATCACCTAAGGAGAAGCGAGCTAAGCCTGCCCCTCCTGCCCCTGTGCACCTTGCCTACCCACCCCAGCTAATACGCCAGATCCCCAGCATCACAAGCCTGGCAGTGTGCAAGTAGCCCAGACAGGCCACGCCATTCCACAGTGAATCCCGCCCCTAGGAGAGGGGAAGAGAAGGCACACACCAGTCTGACTGTGGCCCCAGCGGTGGGCTGGGGGCAGACATCAGGTCTGACTGCGGCTCCGCCCACCAACTCCAGTTATACACCACAGCACAGGAGAAGTGCCCTGCAGGTCCTCACCACGCCAGGGACTATCCAAAATGACCAAGCGGAAGAATTCCCCTCAGAAGAATCTCCAAGAAATAACAACAGCTAATGAGCTGATCAAAAAGGATTTAAATAATATAACAGAAAGTGAATTTAGAATAATAGTCATAAAATTAATCGCTGGGCTTGAAAACAGTATACAGGACAGCAGAGAATCTCTTGCTACAGAGATCAAGGGACTAAGGAACAGTCACGAGGAGCTGAAAAACGCTTTAAACGAAATGCATAACAAAATGGAAACCACCACGGCTCGGATTGAAGAGGCAGAGGAGAGAATAGGTGAACTAGAAGATAAAGTTATGGAAAAAGAGGAAGCTGAGAAAAAGAGAGATAAAAAAATCCAGGAGTATGAGGGAAAAATTAGAGAACTAAGTGATACACTAAAAAGAAATAATATACGCATAATTGGTATCCCAGAGGAGGAAGAGAGAGGGAAAGGTGCTGAAGGGGTACTTGAAGAAATCATAGCTGAGAACTTCCCTGAACTGGGGAAGGAAAAAGGCATTGAAATCCAAGAGGCACAGAGAACTCCCTTCAGACGTAACTTGAATTGATCTTCTGCACGACATATCATAGTGAAACTGGCAAAATACAAGGATAAAGAGAAAATTCTGAAAGCAGCAAGGGGTAAACGTGCCCTCACATATAAAGGGAGACCTATAAGACTCGTGACAGATCTCTTTTTTGAAACTTGGCAGGCCAGAAAGAATTGGCACGAGATTTTCAGGGTGCTAGACAGAAAAAAATATGCAGCCGAGAATCCTTTATCCAGCAAGTCTGTCATTTATATAGAAGGAGAGATAAAGGTCTTCCCAAACAAACAAAAACTGAAGGAATTCGTCACCACTAAACCAGCCCTACAAGAGATCCTAAGGGGGACCCTGTGAGACAAAGTACCAGAGACATCACTACAAGCATAAAACATACAACATCACAATGACTCTAAACCCGTATCTTTCTATAATAACACTGAATGTAAATGGATTAAATGCGCCAACCAAAAGACATAGGGTATCAGAATGGATAAAAAGACAAGACCCATCTATTTGGTGTCTACAAGAGACCCATTTTAGACCTGAGGACACCTTTAGATTGAGAGTGAGGGGATGGAGAACTATTTATCATGCTACTGGAAGCCAAAAGAAAGCTGGAGTAGCCATACTTATATCAGACAAACTAGACTTTAAATTAAAGGCTGTAACAAGAGATGAAGAAGGACATTATATAATAGTTACAGGGTCTATCCAACAGGAAGAGCTAACAATTATAAATGTCTATGCGCCGAATACCGGAGCCCCCAAATATATAAAACAATACTCATAAACATAAGCAACCTTATTGATAAGAATGTGGTAATTGCAGGGGACTTTAACACCCCACTTACAGAAATGGATAGATCATCTAGACACACGGTCAATAAAGACACAAGGGCCCCGAATGAGACATTGGATCAGATGGACTTGACAGATATATTTAGAACTCTGCATCCCAAAGCAACAGAATATACTTTCTTCTCGAGTGCACATGGAACATTCTCCAAGATAGATCATATACTGGGTCACAAAACAGCCCTTCATAAGTTTACCAGAATTGAAATTATACCATGCATACTTTCAGACCACAATGCTATGAAGCTTGAAATCAACCACAGGAAAAAGTCTGGAAAACCTCCAAAAGCATGGAGGTTAAAGAACACCCTATTAACGAATGAGTGGGTCAACCAGGCAATTAGAGAAAAATTAAAAAATATATGGAAACAAACGAAAATGAAAATACAACAATCCAAACGCTTTGGGACGCAGCGAAGGCAGTCCTGAGAGGAAAATACATTGCAATCCAGGCCTATCTCAAGAAACAAGAAAAATCCCAAATACAAAATCTAACAGCACACCTAAAGGAACTAGAAGCAGAACAGCAAAGGCAGCCTAAACCCAGCAGAAGAAGAGAAATAATAAAGATCAGAGCAGAAATAAACAATATAGAATCTAAAAAAACTGTAGAGCAGATCAACGAAACCAAGAGTTGGTTTTTTGAAAAAATAAACAAAATTGACAAACCTCTAGCCAGGCTTCTCAAAAAGAAAAGGAAGATGACCCAAATAGATAAAATCATGAATGAAAATGGAATTATTACAACCAATCCCTCAGAGATACAAACAATTATCAGGGAATACTATGAAAACTTATATGCCAACAAATTGGACAACCTGGAAGAAATGGACAAATTCCTGAACACCCACACTCTTCCAAAACTCAATCAGGAGGAAATAGCAAGCTTGAACAGACCCATAACCAGCGAAGAAATTGAATCGGTTATCAAAAATCTCCCAACAAGGGGCGCCTGGGTGGCGCAGTCGGTTAAGCGTCCGACTTCAGCCAGGTCACGATCTCGCGGTGCGTGAGTTTGAGCCCCGCGTCAGGCTCTGGGCTGATGGCTCGGAGCCTGGATCCTGTTTCCGATTCTGTGTCTCCCTCTGTCTCTGCCCCTCCCCCGTTCATGCTCTGTCTCTCTCTGTCCCAAAAATAAATACACGTTGAAAAAAAAAATTAAAAAAAAAAAAATCTCCCAACAAATAAGAGTCCAGGACCAGATGGCTTCCCAAGGGAGTTCTACCAGACGTTTAAAGCAGAGATAATACCTATCCTTCTCAAGCTATTCCAAGAAATAGAAAGGGAAGGAAAACTTCCAGACTCATTCTATGAAGCCAGCATTACTTTGATTCCTAAACCAGACAGAGACCCAGTAAAAAAAGAGAACTACAGGCCAATATCCCTGATGAATATGGATGCAAAAATTCTCAATAAGATACTAGCAAATCGAATTCAACGGCATATAAAAAGAATTATTCACCATGATCAAGTGGGATTCATTCCTGGGATGCAGGGCTGGTTCAACATTCGCAAATCAATCAACGTGATACATCACATTAACAAAAAAAAAGAGAAGAACCATATGATCCTGTCAATCGATGCAGAAAAGGCCTTTGACAAAATCCAGCACCCTTTCTTAATAAAAACCCTTGAGAAAGTCGGGATAGAAGGAACATACTTAAACATCATAAAAGCCATTTATGAAAAGCCCACAGCTAACATCATCCTCAACGGGGAAAAACTGAGAGCTTTTTCCCTGAGATCAGGAACACGACAGGGATGCCCACTCTCACCACTGTTGTTTAACATAGTGCTGGAATTCTAGCATCAGCAATCAGACAACAAAAGGAAATCAAAGGCATCAAAATTGGCAAAGATGAAGTCAAGCTTTCGCTTTTTGCAGATGACATGATATTATACATGGAAAATCCGATAGACTCCACCAAAAGTCTGCTAGAACTGATACATGAATTCAGCAAAGTCGCAGGATACAAAATCAATGTACAGAAAGCAGTTGCATTCTTATACACTAACAATGAAGCAACAGAAAGACAAATAAAGAAACTGATCCCATTCACAATTGCACCAAGAAGCATAAAATACCTAGGAATAAATCTAACCAAAGATGTAAAGGATCTGTATGCTGAAAACTATAGAAAGCTTATGAAGGAAATTGAAGAAGATTTAAAGAAATGGAAAGACATTCCCTGCTCATGGATTGGAAGAATAAATATTGTCAAAATGTCAATACTACCCAAAGCTATCTACACATTCCATGCAATCCCAATCAAAATTGCACCAGCATTCTTCTCGAAACTAGAACAAGCAATCCTAAAATTCATATGGAACCACAAAAGGCCCCGAATAGCCAAAGTAATTTTGAAGAAGAAGACCAAAGCAGGGGGCATCACAATCCCAGACTTTAGCCTCTACTACAAAGCTGTCATCATCAAGACAGCATGGTATTGGCAAAAAACAGACACATAGACCAATGGAATAGAATAGAAACCCCAGAACTAGACCCACAAACGTATGGTCAACTCATCTTTGACAAAGCAGGAAAGAACATACAATGGAAAAAAGACAGTCTCTTTAACAAATGGTGCTGGGAGAACTGGACAGCAACATGCAGAAGGTTGAAACTAGACCACTTTCTCACACCATTCACAAAAATAAACTCAAAATGGATAAAGGACCTGAATGTGAGACAGGAAACCGTCAAAACCTTAGAGGAGAAAGCAGGAAAAGACCTCTCTGACCTCAGCCGTAGCAATCTCTTACTCGACACATCCCCAAAGACAAGGGAATTAAAAGCAAAAGTGAATTACTGGGACCTTATGAAGATAAAAAGCTTCTGCACAGCAAAGGAAACAACCAACAAAACTAAAAGGCAACCAACGGAATGGGAAAAGATATTCGCAAATGACATATCGGACAAAGGGCTAGTATCCAAAATCTATAAAGAGCTCACCAAACTCCACACCCGAAAAACAAATAACCCAGTGAAGAAATGGGCAGAAAACATGAATAGACACTTCTCTAAAGAAGACATCCGGATGGCCAACAGGCACATGAAAAGATGTTCAGCGTCGCTCCTTATCAGGGAAATACAAATCAAAACCACACTCAGGTATCACCTCACGCCAGTCAGAGTGGCCAAAATGAACAAATCAGGAGACTATAGATGCTGGAGAGGATGTGGAGAAACGGGAACCCTCTTGCACTGTTGGTGGGAATGCAAACTGGTGCAGCCACTCTGGAAAGCAGTGTGGAGGTTCCTCAGAAAATTAAAAATAGACCTACCCTATGACTCAGCAATAGCACTGCTAAGAATTTATCCAAGGGATACAGGAGTACTGATGCATAGGGGCACTTGTACCCCAATGTTCATAGCAGCACTCTCCACAATAGCCAACTTATGGAAAGAGCCTAAATGTCCATCAACTGATGAATGGATAAAGAAATTGTGGTTTATATACACAATGGAGTACTACGTGGCAATGAGAAAAAATGAAATATGGCCTTTTGTAGCAACGTGGATGGAACTGGAGAGTGTGATGCTAAGTGAAATAAGCCATACAGAGAAAGACAGATACCATATGGTTTCACTCTTATGTGGATCCTGAGAAACTTAACAGGAACCCATGGGGGAGGGGAAGGAAAAAAAAAAAAAAGAGGTTAGAGTGGGAGACAGCCAAAGCATAAGAGACTGTTAAAAACTGAGAACAAACTGAGGGTTGATGGGGGGTGGGAGGGAGGAGAGGGTAAGTGATGGGTATTGAGGAGGGCACCTTTTGGGATGAGCACTGGGTGTTGTATGGAAACCAATTTGACAATAAATTTCATATAAAAAAATAAAATAAAAAAAAAGGAAAAAAAAATAAAACTGTTGAGTCAACTCCATCTTGGAAATCTCTTTCTGGATTTCTGTCACTATAGATTTGTTTTGTCTTCTCTAGAGTTTCATGCAAAAGGAATCACATAGTGTATACTATTTTGTGGTAACTTTAAAAAACATTTTTTTTAAATGTTTATTTATTTTTGAGAGAGAGAGAGAGAGACAGACAGAATGTGAACGGGTGAGGGGCAGAGAGAGGGAGACACAGAATCTGAAGCAGGCTCCAGTCTTTGAGCTGACAGCACAGAGCCGGATGTGGGGCTCCAACCCAAGAACCTTGTGAAATCATGACCTTAGCAAAGTTGGGCGCTTAACAGACTGAGCCACCCATGTGCCCCCTTGTGGTGGCTTTTTAAAAGTTCAGGGTAATAATTTAGAAATTCATCTTATAGTTGAATTCCAGCAATGCAGAAACAGACTCACACAAGGAGAAAAATCTGCTTATTGGATCAAGACGTACTCATTGTGCTAAATGGTTTGAATTCAAAGACATGTACTCATTCCAATTTCCTAGTTCTTAGACTTTCCCAATAAATGTCTAAAATTTCATCTAATATACTTCCTCAAGGTGTGGGTACAATAGTAACTGTGATTCTTTGAAGAAATAGTGGCCTCAAACTACCTAAATTTGTTTAAAAAAATATTAACTTACGCATCCAAGAAGTTTAACGAACCATAAGTAGGACAAATTCAAAGAGATTTATACCTAGACACATCATAGCCAAAGTGTTGAAAGCCACACACACAAAGAAAAAAATCTTGAAAGAAGCAAGAGAAAAACAACTTAATATGTGCAAGAGTGCATCAATATAGAAAATGTCTAAGTTCCCATAAGAGAAAAATGACCCTAGGAGGCAGTGGAATGATATATTCAAAATACTGAAAGAAAAAACTGCTAATAAGGAATTTTTTATCCAGTGAAACTATCTACCAGTTACAAAGGTAAAATAAGGACATTCCAAAATTTAAAACGATTGAGAGAACTCCTTGATATCAGAACTGATTTATGAAAAATACTAAAGAAAATTCTTTGGAATGTAGAAGAGAATGACACCAGATGGTAGCTCAAATTGACTGGAAGAAATGAAAAGTGTAGAAGAAATCAATATCCATGTTAAAAATAAAATAATCTAAATATATTTTCACATTTCTTCTGTTAAATTCTTTAAAATATATAACTTTGTGTAAATAAATAATTATAACATTGTAATGTTGGTTTTGTAAAATATACAGATGTAATATATATGAAAATAATAGCACAAGAGGGGAAAAGAATAGAGCTATGTTGGAGAAAATATTTTATATTTCATGGGAATCAAGTTAACATCAATTTGAAATAAACTGTAATGAGTTAAGATGCATATTGGAATTTCTAGAGCACACACTAAGGAAATGGTTAAAAATATAGTAAAAAAAATTATTAGAGGAATTAAGATGATATACTAAAATATTTATTTAATACAAAAGAAGTTATTAAGGGAGGAAAATAGGAACAAGACAGTTAAAGACATAACAAAATGGCAACTGTAACTCTGACCCTATTAACAACTGCACTAAATATGAATTGTCCAAACAACCCAACTAAAAAGCAGAGATTGGCAAAATAGGTAATAATGTAAGATCCAACTATAACAATTTACAAAAGACACACATTAGATTCAAAGACACACAGGTTGAAAGCAAAAAAATGGAAGATATACCATGCAAATAACAACCAACAGACAGATGGAGGGGTTGTACTAATACTGGACAATGTAGGGTTTAAAAAATTTTTATATAAATTCCAATTAGTTAATATACAGTGTAATATTAGTCTCAGGTGTGTAATATAGTGATTCAACACTTCTATACAATACATGGTGCTCACAACAAGTGCACTCCTTAATTCTCATCACCTATTTAACCCATCCCCTCAACCTCCTCTCTGGTAACCATCAGTTTCTTCTGTATAGTTCAGTCTGTTTTATTGTTTGCCTCTCTCTCTCTTTTTTTCCCCTTTTGCTCATTTATTTCTTAAATTCCACATATGAGTGAAATCATGTGGTATTTGTCTTTCTCTGACTTTTTTCACTTAGCATAATACACTCTATCTCCATCCACATTGTTACAAATGTCAAGATTTCACTTGTTTTTATGGGTGAGTAATTCCATTGTGTATATATACCACATCTTTATCCACTCATCAGTTGATGGACATTTGGGCTCTTTCCATAATTTGGCTATTGTTGATAATGCTGCTATAAACATCAGGGTACACCTGTCCTTATGAATCAGTATTTTTGTATGTTTTTGATAAATACCTGGTAGTGCAATTTCTGGATCATAGGGTAGCTCTATTTTTAACTTTTTAAGGAATCTCCATATTGTTTTCCACAGTGGTTGACCAGTTTGCATTCCTACCAACAGTATAAGAGGGTTCCCCTTTCTTTGCATCGTCACCAACATCTGTTGTTTCTTTTATTGTTAATTTTAGCCATTCTGACAGGTGAAATGAAAGTCAAAACACAATGGTCCGAAATCTGTGCCATGCAGCAAAAGTAGTCATAAGAGAGAAGTTTATAGCAATACAGGCTTACATCAAAAGCAACAAAAATCTCAAATACAAAATCTAACCTTACACTTAAAGGAGCTGGAAAAAGAACAAGTTAAGCCTAAAGCCAGCAGAAGAAGGGAAATAATAAAGATTAGAGCAGAAATAAGTGATATAGAAACAACAAGAACAAAAACATTAGAACACAGCAATGAAACTAAGAGCTAGTTCTTTGAAAGAATAAAATAGGTAAACCCCTAGCCAGATTTATCAAAAAGAAAAAAGAAAGGACCTAATAGATAAAATCATGAATGAAAGAGGAGAGATCACAACCAACACCACAGAAATACAAACAATTAGAACACTAGAAAAATTATATGCCAATAAATTGGGCAATCTGGAAGAAATGGATAAATTCCTAGAAACATAGAAACATAAATTCCTAGAAACATTCCTACCAAAACTGAAACAGGATGGAATAGAAAATTTCAACAGATCCATAACCAGTAAAATTTAATCAGTAATCAAAAATCTGCCAACAAACGAAAGTCCAGGTCCAGATGGCTTCCCACAAGACTTCTACCAAACATTTTAAGAAGAATTAATACCTATACTTCTCAAATTGTTCCAAAAATATAAATGGAAGGAAAACTTCCAAACTCATTCCAGAAAGCCAGCATTACCTTGATTCCAAAACCAAAGACCCCAATAAAAAAGAGAATTACAGGCCAATATCCCTGATGAACATGATGCAAAAACTCTCAATAAAACAGCAAATTGAATCCAATAGGTCTTTCAACTTCTTGTTTAAGTTTATTCCCAAGTATTCTTTTTGGTGCAATTGTAAATGGGAAATATTTTCTTAATTTCACTTTCTGCTACTTCGTTATTAATGTATAGAAATTCAACAGATTTCTGTACATTGATTTTGTGTCCTGCAACCTTACTGAATTCATTTATCAGTTTTAGTCATTTTTGGTTTTTTTTTTTTTTTGTGAAGTCCTTAAGGCTTTCTATATACAGTATCATGTCATCTGCAAATAGTGAAAGTTTTACTTCCTCATCACCAGTTTGGATGTCTTTTATTTATTTTTCATGTCTGACTGTTGTGTCTCAGCACTTTCAGTACAATGTTGAATTAAAGTGGTGAGAGTTGATATCCTTGTCTTGTTCCTAACCTTAGGGGAAAAGCTATTTGTTTTTTCCCAATGAAGATGATATTAGCTGTGGGTTTTTCATACATGGCCTTTATTATGTTGAGCTATGTTCCCTCTAAATCTACTCCATTAAGGGTTTTTATCATGAATGGATGTTGTATTTTGTCAAATACCTTTCTGCATCTATTGAAATGATTGCATGGTTTTTATCCTTTTCTTTTTTATTTTTATTTTTTATTTTTTAAAAGTGTTTATTATTTATTTTGTGAGAGAGTGCAATTGGGGGAGGGGCAGAGAAAGAGAGAGGGAGAGGAAGAGAGACTCTCAAGGAAGCTCTGTGCTGTCAGAACAGAGCCTGACATGGGGCTTGATCTCACGAACCATGAGATCATGACGAACCAAAATTCAGAGGTGGACACTTAACCAACTGAACCACACAGGAGTCCCCTCTTCTTTTTTTTTAAATGCAATGTTTAAAAAAAATATTTATTTAAATTCAAGTTAATTAACATATCATGTAGTATTGGTTTCAGGAGTATAACCCAGTGATTCATTACTTATACATAACACCCCATGCTCATCTCAAGTGCCCTCCTAAATGCCTATCATCCATTTAGCCCTTTCCCCACCAACCTCTCCTCCAGAAACCCTCAGTTTGTACTCTGTATTTAAGAGTCTCTTATGGTTTACCACCCTCTCTGTTTTTGTCTCTTTTTTTCCTTCCCTTCCCCTATGTTCATCTGTTTTGTTTTTTAATTCCTCATATGACTGAAATCATATATTTGTCTTTCTCTAACAGACTTTTTTCATTTAGCATAATATACTCTAGTTCCATCCATTGTTGCAAACGGCAAGATTTCATTCTTTTTGATCATTGAGTAATATTCCACTGTGTGTGTGTGTGTATATATATATATACCACATCTTCTTTATCCACTCATCAGTTGATGGACATTTGGGCACTTTCCACAATTTGGCAATTATTGATAATGCTGCTATAAACACCAGGGTACACATGTCCCTTTGAATCAGTCTTTTTGCATCTTTTGGATAAATAACTAGTAATGCAATTTCTGGGTTGTAGGGTAGTTCTATTTTTAATTTTTTGAGAAATCTCCATACTGTTCTTCAGAATGGTTGACCAGTTTGCATTCCCACCAACAGTGCAAAAGAGTTCCCCTTCCTCAGCATCTTCACCAACACTGTTGTTTCCTGAGTTCTTAATTTTAGCCATTCTGACAGGTGTGAGGTGGTATCTCATTGTGGTTTTGATTGTATTTTCCTGATGATGAGTGATGTTGAACATCTTTTCATGTGTCTGTTAGCCATCTGGATGTCTTCAAAAAGTGTCTGTTCATGTCTTCTGCCCATTTCTTCACTGGATTATTTGGTTTTTAGGGTGTTGAGTTTGACAAGTTCTTTATAGATTTTGGATGCTCACACTTTATTGGATATGTCATTTGCAAATATCTTCTCCAATTCTGTTGCCTGCCTTTTAGTTTTCTTGATTGTTTCCTTTGTTGTGCAGGTTTTTATCTTGATGAGGTCCCAATAGTTCATTTTTTATTTTGTTTCCCTTGCCTATGGAGATATGTCTCGTGAGAAGTTGATTTAGCCAAGGTCAAAGAGTTTGCTGCCTAATTTGTCCTGAAGGATTTTGATGATTTCTTATTTTACATTTAGGTCTTTCATTCATTTTGAATTTATATTTGCGTATGGTGTAAGAAAGTGGTCCAGTTTCATTCTTCTGCATGTTTCTGTCCAGTAATCCCAACACCATTTGTTGAACAGACTGTGTTTTTCCATTGGATATTCTTTCCTGCTTTGTTGAAGATTAGTTGGCCATCTTTGTGGGTCCATTTCTGGGTTTTCTATTTTGTTCCATTGATCTGAGTGTCTATTTTTGTGCCAACACTGTACTGTCTTGATGATTACAGCTTTAATAAGGCTTGAAGTCTGGAATTACGATGCCTCCAGCTGTGATTTCCTTTTTCAACATTGGCTATTCGGGGTCTTTTTTGGTTCCATACAAATTTTAAAATTGTTTTTCTACCTCTGTGAAGAATACTACTGTTATTTTGCTAGGGATTGCATTGAGCGTGTTGATTTCTTTGGGTAGTATAGACATTTTAACAATATTTGTTCTTCCAATCCATAAGCATGGAATGTTTTTCCATTTCTTTGTGTCATCTTCAGTTTCTATCATAAGCTTTCTATTATTTTCAGGCTATAGATCCTTTACCTCTTTGGTTAGGTTTATTCCTAGGTATCTGGATTTTGAAGCAACTGTAAATGGAATTGATTACTTGATTTCTCTTTCTACTGCTTCAGAAATGCAACCGATTTCTGTACATTGATTTTATATCCTGTGACTTTGCTGAATTCATGTATCCATTCTAGCTATTTTTTGGTAGAGTTGTTCGGGGTTTCCATGTAGAGTATTATGTCATCTGTGAAGAGTGAAAGTTTGACTTCTTCCTTACCTGTTTGGATGCCTTTTCTTTTTTCTTTGTTGTCTGATAGCTGAGGATAGTACTTCCAGTACTGTGTTGAATAGCAATGGTGAGAGTGGACATCCCTATTGTGTTCCTGACCTTAGTGGGAAAGCTCTCAGTTTTTCCCCATTGAGGATGATGTTAGCCTTGCGTCTTTTGTGTATGGCTTTTTGATGTTGAGGTATGTTCCTTCTATCCCTACTTCCTTGAGGGATTTTTATCAAGAAAGGATGCTGTATTTTGTCAAATGCTTTTTCTGTATCTATTAAGTGGGTTCTATGGTTCCTGTCATTTCCTTTATTAATGTGGTGTATCATGTTGATTGATTTGCAAATCCTGAACCAGTCCTTAAGCCCAGGAATGAATCCCACTTGATCAGGGTGAATAATTCTTTTAATGTACTGTTGAATTCGATTTTCTAGTCTCTTGCTGAGAATTTTTGCATCCAGTTTCATCAGAGATATTGGCCCATAATTCTCCTTTTTAGTGGGTTGTTTGTCTAGTTTTGGAATCAAGGTAATGCTGGCTTCATAGAATGAGTTTGGAAGCTTTCCTGCCATTTTTATTTTTTGGATCGGTTAGCAAAGAATAGGTATTAACTCTTCTTTAAATGTCTGGTAGAATTTTCCGTGGGAAGCCATTTGGCCCAGGAGATTTTTGATAACTGATTCAATTGCTTTGCTTGTTATGGGTCTGTTCAAATTTTTTATTTCTTCCTGTTTCATTTTTGGTAGTGTGTGAGTTTTTAGGAATTTATGCATTTCTTCCAGATTTCCCAGTTTGTCAGCATGTAAGTTTTCATAATATTCTCTTATAATTGTATTTCTGCAGTGCTGGTTGTGATCTCTCCTCTTTAATTTGTGATTTCATCTATTTGGGTCCTCTCTTGTTTCTTTTTGATAAGTCTGGCTAGAGGTGTTATCAATTTTATTTATTCTTTCAAAGAACTAGCATTTAATTTCATTATCCTATTTTTTTCTTTCTATATTGTTTATTTCTGGTTTAATGTTTATTATTTCCCCTCTTCTGAAGAGTTTAGGCTTTATTTGTTGCATCTTTTCTAGCTCCTTTAGGTGTGATGTTAGGTTGTGCATTTGGGACCTTTATTGCTCCTTGAGGTAGACCTGAATAGCAATGTAATTTCCTGTTAGGACTGCCTGTGCTGCATCCCAAAGGGTTTGACCATCGTGTTTTCATTTTCATTGGCATTCATGTATTTTTTAAAAAAATTTTCTTTAATTTCCTGGTTAACCCATTCATTCTTTACTAAGATGTTCTTTAACCTCCATGTATTGGAGGACTTTCCAATTTTTTTCTTGTGGTTGATTTCAAATTTCGTATCATTGTGATCTGAAAATATGCATGCTATGATCTTGATCCTTTTGTACCTGTCGAGGGCTGATTTGTCACCCAGTATGTGATCTGTTTTGGAGAATATTCCATGTGCACTTAGGGAAAATGTGAATTCTGCTGCTTTAGGATGAAATGTTCTGAATATACCTGTTAAGTCCATCTGGTCCAGTGTGTCATTCAAAGCCATTGTTTCCTTATTGGTTTTCTGCTTATATGATCTGTTTATTACTGTAAGTGTGGTATTAAAGTCCCCTAGCTTTATAGTAATATTATCAATGAGTTTCTTTACATTTGTGAATAATTGATTTATATGTTTGTGTGTTATCAAGTTAAGGGTATAAATATTTAGAATTGTTAGCTTTTCTTAATGGATAGACCCCTTAATTATGATATAATGACATTCTTGTTACAGTCTTTGTTTTAAAATCTAGTTTGTCTGGTATAAGTATGGGTTCTCCAGCTTTCTTTCGATGTTCATTAGCATGATAGATGGTTTTCCATCCCCTTACTTTCAATCTGTAGTTGTCTTTAGGTCTAAAATGAGTCACATATAGGTGGGTTTTGTTTTTTATTATCCATTCTGATACCCTATTTCTTTTGATTGAAGCATTTAGTCATTTTAAATTCAGAGTGATTATTGAAAGACATGGATTTAGTCCCATTGTGTCACCTTTAGAGTTGGTATTTCTGGTGATGTTCTCTGGTCCTTTGTAGTCTTTGCTGCTTTGGTCTTCTCCTTTTTTTTTTTTTCCTGTACTCAGAATTCCCCTTAAAATTTCTTTCAGGGCTGGTTTAGTGGTCATAAATTCCTTTAGTTTTTGTCTGGGAAACTCTTTATCTCTCCTTCTATTCTGAATGACAGTCTTGCTGGATAAGAATTCTTGGCTGCATACTTTCCCCAGCCAGCACATTGAATATTTTTTACCATTCCTTTCTGGCCTGCCAAGTTTCAGTAGACAGGTATGCTGCTAACCTTATGTGTCTACCCTTTTAGGTTAAGTATCTTTAGTCGCTAACTGCTTTCCAAATTCTCTCTTTATCTTTGTATTTTGCAAGTTTCACTATGATATGTTATGGTGTTGACTTGTTTTTGTTGATTTTGAGAGGAGTTCTCTATGCCTCTTTGACTTGAATTCCTGTTTCCTTCCCCAGATTAAGGAAGTTATCAAATATAATTTTTTAAATAAACTTTCTGCTCCTTTTTCCTGCTCTTCCTCTTCTGGGCCTCCTATGATATGGATACTGTTTCATTTTATGGAATCACTATGTTCTCTAAGTCTCCCTTCATGATCTAATAATTTCTTTTCCAACTTCTTTTCTGCTTGATTATTTTACACAATTTTATCTTCAGTATTGCCTGTTTTCTTCTCTGCTTCTTCAGTCCTCATTGTGACTGTATCCAGTCGGTTTTGCATCTCAGTTATAGCATTATTTATTTCAGTGTGACTGGTTTAGGCCTTTGATCACTCCAGCAAGGGTTTCTCTGGTGTCTTCTACATTTCTTTAAGCCCAGCTAGTAGTCTTATGACTGTTCTAAATTCTTGTTCAGATAAATTCCTTATATCTGTTTTGTGGATTTGGGCATCCACACCCTGGATGTGATTTCTTCTTTACCTTTCATTTGGGGGAGAATTCCTTCATTTTGTCATTTTGGCTAGGTTTCTAGGGTTTTTGTTGTGTGTGTTTTGAAAGCTTGTAATGTTTTCTGCACCTGAGAACTAGGCTATATGAAAAAGGGACCATCCACTGTACAGGGCCTGGCACTTCAGGAAGTGTTTATGGTGTATGCTGTGTGCATTCTGCTACGCACACTGTTTCTCTGCCAAAATGTGTTTTGGTTGCTCTTTCCACTGGTCAGTCCTCTGCACAGCTCAGCCTTGTTTGCAATGGGTTTTGGACATTTAACTAGGTTTGCTTTGATTTGTCTGTTAAAATAAGCCTGGAAACTTAGTGTTTAGGAACACTAAAACAAACCCCGATCCCCCAAAAAAAGAGGAAAGCAAAGGGAAGAAAAAAACCAGAGAACCCAAAAACTATAAGGCTGATTTCAAAGAAAAAGAAAGGAGAAGAAGAAGAAGAAGAGGAAGAAGAAAAGGAAAAAGAAGGAAAAACAAAAGAAGAAAGAAGCTTGATCTGTCCCCCCAAAAAAAGAAAAGAAAATGAAAACAAAACAAAACAAAACAAACAAAACAAAACAAAAACAAGACTATGAGCTTGATTCCAAGAGAAAAAAGAAGAAAAAATTAAAAAAAGAATAAGGGGGTGGGGGGTGGGAAAGTAAGCTTGGTCCTATTTCCACTAGTACTGCAGGTGTCATTTTGAAGCAATTGATTTTAAGTGCCCTTGGTGCATGGGGGGTGCTGGCTGTGGTGGTCTTCTGGAGGAGAGGCCCACTGTGTTTGCTCAGAGTCATTCTTGCCCTAGTGAATAAGCAGTTGCAGGCACAGGGGGCAAGTTTTTTGTAAGCGGGTCCTACCTTCACTGGGGCCTGCTGTGTTGCTCTCTGAAGACCCATAGTGGTGGTGTTGGGGAAAAATGGTGCCACCCCAATCTTTTGTCCGTGGACAGGGGATCTCACACCCCACACACTATTCAGGCAGCCCTCACAGAATAGTGACTGCAGTCAGCTCGCTCTGTGCCTCAACTCTCCTGCGTTTTTTCTTTGGCGTGCAGCTGGGATTCAAAACTTGAAGTCCTAAAAGACCAGGTACCACGCAGATCCATTCCCCTCTTCCAGAGTAGAGTCTCTCCACACTGTGTCTCTATCCTCTTCATAGTGTTATCACTTTGATTGGTTTGCAAGTATTGAACCATACTTGCATCCTGGGAAAAATCCCACTTGATTGGGGTGAATGAATTTTTTAAATGTATTGTTGGACTTGGTTTGCTAGTATTTTGTTGTCGATTTTTGTATCTATGTTCATCAGAGATATTGGCCTGTAATTCTCTCTTTTTGTGTGTATCTTTATCTTTGTGTGTATAGTATCTTTATCTCATTGTGGTATCAAGGGTAATTATGGCTTCATAGAATGAATGCTTTCCTTCCACTCCTATTTTTTTAAATAGTTTGAGAAGTTTGCTTTAAATGTCTGGTAGAATTCAGCTGTGAAATCATCTGGTCCTGGACTTTTGTTTGTTGTGAGTTTTTTGATTACTGATTAAATCTCATTGTGATAATTGGTCTGTTCATATTTTCTATTTCTTCCTTCTTCAGCTTTGGAATGTTATACATTTCTAGGAATTTATGCATTTCTTCTAGGTTGTTCAATTTGTTGGCATATAATTTTTCATAAAATGTTCTTTTAATCCTTTGTATTTCTGTGGTGGCGATTGATATTTCTCCTCTTTTATTTTTGATTTTGTTTATTTGAGTTCTCTCTCTCTTTCTTTTGGATATATCTGGCTAGAGGTTTTTCAATTTTGTTGATCTTTTCAAAGAAACAGCTCCTGATTTCATTAGAAATAGGAGAATAGAATAGAACAGAATTCTGTTTTTTTTAAGTTTCTTTTTCATATTTCTGTTCTAATCTTTATTATTTCCTTTCTTCTATTGGTTTTGGGTTTCATTTGTTCTTTTTCTACCTCCTTTGGGTGTAAGGTTAGGTGGTTTATTTGAGATTTTTCTTACTTATACTCCTGTATTGCTAGAAAGTTCCCTCTTAGTACCGCTTCTCTCGCATTCCAAAGATTGTGGACTGTTGTGTTTTCATTTCCATTTGTCTCAAGTTATTTTTTTATTTTCCCTTGATTTCTTTGTTGACCCATTCATTGTTTAGTAACATGTTATTTAATCTCCCTTTATATGTACTCTTTCCAGATTTTTTCTTGCAGTTGATTTCTAGTTTTATAGCATTGTTGTCAAAAAGATGCATGGTATAATTTGATATTTCCTAATGTGGAGACTTGTTTGTGGACTAATATGCAATCTATTCTGGAGAATGTTCCATGTGCCCTTGAAAAGAATGTATATTCTGATATTTTAAGGCGGAATGTTCTGAATATATCTGTTAGATCTGTGTGATTCAACAACACTGTTTCCTTGTTTATTTTCTATTTGATTGAACTATCCATCAATGTAAATTGGTGTTAAACTCCTCTACTTTTATGGTATTACTATCAATTACTTCTTTTAGGTTTATTATTAGCTGCTTTATGTATTTGGGTCTTCCATTTGGGGTGCATAAATATTTACAAATGTTATATCTTTTTGTTGGAGTGTTCCCTCTATGATTATATAGTGTCTTTCTTTGTTACAATTTTTGTTATTTTGTTCAATACAAGTATTGCTACCCATTTTCACATCCATTTGTATGATAAATACTTCTCCATCCTTTTATTTTCAATCTGCATGTGTCTTTAGGTTTGAAATGTGTCTCTTGTAGGCAGTGTAAGGATGGCACTTGCTCTTTTATCCATTCTGTCACCCTATATCCTTTGAGTGGAGACTTTTGCCCATTTACATTCAAAGTAATTAGTGGTAGACATGTACTTATTGCTATTTTTTACTTTTTTTTGTTTTTACTTGTTTTACTTGTTTTTTTGTTTGTTTTACTTGTTTTATGGTTGATTTTGTAGTTCTTCTCTGTTACTTTCTTTTCTTGCTCTCTTCTCTCATGGTTTGCTGGCTTTATTTAGTGATATACCTGGATTCTTTTCTCTTTGTTTAGTGCATATCTGTTATTGGTTTTTGATTTGTGTTACTATTTGGTCTTTATCTTTCTGGTATGTCTGAATTGTAGCCTTGTTGGATAGAGTATTCTTGGCTGCAGGTTTTTTTCCTTTCAGCATTTTGAATATATCTTGCCATTCCCTTCTGGCCTGAAAAATTTTTGCTGAAAACTCAGTTGATAGCCCTGTGGAGTTTGCCTTGTATGTAACTGTTTTCTTTTCTCTTGCTGCTTTTTAAATTCTCTCTTTATCACTGTTTTTTGCTATTTTAAGTACTATGTGTCTTATTGCGGACTTTTGTGTTGATTTTGTTTGAGGCTGTATGTGCCTCTTGGATCTGGATTTCTGTTTCCTACCCAGATTCAAGATGTTTTCAGGTATTAATTTTTCAAATAAGTTTTATGCCTTCTCCTTCTGGGATTCCTGTAATGGGAATGTTTTTACATTTGATGGTGTTGCTGAATTCCGTAAGTCTATTTTGATTCATTATTTTTTTTCTCACCTGTTAAGTTTCTTTCTTTCCATTACCCTGTCCTCCAGATCACTGATCTGCTTCTTTCAATCTATTATGTATTGTGTATTATGTATTGTGTGTTGCTGAGTTCTTTATTTCTGATTCATTCTTTTTTATGTTTTGTATCTTTTTGTTAAGATTCTCACCAGGTCCTCCATTCTTAAGTTCAGTGAGTATCTTTATGAACATTTTTTCTTTTTTTGTATTCTCTATCAGGCATATTACTTATCTCCATTTCGCTTGAGTCTCTTGCTTTGATTTTGTTCTGTTCTCTTATTTTAGGACATATTCATCTGTATCCTCTTTTGTCTAATTCTGTGTCTGTTTGTATGTATTAGGAAAGTCAGCTATGTCTTCTGCTCTTGAAAGTAGTGGCCTTATGAAGAAGAGATCCTGTTGTGCCCTGCAGTGCATTGTCACCTGTTTATCAGAACATTGTGCTTCAGGGGTGTGTGCTTTGTGTATTATACACACTCTGCTGTTGTGGCTGAGTTGCTTTTGCCTTCAGTACAGTCATCTGCAATGGTTCTTCACCTGTTATCAGCAAGGTTTGGGTCCTGTGTCATCAGTGGGTCAGTCTGGGGCTGCTTTTGGCTTGAGTTGAGTCAAACCAGGTGTTTGCCAGAGATATAGTACCACCAAGCTGCAGACAGCTTTTCCTGCATGGTCCCTGAGAGGCCTTCATTGGTGGGTGGGGCCTGTAGTTAGATCTGATATCTTCCCCCAGGCCACTCCTGGGGCATAGTTGAACTGATGCGTGTGATTACGTTTCCAACCTCCCAGGGCAAGAGTTAACTTTGGATTAGTGCTGGTCCCTGTTGGGGCTGTTTGCACACTGCCAGGCTTGTGGCATTGTTTTGGATAGCTTCCAGCCAAGGCATATTAGAGGGGGTAGGGGCATGTTGTTAGAAATTTAGGTGGTGAATATTGGTGCTGAACTAGTTCTTTCAGGTGTCTGTGTGCCTAGACTGGGGGGTGGAAGAGGGAAATGGTGACTGCCAGCTCTTTTGTTCTTGGAAAAGTCTCCCAATGATCTTTACCCCTCCAGCACATGCTCTGAAATCTGCTCCCTTTCATATACCTTAGTGATTTTTCAAACTGCTGCTTCTTTGTTGTATCTCTGTGGGCTGTTATTTGCACTTTCTTTTTAAGGGTGACAAATGAGTTTCTTTTCGCTCTTCTGGCTCTCTCAGAGCCAAGCCTGCTGATTTTTAAAGTTCTGGGTATTGAGCCCCATTGATTATGGGAACTCATGAAATTCATCCTTTCTGGTTTTCAAAGCCAAATTCTAGGAGATTCATCTTCTGTGTGCAGATTCCCCATGCCTGGAGTGCTGGGAATGAGGGTCTTGTTCTCTCCCCTTTCTGAGCCCATGGTGTCCCTCCCTCAGACAGTCCTGCAGGTCCATTTAGCTCCCAACCATATCTCTGCTCTTGCTATCCTCTTTGATGTGGCCTCTTTTCTACATTTGGCTTTGGAGAGTCAGTTCTGCCAGTCTTTGGATTATTCTCTGGGTTATTTACACTGATGTGGGTGTTATCTAGTTGTATCCATAGGATGAGGTGAGCTTAGGATCCTCCTACTCCTCCACTTTCCCGAGAAGCCTACAACTATAAATTTAACTCAGCACTGCTTTGTATTTGTTAATTTCCCTGTGATTTCTTCTTTGACCCACTATTTCATTAAGAGTGTCGTTTAAGCATAGGAACTGGTGGACATGGTGGTGGCCTTGGGTATTGTGACTGATGTGCTGGTGGTCTCTGAAATACTTTTTGGTGGTCACACTTGTCTGCACTGGCTGATTGTTGTGCATCTGGCAGCATGTCTGTGAGTGAGATCTTCGTGGAGCTGCAGGGCTTTTTGGCTGCCAAGCAGGACATCTAAGAGGAAATCTGAAAAGTTGTACAAAGTTTATAACAAACAGCTTGAGCGATTTTAACTCTACTGCAGGGGGTCCAGCAGGGTCCTGGTTTTCAGGATATTCCAAAGAGGTGTTTGAAAGCTTGAGAACACTTTGGTACAGTAAAAACACATTTAATGTCTTCAGAGACCAAGTTCTCTGCTGAACAGTATTACGGATTTCATGAGCACTGGGGGTTTGTGCTGCAGCTTTTGGTCTTCTTGGTAACATTTGTTGTGTATTTGGAATCAGAAACACTAATGACTCCAGAAGTGGTTACTGAAGTTCTTGGCATTGAGCCATATTGGGAGAAAGGATTTCATCTGGATGTAGAAGATCATCTTTCAGGAGTTCTAATTCTTGCCAGTGGATTTTCAAGGCTCTCTGTCAACAGTGTGACTGTTGGAGGCTACTCCCAGATCCTCCACATCTACACTTTCATTAATGAACTGAATTCTAGCTTCTGCCTTCCCAACCCGAAAAACGACTCCCTGAGGAATTGCTGTGATGGCTTCAAGTATGATCTGAAAAAAGTAGAGGAGATGGTCTATGATCTCACCATCCAGGGCTTCAGTAAGGAGACAGCAGTGGCTTATGCAGAGAAATAGGTGGCCATCTACGCGCCTGGCCGTGCTGACTTCAGTGGTTGCCAGTGAGTGTGAGCACAGTGTCTCTCAAGGTAGTTAGGATTGTCCTGTTGCTAAATACCATGCTTTATTTTCTTAACCAGTGTGTGGTGTAATTATCAAAATCGAAACAATTTTGGGGGGGTAAAAATATAACCTTCACAAGGACAGATTTTCTTTATTGTTTTAGTGAATTTGCTCTGTAATTCAGTGTATTCCAGTTTTGTCAAAAAATGTAAATGTCAGTCTCTTTGTGAAGTCCTTTTCTTGCTTACCCTGATGCTGTTGATTTACTGACTGGGATGTTTCTTGTCTTCTGTTTTTTTTTGTTTTTGTTTTGTTTTTTGTTTTTAAAGAGTGTTGTGTTGTCTAATTTCCATTTATTGGTGAATTTTAAAGTTTTCTTTGTTTTTTTTTTTTTCTAGGTTTGTGATGAGAAGAGTTTTTTTTTTAATAATTTCAGTCTTTTATTGTTTTAAATTGTTTTGTTTAACGTTTATTTATTTTCGAGACAGAGACAGAGCATGAATGGGGGAGGGTCAGAGAGAGGGAGACACAGAATCCGAAACAGGCTCCACGCTCTGAGCTGTCAGTACAGAGCCCGACGTGGGGCTCGAACTCACGGGCCGTGAAATCATGACCTGAGACGAAGTCGGCCACTTAACCTACTGAGTTACCCAGGCGCCCCCTCATTCTTTTAAAATTTATTAAGATTTGTTTTGTGTTCTAACATATAATCTGCCCTGGACAATGACCCACATGCACTTGAGAAAAATATATACTCTGCTGTTATTTGGTGGTGTGTTCTTTATACATCTGTTAAGCTTAATTAGTTTGCAGGTTGTTCAAATAATCTTTTCCTTATTAATCTTTTGACTGGTTGTTCTATTCATTACTGATTATGTATTGACGTCTCCAACTGTAATTGTAGAATTACCTATTTCCCCTTTCAATTCTGTCAATTTTTTCATAAATTTTGGAGGTCTGGTGTTCAGTGCATGTATATTAGTGATTGTTATTTATTTCAGTGTATAAATTCTTTAATCAATAAAATATCACCTTTCTTTGTCTCTTGTGACAGTTTCTGATGTAGTCTATTTTATCTGATAATAGTATAGGCATCCAAGCTGTCTTTTGGTTACTATTGGTATAGGACATCTTTTTCTATCCCTTCACTTTTGTTGAAATAGATCCAAAGTATGTCATTTGTAAGCAGCATATTCTTGGATCATTTTAAAATTCATTCTGCTAATCACTACCCACTTGAGAGTTTAATCTATTTACACTGAAAGTAATTACTGATAAACAAGGGCTTACCTGTAATATTCTGTTATTTCCTTCTGTAGTCTTACAGCTTTTTTGCTCTTCATATCTTCCATTACGTCCTTCATTTGTGTTTACTTGATTTTTGTAGTGATACACTTTGAACCCATTTTCATTTCATTTTGTGTATATTTTATAGATATTTTTATTGTGGTTACCATAGATGTTATATATAATATGTTGAAGTTGGAGCAATCTAATTTTAATTGATGCCAACTTAACTTCAATCACATACAAAACTTCTACTCCCAAATAGCTCCATTCCTCTTCTTGATGTTACTGATATCAGAAATTACATCTTTATACATTATGTGTATAATAACATAGACTTATAATTATTTTTTATGTATCTGTCTCTTAAAATCAGTAGAAAAAAGTTAAAAACCAAAATTACAATAATATTGGTGTATGTACTTGCCCACATGTTTACTTTAACTAAAGATCTTTATTTCTTCATGTGGCTTCCAATTACTGTCTGGCATTCTTTCATTTCAACCTGAAGGATTTCCTTTAGTATTTCTAAAAGGGCATGTGTAGTAGTAATGACTGCCCTCAGCTTTTGTTTATCTGGGTCTTAATTTCTGCCTTGTTTTTCAATAAATGTCTTGCTGGATATAGAATTTCAGGTTGGGCATTTTTTTTCTTTAACACCTTAAATATACAATCCTATTGTCTTCTGGTTTCCAAGGTTTCTTATTAGAAATTACCTGATAATTTCCTTGAAGATCCCTTATAAGTAATTGTAGTGTAAGTGCCTGACATTAGCTTTTTTGATTATAGTGTAAGAGGCTGATATTAAGCTTTGATTGTTGGAGACATCCATTTCAAAGATATCCATCTTGAATAAACATACTGCCCCCAGTATGACAGAACTACTGGCTAAACAACTAATAAGGAGTCAAGCCTCCTCCACCCATTGAGTTCCCCTTTCAGAAAGCCTTGTTTTTTCAAAGTTCCCTGACCGTTGTTTCTGAGGTGCAGCTTATAATCATATAAGAGTTGCCAGGGCTGGTCCCACTACAACTTTGGCTCCAGCTGGGAAGTGTCACAAGCAGCATGTGCCCAAGGGAGTGCCTCAGGAATTCCTAGCTGCTGTCATTATTGATAGGCTGAGACTATCAATGAAGCAGTAATGAATTGTTTCTTTCTTGCTGCTCTGAAGATTCTTTTTGTCTTTGTCTTTTGGTAATTTGATTATACTGTGTCCCAAGCTGAGTTTCTTTGAGTTTATCCAACTTGGAGTTTGTTCACCTTGTTGTAGATATGTATCTTTCAGCAAATTTGAGGAAATTTCAGCCATTATTTCTTAAACTAATCTTTCTATTTCTCTCTCTTCTCCTGGGATCTCCATATTATGTGTGATTTTTTGTTGTTGTTGTTGAAAATTATTTGTTTGACTATTATAACATGGTAACTCTGGAATTCAGATTCTCCCCATTCTTTAGGGTTTGGTGTTTAGTTTTTTGATTGTCAAAGACTGTAGTACTCCATTTTTTGAGACTTTTCATCTATTTTTGCAAAAACTGCTTTTTGCTCTGTGTGGTAACTGAAGTCTCTATTCCTTTAGCTCATGTTTAGCTAATGTTTTAACAAAGATTTCCTTGAATACCAAGAACTCCCCTTGGGCTTTGCAAATTGACCTTATGTTAGTTAGAGTAGTCCTTTAGCACTTAGCTAAGTTTGTCCTGAGCCTAGGAATCAACCCAAGGTGAAAGCTTAAAGTCTTCTTAGGTCTTTCTGGGCATGCATGTGGCTTTCTAAATTCCTTTGTATACATGGCTGCTTCCGAATGTTCTAATTTCTTAAACAGTCTCACCTCAGCTTCTCTAGACCTCAAATGGCTTCTTATATATTTTCACTTGCAATCTCTTGCCCCAGACATCTGTGAATCTTATAGGTACTAAGAGCAGCTCCCACCATGTATCTGCCCAACTTCCAAGTTATATGTAACAGACATGTGCCTTGTATCTCCCAGTTTAAAACAGGTACACACAACTTTCAAGAAAGGTCTGCTTTGTTCCCAGCTCAAGGAAGGGAACTGGAAACTGAACTGCTGTTGCTTCAACACCAAAATCACTGTCATGACTGCAAGGGGAAGGAATGAGTACAAGTGTCACAAAACTTTCCTATTAGTTTGAAGATGTTTTTTCTTGATCAGATGTTTGCCTGATTGCTATAAACCTTTGACTTTTTCCACAGCTATGACAAAGTTGGTTCAGTTTCCCCCCCCCCCCCCCCCAGTAGTTCTATGGGAGAAACAAGAGCTTGGAGCCTACTCCACAGTTGTGCTTACATATCTGAATAGATTTTTCATTTCATTTCATTTCATTTCATTTCATTTCATTTCAAAATTTTTAAATGATCAGATTTTAGTTTTGTTTACATTATTTTCAATTTCTAATTTTACTGAACTGTGATATTTGTATTTTGTGGAGTTTATTGAAAGTTTTTTTTGGTTCTAATATACTTTTATATTTTCTGAATGTACTGTCAACATTGGTTAATTATTTTTAGAGCACACAGTTTAAAAGACACATCTAGATATTTATTAGGTTCACTTTTTAAATATTCTATGTATATATTTTAGAGCAGAGTTTCTCAAATTTGTCACTATTAACATTTTGGACCAGATGATTCTTGGTTGTGTGCATGTATGATGGAGGTAGTTGTGGTTGTCCTGTGATTTATAAGATATTTAGCAGCATCCCTAGTTTCTACATGAAATACTAGTAGTATCATCTCTCAGTTGTGACAACCAAAAATATCTCCAGAGATTGCTAAATGTCCTGTGGTGGGCAAAATCAGCTTCTGTTGAGCACCATTGTTCTAGAGTATGGATTAGCAAAAAGTTTTTCTGTAAAAGGCCAGATAATAAATATTTCAGACTTTGTAGGCCATGTGGTCCCTGTCATTAGACAACTATGCCTTTGTAGTATAAAGGCAGTAGCTGACAATACATAAAAGAACTGAAGTGGCTGAGTTCCAAAATCTTAATTTATAAAAACAGGTATCAGGTTGAATTCGGCTCAAGGCCTGTAGTTATTGCACTGTATTGCCAACCTTTGTTCCAGAACTTCAATTGCTCTCTACTACATTTGGTATAAAATCCGGGAGTATATTAAGGTCTACTATACCTAATTTGTTTCCCTTTATCCTTATATCTCTTACAATTTTTTTATGGATCCTGATAACTTATTTGATACACAGATATTTAAAACTTTTACTATCCCTTGAAACTGGTCTTTTAAAAACATCATTTGAGTGCTGGTTTTCTGGTTTAATATTGTTTTGTTTGAATTCAACATGTGGCAGCTAGGTAAATAAACCCTGAATTATTTGTACATTTATTAGCTTATTAATGTATTATTTTATATTTCAGTCTGCATTATTTTTGGATATCTTTTTTACAATCTGATAGCACTTAATAGGTAACTTTATATTAGTTGATGTGGCAGATAAATTTGTTGTACTTTATGTTGAATTATAATGTAAAAAAGTAAAAGAAAAAAATATTTTTAGTAATAGTTCTATTCTCATTGTTCCATTGATTTTTCTTCTAATAATTACAAAATATTGTGTTCTGCTCTACTAAGTACCTTTATAATTATAAACTTTTGTATTTTATGAATCTTCTATTTCCATGTATCTAATAATTCCATATTATAGAACCAATGATAAAATTAATGTTTTTTCTTTCTTTCTAACCATCCTTTAATCCCTATTTTAGTGCCTTTTAAAATGTTTCTCAGTTTTTATCATTTTACTATTAAATATAAATCTATAACTTGATTTGTCAGTTGTAAATGATATAATTGGGCTTCTAGCTTCTAAAGATGAAAGAATCAATATGTTTACATTGCATTGGTTATGTTACACTTTCACCTTCCATAGTATGCTGGATCCATTCTTTGTTAATTTCCAAAGATAAAAACCTCTAAAAATTCCCATCTGTAACTGATCACTTTGGATTTAATTTTCCCTGGATACCTTCTGCTAGTACTCAATAACTCACCTGTCTGGCTCCTATTTAGAGATTCTTCCTCTAATAACCATGGATTTTTTCCTTCCTCCAACTTGAAGATCACATATGTTTTTCTAATACTGTACTCTATAAATGGAAAATAATTTAGGACTTAGATCAGCTGCATGTGCTTCAATACTTCTGAATGTAAAGGAAGCTATAGCTTAAGAGCTGCACATTGATGGGATTCATCTGAGGTGCTTATTTTTGAGGAGATGACAAAAGAATGAATCTCCTTAGATCCCTGAATCTCAGGACAAAATAATATTAACTTCTAAAAATGGCCCAGGTGCTTTGGGTTTTATAAAAGGGACCACATAGGGATTTCACTTTACTTCCTCATGTCAAACAAAGTAGAGAACCATACAAAATTGGACAATAGGCAGTGCAAAATCAGACAATGACAGGGAACTCTTAGGAAAAAGGAAACAACTTGGGTGAACCCTATTTTGGCCAGAGTTTGGAAAATTTCTATGGCACAGCATAACAAAGGGACCCCCCTGCCCCGCCCACCGCGCCTCCAAAAAAAAGCCTGACAGTCTCAATAAGTTGAGGAGACAATGTTAGGAGTTTAGAATGCTGAGGCAACTAGAATTTGCCAGACAAAACACTGGAGAGGAAAGAGCTGCACTAAGTGAGAGCCATGAGATCTGCAGAAAGGTCTCTGTGAATCTTTGGCTGAGTATGGACTTGTGCTTGCATGTAAGAAAACTATTCAAGGTTAGGGAAAGAACTGCTGGGAAGGTGTAGAGTGGAAAATACAAAAAAAAAAGAAGTTTTTTATCCCACCAGCCAGAGTGGAAAGGTTTCTTTTTTTTTTTTTTTTTTTTAATTTTTTTTTTCAACGTTTATTTTTGGGACAGAGAGAGACAGAGCATGAACGGGGGAGGGGCAGAGAGAGAGGGAGACACAGAATCGGAAACAGGCTCCAGGCTCCGAGCCATCAGCCCAGAGCCTGACGCGGGGCTCGAACTCACGGACCGCGAGATCGTGACCTGGCTGAAGTCGGACGCTTAACCGACTGCGCCACCCAGGCGCCCCAAAAGGTTTCTTTTTTTTTTTTTTTTAATTTTTTTTTTCCAACGTTTATTTTTTGGGACAGAGAGAGACAGAGCATGAATGGGGGAGGGGCAGAGAGAGAGGGAGACACAGAATTGGAAACAGGCTCCAGGCTCCGAGCCATCAGCCCAGAGCCTGACGCGGGGCTCGAACTCATGGACCGCGAGATCGTGACCTGGCTGAAGTCGGACGCTTAACCGACTGCGCCACCCAGGCGCCCCCCAAAAGGTTTCTTAATTAATGGAGGATATGTAGAATAACCTAAAGGCTACAGGAACAAAATTGGTACTGGAACAAAATTAGCCCTAAACCAGAAGGTGTTCTGAATCCTACGGAACAAAGCTTAATAGCAGACCTTGAGAGGATCAAACTAATTCCAAATAACATAGCTTTATTCCAGAGAAAGCCCCAAAACATTTTAAAATACCAAAAAATATAGCACCCAATAATGTAAAATCCATAACAACTAGAATCTAATAAAAAAAATTACCAAGCATGCAAAGAAGGCACATATGACCCTTAACCAGGAGAAATGTTAATTAGTAGAAACCGAACAGGATATGACACATATGATAAAAGTAGCAATCATGAAAAACAGGATTGCATTCTTGAGGCAATGACGTGGCAAGGTCTGCTCATCCTCCGTGATGCGCATGTGTCTGTACAGGGTCCTTTGAGCAGGGCCCAGATGCTTCCACTCCTCCTTGGTGAATTCCACAGTCACATCCTTGAATGATGGTGCTGCCTGTAACAGCACACTTCTGATCAATCTGGAGTGTTTAGAAACTGGTGACATGACCTCTGAAAACTCTTATATAATGTTTACTGTTAACAGTTTAAAACAAAATATAAAATAAATAAAATTATAAAATGTTATTAAAAACCTAACTCTGTCTTATACTCTGAGGCATCACACAATTAGTATCAATATTATTTTCATGTCCTAATTCATCTGTATATATTTCAAAAATATGTACATATGCTACCAGTTAATATTACTACTGATAAAACTTATGCCTTAAATTTTTTTTAATATTTATTTATTTTTGAGAGAGAGAGAGGAAAGGAGGAGCAGAGAGAGGGAGACACAGAATCTGAAGCAGGCTCCAGGCTCCAAGCTGTCAGCACTGAGCCTGACACGGGGCTCGAACCCATGAACCATGAGGTCATGAACTGAGCTGAAGTTGGACGCTTAACCAACTGAGCCACCCATGTGCCCCAAACTTAGTACCTTCTTAAAGATAAAGTCATTATAAATAGGCTTCCCATAATCATTTCCTGTATACCAGTGACTCACTAGGGTACACACATCCTCACTCTGGGTCCTCTGCTAGGGTAATGGGGAATCAATAAAGAGGTCCATTTAAACCCTGGAGGTAGTACTCAGAACCATGCTTGTATTTCAGAGGCACATATTTATATTCAATTGATTCCCAACAGAGGTAACCAAGGCAATCCAACAGAGAAAGTATATACTTCTCAACAAATGGTGCTATAACTTTCAAACTTATAAAAGGAAAAAAAAAGTGACAGGCTTGTGACCATATTAGGCAAATATTTCTTAGATAAGACACACAAAAAAGTATAAGTTACTGTTATAGGCTGAACTGTGTCTCCCATGTATGTTGAAGCCTTAACCCCTAATGTGGCTGTATTTGGAGATAGGGCCAGACCATAAGGAGGTAATTAAGGTTAAATGAGGTAATAAAGGTGGGGTCCTGATCTGATAGAATTGATGTCCTTAGAGGAAGAGGTAGAGGCACCTGAGAACACTCTCGTTCTGTGTGTGTGCACAGATAAAAGGCCGTGTGAGGACACAGAAGGTGGCCCTCTGCAAGCCAGGAAGAGAGATTGCACCAGAAACCAATACTGATCACATCTTGCTCTTGAACTTATGTTGTTGAATCTACCTGGTCTGTGGTATTTTGTTATGGCAGTCCAAATAGATTAATACACCCATGAAATAAAAGCATTGAAAATTATGAAAATTGATCAATTTAAACCTCTCCTCTTTTTTTCTTTAAGATTTTATTTAATTTCCAGTTAGCTAACATATAGTATAATATTAGTTTCAGGTGTACAAATCAGTTATTCAATATTTACATGCAACACCCAGTACTCATCACAAGTGTACTTCTTAACACCATCACCTATTTAACCTGTTTCCCACATACCTCCCCTCTGGTAACCATCAGTTTGTTCTGTATAGTTGAGTATGGTTCTTGGTTTGCCTCCCTCTTTCTTTTTCTTTCCCTATGATCATTTGTTTTGTTTCTTAAAATTCTACATATGAGTGAAATCATATGATACTTGTCTTTCTCTGACTGACTTATTTCGCTTAGCATAATACTCTGTAGCTCCATCCACATTGTTGCAAATGGCAAGATTTCAGTCTTTTTTATGGCTGAGTGATATTCCATTTTATATATATATATATATATATATATATATATATATATATATAAATTCATCTGTCATCCATTCATGTGTCAATGGATGCTTGGGCTATTTCCATAATTTGGCTGTTGTAGATAATGCTGCTACAAACATTGGGGTGCATGTATCCTTTTGAAGTAGTATTTTTGTATTCTTTGGGTGAATACCAGTAATGCAATTTCTGGGTCAAAGAGTTCTATTTTTAACTTTTGGAGGAAACTCTACACCATTTTTCAGAACACTGCACCAGTTGGCATTCTCAACAGTGTAGAAGGGTTCCCCTTTCCCCATATCCTCACCAGCATCTGTTGTTTCTTATTGTTGATTTTAGCCATTGTGACAGGTGTGAGGTCATACCGTAGTTTTGATTTGTATTTCCCAGATGATGAGTGATGTTGAGAATCTTCTCATGTGTCTGTTAGCCATCTGGATATCTTCTTTGGAAAAATGTCTATTCTATCTTCTGCCCATTTTTTAATTGTATTATTTGTTTTTTAGCTGTTAAGTTCTTTATATATTTTGTATGCTAACCTTTTATCAGATATGTTGCTTGCAAATATCTTCTTCTATTCCATAGGTTGCTTTTTAGTTTTGTTGATTGTTTCCTTTGCTGTGCAGAAGCTTTTATTTTGATGAACTCCCAATAGTTTATTTTTCCTTTTGTTTCCCTTGCCTCAGGAGAGACATATCTAGAAAGAAGTTACTGTGGCTGATGACAAGGGTTACTGCATGTGTTCTCCTCTGGTATTTTAACGGTTTCCTGTCTCACATTTAGGTCTTTCATCCATTTTGAATTTGTTTTTGTGTATAGTCTAAGACAGTACTCCAGTTCCATTCTTTTGCATGTTGCTGTCCAGTTTTCCTAACACCGTATGTTAAAGAGACTGTCTTTTCCCCATTGGATAATCTTTCCTGTTTTGTGTAACATTAATTGACCTTATAGGTGTGGGTTCATTTCTGGGTTTTCTATTCTGTTCCATTGATCTGTGTCTATTTTTGTGCCAGTACCATACTGTTTTGATCACTACAGCTTTGTAACATAACTTGAAATCTGTAATTGTGATGCCTTCAGTTTTTTCTTTTCAAGATTGTTTTGGCTATTTGGGGTCTTTTGCAGTTCCATACAAACCTTAGGATTGTTCTACGTTGGTGAAAAATGATGTTGGTATTTTGATAGGGATTGCATTGCATGTATAGAATGCCTTGTGTAGTATAGACATTTTAACAATATTTGTTCTTCCAATCCATGAGCATGGAATGTCTTTCCATTTCTTTGTGTCTTCTTCAATTTCTTTCATCAGTGTTTTATAGTTTCCAGAGTACAGGTCCTTCACCTCTGTGGTTAGGTTTATTAGTAGCTATCTCATGGTTTTTGGTGCAATTGTAAAAGGGATGAAGTCCTTAATTTCTCTTTCGGCTGCTTCATTATTGGTGTATAGAAATGCATCAGATTTCTTTATGTTGATTTTGTATCCTGAGACTTTACTGAATTCATGTATCAGTTCTCATAATTTTTTGGTGGAGTCTTTCGGTTTTTTATATAGAGTATCATGTCATCTGCAAATAGTTAAACTTTTACTTCTTCCTTGCTGATTTAGATGCCTTTTATTTATTTGTGTTGTCTGATGGCTATAGCTAGGACTTTTGTATTATGTTAAGTAACAGTGGTGAGAGAGGACATCCCTACCTTGTTCCTGACCATAGAGGAAAAGCTATCAGTTGTTCCCCATTTATTATTATATTAGCTGTGCATTTTTTGTATATTGCTCCCTTAGTATGTTGAGGTATGTTCCCTCTAAAACAACTTTGTTGAGGGTTTTTATCATGAATAGATGTTTGTACTTTGTCAAATGCTTTTTCTGCATCTATTGAAAGGATCATATGGTTCTTATTCTTTCTTGTATTATTGTGGTGTATCATGCTCATTGATTTGTGACTATTGAACCACCTTTGAATTTTGGGACTAAATCCCACTTGAACATGGTGAGTGAATCTTGGATTTGATTTGCTGGCATTTTGCTGAGAATTTTTACATCTATGTTCATTAGGGATACTGGCCTGTAGTTCTCTTTTTTAGTGGAGTCTTTATCTGATTTTGGTATCAGGGTAATGCTGACCTCATAGAATGAGGTTGGAAATTTTCCTTCCTTTTCTATTTTTTTGGAATAGTTTGAGAAGAATAGGCATTAACTCTTTTTAAAATGTTTGGTAGAATTCCCCTGTGAGGCCAGGGTTTTGTTTGTTGGGAGATTTATGTTACTGATTCAATGTCTTTGCTGGTTATCGGTCTATTCAATTTTTCTGTTTCTTCCTGTTTCAGTTTTGGAAGTTTATATGTTTCTAGGGATTTATCCATTTATTCCAGCTTGTTCAATTTTTTGGCATATAGTTTTTCATAATATTCTTATATTATTGTTTATATTTTTATGCTGTTCATTGTTATTTCTCCTCTCTCATTTGTGATTTTATTTATTTGGGTCCTTTCTCTTTCCTTTTTCATAAGTCTGGCAAGGGGTTTATCAATTTTATTAATTTTTTCAAAGAACCAGCTTATGGTTTCATTGATCTGTTCTACTGTTTTTTGTTTGTTTCTATATCATTTATTTCTGCTCTAATCTTTATTATTCCCTTCCTTCTGTTGGCTTTCAGCTTCATTTGTTGTGGTTGTTGTTCTTTTTTTGTTTGTTTGTTTGTTTCCTTTAGGTTTAAGGTTAGTTTATTTGAGGTTTTTCTTGTTCCTTAAAGTAAAAAACCTCTGCTTTTTGAAAAATACTATTAAGAATATGAAAAAACACAAGCTGAGGGAAAGTATCTACAAATCATTTATCTTTGGAAAAACCTTTGTAGCATATATACAACTCTTGAAATCAGTAAGAAACAACTTTTTAAGATGAGGAAAAGATCAAATAGGCACTTTATCAAAAAGGAACAGATGACAAACAAAAACATACTCATTATTATACATTAGAAAAATCAAATTAAAACTAAAATGTAATACCATTACAAAGCAATATGATGGCTCAAATAGAAAAACCTGACATCATTAAATTCAGATGAAGATGCAGAGCAACTAGACCCCTCACATATTGCTGATGGAAATGAAAAATGGTACGGCCACTTTGAAAAAGTATGACAGCTCCTTATTATGCTAAACTTACACTTCTTATGAGATCCAGCAATGTCATTCACTCCTTGATATTCACCCAAGAGAGTGAAGATATATGTCCACACATAGAAACCTGTATATAAATGTTTATGGCTGAAAATTATCCAAATATGCATCAGTTGGTGAATGGATAAACAAACTGTGAACGGCCACACAAAAGATCACTACTCTTCATTAAACATAAATGAACTGAAACATGGACCTGACACCAAATGATGGCACTTTGATTTCCAGATCTGTCATATAGGTGACTCTGGACAATTGATTGACATTCTCGGATCTTTAAAGGTTCTTTAAAGTTTTCAATAAGTCAGAGGTAGATGAGCATGGAAACTCTTCATGAATCATCATGTGAGGTGATGGACACATGTGACAGCAGCATCTGTAAAGCATGGGGCCATTTAGGAAAAGTGAAGGCAGACTTTCTTTCCTCTTCCTGGTTAAGGGTACCCACAGACCTCGTTCTCACAAGCTTTCCAACAAAGTGGCCTTTCCTGAGCAACCTACCCCTTGCTCACCTTGCTCTTCTCAAAGCTGGCCCACACTTCCCACTGTCACACAATGTTGTGACTTCTGAATGTGGTGGCATCACCAAGTCTGTCTCATTCTTTTTTTTTTAAATTTTATTTTTAATTTTTAAAAATTTACATCCAAATTAGTTAGCATATAGTGAATCAATGATTTCAGGAGTAGATTCCTTAATGTCCCTTACCCATTTAGCCCATCCCCCTTCCCACAACCCCTCCAGCAACCCTCAGTTTGTTCTTTATATTTATGAGTCTCTTCTGTTTTGTCCCCCTCCCTGTTTTTATATTATTTTTGTTTCCCTTCCCTTATGTTCATCTGTTTTGTCTCTTAAAGTCCTCATATGAGTGAAGTCATGTGATTTTTGTCTTTCTCTGACTGACTAATTTCACTTAGCATACTACCCTCCAGTTCCATCCATGTAGTTGCAAATGGCAAGATTTCATTCTTTTTGATTGCCAAGTAATATTCCATTGTATATATATATATATATATATATATATATATATACCGCCTCTTCTTTATTCATTCATCCATCGAGGGACATTTGGGCTCTTTCCATACTTTGGCTATTGTTGAAAGTGCTGTTATAAACATGGGTGTGCATGTGTCCCTTTGAAACATCACACCTGTATCCCTTGGATAAATGCCTAGTAGTGCAATTGCTAGGTCGTAGGGTATTTTTAATTTTTTGAGGAACCTCCATACTGTTTTCCAGAGTGGCTGCACCAGCTTGCATTCCAGTCTGTCTCATTCTTGAGAGGGGGATCAAGAAATGCTTCTGGCTGTGCAGACCTTTGTGGTTTCTCCTGTCTCTACTCTGAAATTCTGGATTGAAGTCTAAGGTGAAGGGGTGCTCTCTTCCAGGGAAGACTCTTATTACCAGAGTCCCTTGCTTCCTGCTTCTTAAAAGCTGCTTTGCTCTAAAATGAATTTCCTAGAAGCCCCAGCTCCTGAGCCCGAGGAACTAATTTTAAGGCCACAAAGTGGAGCCTCTTGGAATTCACTATAATCTCAGACTGAAAATACAGACTGCCAGTGCATGGGGGGCTAGAAGGCTCTGTCTGACTCAAGGGATCTGAGGAGACACCAGAAATCCTAGAATACATTTGAGGCATGGTAGATTCTATCTTACATTCACTTCCCATTATATCTCTGGGGATTTAGGGACAGGTCACTCTGCTAAGTGCTCTGAAGGCTGCAGTGCTGTTTTTAGGCAGGTGTTACATTTACACAAAGCCTGAGGTTAGAAGTAAAGCACACCTGCCCTTGAATCCAAACTCCCTCCCTGCTACCTTCTGACCTGGGCACATTCACTCCACCAACCTGAGCCTTGGTTGTTATTTTTCATGCAAATGATTATACCCACCTCACAGAATGGTTAGAATGGTTGTGAGGTTTACATAAATCACCCAATTACAAGGAACAAAATGTCTTCTAAATATAAAACAACAGTTGTCACTTACTCAGGGCTTAGTACCCTGAACCAGCCTATTTGATTTACAACTTAGACTTACGTTTCAAAACAACGCCATAAGACAGTTATTAATACCTTCATTGTCAGTTGAGATACTTCTTATCCAGGTTCCTTTTCTAGTCCCTGCTTACAGGTGACAGCTGGAATTTACCCCTCCCCCCCCCCCCCCCCCTCGGTCTTTCTGTCTCCAGAGCTTGGGTACCACCACAGACCCACCTCTGGTGCTCTTTGGCACGCCCACAGTCTACAATATAAATACTTTTTACCTTCCTGCCACCAACGGGGGCTTTTCTCTGGTTGTGCTGCAGGTGGGGCCGGGCACCGATTCCCGCAGATCCCAGCTTGCACCGAACACCTGTTCCTGACGTGGGCTCAGTCTCAACTGCATCCGGAAGCCTGACCTGGAGGTTGAGCCCAGGGGTGGGGGTAGGAGTGAGGGGGATGGTCCTTAAGACTTCCTGCTCCCGCAGTCTGGGCCACAAGCCCACTCCACTCAGTGTTTCCAGGCAGCGCAGTCTCCACACACGCCTTCCATTCCAGATGTGTACAACCAAGGCCTAGGCAGCACCTCTCCACCAGGGCAGAGAGTTTAGAAGCAGGAAGGCAGAGCAGGGCCTGCACTCGCGGGGGTGTGGTACAGACCGTTCGTGCACAGACTGTTGCACGATGAGCCAGCCAGATTCAAGATCACATTTGCCATAAACCTCCACGCCTTGACGTCACTTTGCAGTTTCTTATTAGACGGTTGGAAAATGTCTTTGATAGTGTCTCCTACCCAGGATCGCTCAGAGCCTCCAGGTGTAGAGGTTAAATTTGAACATTAAAGCGAAATGCAATGTGTGGTCCTCCATCAAACCCCAAACGGAAAAGCAGCTATCGCCAAGGACGTCGGGAACGATTTGAGAAATTTGAATGTGGACTGGCAATAAGAAATATTAAGGAACATTACAGTTAACTGTTAAGTGGAATTATATTGGAAAATGTATTGATTTTATTTTTTTTATTTTTTATTTTTTTTTAAACATTTATTTATTTTTGAGACAGGGAGAGACAGAGCATGAACAGGGGAGGGTCAGAGAGAGGGAGACACAGAATCTGAAACAGGCTCCAGGCTCTGAGCTGTCAGCACAGAGCCCGACGTGGGGCTCGAACTCACGAACTGTGAGATCATGACCTGAGCCGAAGTCAGACGCTTAATGGACTGAGCCACCCAGGCGCCCCAAAATGTATTGATTTTATAAAGGTATGCATAGCGCCGCACTTAGCACTGAAATTAACTTTGTTAATTCGCTTTACGAAATTTCAGCAAAAACTAACAGCAAATATGGCAAAAGTTTAAGTAAGGTTTCTTAAGTCAATGGCATGGCTGGCTATATATGTTCATTTTACCATTTTCTACTTTTCTTATGTTTTTCAAATTTTTGTAATACAAAGAAAAAATAGGGATTCTCTCTCCATCAATGTACCTTTTAAACGCAAAGCTGCTCAGAGAAATAAAGATACAAATATCTGTTGAGAATAAGGTTGAGAAATGTAAATACAGACACTTGAATATGGCGCACAACAACAGTAGTATAAAAGAAAGTGTGACCAATAGAGTTTATCCCAGGAAAGGAGGGAAAAAAAAGCAAATTTCAAGAATACATAATATACGAAAGAACACACAATGGAAAATAATAAAATGGTTATCAAGCAAATCACACATTTGCCGGAGAAGATCCTGCTTAAACCTTATAATGCGCATTTTGTTGATTTTTTAAAAAACCAAATTATGGCCACACAGTCATATTATAAGAACATCTTTTTTGCTGTTTCTCTCGTTCTTCCTTCCTTCCTTCCTTTTCTTTTCTTTTTTTTTTTTTTTTTAAGTTGGCTTCACGCCCAGCGCCGAGCAAAACTGCGGGCTTGAACTCATGACCCTGAGACCAAGACCTGAACTGAGATCAGGAGTCCCACACCTAACCGACTCAGCCACTCAGGCCCCCCTATGACAATGATTTTTTTAAACTGGACCCTACTTATAAGATGGGGGGAAAAAGGTATACAGTCATCAACAAGTTAGTTGCAATCTATATGAACACACGCGGAAAGCTTTACTCTTTCTAGGAAACTCTTGTTTCTCCCTCCCCCCCCTTTAGAACCCCGCCCCTCGGGCGCGCCGTTCTTAGCCTCTCCCAAGCCCACTGAGGGGTGTGTGGACTCCGAGGTTCTAGACTCGCAGAGCGGGTGGTGGGCGGAGCTCAGCAGGTGGTGACGCGCTCTTCCAGGGGCTCCCCAGCCCAGCCGCCGCCGCTTTCTCGCCTTGCCCTGCTGCCTAGCTCCGCGGAGTCTAGAGGTGGCTGGGGGGTAGGGTGGGCCTCAGTTCTAGCTCTTCCGGGGCGGCCTGGGCGGTGCGGGTGCTGGCGCGTCCTTCCTCCCAGCGGGTGGAGTCCGGGGACGTTTTCCCGTCTAGCTCCTCCTCCTACGGCCAAGTCCCGGGCCAACGTGAGAAGAGTCTGGGTTTACTCCTGCTGGGAAAAGAGTGTTCTCTGTTGGACAATCCCCCAGGGTCGTGGATATGTCCCCTTAATCAGACTGAGTTTTCTATCTTTGCAAAAATGGACCCTGATAATGTGTTTTGTTTGTTTGTTTTTAGGAGGGTCAAAAGGCGTTATTTTCCATAAACGCCGTAATTGGTTCCTTAATAGTGAAATACCCTTCTTGCAGCTTTCTGGACAAAAACCTTGCACTTGTAAATGAGAAAGCTAAATGTGACCGTTTCACCCCATTTATTTGTTTTGTAATACGCTTTACAATTTGATATTTTATTGCCCTTAAGTTCTGTGCTGAGCAAGACTTACTTTTTAAACACTTGAGTCGCTCTTGTTTATCTTTTAAATATAAATATATTTAAGTGTTTCTTTTAAAAATGTAAATACATGCTCAATTTGATCAAAATATAGCAGTGATGATGGGCTAATGGAAGCTCCCTTCTTTCCATCTCATTTTCCAAATAAAACCAATATGAACTGAAGCTTAGCTCTAGACTTTATGCTAAAGCTAACAATGCATTTTTCAAATGGTTACTATTTATTTACAACTTGTTTTTACACTTAAAGTTATCTTCTTATCTGGTTATTTGGTCAGGCTTTGTAGAACTATCATTCTTTTCTGTATTGTAAGGGCGTATCAGGTTTGTTCAATCAATCTTTGTGATTGATGTTCAGCTTCTCTCCAAGTTTCACTATTATAAATAATACATAGCAAACATCATTGTCCCTACATCTTTTGTATATATATGTGATTATTTCTTTGACACAAGTGTCCAAATGATAGACTTACCCAGTTAAAATGTGTACCTGTTAAATATTTGATAAATGCAAATAGTCTTCAGAAAGGTTATAACAGTTTACACTGTTTCCTCACATCTATTTTAATACCAGATACCATGCATTTTTGAAAACTGATTATTAATGATGTTTAAGAAATTGCTATTCATGTTTTAATGGAAGGAAAGTGGACAAAACACATATTCACTCAACAAACATTTATGGAAAACCTGCAGTGTGACAGACATCATTCTAGATACTGGGATAATAGGCAATAAAAATTTCCACTCCTGTGTAGTTTATGATCAGGGTTGCTGTGGTCAATTAAGAAACAATGGCATACTTAAGGAGATCTAATAAAAAACACGGGCAGGGTTGATGAATCACCTGTGACTAGTGACAGTAGGGAGCCATTATCACCACAAGAACTGCTATGGAGGCAGGAAGTATTAACTACAACCTGGCAGAAAAGAGTGCACCTAAGGGAGCTGTGACCTTACTAATAGGAACATTGTGGCCAACTCAAGTCTCAGCATAAGGAGCCAAAGGTATAAACATCCAAACTTCATTTGCTTTCCACCCTCTCATGTCTTATCCCCTAATGAGAATTAACATTCCCCTACGCTGTGCAATTCTTAGAAGCGCATCCACTTAGTCTCTCCTCCAGAGCTCCTTGTTAATTTTCCAGTTATATTTCTTCTTAGCCCTGGAATACCAATCAACTCACTGAGCCATTGGTCATGAATCAATATGACTCTTAACATGTCTCCTTCTGTGCTAGCTGCAGCAGCAGATATACTAAAATTGGAACAATACAGAGAAAATTAGCATGGCCTCTGAGCAAGGATGACAAGCAAATTCGTGAAGTGTTTCAAATAAAAAAAATAACAAATGTCTCCTTCCATACAAAATGAAAAATCAAATATACCTCTCAAAATTCTGTCCATAGGGAGAATTTTTCTTTACCAGAGTCTTTCAGGGTTAACTCTGAGTGGGGCTGTAATGCAGCAGCCATTCACTTCCACCTGATGTCACCACACCTTGCAGACACATCTATAACCCAAGGAGGGTGTTTTTCCTCCTCTGGAAATGTCAAATGTTTATAGTGGACTTCCCATGGGGCTCTAAGGAGCATGAAGGATCAGGTGTTAAGGTAGTAGGAGTTAGTACCATGTGAGTGTGCACCACTTGCTTATACAGTTTGCTTGTATCTTCTGGTCTTGTAATTACCATTCCATTTAACAAAGGAATAGTCTTTCATACATCAATACTTTGATTCAGTGAAATAGATTATCATGCTCATGATAGATATTTTGAGTCACATAGTCACTTGCTATCCCATGTTTAGGGAGTTTAGTCTCTATGGGGAACCCAGTAGCAAATCAGAAGCTGGTTTTCAAATGGAGGATAGTTATCATTGAAGTAAAGGCATACTTTACTCCAAAATCCTGGGAGCCTGAGCTATATTGAGTTTTCCAATCTATGAACATGGCATGACTCTCCATTTATTTAGGCCTTTGATATTTTAATCAGCATTTTGAATTATTTGCTATATACATCCTGCACATGTTTTGTTAAATTTGTTTTAATTTTTTAGAGCAATTTTAAATAGTACCACATTTCTAATTTTCATTTCCAATTTTTTTTTGCTAATATGTAGAAGTATGATTGATATTTATGTGTTTACTTTGTATTCAGTGATCTTACTAAACTCACTTGATACTTCTGGAATTTTTGGTAGACTCCTTGGGATTTTCTATGTAGAGAATCCTGCAATCTACAAATAAGGATAGGTTTTGTTCTTCCTTTCCAATCTTCCAATTTTGTTTTGTTTTGTTTTCTTGCATTATTGAAATGGTCAGGACTTCTAGTACTATATAAATTGTTTTAGGGAAAGTGGAGACTTTTACCTGGGTCTTAATTTTAGGGGGAAAGCCATTAAGACTCCAGCCATTAAGTGTGCTGTTAGCATTAGTAATTTTGTGGTTTTTTATCAGATTGAGGAAATTTCCTTTTAATTCTAGTTTGCTGGGAGTTTTATTATGAATGGATGTTGGATTTAGTCAAATGATTTTCTGCATCAACTGATTTGAGCATATGGTTTTTCTTTAGCCTGTCAAAATGATAGATTACACTGATTGATTTTCATATATTGAGCCAGCTTTGTGCTTACAGTATAAAGTATACCTGGTTGTAGTATATCTTTCTTTTTACATATTAATGGATATATTTTGTTGAAAACTTGTGTTATGTTCATAAGGAAAATTGGACTGTAGTTTTCTTTTTTACCGTCTTTGTTTGACTTTGATATTGGCCTTATATGAGCTGGGAAGCATTCCCTCCACTTTTGTTTTCTGGGAGAGTTTGTATTGAATTGGTGTTATTTCATCTCCCCCATCCCAGCTCTGAGTATACATATACATTGTAAAATAATCATCACAATCAAGTTAACTAACATATCTATCATCTCACATAATTACCATTTTCTCTTTTTCTTTATTCTTTCTTTCTTTCTTTCTTCCTACTTGTGATGAGAACACTTAAAATTTACTCTCATAGCAAATTTTAAGTACACAGTACAGTTTTATTAGCTGTAGTCATATTGCTGTACATTAGATCTCCTGAACGTATTCCTCTTGCATAACTGAAAGTTTGTACCCCTTGACCAACATCTCTCCATCTCCCTCTCCTCCCAGCCCCTGGCAACCATAATTCTTATTCTCTGCTTCCATGAACTTGACTAGATTCTACACATTATTTCATCTTTAAATGTTTGGTATATTTACCAGTGAAGACAATTGTGTCTGGAGATTTCCATTTTTGGCAGCTTTAACTACATATTCAGTCTATTTAATGTAGGACTACTTAAATGATCTATTTCATCTTGGGTGAGTTTTGTGTTTGTGGTTTTCAAGGAATTTGGCAATTTTGTGTAAGTTGTTGACTTTCTACATATAGGCTTGTTTGTATTGTTCACTTAATTTCCTTTTAATGTTTGTAGGTTCTGTAGTTAGAATTCCTCTTTTATTCTTGATGTTTGAAAACCTCATCTCTCTTTTATATTTGTCAGTCTTGCTAGAAGTTTAACAATTTTATCTTTTCAAAAAATCAAAACTTTTTCTATTTCCTTCTTTTTCTATTTCCTTGTGGTGGAAGCTTAGATTGTTGATTTGAGACTTTTTCTTTTCTAATATAAACATTTACTTATTCTGACAATAATTATCAGAGATCTAAAAATAATAAGGAAAATCATATTCATGTTAAGAGTGTTCAGAATTTCATTAGCCAGTGGTTTGAAATTTACATAGATTGAGGTGACTGAAAAATAGGTTCAACAAAAAAGGACCTAAAGAGTTAAGTCAGTTTGTGTTTTAAGATTCTATATTTAGTGAAGAAAGTGATTTTAAAGGCTACGAGAAAGGTGATTAGATTTTAGTTTTTAAAAATAAAAACTACTGGGGCACCTGGGTGGCTCAGTCAGTTAAGCGTCTGACTTTGGCTCAGGTCATGATCTGGCGGCTCATGAGTTCGAGTCCCGTGTCAGGCTCTGTGCTGACAGTTCGGAGCCTGGAGCCTGCTTTGGATTCTGTGTCTCCCTCTCTCTCTGGCCTTTCCCCTCTCTCTCTCTCAAAAATAAATAAACATTAAAAAAATACACACACACACACACACACACACACTACTATGGAGTTATCACAGGGAAGCAGCCTTGCTTATGTGGAATTTGGGCATATTCATCCATTATTATTTATAATAAAGCCATATTAGTAGCCTTTGCCCAGTACTTTTTTCATTATTCTCTTATGCAAATTTCACATAATAAATTCTGTTTAAGCTTGAGCACCAATAGAAAATTGGGCATTTCTTAAAGAAGGATAGGCTTCTTTAATCAAGGATTTTGAATTATCCTTTAATTCTCAATTACAGAGATTATATTACTTCCTCGATGAACATATTCCCGTTTCATTTTAAAAGATGATTTTCATTACTTATTTTAATCTCTACTCCTTGTAAACTATGGACTCACCAAGGCTCTGACTAAAAAAATTCACAAAAACATCAGTAAGAAGGAATCAATCTTTCGGTCCTGTGGCTAGAGTTTTATATGATTGTTTTAACTGCATACGTATTTATTTTTATTATGTGTAATTGTGAAATGTCAATGCCATTATAGAAATTTTAAATTCAAAAAGCGCATCTCAGTTTATGTGCTTGATGTCCCAAAAGACTAGCTGAAGTTTTTCCTTTACTGCAATTGTTATCACTGAACTTAGATGGAGGGCATAAATCAGTCATTGACTCAATATGAGAATTCTCTTTTCTGTTTGGGTAACCTATGAACACCATTTCACCCATGTAATGTAATGCCATTTCACCCATGAATGAACAATTCAGAGACAACACCAAACTGGTTGTTCAGGAAAGAATGGACTATAGCAGATGAAGAATGGAAGGAGGGACAGGATTCTGGTAATATGACAAAAGAGCAGCAAAGTTGTTTAGTTACTCTGAATTGCCACATAAAAAAAGGTAAAGCAACTAGATGTCAAAGCAAGACTAAATATTAAACATCAGAAGGGTGCCTGGGTAGCTCAGTTGGTTAAGCATCTGACTTCAGCTCAGGTCATGATCTTGTGGTTCATGAGTTCAAGCCCCACATCGGGCTCTGTGCTGACAGCTCAGATTCTGTGTCTCCTCTCTCTGAACCCCCAGTCTTGTGCTCTGTCTTTATCTCTCAAAAATAAACAAACATTATACAACAGAAACAAATTTATAAAATAAAAAGATGAAAAGATATCCCCACAAGTCCCAAAATATGGGTTGTGGAGACAACGCCCCTGCTTACTAGTAATCTATGTAGGAAGAAGCAAGGAAAGCAATGAGATGGGAGAGAGTTGGAGAACAAGAGCTATAAAAGGAGGTTTGTTGTCTCCAGTACCACATGCCTGTGTTGAGATGGACCAAAAGGGATAGAGCAGTATAACCTCTATGAACTCTAAATTGACTTGCCAGGGTTTCCTTTTAGGACGAGGCGCCACACTGAGAAGAAATTGCTTATAGTGGCATTAAAATCAAGCAGGACAGGGACAACAGAGATGATGGAAAGAGAAGGTCTAGACTAATGTGAGGGAGGAGAATAAAGACAGGACATCTCAGAAGGCAAAGCCACAATATTTTTCAACTCTACACACAACAGAGAACATAGTATTGAAGGGGCTAGGATTCCATACTTATCTGGAAGTAGATAGGTCTGATCTCCCCCTACCTCATGATGGTATTAATGGGATCAAGTATTGAGTTGAGGTTCCACACAGTGGCAATGAAACTTCAAAAGCCAGTACAAGGCAGAACTAGTTACAACTAGGCTTCCACTCTCCTGCCCTGTCATCAAGGCCCATTGGGGAGTTGACCTTCCACCTTTCCTGGTATTTACAAGGCAGAATAGAGTGGTGCAAGAAGGGGTAGTTGACAAGCTGCTTCTCCCTTCCCCTCATGCCAGAGGGTCCAGTGAAGAGCTGACCCTCCACCCTTACCCACAGCAACAAAGTGGTCAACTCACCCCACTTTCCCGCCTTGGAGGCAGTGGAGACAAATAGTGAGCTGCTCATACAACCCCACTCAGAGACTGCAGGTAGTATGAGTCAGTGCACTTTTGCCAGGAAGGTGACAGTGAGGTAAAGAGGGACTTGAACTTTCACCCTACCCATCTGTAATAAAGCAGTGTGATAGTGCCCAATTTTGGTCAGGAAAGTTTGGAGGAGCCTGATAGGAAGCTAGCCCTTGCTAGCCCTGACTCACCTAGTCCTTGCATTATACCTGCTAAAAAGATTAAATAGGATCCACAGTCTAATATAAGACAAAAAATATCTAGGATTTAGTAAAAAAACCCCACTTATCATAGCAATTACAACAGGAATGAGAAAAAGACAATGAACAGACACCAGCATCAAGATAAATTAGATACTAGAATTATCTGACAGGGTTTTTAAGAAGGCATCATAATGTTTCAGCAAGCAACTATAAATTTTTTTGAAACAAATGAAATATAGAAAATCTAATGAAAGAAATACAAATTATAAAAAGACAGCAAATGCAAATTAGAGAACCAAAAAATATAATAACCAAAATGAAAAATTTGCTGTATAAGTTAAATAGTAGAGTAGACATAACAGAGGATAGATTCCGAAAATTTGAAGACAGATCAAAGCATTTACCCGATGTGAGTGACAGGGGGGAAAAAAAAGACGGCTTCTCAGGGACAAGGACCCTTAGGGCAAAAAAAGGGCTAACAATGGTGTTAACAGAAACCCAGAAAGAGAGAAGAGGGAGTGGGACTGAAAAAGTATTTAAAAAAATAATGTCTGAAACTTCTCAAATTTGGAAAAAGACAAATCTACTGATTCAAGAAGGTACATGATCAGGAAAATTCAGGATAAAACAGGATAAATTCAAAGAAATCCATGCCAAGATACATCATCATTAAATGTCTGAATACTAAAAGAAAAAATCTTGAAAACATCCAGAGAGAAACAGCACATTACTCATAGGGGAACAACAATTTGAATAACAGCCTATTTCTCATCTGTAATCCTGTGTACAAAGAAAGTACTGAAGGAAAAAACTTCAAACCAGAACTCTATATCTTGTGAAAATATCCTCCAAGAATGAAGGCAAAAATCACAACACTATCAGATGAAGTAAACCAAAGAGAATTTTAAGGGTAGCAAACCTACTCTTTAAAAAATGGCTGAAGGAAGTTCTCCAAAAGAAAGGCTTAGACATTTAGAAAGGAAAGAACATCAAAATAGGTAAAAATAGGGGTAAATACACAAGACTATTAAAAATTTTATGAGTTTTTTATACCATATTTGATTGTTGAAGCAAGAGCAAGTTATAATACCATTTCATGGGGTGTTTGAAATGTAAGTAGGAAAGATGACAATTATGTTTAAAAAGTGGGGAGGGTAAAAGCAATTTACATATTCAATGCAATCCCTATCAAAATAACACCAGCATTCTTCCCAGAGCTAGAAAAAATAATCCTAAAATTTGTATGGAACCAGAAAAGACCCCGAATAGCCAAAGCAATCTTGAAAAAGAAAACCAAAGCAGGAGGCATCACAATCCAGGACTTCAAGCTATACTACAAAGCTGTAATCATCAAGACAGTATGGTACTGGCACAAGCACAGGCACTGAGATCAATGGACCAGAATAGAGAACCCAGAAATGGACCCACAAACGTATGGGCACCTAATCTTTGACAAAGCAGGAAAGAATATCCAATGGAATAAAGACAGTCTCTTCAGCAAGTGGTGCTGGGAAAACTGGACAGCAACATGCAGAAGAATGAACCTGGACCTCTTTCTTACATCATACACAAAAATAAACTCAAAGTGGATGAAAGACCTCAATGTAAGACAGGAAGCCATCAAAATCCTAGAGAAGAAAGCAGGCAAAAACCTCTTTGATCTTGGTCACAGCAACTTCTTACTCAACACGTCTCTGGAAGCAAGGGAAACAAAAGCAAAAGTGAATTACTGGGACCTCATCAAAATAAAAATTTTCTGCACAGCGAAGGAAACCATCAGCAAAACTAAAAAGCAACCGACAGAATGGGAGAAGATATTTGCAATGACATATCAGACAAAGGGTTAGTATCCAAAATCTATAAAGAACTTAGCAAACTCAACACCCAAAAAACAAATAATCCAGTGAAGAAATGGGCAAAAGACATGAATAGACACTTCTCCAAAGAAGACATCCAGATGGTGGCCAACTGACACATGAAAAAATACTCAACATCACTCATCATCAGGGAAATAGAAATCAAAACCACAATGAGATACCACCTCACACCTGTCAGAATGGCTAACATTAACAACTCAGGCAACAACAGATGTTGGTGAGGATGTGGAGAAAGAGGATCTCTTTTGCATTGCTGGTGGGAATGCAAACTGGTGCAGCCCCCCTGGGGAACAGTATGGAGGTTTCTCAAAAAATTAAAAATAGAACTACCGTATGACCCAACAATTGCACTCCTAGGTATTTATCCAAGGAATACAGGGATGCTGTTTCAAAAGGGCACATGCACCCCCATGTTTATAGCAGCACTATCAACAGTAGCCAAAGTATGGGAAAGAGACCAAATGTCCATCGATGGATGAATGGATAAAGAAGAGGTGGTATATATATATCCAATGGAGTATTACTCGGCAATCAAAAAGAATGAAATCTTGCCATTCATAACTATGTGGATGGAACTAGAGGATATTATGCTAAGTGAAATTAGTCAGTCAGAGAAAGACAAATATCATATGATTTTACTCATATGAGGCCTTTAAGATACAAAACAGATGAATATAAGGGAAGGGAAGCAAGAATAATATAAAAACAGGGAGGGGACAAAAACATAAGAGACTCTTAAATATGGAAAACAAACAGAGGGTTGCTGGAGGGGTTGTGGGAGGGAGGATGGGCTAAATGGGTAAGGAGCATTAAGGAGTCTACCCCTGAAATCATTGTTGCACTATATACTAACTAATTTGTATGTAAATTAAAAAAAATAAAATTAATTAAAAAAAAGTAGGGAGGGTAAAGGGACCTAGTTGGAAGTAAGGTTTCTATACTTCACTAGAAAGGGTAAACATCAATATTAGTACAGTGTAATAAGTTACATATATATTGAAACACCTAAAGCAATGGCTAAGAAAGTTACATGAAGCTATATATTCAGAATACCCTAAGTAACTCAAGGTAGAATCCTAATAAATGTTCAAATAACCCATCAGAAGGTAAGAAAAGTGAAATGGGAACAAGAAACATATGAAACAAACAGAAGCAAATAATAAAATGGCAGACATCAACCCTAACATATCAGAATTGTGTTAAATGTAAATAGTCTAAATACACTAATTAAAAGAGACAACATCTGGGAAAGATGTCAGAGTAGGAGGATCCTAAGCTCACCTTGTCCCATGAATACACCTAGATAACATTCACATCTGTGTAAATAACCCAGAAAACAACCTGAAGACTGGCAGAACAAACTCTCCACAGCTAAATATAGAGAAGAGTTTGCATGGAAGAGGGAAGGAAGGGCAGAGACACAGCCTGGAGCTAAATGAGCGATGAGACTGTCCCCGGGAGGGAGGCAGAGATGGAGAAGTGAGAGAAACAGTTGCCCACACAACGGAGCCCACATGAGAAAGATGAATTTCCTGATTTCTTACAATCAGTGGGATTTAAAACTTGGAACTTTAAAAATCAGTGGGCTTGGCCCTGGGAGAGGTGGGAGGGTGAGGAAACTGAGTCTCTGCCCTTAAAGAGACAGCACAACAAAGAGCCCATGGAGAGAGATCCTAGAAGCAGCAGTTGGAAAAATGTCTGGAACATATGGTAGGGAGATTTCTTTACTCATCTCAGAGAGTGTGCTGGAGGGGTAGGGATCATTGGGAGACTTCCAGAACAAAGTAGCTGGCAGGCACCATTTTCCTCCCCTGCTCCTCAACATAAATACACAGCCATCTGCAGGAACCAGTGCAGTACTGACATTACTTCATTTGCTAACAGTGCACCCTGCCCCATGTTCCCTTGCAGACACACTCCTTCAACCAGACTTCAGCTCCAGGTCTCCTTCCACAGCAGACCTGCATAAACCTTACTCCCACTGAGTGTGCAGCCCTTCCTCCATGTACATCTCCCCTCCCACCCCCCATTTAAGTGAATCTGTCCCCTCTAATATGGTCTTGGCTGGAGTCAATCCACAGTGGTACCACAAGCAATGTGTAGTAGCCTCTAGAGGGGCCAGCCTCCAAAGTGACGCTTGCTTTGAGAAGAGAGAAAGATAACCACACACAACAATAAGACTTCAGCTTAAGCAGTAGTCTGGGGGCAGACATTTGGTCTGACTTCAGGCCCTGCCCACCAATAAAAACTTCTCAGGAGACAAGCACAGTGTGAGGCTCCTTCATCCCTGGCAAACACCTGGTCTGACTCAACTCAAGCCAAAGGTGGCCCCAGACTGGTCCACTAATGACACAGGGACCAAACCCTGCCCACAACAGGTGAAGAGTCCATAGCAGATGACTGTAGTGAAGGCAAAAGCAACTCAGCCACAAGAGCAGAGTGCGTACAACACACATAGGAGACACACGTGAAATGCCAGGTTCTGGCAACTAGGGGACACTGCACTTCAGGGCACTCCAGGACATCTTCTTCATAAGGCCATTATTTTCAAGAGTAGGAGACATAGCGGACTTTCCTAGCACATGCAAATAGAAACAGGCAAGATGAAGAGACAGAGGAATGTGTCCCAAATGAGAGAACAAGACAAAATCATAGCAAAAGACCTAAACAAAATGGAGATAAGTAATATGCCTGATAGAGAATTCCAAGTAATGGTCATAAAGATACTCATTGGACTTGAGAAAACAGTGGAAGACCTCAGTGAGACCCTTAACAAAGAGATAGAAAACATAAAAAAGAACCAATCAGAGATAAAGAACTCAGTAACAAATTAAAAATACACTACTCTACATGCAATACATAATAGAATGGAGGAAGCAGAAGACCAGATAAGTGACCTGGAGGACCTAATAATGGAAAGCAATCAAAGTAACAGGTGAGAGGAGGAGGAGTTAAGATTGAGGAAAAGTAAGAGGACCCTGGGCTTGTTGTGTCCCTCAACACAGCTATATCAACACAAAACCATTTTTGAATACCTAGAAAATTGATGTGAGGATTAAGACAACAATCTGCAAAATTTGAGAAAGGGAAAGTTATGTGGTGTGAACAGGTGAGTTGGGGGAGAGAAGAGCAGAGGTGCTACAGAGGGGGGAGGGAACCCTTTTCATAGAGAGAAGGGGACAGAGAGCAGCAAGTCAGGTTCCCACAAGAAAAGCACTCCCTTTGACAGTAGCTACAGAGAAAGAGAGAAAGAGTGAAAAAATCTGTTTCCCAAAACCATTGATGGGGGAAAAAGGAGAGGGTTCAATACTGTCAGTTTTTTATAAACAGTGGAGCACAGGGTCTGAAGTTTTGGAGCTCAGTGCCTGGTGGTGCTCCAGCAAGGAGTCAGGGTGGGACCCTGGTAGCAGGTGGTGGGGCCTGAAAATCAAATCCATTGGGTCATGTAGGAAGGAGTGTTTCCCCTGCTTGGAAGGTATTTGGTAGAGGCAATAAGGCCTCTCTGTGGGCAAAAGACCCTGTGGGCACCATGGATCTGTGTCATTTACTGGTATAGGAACAGAGATGCCAGCTAAGGGCAGCAAAACCTGGCACTGGCTCTGTGTTGCAATTTACCATAAACTCTGAGCCAAGTGGTCACACAACCATCTTCTGGGAGAAGCTGGTACCGGCCACAGCATGGTGAAACCCTCCACCAGCGAATTTGAGCAAATCTGAGCTGTGGAGGTCTCTGAAGTGTGGAGTTTTGAAGCATAGCCATGCCTGAGATAAAACTCAAGAGGGTGGCACTGCCTGACAGGTGGACAGCTTGGAACAGATAGGGTGAATGTGGGGAGCTGACTGAAGTTGGGGACACAAGAGGGGTGATTGATCATGAGTCTGTGAAGGTGTGAACATCCCACTCCAGACTAGAGAGTGGGGTGAAGCCATTTTCACCATTAGCCCACCAGCACTGATGGATCTCAGTGAGCTAAATAAACTGCCACCAAGTGGAGAATGGAGGTGTTACATCAAGTCACACCATCTGCACTCTCAAGGCACATTTCCACTAGGGCAAGTCAGCCTGAGAATTAGAGCAGCAGGCTGCTCCCCAGAAGATCAGCAAAATCCCTTCCACATACTAAGTCTGCTGATCATAGGGTACTGCAAAGTTTCAGCTCTAGGGTAAACTGGATCTAGCTTCCTTTGGGGTTTTTGTTTGTTTTTGCCTCTGTTTTTTTTTTTTTTTTCTTGGATACAGAAAGAGCAAATTTTTATTCTATTTACTTTATTTTATTTATTTATTTTTAATTTTTTCTCTTTCTTTTCTCTTTTTTTCTTCTTTCTATCAAGCTTCTTTTAACAAGCAGACCAAAACACACCTAGGACCTATTTCCTTTATTTGATGCTTTAATTTTTTTAATTTAATTCAATTATTATTATTTCCTCTAAAATGACAAGGTAGAGGAATTTACCCCAAAAGAAAGAACATGAAGAGATGACAGCCAGGGATCTAATCAATACAGATATAAGTAAGATGTCTGAATTAGAATTTAAAACAACAATTATAAGGATTCTAGATGGGCTTCAAAAAAGCATGTATGACACTAGAGAATCTCTTACTGCAGAGATAAAAGAGCTAAACTCTAGTCAGGCTGAAATCAAGATGCTATAACTGAGATGCAAAGCCTAATGGACATATTGACAGTAAGGATGAATGAAGCAAAGAAATGAATTAGAGATATAGAAGATAAAGTTATGGAAAATAGTGATGCTAAAAAGTAGAGGAAAACAAAGATATTGGATCATGAAAGTAGACTTAGGAAACTCAGTGACTTATTAAAATGGAATGACATTCATATTGTAGGAAGATGAAGAGAGAGAAAAAGGAGCAGAAGGTTTATGTGAGCAAATTATAGCTCAAAACTTCCCTAATCTGGAGAAGGACACAAACATCAAAATATAAGAAGCACAGGGAATTCCCATTAAATTTAACAAAAGCCAGCCATCATTAAGGCACATCATAGTGACATTCACAAAATACACAAACAAGGAAAAAATCCTGAAAAGGGTAAGGGAAAAAAGTCCTTAACCCATAAGGGAAGACAGGTCAGTTCACCGCAAGTCTGTCCAAAGAAACTCAGCAGGCCAGAATGGACTGGCAGGATATATTTAGTATGCTGAATGGGAAAAATATGCAGCCAAGGGTACTCTATCCAGCAAGACTGTCGTTAGAATAGAAGGAGAGATAAAGACTTTCCCAGACAAACAAAAACTAAAGGAATTCATGACCACTAAACCAGCCCTGCAAGAAATATTGAGGGGAACATTTGAGTGTGTGTGGACAAAACAAAAGCAACAAAGTCTAGGAAGGAACGGAGAACATCACCAGAAACACCAATTTTATAGGTAACACAATGGAACTAAACTCATATCTTTCAATAATCACCCTGAATGTAAATGTACTAAATGATCCAATCAAAACACATAGGGTATCAGAATGGATAAAAAAGAAAACAAGACCCATCTATATGCTGCCTACAGGAGACTTATTTTATTTTATTTTATTTATTTATTTATTTTTTAACATTTCAGTCAACAAGACTTTATTGAGCATCTGTTAAGTGCTGGTCAATATCTGGATACTGAGAAAAGTAGAAGGCAGATTAGCTAAGAGTATGGGCCATGCTAAAATAAAAAACACAGGAAACAATACATGCTGGTGAAGATGTGGAGGAAAAGGAACCCTCAGCCACTGTTGGTGGGAACACAGACTGGCGCAGCCACCATGGAAAACAGTGTAAAGAATCCTCGAAAAATCAAAGACAGAACCACCATGTGATCCCAGCAGTTCCACTATGGGTATTCACCCCAAGAATACAAAAACACTAACTTAAAAGACATAAGTACCCTTATGTTTGTTTATTGCAGCATTATTTACAATAGCCAAAATATGGAAGTAGCTCAAGTGTCCATTGATACATGAATGGATAGAGAAGATGGCGTATATATAGATATATATATCTCCAATAGAGTATTTCTCACCCATAAAAAAGAATGGAATCTTGCCATTTGCAAAAACATGGATGGATCTAGAAGGTATAAGCCAAGTGAAATAAATCAGTCAGAGAAAGACAAATATCATCTGATTTCACTCATATGTGGAATTTAAGTAACAAAATAAGCAAACAAAGAGAAAGGTCCAAACCAAAAAACAGACTCTTAACCATTGAGAACAAACTGATGGTAACCAGAAGGGATGTGGGTGGGGTATGGGTGAAATAGGTGAAGGGGATTAAGAGTACACTTATCATGATGAGCACTGAATATAGAATTGTTGAATCACTATATTGTACACCTGAAACTAATATAACACTGTATGTTAACTGTATTAGAATTATCTATGTATAATACACAGATAACATATAATTGATTTTTTTTATTATATGAAATATATTGTCAAATTAGTTTCCATACAACACCCAGTGCTCATCCCAAAAGATGCCCTCTTCGATGCCCATCACCTACCCTCCCCGCCCTCCCACCCCCCATCAACCCCTCAGTTTGTTCTCAGTTTTTAAGAGTAAAGGAGACTCATTTTAGACATCAAGACATCAACATATTAAAAGTGAGGGAACGAAAAAACATCTATCATGGTAATGGACACCAAAAGAAATGCAGAGAAGCCATACTTATATCAGACAAACTAGATTTTATTTTTTAAGTTTATTTATTTATTTTGAGAAGAGAGAGAGAGAGAGCAGGGGAGGTGCAGACAGAGAGGGAAAGACAGAGAGAATCCTAAGCAGGTGCTCTACACTGTCAGCAAAGAGCCAGATGTGGGGCTCGAACCCATGAACTGTGAGATCATGACCTGAGCCAAAACCAAGAGTCTGTTCCTTAACAAACTGAACCACCCAGGTGACCCGGACAAACTAGATTTTAAACCAAAGACTGTAACAAGAGATGAAGAAGGGGATTATATCATAATTAAGGGCACCATATCATATCCATCAAGAAGATCTAACAATTGTAAATTTTATTCCCTGAACTTGGGACTGCCCAAATATATAAATAAATTAATCACAAAAATGAAGAAACTCATTGAGAATAATACAATAAGTAGAAGACTTTAATATCCCACTTACAACAGTGGACAGATCATCTAAGCAGAAAATCAACAAGGAAACAATGGTTTCGAGTGATACACTGGACTGGATTTAACAGATATACTGAGAACATTTCATTCTAAAGCAGAAGAATACACATTCTTCTTGAGTGCACATGGAACATTCTCCAGAATAGATCGCGTATTGGGTCACAAAGCAGCCCTCAACAAGTAAAAAAAATATCAAAATCATACCCTGCATATTTTCAGACCACAAAACTATGAAACTTAAAGTCAACTACAAGAAATAATTTGGAAAAACCACAAATAATTGGAGGTTGAAGAAGATCCTAATAAATAATGAGGAAATTAAAGAGGAAATAAAAAAGTACATGGGAGCAAAGGAAAATGGAAACCTGACTGTCCAAAACCTTTGGGATGCAGGAAAGGCAGTCCTAAGAGGGAAGTATATTGCAGTAGAGGCCTACCTCAAGAAGCAAGAATGGTCTCTTTCTCTCTCTCTAAAAAAACAAAAAAAAACAAAAAAAAAAAGAAAGAAAGAAAGAAAGAGAGAAAGAAAAGAAAAGAAAAACAGGGACACTTGGTTGGCTCAGTTGGTTGAGTGTTCAACTCTTGATTTAGGCTCAGGTCATGATCTCATGGTTGTGAACTCAATCCCTATATCAGGCTCCATGCTGAGCGTGGAGGCTGCTTGAGATTCTCTCTCTCCTTCTCCTTTTGACCCTCACTGCTCTTGTGCTCTCTCTCTCAAAAAACAAAACAAAACAAAACAAAACAAAGAAAACAACAACAACAAACAAAATCAAGAAAAGTCTCAAATACACAACATAGTTCCTAAAGGAACTAGAAGAGGAATAGCAAATAAAGCCTAAAGCTAGCAAGAAAAGAGAAATAATAAAGACTAGAGCAGAAATAAGTGATATAGAAGCAGCAGCAACAATAACAACAACAACAAAACCAGTAGAACAGATAAATGAAACTAAGAGCTCGTTCTTTGAAAGAATTAATAAAATTGATAACCCCCTAGCTGGACTAAACAAGAAGAAAAAAGAAAGGGCCCAAATAAATAAACTCAGAAATGAATGGAGAGACATCACAACCAATACCACGGAAATACAAACAATTATAAGAGAATATTATGAAAAATTGTATGCCAGCAATCTGGGCAATCAGGAAGAAATGGACAAATTTCTAGAAACCTATAAACTGACAAAACTGAAACAGGAAGAAATAGAAAATTTGAACAGACCCATAGCCAGCAAAGAAATTGAAATAGTAATAAAAAATCTAACAACAAACAAAAGTCCAGGGCCAGATGACTTCCCAGGGGAATTCTACCAGACATTTAAAGAAGAGTTAATATCTATTCTTCTCAAAGTGTTCTAAAAAATAGAAATAGAATGAAAATTTCCAAACTCATTCTATGAGGCCAGCATCACCTTGATTCCAAAACCAGACAAAAATACCACTAAAAAGGAGAATTATAGGCCAATATCCTTAATGAACATGGATGCAAAAATTCTCAACAAGATACTAGCAAATAAAATTCAACAGTACATTAAAAGAATTATTCATGATGATCAAGTGGGATTGATTCCTGGGCTGTAGGGCTTGTTCAATACTCACAAATCAATCAACTTGATGCACCACATTAATAAAAGAAAGGGCAAGAACGATATGATTCTCTCAATAGATGCTGAAAAAGCATTTGACAAAATATAGCATCCTTTCTTAATAAAAAAACCTCAAGAAAGTAGGGGTAGATGGAACATACCTTAACATCATAAAGGTCATGTACAAAAGACCCACAGTTAACACCATCCTCAGTGGGGAAAACCTGGGCAGCGACATGCAGAAGAATGAAACTGGACCAGTTTCTTACATCATACACAAAAATAAACACAAAATGGATGAAAGACCTAAATGTGAGACAGGAAACCATCAAAATCCTAGAGGAGAACATAGGCAGCAAACTCTTTGATCTCAGCCACAGCAACTTCTTATTAAGCATGTCACTGGAGGCAAGGGAAACAAAAGCAAACATGAACTGTTGGGACTTCATCAAGATAAAAAGTTTCTGCACAGCAAAGAAAACAATCAATAAAAGTAAAAGGCTGCCTATGGAATGGGAGAAGATATTTGCAAATGATTTATCTGATAAAGGTTTAGTATTCAAAATCTATAAAGAATTTGTCAAACTCACCCCCCAAAACAAATAATCCAGTGAAGAAGGAATAGACACTTTTCCAAAGAAGATATCCAGATGACTACAGACACATGGAAAAATGCTAAACATCACTCATCATCAGGAAAATACAAATCAAAACTACGATGAGATACCACTTCACACCTGTCAGAAGGGCTAATTTTAACCCTACACAAGAAACAATAGGTGTTGGTGAGGATGTGGAGAAAGGGGAACACTTTTGCACTGTTGGTGAGAATGCAAACTGGTGCAGCCACTCTGGAAAACAGTATGAATTTTCCTCAAAAAGTTAAAAATAGCAGTACCCTACAATCTAGCAATTGTACTACTAGGTATTTACCCAAAGGATACAAAAAAAGATATTCAAAGGGATACATTCACCCCGATGTTTACAGCAGCATTATCAGCAGTAGCCAAACTATGGGAAGAGCCCAAATGGCCATCAGTTGATGAATGGATAAAGAAAATGTGATATCTATATCTATCTATATTAACATGTCTATCTATCTATATATATGAAAGACTATTATCAAGCCATCAAAAAGAATGAAATATTACCATTTGTAATGACGTGGATGGAGCTAGAGTGTATTATGCTAAGCAAAATAAGTCAGTCAGAGAAACACAAATACCATAGATTTCACTCTTTTGGAATTTAAGAAACAAAACAGATAAATATATGGGAAGGGGGAGAAAAAGAGTAGAAGGAAACAAACCATAAGAGACTTTTAACAACAGAGAACAAACTGAGGGTTGATGGAGGAAGATGGGTAATGGGTACTAAGGAGGGCACCTGTCGTGTTGAGCACTAGGTGTTTTATGTAAGTGGTGAATCAGTAAATTCTATTCCTGAAAACAAATTATGCTATACATTAACTTACTAGATTTAAGTAAAAATTTAAAGAAAAAAAATTGGTGAATCAAGAATGGAGGCAGGGAAGAGAGAAAGCAGCAAATAAATGGGAAAATGTTAAGAAAAAAGAAATGTAGAAAGGACAAAAGCAGTAAAAATAAGTGTATTTACTTTCTTAATGTGTATTTTTGAGAGAGAGAAAGAGAGAGAGAGTGAGCAGGGAAGGGTCAGAGAGAGAGGGAGACACAGAATCCAAAGTAGGTTCCAGCCTCTGAGTTGTCAGTACATAGCCTGACGCGGTGCTTGAACCCATGAACCATGAGATCATGACCTGAGCCTAAGTCAGAGGCTTAACCGACTGAGCCACCCAAGCACCCCTAAAAATGAATATATCTGTAAAAATCAGTCAAAGGACTCACAAAATAAAAGGATGTAAAGTATGATACCATATACTTAAAATGTGGGCAGAAGAGGAGTAAAGAATGGGTTTGAACTTTAAGTGACCATCAACTTAATATAGACTGCTATATGCAGAAGATGTTATATATAAACCTAATTTTAAGCACAACTCAAAGCCCAGTCATAGACATGCCTAAAATAAAGAGTAATAAATCCCAGTATACACTAAAAAAAGCCAGCAAACTGTGAGAGAAGAGAATGAGTGAAGAAAGGAACAGAGAATAACTACAAAAACAACCATAAAGTAAGTAGCAAAATGGCAATAAATACATACCTATAACTAATTACTTTGAATGTAAATGGGCTAAATGTCCCTATCAAAAGACATAGGGCGACAGAATGGATAAAAAAGCAAGACCCATCTATATGTTGCCTACAAGAGACTCATTTCAGACCTAAAGACACATGCAGATTGAAAGTGAAGTAATGGAGAAACATTTATCATGCAAGTGGATGTCAAAAGAAAGCCTAGGTAGCAATACTTATATGAAACAAAATAGACTTAAAAAAATTTTTTTTAAAGTTTATTTCTTTTTGAGAGAGAGAGCGAGTGAGGGAGGAGCAGAGAGAGAGGGAGACACAGAATCTGAAACAGGTTCCAGGCTCTGAGCTGTCAGCACAGAGCCCAACACAGGGCTTGAACTTGCAGACTGCAAGATCATGACCTGAGCCAAAGTCGGATGTTTAACTGACGAGCCTCCCAGGGCCCCCTAGACAAAATAGACTTTTAAACAAAAACTGTAACAAAAGATGAAGATACCATACAATCATAAAGAGAATGATCCAACAAGGAGATATAATCATTGTAAATACTCATGCAACCATCATGGAAGCACCCAAATACATAAAGCTAATCACATAGAGGAAGTAATTGATAGTGATACAATAATAGTAGGGGACATAACACACCTCTTACATCAATGGATAAATCGTCTAAACAGAAAACCAACAAGGAAACATTTGGCTTTGAATGACACATCAGACCAGATGGATCTGACAGATATGTTTGGAACATTCTATCCTTAAAAAGAAGAGTACACATTCTTTTCAAGTGCACATGGAACAATCTCCAGGATAGATCACATATTAGGCCCCAAAATAAGTCTCAATATTAAAAAATATTGAAGTCATACCATGCATCTTTTCTGACCACAATGCTATGAAACTACAAATGAACCACAAGGAAAGATCTGGAAAGAGCATAAATACATAGACCTTAAATAACATGCTACTAAACAATGAATAGCTCAACCTAGAAGTCAAAGAGGAAATCAAAAAACACATAGAGACAAAAATGAAAACACAATGATCCAAAATGTTTGAGATGCAACAAAAGGTTCTAAGAGGCAAGTTTCTAGTAATATGGGTCTACTTCCAGGAGAAAGAAAAATCTCAAATAAACATCCAAATCTTACATCTAAAGGAGATAGAGAAAAATGAACAAATCCCCAAACTAGTAGAAGGAAAGAAATAATAAAGATTAGAGAAGAAATAAATTCAATAGAAACTAATAAAACAATGGAACAGATCAATGAAACCAGGAGCTGGTTCTTTGAAAAGTTCAACAACATTGATAAATCTTTAGCCAGGTTCATAAAGAAAAAAATAGAGGACTCCAATAAACAAAATAGAAATAAAAGAGAAGAAATAACAACTAACACTACAGAAATACAAAGGCTTATGAGAGAGTTTTAAGAAAAATTATATGCTAAAAAATTGGATAACCTAGAAGAAATGGATAAATTCCTGGAAATATATAACTTGCTAAAACTGAATAAGGAAGAAGTAGAAAATTTTAAGTCACCCATTACCAGCAATGGAATTGTATCAGCAATTAAAAAACTCCTATTAAACCAAAGTCCGGGGCCATATGGCTTTACAGGTAGAGAATTCTGGTGAATTCTACCAGACCTTTAAAGAAGAACTAATACCTAGTTTCCTTAAACTATTCCAAAAAAATATAAGAGGAAGGAAAACTTCCAAATTCATTCGATGAGGCCAACATTACCAGAATACCAAAACCAGATAAAGACTCTACAAAAAAAGAGAACTACTGGCCAAAATCTCCGATGGACATAGATGCAAAAATCTTCAACAAAATATTAGCAAACTGAATCCCACAACACGTTTAAAAAATCATTCATCATGATCAAGTGGGATTTAGTTCCAAAATGCAAGCGTGGTTCAATATTTGCAAATTAATCAATATGATACATCACATCAGGAAGAGAAAGGATAAAAACCACATAATCATTTCAAGATTCAGAAAATGTATTTGACAAAGTATAATATTCATTATCACAAAAAACCCTCAACACAGTAGGTTTAGGGCTAACATACCTCAACATAACAAAAGCCATATATAAAAAACTCACAGTGAACATCATACTCAATAGTGAAAAACTGAGAGCTTTTCCCCTAAGGTCAGGAACAAGACAAGAATGTCCAATCTCACTACTTTTATTCAACGTGGTACTGAGATCCTTAGCCACAGCAAGTTGCACTTCAGACAAGAAAAAGAAATAAAAGGCATCCTAATTGGTAAAGAAGAATATAGCTTTCACTATTTGCAAATGACATGATACTATACATCGAAAATCCTAAAAATTCCATCAAAACATTACTAGAACTAATAGATGAATTCAATAAAGTCTCAGGACACAAAATCAATGTACAGAAATCCATTACATTTCTATACAGTAATAATGAAATAGCAGAGAAGAAAATAAGAAAACAATTCTATTTATAATTGCACCAAAAAGAATAAAATACATAGGAATAAACTTAACCACAGTGAAAGGCCTGTACTTTGAAAAGTATACAACATTGATGAAGAAAATTGAAGATAACCAAAACAAATGGAAAGATATTATATGCTCATGGATTGGAAGAACAAATATTGTTAAAATGTCCACACTACTCAATGCAATCTACAGATTTAATGCAATCCCTATCAAAATACCAGCAGTATTATTTTGCGGAACTAGAACAAATAATCCTAAAATTGGTATGGAACCACAAAAGACCCCAAATAGCCAAAGCAATGTTGGAAAAGAACAAAACTGGAGGGATTGCAATCCCAGATTTCAAGTTATATTGTTAGAGTAGGCAGTTAGGTAGACATGAGCAGGTGGGGAAAAAGGACAACCCAGTCTCCATCCAGAGACTGCCCCATCTCCCTTAGACAAACACCTTTTCTGATTTGGCACCAACTGATAAACAGAAGATATAGGTTACAGGGACTTCCCCAACTTTGGAGCATGAACACTTAAGAAAGACCTTGTTCGCTAGTAACTCCAAAGCTTTATAATATTTGCAATGCGGTTTGGGTGCCCCCAGTGAGTTGTGCTTAGGCCCTCATGGGGAAATGACTAACACAAATTTGTGTAAGAGGTTTGAAGGGAGGGAACCAAAGTGGATCCAAGTGTGGAGTGACAATAACAAGATGGGAGGGAGGAGACCAAATAAATCCCCATAAAAGAACACAATGAAAAACTCAGCATGTGGCCACCCATCCTCAGGTCAGCCCACTCCTCCGTTGCTGCAGTGTACTGTTGCTTTATGCTAAATAAAAACTTTGCCACTTTAGCTCTTTATCAGGTCTCTTGACTGAATCCTTTCCTTCAAGTAGAAAGAACTGAGGAATTCCAGTAGCCGGTAACAGTACTGCAAAGCTGTAGTAATCACAACAGTATGGTACTGGCACAAAGCTAGACACATAGATCAATAGAACAGAATAAAGAGCCCAGAAATAAACCCATGATTATATGGTGAATTAATCTTTGACAGAGGAGGCAAGAATATGCAATGGGAAAATAGTCTAACAAATAGTGTTAGGATAACTGGACAGCTACATGCAAAAGAATGAAACAGAACCACTTTCTTACACCATACAAAAAAATAAACTGAAAATGGATAAGGGCCTAAATGTGAGACCTGAAACCATAAAAATCCTAGAAGAGTGTAGAGGTAGTAATTTCTTTGACATTGGCAATAGCAATATATTTCTAGATATGTCTCCTGACACAAGGGAAATAAAAGCAAAAATAAACTATTAGGACTACATCAAAATAAAAAACTCTGCACAGCAAAGGAAATAAACAAAACTAAAAGAAAACCTACTGAATGGGAGAAGATATTTGCAAATGACATATCTGATAAGTGGTTAGTATCCAAAATCTATAAAGAACTTATCAAACTCAACACCCAAAAAACAAATAATGCAGTGAAGAAATGGGCAGAAGACATGAAAAGATACTTTTCCAAAAATATACAAATGGCCAACAGACACTTCAACAGTTCTGTACATTACTGAGTATTGGAATATTATTCAGCCATAAAAAATAAAATATTGCCATTTGCAATGACATGGGTGGATATAGATAGTATAATGCTAAGTGAAATAAGTTAGTCAGAAAAAGACAAATGCCATATGATTTCATTCATATGTGGAATTTAAGAAACAGAACAAATAAATAAAGAAAAAAAAAGAGACAAACAAGAAAACAGACTCATAACTTTTGAGAACAAACTGATGATTACCAGAGGAGAGGTGGGTGGAGGATAGCTGAAATAGAAGAAGGGGATTAAGAGTACACTTATCTTGATGAACACTGAGTAATGTACAGAACTGCTGAATCACCATATTGTACACCTGAAATCATTATAACACTGTATGTTAACTCTACTGGATTTAAAAAAAAGAAAGATTGGCAAAGTGGATTAACAACAAACATGATCTAACAGTACACTGTTTTACAAGAAACTCACTTCAAATACAAGTTCATGGGTAGATTAGAAGTAAAAGGAAAAAATTGTTAATTTAAACAGGAAGGATAAAGTAGACTTCAGGGTAAAGAATATTACTGGAGACAAAGAGGGACATTACATAATAAGAGGGTCAATTCACCAGGAAGACATAATAAACCCAAATGTGTACATACCAACAACATAGCCTCAAAATACACAAAACAAATCCCACAGAGCTGAAAGGAGAAACAGAAATTCACAATAGTTGGCGTCTTCCAATAGTCATTCTCAACAATTGATAGAACTAATAGTAATAAATTTTTAAAAATTGTATTCATTTTTTTCCCCCATGCAAAATATATTGTATAATACAAAAACAAATAACAGTGTGTTTGTTAGAAATGTTGTTAGAGCACTCCTTCCCTTGGTAAATCTCTATTGAGCCACTGTGAAGTGCCTAAGCTTACTGAATACATGCTTGGGTGTGGTCAAGAGTTTAAAGTCATACCCTGTGTCTGCAGTGCAGCTGCCTTGCATTCCTACAGGTGCTGGGGCCATTCTTGCTCTCAGAGACCATGCAGAAGATACCTGTGTGTGGGAAGCACTGCTTGACAGCCTCAGTGATGCATGGAGCCGACCAGCAAAACCAACTGCCATGACTCCCAGACCCCCTGAAATCCTTGGGGGCCATAGATACTTCATAACTTGCCCAGGATTGTTGCTGTCCAAACAAACAAACAAACAAACAAATGTACTAGAAATCCCAGAAGCTTCTGATCCTCAAGAGCCCTTTCTAGGACTGTTCCAGAAAATCACTCAAGGTTTGCAGCCTGACTTATGCAGCCATGGGTTTTATAGGAGGCCCACAAGACATACCTGGTCTGCCAATTTGAAGACACAACCTTCTTATTTAAAGCAGGAATTCTCTCTATGTTATCCATCGTACAGTCTTCTTTCTGGATTACACTTCCACAGCAATAAGCACTTCACGTCACTTCACCAGAAACATGCCATTCCTAGGTAGATATTCATCCTTCTCTGGATGATTACTAGCATCCTTCTTAAAAGGTGGCTGCCAGGCCTGAACACAATATTCTAGACATGACATCATGAAATTAACATCACTATCTTCTTTGTTCTACCCTTAAATTCCATTATGCAATCTTCTGGGGTACCCAAATCATGTTCTTAGTCATTTCAAAATTATTGGTACCAAAAATTAATTTTAGGGGTACTATTAAACCACTTTTCCCTCATCCTATAATTGTTATATATACACACATTCTTAAATTTTAACATATACCAACATTTAATCTCAATGTAGAACTTTATGCACAATGAATTTCATTCTATTAGATTCAGTCTTTCTAGGGTTTAGAAATCCTTTTTTTTCTCTTTATTCTTTTCAATCTTGATTCTTTTATTTAGAGTATACAGTCTCTATCATGGGCATATATCTTTTTTGCCTACTGAGTGATGATGCCCTGGTTTTCCTGTAGAAGCACTGCTTTTCCAAAAGCAATCCATTTGGTTTAGTTGGGTGGACCACCTTCCAAATCCTGTTGAAGGCATGTGACCCAGGCAGGGCCCTGTGCACAATTGGGAAAAACACTTTCCTCCAAAGGGAATCAGAGCGATAGCCTGACTGGGTGTGTCCAATGTGGAGGTAGAAGATCCCGCACATGGTGGGAAACAGTGGGGTGCTTGTGACATTTGTTGAGCCCTGGATCCAGGCATGTCTGCATCCAAGAAGTCTTCTTCTTGTGTAAGCCAGTTTAAAACTGATTTCTGTTTGTGGTGCCTGGGTGGCTCACTTGGTTAGTTGTCAGGCTTTGGCTCAGGTCATGATCTCATGATTCATGAGTTCTAGCCCCCATTGTGCTCTGTGTTGACAGCTCAGTCTTGAGCCTGCTTTGGATTCTGTGTCTCCCTTGTTCTCTGTCCCTTCCCCACTCATGCTCTGCCTCTCTCTCTCTCTCTCAAAAATAAATAAACATTAAAAAATAAAAAAAAAAAAGATTTCTGTCACTTCCGCCAAGAATCTTGTTTAATAGACCATCCCTGAAGATTGTGTCACTATGGCTTGGACAATCATATTCTCATAGGAGGTGCTGGTGGCTCAGATTTATTTTGGAGCTGCATTTCCATAGGAAACATAGTTTTTATTTGTATTTTATGTGTGTTTAGGGTGGTTTAGTGGGGTAGGATGGATGTGTGTGTGTGTGTGTGTGTGTGTGTGTGTGTGTAAGAAGTTCTGTCAAGTGTCTTATCAGGGCTGCCACTGTGTTTGTTTAAATGTCTGATAAAAGTCAATGAGGGAGATCAGGTCGAGGATAAAGCCTGGCTTTTTGCCACCAGAAACCAAGTGAAAATTGACAGTAACTAACACTATTCTGGGTACCATGGTTTAGTTTTTTTTAAATCCAGGTCATATTGCTGGTGTGAATGTAAAATGATAGCTTCTGTGGAAAACAGCTTGGCAGGCAGTTCCTTAAAAAGTTAAATACAGGGGCGCCTGGGTGGCTTGGTCGGTTAAGCGTCCGACTTCAGCTCAGGTCATGATCTCGCGGTCGGTGGGTTCGAGCCCCGCGTCGGGCTCTGTGCTGACAGCTCAGAGCCTGGAGCCTGTTTCAGATTCTGTGTCTCCCTCTCTCTGTGACCCTCCCCCGTTCATGCTCTGTCTCTCTCTGTCTCAAAAATAAATAAACGTTAAAAAAAAATTAAAAAAAAAGTTAAATACAGGATTACCATTTGATCCCACAATTCCACTCAGATACTTGTATAACAGTGTTCATAGCAGCATTCTTCAGTAGCCAACAGGTGGACACAATCCCAATGTCTATCAACACCTGAATGGATAAAATATGGTATATACATCCAACAGAATTTTGTTCAGTCTTTAGAGTAATAAAATTGTGATACATGTGAAATATGGATGAACCTTGAAAACACCATGCTAAGTGAAATAAACCAGACACAAAAGGATAAATATTGTATGATTTAACTTATATGAGGTACTTAGAATAGGCACACTTATGGAGACAGAAAGTAGAGTAGAGATTACCAGGGGCTGGGAGGAGGGGAGGATGGGGAGTTATTGTTTAATGGGTACAGAGCTCCTGATTGGGATGGTAAGAAAGTTCTGGAAGTGAAAAGTGGTGATGTGTGTACAACATTGTGGATATACTTAATGCCACTGAATTGTACATGGTTAAAATGATGAATTTTATATTATGCATATTTTATCACCAAAATGAAAAAATACAACCTGCAGACATTAGTGCTTCCTCTGATTTAGTATGCATATCATGGATGAGGAGTCAATATTTGTTTACAATATTTTTCTTTTTATGTAAAATTTACATGTAAGGAACTGCACGAATCTTTTTTTTTTTTTTTTTTTTTTTTTTTTTTTAGAGAGAGAAAAAGTAGGGGGAGCACAAGTGGGGGAGGCGCAGAAAGAGAGGGAGATAGAGAATCTCAAGCAGCACCACGCCCAGTACAGAACCTGACATGGGCTCAATCCCATGACTTTGAGATCATGACCTGAGCTGAAATTAAGAGTTGGATGTTCAACCAACTGAGGCACCCAGGCGCCCCTGAACTGCACAAATCTTTGAGTTTTAACAAATGCATACACCTATATAACCCAAATTCTTACTAAGATACAGAATATTATCATCACTTTGGAAGTTCCTTCATGACCTTCCCTGTGAAATGCTCTGATATAATTTTTTAAAGTTTATTTATTTACTTTGAGAGAGAGAGAGAGCGCGCGCGCGCGCATGAACAAGTGGGGGAAGGGCAGAGAAACAGGGAGTGGGAGGGAGAGGAAGAGAATCCCAAGCAGGTTCCACAATGTCAGTGTAGAGCCTGATGCAGGGCTTGAATCCACGAACTCTGAGATCATGACCTGATCCAAAAGCAAGAGTAGACACTTAATTGACTGAGCCACCCAGGTGTCCTGCTCTGATATAATTTTTTTTAAATGTTTTTATTTATTTTCAAGACAGAGAGAGACAGAGCATGAGCAGGGGAGGGGCAGAGAGAGAGGGAGACACAGAATCTGAAGCAGGCTCCAGGCTCTGAGCTGTCAGCACAGAGCCAGATGCGGGGCTTGAACTCACAGACTGTGAGATCATGACCTGAGCTGAAGTTGGATGTTTAACAGACTGAGCCACCCAGGCGCCCCTGATATAATTTTTAAAAGCAGAATAGAGAATCCACAAGCGAGGATTTGTTTTTTTGCTTCTACCTATATTGGCCCTCCCTCTGAGTGTTGTGTGATTAGCAATCTAGTGCTGTTCCTGGATGTGGAGGAAGAGGAGAGGGTACAGAAAGCTGAGGAAAGGACACTTCTGTCCCAATGTTGGGATATGGGATGCAGGTGCAAGTAAAGAGAATATGTATTCTGAAATTCACACAAGAGTTAGTTTTATCTTCTCACTAAAGTAGTCTAATCAGAATTGTCTCTTGGTATATTCCCTTATTGTCCACTTCTCTTTGGCTCTTAGCAAAATCCCTCTCTAGCCCCTTGGGCTGAGCCCAATGACTTTGAGCCAACAGCCCACGGCTCTCAGAGAAGTTCTGTGTTATTGAGACTGCATGGCTAATGACTGACCAGTGGCAGTACCTCATGTGAATGTTGTGTGAATGGACTGGCTGAGCAATGACAGTGCAAATCTTGGAAAGATAAATCCTCCAAATAGGAGACTTGCCTTGACTTAACCTATCTAAAGACAGTCTGTTTTCCCCTCTTTCTCCTCTTCCTTTTCCTTTACCAATTCTTAGGTTTTTTAAATTGAACTGTATACTTCTGAATCTGTTACCTCATGAGAAGAATGTATATTATTTTTTTTAATTGGAATAATACAGCAGAAAGAGAAAGTATCTCTTTTCATGCTCCAGGAAGCATACCTGGTTTATAACTTTTGAAGACTTTTAAAAATACATACAAAAATGTGTATGTCTCTCTGTATTTTTTTTTTTTTTTGAGAGGGCTCATGTGAATGAGGGGCAGAGAGAGAGGGAGAGAGGGACAGAAGCGGGGCTCACCTGAAGCGGGGCTTGAGCTCACTGGAAGCAGAGCTGGATCTCACAAACTGTGAGATCATGACCTGAGCGAAAGTCCGATGCTTAACTGACTGAGCCACCCACATGCCCCTGTCTCTGTATTTTAAAAAAATTGTAACAAATTATTCATACTGATCTACAACTTGTTTTTTTACCTGAGATGTATATGTCACAGGCATTACTATGTGCTTCTTCTGCTGTAAGATCTACTGACTTCGAGAAAATGACTCACAAAACAACCTGAGAGTTTTATTTTATTTATTTTACTTTATTTTATTTTATTTTTGTTTTATTGGGTTTATTCTTTTCAAAGTCATGTGGATTAATTTAAGTGTCTCAAGTAAAACTTTGGTTACAAAATGACATGGTTGGCCAAGAAAACAATTTAGGAACTCACAATTTTCCATCCACTGACTTTTGAACATTTTTTAGGAGAACCCCTTCTCCCAAGGCTGGTTTTAAAGAGTGCTTAAGTAATAAATCTGCTTGAGGAATTGTACTTAGCCATTTCTTTACTAAGGGATGAGCAGAAAAGAAAATAAAGTAAGGAAGAAAAATTTTGAGCTTCCTTATCACACCAGAAGGAAATTCCAACTCATAGTTACAAAATGGGATACCCTAAGACCCTAAGCAACATATTTACTACAATTTTTGCCTTTAAGAAAGCCTCCTGATCCCATCAGTTTCCGTTCTTAAGCAAGGCATGGAAAGGTCTTAATATCTGGGTTAGATGGGGACAAAAAGGTCTCCAGTAATCTAATAAACCAACAAAAGCCTGCAATTCCTTTACTGGTTCAGGGACTGGGAAGGCTTGTATTTTATCAATGACTGCCTCTGGCACCACTTTGGTCTTACCTGCCCAGATGACACCCAGGACACTGCCCAGATGACACCCAGGAAGGATCTGGTCAGTATTTACTTCCCATCCTTGTGACTTCAAGTGCACCTGTAATGACGCAGCTGCTTGAGACAGGGAGGATAAATCATCACAAGTTAACATTACATCATCTATGTAGTGATAAAGCACCATCTCCTCTGGCAATACCCAGTTTTCCAGATCTCTGGCTACCATCCTATGACAAATTGTGGGACTATGGAGGCACTCACTCTTGGGGCAATGCCTGGAAGAGCCATTGTCTCCTGTTGCATGTAAATAATCTATTGTCATTCACCAGGTCCAATTAGATTTCTTTTTTTTTTTTTTTAATGTTTATTTTAGAGACAGAGAGAGCACAAGCTGAGGAGGGGCAGAAAGAGCCAGAGACAGAATCTGAAGTAGGCTGCAGGCTGTGAGCTGTCAGCACAGAGCCCACTGTGGGGCTCGAACCCATGAACCATGAGATCATGACCTGAGCCAAAGTTGGACACTTAACTGACTGAGCCACCCAGGCGCCCCTAGATTTCTTTACAGGCCAAACTAGACTATTATCGGATGGGCTTCGAGCAGGCCTGATTACCTCTGCCTTTCCTAATTCTTTAATGGTGTCAGTAAACTTGTTATGCTCCCCACCCCCCGTACTTTATATTGTTTTATGCTTATTATTCTTCAGAGGAACTGGCAGCTGTATAGATTCCCAATTTGCAGAACCACAGTGATGGGTTTTACGACTCCAATGTGCAACTTGAATTTGCCTGTCATGGTAGTTAGGTCTAGATCCTGTAAAACATCTACACCCAAAACATACTGAAGAATGGGTGATACATGCACTAGAAAACAGCAGGGTGGGAGCCTGCCAATCTGTAGGTAGAGACTAGTTTGTCTGACCTTGATAATTTGTCTCCCATAGTATCAATTGCTTCTATTTCTCCCTGAGATATCAAGGAGTTTCCATAGATTAGTGTGCATTCAGCTCCAGTGTACATTAGAGCTAGTACAGTCTGTCTGTTAGTGTGAAACTAATAAATGATTAATTCAACATGGGGCCTCTGGTCACCCCTATTGTACTCACCAGAGGGCAATGTTGATCTAACTTCTAATCTCTAGGAGTAAGGAGTACCCATACTCTAAATTCGCTTGTTAGCAGAGGGGCACTCAGGAACACATCTGGCTTTTTTGAGCCTTCTTTCAAGGGAATAAACTGCTTTCCTTTAGTCAATGCTTTCCATAGGCTTAGCAAGACCCATTGGATTGTTTGTCTATATTTCCTCTTGGGGTCCTAGATAATATTAGAGTTTACAACTAGTAAATCTAGTTGTTTACTAGAGACCCTGATGGACCCCCTTTCTGCCATTTTATTATTGGCAGGATCCTTTGTTTTTCCATTTTTCAACCCATCTATTTCCCCTATGCCAGATTCTTTTGGTTTCATGTAAGTCAGCCACCATAGCCACTACTATAGCAATGGACTGATTAACCATAGGTGCAAGGACAGATACTAAAGTCTCATAACATGCCCCTGAGGCATGGTCTTTCATATAAGAGGAAAATAATTATTTGGTCCTCTAAAATGCTGAATGTAAATGGCATGTTTCATTCCCAGTTCTTACATAATTTCTTATAGTTCTTCCATAGAGGTCCAGTGTAATGGAGGGTAGGGAAAAATCCCCTTCATTAGGCCAAGTCATCTTTTTTTTTTTTTTTTGAATTTACATCCAAGTTAGCATATAGTGCAAACAATGATTTCAGGAGTAGATTCCTTAATGCCCCTTACCCATTTAGCCCATCCCCCTCCCACAACCCCTCCAGTAACCCTGTTTGTTCTCCATATTTAAAGAGTCTGTTATGTTTTGTCCCGCTCCCTGTTTTTATATTATTTTTGCTTCCCTTCCCTGATGTTCATCTGTTTTGTATCTTAAAGTCCTCATGTGAGTGAAGTCATATGATATTTGTCTTTCTCTGACTGACTAATTTCGCTTAGCATAATACCCTCTAGTTCCATCCACGTAGTTGTGAATGGCAAGATTTCATTCTTTTCGACTGCCGAGTAATACTCCACTGTGTATATATATACATATATATACATATACATATACATATACATATACATATACATATATGTACATATACATGTGTGTGTATATATACATATACATATACATGTGTGTGTATATATATACATATACATATACATGTGTATATATATATATGTATATATATATATATCACATCTTCTTTACCATTCATTCATCAATGGACATTTGGGCTTTTTCCATACTTTGTAGGCCAGGTCATTTTAATGCTAGAGTTTATCAAATCAATCAAATTAGCTAAGCACTTACCCATGCCTGCGGCATGGTATATAACCTCTGTTCCAAGGCAGGTTGAGCAGTGACTGAGGCCATTTTTGACATCTCAGACCCTCTAACACAATACCATCTGTCCCAATATTCCACAGTTGTAACATACAAGATGCATCCCTTCTTGGCCTTTTTGCTTAAAATGCCTCATTAGCTCCACTAATTCACCTCATAGTCATTTTCTGACTTGTCGGAATTTATTCTTGGTTATCTCAATGCTCATGAGGGGCCTGGGTCTTTGTTTGAATCAAAGGGTATGACTGTAAGTCATTTTCCTCCTCTATTATAATATCCTCCCCATAAGTGGAGTCATTATTCCAGGGATCCTAAGCTTTAGGGTCCCAATTCTCTTGAAATATAATAATTCTCACTTTAGTGTATGGTAGCCTGCACCCATGCATCTTTGCCATTGTACATGCCATACTTTCTAAGCATTTCTCCTGCTGTTGTATTCTTGTGGATAAGATATCCATATTAGATGTGGCTTGTACATCCTTTTCCAAAGTCAATGCTTTTCTAGTCTGTTCTAATTCTCTCCTTACTTATAATTCTGCAGTGTCTCATAATGCACATATCTCTGGCCAAGCTACTGCCACAATAGCTTGTTCACTTTCCCTTCCCTTTTCCCTACCATTCTAGATAGGATATCTAACAATCCTTTTGGCCATTTCAGGGTATCCCCCTATTCATGCACTGCTCCAAAATGCTCAAAAAACCTAGCTGAGTCTTCCCACATGACAGTGGCTGGCCAGCTTGGGATTTCCTCCACCGACAATGGGATTTCCCCCACGGATTATGGGCTTTCCCCTGACAGAGCCCCTTTATCTCTGCTTGTTTTGTTTTAGGTCTCTAGCTTAGCTCACCAATTGTTAGAAGATGGAAGAGGAACAGTAAAGTATCCTTTGAGATACTTTGAAACCTAAAAATGAAGTAAGCCACTCCATACCATTTACACACAGTTTTACTGACATGGGGATTGGGTGGATGATGATCCAGGTGCTTTGCAGCTGTTGTCTGCAAGGTCTGGAGCTTAATCCACAGATTTTATAGAGCAAGGGGGTGTGCAGAGGCCATTGTGGGGTCAAAGTGTTTAACATTTAACAGATCATCTGTGCACCAGAGTGGGGGAAGGGAAGAAATGATGTTATCTCTACTAGTTATCTAAACAACCTTAGGGATGATCAGATTAAGCCTTCTTGCATTCTGGTTAGGGGATACATAAACCTCCAAGGAGCTGGAACAAGTATCCCTGAGGGAGATCATTGCAGGGACAGGAACAAGATGGAAGGCCAAAGAATCAGTCTGCTCTCCTACACCTACACTAAATGTAGTCTAGATGCTTTTGGTATATTGTAGAAGAAAAGGTATCCAAAGGTTTGGGAGTTTCAAATGTTAGAGTGGATTTGTCATGTAACAATGCTCACTCACCACAGAAGGGTATAGAGGACACACCTTCTTCCACTATGACTGTAAGAAATAAATTTGTGAGGGAAATCCTAGTATCTTTGAAAAGCTCTGTGGTCACTCTTCTCAACAGATTAGAAATTACAGTGGAAAATGCTGCCACTGAATTGAGATCTTAAATGCAATGGGGTAAGTGGATCCTGGGTGGCAGGAGCCAAATGGTGGCACTTAATCACCAAAGATAAGGTGGATGTAGAGGCCACTTTTAGGTGACATGCTTGAGCAATAGAAACTTGAGCAAGACAAAAGGGCCCACAGTGACTACCGAGCGGATGTAAACAGGCTGAGTGACCAACCTCGACATAGCCATAGGCCCTAACTGACCAATGAGCTACTTACAACCAGGCACAGGTACCAAAAAAGGGAAAATTCCATATGTTCCCATATTTCCTCACTCCACTCTATAACTATAGTCCCTCACCACTGTGGCAGATAGTTTCTCCTTTGCTGTCCTGCCCACTGCTCCATTGCAGTGTGTTCAATAAATTTCTATCTCCTTTGTTCTGGCTCGGGTGAATTCTTTCACTGCCAGTGCCACTGGCCCCCACCCAACTGGAACACACCACACTGGACATGGTTACCAAAGTGGACAGCAGAGTTGCTGCAGTAGTTAGAGCAGTCTGACTTGCAAGGACCTATGGCACTGGCTAGCTGATAATAGTGTCCCTAGAAGAGAAACAGGTGGGCAGTCTACTAAATTCTTATATCATCTGTAAAGGCAGATGAGTTCTAGGTCTAACTTGAACAGCAGAAGTCTAACTTGAAAAAAAAAAAAAGAGTTACAGCCCCTCAATTAATTCCAGAACTTGGGACAGTTTACAGACTCCAAACCCTTAACTGAAAGGGAACCTGGGTCCCCACTACACTGTTGATTTTTATTCCGTTTATACTCTTTTTACTGTTCATTTTTTCTCCCAGGCTTTTCCAAAGAGGCTGATAGCCTTTTATAAAGGTGATATGTTTTGGAAAAAATAAGACAATCAGACATTTTGGGAACTACTCAATACTGCCTCTGAACTGACACTAATTCTAGGAGACCCAAACCTCATACATCAGAGTAGGGGTTTATGGAGAAAGGGTGATCAATGGAGTTTTTGCTCAGGTCCATCTCAGTGGGTTCAGTACAGTTTTTTCCCCCCAGTTCCAGAATGGATAAATGGAATTGACATTCTCAGCAACTGGCAGAATTCCCACACTGGTTCCCAGATCTGTGGAGTTAGGGGTATTACAGTAGGAAAGACCAAGTGGAATTCACCAGAACTGCTTCTACCTTGCAAAATAGTAAGCCAAAAGCGGTGACACATTTCTGGAGGGATTTCAGAAATTTAGGGCCACCATCAAGGACTTGAAAGATTCGGGGATCGTGATTTTCACCACCACATCCCCATTCAATTCATCTATTTGGCCTGTGAAAAAAACACATGGATCTTGAAGAATGACAGTGAATTATCATAAATTTAACCTGCGAATTATCATAAACTAACCATAAACTTAACTCCAATTGCTATTCCAGATCTGGTTACATAGTTTCAGCAAATTAACGTATCCCTTACTACCTGGTATGCAGGTATTGATCTGGTAAATGCTTTTTTCCCCTCCACACCTATTAGTAAAGACCACCAGAAGCAGTTTGTTTTCAGTTGGCAAGGCCAACAATACACCTTTACCTTAGGGGCATATCAGCTCTCCAGCTGTACATCATAATTTAGTTCTCAGGGATCTTGATTATCTTTTTTCCCCACATCATAGTGGTCCATTACATTGATGACATTATGCTAAATAGAACTCGTGAGCAGGAAGTAGCAACTATTCTAGACTTACTGGTCTTATTGGTAAGACATCTGCATGTCAGAGGGTGGGAAATAAATCCTACAAAAACTTAAGGGCTTCCCATCTCAGTAAAATTTCTAGGTGTTCAGTGATGTTGAGCATGTCAAGATATCCCTTCTAAGATGAAGCATAAATTTTTGCATCTGGCCCCACTATAACCAAAAAAGAGAATGCTTAGGTGGGCCTCTTTGGATTTTGAAGGCAACATATTCCTCACTTGAGTATGCTACTCTGGTCCATTTACTGAGTAACCCAAAAACACTGTTAAATTTTGAGTGGGGCTCAGAACAAGATAAGGCTGCAACAGGTCCAGGCTGCTATCTATGCAAGCTGCTGGGCCCCTTGGACCATATGATTCAGTAGATTCAATGATGCTTGAAGTAGTAGTAGAGATGCTGTTTGGAGCCACTGATAGGCTCCAGTAGGCAAATAATAATGCAGACCCTTAAGGATTTGGGGAGTGAAGTCACGCTATCCTCTGCAGATAACTATTCTCCTTTCGAAAAACAGCTTTTAGCTTGGCTACTGGGTATTAGAGAACAAATGCTTAAAAATGGGCCACCAATTTCATGAGCTGCTCATCATGAACTGTGTATTATCTGACCCACCAAGCCACAAAGCCAAATGTGCATTGCAGCACTCCATCATTAAGTAGAAGTGGTATATATGGGATTAGGTCAAAGCAGGCCCTCAAGGCAGAAGTTACATTAGGAAGGGGCCAAATGCTCATGGTCCCCACTCCTGCCTTCTTGCTCCCAGCCTCAACCTATGGTCTCACAGGGCATTCTCTAAAATCAGTTGATTGAGGAAGAGAAAGCTTGGGCTGGTTTATAGATGGTTCTATGTGATATGCAGACACTAACTGAAGTGGACAACTGTAGCACACTATAACCCCTTTTTGGGACATCCCTAAAGGACAGTGGTGAAGGGAAATCCTCCCTGTGAGCAGAACGTTGAACATCTGGTTGTTCATTTTGCTTGGAAGGAAAAATGGCCAGAAGTGCTATTATATACTAATTCATGAGCTGTAACCATGGTTTGGCTGTAACCATGGTATCAGGGTCTTGGAAGAAACATGGTTGGAAAATTGCTGACAAAGAGACCTAGAGAAGAGGTGTGTGAATAGAGCTCTCTGAATGGGCAAAAAGCATGACTATATTTTTGTCCCATGCAAATGCTCACCAGAGGTAACCTCAGTAAATCAAGTGAATAAAATGACCTGTTCTGTGACTACCAGTCATTCTTTCCCCAGCCACTCCTGTGATTGCAAATGGGCTCATGAATGGTGGCTACAGTAAAAGATGGAGGTTATGCATGGGTTCAGCAATATGAGAATGTGAGCTCCACAAGAGACAGACTGTGACTATACCTTTGTTCTTGTGTCCCCAGAACCGACAGCACAGTTGAATGAGGAAATATATTAACTACAAAAGTTTTAATATATAGTTCTGAGAAAAGAGACCATGGAGCAGCTCTTGGTAATAGTTTCTTATTAAGTTATTTAAAAATAGTGATGACCATGAACATTTCTGAAATTCTGTAAAGTGATGGGAGATAAACACACATACACACATATGTATGTATGTAAACATGTATATATACACTAATACTTGCTTTTCTTTAAACTCCCACAAGTTTTTTGTTTTAGATTTTTATATCAGCCAAAAGGTAACTGCGTTTAGGAAACAGCCAATTTCAAATTTTATAGGCAAAACATATAAATGTGGTCTTAACTGTAACTTAACTGTAACTTTCATCAATCATAAATCACTAACAGAAATAGGGAAGTCTATACTTGCTTAAGATTTTGTAAGTATACCTTGGAGATGGTGATGAAAATTAAGTGCAAAAAATGAGTTTTCTAATTACAGTAGTTTCCCCTTATTTGTGGGTAATACATTCCCAGACTCCCAGTGGATGCCTGAAACTGCAGATAGTACCAAACTCACACTCATTTGACCTTTGAACAACACAGGTTTGAATTGTGTAGGCCCACTTTTTTTTATACAGTATAGTTTTAATGAGTTAAACATGATGCTACTCTCACATGCTTCTACACAAGAGTTTACAAACCCTTGTATTTTTTTTTTTTTTTAATTAATTTTTTTTTTATTTTTGGGACAGAGAGAGACAGAGCATGAACGGGGGAGGGGCAGAGAGAGAGGGAGACACAGAATCGGAAACAGGCTCCAGGCTCTGAGCCATCAGCCCAGAGCCTGACGCGGGGCTCGAACTCACGGACCGCGAGATCGTGACCTGGCTGAAGTCGGACGCTTAACCGACTGCGCCACCCAGGCGCCCCAAACCCTTGTATTTTAATGAAAATGTCACTTGAAAGACATATTGTACAAAGTGTACTTTCAGTGAGTTAAGCACAGGAGTATTCCAATATGCTTATACATATAAGTTTACAGACTTATATCTCAAAAATGTTATCTGAAGTTATATATATGCAATGTGGTATCAGTGGTTTAAGCATACGGCTTATCCTGTGCATGTAGGCCCACTTACACGTGGATTCTTTTACAGTTATGTATTTTCCTAATGATTTTCTTAACATTTTTCTCTATTGTAAAAATACTGTATATGATACGTATAACATCTAAAATACATGTTAATTGTATTATTGGTAAAGTTTCTGGCCAACACTAAGCTATTAGTTAAGGTTTGGGGAGTCAAAAAGAGACTTCGGGAATTCAAAAGTTATACAGATTTTCAACTGCATGAGATGGGGATAGGGTTGGCACACCCAGGCCCCATGTTATTCAAGGATCAACTGCACTGTTTTTTCCTATACATATATGATAAAATTTAATTTGTAAATTAGGCATAGGATAAAATCAACATGAAAACAGAATTATAGTATATTGTAATAAGTTATGTGAATGTGGTCTCTGTCAAAATATCTTATTGTACATACTCATCCTTCTTGTGATGTGAGAGGTGATTTTATATATATATATATAGATAGATATTATATATATAATATATATAAATATATAAATAATATCTATCTATATTATAGATATATATCTATATATATCTATCTATATCTATATATATCTATCTATCTATATATATATATATATATAATATGTGATGAGATGAAGTGACATGAATGACAGGCACTGTGATATAGCATCAGTCTACTATTGACCTCCTACTCACCTGTCAAAAGGAGGATCATTTGCTTCTGGACTGTGGTTGACTAAAACCATGGAAAGCAAAACTGCAATTAAGGAGGGACTGCTATACTCTGAGCCCATTCTCTCCCCTAACAAGATGTCCATGTGTTACAGCTACAAATCCACGTAAGCCAATTCCTCCCTCATAACTTGCCAAATTGTCTCACTTTTCCTTACTTCCTCTGAAATATTAACTAGGATAAGTAACTATTTGGATGTCTGGACTATAGGAAATACTGGTAGCCTGTTCTTCAGACTAGATTTTGTAGTGATAAAATTTATTTCCAGCTCTCTTTATTTCAAGTCTATTGGCTCCTTTGAAATTCTTTTAGATGATAGATGTGGTTTGGAACTTTTCACAACTTAAAATATAAAGGTCTTTGGAAGTTACAAAAACAAATACTTTAGACATCTGAGGTGTCCTCTGCTTTGACAGACTTGAAACTTTTTAAAATACAAAGCCATCATGCTTCCCTTCAGTTTAGCACCCAGATGTTTCCTTAGAGTCTTGAGTTGTTCCAGGATTCTGTGGACACCACTGAGTTAGCCTGCTGTTGCAAAGCAAGATGAAGGAATCCTTTCTTAGAGAAAACTCAGATTGAATATGGTACATTATATTGATGTATGGACAAAAATTATTGAAGGTTTTGTGGGCTATAAGGTTCCAGTTGTCTTCGGTCTCTCATTCCCTTCATAATTGAGTATGGCTATATTAAATATTTCACCAGCTTAGTCCATGTGTTTTCTTATCGATTGGGAGCATGAGATTTTTAAACACACGTACACCTGCTTCTTTGGCCTGCAGAATGTAGGTATATTTTCACAATTTTCCTCCTACTAATAAAAATACATGTCTTCTGTGGAACAGGTTAAAGAAAATAATCATCCATAACCCACTCAAAAGTTTGGCATATTTTCTTTCCATCTTTTAAATATACAAATATATTGTCTTATTTGTATTTACTACCTGTGCAACCATATGCTTAGGCTGTTTTTTTCCCTTCCAAGTTTAGTTTTAATTCAGAGATTACATAGCTAGCTAAGCCCCCAATTTTGACCCAGTGATCTTCCTAGGCCAGAAGCCTATTTTTGTAGTCCACACTCATCTCTTGTGGATCTTTAACACATTTTTCCAGTTACTATCAAACATGAGAGACTTGTTCATCATAGACATTAAATATACTTTTGCTAACACTAGGCAACAAATGAGGCTTTTCCTAGAAGAGTTATGTGAAAGCCATCAGAGACTTGGCAGAACAAAGATAAAACAGACTTGGTAATCCAGAATCTGGTCCTTATTTAACTGCAAAGTAGTCACATGGTCTTTACCAGCAATTCAAGGAGATGCTTCAGTAACTGGCTGTGAGACTTTTTTCCCATAACCTTACTAGGTTTTAACCATCTTGAGTCAAAGGAAGAGGATCTCCTTTTCTAGTGCCTACAACCTAAGATCTTAATGTCTTCTGACTTTCCTAAAGAGTGAATTGTTAAATTATTAAAACAATTTACCTTTGCCCTTTCCAGATTGTTGTTTTGCTAGATTCAGGGTTGGGTCAACACAGCCAATAGGCAGCTGACATAAAATCTGCATATTTGTTAATTAGAAAATCTTGAGAACCACCCAGCGTCCTTCTAATGCACCACTGGTGTATCCAGTTATATCTTTATAGCCCAATTAGATTTTATAACTACACAAAAAGTTAATGCATTGAAAACAGAGAAGTTCCACCTCTACATGTTGAGTTAAAATTTATTTTAAAAGGTAAAGTTTTATATATCCTTTGAAAAAATGAAAATTCAAAAGTCTTAGAATTAAGTAATGAGTCTTCAACATCACAAAGCTATTTATAACAGCAATTAAGGTAGTGGTAAAGTTTTACCCTTATAAAAATGTCACAGAATTCAAATCACAACTTGGATCTTCAATGATTCAAGTGTCTTATCTTACATAAGGGTTTGGTCAGTTTTAAGATAAAAATTCCTCCAGATATGCTGTCCTTAAGTCCTCTAATATCCCCATCCACCAGCTTACACAGTGGGATAGCTGGCTGCCGTAGCAATTCCACAGTGGTTGTTCTGGTCTTTGGCCATTTTTACATAGCCACTCCAGCCCCATTCTGGACCCCAACTGAAAAAAGAAGATGTTTTTTGTTTTATACAAAGTATCAAGTACATATTAGCTTCATTAGTAATAGCTAATACTTAAAATAGGGCTTTCCACATATCAGGTGCTATCAAGCACTATTCTAAGTGCTATTACATATATTGGTAAGTATATCAATTCCCACAGGTCCTTAACTTTTTAAGATAGGAAACTGAGGCAGGGCTAGGATTCCAATGTAGCAGTTTGTTTCTGCAGGCTATCTTATACCCCCTCTCAAAGAACTTTAGCAGTGAAAATGGATCCAGATGACCTCAAAGCCTCTGGGAATTGGGAAGTAGAATAAAATGGCAGGGCAACAAATGGTAACAGGAAGGACATACAGGGCCCACTGGACTCTTAGAAAATCCTTCAGAGTTAAAAGAGTCAGCAGTTGTTTCTGCTCAGTATACCTTGTTGAAAAACTGGACACAAAAAAGGAAACCAGCCCTTAACCTTACAGGTGCAAAATCCTTTATCTAAGCTCTTGGGGCCAGATGTGTTTCTGAATAAAGTTTTCAAAATTTGGAAATGCAATGTTATAAATATGTAACAATAAGTCCAACAAGCTTGCTACAGAATCCTGTAATCAAACATCAGTACATTTTACCCTTATAAAAAATGTCAAGAGTGTTCACTCTAAGTTCTGGGATTTCAAAATGAGTTTTGGATTTGAAATCAAATACTGATTCCAAACAAGCACTCCCTTTTCAATTTAATATATAACATTTGGAGTTTTATACCTGTTCTTGACAATCCAAAATTTTTTACTTGAATCTGTTTCTTCAAAGCCATAGCCAACTACAAGAACACCATGATCCAGGTTTTCGCTGCTGCAGTCTGGATCATAATAAATGCCTACAGGAGTAAAATTTGGGGTGAGAAGCTTCAATTGACACATGACTGTAACTCACCCTATCTACCACGGTTAAGAGACATCTCAAAATTCAATGAAATGCCATTAGCAAATTACATATAAAGCTTAAATATTTACCAAAAATAGTTATGGTAACTAATAAACTCAACTCACTAGAAATCAACAAAATTCCACTAAACCCAAAATATTTTCTATTCGAAAAGGATTTCCAATAATAAGATCTAGTTATCAAGGCTAAGACGATTTAGCTACTTCTACTAATATTACTTAGCATAATCCTTTCTACTTCTAAAATGCCAACTAAGGAAACAGCACAATATAAAATAACACTTGAGCCACAGGGTTCTTTACAGTTCAATAGTAAACATTATTTGGAAAAAAGGTCCAACAACTGGAGAATACTTACATCAATTATTTGTATTTGCAGAATTACACAGCCATTTAAAAATACTTAAGGAGAGCTTGTCATGAGAAAATGTCTAAAATATGTCAAATGGAGGGGCGCCTGGGTGGCGCAGTCGGTTAAGCGTCCGACTTCAGCCAGGTCACGATCTCGCGGTCCGTGAGTTCGAGCCCCGCGTCGGGCTCTGGGCCGATGGCTCAGAGCCTGGAGCCTGTTTCCGATTCTGTGTCTCCCTCTCTCTCTGCCCCTCCCCCGTTCATGCTCTGTCTCTCTCTGTCCCAAAAATAAATAAACATTGAAAAAAAAATTTTTTTAAATATGTCAAATGGAAACATCACTATATTAAATGCACACACTCAAAATTCTACAGTCTTGGAAAGCAGGACTCCAAACCTAACACCAAACAATTTTGGTGGTGTTTTCCAATTTTGCCTGCCTGAACTTCTATAATAAAAATACAAACACCTACCTGATTTATAGAACTGGAACGACTGATGGCCTGCATCAATAGCAACAGAGATGGGCCCCACAGTTGCCACTGCCTTCATCAGGGCCTTCTCCCGCTGAGGGATGTCCACAAAGCCGGTGTCATTGGCAGCAGAACACTCAGGCTTGTAGTTACAGGGCTCTGAGTCCTTTTAAAGGTAAATGGGAAAGAAACTTGATCACTAGGACCTCAAGACTCAGCAGTTTGCAGCTTAATGATTTCCAAGTCAGCTTTGTTGTGAGTTAATAGCCAAATGTTTCTGATTTGAAATTGAAAACTTAGCAGATGTTATCTTCAGTGAAACCCCTTAGGCCTACTTGTCCATAAGAAATTTTTCACTATGCAGAAATTATGTGCAGAATGGTGTATAAAAAGCCTCCAAGTTACACAGAATTAAGGACAGCTATGTGCTAACCATCTAATCAGAGAACCTGTGCTAAGGCTGATAATTTATAGTGACAGTTCTGTCAGTTTGCATCTAAAATGTGAATGCTGAGTAAAGTGTCTGTTATCTTTGAAAATGTTCAGCTTTCAAAAGCTGAGCTGGAATAACAAGATAAGGAGCTCCATTTACCCTTCCAAGATACGGATAAGACTCCTCTGTGTCCAGGCCTCCATTTTCCTTAACATACCGGAAGGCATTATCCATTAGGCCACCATTGCAGCCCTCATTGCCTTGAGGCCGAGAGCAGTCCACCAGGTTCTGCTCACTCAATGAAACAAGTTGGCCAGTTTTCCGGAACATCTGTCCTTCAAGAGCACCAGTTGCACTAAAAGCCCAACAAGAACCACACTGACCCTGAAAATAAAAAAGCTATCAGTTTATAAGATAAATACAAAGATTCACAATAACCCATATACCCGAATATTCTTAAAACAAAATAAAACAAAACAAACAAACTCCACTGTCTACCAAAGCAAGGACACTAATTCCTTTTTGGCTTTATTCTTGGAAGGAGATCTGCTAAATATTATCATACCTGATTCTTCACAGGAGTTACATAGCCTTTCTCTCTCCAATCCACAGATTTGGGGATCTCAGCAAATACAGGTTCTTGGAACACTTTCCCTTTCTTGTGCTTCTGGTTTTGAAAACCATTCATCACCTGCCTGAATTCTTCATTGGTCTTTAAGGAAAAGTAAGTAAAATGTTGAAAAGGCAAGAGGTTATTTTGCTAAAGTACAGAGGACAGGAAGCACAAAAAGCACAGCAATCCACGCTGACACTCACCATGTCACCAAAAGCATTCATTGCCATTGTGAAGCCATGTTTCCCTTGGCTATATTCTCGGTTATGCAGTTCAATCATTTTTATATTCTTCTCCCACACTGCTCTCCTCCATCCTTCTTCATTCTAGAGGCAAATATATAACTTACCATCTTTATTCCTACTTAAAACCAGCCCATCTTCACCTAGTGGATTTGCAGACAGGGAAAAAAACCATGGCCCAGGATGGCTTATATTTCTGGGAGCTGTTTTCTAGCAACCACACAACAGGAATTATGCCCCATATTGTGCTCAATATGGGTGCGAGGAAATTATTGCCTTGGTGAAAGCTGACTTCTACATGCTACTCTCTGGCTATAAACTCCCAACGGCAAGGGACTCTTTCTCTTTGGGGGTCCCTTTGGACAGTTTCATATGTTACCTACCATGCCATATAATCTCTTGTGTGTTGCCTTCCATTGGTACCATTGTCCATTTAAACTTTGATCGAATTTTGAAGCAGCTGAGGCTATTCCCAAGCAAAGGGCAGTCAGGAAGAGTGAAGGATTCATGTTTCAAAAACCTAGAAAGGAAAATGAAATCAGTATTTGATGAGACCAATCCTTTAAAAAAGCCATCCTATTTTCTCCTGAGATGTTGTAGAGTAAAAACATTTAAAGTACCTTCGCAAATATTTACAGGTCCCTGGAAGAAGGCTAAGGATGTGGGTGGAGAAAAACAGGCCAAGGACTTGGAGGTATATGATTCAGCCATCAAAATTAAAAACAGGCTGACAAGTGCTATAGGAATTGAAACAGACTTCATTGTAATAGTGCAATGATAATTTAGGTTTTGATCAGAGTTTCAGAATCTTAAGGCAACTAAGAAGCTGTTGGTCCAAGTTCTTTACTGAAAATACCGACGTGACCCAGGAAATCTTATTTATCAGAACACCTGATCCCAAGTAGGGACAGGGATCCCCAGGGGTTAGGTAGCCACCTCACATCTTTCTTTTGACAAATATACAGCAAGGGGTGAGACATGCTTCTTGAATTGAAAGCTTTCTGAAAGACCTTCCCAGAAGGTGGGCAGGATTGCACCCAGTGCTCTGCTGTCCCCACATTTGGTCTCTGCCGCCAGCACCGCCGTTAACTACCCCCGAACTGAGGAAGAAATCACGAGGCAAGAGGGCGTCCAGAGCCCCAGTTCCCGACCGGGACAGGGCCACGCTCTCCCGGAGTTCAGAGCACCTTCTCGGGCCTGGCCCAGATGGACACTGCAGGCGGGGCCAGGCCGGAGGCTCTCCGCCCCGCTCGCCTCCCTCAGCTTCCAGACGATGTTCACAGACCGAGGTACAGGGAGCGCCGGGCCCTACAGCCCTTGCGGAGGTCAGCCTGCCCTGTACCTCCTGGCCAGGCCCAGTCCCGTGGGGGCCCGGCTGCCAGACCTGTGCCCGCCACGGCCCTGAGACGGACCGACTCCTGCAGAGCCTAGGACCTCCCCGTGGTCTCAGTGTCGCCCTGGGTTCCCCGAACCGCCCTGCCCCCACTTCCCATCTTCAAAGCTTACAGGATCCAGGCAGGGTCGGCTCAGCCTCACCAACTCCAGGCAAGTAGATGTTTTTATTCCCGCGGGTCGCGCCCGACACTTGCCCGTGCTCTGGGGTGAATCCCCTCCTCCAGTACCGGTCCCCAGACCAAGAAGCTGACCTACGGCGTCCACAGCTGCGCAGGCGCACTCCACAGACACACACACACAACGCTTCCCAGATCGCCGAGGCCGGGGATTGTGGCCCAGCTGCTCCTGACTCAGCCTTTAAGGCCTCGGGAATTCTGCACGCCTGGCCCGCCCTTACGGTCTGCTCGCGCCGCGATTGGCTGCGCCGGCCTGTGGGCGGGGCCTCCAGGCTTGGGACTCCCAGCGCGTGACGCGGCTCAGTCTCAACTTGTCCCAGGACTGCTGGGCCTTGCTTCTGTGCGCTCCGGACATCGCTGAGGAGGGGGTGAGGCACCTCACTGGGGACCCGGATCAACTTACTACCCCGAATTCATGAGCTCGGCGGGTGGTCGTACTGGAGCCCCTAGAGCGTCGCTTTGCGGGTCCTTAGGTGCTGAAGTTTTTGGTTAAAATCTCCTGGAGGACTGAGAACGGTATATTCTAGTCCAGTGGTTCCTGTTTATTCCAAGCAAAAATGGGGCGGGTGGAGGATGCAGAACCCACAGACAGATTTGTTATCAGTGTTTCAGGATGGGATGCCTCTGGGTTTTGGAAGAATCTGGAGCGGACTGGAAATCCCCAAAATATGGGACGCAATGGGCAAGACCTAGTCCTTGGAAGGAAAGGGGATGGACTGGATGGGTGTACAGAGGTATGGCCATTTCGTAATGCTTCTCTTCTGTTCCCCGCCTCCTCCCTTACCTCTCGAGCCATTCACAAGACCAATAGAAAGGAATTACTTACAGGAAAAAAAAAATGGTTTCATAAAAAGGGGAAAAGTGGTTGAGAAGGGTGGAAACTAATTTACTTAAACTCTGCATTAGAGATTGATTGTTAGGTCTTACTCAGTATCCAAAGTGCTTCTCTTGAGATATAAGGAATATACAGACTTTAACACTTAACGTGGTTATGCACTTTGAAGAAGTGTTTCCGTTGGAGAACAAATAGATATAAATATATTTGTGTGTGTGTGTGTGTATATATACAGACTCTTGAACACCATGGTTGTTAGGGGCAACAACTCCCCTTGCAGGTGAAAATCTGCATTATAACTTTTCAACAGCCAAAACCTTAGCTACTAATTAGCTGCCTTACCAATATTATGAAAGTTGACTAACACATATATGGTATGTTGTATGTGTTATATATTATGTATTCTTATAGTAAGCTAGAAAAAAGAAAATGTTACTAAGAAAATCACAAGGAAGAGAAAATACATTTATAGTACTATAATGTATTAATCAAAAGAAATTTGGGTGTAAGTGAACACATTTCAAACCCTGTCAAGGGTTAACTCTATATAGAGATTTAAGGAAATCAGAAATGTTTCTAAAAGTTTCTTTTTTAATTGCAGAAGGAGCATATTTATTGTAGAAAATATATTAAAAATTTTTTTTAATTTTTATTTATTTTTAGAGCGTGAGCAGGGGAGGGGCAAAGAGAAAGGGAGTCACAGAATCTGAAGCAGGCTCTACACTCTGAGCTGTCAGCACAGAGCCGGATGCGGGCCTTGATCTCACAGTGAGATCATGACCTGAGCAGAAGTCAGACACTTAGCTGACTGAGCCACCCCAGTGCCCCAAGAAAACATATTTTAGAAAATGAACACCCTTGTCCTTTTCCCCATAACTCCTTCCTCTCTCTCTCTCTCTCTCTCTCTCTCTCTCTCTCTCTCTCTTTCTATACCTATCTATCTAGATAGATATATATGGATATAGATAGATAGATATGTATATAGATAGATATAGATAGATATGTATATAGGTGTATATAGATAGATCTATCTATAGATAGATCTATAGATCTATCTATAGATCTATAGATCTATCTATATGTTTTATGGAGTCATAGTGCATGTCGATTTGTACTTAGTTAAAATTAAATTGATAACATATAGAAGCACAATCAGGCAAGTATTTCTAAAAGTCAACTTATTGAAGATTTCATTTGATATCCTTTGAAGTAGAATCGTTTTCCTCTCGCACACAGCTGGGAGTCCAAAGTTCTCACGTGGTTACAAAAGTGTATTGCATATGGCTGAACTTTGATTTTGTTTTATGCTTAAAAAAAAAATTAATCATGGTGGTCAACACAAGCATCCACATGTGGAAGTAAAGGAAGACCACCCACATGATAACTTGCTACAAAAAGGAGACCATTCAAAAGAAGCCAGGGTGAGGAAAAGCTTTACAAGGACAAAACAGGGAGACTTCTGTAAGAGGAAGCCGGAGAAGGAATAACTAGAAATGGAACATCTTATGTGGTTGGTTTGGGGAGAATATTTGGATTTTTCTGGTTTGTCCTGGGTTGGAAGTGGAGGCAAAAATAGATTGATAGCCATTGAGCAAGTAAGGCCTGACTATTCCAAAATGGTTGCTGGAGAAGTTTCTTTTGTGGGTTAGAGTTCTTCATCATGTAAAGTTTGGCCTTTGTTTGCTTGTTTACTCAGTCTATCACAAGAGATCTAAATTATTCTAACACGTGGGTTTTACAGTTGCCTTGGGGGTCACAGCTCCAAAGGATTGCACAGGTGGAAAAACCTGCTACTGCTTGACTTCCTCCTGCACCTTAGGCAATAGCCTGAATGGGAGGCTGCCTGGCAGGTGCTGCTCCAAAGAATGACATCACCTTTGTTTCCTGGAATGTGATACAACCTCACATTGTAGGGGAAATCCTCTCTCTAGCAAATATGCTCAAAACCTAAACTTAAATAAAAAATGTATATATTTAGGAGAAATATAGGAGAAAATCTTTTAAGCAAAAGAGTAGAAGATATTATTGCTCCAACTCATGACATCTACATATACATAATCTGTAAAATAAAGTATCGCAGGAATGTGTATTACTAACCATTGTGTTCTTTTTCTTCATATTCTATTGCTATTCCTTTGCCAAATAACTTAGATGAGTACTAGTATTAAAATAGTTACATTTTAGTCAAGCAACCAAGACTTAGCTCTGCCTTTAATAAAATTCAGTTGGCAGAATTTTCCAATTCCTATTTAAAATTCAGTCTCTGTGAAAGTATATTCTCATGTGCATGTCCAGATTTCTTTTGCTCACTGGCAAAACAAGGTATAATTCTATACCTCATCTCTGGAAGTTTTAAACCATAGAGGAATAAATAAATCCAATGTGATGGTATTCAAGACCCTGAGGCCACTTAACACCTCTCCCCAAAATAACAACCTCTCCAGTTTGTTTAAATTTCAATGAGCCAAGACTTACTTTTAAACACATTACATAACAGGCAATTGTTAATTTGTAAAGTGGTTTATTATAATTAATAATTTTATGGAAAAAAGCCTGTTTATGATTGGATGTTTATATGAAGCGACTTATGAAATTATTTTTTTGAGCTACTATAACCTTGCTTTTCCTATAGGGTTAAACAATCAGGCAATTTATTAAATAAATCAATTAACAAGAATTAATTAAACTCTTAGTTGGTGCTCATTGTCTTCTGGTGTAGTTTATGCATTTACTTAGATACATTCTACATATAACTTCACTAACAGCTTTACTGAAACTCAGCCTTTCCATTTTAAAATCTGAGATTAACTACAGTAATCTTTTTTTTAAGTTTATTTATTTGAGAGAGAACACACATGTGACTGAGGGAGGGGGAGAGAGAGAGAGAGAGAGAGAGAGAGAGAGAGAATCCTAAGCAGGCTCCACTCTTGGCATGCAGCCTGTCACGGGGCTTGATCTCATGAACCTTGAGATCATGACATGAGCGGAAGCCAAGAATCAGACGCTTAACTGATTGAGCCACCCAGGTTCCCCTAACTACAGTAATCTTGATTTTACAACATATGAGCATAGCCTACTATCATTTAAATAACATGGCGAAACTTCTTGGTCCAGTAGGTACCAAAAGAGCTGACTTGTGGGATTTTCCCTATCGCCAAAACTATAATCCACAAACTCTCCTTTGGCTCCCAGAGGATCTCTTCCTCAAATCTGAAGAGTCTTTTCATGAAACAAGATGTATTAGTTTCTTACAGCTTCTGTAACAAATTCCCACAAACTTCGTGGCTTAAAACCATAGGAATTTGTTCTCTCACAGTTAGTGGAGGGCAGAAGTCCAAAATCAGTATCACTTGGGCTGAAAACCAGGTATCATAGAGCTGTGCTTCCTCTTGAGGCTCTAGGGGAAAACGTGTTCTTCTCTTCCAGCTTTTGGTGGCTTTAGTCACTCCTTGGTTTGTGGCACATCACCCCAATCTCTGCCTCTGTGGTCACATTGCTTTCTCCTCTTTTGTCTGTGTCAAATTTCCCTCCCCTTCCCTCTTATACGAACCCTTGTGATTACATTTAGAGCTCATCCAGATAATCCAGGATATCCCTCCCCAAATCCTTAATCACATTTGCAAACTCTTTGCCATGTGAGGTAGCATTGATGGGTTCCAAGAATTAAGATCTGATGTCTTTGGGGGACCATTATTTAGTCAACTGCAACATGGCATAAATAAAAACTAATTTCTTGGGGTGCTTGGTGGCTCAGTTGCCACATCAGTTGAGTGTTCAGCTTTTGATTTTGGCTCAAGTCATGATACCAGAGTTGTGGGATCAAGCCCCACTTTAGGCTCTGTGCTGAGCATGAAGACTGCTTAAGATTCTCTCTCTCTCCCTTTGCCCCTCTCTCCAGCTTGTGCTGTCTCTCTAAAAATAAATAAATAAGTACATACATACATACATACATACATACTAATTTTCTTGACAAGGCTGATCACAACTTGTGTTTAACATCTTTAGGCTTACTTGACTAGGACAACCAGGCCCTAAACTCTATGCGAACTTCCCACTCTGTAACTTTGCTGATGTCCCTGACTACGGACATTTCTGCCTTGACTGTTAGTGCAATCAATGTTTGACATAGCTTTTTAAATTTCAAGACTCCCACACAGTTTTTATTACCTCTTCTTCGCCCCATCCCTCCTTATTCGTTCCACAGCCACCCATCATTTCAAGTTCTCTGCATATAAAAGCATTGCTTATCCATCCCTTCCTGAAGACATTTCTGGTTTTAGACTTTGAGCATATTCCTATAGCAATTGTCCCCATTAATAAAGTCTTTCCTTACAAATGTACATTCTTGCATTTTTCCCCCTGACACCCTGCATCATTATGGTAAGTGGTCAAGACAGAAAAGACCTCTACTGTTAAGAGTCAGCTTGCACATGCATGTGCCAGGGGTTTGTTCCACAGGAAAAGCATCTTCATATGAGAGGACTCATTACTCCTGGAAATTAAAGCATTATTAGAAAGGATTCTTGCGATGACGATGATTGTCATGATGATAATGATGATGGTAACCACGATGAGGATACTAACAGCCAGATAACACTTAGGTGCCAGGCATCATACTGAGAATCTTCTAGCTTCTCCATCATTTACTCATCACAACAACCCTGTTATAGCAGTTCTCAAACTTGAGAGACCATCTGAATTACCTGGGGGCTTGTGAGAACTGATTGGTGACCTCCAACCCCCAAATTTCTGATGCAGTGAGTCTGCAGTGGGGTTTGAGAATTTGCTTTTCTAACAAGTTCCCAAGCAATGCTGATGCTACTGGTTAGGGAACCCACTCTGAGAACCCCTGCCTGAGGAGATAGGTGCTATTGTACACCCCATTTTATAGATGGGGATGGTCATGGCAGGGGGTATACAAAATCAAGGGTGGCGTGGGTTCCTCTCTGGAGTGAAGAAAGAACTTAAATGTACTTTAGGTCACCAGGGCTTAGAAAAGGAAGCTGGGCTTTGGGGACTTTGCCCTCCTCCCTAAGCCCCAGTCCCCATTACCTATTTGGCAAACTGGACTCTGGGTTCCAGACGCAGCAAGAGAAATGAAATGTGCACACCAAGGCCATAGCGAGATACAGTGCTAAAGCTCCCCAGGGCCAGGCTCTCCACTTGGACTTCAATGTAGGCTTACCTTGCATCAGGCTGAGAGGAGGGGAGACAGGTGAGCCATGCAGAAGGCATTGCTGCCCTTATTGGGCTGGGCCCCCACATCTTCCTGCTCCACCAACTTCCAGGAAGGTGTTTTGCCCTGTGCCTCCTAGGTGTTTCCTTGCTTGATCATTTCTTGGAGACAAAAACTGTACCTTAGCTATGGTCAATTCATTATCAGATTTTAAGCCTACCTCTGATGACAATGCTGATGACTCATGGTTTTGGGAAGCTCAGGTGTTAAAAAAGTGAGGTTCATTCATTCACCAATCCTAAAAACACATACATAAAGCTTTCTTTAAAAAAGATTTGAGACCATAAAAAGGAAATAAAACTATACAATCAAGCATCCCCAATTCCCTATATGATCCTGTCAAAAACCAAAAACCAAAACCAGAAGCTTTGGTAATTTTGCTGAGTCACTGACTCCACTCTGGTGGTTTATGTTTGTTTTCTCTTTTGTCTTGTGTTCCCTCTCTACCCTTGCTCATCAACCACCTACCACCCAATGGTTGCTGCCTCCCTATCTTGATTTCATTGTCCTCAAAGCAGACCTGTAACTGTGGTCTCAAATCCACAGTTTATCCTCAAATCCATAGCATCCACCGAAGAACCCAGATTTCATTTTTGAGAACTAACTTACCCTTTGAATAAGGAATCCGATTTTTCTTCAGGATTGCTGCTAACATGGTCAGATGAAATAGCATGTAAGAGTTCAGTATAGAATAGATGGTTCTGATTCAACAAAGCACTACTATTTCTTTTTTTAAAAATTTATTTATTTTGAGAGAGAGCGAGCGAGCACAAGCAGGGGAGGGGCAGAGAGAGTGAGAGAGAGAGAATCCTAAGCCAGCTCAAAGCTGTCAGCACAGAGCCCAACATGAGGTTCCATCCCATGAACTGTGAGATCATGTACTGAGCCAAAATCAAGAGCCAGATGCTTAAACGACTGAGCCACCCAGGCACCCTAACAACTACTTATTTTATGTTATGTTATGTTGTGTTATGTTATGTTATGTTATTATTTTATTTTATTTTATTTATTTTATTTTATTATTATTTTTACAACTACTCCTTTTAAATGCATTTTATTATTAATAGAATCCTGTGCCCAGATGGTGTTCTTCCACTCTAGGAGGATAAATCAGGCACATTGCAGAATGCACAAGTCCCCTCAGGTTGTAGCTCCCATGCACTTTGAATTAGTAAGGCTTGGAGTCTGGTGTCCTGATTGAATGTTTCCTTGCCCATCATCCCAGGTTTCTCATCCAGGGAGCAAGATCACACAAGGTGGCCATTCCAAAGCTAATTAGCATCTACATTGTGGATATGGCATGTGTGTCTTATAAATCCACTCACTCCTTTTCACAGTACCCTACCCCTCGCATTTGCCTAGTTTGTACATTTCCATGGGCTCAGTGTAGAAGTGACACTTGATGTGTCAAGTGATGGTTTTCATGACTGTGGAAAGTAAGTGGAATTTGACTGAAAGAATTTGGGAAGTGGTAAAAGAAGAGTTTTTTCCTCCAAGTTCAAAGAGGGAAATGGAACTAAATGAAAATTTGAATGACATGAGAAAGTGTTTTAGTTATATCAGGAGGACAAGCGAAACTAAGTTACACGTCTTATCTCCCCAACAAAAGTGTCTCAAGGGACAAAGACTTTGTTTTATAGTATTGATGTCCCCAGAGTGTGATAGATATCACTGCAAATGTAAATATCACTGCAAAATGGCAATTTGTGAGCCAAGAGAAGAACTGTTGCCAATTTGGCTTAGCTCCCTGGGGACTATCACACTTGACCCAGAGTTTAGTGGGCCTCAGGTGTACTTAGGAAACTTCTCTTGCTCCCAGGACACAGAATCCTAGATCCTCCTCACTGTCCTTGAGATGCTTAGAAATGCCACAAGGAGCTTAGAACTACCTCAATCCTTAGAGAGTTCCCAAGACAGAAACTGGCCATCAAAAGTCTCTTAAGGCCTGAACACTCCATCCTTAGGGTGGATTCTAGAACTCTGTTGGAGTCCACCAGGGTAGTGCAAGAGGTCCCTGTGGGTGACTTTTTGTGATGTAGCCAAGTGGCTACCATGGCCTGCCTGATCCTGGGGAGTGGAGACCCTTTTCTGCTGTTTCTTTCCTTGGTGAAACCTAGTGGGACGCTGAGGAGAAAAATAAGTAGTTTGGGGTGCATGAGAGAAATGGTAAAAATAAGCATGAAGGGAAGAATCATATTAATTAAGTGTTTATTGATTTCTAAGAATATGAGAATAATAATAAAGTCATTTGGTGTAATATTGTTGCATTTCCCCCTATTGAGAACTCAGAAGATCTAGACATTGCACTTAACAGGCAATGAAACCTTTCTGTAAGCACAATGGGGACTTGACATCTAAAAACAGATGATTTGGTCATTTTGCCCAATTTATGAAAGGGGAGAAAGTTGGGGAGTTAACTGAATTTCATTTCTGTTTTATCTTTTTGGATTTGGAGAAGCAATGAAAAACCATTAATGTTTTTTTCTTTATTATTTTGGTTGAGGTAGAGGAGAGAGCTGATAAATAAGGATGTTTGCTGGAAATACTAAACTTTAATAACTAAAAATAAAGAATATTCCAGAGCTTCTATTTTAAAACCTTTTGATGTTACAACCATATCTGTATTAAAACAGTCAATGGAAAAATGACAGACCAATAAAAGCAACAATTTCCAGTACTTCTGGACACAATTTACTACCTGATTGCCCTGTCTTTGTACTGCAGATAACTCCAATCTTATCTTTGATAGGCATAAACCTTGCACAAATAATTTACCCTCTCCAAGCCTTGGTTTCACCTATTATAAAATGTGGATAATACTAATGACATCATAAGGTTGTATTAAAAACTAAATGAGATAATATGAGTGTTGATATAAGCAGCCATTTATAGAATTTCTGCCTTACAAATTGCAGTATCTTTGAGAAGTAACATTCAATCCAATTGCAGCAAAAACTATTCTCATTGAGATATTGTATACTGATTGTGCTTTGGCCATTCTTCCATATCTAGAATCCTCTTGTAAAGCTTTAGAGAAGTTTGTAACTTGAGTCAGGGAATCATAAAACCATGGGAGCTGGCATCCTTCCTATTCTGGATGATCCTCTGTCAGATTTCTTCCATTTTTTACCTTATTGTCCTTGGAAGCTCTCCCCTCCAGGGATTCACTTGGACTTATGAATGCATTTGAAATCCTCTAAGAACAATGATAGAATTGTAAAATATATTTTATTTGAAGAAAAGTGGTAGGTGTGAGATGAAGGTCTTGAGGAATTGAGGCTCAGCATTGGCTGAGATCGCCAGGCCTGAGCCAAGAGTAACATGAAAGACTGGCCCTTGCCCTTACTGCTAGCTCTCTAGCCAGGCCTGTGAGATTGGGTGTCCTCTCTATTTCTTCCTTTGCAAATGACCTGCACTCTCTTCCTCCTAGGGTACTGTATAAGGTGTTGGAATGGGAAGGGCAGGGGAGCTTGGGATGACAGTACAATGGCTGGATTCAGGAAATGATGTTTTGCCATTCACTCTATGAATCTTTATGGAGTCCCTTTTATGTCAGGTCCTGTTCTGAGGAATCAAGAATGCACAAACACTGATATATTCCCTGTGATGGAGGAGCTTACATCCAATGAAGTAGTAGGTATGAAGCAAATATTCCTGTTGGATAATATGTGGACTTGTGCTTTCTTTCTTTGCCATTGACCTAAAAGTCTTGGCAGTTTCTCATTTTGTGGGACCCCAAGTGGTGAGGTTCCCATGTAATCATCCCATCCTCTTGATAGAGGGAGACTAAGAAAATATAGCAGCCTCCTCTTCTCCAGATCTCATCAGGAAAAAGAGGAGTTCTGAACAACATGAAATAAAAGACATTGCAACCAAGGCTACATAGTGCCCTCTATCATGGATCAGATGTGTCTGGTTGATTCAGGTATTTCTGCCCTAACCATAGGATCCATTGTTTGTCACCTGGTTCAGCTCTAGCTCATTTGACTGTGACCTACTGCTTGGTCTCAGTTTTGAAGGAATCACCTCATTGCACCATTGACCCTAAGGCTGCCCTCCCAAAGAGTCCCTCTGGTGACCTCACTATTAGCCTTTGTAGGTCCTCTTGTGTACACAGAGAAAACAAGAGCTGATATTCTGATCTGAGAGGACAGTCAGTAGCATTTGGTGCAGCCTTTGAAGTTTTAACCAAAACACTGTCACTACCTTAGAGTTCTTTCTCAGGAGGCAAAATGTTCACCTGAACAGAATGGGCACAAAATCCATCTCCTGTTCACCACCAAAGCAATTGGCAAAATGTCTATGGCATCAAATAATACAAACTCTTCTATTTTAGATTTAATACTATAGCATAGATACCTTACCTTGATAACACATAGAGCATTCCAGTGTTCACCCATACTATAATGACCTAAACACTCTCCTTTTCTCTTATTTATGAGCATTTAGAATTTGTTTCTTTCATTTACAGACACTACCACAATGAATATCCTCGCACATGTATCTGTATAGATGTGTGTAAATATTATAAAACTAACTTCTGGGGGTGCCTGTGTGACTCAGTTAAGTGTCTGACTCTTGATTTCGGCTCAGGTCTTGATCTCAGTATCATGAGATTGAACCCCAAGTAGGGCTCCAGGCTGGGTGTGGACCCTGCTTAAGATTCTCTCTCTCCCTCCCCTGCTTGCGTGGACATGTGCTCTCCCTCCCTCTTTCTCTCTCAAACAAACAAACAAACAAACAAACAAACAAACAAACAAACAAAAACCCAAAACCCCAAAAACCAAAAACTAATTTCTGAAAATGGAGCTACTTGCTGAAAAAAGTGATTCCAATGTGTATTCCCTCCTGTAGCAAATGAAAATTTCCATTTCCTCAGAATTTGTAAACCATCTCATTTATAAGCAAAATGTCATCTAATTGCTGTTTTACAACATTGAGAACTCAATGTGCAGAGACTATACATACACAGTTGGAAGTGATTTAATTTATTCCTCACAACAATCATGTGAGGTAAGAATTGCTAACCATTTTACAATTGAAAAACGAAATATGAGGGGTGCCTGGGTGGCTCAGCCAGTTAAGTGTCCCATTGTTGATTTTGGCTCAGGTCGTGGTATCATGGTGTGTGAGTTCGAGCCCCGTGTGGGGTTCTATGCTGATGGTGCAGTACCTTCTTGGGATTCTCTCTCTGTGTCTCTCTCTCTCTGCCCCCCCCCCCAAAAATAAATAAATACACACTTAAAAACAAAAAACACCACAAAATGTGAGATAGCTGTGTGCCCTTAGGCAAATGATTCAAACATTCTGTGCTTCCATTCCCATAGTAGAAAAATGGAAGTGGTAATATTGTTTTTATCTATTACATGAATGTGATGGTCAGTTTTATGTGCCAATTTAGGCTCTAGTCCCCAGCTATTCAACTGAACAGTAATCTAGATATTGCTATGCTGAAGAAAGTTCATATCAGTTGACTTTAAGTGAGGGAGATTACCCTAGATAGTCTGGTTGGTCCAGATGCAAGATCTTAAGAGCAGAGCTGAGTCCTTCTTAAGAAAAAAGATATCCCATCTGTGGACTTAGTTGTGCCTGAGAGTTCTAGCATGTTTTCCCTGATGGTCTTCCCCACAGATTTTGGACTTGCCTAACCAGCCCCATAATCACATGAACTAATTCCTTCCAATAAAACTTACTATATTTACCTCTTACTGGTTCTGCCTCTCTGGTTGGACACAATGATGGTGTGTTAAAAATGAAAAGTACTATATAGCTTATATATAGCTGAAAGGTATTTTATGGGTACCTATGAATTGTGTGATGTCATGATACAATTACAGTTTAAATGTGCTGGGGGAGGATGGCAGGATAGAGATAAATCTGAAAAGACTGGGTGATGAGATGTGGTTCCACAACCAGCAGGATGTATCATTTTGAATAAGCGACATAATCTCTCTGCGGACCTTCATTTCCTCACTTATTTGACATAAAGGGAAGCAGTTATACCTGATGGTCTCTAAAGACTATTTCAAAGCAAAAAAGTCTAGAATTATGAGTTTGCTTTATATCCATAACTAGGCTTTAAAATATTTTTTTTATTGTCGGCTTTAAGATATCATCTATAAACAGTAAAATTTGTTAATTAAAAACATTTTTTAAAGTTTATTTTTTTATTTTGAGAGAGATGTGTGAGTGGGGAAGGGCAGAGAGAGAGGGAGAGAGAGAGAATCCCAAGCAGGCTCTGCACTGTCAGCACATAGCCTGATGTGGGGCTTGAACCTTGAAATTGTGAGATCATGACCTGAGCTAAAACTGAGAGTTAGACACTCAACTGACTGAGCCACCCAGGCACCCCAAATTTTGTCAATTTTAAGTGTACAGATGGATGACTTTTAACAAATGAACCCAGTAGTATAACCACCACATCATCCCACAAAGTTCCTTTCCTGCCCTTGCCATCCATCCCCTCCCCCAAGCTCGGTGCTTGGCATTCACTGCTTTCTGCCACTATAGCTTTGCCTTTATTGGAATTTCATATAAATGGACTCATACAGTCTGTATTCTTTTGTGTCTGGCTTTTTCCACTTAGCACAATGCTTTTGAGATTTATATCTTTGATTATCAGTGCATTTTGTTATAATTTCATATTGCTTATTTGTATTTTTTCTGAAAAAACTGTTTATGTCCTTTGCCCATTTTCTATTGGGTCATTGATCTTTTCCTTATAAATGTATAGAAGTATATTTTTAAAAACTCAGTGAATAATTTGGAAGTTTATTTTTTCTAAAACTGCTTGAGTGTTTTCTCCTACCAAATGGCCCACTTGAAACTGATGGCCACTGATGCTTGCCATTCTTTCTCTGTCTGCCCCCTGGAGGCGCTGTCTCCTTTCCACCTGCCAGCTTGCTGAGGACATGCAAAGGCTGGCCTGTTTCTCACAGTGCCCAGTGGGGAAGCGGGGTCTTGGGAGGAAAAGGAGAGCACAGAGCACCTGCTTATACCCCTGCTCCTTGGCATCCATCTTGGAGTGGGTGGTTCCTGGCTGCAGAGGGACAGCCCAGCCCTGCTTGTGGTCCCTGAACCTGTGCTCCCAGCCCTAGGACCAGAGACCCTGCATGACCAAAACCTGGATTTGTTTGAACTGGCAGCCAAGCCTCCTTTTAGTCCTGTGCACTAGGATGTACCAAGGAGTGGGAGAGGGACTGTCCTCTTATCCCCTTCTGCTTCATTACCCATGACAAACACTCACCCACGACAAATGCCTTCACAGGGAAGGGCATTCTCCCAAGTGGCCACTTCGAAATCCTTAGTGTAAAGGGAACCCTGTGCAGGTCTGTGGGGCTGGGAGAACAAAGGGTGATGGGAAATCCACTGGGATAGACAAGGTCACTCCGGCCCCAGAGGCCACCTGGATGCCACCCCTATCTCTCCTCTTTCCCAGGTTGCCCCATCTTGTTGGGGTGCTGGGAAGAACCCACATCTCCCACAGCCCCACTCTGGGCAGCTAGAAGAAGGGCAAGCCTTGATCAACTGCACTGGGACGGTTGTGTGCCCAGCTTCCCAGAGAGATCATGTAGCCCATAGGGGTTAGGGTCTGTTGGGTGACATTGTGTGGGTGACTTGTTGGGTGACTTCAGATAGACTTCCTGGCAAGTGGGCTATCCTGTACCAGCCTTGGTGCCTAACCACCAAGCACTCAGTCCCTGGGGAAAATGCATCTTGTTTTTCAAACATCCCATTGGACACGCACTAAGGGCATACAACCTGCTTGTCAATTAGGGTTACCCTGTTTACTCCCCTAGTAAGCTTTCAGTGAGCTTCTCAGATAGGCACTACTAGATTTTGTTCTTCAGCTTTTTTATTTTGTCTCTATCTAGCACAAGAGGATATACAAGCAGCAAGGATAATTTAAAATGAGAATGGTGACAATGGTGAAAAATAGTCTTGGTTCAACTCTAGTGCCTACTTTGTCTCTAATTAAAGCTATTAACTGAAAACGTTTGTACAACAGTTCTCCTCTGATAATTTCAAGTGTGTTTGTGTTCCAGAGTTTTTTGTAGAGCTCTTTGAAATTCCCATGGTTTACCTACTGAATCTTCTTTGGAATCTTCAAATTCCCCAAATCTTTAGAGACTTGGTGGTCACTCACTGGCCAGAGGCATTGTAAAAGGATTCTGGAGATTTCAACTTTTCAGCAAAAGCGCTCCCGAATCTTTAGTCTGATTCTGGGATCCCCAAGGAGACTGGGAACCTTTCTCTGGATCTTTCCTGTGAAAGGACCATATGCTCCATCCTCTGATGCAACACAAATAGCTACTGTGAAGCTCAGTGGTGAGTTTCAGTGAGTTTATTCCACTATCTGTGGCCCAGGTAGGCTTGGACTTACAGGTATGTTTGTGTTATGTTTCATATTCAAATGCACAGTTCCAGCAGTATACTTTATAAATTGTACTCTTTGTCTTCCTTGTAATCTGTCAAGCACCAAGTATAGTGTCATCTCTGTGTGGATGCTCTACAAATGCTAATTGGTAGTGATCAGGATAATGATGTTGACAAATGACTCCATGAAACTGATGAATCATTTGGTGGAAGAGGCCTGGCACAGCAGTTATGTAATGTTGCTTCACCGAACAGGTAATGTTTCATACCTCAGAGCAACAGAAAACATTTTGCCTGCCAGTGTTACTATTTCTAGTCAGAGCCAAAAAGGCATTTTGGGAGAGAGAAGAACTTTTGAATGACATTGACCCTGTAAGCAGACCCTTAAAGAGATACCGCTGTTTCCTTTGGTGCAGGCTCGACCAAAACCTGGCTCCCGCATGAGTAGGCAATCAAACAAAAAGATGAAGCAAGAAGTTTGAATCAGCTAATAAAAATAAATAAACTAATTCATATGAGTATTAGCACTTCAGTCTCTAGTCTACCATTCATTCCATCCAGTGTATTTTAAAAAAAATTTTTAATGTTTATTTATTTGTGTGAGAGAGAGACAGACAGAGCATGAGTCAGGGAGGGACAGAGAGAGAGAGGGAGATACAGAATCCGAAGCAGGCTCCAGGCTCTGAGCTGTCAGCACAGAGCCCGATGTGGACCTCAAACTCACAGACCGTGAGATCATGACCTGAGCTTAAGTTGGAAGCTTAACCAACTGAGCCACCCAGGCGCCCCAAGAATTCTTTTAATTGGAATGTATCTATAAAAACATAGATAAATACTAAAGAAGCAAATTCCTAATACTTGCTTCCTGGCAAATTCATAATTAGTTTCAATTAATCTTTTATGTGTGTAGGTGAGGCAAAAAAAAAAAAAAGCACTCATATGTTTTCTAAAAAATTAAGTTTTTTCTTAATTTTTGAACAAAAATTAAGTCATAACCTTAACTTAAAATGTAAAACAAAAAGTTTAGCTAAATATTCGAATATTGAAAATAAGGAATTTTTTTTTTTTCTACAGAAGCCAAAATCTAGTACTTAGATGTATTTCTTTGGACAATCAGGCTCATCATTTTAGATCAGGGGTTGCAAATTCCTGGCCGAATCTGGCTCATAGACAGGTGTTATTCAGTTTGAATAATCATTAACACTTTACAAATGTGAAAACGTCACCACTCTCCAGTTATCAAAACCCTCACCAAACTCTACTGATTCCCCTTCAGCATTTATTTGCATTTTCCTGCAGGGTCCTCCAAAACATTTCAATTTGCAGCTGTCTTAGATGACATTGATGTCTCCTTGCTTTTGCTACTCTGATGAAAACATTCTGAGTCAAGAAATTAGAGGGTAAACCCTGTTCCCACCATGGATTCCACATCATGGCCTGTCTTGTTCTGAGTATGAGCAAAAGGAGACAAAAATAACAGAGGATGATTACCCTCTCATAATCAAAGAAGGGCAAATTGAAATAAACTATCTTTCTATTTTTAACCTTTCGGTTTTGCAAAAGTAAAAAGATTGATATTTAGGGTTGGGGAGAGTGTGGAGAAATGGAAATTTGCTGGTAATTGATGCAATTTTTCACCAAAAAATTGGAAATGTTTATAATTTTAAAAATGTACATACTATTTGCCTTAGCAAATCCACTTTTATCCTACAAAATAGTTACATAAATATGGAGATTACATATTTAACATTTTCAAAGACTTTAATTGTAGCACAGTTTGTAATAGCAAAAAAGCCCCCCCCCCAAAACAAAAACAGCAAAACACAAAAAAACCTGCAAATAAACTAAGTGTTCATCAGTAGGGAAGTATTTAATTATGATTACATATGATGGTTTATTTAAAAATTTTTTAAAGGTTTTATTTATTTATCTTGAGTGGGGGAGAAGAGAGAGAGAGAGAATCCCAAGCAGGCTCCACGTTGTCAGTGCAGTGGGGCTTGAACTCATGTACCATGAGATTATGACTTGAGCTGAAGTCAGACGCTTAACTGACTGAGCCACCCAGGTGCCCTTACATATGATGGTTTAAAAGAAGGAACTGGGGGCGCCCGGGTGGCTCAGTTAAGCATCTGACTTTTGCTCAGGTCACGATCTCACAGTTTGTGAGTTTGAGCCTCACATTGGACTCTGTGCTGACAGCTCAGAGCCTGGAGCCTACTTCAGATTCTGTATCTCCCTCTTTCTCTGTCCCTCCCCACTCCTGCTCTCTCTCTCTCTCTCTCTCTCAAAAATAAATAATAAACTTTAAAAAAATAAATAAAAGAAGGAACTATATCTGTATGTAATAGAAATGTATCAAGGATATGATATAACTCTAAGTGCAAAAAACAAACTTTAGAACACTTCACAATATGATTCTATTAAAAAACAAAATAAGATAACTGTGTGTGTGTGTGTGTGTGTGTGTGTGTGTGTGTGTGTGTGTACTTTGACATGTAGATGTAGGTATATGCATAAAATCTGGAACAGTGGTGGTACTCAACCTGAAGAGATTTGCCCTGCCCTCCCAGGGGACATTTGACAATGTCTGCAAATGTTTTTGAATTTCATGACTGAGGAAGGGTGCTACTGGCATCTAGTAGGTAGAGGCCAGGATGCTACTAAACACCTTACAGTGCATAGGGCGGTTCCTACAACAAAGACTTAACTGACTCAAAAAGTGAATAGTTGGGGCGCCTGGGTGGCGCAGTCGGTTAAGCGTCCGACTTCAGCCAGGTCACGATCTCGCGGTCCGTGAGTTCGAGCCCCGCGTCAGGCTCTGGGCTGATGGCTCGGAGCCTGGAGCCTGCTTCCAATTCTGTGTCTCCCTCTCTCTCTGCCCCTCCCCCGTTCATGCTCTGTCTCTCTCTGTCCCAAAAATAAATAAACGTTGAAAAAAAAAAAAAATTTAAAAAGTGAATAGTGAGGTTGAGAAACTCTGGTCCATGAAAATAGGTAGCAAACTATCTCTAGTAGTGATAGGAGGATTAGGAGATTCTTTTTATATTATTTTGTATTTTGACGTATTATATATTTTTTTCAATGTATTCCTTTGAAATTAAAACAACTGAGAAATGCAGGGCCTTAGCTGGGACAGAATTACAGTTGTAGGAAGGCCTTACACATTTTCATTCGCAAAGATGGGCGGTCCACATCCAACAGTTGGGGAAATAAGCAATAATTAAAAAATTAAGGCAAAATAGTTATTTTAGGCAAAGAAGTATTTATCAGTAGATAATGAGTTTGCCCTCTCAGTACAGATTTTGTTCCATTTAGATAGATAGTTTCACACTTAGCCAGTGCTTCCTTCCCCAGGATTACCTCTATAAAGCACTCAGGTGCTATCTGCGCACATGCCCTCTCCTACACTGCACAGGACTGAGAAATTTCACACCCCCATTTGGCAAGGAGCTAAGGGCAGCCTCAGGTCAACAGTCACCAGGAACAGAAGCCCTTGTGGAACTGAGATTCTGCCAACAACCATGTGAGCGTGAAAGCAAATTCTTTCCTGGCCAAGCCTGTCAGACAACAGAATTACAGCCTTAGGGGGGACCCTGGAGCAGAGGAATTGCTTAGTTGTGTCTAGACTCCTTCCGGGGAAAAACTGTGAGATAGGAATGTGTGTTGTTTTGAGCCGCTAGGTTTGTGGTAATTTGTTATGTAGCAATAGGTAACTACTAAAGTCATGAAGTTTTACAACTTTTGACAGTGAGTCAGAGCCAAAGCAGCGGCCAGTCACTGAATTTTCTTTCAACAGAGAGGGCACTGTACTGTCATTCCACTAGCCCAAGAGAATGCTGGACAAATTCATGGGTTAAATGGAACCACAGGAAACAAATAAAATCACCTCCATTACAGGTTAGGGCATTTAAGATGTATGCGTGTGATTGATATAAGCACTACCCTCAAGTGCATTTTCCCTCTAAAATCTTTTAATCTGGTTTATAGTTGTTACCACAGACTATCACAGAGAACCCAGGACTGACTTATGGCCCACCCGGCTCCCTGTGGTGTCTAAAAGCTTCCAGGGGAACAGTGCCCTATAGAGAGGGAGCTTTTCTTACCTTTATGGAAAATAAGTTTCCAGAGAACTATATCTGTTGAAAGTATTTTGAGGTGAATCATGTCAGCCTGTTGACAGAAATACATAAAGCCTAATGTTTCAAGATTTCAGGAATGAGTATCATCAGGTAAAGAGTACTCTAAAAAAACTGATGTTCCCATGGCATGAGGACCTCCTGCACAGTTGTCACCTTCGAGAGTATCTTTTTTTAGCCCTAACTTTACTCTCTTCTTTTATATGAGCTATGATGTTATGTCAAACTCCTTTAAAGAAGACAGATCATTACTCTGATTTTTAATAACACTAATAAAATAGGTAACAGTGAGAATTCTTACTTTCTGATCACTTACTCTATGTCAGGCATTGTTTTCAGTGATTGGTGTAGATGACCTCAGAACACATTCCTTAAAAGAATGTGGTTAATAGTAATCATTACCATTTCACAGAGGAAGAAACTGAGTTTTTTGGATGAAACATGACTTGCCCAAGATCAAGTAGCCATCTGGAAGGGGCAGGGAATAATAACCAAGCAATTTGGTTAGTTCAGAATTGAATATCTCCCCACAAAATGAGTCGCCTATATCATTTTTTAAATCAGTCAATGTATAATTTACATACCATAATGTATATAATTTTCCATATACTTGGATGAGTTTTGAAAATTTATACAGCTGTGTAATCACCACCACAATCTATATTTAGACCTTTCCATCATCCTAAAATGTCCCCTGTTTCCCTACCTAGTCAATTCCCACCTCTACCCCCAGGCAACTGCTAATCTGTTTTCTATCCTTCTAGATTAGATTCATCTTTACTAGAATTTTTGTATAATCAGACTTATAGAGTTGTACTCACTTGTGTCTGGCCTTTTTCACTCAACATAATCTTTTAAGATTTATCAATACTGTTATGTGTATTAGTAGCTCCTTTTCATTGCTACATGCTACTCCTTTATATGGTTGTATATTTTATTCACTTAGGAGGCCAGCATTATCCTAATAACAAACCCAGACAAAGATATTTCAAGAAAATAAAACTAAAATCACCAAATCATTAAATCATCAATTCATTAATTCACCAAAATTCCTTGCGAATATATACAGGAATCCTCAGTGAGGTATTAGTAAGTAGAATCCAGAAATACATAAAAAGGACAATATACGCTGATCAAATGTAGCTTATCTGAAGAATTCAGAGAATTCAGTATATGTATATATACTTTATATATATATATATACACACTTTATTTTTTAGAGCAGTTTTAGGTTTACCACAAAGTTGAGCAGAAGTTATAGAGAGTTCCCATATAACCCCACCCCCACACATGTAAGCCTTCCCGGCTATCAACATCCTGCACCAGTGTGGTACATTTGTTACAATCCATGGCCCTACATTGATACATCATTATCAGCCAAAGCCCATAGTTTACCTTAAGGTTCATTCTTGGTGTTGTATATTCTATGGGTTTTGAAAAAAAATTAATGACATGTATTTAGCATTGTAGTATCATACAGAATAGTTTCACTGACTTAAAATTCCTCTGTGCTCTATTTATTCATCCCTCTCTTCCTCCATCCCCCTGGCAACCACTGATCTTTTTTACTGTCTCCATAATTTTGTCTTTTCCAGAATGTCACATAGTTGAGATCATACACTTCCGGAGCCTTTTCAGATTTTTTTTTTCACTTAGTAATAGGAATTTAAGATTCCTCCATGTCTTTCCATGGCTTGATAGCTCATTTATTTTTAGTGCTGAATAATATTCCATTGTCTAGATGTACCACAACTTATTCATTTGCCTACTCAATAACATCTTGGTTGCTTCCAAGTTTTGGCATTATGAATAAAACTGCCATAAGTGTCCATGTGCAGGTTTTTGTGTGGACATAAGTTTTCAAATTATTGCGTAAATGCCAAACAACTCAATTACCAGATTCTATGGTAAGAATATATTTAGTTTTGTCAAAAACTGTCAAATTGTCTTTCAAAGTGTCTGTACCAGTTTGTATTCCTACCAGTGTAACTGAACCAACATGAGTTCATTCCTTGGTGAGTCAGAAACTGCACTAGGCTGAGTTGTTACACAAAGAAAACTTAATTTGCAGCAAATAAGGAGATCACAGGAATGGCTTCCAAAGCCATAACGCCTCAAACAAGGGTGGATACGTTCTTTTTATTCAGGGATGGGATGAATATTTAGATAGAGAAGTCTTGTTGTGTGTAGAGGTGGGCATAAGGTTGTGCATGCATTTTAAGGAAACATTCCTATACACACATTGTATGTTATGTATATGAGGCTTGTGCTCCTCCTTGGGTGGAGATTTTAGTATTATAAGGAAGTAAAAGTAGTTGTCACTCATTCTAGAAGTCACTCTATCATCCATCTGTGCAGATGTGAGTCAGGGGTTAAGCTCAAACTGGTCCCGGTGGTCTGGTCTGGCTGGAGGTCTTGTCAGAGCAGTGGCTATCGCTGGAGGGGTGGTTTCACTTTGCATCTGCCTGAGTTAAGAGATAAACTGGAAAGAGCTTAGGGAAAAATGTGGAACAAGGGTGGGTGAGTACAAGCAGGTGGGCAATAAAGGTCAGATCTTGGGTTCTAGCTGGTGACATCACAATGAATGAGAGTTCCTATTGCTCCGCATCTTCACCAGTTTTTGATGGTGTCAATATTATGAATTTTGGCCATTCTAATGGATGTACAGTGGTATCTCATTGTTGCTTTAATTGCGTTTCCGTGACATATGATGTAGAGTGTCTTTTGATATGCTTACTTGCCATCTGTATATCTTCTTTGTTGAGGTCTCTGTTAAGGTCTTAGTGGCCCATTTTTTTTTTAACGTTTATTTATTTTTGACAGAGAGAGAGAGAGAGAGAGAGAGCGAGCAGGGGAGGGGCAGAGAGAGAGGGAAACACAGAATCCGAGGCAGGCTCCAGGCCTGACATGGGGCTTGAACTCACGAACTTCGAGATCGTGACCTGAGCCGAAGTCGGATGCTTAATGGACTGAGCCACCCAAGCGCCCTGGCCCATTTTTTAATTGAGTTGTTAGTTTCCTTATTGTTAAGTTCTTTGTATATTTTGGAAAACTGTCCTCTATCAGGTATGTCTTTTACAAATATTTTCTCCTAGTCTATGGCTTGTCTTTTCATTCTCTTGATGTTGTCTTTTATAGAGAAGACATATTTAATTAATGAAGTCCGGCTTATCAAGTCCTTTTTTAAAAAATGAATTGCACCTTTAGTGTTGTACAAAAGGTCTTTTTAAACATAATTTTAACATCTGAAAAATATGCTGTCATGTTAACCTGACAAAATTTATTACAAGTTTCCTATCTGGAGATTACTTCCTAATTTTCTCTACTTAAAAACACTGCCTTGAAAACTTTTTTAAAGTACTAAGTATTTAAAAATTGAGTATTCACATACCATAGTGTACATTTCAGTTTTTATTATATGCAAAAAAGTTGTGGGACCATCAAGAACATTTTTATTCTTCCCCAAAGAAACGTAGTACCTGTTAGCTGCCACACCTCATCCCACCTAGTGATAATCACTAATCTACTTTCTGTCTACATAGAATTTGCCTACTCTGGATATTTTATACAAATTATATATAAATTTGGCCCTTTGTCTCTGGGTTCTTCCACTTAGGATAATGTTTTTATGATCCATTTTGGTTTAATTTTTGTGTACCATGTGTGGCATGTGCTATAAAGAAAAGAAGGAAAGTAACCTGAAAAGAGAGGTAGTCTTGGGGCACCTGGGTGGCTCAGTCCGTTAAGCACCTGACTTTGGCTCAGGTCATGATCTCATTCATGGCTTGTGAGTTTGAGCCCCACATCGGGCTCTGTGCTGACAGCTCAGAGCCTGGAGCCTGCTTTGGATTCTGTGTTGCCCTCTCTTTCTTTGTCCCTCCTGCTCATGCTCTCTCTGTCTCTCAAAAATAAATAAACATTAAAAAAAAAAGAGAGAGATAGTCTCTAAATGGAGATGTATTTTTAGAATTAAAAAAAAGCAGTTTTTGCTTGCTAATGAGCTCTTACAAAATCAGACCTCTGATAGAGGCTGATAATTTTCTGGCCTTTGTGCATATCTTTGAATGGATCAGTTTGGATTCTAAGAAAACAAGATTAACAGGGTTTAGGAAAGCCTTAGTTGTCACTTGGATTTAGAAACCAGCTGCTATCTGTGCAGGGTTTTTGTTTTGCTGCTGCAGAACAAAAGCTGATGGGTTTTTCCTGGAATTCTAGCTCACAGATTCTAATTGCCTGAGCCTGACTGTAAACTGAAACCTGAAACTATCCGCTGTGGGCTATTTCAGCCTCAGCACAAAGTGTGCTGGATGAAAAGCAGACATCTCTCAGGCTGAGGGATCGTTGCAGATTCAGAACACCCCTGTGTGGGGCCACAAACGGAAAACACCATGGACGCTGTCTGGACTGCCTGGGTCACATGCAAGTGTCTACAGGAAAGGGCTTGTTCCCAACTTGGACCATTTGGAATCAGGCTGCTGATCGGCTTTATATTTCTGACACAAAACGAATTGCATTCCAACCTTTGATTTCTTCCAAGAACTACGTATAAGTTTGTGGGGGACGCATTGCAGGGACTGTGAACTTTCTGCCTACTCCTGGTGGAGTGGACTCTTGACCCCCTCTCAGGGGCAGCTCCCTGTTGATGATTATATTTGGCTTTGTGGATCAGCAGCAGTACTGTTAAGCTGACCCAATTTTCCTTGTTTTTCTCCTAGTACACATACTTTAGTACAGCAAACAGATCATTAAGTGCAGCAATCCCTCAAAAAGGATCAATTTTTTCTAGGTGTTTACTGGATACATCATCAGGATGGAAGGGGTGGGAGGTTATGAAAACCCACTTTGAAATTTTTAAAAATTCAAGATTTTCTCCTGATGGATTCCTGGACACGACCTGTCTTTCTATTCGAGTTGTATAAAAATATTTTTTCCTGTGAAAATACATTATTACTTTTGCATACAACTCTTCTTGATGAAATGTCTGGATAAGAGTAAGGGATGATTAAAAAACATAAATTTATGATTGCTGAAAAGGACACATTGATTTTGCAACAATGAGAAAAACAAAACCAAAATCTGGATGTCAGTGGAGCTGGGGGCAGCATTAATGACCTTTGTTTTCCAAAACTGTTCCTGGAAGCTTTCCCCTTCTCCGGAAGGAAACAAGGAAACTAGTTGTGCTGCCTTTCCAAACTGCTGAGAAAGTTCTGATTCAGACTGAGGAAGCTAGATCACATCCAACAGTGCTGGCTATGGGACAGCTTGGGTGGCCCCAGCTCTTGGACTTTTAGTGCAAAACACACTCAGGGGGTGGGTGAGCTGGTGTCACAGCTAAACAAAACTGTAACTGAGTGCCTTCTTGCAGTCCCTCTAAAACCAAGGACTCGACTAAATTTTTCCAACTGAACTGGAAATCCTGGGGCTGGAGGCCTCAGTGGGGACCCACTGAGTGTTCTGTTAACCTGGGGGCCCACATGTGGCCTGCTTAGGTTGCACTAACAGTTAAAGTACGCCCTGAGGGGCGCCTGGGTGGCGCAGTCGGTTACGCGTCCGACTTCAGCCAGGTCACGATCTCGCGGTCCGTGAGTTCGAGCCCCGCGTCGGGCTCTGGGCTGATGGCTCAGAGCCTGGAGCCTGTTTCCGATTCTGTGACTCCCTCTCTCTCTGCCCCTCCCCCGTTCATGCTCTGTCTCTCTCTGTCCCAAAAATAAATAAACGTTGAAAAAAAAAATTTTTTTTTAAAAAAAGTACGCCCTGAGAGGTTGGATGGCTCCTCATCATTTATGACACTGCCTCAGCTGGCAGCCATTTAGATTAGCTTCAACCTATAGCCAGGATGATTCTGTGCCTGAACTCGTGCCTCAGGTCACATAAAAAAGATTCATACAGAAACTTGTGGAGGAAGCCACATGCCTTTCTAAGATAGAGCTTTATAACTAATGGGATTTGTGTTAAACCTCAAGGGGTATAACTGAGATCAATAATAATAAGTGATCTCACCCTGCTGCACGGAGTCCTACTGATAATTATTTTGCTATAAAGACAGTTTGGCCAAGGGCCAAGGGATGGACTTTACTGAAAAGAATTACCATAGCAGGCCTGGGATATCATCCTTAGAAAGCCTGCTCGCAAGGACGGCCCTTGATTGGTACCTTAGAACTTGGATTTTGCATCAGCTCTCATAAACTCTGATAAGTGTGGCTCATTTTGCCTAAACTTTGAACAAACAATGCGGTATATGCTAAACACCTCCTTTCTTGCTGGGGATCTGGAATTTTAGTATATAGTAGGCAGAGGGTATATATGTGACCAGCCCCTCACCTTGAGCTCTGTCGTTAATGAGCTACACTGGTTGGCAACACTCTGCACCTGTTGTCATATATCAGTGCAGGAGGAATTAAGCCTGTTCTATGCAAGTCCACTTGGAGAGAATGTTCAGAAGCTTGTGACTAGATTCCTCTGGACTTTTTTCCATGTGCCTTTTTCCTTTGCTGATTTTCCTCTGTGTCTTTTGCTATAATAAACATTAATTATGTGGTATAACAATTTCTGGGTCCTGTGAGTCCTTCAAGTGAATCATCAAGCCTGGGGGTGATCTGGAAATCTGACACAGAGGTCTTGCTCTAAACTTGTTTGTTTTTTTTTTTTTTTTGAGAAATATATGAAATTCTGTAATGTTCACAGATCATTGGAAAGAAAAGTTTTGGGGGGAGGAGTTAAGATGGTGGAGAAGTAGGGGATCCTGGGCTTTTCTTGTCCCTCAAACACAGCTATATTGAGGTCATATCACTTGGAATGCCCAAGAAATCTATCTGTGGAGTGGCAGAAGCATCTCCACGGTCGGAGGGAGACAACGTGGCAGGTGCAAGGTGCAAGGAAGTGAATTGTGTGAAAGAATAACTGTAGTGCCATGGAGGAGAGAGAACCCTTTCTGTGGAGAGACAAAAAGGAGAGAGAGAGAGGTTGAGAGAGTGTGGCATCGAATTCGCACCAGAGGGAAACCTCTCTGGACCATGGACTGGGGAGTGAAAAGTACTGAGTGTCACAGACTTTTTTTTGCAAGCAGTATTTGGTGCTCAAACTCTGAGTTTTTGGAAGTGTGCAACTTTCTCTGGAGGGGGCTGTGGCATGATCTCCTGAGAAGGAGGGAGCTGGCCCCTGAGTGCATAGCCTGGTGTAGCGATCTCCGGGGTGCACTGGGAAACAGTCCTCTTCCTAGAGTACTTTTGGAAGAGGGTTTATTGCCTCCCAAGGTCAAAAGACCCTGCAGGTGCCAGCAAAAGGCCTTTCATCAGCAGAGGAAGGAGGCATATAACCTTTGCTGCTTTTAGCAGTGCTACACCATAGATTCTGTGCACTGTGCAGGCGTGGGACTGTTTCTCGGGGACAGAGGACTTCATACAGCATGGAGAGGCTCTACTGTGGAGGAAGGGGGTGGATCCATGCAGTGCAGGCTCCTTTAACACTTTGGATTTTGAATCCCAGCTGAGCGCCAAAGAAAAATGCAGGAGAGTTGTGGCACAGGGCGAGTTTACTGCCCCCACTAAGTTCAGGAGTCGTCGTGGACAGAGGAGGGTGCGAGATCCCCACTCTGGGGAGGACAGATTGGGTGTTTTCCCCTAAACACCAACACAGTGGGACTTTAGAGAGCAGTATAGTGGCCCTCCATACAGGCAAGACCCACTGACACCAAGCCCCACCCCCCTGTGCCTGGCAACTGCTTATTTACTGGGGCAAGACTCCTCTGAGCCAACACAGCGAACCTCTACTCCAGAAAACCATCATGGCAACCACCCCACATGAACCATGTATATTGAAAATTGAATGCTTTCAAGTGCCACATGCAGTTCTGGTGGAAATAGGGCCAAGCTTACTTTCCTCCTCCTCCTTCTTCTTTCTTCTTTCTTCTTCTTCTTCTTCTCTTTCTTTCTTTCTTTCTTTCTTTCTTTCTTTCTTCTTTTTTTTCTCTTGGAATCAGGCTCATAGTTTCTTGTTTGTCTTTTTAATTTCTTCTTCTTCTTCTCTCTTTTTTCTTTTGGATAAGACTTTTTTTTATTCTTTTCTATCTTTTTCCTTATCTTCTTATAGTTTGCCTCCCTCTCTGTTTTTACCTTATTTTTCCTTCCCTTCCCCTATATTCATCTGTTGTGTTTCTCAAATTCCACATGAGTGAAACCATATGACATTTGTCTTTCTCTGACTTATTGTGCTGAGCATAATACACTCTAATTCCATCCATGCTGTTGCAAATGGCAAAATTTCATTCTTTTGATTGCCAAGTAGTATTCCATTGTATATATATAAACCACATCTTCCTTATCTATTCATCAGTTGATGGACATTTGGGCTTTTTCCATACTTTTGCTATTGTTTTTTTTTTTTTCAACGTTTATTTATTTTTGGGACAGAGAGAGACAGAGCATGAACGGGGGAGGGGCAGAGAGAGAGGGAGACACAGAATCGGAAGCAGGCTCCAGGCTCTGAGCCATCAGCCCAGAGCCCGACGCGGGGCTCGAACCCACGGACCGCAAGATCGCGACCTGGCTGAAGTCCGACGCTCAACCGACTGCGCCACCCAGGCGCCCCTTTACTTTTGCTATTGTTGATAGCGCTGCTATAAACATTGGGGTGCATGTGCCCCTTCGAATCAGCATTTTTGTATCCTTTGGATAAATGCCTAGCAGTGCAATTGCTGGGCCGTAGGGTAGTTCTATTTCTAATTTTTTGAAGAACTACCCTACTGTTTTCCAGAGTGACTACACCAGTCTCCAATCCCACCAGCACTGGAAAAGTGTTCCCTTTCTCCACATCCTCACCAACATATGTTGCTTCCTGCATTGCTAATTTTAGCCATTCTGACAGGTGTGAGGTGGCATGTAATTGTGGCTTTGATTTGTATTTCTCTGATGATAAGTGATGTTGAGCATCTTTTTTAAAAAAAATTTTTTCAATGTTTATTTATTTTAGAGACAGAGAGAACACAAGCGGGGGAGGGGCAGAGAGAGCCAGAGACAGAATCTGAAGCAGGCTGCAGGCTCTGAGCTCTCAGCACAGAGCCCAACGGGGCTCAAACCCACGAACCGTGAGATCATGACCTGAGTCAAAGTCAGACACTTAACAGACTGAGCCACCCAGGTGCTCCTGTTGAGCATCTTTTCATGTGTCTGTTAGCTATCTGGATGTCTTTTTTGGAAAAGTGTCTATTCATGCCTTCTGCCCATTTCTTCACTGGATTACTTGTTTTTTTGGGTGTTGAGTTTGATAAGTTCTTTATTGCTTTTGGTTACTAACCCTTTATCCTATATGTCATTTGCAAATATCTTCCTTCATTCTGTTGGTTGGTTTTAGTTTGGCTGATTATTTCTCCTTTGCTGTGCAGAAGCTTTATATCTTGATAAGGTCTCAATAGTTCGTTTTTGCTTTTATTTTTTTTGTCTCCAGAGATATGTCTAGTAAGAATTTGCTGTGGCCTGTGTCGAAGAGGTTGCTTCCTGTCTTCTCCTCTAGTCTTTTGATGATTTCCTGTCTCACATTTAGGTCTTTCATCCATTTTGAATGTATTTTTGTGTATGGGGTAGGAAAGTGGTCCAGTTTCATTTTTAGCATGTCACTGTCCAGTTTTCCCAGAACCATTGGCTGAAGAGAATGTCTCTTTTCCATTGGATATTCTTTCCTGCCTTGTCGAAGATTAGTTGGCCATACATTTGTGGGTCCATTTCTGGATTTTCTATTCTGTTCCTTGATCTATGTGTCTGTTTTTGTGCCAGTACCATACTGTCTTGATGATTATAGCTTTGTAATACAGCTTGAAGTCCAGAATTGTGAGCCTCCAGCTTTGGTTTTCTTTTTCAACCTTACTTTGGCTATTTGGCATTTTCTCTGGTTCCAAACACATTTTAAAATTGTTTGTTCTAGCTCTGTGAAGAATGCTGGTGTTATTTTGACAGGGATTGCATTGAATATGTAGATTGCTTTGGGTAGTGTCAACATTTTAACAATATTTCTTCTTCCAATCCATGAGCATGGAATGTTTTTCCATTTCTCTGTGTCTTCTTCAATTTCTTTCATAAGTTTTCGATAATTTCCAATGTATAGATCTTTTACATCTTTGGTTAGGTTTATTCCTAGGTATCTTATGGTTTTTGGTGCAATTGTAAATGGGATTGATACCTTAATTTCTCTTTTTGTTGCTTCATTATTGACATATAGAAATGCAACCGATTTTTGTATGCTGATTTTATATCCTGTGACTTTGCTGAATTCATGTATCAGTTCCAGCAGTTTTTGGTGGAGTCTTTGAGGTTTTCACATAAAGTATCATGTCATCTGTGAAGAGTGAAAGCTTGACTTCTTCCTTGTCACTTTGTACATCTTTATTTCTTTTTGTTGTCTGATGGCTGGGACTAGGACTTCCAGTACTAAGTTAAATAAGAGTGGTAAGAATGGGGGGCGCCTGGGTGGCGCAGTCGGTTAAGCGTCCGACTTCAGCCAGGTCGCGATCTTGCGGTCCGTGGGTTCGAGCCCCGCGTCGGGCTCTGGGCTGATGGCTCAGAGCCTGGAGCCTGTTTCCGATTCTGTGTCTCCCTCTCTCTCTGCCCCTCCCCTGTTCATGCTCTGTCTCTCTCTGTCCCAAAAATAAATAAACGTTGAAAAAAAAAAAAAAAAGAGTGGTAAGAATGGGTATCCCTGTCATGTTCCTGACCTTAAGGGGAAAGCTCTCAGTTTTTCCCCATTGAGGATGATTTTAGCAGTGGGTCTTTCATATATGGCCTTTATGATGTTGAGGTATGTTCCTTCTATCCCTACTTTCTTAAGGATTGTTATCGAGAAAGCATGCTGTATTTTGTCAAATGCTTTTTCTGCATCTATTGAAAGTATCATATGGTTTTTACCCTTTCTTTTATTAATGTGGTATATTACATTGATTGATTTGTGCATATTGAACCAGCCCTGTAGCCCAGGAATAAATTCCACTTGATCATAGTGAATAATTCTTTTAATGTACTGTTGAATTTGATATGCTAGTACCTTGTTGAGAATTTTTACAGACTTATCAGGGATATTGGCCAGTAATTCTTTCCTTTTTAGTGGGGTCTTTATCTGGCTTTGAAATCAAGGTAATGCTGACTTCATAGAATGAGTCTGGAAGATTTCCATTTCTATTTTTTGGAACAGTTTGAGATGAAGAGGTATTAACTCTTCTTTAAATGTCTGGTAGAATATCCCTGGAAAGCCATGTGGCCCAGGCCCAGGACTTTTATTTGTTGGGAGATTTTTTTTTTAATGTTTATTTTTGAGAGAGAAAGAGAGACAGAACATGAGTGGGGGAGGGGCAGAGAGACAGGGAGCCACAGAAACTGAAGCAGGTTTCAGACTCTGAGCTGTCAGCACAGAGCCCACCGGACTGGAACTCACGAATCATGAGGTCATGACCTGAGCCGAAGTTGGGTGCCCAACCGACTGCGCCACCCAGGTGCTCCAAAGATTATAACCTATTAAATAAAGTAAAGGGCACCTGGGTGGCGCAGCCGGTTTAGCCTCTGATTCTTGATCTCGGGTCAGGTCATGATCTCATGGTTTGTGGGTTTGAGCTCCACATTGGGCTCTGCACTGATGTTGCAGAGCCTGCTTGGGATTCTGTCTCCCCTTCTCTGTGAACTTGCCCCACTTGTGCGCTCTCTGTCTCTCTCTCAAAATAAATAAATAAACTTTAAAAAATTTTAAAGTAAATAAATAAATAAAGTAAAAAGTCTCTAAGCCTACATATATATATTAATATATATATATTTTTATAGAGACATATATAAATAAAGAAATGGGGAAGAAAACTTTCCTGTCATCATAAATGCAGAAGGAATAATGGAATTAAAAAAATCATTTTTGGGGTGCCTGGGTGGCTCCATCAATTAAGTGTCTGAATTCAGTTTAAGTCATGATCTCGTGGTTTGTGGCTTCGAGCCCTAAGTCAGCTCTGCTCTGACAGTGCAGAGCCTGCTTCAGATCCTCTGTCTCCCTTTCTATCTGCCCCTCCCTCTCTCTTATGCATGTGTGCTCTCTCTCTCAAAAATAAATAAACATTTTTTAAAAATCTTTAAAAAAAGATCACTTTTTGACAATTATCAAAATTGATTTCAGCAGGGATCATAAATAAATGCTAAAACTAATGGGTGAATGTTTGAGAAGTAAGAGGACATATTTAGCCTAAAATTCTCTCCTCCTATTTATTAATACAAAGAGTAAAAGGGTAACTTCATTGTGGAGAATCTTAGAAGATACCCCTTTAACAACATGTTCTAAATTAATATCACCAGTGGGGCACCTGGGTGGCTCAGTCGGTTGGGCGTCCGACTTCGGCTCAGGTCATGATCTCACGGTTTGTGAGTTCGAGCCTGCGTCAGGCTCTGTGCTGACAGCTCACAGCCTGGAGCCTGCTTCGGATTCTGTGTCTCCTCCTCTCTGTGCCCCTCCCCCGCTCCTGCTCTGTCTCTGTCTCTCTCAAAAAATAAATAAACATTAAAAATAAAAAAAAATTAATCAATTAATATCACCAGTAATTTAACTGATGGCACATACCTTCACCGGTAGAGAAAACCCAGCAGCACTCTGTGGCATTGCTCCCAGAGGGGCATAGCCTAAATCTAGTCACAAAGGAATATCTGACAAAGCTAAACTGAACAGCATTCAGCAGAACACATTCTGACCTCTTCAAATATACCAGTGTTGTGAAATACAAAGAAAGGCTGAGGGACTGTTGAAGGGAGACTAGATACATGACTACAGAATACAATGCATAATCTTAGATTTATTTTTTTTTTCTGTAAAGGACATTATTAAAAGAACTGGTAAAATGTGAATAATGTCTATAGATTACATAATAATACTATTTTACTAATATCAATTTTGATTTTGATAAATGTACTGGGATTATTTAAGAAAATTAATTGTTTTTAGGTTATACACACTGAAGTATTTAAAGGGCCTCATGTCTGCCACTTGCACTTCAACATTTCAGGAAAACTTATAAACTCCATTTATTCATCCATTCATCTCTCTATGGGAGTGTGGGTAAAGCAAATGTAGTAAAATGTAAACATTTTGGGAAGTCAAGGTGAAAGTCATACTTTGTATTCTTCCAACTTTTCTATAAATCATATATTTTTTTTAATTAGAGAGAAAAAATAACTCAGAAATGGATCAAGGTATATATAAGTTATCAGAGTTCATTGGCTATATAAGAAAACCACAGAAAGACCATGGATGTTACAGTCCTCAGGGAGTCAAACACTGCCTGGTGTATCTGCTTTTCACTACATAAAACTTTATTTCCTTCTATTTCATTTCAGAAGTCCAAGGGGGATGCTCATTGGCACATCTTGGATTAAATTCCTTGTCTGGAATTAATGTGGAAGCAGAAGGATGAGATATGATTTTTGGCCCATCTGGGTTGTCTGCTGCCCTGTTGCAGGATCTATTATTAGCAGACAGTGGGGGAAGTACTTAGCAGACATTTGTTATACCACTACAGCTGATAATTCATCATAAGAAATAAAGTATTCCAAGTCAGTGGGAATGGTATGGAATAATCTAATGGTATAAGGACAACTAACTATTCACCCAAAGAAAATATCTATTGATGCCTACTCATGCCCCATCAAAAAAGCCATAACATACAGTGTAAAGGATAACTCAATTTAATGTGTTGTATATCTTTTACATGGAACTTGACACCATGTAAATTCATTAAGAAAACCTCTTGTGCTAGAACAGCAGCTATGAAACAGAAATGCTTATTTTACACAGTAATATTATGAATAATTTATATAATCATTGAAGAAACCCCTACATTCTTCAAGGTTTCTCTGGAGATAACTGAGTCATAATCACTCTAAACCAAGTATTCCCAACAGGAATTGTATTGTCAAGGAGTCAGAAAATTGGTTTTGGGGTAAGGGAGGTAGGGTGGGGATTTAAAAAATCTTACATTTTATGTATAAAGCACAAATATACAGTACATAAATAGATATACAAGACACATCTTTGACCTGATCTTATTATTGGGATAGGACAATTAGGAAAAAAAAAATCTAAAAGGCCTCCATGGGGAAGTAATAATGAGAAAAAAAGTGGAGAAACACTACTCTATGCAACAGATATAAGGAGGGTGAATTTCCACACTTAGTTCAAAATAAGGGCTTATTCCTATTATCTTTGAGGGAGTGTGCTCAGCAGTGAGGAAGAAGGAGGGAATGATTTGTAGATATCTATTCAATTAAATTTATTAAAATATCTACTTTTTTTTTTAAGTAAATTGAAGAAATATTGGCCATGATGATGATGGTAGTGACAGTGACAATACTTAACATGTGCATAAATGTAGCCACATGCTATGTGTTCTTCCATTTAATCTAGCTAGATTAACTTCTTTAGGCCTCCTAATGATCTGATGATGTGATGTCTCCATTTTGCAGCTAAGGAAACTAAGATACCAAGTTTACATAACCTATTCAATGTTTCACAGGGATCTGGGAACTCAATATAGGTATTGTGGTTCCAAGTACAGGTTCTCAACTACTGTGTCATGTCAACACCAGAAGGAAACTCACAGAGGTCACTATATAACTAAGTACAAACATAGAAACTGCAGGGGCTACAGAGAATTAAGATTTACCCAATCCCACATTTATAAGCACCTCACTGGTTTCATATCAAATATGGAAGATAGGGATATTTTGTCTTACTGAACATCACTGTTCACAGCTGCTCTAAAAATTAATAAGGCTTGTTCTTTCAATAATTGTGCAACTTTTTAATATTTTATATCAATACTGTTTATACTAAATGCACTGCTTGTACTATATAGAAGATATTGTCTTCTTTGTAGAAGAGACAGCTGAGCAACACTAACTTTCCCTATATAGACATGTCAGACTACAATAGGATATGATATGGTTGACATTTTTTTTTAATGAAATTTATTGACAAATTGGTTTCCATACAACACCCAGTGCTCATCCCAAAAGTTGCCCTCCTCAATACCCATCACCCATCCTCTCCTCCCTCCCACCCCCCATCAACCCTCAGTTTGTTCTCAGTTTTTAACAGTCTCTTATGCTTTGGCTCTCTCCCATTCTAACCTCTTTTTTTTTTTTTTTTTACCTTCCCCTCCCCCATGGGTTCCTGGTAAGTTTCTCAGGATCCACATAAGAGTGAAACCATATGGTATCTGTCTTTCTCTGTATGGCTTATTTCACTTAGCATCACACTCTCCAGTTCCATCCACGTTGCTACAAAAGGCCATATTTCATTTTTTCTCATTGCCACGTAATATTCCATTGTGTATATAAACCACAATTTCTTTATCCATTCATCAGTTGATGGACATTTAGGCTCTTTCCATAATTTGGCTATTGTTGAGAGTGCTGCTATGAACATTGGGGTACAAGTGGCCCTATGCATCAGTACTCCTGTATCCCTTGGATAAATTCCTAGCAGTGCTATTGCTGGGTCATAGGGTAGGTCTATTTTTAATTTTCTGAGGAACCTCCACACTGCTTTCCAGAGCGGCTGCACCAATTTGCATTCCCACCAACAGTGCAAGAGGGTTCCCGTTTCTCCACATCCTCTCCAGCATCTATAGTCTCCTGATTTGTTCATTTTGGCCACTCTGACTGGCGTGAGGTGATACCTGAGTGTGGTTTTGATTTGTATTTCTCTGATAAGGAGCAACGCTGAACATCTTTCCATGTGCCTGTTGGCCATCCGGATGTCTTCTTTAGAGAAGTGTCTATTCATGTTTTCTGCCCATTTCTTCACTGGGTTATTTGTTTTTCGGGTGTGGAGTTTGGTGAGCTCTTTATAGATTTTGGATACTATCCCTTTGTCTGATATGTCATTTGCGAATATCTTTTCCCATTCCGTTGGTTGCCTTTTAGTTTTGTTGGTTGTTTCCTTTGCTGTGCAGAAGCTTTTTATCTTCATAAGGTCCCAGTAATTCACTTTTGCTTTTAATTCCCTTGCCTTTGGGGATGTGTCGAGTAAAAGATTGCTACGGCTGAGGTCAGAGAGGTCTTTTCCTCCTTTCTCCTCTAAGGTTTTGATGGTTTCCTGTCTCACATTTAGGTCCTTTATCCATTCTGAGTTTATTTTTGTGAATGGTGTGAGAAAGTGGTCTAGTTTCAACCTTCTGCATGTTGCTGTCCAGTTCTCCCAGCACCATTTGTTAAAGAGGCTGTCTTTTTTCCATTGGATGTTCTTTCCGCTTTGTCAAAGATCAGTTGGCCATACGTTTGTGGGTCTAGTTCTGGGGTTTCTATTCTATTCCATTGGTCTATGTGTCTGTTTTTGTGCCATGGTTGACATTTTCAAGTATTTTCCATAAGGGTAATTTGTTATTAATGTATATGTAGAAAGTCATAGTTTTGTTACAATAATAATAAGTTAAAAGTTTTAAATTTCTACAATGATGTTGGATTCTAATATATACACAACAAATAACTAAGTGGCATGTACACATGTACGTCCTCACAAATGCTGAGGAACCAGAGAATATTCACATTTTATCTGATGCAGTTCTAATTATGCAACTTTTTTCTGGCCTTTCCCCCCCCAGTACAATCACTGATAGATAATAAAGTCTGAAGCTTTGTTGAGAACTTTCATACATCCAAAACATTTACATTTTAGTGATCCTTTCATTGAAAAATAATTTCTTGGGGTGCCTGGGTGGCTCAGTCAGTTAAGTGTCCGAACTTCAGCCCAGGTCATGATCTTGTGGTCCATGAGTTCGAGCCGCGTGTTGGGCTCTGTGCTGACAGCTAAGAGCGTGGAGCCTGCTTTGGATTTTGTGTCTCCCTCTCTCTCTCTGCCCCTCCCCTGCTAGCGCTCTGTCTCTGTCTCTCTCTCAAAAATAAACATTAAAAAAATTAAAAAAAAGAGAAATAATTTATTGATAAAGTCTTCTCTCTAGATATTGAAATGTTGTATTCTTTCCTGTGTTTTGATATACTATGAGGTCTCTCCCATCTATGTATTTCTTTCATACTACAAATTGGCTTTTAGCCAACATATTTATTACTTTCCTTCATTGTGTGATTTATGTGGTGTTCAACAAAGTTTAGTCACTGTCAGAAAGTTTGTAGGTTATTACAACTTTCTTCACAGTGTCAGTTTGTTGAGGATTGTTCATACAGAATTATTTCCTATATTCACTGCCTTCAAGGGACCTTTCCTGGGAGAATGCTCAGATACCCAATGAGGATTGTGCTCTGGCTTAAAAATCACCCATCCACAGTAGATTTCAAGATTTTATCTTCTATGTAAGTTATCTGATATATAGTGATTTCTTATAGAAGATTTTTCTATGTACATTAAGTTCATAAGATTGCTTCTGTGTGTAACTTCTTCGATTTTCTAGCCCAGACCTCTGGCTGAAATCTTTCTCATACTCATCCACCCATAGGTGTGTGTCTATGTGTGTGTCTGATACCTTTTGAAGCTTGATTTCTGACCTAATGATTTCAGTCATATGCTTAATCCCCTATGTTAGTCTTCTTGTATTCTCTTAAGTATGACTTGTGACTGAAAAATTTCCCACATCCATTGCGTTCATAAAGTTTTTTAAATGAGTTCTTAGACCTGTTGTTATGCTGAAAGCTTCCCCACATTTATTTCATTCATAGAATTTCTCCCCTGTGTGGATTTTTCTGATAATCTCTGAGGCTTGATTTGTGGCTGAAAGTTTTTCCACATTCATTATATTTTTAAGGTTTCCCTTGTGTGTGTGTTCTATGATGTATATGAAGGTTGACTTATCTCTAAAAGTTTTCTTACATTCTGTATATTTGTAAGGTTTCTCCCCTGTGTGAATACTCCGATAATTTGTGAAGCTTGATTTATGGCTGAAAATTTTAGTCATACTGAACGTGAGCATTCATTACATTTATAGGATTTCTCCCCTTTGGGAACTCTCAATGTACTTACTGTTAGGCTTGCCTTCTCAATGTGTTGTCGTTGGTAAATGAAATTTCCTACAAACATTTGTCTTAATTTTCTGGACACTTCTTGAAAAGGTTATCAAGTTGGCAATCTTTTAAAAATAAGAAAATTGGAAACACTGTATGAAATTCAACATTTTTCTTTTGGAATGGAGCTTATATAAATATTATTATGTATTATTTTATTTGACTCTGGTTTCCGGTCCAGTTTTCCAACAATAAAGTAATACCAAATGCATAATGCCTGCATTCTCATTCTTTAGAAACAATTATTTAAAAAGGAAACTGGCAGTGGAATATATGTATGCACTTGCATTTAGGGCTCACCTGGATAATCTAGAATAATCTCTTTATTTCAAGATTTTAAACCTAATCACAGCTGCAAAGTCTCTTTTGCTAGATAAAGTAGCATTCACAGTTCCCAGGGATTAGAACCTGGGTAACTCTTGGGGATATTCTTCAGCCTACCAGACCCTATTGGGCACTTTACTTTGTTCTAGGCACTGAAATACAACTTTAAACAAGGCAGACTAGATTAGAATAAGCATTTAGGCAAGCATGTCTAACCCCAAATTGGATGGATTTTAAGAAGCATGATAAGCACCATCAAATGAAGCGGAACAGTTATGTGGGAGAGAAGTGGTGCCACAGAAAATTTTCAATTTTGGCAGAGAATTGGAAATTCTGAAATACATGATTTCAGGGGTAATAAGAGGTGATGAATGTTTCAGAGAATAAATACAAGGAAGGGAAAAGTAGACTGAAGTGAGGGATTTTAAATAGAGTGGTCATAGAAGGCAATATTGAGAAAATGAGGTCTGAATTCTTTGTCTTTTATAAAAGCAAACCCTGTGTGGGTTGTACCTGTAACAGATGGCATCTCCCATTCATTGGTTTATCTCATTTTGCCTTTTTACAAACATGAAACCTAACAACTGTGCAAAAACTACTCTGTGCAGGTCACCAAGTAGCATAAAATGGACATTTAAGGGATCACCATCCAGGTTAAGAAATATAAAGTGATTAGATTTGTGAAGTATCACGTATTCTTTCTTGAGCACAAGTTTTTCATGCTTCCGGGTCCCATCTTTCATGAATTTTGTAATCACTTCCTACCTTTTCTTTAAGTTTTACAACCCACGTATATATGCCTACAAAAATACAGCTTTGTTTTATAAGTTGCTTTATATGAATTGAATTACAGTTTATTATAATCATGTTTGTCTTGGTTATTTTGCTTAACATCGCGAGATTTATCCATGATCTTGTTTGTAGCAATAAGTTGGTCCATTCCCTTTGCTACAATGATACTCCATAGACTATGTCAGGAGCAGAATAGCCTGGCTGTGAGGTTATCTACAAACTAACACAAACATGGTGGCTTCAACAACACAAACTTCTTATTTTACAGCTCTGCAGGTCAGAAGTACAGCACCGCTCTCACTAGGCTAAAATCAAGGTGCTGCCACAGATGTATTCCTTTCTGGAGATACTTGGGGGCCAATCTCTTTCCTTGCTTATTTCTGTTGTTTAAAAGAATTCAATTTCTAGTGGTTGGAGGACTAAAGTCTTTCTTTCCTGTTCACTGTCAGTCAGTTTATAGAGGATACCCACATTTTTTTGGCTTATGGCTCCCTTTCTCTGTTTTTCAAGTCAGCAATGGTGATCAAGTCCCTCCAGGCTTCAAATCTCTCCACTTCCCTTTGGCATCTTTCTGACTCTTCTGCTTTCTTCTTCCACTTTTAAATGCCCGTGTTATTACCTTGGACCCATTTGGATAATCCAGGATAGTCTCCCTATTTTAAGGTCATTGATTAGCAATCTTAATCGCTCTACCAAGTAATTGAAAAATTTTAGAACTAAGACTGCTGTTTACCACAGGTATATATATCTTTAATTTACTACAGAATGCCCACTGATTTCAAAAGCAATCATATTAGTTAACTCCACTAGCAGTGGATGAAGTCTGATACTTCATGTCCTCATCCACTCCTGATATTGTCAGACTCTTAATTTATGCCAATTTTATAAATTTGTAGTGGTACCATGGTGCAGTTTCATTTTGTATTTCTCCCATAACTGATGAGGTTAAATATCTTTCTCCATCTTTACTGGGCACGCAGATTTCCTCTTTGTAAAAGTTACTAATTAAGTCGTTTGCCCATTTTTCTGCTAGGTTGCTTTCCTTCTTCTTCAAAGATTTGTAGAAATGCTTTATGTAATCTGGATACTAGTCCTGTCTTGGTTCCGTGTACTAAAATAGATTCTGCTATTCTGTACCTAATCTTCTTTCTCTTTCAATGGTGTCTTTAGATGTCTACAATTCTGAACTTTAATATAGTTAAGTTTATCAATCTTTTCTTGTATAGTTAGTGTTTTTTAGTGTCAAATCTTTCCCTATCCAGAGTAATAAAGGTTATATCTCCTATATTATGTTCTAAAATATTTATAGTTTTGCTTTATATGAGCCAGCCTTTAATCCCCCCAAATTGACATATGTTATATGGAAAATTGCATGGGTACAGTGTCATTTTTCATATGAATAGCTCTCCCATGCATTCTGCCATACTTTCTCAGGAAAAAAACTGATTAAGGCATATTTGTTTTTGTGCTCTTTATTATTCCATGGGTCTATTTAATTATCCTACTGTAGGAGTGCTGATAACACTGACTCCATCTTTGGCCCTCCATCTTGTTTATGCCCATGCAAAGACCTTCCCCACATTATGTATTCCAGGCCCCATGGAGGTTACTGTATGCCCTGACCAGAATATGGAAGAGCTTGTTCTGGTCTTCCCTAAAGTGTCTCACAGTAGGCTCCACTTTAGGTAAATAGTAGAGATGAGTGGTACATGAATGCCCCACTTAGATAATGAGTAGAGATCCTCATTATGACACCACTTAGATAATTTCCCTATGACTGCACCATCATTCTAGAAAAGCTGGGGATTAAGGTCCAGTTTTGGTAGAGAATGGGGGTAAAGAATGGCTGTATGCTGCCTGTATTGCCCTTCCACCTGATCCCCTCTGTCAGTAAGTTGCCCTGAATAAAACTCTGTGTAAATAGTCATATAGTGGCTTACTTTTGTTTTTCAGTCTTAAAGTGCCTTCTCAGTCTGTAGGATACTTTCCTGACCCTCCTCAACCTTCTAACAATTATTGAGCCAGCCAAGAGATGGAAAATGAAACAAGCATGGGTAAAAAAGGCCATGTGAAAAAAACCTGTTTTCTGTGGGAGAAATCTCAAGCTGGTCAGCTACTGCCATGTGGGGAGATTTGGCCTCTTGGTCAGCTACTGCACAACTCACGCTGCAACAAAGGTTTGTGCCGCCTGCATGGGTGAGAATTGCAGGTGCTTAGCTAATTTGGTTGATTGGATAAATGGTAGCATTAAGATGACTTAGCCTAATGAGGGGAATGTTTCTCCAGCTCTGTTGTGCTAGACCTCTATGGAAGAACTATAAAGAAATTGTATGTGAATTTGGAATCAAACATACCATTTACGCCCAACATTTTAGAGGCCCAGATGAATTATATTCCTCTGATATGAAAGACCATATCTTAGAGTCAGCCACAGGGGTATGGAATGGAACTTCAGTATCTGTCTCTTCCACTATGGTTAATCAACCCATTGCTATAGTAAGTGCTATGGTTGTTGACTTAATGTGACCTCAAAAGAATCCATGATAAAGGAAACAGATGGGTTGAAATGGAAAAACAAAGGATCTTGCCCACCATAAAATGGCAGAAAGGGGCCCATCAAGGTCTCTTATAAACAATTGTGGCAAGATCTAATATTATCTGGGATCCCAGAAGAAAATATAGCAAACAACCCAGTTTGGTCTTGCTAAACCTAAGGGAAAGCAGTTTACTTCCTGGAAGGAAGACTCAAAAAAGCCAGATATCTCACCAAATGCACTTCCACTAGTGGAGGAATTTCAGGGCGGATACCCCTACCCCTAAAGACTAGGGGTTAGACCAACATTGCCCTCTAGTGTGTGCAAGAGGAGGTGACTGGAGGCCCCATTTTGCATTAACCATTTATTAGTCTTCCACTAACAGACTGTACTAGACTGTACTACCTTTAATACACACTGGAGCTCAATGCACACTTATCTATGGAAGCCCTTCAATATTTCAGGGAGAAATAAAGACAATTGATAGTTATGGGAGACAAATTATCAAGGTCAGAGAAATTAGTCTTTACCTACAGACTGTCAGTCTTCCTCCTTGCTATTGTTTTAGTGCATATTTCCCCTATTCCAGAATATATTTCGGGTATAGATAAACATCTATACAAGATCTGGATCAAACTACAACTACAGGCAAATTTAGTAGTGAAACCCATTATGTGGGTCCTGCAAAATGAGAACCTATACAGCTGCCAGTTCCCTGGAAAGTAATAACTATAAAATAATATGTTACCTGGGGGGCATAAAGAAATCACTGCCAATATTAGAGAGTTAGAAAAGGTGGGTGTAATAAGGCCTACTGAACAATCCCATTCACTAATCCATTTTGGAGGTACCTGGGTGGCTCAGTGGGTTGGGCATCTGACTCTTGATTTTAGCTCAGGTCATGATCCCAGGGTTGTGGGATCAAGCCCCATGCTCAGCGTGGAGCCTGCTTAAGATTCTCTCTCTCCCTGTCCCTCTCCGCCTTTCAAGAGCTCTCTCTCTCTCTAAAAAAAAAAAAAAAAAAGTTATTAAATAAAAGTTAAAAAAAATTGTCCACTTCGGTCTATAAAGAAATCTAATGGAACCTGGTGAATGACAATAGATTATAGGGAACTCAGTAAAGTTACTCCATGTAGCCATGCCATGGTGCCTAATATAGCCTTATTGTTAGAAAAAAAAATCACAGCATCTATTAAGACATATCATTATGTACTGGACCTATCTAACCCCCTCGTCAGCATTCCATTAGAACTTGAATCCCAAGACCAGTTCACCTTTACATGCAATAGGAGATGATGGTTTTTTCAGGCATTGCCCCAAGAGTGTCTCCATAGTCCTGCAATTTGTCATAGAATGGTAGCCAGAGGAAAACTGGGTATTGCCAGAGGAGATGGTGCTTTATCACTATATGGATGATGTAATGTTAACTTGTGAAGATTAATCCTACCTATCTCAAGCAGCTGCGTCATTACAGGTGCACTTGAAGTCACAAGGATGAGAAGTAAATACTGACCAGATCCAAGGGCAGGACCAGTGTCCTGGGTGTCATCTGGGCAGGTAAGGCAAAAGTGGTGCCAGAGGCAGTCACTGATAAAATACAAGCCTTCCCAATCCCTGAACCAGTAAAGGAATTACAGGCTTTTGTTGGCTTATTGGATTACTGGAGACTTTTTGGTCCTCATCTAGGCAGATCTTTAGACTTTTGTATACCTTACTTAAGAAAGGAAGCTGACAGGATTGGGGTGTTAACCAACAAGAGGCTTTCCAAAAGGCAAAAATGGCAGTAAGATGAGTACAGGCCCTATAGGTATTGACGATAGATGTGAATTGTGTATTATATGTGAGTTCATATCCAGAAGGGTTTGGCTGTGGTCTGTGGCAATGACAAAATGGAAATGAATCCCATTAGAATTGTGGCCTTAATTATGGAAGAGAAACCAGGCATAGACCTCACCTCCCTCCCAGAAACAATTATTAGCTGTTTATCTTGCCCTGCAACAGATGGAAGGACTGACAGCCACCTGCCTGTGACAGTATGAACCTCCTTCTCAGTAAGGGTACAGGTTAAATACATGTTCAGCAAACCTAAGAGTGCCGGTGCTCACGTAAACACCTTACAGAAATGGCACACTTATCTACAGCAGAGGAGCACTTACAATCCTCCCCCCCCCCCCCCGTACCCCCCATCTCATGAACTGCACTTGTTACTAGGACTGGTCACTTAGGTTGACCCCACCCAACTTCCAGTCATTGACTTTGTGCCTCCCCTCACTCAAGTAAAGAAAGGGGTAGTGGTGCACTTATGGCAGTTGCCTGGGAAACTCCCCTACTTGGTCTTCCTCTGCTGTCTTCCTGGACTGTGATGTACTTTGGTTTGAAGAAGGAACTAAAAGTAGTCTGGTGCACAGAATTAAGAGCAATATTAATTGTGTTGACACATGAAACCATGCCCATTGATTTGGTCACTGATAGCTGGGAAGAGTGGAAAGGGTTAACAACATGGATGCCACAATGGCATAGAAAAGTCTGGTCTGTGTTAAATATTCCCTTATGGGGAGCAGAACTATGGAAAGGTATTGGGGAAGTATGCACTAAACTGGATGCAGCTGTCCAAGTATGGCACATGTCTGCGTACTCCCCATCCATACTAACAGGCAATTATGAAGCAGCCACTCTAGCTCAGGCACCCACCTTCTGCTGGAGGAAATGCTGACTCTGTCTGATGTAACAAAATGGGTCCGTGATAAATCGGGACACCGAGATCCCAAAACGACTTAGGAAATAGTAAAGAGATTATATTTGCCTTTAAAATATTCTGATCTACAAGCTGCTGACAAGTAGTGCCCCCAGTGCCACCTCAGATGAGAGCCATTGTGCTATACCTCGGGTCATATTGGGTGGACTATATGCCCTGTTTCTTGATGGCAAATAGATTACATAGGCTGTTTGCCGGTATCAGAAGGGCCCAAGTATGCACTAATCTGTGTGGACACTACCGCAGGACTAGAGAATATGTAGGGAATGCTGACTCAGATCGAGGTACACATTTTACCAGCCATGAAGTCCAAGAATGCACAGAGGCCTGGGACATATTATGGACTTTCCACCTGTCATACAGTCCCACTGCTGCAGGCCTAATTGCAAGGGTGAATGGGCTAATAAAAAACATGTTTAAGACTCTGTCACCAGAAGACTCCCTCAGTGGACCATCTAATCTCAGAGACTAACAGAGACCATTTGACTTCTTAATGCCATGCACATAGTAGGACAGATTAGCACATGAACACCTAACCAACACACCCCAGGTTAGGTGTTAGAGGTTCAGGTATCCTTAGGAGGTCTGAGGCCTACAAGGCTGGAGGACGATTCCTTTTGCATTTGCTACAAGACCTCCCAGCTGGTAAGACTTTAGTTCATTGGAAATTGGCTTTGAGTCTGCCCCTCCCTCAACCCCCACCACCTTTTATTTGTGATTTTATATATTTGGGTCCTTTCTCTTTTCTTTTTTATAAATCTCTCTAGAGGTTTATTAATTTTTTTAAAGAACCAGCTCCTGGTTTCATTGATCTGTTCTATTGTTTTTTAGTTTCTATAGCATTTATTTCTGTTGTAATTTTTATTATGTCCTTTCTTCTGCTGGTTTTAGGTTTTGTTGTTTTTTTTCTAACTCCTTTAGGTGTAAGGGTAGGTTGTGTATTTGAGAATTTTCTTGCTTTTTGATGTAGACCTGTATTGCTATAAGCTTCTGTCTTCAAACGACTTTGCTACATCCCAAAGATTTTGAACCATTGTGTTTTCATTTTTGTTTCCATATACTTAAAATATTTTTTCTTTTATTTTCTGGGTGACCCAGTTATTGTTTAGTAACATGTTATTTCACCTCCATGTAGTTGTGGTCTTTCCATATTTTCTTCTTGTGGTTGACTTCTAGTTTCATAGCATTGTCATCAGAGAGGTTGCATGGTATGATTTTGATCCTTTTGTATTTGTTGAGACTTGTTTTTTGGGCTGATATGTGATCTATTCTGGAGAATGTTTCATGTGCACTTGCAAAGAATGTGTATTATGTTGTTTTAGGATGGAATGGTTTAATGTATCTCTTACATCCATCTGGTCCAGTGTGTCATTCAAAGATATTGCTTCCTTATTGATTTTCTGTTTAGATGATGTGTCCATTGATGTAAGTTGGGTTTTAAAGTCCCCTACTATTATTGTATTATTATTGATTAGTTCCTTTATGTTTGTTATAAACTCTTTTAAATATTAGGGTGCTTTCATGTTGGGTGCACAAATATTTAAAATTGTTATATCTTCTTGCTAGGTGTCTCCTTTAAATTATGTAGTGTCCTTCTTTGTCTCTTGTTATAGTCTTTGTTTTAAAGTTTATTTTGTCTGATACAAGTATTGGTAATCCAGCTTTCTTTTGACATCCATTAGCATGATAGATGGTAATGGATCCTCTCAATTTCAATTTGTAGGTGTCTTTAGGTTTGCAATGAGTCTCTTGTAGGTAGCATATAGATAGGTTTTGGTTGTTTATCCATTCTGATACTCTTTGTCTTTTGATTACAGCATTTAGTCCTTTTACATTCAAAGTAATTATTTATAGACATGGACTTATTGCCATTTGCTACTTGTTTTGTGGTTGTTTCTGAAGATTTTCTCTGATCCTTTCTTGTCTTTTTCTCTTCCATGGTTTGCTGGGGTTTTTTTAGTGATATATTTAGATTTATTTCTTTCTTCTTTGCATATTTATTAGTGTTTTTTTAATTTGTGGTTACCATTAGGTTTGTATTTAACATTTTCTGCATATAGTAGCCTATATTGATTGAACTTAAGCTTGAACTCATTCTTTACCCCTCTCTTCTCCAGATTTTAGGTATATGGTATATTCTACATCCTTTTATTTTGTGAATACCTTTACTGATTTTTACTAGTATACCTATTTTTACTTCTTTTGTGTTTTTTTTTTATACTTTTGCTTATGGTCTTACCTTTCTACTAAGAGTCCCTTTTAATATTTCTTGTAGGGTGCTTAGTGGTCATGAACTCCTTCAGTTTTTGTTTTACTGAGAAACTGTCTATGTCTCCTTCTATTCTGAATGATAGCTTTGCTGGATAGAATATACTTGGCTAACAGGTTTTTCTCATTGAGCACTTTGAATATATCATGCCACTCCCTTCTGGCTTGGAAAATTTCTGCTGTAAAATCTGCTGGTAGACTTATGGAGTTTCTTTTGTCTGTAACTGTTTTCTTTTGTATTTTTTTAAAAATTTTTTCTTTATCACTAGATTTTTACATTTTAATTACAATATAAGTTAGTATGAATCTGCTTTTGTCAATTTTGTTAGGGTTTCTCTGGGCCTCCTGGATCTGGATATCTGTTTCTTTTCCTAGATTAGGGAAGTTTTCAGGTATTATTCATTTCTCTTTTTTCTTAATGTTTATTTATTTTTGAGTGAGAGAGAGAGAGAGAGTGAGAGTGAGCAGGAGAGGGACAGAGAGAGGGAGACACAGAATCTGAAGCAGACTCCAGGCTCTGAGCTGTCAGCACAGAGCCCAATATGGGGCTTCAACTGCAAGATCATGCATGAGCTGAGCTCATGTTGGACACTTAACAGATTGACCCACCCAGGTTCCCCAGGTATTATTTCTTAAAATAAACTCTCTGCCTCCTTTTCTCTCTCTCCTTCTTCTGGGATTCCTACAATACAAATGTTATTACATTTGATGGAGTCACTGAGTTCCCTAAGTCTATTCTTATTTTCCAAGAAAAATTTTTTTTTCTCTTTTGTTCAGCTTATTACTTTCTGTTGCTCTGTCTTCTAGGTCATTGATTTATTCATCTTTTTCTTCCAGCCTGCTGTTCATGCCATCAAGCATATTTCTCATTTTGTTTACTAACCCTTTATCCCTGCTATGCTATGTTTTTCTTATTTTTGTATTAATAGTCTCACTATGTACTCCACTCTTTTCTCAAGTCCAGTGGGTATTCTTATTATCATTGCTTTAAATTCTCCACCAGGCATGTACTTATATGTGTTTTGCTTAGATCTCTGGCCCTCTGTCTTCTCATTTATCTTATTTGTCCTGTAGAGTCCTGCCATGTAGTGTCCTCTGTTCCCCAGGGCCTGGAACTTCTGGGAATGTCTCCAATTCATGTTGCATGCACTTTGCTGTTGTGTCCTGGCTGTTTTATCCTTTAGGCCAGTCATCTGCAGAGGCTGTCTTTACCTGTTCTGGGCAGTGTTTTGTCCCTGGCCTGAATGTGGTACCTTTCAACAGCGTGTGCTCTGGTCTGCTTGTGAAATGAGATCTGTCACCTCTGCCATTGGAAGCAAGGCCTCACAAAATTCCCAGGTTGGAAGATGCAGCATTTGGAGGGGTTTAGTCTGGTCTTTGGTGAAGAGGTCTCCTATGCTGTGATTGAGACAAGCATGACTGGGAATGATGGTTCCACCAAAGCACTGGAAAGCAGGGCTTGGTGTAAGCAATTAGGAAGTGACTGGTTCCTGCAGGTGGCCCTGTGCTTATGCTGAGGAGCAAGGGAGAGAAATGGCTAGTTCCTTTATTTCTGGAGGGTTTCTCCATGAACGCTGCCTCTGTGGGACATGCTCTAAGATGAGCAACTAACCTCCCCACTGTGTGCCCCCGTTGCTCTTCTGATCACTATTTCACACTGTATGTCTGTAGGATGTTTGCCCTCCCTTGTCTTCATGAGCAGCTCCAATATCCTCTGTGCTCTCTCAGAGAATGCTGACCTTTAAAACTCTAGGCTTTAAGTGCCACTGGTTGCAAGAACTCATGAAATTCAGGTCCTCTCACTCTGTCAGCCAATTACTATGGGGGTCTGTTTTCCCCGTGTGCTCCCATGTGTGCTAGTATGTCTCTTATACTTCTCCATGACCATGACACCCTCCCCAACACAGCTGCCAAGAACTGTTTCTCTCCCAAGTCCAGTCTCTGTACTTCCTACCTTCGTTGATGTGGCCTCTTCTCTCCCTTTAGTTGTGGAGTTTTCTGCTAGTCTTCAGATCGATTTCTGGGATATTTAGGATGATTTGATATTTATCTAGTTGTATTCATGGGTCAAGGCAAGCCTAGGATCCTCTTACTGTGCCGTCATCTTCCCCCACCTCTATATTTTATACAAATTTTAATTGCTTTTATAACCTTAGTTTTTCTTTTCTTTTAAATATAACTGCATTATTTAATTTGTCAGCTATAAATGAGATAACTGGGCTCCCAGTTATAAAGATGAAAAAATGAACATGCTTATATTGCATCCCTTATGTCATACTCTTCCCCTTCCACTGTTTTTTTGGATCTAGTTTTCAATTTTTCCAAAGATAAAGGTTGTGAAGATGCTCATCTCTGTCTACTTTGCATCTAATTTCCCTTAGATACCATCTGTTAGTACTCAGTAACTCATCTTAGGATCTTCTGCTTAGAAATTCTCCTGTGATAATCCATGTAATAACCATGGATTTTTTCTTTTCTCTAACTTGAAGATCACTTTTAGGTTTTTGAAATGATACCCTGTAAAAGGCAAATAATGTAAACTTTTGGCCAATTGCATAGGCTTCAATATTTCTGAATGTTAAAGAAGGTCCAGCTTTATGTGATCCCTTTTAGGGATAGTAAAAAAAAATATTCTGATGCTCAAAAGTTATCAATATCCTTAAACCCCTGAATCATAAGCCTAAATAACATTAAATCTGGAAACATCCATGTGTACTGGGTTTTAAAAAAGACACTGCATGAGGACTTCCACTTCTGACCACTAGAATATATAAAGAAATTTTATTTTATTCTTTATTTTATTATTATTTTTAATTCTAAGTAGGCTCAATGCCCCAAACAGGGCTTGAACTCATGACCCTGAGATTAAGAGTTGCATACTCTACCAACTGAGCCAACCAGGCACCCCTACAAAGGAAATTTTAGTGTTTATTTTTTTTGAAAGAAAGAGAAAAGAATTTTTTTAATGTTTATTTATATTTGGCAGGGGGAGGGGCAGAGAGACAGACACAAAATGTGAAGCAGGTTTCAGTTTCCCAACTGGGAGCTGTCAGCACAGAGCCCCATGCGGGGCTCGAAACCATGAGCAGTGAGATCATGACCTGAGCTGAAGTTAGACACTCAACCAACTGAGCCACCCAGGTGACCTGAGAGATAATGTTAAATAAGCTCCATGCTCAGTGCAAGGCTTGGTGCAGGGCTCAAGGGCTCACCATGACCCAGAGATCATGGCTTGAGGCTAAACCAGGAGTTGGACGCTCAACCAACTGAGCCACCCAGGTGCCCCTGAATGAAATTTTTCCATTTGCAACAGCGTGGATGGAACTAGAGTGTATTATGCTCAGCAAAATAAGTCAGAGAAAAACAAACACCATAAGATTTCACTCATATGTGGAATTTTAGAAACAACAGATGAACGTAGGGGAAGAGAAGGAAAAATAAGATGAAAACAGAGGGAGGCAAACCATAAGAGGCTCCATAAGAAACCATAAGAACAAACTGAGGGTTGCTGGAGGGGAGATGGGTGGGACAATGGGCTAAATGGGTGATGGGAATTAAGGAGGCCACTTGCTGGGATGAGCACTGGGTGTTATATGTAAGGGTTCTACATCTGAAACCAATACTACATGTATGTTAACTAACTTGAATTCGGTGAATAAATTTTAAAAAATAAAAATAAAATAAAAATTCAAGGAAACCTAAAAAAATAAATTTTTTTTAATGTTTTATTTATTTTTGAGACAGAAAGAGACAGAGCATGACCAGGGGAGGGGCAGAGAGAGAGGGAGATACAGAATCCAAAGTAGGCTCCAGGCTCTGAGCTGTCAGCACAGAGCCTGACGTGGGGCTCAAACTCACGGACTGTGAGATCAGGACCTGAGCTGAAGTCGGACGCTTAACCAACTGAGCCACCCAGGGGCCCCCAAAAATAAATTTTTAATGCAATGATAAAAAGACAAATAACTTGATTAAAAAATAGGCAAAGGATCTGCATAGACATGTCTCCAAAGAATATACATAAATGGCCAATAAGCACATGAAAGGATGGTCAACATTATTAGTCACTATGGAAATGCAAATCAAAACCATAATAGATACCTTTTCACATCCACCTCAAATGGCCACAATAAAAACATAGGAAATAAGTGTTGGTGAAGCTGTGTAGATATTGAAACGCTTATGCATTTCTGGTTGGAAGGTAAAGTGGTCTAGCTCCTCTGAAAAAGAGTCTGGCTATTGCTCAAAAGGTTAAACATAAATGTCAACACAAAGTTACATATGATTCCATTCCTAGCTATATACCCAAAAGAAATGAAAATATGTCTATACAAAAATGTATACATGAATGTTCATAGCAGCATTATTCATAATAGCCAAAAAGCAGAAACAATCTAAGTGTCCATCAACTGATGAACGAATAGATACAATATAGTTTACCCATACAATGAAACATTATTTGTCAATAAAAATAAAGTAAGCACTGATAGATTCCATAATCTAGATCTACCTTCAACACATGTTAAATAAATGAAGCCAGATACAAAAGACCATATTTTGTAAGATTTCATTTATCTGAAATGTTCAGGACAGGCAAATCTATAAGCACAAAATAGATTAGTGGTTGTCCAGGGCTGGGAGGAATGGGAACAACTCTGTGTGTGTGTGTGTGTGTGTGTGTGTGTGTGTGTGTAACATTTAAAGGGTACAAGGCTTTTTTTGGGTGATGAAAATGTGCTAAAATTAATTGAAGTGATTGTACAATTCTGTGAATACACTAAAAAATTCTGAATTATACACTTAAAAATGGATGAACTCTCTGCTATGCAACATACCTCAAACTATTATAATACAATCAATGTAATTCATAATATGAAAAAGAAAAAACAATCATCTCAGAAGATAAAGAAAAAGCTTTTAATAACACTCAGTGCCCATTGATAATATAAAAAAGAAAGAAATCTGAGCCAAGTATGAGGAGAACAAATTCCTCAACCCGACAAAGGACAACTGTGAAAAACCTATAGGGAACATTGTATTTTGTGCTGAAAGATCAAAAGCTTCCCTCTAAGATGAGGAACAAAGCAAGGATGCCTCCTCTCACAACATTTTTTTTTAATGTTTACTTATTTTTGAGAGAGAGAGAAAGAGAGAGCATGAGCAGAGGAGAGTTAAAGAGAGAGGGAAACACAGAATCTGAAGCAGGGTCCAGGCTCTGAGCTGTCAACACAGAGCTAGATGTGGGGCTTAAATCCACGAACCACGAGATCATGACCTGAGCCAAAGTTGGTCACTTAACCAACTGAGCCACCCAGGTGCCCCTTCACAACTTGTATTCAATGTTATTGGAAGCCCTAACCAGTTCATTGAAGAAAAATATACATAAATCAATTATATTTCTAGACACTTCCAATAAACAACTGGAAATCAAAATTTAAAAACATCATAAAGATACAAAGAATAGGCTTCACATCATATGTGTAAGACAGCGTGATGGACTGAATTGTGTCCCTCCTTCTCAATTCTTATGCTGAAGCCCTATCCCCAGTACCTAAGAATGTGACTGTGTATAAAGAAGTCATTAAGTTAAAATGAGGCTATGGACCCTCATCCAATTTGGATTTTGTCATTATAAGAGAAAATTTAGACATATCTGAAGACAACAAAGATGTGTGTACAGAGGAAAGATCGTATGGAGACACAGGCAGATGGTGGCTATCTGTAAGCCAAGGAAAGAAACCTCTGGAAAAACCAAATGATACCTTGATCTTAGACAGCTAGCCTTCAGAACTGTGAGAAAGTAATTTCTGTTGGTTAAGCCTCTCAGTCTGTGGTATTTTGTTATGGCAGTACTAGGAAACCAACACAGACAGGTACAGTGAAAACTATAAAATATTTCAAAGATAAAGAAAAATCCTAAATCACGGGGAATCATAAAAGGAGATCAAAATAAAGTACATCATTTCATGGAACATAATGACTCAGTATTATTAAGATGTGAGTCATTCCCAAATTGAGCACAGATTTAAGGCAATCCCAATCAGAATCCCAGGAGGGTTTTTGAAGATAACGGCAAATAATTCTAAAATTTATATGGGAACACAAAGAATCCATATGTTCCAAAACAGTTCTTAAAAGAACAATGTTGGAGGACTTAGCCTTCCTGATTTTAAAATGTATTATAAGCTACATTAATTAAGAGTGTAGTATTAGCATTAAGATAGACATATAGATCAATGAAACAAAATAGAGTCCAGAAACAGACCCCTCATACACCTTATGGTCAATTAATTTTTTTGACAAAGGTGTCAAGGCAGTTCAATGGGGAAAGAATAATCTGTGCAATCAATTATTGTTGATACAATTGGATAGCAAAATGTGAAAAATGAACTCCAATTCCAGTTTTATATCTTATAGAAAAATTACCTAGCAATGGATCATAAACCTCATATTAAACCTAAAATTATGCAATTTTCAAAGAAAACAGGAGAAAAACCTTAGTATGCAGTAGAGGATTCACTTTACCCAGAGAAAGTTCTGGCCCTTGTCCAGATCCCGGAGAGGTAAGCTCTAGGCTTTTGGGATGCCCTAGTTGATCAGATTTTGTTTATCTGATTTATGGTGGGTGGGGCTTGGTTCACATGGTATCACCTGACCTCTGGAGGGGCTGGAGACTGAGGTTAGTCAAGCAGATGGTCAGCTATGCCCATATTACGACCCCCTATAAAAACCTAGGACAGCAAAGCTTGGGTTGAGTTTCCCTGGTTGGCAATACTCTGCATGCCCTGCCATACATTGTTGCTGGGGACAAAGAGTACTTCCCACATGACTTCACTGGAATAGGAAGTGAGGTATACCTCGTGTCTCTTTTCTTTGTGGATTTTAGTCTGCATCTGTTTGCTATAATAAACCATAACTATGAGTACAATGGCTTTTCTGAGTTCTGTGAGTTGTTCTAGTGATTTGTGCAGGGGCCTCCCAAACTGCACTTAGTGACTCTACATTAGACAGAGATCTCTGCAATAGGGCACAAAAAGCATGTACAGCCTCATTAGTTATTAGGGAAATGCAGATTAAAACCTAAGAACCTGCATTTAAACACCCAACAGAGTGGTGAAGATAGTAAGACTTAGAATACCAAATGTTAGTAAGGGTGCAGAGAAACTAGGACTCTCATACATTGTTAATAGGCATAAGAAATGGCATAGCCCCTTAGAAACACCGATGATTTTTAGTAAAGTTACTTATACACTTACCTTAAGACCCAGGAAGTTTGGGGGTGCCTAGGTGGCTCAGAAGGTTAAGTGTCTGACTCTTGGTTTTGGCTCAGGTCATGGTCTTGCAGCTTTGTGGGTTCTAGCCCTGTAGCTAGTCTCAGCGCTGGTAGCATGGAGCCTGCTTGGGATTCTCTCTCTCTCTCTCTCTCTCTCTCTCTCTCTCACTGTCTTTCTCTCTGTCTCTCTCCCTCCCCCTCTCCCACTTGTGATGTCTCTGTTTCTCTCAAAATAAATAAGTAAACCTACAAAAAAGGTCCCAGGAAGTCAACTCTTCAGTATTTACACATAAGAAATGACATGTTCACACAAAGGTTTGCACTCAAGCATTCATAAGTTTTATTCATAATGACCACAAATTGGAAAAAAAACCCTAAATATATATCAATTGTGAAGTGGATAACAGATTGTGGTATATGTACACAAATGAATATGACTCAGGAATAAAAAGAATAAACTACTGATCTACAATCAACATGCCTTATAAAAGCATTATGCCATAAACCAAAGGAGAGTATACACTGTATCATTCCATTATATATAATTGTAAAAAAGTCCAAACAATTATGATAGAAAGCAGAAGAGTGGTTTCTAGTGGCTGCTAGGGCCCTGAGGGGTGGGAATAGAACAAGGATGGGAATGACAGCAAGGGTTACAAGGACACTATGATTTTGGTGGTAGAAATCAACTGCATTTATTTCTCAAAATTCAGTGAACTGGACAATAAAAATTGCTGTTAAATATACTTCTACAAATGCGATTAATATTAAAAAAGAACAAATAGATACATTCTTGAGGAAGTCACATGGTAAGGTGTGCTTGCCACTGGGACAGTGGCTGTAGTTGTCCAGCATCAGATTTCTATACTGGTCCTCTGAGCAGGGTCCAGCTGCTTCCAGTCCTCCTGGGTAAACTCTGTAGTCATGTCCTTGTAGGACACTGCTGCCTGTAATAGTTGTTACAACTCCTGACTGTTGTTAAAGATGATTATTATGACCCTTTGTCTTATATTTTGAGGCACTCATACATTGTACAAATATTTTTCTCATTCCTTAATTTGTATTTATTTATATTATATACATATAATTCCAGTTAATAAAATACTGATTTTGGTACATAGAATAATAGTGCCCTAAAGATGTTTGTGGCCTACCTGTGAATATATACCTTCCATGGCAAATGGGACTTTACAGATTTGATTAAGGTTAAGTACTTTGAGGGGGTTCCTGGGTGGTTCAGTTGGTTAAGCATCTGACTGGCTCAGATCATTATCTCACAGTTTGTGAGTTCGAGCCCTGCATTGAGCCTGCTTTGGATTCTCTGTCTCTCTCTCTCTCCCCTCCTTCACTCACTCACTCTGCCTCTCTCTCAAAAATAAATAAATAAACATTTTTAAAAATGTTTAAGTACTTTGAAATGAGGATATTATCCTAAATTATCTGGGTACACACATCCTAATCACATGCATCCTTAAAAACAGAACATTTCCTAGCTTTGGTCAGAGCTGGGTCTGACAACAAAAGATGGCTCAGGGAATGTGACATTGCTTGCTCGGAAGATGGAGGAAGGTGCACATCATGCAAGGAATAGGAGGTGGCCTCTGGAAACAATGAAAATGCAAAGGAACAGATTCTCCTCTACAGACTCCAGAAAGAAATGCAGATCTGCTGGCACTTTGATTTTAGCCGGGAGAGGCTTGTATGAGACTTCTGACCCTCAGACCTCTAAGATAATGACTTTATGTTGTTTTAAGCCACTAAATTTGTGGTTCTGTTAAGGCAGCAACAGAAAACTAATACACTAATGAAGCTTAGTGCTTTATTTTTTTTTAAGATAAAATTATAAATAGGTTTCCTGTTTTCCTCTAGAGGACATTTACCCCATTCAGATTCTCTGCCAGGGTAATGGGGAACCAACAGAGAGATACATGTAAACCCCGGCAGTATTATGTATGACCAGATTTGTCTTTCAGAAACAATGCTCTAGAACAGGAGTGAAGAATATCTTAACACAGAAAAAAATCAACTTAAAGGATGACCAGCTATTGTAAGGCAAAGTAATGGGGATGAAGCAAAGGAAACCAAATCTATAAGAGAGAAAAACAAAACCTGGTCATTAATTTCTTGGGTATCTACAGAGAAAAGATGCATGAGCAGTTGGGTGGGTGCTAATAATGCCATAAACAGAGATTGCAAGAACAGGAGAATGGCATTGGGCAGAGGGTCATAGGCAATCGTGCTCATACTGTACTCAACATATCTATGAACAAAGTGGTGGAATTATCCACTTCACTTTATATAATTCTGGAGCTCACAAGGGATGTCTAAGATGAAGACAAAAATTTAGGAGACATTAGCCATTAAAAAGTAGTAACTGATTCCACTCTGTAAGTTTACCAGCCCGAAGGAACTAGTATTGATTAATGCAGCAGTGAGTGCAGGGGGCTGAGTGTGCCTAGGAACAGCCCTCAACTAAGAACAAAAACCAGGGGACAAAATGCTCCACCTCCTTTCCCAGGAGGAACCCTCTGAGAGGCATCCCCTGTGCTTCCTTGGAGTGTTCCCACAGAAAGTGAGCCCATGACCCACTGTGATCACTGTGACCACTCTTAGACTAGCTTTCCCTCTTTCCTGTCTTAATCTTTGTATCCTCACACCTCTTTCCTGGGAGTTTGTTCTACAACATACCACCTGCACTTGAGCCATGCTCTTAGGGTCTGGGGGAATCCTTCACAATGGCTGGTTTGACATTTTGCTCCAGCAGGAGCCAGATTCCTTGCAATGGCCTTTGAGGCCCCACATAACCCACCCTCTTCATCTGTTACTCTCCTGTTACTCATTCGCCTCCAGTCACACTGGACTGCCTGCTGTCTTGGAACCCCTCCAGCATTACTGTCTCAGGACATTTGCACTAATTACTTTCTCAGGATAAAACATTCTCTAGATACCTCAGTGGCTTACTACTTCATTTTCCTTAAAGTTTCTCTCAAATACCTTCTCATGGAAGCCTATTTATTTTATTTAAAATTATAATCTGTCCTTCTAGCCCCCATCCATGCAACTTCTGCTGCTTAATTTTTTCCCACAGCAATTCTTCAACTTCTGACATACTATGTATGGGGAATAAGTTTAGGAATTCCCTGAGCTTGCACCAATGGGTTAACAAGACTTAGGATGAAAGCACCCAAGATTAAGTAAACAGGGCGGAAGTACCCCAACATAGTATAAAAGCAGAAAGCTGCTTTCACAGGACAGAAGGTCCAGAATAGGTAAACAGGTAAACAGGGCTATAGATGGCCAGCAGGGTAAAATTACCCTGAGCAAAGCTAATGAGTAAAATTAAAGTGCCTTGTTGACCCTGAGGTAGCATGCTGTATCTGTCTTATCCTCTAGGCTAGCTAAGATAACCATCTGCCTGGTGCCGGGATTTTGTTCTTTTCTTTTCTTTTCTTTTCTTTTCTTTTCTTTTCTTTTCTTTTCTTCTTTTCAGAAATTTTTAATGTTTATTATTTATTTTTGAGAGAGACAGAGAAACAGAGTGTGAGTGGGGGAGGGGCAGAGAGACAGGAATACACAGAATCCGGAGCAGGCTCCAGGCTCTGTGCCTGAGATCATGACTGGAGCTGAAGTCAGATGCCTAACCGACTGAGCCACCCAGGTGCCCCGATTTTGTTTTCTATTGACCCAAACCTCTTAACACCGCATATCTTCAAAACCCACCTTTTGTCTCACACACATGAGTTAATGTTCACTGTTTCTTGTCTCTTTCTGCACGTTCATCATGTTTGTAAGCCTTCTGATCCTAATAAAAATGCAGGAAGGACCCTTACTCAGGGCTTTTGTCTCATCCCAGACATTAGCCTCTCTCACACTTAATTCTTTGTCTGCTCTCTTGCTAGACAAGAGAGAACTCCAGACTAAAAGTCTGTGACAACTATGATGTACTTTTAAAAGTTTATTATCTGTTTTTTTAGTCACTGGAATGTATGTTACATGAGGAAAAATTTTTGTCTATTGTGTTCACTACTGTCTTAACCAGTGACTAGAACAGTGCCTGGTGCATAGTAAATGTTCAATTAAATGAATGATGAATGAACAAATACTTTGCATGCAAAATGTTACAATCTCTATGGAAGACAATAGTGTGATATTTATCAAAATTAAAAATGCATTTACCTCTGACCAGGTAACCCCACTTCTAGCATTTAACCTATAATTCCCTTTCCCCTAGCCTTGGACACACATATATGGAATTATATATATATATATATATATATATATATATAGCTATATATATATATATATATAGCTTCAGAAAGAAAAAAAATTTCACTAAGTGCTGATAGGAATAGAGTCTAGAATATATTATGTTAAAAAAAGCAAGGAATGGAACAGGATATATAGAATACAAATTGTTGGCTAAAAATTAGGATAAGCATAACCATCTTTGCTTGCCTTTTCATAATTAAAAATTGAAAGGTTATACAAAAAACTTGGAACAAAAGTGGTTTCTTACAGCAGGCAGAGGACACTGGGATAGATGAAGACAGGGATGGCCATGGGATTTTTTAATGTATACTTTTGCAGTAGGGGATCCACCCTGTCCAAAGAAAGGTTTGGCTCTTGTCCAGCTCTTGGGAGGTACTCTCTAAGCCCTGGGGATATCCTGCCTGATAAGAGTCTCTTGCCTAAAGGACTGTGTTATATGCCACAGTCTATGCTAACAATGTAATTTATGATGCAGGCCTTGGGTCATGCAGTATCAGTTTGACCCCTGAAGACAAAGGTCAGCCATGCCTCTGTGACTAATTGTCAATTAAATCTCTGGACATCAAGGTTTGAGTGGGCTTCCTGGCTAGCAATATTTCATGTGTGTTGCCACACATTGTTGCTGGAAGTATACAGTGTCCACATGACTCCACTAGGAAAGGACAACTGAAAGTTCAGATCTGGATTCTGCACTATGTATGTCTTTTGTTTGTTGATTTTATTCTGTATCTTTTTTTGTGTAATAGACCATACCCTTGAGTATAATGACTTTTCTGAGTTCGTAAGTCCTAGCAAATGATTGAACTTGTAGGTGGTCTTGTGGACCTTTCAAACTGCAATGCCTTTTTAGATTTTATAACCTTATGAATAGGCTATTTATGCAAAATAGAACAAAAATGCTGACAGCTGGGGGTGGAGTTGCAAAGCACTAAAATGGTGAGTGTGAGTCCTCTCTACTTTCAGCAGTTAGACAATGCTGCTGGCAGAAAATTCCAAGACCACGCACAAATACGGAAATTCTGGATTTTTGATTAGGCCAACTAGAACATATTTTGTTCTTTTTTAAGTAACAGTCTCTGCATTAAAATGAAATTTCAAAAATAACGCAAATAGGAATTGCTGGTATAACACAGAAAATAACTTTAAAATCATGAGAATACTATAAACTGGGTTAAGAAAACACATTAAAACATAAAACTATAATTTTTATGAAACTAATGACAAATATTAAAATGTAGAAATGAAAGATAAACCCATGATCACTTAATAAAGTAGTTCAATAATCAAAATCTTCACTTTTGTGTGATAGATATTGTAGCCCCCACAAGACCCTCATTGTAAGTGAGTTTCAGAAAAGTCTACAAAAAGTCTCATATAAATTATTAGAAAAAACAAAGTAGAGAAAGAGCAGGGAAATGTATCCCAGTTCCTTTTATGAGCCTAAAAGCATGATACTATAATTGGGCAGACATATTAGAAAATTATAGGATGAACTAACTTGTGATATAGAAATAAAAATTCCAAAAATAGTATTAGGGAAAAGATCTCCACAGTGTCTATATATACATATATACACATATACATATACATACACATATACATATATACCACACTTGATTGCTAGTAGGGTCTATGCAGTGATTCAGAATAAGTTTATGTTAGAAAATCTATCATATGTTCACAATATTTATAAAGAAAATACATTATACCTTTCCTTCATTTTTTAAAACACAATGTACTTTTAATGAGTTAAGCATATAGCTATTTCCATTAGCTTCTATACACACATTTGCAAACAATGTCTTTTTTTTCAACGTTTATTTTATTTTTGGGACAGAGAGAGACAGAGCATGAACGGGGCAGGGGCAGAGAGAGAGGGAGACACAGAATCGGAAACAGGCTTCAGGCTCTGAGCCATCAGCCCAGAGCCTGACGCGGGGCTCGAACTCCCGGACCGTGAGATCGTGACCTGGCTGAAGTCGGACGCTTAACCGACTGCGCCACCCAGGCGCCCCAACAATGTCTTAATGAAGAGGTCAGTTGAAAGATGCATTATATGTAGTGTAGTTTCAAAGAGGTAAGCATGTGGCTATTCCCATATACTTCTATACTTAACTTTAAAAACACTTATATTTTAATGAAACAAGATGTTTGTTACTTGAAAGATGGTTTATACACAGTGTAGTGTCCATGACTAAAGCATACAGTGTGTCCCATACGCTTCTACACATGCTTTTACAAACCCTTGTACCTTAATGACAGGAGATACTACTTGAAAGGTTTACACATGATATACTTTCAATGAATTAAGCATATAGCTATTTCCATTTGCATCTACACACACATTTATAGACATTTATATCATAATAGAATTACTTGAAAGAAGGTTTCTACACAGTGTAAATTCAATGAGTTAAGCACAGGGCCATTCCCATATGCTTCTACACATTCCTTACAAACAGTTCTTTCTTAATAAAAAAAGATGTTACTTGGCAAATGGTCTATACATAGTGTAGTGCCAGAGTGTTAAGCAGAGGGCTGTTCTCATGTGCTTCTATAAATACCTTTATAGATACATATCTTAATGAAAGAAGATTATGCTTTTCCTTCAACAGATACAGAAAAAGCACTCAGTGTAACTCATTGCACATTTATGACTAAGTTGAAATATAAGCAAACTGGAGGGAACCTAGGTAGCCTGGCAAAGGCTAGCTACCAAGAGCCAACAGCAAACATCAGAGTTAATGGGGGAAATTGTGTATATTTTCCCCTCAGTGTTTACTTGATCTATTTCTATTCTTACTTTTCCATTTACTACATGGATCCTTCAAACTTCATAAGTCCATTAAAATACAAAGTAAGGCTCACCTGAAATGTGTTCTTTTTCTGAGTCTCGAGAGAGTGTAGAGAACTGTGGTCCAACTGAGGAGAAAGAAAGAGGAGGGTACCATGAGATCTGGCCTGTCTTGCAACTGATACATTCACCTCCCCAAGTCTCAGCACCCCCTCTGGGGGGCAGTTGCCCCATAGGAAAAGGCCCTTTGGAACTTGAAAAACCATGGGAAGGAACCATGTAAAGATGGCACCCCTCGTCCATGTGTGGATGTGAAGTGATCAAGGGAATTTAAACCCATAGTGTTTCATTGGTTGGGGAAAAACTCTTTTTCTATTGACTTAATAATTAATGTGTTCTTATGATTAATAGAAAAACTAAGAAACAGAGAATTATTAAAATTAAAGTACATGAAAAGATAAGCTAAACCTTTAATGCAATAGATACAGAAAAAAGTATTCAGTATAACTCAGTGCATATCCATGATTAAAATCAAATCTATGAAAATAGCAACTGGTGGGATGCTACTTACTCTTTCATTAAAATTGATATGGGTGCTTTAAGCTAAGGGTTTTTTTTCTTTTTTATTATTTAAAAAAAAATTTTTTTTTAACATTTTATTATTTTTGAGACAGAGAGAGAGAGAGCATGAACAGGGGAGGGTCAGAGAAAGAGGGAGACACAGAATCTGAAACAGACTCCAGGCTCTGAGCTGTCAGCACAGAGCCCGACGCGGGGCTCAAACTCACGGACCGCAAGATCATGACCTGAGCCGAAGTCGGATGCTCAACCGACTGAGCCACCCAGGCGCCCCCTAAGGGTTTTTTTTTAAACTTTTAAATTGGTTGAAGTTTCTCAAAAGGCTCTTGTGATGTTTTTGGTGACTTACCTGTGAAAAGGGAAAGAAGAGCACTGTTTTTACCTCCTCGCTTTGTCACAAAGTACGTGTCCCTGGACAATTCACTGATGTTTTGAGGCCCAATTTCTTTAAAGCTTTTAAATGAGACAGAGATGACTAAGGAAACCCTTCATGAACTATCATTCTGGGATTCTGTGAGGTCAGGATAAAGTCACTAGTATACATGTGTGAGTGCAGCACAGCATTTATAAAGAGTGGAGAAATGAGGGACTAGGGGCCTCTCAGGGGTTAGTGAAGACAGAATTTCCTCCCTTTGCCTGGTTATTTCTTACCCCAAGACCCCACCCTCACAAGCTTCGCAGTGAAGTGGCCTTTCCTAAGCAGCTTGTCCCTGGGTCATCCCTGCTCACCTCACTCATCTCAAGGGAGGTCCAAGTCTGCTCACTGGCACACTGTGTGGTGACTTATGGAGGTGGCATCATCACCAAAATTGGCTCATTTTGGGTAAGGGGATCAACAGCTGCTTCTGGCCATGAAAATCTAGTGTCTGCTCCCTTCTGGGCTCTTCTGCCTCTGCTCTGAAGCTTTGAAGAGAGATCTGAGGTCAAAATGGTGTTCTTGTTATCAGAGGTCCCTGGTTTCCTACAAGAGTGGCTTTGTTCCAAGGGAGCTGGGACCTGGGCCTTGGAATCAAATTAATTTTAGGATCACAAGCCTGACTCTACTGGAATATCAGACTTAAAACATAAACTGCCTGCAGAGCAGAAGGGACCAGGATAGGACGAAGGGATCTAAAGTGACATTAGAAATCTGAAAATATATTTGTCACATGGTGAGATCCCAGCCATATTTACTTAGAATTTTACCGCTGGGGATTTAGGGACAGTTGAGTCTTCTGGATGTTGTGATATAAGGAAGAGTTATGAGACTGGGTGTAAAAGACATTATTCTCTGAATGTAAGCTTTATCACTGGCTAGCTTGTGACCTAAGCATATAATTTCACCAATTGACCTCAGTGTTTTTTTTTTTTTAATGTTTATTTATTTTTGAGACACAGAGAGAGAGAGAAAGACAGACAGAGTGCAAGCAGGGGAGGGGCAGAGAGAGAGAGGGAGACACAGAATCCTAAGCAGGCTCCAGGCTCTGAGCTGTCAGCACAGAGCCCTACCCATGAACTGTGAGATCATGAGCTGAGCCAAAGTCAGTCACTCAACCGATTGAGCCACCCAGGGTCCCCACAGTTCGTTTTTTAAATAGTGCATTATTTTGGGGGCACCTGGAGCCTGCTTCAGATTCTGTGTCTCCCTCTCTCTCTGCACCTCCCCCACTCACACTCTGTCTCTGTCTCAAAAATAAATAAGCATTAAAAATAATTTAATAAAAAATAAATAATAAAATAAATAAATAATACATTAATTTTTAAAAATTCAGATAATTATACCTACCTCACAAAATAGTTGTGAGATCTAATAACCACTCAACAAAAACAATAGCAGTTATCACTATTCTTAGTGAAGATACTTGGCTATGTGGTTTTCAGGTGACATTCCTCTAATAGTGAAGAGACAGTCATTATAAATGTCCTCATTTTCAGATAAGAAACCCAGATAAGAAATTTCAGATAAGACTTACGCAGGTTCCTTCTGTCATTGTGGATTTGTCACCTGGCTTAAAGGTGACAGAGGTGGAATTCAAGCACAGGGTCCACACATCCAGCCCTCAAGGACACCTGCTCCAGAGGAAGAGTCTGGATCCACTTGTGTCCAGACAGAGCTGAAAGGGCTGGGGTCACTCCCCCTGCTGCAGACCCCAAAAGGTCCTAGGGGTAACCTCCTGGTGCTCACCCTGCACAGGAGCAAACACAACAAAGCTCAGAGATGCCCTACCAGTGAATACCAGAAGAGGGAGGTGGAATGAGGGATGCACAAATGCAAAAGAAGCCAAAGAGAATGGTCCCAGAAGTATGTACTTGAGTCAGTGGGATTCAAGGCTACTACTCCTACATTCAAACCTCATCCCCTGAGGTTGAGGTGATTTCTATGGCTTTTCTGCATTTTAAAAACATTTGAGGGGCACCTGGGTGGCTCAGTCAGTTAGGCAACTGACTCTTGGTTTCCATTCAGGTCATGATCTCATGGTTGTCTCCTACCAGCACAGCATGGAGCCTGCTTGGGATTCTCTCTCCCTCTCTCCCTGACCCTTCCCCCACTCTCAAAATAAATACATAAACAAAAAAAAGTTTAGAAGATGTCTGTGAAACTTGAATATAGTCTGGACAGTGGAGATATTAAGGAAAATTACAGTTATCTTTTGCCAAATAAGAAAAGACAAGGCTGTAAAACAATAAAGCAAAGCTGTAAAAGAAAGTGCTTATTTGGGGTCTTAGGAATTGCAATTGGGGAGATAAAAATTCAGGCAGAAACTTCAATTATGTTCTGAGGGACTTACAGTTTTTAAAGGCAAAAGATGAATTTTAGGCACATTACATAAGTTTTTTTTTTTTTTTTTTTTTTTATGGTTGATACTGGCAAGATTCCAGTAACACTTTTTGTATATAACTGGTTGGTAAGATTAGTGCTAGGCACAAAGTCCATTTAAATCCATTCTTGCATGTTGCTGATATTCATTCAGGATTTTTGCAATTTTACAAGCCAAATTCATCATTCTTCTGAGACTCGAGACAGGAGGCTTGCATAGATCCCATTTCCTCAAAGTCCTTCTATTTTAGGTGATGCAACAATGTTTACTTCATTTATTTTTATCATTCTTATTAATTATGAAAATAATGTTAGGTTATGTAGGAAAATTTGCTTATTTTTAAGAGTTATGCCAACTGAAGTATTTAGGAGTGAAACCTGTAATTTTACAATTCTCAAACAATTAGGCACATAAAACAGAACAAAGTTTTAAAATCTTATAAAATGAGAAAATATATATGTATGCTTGTTTCCCTATGTTTTAATTTTGTTTGAAAAATTTTGTAGTAGAAAATTTTCTTTGAAATAAAACTTCAAAAATACAATTTCCTCTACTAGTGTGCCATTTAAACTCAAAACCATCAAAAGAAGCCAAGGGACACATTTCTTGGGAATAAAGGTGTGAAATGTAGAAATAAGGGTAGAACATAGAACAGCATTATGATAAAATAATACCATCTGTGACCCAACATCTTTACCTCAGAAAAGAAAAAGAAAGCAAGATAGCTTTTCAAAAACACAGAAGTAATACGTGGAAATACAAAGAAAGTTAGAACATGGTTATTATACAATCGTGCATCTTCCAGAGATGGGCATATTATAGGAACATCTTTTGTTTTTTATTCATTACACATATTGAACATGTTCTTACTCAATATTAATATTATTTTACATTAATTATTTCTTCTATGACAAGGGCAGATTTTTAAAAAATGGATCCTATTCAAATTGGAGGAAGAAGTGAATAGTCATCAAGAAGTTAGTGCAATCTTTGTGAACACAAGCGTAAAGCTTTAATACTCAGCAGCTTTTCTAGAAAACTGCACTTGGGTACCCGCCCCAAGCCTCGCTCAGCGCCCAAGCGTCAGGTCTGGAAGGGCCCGTTCAGCCACCTCCGCCTCCCGCAAGGTCAGGAGTGAGGGACGCGGGCGGGGGAGAGGGTGGGAGCCGATGCGAAGGGAGTGCACGCCAGGGGGCGAGGGAGGTCAGGGGAAGGCGGGGGCGTCGGGGGTCGGGGTCGGGGACGGGACATGTGTTCAGATCGAAGCTCCCGTGCGCGTCTTGCTACCTCGCTCTGCTGGGGCTGGGAGAGTTCCCCAGCGGTGCGGCAGGCTCTCGTGCAGACCTGGGCGCGGGGGTGGGGAGTGGGGATGGTGTGCCTCCGCGGCTGTTCCCCGGCTACGGTGAAGCGGCCTCGGTCTATCAGGCTGGGAACCGAGTCCTCTGTGTCAGTCGTGGATGTGCTCTGTTAAGCAGACTGAATTTTCCGTATTTTGCAAAAATGGACCTTATTTGGTATCACGTGGCTTCCTTGGGGAAAGGCAGAAAACGCAAAACCATGAACCTTTAATACAGAAGGTAAATGCGGTAGTAGAGACAGTTTAATAAAGTGTCGATCCACCAGTGTTTATTCATTTTATGCAAACAGGTTGTTCTTCGTTTTTATGTTGTCTTAAAAAATAAAGAGTAAGCTTTTGTGGGGAGGGGGAAATTCCTCTCCTTCTTGAGTTCTTTTGGCTGATCTAATTAAATTGCCAAAAGATTCACAGGAGGAAAAAAAATTAATTCCATACATCTAGAAGTTTCATAGTTATGGGACCTAAGATAAGCAGCTTTTATACTTTTTAGAAAAACAAATAATAAATTTGTGGGGAATTGACAAGACAAAGAGGTTTGGGTATTAAATTAGTGAGGAATCTAGGCAGAATTTGTGTATACAGACTTCCTGGTTTTGAATGCCCTATCTTTGGTGATAAGAATGTCTTTCTACCTTCTGTGGCCAGGAGGGTGGGAGGGTGCCTTCACTTGGGAGATTTATCCTGCTTTCTGGAGACAAAGCAGGGTCAGAGTGTCATTCATTCTTGCACTGGCTGTTTCTTAAGTAATTTTAATTTTAAATAATCAATATTTCACAATAGCATTATCTTGGGTGTCTTGCCCTGAGCACCAACACTTTGCAAATTTTTTTTTTTTTCATCCTCCTTAAGTTCTATGCTGAACAAGTCTGTTAAATAACCCTGTTATTCCTTAAACACTTCTTTGTTTAAACATTTATTTAAAAGTTATAAATGTATGTGCAACTGATCAAAATTCAATGCACAGTGGGATAAAGGAAATTTCCTCTCACTCTCAACTCCACTTTCCAAACATAACCCATGTTAACTGGACTTTATTCAGTGCAGACAAAAATAAACACAATTTGGTTTTGTTTTGTTTTTTTTTTTAAAAACCTCTATGTTTATTTATTCACTTATTTTTATAGTTAACATTGTTTTGTGGTCCAGTTGTCTGGTCATGCTTTGTGGATGACCATATCTTGGTCTTTTTCCTAGTTGCATATTATTCTATGCAGGTGTATTGTATTTATTTAAATACTTTTTTGGTAAGTATTTTCTTTCCAGTTACCATTATCATAAATTATGTGCAGTGAATATCTTTGTCCATATGTCTTTGCATATTTGTGTGACTTCTGCTGTGCAGATGCCAAAAATATAGAATTTTTCCATTGAAATGTGTACCCATGTAAAAATTTGAAAGATGTTAACAAATAGTCTTCCAGAGATTGCCAGTTTATGTTGTTTCCGCCCACACTTTCCAACACTGGATATTATTACAGAGGTGAGAAGAATTTATTTTGGGACAGAGAGAGACAGGGCATGAACGGGGGAGGGGCAGAGAGAGAGGGAGACACAGAATCGGAAACAGGCTCCAGGCTCTGAGCCATCAGCCCAGAGCCCGACGCGGGGCTCGAACTCACGGACCGCGAGATCGTGACCTGGCTGAAGCCGGACGCTTAACCGACTGCGCCACCCAGGCGCCCCAGAGAAGAATTTATTTTGTATATTCACATTTTTATTGTGTTTGTATAATTTTTCTCTTTGATGGGTAAAACACTTTATAAATGAGCTCTTCCTCATATGTGTTCCAAGTGTTCTGCAGTCTATGTCGGGCATTGTCTTTGGTAATTACTTAAAACTTCTTATTATGGTTGTGGTTGGCCAGTGAAAGTGTTAAGTTTTCACAAAGTCTTTTTCTTTTTCATTATTATCATGCTATCCAAATTCTAGATATATAAATATTTACCCATTGTCTCTTCTAATATTTTATGTGTTTTCTTTAAATCTTTGTATACATTTAACTTATTTTGGAATAAGAATTGAAAGAGTGATACAGATTTTTCCTCCCAAATTAATGTTGATAGAGTGTACCATAATTTATTTAATAATCCATTATTATTTTTTAAATTAATTTGAAAACCCACTTTTGTATGTATTAAAGTCCATATGGACTTGGATCTATTTGTGGACTCTCTATTCTGTTCCCTTGATTTGTCTATCATTGAACCATTTATTTATTTTCAGAATTTTTCCTGGCTATTCTCTCATACTATCAAGATAAACTTTAGAATAAGTTTTAGCATTCAACCTATAAAATAATTGTGTTGAGATTCAGCTTAGCAATCTATTAAATTAATATGAATTAATTGGTGAGAAATGACATCTTTCTGAGAAGAACAATATGGTGTCTCCACTTATTCAAGTCTTTGTTGAATCCCTCAACAGGCTAATCATGTTGAACATAGAGACATATACACAGAGGTTTATTATATTCAATCTGATTATTTTTATTGTCATCAATAGCTATACATATATATATGTATACATATACATATATGTTTATTTGTTGGGAGAGAGAGAGAGAGAGAGCATGTGCAAGTGGAGTAGTAGTAGAGGGAGAGGTTGAGGGAGAGGGAGAGAATCTTAAGCAGACTCCCCACCGTGGGGCTCTATCTCATGAATGGTAAGATCATGACCTGAGCTGAAATCAAGAGGTGGATACTTAACCGACTGAGCCACCCAGACACCCTTAGAAATATATTTTTGAGCAAGGTCTCTTTACTCTGTTGATGGTGTCTTTTGATGCATAAACATTTTTAATTTTGATGAAGCACCATTTACCTAATTTGCTCTCTTGTTGCTCATGCTTTTGGTACCATATTTAAGAATCCAATGCTGAATCCAAGATCAGAATGATTTACCCTATGTTTCCTTTAAAAGTTTTATGATCTTAGCTATTATTTTCTTTTTCTTTTTTTTTTAATATGAAATTTATTGTCAATTTGGTTTCTATACAACACCCAGTGCTCATTCCAACAGGTGTCTTAGCTATTATTTTAAACCATTGACCCATTTTGAGTTAATTTTTGCCTATGGTGTGAAGTAAGGACTCAACTTAATTTTTTTCCATGTGGATATTCACTTTTCCCAGTACCATTTGTTGAAGAGAATATTCTTTCCTCATTGAAAGGTCTTAACATCCTTGCCAAAAATTAATTGGTCACACATATGGGTTTATTTCTAGACTCTCCAGTCTATTCTATTGGTCTGATATATGTGTATCTTTATCTAGTATGCACTGTTTTGTTTACTGTAGCTTTGTAGTAAGTTTTGAAATCAAGAAGGTTAAATTCACCAACTTTGTTCTTTTTCAAGAGTGTTTTGGCTACTTGGGACCCATTGGACTTCTGTGAATTTGAGATCAAGTTTTCCATTTCTGAGAAAGGAAAAAAAAAGGCCATTGAGGTTTTGATAAATATTGCACTGAATCTGTAGATCACTTTGGCTAATATTACCATGTTATTAATATTAGATCTTTTTGGGTGCCTGGGTGGCTTAGTCAGTTAAGCATCCGACTCTTAATTTCAGCTCAGGTCATGATCTCGTGGTTTGTGAGATCAAGCCCCCATGTTGAGCTCTGTGTTGAGAGCACAGAGCCTGCTTGGGATTCTCTCTCCCTGTCTCTCTGCCCCTTCCCCCACATGTATGTGCGTCACATGCTCTTTAAATAAATAAATAAATAAAAAATAAATAAATAATTATATCTTTCAATCCATGAGCACAATGTGTATTTTTCATTTATTTGTGTCTTCTGTAATTTCTTTTAGCATCATGTTGTAGTTCTCAGGGTATAAGTCTTTCACGTGAGCTACATGGTTAAATTTATTACTAGGTGTTTTATATTGTGGATGCTATTTAAATTTCTTCTTCAGGTTGTTCATTGCTAGTGTTTCTTTGCATGCTTTATACTTTTTTGTTGAAACTTAGGCATTTTGGATATTGTAACTTGGTGACACCAGAAATCTGATTGTTCTCCCTCTTCAGAATTTGTTTTTGTTGCTTGCCTTAGGCTGTAGCTGTTTGCTTAACGACTTTTCTAAACTGTTTTGGTGAAGTCTATGTTCTTTGTCATGTTTGGTTTCTGAAGTCTCTATTCCTTTAGTTTATGTTCAGCTAGTGTTTGGACAGGTTTTCTTGGACACCAGGAAGTAGGTAGATATAAAGAGAGGTAAGTGATGAGAGAGAGACAGAGAGAGAGTCATTCCCAGTCTTTGCAGATTGGCTCTATGCTGGGATTTTTCTGCAGTGCTTAGCTAGGCCATTTGCAACTCTGCCTTCTTCTTTATTTCCTGCTTGACCCTAATGTTTAGCTAGAGGTAAAAACTTAGGATGTTTTTCAGGTCTTTTTCTGAGCATGTATCATGTCCCATGCCTGCTAGTAGCTTTCTAAATCCCCCAGGTATATACTGGCACTTTTCAATGTCCTAATTTCTCAAAGAAACTCCCCAGATTTTCTTCTCAGGTTTTCAGCACTCTATTTTTGCCTCTACTGCATCCCCAGGCAGCTGCTGTTTATTCATTTGCCTTACAACATTCTCAAGGATTGCCCACGACTTTGCCATCCTGAGAGAGTTCTGAGTTAGGTAAAAGAGAGACAAGTACCTTTCAACAGCCCTTCAGGTTGCCCCCAGACAGATTACTTTGAGAATAAAGTCTGCTCTGGCCCCCACAACCAAAGACCAGAGTTACTCACTGGGATCATGGTCTTTACAATTGTCACTGAGCCAGGGAAGGGGGTGGAACAAGGGCAGGTAAAAGGGCCACAGACCTTTCCTACTGTTTTTAATTTGCCTTTTTCTTGATTCAGCAATTTTTTTCTGGGTTGCTTGTAAACCTCTTATTGTTTTTCAGAGTTCTCCCAGCAATCACCTTCTAGTTTCTGTATCTATGAATTTGACTACTTCAGGTACTTCATATACGTGGAATCATACAATATTTGTCATTTGTGACTGGCTTATTTCACTTATTTCATTCAGTGTAACATCCTCAGGGTTCACCCATGTTCTAGTATATTTCACAATAACCTTCCTTTATTTTTTTAAATTGTATTAAAAAAAGATAACAGGATTTACCATTTAAACCATTCGAAGTGTACATATTAGTAATATTAATGTATTCACATTGTTGTTCAACAGATCTCCAGAACTTTTTCATTTTATAAAACTGAAATTCTATAATCATTGAACAACAACTCTTTATCTCTCCCTACCCCAGTCCTTAGCCACCAACATTCTAATTTTTGTTTCTATGAAGTTGACAGCTTTATATAACTCATATACATGGAATCACACAGTATTTGTCTTTTTGTGAATGACATATTTCACTTAATATAATGTCCTCAAAGTTTATCCATGTTGTAGCATGTAACAGAATTTTCTTCTTTTTTTAAGGTCAAATAATATTCCATTGTATATATATACATTTTTAAAATCTGTTTGTCCATCAATGACCATTTGAGTTGCTTTCTCCTCTTGGCTATTGTGAATAATGCTACAGTGAACATGGGTGTGTAAATATCTCTTTTGAGATCTTGCTTTTAATTATTTTGGATATATATCCAGAAGTGGGATTGCTGGATCATACAGTATTTCTATTTTTAATTTCTTGAGGAACCATTTTCCATAATGGCTGTACCATTTACATTCTCACCAATAGTGCACAAGGATTCCAATTTCTACACATCTTCACCATGACTTGTTATTTTCTGTTTTTTTGATAGTAGCCATTGTAATGGGTGTGATGTGGTTTTTCAATGTGGTTTTGATGAGTGGTGTTGAACATCTTTTCATATGCTTATTGACCGTTTGTCATTGGAGAAATGTTTATTCAAGTCTTACCCATTTTTTTTTAAATTAATGTTTATTTATCTTTGAAGGAGAGAGAGAGAGAGAGAGAGGGAGAGAGAGAGAGACAGAATCTGAAGCAGGCTCCAGGCTCTGAGCTGTCAGCGCAGAGCCCGATGTGGGGCTCAAACCCATGAACCATGAGATCATGACCTGAGTCTAAGTCAGACACTTAACCAACTGAGCCATCCAAGTGCCCCTGGTCTTACCCATTTTTGAATTAAGTTGTTTTGTTGTTGTTCTTGTTGAGTTTTAGAAGCTGTCTATATATTTTGGATATAAATTCTGTATCAGATATATGATTTCCAAATATTTTCTCCCACTTGATGGGTTTTGTGTTACTCTGGTGATAATGTTTTTTTTAATGAAGAAAAGTTTTTAATTTTGGTGAAGTTCAATTTGTTTTTCTTTTGTTTCCTGTGTCTTTGGTATTATAGCAAAGAAATCATTGCTAAATATAGTGTTATGAAAATTTTACTCTATGTTTTCATTGAACAGTTTTCATACTATAAATTTTATGCCTGGGTCTTTTTCATTTGAATTAGTTTGTGTATATCATATTATATAAGGGTCCAACTTCATTCTTTCATATGGGTATATCCAGTTTTCCCAGACCATTTGTTGAAAAGACTGTTTTTCCCCATTAAATGGTCTTGATGCCCATATAAAAAAATATTGATCATATATGTGAGGGTTTATTTCTGGGCTCTTTATTTTATTCCAGTGACCTATATGTTTGTCTTTATGCCAATATCACACTGTTTTGATTATTGTAGATTTATAGTTAGTTTGAAATCTAATGCGAGACCACCAACTTTGTTCTTTTAAGATTGTTATGGTTATTTGGGATTCCCCGAGATTCCCTATGAACTTTAGGAGGATTTTCCCTTCTGCTCCCCCAAAATTGCCACTAGGAATTTGATACAGGTTACACTGAATCTGTAGACCTATTAGATTGTGTTGACATCTTAACAATATTGGGGCTTCCAATCTGTAAATGGGGTATGTCTTTCCATTTATTTATATCTTCTTTAATTTCAGCAATCATTTGTAGTTTTTACCATATCCTTGGCCAAGTATTTAATTTTTTTAAATGCTATTATAAATGGAATTATTTCTTTAATGTTTTTATTTTATTTTTGGGAGAGGGAGAGAGACAGAGTGTGAGCTGGGGAGGGGCAGAGAGAGAGGGAGACAGAATCTGAAGCAGGCTCCAGGCTCTGAGCTGTCAGCACAGAGCCTGACACAAGCCTAGAACTCACTGTGAGAATATGACCTGAGCCGAAGTTGGATGCTCAACTGACTGAGCCACCCAGGCGCCCCTAAATGGAATTATTTTCTAAATTTATTTTAAATATTTTTTATTTTGGTGTATAGAAATGCAAGTGATCTTTGTATATTGATTTTATATCTTCCTACTTTGCTGTATTCATTTATTAGTTCTAATAGTTATTTTTCATTCTTAGGATTTCTACTTCTAAGAGCATATCCTCTTCAAACAGATAATTTTTCCTTTCCAATTTGTATGCCTTTCTTTTGTATGTATTTCTTGTATGTATTTCTTTTCCTTGCCATATTCCAGTAATATATTGAATGTAAGTAGGGAAAGTGGGCATTCTTTCATTGTTCCTAACCTTGAAGGAAAAGTTTCATCTTTCACCATTGGGTATTATGTTTGCTTTGTGTTTTTCATATATGACTTTTATTATGTCGAGGTAGTAATGGAACCCAATTATTTTTTAACATACCCTAGTTTATTGTTTAAAGTTTACATCATTCCATTTGGTATCTTCATTCTCCTTGTAAACCAGGGTATAAACAAGAAATATTACTAATAAATTATATTTTACATAAACATGTTTAAAATGTTAAGGTTATTTACAATTTAAATCGATAGCAGGTACTTATCTTTTAAGGGCCAGGTAGCCATATGCTTACATTTGTTTTGGAAGCAGTTTATATAAACATGTGCTTATTGGTGATGAAGCAAACATGTTCACAGGTTTAAGAGAAAAATCATGTTTATTAATACAGATTGTTTCTTTTTCCTTGTACAATACTATCCAATAACAGCAAACATAGGTAATGGTTTGGGGTCAAATATGCTTTCCATAATTTGTAAATTATGCATATCACACCCTCTTCACTGATAACAGCATCACATCCAGACTCTATAGAGTGACAAATGAGGCTCACCTTGATTTGATCCCTCCTGCCTCTCTGACCCTGGCTCAAACCAATTCCCCAGCAGGTCCCTTCATTGCAGCCAGGGCAGTGAGCCCTTGGAATGAATGTGTGTTCTCAGGCTCTTTCTGCCTAGAATGCTTTTCTTACCTCATCTTCCTTTGTTGAACTTCTGCTTACCTTTTGTGATATAGTTTCAGTTTCATTTCTTCCCTCTCAAACCTTTCTCTTTCCTCATCTTTCTTTTTTTTTATTATTTAAAAAAATTTTCTTAAAATGTCTTTATTTATTTTTGAGACAGAGAGAGACAGAGCATGAGCAGGGGAGGGGCAGGGAGAGAGGGAGACACAGAATCTGAAGCAGGCTCCAGGCTCTGAGCTGTCAGCACAGAGCCCGATGCGGGGCTCGAACTCCTGGACCACAAGATCATGACCTGAGCCAAAGTCGTCCGGACGCTCAACCAACTGAGCCACCCAGGTGCCCCATCTTTCCTCATCTTTCTGGCCTAGCTGCCCAAATATGTGCTCACCTCTATCATAAGTCTTTAAAATGTGTCGCAATAGTCTGTTGTGATCATCTCCCTAGATAAATCTTGAGTCTCTGCAGGGCAGGGGTAGCATGTTTCATTATTGTACCCCCAGGGAGCATGTAGTATGGCAGGTGTCACAGGCCAGTGCCTAATAATTGTCTGACAGTCTAAATGAATTGAATTTGAATTTCATCCGGCTACCTACTATTCATGTAAACTTTCATTTAATATCTATTAAGCTCTACTAAAGACAAGGCAATGTGCTAAGGACAGGGGATGCAGAGATATCAAAATTAAAATCTAACAGCTGCTTTCATTAAATGTCAGAATAGAGGTAAATACATGGTGCTACCAAATCAGTGCAAGAAGCAATTGCTTTTTACTGATGAGACATTAAGGAGACATTTGACTCGGCTCTTCTGAGATGTACAGAATTTCATCAGTCCAGAGAACAGAGAAGTATTCAAGGCCATGGAACTGAAACATGGAAACATATGAACTTAAACATAAAGAGAATATGTGCTCATTTAAAAAATGCAAGCAATACTTCAAAGTATTTTAAGTCATGACCCCCCAGTTCCACACTCAGAGTTGGACGCTAACATTTTTCATTATACACCTATATATGTTTTTGGTTATGTGCAGTCTTTGTTTTATAAAAATGGTATCATAATACATGTATTTTCTGCAGCTTGAGTTTTTACCCATACCACAGACTACCTTCCATGTCACTACATCCAAATCCATAAACCTTTAAGTCATATTTTGGTATGGATGGATGCCCATGAAATAATTGTCTCTTTGACAGAATGATGAAAAAATTTAATGAATTGTATGCACATAGTTACATGCACACTTGTATGAAAAGAAACTGCCCACGTTTTTTATCCAGAACATGGAACAGAAAATGTTAGATTTACCCAAAGAATATATATGGATATATTTTTGCCTCTTTTCATTGTAAGAATTTTAGAACTTTTTCTCTTGGATTTATATTAGGTTTTATGAGTATCCCAGTCAGATTGCAGAAAGGTTGAAAAAGTAGAAGAGCCGTGACTTTTATAAGAATAAATAGGTAAAAACTAACACCAACTTGACAGGGTCAGCAGACTCAACTGGAACTACATTTGGTATCGTTTGACTTGTGATATAATAATAGGTTTCTTCTCTCATCTCCTTAATTTGTTGATGTTTGCCTCAAAGTTATGGTAAGACAATTGTGTAATCTCTTTAAGACATTATTTTCCTTTGGAAGAAAAAAAAAGAATATGTATAGATTATTTGGAACTATTTATATCGTATCTTATTTTCTGCCAAAATAAAACTCTTGTATTCTGGTAACACCTGTAGAACTTCCTGAATACCAGAATAAGAGCAAAATTTTGTGAATAAAAGCAAAAAAATTCTGCTAAAAAATGTTAAGCCAATGTAAACAATTCTTTCACAAAAGAAATTCTCTGAATTTTTATTCTTTACCCAATGTATTAGGTTGAAACTTTAAATCTGCCAATATTCCATTATTATTATTACTGGCCAGAAACAATAGCCATTTCATATGATTTAAAGCAATACACTTATAAAAAATAAAGCTATTACAATTGAGGCCATTTAATAGACACTTCTATTTTTATACATTCATCTAAGTCAGTCTGCTTAAAGTAGAACTTTGTGGAAAAAAACAGATCTGAAGCCCAACTTTGACGCAAAAATGCATGTACATTTACATTTTAATATTCAGAGCAGTGATTGTTACACACAGTTTGCCTGAAAGTACTCAGAATGTTAGATCATGAGAGAGTATAATGGAGGTGGCTGTGTCAAGTATGTTTCTGTTAACAATATACCAAATTAGAAAAGAAATTTCCCTATTAAGATAATTTTAGATCTAATATTTTCCTATAAAGAACAGGTAGGGTTGGCTAAAAGCACACATGTATCTACTGAAATGAAGACTGTGGTGGAGCCAGAGCTCTGGCCCCAGTTTTGCTGTGGTCCCTGACACTGTTGTGTGACTTTGGGTCAGTTAAACTCTTTGGGTTGATTCTTCCCTGAAAGAGTCTCATTTCTCTAGACTCTCTCCTCTAGAGTCTAGATTTCTAGAGTTTCTTACAATTCTAAAATTTTGGATTATCTGTGCATTTCATTCCTTTTGTCAATATAATACTATGCTTCTGAGTCAACCATAAATTTGTCTCTCAGACATGTTTGTTATTGCTCATTCCTCTGCTTTAGGAATGTGCACTTAGAACAACAACAAAAAGGGAAAGAAATGAAATGTTTGGCTTGTTCCTGGTGTAGGCTATTTGGTCAGAACAAGACTCTACATGCATGATTGATAGGCTATGATATGCAGGCTAATCCTCTGGGCTGATGATATAATTTCTATTGTTTAGAAGAACTGAGGGGATGGGGGCTGTTAGAGGAAGAGCAGAAACAAACAAACAAAAAATAATAATGAGGTGTGTTGTGTCACAGGATGGCTGTCCTGGATCTCACCTAGATTTTAGATCTTTCATGGATGTCAATGACCTGCTCCTACCTTGTTCAACTTCTGGGCTGTTATGGTGAGAATGGACTTTGCCCCTGAAGTGAGTGTGGGTATATGCTTCTGTGGGCCTATTTTTCAAAGTTGAAAAGGAAGGTTTGACTTCCCCTCCTATCTCTCCTTAAACACACTCTTGGGGCAGAGCCAGGCTTGAAGGAGCTCTTAGAAGTAATTGTTGCCTCTGAATATTTCCCCTGAAATTCTTCACTTTGTCTTGTGTGTCAACTTCTGAATAGGGATTTATTTGATTAGCTGGCACAATTAACTTAAAACCAGCAGCCACACCCACTTTGTTGTGGTCTGCAGGCTTTCCTCTGAACACCTCACTAAGCTAGGGTTGATCTATGGGCATATAAGGGGACAAATATGTGTGGGATTAATGGGTGGAGGAGGGCAGCGTTTGCTGCATGGAAGGATCAGGAGATAGGGTGTCAGTGTGTGAAGATAAAGCAGGGGGAAAAGAAGATCTGAAATCAAAATGACAAGGAAGGGGTGCTTGGGTGGCTGGGTTGGTTAAGTGTCTGACTTTGGCTCAGGTCATGATCTCATGGTTCATGAGTTTGAGCCCTGCACCAGGCATCTGCACTGGTGGTGCAGAGCTTGCTTGGGATTCTCTCTCTTTCTGCCCCTTTCCCACTTGTGCTCTCTCTCTCTGTCTCTCAAAATAAAAAAAGAAACTTAAACAACAACAAGAAATAACAAATGTTGACAAGGATGTGGAGAAAGAAGAGCCCTCATGCACTGTTGGTGAGAATGTAAACTGTTGCAGCGACTGTGGAAAATAGTATGGAGGTTCCTCAAAAAATTAAAAATAGATGGGAAGCAAAAATAATATAAATACAGGGAGAGGTACAAAACATAAGAAACTCTTAAATATGGAGCAGAAACAGAGGGTTACTGGAGGGATTGTGGGAGGGGGGATGGGCTAAAAAAGTAAGGGGCATTAAGGAATCTACCCCTGAAATCATTGTTGCACTATATGCTAACTTGGATGTAAATTTAAAAAATTAAAAAAAAATTAAAAATAGAAATACTATATGATCTAATAATTCCACTATTGGGCATTTACCCACAAAAAAACAAAATACTAATCCCAAAAGATATATACACCCCTATGTTTATTGCAGCATTATTTATAATAGTCAAGATATGAAAACAATTCAAGTATCCATAAATAAATGAATGGATAAAGAAGATGCAATATTATGCAGCCATAAAAAAGAATAAATCATGCCATTTGTGACAACATGGATGGACCTAGAGGGTATTATGCTAAGTGAAATAAGTCAGACTAAGAAAGGTAAATACCATATGATTCCACTCATAAGTGGAATCTGAAAAACAAACAAAGGAATAAACAAACAAAAAGCACAATTAGAATTGTATATACAGAGAACAAAATGATGGTTGCCAGAGGGGAGGGTGGTGAGGGATTGGGCAAGATGGGTGAAGGGGAGGGGGAGATATAGGCTTCCATTTATGCAATGAATAAGCCACAGGAATAAAAGGTACAGCATAATACAGCAAACGATATTGTAATAACAATGCAATGGAACAGATGGTAGCCACACTTGTGATGAACATAGCATAATTTATAAACTTGTCAAATCACTAAATTGTATACCTGAAACTAATGTAACACTGTGTGTCAACTATACTCAAACAAAAACATTTTTTAAAAAAGGGCTATAAGACCCTGACAAAGATAAACTTAGTTTATTTGGATAGTTGACCTGCAGGGTTTGTAGCACTAGAAAAATAACCAGCAATCATGAGAGAATCTGCAATGCATAAAGAAACAAAGTGATTTAAGACCAGTATATTCTAGAGTAGATTCTGGTAAAAATATTCGGTTTCAATTTCTTAACATACGTATCTACCATTTGCAATTCAGCCACTAGATGACAGCCCAGCACTGTGCTCTTATATGGTATCTGAACTTGGCAAGCCCTGCAATTCGTTGCTAGTCTGGGAGGATACATTTTATGTTTTAAATAAGGGTTTAAAATAAGGGTTTTGTGATTTTTTTTCTCATGAGGCTTGTTATCTTGCATACAGTAATTATTTCAGTATAGTTTCTTCTGTTTTCTTACTTCCTTTCTCCCATGAGTAAGAACATCATGGTTGGGCTGGAAGATTTTTGATAGTTTCCTTGCCTAGATACACCTGCCTGTTCAGATCTCAGCCCTTCTCTGAGATACGGTGAAGATAGATGCCATGACTATACCTTTAAAGCTCTTTTCTCAGAAAATAATTTTTTTTTTACAAAATCATTTTTCCGAAAATTTTAACAGGAATTTAAAAGTCATATTTAAAAAGGAAAATTTCTTCAATGGTCTAAGTATAAAACAGATGAGGAAGAAAATAAATATTTAGTTGGCACTCTATAAAACATTTATTCACTCAGTAAATATCGATCCAGGGTCTACTTTGAGCAACTGAGATTATAAGAAATCATCATAGACCTAGCATGAATTGACAATCAGAGCTAATAACTACATGTACTCTTTTGTCCAATTATCTGTTTTAAAAAATAACCCCCAGCTTTACTGTGGTAATTTACATATCATAAAATTTACCTATTTTAAGTGTGTAATTAAATTATCATAACAATAGTTTTGGAATATTTTCATCATCCCCAAAAGATCCCTTGTGCTCATTTGCACACAATTACTTTTAAAATTCGATAGTTACAGGAAGATGCACTTGAATAAAATTATTTAATATTTAATGTGTTTAATGGAAGAAAATGTTTCTTTTCCCTTTGGGCATTTGTCCTCAAATCATCTACTCAAATTTTGTTCATAGCCCTTCATCACAAACTATCTGTTCTAACCAACAGATTTTTTTTTTTTATCCTCACAGATCATAGGTTATTTCACCCCTACAGGTCTTTGCTTCTGTAAGTTCCCTTGCCTAGAGTCCTCTTTGGTCTGGTTTACTTACCCAAATCTCCCTTCATCCATTAGGCTGGACCTCAGCCTGCACCATTTCTCTGATGCCTCTGTGGCTGTGCCAACATCCACCGGTCTTCACCTCATCATTTCCGGTTTGTTGAATATACTTTGTAGAATCTGAAGGTATTTCATATCTTTGCAATTTAGCTTTGAAAGCTTTCAGGCTGGGCTGATCAGATAAACTTTCTCCAATATTCCTGATCTCTGATACCCATCTCAACAAATGGAGTTGATTGCATAGCAGCAGAGGGAAATGGTGACAAGATGGGACGTGGTTGACACTGCTGAATTGCAAGAAGATAAATTCAAAGTTAGAAGAACAATCTGTGTGCCTAGTGACCTTCTAAAGTAGAAAGGAGAGAGAAGGGAATTATTGGGCGACTATTTCCAAGCTATATTTTTCATACAGTATTTTGCATAATTCTAACATATTTGCAAGTGAGATAACTGGGGTTCGGAGAAGCTAAGAAATATGACCAAGATTACATGGCTTTATATGAAATTAGAATTCAAACCCAGAAAGAGAGAAGCTACCTATCAACTCCCCATAACTAGAGTTCACCTAGGAAATCATCGCAGAGAACCTGAGCTTTGGGCCCCATAAAGTCATATTATACTCTGCTATCGTGGAAAGATACCAGGAATGAAAATAATAACTATTGTACAAAATAAAGTGAGGCATTACTGTGAGCGATGTTCAAATGCCATTGGGATTGAAGGGGGAAAGAGTTATTTCCTGTTAGGAGAAAAAGAAAAGTTTGATGGAAAATGTGGTATTTGAGATAAATCTTGAAGATTGGAAAGACCATTCAAGCTGTGGAAACAGTATATACAAAGGTGAGTGTGCAGAATTAATGAAGTAGTGTTGAGACTGCCCTCCTTAGGAAGGCTGACAAGGCTGGTGCTTGGCTAGTGTCTGGGGAATGAACTGGTAAACAGTTCTCTGCATTAATATGAAACTTTTTCTAAATGGTAGGAATGGCTCATCATGACTAGAGTGTGCAAACAATATGGTTTATGCTGAATACCTACTTTCTTTCTGAGAATCTGGAATTTTGGTATGTGTTAGGCAGAGAGTACCAGCTCCCAGTACAAATCTTGGACACTGAATCTCTAATGAGTTTTCCTGGTAAAAAACATTTCACACATGCTGTCACATTTATTGCTGTGTGAATTAGTGGATCCTGTGTACTCCTCTGGGGCCTCTTGGAAGTTTGTGCCTAGTTTCCTCCAGAATTTGGTCTTGATGATTGTGTTTTGTATCCTTTCACTGTAATAAATAAATGAGTATATTGTATGCTGAGTCCTGTGTATTCATAGCAAATTATAGAATCTGGGAGTGGTCTTGGGGACCACTGACACAGTGACAGAATTGGAAGCACATTGTGTGTTTAAAGGGTGGGAAGATTGGAGTATAAGGTATCTGTAGGAAGAAAAGGCAGGAAAAAGTAGACTGTTGTCACAAATGGCAGAATTTCCTTTTTCTTAATGGCTGAATGGTCTTCCATTATATACACATACACATACATACAGAGATACCTATATACATAAACACATACTTATGTATGTATTAGTTGACTATATATGCATGAGTTTATTACTGGGCTCTCACTTCTGTTCCACTGGCTTAAGTGTCTTTTTATGTTAGTAACATACTGTTTTGATTGTTATAGCTTGGTAATAAAGTCTGAAATCAGGAAGTGTGACATTTTCACCTTTGTTCTTTTTTAAGATTGCTTTTGCAGTTTTGGGTCTTTTGTGGTTCCATATGAATTTCAGAATTTTTTTCTACTTATGTGACAACACCATTGAATTTTGATAAGGATTACATTTAATCTATAGATGGCTTTGGGTGGTATGGACATTTAACAATGTTAATTCTACCACTCCATGAATGTGAGATACTTTTCCATTTATTTATGTCTTCTTTAATTTCTTTCATCATTTTCCTACAGTTTTTGGTTTCACTTTCAGGTAAAATTTATTCCTAAGTATTTTTGTTGCTACTATAAATGAAAATGGTTTAAAAATGTTTTTTTTCCTTCTAGATAGTTCATTGTTAGTATATGGAAACATAACTGGTTTTTGTATTTTGATGTATCCTGGAACTTTACTGAATTCATTTATTAGGTCTAATAATTTTTGGTGGAATATCTAGGATTTCCTATATCATGTTGTCAGTAAACAGATAATTTTACTTTGTACATTGCAAGTTAGATGACTTTTAATTCTTTTTTTTGCCTAATTTCTCTGGTTGGCACCTCCAATACTATGTTGAATAGGAGTGGTAACAGTGGGCATCTTTGTCTGTTTCTTTTTTTTAATTTTTTAATGTTTGTTTTAGAGAGAGAGAGAGAGAGAGAGCATGAGCAGGGGAGTGGCAGAGAGAGAGGGAGACACAGAACTCAAGGCAGTCTCTAGGCTCTGCTCTGTCAGCACAGAACCTGATGTGGGGCTTGAACTCATGACCTGAACAAAAGTTGGGTGCTCAACAGACAGAGCCACCCAGGTGCCCCATCTGTTTCTTGATCATAGATAGAAAGCTTTTAATTTTTCACCATTGAGTGTGGTGTTAGCTGTCATGTATAATCTTTATTATGTTTGATGCATGTTCATTCTCTACTGTTTCTTGAGAGTATTTGTAATCATGAAAGAGTATTGAATTTTTTCAAATGCTTTTTTTGCATCTGTTGAGATGGTCATATGATTTTTATCTTTCATTTTATTAATGTGGTGTATCACACATATTGGTTTGTGGGTGTTGAACCATCCTTGCATCTCAGGGATAAATCCCACTTGATCATGGTATATGATCCTCGAATGCACTCTTGAATCTGGTTTGCTAGTGGTTTGTCCAGAATTTTTGCATTTGTATTCATCAGGGGTATTGGCCTGTAGTTTGTTTTTTTTTTTCCTTGAGGTATTCTTATCTGGCTTTGGTATTACGGTAATGCTGGGCTTATAGTATGAATTTGGGAGTGTTTCCTTCTCTTCAGTCATTTGGAATAGTTGAGAAGGATTGGAATTAATTCTTTTTTTTTTAACTTTATTTATTTTGAGAGAGAGAGAGAGAGAGAGAGAGAGGCAGACAGGGCTCAAACTCATGAACCATGAGATCATGACCTGAGCTGAGATCAAGAGTCACATGGTTAAACCAACTGAGCCACCCAGGCACCCCTGAAGTTAATTCTTTTTTAAATGTTTGGTAGAATTTGGTAAATGTTCAGTCCTGGGCTTTTCTTTGTTGAGAACTTTTTGATTATTGGTTTAATTCATTACTCATTATTGGTCCGTTCAAATTTTCTATTTTTTCATAATTCAGTTTTAGTATATTGTATGTTTCTAGGAATTTATTCATTTTTTCTAAATTTGTTCAATTTGCTGGCATATAATTGTTCATAGCAGTCTCTTATGATCATTTGTGTTTCTGTAGTATCATTGTAAAGTCTCTCTTTCACAAGTAATTTTATTTATTTGAGTTCTCTTTTTTTCTTGGTAAGTCTAGCTAAATATCTATTTATATTTTCAAAAAATAACCTTGTTTCATTGTTCTTTTCATTGTTTTTCTATTCTCTATTTGATATATTTCTGCTCTGATGTTTGCTATCTCCTGCCATTGCTTATTTGGGGCTTATTTTGTTTTATTTTTCTAGTTTCTTGAGGTATAAAGTTAGATTGCTTATGTGAGAACTTTATTTTTTCTTAATGTTGGGATTTACTGCAATAAATTTCCCTTCTGGAAATGCTTTTGCTGCATCACAGTAGTTTGGTATATTGTGTTTCCATTTTTGTTTGTCTCAAGATATTTTTTATTTCTCTTCTGATTTCATCTTTGACCCATTGGCTGTTTAGGAGTGTGTTGTTTAATTTCTACATATTTATGTATTTTCCATTTTTTTTCTGCACTGACAGCTCAAAGCCTGCTTGGGATTCTCTCTCTCTCCCTCTGTCTGCCTCTCCCCCCAACAAATAAATAAATAAACTTAAAAAAAGAGAAGAGATAATTACTATCTTTGCAATCTTTTTATAATATGCTGAAAATGGTTTTGTGACCTAACATATATGACCTATACTGGAGAATGTTCCACGTGGGCTTGAGAAGAATGTGTAGTCTGTTGCTATTGAGTGGAATGTTCTGTATATATCTCTTAGACCCATATGTTCTAAAGTATATTTCAAGTGATGTTTCCTTATTGATTTTTTATCTGGATGATCTATCCATTGCTGAAAGTGGGGCATTGAAGTCCCTTACTTACTATAATGTTGTCTATTACTCCCTTCAGATCTGCTAGAATTTTCCTAATATATTTAAATGTTACAATGTTGGGTGCATATATATCTCCTATGGTTATATTTTCTTGAGGATAAAGGGAATTGATCCCTTTATCATTATGTAATGAACTTTTAAATTTCTTGTTAAAACTTTTGAATTAAAGTCTGCATTTTTTGGGATGCCTGGGTGGCTCAGTCAGTTGAGCACCCAACTCGATTTCAGCTCAGGTCATGATCTCATAGTTCATGGGTTTGAGCACTGCACTGGGCTCTGTGCTGACAGCGTGGAACCTGCTTGGCATTCTCTCTCTCTCTCTCTCTCTCTCTCTCCCTCTTTCTCTGTTCCACCCCCACTCATGCTTGCTCTTTTCTGTCTCTTCTCTCAAAAAATAAATAAGCATTAAAAAAGTTAAATAAATAAATAAATAAACAAACAAATAAATAAATAAATAAAATAAAGTCTGTATTGTTTGATATAAGTATAGCTACTGCTGGTCTTTTTTGGTTTCCATTTGGATGAAATATCTTTTGCCCTCCTTTCACTTTGAGTCTATGTATGTCTTTGAAGCTGAAGTGAGTCTCTTGAAAATAGCATATAGTTGAGTTTTATTTTATCCATTCAGCCACTCTGCCTTTTTATTGGAGAATTTAATCCATTTACATTTAAAGTATTTATTGATAGGTAAGGACTTACTATTGACATCTTATTAATTGTCTTCTGGCTGTTTTGTAGTGCCTTTTTTTCTCTTTCTTTCTCCTTTACTGTCTTCCTTTGTGAACTGATGGTTTTCTGTAGTTGCAAACTTTGATTCCCTTGTTTTTATCTTCTGTTTATCTACATAGGTTTTTGTTTTGTGGTTATGCTGAGGCATACTTGAAATATCTTATTGATACAACAGTATATTTTTAGAAGATGAACAACATAACTTTGTATTAAAAACTCTAACCTTTTACCCCCTCCTTACATATTTTATGTTTTTAACATCACAGTTACATCTTTTTATACTGTGTATCTATTAACCAATTATTGTGGCTATAGCTATTTTTAATACTTTTTTCTTTAATCTTTATACTAGACCAGTGGTTAACACATACCATCTGATAGTATTAGAGTATTCTGAATCCGTCTATATGCTTACTTTTATCAGTGTATTCTAAATTTTCATATGTTTTCATGTTGCTAATTAGTATCCTTTCATTTCAGCTTGAAGGTCTTCTTTTAGCATTTCTCCTAAGGCTAAGCTCCCTCAGATTTTGTTTGTTTGGAAAAATTTTTATCATTACTTCATTTCTGAAGGACAATTTTTGTGGATAAAGCATTCTTGGTTGGCAGTTTTTCTTTCAACACTTTGAATATATCATCCCATGCTCTACTGGCCTGCAAGATTTCTGTTGAGAAATTCACTGAAGCTATGGAAGTTCTCTTATAGGTGAATACCTTTTTTTCTCATGATATTTTTAAAATTGTCTTTGATTTTTGTCTTGGAGAAGATCATTTTGGATTGAAACTTTGAGGTGACCTAGTAGCTTCATTAACTTGGTTGTCCAGATCTCCCCCCCAGGTTTGAGAAGTTCTCAGCTATTATTTATTTAAATAAGATTTCTTCCCTCCGTTCCTCTCTTTTCCTGGTAGTACATAAAATTCTTTTCCTTTCCTTTCCTTTCCTTTCCTTTCCTTTCCTTTCCTTTCCTTTCTTTTTTTTCTTTTCTTCCTCCCTTATTGCCTTCCTTCCTTCCTTTCTTTTTCTTTCTCTTTCTCTCTTTCCTCTGGATAATCTCAAATAGTTGACATCTAATTTACTAATTCTCTCTTCTGCTTGGTTGAATGCCTTTGAAGATAAATCATGGTATTCTTTAACTCTAAGGTTTTTGTTTAGTTTTATAATTGTTTGTATTTTTTTGTTGAACCTCTCATTTTGTTTATGCATTATTTCCTTAATCAACTAATCTTTAGTTGTCTAGCTGTGTTTTCTTGTAGTTTATGGAATTTAAGAGGATTATTCTGAGTTCTTTGTCAGATATTTCATAGATCTCCATTTAATTTTGGAATCAGTCATTAGAGCTTTATTAATTTTCCTTAGTTTTGTCATGTTTCCTTGATTATTAATGGTCCTAATGGCCTTGTGCTGGTATCTGTGCATTTGAAGAAGAAGGCCTCTCTGTCAATCTTTATAGACTAGCTTTGGTAAGGAAGGGCCTTTGCCAGTCGGTTTATTCAGAGATTCTGGGTGAGTCATCTGGTCATATCTGAAGTTGGCTTGCTGCTGGAATCCTCAGGTGGGGGCAGTCCTGGTGCTTGGGTCATGAGGGCTTGTCTGGTGTCTGGGCTTACTGGAGTGGATTTGGTACTTGAGTCCGCATGATAGGCCTAGGATCTGGTCAGCATGTGTTGCTGGGATGTTGGGTCAGTGGAGGCTAACCAGGTGCCAGAGATTACTGTGTGGGCCTGGTATTTGGTTTTGTGGAGTTGGAGCAGACTGGAAGCCTGGGTGCACAGGAGCCAACCTGAAGGCTGGGTTATGGGGGCTGGCTTAACATGAGGGTTAGCCTGAAGTCTGGGTCCATGGGAGTTGGTCTGTACCTTGGGGATTCTCTGACTCCTTCAGGGAATTTTTATTTTTATTGGTCTTTAGTTTTCAACAATTTTGTTATCTAAGCCTATTTATTTATTTATTTATTTATTACTTTTTCTTATCTTGTTTGGGGTTTGCTAAGCTTACTGGATCTGTAAGTTTATGTTTTTTGACACATTTGGAAGTTTTCATTTATTATTTCTTCAAATTTTTTTTTCCTGCTCCATGCTTGTGCTTTTCTCCTTGTAGTATTCCACTGACGTGAATGTTAGATATTTTTGTATTGTTCAAAGGTCCCTGAAGTTCTGTTCATTTAATAATTCCTTTACGGGGCGCCTGGGTGGCGCAGTCGGTTAAGCGTCCGACTTCGGCCAGGTCACGATCTCACAGTCCGTGAGTTCGAGCCCCGCGTCGGGCTCTGGGCTGATGGCTCAGAGCCTGGAGCCTCTTTCCGATTCTGTGTCTCCCTCTCTCTCTGCCCCTCCCCCGTTCATGCTCTGTCTCTCTCTGTCCCAAAAATAAAAAATAAACGTTGAAAAAAAAAATAAAAAAAAAAATAATTCCTTTTCTCTGTTGTTCATATAGGATAATTTGTATTGATCTACCTTCAGATCCATTGACTCTATCCTTTGTCATCTCTGTTCTGCTATGGGCCCATCCTGTGGCATTTTTATTTCAGTGATGGTTGTTTTAGTTACAAAATTTCTGTGTTGCTCTTTATCTTTTTATTTTGTGTGGATACTTTCTATCTTTCTTTTCATTTCAAGAATATTTGTCCTTACTTGGGTTATAATAGGTGCTTTAAATAAATAGTACAATAGTTAATAAGTTAATAATAAAATAGTAATAAGTACATGAGTAAATAAATAAGTTAGAAATAAAGAAATAAAAGTCATAATAGCTGCTTTAAAGTCCAATATCTGTGTTATTTCATGGTTGGTATCTGTCACTGTCTTTTTCTTTTTTTCCTTGCACACTGAGATTTTCCTCATTCTTTATTTATTTTTTTATTTTTTAAAAAATATTTTTAATGTTTATTTATTTTGAGGGAGAGAAAGACAGAGTGTGAGCAGGGGAGGGTCAGAGAGAGGGGGAGATACAGAATCCAAAGAAAGCTCCAGGCTCTGAGCAGTCAGCACAGAGCCCAGTGCTTGTGAACTCTGAGATCATGACCTGAGCGGAAGTCGGATGCTTAACTGACTGAGCCACCCAGGCAGCACCCCCTGCTTTTTAAAAAAAATTTAATGGAGATTTTCCTCATTCTTTAAATGCTGAGTTATTCTTACTTGTACCCTGGATATTTTAGATATTATTTTATGAGAATCTGGGTCTTGTTTAAAACCTCAAGAGGGGCGCCTGGGTGGCTCAGTCGGTTAAGCGTTCAGCTCAGGTCATGATTTCATGGTCCGTGAGTTCGAGCCCTGCATCAGGCTCTGTGCTGACAGCTCAGAGCCTGGAGCCTGTTTCGGATTCTGTGTCTTCCTCTCTCTGACCCTCCCTCGTTCATGCTCTGTCTCTGTCTCAAAAAAAAATAAAAGTTAAAATTTTTTTTAATAAAAAAAAATAACAAAAAAACCTCAAGATAATGTCTTTGTTGTTGTTGTTTGACCAGCAATCATCCAGGTCGGAATCAATCTGCCAGTTCCTTCAGTGAACTGTATTCTATTGTCAGTTGTGAAAACATTGGCATGCCTATTTGGATTAGTGTTTCATGACCACTTTTAGTGACAAGCCTGAGACCAAGATTGGTCTACCATGCAGTTGAGTGTTCAAAGCCTGTGGAATTATATTTAGGATCATATCCATGTATTTACAGTTCAGAGGCTTGGCCAAGTAGTTACCAACAACTTCATGGGATCATCCTCATTTTGTATGAAGAAAAAGTTGTTTTTTTTTACTTTTGCTGTTCAGCTTGGTTGCTTTTGATTAATTTTCTTCCAGATCACTGATCCATTCCTCCTCATCCTCTAATCTGCTATTGATTCCTTATTATGTATTTTTTGAAATTTCAGTTATTGAGTTCATCTCCAGCTGGTGTTTTAAAATATTTTCTATCTCTTTGTTGAGGGTCTCAGTGAGATCTTGTGCTCTTTTCTGAAGTCCATTGAGTATATTTATGACCATTACTTTAAATTTTTTATTAGGCATATTGTTTATCTCTATTCTATTTAGCTTTTTTGCTGTTTCATCCTGTTCTCTCATTTGGAACACATTCTCCTGTCTCGTCATTTTGCCTAACTCTCTGTGTTTGTTTTTATATTTTAGGAAGATCAGCTATGTCTCCTGATCCTGCAAATAGTGGTTATATGAAGAAGAGGTTCCATGGTGCGCCCTGGTAACCAGAACCAGGTACTCCATGGGTGTTTCCTACGTGGGCTGTGTGCACCTTACTATTATTGCTGAGCTGTGTTTGCTTTCAGTTCTGTTGGCTGGTGCATGGGGCAGGGTTTGGTCCCTGCACCACTAAGGGACCTGTTCACGGCTGTGTGGGCTTATAGTTGGGTGGTGTCAGCAGTCAAACCAGATGCCTGCCCTCAGCCCATCTGCCAGGGTGACATCATGCCAAACTTCAGGGCACTCTCCCTGCGCTGCCTCCTGAGAGATTTTTGTTGGTGGGTTAGGCTGGCAGTCAGACCAGATGACTGCCATCAGTCTGCCAGCTGGGGCTACAGTTGCACTGATGGACAGGAAGCTCTCTGCACTATCAGCTATAAGTTTTGGTTGCTGGGACTGTAGGTACACTTTTGTGTATGGTTATCATCCCTTCTCCCCAGGGCAGAAGTCATTTTGGAGTGGTACTAGTCCCTGTTGAGGTTACTTTCAGGATGTATCAGGGCAGAAACTGCTTTGGACTGATGCGTTTTGAGTGGGGTGGATCTTTAGGAGAATGTGGGGGTGAGGTATGCAATATTGGCAACATTGTTGGAGAGTGTTCACACTGGGTCCACAAGTCCAACTATGTAGCCTGGGGTGGGGAAGAGAAATGGTGCCTGTTAGCACTTTTGTTTTTGGAATAGTCTCTTAAAGATCCTTGCCTTTCCAGCACACACTCTGAGATTAGTACATGAGTCTCTATATATACCCCAGCTAATTTTCAAATTACTGCTTCTGTGCTGTGTCTTAGCTGGCTTATTTGTTATGCTGGCTCTTTAAGGAAGGGGACTCAGTTTCCTATTGCCCCCTGGTCTTCCTGGAGCTAAGCCCCCTGATTTTGAAAGTGCTTGGAGTGAAGCCCTGATGATTTGCCAGAGACCAGCTCCAGCAACCAGGGGTTCCCGAAGGATGCACGGCGTTGGCGAAAAAGTGAAAATAAAACAAAACTAAAATAAAAACAAAAAATAAAAATGGACACAGACAACAGCAGTGTGTTGAACTGGCCGATTTATTGTAGCAAATGTGGCATTGTATTTGCTAGTGATTTCCTTATAGCATATGTCATCTATGTTTTTCTAACATTACCTAATTTTGAAAATATTCCTATGTGTAATCAACCTTTAAGAAGTAACATGGCGATTTTCTCGTAATGTTCCCTCATACCCTTTGATTATTGATTAATTTCTTACATTATTCCATTACGCATCTATGTTTATCTATAATCTATAAAGCATTTGCTTTGCTGTTTTCATGAAAGGTCATCTATCTTTCAACATCTCAAGTGGAACAGTTATAGGGACATGACCTCCTAGTTGTTTTTCCCAAACCACTTGAAGCCAGAAGAACAATGTGTTTGCCTCGGTCTGAGGTGCCAAGAAGGGGCCATAAAAGCCTTAGAAACCCATGCCTCATACATTCTCAGAGAGACAATGCAGCTAGGAACTAATGAACCATTCTGTACCTTAACTGACTAGGTTCAATCATCATTATCTGGAATGCCTCCTGGGGGCCAAGTGGGCCTAGGGGTTAGAGTGACTTGTGCCTGTAGATACACTCCTTAGTTGCTGGAGTGAGGCTTTCAAATCCATATGCCTCTCCTTTATTGGCCTCCTTTGCTGATAAATGTATGAGGCTGTCCTTCCTGTAAGTAGAGGAGTCTCCATAGGGGATGGTAAGGGCTAAATGTAGGGCTGCACAATTTCTTGTGGAACCTTATTTTCTTTCCTAATGGTTCTTTTCTCAGGGGGCCTGTCGCGGGCAATTCCCCAACAGACAATATCCCAATACCCCAGGTACTCTTATTAAGACCAAATTACCTACAAGCGGGAGTACAAGAAGCTTCACTGTTGGTGGGCTGCCTTGCAGTCATCAATCCGTCCACAGCCTGGGCCTTGCCATCAGGCTGGGATAGCTCGGCTTCCAGCAATGATTATAGAGACTCACAAAGTTAAGCTCCAGTGGCTTTCAAAGCTAAAAGTTATAGAGACTTACCTGCTCAGTGCAGGTCTCCTGTGCATGGAGTGCCTGGTGTGGGGTCTGATCCTCTCACTTTTCTGTGCTTGTGGTGTCCCTTCTATTTGTGGTTAGTATTGTTGGAGGCTTGGTTTTCAACCTTGTTTCTGCCCCTCTTATCCTTTGCAATGTGGCTTTTTCCCTATGGTTAACTGTGGAAAGTCTGTTCTGTCAGTCTTTGGGTCATTTTCAGAGTTAGTTCCACAGGTGTAGCTGTTATCTCAGCGTGTCCATGGGATGAGGTGAGCTATAGATCCTCCTACTCCATCATCTTTCCAGAGATCTTCCTCATAATGTTTCTTAGATTAACAGGGACATAAAAACAAATGAAGAACTTTTAGCCTATTCTTCTCAAACTGTTCCAAAAAATATAAATGGAAGAAAAACTTTCAAAGTCATTCTACAAAGCCAACATTACCTTGATTCCAAATCCAAAGATCCCACTAAAAAGGAGAATTACAGGTCAATATCCTTCATGGACATGGATGCAAAAACTCTCAATAATACTAGCAAATTGAGTTCAACAGTACATTAGAAGGATTATTCACCATGATCAAGTGGGATTTATTCCTGGGCTGCAGGGCTGGTTCAATATTCACAAATCAATCAATATGATACACCGCATTAATAAAAGAAAGGATAGGGGTGCCTGGGTGGCTCAGTTGGTTAAGTGTCTGACTTCGGCTGGGGTCATGATCTCATGGTTCATGAGTTTGAGCCCCAGATTGGGCTCTGTGCTGACAGCTTGGAGCCTGCAGCCTGCTTTGGATTCTCTGTCTCCTCTCTCTCTGCCACTCCCCTGCTTGCTTGCACTCTTTCTCTCTCAAAAATAAACATTAAAAAAATTTTTAAAGAAAGGATAAGAACGATATGATTCTCTTAATAGATGCAGAAAAAGGATTTAATGAAATACAGCATCATTCTTGATAAAAACCCTCAACAGGGTCGCCTGGGTGGCGCAGTCGGTTGAGCGTCCGACTTCAGCCAGGTCACGATCTCGCGGTCCGTGAGTTTGAGCCCCACATCAGGCTCTGGGCTGATGGCTCAGAGCCTGGAGCCTGTTTCCGATTCTGTGTCTCCCTCTCTCTCTGCCCCTCCCCCATTCATGCTCTGTCTCTCTCTGTCCCAAAAATAAATAAACGTTGAAAAAAAAATTTAAAAACCCTCAACAAAGTAGAGATAGAGATAACATACCTCAACATGATAAAGGCCATATGTGAAAGGCCCGCAGTTAATATCATCCTCAATAAGTGGATTTTCCTCATAAGGAAAAACTGAGAGCCCTTCCCCTATGGTCAGGAATAAGACAAGGTTACTATCTAACATAGTATTGGAAGTCCTAGCCTTAGCATTTAGACAACAGAAAGAAATAAGAAGCATCAAAATCGGTGAGGACGAAGTCAAACTTTCACTATCTGCATACTCTTTCACTATTTTGTTATTCTATGTAGAAAATCCAAAAGACTCCACCAAAAAATTGCTAGAACCGATACATGCATTCAGCAAACTTGCAGGATATAAAATCAACAAGCAGATATTTGTTGCATTTCTATACACCAATAATGAAGTAGTAGAAAAAGAAATCAAGGACTTGATACCATTCACAATTGCACCAAAAAAATAAGATATTTAGGAATAAACCTAACCAAAGAGGTAAAATATCTGCACTCTGAATACTAAAGAACACTGATGAAAGAAACTGAAGAAGACACAAGGAAATGGAAAAGAATTCCATGCTCATGGATTGGAAGAACAAACATTGTTAGAATGTCTATACTACCCAAAGCAATCTACACTTTCAGTGGAATCCCTATCAAAACACCACAAGCATTTTTTGCAGAGCTAGAACCAACAACCCTAAAATTTGTATGGAACCATGAAAGATCCCAAATAGCCAAAGTAATCTTGAAAAAGAAAAACAAAACTGGAGGCATCATGATTCTGGTTTTCAAGCTATGTTACAAAGCTGTAGTCATCAAGACAGTATGATACTGGCACCAAAACAGACACATTGATCAATGGAACAGAACAGAATATCCAGAAATGGATCTACAACTATATGGTCAACTAATCTTTGACAAAGCAGGAAAGAATATACAATGGCAAAAAGATGGTTTCTTCAACAAATGATAGTAGGAAAACTGGATGGCAACATACAGAATGAAACTGGATCCCTTTCTTCACCATACAAAAAAAATTCAAAATGGATGAAAGACCTAAGTGTGAGACAGGAAACCATCAAAATCCTAGAAGAAAACACAGGCAGTAATCTCTGTGACCTCAACTGGATCAACTAGGCACATCACTGAAGGCAAGGGAAACCAAAGCAAACATGTACTATTGGGACTACATCAAGATAAGAAGCATCTGCACAGCGAAGGAAACAATCAACACGAAAAGGCAGCCTATGGAATGGAGAAGATATTTGCAAAAGACATATCTGATAAAGGGTTAGTATCCAAAATCTATAAAGAACATATCAAGCTCAACACCCAAAAAACAAATAACTGAGTTAGGAAATGGGCAGAAGACATGAACTGACACTTTTTAAAGAAGATATCCAGATGGCTAACAGATGAAAAGATGCTCAACATCATTCATCATGAGGGAAATACGTATCAAAACCATGATGAGATACCACCTCACACCTGTCAGAATGGCTAAAATTAACAACACAAGAAACAACAGGTGTTGATAAGGATACAGAGAAAGGGGAATCCTCTTACAGTGTTGGTGGGAAGGCAAACTGATGGAGCCACTCTGGAGAACAATATGGAGGGTCCTCAAAAAGCTAAAATTAGAACTACCTTAGGATCCAGCAATTGAACTATTAGGTGTTTATCCAGAGGATGCAAATTCAAAGGGAGTACTTGCACCCCAATATTTATAGCAACATTATCAACAATAGTCAAACTATGGAGTGAGCCCAAATGTCCACTGACTGATGAATGGATAAAGAAGGTAAAGGTACACATAATGGAATATTACTCAGCCATCAAAAAGAATGAAATCTTGCCATTTGTAACAACATGGATGGAGCTAGAATGTATTATTCTAAGTGAAATAAGTGAATCAGATAAAGACAAATATGATTTCACTCACATGTGGGATTTAAGAAACAAAATAGATAAGCATATGGGAAGAGGGGTAAAAGGAGAAGAGAAGGAAACAAACCACAAGAGACTCTTAATGATAGAGAACAAACTGTGGGTTGATGGAGGAAAGTGTGTGGGACATGGGCTAGGTTGGTGATGGGTACTAAGGAGGGCACTTGTGATGAGCACTGGTTGTTGTATGTGAATAATGAGTTACTGAATTCTACTCCTGAAACCAACATTGCACTGTATATTAACTAAAAAAAAATTAAATAAAAGAAGTGATTTACATGGATTAAAAAAATAAAAGAACTTCTAGTTAGCCAGGAGGACTGGAAAAACATATACATTTTGTTGAAGGAAGCCAGCAAGAGGAGTAAACTAAATGGTGCTGTTTGCTTGCATTATACACACTAGGTGATTTGAAAAGTTGAATTACATATTCAAAGGGTGGGGAAAGAGGAAATGAACCCATGAAATATCTTAAACCATGTGAAAATCCAAAATGGTCCTGAGGAAAGACAGTACTGTCTTTTATTTCTATAGTACTGTCAGTTATCTTTACTGTGTGAAAATGCATGATGTGATCAGGCACACCCACTCCTGGCAGGACATTTCCAACTGCCTGCGAGATGACAGTTATTCCTCAGACACATGAACCTCACACCATCATATGGGACCTGTCATCTCCAGGACAAATTAGAGTATTGATCTCTTTCCTGTGATGAACTCAAATCACTCTTGGAAATTGCCGTCTGTGCAGAGCAGTGGAACCAGGCAGTGGAGCGCAGGGACAAGAGGTCTTATGGAAAACTGCTGTCTGTGCTCTGATGTCTGATACTTTATAACCTCAACACTAAAAATTAGAAGCAGACAGTAACTGCTTTGACTTTGAGGACTTAAAGAACTTTGAGAAGGACTTTGAGAAGAAAGCAAGAAACACCTAAATTCTCACTCTAACTGGGCTACCAGTCACTTTTCCATGTCTTGGTTCCTTTTGAATTTCCCTTCCTCTCACCACATCTCTTTTTTTTTCCCCCTACCTGGGAGTTACTCCTTGTAGCAAACTTCAGAACTTCCTGCAAGGTTGGCAACTTGAAGCTCATTTATTTCTGCTAGTTTTTATTCAGTTTTTGTGGGGAGAAGTGGTCTAGGTAAAACATATTAGTAGTTCATCAAAGAGAAATGTTTCATTTTTCTTTTTCAGGTGGCATTTGAAACAATTCATATATACATTCTATTATAATGTATGGCTGTTAGTCAGTGAACCTACTGAATACCAAGCTTGACTTCCTAACTTTTACTTTTGAATGAGAAATATTTTTCTACTTTCTCTATCAAGGCATTTAAGCTTCAAAACAGAAGTAATGAAGCCATTCTTACTGTACCCCATTTATTTAACAGGAAAAGTATTTTTTAGGATGTTGGCTGACTTAAATTTTAAAATCTGAGTGTAAAGATTTTCTATTAATAGGCTTTGGATTATTTTATGGATGTTATTCACTGTATGTATACATCTAGATGTACTATTGTGTATCATTGCAAAGTAAAGATTTTGGGTCCCACTCCACCATACATATTTTTCTCTCTGGCTTTAAAGAAAAACAACAACAACAACCAGAGACATATATGGAGATGACAAGGAAAGTGTGCCCTGCCTATAATATGTCAGTTTAATTATTCACAGCATTAGTAATGATGGGGAATGAAGGGGGGGGGGGCGGATAGTGAAGTTTGGGAAAGAGAAACTCAAGAGTTGGCCATGATAGCAATTGTACTTGGAATAGTGAACCTGTGTGATGGGCAGTAAAGGACTGGAGTCACTTATAAAGGGTGACCCCTTATCACTAGACTTGCCTATCCTTCTCATGATGTTTTCATAGTGCCTACACATTGCATCATCACAGATTATTATTGGTGTGATGATTTGATAATTATTTTCTCTTCTACCAGACTACAAACTGTGTGAGAGCAAAGGCTGGGTCTGTTTTCCTTACCATTATATTGCCACCATCTGACCCAGTGCCTGGCATACAGAAGGTGCCCATTGCACTTGGAATAAAATGCTAATCTTTTACTATGGCTCACACAACTCTGTGACTGGCCTTTCCCCCATCAACATCACCAAAGTCCTTGGGAATGACTCCAGTATGAGTACTGATGCCTGGATTAGGAAAGGAAGATGGAAAGCTTTCCTGCATGGCAGAATAGCAAAGACATAGGCTTACTCATTCTTTTATTAGATTCTTATTGAGAATTTTTGTTGTGCCAAGTAGTGGGGAAACAAAGGTGACATAAACAGATATGGGCCCTGCTACATGGTTTCTGTTCTTCTGGAATTTATAGTCTAGTGAGGGAGATAGACCTTAGTGTAATAGTCCCAAATATAGGTATATAATTACAAGTCAGTTGATCAGTCCTGTAAAATCAAGGAACAAGGAACGGGTGTCTACAATAGAATTTATCAGTGGAACCCAGCCTGCATCAGCAGAGTCAGGGAAGACTTCTCATAGCAAGTGACAGTTTTTCTGAGAGTTGAAGGAAGCCAGATGGGGCCAGTGCAAAGGCCTTGTATTGAGAGAGAGTAGAACTTCTTCCATGAACTATGGAAGCAAAGGAGCCTCATACCAGATGAAGTACAGAAGTTCCCAGATACCAGGCCAGAAAGGCCTTAAAGGTTTTAGTCTTTATTCTTAAATGGGTGGTTTTGAAGTAAATCAGAGGGTGGCATAATAGGTGTATCAGTTATCTATTGCTGCATAAGAAATTATCCCAATTTGTCATGGTTTAAAACAACTCACATTATTATTTCACAGTTCTGTGGATCATGAATTTGAGCATAGCTTAACTGGTTCCTCTGCTTCTAAGGATCTCCCACAAGGCTATAATCCAAGTCAGCTGGGGCTGTGGTTATCTCAGGGCTCATCTAAGGGAGGATCCACATCCAAGCTTAGTCACATGGCTGTTGTCAAGCTTCAGGTCTTCACTAGCTGTTGGTTGGAGACTTCTGTTTATTGCCATGTGGGGCTCCATAGGGCTATGCACAACATGGTAATATGGCAGTTTGATTTCCTCAGAGTGGGAAAGAAAAGAAAGAACATACAATCTTTTTGTAACCTAATCTCAGTTGTGACATCTCATCACTTTTGCCAAATTCTAGACACAGGAGCAAGTCACCTAGTAAAGCCCACACTCAAGAAGAAGGTATTACACAGTGATATGAACACCAGCAGGCAGGAATCACTGGGAGTCACTTTAGAGGCTACCTACTGCAGTGTGAAGACATTAGAGAAGTCAGAGCAAATGTAGAGAGCAGAATTCAGAGGCTATTGTAGAAGTCAAGAGATGACTGCAGATTGTAGCTTAGACTAGGGCAGTAGTAGTGGTGATAGTGAACACCAGGTGAACATATTTAAAATTTTTTTTTTAATGTTTAGTTTTGAGACAGAGGGAGACAGAGAATGAGTGGGGGAGGGGCAGAGAGAGAGGGAGACACAGAATCTGAAACAGGCTGCAGGCTCTGAGCTGTCAGCACAGAGCCCGATGCGGGGCTCAAACCCACGAACCATGAGATCATGACCTGAGCTGAAGTTGGATGCTTAACTGGCTGAGCCATCCAGGCGCCCCTAGGGGAACATATTTAGAAGGTAAAATTGATGGGTAATAGATTACCAGTAGATTAAACATGGGGGAAGTAGGGAAGGGAGAGATGTTATGGAAAATTCCTAGATATTTGCCTTGTGCATTGGATAGATGGTAGTACCATTCATTATATAGAAAACATGAGAAAAAAAATTAAGGAAGAAAAAAAAAGAATTACATTTTGATTAAGTGACATAGAAACTGCATGCAAGCAACCTAAGATTCTGGGTCACTTCAGTGAAAATGCTGAGTTATTCAGGTGGATATCTTGAGACAGAGGTGAGGTCCAACTTAGAGATTTAAAAGGGCATCCGCATGTGGTTGAAGAAAGCTCAGGGTGATGAGAGGAGGAGCTAAGACTGAGTCTTGGTGAGACCCACATGTCATGGGGGGTAGAGAAGGAAGAGCCTAAAAGAAGGTAGATGAGGCATGGCTAGATCAGAGAGACAGTAGGGAAATCAGGAGAGAAGTTATTTCAGAGGCCCAGATTGGAGACTGTTCTGGAAGGAGGAAGAGATCAACAGCATCAGAGGCTGCTGGGAGACCATGTAGAATGAGGGCCACTGGAGACCATCACTTATCAACACTTACCCAGCATTTGCTAGATGTGACACTGTGCTGGGCCAAAGTATACAAAGGTGAACATGTCTTAGTCAGTTGCTACCTTCTGGACCTCTCAGTGAAGGGGTGTGTGGGAAAAGAACACAATGACTTATGCTTTTAAATCTCCCAACTACAGAGTGAAAGCTGCCATGTCAAATATTATCAACTATTTAAAATCTGGCTTTCTCTGAAGACCCATTGGGTAGCTGGATGGGGATGATGGCTCTTGCATGCAGGCTCCTAGGTAGGCTGCATGAGGCTGGGATATTTATTTATTTATTTATGCTCATGCTCACTGGAATCAGGGCTCATGCTCACCTGCAGCAGGGCTCTAGCTCACCTTGTGTGGTACATGACCTCACAAACAATGAGATTATGACCTGAGTTGAAGTCAGATGCTTAATGACTGAGCCACCCAGGCACCCAAGGCTGGGAACTTTTCAATAAACAGATCCCAGCAACCTAGTCCCTGGAGATTCTAATTTAATAGGTGAAAAGGACCTCAGCAGCTGAGTTTTTATAAATCCCAAGGTTATTCTGATCCTTAGGCAGAGTGGAGAACCCCTCACAGGGGTGGGTTGAATTTTGATTCTTCATGTGTCAGCACTTCTAATACACATGGTTCAGTCTTGCTGAGTCTTCTTTTCTTCTGTGGAATGTAGATAATAAGAGTTGAATTGGATCTGTTTGTGAAAGCATCTGGAGGAATGGCTCAAAAAAATATTAAAACCTGGGTGGTTGAAGATGATGCCTCTCAAACATTAATATGCATATGAATCATCTGGAGATTTTGGTATAGGTTCTGATTCAGTCTAGGGTGGTGCCTACAAGTCTGCATTTCTAACACACTCTCATGTGATGTCAATGCTGCTGGTGTATGAACCACAGGCCCTTGGGTAGTAAGGGCTGGGTAAATATTCATGTGGGCTTATGAATAATGTCCTAGATGAGGTCTTAATGATATTGGCATACATTATTTCAAGATTGCTTTCCTATTTGATAAATAGTATCTTTTGCAATAATAATAACCAAAGAAATGCCATACTAACCCACAAGCTAGCACTCACAGAAACAGTAAACCCTCTAGCTCTGAGCATTGTGAGAATACAAATAAGTGGCCTATTTGCTAATTCACTTATAAGTGTAGTAAAGCACTATATATGACCATATATTGCAAAGGCATATGAATAAATCAATCTCACCCCCTGCAAAGGCAAGACATTTCAATATGCTTCATAACAAATTACTTAAAATTTTTTTAAACATTTTAATTTATTTTTAAGGGAGAGAGAGAGAGAGAGACAGAGTGTGTGGGGGGGAGGGGCAGAGAGCGAGGGAGGCACAGAATTGGAAGCAGGCTCCAGGCTCTGAGCTGTCAGCACAATGCCCGAAGTGGGGCTCGAACCCACAAACTGCAAGATCATGACCTGAGCCAAAGTTGGATGCTTAACTGACTGAGCCACCCAGGCGCCCCCACCCCCCACCCCTAGATTACTTTTGATTAAAAAGCTTATTCAGGAGACAGATGCAAATTAACTTAGATGTGTTCCCTTCAGCAGCTTTTGAGGAATCTAAAGTATAAGAGTTCAGCATCCATAGGTTTTATTTGGGGTAAGCCCAGTGATGCTTTGTTTTCTTAAGCAGTAATTTTAAGCGTGTCTTCCACAATGCTCAGAATGGCAATTTCCAGTAGCACAGTCAGGGTATTTAGGAAGATGGTCATGAGAATGAGTTATTGAATATACTAACAGTTTCATGGAAAGAGATAGTTGTATGGTGTACCACTCGGGATGGCACATGCTGAACCTGTTTTAAGCTGATGACATTTGTGATAGGCTCCTCTTTAACAAGTAGAGCATACAGAAAAATAAGAAACAGTGAAATTACTGCTCTCCATGAGAAATCAAGCTCTCATGGTTATAGAGAGGGTTTGAGAAGAGAGGGAGTGGAAAGCTGAGATGGCCTTCAGAGGTTCCAATAGTTCAGAAAAACCCTGACTTCATATATACTGCTCCATTGTCCCCATAATAACCCCAGTATTTGTCACACCAAAAACATTTCCATAAGGGTCAGGCTCTAACACTTATTTGCACTCACATTGTTTTAGACATTTTATATAATATTTCTTATTAATACTGAAATTACCTTGTAAGGTGGAACTACTATTATTACCATTTTGAAATGAAAACTAAGGTCCAAAGTTTATATACAGTGGACCCTTGAACAACACAGGTTTGAACTGTGGGGTCCACTTGTACCCAAGTGGTATGTGTTTTCATTTACATGTGGAATTTGAGAAACTTAACAGAAGATGAGGCAGGGAGGGAAGGGGAAAAATAGTTTCAAACATGGAGGCAAACCATAAGAGACTCTTAAATACAGAGAAGAGACTGAGGGTTGATGGGGGGCTGGGGGAGAGGGAAAAAAGGGTGATGGGCATTGAGGAGGGCACTTGGGATGAATACTGGGTGTTGTATGTAAGCAATGAATCATGGAGATCTACTCCAGAAGCCAAGAACACACTGTATATATACAGTGTATGTTAGCTAACTTGACAATAAATTATATTTTAAAAAAAGGTCCCACCAAACAAACAATAACAACAACAACAGCAACAACAACAACAACAACAACAACAAAGAACTTCACTTGTATTGGTCTCAAGTTTCTTGTTGTAAAATAAATGAATTAAACCAGAAAACTAAAAAGCTCCTTCAATATTAGTCCTTTCCCAGTAGAACATTCTTCATTGTATTTCACTTCTAGCAGCATTCAAGGGTGAAAAAAAGATTAAGGATATTTATTTCACTGAGCTGTTTTGAGTAGCAAAGATACACTTTAAAGTCATTTTGAAAAAAAAAAACTATGAAAGATTATACAATATAATAAAATGTTATAATGCATGGAATATGAACTCAGTGTTGATTCAATATTGTCAAGATGTTAATTATTCCCAACTTAGTTACCAAGATTAGATTCAATATAATCCCAATAAAAAATCTCAAAAGCTACTTTGTTGGTATTGACAAACTGATTCTAAAGTTTATAATGAGAGGCAAAAGACACAGAATAATCAACACAATATTAAAGAAGACCAAAGTCAGAGGACTGACACTGTCAGTGTGCACTCATGTGGCTGCAGGGTTTTGCCATTAGTGTGCAATGGAGACCAAATAAGAGTTGGGTGGGCAGCTTGCAGTTACACAGGTAAAAGAGCTAGTTGTGTCAGATAATTCTTTGTTATGGGAGCCATCCTATGTATTGTAGGATGTTTAGTAGAATCTCTAGTACCTCCCCAACTGTGACAAAAATGTCTTCAGACATTTCCAAATGTCCCTTGGAAGGCAAAGTCACTCCAAGTTGACAGCAACATCTCAAGAGAAATGAATGGTATAGGTGCCTCCAAACTAGAAGGTAGTTTGAGCTTGTGGAAAATTTAATTCCATGTGTGATGTCTGTGTTGCTGATGAAACATCAGGCACATGTGTTCTGACTGGATGGGCTTCCAGGGACTCAATGTTGGAAAATATGGATATCTAAAATGAAGATGAAAAGGTGGGGAGCCTGGGTGACTCAGTTGGTTAAGCGTCCAACTCTCGATTTTGGCTCAAGTCATGATCTCATGGTTCATAAATTTGAGCCTCACATCAGGATTTGTGCTGACAGTGCTGAGCCTGCTTGGGATTCTCTCTTCCCTCTCTTTATGCCCCTCCCATAATCTCTCTCCCCCTCTCTCAAAATAAGTAAAAATAAACTTTAAGAAAAAGAAAGAAAGAAAATCAAAAGACAACCTGTATTTTTTCCATTGGATACTCTTTCCTGCTTTGTCAAAGATTAGTTGGCCATACATTTGTAGGTCCAATTCTGGGTTCTCTATTCAATTCCATTGGTCTATGTGTCTGTTGTTGTGCCAATACCATAGTTTCTTGATGATTATAGCTTTGTAGTAGAGGCTAGAGTCTGGGATTGTGATGCCTCCCGCTTTGGTCTTCTTCAGTATTACTTTGGCTATTCAGGGTCTTTTGTGGTTCCATAAAAATTTTAGTATTGTTTGTTCTAGCTTTGAGAAGAATGCTGGTGCAATTTTTATTGGAATTGCATTGAATGTGTCAATTGCTTTGGGTAGTATTGACATTTTAACAATATTTATTCTTCCAATCCATGAACATGGAATGTTTTTCTATTTCTTTGTGTCTTCTTCAATTTCCTTCATAAGTTTTCTCTAGTTTTCAGCATACAGATCTTTTACATCTTTGGTTAGGTTTATTCCTAGGTATTTTATGGTTCTTGGTGCAATTGTAAATGGTATCCATTTCTTGGTTTCTCTTTCTGTTGCTTCATTATTGGTGTATAGAAATGGTGCTGGGAGAACTGGACAGCAACATTTAGAAGAATGAAACAGGACTGCCTTCTTACACCATACAAAAAACAAAACAAAACAAAACAAAACTCAAAATGGATGAAAGACCTAAATGTGAGACAGAAAACCATCAAAACCCTGGAGGAGAAAGCAGGCAACAACCTCTTTGACCTCAGCCACAGCAATTTCTTGCTTAACACATCTCCAAATGCAAGGGAATTAAAAGCAAAAATGAACTATTGGGACCTCATCAAGATACAAAGCTTCTGCACAATGAAGGAATTAATCAGCAAAACTAAAAGGCAACTGACAGAATGGGAAAAGATATTTGCAAATGACATATCAGATAAAGGGCAAGTATCCAAAATATATAAAGAACTTACCAAACTCAACACTCGAACAACAATCCAGTGAAGAAATGGCAGAAGACATGAATAGACACTTTTCCAAAGAAGACATCCAAATGGCCAACAGACACATGAAAAGATGCTCAATGTCACTCATCAGGGAAATACAAATCACACCATAGTGATATACTACCTCACACCAGTCAGAGTGGCTAAAATTAACAACTCAGGCAACAACAGATGTTGGCGAAGATGTGGAGAAACAGGAACCCTCTTGCACTGTTAGTGGGATTGCAAACTGGTGCAGTCACTCTGGAAAACAGTGTGGAGGTTCCTCAAAAAATTAAAAATAGAACCACCCTACAACCCAGCAATAGCACTACAAGGAATTTATCCAAAAGATACAGGAGTGCTGATTCATAGGGGCACATGTGCCCTTGGTTTATAGCAGCGCTTTCAACAATAGCCAAATTATGGAAAGAGCCTAAATGTCCATCAACTGATGAATGGATAAAGAAGATGTGGTTCATATATACAATGGAATACTACTTGGCAATGAGAAAGAATGAAATCATGCCATTTGCAGCAACATGGATGGAACTGGAAGGTATTATGCTGAGTGAAATAAGTCAGTCAGAGGACAGATATATGTTTTCACTCATATGTGGATCTTGAGAAACTTAACAGAAGACCATGGGGAAAGAGAAGGGGAAAAAATAGTTACAAACAGAGAGGGAGGGAGGCAAACCATGAGAGACTCTTAAATACAGAGAACAAACTGAAGGTTGATGGTGGGGGGAGAGGGAAAAATAGGTGATGGGCATTGAGGAAGGCATTTGTTGGGATGAGCACTGGGTGTTGTACATAAGCAATGAATCGTGGGAATCTACCCCAAAACCAAGAGCACACTTTACACTCTGTATGTTAGCCAATTTAACAATAAATTATATTTAAAAAACAAAGAGAAACTTTTGGGGTATGTAGATGTGTTCATTATTTTGATTGTGGTGATGATTTCATGGATATATATAAATGCTAAAATTGATTACATTTTATGCTTTTAATATGTTCAGCTTATTATATGTCAGTTAAATAAACCACAAATTTTTTTGTTTATATAAAAAAAGGACAACCTGTAGAATGAAAGAAAATATTTTCAAACTATGTATTTGATAAGAGGTTAATATCCAAAATATGTAATGAGTTCATACAACTCAATAGGAAACAAAAATAAAAACAAAACAATCCAATTAAAAAATGGGTGTGAAGTACTTAAATAGATATTTTTCTAAAGAAGATACATAAATAGCCAACAGATATATGAAAAGGTGCTCAACATCCCCTATCATCAGAGAAATGCAGATCAAAAACTCAGTGAGATATCACCTCACACCTATCAGAATGACTATTATTGAAAGGACAAGAAATAACTAGTGTTTGTGAGGATGTGCAGAAAAGGAAACTTTTGTGTACTGTTGGTGGGAACATAAATTGGTGCAGCCACTATGGAAAGCAGTATGAAGGTTCCTCAAAAAATTGAAAAAAAAATTACCATGCAATCCAGCAATTTCATTTCTGAGTATTTATCTGAAGAAAATAAAATACTAATTTGAAAAGGTATATGTATGTATATATATATATATATATATATATATATATATATATGCAATACTACTCAGCCACAAAAAATAAAATCTTGTCATTTTCAACAACATGAATTGACTTTGAGGGCATTATGTTAGCATAATAGTGAAATAAGCCAGACAGAGAAAGACAAATACCATATGATTTCACTTACACGTGGAACATAAAAAGCAAAGGTAATGAACACACAAAACCAAACCAAACTCATAGATAGAAAGAATAGACTGGTTGTTGCTAGAGGGAAGGGGGTTGGAAGAGTGGGCGAAATGGGTGAAGGGGATCAAGGAGTACAAACTTCCAGTTATGCAATTATTAAGTCATGGGGATATAAGGTACACCATAGTGACTATAGTCAATATTATTGTATTGCAAATTTGAAAGTTGTTAAGAAAGCAAATCTTAACAGTTTTTATCACAGAAATTTTTTTTATAACTTTGTATGGTGACAGATAATAACTAGACTTATTCTGGTGATCATTTCACAATATGTGCAAGTGTTGAATAATTATGTTGTACACCTTAAACTAATATAACATGGGATGTCAATTATACTTCAATAAAAAAATTAAAGCAGAAAAGGATATCATGTTATTATTTGTCACTAGTGCATTTGATCCCACAGGAAAGGTTGAGAGCACACAGTTTCTTGCTGTAGAGCACTCATTTCTAGGAAGTAAGTGGACTCTTTTGCATCTACTGGCCCGACACTGGAAACATGGTCTCCTCTGAGGCAAGGTCCTGTGACTAACACACTGCTTCATATCTGTTGGTCCAGTACTTCAGGTTTTATCAGAGATTATAAACTAATGATATATCTTCCAAAACATCCAGTTCTTCAAATTACTATTTCTTGGGTTTATGTAGAAACAATTAAGGAAATCTGTGAAACAAGAACATAAATCACTAGATGAACATTTGACATTTAGTGAGCCATGATTAGTGATTAGAAAACACTCAGAGTAATGGGTAATAGAAGACTCTCAAAGCAATCTCAAATTATATAAAACTCCAGTTCTGCGGAATGACTAGAAAGCTAAATAGAAATGAGCTTTTCTCATTTAAGACATTTCTCACTTGCTGTTGTGAAATTATGGAAGACTGACAATTAGGAACAGAACAAAGCCCCTTCACTAAAGAGGCCCAAACAGTAAATAATGGAAAGAAATGAAAAGCAATGAGAGTAATCAAAGCCTGTAGTTTTTCTGTGCATCACTGAGACTTAATCTATGTCCTTTTAAAGTGTTTACTGAGAGGTTTCCTGTGCCAGAGTTTAACCACATTCTTTACTATTTGACTCTGTACTACTCTTTTTAATACTGCTCTTTAACTATAAATTAGTAATTAAACAACAAAGTAATAGACTAGAAAAAAATTTAGGTCTTAACATACTTATATTAGTCTTAATTAAAGTTCTGAGTCAGTTTATTTGATATAATGATTACTGACGCCTACTTTTGTACTTAGATGGAAGAGCCATAAAAACCACATGTAGGAACTTGATAAACCTGTCTCAAGCAGGACCTCAGAGGAATGAACAACAATGAGCCTTTCCAAATTAAACAACCGGGACCTTGCCTCCTTGGCATTAATTCTTCTGATATGAGTAAGACACAGGTCTCACAGCAGAATGGCAAAGCTCTGAAAGCATTATCTCAAAGGACAAGAATAGAGCATACAAAGATATAAACCAGAGCTCAGAGAACTCCACAAACTGTAAATAGATGAGAGTGTGGAAATTATGAAAATGTCATTGGAAAGCCCTTGAAAAAATGCCTGGTGGAAGAGTCTAAAACTCATTTCCCCTGATACTGTATAGAGATCTTGTTTAAAGGAGAAAGTAACTAGCTCAAGAAATAATCACCTGTCAGGAAATGATGAACGAACAGACTTTAGTGTGAGGACCTCCAGTGAGGACCAAGTCCTCTGCAGAAGTCTTCATCTTCTGATGCTCCTGAGGTGGGGGGAGGTGGGTAGGGGTACTTGTCACCCTTCTACCTGTGGGAAGTGATTTATGCCTGACTGCATGCTGGACAGGGGAACTGTCTGAAACCTAGGTAGACAGTCATACAAGACATGGCAGGGGCACTTCGATATAAATGTCTAGAAGAGTTGAAAGAAAAAAAAAGATTTCAGACTATCTAGAGCCCTGAAAGAGCCTTCTACCAACTGTTTAGATCATTTAGATCATGGGGTTCTTCCCCAAGGGAATGACACTGCTGCAGATCCACTTTTGGAAAACTCTATCTTTGTTCTGAACTCTCATGTTTCATGGGCTGATCCAATCAATGATTTAAGAAGAATATTAGCAAAGACAGAGCAATTAGCTCTACTCGAACATTCAGAATCCAAGAAGTGATGACATAATGACTTTGAAGCCTTCAGTCCTTGTTTACAAAGCAAACGAGACTAATATTCATGGCCTTTGGAAAGATGCTCTTTCATATTTGACACTGAGTGCATCTGATACAAATAGAAAACCTTGAGAAAGTATGAGTCTGCCTTCCTTAGAGGCCATCATTTATTATGTAAACACTGAGAGCCCCTTTGTTGTCCTTGCTGGGTCTGTCCATCAGAGCTACCTTTGCACACACCCAGCCCAGCCAGCTGCCCTCTGACCAGCCCTTTAGATGGATCTGCAGTCACCTCAGAAACCTCAGGGTCACCTAGTGATTAGCTCACTGGGTCTCTCTGTGCCCTAATGCCATTCTCCTCTGGCTCATGTAAGTGTCCTGTGTTAAACAAGGCTTTCACTCTACATAGACGCCTGAGACATCCCTATCTGGCTCACTGCTGCCTCCTGGTCTGGTATCAAAACAGCCTCTCCAGCAGCACTGAAGACCACAACTTACTCTGAAAATCAATCTGAATCTAAAATGTGTATGTCCTGGGGCACGTGAGTGGCTCATCAGTTAAGCGTCAGACTTTGACTCAGGTCATGATCTCACAGTCATGAGTTTGAGCCTTGTGTCAGCTCTGTACTGGGAGCCTGGAGCCAGCTTCAAATTCTGTGTGTCCCTCTCTCTCTGCCCCTCCCCACTCATGGTCTCTCTGTCTCTCTTTCTCTCTTTCTCAAAAATAAGTAAACATTAAAAAATTTTTAAAAAGAAATTAAAAATAAAAAAATACACTAAAATGTGTATATCCTACAGTGTTCTTGTGTGTGTTCTGTGGTTTTTTATCTTACCTGAAACACAAGGATGATGCTGACATCTACATTAGGAAGTATTCATAAATTGAAATTTGTTATCTGAAGAATTAGTCATATCTCTAATAGTGCCCAAGACAGAGCCTTCAACATGGTGTTGGGAAACAGATGTGCTGACATGAATGAAATGATGCTGCTTAATGATTTTCATTCATTATTAGTCATTTCATTCATTATTAGGTCTGTCATATTTAGATTAGTTGCCAAATTATAGAATTATTCTCTTATCAGCTTTGTTACACTCTCATTCCTTGATGCCTGGAGCAGAATTCTTAAAATGTGAAAAAGGTTCATGTGCTGGAGGAGGAAGAAAGACTTTCTCTATTTGTTCATCCAAATGGCTAAATGTACTGAGACCAAGAGCTGGGAATCTAAAAACACTTCCTTCAATTTACACTAAGGAAAGCAACATTAAAATTACATTAAGCATGAACACCCCTGCTGAAGCAATTAAAAAACATTAAAAATTGTCAGGCAAACAGTTACCAACATAATGCAGCAAAAAGATTACATACCTGGAGTGTTGGGTCAGGTTCTGGGTGTAGTCCTCATAAGCCAGGAGATCTTGAGCAAGTCACTGAATGTTTCCAAGTTTCAGTGTCCTCTTCTGAAAAATGTAGATGTTAACCTCACAGGGCTGCTGTGAAGAGTAAATGTGACAATAAATTTAAGAACATTTTGTCAGTGCTATTCAAATGGTCTCATTTTAAAATTTATTGCTTTTAGAGCTGTGTAAATTGCAGGTTGCGACTGTTAAGAATTCTTTACCACATGTGGCAGGGTTCAGAGAGCATCATATACTGATTCACAAATGTCAGCCACATCTAGCTTTGGGGCAGCTCTGGGAGTCTGTGGAGGTGAGCACTACCCTCCTCACATGCTGCTGCTGCTGCTGCTGCTGCTGGGTTTCATCTGTTCTTCCTCCCATTTCTCTTCAAAATGCCATGGCCACCCCCATCAGTAGCACAGACCATACTTTGCACTTAAAGTGGATTCAATACTCTTTTTGTAGTTGACCCCCATGGTTAAGCACCAAGCATAATTAAGCTTCCATATGACAAAGTCTTGCAATTTCCAAAGAACTGAAAAATGTACATTTGAAGATCAGTGTATTTGGAACTTGAGGACTACCTGCGCAATATTTTTTTATGTACAGACCTGGCATGATTTTTTTCTAAATTAGATAAAGAATATTAATAGCTAAAGGCAATACCCTGACTAATGTGTAAAGCTATGAACAATAGTAAAATCATAAATTGTGATTCCATTTATGCTTCTGCTGCCAAAGCTTAATCAGATTAGGAGTAGAACAGAGATTCCTCAATCTGATAAAAGTTACCTATAAAACAATCTACAGATAAACATGGTGAAATACCAAATATATACCCCCTAAGTCAAGAAAAAGACCAGGAAGTTCACTCATATCACATTCTACTCAATCTTGTAGTGGAGGTCCTAACAGTACAGAAAGTCAAGAAAAAGAAATGAAAATTATAAAGGTCAAAAAGGAAGAATTAAAGGTATCTTTATTTGTAGATGGTGATTGCGTACATAAAAAATTCAAAGGAATTCATATGATGGAACTTTCTAAGGAACTGAAAATGTTATATATTTTTATCTAGATGGTGATTACATGGGTATATACTCATATAAAAAGTCACTCAGCTGTCCACTTAAGATTTATGAATTTTTCTTTATATAAATTATACCTCAAAATAAGCTATAAGGATTTAAAGATAATTTACATTTATCTATAACACTGATACTTTTTTTAATTTTTTTTAACGTTTATTTATTTTTGAGACAGAGAGAGACAGAGCATGAACAGGGGAGGGTCAGAGAGAGAGGGAGACACAGAATCTGAAATAGGCTCCAGGCTCTGAGCTGTCAGCACAGAGCTTGGCGCAGGGCTCGAACTCACGGACTGTGAGATCATGACCTGAGCCGAAGTCGGACGCTTGCTTAACTGACTGAGCCACCCAGGCACCCCTCACTGATACTTTTTAAAAATGTTGATTTATTTTGAGAGAGAGAGAGAGAGAGAGAGAGGGCAAGCACATGCAAGCAAGGGAGGGGCAGACAGAGAGAGGGAGAGAATTCTTAGCAGGCTCCATGCTTTCAGCAAGAAGCCCAATTTGGGGCTCGAGCTCATGAACCGCGAGATCATAACCTGGCCAAAATCAAGAGTTGGATGCTTAACTGACTGAACTACCCAGGCACCCCATATAACCAATGATATTTTTAAAACAGGCCTGCAAATTGTTTGACACTCTTCTCTTCAACATGTGGAGCTTAATTCCTTGCCCCTGCAATGTGGATAGGACATGGTGACTCACTTCTAATGAGCAGAAGTGATGCTGTGTTGATGTCCAATTCTAGGTCATAAAAAGATGTAGGTTCCACTAACTTCTCTCTCTTAGAATCTGTTTGCTCTGTAGGGAACCAGCCATTATGTTATGGAGACATTCAAGCAGCCTTGAGGAGAACACACATGGTGTGGAAATGAGGACTCAAACCAACAACCAGTACCAACTTGCCAGCATTGTGAATTGGCCAGTATGCACGTAGGTCTTCCAGCCTTTGAAACCATCAGATTCCTGAAGCCCTGATCTGCATTTTGACTACAACCTTGGGAGAGATCTGGAGGCAGAACCACTTGATTAAGCTGCTCCCACAAAACTGTAAGAGATATTAATGTTTATTGTTATTTTAAACCAGTAAATTTTTGGGTAATTTGTTATATAGCGATAGATAATGTCTGTCTTCAGGGTTAGTGGTTACATTTGAAGGGTATACTTCACAACTCTAAATGATTGAAATGTTTGTTTATATCTTATGTTCTAATCTGGAAAACCAGTATTGAGTGCTGTGTATAAGGCATTATTTAAATTAGAACATATTTAGGCCTGATAGTAAAAAGGGCTAGCAATAATACTATGTTATTAAATTTCTAGTTGTCTCTTCCCACTTTTGGACCCCCAATAAGTACAAAGTCTCCACATGTTCAGAATAGGTTTTCTATAGGGGTGATAGGTAAGAGAACAAATTACTGAGTAAGAATGAGAGCATCATAATAAAGTTATTTTGGGGGGAATTTTTCCATAGTAGCAAATCAAGGCACAAAAATGGAGGACGATGCTTGGCAAAGTGAAATAATGAGAAAGAAGTAGAAGGAAACTGCCCCTTATTCAGGAAAACTTCTTAGCCTCTAACCAGTTGCATGTTGGGCTCATTATACTAATTTTGTTCTTACAAAGGAGATTTCAAGTCCCTATAAATCATCTTGTTTATACTTTTGAAGCATCAAGAAGTCAGGTTGATACTCACTTAATAATAAATGTCTGGTTAGGACAATGCCTAACATCACCACAGCTGCTTCTCTAGCCAGCTACTTGTGCTTATGGGCCCCTCATCTTCAGCTTCCAGAGTTAGTTAGTTTGTTGTTGTTACAAGACACAAATCCTCCTACACACACTGAATGATCACACATAGCAATGCATGGCAATCATTCATTTTGCTTTCAGTGAACTAAGAAATTTAACTCTCAGCATGATGCCATGCTTTGTAGCCCCTTTGCAAAAGGGCTTTCAGATTAGCCCTTTTGGCATTAGCAGAAGAAAGCTGCACAGAGGTTTCCAACTCAGTGTGTCCGTCTTCAATGCCTCTTCTGCAGCCTTTCCATTCCATAATTTCAACAGTAAGTTTGTTAAATGAGCACTTCAAAATACATGATCATGAATAATTTTAAATGACTTAAACTGTAAGTACTAAGAGCAAATAAGCACTTGATAATGGATATTGTAAGAATTTCCCCTCAATAAATCATTAGTATTTTTCTCTACAACTACTTGTGGTTTTCTCAGAGCATTAATTTTTTCTGAAAAGCAAGGAAAAGTTAAAAGAACAGGAATAAATACCTGAACAAGCAGGGTGTTGTTCTCCTTGACCACAGGCATGTTCTTGGTGCCTTTTACACACACAATGTGTCCTTGTGTGAGAACACACACCTTAGGGAGAAAATGAACAGGTATGGATGGTAATATGCGGTGAGTGGAAATTGTTCTTAGGCTGACAAAGTTAAGATTCAACCATAAAACCCTTTATTTCAGGAAATACAAAAACAGAAGCTTTTTATATCAGGAGAGAATTTTATAAGTAGGAATCACAGTGGGAATTAATGCTTAATCATAATCATAGTAACAATAGTGATGGTAACTTTTAAAAATCATGAAAATAACATGCTCCCCATCCCCAAATTTGAAGACCTTTCTGCATTAAGTGGAAGTGAGACCATCTTACTTGAGTAAGATGAAGGAACTTTGGAAAGATTTCTTTGTTAAACAAAGGAACTTTGGAAAACATAAGATGGAAGTAGATAATAAAGAATTGAGGGATGTAAGTACACATTGCTATGTTAATAAAGCTAAGTCACTCACATTCAGCTCCAGTTGGAGTTCTGACAGTGGACATGAAAAGAAATGAGCTGTGGCCAAGGGAAGAGGAGGTGAGGGTCACAGGGAGTGTGGTGCTGAGGAGAACACGAGGCAGAGGTGATGAAAGGCAGATTTGTAGATACAAAAAAAGGAAAACCTAATGGGGAGATGGGAGATGCCAGACTGAGGGACATTTTTGGTCACTGGAAACTTTGGCTCCGTGGTGCCAAGGCTGGACAGGGGTGGTGGTGGCAAAAGGACAGGTGTCAGAGGGTTTCAGTCTGTGACCTCAGGACAGGCGCCTCTCTCTCATCGCCTCCTCAGCCAAGAGCCCACGGGGTTATCTAAGCACGCTCTGATCTTGCAGTGGGAGCGTTATGCATTTCGTTCTTGCTTTGATCCGAGAGATTAGTGTGCTCTTTACCACCTTCTCCATGAAGAGGGTGGGGACAGTCAGGATTTAGAGGAAACCCGGGGGACCCGCCTACCAGATGCTATGCCTGGAGGCAGAGAGCATTCTAGCTTTTCCCCCAAGATAAAGTGAAATGGCAGAAAGCCAGGACAGGAACCAGCTCCCAGCCTGTGTCTGCACAAGGACACTCTGCAGTGGACACAGAGCCTGGGGGACAGTTCTTGGGCCCAGAGCTTTTTAGGGTTTTGTGTGTTACCAGGCAGTCTTGATCACTATGTGATACCTCTTCTCAGACTTTTCATCAACCAGTGAGTCAACACACATTGAAAAACCAGACTGTACAATCAGTGCTAAGTGTTCAGTCATATTCAAGGGCTTTATAATCATAGGCCACATTTCTTTCTACTTTCTATGGCTTTGTCCAAGTGCACAGTGGCCAGAGAATCTTTGTTTATACCACTTCAAGGGTTCCATTATAATAGAAGTTGCCTCTGAAAGTGCAGCAGTTAATGTCATATAGAGCAAAATGAAATGAAAAGAAAAAGCCCCAACTGAGAGATATTGGACCCGCTGCTTGACCTCTGAATGTTTTCCCCTCATCTGTAAAATTAGGATACTGTTGTTGATGATGATGTTGATCCCTAGCTTCTGGTGTTATGAATAACACATAAAGTGTGAAGGGTAATGTGTGTGTCAGCTGTCCTTGCTGTAACTCAGGGTTGGAGTCCTTGGTCCCATGAAAGCCTAGATCTGCTATTTCTGGCCCACAGCAGGGCTTCCTGGAGGTGAGCATGACGAGTTTTCTGTAAACTTGGTGGGTGCAGACAACCTCAGGTTCCAAGGGAAGCCATCTCCAGACCCCACTAGTAGCCTGATGGATGGTAGGCGCTTCTGTGCAGATATTGTGGGGCAGGATCATGCTTAGTGTCTTGCAGACTTGTGCCAAATAAGCTCTACTTTACATTAGTTTTTAGAAATTACAAACTGCTGCAGAGCTCTAACACTAGACTCAGTTGTTTTAAAACCTCAATAAATAGAATGAAAGGAAAACACACTATTTAAAGACTACCATGTATTTTCTTTTTTTATGAGAGGTAAAGCCCCAATTAGTAATTTTTCTATTTGAGAAAAGGGAAAAAAAAAACCCAAAACAAAAAACCCTCTCCAAAGATGAAGCCAAGATCCTACTCTGGAATGGAGTTTAAGACAATGCAGAATTTTATTGTTTTCTACAATAGTGCCAAGGTGGTCTTTACTGTGGGTAGAATTGCATTTCTTCATTGTTTCATTGATTCATTCATTCACTTACTCATTTAACTAGGATGCTCTGAGCTACTATGTGCCTACCACTCCTCTACGTCCTGAGTTCTGCCCTAATGGAGCTCACTCACAATCTAGTGAGGGGAGCAGACACCAATCAGACAATCATGTCACTCATGTGACAAGGGATGGGCCTGGTCTTGGAAGGCTTCCCTGAATAAGTGACTAAAGCTAAGATATGCAGGATGGGTCAGACTTGATAGTCAGAAGAGGGTGAGTACTCACTTCAGCAGCACATAGACTAGAACTGGAACAATACAGTGAAGATTAGCATAGTCCCTGCGTAAGACTGACATGCAACTAGTGACACGTTCTGTATTTTTGCATGACAACACAAATGTATTTAATGCTATTCAGCTGTATACTTAAAATGGTTGAAATGGTACATTTTATGTTGTGTCTATTTTACGATAATAAAACAGAGGGGGATGGTGTTGAGAAGGTTCTGCTGCAAGCAGAAGGAAGAGCTGGTAGACATGTCTAGTGAGACATTTGAGAGCAAAGCCAGCAAAGCTGGTCTGTCAAGATTTGAGGGAGGTGGTAGGTGGCCCAAGATGAAGGTGGAGTTGCAAGCAGAGGCATCAAACCTGGATATTGATGATCTGTGTTCTGAAACCAGTGGGAGATTGTGGAGACTTTCATCAGGGCAGTGATGTATTTGTATTTTAAAAAGTTACCCTCGGGGTGCCTGGGTGGCTCAGTCAGTTGAACGTCTGACTCTTGATTTCAGCTCAAGTCATGATCCCAGGGTCTATGGGACGGAACCAGAGTCAGGCTCTGCGCTGAGCCTGGAGCCTGCTTACAGTTCTTTCCCTCTCTCTCTGCTCTTCCCTTCCTGCTTGTGCTTTTTCTCTTTCTCTCTCAAATTAAAAAATAAATAAATAAATAAAAATCACCCTGGACTAGGGTGGAGACCAAGAAGAGGGGCAGCAGATGAAGATGATCAGTTAGGAAGCTGTCAGAGTTTTTCAGGAGGGAGATACCCAATGCCAGTTGAACTAGGGCATTAGGGATGGAGAAAAGTGGATAGATTTGAGAAAATTCAGAGGGCATATGGCTGAACTCGATGGGTTGCTGAGAGGTGAGGGAAGGTGACCCAAGAGAGATTTCTGGTTTCTTGATAGATGGTGGTGCTGATGACTGGGACAGGAAGCACAGAGAGAAGGTGTTTGGAGAGGTGGATCACAGTTCTTGTTTTTGACATGATGAGTCTGTGGGCCTTAGGAGCTTTGCTGCTGCCAGTACAAGAGCTCCTCCACATGGGCATTGACCCAGGGTTCACCGAGGCCCACACTGATTTCTGACAGTCTTTGGTGTTACTACCTGGCTCACAGCACAGTGCTGTTCCCTGAGGCATATCTGTCACATGCCTCACACCACTGAGATACTTCATGAGAAGTATCATGACCACTCCCAAGAGAAAACAGATGGAACGCCCAGTCTGCTTCATTCAGCAGGCTGGCCTGCTCCACTGGGCAGCTGACAAAAACAATTTCTTCTTCTAATGGCTGCTCCCAAAGAAGCTGCATTGGCATTGTGACAGAATCTTGACAAAACTGTATGTGGTGTGGGTGGCAGATAAAACAGGGTTGTGTATACACAGCTGGGATGCCATCTGTGTGTCCAACTCTAGTCCTTTAGATCCAAGGACGAACCATCATGAAGGCTTCTGAAATGTCAGCATATCAAGCAGATGCTGGCAATGAATGACTGAAGCAAAGTGTCATGTCGAGTCATGGGCTTGAATCCCTGGAACAGCTGCCTTTTCATTTAATGATTTTGGAAAATAAAAAAACGTATACATTGGAGATCAATCCAGGCAGAAGTAACATTGTATTTTTGAGCTTCTCTCCTTCCTGCCTCTCTAGCCTCTCCATAATCCTGAGACTGTCTCAGACTCATTCTGAAGTAACTCCACTCTTTATTCATGCTCTGCTGATGAAAGATATGTAAAGGCTTCAATTGGACAACCAAATGTCAAGAAAACAACATTTTAAAAGGCTCTAGCTTTAGGACATACCACTTAGGCAACTAAGCATGTAATAAATGCCTATGATTAGTCACACATGCCTGAAGAAGTAAACACTGGCTGGCTTGAATGGCAAATTTGAATTATACTCACAGACCAAATTCTTCCATGGTATACAAAGGTGTACAGGCCAAATTCTGGGGTAAAATCAGAAATTGATGCTCCAGAAGTCACTGGTCATAACTGATTTAAAAGTGGATATGAGTATGAGATAAGCCTTACGGTTTAGTGCAAATATGTACTGAGGGAAACTTGTTAAATCTTGGCTGACAAACATCAATTAAGATGACCTTTATGTGTCCTTGAAAAAATATAATAGGATGTAAGTGAAGGTTACATATAAACAAATATTATAAGTGTGACCAAGGAAAGATTCTACTATGAAAACAGAAGGGTGATAGTACATCTGGAGTGTAGGAAAGAGGGTCAAAAGGTGAGAATACATGGGGGTTTGCCTTTGTTCCAATTCCATACTCACCAAGCACAATTCTTTTATTTAATTTATCTCTGAATGTTGGCTTTGCTGTAGGTGGAAGAATTACCAAAAAACGGGTACAATCATTCTCCATCACCTAATCAAAACAGTCCTTGTTGTAAATTGCTACATTGTTACTCAGATTTATATAAATTCTTTGGTAAATTTGGTTGATGCTAGTCAGTTCCATAACCTTGAAACTGCTTTGATCTTCCCCCTGAGCCTACAATTTGTGGACTGGCAGTACATTTTGAACTTGTCAGCTAACAAACAGTATTTTGGTTTACAAAGAACATTTTGAATTTGACCATTTGGTCTATCTAAAGTCCCATTCCATATCAGGGTTGGTTTAAGTATTCCCTTACGTATGGCTCTTAGACAAAAGCTCAGTCTTTGTAATGTAACTATCCTCTTTTACCTCTTCTACAACATGGTGTCCTAAAGTATGAAGCTTGTTATATAAGGAATTTGCCTGGCCTTTGTCCTTCATTCCTAGGAATGAGACTAACTCCTAGGAATTTCCTGGGTAATAGGAATTCGTTACTCATAAGCCCCTTGGATTGTACCAGAGTTTATCTTAAGATGACTCAGAATGGAGGCTGGTCACCAGAAAGGCCAGCCATGTGATTGCAGGTTTGGCGCTTTGAGCCAGCCTGACCTCCTAGGAGGAGAGAGAAGCTTGATATAGAGTTCAATCACATGACCAACGATTCCATCCATCATGGCTATGTGACAAAATCCCAGTAAAAATTCTGGACACTGAAGTTTGGTAGAGCTTCCTGATTGGTGAATATATTGATGTGCTGGGAAGGTGATGTGCCCTCATTCCCTGGGGAGAGGGCATGGAAGCTCTGTGTTTATGACTCTTTCAGACCTTGCCCTATGTATCTTTTCATTTGTCCTGCCCTGATTTGAATCTTTTACTCAATCTTAAAATCTTAAAAACTGTGTTTTTAAGTACAGTGATTTTTTGAACTCCTTGAGTTGATCTAGTGAATTAGTGAAACAAAGGTGGACAGTTGGGAATGGGAACCTCCTGGACTTGTTGTCATTTGGTCAGAAGTGCAGATGGCCTGGGGATCCCTGAATTTGTGGCTGGCATCTTAGTGGGGATAGTCTTGTTGGGTACCATGCCCCCTAACCTGTGGAGGCTGATGCTAACTCCAGGTGTTTGCATCAGATTTGAACAGAGTTGCTGTATACAAAGGCTGTACTCATGGCAGGTGCAGAGACGTACCTACGCTGCCCTGGTGTTCTCTGGATCCTTTCCGGGCCACATCCCCCAGGTAAGCTCAGTTTCTCTTATCTTCATTTCATTTCTTCATTCATGTCTTTTGTCTCTAGAGGCACATATGTATTGGGAAAGACTCATAAATATGTAAGTTGACATTTTTGGGTATTGCTACAGCATTGAAATAGCTTATAACTTTTTTAGTAGTTAAAAAGTCAAAATTTCTTAGGAGGTCTGAAAATCACATTTTCAACAACTTATGTCTGTGCATCCAGTATATGGGCGGTTACACAGGATAATGTTGAACCTGAGGGATGCCTATACCGTTCTCTGAAAAATTAATTCCAGTATCAAGCATTGAAGGGGACATAAGGTACTACTTGTGAACACAGAAGCTCTGATGCCTTAAGAAACAAACTTCGGTCAACTCGTCACCCGGAGGAGGCAGAGTTGGGGACCAGCTCTCCCCCCACCCCTCACTACTCGTCTCAGCCTGCCACACAAAATTCCTTGAGAGCATGGTATCTGCTGCAGGCTCTTTTGCTCCATCTCTGGGGTATCTATTATCCTTGGGAGCAGCAGATGCTCCTGTGGCAGCAGCTGCCATTCTCCACCTCAGGCCAGGTACATATTTCTCAACCCTGGCTGCAGGTTAGAATCACCAGTGAAGGTTTGGTAAAATGCCCACAGCTGTCCCTACCTTCAGAAAATCTTGTTTACCCAGCCTAGGTAATTCTGGGTTCTGCTGGACATGACCTCACAAGGTGCTGTGCCTTACGGTTGCCTGCAGCCTGCTTGTTTGGTTAACACCAGGGGAAAAAGTCCTTGTCTGGCTGTATCTCCTGATGCACCTATGGGCTGGGCACATTCTGTCTCATTCTTAGCTTTTACTACCAGAAAGAGAGGTGTCAGTTTGAAGTCCTTCATCTAGTTTTGCAGTTCTAGCGAAGCATTACTAAATTAACATTAAGAAAACCCACAACTACATTATTTAATGAGAACTCAACATAGTGCTGAAGATTTTATATGCATTTTCTTTTCCTTAGCCTTGTTGTTGTGAAATATGACACACATACAGAAAGAGTTTACAGAACAAAAATATACATCTGAGAGAATTATCACAAAGCAAACACTCATATAAATGTTGCTTATATTAAAAAAGAAATACAACACGGCTAGCCCTCCAGAAAGTACCTCCCTTCTCACCAACCCCATGTTCCCCATCAAAGGTAGCCTCTACTCTCACATCTAAAGTAATCACTTCCCTGTTCCTTTTGATTGTTCATCACCAAATTTGTCTTTCCCCAGTTGGGTTTTGTCTTGCAGTTTGTGAATTTCACAAACATGGAATCTCACACTATGTGTTCTTCTGTGTTCAGTTTCTTTTGCTGTATATCATATTTGAGATTCATTGTTTTATGCAGCAGAAATTAATTTATCTTTATTGACATATAACATTCCATTGCATGAAAATAAATCCACTTATCCACTTTACTGTTGAATAGCATCTGAGCCAATTCCAGATTATGATCATTGAACATTCTTGCAGACATTTCCTGATGTACATGGAATTGCTGGGCTGTGGGCCATGTTCATCCTCCACTTCAGAAGACAATGCTGAGCTATTTTCCAGAGTGGCTGCATTAATTCTCATTCCCACACTATACTCTCACCAACACTTGGTATTGTCAGTCATCCTCTTGCTAGCTGTGCTGGTGAGTGTGTATGGCAGCCCATCATGGTTTTGCTTTGCATTTCCCAATATAGTGCAGTTGAATGCCTACCCTCTTCTATGTTCATTGGTTACCTGTGTGTCTTCTCCTGAAAAGTGCCTGTTCAGTTCTTTTGCTCATTGCTCCCCCCAATTCTCTGCTCATCTCATGACTTTTAGGATATTCTGGATGCAAGCCTTCTCTGTTATACATGATAAAACAGCCCCTTCAATGCAAGACCTGACTCCTCACTCTCCCAAGTGTTGTACTGAGATAAACTGAGGCTGCAATTTTAAAGCAGACCATGTACATTTTCTCAAGTGATCCTTCCAAAATTCCTATGAGGTAGAATTATTGTCCCCATCCTGAGAGTGAGGAAACTTGTGCTTACAGAAGTTAGCTACCATGTCTAATAAATGGCAGACAGATTAGCTCTCAGATCTGCCTGACTACAAAGCCCATGCACTTAATCCCCAGGCTCTACTAATAATGACTTTGTATTTGAGTCTTGGTCACATTCCCAGCAAGCAACACTTATAGATTTGTCGGTTTTGTAGATTTCTGTTTCTTTGTTAATCACTCTCCCAGCTATTGTTCCACACAGGATAGATACATATTGACTGTTGCCTATTAATTATTAAATATTTACCTAAATAATACTGTGAATTTAATCCTGGGAAAAGTCTTGGAAGAGAATGATTATTAGGCCACACTTGGTAAGAAGTTAGCTCTAGTTAACCTCTTTTACTTTTTTTTTTTTTAAGCGTTAACTTATTTTTGAGACAGAGATAGAGCACGAAGCGGGGAAGGGGCAGAGAGAGAGACACACAGAACCTGAAGCAGGCTCCAGGCTCCGAGCTGTCAGCACAGAGCCCGATCCGGGGCTTGAACTCACAAACCCTTGAGATCAAGACCTGAGCTGAAGTCTAACGCTCAACTGACTGAGCCACCCAGGCGCCCCTAACCTCTTTTACTTTTTAAATGAAGTTTTAACACTCAATCACTTAGCATGTTCTCCCAATCAAAAGACTTGACAGGAGAAAGACCAGTCAATGAAGATTCAGGTGACATCTTCTGGGACCCCCACCTGTCCGCTCAGCAACACAGGGTGCCTGCTTTGTGCTGCATTTGGGGGCACTTCACTGAGTGCTTGTGGCTGAGCTGGCAGGTGGAAAAGACAAGAATGATGTCAGAGTCCTGATGTTTCATCCTATGTTCAGTGTGTGTCAGACAGACACAGGGCAGTGGAAAATAGTGGGATGGACAAGAAATACCTGGCAAATGCAAACCAAAGAAAGCTGAATGGAAATCCCAATATTAGAATAACTCCAAACTCTGTGATTTCTTTGTTGCAGATAGCAAACATTTCCAACCCCATCTGCCACCACATTGCTCAGTCCTGACATTCTCCCAAAGAGGAGTCCTTGCCATTCTGATTCATTTTCAAATGGTCTTATAAGAAAGCTTAAAGTTCTTCCCTCTGCTTCTGGGTAAACAATGCCCGGTTGTGACCTGGATACTCTCCTAGGGTGAGGCCAGGAAGAGAAGGTTCAGCTCTGACCTGATTGTGAGTCATTGTCATTGATTCTGTTTTGCACCAAGACTCTATTCACAGCTGTGTATATGAGCAAATCCTCAGAGTCAGATAGTATATGTGTTAAAAAAGAAGCAACAAGCCCCAGATGGAACCTATCCCCCCACCCCCAGCAAACCAAGACTTAATTACAGTTTCAACCTGTCCCAGGAATGTGACCTTTTAACAATCCGTCTGAAATTTACTCATCAGCACTTTGTGAGGTAATCTGCATGATACAAACCCTGCTGGGTCTTTCCTCCCAGCCTGAAACAATCCTTTTGTTTTCTTTTGGTAATAACTTCCTTGCCAGGTCCTCCTTCCAGTAAAAAACCTTCCATTTGTACAACTCTTCCAGTATCTCTGTACTTGCTAGGTAGAATGCTGCCCAATTTACGAATCATTCAATAAAGCCAATGAGATCTTCAAACTTCACTTGGTTGAATTTTGTTTTTTAACAGTGTCATATTGGAGGGAAGGAGGGAAGAAGGGCACTTGTGGTTGACCTGGAAACAGAAATGGATCTGCCTGAAGTCTCCACCACTGGCGGAGGAGGGAAGACTGACTGGGACAGACATCCAGGAGGTGGCACTGTGGAGTGTTGGCTTGGTGAACTTGATGACAGAGGGTGCCTGCAAAGTGAATTCTGCAGAAAAAGGTTAGTTGCTTGGTCTAAAAAGTTCAGCTTTCTCTTCCTTTCCCTTTTAAACTAGAGAAAGAGAAGAATACTTACAGAAAAACAGTTTATAAACTGGGGGGAGGAAAAGAATCAATGTTTAAGATGTTGATCCTTGTAAATTCAGTCTTTAGGACTGGTCCTCCCTTTGCAACTCACTCAACTTCCTGCATCGTGGAGCCCCTGGGTAGGGCCTCTGAGGGAGCCTTCCTTTGCACTGTATTCCTCAACACTTGAACTGGGTGTATGATACTATTTGAATTTTTAATATAGTGAAATACATGTGCAACTGCCCAACACCTGTTTCATGCTCTAGAGTGACTAGGATGCTTTCACAGACATGCATCAGCCCAGAGCAAGGGGTAGACTCCCTTCCTGTTCCTGCTTTGGGGCAGGGGCCCCAAACCTCTGCTGTGCCAGTGCCCGGGCACACAAGTTTTGACATATCTGTGCACCATCTGTTTTGTTATTTGCTAAATATTTTTAAAAATGTGCTCACTTTCTTTTATTTAAATAAATGCATTTTAAAAAAAAATTTTTTTTTCAACGTTTATTTTTATTTTTGGGACAGAGAGAGACAGAGCATGAACGGGGGAGGGGCAGAGAGAGAGGGAGACACAGAATCGGAAACAGGCTCCAGGCTCTGAGCCATCAGCCCAGAGCCCGACGCGGGGCTCGAACTCCCGGACCGCGAGATCGTGACCTGGCTGAAGTCGGATGCTTAACCGACTGCGCCACCCAGGCGCCCCTAAATAAATGCATTTTTAATGAAACAACTTTACATTTCTCAATCAGATTTTATCAATATATTAATATGTATACACATCTTTTAAGCATTTTTAAATATTCAGTTGGTTAAGTCCGACTCTTAATTTCGGCTTAGGTCAGGATCTTATGGTTCCCCCCACTTTGAGCTCCATGATAGCAGTGTGGAACCTGCTTGGGATTCTCTCTCTATCTCTCTCTGCCTCTCCCTTGCTCCTGCTCTCAGATGAGACAACATAAGGCAGACTGGGGGCAAAGTACAAGTTAGGACACACGCCCCCTCCCACAAGATGGGATATGTGTAATATTTCTCAGGAGCTCCTGGCTGTCCAAAAACAAAGGAAAGGACAGAAAACAGATGAGTCTCCCATCAGTTTACAAATATCTTAGTACAATTATAAAAAAAAAAAAAAGACTCCCATTAAGAGTCTCCCATCAGTTTACAAATATCTTAGTACAATTATAAAAAAAAAAAAAGACTCCCATTAAGAGTCTCCCATCAGTTTACAAATATCTTAGTACAATTATAAAAAAAAAAAAAAAAAAGATGGACTCTTATCAATAGCCTAAAGTCCAGGAACTCCCTATTGTCATAATGTTAATGCTTTACTAGAGGGAAAAACAACCTTAGCTTGACAATAGCTAGGCCTCCAGTAATCTGTGAGTCTTTATCATATGAAAATCTCTTTGGAAACTTCCCTTTTGACTTTACCTCCCCTAATTCCATAGTATATAACCAGTCACTCTTCACAACTCCAGTGCAGCTCTTTCTGCCCATGGGTGCTGTCCCCATGCTTTAATAAAATCACCTTTTTGCACCAAAGACTTATTCAAGAATTCTTTCTTGGCCATCAGCTCTGAGTCCCACCATCGCCCCAAAACCCCATCACTCTCTATCTCTCAAAAAACAAACAAACAAGCAAAAAAAACCCCACAACTTACTCCCCTGCTCTATCTCTCAAAATAAATAAATAAACTAAAAAAAAAAAAAAAGCCTTTGGGGCACATGGATGGCTCAGTCAGTTAAGCATCCAACTTTGGCTTAGGTGATGATCTTGCAGTTTGAGAGTTTGAGCCCTGTGTCAGGCTCTGTGCTGACAGTTCAGAGCCTGGAGCCTGCTTCAGATTCTGTCTCCGTCTGTCTCTGCCCCTCCCCTGCTCACATTCTATCTCTCTCAAAAATATATAAACATTACAAAAAAAATTTTTTTTAAAAAGAAAAAAGAAGCCTTTGACCACCATTGGTCTGATTGCCACATAGTAGGCACTGGTGAAAAATAAACAAAAATTGAAAATACTGGTTACCAATTGCAATCAAGTAAGGAGACCCCCTCACCCAAGGATTCTAAAAACTGCACCACCTGCCTGGGATTGAATAGGACTTTTAAGGAGCCAGCCCATATTTATTGCACTGGGTGCTGCCTGAACTTCTAGGAGGTATCCAAAGAGATGAAAAATTTCTCCTTGGGAGGAACTGTAATATATTTGGGGACCAGCCAAAAACAAATGATATTTAAAATATTGACTCCTTGGCAGAAGTTCACAGGCAGGGGCATCTGATCTGTTAAAGTCATCACCTCAAGAAGTTTCCTTCTGAAATTCAATGTACTTATACACATCCCACCATCCTACCCACCTGCCTCTTTCTCAAGGGAGCAGGATGTGTGGGATCTAGAATACTCCATATCTCCATTTATCCCAGTTACTCCAGTATGCACTATTCTAATAAAAAACTTCGTTGTAGGGGCACCTGGGTGGCTTAGTTGGTTGAGCATCAGCTCAGGTCATGATCTTGGGGTTCACAAGTTTGAGCCCCATGCTGGGCTCTGTGCTGACAGCTCAGAGTCTGAGCCTGCTTCAGATTCTGTCTCCCTCTCTCTCTGTCCCTCCCCAGCTCACACTCTATCTTTCCCTCAAAATAAAAAAAACAAAAACAAACAAAAAACCCCACTTTATTTTGAATGGAAACATTTCTAAGACTGTAAATTCCAAAGGCACAAAGAAAGGAAAGAGAAAAATACCCTAATTAAACCTCAGCTGAGAAGAGAAGCCCCCCTCTGGCAGATGCACTGTGACCACAGTATACACATGAAGAACCTCAGCATGGGCTAAAGCCAGTGTGGAGGTCAGAAGTCAAGGTGACCTTGGCTCCCAGCAGACTCGATCTAACTGCTTAAACCACACCTTCCACCATCACCTCTTGTCAACAGGCCTCCTGCCATAGTAGCAAACAGTAAGCACAAAGTGCTCCCTGCCCTGTTGGGGTTGTACTTGGGGATATAAACACAAGTACAAAGAGAATGGAGGGGACTATGCATTTGATCAAGAAGAAAGGTGATCAAGAAGATAAGGCAATAATGGAAAACGTACACTGTGGACTTTAATGCTAAAATGTTAATAGCTAACATTTATTGCAGACTTTGATGTTTCAGTGCTGTTCAAACACTTTGCTGATGAAATCTTCACAGCAGCTCTAAGAAGAAGGTATTTTAGAGATGAGGAAACTGAGGCTCAGAGAGGTTAGTGACTTGCTTAAAGTCTTCGGTTTGGAAGGTGTAGCCCAGGACTCTCACTTGGCACCTTTTGGGCTGGCTGGCCTCTCCAAGCCCAGACCACGTGGGACCATTGGAGAGTCCTGATGCATATTAGCATGTTAAGGAGTCTGAGAAGTTCAGCAGTAAACACTTAAAATCAAAGTTGTTTATAGTTCTTCAGTCCAGAGTTTCTCATACTTAGTTGACAATAAATCCCCTGTCCCTGCCTTTTAAAATGAGATGATTATTCTGCAAAACATATAAGGAAGTGAGAAAGGCCTCCATGGGCATCTCTGTGTAGGAATGGGAGGAACGTCCCTTCCCAGATCAGCTGCTGACCTGCCTGTCTCCAAGTACTCCTGTCTCTGGCCAGCTAGGCTCCCGGCATTTGTCAGGCTTGAGATTAGCCACTGAGGCCAGACAACTGGGCAGGATCACTAGGGTGCCACCTAGTCAGGGCCCTGAGGCCGGTGCCTGTATACTGGGGGCTGGGCCCTGAGAAGGACTTTTTTAATTATGAGATAGAGAGACTACAGTGATTTGAGGAGTATGGGAGGAAAAGGAGGGTATACATATATCAGCTCAAAAAATCAAAGGATACAGGAAATAAAGCTGGCTCCAGAGTCCAGGGACCAAAATAAAACCATCTGTCAACTTTGCTTTCCTCTGTATTGGCTTCATTCTTGGAGAACACTCTCCCTGTGGTGACTGACAGAAGCTCCAGGCTTTAGTGTTGACAGACCCTATAGTTCCAGGCCAGGCCCCAGCCCCACCTCTCTCTGGACCCATCTGAATCATGGGCCTTCCTGAGCTGATCTCTTGTACTTCTTTGATTTGCCAGGATTGTGTGATGGGCTGAGGTGTGGAGTTAGCCCTCCTTTTTTCACATGAAAGGTGAGTTGAAGATCTGCATCTCCCCTGCAGATACAGCCTGTTTTCTAAGGGTGCGGGGTCCGTGGCTTGTCAGGCAAAACCCACAGCTCTGCTATTGGAGGTGAGCAGGGAGGTGGATGTGAGGCAGGAGGTGTCGACTTTATGGGTGATTCTCTTCTTAGAGTTTATCCTATACAGGTAATTGGACACACATGCAAAAACAAACAAAAGAATAGCAAAAAAGCCCCAAGAAAGCCAAAAAACCCCCAAGCTATCCATTTAGATAGATAGATTATATTTATTGGAATGTTGCTGATTGTAGTGAAAAGTAGAAAGTCTATCAAAAGAGAATTGTTTAAATGAATTAGTTTCATTTGTTGGAGAGAAAGCATTTCTTACACACTTGAAGATCCTTCTAGCTTGACTAAGAATCAATTTGATATGAGACAGATTAACAGGAGAAAATCATATTTAACAGTGTACATGTGGGGAATCCACACAGACATGGAAATTCCAAAGACAGGCAACATGTTTATATGAGCTAAGGAGAGGGGCAGGGTCTATGGATACAAAGGGGAGGAAGGCCATTAGTAGGAAGGTGAAAGGAGATGTCTAGAAAACAAAGGTTGTTCTTATATAGTTAAGTTCTTAGGTAAAGAGGAATCTCTGTTAATAGGTCTCATCCTGACATAGGCAGGCAGTTGAGGGGGAGGTAAAGATGTTTTCCTGAATCTGCTGGGTTTGATTGCTTTTAAGTCAAAATAATGTTCATGCTGAAGTGGCCCATCTTGGGGCAGCCTGCCCTTGTCCCCTACACATCCAAATATTATGCAACTGACAAAAAGAGGATGTATAACTGTAATTGTCAATTTTTGGATGTCCAAAACATATTGTTGAATGGAAAAATAGCTTACAAAAATTATTTGTGACAAGAGTCCACTTTTGAAAACTATCTTTTTTAGTTTATATGAATAGAGAGATATTTGATAGTGTGATAGGGAATGATAGAATTCAGTAGGCAGAAAGGGAGAGCCTAGGGCTTAAAGATTTCTGGGTGAGGAAAAACAAATTTTAAAACACTTCTGGGAATGTCTGACCTCAGGCAAACTCCCTCAGGTGTAAAGTTCTTCTTAAGAATGTAACAGACACCACCTATTCCCCCTCAGGGTCCCTCAGGAATTTGACAAACAAAAGACCTGAATAAAAATAAGTAGACCATAAAAAATGTAGAACCCACGAGGAAAGTTATGGCAGTAGACCACCTCTCATACAATAGAAACTAGTTAATCAAAAAGGAATGACTAGGCATTTAGAGTTACCTAGCCACTAAGAGTAGACCCTAAGAAGGAACAAGGAGGAGGTGAAGGGGAATGACCAAAAGCCCTATAAAACAAAGACCCTTGCCTAAAGTCCTTGGTATTCACTTGCTTTCTTTTTTTTTTTTTTATTTTTATTCAATTAATTTTAATTTTAATTTTTAATTTTTTTTAATGTTTATTTATTTTAGAAAAACAAGCTGGCGATGGGCAGAGAGAGCCAGAGACAGAATCCGAAACAGGCTGCAGGCTCTGAGCTGTTAGCACAGAGCCTGATGCGGGGCTCAAACTCATGAACCATGAGCCAAAGTCAGACACTTAACCGACTGAACCACCCAGGTGCCCTTATTTAATTTATCTTTTTAATTTACATCCAAGTTAGTTAGCATATAGTGCAACAATGATTTCAGGAGTAGATTCCTTAATGCCCCTTACCCATTTAGCCCAACCCCCTCCCACAACCGCTCCAGCAACCCTGTTTGTTCTCCATATTTAAGAGTCTCTTATGTTTTTGTCCCCCTCCCTGTTTTTATATTATTTTTGCTTCCCTTCCCTTATATTCATCTGTTTTGTATCTTAAAAGCCTCCTATGAGTAAAATCATATGATATTTGTCTTTCTCTGACGGACTAATTTCACTTAGCATAATACCCTCCAGTTCCATCCACGTAGTTGTGAACAGCAAGATTTCATTCTTTTTGATTGCCAAGTAATACTCTGTTGTATATATATACCACCTCTTCTTTATCCATTCATCTGTTGATGGACATTTGGGTCCTTTGCATACTTTGGCTATTGTTGATAGAGCTGCTATAAACATTGGGGTGAATGTGCCCCTTCAAAACAGCACCCCTGTATCCCTTGGATAAATACCTAGTAGTGCAATTCCTGGGTCATAGGGTAGTTCTATTTTTAATTTTTTGAGGAACCTCCATACTATTTCCCAGGGTGGCTGCACCAGTTTGCATTCCCACCAGCAATGCAAAAGAGATCCTCTTTGTCCGCATCCTCACCAACATCTGTTGTTGCCTGAGTTGTTAATGTGAGCCATTCTGACAGGTATAAGGTGGTATCTCATTGTGGTGGTATGCTGATGATGAGTGATGTTGAGCATTTTTTTGATGTGTTGGTCGGCCATCTGGATGTCTTCTTTGGAGGACTGTCTATTCATGTCTTTTGCCCATTTCTTCACTGAATTATTTGTTTTTTGGGTGTTGAGTTTGCTAAGTTCTTTATAGATTGTGGATACTAACCCTTTATCTGATATGTCATTTGCAAATATCTTTTCCCATTCTGTTGGTTGCCTTTCAGTTTTGCTGATGGTTTCCTTCGCTGTGCAGAAGTTTTTATTTTGATGAGGTCCCAATAGTTCACTTTTGCTTTTGTTTCCCTTGCTTCCAGAGACATGTTGAATAAGAAGTTGCTGTGGCCAAGGTCAGAGAGGTTTTTGCCTGCTTTCTCCTTGAGGATTTTGATGTCATCCTGTGTTACATTTAGGTCTTTCATCCATTTTGAGTTTATTTTTGTGTATGGTATAAGAAAGTATAAGAAGGTTCATTTTTCTGCATGTCGCTGTCCAGTTTTCCCAGCACCACTTGCTGAAGAGACTGTCTTCATTCCATTGGATATTCTTTATTGCTTTGTCAAAGATTAGTTGGCCATATGTTTGTGGGTCCATTTCTGGCTTCTCTATTCTATTCCATTGATCTGTGTGTCTGTTCTTGTGCCAGTACCATACTGTCTTGATTATTACAGCTTTGTAATACAGCTTGAAGTCCGTCGGTATTCACTTTCGAATGCCCCCTCTCTGTAAAGAGAGCTTTCATACTATTCTTACTTTCTAAGCTTATACTCTAAGAAACTTCTGCCTGCAGCTCATTTTATTCTGCATCCACCTCTTCATTCTTTGAAGCAGCGAGACAACAAATCCCGGGTATTGAGGTAAAAAATCTGGCAACAAGTTTTTAAAATATTAACAGTGTTTATTGTTGGGTGGGGGGCTTTGGGTAATTTTTATAAGCTTTTGCTTTTCTAAATTTTTACCATAAACATGTATATTTTTGTAATTGGAAAAAATTGCCATTATTTATTATTCAAAGAAAACTCATTATTTTCTAAGCTAATATAAGATGCCTGGTGTGAGAGAATCCTATTGTTTTCCTTTGGAATCTGTATGTTCTCAAGGAGCATATTGGCGAAGCAGGGGCTGAGGGGATTGACTGGAGCTCCTCCTTCTTCTTCCATCCTTGCTGTGGTGGTCTGGAGAGGCCTGGCTCCATGCCTCCCTTGCACTTTAGCAGTGCTTATCGTGCTGGGGGAGGGGCCCACCTGAAAGTAACCCTCCAATTTACCCAGCAGTCTTTGGGTGTTGCCCATCTCATCTGATGACTAGGACAGTAAATCTTTCTAACCAGTGTCTCTCTCCCTCTCCCGTCTCCTCTCCATTTATGATAACTCCCATGCAAAGCCTCCAAGTGCCATTGTGTCTCCTGGCTGGGCACACCCATTTCAGCTTGTCTGTATCATAAACAGCACAAGGACTTGGGTACTGGGCTGGAAGTCAAGGGCTCTTCACAGTTTTAACTTTGAATTGCTTTGTGAAAAATACACTTTGTGTTCTAATTTCTTCCTTCACTAATACTGAATCATTTGTCCAACAGACAAAATGATCTTTTATTACTACTCATTGGCAAATATAAAGCTGTGGTTTAAATTCAGTAAAGCATTTTTTGAGCAGCTGAGCTCACCTCTAAATTGGCGCAATTCAAGATTTTGCTATTTTTCAGTCTATATCTCTGCAAGGTTATTAAAGGAAAAGTGCTAATTAATTTCAAAATAAAAAGCTAGAACTTTAAAGGTATTTACCTTGAGACAGGGCATGAGGCAAATTTGCTGCTGTGTTTTTCCCAATATTTCATCACTTTGACCACACTATTATTTGTACTTCCACTCACCTTGAACAGAATGGAGGATCACATAGGGGTATATTTTCCAAATCAGGCTGTTTGCATAATCATAGTTTTAACAAAGACAATCCCTAACATCTGTAGAGTGCATTCTCCACAGGGCTGCCAGGGTTGTTTTACTCAGTTACTAAGACAAGTTCTTAGCAAGTTACTGCCCTGCTTAAAAACGTTTGATGAGTCTCCATTGCCTTTGTGCTAAAGTCCAAACTCCTTAGCCAGCATTTCAAGAGCCTCCCACTTAACCTCAACCTACCTCTCCTTTCCCTCCCTCAACTCCCCTGCTGACAGCACAGTCCATTCTCTCTTTCAGGATCTGATCTCACCCCCTCTGTGAGACCTCCACACCTCACTGAGGCCGGACCATTCATAGCACCTCACATGCCCTTCTTATGGCCATACCACCCTGACTCAGTTTCCCCCCTGTTTATTGAAGTATAATTCAATAAACAACCTCTGAATTCACTTCCGGCTACTTCTCCTTTAATCTGTTTTCCCAATTGCAATCAAATGATCATTTAAACTTGCAGGTCTGCCAAAACCACTGCTTATATTGAAGTATAATTGACAAGTAAACATTGTATATATTTAGGGTACACAACGTGATGTTTTGATACATACATACTTTGTGAAATGGTTACCACAATCAAGCTAATTAACATCTCCATCACCTCACATAAACCTTGTGTGTGTGTGCGTGTGTGTGTGTGTGTGTGTGTGTGAATACTTAAAGTCTTTTCTTTTAGCAGATTTCAAGTATACAATCCAGTGTTATTAACTACAGCGGTTGCCAGGGGCTGAGCAGTGTCAGAAATGGAGATGTTGGCCAAAGGGCACAAAGTTTCAGTTGTGCAGGATGACTAAGTTCTGGTGATTTAATGTACAGCTTGGTGACTGGCTTGGTTTTAACCATTTGTCTTTTCCACTAGATCCTATGCCCTTTGGGAAAGCTGTTTCCCAATCTGGCTAATTATCGCGATCTCCTGGAAAGCTTGATAAAAATACAAAATTTCCAGAGTCCCACACCAGACCAACAGAATTAGAATCTCTGGGAGTGGAGGTGCGCCTGGGTGGCTCAGTCAGTTGGGCGTCCAACTTCAGCTCAGGTCATGATCTCACCATTCCGGAGTTTAAGCCCTGCGTCGGGCTCTGTGCTGGCAGCTCAGGGCTTGGAGCCTGACTGCTCAGAGCCCAGAGACTGTTTTGGATTCTGTGTCTCTCTCTCTGTCTCTGTCTGTCCCCCACTCGTGCTCTGTCTCTCTCTCAAAAATAAATAAACATTAAAAAAAAAAAAAGAATCTCTGGGAGTGGAACCCAGGGATCTATAAATTCAAAAAAGTGATTCTGACCAGCAAGCGGGCTTGGTTACTACTGCCCCACATGAACCACCATCCATCCAGCCTTCCTGATGTGACAGCCCAGGTGGTTGGCAGAAGGGCAATGCACAGCGACCCTCCGAATGGGAAGCTACTGGTATCCCTTCTGTTACTCATCATGGCCATCCCCAATGTCCAGTTGGCACTGATGAATCAAAATAAACCCATGGGGGCAAACTCGGGGATATTTTCTGGGGATGACCCCCAGGACAAAAAAGAAACCTTATATCCAGCTGGTGCCACACCTACCTGCCCATCCTCTACCTAAAGGAAAGATAGCCCCATATATTTCCCAGCCAAGGAGGGGGACAAATGGGTTCGAAATCCCCACTCTAGCAACAAAGGAATGTACCCATGGATACAAGTTACTCCAGCCCCTAGGCCCACTTGGCCCCCAGGAGGCATTCCTAATGATAACTGGATCTGGTGGGTTAAGGTACAGAATGGTTCATTAGTTCCTAGGTATACCTTGTCTCTCTGGGAGCACATAGGGCGTGGATTCCCAGGGCCCTCTTGGCTCCCTCCCGGCACCCCAGACCAAAGCGAATACTTTTGTTCCTTATACCGCAAATGGTTCAAAGGAACAATTAAGAAGTCATGTCCCTGTAAAGGTTCCACTTGAGGTGTTGAGAGTTAGATGACCTTTCGTGAAAATAGCAAAGCAAACGCTTTATAAACTACAAATAAACGTAGATACATAATGAAAGTAGTATGAAGAAATTAATCAATAAACAAAAAAGCAGGAGGAAACGTTACAAAGAAATAAGCATGAAGTTCTTTAATGGGTGATTACACAAAGGAACATTTTTAGAATTAGGTAAAGCCGAGAAACATAGATGACACACGCTACAAGGAAATTGCTAACACATATAATGCCACGCTTGCCACAATAAAGTCACCAGTCTAACACACTGCTGTTGTCTGTGTCCATTTGTTATTTTCGCCGACGCCATTCATCCTTCAGGGACCCCTGGACCTGCTGGAGCTGGACTCCGGCAATTTTCTGTGAGCCCAGCCTAGTGAGAGCCAGGAAGAGATAGGACGAGGAAGAGAGGTGAGGTACATAAGGTCTTGCCTTGTACCAAGTCCTGCTCTACAGGCTTTTACATCTGCTCATTTAATCCCAACCACTGTGAGAAATGGGGGATAGTATGCCCATTACTATAGTTAAGGAAAGCATAGCTCAGGGGTTTCACCCTTGTTCCGAGGAGGTAGGTATCCAGTGGTGACAGATCCAGCTGTGCTCTCTAAGCTCATATTCTTTTTACTTAACCCATGTTAATTAAATGTTAGTTAAAATAAGTTAACATTTATATTTTTATAATCTCCATTCCTTGCTCCCCTGCATTCAGTTAACTGGCATGACCTGTCCACTCTATCTGCTCAAACCTGTTCTTGGCCATGTAGACATTGGAAACAATCTCTTAATTCACTTCCTGCCACTTCTCCTTTAATCTGTTTTCCCAATTGCAGTCAAATGATCATTTAAACTTGCAGATCTGCCAAAACCACTGCTTAGGGTATGTTTCACCACATATAAGGTTTTCATTTTTACGTAGACAAATATGTCTACTTTTTCCTTATAGCTTCGAGGTTTTCAGACTTGATAATGGATGTTTAAGCAAGCCATCCCTGCCTTCTAGACTGCTAATGCAAATGATAATTCATGAGTCAGGTTTTATAATGTATAGTTTATACACATTGACTTAGAAAGGCAAACCTTGGAAAAATTACAGTCTGACTAAATAATTCACAGATGAGGAAATTAATAAACAAACAAGTGAAAAGAAAACCCCAACACTAGTGGCCAAAGAAATCAAGTGACGTCATCCCTCAGATCAGAAAATACAAAGAGCAGCTATGACACTTATTCCTGGCAGTGATATGGGGAGAAGGGTGAACTCTTATTGACTGCTTGTTCAGATGGGAATTTTGCCAGCCTGTCTGGAAAGCATTTTATAAGTAGGAACTGCAATACTGTTTGTTCTCATTTCCCATTCCTGGGAATATATCTATTTTCTAGCATAAAGCCACTAGAATAAAGGACTTTTGAATAAGAATATTTGCTGCTTCATTGTTTGAATGATAAAAACCTGAAAATTATGTGACTGTCCATCTCTAAAAGAATTGTTGACTTTATTATGGAACATCCACATCAGGGTATAATATGATCTCATGAAAAATATGAATTGGAGCTAAATTGACCTAGAAGCATTTATTTTATGTATTGATTTATCTTTATTTAAAAAAAATTGTTTTTAATGTTTTATTTATTTGTTTTGAGTGAGAGAGAGGGGGTGGGGAGGGACAGAAAGAGAGGGAGAGAGAGAGAATCCCAAGTAGGTTCTGCACTATCAGTGCAGAGATCAAGGCAGGGTCATATCCCAGGAAACTTGAGATCCTGACATGAGCTGATACCAAGAATCAGACACTCAACAGACTGAGCCACACAGGTGCCCCACCTAGAAGCATTTATATGAGGAATGGTTGAGTGAGGAAAGCAAGATGCAGAAAAGTGATCTTATTTTGTAAAATGTTACTACACAAACACATTCACACAATGCCCCTTAGATATAGAGTGTGTGTGAGTATGTGTGTGTATGTGTATGTGTATGTCTGTGTGAATGTGTAAGTAAATGTAATTGTGAATGTGTGTCTCTGTATACAGCCATGTGAACATGGAGAAAATACAGGAAGACTCAAACCAGGCTATTAACATGGGTTACAGGGTACAGGGGTGGCAGATGGTAGGGAGTGCAGAAAAAGGAAGGGGGGCAAGTTAAGACGGTGAAAACAAAGGAGAAACAGTTAATAAAAGCCTACCAACATGTATGGTATAATCATTTATGCACTTATATGAAAGTATATATATGTGTGTATGTGAATTACAAAATTCGAAAAACTTAAAAATATAAGTCTAATTATTTCATTCTTCTACCTTAAGACCTGTGTCAATGGTTCAATCCAGAACTGAGAATCTTTTTTTTTCTTTTAATATTTATTTATTTTTGAAAGAGAGACAGAATATGAGCAGAGGAGGAGCAGAGAGAGAGGGAGACACAGAACCCGAAGCAGGCTCCAGGCTCTAAGCTGTCAGTGCAGAGCCCGATGCGGGGCTCGAACCCACGAACTGCAAGATCATGCATGACCTGAGCCAAGGTCAGATGCTCAACCGACTGAGCCACCCAGGTGCCCCCAGAATTGGGAATCTTTAGCCTGGGCTCTAGAGGCCACTGCTCATCTTTCCACCCTCCTATAAAACAGTTCCCTCTTCAGTCTGTGTCACAGACACACATTTCCCAGTTCTTTACTTCCCTGTGAATTCCTAGTCCCCTCTGCTCTGCAGTTCAATGCTCCTCTTGGCTCTTCACATGTGCCATTCTCCTCAGTCCAGGACATTTGACCCCTTTTCTTTTCGCAGATGGACTTTTACTCATTTTATAGGTCTCAGCTTAAATAGCAGTTTCCCAGTGGGCTTTCCCTGAACCGCCTATGTTCAGGGAAATATGTATTCCCATACCTGAACCCCCTATGTATTCCCATAGTTCTCTGTCCTTACTAAAATTGTATTTTATTATTAACCTCTTTTTCCAAACTTTGCTCAGATTTTTCCCAGCTATAGTTTACTGCTTATATTTTATACCCAAATTGGAGAAGAGCCTGTAGCAGGGGCCTGGATCTTATAACTATGGGGATGTGAAATCACCTCTCCAACCCTATTGCCACTCCATGGCTCTCTTAGCTGTGAGAAGCCCTTTTAGTTTTCCAAGGAAAGCAGTTTATGCTACTATATGGCATTTATGAGGGATGGATGCCTTTCCCAGCATTGTCTCAGATTATCTTCCCAGGGTCTCTCTGGCCATGTGCATTCCTTGGTGCTCAGGACTCCTCTCTCTGTCCCCTAGAGAGGAACCATGGGCAGAAGAGCCCTAGCTACTGTGACAGATAGAACCTCTCCCACCCTGCGGTCATGCTCTGTAACTGAGAAGGGGCTACAGTGAGGGTGACTGTAAATTCCAGAATGTATCTGGGGCCAGCAGAGCTGCTCTAGCACCAGAGAGCTAAACAAGACAGGCGTGAGGGAGTTAACACAGGGCACATACCAGAGAGGGCAACCACGTTTATTAAGCATTATTTTATTTTCACTGCATGTTTCTAGTTAAAGATGTTTATGAGAAAAGAATTCATATGAAGAGAAGGGAAAAATAATTAGTTCAGTTCATTTTCAAACTGTATTTTTTACCAATTATTTTCATAATAATAGCTATATTCGCAAAAAGCAGTGACAGGAAGAAAAGATTGACTCTGTTTTTCTAGAAGACCAAGGGAAGCCAAATTCCCATCTAGATCATCGCCTTTGGTAAGCTAGATCAAACATTTAGATTTCAAAATGAAAAGAAAACGTGGAAATAAATTACACTACATGGATCATTGAAACCTGGGGAGTGCTAATTCTAAGAGCTTTTTATATTAAATAACCTGAGCTTCCCTGTCCCACTGGCGGTCACCCTGTCCATGGCAGAGAGGATTGAGTTGGATAATGACTCCCATTAGCACTGGGGGGAGTTTTCACATGTAAATCCCTTACAAATGGGAAAGCAAATAGAGAGTGTCCTGCTTAGTAAATCAACATAACTTGGGTGTTAGATTTTTCTCCTAGAAGAGTGCCCTTGGTGGCTTTTTATATTTGAAGTGGATGAAGAAGGAGGCTCTCAGCCCACTGTACTTGTCTGCTTTTTCTTCTCATCAGGATTGTCCAGCATCTGTAGCCTTTTCTCCAGTCTCTGCTTCCATTCTTCTCTGAGCCTGAGGAGAGGAAAAATACAAATGCTTACTGCTTTTACCTCCACATCTGATGGTCCAATTGAAGTCTTTTGTTTTTTTTTTTTTAAAATTTTTTTTTCAACGTTTTTTATTTATTTTTGGGACAGAGAGAGACAGAGCATGAACGGGGGAGGGGCAGAGAGAGAGGGAGACACAGAATTGGAAACAGGCTCCAGGTTCCGAGCCATCAGCCCAGAGCCTGACGCGGGGCTCGAACTCACGGACCGCGAGATCGTGACCTGGCTGATGTCGGACGCTTAACCGACTGCGCCACCCAGGCGCCCCGAAGTCTTTTGTTTTTCCTTCTAACAAATATTTTTGAGAAACACATGGCTTTTACAAATTAATGAAGAAATCAATAGATAAATGAGCAAAGTCTATGAATATGTGCTTTTATAATTTATTCCTTCCTAAATTGTTTCAATATAATGTCAAACAAAATCCCAGAAGGACCTTTTGGTAGATATTGATAAACTTTATATGGCAAGGCAAAAGAAGTAGATTAGCCAAAACAATTTTGAAGAAGAAAGCTGGAGGACTCACATTACTTGATTCTGTGACAAGTGTGGCAAGACAGTATGGCACTGATGAAAGAGCAAACAAATAAATCAGTGGAACAGAATAGAATCCAGAAATAAGTATGTGCAAATACAGCCAATTGATTCTTGACAAGAGGCAAAAGCAGCTCAATGGAGAGAGGATATTTTTTTTAAAACAAATCGTGCTGGAGCATCATACGTTTATATTCAAAAAATGGACTTTAGTCTATAGTCCACATCTTATACAAAATGAACTCAAAATGGATCACAGACCTAAATATAAAATGTAAGACAATGTGGTAGAGTCCCCTCCCTAAGAAATGTTGTATGAAAAGACCTCTAGATAAGGGAAGGCAACCTGGCTATATGTTTTTGTGATATCCCTCACGACTCTGTAACATGAGACCAGCCAATCAGATTATGTCTTTACATTACCCATATATGGGAGACAAAGAAGTAGAAAATTAATAAAAGGCTACACTAGGTGGCATTCGAAGCTCAATTTTTCTAGTAGGAACCCAACTGAGACCATGTTGGCATGAATAAAGTTGCTTCCTGGGAAGAAAGGCCAGAAAGGTGTCACTAGTTTCTGTGCAAGAATCCTGCTGTCAGCTAAGGCTTCTAGAAGATAACCCCACAAAATAACATATTCATTATTTCCCTTGGATTAGGGAAAAAAAATTCTTAGATACAACACAAAAAGCATGATTCATAGAAAAAAGAATATTTGGGGGTATCAAAATTAAAAATTTGCTCTATGAATGATACTGTAAAGAGAATAAAAGGCAAACCATAAATGGAGAAAATATTTGCAAGTCACATATCTGTTAAGGGACTTGTTTCTAGAATATAGAAAGTTCAAACTGAATGATAAGAAAATAATATAGTGGGTAAAAAATTTGAACAGATATTTTACCAAAGAAGTTGTATAGATGGCAAATAAGCACATAAAAGTAATGCTTAACATAATTAGGAAAATGCAAATTAAAACACAATAAGTTATCACTAACCTCATAGAATGACCACACACACACAAAGGAAAACAAATAAACAATGTCCCCCCTCAACCCACTCCATCAAAAAAACTCCAACAAAATAAAAAAAAACCCTTACAACTAAATGCAGATAAAGTGTTGGTCAGGGTGCTGAGTAACTGAAAGTCTCTTACATTGCTGTGGAAATGCCAAATAGAACAGTAATTTGGGAAAATAGTTTGGCATTTACCATATGACCCAGCAATCTCAGTCTTGGGTACTGACTCGAGAGAAATGGAAACTTGTGTTCCACAAAAATCTGTATGTCATTGTTTACAGCAGTTTCATTCAAATCATCAAAAACCATAAGTAACATAAATGTCCTTCAAGTGGGAGTGGATCACCAAACTGTGATACATCCATATAACAGAATGATAAGGAATAGTCAGCTGACACACACAACAAGAATTAATCCCAAGTACATTTTGCTGAGTGAAAAACGTCAGACTGAAAAGAATACATACTATATTTTTCATTTATTACACTCTGGAAAAAGCAAAATCATAGGGATGGAGAACACATCAGTGGTTGCCAGGGGCTGGAAGCTGGCAGAGGAAATGACCATAAAGGAACAGCATGAGGGGATTTTTCAGAGTGACAGAACCATGTCATATCTTGATTGTGGTAATTATATGACTCTAAGCACCTGTCAAAACTCATAGAACTGTACATACATGAAAAGAAGTGCATGGTGCTTATAAATCAATTAAGAAAAAATCTACAGTAAGATGGGCAGAGGATATAAATTGGCTGTACCAGAAGAAGAAATCCAGTTGTTTCCTATACATATAAAAAGATCTCAACCAAACTTATAATTAATTAAATTCAGTTTAAAACAGTGAGATGCTATTTTCACCCATCAGATTAATAGTGATTAAGAGTTTGACAATACACAGTGTGAGCAATCTTTCCACCTGGCACTCCCATACTCAGGGTGGGAGTTTAAATGAATACAACTTCTCTGCAAGACAAGAAATCAAGAGCTATCAAAATTTAAAAAACCCCAAAAAACAAAAAAAACCAACTCATCTTTTGACTTTTTAATTTTTATGAACATATCCCATAATTTTTGTCCATGTATGCAAAAATGTATGTGCAAGTATTCTTATTACAACATTGTGAAGCCAGAAAACAAAAAACAACCTAAGTGTTCTTTGATGTGATTGGTTAAATTAATTGTTAACATCATTGTAATGGAAAACATTAAAGAAGAACTGAATGTGCTGATATTGAAAAACTTCCAAATAATTTAAAAAAGCAAGGTGCAGAAGTATAGTCTCATCTTGCATAAAAATATAGCACACATATTTATTTGATTATTCATTTTGAAGTTTTTGGGAAAGATATACAAGAAACTGTTGATGTCAGCTTTCCCTAGAGAGCAAGTCTAGGAGCCCAAGTAAGAAGGAACTCCCTTCTAATTATATATTCTTTTGTGATGCTTGAATTAAAAAAAAATGTGTTTGTGTTAGTTTCATAAGAATAAAAACAACCACAATGAAAAGATTGGGTAAATGCTTTCATTAGTTTGATAGAGTTGCCATAACAAAATGCTACAGAATGGTGGTCTTCAACAACAGAAATTTATTTGGTCCCAACTTTGGAGGCTGAAGTCCAACATCAAGGTGTCAGTAGATTTGGTTTCTCCCAAAGCCTCTCTCCTTTGCTTGCAGATAGCCTTCTTGCTTCACTCTCATGTGACCTTTTCTCTGGTGTGTGTGCATACCTGGTATCCCTTTGGGCATCCTAATCTCCTCTTTTTTAAAGGACATCAGTCAGATTGGATTAGGGCCCACACTAAAGATCTCATTTTAACCAAGTCACCTCTTTAAAGTCCTTATCTCAAATACAGTCACACTCTGAATGTGTGAAGGTACACAATTCATTTCATAACAATGCTAAAGCAAAGTAATGCATGCTTAACGCAGGAAGATCAGACTATATAATAAAGAATTTTAAAAAGTTGGATTCAATCTTAATTTTTTCACTCTTACAAATAACCCTAAAATGAGTAATGATAATACTTATTACTCTTTTCATATACCTGTCTATTTTCCTCAGAGGGATTCCTGGAGACAAGTAATTTAGAGGGTATAAATATTTTGAAGGCTCCAGGCACCTATTACTAAGTTGGCTTCTGGAAAGTTCTCACTTAAAACTCTGCTCAATTATGGGCCCAGGAAAGAATGGAAAGAATCTGGAGTGTCATCCTGTTGTTAGGTGTAGTTGTTGCTTAGCTACATTAGCAACCAAAGATCGAAAGTTGAAATATTGAGAGAAGAGTGAGGGTTATGGAGAATAATGATAAGACCTACCCTCACTCTACCTTCGATTAAATTAAGGTAATGGACATAAAAATACAGTTTGCTTCTTTGAAAGATGAGATAAAACATAGAATGGCTTCTCTCTCATAAGCAGGCAACTGCCTCAGAGGTCCTTGCATGGTTTATCTAAGAAGTGATGATTTTCTGGGGTGCCTGGGTGGCTCAGTTGGTTAAGGGTCGGTGACTCTTGATTTCAGCTCAGGTCGTGATTTACCAGTTCGTGGGTCCGTGGCTCTGTGCTGACAGTGAGGAGCCTGCTTGAGATCTTCTTTCTCCCTCTCACTCTGCCCCTACCCTGCTTGTGCTCTTTCTCTCAAAATAAATAAATAAACTTAAAAAAAAAAGAAGTGATGATTTATTGAACTTATATGACCTGTTGATATCACCTATTGTAATTTTCATAAGCTATATTTTCCATTATACTTGTTAAGTATGCATCTTAATTTGTAACCAAACTGCTGCCTTGTTATAAGCATCTCTGAAAGTTTCTATAACTGAATCTTCCTCCAAATGTACATGACTTGTCACTGAGATCTTTTAAAGCTCACTAATAAGGACTGCAGTCTGTGTATTTCATGGAACTCAATGGACTTTTTAATATAATGTGGATACATTCATTAATTAAAGGGGCTTTAACTTTTCTTGGGTATGATGGGTGTAAAAATGCATTGCTCAGAGTTGCTGCTGTGGGGAGCATCCACTTCCTTCCCTTTCTCTTTCCTGGAGGTTGGACCTATATCACGTTCTGATGACTCTCCTTAACTTCTCAGTTATAATTACAGGCTGATCATTTAGACTTAGGTGTCCATATAATTTATCATCTAAACTGAAGTACTTTTTTTTTAAAGTTTTTTTTTAACATTTATTTTATTTGTTTATTTACTTATTTGAGAGAGAGAGAGAGAGAGAGAGAGAATGAGAAGGGGAGGGAAAGAGAGAGGGAGACAGAAAATCCAAAACAGGCCCCTTGCTGTCGGCACAAAGCCTGATGTGGGGCTCAAATCCGTGAACCCTGAGATCATGACCTGAGCCGAAGTCAGATGCTTAACCAACTGAGCCACCCAGGCACCCCACTTTTAAAGTTTATTTATTTTGAGAGAGAGAGAGAGAGAGAGAGAGAGCTGAAAGGGAAGATAGGGAGAGAGAGAGAATCCCAAGCAGGCTGCACACTTTCAGTACAGGCCCGATGAGGGACTCGAACTCATGAACTGTGAGATCATGACGAGCAGAATCAAGAGTCAGATGCTTAACTGACTGAGCCACCCACGTGCCCCTAAATGGAGATACTTTTAAAGGAAAAAGGGAAATTATGATCCATAACTGTAACAAAATGATAGACGTACACCTGGACTGCCCCAACAAACCAGGAGGTTTAGTCCTAGTACCTACACTGCATTTGATTTTCCTCAGATTGTCTCCATCAGTTATTTGCAAACAGTTTTCAACTTCTCTGTGGACCACCCCTATTCCTGTTGTGTTGCTTCTTTCTGGCCATTGTCAGAGAGAGTAAGGGGCTTTCCAGTTCTGAGGTCCCTCATCTCGCCTCATGATCTCGCCTCCAAGGCCTCTGCTAGATGCACCAGTTGCCAGGATAAATTGATTCTCTGCAGCTCTGGCTGAATTCCTCTGTCAGTGAACCTGCAGGAGAGTGTGCTAACAAGCATGTCCATGGTGAAACACCTGTTTCCACTCTACCCTGCTTTGCCACAAGTCTTGCTAGTCAGATCTGCCGAGAAGAACATAAAGCAATATTGATTTTGTTCTATCAGCAAGGGTGTTGGTGGGAACTTTTAGGGTTTTTGTCTTTTAGTGTTCACTCTGAATATTTCTGTATTGTTCAGAGGCTTGAATTTGCCTTTATAAGTGGAGAGTAGAATCAAAAAAGAGCCTGAGTATTATGTATGTGTGTCCAGTGTACTTATGTATAGTGGAGTATGGGAGATATAGGCCACAGGGATAGGATAGGGACTTCAGGGTTTATGATATTCACTGGTCTGCAAGTGTATGTTGGAAGGTACACTCTTACTCTGTTTCAAACTATTTTCTCAGATCAGCAGGATTTAAACAAATATTCCAACGTTCTGCTCTTGGTATGAAAATAAATCTGGGATATTTAACAAAAATAATAACAAAACCACTAGGTTTTGGGTCCTTTTTTCACAGCTGACAAGGGAAATAGCTCTGGTTAATGAGACTCCACAACAGAGGAGCAAACAAACCATAGGAAGCTGCCTCTACTTCCTCACTCCTTAAGATTTTCAATGCAGAGGCTCTGTCCAATTCTTTAACATTTATTTGTGGGACACAATGATGAAATGTTTCATGATGAGCACATTTTGAAGATTTATTCTCTTGGTTATAGAGGGGAGAGAAAACTGCACCCACTTGGAAGGGAGTCATTTCTGAGGCACATGGGAATCTGGAGAATGATTTGTTTAAACATGTATTTTAACATTTTAAACAAAATCGTTTAATTATTTGTAAATTCATTTGTTCTATGGACCATTTGCAATCAGTTGCCTTTTTTATAACTTCATTTTGCCTAATTAGAAATGGCACAGTATCGTTGTAGAAACTTTGGAGAAGCTAGGAGAGCTCATACACACAAAATCTGCCATTCTGCCAATCAAAACTAATCACTCAGTATCAGCATATTTTCTTTTAATGTTTTTCTTGTATATACAGGTAGACTGTGTATGTATTTTGACAAAAATAAAATGATATCACAAATTATGCTTTTAATCTCATACCTTGAGGGTTCTGGATGGGAAGATGCGGTATAGGGTTCATGATGGGATCTGGCTCCCTGGCTTGTGGGCCAGGACTTGGGGGCAGAAGATGGCATGAACCACACAACTGATTTTCCTCACTCTCCTGGAATCTCCAGGACTGGATGCTCTAGTGTGTGACTCTTCTAGCATCTAGAAAAGCCTGATTTTGCTTGCTGGATAAATAGGAATGTAGCTGGAATGATGGCAGAGCTCTTCTTTGGCTAGGAGAGAAGTTATTTCCCCTCAGGCGTTAATCAAGATTTTTAGAAGTTGATGTTGGTTCAACACATGTGAACTACACATGTTTTCAGCTTAGCATGTTCAGAAACATGGAGACATAGTGCCTCGCTGGCCAGCAGAATATTTAGCTGCCACTCCACTTGTGAGTGGGTGTCTTAGCAAAATAGACAACTTGACTGAGCTGTTCCCATTTTAGGGACAGAGAACCCAGATAGTCTCTGAAAAGTTGAGTTGATCTGTCTGCTCCAAGGCTCTCACATGTGAGAGCAGGTGCTGGCTCTTTTTTTCAAAGTGATGTTGACACATGTGACACATGTCTTCTCACATAAGGATATGTTCTCCTCTCCACAGCTTCCTTTGGCTAGAACAACAAGTTTACTTGCCAAAGAGGGGAATACCATCTTTGCATTCCCCCAAGAATATTAATATGTATCTTCCCAAATGTGAGATCTCTCATAGTTCTGTTCTGTTGACTTAAATTTAGTGTACCTCATGTGCTGGGGATTACAACAGAGGCAAGGTGGGGGAAAGATTTTTTCAGTTTATCAAGATATAAATAATAGAACTTCATTTTTGTTTATATACAAAAAAGGCTCAACCTTATTTATGAGTCACTGGTTCTCAATCAGAGGTGGCTTTGCCCTTGAGGGGATACTTGGTAACATCAGGAGATATTTTTTGTTGTTACAATGGGAATGGGAGTCCTACTGGAATGTAATGTTTTGAGGGATGTTGATAAACATCTTACAAAGCACAGGACAGCCCCCTGACCCCAAAGCATTATCTGGCCCTAAATGGCAATAATGCTAGATTTGGAAACCCTGGTAAATGTGGTGACAAGACTAAATGAGTAGATGAATTAATCATGTCTTTAATTTTCTATATTCTATGATGTTTTGACATCATAAGAACCTTGCTGGCCATGGAAAGGCCCAGAGCTAGCCTTTTCTTAGAGGTAACAAAAGGCCTGCTGTGAGCATGTCAACCAATCCTAAGTCTATGGCCCCAATCACCTCTAACTTCCACATGTGAAGCCATATTTTCCCTGCCCCAAATCACCCCAGGGCTAGGTTCCATACAACTAGAGAGCACATCTATAGCCAGAGCCCTCTGGAATTACTCAAACTAGACAGTGCTAAACTGTTTACTCTGCTCTGCCTTGCCTTTTGCTCAGGAACTCCAATAAAAACTCTGGCTTAGATGTTCCCCATGCTTCTGTCTTTTGCTTCCCCTGTGGCCCTAAATAGTATGTGGTGACCCTTCCTCTGAGACCTGTGAATATAATCTTCATCCAAGTCTTGTTTTCCTTTATTCTCATGGCTGCACTGATGTTACCATACCATACTGAACATTTGCATTCTTAGAACAGTAATAATGAATAGAACTCAGTCTCTCATATTCACAATCTGGTGTATTTCTATAGAAATCTAATTTAAAAAATAGTAGAGAAATAATCCACATACTTTCTCAGGGCGCTCCTTCCCTGACGGTCTTCCTCCAGTTCCCTGTAACAAGTCTGTTTGCTAATTTCTTTTTCCCAGAAGCTTTTGAGTTCGTGACACGTTTCACAGCAGAAGACTTCCCGACGGATATATTGATTGTTCATCCCCTGAAAAATAAAAGAAAAAGAAATCCCAGAGCCATTCTAATTTTGGAGTGATGAAAGGTGAGTTTAAATCTAGACCCTTCCGTTTACACTTTTTGTGACTGTAGACAAATTACTACAAACAAATTACTACTATTTGTTTTCTCAACTGCAAATGGGAATAATAATGGTTCTGTCAGAAAATATAATAAAAAAATTTTGAAATGAACAAAAACAAAAAAGGTGTCTAATAACCCGTAAAGATGATCTTCTTCTACCAGGGGCCTACCCATTTTATTGTCTTTGAGCTATTTTACAACTCTGAAATTATAGAAAAAATATAGTAATGCAAATGATTCTTGAACATAAAGAGTCAAATAAGTTTTGTCCAGGGGAATGCAACTGATAGTTGTGTGGATACCAAGCAATTTTAATCTGCTTCTAATTCATTTCAGTATTCTTGATATCCTACATCTGTATGTTTTTTTAAAATTCTTTTTGAATTAGTTGTGATACCTTACTAGTTTTCCCATTAATTAATAAATTAAATAAAATATTTGACTAATTTATTATTATTTATTTATTTAATTTATTTCTTGTTCATTTTATTTTTATGATAGTTGTGATTTTAACTTAAAGAAAGAAGTCTTGACAGTTACTTCACAGTTGTGTGTATATGTATATAAAATGAGATGATACACACAGAAGCTCTAAACGTGGCAAATATGCAATCAACAAATGTTAAGCTCTTTCCATCTTTCCTCACAGAATAACAATAACCTCTACCATTTGTTGAGCACATAATGTGTGATAGGCCTTCTATACACACTTGCATTTGATTCTCCCTACAACTCTTGGAGGTGGGTGATTCTACACTCATTGTTCAGATGAGGAAACTGAGAAATAGAATTTGCCTCTAACCTCATAACTGAATGTGGTAGAGTGGGACTTTGAACCTAGGTCTGTCCATCTTCAAAGTGGGTACTCTTGGCTCTGAGATTCTCATCACAAGAAATGGCCACTATATCTGGAGATGGCCATATACAGAGCAAGCTCGTGTGGCATGTGTGTGTGTGTGTCCCGTGAAAGTGCACATGTTTAATGCTAAAAAGGGTTTACTTTTTATGTGAACATTGCCCAATTTCCAGATCTTAGTGGCTCTGGCAGGGAGCTAAATGCAGTGGACTACAGAAAAGATCCATCTCTGCCTGCTTGACAGGCAGGTAGATGCAAAGGACTGCAGAAAAGATCCGTCTGATGAGCACTGGCTCAGACAAGAGCTCTGGCTCTAGCTCTGGCTGGAGATTAGGAAGGACCTGGACCTTACTGTTTTGCTGTTGTTTTTGATATCTTGGAACAAAAAATAGGTGCTCAGTTATTCTTCATTAAATTAAATGACCCTTGTCAAGCTAATTTTTTTCTAAAAAAAGCTGGCCTGGAATTGCCAATGGCCCTCTGAACTATCTCAGATGCTGAGGGAGGGTCTGGAAGGCGATTTTTGTACTTTCTGAGTAGGGGATGTGCTCAAATATATTTGCCTTCTGTAGTCTCAGGAGGTTTGTGTTGTGCCTGAGAGAGCCTCGACAGATTCTGTCTGAGCCCTGCTTGAGTTCTGAAGTTCTGGCCTGGAGGTAGCACAGACTCCATCTACTAAGAGCTTATTTTCCACTTATTTTCTCCCCCAGGCTAATGGATTCAGTGCACAGAATTTGAAGAAATTCTTAGTCACTCAACATTGAAAGACTTGTTAAAAATATACATCAGAACTCATAGAACTAGAGTAGGTGGTGGCAAGACTGAATGAGTAGATAAATTAATCTTGTCTTGAATTTTCTATATTTTATGATGTTTTGACATCATAAGAAGCTTGCTGGCCATGGAAAGGCCCAGAGCTAGCCTTTTCTTAGAGGTAACAAAAGGTCTGCTCTAAGCATGTCAACCAATCCTGAGTCTATGGCCCCAACCACCTCTAACTTCCACACATGAAGCCATAGTTTCCCTGCCCTCACCTATAGCAGTTAGTTTCCTATAGATTTAGTTCAAGCTGCGGAGGTGTCTTAAATTTTCTTATTTTCCTTACATGATTCTGCCTGTATAAATGCTAGATAAGAAAATAGTGCTTGCTTTGAGCAGGGAATAAGGCATTGATGCAAACATGTAACTTAAGTATACCAAGACTAATAATGCATGACTTATACACACACTCCTTTATTACAAAATGCTCCTAAATATTTCAAGTTCATATTAGATATCTGGTATTCAGAGAAAAGATAGTTTGGCCAAATAGGTACTCACTGGAATTTTTTTCTTTTCTTGAATTTACAATTAACATTTTATTCTAAAGACTTTTTCATTAAAAAAAAAAAAAAGAGGCCTATGCAGGCACACAGACTGCTCACATCATCCTGTCATTTCACATTTACCCAATTTGGGAAAAAGGTGTGGTTTGGATATGGAAGGAAGATTTATTCTAGCAGACACTGTAGTTGCATAATTATGAGCTAGGTTAAGAGAAGCAGTTGTAAGCAGTGTGGTGTTCATACACTCAAGGAATAAATTAAATCAAAGTGAGACCTAAGGAAATCAGGCAGCAGGATCTGAAGGATCTGATGCATGCTGCCTCTACTTCTTGTTCCCTCCAAAGGGCTGTGATCTTTGAGAAGACTTCAAGAATCATAAATTTAGATACTCTCAGTGAACAGGCAGGTGTCGTAAAGGAGTAAAGCTATTGGATCTGCACTACAGAAAGCAATGGGCACTGTGGTCATCTGTAGAGACACCTCATTCAAGCACAGAACACTGTGCTGGCTGAAAGAAGGATGGCTTCCTTGATGCAGTCTGAGGGTTCCCTCACTGCCCTTCTTAAGGGATGAATTCTCTATCTGCAGCTTTGGCACTATGGTTTTTTTCTTTAGCTTTCTTAAAACCTCTTCCCTGTGCTCTCCCTGCAGGGCATCTTGAACTATTTTACTTTCTCTCTGCTGGTTTCCTTCCTACTGAGTTTCTCTGTGTAGTCCCTTTCCTGCCTCTGCACCTGAGCATGGGATACTGTCCTTATTGGCCAGTCTCTCTTGCTGTCATCCCTGAAGCAACTAGGATTGGAACTCTTCACCAAGCCTTGCTTTGCCTACTAGGGGATGTGTGGAGACAGCTGTCCTGCCTGCCAACACAACTGCAGTCCTACCTCAGTCACCTTCCCTGGTGGCCATGCCCTGACAGCCAGGATGGCCAGGGAGCTGAATAAGAGGGCAGGACTGTTGTCACTATTGTGACTTTGGGCAATAAGCCCTTCGTGTGTTCTGAGACCCAGTTCTATCATCCACAAAGTGGAGATGAAATGTGGTAATATGGATGAAAGTGCCAAATATATTGCCATTCACTCCCTAAATGTTCATATACCAACCCAGTACATGCTTGTCTTTGGGGAGCTCACAATCTGTTGTCCTATCCCTGGTAAGAGATCAAAAGTGTTAACTGAATTTGAACTACCACCTAAATAAGTTCTTGTTGTCTTTAGTTTATGCATGATATTAAATGCTTTGCTCCTTATTGACTCAGCATGTATTTAAGGTTTATTTATCTGTTGCTGGGCTGTCAGAATTAGAACTCCTTAGATCTCAGGGATAAGATGCTTCCCTTCTTGTCTGAGGTCCAGTGTTGGACTGCATACAGAGAAGCCTTTAGCAAAAGCTCTTGGTGATGAGTTTCACTCTTACATCACTTAAGATGTTATATTTGGGGATCTTTGTGGCCAGATCCTATAATCACATTCACTGAGTGATGCCCAATATGTTTAAGAATGTATATAAATAAGGCAGGGAACAGAAAATTTAAAAAGTCTATTTTTCCCTGGGAGTATTGATGAGAAACCTAAGCACTGACGGTTATTCTCTCTGCACTTGTAGCTGGTCCAGGCAGAGAAAATCACCCACTATATGCCCTATGTATATGGTGCTGCCCTATAGATGCTCCAATGAGGGTGAAAAGACATTACTTTCCTAAGTTGTTCTGAGTGGGATCAGGAAGAAGAGAAAGCCTCTGTGATCTCCTGTGGGACAGTTTGGTACTGCTTTTATAGTCACAAAATAAAAATACTATGGAATGTGAGGACACATAAACCTGTCAATTACCTGAAATCTCCTGAGTCACTTTTAAAGATTTTGAGATTAAGTTTCTATTTTTTACTGAGGGACTTTTCAAACTCAAGTGTCTTCCTTCTATTCTTGTACAAGTGATTTTTTTTCTTTTATACATCCAAGTTTGGATCTTTACATTCATCCTTTCTTAATTTTAGTTTGCTGCTTTCTTCTCACTATAGGTGCAGATTGGAGAGGAATAGGCTTCTCAAGTGAGCGTTGAGTGCTTCTGATTTATTTTTGGTCCCACTCTAATCCTGAGATTCTCTAAGAATATAGAGAACATATTCTCTAAGAATATAGGATAATTTCTTTTTCTTAATACTCAGAGAGCTGTGTTATTATTCACCCCCCATGGCTCAAAATTCGGGAGGAGCAAATTTAGATAACTCTAGTGGCCAGAAGTTCACATAAATGAGTTATTCTGGGTATTTTCATAATTAACACTTAGGAATGGTATCTGCTTCGCCTCCTTTAAAAATATATATCAGATTCACTGCATTTATCATTTTTGTATCTCTAATTATGATTTAAAAAAACCCCTGAATACAGAGAGTTACTTCTTTTTAAAATAGACAATAGGGTATTGGCAATGGATACTCAGCCCTTACAAGACAACAAAGAGTGGAAGTGAGTCCAAGGATGCAGTAGGCCTCCCCCGACCAATGCGCCATTAAACTTGCTGCCACACATTCACCTACTGGCTGGTGGGCTGCTTATCTGTGATCTCTGGCTTTATTGAATACTAACTGAATACGCTTCACTCTTCAAAGTGCTTTACATCTTGCATTCAACTCTCACAATCTTATTCTTATCCACATTTGACAGAGGAGGTACAAAGAGGCAAGCCATTGCCCAAGGTCATTGATGCCCAAGATCACTTCCATGGTGATGGAGCTGAGATTGAAACCCTACCCAGCTTCAAAGCCTGTGCTTGCCACTGTCACACTACCCAGCCAGTCAGCCAGCCAGAAAGACGATAGATCCTGGGAAGAACTGGGTCACATGAAAAGCACGCATCTGGTTAAGTTTGTTCTAAGCAATGTGCAAGTCATCAATTCTTTATCAAGGCAGAACTAGGTTAACTTTTTTTTCAAGATTATTCCAGGCTTATTGCACTATGACAAACTTCCTTTCTCCTTTCTTATACCTTGTCAGAGGTGCCCACTGTTATCAGTTTTATATGTGTCATGATAAGGACTAAAACAAACACACACACAGGGCACTGATTCCTCCTATACCAGTACATAGTAAAATGTAACCTTCTTCTTACCATTCTGCCAAATGCTGGTTCTGTCATCTGGAGATTCTGCCTCTATAGTTACTGGGGAACACAGACACCAGCCCATTTCCTCTCAGGTGGCCTTTTTTCACCTTCAGTGAAAATATCTTTAGGAATGATGTTTCTAGGTCCAGTTGCTAAGATGACAGCAGCTGATTATAGGCCTAAAATGCTTTGATGAGTTTCTCTTCCCATTCCATCTTTAGGCCCCACTGAACAGAGAGTGGAATGAGTTTTCTTCTCTCCTCCTTCGCATATGGAATTTGGAGGATTATGTGAAAGTGGTTCTTCTCACTTTCAGAAAGTGAGCATCTTTTCAGAAAAAACTTTTTTTTTTTTAACTTGCCTTCCAAAATCCAGTCGGGTTATTTGAATTTAAGTCTTGAGTCTCTCTCTACAGCTTTTCCTCCAATAAATATCCTTCAAAGCCACTTCAGATTTTGCCCACAGTGTGATATTTGGGTCTTAAGAAAAGGCGCGGGTGAAATAAAAAGCCACCTGGGGCAGTATGAGTGAGTTCTTGAGTAGTTGGAAATTTTAACTAAAAGAAGATATGTAAGAAAAAAAATACTTGTATTGAATGTGTCCATAATAACTCCGCCCTGTTGTGTTCTGTGGGGTTTGTCTGAATTAACTGGGATGACAATAAGTCATTAAAAGGGAGACCAACAATTGTTATTCAAGTAACTAATAATTAAATAAATAAAGGGGCTTTGAGTCCATGTGATCTTGGGAAACTTACATAACCTTTCTAAAGCTTAAATTTCTCATGTTAAAAAAATGGATTTTTCTAAGAATTAAATGAGATTACCAACCAATGCATTGAACATAATATCTGGTCTATGGAAAAATGTTTATTATCATCATCATTTATATTCATATTAGCAACCCACATTGAGTACAGTACCAAATGTTATTTAATTCTCAACATATTGTGCTAGATTTTATTATTCCCTTATTTGAGGGTGAGGAAGTGAATCTGAGAGGTTAAGTGACTTTCCCCTAGTTCCAGAGGTAACAAGGGGGATAGCCAGAGATCTAGCCCAGACCTGTCGATTTCACAGTTCCTGGTCTGTTTACTCATCGGGTGCTGACATCATGTATTAGTAACGGTGAGCAATGAATCATGTTTTGCAGTTGCTAATGAGATCTTGAAAATTATCTCATTTAATGATATCAATAGCTCTGGGAAGTAGGTATTATTTCCCCAGACAACAGACAAGAAGCCAGGCTTAGAAGGTTTAAGTTCTTGTCCAAATCTCAGAACCAGTAAATGCCAGAGCTGAGCTCTAAAACTACTCTGTCTGACTCCAAAGATCCTGTCATCACCTCCCACAGTTTGAACCACTTTCCCCAGTCATTTAGGGAAAAGTTTACCTTCCAAAAAAAAAAAAAGGACTAATTAGTGTCTATCATCATGAGATATAATTACCCCAAGATGCTCTTCAAGAATATTGCTTGGATCCACCCAGGTCCAACCTACACTGTCAGTCCTGAGAGTCCCTGTGGGCTTGGTCAGGAGCCTTGGTAACTAGAGCAGACAGCAGCTTGTGGAGGAGAGAGCTCTGGGCATCCAGCTGGAGATGAGGGCCAGTAAGATCAGGAACATCAATATAGATAGTTGATCAAATTTCAAAATGCTATAAAGGTCAATATTGAATCAATGGACAAAATTGGAATATGGACAATAACATGATCATATCAGTGTTAAATTTCTTGCAGTTAACACCTGTGCTATGATTATGGAAGAGAATGACTTCTTAGGAAGTACCCACTGAGTTAGCTAGAGGTGAAGGCTCATGAGTCAACTAATTCTCAAAAAGTTCAGAAAAAATAGGTAGATAGGTAAAACAAATAGTAAAGCAAACAGGGTGGTGATAGGAATACTTGAGTTAAAGGTATATGGGAATTCTTTGAACTATTTTGTAATGTTCCACAATCTTGAAATTATTTCCAAATAAAAAGTTAAAAAAATAAAAATTAATTTTCTCTCTTTTCAAGAGGAAAATTGCTATTTAGCTTTCTTCTCTCACATTTATTCCCAACTTCTTATTCAGATCACTAAGCTCTGTAAATAATCCCTACACACACTTTACCTTTTAAAGTTTTTTGTACTATTTAAAAAATTTTTTTTTTTTTTTAGTGTTTATTTTTGAGAGAAGGAAAGAGACAGCATGAGGCAGGAGGGGCAAAGAGAGAGGCAGACAGAGGATCCAAGGTGGGCTCTGTGCTGACAGCAGAGAGCCCGATGTGGGGCTCAAACCCAAGACCTGTGAGATCATGACCTGAGCTGAAGTCAGACACTAAACGAGTGAGCCACCCAGGCGCCCCTGTACTGAGTATTTTATAATGCCAAAAAGTAAGAAAGTAAAAAATAGATGGAGCCATTGCAAGAAACTGAGGAGGCAACTTGAAAAAGCTCTCAATTACATTTTAAAAAATGTTTATTTATCTTTGGGGTCGGGGGTAGGGCATAGAGAAAAGAAGACAGAGGATCCAAAGCAGGCTGTGCACTAAGAGTGGAGAGCCTGATGTGAGGCTCAAACTCCCAAGCTGCCAGATCATGACCTGAGCCAAAGTCGGACCATTAACTGACTGAGCCACCCAGGTACCCTGGAAGAACCCTCAATTACAAAGCAACAAATATATATAACCTCATATTAGTTACAATCCAAAGAGTGAATCCAAACTGGTATACATTATTGAAAAAAATAAATGAGGGAGAAGGGACAATTATTCTTTTCAGGAGAATTCTGATGAATTAAATGTAGAAGGAAAGAGGGGAATAGAAAATAACCATGAGAACACCACAGTAATAATAATTGCTACAGGCAGGATCTATTAATGAATAGTAAAATTAGCAGATGAAACTTTGAAGACAAACAAGATATTTGCATAGCCTCAAAAATATTCCTTCCCAAATTAACTAACTATTGTGGTGGTTTTATTTTATTTATTTATTTATTAAAAAAAATTTTTTTTAACGTTTATTTATTTTTGAGACAGAGAGAGACAGAGCATGAACGGGGGAGGGTCAGAGAGAGAGGGAGACACAGAATCTGAAACAGGCTCCAGGGTCTGACCCATCAGCATAGAACCTGACGCGGGGCTTGAACTCACGAACCGCGAGATTATGACCTGAGCCGAAGTCCGACGCTTAACTGACTGAGCCAGCCAGGTGCCCCACTATTGTGGTGGTTTTAACATATGACCAGAGGTAGAGCTGAATTCTCCTCTCCTTGCATCTGGCATGACTCGGTGACTAAAGTGAAAATAGTAACTTTACAGTGGAGAAAAAAAGCACCAATCTACCCATGTGATGAAGGTGCACATCACTGGTAGTGAGCAATGTTGATATTATATGCCCCTGATATGGTTTGACAGAGGCGCACATTGCCTCCGTGGTATACCTCTCCTAACACCAGAAAATTATCTATTCATGAAAATACTGCAGATAAATTAAAATTTGAGAACATTCTACAAAATACCTGACCACGACTCATTAAAAGTGTCAAGGTTACAAAAGGCAAGGAAATATTGAAAAGTTGTCACATATTGGAGACTAAGGAGACATTGTAATGTAAATATATGATCTATCTATCATCTATCTATCATTATCTGTCTGTCTGTCTGTATGTATGTATCTATCTATCTATCATCTACCACATAAATGCAATGTAGTATCCTAGATTGGATCCTCAAACAGAAAAAAAAGGACATTAGTGGAAAAACTAAAGAAATCCAAATAAAGTCTGCAGTTAATTTTATTATACAAACGTTAATTTCATAGTTTTGATAAGGGTATCTGGTTATTTAAGATGTTGACATTAGAGTAAACTGGGTGACAAGCTTGTAACTCTGTCTAAATCCAAAATGACTTCAAAATAAAAAGTAAAAAAAAAAAGGCCTTTATACAAGAGCATACATTTGACACTATGGACAGTTGTGGACAATTATGGACCATTCTTTGCTGAGGAGTGTTTTCAATGCACACAAAGGAATCCTATCAGAGCCAACAGTGTCATGGAGCACAGCCCTACCTGTGTCATGGAAACAGTTTGCACTAGGAGTTAGGAGACCCCTGCATCCCATATGGGCAAGTTACTTACCCAACAACAGAAATAAGTCTGTTTTCTCATCTGTAAAATAAAACCATATGTATTTTCACAAAGTTAATGAATTTCAACTGAAAAAGCTGCTGTGGTAAATATTTAGTAACTGACACAGTACATGCTTAACAAAATCCTGGGTTGTCTAGTTTATATCTATAAATTAATGTTGATTACCTACAAATCAAAGGCCACAGATTCAGAAGCCTGTGTGGTCCAGATGTGCTTAGAACACTCTGCTTAGAACACTGGCCGCTCCCTGTGGCCAATTCTAGAATGTATGGTCCATTTGAAGGACCTACTCAGCTCCAACTGACTTGCCAGTGGAGCACGTTCCCAGTGTTACCAGATATTTGAGCTTTCCAAGAGAAGCTGGAAATCTTGATTTTTTAAAAATGCATATAATCTCCTTATTTTAAAAAGTTAGTAATGAATTTAAGATGTTTTAAAGTATTGTATGAAACATCAGAATATGTCTGTCGGTGGATTTGGCCTTTGGTCACCAGTCTTTGAACCCTATAGGGACTAACAGGGAAAACCTGAGTTCCCCATGAGCCATGTAGCTATGTTTTCGATTCCAAAACAAACATACCCTGGACATGTGTAAAGTTAAAATAAAACCTTGCAAAACAAACCAAAACAGAATGTAGCCTCCTCCACCTCCCAGGTCACTGTTAACCACTGCAGGTTTATATTGGTCACTTCTAGGTGGTTCCATTTGATCACCTAATTGGGGCTGGAAGGGAACGGAGAAGCCATTAAACTCATCCCACAGGTCCCTGGGTTTGTGTCTTCCCAAATCCTTTGAAACAATGGAGAGCTTCCACACCCGGCTGAATTGGGAGTAGGAGCTAGATCGCCATACTCTTGTCCCATTAACGGGGCTCTAAACTACTCTGAAGCAAGGAGCCTGCTTGATAGGGTACCCTTCACAGGGTGCATTTTAGACTTGCTTGTCCAATAGACAAAGCACCTATAATTCTTTTGTGCTGACACCACTCATCTGGTCAATTAAAAATCCCCAAAGAGGGGTGCCTGGGTGGCGCAGTCGGTTAAGCGTCCGACTTCAGCCAGGTCACGATCTCGCGGTCCGTGAGTTCGAGCCCCGCGTCAGGCTCTGGGCTGATGGCTCGGAGCCTGGAGCCTGTTTCCGATTCTGTGTCTCCCTCTCTCTCTGCCCCTCCCCCGTTCATGCTCTGTCTCTCTCTGTCCCAAAAATAAATAAACGTTGAAAAAAAAAAAAATTAAAAAAAAAATCCCCAAAGAATTTTGATCTAAAAATGATAGCTTCTTTAGCAAATTTTATATTCTATTCCTATTAAAAACTTTGAAAGGTAAGTTGGTTAAAATACAAAATTTTGCTAAAATATTGTTTCTCTCCTCCCTGCCTTTACCAAAAATCCCAGCCCAGTGGCTGACTGTCACTAGTTATTTTTATTGTTTTTTTCTGAACAGAAAGAGTGGGCTCTAACTACATTCCAACTTCTCCAAATCATTGTTTCCAGAAACTTTTTTTTTTTTTAATTTTTAGCAAATGGAATGTCTGGAACAAATCCACCTTTATCATTTCTATTGTCCTGTTGAGTGAGAATAAAATATTGTGATCAATAAAGCATAATTCATTGGAAACTCAAGAGGTGTGAGAGGCGGCTGTGTCGAAATGCACAAAGTCAGCAGGAAGTTTGGAGTGGGAGGAGGGACAGGGAGCAGCAGAGCTGACAACGAAAGCAAACACTGCTGGCACACTTGGTGACAGTACTGAAGAAAATAGGACACTTGAGAGGAGAAATATGGAGACTTAGAGGTGCATTCACTTTCCTTTTTCTCCCTGGATATTGTAAGACAGTGTTTTTTCTTTGTTTCCTTTTGTTGTGATGGTCCATGTAGTTGGGGACATGTATGATAATTACTGCATCACATAATTTATTCAATATTTCTCAGCAGGAAATCTCCCAAATAATTTGGCCAATGGATTACAAAGTTTTACACAATTAACAAAGATGGTCTTTTAAGACTGCGTTTTAAAAAATGTAAATATAGTACATGTACATAGCAGAACACTTCAAAAAAGTACTGAAGGATACAAAATGAAAAGTCTTTCTCCTCCTTCCTCATTGCAGCCAGCTATACTTCCTGAAGATATCCACTGTTAATGATGATATTTCCATTTTCATGAAAGCCTATGTGCATATGTGTAGCAGGATTCTTGCACAGAGAGTCGTGATACTGAGGATTTTCTTTCCAAGAAGCAACTTTATTTGTGTCAGCTCGGCTCAGTTGGGTTCATACCCGAAGAACTGAGCCTGGAATGCCACGTGGTGTAGTTTTTTATACATTTTCTACTTCTTTGTCTCCCATATATGGTAACACACAAACATGCAATCTGATTAAGTGGTCTCATGTTACAAGGTTGTGAGGGGTGTTGTCACATATGCTCATAGCCAGGTTGCCTTGAGGTTTTTTTTTTTTCTTTCTTTCTTTAGGGAGGGGACCTTACCACACATGCATATGTGTATATAACATTTTCTTTTTTGCAAATAGGACCATACTGCATGCATTGTTCTGAAGTTTGCTTTTTCACTTAAGAAAATATTTCCTTACTAGCCCACCTTGCTTTTTACAGTCCCCATTTTTTAGGGATATTCCATGATTTATTTAATCATTCTTGTATTGATGGACATTTAAATTAATTCCTGTCTGGATCTAGTAATAAAAATTGCAGTGAATCATACATTTTGTTCATATATATAAGTATATGTAGAGCATAAACTTCTGTTCATATGTTGAGTGTATAATATTGCCCTCTGCAGTTACAAGAGTGTTGGAATATTTATGGACTTAGAGGCCCTCTTTCTTTCTTCATTTTTTTTTAAAAAATTTTTAATGGTTATTTATTTTGAGAGAGAGAGAGAGAGAGAGAGAGAGAGTGGGGGAGGGGCAGAGAGAGAGGGAGACACAGAATTCGAAGCAGGCTCTCGGAGCTGTCAGCACGCAGCCTGGTGCAGGGCTCAAACTCATGAACTGTGAGATCATGACCTGAGCCGAAGTCAGATACTTAGACTGAGCCACCCAGGTGCCCCGACGCCCTCTTCTAAAGAAGTAATTCCCGGGCGCCTGGGTGGCTTAGTCAGTTGAGTGTCTGACTTCGGCTCAGGTCATGATCTCACAGCCAGGACCATGAGTTTGAGCCCTGCGTTGCCTCTGTGCTGACAGCTCAGAGCCTGGAGCCTGCTTCAGATTCTATGTATCCCTCACTCTCTGCCCCTCCCCCGCTCATGCTCTGTCTCTATCTCAAAAATGAATAACATTAAGGAAAAAAAAAAAAAAAAGTACTTCCAGGGGCAGCTAGGTGGCTGAGTAGGTTAAGTGTCCAACTCTTGATTTTGGCTCAGGTCATGATCTCACAGTTCGTGAGTTCAAGCCCCACATGGGGCTCTGCACTGACACACGGAACCTGCTGAGATTTCTCTCCCTTCTCCTGTGCTTCCCTGGCTTGCTCTCACTCAAAAAATAAATAAGTAAACATAAAAAAATATTAAAAAAAAAAATAAAGAAGTACTTCTAGTCTCCACTAGGGCAGAAAAGACCAATGCATTCAGTTCTTTGTGAAAAGGCAAAGCACAGCTTTTGGTCTTGTACTCAGGAGACCATACCTAGATGTGCCACCCCAAGACAGACCATGGAAAGTAGTTGGCACTTAAAAAATATTTGCTGAATTAATGAATAAGCAAATCATGGTATGCTGATATACAGTCAGTATGTGCTTCAATGAAATTATGTTTCAAACGTAAAAAGTACTCATCATTCAAACAAACATAAATTTTAACCGGTTTTATTGCATTCTTGTGCTAAAAAGAATTGTTTTGATATTTTGTTCTAAAATAGTTTGAGATAAGAAAAAGAAATGCTCAAAGTTCTAATAGTGGATATGTTGAAATGGCCAGTTAAAATTTCTATTTCTCCTATTTTCTTTGGATGGTATTTAGCTTATGTTATTTCAACTATATTATTATTAACCATATAGTTATTTATTATATATGTTTAAATGTGTATTATTTTATGAGTGTCATATTCTGTTTAAAATATTTCTTTTTTATTTTAGATTTTGGCAAAGATATCTCACTTCAGTCTCCTCATCTGTGAATGGAGGTTCTTTGACATTCCCTCTGGCTCTAATAGGGAAATCCATCAGCATCAAGTTCAATGGAATAATCTATGTCTTCAACAGTACAGGGGCTTTGTATTTCAGTTTCTTCACTCCCAGATGAGAAAGAATACCTGATTGCCTTGCATATAAGTGAAGGGCAAATATCAATAATTAGACCTTTAGCAAAAAGGAGCTATTCTCTGATAAATGAACAGTTCTATTTCTCTGTATTCCTTACAGCAAAAGTTTTTTTTTTAAACTAAAGTTTATATCTATCGAGAGGGCTAGTTTTATTGGCAGTAATTCATTACTAGTTTGAAAAGTCATAATTCCAATGGCAATTCTTAAATTTACTTTATAGATTAATTTACACTTAAAAAGTACTCAAACTCCTTTTAAATAAATATCACTTTAATCAAATATCATTTATTAAACCTTGACTTCGTGTGAGGATCATGTACTTATGTCTATCTAAAGAAGAGCTACATCTTTTCAGGGCATTACATGATGGCCAATCATAGAAACTAAAACGAAAGAAAATTCTGCAGTTTAATCTCATAAATCCCAATTTACTCAGTCAAGTGAAAACCCAAAATTAAAGATTAATCCTTCTGACTGCCAGTTTTCCAAGAAGCCTCCATGGTTTGGGGAGCTATGGTGAATGTTTCCTTGGGACTAAGTTATCCATCAATCAATATGAGATATATTCTACATTTTGTTTAATCTTAAGAGAGATTTACTCTGTGAGATCAGCACAGATTTCTCTCTTTTTAAAAATATACTATTTAACTTGAAATTCGTGCATTGTTAACACATAGAAATCAGACATGGAAAGCCTCTGTCTAAATCTATTCCCAAACTGGTGCAAGGTAGGTGTTCAAAGTAGAGAGAAAATGAGCCCAAGTGGCCAAAAAAAGACAAACGTATAAGGAGTGTGTCTCAATTCCCAGCCCCAAATGTGAGCTGATCTCACACCTGACAACACAAGTTCAACACACTGTACCTTAAAGATGAATTTGCAGGTGAGCTGATATCCTGCTGGGGTACAAAGGAGAGTAAATTTCACAGACCTGCTCCTGACTCCTCAGCTCTGATTTGTGAAGGCCACGGGCACTGTCCTACAATCTCATTGTTACAGCCCTTTATATAGGAGTGGAGGAGTTACAGAAATCCCTGAGAGTTTCAAGGTCACTTGAGCCTAATTAGTAGCAGAATCAGACAATATCTTTTCAGGGACATTGCAGCCTTCACTTGTGGTGAGAGATAGCTCTAAATAAATTCCATCTCTTGCTACCTGACCTGCTCAGGGCAGACAAGCTTCTGTTTTGGCTGGTCCCATGAGTGCTATGACTTGGCCTGAACTAAGAGTGATGATTTAGAACATGTACTGGATTATCCATGTACCCTGTTCTTCTGAGACTTGTGAAAAGCCATCCTCTGACCCTCGGTGTGCACAAGGGACTAGAATGGTGGGACAAGTCACTTTTGGGTGTAATATTACAGGAAGACTTAGAGAGGCATCTTGTTCTTTGGAGCCATTAATCCTTGAATGGAATCTTGTGATGACATATCACGGTCTGCTTAGTTCTCTAACCAGTTGGAGCAGGAATTGACCTCTGGTGAGTGTTTTCCAATAAAATGCATCCAAGTGAGATCGACTTCTCATTTTAGAGTGGCTCTTATCCCATTATGGAGGAGCACATTTTGTCCTTAGGAAAAACATTTAGAATAGTCACTCATCTGATAACAAAAATAGCTCTGGTTTTCATCAACTCCTTCTACCATGCTACTAATTGAATACTTATTACTTGGTTCAGTGGGTTAGAAATTTATAACTTACATGACATGTGACAATCTTGACCAATATTGATATTCAAATTTTATCTTGCTGAAGTGGTAATATTTAATGTTGGTCTATGAAAGTCATTTAACAAGCCGGTTTACTTTCAACTGGATGCCTACTTTAATAGCAGAACCAAATTTTAGAGATGAGATTTTTTTTCATTAAGAGTGAGAGGAGTTAATTCTGAAACCATTCTGCAGGGTACCACCTATACAAAACCAACAGTATAAAAGAGAAAACCTCAATACAAAATATTTCCAAGGAGCACACTGAAATCACAGAAGTGAAGTTTACATATACACCATTTAAGAAAGTACAGTGAAAACTGAATAACTAGCAGAAGACATAGATGACAGTCTTTTTCCCCTTCCTCCCTTCCCCCATGTCTTCCTTCTCCCCTCTTCCTCCCTTCTCTCCCTCCCTCTTTCTTTCTTTCTTTCTTTCTTCCTTCTTTCCTTCCCTCTCACTTTACCCTCTACCCCTCTCACTCTTCTCTCTAGTCCTTCTCTTTATCACTGATATTCCTAAAGCCCTGACAATCATTTTGGTTACATGAGATTCCTCAGTCTTTATTTAAGCCATTAGCAAGATTCCAAGAGAAAGGTTATCAAAATACTCTTTTTTAGTGTTATTTCACCTCATTTATGACAATTCTGTAAATTCCTATTCTACTAACATGGAATTTTGCACAATTAATAATTTGTTATACTTTAAAGAATGAGATTTGTGTTCTTCCTAGTTCAACTGTGGTTTTAATTTATAAGTATCTGCATGTCCAAATTTTGATCTTACTTTTATATTTTATTTGATTGGGAGGAGAGGGGCATGGAGAGGTTTGGTCTCACAGCTAGAAAGTGGCAGAATTGGAATCTGAATTCGGGCTGTCCAACTTTCAAGCTTTTACTCAAATGAAATGTTCACTTACAAGGAAGCATGTCTCTGTCCCAAGCCCCATGTGTTTCCACCATTCATTCCCCTATAGTGAAAAAAGGGGAAGAAAGAAGAAAACATAATACAACATGTGCTCAGGTCAGACTCCTACAGGATCCCTCTTCCTGGAAGGTACATCAGGGCCCGGAAAAACTCTTTGGCCAAGGCAGCATCTACATGGGAGCAGAAACAAAGTAGGGGCATCTGGTTAGGGGGAGCCTCTTCAAATACTCACCAGGGAGTCTGTTTTAAGAATTAATGTGGGATGGGTTGCCTGGGTGGCTTGGTTGGTTAAGCATCTTACTCTTGATTTTGCCTGAGGTTATGATCTCATGGCTTGTGAGTTCATGCCCCGCATTGGGATTCTTTCTCTCCCTCTCTGCCTCTCCCTTGCTCATGCTCTCTTTCTCTCCCAAAATAAATAAAACTTAAAAAAAAAAAAAAGAATTAGTGTGGGATGTCCCAGCACAGCTCTTGGCACAGACATTCACTCAATAGATTGTTGCCATTATTACTATTATTAATATTATTATTAGCCACAGCCTTCCTTCTTTCTCCTTGTTTTGAAACAGGGAATTCATGCCATTTCACTTTTTTAACTTTAATGTTTTTGCCTCTCTGGGGTTGCATCAGAGAACAGAAGGGATGCTCCAAGGTTTACTGAGTGTCACCTGCATTTAGCAGAGGCATGCACACAGACTGGGCTCTGGGGCCTGACAGATTAGATGCAAAGGAAGCAAAAAAGAAAAAGCACAGAAGGAGAAATATTCTGTAGAAGAAAATTACACCCATATTTACCTTAAAACAATCTGCCACCAACTGGGCCACAGCAGCCTTGCCAGTGAGAGAGGACTGATGTAAACTAGAGCCCTGACTCTCTTCTCTTGAGCATACATGTCTGGGAGTTCTTAGTTCCAACCTAGAAGATTCACAGATGAGCTCTTGGAATGAGTCCCTCTGGGACTAGCTGGGATTGGAGGTGAAGGTGATCATGAAGGAATCAAATGCCAATGAAAGGTAAGAAGAAACCTGTTCATTAACAAGTGTAAAATTGGAAGTCTCTCACCTGATGTTTTATTTCAAACTGCCTGGTTTAAAATCTTGCATTGCAAGGCACTGATGGTTTAATCTGACCATGGCCTGGGCCTGTGTTTTAGTCAGCCAGTACTTGACCTTCCCCAGCACTTTTCCCCCACTACCAGGTATCTAGTCTGAGTTCTATTTCCTTTGTTTTATGATAACCAGTTCCAGTTTAGCTGTCAGATATGTGGGTTAAAATTTGTACCTGGGACTTGTTTTCACCAGGTATGGTAAGGCAGACAAACATGGAAATGAGTTATGAAAGAAGAAGTTGATGGGGCGCCTGGGTAGCTCAGTCAGTTAAAGCGTCTGACTTTGGCTCAGGTCATGATCTCACAGTTTGTGAGTTCAAGACTCATGTCAGACTCTGTACTGACAGCTCAGAGCCTGGAGCCTACTTCAGATTCTGTGTTTCCCTCTCTTTCTTCCCCTTCCCCACTTGTGCTCTCTTTTTCTCCCTCCCTCTCAAAAATATATAAATAAACTGTAAAAGAAAAGATACTCATAGATCTCTAGAATTAGGAGGTATGGTACTTCATGGACCCGGAGCCACATTGGAAAGGACCAGGATCAGTCAGGGGCAGAGAGGCATGAGAGGGGAGAGCGAGGCCTAGAGCCTTTAGTGTTGTTGTTGTTGTTTTTTTGTTTTTTGTTTTTTTTTTTTTTTAGTGAAGAAATGGGTGAGGTAACGAAGGTATTCTGAATAAGTTTAGGATTGGCTAGTTTGAATAATTTTGGCCAGCTGAAGACTATAAGGGTGGTACCTAGTTGTTGGGTACCTGGCTCTGGGGTGATTTAGGGCAGGGTAAATATTGGCTTGGGATGTGATAGTTTTTTAGAGGAGGCAGTGGGGATGTGGGCTTTGTATTGGCTGATTTGTATATAAAGGGTGTGCTAGAAGGGATTAATTTGCTGTCTCTAGGAATTAGCTAGGAGGCACAATCTCTTCAGGACCAAAGCCCCAAAGGCTAGAGCATCAGGAATATATATTTAAAAAAAAAAAAAAAAAAGAAAGAAAAAAAAAGAAGAAAATATAGTTAATACAGTTAAGATAACAGCTAGTAGACCCTCCTGTATAACTTCTATATATTCCCTCTTGCTTCTAATGCCGTGCCAGCTAAGCTCAAAGCATGGGGTGTTGGCCCTGCACCCCCACTGACTATGGTCTGGGCATACCTGGTCACTGTGAATGGTCCCAGAAACCTGGCCACTGGAGCTTCTAGATAAATGGTTACTTGGGCAGAGTCTAACTCTGGAACCCTCCTGTCTTCTCATAAAGGTCTCACCCCTTTATTTCCCATTCTTCCAGCTTTCTCTTGATGGCTGTATCTTTTCAGGCTGAGACCCCCTGAGGCCTCTCCCATTCTTAGCCAGTAAACCCTGTTAAGGGTGTCAGCAAGAGGAAGTTGGGGTGGCAGAGAAGTCTAGGGGCTTTTTTAAGCCCTTGCCTTTTTTCTGGGCTTGTGACCTTGGGGAACTTTTATATGTGTACATCTATACATTGTTATTTTCTAAAGAGAAGGTCATAACTTTCCTCAAATCCTCAAAGGGTTCATGACTCTAAAAAGTTTGCTGACAACAACAACAATAATAACATCTAACATCTATTGAATATTTCCTATATTCCAAGTGTTATTTTAAACTTTCTAAGTATTAACTCTTTTAATCCTCATTCGATCTTCTGAGAAACAGAGGCTAGATAAATTGCTTGCAGTCACACAGATCACCAGGGATCAGCAACTATAGCCCCTAGGCCAAATTTGGCCCACTGCCTCTTTTTAATTTATTTATTTTTATTGTGGTTAAATACACATAGTGTAAAATTCACCATTGTAAAATGTTCCATTCAGTGACAGTTGGTATATTCACAATGTTGTGCAATCATCACCACTATATAGTTCCAGAACATTTTCATCACCTCTAAAGGAAATCCCATATTCATTAAGCAGTCAGTTCTATCCTCCCTTCCCCAGTCCCTGGCAACCACTAATCCCCTTTCTGTCTATGGATTTATCTACAGTAGTCCCTCCTTATCTGTGGTTTTGCTTTCCATGGTTCTTGTTACCCGTGGTCAACTGTTCTCCAGAAGATGATCCTCCTTTTGACATATTGTCCAGGGTCAAGAACAGCCTAACACTACATTATAATGTGTATGTCATGCACCTCACTTTATCTCATCATATAGGCATTTTATCATCTCACATCATCACAGGAAGGGGGAGTGTAGTATAATAAGATATTTTGAGAGATAAAAACCACATTCACCTACATTTTATTATAGTATATTGTTATAATTGTTCTATTACAATATTAGCTATTGCTGTTAATCTCTTCCTGAGAATTAAACTCTATTACAGGTAGGCATGTATAGGAAAAAATATGTTTCAGGCATCCACTGGGGTCTTGGAACATATCTCCCATGGATAAGAGGGGAATATTGTATTTTGGATAGTTCACATAAATGGAATCACAATATGTGACCTTTTGTGTTTGGCTTCTTTCACTTGCCATAATGTTTTCAAGTTTAATTCATATTCTAGCATGTATCAGAACTTGATTACTTTTCATGGATGAATAACATTCTGTTGTATGGCTATGTCACATTTTATTTATGATTTCATCAGTTGATAAGATATTTGAGTTGTTTCTACCTTTTGACTATTATGAATAGTACTGCTATTAAAATTTGTGTATAAATTTTTTTAAGACATGGCTTTTTTTTAATTAAAAAATTTTTAATGTTTATTTTTGAGAGAGAGACAGAGTGTGAACAGGGGTGGGGAAGAGAGAGAGAGGGAGACATAGAGTCCAAAGCAGGCTCTGAGCTGACAGCACAGAGCCTGATGTGGGGCTTGAACTCACCAGCCGTGAGATCATGACCTGAGCTGAGGTCAGACCCTTTACTGATTGAGCCACCCAGATGCCCCAAACACCTGTTTTTAATTCTTTTTTTTTTTTTTAAGTTTATTTATTTGTAAAGAGACAGAGCCAGTGGGGGAGGGGCAGGGAGAGGGAGAGAGAGAGAATCCCAAGTAGGTTGTCAGGGCTGGAGCCTGATGTGGGGCTCGAACTCACAAAACGTGAGATAATGCTGAGCAAAAAACTAGAGTCAGAGGCTTAACTGACTGAACCACTCAGGCACCCCCTGGCTTTAATTCTAATGATACTTCTTTTCAAAAATAAGGTTTTATGGAACAAAGTCATATTCATTCATTTGCACACTGTTGCTATGGTGGCTTTCATGCTGCAACAACAGAATTGCCCTTAACAGAAAACATTTGCCAACTCCAGTTTGAACCACTCCACTAAGCTGCTAAGAACATGTGTTAAGATGTACAGTACTTCCTGAGATTAAAACCCCCCTCCACCTTCCCTTGCTCTAAGTGCAGTGCACAGCTTTGCTCTAAGCCTGTGCCTCAGATGAGGAGGGCTGCTCTAAAAGACTGCAAAGCTTGGGAGGGAGGTTTGGGGAGAGGCATTCAGAAATAGAGAGGAATCCTGTTTCTTTACCAATGTTCCTTATCCTTAATACCCATCACAGTTCCCCCAGAATGGGAGGTGTAGCCTGGAATGATCTATCTCAGTACTGGTGGTCTCAGAACCCATCATCATCATCATCATCATCATCAATTATCATCATCATTTCCTGCTAAAAAGACATCCAGCAACTTCAGTGACTTCAAATGGAGAATATGCCAGTGGCTCTAATAGCAAGATTGGAGTTTTATTTTATTTTATTTTATTTTATTTATTTTATTTTTATTTTTTTACCCAGCATACAGAGTTTATTTGGTGTCTGACTTTAATAATATTTTTTTGTTTTGCTGTCACACATGTCTGCAAATGTTTGTTAATCATCCTATCGTTTTCTTTCAGTATATGTTCATAGAGAAGCAAGGGGCATAAATGGAGTTAATTAGTATGAAAATGTATGGGCAGCTTGTTTTTAAAATCATTTTAAAAGCTGATTGCTGTTCATCATCTTCCCCTCCTACCATATGTAATCTCGATTCCTCTGTAGTTCTGTTTATGACTGTCCAAAGCAAGATGATTTTCTTATACTTTTCATAATAAATGATCACATAGAGTGTCAACCAAAAGGTTTATTTGTTTAATTAGGGTTCTCTTCTTCTTTTAATAGGTGTGCACAACTCCCATTAACGTTAATGTGAATTACGAAAGAGCAGGATGGAAAATAGACCTCTTTATCTCATTCCTTTTCCTGGATAATAAAGTTTAGATTTGTTAACAGATCAGAACAAAAGTCCAGTGGAAAAAAAAAAAGTCAGCTTAACTTTTAAAGAAATTGATATGCTAAAAAGAACTTTCACAGGCTTTAAAGTGGAAGATACACATTAATAAATAAACTTCATTAGCATTTAAGGTGAAATATAATCATTTAAAACGCTGAATTAATACAATGCAAAGGATTTCCTAATGGACCTATTTGCATACTGACATTAAATAACTAATAAAACATATTCTGAGATGTAAGACATAGCATTTTGCACAAATCAACAGGATTGCTGGCTGATGGAAGGGAGGGGATGGCAAGAGAGTGGGATCTCGGATGCCACAGATTTCTTGGCAGTGCCTCCGACAGAATCAGGAACATCAGGATGAGCTGGTGACTTAGATGGGTGGATGACAAATTAGACTTTAGCTATGTTGAAGCTGAGGTTGAGGCAAAGCCACCATGCATAAATGATCAGCAGTTAGCTGGGAAGCAAGATTGGAATGTCTCCAAAATCCTGTTAGATATTATTTAGCATGATTGAGATAAGAGTCCTAGATGTGCAATCCAATACAATTTGTGTATCTCTTATCCATTTTTCAATTTGTGTATCTCTATCTGTCTGTAATTGTTATGGAAAGTATTTTTCTTATATGGTTATTATGCCAAAGATTCAAGTCTTATCCCTTAATTATGAATCGTCTCATATTATTAAATTGTTGTTTCATAGGTTGACTTAAGACAGGAAAATCCAACGAATAGCAAACATAAAAAAATATGGGTTCTACAGGGTGTATGAAAGTATATACAGAATTATGGCTGGTGTCAATTCATTTTTAGATACTAATACAATAGCAGCAATGATTAAAAGTCATCTTGGTATTATTATCAGTTCAAAATCTGGCTTTCAGCAGGCAGATTCACTTCTCAATGTCACTTTCTTTATTATCTGCAAAGTAAAGCTACTATTTGCCACCCTCATCTCCCATGCATCTTAAAGATGGATGCTAGAAAATTACATTGAAGTTCTCAGATAAAAGGTGCTAAACAAAGAACTAATTTCATTTTTCCCTCAAGCAAATTATTAAATCTATACATGTCATTATCTAACAATATTAAGTAAACATTGCACAAGGACATGACATTGTGCTGGACATGGTACAAAGCAAATTAGGCAAATGCAGTCTCAACTAGGAACTTATAAGTGTTTATATATATGAGTAAACCTGTTGTTAACATGGAGTCTTATTTTAACTGACTAGTGGAATCACTTAAGGCTTAAAAATAGAGGATGCTCATCTTGTCCTTTGTACTGCATGTGATTCACATGCATGTACTGCATGTGATTCATATTTGTATGCTCCCCAAAACTTTGACAGTGCTTGAGCAGCCAAGATAGACATAGTTAAAAGTGTGGAGAGTTCCTTTTATTTATCTGATATGAAACATGGATGAACCTGGTTTTTAATTGCATGCTGATTTGTAGTGTAAGATTTGCTAAGAAAGCAAATAATACAATGAAATCAAGAATACTTCTGATTACATTTACATTAACAGATTGTTTTGTAGGAAGCAGATAAAGCCTCAAAGCATGCTGTTCAAGTAAGTGCTTTGTTAATGGCAGTAAGAATTGTCTTATGGGAAAATCATTATGAACAGATAGTCCCAAAAGTGAGCCAGAATCCTTGTCACCAGACATATTTTAGTATCATTATGCTTTCTTTTTTATCTGCTTTTGTGCAATAAAATAATTCTTCTGACAATATTTGTGTAAATACTCTAAAATTAGCTGACTGTGTACAGCATGGATAAGGTGTGGAGTGTCTGCTGAATAAATGAAAAGAGAATGGACATGGTGGTGGGAGCCAGGGACCTCCCAAATGTCTGCTCCCAACCTGGTTCCTGACTGAGGTCAAGCAGGCATTTGAACTTTCAGAATCTTAGTTATCTATAAATTGAGTGGATGGGAAAATGTCTTCTAAGACTCCTAAGGACTTGAAAGTCCATAATTTAAAACTCCACTTTTACAGCCAAAAAGCCTGGCATGTAGAGGTCATTTGAAATATCTGTTAATTAAACAAAAAGAAAATAAACGTAAGTTGAGATTTCAAATGTGAGTAAAATATCACAAGTCAAGGAAAATCTTATTTTTATCTTTATTGTGTCCTGATGGTTTGGTTTCCAAGACTATAATTACAAATGAGGGGTGATTACATTTTTTTTTAATGAGGTCTCTTTCACTGTTGAAACCTCTTTCTATATGACCACGTAATGACAGATAAAAGGTTAATGTCAATCAGCAAAAGATAAATAATCTAAGAACAGTGGGCAACAACAAATGGGCAAAAGAATAGGCAGCTCTTAGAAGAAATTCAGAGATTAAATAAATATTTAAATATCCAACCAACCTCAATATTAAAGAAATACAAAGTAAACTAATACTAAAATATTTTCAGGTATTTGATGATAAAGACATTGATGACACCCAGTGCTAGGATGTGGGGAAGCAGAAACTCTTATACTCTTCTGGTGGGAGCCTGGCTTAAAAAGCATGTACCATAACTTTCATTCATTTTTAGGAAATAATTTGCTTTAATTTTCTAATGAGTAAAACATCGGTGTAAAGATTTACTGGTGTAAAAGATTGAAATAGTGAGAATGTGTTTAATGATGTGTTTAAACATGAATGTTTCTCTTCACCACCGTTTCTTCCCACGCTGCTCCCATCTCATTCTTCTCGCTAGATGTAACCACAGCTACCAATTTGCTGTGCATTTTTCTAGTGTTTTTCTATCATATGCATGCAAATGTATGTGCATATACCCATATATGATACGCTTCTTACTGAGTGGACTTGTACTACTTGTACAGATCATCAACTTGCTTTCATCACTTAAACAGATGTATTTATCTTTTCTCCACATCCACTTGTACAATGATGGCACTCCTTTTAATAGTTGCATAGTTTGCCTTGGTATGGTTATAGCGATAATCAGTGGGAGGGGGACATCTTGCCTCCCAGAGTACCTATGATAATGTTTACAGACATTTTGCTGGAGGGAAGGGGTGCTACTGCCGTCTAGTGGGAGAAGTCAGAGACTCTGGTAAACACATTTCAATTCACAGGACAGGAGCCTGCTGCAAAGAATATTGAGGTCAAAAGTTAATAGCGCTGCTTCCGCCTTCCTCCTTCCCCCAAGATGGCAACAGCCGGAGACGCGTTACTGCTACTGCGGCTCCCCGCGCTGTTCGAAACCAGCAAGCAGCTTCTGGACGAAGTGGAAGCAGCGACTGAACCCACCGGTTCCCAGATAATTCAAGATAAGGTATTCAGGGGACTAGACCTCCTTAAGAAGGCTGCTGAAATGTTATCGCAGCTCGACTTGTTCAGCCGAAATGAAGACTTGGAAGAGATTGCTTCCACAGACCTGAAGTACCTGATGGTCTCAGCTTTTCAAGGAGCGCTCGCCATGAAACAAGTCAACCCCAGCAAGCGTCTAGATCATTTGCAGTGGGCTCGAGAACACTTTTTAAACTACTTAACTCAGTGCCAGTATTATCATGTGGCAGAGTTTGAGCTGCCCCAAACCAACTCAGCTGATAATAATACTGCTAGTTCCTCCATGGCGTGTCCTAGCCTCGTTGCTGTGGCATCTGAAAGACAGGCTAAAATAGAGAGATACAAGCAGAAGAAGGAGGTGGAGCATAGGTTGTTTGCACTGAAATCTGCTGTGGAAAGTGGTCAAGCAGATGATGAGTGTGTTCGTGAATATTACCTTCTTCACCTTCGAAGGTGGATTGGTATTAGCTTAGAAGAGATTGAGAGCATTGACCAGGAGATGAAGATCCTGAGAGAAGACGACTCCTCAAAAGACGCATCAACTTCTTACTCATCTCCTCAGGACAGGCCTCCAATGAAACCCTTCGTTCTCACTCGGAATGTGGCCCAAGCCAAAGTATTTGGAGCTGGTTATCCAAGTCTGGCATCTATGACGGTGAATGACTGGTATGATCAGCATCAGAAATATGGAGCATTACCAGATCAGGGCATAGCCAAGATAACACCAGAGCTCAAAAGAGCAGCTCAACAGGAAGATCAGAAACAAAAGGAGGCAGAGGAGCAGGAAGAGGAGGAGGAGGAGGGGGAAGAAACACTCCACAGAGTTCGGGAGTGGGATGACTGGAAGGACACCCATTCCAGAGGCTATGGCAACCGACAGAACATGGGTTAGTCTTACCACAACAAGATGGGACTTCAGGGACTCACATCTTCCCAGACAAGGAAAGCCATGCAGTCTTCCCCTACCTGGGCTCCTGCTTCAGCTGTGTAAAATGAAGATGCTTAATCTTGCTTTATGTTCAATAAAATGTCAAACAAGTAAGTGTGTATTTGTACTCTAGGTGATCAGCCAGCAATCTTGTTTTGGTGTTATCATCCTCATCATGGTGTATTCCAGTTTCGTAAGTGGAAAGAAAAAAGTACTGACAAATGGCTCTGTATAATCAATGGCTATATAAATTCTCTTAAAAAATAATAAAAGTCCCATTATTAAAAAAAAATGTAAATAGTGCTGAGGTCAGAAAATTCTATAACATAAAATTTTCCTTATTTCCAGTTATTTAGATTTTGTTAATCAATCATATATATACTTACATCTTTATGCATGTTGTGCATGTCAGTGGTAGATCCAGACTTTATGAGTACTTTAGCTTATACAATATTGGTCTTTAGGAATATGATTATGCAATTAAAAATATAAAGCTGCTGTGGTTTATGCAAGTGAGTGGCCCTTAAGCTTCCCTGTAAATAGTTTCTGGTTTAATTATTTCTATAAGAGAGATTCCTTGAGGTGGAACTGCTAGGTCAATGAACATGGCCCCTATCATATAGCAAATGTTTGTCCCCCCGCCCCAAAATTCATATGTTGAAATCTAATCTCCATCCAATGTGATGATATTTGAATGTGGGGGCCTTTGGGATGTAATTAGGTCATGAGGGTGATTAGGTCATGAGGGTCATTCACTAATCTTCTGACTGAATTAATGCCCTTGTAAAAGAAACCCCAGAAAACTTCCTTACTCCCTCTGCCATGTGAAGAAACATGTAAAGGAGAAGGTCATCTATGAACCATGAAGGGGGCTCTGATTATACAGCAGAATCTGACCTTGCTGCCACCCTAAACTTGGACCTCTAGCTTCTAGAACAGTGAGAAATAAATTTCTGTTGTTTATAAGCAACCCAGTCTATCGTATTTTTGTTATGGCAGCCACACTGATGAAAACAGCCTTTTATATTTTGGGCAATGACATTAGATTGCCTTTCAAAAAAGCTACTGAAACTTAACCTTCTAATGAAAAAAAAAAGTCTTTTTCAGAGGGTTTTTTATCAACATGTATCAACATTTTACCTAGCAAGTTAACTTAGGAATCTCATTTTTTGAATTTAATCCAACAGAAATGATCGTTAATTGGACATGGATATATGTGTATGATATGTGGTCAGAATAGCATTGTAATCAGCAAGGAATTGGAAACCAATTCAAGCCTAACACAGGACACTGGTTAAAAGAATTATGATGTAAATTTACAATATGCTGGTATAGAAAGATTAGACATGTCAAGCAGGCTTATGGGGTATGTTTAAAGCCCATAAACTTCAGAACCTAATGCTGTGTCTTTACAGCGTCCAGCTGCCTCTGTGTCTCTTTATTGCAGGCTCCCAGCATTCTCTAACAGATGAGAGGTAGGAAGGTGATGATAGAGGACAGATATAATGATATCAGTTTGGTGTTCTGTTTGGTACCCAGACCCTTCTTGTTGAGAGGCAAATTCAGGTCAGTGGTTTGGCCCATCTCTAGGGATTGAGAACCACGGGATCAAGCCCTTTCTGTAAGAGTCATTGGACTTATTTCTACTACCCTTACTTGGAGTTTTAAGGCAGTGACATTTGGTGCAAGGGCAGCTTTGAAAAGTGCTAAGAGACCCTAAATCCACTGGATGAGAAGGTTGGTCTGGGAATTCTTGTAACAGATTTTCCTAGGTGGCCATTAAAAAGTGGTTGAGTAGTATCTATGTGTTTGTTTCATAATATATTGTAAGTGGGAAAAAGAGCTATATAAATTAGCCTTTGTAAAATGAATATGTTCATTTACATGTCAATACAGGCTACCTATGTGTTTTAAATTTCATATAAGCATATATGACAGATATGTGTTGAAAAAATGAGAAGATATACACCAAGTTTGTTAATGGTAGTTGTCTCAGCAATATGGTCAAACAGGAGACTTTTATTCTTTTCCTTATACAAAAGTGTATTTTTTTTCTTTCAATAGGCATATGTTGCTTTTGTAATTGCAAAAACAATGAAGAGAGAAAGTATGTCCATTGCTTTGACGTAGGAATAAATAAATGAAAAACACCACCATGCTAGTCTGTATTAAGTATAACTTAAAAAAATTTTTAGAGAGATGATAATGAGAACATGTACAATTTTAATTTGTATTTCAGATACATACAAGGTATGTGGGGAAAAATAGGAGCAAATAGGATATTCACAGGTGCCTGGACATCATCTACCCAAATCTATTTTTCAGACATAATAATTCCAATTGTCCTCTCTTTAGTTGGCTGATTCTTTCTTCTGTCTGCTGCAATCTGCTGTTATATCCCTCTTGTGAATTTTTCAATTCAGTTATTGTACTTTTTAGCTCTAGAATTTCTGTTTGGTTCTTTTTTTTAAAAATGATTTATATTTTTTTGTTGATATTCTCTTTTCATACATCATTTTCCTGATTTCCTTTTGTTCTCTTTATATGCTGTCCTTTAGCCTTTTAAGCTTATTTAAGACAGTTGTTTTAACATCTTTGTCTTGTAAATCTAATGTTTGCTCTTCCTCAGGGATGATTTCTCTCAATTATTTTGTTCCTATGAAGAGCCATGTTTTCCTGTTTCTTTGCATGCCTGTGATTTTTTTGTTGTTGTTGAAAATTGGGCATTTGACTATTATAAGGTGGTAACTCTGAAAATCAGATTTACTGCCGTCCCCAAGGTTTGATTCTTTTTTAATTGTTGAAGGTTATATTAGTCTGTTTTGTTTTGAAAAATTTCAAAGCTATTTTTTTCAAAGACCATTAGTTGTTGTGTCTTACCACTGAAGTCTCTGTTCCTTTAGGTCAGGTTCAGCTAATGTTTTGACAGATTTCCTGAATGCCAGGAGCTCTCCCAATATTTACAGATTAGCTCTGTGCTAGAACACACCTTCAACAGTTATCTAGGCTTGCTCTGACCCTAGAGATCAACCCAAGGTGAAAGCTCAAAGTCTTCTCAGATCTTTTCTTAGCATGCCTCTTGCCTGGGCATATGAATAGCTTTCTGAATTCTCCAATGTACACTGCTGCTGCTTTGAATGTCCTAATTTCCCAAATAGTCTTACCTTAGCTTTTCCTCCATGCCTCAGATGGTCTATTGTATATCTTCACCTGGAATCTCTTGATGTAGGCACCTTGTGGCTTTTATAAGCAACGTCCACTGCTTCTCTACCTGAGTTCTAAGTTACATAAAACAGAGATGAGCATCTTGTATCAATCATCTAAGTATTCCCTGGATAGGTTAGAATAGATGCACATAGTAATTTGGAAATAAAGTCTGCCTGCTCTGGACCATGGTAAGGAACTGGCAAACTTGCTGCTACCAATCAAGACCAGGACTGCCATTGTGCTGGGGAGGTAGTGGCACAAGGATGAATAAATATGTAACAAAATTTTCCTTATATTTTGAAGATGACTTTTTCTTGATTGGGCATTTTCTTGGTTGTTGTAAATATTTTACTGTTTTCTAGAGCTCTTGGCAAAGTTGTTTCAGCTTTTTTTTTTTTTTAGTGTTTCTGTGAGAGAACAGGAGCTTAGAGCCTTCTAGTCTGCCATTTTGCTGGCATCTCCTCTGACAATAATGTGTTCAACAGAATAGTATACTGCAGGAGGGAACAGTGTAAGAAGGAAGGAAACCACCCTGGATTCTGAATTTTATTCACTGAAGTATGACTTGATAAATTCCTTTAGGTATTGGGGAAAAAACAGACTACAATTGTCAAGTTCTTAGTTTAAAAGGGATTAAAATAGAAGATGTTTGCTTTAAACTTTGAAATTGTGGGGCGCCTGGGTGGCACAGTCGGTTAAGCGGCCGACTTCAGCCAGGTCACGATCTCGCGGTCCGGGAGTTCGAGCCCCGCGTCGGGCTCTGGGCTGATGGCTCGGAGCCTGGAGCCTGTTTCCGATTCTGTATCTCCCTCTCTCTCTGCCCCTCCCCCGTTCATGCTCTGTCTCTCTCTGTCCCAAAAATAAATAAAAAACGTTGAAAAAAAAAAATTTTAAACTTTGAAATTGTAATTTTTTTCTCTTAGACACCTCACAAGAACTCTTACACATTAAAGTGTTGAAGCCAATAAAAGGCCATTTCCTGAAGGACAGATGGATGAGGCCCTCAGCATCACTAGAGAAGTTGCTGACAGTTCTCATCAGCCTTCTTGGCACTAATCTCACAGTAATCAAAATTAAATAAGTTGTCCTGGCAGAGCGGGCTAGTGACATATATGCAACAAATGCTAGGTAAACATAAGTTTGGCATGGACACATTTTAGAAGAATAAAACCCAATTCATATAAAAAGGAGTTCATGAAGAGATAGTTTCTTTTAAGGATTAATATTTACTTCAGTTTAATGAGAAACAATGGGATTTGTTGTGATATTTGGAAAGACAATCTGTTTATTATTTTTTAATATTGGAAATGCATATTTTACTTTCATAGATATATACTCTTCATATACAGGATACATTGTAAGAATACGACATAAGCTGTTTGCCAGTTCACAACAATAATCAAATTTATGGGAAGGACTTGGCTAAACAAATATATATGTATATATATATTTATGCATATAATCATTTACATATTATACCCACTGTTCATCCCAACAAGTGTCATCCTTAATGCCCATCACCCATTTAGACATCCCCTCACACAGCACCCCTCTAGCAACCCTCAGTCTGTTCTCTGTGTTTAAGAGTCTCTTATGGTTTGACTCCCTCTGTTTTTATCTTATTTTTCCTTCCTTTCTCCAATGTTCATCTGTTTTGTTTTTTAATTCCACATATGAGTAAAATCATATGATATTTGTTTTTCTCTGACTGACTTATTTCGCTTAGCATAATACACTCTAGTTCCATCCACCTGGTTGCAAATGGCAACATCAAAAAAAGTTTCATTTTTTTCATCACCAAGTAGTATGACATTTTATACCACATCTTCTTTATCCATTCATCAGTTGATTAACATTTGAAGTCTTTCCATAATTTGCCTATTGTTGCTAGCTCTGCTATAAACATTGGGATGCATGTGCTCATTCAAACCAACATTTTTGTACCCTTTGGATAAATTTCTAGTAGTGCAATTGCTGGGTCATAGGGTAGTTCTATTTTTAATTTTTGAGGAACCTCCATACTGTTTTCCAGAGTGGCTGCACCACTTTGCATTCCCACAAACTGTGCATAAGTGTTCTCCTTTCTCTGCATCTTCACCAACATCTGTTGTTTCCTGAGTTGTTAATTTTAGCCATTCTGACAGGTGTGAGGTGGTATCTCATTGTGGTTTTGATTTGTATTTCCCTTATGATGAGTGATGTTGAGCATCTTTTCATGTGTCTGTTAGCCACATTGATGTCTTCTTTGGAAGTGTCCACGTCTTTTGCCCATTTCTTCACTGGATTATTTGTGTTTTTTTGGGTGTTGAATTTGATAAGCTCTTTATAGATTTTGGACCCTTTACCTGATATGTCATTTGCAAATATCTTTTCCCATTCCATTGGTTGCCTTTTAGTTTTATTGATTGTTTCCTTTACTGCACAGAAGGTTTTTTATCTTGATGAGGTCCCAATAGTTCATTTTTGTTTATGTTGTCCTTGCCTCTGCAGGCATGTCTAGTACAAAGTTGCTGTGGTTGAGGTCAAAGAGGTTGTTGCCTATTTTCTCCTCTAGGCTTTCCATGGTTTCCTGTCTTACATTTAGAACTTTCATCCATTTTGAGCTTATTTTTGGTTTTGGTGTAAGAAAGTGGTCCAGGTTCATTCTTCTGCATGTCGCCGTCCAGTTTATCCAACACCATTTGCTGAAGAGACTGTCTTTTTTCCACTGGATATTCTTTCCTGCTTTGTTGAAAGTTAGCCATACATTTGTGGGTCCAGTTCTGGGTTCTCCTTTCTGTTCCACTGATCTGTGTGTCTGTTTTCTTGTGCCAGTACCATACTGTCTTGATGATTACACCTTTGCCATATAACTTGAAGTCTGGAATTGTGAGGCCTCCAGTTTTGGTTTTCTTTTTCAACATTACTTTGGCTCTTCAGGGTCTTTTCTGGTTCCATACAAATTTTAGAATTGTTTTTTCTAGCTCTGTGAAGAATGCTGGTGTTATTTTGAATGGGATTGCATTGAATGTATGGATTCCTTTGGGTAGTATCAACATTTTAAGAATATTTGTTCTTCCAATCCATTGAGCATGAAATGTTTTTCCATTTCTCTGCGTCTTCTTCAGTTTCTTTCATAATCTTTCTATAGTTTTCAGTTAACAGACCTTTTACTCTTTGGTTAGGTTTATTCCTAGGTATTTATGGTTTTTGGTGCAATTGTAGATGGGATCGATTCCTTGGTTTCTCTTTCTGCTGCTTCATTATCGCTGTATAGAAATGCAACCAATTTCTGTATGTTGATTTTATATCCTGAGACTTTGCTGAATTCATGTATCACCTCTGGCTGTTTTTTGGTGGTCTTTCAGGTTTTCCATGTAGAGTATCATGTCATCTGTGAAGAGTGAAAGTTTGACTTCTTCCTTGACAATGTGAATGCCTTTTATTTCTTTTTGTTGTCTGATTGCTAGGGCTAGGACTTCCAACTTTATGTTAAACAACAGAGGTGAGAGTGGACATCCCTGTTGTGTTCCTAATCTCAGGGGGAAATCTCTTAGTTTTTCTCCATTGAGGATGATGTTAGCTGTAGGCCTTTCATATATAGCCTTTAATATGTTGAGTTATGTTTCTTCTATCCTCACTCTATTGAAGGTTTTTATGAAGAAAGGATGTTGTATTTTGTTAAATTTTTTTCTGCATCTATTGAGAGGATCATGTGGTTCTTATCCTTTATTTTATTTATGTGATGTATCATGTTGATTGATTTGTGGATATTGAGCCATCCCTGCAGCCCATGAATAAATGCCAATTGTTCATGGCATATAGTTTTTTTTTAATGTATTGTTGGATTCAATTTGCTTGTATCTTGTTAAAAATTTTTGCATCCATGTTCATCAGGGAAATTGGTCTGTGATTCTCCTTTTTAGTGGAGTCTGTGTCTGGATTTGGAATCAAGGTAATGCTGCCCTCATGAATGAGTTTGGAAGTTTTCCTTCCATTTCTGTTTTTTGGAACAGCTTCAAAAGAATAGGCATTAATTATTCTTTAAATGTGTGGGAGACTTCCTTTGGGAAGCTATTAGGCCCTGGACTATCGTTTGTTGGGAGATTTTTGATTACTAATTCAAATTCTTTACTGGTTATGGGTCTGTTTAAACTTTCTATTTCTTCCTGTTCCAGTTTTGGTCGTTTGTTTCTAAAAATTTATCCACTTCTTCCAGATTGCCCAATTTTTTGGCATTTAATTGCTCATAATATTCTTTTGTATATCTGTGGTGTTGTGATCTCTCCTCTTTCATTCATTATTTTATCTATTTGGGTCTTTTCCTTTTTCTTTTGATGAATCCAGCTAGAGGTTTATCAACTTTAATTCTTTCAAAGAACCAGCTCCTACTGGTTTTTTTTTTTTCAATATCATTGATTTCTGCTCTAATCTTTATTATTTCCCCTCTTTTGTTGTTTTGGGACTTTATTTGCTGTTCTTTTTCCATCTCCTTTAGGTGTAAAGTTAGGTTGTGTATTTGAGACTTCTCTTCCTTCTGTAAGAAGTCCTGGATTGCTATATGCTTAATTGTTATAACCACCCTTACTGCATCCCAAAGGCTTTGGACAGTTCTGTTTTCATTTTCATTGGCTTCCATGTACTTTTTTATTTGCTCTTAATTTCTTGGTTAACCCATTCATTCTTTAGTAAAATGTTTTTTAATCTCCCAGTATTTGTGGTTTTTCCAAGTTTTTTATTGTTGTTGACTCTAAGTTTCATAGTGGTATGTTCTGAAAATATGCATGATATTATCTTGAGCTTTTTGTACTTGTTGAGGGCTGATTTGTGACCCAGTATGTGACCTATTCTGGAGAATGTTCCATGTGCACTTGAGACAAATGTGTATTATGCTGCTTTAGGATGAAATGTTCTGAATGTTTCTGTTAAGTCCATTTGGTCCAGTGTGTCATTCAAAGCTATTGTTTCTTTGTTGGTTTTCTGCTTGCATGATCTGTCCATTGCTGTCCATTGTTGTAAGTGGGGTGTTGAATCCCTTACTATTATAGTATCATTACTGATGAGTTTCTTTATGTTTGTAATTAATTGATTTATATATTTGGGTGCTTTCAAGTTGGAGACATAAATATTTATAATCACTAGATCTTGGTGGGTAGACCCCTTAATTATGATATAATGCCCTTCTTCATCTCTTGTTACAGTCTTTGCTTTAAAATCTTGTTTTTCTGATGTAAGTATGGCTAGCTATTCTGGATTTCTTTTGATGTCCATTAGCATGATAGATAGCTCTCCATCCCCTCACTTTCAATCTGCAGGTGTCTTTAAGTCTAAAATGAGTCTTTTGTAAGCAGCGTATTGATGAATTTTATTTTTTTTATCCATTCTGATACCCTATATCTTTTGTTTGGAGCATTTAGTCTAAATTAGATTGAGAGATGTGAATTTAGTGCCATTGTGTGGTCTGTAGATTTGGTATTTCCGGTAATGTTGTCTATTTCTTTCCAGTCTTTGTTGCTTTTGGTCTTTTTTATCTTGCTTTTTTTTCTTCCACTCGAGTCCCCCTTAAAATTTCTTGCAGGGCTGGTTTAGTGGCCATGAACTCCTTTAGTTTTTGTTTGTTTGGGAAACTTTTTTTTTTAACAGTTATTTATTTTTGAGACAGAGAGAGACAGAGAATGAGCAGGGGAGGGGCAGGGAGAGAGGGAGACACCGAATCTGAAGGAGGCTCCAGGCTCTGAGATGTCAGCACAGAGCCTGACATGGGGCTTGAACCATGAACTGTGAGATCATGACCTGAGCTGAAGTTGGGTCCTTAACTGACTGAGCTAACCAGGTGCCCCTGGGAAACTCTTTATCTTTTCTTCTATTTTGAATGGCAGACTTGCTGGATAAAGATGTCTTGGCTGCATATTTTTCCAATTCAGCACGTTGAATATATCCGGTCACTCCTTTCTGGACTGCCAAGTTTCTGGACAGATTCAGATATAGATTTGCCACAAACCTGTTCTCTCTTCCCTTGTAGGTTAAGAACTTTTTTCCCTTGGTGCCTTTATGATTCTTTCCTTGTCTGTGTATTTTGTGAATTTGACTATGATTTGCCTCGGTGATGTTCGGTTTTTATTGAATTTAATGGGAGTTCTCTGTGCTTCTTGAATTTTGCTTTTTGTGTCTTTCCCCAGATTAGGAAAGTTTTCAGGTATAATTTGTTCACATAAACCTTCTGCCCCTGTCTTTCTCTTCATCTTCTGTAACTTCTGTGATATGAATATTATTCCTCTTTAATAAGTTGTTGAGTTCTCTAAGTCTTCTATTGTGATCTTTTGCCTTTATTTACCTCCTTTTTTCTGCTTTATTATTTTCCATAATTTTATCTTCTGTATCAGTGATTTGCTGCTTTGCTTTATCTATCCTTGTCATCATGATATCAATTCAAGAGTATATCTCAGATATAGCATTTTTAATTTTGGCCTGACTAGCTTTTAGTTCTTTTATCTCTGAAGAAAGGGATTGTCTGGTATCTTCTATGCTTTTTTTTTTTTTTTAAAGGACGTTTATTTATTTTTGGGACAGAGAGAGACAGAGCATGAACGGGGGAGGGGCAGAGAGAGGGAGACACAGAATCTGAAACAGGCTCCAGGCTCTGAGCCATCAGCCCAGAGCCTGATGCGGGGCTCGAACTCACGGACCGCGAGATCGTGACCTGGCTGAAGCCGGACGCTTAACCGACTGCGCCACCCAGGCGCCCCTTCTATGCTTTTTTAACCCTAGCTAATATCCTTATAATCATGGTATTAAATTCTAGTTCAGACATCTTACTTATATCTTGTTGATTAAATCCTTGGCATTTATTTCTTCTTATTCTTTTTTTTGGAGAAGGTGAATTCCTCCATCTTGTCATTTTAGAGGGATTAAAAACTAATAAAATAAAAAAATTAAAATTAAAAAATTGAAAACAAAGCAAAACAAACAACAAAATCAAAGGAAGCTAGAAGCTGGGTGTGTTTCATACTGCTTGTTGAGAGAAGCTTGATAGAATAGAGAAAATAGAGAAAGGGGGAAAAGTTTAAAAATTTAAAAACAAAATAATTTAAGTAATAGAATAAAATAAAATATTGAAGATAAAATGAATAAAAAATAAAAAAAATTCTCTTTCAGTCTCCAAGAAAGAAAAAGAAATAAAATAAAGAAAAGAAAAACATGAACAAAAACAGAAGCAAAGAAAATGAACAAACAAGCAAACAGAATGAAATCTGAATGAAGTTACATCTCATTTCCCCTAGTACGGAAACTTTTCAGCACACTATAGCCCATAGACTAAACAGATGTAAGGGATTCATGCTGGTCTTCTATGGGATGTGCCTGGAGGGTACAAGTGGGCAGGGCTCAGTGTAATGGCCCTATTCTCCATTTGGTGGCACTGCTTAGTTCACTGCGGTAAATTCCTGAGTGCTTGCACACTAGAGGTGGAAATGGCTTCACCCAGCTCTTTAGTCTCTGGTGTGGGTATTTTGTGCCCTCACACACATGTGATCAAGCACCCCTACTTTGTCTCAGGCTTCTGTCAGCTCCCCGCCTTTACCCTGTATCCAAGCTGTCTTCCTGCCAGGTGGAGCCTCCCTCCAGAGTTTTATCTCAGATGGGGCTATGTTTCAAAAACCCCACACTTCAAGGGCACCTGGGTGGCTCAGTTGGTTAAGCATATAACTTCAGCTCAGGTCATAATCTCATGGTTTGTGAGTTCAAGCCCTGCAATGGGCTCTCTGTTGTCAGCACAGAACATGCTTTGGATCCTCTGTCTCCCACTCTGCCCTTCTCCCTCACCCCCTCTGTCTCTCTCTGTCTCTCTTTCTCTCTCCAAAATAAATAAAACTTAAAAAAAAAAAAAACCAAACCACACTTCAGTGATCCCTGTGACTTGGACCTGTACTGATTCTCTGGGGGGCGGGGGGGAGGGTATCACTGAGCAATGGCCAGGTGCCAGCTTGTCCCAGAAAATATATGCATGATCACGCAGTGGCAGCTCAGAGTGTATGGTAAGTCACAATACACAGCTGGTGCCAGGTTTTGCTGCACCCTGGTGTCTTTGTTCCAATATCAATAAATATGGCAGCTCTCCAGAGTCCACTGGGACTTTTGCCCAAGGGGAGGCCATTTGGCCTCTACCAAACTGCACTCCAAGCAGGGGAACCACTTCTCCCCATGTGGCACACGGACACCTCAGGCCATGCCATCTGCTTCTGGGGATTCACCCTACTTCCTCATTAGAGTATCGCCAGGCACTGAGTTTTGAACCTTTAGACTCTTGCTCAACTGTTTATAGAATCATGGAGATGTTGAAATCTCCTTTTCCCCTGTCAATCATTTTGGGGAACAGATTTGTTCAGGCCTCTGCAAGTATTTTCACTTTTTCTCTCTCTTTCTCTCCAGCTACTTTTGTGGGGAGCACTCTCCCCCTTACTGTTTCTCTCTCTGTCTTCTCTCTGAAAAAATGACTCCTAACCCTCTGAGGCTCTGAGGCTTTTCTCTCCCCCAATTCACCTCTCTGCACTGCTTACCTGCCAAGTTCTGGCTCAAATTATAAAGATTATTGCATTAATCCTCAGATCAATTTCCTAGGTGTTCAAAATGGTTTGATGCTGATCTAGCTGCATTTCAGGGATGAGACAAGCTCAGGATCCCCCTACTGCTCTGTCATATTAACTCCATCCTTGTTTATTATTTTTTGAAAATGTAAGCAGATTGTATAACCCAGATCTAAAATAGTGATTTTTCAACTTTCACCGCACATTGGATTATCTGAATATATGTCAAAATTATGAATAACCAGAGTGAACCATAGACTAATCAAATTAGAATCTCTGGAGGAGGTTTTCTCAATTTTTTTGAGATATAGTGTATATACCTTAAATTAACCTATTTGAAGTATACAGCTTAATGATTTTTTAAAGTAAATTCATAAAGTTGTGCAACTATTAGTATAATCAAGTTTCAGAACACTCTCATCATTCCACAAAGATTCCCCTTGCCAGTTTGCAGTCAATCCCCACTACTACCCTTTTCTGGATGTTTCATAGAAATGAAATCATATAATATGTGGGCTTTTACATCTGTTTTCTCTCTGTTTACATTATCAATATGTTTATGTTTGTTGTCTTTTTTCCATTAGATCCCTTAGCTTATAAATCATAATTGTTTTATTTTATTTTATTATTATTTTTTAATGTTTATTTGAGAGAGAGAGAGCATGAGTGGGGGAGAGGCAGAGAGAGAGGGAGACACAGAATCCGAAGCAGGCTCCAAGGTCTGATCTGTCAGCACAGAGCCCGATGTAGGGCTTGAACTCACAAACTGAGAAATCATGACCTGAGCCAAAGTCAGATGCTCAACCGACTGAACCACCCAGGAGCTCCAAATCATAATTGTTTTAAGTTTCTGGTCTGATAATCCCAAAATCTTTTCCATCTTTGAGTCTGGTTCTAATCCTTGTTCTTTCTCTTCAGACTATATGTTTTTCCTCTTGATGTGCTGAACATAATATACTGGATAAAAGGAACTGAGGTAAGTAAACCTTTAGTGTGGGGTTTTATTTATCTGGCTACAAGTTAGACTGTGTTTACTGTTTGCTGCAGCTGTAGGTGTCAGAGGCTAAAATTTTCTCTGGTATCTTTGTTTTTGTCTTCTGTTGTTACTGGATTTCCCTAGAGACTTTTTTTTTTTTTTTAACACAGTAAACTCCATACCCAGAGTGGAGCCTAACTCTGGGCTTGAACTCACAGCCCTGAGATTAGGACCCTGAGATCAATGCCTGTGCAGAGATCAAGAATTGGTTGCTTAATGGACAGGTGCCCTTCCTTAGAGACTTCTTAAATAACACTTGAGACAGTGTTCAGTTGTATTCTCTTGTTATACAGGAGCTTTGTTGATATGGTAGTAAGATATGAAGGGGAAGGGGAATGGTTTATAGGTTTATGCTTAAGTCTCAGGCTTTTGGTGATCCCATGACCCTGAGTTATGACCTTCACAGGCAATTCTCAATTTTCCATCCATTAGGTGGGACAGGAATACCAAGTGGGGGGCTGGATTTGGGTATTTTCTTTCCCCTGGTCAATTAGGCTCTGGTAAAACCTCAGTCAGTCATGGTTTGGCAAAATAGTTTCTCTTGAGGAAAAGGCTTAATGAGAACAGAATGGTGTGTGTGCATTCCAGAATGGCTCTTTCCCCTCCTCTCTGGAAGTATTAGGAGAATTTTCCAGATCTTTACTGAGAGCATGGTAGGGGCCCTTGGAAATAAAACTCACAGAAATATGGGGTCTTCCTTAAAACTGGTCTCCCCTGATGCCTTTTAACTCTCAAACTTGTCCATAGTGAGCCTCCAGCTTTGTCAATTACAGTTTAATTTTTTTTGGTACCCTGGTACTGGTTTCCAGTGAAGTTTCTATGGTAAGTTGTGATTCTCTATTCTCCTGTTTCTCCACTTTGCGGACCACTGACTTTAGTTCACCGATGTATTTTTTTGTAGTGAAAATATATATAATTCTTTTTTATTCCTTGTTTTTACCCCAAAAGAATGATACTGTGTACATTGTTATGTACTTAGCTTTTACACACAATAACATACTGTAGAGATATTCTCATCAGTACATAAATCCATCCCAATCTTTCACCTGGCTGCATGGTATTCAGTTTGCATCCCAGTCTTTCACAAGGCTGCATGGTATTCAGTGATAAAACTTCTCACTTACTGAAGTTATTTTTATTATCACTGTTTTTCTTGGTGCAGTTTCAAGGTCATCATTGTTTTCTAGGATATGGTTAGTCCAAAACATTATCCCTGGAGGCCTCCAAAATTGGCAGTTTCAAAGAACTCATCAGGAAATCTTATCATAGAATCAAATATGGTAGAACTTAAAGTTGTTTTTGTTTGTTTGTTTGTTTGTTGTTGTTGTTTTCAGTTGTTGAGAGAGTCTGAATCAGCACAGCTTCACCAGGATCCTTGAGCTGGAATCTTCCTATTGCCTCTCCAGATCCTTTTTCTTTTCTGCTTTTTGCCATCTTTTTTCCAATTTAGCCAATTAGGAGCTCTGCAAGAGGCTGGGGGACAGCAGAGAGTGACATCAGAGTTTTTCCTCCCTGGCTCCTTCTAGACCTCCACTGAAAGTCAATGTTCTTTCATAGGTGGCTGTTTCTATATGACTCAGCATTCTGTATTCTTTTTTCTTTTTAAAAAAATTTTTTACATTTATTCATTTTTGAGAGACAGAGAGAGAGCACAAGCAGGGGAGGGGCAGAGAGAGAGGGAGACACAGAATCTGAAGCAGGCTCCAGTCTCCCAGCTATCAGCACAGAGCTCATCGGGCTGGAACTCACAAACTGTGAGATCATGACCTAAGCCAAAGTCAGATGCACAATGAACTGAGCCACCCAGGCACCCCATCAGCATTCTGTATTCTTTTTTTTTTTAATCTACTTTTGAGACACAGAGAGACAGAGCATGAGTGGGGAAGGGGCAGAGAGAGGGAGACACAGAATCTGAAACAAGATCCAGGCGCTGAGCTGTCAGCACAGAGTCCAACATGGGGCTTGAACTCAGGGATTGTGAGATCATGACCTGAGCCAAAATCGGACGCTTAACTGACTGAGCCATCCAGGGGCCCCAGCATTCTGTATTCTTAATCTCATTTCATCCCTATAGATCTAAGAGTGTCAGTGGCCTGTGCTCTGCTTATTCCTTTTGGTCCTTTTTTTTTTTTTTTTTTTTTTTTTTTTTTAGTAGTCTGGATTGATGATTTTATTTCTTTATAACTTGAGAAATTTATTGGAATGTGGTGCCATTCACCAAAATGGAAACCATAGGATGAAGGACAGCTGAGGAGAAGGGGGATAGATGATGAGTTCAATTGGGACACAGCAAATTTGAATTGAAGGTGCCTGTTTGACATCCAAGTAGTTCACTGATGTATTTTAAAAAGAGTTGTTGATTTTCAGTTTGTTGAGCTTTTTTCTTGTTTAAGTGTGAGAGTGACAACTTCCAAATGTTTTACATGCTGAATCATGATTAACTGATTTTTGTATGCTGAATTGATCATGCATTTCTTTTTTTCTTCTTTTTATTTAAATCCCATTTAGTTAACATACAGTGTAATATTAGTTTCAGGTGTAGAAACAACAACACACAACAAATGCCCTCCTTAATACCCATACCCCATTTAATCCATTCCACTGCTAACCTCTCTATACTATACTATGGTTTGCCTCTCCTTTTCCCCTCACTGTGTGCATCTACTACATTTCTTAAATTCCACATATGAGTAAAATGATATGGTATTTGTCTTTCTCTCACTGAGTAATTTCTCTTAGCATAATACACTCCAGCTCATCCACGTTGTTGCAGATGGCAAGATTTCATTCTTTTTTATGGTTAAGTAATATTCCATTGTGTGTGTATATATATGTATACCACATCTTCTTTATCCATTCATCAGTTGATGGACATTGGGCTCTTTCCATAATTTGGCTATTGTTGATAATGCTGCTAAAAACATTGGGGCAAATGTGTCCCTTTGAATCAGTATTTTTGTATTCTTTGGATAAGTACCTAATAGTACAATTGCTGGGTCATAAGGTAGTTCTATTTTTAACTTTTTTTTTTAACTTTTTGAGGAAACTCCATATGCTTTCCAGAGTGGCTGCACCAGTTTGCATTCCCACCAACAGCATAAGAGGGTTTATCTATCTCCACATCTTCACCAACATCTTTTGTTTTCTGTTTTGTCAATTTTAGTCATTCTGACAGGTGTGAGATGATAGCTCATTGTAGTTTTGATTTGTATTTCTCTGATGATGAGTGATGTTGAGCATGTTTTCATGTGTCTGTTAGCCATCTCACTGTCTTCTTTGGAAAAATGTTCATGTCCTATGCCCATTTTTAATTGGATTATTATTATTATTATTATTTTGTTTTTGAGTTTTATAAATTCTTTACATATTTTGGATACTAACCCTTAACCAACATATCATTTGCAAATATCTTCTCCCATTCCACTAGTTGCCTTTTAGTTCTGTTGATTGTTTCTATGGCTGTGCAGAAGCTTTTTATCTTGATGAAATCCAAATAGTTTATTTTTACTTTTGTTTCCCTTGCCTCAGGAGACATATCTAGAAAGAAGTTGCTGAGGCCAATGTCAAAGAGGTTACTGCTTGTGTTTTCCTCTAGGACTTTGATGTTTTCCTGCCTGACATTTATTTCATGTTCATCCATTTTGAATTTATTTTTGTGTGTGGTGTAATAAAGTGGTTTAGTTCCACTCTTTTGCATGTTGCTGACCAGTTTTCTCAATACAATGTGTTGAAGAGACTGTCTTTTTCCCAACGGATATTCTTTCCTGCTTTGTTGAAGATTAGTTGTCCATATAGTTATGGGTCCATTTCTGGATTTTCTGTTCTTTTCCATTTATCTATGTGTCTGTTCTTGTGCCACATATTGTCTTGATAACTACAGGTTTGTAATATAACTTGAAGTCTGGAGTTGTGATGTCTCCAGCTTGACTTTTCTTTTTCAAGTTGCTCTTGCATTTCTGGCATAAATGCTCCCTTTTTATATGTTAGTATATTCAGTTTGCTAATATTTTGTTGAGGATTTTTTCTATGTTCACAAAGGATATTAGTTTGTAGTTTTCTTGTGATGTTTTTATCTGACTTTGATATCTAGGTGTTACTGATCTCATAGAGTGATACGTTTTTAGTCTTCCTTTATTTTTGAAAGAGCCTATGAAATATTGGCATTATTTATTCTTTAAATATTTGAGATAATTCACTAATGAAGTCATCTGGGCCTGAGCTTTTCATTATGGGGAAAAATTTAATTATTAATTAAGTGTATTTACTTGTTATGGGTCTACTCATATTTTCTACTTCTTGTTAGTTCTGGTATTTTGGGTCTTCCTCAGAATTTGTTCTCTTGATCTAAGTTATATGTTGATCTAAGGTTCTTCATAATATTCTTTTTAATACCTTTAATTCTGTATGATCAGTATTGATGTCTTCTCATATCTGATGTTAATAAATTGTGTCTTTTTTCTTTTTTCTTTGTCAATATAGCTAAAGATCTGTCAATTTCATTGATCTTTCCAAATATCCACCTTTTTATGGAAACTTAGTCTATGAACTAGCATTGTTCTACTATGTTTAGCGTTGTTCTATCTGTGCATAAAAATAATGTGTATTCTTTTGATAGATGGAATGTTTTATAGAGGTAAGTTTAGGTAAAGTTTGTTAATAATGTTATAAAGTCTCCTATATATCTGCTGTTTTATTGTCTGCTTGTTCTATTAATTCTAAAGGTTGGGGTGTTGAACTCTTTATTATTGTTGAATTGCTTATTTTCCCTTTCAATACCACTGATTTTTCTTTCATACATTTTAGGTCTCTGTTGTTAAGTGTGTATGCTTTTATAACTGTTATATCTTGAATATGTCATCCCCCTGCCTTTGGTATGCACTGTTTTTGATGAGAAATCAGCTATTAATTGTATTTTTTTATCTCTGAAGGTAATGGGTCATTTTTCTTTTGTGGGCATTTCAATATTTTTCACTTTATGGCTTTCAAAAGTTTTAGTATGATGTATTTAGATTTATTTCTCTTTGTAGTTATTCTATTTGGAATTAACTGAACTTTTTGGATATGTAGATTACTTTTTTTTAATCATATTGGGAAAGTTTTGCCTATTATTTCTTGGATTTTTTTCCTGTTTTCCTCATTCTTCTTGCCTTCTGGGACTTCAACTATAAACATGTTAGTATGTTTCATAATGTCCTAAGTTCTCTACAGCACTGTTCAATTTTCTTCATTGAACAGTGCTTTCTTCTTTTTTGTTTTTCATATAGATAATTTCTATTGATCCATTAAACTTTCTGATTCTTTCTCTGCCTGCTTAAATCTGCTACTAGGCCCTCAGTTAAATATTTTATTTCTAGTATTAATAGGTTTGAACTTCACATTTCCATCATTCTTTTTTACATTTTTCTCTTTTAAGACTATCTGTTATGTATGTGTTATCATACTTTCATGTAATTATTATACATTTCTTTAAAAGTTTTTGAATATGTTTATAATAGGTATCCTGAAGCCTTTGTTTGCTAAGTCAAATATCTGGTCCCCTCAGACTTAGTTTCTCAGACTTAGTTTCTCTTCACTTTTGTATTTCCAGAAAATGGGTAACACTTTTCTCTTACTTTATATGTTTTGTAATTTTTTTTTTTTTTTTTTTTTTTTTTTTTTTTAGAAAACGGATCATTTAAGATAGTATACTGTAACCAACTTTGGATTCTGATTTTCCTTCCTGAGCATTGTTATTTCTTCTCTTTCCCCTCCTCTGCCATTGTTGTTTTCTTCTCCTCATCCCCCTCTTCTTCCTTTTTTTCTTTCTTCTTCTTCTCCCGTTCCTCCTCCTGCTCCTCTTATTTCTACTTCTGCTTCTTCTCCTTTTTCGTCTTTTGTTATTCTTGTTTAATAACTTGCCTAGACTAAATCTGTAGACACTTTTTCTGCTTTGGTGTGTAACTGCTAATGTCTCTGCTCAGTTTTTAATTGTTACTCTTGTTTTTATATTTAGGGCCTGCCCCTATGTCTTTGAGCTTAGTAGCCAGCCAATGAATTATCATACTTTGTGTTCAAAGACCTTGAGCCAATAAACCTCTCAGTGTTCATTGTTGGATCTAAGTTTGGTTTAAAAAAATACATTCAAAATTTAGAGTTTACAAGTCTGCACCAGTTTTTGGTTTGCCCCACATCTTCTCATTTGTGGGTGGGTTTTTTGTTTTGTTTTGTTTGTTTTTTGCATAATCACATGACCTCTTGTTGAGTCAAGGATAAGTGGACAGCTAGGTTGCTTTCTGGTCTCTTGCTCTTTTCCAGCCTTGTGCATACTTTCACTTTTGTCTTTGCTCTCACACTTCCAGACCATCAGGGATATGTCTGAGGTCATTAAAGTCTGCTATGGCTGTTTAGCTGTTTTTATTGCTTGTTCCTAGAAGAACTGGAATCTCAATCTAGCTATACTTGCTATTGTTCATTTGCAACCAAAATTGCTATTGTTTTCATCATTGTCTCTGGGCTTTCTGAGTTCCACATGAAATCAAAAGTGTCCCTTCTGGCAGTGGAGTTGTTGATTTCCACCAATTGCCCTCCCTTGGTAGAAATACTGTGATGACTGGAAGTGGAGAAGGGATGTGGGGAGTGGGGTGGGAACAACTCCAGGCAAGAAAGCCAGAAACTCTCACTCTTTTTCCTTAAGTCCAGTACTTTTTATTGAATAAGTGCTTTTTAATGTGCTCTATGTCTTTGGTCGATTTCCAGAGTCCTCAAGTCCTCCAATTATTTTTGAAAATTTTGTCCAGTTTTATCATTGTTTTTTGGGGAGAGGATTTGCTAAGCTCTTTATCATTTGAAAGTCCTCACCTTACTACTCTCTCTCTCTCTCTCTCTCTCTCTCTCACTCTCAAGGTGATTCCAATTTGTAGCCTTAATTGAGAACCTTAATTTGTAGCCTTAATTGAGAACTGCCTTTAGAGAGAGCTACTCCTATCATTTGGCCATCAGTGATAAAAGCTCACATTCAGGAATCATTTGTCTCTAAGTAGGTCAACAAACTTACCTTAGGTCAGTTCTAATAATATTTCTATAAGCAGAAATGTTCTTATTAAACTTATCCCTGAAGAAATGACTAATGTTCCTAAATAGGAAATTGTAATTATTTTATTTGTCAAGAATTTACTGAATATTTCCTGTAAGATTGGCACTAAGTTCAGCGATGCACTTGCCTTACTTCATGTAAACTTCACATCAATCCCAGGATGGGAGCACTATTACTATTTCATTACTACTTCACAGATGAGAAAATTCATGCTAAAGTCACACAGCCACTGGGCTTCAGTTCTCAAATGTTATTCCATGGCCCTTAATACAACCACCTGATTGCACAGTAGAGCAAGAATCTCCACCCTGGACTCACATTAGGATACCTGGAGGGCTTTTAAAATTCCTATCCTTGGGTCACATTCCCAGAAAAATTTAATCAGAACCTCTGGGAGAATGGACTCCAGGAAAAAGTGAATTTCCAAAGGTTTCCTGTTGATTTTAATTGCAATCTGCTGATGTGACCCACTGCATTGGAATTATTGTTATGATCAACTGAACAGTGCAAAAAGCCATGATTTCCATTAAATAAACATTTGTATCCAAGGTTCTGAGTGAAAAGCAAGGTAGTGGCTGGGTGTATAAAAGTCTTAACACATGATAAGGGCCAAATAAATGATGGTCATCAGCATGTTCAGCAGCATCAGCACGAGCCACCATCAGCACCATCTTTCAAGTGAGGTCACTGGGTCAAGGGATACAGAAGTATAATTACTCCTTTTTTAAAAAATGTTTATTTTTGAGAGAGAGACAGAGCATGAGTGGGTGAGGATCAGAGAGAGAGGGAGACACAGAATCTGAAGCAGGCTCCAGGCTCTGAGCTGTCAGCACAGAGCCTGATGCAGGGCTTGAACCCATGAACCATGAGATCATGACCTGAGCTGAAGTTGGACACTTAACCAACTGAGCCACCCAGGTGCCCCAAAGTATAATTACTCTTGATGTACACTTGAAACTGCTTTGTGAACGAATTGTGCTAAATTATACCACCCACATTTTGCGTAGCTAAGCAGGTTGTTTTGAGACATTCCAGCTGTTCTGGAATAGTTGTTAACAGGGTTGCTAATTTCAGTATCTTGGGGCCCATCAAACCAGACCTGGAGGTCTGGGTAAGTGTTGGGGTTTCTTCCCACAATTCTTAGGGTAAACCACTGTTTTGGCTGTTTCGGAAGCCTGGCTGCTTCTTGCTTCAGAGAATGGCTTCTCTGTTGTGTGGAGCTTCATCCTTCTCTGGCCTCTCTGCCATATTTGGGGTTAAAATAGCAACCTCAGGAGCTAGCACATCAGAGGTTCATTTGGATCCAACCCCATGGAACACTGCAGTAGGAGAACCTTTGGGTAACATCAGCAGGTGGGGAAGAGGAAATAGTTTGCAACATGCACCATTTAAAAGTCGTACTTTTTCTCCCACTGGCTGGCACTGCTGGTCTTACCCAAGTCTAACCCATATGGAAAGGGTAGCAGGGAGAAAGTGGTCATGCTGACCAGCTATCTGGCAGAAAGCCCTCCTCTCCACCCAGGGGGCTACATGTTGGTTCTTAGTGCTGGAGTAGGGAAGTCTCAGCTTGTTTCTAACTCCATGAAATCTATTGTTCTGGGTGGTGGGAACTAAACCTTACTTTTTGGCGGGGGGGGGGGGAGGTTGGTGGTGGTGACTTTTGTGTCCTAAAGCTGATAATCATGTCTCAAATCTTCACTAGTTCAATGCTGGCTTTGAACATTTGGGCTTTGTGGCTGATGTGTGACACATTTCCCATAGGATCAAGGAAGCCAGTACCTGAATGCTTGTCTAGGGTCACCCTGACCTGGAGTGTCCAAAATGCATCGAACCACAGAAGCTGGATGTATAAGCTAAAGATCTCTCATCACATCCCTATCAGAAGCCGCTGACAAGTCAGGGGGAGCTGCTGTCTTTGAGGCTTTGCCCTATTTTTAAAGGGAGATTCTGGTCCTCTAACTTAACTTGAATGACATGAGTGCCTCACTAAGATATAGACTTCACACCAGCATTCTCAAGTTGAGGAATCTCAGCAATAATAATAATAATAATAAAGTAATAACTCCAAAAATATAATGCATTCACAAGTGCACACAAGTAGGAACTCCACACAAGTAGTGCTCCACACAAGTAGGAACTTTTATTCTTAAATGCCTAACAAGTGTTTTATAAATATTTATTAAGTGAACAAACAAACAAAAATAATGGTCATGGCATGAATTTGTCAGATAATGATAGACAATCACAGGGAGGCCTTCTGAGCACAGGTGTTATGCACACAGCTGGGACACAGAGTGCAGGGCTCCATACACATCTCTAGAGTCACAGCCTCTGTAGATTCAGGCTCCATGCACATGGACCCCTCAGCTGCTGAACACACATAACTCAGTTCACAAACCAACACAACTCTGTGCCCTACTCCAGAATGGCTCATGATCGCCCTGTTTTATCTTTCCCATTCATCATGATTATGGTCTTGGCCAGTGAAATGCAGAGGGCATACCAGAAACTGCCTATGACTGTTGGCATCTTCAAGGACCCAGTCAGTGGTGCTGTGACAGAGAATAGCCATGCTTAGCCCCAAGCTGCCTCCTGGCCATCACTACTAAATTCTCATATTTTGGAGGTCATATGTGGAGGCCAGTGCGCCTCCTGGCCATCACTACTAAATTCTCATATTATGGAGGTCATATTTTGTCTTTGGAATCCATAGTGTTAACTGTGTTGCTCAGATAAATCCTACTTGTTTATTCAGAGATTAAAGACAAACTACCAGGAGAACTGGCTGGTCATACAGTAAGCCTTAATAATTTTCCTTCTTCTCTCCCTTCTTCCTTCCCTCCTTCCTACCTTCCTTTCTCTCCTCTAAAATGTGATTTTAACTCAAAAAATAATGGTTTGACAAAATTATGCCAGTGTTTTAAAGAGCTAATTTCATTAGGAAAAAGAGTATTGTCAAGAGATGTAATATGTAACTGATAATAGAAGTGTTTTGTTCACTTGCAAGTGTTGTTATAACCAGACAGAAAAATTGTTTCTTAAGAAATTACATTATAATCACATATTAGCTGAGACTACAGAAAAAAAATGTTTCTTCCATGAAATAGAAAATCTTTTTCCTCTAAATTTCTCTAGGCATTTTTTTATGTTTACAAGTTTATGTCTTTTTGAAAATGATGACAAAACATTGTCTTTTCAATTTATCATTTTTATATTTAAGTGATAAATTTTTCTTATCCTGATTTCAGAGAAAACTGACTAGGTTTTATAGAAAACTTCCCTGGGCTGTGCCATGACCTTTATTTTCACAGTGGACAGTGTCCACCCCCAAGCACTGTAGGAAGGAATGCAGCTTTCTGCTCCTAGCCTATCCATATCAGTGACAATGTCTAAGATCCAGCTGGGGCTTAAAAAAAATTTTTTTTAATGTTTGTTTAAATTTGACAGAGAGAGAGAGAGAAACAGAGAATGAGCAGAGGAGGGGCAGAGAGAGAGAGAGACACAGAATCTGAAGCAGGCTCCAGGCTCTGAGCTGTCAGCAAAAAGCCCAATGCAGGGCTCAAGCCCATGAACCACAAGATCATGACCTGAGCCAAAGTTGGACGCTTAACCAACTGAGCCACCCAGGTGCCCCCAGCTGGGCATTTTCTATTGGAGCTTTTGGACTCTAGCATTGCTAATTTTTCCTCACCACTTTTGCATTAGTCTTCTTGATGGTTTTAAAATTATGGAAATATGATCCTGAAAATAACTGAGGCCTAAAAGATTTCAATATATATTCCATCCACAAAAATATAAATCAAATATATCTTACTTTTCAGTGGTCACCTATAAAGCCAAATTGATCATAAACAGAAGTCTGAAAAATAAATTTTTATTATTTTTTTAAAGTTTATTTATTTATTTATTTTGAGAGAGAGAGAGAAAGAGAGTAGAAAGAAAGAGAACAAGCAGTGGAGGGACAGAAAGAGAGGGAGAGAGAATCCTAAGCAGGTTCTGCACTGTCAGCACAGAGCCTGATGCGAGGATCAATCTCACAAACCTGTGAGATTGTGACCTGAGACAAAATCAAGAATTGGATGCTCAACTGTCTGAGCCACGCCGGTGCCCCTATTATTTTTTTTATGACTTAAATCACAACCTGAAAGAAATAGGCAAGCAGTAATTCATGCAGGCATAAAGATTATATCTTAAAAAATATTTTTTATTTTTTTTTTAATTTTTTATTTTTTTAATATGAAATTTATTGTCAAACTGGTTTCCATACAACACCCATTGCTCATCCCAAAAGGTGCCCTCCTCAATACCCATCACCCACGCTCCCCTCCCTCACACCCCCCACAAACTCTCAGTTTGTTCTCAGTTTTTAAGAGTCTCTTATGCTTTGGCTCTCTCCCATTCTAATCTCTTTTTTTTTCTTCTTCTCCTCCCCCATGGACTTCTGTTAAGTTTCTCAGGATCCACATAAGAGTGAAAACATATGGTATTTGTCTTTCTCTGTGTGACTTATTTCACTTAACATAACACTCTCAGTTCCATCCACGTTGCTACAAAGGGCCATATTTCATTCTTTCTAATTGCCATGCAATATTCTGTTGTGTATATAAACCACAATTTCTTTATCCATTCGTCAGTTGATGGACATTTAGGCTCTTTCCATAACTTGGCTATTGTTGAAAGTGCTGCTATAAACATTGGGGTACAAGTGTCCCTATGCATCAGCACTCCTGTATCCCTTGGGTAAATTCCTGGCAATGCTATTGCTGGGTCATAGGGTAGGTCTATTTTTAATTTTCTGAGGAAACTCCACACTGTTTTCCAGAGCGGCTGTACCAGTTTGCATTTCCAACAACAGTGCAAGAGGGTCCTCATTTCTCCACATCCTCGCCAGAATCTATAGTCTCCTGATTGTTCATTTTAGCCACTCTGGTGTGAGGTGATATCTGAGTGTGGTTTTGATTTGTATTTCCCTGATGAGGAGCGATGTTGAGCATTTTTTCATGTGCCTTTTGGCCATCTGGATGTCTTCTTTAGACAAGTGTCTATTCATGTTTTCTGCCCATTTCTTCACCGGATTATTTGTTTTTCAGGTGTGGAATTTGGTGAGCTCTTTATAGATTTTGGATACTAACCATTTGTCCAATATGTCATTTGCAAATGTCTTTTCCCATCCCGTTGGTTGCCTTTTAGTTTTGTTGATTGTTTCCTTTGCTGTGCAGAAGCTTTTTATCTTGATTAGGTCCCAATAGTTCATTTTTGCTTTTAATTCCCTTGCCCTTGGGGATGTGTCAAGTAAGAAATTGGTGCAGCTGAGGTCAGAGAGGTTTTTTTTCCTGCTTTCTCCTCTAGGGTTTTGATGGTTTTCTGTCTCACATTCAGGTCCTTCATCCATTTTGAGTTTGTTTTTGTGAATGGTGTAAGAAAGTGCTCTAGTCGCATTCTTCTGCATGTTACTGTCCAGTTCTCCCAGCACCATTTGTTAAAGAGACTGTCTTTTTTCCATTGGATATTCTTTCCTGATTTGTCAAAGATTAGTTGGGCATACTTTTGTGGGTCTAGTTCTGGGGTTTCTATTCTATTCCATTGGTCTATGTGTCTGTTTTTGTCCCAATACCATGCTATCTTGATGATGACAGCTTTGTAGTAGAGGCTAAAGTCTGAGATTGTGATGCCTCCTGCTTTGGTCTTCTTCTTCAAAATTACTTTGGCTATTTGGGGCCTTTTGTGGTTCCATAGAAATTTTGGGATTGCTTGTTCTAGCTTCGAGAAGAATGCTGGTGCAATTTTGATTGGGATTGCATTGAATGTGTAGATAGCTTTGGGTAGTATTCACATTTTAACAATATTTATGTTTCCAATCCATGAGCACAGAATATTTTTCCATTTGTTTATATCTTTTTCAATTTCCTTCATAAGCTTTCTATAGTTTTAAGCATACAGATCTTTTACATCTTTAGTTAGGTTTATTCCTAGGTATTTTATGCTTCTTGGTGCAATTGTGAATGGGATCAGTTTCTTTATGTGTCTTTCTGTTGCTTCATTATTAGTGTATAAGAATGCAACTGATTTCTGTACACTGATTTTGTATCCTGTGACTTTGCTGAATTCATGTATCAGTTCTAGCAGACTTTTGGTGGAGTCTATTGGGTTTTCCATGTATAATATCATGTCATCTGCAAACAGTGAAGGCTTAACTTCATCTTTGCCAATTTTGATGCCTTTGATTTCCTTTTGTTGTCTGATTGCTGATGCTAGAACCTCCAACACTATGTTAAACAACAGTGGTGAGAGTGGACATCCCTGTCGTGTTCTTGATCCTGGGGGAAAGCTCTCAGTTTTTCCCCATTGAGGATGATATTAGCTGTGGGCTTTTCATAAATGGCTTTTATGATGTTGAAGTATGTTCCTTCCATCCTGACTTTCTCGAGGGTTTTTATTAAGAAAGGATGCTGAATTTTGTCAAATGCTTTTTCTGCATCGATTGACAGGATCATATGGTTCTTTTCTTTTCTTTTATTAATGTGATGTATCACATTGATTTGTGAATACTGAACCAGTACTGAAGCCCAGGAATGAATCCCACTTGATCATGGTAAATAATTCTTGTTATATGCTTTTGAATTCGATTTGCTAGTATCTTGTTGAGAATTTCTGCATCCATATTCATTGGGGATATTGACCTGTAGTTCTCTTTTTGCTGGGTCTCTGTCTGGTTTGGGAATCAAATTAATGCTGGCTTCATAAAATGAGTCTGGACGTTTTCTTTCCCTTTCTATGTTTTGGACCATCTTGAGAAGGATAGGTATTATCTCTGCTTTAAATGTCTGGTAGAATTCCCCAGGGAAGCCACTTGGTCTTGGACTCTTATTTGTTGGGAGATTTTTGATAACTGGTTCAACTTCTTCACTGGTTATGGGTCTGTTCAAGCTTTTTATTTCTTTCTGTTTGAGTTTTGGAAGTGTGTGGGTGTTTAGGAAGTAGTCCATTTCTTCCATGTTGTCCATTTTGTTGGAATATAAGTTTTCATAGTACTCCCTGATAATTGCTTGTATTTCTGAGGGATTGGTTGCAATAATTCCATTTTCACTCATGATTTTATCTATTTGGGTCCTCTTCTTTTTCTGTTTTGAGAGGCCTGACTAGAGGTTTAGCAATTTTGTTGATTTTTTCAAAAAAACAACTCTTGGTTTCATTGATCTGCTCTACAGTTTTTTTAGATTCTATATTGTTTATTTCTGCTCTGATCTTTATTATTTCTCTTCTTCTGCTGGGTTTGGAGTGTCTTTGCTGTTCTGCTTCTAGTTCCTTTAGGTGTGCTGTTAGATTTTGTATTTGGGATTTTTCTTGTTTCTTGAGATAGGCCTGGATTGCAATGTATTTTCCTCTCAGGACTGCCTTCGCTGCATCCCAAAGCGTTTGGATTGTTGTATTTTCATTTTCGTTTGTTTCCATATATTTTTTAATTTCTTCTCTAATTGCCTGGTTGACCCACTCATTCTTTAGTAGGGTGTTATTTATCCTTGACTTTAAGGAACAACACAAGTGTCTCTGCCTGCTTAGCTTACAGACTATCAAGTCCTTCATAGTTCTAATTCTAAGGGAAGCCGAAGAAATTTCAATCATATTTCAGTCTGTTTGCTGGTCCATCTATTCAGTTTTTTTTCCTTTTCTTTTCTTATTCTTGAATACAGATAGAAAAAGAAAAAAATTATTCTTATTTTCCATTTGTATTATAAACTCTTTTCTTTAATTTTCTACTATATTTTTTACTCTTTTGTAAATTTATAAAATTCCATTTTACCCTCGTCATCTCATTGTATACTATTTTATTGTATTCATGTTTCCAAATTTTCAAACTTTTTCCTTTTTTTTCCTTTTTATTTTCTTTCCCTTTTTTCTCTATTCTATCCAGCTTCTTTCAATAAGCAAACCAAAACACACCTAGGATCTAGCATTTTTGTTTGATTTTTTGTGTTGTTTTTAATCTTTAATTTTATGTTTTTTTTACTTTATTAATTCCTTTTCTTCTGTCAAATGACAAAATGAAGGTATTCATCCCAATAGAAAGAATAGGAAGAAATGACAGCCAGGAACAGATACAAGCAAGATGTACAGATACAAGCAATACAGATACAAGCAAGATGTCTAAACCAGAATTTAGAATCATGATAAAGAGAATAGATTAGATAGATAAAATAGATTAGAATCATTTTCTGCAGAGATAAAGGCTAGTCAGGATGAAATAAATAATGTTGTCAAGCTGCAATCATGAATGGATGCCACAGCAGCAAGGATGGATGAGACAGAGCAGTGAATCAGCATTACAGAGGGCTAACTTATGGAGAACAATGAAGGAGAAAAAAGGAGGGAGACTAAAGCTAAACAGCATGATTTGAGAATTAGAGAACTCAGTGACTCATTAAAAAGGAACAACATCAGAATCATAGGGGTCCCAGAAGATAAAGAGAGAGAAAAAGGGGTAGAAATTACATAAGCAAATCATAATGGAAAACTTTCCTAACCTGGGTAAAGACACAGACATCAAAATCCAGGAAGCACAGGGGACTCCCATTAGATTCAACAAGTAACTGACTATCAACAAGCATATCATAGTTAATTTCACAAAATAAGCAAGGAAAGAGTCATGAAAGCAAGAAGGGAAAAAGAAGTCCTTAACCTACAAGGGAATACAGATCAGGTTTGCAGCAGACCTATCCCCAGAAACTTGGCAGGCCAGAAAGGAGTGGCAGGATGTATTCAGTGTGTTGAATTGGAAAAATATGCAGGCAATAATTCTGTATCCGCAAGGATGTCATTCAAAATAGAAGAAGAGATAAAAAGTTTCCCAAACAAAAATTTAAGGAGCTCGTGACTACTAAACCAGTTCTGCAAGAAATTTTAAGGCGGGGGGGGGGGCTCTCTGAGGGGAGAAAAGACAGGGGCAAAAAAAAAAAAGATCAAAAGCAACAAAGACTATAAAGGACTAGAGAACACCACCAGAAACTCCAACTCTACAGGCAACATAATGGCAATGAATTCATATGTTTCAATACTCACTCTAAACATCACTGGACTAAATGCTCCAATCAACAGATAGTGTTACAGAATGGATAAGAAAACAAGATCCATCTATATGCTGTTTACAAGAGACTCATTTTAGACCTAAAGACACCTTCAGATTGAAAGTAAGGGTATTGAGAACCATCTATCATGTTAATGATGGCCAAAAGAAAGCTGAAGTAGCCATACTTACATCAGACAATCTAGATTTTAAAATAAAGACTGCAACAAGAGATGAGAAAAAGGCATTATATCATAATTAAGGGATATATCCACCAAGAAGTTCTAACAATTGTAAATATTTGTGATCCAAATGTGGAGACACCCAAATATATAAATTAATTAATCACAAACATAAAGAAACTCATTGATAATAGTACCTAATAGTAGGGAACTTCAACACCTCATTTACAACAATGGAAAGATCATCTAAACAGAAAATCAACAAGGAAAAATTTTCTTTGAATGACACACTGGACTGGATGGACTTAACACACATATATAGAACATTCCCTCCTAAAGCAGTAGAATACACTTTTTCTCCAGTGCACATGGACCGATCTTCAGAATAGATCACATACTGGGACATGAATCATCCCTCAACAAGTACAAAAAGATTGAGATCACACTGTGCATATTTTCAGACCACAACGCTATGAAACTCAAAATCAACCACAAGAAAAAATGTGGAAAGATTTCCACATAGTTCTTGGAAACTAAAGAACATCCTACTAAAGAATGAATGGGCTAACCAAGATGTTACAGAGCAAATTTATAAATACATAGAAGCCAATGAAAATGATAATACTGCAACCCAAAACCTCTGGGACACAGCAAAGGTGGTCATAAGAGGGAAGTATATAGCAATCCAGGCTTTTCTAAAGAAGGAAGAAAGGTCTCAGATACACATTCTAACCTTACACCTTAAAGAGTTAGAAAAAGAACAGCAAATAAAACCCAAACCAGCAGAAGATAGGAAATAATAAAGAGTAGAGTAGAAACTAATGCTATCAAAACCAACCAACCAACAGTAGAACAGTAGATCAATGAAACCAGAAGCTGATTCTTTGAAATAATTAACAAAATTGAAAAACCTCTAGCCAGTTTGATCAAAAGGAAAAAAGAAAGGACTCAAGTAAAATCAAGAATGAAAGAGGAGAGATCACAACCAAAACAGCAGAAATACAAACAATAATAAGAAAATATTATGAGGAATTATTCGCCAATAAAATGGGCAACCTGGAAGAAATGGACAAATTATTAGAAACATATAAACTACCAAAACTTAAACAAGAAGAAACAGAAAAGTTGTACAAACCTGGAACCAGTAATGGAATCAAATCAGTAGTCAAAAATCTCCCCCCCAAAAAAAGAGTCCAGGGCCAGATGGCTTTCCAGGGGAATTCTACCAAACATTTAAGGAAGAATTAACACCTATTCTCTTGAAGCTGTTCCAAAAAATAGAAATTGAAGGAAACTTCCAAACTCATTCTATGAAGTCAGCATTACCTTGATTCCAAAACCAGAAAAGACCCCACTAAAAGGAACTACAGACCAATTTCCCTGATGAACATGGATGCAAAAATCCTCAACAAGATAATAGCCAACTGGATCCAACAATACATTAAAAGAATTATTCACCACGGCCAAGTAGGATTTATACCTGGGATGCAGGGCTAGTTCAATATCCACAAAACAATTAATGTAATGCATCACATCAATAAAAGGAAGGTCAAGAACCACACGATCCTTCCAACAGATGCAGAGAAAGCATTTGACAAAATGCAGCATCCTTTCTTGATAAAAACCCTCAAGAAAGTAAGGATAGAAGGATCATATCTCAAGACCATATATGAAAGACAAGATGCCAATATCATCTCCAGTGGGGAAAAATTGAGAGCTTTCCCCCTAAGGTCAGGAACAAGACAGAGATATCTGCTCTCACTCTGTTATTTAACATAGTTTTGGAATTCTTAGCCTCAGCAATCAGACAACACAAAGAAATAACACGCATCTAAATTGGCCAGGAGGAGATCAAACTTTCACTCTTCATGGATGACATGATACTCTATATGGAAAACCCAAAAGATTCCACCAAAAAACTGCTAGAACTGATCCACGAATTCAGCAAAGTCACAGGATATAAAATCAATGCGCAGAAATCAATTGTATGCCTATATACCAATAATGAAGTAATCGATCCCATTTACACTTGCACCAAAAACCACAAAATACCTAGAAATAAACATAACCAAAGAGGTAAAAACCTATACACTGAAAACTGTAGAAAGCTTATGAAAGAAACTGAGGAAGACACAAAAAAATGGAAAAATATCCCATGCTCCTGTATAGCAAAAACAAATATTGTTAAAATGTCAATACTACCCAAAGCAATCTACATATCCAATGCAATACCTATCAGAACAACACCAGCATTCTTCGCAGAGCTAGAACAAACAATCCTAAAATTTCTATGGAACCAGAAAAGACCCCGAATAGCCAAAGCGATCTTGAAAAAGAAAACCAAAGCTGGAGGCATCACACTCCCGGACTTCAAGTTGTATTATAAAGCTGTAATTATCAAGACACTATGGTACTGGCACAGAACAGACACTTAGATCAATGGAACAGAATAGGGAACCCAGAAATGAACCCACAAAAGTATGGCCAACTAATTTTGGACAAAGCAGGAAAGAATATCCAATGGAATAAAGACAGTCTCTTGAGCAAATGGTGCTGAGAAAACTGAACAGTGACAGGCAGAAAAATGAACCTGTACCACTTTCTTACACCACACACAAACTCAAAATGAATGACAGACCTAAACGTAAGACAGGAAACCATCAAAATCCTAGAGGAGAAAGCAGGCAAAAGCCTCTTTGACCTTGGCCACAGCAACTTCTTACTCAACACGTCTCCAGAGGTGAGGGAAACCAAAGCAAAAATGCACTATTGGGACCTCGTCAAAATAAAAAGCTTCTGCACAGCGAAGGAAACAATCAGCAAAACTAAGAGGCAACTGATGGAATGGGAGAAGACATTTGCAAACGACGTATCAGCTAAAGGGTTAGTATCCAAAATCTTTAGAGAGCTTATAAAACTCAACACCCAAAAAACAATCCAGTGAAGAAATGGGCAAAATACTTGAATAAACACTTCTCCAAAGAAGACATATGGATGGCCAACCAACACATGAAAAAATGCTCAACATCACTCATCATCAGGGAAATACAAATTGAAACCACAATGAGATACCACCTCACACCTGTCAGAATGGCTCACGTTAACAACTCAGGCAACAACAGATGTTGGCGAGGATGTGGAGAAAGAAGATCGATCTCTTTTGCATCGTTGGTGGGAATGCAAACTGGTGCAGCCACTCTGGAAAACAGTATGGAGGTTCCTCAAAAAATTAAAAATAGAACTACCCTACGATGCAGGAATTACACTACTAGGCATTTATCCAAGGGATACATGTATGTTGTTTCAAAAGGACACATGCACCCCAATGTTTATAGCAGCTCTATCAACAATAGCCAAAATATGGAAAGAGCCCAAATGTCCATCGATGGATGAATGGATAGAGAAGTGGTATATATATATATATATATGCAATGAAGTATTACTCGGCAATCAAAAAGAATGAAATCTTGCTATTTGCAACTATGAGAATGGAACTACTAGAGGTATTATGCTAAGCGAAATCAGTCAAAGAAAGACAAATATCATATGACTTCACTCATATGAGGACTTTAAGATACAAAACTGATGAACATAAGGGAAGGGAAACAAAAATAATATAAAAACAGGGAGGGGGACAAAACGTAAGAGACTGTTTAATATGGAGGACAAACAGTGTTGCTGGAGGGTTTGTGGGAGAGGGGATGGGCTAAATGGGTAAAGGGAACTAAGGAAGACCCTTGTTGGGATGAGCACCCTGTTGATACATAGGGGATGAATCACTGGAGCCTATTCCTGAAATCATTGTTGCACTAGATGCTAACTTGAATATAAACCAAAAATTAATTAATTAATTAATTAATATTATTTTAATAATAAATTAATAAACATTTTAAAAAATTTAAGCAAGAATACAAATACATACATACATACACACATACACACACATACATACATACATACATAATAGGCTAAAGAAATTGTTAGGAAAATTTGTGCTGTGACTTCCTTACAATGGGCTCATAAATTCTTCCTCCTTCATCTTTACTCTGTCCTATTTATCATCATATTATTTACCATCATCACCATTATCACCACCCTCACCATGACTGATAGAGAAGATGCAGGGAGAAGCCTAGGCACAGAAAGGACAGAGTTACCCCTACTCTCTAGCTCTGGATCATATACATCCTCCTTTAAAAAGAAATCTTATTTTTTTCACAATCCCAAATTATTCTTCCCTTTTCAATTGTAGATTCTTAAGAGTATGAATGTAAAACTGTATTCTTTGTAACCATAGACCTGTGACAAATACAGAATAAAATGCCCTTTCCAGGAGATCAACACCGAGCTACCCATCAGCCTGTCAATGACCCCCTTCTATCCCTAGGACACAAGATCCACTGTTCTAACCAGACCTAGAAGGCCCGGCATGAAGGGTCTGGCCCCTGGCAATTTCTCAATAGAACTCAGATTGAGCTGTTTACTACCCCCATCTTTGCTAAGAACATTGAGGTCTGCACATTCTTATCTTCCTTTGAAGAGTACTAACTGCCAGGAAGGGACACCCTCCTTCCCTTAAACCTTTACCGTTAGCTCTCAGCTCAGATCCAGACTCTTCCAAGAGGCCTCCAATGACTGACAACACACACACTAGTTCCCTTATTGCAAAAGGATCTCATCGTGGTGCTTGACCCACTGAGCTTTCAGACTCGTGTGTGTGTGTGTGTGTGTGTCTGTCTGTCTTCCTATCCCCCCCACTAAAATGTAAACTCCAAGAGGGCACAGATATCACAATTAGCTCACCATGGTATCCCCAGGGCCCAGTACTGGTGTTCAACAAACACTGATTAAAACTAAGAGGGAAATAACATTTCAAGAAGAAGAATCTGGTAATGAAATTAAAAATGCATCAAGAGCTTCAAATAGTGTAGCAGTTAAGGAAATACTTCCTACCTCTTCTCTAAACTAGATTCAGAAATTTGAGAGAAAGAGTGTTTTTACAGGCATCTTACCATTAACCAATGCAGGGAAGAGGCTTTGCCTAGTATATTAGAGTGTTACAGTTATGTCAAGTATCACAATAAGGACTAAGGCTTTTTCATTATCTCACAGGGCATTTAAGCTCCCTGTACAATCAGGCTAAAGAGATTTGCTCTCAACGTTTTATGCTTTTGATTTTGCTCCTTTCTCCCTTCAGTGCTTGAACATCGCATGGGCCATGAAGCTCATGTAGATCATACACTTTGGATTCCTGCCTCTCCAAGTCTCTTAGATCAGAAGGACTGAAATCCAATAAATAAATAAATAAATAAATAAATAATAAATAAATAAAACTGCAGCTGCTTACTCAAGGTCATACAACTAATTAGGAATAGAGCAGATTAACTAGAGACCCAGTTATCTGAATGCCAGCTTCTTTCTAACATTTCAAAGTGTGTTTGCTGTCTCCTACTTTGCTATGAAAATTTCTGGAAAAAGAAAATATCTGCCTTGATATATTTTATATTACATTTCCATTCACTCTTTATAAAATTCAATTCCTTTTTCCTTTGGTTTTTAATGGCAATGTCTAATTCGAGTAAAGTTACTCTAATGGTTCTTAAATTATTAAGAGCTGTGAACTATAGAAAGATCGAGAGATTCTCTCACAGAGATCCTTCATCTTTGAAAATAAACTTCTGATTCTGACAGATTGATAACATCAGGAAATAATATTTTATTTTGTTGTTGTTTTATCATTTGATAGCATCTAGGTTTAAACACTAAATGGCATGCACAAGCTCAGTTATTCTTGAGAGAGTAGAAACATGTAAAATTTAAAAATCTCGATTTAGCACATGGCTTTACCTGTAGTAATGTGAATGCTGCTACTTCTGAAAAACATTTTTTCATGTTAAATGTTAAAATGCTTTATATGCTTCTGATTAGTTTCAAGGTATGACAGATTCAGAACTTGGAAATTATTTACAATATTATTTAGACAAAACTCCAACACTTTAAATTTCCATTCAAAATATATATTGATTAAGGAAAATAGAAATAAAATATTTATAACCTGTTTAAAACGTATACTCATAAGAATGAGACCTGCATATTGAAAACAATTGTGTTCTAGGGGGTGCGTGGGTGGCTCAGTATGTTAAGCATCTGACTTCAGCTCAGGTCATGATCTCATGGTTCCTGAGTTCAAGCCCCACATCAGGCTCTGCACTGACAGTGCGGAACCTCCTTGGGATTATCTCTTTCTCTCCCTCTCTCTCTGTCCCTCCCTTACTTGTGCTTTCTTTCTCTCTCTCCCTTTCTCTCTCTCTCTCTCAGAATAAGTAAATAAAAACTTAAAAAAGAAAAAGGAAAACGGTTGTGTTCCAAGAGATACACAAACGAGCAGGGCTCACAAACTTTATTCTAAGTGAAAGAAGCCAGACACAAAAGAACATACTTAATGGATTATATCCTATGGTGTCAGAATGGAAATGGAAACATCTGTAGGATTATGATCTTTTAGATAGATAATGGTAGATAGAAATATAGATAGGTAAAGACATGATAATTGATTAGATAGGTAGATATAAATATGGAGAGAAATAGAAGTATGTTTAAGTTTCTCAGGATCCACATAAGAGTGAAAATATATGGTATTTGTCTTTCTTTGTATGACTTATTTCACTTAGCATAACACTCTCCAGTTCCATCCATGTTGCTACAAAAGGCCATATTTCATTCTGAGAAACTTAACAGAAGACCATGGGGGAGGGGAAGAAAAAAAAAGTTAGAGAGTGAGGGAGCCAAACCATAAGAGACTCTTAAAAACTAAGAATAAACTGAGGGTTGATGGGGGTGGGAGGAAGGGGAAAGTGGGTGATGGGCATTGAGGAGGGCATCTGTTGGGATGAGCACTGAGTGTTGTATGGAAACCAATTTGACAATAAATTTCATAATAAAAAATAAAAAATAATAAAAATAAGATAAAAATAAATAAAAAAGAAGTATGTTTAAATATACACACATATACACATGCATACATTTCCTAATTTTTTTTAAAAAGGCCTAAGAGATATGACAAACCAGGAGCAGTAAGCACTATTAATGTTCAGACCTTGGTTTCTAAGTACAAATCTCCACTAAAATGAACGATAGTCCACTTAAAAAATAAAGATTTATTCAAGGCAGGGAAAGTATGAGATAAGCCTGGAAATCTGGTTTACCAGAAAGTAAGGAAATACTTAAAAATGAGAGACCTATCAAACAGACATGGAAGCCAGCCAAATCTGGGACCATTGGAATACCAAAATAAATGATGATAGTAATGGATTGCAATCCATGAGATAAAATAAGAATCTATGCTGTACCCTGCTGTATTATTATAGTTAATAATACTGTATTACATATTGGAAAGTTACTAAGAGAGTGGATTTTAAAACTATCACACACAAAAAGAGAAACTATGAGTTTATATTCACATAAATATGATACAAAAATATAAAAGAATAAATAAATGGGGGAAAACAGACAATTTCTTTAAAAGCTGCTAGAAAAAGTGGTATCATTAGTATTAAAGAAGTATTTTTTTTAGTGGTAAAGTGACACCATGTCTGCAACTTATTCTCAAGTGACTCAAAACAAAATGCAGAGATAGATAATGATAACTAAAGTTGATCAAAATGTAAACAATTGGTAAATCTGGATAAAAATATGTAAGAGATCCTTGTAGTATTGTTGAAAATTTCCTGTAAGTCTGAAATTATATCAAAATGACAAGTAACTAAGAGAAAAAGAAGGAGAAGTAAAAAGAGGAAGAAAAGAAGCATGGCCTAAGACAAACCCAGAGCATTAAAAAAGAAAGAAGCAAAAAGCAAAGAAGGACACAAAACCTACATATCAAAGGGAAAAGACAAAAGATTTGCAAATACAAGTATTCATGATAAAATTCTCTAAGAAAAAGATGGAGAGAAATGTATTTTTCTTTTGGCAACAAAGAGAGTTCAATTTTTTTTTTTAAACCCTCACAGAATTAGAACGCAAGCAAGAATTTTTTGAGTTAGACGGCATTTCTGATTGCCTGGCAAGACAGCATCCTTTTCTTATACTCATACAAACAAAAGTATATTCACAAAAGGTTATTAGATAGAGTTCTTGTGTTTAGATGTCTGATACTGTGTGTAGATGTTGGAGACTAAAAACACAAACTAGTAAATATATAATAATATGCAGAACAAGAGTTTGCTGGAGAATACATTTCTTTCTTTAAAGTATACATATTTTTAAAAGTTTAACAAAAGTTACAGATGAAGCATTCCTTCAAGGGAGATGTAATATGCTAAGAAACTTGTAGATGTCTTAGATGTGCAGAAAAGCAAAAATCTAACCAAACTTCTGACCTCAAAACCTGAGCCAGAAAAGAAACTAGGATTTATTGAGTCCTTCTTATGTGCCTAGAACTTTGATCCATTTTTTACATATATTATTTTATTTAATCCATAAAGAAATATCTGAAAAATGGCTATTGTCTGCATTTAACAGGTAAGGAAACTGAGCATCGTGCTAGCTAAGAAAGTTACCCAACTTCAAACAGCAGCTAAATGGTAGGAATCAAACCCAGGTTAGTCTGATTCAAAAACTCACAATGATATAACTGTTTGCTATTTCAAACTAATACTAAATGTAAAATCAAGAAAGTATGTTAGGGTCAGGGTATGTGCCTGGCATCCTGCAACTCAAAGACCTCTCCAGAGAATAAAACTCCAAAGAAAGACAAAGACCATATGATTTCACTCTGATGTGGAATTTAAAAAATAAAACAGGGGTACCTGGGTGACTCAGTCAGTTGAGTGTCCAACTTTTGACTTTGGCTCAGGGTTGTGGAATCGAGCCCTGTGTCAGGCTCTGCACTGAGCATGGAGCCTGCCTGGGATTCTCTCTCTCTCTGACCCTCTACCCCACTCATGCTCACTTGCTCTCTCTCTCAAAAAAAAAAAAAAAAAAAAAAAGGAAAGGAAAGGGAAATAAAACAAACCAGCAAAGGGGGAAAAGATGAAAGAAAGAGGCAAACAAAGAAACAGACTCTTAACTATTGAGAACCAACTGATGGTTACCAAAGGGTGGGTAGGTGGGGGGGGAATGGGTTAAATAGGTGGTGGGGATTCAGGAGTATACTTGTCATGATGAGGTCCTGGTGTTGTATGCAAGTACTGAATCACTATATTGTACACCTGAAACTAATATTATGTTGTATGTTAACTAACTGGCATTTAAATAAAAACTTAAAAGTATAAATGGTAAAATGTTCTTCAAACCAGATCTTGAAACTAACTACAAATGGTTAAAAACCCAGAAATTGCCCCACAAATAAATGAACAACTAATCTTCGACAAAGCAGGAGACAATATTCAGTGGAAAAGAGTCTCTTTAGCAAATGGGAGAACTGGGACAGTGACATACAGAAGAATTAAAGTAGACTACTTTCTTACACCATACACAAAAATAAATTCAAAATGGATAAAAGACTTAAATGTAAGACATGAAACCATCAAAATCCTAGAGAAGAAAACAGGCAGCAACCTCTTTGACCTAGGCTGCAGCAAATTCTTACTTGGCATGTCTCCACAGGCAAGGGAAATAAAAGCAAAAATGAACTATTAGGACATCATGATATAAAAAGCTTCTGACAGTAAAGGAAATAATCAACAAAACTAAAAGGCAACTGACAGAATGGGAGAAGATATTTGCAAATGACATATTGGATAAAGGGTTAGTATCCAAAATCTAGGAAGAACTTATCAAATTCAACACCCCAAAAACAATCCAGTGAAGAAATGGGCAGAACACATGAATTGACACTTCTAAAGAAGACATCCAGATGGCAAACAGACACATGAAAAGATGCTCAACATCATTCATCATCAGGGAAATGAAAATCAAAACCACAGTGATATACCACCAATCATATACCAATACAAAACCCCATGATATACCATTTGATTTGAAATGCAAATCAAAACCACAATGAGATACCACCACACACTTGTCAGAATGGCTAAAATAACCAACTCAGGAAAGAACAGATGTTGCCAAGGATACAGAGAAAGGGGACCCCTTTTACACTGTTGGTGAGAATGAACACTGGTGCAGCCACTCTGGAAACAGTATGGAGGTTCCTCAAAAAATTAAAAGTAGAACTACCCTATGACCCAGCAATTGCACTAGTAGGAATTTATCCAAAGGATACAAAACTGTGATTCGAAGTGGTACATGCATCCCAATGTTATAGTAGTGCTATCAACAATAGCCAAATTATGGAAACAGCCCAAATGTCCATCAACTGATCAATGGATTAAGAAGATGTGTTATGTTATACAATGGAATACTCCTCGGTGATGAAAAAGAATGAAATCTTTCCGTTTGCAACATGAATGAAAGTAGAGGGTATTATGCTAAGTGAAATAAGTCAGTCAGAGAGAGACATATATGATTTCACTCATGTGTGGAATTTGAGAAACTCAACGGATGAACATGGGGAAAGGAAGGAAAGTAAGATAACGGAGAGGGAAGCAAACCATAAGAGACTCTTAATTACAGAGAACAAACTGAGGGTTGCTGGAAGGGAGGTGGATGGAGGGATGGGTTAAATGGATGATGGGCATTAAGGAGGACACATTTTGGGATTAGCACTGAGTCTCATATGTAAGAGATTAATCACTGGATTCTACTCTTGAAGCCAAGACTACACTATATGTTAACTAACTTGAATTTAAATTAAACAAACAAACAAACAAATAAATAAAAGCTGCCAGGAAAAATGCCAGAAAAAAAGAAAAATTATAAACAAAGTTCATTAAAAATATAGATTCATGGCTAAATAGATAGGTATAGAAGGGTAGACATGCTAAAGTAAGGATATTTCAAAGGCAAAGTGTAAATTGTAGACATATGGGTGTTTTCTGCAAATTCTTTCAACTGTGCTATATGTTTAAAATTTTCCACAATGAAATTTTGGAAAAAGACAAGGAAAGTCTTGACTTTTCAAGTATTTTAAAATAGACATCTAAAGAACCTATGTGTCTGATTTCACTTATATGTGGAATTTAAAAAATAAAACAGATAATCATATGGGAGGTGGGGGAAATAAAGAGAAAGGGAGGCAAACTGTAAAAGACTGTTAATGATAGAGAACTGTGAGTTGATGGAGGGAGGTTGGTGGGGGGTTGGGCTAAATGATTGATGGGCATTAACTAGGGCACTTGTGAGGAGTACTGGGTGTTGTATGTAAGTGATGATAGCTGAATTCTACTCCTGAAACCAATATTGCACCGTATGTTAACTAACTAGAATTTAAATAAAAATTTGGAAGAAAAACAAACAAACAAACAAATAAATAACAACAACAAAAAAGAATATTCTTTTCTGGACACAGGAACCAATTTATGGACTCATTTCATTTCCTGATGTTTCTTTTTTCTTCTGTGCTAAAAGCCCAATGGGGAGGATGAGGCAGGTGGAAGGGCTGCCTAAGTGGACAGAGATAGATGGAAGAGCTGTTTGAGTCTAGTCATGCTTGGAAGGACATTCTCCAGGTTTGTAGATGAGCTGCCTGTTTGATGGAGAGGCAGGGGTGTGACTGAAGGCAGTCAAGTTTCCACCAGGAAAGAGTTTTCCTAAATTTTAAGAATTTTCAAAAGGATAGCATAATAATGAACAGTTGCTCAGTACAGTGATGTGCATGTCCATTGAAAATGTATCCTTTATTTGGCTTCTAAAGATTAGAATAAGATGCAAGTCAGAGATATCCTTTAAAGCAGGGTTTCTCAGCTTTTATACCATTGATATTTTGGGTTGACTCTGTGAAATCAGACAACAAAATGAAATAAAAGGCATCAAAATTGGCAAAGAAGAATCAAACTTTCACTTTTGGCAGACGACATGATACTCTACATGGAAAATCCAAAAGACTCCACCAAAAGTCTGCTAGAACTGATACATGAATTCTGCAAAGTCACAGGATACAAAATCAATGTACATTAATCAGCTGCATTTTTATACACCAATAATGAAGTAACAGATAGAGAAATAAACTTATCCCATTTACAATTGTATGAATAACCATAAAATACCTAGGAATAAACCTAACCAAAAATGTAAAAGATCTGTATGGTGAAAACCATAAAAATCTTATGAAGGAAATCAAAGAAGACACAAAGAAATGGAAAAACATTCCATGCTCATGGATTGGAAGAATAAACATTGTTAAAATGTCAATACTACCCAGAGCAATATACACATTCAATGCAGTTCCAATAAAAATTGCACCAGCATTCTTCTCAAAGCTAGAACAAACAATACTAAAATTTGTATGGAACCACGAAGGACCCCAAATAGCCAATACTGAAGAAGAAAACGAAAATGGGAGGCATCACAATCCAAGACTTTACCCTCCATTACAAAGTTGTAATCATCAAGACAGTATGGTATTGGCACAAAGATAGACATATAGACCAATGGAATAGAATAGAGACTCCAGAATTGGACCCACAAAAGTATGGCCAACTAATCTCAAAGCAGGAAAGAATATCCAATGGAAAAAAAAAACAGTCTCTTTAACACGTGGTGCTGGGAGAACTGGACAGTGACATATAGAAGAATGAAACTAGACCACTTTCTTACATCATACACAAAAATAAACTCAAAATGGATGAAAAACCTGAATGTGAGACAGGAAACCATCAAAACCCTAGAGGAGAAAGCAGGCAACAACCTCTTTGACCTCAGCCATAGCAATTTCTCTTTCTTCACTTTAAATCTACAGGTGTCTTTAGGTCTAAATTGAGTCTTTTGCCAGCAACATAGAGATGGGTCTTATTATTATTATTTTTTTTATCCATTGTGATACCCTATCTCTTTTGATTAGAACATTTAGTCCATTTACCCTCAGAGTGATTATTGAAAGATGAATTTAGTGACTTTTTTCTTTTTCTTTTTCTTTTTCTCTTTCTTTTTTTTTTTTTTTTTTGCCTGTAGAGTTGGTGTTTCTACTGTTGTTTTCTGGTCCTTTTTAGTTTTTGTTGCTTTTGGTCTTTTTTGTTTTTGTGTTTTTCTCCACTCAATGAGTCCCCCTTAAAATTTCTTGCAGGGATAGTTTAGTGGTTATTAACTCCTTTAGTTTTTGTTTGTCTGGGAAACTCTATCTCTCCTTCTATTCTGAAAGACAGACTTTCTGGATAAAGAATTACTGGCTCATATTTTCCCCATTCAGCATGTTGGATATAGCCTGCTACTCATTTCTGACCTGCCACAATTCTGTGGACAGATCTGCTTGGAACCTGATCTGTCTTCCTTTACAAGTTAAGGACTTTCCCCTCCCTTGCTGCTTTCAGGATTCTTTCCTTCTCTGTGAATTTTGTGAATTTGACTATGACATGCCTTGGTAATGGTAGGTTTTTGTTAAATTTAATGGGAGTTCTCTGTGCTTCTTGGATTTTGATGTCTATGTCCTTCCCCAGATTAGAGAAATATTCAGCAATAATTTGTTTACATAAACCTTTTGCTCCTTTTTCTCTCTCTTCATCTTCTAGGATATCTATGATATGAATGTTATTACATTTTAGTAAGTCACTGAGTTCCTTATGTCTGCTTTTGTCATCCATGACCTTTGTCACCCTCTTGTTTTCAGCTTCATTATTTTCCATAATTTTATCTTCTATATCACTAATTCACTCCTCTGCCTTGTCCGTCCTCCCTGTAATGGAACCCTTTCAGGTTTGCACATCAGTTATCACATTTTTAATTTCAGTCTGACTAGATTTTAGTTCTTTTATCTCTACAGGAAAGCATTCTCTGGTACCTTCTATTCTTTTTTCAAACCCAGCTAGTATCCTTATAATCGTTGTTTTAATTCTAGTTCAGACGTCTTACTTATATCTGTATTGATTAAATTCCTGGCTGTGATTTTTACTTCCTGTTCTTTCTTTTGGGGTGAATTTCTTCATCTCGTCATTTTGTCCACAAAAGAAAACAAGAAAGAAAGAAAAAAATCAAAACAAACAAACAAACAACCCCCCCTCTCCAATAAAACAAAAACAAAGCAAAAAATGAAAGAAACCCAAATTAGATCCGGGATGTGTTTTGGTCTGCTTTTTTTTTTTTTTTTTCAACGTTTATTTATTTTTGGGACAGAGAGAGACAGAGCATGAACGGGGGAGGGGCAGAGAGAGAGGGAGACACAGAATCGGAAACAGGCTCCAGGCTCTGAGCCATCAGCCCAGAGCTCGACGCGGGGCTCGAACTCACGGACCGCGAGATCGTGACCTGACTGAAGTCGGATGCTTAACCGACCCAGGCGCCCCTTGGTCTGCTTTTTAAAAGAACCTAGGTGTTGGGGCGCCTGGGTGGCGCAGTCGGTTAAGCATCCGACTTCAGTCAGGTCACGATCTCGCGGTCCGTGAGTTCGAGCCCCGCGTCGAGCTCTGGGCTGATGGCTCAGAGCCTGGAGCCTGTTTCCGATTCTGTGTCTCCCTCTCTCTCTGCCCCTCCCCCGTTCATGCTCTGTCTCTCTCTGTCCCAAAAATAAATAAACGTTGAAAAAAAAAATTAAAAAAAAAATTAAAAAAAAAAATAAATAAAAGAACCTAGGTGCAAAAATAAAAATAAAATAAGATAAAATAAAGTAAAAATAATCAAACAAAAATTATATATATAAATAAAAAAATTTTTAAAGAACTTAAAAAATAAAATAAAGGAAAAAAATCATAAAAAGATAAAGAATAAAAGTAAATAGGAAGCTAGCTCCTACTTCCCTTAGAACTGAAGCTTTGTAGTACTCTGATCAATAGACTTGGTGTGGGTGAATTTTTTGTTCTGGTCTTCTGGGGAGACCTGCTGTGCTGATTCTTAAGCTAAGTTGTTTCAGTGGAAGTGTGCCTAAAGGGTTCAGGGGTGTGGGACTTGGTGTAAATGGCTCCAGCATCCAGTGAGTTGTGCTTTTTTTATCCCTGAAGTCTTTCAGTGCTGATGGGTGGGAAGAATATAGTGGTGTCCCACTCTTTAGCCCCAGATCTAAAAGATCGTAACTTCCCGTCTTCAGGAAACCTTCACAGAAGAGCAATCAATCATCCCTGTTTGTCCCCAATTTCCATTGGAACTGTGCATTTACCTTGCCTGTGTCCATGCTTTTTTATCTCAGGCATGTGCCTGAGTTTCAAAACTCCAAATTTTAGGGACTTCAGAGGTGCAGACCCACTCTGTTCCTCTGGGAGAGGGTCTCACTGTGCTTTTGCCTTGTGAAGAAAGCAGTCACATGACGGTGCAACAGTTCAGAGCTCATGTCAAATCAGAGTAGAAAGCCAGCACTCTTGCTTGCTGCCCTCAGCCCCAGTCCCTGCTCCTATGCCTTGCAAAGCACAGCATGTTGGCACCACCCTTTCTTCTTGTGACCCTGGGGGATCACAAGCTCTTACTCTGGGATTCTGTCCCACTTTACCACCTGAGCACCTTTAAGCCAGGCACATCCACCCACTGTAGTGGACTACTCCACTGCCATCTTCATCTTCCCAATAATTCCCAATACTCAGTCATACTGAGATTCTTTTAAATATTTTATCATACACATTTTTAGGAAAGGGTTTCTTGGTATACTTAGTCTTCCAATCATCTTGCCTTTGTTTCTTCTTTTGCACTATCCCAAGTACTTGAATCTAATGACTCTTATTTATTAAGTTTATTTTTAATTTTTTAAAATTAAGTGGGTGTATAATAATTAATTTTCTTGTGTACTTAAAAACCCTTTAATATTGAAAGGAATTAAATTTACTTAGGTTTAAACTATAATTAAACCATAAACTTAATTAAGTTTATAGTTGCAAAGTGATTTACACTCCTTTTTTTTATAACATCCTGTTAAAATGATAAAAAGTCAGATCATTCTTTAAAGAAAATGTGATTTTGATTGATATAAGGCTTTTCAACAGCAATGTTGGAGACAAGGATGGAATGGAGTAATATGTTTAAAGAATTGAAAGGAAAGAAATTTTAAGCTTCGAATTATATGCAGCCAAGATCTTTTAAATATGAGGGCAGAGAAAAAGATGTTATCAGAAAATAAGGCCAGGGTGCCTGGGTGGCTCAGTTGGTTGAGCTTCGGACTTTGCCTCAGGTCATGATCTCGCTGTTTGTGGGTTTGAGCCCCTCATTGGCCTTGCTGCTTGCAGCATGGAGCCTTCTTTGGATCCTCTGTCCCCATTCTCTCTGCCCCTCCCACTGATGCTGTTTCTATCAAAAATAAATAAACATTTAAAAAAAGAAAAAAAGGAAAGCTTTATTTTACATAAGTCTGTTGGAAAATATTCTTAGAGGAAATTCTCAAGGAGGATGAAAAATAAGTGTAGGAACATGCAGGTGTGTGGACATAAGGATTGATGTTAGTGATGTTTACTGTATCATAAAAAATACATGAAATTGTGGCATATACAGAATAACCCAGAAGCGAAACTCCAGTAATACCCTCATGAAATAAGGGCTGTCATGACAGAGAAAGCAAAATCAGAGAAGGCAAGAGTACTCTTTGGTGTGCTGAGATAATATGAGTATTGAGACATGTAAGAAACTGAGAAGGAAATTAATATAATTAATGTTATAAAACCATTAGGATTTTAAAAACTTCCAAATTTTGAACAAACAGAACATTTGATCTATAAAGTGGGAGATGCAAAAAGAGAAGAAAAAAGAAACAATAAAGAAAATATGGAAAATAATCAAAATAATATGGCAGAAATAAATCATAAAGAAAACAGCAATTAATTTAATCAAGCTAAAATTATCAGATAAGATTTTAAATATCAAAAAACCCATCAAACAAAGCACATTGAAAATAAAGTAATAAAGAAAATATAGAAGGCAAATATGAATACAAAGAAGACCTAAGTCTAAATTTTGATAAAATTTTAATTTGAGGTGAGATGATTATAAAGGAGTATGAATAAACTAACCCATTCCTGACTTCTGAGTGTAGCATATGTGCACTTGTCTGAATGTATGTGTCCCCTCACCCAAATCCATATATTCAAATTCTAACTCCTAAAGAAAGAGGAGATGAGATAATTGGAACATGTTTATGAGCCCTTGTGGAGAGGATTAGTGCCTTACAAAAAGTCTCCAGATAGATTCCTAGCCCCTTCCCACTATATGAGGACACAGTGAAAAAGCGCTATTAACCAGGAAGAGGGACTTCACCAGAATGTGACCATACTGGCACCTTGATCTTGAACTTAGACTCCAGAATTGTGAGAAATACATTTCTGTTGTTTGATCCACCTTGTTCTGTGGTATTTTGTTATAGAAGCCCTAATGAACTAAAACAACATGTTTTAAAGCTTATGTGGAAAATTTAAAAAATAAAAATAAAGCACAAATAAAATAAAATACAAAATCAGGTCAAGACAACATATGAAAAAATGTTTTCAGTAGGAAAGTGTGGATTCTTGGATTTGGAAATACTGGATTGGTTTGTGAAAGGATAAGTGTGTGTATGTGTCTGTGAATGTGTGTATGTATCCACATGTCCCAAAAGTCTTTGTAGTAAAGTTTAAAGCTTTACTAACTTTAGAATTATAAATGTTACAAACTTAGAAAGTAACTTTCATACTTTAATTTATGAATTTTGAATAATTATCTTATTTTTTGTGTATATGTCCTTTTGAAAATGAGACAAAGCAACACTAAAATTCATAAAACTAACTGCAAAAGAAATTTAAATTATGGGCTTGGGTTTATACAAGACAAGAACATTATATGGGAAACTAGAGTTGAGGACAGAGAAAATTCCAAAAGAAAATTTCCCCGGGAAATAGCCAAAATTCTAGGGTCAACTTCAGATTTTCAAGGGTTATAAAATTAGTGGGCCCTGAGTCAAGACCCCTAATGGACAAAGGGACCAGGTAATATCTGAGTTCTAGATGGAATGAATAGAAAATTGGCTAAGGTCTCTCTGACATGACAGTAGAGTTGGAAGGTGGAATCTAGAAGGCTCAGGAAAGTGCAGGGATCTGTGGGACTGAATGATGGGGGAGGGGTGATGTTCTAGCTGGGTCCTCTCACCACCCCCTCCCCCATTCTCAGGAACCCTTTGTGACAAGGCTTTAGCTCTGTGATGCAGGCCTAGAGCTCTGTCCCCAAGTGAACTACCAGTGCTCAGTTGCCTGAGGACAACAGATTTCCAAAGATGGAGAATTTCTTTTCCCTGAGAAGCACTGGTACCTCCTGGCTGAGCTCTGGTCCCACCTCCTGGGTGATTGATGCCATCTTTGCCTTCCTGTGTGGACTGGGGCTCTTCCTTCTGTTACTCCCTTGTTTTCAGAGTAATCCATCCTTATCACCAGCTAAGAAATATAGAAATATCAGGAAGGTAAGGAAACTTTAGCTAAACCCCAACAGGGATTATCTCTTTTTTTTCCCTTATTCTTATATCCACTTTTCTAAATCATCTAGAGAGTCTTGTGAGATGGAAAATCTCAGGAAAGAATAGAACATCATCCTTCTAGGGACTAGCTAGGCCAGGCAAAGCTTAGAGTGGGCACAAGGGTTTCTATCCCAAGATCTCCAGACCCTAGGTCTCCTGGGCAAAGTCCCAGATTCAGTGACCAGTGAGTGAGGACTGTATACTGAGTTCATTGTCTGCAGAAGAACAGACTCCTAAACATTGTTTTACCAGCCACTTTCCCCTTCCTGTGGCAGGTGTCTCAGGTGAGCTCTTCCTATGTGTTGGGCTGATCTGAAGGCAGTGCTGAACCTGAGAGCCTCTAAAGGGCTAGAGTGGGGGTCTGAACTCTGGAAACAGAGTCTTATCCAGTGGAGCATAGAAGGACCTGTATGTGTGTGTGTGTATTTCTTGAGTAGAGGAATAGTGATGAAAGAAATTCATAGTGATCTCACATAGAAAATCCATTTTTACATTTTTCAAAGAAGAAAAACTAAAAATATTTTATTCATTTTAAAGATGAGTAAAAGAAAAGAAAGCCACAGAGCTCCATTATATGTAGAAATGTAGAAAGTCATATTGTTTATGAACACTGAGCATCTGTGAATCATCTAGAGAGAAGAGATAATTGAGTCCCAGTCCCTCATCTTTTCTCATAGCATCAAGTGGAGCTGAGGAGGAGGAGCAAGAGTAAGAAAAAAAGCGGAACTTTGAAAGGTAAGCTTATGCCATTTAGCCCTACATGTGCCAAGTTATTCTCCATCTCTCTTGCTCCTGAGGGTCTAATTCCATGGTCTCCAAGGATGCCAGGGGCAGAGGCCATCCTTCAGGAAAAAGAGCCCTCAGAGAGGCTCTTGGGAAGGAGATCAGCTACTGTATATTTCCCAGATTCCATGCTTGGAAGGAAGTTGATAGAGGCTGAAATGGGTGTCAGCTGGCAGAGGTGTGTGGGCGGTAGTAGACCACTCTAATGCCTAGATCCAGAGGTGGAACCTCCGGGTTGATAAGTGGTTTAACTTTACTCAGATTCTTTTGTGAGGTGACCCCTGTCCTTTCTCCCCAACAAGGCAGTTGTGAGGGCTCTGGGGGGTAATGTAAATGACAAAGCACTCCCCATAATAAACCTGGCCATCACTGTGAGGGATCATGTGGCTTTGAACAGTGATGCTTGGGCTCCATAGTCTAATCTCCCAACAGTCTCCCCCTAAAAGCTCAGCCTAAAAGCTCCCCCCTGCACTCAGCCTCCCCTAAAACACTTAGGGCCCTACTTTCACTAGTGTAACCCAGCCTCCTTATTTCCAGCTTGCAGAAATTGCCTGAAAGAACTGGAGGGAGCTCGCAGTCTGATTTCACTTCTGCAAAGGTAAAGAATTTTTCCCCTTTTCCCCCTTTTCCTTGGCCCTCCTTTGTCCCCGAGTTTAAGGTTTGACCCCTGGTCCATAGGGAACCCTGGGAGGGGGAGCCACAGAAACAAAGTATGGATAAAGCTCTGGGGTAAGGAATAGCAGGAGCAATGTGAAATCAGTATGGAGACTGTGGAGGGCTGTAGGTTGCAGGTGTTATCCCTGCCCAGCCTGCCCTGCCCTCCTTGCCCTGTCAGCTTCTAGCTGCAGCTTGTGCCTCCTGTCACCTGCAGCTGCCTGGGGAGGCTCCCTGACAAGGGTGGCTTTCATCAACTCTTATGTCAAGACATCCCTGGTGAGGTGTGCAAAGCAGTGCCTGCTGGAGCCCACCAGCCATGCAGGGAGCCTATGGATGCTGCTGCTCCAACCATGTCCCTGTTGGCTACCCCAGTTCCTCTGACTCAGCGCCCTCTACTTCTTGGCTCAATGACTTCTTCAGTTTCTGTTCATTCCCACTCATCTCTGAGTGCCTCTTCGCCACCAGAGCCTTTCCTTCCCCTCAACAGCCTTTTGCCCCAGCCACTTGCTCTTTCCCCTCTGCCTCCATGTCCCCTTAATTCAGAGGCCTGCCCTCCACCTCTGAGAACTTCCTCTGCCCCACAACCTCCAGACTCTATTCTGACTCTTCCTCAATGTGACTCCTTGGCATTCCCACCGAGCACCATTCCACAGAGGTCATCTCACACCCCTTGGTCAGCTTCTGCTGTTCCAGCCATCTCAGGCCTTGGCCACTCAAGTTGTCCCATTTCAGCCTTGTCATGGTGGCACACTGCTGCCAAAGCCCTGTGCCTCTCAACCTCATCAAATTATGAGTCTCAGCAAGAACACCTTTCCCACCACTCACCAGAGGCCTCATTCTGGGGAAACCCCACCAACAGACAGGTAGGAGCTGCTAGCCCCTCTTTGCTGAGCTCAGGTAATCAGAAGCTCCTGGAAATACAAGTCACAAAGAGAGTCAAGGTCAAGATTTGGAAAGAAAAAGAAAAAGATGAATCATATCCAAAACAAATAAGCCCAGACTACCACCTGAATTCTTTGGGGAATATGTTGAAGTCACTGAGTCCTGAACAGAACACAAGCCTCCAACACTTCTGGAGTACAAAAGGAAAACCAGAGCAGCTGCCTGGTCATCAGAAGCTCTCATATCCTAAGGTCTTGGGACACCATCTACAGCAGAAATATAACCAACTTTTCTGGGGTCTCCCCTCTCTACACAGCGAATCTCTGGTAGCTACTGCCTGGATCTCTAAGGGATCTTCAGTGCCACAGTCTTCCTCTTTCTTATTCAATGGAATCTCAAGTGCCTGCCCAACTCAAATGCAGGCTAAACTATCTCCACTGCTTTCTCAGTCCCAGCCCCCGTCCCAACTGGAGTTCCAATCTCAACCCTTGGTTTCATCTGTACCTCAATTTCAACCACCGTCTCTGGCTCAGATCCTGACCCAGGATCATCGCCAATCCTCTCTTCCAATCCTATCACCTTCGCCACCTCAGATTGAGGCCTGTGAAGTATCTTGCCCTATAGCCCAGGATAAGTCACAATTTCTCATCCCTCCTGAGATTCAACATCCAGAATGGCCTTTGTTGCAGAAGCAACTAGAAAGTGGGTGGGCTTTATCCTCTGTAATCAAAAGATCTCAAGAAGTCTTTAGTGTCTTCACTTCCAATCTTCCTGAGGACAGTTGGGCAGTCTCCCTCCTTCCTGAGAACTTTCCAATCAGTGCTGAACTCCGTAAGCAACTGGAGCAACACCTACAAAAGTGGCTTATTGAACACCGGTGGGAGCTGCCCCGTAAGATCCAAGAGTCTCTGGAACTAAGGCAGCTTCAGGGTGAATTACCAGGGACATGTCAGGCAAAGGGCAAGCATGGGCCCTCACGTCCCTCTGCATGTGCAGGTAAAAGCAACAAGGATACACAGAAAGTGGAGTTCCAGCTAAGCCAGGGCATGGGCAAGGACCTGGGGTATATTTTGGGGAAGGTCCCAAAAGATCTCTCCAGGGACTCAGAAGGCTCCCTAATGGGGTTTCAGGAAGTAAGCTCTGGAGAGTCAGAATGTGACTTGGGGTTGTCAATGAGTGACTCAGGGAGCGATTTGCTAAAGAGCTTAGATAAGAATCTAGAAAACATCCTGAAAGACCATTTGGGTAGGAAGTTGGGGAAGATCAGTGGGAGTTTGATCCCTGTGAGTGTGCACAAATCCTGGCTTGCAGTCAACCATGCTTTTCCCAAGTCCAACACTCACAAGGAAATCAGAAACCTAAGAATCTTGAAGTGTTGGGGACCATATGTGAACACCTCCCACAGGGTTTCCTTCCTCAATCCAGACATTGAAGAAGTGCTGGAAGCACATATTATAAGGTTTTGGGTGAGGCACAGGTGGGGTCTACCCCTCAAGGCTCTTAAGCCCATAAATCTATTTAAGTTGAAAAAGGTTCAACCTTTGCCCATTCTGCAGTTTGCCTTTAACCCCTCAGCCACCTGTGTGTCTGGAACTGCCTCAATAACCAAATTTGCCGAATCCCTGGGAAGACCTTCTCAGGCATGTCTGGGAAAGAAAGTTGTAGCAGAAGAGTCAGGTCTCACCCTGGAGAGGCCTCTCCTTGCCCCTTCACCTATGTATGAGGAAATCCAGAGGGCCCTGGTAAGGACCCCATCTGATGACAACCAGGGGTCCTCAAAGGCCTCTCTGACTGGACAGGATAACAGGCCACCTTCTCAGTCCTTCACACTCAACCTCATGGGCAGAACTCCACAGAGTGATTCTGCAGAATGGGCTGAGAAGAGCAGCCTAGAGCTGAGTCCCAGTTCAGCAATGGCCGGGAATGAGCCAAGAGAGGAGAATGAGGATTGGGCCTCACAAGACCCCTGCCATAGGGTAGCAATGCTGAAGATGAACTTAGGACCCCAATATCTTAGGTCTGAAAAGGCCAGGGAGGCAGTGGAGGCCACGCCTCCTACTCTTCAGCCAAGACCCATCTTGGGAACCAATGTGCTCACAAAACCCCAAACCATAAATGCACATATGGGGGGTTTAGATACCAGTAAAAAACTTTCTAGAATGTCTGCTACCCAAGATCCTGGAGAGTCATGCCTTAACACAGAGGTTAGTGAATTTAAGTCCAAATTGAAGATAAAGCCAGAGAACCAGTCTCAAGACTGTGCTACACACATGATCCTTGCTGTAGACAACTTGGCTTCTCAGGCACCTCAGTGTTATCCCCAGACAGTGCCTACTGGAGACAAGATAGCTTCCCAGATGCTGTATGGCTTAATGGCAAACCAAAGGAGCTGCTTAAGGCAGCAAGATCCCATGAACTCTGGACTTCAGGACTCATGGAAGAGCCAGAGCAAGATGACTGCCTCTACTTATAAGAGAGAGGACTGTAGGAGGCCCAACTCAGGAACGAATAAAGAACGGTTTGAAGAATTGAGGACCTCTCAAGCTGAAAGTATGAGTCACCTTTCCCCAGTCAGAGGAATAGTAGACTCTGTTAGGAACAGATGCATACAGTTCCTGCCAGAGAAGAAACAAAGTCCTCCAGAAAACCTCTTCAGAAAAAGGATGAGGCACTTTTTTCAATGGATTTTCCCCAATAGAAAAGTCAAAGGTCAGAACACTATGCAAAAATGTAAGCCAGTAATAGCCTCTGCCCAGAGCCAAGGACCAGTCAAAAGCAGATCAATTATGGCTAATGAGACTGCTGAGGCTCAGGCACTCATGACAGCTGTTGGACAAATTCTAGAGGAGAAAATGGCAATCCACCATGGACTTCATGGCACAAAGTTAAATGAGCACAAACAGGAACTCCAAGCACCAGTATGTGGGTGTTTCTGCTACCACAGGGTTCCCTTCTACCCAGAGCATGGGAGAATGAGTTATACAACCCACAATCACCAAGACACCTCCAATGGTCAAAGTAGCTCTTTCAAGGAAAGGCAGGTTAAACACCGACAGTCCTTGAAAAGTGTAAGATTTGAGGATGAGCAACTGGACCCGAGGCACCTCCCATCCCTGCCTCCCAAGAAGACTTTGTCTCCAAGCAGTCCCTGCCACTATAGGCCAAGGATGCCAGGTGCCCCAGGCTACCATCAACACTGTCCACGGCACTGTCTTCTTCAGGCCTCCCTGTTTGGTCGATCATAAAATACTTCTTTAGCCTTTCCTAGTAGGAAAATATGTCTTCAAGAAAAAAATTAGTCCATGTAAAGAAAGTGTTTTTTCTCTCATTAGCACATCCAAATACCTAATATTCCCCAATATATATGTTTTCCCCCAAAAGAGGGTAGTATGGTTGCTTTTGTCTGTGCTGTGCTCAGTATGTACTTTGGCTTCTAGAAGGGAGGAGAATGGAGGGATTTTGGCCTTGGGCATTGTAGGCTTGCTCCTTATCCTTTCATTATACATTGTTTTCATGATACTGTCATTATGCAAACAAAAACTACCCTAAAAAGATGAGAAATACCTATGAAGACCTTACCCAAGATCTGGCTCAACTTGCCTTTCTCCTACTTCCACTCTATTTTGAAATTTATACAGCTATAAGGGATAGGTTTCCAGACATCATGGGGCTGGACTCAGGGTCCCACTCAGGCTCCAGGAAGTATCAGAACCAAGTGGATTGAAATTTGGTAGAGGGTACTAGGCCTAAAGTTCAGAAGCAGGAGAAATCTTTTTCCTGGATCTCTTGGTGAAGAATAGAGGGCACTTGCTCTTGAGAGCCCCTTCTCTCTCTTGTGAAGAGCTGAGGTTGAGTTAGGCCCTGTGAACCCCTCTGAGCTTAGCTTTAATGTCACCCTCTTCCACCTCTGCCTTTCCTGTACTTCCAGTGATGAGGATGGCACTTCCAGCTCTGAGTATGTGTAAGTGAGAGAACATCAGGGGAGTTGCTAAGGGCTATGTTCACCTTTACCCCAAATGAATATTCAAGGGTCACCTGCTTTCCCTCTATGTTAACCCCAGAGAAGGAGTTCTGGATTAATGAAACAGGATTGAGAGTATCTGTATGTAGTAACTATGTGACGGTTGAACACTATGAACTTAGAATGGGATGTGGGAGACAAGTTGAAAAGTTTGGATCCAAAGAAAAAGGCAAAGGGACACATGGTGCCTATAAATTTGCAGTGAATAAAGAGCCTCTGATATCTCACCACCATCTACAGGCCTGGAGGAAAGAAAAAGTTAAGGGCCCAGTGGCTCATCATACCCCATCATGGTCTCCACCCCACTTCAGCTCTAAGATCACAGACATAGAGAAGCCACTTTTATATCCAGAACAGATGGTCAAATTTGTAGATGTAAAGCAAATGAGGGAAGGTTAATCTCTTAATAATATATTTAATACACTTACACATTATCACCTCTTGAATTCAAGAATACAGGTGGAAAAGCCAAGATTAGGGAGCTTCAGATGTAACTTCCAGTCTGGTGACCTTTATTTAAACACAGGGCGTAGAACTGCTCTTCAAGGAGTGGTGGGGAGTTAAAAGGCCCAGAGACTGGCCTGCAATCATGTAGTAAGTCTCATCTGGCTCCCAGTCCTTGCATACTCCAGAGTCCAGCAGATGAGGCCATCAGACAGGATTTGTGAAATGGGAGTTGGGGAGAGCATGGAAATGACCTGTTCAAAATGGGGAGGTATAGCTCAGGAGTGGTCCACTGCTCTCTCCACTTCTAGCACAGCTTTCCCCCTTCCCTGGCCCCTATCCATATGAGAAAGCAAGAAGATGAGCAATTTCTCTAGCATTAGTCTGTGCTTTGTGCACAGTAGGCACAGCTGCAGAGGGCATCATTCCCATGGTAGAGAGTCTTGCTCCAGGAGATGCCCTTGATCCAGAGGATAACAGGAATGGGCCCTGTCCCCCATGCCTGTCAGGATGCCCAACATGTGGGACCTGGGGTGGAGGGGAGAGTGGGTTTAAGCCTGCTTGTGTCACTGGTTTCTCCCTGGAGCCAGGTCTTGCCTCTGGGACCCAATTCCTGAGTCAGCCTCTAGAGTGGGTCCAGCAATGTAAGTGGAGCCAAGACCTGTGGAAAGGGATTGGGACCCAGCACAGACGGCACCTTGGGGCCCTTGGGAGATTAGGAGAGGGTGGGACAGAGCAAGGGGCCCTGAGCCTGGTTGCTATTAAGTCTTCAAGGGGCACTGAGAGTTGAGTTCTGGGACAGGAGTAGGGGCTAGATGTGGACCACATAGCCCCTGCCAGAAGTGCTGCAGATGGGGATGCTGACGGAACAGAAAACAAATAACAACACAACCTCTCCCCCACTCCCACCCTTCAAACACAAAGAAGCAAGTGCCTTCACCCTTCTGTTGTTCAGATTTCCATAAGGTGTGGCAAGGCCAGAAATGGAGACACCCACACAGAGACACTTCATGCAGAGACAACACAGAGACACTTCCCAGCAAAGAGAACACACAGACCTTACAGAGACAACTCTCAACAGAGACCTCTCTCACACAGACACCTTCCATGGTGACTAGCAAGTTGCCTTACAGAGACCTCACACTGAGACCTCGTATAGGGACTTCATGTTGCCCCACAGATTCTCAGACAGAAACCTAGTACAGATTTTAGAGATTTTCCAGAGACCTAACGGCAAACCTATCAAGACTTTCCAATGGTACCTTCCATACAGACCTCACGCAGAGACCTCACCCAGAAACAACACTCAGAGACATCACATAGCCTCAAAAAGACCTCACATAGAAACCTCACAGAAAGACATCTACAGACAGTGCACAGAAATCTTTCACTGCCTCACAGACATTTCACATTGAGATCTTACACAGATCCCCATAGAGACTCAACACAAAGACCTCACAGAGACCTCGCATCCATTTTTCAAGATCCCAAGCAGACAAATATTGACAAGTCCTTCTTGGTAAATATGAAACTAGCATAGTAGCAGCACAAGAGGGATTGTCAGTTATGCCCCTCTTGCAATCCTCAAAACACTCAGGCATTGTCAGCATTGTGCCAAACGGGGGTCTCTGCTTGGGGAAATGCTTGGGAATTTTTTTCTTTTGTAATGTTATTGACTCTGAACAAAAGAATTACTGATTCTACGTGTAGATTTGCAAAATGAATTTCCACAGGTGCCCATTAACTTGAGAATCACAATTTTTAAACACAACTAAAACAGTCTCCAATGAGAGAAAATATCTTATTTGTCCAGTTTTAGTTATTATCCAGCCAAATGGTGTCACTGTTGCATATTTTTTTTATTCTCTTGGGGACAAGACCTGAACTCCAAATGGATTACTTATTTACTTTGAAAACATAATAAAGACCTGCAACAAATGGACTCTAGCAATGAAATAAACCAGAAAAGAGGTGTCTGGATTCATACTTGTCTTGCAGAGGTCTATGTAATTAATACATTATTTTGCACCTAACAGTTTGCATCAGGTTTGTGGGTTTTATTTTTTAACAAGCTATCTATCGGTGAATATTTTTCACAAATAAGTGAAATTCCTGGTAATATTCCTATTATATCATCTAGCAAAATTATACTTCTTTATATTATTTTATTCCTTCAATGATAAATGATATTATTATACATGTCTCCAGTATATAACACAGTCCTAATGTTCAGCTAACATTTAAAAAAAAGGACAAACTATTGAGAAGGATTCATTTTTAATTTTATGAAATGCACATTTTCTAAGATAGGCAGTCAAGATCCACTTTATATTATTACAGGGCTAAAAAAGAACACATTGTTTAGAATAAATTTGAAATATTATGAAATATGTCTTTTTTGAGATATATAGATAGCTTAAAAATTACTGAGCAAGGGATATATTAACATATTAATTGATTTAATCATTTTAATCAATATTTATATTATCATGAATAATGAAACTTCATTTGTTATATATCCAGCATTTTCCAAAGGGTACATTACAATGAGACTACGTATTTCTCAATACTCATAAGCAACCTATTGTCCTTGATAAAATTTCAATGACAGCTGTCAAGATGTATCACAGGTTAAGTCTCTCAGATTTTCCATTGGGATGATGACATCACAGTTCTTTCTCTAAGAGGAGCAAGGCTGACACAAGGGCTCTTTTGGTCTATTTTAACAAGAAATTCATTTTTCCCACATAAACAATTTATAACTATTAATTTTTCTACTTTATTATTATTTTTTTGTTAATTTTTCTACTTTATTCCTTTATGATATCATTGAATCATAAAATGGAGTATGGTCATGGATGTCATTTAGCATTCTATCAGATCATTTTTTTATAGCACAAGTTATGCAGATAAGTTTATTGATCAGAACAAAATGGGCTCAATTAGGAAAAGTTTATACAGGAAAATATCTTTTTCAAGTTACTATTTTAACATGGTTAAAATAAGTGATTTTTCCTTAGTCTTTTGAATTAAAGTTGCTCAGGGTGGCCAGAAAGTCTGGAAACATGGGAAATGTCCAGAGTAAGTACTTTCTTGCTGTAATAAGTTGAATGTGCTTTTCCTCACTAGTAATTCACAGTTCATTAAGTTGTGCAAAATTATAATGAACAATGTATATTAAAGAAGAATTTCCTTCAATCATTGCATATTACATACATTGCTTCAGATGGTTTCATGAAATAAACTTGCACATTTTCCTCAGAATAAGAAATCAAGGGGTATCAATCCATTAAATATATATTAGTTTTTCCAGACTCTATGGCCATCTGTATTTTACTTTTAGTGAGATTCACCTATCTTAAAATCTTAAAAGAAGTTTTACCATTTATATATTTCCTAAAGAAATTGGTATCAAAAATTAGAGAAAAAACCAAAAACAGATCCCTTTTGTTTTCAAGAAGTTTTATATAAAAACATTTTGCTGAAAATGAAGTGATTCTTAATCTACAGATGAAATACTTTTTACATGATACTTAAGATATATTATAAATTTGGATTTAAGATAAATATTTACAACTGGCCTCATGCTGATTTCAATTAACCAGGCACTCTAGAACACAATGTGCAAAGACAGCAATTATGTGATGCCTTCTTAATACTCCAAGGAATAAAGATCTCTTCCAAAGTAGTCGTTCCACAATGTTAACCCCAAACAGCGATTCTTCTTGATAGATTATATTTTTAGTTTCACTCACTTTATAACTAACTGCCAGAGAAATACATTTCTGAAAGTGTTCCCAAATATATACAGCTACTATGTTGTGGTCACACCATGGGCACAGTAAGGAACATCCATATCTGGATAATCCAGGGGCTTCATAACTGCCACCAGTTATTTGAAGTCGGTTTGACTCAACCATTTCTGGCACGAGATTGGTCTTCGTCACGTGAACCGTTGTATTTTCCAAACAGCTGCAAGTCACCTTCCTTAGTTTGCTGCTGTACCCCTTCCTGGCTGGTCACCGGCTGTAGTAACCTGAAGAGTCCATTTACTCAGGGATGTCCACTCTGGGCTCTGCACAGACACATTGTGTCACAGATGTGCACATGACGCTGATGAAACTTCCAGAAAAGTGTCATGTAATGCCTGCCAGGCACAGTAGGTGAGGATTTAGAAAATGCTAACATCTTTTGTAGGAAACGTGGATTACACAGCTCTTTGGTTCTAGGCATTTTTGTGCATTAGATGGCCCCCTGGATGGGGGGAAATGAAGCTGATTTTTTAGAGTTTCTCACCCTCATTCACTGTAACGGCATGTGCCACTCTTCCTTCTCTGAGTCCAGAAGCTGGAATTGACAGCATCTGCTCTCTGTGATTTCACAATCTCTACCATGTGTTTACAGTGACCACTAAAACTCACCTATCTCAGATGGGTCAGGTATTTCTGATACTACAGGAGGAAGATAACTGAACTTTTTATTTCCACCACAATTTTATATAGTAACTCTTTACATAGCTATTTGCTATGTCCAATTTATTTTATAGAGTCAATAAATATGTTTTATAGAATTTGGCCCTTGGATTCCACCTACTAGATTACTTGGGCAAGTCATTTATTGCCTAAATTTACAAATTTTATAAAATTGCATTTATTTCATAAAATTTTAATTTATAAAATGTTAATTTCTTTTTGAAATTGGTAAATCTAGGGATTTAGTCCCAGTTTGTTTGTTTTTTTTTAAACATTGGTACTTAACCTAAAATATTTTCCAATTTTCCTTTTTTAATATATATCAGAAAAAAATGTTAAGAATTTAGCTGTGAAGATAACAATACTATTGATTTTTTCCTTTCACTTTGTGTGGTTATTTTTGTACCAAACCTCTATTATTGCACAGCAAAGAAGAAAGTTTGTTCCTTGGAAAACATGCAGAATGCTTTTTTCTTGTTTTTTCTTTCTCTAACTTTTCATAGAAGTATCATTTTTAATACAGCCACATCAACATTGTTGATTACATTTTCAATAATTTAAAAACACAGAAGACCTTCCCTCTAAAAACATAAACAGGGGCGCCTGGCTGGCTTAACCGGTTAAGCGTCTGACTTCGGCTCAGGTCATGATCCGGCAGTTCGTGAGTTGGAGACCCGTGTCTGGTTCTGTACTGACAGTTTGGAGCCTGGAACCTACTTCAAGTTCTATTTCTTCCTCTCTCTGCCCCTCCCTCGCTCCCACTCTGCCTCTATCTCTCTCAAAAATAAACATTAAAAAAAAATTAAAAATATAAACAAAGCTTCTTCCATCTGGTCTCTAGATCTTTTTATTCTTATGCCAATTTCTTTAAACTAATTGATCAACTGAGTTATGCATTCATTTACTTTTTCACAATTATAATGATAAAAGGGCCAATTTATCAAGCAGACACACACTGCTAAATGTGTGTGTGCCTAATAACATAGTTTCAAAATACCTTAAGATAAAACTGATAGAATTTCAGAAAAATCAAGTTATAATCAGATTTCAATACTCATTTCTCAATAAGATGGAACATGTAGACAGAAATTCAATACTAGCATAGAAGACTTGGTAAACACTACCAATGAACTTGGTCTAATAGACATTTATAGAATACACATTCTTTGCAATGTGTAATAAACATTTAACTATTCTAGGCTACAAAATAAGTATCAATAAACTTAAAATGATTCCATTTTTACAATGTATGCTCTCTAACAATACTGGAATTTAATTAGAAGTAAAAACAGATCTCTAGAATTTCCTCACATACTTGAAAATCAAGTAAAACACTTGTGAATAACTCATGGGTTAAAATAGAGCCAAACAAAAAAGTATTTTGAGCTGAATGAAAAAGGAAACACTTGTGCTCGTTTGGGCAGCACATATACTAAAAAAGGAAACACTTTGGGGCTCCTGGGTGGCTCAGTTGATTAAGCGTACTCTTGGTTTCAGCACAAGCTGAACAAACTCAACCAAGCTCAACTCTTGGTTGAGCCCTGATCAACTCTGTGCTACTAGCACAGAGTCTGCTTGGGATTCTCTCTCTCCCCCTCTCCCTGCCCAGCCCTGGCTCACTCTGTGTAACTATAAAAAAAAAGGAAACACTTCAATATTAGTGGAATCTCCCTCATCAAGTACTTAGAAGAAATTTTATACTACTAAATATATTAGAAAAGATTTTAAATCAGTGACCTCAGATTCCATCTTAAAAGCCAGAAAAGAAGATCAAATAAAACCAAAAGTATGCAGAGTAAAGTAAATTAAAAATATCAGTGTGGAAATCAATGAAATAGAAAACATCAAAAAATTAGAAAACATTAATAAAACCAACTCAACACCAATAAAGCAAACAATTCTATTAAAAAATGAGTAGACAATCTGAATAGACATTTTTCCAAAGAAGATATACAGGTGACCAAAACATACATAGGAAGATACTCAACATCACTAATCACTGGGAAAATGCAAATCGAAACCACAGTAAGATGAAAAATAACAGGTGTTGGCAAGGATTGGAGAAAGGGCACCCTTATACAGTGCTGGTGAGAATGTAAATTGTAGTAGCCACTATGGAAAACAGTATGGAGTTTACTCAAAAAGTTAAAAATAGAAATTAATACATTTCAGTAATTCCATTGCTGGGAATTTCCCTAAAGTAAACAAAAACACTAATTGAAAAAGATACACACACCCTTATGTTTATTGCAACATTATTTACAATAGACAAGATATGGAGACAACCTAAGTGCCTGTTAGTAGATGAATGGATGAAGATGTGGTGTATACACACAATGGAATATTGTTCAGCCATAAAAAAGAATGAAATCTTGCCATTTGTGACAACATGGATGACTTAGAGGGTATTATGCTAAGTGAAATAAGTCAGAGAAATACAAATATCATATGATTTCACTTATATGTAGAATCTAAAAAGCAAAACAACCCATAAACAAAAATTAGAAACTGATTTGTAAATAGAGACAGAGCAAAGTGGGGGTGAAGAGATAGATAAAAAGATAAAGGAGATTAAAAAGTACAAACTTCCAGGGGCATCTGGGTGGCTCAGTTGGTTAAGTGTCCGACTTCTGCTCAGGTCATGATCTTGCGGTTAGTGAGTTTGAGGCCGTGTCGGGCTCTATGCTGATAGCTCAGAGCCTGGAGCCTGCTTCGGATTCTGTGTCTCCCTCTCTCTCTGCTGCTCCTCCACTCGTGCTTTATCTCTGTCTCTCAAAAATAAATGCTAAAAAATTTTTTTTTAAAAGTACAAACTTCCAGTTGGAAAATTAATGTCTCTGGGATGAAAAGTACAGCATAGGGAATATAGTCAATAATATTGTAATAACTGCATGGTGACAGATGGTAACTATACTTATTGTGGTAAGCATTACACAATGTACAGAATTGTCAAATCACATGTTGTGCACCTGAAAATAATATAACATTTTATTTCAATGACAGTTCAATAAAAATAATCACTATTAAACTAAAATCTTGCTCTTTGAGAAATCTGTAGTATTCACAAAAATCTATTCAGGCTGATCAAAAATTTAATAAACGTTTGTGGAATGACTGATATAAACAAAACATCTTGGTCTCTGTGTATGAACGTACTTTTTTTCATGTGACTTGATCTTGAAAATAGTAAGTGGATGGTATCTGAAAGATAGACCAGTGTTTTCTCAGGAACTCCTATGTAAATGGACACCCCTGGGATAATCCACAAAAGCTGCCTTTCCAAGGGTTCATAGAAAAAAGAGAAGAATTGTGTTTAAATTTTATATCCGTACATTACCATTCTAGAAACAGATGGCACAAAGTGGTCGTCTGAAGAACATGTAATAAAGGCTTTGCTTATAGAGCTATGTGAGAGATGAAGGATCTAGCAAGAAATGGAAGGCAGAGACTAGTAACAGTAGGAAGACGGCCCCACCCACCAACTCCAGTTATACACCACAGCACAGGGAAAGTGCCCTGCAGGTCCTCACCACGCCAGGGACAATCCAAAATGACCAAGCGGAAGAATTCCCCTCAGAAGAATCTCCAGGAAATAACAACAGCTAATGAGCTCATCAAAAAGGATTTAAATAATATAACAGAAAGTGAATTTAGAATAAGAGTCGTAAAATTAATCGCTGGGCTTGAAAACAGTATACAGGACAGCAGAGAATCTCTTGCTACAGAGATCGAGGGACTAAGGAACAGTCACGAGGAGCTGAAAAACGCTTTAAACGAAATGCATAACAAAATGGAAACCACCACAGCTCGGCTTGAAGAGGCAGAGGAGAGAATAGGTGAACTAGAAGATAAAGTTATGGAAAAAGAGGAAGCTGAGAAAAAGAGAGATAAAAAAATCCAGGAGTATGAGGGGAAAATTAGAGAACTAAGTGATACACTAAAAAGAAATAATATAGGCATAATTGGTATCCCAGAGGAGGAAGAGAGAGGGAAAGGTGCTGAAGGGGTACTTGAAGAAATAATAGCTGAGAACTTCCCTGAACTGAGGAAGGAAAAAGGCATTGAAATCCAAGAGGCACAGAGAACTCCCTTCAGACGTAACTTGAATCGATCTTCTGCACGACATATCATAGTAAAACTGGCAAAATACAAGGATAAAGAGAAAATTCTGAAAGCAGCAAGGGGTAAACGTGGCCTCACATATAAAGGGAGACCTATAAGACTCGTGACAGACCTCTCTTTTGAAACTTGGCAGGCCAGAAAGAATTGGCACGAGATTTTCAGGGTGCTAGACAGAAAAAATATGCAGCCAAGAATCCTTTATCCAGCAAGTCTGTCATTTAGAATAGAAGGAGAGATAAAGGTCTTCCCAAACAAACAAAAACTGAAGGAATTTGTCACCACTAAACCAGCCCTACAAGAGATCCTAAGGGGGACCCTGTGAGACAAAGTACCAGAGACATCACTACAAGCATAAAACATACAGACATCACAATGACTCTAAACCCGTATCTTTCTATAATAACACTGAATGTAAATGGATTAAATGGGCCAACCAAAAGACATAGGGTATCAGAATGGATAAAAAAACAAGACCCATCTATTTGCTATCTACAAGAGACTCATTTTAGGCCTGAGGACACCTTTAGATTGAGAGTGAGGGGATGGAGAACTATTTATCATGCTACTGGAAGCCAAAAGAAAGCTGGAGTAGCCATACTTATATCAGACAAACTAGACTTAAATTAAAGGCTGTAACAAGAGATGAAGAAGGACATTATATAATAGTTACAGGGTCTATCCATCAGGAAGAGCTAACAATTATAAATGTCTATGTGCCGAATACCGGAGCCCCCAAATATATAAAACAATTACTCATAAACATAAGCAACCTTATAGATAAGAATGTGGTAATTGCAGAGGACTTTAACACCCCACTTACAGAAATGGATAGATCCTCTAGACACACGGTCAATAAAGAAACAAGGGCCCTGAATGAGACATTGGATCAGATGGACTTGACAGATATATTTAGAACTCTGCATCCCAAAGCAACAGAATATACTTTCTTCTCGAGTGCACATGGAACATTCTCCAAGATAGATCATATACTGGGTCACAAAACAGCCTTTCATAAGTTTACCAGAATTGAAATTATACCATGCATACTTTCAGACCACAATGCTATGAAGCTTGAAATCAACCACAGAAAAAAGTCTGGAAAACCTCCAAAAGCATGGAGGTTAAAGAACACCCTACTAACGAATGAGTGGGTCAACCAGGCAATTAGAGAAGAAATTTAAAAATATATGGAAACAAACGAAAATGAAAATACAACAATCCAAACGCTTTGGGACGCAGCGAAGGCAGTCCTGAGAGGAAAATACATTGCAATCCAGGCCTATCTCAAGAAACAAGAAAAATCCCAAATACAAAATCTAACAGCACACCTAAAGGAACTAGAAGCAGACAGCAAAGGCAGCCTAAACCCAGCAGAAGAAGAGAAATAATAAAGATCAGAGCAGAAATAAACAATATAGAATCTAAAAAAACTGTAGAGCAGATCAACGAAACCAAGAGTTGGTTTTTTGAAAAAATAAACAAAATTGACAAACCTCTAGCCAGGCTTCTCAAAAAGAAAAGGGAGATGACCCAAATAGATAAAATCATCAATGAAAATGGAATTATTACAACCAATCCCTCAGAGATACAAACAATTATCAGGGAATACTATGAAAACTTATATGCCAACAAATTGGACAACCTGGAAGAAATGGACAAATTCCTGAACACCCACACTCTTCCAAAACTCAATCAGGAGGAAATAGAAAGCTTGAACAGACCCATAACCAGCGAAGAAATTGAATCGGTTATCAAAAATCTCCCAACAAATAAGAGTCCAGGACCAGATGGCTTCCCAGGGGAGTTCTACCAGACGTTTAAAGCAGAGATAATACCTATCCTTCTCAAGCCATTCCAAGAAATAGAAAGGGAAGGAAAACTTCCAGACTCATTCTATGAAGCCAGTATTACTTTGATTCCTACACCAGACAGAGACCCAGTAAAAAAGAGAACTACAGGCCAATATCCCTGATGAATATGGATGCAAAAATTCTCAATAAGATACTAGCAAATCGAATTCAACGGCATATAAAAAGAATTATTCACCATGATGAAGTGGGATTCATTCCTGGGATGCAGGGCTGGTTCAACATTCGCAAATCAATCAACGTGATACATCACATTAACAAAAAAAAAGAGAAGAACCATATGATCCTGTCAATCGATGCAGAAAAGGCCTTCGACAAAATCCAGCACCCTTTCTTAATAAAAACCCTTGAGAAAGTCGGGATAGAAGGAACATACTTAAAGATCATAAAAGCCATTTATGAAAAGCCCACAGCTAACATCATCCTCAACGGGGAAAAACTGAGAGCTTTTTCCCTGAGATCAGGAACACGACAGGGATGCCCACTCTCACCGCTGTTGTTTAACATAGTGCTGGAAGTTCTAGCATCAGCAATCAGACAACAAAAGGAAATCAAAGGCCTCAAAATTGGCAAAGATGAAGTCAAGCTTTCGCTTTTTGCAGATGACATGATATTATACATGGAAAATCCGATAGACTCCACCAAAAGTCTGCTAGAACTGATACATGAATTCAGCAGTGTTGCAGGATACAAAATCAATGTACAGAAATCAGTTGCATTCTTATACACTAACAATGAAGCAACAGAAAGACAAATAAAGAAACTGATCCCATTCACAATTGCCCCAAGAAGCATAAAATACCTAGGAATAAATCTAACCAAAGATGTAAAGGATCTGTATGCTGAAAACTATAGAAAGCTTATGAAGGTAATTGAAGAAGATTCAAAGAAATGGAAAGACATTCCCTGCTCATGGATTGGAAAAATAAATATTGTCAAAATGTCAATACTACCCAAAGCTATCTACACATTCAATGCAATCCCAATCAAAATTGCACCAGCATTCTTCTCGAAACTAGAACAAGCAATCCTAAAATTCATATGGAACCACAAAAGGCCCCAAATAGCCAAAGGAATTTTGAAGAAGACCGAAGCAGGAGGCATCACAATCCCAGACTTTAGCCTCTACTACAAAGCTGTCATCATCAAGACAGCATGGTATTGGCACAAAAACAGACACATAGACCAATGGAATAGAATAGAAACCCCAGAACTAGACCCACAAACGTATGGCCAACTCATCTTTGACAAAGCAGGAAAGAATATCCAATGGAAAAAAGACAGCCTCTTTAACAAATGGTGCTGGGAGAACTGGACAGCAACATGCAGAAGGTTGAAACTAGACCACTTTCTCACACCATTCACAAAAATAAACTCAAGATGGATAAAGGACCTAAATGTGAGACAGGAAACCGTCAAAACCTTAGAGGAGAAAGCAGGAAAAGACCTCTCTGACCTCAGCCGTAGCAATCTTACACGACACATCCCCAAACGCAAGGGAATTAAAAGCAAAAGTGAATTACTGGGACCTTATGAAGATAAAAAGCTTCTGCACAGCAAAGGAAACAACCAACAAAACTAAAAGGCAACCAACGGAATGGGAAAAGATATTCGCAAATGACATATCGGACAAAGGGCTAGTATCCAAAATCTATAAAGAGCTCACCAAACTCCACACCCGAAAAACAACCCAGTGAAGAAATGGGCAGGAAACATGAATAGACACTTCTTTAAAGAAGACATCCAGATGGCCAACAGGCACATGAAAAGATGTTCAGCGTTGCTCCTTATCAGGGAAATACAAATCAAAACCACACTCAGGTATCACCTCACGCCAGTCAGAGTGGCCAAAATGAACAAATCAGGAGACTATAGATGCTGGAGAGGATGTGGAGAAACGGGAACCCTCTTGCACTGTTGGTGGGAATGCAAATTGGTGCAGCCGCTCTGGAAAGCAGTGTGGAGGTTCCTCAGAAAATTGAAAATAGACCTACCCTATGACCCAGCAATAGCACTGCTAGGAATTTATCCAAGGGATACAGGAGTACTGATATATAGGGCCACTTGTACCCCAATGTTCATAGCAGCACTCTCAACAATAGCCAAATTATGGAAAGAGCCTAAATGTCCATCAACTGATGAATGGATAAAGAAATTGTGGTTTATATACACAATGGAATTCTACATAGCAATGAGAAAAAATGAAATATGGCCTTTTGTAGCAACATGGATGGAACTGGAGAGTGTGATGCTAAGTGAAATAAGCCATACAGAGAAAGACAGATACCATATGGTTTCACTCTTTTGTGGATCCTGAGAAACTTAACAGGAACCCATGGGGGAGGGGAAGAAAAAAAAAAAAAGAGGTTAGAGTGCGAGAGAGCCAAAGCATAAGAGACTGTTAAAAACTGAGTACAAACTGAGGGTTGATGGGGGGTGGGAGGGAGGAGAGGGTGGGTGATGGGTATTGAGGAGGGCACCTTTTGGGATGAGCACTGGGTGTTGTATGGAAACCAATTTGTCAATAAATTTCATAAAAAAAAAAAAGCCAAGAGGGGAGAAATTGAAATTTATAAATGTAAATATTATATATTGTACATTAAGGGATATAATGTCTGTTGAAAGTAAACTGTATTAGGTTAGAGATGTATACTATACAACTGAAACAATCACTGATTAGATTTATAGCTAATAAGCCAACAAAGGAGATTGAATGGAATAGCTAAAAACAAAATCAAACCTCAACAGCAGTTGGAAAAAGATGAAACAATTGAACATAAATTATAAAGTGATATATTTAAACTGAATTATATAAATAATAAAACTAAATGTAAAAGTTCAACAATGTGATTAAATAAGTGGATATCTATACTCAAAAAAACTTAACTTCAGTCCATACTTCCTATCAAAAAATAATTAAAACATTTCCTACCAAAAAAAGGAAATCCTGTCATTTGTGACAACATGGATAAACCTGGAGGACACTGTGTTAAATGAAATAAGCCAGACAAATGCTATATGGTATCATTTATGTGTGGAGTCCCAAGGAAAAAAAAAAGAAAAAAAGTTGAACTTAGAGTAGAAATGTGGTTATGAGGGTCTGAGAAGTGAAGGAAAAAGAAGAGTTTGGTAAAAGGGTACAAACTTCCAGTTCTAGGATGAATAAGGACCAAAGATTATAATATAATGTATGACATGGTGACTACAGTTGATAACACTGTATTGTATAACTAAAATTTGCTAAGAGAGTAGAACTTAAATATTCACACCCACACATATACACAAAGGTAAATATGTGAGGTAATGGATATGTTGGGTATAATCCTTCCACAATGCAACATATATCAAATCATCATGTTGCATATTTTAAATATCTTACAATTTTAATTGTTAACTAAACCTCAGAAAAGCTGGAAAAAATTAAAGCACACTGTTGGTATGAATTTTACTGGAGGAGGGAAAATAAAAGACTGAACATAGCAAGTGCCGGCAAAAATGTGGACCAACAGGAACACTGGAGGGAATGTAAAAATGATTTTGCAGGTCCATAACAGACCAAACATACCATATGACCCAGCCATTCCAATCTTTGATACTTAACGTTAGAGAAGTAAAGCTTATGTCTGTGCAAAGACTTGATCAGGATACTTATAGAAACTTTATATTAAATAACTCAAAATTAGAAACAACCTAATTGTGAACACATGCAACAATATATATAAGTCTGAAAAAATTTTCTGAATGAAAGAAGTTGACAAAATATTGTCAACTTAAATCTATTTAAATCTTAAATCTATTTAATTCTATTTATATAAAATTCTAGAAAATAAAAACTATAGTAACAAAATCAAATCAGACATTGCCTGAGGATTTGGGGGATGGGGGGGTGGAGTGGGATAATAAAGAGGTGTTCCAAAAGAGTATGAGGAAAAATTTATGGTGATATGTTCATTATCTTGGTGGTGATGATGATTTTAAGGATATGATCATACACCAAAATGTACCAAACCTACACTAAATAGATGTATAATTTATAATATGTTAATTATACCTCAACAATGCTATTTAAATTAGGAGGTTGTAAATGTCTTAGTGCAGTCAGTTAAAATAACTAATGGACACAAAGGCAAAGAGATATACCCCAAACAACACACTAATGTCTCATCACCCAAGCTAAATGCTTTTTTTGCTCCAACCAATTTAAAAGAATGACTTCATTAATAATTCAGTTGATACGTATCCCTAGAATAAAAGCTTTCCACTATCACCAGAGCAAGGAAAATATAGTTTCAATGCACAAAAATGAAAACATCCTATACAGGTTAATTCACTTTGTTTTTTTAAGTAAAATATTTCAGAGTACAGAAAATATTCATGATAGCAATTTATTTAGAGGATATATAATGTCACATGAAGGAAACTTAACTTTATTAACTTTCATGAAATAACAATCAAGTATGATGTGCTTTACTTCTGGTGTTAGTTTTCTATTCCTGTATAAAAACTTATTACAATTTTGTGGCTTAGAAAAAAATAACAAAATTTATGGTCTCAGTTTCCATGAGTCAGGAGTCTAGGCACAAGTTAATTGGTTCCTCATCTTTGGGTTTGACTGGGTTAAAATCAAGGTGTCAGTCAGAACTGCTACCTTGAGTTTTAGGTACTCTTTCTAGTTCACTGGCAATTGGTAGAATTCAGTTCCTTGGAGTTTGTTTTCTTGCCACAGGGCCTTCTCCATAGATTTACAGTTTGTTTCTTAAAGGCTCACAGAAAATTGTCTTTGCTGCTTCAAATCTTTCTTCGGGAAGGATCCAATACCTGTTAAGAGCCCACTTAATTATATCAGGCCCATCCAGGATAATCTCCCTTTTAATTAACCAAAAGTCAGCTCATTTCAGATTTTCATTAGGTCTTTAAATCCCTTCACCTTTGTAATCTGATCACAGTTGTGAAATCCACCGTATTTACAGTCCCACCCATACTCTAATTTAAAGTATGTATCCCAGTGGGTAGGAATCTTGGGGATCACCTCAAAATTCAGAGTTCTATCCATCTTTCCAGGTAAACTTCATTATGAAAAGTGTATATTTCTCTCAATGTTGCTACTAAAGTTCAAGGTAATCATTACAGATTCTGAGAGAAGGAGGTACTTAAACATTAAAATTACATCAAACCCAGTTTTGGGAGATACATTTCCTCCTTTGTTCCCTTCCATCACAAGCTTGCCTCTTACATAAAGAAGCTTCACTGAAAGTGGTGGCCTCAACATAGTAAGTATTCAGATCAAGGTGAGTGAACAAGACAGAATGCTGGGATACAGAAAGAAAATATCAAAACTTCAAATTATTATTTATTTTATATTTATGTTTATAAATGTTTATATTTAAACATTATATGTTTATATTTTTGTTTATTATTATTTAAATGTTTATATTTTAAATGTTTATATTTTTGTAATATTAATAACAAAATTATAGAAAAGTATGATAGCCATGCAACTTACAAATGAATGAGTACACATAATTGGAAATGCATGCTCAAAAATTATCTTCTAATGAGAAGAATAACACAAATGATGGAGTACACTGATGGATCCAGATTCCAGATCTTTTTAAAGAAACAGGCCTAGAATCCACCATACCTCTGGGTCCTGGATTCCTTTACCAGGCAAATCACATGTGGGACTTATATCAAGAGAGAGTGAGGCCACAAATACCAGCTGAAAAAGCTGTTTCATCAAACTCTTGAAAATCAGGAGCCCCATCAGCCCACTTCTCCATTACATTCCCATTTGTGAATCATTTTCCCTCATTCTGCAGCAGAGACCACACATTTTCAAAGGGACTTTAAATCAATTGCAATGGCTGTGTCAGATAAGACAGAAAGGTCAGATTCAGTTATAATAGAAAGGAAGTAGAATGGAGCAATCACAGGGCCTGTCATGGCTGCAGAGCTGCAAGGGTAAAAAGTCCCCAAAGGAATACAGGGCAGCCTCCTGTTGGAGAATGCTGAACACCAGCATGCACATCTCTTACAGCAGGTGGGGGGCGCTGCAATGCAGGCAGAACAGGATGGATAGTGTGCAGATTTTGTAGGGAAAGCCACCTATAGTTGTACATGTGGCACCTACCAATAACGCTTAATATTACAGTGACCTAATATGTTCACATGGATTAATATAGAGGATATTCAGGTTGTAAATACCAGGGCTTCACTCCCAAAACCATGATTGGTAAGGAGCACTATTACCTTTCTGTGTTCTTGTCAGCCTTACAGGTATGCCATTGGGATGGCCAATAAATGAGAATAATTTGATATTCTTCATAGGTGATTGGATATAATCACAGACAAATTTCACTTTCTTTTCAAATTTCTTCATGGAAATATCTGAGGAAAAATGAGAAAGTGATCCTGAAATGTAAACACTTAAAAAAAATTTTTTAATGTTTATTTTATTTTTGAGAGAGAGAGAGGGTGGGGTGGGGAGGGGCAGAGAGAGAGGGAGACACAAAATCTGAAGCAGGCTCCAGGCTCTGAGCTGTCAGCACAGAGCCCAATGCGGGATTTGAACTCGGGAACAGTGATATTGTGACCTAGGCTGAAGTCGGGTGCTTAACCGACTGAGCCACCCAGGGTCCCCTAAACATTTTCTAATAATAAAAGAATAATGTTGACAGTATATGATTTTGACAATAGTTTCATATAAAAAATGAGTGGAGGACACCAATGCAATTATTTGCATTTTTATAAAAATTTACAACTTTTTTTTAATTCTCATGTTACCATACAGTGTAGTCTTGGCTTCAGGAGTGAACCCAGTGATTCATCACTTACAAATAACACCCAGTGCTCATCCCAACTAGTGCCCTTCTTAATGGCCATCACATATGTAACACACTTCCCAACCCCCCCCCCCATCCCCATCAACCTTCAGTTTGTTCTCTGTATTTAAGAGTATTTTATGGTTTGCCTCCCTCTCTGTTTTTATTTTTCCTTCACTTCCCCTATGATCATCTGTTAAGTTTCTTAAATTCCACATAAGAGTGAAATCATATGATATCTGTCTTTATCTGAGTGACTTATTTTATTTTATTTTCAATATATGAAATTTATTGTCAAATTGGTTTCCATACAACACCCAGTGCTCATCCCAAAAGGTGCCCTCCTCAATACCCATCACCCACCCTCCCCTCCCTCCCACACCCCATCAACCCTCAGTTTGTTCTCAGTTTTTAACAGTCTCTTATGCTTTGGCTCTCTCTCACTCTAACCTCTTTTTTTTTTTTCCTTTCCCTCCCCCATGGGTTTCTGTTAAGTTTCTCAGGATCCACATAAGAGTGAAACCATATGGTATCTGTCTTTCTCTGTATGGCTTATTTCACTTAGCACTGAGTGACTTATTTTAAATAGCATAATACTCTTCAGTTCCATCCACGTTGTTGCAAATGGCAAGACCTCATTCTTTTTCATCATTGAGTACTATTCCACTGTATGTGTGTGTGTGTGTGTGTGTGTGTACACACATGTTATATTTCCACTGGGATTATATAATAAATATATGTATATATCTTTTTAATCCATTCATCAATTGATGGACATTGGGTTCTTCCCATAATTTGGCTATTGATAGTGCTGCTATAAACATTGAGGTGCATATGCCCCCTTGGAATCAGCATTTTTTGTGTCCTTTATATAGATTCCTAGTAGTTCAATTGCTGGGTCATAGGGTAATAGGGTAATTCAAGCCCCCATTGGGCTCTGTGCTGACAGCTCAGAACCTGGAGCCTGCTTCAGATTTTCTGTTGTTTCCTGAGTTGTTAATTTTAGCCATTCTGACAGGTGTGATTTTGCTTTGTATTTCCCTGATGATGAGAGATGTTAAGCGTCTTTTCATGTGTCTGTTAGCCATCTGGAAAAGTGTCTATTCATGTCTTCTGCCCATTTCTTCAGTGAACTATTCGGGTTTTTTTGGTGTTGTGTTGGGCAAGTTCTTTATAGATTTTGGATACTAACCCTTTATCTGATATGTCATTTGCAAACATACTCTCCCATTTTGTAGGTTGCCTTTTACTTTTATTGATTGTTTCCTTCACTATGCAGAAGCTTTTTATCTTGATTAGGTCCCAATAGTTCGTTTTTGCTTTGATTTCCTTTAAATTCAGAGACATGTCAAGTAAGAAGTTGCTGTGGCTGAGGTCAAAGAGGTTGCTACCTGTTTTCTCCTGTAGGATTTTGATGGTTTCCTGTCTCACATTTAGGTCTTTTGTCCATTTGAATTTATTTTTGTGTATGGTGTAAGAAAGTGGTCCAGTTTCATTCTTCTATATGTCACTGTCCAGTTCTCCCAGAACCATTTGCTCAAGAGACTGTATCCATTGGATACTCTTTCCTGCTTTGTCGAAGACTAGTTGGCCATATACATTTGTGAGTCCATTTCTGGGTTCTGTATTCTGTTCCATTGATCTATGTGTCTGTTTTTGTGCCAGTGCCATACTGTCTTGATAATTATAGCTTTGTAATACAGCTTGCAGTTCGGAATTGTGATGCTTCCAGCTTTGGTTTTCTTTTTCAACATTGCTTTGGCTATATGGGTCTTTTCTGGTTCCATACAAATTTTAGAATTGTTTGTTCTAGCTCTGTGAAGAATGCTGGTGCTATTTTGATAGGGATTGCCTTGAAAGTGTATATTGCTTTGGGTAGTATCGACATTTTAACAATATTTGTTTCTCCAATCCATAAGCATGGAATGTTTTTCCATTTCTTTGTATCTTCTTCAATTTCTTTCATAAACTTTCTATAGTTTCCAATGTATAGATCTTTTATGTCTTTGGTTAGGTTTATTCCTAAATATTTTTTTTGGTGCAATTATAAATGGGATTGCTTCCCTGATATCTCTTTCTTTTCCTTCATTACTAGTGTATAGAAATGCAACCTATTTCTATACATTGATTTTATATCCTGTGATTTTGCTGAATTCATGTACCAGCTCTAGTTGTTTTTTTTGGTGGAGTCTTTTGGGTTTTCCATGTAGAGTATCATGTCATCTGCAAAGAGTGAAAGTTTGACTTCTTTGCCAGTTTGGACTTCTGTATCTTTTTGTTGTCTGATTGCTGAGGCTAAGGCTTCCAGTATTATGTTGAAAACAGTGGTGAGAGTAGACATATGTGATATGTTCCTGATCCCAGGGGGAAAGCCCTCAGTTTTTCCTCATTGAGTATGATATTAGCTGTGGGCCTTTTATATATGGCTTTTATGATGTTAAGGTATATTCCTTCTATCCCTACTTTCTAGAGGGTTCCTTTTTTTTTTATCAAGAAAGGATGTTGTATTTTGTCAAATGCTTTTTTTTTTTTTTTTTGCCTCTGTTGAAAAGGATCATATGGTTCTTATCCTTTCTTTTATTGATGTGGTATATCACATTGATTGAATTGTGAATATTGAACCAGCCCTGTAGCCCAGGAATGAATCCCACTTGATTGTGGTGAATAATTCTTTTAATGTACTATTGAATTTGATTTATTAATACCTTGTTGAGAATTTTGCATCCAGGTTCATCAGGGATATTGGCCAGTAATTCTCCTTTTATGTGGGGTGTTCATCTGGTTTTGGAATCAAGGTAATGCTGGCTTCATAGAATGAGTCTGGAAGCTTTCCTTCCATTTCTAGTTTTTGAAACACTTTGAGAAGAATAGGTATTAACTCTGCTTTAAATGTCTGATAGAATCAAATACAAATTAAAACCACAATGAGATAGCACCTCACACCAGTAAGAATGGCTAAAATTAACAACTCAGGCAACAAGAGATGTTGGTGAGGATGCAGAGAAAGAGGATCTCTTTTGCATTGTTGGTGGGAATGCAAGCTGGTGCAGCCACTCTGGAAAACAGTGTGGATATTCCTCAAAAAGTTAAAAATACAATTACCCTAAGATCCAGCAATTGCACTACTAGGTATTTGGATAAATATTTGTTTTGGGACATAGGGGTGCTGTTTCAAAGGGTCACATGCACCCTAATGTTTATAACTGTGCTATTGACAACAGCTGAAGTATGGAAAGAGCCCAAATGTCCATTGACAGGTGAATGGATAAAGAAGATGTGGTATATATATATATATATATATATATACAATGGAGTATTACTCGGCAATCAAAAAGAATGAAATCTTCCCATTTGCAACTACATGGATAGAACCAGGAGATATTACGCTAAGCAAAATTAGTCAGTCTAACAAAGACAAATATCATATAACTTCACTCATATGAGGGATTCAAGATACAAAGCAGATGAACATAAGGCGAAGGAAGCAAAAATAATATAAAAACAGGGAGGGGGACAAAACATAAGAGACTATCATTTATGGAGAAGAAACAGGGTTGTTGGAGGGGTTGTGGGTGGGGGAATGGGCTAAATGTGTAAGGAGCATTAAGGAAGACATTTGTTGGGATGAGCACTGGGTGTTATATATAGGGGATGAATCACTGGAATCTATTCCTGAAATCATCGTTGCACTCTATGCTAACTAACTTGGATGTAAATTTAAAAATGAAAGAAAGAAAGAAGAAGAAAGAAAGAAAGAAAGAAAGAAAGAAGAAAAGAAAAATCTGGTAGAATTCTCCTGGGAAGCCATCTAGCCCAGGACTCTCATTTGTTGGGAGATTTTTGATAACCAATTCAATTTCTTTGCTGGTTACGGGTTTGTTCAAATTTTCTATTTCTTCCCATTTGAGTTTTGGTAGTGCGTGGGTGTCTAAGAATTTGTCTATTTCTTCTATATTGTCCAGTTTGTTGGCATATAGTTTTTCATAGTATTCTCTAATATTTGTATTTCTGTGGTGTTGGTTGCAATTCCTCCTCTTTCATTCGTGATTTTATCTATTTGAGTACTCTTTCTTTTCTTTTTGATAAATCTGGCTAGGGGGTTATCAATTTTCTTTACTCTCAAAAAAGTAGCTCTTAGATTCATTGATCTGTTCTACAATTTTTTTTAATTCCATATACTTTATTTCTGCTCTAATCTTCTGCTGGCTTTGGGCTTTATTTTCTGCTGCTTTTCTAGCTCCTTTAGGTGTAAGATTGTGTATTGGGACCTTTCTTGCTTCTTGAAATAGTTCTGAATTGCAATATATTTTCCTCTTAGGACTGCCTTTGCTGTATCCCAAAAGGTTTGGACTGTCGTGTTCAATTTTCATTTGCTTCCATGTATTTTTTAACTCCTTCTTTAATTTCCTAGTTATTTAGTAGGATGTTCTTTAACCTCCATGTATTTGGGGGTTTCCAATTTTTTTGTGTGTGGTTGATTTCAAGTTTCATAGCATTGTGATCTGAAAATATATATGGTATGATCTCAATCTTTTTGTACTTGTTGATGACTGTTTTTTGACCCAATATGTTTTCTATTTTGGGGAATGTTCCATGTGCACTGCAGCCGAATGTGTATTCTGCTGCTTTAGGATGAAAAGTTCTGAAAATATGTCTTAAGTCCACATGGTCCAGTATGTCATTCAGAGCCATTGTTTCCTTTTTGATTTTCTGCCTAGATGATCAGTTCTTTGTTGTAAGTGGAGTATGAAAGTCACCTACAATTTCAGTATTATTATCAATACATTGGTTTATGTTTGTGATTAAGTGATTTATATGTTTGGGTGCTTCATGTTGGGGCATGAACATTTACAATTGTTAGATCTTCTTGATGGATAGCCCCCTTCATTATGATAAAATGCCTTTTTTTTTATCTCTTGTTACAGTCTTTGTTTTATTTTTTATTGTTTTTTTTTTAAGTTTATTTATTTTGAGAGAGAACATGAGTGGTGGAGGGGAAGAGAGAATCTCAAGCAGGCTCCACACCATCAGCAGCATGAGCCAATGCAGGGCTTGAACCTACAAACTGCAAGACCATGATCTGAACTGAAATCAAGAGTCAGATGCTTCACCAGCTGAGCCACCCAGGCACTGCTACACTCTTTGTTTTAAAATCTAGTTTGTGACCTCTGCGGAGGGTCGCAGCAGGTCGGGCGGTGGGAGGAGCGGTAGCGGCCAGGCAGCCCAGCTTCATGAAGGCTCTTGGCGCGTGGCGGCCGGCAGGCACCGGGCACCCGGCATGTGCCCGCCCCGCTGCCACAATGCCCAAGAGGAAGGTCAGCTCCGCTGAGGGGGTGGTGAAGGAGGACCCTAAGAGGAGGTCGGCGAGGTTGTCAGCTAAACCTGCTCCTGCAAAAGTGGAAGTGAAACCAAAAAAGGTGGCGGGAAAGGAGAAATCTTCAGACAAAAAAGTGCAAAAGGGGAAAAGGGGAGTAAAGGGAAAACAGGCTGAAGTGGCTAACCAAGAAACAAAAGAAAACTTACCTGCAGAAAACGGAGAAACTAAAAACTAGGAGAGTCCAGCCTCTGATGAAGCAGGAGAGAAAGAAGCCAAGTCTGATTAGTATCATATCCCATGTCTTACCAGTGGTCCCTGTCTCCCTTCTTGTAAAATCCAGAGGAATATTTTTATCAACTATTTTGTAAATGCAAGTTTTTTAGTAGCTCTAGAAACATTTTTAAGAAGGAGGCAATCCCACCGCATCCCATTTTTTAAGTGTAAATGCTTTTTTTTAAGAGGTGAAATCATTTGCTGGTGGTTTATTTTTTGGTACAACCAGAATATGGGATATTGAATATGGGAGGCTTTGATCGTCTTGGGTGTCAGTTTAACATTCCATAGGTGGGGTAGTTTTTATATCGTATAATATCAAGCATACTAAATGGCAATTTGGAGTCAGTCGTGCATTTAATATGTCTTGAACATTTTAAATTACTTCTATTCCCATGTTGTTTTTGGTAGAATTGTTTCCTAAAGAAAACCACTCCTTGATCTTGGCTCTCCCTGTCAGAATTTTGTGCATTCTGTAACATCTTGGTCGTGGTAGTCCAGTTTCCTAGTAACTTTGTTAATGTGTTGTGCGAGATTGAAAATTTGAGTATGTAGTGTATATGACATTAAATTGTGAATTAATGGGACTCAACAGTGTAACAGCGTATCAACATTTGAAGATACAGGTACTTGATATACTGTTAAGGGAAATTTGTCTCCAAGTTTTAAGCTGGAAGGTCACTGGAATAACTTTGAGAAAAGAACCACAGCTACATTTTTTTTTTAGGTTTTCGGTACGTACGTTAAGAATTATGTACAAATTGAATTGCCTGTACTGATCCTCAGAACAACAAATAAAAACTCAATTATGAAAGAAAAAAATAAAGTAAAATAAAATCTAGCTTGTATGATATAAGTATGGCAACTCTGTCTTTCTTTTTCATGTTCCATTAGCATGATAGATGGTTCTCCATCCCCTCACTTTCAATCTGCAGGTGTCCTCAGGTCTAAAATGAGTTTCTTTTAGACAGCATATAGATAGATCTTATTTTTTATCCATTCTGATAACCTATGTCTTTAATTGGGGCAGTTAGTCCGTTTACATTCAGAGTGATTATTGAAAGATATGGATTTAGTGCCATTGTGTTATCTGTAGGTTTTGTGTTTGTGGTGATGTCTCCAGTCCCTTGTAGTCTTTGCTGCTTTCCATCACAGAGTCTCCCTTAGGATCTCTTGCAGGGCTGATTTAGTGGTCTTGAAGTCCTTTAGTTAGTTAGTTCGTTTGTTTAGTCTGGGAAAACCTTAATCTCTCCTTCTAATAACAGCCTTGCTGGATAAAGGATTCTTGACTGCATATTCTTCCTATTCAGCACACTGAATATGTCCTGCCACTCCTTCAAGTTTCAGTGGACAGGTCTGCTACTACCCTTATGTGTCTACACTGATAGGTTAAGTACCATTTGTCCCTAGCTGCTTCCAGAATTCTCTATTTTTATATTTTGCTAGTTTCACTCTGATATGTCATGGTGTTGACCTGTTTTTGTTGATTTTGAAGGGATTTCTCTGTACCTCTTGGACTTGGAAGACTGTTTCCTCCCCAGATTAAGGAAGTTCTTAGCTATAAGTTGTTCAAATAAACCTTCTGCCCCTTTGTCTCACTCCTCTTTTTCTTGAACTCCTTTGCTATGGATAGTGTTTCATTTCATGGAATCACTTAGCTCCCCATTTTCCCCCTCATGATCTAGTAATTTCTTTTCCCTCTTTTCTTTCAGCTTCATCATTTTCCATAATTTTATCTTTATTTAGCCTATTCTATCCTCTCCTTCTTCTTCCATTCTTGCTGCCACTGTATCTAGTTAATTTTGCATCTCATTTATAGCATTTCTATAGCATAATACACTCCAGTTCCATCCACATTGTTGCAAATGGCTAGATTTCATTCTTGTTGATTGCTAATATCCCATTGTATATTTATACAACATCATCTTTATCCATTCATCAGTCGATGGACATTTGGGCTCTTTCCATACATTGGCTATTGTTGATAGTGCTGCTATAAACATGTGCCCCTTTGAATCAACATTTTCATATCCTTTGGATAAATACCTAGTAGTGCAATTGCTGGGTGATAGGGTAGTTCTATTTTTAACTTTTTGAGGAACCTTCATACTGTTCTCCAGAGTGGCTCACCAGTTTGCATTCCCACCAGCAGTGCAAAAGGTTTCCCTTTCTCTGCATCCTTGCCAAAGTCTGTTGTCTCCCGAATTGTTAGTTATAGCCATTCTGACAGGTGTCAGATGGTATCTCACAGTGGTTTTGATTTGTATTTCTCTGATGATGAGTGATGTTGAGCATCTTTTCATGTGTCTGTTAGCCATCTGGATTTCTTCTTTGGAAAAGCATCTGTTCATGTCTTTTGCCCATTTCTTCACTAGATTAGTTGGTTTTTGAGTGTTGAGTTTGATAAATTCTTTATAGACTTTGGATACTAACTCTTTATCTGACATATTATTTGCAAATATCTTCTCCCATTCTGATGGTTGCCTTTTCATTTTGGTGATTGTTTCCTTCACTGTGCAGAGGTTTTATATCTTGATGAGGTCCCAGTCATTCATTTTGCTTTTGTTTCCCTTACCTCCAGAAACATGTCAAGTAAGAAATCACTGCCACTGAGGCCAAAGAAGTTGTTGCCTGTTTTCTCCTCTAGGATTTTGATTTCCTGTCTTACATTTAAGTCTTTCATCATTTTGAGTTTATTTTTGCATATGGTGTAAGCAAGTGGTCTAGATTCATTCTTCAGCATGTCACTGTCTAGTTTTCCCAGCACCATTTGCTGAAGGACTACCCTTTTTCCATTTGGTAGTCTTTCCTGCTTTGCCAGAGGTTAGTTGGCCATCCATTTGGGGATCCATTTCTAGGTTCTCTTTCTGTTCCATTGATCTATGTGTCTGTTTTTGTGCCAGTGCCGTACTGTTGATGATTACAGCTTTGTAATACAGTTTAAAGTCTGGAATTGTGATGCCTCCAGCTTTGGTTTTCTTTTTCAACATTACTTTGTCTATTCAGGGTCTTTTTTGGTTCAATACAAATTTTAAATTGTTTGTTCTAGCTCTGTGAATAATTCTGGTGTTATTTTGATAGGGGTTGCATTGAATGTATAGATTACTTTGGGTAGTATCGATATTTTAACAAAATTTTTCTTCCAATCCATAAGCATAGAATGTTTTTCCATTTCTTTTTGTCTTCTTCAATTTCTTTCATAAGCTTTCTATAGTTTTCAGTGTACAGGAAGAATACTTCACTTCTGATCCCAAATCAGTCACTTTGGGTATGACATTAGGCATAGCTAATGGTTGACCCAGTGTACACTGTCTACATTAACAAATAATTTCCTGAAGTAGAGACATTATTATTTGACACATTCCTTATTATTAACACATTGTGGCACTCCAGTATGCTTGCAATATTAATCTAAGGTCAGTAGAATATTCAGTAAAGTTTGAAATTCTTGCAACTTGACACTGCAGCAATTTCCTGAGGGGCTCTGAGCTGTAGTTTTTAAAATCAAAATGAATTCATCTGCCATTTTTCTTCCAAAACTGCTTGTTAATATCCTGAATGCTATTCAAGCCACTTTGTTTTTATGACTATTTCCCTTTGTTTTTAGTTACTGCTTTTTCAGTAGGATTCTGTGAAATGGTGAGAGTGGGGAGGTGAATCAACCTACTTAACCAATATGAATAGAAATCTTGAATAGAACTCCCAGTATTGATTAAAGTTATAATCTTGTTTTTTTCTTTTTTTCCAGAAACCAATACTACAATGTATGCTAAGTTGAAATTAAATAAATTAAAGATGAAAAAAAAAGAAAGAAAAGGAAAGAAAGAAATTATAATCTTAAAAGAAAGAAGGAAAAGTATTTGGGTGAGGGCAAGAAAGTCCATCTTGCTGTGCACATAAAATCAAAGGACCTGTGCAGTTGCCCTAGTTCTAACACAATATTTTGGTTATTTTATTTATTTTATAATATTAAATATAACAAATTCTATTAAATTTGAGAGTAGTATCTCTTTCACTGTGACATCCAGCATATATGTTGATACTGTTTTTCCGGGTGAGTTATTAGCAACATGTAGGCAGAACAGATTCTGAGTATTTTTCATAATGTTGGTTATATACATAGTTAATAAATGCTTATTATTATAAACATTTACAAATAAATAAATGAATAAATGTTCTCTAATCTACCTTATGCCTAAATTATAATCACATAAAAGAGAGATTTTAACACTTTCAAGCAATGCAATGAGAACAATCTGTTAAAGTAAAATTTAAAAAAATAATCAAAAGTAAATGAAGTAAAGAAATTTCTAAATCTTTAAATCCAAGCCCTTTATTTTATGAGTCAAATATGAATATCCTTACAGCTTTAGAAAAATTTAATTGAAAGTGTTAGCTGTTTATAAAATAATAAGGTAAAAGAACTCTGATTTCAAAATACTAGTTCTATTGTGCTACAAATTCAAAGTGCCAAAGAAGTAGAACAAAAGAAGGTAATCCCCTAAATTTTTTTTTTTTAAATTGTGGACTGTGAGAGCTATATAAATTGCAAATTGAGGATTCTAAACATAAGGAGAATAAAAGAGTAACAATCAATTTTTCTATTTAAAATTTATTATGATAAAATGTTATCAGTATTTGTAATAGTGTTGTGGTGAATAATTCTGCATGTAAATTTTTTCTTTTTGAAATATATATTTTTTCTGTATAAAAATATATAAGAAGAAAATTTATAAAAGTGCCTGAGTATACTAATAATTGTTACTTTATACTATAAATCTGTATTTTAACATTCTCACATTTCTTTAATGCTGAATAAAAACCAGTTTCAATCTTCTAAACATTATGACTTCTCAAAAATCCCATCAGGATTGAACAGTAAATTTGAAAGCCAAATAGCCATGTTAGCCAGGTTTATATGTCCTTTGTTTAGATGAATTTCCTCTATAATCTGCAACTTCTCTGTTAGCATCTCTAATTCTCCACCACTCAAGTTCCTAATTATCATGAAGCTTCATGGAAATAAAAAGAAGTTTAGTTTTAGTAAAATATTGATTGGATCATTTATCTATCATTATGAGGTTATAATACATAATTCCATAGGATTTGCCTGTATAATGAGGAAGAAATTGAATGGATATTCTTGTTGACCAAATAATGTATATGTCAATCTATTATTAAAACTTTTTATTTTAAATCTTTTTTTCACAAATATTACTCTTTTAAATCATTTACTATACCAAAGTTTAATTTTTACCAAAGTGTCACTTGGACTTTTATGACTATAGCATTATATTATAGTGTAGAGTATATTTTACACTGCAAGGTGCCAGAAAAAATACAATCTATGGGATAAGGTGAGCTTTGTTTGCTCTTTTTTTTTTTTAATGTTTATTTATTTTTGACAGAGGGAAGGAGAGAGAGAGAGAGAGCATGAGCAGGGGAGGGGCAGAGACAGGGAGACACAGAATCTGAAACAGGCTCCAGGCTCTGAGCTGTCAGCACAGAGCCTGACACGGGGCTCGAACTCACAGACCGCGAGATCATGACCTGAGCCGAAGTCGGACACACAACCGACTGAGCCACCTAGGCGCCCCTTTGTTTGCTCTTATAAAAATAATATTTAATTAAGATCTTTCATATTTACCATACTTGTCTAAAAGTTTGCAACAAAAGAATATTGTAAAGATGCTAATTTGATGTGCACCTTGGAGGGCCTTAAGACACTAATTAGAAAAACAAATGATTATTACCACAAAAAATAATTTTATGTTTTGAATATTGACCTGATTATACAAGAAAAGTAATGAATTGGAGTTACAAAAATAAAGAGTTTTAATAGGCTATCATTTTTATTATCAATACAGGAAAAACATTTTTCTCAGCATATTAATAGCAAACTTAAGTTTAACATAACTAGTGCAGATATCAAAGAAACTATTATCTCTAAAAAATGGTTCCAGTAACACAGATATTAAAATAAGAAAATTCAGAAGAATAAAATTAGGAAAACTTATATCTAGAAATTTAAAAAGTAAAGCAAAACTGGAGATTATAAAAATTTATAAAATAGAAAATATCATAAACTGATGGCAATCTGTGGGTAGTGTTATTTTAAACAATATTTAACATTTCAAAAAATCTAGTCATTATAAAATCTTAATTCAAGTTTGAGAAAAAGATTTCATCAACTATCACTATTATATGTAAGTCTAATTTATCATACTGAACTGTGAATCTGAGTACGTAATCGTCACATGGTTGAGGAGAACCTGAGCAAGCACAGATAGAACCTTGGTTCTCAAACCCAATCTAGCTCTTAAATAAAAGAAACATAAGTCAGTAAACCTGCAATTTAAGTCATTGTTTCTTACATACTACAAAACTTACTCTTTGAGTGTATAGTCCTCTAAGATTGAGAAAAGCATACAATCATGTGTGCACCACCACATGACTCAGGACAGAACACAATAGGAATTTGGCTCAGGATTATTAGTCAAATGGCTTAAGCAACTTCACAATAAAACACCATTTAAAGAACACTGAGATACAAAATTGCAAATGCCTGCTTTCAAGGATTATGAACATTACCTGTCTCATTACTTAGATTTGGTATCTAATTCACTACTAAAGTGCCAGAAAAGTGAAGCAAAATAGGGAAATGGAAACTCAGATGTTTAAATTGGATAGAAGTTGGAACTGCCACCCATATCATTTTTGTGTAAGAAGACAGCCAGTGACAGCTTAATTGCCACTCTCTGAAAAAGAGTCAAAAGAGTACCATACAGTGTTAAGCCCTTTGTTGGGAGACATGTTTGAGGTTGAGGCTGAGTTCAACAAATCATGGACTATTGCATATAATATAGACAGGAATCCTGCCAAGCCTAAACTCATCTCCCTTCTTCACTAAGATCCACTAACTCCCCGAAATAATCTTTAGCAACTCTTCATAATGGGCCAGAAAACAAAATTTTGCTTGGTTTAATTCTTCTAGGTGCAGGCAACTGGGTCATTTCCAAATTTGATGGGTGTAAAGCAAGAGCAATTATGATTTCATTTATCTTGTTAACTTTGGACTCCTTAAAATCAAGGCTCTTAAGAGACACATCTTTGAATTAATACAACTTCTAAGTCTGAGGTGTCTAAAACCATTCCAGGGAGACATAACCCAAGTTGCCCCCGCCCAAAGTGCATCCCACTGCCATCCAGAAATCAAGAACTGCCATAGCTGAGACTCAAATAAGAAGGGCAAGACAATGGGGCACCTGGGTGGCTCAGTTGGTTAAGCGTCCAACTTTGGCTCAGGTCATGATCTCATGGTTCATGAGTTCAAGCCCTGCATTGGGCTCTGTGCTGACAGCTCGGAGCCTGGAGCCTGCTTCGGATTCTGTGTCTCCTTCTTTTTCTGCTCCCCCCCCCCCCCCCGCTGCTCATGCTCAGTCTCTCTCTCTCTCTCTCTCTCCTTCAAAAATAAATTTAAAAAGATTTAAAAAAAAAAAAAAAAAGAAGAAGGGTAAGACAAATTTTGTACCTGAATTTCTTACTTTAACACAAGAAAGTTAGATACTTTATTTATTGACTTTAATTCTTTTTCACTTTAACATATTCAGACTATAGCTAGCAGGAGTATACGTTTTAGACTTTAATTCTCTCTAGAATTTGATAACAGGTGGGGCAAGTACTCTACTAAGTTGAGCTGTTCTCACAAGACCATATTTTATGTTTTGACCATTTCAAACTCTCTAAATTCACCACTGCCACCAATCTATCCATTGTATCCACTTCAAATTTACAAAAGAGTGAAATAATGATTGGCCAGGCTTCTATCTGAAAGATGTAACCAATTGTAATTACTTGTGATTACCGTCTTGGGCTATGTGATTGGGCAGCGAACAGGCTGGACCTGTTCCACCTTAGTGAGGGTAACTGGGCCTGCTGGAGTGGAGGAGGAAGGCAGGCAAAAGGAAACCTGAATTGAACTTCTCTCTGTTAGACATCTCTGGCAGGATCCAAACTTCTGGAACCAAATCACCTGGAAAGATTTTGTTCAATGTGAGACTGTACTGGGCAGAGGCAAAGTATGATCCCTACAGGATAAAGCAACAACTGAGCAAGAATCCAGAAGGCTCCCCCTAAACTATACTAATTATACTCCTCTAATTCTGTTACAGTACTAACAATGCTAACAGATCCTTTGTGACCATAGCAGACTAGAAAAATATTCATTAAAAATTATCTCTTGGGGTGCTTGGGTGGCTCAGTCTGTTAAGCCTCCAACTCTTGATTTTGGCTCTGGTTATGATCTCACCGTTCATGAATTTGAACCCCATGTTGGGCTCTGCACTGACAGTGTGGAGCCTGCTTGGGATTCTCTCTCTGACTCTCTCTACTTTTCCTCCACTCTCGCTCTCTCAAAAATAAACTTTAAACATAATTATCTCTCAAAATAAGCATTTATATTTAACTGCTTTATTCCATATCATTTAGGATGTTCCAAATATACTTTCATATATACGGGGTTTCTTTAAAAACCAGCCTAATTGGTAATTATATGAATCAGAAAAAATATATTTTTTAAAAGAAAGCGTTACTGAATCCAAACTTGGCTGCCCATCACTTGGAAGGACATTACTCTCAAGAGATGATTTTTTGTTTATTTATTTTTTTAACGTTTATTTATTTTTGAGACAGAGAGAGACAGAGCATGAACAGGGGAGGGGCAGAGAGGGAGACACACAATCTGAAACAGGCTCAGAGCTGTCAGCACAGAGCCCGACGTGGGGCTTGAACTCACGGACCGTGAGATCATGACCTGAGCCGAAGTCCGATGCTTAACCGACCAAGCCACCCAGGCGCCCCTCAAGAGATGATTTTTTAATTGGAAAGGAATTTGAGCTTTATTCAGGAAGCTGCTAACTTGGGGAAAAGGCAGACTCTTGTCCACCCTGCTTTGAGATTTCTGCCTGGCCCACGGGCTTTTAAAGGGGTTTAGGGTAGTTAATTAGCAAAAGGAGTACCACAGTCTGCAACATTTCTTGATTTCATGCAGACCCGATGCCAGACTTGATTTCATACAAACATTATCTCCCTGCTATGTGGGTGTGAGTTGTGCTGGGAGGGGGATCCAGTTTCCCTTTTGTGATATGCAGCAGTACTCTGTTCTTTCTCCAAAGGAGGGCAAAGTCTACAGATGCATGTAGGGAGGTTAGTAAAATCACTTGTGTGACCTAAAAGAAAACAACAACAACAAAACAACAAAAAACATTGTTGCTAAAAAATTGCTGAGTTAATTGGAAAGCCGAGGTGGCTTCAAGCAGCCTTGCTGGCCTCTGTGGCTTAGGAGAATTCTTCGTCATTTTCAAGGCTACTGGTCTGTAAATATCAAAGAAAGTAAATTAGTTCTGTTATGGATCAAGGGCCTTAGGTCAACAAGTAAGGAGTGTGTTACCCCGTGGAGTGCTGTTACAAATGCTACTACTGCCTCAACTTTTCCTAGACCATAATTTTTCACATCTGTAAGAGTTGAAATTTGATATTAAAAGCACACAATATTTTTGTTATTGGAAATAACTGGTGTCGTTTTCATCCACTAGACAAGTCTACATTTTAGAGGCTTAAGATTAAGTGATTTAATAATTAACTTGCAATTTCACTTAGAATATATATGACTGATTCCTAATTTGTAATTTTTTAACATTGCTTTTCCACATTTTGTAATAATTTTGTAATATATAATAAAAGCGTTTGTTTAATATGTATGAAATTAGCATTTGCCTATAAGTTAGGCAATACAGCCCAAGGAACTCTAATATATTTACATTTTCATTGCTTATTTAAAGAACTTTTCAAGCAAATATGTTGGTGCATAATGCAAAACAATTATATTAATGGCAATATCAAAAGACTAACTTTATCTTCCATTTGATGTTTAATAGTTCCCACTGTTTAATTGTCTACTGAAATGAATTATATATACATTATGTGGTTTACACTTAAAATATATAGTGTATATTCTAATTTTGCTGAAAAGTCTCCTGAAAACTATACCATAAATATTTTGTAATTGCATCTGATGGTCCTCCCACAAACCCTGCTATCATTAATCCATTACTGATACTTATTCACAAACACACAAAAAAGATACCTAATACACTTGCCAAATTTGGTATTGTAGAGCTAGACTATATCGATATTGATATTGCTCTGTTATTACATCACGGTCAATTCTGTAACAGGATTATAGCAAAACCTTTCTGGTAATTATTTTGTCAACTCTCCAAGGATGGGACAAAATCCAAAACATATCTGCTAAAATGCAAATATGTATAAATGGCTTCTTTTATTGGTAAGGATAAGCTACCATAAAGGAATAATATTTATTTTTAAGTGAAAAGCCAATCAAATGAATGTAACCTTGGTACTAAATCTTATCATTGAAAGAAGACATAGAGTTAGCACATATAACATAAGTAAGTTTAGCCAAATTAATAATCCAACATGTAAAGTAAAATAAGATAAGGATACTATTTTTCCATAAAATGAATTAACATGTAAACAAATGAATAAATGAAATAAATGCCTACTGTTAGAGAAAGCTTGAGGTAGTGTCCACCCTTTCAGAGGTAATGTGACAACTTTTAGGAAGTCAATTTAATATTATCAAAATCTTTAAAATGTGCACATGATTTAAAAATTTTTAGTTGATGATTTATTGCTGAGGAAAGAAACTTGTTACTACAAAAAGCATGAATCTTTTACACATTCATAGTTATAATAGTATAAGTATAAATAGCATAAGTAACCTAAAAGTTCATACATCCATACAATGAAATGCTACGATGCCATTAAAAACGTTTTGAAGTATGTTTAATGATACATAAAACAACCAACATATAACAAGTGTACAAAATACACATCTGCATAGAAAATTATTTATTTTATTTTGAATTTAAATATCTGTCACATGCATGGATTACTTTTATAATCAGAAGATGTAGACTACTATCATTTAAATAAAAAGCATCATCATGTACCTCAAATAATCTGAAAAAGAAAGTATATTATTCTTAAATTAGATCAAAATTCCTTAAAGTAATTGTTTACAAACATTATTGGTATTCTCATTGCATTTGTCCATCTGAATTATACTTAACATTTTTCTTGAATCTATGCAGAAGGGCTTGGTTTAGAAGACTCATGGATTTTATGTGTGTAAAAAACTTGCAGTAAGAACTTTGTGTTTCAATCCAAGGAACAGAGCCATCTTTCCAGTATGAAAATTGTTCTTTGTTTACTCTTTAATACATGTTAATATTGACATTATATTAGAATTAATATGTTTAGTAAAGGACACAAGGATATGAAAAAGAAACTCATACTGAAAGAGGGTTAGAGACATTGACAAATTCAATGCTTTCTAGTAGACAATCTATGCCTCTATGAAGACAATACATTGCTATTCACAGCCAGCTTGGAAACCCTGGATGAGCAAAGTCTTCTCTACAGAGCTCTGGTATCTTTGTTTGTAAAATGAGGATAAGGAAACTTATCTTGGTGGTCATTCAAGAATATTTCTTCAGTGAAGTGATTGGACCATTAAAAACAAAACAAAACAAAACAAAACAAAACAATGATAATAAATAATGAAATAATCCATGGCCTTGCTGAATTTGAAACCACACTATGACAGGAAAGATTTAGGAACACCTGCAAAGCAGTTCCCATGAATGCAGCTACAGAATGCAATAAAGAATAGCAATGATGCTCTGGCATGTGCTAAAGTTACCATCAAACCATGACATGGCTCATCTACCACAAGAGTTCATTAAAAGCACCCAAAATCTACTTATTATGATTGAACCTGACCATCTTTACTATTGAATAGAAGTAGATCTGAAGTGTTTCAACCACTCTTTATACAGTATGACAATTATCCTCCAAACATTTCTATTCAGTTCATGTCCATACAGGCCTGTAGCTGAACATCGCGATCAGATCTGCCAAATGCTGACAAAAGGGGATGCTATTGCAATATACTAATAATTACAATACAATTTACAAGTACCAAATATTCTTAATAATCTGAAATGTAGTTAGGAAATAAAGACAGGGACAACTGTACAATAAATACCAGAGGAAAGAAACCAATTAATAACTACTCACGCCTAATCATAAAGTAGACTGCCATTACCATAGCATATCAAAGGCTTGTTAACATCTCCTGTGTGTCTTTGTCACAAGTCAGGATTAAAGTTGAAATAGTATTCCAATAGATTTGCCGTATCTTACTTGGTGATTTGCACATATGGAGAAGCTCCCAGTCCCAGCATAGAGATGGTCCTAAAAATATGCCATATGCAAGTGTTGCCTATGTGGATATATGTGAGAACCAATCCTCCAAAGAGACCTTGGTATAGTGAGATTCAAAATAAGCAGTTTGTTTTTCTTACTGGACTAGGAAGGCAGTCTCTTTGCTTGGGGATCTTAAATACTATCCTCCAGGCTGTTACATTTGAGAGATTTCTGAAGGTACCGCCATGATCCTGCTGCAATAATTGTGTGGTTGAATGAGGACGCTGAAGAGTTGGGGGCACCACTAGCTGACACAGTAGACCTGAGGCTCATGAGTATTTGGCCAATCCTTTGCTGAGTTATTGGAAATGTTTGTCTGGTAATATAGGCCTCTTCCACTTCTGTATACACAGACTTCCATTTTTTTCTCATCCAAATTTATTCATTTTATTAAAATTTTACCTGTATTAAATTTGGTGGTGTAATTTGTCATAGTCATCAACATGAGTTATTCGTGCTAACAAGAGGCCCCTATTCCAATTCTTGACCACCAACTTCCTCCAGGACTCCTTATCTAACTGATGATACCTTCCCAGTTAGTAGTCCCATTTCCACTCACGTCCTTTTCATGTTATTTTTAAAATAACCAAAACAATATTTTAACTAACTAATAGACCTTAATTTGTTAGAACAGCTTTAGGTTCACAGATAAATTTGTGGGAAAATACAGAGTTTCCAAATACCCTTTTTTGTTGCCACACACAGTATTCTCTATTGTTGATGCTCTGTATTGGTGTGGTAATCTATAACAATGATGAGTCGATATTGATACACTAACTAAATTCCATAATTTACATTGAGGTTTATTTTTTTTGTGTTGTACTTTCTTTTTTTTAATGTTTACTTATTTTTTGAGAGAGAGAGAGAGAGAGAGAGAGAGAACACGAGCAGGGGAGGGGCAAAGAGACAGGGAGACACAGAATCCAAAGCAGGCTCCAGGCTCTGAGCGGTCAGCACAGTGCACAAAGTGGGGCTCAGGCTCATGAACTATGAGATCATGACCTGAGCTGAAGTTGGATGCTTAACCAACTGAGCCACCCAGGCACCCCATTGTGTTGTACTTTCTATTAATCTTTACAACTAGTTTCATAGCCCTGAAAATTCCCTGTGTTCCATCAATTACTTCCTCCCTTCCTTTACCCCAACCCCCTGGCAACCACTAATGATTTTACTGTCTCCATAGTTTTGCCATTTTAAGAATGTCATATAGTTGGAATTATATGGTATGTGACTTTTCCAGACTGTTTTTTTTTCATTTAGCAATATGTATTTAAGTTTCTTCCATGTATTTTATGACTTTATAGTTAATTTATTTTTATTTATAATTAATACTCTGCTGTAAACATCTCATCATGATTTATTTATTCATTAACTTATTGAAGGATATCTTAGTTCCTTCTTAATGTTTGAACAAATGGAATGTTATAAGGAGAAATGCTTTCTATCATTAAAAATTTTTATAATAAGCATGTTAAGTCTTATAATATTAAGCATAAAATGGTTTTAGATTCTTTTATGCCAATGGAAAGAGTCCCATCAATGCTGCTTGCTTCATTAGTCTCAACTCTAGCTCTTTAACATAGCCAGCAGTAAAAACAGTGATATTACAATTGTCACTTATTAGTATTTTTCTGAACTGGGTTAAATTGATATGTGGATAAGACTTTTTGAAAGCCTAAATCTGACTGCGTATTTCTTCTGCTTGAAGTCTTCTTACGGCCCCCAACCCCTGTCAAAAGTATAGAGCTCAAGCTATCAAAAATCCAATCCCTGTTCACCTCTGCACCCTTCCTATGCTTGCTCCTGGTACTCTAGCCTACCACAGCTATTTCTTATCTCTAAACTTTAACTTCTGCCCTCTCATCTCCTGGTATGTCCTCATCTTTTCCCCCTTAATCTCCTCCTGCTGCACAATTTTCTTCAAAGCCCATCCTTCAAAGTTATTCATTAGTTCATTTATCAAAACTTAACACAGTTCCTAGCATCATTTAGCTGTTGGGAATAATGTAAAGCATAAGACACAGAAGATAGTTACAAAATTAAAAAAAAAACATGGACAAGAAATTTTTGGATTGCATGTACTCTGAGAGATTGTAATTTAGAGTAAAATTTGGAAAATACAGAAGTGAACTGTTTCATCTGGGGGAACAGGTCAATGAGGCAACAAATGCAAAAGCCCTTAAACAAGAATTAGTCGTAAAAAACTGTAACATATGAGGTTGGTAGGGCATAGTCATGGAGGACATTTCCTTTTTATAGCCATACCTGGTCTCGCAAGCAGTGATAATCATTCATTTTTAGATCCCAGGTTAGAAGATTTGTGGGAGAAGTCCCCTTGAAAGGCAAATTATATGTACCCTATGAAGACTTGATTGGACCTATCCTCAATGCTAGCTTCCTCCCCTGATCACCTACAGCAGTCACCTGTCAGTCATTCTATAGACCACACCCTGGCTGTACATGTTCATATGTAGATATCTTGTCTCCTCAATTGAATAGTTGGTATCCTGAAATCATAATCTATTTTCTATCTGCATCCTTCAGAATAAATCTCTCTTGACTCATTCATTCCTCAATTCATTCAACCAATAATTTATAAGTACCTATCATGTTGGAGATATAGCAAGGAATGAGACAGACAAGTATACTGTTCTAATGGAACTTAAATTCTAATATAGAAGACAGTATCATGTTGGAGATATAGCAAGGAATGAGACAGACAAGTATACTGTTCTAATGGAACTTAAATTCTAGTATAGAAGACAGAAAATAAATTAAATGCACAAACAAGATAAATTCAGATAAAGATAATTACTATGAAAAAGTAAAAGTACAAAATAAAAAATAGCTAGTAACTGAGAAAAGTGGGGAATGAGTATTTTACATGACAGTAGATATATAACAAGGACAGAGAGGGGAAAGAGAATATAAGTGGATCACCCACAGTTTAAAGGGACCAGAGGGGGTAAATCAATCAGGAAACTGCAAGGAGAAGCCAGAAAAGTAGACATGCCAACACAATACTTTGTTTTATCATGTTTTTAAATAGTGTTAAGAATAATAAAAAGTCATATTATAGACTCATCATAATATATTTTTCATTACATATGGCATTGTATCACCTTATTAAGGGGAATCTTGATTGATGAATTCTTTTGACACTCTAATAACTGATTTCCCTTTAGCAGGCATCAACTCTGTTAATAGTAAATTCTGCTTTACAGAATTGTGAATAGAAAATTCATTATTCATTGTTGATGAATAATGTTATCACAGGGATCCTGTGTAGTTCACTGTAAAAGAACACAATCACCAGTATCCAGCAAGGATACTAGACAGAGGGGAATGGAGTACTGTTAGTAATCACCTTTATGTAATCTCCACACTAGGTTAGAACTACACGAGACCAAGAGCTCTGTCTTCATTTATGAATTTTCAACAACTGGCTCAATTTCTGGCTTGTGACACACTTTAGTAAATGTTTACTAACCTAGTAAAATAAATGAATGATAACCTAACAACTCTAACAATACTCTAATGTACATAATACTTTATAAATTAATATTACAAAAAGAATATTAAGTCAGGAATCCCAAGCTGTTAGAGCTCTTTAAAAGAACCAACCAAAAGTCTCTGCAACAAGATTGGTATGAAATTAGAAATCAATTATGAGAAGAAATCTGGAAAATTCACTAATATGTGGAGATTAAACAATATGTTGGGGCGCCTGGGTGGCTCAGTTGGTTGAGCGGCCGACTTGGGCTCAGGTCATGATCTCGCAGTCTGTGAGTTTGAGCCCCGCGTCGGGCTCTGTGCTGACATCTCAGAGCCTGGAGCCTGTTTCAGATTCTGTGTCTCCCTCTCTCTGACCCTCCCCCGTTCATGCTCTGTCTCTCTCTGTCTCAAAAACAAATAAACGTTAAAAAAAATTAAACAAACAAACAATATGCTCATGAATAACCAATGGGCCAAAAAAGAAATGAAAAAAGAATAAAAAAATATCTTGAGGTAAAAGAAAATGAAAACACAACATGGCAAAACTTATGAAATGCAGCAAAAGCAATTCCAAAAAGGAAGTTTGCAGTGGTAAACACATTAATAAAAAGAGAAATATCTCAAATAAACAATCTGGCTTTACATGTTAAGGAACTAGAAAAAGAAAAAACTATGCTGAAAGTTAGTAGGAGAAAGGAATAGTAATGATCAAATTGGAAATAAATGGAATAGAGACTAAAAAATATGAAAGGAAAGATCATGTAACTAAGAGTTAGTTTTTGAAAATATATACAAAAGAGATAAAACTTCATCTAGACTTTTATATAAGTAAGTAGGTAAATGAATAAATAAATACAAATACAAATCCATAAAATTATAAATGATAGAGGAGATACCAGAGCTGATACCACAGAAATACAAGGACCACAACAGTCTACTATAGATAATTATATAAAACAATTGAACAACTAGATGAAATGGATTAATTCCTAGAAATATACAACCTACAAGACTAAGTCATGAAGATTAGAAAACATGAACAAACTAATTATTAGTAGGGAGATTGAATCAGTAATTAAAAACTTCCCATTAACAAAAAACCGGGAACAGATGGTTTCACTGGCAAATTCTAACATTTAAGAACAATTAATACCAATCCTTCTCAAGCTTTTTGAAAAAAATATGAGATGAGGGAACACTTCCAAACTCATTTTGTAAGGCCAGAATTACCCTTATAGACATGCGTCTGGAGGCAAGGGAAACAAAAGCAAAAATGACACCAAAGACACAAGGACACTAAAAGAAAACAAAACAAAAGGCCAATATCTCTCATAAACATAGATGTAACAAAAAAACAATGTCAGCAAACTGAATTCAACAGTACACTAAAAAGATTATACACCAAGAAATTGCTGTAGCCCAGGTCAAAGAGGTTGCTCTCTGTTTCTTCCCATATATTTTTGATGGTTTCCTGTCTTACATTTAAATCTTTCATCCATTTTGAACTTATTTTTTTGTGTATGGTGTAAGAAAGGGGTCCATTTACACTCTTCTGCATGTTGCTGTCCAGTTTTCCCAGCACCATTTGTTGAAGAGACTGTCTTTTTTCCATTGGAGATTCTTTCCTGCTTTGTTAACGATTAGCCAGGAACTTTTTACTAGACATGTTTCTGGAGGTAAGGGAAACAAAAGCAAAAATTAACTATTAGGACCTCATCAAGATACAAAGCTTCTGCACAATGAAGGAACCAATCAGCAAAACTAAAAGGCAACCATCAGAAAGGGAGAAGATATTTGCAAATGACATAACAGATAAAGGGTTAGTATCCAAAATGTATAAAGAACTTATCAAACTCCACACCCCAAAACCAAATAATCCATTGAAGACATGAGCAGAAGACATGAATAGACACTTTTCCAAAGAAGACACCCAGATGGCAAACAGACATATGAAAAGATGTTCAACATGACTCATCATCAGAGAAATACAAATCAAAACCACAATGAGACACCACCTCACCCCTGTCAGCATGGCTAAAATTAACTCAGAAACCAACAGGTGTTGGTGAGGATGTGAAGAAAGGAGAACACTTTTGCACTGTTGGTGAGAATACAAACTGGTGCAGCCACTCTGGAAAACAGTATGGAGGTTCCTCAAAAAATTAAAAATTAGAACTATAACACAGTAATTGCATACTAAGTATTTATCTAAAGGACACAAAAATGCTTATTTGAAAGGGCACATGCACCCCGATGTTTATAGCAGCACTATCAACAATGGCCCAATTATGGAAAGAGTCCAAATGTCCATAGACCAATGAATGGATGTGGTAAGTATATATACATGCACACAATGGAATACTATGTGGCAATCATAAAGAATGAAATCTTGCCATTTGCAATAACCTAGATGGAACTAGAGTGTATTAGGCTAAGCAAAATACGTCAGTCAGAGAAAGACAAATATATTATTTTACTCATGTGGAATTTAAGAAACAAAATAGATGAACATAGGGGAAAGGAAGGAAAAATAAAATAAAAATAGAGAGGGAGTCCAACCATAAGAGACTCTTAAATAGAGAACAAACTGAGGGTTGTTGGAGGGGAGGTGGGTAGGGGGATGGGCTAAATGGGTGATGGGTTTTAAGGGGTGCACTTGTTGGGATGAGCATTGGGTGTTATATGTAAGTGATGAGTCACTGGGTTCTACTCTGAAACCAGTACTACACTGTATATTAGCTAATTTGAATTTAAATAAATACATTTTTTAAAAAGATCATACACCATGATCAAGTAGGATTTATACCAGGGATACAGGGATGGTTCAACCTTTAAATCAATCAACACAATATACCACATTAACAAAATAAAAAATAAAAATCGTGATTATCCAATAGATGCAGAGAAAGTATTTCACAGCATTAAACATTCTTTTATAATAAAAAATCTTTAAAACCATGGGTATAGTGCACACCAGTCCTACTGCAGCCCCAGCAATGGCCTGGGTACAGATAGCTTGTTGCAGGCCCTGCCCACCAACAAATGCTTCTCAGGGCACAATGCAGGAAAAGCACCCTGCAGTGCAGTGCTACTTCATTTCTAGCAAATGCCTGGTCTGATTCAACTAAAGCCCAAGTCAGCCCCAGACTGACCCCCCAACAACACAGGGACAAGACACTGCCCAACACAGGCAAAGAGAGCCATTTCAGATAACTGGACTGAAGGCAAATGCATCTCAGCCACAATAGTAGGACACTCCTATGGCAACACACATAGGAGACACCCCTTAAGTGCCATTTTCTGGTGAAAAGGAAACATTGCACTGCGGGGCAGTACAGGACCTCTTCTTCATAAGGTCATTACTTTCAAAAGCAGAAGACATAGCTGACTTTCCTAACATGTGACAAAGTGAGGAGAGAAAGGAATATGTCCCAAGTGAAATAACACAACAAAATCATAGCAAGAGACCTAACCAAAATGGAGATACGTAATATGTCTGATAGAGAATTTAAAATAATGGTCATAAAGATAGTAACTGAACTTGAGACAATATTGGAGAACATCAGTGAGACCCTTAATGAAGAGATAAAAAAGAACCTATCAGAAGTGAACACCACAGTAAATGAAATGAAAAACACACTACATGGAATAAATAGTAGATAAGAAGAATCAGAAGAATGAATCAGCAACCTGGAGAACAGAGCAATGGAAAGTAATCAAGCTGGTGAGCAGTTGAGAGAAAAAAATTATGAAAAATGAGAACAGACCTAGGGAATTCAGCAACATCATCAAACATAACAGTCACATTATAGGGATCCCAGGAGGAGAAAAGAGAGAAGAGAGGGCAGAAAATTTATTTGAATAAATAATAGCTAACAACTTTCTGAATTTGGGGAAGGAAAAAAATCCAGATCCAGAAGACACAGAGATTACCCTAACAAAATCAACCCAAGGAGGTCCAGACCAAGACCCATAGTAATTAAAATGGCAAAAAGTAGTGATATAGAGAGAATTTTAAAAGCAGCAAGAGAAAATAAAGCAGTTACATACAGGGGAAACCCCATAGGGCTATCAGCTGATTTTTCAGCAGAAACTTTATAGGTCAGAAAGGGGCAGCGTGATACATTCAGAGTGCTTAAAGAAAAAAAAAATTCAGCCAAGAATATTTTATCCAGTATGGCTATCATTCATAATAGAAGGAGAGATATTTTTTCTAAGACAAACAAAAGTTGAAGGAATTTATGAGCACAAAACCAGGAGTGAAACCAGCCATTTCTCCATCACACACTGTGCCATTAGTCTGTCAGTTCCAAATCCACAGCTCAACTGCCCTCCTACCCAGGTCAGTGTGCACTGTCAGCTGCCTGTTCAGTGCCAAGCCCACAAGCTTTCACCTCAGATCAACAGGACTCTGAATTGAGACTCTCCTCAAATTCCATCCCTTGTACTCAAATTTGCACACAAAGGTGGGCATAATTATAATAGCAAAATGAAACAACACAAACGATGACACTAATTCTGTGAAATATGTAATGGGTGAAAGGAGTATGCTGGGCTGGGAAAATCTCCAATAAGAACATCAAAGAACAATATACACAGCATGATTGTAGTTACTAAAAGAAACAACCCCACTCCCCCCCAAAAAAAACTGGGTATAGAGCGAAAGTACCCCAACACAATACATCCATATATTACAACCCCATAGATAAATCATACTTAATGTTCAAAAGCTGAAACCTTTTGTTCTAAGGCCAAGAACAAGGCAAAGATGCCCACTCTGACCACTTTTATTCAACATAGTACTGGAAGTCCTAGTCAAGTCAGTTTGGCAAGAAAAAGAAATAAGGGACTCCTGGGTGGCTCAGTCAGTTAAGCATACAACTTTAGCTAGGGTCATGAACTCGTGGTTTGTGGGTTTGAGCCCTGCATTGGGCTCTGTGCTGACAGCTCAGAACCTAGAGCCTGCTTTGGATTCTGTGTCTCCCTCTCTCTCTGCTCCTCCCCTGCTTGTGCTCTATCTCCCTCAAAAATAAATAAATTTAAAAATATTTAAAAAAAAACCACATTGTTAAAAAAAAAAGAAAAGAAAAAGAAATAAAAGGCATCAAAATCAGAAAGGAATAAATAAAACTATTTCTATTTGTAGATGAAATCAGATTATATATAAATAATTCCACAGATGCCACCAAAACACTGGTAGAACTGATAAACTCAGTAAAGTTTCAGGATGCAAAATCAATATGTGAAAATTAGTTCTATGTCTATAAATTAAAAACAAACTATCATAAAGACAAAGTAAGAATACATTCTCATTTACAATAACATCAAAAAATACTTGGGTTTAATTTAACCAAGGATGTGAAATATCTGTACACTGAAAACTATTGCACACTAATAAAATAAAGAAGACAAAAATAAATGGAAATATATCCATGCCCATGGATTGGAAGAATTAATATTGTTAAAATGTCTATAGTATCCAAAGTGATCTACAGACTCAACATAATCACTATCAAAATTCTAATGGTGTCTTTGAGACAAAGAGAACAAATAATCCTAAAACTTGTATAGAAACACAAAGACCCCAATTGGCCAAAGCAATCTTCAGAAAGAAAAACAAAGCTGGAGGCATCATACTTCCTAGTTTAAACTACACTACAAAGCTGTACTGTATTGGCATAAAAACAGATGCAGAGGTCAATGTAACAGAATAGATAGCCCGGAAATATATCCATGCATATATGGTCAGGTAATTTTTGAGAAAGAAGCCAAAAATATACAATGGCACAACAAAATAAAAAGTAAAGTGGGACTATATCAAATTGAAATGCTTCTTTTCAAGAAAGAAACCCATCAACAAAATGAAAAGGCAACCTATAGATAGGGAGAAAATATTTGCAAATCACATATCCAATAAGGGGTTAATATCCAAAATATACATGGAACTCATATAACTCAATAACAACAAAACGAACAGTTCACTTAAAATGTAGACAAAGGACATGAAAAGACATTTTCCAAAGAAGATAAACAAGTGACCAAGTACAGGAAAAACTACACAATATCAGTAATCACCAGGGAAATTCACATTAAAACCACAGTGAGGTATAATAGCACATCTATCAGGATGTCTATTATCAAAAAAGCAAAGGTAACATATTCTGGAAAGGATGTAGAGAAAAGGGAATTCTCCTACACTGTTGGTGGGAATGTAAATTGGTGCAGCCACTATAAGAAACTGTATGGAGGTTCCTCAAAAAATTAATAATAGAATAATAAAATGAAATGAAATAAATGAAAAAAAATTAATAATAGAATAATATCATATGATCCCACAATCTCACTTGTGGAGATCCAAAGGAAAGGGAATCATTATCCTGAAGACATATCCGTACTGCTATGTTCATTATGGTATTATTCTTACTAGCCAGGGTATGGAAACAACTGGTGTCCATTGATGAATGGAAGAATAAATAAAATGTGATATATACACACACATTGGAATATTTTTTAGCCCTAAAAAATAAAAAATAAGGAAATGTGAAGAAGAGAAGATGGTGGCAAAATAGGAGGACCCTCGCCTCATCTCATCCCATGAATACAACTAAATAACTATAAAATCATTCTAAATCCACCAGAATCAACCTAAAGACTGATAGAACAAACTCCACAACTAAAGAGAGAGAAGAAGCCACATTGAAGAAGGTAGCGGTGTGGAGATGTGGTTTAGGGGAGAAATGAATTGTGGGTACTGAGGAAGGGAGGGAGCCATGGTCACAGAGAAGTGTGAGAGAGAGTAGAGCACACAAGGAACACACAAGGAGAGTATTTCCCCAGAGCCAGTGGCTGGGAAAATGAGAGGGGCTAATTGTTTTGAGTTCTCACAACGAGTGGTGCTAAAAGCCTGGAAATTTAACTGTCAGTGGGAATGGCTGGGATAGAGCCCTGAGGGTCCTTGTGAATTTGACTATGATATGTTTTGGCAATGATTGGCTTTTGATGAATTTAATGGGGGGGTCTCTGTGCTTCTTGGATTTTGATGTCTGTGTCCTTCTCCAGACTAGAGAAGTTTTTGGCAATAATTTGCTCACATAAACCTGCTCCTTTTTCTCTCTCTTTCATCTTCTAGGATCTTCTAGGATATGAATGTTACTATGTTTTAGTAAGTCACTGAGTTCCCTTTGTCTGCCTTTGTCATCCATGACCTTTGCTTCCCTCTTCCTTTCAACTTCATTATTTTCCAGAAATTTATCTTCTATATCACTTATTTGCTCCTCTGCCTTGTCCATCCTCATTTTTTATGCCCTCTATTTGAGTTTTCATCTTGGTTATAGCATTTTTATTTTTGGACTAGATTTTAGTTCTTTTATCTCTGCATAAAGAGATTCTCTTGTGTCTTCTATGCTTTTTTCAAAGCCAGCTTGTATCCTTATAATTGTTGTTTTAAACTCTAGTGTAGACATCTTACTTATATTTTTATTGATTAAATTCATGGCCATCATTTCTTCCTGTTCTTTCTTTTGAGGTGAATTATTCTATCTTGTCATTTTGGAGGAAGAAAAAAGAAAATAAAATGAAATAAAAACGTAAAAATTAAAAAAAAATTAAGGAAGTTAGATCCTAGTTGTGTGTTGGCCTGCTTGTTAAGAGAAGCTTGATTAAAGAAAAGAGAAAAGAAAAAAGAAAAAGGTTAAAAAATAATCATAAGATAAAATAAAAAATTTGCTTTTTCTGTAGTCAAGAAAAAAAAAGAAGAAAAAATAACAACAAAAACAAAAATAGAAGCAAAAAAACCCCAAACAAATGAACAAACAAAAGCTCAATGAAGGTAGATCAAAATCCCCCAGAGCTGAAACTTTGGAGCACTCTATGATCAGTAGACTAAATGCGTGGAAGAGATTTGTCCTGGTCTTTGGGGTAAGGGGCCTGCTGCTTTGATTCTCAGGCCAACTTGCCTTAGTGGAGATGTACTTGGAGAGTGCAGGGCAGTAGGGCTTGGTGCAATGGCTCCATTCTACACTTGGTGGCACTGTTTAGCTCACTGGGGAAAATCAGTATTGGGCTAATGGTGAAAATGTCTTCACCCCACTCTCTAATCTCTGGAGCACAGGAAGTTCAAGCCTCACAGACACATAATCAATCACCTTTCCTGTGTCTCACACTTCCATCAGCTCCCTATCTTCCCCCTGTGTCCGAGCTTTCTGCCTGCCAGGTGGCACTTCTCTCCTGTGTTTCATTTCAGACTTGACTGTCTTTCTAAATCCCACATTTCAGAGACCTCCACAGCTTGGACTTGCACTTTTCCTCTGAGGGAGGTTCTCACTGCACTGTGTCTGGTACTGGTTTGTCCCAGAAAATATTCAAGTGACCACACAGCAGCAGCAGCTCAGAGTTTACGGCAAATCACAATGCATAGCCAGCACCAGGGTTTGCTGCCCTTTCCCAGCTCCTTTGTTCCTATACTGGTGATTGGGGCAGCTCTACGGTGCTTACCATGGCTTTGGCCTCAGAAAGGCCATATTGCCTCTACCAAGTGCATTCCAAACAGAACTGCTTTTACCCATGCAACCCAGAGGATCCTCAGACCATGCTGTTCACTCCTAGGGCTCCACCCTGCTTCCTTGCCAGAGCTCTGCCAGGCACTGAACTCTGAAACTTCAGACTCTGTCCTTCACTGTTTATAAAACCTTGTGGTATTGAAACCCTCTCCTGTTCCCCCATCAATGGTTTTGGGGAACAGTTTTTTTGTGCAATCATCTGTGTATGTTTTCACTTCTCTCTTTCTCTCTAGCTGCTTTCAGGGGGAGTGCTTTTCTTGTGTGAACCCAATGTACTGCTCAATCTTCCCCTGTCTCTTTCTCCTCTCTGTGAAAGGGGCTCCTAGCCCTCCACAGCACCACGGCTCTTCTCTCCCCCAATTCACCTCTCCTCACTGTGTACCACCTGCGTTCTTTCCCTCACGTTATGCAGATTGTTCTGTTAATCCTCTGATTTGCTAGGTGTTCAAAATGATTTGATGTTGATCTAGCTGTGTTCAAGGGATGAGACAAGCCCAGGGTCCCCTTACTACACCATCTTAACTTCTTCTAAGATTTTTTTACTGCTATATTTTGCAAGTTTAATTACCATAGTCTTAGTGTTGGCCTGCTTTTGTTGATTTTGATGGGAGCTGCTTATGCCTCCTGGATCTGCATGTCTTTCCTTCCCCAGATTAGGAAAGTTTCTGCTATTAGTTCCTGAAATAAATATTTTGCCCCCTTGTCTCTCTCTTCTTCTGGGAGTCCTATAATATCAATGTTATTACATTTGATTGAGTCACTAACTTCCATAAGTATATTCTTATGTTGCATAATTCTTCTATCTTTTGTTCAGCTTCATTACTTTCCATTATTTTGCCTTCATTAATTTGTTCCTCTGCTTCTTCCAGTATGCTATTCATTGCATCAAATCTGTTTCCCATCTCATTTATTGCATTCTTCATCTCTGATTAATTCTTCTTTAGAGTTTTATCTCTGTGATAAGTTTCCCTGATGTCTTCTATTCTTTTCTCTAGCCCAGTGAGTATCCTTAGGACTATTGCTTTGAATTCTCCATCAGGCATGTTACTTGTATCAGTTTCACTTAGTAATCTGGATGTGGCTCTATCTTGTTCTTTATTTGGGATAAAATCCTCCATCTTGGCATTTAATCTATGTCTCTGCCTTCTTTTGTGTATTAGAAAAGCCAACTATGTCTTCTGCTCCTGAAAATAATAGCTTTATGAAGAAGAGGTCATGTGCCAGGGCCTGGCACTTCAGGAAGTGTCTCCAGTGTGTGCTGCATGTGGTCTGCTATTGTGTTTGGGCTTCTCTATCCTTCAGGCCAGTCATTTGTAGAGGCTCTCCTTGACTTCTGTGGGCAGTGTTTGGTTCCTGGCCCGAATATGGCAAGTTTTAACCAGGCATGCTCTGGTATGCTTGTGAAATAAGACTTACCACTACCTACACTGGAACTTAGCCCTGCAGAACTCTGACCTGGTGACATGGTCTGGACAGGCCTTTGTGCTGGTCTTCTGGGGAAGGGGCCTGCCATGCTGCGACTAAAGTAAGCTTAATTAAGAAAGGCTTTCCCACCAGAATTCAGAGCATGGGGCTTGGCATATGCAGGTTAGGTGGGCAATTTTGGTGCTGTGTTGCTTCCCACAAGCGTCTCTGGGTTTATGCTGAGGGGTGGGGGAGTGAAATGGCTGCAGCCAGCTCCTTTCTTCCTGAAGAGGTGTCTCCATGAACTCTGCCTCTCAGGGATGCACTCTAATAAGTGCAAATAATCTGCCCACTGTGTGCCCCAGGCTTTCTTTAGATCATTATTTCCACACTGTCTACCCTTGGGTCATTTGTCTGCCTTTTCACCAGGAGCAGGGCAATGCTCACTGGTCTCTAACCCCACCAAACCTGCTAACCTTTAAAAGCCCAGGGTTTGGGGGCACCTAGGTGGCTCAGTTGGTTAAGTGTCTGACTTCGGTTCAGGTCATGATCTCCAGTTCATGGGTTCAAGCCCCCCTGTTGGGTTCTGTGCTGACAGCTCAGAGCTTAGAGCCTGCTTTGGATTCTGTGTCTCCCTCTATCTCTGCCCTTCCCCTGCTTGTGTTCTGCCTCTCTCTCTCTCTCTCAAAAAATAAATAAACATTAAAAAAAATCCCAGGGTTTGGAAGCACCTGAGTAGCTCAGTTAGTTAAGTGTCCAACTCTGGATTTCAGCTCAGGTCATGATCTCACAGTTCATGAATTTGAGCCCTGCATTGGACTCTGCACTGACAGTATGGAGCTTGCTTGGGATTCTCTCTCTTTCTCCTCCTCTCTCTCTGCCCCTCCTCTTCTTGTGCCCCCCACCATCAAAATAAATAAACAAAATAAAATAAAAATAAAATTTCTTTGCTGTTGCACCTTTTCTCCCTTTAGCTGTGGAGTATGTTCTGTCAGTCTGCAGGTCTATTTATGGGGTATTTAGGATGATGTGATTGTTATCTAGTTGTGTTCATGGGAGAAGATGAGCCTAGGGTCTTCACACTCCAATGCCATCTTGAAAATCCTGTTAAGAGGAGATCCAACATGGCTGAGAAGTAAGGGGACCCAAAGTTCCCTTGTCCTTCAAACACAGCAGTTTTGAGGCCAGAGGACTTTGAATTACAAGTCTGGTCTGCAGAGTGACAGAGACATCTCCAGGGGCCCAAAGGGACAAACTGGCAGGCCACAGGATTGTGACTGTGAACCGGGAGAGATAAAAATGGGCAGCGTAGGCACAGAGGGGAGGGATCCCCTTCTTCAGAGAGACAAAGAGAAGAGAAAGAGAGGTTGTGGAAGTGTAGGACTGTATTTGGAAAAGAGAAAAACCACAGACCAAGGATCAGAAAAAAATTGGCGAAAGATCCAATCTCTAACTTCCAGGCTTTCTCTGGACTGGTGCTGGGTGCCCTGTTTGCACATCTGGGGAGCAGGGAAGCCAGCCCTTGGCTCAGTAACTAGTTCAGAGGCATAGTCTGCAGTGGGAGAAAGCAATCCTCTCCTTCTATTGCTGTGGGAAGAAGGTATATAGTTGTTTAAAGGACAACGGACCCTGCCTGCGCCCACCAGCCAGAGGCCATTTATCAGTGGGGCAGAGTGCATTTCCCTGCAATGGGGGTGGACAGAGCAGGGCCCTTTAAAACACCGGGGTTTGAATCCCAGTTGAACGCCAGGAAAGTACAGGAGTTGGTGGAATGGGATAAACTGCCTTGTTTGCACCTGTGCGGCACTGTGAGGAGGCTCTTCATTGGTGGGGTGGAATGGCACTTCCCTGGAACCAGGGCATGCAGAGTGGGACACTTTAAGACATCTGGGTTTGATTCCCAGTTGAGCCCCAGGGAGGCACCGGAGACTGTGGAGTGCAAAAACAAAAACCAAAAACCAAAAAATGGCCTGCTTGTGCCCACACAGCACTGTAAGGACTGCCTGAACAGAGTGGTTTGGGATACCCGGACTGGGGAGGACAGACTGGGGTGTCACCATTTTCCCCCCATCACCAACAAGGTGGGGCTTTGGACAGTGGGCCCATAATGGAGGAGGGAACCCACCTACATCAGACCATGCCGCTCCATGCCTAGTAACTGGGTATTTACTGGAGTAAGATTGTAATTGACCAAACAGACAGCCCCTCCTCCAGACCAGCACTGCCACTGGTTCCAAAACACCCAGCAGTTTTGCATTTTCTGACTTAATTCTTGGACAATTCTTGGACAAAATATATATATACACACATATATGTATATATATGTATATATATTTTATTCCTTTTCTCCTTTTTATTTCTTTCCTCCTCTAGTCTGGTTATTCTGGTTGTTGGTTTTATTAACAGACATATTTAATCTATTCTCTTTATACCTGTTCTATATCTCCTTTATTCTCCTCTCTGTCTCTGTGGGCTAAGTAGTATAGTTTCTGGTCATTTTTTTTTTTAATTTTATTTTTCCCTGACCCTGTCATTTCTCTCTTTGTATGGGATAAGGCCTCTTCCACCACCATCATCCCGCCTCCCTGCCTTTAATTTTTTTTTTCCAGCGCTGTATCAAATGAACAAATCAAAGCACACCTGGTGGAAGGTCCAAAACATCACAACAAGTAGGGAGATAAAGCAACCAGAGTCAGAACAACAGACAGCATGTAAAATACTCCTAAAAACACCTCTTGAAGGGCCAGGCCCTGGACAGTGAGTGTATGACCCCTCTTTAATATAGTAGCACTCGCAGGTACAGGACATATAACAAGCTTTCAAAACACATTAGGGACAGAAAACTAGCTAAAATGACAAAATGGAAGAATTCTCCTCAAAAGAAATTCCAGGAAGAAATGACAGCTAAAGAATTGATCAAAACAGATATAAACAGTATATATGATCAAGAATTTAGAATAATAGTCATGAGATTAATCTCTGGGCTCGAAAAAATCATAGAAGACAGCAGAGAATCTGTTGCTACAGAGATCAAGTAACTAAAAAATAGTCATGACAAATTAAGAAATGCTGTAAATGAGGTGCAAAAAAAACCTAGATGCAGTGACAGTGAAGATTGAAGAGGCAGAGGGGAGATGAAAGAGAAATAGAAGATTAAATTATGGGAAAAGATGAAGCTGAGAAAAAGAGAGATAAAAAATTCTAAACCATGATGGGAGAATTAGAGAACTAAGTTATTCAATAAAACATAATAGTATCTGTATCATAGGAGTTTCAGAAGAAGAAGAGAGAGAGAAAGGGGAGGAACGTGTACTTGAACAAATAATAGCTGAGAACTTCTCCAGTCTGGGCAAGGAAACAGACATTGAAATCCAGGAGGTACAAAGCCCTCCCTTCAGATGTAACAGGAATTGATCTTCTGCATGACATATCATAGTGAAACTGACAAAATACAAAGATAAAGAGAGAATTCTGAAGGCAGCTAGGGACAAATGGGCCTTAACCTACAAAGGTAGACACATAAGGGTAGTAGTAGACCTATCTACTGAAACTTGGCAGGCCAGAGGGAGTGGCAGGAAATACTCAATGTGCTGAATAGGAGGAATATGCATCCAAGAATCCTTTATCCAGCAGGGCTGTCATTCAGAATAGAAGGAGAGATCAAAGTTTTCCCAAACAAAAACCGAAGGAGTTCATCACCACTAAACTAACCCTACAAGAGATCCTAAGGGGAACTCTGTGAGTAGAATGCTGCAAAGACTACAAAGGACCAGAGACATCAGCACAAGCATGAAACCTACAGATAACACAATGACACTAAATCCAAATCTTTCAATAGTAACGCTGAATATAAATGGACTAAATGCTCCAATCAAAACACATAGAGTACCAGAATGGATAAAAAAAACAAGACCCATTTATTTGCTGTCTACAAGGGACCCATTTAAGACCTGAGGACACCTTCAGGACCCCTCACCTTGAAAGTGAGGGGATGGAGAACCATCTATAATGCTACTAGAAGTCAAAAGAAAATTGGAATAGCCATACTTATATCAGACAAACTAGATTTAACCTAAAGTCTGTAACAAGAGAAGAAGAAGTGCATTATATCACAAGTAAGGGGTCTATCAATCAAGAAGAGATAACAATTATAAATATTCATGCACCCAATTTGGAGCACCCAAATACATAAAACAATTACAAACATAAGCAATCTTATTGATAAGAATGCAGTAATTGCAGTGACTTCAATACTGCACTTACAACAATGGATGGATCATCTAGGCAGAAAATCAATAAAGAAACAGTGGCCCTGAATGAAACACTGGACCAGATAGACTTGACAGATATATTCAGTGCATATGGAACATTATCCAAGATAGATCACATACTGGGTCACAAAACATTCCTCAATAAATATAAAAGAATTGAGATCATACCACACACAGATCACAATGTTAGGAAACTTGAAATCAACCACAGAAAAATTCTGGAAAAACTTCAAATGCATGGAGGTTAAAGAACATCCTACTAAAGAATGAATGGGTCAACCAGGCAATTAGAGAAGAAATTAAAAAATATATGGAAACAAATGAAAATGTAAACACAACAATCCAAACCCTTTGGGCTGCAGCAAAGGCATTCCTAAGAGGAAAATGCATTGCAATCCAGGCCTATCTCAAGAAACAAGAAAAATCCAAAATATAAAATCTAACAGCACACCTAAAGGTACTAGAAGCAGAACAGCAAAGAAACCCCAAGGCAAGCAAAAGAAAAGATATAATAAAGATCAGAGAAGAAATAAACTATATAGGATCCAAAAAATAAAAAATAACAACAACAGTAGAACAGATCAATGAAACTAAGAGCAGGTTTTTTGAAAAAGTAAAATTGATAACTCTCTAGCCAGACTCTCAAAAATAAATTAGAGAGGACCCAAATAGATAAAATCACAAATGAGAATGGATTTACCATAACCAATCCCTCAGAAATATGAGCAATTATCACAGAATACTATGAAAAACTAAATACCAACAAACCTGAAAGAAATGGACAGATTCCTAGACACCCACACACTACCAAAACTCAAATGGGAAGAAATAGAAAATTTGAACAGACCCATAACTGCTGAAGAAATTGAATCAGTTATCAAAAATCTCCCAACAAATAAGAGTCCTGGGCCAGATGGCTTCCCAGGGGAATTAACATTTGAAGCAGAGTTAATACCTATCCTTCTCAAGCTGTTCCAAAAAACGAAACAGACAGAAAACTTCTGGACTCATTCTATGAAGCCAGCATTACCTTGATTCCCAAACCAGACAGAGACCCCACAAAAAAGGAGAATTATAGGCCAATATCCCTGATGAACAGAATGCAAAAATTCTCAATGAGATACTAGCAAATCAAATTCAACAGCATATAAAAAGAATTATTCACCATGATCAGGTGGGATTCATTCCTGGGCTGCAGGGCTGGTTCAATATTCGCAAATCAATCAGTGTGATACATCACATTAATAAAAGAAAGGATAAGAACCATACGATCCTGTCAATAGATGCTGAAAAAATATTGGACAAAATACAGCATCCTTAATAAAAACCCTCGAGAAAGTTGGGATAGAAAGAACATACTTAAACATCATAAAAGCCATTTATGAAAAGCCCACAGCTAATATCATCCTCAATGGGGAAAAACTGAGAGCTTTCCCCCTGAGATCAGGAATATGACACGGATGTCCACTCTCACCACTGTTGTTTAACATAGTGTTGAAGTCCTAGCATCAGCAATCAGATAACAAAAGGAAGTCAAAGGCATCAAAATTGTCAAAGAAGAATCAAACTTTCACTTTTGGCAGACAACATGATACTCTATGGAAAACCCAAAAGAGTACACCAAAAGTCTGCTAAACCCAATACATGAATTCTGCTCAATGTCACTCCTCATCAGGGAAATACAAATCAAAACCACACTGAGAGTAGAGTAGCCAAAATGAACAGATCAGGAGACTATAGATGCTGGTGAGGATGTGGAGAAATGGGAACTCTCTTGCACTGTTGGTGGGAATGCAAACTGGTGCAGCTTCTCTGGAAAACAGTGTGGAGGTTCCTCAAAAAATTAAAAATAGAACTACCCTATGAACCAGCAATAGCACTACTAGAAATTTATCCAAAGTTACAATAGGGCTGATTCATAGGGCACATGCACCCCAATGCTTATAGAAACCCTTTCAACAATAGTCAAATTATGGAAAGAGCCAAAATGTTCATCAACTGATGAATGGATAATGAAGATGTGGCTTATACATACAATGGGATACTACTAGGCAATGAGAAAGAGTGAAATCCTGTCATTTGCAGCAATGTGGATGGCACTGGAGGGTATTATACTAAGTGACATAAGTCAGTCAGAGAAAGACAGATATCATATGTTTTCAGTCATATGTGGACCGTGAGAAACTTAACAGCCTTCTGTTAAGACTGGGGGAAGGGAAGGGGGAAAAGTTACAAACAGAAATGAGGGAGGCAAACCATAAGAGACTCTTAAATACAGAGAACAAACTGAGGGTGAATGAGGCGGGGGAGAGCAGAAAATGGGTGATGGGTATTGAGGAGGGAACTTGTTGGGATGAGCACTGGGTATTTTATGTAAGCGATGAATCACAGGTATCTACTCCCAAAACCAAGAGCACACTGTATACCCTGTATGTTAGCCAATTTGAACAATAAATTATATTAAAAAAAATAAGTAAAATAAGAAAGTTAAAAAAAGAAAATCCTGTTAACTTTTTGTTATTGATTTTAATTGTAATCAGAAAACATACTTTATATGACATAAGTGATTTTAATTACTTAATTACATTTTGAAATGAATTAAATACATAATTTTTCAACTTATTTAATCTTTTTGTTTAATTGATTTAATTAAATAACCCATTGTTTGTGGTTTATTTTATGGTCCATCACATAGTACATAATTTTTTCCCCTAGTTATAGTCTTTGCTCTGAAACCTACTTTGTCTAATATTAATATTTACACTTCAACTCTCTATTGATTTCTGTTAACATGATATGTATTTTGCATCCCTTTACTTTTAGCTTATTCTTTTATTTTTTGGGGGAGGTGTCCAGTTTATTTCACCCCATGCCTCATGTGATATTCCCTAAGTTTTTATTCAAATTCCAGTTAGTTGAGATACAGTGTAATATTAGTTTCAGATGTACAATATAGTGATTCAAGGCTTTCTTACAACACCTGGTGCTTATCACAATAAGATATCCAGATTGCCAACAGACAAATGAAAAGATGCTCAACATCACTGATCATCAGAAAAATACAAATCAAAACTACAATGAGTATCACTTTACAGCTGTCAGCATGGATAACATCAACCACACAGGAAATAATAGATTTTAGTGGGGATGTGGAGAAAGGGACTCCTTTTGGACTGTTTGTGGGAATGGAAACTGGTGCAGCCACTGTGGGGAAAAGTATGGAGGTTCCTCAAAAATTTAAAAAGTAGAACGACTCTATGATGCAGCAATTGCACTAGTAGGTATTTATCCAAAGAATATTTATTTCTTTATTTAAAAAAATGTGTTTCTTGTAAGCACCCAACAGTAGAGTTTGATTTTTTCTTTTCTTTTCCTTTTCTTTTTTCTTTTATTTCTTTTCTTCTTTCCTTTCTCTTTCTCTTTCTCTCTTTCCTTCTCTATTTCTTTCTTTTTATTAATCTGACAATCTGACCACTTTAACTGTGGTGTTGAAACCACTTACATTTTTAATGTCAATATTTATATGGCTCATTTTGCTTTTTGTTGCTGACCTATTTTATTTTCCTCTTTTCTGATTTCCTTTTGATTAGATATTTTTATTGTTACATTTTATCTCATTTTATAAGCTCATTACCCAAGATGTAATGATATACATCTTAAATTCATTGCAATCTAACTTCAACTAATATACCACTTTACATATAGCATCAGAACACTACAATAGTGCACCCCACTTCTCTCCTTTCAATCCATATGGTTTTGTTCGCTATATATTTTACTTATACATGTATTATAATAATGTGATATTGTTATGTTTAAGCACTCAATTATCTTTAAAGAAAAATAATAGGAAAATAATTTGCTCATGAAGTTCTTTAAGGAACTACAAAATAAACAAAGCCCAAAGTTAGCAGAAGGCAAAAAATAAATAATAAATAATGAAGATGAGAGGAAATAAATGAAATAGAGACTAGAAAAAAAAATAGAAGATCTTTCCTATTGGAATAACATTTGTTTGTTTTTTTTAAAGATAATCAGAATTGACATTTAGCAGATTAAGGGAAAAATGGATTCAAATAAATGAAATCAGAAATGAAAAATAAGACATTGCAACTGATATCACAGAACTACAAAGGATAATCAGTCTGCTATGAACAACTGTAGGTCAATAATATTGAATAACCTAGGTTAAATGGATAAATTCCTAGAAATATATAATATACCCCAAATTAACCATGAAGAAATTTAAAATCTGAATGGGCCAATAACAAGTAAGAATATTAAGGTGGTAACAAAATCCCCAACAAAAAAGCCTGTTCCAGATGTCTTCACTAGTGAATTCTACCAAACGCTTAAAGAAGAATTAACACCAAGTCCTTTCAATGTCTCCCAAAAAAATTAAAAAGGAGGGAACACTTTCAATCTCATTTTACAAAGTATCATTACCCCGATACCAAGGCCAGACAAGGACTGAAAGGAAAGAAAAGTATAGGCCAATATCCCTAATAAACACATGAAAAAATCCTCAACAAAATACTAGCAAACCAAATCGACAGCACATTTAAAGAATAACCTATAATGAGGTGGAATTTATCCCTGAAATGCATGGATGGTTCAATGTACACAATTCAATAAATATGATATATCACATTAACAGAAGGAAGAATAGATATTATGTAATAACCTTAAGATGGAGAAATAAACACTTGACAGCATTCAACATCCTTTTCCAAAATTGTATTTAAATTTTAGTTAACATACAGTGCAATATTGGTTTTAATAGAATTCAGTGATTTCATCAGTTACATAGAACACCTGGTGCTCATCATAACAACGGTCCTCTTTAATATCCATCACCCATATAGCCCATTCCCCACCTAACTCAAGAAATTAAGTATAAAAGATATGTACCTCAACATAATAAAGACCATATATGATAAATCCATAGCAAACAAGGTACTTAATTAAAGACTAAAAGCTTTTCCTCTAAAATCAGGAACAAGGATACCACATTTGCCACTTCTATTAAACATGGTATTGGAAGTCCTAGCCAGAAAACCAGGCAAGAAAAAGAAAAAAAGAAAAAAAAAAAAAACACTTAAAAAGGAAGAAGTAAAATCGCCTCTATGTGCAGATGATGGTGTTATATATAAAAAAATCCTAAAGACTCCACCAGAAAACTATAACACTAATAAATAAATTCCATAAACTTGCAGGATACAAAATCAACATACAAAAATCAGTTGTTTCTAAACATCAATAGCTATCTGAAATAAACTATCTGAAAGATAAATTAAGAATGCAATACTATTTACAATAGAATCAAAAACAACAAAATGCCTTGGAAAAAACTTAGCCAAGGAGGTGAGAGATTTGTACATGGAAAATTTAAGGTACTAATGAAAGAAATTGAAGAAGACATTAATAAAGGAAAAGATATTCCATGTGCATAATTAGGAGAATTAATATTGTTAAAATATCCATACTATCCAAAGTGATATACATATTCAATATAATACACATCAAATTCCACTGGCATTTTTCACAGAACTAGAAAAAAAATTCCTAAGATTTATATGGAACCCCAAAGTCCCAAACATCCAAATCAATCTTGAGCAAGAAGAATGAGGGTAGAAGTATCATACTTCATGACCTCAAATTATATTACAAATCTATAGTAATCAAAACAGTACGTTATTGACATAAAAACAGACATATAGACTAATGGAATAGAATACAAAGCCCAGAAATAAACCCACACATATATGATTAACTAATATTTGAAAAGGGCACCAAAACACAATGGAGAAGAAAAGTCACTTCAATAAATGTTACTGGAAAAAGTGGATATTCACATGCAAAAGAATGAAACTGAACCCCTATCTTATACCACTCACAGAAATTAACCCTAAATGAATTAAAGATTTAAATAAAAGATCTGAAACTGTAACTCTCCTGGAAGAAAGCATAGGAAAAAATCTCCTTTCTATAGTTGTTGGCAATAATTTTTTGGGTATGACATCAAAATTACAGGAAACTAAAGCAAAAATGAAACAAGCCAACAATGACAAAACAAAAACAATGACAAAAAAGCAGGACTACATAAAACTAAAAGGCTTCTACATTGCAAAGGGAAAAAAATCAACAAAAGAAAAATGTAACCTATGAACTGGAAAATTATATTTGCAAACCATACATCTGATAAGGAGTTAATATTTAAAATATATACAAAACTTCTATGACTCAATAGCTAAATAAATAAACAAATAAATAAAATTCTGCCTAAAAAATGAGCAAAGGACCTGAGTGGCATTTTCCAAAGAATACATACAAAGCTAACAAGACATGAACTGATGTTCAAAATTATTAATCATCAGGGAAATCTAAATCAAAATCACAATGAGATATTACTTCACAGTTGTTAGGATGTCTACTATCAAAAAGATAAGAAATAATAAACACTAGTGCGAATGTAGAGAAAAGGAAACTTGTGTACACTTTTGGTGGCAATGTGAACTATCTAGCCACAATAGAAAACAGTATGGAGGTTCCTAAAAAAAAAAAACATAGGGGCGCCTGGGTGGCTCAGTTGGTTGAGCGTCCGACTTCCACTCAGGTCATGATCTCGCAGTCTGTGAGTTCTAGCCTCACGTGGGGCTCTGTGCTGACAGCTCTGAGCCTGGATCCTGCTTCAGATTCTGTGTCTCCCTCTCTCTCTGCCCCCCCCCGCCCCCACTCATGCTCTATCTCTCTCTCTGTCAAAAATAAATAAACATTTAAAAAAATAAAAAATAAATACAACTACCATATGATCCAGCAATTCCAGTTCTGGGTGTATATCTGAAGGAGACAAAATCATTACCCCAAAGAGATATCTGTACTCCTATGTTCATATCCAAGGTATGGAAACAACCTAAGTGTACACTGATGGATGAATGTGTAAAGATAATGTAGTATATGTATATATACAATGGAATAGTATTCAACCTTAAGAAAAGAAAATCCTGCCATTTGCAACATCATGGATGAAACTGGAGGGTATTATGCTAAGTAATGAAGCCAGACAAAGACAATTAATGTATAGTATCATGTAGATGTGAAATCTAAAAAAAAAAAATTTTTTTTGAACTAATAAAATGGTGGTTGCCAGGATGATGGAGGAAATGGGGAAATGTTAGTAAAAGGATACAAATATTGTTATAGGATAAATAAGTTCTGAGGGTTTAATGTAAAGCATGTGGACTATAGTTGATACTGTATTGTATACTTAAAATTTGCTAAGAGAGTAAATCTTAAGAGTTCTCATACACACACACACACACACAAAACTATGTGAAGTGATAGATGAGTTATTAATGTGATTGTGATAATCATTTCACAAGGTATACATACATCAAATCATCACATTGTACCCTTTAAATGTATACAATTTTGTCAATTACAACCCACTATAGCAGAGGGAAAATATATGAAGAAAAATTATATTTATCTTATAGTTTCTTAATGGTTGCCCTACAGCTTAAAATGTATTCTAAGTCTACTTTTAAATATCACTATATGACTTCACATGTATCATAGATACCTTATAAGAGTATTCCCTAGTTCTCCCTATGTCCCTGTGACATTCCTGTCATTCATTTTACTTACCTATATCCTATAATCACCCAACACATTGTGATAGTTATTGCTTTTAAAAACATGTTTTAGATCAATTAAAAGTAAAAACATTAAAGTTTTAATTTTAATTTCACACTTTCCTTCTTTGAAGTATTGACATACCTTGAAGTTCACTGATTCTTTTTGTTCTTTTCTTGGCTATAATGAGTACACCAATGAGCACATTAAAGGCATCCCTTATTTCCATTACTGTATGTTTTATTTCTACCATTTTTTTATTGTGGTAAAATACACAGCATAAAATTTACCATTTCAATAATTTAAAATATGAAACTCAATGGCATTATGTACATTCACATTGGTGTGCAACTGCCACAACATCCAATCTTCAGAACTTTGTCATCATCCCAAATTGAAATTTTGTATGCATTAAAAAATGACTCTCCATTCCTCTCTTTCTCCACCTTCTGGTAACCAATATTCTACTTTCTGTCTCTATAAATTTGACTATTGTAGGTACCTTATATAGGTGAAATCATACAATTTTTATTATTTTGTCTCTGGCTTATCTCACTAAGTGTGTTTTTAAGATTCATCTATATTACGGAGGGAAGTGTAGCCCCTCTAAATTCATATGTTGAAATCTTAGCTCTCAGTATTTCAGAATGCCACTGTATTTAGAAACATGGCCTTAAAAGAGGTAATTAAGGAAAATGAGGTTATATGGATGGGCCCTTAGTTCAGGCTGCTATAATAAATTATAGATTAGATGGCTTAAAAAAAACATTTAGGGGCGCCTGGGTGGCGCAGTCGGTTAAGTGTCTGACTTCAGCCAGGTCACGATCTCGCGGTCCGTGAGTTCGAGCCCCGTGTCAGGCTTTGGGCTGATGGCTCAGAGCCTGGAGCCTGCTTCCGATTCTGTGTCTCCCTCTCTCTCTGCTCCTCCCCCGCTCATGCTCTGTCTCCATCTCTGTCAAAAATAAAAGTAAACATTAAAAAAAAAAATTAAAAAAAACAAAACAAAACAAAACATTTATTCTTCATAGTTCTTAAGGCTATGAGTCTGAGAAAAGAGTGCCAGAAATCTGACATTGTCTCCTTCACATGAATTTTACAGACATTTCTTTCCTGGATACAATGGCAACTCTTAAGGGAAAACTGATTACACCAGTTGTAGAAGAGGCAACTGTCTCAAACAATAAGATCACTGTAGTGGATGTTGGTACAGTGTGTGCCATCAGTATTTTGGGAAAGCCTCAGGATGATGAGCTTGCCCTGTGGGCATTTTGGAAGATAAACTCAAAGGAGAAATGATGGATCTGCAACATGGGACATTATTTCTTCAGACACCTGAAGTTGTGACATGACAGATAAGGATTACCTGTGACTGCTGGTTCTAAGATTGTGGTGATAACTACAGGAGTCGGCCAGCAGTAGAGAAAGAGCCATCTCAATCCGGTGCAGAGGAATGTTAATGTCTTCAAATTCATTATTCCTCAGATAGTCACATACAGCCCTTATTGATTCATAATTATGGTTTCCAGCCCAGCAGATATTCCCACATATGTCACCTAGAGGAAGTGGGTATAATCTGGATTCTGTTAGATTTAGCTATTTTATGGCTGAAAAAACTTGGCATTCAACCCAGCAGCTGCCATGGATGGATTTGGGAAGAACATGGTGTCCCAAGTGTGACTGTGTGGAGTGGAGTGAATGTGGCAGACGTTTCTCTCCAGGAACTGAATCCAAAACTGGAAACAGAAAATAACAGTGAAAATTGGGAGGAAGTGTATAAGATGGTGGTTGAAAGTTCCTGTGAAACTAAAAGATACACCAAACTAAAAGGATATACTAGCTGGACTACTGGATTAAGTGTGGTTAATTTAGTGACCATTTAATAAACAGAATTAGCAATTTAAATATCTGCTTCAATACACAGGGGTAACAAAAGATAGAAGCACTAATCTACAAACCTTCAGCATTGTTTTGCAATTTAACATGAGGGACTTAAAGTTGAGTCTTGATTAGTTAAATAACTGTTTTATTGGTAGTACTGGGAAGATAGAATACGATGTCTTAATTCAGACTGCTATAACAAAACACCACACATATGGTGCCTTAAATAACAAATATCTATTTCTCACAGTTTTGGAGGCTGGAAGTCTGAGATCAGATTGGTAGCATGGTGGGGGTTCTTGGTAAAGGTCCTATTCCTGGTTTACAGATAGCTTCCTTGCATTCTATATCTTGACATGGAGCAAAGTGTGAGGGCTCTGGTCTCTTCCCCTTATAAGGACATTAAGCCAACATGGGGGCTGCATCCTCATGACTCAACTAAACCTAATTACCTCTTAAATGCTCGACATCTCAAACACTACCACACTGGGGAATTAAGCCTTCAAAGTATGGATTCAGGGGTGGGGTGAGGGTGGGTAGGGACACAAACATTCAGTCCATATCATAGGGGATGAAAAATAAGTTTACATACAACTCATCTATACTTTACAATTTTCTTTTTTAAATGCCATATCTGGAAGGCCCTAACAGGGCTAAAATTAAGGTGCAAGAAACATTCCCAAACCAGAAACTATGTGTATTAATTTGACTAATAACAAGAATTCCCAAGATATTGATGGGATGGACAAAATTCTCTTTATATTTCACCTAGTTGGGCTTGACTATGCAAATATTTTGTTGCCTAGTGGGTTGAATAGATATATTTCTCTGTATTTATCCAATCCAACTCTATATGATTGGGAATGGCCCAAAGAATAAGGCCTGGTCATCTCATCTTGTTACCATTACCATCACTGACTTCAAGGAGAAAGGTTTATTTTTCAATTAATGGTAAGTGAGTACAATGTGAGATTGTTGCTTAGTGGAAAGTAGCCAACATTTGGGTGTTACAAGGGAGGAAAATCTAAGATCACTCTGGTGCCTTTTGAAAAGTTCAGAACAAGTGAATGATATGCTCTTTTAGCTTAGATTTAGATGTCCCTTGGGACAAAGACTACCAAAATTCTTCTTCTAAAAATCGAGGGAGCTGGGGCGCCTGGGTGGGTGACTGAGAGTCAGTTGAGCTTCCAACTTTGGCTCAGGTCATGATCTCACGGTTCATGAGTTCGAACGCGTTGGGCTCTGTGCTGACAGCTCAGAGCCTGGAGCCTGCTTCGGATTCTAGGTCTCCCTCTCTCTCTGTGCCCTCTCCTGCTCATGCTGTCTCTCAAAAATAAACATTAAAAATTTTTTTTAATAAAAAAAAGAGGGAGTTGTACAATGGCTAATTTAATAAACATACTTCCAGGATGGTTTTATGTACTCCTAATCAACAAATAGACCAGAGCTCAGACAATGACTGTGTGGAATAATACTAATGTGTCTGTCTCTTATGGTTTTCATTTCACAGAATACTATTCTATGAAACAGAATTGGCCTACAGATTTAGACTTAAGTGATGATAGATTGACTAGGGTTCTTAATTATTCAATAGATGTATACCAAAAAGTACAGATAGCTATAGATCAGGGAGGCAAACAAAAGGGAAAATATAAAAATATAAGACAATTTGTGCTGCATTATAGGATGGTTTAAATGATACAAACCCTCCCTGATTATTACAACTCTTGGAAATATGTATATGTGTTTTGATTATCTATTTGATTATATGCTATTGAAAGACACATCTACATGATTGCTATCAAACTAAGAATGAATTTTGTTGTTGTTGTTTTTACTCTTGTTATAAAAGGCTTTGACCCAAAATCAGGATGGTGGACTTTGCTGTGAGGGTTAAGTCCTGCAGACCCAGAATAGTCCTGAGCTAAGGTATCTGCACATCATTATCTGTTGTTTAAGGAATGAAATATATTAACAATGTTTCTTTGTAACCAGCGGTCCAAAATGTTTGGAGGCAGATTTTAACAACTTTTCAACAGTGTTTATTAATAACAGTGTGATTGATGATTTCACTGAGACCTTCAGAGTCCTCTGCTTTTGGGGCTGATTACATAGCAAGAATATGCCTACATATCTGGCAGGGGAAAGAAACCTCAGCAGTAAATCCATTTTGAGCTTCTGAGTGATTCTGTGCACATGGCTCTTTTCTGGCAGTGAAATTGTGTTCATACAACGGAGGAAAATGGGAGCTGATGCCTGGCCATTATCCAAACCTTGTGGTATGAAGCAGCCTTTGGCTGTGATGCAAATAATGACATCCTATATTGCATCCCTTCCCCTTAATAAATTGCACACTTGTCAGCATTGTCATTTTGGGTCCTATGAGTCTTCTTCAGCACTTTAATCCTGTTTAACTGTCATTGTTAGTGCACCACATTTTCTGGCAATGTGGCAGTATTGTCATTTTAGACTTTGTGTTCATTTTTCAATGTGTAACTTTTTTCTTTCTCTTGTCTGGTCACAAGTCATGTATAATTTTTTTTTTATGTTGTTTATTTAGTGTTTTGTTGCCTTATTTTCTATGCTAACAACTTTCTCACTGTTCTTGCTGGTTTCTGATCTATTTCTCTTGGATTTACTGCACTCTGGCCATCAACAATCTTTTCTGGATTCCAGAGTAGTGTAGTAAGTGTCTTATTCTTGTTTATCTCAATAGGGACATAATTACATTCTATCTGTGCTATTGCATTACTATGCATATTACATATGCCTGTTTTGAGAACATGTTTATCAACAAAACTGTTTTCCACATGTACTCCATTCAGCATAGTTTTCTCCCAGAAGTGTTGCTTTTATAAGAATTCCTATTAGATTTTCATTCACACTTATGTTGGACAATATGCATTATATGTGTGCAGTAACATATGCCCATGTGTTCTTGCTTCACTAGTAGCTCTTGCTTCTCTATGATCCTTCCATTGTTTAGTTATTATCTGGGTGTAACATGCTCCTTCATCTTTATATATCTGTCATCTACCTATGGCTTTAGCATATATTTCTAAACTTAACTTTCTAATGATAACACACCCATTCCTTTTAAATCTTCTGACTAGTACCATCCAATTTATCAATGCTTTTGAAAGACCCTATACAAGCTAAAAGCTTTTAATACTCCACCTTTCTAAGTTTTACTTATTTCTCCTATTATCAGATTTCTTAGTTATGATGGCTGGTCATTGTTCATATCTCCTATTGTTATCTGGGTTAATGCAATGATCTGGGTTGATAAGCTCATGAAACACAAACTTTCTTTCAGTCTTTTCATTACTCAAAGTCCAAGCTTTAGCAATTAAATAGTTTAGAAGAATTGGGCACTACTCTGATGATGATGTATGAAAATAAAATTCTGAAATTAAATCCTTGGGGTCAAAGGGCAATGATTCATTCATATTCCAATAAACACTAAAAACACAAATTTTGGACTATATACTGGATCAGTGTGAAGTTTTTAAATTCTTGGTGTTATAATTTTTACCTATCTGTATTTATAGTTTCCAACATTAAAATCAGAAATATATAAAAAGGATTCTGATATTAGTTTGTGTACAATATAAACTAAATGATAAAATAATTTTTTACCAAGTAGCATAGTGCTCACCTACACAATTTTGAGGGATACAACCTAAACCAGGTGATCAAGCTTAGCATTGTCAGTGATTATTCATGATAGCATATACTATTAATATGGTAAGAATAGCATTTTATCTGTGATCTTCCTACAAAATAAAATGAATACACAAAACAAATCTGTAGTGCCAGTGCAATCATTAAAAAAAAAAAAAGATATAAGAAATCCAAATCGAGAGGTATTCTATAAAATACTTGACAAGTCCTTCTCAAAACTGTCAAGGTAACTGACACATGGAAGGTCTAAAAAATTGTCACAGACTAGTGGAAGATAAGGAGACATGACTATTAAATGTAATGTGGTATCCTGAATGGCATCTTGAAATATTAAAAAAAATTAGGAAAAAACAGTGCAATCTGAAAAATGATGTTTAGTTAATAATGTATCAGTGTCATTATTTAGTTAAGACAAATATACCAGAGTAATAAAAGATGTCAATAAGAGGAATTGGGTGAGTATATAGGACCTAGTATTGGTAATTATTTAAATCTAACACTATTCTAAACTGAAGTTAATTTTTTTAATGTATTCAAGATTTGATAATTTCCTTTTCATAGTTTTCTGAAAAAATCAGACATGTGGAAAGAGATGTTTTTTTCTTTCATTTCCCTTTGAACATTGTGCAATAACTCAAGTTGCATCAAGGTGTCAGAGACTGAGGAAGAGCACAGAGACTGAGGAAGAGCAAACATTTTCTTAGCTTCTGGAACTTCCTTGTCACAAGGAGTGCTGATTCAGTGGCTGGTGTAGTAGCCCTGGTACTATGATGATACAGCCTTCATCCAATGGCTTTCTTTGGTAGTGATGCCGCTGGGTGGTAACCACCCACTGTCAAAAAAATACCTGTTCTCAAGTTAGTCTGTTTTTCAATATCAGTGTGGTACTTATGACATGAAAGTAGCCTTTTTCATTCCAATTCCAAAACCTACTGTCCAAGCAGGATAGAAATAACACTGGTTTGCAACGCTGCAGTGTGAGCATACATTATGAGGTTGGAAAACGAGCCTACATGAGATGCCCAGGCTACATGCATACAACAGGGATGAGGAGATGATTTCCTTTATAATTACACAGTGCAAAATAAGCCACTTGTGCGATATAATGAAGGCCAAAAAACCATGTAAGAATCAACATTCAGCCCACTCACCCATCCAGATACACGAGGATACTTAGGAAATCTTATGGATCTCCAATATCCTAGAAAAACAGGGCCACACTAGCAGGCAGGCCAAAATCTCACAGCATCAACAGCATCAAGCTGAAGGAAGCCAACAGAAGAACATAAATTATAAATCAAAAAGGAAAATGGATTAGGTCCAGAGGAGGTTTGGTTGCTGTCTTCTACTAGAACTCATAACCAATAATGAATTATTACACAAACTAATACAGATGTACCACATAGCTCAGAGACTAGCCACAAACATTTATTGGGGTTGTACACAGAATTTAAGTTATTCCTCCATCTTTAAAACTTCACATTCCACAGTGAGTTTCTGTACAGGTGAATATTTTATTATATGTTTCTATAAAACTTGAAGTTACATATAAATTACAAATTTAGGTACAACAGTTCTAGGTGAAGATTTTATCTTCAATTCTGAAACTGATACATTTCCTCAGGAAAAAAATCTGAAACAACTGTTCAATATTCATTAAAATATAAATTATCAAATTATAAGATTTTGGTCAAATCTTAATTATTTGATGTTTAACATCTAGTAAAGGCTTTTGTGTTTTTCCCTGAGATTTCTCTAATTTTTAATGAAGGCTTCTGATCCCTCAAGATGTTGACAGCTTTTCTCCTCATATGAAATCTGATACATAGTGACAGGCTGAATTTTATAGGTCTTCCTGACATTTATATTCATAGGGTTTTGTCCCACCATAACAGAATTATCTAAGCTATGTGTGTTTAACCAATAGAACAAAATCTGTAAAAGCTCAACAGAGTACAATTTGATGTTTTTCTTTTAAGCCAACTTGTGAAGATGTTAGTGGAGATGTTGTTTCACCCAGTTATTCAGATTTGCCTTCTTTCACCTTATGTTCTACCATATTTAATACATGGCACTGAAGTCTGCCCTGGAAATATCTCTATACAGTATAATATAGGACAGAAAGAATGTAAGGTGACTTCTGAAGGTTAGACTTAGATTAAATGTAATAGTGTCATATTCCATGACCAGCATCACTTGAATGAAGGACAGATTGTTAAATTAGACAAGCTATGTATGTGCCCAGTGGAAAAGGAAACAGTTTGCCAGTCTATGTGACATAAGCTTCTTTAATATATGTTATCCAATAAGATCTGAGTCCCATTAGGACTTCCCAAATTCACTACATGTAAGGGTTTCCTCTCTGGTGTGCATTCTGGTGTGATGTACTCTAAGAGCTGCCTTACGGACAAAAGTTTTTCTGCATTCATTACATTCATAGGGTTTCTCTCCTGTGTGAATTCTCTGGTGTACTCGGAGAGTTGAATTTTGTGCAAAAGCTTTCCCACATTCATTACACTCATAGGGTTTCTCCCCTGTGTGAATTCTCTGGTGTGCACTTAGGTGTGACTTCTGGGAGAAAGTCTTCCCACATTCATTACATTCATAGGATTTTACACCTGTGTGAATTCTCTGATGTACTCTGAGAGTTGAATTATGGGCAAAAGGTTTCCCACATATATTACATTCAAAGGGTTTCTCACCTGTATGAATTCTCTGATGTGCAGTAACATATGACTTCTGGGAAAAAGTTTTCCCACATTCATTACATTCATAGGGTTTCTCCCCTGTTTGAGTCCTCAAATGTGCTCTGAGGTGTGATGTCTTGGAGAAAGTTTTCCCACATTCACTACACTCATAGGGTTTCTCCCCTGTGTGAATTCTCTGATGTGTCCTGAGGGCTGAATTATCAGCAAAAGTTTTCCCACATTCATTGCATTCATAAGGTTTCTCCCCTGTGTGGATTCTCTGATGTGCACAGAGGTGTGTCCTTTGGGAGAAAGTTTTCCCACACTCATTACATTCATAGGGTTTCTCTCCTGTGTGAATTCTTTGATGGACAATGAGAGCTGCCTTATAAACAAATGTTTTCCCACATTCATTACATTTATAAGGTTTTTCCCCTTTGTGAATTCTTTCATGTCCACTGAGGTATGATTTCTGAGAGAAGGTCTTCCCACATTCACTACATTCATAAGGTTTCTCACCTGTGTGAATTCTCTGATGTGTACTGAGGTGTGTCTTCTGTGAAAAAGTTTTCCCACATTCATTACATTCATAGAGTTTCTCCCCTGTGTGCATTTTCTGATGTGCTCTGAGGGCTGAATTATGGGCAAAAGTTTTTGCACATTCATCACATTCATATGGTTTCTCTCCTGTGTGAATTCTCTGATGTACTTTGAGAGCTGAATTATGGGCAAAAGTTTTTTCACAGTCACTACACTCATAGGGTTTTTCTCCTGTGTGAATTCTCTGATGTGCTCTAAGGGCTGAATTATGGGCAAAAGATCTCCCACAGTCATTACATTCATAGGGTTTCTCACCGGTATGAATTCTCTGATGTGCTCTGAGAACAGATATATGGGTAAAAGGCCTCCCACATTCATTACACTCATAGGGTTTCTCCCCTGTGTGAATTCTTTGATGTGCTCTGAGGGTTGAATTATCAGCAAAAGTTTTCCCACATCCATTACATTCATAGGGTTTCTCCCCGGTATGAATTCTCTGATGTGCACTAAGGTGTGTCTTATTAGAGAAAGTTTTCCCACATTCAACACATTTGTAGGGTTTTTCACCTGTGTGAATTCTCTGATGTGCTCTGAGATGTGATGTCTTAGAGAAAGCTTTCCCACATTCAATACATTTGTAGGATTTCTCCCTTGTGTGAATTCTCTGATGTTCTCTGATATGTGACATCTTGGAGAATGTTTTTCCATATACATTACTTTGACAGAGTTTCATCCCTGTGTGTGTTCTTTGGCATACTACGAGAGCAGACTTCTTGTAAGATTTCCCACATCCACTATTATCATAAGGTTTCTCCTTTGTGTGAACTGTCCGATTTTCACTGAGGTTTAACTTCTGACAGAAAGTTTTCTCACATTTACTACATTCATAGAGACTGACCCCTATATCAGTTCCAGGATAATGAACAGGGTGTGAATTTGAACAAAAAGATTCCTCACATTCCTCAGGTCTCTCCCCTGGATGGGTCCTCTGATGATGAATGAGTTGTACTTTCTGGTAAAAGGATTTCTTGCATTTATTACATTCAAATGACTTCTCTCCAGTTTCACTTTGCTGATGTACACTAAGGGCTAAGTTCTGATGGAAGGACCTCCTGTATTTACCATGCTGGTACAATTCCTCTTCTGTGTGAGTTCTCTGACATACTATAAGGTCTAATTTCTGGTAGAAGGTATTTATACATCCATTATACACACAAAATTCATCTCGAGTTTGTGTCTTTTTTTGTACTATATGGGCTGAGCACTGGCTCAAGTTTTCATCACACTTATTGCTTGCAAAACCAGTCTGTTCTGTAGCAGTTCTCTGAGATTGAGTGAGAGATGAGATACTGCTGAAGTTATTCCCACTTTCATTACATTCATAGTGTGCCACAGCCATGTGAACTTTATTGTAATTCTCAATAGTGGTTTTGGATTTCCTACATTCATTAAGATGAAAGCATTTCTCTTTTGTGCCAGTTTTCATGTAGTTATCACAGTTTTTCCTAAATTCATCACCCTTATAGGATTCCTCTCCTATAACACAAACAGTCTTATCATGTAAAATTTTCCCAAATTCATTACATTCAAAAGATTGTTCCAGGGTTTGAAGTTTCTGATGATTTTTCCAATAACTGAGAGGTTTTACATTTTTATTATATCTGTAAGACTTCTCTCCAGTGTAAGTTTTCTCATGCTTAGTATCAAGCTTCAATTTTTTGCATACATCCATGTAATCAGCCTTCTTTCTTGAATAGTTTCTATCACAAATAATTAATTCAGAAACAACTGGCAAATTCATTCTACATGAGTCATATTTACCAGGCATATTTCCTGAAGAATTTGGAGTTATATCCAGATTAAACGGTTTTTCTAAGACTTTCTGCTCTTCTTTACTCAATGTTTTGTTATTAGTGAATATTACTTGCCACAGAGGTTTCTCTTGTTTTTCCTGGTTCCCCTCAATGTGAATATCAATGCTGAGATATCCTAAAATGAGAAAAATCGAAAACATCTCTGTATCTTACATTTCTTATAGAAAGGAATTTATAGCCATATGTTTGTTATGTATTGTAATCTACTGTTACAGGTCACATTCCCAGAGATTAGTAATTCATACACACAGAGAAAAAAAAATATACTCTCTCTCCCTTCATCCATGTTATTTAAAGAAAACAGGTATTATTTCCAGAGCTGGCCAAGATGGAGTATCTATCTTCCTAAGTCCTCTCTCTTACAATTAAAATATCCCTGGAAAATCAATAAATCAATCAGTAATAAATAAAAAAGTAAGTAAGATGCTACAAAATGGAATGTGGAACTTTGGGACTCAAGAAATGACATGGCAGAGGATTTCAAGGCTTTTCTGTTTCCCATAATTCTTATATGGGGTGCTGGAGTGTTGGAGAAGCCTGTAATCCAAAGTCAACAACACACAGACAAAAAGAGCTACAAGAAAACCCTATTCCTTCTGGCCAAAGGTCTGAAATAAAGATAGTCTAACAGAACAGAAAATCTTTTTGACAATATGCACCCTACTCAAGCCTAACAAAAATGGAATATTTCCCTGTGGTTCTAGACAGGTTTAACAGGAAATGAAAGTTCCATTGCCACAGGTATAAAGGACTGGACACTTGCAAAATTTCTTTCCATGAGCCAAACCAAGAGCTTAGTGGAAAGATCATGAAGAATCCTAAGCAAGTTCTATTCATAGGACATTCAGGGATGGTAACAACAATCACTACCGCAACTATTCCTAAAACCACATTCCTATCTACTCTATGGAATCTGCAAAAGAAATAAATCTGTTTTAGGGTACTTGTGGCAACACAGCAGGTAGGGGAAGGAAAAAAGGGAAAAGAGGCAGAAATACAATATTATAGCTAGAAGGGATCCAGCAGCATTTGGAATAACTATACTCTCAAAACCCAAGAACATTTTAAAAATAGCTGAATTCATATTATTCTTAAATATACATAAAATATTCATCAAGGCAGACCACATCATGGACTACAAGAAAAATCTTTACAAATATAAAAGAACAGAAATTGTATAAAGTATAATCTCAAGCCACAGAGAAATTATACTAGAAATGATTAACACAAAGTTACCTGGAGAGACACAAAATATTTGTAAGTTAATATACTTCCAATTAATCCATTAGTCAAAGAGAAAATCTCCCAAGAAATTAAGATATTTAGAATTGAATGAAAACAAAAACTGTTTAGAACATATACAAATTTGTGGGATGCAGCTAAAGTAGTTCTCAGAGATAAATTCATAGCTTACAATCTTTTATATTAGAAAAGAAAGACCTCTAATCAGTCACCTAAGCTTCTACTTTAACAAACTTGACAAAGAGAACAAATTAAATCTAAAGAAAGAAAAAAAGAAAATAATAAAGACTAAAGATGACAATGAAAATGAAAATGGAAAGCAGAGAAAAAAATGAAACCAAAGCTTAGTTCATTGAAGATTTTTTTAAGTGCTAAAACCAAGAAGAAAAAAGAGAAGACGCACAGTATTAATAACAGAAAAAAATGCAAGAGGGGACATAAATACTGATACGATACTAAAAAGACAGTAAAAGAATATTAGGGGAAGCTCTATCCCCATAAGTTTGACAATTTAAGTGAAATGGACAAATTTCATTTGAAAAAACTACCAAATTAACTCATGAAGGAAGAGGTAACACAATAGGTCAGCATCTGAGAAACTGAATATGTGATCGACAAAGATGTAGTTCCAAGAAACTGCTCCAGGGTCAGATGGTAGTAACTAGTGAACTCTGCCAAACATTAAAAATAATAATAATAATAATAATAATAATAAAATACCAATTTTACATAATTTCTTCTAGAAAACACAAGAAAAGAAACCTACAGACCAATATCCCTCATGACATAAATGTAAAAATCCTCAAAAAAAAGCATCAAAAAGAACTATATATGAAAAGAAATGATTTATCAGGATCAAGTGGGAGTTCATCCCAAGAATACAAACTATTGCAATATTTAAAAGTCAATCAATGTAATCCATCATCTTAATCATCTAAAGAATGAAGACAAATCACATCATTTAAGGGAAAAAATATTTTACAAAATTCAAATTCCATCCATTAACCTATTATAAAGGGAATATACAGAAAGCCTGTAGCTAATATCATACTTAAGAGTAAGAGACTGGGGCGCCTGGGTGGCGCAGTCGGTTAAGCGTCCGACTTCAGCCAGGTCACGATCTCGCGGTCCATGAGTTCGAGCCCCGCATCGGGCTCTGGGCTGATGGCTCGGAGCCTGGAGCCTGTTTCCGATTCTGTGTCTCCCTCTCTCTCTGCCCCTCCCCCGTTCATGCTCTGTCTCTCTCTGTCCCAAAAATAAATAAAAAAAACGTTGAAAAAAAAATTTAAAAAAATAAAAAATAAAAAAAAAAAGAATAAGAGACTTACTTAAGAATAAGAGACTGAATACTAAGATTGGAAAAAGACAAGGCTGTCTACCCTCAGCACTTCTATTCCAGACTGTGGAAGTTCCAACCAATGCAATAAAGCAAGAATAGAAATAAACGATACACAGTAAGTCTACCCAGAGAGCCCCAAGAAGATCTTCAAAAGAGCTCCTTAACTAATAACTGTTTTCAGCAAGGCAAAATGCAAAGCCAATATACAAAAGTCAATCATATACAAGCAATTATCACTGGAATTTTAAATCTGACAAGGAATATGATTTACCATAGTGCTGAAAAAACAAAGAACAAAATACTTGGTATCTGCTGAAAACTACTGATAAAAAGAATCAAAGAAACCATAAATAAAAGGATATGTATATGTTCTTTATTGATTGGAAGAATCTATATTGTTAAGATATCAATCCTCTTTTGATCTATAAATTCAATACAATCCCAGTTGAATAGCTGGCATGCTTTTTGTAAATATCAAGAAGATCATTTTAAAATTTATACAGAAGAAAATTGGTGGACTCACATTACCTGACTTCAAGGTCTAATTAAGAATCTAGATGGGGCGCCTGGGTGGCGCAGTCGGTTGAGCGTCCGACTTCAGCCAGGTCACGATCTTGCGGTCCGTGAGTTCGAGCCCCGCGTCGGGCTCTGGGCTGATGGCTCAGAGCCTGGAGCCTGTTTCTGATTCTGTGTCTCCCTCTCTCTCTGCCCCTCCCCCGTTCATGCTCTGTCTCTCTCTGTCCCAAAAATAAATAAACGTTGAAAAAAAAAAAAAAAAAAAAGAATCTAGAGTAATAAAATTAATGTGGTACTGGGGAAGGATAAATATGTAGATAAATAAAAAAGAATAGAGATACCACAGAAATATACACTCTTAAATGTACAGAATAAAAGTACAAATATACACATATATTTATACTTATGTACCATATACAAAATATATGTTCATCCATTTTCTAAGAACAATGGAAATGCTATTCAATAGGAAATGATAATTTTTTCAATAAAATGGTGCTAGAATAACTAGACTCCCCTTTTCAAAAACTTAAACTTAACACATAACTCATCCTGTCTATGAAAACTACCAAGTGGATCATAAAATATAAAATGTGAAATTTAAAAATTTCTAGAAGAAAACATGAATAAATCTGTGTTACTTTGAGTTTTGATACTTCTAGACAGCACAATAAATGCATGATCCTTAAGAAAAAATTAATAAATAGGACTTATCAAAATTAATGTTCAGTATTAGCCAACCTCTTCTGAAATCATGCCAACAAAAGAAGTGGGTTGCAGCTTCACTACTGCCAAGTGTGGACTAAACTTCCACAGACACCTTTGGGAGTTGGAGGAGTGGGCTGTTCTATTAACAGTGGAGAAGGGTAAGAGATCAGGGTCCCTACCAGCATTTTCCTAACACTAACCACCCTGTATTTTATCAAGTGCCAAGGCCCCTAGTTCACCTTCATTGTTTTGTTATCTATCAGAATGTTACATTTCCCCTCTCTCCCTCTCTCTCTGTCTCTGTCTTTCTCCCTCTCTCTCTCTAAACACACAAATATATATATATATATCTATATATATATATACTTTTATATATAATATGCATATACATATACATATATATAGGTCTATGTTTATGTCTGTACACACACACACACATACACACACACGTATACATTTTGCTGTACTTAGTGGGCAGAGTAAAACAAAATACATTACTCCATCTTTCCCCCAGTTAATACTTTTTATATCTTATTAATTTCTTCCCTAAGCAGAGTCATGAACACATTCTCATTATCATATAGAATATTTCTAGTTTTGCTTTGAAAATCAGGACTTTAAGCTACCTGAATCCCATTTTTCATGTAGATCCAAAAGATTACCTCAACATTCTTTCTCCACTGATCTGTGGGAATAGAACCACCTGTCAAAGACCAATTATCTATAAAGCATATGTGTTTTTCTTGACCTTTCTTTTCTGTTTCACTATTATATTAAACTTTCCCACCTCCAGTTTCATACTACTTAACTCTCACAGCTTTACATATCTAACAGAGCAAATCCTATCACATCACTTCTATGAATAAGATTTGCTTTGATATTGCATTAAATTTTACAATCTTGAATTTATCACATAAGTGCTTCTTTTCTTTTGTTTTTGTTAGGGTTAGCTCAAATTTCATTCATTTTACTGTTTTTTATTCTAAGAAACATACGACAATTTCTCAATCCTCCAGTTTATTAATTTTTAATTTCACTTTTAAATTCTGCTTGTATTAGTACATTTTTGTTATTGTTCTTGCTTAATTTATTACTAGGAGACTACCAATTTACCTCTGTTCATTAACTTACACATATCCTAATGTTAATAATATGCACATTTATTTTTATAAATGTCATGCAATTTTGGATTTGATATCCTTTTGTATTTATATGTTGTTTAAAAGAGGTAATCTTTGAAATATCCATATCAATAGATTTTTTTACTCATGTTATCATTAATTTCTAGATTTATCAAAATATGTTCAGATTACTATTTATGGGATTCTAATTTGGATTTATTGAGGTTTTCTTTTTTAGACTAATATTGCATTTCACTATCTTATAATAAATCCATGGGAACTTGAAAGGCTTGTTCTTTGATTTTAGGATACATGTACAAATATATGGTTCCCTTTAATATAAATATCATCTATGTTTATATAGGCATACTTATTTAATGTTCATAGCATGTCTAATATAATCAGATAAAGTACATTATTACCTCCTAATCCTGGTGAATTTTAAATTCTTAGTACTCCATTATTCTGTGTTTTATGATAATTGGTATGATATTGTTTGGTGTAGTCATTCAAATGCATAACTTGTGCTCTTGACTAGAGGGCGTTTTTTTTTAAGTTATGCATTTATTGCCTAAATTCAAACCTGAATGAGAACATGAAACCCATACTATTTTATTTTTGACTTAATAACTTTACTATCCTTTTATTAAAATCTTTCAAAGATACTTATTTAGGAATATCTTTTTTAGCTAACTAATATGATCAAATAATTTATATTTAGTGACTGGGAAACATGCATGGTCCAAAAATTATGTCAATTTTTATGTTACACAATCTGTTTTAATAGTTTCACAACAAAAACTTTCAGTAAACATGCTCAGGATGATTTTACCTTTTTGCTCTAAGAGTTATATTGAAAGTATAATTTTTGAAATTCTTGAAATTGTTTATTAGTTTGTACAAATACTAACAAGCACATGAAAAAATGCTTGACATCACTAGTGAACAGGTAAATTGTCATAGACTGAATTGCAATTCATATGTTGAAGCCCTCACCCTCAATGTAATTTGGTGATAAGGCCTTTGGAGAAATAATTAAGGCTAAATGAAGTCATAATGGTAGAGCTCCAACTCTTATAGGGTTGGTGTCCTTATAAGAATAGGAAGAGACATCACAGCTCTCTTTCTCTCCATGCAAGTACACGGGAAAGGCCATATGAAGGCATAGTCAAAAGTCAGTCATCTGCAAGCCAGGAAGATGCCTCACTGAAATTAACTATGCTGGCACCTTGATGTTGGACTTCCAGCCTCCAGAACTATGAAAAATTTCTGTCGTTTAAATCACCCAGACTATGGTATTTTATTATGCCAGGCCAGATGACTAATACAGAAATGCAAATCAAAACTTCACTAATACATCACTTCTCTTTTACTAGGATGGCTACAAGTCAGATAATAACAATTGTTGGTGAAGATGTGGAAAAATCAGAACCCTCATATGCTGTCATTAGGAATGAAAAATGGTGCAGGCACTGTGAAAAATAGTCGGGAGTTTCCTGAAATAGTTACCATAAAACCCAGTGATTCCATTCTTAAGTATAACTCAATAAATAAAAACACATGTCAAAAAAAAAGCATAAATCCATGCAAAAACTTGTAAATGAATGTTTCTATTAGCATTATTCAATAATAGCCAAAAGGTAGAATCCCAAACATCTAATGACTGAAGAATGAACAAACAAGGAGACCTTATTTTGTCAAAGGATGAAATATTGATACACATGAATCTTGTAATCCTATGTGAAAGAAACCAATCATAAAAGACCACATAATGTGTGATTCCATTTACATGAAATGTAATAGGCATATCTATAGAGACAGAAAGTAGATCAGTGATTGCTAAGGCTGTAGGGGACAGGAGGAAGGGAGACAATAGCTAAAGGGTATAAGGTTTCTTTTTGAGGTGATGAAAATGGGAATGTGGTTATGTTTACACGTATCTGTGAATATACGAACAGCCACCGAATTGTACTCTTTAAATGGGTGGATTGTCCAATATGTAAACTATCTCAATAGAGCTGTTTAAAAGGATAAAACAAACTTTCGAAGGTATTCCCCTAAGTTGAACTACCCCAAGTGTTTCCTTTTGTCAGTGCTCACCCACCTGGGTACCTCTGGTTTAGGAATTCTTCCTCTAAGGACCAGGGCTCTTCTTCTTGCTCCAACCTGAAGATCATTTTGGGTTTGGTCAAGCAATACCCTGTAAACATGACAATTGAGGGTATATATAGACCAGATCCATTGGCTTTTTGGTTTCCAAAGGTGTAGAAAGTTAACAGCAGCAAGAGAAGCAAAATAATGTGCTCAATTGAAGTTTTCCATGGAAAGTAGTAACATAAACATTGTTTCTGTTTCCTTAAAGGTTTCAGTTATCTTGGACCTCTTACTCAAAAGCCTGTACAACATTAATCTCTACAAAGAGTCCATGTGTTTTGTTAACTTTAAAAAAAAGTAAATGTAACCTAGAGGAAGTCACATACTAAGGTATGCTTACCCACTGAGATGAGGTGGCTATAGTTCTCCAGCATCACATCTCTGTACAGTGTCCTCTGAGCAGGGCTCATGTACTGCCATTCGTCCTGGGTAAATTCGACAACCACGTCTTCGAATGACACAGACTCCTGTGACAATACATTTTATTCACGGATTCAGAATTAAGTGAAAAGAAAGTATCTTTGAGAATTACTATTTTTCCTGTTTACTTTTAAGCTTTAAAACAAATGGTTTAAAAGGCATCTATTTCTGACCTAATTTTGTCTTTGTGGAGTTATTCAGTTATCAAGATTTTTAACTTACTATAATTCATTTATATCTGTTTATAAACCATAGATTTTTTTAAGACAAAAAAATTCAATGTATAGAGGCTTCCTACAATTCTTCCTCTACATCCCAAATGATTACCGTGGGTATTTAGAGAATTCTAAGATGTTCATTCCCTCTTCAGGCATGATCATTGTAAATAATGAGAGACAAAGAAGAGATAACATGTAAGCTGTGAAAATATTTTACACAATCAAACTTAGGTATAAACAAATACATAAAGATAACATAAATCTAGGGGCGCCTGGGTGGCTCAGTCGGTTAAGCGTCCGACTTCAGCTCAGGTCACGATCTCGCGGTCCGTGAGTTCGAGCCCCGCGTCAGGCTCTGGGCTGATGGCTCGGAGCCTGGAGCCTGTTTCCGATTCTGTGTCTCCCTCTCTCTCTGCCCCTCCCCCGTTCATGCTCTGTCTCTCTCTGTCCCAAAAATAAATAAACGTTAAAAAAAAAAAAATTTTAAAAGATAACATAAATCTAGAGTTCATGAAGAGCAAAGAACAAGTTACCAGGGAGTTGGAACCATAGAGAGCAATATAAGAGAACATTATTTTAACTGAAGTAACAACAATGAATATAATGATAGGGATATAATCACAGGGCAGCAGCAACAACCAATTTGATAACTACCTTCTTGTGCAACCACCTAGTCTAACTGTACGAGCAGTTTCTGGAATGTTGATGCTAAACACTGACATTTAGAAAACAAAAGGAAAATAAATGTTAGAAGTTTTAGTGAACAGATCTGTTCATGTTGTTCTTGAAGGGTCTGTGAACATAAAACTGGACCTATCTCTTAAACTAGTATACACATGGTTTTAGAACACAGAAGCGAGGTCTAAAATGATGGCAAGAAGTTAGGACTTATTAGCAATTTGGGTTGTACCTAAAATTTTAAGAGGCAAACAGACAACAATTTGAGCTATATGCTTGCTATGCATCCTATATGGGACTGAGGAAAGAAAAATACCAAACAGTATTTGAGGAAGCCTGAATATTAAAGAGGGTGGCAAATAAAGTATAGGCCACAAAGCTAAATAAAAAGTTTTCTGAAAAGTAGTAAGAGTCAGGAAAGGGTAGAATCTTAGAAAATGAGAAAAGGGAAAATTTCCACAACAAAGCACTTCAAAGGGGCTTGGAGGAGGGGAAATTGGGGAGTTGCTGTTCAACTGGTAAAAAGTTTCAGTTACGCAAAATCATTAAGTTCTAGAGATCTGCTGTGTAGCTCACCTATATTAACAGTATTGTACTATACACATAAAAAATGTGCTAAGAGAGTAGATCTCATGTAAATGTTCTTATCACAATTATAAATAGGAAAGAAAAAGAAAAAGACTAAGAAATAATAGGATAGAAGCAAGTTTTTTCCCCCCAGTGTTATGTATCCAATTATTTGTTCATTCATGTCTTCGGTATTACTAAGTGAGTACCTCCTGTGTGTGAAACTCAGTAGCTGGTAACTAAAACAAACAAAAGAACAGGAATACCCCTCATAAAATTTAATCTAAAAAAATTTTTAATTATATCCTCCAAAACTAAAAAAATTAGTGAGAAAAGTGGCATTGCTTTCATTTTGCCAATCTCTTTACTATCTGACATAATGAAATCACTTGGATTAAAAAAAAATAAGCTAACAAGTGACATAATATAAATGTTGAAGTAAGGATCTAAGAAATTTCTCTTGCCCATAAATAACAATGAAAAAACTGGCAAAATTATAGAAATTAACAAAGGCTATCTTCAAAACATTAAAAAAACCCAGCGGAATCATAGTAAGGATGCTGATCCATATCCTTTTAACTTACCCTGTTCCCATCCCTCTCTCTCCCAACTCTGCAGTAGTTTGAGAACCAATGGTCTGCAACCAGAAGCCTGGCAACCACAACAACAGCAGAACTGGGCTGGAGATCCATCAAAGCCTCATTCACAGAAAACTGTCATTATTTGACCTCTTTGGTGGTTTCCTAAAAGACCCTGGTTATCAGGATGCCTTTATTTGAGCTAGCTCAGAGCATGAAAAGCCTTATTCTCACAGGCATTTGTCAAAAACAACTAAAGGCAGGGCACCTGGGTGGCTCAGTCGGTTAAGTGTCCGACTCTTGGTATCGGCTCAGGTCATGATCTCACAGTTTGTGGGATTGAGCTCTGTAATGGCTCTGTGCGAACAGCATGGTGCCTGCTTGGAATTCTCTCTTTACCTCTCTCCCTGCTCCTCCCACATGCACATGCTTTCTCTCTCTCAAGATAAATAAACATTAAATACAACAACAACTAAAGGCATTTGTTTAACTTAATGGCTATCTGAGGTGGTAGATAACAGCTGGGGCAATTAATGGCTTAACTAAGAAGCTTGAAAGGAAAAGCTGGATAATGAGATGTCCATAAATGTTTTGAAAAGCTCTGATATATTCCTGAAATCTAGGAGGTCATATACTTGCACAGAGCTGTGCATACACCCAAGGCTGTGAGTATGCTCAGGAAAGATGTGAGAAGGGTTTAAGCTGTCAATTCTAGGTGACTCTGAGTTTGGCATTAGAAGAAGTATAGGCTAATGCAGAGTTATTAACTGCCTGTCTGACTGTAGAAGGAATTCCCAAACATGCACAGATGTCCTTAGCAAAGACTGCAAAATTTACTGGTTCTAGGCATTTAAAGAAATTTCTATAGACAACTTTAGCTACCTCAGATGACAAGAAACACAGGCTCTACAGAATTTTTTAAAAAGTCACTGAACAAAATAAATTTTGACAATGACCCCTATGAAGAGGAGAAATTCTAGAGTTGTCACATTATTTTATTTAACATGTCCAATTTGCAACAAAAATATTAGTAAACAAGGGGCGCCTGGGTGGCGCAGTCGGTTAAGCGTCCGACTTCAGCCAGGTCACGATCTCGCGGTCCGTGAGTTCGAGCCCCATGTCAGGCTCTGGGCTGATGGCTCGGAGCCTGGAGCCTGTTTCCGATTCTGTGTCTCCCTCTCTCTCTGCCCCTCCCCCGTTCATGCTCTGTCTCTCTCTGTCCCAAAAATAAATAAACGTTGAAAAAAAAAATATTAGTAAACAAGAAAAGAAAGAAAGACATATATGCAGAAAAGGTATAATTAATAGAAACTACTCCTAAGGAAGCAGACATTAGACTTACTAGGCAATAACTTTACATCAGCTATTTTAAATATGGTCAAATACCTAGAGAAAACAATGTCCAAGGACTAAAGGAAAATAAAAAAAAAATTTCACTAAATAAAGAATATCAATAAAGAGATAGAAATATAACAAATACAAATTATATAGAAACTCAAGAGTTGAAAAATATAAGAACTAAATCAAAATTTGACCGGAGGGGTTCAACAGCAGATTTGAGCAGGTGAAAGAAAGAATGAACAAAGTGGACAATATGCCCACTGAAATTATGTAGTGTGAGAAACAAAGAAAAAATAATGACAGAAAATGAAATATGGGATAGCATTAAGCTTACCAACATATGCATGAGTCCCAAACAGAAAGTCTGAAAGAATATTTGAAGAAACAATGGCCAAGAAGTCTCCAAATTTCATGATAAACATTAATCTACAAATCCAAGAAGCTCAACAAACTTCAAGTAGGATAAATTTAGAGTGCGAGATCCACACCTAAACACATGGAAATCAAACTGTCAAATACAAAGACAAAGAGACAATACTGAAAGTAGCAAGAAAGAAGTGACTCATCATGTACAACAGTATTAAAAACAGATTACTAATCAGAAAACCATGGAGGACAGAAGGTAATGAAATGATGTATGACAAATGCTGAAAGAAAAAAAGTTGTCAACCAAGAATTATATAACTAGTAAAAATAGAAAAATTAAAACCCTCCTAGATAAACAAAAACAAAATTTGTCATAGGCAAAACCTTCCTACAAGAAATAATAGAGTCAGCAAATCTATACAGACAGAAAATAGATTAGTGGTTGCTTGGGGCTTAGAGGCAAATGAGCAGATGAGAAGGGATAAAATGTAGAGGTGCTTTTTAAGGTGATGAAAGTATTTTCAAATTGAGTGTGGTGATATCTGCACATTTACACTAAAACATCATTGAATTCTACACTTAAAATGGGTGAATGGCATGGTATATGAACTGAATCTCAATAAAGTTCAAAAAAAAAATAAAGAGAATAAAACCATACCAAGATAATAGAGCAAATTAAAGGCCAAGGACAAAAATGGGGGATGAGCCACATGAAAGTACAAGGGAAAGTAGATGACTCCACAAAGATAGCAGCAGGGGAAGGAAAAAGCCAGCGGAGGGTGTCACAGACACTAACAAAGAAATTTTCCAGAAGGGCAGAGTGAGAAGCAGAGACAAGTGCTCAGAAAAGTCAGGTAAAGAAAGGACTTGACAAGACTCAAGGATGTGATTACAGTCAAGTCTCTGGTCACGGGATATGATAGGCAAATGGGAGAGAAACTAAGTGTGAATAGAAAGTATTTAAACATTTGAAACAGAACACAATTTTAAATTGTCTGCTGAGCAATCCAAATACCAAGGGTACTCAAAATATTTATGGACAGTAATTTGAAGGATATTCAGTTGATTCATCAGAAAAAATGTCTTATGTTTGAATTTCTGGAAAACAGAATTGACCAAGTTCACATTTAGCATTATGTCTTCTACTTTTACTGAAGAACAAGTAGAGACAATGTTCTATATTATTTTAGAGTTATTACTGACAAATTGTTAACTAAATCACCTACTCAAAAAACAGATTTTTTGGGAGGTGCCTGGGTAGCTCAGTCGGTTAAGCGTCCGACTTCGGCTCAGGTCATGATCTCGCGGTCTGTGGGTTCAAGCCCCGCGTTGGGCTCTGTGCTGACAGCTCAGAGCCTGGAGCCTGTTTCAGATTCTGTCTCCCTCTTTCTCTGACCCTCCCCTGTTCATGCACTCTCTGTCTCAAAAATAAATAAATGTTAAAAAAAAAATTAAAAAAAAAAGAAAAACAGATTTTTTTTGAACTTCAAATGTCTTAACATTCTATGAGGTATCAGTTTGCGTAATCATCTCATCAGTGTTGACCTTTAAAAGCATTGTTTGTCGGGGCACCTGGGTGGCGCAGTCGGTTAAGCGTCCAACTTCAGCCAGGTCAGGATCTCACGGTCGGTGAGTTCGAGCCCCGTGTCGGGCTCTGGGCTGATGGCTCAGAGCCTGGAGCCTGTTTCTGATTCTGTGTCTCCCTCTCTCTCTGCCCCTCCCCCGTTCATGCTTGTCTCTCTCTGTCCCAAAAATAAATAAACGTTGAAAAAAAAAATTTTTTTTTAAATAAAATAAAAAAAAATAAAAGCATTGTTTGTCTAACACTCTGACATGGCTACCAAAAATTCAAAAATAGATTTAGAGCTCCAATTTGATAAAATTGTAATACAAGAGCATCTACATATATCCACAGGCTACCTTTGCTCTGCTTTTCATCTGTATCTGCACCTATGAAGGCATCTGATCCATTTCTATTTTTACTTTTCCATGTGAATAGACACCTAAGCCCTTATAAAATCTACTGTAAAACAAACAGATTATTAAAACAGAACTCACCTGAGCTATGTCCATTTTCTGCTGCTCCTTGAAGAATGTAAAGAAATGAAAAGGTTCTCCTGAGGAAGAGGAAAGAAAAATAGAGTTATGAGACACCTGGTCTGCCTTACAACTATTTTCATTTGCCTAAAAATTTCCATAACACCAGCTAGAAAAAAAGGTTTCCCTATAGAAGAATGTCCCTTTGACATTCTTGAGAAGGAACAGGAGGGACCACACAGAGGCAGTACCTGAACAAGTGCATCTCCAATATGATTATGTCGGCTTAAACTTGTCTTTTCACTGCTGTGTAACTCAAAAGTCGATGAATTAACAATTTATGTCCCCTTCTAATTAAGAACAACAACAAAAAACACAAAATAAAACAAAAGGAGATTGGTTAAACAAATTCAGGCATACAAAGGTAAAACCTTCTACCTTCATTTAAACTGTTAAAAAAAATTACTTAGATGTGATTGTTAATCAAGTTTGTGTTGTCTTTATACCTTGAGTTAGAACTTCCCCAGAAAACTCCAAAATAAAGATGGGATGCTTTATGCAAGAAATATATTTTCTAACTTTTTGTTCTAACTTGGTTGCAACTTATAAGACATATTTTTTAATAAGATGCCTATAGTACTTATCTATTTAAGTAAACAGTACTGTGCTTAGTTCTTGATTCTGCCTTGGGTGTCTTTACAAAAATCATTCTTTCAGGCCCAATATTTTGGGCTTCCAAAGTGTCCAATATAGAAAGCCTTTCTTCTACTCTCCTTTTATTATTACCTACATTCAGGAAAGAGGGAGCATCGCATAACTAGATGCCATATGTGCTGATGGACATAGAGTGAGGGCAGCTCAGAATCTGGAAAGAGGGGAGAATGAAGGAAACTGGGTGCTGTTTAAGATTTCACCAGTTCTGACTGGTTATATCATCCCTGGGCATCATGTCCTCACCAGCCATCCAGTGATGTGCCTGTTCCTGTGCAGCATGACAGTAACCCACCCCTCTCAACCTCAAGTTACCACCTTCTGCAAGGAGGTCCAGTGCCACTGTCCAGTCTGTGATGGCTTCAGGGGTGTGATGACATTACCAAGAGTCATATTTTGGCAGGATTTATTGGGGGGGGGGGGGGGGCGGTGGAGGTGGGGTAAGCTACCTGTTTAAAATTACACAATTCATGAAAATACTCCTGAATATACATCACTCATGCTATACAGGGATCAAGAACTGCTTCTGGTATAGAAAATCAGGACCTGTGCCTTTCCTGAACCTTCTGCCTCTGTTCTGAAACTCCAATGAAGGATCTGTCAGAAGAGCTGACAATGGTTTCTAGGGCTCTCATTTTCCTATCTTAAGACCTACTTTCCTCCAGAGGGGCTGGGATCCAGGTCTGAGAAACAAATTTACTGCATTTGAAATCTCCATTTAACACTCTAAATGTGACTTTGGAATTCACTTCAAATCCAGTAATGTAGTCATTAGTTGCATGCAACTACTGCACCTGAAGTGTGCCTACTCACAAATCAAAATAGTAATTTGGATATACTGAGTTAAACACATCAGTAAAACAAATTTCACCTCTTTAATCTTTTCTTTTTTTTTTTTTAATTTTTTTTTCAACGTTTATTTATTTTTGGGACAGAGAGAGACAGAGCATGAACAGGGGAGGGGCAGAGAGAGAGGGAGACACAGAATCGGAAACAGGCTCCAGTCTCTGAGCCATCAGCCCAGAGCCTGAGGCAGGGCTCGAACTCACGGACCTTGAGATCGTGACCTGGCGGAAGTCGGAAGCTTAACCGACTGCGCCACCCAGGCGCCCCACCTCTTTAATCTTTTCACTGTCGCTACTGAAAATTTTTAAATTATGTTTGGTTTGTGTTATCTTTCTACTGGCCAGCACTGCGTTAGATTATCAGAATGTGCCTCTGAGGATGGAGATAGGTTAGCGCAGGAAGGTTCAAGAGTCTCTGTCTGAAGGAGCGGCTCTAAAAAGAATCCACAAATCCCAGGAAATATTTACCACATTGTGAGGTTCTGTCCATATTCACTTCACAATCATATCTCCTCTGAAAATTTGGAGACTCTGCTAAGAGCTCCAGAGGTTTCACCTCTGGGTTTGGGGCAGAATGGATATTGGAAAGAGTAAGAAGTAGGGAGTAAAATCTACTTGTATTTATTCCAGCCTCTCTCACCTACCAGCCGTGCCCTCAGGTATATCATTCCGTCCCCAGTAAGTTCCTTTCACTTTTTAACATGGAATGTTAAAGGCAATTGTGAGGCTTAAATAAAATACCAAAGGGAACAAAGCATCTTGTGACAGCAACTTACACACTTAATTCTCAGACTAATGCACAAGCTACTGTTGGTAGCCTCGTGTTCATCGAAAACATCATAAAGGCGGATTCCCTTTCCACTGCCCACAGTCCCAGCACCCAGAGCCCACAGGAAGTACCTTCTCCAGACAGGGGACTCAGCCCCACCTGCTCCGCAGAAGTAGGTGGGAACCAACCCCCCCCTCCCCCCCGCACATGCACAGAGGCTGGAGGAGGGGAGAATCTGCCGGGAGCTTCCTCGAACTTCCCCCTGGCTTTCGCCGCACACAAACCTACCCGACCTGGCAGAGCCCCACACTTCTCGAAGCCGTGTCCCCAGTGCTCTCACCCCCGGCGCGCAGCCTCTATTCCCCCACAGACCCAAGGAAGCCGAGATCGTGTCCTCTCCAGGCAGAGAAGGCCCGCGGAAAGAGATAGGGTTGGATGTGCACTTGCGCAGAATGAGCCCCCAAGCTGGATTCCCAGAGTGCTGCGCGGTAGGCCCGTGACGTTTAAAACTACATTTCCCAGGGGGCCTGGGTGACGCAGTAGGTTAAGTATCCCACTTTGGCTCAGGTCGTGATCTCACCCTTCCTGCGGTCCAGTACGCCTCCCGCCACCCCCCCCCCCCCCCCCGTTTTTAGCACAGAGCCAGCTTCAAATCCTCTGTCTCCCTCCCCCTCTCTCTGCCTCTCCCAGGCTCACACACTCTCCCTCTCTCTCAAAAATAAATAAACATTAAAAAAAGACTACATTTCCCACAAAACTTGGAAACTGCAGGAAGTAATGTTAGAAGCCTTCCCCCCATCCCCCCCCCCCCCCCCCCCGCAATTAGCGCCTTGGGACATGACAACTGAACTTGACCCTTGAAGACTTTTCCTAAGTCTCCAGATACGTGGATTAGACTTTAACTTTATGACATGACAACATATTGCAAAGCATGGTTCTCAGTTGGATTCTAGTTGGAAAAAAACAGCTACAAGAGACTACAATTGGAGAAACATGAATATAGCCTAGATACTAGAAATATAAAGGAAAATTACCATTACTTTGGTTAGTGTGATTATTTGTACAATGTAGGAAATTGTTCTTATTTTTAAAGATACTTAAAGAAATGTGGAGTTTGAGGGGCAGAACAGATGTACATAGGGGAAGAAAAGATAAGAAGGGCCATGGGGTTCACCATGGGAGACTTTTTTTTTTTTTAAGTTTTACTTATTTATTTTGAGACAGAGCAGGAGAGAGCATGACCCTGGGATCATGACCTGAGCGTAATCAATAGATGCTTAATCGACTGAGCCACCCAGGGGCCCTGAGACACTCTTGACTGTGGGGACTGGCGGGTGCTGGGAGTACTGGGAGGAGAGGTGGGCAGAGGATGGGCAGGATGGGTGATGAGTGTTGCGGAAGGCATCTGTTGTGGTGAGCACTGGGTGTTGTGTGTGGGTGGTGAATCACTATATTCTACTCCTGAAAGTATTGCACTAAATGTTCACTAACTGGAATTTAAATAGAAACTTGAAACATAAAAAAAAAAAAATTCAATTATTAAATCATATATTTATAATTTACTTTCTAAAATGCAGCAAAACAGAAAAGAAAATATGGCAAAGTTAAGAATTGTTAAATCTGTAATATGTGCATACGATGCTCATTTTACTATATCTAGAATGTTTGAATTTATTTTTAATACACAGTAAAAATGGGAGCAGGGACGATGAGTTGGTGGTGGGAGGAGGGTTAAAGAGAGCTTACTTCCCCTCCAGAAGTATATCTTTTTTTTTTTAAGTCTATTTATATATTTTGAAAGAGAGAGACCGACTTCAACTCAGGTCACGATCTCTCGGTCTGTGAGTTCGAGCCCCGCATCGGGCTCTGGGCTGATGGCTCAGAGCCTGGAGCCTGCTTCCGATTCTGTGTCTCCCTCTCTCTCTGTCCCTCCCCCATTCATGCTCTGTCTCTCTCTGTCTCAAAAATAAATAAACGTTAAAAAAAAAATTTAAAAAAGAAAGAGAGAGAAAGCTCAAGTTAGGGAGGGGCAGAGAGGGAGGAAGAGAGAGAGAATCCCACACAGGCTCTGCACTGTCAGTATAGAGCCCTACATGGGCCTTGAACCTACCAAAAATGAGATTGTGACCTAGCTGAAATCAGATGCTTAACTGACTCGGCCACCCAGGTGCCCCCAGAAGTATATCTTTTAAAATAAAGTTTCAAGGGTATACACAAGTATCTCTTATGAATACTGCTGTGCAATAGAACAAATACCAGAAAACGGGGCAAGCATTAACAAAAAAAGAAAGTCATATTCTGGCAGGATTTATCTGGGGGGTGGAGGTGGGTAAGCTAGCTGTTTAAAATTACACAATACATGAAAATATATATAACCCACAGTAAGAAAATTAATTTTATCAATTTTGCATTTCCACAAGTAAACTTTCTTTCAAAATTAATGCATGCACACATCAGACTCTAACAAATAAGAGACCTAAGGACACAAAAACAAATTATTTGTAGACTTTTAAAGAGTATTTTTAGGTTTACAAAATAATTGAGAAGAAAGTAGAGTTCCCATATACCCCACACATAGTATCCTCTATTATTAACATCTTACATTAGTGTGGTACATTTTCTACAATTAATGAGTGATATATTATTACTACCTAAAATCCGTAGTTGACATTGGCAGTCAATCTTTGTGTTGTATGGTTCTATGGGTTTTGCTACATGAATAATCTCATCTACTGTAATACCCATTATTACATTATCATAGAGAACAACAGTCTCACTGCCCTAAAACATAAAGAACAGTTTCACTGGCCTGGAAAACCTGTTCTGTGTCTATTCAACCTCTCCCCTTTGGCTTTTCCCTCTTGAACTCCTGGCAGCCATTTTTCTTTTCATTATCTCAATAGTTTTGCCTTTTCCAGAATGTCATATAGTTAAAATATTTTAGACTGGCTTTTTTTTTTCAGTTAGAATATGCATTTAGGCTTTCTCCCTTTTTGTGGCTTAATAACTCATTTATTTTTTTATGCTGAATAAAATTCCATTATATGGATGTGCATAGTTTGTTTATACACTCTCTTACTGAAAAGCATCTTGGTTGCTTTCAAGTGTTTGCAATCACAAAATAAAAGGGCTTGTGTGTGTGTGTGTGTGTGTGTGTGTGTGTAGGCTTTTGCATGGACATAACTTTTCAAAGCAATGAGGAAATAGCAAGTAAAACAATGCTGGATTGTGTAGCAGAGACTGTGTTTAAATTTACAGGAAACTGGTAAACTGTCTGCCAAAAGTGGATGTGTCATTTCGCATTCTCACTAGCAGTGAATGAGAGTTTCCCTTGCTCCATATCTTCACCAGCTTTAGGTGTTGTCACTGCACTGGATTTTGGCCATTCTCATAGGTGTGTAGTAGTATCTCATAATTTGCAATTCTGTAATACCAGGTGACACTGGGCTTTTCATATGCCTATTGCTATAAGTATATCTTATTTTTTTTAATTTTTTTTTCAACGTTTATTTATTTTTGGGACAGAGAGAGACAGAGCATGAACGGGGGAGGGGCAGAGAGAGAGGGAGACACAGAATCGGAAACAGGCTCCAGGCTCTGAGCCATCAGCCCAGAGCCTGACGCGGGGCTCGAACTCACGGACCACAAGATCATGACCTGGCTGAAGTTGGACGCTTAACCGACTGCGCCACCCAGGCGCCCCAAGTATATCTTATTTTGTGAGTTATCTGCTCAACTCCTTCATCCACTTTTTATTGGGTTGTTCATTGTCTTATTGTTGAATTTTAAGAGTTCTTATATATTTTAGATAAAATTCCTTCACCAGATATTTTCTTGCAAATATTTTCTCTCAGTCTGTAGCTTCTCTTTTCATTCTCTTGAAATTCTTTCACACAGCAGAAATTTCAATTTTAATGAGGTTAAACTGACCAATTTGTTCATTAATGGATTGTGCCTTGATGTTACCTAAATATTGGTCGCCAAACTCAAGGTCACCTAGATTTTCTTTTATGTTATAATCTAGAAGTTTTATAGTTTTGCATTTTATTTTTAGAATTCTGATCCATTTTGAGTTAATGTTTGAGTTAATGTGTAAGGTCTGTGTTATCTTTTTGCATATGGATGTCCAAATGTTCTATCACCATTGTTTTAAAGGACTGTCTTTTGTTTGTTGATTTGTCTTTGCTGTATGATCAAACATCAGTTGACAATATTTGTATGAGTCTATTTCTGGGCTCTGTATGCTGTTCCATTTAAATTTTTGGTTAATTCTGTCTCCAACACCACACTGATTTGATCATTGTAGCATTATAGTAGTTTTGGGCATTAAGTAGTGTCAGTCTTCTGACTGACTTCTTCAATACCGGTTTAACTTTTCTGGACAATTTGCATTTCCATATAAATTTTAGAATCAGTTGATGGTATGTACGAATAACTTCCTATGATTTTGATTGAGATTGAGTGAATCTATTGATCAAGTTAGTTGGAAAAGACATGTTACAATATTGAGAATTCTATTCATTCACATGGAATACCTCCATCTAGTTCTTCTTTGATTTATTTCATCTGAATGTTGTAGTTTTACTCATATAGATTATGTACGTATTTTGTTAAATTTATTTCTAAGCATTTTAATGTTTTGGTGCTAAGGTAAATGGTATTGTGTTTTTCATTTCAAATACCAGTTGTCCATTGCTGGTTTATAGGAAGGCAATTGAGTTTTATATAATGACATTGTATCCTGCAATCTTCCTATATTCACTTTTTAGTTACATATGTTTCTTTCTGGTAAATTATTTGACATAGAAAATAATGTCATCTCTGAAAAAAGATATTTTATTTCTTTTTCCCAATCCGTATGCCTTTTATCTATGTATCTATCTATCATCTATCTATTTATTTTGTTCTGCTGCATTAGCTAGGATTTCCAGTACCATGTTGAGTAGGAGCAATGAAAGGGTACATCTTTCTTCTATTCTCTATCTTGGAAAAAATCATTTAGTTTGTCAGCATTTAATTATGAAATTAGCTGCCCGTTTCTGCAGGTGTTCTTTATTAAGGTGAGGAAGTCCCCTCTGCACCTTGTTTCCAGAGACATTTGTGTGTATGTGAATGGGTGCTGAATTTTGTCAAATACATTTTATGTTTCTATTGATATGATTGTATGTTTTTCTTCTTCATTCTGTTGATATCATTGATTGCATTAACTGATTTTCAATGTTAAAACAGCCTTGCATACCAGGGATAAATCCCACTTGGTTATGGTACATCATTGCTTTTATACATTTTTGTATTAAGTTTTTGCTAAATTTTGTTGAGGGGTTATACATTTACATTCATGTATTCTGTACTTTTTTCTGAATTGTAATATCTTTGTCTGGTTTTAGCTGGCTAATGCTGGCCTCGGAGAATGAGTTCGGAATCGTTTTCTCCACTCTATTTTATGAAAGGGATTGTATAGAATTGATAACATTTTAACCTTAATTTTTGGGTAGAATTCACCAGTGAAACAATATTACCTGAAGTATTTTTTAGAAAGGCTATTAACTACTGATCAAAATATTTAATATATATATTGGCCTATTAAGATTGTATATTTATTTTGGGTGTGTTTTAATGAATATGTTTTTTAATATGAAATTTATTATCAAATTGGTTTCCATACAACACCCAGTGCTCATTCCAACAGGTGTCCTCCTCAATGCCCATCACCCACCCTCCTGTCCTTCCCCCCCCCCCATCAACCCTTAGTTTATTCTCAGTTTTTAAGAGTGTCTTATGGTTTGGCTCCCTGCCTCTCTTTTTTTTTTTCCTTCCCCTCCCCCATGGCCTTCTGTTAAGTTTCTCAGGATCCACATAAGAATGAAAACATATGGTATCTGTCTTTCTCTGTATGACTTATTTCACTTAGAATAACACTCTCCAGTCCCATCCAAGTTGCTACAAAAGGCCATATTTCATTCTTTCTCATTGCCACATAGTATTCCGTTGTGTATATAAACCACAATTTCTTTACCCATTCATCAGTTGATGGACATGTAGGCTCTTTCCATAATTTGGCTATTGTTGCTATTGTTGCAAGTGCTGCTATAAACATTGGGGTACAAGTGCCCCTATGCATCAGCACTCCTGTATCCCTTGGGTAAATTCCTAGCAGTGCTATTGCTAGGTCATAAGGTAGATCTATTTTTAATTTTTTTAAAAACCTCCACACCGTTTTCCAGGGCAGCTGCACCAGTTTGCGATCCCAACAACAGTGCAAGAGGGTTCCCGTTTCTCCACATCCTCGCCAGCATCTATGGTCTCCTGATTTGTTCATTTTAGCCACTCTGACTGGTGTGAGGTGATATCTGAGTGTGGTTTTGATTTGTATTTCCCTGATGAGGAGCGACGTTGAGCATCTTTTCATGTGCCTGTTGGCTATCTGGGTATCTTCTTTAGAGAAGTGTCTATTCATGTTTTCTGCCCATTTCTTCACTGGATTATTTGTTTTTTGGGTGTGGAGTTTGGTGAGTTCTTTATAGATTTTGGATACTAGCCCTTTCTTCCATATGTCATTTCCAAATATCTTTCCCATTCTGTTGGTTGCCTTTTAGTTTTGTTGGTTGTTTCCTTTGCAGTGCAGAAGCTTTTAATCTTCATGAGGTCCCAATAGTTCATTTTTGCTTTTAATTCCTTCCCTTGCCTTTGGGGATGTGTCAAGTGAGAAATTGCTGTGGCTGAGGACAGAGAGATTTTTTTCCTGCTTTCTCCTCTAGGGTTTTGATGGTTTCCTGTCTCACATTCAGGTCCTTCATCCATTTTGAGTTAATTTTTGTGAATGGTGTAAGAAAGTGCTCTAGTCGCATTCTTCTGCATGTTACTGTCCAGTTCTCCCAGCACCATTTGTTAAAGAGACTGTCTTTTTTCCATTGGATATTCTTTCCTGCTATGTCAAAGATGAGTTGGCCATACTTTTGTGGGTCTAATTCTGGAGTCTCTATTCTATTCCATTGGTCTATGTGTCTGTTTTTGTGCCAATACCATGCTGTCTTGATGATGACAGCTTTGTAGTGGAGGCTAAAGTCTGGGATTGTGATGCCTCCCGCTTTGGTCTTCTTCTTCAAAATTACTTTGGCTATTCGGGGTCTTTTGTGGTTCCATATGAATTTTAGGATTGCTTGTTCTAGTTTCGAGAAGAATGCTGGTGCAATTTTGATTGGGATTGCATCGAATGTGTAGGTAGCTTTGGGTAGTACTGACATTTTAACAATATTTGTTCTTCCAATCCATGAGCGTGGAATGTTTTTCCATTTCTTTATACCTTCTTCAATTTCCTTCATAATATTTCTATAGTTTTCAGCATACAGATCTTTTACATCTTTGGGTAGGTTTATTCCTAGGTATTTTATGCTTCTTGGTGCAATTGTGAATGGGATCAGTTTCTTTATTTATCTTTCTGTTGCTTCATTATTAGTGTATAAGAATACAACTGATTTCTGTACATTAATTTTGTATCCTGTGACTTTGCTGAATTCATGTTTCAGTTCTAGCACACTTTTGGTGGAGTCTACTGGGTTTTCCATGTATAATATCATGTCATCTGCAAACTGAAAGCTTGACTTCACCTTTGCTTATTTTGATGCCTTTGATTTTCTTTTGTTGTCTGACTGCTGATGCTAGAACTTCCAACACTATGTTAAACAACAGTGGTGAGAGTGGACATCCCTGTCATGTTCCTGATCTCAGGGAGAAAGCTCTCAGTTTTTCCCCATTGAGGATGATATTAGCTGTGGGCTTTTCATAAATGGCTTTTATGATGTTTAAGTATGTTCCTTCCATCCCAACTTTCTCGAGGGTTTTTATTAAGAAAGGATGCTGAATTTTGTCAAATGCTTTTTCTGCGTTGATTGACAGGATCATATGGTTCTTTTCTTTTCTTTTCTTTTCTTTTTTTCTTTTACTAATGTGATGTATCACATTGATTGATTTGTGAATGTTGAAAGAGCCCTGCAACCCAGTAATGAATCCCACTTCATCATGGTGAATAATTCTTTTTATATGCAGTTGAATTCGATTTGCTAGTATCTTTTTGAGAATTTTTGCATCCATATTCATCAGGGATATTGGCTTGTAGCTCTCTTTTTTTGCTGGGTCTCTGTCTGGTTTGGGAATCAAAGTAATTCTGGCTTCATAGAATGAGTCTGGAAGTTTTCCTTCCCTTTCTATTTTTGGACCAGCTTGAGAAGGATAGGTATTATCTCTGCTTTAAATGTCTGGTAGAATTCCCCAGGGAAGCCACTTGGTCCTGGACTCTTATTTGTTGGGAGATTTTTGATAACTGGTTCAACTTCTTCGCTGGTTATGGGTCTGTTTAAATTTTCTATTTCTTCCTGTTTGAGTTTTGGAAGTGTGTGGGTGTTTAGGAATTTGTCCATTTCTTCCAGGTTGTCCAGTTGGTTGGCATATAAGCTTTCATAGTATTCCCTGATAATTGCTTATATTTCTGAGGGATTGGTTGTAATAATTCCATTTTCATTCATGATTTTATCTATTTGGGTCCTCTTCTTTTTCTTTTTTGAGAAGCCTGGCTAGAGGTTTAGCAATTTTGTTGATTTTTTCACAAAACCAACTCTTGGTTTCATTGATCTGCTCTACTGTTTTTTTTTTTAACATTCTATGTTGTTTATTTCTGCTCTGATCTCTATTATTTCTCTTCTTCTGCTGGGTTTGGGGTGTCTTTGCTGTTCTGCTTCTATTTCCTTTAGGTGTGCTGTTAGATTTTGTATTCTTGTTTCTTGAGATAGGCCTGGATTGCAATATATTTTCCTCTCAGGACTGCCTTCGCTGCATCCCAAAGCGTTTGGATTGTTGTGTTTTCATTTTCATTTGTTTCCATATATTTTTAAATTTCTTCTCTAATTGCCTGGTTGACCCATTTATTCTTTAGTAGGGTGTTCTTTAACCTCCATGGTTTTGGAGGTTTTCCAGACTTTTTCCTGTGGTTGATTTCAAGTTTCATAGCATTGTGGTCTGAAAGTGTGCATGGTATGATCTCAATTCTTGTATACTTATGAAGGGCTGTTTTGTGACCTAGTATGTGATCTATGTTGGAGAAGGTTCCATGTGCGCTCGAGAAGAAAGTATATTCTGTTGCTTTGGGATGCAGAGTTCTAAATATATCTGTCAAGTCCATCTGATCCAGAGTATCATTCAGGGCCTTTGTTTCTTTATTGATCCTGTGTCTAGATGCTCTATCCATTGTTGTAAGTGGAGTATTAAAGTCCCCTGCAATTACCACGTTCTTATCAGTAAGGTTCCTTATGTTTGTGATTAATTGTTTTATATGTTTGGGGGCTTTTGTATTCGGTGCATAGACATTTATAATTGTTAGCTCTTCTGGATGGATAGACCCTGTAATTATTATATAATGCCCTTCTTCATCTCTTGTTACAGCCTTTAATTGAAATTATAGTTTGTCTGATGTAAGTATGGCTACTCCAGCTTTCTTTTGACTTCCAGTAGCATGATAGATAGTTCTCCATCCCCTCACTTTCAATCTGAAGGTGTCCTCAGGTCTAAAATGAGCCTCTTGTAGACAGAAAATAGATGGGTCTTGTTTTTTTATCCATTCTGTTATCCTATGTCTTTTGGTTGGAGCCTTTAGTCCATTTACATTCAGTGTTATTATTGAAAGATATGGGTTTAGAGTCATTGTGATGTCTATAGGTTTCATGCTTGTAGTGGTGTCTCTGGTACTTTGTGGTCCTTGCAACATTTCACTCACAGAATCCCTTAGGATCTCTTGTAGGGCTGATTTAGTGGTGATGAATTCCTTCAGTTTTTGTTTGTTTGGGAAGACCATTATCTTTCCTTCTATTCTGAATGACAGACTTGCTGGATAAAGGATTCTTGACTGCATATTTTTCCTGTTCATCACACAGATTTCCTGCCATTCCTTTCTGGCCTGCCAAGTTTCAGTAGATAGGTCTGCCACTACTCTTCTGTGTCTACGTTTGTAAGTTAGAGCCTGTTTATCCCTAGATGCTTTCAGAATTTTCTCTTTATCCTTGTATCTTGCCAGTTTCACTATGATATGTCGTGCAGAAGATCAATTCAAGTTACGTCTGAAGGGAGTTATCTGTGCTTCTTGGATTTCAATGCCTTTTTCCTTCCTCAAATCAGGGAAGTTCTCAGCTATGATTTGTTCAAGTCCACCTTCAGTCCCTTTCTCTCACTCTTCTTCTTCTGGAATTCCTATGATACGGATATTGTTCCATTTGATTGCATCACTTGGTTCTCTAATTCTCCCCTCATACTCCTGGATTTTTTTAATCTTTTTTTCTAAATTTCCTCTTTTTCCATAATTTTATCTTCTAATTCACCTATTCTCTCCTCTGCCTCTTCAATCCGTGCTATGGCCACCTCCATTTTAGTTTGCACCTCATTTATAGCATTTTTTAGCTCTTCATTACTATTTCTTAGTCCCCTGATCTCTGTAGCAATAGCAATAGATTCTCTGCTCTCCTCTATGCTTTTTTCAAGCCCAGAGATTAATTTCATTATTCTAAATTCTTGTTTGGATATATTGCTTAAATCGTTCTTGATCAATTCGTTAGCTGTCGCTACTTCCTGGAGTTTCTTTTGAGGAGAATTCTTTCGTTTCATCATTTTGGGTAGTCCCTGCTGTGGCTCCAGACTGCAGGGCACTTCCCCTGTGCTGTCTGGAGTAACTTGTGTTGGTGGGCGGGGCTGCAGTCAGACCTGATGTCTGTCCCCAGCCCACCACTGGAGCCACAGTCAGACTGATTTGTACCTTATATTCCCCTCTCCCAAGGGCAGGACTCTCTGAGAAGTGGTGTGGCCCCTGTCTGGGCTACTTGCACATTGCCAGGCTTGTGGTGTTGCTTTGATGTGATCTGGCATATTAGCTGGTGTGGATACGCAAGATGCATAGGGGTGGGAAGGGCACACTCAGCTTGCTTTGCTGTCAGTGGTACCCTGTGGGAGGTGCCCTGCAGCATTGGGAGGGAGACAGGCCTTTGGAGGGATGGATCCACAGAAGCACAGTGTTGAGTGTTTGCATGTGCAAGCAAGTTTGGTGACAGGAAATGTTTCCCTTTGGGAGTTTGGTTGGCGATTGGGAGAGGGAGTTGGTGCTTGCCAGTGCCTTTTCCCTGCCAAGCTGAGCTCTGTCTCTGGGGCTCAACAACTCTCCCTCCTGGTGTCCTCTCACTCTCCCGGCTCTCTGAGAACAGAGCTGTTGACTTTTAACATTCCAGATGTTAAGTCCCGCTAGTTGTCAGAACTCATGCAGTCATGCCCCTCTGCTTTTGCAAGCTAGAATCAGGGGTTCTGCCCTCCACTGTCCCAGTTCCCTCCTGCCAGTCTGTGTAGCATGCGCCACCTCTCTGTCCTTCCTACCCTCTTCCGTGGGTCTCTTGTCTATGCTTGGCTCTGGAGAGTGTGTTTCTGGCAGTTTTCTGGGTTATTTAGGCAAATGTGGGTGGAATATAAGTGATCAGCACGATGAGGTGAGCCCAGCGTCCTCCTATGGCACCATCTTCCCCAGATCCCCCTTTTTTATGTGCCATAGCTGGATATTTAAAAAACACTACACATTAGAAGGGCCAAAATCCAGAACACTTACAACACTGAATGCTGGTGAGGTTTTGAAGCAACAGGAACTGTCATTCATTGTTGGTGGAATCCAGAATGGTATAGACATTTTTGAAGATTATTTTACAATTTTAACAAAACTAAACATACTCTTACTACACAAATCAGGAAACCACACCATGGTGTTTATCTAAAGAAGTTGAAAACTTTTATCCATAGAAAATCTTGCAAAACCATCTTTAAAGGAGATTTGCTTGTAGGGGTGCCTGGGTGGGTCAGTCAGTTGAGCATCTGACTTTGGCTCTGGTCATGATCTCACAGCTCGTGAGTGTGAGCCCCGCATTGGTCTCTGTGCTGACAGGTCGGAGCCTGGAGGCTGCTTTTGATTCTGTGTCTCCCTCTCTCTCTGCCCCTAATCCACTCACATTCTGTCTCTGTCTCTCTCAAAAATAAACATTAAAAAAATTTTTTAAGACCTTTACTCATAATTGTCAGAATTTGGAGGCAACAAAGATATCCTTCAGTGGGTGAATGAATAAACTGGTACATCCTGGCATTGGAATGTTAATCATCCCTAAAAAGAAATGAGCTATTAATCCATGGGGAAAAAAACATGGAAGAAACTTAAATGCATATTACCAAGTGAAGAAGGCCAATATGAAAAAGCAACATGTTGCATGACTGCACCAATATGACATTGTGGAAAAAGAACAGTTCTGGAGACAGTAGAAAGATCAGTTGTTGCCAGGGGTCAGGGTGTTAGAATGAGTAGATAGAGCACAGAGAATTTTCAGGGCAATAAAAATACACTGTAATATATTATAATGATGGTTAAATATTATTTACACTATTTACATTATATATTATTTACATTATATGTAAAGTATGGACTTTGGATGATAATCACATGTCACTGTAAATTTCCCAATTGTAACATAATTGTCCTCCACTGTGGTGGAGGTTATCAGTAATGGGGGATGTGTGGAGGTTATATGAGAAATCTATGTACCATCCTCTCATTTTTTCTGTAAACCTAAAACTCCTCTAAAAACATATCTTTTTAAAAAACTGAACAAGTAAAAAAAGGAACAGAGTAAGATATATAATTGTGTTGATTTGTCCACAACATAAGGAGCTCTGTGATCTTGCCTACATCAATCAGGGCATCATCATGTAACTTTCATAGCCTCAAAAACAAATACACTATTAATTTCACAAAATGTAATGAAATAACTTTCTCCAAAGCAGTGAGAAAAGAATTACCATCCAGTGATAAATGGGAAAAATTGACCAAATAATGTGATGTTGTGTCTTAGGTATCCAGATAAGGACAAACTCAGAGCATACAGTGCAAGGCTTCCCAACTCTTCTTCTCTGATCTCCCCACAGACTGTGTCTGTCCTTAATGAGTTGATTCTTCCTATTCTTTTTAAAAAATATATATACTACTTAGTATCATACAAGGAAGTACATGGTGAAATGCTCAGAGTTAAATGATGAAAAGAAAATTATTCCCTTTTGCTGCAATTAGTCAATATAATTGCTGTCAAGGAAAAAAATATATATATGTATAGCAATATATGATAATATATATGGTGGTAAAATGACATATACCCTAAAACTGTTCTGTGGTTTAATCAATTAAAATTTGGAAGAGTGTTATAAAATCTCTTAATTTAAAAAAATGCATATATCTATTCTTATATTAAACATCATATCATATTGTAGTATAGATGCAGTGATATAACCTATGAACATTAGAAAAAGCTTGCTATTTTGGGGAGGAGCCAAGATGGTGGAACAGTATAGAAGTTTTGTTGTATGTCTCGCATCCATCAAATACAGCCAGACCAACATTAAACCATCCTACACACCTAGAAATCTGATTGGAGGATTAGCACAATCTACACACCTGAACCACAGAATTCAGCAGGTACATGGTGCGGAGAGGTGAACTTAGGGAGAGAGAAGGAGCAGGAAGGGAGGTGCTTTTGTGAGGGGAGAGAGGACAGAGACTGGGGGGAGGGAGAACACGGGAAAAGCACCCCTCCTCAAAAGCAGCTGGAGAGAAAGTGGAAAATTGGAAACAGCCACAGGGACTAAACTAAAAAAGGAGAAGGGAGAAAGAATAAAGAAGAAAGGAGAGGGTTTAAATTCCATTAAAAATGTAAACAAGGGGAGTGCAAAGTCTGCAACTCTGCAGCTCAATATCTGGCAGTGCTCTGTGGGAAGGGCGAATCCCCAGGAACAGAGTGGGGTCTGGGAGGTTCTCAGGCCACATGGGGAAAAGTAGTTGCAACTGCTGGAAGGACATTTGGTAGAGATTGTTGAAGCCACCTGGTCCTGAGAAAATGGCCACATTCACTGGTGCTGGAACAAGGTCATTAAGGGTGAAGGCTGGTGCCAGATGTGTGCTGTGATTTTCCATAATCCCTGAAAAGCTGCTGCTACACTATCTCGTGAACTTTTCTGGGGTGGGCTGGCACCTGGCCGCAGTCTCAAGGCACCAGCAGCAGCAGGGTCCAGCAAGCCTTCCTGGGTGCAGCTGACATTTGGCCATTGCTCATTCAGCCATTGCTCGGTGAGACCCTCCCACAGAGGGGTGGAATGGGTCAAAGCCACAGTCCTTCAGAAGTAAGGGGCCAGGGAAAACAGCAGCACTTGAGACAAAACTCAGGAGAGAGGTACTGCCTGGGGCCTGGTCACGGAGAGTGAAAAAAGCAGAGAGTGGATGAAAGCTGAAGAAAGAGGACAAGTGCATGATTGCTGATCCAGGAGAACAGAGTTCCAAATCTAGAGACTGTGTAGCTGAGTGGAGCCATTTTCACAGCTCCCGCACTTACAAGTGCCACAACACTCCACCCCAGTAGGCTAGCAGCGCCATCTAGTGGAGAGCACAACTCTTACACTGAGCCCCACACAACTGGGCCAACTTCCCTCTTCAAGAATACAAGTCTCACTTCCTGCTTAGTTTATGGACTATAAAGTGTTACATAGCCTGACTTCTAAGGAAAAACGAAGTAATTTCAGTCCTACTTCAATCTGTTAGCAGGCCCATCTATTCAATTTTCTTTATTGCTTTTTCTCTTTTACACTCCCTTTCTTTTTCTTGAACAAAGAAAGAGAAAAAAATTCATTTTTATTTTCATTTTTATTTAAAAATTTTTTCTTTAATTTTTATTATATTTTTTACTTTTGTGTAATTTTTTTCAAATTCTATTTTACTTCCACCATTTTATTCTAGTGTACTTCAGTGTATGCACCTTTTCAAATTTTCAAACAATTTTCTTTTTTCCTTTTTCATTTTTTCTGTTTTGTTTCTTTACTTTTTCTTGAATGCAGAAAGAGAAAATTTTCATTTTCACTTTCAATTTCTATAAAAATATTTTTCTTTAAATTTTTTTTACCATATCTTTTGCTTTTATGTAATTTTTTTAAATTCTATTTTACTTATATTATTTTATTTTAGTCTGCTACAGTGTATCCACTTTTTTAAATTTTCAAATGATTTCCTTTTTTTCTTTTTTAATCTTTTTTCTCTTTTTCATTTCTTTTTCTTGAATATATAAAAAGAAAAATTCATTTTTATTTTTAATTTTTATTAAAAATATTTGTCTTGAATATTTTCTACTATATTATTTACTTTTGTGTATATTTTTTCAAATTCTATTTTACCCCATCATCTCATTTTAGTCTACTTCAGTGTATTCATTTTTTCAAATTCTCAAATGATTTCCTTTTATTCTTTTCCACATCGCTTTTTTTTCTCAAATCTGTCAAACCACTTTCAACAACCAGATCAAAACAGACCTAGGATCTAGCATCATTCTATTTTTGTCTGTGTGTGTGTGTTTAATTTTTTAGTTTTAATATTTTTTAATTTTAATTTTTTAATTTTAATTTTTCTACCTCATTAATTCCTTTTCTCCCTTCAAAATAACAACACGAAGAAATTCACCCCAATAGAAAGAGCACGAAGAAACAACAGCCAGGGATTTAACCAACACAGATGTTGAACCAGATGTCTGAACCAGAATTTAGAATCATGATAATAAGAATACTAGCTGGAGTCGAAAATATATTAGAATGCTTTTCTGCAGAGATAAAAGAAGTAAAAAATAACCAGAATGAAATTAAAAATGCTATAACTGAGCTGCAATCACCGATTGATGCAGGAGTGGTAAGGATGGATAAGGCAGAACAGAGTCAGCAATATAGAGGAAAAACTTATAGAGAATAATGATGCAAAAAAAGAGGGAGATTAAGGCAAAAGAGCATGATTTATGAATTAGAGAAATCGGTGACTCATTAAAAAGGAACAACATCAGAATCATAGGGGTCCCAGAAGAGGAAGAGAGAGAAATATGGGTAGAAGGGTTACATGAGCAAATCATAGCAGAAAACTTTCCTAACCTGGGGAAAGACACAGACATCAAAATCCAAGAAGCACAGAGGGCCCCCATTAGTTTCAATAAAAACTGACCATCAACAAGGCATATCATGGTCAAATTCACAAAATACTCAGGCAAGGAGAGAATCATGAAAGCAGCAAGGGAAAAAAAGTCCCTAACCTACAAGGGAAGACAGATCAGGTTTGCAGCAGACCTATCCACAGAAACTTGGCAGGCCAGAAAGGCCTGGATATATTCAGTGTGCTGAATCAGAAAAAAATATGCAGCCAAGAATTCTTTATCCAGCAAGACTGTCATTCAAAATAGAAGGAGAGATAAAAAGTTTCCCAGAAAAACAAAAATTAAAAGAGTTTGTGAGCACTAAACCAGCCCTGCAAGAAATTTTAAGGGAGACTCTCTGAGGGGAGAAAAGATGAAGAAAAAAATATATATATATAGCAACAAAGATTAGAAAGGTCAAGAGAACACCACCAGAAACTCCAACTCTACAAGCATCATAATGGCAATAAATTCATATCTTTCAGTACTCACTCTAAACGTCAATGGACTTAATGCTCCAATCAAAAGGCATAGGATAAATAGAATGCATTAAAAAAAAATTCATCTATATACTGTCTACAGGAGACCCACTTTACCTAAAGATACCTTCAGATTGAAAATAAGGGGATGGAGAACCATCTATCATGCTAATGGTCAACAAAAGAAAGCAGGAGTAGCCATACTTATATCAGACAATCTAGACTTTAAAATAAAGACTGTATCAAGAGATGCAGAAGGGTATTATATCATAATCAAGGGGTCTATCCACCAAGAAAACCTAACAATTGTAAATATTTATGCGCCAAATGTGGGAGGACCCAAATATATAAATCAATTAATCACAAACATAAAGAAACTCATCAATAGTAATACCATAATAGTAGGAGACTTCAACACCCCACTCACAGCAATGGACAGATCATCTAATCAAAAAATCAACAAGGAAACAATGACTTTGAATGACACACTGGACCAGATGGATTTAACAGATATATTCAGAATATTTCATCCTAAAGCAGCAGAATATACATTCTTCTCCAGTGCACATGGAACGTTCTCCAGGATAGACCATATACTGGGACACAAATCATTCCTAAGTAAGTACAAAAAGATTGAGATCATACCATGCATATTTTCAGACCACAATGCTATGAAACTTGAAATCAACCACAAGAAAAAATTTGGAAACGTAACAAATACTTGGAGACTAAATACCATCTTACTAAAGAATGAATGAGCTAACCAAGAAGTTAAAGAGGAAATTAAAAAGTTTATGGAAGTCAATGAAAATGATAACACCACAAACGAAAACCTCTGAGACACAGCAAAGGTGGTCATAAGAGGAAAATACATAGCAATACAGGCCTTACTAAAGAAGAAAGAAAGACCTCAGATACACAACCTAACTTTATACATTAAGGAGCTGGAAAAAGAACAGCAAATAAAACCCCACACCAGCAGAAGACAGGAAATAATAAAGATGAGAGAAGAAATTAATGCTATCAAAACCAAAAAAACAGTAGAACTGATCAATGAAACCAGAAGTTGGTTCTTTGAAAGAATTAAAAAAATTGATAGACCACTAGCCAGTTTGAACAAAAAGAAAAAGGAAAGGACCCAAATAAATAAAATCAAGAATGAAAGAGGAGAGATAACAACCAACACAGCAGAAATAAAAACAATAATAAGAAAATATTATGAGCAATTATATGCCAATAAAATGGGTAATCTGGAAGAAACGGACAAATTCCTAGAAACATATACACTACCAAAACTGAAACAGGAAGAAATAGAAAATTTGAACATACACATAACCAGTAAGGAAACCGAACTAGTAATAAAAAGTCTGCCAAAAAACAAGAGTCCAGGGCCAGATGGCTTTCCAGGAGAATTCTACCAAACATTTAAGGAAGAGTTACCTATTCTCTTGAAGCTTTTCCAAAAAATAGAAATGGAAGGAAAAGTTTCAAACTTTCTATGAAGCCAGCATCCCCTTGATTACAAAACTAGACAGAGACCCCACTAAAAGGGAGAACTATAGATCAATTTCCCTGATGAACATGGATGCAAAAATCCTCAACAAGATATTAGCCAACTGGATCCAACAATACATGAAAAAAATTATTCACTACGACCAAGTGGAATTTATACCAGGGATGCAGGGCTGGTTCAATATCCACAAAACAATTAACGTGATTCATCACATCAATAAAAGAAAGGACAAGAACCATATGATCTCTCAATAGATGCAGAGAAAGCATTTTACAAAATACAGCATCTTTTCTTGATAAAACCCTCAAGAAAGTAGGGATAGAAGGAGCATACCTCAAGATCATAAAAGCCATATATGAACAACCCAACGCTAATATCATCCTCAATGGGGATAAACTGAGAGATTTCCCCCTAAGGTCAGGAACAAGACAGGGATGTCCACTCTTGCCACTGTTATTCCACACAGTATTGGAAGTCTTAGCCTCTGCAATCAGACAACACAAAGAAATAAAAGGCATCCAAATCAGCCAGGAGGAGGTCAAACTTTCCCTCTTCGCAGGTGACATGATACTCTATATGGAACACCCAAAAGATCCCACCAAAAAACTGCTAGAACTGATTCATGAATTCAGCAAAGTTGCAGGATGTAAAATCAATGCACAGAAATCAGTTGCATTCCTATACACCAATAATGAAGTGACAGAAAGAGAAATCAAGGAATCAATCCCATTTACATATGCACCAAAAACCATAAAATACCTAGGAATAAATCTAACCAAAGAGGTGAAAAATCTGTATGCTGAAAAATATAGAAAGCTTATGAAAGAAATTGAAGAAGACACAAAAAATGGAAAAAGATTCCATGCTTCTGGATAGGGGGAACAAATATTGTGAAAATGTCGATGCTACCCAAAGTAATCTACATATTCAATGCAATCCTTATCAAAATAACACCAGCATTCTTTACTGAGCTAGAACAAATAATCCTAAGTTTTGTATGAACAGAAAAGACCTCGAATAGGCAAAGTGATCTTGAAAAAGAAAACCAAAGCAGGAGACATCACAATCCCAGACTTCAGGCTACTACAAAGCTGTAATCATCAAGACAGTATGGTACTGGCACAAGAACAGACACTCGGATCAATGGAACAGAATAGGGAACCCAGAAATTTACCCACAAATGTATGGCCAACTAATCTTGGACAAAGCAGGAAAGAATATCCAATGGAATAAAGACAGTCTCTTCAGCAGGTGGTGCTGGGAAAACTGGACCACGACATGCAAAAGAATGAACCTGGACCACTTTCTTTACACCATACACAAAAATAAACTCAAAATGGATGAAAGACCTAAATGTAAGACAGGAGGCCGGCAAAATCCTTAAGGAAAAAGCAGGCAGAAACCTCTTTGAGCTTGGCCACAGCAACTTCTTACTCAACACATCTCCAGAGGCAAGGGAAACAAAAGCAAAAATGAACTACTGGGACCTCATCAAAATAAAAAGCTTCTGGACAGCGAAGGAAACCATCAGCAAAACTAAAAGGCAACCTACAGAATGGAGGAAGATATTTGTAAATGACATATCAGATAAAGGGTTAGTATTGAAAATGTATAAAGAACTTATCAAACTCAACACCCAAAAACCAAATAATTCAGTGAAGAATTGGGCAAAAGACATGAATAGACACTACTCCAAAGAAGACATCCAGATGGCCAACTGACACATGAAAAAATGCTCCACATCACTCATAACAGGGAAATACAAATCAAAACCACAATGAGATACCACCTAACACCTGTCAAAATGGCTAACATTAACAACCCAGGCAATAACATATGTTGGTGAGGATGAGGAGAAAGAGGATCTCTTTTGTACTGAGGTGGGAATGCAAGCTGGTGCAGCCACTCTGGAAAACGGTATGGAGGTTCCTCAAAAAACTAAAAATAGAACTAGCCTATAACCCAGCAATTGCACCACTAGGCTTTTATCCATGGGATACAGGTGTGCTGTTTCAAAGGTACACATGCACCTCCATGTTTATAGCAGCACTATAACCAATAGCCAAAGTATGGGAAGAGCCCAAACGTCCATTGATTGATGAATGGATAAAGAAGATGTGGTATATATATACAATGGAGTATTACTCGGCAATCAAAAAGAATGAAATCTTGCCATTTGCAACTACGTGGATGGAACTGGACGGTATTATGCTAAGTGAAATTAGTCAGAGAAAGAAAAAATCACATGACTTCACTAATATGAGGGCTTTAAAAGTCCAAGCATATGAACATAAGGGAAGGGAAACAAAAATGATATAAAAACAGGGAGGGGGACAAAACAGAAGAGACTCATAAATATGGGGAACAAACTGAAGGTTGCTGGAGGAGTTGTGGGAGGGAGGATGGGCTAAATGGGTAAGGGGCACTAAGGAATCTACTCCTGAAATCATTTTTTCACTATATGTTAATTAATTTGGATGTAAATTTTAACAAATATAAAATAAAATTAAAATATACCCTCAAAAAATTAATAAAATAAAAATATTTTGTTTTGCCATCAAAAAAAAAAGAAAAATCTTGCTATGTTAGTGAAACATGTTTTAGTGGAAAGCATACATCATGAACAAAGTGTAGCACTAGAATTCCATAGTAAAGTGTGCCCCACCCTTTCTATCTAATTAAGGAGAGCATTTGTTGGGATGAGCGCTGGGTGTTATATGTAAGTGATGAGTCACTGGGTTCTACTCCTGAAGCCAATACTACACTGTATGTTAACTAATTTGAATTTAAGTAAATACATTTTTAAAAAGAATTAATGATTCCAATTTAGTGTATTTCAATCTATTTTCTGTTTACAATGGATTGGTCTAAATTATAATGTTAAATTCTAGTTCAACTACCAATTTAGTATTTAATTTATTGAACTTCTTACTATCTGAATATTTCACCCACAGTGGGAATATATTGCCCTACAACTTTTCAATGAATTTCAATGGTAGTATTTCAATGAAGGGAGTACTCAAGTCATTAATAAAGTCAGGATTTTGGCAGACAATAAATTAATTTGAACGATTTCTGGCTCAGAGCAAGAGAGAAAAACAAGTTCCTGATTCCAATTAGACTGTTTCATATCTCTTTAGGTAATGCCGAGAATATCATCCCCATACTTTTTTTTTTTTTAATTTCACACACTCAGAGGAAAATATGGTTGTTATTTACACATAGGACATTCAACTTATAAGGCTTAATAAGTATTTATTATTAGATATATAATAAATTTAAAACATACTACTGTTTTAGCAAGTGTAATAGGGAACCAATACTAGCTCAGACTACTAAATTTGTGTGTGTGTGTGTGGTCTCATTTTCTTAGTCTTTTGTATAAATAATCTTGGAACAGATAGTTGTCTTAAGGAAATAATAGGGAAGAGAAAAACAATAATTTTATTAGCACTTTCTCCTTTGAAGTGTATTTCAGAGTTTAACAATCTTTTTTAAATAAGTGATATTTAGGGTGGCCTAGGTGGCTCAGTCGGTTAAGTGTCCGACTTCAGCTCAGGTCATGATCTTGTGGTAGCTCATGGGTTCGAGCCCCACGTTGGGCTCTCTGCTGACAGCTTGGAGCCTGGATCCTGCTTTGGATTTTGTGTTCCCCTCTCTCTCTGCCCGTCTCCCACTCTCTCTCTCTCTCAAAAATAAACATTAAAAAATTTTTAAAAATAAGTAAATGATATTTAATTAATATAATTTTAAGTTAAATAATAGTGCAATATTTTTAAACAAAGATTCCAAATTTTGATTCAGAGGGCTTTAATTTCTAAAATAATTTTACTATTTTGCTACATATTTATTCATTTCAAAGTTTATCTCTTTTGCAAAATTACATATACAGGCAATTTGAGATGCAGCATATAACAAAAGTGTATAAATTTTGTTAAATGTATTATCTGAAACTCAATCTCAACCCAGAAGAAATATATGTTAAAAGAATATTCAATTCCTGTAAATCAAGAGTAATTCATACTTTCTATCTCAATTTTTGTTTAATTGAAGCAAAGTTTACATAACACAAAATAACTATTAACCATTTTAAAGTGTACAATTCAGTGGCATTAATACCTTTACAATGTTGTGCAACTCTCATTTCTATCTAGTTCCAAGTCATTTTCATCACTCCAAAAGCAAATTCCACATCCATTAAATAGTTACTTCCCATTATTCTGTCTTCTTCTAGTTCCTGGTAGTCTGCTTTCCATCGTCATGGATTTACTTACTCGGGATGTTTTATATAGGCATAGTCATGCAATATGTGGCTTGTTGTGTCTTTCACTTTGTACAGTTTTTGATGTTTATAGATGTTACAGCATATATCAAATCTTTATTCTTTTTTGTGGTTGAATAATATCTCTTTTCTGGGTATACCACAATTTACCATTCATCCATTGGTGGAAATTTGTGTTGTTTCCACCTATCATCTATTATGAATAGTGCTGTTGTAAACGTGTATATATTTATTTGAATATCAGTTTTCAATCTGGGGGGTATATATTTATTTGAATATTTGTTCACAATTATTTTATACTCAAAATCCAAAGCTTCTACAGTTGTTAAGTCTACATTATTCATCAACAGGGTCTTATATTTGAATGAAGAGAGTGTAAAATGAGTGTAGGACCTTCTAAAATGGGTGTAGGACCATGCCAAAGCCCTGGCCATGGCTGACACATTGTTTTACTATCCATACCTTGTTTATAATTACAACCTTATTTCCAACCCAGTATTTATGAATTTCAATTTTTCTAGACTAACAGCTGCCTGACTTTACAATGTGTTTTATTTTTTGTTTGCTTGTTTTTAGCTGTTATTTAAATTCACATAAGGTAACATACAGTGTAATATTATTTTCAGGTATACAGTATAATGTTCAACACTTCCTCAGTGCTTATCACAACAATGGCAGTCCTTAATCCCCATCACCCATTTAACCTATGCCCCACCTACCTGCCCTCTGGTAACCCTCAATTTGTTCTCTATACTTAAGAGTGTGTTCTTAAGTATAGAGGTTTGCCTCTCCTCTTTTTTTGTCCTTTACTCATTTGTTTTGTTTCTTAAACTCCACATATGAGTGAAATCATATGGTATTTGCCTTTCTCTGACTGACTTATTTCACTTAGCATAATGCTCTCTAGTTCCAACCATGTTGTATCAAATGGCAAGCTTTCATCCTTTTTTATGGCTGAATAATATTCTATTATATAGATACAGATACAGATATAGATGAGATATAGGTGATAGATATAGATAGATGATATAGATATAGATATATATTCTACTTCTTATCCATTAATCAGTTGATAGACACGGGCTGTTTCCATAATTTGGCAAATATAGATAATGCTGCTATAAACATCAGGGTTCATGTACCCCTTTGAATTAATATTTGGATTATTTGGGTGCAATTTCTGCCTTCTAGGGTTCTATTTTTAACTTTTTGAGGAAACCCTGTACTGTGTTCTACAGTGGCTGCACTGTGGTAGGATTCCCTCCCTAAGGAGAGAGAAAAAAAAAAGGGAGAGAAAACTTGAAGGTAACCTGGCTATGCACCTATGTGACAACATCCCTCATGACTGTGTAAACTGAGACTACTTAATCACACTGCATGTTTTGTGTATTACCATATATGGAGACTAAGAAATAGAAAATATATACAAAACTATGTCACGTGACATTTGGAATGCCGGCAGGAATAAAGTTGCTTCCTGGAAATTAAAAAAGCCTCAGTGTCAAAACTCTCTGTGTGAGAATCCTGCTACACTGCTTGGGGGCTCATGTCTGGGATTCGCAGACAGTGCGTTTCCACCTCCTTTGCCACTGGGGTATGAGCTTTGGAGCACCAGGAGAAGCAACCTCACCTGGTGCCAGAGGACCACTTGATCCATAGGAAATTAGCCTACCCTGGCACACAGGGGCAAAGGCCCTGTGTGCTAATGGAACCCATGAAGCCCAGGAAACAGCTTAAGGAGCGCCACCCCTCAGACTGGTAAGAACCTGGGTTCGTTTTGGTAGATCTGCCCCTAAGAGGCAGAAGGGGAGTCTGATCACCTCCCAGAATTGTCCTAGTAATTCCACAAGGGACGAGGAATGAAACTGCAACTCGAAGGTGCTGAATGTAGGGCAGTGAGCGGAAGTTGTTGAGTGAATGTGTGTAAATGAGATGGACAACAGGAAGTTTCTGACCTGACCAAGGGCCAAAGCGAGTGTTGAGTTCTGATCTGTGGTTCTGTGGTGACGTCATATGGCTTAAGGTAGCGTCAGACTTCCTCGGGAGTCTGATCTGGGTCAGGGATTGAAACTGAACCCGCCAATGCTAAGAGGCACCTGAAATATCTCCAAGAGGAGAGCGGCTGGAAATGGACAAAGCGAGTGTGTGTTTTCTCCAAACTAGTCCCCCTCCTTCCTTTGTTTTCCCTCCTCATGTGCATAAAAGTAGTCTGTTAGGGGTAGGAAATGGGTGGAAAGCAGAGTAAACCTACTCCCCTAGAATGTATGTTGAGAAATCTCAAAAATATATATATTCAGGAAATTATGGTGTGAAATTAACTCCTGAAAAGTTCCGAACATCCTGTGAAATTGATTGGTCATCATTTGGGGTGGACTGGCCCTCCGAGGATTCACTTGATAAGGAACTAGTTGGCCAAGTGTTCAGGGTCATTGCAGAGGACCCAGGCTAACCTGACCAATTTCCTTATATTGACTGTTGGGAAGAGCTGGTCCTATCCCAGCCTCTTTGGCTAAAAGTCTGCATTGAAGAGAGCTGTAAAGTTATGATGGCTCCCATCATGGCTTCCTCCAAATACTGGCCATAAATGAAAAAGCCCACAGTCAGGAGAACCTGAAGAAACCCCACCACCATATGTCCCATTTGTACCCCTCACTGCCATGCCGCCAGCAGTCCTAACTGCAGAAACTTCATCGGAGTCTGCCCCCAGCCCCAAGGCCTCACCATCCCTAGCACTTCCATGAATGTGACTCCCCTGGGCCACCAGTCTTAATGCTGCATATGCCTCCTGAACAGAGACTAGAGAATCAGGCCAGCAGAGGCAGCCCCTCCCTGCAGCCACACAGGAGAGCCATACAAATGCCACTGAGGGAAACCAAGGGATCCATCTATTATGATCAGGAAGGCTAGATCCAAGGAGGCCAACGTGTTTTTATGTACCAACCATTTACCACTATGGATCTCCTAAATTGGAAGCACCATACCCCCTCCTATACAGAGAAACCCCAGGCTATGATTGACCTAATGCAGTCCATAATTCAAACCCACAAACCTACCTGGATGGAATGCTGCCAACTTCTTCTGACCCTCTTCAATATAGAGGAGCATTACTCAGGCAGGCTTAAAATGGTTAGAGGAAAATGCTTTGGCTGGGACACTAGACCCCCAGGCCTATGCTCAGGCTTACTTCCCTGGGAAGGACCCCAAATGGGACCCAAATGATTCAAGTATAGGTGGAGGGTTTGCAAGGACTAAACAATATCAAAAAGCCCTTATGAATGGCATAAAGAAGGGGGGTGGAGAAGCACATAAATATGAGTAGAACATCAGAAGTGCTCCAGGGATCCAAGGCAAGCTTGAGCCAATTTTATGAGAGATCGTGTGAGGCATTTAGTCTCTATACTCCCTTTGATCCAGAAGCACCCACCAACCAGTGGATGATTAATGCAGCTTTCTTAGGTCAGGCCTAGGGAGACATTCAGCACAAGCTGCAAAAACTTGAAGGTTTCACTGGCATGAATACCAGTCAGTTGCTAGAAGTAGCAACCCAGGTGTTAGTTCACTGTGACCAGATGGCACGGATGGAAAAACGCTGAAAGATACAAAAACAGGCAGACTTGTTAGCTGCCACCTTGGTGGAGCAGTTGAAACACCCCCAGAAGAGTGCCCTGCAGGGAAAGGGCCAAGGCCAGAAAGTGGAGTGGCAGGGAGGAGGGTCTTGCCCTACACCAAAAATAGAATGGAATCAGTGTGCTTTCTGCCATCAGGAGGACCACTGGAAAAGTGAATGCCCCAGCCGGTACAGTTGTACCAGCCGGTACAGCTGGTACAGACCAGACAGTTCTCAGCAAGGCCCCAAGCAGAAAAAAAAAGAGGTCCAGGGCTGGTACCAACTGTCTCCATAGTCTATTGGGGTCCCCAAAAACGATTATGTGGAGCTAGAAGCCATGGAGGACTATGAGGAGGACTAGGAGAGACCAGGCTCTATTTCCTTATGCTCCCAGGATCCTATGGTCTAAATTAATGTGGGGGGCTGACCCATTGACTTTATGGTAGATACTGGAGCAAAACACTCAGCAGTGACTCGACCCGTGGGTTCCCTCTCACGGAGACAAGCCACCTCTGGCAGTCAGTCACACCATCCCTTTCTGTTGCCTTGGCAATGCAATTTAGGTAGCCATGAAGTCATCCATGAATTTCTGTACCTCCTGGACTGCCCCGTGGCTCTACTGGGTCATGACCTATTGGGAAAGCTGCAGGCACAGATGACTTTCAACTCTTGGGGACAGGCTGCTCTGACCCTACGAAAACCAGATACAAAGATTATGACACTCATGATTCCCCAAGGGAAGGAGTGGTGTCTCTAGTTTCAAGAAAAAAACAGCGGGTGCCTGAGCTTCCCTTTAAGGTCCCAGGGGTGTGGACTGAAGACAACACACCAGGACTGGCTGGAAACATACCCCTTGTGGTTGTGGAATTAAAGCCCGGGGCAGAGCCCACCCACCAGAGAAAAAAACTTCATCCCTCGCAGGGCACAGGTCGGGATCCAAAAACACCTGGAGAGACTTTTAAAGTATGGGATCCTCCAGCCATGTCAGTTGCCTTGGAAGATGCCTCTCTTGTCTGTCCAAAAACCAGGCACAGATGACTACCGGCTGGTTCAGGACCTGTGAGCAGTAAACCAGGTAACTGTCACCATACACCCAGGTCCCAAACCTCTATACACTTTTGGGGCTCATTCTAGCTGAAGCCACATTCTTCATCTGTTTGGACCTTAATGATGCCTTTTTCTGCATCTATCTGGCCCCCCAGAGCCCATTGATCTTTGCCTTCCAATGGGAGGATACTGAAAATGGTGACAAGGGCCAATTGACTTGGACCAGGTTAACTTGGATCCTGGGTTCAAAAACTCCCCAACCATTTTTGACACTGCATTAGCCTCTGACTTAACAGCCTTCCCAGTGGGTCAATATGGCTGTGTCCTGCTTCAGTAAGTCAATGACTTGCTGCTAGCTGGAAGGTTCCAAGAGGGTTGCATGGAAGGGACTCAACAGCTCCTTACCCTCTCCTATGGAAAACTGGTTACAGGATCTTGAAGAAAAAGGCCCAAATCTGTCAGGAAAAGGTTAAATATCTTGGCTTCCACCTGTCTCAGGGGCAGTGCCAACTAGGTCCAGAGAGGAAGCAGACTGTTTGCTCGATCCTGGCCCTGACAACCTGACACCAGGTTTGAGAGTTTCTTGAGGCTGCAGGTTTCTGTAGGATCTGGATACATAAATTTTCAGCCCTGGCAAAACCCCTCTATGAGGCTAAGAGGGGAGAGAGGGAACCCCTGATGTGGGAACCAGTACAGCAAAAGACCTTCGAGAAAATAAAGTAAGCCCTTACTAATATTTCTGGTTTAGGGATCCCAGACCTGACCAAGCCTTTCTTTCTGTATGTCCATGAGTGCACTGGTATTGCAGTGGGAGTCCTAACTCAGATGTTAGGATCATGGCATTGCCCGGTGGCATATCTCTCCAAGTAACTTGACTCTGTGGCCCAAGGCTGACCTCCCTGCCTATGGTCACTGGCAGCCACAGCTCTCTTATTGTCCAAGGCTGACAAGTTAACTATGGGACAGAAATTGACATTTCAAGTGCCACATTCAGTATTGACATTAATGGAATACAAGGGACAATACTGACTAACCAAAGCCAGGATGGTCAGATTATCAGGGAATGCTATGTGAGAACCAGTGCATTCATCTAGAAGTAGTGTGGACCCTGAACCCTGCAACCCTATTGCCTGTTGGGCCAGGCCAACCAGACCATGACTGTATTGAAGTCATGGATGAGGTGTTCTCCAGCCGACCAGACTTGAAGGATGAGCCCCTCAAAGACCCCTACACTGAATATTTCACTGATGGTAGCAGTTTTGCAAAGAGGGGAGAGCATCTTGCAGGTTATTCCGTGGTGACCCTGAGCTCTGTCATTGAAGCAGAGCCCCTGCCGAAGGGGACTTCAGCACAAAAGGCAGAGTTAATAGCTCTAACCTGAGCCCTCCAACTGGAGGCAGGGATACGTGTTATTATATACACAGCCTCTAAATATGCCTTCACCACCCTCCATGTACATGGGGCCTTATACAAAGAGAAGTGTCTAATAAACTCAGGAGGAAAGGACATAAAATACGGTAAGGAAATCCTTGAACTCTTAGATGCTCTGTGGTCTCCTAAATGTGTGGAAGTCATGCATTGTCGGGGACATCAAAGGGGAGACACCAAAGCTGCATGCACACTGCTTAACAAAGGCAGATGGAGAGGCAGACCCTGGCTCCAGCCTTTGTTAAGCAGTTCCATCAGGAAACTCACATTGGCCTCACAGCCCTTGAGACAACGTTAAGCTGATATTTCTACATCCCTCAAATCTCCAGCATAGCCTGGGTGGTATGTGAGCAATGTGAAATGTGTGCCCGGAATAACCCACGTCAGGGACCCAAGGCCACTCCTGGGGTGCAGAGTGTCAGGGGAGCCCCATTTGAAAATGTGATGGTGTACTTCACTGAGCTCCCCCAGGCCAGAAGCTGAAAATATCTGTTGGTCTTTGTATGTACTTTCTCAGGGTGGATGGAAGCTTTCCCTACTCAAACAGAAAAGGCACAAGAAGTGGCTTAACTTCTTCTAAAGGAAATTATCCCATGATTTGGGATTCCTATGGGTTCAGATAATGGGCCAGCATTCATGGCTGTGGTGGTGCAGTTGGTGGCAAAAGGGCTAAAGATCACCTGGAAGTTGTATACTGCATACTGACCCCAGAGACCCAGAAAGGTGGAACAAATGAACTGAAGCTACAATTAAGTAAACTGTGCCAAGAAACACACCTGCACTGGGACCAGGTGTTGCCTATAGTCTTGTTAAGAATCAGGTGTAGCCCCAATAAGCAAACAGGGCTTTCCCTTATGAAATCCTTTATGGGCGCCCTCCCCCAATTATTAAGGGGATAAGGGAGGATTTAAATGAGATAGGCAATCAACCCTAAGGCAGCAGATGCAGGCTCTGGGCTCTACTATAACCACCCTACACTGATGGGTTAAAGAGCAATTGCCTGTGAGTCTGACCACAGATGCTCACTCCTTTGAGCCAGGAGATGCTGTGTGGGTAAAGGAGTGGAATGTCCAACCACTCAGACCCCTTTGGAGGGGCCCATTCACTGTCATTCTGTCCACCCCTACTGCAGTAAAAGTAGCTGAGGTGGGTCCCTGGACTCACCACAGCAGAGTGAAGCTGGCAACCTGGGACTGGGAGTGCATTCCTGATCCATCCACTCTCTGTCAGCTGACCATTTGAAAGAAGTAATCTGCAATGCCAGAGACTCCGGCAGGAGACTGCAGCCCTGCTTTAGTCACTCTGGAAGCTGACTAATCTACGCATGGCAGAAACTTGAGGAATTGCCAGTCCGGTGAAATAAATAGACTGTCCTTATTTTCTATATCTGCCTTCTTACTGTGATGCACTGTCACTTGTCTATCACTGTTATTGCAATTTTTGCCCTACTTCTTGCCATTGGATTAGTGGAGGTTGCCCCAGCAAGCTGGAAATGTGGTGAGAGGTTTCTGTTACCACTCACTTTCCTCTTGTGGGTAGAATGTTTTGTTGGTATTGATTGCTTTTAATCTGGACCCCGTTTGTAAACATAGATCTTTCATCATGTGACCCATGTATTCACATAACCAGGTCAGGGCAAGGAATCACCTGGACCTTACTATACCATACCCATTTCTCATGCCAGAGAAAGACCCTGGGGACATGCATACTCCATCTTCCAATGGGGGGGGGGTCAATACACTTGGTCCCCAAATGAAGGTTGGTTAGAAGTCCAATCCTACTTGGCGGGGGGGGGGGGGGGGGCTTGATCAGCCAGACATAAATCACTAACCCCAAGTGTCCAGTGTCAATACTGCTTGATGTATGGGGAAGTTATAGGTATAGGCCCAGAGACATCTGTCATAAGAAAAAAGTGGGCACTTGTTGTGGAGGGCCAAAGGACTCTTGAGGACCATGTGGAGGTTTAGATTGGGAGCAAAAAATACCGACTCAATGGCAAACACGTGTGAGGAAAATGGTTTATGTGCCTATACACTTGAGTTTTTATGTCCCAGTTGGAGCTGTGTTTTATGGGCTACTTGGAAAAAAAAAAAGGCACAACAGCACTCCTTCAGAAGAGGGCAACCCTACAGGTTGTCAGTCAAAAGCCAGTAACCCTGTTAATTTCACTAACATTAACCCAGAAGACTACAAATGGCAATGGGTCACCCGAATTGGCATCCGAATCTATAGGCAAGGCAGAGACCCAGGGACTGCGCTGTATTTCAAGAGGGTCACTACCACCCGTCCAACCACACCTCATCAACTCTTCCACTCCTTCTATGAAGAAGTAAGAAGTAGTCCCCCTCCCATTTCAGTCACAGCAAGGAACTTGTTTCTAGCCCTGGCAGAGACTATAGCCCAGACCCTAAAGATCTTGCTATGTATGTGGGGGAACCAATGTGGGGGATCAATGGCCATGGGAGGCCAGGGAATTAGCCTTATAATTCCTTATAATTAGCCCACAAGCCTTATAATGGAACAAAATACCCCAGTTCTACTACCAGGGTTTGGCTCCTCAAAACCTCAATCATTGGGATGAACTGTCTTGCCCAGTGGGGAAACAAAACTTCACCATCCATGTTGGAAAGTTAATGTGCTTAGGCCAAAGGTTTTATAATTCAAACACCTGGGAAACCCAATGGTGGGAGTCCCTGGGTCACTTTGAGCCAGACTCTTACCCCTTGTTTTACTTGTCTCATCTCCAAGAGGCCTGAGACAACCATCTGCATTGATGCAGCCATTGAATGGCAGGCCCCAGGTGGACTATACTGGATATGTGGAGAACAACCTACACAGTACTTCCTTCAGGCTGGTCAGGGTCATGTGTGCTGGGGACTATTTGTCCATCTTTCTTCCTACTCCCACTTGCAAGGGGAGAACATCTGGTAGTTCAGATATATGGAGATAGAGAGGCTCAAAGAAAGCAGTGTGCCTTGCAAATTGGCAAGTGGAAAAATGATGAGTGGCCTCCTGAACATATAATCCAATATTATGGCCCTGCCACCTGGGCAGAGGATGGGTCCTGGGGCTACCACACTCCCATTAACATGCTAAACTGCATAATTAGACCGCAAGCAGGTGTAGCAATTATAGCCAATGAAACTGCCAGAACTCTTACTAGCCAAGCAGCAAACCAAAATGCACAATACCATCTATCAAAATCGCTTGGCCTTAGATTACCTGCTTGCCTCTAAGGGAGGTGTTTGTGGAAAATTTAACCTGAGCAACTGCTGCCTACAGATAGATGATGAGAGAAAAGTCATAGAGGAAATCACCAAATGAGAAAGGTTGCTCATGTCCCAGTCCAGACCTGGAAAGGTTGGACCTTGGGGAGTTATTTGGAGGATGGTTTTCAACTCTCAGGGGATTCAAAACCCTCATGGGGATTATCCTCCTAATTTTGGGAGGGTGCTTGCTCTTACCCTGCTTATCTCCCTTGATTGTGCAGTCTGTCTCCAGTCTCATAGAGGCAATCGTTGAGAGAAAGACAGCCATTCAAGTAATGATGTTATGGAAATATAAACCTCTAAACCAAGATGATTCTCTTTGACCCAAAGTAGAGGGGTCCGAGCATCAAAGGGGGGAATGTGGTAGGGTCCTGTCCCTTGAGGAGAGAGAAAAAAAAAGGGGAGAAAACTTCAAGGTAACCTGGCTATGTGCAACATCCCTCATGACCTTGTAAACTGAGACTATTTAATCAGACTGCATGTTTATGTGTATTACCATATATGGGAGACAAAGAAATAGAAAACGTGTAAAAAAGTATGTCACGTGACATTTAGTACTCAGTTCTTTGGGTACGAACCCAACTGAGCGGTGCCGGCATGAATAAAATTGCTTCCTGGAAATTAAAAAGCTTCAGTGTCATGACTCTGTGTGAGAATCCTGCTACAACACCAGTTTGCATTCCCACCAACAGTGCAAGAAAGAGGTTTCCTCTTTCTCCACATCTTTGCCAACACCTGTTGTTTCTTGTGTTGTTGAATTTAGCCATTGTGACAGGTGTCAGGTGATATTTTATTGTAGTTAAATTTGCATTTCCCTGATGATGAGTGATGTTGGGCATCTTTTCATGTGTCTGTTGGCCATCTGGATGTCTTTGGAGAAATGTCTATTCATGTCTTTTGCCCATTTTAGATTATTTGTTTTGAGGTGTTGAGTTTTATAAGTTTTTTTTTAAATATATTTTGGATACTAACCCTTTATCAGGTAAGTCATTTGCAAATATCTTCTCCTATTCGGTGTGTTGCCTTTTAGTTTTGTTTCCTTTGCAAAAGCTTTTTATTTTGGTGTAGTCCCAATAGTTTATTTTTGCTCTTGTTTCCCTTGCCCCAGGAGACACATCTAGAAAAATGTTGCTATGGCCAAAGTCAGAGGCATTCCTGCCTATAATCTTTTCTAGGATTTTTATGGTTTCAGGTCTCACATTTAGGTCTTTAACCCATTTTGAATGTATTATTGTGTATGGCGTAAGAAAGTGATCTAGTTTTATTCTTTTGAGTATAACTGACCAGTTTTCCCCAACACATTTTATAGAGGAGACTGTATTTTTTCATTGCATATTTTTTCCTCTGTGGTCAAAGATTAATTGAATTATAAGAGTGGGATTATTTCTGGGCTTTCTATTCTGTTCCATTGATTTATGTATCTGTTTTGTGCCAGTACCATACTATTTTGATTATTACAGTTTTGTGGTACAACTCGACATCTGGAAAAGTGATACCTCCAGTTATGATTTTCCTTTTCAAGATTGCTTTGGCGATTCAGGTTCTTTTGCATATATCCATACAAATTTTAGGATTGTTTGTTGCAGTTCTGTAAAAAATGCTGTTGGTATCTCAATTGGGATTATATTAAGTGCATAGATTGCTTTGGATAGTATAATGATTTTAACCATATTTGTTCTCCCAATCCATGAGCATGGAATGTCTCCATTTCTTTTGTGTTGACTTCAATTTCTTTTATCAGTGTTTTATTGTTCTCAGAATACAAGTTTTGACCTCTTTTGTTAGGTTTATTCCTAGGTATCTTATTATTTTAGGTGCAATTGAAAATGGGATGACTTTTTAAATTTATCTTTCTGCTGTTTCATTATTAATATGGAGAAATGTAACACATGTGAGGCTTGAGAAGATGGTTTATTAGGGGGATTCTAAGCTCACCTTGTCCCATATTTTTTACTTGATATCACTGTCACACAAGTGAATAGACAAGGGAGCAATTTGAAGACTGGAAAAACAAACTCCACAACTAAAGGTGGAAAAAAAGCCATATCATAGAGATTAAGAAGGGCAGAAGTGGTAGAAGATTAAGAAGGACACAGAGGAGCTGTCTACAAGAGCTGTAGTGGTGAACAGCACAAACTACCAGGGATCCTACACAGGGAAAATGAATAACCATATTGTGTGACCTTGAAAACCAGAGGGGCTGAATTCTGTGAGTTTCTATAACCATTAGAAACTGGAGCCTTGGGACGCCTGGGTGGCGCAGTCGGTTGGGCGTCCGACTTCAGCCAGGTCACGATCTCGCCGTCCGTGAGTTCGAGCCCCGCGTCGGGCTCTGGGCTGATGGCTCGGAGCCTGGAGCCTGTTTCCGATTCTGTGTCTCCCTCTCTCTCTGCCCCTCCCCCGTTCATGCTCTGTCTCTCTCTGTCCCAAAAGTAAATAAAAAACGTTGAAAAAAAAAAAAGAAACTGGAGCCTTGAGTTTTAAATGTCAGCTGACTCAGCACTGGATGAACAGGCAGGATGAGTGATAGACTGTCCCCATCATAAAGAGACAATAGCCCTAGGAGAGGCTACATAGAGATGACAGCTTGCAACAGCATGGAGATATGTTTATCTTGATTTTGGTGTGTGTTGGTAGATTTCTCTGGGAATAAAGGAGTTAGCAGGTACTATTTCCCATCCCTACCCACCAGCATAAACACTGAGCCATCTGCAGGAGGTGACACTGCACAGGCACTGCACAGGCAGTGTGCCCTACCCACCAGTTCTCCTGAGAACTCATCCACTCCAAGCCTGCTGGCCTTGGCCCTGGGTTCAGTACAAATTTTGTTAATGTTGTGTATTCCCTGCTCATTTGCTGAATACACAGATATCCTATGCCCCAACCACCATGGTCTGTGCTGGTTGCCATGCACACAGATGCCATGTGCCATGGCCAGCTTCCAGGTGCACAGATGGTGCACGAGGCCATCACAAACACAGATTTCATACCCCTGGCCACCACCACTGCCATGCAGCATGCTCCTACTGCCACTGTGCTTCCTGGAATTCTGCCTAGGACTAGTGACTCAGTGCAAATTTTGATAATGCTGCACAGGCCCTGCCCAGCTGCCATACACAGAGACAACACATGCACTCAGTTCCCAGCACCACCACCACACACTGCACACCCATGACCAGCCAGCTGGAAGGGAACCAGCCCAGGCCTTACAGCTGAGTGAAAATTTTGCTAACATTGCTGCCTTGCCCCTGAGCTTTTCTATGATCACACCCCATCAGAGCCTGGGTCTCACAAACATCCCAGAGAGAAAACACAGTCCACAAAATGCAAACAGTCTTTGTAGACATCTGGGCTGAAATGGAAAGTGACTCAAACACAGGACACAAGCAACACACATAAGAGTTCTGGTGACCAGGGTAGAGTGCACTGCTGGGCAGTATAGAACCTATCTTCATAGAGTCACTGCCTTCAAAATCAGAAGATGTAGCTGACTTTCCTAACACAGAGAAATACACAGAGAGGTAGACAAAATGAGGAGCCAGAGAAATATGTCATAAGTGAAATAACAGCAAAATCACAGCAGGAGATCTAGTGAAAAATAAATAATATGCCTGATACAGAATTTAAAGTAATGATTATATGAAAAGTGCAATAAATGAGATTAAACATTTTGTTGCAATGAATAGCAAGCTGCAAGAAGCAGAGGAAAAATTAGTGACCGAGAAGACAAAGTAATGGAAAGCAATAAAGATGAACAAAAGAGAGAAAGAAGAGTTAGGCAATATGAGAAAAGGGAAGTCTATGACTCCATCAAATGTAATCACATTTGTATTATAGGAGTCCCAGAAGAAGAAGAAAGAGAAAGGGGGGCAGAAATGTCATTTAAGAAGTAATAGCTGAAAACTTCCCTAATCTCAAGAAGGAAACAGATATCCAGACCCTGGAGGCACACGGAACGTCCATCAAAATCCACAAAAGCAGATCCATACCAATACATATTGTAGTTAAATTTACAAAATACAGAGAAAAAAAAAACCTTTAAATCAACAAGAAAAAAGAATTCCTTATAAGAGACAACTCATAAGGTTAGCTGGAGGTTTCTCAATAGAACCTTGGCAAGCCATTGGGGCGCCTGGGTGGCGCAGTCGGTTAAGCGTCCAACTTCAACCAGGTCACGATCTCGCGGTCTGTGAGTTCGAGCCCGCGTCAGGCTCTGGGCTGATGGCTCAGAGCCTGGAGCCTGTTTCCAATTCTGTGTCTCCCTCTCTCTCTGCCCCTCTCCCGTTCATGCTCTGTCTCTGTCCCAAAAAATAAATAAACGTTGAAAAAAACAAACAAACAAAAAAAAACCTTGGCAAGCCAGAAGGGAGTAGCATATTATATTCAAATGGCCAAGTGAGGAAAGTCTGGAGCCAACAATACTCTATCCAGAAAGGCTATCATTAAAAATAGAAGAAGAGATAGAGTTTCCCAGACAAACAAAACTAAAAGAGTTTATGAAAACTAAACCAGTTCTGCAAAAAATATAAAAGGGGACTCTGAGTGGAAAGGAGTGAGCAAAAATGACAAAGACAAGAAGGGATCAGAGAAAAAAAATTTCAGAAACGATGAAACAAGCAAGAAAATGGCAATGGATACATATCTATTAATAATTACTTTGAATGTAAATGGACTAAACACTCCAATCAAGAGACATAGCATGTCAGAATGGATAAAGAAACAAGACTTATCTATAGGTTGCCTATAAGAGACTCATTTTTGACCCAAAGACACCAGCAGATTGAAAGTGAAGAGATGAAGAAACATTTATTATACAAATGTATGTCAAAGGAAGCTGGTGTAGCAATACATATGATAAACGAGATTTAAAACTAAGACAATAACAACAGACAAAGAAGAGCAATATATCATCTAAATGGAACAATCCAAAAAGATCTAATAGTTGTAAATATTTAGGTACCCAACATGAGAGAACCCAAATATATAAACAGTTAATAACAAACATAAAGGAACTAATTGATAATAATACAGTAATAGTAGGGGAATTTAACACTCCACTTACACTAGTCAACAGATCCCCTAAACAGAAAATGAACAAGGAAATAAAGGCTTTGAATGGCACACTGGACGAGATAGGTTTAATAGATATATTCAGAAAATTCCATCCTAAAGCAGAAGAAAAGAATAGACATTCTTTTCAAGTGCACATTGAATATTCTCCAGAATAGATCATATAATATATATTACATCATAAATCAGGCCTTAATAATTACAAAAAGATTGAAGTTATAAAATACACCTTTTCTGACCACAATGCAATGAGTCAACCAGAAGAAAAAATCTGGAAAGACCACAAATACATAGACGTTAAACAGCATGTTAGTAAACAATGAATGTGTTAACAGAAAATGAAAGAAGAAATTTAAAAAATACTTAGAAATAAATGAAAATGGAAGCACAGTGGTCCAAAACCATTGGGATGCAGCAAAAGTGGTCCTAAGAGGAAAGTCTACAGCAATTTAGACCTATATCAAGAAGCAAAAACAAAACAAAACAAAAACTCAAATAAAACAACAAAACTTTGCATCTAAAGGAACCACAAAAAAAAAGAACAATAGATGAAACCTAAAGTCACCAGAAGGAAGGAAATAATAAAGATTAGAGCAGAAAGAAATTGTATAGAAACTAAAAAAACAAAACAAAACAAAAAACACAATAGAACAGATAAATGAAACCAGGAGCTGGTTTTTGAAAATATCAACAAAACTGATAAACCTCTAACCAGACTCATTGAGAAAGAGAGAGAGAGAGAACTCAAATGAAGAAAATCCCAAGTGAAAGAGGAGAAATAACAACCAACTCCACATAAATACAAATATTTGTAAAATGATATTATGAAAATCTATATGCCAAAAATTGGACAACCTAGAAGAAATGGATAAATTTTAGAAACATATAAACTTCCAAAATTGAAGCAGGAAGAAATAGAAAATTTTAATAGACCAATTTCCAGCAAGAAGATTGAATCAGTAATCAAAAACTCCCAACAAAAGTTAAAGAGCAGTTTGCTTCACAGATGAAATCTACCATACATTTAAAGAATAATTCATAGCTATTTTTCTCAAAACATTGCCAAAAAAGAAGGGGAAGGAAAATTTTCAAATTAATTCTTTGAGGCCAGCATTATACCAAAACAGATAAAAATGCCACACACACTCTCTCTCCCCGGTATCTCACCGCTGTGTCAGTGCAGTTAGGCATCAGCAAATTAATGAGAGGAGAGAGGAGGCCCCTGCTCTTGGGCACCCACAGGAACTTACTCCAGCTCCAGATACACCGCAAACACTTTCATCTAATGGAAGATAAGCTGTGAAATCAGATTTCTGAACCACAAGACACTTGTGTAAAAACTGCATTCCATGCCAGGCCTGAAATGTTCCAAAGCTCAGTTCGCTATCAGCATCCCAGGTGGTGCAATTAATAAAGAGCTAGCGTGGGGCCACTGGCACAAACAAGGCAGGTCCTTAGAACCTGAACTTCCTATTTGTTCCATTCCTTGGGTAGATAATGCCTGTTAATTACTCTGGAGGTTTTGTTAGAACATTCTATCTGGTCTTGCTGGATCAAACTCTCCTCTCCAGATCGCCCTATATGGGGAACTAAAAATAATCCTCGTTTCAATGATTCCACCTACACCTAAATAACCCAGAAAATAGCCAGAGGATTTGCAGAACGGAGTCTCCGGAGCCAAGCACAGACGAGAGGCCCATGGAAGAGGGTAGGAAGGACGGCGAGGCGGTGTGCGCTCCATGGACTGGCGAGAGGGAGCTGGGGCGGAGGGGCGGCTCGCCAGCCAAGCAGAGCCCCCGAGTCTGGCTGGCAAAAGAGGAGGGGCCTGATGGACTCTGTTCCGACAGCAAGCGCGACTTAGTGTCTGGGAGGTCATAAGTTAACAGCTCTGCTTGGAAAGCGGGAAGGCTGGAGGACAAAGGGAGGGAGAGCTGCTGAGCACCCGGATGACAGAGCTCAGTTTGGTGGGGAACAAAGGCGCTCGCCAGCACAATCTCCCCTGCCCATCCCCCAGCCAAAATCCCAAAGGGAACCGGTTCCTGCCAGGGAACTTGCTCACTTCGCGCAAACACCCAACTCTGTGCTTCTGCGGAGACAAACCTCCGGCAGCGGATCTGACTCCCTCCCGCTGCCACAGGGCCCCTCCTGAAGTGGATCACCTAAGGAGAAGTGAGCTAAGCCTGCCCCTCCTGCCCCCGTGCACCTTGCCTACCCACCCCAGCTAATATGCCAGATCCCAGCATCACAAGCCTGGCAGTGTGCAAGTAGCCCAGAGGGGCCACACCACACCACAGTGAATCCTGACCCTAGGAGAGGGGAAGAGAAGGCACACACCAGTCTGACTGTGGCCCCAGTGGTGGGCTGGGCGCAGACATCAGGTCAGACTGCGGCCCCGCCCACCCACTCCAGTTATACACCACAGCACAGGGGAAGTGCCCTGCAGGTCCTCACCATGCCAGGGACTATCCAAAATGACCAAGCGGAAGAATTCCCCTCAGAAGAATCTCCAGAAAATAACAAGAGCTAATGAACTGATCAAAAAGGATTTAAATAATATAACAGAAAGTGAATTTAGAATAATAGTCATAAAATTAATCGCTGGGCTTGAAAACAGTATACAGGACAGCAGAGACTCTCTTGCTACAGAGATCAAGGGACTAAGGAACAGTCACGAGGAGCTGAAAAGCGCTTTAAACAAAATGCAAAACAAAATGGAAACGACGACCGCTCGGATTGAAGAGGCAGAGGAGAGAATAGGTGAACTAGAAGATAAAGTTATGGAAAAAGAGGAAGCTGAGAGAAAGAGAGATAAAAAAAATCCAGGAGTATGAGGGGAAAATTAGAGAACTAAGTGATACACTAAAAAGAAATAATATACGCAAAATTGGTATCCCAGAGGAGGAAGAGAGAGGGAAAGGTGCTGAAGGGGTACTTGAAGAAATTATAGCTGAGAACTTCTCTGAACTGGGGAAGGAAAAAGGCATTGAAATCCAAGAGGCACAGAGAACTCCCTTCAGACATAACTTGAATCGATCTTCTGCACGACATATCATAGTGAAACTGGCAAAATACAAGGATAAAGAGAAAATTCTGAAAGCAGCAAGGGATAAACGTGCCCTCACATATAAAGGGAGACCTATAAGACTCGTGACTGATCTCTCTTTTGAAACCTGGCAGGCCAGAAAGAATTGGCACGAGATTTTCAGGGTGCTAGACAGAAAAAATATGCAGCCGAGAATCCTTTATCCAGCAAGTCTGTCATTTAGAATAGAAGGAGAGATAAAGGTCTTCCCAAACAAACAAAAACTGAAGGAATTTGTCACCACTAAACCAGCCCTACAAGAGATCCTAAGGGGGACCCTGTGAGACAAAGTACCAGAGACATCACTACAAGCATAAAACATACAGACATCACAATGACTCTAAACCCATATCTTTCTATAACACTGAATGTAAATGGATTAAATGCGCCAACCAAAAGACATAGGGTATCAGAATGGTTAAAAAAACAAGACCCATCTATTTGCTGTCTACAAGAGACTCATTTTAGGCCTGAGGACACCTTTAGATTGAGAGTGAGGGGATGGAGAACTATTTATCATGCTAATGGAAGCCAAAAGAAAGCTGGAGTAGCCATACTTATATCAGACAAACTAGACTTTAAATTAAAGGCTGTAACAAGAGATGAAGAAGGGCATTATATAATAATTACAGGGTCTATCCATCAGGAAGAGCTAACAATTATAAATGACTATACGCCGAATACCAGAGCCCCCAAATATATAAAACAATTACTCATAAACATAAGCAACCTTATTGATAAGAATGTGGTAATTGCAGGGGACTTTAACACCCCACTTACAGAAATGGATAGATCATCTAGACACACAGTCAATAAAGAAAAGTGCCCTGAATGATACATTGGATCAGATGGACTTGACAGATATATTTAGAACTCTGCATCCCAAAGCAACAGAACATACTTTCTTCTCGAGTGCACATGGAACATTCTCCAAGATAGATCATATACTGGGTCACAAAACAGCCCTTCATAAGTTTACAAGAATTGAGATTATACCATGCATATTTTCAGACCACAATGCTATGAAGCTTGAAATCAACCACAGGAAAAAGTCTGGAAAACCTCCAAAAGCATGGAGGTTAAAGAACACCCTACTAACGAATGAGTGGGTCAACCAGGCAATTAGAGAAGAAATTTAAAAATATATGGAAACAAACAAAAATGAAAATACAACAATCCAAACGCTTTGGGATGCAGCGAAGGCAGTCCTGAGAGGAAAATACATTGCAATCCAGGCCTATCTCAAGAAACAAGAAAAATCCCAAATACAAAATCTAACAGCACACCTAAAGGAACTAGAAGCAGAACAGCAAAGGCAGCCTAAACCCAGCAGAAGAAGAGAAATAATAAAGATCAGAGCAGAAATAAACAATATAGAATCTAAAAAAACTGTAGAGCAGATCAATGAAACCAAGAGTTGGTTTTTTGAAAAAATAAACAAAATTGACAAACCTCTAGCCAGGCTTCTCAAAAAGAAAAGGGAGATGACCCAAATAGATAAAATCATCAATGAAAATGGAATTACAACCAATCCCTCAGAGATACAAACAATTATCAGGGGATACTATGAAAACTTATATGCCAACAAATTGGACAACCTGGAAGAAATGGACAAATTCCTGAACACCCACACGCTTCCAAAACTCAATCAGGAGGAAATAGAAAGCTTGAACAGACCCATAACCAGTGAAGAAATTGAATCGGTTATCAAAAATCTCCCAACAAATAGGAGTCCAGGACCAGATGGTTTCCCAGGGGAGTTCTACCAGACGTTTAAAGCAGAGATAATACCTATCCTTCTCAAGCTATTCCAAGAAATAGAAGGGGAAGGAAAACTTCCAGACTCATTCTATGAAGCCAGCATTACTTTGATTCCTAAACCAGACAGAGACCCAGTAAAAAAAGAGAACTACAGGCCAATATCCCTGATGAATATGGATGCAAAAATTCTCAATAAGATACTAGCAAATCGAATTCAACTGCATATAAAAAGAATTATTCACCATTACCAAGTGGGATTCATTCCTGGGATGCAGGGCTAGTTCAACATTCGCAAATCAATCAACATGATACATCACATTAACAAAAAAAAAAAGAGAAGAACCATAAGATCCTGTCAATCGATGCAGAAAAGGCCTTTGACAAAATCCAGCACCCTTTCTTAATAAAAACCCTTGAGAAAGTCGGGATAGAAGGAATATACTTAAAGATCATAAAAGCCATTTATGAAAAGCCCACAGCTAACATCATCCTCAACGGGGAAAAACTGAGAGCTTTTTCCCTGAGATCAGGAACACGACAAGGATGCCCACTCTCACCGCTGTTGTTTAACATAGTGCTGGAAGTTCTAGCATCAGCAATCAGACAACAAAAGGAAATCAAAGGCCTCAAAATTGGCAAAGATGAAATCAACTTTCGCTTTTTGCAGATGACATGATATTATACATGGAAAATGCGAAAGACTCCACCAAAAGTCTGCTAGAACTGGTACATGAATTCAGCAGTGTTGCAGGATACAAAATCAATGTACAGAAATCAGTTGCATTCTTATACACTAACAATGAAGCAACAGAAAGACAAATAAAGAAACTGATCCCATTCACAATTGCCCCAAGAAGCATAAAATACCTAGGAATAAATCTAACCAAAGATGTAAAAGATCTGTATGCTGAAAACTATAGAAAACTTATGAAGGTAATTGAAGAAGATTTAAAGAAATGGAAAGACATTCCCTGCTCATGGATTGGAAGAATAAATATTGTCAAAATGTCAATACTACCCAAAGCTATCTACACATTCAATGCAATCCCAATCAAAATTGCACCAGCATTCTTCTCAAAACTAGAACAAGCAATCCTAAAATTCATATGGAACCACAAAAGGCCCCGAATAGCCAAAGGAATTTTGAAGAAGAAGACCAAAGCGGGAGGCATCACAATCCCAGACTTTAGCCTCCACTACAAAGCTGTAATCATCAAGAAAGCATGGTATTGGCACAAAAACAGACACATAGACCAATGGAATAGAATAGAAACCCCAGAACTAGACCCACAAACGTATGGCCAACTCATCTTTGACAAAGCAGGAAAGAACATCCAATGGAAAAAAGACAGCCTCTTTAACAAATGATGCTGGGAGAACTGGACAGTAACATGCAGAAGGATGAAACTAGACCACTTTCTCACACCATTCACAAAATTAAACTCAAAATGGATAAAGGACATGAATGTGAGACAGCAAACCATCAGAACCTTAGAGGAGAAAGCAGGAAAAGACCTCTCTGACCTCAGCCGTAGCAATCTCTTACACGACACATCCCCAAAGGCAAGGGAATTAAAAGCAAAAGTGAATTACTAGGACCTTATGATGATAAAAAGCTTCTGCACAGCAAAGGAAACAACCAATAAAACTAAATGGCAACCAACGGAATGGGAAAAGATATTTGGAAATGACATATCAGACAAAGGGCTAGTATCCAAAATCTATAAAGAGCTCACCAAACTCCACACCCGAAAAACAAATAACCCAGTGAAGAAATGGGCAGAAAACATGAATAGACACTTCTCTAAAGAAGACATCCAGATGGCCAACAGGCACATGAAAAGATGTTCAACGTCGCTCCTTATCAGGGAGATACAAATCAAAACCACACTCAGATATCACCTCACACCAGTCAGAGTGGCCAAAATGAACAAATCAGGAGACTATAGATGCTGGAGAGGATGTGGAGAAAAAGGAACCCTCTTGCACTGTTGGTGGGAATGCAAATTGGTGCAGCCACTCTGGAAAACAGTGTGGAGGTTCCTCAGAAAATTAAAAATAGACCTACCCTATGACCCAGCAATAGCACTGCTAGGAATTTATCCAAGGGATACAGGAGTACTGATGCATATGGGCACTTGTACCCCAATGTTTATAGCAGTACTCTCAACAATAGCCAAATTATGGAAAGAGCCTAAATGTCCATCAACTGATGAATGGATAAAGAAATTGTGGTTTATATACACAATGGAATACTACGTGGCAATGAGAAAGAATGAAATATGGCCCTTTGTAGCAACGTGGATGGAACTGGAGAGTGTGATGCTAAGTGAAATAAGCCATACAGAGAAAGACAGATACCATATGGTTTCACTCTTATGTGGATCCTGAGAAACTTAACAGAAACCCATGGGGGAGGGGAAGGAAAAAAAAAAAGAGGTTAGAGTGGGAGAGAGCCAAAGCATAAGAGACTATTAAAAACTGAGAACTGAGGGTTTTTGGGGGGTGGGAGGGAGGGGAGGGTGGGTGATGGGTATTGAGGAGAACACCTTTTGGGATGAGCACTGGGTGTTGTATGGAAACCAATTTGACAATAAATTTCATATATTAAAAAAAAATGCCACACACACACAAAGATGACAGGCCAATATCTTAGATGAACATAGAGGCAAAAATCCTCAATGAAATACAGCAAACAGAATTCAACAATACATCTGAAAATAATTCACTAAAATCTACTAGGATTTATTTCTGAGATGCAAAGGTGGTTCAATATTGCAAATCATTCAACGTGATACATCCCAACAATAAGAGAACTGACAAGAACCATATGATCAGAAAAACTAAGATGGATGCAGAAAAAGCATTTGACAAAATACAGCATCTATTCATGATAAAAGTCTTCAACAAAGTAGGTTTAGAGGGAACATACCTCAACATGATAAAGGCCTTATAGGAAAACCCATAATGAATATCATATTCCTGAGGAAAAAACTGACAGCTTTCTCCCTAAGGTCAGGAACAAGACAAGGATGTCTGCTTTCAACTCGTTTATTCAGCATAATACTGGAACTCCTAGTCATAGTAATTAAACAACAAAAAGATATAAAATTGGTAAGAAAGAAGTAAAACTTTAACTATTTGCAGATGACATGATACTGTATATAGAAAATCCAAAAGAGTCCCCCCAAAAATGATAGAACTAATTAATGAATTCAGTAAACTCATAGGATATAGGATCAATGTGCAGAAATTTGTTGCATTTCTATAAACTAATGAAACAGCAGAAAGAGAAATCAGGAAAACAATCTTATTTATAATTCTCCCCAAAATAAGTTACTTAGGAATAAACATACCAAAGAGGTAAAAAGATGTGTACTCTGCAAAATATAAAACATTGGTGAAAGAAATTAAAGATGACACAAAAAAATGGAAATTCATTTTATGGTCATGGATTGGAAGAAAAATGTTAAAATGTTTATACTACCCAGAGTGCCTGTCTGACTCAGTGAGTTGAGTGTCCAACTTTTGATTTTGGCTTAGGTCATGATTCCAGGGTCATGGGATCAAGCCCTGCATCAGGCTCCACACTCAGCATGGAGTCTGCTTGAGATTCTCTCTCTCCCTCTGTGGGGAATAAGTTTAGGAATTCCCTGGGTTCACACCAATGAGTTAACAAGGCATAAGAAGTACAAAGCCATAGGATGTTCACACCTGAGTTTGGGTAAACAAGATTAGGTGATAGGATAGAGAAGGGGGGCTTAGACCCTCCAGAATAGAGTAAAGCGGGGCTGGAGCCCCCAGAATAAAGTAAGGAGGTGAAAGTCACCCAGAATAGGGAGGGGTAAAACCCCAATATAGAACATAGGTATATGACATAAACAAGATTAAGTATTCAGGGCAGAAGCGCCCCACCCCCCTCAATTTAGTACTATAGCAGAAAGCTGCTTTCACAGGAAGGAAGGATGAAGTTAGGTAAACAGGTAAATTGAGCTATGGACTGCTGCACTGTGCTCTGAGTGAAGCTGCCCAGGGCAGAGATGATTAACAAAAGAAAAGGTGCCTTGTTAACCCTGAGGTTATTTGTTCTGTCTTATTCCCTAGGCTAGTTAAGATAAACAGTCAAGGTGCCTCCTGTCTGCTGTTAACAACCATCTGCCCATCTGCTCAGCACCAGGATTTTGTTTTATATTGACCCAAACTCCAAACACTGCATATCTTCAAAACCCCCTTTCTCTCATGCCCATCAGTTAATGTTCACCGATTCATTGTCTCTTTATGCAAATGTGAAGGCATCACACTTGTAAGCCTTCTGATCTTAATAAATATGGGGCAAGGACCCTTATTCAGGGCTCTTGTCTTTTCCCAGACATTAACCATCTCTCACATAATAATCCTGTGTCCCGCTCTCTTGCTAGAGAGAACTTTAGACCCAGAGTCTACAACATGCCTCTGCCCATCTCCCCCACTTATGTGCTTGCTCTCTCTAAAAGAAGAAGAAGAAGAAGCCTATACTACTCAAAACAATCTACAATCTACACATTTAATGCAATTCTTACCAAAAAAATGACAGCCTTTTTTCAGAAAACTAAACGAAATAATCCTAAAATTTATATGGATCCACAAAGGACTTCAAATTGCTAAGGGAATCTTGAAAAAGAAAAAGCAAAGCTGGAGGTATCACAATTCCAGACTTCAGGTTATATTACAAATCTGTAGTAATTTAAAAATTATGGTACCCTCACAGAAAAACAGACATACAGTTCAATGGAACAGAATAGAAAGCCCAGAATAAATCGATATCTATACGGTCAACTGATCTTCAACAAACCAAGAAAGAATATGCAATGGGAAAAAGTCTCTTCAACAAATGATGCTGGGAAAACTGGACCACTTTCTTACACCATACACAAAAACAACTCAAAATGGATTAAAGACCTAAATGTAAGACATGAAGCCATAAAACTCCTAGAAGTAGACACATGCAGGTCTCTGACATCATCCATAGCAACGTTTTTCTAGATATGTCAAATAAAAACAAAAATAACTATTGGGGCTATATCAAAATAAAAATACTCTGCACAGTAAAGGAAACAATCAACAAAACTAAAAGGCAACCCACTGAAAGGGAGAAGATATTTGCAAAGGACTTATCTGAAAAATGGTTAGTATATATTAAAAACTACAAATTAAAAACTACAAATATATTAAATATAGTATATATTAAAAACTACAAATTAAATACTACAAATACATTAAAAAACTACAAATCAACACCCCCACAAAACTAATCCAATTTTTAAAATGGGCAGAATAAATGAACAGAAATTTCTCTGAAGATCCAGATGGCCAACAGACACATGGAAAGATGCTCAATATCACTCATCATAAGGTAAAGTGCAAATCAAAACTAGAATGATATATTACCTCACACCTGTCAGAATGGCTAAATCGAAAACACAAAAAATAACAACTGTTGGCAAAGATGTGGAGAAAAAGGAAGCCTTGTGGACTGTTGGTGGGAATGCAAACTGGCCCAGCCACTGTGGAAAACAGTATGGAGGTCCCTCAAAAAGTTAAAAATAGAACTATCCTATGATCCAGTAATCACACTACTGGGTATTTATCCAAAAAAATTACAAAAACACTTATTCAGAGGGATATGTGCACCTTTTGTTTACAGCAGAATTATATACAATAGCCAAATCATGGAAGCAGCCCAAGTGTTCATCAATTGATGAATGGATAAAGTAGTGATGGGGGCACCTGGATGGCTCAGTCAGTTAAACATCGGACACTTGGTTTTGGACCAGGTCATGATCAGTTTTGTGAGTTCAAGTTCCATGTCAGCTTCTGGCTGACAGTGCAGAGCCTGCTTGGGATTCTCTGTCTCCCTCTCTCTCTGCCCCTCCCCTACTTGAACTGTCTGTGTCTTTCTCAAAAAAAAAAAAAAAAAACTTAAAAAAAGTAGTGATCTCTATACACATACATAGTATTATAATATTATATGTTATATATAATATATTTAATACATAATAATTATAATTGCAAATGTAATTTATAAGTATAAAATATAATTACAAATATAAATATGATATATTATATAATATAATGCTTAGTGAAATGTCAGTCATAGAAAGACAAATACCATATGATTTCATTCATTTGTCAGATTTTTTTTTTAATTTTTTTTCAACGTTTATTTATTTTTGGGACAGAGAGAGACAGAGCATGAACGGGGGAGGGGCAGAGAGAGAGGGAGACACAGAATCAGAAACAGGCTCCAGGCTCTGAGCCATCAGCCCAGAGCCTGACGTGGGACTTGAACTCACAGACTGCGAGATCGTGACCTGGCTGAAGTCGGACGCTTAACCGACTGCGCCACCCAGGCGCCCCTCATTTGTCAGATTTAAGAAACAAAACAAGTAGGTGAAAAAGACAGAGAGGAAGAGAAAGAGAGAGAGACTGAGGCAAGTCAAGAAACAAACTCTTAATTATTACAAGAGGTTACAAGAGGGTACCTGGGTGGGGATATGGGTTAAATAGGTGATGGGGATTAAGGAGTGCACTTGTGACGAGCACTGGGTAATGTATGGAATTGTTGAATCACTATATCATGTACCTGAAACTACTATAACACCATATGTTAACTATACTGGAATACAAATAAAATAAAATAAATGATGTTTCCTTTATTCACATTTACATTTCCCCCTATTCATCATGATTGTTCCTCCAAAGCATTGCTGATCAAAATTGGAGTTTTCCACATTTGGTGTTTTGTTTTGTTTTTCACTCACTGCCAGGAATGATCTTTTTTGATTGCATGTCCCACATAAGAAGGAAAATTCAAAGATGGGAAACTGTCTAGTCCATATTGCATAACAAGTGGAGGAGGGAGAACTCTCAGACATGTTTTTATATACAGTGTATACCTTTAAGGGCAAAAGTGGTAGAGATTATCTGAAAGCACTGAGTTAGCCTCACCTTTGTGGGTATATTACCTCTGCAAATGTTTGATAGGCAATAGGCACAGAGCTTAAAAGGAAGTATAAAATGTAAGTTGAAGAGAAGAACGATGACTCCAATTTGTGTAATAGTGTGATATTATGTGAGATGCCATCCCATCCTAAAGGGGTCTTTTCTAAAAACCTTACAAGAGAGCCCATTTGTATTTCCCTTGGTTGCAGGGAAACAGATCACATTCAGGTAAGACCCTTGGGGAGAGCAAGGGTCATATGATTAACAAAGATGGAAGTATTTATCTGAGCTAGTATGGTTATGATGGAGGAAAGATTGAAACAAGATATGAGAACATAAGGTCATAATAACCTTACCTGATAGCTAACATTCATACACTTGTGGGTATAATTGGCAATAGCATTTGAGACTAAAGACATAATGGTTACAGGTAAGACCAAGGGGTCTTCAACGTTGTGAACAAATAAGAGTTTCTGGTGACAGACCCAACAGTCAGATAGGTTTTTACCTTTTGTAATAGACTGAGAAACACAGATAAGAACATTGTCTCTCCAATAGAAATGGAAGGAAAAATATGTAAGAAGCAGCAGTGAGAAAAAGGTATGCAAGTCTGGTCTGGTCATCTTGAGAAAGTTGTCTCCTTCAACTGACGTCTGCTTAAATTCCTAGAAATCTTTACTTTCAGGTCACCAGTTGGTATGCAGGGCCAGTCAGATTTTGGTGCTTTCTTTAAATGTGACACGTGTTTACAAAGGACTGTTCCTTGGAGTTTGGTGGCACAAAGTTGGTTAATAGTATCTGATAAAGGCCTTCCCAACAGGATTAAATGGAGTTTTTTCTGGAGATAACTTTTCCAATAAATAAAGTCCCAAGGTTGCAAGGTGTGATGTTTAAGATCTTCATCTCTTGGGAGCCTGCTGTGAAACTATTGTTCTATTAAAACATGGTTATTTAAAAATTTTTTTTAATGTTTATTTATTTTTGAGAGAGAGAGAGAGTGTGAGTGGGGGAGGGGCCAAGAGCGAGGGAGACAGAATCTGAAGCAGGCTCCAGGCCCTGAGCTGTCAGCACAGAGCCTAATGCGGGGCTAACACCCACGAACCGTGAGATCATGACCTGAGCTGAAGTCAGACACCCAACTGAATGAGCCACCAAGGTGCTCCAAAACATGGTTATTTTTAACAGACGCCACTAGGTCTTTACAATATTGAAGTATAGTTACTTTTTATTAGCCATAGATTTAAAAAAGCAGGAGCTAAGTATAAAGGGCAACCTGTTACAAGGAGAACAGATTGAATTTATGCAAATACATGCATCGTCATGAAAAATAAGAATATTTAATAAGAGCTTCTGAATTCTGATGGGATCAGGTAAGGAGAAAAAGATAACTGCCTCAAACTTTTTGTAATGATACACTTTACCAAATTGCTGTACGTTACAGATAGGTTACTGAAGAGAAGAGAAAGAGGTCTATTAACTCTGGAAAACAAAACACTACAACAATGTTTTCCATTAAAGTTTTAGAAATCATTATACAATTCAAAGTTAGTATCTTAAATTTATCAAAATCTGTATTCTAGTGTATTTGTCAAAGTCTTTTTCATGAATCGCTTTAAGGATAAAGCATTTAAAACAATAGCTGTAAATGACAAAAGACTTTAAAAAGCAACGATTAGAAATTTGAGGAAATTAGAATTAATTATGATGTCATTGACAAACAAATTTGGTTATTTCTATGACACACAACATTTAAGATAGTAACTAGGATTATGACTAGCATTATACCAGAACATTAGACTTTTAGGAATTTTATATAATTTCTAAAACATTTATATTAATAAAATACATTCATAAACATATAGTTTGAGAAAGTATAGAATCATTTATTTGATAATGCTTATTTGATCATTTAACAACCAAATAAATCTAATTAGTTTAATCCCTCATTTTTTATAAAAAGAACAAATTTAAGATGTTCTAGGGACCCTCAGGAATACCTCATATCCCAAAGTTAGTTTTAAGTCAAAAAAGACTTCATTTAGAATTTGATTTTGGGAAGTGTGTCAAAAACATCAAAGGTTTGGACACAGATAATTATGAAACACACGTGGGGCACCTATGTGACTCAGTCGGTTAAGTGTCCAACTTTGGCTCAGTCAGGATCTCTTGGTTTGTGAGTTTTAGCCCCGCATCTGGCTCTGTGCAGATAGCTGGGAGTCTGGAGCCTGCTTTGGGATTCCATGTCTCCTTCTTTCTTTACCCCTCCCCCGCTCATGCTCTGTGTGTGTCTCTCTCTCAAAAATAAATGAACATGAAAAAATTTTTTAAAAGAAACAATATTTATTTAACTAAAATGACAAAGACTTCTTTTTCTGTATATTGTTTTTAATGTTTATTCATTTTTTGATAGAGACAGAGCATGAGTAGGGAAAGGGCAGAGAGAGAGAGAGGGAGAGACAGAATCGAAAGCAAGCTCCAGGCTTTGAAATGAGAGCACAGGGCCCGTCGCGGGGCTTGAACTCATGGATCGTGAGATCATGACCTGAGCTGAAGTTGGACACTTAACCAACTGAGCCACCCAAGCGCCCCAAATGACAAAGCTTTCAAAGGGAAATATAGAACATTATGTAGTTCTGATAAAAACTTAGCTCTTTTAATATCCAGGATACTCAGCTTATTTGTGTAATCAAAGACCTGATGGAAAAGATAATATAAATTACAGAAAATTATTTTGTTAAAACACAAAGTCTTTTTTAATGAAAATGAGCTTTATTACATCAAGTCATAAATACGTAAAAAGATGCAAATAGTTTTAGTCGTTTTCTTCTGGATGTTTGAATCAACTTATAGGAAAAGCAGAACTGAAATCCACACAGTCTGAGTAGGAAAATTTTCAGGGGTTCATGTTAAGTTAGGTTTGGTAGGTTGCTCTTTCTTCTGTTTTTATAACTTGTGTGTTTTAAAAAATTGATCTCAAAGCACTAATAGTCATGCAAGCAAATGCTGTAGCACAAAAGAAATTACATTAAGCAGAATCCACACCATGTGGCAAATGTTTGTGCTAAAAACAAAACCCTCAGAGTTGTATTAGCACATGAAAAGGAACAAGGAACAATCTGGGTAACATAACTGTGTTCAAAAAAGGATGAAATAGAGACACTGGTATCTTTGATGTGAGATAGGTGTCTTTTACATGCTTTATTTATTTATTTACTTATTTATTTATATTTTATTATTTTAATGTTTGTTTTTTGAGAGAGAGAGAAAGAGAGAGAGCAAGCAGGGGAGGGGCAGAGAGAGAGACCACAGAATTGGAAACAGGTTCTAGGCTCTGAGCTGTCAGCACAGAGCTCAATGCGGGGCTCAAACCCATGAACCATGAGATCATGACCTGAGATGAAGTCGGATGCTTAACCAACTGAGCCACCCAGGCACCCCAAGTTATTTATTTATTTTAAACTGTTTATTTATTTATTTTGAGAGAGAAAGAGAGAGTGAGCGGAGGGGCAGAGAGACAGGGAGAGAGAATCCCAAGTAGGCTCCACACTGTCAGCACAGAGCCTGATGCAGGGTGTGAACTCACAAACCTTGAGATCATGACCTGAGCAGAAACCAAGAGTCAGATGTTTAAGTGACTGAACCACCCAGGCGCTCTATTTATCTTTTTTTAAGTTTATTTATTTATTTTGAGAGAGAGAGAGAGAGAGAAGCAGGAGGGGCAGAGAGAGGGGGAGAAAGATATAATCCCAACCAGTCTGACATAGGGTTCAAACCCATGAACTGTGAGATCATGACCTGAGCCAAAACCAAGTAAGATGCTTAAGTGACTGAGCCATGCAGATGCCCTTTTAACATGCATCTTTTCAATCAATGTTGAAAAAAAAACAAAAGCAAAAACAAAACCCTAGGTAGTTCCTAACTATTCAAAATATAAATCCTATTCAACTGCAAAATATTTCTCAATCTCAGAGCCTCATGAACCATGAAAGGGACATGTGAAAGAGAAACCTTCCCATCTTGGAAGAAAATGGAAAACCTTCCATGCTAACAGGCAGCTAGGATCTGACATTCCATTCCATTTCAGCCAAGCATCTTGAACTAGTCCTCCAGCATGAATGATGCCTTGTTTTAGTCTCTTCATGGTGCTCTTGCTCCCTGCATAGATGAGTCTAATCTCTTTCCCCAGCTCCTCGATGATGACCAGCAGCTCAGCCTATTTGTTTTGGGGTAGCTGGCTGTTCCCAGTTCCCTGAGTGTAGCCTAGAGATGGTAGCCTGTAGTCACTCAGCAGATGGCAGTAGTGTGAGGATGTCTCCATAGTGGTAGAGAGTGGGTGGACACCTCCAGCAGCATTGAGGGAGGCAGCAGGCACAGGACAAACATAAAAGCTTGCTTTCTTAAGAGATTACTTTATTTCTTTTTCTTTTTTAAAATGTATTTACATAAATTCAAGTTAGTTAATATACAGTGTAGTCTTGGTTCAGGAGTAGAACCCAGTGATTCATCACTTACATATAAAACCCAGTGTTCATCCCAAAAAGTGCTCTCAACACCCATCACCCATTCAACCCATCCCTCTACCCACATCCCCTCCAGCAACCCTCAGTTTGTTCTCTGTATTTAAGAGCCTCTTATGGTTTGCCTCCCTTTTCTGATTTTATCTTATTTTCTTTCCCCTCCCCTATGTTCTGTTTTCTTAAATTCCATATATGAGTGAAATCATATGATATTTGTCTTTCTGACTGACTTATTTCACCTAGGATAATACACTCTGGTTCCATCCACGTTGTTGCAAATGGAGATTATTTTAAAAAGTAAAGCAAACCTTTCACAATATCTTATCAAAAGCAGACCAATAGTCCAAGAAAAGTTTATTTTTGAAGTGAGGAAGGAAAATTAAGCTTTAGTTTCATATAAGTACACTATTGATATTAAAGTTTAATTTAATTTTTTTTTAACGTTTATTTATTTTTGAGACAGAGAGAGACAGAGCATGAACGCGGGAGGGTCAGAGAGAGGGAGACACAGAATCTGAAACAGGCTCCAGGCTCTGAGCTGTCAGCACAGAGCCCGACGCGGGGCTCGAACTCACGGGCTGTGAGATCATGACCTGAGCCGAAGTCGGCCGCTTAACCGACTGAGCCACCCAGGCGCCCCTTAAGGTTTAATTTTAAAGCCCTTATAATAACAATTTAAATTTTAGCCAACTTGACCATATATGAAATTTCTTTCTCAAAATTTCTTTTCCATAAACCATACACAACTTTTAATGTGCATTTAGGTTTTGTCCCTTTTCTTTCTTGTTCTAGAAAGTCATTTTATTTTAGGACAAAATTACCTTTTTTCTTACCAAAAATTCATCTTCATTCCTCATACCTTTTTTAAACATGAAAATCATATACTCTATTTTTCATATACATTTTAAAATTCTTATTATTTTTCTAGTAGGTTTGTTAAAAAAAACAACTTTTTTTGCTGACAATTTAAACTTTATCAGTTCAGATGTTATTTTCTCTTTTTTTAATTTTTTAATGTTTATTTATTTTTGAGAAAGAGAGAGATAGAGCGCAAGCAGGGGAGGAGCAGAGAGAGGGAGACACAGAATCCAAAGCAGGCTCCAGACTCTGAGGTGTCAGCACAGAGCTCAATGTGGAGCTCCAACTCATGAACTGCAAGATCATGACCTGAGCTAAAGTTGGTCACTTAACTGACTGAGGCACCCAGGCACCCCAGATGTTTTTTTCTTAATTTCAAAAGTTTATAAATCTTCCCTAGAAAAGAAATGATGCAAGGCAGTTATTACAGAATAATCACATAACTGCTTATACATTACATTAAGTGAATATTAACTTTTATGTAATATAGCTAAAATAAACCATATGCTTTTTTGAAATCATTGTGAGATTCACTTATGTCTATAGGCTTATTCTGATATTTCTCTGTCAGACTGGGAATGACTGAACAGGCAGTGGCAACAGAATCCCAACACTATTTCTGAAGAGTTCTGCTTTGAGTTAGGGAGACAGAATAAAGATTTGAACATGGGACAACCTCTAAACTTATGGCAGAACTATAACTATCTGGGGAGCCATCATTAGAATTTCCAAACTTGAAGTAGTTATAAGAAATGAGGGAAGTTCTTTTAAATAAAGATTCCTGCCTGGCTGCAAATCTGAAAAGACAAGGCAAAGAATGAGCCTATCAAAGAGTGATTATCGACTCCCTTTGAAGAGTTAGCACTGTGTGTATACAGGACAGAGGGTGGCTGTTCTTGTACTGGCCTTTTCATCTGATCAGACAAACCCTGCTGTTGTGCAATACATTGTGGTATAAGTACAGTGGCTTTCAAACATGTTGGGTTGTTTTATAATAAGAAATATAGTGTATAGGGGTGCCAGGGTGGCTAAATCAGTTACATGTCCAACTTCAGCTCAGGTCATGATCTCGCAGTTCATGAGTTCAAGCCCCACATTCAGCTCTGTGCTGACAGCTCAGAGCCTGGAGTCTGCTTCAGGTGCTATATCCCTCTCTCTCTGCCCCTCCCCCACTCAAAATCTGTCTCTGTCTCTCAAAAATAAATAAACATTAAAAATAAAGAAAGGTATAAAAAAAGAAATATAGTGTATAGCATGTCTCAGCAAATACTTGTATATGTAAAAACATATGAGCTACCAAAAAAAGTTTAATAAACTGACACATATTTTGTTTATTTTTAGTGTATACCATTCATTCATTTTATTTTGCATTTTATGAAATTATCTTCTGCTTAGATATAGATAATAAATACATCAAAAATAAATACATATAAATTATAAAGATATATTATTCATTTATCTCTGTAGATATGGATAGTATACATATTTTCTATTTATTTGATATTAGTCATAAATCAACAATGGCCTTGGTCATACTTTAAAAAACAAGAAGTTTCAGTAAATTCTTCCATAGTAGGAGAATAACTCTCCTGGGGGTGTTGCAGGGAGTATGGCCTGAGTCACAAAAGATGAGTCCGCAAAGTGCAGTTAAGTGAAGGTCCTCATACTGGAGTCAGAATGAGGCCCTGACTCCAGAATGATGTTTCTTTTTATTTGGATAATTGCTAAAGACTACATTCATAAAGTCAGCTAAGCAAGTGTGTTAATCAATCTAATGGTTTAGCTTTTCAAGGTTGAATTTCAAGTTAATTGGTTTCTATAACATTAGGAAGGGTCAGGTGTGAAGGAGGATCCGGCCCTCGACAAAGTTAATGGCTCTAGGCATTCCTTGGGAGAGGAGCTGCAGCCATGTTCAGCTATGTACACATGTCCTAAGGCCTTGCACCTTCTCCAGCCCTTCCCTTTTGAAGTCTTTTCCTTTGATGCTTCTCTCCTGCATCTCCCACATGGGGATTTCAGTGTTTCTTAGATTCCAAAAGGGTACCTGTTTTGCCTTCATTTTCTCAGCACCAATGTGCACAGTTTGTGCAGAATTAATTTATATTTATTAATCTTAGTGTTTTGACATTTTCTTTTTGGCTCATTTTGTATCTTAGCTCTTCTTCCAACATTTTAAACTATTTGTAATGTTTTCTTTACAGTGAAAAGTAGGAAGCAGGAAATTGTGAACTATTATTTATTAATATCCTATAGTAGATTAGCAAACAAATACATTTCAAAAGTTTAGAAATATTTTATTTCTCATAATTTTTTCTGAGTGTGGCATAAAATGTGTCTATTAAGAGACCTAAATATCTTTTGTCTCTTTGTAAGAATTAAAAAGCCAAAAGTAGATGAACTTACATTTAGCATTTAATATTTATCTTATCTGGATATGATTTAGATATTCAATGAATATTAGCTTAACTTAGTATAAAATTTGATCATATTACTTATTTAAAGTACTGGTTTTTAACAGTTATGCTTGGATAGGCTTTAAATAGTAAACCATCATCTTAAGTTATTTTTCTTTTTAAATTTTTTTTAACGTTTATTTATTTATTTTTTTTTTTTTGAGAGAGAGAGACAGAACACAAGCAGGGCAGGCCAGAGAGAGAGGGAGACACAGAACTGGAAGCAGGCTCCAGGCTCTGAGCTATCAGCACAGAACCCGATGTGGGGCTTTAACCCACAAGCCATGAGATCATGACCTGAGCTGAAGCAACCCAGGCACGCCAGTTATTTTTCTTGTTAATAAAATTTTAACACATGTCTGTTTTTATTAAACCTACAAATGTAGATTAGTACCTATTTATCAAAATTTATCCCAGATCATATAAACTTGAAAAACATTTGAGATAGTTTCTATATTTCTGGGAGTATCCTTGATTTATATAAATGCTCAATTTCTTTTGAGCTAATTAAATAAAGCTCTTTAAAAGTTAGTTTTGGCAATACCACCTACAGTTAAAGAAATATTACTTGTATACATAGACACAGAGATCTTATAGCTTTTGTTTCATAAAATTTTAGCCATGTCTCAGGGACAAAACTCAAAAGAACAGTTGAATCCAAATTGTATTTCTGGCAGAGAGACTAAGTTAAGGTTACCTGCTCAGATGATCAAAGTCTCCTTCCCTTCCCTTTCCTCATGCTGCAAGCATCCTTTTAGAATTGATTTTGAAGTCATTTTGTCTTTTAGAAACTTCTGCATACAAATCAAAGAATGCATCCCATTGTTTCTAAAAGTTTTAGAATCTTCTATTTTAAGGGTACCCCTTAAGATGGACTTATATCTAAAACAGTTTCCCCATAATGGCTATTCCAATTCCAAATCATCAAAAAGTTCACCCATTTTTTGATAAAGGCATGATCCTGGTCCACAGGCCAGGTGCAACTTATCTTGCTTTTGTAGTCCTTAAAATATCTCTACTATTAAGGACGCTGTTTTCCAACAGCTGTTTTTTTTTGTTTTTTTTTTTAATTTTTTTTTCAACGTTTATTTATTTTTGGGACAGAGAGAGACAGAGCATGAACGGGGGAGGGGCAGAGAGAGAGGGAGACACAGAATCGGAAGCAGGCTCCAGGCTCTGAGCCGTCAGCCCAGAGCCCGATGCAGGGCTCGAACTCACGGACCGCGAGATCGTGACCTGGCTGAAGTTGGACGCTTAACTGACTGCGCCACCCAGGCGCCCCCAACAGCTGTTTTAAAACACAGGGAATCACATGTTTTCACCTTTTGAACAGGTGGGTGATATACCATGAAGCTTTATAAAAACAAAAATAGATCCTGAATAAAGTCAGAGAGCTCAACCAAAGAAGAAAACTGAGAGGAGGACAAAAACTGAAAGGACAAAGATAATCCGTGGAAGCAGAGACATCACAGAGAGCTCAAGTGAATACCTCACACAATTCAGAGTTGCTAGTTCCTTGGGGGTTTTTTTCAGATCCCACTTCTGACAATTATGTAAGGTCAAGCTTAAAAATAAATTAGCCAGGGGTGCCTGGGTGGCTCAGTTGGTTAAGCCTCTGATTCTTGATTTCATCTCAGGTCTTGATCTTGGGGTCATGAGTTCAAGCCCTAATGTGGGACCCTGCATTGGGCATGAAGCCTACTTAAAAAAAATAGCAGTCATTTTTCCAGCAAAATTAGATTATTCAGGAATAGTGGGAGACTTGCAATTTGAGACAAACTAAAATGACTCATAGGCAAATCTGAAGAGACAAAGAGAAGGTCAACTTTTATTAGGCTTGAGGAGGAAATTAGAGAGGATTGTTTTAAACTAAAGTACACTGGAAAATAAGAGTTTGATGTGGTGGTTTCTCATTGGTTACAAGCAGTGGTTAGTGCATTGTTGCTGGAGCAGGAAGGGATCTTCCTTATTTTTCTTAAAAGCAAGAGATGTCCACCTTTGTCAAGACATTTTTTATCTTCCTTATTCCTACTGGTTATGCAGGTTTCAAGTAGTATGTTCATGAGAGCTCCTTCAGGGTTTTCTGACTCCATGTTAAGTGGTATTTTCTTTATTTTTACACATATTTTATTAAGACAACTGTATTACAGATATTTCTCTGTACCTCCAACCACCCACCTCCCCAAAGCTGTAGTTTCCTTTTTCATTTCTTTGTTCTTGAATAGCATATGTTTTAAGTTCTGATCAAGCCCAATTTATATATAGTTGTTTTCTTTTATACTTCATACAGTTGTGTTCTATTTAAGAAATATTTGCCTTAGTGAAGATCATTAAGATTTTCTAAGTTGTCTTCTAGAAGTTGTACAGTTTCAAGCTTTACATTTATTTTTATAATCTATTTCCTTTAAATTCCTCTATGGTATAAAGTAAGAGTTTGATGTCATATTTAATATGTATACCCAATTATGTCACTGCAATTTTCTCAAAAGATAATTCTTTCTCACATTGAAGTTCTTGGCACTTTTGTAGAAAATAAATTGATTATATGTGGATCTGTTTCTGAACTTACTATTTGATCCCTTAATCTATTTCTATATTTTGACACAGATGCCACAGTCTTTTGATGTAGATTTTTATTAAATTTTGAAATATGGCACATTAATTCCTTATGCTATTTTAAATTGTTTTGCTATTATGTGGGGAATAAACTTAGGAATTCCCTGAGCCTGCATTGATGAGTTAACAAGGCATAAAGAATTGGAAAGCTATAGGATGTACACACCCAAGTTTGGTAACAAGATTAGGTAAATAAGATTAAGTAAGGCCCCCAGTACAGGACAAAGATATAGGAATAGTGAATCTCAAGATGAAAACATCCAAGATTAGGTAAACAAGATTAGGTATTCAGGGTGGAAATGCCCCCCAACTTAGTACAATAGCAGAAAGCTGCTTTCACAGGAAGGAAGGACCAAATTAGGTAAACAGGTAAATAGGGCTATAGACTGCAACAGAATGAAGTTGCACAGAGCAGACCTAATTAGCAAAAGAAAGGTGCCTTGTTGACCCTGAGGTAGCATGCTCAGTCTTTCCTGTCCCCTAGACCAGTTTAGGTAAACAGAGGGGGCGCCTCATGTTTGCTGTAAACAATCTTCCACCCAGCACCAGAATATTGTTTTGTATTGACCCAAAGCCCTAACACCACATATCTCCAAAACCCCTATTCCCCATGCCCATGAGTTAATGCTCAGGATTTCATTGTCTCTCTGTGCATGCCCATCACACTTATAAGCCTTCTGATCCTAATAAAAATGGAGCAAGGACCTTTACTCAGAGCTCTTGTCTCCTCCCGGACATTAGCATCTCTTGCATTTTTAATCTTGCATCCTGTTTTCTTGCTGGACAAGAGAGAACTCCAGACCCAGAGTCTACAACAGATGGTGACCCCGACATGACTGGAGGCAAGAGGACTACAGGCCGATGTAGATCAGGAGCCAACTTGGCCAGGAGGAGGACAACACAAGGACTACAGGACGCTGCAGAACGACTAAAGAGCTCCAAGAAAAAAAACCTCACTGGTTGACAGTCTTCCTGACAAGGTACAAGATAAAGTGAAACTATATTAGGATTCACTGCTGTGGAACTTTTGAGAGATTTATTATGGGAGTCTCCCTATCCCCCAAACAGGAACAATACATTCATATTTTACAATCATTGGAAAAGGTGGTTGACACTATCCTCAATCAGAAAGCACTCCTTAAATTATTAATGATTACCTAGCAACTTGTGATTTTGATGTTTGGGAACAAGTAAGGAAAACATTTAAAGCTCAGCATTCTGAGGGGGCTAACGTCCCCCCTAGATAATCCTCACTTAGTCCATTGTCCATACTTCCCTTTTACCCTTGAGTTCTGACGGTGTACATAAAGATGTAACATTACCCAAAATAGAGGGAAAACTGGAGCTTTTTTATAGTCCCACCTGTGCCTTCAGTGCCTTAGAGCCAAAAGATACTCCCCCTCCTTCAAAAGGATGGGACGATATTGAGCCTCTAAAAACCTCACTGACTGGATCTGATAAAGTCTCACCCAATGCAAAAGTACATTAAATAAGCACCTAAGGCCAGTAAATTCCAGCCGTTTCCCAGTCAGGCAAAATGGGCAATACATCCATAAAGGACTGTTCTTTCCAATATTACAGAAATTGCAAGAATCAGTTCAGCTGCATGTCCGTTACAACCCTTTCACAATTGGTATTTTAGAAATATTTGTGGTACCTGGACTGGGACTCTCTTATGAACATCATTCTGACAGCCCAGTATGCTGTCTATGCCCAAGAGTTTCATAATGCTTGTGAGACTCATGCTGTGCAAAACTTGACTCTGCTATTGAGAGACTAAGAGAAAAATTACCAGGTGTACTCACAACTGCAAAGAAAAGACCTCCCCGCCCCTCCCTCCCCCCCCCCGCCCCTCCCTCCCCCCCCCCCCCCACCCCCCCCCCCTCCCTCCCCCCCCCCCCCCCCCCCCCCCCCCCCGCCACCATTCCCGGAACCAGCCAGGGCGTGCCCGGTTGTGGTCTGACCTAAAGGCGGGAACCAATCAAGTTCTGCTGAGTGGTTTGAAAAAAGGCGGGAACCAATCAAGTTCTGCTGAGCGTTCAAATTTAAATGTCAACCAATAACAGCTCTGTAACCGCAAAAAAAATCCCTAACTTGTTTGTGCCTGTCTATAAAAGAAGCTGTAAGATCCTCGCTCGGGGCCTCTTAGCATCACCGGCAACGAGTGCACGGAGGACCGGGTTCGAACCTGCAATCAACGACCCTTGCCGCTTGGCTTTGACTCTGGACTCTGGTGGTTTGTTTTCGGGGGGGTCTCTCGAATAAGGGCATATCACTATTCCGGTGTCTTTTTTTTTTTTTTTTAATGTATACTTATTTTGGAGACAGTGAGAGAAAGAGCATGAATGGGGGAGGGTCAGAGAGAGAGGGAGACACAGAATCTGGAGCAGGTTCCAGGCTCTGAGCTGTCAGCACAGAGCCCTACATGGCACTCAAACTCACAGAGGGTGAGATCATGACCTGAGGCAAAGTCGGACACTCAGCAAACTGAGCCACCCAGGCACCCCTATTCCGATGAACAACTGTGTGACACGGGGCAATATTCCCAACCAAGGTAGCAAGCCCAACTTCCAATCGTTGTCAGGAAAGCAATGCATATTGTGACATTTTTTACACAAGCCATCCCTAATATAGGGGATTCTAACTTTCTCACTGTTTCTCCCTATACACTCCGGTTACTCTAACTATATGTTGGGGCTTCTCCCTCATTCATTTCCTGGAATAATAACTCTGATGATTAGAGCCAATTGTCTCTGGCTAGTCTACCTCAGGATAGAGATTTTAAGGAATATTCCCAAGCAACTGCCAAGACTCCTTTTGTTTCAGGAAACTTCCCTGTCTTCTCTGGCCTGACATGGACTGCCTAATCCCACTAGTGGAAAACAAAATAATACAGTACAAAACAAAAATTGGTATCTGCTCATCTATCTGAGCTGACAAGCTTTAGGACCACTTGAACTCTTTTCTCTGTCCTCTGCACCTTTATCTGCCTTCAGGCCTCTTGGGGGCACCTCACCTTTTCTGCCTTCCCTACCCCCTCCTCCAGTTTCTGCATCACCTGCGGTTCAAACTGCATACCTGGCTCTTCAATGCCTCAGGTAGCATCAGATCCTCCTCCTCACATTGTCAAAAAGCAAAAAACACCCACTTGGACTTCAGATTTCCATACCGTCTCCATGGGAAAAAATTGACAATGGTAAACTTTTAAGGGGACACAGATAAAATACTATTAAGATAGACCTGTCTTTTAAATTATAAAATTCTATTCTACTAAGGTTTACTAAAGGTCAAATAAGCTCATGTTATCTCTGTTCCAATTTGTTAACAAAACGATAAATTAAAGTAATGGTTAACTTTGTCTGCCTCATAGTTTTCATGGGTAATTGTTAAAATAGCTTTCAGGGTCTTTGGTAACGTAAAACTTGAACATTTAGCTTAGATGATAACTTGAATTATGTTCATCAGACATTTAGGCCTCTTCCAAATCAAATGGAATGCTGAAGCATTGCTTACTAAACATAGGTTTATGCTTTTGACTTCTTAGCAAAGAAAAAAAAACCAAAAATAAAAACTAAGACTATTTAAATCCATTAAAAACCATGCTTTATTCTTAATGGATTCTTAGTCTACCACCTAAAAAATTTCTGATGTAACAGACAATTCACAATTAGTTACTACTTAGTTTTCACTGGAGACTAAGGTTTCTAAAATTCTGCTAAATATAATTAAAGCTAATGGAAATAAATAACTTCGTATATAAAAAAGTAAGAGATATGTAAGAAAGATGTACAAAATGAAAATACATTTTTATTAATGGTAATAAGTAAATAAATATAATTTTAACAAAAACTGTAAAACAAAAAGGGTAAAATGACAACACGCCCTTTTTGAGTTGTTTTACATAAGCCTTGGTTGGAATAACCCATTCCTTATAACCACAAAGCCAAACAATTGTAAATGAGCACATAATTATGCTCAAAAACATGTTAAAAAGGCGTGGGTGGAGATACCCCTGGCTGTCTGCATTACAACCTCAGCTCCTTCTTGATCATGCTATGATTTCTGTTAAATTTTTTAAATCTTAATTCCAAGGACTAACTACAGCTGAGTGACACTGTTCAAAATAAGATAAACCCTCTCACCCTATGGTGCTATACAAAACTCCTGAAGGGGACCCACATGGACTGGGCCCACTAAACTTCTCACCTGGGGTGGAGGATATGCTTATGTTCTTACAGATTCTGGACGTCTGTGGATCCCCACTCGGTTAGTGAAGCCATACCATGGCATGGTGGATACCCCCAGGATATCTTCTAGTGAAGCAAGACTTCCAGAGAATGACTCTGAGTGAGCAGCCACTGGCCCCCGTTTTCAAGACGGAAGAAGCCTCTTCATGGACTCCTCATACTGAAGTCACTATACAAATGCAAGTCCTTGACCCTGATATAACATAGGGAAGCCTTAAATACCTAACCAGGCCAGCGTCCTCTTACAACGCAATGGTATTGCATACACCGCTGACTCGCACCTGATGGCCATGATCTCCATCACTGACAGGAATTCGATATGGGTAACCCTGATTATACTTCTTGCCCTCATTTGTTCAGGCCAAGCTCAATATTCATATTGGGCTCATCTCCTTAACCCACCTATATTTGACAGCTAGCCTGGGATATTCCTATTAGCAATAATGATAGAGTTCATGGAAGGAGCCAATCTTAACCCACCCTTCCAAACTGAACAAGAGCATTGCTTTATATGCCAAGACCTCAATGGTGGCTTCCTCCAGCACCTCCTATGTGTGTTACTAAGCAACTTATCTGATTGTCTCCAACTAAAAATCAACTGGGTTTTGCATGTACAGCCCAAAACCTCTACAAGGCCAGACAATTTTACCTTTTTCTCAGCCACAAGTTTTGATATACCTCAAAAAACAAACATATCTCATACTGCTAATGTTATAGCTTGCTCTAATGTCAAATATTCAGACCACCCCTGGAATAATATTCCTTGGACAACCTGTTATGGAGAGATTGAGCATAATCTTCACTGGAGTAATTGGACTATTATTGACAAGGGTCCTAGAGGACATCTTGAAACAAAATATTCAAATAAGACCATATCCCTTGACCAGTCTAGTAGGGAGAATATTTTTTGGAAAGATGGAGGCTTGTCTGGCCCTCTAATTTCTGCATATAAAGGGAAATTAAAAGGACCTTGGCTTGTTAATCTTTGGAAGCTAGGCCTTCTCTTCTTCACTAGTACTATTAGCCATGGTGAAATTTATGTAAATCGATATATTAACATAACTCAGGCCTCCCTGCACAATGATCAATTTGCATGGGTCACTATTTGTGTCCCTTCTCCCTACGTTCTCTTTGCTACCTCCACTTTACAGATCAAACAACTAGAAAATAACTATAATATCTCTAACTCCCAGGGCTGGTTTATGTCCTGCGTAAGTAATGATAACATCACCCAATTAAATATCTCCTCTTTATTAGTACTTAAACAGCGCGCCTCAACCTGGGTTCCTGTTAATAGCTCTGAACCCTATATGTATCCATCAGGAATAGGCCCACTTTCCAAGCTTGTTCAACACTGGCACTCTGCTGTAAGGCAAAAAAGATTTGTTGGCCTGTTAATCATGGGCATCCTAGCAGCAGTAGTTGTTATCGCCACTGACACTATTACTGGAATCAACCTGCATCATACTATCCAAACAGCTCAGGTCCTTAATAAATTTATGGTCAACACTACCAAAGAATTTATAAGCCAGACTTCCATTGATAGGCAAGTTTTGGCCTGCCTCGAAGCTCTTGAGGCTGCAGTGGAGTTTATTGGAAAAAGATAGGATGCCTTGTTCCTCCACTCTAAACTGTGGGGAATAAGATTAGGAATTCCCTGAGCCTGCACTGATGGGTTAACAAGGCACCTTTCTTTTGCTAATTAGCTCCGCTCTGGGAAACTTCACCTCACCGGAGTCTATAGCCTTATTTATCTGTTTACCTAATTTGGTCCCTCCTTCCTGTGAAAGCAGCTTTCCACTATTTTGCTAAGTTGGGGGGCATTTCCGCCCTGGATACCTTGTTTGCCTCATCTTGGATGTTTTCATTCCCTTTTCCTATACCTTTGTCCTATACTGGGGGCCTTTGCCCTGCTTGTCCTATACTGGGGGCGTTTGTCCCATTTACCTCATCTTATTTACCTAATCTTGTTTACCCAAACTTGGGTGTGTACATCCTATAGCTTTCTAATTCTTTATGCCTTGTTAACCCATCGGTGGAGGTTCAGAGAATTCCTAAGCTTATTCCCCACACTATTATTTTTTCTTTACCTTTCTACATAAATTTTAGAATCACTTGTCATTTTCTCTAAAAACCCTGTTGACATTCCATTAAGAATATTACTTCAATGCTATAGTTAAGTTTGGAGAGAACTTATATATTTATAATATTTAGTTTTCTGACCCATGAAAGTGGACTATGTCTCATTTATTTAGATCACCTTTAGTTTACTTTTGCAATTTTTCCTTAATTTTTAGTGTAGTCAGACATTTTAAGTGTGCCTTTAAATATTTCATTTCTATGGTGGTATTGTCAATGTAACTTGTAATTGTTTATTAGTAAAATTAGACCTCGAGTTGGTGTATGTATATTCATGTCATATCCTCTAACATTGCTAATCTCACTTTTTAGTTCTTGGTGTTTGAGAGACTCCATGTTACATATATATGACAATGTCATCGGAGAATATGGACATCTTACTTTTTCCTTTTTAATCTGTATTAATTTTATTCTTCCTCTTGCTTTATTAAACTGGTTAATATGGCCAATATTGAATGCAAGTGCTGAGAAAGAATATCTAAAATATTTGTATCATTTTGTTCTACTGGCAGTGTGAGAGTTCTATTGCTACACATTTTCATCATTCTGTTTGTTAAGAATTTTTATAAGTAAATTTTAAAGGGAAATTTATTCATATATTCCTTTTCTTGTAATATATTCTGATTCTTGTTTCATGGCAAAACTTACCAAAGAAAATGACTTGGAAAATGTTACCATCTCTTTCTATTTTCTAAGTGTTTGTGGAAAATTGACATTTAAAAAAAAATTTGGTGAAACTTGCTATAAAAGCCATCTTGGTCTGGAGATTTTTGTGTGTGTGTGGAAAGTGTGAAACAGTGGTCTTGGTATATGATTTGCATTATTATTAAATGTTTTTAATAGATGTAGTGTTATTCATGTTATTTATTTCTTCTTGGGTAAACTTTTGTTGATTATGTTGTTTAAAGAACATGTCTGTTTCATCTAGATAATTAAATTATTAGCACAATATTGTTTATAATATACCTATTATCAATTTATTGTTTAAAAAATCCGTAGTGATATTCCCCATCTTGTTCCTATTTTGAGTAATTTGTGACTTTCATCTTTTGTGTCTTTCCTGATCAGTCTGACTAGGAGTTATCAACTGTATTGCTCTTACCAAAGAACCAGGTTTTGGTTTCATTGATTTTTCTCTATTGTTTTTCCTTCTTTTACTTCATAGTTTTTAGTGTTTTTTTTTTATCATTTCACATCTTTTATTAATTTGCATTTAATTTATTCTTTTTTAAGATGGAGGCTGGATCAGTTATTTATATATTTATTTTTTGTTAATGTATGTAATGGAACTGATAAATTTGCCTCCAGGCACTCCTCTAGCTGAATCTCACAAAATTTTGTATGCCGTTTTCATTTTTATTTTGGTCACAATATTTTTTTCTTCTTTAATGTGTTGATTATACAGATGTATGGAGTTTATTCTCCAAATATTCGAGAGTCTCCCAAGTTATTTCTGTTACTGATTGAATAAGTCTCTTTTCAAACCCCTTAATTTAATAGCCAGGTCCACATGGTCATTGCCTTCATTTGTTTTATTTCCAAGCTCAAAAAAATGTTTTGGCCTCTGTCCAACCTGCTATTCTGGAAAACTTGTCATCCATTAGTTAAATAGTTTTTTGGAGGCTATGTCTTGGGTTGTTGGAAAGTAGAAGAGAATTGGTAATGTATCCTCCAGAGTTAGAAGTCACTTTCATACTGAAAAAACAAAGCAAACCACCCCATACCATTTACACAGAGTTTTATTCAGGGTAACTTACTGACGAGGGCAATTGGGCAGTCAGTAGGTGGATAAATGATCCAGAGCGCTAACAGCTATTCTCTGAAGTTGTCTGGACCTTAATTAGCAGTTTTATGAAGTGAGGGATATTGTGGTGAGGTCCCAAGGTAGTTACCTAATGTGGTGCTATCTTTATGACAGAGGGGAAGAGGGGAGAACAAGATGGAAGACCAAAAACGGAATCAGTGTTGTTAGCACTCCACCCCTAACATCTTTGGCCCATACAGTTTTTTGCACATCATTCTTCCACAATGACCCTAGAACCAGATATCAGAAGGTAACTCATATCCCTATGCCACAGTGGCAATATAAAAAGCAACATGATATTCCTCAGTGACCTTTCCCCAGACCCAACAGTCAGAGTGATTGTGAACGTCAACATAAATGATGGCCCACGAGAGGAAATGTCCTGATGCATCAGGAAAGAATATCAGCATTGCAAGGCTAGGGTCATAAGACAAATGTTTTACAGGCATTAGACATGGCAAATCTTACTTTAGCAACAACACGGTAGCTATTTGGTACCCATGAGCCAATACCATCCCAGGATTTTCATCATTTCCCATTCTTGAGGGATAGGAATGAACACCACTCTGGCTACTTCCTACTAACAAAGGGCATAAATCAGGATTTGAGGAATAAAACTGCTTTGCATCCAATTGCAGATATTCTCTAGTACTCAGCTGAGCCGCCATGTTTTATAAAGTCATATTTTGGAACTGTCACATGTAGTCATTCTGAGACAGCATCTTATTCCATATTTCATAATGAGGTAAATTAGGTCAGTTCAATTTAACAATGGTCTCAATTCAGAAAGTGGTTCTACAGGTAAGCTTTCAAAGTCAAGTCTATAGTGTACAATCAGGTAGAAAACTAACCAGCTATTCAAGGAAACCAGAAGAATTCAGGATCTAGCCCTGTTTTATAGATAAACAATAAACATTCTAGGACAATCAATCATAACTAGAATCTAATATCCATAAAGGTAACATAATTATTTTTCCTCTCTAAAATAACCCTCCTTTTAGCAAAGGTAGCCAAATTAAAACTGTTTTGTTTATAAAATTAGTCCAGTTTTAACAAACTTGGCCTAATTATTTACATAAGTGCAGGAAAAATAGTGACTGGCCATTTAGATTCTTTTAAATCTGTATTGTTGAGACTTCTCAGAAGGAATTTCAGATTGTGCCTTTAACAGCCTTTCAAGGCTAAGACCCAGGCCAAATCACACTGCAATACCTATAAATATGGGTTATTTCCTCTCTTCTCAAGTTCCCTAAAATATCCTGAGGTTCCTGAACCTGTCAAAAAGTTACCTTCCTTAGCCACCTGATATGGCTCCCAGGAACCCAAAAGGCAAGGTATCAGGCTGTTTTTCCAAGGGGCTTCATTGGCTCTATAAAATCAACCTTAGTTCCTTGATGCTATCTGGTCATATCTGAGTCCACACATGTCTCTCTCAAATATGACATTTCAATCAAAATCTTAGTAATATTACTAATGTTTCCAATGGTGTCATGTTACAAGGAAAACAGATTCTCATTGAACTTATGCAAATAACTATAATTGATTTCCTATTTTGTTATTGCCACAAGCCCTAGCCAAGCACTTCTGGATATAAGCTTACATCTAATTCACAACACATAACTGGTATTAATACCCTCCAGGGGCTGTACTTGTTTTTACCACCATTTTTACCTTTAATAAAGTCTCTTGTTGATTAGCACTTCAATCCCATTGGCTTCCCTTCTTAATCAAGGCCTAAAAAGGGCTTAATACCTGCTATATGGGGAATAGAAGGTCTCCAGTAACCCAATAAACCAGCAAAAGACTCCCTTTACCATTTTAGGAATTGGGAAGGCTTGCATTTTATCTATGATCACCTCTAGCATCACTTTTGTCTTACCAGACCAGATGACCCCCAGGAAATTTACTAACTGACCCAGCCCTTGGATCTTGTCAGTATTTGCCTCTCATCCTCATGTCTTTAAGCATGTCTGTAATGACACAGCTGCTTGAGACATCACAATCGTCACAAGATATGCAACCTAAATTTTCCTGTTGTAGTTAGATCTAGATCCTACAAAACATCTCTACCAAAATATACTCAGAAATGGGAGAAATATGCACTAGAAAACAGTGGGGAGGAAGCCTGCTGATCTGTAGGTAGAGACTAGTTTGACCTTGATAAGCATAGTGTATTTTATTTCCCTCCAAAATTTCAAGAGGTGTTCATGCATAAGTATGAATTCAACTCCAGCGTCTATTAGAGCTGGTAGAGTTTGCTTGTTAATGCAAAAAACCAATAAATAATTAATTCAACAGGCCTCTGGTTATTCTGTATTACACTCACTAGAGGACAACATTGAACTAACACCTAGTATCTAGGGGTAGCAGGGTGTCAACTCGTGAAATTTCCCCACTAGTGAGAGGAGCACCCAGCAACACACCTGGTTTTTTTGAGCCTTCCTTCAAAGGAGTAAACTGCTTTCCCTTGGAAGGCAACACCTTCCATAGACTTAGCAAGACTGAATTATTTGTTGGCTTATATTTTGCCTCAGGGTCCCAAATAATATTAGATATTGTTACAATTGTTTATAAGAGATCGTGATGGGCCCCCTTTCTGCCATTTTATAGCCAGCAGGATTATTTGTTTTCTGTTTTTCAACCCATATATTTCCCTTATGATGGATTCTTTGTTTCACTGAAATCAACCATTATAGCAGCTGCTGTAGCAATAGGCCATCTAATCATAGAGGTAAGGACAGATACTAAGATCCTATGCCATAACCCCAGGGCTGACTATAGGATTTTGTCTTTCATACCAGAGGAACATAATTCTTCATCTGGGCTTCTAAAATGCTGAGTGTAAATGGCACGTTTCCTTCCCTGTCCATGTATATTTCTTGTGCATCTTTCATAAAACTGTATTATAATGGAAGGGAGGAAGCATCCCTTTCATTATACCCTATTATCTTAATGCAAGCATTTATCTAAGTCAATTTATATAAGCACCTAAGTTTTGCACTGATGCCTGTGACATATAATCTTTGTTGAAAGGCAGATTTAACAGTGACTCAGGCCATTTTTGACATCTCAAATCCATTTAACAAAATGCCATTTACCCCAGCAGTATCCCACAGTCATAACACTCAAGTAGACATCCTTTCTCAGTTCTTTTGCTTAAAGTAGCTTGTTAGCTTCACTAACCCAACTTACAGTCATTTTCTGGACTAGTGGGAATTTCTACTCAGTTATCCCCAGGCTCATGAGTGGCCCAGGTCTCCACTTAAATAAAAAAGCATGCCTGAAAATAATTTTTCTCCTCTATAATAGTGTCCTCATCAGAGGAATCATCACCCCAGGGATCCCATGCCTCAGGATTCCAACTCTTCCAAGATACAATAGTTTTCACTTCAGTGTGTGGCAGTCTATGTCCATGCATCTTTGCTATCCCATGTGCCATCCTTCCATTGAATTCTTTGGGACGTAATGTCCATATTAGAGTAACATACAGGTTATATACAGCCCACTCTAAAGTCTATGTTTCTCTGGACTATTTCGATTTTCTCCTTAGTCATAATTTCATTTTCTACTATCTTTCCCCTACCATTTTGGATAAAATAACTAATAATCTCTTGGGCATTTTTGGCATGTTCTTGTACTCATTCACTAGTCTGGAATGCTTAGCCAAGTCTCCCTGACATGATGATGGCTGGCCAGCTTAGGATTTCACTCATGGACAATGGAATTTCCCCTGGTATGGTCCTTTTCATTTTCAGTGTCCTGACAATTGTTAGAAGCTGAAGGAGAATCAGCCTCCAGCCTGAGAAGGCACTTTAATACCAAAAAAATGAAGAAAGTCACTCCATACTATTTACAGTTTTATTCAGGGTAACTTACTGACAGGGATAATCAGGTGGGTGGACAGATGGCCAGGGCACTACACAGCTTTTCTCTGAGCCTGTTCTCCACCTATTCTCCACAGCTATCTGGACCTTAATCTATAGTTTTTATAAAATGAGGGGCATGGTGGTTATGTCCACAGGGTAGTTATCTAAAGTGCCACGACCTATGAACCAGAGGGGAGAACAAAATGGCAGGGGGGGCAAAGATGGAGTTGCTATTGTTGGCACTCCTATGGAACAAAAAAGAAAATTATCCTATCAATTGAACAAATAGATCACTGTGATCCCGGTAGACTGTCTCATTATCCAGGTTCTCGTGTTTTCCATTATAAGTTCAGATCAGGGTTTTATGGTGGCCATAACGTAATTTCATCTTTCCCTGTTGTTATCCACAGAATGTCAGTATCCTATTGTTTCATTATGGAGATGAAGACCCACTTCAAAAAGTCCTGATCAGTCTTTACATGTTCTTTTTGCTCATGTCATTAGCCAGGTTGGTGGTGGGCATGATGGCTTAGTGCATAGTGTAGATGATTGGTGATTGAGTGATTTCTAGTTGTCATCCAGCAAAACTTGCATGGCTCCCTTACCTGCTAGTCAGATGAACCAACCTTCTATTTCCTAATTGGCATTTTGCCATAATCTCCCTCTAACTGCCTTTTTCCCACTCATTTTAAGAGTGCATCTCATTTCATCTCTGAGTAATGAAACTCTCCCAAATCACTAGGGAGTATTTTATCTGTAGTTACCACCATGGGCCAGAAGGAAATGGGTCTGTTTTCCTGGTAGTACAGAAGGGTGAGCAACAACCACAGATTTTAAAACTTTGTGATATCCTTCCTTCTCACCTGTCCTCTATCTCTAGCCATTTATACAACTCAACAGATGTCTCCTGGATGACAGTTAAAAAACACTTGTTTCCTTGCCACTGAACACTTCATCAACTAGATGAAATACTTACTGCTTGCCAGATTCCTATTCCATACCTTGAAAGTATGGAATACTTCCTTTCTACAAAAAGGCACTGTGATCTTTTTCAGCCTTTAAAACTGGGGGTTGAAAAATCTAGCTAACCTATCAGGAGTAGGTAGAGCCAAAGTTTTTCTAATGTGGCCTATTATTGAAACTGAATGGATCAACTTTGCAGAAGTTACAACTTTTCTACCAAGAGAATTCTTTAGTTTGTTAAAGACAGCATTTTTATCTTTGTCAGAGAAATTTAGTGTTCTGAGTCTACCTGTTTTGAGAAATTTCTAAGTCAAATCAAAGCAGGATCTTGGATTTTCATGGGGTTTATAAGTTGTTACTACAGATGGGGAGCCAAGCCACTAAAATAGATTTTTAAATTGCTAACCAACAAGATATCACTTATAAACTAAAAATTGGGGACATAAGAGGAATTTTTAAAAAACACTTCGTAAATGTTTACAGTTCAAACATGTAACATATGAATTCTAATTTTACATTTTTATAATACATATAATCATTTAAGAACCCCATTTACAACATAATTTAACCTATTTTTTCTTTATTACAAAAATTTAACCAAACTCTATTAGCCATTTTTAAACAGAAACATAGACTAATGAGTTTACACAGACACTTCAGGAGTTACTGAGTACCTGCTAGAAAAATATCTTCACAGCTAGAAACTCATGAAATAGGGGTGAGTTGAGGATCAGGCAGTTCCTACCAGTTAGTACAACTTTGTATTTACTTTTTTAATTGACATTATTAGTTGCAGGTATACAACATATTGACCCATAATTCTATACATTAATCAATGCCCACCAACCTAAGTGTAGTTATCACACAATGCTATATCAATGGTATTGACTATATTCCCTATGCTGTACTCTCCATCTCTGTGATTTACTATTTATTTTATAACGGGAAGTTTGTATCCCTTCATCCTCTTTATTAACCCATTCCCACATCCACCTTTCCTCTGGCAACAACCAGTCTATCTTCTGTATTGAAGAGTCAGTTTGTTTGTTTGTTTGTTTGCTTTGCTTTTTAGATTCCACAAATAAGTGAAATCATCCGGTATTTGTATTTCTCTGATTTATTTCACTTAACATAGTATTTTTTAGGGCCATGCATGTTTTCACAAATGGCAAGATCTCACTCATCTTGCATCTGAGTAATATTCAATTCAAGATATTCAACTCAATTCACATCTTTATCCATTCATCTATCAATAGACACAGGTTGCTTTTATATATTGGTTATTGTGAATAATGCCACAATAGACAGAGGAATGGATATATCTTTTTTGAATTAGTGTTTCCATTTTCTTTGGGTAAATATCCAGAAATAAAATTATTGGACCATATGGCATTTCTTTTATTTAACTATATGTTATTATTTTATTTTATTTTATTTTATTTTTATTCCAGTATAGTCAACATACAGTATATTAGTTTCAGGTGTACGATGTAATGATTCAACAGTTCCATTCATCACACAGTGCTCATCATGCAAGTGCACTACTTAATACCCATCACCTGTTTCACCATTTCCCACCACCCATCAGCCCTCTAATAACCATTATATTGTTCTCAATAGTTAAGAGTCTGATTCTTGTCCGGAATCTCTTTTTCTTGTTTTTTTTTTCCCCCACATGTGGGGTTTTTGCCCTTGGGGAGTCAATAAACCCTCTTCCAAATGTACTCCAGGGAAAGGGACAGTTCTCTCCCAATGTGCCTCAGAGATTGCTACACCATGCTCTGCACTGCAGGGCCAGCTCCCTCCACTCCAGTGGCATGTACAACAGCTCCCATATGGAGAAAGTCATGCACTTCCAAAACCTGAGTTGGAGCTCCAAATGTTGTTTGCAAAAAAGAACTGGGACACTCAATACTTCTCGCTCCCCAGTCTGTGGTCCAGAGAGGTTTTCCTCTTATGCTAACTCAATGCTGCACTTCCTTAATGCCCCCTCTCTCTCCCTTTTGTCTCTCAACAGAAAGTGTTCTCTTGCCTCTGCACCTCTGCAATTTTCCTCCCCCAATTCACATTTATAGACCTATTATCTTTCAATTTGTCTCCCTCCAACTGTGTAGATCCTTCTGCCACTCTAAAGATCTATTTCCTGGGTGTTCTAAGTAATCTGAACTCGATACAGTTGTGTTTGATGGACAAGAAAAACCCAAGGATCCCATATTTTCCACCATCTTAACTCCTTCTGTAGTTTTTTTTTTTTTTTTTAGTTTTTATATGAATTCCAGTTAGTTCACATACAGTGTAATATTAGTTTCAGGTATACAATATTGTGATTCAATACTTCCATACAACACCTGGTGCTCATCACAAGTGCACTAAAACAGTAGTGACAAAGAAAATAATGTAAAAGTAGCAACAGAATAGAAAACAACTATATACAAGGGAAACCACATAAGGCTAGGAGTGGATTTTTCAGCAGAAACTTTGCAAGACAAAAGTGGCATTTTATATTCAAAGTGCTGAAAAGGAAAAATATGTAGCCAAGATTATTCTATCCAGCAAGGCTATCATTCAGATTAGAAAGAAACATAAAGATTTCCTCAAACAAAAGTTAAAGGAGTTCACAACCACTGAACTAGCCCTACAAGAAATATTAAAGGGGATCTTTGAGTAAAATGGAAAGATCATAAGTCAGAGTATGAAAATTATAAAACAAAAGCAGTAAAAATAAACACTTTTATAAAACAGTCAAAGGTTGAAAATACGATGCCATATTCCTAAAATGTCGGGGAGACAGGAGTAAAAGATGGATTCAAACTTTAAATATAAACTGCTATGCATAAAATGTGACATATAAAGTTAATGGTAACCACAAATAAAAAACCAGTAGAAGATGTGCAAAGTATAAACAGAAAGGAATAGAAGTATAACACTAAAGAAAGCCAGCAAACGATGGAAGACAGTAAGAGAAAAAGGATTGGAGAAAAACTACAAAAGTGACGACAAAACAAGTAAAAAAAAAAAAGGTAATAAATAAATATCTATCAATACTTTGAATGAAAATGTACTAAATGTTCCAATCAAAAGCCACAGGGTATAGGATGCATAACTGGCTCAGTCAGTAAAGCATGCAACTCTTGAACTCAGGGTTGTGATTTCAAACCCAATATTGGGCCTAGAGGTTACTTCAAGCAAACAAAAAAAGACACAGGGTGACAGAGTGAATGAAAAAAAATACCATATATGTGCTGCCTACAAGACCCATTTCAGACCAAAAGACTCCTGCAGATTGAGAGTGACAAAATGGAGAAATACTTATTATGCAAATGATTGCCAAAAAAAAGCCCAGGTGGCATACTTATATAGACAAAATAGACTCTAGAATAAAGGTTATAAAAGAGACAAAGAAGGACACTATGTAATAATAAAGGGGACAATCCAATAAGAAGATATATTAATTGAAAACATTTATGCAACCGACATAGGAGTATCCAAATACATAAAGCAATTAATAACAAACATAAAGGAACAGAGTGGTAGAAATACAATAATAGTAGTGGACTTTACCACCCCATTTACATCAATTAACTGATCATCTAAACAGATAATCAACAAGTTCACAGTTCTTTTGAATGACACACTCAACCAGTTGGACTTCACAAACATATTAAAAACATTCCATTGCAAAAGAGCAAAATACACATTTTTTTCAAGTATACATGGACATTTTCGAGAATACATCACATATTTGGCCACAAAGCAAATTCAAATTTAAAAAGATTGAAGTCATAACATGCAAATTTCTGACCACAATACTATGAAACTAAAAATCAACCACAAGGAAAAATATGGAAGAACACAAAAATATGGAGGTTAAATAATATGCTGCTCAAGAATAAAAGGGTCAACTAAGAAATCAAAGAAGAAATAAAAAATTATGTGGAAACAAATGAATATGAAAACACAATGATCCAAAAACTTTAGGATGCAGCAAAAGCGGTCCTAAGAGGGAAGTTTGTGGCAACTACCTCAAGAAGCAAGAAAAGTCTCAAATAAACCATCTACCCTTACACCTAAAGGAGCTAGAAAAAAGAGCAATAAACAAAACCCAAACCCAGCAGAAGGAAGGAAAAAATAAAGATTAGAGAAGAACCAAGTGATACAGAAACAAACAAATAAACAAAACAATCTAGCAAACAACAGAACAGATCAACAAAAATAGGAACTGGTTCTTTGAAAAGATGAACAAAATTAGTAAATCCCTAACCAGGCTCATCAGAGAGAGAGAAAGAGAGAAAGAGAGAACCCGCAAATGAAAGAAGAGAAATAACAACCAAAAATCCAAACAATTGAAAGAAAATATTATGAAAATTATATTCCAATAAATTAAACAACCTAGAAGAAATAGATATATTCCTAGATACATAAACTACAAAAACTGGGCAGGAAGAAAGAGAAAATTTGAACAGACTAATTACTAGCAATAAAATTGCATCACTAATCAAAAAACTCCCAACAAACAAAAGTCCAGGAACAGACATCTACACAGGTGAATTCTACCAAACATTTGAAGAATTAATTCTTCTCAAATTATTCCAAAAAAATTAAAGACAAAGGAAAACTTCCAAATCCATTCTATTAGAACAGTATCAACCTGGTAGCAAAACCTGGTAAAGCTACAACAACAAAAGAACTACAAGCCAAAATCTATGATGAAAATAAGAGCACAAAGTCCTCAAAAAAATTAAAAACAGAATTCAACAATACATTTAAAAAATCATTCACCACAATCAAGTGGGATTTTTTTCCCCAAGATGCAAGGGGATTCATATTTGCAAAACTATAAATGCAATATGTCACACTAAAAATAACGATAAAAACCATACAATCACTTCAATAGATGCAGGAAAAGCATTTGACAAAGTACAACATCCATTCATGATAAAAGCTCTCAACAAAGCATGTCTAGAGGGAACATAACGCAACATAATAAAGGTCTCAACGCAACATAATAAAGGTCTTACATGTCAAACCCACAGCAAACATCATATTCAATGAGAAAAAACTGAGAGCTTTCCCCCTAAGTTCAGGAACAAAACAAGGATGTCCACCTTTACCATTTTTATTCAGCATGCTACCAGAAGTCCTAGCCAGAGCAATCAGACAACAAAAAGAAACAAAAAGCATTCAAATTGGTAAGGAAGTAGTAAAACTTTCACTATTTGGCAATGACATCATACCACATACAGAAAACCTAAAGACTTCACCAAAAATTAACTAGAACTGATGAATGAATTCAGTATAATCACAGGATACAAAATTAATGTAAAGAAAAATGTTGCATTTCTATACATTAATAATGAAACAGCAGAAAGAAATTAAGAAAACAGTCCCACTTACAATTGCACTAAAAACAATAAATTATCTTGTAATCAACTTAACCAAAGAGGTGAAAGACTTGTACTCTGAAAATTTTAAAACATTGATGAAAGAAATTCAAGATAACACAAAGAAATGGAAATACATTCCATGGATACAAAGAACAGATATTGTTAAAATGTCTATACTATCCAAAGCAATCTACACATTTAAGGCAATCCCTATCAAAACACCAACAGCATATTTCACAGAACTAGAATGAACAATCAAACATTTGTATGGAACCACAAAAGACCCTGAATAGCCAAATCAATCTTGAAAAAGAAATACAAAAATAGAGATATCACAATTCCAGACTTCAAGTTATATTACAAAGCTATTGTAATCAAAAGAGTATGGTACTGGCACAAAATTAGACATATAGATCAATGGAACTGAATAGAAAACCCAGAAATAACACTACAATTATATGGTCAATTAATCTTCAACAAAGGAGAAGAAAAATACATGAGAAGAAAGAGACATTTCAAAAATGGTGTTGGAAAACTGCACAGGTATATACAGAGGAATGAAACTGGACCACTCTCTTATACCATATACAAAAATAAACTCAAAATGGATTAAAGACCTAAACTATAAAAATTCTAGAAGAAAGCTCAGGCAGTAATGTCTCTGACATCAATCAGAGCAACATTTTTCTAGATATGTCTCCTGAGGTAAGGGAAATAAAAGCAAAAATGAACTATTGGGACTATATCAAAATAAAACGTTTTTGCACAGTGAAGAAAGGAATCATAAAACTAAAAGACAACTGATGGAATGGGAGAAGATATTTGCAATGACATATCTGAAAAGTGTTAGTATATAAAATATATAAAGGACTTATAAAACTCAACACCCAAAAACCAAATAATCCAATTCAAATTGGGCAGAAGAAATGAACAAACATTTCCCCCAAAAGATATCCAGATGCCAACATTCACATGAAAAGATGGCCAACATCACTTACTATCAAGGAAATGCAAATCAAAACTAGAATGACAGATCACCTCACATCTGTCAGAATGACTAAAATAAAAAAAACACAAGAAACAATAAGCAGTGGTATTTGGAGAAAAAAGGAAGCCTTGTGCACTGTTGGTGGGAATGCAAACTAGTAAAGCAACTGTGTAAAACAGTACGGAGTTTCCTCAAAAAGTTAATAATAGAACTACCTTACTATCCATAAATCACACTACTGGATATTTACCCAAAGAATACAAGAACACTAATTCAAAGGAATACATGCATCCATATATTTATAGCAGCATTATTTGCAATAGCCAAGTTATGGAAGCATCCCAAGTGTCCATCGATAGGTAAATGGATAAAGAAAATGTGGTATATACACACAATGGAATATTATTCGTCTATAAAAAAGAATAAAATCTTGCCAGTCATAACAGAAGGAGCTACAGAATATAAGGCTAAGTGAAATTTGTCAGAGAAAGACAATTACCATATGATTTCACTTATATGTGGAATTTAAGAAACAAAACAAACACACAAAGGAAAGAGAGAAAAAGACCAAAAAAGGAACAGACTCTTAACTATAGAAAACTAATTGATGCCTACCAGAGGAAAAGTGGGGAGAGAAGTGGATATTGGGGTATGAAATAGGGAATGGGGATTAAAGAGTACATTTATCATAATGAGCACTAAGTAATGTATAGAATTATTGAATCCTTATATTATACACCTGAAACTAATATAACACTGCATGTTAACTATACTGGCACTAAAATTAAAAATTAAAATAAAAGAAACCATACAATTCAGACCAGCAAGGTTTTCAAAAAAATTAGATCTAAAAATGCTATGAATAAATAAATAAATAATTGCTCATTTTACCTCCTGACAGAGGAAGTTCTGGTTTATGGAAGCAGAGAGGATAAGCAACACTCCCCAGAACAAAAACAAATGTTTCAGATGGATAATCACACACTACTGACTAGACAAATACAAGTTTTATAATTCACCTTAATTTACTATGGTTTGATTTTATTTATTTTTTTAATTCCTGGGCACCTGGGTTGCTCAGTTGGTTGAACATCTGACTCTTGATCTCAGCTCAGGTCTTAATCTCAGGTTCGTGAATTCAAGTCCCTTGTTGGGCTCCTTGCTAGGTGTGGAGCCTACTTAAAAAAAAATTCCAGTATAGCTATCATACAGTGCTATTTTAGTTTCAGGTGATTCAACAATAACATCCATCCCCTAGTGTTCATCATGACACGTACACTCTGGATTAATTCCCATCACCTATTGTACCCAACCCCCACTCACCTTTCATCTGGTAACCATCGTTTTGTTCTCTATAGTTATGTCTGTTTCTTTGTATCTCTCTCTCTCTTTTATTTCCTTTGTGTGCTTGTTTTGTTTCTTAAATTCCACATGTAAGTGAAATCATATGGTATTTGTCTTTCTCTGACTGAATTAATTTGCTTAGCATCACATTATTCTCTCTAGCTCCATCCATGTCATTCCAAATGGCAAGATTACATTCTTTTTATGACTGAATAATATTCCACTGTATATGTACATCACTCCTTCTTTATCCATTCACCTATCAATGGACACCAGGTCTGCTTCCATAATTTGGGTATTACAAATAATGCTGCTATAAAAATAGGAGTGTATGTATCCCTTTGAATTAGTGTTTTTTGTATTTTAGGGGTAAATGTCAAGTAGGGCAATTACTAGATCATAGGGTAATTCTATATCTAATTTTTTAAGGAACCTCTATATTGTTTTCCACAGTGGCTGCACCAGTTTGCATTCCCACCAACGGTGCACAAGTCTTCCTTTTCCTCCACATTCTCACCAACACTTGGTTGTTTCTTGTGTTTTTTATTTTAGCCATTCTAACAGATATGAGGTGATATGTCATTCCAGTTTTCATTTGCATTGCCCTGATAATGAGTGATGTTCAGCATCGTTTCATGTGTGTGTTGGTCATCTGAATGTCTTTTTTGGAGAAATGTCTGTTCATTTCTTCCACCCATTTTTAAAAATGTTTTATTTATTTTTGAGAAAGAGGAAGATAGACACAGTATGAGCAGGGGAGGGGCAGAGAGAGGGAGACACAGAGTCTGAAGCAGGCTCCAGGCTCTGAGCTGTCAGCACAGAGCCCGACATGAGGGTGGAACCCACAAATTGCGAGATCATGACCTGACCTGAAGTCGGACGTTTAACTGAGTGAACCACCCAGGTGCCCCTCTTCCACCCATCTTTAATTCAATTATTTAGTTTCTGATTGTTGACTTGTATAAGTGCTTTATATATTTTGTACATTAACTCTTTATTTTGTATATGGTGTAGAAAGTGGTCCAGTTTCATTCTTTTGTAAGTAGAGACCAGTTTTTCCAACACCATTTGTTGAAGAGATTGTCCTTTTCTATTGGATATTCTTTCCTGTAATTTTCTATTGTTTTAAAGCATGTATTTTAATTAAAAATGCCAGTAAAAGTTGATTATCTAACGTATAGTAGAAATATCTCTATTTACAAGTCAGGATTTCAACATTTTTAAGTTTATTTTCCTTCATGCTTAAAACTTTTATTGATGATATAAATTGCAACATGGCTTAGATCCAGTTCTCTCAATTTCATGTGTATACATCCAAACATTATTAAATGTTTAAATTTAAAAGAACATAAAAAAGAAGCTTTCCAATTACAAATTGATCATATGGAAAGAATATACAAGATGTGATTCTGAGACAAGTAGGGGAAATTTCTTTGTACTCTAGTCTCTTGTAATTCCATTTTTGTTTTGTTTTATTCCAAATTTTATTTAAAGTCTAGTTAGTTAACATACAATGTAATATTGGTTTAAGAAGTAGAATTTACTGGTTCATCACTTACATATAAACCCAGCGCTCATCATAACAAATGCCATCCTTAATATCCATCACCCATTTAGCTCCTCCCCCATCCACCTCCCTCCATCAACCCTCAGTTTGTTCTCTATAGTTGAGTCTATTATGGTTTGTCCCCCACCCTCTTTTTTTCCTTCCCATATGTTCATCTGTTTTGATTCTTAAATTTCACCAATGAGTGAAATCATATGGTATTTTCTTTCTCTGATTGACTTATTTCACTTAGCATAATACCTTCTAGCTCCATTCATGTCATTGCAAACAGTAGAATTTCATTCTTTTTGATTCCCAAGTAGTATTCTATTTTATATATACCGCATTTTCTTTATCCATTCATTAGTCAAGAATATGGGCTCTTTGCATAGTTTAGCTGTTCATAATGTTGCTATAAAAATTGAGGTTCATGTGCCCCTTTGGATCTGTATTTTTTTATCCATTGGGTAAATACCTAGTATGGCAGTCCTGGATCATAGGGTACTTTTATTTTTAATTTTTTTGAGGAACCTCCATAGTGTTCTCCAAGAGGCTGCACCAGTTTGTATTCCCATCAAAAGTGCAAGAGGGTTCCCCTTTCTCTGCATCATCACCAACATCTGTTGTTTCCTGCATTGTTAATTTTAACCATTCTGACAGTTGTGAGGTGGTATCTCATCATGGGTTGGATTTGTACTTTCCTGATGAATGATGTTGAACATCTTTTCATATGTCTGTTACCCATCTGGACGTCTTCTTTGGTAAAGTGTCTATTCATGTATTCTGCCCATTTTTAAACTAGATTATTTGGTTTTGAGCTGTTGAGTTTTATAAATTCTTTATAGATTTTGGAAACTAACCCTCTATCAGATATGCTATTTGAAAATAATCTCCCATTTTGTAGTTTTGTTAACTACAGAAGTTAACAGTTGTGCAGAAGCTTTTTATACTGATGAAGTCCCAATAGTTCATTTTTTCTTTTGTTTCTCTTGCCTCTGGATACATGTCTAATGAGAAGTTGTTGTGGCCAAGGTCAAAGAGGATGCTGCCTGTGTTCTCTTCTAGAATTTTTATTGTTTCAGGTCTCATATTTAGATCTTTCATACATTTTGAATTTATTTTTGTGTATGGTGTAAGAAAGTGGTCCAGTGTCATTCTTCTGCATGTTGCTATCCAGTTTTCCCAAAACCATTTGTTTAAAAGACTGTTTTTTACTCGTTGTATATTCTTTTCTGCTTTGCCAAGATTTAGTTGACCATATAGTTATGAGTCGAATTCTGGTTTGTTCCACCGATCTAATGTGTCTGCTTTTATTCAGTACCACACCGTCTTGATGAGTACAGCTTTGTAATATACCTTGAAATACAGAATCATGGTTTCTTCAGCTTTTCTTTTCTTTTTCAGCATTTATTTGGCTATTTGGGATCTTTTGTGGGTCCATACAAATTTTAGGATTGTTTGTTCTAGCCCTGTGAAAAATGATGGTGAGTGTGTGTGTGTGTGTGTGTGGAGATTGCATTAAATGTATAGATTGCTTTGGGCAGTATAGACGTTTTAACAATGTTTGTTTTTCCAATCCATTAACATGGAATATTTTTCCATCTCTTTGTGTCCTTTTCAATTTTTTCATAGTGTTCTATAGTTTTCAGAGTACAGATCTTTTACCTCTTTTGTTGGGTTTATTCCTAGGTATCTTACTGTTTTTGGTGAAATTGTAAATGGGATCGATTCCTTGATTTCTTTTTCTGCTGCTTGATTATTGGTGTATAAAAATGCAACTGATTTCTGTATATTGATTTTATACCCTGTGACTTTCCTGAATTCATATATTATTTCTCATAATTTTTTTTGTGGAGTCTTTTGGGTTTTCTACATAGAGTATTATGTAACATGCAAATATTTGAAGTTCTACTTATTCCTTGGTGATTTGGATGATTTTAACTTCTTTTTATTGTCTGATTACTGAGGTTAAGACTTCCAGTACTATGTTAAATAACAATGGTGAGAGTGGACATCCCTATCTTGTTCCTGACTGTAGAGGAAAGGATCTCAGTATTTTTCCTGTAGAGGAAAGGCTCTCAGTATTTTTCCCCAGTGAGAGTCATATTAGCTATGTTTTGTTTTTGTTTTTGTTTATGTTTTTGTTTTTGTTTTGTCTTGTATATGGTGTTTATGATGTGGAAGTATGTCCCATCTATACATACTTTTTAAAGGGTTTTTATTAAGAATGTATGCTGTATTTTGTCAAAAGCCTTTTCTTCATCTATTGAGAGTATCACATTGTTCTTATTCCTTCTTTTATTAAGTGTATTGCATTGATTGATTTGCAGCCCAGGAATAAATCCCACTTGATCATGGTAAATAATTGTTTTAATGGACTGTTAGACTTGATTTACTAGTATCTTGATAATTTTTGCATTCAGGTTCATCAAGAATGTTGGCCTATAATTCTCCTTTTTAGTGGGGTCTTCGTCTTGTCAAAAGAAAGCCTGAGTAGCCATAGTTATGTCAGACGAACTAGATTTTAACCCATAGACTGTAACAAGAAGATGAAGAAGGGCACTATACCATAATTGAAGGGTCTATCCATCAAGATCTAACAATTGCCAATACTTATGCCGCCAGCTTGAAACACTCAAATATATAAATCAATTAATAACAAATACAAAGGATTTTAATACCCCACTTATAGCAATGGACAGATCATCTAAGCAGAAAATAAATAAGGAAACAATGGCTTTGAATGACACACTGGACCAGATGGACTTAACAGATATATTCAGAACATTGTATCTTAAAGCAGTAGAATACACATTCTTCTCAAGTGCACATGGAACATTCTCCAGAATAGATCACATATTGGATCACAAATCATCTCTCAACAAGTACAAAAGATTGAGACCACACCATGCATATTTTGAGACTACAATGCTATGAAACTTGATGTCAACCACAAGAAAACATTTGGGAAGACCACAAACACATAGAGTTTTAAGAACATGCTACTAAAGAATGAATGGATACACCAGGAAACTAAAGGAGAAATTTAAAAAAAATACAAGGAAGCAAATGAAAATTAAAACACAACAGTCCAAAACCTTTGGGATGCGGCAAAGGCAGTCCCAAGAGGAGAGTGATTGCCATACAGACCTACTTCAAGAAACAAGAAAGCTTTCAAATACACAACGTAAACTTACACCAAAAGGAACTAGAAAAGGAGTAGCGAATAAAGTCTAAGTCAAAGAGAAGAAGGGAAATAATAAAGATTTGAGGAGAAATAAACAATAGAAACAATCAAAAAAAGCCAAAACAGTAGAACAGTTTAATGAAACTAAGAGCTAATTCTTTGGAATAAAATTGATAAACCTCTATTCAGACTTATCAAAAAGAAGAGAAAGGATCCAAATAAATAAAATCACAAATGGAAGATGAGAGAGCTCAACCAACACTACAGAAATACTAACAAGTATAAGAGAATATTATGAGGGGTGCCTGCATGGCTCAGTGGTTAAGTGTCCAACTTCAGTTCAGGTCATGATCTCATGGCTCATGAGTTCAAGTCCTGAGTTTGGCTCTGTACTGATACCTCACAGCCTGGAACCTGCTTCGGATCCTGGGACCCATCTCTCTTTCTGCCCCTCCCCTGCTTGCACTCTGTCTCTCTCAAAAATAAATAAACATTAAAAAAAGATTTTTGGGGCACCTGGGTGGCTCAGTCGGCTGGGAGGTCGACTTCAGCTCAGGTCATGATCTCGCGGTCTTTGAGTTTGAGCCCTGTGTCAGGCTCTGTGCTGAGTGCTCAGAGCCTGGAACCTGCTTCCAATTCTGTGTCTCCCTCTCTCTGCCCCTTCCCTGCTTGCTCTCTTTCTGTCTCTCTGTCTCAAAAATAATAAACACTAAAAAAACATTTTTTTAAGATTTTTTTAAAAATCACAAGAGTATATTATGAGAAGTTATATACCAACAAACTGGGCAATCTGGAAGAAATGGATAAATTCCTAGAAACACACAAACAACCAAAATGGGCAGAGGAAGAAACAGAAAATTTGAATAGTCCCATAGCCAGCAAAGAAATTGAATCAGTAACCAAAAATTGCGGGGGAAGTAGGTTCTACTTACATAAATGGGTTAGAAAAAAGCTTAGGGTGGAAAGCCACCACCATGAGGTGAAAGTGCCCGATGTTAGCTAGCGAGATATTGTAATGGGATCATAAGTAACTTATATCACCTGCAGGAAATTACTTTCCATCTGGCACTAATATACCTTGATCACAAACACCACTTGCTTCCCAGACCCTTTGCTTCTCACACATACAAGATAATGATTACTGTCTGTTTTCTTCACATTCACCACATGTGTAAGATCTTGAGAGCTCAATAAATATGGAGACAAAACCACTGTTGAGGGCTCTTGTCTCCTTCTAGACATTAGCCTCTCTTATATTCAATTCTGTGTTCACTCTCTTGCTGGACAAGAGAGAACTCCAGAGTCATAGTCTGCAACAAAAAATTTCCCAACAAACAAGATGACTAGATGGCTTCACAGAATTCTACTAGATGTTTTAAAAAGAGTTAATACCTATTCTCAAACTGTTCCAAAAAGTAGAAATGGAAGGAAAACTTCCAAACTCATTCTATGAGGCCGGCATTACCTTGATTCTTCTGGTTACCTTTTAAATAACTTTTTTTTTTTAATTTTTTTTTCAACGTTTATTTATTTTTGGGACAGAGAGAGAGCATGAACGGGGGAGGGGCAGAGAGAGAGGGAGACACAGAATCGGAAACAGGTTCCAGGCTCTGAGCCATCAGCCCAGAGCCCGACGCGGGGCTTGAACTCACGGACCGTGAGATCGTGACCTGGCTGAAGGACGCTTAACCGACTGCGCCACCCAGGCACCCCACCTTTTAAATAACTTTTAAAATGTACTTAAAGGAGAACAAATAGCCAATATTTCAGCCTCATTTCATGTGTTAACTTACATTTGAAGACAAATTCCTTATTTTTACTTTTGCCATTTTGCTACAAGGATATTTTTCTATTTGATAGTTCTAGAGTATCATTCTAATTCAAAGGCACTATCACTAACATAAAAAATGACAAAGTAATCATTTCCCCCTCCTAACAACCACAGAGCTATCTATTACTACTATTATCAGAAATAATAGAACACTTTGTACTACTTTTTAACAACATGGAAAGATAATGAAAGATACCCTAAGAATTACATAACACTTGTAAGCAGAGTATCATCTGTAAAGTCTGACTGAACTTCAAATGATCTGTTTATACAGCTTGAAAGCAATTCAAAACACAATAAACAAAAATAAACTTCTTATTTCTGACATGTAAAGAGCTTGACATTCATCACATGCATCCTCACAATAAGAATAAAGCTGAACAAACTGAAATGCAACAATTCTTGATTCATCAAAGAATTGAGAACATAAGACAAACTGTGATCCTGAAAACTAAATAAACAAATAGGCAATTATAGAGAATTAGAACTTACCAGGAACAGAAGCCCATAGCTTAGGTCAGTATATTTAAACTATAATTGATGAATTTCTGGAGTCTTTGTGCCCACTAAGCTTAGAGCTTAAAACTCTGAAGGAGCCTACTCTTAAGCCCTACACTTTCCATAATTTTTCTTGAAATATCCCTACCAGTTTTTTACTATGAATATCAGAGAAAAAACTGTAGTGCTTCTCACAGGGGAAAATAAAAGCAACCATTCTCAAATATATATAGAGGTTTCTTCTCCTTAAACAAGGTCTTCCTTCAAGGAAATTATTCTACCATAACCTAACATAAGAGAATTTTACCAAAGCCTGACAAACCTGGCAAAGGAAACTCCCAAGTCCATCTCTCTTTAGATTTTGACAAAGAGGAAGGAAAATGCATAATTTAGGCCCATGAAAAGAATAAAAACTAATTATAGGACTACACAAGTCTTGCTTACTCTCCTCCCATACATTACCACCACATCAGTAGAACTCCTGAATAATAGCAGGGGGTTATAGCTGAAAGAATTGAAAGCCTCAGACCTTATTATGGGGTCTATGGATAACTAAAGACAATATGGGAGACAAAAACAAGGACAGTAGAGGAAATTTTAGCCTCTAACATCACAGCTATAGCAAATAGTAAACACAGTCTAACTTTTAGCCAGACAAACATAAAAGCTTACACTAAAGACCAATCTACTTCAGTGCCTTTCAACTAATATTAATATTCATATATATATATCACATATATATATAACTGTTAAAGAAAATTACAATGCACACTAAAAGGCAAAATGGTCTGAAGAAACAAAGTAAGCATTAGAACTAGACTTAGAATTGGCAGAAATTTTGGAATTATCAGACTTTGAGTTTAAAATAACTATGATAAATATGCTGATGTATTTAATGGAAGAAATGGATAACATGCAAGAACAGATGGGCAATGTAAGCAGAGACATGAGAACTCTAAAAAAGAATCAAGAGAAAATGTTAGAAAACAAAAATACTATAATAGAAATGAAGAATGTATTGATGAACTCAACAGACTAGACAGAATCAGCAAATTTGAAGATATGTCAATGGAAACTTCCAAAAGTTAAATGCAAAGAGATAAAAGAATAAAAACAATGGGATAGAATATCCAAGAACTGTGAAATAATTACAAAAGGTCTAAGATATACATAATGGGGTATCAGAAGGAAAGGAGAGAGAACATTAGAAATATTTGAAGTAATAGTGGCCGAGAATTCTCTAATTAACAGACACAAACTACAGATCTGAGAAGCTCAGAAAAAGTCGACTATGAAAAATACCAGAAAATGTACACCTTGGAATGTCATATTCAAACTTCAGAAAATCAAAGGCAAAGAAAACATCTTGAAAGAAGCCAGTGGTAGTTGTGGTGGGTGTAAAACCTTAGATATAGAGAAACAGAACAAGAATTACTTTGGAATTCTCTTCAGAAACCATTCAAGCAAGAATAAAGTGGAGTGAATTATTTGATGTTGAAATAAAAACACACCAATGTAGACTTTGTATATGATATACAACTTTATACCTACAAATTTTATTACCTAGATAAAATGAACCAATTTCTTAAAAAACACATTCATTAAGAAAGAGACCTGGGAAGATGGCAGTGTAGGAGGACGCTGAGCTCACCTCGTCCTGCTGATCACTTAGATTCCATCCACATCTGCCTAACTAAGCCAGAAAACCAGCAGAAGACTAGCAGAATGGATTCTCTGGAGCCAAGTGTAGACAAGAAGCCCATGGAAGAGGGTAGGAACGGTGGAGAGGTGGTGTATGCTACATGGACTGGTGAGAGGGAGCTGGGGTGGTGGAGGAGCAGCCCACCCCGGCAAGGCAGAGCCCCTTGCAAAAGCAGAGGGGCTGGACTCCCTGAGTTCTGACAGCCAGTGGGACTTAACGTTTGGAATGTGAAAAGTCAACAGCTCTGCTCTTGGAGAGTGGGGAGGTCAAGAAGATCCTGGGAGGGAGAGTTGAGCCCTGGAAGACAGAACTTAGCTCAGCAGGGAAACAAAGGTGCTGGGAAGCACCATCTCCCTCTCCCATCTCCCAGCCAAACTTCCAAAAGGAACCAGTTCCCATCACCGAACTTTCTTGCACTGAGCAAATGCCAATGCTGTGCTTCTGTGGCTTCTGTGGATCCATCCCTCTAACAGGTCAGCCTCCCTCCTGGTTCTGCAGGGCCCCTCCTGCAGGGAACCATGGAAGGCAAAGGGAGCTCAGCCTTCCCCTCCCACCCCTGTGCATCTTGTAGATCTGCCGGCTAATACACCAGATCCCATCGAAGCAGCACCACAAGCTTGCACAAAGTGCAAATAGCCCAGACAGATAGTGTCTTTTGATGCACATTTTTTAAAAATTCATAAAGTCAAATTGTCTATTGTTCTTTTCTTACCGGTGGCTTTGGTGTTATATCCAAAAACTCATTGCAAGATTCAATATAGTGAAGCTTTTTTCCTATATTTTCTTCTAAGAGTTTTTTTTATGTTTTATGTTTAGGTCCTTGATCCATTTTTGAGTTAATTTTTGCATATGGTGTTAGGTAAGAATCCAGCTTTATTCTTTTAGATGTGGATATCCAGCTTTTCTGGCAGCATTTGTTGGAAAGACTATTCTTTCCTCACCACATACACTTGGTACCTTTGTCAAGTATCATTGGACCATGTATGTATGTGAGGATTTGTTACTGGGCTCTTGTTCTATTCCATTGGTGTATATGTCTATTTGTATAAACAGACTATCTTGATTACTGTAGCTTTCCAGTAGGTTTTCAAATCAGTAAATGTGACTCATCTAATTTTGTTCTTCTTTTATAAGATTTTTTTTGGCTATTTGGGCTTCTTCATGATTTCATAGGAATTTTAAGATGAATTTTTTAATTTCTGCATAAATCGTTGTTGAGATTTTAATAGGAATTGCACTGAATCTGTAGACCACTTCAGATAGCATAGATATTTTAACAATATTGCTTTACAAAAAGATAAACATGGATGTGCTTTCATTACTTATATGATTCTAAAATTTTTGTAGGAATGTTTGTGGTTTTCATTGTATAGGTCTTTCACTTCCTTGGTTAAGTTGGTTCCTACGTATTTTATTCTTTTTGATGCTATTGTAAATGGATATATTTTGTCATCTGCTTTCCACATTTTGGATTGTTTGTGTATATAAATGCAACTCTTTCTTTGTATGTTGGTTGTGTATACTGTTATTTTACTAAATTCATTTAGTAGCTCTGATAGTATTTTGTGGAATCTTTGTGCTTTTTCTCCATATATAATCTCATATCATCTACTAACAGAGATCATTTGGATACATTTTGCCTTATTTTCTTATCTAACGGCTCTTCAGTTCAGGTGAAAATGGAATGAAGCTGGGACCTTTGATATGAGCACTATTTCCTAGGACTTGGTGTCCTGAGAGTAAGAATGAAACCCTGGGGGGGGGGGGGTTGGGAAGAAAGGAGGCGCCAGCCACAAGACATTGCCTCCTGACCTTGATAGTGCAGAAAGTCTTGTGGCTCATACCTTACTCTTCTATTCGAAGGTAGAGGCACTCATTATCTATCTGAAAGTTGGCTTCTCTGTGTTGGTTGGCAACTATGTCTGTGGAATTGGGTTCTGGTCCCAGAGTCCTTTAATAGACTCTCTTCCCTAACCATCTGGGGAAAAACAGTGCTCATGCTCAAACTTTGATCTTCTGAGAATGCAGAAAGACCACAGGGGATAGTGGGATCAGGGTAACCAACCCTCCTCAGGCCAAAAGAAGACTGCAAAGTGCAGACATCTCCATAAAGGAGGACAATATATCCGTAGGAAACACCATGTGTTAGCTGGCTGTGAAAGCTGGGCACTCTCTGAGGAACAATCACATGGTTCCTGAGTGTAACCTCTGATCTCCATCTCCCCTTGCACAGAAGTTAGGATGGCTCCCTCCCAATAACACTTGCTCCTTTCCCATGTTTTTTGCCTTCTGCTGCCAAGATAGATCTCACAGGTGAGCTGTGGGGAACCCATTGCCCACATTATCCTGAATTTAGGGGAACTTAGCAGGACTCCACAATTAAAATCACAAATACTTCCAGGCTCAGACTCTCAATACCTGACAGGAAAACCTGTTTAGAAAGAGATCAAGGGAATTGGAAGAGATGCACTTGTGCCCAAATTCTTTGTCTCAAATGACCATGGAATAAAACTGTGAGTGAAGAGGCTGGCACAAATCCCTGGGGAAGCTTGATGTCCTATGACTGGAAAACCTGTGAACTATAGAGAAATCGAACATACTTTACCTCCAGCTGGGAAACCTAAAGTGGCATAAAAACCCTACTATTGACCTCAGTGTAGGAGGGTTTGGGGCCCTTGCCAGCTTTGCAGCTTTTCCTGCCAGGGGGTAAAAACAGTAGGATTTGGAGGGCAGAGTCTCCTTATGGGCTGCTGACCAAATCTGTACATTGGGTTCTGATTTTCAGGTTTTGAGTAGTTTCTATTATATTCACCTGCTGTGGAAACAGACTGGGCATGTGGCAACCCTTAGAGACTCAGAAATAAGGATGTTCAGACAGTCTATGGCAGGGGCACAGAGGACAGTAATAGTCACTGCACACACATAAGGCATCAATGCCCCAGGTATCCAGGAGGGCAATTGTTCCCTTGATATCAGAAATTAGTTGTTGTGAGGTAAAAAACAGCCTTCATGTATGCTCATTCGCAGGTAATCAGCCCTATCACTGTGGCTTTTTTTTTTTTTTACTTCTGACTGTGGCCCTAAAGGCTGCATCTCCATCAGCACTGGCCACTGAAGTGAAACCAACTGACTCCAAATATCACCTGTCCCTACCCACAAGCAATCCTCTTGTGCTGAACACATTCAAGTCCCCAATACCTCCTGTTCCCAAGGTAGATCTGGCAGATACCCCAGGACACCTGTTCCCTGGGGTGATTCCAAACATATGGGAACTTGACATGACTCCACAATTAAAATGGGAGAAAAAGCCTGCCAGACTGTGGCACTGAATGTCTCACAGTGAACACATAGTTTGGATAAGTGTAAGGGGAATTGAAAAAGATACACTGAGGGCTAAGTTCCTTCATCTCAGGTGAGACCAGAATGAAGCTGTGGATAATGTTACCAGCACAATTCCTTGGGCAAGTTTGGTGTCCAAGGAGTAAGAAAGACCTGTGGCTTTAGGAGAGGTGGAACATCCACTAGCTGTACCGCGGAGTTCTGTGGGCAAAAGTCATGCACCCCAACTTCAATCAGGTCAGGAATGTGTCAAGCTCTCACCAGCTTTCAAGCCCTTCCTATCTATGGACAGACATAGTTATGACTCACCAGGTAGGATCTTGCTCCTGGCAAGTCTTCAGATTCAGCTCTGATACTTTAGTATTTGAAAATTTTTGTGCCCTAACCTGCTTGGTGAATGGACTTTACATGCATGAACCCTGAATGTCTTGGGAGGTAGGGAGCTCAGGCTTTCCTGAAAGGGATACAGAAAGCAGAGCAATGGTCTCATGCCAACAGAATCCTGCCAAACACAGAGTTCTTACCTGCAAGAGGTCAACTTTTACACTTTGATATCAGAAATTAATTGCTATATGATGACACACGGTGTGAGTGCAGGGTCCCCGGGAAGGACTGGGCGCTGTCTCGGTGACAGCCCTGTAGCTCCTGTATTTGACCCTAGGTCCTTGCTCTGGAAAAGAGATCAAATCCTTCCCAACATCATCTGCCCCTGTGCATATGCAAACCTCTTCTGGTGAAGAGTTTCAAGTGCCCTGTGCCTCTTTTTGCCTAGATAGAGCTTACAGAAGAGTTCTACAGACTCCTGTTGCCCAGGCTCTCCCAGATTACTGAGAACTAGTCAAAACTCCATGGTTAACATCAGAAAATGCTCCCAGAGGATGTCTGTGAATGTCCCCTAATGAAATCCTCATGAATGACAGAGCAAGGGAATCTGAAGGGATGTACCGAGGGCCAAATGTCTCCCTCTGCCATGAAAATAGTATAAAGCTTCACATGAAGCCACTAGCACTTTGCCGTAGGCAAGTTTGGTGTCATCATGAAGATGAGTGGTCCAGATCTAAGGGGAGTATCATTTAGCTACACTTAGGAGCCCTGTGTGCAAAAGGCTGTCACTATTTTCAAATCCTTTCCTTCAGTGAAGGAGCAGTGGTGATTTGGGGGCTCTTGTCTGGCTCCTGGCTCACATCCAAGTCTGTGGAAGTGGGCTTTGGTCTTGTAGTTATTTTTAGTTTTTCTGTCCTTACCTCTTCAAGCTATGGACATTGCATGGTTAAACCATTAGTATCTCCAAATGAAGGAAGTTCAGACATTCCAGGAAGTTGGTAGAGAGCAGGGAGTGACCATCGGAGCCAACACAATCCTGCCAAGCACTGAGCTCTCAGTAACAGAAGAACAAGCTTTCTTCCCCAGCATCAAAACCTAATTGCTGTGTGGTAGCACACCACCAGAGTGGGAGCTTGCCTAGCTTTTCTTGTCACTGTCTGAAGACAGACCAGTTGCTCCTGACTCTAACCCCTGATCTCAGTCTCTTCTTACCCCTGAAGGCAGGTGGGCTATTTGCAGCACCACCCGCATTGAAGTGCATTTGGGTTTTATATTCTCTACTCCATTTAACATCTAACTTGATTGATTTGCAGCATGATACCTGTCTTTGCATTGCATTAAACACACAAGAGCACATCACTGTTTTTATGGCTTCGGCTACATGGATATTACACTAACATATTTCACTAATGTGGGAAGCCATTCAGAGGTTGGACTTTGAGTAATTCTGTGTGATCTCTGAACAGGTCACTGATAACTGACACAAATAAAGAAAGACCTAAATTCACGTGAAAGGCAATCTGTCATTCGTGGCTTCTGAATTTTGTAAAATTCTATGAACTAGCACCTAGAAATGAGGAGTTTGAATACTTTGAAACACTTTTGATTAGGGAATGTCATAAAGAAACATTGAAACTTCATAATAAAACATTCTATTTCATTTGTGTCTTCATTTCGTCTAAAGATTTGAGTGGCAAATATTTGATTTTATTATATTAATGCTTAACTATAAGCATAAAGACAAAATACAAGCAAGCATTCTTGGAATAAGTGAGTCAGTCACAATAAATCATTAGGAAGCATTTTTCTTTTTCTTTTGTTCTTTCTTAAGTTTTCCTTGGAATATGTTCAACAATTATGCCTCCAGATTTCCTTTTCTTTTTCAGGATTACTTTGGCACTTCAGGGTCTTTTGTGATTCCATACAAATTTTTAGGATTGTTTGTTCTACCTGTGTGAAAGGTGGGGGTGGTATTTTGATAGGGATTGCCTTCAATGTGTAGACTGCTTTGGATAGCATAGATCTTTTAACTCTGTTTCCTAAAGCATGAGTGTGGAATGTTTTCCCATTTCTTTGTGTCTTCTTCCATTTCCTTCATAAGTTTTCAGAGTACAGATCTTATACCTCTTTGGGTAGGTTGATTTCTAAGTATTTTATGAAGTATCATTGGTGCAATTGTCAATGGGATCCATTCATTGGTTTCTTTTTCTGGGTGGGTGTGCGGGGGATGGGATAGATTGGTGATGCATATTGAGGAGGGTGCTTTTTATGATGAGCGTTAGGTGTTGTCTGTAAGTAAGGAATCACTGAATTCTAATCCTGTAATGAATATTGCACTGTCGGTTAACTAACGAGAATTTCAATACAAATTTGGAAAACAAAAACTAAGAAAACCATAAGCAGATGTTGTGGTCTAGCCTTTTTACACCTCTATTTTGACCCTACTATCCTAAGACATTTTACCTTGGAGAAATTAACTCACGCACACAAGCACTTTATGCTTATAGTTAAGCATTAATATAATAAAATCAAATATTTGCCACTCAAATCTTTAGACGAAATGAAGACACAAATGAAACAGAATGTTTTATTATGAAGTTTCAATGTTTCTTTATGACATTCCCTAATCAAAGTGTTTCAAAGTATTCAAACTCCTCATTTCTAGGTGCTAGTTCATAGAATTTTACAAAATTCACACCACACTTTGTTTTGGTGCCGGGCTTAATAAACATTGAAATCAGAAATATACAAATAGGATGTCTTTTGATAAAGTGTTTTGCAGGAAAAATAAAACATTTCAATAACTTGATCAATTTAAAAATGTATAGTTCAATGTTCAATTTTTAGTTTATCTGAATTCATTTTGTAATTAACGAAAATTTTTTTCAGGTCCCATTATTTTTTATGTAAATGACTTGATAATCTAGCTACAGCACAATGCATTAAGTATAGATTCTACTTTTTTAAATTTTAAGAAATGAAATAGTATACTGAGATGTAAGAGCAGAGAGATCAATAATATGTGATCTCCCATGGTGGGCAATCCATAATAAGTTACAGACTAGCCACATCTGGAGTTTATTTATATGAAGAAGAAACACATGTGTATTCTGTTTGTGCCACTGTTTCTTTGACATCTACTGCAGGTGCCCAGATGTCACCCTGAACCAAAGCAGAACTTTACCATTGGAGTATTGTGTGACTTTGGAAAGGATCTCTGTCTCCCTGAAGGATAGATCTCTGTATGCCTAGCAGCAGAGCCAGGTGTGGAAGTAGACTCTATGATTTTGAGATATAGGGTCTGCCTGGTTGATATCCATGCCTTCTCTGCTGGGAACAGTAGGTGGTAGTGCGGTGGGTGGTTGCTTAAGACCTACTTCTTGAGAAGAGGCTTTAGCGAATTACCATGCCTCATAAGGCAGGGAGCACACTCATGCTATGCTGGGTTAGTGATATCCTGGTGACCTGGTGGTGGGCACAGACCTGATTTTTCCTCATTGGCTCCAAACACTTGACTGTTTTATGCAGGTTTTTATGCCTATCTAACAGAAACTGGTATACTTACTATACAGGTGTGTCTGAACACTCCTGACTTGACACACTATCTACTGTTAATGGAGCCTGACATCACATCCTGTGGAGAAGTGGCTTTTATAGTTATGCACCCAAGCTCTCATGATACAGTGGGGTGACTGAAATGATCAAGAGACTAGGAATGGCCCAGATCATAGAAGTTGGGAAGAGTCCAAGGGGTATGACTAGGCTTTGCCTTTTCAGGCCATGGCTCAAATCCCTCCAAACACGTGTGCTTTAGAAATGATAGACTCTACTCTTCTGGGAGGAATCAAGTGCACTTGCTCTCCATTTGGGACAATTTTACTATCCAAATCCCCACATGTGCACTGGCACACACATACTTACAGTGTGTTCAAGAAAGAGCAGACACTGGGGAAGTGACGAGAAAGAAAGAGGTTAGAGAGAGCTCTGCCATGGGACCTCAGATCCATTATCTTACCTGTATGCTCAAAGACCCAAAGATGGGCAAAGAATTCCTAATCTTGGCAGGTTTCTGCTGGACCAGGGCCATCCTTGGCCCAGCCTTCAGACGAAAGGACTAGAATATTACAGTCCAACTCTGTGGGCACCTGGAATGATGATGAGCTAACTCCCATTAGGTTAGACAATAGCTATGGAAGAAAAGGCTTCAGCGTTCTCCTGTAGGGTGTTTTGTTTCTCCAGAGTTCCATATAATCATAAAGGGTGAATTGGCCTTGGTTCTCCATCAATGACTCACTGTGTTCTGATTTATTAGAAAAATTCTTTATACTTACTGAAAGTCCATGCTAGACAAGAGAGGTTTGGAGACTTGAGTTGGTGAGGACTTGATATAGGAAGGACATGTCAGAGCACTGTAAAATGAGTCTGGTGTCATAGCACAAGACCAGTCTTTCTTATGCTCCCAAGGTTTTCATTTGGAAATGGGGGGGGGGGGTCTTTGTCCTGGCTGACATGAGTATGCCCCATGAATAAAGAGTATACACTGGGGATGGGCAGACAAAGGGAAATGGCAGAAGCCTGAGATCCCTTGCACAACCCTGGAGCCTGTAGTTCCAGATCTTTACCCTGGGACCTTAAAGGGCCACTGCCTTCATGTTAACCACATAAAGATGCTGGTTATGTTTGGGATTCTTCATGCTTGTGGCTCCAGTGCTAGTTCTGGACACCAGGGAACAGGCAGCCTCCTGTGTCAGCAGGGCCCACTGAGATTTCCTGGAAACTGGATCAGGGAAAGGTCATGCAGAGGTCATTCTGGATTACTCGTGTCTCAGATACAACAGGAATCTCCCATTATTGGCCATTACTCCACAGATAAAGCTGGTCAAAATCTGGATGGAAGGCTCCATGGTGCATCTATATATTCATGCAGTAACTGTTCCAAGCACTCACCTTGTGCTCAGGGATCTGGTGTGCCTAAGTGCAAGACTTACAATGACAAAGTTGTCCCTGCCTGCCTGGTCTTCACAGTCTGGAGGGGAGATGGACAATGGTATGAAAGACAAGACTTGTTAAGAAAGGGCAAGAAGTGTAATAGTGAAAAGAATGAGTGTGCTGTGAGGACAGGGTAGGGAGTTACTGGAGGGTAGGAGAGGCCTCACTGAGGTAATATTTTCTGGGCCCAGCATGACAAGAAGGAACCACACTGCACACGTCTGCAGTGTGTCAGGGAGAAGATACTGGTGGTACGGAGACTAGGAGACAGAACTGAGTTTGTCCATTAGAATCATTAGGAAGGTAGAAAATGTGGCTGTGGGTTACTGGGTGGGGAGAGGCAGGGAGGAGGCAGAAAGACTAGATGCTGTGACCTAGTAGAGTGTTCATTATTCATTCCTCTCTGACAGCATTATCCAAATACCTTGACTCTTAAAGATAAAAATATTTAATAGCTCACATTTTTGTGGGAGAGGAATCCAGGCACAGCATAACTGTGTGACACTGCGTCAGAGTCTCTATGAAGCCAAGGCTGTGATCTCAAAAGAGACTCAACAGGGTGATATTTTACTCCCATACTTACACTGGCAATGTCAGAATTCAGTTTAAACTGAGAGCCTATTTCAATCTTTTGACCTGGGAACTTTTATTCCCTTCCATATAGGGGTCTCATATGGTAGCCCCTAACTTAAGTGCTTGATCCCCCATTTTCATGTGTAGAAGAGACAGAGGGAGCAAATGAGGACACAGGGCAGAGGAAAAGAGAAAGAGAGAGAGAGAAAGAAGGGAAGTATAGGGAGAGAGAGAAAGAGACTAGAGAGAGACATAGAGATAGAACAAACACAGAACAAAGAAGAAAGTGACAGAATTTATGTCATGAAATCTTGAAACTGTCCTCCCATCGCTCCAACTCTGTTCTGCTGGTTAGAACACTAACAGCTGTCACTAACAGCTTAGTGGTTTCACATGGAGTGAAGTTACTGGCTGGACATGGATCACTGTCTGCATCCCCTGCAGAAGTCCAGGAGAGTGTTCTCAGCTGGTTCATCCCAGAAATGAGAACATTGGGTACACTTTGGAAATGGCTGTAAGTGATGAATGTACAGCCTCACTCCTCATTACAAAAGTGAACATAGGACAATGGATTTGATGGAATTTCTCATCCACCAAACCAGTAAAAATATTTCACCAAACCCCTGAAACTAGATCGCTTATTGTGCTTTAGAGATAGGGGCACTCATTTATCAGTAGTGAGAGAGGCCTCAACTCTGTTACAGGAGGCTGATTACTGCCATGATTTCAGCTGCCATCACCTTTAATTCTGGTGGGAGGGGTCTGCTTCTAGAAACAAAAGTCAGGGATTGGAGATTTGCACAAAGAATTCATGTAGGCATGTGTCTTCTCTGCTTTGACACTAAGAGCCCTGAATGGGACACCTCCTGAGGCAGAGAGGAACCTCCTCCTCTGGCAGGAGGACCATGATAGAGTCATGTAAAATAATGGTGTCAGACAGAATATCTCACACTGTTGTCAAAACCCTTTAATGGACCATGAAGAAGTGAATGGGCTGTTAAGATTTTTTTTGAATTTAAATGTTAATTAGTTAACATGTTGGTTTCAGAAGTATAATTCAGTGATTTGTCACTTACACAAACACCCAGTGCTCATCACAAGTGCTCTCCTTAATACCCTTCACTCATCTAGCCCATATCTCACCCATCTCTGGCCATCAACCCTCAGTTTGTCATCTATCATTAAGAGTCTCCCTTTCTTTTCTTCCACACATTCTCATATGTTAAATTCTACATAGAAGTGAAATGGTATGAAATGGTCTTTCTCTGATGGACTCACTTCACTTAGCACAATACATTATAGTTCCACCCATGTAGTAATGAATGGCAAGAATCCATGATCTTTGATGCCTGGGCAATACTCTCAAGATAAAAAGCTTCTGCACAGTGAAGGAAACAATAAAAAAACTCAAAGAATGGGAGAAGATATTTGCAAGTGACATATCTGATAAGGGGTTAGGGTCCAAAATCCAGAAACAACATATCAAACACAACACCCAAAAAACAAACAGCCTAGTTGTGAAATGGGCAGAAGATATAGACACTTTCCCAAAGAAGACTTCGAGATCGCCAATAAGCACATGAAAAGATGCTCAACATCACTGTCATTAGGGAATGCAAAGCAAATCCATAATGAGAGACCACTGGACACCTGTTAGAATGGCTAAAATTAACACCGCAAGAAACAACAGTTGTTGGTGAGATATGGAGAAAGGGGAGCACTCTTGCACTGTAGGTTGGAATGTAAACTGGTGCACTCTGTTATGTTTTTTGAAGGAAAATGTTAGAGAGCACTCCTCCTTCTATGGTTGCTTGTTCTCATTTCTGTCTACTATTTAGGGCACTGTCAGCAGGTGAAGTTTTTCCCTATGATGAGTAGAGTAAAAAAAATGGAAAACCAATATAAACCCATGTATAACTATATGGAGTAGGGTTTACTCAGTTTAAATGAAAACAAAACTAAAACTAAAACTAAACAATTTACCCAACCAAATAAACAAATTCACATTGTGATTCTGTTACAGAAACTGGTCTGGATCACCTGGAAGAAAAACCAAGTGGCACTCAAAGATCTTGGAAAGCAGGAGGTTTGTTTTACACTGGTGGGCTCAGAGGAGATAATTCTCCAGTGGTCTGAGCCCAGAGAACCAACAGAGGGGACAATTTATAGTCTGTTACTTCTGTATTCCTCATTAGTAGTAATTTGGCACCTGAGGCAATCAGGGTGGGAACAAGAACCCGGAAGGGAAGTCTTTAGGCAGGGACTGAAATTTCCTTTTCAGTCCTGTTGGCGATCATATAACAGATTTTTCCCTAAGTTTCCCCCCTTTGATGCCCCTTTAAACAAACCTAGTATTAGAGGTCATCAGCTTCATTTATTATGGGATGGTTCTTTTTTTTAGTTCCCTGACTTTGGTTGTGATTATTTTGACTGGTGTACAAAGTAACAGCATTTTTTTTCCAAGGAAGATGCAGGTGCCACTTTCTTGTCAGTGAGGTCAAATGCCCATCTGTTCTAGAGGGCAACTCCTGCCAGGGAACTTATTTGGCTCTGTAAGGACACTAGGGAGTCAGCCACTCAGTCTCACAGAAAATCCTATGTCTCCTTTGCCAGTCCCTATCTCTGTAGCTATTCCTGCCCCAGGCGAATGGGTAGTAACACCACTCATTTAGCCTAGGCCTTAAGGTTGAAGGTTATTCTAGGCACCAACTTTTATCCTGAGAATTATTTAATCCCTTTTTCCTGAAGCTTGAGGCACATACATCATTGTAAACACTTCCCCAAAATGGCATTGTCAACCTGCTTACTGGCAGGCAAACCAGCAGACTGAACGAGGTCACAACACATTTAAGCTTTTAAAACCCCCAGAGTCTTCCACTCAATGTGCCCCACACTTACAAATGAGGCCCAGATTAGAGGAAATCAATACCAAAAAAAATCCTATCCATAGAGGAAGGTGAGTGGGAACAGGAACCTCTTGCTATTTCCCCAGCTTTCTGGGGCAACCTCTGCCAATCCAATGGCAAGGAGTAAAGACAGTCTACCGGACTGGCAATTCTTCAAGCTTCTGCCATACGTAGACCAGCCAGCTTCGGGGGTGTGTCTGGATCAGGACTGAAGATAGGATTTGGGTCAGTCTTCCAAGTCTGGGGCTTCTCAGGCCTGGCCCTCTTGACTCTGGAGTGGTGGGCCCATGGAGTGAGACCTGTATGAAGCCCAGTCCACTGTGGCTTGAGAGGGTCTTTTTCCAGTCTTTGACCTTGACCAAGTCCCAGATGAGAGGGGATTTAGATGTGCAGGCAGCCCCACAGCACAAAGTGTAGGCTTACATCTTGGTCATCTTGGCAGGTGATGATGGTGCCAGCTTTGACATGATGGGGCAAGACCCAGCTGTTCAGGAGGGAGTGGTCACCAGGTCTTCTGCAGGTCCAGGTAGTGGGGCCCCACTATGGTCAGGTTGCTGGCTAAGAGCTTCTGGCTAAGACCTTGGCTTCTCAGTAGCTGAGGCACTGACCACCCACTTGGAGCCACGCATGGTGTTGGTGCGGTCCAGGAGGTTGGGGCTGGGGAAGAAGCACAGGGGCTGGATCTTGTGGCTGAAGGTCCCACTGCAGCCTCACCATGATGATCTGCACCACCCACCCTAAGCTCTCAGGGCACTTGGTGAACACAGCAGAGAAAGCATCCAGTGGCAGCTGCAGCACTGTGGAGTCTCAGGCTGTCCGGGCAGACACCGTGCCCTGGGGATGCTGATGGCCGGTGATGATGTCCAAGATACTCAGGATGTTGTTGACACTGTCCCCAAGGACTACTTTTCCATCAGGCCCTGGCAGACAGAGCTCCAACTGCCCATCTGGAACCACATAGATAATGTCATCCGGCTGGCCTGGCTGGAAGATATAGGTACCCTGGCTGAGCCGCTGGAAGACCATGTGTCAGTAGAACTCCAGGAAGAGCAGCTTCTCAAAGTTGTGCAGCACCTGAACATTCTTGAGCATGTAGAGCACCTTAGTGGGCAGGTGGGAGTTATCAAGGTCACCCACATCAAGTCAGCTTCAAGCACTGCAGGTGGGAGCTCCTTCCATTGCAGTATTGGTGCCTCTTACTGGATGTACAGGATCTTCAATACCTGGGGCCATCTGGGACTGGAATTTTCTGCACTCACAGTCTGCATACCAGCAGGTGGATGAATATGGCTGTGACCAGCACAACTCCAGCCCCAATCATCATGCCCAGCAGCTCCTTATTAGCTGCTATCTTGGCTGCTTTGTTAGCTAGACGATTTCCTCATGCTGTAGGGTTGTCTCCATTCTGGTGTCCTTTGCAGTGTAGAGCTGTAACTTCTTTTCGAAGCCAGACAGCAGCGAGAAGCTTTCTTCCCTGCCACAGTGAGGCCTCTCTCTTTGTAGATTGCCCTCTCTTTGTACAGTAGCAAAGGCGTACTGTGAGTCGGTTGACTCATTTGTCCTTGTGAATGGCAAGGGCTCAGATTAAGGCATGTCATTGCATACCCTGCCTTTTGAATGCCCTCTGTGATGAAACTGCTACCATCACTGAACAAGGTGAGGTCTGGGTTCTGTTCAGCCTGGTCACGCAGATTTGGGCAATTGCAAATACTTTATCAGTGACCTCTGAAAGTCATGATCTGGTTTCCCTTCCTCAGAAGGTAGGAAAGTTGCAGGGTTCAGCATCTGCACTGTTTTAAGAGTGACCAGTGGATTCTCGCAGAGGAGCCCCTGGTATTGTGCTAGCCGAGAGTTGGAGAGGCATGAGAATTTCTTCTCATGCACGAAGAGATTCCACACTGAAACAGTCTGTGGCCAGCCAAAACCTGCTGGCAAGGGACCCTCAAGGATGCACAGTGGTATATCGACCTTATCACCTGGAATCTGAGAGCAGTAAGCCCCCCACCAACCTACCACACAACTGTCTAGCAACTCTCCTTCTCCCCCAGGATGAGCCCAGTTCTGGCTCTGCAGACAGTGGCAGTAAGGGGTGACAATCCCTGGGTCTCTGTGGCCTTCCTTTTTCAGCCAGGGCTGAGAGCTGCCACCTCTCCCAGGCTCAAACACAGCAAAATTCTCTTAAATGAGCACCAAAGCATAAATCCACTCCACCATCAAGAGTCACCCCAGCACAGTCTTGGTCCCCTCCTTGGGCTTCTGAAACACATATCTCTTTGATCCAAGCAGGTATTGAGATATGACGTCACAGAATGAATCAATCTCTCAGCCTTCCATAACACTGTGCTCCTTGGGCAGAGAGGCAACCACACTCCCAGCCATAGCTGGAGATGTAGGAAAATGCAGGAGCGAGGGGCAGAGGAAAGGATGGAAGTGGCTGTGCCACCTTTTCTGAAAGTCACTTTAAGGATTTTCTATATTCATCAGGCCAAAGGCTGATGCCTGCTCCAAGGCAGCCTTTATCTCTAGGAAGGCAGCTTTGGACTCTGTCCAGTCAGGGGGTTCTTGATCTGGCCCTACCAAGAGATTATAGAGGGGTCTTTCTATTGCTGAGAATCTGGGAATCCAGATTCGGCAGAATCCCGCAGCCCCCAGGAATTCTCATAGCCCCCTCTTAGTTTGCGGTAGGGAGGTGATGAACTTTTTCTCCAGTTCTCTAGTGCTCTCTTTCCATGAGATTTGATGCCTTGAGTCTGACAGGAGTTGGAGGAGGGCACTTGTACCCTCTGTGAAATTTTCTCAGGTATTTCTGGCAAAGAGGAGGAGGTCATCCACATATTGGAGAAGGGTGTAGCATGTGGCCTCCCTTGGAAGCTGGCAATGTCTCTGGCCAGTTTGCCCCCCCAAAGAGGGAAGGTGAGTTTTAAACCCCTGTGGGAAGCACATCCAAGACAGTTGCATCTGACACCGTGTCTGGTTTGGTCTAGCTGTGGAGGGTGTACAGGTTTGGGACCACCGAGTCCAAGACTTGAACTGGTCACTACCCTCCTCCCGGCTTCCTGACTGGCAAAAGCAGGGTGTTCCAGGGTGACTGGCTGTCAACCAGAATGCTTGATTTCTTGGATGCCTGCCCTTGCCCTTTGTGGGGAAGGCATTGCCACTGTCTCTGTAGTTGAACTGGGATTAACTCTACAATGATGAGGGCCCAGTTGTGCGCAAGTCCTGGGGGTTGTCCTCTGCCCATACAGTGGGGAAGGCAGTCCTGAATTCAGGTGGGCCACTTGGTCGGGCCTGGGTACAGAATAACCTCCATTTGGAGCAAGTCAGATGTTGGTGCATCCCATTGGCTCAAAGGTTATTTGGGCCCCCAGATTTGAGAGTATATCCCAGCTGAGGAGAGGGATGGGGCACTCAGGTACGTAGAGGAATTCAGGCCATACCATATGGCCTCAGAACTCCCATAAAAGTCATAGTTTGGCCCCCTACTTTTATTTTGACCATGGGCTCATGGGGGCCTAGAAGAAGTGAGCTGGTTCCCCCTCAATCTGAAACTATTCTTGCTTTAATACCCTTTCTCCCTGCAGCAGGCACATGGATCCTTTCCTGAGGTTTTGAGTCTCCCCTCTTTTGGAGCTAGACCTTCCCTATCCTTTTGTTGTGGCTCTCTTGTGCCTCAGGGTCAAATGGGGTGTAAGCCTCACACAGTCTCTCATAACACCCAGGAGATTCCCATTGGGCTGGGCATGTTCATGGGCTTCTTCACCCCTGCTCAAATCCCCCAGAGAGCCTCTTGGTACCGGTGGCTGTGGACTGGCAACTGGAGAGCACCTGTGCCTGGCAGAGGGTGCAATCTGGCCACTGGTCTGAGGGATGGAGAATCTGCTAAGCCCAGAGGTGGTGGGGAGACCAAACGTGGTGTAGTATTGGGAACCAGGAGGTTCATATGGTGGGAGAAAGATTGGTTCTTCCTCCGGTTCACCCTCGAGAATTTGTGGAGGTCGGGACTTACATAGGAATTGATCAGGGTAACCTGGGTCTCTGGCTACAACATGTCAGATACAGTGGACCATTGGGACATCCAAGGTTCCCTCTGAGGGCCTTCCTACACCAAAAGTGGGCCATTCTAACTCATATAGTGTACTTAACTTGCCAGGGGTTATCTTAATTCCATACTCTCCCAAAAACCCCTTCTTTGCTCTATTCTAAGCCCATAATGTTCTTGTGAGGAGTCGCAAAGACAGACAGAGGGATGGGGTGCCCCCTCTAATGAGACCAGTCAGATGGCCATCTGTCCTGAAGGAACTTAGGTGATGCTTAGCTGTAGTGGTCTCAGCTTTGTGACTTATGATCAGAAACTATTCTGATGTATGACATTCACCATGGAATTTCAGATGGGCCCATTCAGACTCTGTAGGCTTTGGGAGACCTTAAGCGTGCCTGCCCATGGAGCCACAGAATTGAACTCGGCGGGCAAGCAAGACTGAGTCACACATTCACACTCGTATACACACCAGAGGTTATTACATTCTGTCCCACAGAATTTCTACAGATGAGATCACTGAGGTCTCTGGGGAGTGATCAAGTCCCCTTTCTACCACTATGGGTGGGCTGGACAGAATTGGAGCTCCACAACTGAGAGACCTCTGGAGTCTCTAGGGAGTGATCACATTCCCCTTCTACCACTATAGGTGGGCAGGACAGGACAGAATTGGAACCCCATAACTGAGAGACTTCTGAAGTCTCTAAGGAGAGATCAGGTCTCCATTCCACCACTATGGGCTGGCGGATGGGGTGCCGCACAAGATTTCCTATCTGAGACCACTGAGGTCTCCAGGGAGTGATCAGGTCACTCTTCCACCACTATGGGTGGGCAGGACAGGACAAAATTAGGTCCCAAGCTTTACCGATATCCAACATCAAGTCCAGAGCCTACACTGCCAAGTCTCCTCAAGTCCAATTTTGGATACTGCCAAAATTGGGGCAGGGAGCACCTTCTCTGTTGTGATGCCTCATTTCATCACCACCTCACCGTTTTCCCAAACTGGTGGCAACAATGGGCCAATGTTGTTGGGTTTCCCGGCCAAGGAACCAAATATTAGGGAAACTGGTCTGGATCACCTGGCAGAAAAACCAAGTGGCACTCAGAGATCTTGGAAGGCAATGGGTTTATTTTACACTGGGGGGCTCAGAGGAGATGATTCTCCAGAGGTCTGAGCCCAGAGAATCAACAGAGGGGACAATTTATAGACTGTTACTTCTGCATTCCTCATTAGTAGTAATTTGACACCTGAGGCAAACAGGGTTGGAACAAGAACCCAGAAGGGAAGTCTTCAGGCAGGGCCTAAAATTTCCTTATCAGACCTGTCAGCCATCATACAACAGAGTTTTCCCTAACAATTCCACACTGTGAAAAAAAATGCTCATATTTAGAAAAATAGTTTAGCCTGTGATTGTCTTGGAATGCCAGGATTTGTATTTTCTTCATTATCTGTATTTCGTCTTTCCAAATAATGCACAAAGCTGCTGGCAAATGTAACATGGTTTGGTTAAGCTGCTTCATAAACAAAGAAGAGAAAGTCAATAATTATTATTTTTTAATATAATTTATTTTCAAGTTGGCTTATATACAACACTCAGTGTTCATGCCAAGTACCCTCCTCAATGGTCATCACCCATTTTCCCTCTCCCACACCCCCATTCCACCCTCAGTTTGTTCTCTGTATATGAGTCTCTTGTGGTTTGCCTCCTTCCCTCACGGTTTGCAACTATTTTTTCCCCTTCTCTTCCACCATGGAATCTGTTAGCTTCTCAAGAACCACATATAAGTGAAAGTGTATGATATCTGTCCTTCTGTCACTGACTTATGTCATTCAGCAGAATATCTTCCAGTTCCATCCACGTTACTGCAAATGGCAAGATTTCATTCTTTCTCATTGCAGATCGGGCTGATTAACTCCCAGTGAGCATATGTGAAGGTTGTATTCTACCCCCACAACTAATTTCTGATATAAAGGATAACATGTTGCCCTCCTAAAAATTTGAGGCATCGAAGTCTCATGTTTGTGCAGTGACTATTACTGTGCTCTCTGCTCCTGCCATAGGTTGTCTGAATATCCTGCTTTCTGAGACTCTAAGGGATCCAGCATGCCCAGTCATTTTGCCAACAAGTGAAGGTAGAAAGAAAAAACTCAAAAAACTAAACAAAATCAGAACCCAGTCCCACAGTCTTGGGAAGCAGCCTGTATTCAGACTCTGCCCTCCAAATCATCACTGCTTTTACCCACTGACAGGAAAACTTGCAAAGATGGTAGGAGCCCAATGACCTCCTGCACTGTTTGAGGTCAATTGTAGGGTTTCTTGTGTTACATTAGGGCTCCCAGGTGTAGCTCAGATATGTCCCATTTCTCTATAGCTCACAGGTTTTCCATAGTCCTAGGACACCAAGCTTCCCTGGGGAATCATGCCAGTCACTTCATTCACAGCATGATTCCATGGTTGTCTGAGACAAAGAATTTGGACACAAGTACATCTTTTCCAATTCCCTTGATCTCTTTCTAAACAGGTTTTCCTGTCAGGCATTGAGAGTCTGAGCCTGCAAGTATTTCTCTGTGACTTTGTGGAGTCCTGCTAAGTTCCCCTAAAATCCAGGCAATGAGTTCTCCACAGGCTCACCTGTGAGACCTATCTTGGCAACAGAAGGAAAGAGCATGGGAAAGGGACAAGTGTCATTGGGAGAGAGCCATCCTCACTTCTGTGCATGGGGAGATGGAGATCAGAGGTCAGAGTCAGGAACCATGTGACTGTTACTCAGTGCCCAGCATTCACAACCAGCTAACACGTGGCCATTCTTAAGGACATATTGCCCTCCTTTATGGAGACCTCTGTGCCTGGCAGGCTTCTGTTGGCCTCAGGGGTTTGGTTACTCTGTTCCCACTGGCCCTGTGATGTTCCTGCATTCTGAGAAGATCAAAGTTGGAGGATGAGGATTGTTCTTCCCCAGATGGTCAGGGCATTCAAGGACTCTGAGACCACAGCACAATTCTACAGACATGGCTGTCAGCCAGCACAGAGAAGCCAACATTCCGAGAGATCACAAGTGCCTCCACCCACTAAATAGAAGAGTAAGGCAAGAGCCACAAGCCTTCCTGAGCTATCAAGGTCAGAATGCAGTGTTCTGGTGGCTGGTACTTCCTTCCATCACAACACCACAGGAGTTCCCTTCTTCCTGTCAGGACACAAAGCTTGCCTAGGAAATGGAGCTCATGTCAGCAGTCCCAGCTTCATTCCATTTTTACCTGAGGTGAATATTTTGGCCCTCAGTATGTTTCTTCTTTTTTTATGAAATTTATTATTATTATTAATGTTTATTTTTGATAACCAGTTGTCACTGTGGGTCTTTGGGGGCAGGAGTCTGGATTTTAATCGTCTCCTATGATTTTAATTGTCAAGTCTTTTATAGCAAGTTTCCTGAATGTCAGATCACTTGGACAATGGGTGCCTCATGGGCTTCCCTGCCAAATGTACATTGCCAACAGGAAGCAGGTGCCCTAGGGTGCTGGAAAGCACCCAGCACAAGAAGTTAGCCTGTGTTGAAAGCAGCCTGCCTTACTTCTAGGGCAAAGTAAATATATCAGCAGTAAGGAGTCAGGGGCAATGCAGCTGTCCCAGCAATTGACAGCAAGCTCCCACTCCCTTCCTGTGCCAACCTGGACAAAGCTGTTTCTGATAGCACTGAGAAAACATTGTCATCTTCTTACTGAGAAGGTGGTGGTTGGCAGGCTGTGATTGGCATGAAAATGGTCACCCTGCTGAGACTTTCCCCCTGCTTCCTGAAATGCCCGCATTCCTAGCAGCTGAAGTTTTGCCTATGCATATTGCAACGCCTGAGCTGGTCAGCCAAGAAAAAGATCAATCAGAGTGTATAAGACCAGAGCTCCATTCCACACACTTAAGTGTTAGCTGAGAACCAACACCACCATCACCTAATTGCCACTCCCTCTATCCATTGAAGGAAAGGGCTGGACAAAAGGTGAGGGCCCAAAGACTCCTTGACCTATCTGAGGTAAGAACGTAGAGAACTTGCAGACAGGGCTCTCACGTTTTGCGTGATAAAGTGTTGGGGCGTGATGGTGGGGTTTGTGGGGTTCAGAGCTGATGGCCAGGACAGAATTCTTGAAGACTTCTTTGGTGCCAAAAGGTGAATCTTTCTGGGGTTGTGAAGAGTGATGGTTATATACTATAGACTCGGGGAAGGTAAAGTCCACTGGCAAGATTCCAAGGAGACTTTCACATGCTAAAGACTCACAGAACACCAGAGGCCTAGCTATTGTCAAGGTAAGGTGGTTTTTCCCTATAGCAAAGCATTAACATTAAGACAATAGGGAGGGGCGCCTGGGTGGCGCAGTCGGTTAAGCGTCCGACTTCAGCCAGGTCACGATCTTGCGGTCTGTGAGTTCGAGCCCCGCGTCGGGCTCTGGGCTGATGGCTCAGAGCCTGGAGCCTGTTTCCGATTCTGTGTCTCCCTCTCTCTCTGCCCTTCCCCCGTTCATGCTCTGTCTCTCTGTCCCAAAAATAAATAAACGTTGAAAAAAAAAGAAAAAAATTAAAAAAAAAAGACAATAGGGAGTTTCTGGAGAAACTTTGGACTCTATGAGCCTCAAATATTTGTCCGTGAGCTGCAGGTAACAAGGAAATTCAAATTTAATTTCTTTAGATGTTTATTTTGTTAACGAACTGATGAGAGAGAGAGAAGGAGAAAAGGCATGGGGAGGGGCAGACAGAGAGAGGAAGACACAGAATCTGAAGCAGGTTCCAGAACCTGAGCTGTCAGCACAGGGTCCGACAATGGGGCTGGAATTCAGGAACTGGGAGATCATGACCTGAGCCAAAGTTGGAAGCTTAACCGACTGAGCCACCTAGGCGCTGCAGGAACCTCTATTTTATCTGCCATTTCCTCGTCTTTGTTCCCCACATCACTGTGGAGAGGAGGGTGAGGTTGGGGCTTCAGGAAACTGAGCTGATAGGTTTCTGGATATTAGGCTGTTGATAAGGTTGCTCTTTTCCTGTAATTTACTAAGATATTGAGCGGGATATGGGCAGACAGAGGGAGACAGAGGATCCAAAGGAGGCTTCACACTGCAAGAGCAAAGGGGGGGAGGAGGGAGGAGGGGATGGCTTCAACTCACGACCCTGAGATCAGGACCTGAGCCCTTGGGATGCCTTTTTAACCCACTGGAAACAATTTGGATTGCAAAACGTAGAAAGCACTGATTCTCTAACACTGCATGGCCTTACTAAACAGGAGAAATGGACGGAGGTTACCCTAGGTCCAGGCCTTCACAGCTACCCGGACTCCGGGGCCTCTAGCAGGATGTGTTTGGTCAGTAACCAGACCAGTAAGCTCCCCCCCTCCCCAATATATTGGGTTATAAATCTGTAAACAGGCCTCCTCCTGATAGAACTCAGTCGCTGAAGGAACACAGGCCATCCATGAAAAGGGGACGCTGACTCTTTCTGTTCCTCTGCCTACTAGATGTGAGGGCTTCTCCCTCATTCTTTTCCTGGGTTAAGGGCTGTAATTGGAGTCAACTGTGCTTAGTCTACCTCAGGTCGGGGACTCTTAAGGAATATTCCCAAGCAGCTGCCAAAAGTCCACTCATTTGGGGGAAATTCTCTGTCTTCTCCAGCCTGACATGGACTGCCTAATTCCACTCTGGTGGAACAAAAGACTTGGTGTCTGCTCTTCTGTCCCAGATGGCAAGGTTAGAACTGGGAAATTTTCCTTCTCTGCTTTCCCCTCACCCGCCTCCAGTTTCTGCACCACCTTGGCTGTGGCACACATAACTGGTTCCTAGCCCATCCTCAGTGCCTCAGACACCATAGGCTCCTCTTCCCACCCTAAATGTCCAGGAACAAAGAGCACCCCCCTCCTTGGACCACCCACTTCCGTTTTGCCCACTGTCCTCCCAGGTAAAATCAGAATGGGGAGCACATGGATTGTCTTTTAAGTGGACGTAAGTGAAACATTTCGGTATTTAAACTAATTTCAGTTTGCTGGTTGAATTAAGCTGTCATTCGAGTTACCAGCAATCAATATAGAAAGTTTTATTCTACCAACGTTTACTAAAGGTCAAATAAGCTCATTGTATCTCGGTTGCAATTTGCTCGCAAAACGACGACTTGAAATAAGGGTTAATTTCGACTCTCTCAAAGTCTTCATGGGTACTGGCTAAGATAGCTCTCAAAGTCTGTGGCAACCTGACACTTTAACGTTTCACTTTAAAGTTTGCATGGCAAATGAGATGAAATTCATGGGACATCTAGGTCTTTTCCAAAGGGAATGCAGTGCAAAGCTTTGATTACTGAATGTAGGTTTGTGCTTTTCACTTCTTATTGCAGAGGAACTAAGGCCATTTGGGTCAATTGGAAAACATGCTCTGTGCTTAATTGATTCATGAATTTGCCATCTAAAGAATTCTGCTGTAAACAGTTCTCAACTGGCTACTAGGTTTTCATTGGAGACTAAGATTTCTAGCAGTTTACCTTCTGTTAAGTGTACTTACGACTGAGGGAAATAAGGCAAGTGGCTCTGTGTGTAGGAAAGTAGGAGGTAAGAAAGATAAGGAGTGGGAATACGTTTTTCATTGGGGGTACAAGAAAGTAATTTTGTGCTACATCAGACAGGTTGTTTGAAGAGAAATGGCTTGGGACAAAATCTGAAGGCAAAGGAAAGTTGTAGAAGGGTCATGAAGGCAAATCCTTGGAAAGGAATTTTATGTGTGGTAAGAAAGGACTAAGGTTGCCATGGATGGATTTTAAAACTACACTGGGAGAAGATTAAAATTCTGCTTTTCTCTCTTTTGGAAAGACAAAGTTTTCTTGGATTGTTGATCTGCTCTTGATAAGAAAATGGAAACAGAGTGTTTTGTTTTCCCCTTCTTTCCTCTTTGGTCTCCCAGGAAAACCAGAGCTTTAGCTTTCGTGATTACCAAGTCTGATTACTTCAAGTTAAAACTTCTCAATGGTAAAGGAGCCAGGTTTTGCTAACAAGTATATGATGCTACATATTTGCCTCTGGAATCTCTAATTGCCATCTTGGTTAAATAAGTAATTTAAAGTGTAAGATTTGTAATGCTCTGTAATCCTATTTAGAATGCGCTCTCTCAGTTTCTAAGGTTTGAACAAACTTCCCCAAGATTTCCATTGTAAATGAAATCTGTTTGAGCAATTAGGCCTTTTTATGTGGTATGCTAAGTTAGTTGGAGAAGCATTGCCAAATAATGGTAAACCTTAGGTTCTATTGCTTGGGTAAATGCTGTCACTGCTCAAAGATACATGGAATTCCTAAAGTTTAATTTGTGCTGCTGTAAGGCCCTTCCTCGATATTCTGATTATCAAAGTGTTATGTGCCACAGAAATAACCGAATTCCCTTGTCAATTGCATCATATTGAATGAACTCTCATCAGGTCGTTAACAAGGTCCATTTCTGAGATTTTACGATTTATAATTGTTCTTATTCTCTCACAAGACATATTTCGTCTTCTGGGAGATTCACAAGACAAGGACTGCTAGGACAAACCCAGGCGTTTGAAATCTTTCAGATTAATACTAAAATGGGTAAGAATTTCGAGAACTAAAAAAGCTGCATTCAAACGGAGCAAGAATTAGGAACATGGGACTAAATGAATTGAGGAAGATTATCGTTTAGTGTCTCTTGGAAATATTGCTGGTTCTCTGATGTTTGCTCTTCCAGATTAAGGAGACGTTCTCTTCAGATATTATATACAGAGATGTCATCAAATATTCACTTGTAAACTGAAGCGTTGAACTTCTCTCTCTACCTAAACCATCTGAAATTCAAACACTTGCATTGAGTATTCTTTCTTTCTTGGCCATTACAGTGATTTGCATAAGTGCAATAAGAATCTTCTCCTTGTAACAGGACACCATTGGAAATACTGCTAGTTTACTAAGGCTTTGCTGGAAGGTCCTATTTGAGAGACATGCATAGACTCGGAAATGACCCTACAGCTTTAAGGAACTCAGGTTGACTTTATGAAACGTGGAGCCAATAAAGCCCCTTGGAAATTTTGGCTGGATACCTTGCTTAGAGTTCCCAGCAGCCTCACCAGGTGAGTAAAGAGAATGTCACTTCCTGGCAGGTGCAGGAAACTCAGGATATCTTGGGGACCTCGTGAAAAGGAATTCATCCAATTCCACAGGTATTGCAGGCCTGTCTGACAGGAAGTACTCGGTTTGGCTTCTGGCCTTGAGAGGCTCCAAAAGTTCAGTCTGGAGATTCTTTATAAAGGGTTCCAGGAAAGCAAACTTTAAAAGATCCTTATGATCAATGACTATTCATGCTGAGCTTATGTAAATACGTAGGCCAAATTTGGCAAGACTGGACTTGTTTTTACAAATGAATTAGTCTTGATTTGGCTATCTCTGGAAATGAGGGATTTAGAAAAAATAATGCAAATTTATGGGTGTTAAATCCAAGTTGTCTTCAAATGTTTGCCTAAACTAGACCACTTGAGGTAAACTTGAGAGATCCTGTCACAATAGCACAGGTTATTCTGTGGGGATAGTAATTCGACCCCGTGGGTATATTATTGAAACAACTGGAAAATGGGATGGATTCCCCCAAAAACTGTAGGCAAGGACTTTTCTCGCTGTAGACCTATCAATCGATAAAGACAATAGTGCTTTATTATTTACTTGAGGCTGGGTTAATTCACAAATCTCTAAATATGCAGGCCATGTCCTCCCAAAACCTGATCTGACAGTTACCAGAAACCCACCCTATATAAACCCCAAAGACTTGGTCTATTCCAAGCATGGAAAGTCTCATGCAACAGGGGACTTAATTCCAAAATAAAAGGGCCCCTACTGGGTCATGGTATGTACTCCCACTGCAGTAAGCTAGAGGGACATTCTTCATGGGCTCCTGTATGGAAATAAAACCTGTTCCCCGTTTACAGGAAGTCAGTGAGCAAACTCATGTGCCTTCTTATTCCCGGGAACCTGTGCAAGACCTCAAACCTCTTTTATGATGGTTGTACCTTTCTTTTTCACTTCCCTTTCCCAGTTTATGCGAACAGTTCCTTCTTACGATGGGCCATTCAGATGATCACCACAGACATTTGAATTCCCAACTGGAAAGACCATTGTGATTGCTGCTGTCGGTTGTCACTCCCATCTGAAGAAGCTTCAAGCCTGCCATCTAAAAACCTCACTGGCAGCACTGGTAGACACTAAGTTTGTAATTTGCTCTAACAAAATGCTGCGTATACATTACAGATTAGTGCAAAAATATTCCTGGATTTCTAACTGACATGAACACTGAAATTGGTGCTTTAAACAATCCCTCTCTTTCCTTTAGTGATTGGCTAAACTCCTGGACTGGAGGATTTTTGTCAACTACCCAAGGACTTTTCTTGGAGCTTCTCTCTTGTTATTCTAATTATGTTTTGCTGCTTTCTCCCATGCCTCTCTGCCTGGTGCCAAGACTCCATCACTACAATCACATCAAGCCAACAGATGAGCCTTGCTACTCAAGAAGGTGCACCTTGGATTCAGCTGCCACCACGTTTTGTATCTCCTCTATATGTTCCCCAACAGACCAATATTGACCAAATTAGGTAGGGACAACTCTATGCCCCTAGTCAGCAGAAAGAAGATACAAAAGATGAAACCTTCCATCTTCATCAACCTTAAAGACGTAAGGGTTGACCTTGTTCAGGGGGGATATGATGAGGGAGCATGAGGCAGGCTGAGGGGTAAAGCCCAAGATAGCCCCCCACCCCCACCCCAGGTGGGATCTGTTATTCCTTGGACACTCTTGACTACCCCAGATCAAAGAAAAGGGGCTTCAGCCCTCGCCATGGTGATGTGGGAAACTAAGGCAAATGAAACATTAAATTCCCTTACTGCCTATAGCACATTGACAAGTCCCTGGAATGGGCAGAGTGACCTCCCTCTAGCTGCTCAGCTGCCTCAATGATGACACTTTGCTACGGGCAAAAGAGAACCTTAGCTTAACATTATCCCAACCTCGAGGACCATGTAAGTCAACTTCTTGTATTGCAACTGACCCAAGATATATGCTGGCAATCATACTCCAAGCTGATGCCCCCCCCCACCCAATATACATCTAAAGGATCTCATGACTGAGGTTTTAGTAAATGGTAATAAATGGTGTGTCCATAGCAACAGCTAGCCCCTCATGGTCCTGAAAACCTTGCTTCCAACATTCCTTAGTGACTTACTCCATCCCTGACCCCCTGCCAACCTGATGGTATATAATGATGAGTTCCCTGTCAGAACCCCAGTGCAGCTCTTCCTGCACATGGGCCCTGTCCCCATGATTTAATAAAACCACATTTTGTGCACCAAAGATGTCTTCAAGAAATCTTTCTTGGTCATCGGCTCTGGACCACCCCCACCATCACCCCCAAACTTCATCAGGTCGACAGCAGAATGCCACCCACTGGCTGCTACAGATGCCTTCATTCTGAAGAGCAGACAATTCCCCCATTTGCAGTATGGGACTTGCTATGTGCAGGACTTGCTATGTGCAGGAATCAGCCCATTCAAGGTATAGTGCACCAGAGCCACTTTCCAAATACCTAAGGGTAAGCCACAAGCCAGTATCTGCTACCTATGAGTCATTACTGGCCTCAAAGGACAGGGGGGAATAACGCCAATGCCAGAAACTTTCCGTCTCTTTCTGAGGAACAGTGCAGGAGGTTTCCCTTGGTCCTAGCCCACACATTGTTCATTCTCCTGAGGCAACCACCTTGCCACGAGATTGTGCTAGTCACTTCATTTTATTTCTCTATCGCATTGTCTTCTGTTAAGAAACAACTTTGTATATTCTCTGTATCCTTCTCCATCCTGTTTCTCTTTTGCAACAAAGTTCTCCCTGTTGTCCATTCAGGGACAGTGTCTCAGAGCCATTTTTTCCTACTTTTAATGTGGGTGTCGGGCCATATTCTTGTCACTCCGGGCTACATTGGGCCACAAGTCCCTCAAAAATTGCCTTTCAGTACTATGGTGACAAAGGTAAGCCCTAGGCATTTCAAATTGCCCACCCAGCAGGAATGCCCATGTGTAGTCAGGGTCACCGATATTGGGATGGAGCTACCCTCCATCTTGTGGCACAAGAGGACCATGGAGCTAGACATTTCGTTCTCAGCTTGATTGCATTCTCTGCTGAAATGAAAAACTTCAGCCCTGTGCATTGCCATTCCAATTCCCTGGCTGTATTGATAAGAATGTCTTGGGTCCCAAGCAAGGCCAATGAGGCTGTCCACATAGTAAGTGTCCAGCCCTTCCTAATGAGCGCTGACTCTGGTCTGTGTTAACCAAGAGCAATCAGTTTCTGATATCCCAAAGGAAAGATTGCTTTCCTGTCAGTACTTGGTGTTTGGTTGGCTGATACAAGCAATGATGGTTAGCCAACTTGTTTCTCTCCCTGGCCGTTAAAAATGCTTTCAGCCTGAAGAGCAGTTGCTTCACCCAGGTGCAGTATTCTTGAGGACCTGCTTAGCACAGAAAGAGAACATTCAGGAACCACTGCACCACAGCCCAGGTCCAAACACTTGGGCATTAGCCTGGAGCACAAACCTGCTACCTTTTGAATCACTGCTACCTCTACCCTCTGATACAATGGGAAGGGAAAAGAGTGAACACCAGAAGCTTTGGCTCTCTTTGTGAAGTAAGAATACAGGCATTTTGACCTTGGGCTCCCCCTGTAGACGATGGAGGTTTCCCTTTGCCCCAGCCCATATGTGTTTCTAATCTATGTGTTTGTTATTCCTGAGACCATCAGCTTGCCAGGGGATTGTACTAGTCATTTCACCCTCAGATTTATCCCCTTTTCATCTCTCAGAAGGAACATTGTCCCTCGGTGTATCTATTTCCATCCTTTTTCTCTTTCTTTAATGTTTATTTGTGCCTCATATCACTATGGAGGGCAGGCTGATGTTGGGGCTCCAGGCAACGAAGTCCAGAGGTTTCTGGAGATAAGGTCCCTGCCTTTTTCTTGTAATTTACTAAAATACTTGTAAATGGATGGCGGCTCTGCCAGTTTAACCCCTTGTCTTCTGTCCTTTCCTTTGTCCTTGGGTAGCCCAGAGTGCTGGAGGAATGGCTCCTAAGAGGTGCTATTTGCAAACTAGGACTTGGTTTGCAGGCTGGGTGGGGCAGTGAGGCTGTTAATCACACAGTGAGCTCCCAGGGACTGGTGGTGAGTTCTCACTCTGCTTCTGTGCTAACCAAGCATAATGCCTAACAACCCAAAGGAAAGATTGCCCTAGTGTGAGAGAGCATTTAGTGCTTGGCTTATGATGCTGAAGAGAACATAATCCATGCATAAGAGGTATGTTCCAGGATGTAGTCAATGCAGAAAGTGGCCATTAAAAACTATTGGGCCACAGGAACCGAGTTTCCAAACACTTGAGCAGCAGCCTGGAGCATGGAGCCGCTACCCCTGAATCTCTGCTGCCCCTATCCCCTGATGGGAAGGGCAGGAAAAAGAGCCAAGGCCAGAAGGAAATATGCAGACCTCTTCCCTGTCCTTTAGAAGGAAATATGCAGACCTCTTGCAGACTGGGCTGTCAGGTTACCCGTTAGAGGTTTAGTTTGTGTCTGGCCACAGGTGTTTCTTACTCCTTAGTACCTTGCAAGGAAATTGTGCTGACACTTCATTGGAATCTTTGTCCCATTCCCATCTATAATCATGCACTTTGGCTTTCCGCCATTCCATTTCAATACGTTTACCACCCCCCCACACTTTTGTCAACGTAGTTCCTCCCTGGCTGCCATTCAGAGCCAGTGACTCTGAAAGCTAGACTTCCCTTTAAGTTTGGGGATCTGGCCAGATCCTTGTGGTTCGGGCATAGGTTGGGACACAGAACCCCTCGTTATTTACCTTTCAGAACTATGTGGACAATGGGAGGTACAGGGCACTTGAGGGTGCCCAGCAGAGTGTGCATGTGTAGGCAATGCCAGGGTTTGGGAGGGAACTGGCTTTACTGCTGGTTGAGGAGAAATGATGTGAGATATTTCATTCCCAGCTTTATCCTTATCTCCTCTGTCATGGAGAGCCTTTGCCTTCCATACAGCCCTTCCAATCCATTTTCTGTTTTTATGATGATGTCATGGGTCACAACCAGGAGGAATTGGTCTGTCAGCCACCCAGCCAACATCCATGATTTCTGATCAGCTACCACTCTGGGCCTGTGCTATGTGAGAGCAATCAGTTACTTTTTCCCAGAGAATAATGATTCTCCTGTGCATGAGTGCTTCTTGTTTGGCCCTGGCAATCTCTGTGATGGGTAGTCAGCTTGCCTCCCTCCCCTGGCTGATTGAAATATCCTCTTTCTCGGGGCACCTGGGTGGCGCAGTCGGTTAAGCGACCGACTTCAGCCAGGTCACGATCTCGCAGTCCGTGAGTTCGAGCCCCGCGTCAGGCTCTGGGCTGATGGCTCAGAGCCTGGAGCCTGTTTCTGATTCCGTGTCTCCCTCTCTCTCTGCCCCTCCCCCGTTCATGCTCTGTCTCTCTCTGTCCCAAAAATAAATAAAAACGTTGAAAAAAAATTAAAAAAAAAGAAATAAAAAAAAAAGAAATATCCTCTTTCTCTAAGGCAGACGGATCAGGCATGCACAGTAGACCGCAAGACTATTCAGCCCTAAAAAGCCCTGTCAGGGAATGCTGCCCCGTGATTTGGTTACAAAATCTAGAGCAAAACGGGAGCCCGGGCCTGCAACCACTGAATCACTGAATTAGGGCACTTTCTATGCCCTGAGAGGTAGTTCATACAAAGGATCCCAGGTCAGAAGCATTCCTTCTCTTACTGAAAGCAAAGTGCAGGCCTCGTGCCAATTGGGCACCCAGGTGTAGGCAATGGATGGTTCCCTTTGCCCCAGCCCACAGGTGTTTCCTACTACAGACAACAGTTATCTTCTCGGGAGATTGTGCTAGGCACTTCCTTCTCAGCTTCATCCCACTCTCTTCATCTTGTAAGGATGCACTTTGGCCCTCTGTGTATTTATTTCCATCTTTTTGCTCTTTTTTTTTTTTCAAAGCAGGATCTCGCTAGAGTCCATTCAGAGTCCATGTCTCAGAGCAATATCTTCCACTTTAAACTGTGGGCTCTGGCTGAGTCCCAGGAACTCTGAATAGACTGGCAATGGGACCTCTTGTAATTTCCCATTAGAACTCTGTTCACAATGAGAGGCCTAGGGCATATCAAGCTGTGCATGAATGGATGCGTGTAGGTGGTCCCAGAGTTTTAGGAGGGACTGGCCTTACACATGCAGCTAGAGAAAAGGTAGAGAGAGACACCCAGCAGCATTATCCCATTCCCATCTGTCATGTAGAGCCTTGGCTTCCCTTATAGCCATTCCCACCAATTTGCTGTTTTCAAAATCTTGGGTCACATTCAGGGACGATTGGACTTTCACTCACGTCACACAGGCAGAGCCCAAAGATTGGTGCTCAACTTCTGCTCTGGTCCTGTGCTCTGTGACAGCAAAGAGTACCTTTCTATCAGAGGAAGGATGGCCCTCTTGTCCCTGAGTGCTTGTTACTTGGCCAGCTGTGGTAAGTGCAGTCAAGTGCAGAGATGCCTTCATTTTGAGTCACAGATGGCTGCCATATGCACACTAGGCCTTAGAACCAGGTCAGCACAAAAAGGGCCCTTTCAAGAACTACTGTATCCGGTCAACATTGCAAACACTTGATCACCAGCTTGATCACAAGCAGGAAGACCTTGCCTCTGAATCAATGCTGCATCTATTTCCTGATGGGAAGCAAGGAAAAACCACCCAAACCACTTTTCCCTCTGTTTCTGAAGGAAGAATCCACAGCTGTGGCATAATGTCACTCTCAGGTGTAGCCTTGGAGGTTTCCTTTGACACCAGCCCCCAAGTGTTTCTTACACCAGATAGCCAGCCTGCCAGGAGATAGCAGTAGGCAGTTAATTCTAACTTTAGCCCATTCTGTTCTTTAAGGAAGAACTTTAGTCCTCTAAGTGACTATGTGCATTTTATTGCTCTTTGTTCAACAAATTGGTGCTACCTGGGAGCCATTAGGAGGAAGAGTGTCAGAAGAATGTCCTCTGTTTAAACTAGAAAATTCTAGGATCCATAGGTCTGTGTCAGGTACACAGCCCAGATGCAAACACTGGTGTGGAGTGCCCAGTCAGTTCCTGATCCAATGGACAGCTCTCAGTGTAGTGCCAGGTATCGCAGAGGACAGCAGGCCCCTCTGTCGCTGGGGGCTTGGTGCTTAGCCAGCTGGAGTAATTGCGGGGATGGGTAGCCCACTGGCCTCCCTTCCCTGGCTGACAAAGGTGCCTTCATCCTGCAGAGGAGATGATTCATGCATGCACACCAGGCTTCAGGTCCTGGTCAGGGCACAAAGGGACTTTGAAAGGAATACTGCACCAGGCTGGGTTCTAACCATTTGACCATGAGCCACAGCTGAATCCCTGCCACCCATCTCCTAGTAGGAAAGGGCAAAGAACACACGCAAAGCCTTTGGTAAGGTATGAAGAATGCAGACTGCTTGCTGACAGGGCTTCCAGGTGTAGCCTGTGGTGGGTTCCCTTCACCAAAGCCCATAGGTGTTGCTTCTTCCTGAGACAGCCAGCTTGCTAGAACATGGCACTTGTCACTTTATTCTCCACATCATCCCATTGTCATCCCTAACAAAGAACTCTGGCCCTCTGTGGATCCATTTTCACCCTTTTGCTCTATTTCCAAGCTAGAAAGGGATCCATTGCATGTAGTCTCTCAGCAGAATATCCTTGGCATTCCACTGGAGATCCTAGTTGAGAGCTTGTGACTCTGCAGTAGGTTTGGCCACAGGGCCCCTGCTAGGTTTGTGTCAAAACCACGCAGGCATTCAGAGGCCTAGGGTGCTGGAAGTGTCGAGAAGAGAGGGTTGGCACTTCGGCTGGGCCAGAGGGCTAGGAAGGGAGCTGGCCTCCTTTCTTGGCTGAGGGGGAAAGAAGTTGCATAGCCTCTTTCCAGGTTGATCCCGTTGCCTTTGGAGATATTGACCTTTGGCTCTGTAAGGCCATTCCCTTTCCTTGGCTCTATGTCTAACTATGTCCCTGGTTAGACTTAGGAGCCATAGGGCTGTCATTCACTCAGCCAGTGCCCAGGGATAGATTTTCGCACAAGTCTGTGCATATGGCAGGTGGGCACCAAGCAAAGCAGCCAAGCCACTGCTAATGGCAGCACTTGCACTTATCCGGACTTGGATTTACCTTCCAGCTGGGGCAGAGGCGTCATCGGGATCACAGGCATCAGTGCTGCATGCAGGGCATGGCCACAAGGAAGTTTGTGGGTCAGGGGCTAAGGCGTGAACAGCCCTGTCCATGAGCAGTGCCATAGCTGCCTAAGCAGCCCAGCAAAGCCACTGTGTGCTCATGGGGTGGCAAACATGGCATTGTTCTGTGCAGCTCTGTCCTCCTTCAGTATGCTCAACAGTAGCAATGGTGACATTTCTGGCCGGCAGGATGAGGTTTACAAGAGCCCCAAGGATAGTGGCAGAAGGCAGAGAGTGGCCGATAGGGTGGAACCCAGGAGGGCAGTTTCCTTACTAGTTCACTTCTCCCATCCCACTTTTGGAGGATTAATGTGCCCTCACAGGAGAGGGATACGCATGATGTGATGTGTTGAACAAAGCCAGCAATAACCTATAATGAGGATGAACTGAGTCAAGATGCTGGCCAGTGTGCAATATGCCTGGAAGAAATGCAGAGGGAGATACTAGAGCAGGGTTGCCTTGCCTGTTCACATATCTTTATGGCTGCATTGGTTTAAGATAAATAGATCTTGCCCCTGAGCGTCATTCAGATAGTGTAACAACTTTCCATTTTACAGTTATTCTTGTCTTTTCAATACACTTGAAAGCCTGAGAGGCTCTGAGGTTGTGTCCCTGTGGCCAAACACATACAAACACAAAAAGACAGGCCTCCTTCCTTGGCCAGAAATCCGAGTACTGAGAGATTCATGTAGAGGGGAAACCATGATACAGGGAATACTATCCCTGCTGAAGAGCCAGGGGCCCTCTGGCCAAACACATGCCACGGTCCCAGAGAATGGACCAGAATTCCCAGTAGAGGGCCCAGGGAGGGCTCAGAGTGAAACTAGAGCAAAGGGGTGAAAAATGGATAGAGGGAGGGCCAGACTTGTGCATCAGGGATAAGAATGACTAGCAGCATCTCCATGAGCTCACTGACTGATGACTCAGGGATGAGAAACACCTGTGGGCTTTGGCAACGGGTGCCATAAGTTCCAGCTGAGAGCCCTGTCTGCAAGAAGCCTGCCCAGATTCTTCTTTCAGCATCAAAGGGAAAGACGTGGCTCTGGGTGTGTGTCCTGCCTTTGCCATCAGTCCATAAGGGCAGCAGTGATACAGCTGTAGCAGAGATGTGCTCCTGGCTGATGGGCAAGTATTTGGAAGCAGGACTTGGTGCAGGATTCCATCCAAAGGTACTTTCTGGGCTGACAAGATCTGGGAGCTTCCTGCCTACATGAAAACCTGCTGTTCTTCCAAACAAAGGGGTCTCCATTAGTGAGGGGAGGGAGGCCAATTGGCTACCCATGCCTGTGCATACCTTAGCCAGCTAAGCAACACCATGTGCACCGCGATGGAAGGGGAAGGTTTCCTCTGGGATATGAGACCCAGAGAGCCTTCGATTTCCTCAGGATATGACTGGGAAACTGGCACCATTCATACAGCCACTGCTGTGTGACAGCCCCATGCTCCTGGAATGTGAATGGAGACCTAGATAGAAAAGCAGCAGTGGCATGGGAATGAGTAATAGCAGTTCCCAAGTTGGCATCTCCAAAGAGAATGGCACCCATCTAGGAAAGAGAGATCTTTCTGAATGAAATCTCAAACCAGACAAGAGGCCGGCTCCCTTCCTCAAACCTCTGGCCAGCCTACACACAAGCATTCTCCACTGGGCACCTGCAGATACCCTCGGCCTGGTGATGCCCACAAATTCTGAAACCCAATTCCCACGGTCCCTGTGGCCAAACCTCCTGCCCACTCACTAGCATTGTACCAGACTCCTCACTTCATAAGAAATGATATGACTCTGAGACACTGGCTCTGACAAGATTCCAGGGAGAACCTTGTTGCCAACGAATAGCAGTTGTTTACTCTTGCTATAATACCCTGCTAAGAAACCAGAGCTATGGGACAGAAGGTCAGCTGACCTCTGGGATATCAGACTCTCAGGCCTCTTTTGACTCTGGAAATGACTGGAAACTCACCTCCAATCCTTGGGATTTTGTTGTGGACATGGCAGCCCCATGGTTGTGGTGGGTGACTGTGACCAAGGGAGCAAAGCACCAACGGGATAGGAAGTTGAGACCACGTTCTGCATTCCACTGGGCATGGGGCAATTCGAAGAGGGAGATATCTCTATCATCCCTTCATCTTCTCCCACACAGCAGGCAGGATCCTCCCCTAACCGCTGGCTTCAACTACCCTCAAGTGTTCTCTCTGGGTATCTTTACACATCCTAGGTGTGGGGTTGGCCAGAAATTCTAAAACGATCTTGAGGAGGACCAAGGGTAAAACCTACATCACCATCCAAAGGACAAAGCCAAATAGGCAAGCTGAGAGAAAAGGATTGTACTCAAAGTCACTGGCTCTGCATAAAGTCTACACAGAAACTCTTTGGACAAAAAAGGCTAAGTGGTGGAAATGGAGACATAGACTCTCGGAGTTCATCACTCTTGAGATTGGGAGAATGTCAAGAATGAAGTATCCAGCACAAGTCTCCTAGAAAGCTGCTTGTATCTGGAAATAGAAATGTCTGTGGGATTATGCAAAGGGAGCCTTCTGAAATGGCACACTTGAAAGCCCTGTCAGCAACAAACACCCATTCATTCTTTTGGAGCCAGAGATGTCTGGCTATGTCTGTCCCTCCAAATTTTTGTAGCAGTTGATGGAGCCAACAGTATTTGAGGTGTCGCTATTGGGTTCTACTGGCTCTTGCTCAGGAGTCTGGAACAAGGACTTTGTTCCGTATTCGTGGACAAGGATCTTCCTCTACTGACCACGGACTGGTTCATATTGCCCACATGCCAACTGTGTGCTTCCCCGAATGAAGGCCACTCAATCATCCAGCTCAGGGAGGAAAGATGGCTCCCCTTCACCTCCCATACCACAGCAAGCCAAGCAACAAGCATCCAGGGACTAAAGGCCATCTTTCGTTTGCTAGATCAGAGCCTGAGAGCTCTCCCTGAGCACAGGAGTTTGATGCCTACCCAGGGGGTGCCGGCTGAGTGATGGCTCTGTGGCTCCTAAGGGAGAAAAAAGTCAGAAAGAAAGCAAGGGGAAGGAAATGGGCCCAAGGAAGGGGGGCAAAATTTGACATTTCCAGTGGCAATTGGGACCTACTTGGAAAGGTGTCTTCCTTCACTGGCCCTTGGCCAAAAGGAGGCCATCTCCCTGCCCAAATCTCTGGCCCAGGCTTCACACAAATATCACTCTTTTGGGCAACAAGAAGTCCCTGGGCCTATCGAGAGCCACATACTTCTGAAACCCAATGAAGTAATGAAGAAGGAGCCCTGTGGGAAAATCTCACCCACATTCAAAAGAACTGGGTCAGACTCCCTGGTGGAAGGCAGAGGATAGGACTGTGAGACACTGACTCTGTAGGGATTGTGGGAAGAACCCTGTTTCTAAAAATGAGCAAAGACATGTGATCATGGCAAGGAGGGCCAGAGCTCTCCAGAGATAGGAAGGGGATATATATGGAGCAAGAGGTGCCCAGCACCTGCTCCTGGCAAACTGGCTATGAGAACAAGAAGAAACACCTGAGCACTTAGGCAAACGAGGCCTCTAGAGTCTGCATCTGGGAGCCCTGTGAGCAACAGGCCTGCCTTATTCCTTCAGAAGGACTTAGAGAACCCTGGGACTTTGTCTGCTTTTCTTGGTTTCCCAGCACTGAACGGAGTGAGCAGTGACAGTGCTGTAGCCATGAGGTGCCCCCAGCTGTTGTTGCAAAGTGTGGAAAGGGGCATTGGGGCCATCTTCTGATAAAGGGCTCTTTCTGGGCTTGCCAGCTTCTGGCGCCTCCTGCACGTGTGAACAGTTTGCTACTCAGAAGGAAGGCCCCTCCGCCAGGCAGAGCAATGAGGCAAACTGGCTCCCCTCCCCACCCCACCCCCCTGGCCCTGCTACAAACAGCCAACCACCAAGCACAGGGATTGGAGGGCTATTGTCTTTCAGATAGCTCATGCTCATGGCTGTCCCTGAGCCAGGGACTGAGTGGGCATCCAAAGCCCATTCCTTGGTGCCCTGTGCATGAGTGCCAGCCCCAGGGCTCCTAACGTTGAGCAAAAACTGAGTCAAAACGACAGGAAGCAAATGGGACCGGCTGAAGCCAGGACCAAAAGGAATGTGTCGATATGTCCACCCAGTGTGAATGTGATCAGTGTGAAAAGGACAGGTTGAACTTCATTATTCCTAGGTCCAGCAGGAGGCCAGCTCCCCGCTCATACTGCTGGCCCAGCCTCCACCCAAACAGTTCTCAGCTGGACCCCTTCAAATGGCCTAGGGCTCTGCATGTCCATGGGGTCCTGAAACCAAAATGCCAGGGCCCTTTTGGCTCAACCTGTCCCACAGACACAAGGGTTGGTCCACAGTGGGCCTTTGCAGGCCTGAGCTATTATTCTGACAGAATTGTATGGACCCCAAGACGAACATTGATGGAGAATAAAGCACTCTCATGAACCTTGATACTCCTAGGGTCAGAGATCTTCATTCAGGATGAGAATTGCATGATGCTGAGAAAACACTGACCAGCACAGTAAAGGAGGAAGCAGGCGTGGTCAGGAGTCAGAGAAATCTTTTGTGGGCTTTGGCTACAGGTTGACGCCAACGGACGCCCCTTGGAGCCCTGTGAGCAAGAGACCCTCATTCTCCCATAAGAAATAGAGGGAATTTGGTGTGTTTCTGCCCACTGTGTCAATAGATAGGGACAGCAATGACCCCGAGGTATGAAGAAGGTGTTTCCATGTGATGATCAAGAGGCGGGAACAAGGCCTTAGTGCACTATGTTTTCAAAAGGCATTTTGTGTGCTGATCAGGTCATGCAGCAAAGTGGGCATGCACAGATTGCCTGTTCTTCCAAGTGAGGGTGTCTCCATCTATGAGGGGTGGGAGTCAATGTGGCTACCCATTCCCACGATGACTGTAGCCTGCTAAGCACTGAGGGCTCAGGGACAGGAGTGCTAGCTCTTCTCTCAGCTATCAGAATCTTAGAGGTCTGGGGGCGCCTGGGTGGCGCAGTCGGTTAAGCGTCCGACTTCAGCCAGGTCACGATCTCGCGGTCCGTGAGTTTGAGCCCCACGTCAGGCTCTGGGCTGATGGCTCGGAGCCTGGAGCCTGTTTCCGATTCTGTGTCTCCCTCTCTCTCTGCCCCTCCCCCGTTCATGCTCTGTCTCTGTCCCAAAAATAAATAAACGTTGAAAAAAAAATTAAAAAAAAAAAAAGAATCTTAGAGGTCTGCATTGGCAAAGGACCTGCCTGGAAACTCACCTCCAATCCATGGACATTGGTTGTGTACGGGACACCCCCAAGGTGTTGGTATGTGAATTGAGACCCAGTTAGAGAAGCAGCAATGGGTTAGTTATGACTCCCAGGTCAGTCAAAGCTCTGAATTCAAATGGGTATGGGTCAAATCGAGGAAGGACATAATCTATCTCTCGTACCCTCTTCCCACACACGAAGCAGGAACGTCCCCTAACCTGTGGCTGAGCCTACCCACAAGTATTCGGCCTCGGCACCTTCACACACCCTAGGTTTGGCGATGGTCACATCATTCGGAAACCAAACTGAGAATGGCCCATTGCAATACCTATCTCACTGTCGCAGAGATACCACCAGACTCACAAGCTGAAAGAAGGGAATGGCACTCTAAGTCAATGGATCTGAATACATTCCATTCAGAACCTTATGAAAAAACAGGGTAATGAGTGGACATGGAGAAACAGATGGCCAGAGTTGTTCCTCACACATGAGATGTGGAGACGTTTAAGAATAAGTACCCAGCACAGTCTCCTATCAAGATGGTTGTATCCAGAATAAGAAATGCCTGTGGGCTGAGGCAAAGGGAGCCCTCTGCAGGAATTTGGCTGGGAGTCCTGCATTCTGCATTTTAGGAGACAGAGATTTCTGGCAATATTTCTCCCTCCCACACCTTCTATCTGTTGATGTCGACCCCAGGTTTGAGCTCTAGGTATTCGGTTCTGCTGGTTCTTATGAGTTTGGAACAAGGAAATCATTCCCTATTCCTGGAAAAGGCTTCCCCTGTGCTGACCCTCTCCTTGTCCTGACTGCTCATGTGCAAACTGCTTCTCAGAATGAAGACAACACAGTCATCCAGGACAGTGAGACAAACTGGCCTCCCCTTCCCCTTCCATACCACAGCAGGCCAATCATCAATCTTCCAGGGAATAAAGGCCAGCTTTCCTTTGTTAGCTCAGAGCCTGAGAGCTCTCACTGAGCACTGGAGCAGAGTGAGAGTTTGATGCCTACCCAGGTGAGCTACCTGAGTTTCTGATAGCTCTCTAGCTCCTAAGGGAGGAAAAAAAAAAGCCTGTCAGAAATGCAGCAAGGTGAAGGAAATGGGCACGAGGAGGGCCAAAGCTCGACGTATCCAGTGGGAATTGGGTTCCAAGGTGTCCTACTTCGTGTGCCCTGGGCCCAGGAGAAGGTCACTCCTGTGTCTGAGTCTCTCACCCAACCGACACACAAACATTCTCTGCTGGGACCCTTACATTGGCCTGGGTCTCTGAATGACCACATACTTCTGGAACCTGATGAATTAATGAAGAAGGAGCCCTGTGGCCAAAATCCCTCCCACGGTCTCAAGGACTGGGTCAGAGTCCCAGGTGGAAGGCAGAGGATAGGACCGTGAGACACTGACTCTGAACCGATCGCGGGAAGAACCTTGTTTCTACAAGAGAGTAAGGATTAGAGTTAGGTACAGAGTTAGGTACACGGCACTTTCCTCATAGTTACTGCATAGGTTTTCCAACACTTGTTACATAGTGAAAGAAGCAAGTAGTGGAAAGATGGTTCCTCCACGATATTTCTCAGTGGTGAGTCTACACCATTCCCCCATATTTTCTACATAGGTTGGAAAGTCTTCTTACTGAAACAAGAAGTTATTTGAAGCAAACTTTTCTCCACAAGATCATTTCACAGAACTGAGCATATGGCACTTTTCTTATAATGCCTCGCACAGGTTTTCAAACACGTCTAAGGGAAACAAGTTGGTCGAAAGAGAGTTTCCCCACAGTGGTTTTTCACAGAGTGTACACCCCTTTCCTTATTGGTTCCTGTAAAGGAACTTCTAACCCTGAAACAAGACGTTAGTGGACACACGGTTTTATTTCAAAGAGTTGAGCAGATAACACTCTCATTATACACTTAGGTCTAGAACTTCAAACACTTCTGACAGTGAAAGAAGATGTTCGGTGAAAGAGGCTTTCCCGACTGGGTTGTTTCAGAGTTGAGTCTATGGCACTTTCGTTATCATTTTCCCACATAGTTTTTCAACCACGTCAGACCTAGGGAAAAGAAGTTAATTGACAAATGCGTGTTCCAAAGTGTGTTTTTGTTTTCCTCACAGAGATGAGCATAGGGAACTTTCCTGAATGTTCCCTGCTTAAGTTTTCAAACACCTCTCACCCAACGAAACATGATGTTAGTGTAAAAATGTTTTCTTCACAGTGTTGTTCGTAAAACAGGGTTGGGTAGATGGCACTTGCCTTAGAGTTTGCTGCTTCCTTTTTCAAACACTGCTAGCTTAGTGAAACAAGACGTTAGTTGAAAGATGGTATCCCTGTTGCGTTTTTTTCCAGAGTCAAGGTCAGGTCACTGTCCTCATAATTCTCTGCCCAGTTTTTCAAACACTTGTTAGTGAAACAAGGAACTAGTTGAAGGATGGTCCCTCCACAATATTATTTCATAGAATTGAGTGGATGGCATTCTTTATAGTTGCCAGGATAGGGTTTTCCAACATGTCTACCTTAGTGAAACAAGAGGTTGGTTGAAAGACGGTTTTGCCATAGTGCACTTTCAGAATTAAGCATGAGGCCCTTTCCTTCTAGTTCCCTCCAAAGCGTTTCCACCACCACTCAGTTTGAAACCAGACCTTAGTTGAAATATGTTTTCTCCATGGTTTTCCTTCAAGGAGTTCAGGGTCTGGTGCTGCCATTATAAATATAGTCCTAGATGTTTAGCCACTTCCAACTAAGTGAAACAAGATGTTAGCTGAAAAGTGGTGTATCCAGTGTTTTTTCAGAGGGGTGAGTATATGGAACTTTCCTGAATGTTCCCTGCATGTTTGCAAACACCTTTCTCAACGAAACACGATGTTACTTTAACAATGGTTTCTCCACACTGTTGAATCTATGGCACTTGCCTTCGAGCTCACCACGTACATTTTCAAACGCTTCTGCGACAGTGAAACAAAATTCTAGTTTGAAAGGTCTTTTCTTCAAGGTATGTTTTCACAGAGTTGAGTATATATACTTCCCTCATAGTTTCCGGCATAGGTTTTCAGACACTTGTACTTCGTGAAACAAGAAATGAGTAGACAGGTGTCGCCCCACAATATTTCATAGCAGTGAGTCAGTGCCATTGCCCAATATTTTCTGCATAGGTTTTCAAAGACTTCAAAGTGCTTGAAATAAAAAGTTGTTTGAAAGATGGTTTCCCCACATTACCTCACAGAACTGAGTACATGGACTTTCCTATAATTCCACACACAGGCTTTTTCAAACATGTGTAGTGAAGAAGTTGATTCAACAAGAAGGTTGTTGAAAGACCTGATCATCAGTGTCATTTTCTTGGAAATCAACTTACTGAAACGTGATGTTTGTTGAATGATGGGTTCCCCCCATCCAGCAGTTTGTTCCACAGAGTGCATATACGACACTTTCCGTCTATTATGTCACATTGATTTTCGAAATGCAGTCCATTCACAAGAAGTTATTTGAAAGACGGTTCCGCATAGTGCTGTTGCACAGAGCTAAGTAGATGGCAATTTCCATATATCTCCCCGCATATGTTTTCAAACACTTATGACACTGTGAAGGAAGCAGGTAGTAGAAAGAAACTTTCTCCACGGTGTGGATTCACAGAGAGGAGGTCATGGCCCTTTCCTTACACTTACTTCTCCGCATGAGTCAAAGACTTCTAACCTACAGAAACAAGAAGTTGGTTGCAAGACGTTTTAGCCACTGTGCTTTCTCAGAGTAATGTCCTTTCCTTCTAGTTCTCAGTGCAAGTTAACAAACACCTAACCTACGCACACAGGAGGTTAGTTGAAAGGTGGTTTCCCCACACTATTTCACAAAGCCGAGTCTATGGTAGTTTCCTACAAGTCTGACCCAGTGAAACAAGAAGCTGATTGACAAACCGTTTCCCCATTGTGTTTTTCCACAGAGTTAAGATTCTAACCCTATGCTTACAGTTCCCTGTAAATGCTTTCCAACACTTCTAACTTGGAAACATCATTTGAAAGAAGGTTTCTCGACAAGGTTTTAATTCAAGGAGATGGGCATACAGCACTCTCATTTTGCATTGAGGCCTAGATTTTCAAGTTCTTTGTGATTTTAGTTCTTTGTGAACTAAGACTTTATTTGAAAGGTCATTTTTCCACTATTCTTTTCCGCAGAGTTGAAGTCAACTCACTGTCATAGTTCCACGCATAGTTTCAAACATTGTTAGTGAATTAAGGGATTGGATTCCTCCAGATTTTTTTACAGAGTTGAGTATAAGGCACTTTCCTTATAGTTCCCAGGATAGGTTAAAATAGTGAAATAAGGAGTTGGTTGAAAGATATTTCTCGATAGTGTTTTTTCTTTTTTCACAATTAAGTATATGGCCCTTTGCTTACAGTAATGTATAAAGGATTTCAAACCCCTTTCATTTTGAAACCAGATGTTTGTTGAAATAGGGTTGTCTCTCAATTTGAAAACAGATGTTCCCTGAAACAGGGTTTCTCTGCTGTTTATTACAAGAAGTTGAGTGGCACTTATACATTTAGGCCTAGAGTTTCAAAAACTTCTGACTTAGAGAAAGATGTGTGTTGAAAGAGGCTTTCCCAACTGTGTTTTTTCAGAATTGAGTCTAGGACACTTTGTTATCATTTCTTGCATAGAGTTTCAAATGCTTTAAACCTGAACAAGAAGTTAATTGTCAAATGATTTTTCCAAAGTGTCTTTTTTTCTCAGAGGTGAGTATAGGGAACTTGCTTTAGTGTTCCCTTCTCAGTTTTCCAACACTTCTCACTCAGTGAAGGAGGAAGTTAATTGAGAAGCCATTTCCCCACCGTGTTGTTGGTAAAACAGAGTTGAGTAGAAGGCACTTGCCTTAGAGTTCAACCTGTACTGTTTCAAAACCTTCTCACTTAGTGAAACAAGTTTTTAGAGCAAGGTGGTTTCTCCACGGGTTTTTCACAAAGTGGAGAAAATATCACTGCTTAGGTCCCAGGATAGGTTTCCAAACAAATACTAGTGAAACAAAGACATCGTTGAAGGCTGGTTCCTCCTCTATAATATTTCACTGAGCTGAGTACAAGGCACGTTCCTTGCAGTTGCCAGGACACATTTTCTTATATGTCTAAACATAGTAAAACAAGTTGTCTGAAAGACTGTTTCGCAAAAACATTTGTTCAGAATGAAGCAAAACACCTTAGGTTATAGTTCCTTGTAAAAGGTTTCAAACACCACACATGAGTAACCAGATGTCAGCTGCAATATGCTTTTTCCATGGTGTTGCCTCAAGGAGTTGAGTGCACATCACTGTCATTATATATTTAATCCTAGAATTTAAGTCCCTTCTAACTGTGAAAGATGCTGTTGTGGAAATAGTTTGTCCACGGTGCTTTTTCACAGAGTATATGGCACTTAAATCATAGTAGCCCGCATAGTCATCGAGGCATTTGTTACATAGTGAAAAAAAATATAGTAAAGATGGATCCCCCACAATGTTATTTCACACAGATGAATCTATACCATTCTTGCTATTTTATGTGTACATTTTGAAACACTACGATGTTCATGAATAGGGATATTTGACAGATGATATAAACAGTATAATTTCACCGAAATGAGTATATGGCAGGACCTCATAATTGCAAGCAAATGTTTTCAAAGCCACCTAAATTATGGAAACCTTATGTCAGAAGATAATTTCAGCAAGGTGTTGATGACAAATATAAGTAAAATGGCACTTTCTGCATAGGCTACATATAGGATTTCAAACACCTTAAAAAAGTGAAAGAATTTTAAATGAAGGATTATGATCCCACAGTGTTTTCTAGAGTTGAGTGTATGGCACTCACGATATAGGCCCGGCGTTGGTCAAAAATCTTTGCCGGGCTTATGGGGCAAGTGCCATACCCTCGCATCTGGAAACAGCACTGGGGCCTAACAGTCTCTCCAAGTCGATCAAGGTTTCGCCGTGAACACTTTTAAAATGTACGCAGGACTTACACGGCAAAGGCCGAATATTCACCCTGTGACAAAACACCAGGAAACAATCTTTTGAGACGCGTCTCGTGTCGTTGCGTTAGAAGGGTCTGAAAAATCTCTATGGGTCCGCTGTTGACCGCGCCATACCTAATAGACTCTGCCCAACTGCCCTTCGCCGTCGGAAACCACCTTTCCGCTACCGTCTCGCATGGTATGCACACCTAGGCAGGAACCATCTGGAAAGGGACACACACTCGCCCCCGTGAGAGAATGCGCGGGAGAAACCATGTCGCAACCAGCATCACGGTTCGCTAACTTCGAAGGGTGTGAATACCAATGCGGGCCCTAGGCCCATAGTGCCACAGACTCCGGTCTGGGAAAGAACACTGTGGGGAAACCATCATTCGACACACCTGTCGTCTCACTAAGTAGAGACTTTATGAAAACCTCTGGAGGCCCATAGGCTCTGTCGAACTGCGCTTTGCAGAAACAAACCCCTTTGCAACGACCGTCTCGTGTCACGAAGTGGGAAAGGTTTGCAAAGCTATGCGGGGCCTCTGTGGACAGTGTCAACATCCTCGGAGCTGGGAAACAACACTTGCACTGCGGGGGAGCCGTCTTTCAACTCACATCTGCTTTCGCTGTTACAAGTGTTGGAAAACCTAGGAGAAGGAGATGAGGCAGGTGCCATAAACTCAAGTCTCTGAAACCACACGGCCGTGAGAAAATTCTCTCCAGGAGCGTCTGGTCTCACGAAGTGAGACAATTTGGAATCCCTATTGCGGGGCTTACACGCTGAGTGCCATAGACTCCATTCTGTGGTGCCACACTGCGGGGAACCCATCATGCAACCAACACGTCGTTGGGGCAAGTCGCAAGTGTTGGGAAAACTACGCAGGGCCTGTGCCGGTAGCGCCGTGCCCTTTGTCAAACTGCACTTGGCGGAAGCCCCTTCTCAAAGAACCCCAAGCTAGCTAGTAGCACGAGGTGAGGAGCGTCTGAAAACCTCAACCGTGCGGGGCGTCTGTGGGAAGGGCCATACCTCGAATCTCTGAAACCACATTGTGGGGAAGCCCTCTCCCAACTACCCTGTGCTTTCACTAAATTAAAAGTGTTCGAAAACTCCCAGGACCTATGGGGGTGGGGGTAGCGGTAGGGGTGAGGAAGTGCCACGTATCACTCAACCCTGTGATACAACACTGTGGGGAACACATCGCTCAGGTAACCTCTCTTGGCACTAAGTTAGAATGGTTTGAAGACACAGGTAGGGCCCACAACGAGAGTTCCTCTGTGCCAACTCCACGAACCACTTCGTGGAGAGCACCTTTCCCCTAACACCTCGTTTCCCAAAGCTACACGTGGTCTGAAACCTACGCGGGGCCCACACGGAAAGTGGCCTGTGCCGAACTCTGTGGAACAACAGGGTGGTGAAGCCATCCTTCAAGGAACATCAGGTTGCACTAAGGTAGACGTGTCTGGAAACACCTGCGGGAAGCTGCGTGTGGGCCAAGAAATGGGACATAATACGCGCCACCGTGTGGAAACAAATATCGTGGAGAAACTCTCTTTTGACTGAAATCTGGTTTCGCGATGTGACTGACAGGCGTTTGAAAACGTACGCGGGGCCGATGGGCAAAGTGCCACGCACTCAACTCTCTCAGGCAACACGGTGCGGAATCCATGGTTTCAACTAACTGCTCCTTTCACCAAGTTGGTACTGTTTGGGAAGGCCTGCGAGGAGCTCGGAGGGAAGCGCCATATACTCAAGGCTGCGAAACACCAGGGTGGTGACACCAGCGTGCCGCTAGTCTGTGACGTCACGAACCTAGAAGGGCTTGAGACACCAGGCAGGGCGGAAAGGGTGGAAAGGGTCACCTACGCTCAACTCTGCGAATCGACGCTGTCGGGTGACCGTCCTTCCACTCGCACCTTGGTTCACTGGGTTACGAGTGTTTGAGATGCCTGCGGGTGCTCCACGGCAAGGGCCGTATACTCAGCTCTGGGAGACACCGGGGAACTGCCTTTCAGCCATCGACTTGCTTCATTAAGTTAGAAGTGTCTGAAAACGAACGCAGGCCCTATGCAGAAAGGGCCTTGTACTCAGCGCTGCGAGACAACCCTTGTAGTGAGACGGTCTGTCGTCTAACATCTCACTTCACAGTTACAAGTGTTTGAGCACCTGTGGGGGCAGCTACACGGAAAGGGCCATATACTCGACTCTTGCACACAACACGGTTGGTGAGACATCCTTCGACTAACAGCTGGTTTGGCTGACACGTGTCTGAAAACCATGCGGGGCCCCTGAGGAAAGTGCCATAGAGTCAACCAACTCTGTGAGACGACACTGTGTGTGTGCGTGCGCGCGCGTGTGTGTGTGTGGGTGTGTAGGGGAGGGGGGAGGGGGGGGAGGGCGGAGGAGGAAGTGGGGGCGGGGAGAGACCATCTTTCAACTCGGACATTGTTTCCGGAAGTCGGAAATGTTGGAAAGTGAATGCAGGGTCTACGTGGAAAGCGCCATGTACCCAGCACAACGGACGCGGTCGGGAAACCATCTTTCCGCGGTCACCTCGTGTAAGTAAAAGTGTCTGAAAACCTATGGCGAGGCCTCGATGGAAACATGCCACATACTGAGCTCTGTGAGACAGCACTGCGGGGCGGCCGTGGTTCCAGTACCGTCTGGCTTCGCTCTGCCGAATACATTTGAAGACTCTACTCTGCAGGGCCTATGCGGAGCGGGCCAGCTACTCAACTCTCTGAAAGGGCAGAGTGGTGAAACCGTGGTCGCTCAACTACCCCGAGTTTCCACTAATTTCGGAGGGCTAGAACATCGTTGCGGGGCCTAAGCCTCAGGTGCCCTATACTCACCTCCGAGGAACAACACGGTTTGATCACCGATTTTCAAGTAACCTCTTGTTTCACTCCCTTTGAAGCGTTTGAAACCCAATTTCGGCAACCCTGGGGAGAATGTGGCACATAGCCGACTCTGAAAGATCACTGTGGAGAAACCATCTTCCAGGCTAACGTGTGGTTTCACCAGGTGAGAAGTGTTGGTTTGAAAACGTATGCGGGGCTGATGGGGAAAGTGCCAAGTACTGAACTCTCTTATGCAACACAGTTCATGCATACCATGTATACTCTGTGCCATCACCAAATAGATACTACACACATGTCCATTACAATTTCACTACACACACTGTACATGCATCACATGCAACATATATACAACACTCACATGTCACAGTAACGCACACAGGACACCATATATATACACTACAACACATATTCACCAGAATATCACAGCATACACATTTTACCTATACCAGACACACACACATACCACATACTCCAATCGTTATGATACATACAACAATGCATATACACAACACACATATGCCATACACACTGCATGTATATAGCATTATCACACATATGACATGTCTGTACAAACAGTATGCTCAGAATACTTTGGGCACATATACCATACATATGCCACACCCACAAACAGTATACACATCACACCCTAACCACCCATATGGCACGCCCTCACAAATACCAATATACTGCATTCACAGAAGTACACCATACCCTCAAATATCACACATACCACACACCACACAGATACACAAAAACACACCTGAAAAACCTTACAGATATTATACGCATATGCCACACACATACAACACACACCACTCACATACACCACACAGAAAGACAATTTAGGCACAGGCTGAACATACACTACGTGTACACAACGACACATTACATGTACACCATAAATATACCTTAGAAAGCATACACACACACACCACACACACTTTGCATATACGAGACACACCACACATGCATACCTGCACACATACATCAGAAACAACTACACAAGACCAAACATGTGACATACAAACCAAATATACCACAGTTCACACACATGACACCACATACACAGCACAGTACACCATTCACAAAATATACATGTCACACAAACACTACACAGATTGCACACACATCTCACACACACCACACATAGGATGTGCATATATTACTCACATACACCATTCCTTCAGCACAGAAAAACACATAACTCCACACTTTCCACACACACCACACCCATACCACACACACCACATAACACTCATATAACCACATATACACCATGCAAACACTTCAAACTTGCATTGTATATACCACACACAAAACACATACAACAAACACCTACCACACACATATCAAGCACTCACGCACTACATGTACCTCCTATAATCCAAAAGCACCCAACATAAAATTCACATACAACACACTAAACATGCACCACAAACACACCACACAATACCAAACACACACCACTCAAACAGCACAGGTGTAATACTGATTTGCACCCCCACATACACAATTGTTAAACCATACACAGCATTCATATGCCCCACACCTGTGAAAATACACACCACGCACACCTAACATGTTCATTAGAATTATACTGCACTCACAAAAGCACACAACACAGTGCACATAAATCACACCTAATCCATGCATGCACAAAACATACAGTTCACATGAAAACACTAGACACACACCACACAACTGCCACAAATATGCCATATGTACCAATGTCCACACATCAAAAACAGATACAGTACAAATTCCACACATACACCAAAAACATACTACACACAGAAACTTGACATGCACATCACAAATACACTATACATATACAACACATACACCACATGTAACCACCCATATAACACACACCACACATACACACATCAAACACATACCACATATAAGCCACAACACAGGCACGCATATACCAACCATACAAATATCACACAACACACAAACCAAGCACGCTACAAACACCAAAGATAGACACCACACATATACCACATACAGAATCTACCTAACCCAGATGTAATACTGGTACCACACACAAACCACACCAACACACATATGACACACACAGATATATGCCACACAGGCAACAGAGTTACACCACAAACACCACACACTGATTATAAACCATACACACCACACACTGATTATAAACCATACACACAACATATTCAACATAATTTTACCACACACACACATTGCACACATACACCATACCTAGTCCACACATATACAACACATATACACATGGCAACAAGGGCCAGGAGTACCCAACTACAGCTCAACCATTGCTGTTTCTATCCACTGATGGGCAAAATGGGGGAATACAGACAGAGCCAGGGATTTCAGGCTCCTATTGCTGGAAGAATTGCAGGCCAATTGCTAACAGGACTCCCAGGTATAGCTTGTAGAGTGCTCCCCTCGCTAAAGTTCACAGGCTTTTCTTATTCATGAGATAGCCATCCAGCTAGGAGATTGTTCTGGGTACTTCATTCTCAACATTCTCCCATTAACATCTCTAAGGAAGAATTCTAGCCACCCATTGTTTCCCTTTACACATTGTCTTTTTTAGGAAACAGCATTCTGCATAGAATCCATTCAGACTCAGTGTCTCAGAGTAATCTCTGCTTTCAATCTGGGAGTCTGGTGGTACCCTTGTGTCTGTGATATACGTTCTGCATTGGGCCCTTAGTTTGATTTCATACCTAGGTGGACATAGAGAGGCCTAGGGCATCTGAAATTACCCAAGGGAGAATGTTTGGATATAGGCTAGTACAGAGGTCTGGGGAGGGTGCCAGCATTCTGCATGGGGTAAGAAGAAGTGAAGATAGTATCTCCTTCCTGGATTTAGCCCATGCCAAATAGGAAAAACCTTGGCCCTCCATGTACTCCACTACTGTTGTTGTTTTCTTATGTCACCATTCACATTCCTAGATCATGGGGCTGTCACTTAGATAGCCCAGGTCCAAGCGTCATAGACGACTTACCAGTCAGTTCCTGGGCCCAGTGGGAGCTCAGTGTCTGATATTCCTAAGTAAATCCCACTTCCTGGCACTTAGCCAGCTAGAGTAATCTTAGTGAATGGAAGCCGGTTTGCTTCCACCCATAGCTGATTTGTGAAACATTCAACCTGAAGATCAGAAATTTTGTGTAAGCACAGTATCCTCTAGGAACTATTCTGCATACTACCAGTCTCTTGAGTGAAGACCACACTACGGCTGCATACCAAACATGTGACCATCGTCCAGGAGCACCTACCTATTACTGCTACACCTCTGCTGCCCCTGTCGATGGGATGGCAGAAAAGACATCCAAAACCAGGGCTTACCCTATGTATTTGAAGGAACAATGGAAGCCTCATGATTACAATGCTTCAGGTGTGGCCTTGAGAGAGGTCCCTTTACCAAAATCCATGGCTATTTCTAATTCTTGAGACAACTTGCTAAAAGATTGTGCTAGTCACTTCATTCACTACAGTCTCCCATTGCCATCTCTAATGAGTAACTTTAGCACACTATTATTTTGAACCCCTTTGCTCTAGTTTCAAAGGAGTTTCTCCCTGGGGTTCATTCTGAGTGAGTGTATCAGCAGAATATCCTCTGCTTTCAAGTGGAGAGTGTGGTGAATTCCTTGTGAGTGTGCAATGAGTTTTGTAACAGGACCATCCCTTCATTTGGTTTCAAAAGTACATAGACATCCAGAGGCCTGGGTGATTTGAAGATGCCCAGTGGAGAATGTTTGTATGTCTGCTGGGCCAGAGGTTGCAGGAGAGAGCTGGCTTCCTTTATGGGCTGAGAAGAAATGAAGTGAGACATTTCCTTTCCAGATTAATCTTATCCCATTTGGAGTGTCGAGTTTTGGTCCTTCTCCAAGCCATTTCATTCCCATGTTTGTGTTTTGAAATAAATTTTTGTTCACCCATAGGGCCACAGAACTCTCACTCAACTGACACCCTGGGGTGGGCCACAGGCTCCCACTTTGGTCCTGTGCTCAGTGAGAGCTTTCAGGCTCTCATTTAACAAAAGAAAAATGGCCTTTAGTCCCTGAGTGTTTGGTGACCTGCTATGGTATGGAAGGTGAAGGGGAGCCAAACTACCTCGAGCAACTGGATGATTGAATTGCCTTCATTCTGAATAGCAGACAGTTTTCACGTAGGCAGTATGGGCCAGAGGTGGTTCAGCATGGGGAATGCCCTTTCCAGGAACAGGGAACAATGTCCTTGTTCCAGATGCTTGAGCAATAGCCAGCAGAACCCAATAGCTACAGCTCCCACACTGCTACCTCCATCAACTGATAGAAATATTGGGAGGGACAAAGTCAGAAATCTCTAGCTCCTCAAGAAAGAACACAGGCTTCTTGTTGACAGGGCTCCCAGGCGTAGTCATTCAGAGACTGCCTTTGCCTACACCCAGGCATTTCTTATTCTGGACACTACCAGGTTGATAGGAGACTGTGATGGGTACTTTATTTTCAACATTTCTACAAATCATGTGTGAGGAAGAACTCTGGCAGTCTTTGTCTCTATGTCCAGCAATTAACCTGTTTTTTTTTTAATTTTTTTTAAACGTTTATTTATTTTTGGGGGGACAGAGAGACAGAGCATGAACGGGGGAGGGGCAGAGAGGGAGACACAGAATCGGAAACAGGCTCCAGGCTCTGAGCCATCAGCCCAGAGCCTGACGCGGGGCTCGAACTCACGGACCGCGAGATCGTGACCTGGCTGAAGTCAGATGCTTAACCGACTGCGCCACCCAGGCGCCCCAACCTGTTTTTTAAATAAGTTTCCAAATGGTATCTATTCAAAACCAGTGTCTTATAGTTATATCCCCTTCTTCTGCTTGGGAGTCTGCTGTTGTCCTTGTGATGGTGAAATATGTATTGTAATGGGCCCCTCTCAATTAAGAACCAGAATTATATGTAACCATACCCAAACCTATGATGTGTGAAGGTGCCCAGGGACAATGCTTATGGGTAGGCTCAGCCAGAGGTTAGGGCTGGATCCTGCCTCATGTGTAAGAAGAGGGTAGGGAAGATAGGTATCTCATACCTCGATTTTATCCATGCCCATTTGAATGCAGAGCTTTGACCGGCCTGGAAGTCATTCCTATCCCATTGCTGCTATTCTAACTTGGTCTCAGTTCACACACCAAGACCATGGACTGTGCCATACACAACCAAGGTACAAGGTTTGGAGGTGAGTTCCCAAGGCTTATCCTGAACCAATGCAGGCCTCTGTCTGATATCCGAGAGAACCTCTAACACTCCTGTCCCTGAGCCCTCAGTGTTTGGCAGTCTATAATGATCCTGGTAATGGGTAGCCACATGGACTCCTACCCCTTATTAATGGAGATACCCTCATTAAGAAGGACAGTCGATCTGTACATGTGCAGTATGCTCCATGACCTGATCAACACACAAAAATCCTTTTGAAAAAATACTGCACCAAGGCCTCATTCCCACATCTTGATCATCACATGGAAGCACCTTCTTCATAACTCAGAGTCACTGCTGCTCCTATCTACTGAGAAGGTGGGCATAAAGGCACCAAAAGAAAGTTTCCTTCAGCTTTTGCTGGGTGCACATGAGATGGCACACATCTATGAAATTTGGCCTGAGATCTTGTGGGACTTACCCCACGTGCCATTGCCAGTGTGCTGGATCAGAATCCTGGGGACTGATTCAGATTTAGTGGAGTAGGTGTGTTCCCAGCTATCCAAAATCCAGAAAAGACCTTCCAGGCCTCCTTCAAATTCCGTGACTGGGGCTCAGTATGGTGTCCTACCTCTTGTTCATTGTCCGTGTGAGATGGTGCCCAAGATATCACAAGTTTGGGGCTGAGCCCTCAGGAGATTTGCCTGAGGGTTACACCAGATGTGTCAAGATAGAAGCCAGCCAGTCAAATCAGTGGGGTGGGTGTGCTCCCACTGACTTTAAGACTGGAAAGGCCTTCTGCACCTTTTTGCCCTACACTAACAAGGCTCGATTAGGAAGGTCTGGCTCTTGCCAGGTGGATACCTCTGATATGGTGCCCCAGATCTCCATGGTTTGGCCTGAGATCTCGAGGGATTTACACCTGTCAGGCATGCCTGGTGAGTGAAATGAAAAGCCAGGTGGTTGACTCAATGGAGCGGGTGTGTTCCCCACAGGTGTGAAGATAGAGAAGGATTTCCGGACCTCATTTGCCCCTGTGAAATAGGCTTGACAAAAAATTTCAGTCTTAACTGTGCCCCCAAGATGTCATCCGAGATCTCTATGGTCTGGCCTAAGATTTCTCAAGATTTGCCACTGGTTCAAGTGAGCTATTTCCAAATGCAAACCAGGCTGCCTTTCAAGGGAGCACGGGTGTTCCCTGTGGTCACTCATCTGCTGAAAAGGCCTTGTGGGCCATTTTGACTACCAGGAAACAGGCGCAGCCTCATTAGGAGTTCCAGCACTTGAATACTTGCATGGAAGGTGCCAGAGATCTCATATTTGACCCTAGATCACAGGAAGTTTGTCAGAATGGAAACAAAGCTGTGTTTCAGGGGATCAGGGGTACTCCCAACATTCCTGAATCCGCAGAACAGCAATTTCAGGGCTTTTCATCTCCAAGAACAAGGCTCACCAGGAAATTCCAGCACTTGCCAGGTGCCCAACAGACACAAGGAGGCAGTGATATTGTGAGTTTTGTCCAACATCTTGCAACATTTGCCCCTGGGTTACACGAAGTGTGAAAAAATGAAAGCCAGGCTGTATTTCAGGGAAGCAAGGGTATTCCTGACAATCCAGAATCAGTGAAAAGGAATTCAGGGTCTCTATTGCCTCCAGGAATGAGCCTCCGCATGGCGGTTCTGGGTCTTCCCAGATACCCGCCAGTTGGCTCCCTAGATCTTGAAAGATTTGGAATAAAACCTTGCGAAATTTGACCCTGGGTAGGCAAGCTTCTTCCAACTGGAATCCTGGCTGCCTTTCAGGGGAGCACAGGTATCCCCTATGGTACCTCATTTGCTGAAAATGCCTTGCAGGCCATTTTCACCTACAGAAAACATGATCAGCTAGCGAGTTCCAGTGCTTGCTGGGTATCTGCCAGAGGGCACTGGAGATCTGCCGAAATTTGCCCGTGGATCCTAGGAGATGTGTCCAAATGGAAGCCAGGCTGGCTTTCAAGAACGCAGTAGTCATGATCTTCCTGAAAGACTGGAAAATAATTCAGGACGTTTTCCACGTCCAGGAACCTCGGCTACAGCTCTTCTGCTGTGGCCTGGTGGCCTCTTGGTGCCCTAGATCTCGCGAGATGTGGACTGAGGTCTCACAAGATTTACCACAGGGTCACAGAGAAGTTTGTCAAAATTGGAGCCAGGCTGAGTTTCATGGGAGCAGGGGCTTCCCAAACCATCTCAAATCTGCCGAAAAAATGCGCAAAGGGCAATCTTGCCTCCAGGAAGGAGGCTCTGCTAGGGAGTTCTGGCTCTTGCCGAGTGCACGCTACATGTTGGCCAAGGTCTCGGGAGATGTGGCTCGAGATCCCGCGTGTTTGACCCCTGGCACGTGATTTGTGCATGGACATGGAAGTTAGGTTGGCGTTTCAGGAAAGCGGCCATGTTTCCGACGGTCCCACTTCTGCGGAAAATGAATTCCGGGGCTTTTTCACCTCCAGGCAAGAGCCTCGGCTAGGGAATTCCGGTTCTTGGTGGGGGCCTGCCCGATGGGTGCCGGAGATGTCACAATATTTGGCCTGACAAATAGTTATATTTAGCCCTGGGTCCCGCGTGCACCGTCGAGGTTTGTCAAAACAGAAGGCAGGCTGTATTTAGGTGGGGAGCAGGACTATTTTCTTCCTTAAGAAAAAATATAGAAACCTCTTGGGTTTGGCTGTTTTGCCTTCCTTTCCCATCAGTATACAGAAGTAGCAGTGATTCAGAGGTGCATGCCAGTTCTCCCAGGTAATGATCAAGTACTTGGGACAGGGCCCTGTTGCATTAGTCTCTAAAAAGGTCTTTCTGCTCTAAAAATGTCCTGGGGCATATGTAACAAGCACAAGCCTTATGCTCCTCAGCCTGAAAGCATCTCAGTCAGCCAGGAAGGGAGGCAAGCTTGCTACACATCACTCCTTACACCATCTGGGAAAGCACAATGTGGTCAGGAACCAGAGGGACATTGTTTTTTGGGTGTGGTTATCACAAACTGGTTGCTCTAACTAGCAAAAAACCAGAGGGAGAACTAGTCAGCAATCCCTGGGTGTTGGCTATGTGAGTGACAACTGCATTACCTGTGAATGTGAATGAACATAGAAAAACAACAAGGCAATGGGAATGGCTCAAGGAAAGCTAAAGTTATACATTTCAAATGGGAATGGTATAATCCAGTAAATGAGGTCTGTAATGTCATTTCCCCTTACCCCAGAAATGAGGTCATCTCATAACCTCTGGCTGATTCTACACACAGACATTCTCTGCTGGGTAACTTCAAATGCCCTAGCTCTCAGATGTCAACATAGTTTTGCAGCCCAGTAACAAACAGGAAGTCCTGTGGCCCATACCATCCCATAGTTCAAAGGACTTGCCCCTTTACCAAGTTTAACAGAGAATGTTGTTCTAAGACACTGGCTCTGAAAGGGCCCAAAGGAGAACCACCTATAAAAAAAGACAAAGGGGATGCAATGTGATACATGGAGGGTCAAATATCTTCATGAGATAAGAATAGGATAATGCTGAGAATGAAGTGAGTAGTACAATCAGAAGCCCAGTTAGCTTAAGACCATTATTCTTCCTTTACAAACAGTGGGAAAGCTTCTGACATTGAATTTTCACCCAACCTTTCCTTCAGTGGATAGAGGTAGCAGTGATAGGGTAACAGGTTGTTTCTCCCACCTGATGAAGTTTTTAGAAACAGTCCTTGGTGTCACATTCCTTTAAAAAAGATCTTTTTGTTCTAAATAGATTGTGGAGTATAGTGGGCATGTGCCAACACCCTGTTCTTCAGAATGAAATCATTTCAATCAGCCATAAAAGAAAGGCAAGCTGGTTCACTTTACTGAACTTACATCAGCTATCAAAACCAAGCATCCAAGGACAAGAGGACCATCTTTCCTTTGGTATATCAAACACTAGTTGCTCTCACTTTGCACAGAACCACAATGGGAATTTTCCATCAATATCTGGGTGTTGTCTGTGTGAGTGACCACCCATTACTATTAACATGACCCAAGACCTAATTAAAGATACATCAAGGTATTGGAAATGGATAAAAGGATTGCTAAAGTTCTACACTTTAAATTGGATTTGAATAAATTTGGGAATGACATGTACAGTTTTGTTTATCCTTGACCAAGAAATTTGGCCAGATCTTTCTCAAAACCTTTCTCTGAGCCTACACAGATATATTATCTGCTGGGCACCTTCAGGTGTCCTGGGCCTCCTGATGTCAACATAGATCTGAAGCAAAATTAAGGGTGGCCTTTTGAGCCAAATACCCCCACAGTCACAAAGTCTCAGCCAGACTCCCCAGTTTAAAGCAGAGATGATTGCTTTGAAGCACTTGTTCTAAGAAGTCCCCTTGAAGAACCTAGTTTGTAAAAAGAGCAAAAGGATGGAAATGATACAGGGAGGGCAATATTATTTATCAGAGATGAGAATGGAATAATGTGTGTGGTTTACATGTGTTTTATACATGTGCTGCATGTATGGTACATGTGTGTTATTTGGTGTAGGTGTGGGGGTATCTGAGTAAATGTGGGGTATATGTGTGGTATCCATTGTATGTGATGTGTGTGTTGTGTTTGTATTGTCTATTGTATCTGTGATCTGTGTTGTGTGCATGTGTTTATTTTATGTGTGATGTGTGTGTGGTGTATGTTTAGTGAGTTTTTGTGGTATGTGTGTGTGTCATATGTATTGTGTTTGTGATGTATGTGTAGTAAGTGTGTCATGTATTTATGGTGTGAACGTGGTGTGCTTATGGTGTATGAGTGGATTGTGTTGTTTATGTGTGAGTGTAGGTAGTGCTTGTTTTGTATACTGAAGTATGTGTGGTGTGCATTGTGTGTTTTGTTGTCTGTGTGGTGTGTGTTGTATGATGCATGTGTGTTGTATGTGAGGTGTGTGTGATGGAGGTTCCCTGAGTATGGTGACAGTTTTATGTGTGTATGTGGTGTATGTTTGGTTTGTGTGTGGTGTTTGTGTGTTAGCATGGTGTATGTGTGAATGTGTAGTATATGTGTAGCATATTTGTTTCTGTCATTTATGTGGTGTTTGTGTTGTATGTTTGCTGTCACCGTACTAAATATGTTGAGTGTGTTGAGTGTGTTGAGTGTGTGTGGTTTACTTGTGGTTTGTGTTTTCAGTATATGTGTGTGTAGGGTGGTGCACGTGCATTGGTAGTGTTTCTGTGAGTGTGTGATATAAGTGTAGTGTTTGTTTGCAATGTATGTGTGGTGTGTGTATAATGTTTATGGTGTGCCTGTTTGTATGTGCTTGGTATCTGCTGCATGTGTGATGCCTGTGTGATTTATGTGTGTGTGTCTTATATGTGTTGTCTGTGTAGTGTATGTGTGATGTATTTGTGTTGTGTTTGTGATGTGTATGTGTTTGTGGTATATGTTTTGTGTGTGTGCATTATGTGTGAGCTTTTTAAGTGTTGTATGTGTGAGGTATGTGTGGTAAATGTAATTATCATCTTTGGTGTGAATGTGGTGTATGTGTGTGAGGTACATTACATGGGTGTGTGATGTGTGTGCTGTGGGTGGCATTTTTATGCTGTATGGTAATGGGCATGTGGTATACATTGTGTGTGTATTATATGTGGAGTGTGTATGGCGTATGTTTTCTGTGTTCTGTATTTCTGCTACACATGTGTGGTGAGTAGTGTGTATGTGTGGTGATTGTGTGGAGTATGTGTGTTATGTGTGTGCCCTGCAGTTGTGATGTGCATGTTGTATGTGTGCTGTGGCAGTTATAGGTGTAATGTGTGAGTGCGGCATATATATGTGTGTTTTGTTTATGAATTGTGTATATGGTGTATGTCTAGTATGAGGATGATATATGTGTGGTGTGTGTGGCATATGTGTTTGTCGCATTGGGGTGTTTATGTGATGTATTTCTGTTATGTATGTGGTATATGTGTTGTTTGGTGAAAATGTGTGTATTTGTTGCTGGTGTGTGAGGTAAGTGTGATAGGTGCCTCATGTATTTGTGGTCTATGTGTAATATGTGTGTGGCATATACATGTGTAAGTGTGTTGTAGGCATGTTGTCTGGTGTATGTGTGGTTTGTATGTGGAATATGTGTGTTGCATGTATGGTTTAAGTGAAGGGGGTGTTGTGTTCATGGTGTATGTTTGGTGTGTATGTGTAGTGTATATGTGTGAGATGTATTTGTGTGTTGTGTTTCAGTTGATTGGTGTGTGTACAATGTTTTGTGGTATAAGTGTGTTCTGTGTGTTTTATGTATGGTGTGAATGTTTTATGTATGTAGTGTATATGGGGTGTATTTGTTATGTGTAATGAATGTGTAGTATATACGTGTGTGGTATATATGTGGTGTGTGGGATGTATGTGTTGTGACTGCTGTATTTGTGTGGTGTGTATTTTGTATATGTGTACTGTATGTGTAGTATATGTGTATTTTGTGGTGTATGTGTGTGGGTGGTGAATGTGTGAATGTGTGGTTTATGCGTGGTGTCCATGTTTGCTCTATGCAGTGTGTGGGTTGTGTGTGTGTCCTTTGCATGTGTGTTGTGTTTGGTGTATATCTGTATATCTGTGTTGTATATGTGTTGTGTGATTGGTGTATGTAATGTGCATTTGTATGTCGTATATGGGTTAGTGTATATTGAATGTTTATTGTGTGTATGTGTATTGCAGAAATTGTTTTGTGTATTTTAAGAGTAGTAGGTATATGTTCTATGTGTGGTATAATGTGTATTCTGTGTGTATGGCATATTTGTGTGAAATTTTGGTGCATGCATGGTATGTGCATTATTTGTAGGCTATGTGTGTGGTGTATTGTGGTATGTATTTTTGTGGTATATGTGTGCTGAGTATGGTGTATGTGTGGTGTGGTTTTGTGAGGTATATGTGTTGTGTTTGGGTGATGTATGTGAGGGGGTGTGATATTGTATGTGTGGTGTGTGTGAGGTGTATATGTGGAATGCTTTTGTATATGTTTAAAGTGTGTGTGTTATATGTGTGGTGGGTTTTTATTTTGTAGTGTGGTGTCTTTTTGTATTGAGTATGTTTGGGTGTGTGTTGTATATATTTTTGTGTGGTATATGTGTTGTATATGTGGTGTGTGTGTGGTTTATGTGGTTTCAGTTTGTCTTGTGTATGTGTTATATGTTTCATGCACGTGTTGTGTTTCTGGTGTATGTGTAGAAAATGTGACACATGTGTTGTGTGAATGTGGTGTATGTGTCATATACTGCTATGTGTGGGTTCTTTGTGCAGTGATTGTGTTGTGTATTGTAGTTCGTGTGTTGTGTGTTGTGTGGAGGATAAGTAGGTAGCGCTGGAACATTCCTGGACTGGGAAAACCTGGGAAAATGTGGGAAAACCTCGAGTCTCACAAAGTCCCCCTTGATGTCACCATGTAAACATTCAAGATGCCTCCCTAATAATTCCAGTCTGTCTGCATCTTAGATGTTGTGGGCATAACACCAGATCACAGAAAGAGGGACTAATGGACCAGCCCAGCCCATTATTCACATTAAATTAGAGGTGCAAGAAGCAGGGGAGATGGATATGTGCAGAAAAGCAAAGTGCAGAGGAACCAGTCCTTCTGAACACTCAGACAGTCTCCCTGGGATGTTTGTCAGGCTTTGGATACTTAAGGGAAGTCTGTGTCCTATTCCCCAAAAAACAGCCACTTCTTTCTTGTTGTCAGGTCTCAGGTGACCTAGGGACAAATCTCAGGAGATTTAAGGCTAATCTCATGGGAACATGGCAAGAGGAGCAAATGCCTAGCTTAGTCTCCTTTGTGCTGGATAAGTAGGAAAGGCTGGGACATTATTGTATTGGGGACACCTGGGAACACCTAATGTCCCACAAATGCTCCCTAACACCACCAGCACAAAGACACAAAGTATCACACATATTTCCTGCCTCTATCAGCATCCTGGGTAAAGTAGGAGTAACAAGAGACTACTGAAATAAGGATTAATGGTTTGGGTGGCCAGTTATTCACCCTAAACTAAAGTTGACAGTAACAGTAGGGGAAGGGTGTGGGGAGAAACAAGTGCACAGAGGTGGGCTCCTTTAAACACACAGGCAGTCTCTGTTTTTTTGTTCCATGCTTTGGAATCTTCAGAGCAACATGAGTCTGTCCTTCCCCCAAAGAAAGCTCCAACTTCTTCCCTGAGACCTGATCTCACATGATGAAGGGCCCAATCTCATGAGATCTACAGCAAAATCTTGCAATCTCAAGCCAAATTCATGGAAACTCAAGACTAGGAGAAACTCCTTAGCTTACCACCTTTTGTGCATGATAAGTAGGTAGGGCTCGGACATTCCTGTTACTCATGCTAAAGTAGAGGTGATAGCAACAGGAGGTCAGGGGGTGGGAGACGCAAAATGCACAGGAGCTGGCTCCACTGAACACACAGGCAGGCTGCCATTTATCCTTCCAGGCTTAGGAAACTTCAGGACAGTCTCTGTCCTGCCCTTAAGGAAAACAGCCAATTTTCTGTTGACAGATCTCACAGGATCTAGGTGCAAGTCATGTGAGATCAAAGGACAAATATTGCAAGATCTCAGACCAAACACTGCAGAAAGGATGCTAGATCCTAGATGTGTTTTGGTCTGGTTGTTGAAAGAAGCTTGATAGATTAGAGAAAAAAAAGGAAAGATAAGAAAAGAAGAAAAAATAGGGAAAAAAGGAAACCATTTGAAAATTTGAAAAATGAACACAAAATAGAATAAAATGAAATGATAAAGTAAAATATAATTTTAAAAATTTACAAAAAATAAAAATTTATAAAAAAATAAAAATTATAGTAGAAAAACTTAAAGAAAAATCTTTTTAATAAAAATGGAAAATAAAAGTAAAGTTTTTCTCTTTCTGTATTCAAGAAAAAGAAAAAATTGAATAAATGGACCAGCAAACAGAATGAAATACGACTGAAATTACATTTGGTTTCCTGTAGAAGTCAAACTATGAAGCACTTTATAGTCTGTAAACCAAGCAGATGGAGAGACTTGTGATGTTCATCAAGAGTGCAGTTGGCCCAGTTGGGTGCAGCTTAGTATAATAGCAATCAGACAACACAAGGTAATGCTGGCTTCATAGAAAGAGTTTGGAAGTTTTCCTTCCATTACCTTGATTTCAAAACCAAAGATCCCACTAAAAAGGAGAACTATAAACCAATATCCCTGATGAACATGGATGCGAAAATCCTCAACAAGATATTAGCCAAACGGATCCAACAATATGTTAAAAAAATTATTCACCACAACCAACTAGTATTTATACTTAGGATGCAGGGCTGGTTCAATATCTGCAAAACAATCAATGTGGTACGTCACATCAATAAAAGAAAGAACAAGAACCACATGATTCTCTCAATAGATGCAGAGAAATCATTTGATGAAATACAGCATCCTTTCTTGATAAAAACCCTCAAGAAAGTAGGGATAGAAGGATCATACCTCGAGATCATAAAACCCGTATATGAAAGACCCAACGCTATCATCCTCAATGGGGAAAAACTGAGAGCTTTCCCCCTAAGGTCAGGAACAAGACAGAGATGTCCACTCTCTCCACTATTCAACATTGTATTGGAAGTCTTAGCAGCTCTGTTTTCCACTAGATGGCACTGCTTAGCTTACTGGAGTGGATAGTTGTGGCACTTGCAGGTGTTTTTGTGCATGCATGGGAGGGGTGAAAATGGCATCACCCAGCTACCCAGTCTCTGGTATTGGAACTCTGTGCTCTCCCCGACCAGCAATGAAGCACACCTCCTTTGACTCCAGCTTCCATCCACTCCCTGCTTTTACACTGTCCATGACCAAGCCATCAGGGTGCCAGATGGCACATCCCTCCTGAGTTTTATCTCAGATGTGTCTGTGTTTCCCAACCCCTTACTTCTGAGGGGGGACCCACTCAGACCTTCTGGGGGAGGGTCTCACTGAGCAATGGCCGGGTGCCCGCCCACCCCCAGGAACATTTGTAGGACCGTGCTGCTGCAGATGCCCAGAGACTGTGGCTAGGTGCCAGCCCACCCCAGAGGTTCACACAGTCATGTAGCAGCAGCATTTCAGGGTTTATGGAAAATCACAACACGCATCTGGCTCCAGGCTTCCCCCTTAACGTCTTTGTTCCAGCACGTGAATGTGGTTTTCTCCAGGGTCCATTGGGACCTTTGCCTGTGGGGCGGCCACACATCTTCTATCAAATGTCCTTCCAACAGGGGAACCACCTCTCCCCATTTGGCCCAAAGACCCCTTGGACCTTGCTGTTTGCTCCGGGTTTCGCCTTTCCCACCAGAGTACCATCAGGTATCGGTCTGTGGAGTTTCAGACTCTGCACCCCCCCCCCCCCCCCAGTTTATAGAGTCTTAATGGAATTTAAACCCTCTCCTTTTCTCCTTTATCCCTTTTTTGTTCAGTTCCTGCAGCTGTTTCCACTTTTCCACTTTCTTTTCAGCTGCTTACGGGGGGGGTGCTTTTCCCATACTCTCCCCCATCTCAGTCCTCTCTCAGCAAGCAAAAACAGCTCCCTGCCCCCCGCAGCTTCTCTCTCTCCCAGTTCACCTCTCCATGCCATATATCTGCTGAGTTCTGTGGTTCAGGTTGTGCATATTGCGTTAATCCTCAAATCAGTTTTCTAGGGGTGCAGGATGGTTTAGTGTTGATCTGACTGCATTTCAGGGATGAGAAATACAAAAAAAAAAACCCAAAACTTCCATACTGTTCTGCCATCTTGGCCCCTCCAGCCCATTCGTTTTCTATTTATTTGGTACATGTTTACAGTTCTGCACCTGGAATACTGAAGGGCAGGATGTATGAGCAAGGTACTTCATGTGTTAGTGCTGTTGCCCTCTGCATGTGTTTGTGGGAACCTGGTTGTTACCAGGAGTCCCCAGTCCAGAAATGTACCAGCACCACATATTTACCCTACACAAATGAGGGTAGGCTAGGGAGTTCCCATTCCTGCTGGGTTCCCAGGATATGTGTCTTGAGATCTCATGCACTTTGGACTTAGGTCTCATGAGATTTTCCCCTAGATCATGCTAGATTTTTCAACAGGGAAGTCTGCCATGTTTTAGAGGAGCAGGACAGACACAGACTGCACTGAAATGTCCCAAGTCTGGGAAAGCTCACCACAGGGGGTCTGTTTGGGTGTTCACAGGAACCACTTCTCATGAACCACATTGTTTCTCCCTACCACTTCTGCCCTCTGGTTTCTATCATCTGTAGTTTAACATGAAAAACACATTACAGCTCATTTGTTCCTATTTCATTGGTACTTTAGCCCTACTGCACCTAGAAAGCCAAGAGGCAGGAAGTATAGCTAGGCACCCTGTGTGTTAGTGCTGGTGGCCTCTATGGGCTTTTGTTTGACCCAGGTTGTACCCAGTAGTCTGCAGTCCAGGAATGATCCAGCCCCACCAATTTACCTTTCACAAAAGAAGCTAGGTTAGGGAGTTCCTGTTCCTGCCCAGTACCCTCAAGATTTTCCCTGATATCTCATGAGATTCAGCCTTAGATCTATGATAATTGCCCTTAGATCATGCAAGATTTGTCACCATGAAGTGTGACTACATTTTACTGGGGGCACGACAGACATGGACTGTGATGAAATGTCCCAAACCTGGGAAAGCTCTCAGAGAGTGTGTTTATAGGAGCCAGTTCCTGTACACGTTGTTTCTCCCTAACATCATTACCTCTGGTTTTCATAACTTATAGTTTAGGGTGAAAAACTGATGGTCTGGCCAATTCCTTTGTATTTCATTGGTACGTGTTTATCATACTGCACCTGGAATGCAGAGAGGCAGTAAATATGTACAAGGAACCCCATGTGTTAGTGCTGGTGGCATCTCTGAGCATTTGTGGGAACCTGGCTGTTTCAAGCAGTCCCCAATTCAGAAATATCCTAGCCCTGCCGATTTACCCTGCACAAAAGAGGCTAAGCTAGGGAGTTCCCACTCCTGCCTAGATCCTGTGAGATTTGTCTCAAGATTCATGAGTTTGGGCTTTAGAGCTTGAAGATTAGCCCCTAAATTATTCCATATTTGTCAACAAGGACTGGCTGTACTTTGGGTGGACAGGATCGACACAGAGTGCCCTGAAATGTCCAAAGCCTGGGAAAGCTCTTGGGGAGTCTGTGTGTTCACAGGCACCAGGTCCTGGACACATTGTTTCTTCCTACCTCTCTAGCCCCCCGGTTTCTATTACCTGTAGTTTAGATTGAACAATGGATGGTCTGATATATTTGTTCCTCTTTCATTGTTATGTGTCTAGCCCTACTGCACCAGGAAAGCTGAGAGGCTGGAAGGATGAGTGAAGCACCTTGTGTAGAAATGTTGGTGGCATATGTGAGATTTTGTGTGACTCTGATTTTCCCAGCAGTCCACAATCCAGGAATGTCCCAAACCTGCCAATTTACCCCGCAGGAATGAGGCTAAGCTGGGGAGTTCCTGCCCCCGCCAAGTTTATGCAGCATTTGGTCTGAGGTCTTGTGAGTTTTGGCCTTACATATCCCAAGATTTGCCCCTAAATCATGATAATTTGTCAACAGGGAAGACTGGCTGAACTTTTGGAGGGCAGGACATATACAGCCTGTGCTACAGTGTCCAAATACTTAGAGCTCTCAGGGAGACAGTTTGTGTGTTTACAGAAGCTGGTTCCTGTGCATCTTACTTCTGCCTATACCTTCTGCTTTTTCTGTATCATTCATATGTTAGCCTGACTAATGAGCCATCTAATCCATACATTCTTATTTCATCAGTCTGTTGTTAGCATTATCTCCCCTAGAATAATCATAGGCAGGAAGTATGAGCAAGGCACCCCATATATTTGTTCTGTTACCCTCTGCGTGTGTTTGTGGGATGCCAGGTGTTCCCAGCAGTTCCCAATCCAGAAACATCCCAGCCCTATTTACCTTATACAACTGAGGTTAGGCTAGTGAGTTTCCTTTCCTTATGAGTCCCTGAAATATGTGGCATGAGCTATCACAAGATTTGGACTTACATCTCATGACATTTTGCCTTAGATTTGCTGCTAGATAATGCAAGATTTGTAACAGTGAAGTGTGGCTGCGTTTTAGGGGCAAGACAGATAAAGAATGTGCTAAAATGTCCAAAACCTGGGTAAATTCTCATGGAGCCTGTGTGTTCCCAGGAAGCAATTATTTTACATGTTGTTTCACCCTACTCCTCCTGACCTCTGGTTACTATCACCTGTAGTTTATATAAAAAGAAAAACAAACAAACAAAAAAATGGGTGTTCTGGCCCATTCATTCCTATTTTATTGGTACATGTTTAACTACTCTAACAGGAATGCCAAGAGGCAGGAAGTATGAGAGAGGCACCTCATGGGTTAGTGCTGGTAACATCCATAGTTTTTTTGGATCCAGATGTTCACCAGTCACCAATAAAGGAATGTCTCCACCCTGCCAATTTATACTGCACTAATGGGATCTAAGTCCAAATCTCGTGAGATGGTGAGATCTCAGGCCAAATCCCATGGGAACTTGGCAAGAGCAGGAAATATTCCTTAGCTCAGCTTCATTCCTACAGGTTAAATTGTAAACGCTGTGACATTCTTAGATTAGGGACTACTGGATACAATTGTGGTCAAAGGCCAACAGGTGCCACCAGCACTAACAAAGTGCCTCATTCATGCTTCCTGCCACTTGGCGTTCTAAATGTAGTAGGGCTAAACATGACTAAACATGGAATAGGAATGAATGGACCTGAATACCTATTTTCCCTGGTAAAGTACAGGTGATAAAATCAGAGGGCAGGAGGGTTAGGGGAAAACAACATACATTGGAACTGGGTCCTGTGAACACAAAAATAGACTCCCTGAGTGCTCTCCCAGGCTTTGGACATTTCAATGCATCTTTATCCTGTCCCGTCTATCCTAAAAGACAGCCACACTTCCCTTTTCATTAATCTGATCTAGAGGCAAATCCTCCCAATATCTAAGGTCAAAGAAAGAGAGACCTAAGTCTAAATATTGAGAGAATTGGCAGGAGTGGGAATTCCCTAGACTAGCCTCATTCTTGCAATAAAATAAGCAAGGCTGGGACACTCCTGCATTGGAGATGGCTGGGAACACACCCAACCTGATGAAATGCAGCCAGGCTTTCCTCTTGGCAAGTCTCCCCAGGTCTAAGGCCAAATCTCACAAGATCTAAGTCCAAATCTCGACAGATTTCAGATGATATAATGAGGGCACTTGGGAGGAGTGGGAACTCCCTAGACTATCCTTGTTCATGCAAGGTAGATAGGCAAAGGTGGCCATCTCCAGGTTGGGAACTGCTGGGAACACACCAGCCTCCCTGAAACACAGCTAGTCTTCCCTTTCAGCAAATCTCCCATAATGTAGGGGCAAATCTCATGAGATCTAAGGCCCAATCTCAGGAGATCTTGGGCGACATATAGTGGGAACTCATAAGGAGCAGGAAATACCTGGTCTAGTCTCATTTCTGCTAAGGGATATAGGCAAGGATGGCCATTTCTGGACTGGGGACTCCTGGGAACACACACCCCCTGAAATGCAGCCAGGCTTCCCTTTTGGCAAATCTCATGTGATCTAGGGGAAAATATCATGAGATATAAGGTCAAATCTTTCAAGAGCCCAGGTGACATAAGAGGAAAACTCAGCAGGAGTAGGAACTCTCTAGGCTAGAGACTTTCATGCAGGGGAAATATTCGGGGATGACCATTTCCAGGTTAGGCAGAGCCTGGAGCACCTGGGGTCCCATGAGGCTCATAGACAGCAACAGCACAAATATCAGAGGGGACATGCTCATACTTCTTCCCTCTCTCAGCAGTTTTGGTGCAGTGGACTCAACACTGACCAATAAAATAGGAACAAACAGGCCACATGGCTCGTTATTCATGCTAAACTAGAGGTGATAGAAACAGGAAGGTGGCAGCTATAGGAAAAAGCATCATGCACTGGAATCAGTTCTAGTCTCAAGAGACTTGGACTTAGATCTCGCAAATTTGCATCCAGATCATGTGAGATTTGCCAAAAGGGAAGCCTGACTGTGTTTCATGGAGGTAGGTGTGTTCCCATCAGTTCCCAATCAGCAAAAGGCAATCCTTCCTGTTTCCACTGCAGAAGTGAGGCTATACTAGGTATTTCCCACTCCTGATGAGATCCCCCAAAATCTTGTGAGATTTGGACTTAGATCTTGAGATATTTAGCCCTAGATCTCATGAGGTTTGACCCAACATCATCAAAGATTTGCTAAAAGGGAAGCCTGGCTGCATTAAAGGGCGGGGGGGGGGGGGGAGTGTGTTCCCAGCAGTCCTCAATCCAGAAATGACCATCCTTGTCTATTACACTGCATGAATGGGTTAGACTAGGTATTTTCCACTCATGAAGAGTCCCCATGATATGTCTGCTGAGATTTTGTGAGATTTGGACATAGATCTTGTGAGATTTGCCCCTACAACCATGTGATATTTGCCATCTGGGGTATCTGGCTGTGTTTCAGTGGGGCAGTGCAGACCCAGACTGCACTGAAATATCTGAAGCCTGGAAGCTCTCAGGGAGTCTCTGTGTTTACAAGAGATGGTTCCAGGATGCAGTGCTGCTCCCTATGCTTCCTACCTTCCTATTTATATCTCCTCCAGTTTAGCATGAATAATGGGACATATAACCCATTTGTTCCTATTTCACTGGTCCATGTTTATTTCTGCTGTACCAATGAGGCTGAGAGAGGCAGGACATATAAGCGTGACACCACCAGTATATGACCTGTGATCCTTCCTGGGACCCCAGGTGTTCCAGTTAGTCCACAATGTGGAAATTGCCATCCCTGAATATTTTCCCTACATGAATGAGGGTAGGCTAGGGGGTTCATGCTCCTGCCGAGTTCTCATGATATATTGCCCTAGAGCTCCTGAGAGTTGGACTAAGATCACAAGAGATTTGGTCTTAGATCTCATGAAATTTGCCCCAAATGATGCAAGATTTGCCAAAATGGAAGCCTTGCTGTGTTTCAGGGGGCAGGTGTTTTCCTAGCAGTCCCCAATCCTGAAATGGCCATCACTTCCTATTTCCCCTGCAATGAAGAGTCTATACTAGGTACCTTGCATTCCTGATGTGTTCCTGTGTATCCTCTGAGATCTCCCAAGATTTGGATTTAGGAACCATGAGATTTGGCCTCAGATCTCTTGAGACTTGCCCCTAGGTCCTGAAAGATTTACCAAAAAGTAGCCCTGGATGCATTTCAGGGAGGCAGGAGTGTTCCCAGAAGTCCCAAATCTGGATGGCCATCTTTGCCTTTTTCCCTTGTACAGAAGAGGCTACATTAGGTATTTCCTACTCCTTACGAGTTCCATAAATATGTCGGCCAAGATCTCGTGAGATTTGGCCTTAGATCTCATGAAATTTCCCCCCACATCACGTGAGATTTGCCAACTGGGATATCTGGTTATGTTTCAGTGGGGCCAGGCAGATGCAGACTGTGCTGGCATGTCCAAAGCGTGGAAGATCTTAGGGAGTGTGTTTGTATGTTAAGAAGAGCTGGTTCCAGGATGTGGTGCTTCTTCCTACAGTTCCCACCATTCTGTTTCTATCATCTCTAGTTTAGCATGAATAATGGACCACCCAGACCATTTGTTCCTACTTCATTGGTCCATGTTTGCCTTTAGTGCACTGAGAAGTCTAAGGGGCACCTAGGTGGCTCAGTCGGTTAAGCATCCAATTTTGTCTCAGGTCATGATCTCACAATTTGTGAGTTCAAGCCCTGTATTGGGCTCTGTGATGACAGCTTGGAGCCTGGAATCTGCTTCAGATTCTGTGTCTCCCTCTCTCCCTGCCCCTCCCCTGCTCTCTCTCTCTCAAAACTAAACATTAAAAAATAAGTCAGAGAGGCAGGAAATATGACCACAGAACCTGTGGTATTTGTGCTGTTGCCATCTTTCAGTGTCTGTGGGACCCACATGTTCCAGGCAGTCTCCAATCCGTAAATGGCCATCCCTGTATATTTGCCCTGCATGAATAAGTCTAGGCTAGGTAGTTTCCTTGCATGAACTGTGCTAGGCCAGGGAGTTCCTGCCCCTGCCTATTTCCCACAATATGTTGCCAGAGAGCTGTTGAGATTTGGCCTTAGATCTCATGAAATTTGCCAACAGAGAAGCCAAGGTGCCTTTCATGGGGTGGCTGTGTTCCCAGCAGTTCCCAATCCATAAATGGTAATCTCTGCTTATTTCTCCTGCAATAACAAGGCTAACCAGGACGTTTCTGCTCCCATCCTGTTCCTGTAACATGTCACCTGTGATATCCTGAGATTTGGAGTTTGAGCTCATAAGATTTGTCCCTTGATCTCAAGGAATTAGCCAAGAAGGAAGCTTTTCTGTTTCTTGAGGTGGTGTGCTCCCAGTCATCCCTAATCTGGAAATGGCCATCCCTGCCTGTTTCCAGGATATGGAAGGTTCCTGCTAAGGAACCTGCTCTTGCTAGTTTCCCCTGATATATCACCCAATATTGTACGAATTTTTACTTAGATCTCACAAAATTTGCTCCTAGACCATGCCAGATTTGCCAAAAGAGAAGTCTGGCTGCATTTTGGAGGGGCAGGTGTATTCATAGAAATCCCCAATCTGGAAATGGCCATCGTTCCTTCTTTTCTGTGCATAAATGAGACTAGGCTAGGGAATTCTCACACCTGCCCACTTCCCGAGATATGCTGCCTGAGATCTTGTGGGATTTGGACCTAGATCTCTCTAGATCTGCCAACAAGGAAGCCTGGTTGCATAAAAGAGTGTCAGATGTGTTCCCGGCTATTCCCAATCCGCAAATGGCCATCCTTGCCTATTCCCCTTCACGAAGAAGGCTAGGCTAGGGACTTCCCACTCCTGTCAAATTTCCTTGTAATGCTTCCAGAGATCTCGTGTAGTTTGGGATTAAATCTCACATGATTTCACCTTAGATCTCACAAAAATTATCCCCTAGATCATGCGAGATTTGCTAAGAGGGAAGACTGGCTGCCTTTCATGGGGTTGGATTGTAGCAGGATTCTCACACAGAGTCATGACACCGAGTCATTTCTTTCCAGGATGAAACTTTATTCATGCCAGCACTGCTCATTTGGGTTCATACCCAAACAACTGAGCCCTGAACACCATGTGGTGTAGTTTTTTATTCTTTTTTTTTTTTTTACTTCTTTGTCTCCCATATATGGTAACACACAAACATGTAGTCTGATTAAGTAGTCTCATGTTATAAGGTCATGAGGAATGTTGTCATGTACACGTATAACCAGGTTGCCTTGAGATTTTTTTTTCCTTAGTGAGGGGACCCTACCACATTTCCCCCTCTGATGCTTGTATCTCTCTATTTTGGGTCAAAGAGCATCATCTTGGTTTAGAGGTTTATATTTCTATAACATCATTACATGAGTGGCCATCTTTTTAAAAATCATGGCCTCAGTGAGACTGAAGACAGACTGTACAATCAGGGGAGCTAAGCAAGGTAGGATTAAGCAACCTCCCAGATTTGGGAGGATAATTTTTGTGAGAGTTTTGAATCTCCCAAAAGTTGAAAAACATCCTCTAAATAACTTCCTGGGGTTTCAACCATCCCAGGTCTGGACGGGGACTTGCATAGTCCTTTTTATTTGATTTGTGATCTCTATGACTTTTTTCTCATTATCTATTTGTAGGCAGCAGTTGCTTAGGTTAAAACTTTTTATAAACTTTTTTCTCAGACACAAGTAGGTAATCTAAGACCGAGTGATTTTGATAGATAGCATTGCGTGTTTTGGTTTGCTGCTTGGCTAATAAGTTAAGAGCGCCAGCAGATTTATTGGTTATAATTTTTATAACTGCTTGTAGTCTGATTATGTGGGAGCATGTAAATGGGAGTGTAGTAGACCAAGAACCCATCCTCTGCCCGGGTGTCAGCCCCATAATATTGGATAATATGCTCAGGAGACCATTTATCATCTTTTTAATTGCCAATTTGTAAGTCACACCACTTCCTTTGAGTCTCCCTATCCTCATACACTTGAACTCCCAAATGTTTCCCTCTGGCCAGTAGGAGCAAGAAGAAAGATGGATAAATAGTTTCCAGCAAATATGACCCTGATGAGACTGAGGGAAGTGCTACATAGGTTGTCCTTCCACGTATCTAGTATAGTCCCTCTGGGGTCTGCCATTTGATAGCTGCATTGACATTGTCCCAGGCCTCTCAGAGATGAGACAAGGGTGGAGATCTGGCTCAGGGTGATCTGGGGCCCCACACAATTGGGTTTTCTGGACAGTTCAGTTATAAAATCTTTGGCCTAGGCATGTTAAGTTTTTAACAGAGACAATGATGAATTTTCCCCCACCAGACAAGACAGTTTTTCCAAATATTTGAGCTTTTGAGGAGCCAAACCCCAGTAGCAGGACTGGGGTATTTTGTTTTACTGTAAGGCCTGTGGGGATCTAATTTTCGAGTCTCTTATGGCCATTGTTTCCCCCATGTTGGTACCAACGAAGCATCCTATTCACAAAAGGAAGGTGAGTGCTAACAGAAACCTCTCACTTCACTTCCAGTTGGCTGGGGTGACCTTGGCCAACCCTACGCCAAAGAGTAGAGCAAGACTCACAATAATAGTGAGAAACAGTGCATCACAGTAAGAAAACAGATGTAGAAAATGAGGACAGTTGTTTTTTCAGACCATCGATTTCTCAAGATTCTGCTGTACATAAATTAGTCAGCTTCCAGAGTGACTAAAGCAGGCCTGCAATTTCCTGGAGGCTCTGGAGTTGCAGATTGCTTTTTCTGTATGGTCAGCTTGCACAGCATTGATGGATCAGGAATTCACTTTCAGTTTCAAGATGCTGGCTTCACTCTGCTGTGATGAATCCAGGGACCCACCTCAGCTACCTTTACTGAATTAAGGGTGGACAAAATGACAGTGAACAGGCCCCTCCAGAGGGATTTTAGGTGTTGGACATTTTAGTCCTTTATCTATATCGTATCTCCTAGTTTAAAAAGTGGGCATCTGTGGTCAGACTCACAGGTAATCACTCCCTCTCCCAGTGGTGTAAGGTGGTTAGGGTAGAGCCGAGGGCCCACATCTGTTGCCTTACAGTTAGATTGCCTATCTTATTTAGATCCCCACTTATGCCTTTGATAATGGGGAGAGGGTGCCCATAAGGGATTTCATAAAGGGAGAACCCCATCTGCTTTTTTAGCCTTCCACTTGCAGCTGTAGTTTGCCTCCCTGAAGGTCCCTTATCTCTCCTTGCCTAATGTTAACTCTTTTCCTAGTTATTTCTCCCCCCCCCCAGAATAGGGCCCCTAAGTGCTGTTAGGGAACAGGGATGATGACCACTCTGGCTTCTTCTAGCTGATAAGGGAGAGTGTAGGGGTACAGCAATTAGAGGCTACCCAAGGGTTGGTCTAGTGGTCCCTGGCATGTTTCTACCATGGAAGGCTAACAGGCATGAGGCAGCATAAACATTAGCAGATACAAAGAGAAAAACACAAAGATTATACTGACCAAAAAGATGATATGTTAAGATAATGTCCCCAGCTTCCAAACCTGTCAAACAATCTAGGAGAGACCCTAACTTTGTACACAACATATTTCAGGGAATCACTTGTAACTCAGGTGATGGAGGAGCAGGAGTAGTATTAATGGTGGCTCTATTTTCAAGAGTTTGGCCCTAATAATTTAAAAAATGTTTTTAAAGCATATAATGCTTTTGAAGTGTTATTTAGAGTTTTTCTGAGTATGAGCAGTTTGCTTTATTTTGAGGTGTAAAACTTTTCCAATAACCAGGAGTTCTACTAGAGAAAGAGTCAAGGCAGCCATTTATCAGTATTAATTTACAAATTTTTAGGTAAGCCAAACCTGGGTATTATTTTATAAAGCAGAACTTTTGTTACTTTTTGTACCTTTTTTGTCTTGCAGGGAAAGACCTTTACCCAATTAGTAAAAGTATCAACCCATACCAACAGATGTTGGAATTCCTTTGACCTTGGTATATGAGTGAACCTAATTGTCAGTCTTTCCTGGATAGCCTCCAGTTTCTTGATTGGGAGAGCAAGTTTGTGGTTGAAAGGATTGTTTCTAAGACATATTTCACAGGCTGATACTGTTGCATCCACACGACTCCTGAAACAGAATGCTATGGGCACCAGTGACAGTCACAACAAAATTTATTGCAATGAGAGGCAAGGCCAACCAATCAGGACCGACACTCTTGACCAGAGTGCGGTCTCAAACAGCCAGGTACAGAGTTTTTTATAGCCGACCACATTGTTTTATCATCACCTGGGGACAGAACAAAGAAATAGTTCCCAGATGGGGGTGGAAACAGTTCAGACATGCCCTTGCCCCAATCCAATCAAACACTAAACCAGTTGATTTCCCTTAAACTTTTGTTCCCTTGATTGATAGGACAAGGCTATCTCTTAATCTACAGTGTTAAAGCTGTTATTTCTTAAGGCTACAGGTTAGCCCTACACTACAATTTAACCCTTACAATACTACTCGCTGAACTGTCCTTGACAAATTTTTTTTCAGTAAACATCTTTTGGGCCATTTGATAAGTTTTGTCCCTCCCTAAATGAAAGGCCTGATGCTATGTTTTATGATCTTTTAGCTCTGTGAGCTCAATAATAGTAATTGCCCTGCTCTGTTTATAACCATTCCAAGTGCTGGAGACAGTGTCTATGAATCAGGCCCCAGTTTATTTTCTTGGAAGAGTAGGTGGGATTGAGTCTCCTTTAATAATTGATATAGCAGGCAAATTATTTTCCTGAACCCTGGTATCTACAGCCTACAATATCCAGTAATTCACAAAACTTATACAATGGTTTATTTGTTTTGGAGTTTGTAGTACTATAGTCTCTAATTTAGTTATAATGTCCCTTCCTAGCAAGGAAGTAAAGCTCTCTGGTATTATTAAAAAAGAATGAGAAAAAATTAGTTTTTCCCATTTGTATCCCAGAGGCTGAGAGAAGTTTAGTTATACGTTCATGCTACATTTGGATAGTTAGCCTAGAGTGGAAAGGAGGACAGAAAAGGTAACTCTGGTATCAAGAAGGAAATTAACCAGTTTTCCTTCTATAGTTACCTTCTAGTTACCCAAGGCTCTAGGTCTCTGATAGTTGGTTTAGGGGAGCTACGGCGAGGATACCCAGGTCCCATCAGTCCCTTCCAGGGACATTGGTTATCTGAGCCATCACAGATAGAGGTCCCTGAGGGCATTCAGATCGCCAGCGATTGTCTCCACACAAGGGGCATGGCTTATGGGGTTTTCATCTTGGTTGTCCCCTCTGAGGACGTTCTCATTTTTAGTGCTCTGAATGACCATATAAATGGTACTTGGTGCCAGGACCTCGGGAAGTCTGGTCTGACGTAGAAAGTAAGGCCACAACTAAGGCCTCAGATTTTTAAAAGCCTCCTTTTGTGTTTGTTTTATTCTCCTCTTGATCTTGGTTAGAATATACCCAATTGGCAGCTCATAAGAGCTCCTCCAGAGTCCCTTCCAGATCAACAGCCAGTTTTTGCATTTTTTTCTGAATATCTGGTGCTGATCAAGTGACAAATTTGTCTTTTACAATCATCTCAGCCTCAGGGGTGTTAGGGGAGATAGCCATACATTTAATGAGAGGAAGGCCACTAGGGTTTTATTTTGTGTCTATAAGATAGTGGCTAATTTAACATAATTTAAAGGTTTAACCTTAGACCTCCTGACCATATATAAAATTTCTTTTTAAAGATTTTTCTTTACAAACCTTTTACAACTTTGCTTTTAGATTTTTGACGTAAGAACCCCCCACCTTTTTTTTTTCCAAACAACCAGTCTCATTTAAGACAAAATTACTCTTTTTTTACCTTTAACAAAAAATGTATTTGCATTCCTTATATACTTTTTTTATATATCTACTTTTTACATGCAGAGTTGCTTTCCTTATTTTCATTAATCTTAACTACATTTAGCAGAATTTTAAGTCTTAAAAATCTTGGTCTCCAGTGAAAACTAAGTAGTGACCAATTGTGAACTGTTCCATCACAATTTCTTAGATGGCAAACATGAATCAATTAAGCACAAAGCATGTTTTCCAACATATCCAAATACCCTTAGTTTTTCTGCAACAAGTCAAAAGCACAAACCTCCATGTAAGAGGATTTAGCCTCTTATATTGTTAGATATCCAATGAATTCAATCCCAATTGTCATGCAAGCAAAAACTTTAACATTTTAGGGTTACTAAAGACTTTAAAAGCAATCATAACAGTTACCCATGAAAACTATGTGACAAAGTTAACCATTAAGTCATCCTTTTGCTAACAAATTGGAACAGAGATAACATAAGCTTATTTGACCTTCAGCAAATCTAGGGAGAGTAAAAGGTTATTTTAACTTAATGTTGATAAACATTGTTTATCTCAAAGCAACAAACTTAAATTAGTTTAAACACTGTTCCCCCATGGTTAATTTTTACCTAGAGCATTGGTGGGGAAATCTGAAATGGATGGTCTTCACTCCATGACCTCTAGGGTGGAAGGAGGAGCTGATGGTTCCTGAGGCATTGAGGAGTCAGTTATGCAGGCTACCTCCCAGGTGGTGCAGAAACAGGAGCGGGAGAAGGGAAGGCAGAAGATGTGAGGTGCCAGCATAAGGCAGAGAAGGAGAATTCCCAGTTTTAAATCTTGTCAGCTCAGACAGAGGAACGGACTCCAGGTTTCTTTTCTTTTGTTTTCCACTAGTGGAGTTAGGCAGTCCATGTCAGTCTGGAGAAGACAGGGAATTTCCCTGAAACAAAAGAAGTTTTGGTAGCTGCTTGGGAATATTCCTTAAAGTCCTCATTCTGAGATAGAATAACCAGAGACAGTTGGCTCTAATTATCATAATCACTGACCCAGGAAATGAATGAGAGACAAGTCCCCACACACAGTTATACAGCGACTCCAACCTGCTGCGCAGTGCCTTAAGAGTTGCGTCTTCATTCCTCATCACTTGTGGAACTACTAGGACAACTCTCGGAGGTGATCAGGCTCCCCTTCTGCTTCTTAGGGGAAGGTCTGCCAAAACGAACCCAGGTTTCTATCAGTCTGATGGGCGGAGCTCCCTGAGCTGGTTCCTGGGCCTCAAGGGTTCCTTTGGTGCACACCAGGTCCTTGCCCTGGTCCACTGGTGCCAGGCAAGGTCACCTCTCCCAGCGCTCTGAGGTTCGTATCCCTGGTGGCAAAGGAGGTGGAAATGCACTGTCTCCGAATCCGGGATGTGAACCCCCAAGTAATGTAGCAGGATTCTCACACAGAGAGTCATGACACTGAGGCTTTTCTTTCCAGGAAGCAACTTTATGTATGCCGGCACTGCTCAGTTGGGTTTGTATCCAAAGAACTGACCTCCAAACACCACGTGGTGTAATTTTTTATACATTTTTTTTTTACTTCTTTGCCTCTCATATACAGAGGCACACAAACATGTAGTCTGATTAAGTAGTCTCATGTCACAACGTTGTAAGGGATATTGTCATGTACGTGTATAACCAGGTTGCCTTGAGGGTTTTTTTTTCTCGCTTAAGGAGGGGACCCTACCACAGGATGTATTCCCAGCAGTCTCCAAAATGGAAATGGCCCTATACTTGCCTATTTACCCTGCGGAAAGGAGGCTAGGCTAGTGACCACCCCTGTAGTGTTTCCACGATCACCCAAGTTCTCTAGAGGTTTGGACTTACATCTCATGAGATTTGGCCTTAGATCTTGAGAGAGCTGCCCATAGATCACATGAGAGCAAGGTTCCTTTTGTGTTAGTTCTGATGGAGTTTGTGGTCTTTTGTGTTACCTTGTTTTTATCCAGCAATCTCCAAGACAGCAATGTCCCAGCCCTGCCTGTTTGCATTGCAAGATCGAGGCTAGTCTAAGGTGTTCTCCCACCTGCTGAGTTCCCTAAAGATGTGACCTGAGATACTGCAAGATTTAAACTTAGATCTTAGGTATTTGGCTTTAGATCTCAAGGGATTTGCCCCTGGATCACATAAGATTTGTAAACAGGGAAGAGTGACTGCTCTTTATGGGGACTGGAGACACACAGATTGTGCTGAAATGTCCAAAGTCTTGAAAAGTTTTCAGGAAGTCTGTGTTTGTGTTCAAAGTAGCCATTTGCTGTTTATTTCTCCCTACCCTCCTGACCTCCAGTTTCTATCACCTGTAGTTTAGCACAAAAAATGGGTGGTACAGCCCATTCATTCCTATTTCATTGGCCCATGTTTATCCCTAATCCACCTAACCTCCAGAAGGCAGGATGTAAGAGCAAGGCATATCATGTGTTAGTTTCGTTGGGATCTATGGGTCTTTGTTTGACCCTGTATGAACCCAGAAGTCCCCAACCCAGGAATGTCACAGCCTTGCCAATTTTCCCTGCAGTTACCAGGCTATGGCTAGGGGGTTCCCACTCCTGCCCAGTTCCTGTAAGATCTGGCCCCATATCTTTCAAGATCTGGACTTAGATCTTGTGAGATTTAATCTTTGATCTTGCAAGATTGGCCCCTATATAACATGAGTTTTCTGAAAAGGGAAGCATGGCTGCATTTTCCAGGTCCAGGACAGACATGGACTTTGCTGAAATGAACAAAGCCTGGGAAAGCTCTCAGTGAGTCTGTTTGTGTCTTCACAGGATCCAGTTCATATGCGCATTGTTTCACCCTACCCCTCATCCCCTCTAATTCCTATCACCTGTAGTTTAGCTTGAAAACAGGGTGATGTGGCCCATTCACTCCTATTTCATAGGTCTGTGTTTAGCCCTACTGCACCTAGACCACCAAAAGGCAGGAAGTATGAGTCAGGCACCATGTGTGCTAGTGCAGGTGGCATCTGTGGGCTTTTGTTTGACCCCCTTTGTAGCTAGCAATCTACAATCCAGGAATGTCCCCTGCTTGCCAATTTTTCCTGCAGGATTGAGGCTACTCTAGGGAGTTGCCATTCCTGCTGGATTCCATTGGATTTGGTCCAAGATCTCTCCAGACTTGCCTTCAACACCACACAAGATTTGCCAACAGGGAAGTATGGCTATATTTTAGGAGGGTAGGAAAGAGAATGTGATGAAATGTCCAAAGTTGGGAAAGCTCTCGGGGAGTCTCTTTGTTCATAGGATCCAGTTCCAGTGCAAGTTGTTTCTCCCTACCCCTCATGCCTTCCAGCTTATATCACTTGTAGTTTAGCATGAAAAACTGGAAGTCTGGACCATTCATTCCTATTTCATAGGTCTGTGTTTATCCCTGCTGCACCTAGAACACCAAGAGTCAGGGAGCATGAGTGAGGCACCTCGTGTTAGTGCTAGTGGCATCTGTAAGCTTTTCTTTGACTCCTTTTGTCTCCAGAAGTCCTCAATCCAGGAATGTCCCAGCTCTGGGACATTGCAAGATGATACAATGCTAGGGAGCTGTTCCAGTTAAATTTAGCTGAGCTCTCATGAGATTTGGACTTATATCTCATGAAATTTGCCCTTAGATCTCACTAGATTTCTTTCTAGAGCACACAAGAGTGAGGAAACTCATATGTTAGTGCTGATGTCCTCCGTGGGATTTTGTTTGACTCCTTTTGTCCAGTATTCCCAACACAGGAATGTCCCAGCCCTACCCACTTACCTAGCAGGAATGAGGCAACCCTAGGGAGTTCACACTCCTGACAAGCTCCCTGAAGGTTTGGCACTAGATCTCATGAGATTTGGCTTTAGATCTCTCGAGATTTGCTTCTAGAGCACCTGAGAGCCAGGTACCTTGTGTGTTGGTGCTGGTGGTGGATGTGGGCTTTTCTTTGACCCCATTTGTACCCAGTCACCCCCAATTCAGGAATATCAAGAATGAGGCTATGGTAGGGAGTTTGGGCGGCTAATCTGTTGCCACAAGATTTAACACAAGACCTTCAAGATTTAGACTTATATTTCATGAGATTTGGCCTTAGATCTCCTGAGATTTCCTTCTAGAGCACATAAGAGTGAGGCATGTCCTAGTTTACTGCTGGTGGTAGCTGTGGGGTTTTGTTTGACACAGTTTATATCCATCAGTTTACAATCCAGGAATGTTCCAGGCCTGCTATTTACCCAACAGGAATGAGGCTACTCTAGGGAGTTCGCACTCATTCCAAGATCTCACAATATTTGGCTCAAGATATTGTGATATATGGACATGTATCTCATGAGATTTAGCCTTCAAACATAGGAGATTTGCTTCTAGAGCACACAAGAGCAAGGGACCTTGTGTGTTTGTGCTGGTGGTGTCTGTGGGCTTTTATTTTACCCCATTTGTACCTCATATTCCCCCATCCAGAATGTCTCTTTACCCATCAGGAAAAGCAGTTATGCTAAGTTGCTGCTCCTAAGGAGACCTGCAATATTTGATCTGAGATCTCATGAAATGTGGATTTAAATCTCACGCGATTATCCTGAGATGACACGAGAGTTGCTTCTAGAGCACATGAGAGCGAGGCATCTCATGTGTTCCTGCTGGTGACTTCTGTGGGCTTTTTTTTTTTTTTTACCCCATTTGTATCCAGCAGTCACCAATCCAGGAATGTCTAAACCCTACAAATTTACCCTGCAGGAATAAGGCCAGGCTAGGAAGTTCACACTCCTGCCACATTCCCATGGGATTTGGCCCAAATTTTGTAAGATTTGGACTTTGATCACGTGAGGTACGGCCTTAGATATCATAAGATTTGCCCCTAAATCACATGAGGTATGTCAACAGGGAAGCCTGGCTGAATTTTAGGCGGGGAGGACAGACGCAGTTTGCACTAAAGTGTCCAAAGCCTGGGAAAGTTCTCAGGGGGGTTGTTTCTGTGTCCACAGGAGCCAGGTCCTGTGCCCATTGTTTCTTCCTACACCTAATGAATTACACTTTCTGTTACCTGTAATTTAGCCTGAAAAACTGGCTGCCCAGTCTATTTGTTCCTATATCATGCATCCGTGTTTAGATGTACTGCATGTAGAGCACCATGAGGCAGGAAGCATGAACGAGGCACCTCTTGTGTTAGTGCTGATGGTGTCTGTGGAATTCTGTTTTACCCCACTGGACCCAGCAGCCACTAATCTAGGAATGTCCTACCTTTGCCAATTTACCCTGCAGGAAGGATGCTAGTCATGGGAGTTCCTGTTCCTGCCATGTTCCCTCAAGATTTGGCACATTATCTCATGATATTTGGATTTAGATCTCTTGAAATGTGGCCTTACATCTCACAAGATTTGCCCCTAGATCACACCAGATTTGCCAATAGGGAAGCATGGCTGTGTTTTAGCATGGCAGGACAGACACTATATGTGCTGAAATGTCCAAAGCCTGGAAAAGCTCCCAGGGAGTCTGTGTTTTTGCAGGAGCCAGTTCCTGTGCACGTTGTTTCTCCCTACCCCATGTATCCTCCAGTTTCTATCACATCTAGTTTAGCATGAAAAATGGGTGATCTGGCCTATTTGTTCTATATACTTGGGTCCTTATTTAATCCTACTGCACCTAGATTGCCAAGAGGTATTAGTATGAGTGAGACACCATGTGTGTTAGTGCCAGCGGCCTCTGTGGGTTTTGTTTTATCCCATTTGTAACCAGCAGGCCCCAATCCAGGAATATCCCAACCCTGCCCATTTACCATGCAGGAATGAGCCTAGGCTAGGGTGTTACTGATCCTGCCCATTCCCCAAGAGATTTGGCTTGAGCTATTGCAAGATTTGGATTTAGATCTCATAATATTTGGCCTTAGATCAAGCATAATTTGCCTCTAGAACACACAAGATTTGTGAAAAGGGAAGCATGGCTACGTTTTAGTGGGGCAGGACAGGCACAGACTGCACTGAAATGTCCAACACCTGGCAAAGTGCTCAGGGAGCCTCTTTGTGTATCACAGGAGGAGGCTGTTAGTTCCTACCCCTCATGTTCTCCAGTCCTATCACCTGTAGTTTAGCATGAAAAATGGGCAGTGTGGCACATTAGTTCCAAATTCATTGTTCCTTGTTTAGCCCTACTTGTAGGCTTGTAGGCTTGTAGGCCTTGTCTGTTGGCTAGAATGCCAAAAGACAGGATGTATGAGTGAGGCACCTCATGTGTTAGGGCTAGTGGCATCTGTTCACTTTTGCTTGACCCTGTTTGTACCCAGCAGTCCACAGCCCTACTAATTTAGCCTGTAACAATGAGGCTAGGCTAGTGAGTTCCTGCTGCTGCCAAGTTCCCACAAGATTTGGCCTGAAATCTCACAAGATTTAGACTTAGATATTGCAAGATTTGGCTTTGATCTCATAAGGTTTGCCCCTAGCTCACATGAGGTTTGTAATATGGAAGTGTGGCTACATTTGGGAGACCAGGACAGACACAGACTGAGCTGAAATATCCAAAGCCTGGGAAAGCTCTCAGGAGCTCTCTTTGTGTGTTCACAGGATCCAGTTCCTGTGCACACTGAACATAATTTCTCCTTACCTCTCAGCCACCCTGTTTCTATCACCTGTAGTTTAGCCTGAAAATAGTTGGTCCATCATATTCATTCTGATTTCACTGGTCTGTGTTTAGCCATACTGCACCTAGAGCCCCTAGAGGCAGGAAGTATGAGAGAGGTACTTCATGTGTTAGTGCTGGTGGTGTTTGTGAGCTTTTGTTTGACCTTGTTTGTACCCAACATTCTCCAATCCAGGAATGACATAGCATTGCCAAATTACCCTGCAGGAACAAGTCTAGGCTAGTGAGTTCCCACTACTGCTGAGTTCCCTCCAGACATTACCCAAAATCTTACAAGATTTGGCCTTAGATCTTATGACATTTGCCCCTAGATCACATGAGAGTAAGGCACCATGTGTGTTAGTGCTGGTGGGGTCTGTGTGCTTTTGGTTGACCTTGTTTGTACCCAGCATTGCCCAATCCAGGAATGTCCAAGCCCTGTCAATATACCTGCAGGAATGAGGCTTGGCTAGGGAGTTCCTGATCCTGCTAAGATCATGAAGGTTTTGGCCCAAGGTCTCACAAGATTTGGCTTTAGATCTCTTGAGATTTTCCTCTAGATCACACGCGATTTTTCAACAGGGAAGTGTAGCTGTGTTTTAGAGGACCAGGAAAGACACAGACCATGCTGAAATATCCAAAACCTGGGAAAACTCTAAAGGAGTCTGTGTATTCACAGGAGCCAGATTCTGTGCACGTTGTTTCTCCCTACCCTCTATACTCTCCAGTTTCTATCACCTCTAGATCAGCTTGAAAAACAGGGAGTCCAGCCCAAAAGGCAGGAATTATGAGGGATGCACCTTGTTCATTAGTGCTAGTGACATTTGTGGACTTTTGTTTTATCCCATTTGGACCCAGCAGTACCCAATGAAGGAATGTCCAAACATCACCAATTTACCCTGCAAGAACAAGGCTAGGCTAGGTTGTTCCATTTCCTACTGTTTTCTGGCAAGATTTGTCCCTAGATTTCCCAAGATTTGGACTGAGATCTCACGATATTTGACCTTAGATCTCACAAGATTTTCCTCTAGATCACAGGAGATTTGTCAACATCGAAATGTGGCTGTGTTTTGGGGGCCAGGACACAGACTTCACAATCCAAATCCTAGGATTGCTCTGAGAGTTTGTGTTCACAGGAGCCAGTTCTTGTGCACATTGTTTCTCCCTACCTTTCATGCCCTCCAGTTTCTATCACCTGTAGTTTAGCCTAAAAAATGGAAGGCTTAACATACTTATTCCAATTTCATTGGTCAATGTTTATCCCTACTGTACCTAGAATGCCATGAGGCAGAAAGTATGAGTGAGGCACCGCATGTGTTAGTGCTGATGGTGTCTGTGGGCTTTTATTTGACCCCACTTGTACCCAGCATTCCCCATTGCAGGAATGTCCCAGCCTTACCCATTTACCATGCAGTACCAAGCCTAGACTGGGGAGTGCACATTCGTCCCATATTCCCTCAAGAGATGGCCGGAGATCTTGTGAGATTTGGACTTAGATCTCAGGAGATATACCCCATGATCACATAGGATTTGTCAACAGGAAAGTGTGACTACCTTTTAGTGGGTCAGGACAGACACAGACTTCACTGAAATGTCTAAAGCCTCAGAGCTGTCAGGAGGCTATGCATTTACAGGACACTTTTTCTATGCTCCTTGCTTGTATCTACATCTCCTGCCTTCCTGTTTCTATCACATGTAGTTTTAACATGAATAATGGGCCACCCACCCCAGTCATTCCTATTTTATTTGTCTTTGTCTAGCACTACTTCACCTAGAAGGCTGAGAGTGGCATGAAGAATGACTGCAGCACCTCCTGTATTTGCACTGTTGCCCTTGGCTTGCATTTCTGTGACATTAGTTGCTCTAAGCAGTCCCCAATCCAGAAATGTCTGAGCCCTATTTACCCTACACAAAATGGGTAACTGCACAAAATGGCTAAACTGCAAAGTTACCTGGCTGTCAAGTTCCTAAAATATACGGCCTGGGATCTCCCGAGATTTGGACTTAGATCTTGAGAGATTTGCCTGCAGATTACACAGATTGTCAACAGGGAAGTCTTGCTGAGTTTTAGGGGGCCAGAATAGACACAGACTGGCTGAAATGTCAAAATTCTGGGAAAGCACTCAGCCATTCTGAGTGCTCACAGGAGCCCATTCCTATGCACATTCTTTCTCCCTACACCTCATACCCTGCAGTTTTTATCACCTGGAGTTTAGTATGAAAAATGAGCAGTCTGACCCATTGGTTTCTAATTCTTAACCTCCTGTGTTAGTGCTAGTGGTGTCTGTGTCATTTTGTTCAATTCTGTTTGTATCCAGCAGACCCTAATCCAGGAATGTTCCAGCCCTGCCAATTAACTCTGCAGGAAGGAGGCTAGGCAGGGGAGTTCCCATTCCTGAAGAGTTTTCGTGAGACTTGGCCCCATATCTTGTCATATTTGGAGTTAGATCTCATGGGATTTGCCTTTTGATCTCACAAGACTTGCCCCTAGATCACATGAGATTTGTCAACAGGTAAACCCTGCTGCATTTGGAAGGGGGGGAGTTGAGGAGCAGAATTGGAAAGGACTGGCTGAAATGTTCAAAGCCTGGGAAAGCTCTCAGGGTGTATGTGTGATCACAAGAGCTAGATCCTTTGCATATTGTTTCTCCCTACCCCTCATGCACTCTGGTGTCTATCATCTGTAGTTTAGCATGAAAAACATGTGGTCTGGCTCATTCATTCCTATTTTATTGGTATGTGTATAGCCCCTACTTCACCTGGAACACTAGATCATGGGCGTATGAGTAACAAACCTCCTGTATTTGCACTGTTGCCTACTGTGTGCATTTGTGGGACTCTGGTTGTTCCCAGCAGTCCCCAATCCAAGAAGGTCCCATCTCTGCAAATTTACCCTTCACAAACGAGGCGAGGATAGGGAGTCCCAACTCCTACCCACTTCCTGTGAGATTTGGCCTGAGATCTCTCCAGTTTGGGCCTTGGATCTCAGGAGATTTGCCCCTAAATCACATGAGATTTGTCAACATGGTAGACAAGCTGCACTTTACTGAGGCAGGACAGACAGAGACTGCATGAAATAATCAAAGCTTTGGAGCTCTCAGAGAGTCTGTTTATAGGAGCTGGTTCCCTAAGCATGTTGCTTCTCCCTACCCCTCGTGCCCTTCTGTTTCTATCACCTGTAGTTTAGCATGAAAAATGGGATGTCTGGCCCATCTGGTCCTATTTCATTGGTACATGTTTAGCCCTGCTGCACCCAGAATGCTGAGATCCTGGAAATATAAGCAAGGCACCTCCTGTATTTGCACTGTTGACATCTGTGTATGTTTGTGAAATCCAGGAATTTGCCAGCACTGCCAATTTTCCCCTCCACTAAGAGACTGGGTTAGGGAGTTACCATTACTCCCATTTCCTGCAATATGTGCCCTAAGATCTTGTGATATTTGGACTTAGATCTCACAAGATTTGCCCCTAGATCACCTGAGATTTTACAACAGGGGAGCCTGGCTATGTTTTAGGGGGCAAGAGAGACACAGACTGCACTGAAATGTTCAAAGCCTGGGAAAGCTCTCAAGGAGTGTCGTTGTGTGTTGTCAGGAGCCTGTTCTTGTGCACATTATTTCTCCCTACCCCTCCTGTACCCCAGTTTCCATCTCCTGTGGTTTAACATGTAAAACAGGACATCCAGCCCATTCCTTCTCATTTCATTGGTCCATGTTTGGTCCTACTGTACCTAGAATCCAGGGTTCCAGATGGGCCAGGAACAGATGGAAGTATGAGCAAGACACCTCCTGTGTTAGTGCTGGTGGTTGCCTGTAGGCTGGTGTGGGACCACAGTTGTTCCCAGCAGTCCTCAATCCAGGAACATCTCACCCCTGCCAATTTACCCTGCATGAAAGAGTCTAGACCAGGGCATTCCCACTCTTTCTGAGATCCCAAGAAATTGGTCTGAGGTCTGGCAAGATTTGGCCTTAGGTCTTGAGACAGGAAGTATGAGGTAGACGCCTTGTGTCTTCTGCTGGTTACATGTATGGGACTCTTGTGGGTTCACGGGTTTTCCCTAGTTTTCCCAATTCAGGAATATCACAACCTATGTACTTACCTTGCAGAAAAGAAACTAGGGTAGGGTTTTCCCCCTGCTGAGTTCTCACAAGATTTGGCATGAGGACTTGTGAGGTTTTGCCCTTGATCTCTGAGACTTGTCCCTAGATCATGCTAGATTTGTCAACAGGGAAGATGTGGCTGCCTTTTAGAGGAGTAGAACAGACACAGACTCTCCTGAAGTGTCTAAATTTCTGAAAAGTGCCCAGGGAGTCTATTTTTATGTTAACAGGAGCCAATTCCTATGCACTGTGCTTCTCCCCACACCTCTGGCACTCCTGTTTGTTGCACATCAACTTTATTGTGTATCACTGGTCTAGTGATAGATACCTATTGTGTATCACTGGCTAGTCTGGTCCATTGGCTCATCTTTATGTGGTGTTTAAGCCACTACACCTACAATGCTGAGAGAGACAGGAAGTTTGAGGGAGATGCTGGTGTCTTTCTGCTGGTTACATGTAGGGGACTATTGTGTGTCTGAAAGTTTTCCCTTGTGTCCCCAATCCAGGAATATTGCATCCCTACCTAGTTGCCCTGCAAAAAAGAGGCTGGACGAGGATGTTACTACTCTTGCCATCTTCTCAAGATACTTGGCGTGAGATCTTGCAAGATTTTGCCTTAGATATCAGGGAATTTGCCCCTAGATAATGAGAGATTTTTCAACAGGGAAGAGGTGGCTGCATTTTAGGGGTTGGGACAGACACAGACTTCCCTGAAATGTCTAAAGCCCAGGAAAGTGCTTAGGGAGTCTTTCACAGAAGCCAATTCTTGTGCAATGTGCTTATTCCCTCACCTCTGACACTCCTGTTTCTTGCATGTCAACTTTTGTGTGTATCACAGACCAGTCTGATCCATTGGTACTCCTTTCTGTGTCCTGGTGTTTAGCCACTGAACCTAAGATGCAGAGAGAGACAGGATGTATGAGGGAGATGCCTGTGTCTTTCTGCTCATTACATGTATGAGACTATTGTGGATCTGTGAGTTTTCTCTTGTGTCCCCAATCCAGGAGTATCACTATTCTATCTACTTACCCTGCAAAAAGAGGCTAGGCTTGGGTGTTCCCTCTCCTGCTCACTACCGTGAGATTTGCCTTGAGATCTTTCATGATTTCTCATTAGATCTTGGGAGATTTGCCCCTAAATCAGTGAAGTTTGTCCACAGGGAAAAGGTGGCTGTGTTTTGGGGGGCCAAGTCAACACAGACTCCCCCAAAATGTCCAAATCCTGGGAAAGTTCTCAGGAAGATTGTTTGTGTGTTCGCAGGAGCCAATCCCTGTGCACTGTGCTTCTCCCCATGCCTCTGACACTCTAGTTTGTTGCACTTCAACTTTTGAGTATATCATTGTCCAGTCTGGTCCATTGGTGCTTCTTTCTGTAGTCTGGTGTTTCAACCACTGCACTTAAGATGATGAGAGAGTCAGGAAGTATAAGGGAGATTCCTTGTGTTTTTCTGCTGTTTACATGTATAGGACACTTGTGGGTCCGCAGGTTTTCCCTGGTGTCCCAAATCCAGGAATATGACAACCCTACCTAGTTACCCTCCAGAAAAGAGGATAAGCTTGGGTATTCATGCTCATGCTGAAGTCCTGGGAGATTTGGCACTAGATATTGCAAGAACCTGGTTTAAATATCATGAGATTTGGCCTAGATCAAGCAAGACTTTTCAAAAGGGATGACTTTCTCAAGTGCCTAAAGCTTGGAGAAGTGCTCAGAAGTCTGTGTTCAGAGGAACTGATTCCTTTACACTGTGCTTCTCCCCACAACTCTAACATTTCAGTTTCTTGCATGTCAACTTTACTGTGTATCACAGGCCAGGCCGGTATGATTAATCAGCACCTGTTTCTTAGGCCTGGTGTTTCACCCACTGCCCTACGGTGTTGAGACAGATAGGAAGTGTGAAGAAGATGTCTTGTGTCTTTCTGCTGGTTACATGGAGGGGGCTCTTGTGGTTCTACATGTTTTCCCTGGTGTCCCCAATCCAGGAATATACCAACCCTACCTAGCTACCCTGCAGAAAAGAGGCTAGGCTAGTGTGTTCCCTCACCTCTGACTTCTCACAAGATTTCACCTTAAATCTCTCAATGTTTACCCCCTAGAGCACATGATATTTTCCAACAGGGAAGAGATAGCTGTGTTTGGGTGGCAGGACAAATAGAAATGGCCCTGAAGTGTCCAAACAGAAATTCATTAGCATTAATTACATACCTTCTATGTTTCCCAGCCTTTGAGTGTTCATGCAATTCTTTCATTTGAGGCATAATCTTTTCAACTCTTAACCACTTCACAGTAAACAACCCTCACCCCTACAACCAATATAATTTATGCTATTGAGGGATTCATACAGGAAAGGGGTGTATGTCTCACATTATCCATGTATAGTCTGACATACCTCTCACATGTCACATAGTTTTCACATGACAGAGTGTTAGAGATTGAGAAAGGGAAAAAGCAACTCAAAAAAAAATTTTTTTTTTGGTGACTACTGAACAGAATCCAGTCCTTGGCATATGGTGGGTGTTCAACAAATATTTACTGACTGGATGAAAGAATTTGGCCAATGTCTCTGTTAGAAAATATGTACCATCAGAGTCAGTTATAAAGCCACCTCTTCATTCATTTATTATTTTATTCATTGATTTAAAAACTAGCTGTAAAGCTCCTACTTCTTCGTGCCAGCAACTGGCAATGTAAAGATGAACAATACACAGTCTCTGCCGTTGAGAAAGCCAAGGAATAATCAGCATGGACTGTTACTGAACACATGCTCAGTAACACATGAGTTTAGAACACATGTTCTAAATAAATAAATAAATAAATAAATAAACAAACCTGGGGAAGAGTAACCAGTCTTAAATCTGTCTTATGCTGGACTGTGTTTAATTCTTGGGCAGTTTTCCCCTAGGGGAGGCACCATGCTTAAGAATTGTAGTTTGGTGGGAATGCAAGCTGGTAAAGCCACTCTGGAAAACAGTATGGAGGTTCCTCAAAAAACTAAAAATAGAACTACCCTACAACCCAGCAATTGCACTACTAGGCATTTATCCACGGGATACAGGTGTGCTGATTTGAAGGGACACATGCACCCCTGTGTTTATAGCAGCACTATCAACAATAGCCAAAGTATGGAAAGAGCCCAAATGTCCACTGATGGATGAATGGATAAAGATGTGGTATATATATACAATGGAGTATTACTCGGCAATCAAAAAAAATCAGTGTCTCCCTTTCTCTCTGTCCCTCCCCTGCTCTCTCTCGCTTTCAAGTAAGTAAACATTAAAAAAGAATAATTATAATGAGGTAATCTGTTTAAGCTTATTTAGTTCAGCAATTTCCAAACCTGTTAGTCCAACAGCATACTCTAAAAAAACCAAACTCCTGAAATTTAGACTTGAAAGCAAAATGTTGGGCAGAGAGAGATGGTTGGGTCCAGAGTCTCTGACTCTCCTCTGGGTTTTTCCCTCTTGTTAGGATCCTCTCAGCTTACTTTCTGCTGTTGACTCCAGGGCTGTTCTGATGCTTCATTAAAACCCTTTATTTTCTCCTAGCAGAGCTTATACTGGCTGAAAGATCTCAAAGACTTTAATGAACACCTCTAGAAAAATACAAAGAAATAAAAAACACACCAAGAGCCTGATTTCTGGAGTTCAAGTCCCTGATCCTACCATATCCAGAAGCTCTCAGGCATTGTCCTCTTCAGATAGTAGCTGAGCTGGCTTATTTTGATCTCCAAAGGGCTGAACCTTACATGCATAGTAACTGGCAAAAGGAAATCTGTTCTTTTGATCAAACTCAACCCCAATCCCCAAAGTACTGGAACCGGTCCTCTATAAAGGCTCACTGCAAAATAAAAGCTGAATGGTATTTTCACAAAAGCAAAAATCTCTTTCAATTTCTTTAAGTTACAAAAAAAAAAGGTACTAATGTAGATGTTTTGTAAAATCCAAGTGGTGCAATGTGCATGTTTTAAAAACAAAGGATACTTGTATTCTAAAAATACCAAGCTGGGACCTCTCCTTCAAATGATAACTCAAGTCAATTGGATTGTTTAACATAACACTCATAAAATATTTCTTAATATTCTTAAAAATGCTATGTGGAAATTTCTTTTCAAAAAGAAATCAGGGTTGGAAAGCTTGAGAAGATGGTGGACTAGGAGAACCCTAAGCTCACCCTGTCCACATTTACTACTAGATATCACTTGCATCCATGTAAATAAAGCAAAGATCAATCCAAAGACAGGCAGAACAAACTCTACAACTAAATGTAGTGAAGAAGCCACATTTGAGAGGTTAGGTACTTCAGAAATAGTGGTCAGGAGCTGCCTGCAGGAGAGAGTGAGCTGCAGGCATGGAGAGGGGAAAGAAATGGTCCCTCACATCTGGAAGCCCACTCAGGAAAGATGAATCACCACAACATTTAATTGAAATCCAGATGGGCCAAATTCTCTGAGTTTGTATAACCATCAATCAGGACATGAAACCTGGAGCTTTGAGAGTCAGCTGACTCAGCATTGGGTGAGTCAAAGGCCAGTGATAGCTGGGTCCATGCCCTTAAAGAGACAGTAGCCTGCTGAGAGACAACATAGAAGAGATAGCTTGCACAATGCCTGGGGTAAACAGGTGGAAAATATGTTTATACTGATTTTGGAGCATGTTGGGAGAGTTCCAGGAACAAAGGAGCAGGCAGAATCATTTCCCTCCCTGCCCCACAGCTTAAATACAAGGCCATCTGCAGGGGGTGCCACTACACAAACACTTGTTACCTAAGCTGCTAGCAGTGCACCATGCCCATGCATTCTTCTGAGGACTTGTCCACTCCACGTCTGCTGGCCTTGGCCCTGGGCTCAGCACAAATTTTGGCAATACCACACAAACATGCCCTGCCTAGCCACCAGGTACGCAGGCCTCCCACCCCTGGAGCCACCACCTTCACCTCCACATGCTATGACCCAGCAGCCACCATGCTTCAGGAGATCCAGCCTAGGACTAGCAGTGCAGCCCAAATTTTTCTAACACTGCTATTTTGCCCCTGGGCCCTCCTGTGGTCACACCCCTTCAGAGACCACCTTCTGGGCCCCACTAACACCACAGATAGTGAGCACAGCCCACAATAGGTAGAGACTCAGTGAAGATATCTGGAGTGAAAGAATAAGACTCAGACATAATAACAGGATGCAAATAATAGAAATAGGAGACTCTCCTGAAGTCCCAGTTTCTGGTGAACAGGGGACTGCAGTGCAGGGCAATATAAGACCTCTTCTTCATAAAGCCACTACTTTCAACAGCAGAAGATGTAACTGATTTTCCTAACACAGAGAAACACACACACACACACACACACACACACACAGGTAGACAAAATGAGACAGAGGTACATGTCCCAAATGAATGAAAAGGACAGAATCACAACAAGAGACTTAAGTGAAACAGAAATAAGTAGTATGCCTGATACAGAATTTAGAATAATGATCATAAAGACACTCACTGGACTTCAGAAAAGGGTAGAGGACATCAGTGAGACCCTTGACAAAGAGATAAAAGATAACAGATGAGAGTGATGAATTCAATAAATGAAATTAAAAGTACAATAGATGGAATAAATAATAGGCTACAGGAAACATGGGAATTTTTCAGTGACCTGGAGAATAGATTAATGGAAAGCAATCAGACTGAACAGGGAGAGACAAAAAATAACACTATATAATGGGAATAGACTTAGAGAACTCAGTAATTCCATTAAATATAATAACATATGCATTCTATGGATCCCAGAAGGAAAAGAGAGAGAGAAGGGGGCAGAAGTGTATTTGAATAAATAATAGCTGAAAACTTCCTAAACCTGGAGAGAAACAGATTCAGGAGGCACAAAAATGACCCCAAAATGTAACCCAAGTAGGTCCACACCAAGACACAGTAATTGAAACAGCAAAAAATAAATAAAAATAAAAAATAATAAATAATAAATAAAATAGGAAAAAATAGTGATAATTTTAAATGTTGCAAGAGACACAATTACATAAAAAGAAAACCCCATAAAGCCATTAGCAGATTTTTCAGCAGAAATTTTGCAAGCCAGAAGGGAATGGCATGATATAGTCAAAGTGATGAAAGGAAAGTCTGCAGCCAAGAATACCCTGTCCAGCAAGGCTATCATTCAGAACCCAGATAAACAGGAGTTAAAAGAATTCATGATTATTACACCAGCTCTACAAGAAATTTAAAGGGGGACTCTGACTAGAAAACAAAAACCACAAGTAAGTGTAAGAAAAATAGGAATCACAAAAGCCAAAATAAAAAAGAAAAATTAAGTATACCTGTAACAATCAATCAAGAGAAGTACAACATAAAAGGATGTAAAATATCCTGTCAGAATGGCTAAAACTAACAACACAGAAACAACAGGTGTTGGTGAGGATGTGGAGAAAGGAAAACCCTCTTGCACTGTTGGTGGGAATGCAAACTAGTGCAGCCACCCTGGAAAACAGTATGGAGGTTCCTCAGAAAGTTAAAAATAGAACTGTTCTATGATCCAGCAATTGCACTACTAGGTATTTACCCAAAGTATACAAAGTACAGATTCAAAGGGTAATGTACCCCAATATTTATAGCAGCATTATCAACAACAGGCAAATGATGGAGAGAGTACAAATGTCCATTAACTGATTAATAAAGATGTGGTACACATACAATGGAATATTACTCAGCCATCAAAAAGAATGGAATCATTCTATTTGCAATGATGTGGATGGAGCTAGAGTGTACTAAGCAAAATAAGTCAGTCAGAGAAAGACAAATACCATATGATGTCACTCCTATGTGGAATTTAAGAAACAAAACGAATGAACATAGAAGAAGAGAAGGAAAAATAAGATAAAAATAGAGGGAGGCAAACCATAAGAGACTCTTAAATACAGAAAACAAACTGAGGGTTTCTGGAAGGGTGTTGGGTGGTGGAATGGGCTAAATGGGTGATGGGCATTAAAGAGGGCATTGTTGGGATGAGCACTGTGTGTTTGTTATATGTAAGTGATGAATCACTAAATTCTGCTCTTGAAAACTATACTACATGGTATGCTAACTAACTTAAATTTAAAGAAATAAAAAAAAAGATGTAGCATAAATATACAATGGAATACTACTCAGCCATTAAAAGAATGAAATCCTGCCATTTGCAATGATGTGGACAGAGATAGAACGTATTACGCTAAGTGAGATAAGTCAATCAGAGGAAGACAAATGCCATGTGCAGAGAAAGGGGAAACTTCTTACACTGCTGGTAAGAATAAAAACTGGTAGAGCCACTCTGGAAAACAGTATGAAAGTTCTTCAAAAATATAAAAATAGAGTTACCCTATGACCTTTAATTGCATTATGAGGTTTTTATCCAAGGTATACAAAAACCACTGATTCAAAGGGGGACATGCACCCCAATGTTTATAGCAGTGCTATGAACAATAGCCAAATTATGTAAAGAGCCCAACTTTCCATTGACTGATGAATGGATAAAGAATATGTGGTGTGTGTGTGTGTGTGTGTACATACACACACACAATGGAATATCACTCAGCCATCAAAAAGTTGAAATCTTGCCATTTGCAACAGCGTGGGTGGAACCAGAATGTATTATACTAAGCAAAATAAGTCAGTGTAAAGAAAGACAAATACCATATGATTTAACTCATATGTGGAATTTAAGAAGCAAAACAGATGAACATAGGGGAGGCAGGGAAGAGAAGGAAACAAACTATGAGAGACTCGTGAAGACAAACTGAAGGTTGATGGAGGGAGGTGGGTGGGAGATGGGCTATATGGGTGATAGGTTTTAAGAAGGGCACTTGTGATGAGCACTAGGTGTTGTATGTAAGTGATGAATCACTGAATTCTACTCCTGAAACCAATATTGCATTGTATGTTAACTAACTAGAATTTAAATTAAAAAATGGAAAAAAGGATGCAAAATATGATACCAAATATCTGAAACATGGAAGGGAGAGAAGTAAAGAATGAGTTCAAAATTAAGTGACCATCAGATCACTACAGACTGACATATGCAGAATATGTTATATATAAACCGAATGATAACTACAAATAAAAAATGATAATAGATATGCAAAAAATAGGGTATAAGTAATCAAAGTATATCACTAAAGAAAACCAGCAAATCACGAGAACATAAAGGATTAGAGAAAAACTACAAAAAGAACCACAAAATATGTAACAAAATGGCAACGAATTATATCTATCAATTGAATGTAAATGGACTAAGTGTTCCAATCAAAAGACAAGGGGTGGGAAGGAGTTAAGATGGCAGAGAAGTAGGGGGACACTAGGCTTTCCTAGTCCCTCAAACACAGCTGTGTTGAGGTCAAATAACTTGGTACACTCTGGAAATTGATCTGAGAACTGGCAGAAAGATCTCCACGGTTGGAGGGACACAGTATGGCAGGTGCAGGGTGAATGGAAGTTAATTGTGGGTGAGAAAATCAGTGGTGCCATGGAGGGGAGGGAACCCTTTCCATGGAGAGACAAAAGAGAAAGAAAGAGAGATGGGTTAAGAGAGAGAGGCATGGATTCACAGAAGAGGAAAACCTCTCTGGACCACAGACTGAGGAATAAGAAGTACTGAGTGTTACAGGGTTTTGTTGTTGTTGTTTCTTTGTTTCTTTGTTTGTTTGCAAACAGTGTTTGGAACTTAAACTCTGAGGTGTTGAAAGTGCTTGACTTTAGAGCAGAGCTATGGCATGCACTCCTGGGGAGGAGGGAGCTGGCCCTGGAGTGCAAAACAGTGTGTGGAGATCTCATTGGGAGGAAACATTCCCCTTCCTGAAGTACTTTTGGAGGAGGGTTTATTGTCTCCCCAAGGACAAAAGTTCCACCAGACACCAGCAAAAGGCCTTTCATCAGCAGGCGATAGAGGCACACCCAGAGGGAATATAACTTTTGCTGCTTTTGCTGCACAGGTGTAGAACTGTTTTTCAGGGACAAAGGACTTCAGACACAGCGTGGAGAGGCTCTACTCTGGAGGATGAGGATGGGCCAGCACCATGCCAGGTCCTTTAAGACTTCAAGTTTTAAATCCAAGTTTTTTTTTTTAATAAATTTTTTTAAACGTGTACTTATTTTTGAGACATAGAGAGACAGCATGAACGGGGGAGGGGCAGAGAGAGAGGGGGACACAGAATCTGAAACAGGCTCCAGGCTCTGAGCTGTCAGCACAGAGCCCGATGTGGGGCTCGAACTCATGGACCGTGAGATCATGACCCGAGCTGAAGTCGGACGCTTAACCAACCAAGCCACCCAGGCACCCCTAAATCCAAGTTTTAAAACTGCCTTGCTATTCTGTGAGAGCTGCCTGAATAGTGGGGGATGAGATAATGGGGTGTCAACATTTTCCCCCCTAACACCAACATGATGGGACTTCAGAGAGAAACACAGAGACGCTCAGTGGAGATGGGGCCCACTTATACCAGTTACCACTCCCTGCTTATTTACATGGGCAAGACAGATCCTGAGCCAACACAGTGAGCCTCTCCTTGAGAAGATCAGCACAGCCAGCACCCCACATGCATAAAGTGTACTGAAAATTGAATGTTTAAAATGATACCTGTGAGATGAGTTAAGATGGCAGAAAAGTAGGGGGACCAGGATTTTCCTTGTCCCTCAAAAACAGCTATATTGAGGTAAGATCACTTTGAACACCCAGGAAATCAATCTGTGAGTAGCATTCGTTATGAGTGCATATGGAATATTCTCCAGAGTAGATCACATACTGAGTCACAGATACAAAAAGATGGAGATCATACTGTGGATATTTTCAGATCACAACACTATGAAACTTGAGAACAACCAAAAGAACAAATTTGGAAAGCCCTCCAATACATGGAGGTTAAAGAACACCCTACTAAAGAATGAATGGATTGGGACATCTAGGTGACTCAGTTGGTTGAGCGTTCAACTTTGGTTCAGGTCACGATCTCACAGTTCATGAATTCGAGCCCTGTGTCAGTCTCTGTGCTGACAGCTCAGAACCTGGAGCCTGCTTCAGATTCTGTGTCTGGCTCTCTCTTTGCTCCATGCCTCTCCTCCCATCCCCCAACTTGCTCATGAGCTCTCTCTCTCTCTCTGTCAAAAATAAATAAACATTATATATTTTTTACACGTAAGAGGAGATTTATTATAGGAATTGACTCATGTGGTTATGGAGGCCAGGAAGTCCTTGAGCTTTTTCACATATATGCTGACATTCATGTTGGTGGGCAACCTGGGTTGCCAGTCTTTTTTTTAATATATGAAATTTATTGTCAAATTGGTTTCCATACAACACCCAGTGCTCATCCAAAAGATGCCCTCTTCAATGTCCATCACCTAACCTATCCTCCCTGCCAACCCCATCAACCCTCAGTTTGTTCTCAGTTTTTAAGAGTCTCTTATGCTTTGGCTCTCTCCCACTCTAACCTCTTTTTTTTTTCTTCCCCTCCCCCATGGGTTTCTGTTAGGTGTCTCAGGATCCACAGAAGAGTGAAAACATATGGTATCTGTCTTTCTATGTATGGCTTATTTCACTTAACATAACACTCTCCAGTTCCATCCACGTTGCTACAAAGGGCCATATTTCATTCCTTCTCATTGCCACGTAGTACTCCATTGTGTATATACACCACAATTTCTTTATCCATTCTTCAGTTGATAGACATTTAGGCTTTATCCACAATTTGGCTATTGTTGAGAGTGCTGTTTATTTATTTATTTTTTTTATGAAATTTATTGACAACTTGGTTTCCATACAACACCCAGTGCTCATCCCAAAAGGTGCCCTCCTCAGTACCCATCACCCACCCTCCCCTCCCTCCCACCCTCCCCTCCCTCCCACCCTCCATCAACCCTCAGTTCTCGGTTTTTAACAGTCTCTTATGCTTTGGCTCTCTCCCACTCCAACCTCTTTTTTTTTTTTTTTTTCCTTCCCCTCCCCCATGGGTTCCTGGTAAGTTTCTCAGGATCCACATAAGAGTGAAACCATATGGTATCTGTCTTTCTCTGTATGGCTTATTTCACTTAGCATCACACTCTCCAGTTCCATCCACGTTGCTACAAAAGGCCATATTTCATTTTTTCTCATTGCCACGTAATATTCCATTGTGTATATAAACCACAGTTTCTTTATCCATTCATCAGTTGATGGACATTTAGGCTCTTTCCATAATTTGGCTATTGTTGAGAGTGCTGCTATGAACATTGGGGTACAAGTGGCCCTATGCATCAGTACTCCTGTGTCCCTTGGATAAATTCCTAGCAGTGCTATTGCTGGGTCATAGGGTAGGTCTATTTTTAATTTTCTGAGGAACCTCCACACTGCTTTCCAGAGCGGCTGCACCAATTTGCATTCCCACCAACAGTGCAAGAGGGTTCCCGTTTCTCCACATCCTCTCCAGCATCTATAGTCTCCTGATTTGTTCATTTTGGCCACTCTGACTGGCATGAGGTGATACCTGAGTGTGGTTTTGATTTGTATTTCCCCGATAAGGAGCGACGCTGAACATCTTTTCATGTGCCTGTTGGCCATCCGGATGTCTTCTTTAGAGAAGTGTCTATTCATGTTTTCTGCCCATTTCTTCACTGGGTTACTTGTTTTTCGGGTGTGGAGTTTGGTGAGCTCTTTATAGATTTTGGATACTAGCCCTTTGTCCGATATGTCATTTGCGAATATCTTTTCCCATTCCGTTGGTTGCCTTTTAGTTTTGTTGGTTGTTTCCTTTGCTGTGCAGAAGCTTTTTATCTTCATAAGGTCCCAGTAATTCACTTTTGCTTTTAATTCCCTTGCCTTTGGGGATGTGTCGAGTAAGAGATTGCTACGGCTGAGGTCAGAGAGGTCTTTTCCTGCTTTCTCCTCTAAGGTTTTGATGGTGTCCTGTCTCACATTTAGGTCCTTTATCCATTTTGAGTTTATTTTTGTGAATGGTGTGAGAAAGTGGTCTAGTTTCAACCTTCTGCATGTTGCTGTCCAGTTCTCCCAGCACCATTTGTTAAAGAGGCTGTCTTTTTTCCATTGGATGTTCTTTCCTGCTTTGTCAAAGATGAGTTGGCCATACGTTTGTGGGTCTAGTTCTGGGGTTTCTATTCTATTCCATTGGTCTATGTGTCTGTTTTGGTGCCAATACCATGCTGTCTTGATGATGACAGCTTTGTAGTAGAGGCTAAAGTCTGGGATTGTGATGCCTCCTGCTTTGGTCTTCTTCTTCAAAATTCCTTTGGCTATTCGGGGCCTTTTGTGGTTCCATATGAATTTTAGGATTGCTTGTTCTAGTTTCGAGAAGAATGCTGGTGCAATTTTGATTGGGATTGCATTGAATGTGTAGATAGCTTTGGGTAGTATTGACATTTTGACAATATTTATTTTTCCAATCCATGAGCAGGGAATGTCTTTCCATTTCTTTAAATCTTCTTCAATTTCCTTCATAAGCTTTCTATAATTTTCAGCATACAGATCCTTTACATCTTTGGTTAGATTTATTCCTAGGTATTTTATGCTTCTTGGTGCAATTGTGAATGGGATCAGTTTCTTTATTTGTCTTTCTGTTGCTTCATTGTTAGTGTATAAGAATGCAAATGATTTCTGTACATTGATTTTGTATCCTGCAACTTTGCTGAATTCCTGTATCAGTTCTAGCAGACTTTTGGTGGAGTCTATCGGATTTTCCATGTATAATATCATGTCATCTGCAAAAAGCGAAAGCTTGACTTCATCTTTGCCAATTTTGATGCCTTTGATTTCCTTTTGTTGTCTGATTGCTGATGCTAGAACTTCCAGCACTATGTTAAACAGCAGCGGTGAGAGTGGGCATCCTTGTCGTGTTCCTGATCTCAGGGAAAAAGCTCTCAATTTTTCCCCGTTGAGGATGATGTTAGCTGTGGGCTTTTCATAAATGGCTTTTATGATCTTTAAGTATGTTCCTTCTATCCCGACTTTCTCAAGGGTTTTTATTAAGAAAGGGTGCTGGATTTTGTCGAAGGCCTTTTCTGCATCGATTGACAGGATCATATGGTTCTTCTCTTTTTTTTTGTTAATGTGATGTATCACGTTGATTGATTTGCGAATGTTGAACCAGCCCTGCATCCCAGGAATGAATCCCACTTGATCATGGTGAATAATTGTTTTTATATGCCGTTGAATTCGATTTGCTAGTATCTTATTGAGAATTTTTGCATCCATATTCATCAGGGATATTGGCCTGTAGTTCTCTTTTTTTACTGGGTCTCTGTCTGGTTTAGGAATCAAAGTAATATTGGCTTCATAGAATGAGTCTGGAAGTTTTCCTTCCCTTTCTATTTCTTGGAATAGCTTGAGAAGGATAGGTATTATCTCTGCTTTAAATGTCTGGTAGAACTCCCCTGGGAAGCCATCTGGTCCTGGACTCTTATTTGTTGGGAGATTTTTGATAACCGATTCAATTTCTTCACTGGTTATGGGTCTGTTCAAGCTTTCTATTTCCTCCTGATTGAGTTTTGGAAGCGTGTGGGTGTTCAGGAATTTGTCCATTTCTTCCAGGTTGTCCAGTTTGTTGGCATATAAGTTTTCATAGTATTCCCTGATAATTGTTTGTATCTCTGAGGGATTGGTTGTAATAATTCCATTTTCATTCATGATTTTATCTATTTGGGTCATCTCCCTTTTCTTTTTGAGAAGCCTGGCTAGAGGTTTGTCAATTTTGTTTATTTTTTCAAAAAACCAACTCTTGGTTTCGTTGATCTGCTCTACAGTTTTTTTAGATTCTATATTGTTTATTTCTGCTCTGATCTTTATTATTTCTCTTCTTCTGCTAGGTTTAGGCTGCCTTTGCTGTTCTGCTTCTAGTTCCTTTAGGTGTGCTGTTAGAGTTTGTATTTGGGATTTTTCTTGTTTCTTGAGATAGGACTGGATGGCAATGTATTTTCCTCTCAGGACTGCCTTTGCTGCGTCCCAAAGCGTTTGGATTGTTGTATTTTCGTTTTCGTTTGTTTCCATATATTTTTTAATTTCTTCTCTAATTGCCTGGTTGACCCACTCATTCGTTAGTAGGGTGTTCTTTAACCTCCATGCTTTTGGAGGTTTTCCAGACTTTTTTCTGTGGTTGATTTCAAGCTTCATAGCATTGTGGTCTGAAAGTAAGCATGGTATAATTTCAATTCTTGTAAACTTATGAAGGGCTGTTTTGTGACCCAGTATATGATCTATCTTGGAGAATGTTCCATGTGCACTCGAGAAGAAAGTATATTCTGTTGCTTTGGGATGCAGAGTTCTAAATATATCTGTCAAGTCCATCTGATCCAATGTCTCATTCAGGGCCCTTGTTTCTTTATTGACCGTGTGTCTAGATGATCTATCCATTTCTGTAAGTGGGGTGTTAAAGTCCCCTGCAATTACCACATTCTTATCAATAAGGTTGCTTATGTTTATGAGTAATTGTTTTATATATTTGGGGGCTCCGGTGTTTGGCGCATAGACATTTATAATTGTTACCTCTTCCTGATGGATAGACCCTGTAACTATTATATAATGTCCTTCTTCATCTCTTATTACAGCCATTAATTTAAAGTCTAGTTTGTCTGATATAAGTATGGCTACTCCAGCTTTTTTTTGGCTTCCAGTAGCATGATAAAGAGTTCTCCATCCCCTCACTCTCAATCTAAAGGTGTCCTCAGGTCTAAAATGAGTCTCTTGTAGACAGCAAATAGATGGGTCTTGTTTTTTTATCCATTCTGATACCCTATGTCTTTTGGTTGGCGCATTTAATCCATTTACATTCAGTGTTAGTATAGAAAGATACGGGTTTAGAGTCATTGTGATGTCTGTATGTTTTATGCTTGTAGTGATGTCTCTGGGACTTTGTCTCACGGGGTCCCCCTTAGGATCTCTTGTAGGGCTGGTTTAGTGGTGACAAATTCCTTCAGTTTTTGTTTGTTCGGGAAGACCTTTATCTCTCCTTCTATTCTAAATGACAGACTTGCTGGATAAAGGATTCTTGGCTGCATATTTTTTCTGTCTAGCACCCTGAAAATCTCGTGCCAATTCTTTCTGGCCTGCCAAGTTTCAAAAGAGAGATCAGTCACGAGTCTTATAGGTCTCCCTTTATATGTGAGGGCACGTTTACCCCTTGCTGCTTTCAGAATTTTCTCTTTATCCTTGTATTTTGCCAGTTTCACTATGATATGTCGTGCAGAAGATCGATTCAAGTTACGTCTGAAGGGAGTTCTCTGTGCCTCTTGGATTTCAATGCCTTTTTCCTTCCCCAGCTCAGGGAAGTTCTCAGCTACTATTTCTTCAAGTACCCCTTCAGCACCTTTCCCTCTCTCTTCCTCCTCTGGGATACCAATTATGCGTATATTATTTCTCTTTAGTGCATCACTTAGGTCTCTAATTTTGTCCTCATTCTCCTGGATTTTTTTTATCTCTCTTCTCAGCTTCTTCTTTTTCCATAATTTTATCTTCTAGTTCACCTATTTTCTCCTCTGCCTCTTCAATCCGAGCTGTGGTTGTCTCCATTTTATTTTGCAGCTCATTAATAGCATTTTTAGCTCCTCCTGGCTGTTCCTTAGTCCCTTGATCTCTGTAGCAATAGATTCTCTGCTGTCCTTTATACTGTTTTCAAGCCCAGCAATTAATTTTATGACTATTATTCTAAATTCACTTTCTGCTATATTTTTTAAATCGTTTTTGATCAGTTCGTTAGCTGTGGTTATTTGCTGGAGGTTTTTTTGAGGGGAATTCTTCTGTTTGGTCATTTTGGATAGTCCCTGGCGTGGTGAGGACCTGCAGGGCACTTCCCCTGTGCTGTGGTGTATAACTGGAGTTGGTGGGCGGGGCCGCAGTCAGACCTGATGTCTGCCCCCAGCCCACCGCTGGGTCCACAGTCAGACTGGTGTGTGCCTTCCCTTCCCCTCTCCTAGGGGCGGGATTCACTGTGGGGTGGTGTGGCTCGTCTGGGCTACTTGCACCCTGCCAGGCTTGTGATGCTGGGGATCTGGCGTATTAGCTGGGGTGGGTAGGCAAGGTGCACGGGGGCAGGAGGGGCAGGCTTAGATCGCTTCTCCTTAGGTGATCCACTTCAGGAGGGGCCCTGTGGCAGCGGGAGGGAGTCAGATCCGCTGCCGGAGGTTTGGCGGTTTGGCTCCGCAGAAGCGCAGAGTTGGGTGTTTGCGCGGAGCGAGCAAGTTCCCTGGAAGGAACTGGTTCTCTTTGGGATTTTGGCTGGGGGATGGGCGGGGGAGATGGCGCTGGCGAGCGCCTTTTTTCCCCACCAAACTGAGCTCTGTTGTCAGGGGGCTCAGCAGCTCTCCCTCCCTTTGTCCTCCAGCCTTCCCGCTTTCCGAGCAGAGCTGTTAACTTATGACCTCCCAGACGCTAAGTCGCGCTTGTTGTGGGAACACAGTCCGTCAGGCCCCTCCGCTTTTGCAAGCCAGACTCGGGGGCTCTGCTTGGCCGGCGAGCCGCCCCTCCGCCCCGGCTCCCTCCCGCCAGTCCTTGGAGCGCGCACCGCCTCGCCGCCCTTCCTACCCTCTTCCGCAGGCCTCTCGTCTGCGTTTGGCTCCGGCGACTCCGTTCTGCTAATCCTCTGTTGTTTTCTGGGTTATTTAGGCAGGTGTAGATGGAATCCAAGTGATCAGCAGGACGTGCGGTGAGCCCAGCGTCCTCCTAAGCCGCCATCTTGCCGAAAGTCCTCGAGAGTGCTGTTTAAACATTGGGGTACAAGTGCCCCTATGCATCCGTACTCCTGTATCCCTTGGGTAAATTCCTAGCAGTGCTACTGCTGGGTCATAGGGTAGGTCTATTTTTAATTTTCTGAGGAACCTCCACACTGTTTTCCAGAGTGGCTGCACCAGTTTGCATTCCCACCCACAGTGCAAGAGGGTTCCCATTTCTCCACATCCTCTCCAGCATCTATAGTCTCCTGATTTGTTCATTTTGGCCACTCTGACTGGCGTGAGGTGATATCTGAGTCTGGTTTTGATTTGTATCACCCTGATGAGAAGGGATGTTGAGCATCTTTTTATGTGCCTCTTGGCCACCTGGATGTCTTCTTTAGACAAGTGTCTATTCATGTTTTCTGCCCATTTCTTCACTGGGTTATTTGTTTTTTTGGTGTGGAGTTTGGTGAGCTCTTTATAGATTTTGGATACTAGCCCTTTGTCCGATATGTCATTTGCAAATATCTTTTCCCATTCCTTTGGTTGCCTTTTAGTTTTGTTGATCATTTCCTTTGCTGTGCAGAAGTTTTTTTTATCTTGATGAGGTCCCAATAGTTCATTTTTGCTTTTACTTCCCTTGCCTTTGGGGATGTGTCAAGTAAGAAATTGCTGCGGCTGAGGTCAGAGAGGTCTTTTCCTGCTTTCTCCACTAGAGTTTTGATGGTTTCCTGTCTCACATTCAGGTCCTTTATCCATTTTGAGTTTATTTTTGTGAATGGTGTAACCAAGTGGTCTAGTTTCATCCTTCTGCATGTTGCTGTCCAGTTCTCCCAGCACCATTTGTTAAACAGACTGTCTTTTTTCCATTGGATATTCCTTCCTGCTGTGTCAAAGATTAGTTGGCGGTACTTTTGTGGGTCTAGTTCTGGGGTTTCTATTCTATTCCATTGGTCTATGTGTCTGTTTTTGTGCCAATACTATGCTGTCTTGAAGATTACAGCTTTGTAGTAGAGGCTAAAGTCTGGGATTGTGATGCCCCCTGCTTTGGTCTTCTTCCAAATTTCTTTGGCTATTCAGGGCCTTTTGCAGTTCCATATGAATTTTAGGATTTCTTGTTCTAGATCGAGAAGAATGCTGGTGCAATTTTGATTGGGATTGCATTGAACATGTAGATAGCCTTGGGTAGTATTGACATTTTGACAATATTTATTCTTCTAACCCATGAGCACAGAATGTTTTTCCATTTCTTTATATCTTCTTCAATTTCCTTCATAAGCTTTCTATAGTTTTCAGCATACAGATCTTGTACATCTTTGGTTAGATTTATTCCTAGGTATTTTATGCTTCTTGGTGCAATTGTGAATGGGATTAGTTTCTCTATTTGTCTTTCTGTTGCTTCATTATTAGTGTATAAGAATGCAACTGATTTCTGTATATTGATTTTGTATCCTGCGACTTTGCTGAATTCATGTATCAGTTCTAGCAGACCTTTTGTGGAGTCTATCGAATTTTCCATGTATAATATCATGTCATCTGCAAAAAGTGAAAGCTTGACTTCATCTTTCCCAATTTTGATGCCTTTTATTTCCTTTTGTTGTTTGATTGCTGATGCTAGCACTTCCAACACTATGTTAAACAACAGCGGTGAGAGTGGACATCCCTGTTGTGTTCCTGATCTCAGGGGGAAAGCTCTCAGTTTTTCCCCATTGAGGATGATATTAGCTATGGGCTTTTCATAAATGGCTTTTATGATGTTTAAATATGTTCCTTCTACCCCGACTTTCTCGAGGGTTTTTATTAACAAAAGATAGTGAATTTTGTCAGATGCTTTTTGTGCATCGATTAACAGGACCATATGGTTCTTCTCTTTTCTTTTATTAATGTGATGTATCACGTTGATTGATTTGCAAATGTTGAACCAGCCCTGCATCCCAGGAATGAATCCCACTTGATCATGGTGAATAATTCTTTTTAAAAGCTGTTGAATTCGATTTGCTAATATCTTATTGAGAATTTTTGCATCCATATTCATCAGGGATGTTGGCCTATAGTTCTCTTTTTTTACTGAGTCTCTGTCTGGTTTAGGAATCAAAGTAATACTGGCTTCATAGAATGAGTCTGGAAGTTTTCCTTCCCTTTCTATTTTTTGGAATAGCTTGAGAAGGATAGGTATTATCTCTGCTTTAAATGTCTGGTAGAATTCCCCTGGGAAGCCATCTGGTCCTGGACTCTTATTTGTTGGGAGATTTTTGACAACTGATTGAATTTCTTCGCTGGTTATGGGTCTGTTCAAGCTTTCTATTTCCTTCTGATTGAGTTTTGGAAGTGCGTGGGTGTTTAGGAATTTGTCCATTTCTTCCAGGTTGTCCAGTTTGTTGGCATATAAGTTTTCATAGTATTCCCTGATAATTGCTTGTATTTCTGAGGGGTTGGTTGCAATAATTCCATTTTCATTCATGATTTTATCTGTTTGGGTCATCTCCCTGTTCTTTTTGAGAAGCCTGGCTAGAGGTTTATCAATTTTGTGTATTTTTTCAAAAAAACCAACTCTTGGTTTCGTTGATCTGCTCTACAGTTTTTTTAGATTCTATATTGTTTATTTCTGCTCTGATCTTTATTATTTCTCTTCTTCTGCTGGGTTTGGAGTGTCTTTGCTGTTCTGCTTCTCTTTCCTTTAGGTGTGCTGTTAGATTTTGTATTTGGTATTTTTCTTGTTTCTTTAGATGGGCCTGGATTGCAATGTATTTTCCTCTCAGGACTGCCTTCGCTGCATCCCAAAGCGTTTGGATTGTTGTATTTTCATTTTCCTTTGTTTCCATATATTTTTTAATTTCTTCTCTAATTACCTGGTTGACCCATTCATTCTTTAGTAGGGTGTTCTTTAACCTGCATGTTTTTGGAGGTTTTCCAGACTTTTTCCTGTGGTTGATTTCAAGCTTCATCGCATTGTGGTCTGAAAGTATGCATGGTATGGTCTCCATTCTTGTATACTCATGAAGGGCTGTTTTGTGACCCAGTAGGTGATCTATCTTGGAGAATGTTCCATGTGCACTCGAGAAGAAAGTATATTCCTTTGCTTTGGGATGCAGAGTTCTAAATATATCTGTCAAGTCCATCTGATCCAGTGTAACATTCAGGGCTCTTGTTTCTTTATTGACCATGTGTCTGGATGATCTATCCATTGTTGTAAGTGGGGTATTAAAGTCTCCTTCAATTACCACATTCTTGTCAATAAGGTTGCTTATGTTAGTGAGTAATTGTTTTATATATTTCAGGGCTCCTGTAATCGGCACATAGACATTTATAATTGTTAGTTCTTCTTGATGGATAAACATTGTAATTATTATATAATGCCCTTCTTTATCTCTTGTTACAGCCTTTAATTTAAAGTCTAGTTTGTCTGATATGAGTATGGCTACTCCAGCTTTCTTTTGACTTCCAGTAGCATGATAAATAGTTCTCCATCCCCTCACTTTCAACCCACAGGTGTCCTCAGGTCTACAATGAGTCTCTTGTAGACAGCAAATAGATGGGCCTTGTTTTTTTTTTTATCCATTCTGATACCCTATGTCTTTTGGTTGGAGCATTTAGTCTATTTACGTTCAGTGTTATTATAGAAAGATATGGGTTTAGAGTCATTGTGATGTCTGTAGGTTTCGTGCTTGTAGCGATGTCTCTGGTATTTTGTCTCACAGGATCCCCCTTAGGATCTCTTGTAGGGCTGGTTTAGTGGTGATGAATTCCTTCAGTTTTTGTTTGTTTGGGAAGATCTTTATTTCTCCTTCTATTTAAATGACAGATTTGCTGGATAGAGGATTCTCGGCTGCATATTTTTTCTGTTCATCACATGGAAGATTTCCTGCCATTTCTTTCTGACCTGCCAAGTTTCAGTAGAGAGATCCGTCACTAGTTATATTGGTCTCCCTTTATATGTTAGAGCACGTTTATCCCTAGCTGCTTTCAGAATTTTCTCTTTATCCTTGTATTTTGCCAATTTCACTGTGATATGTCATGCAGAAGATCGATTCAAGTTATGTCTGAAGGGAGTTCTCTGTGCCTCTTGTATTTCAATGCCTTTTTCGTTCCTCAGATCAGGGAAGTTCTCAGCTATGATTTCTTCAAGTACACCTTCAGCACCTTTCCATCTCTCTTCCTCCTCTGGAATACGAATTATGCGTAGATTATTTCTCTTTAGTGTGTCACTTAGGTCTCTAATTTTGTCCTCATACTCCTGGATTTTTTTTATCTCTCTTCTCAGCTTCTTCTTTTTCCATAATTTTATCTTCTAGTTCACCTATTTTCTCCTCTGCCTCTTCAATCCGAGCTGTGGTTGTCTCCATTTTATTTTGCAGCTCATTAATAGCATTTTTAGCTCCTCCTGGCTGTTCCTTAGTCCCTTGATCTCTGTAGCAATAGATTCTCTGCTGTCCTTTATACTGTTTTCAAGCCCAGCAATTAATTTTATGACTATTATTCTAAATTCACTTTCTGCTATATTTTTTAAATCGTTTTTGATCAGTTCGTTAGCTGTGGTTATTTGCTGGAGGTTTTTTTGAGGGGAATTCTTCTGTTTGGTCATTTTGGATAGTCCCTGGAGTTGTGTAGAACTGCAGGACACTTCCCCTGTGCTGTCTTGAATAACTTGCTTTGGTAAGTGGGGCCGCAGTCAGACCTGATGTCTGGCCCCAACTCACCACAGTCAGACTGGTGCGTACCTTCTCTTCCCCTCTCCTAGGGGCGGGATTCACTGTGGGGTGGCATGGCCCATCTGGGCTACTTGCACACTGCCAGGGCTTGTGGTGGTGGGGATCTGGTGTATTAGCTGGGGTGGATTGGCAAGGTGCATGGGGGGGTAGGGGCAGGCTCAGCTTGCTTTTGCTTTGGAGATCCCTTCAGGAGGGGCCCTGTGGCACCTGGAGGGAGTCAGACCCGCCGGAGGGATGGATCCACAGAAGCCAGCATTGGGTGTTTGCGTGGTGCAAGCAAGTTCCCTGACAGGAACTGGTTCCCTTTGGGATTTTGGCTGGGAGATGGGTGAGGGAGATGGCCCTGGTGAGCACCTTTGTTCCCTGCCAAGCTGTGCTATGTTGTCTGGGGCTCAACAACTCCCCTCCCCCCCCCCCCCCGTTGTCCTGCAGCCCTCCCATTCTCCGAGCAGATCTGGTAACTTATAACCTTCCAGATGTTAAGTCCCACTTGCTGTCAGAACGTACTCTGTCTGGCCCCTCTGTTTTTGCAAGCCAGACTCGGAGGCTCTGCTTTGCCAGCGGGCTGCCCCTCTGTCCTGGCTCCCTCCTGCCAGTCCTTGTAGCACGCACTACCTCTCCACCCTTCCTACTCTCTTCTGTGGACCTCTTGTCTATGCTTGGCTCTGGAGAATCCATTCTGCTAGTCTTCTGGCAATTTTCTGGGTTATAGGCAGGTGTGGGTGAAATCTAAGTGATCTGCAGGACACGGTGAGCCCAGCATCCTCCTATGCCACCATCTTCCCAGAAGCCTCAAGATTTTTTTAATTAAAAAAAAAGAATGAATTAGTTAACCAAGAAATTAGAGAAGAAATTTTTTAAAAATACATGAAAGCTGCTTAAAATGAAAGTAAAATAATCCAAACCCTTTGGGATGCAGCAGTCCTCAGAGGAAAGTAGGCAGTCCTAAGAGGAAAGTATATTGCAATCCAGGCCTTTCCCAAGAAGCAAGAAAGGTCTCAAGTACACAGTCTAAACTTACACCTAAAAAACTAGCAATGGAACATCCAATAAAGCCCAAATCCATCAGAAGAAGGAAATAATAAAGGTGAGAGCAGATATAAACAATGTAGAAACAAACAAAAAAACAGGACAGATCAATGAAACCAAGAGCTGGTTCTTTGAGAGAATAATCAAAATTGATAAATCCCTAGCCAGACTTATCAGAAAGAAAATAGAAAGGGCCCATATAGATAAAATCACAAATGAGAGAGGGGAGATTACAACCAACACCACAGAAATATAAACAACTATAAGAGAGTATTATGAACAGTTATATGCCACAAACTGGGCAATCTGGAAGAAACGGACAAATTCCTAGAAACTCACACACTACAAAAAATGAATCAGGAAGAAATAGGAAAATTTGAGCAGGCCCATAACAAGCAAAGAAATGGAATCAGTTATCAAAAATGTCTCAACAAACAAGAGTTCTGGGCCAGACTGCTTCCCAGGGGAATTCTACTAGACATTTAAAAAAGAGTTAATACCTATTCCTCTCAAACCATGCCAAAAAATAGAAATGGAAGGAAAGCTGTCAAGCTTATTCTATGAAGCCAGTACTATCTGATTTCAAATACAAAGACCCCACTAAAAAAGAGAATTACAGGCCAATATCCCTGATAAACCTGGATGCAAAAATTCTCAACAAGATTCTAGCAAACTGAATTCAAAAGTACATTAAAAGAATTACTCACCATGATCTATTGGGGTTTATTTCTGGGCTACAGGGGTGGTTCAATATTCACGAATCAATCAACATGATACATCAGATTAATGAAAGAAAGGATAAGAAACATATGATCCTCTCAATAGATACAGAAAAACATTTGACAAAATATAGCATCCTTTCTTGATAAAAACCGTCAAGAAAGAAGGGTAGGAAGGAACATACCTCAATATCATAAAGGCCGTATATGGAAGGCCCACAGCTACTATCATCCTCAGTAGGAAAAAACTGACAGCTTTCCCTCTAAGGTCAGGAACGCAACAGGGATGTCCACTCTCACCACTCTCACCACTGTTCCACATAGTACTGGAAATCCTAGTGTCAGCAATAAGACAAGAAAACTAAATAAAAGACATACAAATTGGGAGGAGTTAAGATGGCAGAGCAGCATGAAGACCCTGAGCTTGTTTCACCCCTGAAAGGCAACTAAATCAGTACCAACCAAACCATTTTGAATACCTAGAATATTGTTGTGAGGATTAATGCAACAATCTGCATAACTTGAGCCACACAACTCAGCAGGTACATGGTGCAGAAAGTTGAACTGAGGGAGAAAAAACAGAAGAGGGTAAGGAGACATTTTTTAAATTTTTTAAAATGTTTATTTTTGAGACACACACACACACACACACACACACACACACACAGTGCAAATGGAGGGGCAGAGAGAGAGGGAGACACAGAATCCGAAGCAGGCTCCAGGCTCCGAGCTGTCAGTGCAGAGCCTGATGCAGGATTTGAACTCACCAACCTTGAGATCATGACCTGAGCTGAAGTCAGACGCTTAACCCAGCCACCCAGGTGCCCCATAAGGAGCCATTTTTGCAGAGAAAGGAGAGAAAGAGAAAGAGAGGGGGGAAAGTATGGCACATAGGTATCATTCAAGAAAAGCACTTCCCTGAAAGTAGCAGGAGAGAAAGAGAAAGAGTGAAAACACTCAGGGACTGAACAAGAAATCTGTTCCACAAAACCATTGAAGGGGAGAAAGGAGAGGGTTTCAATACACCAAGATTCTATCAGCGGTGGAGCACAGAGTCTGAAGCTTCAGGGCTCAGTGCCTGGAAATGCTCTGATGAGGAAGTAGAGAGAATCCCCAGGAGCAGGCAGCTTGGTCTGGGGTGGGGGGCGGGGGGAGTCCATCTGCCACACAGGGAGAAGTGGTTACCCTGCTTGGAATGTATTTGGTGGAGGCCATAAGGCCCCCACAGGCAAAGGTCTCAGTGGACCCAGGAGTGCAGCCATGTTTGCTGGTATTGGACAAAAATTCCAGAGTGCAGTGAAACCTGTGCTGGCTATGTGTTGTGATTTGCCATCATCTGAACCTCTGTCACTGTGTGATCACATGAACATTTTCTGGGGCAAGCCAACACCTGGCCATTGCTCAGTGAGATCCTCCCCCAGAGAGTTGGTGTGGGTCCAAGCCACAGGGGTCACTGAAGTGTGGGGTTTTTAAACACAACTGTATGTGGGACAGAACTCTGGAGGGAGGTGCCCACTGGCAGGTGGACAGCTTGGACATGGACAGGGTAGAGGCGGGGAGTGAATGGAGGCCTGAGACAAGGGAGGTGTGCTTCATGGTAAGTTGGTGAGAGTGCAAAGTTCCTGTGCCAGAGACTAGGGAGCTGGGTGAGGCCATTTCCACCTCTTCCATGCATGCACACATGTGTGTGTGCATGTGTGTGCATGCGCACATGTGTGCATGCACAGTGATACCCCCAGAAAGCAAAGTACTGCCACATAATAGAGAACAGAGCTGTTACACCAAAGCCCACCCAACTGTGCCCTCCAACACATCCCCAGAAGACCAGCACATCATTCCACCTGCTTAGTGTATGGACTATAGATTGCTTCACAATTGCAGTTTTAGGGGGAACTGGATGTAACTTCATTCAGGTTTCATTCTGTTTGCTGGTTCATTTATTTGTTCATTTTCTTTGCTTCTATTTTTGTTTAAATTGTTTTCTTTTTTCTTTTTTTTTTCCTTTCTCTTTCTTGGATAGAGAAAGAGAAAAATTCATTTTCATTGTTTTTACTGTATCTTTTTATTTTAAAAACTTTTTATTCTATTTCATGTGGAGTTATTTCTAGAGAATATATTGTAAGCCCTGGGAAAGTGAATGGGGTAATTGGTGAAACTTCAGTGATGTTCTGATTTCAATAGCACAATAGCACTATGAGAATAGTGCCCCATGATCTCCCAGGAGATCATGTAATTGCCCAGTAGTCCTTGAAACTGCATACCTTCCCTGCATGCTTTCCTGTAAACACCAAATGTGTGTTTGGTCTATGTCTGGAGGCTCCTTATGTTTTCCTCTCATGCTTTAACATTCTTTGATGTTTATACCTGGTGAATAGTAAATAAAGACTATGTGCAGTTTGCAGCTGCTTATTTTTTGCTGGCAGAGGCAGCCCTGCACATCCGCTCAGTCTAAGTGTCAGAGAAGTTTTACTTCCGTGCATGGCTACAAGTGGTGCCCGAGTAGGGACTGACAGAATCAACTGGCTCCTGGCTGCATGCCTCAGCTCTCAAATCCAGAAAAGGTAAAAAAGCATGTCCACTCATTCAGGTAGGAACTACCAGCACTCAGTGCCCACAACAAGGTGAACAAAATATCCTTAATCTTTCCTTTTCCAATCAGACGTGCAGAATCTTTCATCTTCTTGTCTCTTTCAGTTTTGTTTTCATGTTTGCCTCATGGGAATTTCATTATCTAAACAGAATAATATACATAAAGAGCAACTCCATATGCTTTTGAACTCATCAGGATGTAAAATTCCAGACAAAGATCAAACCCAACTGTGTTTTATCATTTATCAGCAATACCCATGGTACTCTGCTAAGAGGTCCGTTGAACTGGCTGATTGGGAGAGCATAAGGAGCTGCTTAAAAAATGTTCTCCACCCAGTAAAGATCTTTCATTTACACACTTGGAACTTATACCCCATTCCCATTCATGCTTTACAAGAAAAACCTGATAAAAATAGTTGGCAGGACTTAATCCCTCTGCTTCCTAATTCACTTCCTCCATCTCGCCTTATGGCTAGGAGCCCAAAACATGTAGCCCCTGGCACATTGCCAAATATGTCTAATCCTGACTCCAATAATATGCAGGACCCTCCACTTCCTCCATCCTCCCCTCCTCTGGCTGTGCCAGAGGATCCTACATTAGTGTCCTCAACCCCCACACTTTCTCTGGTAGATTGTTTAAGGAAGGACAAGAACAGGAAGGATTTGCCTTCCATGTTCTATGGGCTCAAGTCCAGGCACCTCTGCATGACCCTTTCCATGTGTTTAAGAAGATTCATAAAAGCATATGCAAAAATTGACTCTCAAGCACCTTTACCAAGGGAATTATAGAGGGAATAGGGGGAGGATATGAGATGACCCCTTGGGATCAACTCAACTTTTGTTAAAACAGTTCTCAATACTGCTCAGTATTCCCTCTGGTTGCAAAAATTTAAAGATGCCTTACATATTACAGCTATGGAGAATTTAAATAATGGAATTCCTATTGGAATGGACATGCTTTTGGGAAAGAGTCCCTATATGACTGTACAGGCTTAAATAAACATGGACAGCAGAATTTTTCCCCAGATCTCAGATGTGGCATCTAAAGTTTTGTCCCATATCTCTGATACTCAGACACACATGGGTTCCTTTGCCCCCATCCAGCAAGGCAAAAATGAGCCCTATATGTCCTTTATTGAAAGATTACAAATTGCTATCTTAAGACAGGTTGATAATGTGGATGCTCAAAATGTTTGAACTCTTCAGTTGATATAGGAAAATGTTAACCAAGATTTCCAGAAGATCCTTTCTCCCTTAAAGGGACTGAACCCTAATATTGCTGAAATGATTAAAGCTTATCAAAATGTGGGGATTGGATCCTATAAAGCAGTGTGATTAGCCTCAGCATTAAAACCCCCAAAATATTTTAAATATTGAAAACAAGACCCAAACCTCCTATTCAAAAATGCCCAAAATATAAAATAGGATATCATTTGGCCAATCAATACAGATCAATAGATTCCCAAGGTAACTCTATTCCGGGAAACTTGAAGAGAGGTGCCAACTCCTGTGCCTCAAAACAAAACAGGAGTCAGGCATCACAAATTTGGAATATGAATGCCAAGGAATAGATCCACAAATCAACAAGCAACCCTTTCAATAAAAACCTAGACTAATCTCTGATCTCCTGGCCACCACCTCTGGCAGTGTGGGACTTGATTTGGCCCTTATGTCTAATTTAACCCTTAATATCATGGGGGAAGTCAAGAAAAGGCCTACAGGCATTTTTCGCCTCCTGCCTCCTGGTTACATGGGACTTCTATTAGGGAGATCTAGCACCACTTTAAAGGGGGATATTTGTTTTACCTAGAGTTATTGATTCTGACTTTACTGGAGAAATTCGTATCATGCTTACTTCCTCTGTTTACACAGAGATTCCCTAAAATATCCCTATAGCACAGTTGCTTATATTACCTTATTGGGGGGCTGGCAAATGCCAATGCTAGGCATGGTCCTAAAGGTTTTAGTAGCACTAATCCTAAAGATGAAGCATTCTGGGCCATGCCCATACAACACACAAACTTTATAAATAAAAATTGCAAGCCAAACAATTAATGGTGTAATTGATACTGGGGCTGATGTTACAGTTATTAAAACACATGATTGGCCATCTGAGATCCCCCTTGTCTCCACAACCCAGACCATAACTGGGATCTAGGAACAAGGACTTCCTTTACAAAGTAAATTTCCTGTCACCTGTACTGACGTGGAGGGACACCAGGCTACCATTACCCCATTTGTCCTTGACCTCCCAATATCATTATGGGGTTGGGCCTTACCCAATTAAACCTGTCCATACAGTCAAATTTACCCTAACGGCCATTGCTGGAAAAATATCCAACTCAAACTGTCCTGGAAAACTGGAAAATGGGTCTGGGTGGAGCAATGGCCTTTAATTTCTTTTTTTTTTAAGCTTATTTTTGACAGGGAAAGAGAAACAGAGCATGAGTGGGGTAGGGGCAGAGAGAGGGAGACACAGAATCTGAAGCAGGCTCTAGGCTCTGAGCTGTCAGCACAGAGCCCTATGCGGGGATCAAACTCACGGACTGCAAGATCATGACCTGAGCCGAAGTCAGAGGCTCAATCAACTGAGCCACCCAGGCGCCCCACAATGGCCTTTAAAAGGGGGGAAATTAAATCAAATTCAAATACCAGTGAAAGAACAACTTAATCTTGGACATGTTGAACTAGCTCTTTCAACCCTCCAATTTTTTATATTCCAAAGAAGCCAGGGAAATGGAGGCTCCTCTACGATGTAAGTGCTGTTAATACTCTTTTGATCCCAATGGGGCCATTGCAATTTGGCCTACCTAACCCAGCTTTAATCCCTCGAGATTATAATATCATTATAATTGATTTAAAAGATTATTTTTTCACTATTCCATTACATCCAGATAACAAAGAAAAATTTGCTTTCTCTGTCCCTAATATTAACAATCATCAACATACACAGAGATTTCACTGGAAATTCCAGCCACAAGGCATTTTGAACAGCCCCACCATGTGTCAGTCATTCGTTACTGCAGCCTTAACAACCACCAGAACAATTTCCCCAAGTTCTCATTTTTCATTACAAAGATGATATTCTATTAGCAGTCCCCCAACAAAACATTCTCGAGACTTGTTCACAATTTCTTTTTCAATTACTTCTGTCGGCCTCCTCATTGCTCCTGAAAAAATTAACAGGTAGGCTCCATAGAAATATTTAGGATATAAACTTTTGCAAAGTTATGTCATCCCACAACATATTCATCTCCCTAACCCTTTGACACTTAGTTTACTACAACAATTCTTAGGACATATCTATTGGCTCAGACCCACCTTAGAAATCCTGACGCATCAGCTTACTTCATTGTTTGACTTGTTAAGAGGGGACCCTAGCCCTACTTACCCTCAGCATGTCACACCAAAAGCTCTAGAGCAATTGCATCTCATAGCCCATCAGGCTTCCATTACCTTTATTGATCAGCAGGAATCCCTATTTCCTTTCGTTATTTTCATTTTAAACACACCCATTCTCCCACTGGAGTTGTCAACTTTTGCCTACTAAATGTATAATCATTGAATGGTTATTTTTACCTTCCCAACTCAAATGTCAGGTATCTCCTTATTTGTCACTCCAACTACAATGAATCCATGAGAGCTGTAATTGAATCACTCAACTTACCAGGACTGACCCTATATCTATTTTTCCAGGAATTAATAAAGATGAGATTGAATACCTTTGGACCCAAAATTAACTTTTCCAAATCACTATGGCAGATTACACAGGTAATTTTCTTTATTCTATCCCACATGCTAAAAGGATCCAAGGCCTTCAATTTCTTCATTTTTCTGCTAAACCCCTCATTTCCAAACAATCAATTTTTGATGCTCTTACTGGTATATTATTTTATTATGGCACAAAAATGGCCTTCTGAGGTGTCATTACATGGACCGAAAATGCCACCTGGAAATTTACCTTCACTGCTTCCATTACTTCTACCTAAAGGGCTGAGCTAGCTGCTGCTATATTGGCTCTCAAAACATTTTTGAATCAACCAATTAATTACCAACTCTCAATATGTTGCATAATTACTTAATGACATTCCTTGTGCCACTCTCAATACTAACCTTGATCAACCTTTGCTCAATATGTTTCTAGAAGCCCAAGAACTTTTGCAAATGCATCATCATCATCTCATTTTCATATTTCATATTCAAAGTCATTCTCATTTACCTGGGCCCCTTAAATATGGAAATGACTTAGCTGGCTCTTTATTAACAGGGTCACTTTTCTCATCCACTATCATTTCTCACTCTTTTTTTCACCAAGGTACATGCTCTCTATCCAAATATATTTCCGTTCCTCTTGCTCAAGCAAAGAATGTCATTCATTCCTACCTAGAATGTCAATAATTTTCCTCTACTTACTTTCTCCATGGAATAAACCCTCAGGGCCTAACAGTCAATCAATTATGGCAAATGGATGTTACACACATATCTTTTGGTAAGTCTCAATGGGTGCATGTGTCTATAGACATTTTTTCCGTATATATATATATGGGCTTCTTCCCAGAAAGAACGCATCTCACATGTTATCTCTTATTTACTGGAATACTTTACAGCAATGGGTGTACCTGAAAAGATCAAAACTGATAATGCCCCAACTTACACCTCACAACAATTACAACTCTTCTTCCAACAATGGAATATATGTCCCTTCACTGGAATTCCTTATAACCCACAAGGTCAAGCCATTGTGGAATGTGCAAATGGCACCCTAAAACTACTTTTATTGAGACAAAAGGGAGAAAATGCTACCCCTGTGGCCAGATTAATGAAAGCCCTATTCACATTAAATCATTTATAATTAGAAATTCTCATTCTGCAGTGTTCATTTTCAAATGGAACAGGAACTCCCCAAAACCAAGATATGATATAGATTGCCCAATGAGGGGCAACCTGGAAGGGTCCAGCACCATTGTTAATTAACCTGGGGGAGGGGTTATGCTGCTGTGTTTTCTCCTCAAGGCCCTGTATGTGTACCTTCCCAGTTAATAAAACCACATCATAAGCTGGCACGAGGGACTCAGAAATCCAATACCAGACTTCAAATTGATGGCAGTGGCCCCTTCCAATGGGATGTCGAATCAAAGAAAAGGAATATTGGGGCCCCTAGGTGGCTAGTTCGGTTGAGCCTGGGACTTCTGGCTCAGATCATGATCTTGGGGTCTGTGAGTTTGAGCCCCGCATTGGGTCTGTGCTGACAGCTCAGAGCCTGGATCCTGCTTCAGATTCTGTGTCTCCCTCTCTCTCTGACCCTTCCCTGTTCATGCTCTCTCTCTGTCTCAAAAGTAAACATTAAAAAAAAAAAACAAAGAAAAGGAATATTGGCCACTCAGCCAACTGAGATATATCCTGGGGTGATGTTAAGAAATTAACTTCACAGGCTGAAGCAGTGTTAATCAACACAGGCACACCTGTGACCTCTGAAAATGTTTCTGTCCATCATCTCTTACTTTACTGCCCACTCAACTAAGGTAATACTCCTGCTAATGTGTCTTCATTCTTTACCTGCTGCTTTCAGCCACCCACACTTTACTTTTCCCTATTGGACTTATCCTGTTAGCCCTCCTATGTTTGATCTAGTCTCCTGGTAAGATCTTGAAATTCCTATCTCATCTAATGATTCCTCTATTACCAAAGGACACTGGGTCTATTAACACTGATGATTTGTCTATGCATCACATAGACTCTCCACAAACTGGAATTTTTCTCACTTGGGCATTCCTCTTTGTTTCTATTATAACTCTAATACTTGCAATATTAACCTAAGCCCCTGTGTCCCTCTTCACAAACAATGAAGAGCATACCTAAAACACCAGAAGATGAATCTCAGGTAAGTATTATCAGATATCAACATTTTGTTCTCACAGTGGGAATATAAGTAAACCTATCTGAGGGAAAATGAATACCAAAACCTCCAGTGCCAGTATGTTCCAGACTCTGGCTGGAGATGGGGTACCATGATGGCTTCTCATGGGACCTCTGCTGTTCTTGTAATTTTACTCAAATTTCATTAATTAACAAAATAATAAATTGATCAGTAATCAAAAATCTCCCAACAAGGAAGATTGCAGGTCTGGATAGCTTTCCAGGGGAATTCTACCAAACACATAAAGAAAAGTTGACATCTATACTTTTGAAACTGTTCCAAAAAAATTAAAAAAATAAAAGAAATAGAAGGAAAACTTCCAAACTCATTGTACGAGGCATTACCTTGATTCAAAAACCAGACAAAGACCCCACTAAAAAGGAGAACTATAGACCAATATCCCTGATGAAATGGATGCAAAATTTCTCAACAAGATACTATCAAACAATACATTTAAAGAATTATTCAGCATGATACAGTCAGAATTATTCATTTGATATAGGGCTAGTTCAATACTGCATCAATCAAGGTGATACATCACATTAATAAAAGAAAGGATAAGAACCACATGATCTCAATAGGTGCAGAAAAAGCATTTGACAAAATACAGCATCCATTCTTGATATAAACCCTCAACAAAGTTTAAGAAGGAACATACCTCAAGATCATAAAGGCAATATATGAAAGGCCCACAGCTAATATCATCCTCAATGCGGAAAAACTGAGAGCTTTCCCCCCAGGGTCAGGAACACAACAGGGATGTCCACTCTCACCACTGTTGCTCAACATAGTGTTGGAAGTCCTAGTCTCAGCAATCAGACAACAAAAAGAAGTAAAAGGCATCCAAATCGGTATGGAGGAAGACAAATTTTCACTCTTCACAGGTGACATGATAATCTATGTGGAAGACCCAAAAGACTCCACCAAAAAAACCAAAAATTCTAGAATTGAGACATAAATTCAGCAAAGTTGCAGGATATAAAATCAATGCACAGAAATTGGTTGCATTTCTATACACCAATAACAAAGCAACAGAAAGAAATCAAGAAATTGATCCCATTTATAATTGCACCAAAAACCATAAAGAACCTAGGAATAAACCTAATCAAAGAGGTGAAAAATCTATACACTGAAAACTATAGAAAGCTTATGAAAGAAATTGAAGAAGTCACGAAAAAATGGAAAAACATTTCATGCTCATGGATTGGAAGAAAAATATTGTTAAAATGTCACTACTACCCAAGCAATATTCAATGCAATCTGTTTCAAAATAACACCAGCATTCTTCACAGAGCTAGAACAGTCTTAAAATGTGTATGGAACCAGAAAAGATCCTGAATAGCCAAAGCAATCTTGAGAAAGAAAACCAAAGTAGGAGGCATCACAATCCCGGACTTCAAGCTGTATTCATCAAGACCATATGGCACTGGCACAAGAACAGACACTCAGATCAATGGAAAAGAATAGAGAACCCAGAAATTGACCCACAAACGTATGGCCAACTAATCTTTGACAAAGCAGGAAAGAATATCCAATGGAATAAAGACAGTCTCTTTAGCCAGACATACCAAAGAGAGAGAGAGAGAGAGAGAGAGACCCAAATAAATAAAATCACAAATAAATAGGAAGAATAACAACCAACACCACAGAAATACAAAAAAAAAAAAGTAAGAATATTGTGAAAAACTATATACAAACAAATTAGACAACCTAAAAGAAATGGATAAATTCCTAGAAACATATAACCTACCAAAATTGAAGCAGGAAAACATATAACATTTAAACATATAACAGACATTACCAGCAAGGATATTGAATCAGTAATCAAAAAACACCCAGGGCACCTGGGTGGCTTAGTCAGTTAAGCATCCAACTCTCGGTTTCCACTCAGGTCATGATCTCACAGTTCATAGGTTTGAGCCCTTCATTGGGACTCTCTTGGGAGAGAGACTTGGAACTCTCTCTCTTTTGGGAGTCTCAATCTCTCTCTCTCTTTCTCTCTCTCTGACCTCTATTCTCTCTCAAAAATAAATAAACAAACATAAAAAAAACCTTACAAAGATGGCTGAAGAGTAGGGAGACCCTAGGCTTGCCACATCCCTCAAACATAGCTAGATGAATATCAAATTGTTTTCAAGCCCCAAGATCTAAGGAATGAGAGAGCTAAAAATTCATAAAGAGAGATGAAAAAAGCACCACATTGTGGAAGGTAGGAACTTCAGAGAGTTGATTTGGGGGAGAGAGAGCTGTGAGTACTGAGATGGGGAGGGAGTCCTGTTCGAGGAAAAAGGAGTGCAAAAGAAAGAGGGAGAGAGAAAGAGTAAAAGTGTGCATGAGGAATTGTGCAAGAAAAACTCTTCTCTAAAACCGTTACTGGGAAAAGGAGAGGGGCTGAATACCTTTGGTTTTTGTAAACAATGGAGTGCAGAGTCTGTAGTTTTGGACGTCCATACCATCACCAGAGTCATGCCTGGTGAACTTAGTGGTGATCTGGTGGGGAAGGAGGGTAAAAACCTGGTAGGGGCACCATGGTCTGAGCCATTGTCTCCCATGGCTCACATGGGGAGAAGCATTTTCTCTGTTAGGAGCGCATTTGGAAGGGATGACACATCTTTTCTAGGGTCAAAAGACCTGGCCAGCTCTACTGGGCTGGCCCATTCACTAACATAGGAATGGGAACACTGGCTGAGGGCAATGAGCCTTGGTGTTAGCTTTCTGCTGCACTTAACGATAAATCCCAAACAACTGCACAGCAGCATAACCGATTTCTGGGACAAGCCAGCACCAGTCACAGCATAGTGTGACCCTCTCCCAGAGGATCAGCTCAGGTCTGTACCATGTGGATCTCTAAAATTTGGAGTTTTGAAATGCAGCCCAGTACCTGATATAAAACACAGGAGTGCTATGCCACCTGGAAGACAGGCAGTTTAGATGCAGGGAGGGTGAAGATGAGGATCTTCCAGAAACCTGGATGATTGTTTGCTCTTCTGTGAGGGCTTGCTGAAGAGTGCCATGTGCGACCTCGTTGCTCCAGGGATGAGAGAGCTGGACAATGCCATCTTCACCCTGCCCACCAGCACTGACTAACTTCAGTGAGCAAACCAACACCACCAAGTGGAGGCTTGAGCCATGTACACCAAGTCCTTTCCCCTAGCATCCTGCAGGCGCATCTCCACTAGGACAAGTCTTCCTGAGGATCAGCCACAGGCCCTACCATCATAAAACCAGCACAAACTTCTCACATGAACCAAGCCTACTATTCATAGAGTGTTACAAAGCTTCAGCTCTAGGGGAAACAGGATCCAGCTTCCTTTTTTTTCTTTTTTCTGACCTTGACAACATGATAAGCTGAAGGAATTGACCCCAAAAGAAAGAATAAAAAGTCATGATGAGGGATTTAATCAATACAGATAAAATAAAGATGTCTGAACTATAAATTAAAACAACAATTATAAGTATACTAGTAGGGCTTGAAAAAAAGCATAGAAAATACAAGGGAACCCCTTACTGCAGAGATAAAATAACTAAAATCTAATCAGGCTGAAATTAAAAATGTTGTAACTGAGATGCAATCTCAATTGGAAGCCATAAAAATGAGGATGGATGAAGTAGAGGAGGGAATCAGTGGTATAGGAGATAAAATTTTGGAAAATAACAAACCTAAAAGATGAGGGAAAGAAAGGTCATGGGCCCTGAAGGCAGACTTAGGGGACTCAGAAACTTATTAAAACATAGTAACATTTATATCATGGGAGTCTCAGAAGATAAAGAGAGAGAATAAGGGGAAGAAGGTTTATTCAAAGAAGTTATAACTGAAAACTCCCCTAATCTGGGGAAGATCATGGACACCAAAATCCAAGAAGCACAGAGAACTCCCATTTAAATTCAACAAAATCTGATCATAGCCAAGACATATAATAGTGAAATTCACAAAATAGACAAGGACCGAATCCTGAAAGCTGCAAGGGAATAAAAGTCCTAAACCTATAAGGGAAGACAGATCAGGTTCACAGAAGATCTGTCTACAGATACATGGCAGGCCAGAAAGGAGTGGCAGGAAATATTCAATGTGATGAATGGGAGAAATATGCAGCCAAGAATTCTTTACCCAACAAGGCTGTCATTCAGAATAGAAGGAGAGATAAAGAGTTTCCCAAACAAACACTAAAGAAGTTCATGACAACTAAATCATCCCTGCAAGAAATTTTAAGAGGAACTCTTTGCGAGGAGAAAAAAGAAAAAAAGACCAAAGCAACAAATATGAGAAAGGACAAGAGGACATTACCAGAAACACCCACTCTACAGGAAACACAATGGCACTAAATTCATAACTTTCAATAATCATTCTGAATATAAATGGACTAAATGTTCCAAATAAAAGACATAGGGTATCAGAATGAATTAAAAAAAAAAACCGAGATCCTTCTATATTCCCCCTATAAGAGATTCAGTTTAGACCTAAAGACACCTGCAGATTGAAAGTGAGGGGATGGAGAACCATTCATCATGCTAATGGATGTCAAAAGAAAGCCAGACTAACCATACTTATATCAGACTAGCTAGATTTTAAACCGAAGACTGTAGCAAGAGATGAGGAAGGGCATTATATCATAATTAAGGGGTCTATCCATCAAGAAGATCTAGAGGAGATATGATGGCAGAGGAGTAGGGAGACCCTTAGCTTATCTTATCCCTTGAACATAGCTAGATAGTTACCAAATCACTCTCAACACTGAAGAAATCAATTGGAGGTCTGAGAGAACAAAAACTGCAAAACTACAAGAGAAAAGTGACCACCTTTTGGAAGGCAGGAGGTACAGAGAGTTTATGGTGGAAGATATTTCTCTGGATATGGCTGCAGGGAGGAAGCCTGCTTACAGAGGCTACTACAAAATAATATAAGCAGCTGAGCACAAAATCTGAACTTTTGGAAATCCGCTACCATGGGGAAGTGCCCAGCTTAAAGGTGCTCAAGTGGTGAAGCAAGGAAGAATCCCAAGAGTGACAGCATGGTCTGAAGATCCCTTGGGTCACAAGAAAGATTGGTTGCACCAAAGTTTTGTGCTGTTTCCAGACGTAAAAGAGGGGACTCACTCTGGCTGAGGGCAGTAAGCAGGAGTGTCAGCCTTCTGCTCTGGTTTTTCGTTTTTTGTTTTGTTTTTGTTTTTTGTTTTTTTTTGTTTAGGGTTGTAAAGTTGTTAGGAAAACTTAGCTCTTTTTAATTTTTTTAATTTATTTTATTTTTTAAGTTTACAACCAAATTACTCAGCATATGATTTCAGGAGTAGATTCCTTAATGGCCCTTACCCATTTGTCCCATCCCCTGTCCCACAACCCCTCCAGTAACCCTCTGTTTGTTCCCCATATTTAAGAGTCTCTTATGTTTTGTCCCCCTCCCAGTTTTTATATTATTTTTGTTTCCCTTCCCTTATGTTCATCTGTTTTGTATCTTAGTCCTCATATGAGTAAGTCATATGATATTTGTCTTTTTCTGACTAATTTCGCTTAGCATAATACCCTCTAGTTCCCTCCACGTAGTTGCAAATGGCAAGATTTCATTCTTTTTGATCGCTGAGTATTACCCCATTGTATATTTTCCACACCTTCTTTATCCATTCATCCATCGATGGGCATTTGGGCTCTCTCCATACTTTGGCTATTGTTGATAGTGTTCCTATAAACATGGGGGTGCATGTGTCCCTTCAAAGCAGCATACCTGTATCCCGTGGATAAATGCCTAGTAGTGCAATTGCTGAGTCATAAGGTGGTTCTATTTTTAATTTTTTGAGGAACCTCCATACTGTTTTCCAGAGTGGCTTTACCAGCTTGCATTCCCACCAACAATGCAAAAGAGATCCTCTTTCTCTGCATCCTTGCCAACATCTGTTGTTGCCTGAGTTGTTAATGTTAGCCATTCTGACAGGTGTGAGGTGGTATCTCATTGTGGTTTTGATTTGTATTTCCCTGATGATGAGTGATGTGGAGCATCTTTTCATGTGTCGGTTGGCCATCTGGATGTCTTCTTTGGAGAAGTGTCTATTCATGTCTTTTGCCCATTTCTTCACTGGATTATTTGTTTTCTGGGTGTTGAGTTTGATAAGTTCTTTATAGATTTTAGATACTAACCCTTTATCTAATATGTCATTTGCAAATATCTTCTCCCGTTCTGTCGGTTGCCTTTTAGTTTTGCTGATGGTTTCCTTTGCTGTGCATAAGTTTTTTATTTTGATGAGGTCCCAGTAGTTCATTTTTGCATTTGTTTCCCTTGCCTCCAGAGACGTGTTGAGTAAGAAGTTGCTGTGGCCAAGGTCAAAGAGGTTTTTGCCTGCTTTCTCCTCGAGGATTTTGATGGCTTCCTGTCTTAAGTTTAGGTTTTTCATCCATTTTGAGTTTATTTTTGTGTATGGTGTAAAAAAGTGGTCCAGGTTCATTCTTCTGCATGTCGCTGTCCAGTTTTCCCAGCACCACCTGCTGAAGAGACTGTCTTTATTCCATTGGATATTCTTTCCTGCTTTGTCAAAGATTAGTTGGCCATACACTTGTGGGTCTATTTCTGGGTTCTCTATTTTGTTTCATTGATCTGAGTGTCTGTTTTTGTGCCACTATTGCTCTATATTCTGTAACTATAGAATACTTATGAAAGAAATTGAAGAGGACACAAAGAAATGGAAAAGCATTCCATACTCATGGATTGTCAAACAATATTGTGAAAATGTCTATACTACTCAAAGCAATCTACATGTTTATTGAAATCCCTATCAAAATACCACCAGAATTTTTTTCACAGGCAGAACAAAGAATCCTAAATTTTTTATGGAACCAGGAAAGTCCCCAAATGCCCAAAGAAATCCTGACAAAGAGAAATAAAATTGAGACATCACAATTCCAGATTTCAAGCTACACTACAAGGCCATAGTCACCAAGATAGTATGGTAGTGGCACAAAAACTGACAGAATGATCAGTGGAAAAGAATAGAAAACCGAGAAAGTGACTCACAAATATATGGCCAACTAAGCTTCAACAAAACAGGAAAAAATATCTAGTGAAAAAGAAAATAGTCTCTTCAACAAATGGTGTTGGGAAGGCTGAATGGCAACATGCAGAAGAATGAAACTGGACCACTTTCTTACACTATACACAAAATATATTCAAAATGGATGAAAGACCTACATGTGAGACAAGACACCATCAAAATCCTAGACAATACAGTCAGCAACCACTTTGATCTCAGCCAGAGCAACTTCTTACTAGACACATTGCCGGAGGCAAGGGAAACAAAGAGAAACATGATCTCCTGGGACTTGATCAAAATAAAACCTTCTTCAAAATGAAGGAAACAATCAACAAAACTAAAAGACAGCCTATGGAATGGGAAAAGATATTTGCAAATGACATATCTGATGAAGGGTTAATATCCACAATCTATAAGGAACTTACCAAACTCAACATCCAAAAACCAAATAACTTAGAAGAAATAGGCAGAAGACATGAAAAAACATTTCTCCAAAGAAGACATCAAAATGGCTAACAGACACATGAAAATATGCTCGTCATCAGGGAAATACAAATCGAAACCATGATGAGATACCACCTCACACCTGTCAGAATGGCTAGAATTAACAAGAAACAACACGTATTCATGAAGATGCAGAGAAAGGGGAACCTCTTGCACTAACGGTGGGAATGCAAACTGGTGCAGCCACTCTGGAAAACAGTATGGAGGTTCCTCAAAAAGCTAAAAATAGAACTACCCTATTACCCAGAAATTTCACTAGATATTTACCCAAAGGATACAAAAATACAAATTTGAAGCAGTACATGAACCCCAATATTTATAGTAGCATTATCAACAACAGCCAAACGATGGAAAGAGCTCAAATTCCCAACTACTGATGAATGGATAAATATGTGGGGTGTATTCGTGTGTGTGTGTGTGTGTGTGTGTGTGTGTGTATACAATGGAATATTACTCAGCCATCAAAAAGAATGAAATCTTGCCATTTGCAATGATGTGGAAGGAGGTAGAGTGTGTTATGTTAAGCAAAATAAGTCAGTCAGAGAAAGACAAATAACATATGATTTCACTCATGTGGAATTTAAGAAACAAAAGAAATGAACCTATGGAATGGGGGGAAAAAGAGAGAATGAAGCAAGCCATAAAGACTCTTTAGGATAGAGAACAATCTGAAGAATGATGAAGGGAGGTTGGTTTGGGATCTGCTAAGTGGGTGATGGTATTAAGGAGGGCGCTTTTTATGATGAGCACTTGGTGTCATATGTAATTGATTCATCACTAAATTCTACTCCTAAAATTAATATTACACTATATGCTAACTAGAATTTAAATAAAAATTTGAAAAAAAAATAACAGAAAGCTAGATCACCATTAAAAAGGAGGGTGGGACTGGGCGATTGTTCTGACACTTGAGCCAGCTTCTGTGCATATGTAGGGGCTGACGCTAGTTCTCCTGGAACAACTTTCCCGTGGAGAGGGGAGTTGACAGAGTCCTCCCGACTTCTTTCCGAGAGTCCAGCCTGTGGCTGGCAGAAGCTGACTCTTGCTCTTAGATGTCTGAGGGAGTGGGGGAATTCCTGTTGTCCTGTAGTTACCTCCAGGCTGTGGCATACCCAGGCTAGGGCATTCCCATTAGCCCCCATGTAGACATGCCTTCATTCTGTTCCTGTCTCCACCTCCCCAATGCCCCTTCACCTTCAGAACTTCTTCATCTGACATCCCTTTACTCCCTTTATTGTAATGAGAAATAACTTATTAGCTGATTAGAATGTAGCAGCACTCAGGCCACAGCTGAACATGAGTTCATAGGCTTAATCCACTATCCCTCCCTCTCAAGGCTGTTTGCATATTCATGGGAGATCCACAGAGGCATCAGCCTTTCTCATGCCAGGAACTTGCCAGGCACTGCACTGGGTGATTTTACATATTTTATCATCTCACTTAATTCTCATAGAAATTTTTTAATTATTATTTATTCCCATTTTGTAGATGAGGCTGATGAAGCTCAGAGAAGCTAAGTAATTTGCCCAAGGTCACACAGATAATAATGGGAGTTGAGATTCCATGTCATTCTGTCTAGGTCCAGGACCTTACAGTGCATAGGAAAGGAGCACTGTTCACAGCCTGCCTCAGTCACTGCAGATATGTCTACCTGCCTTCTCTACCTTCTGAAATACCATTTATATTTATTCAGCTTCTCCTACAAAAGGGAAGCAGCATCAACTCCTATTTACAGTGATGGATTTTATAACCTTCTAGCATTTTCTGATGGGATGTATGTGAGAGAACAAAACCTCACAGTCTTGTGGAAAGCACTGAAGAAGGTTCTAAGCCCTAAGGAGGATGAGTAAAGAGGATTCTGGCCTCTAAACTGTGAACAGGAGGGTTTTGAAAAGATCGAAGAGGCATCTCTGCAGCCAGTCTTCAGCTGCTTCATCAGGTGGACCATTGGTTCGGGGGCGGGGGTGGGGGGCGCGGTCAAAGCCCACCAGGGGGCAGCAGAGAATGAGTCAATGGACAGCAAGCTAACTTTGGGACACTGGCAGGTTAAGTTGCAACCTCACATCCAAACTAAAGGCAGATTTTAGCTGGGCCAGAAGAGTAATGGGTGGGGCAGCCTTGTAGTAACAGCTCACCCTTGATGTTTAAGGTATTTAAGCACATGGTAAGCATTATCTCCTTTAGCTTTCACAACTTACCTAGGAAGTAAATCCTATTTATTATTCGCCCTACTTTTTCATGCAATGAGGCTCCAAGAAGTATATGATTTGCCCAAGGTCACACAGATTGAAGAGATGAAGTACAGACAATTTGGACTCTAGAATCCCTGTGGTTAGCCTTGGAGCTATACTGCCGGGGAAGAAAGGACATTATGGGAAGTGTGGAAGGTAGTAGGGTCTGGGTTGGTTCTGGGGGCAGAGACTGATGCCTAGGCCAATCCAAGGACAGTGACTAGAAGCCTGGTCAAAAGGGAATTCTGGGGGTAATTCCAGGAAACAGGATGTGGTAGGATTTTCAGTCTGAGGTTCCCTGGAAACTCTTATTTGAAGAAGCCACTCCAGCTCATCCTTGGCACTTCACCCTGACAGGACTGGACACATCAGAAGCTGCAAGCCACTCAAAGACCCAAAGAGATGTCCCTGTAAGATCTGATCAGGACTCTCTTGCTGAGCTTCAAAAACTGGATGAGTGGGAGAGTATGTCCCCAAACAGGCTCTAGTGTCCCCAGTGTGCCAAATCTGGTCCTGTGGCTCTCTCTGGGGCAGGGGATGATGCTAGCTGCCTTGCATGATCCATGCTGGAACAATACCTGGGCAAATTCAAGGTCCCTGAATTAATTCACATCACCAGGGGACTTAAACAAGACCTGGGAGCTTGCCTTACCCTGAGATCCAAGTCAGTACCTCTTTCTCTGGTCTTGCCACCAATCATGCAGGGGCCCAGTTTAGTTGAGGAATCCAGCTTAGCACAAACCTTTGGCTTCCTGGCTCAGAATTACATCCTTCTTTCTAGACTTGCACCCACCACTAGGACTGTCTGGGAGTTACTGGGCATAACCCTAAGGTTCTCAGGTTAAAGTCACCTTCCTCAAATCCACTGACACAATGGGCTTATATTCTTCCTGATGCATGTACAGAATCTACTGAATCAGTCTCAGTTCTGGGAATCCAGACTAATTCATGTTCTGTTACTCTGCCTCAGGGACTTTGCTTCAGGTTCTTCTATCTGAAATCCTCTTCCTCCATCTTTGTATGACTTCTTTGCTGACTCCTTTTTGTCACTTACATCTCAGTTTACATTTTTCCTCTTTTTCAGAAAGGCTTTCCCTGTCTTACCTAATAAGGATCAAACCCCCTCTCTCTCCTTTTTGTCTTTTCTCTCCTTTGTCATTTCCAGTGATGATTATCCAGTATCCAGTAGGTTGATAATGCCCTCACACAGAACAGTCTAAAATGGAAAGTGGAAAGCCATAGGATAAGGAAGTAGTGGGGACCTTGGATATTATGGGGAAGTGACCTTAGTAGTTATTTAATCGAAGTCCTCAGCTGATAAGAATTATCACATTCTTTTTTTTAAGTTGAGTGTTTTGTTTCTCCACAACAGTTACAGAGAGCTGGTAGGTAACTGTTCTATCCTAAGACATGCTTCTGGGTTATACACAGTTGACTCTTGGGGTAGATTATAATGCCAGGTCAAATCAGTTAGATACTAGGTAGGTCATATCTACCTTCAAAGAGAAACTTTTGTCTGCCCCTTGCAAATGCACAGAACCCACTCTCCCCAGGAGACAATTATCTTTGAATATGTCACAGAGAAATCAGGGGGCTTAGGAAGTTTTTAGGAGGCCTTAAGGATCTTCTATTTCCTATTAGGAAATAGAATCCAACAATACATTAAAAGAATTATTCACCATGATCAAGTGGGATTTATTTCTAGGATGCAGGGCTGGTTCAGTATCTGCAAATCAATTAAAGTGATACATCACATCCATAAAAGAAAGGATAAGAACCACATGATCCTCTCAATAGATGCAGAAAAAGCATTTGATAAAATACAGTATCCTTTTTTAATAAAAACTCTCAAAAAAAGTAGGGATAGAAGGAACATATGTCAACATCATAAAGGCCATATATGAATAGTCCCACAACTAATCTCATCCTCAATGGGGAAAAACTGTCAGCTTTTCTACTAAGATCAGGAACACAACAGGGATCTCCACTCTCACCACTGTTGTTCAACGTAGGGCTGGAAGTCCTAGTCCCAGCGACCAGACAACAAAAAGAAGTAAAATGCATTCAAATCATCAAGGAAGAAGTCAAACTCTTACTCTTCACAGATGACATGATACTCTATGTGGAAAGCTCAAAAGACTCCACCAAAAAACCCTGCTAGAACAGCAAAGTCACAGGATATAAAATCAATGCACAGAAATTAGTTGCATTTCTATACATCAAAAATGAAGCAACAGAAAGAGAAATCAAGAAATTTATCCCATTTACAATTGCACCAAAACAATAAAACACCTAGGAATAAACCTAACCAAAGAGGTAAAAAATCTATACACTGAAAACTATAGAAAGCTTATGAAAGAAATTGAAGAAGACACACAAAAAATGGAAAAACATTCCATGCTCATGGAAGAACAAATATTGTTAAAATGTTACTACCCAAGCCATATTCAATGCAATCTTTATCAAAATAACACCAGCATTCTTCACAGAGCTAAAACAAACAATCCTAAAATTTGTATGGAACCAGAAAAGACCCTGAATAGCCAAACAATCCTGACAAAAACAAAAACAGAAACAAACCTGAAAACTGGATGCATCACAATTCTGGACTTCAGGCTTTATTACAAAGCTGTAATCATCAAGACAGTAGGGTACTGGCACAAAAACAGACACACAGATCAATGGAACAGAATAGAGAACCAGAAATGGACCCACAGATGTATGGCCAACTAATCTTTGACAAAGCAGGAAAGAATATCCAATGGAAAAAAGACAATATCTTCAGCAAATGGTGCTGGGAAAACTGGACAGCAGCATGCCAGAAGAATGAAACTGGACCATTTTCTTACACTACACATAAAAACAAACTCAAAATGGATGAAAGACCTAAATGTAAGACAGGAAACCATCAAAATTCTAGAGGAGAAAACAGGCAGCAATCTCTTTGATTTCCGCCACAGCAACTTCTTTCTAGATAAGTCCCCGGAGGCAAGGGAAACAAAAGCAAAAATAAAGTTATTGGGACCTCATCAAAATAAAAAGCTCTGCACAGCAAAGGAAACAATCAACAAAACTAAAAGCCAACTGACGGAGTGGGAAAAGATATTTGTAAATGACATATCAGATAAAGGGTTAGTATCCAAAATCTATAAAGAACTTACCAAACTCAACAACCAAAAAGCAAATAATTCAGTGAAGAAATGGGCAAAAGACATGAACAGATACTTTTCCAAAGACACCCTAACGGACTAATGGCTAATGGACACAGGAAAAAATGCTCCATATCACTCATCATCAGGGAAATACAAATCAAAACCCCAGTGAGATACCAACTCACACTTGCTAGATTGGCTAAAATTAACAATTTAAGGAAACAATAGATGTTGGTGAGGATGTGGAGAAAGACGAAAACTTGCACACTGCTGGTGGGAATGCAAACTGGTGCAGCCATTCTGGAAAACAGTATGGAGTTTCCTCAAAAAATTAAAAATAGAACTCCCCTATGACCCAGCAATTGCACTATTAAGTATTTATCCAAAGGATAGAAAAATGCTGATTCGAAGGGGAACATGCACCCCAATGTTTACAGCAGCACTATCAACAAGAGCCAAATTATGGAAAGAGTCCAAATGTCCATCAACTGATGAATGGATAAATAAGATATGGTGTATATATACAATGGAATATTATTTGGCGACCAAAAACAATGAAATCTTGCCATTTGTAACAATGTGTATGGAACTAGAGTGTATTATGCTAAGTGAAATAACTCAGTCAGTAAAAGATAAATATATGATTTCACTCATAAGTGGAGTTTAAAAAACAGATGAACATAGGGGACAAGAAGGAAACATAAGATAAAAAGAGAAGGAGGTAAACCATAAGAGACTCTTAAATACAGAGAACAAGCTGGAGGGATGTTGGTTGGGGGGATGGGCTAAATGGGTGATGGGCATTAAGGAGGGCACTTGTTGGGATGAACACTGGGTATTAAATATAAGTGATAAATCACTAAATTCTAACAAAATAAATAAATAAAACTCTGATAAATTTTTTAAAAAGTATCTTCTATTTCCTCTTCTTGATCAGAACCAGGTGGGACTAGATGGTCTCCAGGTCTGAGCCTAAAGGCTCTTTAAGTCTTTGAGGTGGGGATAAGAGAGGGTATAGGGTCCCCAGGTATATTTTCAGATAAACAATATCTAATTTTTTAAGTAAAAATATGTCCTATCCAGTAAGTGGGGCATGATTATGCTAAAAAAATATTTCATGGGACATAGTTATATTAAAAATTATTCAGTGTTTATCTGAAATTCAAATATAATTGGGCATCCTATATTTTATCTAGCAACCTTAAGGGAGATGGACCAACATTTAAAATAAGTGGCTTCCAAGGGGTGCCTGGGTGGCTCAGTCAGTTAAGCGTCCGACTTCAGCTCAGGTCATGATCTCTTTATTCACGGGAGTTCTAGCCCCGTGATGGCCTCTGTGCCAACAGCTCAGAGCCTGGAGCCTGCTTCAGATTCTGTGTCTCCCTCTCTCTCTGCCCCTCCCCCACTCGCACTCTGTTTCTCTCTCTCTCTCTCAAAAATAAATAAACATTAAAAAGAAACATGTTAAATAATAAACAAACAAACAAACAAACAAACAAATAAAATAAGTGGCTTCCCTAAAAGGAAATCTTGAGATTGGGGAAAACAGAGGCCACAGTGAGAAATGACTTTTTGAGGAGAGGAATGAAGTCAGTTTCTTTCATGCCAATTAAGCAATCACAGGCGACCCTGTCAGAAATCCAAACTCATGACTAACATGGGACTGGAGATCAGGAAAAGAAATTCAAAAGATTAAGAGTCAGAGAAGCAATCTTCACACACAGGACAAGCCAGCAGACAGAACAATCCCATCCAGGAAGGTAAGAGCATGGCCTTCTCAACCATTGTTTTTGCCCAAGAGAACAGGTTTTGGGGGATTCTGGTGGGCTCCTTTGCCCTCCTTCGTTGCTTCCCTGATGCTTGGCTGTCAGCAAAATTTCTCCTCAGTGCATGTAAGTCTTCAGCTACTGAGGGCTCATGAAGTCTCTTCCTAGGTCCTGTTTCTAGACTGCCAAAAAGCAAAGAAGAGAGCCAGGTAAAGCAATCATTCAGGCTACATCCTGATTTTGATTCTGTGTGTGTATTCTCTTGTCATTTGAAAGACTGCTTCTCTTGGTTTGAGTGAGATGAGATGAGGTACATTTGTTGTCCCTATACTGTTTGCAGAGGTTTACATAGATTTACAAAAACAATTTAATGCAGAATCAAGTTTTGTATCTGTAATTTTGAGCACAGGGCTCACCCCTACATTATTTACCTGAGATGATCATGAGTTCAACTATAATTTCTTTCTTACAATTGGGAAGGAAAAATTATGCACAAAATGCCCCAGTGTAAAGTGTTCATGTGGTGAATTCCCCTCTGTTCTCCCACTTCTCTCCTACTATTTTAAGCAGGCTTATTAATATAACTCTATTATCAGACCTTTGAAATTCATAAGAATAAGAGGGAAGAAAAATACATATAATAGCAAGGAGAGAAGAGAAACCACTGTTGGTTTCCAACCAGCACACTTTAATCATGACTTCCATAGTTCATGAGTTTTTGTCTATTTGTTTGTATTATGGCTTAAAATTGTGTATTAAAATATATATCATTATAAGACATATACACAAACAGATTTAAGCCCTATTCCTGAGACTTGAATGAGGGAGAAAGAGGATGCTGTGTTCAGCCACATATTCATGTCATCATAACCATCTATTTGGCCAAAGATTGAAATGAAATTAATACCTTTGGAGAGACCTCCTTTTATTAACCAGTTTTGTGCCAAGGAAAGTAGGGAATAAATAAAAATGAATTTTGTTTCTCTACAAGCTTATGGTATAGAGTCACATTGAAGGCAAATGATGAGCATTTCCCCCCAAAATAATAACTCAAAGTTTGTTGTTGTTGTTTGCTTTTGTTTGTAGTTTCTTCTTTGAACTTGTTTCAGTTGGTAGAAGTGGTTAGAACCTTGAGCAATCTCCACTTGATATCAATGAAAAAAGCAAGTACAAATCCTTTCCCAGAGAGAAACCAGAGGGTCTTGGGTATTATTAATGTCCACCCAGAGAGAATGTCTTTGTGGATCTTTATGAAGTGCTGAGTGAGATGCTCTGGATGCATTAAATGATGCCTGTGTGCCCCTGCTACAGGTATCCTGTGAATTGTGCCCATAAGATGCCAAAAGAAGAGGCTTACTTCATTCTTGGCTACCCCAAGAAGGGACACAACCACTCCTACATCACAACTGAAGAGTAAGTTCAAAACTGAACCCAGGGAGGTTTCTAGTTTGCCATTTGCTGACACAGCCTGCTGATTTCCACCAGCACCTGCCTGTCAGTAAATCTCTCTAGTGTTCATTTCTCCAGAGAGTAAAAACCCTGATAATGAGGTGAGGAACCCCCATGATCCTACAAGGGGCTCAGTCAAGCTTCTCTGAGGCCAAACAGGCAAGGAGACAGGAATGATAATCAGTTGGATCTTGGCATTTATTTTTCTGTATCCTTGGCTATTAGGTTTTCACTACAGGTTCCCTGGATGGAAAACGTCTGGATGCAAGATGACACTTTCCTCAAACCTTGTTATGTCTAACCCACTCAGGCTCCTAGAGATGGTCTGCAGACAGAACAAAGGCGAGTTGCCAAAGAGCTAGTGAGAATGAAGGGCAAGTATGTGCGACTCCCAACTGCAGACTGACTCCAGGGTGAAGATGATGGTTATAATTCTGCATCATAATTTATCCTAAGGAAAGCTGTTTGATATTATGAATTAATTAAAAATAAGTATTTATATGATTCAGCATTTCTAAGTGCTAAGCAATGCATAATCAGTCCAAGACACTATCCTTGTCTTTGGAAAAATATTACAGTCTTTTGGATAATTAGGTTCAAGAATAATTTTAGCAAACATAAGTGCTGTAATGGGATGACAGTCTCCTGGGACACACTCTACATGTACTAGAGTGGGCAAGATTGGTGGGAGGTCAGTTTACACCCTCTGAGTGGAGACTCCAACAGGAAAAAAATGGTACCAGGTTTTTATTTGGACTATCTCCTAAGTTCAGAACTTACTGAAAACTTGCTCTCCCTTGGAAAAGAACTATTTAAAAATCTTTATTAGAGTGAACTAGCAGGGGCAAGCAAGATGCAGAATCCATTAAAGGGACTGAGGAAGAATTTAGGCTGGGAGCATTTCCTTAGAAGACTCTAGTGGGATTCTCTAACATTCCTGCGTGGTCAGTGGGGAACTGGGCTGGGGAGATCTGAAAAAATGTCTGAAGAGCAAAAATACACTCTTTGGGGTATTTGGGGGGTACACATATTAGGTAGGATATTGTTTCAGCTTCTGTATAATGATTTAACAAACTGTATCACTGTGAAACGTCAGGAAAGAGAGGTTGAGGGGTTCTCTCAGTTGAAAGGGAATAAGTAATTTATGGAGATTTTAAACTGCAGTTTTCCAGTCATTGCCACTAGAGAGGCTGATTTCATAGGTCTGGGGGTAGGGGCACAGAGTTGGCACTTTAACAAGCATCTCATGTGACTCTGCTGCAGGAGGCATTTGAATGACACTCTAGAGAGCCCTGCCCAGCTGGGTAGTGGATTCTTTTGGTGTGTCTGGCATATCCTGATGTTTTCCACTACTGTATCAGTCACTGGATGTGTGTAAATGCAGTGTGACTGTGCATAAAGAAGTGGAACAGAGCTCTGTCTGTGTCAAGATGTCCAAGGGGATGACCACAGACTTGGTGGGTGTAATTAGAGCACAAGCATGCTAGGAATTAAATCAGCTGCCTTCAGTCATGAGAACCCACTGAATGCTTCTTGTGAAAGCTTCATTTCAGGAAAGGGTGATATGGCAGGAAAGAATGATATAGAAGGAAGGGCACTGCTTGGATATCTTAGGCCAGTCACTGTGAATGCTGGTTCTTTCACTTACTAGTTGTGCAGCCTTGGGCGTTTTACCACCTTAAAATGTTAGGGATATCAGCTGTGACATGAACATCATATCTACTTTGGAGGACTAAATGTGAGGATGTGAGGATGAAATAAAAGTCTATATGTGGGGTGCTTAGCACAATGCATGGCACAAATCATTGCTCAATGAATGCCAGAGAAGCCACTAAGCTGGTGGTGATGTTGATGAATCTTGGTAGGTCTCAGCTTCATGATCCACAAAATAGGTGGACTGGCCTGCATAATTAGGTCAGACTTTTTATCCAGCACTGTCATCCATCCTGTTTAGAGATGGACAGAATAGACTTAATGCCTCAGCAGCCTTGAGAAGGAGGTGGTCAGGTAGATGTTACAGGGCTTCTGTCCAGGAGAAGCCTCAGCTATATCTTGATTTACATTCAGATGCTCAATCTCCTATAAATCACCCAGCTCTGCAGAGCCTTTCTTTAGCAAGTCACAGCACTCTCCACTTTGATCATGCTATGATGTAGAAAATCAGGCCGATGCCACCTAATTGACAGTGTTATACAGGGAAAGCACAGCCTCAGTCACTGTTTCCAGGGCCTCTGTGGTAACTAATGCTTCCCATGGGCCACTGGACATAGGGCTCAAAAGGTTGGCTTAGATGCCCGGATTGCATCCTGCTACAATCTTAGTGAAGTTCCATTCTTAGTGAAGCTACAGGTTTGCTCTAGGCTCAGCTCAGACAGTTCTCCCCAGCACTGAGCCTCCTTGTTATATCTTTTAATAACCCATGCCTGGTCAGCTGGGAGGTTCTTATTGAACATCTTTAGAGTCTCTTGACTCCAAAGTCAAGTCGGCTGGCATCTCTGACTTGGCAGCCAAGCAGTCTGGAGAGATAAGGTTGCTTGTCTCAGCATCCCCTGGGCTCTAGTCCCAGCTCAATTCTAAAATATCTTTTCCAGGTCACTTAGGTGAGAACAGAGTAAGCAGTAAGCACTGACCCATCTGGTTCAGTCTTTGGTGATTCTAAACTGGATTCCTGAAGCAAGCAGAGGCCAGATAGCATCTTGTGTAATGGAGTATAAACATGAGACACATATCCTAACAGCTGGGCTAGACTCTGGCATCCCCATGCAATATTTACAGTCTTGGGGACCTTTAAATCCAACAAGCCCTACTTCCACCCCTTCAGTCAGAATGTGCCAGCCCTAAGTCCTCAGTGGCTGCTTTTTTTTTTTAATTTTTTTTTCAACGTTTATTTATTTTGGGGACAGAGAGAGACAGAACATGAACGGGGGAGGGTCAGAGAGAGGGAGACACAGATCCGAAACAGGCTCCAGGCTCTGAGCCATCAGCCCAGAGCCCAACGCGGGGCTCGAACTCACGGACCGCGAGATCGTGACCTGGCTGAAGTCGGATGCTTAACCAACTGCGCCACCCAGGCGCCCCCCTCAGTGGCTGCTTTAAATACTTTCTCCTCTTCACTATCTTTTCTCTATCCCCAATCAAAACCTACTCTGTGGAAAGTCGCGGATCCCCTCATTCTCACTAGAGTGTCAATGACCCACAAGAGGTGAAAGTAACAGAATATTAAGCTTTTAGGACAAAGGAAAGATGAATCTTTAAAGATGGTATTTCAGGTCTTCAGTTCCAATTGTAAATGAGTAAAAATAATGATGTTGGGGCTAGCATTATGCCCCAAATCCACATATTTATAAATAGTTATCTTAAAAAAGGCATTCAATGGTTCATTCATTTTGCAGATGTGAATTTGTAATCACCCATAATTCATTTGTTCATTTTTTATTAATTTGGCCATCCATCCAACTGTCCACTTAGCCATCCATCCATCCATCTTCAAGAAATATTTTTTTGAAACACCAATGTGCCTGACACTTTCTAGGCACTGAGGAAACAAATTAAAACATAAACCAAAAACCAAAAAACTCCTTTGGGACCTCCTCTCCTAGAAGAGACAGGTAAGCACACTGCTGATTACCACTGCAGGGCTGCGTATAAGAGAAGACAGGATTGGTTGCCATCATCCTGGGAGTGGTGGGTGGTGCTGAATCTTTGAACATGAATTTATTAGTCATGCACAAGGAATAAAGGGGTGAGTTTGGGTCAGAAAAGACACAAACACAAATGAGATAAATTCAAGTTTAAATCCTGGCTCCATCTTGTGCTACCCTCTGTATGATCATCAGCAAGGCACTTCACCTCTAAATCTATTTCCTTATCTGTGAAATGGGGATGATAGGTGATGCCTCCTTTGCAGGATTGTTGTAAGAATTAAATAATCTAGTATGTGTACAATGTTCATCATGGCATCCGGCTTAGAGTAGGTCTGAAGTCAATGTTAATTATCAATCTTTTTTCTGGACTAATAGTTGGGGAAAATGTTTTAAATAAGTCCTTATGGAAAGAAAAGATAACTCAGTCTCAGTAAATACTTTGTTCATGTAAGGGTCAGTTGCTACTGCACTTCTTGTGCCTGGAACTTGGGTGCTTAGGCCATACCAGTTAGCCCTATTTCTGTGGGCACACACCTGAGAGACTCCTAAAGAAGTTCCTGTTCCTGGTTACAGATGCTGGAGGCCTGGTGAGCGTTCAGTGTGGTATGGGGTAGGAAACTACTTGGGGGCTGGGAGGTGTTGCTCTGGGCTGGAAAAACTCCTGTGAAGATTGAAGATTGATGCATGTTCATCGCAATCTGGAGCAAGGTTTCTGTACCCAGATGCATTTGTCTATCTCTTGGGCCAGGGCTGCAGGGATTGGAATCCTGACAGTAGTCCTGGGAATTTTGCTGCTCATTGGCTGCTGGTATTGTAGAAGACGAAGTGGATACAGAAGCTTGAGGGTTAGTAAAGTTTCCACTGCTGGAATCCCTCTGGATCCAGGATACCCTTCCCTTTCTTTCTTTGAATTTCTGGGGAATGAGATAACATTCTCATGATCACCTCTAACTCTCCTCTCTGGTTCTGATGAGTCTTTCTCTATACTTCTTTCAAGTCTTCTTTGCTTCTACCTAGGCATGAACCCCAACCAGAAACTTGGCCCATCTCAGTGATTTGATTCACAGCAAACCTGAGTACTTGGCTGTGTATGTAGCTGAGCACTGATAGTTTGTGTGGTGCAAAGAAAGAGGTCCTGATACTCTTGCACAGCAAACAGTGGCATGTGAGATGCTCCAGATCTTATCAATCCTTCTGGGAATTCTCACTGGTTCTGTTCTTCAACTTAGTGGCTTGCTCATCTCACCTTGCTGCCTCACCTGGGAGTTCCAGGTTCTTCTAACTCTGTTATACCAAGCAATTCAGCATGCCTAGGATCTATACAGCCATAAGTACAATGAGGAAATCATCCACCCCTCAGCAGCACAAAGGACCGCTGGGTTTTTAACAGAGCCCATTCTCATTTGATGACCAATGTAGTTTTGACAGAATTTTTTCTTCTTTACCCACATGAACAGGAAGCTAACAAATTACACAGTCCAGTCTTGGGGCAGTAGTGTCTTCCACAAATGGGAAACATCAATTGATCTTAAACCATTAGAACTACAGGTCTCACTTAAAAGCCAAGTAGCACTTTAGCTCTTAAGCATCCAAAGACTCTCTCCATAGTGAGCAATGGAATGAAAGGAAAGTTGTAATTCTCTCTCCCTTCCCCCTTCTCCCTTCTCTCTTTCCTCCTCCACCCTCTCTTTTTCTGTCCCTCCACACTTCTCTCCATTTCTCCCTTTATTATTACACATCAGAAAACTTCTGAGTTGATACATAATGGAAAAAAGTATCTTTACAGAAGATGTTGGAATGTCCCGTTCCTCATTCAGCAAACACTTCATTTAGAAGAAAAGGTTCTGTGATGGAGAGGACGGTTGTGAGGGTGGGGTTTGGAGCTTGGCAGTCTGAAGAAGGGGAGGGGAAGATAACAGGTATAGCTTTGAATTCTCCTTGCCAGGAAGCTTGGGGAGTCCCATGTGCCCCTTGCCCTAATCCCCATCTTGTCAGAGTGTCCAAATACAAATCATGAAATACAGTGCAAGTTTGGGGGCCAACACGGCCACTGAGCAGTAGTAGCCCTCCCGTGTGTTGACATTTAGTGGAAAGAAGGAAGTTTATGAGTCTGAATAAGATCCCAAACCAAGTACCATAGGAAAGCCTTGGCTTAGGAGATTAGGGATGGATCTTGTGTTCATATGACACTTCTCTGTGGCTGTTCACAACAGATTAGGGAGGGACTTTGCTCTCTGCCACAGAATTCCATTTGTGCCTCTAGTACAGAGTTAATAGTGCTTTGCAATTGGTTATTAATTTTTTTTGCCTCCTCTACCCCTTATCCTTCCTCCACTTATGTCTTGGGACAGAGAATATTTCTTACTCATCTTTGTACCTCCAGTGCCTGGCCCATAGCAGTCACCCCATTGTATGGCATCAGGATTTGGTCTCATTGTCTGTCATTGACTCGCTTGATGACCTTAGATTTTAACTTCTCTGAGCCTCATTTACTGTATTCTACACCTAGGCACATGTGATATAATATGATATATATCAGTTTTTAATATATATTTTCTTCCATATGTTTATTTAATTCTATATTTGTATATAAAAACACACAATGATTTAAGTCTTTCAAGGAGTAAAAGCTCTACAAATTCAATATGTTGACAACCATTTCCTAATTGGCTTGATGCCACTGGACAAAAATACAATGATATTTTTCCTTCCTGATTCAACACTCCCATCTTAAACTCAATTAAACCATAACAGAGAGTCTTTAATATCATAAGCTCAGACACTGTGAACATTTTGCTTAGTAAGGTTTCAGTTCAACCTTACTAGATCAGTGATTTGTAGAGTTTCTGGAATTTTTGTGAGATGGAGCTGTGTTTAAGTTTTCTGGTTCCTGTGGCACCTAAAAAATGCTGTCATTTATTTTTTTTTTAATGTTTATTTTTATTTTTGAGAGAGAAAGAGAGACAGAGCATGAGTAGGAGAGGGTCAGAGAGAGAGGAAGACACAATCCAAAGCAGACTCCAGGCTCTGAGCTGTCAGCACAGACCCTGATGTGGGGCTCAAACCCATGAGTCATGAGATCATGACCTGAGGTGAAGTCGGACACTTAACCGACTAAGCCACCCAGGTGCCCCCTACTTCTTAAATTAATATTAAAATCTTGTTTTGAGACTTTCATATTTCCTGAAAAGCTGGATTGGGGATCAGTAGTCTAAGAAATTTAGGCAAAATTATGTAAAATAGTGCACTAAATAAATCCTCCCTGCCTCTCTTCAGTGATTTTTTTTTTTTTTCATTTTGAAACCAAAGGACATAAATGACAATAAATGCAAGCTTCAGGTAGCTAAGTTACTCCACCTCTAGCAAACTGCTTTAAGCTTTGAAATGTTTACTTTCCCACTTCCATTGACCATAGAATGGTAGCATGGTTGGTTGGAATTAAGATCTCCTAAAGTGTCTCCATTGACTCACAACTCCCTTTAGCCCTGAAAAACATCTTTTGAAAGAAAAGAGTGCTTTTTGCAGCAACTTGTTTCAGCAGGAAAATGATTTATAAAGGGATGGAAGTTGTTTTTGTATTTACCAACTTTACCTTTCACTTGAAAGTTTAGGACAAAATGCTTTTTGATTCTTGGAGAATTTCTTGGAGAATTTCAAGGCCCCTGCTACAGTTCAGTTGACACTCATGTTTCACTTGTGTTTCTCACTGCTTGATCAGGGGCCCCTGCACTGGGGCTCTTGCTAAAATGCAGATTCTGGGACCCTCTCTGGTGGTGGGACCCAGGAAGCTGCCTTTTAAAAAGATTTATTTTTGAGAGACAGGGAGAGAGGCAGTGGGGTGGGGGGGAGGTGGAGAATCCCAAGCAGGTCCCACACTGTCAGTGCAGAGCCCAATGCGGGTCTAGATCCCATGAACCGTGAAATCATGACCTGAGCTGCAATCAAGAGTCTGACACTTAATGGACTGAGCCACCCAGGCATCCCCAGGAAGATGCCTTTTAAATCGAATGCTGAAGTTTCAGTACAAATGCATAGAATTGGCAGTGAACTAGGGGAGTGGATCATGCCCCTATCCTATAGCAGGTGAGAGATTTACAAAGAAGAAAAAGAATAAAAGTGAAAATTGAGGTAAAGGGAGAAAAGGCATTAAATACCTTACCTGTGGGCTGCGAGTTGGGGAGGGGAGCAGAAACTTCCTGCATCCTCACATCAAGATTAGGGCCTTTGCACATATATCCTTCCAGGGGGTAACATCAATAATAATCTCAGACTAGAGTCTAGGAAAACTACTTCTTTACAGTCTGCAGACTGTGTAGTTATCAGCCCAATCCATGTCTGGCCTTATCTCACTGATATTTCAAACAGTTCTCCACTTCTCCCTGAGAAACCTGCCTTAATGCCCTCTTCCAACCTAGTAGACCCCAATGATTAGCCACAGTCTGCAGAAAAGGCTGAAGAACTGCTAACATCCTCACAGCCTCCTTGTTCCAGTCCCTCTCAGCCAGTACCACAGAATGCATACTGCTAATGCCCTACTGGCTAGATTTGGCTCACTGGTGTTTGGGACTGTATTAAAAAAAAAAATTGAATTAGGTACTAAAATTTAAAAGTAGCATGTTACATAAAAATCTCAATTTCCAGTTTCTTTTTAAAAATCAAGAGATCTAGCAAAAACTGGCAGCTATATAGTGGTTGTCCCTTTAGATGAGACACTCTCCCTCCTTTTCTATGGCCCCCACCTGGCCCCTTTCCTCCCCCTTAGCATTACCTGCCTGCTCCTTCTAAGGATCTGAATAGAGCTGGGTTGCCTGGGGGCAGGCAATAAAGAGGCGCATTGTCTGCATAGCACTGGTTCTCCATGTGACCCTGGATCATCAATTTTGACAGTATCACCTGGGAATTTGTTGTAAATGCGCATTATGGGCCTCACCCTAGTGTCAGAACGTCTGGATGTGGGTCTGCCAATCTGGGTTTAACAAGCCCTCAGGTAATACTGATGCATGCTAAAATTTGAGAACCGCCACTATGGAGAATTTAACAAAAATAAAAGCAACTAAAACTATGCTTTTTATTATCATAATGTGCTAGTAATTTTAAACTATGTCAGTGATGAAATATTCCACCTCACTATGGTGGACCACTCCTGAAGTCCCCACTTGGGTATGTTTCTCTGTTCTGCACAATTTGTTGTTATTATATTCTAGGGATGGAGAATATCACCTTGTAAACCTATGCAAAGCACCAAACTAAGCTTTCACCCACCCCTCCCCATAATAACTCAGGGTGCATAATTTATTCCTTGACTAGTCATCATGTTGCAGCTTAACTTGGAAGCTCAGGCTACAACCACAGTATTTCTACCACAACATATGCGTTTGTAGCATTTTAAAGATATTTTGCTGTCATTATGGGGAAGGCAGAAATAGTCAGTGTGTCCCTGCTGCCAAGTTTCTCAAAAGTTTTTTTCTCACTGAGATACCTCACTAGCTTTGACCACCTCCACTCAAAATCATTCTCTGAGGTTCATTTTTTAGATTGATTCTTTTTCTATTTCCCTTCAAGAATATTCATTGACGAACTAATGGGTATCAGGCACTGTACTAAGTGCTTTACCTTTAGTTTTAATTTCTACAACTCTGAGAGGTAGGTGCATACTACAGATGCACAAATACTGGAATTCAGACAGGCAAAATGACTACTAGGCAGAAACACACTGCACATAAGTGGCAGAACCAAGATTAAAACCCATTCTTCTTCTTCTTCTTTTTTTTTTTTATAAGTTTATTTATTTATTTTGAGAGGCAGGGTGAGGGGAGAAGTAGAGGAAGAAGGAGAGAAAGAATCCCAAGCAGGCTCAGTGCTGTCAGCACAGAGCCTGACATGGGGCTTCATCTCACAAACTGAGAGATTATGACCTGAGTCCAGATCAAGAATTGGGTGCTCAACCAACTGAGCCACCCAGGCATCCTGATTAAAACCCATTCGTAAAATTTCAACTTCCTTCTCTTTTCTTTATTGAACTCAATTATTTTTTTCTCAACCACTGACCTTCATGCATGCACATTTCAGGACAAAAGCATTCACACTGGCACTCGAAGTACCTTAACAAGGAGATGTCCACGTGAGGGGTTTGGTCACCAGGATAGCAAGCTGCCTTTTCAAGAGAATAATTGTGAACCTGTGGTAGGTTGAGATCCTATATCTTGGTGTTTCTGTATGGCTGTTTTTAACTCAAATGAATAAAATTATTCCAATTTAAAAAGCAAGGACAATATGAATATACATAATGCTACTGAACTGTATACTTAAAAATGTTAAATAAAATGGTAAAATTTATGTTATATATATATACTTATATATATACATGTATAAACATAAGTAATAACATAATAAACATAACAAAAACATAAATAAACAAAATACATAACAAATAAACAAAAAACACAATAACAAAGATAAAAATGGGGAAGCCCAGAGATTGTCTTAAATCATGTCCTCTTTTACTCAGATTTTTTAGGTCAATGATCTTATATGTATAAGATCCAAAGGAAGAAGTTTGTTCTGCATACAATATCTTTTTTGTCTTATGTTTTTAGTATATTTGCCTTTTTCTGAATATAGATATATCTAGGGGAGAAAAAAAAGCATCTGTTATTAATTGTATAGAGCTGTGCAGTCCAAAAGGGTAGCCACTAGCCACATGTGGCTATGGAGCATTTGTAACAAAGTAGTTTAAATTACAATGTGCTGTAACACATACCAGATTTCAAAGATTTAGTATGAAGAAAAAAATACAAATAATTCATTAATGATTTTTATATCAATTACATGTTGAAATGATATTTTGATATGTGGGATTAAATAATTAAGATTAATTTTACCTGTTTATTCTTATTTTGTAATGTGGATACTAGAAATGTTTAAATCTCATATGTGGTATACTCTATTTCTATTGTGTGCACTGGTATAGGTGCAGTATATCATGATGGTGGAGAGAATGGACTCTGGAGCCAAATTGCTGTGAAATTGTGTGACCTTGAACAAGTGACTTAACCTCAGTTTTCCAACCTGTAGTATGAAAACAATGAAAACACTCTAGAATTCTAAATTTTGAGCATTAAATAAAGGCCTGGCACATTTTTGCTATACTGATGATAGCACTGGCCTTTAGATACACAAGATACACAAGGATGTATCTATGTGGTATAAATGTAATGTATATTACTGGCTTTAAAAACAGTGTTCAAGAACTCACTAGCTAGGGCTTGGGACTTAAACTGACAAAGGTCATGCAGGTATAAATAAGTTTTTGAGATTTTGGGAAACCTGTGGACACTTACAACTTTCTGTCCAGAGAAATAGCATAGTTATGATGCTAACCATTAACTCTACCCTCTCCCAGAACATACGCACTGTTGCCAAGCCCATACTCTCCCTTTCTCATTCTCACAGGTTCCCAATGCTCCACCTGCCTATGAGAAACTCTCTGCAGAACAGTCACCACCACCTTATTCCCCGTGAGAATGCTGAGAGGTGCTGAAATGATTTCCCTTACAATTTTGCTGGAATTTAATATGGACATCTAATATTCTGCTTTGGAATGCTGTAGAAACAGTGTAAATCATCCCTAATAATAAGCTTAGTATTTTTTTTTCAACGTTTATTTATTTTTGGGACAGAGAGAGACAGAGCATGAACGGGGGAGGGGCAGAGAGAGAAGGAGACACAGAATTGGAAACAGGCTCCAGGCTCTGAGCCATCAGCCCAGAGCCTGACGCGGGGCTCGAACTCACGGACCGTGAGATGGTGACCTGGCTGAAGTCAGATGCTTAACCGACTGCGCCACCCAGGTGCCCCATAAGCTTAGTATTAAATTGTTAGTAGAGCAACTAGTAATACTAATTGGGGAAATTATGAGAAATATTAAAATGGAAAAAAACTTTGTTAATAAACACTATAATGATACTATTTGTATAATTTTCTGAGACAGAATTCAAGTGTGTATTCTGGCACCATTAAATTTCTTCTTTGTTGAAATTTGGCTAACAACTAAGAAACTACTATTCTGATTTTTGAAGAAGCAGCATCTTGGCCAATAAGAACTCTAACAAAATTGCTGCACATGAGTCTGTGGCATGGAGTACTTGCAAAGGATATCTTTATAGGTTTAAGACAAATTTGACCTACCAAATTATACTCACATTCAGAAAAGTATCAGTAATGTCTCTTTGTGGTCTACAATTCCATGATACTACAATAACATACTGCAGATATCCTGTATCTTCATACATAGAATCCAGTTCTAATTACATTTCACTTCAAGACTCAATAGTATCATAATTAATGATAAAAAGTTTCTGTTAAACCAGAAGGTGGTGTAAGGATTTAAATAAGATACTGTAGGCTTCTGGGAAGATGGCGGCATAGGAGGATGCTGAGCTCACCGAGTCCTGCGGGTCACTTAGATTCCATCCACACCTGCCTAAATAACCCAGAAAATTGCCAGAAGACTAGCAGAACAGATTCTCTGGAGCCAAGCGTAGATGAGAGGTCCACGGAAGAGGGTAGGAAGGATGGAGAGGCGGGGCACGCTACAGGGACTGGCGGGATGCAGCCGGGTCAGAGGGGCGGCCTGCCAGCAAAGCAGAGCCCCCAAGTCTGGCTTGCAAAAACAGAGGGGCCGGACGGAGTGTGTTCTGACAGCAAGCAGGACTTAACATCTGGAAGGTTATAAGTTAACAGCTCTGCTCGGAGAGCAAGAAGGCTGGAGGACAACAGGAGGGAGAGCTGTTGAGCCCCTGAGGACAGAGTGTAGCTTGGTGGGGAACAAAGGCGCTCACCAGCGCCATCTCCCTTGCCCACCCCCCAGCCAAAATCCCAAAGGGAACCGGTTCCTGCCAGGGAACTGGCTTGCACCACGCAAACACCAAACGCTGTGATTCTGTGGTTCCATCCCTCTGGGAGGTCTGACTCCTTCCCGGTGCCGCAGGGCCCCTCCTGAAGGGGATCTCCGAAGGATAAGCTAGCTAGCTGAGCCTGCCCCTCCTGCCCCCATGCACCTTGCCGATCCACCCCAGCTAATACACCAGATCCCCAGCACCACAGCCTGGCAATATGCAAGTAGCCAAGACAGCCACACCACCCCACAGTGAATCTCACCCCTAGGAGAGGGGAAGAGAAAGTACACACCAGTCTGACTGTAGCCCCAGCGGTGGGCTGGGGGCAGACATCAGGTATGACTGCGACCCGCCCACCAACCCAAGTTATTCAAGACAGCACAGGGGAAGTGCCCCGCAGTCCCGCACCACTCCAGGGACTATCCAAAATGACGAAACAGAAGAATTCCCCTCAAAAAAACCTCCAGCAAATAACCACAGCTAACGAACTGATCAAAAACGATTTAAAAAATATAACAGAAAGGGAATTTAGAATAATAGTCATAAAATTAATCGCTGGGCTTGAAAACAGTATAGAGGACAGCAGAGAATCTATTGCTACAGAGATCAAGGGACTAAGGAACAGCCAGGAGGAGCTAAAAAATGCTATTAACGAGCTGCAAAATAAAATGGAGATGACCACAGCTCGGATTAAAGAGGCAGAGGAGAGAATAGGTGAACTAGAAGATAGAGTTATGGAAAAAGAAGAAGCTGAGAAGAAGAGAGAGAAAAAAATCCAGGAGTATGAGGGGAAAATTAGAGAACTAAGTGATGCACTAAAGAGAAATAATCTACGCATAATTGGTATTCCAGAGGAGGAAGAGAGAGGGAAAGGTGCTGAAGGTGTACTTGAAGAAATCATAGCTGAGAAATTCCCTGATCTGGGGAAGGAAAAAGGCATTGAAATCCAAGAGGCACAGAGAATTCCCTTCAGACGTAACTTGAATCGATCTTCTGCACGACATATCATAGTGAAACTGGCAAAATACAAGGATAAAGAGAAAATTCTGAAAGCAGCTAGGGATAAACGTGCTCTAACACATAAAGGGAGACCTATAAGACTCGTGACCAATCTCTCTACTGAAACCTGGCAGGCCAGAAAGGAATGGCAGGAAATCTTCCATGTGATGAAAAGAAAAAATATGAAGCCAAAAATCTTTTATCCAGCAAGTCTGTCATTTAGAATAGAAGGAGAGATAAAGGTCTTCCCAAACAAACAAAAACTGAAGGAATTCGTCACCACTAAACCAGCCCTACAAGAGATCCTAAGGGGGATCCTGTGAGACAAAGTACCAGAGACATCACTATAAGCATGAAACCTACAGACATCATAATGACTCTAAACACATACCTTTCTATAATAACACTGAACGTAAATAGACTAAATGCGCCAACCAAAAGACATAGGGTATCAAAATGGATAAAAAAAACAAGACCCATCTATTTCCTGTCTACAAGAGACTCATTGTAGACCTAAGGACACCTTCAGATTGACAGTGAGGGGATGGAGAACTATTTATCATGCTACTGGAAGTCAAAAGAAAGCTGGAGTAGCCATACTTATATCACAAACTAGACTTTAAATTAAAGGCTGCAACAAGAGATGAAGAAGGGCATTATATAATAATTACAAGGTTTATCCATCAAGAAGAACTAACAATTATAAATGTCTATGCACCGAATACAGGAGCCCCCAGATATAGAAAACAATTACTCACTAACATAAGCAACCTTATTGATAAGAATGTGGTAATTGCAGGGGACTTTAACACCCTACTCAAAGCAATGAATATCATCTAGACACACGGTCAATAAAGAAACAAGAGCCCTGAATGATATTTTGGATCAGATGGACTTGACAGATATATTTAGAACTCTGCATCCCAAAGCAACAGAATATACTTTCTTCTTGAGTGCACATGGAACATTCTCCAAGATAGATCACTTACTGGGTCACAAAACAGCCCTTCATAAGTATACAAGAATGGAGATCATACCATGCATACTTTCAGACCACAATGCGATGAAGCTTGAAATCAACCACAGGAAAAAGTCTGGAAAACCTCCAAAAGCATGCAGGTTAAAGAACACCCTACTAAAGAATGAATGGGTCAACCAGGCAATTAGAGAAGAAATTAAAAAAATATATGGAAGCAAACGAAAATGAAAATACAACAATCCAAACGCTTTGGGATGCAGTGAAGGCAGTCCTGAGAGGAAAATACATTGCAATCCAGGCCTATCTCAAGAAACAAGAAAAATCCCAAATACAGAATCTAACAGCACACCTAAAGGAAAGAGAAGCAGAACAGCAAAGACACTCCAAACCCAGCAGAAGAAGAGAAATAATAAAGATCAGAGCAGAAATAAACAATATAGAATCTAAAAAAACTGTAGAGCAGATCAATGAAACCAAGAGTTGGTTTTTTTGAAAAAATACACAAAATTGATAAACCTCTAGCCAGGCTTCTCAAAAAGAACAGGGAGATGACCCAAACAGATAAAATCATGAATGAAAATGGAATTATTACAACCAATCCCTCAGAGATACAAACAATTATGAGGGAATACTATGAAAACTTATATGCCAACAAACTGGACAACCTGGAAGAAATGGACAAATTCCTAAACACCCACACACTTCCAAAACTCAATCAGGAGGAAATAGAAAGCTTGAACAGACCCATAACCAGCGAAGAAATTCAATCAGTTGTCAAAAATCTCCCAACAAATAAGAGTCCAGGACCAGATGGCTTCCCAGGGGAATTCTACCAGACATTTAAAGCAGAGATAATACCTATCCTTCTCAAGCTATTCCAAAAAATAGAAAGGGAAGAAAAACTTCCAGACTCATTCTATGAAGCCAGTATTACTTTGATTCCTAAACCAGACAGAGACCCAGTAAAAAAAGAGAACTACAGGCCAATATCCCTGATGAATATGGATGCAAAAATTCTCATTAAGATACTAGCTATTCGAATTCAACAGCATATAAAAAGAATTATTCACCATGATCAAGTGAGATTCATTCCTGGGCTGCAGGGCTGGTTCAACACTCACAAATCAATCAATGTGATACATCACATTAATAAAAGAAAAGATAAGAACCATATGATCCTGTCAGTTGATGCAGAAAAGGCATTTGACAAAATTCAGCATCCTTTCTTAATAAAAACCCTCAAGAAAGTTGGGGTAGAAGGAACATACTTAAACATCATAAAAGCCATTTATGAAAATCCCACAGCTAATATCATCCTCAATGGGGAAAAACTGAGAGCTTTCCCCCTGAGATCAAGAACACGACCTAGATGTCCACTCTCACCTTGTTGTGTAACACAGTGTTGGAAGTTCTAGCATCAGCAATCAGACAACAAGAGGAAATCAAAGGCATCAAAATTGGGAAAGATGAAGTTAAGCTTTCACTTTTTGCAGATGACATGATATTATACATGGAAAATTCGATAGACTCCACAAAAAGTCTGCTAGAACTGATACATGAATTCAGCAAAGTTGCAGGATACAAAATCAATGTACAGAAATCAGTTGCATTCTTATACACTAATAATGAAGCAACAAAAAGACAAAAAAGAAACTGATCCCATTCACAATTGCACCAAGAAGCATAAAATACCTAGGGATAAATCTAACCAAAGATGTACAAGATTTGTATACTGAAAACTATAGAAAGGTTATGAAGGAAATTGAAGAAGATATAAAGCAATGGAAAAACATTCCGTGCTCATGGACTGGAAGAATAAATATTGTTAAAATGTCAATACTACCCAAAGCTATCTACATGTTCAATGCAATCCCAATCAAAATTGCACCAGCATTCTTCTTGAAGCTAGAACAAGAAATCCTAAAATTCATATGGAACCACAAAAGGCCCCGAATAGCCAAAGAAATTTTGAAGAAGACCAAAGCAGGAGGCATCACAATCCCAGACTTCAGCCCCTACTACAAAGGTGTAATCATCAAGACAGCATGGTTTTGGCACAAAAACAGACACATAGACCAATGGAATAGAATAGAAACCCCAGAACTAGACCCACAAAAGTATGGCCAACTAATCTTTGACAAAGCAGGAAAGAATATCCAATGGAAAAAAAGACAGTCTGTTTAACAAATGGTGCTGGGAGAACTGGACAGCAACATGCAGAAGGATGAAACTAGACCACTTTGTTACACCATTCACAAAAATAAACTCAAAATGGATAAAGGACCTGAATGTGAGACAGGAAACCATCAAAACCCTAGAGGAGAAAGCAGGAAAAGACCTCTCTGACCTCAGCCGCAGCAATTTCTTACTTGACACATCCCCAAAGGCAAGGGAATTAAAAGCAAAAGTGAACTATTGGGACTTCATGAAGATAAAAAGCTTATGCCCTGCAAAGGACACGATCAACAAAACTAAAAGGCAACTGACAGAATGGGACAAGATATTTGCAAATGACATATCGGACAAAGGGCTAGTATCCAAAATCTATAAAGAGCTCACCAAACTCCACACCTGAAAACCACATAACCCAGTGAAGAAATGGGCAGAAAACATGAATAGGCACTTGTCTAAAGAAGACATCCAGATGGCCAACAAGCACATAAAAAGATGCTCAACATCGCTCCCCATCAGGGAAATACAAATCAAAACTACACTCAGATATCACCTCACACCAGTCAGAGTGGCCAAAATGAACAAAACAGGAGACTATAGATGCTGGGTAGGGTGTGGAGAAACGGGAACCCTCTTGCACTGTTGGTGGGAATGCAAATTGGTGCAGCCACTCTGGAAAGCAGTGTGGAGGTTCCTCCGAAAATTAAAAATAGACCTACCCTATGACCCAGCAATAGCACTGCTAGGAATTTACCCAAGGGATACAGGAGTACGGATGCATAGGGGCACTTGTACCCCAATGTTTAAACAGCACTCTCAACAATAGCTAAATTATGGAAAGAGCCTAAATGTCCATCAACTGATGAATGGATAAAGAAATTGTGGTTTATATACACAATGGAGTACTATGTGGCAATGAGAAGGAATGAAATATGGCCCTTTGTAGCAACGTGGATGGAACTGGAGAGTGTGATGCTAAGTGAAATAAGCCATACAGAGAAGGACAGATTCCATATGTTTCCACTGCTATATGGATCCTGAGAAACTTAACAGAAGACCATGGGGGAGAGGAAGGGGGAAAAAAGTTAGAGAGGGAGGGAGCCAAAGCATAAGAGACTCTTAAAAACTGAGAACAAACTGAGGGTTGATGGGGGGTGGGAGGGAGGGGAGGGTAGGTGATGGGCATTGAAGAGGGCATCTTTTGGGATGAGCACTGGGTGTTGTATGGAAACTAATTTGACAATAAATTTCATATAATATAAAAAAAATTAAAAAAAAAAGATACTGTAGTTTGGCTGATGTCTTGCCTTAAATGTTCCAATGGTAGTTTAGCTACTTTGGGCTCCCAAAGCCCTCTCAAAAAAAAAAAAAAAAAAAAAAAAAAAAATATATATATATATATATATATATATATATATTTGATTACATATATATATATATGTAATCAAAAAGGATCAGAGATTTTGGAGTGGTATGGAATGGTGCATAATAACATTAATTTTTTTTGTTGACATCTACATGTCATCTCTACTATTGTTTATCTAATATTTATTATTTCAGTCAACTCATTAAAAAATATTTTTGTCTTGAATTTACATCACAACCCTAAATGGAAAATCAGTATCATTTTCCATAAGTAGAAGATAATGCTAAAAATGAAGATAATGAAAGTATTTTTATTCACACCTAGAAGGTTACTGATGATCACAGAAGGCTGTCAACCTGAGACCTGCTCTTTTTATTAAAGAGGGAGATTACCAAGAATCAAAGAGCTTTCAACATAATTAAAAGACTTGCAAGAGAAAGTTATGACTGCCTCACTGTATGACTTAGTGTTTTTTAATGCTGAATCAGTAAACCACCTAAAGTCATCTTGTATCATCGGAAATACTAGGGTAGCAGAATTGTTTCATTTTCTACAAAAGACACGATTGCACTGAAAAGAAAAAACACTGAATAAACAGACTTTTACACATTGAAAAAAATCATTGAACAAAATGCTGAAATACCTACATACTGTTCCTGATTCTGTTGTCTTACCACTTAAAATAAGCCTTCTCCCTCCCCTTTACAAACAAATTAGCTCTAAATAAAGTAAACATCAACAGGCATTTGGTCAGCTCCTTGCAATCCCTAGTCTAAGCCTCAATCCTCCACTTCTATAGAAGTATGTGTGGCTTGAGCCCCGGACCTCTCTAGCATCTCCAGACCATCATTGCTGAGAGTGCTCTCCTTTACCCATGGAAAAAGGCTCTCTTCACAAAGTCCTTCAAACTAGCATCCTAGGTGATGAACAAGGAGGACTGAGAGATTCCCTGAGGGAGTCTGATTGTTTTTACAGTTAAAAGCAGACACCCTTTCAGGAGAAAAAAAGTCATCTCAAGTGACTGATGCCAAAACATCTTAAGAGCAATTCAGAAGAACATTCTTCATAGCATGTTTGGATAAAAACATTCATTTTTAAGAAAGGTTAAAACTGCTATTATAAGAAGTTGTGCAATGTAAGAAAAAGTGTAGGAAATGAACAGAAGACAATGCTTGACAACTTGAAAACACAAATGAAAGAGGCTTTAAGTTATAAAGAGAGCCTATTAAAATCTCTAAAACAGCACTGAAGACAAGTTTGCCTGCTCTCTTTAGAGAAGGTTACATGGATGATGGCAACTTGAAATCAGACAAAGAGAAAGAAAACTGAGACTCCCTAAACTGCCAATCAGAAGTTAACTTGGAGAAATACATTGATGCTATTAATTTTTAAATAAGGCTTGAAGGAGAATGACAAAGACAATCTAAAAAGTGAAGAAAATTAATCAATTGCTTATAATTCAAATAAAAGGTCTCCAAACTGAACAAACACCTTTGCAGTCTAAAAATACTGCTTGAAATTGAGATTCAAAAACTTCAGCTAAAACTTCAAATACTACCTGAACTACACCAAGAACATGCAATGCATATCTGTAGAAAATCCATCAAGGAGAGACTTTACAGTTTAGAAATAAAGAAGAAAGTTCCCAAAGTATATGAAGCTGCATACATCAGAAGTATGACTCCTATAGGTAGATGGTCTTGAGAAATAGTTGGAAAGAAGTACTTCCTTTTACCAAAGCTGGATTGTCTCCCATGAGAAAAGAGCACCTTGGCTGAGTCAAATCTCACTGAGCTAAGAAAAAAATCACAACAAACAAAAATTAGCTGAAGAAGTGTAAATTCCAGCTTTTCCCAAGTGGCCTCCACTGCTCCACAGGTAGTCTTGGGCAGAGGCTAGAGAGTATCAGGGGACTCCCTGAATCATCAGGTCCCCAAGGAAAGAGGAAGATTGAACTGTAAGGGCTCAGGTATCTGAGTCACCTGTAAGTTTGATTCAGGTTTATAGTAGCCAAGTCCTAAACATCCACAGCAGGACATCTGTCTTTTCTCTTTAAAAATAATTTAGAGCAGGGGCACCTAGGTGGCTCAGTCGGTTGAGTGTCCGACTTCAGCTCAGGTCATGATCTCACAGTTTGTGGGTTCGAGCCCTGTGTTGTGCTCTGTTCTGACAGCTCAGAGCCTGGAGCCTGCTTCGGATTCTGTGTCTTCCTCTCTCTCTGACCCTCCCCTGCTCACACTCTGTCTGTCTGTCTCTCTCTCAAAAATAAACATTAAAAAAAATAATTTAGAGCAATCTCTTTTTAGTTTAACTATTGTTACTTAATTGATGCTATATTTGCCCAAATTCAAGTTTGACAGAACTATAATTCCAAAGATAGCATTTTACCAATCTAGATGGTTTTAATAAAATTCTTATGGACATTAGAACATTTCATTAGATATTACAGAATTAGATCCAAATAAGTATTGTATTTAGATTGAACTAAATGGTCTACTATTACTTAAGCCACAACTTAAGTTAACTTCTACATAATCAGGGAAAAACATTTAATCAATAAATTCCATTTATATATGCTATGAGCTATTTGAAGAAATCTGTAAAAATATTTATCTAATAAATTTTGGTTTAAAAAAATATAAAACAAGAAACCCACCAAAAACAAAACCCTAAACCAAATTACCCCCCCCCCCCCAACTAAACCTATTAGTCTTTTAACTTTTTTTTAGCACTAGATTTAGATAATTTAGGGCAGATAAAATTTTGTTCATGATATTCTTTGCTGTTACAATGTTTCTAAGTTTTATGCAATCAAAATAAATTCTTTCCCTTAAAAAACATTTTTCTATCCTTCTCAATCCAAATACAGGTTTCCCCAATTATTTGAAAGTAGACAGTTCTTATGAAAACTTTGAAGCCAACATGGGTAAAATGAAGAGATGATTACCATTAACTACATGGAAAAGTTTTTAGCCATCCTAGATCCCCAAAATAACCTCTTAGGCTACTTTGATACCTTAGGACACACCTTGGTAACAGATACAAAGCAAATTGACATAAAGCACAGATACTCACAGGTCAAAGCTATGGCGACTTGAAGCTGAGAAGTTCCCAGGGAAGGAGCTTGGTGGTGCCTCTCACTGCTTGGGGTGCCTGCTGTTTCTATAAAGGCTCAATGCAAAACAAACGATGAGTGCTGGTTTTGCTTTTCTCCGTTTTTTTTTTTTTTTTTTTTTTTTTTGTAAAAGTGAAAATCCTCTTTGGACTTCTTTTGGTTAGCGAAAACAGGTACTAATGCAGGTCTTTTGTAAAAGTAAAGTAGCATGATGTGAACTTTCGAAAATGGTCAGAAACCTGTAGTTTCTCTTTTTCTCACTTCTCTGTTGCAAGCTACCATCACTGCCAGATAAAAGGTCTTCATACTACTTTCTTGACTTACCTAGTAACTTCCTAATTGGCATGTCTCTAGTCAGGTAAATGATAGCAGCTACTATTTATTAAACGTTTACTTTGTGGCAGACTTTGGGCCAAGTGTGTTACATAAATTATTACATGTAATCTTCACAGCAACGCTGCAAGGTAAATTAACTGATCTTCATCTTACATGTGAATGTTAATACCTTTGCCTCAAAAGCTTCAGTACCATCCCAATGACTTTCAGAATATTTTTCAGTCCTTTGTCACCCCTACCTATTTTTTAGTCATTCCTCATCAGCCCCCCAACCCATAATATTCTATTCAAACTCAACTGCTATTCCCTAAATGCTCCTTGTGCTTTTCTTTAAAGAAAACTGAGATATAATTGACATATAATATTGTATTCATTTTGGTGTACATGATTTATGTATATATTGTAGAACTATCACATTAAATCTAGTTAACATCTATCACCAGTGATAATTTTTCTTGTGATGAGAACTTTTGATCTACTCTTAGCAACTTTCAAATGTGCAATATAGTAGTTAATTTACCTGTGCTTTTTAAAGACTCTTTCCAAGTCCAGTTCTAAATATACTTTCAGTCCCAGCACAAATTCCACCTCTTATATGAAACCTCTGGCACCTTACCACTAAATTCCTAAGAGTTCTTTATTCCTCTGATATTTACTTTTAACTTATTGTTACATTCTTTTGTTGTTGTTGTTGTTGTTGTTGTTGTGTGTGTGTGTGTGTGTGTGTTGAGGACAGGGATGTGATCTTATTCATCTATGTTGATCCTACATCTTCTGTATTATACAGTTCTCAACAAATGTGTAGAATTAATTTACATCTCTTTGAATTTAAAGCTTGTTGACAATATGCTTTCCATTTACATTGATAATTACTTTAAGAATGATATTGAGGATTACACACATAAAAACATGCATTTCTTTAATACTTCTTTATATATTACTTAACCATAGAATTTTCTCACACTCAGATTTTGTCCCCATGTTAAACTATAAGAACCTGAACTGTGCCATGCCCTTCAACTTTCTTGGTAATGGCATGCATAATAAATACTTATTCAATAAATGACAAAAAATACCTGGGACAGTGGACAACATTATAGCAACAATCAGGCTTCAGGCTCAGATAATAGCAAAACAACTTTTGGAGTGACTTAAGGTAATTTGTTATCATCTCTATGTTATAATACACTGTAACTTGGATAGTTCATCAAATTTCTTAGATCACTTTCAGAATTTACTACATTCTCAAGCTTTTAATATCAAAGATTTCTAAATTCATTGTCAATTATATACTGGGGGAAGCAAAAATTTTCACTTATCTAAGTGTACATATTACTATCACTGCTTTAATTATAAAACTATTGAGGTCAATTAATTATTAAATGCACCAATAAAATTGTAGGCTTGAAAGGAAAACTTCTAAACTCTATGAAGCCAGCATTACCTTGATTCCAAAACCAGAAAAAGACCCCACTAAAAAAGGAGAACTATAGACCAATTTCCCTGATGAACGTGGATGCAAAAATCCTCAACAAGATATTAGCCAACTGGATCCAACAATACATTAAAAAAACTGTTCACCACAACCAAGTGGGATTTAAACCTGGGATGCAGGGCTGGTTCAATATCCACAAAACAATCAATGTGTTTCATCACATCAATAAAAGAAAGGATAAGAACCACATGATCCTCTCAATAGATGCAGAGAAAGCAGAAAGCATTTGACAAAATACAGCATACTTTCTTCATAAAAACCCTCAAGAAAGTGGGGATAGAAGGATCATACCTTGAGATCATAAAAGCCATATATGAAAGACCCTACGCTAATACCATCCTCAATGGGGAAAAACTGAGAGCTTTCCCTGTAAGGTCAGGAACAAGATAGGGATGTCCACTCTCACCACTGTTATTCAACATAGTATTGGAAGTCTTAGTCTCAGCAATCAGACAACACAAAGAAATAAAAGGTATCCAAATTGGCCAGAAGGAAGTCAAAACTTCACGCTTCGCAGATGACGTGATACTTTATATGGAAAACCCAAAAGATTCCACCAAAAAAACTGCTAGAACTGATCCATGAATTCAGTAAAGTTGCAGGATATAAAATCAATGCACAGAAATCGGTTGCATTCCTATACACCAACAATGAAGCAAAAGAGAAATCAAGAAATTGATCTCATTTACAATTGCACCAAAAATCATAAAATACCTAGGAATAAATCTGACCAAAGAGGTGAAAAATCTATATATTGAAAACTATAGAAAGCTTATGAAAAAAATTGAAGAAGACACACAAAAAAATGGAAAAAGATTCCATGTTCCTGGTTAGGAAGAACAAATATTGTTAAGATGTCAATACTACCCAAAGCAATCTACATATTCAATGCAACCCCTACCCAAATAACACCAGCATTCTTCACAGAGCTAGAACAAATAATCTTAAAATTTGTATGGAACCATAAAAGACCCTGAATAGCCAAAGCAATCTTGAAAAAGAAAACCAAAGCAGGAGGCAACACAAGCCTGGACTTCAAGCTGTATTACAAAGCTGTAATCATCAAGACAGTAGGATACTGGAACAAAAACACTCAGATCAATGGAACAGAATAGAGAACACAGAAATGTACCCACAAACGTATGGCCAACTAATCTTTGACAAAGCAGGAAAGACTATCCAATGGAATAAAGATGGTCTCTTCAGCAAGTGGTGCTGGGAAAACTGGACAGCGACATGCAGAAAAATGAACCTGGACCACTTTCTTACACCGTACACAAAAATAAACTCAAAATGGATGAAAGACCAAATGTAAGACAGGAAGCCATCAAAATCCTCAAGGAGAAAGCAGGCAACAACCTCTTTGACCTTGGCCACAGCAACTTCTTACTCAACAACTTACTCTCCGGAGGCAAGGGAAACAAGTGCAAAAATGAACTACTGGGATGTCATCAAAATAAAAAGTTTCTGCACAGTGATCGAAACAATCAGCAAAACTAAAAGGCAACCAACAGAATGGGAGAAGATATTTGCAAATGACATATCAGATAAAGGGTTAATATCCAAAATCTATAAAGAACTTATCAAACTCAACACCCAAAAAACAAACAATCCAGTGAAGAAATGGGCAAAAAACATGAATAGACACTTCTCCAAAGAAGACATGCAGATGGCCAACTGACACATGAAAAAATGCTCCACATCACTCATCAGGGAAATACAAATCAAAACCACAATGAGATACCATCTCACACCTGTCAGAATGGCTAACATTAACAACTCAGGCAACAACAGATGTTGGCGAGGATGCGGAGAAAGAGGATCTTTTGCATTGTTGGTGGGAATGCAAGCTGGTACAGCCACTCTGGAAAACAGTATGGAGGTTCCTCAAAAAATTAAAAATAGAACCACCTTAGACCCAGCAATTGCACTACTAGGCATTTACCAACGGGATACAGGTATGTTTCGAAGGGGCACGTGCACCCCAATGTTTATAGCATGGCTATCAACAATAGCCAAAGTATGGAAAGAGCCCAAATGTCCATCAACAGATGGAGGGATAAAGAAGACGTGGTATATATATATACAATGGAGTATTACTCAGCAATGAAAAAGAATGAAATCTTGCCATTTGCAATTATGTGAATGGAACTAAAGGGTTACTATGCTAAGTGAAATTAGTCAGAGACAGACAAAAATCATATGACTTTACTCATATGAGGACTTTAAGAGACAAAACAGATGAATATAAGGGAAGGGAAGCAAAAATAATATAAAAACAGGGAGGGGGACAAAACACGAGACTCTTAAATATGGAAAACAGAGGGTTACTGGAGGGCTTTGGGAGGGGGGATGGGTAAATGGGTAAGGGGCATTAAGGAATCTACTCCTGAAATCATTGTTGCACTATATGCTAACTTGGATGTAAATTAAAAAAATAAACTAAATTAAATTGGAGGCTTGAAATGGAAGCAGGAATCTAAAGAGTCCCTTAGTATTTTATATATAATTTTGTTTTTACTATTCACAAAGGAGAATTGATTTTTTTTTTTGAGGAAAAACCATATAGGAAATGAGAGGAAAGAGCTAACATATCAGAAAGACATGTTATTTCCCCATGTTTTAGCTTAGCATTGAAAATGATGCTGAATATATTCAAATGTCCTATTTCTATACTATGTGTGGAAACATACTGTTTTAGTACCATGAGGCTTTCAGGTAGCATTGTAGTGACTTTTCTTCCTTTACATGAATGCCTTTATAAACAGTGTTGAAGAATACTTAACGATAACACTGATTACAAAGAACTGAGGAATTTGACTTTATACTCTTTGGTTGGCCAAGATCCCAGAAATCCACATGATCTACCAAGCTGGAAACAAAAGAAAAAGAATTTGGCTTTTGGTTATATTAAGAAGCTACCTACATTTCTCACTGATTTATTCAGCAAACATATTGAATGTCTACTGGGTGCGAGTTACTGAGGTGACAATGATGACTGACAAGGTCTCTCTTTAAAAAGGAAGACAGACATTCAGTAATTGCATACAAATCTCATTACAGTAGTGTAGTACTATGCCCTTCTTAATCTATGAGTGACTACAATATCATGATGCTGGCTAGGATGAAGTAAGGAGAGGGAGTTATGTAATATGTAATGGGAATATGTAATGAAACATGAAGTCAAAGAGAACTTCTATGAATGCCTTGAACTTTCTAGAAACTAAAAGAAAACTAGAATGCAATAAGCAAGGGAATAGGTTGAAAAGAAGCTGGTAAGGTAAGCAGCAATAGATTGAGGCCCCTTTTAATCCCCAACGGGATGGCAGGGTCGGGGACTGGGGCTTCACTCTAAAAGGTTCACCAGATCACACAGAGTTTCAAAGGTCATATTAGGATTTTGGATTTAGGAGTTAGAAAAGAATTGTGGTTAATAATTAGTTTAGGTCCTTCACTGGGATTAAAGTTGGGCCATAGGTAATTCAGTAAGTTAGTTTCTAGAAATGGCTTGGAGAATTCTTTAAAGGGAAAAGATGAATAATTTCTGGTTGTTTTGCTTTAAAAGTTGAGTATGTAAGTACATTTATTTATTGAGCACACCTATGCACAATGCAATTGCATTCCCAAATTATCACCCACATTCCCTTGAAATCCAAGGTCTTTCCAAACTGACAGGGAAAGAGGGGCAGTGACTACAGAGGAGAACATAGACATGATTGGCAAAGGCACTGTTTTAGAACATAAGTATAGATTTTTGAGAGCCTTTAGCAACTTTCCAGGAACATCCTCACACCCTTTCCACTTTGATAACTAATACATTTCAGTGTAGTTTCAAAGGAAGTCTTCAGGCCTACTCTTCCCCATCATTTTTAACCCTAGACTACAACTCCATGTGATGACGTTTAACATCATTATAAACATAATCTGGATGAATATACAATCACTATCTTAGATAATGGATAAAGATCCAATAAATATAAAATCTATCTTTTTTGACTTTTTATGCTTTGCCTTCTTAAAAGGTATTTATTTATTTATGACTAAGCAATTATACATTTTTTTTGTGTATTCCTTATGCTGTGTCTTTTTTCCCAGACTTTAAAAAATTTTAATTCCAGTACAGTTAATATACAGTGTTATATTAGTTTTGAGTGCACAGTATAGTGATTTAACAATTCTATACACTACTCAGTGTTCATTGTGATAATAAAATCTATCTTTTATTTAAAATGAGGCATATTCTGAAATACCACAAAGTCAAACCCTGAGAAGAAGCTGCCCCATAAAAATCACTTGTTTTACAACAGAATATAAGTGACTGCTGTGATTGAAAAAAGAACAGCAAACAAAAGAAAAGAATGCTTATAAATAATTGAAAGTGTTCAAATTCATTTGTTATTCTCAATTAAAAAAAGGAAAATTCTTATGTTTTATCATTTTGGAAAATCAGTCAACTATGAAATAATACCTCAATATAAAAACAGACATATCAGGAGGGAAGCTATATATAGGGTACATAAGACCTCTCCATACTACCATCACAACTTCTTGTGAATCTAAATTTGAAAATAAAAAATTAACAAAGCATATCTGAGGTGCATAAACAGACCAAACACATTGGCCTGAAAGATTACTTAATCAATGGGGAATTTGGTGGTGAAATAAGACAAAAAACTTAAAACAATGAAATCCAAAGTGAAATTTTATAATAGAAGTAATGTACCATCATGGAAATTTAAAGCATCAGGTTCAACTAATGGCTCAGGTCTACCACCCACTTGCTGGATGACCTCGGACAACATCACTTAATCTTTCAAGACTACTGAGAAAAGTAAGTAAGATATATGAAGTAAAGTTTGTAAACTGTAAAACCTTGTACAAATGCTAGCCATTAATTCAAATTTCCCACCTTTAATTCCTTTTTGTAAAGGGCTGTCTTCATTTTATATAATGTATTCTTTCAATGGAACAAGAATGCAATTTAAAAACAGTATTCAAACAAAGAAATACAGCAACTCAGTTTATTACATGCAGATTCTTCTGCATTGTTGCTAACAGTTCACTGGTCCAAAATTACTAAAATATTTAAAAAACTATACATTATGTAAACAAAACATAAATAAGACAGCATAGTTCTTTGTACATATAGTTTAGTACAGGTTGTTAGGGATTTAGGAATATGTACAATTTTACAACATGGACTGCATTTTCACAATGCATAAATGTGTGTGTGTGTGTGTGTGTGTGTATACACACACACACACACACACACATTTATATTTTTACAGAAAACAAAAAACAAGATTTCACTAATGACACAGAATACAATATTGTTGATACACACTGCCATAGTCCAAGTTCAAGAAGAAACATGTCAATTCAAGTGTGCAAAGAGCTAGCCTACTACGAACTAGTGAAACTTGACTTTGTCCAATCTATGCAATACAGACAGGTAGATTCTGTCTATTTTAAACAACTTTGGAAAACATACTCATACCAATGAGTTAAATGGAACAGATCGTTTTCTCCCAAAGGAAACAAAGCCTTGTTGCAAGCTAATGAAAAGATACATTAAAACACACAGAACTATGTATAGTATGTTTTCAACAGTATAATAAAGTTAAAATTTTTATGGGAGTCAAAACAATGCCCCATTATTTAAAAACTGGCTCATTTAGTCTAAATTCAGGATGCAGCTGTGTTGGGCTTCTCTAAGTCAGATGAGTGAAAAGCAGGGAAGACAGAAGCAGGATTTCGACTAGCAGATACAACAATTTGAGAGAGAGAGGAGGAGAGAGAAGAAACCTTAGATGCTGGAGGATTTATGGTATTCAAGATGGCTCCTTCTGGGCTAACCAACAATTTTTTGACTGATGTGTCCAGATGAAATACTGATGTGGTACTTGGCAGTGGAGGATTAGTAGAACAAATGGCAGAAACCAAAGATGTCTTAGCCAAAAGAGTAGCTGGAGGAGACTTAATTACTGAAGTCAATGACACTGTTGGTGCGGGAAGTGGAACAGACACTTTAGCAGTTGTGTTTATGATCTGTGATGTTGTATGTACTGTGGGTAGAGGACTGACATTCCCAAGAGAGTTTGTAATTTTTGTAGAACTTCTTAGAGAATGCTTCACAGGTTGCCCACTTAAAGAATTATTTGATGCTAGTGTGATCTGGGCAGGGTTATCTACTGATATAGCCGGAAGGCCTTGGCCACTGTTAAGAACTAAGGGAGGTCCATATTTTGGATTAGTAGATATAAGAAGAACATGGCTACCAGCTCCAAGACCTTGTGGTGGGACAATAAACCGGGTTCCATTAATCATGATCTGAGTACCAGGTGCCAAAGGTGTACTGGTGTTGATGACTATTTTTTGCTGAATATAAGGTTCACTGAACTGACCCCCTATCACACTATTCACATTTGATGGTGCTGTAGCAGTGTGAATGGCAGAGCCACCAGGAGCAGAACTGTAACTTGAGGTTGATTTTACTAAAGCAGAGGACATTTGCTGGTTTGGCAGAGAAGCAAAATTGGAAATATTAATTACTTTACCTAGACTTTGTGAAAGGGATGGCAATTCAGTTTGAGGTTTATTTGTGTTTATATTTGTTGGCACTGTAGTTAAAATCCCTGGTGACTGAATCTGGACAGAAGTCCGAGATTGTCTTTTAGAAAGAGATATAGAACATGTGGCTCCTGGTACAGTTGCCACTTGTGGAACTGTGTTGATTATTTTAGGGGATACAGTCACAGGTGTAGGTAAGGCAACAGTAACAGGGATCTGCAAAGCTGATGTTAAACATTTAGGAGACACTGTTGGTTGTGTAGTTGAAATCAGAACAGATGATGCAAGATGTCCTGTTTTCACAGTTGATATAGCCACAGTGTTTCCGAGATTTGACGTGCAAAGTCTATTTGACAAAATAGGCATAATTCTTGAAGAGGTATCATTTCCACTGACTAAAACAGGAGGTCGTGTCCCAATGGAAGCAGAGGCTGAGGTCACTGAAAGAGAACCCAAAGACACGTTTGCTCCTGTTACTGAAAACACGTTTACTGCTCTTGTTGCAGAAACCATTGATTCATTAAGAGGAGTAATATTTTGACTCACAAAACTTGAGCTTACTGGAATTGAATTACTACTTGTTGACAATGGCAAAACATAGCCCTTGGTACTTTTTTCTTCTCCTTTTGGGGTTACATTTTGCAATATGTTAATTGATGGTATAGGTGGCACACTGCCTGAAGTGTTTACAATTGCTTGACCTATGTTTAGTCCAATTTTCACATCTTTTATCTGAGATACAGTTGGTGATGAATTTATTTTTATTGGTGCTCCCACTGTTGATGGAATTAGTACTATCTGGGGTTGTTCTGGAGTCTTAACATATGTTTTACTCAAGGTGGGAGAAAGAGTTTGTTTTAATGGTTCTGCCACAATAGTTGGAGTAGAAGTGCCACTGGGAATTGGAGCATTAATAAAAACTAATTTCTGGGCAGAAACACCCGTAGATGTTGGTGCAGGTGTCACATTAATTGCAGTTCCACTGCTAGAAGAAAGAACAGATGGAGCTGACACCAGCATAAGTTTGTGAACTGCAGTTGCACTGATCACATCACCATTTGTTGCTGCTGTTGCTTCTGATCTTGTAACAGGGAAACTTTTTGTGAAATAATCTCCATGTTGTTTATTTGGAGTATGAATAACATTCGTACTGGTTTGTCCAAAATTTCCTGTTGATATACTAATTACATTTACTGAATTATTTGCTGTTGATGATAGTAGAGTGCCAGAAGAAAGAGAGGACTTTAAGGGAGAAGGTGGCATATGTGAAGCTTTATCTATCATGTGGCCCAAATTACCACCGCAGGAAGACTGGCCTAATGTAAGCTTAAGATTCTTTCCCACTGATGGATTAAAGCCAGATGGAATGGAATCAGAAGTTGATGTTTGGCTAAAAGATGGGAGACTAGATGTAGTAGTCACTCCAACTGAGGGTGAAAAAACAGAGGATGATGAAGTTGTTGATTTGGGTACCAGAAATGCCTGAAGCTGAGGAGCAAAAGTGAAAACTGAACTTGAAGATAAGCTATTGGGTGAATTTTGATCTGGACTGGTCTGTACTTTTACAACTCCAGTGTTCCCACCTCGTGTCCTAACAAGAATTGACTGTGAATCTCTTATACACACAGTTTTCAGTTCTTGCTTTACTTCAGAAGAATCAGGAGTTTGTTGTGCAAAAGAGTTGAGGGAACTACCAGGATTTGTAGATCCACTTAGTGTTGTTGCTGATAACAGAGGCTGAACTGTTGAGGAAATGGTGGATGAAACAATGGGCTGGGAAAATGTGGCTGCTGAAACTGCATTCTTGACTTTTCCTGACTCACTCTGGCTAGTCTTAACTGGTGGTGTTAATAAATTACTTATGGAGGTTACAGGTGACAAAGGTTGTGGCCTATCACTATTTGACAAAGGTGTAATTGTCCTATTGAAAAGTATATTAGGTAGCTGGGTAGAAACAGTTCCTGCTGAGCTGACAAGAACTGATGCTAAAGAAGAGTTTACATTTGTTGTCTGCAGGAAAGATGAACAAGGTTGTTCTGTACTTTTCTGTTGAAGTGGCGGTACTTCTTTTGCAACTGCTTTCCCTTCCTTGTGCTGAATCACAAAATTCTTAGGCAGAATGAGAACCTGTTGCATGATTTTTTCTCCTGTTTTAGAATCTAGCACAGGTTGCATCTGAATCTTTACAGAGCTGTTATGGAGATCTATGGGCAACCACTGGCCACAGGGCACTTTGTATACCATTTGTAAAGGACCTTTTGTACTGGTGTGGCAGGTCAATGCTGGCTTTATAGGACTTGCTTCTGGAGGAGATATAACTGGTTTTTCCAAAGCAGGAGCAGTTCTACCTGTGGAAGGGGGCAGTTGATTTGTTAAGGTCACTTTGTTCCCAATATTCTTTGCAAGCAAGGCCTGAATAGGTTTGGTCCCTTTCTGGAGAATAGATACTGGTGTTGAATCCACTGAGGCAAACGACTCTGGAAACAGAGGCTCTGTATGCTTGAATTCATTCAAATAGTCAATCTGCACCTCACCTTCTGCATTCTCAACTGTTGTCTCATTTGTGCTTAACTTTGCTTTCTTCCTTGGGGAAAGATCTTTTGTGCTATCATCCACATAATTAGTTTGTTTTGACTGTCGTTTAAGTGTTTTAGGCAGTATCTTTGCAATATCTTTAGAAGGCAATTCCTTTTTCAACAACTTGCTTCTGGCCATAGGAAAATCTATTTCAGACAGTTTCATGTCATCTGAAAATTATAAAAGCAAACACTGTGTTTAAATAAAACAGCAACTGAATAACAATAAGACCAATTATAAAAAAGCAAGTCATTCTCTGAACTGGAATTTTATTAAGAAATCTACTACAGGGTGATTTCAAAGTCTCAGCACCCTGATTAGAAAATTAAGGTAAGGTGATCTTTGACATGGCAATCTTGATAGCACAACCCATTCCCAACTATGTATTAATGACAGAATTTTTTTTTGTTCAAACTCTGCTAAGTCTGCTGCAATACAAACACAAAGGAAAATTTACATCTCTTAAAGAGATACTCAGGCCAGCAATTAGAGCTCAGAATTTAGATCTGAAAAGGAATACAGTCTAGTTCTTTTCTTCTAGATAAGGAAATCATGAAATCAAAGAGAGATAGTTCTCCATTCTAATTTTCAGAGACTCTAAAGGAGTTTCTGGGGTTAATTATTCCTACAGTAAAAAAATTATGTTCATATCAGTCAAAATGGGTTGATGAGAAGCTACTCTTTTTCAAGTCACCAAGAACATGAAAAACAACAGGTTAAAAAATTACTAACCACAAATTTTCACACTAACCTATTATACAACTAAATAAAGTTATTTAACTAGATTTAAAGAATAATATAATCTGATAAACTGAAATGAATTATAGATAATCTAATCTAGCCCCCTTATGATGATATGTCCACTCTGGGGTCTCATTAGGCCATCAACCTTGGTCATTCCTCATAAAAAATCTTCCCAGATTAGGGACTTGTCAAATTCCATTTAAATCAAACATCAAAAACAGTGCTTCAAAAATAGTAATAATAAAAAGAAGATGATGAACTTATTTTAGAGGGATTGTATATTAAAGATGTGTGGTCTATAATGAGCAAAGACATGCCTACAGTTTGGAGGCAGGCACTGGCTCCAGAAACTCCTAGAAATGTAATGATTCCAAGGAACCTTTACAAGGACACAGGACACCTTCAAAACATGGCAGATTTTCCTAATTAATACACATCATTAACCAGATTAACCTTTATCTCCACAAAAGATACTAAAACTTCTCTTTGTGGTTTTAGTGTTGATTTAAGGAAAGTTTTAATACTTACCTGAATCAAAGTTATCTTTCTCCAGGATATCCAAAGGTTCTGTCACCTCTACAGACTTACTAATTTCTACTTTAGGAGATTCTTTTCCAGGATCTCCTTCACCTTCTTCAGTAGTCCACAGTTCTCTAGTAAACTTATCATGATCAGGCTGTCTTCTGAAATCATCGTAGTCTTTCTTTAGGCGGCTCCTGAAATAAAATGCCCAACAAACAACACATACATCTTAAACTCTTGGAAGCTAAACTAACTTTTAGTAATTTAAACTTTATTTTGAAATATTTTCAATTAAGTCACTAAAAGCTATGTTTTAATCTCAAGTGTGTCTAAGATGCTTGGTTCAGTCTTACCAACAATTATCATTAAAGAAGAGAAAACTCAGGGGGTAGGCACAAGAAACCAGAAAGGATTATATTTATAACTTCAGAATACAGTGTTTGAATATACCACCAATTTGTCTTTTTAAATGCTATTAGACCTATTAAATGAGAGAAAGGTAAAATTTTTTTTTCTAGCTGCATGGACAAAAATAGATTTGAAATATTTTCATAATTACTGATTATAATATAGTAAAAAATGCCATTTAAAAAAGTTAATCAAATCCTAAACACTTTACCAGCAAATGAATGAAGTTGCAGGATACAAAATGAATACCCAGAAATTGATAGTATTTCTATATATTAATAACAAAATAGCATAAGGAGAAATTAAGAAAACAATTCCTTTTACAATTGCATCAAAAAGAATGAAATATCTAGGAATAGGCTTAACCAAAGAGGTGAAAGACATGTACTCTAAAAACTTTAAAACACTGATGAAAGAAATTGAAGATGACACAACTAAAAAAATATTCCATGCTCATGGATTGGGAGAATATTATTAAATGTTCATACTGCCCAAAGCAATCTACAGATTCCAAGACAATCACTATCAAAATACCAACAGCATTTTTCACAAAGCTAGGGGAAACAGTACTAAAATATGTACAGAACTACAAAGACCCCAAATTGCCAAAACAATCTTGAGAAACAAAAACAAAGCTATAGGAATCACAATTCCAGATTTCAAGATATACTGCAAAGCTGAAGTAATCAAAACAGTATGGTAATGGGGCACAGGGGTGGCTCGGTGGGTGAAGCGTCAAACTTTGGCTCAGGTCATGATCTCATAGATCGTGGGTTTGAGCCCCATGTGGGGCTCTGTGCTGACAGCTCAGAGCCTGGAGACTGCTTCGGATTCTTTATCTCCCTCTCTCTCTGCCCCTCCCTTGCTCGCACTCTGTCTTTCTCTCACAAATAAATAAACATTAAAAAAAAATAGTACGGTACTGACACAAAAACAGATACACACATCAAGGGAACAGAATAAAAATCCCAGATACAAACCTATACTTATATGGTCAACTAATTTATGACAAAAAAGGCAAGATATACAATGGGAAAAAGTCTCTTCAATAAATGGTGCTTGGAAGACTGAACAGTCACATGTAAAAGAATTAAACTGGGGGCGCCTGGGTGGATCAGTGGGTTAAGTATCCGACTTCAGCCTAGGTCATGATCTCGTGATTCGTGAGTTCGAGCCCCGTGTTGGGCTCTGGCAGCTTGGAGCCTGGAGCCTGCTTCAGATTCTGTGTCTTTCTCTCTCTCTGCCCCTCCCCTGCTCATGCTCTGTCTCTCAAAAATAAATAAATGTTAAAAAAAATTTTTTAAAGAATGAAGCTGAACCACTTTCTAATACATAACAATAAACCCAAAATAGATCAAGACCTAAACGTGAGATCTGAAACTATAAAAATCTTTTATAATTTTTTTTTCAACGTTTTTATTTATTTTGGGGACAGAGAGAGACAGAGCATGAACGGGGGAGGGGCAGAGAGAGAGGGAGACACAGAATCGGAAGCAGACTCCAGGCTCCGAGCCATCAGCCCAGAGCCTGACGCGGGGCTCGAACTCACGGACCGTGAGATCGTGACCTGGCTGAAGTCAGACGCTTAACCGACTGTGCCACCCAGGCGCCCCTGAAACTATAAAAATCTTAGAAGAGGACACAGGCAGTAATTTCTCTAACATCAGCATGGCAACATTTTTCTAGATTTGTCTCCTAAAACAAGGGAAACAAAAGCAAAAATTAACTACTGGGACTAAACAAAAATAAAAAGCTTCACAGTGAAGGAAACAATCAATGAAACAAAAAGGCAACCTAATAAATGGAAAAAGATATTTGCAAATGATATATCCAATAAAGGGTTACTAACCAAAACATAAAAAAAAAAAAAAATTCTACAACTCAAATACCAAAAAGCAAACAATCTGATTAAAAAATGGGCAGAGGACCTTAATTGACATTTCTCTAAAGAAGACCATATAGATGGCCAAGAGACATATGAAAAGATGCTCAACATCATCAGAGAAACACAAATCAAAACTACAATGAGATATCACCTTACACCTGTAAGAATGGCTAAAATCAAAAAGTTAAGAAGTAACAAGAGTTGGTGAGAAAAAGGAACCCTTGTACACTGTTGGTGGGAATGTAAATTGGGGCAGATACTGTGGAAAACAGTATGAAGGTTTATCAAAATTTAAAGATAGAAGCTTTGCACAGTGGCAGTATCATAGCCAATGAGGTTTATCTGAGGCATGATTACTGCTAATTGAAAACTTTTCCCAATATCTTGCCAGGATGATTTAAAATATAGTCAGCATTGGCAATTTTTGAAAAAAAGAAATTAAAAATAGAAATAACATATGATCCAATAATTCCATTAGTGGGTGTTTGCCCAAAGAAAACAAAAACACTATAAAGGAAATAAGCACCCCTGTGTTCACTGCAGCATTATTTACAATAGCCAAGCTTTGGAAGCAACCTAAATATCCATCAATAGACAAACAGATAAGGAAGACATGGTATATATTATGTGTACACACACACACACACACACACACACACACACACACACACACTGGAACATTATGCAGCCATGAGAAAGGATGAGATCTTGCCATTTGCGATAACATGGATGAACCCAGAGGATATTCTGCCCAGTGAAATAAGTCAGAGAAAGAAAAATACCATAAGATTACACTCACATGTGAAATCTAAAAAACAAATGAAGGGACTTTTCAGAAGATGGCGGCGCAGGAGGACACTGGGCACACTGCGTCCTGATGATCACCTAGATTCCACCCATATCTGCCTAATTTACCCAGAACACTGCCAGAAGACTAGCAGAACGGACTCTCCCGAGCCAAGCGTAGACGAGAGGCCCACGGAAGAGGGTAGGAAGGGCAGAGAGGCAGTGCGAGCTACACAGACTGGCGGGAGGGAGCCAGGGCGGTGGAGGGGCAGCCAGCACACCCGGCAAGGCAGAGCCCCAGAGTCTGGCTTGCAAAAGCGGAGGGGCCGGATGGAGTGTGTTCTGACAGCCAGTGGGACTTAACATCTGGAATTTTATAAGTCAACAGCTCTGCTTGGAGACGGGAGGGCTAAAGGACAACAGGAGGAAGAGTTGTTGAACCCCAGAGGACAGAGCTCAGCTTGGCGGGAAACAAAGGCGCTGGGAAGCGCCATCTCCCTCGCCCATCCCCCAGCCAAAATCCCAAAGGGAACCAGTTCCTGTCACAAACTTGCTTGCACCGGGCAAACACCCAACGCTGTGCTTCTGCGGATCCATCCCTCCAATGGGTCTGCCTCCCTCCCGGTGCCACAGGACCCCTCCCGAAGTGGACCACTGAAGGCAAAGCAAGCTATGCCCGCCCTTCCTGCCCCTGTGCACCTTGTGGATCCACCCCGGCTAATAGGCCAGATCCCATAGAAGCAGCACCACAAGCCTGGCAGTGTGCAAGTAGCCCAGACAGGGGCCACACCACTCCACAGTGAGTCCTGACCCTGGGAGAGAAGATAAGGTACACACCAGTCTGACTGTGGCCCCATCGGTGGGCTGGGGGCAGACATCAGGTCTGACTGCGCCCGCCCACCAACACAAGTTACTCCAGACAACACAGTGGAAGAGTCCTGCAGTTCCCCGCCACTCCAGGGACTATCCAAAATGACAAAACAGAAGAATTCCCCTCAAAAGAAACTCCAGGAAGTAGGACAGCTAATGAACCGATCAAAAATGATTTAAGCAATATAGCAGAAAATGAATTTAAAATAATAGTCATAAAATTAATTGCTGGGCTTGAAAAAAGTATAGAGGACAGCAGAGAATCTATTACTACGGAGATCAAGGGACTAAGAAACAGGAGGAGCTAAAAAATGCTCTAAATGGAGGAGTTAGCGACAGGGAGGGCCGCAGGCTTGGCTGTAGTGGTGGGGAAGTGGCCAGCTCAGGGCCTCAGGGGGCAGATGGGGGAGATGACAGGCTTAGATGAGACTCGAGGGGGTTGGGGCATGAGAATAAGAAAGGTTAAAGAGGAAACAAGATCTTGGGGAACCTATGGTGGGGAGAGCTGCATTGAAGGTCCCCGCAGTGACCCAGGGGAGGACAGCCCTTTAGCCCTGGCTGTCGCTTCCTTCTGGAGAACGGGAACTTGGCCTCTAGGAGGGCACCGCTCCTGCGTTGGCCAAGCGAGCCCCGTGCCCTGGTTTGTGTGGGAGGAGGAAAGAAGTTAGAAGCAGGGGGAGAACAGGATCTCAACGCCCTTACTGGAGAGGAAGCGGAATTGGGCATTTGGCTCCCTGAGCATGATCAGGAAGGCAGGCAGTGGGGCGCAGGGCCCCAGGAGGGCTGGGAGGGCAGACCTCGAACTCGTCAATGTCAGCAGCCCCCTTTTTTTTCAGAGGGTTGTGAACCCACGTGGGGATGAGGCCTGGTCTTGTGGATACTGAACTTAGCTTCGCGGGCCTGACAGCTCTGGCCCAGGGTGGTATGTAATTTTGGTTCGGCCTGGGACAGGGTCCAGGCCGTGCCCAGCCTGGTGAACCCCAGGTCTGGATGTGAGGTCAGACCCTTTGTCGGAGGTAAGGGTGGTCTCAGGAGTGATTGAGGAGGTAGGGTGCCATCAAAGCGGTTACTGGTGTGGCGCCTGACGCCTGGCAGGCTGGGGCTGCTGAGGCAGGATATTTGTGTGTCTGGGGACAAAATTGACCCAAGCTTTATTTTCCAGGTGGCAGTGCTCCCCTTTGGACTTTTCCTCTAGGTTCCGTGCTAACTTCTTCTGTGAGCTCCCTCTGCCCTTCCTCCTCCCTTTAACTCTCTCGAGGTTATCCATTCGTTTTAAAACATTGCTTCTGGTAACCTGGTAAGCCTGGGAAAGTTGGCAACGGCCTTGAGAAGTTCGGTTATGTCGGTAATCGTGGAGGAGGAGAGGCACGCTCTGCTGAGAGGCGGGGTGGGGTGGGGTGGTCTTGCTTGCCTGCGGAGAGGGTGGGGACTGAATGTGTACCCTTGGGTGGGCCTGCAGCGATGGCACCGGCTGAAAGTTACGAAATGCCTCATGGACCATGGTTTGTTACTATAGTGTTCATCGTGGTGATCAGATGGCACCAGGAGAAATGGAGCCCATGGCCAGTGTGAGTCGTAGCAGTGCAGGAGGGGAGACCCTGAAGGAGAGAGCCCGCCTAAGTTGATGTCTGCAGATTGAATTTCCAGAGGCTTAGGAGGTGGAAGCTTCTCCAGTGTCCTGTTTCCAGGCCTTGCTCAGGAAGCCCTGTGTTCAGGAGGCCACCATTTCAGGTTTTCAGATGAGCTCATGAGGGGGCAATCATTCAAAGTCCAAAGCAGATGCATCGGGCCATCAGCAGATCTGTTGCTTTGAATGTTTGATCCCGGAGCACCCCTCCTTTTCTGGGATGGAGGTTTTCAGATGCTGCGTCTTCTAAATTGAGCCTTCGGTCTTTGCTAGTTCTGTGCTACGAACATGGCTTCAAGAAGATTCTTAAGCTGTAGGACGTTCTAACGTGCCACAACGCAGAGTCATGCCTTGTAGATGAATCTTGCAGATGGAGCCCAGTGACTCGTTCGCCTACCCACGCGCCTGCCTGCCTGCACATTGGTTTGAGGAATTAGTGTGATGGTCTAACCTGTGTCTGGGGAAAGTGTTCACATTTGAAATGCCTTGAGCAAATACTTCAATGAAGCCTACCGGCAAACTGAAGGGGGTGGGGGTGTGGGGGGGTCGTGTTATGCTACAGTCGGGGGTGGGTACAAGTTGGTTGTGGCCAAATTCTGTTAGAAATGGGCAGGTCTTTGGGCATTCTGATTGCATCACAGATGACTAAGTGAGGGAAATAGTTGGGGGACTACCAGTGATCTTTGATGCTTCTATGTATTTGTTGATGTGGATTTTGCTTGATTTAATTTGAAAGTAAACTTCAAATGGGAGGACCCAACTGAGGTGTGAGGGTTGGGGGGGCACACCTTGGCATCGGTTCTGGCAGGGGTGACAGTTGGAGTGGTACACGTTGGCATTGGTACTGGGAGGGGTGGGGGTGAGGAAAGGGAGAGGGTTGGGTTGATACCGTATATGTTGCAGAGGGTAGGGGTGGTAGGGAATGGGGGTTGGAAGGGAATTCCGGCAAAAAGGGTAAAATTCTGGGGAAGGTAATCGACTCACAGAGGAAGAAGATACTAGTTAACGCTACTAAATTGTTAGTGGTAGTTACATTGTGCTTAGAAAGCACAAAAGATTGCTTCAAAACTTTAGAAAGAAGCTAAAATTGTTTTGCCTTGCTGCAAGGTGGGAAAGAGGGAGGACAACTGAACATGAGTACAAGTCCCATGAAAGCTGGGTGGCAGGAGTCCCCGTCGGCAGAGTGCTCACTAGCCTTTGCTGCTCCATGAGCTTTTTCAGTGGTTTATATGAAGATGTGCGGGTGTTGGGGAGCTGTAAGGCTTAGAAAGGACTTTAAATGTGCAAATTGTGAGCTTTTAAAGTACTGAAGTTTAAAATTGTGGTGTGCACTTGAGATTAGATGTACTCTTTGGGGTTTGGAACATTTCTATTTACTGAGATGTTGTGGTTGAAAATTCTGAGCAAAGTGAACGTGCAATGATAGGAATTTTATGTCTCAGACACATCTCTTGCCTTTGTGGTCCGTATTAATAGCAGTAAAAATTTTTGCTATTAGTTTTTGTAACAGAATAACCTTTTTATGGTCACTGTAAAATTACTGTGATATATAGTAGCAAACAATCCATGTAGCCTTGCAAAGGTTGAGTGAATCGATTCTAAATTTAGTTTGAACATTTGTGCTTTTCAGATTGATCCAGCATTGGAGCAACTCTCAGCCAAAATCAGTTTGGGGAACAGGCAAAATGGTGGCGGGGGGAGCGGGGAGCCTTTGCTCGATGTGGTCTGTTTTTAAAAATTCAGGGAAAGACAAGAAAACCGTTTATGATTACGTGTTTCTGAGATGCATCCAGGGAGTTGGTAAAGTAATACCAGTAGCTCTTTCTCCTGGCCTCTCACCTTGGATTTCACTAAAAATTTAAAATCCCCAATACCTTTTGCATCTGGGATTTTTGTCTTATGGGTTCTTTTTTAATGTTTAAAAATATGTTGGTATCGTTCAGCTTTTCATCATGACTTGGGTACGATGTAATTCCTGTCCTCAGAATTTATTAGTCATGCGCATATGGGGAAATGTGTTTGTGTATGCTGTTGTGAAATGGAAGCTGTTATACTGCATAAAGTACTTCTGTGTTGCTCTGTGCTGAGAACTAGTCTTCTGTTGCATCGTGTACATGATTACTAATCGTTTTCTTTACAGCACAAATAAAGGTTTGAGTTCTAAAACTCTTAAAAAAAAATGCTCTAAATGAGCTGCAAAATAAAATGGGAGGCGACCACAGCTCGGATTGAAGAGGCAGAGGAGAGAAATAGGTGAATTAGAAGACAAAATTATGGAAAAAGATGAAGCTGAGAAAAAGAGAGATAAAAGATTTCAGGAGTATGAGGGGAGACTTAGAGAACTAAGTGACATAATTAAACGAAATAATATATGCATAATTGGGATCCAAGAGGAGGAAGAGAGAGGGAAATGTGCTGAAGGTGTACTTGAAGAAATCATAGGTGAGAACTTCCCTGAACTGGGGAAGGAAAAAGACATTGAAATCCAAGAGGCACAGAGAACTCCCTTCAGACGTAACTTGAATCGATCTTCTGCATAACATATCATAGTGAAACTGGCAAAATACAAGGATAAAGAGAAAATTCTGAAAGCAGCTAGGGATAAACGTGCTCTAACATATAAAGGGAGACCGATAAGACTCATGACAGATCTGTCTACTGAAACTTGGCAGGCCAGAAAGGAATGGCAGGAAATCTTCAATGTGCTGAACAGAAAAACAATGCAGCCGAGAATCCTTTATTCAGCAAGTCTGTCATTTAGAATAGAAGGAGAGATAACGGTCTTCCCAAAACAAACAAAAACTGAAGGAATTCGTCACCACTAAACCAGCCCTACAAGAGATCCTAAGGGGGATCCTGTGAGACAAAATACCAGAGACATTGCTACAAGCACAAAACCTACAGACATCACAATGACTCCAAACCCATATCTTTCTATAACACTGAAAGTAAATGGACCAAATGCACCAACCAGAAGAAAAAGGTTATCAGAATAGATAAAAAAAATAAGGCCCGCCTATTTGCTGTCTACAAGAGACTCATTTTAGACCTAAGGACACATTCAGATTGAGAGTGAGGGGATGGAGGACTATCTATCATGCTACTGGAAGTCAAAAGAAAGCTGGAGTGGCCATACTTCTATCGGACAAACTAGACTTTAAATTAAAGGCTGTAACAAGAGATGAAGAACGTTATATAATAATTACAGGGTCTATCCATCAGGAAGAGCTAATAATTATAAATGTCTATGTGCTGAATATGGGAGCTCCCAAATATATAAAACAATTAATCACAAATATAAGCAACCTTATTGATAAGAATGTAGTAATTGCAGGGGACTTTATTTCAACGTATATTTATTTATTTATTTTTTTGGGGGGGGGGGACAGAGAGAGACAGAGCATGAACGGGGGAGGGGCAGAGAGAGAGGGAGACACAGAATCAGAAACAGGCTCCAGGCTCCGAGCCATCAGCCCAGAGCCCGATGCGGGGCTCGAAATCACGGACCGCGAGATCGTGACCTGGCTGAGGTCGGACGCTTAACCGACTGCGCCACCCAGGCGCCCCTGCAGGGGACTTTAATACTCCAGTTACACAACATTGGACAGATCATCTAGACACAGGATCAATAAAGAAACAAGGGCCCTGAATGAGACATTGGATCAGATGGACTTGACAGATATATTTAGAACTCTGCATCCCAAAGCAACAGAATATACTTTCTTCTTGAGTGTACATGGAACATTCTCCAAGATAGATCACTTACTGGGTCACAAACAGCCCTTCATAAGTATACAAGAATGGAGATCATACCATGCATACTTTCAGACCACAATGCGATGAAGCTTGAAATCAACCACAGGAAAAAGTCTGGAAAACCTCCAAAAGCATGCAGGTTAAAGAACACCCTACTAAAGAATGAATGGGTCAACCAGACAATTAGAGAAGAAATTTAAAAATATATGGAAACAAACGAAAATGAAAATACAACAATCCAAACGCTTTGGGACGCAGCAAAGGCTGTCCTGAGAGGAAAATACATTGCAATCCAGGCCCATCTAAAGAAACAAGAAAAATACCAAATACAGAATCTAACAGCACACCTAAAGGAAATAGAAGCAGAACAGCAAAGACACCCCAAACCCAGCAGAAGAAGAGAAATAATAAAGATCAGAGCAGAAATGAACAACATAGAATCTAAAAAAACTGTAGAGCAGATCAATGAAACCACGAGTTGGTTTTTTGAAAAAATACACAAAATTGATAAGCCTCTAGCCAGGCTTCTCAAAAAGAACAGGGAGATGACCCAAATAGATAAAATCATGAATGAAAATGGAATTATTACAACCAATCCCTCAGAAATACAAGCAATTATGAGGGAATACTATGAAAACTTATATGCCAACAAACTGGACAACCTGGAAGAAATGGACAAATTCCTAAACACCCACACCTTTCCAAAACTCAAACAGGAAGAAACAGAAAGCTTGAACAGACCCATAACCAGCGAAGAAATTCAATCAGTTATCAAAAATCTCACCAACAAATAAGAGTCCAGGACCAGATGGCTTCCCTGGGGAATTCTACCAGACATTTAAAGCAGAGATAATACCTATCTTTCTCAAGCTGTTCCAAAAATAGAAAGGGAAGGAAAACTTCCAGACTCATTCTATAAAGCCAGCATTACTTTGATTCCTAAACCAGACAGAGACCCAGTAAAAAAAGAGAACTACAGGCCAATATCCCTGATGAATATAGATGCAAAAATTCTCAATAAGATACTAGCAAATTGAATTCAACAGCTTATAAAAAGAATTATTCACCATGATCAAGTGGGATTCATTCCTGGGCTGGTTCAACATTCACAAATCAATCAACATGATACATCACATTAAGAAAAGAGAAGAAAAGAAAAGAGAAGAGAAGAAAAGAGAAGAAAAGAAAAGAAAAGAGAAGAAAAGAAAAGAAAAGAGCCATATGATCCTGTCAATCAATGCAGAAAAAGCATCTGACAAAATTCAGCATCTTTTCTTAATAAAAACCCTCGAGAAAGTCGGGGTAGAAGGAACATACTTAAACATCATAAAAGCCATTTATGAAAAGCCCACAGCTAATATCATCCTCAATGGGGAAAAACTGAGAGCTTTTTCCCTCAGATCAGGAACACGACAGGGATGTCCACTCTCACCGCTGTTGTTTAACATAGTGTTGGAAGTGCTAGCATCAGCAATCAGACAAGAGGAAATCAAAGGTATCAAAATTGGGAAAGATGAAGTCAAGCTTTCACTTTTTGCAGATGACATGATATTACACATGGAAAATCCGATAGACTCCACAAAAGGTCTGCTAGAACTGATACAAAATTCAGCAAAGTCACAGGGTACAAAATCAATGTACAGAAATCAATTGCATTCTTATACACTAATAATGAAGCAACAGAAAGACAAATAAAGAAACTGATCCCATTCACAATTGCACCAAGAAGTATAAAATACTTGGGAATAAACCTAACCAAAGATATAAAAGACCTGTATGCTGTAAACTATAGAAAGGTTATGAAGGAAATTGAAGAAGATATAAAGAAATGGAAAAACATTCTGTGCTCATGGACTGGAAGAATAAATATTATTAAAATGTCAATACTACCCAAAGCTATCTATACATGCAATGCAATCCCAATAAAATTGCACCAGTATTCTTCTTGAAGCTAGAACAAGCAATCCTAAAATTTGTATGGAACCACAGTAGTCCCCGAATAGCCAAAATAATTTTGAAGACCAAAGCAGGAGGCATCACAATCCCAGACTTCAGCCCCTACTACAAAGGTGTAATCATCAAGACAGCATGGTTTTGGCACAAAAACAGATACATAGACCAATGGAATAGAATAGAAACCCCAGAACTAGACCCACAAAAGTACGGCCAACTAATCTTTGACACAGCAGGAAAGAATATCCAATGGAAAACAGACAGTCTGTTTAACAAATGGTGCTGGGAGAACTGGACAGCAACATGCAGAAGGATGAAACTAGACTACTTTCTTACACCATTCACAAAAATAAACTCAAAATGGATAAAGGACCTGAATGTGAGACAGGAAACCATCAAAACCCTAGAGGAGAAAGCAGGAAAAGACCTCTCTGACCTCAGCCGCAGCAATTTCTTACTTGACACATCCCCAAAGGCAAGGGAAGTAAAAGCAAAAATGAACTATTGGGACCTCATCAAGATAAAAAGCTTCTGCACAGCAAAGGAAACAATCAACAAAACTAAAAGGCAACTGACAGAATGGGAAAAGATATTTGCAAATGACATATCGGACAAAGGGCTAGTATCCAAAATCTATAAAGAGCTCACCAAACTCCACACCCGAAAACCACATAACCCAGTGAAGAAATGGGCAGAAAACATGAATAGACACTTGTCTAAAGAAGACATCCAGGTGGCCAAGAGGCACATAAAAAGATGCTCAACATCGCTCATCAGGGAAATAAATCAAAACCACACTCAGATATCACCTCACGCCAGTCAGAGTGGCCAAAATGAACAAAACAGGAGACTATAGATGCTGGAGAGGATGTGGAGAAACGGGAACCCTCTTGCACTGTTGGTGGGAATGCAAACTGGTGCAGCCGCTCTGGAGAACAGTGTGGAGGTTCCTCAAAAAATTAAAAATAGACCTACCCTATGACCCATCATTAGCACTGCTAGGAATTTACCCAAGGGATACAGGAGTACGGATGCATAGGGGCACTTGTACCCCAATGTTTAAACAGCACTCTCAACAATAGCCAAATTATGGAAAGAGCCTAAATGTCCATCAACTGATGAATGGATAAAGAAATTGTGGTGTATATACACAATGGAGTACTACGTGGCAATGAGAAAGAATGAAATATGGCCCTTTGTAGCAACGTGGATGGAAGTGGAGAGTATTATGTTAAGTGAAATAAGCCATACAGAGAAAGACAGATTCCATATGTTTCCACTCCTTGTGGACCTGAGAAACTTAACAGAAGACCATGGGGGAGGGGAAGGAAAAAAAAATGGTTAGAGAGGGAGGGAGGCAAAACATAAGAGACTCCTAAAAACTGAAAACAAACTGAGGGTTGATTGGGGATGGGAGGGAGGGGTAGGTGGGTGATGGGTATTGAGGAGGGCACCTGTTGGGATGAGCACTGGGTGTTGTATGGAAACCAATTTGACAAAAATTTCATATTAAAAAAAATAAAATAAAATAACAAATGAATAAACAAAATAACAACAACAACAAAAAGCCCTATAAATACAGAGAACAAACTCATGGTTGCTGGAGGGTAAGGGGTGTGGGGGATGGATAAAATGGGTGAAGGGAATTTGGGATACAAGTTTCTAGTTTTGGAATAAATAAGTCACAAGAGTAAAAGGCATACCATAAAGAATATAGTCAATGATATTTTAGTAGTGTTGTACGGTGACAGATAGTAGCTACACTTTTGATGAGCATACCATTATGTATAAACACGTCCAATCACTACGTTGTACACCTGAAACTACCGTAACATTGTGTGCTACCTATACTCAAAAAAAAAAAAATGTTTTAAAAAGTTAATCAGGAAATTCTAGGAAATAGTACTATTATTTTACTTATGTAGAGTATAGTAACAAAAAAAAAAAAAACCTCATCATTTAATCCTGAGAGTAATCATATCTAAACATTTTGATCTCACTAGAAATATTTTTATTTACAAAAATAAACTCAAAATGAATGAAGGACCTGAATGTGAGACAGGAAACCATCAAAACCCTAGAGGAGAAAGCAGGAAAAAAACTCTGACTTCAGCCGCAGCAATTTCTTACTCGACACATCTCCAAGGCAAGGGAATTAAAAGCAAAAATGTACTATTGGGATCTCATCAAGATAAAAAGTTTCTGCACTGCAAAGGAAACAATCAACAAAACTAAAAGGCAACCAACAGAATAGGAAAAGATATTTGCAAATGACATACTGAATAAAAGGCTTGTAACCAAAATCTATAAAGAACTCACCAAACTCCACACCTAAAAAACAAATAATCCTGTGAAGAAATGGGCAGAAGACACAAATAGACACTTTTTAAAAGAAGACATCCAGATGGCCAAAGATGCTCAACGTCACTCCTCATCAGGGAAATACAAATCAAAACCACACTGAGATAGCACCTCATGCCAGTCAGAGTGGCTAAAATGAACAAATCAGGACACTATAGATGCTGGAGAGGATGTGGAGAAATGGGAACCCTCTTACACTGTTGGTGGGAATGTAAACTGAAACAGCCGCTGTGGAAAACAGTGTGGAGGTTCCTCAAAAAATTAAAAACAGATCTACCCTATGACTCAGCAATGACACTGCTAGGAATTTACCCAAGGGATACAGGAGTGCTGATCCATGGGGGAACTTGTACCCCAATGTTTATAGCAGCACCTTCAACAATATCCAAATTATGGAAACAGCCTAAATGTCCATCAACTGATGAATGGATAAAGAAGATGTGGTTTATATATACAATGGAATACTACTTGGCAATGAGAAAGAATGAAATCTGGCCATTTAGCAATGTGGATGGAACTGGAGAGTGTTATGCAAAGTGAAATAAGTCATACAGAGAAAGACAGATACCATATGTTTTCACTCTTATGTGGATCCTGAGAAACTTAACAGAAGACCATGGGGGAGGGGAAGGGGGGAAAAAAAAGTTAGAGAGGGAGGGAGCCAAACCAGAAGAAACTCTTAAAAACAGAATAAAGTGAGGGTTGATGGGGAGTGGGAAGGAGGGGAAAGTGGGTGATGGGCATTGAGGAGGGCACCTTTTGGGATGAGCACTGGGTGTTGTATGGAAACCAATTTGACAATAAATTTTATATATATATAAAAGAAATATATATAAAAGATATATATATAAAATATATATATTTATATATATAAAAGAAATATATATATATTTTATATGTGTGTGTGTGTATATATATATATATATATGTATATAAAACAGAGAAAGCTGAAAAGTGATCTCTGAGAGATCCTTTTCACATAAAAATATAATAGCTATGTTTCCATAAAACAATGGAGAGATGAAAACATTTCCAAAGACACATAATTTAGAGATCCTCTATTATTCCTCTTGCTTTCAACTGAATTTCTCTATTCTACCACTAACCTTTACCTTATTTCATTTTGTTTAAAAAAGAAATGGGGGTGCCTGGGTGGCTCAGTACATTAAGCATCGAGTCTTGATTTTGGCTCAGGTCATGATCAAGGTTTGTGGGATTTGAGACCTGCATCGAGCTCTGTGCTGACAGCAGAGCCTGCTTGAGATTCTCTCTCTCTCTCTCTCTCTCTCTCTCTCTCTCTCTCTCTCAAAATAAATAAACATTAAAAAAGATCTGAACATATATTCTCCAATTTATTTTTACTACAAATTCTTATTTAAGTATTCTGAAGCTTAAGTCTCACCTCTGTCACTTAATAGCTGTGAGACTTTGGGGAAGCTCCTTAAACTTTCTTTTTATTTTAAGCTTATTTATTTATTTTGAGAGAGAGAAAGAGAAAGAAAGAAAGAGAGCAAATGAGTGCGTCCAAGTGGGGGAGGGGCAGAGAGTGGCAGAGAGAGAGAATCCTAAACAGGCTCCTCGCTCAGACACAACCTGATGCAGGGCTCAATCTCATGACTGTGAGATCATGCTCTGAGCCAAAGTCAAGAGTCAGATGTTTAACCAACTGAGCCACCCAGGTGCCTAGCACCTTAAACTTTCTAGCATCAGTTTACTTTTTTGTATAATGGGGATAATAATAGTACTTACCTCACAGTATGTGTGGCACATAGAATAATTGTAAAATTAATCTCCTTTTAGAAATATCTTCATGGCGGTTGTATGAAATTCCTCCCTTCTCAGCCCTCTTCTTTGTCTCAGCTGTTTTGTTTTATTTTATTTACAGGGAAAATAGAAGGTGGGGCACCTGAGTGGCTCAGTCCATTAAGCATCTGACTTTGTGAGTTCAAGCCCTGCGTCGGGCTCTGTACTGACAGCTCAGACCCTGGAGCCTGCTTCGGATTCTGTTTCCTTTTCTCTCTGCCCCTCCCCTACTTACGGTCTGTCTGTCTGTCTCTCTCTCTCTGTCTCTCAAAAATAAACAAACATTAAAAAAAGAAGAAGAAAATAGAAGCAGACAAGAACTTTCATATGCTCTTATCTCATCTGCCACTTATGACCTTCATTTGTACTCATATTCTGTCTTCCTATTTAAGCTAATGCCTCCATTTATGCATCCTCTCTCATCTATCCAATGATATCATTCTACCAAATGTCTCTTCCTTCCCCTGAGTCCATTTTTGCCTATTAGATCATTTTCACCAGTATACAGAAAGTTATTTCCCCATTAATTAAAACAAACAACAACAAAAAACCAAAGCACCTTCTCTTGACTGCAACTTGTCCTTCCAGCTACTGCCCTATTTATCTGCTCCACTTTATGATAAAACTTCCTCTCCCCTAATTCTCTTGAACAGACTTCTATGACTTTTATCCACTACTTTACCAACACAGCTCATCAAGGTCATCAATGATTTCCATGTTGCCAAATTCAAAATTAATTCTCAGGCCTCATCTTTTTCAATCTATCACAAGCAGCCCTCCTTTTTGAAATTATTTTCTTTACCTGGCTTCCAAGACACCCCGCTTTCTCTTGGTTATCCTACCTTACTGAACATTCCTTCTCAGTCTCTTCTGCTGAGTCCTATTCCTCTCCACCATCTCTAAATGTTGGAATGCCCCAGGGCCCGGTCTTTTTCTCTATCTATGCTCACATTCTAGGTGATTTCTACCAGTCTCATAGCTTAAATATAATCTATATCCTGACAACCCTAAATTTATGCCTCCAGTCTGGTTTATTCCCTTGAACAGGGACTCATACACTAAACTGTCTACTCAATTAAGCCCAATTAGATGTCTAAAAATCATATCAAACTTCACATGTTGAAATCCAAACTCCTGAATCCCTGCCCTGCAAACCTGCTACTCCTTTAGTTTCCCTTATCTAAATTAATGGCAATTCCATTATTCCAGTTTAGACCAAAAATAGAACATCATCTTTTTACTCTTCCTCTTCTTCTTTTTTTTTTTTTTTGACACTTTATATCCAATGTTTAAGAAAATTCTACCTATCCTACTTTCAAGATACATCCAGAATCCAACCACCCCTTGCCATCTGAATAGCTGTTAAGGAGAATCATGAAAAACAGGTGACCACCAATTGACCCATGAGTTGGACCCAGGCACTCAAAGGCTTCTCATTCCTTCCCCCACCCTTGGAATGCAGGTTCTACTTGCCTTTCCTGCCCCCCAGAGACTGCTCCAAGAACACAGCCTTGAGATAGTGATGTGATGTTGAAAATACCTACACGATATATATGTGATTGCATCTAAGTAAGGCCTCCTTATATGAACTTTTAAGATCTGGTGGGCAGGTGCAGAGATCCATTTGTCTTGCTGCTGCTCAAGAAAAGCCTTATCAAATGTAATTTCCTTTTACTTACTCAACCTGCCACCTACGCACCTGGAGTAGCCTGTTTCTTCCTTTGGTCTCTCCCTACCATCTGAATACAGACACCAGTTTCAGATTACACCAGGGAAACTCCTTAAGAGGGTTACAGACTAGTAAGCACTATCCTGTTCCAAGCCATCATCGTTTTTGTTTTTGTTTTTGCCTGGATTATTGCTTTTTGTAACTGATTTCCCTGTCATCCCACTACACTAATCTCAGCATGACAGGTAGTGTGAGTGCTTTAAAACATAAGTCAGATCAGGTCCTTCCTCTGCTTAACACCATTCAATGGTGTCTTATTTCAGAGTAAAAACAAAAGTCCATTAAGACTTACATGATCTGGATACTGTTCCCTATACTTCTCTGATATCTTGACTCTTAGCCTTTTAATCCTCACTCACTCAGCTCTGGATACACCTGTGAAACTTTGCATTTCTTCTACATGCCAAATATGAGGCCAACCTTAGGGCTTCTGCATCTTCTTTTCCTTCAGATATCCATGTGGCTCTCTTCCTCATTTATTTCAGGTCTCTGAATATCAACTCATCAGGGAAGCTTTCCCTGACACCCTACAAAAGAGCAATCATCATCTCATCCAAACCAGGCATTTCCTATTCTCCTTACCGTAATTTAATTTTCTTCATAGTACATATCACTAACTGACATTTTGAGCTTGTCTGTTTCTTCCGAGAATGTACACCACAGATGAAGTCAGAAATCACTAATAGAAGGAAAACTGGAAAATCCGCAAATTTGTGGAAATTTAATAACACACTATTAAACAACTAATGGATTAAAGAAGAAATTATTAAAAAAACCCTGGAAAATACTTATACATAAATGGAAATGAAAACACAACATAGTAAAACGATGGGACACAGTGGGGAAAAAAAACAGTGCTAAGGGGGAAATTTAGAGCTATAAAGAAATGTTTACACTAAAAAACAAGAAACATCTCAAATCAACGACCTAACTTTATAACTTTAGAAATTCAAAAAAGAAAAACAAACTAAATCTAAAGCTAATGGAAGGAAGGAACTAAGATATCAGAGGTAAACAATATAGAGAATAGAACAACAATAGAGAAAAATCAATGAAACCAAAATTTCCTTCTTTTAAAAGATCAACAAAATTAACAAATCTTTATCTAGATCAACTTAGAAAAAAAAAAAGAGAGAAGACTCAAATTAGGAAAATCAGAGATAAAAGTGGGGCCATTACAACCAATCTCATAAAAATAATAATTAGAATGTTATGAAAAATTGTATGCCACCAAATTGGATACTTTAGATGAAACAGACAAATTTCTAAAATCAAAAACCTACCAGGATTAAGTTACAAGGAAACAGAAAATCTGAATATGCCTATAACTATTAAAGGAGAATGAATCATTAATTCAAAAGTCTCTCAACACAGAGAAGTTTGGATCTAATGCACTCACTGGTGAAATCTACCAACATTTAAGAACTAATACCTTTCTTTTGCAAACTTTTCCCCCAAAAAACTGAAAAGTAAGAAAAACTTCCTAATTCATTCTTTGAGGCCAGCATGACGCTAATGCCAAAGCCTGACAAGGACACTACAAAAAAAACTAGACAAGTATCTCTTTTTTTTCTTTTTTGTCACATTTTAATTCCAGTTAGTTAACAATTAGTGTTATATTAGTTAAGATGTACAATATAGTGCTTCAACAATTCAGTACTTCATCCTGGTGCCCATCACTACAAGTGCACTCCATAATCGCCATCACATTTTTAACCCATCCTCTACCCTCCTCCCATGTAGTAACCATCAATTTTTCTCTATAGTTGAGTCTGTTTCCTGGTCCGTCTCTCTCTATATATAGATGTAGATATATAGATATAGATAGATTTCTCCTTTGCTTATTTTGTTTCTTAAATTCCACATAAGTGAAATCATATGGTATTTGCCTTTTTCTGACAGTTTGATTAGCATTATACTCTCTAGCTCCATCCATGTTACTGCAAATGACAAGATTTCCTTCTTCTTTATGGCTGAATAATATTCCATTGTATGTATGTATGTGTGTGTGTATATCTATATCTATATCTATATCTATATCTATATGCCACTTCTTCTTTAACCATTCATCAATTAGTGAACACCTGGGAAGCTTCTGTATCTTTGCTACTGTAAATAATGTTGCTATAACATAGGGATGCCTGTATCACTTTGAATTAGTGTTCTTGTATCCTTTGGGTAAATACCCAGTAGTGCCATTGCTGGATCATCATTTTTAACTTTCTGAGGAGCTTCCATACTGTTTTCAACAGTACCTGCTCCCACTGACACTGTAAGAGGGTTTCCCTTTCTCTGCAACCTCGTCAACACCTGTTGTATCTTATGCTGTTGATTTTAGCCATTGTGACAGGTGTGGGGCAATATCTCATTGTAGTTTTGATTTGCATTTCCCTGAAGGTAAGGGATGATGAACATCTTTTCATATGTCTCTTTGCTATCTGGATGTCTTCTTTGGAGTAATGTCTGTTCATGTCTTCTGCCTACTGTTAACTGGGTTATTTGTTTTTTGGGTGTTGAGTTGTGTAAGTTCTTGAGTTGTATAAGTTCTTTATATATTTTGGATACTACCCCTTTATCAGATGTGTCATTTGCAAATATCTTCTCTTATTTAGTAGGTTGCCTTTTAGTTTTGTTGACTGTTTCCTTCCTTGTGCAGAAGCTTTTTATTTTGATGTTGTCCCAATAATTTATTTTTTCTTTTTAGGTTTTTTAATGTCCCAAACATTTATTTTTTCTTTTTGGGTCTTTTGATGTTGTTCCAATAATTTATTTTTTCTCCTTAGGTCCTTAATCCACTTTGAGTTTAGTTTTGTGTATGGTGTAAGAAAGGAATACGGTTTCCTTCTTTTGCATGTTGCTGCCCAGTTTTCCCAATACCATTTGTTGAAGAGACTATCCTTTTCCATTGGATATTCTTTCTTGCTTTATCAAAGATTACTTGACCATACAACTGTGGGTTCATTTCCATTTCAATACCATTCCATTGATCTATGTGTCTATTTTTGTGTCAGTACAATAAATACTGTTTTGATTACTACAGCTTTGTTAATATAACTTGAAGTCCAGAATTGTGATGCCTCCAGTTTTGTTTTCCTTTTTCAAGACTGTTTTGGCTATTCAGAATATTTTGTGGTTCCATGCAATTTTAGGGTTGCCTGTTCTAGGTCTGTAAAACATGTTATTGGTATTTTGATTGGGATTGCATTAAAGGTGTAAATTGCTTTTTGAAGTACAGACATTTTAACAGTACTTGTTCTTCCAATCCTTGGGCATGGAATGTCTTTCCATTTCTTGGTGTCTTCAATTTCTTTCATCACTGTTTTATAGATTTCAGAGTACAGGTCTTTTACCTCTTTGGTTAGGTTTATTCCTGGGTATCTTACTATTTTTGGTGTAATTGTAAATGGGATTGATTCCTTAATTTCTCTTTCTGCTGCTTCATTATTGGTGTATAGAAATGCAACAGATTTCTGTATATTGATTTTGTATCCTGTGGCTTTACTAAATTTGTTTAGCAGTTCTAGTCATTTTTTTAGTGGAGTTTTTGGGCTTTCTATATATAGTATCATGTCATCTGCAAATAATGTATGTTTTACTTCTTCCTTGCCAGTTTAGATGCCTTTTATTTATTTTTGTTGTCTGAGACCGCTGTGGCTGGGACTTTCAGTACTATGTTGAATAAGTGGTGAGAATGGACATCCTTGTCTTGTTTCTGACCTTAGGGAGAAAAACTTTTTGAAGGTTTTTTACCATGAATGATGTTGTATTTTGTCAAATGCTTTTTCTGCATCTACTGAAATGATCCTATGGTTCTTATCTTTTCTCTTATTGATGTGGTATATTACGTTGACTGGTTTGCAACTATTAAACTACCACTACAACCTAGGAATAAATCACATTTGTTTCTGGTGAATGATCTTCTTAATATACTGTTGAATTTGGTTTGTCAGTATCTGTTGAGGATTTTTGCATATATGTCAATCAGGGATATTGGCCTGTAGTTATCTTTTTTAGTGGTGTGTCTATCTGGTTTTGTTATCAGGGTAATCCTGGCCTCATAGAATGAATTTGGAAGTTTTCCTTCCTTTTCTATGCCCTGGAATAGTTTGAGTAAAACAGGTATTAATTCTTCTTTAAATATTTGGTAGAATTCACCTATGAAGTCATCTAGTCCTGGAGTTTTTTTGTTGGAAATTTTTTGATTATTCATTCAATTTCTTTCCTGGTTATTAGCCTGTTCAAATCTTCTATATCCTCCTGTTTCAGTTTTGGTAGTTTATAAGTTTCAAGGAATTTATCCATTTCTTCTTGGTTGTCCAATTTGTTGGCATGGAGTTTTTCATAATATTTTCTTATAATTATTTGTACTTCTGTGGTGTTGGCTGTTATTTCTCCTCTCTCATTTGTGATTTTATTTGAGTTCTTTCTGTTTTTTCCCTGATAAACCTGACTAGACTTCTATCAATTTTAATTGTTTGTTTGTTGTTCTTTTTCTCACTCCCTTAGATGTAAGGTTAGGTTGAGATTTTTCTTGCTTCTAATTGAGCCCTTTATTTCTGCTTTATTATTCCTTATCTCTGTATTAAGGGTCTCACTCCTGTCTTCCACTCTCTTCTCAGGTCCACTGAGTATCCTTATGATCACTGCTTTAAATTCTCTATCAGGCATATTACTTATATCTGTTTGGCTTAGATCTCTGGCTATGGCCTTGTCCTGTTCTTTCATCTGGGATAAGTATCTCTGTCTACTCATTTTGTCTGCCTCTCTGGGTCTGTTTCTCTGTGTTAAGAAAAGCAGCTATGTCTTCTGCTCTTGAAAGAAGTGACTTTATGAAGAGGAGGTTCTGGAGTGTCCTGCAGTGCAGTGTCCCCTATTCACCAGAACCTGGCACTTCAGGAGAATGTCCTATGTGTATTGCTTATGCCTTACTGTAATGTCCAAATCACTTTTCCTTTCAGAGCAGTCGTCTGTGCTGACCCTCTGCCTGTTGTGGGCTATGCTTACTCTGTGGTATTAGTGGGACTAGGCCGACCAGCTCTAAGAGGGGAGAGCTCACCAGGGAACCTGGAAGTGGGCAATCGGTGTTAGTGAAATTATATTGGGCCACTAGTCCTCTGCAGGATCTCTCAAAGCGCTATGGCTGTGGGGGAGGTGAAGCTGGTCTGGGCGCAAGATGATGGCTGGGCATGGCCTGCAGCAGCAGATATGCACCTGGAGTCTGGGCAGGGTACCTATGCAACTTTAACAAAACTTGCCCTGAGTGCTGGTATCTGTGCAGCTTTGTCTCCTATAGCTGGTTCTATGTTTATCCTGAGGGTCAGGGAGGAAAATGGTGCCTGCCAGCTTCCTCATTTTGAAAAAAGTTCACCAAGTCTAAAATCAGTATGAACAGATCTGTTTCCTGTTTGCCCCTGGCGTTGTGTAAACTGCTGTTTTTATGTTGCCTCTCTGCACAGGCTGTTATCTCTTTAAAGGCAGGAACCCAGCAGCTATCACTTACCCTCCTGGCTCACCCAGTGCTTAGTCAGCAGACTTTTAAAGCTCCAGGCTCCAATTCCCACTGGTTTTACAAACTCATGGAATTCAGCCCCTCTGGTTTTTAAAGCCAAACATTATGGGGATTAGTCTTCCCCATTGTGAACTCCCTGGCAGAAGTACCTGTTTCTTCACCCTCTCTGTGTACACAGCCCTCTCCCTCCTGCTGGCAGCCTCCCTCCACATTTTGGCAGCCTCCCTCTACATTTTGGACTTCCCTAAACTTTCAGATGCAGCTTCTTCTCTATATTTAGTTGTGGAGTTTGGTCTGCCAGTCTTCAGATTGCTCTCTGATTTATTGACTTGGGTGGATGATATCTAGCTGTAAACATGGGATGGTGTGAGCTCAGGATCCTCCTACTCTGCCATTGTTCCCATGCTCCCCCAGACCAGTATCTCTTATAAACACTGATGCAGAAATCCTCAACAAAATATAAGCAAATGGAATTCTGCAGCATACTGAAAGGACCTGAACAAATGGGATTTATTGCTAGAATGCAAGGATAGTTCAACATATGAAAACTGATTAATGTAACATACCACATTGACACAAGAAAGCAAAGAAACCACATGATCATCTCAATCATTGCAGAAAAAGCATTTGACAAAATTCATCATTCTTTCATGATAGAAACACTCAACAAATAGAAGGAAGCTATCTCAATATAAGAAAAGCCATAAGGAAAACCCATAGTGAACATCACACTCAATGATGAAAGACTGAAATCTTTTCCTTCTAAATTTGGGTAGAAGGCAAAGATACTCACTTTTGCTACTTCTATTCAACACAGGACTAGAAGTTCTAGACCAAGGGGTGCCTGGGTGGCTCAGTTGGTTGAGTGTCCGACTTTAGCGCAGGTCATGATCTCACGGCTTGTGAGTTTGAGCCCTGCATTGGGCTCTGTGCTGAGAGCCCAGAACCTGGAGCCTGCTTCCGATTCTGTGTCTCCCTCTCTCTCTGCCTTTAACCTACTCGCATTCTGTCTCTGTCTCTCTCAAAAATAATAAACAAACATTAAAAAAAAAAAAAAGTTCTAGATCAAGCATTACGCAGGAAAAAGAAAAGGCATCCAAATTGAAAAGAATAATCTTTTCACAAACAACATGATCTTACATGTAGCAAACCCTACAGAGCCACAAAAAAAATTGTTAGAACTAACTAAATGAGTTTAGCAAAGTAGCAGGATACAAAGTCAACACGCAAGAATCAGTTGCATTTCTATACAGTAACAATGATCAATCTGAAAAGCATCTTAAAACAATTCCATTTTTAATAGCATAAAAAAGAATAAAACACTTAGGAATTAATCAAGGATGTGAGAGACCTGTACAATGAAAAGTACAAAACACTGGAGAGAGAGATTAAAGATGACATAAATAAATGGAAACACATCCATGTTTATGGATTAGAAGACTTAATATTTTTAAGATGTCAATACTACCCAATGGGCTCTACAGATTCAAGGCAATCCCTATCAAAATCCCAATTATATTTGTTACAGAAATAGAAAAACCTATTCTAAAACTTGTATGGCATCTCAAGGGACTTGAGCCAAAACAATATTGAAAAATAAAAACAAAGTTGGATTGCTCACACTTCCTGGTTTCAAAACTTACTACTAAACTTACTAATAATTTCTTGGGAATTACACCAAAGGCAGAGGCAACAACAAAAAAAGACAAACTGGACCTCATGAAAAATTTCAAAAATTGCTCATCAAAGGCACTATCAACAAAACAGAAAGATAACACACAGAATGGAGGGAAACATTTGCAAATCATATACCCAATAAGGGATTAATAGCCAGAATATACAAGGAATTCCTAAAAATCAACATAAATCAACAAGCAGATTCAAAAATGGGCAAAAAACTTAAATAGCCATTTCTCCAAACATATGTAAGTAACCAATAAGCACATGAAAAGATACCCATTTTATTTCAATATTATTAATCATTAGGTAAATACAAATCAAAAGTACAAAAATATGCCACCTAGTGCTCATTAGAATGGTTACTAGTAAAAAAAACCAAAAAAAAAAACCAAAAAAAAAAACCACAAAAAAACAAAAAAAACCCCAGAAAATAACAAATGTTGGTGAGGATGTGGAGAAATTGGGATCCTTGTGCATTGTTGGTGGGAATGGAAAACTGTACAGTCACTTGGAAAAGAGTATGGTGGTTCCTTAAGAAATTAAAAATAAAACTACCCTACAACCCAGCATTGCACTACTGGGTATTTATCCAAAGGATATGAAAATGTTGATTCAAAGGGGCACACGCACCCCAAAGTTTATAGCAGTGCTATCAACGACAGCCAAATTATGGACAGAGCCCAAATACAAATGTCCACCAACTAATAAATGGATAAAGAAGATTGTGTGTGTGTGTGTGTGTGTGTGTGTGTGTGGTGGAATATTACTCAGTGATCAAAAAGAATGAAATCTTGCCATTTGCAACAACATGGATGGAACTAGAGTGTATTATGCTAAATCCACTGAATATGCTGAAATAAGTCAGTGGGAGAAAGATAAATATCATATGATTTCATTCTCATGTGGAATTTAAGAAACAAACAAGATCAACATAGGGGAAGGGAAAGAAAAATGAAATACAGTAAAAACAGAGAGGGAGGCAGACCATAAGAGACTCTTAAATACAAAGAACAAACTGAGGGTTCATGGAGGAGCCATGGGTGGGGGATGGGCATTAAGGAGGGCACTTGTTGCGATGAGCACTGGGTGATATATATGTAATTGATGAATCACTGGGTTGTACTCCTGAAACCAATACTACACTTTATGTTAACTACTTGAATTTAAATAAACAAACAAATAAAAACAAAACAAAACAAAACAAATAAAATAAAAATAGAATTACCATATGATCCAGCAATTCCACTTCTAAGTATATACCCAAAAGAAGTGAAAGCAGTATCTTGAAGAGATATTTGTACACCCATGTTCTTAGCAACATTATTCATAATAGCTAAAACATGAAAACCACCCAAGCATCAGCACTGACAGATAAATAAGCAAAATGGTATACACACACAATGAAATACTGAGCCTTAAAAGGAAGGAAATTCTGACATATGCTACAACGTGAATGAACCTCGACAATATTATACTAAGTGAAAGAAGATAGTCACAAAAACACAAAAATATAAATGCTGTGCATTACATGAGGTACTTAAGAGCAGTCAAATCATATAGACAAAGTAGAATGGTGGTTGTGAGGGGTGGGTGGAAAGGAAAATGGGGAGTTATTTAATAGGTACAGTTTCATTTTTACAAGATAGTAGGGTTCTGTTTAAACAGCACTACTTTTTCAGGGCTTAGAAGTGCCTTGCACACAGCAGGCACTCAAAAATAACTGTTGAATTATAAATCAATGGAAAAATACCGAATGATTCCAGAACATCTTCCCATAATCACAAGTTAAGAGCACTAAAATAAGTAAAACGTTATAAAGCTCAAAGTACCTGTTTCTTTGAAAAGCTTTCATCAACTTTGGTTCCCATGGCAGCAACTCATTTAAAAGACGTATCAATGTACCATGCAATTCTTTTACAGCTTGCCTCCGATGATACCATTTGCCCTAAAAACACAATATTAAAGTAAATCCTTTAGATTTAATCTAAAAGTAAATGTCAAGCCTTATTTTCTGAGTAAAACACAAAACACCAATACTCATCAAATGAGTATATCTTTTTTAGAAGGTTGCAGAAAGGAAAAATATTCTGTAATAAATTTATAGTATTTTAAAGATTCTCAATTCTACTAGAGAAATCTAAAACCTATTTAATCAAACAAGGAGACAAAATTTTTTTTTAAGTTTTTAATTGGGTCAACTGTAAATATTTTAATAAGTCATTTCTAAATACATGTAAAAATACAAACATTCATAAAAATTCACTAAATATGTAAATGGTATGGTTCACTTCTGTAAAGTTTTTGTAATTATCCCAAAGAGTGGGAAAAAAGAGAAAAAAGTCAGGATTGTTATATTCAAGCACAGTCTTAACAAACTTCCTTAGGAAGTTTTACAATTATTTTTACTTAAAAATATTTCCAGCACAGACAAACAGATAAGTGGTCATACTTTTCAACACTATAATGCTACAGCTACACTGAGTTAATAATTACTGACACCCCCTCTCCATTTGTTAAGTATTATCCAAAGTATTTAACTCATATATCAATCTCTATTTCTATCTATCTGTATCTCTATCTAGAAGGGGAAAAGGAGGGAGGGAAAAGGAGGAGGAAAGTGAGGAAGAGAAGGAGGGGAAAGAATGGAGGGGTTGAATGACCATGAGAGTACACATGTACTTTAGTGTTATGAAAACCTTTCTAATGTACGTGCCTTTTTAGTCTCACTTAACAAATGAAACTAAGGCCGAGAGATTAAATGACTTGCTTATGGTCCTATGACTTGAATCCAGATCTACCTTATGTTGAAGTACAAGTTCTTAGAACTACATCACTCTACTCTATCTACTACATCACTCTACTCTACATGTCTACTCTTTAAAGGTGTATTGCATAAATTCAATGACATAGGTTATAAAAACCATTAGTAAAGATACACTTCACCAGTACCCATAAAATTATTCAAATACCATAGGAACAATAAGGTTACAGAAGTTATATCATTAGGTAGTCAACTCCCCCCTTTTCCACAATGTTAGTGTATACCTATCACCATCACCATCTTCATCATCATCATCATCATCACTACCATCTTCATCATTTGCTGCTCTATAACCATGTGGTATTTCTTTTTTTTTGTTGAGATATAATTCATATACCATACAGACCACTCATTTTTTTCTTTTGTAACAAAAAATACACAACTATATATATTGTGGATCACAATTAACATGCAAAAATTAGACTTCATCTCATAGCAACTATTGAGTTAATTTACCACATAGGTAGAACACTACGGCAGAAAAATAACCACATCCTAAAGCAAAATGTATTCTGAATCTGTGCATAAATTTCCCAATTTTATATATATATATAACCGTCAACATTTCAGCCACTAACTGAAATGTGAAATTTATCTATGTATGTGAAATTTTAGTCACAAACATAAATGATGAATAGTGTAGTTCCTACTCCAACAGAATATTTATGCATGTAGAAATAAACAAGTACATTTTTGCTTCTGAGGTTTTTATATCTTGGAAGGGAACTGTTTATTAGAAGAGTAGGAAGATTTGGGATTATATGTGTGCACATAATGAGTATGGAACCTAGGCTCAATGATTAACCCTTATCTTTTTAATGACATGACAAATCAGACTACTGTGAAAAAATTTCAAGGAAAGTAATTATTTCATATATTGTTTATATATTATATCAATCATTATTATATCAATCATTTATATGATATATTATATCAATTATATTTCATATAATAAACTAGACAGACTTTTCTTCTTGTCAAATGCTTTCTCAAAGGACTCAACAGTAAGTTATATCTCAAAAGTTTATTTTCTCAAAAAAAAAGGGGGTTAGAAGATAGTATAAAGTGCTTATTCTAACCCATGAAAACAAAACTATTAAACAATAAACAATACTTTTATTTAGGGAGAGGTAAATGAGGAAGATGAAAAGGCAGATGACAGACAGTCACCCTAAATCCTTTGTGGAATGAGGTAGTACTCTCAGTTAAAAAAAAAAAAAAAGGTAGAGATTCTTTTTTTTTTTTTTTTTTTTTTTCTTTAACAGGGCATACAACAGCATTATTTCTCAACTTTTTAACTACTACTTGGTTCAAAAATGAAATGGTAAGAATAGAAGCAGAAAGACGAAAGGCATGAGTAATGAAGGTTCAGGGAGACTATCATCTTTGTGGTATACTTAATTGGAAAAGTGTTAAAAGACTAGAGAGTACCAGGCATTCTCTTTTTTTCTTTCAATTTTTCTTTATAATTTTTATTTATTTTTGAGAGAGAGAGAGACAGAGACAGAGAGGGAGACACAGAATCTGAAGCAGGCTCCAGGCTCTGAGCTGTCAGCACAGAGCCCGGCGTGGGGCTCAAACTTAGGAATCACGAGATCATTACCTGAGCTAAAATCAGACATTTAACTGACTGAGCCACCCAGGCACCCCGAGAGCACCAGGCATTCTGAAGTTTTTGTAACTGAGGGTTATATGGGGGAAGAATGGCAGATGCAGAATGAACCTGGGTAGTATGGCTTCTATCTGGATTAGTGTAGTGGTGATGGTGTGGGGAATGTAGAAGGACGAGCAGTATTGTGGGACCTTGAGACTAAGTAGGTGAGGCAAAGGAATAGGAGTTTGTGTAGCTGAATGTCATTATTTTAAGACATTTGTCAGCTGTGTTTGTGTCTCTATTAAATTATAGCATTAATTTTTGTAGAAAAGACATTAAAAAAGATTAGGAGAATTTTATCTTTTGATTTTGATTACTAAATTTTAATTAATCTAATGTCCAGAAAATATATTACTGAACTATCCAACTGTATATACAGAGAAGGGATCATAAATATTAATCAGAGAATAGAATTCTAACTTTCATATAATTCTGTCTTATCTGCTGACCTGTTTGAAAATGCCTATAGCTTTCTAACTTTATATATGTTTTTTGGCCTTCTTCCCCTTTTTTAATATTGTATATTCTCAACTTGGGGTGGTGATGGTATGGTATTTCATTATTTAAAAATGCATATTTAATTATTATATATTTGGAAAACAAAAAGTCTATTATTCTCATAAAAGAAATTATAGAAAGAGTGATAAAAACTAGAAGATACATGTAAAGAATACAATGACCTCAATAAAGGATATCACTATATCCTGCCATGGGGTATGTGTGTCCACAGTTTTTATGTTTACCAAAAGGGGATACACATTTTAAAAAGTTCAGAATCACTGCACTGGGACTGGTATTTTAGGTAAGGTGATTTAACCACTTGACAGTAAAAAAGAAACTCACACTGCCTGTTTCATTTACCATCTTCTTTGGTCAATAGAAACCAAATGGAATTAATATAACGTGTCCCCTCCTACTTAGTGGTGGTCTTGGAGTGTCACAGTATACAATGAAACTAATATAAAGAGAAAAAAGTTACGAATTTTTAAAAGAAGTTAGAGATGGTAACCATCTGCCTTAACTTAGGTCTAATGTAAAAATTTATATAAAATCAAACATATATGTTATATATATTTGATATATAATATCAAATTTCCCGAATTTAAGTCAGGTCATTAACTAAAAGCTAGCAATAGCTTTTCTGACTGATCAGCTTTATTTACATATACAAAAAGGCAAAACTGAGAACAACTACTGTGTTTCTTCTAGGATGAAATTATTAAAGCTAAAGGGAAGGAGGAGAACATAGACTCAGTGAAACACAGGGAAGTGCCTGTAGACAGAGGCAGACTTTCAGCTAGAATTCTAGGTCTTCTGAATGTTAAAATCCCTTCTTCCACACAATGCTGTCCCACTTGGCCTACATACAGACAATTCTTAAAGAATAAGAGACTGTATTACCTAAGTACCTATCTTTACACGTAGGTGTCTCTGTAATGCAAAAATTAAAATCTATAAAATTTAGTTTATTTACAATATTACTTAAAATTATACTGTTCTAAAGTTTAAAACTGGACTAAAAAACATGGAAAACAGCAAATTCCTCATCTTCAAACACTTAAGAGAGAATATGGATGTAATAAAAATCAGAAAGGTTCTTACAATCTTTATCTGTAGATATCAACACAGAATTGAAAATAAAGACAGTAGGTATAGAAGGACTAGTAAGAGGTCATTTGTGAAACAGTGTTATAACTATTTCTCTAATAAAAAAATATTTTATAAGCTTTATGTATATAAATGTAGTCCTAACACTTTTTATAAACAGGTATGTGAAAAGGGGGAAGAATAAACTGTTTTTCATTTAATATTATTTTCATTTAATATTTCATTCAATATTAGAATTCTATTTTCAGGGATAAAAACTAACTTGTAAGATAATCCCAATGTATTATGTGAACTTAATAATGCAAACATTTACTGAAGGTCACGTTAAAAGAGGAGAGTAATATTTTTCTTTTATGAATCTAAAATAGAGTTTAACATAAAGTATGAATTTCAAGCATACACCATAGAGCCAAAGGCATTTAATATGGTCTAAATCTGAAGCTTACCTTTCAATACTTCTCATCCAATGTCCACAGCAGCTGCAGATTGCCAGCTCCCTTTCCATGAGATGCCCCAAATGTCAAACAATGGAGGTATTATAACCTCATAGGGATTACTACAAAAAGAACCTGGTCTATGGTTACAAGATAAAACTTTTATTATATTATGCAGTTTTATAAGTTTCTGAATAAGATACACTAATAACCTAAGGAACCATACAGGAAAAGAAACTTGAAAAAAAACTTACAAAACTACACAATATTATAAAATGAAAAGCTGAGTCTATGTGTGTGAAATGAGTGGGGAGGGAAACTTACCTTACAACTAAAGAACGATTCCATTCTGCTGCAGTAATCAGGGATGGGTATGACAGAACCAGCATAATGCTGGCTGGGGTGTTGCAAGGACAGGGAGTTGGCAATCTACTGATGCTGGAGACATTGGACACCTAAAAGAAGAACAAAAGGAAAACAAATAAATTCCAGGTTCCTTACATGTCTCATCATCATGGATGTATTTTACACATTTTAATAATTGTAGATGCTTTGAATGTTAAACTTAGGTGAAAGTAACTTGTTTACACAAGTCATCCTATTACTTATATAGATTTTCTTATAACATTATATGTAAACAAAATAGCTGTTGACAGCTATATGAAGAAAAAAATAAAATCATATATAAATATACAAAGAATGCTTTTATAAATTGAGAAGGTACTAATGTGTTAAGAACAGTAAAAAAACAAGATGTATATAACAAAAACATCAATACTATTTTTCTATACTCCTTTATTTACAAATGTTAGATCACAGAAACTGGACCATATGACAAAATATTTTTTTGTTACAGGCTTGGCTCTTGTCACATTAATTGTGACAAGGGATTGGAAAAGGGATTAAATAACAATATATCGAGCTTTTCAAATAAAATGCAAATAACTTTGAGAAAAGCTAACTGTACACAAAGGTGTCTCATTTAAAATCACTAGCAGTATCTGAAGGTAACTTGTAAATAATTTCAACTCCTATGTATAAAAACACAGCGCAAATCAAATTAACTATAATTAAGTATATTAATAAACCAATTATTTGGCATTCTCCTTAGTCTAAATAATATTAAATGAAAAGGTAGTATTTACTTTTTCTTATTGCTTACCTAAATAAACTATCATCATACTCATGTATTCCTGCATACTCACAGTTTTAGGGGTAAAGTATTACATTCACCTTTTTGGTATACAGTCCCTTGGAAAAGTGCTAGTTTGACAGTATAGTGAAATATATGCTTATTAACATCAGAAAAGTTAAAAGGTATTAACACTGCCAGAGGTTCTAATATGAACTATCTCATGCTAGTATTTTCTCTCATCCATTTTCACCTAAGACTAATTTAACAGAAAAAGGGGCACCTGGGTGGCTCAGTCGGGTAAGTGTCCGACTTTGTCTCAGGGCATGATCTCACAGTTTGTGGGTTCGAGCACCGCATCGGGCTCTGTGCTGACAGCTCAGAGCCTGCAGCCTGCTTCAGATTCTGTGTCTCCCTCTCTCTCTGCCCCTTCCCCACTCATGCTCTGTCTCTGTCTCTCAAAATAAATAAACATTAAAAAAATTTTTTTTACAGACTAATTTAACAGAAAAGCATTTGTACTTTATTTTAAAGGCATCCCACACTGAACAACATATACAACATGCCCATTATATATCCATAATAGCATTTAACTAGAAAGCATGAAAACAAACAACTGCATCAATGCTGAAAATTTACTGCAAATTTCAATGGCATTTAGTTTTGTAGAGAGGAAAACTGGGTAACAGATCATATTCCTAGTCAGGTAATTACTACTACTGGGGAAGAAAATCTAACAATATGTATGTACAGATGGTATATAACCACTTTCATTTACAAAGAAGAACGAATTCTGGATTGGAAATTAACCACAGGTTGAGTATCTGAATTTGACCTTTTTCAAAAGTAAATGGTGGTAGCAAATAAATTGATAAAATTTGATCAATCTATACCTGATATATCAGAAAGGTGGGTTCTCAAGCAATTCACTGCACAGTCTGAATCACTAAGCAATGCTACATTTGGTATCATCAGAGCATAAAAAAATTCCACATAAGTGACATGAAGATTGGGACTATCTGAAGAGCAAGGACAGTAACCTACTTATTTTTACTTTCTCAGGTTCTATCACAATGCCTAGCACAGAGTGGGCCTACAAAAAGTATTCAAACTACATAAGTAAATTTCTTACTTAACTGAGGTTTTCTGCTCAGATGCAAAAGATTTATTAATTGAGGGAAATATGTCTTCTAGATTTTCTGAACACACAATGAATATAATTTAACTCTTGATGACTTGAATCATCATAAACAAATTATTGTGTTACATTTTAATACAGTGACTCTCAGGGACTGTTCACATTTCTCTATGATCTGTACTTCTACATCAAATGATTATTGACTATATTTTTGGACTACCAAGACATACTCTTACAGGTTTTTCTAATTGCCTGTCAGTGTTTCATGCTACTGTCAATAAACCTGCCTTAAATTGCTCTTGTCCTAATTAAAAGCACCTACTACTACTTGTTAGCATCACATATTGTTTAAAAAGTATTTACAGGTAAGCCTTTTTCTATATTAAAAATAATTTTAATTCCAGTGTAATTAACATACTTTATATTAGTTTCAGGTGTACAAAATAGTGGTTCAGCAGTCCCACATATTACTCACATGCTCATCAAGTGTACTTTTTAAAAAATGTTTATTTATTTTTGAAGAACGGGTAGAGAGAGAGGGAGACACAGAATCTGAAGCAGTCTCGAGGGTCCAAGCTGTCAGCACAGAGCCCGATGCGGGGCTCAAACCCACGAGCCGTGAGATCATGACCTGAGCCGAAGTCGGATGCTCAACCAACTGAGCCACCCAGGTGCCCCAAAAGAAGTGTATTCTTAATCCCCTTCACCTCTTTCACCCATCCCCTCTACCTACCTCTCTCTCTGGTAACCATCTGTTTAGTCTCCTATAGTTAAGAGTCTGTTTTTTGGTTTGTTTCTTTTGTGCACTCTACACCCTCTATGCGGGCTCCTTTCTACTCTCTGCAGATTCTGAGTTGATATTTCTTTAATATGTAATGTATCATTTTTTTCTTTTCCTAAAGTCTGGTAAAATGGTAGGGAAGTTCTATTACTGTTCAATTCTCTCAGTTTTTTTTTGTTTTTATATTTTTTACCAATTCACAAAATGCATTCAACTATTCTATCTTTAAATTTTGGGGTCTTTCCAAAGAGTTCAATATCTTCTGTAATATAAAAAGTTGGAATGATGTGAAGCTTATGGAGGGGTGCCGTAATCACCCCAAAGATTTCAATTCAATTTTCCACAACTTTTGTCAGTGGAACGTAGTAACTATTAAATAGCTAATACAAATTTAGTTGGTGCTTTGAAACGTATTTGACATATAAATGTTAGTTATATTAGTGTGTGATATGTTAATTCAGAAGGGTTTAAGCCACACTATGAAGCTCTAGCTATAGAAGAATCTGTAACTTAGTTCAATTCTTCCTTTGAAGCTCGCTTCAATTATCTGCCTGATATAAAAATACAAAATAACCCTTTTCCCTTTTAATTGCAACTTTCTTTTGAAGAAAAGGGGTTTTCAAGTAATTGTTTTTGAAAGTTTCCCTAATGGGATTAAAACTATGCCAAACTGTAATTAAGTAGAAACAGTGAGCTCTATTAACAGGGGTTAAAATCCAGTTCTAGGTTGAGTAGTTATTAAAGGTCAAAAAAAAAAAAAATACCCAAAGAACAAGATTTACGATAGATATAAATATGGATAAGGCATTCTTAGATAATTCAGTAATTAGTTGATTAAAGCTTTGTCTTACCAAATATTGCTCTGGTTCATATTTCCTGTCATCTAACTTTCTTTTCTGTTATTTTGAGCATGTCAATTACCATCTGATTGTTCATAAAACACATATGTTTTCTATCTCTCCACTATACTCTCAAACAAGGGAAGTAAGCAGGTGTCTGGAGTGTTTGGTGACTTCTGAATTAACACTGCTTGAAAAGAAAAGATTAAGACTTTCATAAAAGGACAGAAGCTAGCTCAACTAATCCTGTTTAAAATTAAAAATTTATCCTCAGGGTTGGGAATAAAATCTTAAACTCTGTAAGTGGGTTCTTTAAGGATAAGGACTATGTTTTAATCTCTGGACCCCTACCAAGTTCCTGGTAGTATGCATAGCACACAGAGGACAGTGAGGAAATACAAGCCTTATGAATAAGACTTGAACCTATAACTAAGATACATACAGAAACTTATTTTATCTGTTGCACAGGCCTTCCAGAAGGTTGTTTTATTTTTTTCAAAAATGTATTTATTTTGAGAGAGAGCACACACACACATGTGGGTGAGGCGGAGAGGGAGAGAGAAAATCCCAAGCAGGCTCCACACTGTCAGTGCAGAGCCTGAGAGGAGGCTTGATCTCAAGAATCGTGAGATCATGACCTGAGCCAAAATCAAGAGTTGGATGCTTAACCACCTGAGCCATCTAAGCGCCCCTAAAAGGTCGTTTTAATTTTTTAAAAGCTTCACATATGACTGAAGACGTGATTCCCCACCACAGCTGAGATAGTTTTCAGTTTTGTTAACCAGTAGTTTACCAGAAAATCTAGAATAAGAAAATGATATATATAATGATGTAATTGTAAAAATTTAAGTATAATTAATTTTAAGGACAATTTAGAGATTATTGCAACCATATCTACAGGAAAAGCCATTAAATAAAGTTAATTAGGGCATATTCAGGACTCTGAAGGTATCTAATATTCTTTATACTCTAGTAAAATAGATTATGCACTCTCAACAGCTGGTTATAAAATAATTATGATTTGATGCTTCACTGTGAGCACATGGATATAGAATACAGAGAGGAGGGAAAAATCCCATAATCTTTCATTATAATAAAATTTGTTACAGGTGTTAGAAAGTGAGATTAAAATATAATAACCCTTGGCTGCATATTAAGGCTATACTACATGCAATTATGTTTTGGGGGTCCTGTATAAAGTCACATAACTTTTAAACATAATTTGACTATATTTTGCTATTTATCTGTTTCTACTCCTTACTGTATCTTCACTTTTTAAGAATATATTACAGCATCTTTCTGAAAATGAATAAAGAAAATACATATACAATCATGTTATTTGTAATTTCTTCATTTCCTATATAAAGGAAGGTAAAGGTAAATGGTGAATATACTTGAAAGAGGTCATAAATCATAATACATTGAAAACAGCTGGATATGAAGCTAAGGTCAAGAATATTTTTTAACTATCTGATGAACTACAAAGGGTAAATGTTAATACTAACATTCACAAGTTTCACCAAATGTGAGTCTGAATTAGAAGTATATGGTCTACTAAAAGTACTCTCAATTATGGGAGCGAGTATATGATTCCATTGATTTCTACCTAACTTTCAAAACATCAACTTATTTTCTCTCCATAATAGGGAGAATAGGGCCCTTAGCAAATACAGGCTTATGCTGGGGTTTTGCAATTTCCACACAAATGACATTTGAGGCCAGATAATTTTTTATTGTGGGAGATTATCATGTGCATTATAGGATCATTATAATGTAGGATATTTTTGAGGCCTCTATCCACTAAGTGCCAGTACCACCTCTTCAACAACCAAAAATGTCTTTAGACATTGCCAAAAGTCTCCCAGGTGGGGAGAGGAATCATCTCTGATTGATAACCAGTGGCTTATACAGAACTCTGTGATCAAAAAAGGGGTGCCACCATCTCTGATAAAAGCTTCTAATTTCTCTAACGTTTGGTCTTGTTAATGTACACCCTTTGGTTAGGCAAGAGAAATATTATTATTGTATGATGAATTTAAATTATCTTAAGAACATAATAAAGATTAATTTTATTCACTACTTGAAATTCCTTTCCAATTCTTAACATGTCTTTTTATATATTATAATCATTAGTCACATATCATTTTATATATTTAAAAAATTTAACATTTCACAAATTATTTCCATGTAGTAACAATGACCTACAAATATTTTATTTTACTAGCTTTATGATACACTACTGTGTTAATACTGTTTGGTTAGACATCTTCCTACTGTTGGACATATAGGCTTTTTCCAAATTTCCACTATTAGAGGTAGTCTGCTCAACACACTATTGTGTAAATTGCTTTTGGAGATAGGGCATGAAATGGGGAAAGTAAAAGTTAAATTCCAAACAGGATTACAGGCTCAAATAGCAAGGCAGTTTTATAGCTTTTCTTATATATTGATCATGATATTTATCCTAAATGTTGAGTTACTTAACTACTAAAAGATAGAAAAGAAAAAAAAAAAAGAAAAAGTCTTGTATTTTAAATTTTAGTTTCTCTATATTGATAAGGCTATCATTCATCACTATATAATCCAGACAAGGTTTCTTTTCTTATAAAAAAATTTTTTTTTTTTTTTTGCCAAATTGTTCACACTTTTCCTTATACCCAGTTTCTATAGGGATCTTTTCTTATTGAAGAAAACTAGGTTGAAACCTCTTTAAAAATCTAAATTATGATCTAAAACATAAGGAAATTAGGGAGATATGAAAAAGAGAAAAAGGTCACATGAAAAACGCAAAATATAACCACTTCTGATATCAGCCTGGCAAAATTTTCCAATTTTGACTGTTCAAAATTTTGACTGAAAGCAATACTAATATATTTCAAATACAACAGGATCAGGCAAATTTATCAATAATCTGAGCTCTATCTTTCTGGAAAACTAATACATTTCCTCAATCTAAAAAGATATTTTCTGGGGCACCTGGGTGGCTCAGTTGGTTGAGCATCCAACTCTTGATTTTGGTTCAGGTCATGATCTCAGGGTTAGTGGGTTTGAGCCTTGTGTGCGTCAGGCTCTGCACTGACAGCATGGAGCCTGCTTGGAATTCTCTCTCTCCCTTGCTCTCTCTGCCCCTCCCCTTCTTCCTCTCTCTCAAAATAAGTAAATATTTAAAAATTAAATAAGATTAAAATATAATTTCTAAATAGACAATGTGAATTTTATCTGTTGACTAAAAACACAAAATAAAAATAAAATGTTATGATTTTCTCCTTTAGCTCCCTGAAGAATCCTATGATCTAAACAATAATGAGGAAAACAAAGTTTAAAAACTGTCAAACTATATACTTCTATTTATCTCAACCAGATGTCTCACTTTAAACAAATCTCAGGTAAATAATTAGGTATAACACTGCAGGATCTAAAGGATGTTGAAAGTTGCTTCCAAAATTGAAGTAATGGTATCAAGTGTGCTCAGACAAACTCAAGAAAATGAAAGCATTTTTCTCCTTACATTATTAACTATAAATGGAATTAGCTGTCTTACAAGAATGAGTAAACGATCCAGATTTTTAAAAGATTATAAACTATCTGAAGAGGCTCTGCAGAGAAGAAATCCTCTAAAGAAGTGAGGTGTTTGTATGAATCCATATTAAATCCTCTATCACATAAATATTTGTTTTTAAAAATGGCTTATGACAAATAAATGTCTATATGGAATAAATCCTCTTTGTTACTGGAGCATTATAGATATAAAAGCTGATGAGTAACAGAATTGTTTTGATTCTGAATACTATTTTAGTTTTGACAGTGATAGCTTAATGAAGATCAAAATTAATACTCTATTTGTCAGGCAATAGTGAAGGAAGTCCACAGGCGAGGAATCAGTGAAAATGGCTACCACCATCACCAAGTTCATGCATTTCTCATTATTAAGAAAGTCTCTCAGGTCCTTACTACAAGTCCAATTCTTATAAATATTGTTACTTCCTTTGTAATTCACAGTATATTAGCTAAGGCAAGTACATGGACAAACACAAGAAACAACAGGTTGACCAAGAAAAGATAACAAAAGCAAAAATACAAACACACACCTTCAAAATATATAACATAAAGGTCTTTTGGTAAATGTTTAGAGTTATTGATATCAATACACTTTTACGGTATCAGTATAATTATGGATATTCATAATGATCCTTGAATCATCAAAAAGTGTTAAAATTTTGTTGAATATAGTACAAGGAGGCAGGGAAGTTTCTCAGTAAATGATTAAAATAAGAAATTAAAAAGAAAGGAAGGAAGGAATTTAGTCCTAAAGTTTAGGTTTCAGTTACCTAGAAAATTCAGTTCAGTGAAACATCTTATTCCAAAATGATGCCAAATAAATTGATATTTAATATTAACATAACATTCAATAAGGTTAGTTCCTATGACTAACATCTACCATACTCAATAATAGCTTGTATAGAAAAATAAGGAATGACAGATAATAATATGTAAACTTTTATGGTCTATTGTTACCTTTATGCTGTGTGGCCATTTCACATGAAAACAACCTTTTAGGCAGTTTAAAGGGAAATAGCTCTTATGTTAGTAATCTCAGTAAGATTATCCCTACTAAGTACAGTCCCAAGAATTTCTATTTCTTGAAGAGCAGAAAACATATTTTAAAACTAATATGCAAATATTACGAATCATAAACAAGTTAAAAATTTAGAGTCACAAAATTTAAAAATTAAACCCTGTATGTAACCTAAAACTATCTGATAAACATGCCTCCACAGATTACAATGTCAAATATTTGTAATCTATACTTTCTTTTACCCTTCTACTTGTTCCTGTAAAGGAAGGCAATATGCATATACCTCCTACCACTAATGGAAGTGAGGTGGATGGCTTTACAGAAAACTCTAGGATACTTGCAGAAGTCTTTTTCTCTTACAATGTATGCTGTAAGTAAGTACATAAATCAGTTATGCATAAAACTATTTATTGAAAACAACACCCTAATTTATAATATGGGAACAAGTTAAGAGGCATACATTATGTTTAACCATAGCATAAAAAACAATTAGCAAATTTACTTAACAGAATTCTATTTAGACTCATGAAGAACAGACAACTCACTAAAAATAAACAGCTTCTACAAAAACTATAGATAACACCCTGATTAAAAGACTATTCTTCCTATTAAAGAACAGAATTAGTCCTTTATGATCATATAACACCAGATATATTAAAAATAGCTTTGCTGAGAAAATATTTTAATACAAATGTTGTTTGAAAAAACACCTGGTGTTTCACATCAACTACCCATATACCAAAGTGTGTATGTGTAAACACACACACACACACACACACACATGTGTATACACACATAAGTGTATACACACACATACACACACACACGAACACAAAAGAATCTAATAAGGGTCTAAACCATTTTTAATAGAAATATTTCTAAAAATAACAGTTTTCCACATTCTCAGATTGTATACTGAACATAATGTTTTTTTGTTAATTAATAGCTATCACTATGAACATTATCCTATCTCTTAGATTATATCGATATTCTCAGAGGTATCACTTGAAACTTCTGAATGCTTATGGCTGTTTTATGCCTCTGTTAAATAACCTCAGAAGGTTGTCCTTTAATGGCATTTAAGTCTCTTCCCTTCAGAGTGCTACCAATATATGTTTCTCCTAAACAGCATATAAAATGACTACTACAAGTCTGCTGATATGAAGCTTTGCTGTATGTATCACTATCCTTATTTTATACATAATTCTAGATTAACAGGTTCTGAGCAAACACCTAAAAGTGGTCTCATGGCATTCCTAAGCCATAAAAAAAAAAGGTATTTTTAAAATAATGATTGATTTTCTCCAATGCTTAAAGCCTTCACATTTGCTGGTGTATAACTGTGTTTCAAATATGTAATATCACTGAACTATTAATGCCAGTTAAGCAAGTATCACTGATTTAATAAATAACATAAATGAGTATTTTACCAAGTGTCGAGTGAATATTCTTTTCTTTATATTCTCTCAAGAACTATAAAAAATGAAGGTAAAATTGTGAATTTAGAATATATAAAGTTTAAAAAAGACTTTAACTGATAAAGCTGTTTTAAAAGACATACTGGTAAGTATGTTTCAAAAACATCTGGGGCAGGATTAAACAATTTATATATTATTTATGTCACAGTTAATTAAAATTTTTATGTTAATAAGCAATAAACTTCCATTAAAAGCATATAATTATTAATTAAGAATATCTGCAAGGCAAGCGTTACCCTAAAAACTACCAGTCAGCAAACAACCAACCAGTATATTGGGAAATATTCTAAAACTATACCTGATATAAACCAGGCAAACAAAATTTAATTTACTTGCCCTGGTACCATTTTTCTCTATGAAAAATGAAAACCAGACCACACAGAAGAAATAAAAGGAACAATGTTTCTATTTTTCATTACAAATTTTTATGTAACCCAGAAAAACAAGATTAAAAAAGAAAGCTTTAGAAAAAAGCAGGAATAAATTTTAATGCTAAAAATAATAGATAGAACTTTTGGATCAACACCTACCGATTTTTTTCTACTGTTTTCCAGATCTTTGAGTTCATTCTCGATTTTTGTGATTAATTCCCTGAGTTCATCAAGATTAGTGCAAATAAGCTAAAATAAAACACAAAAACACAGCTTGATAACACATAATATAAAACACCCAAAATGTGGTAACAGAAGTTGATTTAACATACACTAAATTCACAATTATTTGTATTTGTAATAGTAAAAAGCAAAAAAAATCCCACAGTTTATATTTTAAAATATATCACTTGTTATAATGTATGAACTTCAGGCATAGCATAAAAATAACTGAAATTTCAACCCTGGTGGTTTCATACCACACCCCTCTGTTCTCAGCTTGCTTTATAATCCAGGTACTTTCTTAACGTTATCAGCTTTCAGCCCAGAATGACAAAGATCTGGAAACCCACCCTATAATTCACAGATTACTGAATCACCTTTAAGAAATGCTTTATCAGGCAGTATCCTAGTTGATGAATAAATGTGTCCCTGGAGAAATGTCATTATACCTTTGCTTTAGTTTGCTAACTATATGATCAAACTAATTGTATTATGGTTGGGACTGCCAAGAAAGAAGGATTTCCACTATATGTAATACATATATTCAAAGAAATAAATGACATTAAGTACACATTCTTAATATGATCTTGTAGTCTTTAATAAAATCATCTCCATAGATAGCATCTATTTCTTTTCATAATTATATGGAAATATAATTTTACTTCACCTTGGTAATATTGACAAATGGCCAAAATAATTGGTTATTAGTTATGAATAATCAAACTAGTTTGGCTTAACTAAAGCTTTAAACAGTGAAGTGTCTGGGACACCTGGGCGGCTCAGTAGGTTAAGTGTCCGACTTCAGCTTAGGTCATGAATTCAAGCCCCGCATTAGGCTCTGTTCTGACAGCTCAGAGCCTGGAGCCTGCTTGGATTCTGTGTCTCCCTCTCTCTGTTCCTCCCCCGCCTGCATTTTGCGCCTCTCTCTCTCTCAAAAATAAATAAACATTAAAAAATAAGTAAAAAACAGTGAAGTGTCAGCAAAAATATTAATAACTACATTTTAGTTCTTGTAAAATTATACTGAGTTTTTCCCAATATATTTAACTTTTCCCTAAAATAATTTAAGCCCATATTTTAAAAAATCTATTATAAAAAAGAAATGTTTCTAAAACAACTGCAACTACATAAAGAGGAAAAGTTTTAGGTTAATGAAAGTCTTGTAATGTTTATACTGCATGATAATTAAAAAAAAATACTATACTTATAAAGCTATTAATTCACCATAAGTTTTTATCAGCCCAAATTTGTTATATTCATTAATTTCTGTGTAAGGATACTGTTTTCCTAAAAGGCATATTTTTTTGTAAAAAAAACCCAAAAAACAACAACAAAAGAAAAGTGGGTTACAACAAGATTATTCCTAGTGATAACTGTGTGACAAAAATGGGAAAGTAGGACCCCTTTAAACTTCATTATTAGGTTAAGCCATATGAAATCACTGATATGCCCTTGATCTACCTAAATGGCAATATAGTTAAATCTAACAGACTAAGAAAAAATCACATATATTATAAATTATAATTAGTATTAACAATTATTATTAGAAATGCCTACATACTTTCAAACACACAGAACTGACGATGAAGAGAAAATATGCATTTAAGTAACTCAAATAATTTCAAGGGTATAAAACACAATGATGTAGTAGGACAGTGCTGCTAATATTTTATTATAAACTACACATTCCCATTTGCCAAATCTAGAGTCCTGGAAGAAATGCTAATAGGCAGTGGACTGGACAACTATGTGAGTGCCTCTAAAATTTGATAGTGTCTTCAACTTCTATTCCATTTATAAAGCTTCATTGTTGGTCCTACACCAGGTTTTTAGTAACTACTCACTCAGTGGTAACTAAACTTCCCATTGTAAAATCTGCTATTCTGACTAACATGTCAAATTTGCCCCAGAGCTTACAGATGGGTTACATGCCTTTTCACTGAACTTCGTGTGGTAGTTAATATCACAGCACAGATTTCTCATTTGCACACATGGCAAAGCACAGAGGAATTTTCACCTGCATCTTAGGTGTCTCATTATACAAGGAATAAGGGTACATTTTGCATGTATAGTTTGTAGAAACTTACAGTAACAATGAAAACATGCACCCCGACAACCAGACACACTCTAAGAAACTTAAAATCTTTCAGTTCATAGGAATCAACAAATACTTAATATTCCATTTAAAGGAACACAGTTTTGAAGTCAAACTATGAATATTATGAATATATTAAAATAGTCCTTCGAAGTGGCTTACCAGCTTAGTAAGTTGTATACAAAAGTCAATGCTTCTCAGACTTTAATGTGCATAAGAATCACCTGGGAATCTTGTTAAAATGAAGTTTTTGATTTAATGGGTCTGAGGTGGTACCTGAGATTCTGCATTTCTAACAAGTTTCCAGGTATAGGCCACATACAGATCATACTTTTGAGCAGTAAGGTTCTAAATGATTAAGAATTCCAAATCTTCATGGCTTCTGAAACACTCTGGTACTACAGAGTTCATAATGAACAACTAGCTTAACCAAACTCCCCTTACCCCCAAGTCACCTGTAACCCTATAATAGATAAACGTATTTATTATCTTCTTGCCAAACCCCCAAAACAAGACTAAATGCACATCCAAATATAAGGCTCAAACATCAAATTCCCATAGAATACACTAGGATACATAGTCCTGAGCTCTCTTTCTTCTTGAACAGTTAATTTTCACTAAACAAGTACCATAAAAATCAACTGATAAACTCAAATCCAAATCAACATAAACCTGTTAGTATAGCTTATTGAGTAAAGCAAGACACTGAAAATACCTAGATGAGTCGTCAGACTCCATAAACACAAAGGTTTGGTCCTAGCCTTTCCACTGGTTGTTAAAAAGATTACACATGCAAGTCTTCGCACCCCGGTGAAAATGCCCTCTAAATCACCAGTGATCAAAAGGAGCAGGTATCAAACACACTAAAATGTGGCTCATGATGCCTTCTTTAACCACAACCCCACAGGATACAGCAGTGATAAAAATTAAGCCATGAACGAAAGTTAGACTAAGCTATATTAAACAGGGTTGGTAAATTTTGCGCCAGCCATGGTGGTCATATGATTAACCCAAATTAATAGACTAAGGGTGTAAAGTGTGTTAAAGAGAACCCTGCACTAAAGTTAAATCTTAACTAGGTTGTAAAAAGCTACAATTAATATAAAAATAAGTCACAAAAATGACTTTAATTCCTCCTGTTACACTATAGGTAAGACCCAAACTGGGATTAGATACCCCACTATGGGTGCTTTATATCCCTCTAGAGGAGCCTGTTCTGTAATCGATAAACCCCAATATACTTCAGTACCCCTTGCCAATTCAGTCTATATATTGCCATCTTCAGCAAACCCTACAAAGAAAGAAAAGTAATAATAACTATCATATATCAAAAAGTTAGGTCAAGGTGTAACTCATGAGGCAGGAAGAAATGGGCTACATTTTCTATGTAAAAACACAATTCCCTATGAAAATTCTTATGAAACTGAGAACTAAAGGAGGATTTAGTAGTAAATTAAGAATAGAGAGCTTAATTGAATTGGGCCACGAAGAAAGCACACACTACCCGTCACTCTCAAGTGACATAAACCTAAAGACAACTTATTCAAATAACAAAAACACAAGAGGAGATAAGTCATACCAAGGTAAGCATACTGGAAAGTATGCATGGATAAACCAAGATGTAGCTTAAAGCATCTGGCTTACACCCAGATTTCACATCAAATGATCATCTTGAACCAAAGCTAGCCAAAACAACCAAAAACTCAACTAACATGAAACAACCAAAACATTTAATAAATTCTTACAAGTATAGGATAGAGAAATTCAAATTGGCGCTGTAAAGAAAGTACTGTAAGGGAACAATGAAAGAAAAATTAAAAACTCTAAACAGCAAACATTACCCCTTTGTACATTTTGCTTAATTAACTAGAATAACCTAACAAAGAGAAGTTAAGCTAGTCCTCCCCAAACCAGACAAGCTACCTATGAACAACCTGTGTAGAATAAACTCATCTATGTTGCAAAATAAGTGAGAAGATTTGTAGGTAGAGGTGAAAAGTCTAAGGAGCCTGGTGATAGCTGGTACCCAGAAGAGAATCTTAGTTCAACTTTAAACTTCCCCGCCTGTATACCAAAAACATCACCTCTAGCATTTCTAGTATTAGAGGTACAGCCTGCCCAGTGACGTTTGTTAAACGGCCGCAGTATCCTGATCTAAATGGCTGTGGTATCCTGATCATGCAAAGGTAGCATAATCATTTGTTCTCTAAATAGGGACTTGTATGAATGGTCACATGAGGGTTTTGCTGTCTCTTACTTCCAATCCATTGAAACTGACCTTCCCGTGAAGAGGCGGGAATATAATAATAAGATGAAAAACCCTACGGAGCTTTAATTAACCAGTCCAAAGAAATCAACTCAATTCAACCAACAGGGACAATACATGGACTGACAATTTAAGTTGGGGTGACCTCGAAGAATAAACAACCTCTGAGGGTCTGAAATCTAGACCAACTAGTCAAAAGTATTACATCACTTATTGATCCCCAAACTTGATCAGTGGAACAAGTTACCCTAGGAATAACAGCACAATACTATTTTAGAGTTCATATTGACAATAGAGTTTACAACCTCGATGTTAGATCAGGACATTCCGATGGTGCAGCAGCTATCAAAGGTTCGTTTGTTCAACAATTAAAGTCCTACGTGACCTGAGTTCAAATTGGAGCAATGCGGGTTGGTTTCTATCTATTAAACAATTTCTCCCAGTATGAAAGGACAAGAGAAATGAGGCCTACTTCACATAAAGTGCCTTAAACTCATTAGATGATATAATCTCAATCCAGACTTTGTTAACTTCCACTGCCCAAGAATCCGGGTTTGTTAGGGTGGCAGAGCTGGTAACTGCATAAAACTTAAACCTTTATAATCAGAGGTTCAACTCCTCTCCCTAACATGTTTGTAATTAACATCTTTTCACTGAACGTCCCAATCCTCCTTGCAGTAGCTTTCCTAACACGAGTAGAATGTAAAGTATTAGGATATATAGAACTTCACAAAGGACCAAACATCTTGAACATACAGGCTACTGCAACCTACTGCAGATGCGGGGAAACTTTTTAATAAGAGCCCCTGCAACCCCTCACATCTTCCATATCTACATTTATTATAGCACCCATTTTAGCCCTCTCACTCGCCCTAACCATCTGAATCCCCCTGCCAATACCATATCCACTCATCAACATAAACTTAGGAGTATTATTTATACTAGCTATGTCAAGTCTCGCCATTTACTCAATCCTATGATTACGCCTTAATCAGAGCCCTGTGGGCCATAGCTCAAACAATTTCATACCAAGTTACATTAGCAATAATCCTACTATCAGTACTGCTAATAAATGGATCCTTTACACTATCAATGCTAATCATCAGTCCCTTTATGACCTTTAGCCATGATCTGATTCATCTCAACCCTAGCAGAAACTAATCGGGTTCCCTGTAGAAGGAGAATCAGAACTTGTATGTGGGTTTAACATTGTGTATGTAACAGGTCCCTTCACCCTATTTTTCCTAGCAGAATACACCAACATCATCATAATGAACATCCTCAATCTTATTTTTCGGAGCATTCCACAGCCCATATTTACCAGGATTATACAGAGTCAACTTTACTGTTTAAACCTATTCCTGACAATTACCTTTTTATGAATTTGAGCATCCTATCCATGATTCCAATATGACCAACTAATACATTTATTAGGAAAAGAACTTCCTACCCCTCACACTGACCCTATGTATATGACATGCATCACTACCTATTATTATAGCAAGCATTCCACCCCAAACATTAAGAAATATGTCTGGTAAAAGAGTTACTTTGATAGAGTAAGTAATAGAGGTTTGAATCCCCTTATTTCTAGAATTATAGGAATCGAACCTAGTCTTAAGAATTCAAAACTCTTCATGCTACATTATACCATATTCTATAGTAAGGTCAGCTATACCTTACAGCCTGGGGTATCAGGCCCATACCCCAAAAATGTTGACTTATACCCTTCCTGTACTAATAAAACCCCCTATTATTATTATTACAACAGTCATCTCAGGAACTATAATTTTAATAATAAACTCTCAGTGATTAATAATTTGAATCGGCTTCAAAATAACTATGCTAGCTATCATCCCTATCCTTATAAAAAAAAATTCAGAGGCACCTGCGCGACTCAGTTGGTTAAGTGTCTGACTTCAGTTCAGGTCATGATCTCACAGTTCGTGGGTTCAAGCTCCGCATCAGGCTCTGTGCTGGCAGCATGGAGCCTGGAGCCCGCTTCCAGTTCTATATCTCTCTCTCTCGCTGCTCCTCCCCTGCTCATGGTCTCTCTCTCTCTCTCTCTCAAAAATAAACATTAAAATAAATTATTAAAAAAAAATTCAACTCACAAGCCAAAGAAGCATCTACAAAATACTTTTTAACACAAGCAACCACATCCATACCTTTAACAATAGGAATTATCATCAACCTACTATACTCCGGGCAATAACATAAAAAACCCTCAATCCTATAGCATTGACTATAATAACTGTTGCCTTAACAATAAAACAGGGGCTAACCCCATTTCACTTTTGAGTACCTAAAGTTGCACAGGGAATCTATCTTCAGGCCTAATTCTGCTAACATGACAAAAAATTGCACCACTATCCATCCTGTATCAAATCTCACTTGCCATCAATCCCAATCTACTTCTAACAATAGCCATCACATCCGTCCTAATTGGAGGCCGAAAAGGACTTATTCAAACATAACTATGAAAAATCCTAGTATATTCCTCAATTGCCCATATAGGATGAATAACAGTCATTATACTATACAGGCCCACAATAATTTTAAACCTAGTAATTTATATCATGATAACACTCACTATCTTCATACTATTTATACATAGCTCAGGCATAACAACATTATCACTATCCCATACATGAAACAAAGCACCCCTAATCACCTCACTCATCCTAGTGTTAATACTATGACTAGGAGGCCTTCTACCACTCCTAGGGTTTATCCCAAAGTGAAAAACCATTCTAGAAATTAAAAACATGAAATTATTATATCTACACTATTAGCCATCACAGCACTCCTCAACCTATATTGTTATATACGACTAACATATGTCACAGTACTGTTTCCCTCAACAAATAACATAAAAATAAAATGACAATTTGAAAGCACAAAAAGATAAACTTCCTGCGCCCACTTATTGTAATCTTGACTATGCTACTCCCACTTATACCAATAATATCTATTCTGGACTAGGAGTTTAGGTTAAAATAGACCAAGGGTGTTCAAAGCCATAAGTAAATTACATCAATTTAACTGCTGCATATTTAACCTTAAGGACCGCAAGAATGTATCTTACATTAATTTACTGCAAATCAAACACTTAATTAGCTAAGCCCTTGACAGATTGGTGGGCTTCCATCCCATGAAATTTTAGTCAACAGCTAACTAATCAACTGGCTTCAATCTTCTCCTGCTATCTAGAGAAAAAAAGGCAGGAGAAGCTCTGGTAGATTTGAAACTTTTTTTTTTTTTTTAATAATAATAGCGAGTATTTATTGAGCATGTAGTATATGTCAGGCAATATCCTGAGTGGTTTTTTTTTGTTTTTATTTATTTATTTTTTTAATATATGAAATTTATTGTCAGATTGGTTTCCATACAACACCCAGTGCTCATCCCAAAAGATGCCCTCTTCAATACCCATCACCCACACTCCCCTCCCTTCCACCCCCCATCAGCCCTCAGTTTGTTCTCAGTTTTTAAGAGTCTCTTATGCTTTGGCTCTCTGCCACTCTAACCTCTCTCTCTTTTTTTTTTTTTTGAAACTGCTTCTTTGAATTTGCAATTCAACATGCTATTTCACCACAGAGCCTGGCAAAAAGAGGACTTAAACCTCTGTTCTTAGATTTAAAGTCTAATGCTTTCCTCAGGCATTTTACCCATGTTCATAAACCCCTGATTGTTTTCCACTAATCACAAAGATATTGGCACTCTTTACCTTTTATTCGGTGCTTAAGCACTCTTTACCTTTTATTCAGCGTAGTAGGGACTGCCCTTAGCCTTCTAATTAGAGCCGAACTTGGACAACCTGGCACCTTACTAGGAGATGATCAAATTTATAATGTAATGGTCACAGCCCATGTAAATATAATAATCTTTTTTATGGTCATGCCTATTATAATTGGGGGTTTGGGGAACTGATTAATACCTCTGGTAATCGGAGCACCAGCAACAGCATTCCCTCAAATAAATAATATGAGCTGTTGACTACTTCCCCCATCCATCCTACTACTACTTGCATCCTCAACAGAAGCTGGTGCAAGGAACGGTTTATCCCCCTCTGGCCAGGAAGCCCACATAAGAGTGTCCTTGAGGGGCGCCTGGGTGGCGCAGTCGGTTAGGCGTCCGACTTCAGCCAGGTCACGATCTCGCGGTCCGGGAGTTCGAGCCCCGCGTCAGGCTCTGGGCTGATGGCTCAGAGCCTGGAGCCTGTTTCCAATTCTGTGTCTCCCTCTCTCTCTGCCCCTCCCCCGTTCATGCTCTGTCTCTCTCTGTCCCAAAAATAAATAAACGTTGAAAAAAAAAATTTAAAAAAAAAAAAAAAAAAAAAGAGTGTCCTTGAATATGAAGATCAAAAAGACTAATTTCCAAATAGCGGATGAAATACTGAATTAAATGCACAATGGTAAGATAAATGTTCCTTAAATGACAGGACTCTTCAACATAAATTTGTTGAATTTGAGGGTGAAAATAATTTTAGCAATATTTACTTTGAAGTTATCTTAAAATGAATTAATAGCTACATAACAATTTACAGTCTCTTTCTATACTAACTCTCTACAAATAGATATATACCTAATGCAGATACTCAAAATATATAGTCAAGTTAAGCTCTCAGAAAATTCATGTATAGGAACATACATAATTTTGTTACTAATACTGAAAGAAAAAATACTCTGATTAATGCCAACTCTGCCTTATATACCCTCTATTCCTTCTCTTTTTATATAATATGGCATATGTGTGGCCTTTAAACTCAACTTCAAATGGTGTTTTTAAAACAGAATCAATAAATAAAGTTCACCTATTAAGGAGAACAGATGCATTTTTTGAACAAAGCAAAACATCTTATCAAAGCCTCCATTACCTTGAATTAGAAAAATGTTATCTGAGGCTCAGGGCTTCCAGGGATGAAAAACAAAAGCTCCATAGCAGCTCAGATTACAGTTGGGTCACACTGCCAATACTCACGAGACAAGATTTTCAGTCATACTGCAGAAGTTACGAAAGAGTTTGATCCCCCAAGGAAAACCTCTTGAAAGCTGTCACTCTCCCTCAAGGTAACTTTTCACTTAAGGCCAATCCATGAGAGCCACAAAATCATAAATCTTAGAACAGAAAGGACTAAAAACATGTAATTTTTAGACTAAAAAGGTGTATCTCCAGTTCACATACAAACTAATTAAAACTAACAGAGGTAACCTAAGATGACACACTGGTAGAAGAGACCATAGAACGTAGGACTCATCTACTTCCTACTATATTATATTATATTCTTTAAGGGATCTTTCCAAACAAAACAAAATAAAAAATCTAACAACAATTGAATATGTATTATGGTTTTAGGTTTAATTTATCCCTAAGCTTTGATTTCTATTAAATGTTAAATATTAAACGGTCTCCTCTTCAACTCAGAAAGTAGGAATGTGTATATACAGCGGGGGAGGGGAGGTCCAGTAGAGATCAAAAGAATTCTGGTATGATCACATATCAGAAAAACAACATAATAAATCATTCGTTACTTTATCATTACTTCAAGCTAGAAATTATGCCTTTGGGTATAAACTCAATAGGTATGAGAGGTATTTTCTTTATTTGTTCCAAAAAGAGCATAAGGCAGCATACAAAACTAAAGCTATATAATAAATCACATTAAACAGCAAAGGGAAAACAATGCAGGAGTCAAAATGAGTAGGCCCAAACTGGATCTCTCATTCACTACCATTCTAATAAAACAAACCTACACTTCATTCTAAAAATTGTAAGCAAAACACTAAATTCATGGTATAAATTCAAATTTCATATTGTATTTAAACTAAAATTATAATGTGGTGACTGGGTGGCTTAGTTGGTTAAGCATCAGCACAGAGCCTGCTTCGGATCCTTTGTCCCCCCTTCTCTGCCTCTCTCTCTCTCTCAAAAATAAATAAACTTTTAAAAATAAATAAACTAAAATTATGTTAACATCTTAAAATATGAGGACAGAAAATTTCTTCTCATTTCTTATGATCACCATACTATCAAGAATGACTGCTTCAAAACCTGCAAATAGGATATCATATGTGATGTGAAAAATAAGTCTGATTAACAAAGTATTTATATTAATGAGACATGTTTCTCTCAATGCACAATATTCAAAAATTGAACGAATTTTAAGAGGAAAGTGAAACCCATACTTTTAAAAGTGAAAAAGCTGGGGCGCCTGGGTGGCGCAGTCGGTTAAGTGTCCGACTTCAGCCAGGTCACGATCTCGCGGTCCGTGAGTTCGAGCCCCGTGTCGGGCTCTGGGCTGATGGCTCAGAGCCTGGAGCCTGTTTCCGATTCTGTGTCTCCCTCTCTCTCTGCCCCTCCCCCGTTCATGCTCTGTCTCTCTCTGTCCCAAAAAATAAAATAAAACGTTAAAAAAAAAATATTTAAGAGGTAGCAATTTAAAATAATATAATCAAAATAAAATAATATAATCAAAATAATCCTTAACACAGTGAAGCAGGTGAACTCTAATTTTGGTCTCAATTTGTTATACTGAGGGTCTCAATTTGTTACTTTATTTCATATCCTTTAGTTTCTCCATTGGTTAAATATAGTATGATTAACATACCTGTGAAAATTATAGTTTTTTATATATTTTTTTTTTTTTTTAACGTTTATTTATTTTTGGGACAGAGAGAGACAGAGCATGAACGGGCGAGGGGCAGAGAGAGAGGGAGACACAGAATCGGAAACAGGCTCCAGGCTCTGAGCCATCAGCCCAGAGCCTGACGCGGGGCTCGAACTCCCGGACCGCGAGATCGTGACCTGGCTGAAGTCGGACGCTTAACCGACTGCGCCACCCAGGCGCCCCTAGTTTTTTATATTTTAAAAAGTTTTAAACTTTTCCACAGGTATGTTAAGGATCTGAGTTTATGCTTATGTTTAAAAATACTACCACTATGTAAGTCCTAGTCAGCAGCTGGATTCTGGATTTCCTCTATAAACCAGCCTTTAGAATAAACCACACATATAGAACAGGATCAAGTATAAATTACATGAAAGATTTTGGTTACCAATGAAAAGCAAAGACATGGCAACTAAAGCTCTTACATTATTTTAAAATTTTACTGAGACTTGACACACTGTTTTAAAAATGCTTCCTATGACTCTGTTATAACTGTGTTCAAAAAGAGAATTCACATACTAGATTTCTCTCTCAAATAAACAAATTAAAAGGCTTTGGCAAATATTCATTAAGAAAATTGATATTTACTTTTTAGTTTAACAGTCTTATATTACAAAACTGACAAAATAAAATTTTAGTCAATTTAGTAAAGTCATAAGCAATTGTTCAATATGATTTAAAAGTTTAAATCACCAACATGCTAAATACTAAAAATAAAAATATTTCCTAATTTTTTTGCACCTATTGCTAAATTAAAAAACCCCAAAATTTCCCAATAAGCCAACTATATAATCACCATAACCCTATAGTGGGTAAGCATAAATTTTTCCCCTGATTAAATCTAATGATGCAAATATTACTTGGTTTTTCACTTTTCAAATTCTTGTAGGCTTAATCATAACATTTCATGATTTATAAAATATGACCAAATCTGAGATTTATTGCAAAGTCTTCATGTGGTAAAAGTCAGTAATAGATGCTTTTAAGCCAATTCTTGATTTATTTTCCTACTCATAACACTGTACTTATGTCTAAATAATCTGGCATGCTTATTTGAAAAAATAAATAAGAAAGAATACATAAAACAGTTAACTCTCTCATTTAATTCTCACAAGAACCCTATAAGTAGGTACTATTGTTACCCCATTATACAGATGAGGAATTGAAAAGCACAAAGAGGTTAAGGTTACAGAGTTAGTGGTAAAGCTGGCATTAGAACCTATATAGCCTGGTTCCAGAATCCATGCTTAACTATTATGCACATTACTGGTACCCACCTAGATCCACTGAATCAAGGATGAAATCTTGGTACATAAAACCCAGGAATTTTCATTTTTAATAAAGGTATCACATTATTTTTATACTATCTGAAGTATGAGAACCACTGACATAACCCTTAGGAACAAGTGGCACAGATGTGGTTAGTCTCTATATAATACACACACAAAAATCAATCCAATCCACTATTTGAATATCTATAGCGTATACCTTAAATAAAGGTAGGATAATTCTTTTCTTAAGAAAAGTTTAAACTGAGATATAGATACTAGGTGTAAATATAAGTAAACATGAAGCAAACAGGCAATGTTAATTTCCAGATTTAAAAAAGTCAACAAAAACACCGTCGAATTAAAAAGTAGTTGAGGTCGGGGTGCCTGGGTGGCTCCAGTCGGTTAAGCATCTGACTCTTGGTTTCAGCTCAGGTCACGATCTCACTGTTTCGTAAATTCAAGCCCCACAGCCAGCTCTGCGCTAATGATGCAGACCCTACTTGGGATTCTCTGTCTCCCTCTCTCTCTGCCCTTCCCCCACTCATGCTGTCTCTGTCTCTCGAAATAAATAAATAAACTTAAAAAAAAAAAAGTAGCTGAGGTCAAAACAGGATTTACTTTTTTAGTTCATTAGGACTTATCAAGAAATAAACTTTACAATTTAATCCCTGGACACATTTTTCATTATTTAAAGATGGACTAATCCTTATACAAATTAAGTCAGGTTTTGCAAAAGGGATCCAATCTCTATCTACTAACAGCTTCATTACTTTCAGTAATAAAATATTTTAGAATAAATGTGGTGAAGAAAATCTCCCAGCGAAACCATTTTAGAAAGTATTTTTATGTTTAATACTAGAAATGGGATATTTAAAGAACTTGGATAAAATGAATAATTTGCAGAATCTGAGGTGCTAAATGACATATTGCTAGAACTTCTGGGAAAGAAATAAATTCACTTCTTTATTACATAATAATCAGTTTCTTACATGTGGGTAACTTCAAAGAAAAAAAATTCTACATAAAGTTATTTTGAAAGGCAAAACTATAGGTTTTGTCTGTAACAACAAAGTTTACTAGTGACTAATACTGTCTTATCTCCTGTTCTTTGCTTATTTGAAGCAAATGACCTTTTTCCTGGGAGACAGCTATCAATTTCATGGGATAATACCATGGTATTCATATTATAAACTAGGCATAAGAACCACTGCTTTCATAAGCCTATTGCCCATCCTAGCGCCCGCCCCCTGCCCCCCCACACACACTAGGACACCTTAAGAACCAGGAAGGGGATTTATATATAACATAATAAAACATAACATAATTAATATAATATTTATTTTAAACAGCTCAATTTGGCAAAACATGTACTCTGACCTTAAGTTTCTGAGAGTGGTAAGCAAATGGTCAGTAACTGACAAAGCATCACTTAGTATTGTGCTTTTCAAGATTTTTTGCTCTACCCATGGTCAAAAATATATTTTACAGTGCAAGCAAGTACAATAAACACAAGACCAAAACCAAAGTTTCATGAAATGATATTACCCTTACTGTACTTGACACATTCATAATTTCTTTTCTATTTTAACTGTTGGCTTATAAAAGGAATGGTGGTCATATAATCTGCTAGATTAATTTCATGCCTCACTAATGAATACATTTGCAATTTTAAAAATACTATGCTATCTATGTCACTTATTACATATAAAAGTCCATCCACTAAGATAGGAATGGAAACAAACATCAACAGCAGGTCAGATCTGTTCTGAGACTTATATTCCCAGGATGAATATTTTAAGGGATTGAGGGGAAAAAAATCAGTGGGAAAAATAGCAAAGGCTGGTATGACATCAATGGAAGAATGACAATATTATAGTACTGAATACCAGGTATAAGCAATGGTTAGACAAGCCTCCAAGTAAAACAGTAAATATACATTTTTCACTTAATATTCTGTAACCAAGGTTACTTTATACAAAAAGATTATGTAGAAATGTTTGAAATTCATTCTAAGAAAGTCATTAAAAATATCTATCCTAGGGGTGCCTAGGTGGTTCAGTTAGTTAAAATGTCCAACTCTTGATTTTTGCTCAGGTCATGATCTCACAGTTTCATGGGTTCGAGCCCTGCATCGGGCTCTGCTCTAATTGTGTGAAGCCTGCTTGGAATTCTCTCTCCATCTCTCTCTCAAAAAAACTAGATAAACATTTAAAAAAATATATTCTATCCTAAAATACTAAAAGAAAATGCCTATTTCTTTCACTGTTCATTTAAAATTGTATTTTTACCAATTAGTAACTTCCATAAAAACACTTCTAAAAATAAGATTTTTACTGAAAAATAAATGTGTTTACATTTTTGGATATATGTAACTATTAAACTCACATTACATATTACCAATATTTTCATAGTTATTGTTCTTTGTTTTCTTCTTGACTTGAGACTGACAGAAATTTATTTTAACACCATTTTTATTTTTTGGCAATTAAGTATTGTTAGAACTGGACTGGACAAAGATATTTTAAAAGAAGAGTCATTTGAATGAAAAAACATCTTTTATTAGATTGAAAATAAAAGTATTATTTAGGGTGAAATTCTCTGCTGATTCTAGTACCAGCTACAAATGAAAAATTCTTCACATAATAATCTGGCAGTAAATATAGTTATTTCTTTTTGCAGAAATGTGTAAAGACCATTCAATTAAATGTTACTTAATATTCTCTCTGAAGTTCATATATAGTTAAGAGTTAAAAGATTTGTTTTTAAGTTAATAAGTCTACTATTTCCACAGTGCCCAAATAAGTGAAAATAAATTACCTATTTACAAATTGTTTACAAATTATGATTTGTTCTTGGAAGACTCTCATGTACACATTTGCTATCATATATTAAACATTTATATTATAATATATAGTATATATTCTATTAAACTACTTCTACAAAGTAGAATAACATAAGAAAAACCGGAGATTTTTGACTATCAAAGAGACAAAAATAGAGGTAAAAAAATTTGAAATACTAGATTAAATCTTAGCCATCCATGCCTTGCACTTAAAGGGAAAAAAGTCATAGTTGGAAACACTTCATTTAAAGTATGGGTGTTACAGTGGAATTCAGCCAATCTCTTGAGGAACAATATAAACACTAAAAAAGTTAAACTAAAAATGTTGAGACAAAATTGAAACATTTACCTGAAATTCTGGTACAGTGGGTGACTTTGTAACAGTTTTCCTCTTCTTTGTGATTGCTTTTTTAGATATGGATTTTTTTCCTTTCAAGATTAAAAGAGAAAAGCTTCATAATACTGTTTATAGCACTTCATTAACAAGAACCAAATTACATAGAACCTTGAAAGTTAAAATATAACTAACAGATGGCTTCTAGTGAGTCAAATAAAAGTGATGAATCAAAACAAGCCGTAGTAAAAGCAAACATTAAACTATAACTACCTGTAACAAGTATATTAACAAATGCTGTTTTCTTTACACATGAACTAAACTATCAAAATCTCTGATGAATTTCACAGTATCAGAACTTACTGTAATAAGATTTGGCAAAAAAAAAAAAAGGCACATTACTACTGCTCAGTTAAAAATCTAATTCACAACTTAAAATGAAATTTTATAAGACAAAAAAATCTTACCTTTTAACAATGACTTCCATAGTCAGGAACTTGCATAAAACTATACTCTGAAGACTATGGTCTTAAACCAATCTAATGTGAAAATCCTCTCAGCAGCTTAGGAAACAAGGTCTTTCTATCTCTTTATCTCTTTATCACCTAAGAGGCTGCCTTTGGCAGATTCAATAATCACTTTAAAAACAAGGTAAAAATCTCCCTTTAAAAAGTGCATCTAGTCATTTATGCAATCAGAAATCACTACGAAAAATAAATCCACATTCTTAAAGAAATCCAACTCATTAGCACAGATTGAAATGTATCTACTCTGTATTTAACATAACAGAGATACATACATGCATATAGCCTCTGTTTTTAGAAAGGAACATGTTAAAGTGTTTTGTCTACATTTGCATTTAGCAAAATCAGTTAATAAACTGGTTGTTAATTATTCAACAAACATGAGATACAGGGCACTTTACAATTTATGGGAATAATAAAGAATTATAAAATGGAAATCCTGTCCTCCAGGAGCTGATAATCTATATAAGGGAATAAAAATTAATCAGAAACACTTAAAAGTTAATTTTAGTTCACAATCATTTGTAAGTTAAAATCAGCTTAAAAGTTACTATTTTTTTACATAATCCCTTTCTGAACATTTTCCTGTATAGATATGATCTGCTTCCATGCAAAGAGTTCATTTGATTGCAACATTTTATTCAACTTGTAGGCACAATTCTAATTTAAATATAATTATATTTTCTTCTGTATTCCTTTACAACCATATCACAGAACTATCATTTTATCATTTCTAACTTTTGACTCAGTAAAATGCACATATACTATGCTTGAACTACTACAAATTTTGAGTTGCTGAAGTTCACATGGATTTCACTGTCCTGTTCTAATAAGTATCAGCCTGCTGTCACTTGACATTTGTTTTTAATTAAAATAACCTAACATTTATTTCTTTTCTTATCACTGTTACTTGTTTCCGTGCTTACACAGAATCTATACGGGAACTAAACTTCCACAAAAATAGGCAAATGCGTGGTTTGCTTAACCAGTATTCAGGAAGAAGTGATTCAACTCTTGGTATCTCTATAACACAGCTAGAATAACTGATTTCTAATTGGATGCAATAGGTACCTCTCAAAGGGACTCATGAGTCTGGACACAAGAATGCCTTTCTTCTATAAACTACATTTTTTAAAGTTCATAGGAAAAGATTTAATGGCCTCACGAATTTTGGGAAAGCTATAAAAACAATTTGAAGGAAATGAAATCCTTCCTTGTCCCCCCACCCGCACCCCAGCCCCAGCACTGTTCTAATTAGCTTTTTAAAAACCATGTGAAAATAAATGAGTAAATAAATATCATTTGATTTTGCATTCATTTGTAAGCACAACAGAGGTCACCCTTGATACTTCCAATAAAGTTTATATTGTTGCCACATAAGCACTAAATTTGGGTACTAAATGCTCAAGTTCACTCTAGCAGCCATGCTTATTTTAATGGATTAAGCAGCTGAAGTGGTTACTGGGTATTTCCTTTCACTATATGATTAGGATACCTAAATGTAGATTAAATAAATGGAAGTAGTATTCTGTTGTGGTTTTAAGCTTGAGTTTTGGAACTAAACTACCTGGGTTTGAATACCAGTTCTAACCACCTACTAGCTACAAATTGCTTTATTTCCTTGTGCAGTTTATCTATAAAACAGAGATGATATTACCTACTTTCTTATTGAGAATTAAAACGTAAAAAAAACTCAGACTACTGTTAGGCACATGGTTAAGTGATCAATGTTAGTTGTTATTATCTCCCTTAGCTAAGCCATTATGATAAGTGTCTAAACAAATATTATCATTTTACCTTCTTCAAATTCTTTTATTAACTTATTCTTTCATCTTAGTTCTTGCTCATATATCCTCTGTGCTACCACTCTACTTCCTACAATATTTATGTAACACATCATACAGTATTGTAATGATCCATTTATAGGTTTCTCATCCTTACTAGACTGAATTATTGATGACAGAAGTCACATTATTCGTTTTTTATTTACAGCATTTTTCATACAAGAAGTTATGAGAAATGATCCTTAAATAGAAAAATCCTAATTTTAATCAGAAATTTCACCGGTCTGGAGATAGGAAAAGGGAGGCAGGTAACTGTTTATAATTCTTAAGGTCTCTCTGAGTCCATTTTTAAATAAAGAAAGCACTGGCAATAACTAGATAATTTACGCAATTTACCAAAGAGTTTCACAACATGACCTAGGAGTGGTAGTAAGAACACTAATTTTTATTGAGAACCTATTATGTCAGACACTTAGCAAGATAATTTATATAAATTATCTCAATTAATACTCAAAACAACCCCTCAAGGTAGGCAACACCTCATTTTAATGTAGGATAACTGAAAATCAAAGGTTACTTAACTTATTCAAGTGTTACACTGTAAGCAAGCACCACAGCCAGGGATTCTAACTCCAAAGTCCAAGTTCTTTCCATTATATAATTCTACCTCTTGAAAATCAGTTACCATTTACTGATTCCTACCACATGCCAGGCACCATGTTAAGTACTATGCATTCACTATTCCAATTAATCTTTGTAATGATTACATCAAGGTATGTCTTACCTCATTTTTCACTGATAAAAAAACTGGCTATCAACAGGCAAATAAACTGATGGAGGACTTACAGCTAATGTGCACTGGACATATATTTGCACTACATCTGACTCACTTCAAAGTTGTGTGCTTTTTATGATAAAATATTGCATTCTTTCAAATTTTCTGCAGGAATGTAATTTGCTTCTGACTGATTTCAGAGCATTCCTTTTTTGATTAGGATTATAAGATTCACATATTCACTATTAGTATCTTCAGACTATATCCTCATAAAAATTTGAATACAAATTTTCCTTCATTCTTCAGTAAAAACTGACTCTTCCTTTTTATTATACCACTTTTAAAATGTAGCATGGATACTACAAAACCACACAGGCTTTATTTGGTAATCTGCTTTTGTTCCAGGGCAAGATACATATAGGGCAAGGTACATACTGCCCCCTAGTGGGCTTCCATTCTTCCACCACTCACTTGATGATACACCAGGTCTTTACCAACCCCCACCCCACCCCCCAGCCCTAAATCATCTCGTCCCATAAAACAGAATACAATTTTCAGATCTGGGGCTGTGCTAAAGTCAGAATCACTTTAAAGCATATACAGAATTTTGACACAATTATTGGGCCTAAAATACACACATGAGCAAAAAATGAGTGTCAACTTGTACCTGCAAAATAGAGAAGGAAAACTTAAAATGGCCTAGTAATTAGTATTCAAGTGTGGCCTAAGGAAGCTTTTTAAAACTATGCTGAGAACAGCTGTAGTAAAGGAAGCCCAACTTGAGAGAAAACAATGTAACTAAAAATATATTTTATAACTTAGGCACAAAACTCTAGTCTTCCAGAACATGGAGATATACCTCTTAACTAGCAAAATGCAGGTGATTATTATCCCCAATCCAACTCCTCTTTCCTGTCTCTTATTCTCCATCTTTCCCTTCTCCTTTATCTGCCTTACCTGACTGTCTTCATTCTTTGGCCCCTTGAACTATTCAGAGACTTCTATTTCAAAGCCCTCCTAGATTTGGCCTTCTTATGTTAAAAATTATCCTGGAGCACCTGGGTGGCTCAGTTGGTTGGGCGTCTGATTTCGGTTCAGGTCATGATCTCACAGTTCCTGGGTTTGAGCCCGCATCAGGCTCTGTGCTGACAGCTCAGAACCTGGAGCCTGCTTTGGATTCTGTGTCTCCCTCTCTCTCTGCCCCTCCCCAGCTCGTGTTTGCCCACCTGCACTCTTTCTCTCAAAAATAGACATTAAAAAAAAAAAAAACTATCCTAACACATTCGCTAGTTTCTTAGTGCTTACATTTTAGGAATCGTAACAAATGAATGGATACTAAGACATTAATCACTGTTAAAAAAAAAAAAAAAGACATTAATCACTGTTAAAAAAAAAAAAAAGGCCAAGGGCATTTATATTATTAAATAGAAATCTGGGAAGTGGCTGGAATGTGAAGTCACAGAACCAGAGTCTAAATTTGACTTTTTATGTACTAAATGTTCATGTCCTAAGCAAATATTTAGTCTATACAAGTTTCTGGAGTGTTGTATCTCTTAAGTAAGCAATTTAACCTTACTAAAACAGCTGATTTTCTTTCCATTCTTCTTGCCTATTAGCAAATTTCTCATCATACTGGTAACTTTTTACCACTATCATATAATTCAATAACTGCTAAACAATGATTTTTTTCTCCTTTAGCTTAACATACTGAATCAGCTGTCAAATTCTGCTACTTATTGTAACATCTCTCTCAAAACATTATTTTCTTCTGTCAATGTGAAAGAAAAGTCATATAGTCAGTCATTCTCTATCTGGATTTAGAAATTTCCTCTTCTTAAACTTACCTTCAACCCCTTCATGAAAACCCTGCCAGTTTCTTTTATAACTCTTTAATGGTCCTAACTATTCTGCAAGATCCTTTCTCCTAATCCTGCCACTTATTAGCTATGTAACCTTGGACAAGTTAATAAACATCTCTGTGCCTCAGTTTTTTTAATCTATAAAATCTATATAATGAGGAATAATAATACCATTTAATGGAGTTTTTATGAAAATCAAATAAGAAAATATATATAAAGGCTTAGAACAGTGCCTGGCATACAGTTAGCACTTATGAGTATACAGCATTAGAATAAAAGGACAAAATACTCTATCGATCCTTTCACTCTCTTATATCTTGGCATCTTGAGTTGGTCCTCTAAAATTTTCCCCATACAGACACACATAGTTAGGATCTTTGGGTTTTCAACAACAACAACAACAAAAAACTGTAAAACTTTTTCACAATAATGGGTCTGGATGTAACCAAATATTGTAGATTACACTGCTTTTTTAGTTATTCCCTATAAAGGAGCTTATTGCTTTTTACACATTATCTCTTATTGTAAGGTCATTTCCTTGCACTAGGCACTTGATGCAATTATTTAAAACAGCACCACCTGTCCAGAAAGAGATCGCCCATAACTGGCACAGTCTCATCATTCAAATAGCTTCTAAAACCTCAACTTTTCACCTTTTTCCTTATGTTTTTCTCTGTGTTTTCAGTGACACCAGCTTAATTATACCCTCATGCTTTTATTCACATTACTAACCACTGTTCATCCATCCAATCCCCACTATTCTTCAAAGTCTTATATCCTCTGCAAAACCTTCCAAGACAACTATAGCAAACACTGACTGATTTACTCTCGACTTGACCTTTTACTCTATTATATACTTAACAATTATTAAAATGAATTGTTTACCACTTTGAGCCTTAGTTTATTCACTTATAAAAGAATAACACCACCACTTGTCTTATTTATTTTAATCAGTTCAGAGGAGCTAACACAAAATGATTTCGTTGAAAATAATGAACATGTGAGAAGAGGGAAAAACCCTCCAAACCAAATTGGCTAAAATGAGTAACTTAAAACACCATAAGCTTTTTGTAACAATTAATGTACCTTTAATAATTTTTGCCCATTTTTTTCAGGTTTTATAAAAAGTCCTCTAGTTTTTAAAACCTATTTTATTTCAGCCAACTCTACTCCACAAAATCTATAACAGAATACTATTGAAAACAACCAAAATGTCTAATAAGGAGGTTGGAAAAATAACTACAAAATACACATAACAAAATGATGGTGCAAAGATCTATTGATCACACAGAAGTTCACGGTGCACTGTTACGCAAGGAAAAAACAGATTGTAAAATGGTATGGATAGTACAATGCTAATTCAAAAATATATAGGCCTTGAAAAGGATATAAAAGATACATTTTAAGGAGCTAATCTTACTTATAGCTGAGTAAACTATATTATGTGTGTTCATTTATTTATTCGACAGATTCCTACACAATGTGTTCGTCGCTGTGCTAACCTTCTGTCCCCAAGAATGTTATAAAATACAGGGAAGACAATCATCAAAATAATTTACAAATAAATAAATGCAACCATTATAAATAAATGTTATAAGTATTATAAAGGAGAAGTATCTGATGCTATAAGCATGCACAACTGGGGATATTCCAACGTTTTTCTATTCTATAATATTTCTAAGAGTAAGGAAAGGCTTAAATAACTAAAAATGAATTCAATTAAAAAGCAGAAAGCAAACTCCAATTCTAAAAAATAGATAAAAATGCTTAAAAGTTGCAAAACTGCCCCAGAGTTCCCTAAAATTATCAAATCATTCTCAACCAATTTGTCTTTGCACCTTCTACTAAAAATTATCTCCCACCTGCTAAATTTAGAGAGTCCACCAAAAATTAAAGCCTGTATAATCAACATAAAATGGACCACATTAACCACATGTAGAATTTACTCTATCCTAAGTGAACGCTCATGGATGACACACTTTATCCCAAAGCCTATTCTACAGAATGCTATTACTTGAAAAAAAAAATCTCTGTGTTCAAGTAAACTTAAAAATACTAGGTTAAACAAAACTAAACAGTTTTTTTTCTTCAAGACTTCCCAGAGTCCTTAAAATAAAGGCCCCAAATCACTTTTCCACAATTCTGAAGTTCAAAAAGTTCTCAAAACTAACCTTTTAAAAATAAACATGACATGAACTGTTCTAAGGTTCTTTATAGTTTTCATCTCATTTAACCCATTCACATATCTTTCTGTAAAAACTATGTGTGTAATTACAGGGGCTACACCAAACTCAACTGGGGATGTTATTTAATAAACATATATATCATAATATCCTTCTATAATCTGATGATTTCTGAATTCCAAAACATATCTGATACAAGAGTTTTGTAAAATGCATTGTGGACCTGTACTAATGCACAATGTGAATCTAGAAGAGGAGCATTTCCACATTTTCCAAACATGTCACCATGGAGCTCCCTTTTAAAAATAGTGAAAGAGAAAACACTGGATTAGAGTATGCCCAAAACTGACTATAAAAGGCTACAATGCCTCATAACTAATAAAGGAGCCCAGGGCAAAGCCTCAGGAAGACAAGTGTACTGAAAATGATGTAAAACAAATGTTCTGTTGTTGTCGTTGTTGTTGTTGTTGTTGTTATGTGCCTAGGTGGCTCCATCAGTTAAGCCTCCGACTCTTGGTTTCAGCTCAAGTCATGATCTCACGGTTTGTGAGTTTGAGCCCTGCATAGGGCTCCACCATGACAGCAGGGAGCCTGTTTGGGATTTCCTCTCTCACTCTCTCTGCCCCTCCCCAGCTCCCTCTCTAAATAAACAAACAAACAAACAAACAAACAAATAAATTTAATTTAAAAAATTTTTTAAAAGGCATGGCTCAGTCGGTTTTGGCTCAGGTCATGATCTCATGGTTCATGAGTTTGAGCCCCACATCGGGCTCTGTGCTGACAGCACAGAGCTTGCTTGGGATTCTCTCTCTCTCCCTCTCTCTGCCCTAGGCTTGCTCACTCTCTCTGTCCCTCTCTCTCAAAATAAATAAACTTAATAAAAAAATTTTTTAATATCATTTTATGTACTGCTGTTATAACAGAAAGGAGTTTAGTATCTTATAAAGAAAGAGTGGGCATATGCTTACCCAGAACTATCAAGGGAGAGAGAAACTGTATTTGCCAGATCCAAGTATTTTTGTTACTGAAGACTAACCTCCTAAATTTGCTCTGAAGATAAAATTAGTATATAGGCTAGTGCATTATTTTCTTCTATTTCATCCCTGTAAGCTGTCTATACCCACCTAAAGATGCTCAGAGAGGGTACATAAGTACTTGCTGAATTTGCTTCTTTTTTTTTTTTTTATTCACCTGGACAACTGGACATGACACCCCCACAAATATTCCCTCTGATCTACAAATATTCTGAACTACCATTTAAAAAATGTGGCAACACTTTAATTGTTTACCATAAAAATACATTTAAAAGTAATCCTTACAGGGGCGCCTGGGTGGCGCAGTCGGTTAAGCGTCCGACTTCAGCCAGGTCACGATCTCGCGGTCTGTGAGTTTGAGCCCCACGTCAGGCTCTGGGCTGATGGCTCAGAGCCTGGAGCCTGTTTCCGATTCTGTGTCTCCCTCTCTCTCTGCCCCTCCCCCGTTCATGCTCTGTCTCTCTCTGTCCCAAAAATAAATAAACGTTGAAAAAAAAAATTTAAAAGTAATCCTTACAGTTAATATTTTTACTCTGCTATTGGTAAAGCCTGTATAGGAGCTACATCAGTATCTACCCCCATAAGTCACAATTACCTTTGCACACATGAATAGTAGGTCATAAATAAACAATAAAAGGTTTCAGGTGACAACAGTACTAATAAAACAGTATTACATACTTTAGCACTGGAAAAAATATTTCCAACTTAAACTACTAATTAATATTTTTGAGAGGAAAACGTGCCAAATCAAACTAAATTTATATAGCCTAAATATGTGGATTATTACAAAATTTAAAAGGCTTATTTCTGAAAGTTACTTTAAAAAATTGTAGTTTTTCATCATCTGGCCAGTGTAGTGGTTCAACTTTGCAATTATCAGTTCATCAAATTAAGCCTGTTCTTAATAGTAAATTTTATGCTTCCTTATCAATGATATATTACATACACATTTTAAAATATACTTAACTGTATTCATTTAAGTAACAGCAAGTATATCAACTAAACAAACTTCACTCTCTCATTTACCAACTCATTATCAAGTTATTGTCAAATCCTAATTATCTTTGTTACTGAGGGAAGATATAAAAAATGGAAATCCACAAATAATGACAATAAACCACAACTCATTTTAGTAAACAATTCAAGTTTTTCCCAACCAGGCAAATTTTATAATAAGTGGAGTTCAACATCTGCTTTTATCTCACCTATCTTCTTGACAAACAAGACACAGAAACTGATTAAAAGGCAAACAATAGAAAAAGCAAAAACACCTGAGTAATGAAAAGATAGTGCAACCAACCACCGAAGATTTTATTTACAGAATTTTTTGTTATTCTTTAAATAGACTTGCAACAAATACATGGGGTATTCAAATTTGATGTAAGACAAATGTGCAAATCTTCTTACAAAATATGCTTCATGTCCTATTAGTTGATGCAATGTTTTTCCTTGTATTTCACATTTTTTCTGGGTATGAAAATATATACTGAAAATAGAGTGCTAAAAAATATATGATGTGGGAAAAAAACAACACCCAGAAAGATAATCTGACTTGCCTTGGTTCAAGTTGCTATGTACTCTATATAGTATTGGGAATGGTATCTCCTGATATCAGTGCTTTTTCCATTTGCTGTACTGGTCTTAGCCTGGGGAGAAAAACACTTCTCAAAAATGATGGGAAGCATTATTTATCAAGAATCTGGTCCAGAGAAATGTAAAAACATTATGTCCAAAGATCTTCAACTGAAAATTAAATTAAAATGTACTGTGACAGTATTTTTTTCTGTTGAGTATACAAAACCTCTTCTGCTCTGAGTTTTAATCAGTGGAAGAATATAAAACTTGATCTCTTAAACACACACACACACACACACACACACACACACACACACACTTTTCATTCTGTTAATCAGTGCCTCTCATGCCTAATTGCAAGAACAACATGAAGTATGCTTAAATGTAATTCTCATCCATTTGTGTTAGCTTACCAGATTTGTGCTTCTTGTGTTTTGCTTTCTTTTTGATGATCAATAACTTATTCTGGATCTCAGGTTTGTAAGATTTGAATGCAAGAGAATGAAGACTTTCACGCTTTCTCTGTAAGTTTTCATTTAAAACATCTTTCAATTTCTTTTTTTTCTTTTTCTTCTTTTTTGCCCTCATTTTAGTTAGTTTGATTTTCTTGTGACTCTGCAGTGACTGCTCTAATAGAATGTCTCTTACAACTTTGTGGCAGTTAAATTCTGGATGATCACTGTGACTTCCATTTACATGTATTTGGCAAGATTTTAGAGCATTTTCTTTTAATGGACTGGGTTCAGGCTTTACTCTGGAAGCTTCACCATATTTTTCTTGATTTTCTATAAACCTTATTTCACCTGGACTAAGAGGCTCTCCAAAGCCAGTAACTTCCCCTGGACTCCCCGGTTCCCCTAAATTTTCTTTATAACAATCAGTTTTTTTAATTTCACAGGGCCTGCAAATTCTAATTTCACAGCTGGATTTCACTTCCATTTCAACAGGGATGTCATGATTATCCAAGTTCATCTTAGCAGAGCCCCAAGTTGTATCAAAATTAGTTTCCTGCTCTTTCTTGAAGGCAGAGGAGAGGCCTATACTACACCTATGTTCTCCATTACTCGTACTAACATAGTCACATTTCAATTTCTCCAGTTTAATCCGAGGTACTCTTTGTATTTTAATGGGTGGAACTGGAAATTCTGGGGCTTGAAAAGGTCTCTGTTTATAAATCCGTACATCTGCACCACAGAACTGTGGAAAATGCACATAAGCATTCTCCAAATAATCGTAACCCAAGATAACTTCCCTGCATTCATGAATAGGCTGTCCAAGTACAGCATCTTGAACTTCTTTTTGTGTTTCATACACAAAGTCACAAAGACCCTTAAGTAACCATACTTTTTGGTAAAAAGGTAGTTCATGAAAAGGTTTTTCTTCCAATGGATTAACTTCTCCAAGAACTTTAAAAAACTGAGGACATAACCCAAGCTTTTCAGCACAGTTATCAGGATTTTCAGTCTGTCCTACAGCAGTATACCACTGCTGTACTTTCTGTCTCAGTGCTGCTTCCCAGGTCCTATAAGGCAAAGTAGGTCTTCGATGTAAGGTAGGTCTGCGATGAGGTGGACTTAACAGAGAAGTCATTATTTTAGAAAGAAAAGCATTACACTGAGGCATCAGAAGACAACGTTCCAATTCGTAAAAGACTATTTCTGGCAAATTTAGAATTTGTTGGGCTAAACAAAGAAAATGACCAATAGCTGGAATTTCCCACATAGTCTCCATACAAGTTGGAGCTGCTTGAGCTAGGAGTTTTCTTTCCCATTCTTCCATTTCCTTTTGACTAGCTTCTTCTGCTTCTTTTCTTTCCTGCTCCCGAAGCCTAAAGAAAGTTTAACAAATTATACTATTGTTAAAGTAGAAAGTACCATTAAATACTAAATATTTGGTGTCATATTAATCTTTAATCAACAAGGCAAATGGCTACAAAGTATCTCATTAGATGTACCATTATTTTCTTCAGATGATGAAATAAATATATAACTTGACACTGAGCCTTCTGACATTTCTTCATCCAAAGTAAAATTCTTCAACTTAGGATGTGTATCAATTTCAAAGTAAATGAAAAAAATTTAAACATGTGTACTAAACAAAAGCACAGGGTAGTGCTTTCTAAAAGTAGTATGATGGCATATAAGAACTATAAAGATATTTAAATCCTTTGACATGGTAATTCCATTCCTAGAAAGTTTTTGTTTGTATTAACTTGACAGAGTTAACTTTTAACCATATAAAAAAAGTTATAAAGAAGTTTTTATAAACTTTTGTAAAGTTATAAAAAAGTTACACAATTGGGAAATAAGCTGGCTATTATTAGGTAGCCTTAACAACTAAAATTATGGGAGGAGGATGGCACAGGAGTAGGGGGGCCCTAAGCTTACCTCATCCCTTGAACATAGCTAGATAAATATCAAATCATTCTGAACACCTAAGAAATTGATTTGAGGACTGAGAGAATAAAACTTCACATCTACAAGAAGAAAAATGACCACCTCGTGGAAGGTAGGAGCTACAGACAATTGTTGTGGAGGAGAAAAGAACTGTGAGTGCTGCAGAGAGGAGGGAGCCCTGATCATGGAGGTGTGCCTGAATGAGAGAGAAAGAGTGAAGCAACAGGCAGGGGACTGCACAAGAAAAACTCTCCCCCAACACCAGTGACTGGGAAAAAGAGAGGGGCTGACTATTAGTTTTTATGAGCAGTGGAGCTCAAAGTCTGAAGTTTCAGAAGACCCTACCATCGCTGGGTTGTATCTGGCAGGCTTAGCAGTGCCCCAGTGGGGAAGGAAGGAGGAAGGAGATACAGGAGTAGGAAGCATGATCTGAATATCCCCTGGGTCCAACTGGGAGAAACAGTTCCCCTTCTTGGGAGTTCATTTGGGAGTGGTGGCATGGACTCTCCCGGGACAAAAGAACTGATGGTGCCAATGTGTTGCCCTATTCCCTAGCATAGGAACAAAGACACAGGCTGAAGGTATCAAGTCTTGGTGCCAGCTTTTTGCTGCACTTCACCATAAACTCTCAACCACTGTGTGGTCATGCAACTGCTTTCCTGGAACAAACTGGTAAATGGCAAAAGCATAGCAAGACCCTCTCCCAAAGCATCAGCATTGGTGCGGGCTATGCAGTTCCCTAAAATTTGGAGTTCTGAAACCCAGCCACATGGCAGAGATAAAACATAAGAGTACTGTGCTGCCTGGAAGGCAGACAGTTGGGACTCAGACAAGGTGAAGGCAGGGATCTGACAGAAGCTGGGAACAGTAGAGAGGGATTCTTTGCTCTTCTACAATGACTTCTTGAGGAGTGGTGGGGCGAACTCCTTGCTCCCAGGAGAAGAGAGCTGGCAACATCACTTTCTTGCTCTCCCCCATCAGTACTGACCAAATTCAATGAGCTAAACAGCCTCCTCAGTGGAGACCAGAGCTGCTTACAACAAGCTCCATCCCACTGTGCCCTGCAGGTGCATCTCTACTAGGGCAAGACCACCTGAAAATCAGCGCAGCAGGCTTCTCCCCCAAACCCAGTGCATCCCCTCATGCACAGAGTTTACTGACAGAGTGCTTCAAAGCTTCAATTTAGGAGAAATAAGGTCTAGCTTCATTTTTTTTTGATCCCACATCTTTTAAAAAGCAGATCAAAACACACCTACAGACCTAGACAAAAACTACCACACAGTGGACAATGTCCAAACACCCCCTACTGCAAGCAAGGAGACACTCTATAGAGGACCGGCCTGAGGGTAGGAAAAGCCAAAATACAACAACAAACTGCATATAGGATACCCCTTTTGTTGGTCTCTTCTTAATATAGCCATTACTCTCAGGAGCAGGAATAGAACAGGCTTTCCTAATAATCACACACAAAAAAACAGTGACCTAAAGAAAATGACAAGACAGAGGAATCCATCCAAAAGAAAGAAAAGGAAAAAGTCACAGTTGGGGATTCAATCATTACAGACATAAGATATCTGAACCATAATTTAAAACAACGATTATAAGGATACTAACTAGCTGGGCTTGAAAAAAGCATAGAAGATACTAGAGAATCCTTTACTGCAGAGATTAAAAAAAAAAAAAATCTCAGGCTAAAATTAAAAATACTATAACTAAGTTGCAAACCCAACTGGATGACATGACAATAAGGATGTATGAAGTAGAGTAATTAATCAGTGATACAGAAGACAGAATTATAGAGAACAATGAAGCAAAAAATAAGAGGGCAACAAAGGTATTGGATCACGATGGTAGACTTAGGGAACTCAGCAACTCTTTAAAGCATTTGTATCACATTTGTATCACAGGAGTCCTAGAAGAAGAGAGGAAAAAAGAGGAAGATTTATTTCAGCAAATTAGAGCTGCAAACTTCCCTAATATGGGGAAGGACAATACACATCAAAAGTCAAGAAGTGCAAGAACTCCCATTAAATTCAATAAAAACGACCATCACAAAATACAAGACCAAAATACACAAAGAAAGAATCCTGAAAGCAGTAAGGGAAAAAAAGTTCTTAACCTACAAGGGAAGACAGACCAGATTCACAGAAGATCTATCCACAGAAACTTAGTAGGCTAAAGAGACTTGAAGGATATATTCAATGAGCTGAATGTGAAAAATATGCAGCCAAGAATACTTTATCCAGCAAGGCTATCATTCAGAATAGGAGATAAAGAGTATCCCAGACAAACAAAAATATAAAGGAGTTCGTGACCACTAAACCAGACCTCAAGAAAAATTAAAGGGTACTCTTTGGGGATAAAAATACCAAAAGCAACAAAGATTGAAAGGACCAGAGATCATCATCAGAAACACCAACTTTAGGGGCGCTGGGGTGGCTCAGTCGGTTAAGCGTCCGACTTCGGCTCAGGTCATGATCTCGCAGTTCGTGAGTTCAAGCCCCGCGTCAGGCTCTGTGCTGACGGCTCAGAGCCTGGAGCCTGTTTCAGATTCTGTGTCTCCCTCTCTCTCTGACCCTCCCCCGTTGATGCTCAGTCTCTCTCTGTTGCAAAAATAAATAAACGTTAAAAAAAAAAAAAAGAAACACCAACTTTATAGGTAACAAATGGCATTACATTCATATCGTTCAATAACCACTCTGCATGTAAATAAACTAAATGCTCCAATCAAAAGACATAGGATATTAGAAAAGATAAAAAGAACAAGACCTATCACACACAATGCTGCCCACCAGAGACTCATTTTAGACCTAAAGACACAAGCAGATTGAAAGTGAGGGGATGGAGAACCATCTAATGGACATCAAAAGAAAGCTGGACTAGCCATACTTACTTATATCAACAAACTAGATTTTAAACCAAAGACTGTAACATGAAAAAGGGCACTATATCATAATTACGAGGTCTATCCATCAAGATCTAACAATTGTAAAATTTATGCCCTCAACTTAGAAGAACCCAAATATATAAATCAATTAATTACAAACATAAAGAAACTCAGTGACAATAACACAGTACAGTAGGGGACTTTAACACTCTACTTATAGCAACAGACAGACTATCTAAGCAAAAAAATCAACAATACACAGTGGCTTTCAATGACGTACTGGACCAAAAGGACTTAACAGATATATGCAAAGCATTTCATCCTAAAGCAGCAGAATATACATTCTTTTCAATGTCACATGAACATCCTCCAGAACAGACCAAATACTGGGTCACAAATGAGCCCTCAACAGGTACAAAAAGATTGAGATCATACCATGCATATTTTCAGATCACAAGACTATGAAATTTGAAGTCAACCACAAGAAAAAATTTAGAAAGTCCTCAAATACATGGAGGTCAAAGAACAGCTTACTAAAGAATAAATCGTAAACCAGAAAATTAGAGAAGAAATTTAAAAAGTACATGGAAGCATGGGGTGCCTGGGTGGCTCAGTCAGTTGAGCATCCAACTTCAGCTCAGGTCATGATCTCACAGTTCGTGGGTTTGAGCCCTGTGTTGGGCTCTGTGCCCACAGTTCAGAGCCTGAAGCCTGCTTCAGATTCTGTCTCCCTTGCTCTCTGCCCCTCCCCTCTCACACTCTCTCTCTCAAAAATGAATAAATGTTTAAAAATATATATTAAAAAAAAAAGTACATGGAAGCAAATGAAAACATGGTGGTCCAAAACGTTTGGGATGCAGCAAAGGCAGCCATAAGAGGGCAGTATATGGCAATACAGGCCTACTTCAAGAAGCAAGAAAAGTCTCAAATACACAACCACACCTGATACCTAAAGGAGTTAGAAAAGGAACAGCAAATAAAGCCTAAAACCAGCAGAAGAAGGGAAATAATAAATATCAGAAAAGAAATAAACAATATAGAAACAAAAATAAAAAGTCCCAGTAGAACACATCAACAAAGTAAGAGCTGGCTCTTTGAAAGAATTAATAAAATTGATAAATCCTTAGCCAGACTTATCAAAAAGAAAAGAGGGCCAAAATAAATAAAATCAAGAATAAAAGAGAAGAGATCACAACCTACACTATAGATATACAAACAATTACAAGAGAAAATTATGAAAAATTATATGCCAACAAACTGGGTATTCTGTAAGAAATGAACAAAATCCTAGAAACATACAAAATACCAAAACTGAAACAGGAAGAAAAAAAAATTGAAGAGACCTATAATCAGCAAAGAATTTGAATTAGTAATCAAAAATCTCCCAAGGACATAAGAGTCTTGGGCTGGATGGATTCCCAGGGAATTCTACTAGACAATTAAAGAGTTAATACCTATTCTTCTCAAACTGTTCCAAAAAAAACAAAAAACAAAACAACAACAACAAAAAACCAACCAGAAATGGAAGGAAAACTTCCAGACTCATTCTACAAGGCCAGCATTACCTTGATTCCAAAACCAGCCAAACACCCCATAAAAAGGAGAATTACAGACCAATGTCCCTGATGAACATGAAAATTCTCAACAAGATACTAGCAAATCAAATTCAACAGTATATCAAAAGAATTGCTGACCATGATCAAGTGGGATTTATACCTGGGCTGCAGGGCTGGTTCATAGTTGTAAATCAATCACGTGATACACCACTTTAATAAAAGAAAGAATAGGAACCACATGATCCTCTCAATAGATGCAAAAAAAGCATTTGACAAAACACAGCGTGCATTCTTGATAAAAACCATAAACAAAGTAAGGATGGAAGGAATATACCTCAACATCATAAAGGCCATACACAAAAGACCCACAGCTAAACTCATCCTCAATGGGGAAAAACTGAGAGCCTTTCCCTTACATCAGGTATAAAACAAGGATGTCCATTCTCACCATTGTTATTTAAAATAGTACTGGAAGTCCTAACCTAAGCATTCAGACAACAAAAAGGCATAAAAGGCATTCAAATCAGCACGGAAGATGTCAAACTGTCACTATTTGTAGACAAAATGATACTGTATGTATAAAACCCGATAGACTCCACCAGAAAATTGCTAGAACTAATACATGAATTCAGCAAAGCTGCAGGATATAAAATCAACATACAAAACTCAGTTGCATTTCTATACACCAATAACAAAGTGGCAGAAAGAGAAATCAAGGAATCAATCCCATTTACAACAGTACCAAAAACCTTAAGATACCTAGGAATTAACCTAACCAAAGAGGTAAAGATCTGTACTCTGAAAACTATAGAACGCTTATCAAAGAAATTAAAGAGGACATAAAGAAATGGAAAAACATTCCATGCTCATGGAAGAACAAATATTGTTAAAACATAAAAGAAAATATATAATATTTTACATTATAATAAAATATTATAATAAAACATTGTTAAAATATAAAAGTCTATACTACCAAAACCAATCTACACATTTAATGCAACCCCTATCAAAATACAACAGCATTTAGCAGAGCTAGAACAAACAATACTAAAGTTTGTATGGAACCACAAACGACCCACAATAGGCAAAGCAATCCTGAAAAAGAAAAGCAAAGCTGGAGGCATCTGGACTTCAAGCTGTATTACAAAGCTATGGTCATCAAACAGTGTGGTACTGGTGTAAAAAGAGACACAGTGATCAATGGAACAGAATGACAACCCAGAAATGGACCCAGAACTATGTGGTCAATTAATCTTCAACAAAGCAGGAAAGATGATCCAATGGAAAAAAAAAACCAAACCAGTTTCTTCAACAAATGGTGCTGGGAAAACTCTATAGACAGTGACATGCAGAAGAATGAAACTGGACCATTTTCTTACAAAAATAAATTCAAAATGGATGAAAGACCTAAATGTGAGATAGGAAACTATCAAAATCCTAGAGAACACAGGCAGAAACGTCTTTGACTTTGGCTGCCGCAACTTCTTACCAGACAAATCACCAGAGGCAAAGGAAACAAAAGCAAACATGAACTATTGGGACTTCATCAAGATAAAAAGCTTCTACACAGCAATGCAAACAATCAACAAAACTAAAAGGCAGCCTACGGAATGGGAGAGGATACTTTGAAATGACATATTGGATAAAGGGATAGTATCCAAAATCTATGAAGAAGTTATCAAATTCAACGCCCAAAACCAAATAATCCAGTGAAGAAATGGGCAGAAAACACAGACTAGACACTTTACCAAAGAAGACATCCAGATGACCAACAGACACATGAAAAGATGTTCAACATCACTCATAACCAGGGAAATACAAATCAAAACCACAATGAGATACTACTTCACATCTGTTAGAATGGCTAAAATTAACAACTCAGGCAACAACAGATGTTGGCCCTGCCTTGGGAGAACACTACTTCCCATCTAGCCTTTGCTGGCACAGAGCAAGAGATTATGGACACTTCCAGCATCTCCGTTTGACTCGGTTACCCATGCTTTCGGATTGTTTTCTCCTGTAATCTTAAGCATTGTTTTTAAGAATAAAACAAGGTTTGGTCTACACATTTAAAAACATTATCCTCGACTAGGAGGAACATGGCGAAGTAGGAGGATGCTGGGCTCACTGCGTCCTGCTGATCACTTAGATTCCACCTACACCTGCCTAAATAACCCAGAAACGCCAGAAGACTACTAGAACAATTTCTCCAGAGCCAAGCGCAGATGAGAGGCCCACGGAAGAGGGTAGGCAGGGCGGAGAGGATACATGGACTGGCGGGAGGGAGCCGGGGCGGAGGGGGAGCCTGCTGGCCAACCAGAGACCCCGAGTCTGGCTGGCAAGAGAGGAGGAGCCGGACGGAGTGTGTTCTGAAAGCAAGCGGGACTTGAATATCTGGAAGGTTATAAGTTAACAGCTCTGCTCAGAGAATGGGAAGGCTGGAGAACAATGGGAGGGAGAGTTGTTGAGCCCTGGACGACAGAGCTCAGTTTCGTGGGGAACAAAGGCGCTCACCAGAGCCATCTCCCTTGCCCATCCCCCAGCCAAAATCCCAAAGGGAACCAGTTACTGCCAGGGAACTTGCTGGCACCGCGCAAACACCCAACACTGTGCTTCTGCGGATCCATCCCTCTGGCGGGTCTGACTCCCTACCGTTGCCGAAGGGCCCCCCCCAAGCAGATCACGGAAGGAGAAGCAAGCTGAGCCTGCCCCTCCCGCCCCCGTGCACCTTGCCCATTCACCCCAGCTAATACGCCAGATCCCCAGCACCACAAGCCTGGCAATGTGCAAGTAGCCCAGACAGGCCACACCACCCCACAGTGAATCCCGCCCCTAGGAGAGGGGAAGAGAAAGTACACACAAGTCTGACTGTGGCCCCAGCTGTGGGCTGGGGGCAGACATCAGGTCTGACTGCGGCCCCACCCACCAACCCAAGTTATTCAAGACAGCACAGGGGAAGTGCCCTGCAGTTCCGCACCACTCCAGGGACTATCCAAAATGACAAAACGGAAGAATTCTCCTCAAAAAAATCTCCCGGAAATAACAACAGCTAACGAACTGATCAAAAAGGATTTAAACAATATAACAGAAAGTGATTTTAGAATAACAGTCATAAAATTATTCGCTGGGCTTAAAACAGTATAGAGGACAGGAGAGAATCTATTGCTACAGAGATCAAGGGACTAAGGAACAGTCAGGAGGAGCTAAAAAATGCTATTAATGAGCTGCAAAATAAAATGGAAATGACCACGGCTTGGATGGAAGAGGCAGAGGAGAGAATAGGTGAACTAGAAGATAAAATTATGGAAAAAGAAGAAGCTGAGAAAAAGAGAGATAAAAAAAATCCAGGAGTATGAGGGGAAAATTAGAGAAGTAAGTGATGCACTAAAGAGAAATAATCTACACATAATTGGTATTCCAGAGGAGGAAGAGAGACGGAAAGGTGCTAAAGGTGTACTTGAAGAAATCATAGCTGAGAACCTCCCTGATCTGGGGAAGGAAAAAGGCATTGAAATCCAACAGGCACAGAGAACTCCCTTCAGATGTAACTTGAATCGATCTTCTGCACGACATATCATAGTGAAACTGGCAAAATACAAGGATAAAGAGAAAATTCTGAAAGCAGCTAGGGATAAACGTGCTCTAACACATAAAGGGAGACCTATAAGACTCATGACCGATCTCTCTACTGAAACCTGGCAGGCCAGAAAGGAATGGCAGGAAATCTTCCATGTGATGAAAAGAAAAAATATGCAGTCAAGAATCCTTTATCCAGCAAGTCTGACACATTTAGAATAGAAGGAGAAATAAAGGTCTTCCCAAGCAAACAAAAACTGAAGGAATTCGTCACCACTAAACCAGCCCTACAAGAGATCCTAAAGGGGATCCTGTGAGACAAAGTACCAGAGACATCGCTACAAGCATGAAACCTACAGACATCACAATGACTCTAAACCCGTATCTTTCTATAATAACACTGAACCTACACGGACTAAATGTGCCAACCAAAAGACATAGGGTATCAGAATGGATAAAAAAAACAAGACCCATCTATTTGCTGTCTACAAGAGACTCATTTTAGACCTGAGGACACCTTCAGATTGAGAGTGAGGGGATAGAGAACTATTTATCATTCTACTGTAAGTCAAAAGAAAGCTGGAATGGCCGTACTTGTATCAGACAAGCTAGACTTTAAATTAAAGGCTATAACAAGAGATAAAGAATGGCATTATATAATAATTACAGGGTCTATCCATCAGGAAGACCTAACACTTATAAATGTCTATGTGCCAAATATGGGAGCCCCCAAATATATAAAACAATTACTCACACATAAGCAACATTATGGACAAGAATGTGGTAATTGCAGGGGACTTTAACACTCCAATTACAGAAATGGATAGATCGTCTAGACACATGGTCAATAAAGAAACAAGGGCCCTGAATGATACATTGGCTCAGATGGACTTGACAGATATGTTTAGAACTCTGCATCCCAAAGCAACAGAATATGCTTTCTTCTAGAGTGCACACGGAACATTCTCCAAAACAGATCACATACTGGGTCACAAAACAGCCCTTCATAACTATACAAGAATGGAGATCATACCATGCATACTTTCAGACGAAAGCTTGAAATCAACCACAGGAAAAAGTCTGGAAAACCTCCAAAAGCATGCAGGTTAAAGAACACCCTACTAACGAATGAGTGGGTCAACCACGCAATTAGAGAAGAAATTTAAAAATATATGGAAACAAAGGAAAATGAAAATACAACAATCCAAATGCTTTGGGATGCAGCGAAGGCAGTCCTGAGAGGAAAATACATTGCAATCCAGGCCTATCTCAAGAAACAAGAAAAATCCCAAATACAAAATCTAACAGCACACCTAAAGGAAATAGAAGCAGAACAGCAAAGACAGCCTAAACCCAGCAGCAGAAGAGAAATAATAAAGATCAGAGCAGAAATAAACAATATAGAATCTAAAAAAACTGTAGAGCACATCAACGAAACCAAGAGTTGGTTTTTTGAAAAAATAAACAAAATTGATAAACCTCTAGCCAGGCTTCTCAAAAAGAAAAGGGAGATGACCCAAACAGATAAAATCATGAAAGAAAATGGAATTATTACAACCAATCCCTCAGAGATACAAGCAATTATCAGGGAATACTATGAAAACTTATATGCCAACAAACTGGACAACCTGGAAGAAATGGACAAATTCCTAAACACCCACACGCTTCCAAAACTCAATCAGGAGGAAATAGAAAGCTTGAACAGACCCATAACCGGCAAAGAAATTCAATCAGTCATCTAAAATCTCCCCAACAAATAAGAGTCCAGGACCAGATGGCTTCCCAGGGGAGTTCTACCAGACGTTTAAAGCAGAGATAATACCTATCCTTCTCAAGCTATTCCAAAAAATAGAAAGGGAAGGAAAACTTCCAGACTCATTCTATGAAGCCAGTATTACTTTGATTCCTAAACCAGACAGAGACCCAGTAAAGAAAGAGAACCACAGGCCAATATCCCTGATGAATATGGATGCAAAAATTCTCAATAAGATACTAGCAAATTGAATTCAACAGCATATAAAAAGAATTATTCACCATGATCAAGTGGGATTCATTCCTGGGCTGCAGGGCTGGTTCAACATTCGCAAATCAGTCAACGTGATACATCACATTAATAAAAGAAAAGAGAAGAACCATATGATCCTGTCAATCGATGCAGAAAAGGCATTTGACAAAATTCAGCAACCTTCTTAATAAAAACCCTCGAGAAAGTCGGGATAGAAGGAACATACTTAAACATCATAAAAGCCATTTATGAAAAGCCCACAGCTAACATCATCCTCAATGGTGAAAAACTGAGAGCTTTTTCCCTCAGATCAGGAACACGACAGGGATGTCCACTCTCACCGCTGTTGTGTAACACAGTGTGGGAAGTTCTAGCATCAGCAATCAAACAACAAAAGGAAATCAAAGGCATCAAAATTGGCAAAGATGAAGTCAAGCTTTCACTTTTTGCAGATGACATGATATCATATGTGGAAAATCCGATAGACTCCACAAAAAGTCTGCTAGAACTGATACATGAATTTAGCAAAGTTGCAGGATACAAAATCAATGTACAGAAATCAGTTGCATTCTTATACACTAATAATGAAGCAACAGAAAGACAAATAAAGAAACTGATCCCATTCACAATTGCACCAAGAAGCATAAAATACCTAGGGACGAATCTAACCAAAGATGTAAAAGATCTGTATGCTGAAAACTATAGAAAGCTTATGATGGAAATTGAAGAAGATATAAAGAAATAGAAAAACATTCTGTGCTCATGGGTTGGAAGAATAAATACTGTCAAAATGTCAATACTACCCAAAGCCATCTACACATTCAATGCAATCCCAATCAAAATTGCACCAGCATTCTTCTAGAAGCTAGAACAAGCAATCCTAAAATTTGTATGGAACCACAAAAGGCCCCGAATAGCCAAAGAAATTTTGAACAAGAAGACCAAAGCAGGAGGCATCACAATCCCAGACTTTAGCCTCTACTACAAAGCTGTAATCATTAAGACAGCGTGTTACTGGCACAAAAAAAGACACATAGACCAATGGAATAGAATAGAAACCCCAGAACTAGACCCACAAACGTATGGCCAACTCATCTTTGACAAAGCAGGAAAGAACATCCAATGGAAAAAAGACAGCCTCTTTAACAAATGGTGCTGGGAGAAATGGACAGCAACACGCAGAAGAATGAAACTAGACCACTTTCTCACACCATTCACAAAAATAAACTCAAAATGGATAAAGGACCTGAATGTGAGACAGGAAACCATCAAAACCCTAGAGGAGAAAGCAGGAAAAGACCTCTCTGACCTCAGCCGCAGCAATTTCTTACTTGACACATCCCAAAGGCAAGGGAATTAAAAGCAAAAATGAACTACTGGGACCTTATGAAGATAAAAAGCTTCTGCACAGCAAAGGAAACAGCCAACAAAAGTAAAAGGCAACCAATGGAATGGGAAAAGATATTTGCAAATGACATATCGGACAAAGGGCTAGTATCCAAAATCTATAAAGAGCTCACCAAACTCCACACCCAAAAAACAAATAACCCAGTGAAGAAATGGGCAGAAAACATGAATAGACACTTCTCTAAAGAAGACATCTGGATGGCCAGCAAGCACATAAAAAGATGCTCAATGTCGCTCCTCATCAGGGAAATACAAATCAACACCACACTCGGATATCACCTCACGCCAGTCAGAGTGGCCAAAATGAACAAATCAGGAGACTATAGATGCTGGAGAGGATGTGGAGAAACGGGAACCCTCTTGCACTGTTGGTGGGAATGCAAATTGGTGCAGCCACTCTGGAAAACAGTGTGGCGGTTCCTCAAAAAATTAAAAAATAGACCTACCCTATGAGCCAGCAATAGCACTGCTAGGAATTTACCCAAGGGATACAGGAGTACTGATGTACAGGGGCACATGTACCACAATGTTTATAGCAGCACTCTCAACAATAGCCAAATTATGGAAAGAGCCTAAATGTCAATCAATTGATGAATGGATAAAGAAACTGTGGTTTATATACACAATGGAGTACTACGTGGCAATGAGAAAGAATGAAATATGGCCGTTTGTAGCAATGTGGATGGAACTGGAGAGTGTGATGCTAAGTGAAATAAGCCATACATAGAAAGACAGATACTATATGTTTTCACTCTTATGTGGATCCTGAGACACTTAACAGAAACCCACGGGGAGGGGAAGGGGAAAAAAAAAAAAAAAAGAGGTTAGAGTGGGAGAGAGCCAAAGCATAAGAGACTCTTCAAAACTGAGAACAAACTGAGGGTTGATGGGGGTGGGAGGGAGGGGAGGGTGGGGGATGGGTACTGAGGAGGGCACCTTTTGGGATGAGCACTGGGTGTTGTATGGAAACCAATTTGACAATAAATTTCATGTATTGAAAAGAAATAAATAAATAGATAAAATAAAATAAAATAAAATAAAATAAAATAAAATAAAATAAATTTTTTAAATTGGGGAGCACTGGGTGGCTCAGTAGGTTAAACACCCAACTCCTGATTTCAGCTCAGGTCAAGATCTCACAGTTCATAGGTCGAGCCCCATGTCAGGGTCTGTGATGATAGTGTGCGGTCTACTTGAGGTTCTCTCTCTCTGCCCCTTCCCTGCTTGCTCGCTCTCTCTCTGAAAATAAATAAACTTAAAAAATTTTTTAAAAATTAAAATTGGATGAAAAGTGAGCCATAAATCTTTGTAATCTTGCATTAGACAATATGTTCTTACAACACCAAAAGCACAAGCAATGAAGGAGAAAATAAAGTGGAGCCATCAAACTCAAAAACTTTTGTGCCTTTAAAAGACATAAGCAAAGTGAAAAGACCGAAAATGGAAGAAAATTTTTGCAAATCATATATCTAATGAGAGACATATAACCTGAAAATATAAGGAACACTTATAACTCAGTAATAATAAAAGGCAACCCAAGTTTAAAAAATGGGTGAAGGATCTGAATTGACATTTCCCCAAAGATATACAAACGAACAATAAGCACACATAAAGACACTGAACATTATTATTCATTACAGAAATGTAAATCAAAACCACTGTAAGACAGCTATTCATACCCACTAAGAGGACTGTAACAAGAGAGTTAACAAGTATTGGTCCAAAGGTGGAGAAACTGGAAACCACTATCAGTTTCTCAGAATGTTAAACATACAGTTACCATGTGATCCAGCAATTCTTCTAGGTATATACCCAGGAGAAATGAAAAGACGTATCTACACAAAAACCTGTATATGAATGGTCATAGCAGCATTACTCACAATAGCCAAAGAATGGAAACACCCCAAATGGCCATCAATTGCTCAATGAATAAAGAAAATGTGGCATATCTGTACAATGGCATATTTATCAATTTAAAAAATGCTGATACATGCTACAACACAGGATGAATCTTGAAAACATGATACTAAGTGAAAAAAGCCATCCACAAAAACTACATTTTGTATAATTCCATTTATATGAAATGTCCAGAAATCTATAGGGACAGAACATAGGTTAGGAATTTCCTAGGATTAGGAAGGTCAGGGGAAATGGTGAATGACTATCAATAGTCTTTCTTTCTGCAGTGATGAATGTTCTAACATTGACCGTGGTAATGGTTGAACAAGTCTGTGAATATACTAAAAGCAACTGAATTTTACACTTTAAATAGGTGATTTGTATGGTGTATCATTTATTTCAATAAAGCTGTCAAAAAAAAGGGGAAAACACATAAGGTTTGGGAAGCAGAAATAAGAATAACAACAACAAAGGAGGGAAAATATAATTTATCTTGCTCGTGATTCAAGAGAATTGTTCCTCTAGAAAAGATGTATGAAAGTACAGAGATAGGACTAGTTCCTGGACTCTAAATGAAAACTGAGGCAAAATAATGTCTGATACAGGATATTTTTCTGTACTATCCCACTATAACCTGCAAAACCAATACACAGTTAAGTACACCACTTTGGCAATATCAGAACTTTCTCTTTTACAGAACAAGCCTACTTTTATATTTTTGGCTAAGAGATCACACTACAACTACCTTGCTAATACAGATACAATAAATTATCTAATCAAGTAGTACTGGTTCATTTTCAACAACTAAAAGAAACTGTCATTTGTGATTTAGCATTTATACATATTAATTATATTTGAACAAGCAACGTTAGGTATTCTTCATAAAACTCATTTTTTTCAAATGTGCTTATAGTTTTGAGGACTTTAAACCTTCTACTGAATGGAAGCATTGGTGGGCTGGTTAGAATGTGGGTTCAAAAGCCCACACAATCAGTAGAAGGGTGTACCAGAAACAAGAGTCCCCTCCCTTGTCCCCAACTATAGGGCTATAACAAAAATTGTTCTCCCAACAGAAGTGGTAGATGGAAAAAGTAACGTCTCTCCTAAGAATATGTAACTACAAACTGACTCTCACATGGATTTATTGCTGATATTCACATTTCTAGGTGCTCAGAAAAATAGCACACTAAGAACCAAGTTTAATGTGGTCTCATGCCAAATTTGTTGTCTGGTACTTGAACAGAAAAAAAAAATCATATCTCTAAGGAAATGTATCTTACACCTATCTTAAAAAATTCCCACTGATACAGCTGACAAAAATTTAGTTCACAGCCAAAGATTACAAAACATAAGAAATAAGGTATTGTAAGGGACAGGGAAAAAATCTAGTCCCCCAAAACCATAGATAGGAATTACAGGAAATAGAAAATATATTGTTTAGTGAAAAGAAAGTGAAAACATGGATCGAAAAAAAAAAAAAGATTATAAAAGCAACAAAGTAGTTGTGAAAAGAAACTACAGAACTTCTAGATATGAAAAATACAAATATTAAAAGAAAAAAACAGATTTACAGTTAACTCCTCAACAGCAACGATGGAGGCCAACAGATAATGGAATATCATTAATGCACTTAAAAAATCAATGTAAATTTCCATTTAGAGCAAAAAGACCTTTCAAAAAATAAAGACAAAAATAAAAATATTTCAGACAAACAAAAACTCAATATTTGTGATGAACAGAGCCCCACTTAAAGAAATTCTTGAGAATGAAATCTAAAGATGGAAGGACAGTGATTCTTGACTCAAGATCAGATACAGGAAAAGAGAAAAAAAGTAGTGATAGGAAGAGAAAAAAAGTGGTGATATATATCTATATAGACATGGCATAAAGTAATGATAAAAATGTTTTATAGATTTTAAAAAGAAGACAGAATTAAAATACATTACAACAACAGGAAATAAGCTCGGTAAAAAATGATTAAAGTGAAATGTATTGCAAAGTCTTTGCATTAATCAGGAAGGTAAAAATGCTGATTGATTTCAAACTTTGTAACATTCAAATTAGCAGAAATAGAAACATTTAAGAAAAAATGATACAATAATCAAAAGTGGTGGGTTCAGCTAAAAGAGTATTATGAGGGAAATTTATACATGAAGAAGGTATATTTAAGATGACAGAGTCATCCTGAGTCACCTTGCACCATAGACACCAAGGCAACAACTACATCTAACTCATGCAACTAACTCTGAAAATGACATGAAGATTGGCAGAACAGATCTTCTATAGGTAGTTGCAGAGCGAAGGCCACCCGTTAAAAAGGGTAAGAGGGGCAGACACGCAATCAGGAACCAAACTCCCGGTGAACCTAACCACAAATGGGAGGGATAATCACAAGCACAGAGGAGTGAGGGATAGCAGTTACCACACCCTGGCCCTGGGGACTCACAAGTCTCTGTAACATCTAGCTTTGAAAATTAGTGGGGCTTAAGTCTAGGAACTTTAAAAAAAATCAACAGGGTTTAACTCCAAGAGAGCAAGCACATGATAGGAAACCAAGTCCTTGCCCCTAAAGAGCCAGCATACTAAAAAGTTTGGTCCAAGACACAGCACAATGTCAACAGTTTGGAAAGTACCTAGGGTATACATGAAGGAGATATTCACTAATCTTAGGACTTTTGCCAGAAGGGCAAGGATGTGCAGATTTCTCCAGGAACAAAAGTGCTGGCAGGCACCATTTTTCTTACCTTTCCCCAGTGTAGACAGCCAGATGCTTTGGAGAGCCAATGCTATCACTCTTCATCAACCTTGCCAGAACCACAGGCCTTGCCCTGACATTACCCTGCAGACCCACACCACCCAACATGCCTACATGAGAAGGGAACCCCTCCACGACAGCTTCTACACTGCCATACCATCAGGCAGTCTCAGTTGGTACTGGCACTACTCCAAACTGACTCCCTAGGTGGGGGTGAAGGTTGTGTACATGAGGAGATAACCACACATGCCAGCATGTCTGTAGTTTCTGCAGCTAGGCCTCTGAGCTGGCTGTACAGGGAGCAAGAACAGATCTTCAATGTGCCTGTAGCTATTGCAGAAGCAAACTGTAGCCAGCCAGGCTGAGTCCCCACTATATCCACCACTGTGCTCCTAGCAATTGTGGCTCAGCCACAACTGGAGGGCACATGCAGCCTACACAGGGACATCCCTGGAGTTTCTAATTATGGTGACTAGCGGGGATTGTGCTACAGGTCACTTTAGGACCTCTCCAGGAGACCACTTTTTTTTTTTTTTTTTTTTTTTAGTTAGTATGTAGGTATGTATGTAATCTCTATACCCAACATGGGGCTCAAACTCACAATCCCAAGATCAAGAGTTGCATGCTCTCCCAACTGAGGCAGTCAGGCACCCCTTACAGGAGGTCACTTCTTACAAGACCAGGAGAAGACAGAGAAAAGGGGGCAGAAAACTAAATGAAGAAATAATGGCTGAAAACTTCCCTAACCTGAGGAAGAAAGCAGACATCCAGGTCCAGGAATCAAAGAGAGGCCCAAACAAGATGAACCCAAAGAGGTCCACACCAGAATACTTAATAATTAAAATAACAAAAATTAATGATACAGAAGGACTCTTAAAAGCAGTAAAAGAAGTTATATACAAGGGAAACCCCAAAGGCTATCAACTGATTTTTCAGCAGAAACTTTGCAGACCAGAAGGGAATAGCATGATATATCCAAAGTGTTAAAAGGAAAAAAAACTACAACCAAGAATAACTATCCAACAAGGTTATCATTCAGAATAAAAAGACAGAGAAGGAATATCCCAAACAAAAGTTAAAGGAGTTAATTGCTACTAAAGCAGTGTTCTAAGAAATGTTAAAGGGAATTGTTTAAGTGGAAAGAAAAGGCCATAACAGAAGAAAGAAAATTATAATAGGAAAACATTTCACTGGCAAAAATAAACATATAGTAAAGGCAGTAGATTACTTATAAAGTAATGGAGGTTAAAATTAAAAAAGTAGAAAAATCAATTATATCTAGAAATTGGTCAAGGGATACACAAAATAAAAAGATGCAAAATATGACATCATAAACATAAAACATGGAGGGAAGAATAAAGATTTAATGCTTCTAGAATGTGTTTGAACTTAAATGACCATCAACTTAATATAGATTGCTATTACACACAGGATGTTATATATGAACCCAATGGTAACTACACAACAATAACCTGTAAGACATACAAAAGAAGAGAAAGGAATTCAAGCATAACACTAAAGAAAGCCATTGAAACCACAAGGGAAGAGAGCAAGAGAAGAGGAAAGCAACAGAGAATAACTACAAAAACAACCAGAAAATAATTAACAAAATGGCAATAAGTAAATACCTGTCAATAATTACATTAAATATAAATAGACTCAAGGCTCTAATAAATAAACATAGAATGACTATATGGACAAAAAAAACAAGACCTGTCTATATGCTGCCTACAAGAGATTTACTTCAGATCTAAAGGTACATACAGACTGAAAGTGAAAGAATAGAAAAACATATTCCATGCAAATGGAAGCAAAGGAAGGAAGAAAGGAAGAAAGAGAGGGAGGGAGGAAGAGAGGGAAGAAGGCAGGCAGGCAGGGTGGCTAGCTGGCTGTCCTGGGTAGCAATACTTATATCAGACAAATTATACTTTAAAACAAACACAGTGACAAAAGACATAGAAGTATATTACATAATAATAAAGATATAATTCCAACAATAGGATATAACAACTGTTGATATGTTTTCACTCAACACAGGAACACCTAAATGCATTAAGGAAATATTAACAGATGTAAACAGAGAAACCGAAAGCAATACAATAATAGTAGGGGGACTTTAACATCCCACTTACATCAGTGGGTAGACCATGCAAACAGAAAATCAAAAAGGAAACAATGGCTTTGAATGACACATTAGAGCAGATGAACATAACAGATATATACAGAACATTCCATCCCAAAATAGCAGAATGAATTATTCTCAAGTGCACATGAAGCATTCTCCAGAATAGATCACATGTTAGCCCACATAATACGTTTCAATAAACTTAAGAAGACTGAAATCATATCAGGCATCTTTTCCAACACAATGGTATGAAACTAGAAATCAATTACAAGGAAAAAACACATGAAGGCTAAATAATATGCTCCTAAACAACTAATGGGTCAATGAAGAAATCAAAGAAGAAATAAAAAAATACATGGAGACAAATGGAAATGAAAACACAACAGTCCCAAATCTTTGGGATGCAGCATAAGCTGTTCTAAGGGGGTAATTTAAAGCGATATAGGCCAACCTCAAGAAACAAGAAAGATCTCAAATAAACAATCTAAGCTTACACCTAAAGGAATTAGAAAAAGGAAAAAGCCCAAAGTTATTAGAAGGAAACAATGATTAGAGTGAAAATGAAATGGAGACTAAAAATAAACAATAGAAAAGATCAATGAAACCAGGAGCTAATTCTTTAAACAAAACTTATAAACCTTTAGTAAGATTTATCAAGGAAAAAAAAAAGCAGACTCAAATAAGTAAAATCAGAAATGAAAGAGAAGTAGTAACTAATACCACGGAAGCTCAAAGAATTATAAGAGAATACTATGAAAAATTATATGCCAACAAATTGGACAACCTAAACAAAATAGCTAAATTCCCAGAAACAATCTTCTAAAACTGAATCAGGAAGAAATAGAAATTCTGCACAGACTGACTACAAGTAATAAAATTGAATCTGTTATTAAAAAATTCCCAAGAAACATATGTATAAGATCAGATGGATTCACACAGAACAGTTCTACCAAACATTTAAAGAGTTAATACCCATTCTTTTCAAACTTTTCCAAAAAAAAAAAAAAGAAGAGAAAGGAAAACTTCAAAATTTATTCTATAAGGCCATCATTACGTTGATACCAAACCCAAAGACACTACAAAGAAAAAAAAATTATAGGCCAATATCCCTGATGAACACAGGTGGAAAATCTCAACAAAGTATTAGGAAACCAAATTCATGAATACATTAAAAGATCATTCATCACGAACAAGTGAGATTTATTTCAGGAATGCAAGGAGATGGTTTAATATCAAAAATCAATCAACATGATACATCATATTAACAAGAAGGATAAAAACCATATGATCCTCTTGATAGATGCACAAAAAGCATTTGACAAAATATAACATCCATTCCTGATTTAAAAAAAAAAGAACTATCAACAAAGTGGATGGAGGGAACATTCCTCGACATAATAAAGGCTATGTTAAAAAAACTTACAGCTAACATCATAATGGTGAAAAAACTGAAAGCTTTTCCTTTAACATCAAGAACAAGGCAAGAATGTTCTCTCTCATCATTTTTACTCAACATAGTACTAGAAGTCCCAACCACAGCAGCAGACAAGAAAAAACAAAAAACAAAACAAACAAACAAAAAAACCCCAAAAACTAAAAGGCACCCGAACTGGTAAGGAAGAAGTAAAACATCTACTATTTGCAGATGACATAATACTACTTATAGGAAAAAACAAAAACAAAAACAAAAACAAAACCCTAAAGACTCCATCACAAAACTATTACAATAAGTAAATTCAATACAGTTTCAAGATACAAAATTAACATACATAAGTCTACTGCATTTCTCTACACTAATAGCAAAGTGGCAAAAAGAAATTAAAAGAACAATCCTACTGACAATTGCACAAAAAATAAACCTAGAAATAAATTTATCCAAGGAAGTGAAAAGACCTTTGCTGTAAAAAGTATAAGACATTGATAAAAGAAAGTGAAAACAACACAAGTGGAAAAATTTACCATGCTGATAGACAGCAATAATTAATATTGTTGAAATATCCATACTACTCAAAGCAATCTATAGATTCAATGTAAGCCCTATCAAAAAATGAATAGTACTCTTCACAGAACTAAAACAAATAATCCTAAAATTTGTTTGGGAGCCACAAAAGGCCCCAAACAGCCAAAGCAATCTTGAGAAAGAAAAACAAAGCTGGAGGAATCATGCTCCATAACTTCATACTGTACTATAAAGCTATAGTAATCAAAACAATATGACACTGGCACAAAAACAGACACATAGATCAATGGAACAAGGTAAGAGAGCCCATAAATAAATCCACACTTATATGATCAATTAACCTACAACAAAGGAGGCAAGAGTATACAATGAGGAAACAATAATTCTTTCAATAAATGGTGTTGGTGGGAATGTAAATTGGTACAACCACTGTGGAAAACAGTATGGAGGCTCTTCAGAAAATTAAAATAGAAATATCATGTGATCCAATAATTCCACTACTGGGTATTTACCCAAAGAAAACAAAAAACACTGATTTGAAAAAATACATGCACCCTGTTTACTGCAGCATTATTTACAACAGCCAAGATATAAAAGCAACCCAAGTGGACACTGACAGATGAATGGATAAAGAAAATGTGGATACATAGAATGGAATGTTACTCAGTCTTAAAAAAAAGAATGAGATCTTGCCATTTACAACAACATGGATGGATCCAGAGGGTATAATGCTAAGTGAAATGAATCAGACAAAGACAAATACCATATGATCTCACTCACATGTGTAATCTAAAAAAAAAACAAAAGAACAAACACAAAAACAGACTCATAAATAAAGAGACTATACTGGTAGTTGAAAAGGGAGGAAGTGGATGGATGAGAAAATAGCTGAAGGGATTTAAGAGGTAAAAAGTTTCCAGTTATAAAATAAATGTGCCACAGAGATGAAAAGTACAGCATACAGCAGTCAATACTGTAATAATATTATACACTTATGGAAATGAGTAATGTACAGAATTGTCGAATCACTATGTCAGACACCTGAAACTAACATAACACTGTATGTCAACTATACATCAATGAATACTTCTTTTAAAAAAGAATGTACATTTAGAAAAGTTGAAAATCAAATACATAAGTGTTCATTAGAAAAAAAGAAAAAGCAAATCAAAGTTGAAAAAAGAAAATATAGAGTAGAAGTCAATGAAATAGAAAACAAATATACAAAAGAAAAATCATTAAATCCAAAAGTTGGGTCTCTGAAAACATTAACAAAATTTGATAAATGCTTAGCAAGGTCACTCAAGAAAGCACGCGTGTGTGTGCTTGCATGTGCACACACACACTCCATCCAAAAAATGAAAATGTCACATCCTGTAGATCCTACAGACATAAATGATTTAAGGATATTATGAGCAATTTTATGCCAGATAACAATTTAAATAAATCAGCCAAGTCTTTCGAAAAACATGAATTAACAAAACTGATGGAAGAAGAATGAAAACTTACATAATGTTTATCTATTAAAGAAACATAATTTAAAATCTTCCCCACATTGAAAAACTGGGGTCCTAAGGCCTTCACTACACGATTTCACCTCAAAAATTTTAGTGAACGCAATATTAGAAACAAAATATAAGAGACATATTAAAGAAGTAAAAGAGGGAATTAAAGTAAGTAACAAATTATCAGAGAATTTCGAAGAACCATCTTTCGGATTTGGATTTTGTTTAGGCAATTTGAAAACAAAACTAAAGAAACTTCTAGAAATAGGGGCTCCTAGGTGGCTCAGTTGGTTGAGCATCTGACTTCAGCTCAGGTTCAAGCCCCGCATCGTGCACTGTGCTGATAGCTCAGAGCCTGGAGCCTGCTTCGGATTCTGTGTCTCCCTCTCTCTGCTGCCCACCTGCCCATGCCCCGCTCGTGCTCTCTCTCTGTGTTTCTCAAAAATGAACAAACATTAAAAAAATTTTTTTAAAGACACTTTCAGAAATAAAAAAGTATAAACACAAAAATAAAATATTCAATGGATAGGTTAAACAGTTGATTGTATATAGGAAAAGGCAGAGCTGAAGAAATTTCAAAGAATTCAGTGCAAAAAGACAAAAGTATAAAATGTATGGAAGAGATATAAAGACCAATGAAGGACAGATTGCAATCTAACAACCAACCAATTGGAGCTTCAGAAAATAAGAATAGAGAAGAGGGGTAGGAAGATGGTGATGACAGCAATATTTGAAGACACAATGGCTAAGTATTTCCTAGAACTACTGAAGGACACAAATCTTCAATTCAGGAAACCCAAGAAAATAAATTAAGAAAGCCACACTTGGGCACATCATAATAAAACAATAAAATACCAAAGGCAAAAAAAAATCATACAAGCAGAGAAGAAAAAAAGATTACATACACAGAAGTGACAAAAGGATTGAAAGACACATTAACAGCAACAAAATAAACCTGAAACAGTACCACTCATGAATGAAGATAAATTAATGTTTCCAATTGGACAAAAAAAGTAGAACTGATTCTAACAAAAGTAAAAACTTCTAAAGTGTCTTCTGCTTCCACCCTAAATGAAATAACAAGGAATCAGATTTACTCTCCCACCTGAACCAACCAAAAAAATCCTGTCAAAATAGATAACAGGATGGTTTATAGGAACCTAAGTATCAAGCAAAGGACAATGATCCTCTAAGAAATGGGAAGCAGACAAGGTGAGCCCAGCAACTGTGGCAGTTTATTGCCTGCTGAGATTTTCCAGGCCATGATGCAGGAAGGGGAAACCCAGGCAAGAGTCCAGAGAAAGGAAGGCAGCTAGAGTCTTCAGGGCACAACACCAAAGAGGAGACAGCTGAAGGAAATGAGAATACCAAAGATGTTCAGAGGATCCCCTTTGAATATTCAGAGTACTAATTAGTGCATGCATGTTAGGTAACAAGCCAAGGCTAGGTAGGGGAAAAATACCCCCAAAATTAGAAAACAATATCTATTCCTACTAGACATACTAGAAGAACTCACAAATTATGGGACAGCAAATAGAATACTTGGTAGTAGAAAATAATTAGCCCTAAACTGGCCATTGCTCTAGACCCAGGTAACAAATCCTAAAAGATCCAAATGATCAAACGGTTTCCAAGTAATTTAATTGCATTCCAGAAAAAAACCCATTAAGATTTACAGGAATAAAATATGGGAATAAAAACACGTAGCATCCTCCAAGATAAAACCATGCATGCCACCTAAACCAAAGCCAGGCCTACAATGAACCAGAAAACACATGACCTATATAAGGAGAAAAATCAATCAAAACTGGCCCAGAAATGAAAACAAATGTTAGAATTAGCAAAGAAGGCCATTAAAGTAGTTATTTAAACCATAGTCAATACAGTCAAAAGATTAACTAGAGACATAAAGATATAAAATAGACAACAATCAAACTTTGAGAGATGAAAACTACAATGTCTGAGATGAAAATATACCATATTTACTAATGGCAAAGTAGACATGGCGGAAGAAAAGATTAGTGAACTTGAAGACAGTGATAGAAACTACCCCAATTTAAAGATACAGAGAAAATACTTCTAGAGTATATAATTCAGGAAGAAAAAAAAAATGACCACGGAAAGAAGTTCTAAGATGTAAGGATGAGAGAACAAATCAACTGTTAACCATGTTACAAAAAACAGTAATTACAATAATGTCTAGTTTAGGGTAAAAAATGAGACAGAGCTAAATTATCTTTTAACAATAATATGTAAGATTGATGAGGCAGAAGAGATCAAATTAAGAACAGACATAAAGAGCATGGAACTTCCAAATCAGTGGAAATGGCTGTAAGCGAATAAAATCTTCATCTTCCACAGATGGACTTCACTAGATAATGCCAAAACAAAATATCAAGAAATAGCAATATAAGCATGCAATTTGAAATGTGGAAACAATCACTAAAAGAAATATCTAAAGGAGGATAATTTCTGACTCATCGACTTGAGGTTGAGCTGAAGTAAGGTTGCTGTCTTTCATTATAAACCTTAATAGAACCACCTGACTTTTATACTAAAAAGCCTGTGTGGTGCACCAGGGTAGCTCAGTCGGTTAAACGTCTGACTTCGGCTCAGGTTATGATCTCACGGTTCACGGGTTCGATTCCCCCTGTCAACTCTGTGCTGACAGCTCAGGGCCTGGAGCCTGGAGCCTGCTTCAGGTTCTGTATCCCCACCTCTCTCTGCCCCTCCCCAACTCGTGCACACGTGCACACACACACTCTCTCACTCTCTCTCAAAAATAAACAATTAAAAAATTAAACTAAAAGGCCTGTGAAATTAAAGAAATTAAACTAAAAGGCCTGTGAAATGAAAAAAAATTCTTAAAGTAACTTTTCAAAAGCTAAAGGATATAAGCCAGGTAATATTAAAGAATCTGTTTATCTTAAATTTATAGATATTGTGTCTTTTACCATGAAAATGAGTTTCTCTACACTTCAGATACTAAGAAGAGTAGTCATTTCTTCTTCAATATTCTGCTATTAATACCAAAAAGGTTGTCCAATTATTTCTCATGGAATATAACTCAGAGTTTCTTTAAAAGTTTGGTATAGAAAACTGTATCTATTGGAACACCAACCATCACAATGCAGGTAATTTAGTACTCAGCATTAAAATTGATTTTGGTCAACCCTGTCACAATCAACTCTGTTTCTGCAGAAGTGAAAGAGTAAAACTAGTGCTTGAGAAAGAAAATGAAAGGGGAAGTTGGAACAGACCAAAACACTTTTATGAACTTGTTTTTGCCTACAGTAGTGATAAGCAACCTTTGGTCAATAAAGGTTAGTGACACAGCAATTTCTTTAATTACTCAATTCAACTTATTGATAGGGACACTAAGGACATAGAAGGGTAAGAAAACTTCCTCAGGTGTAGATAGTGGGTTAGTGTAAATGCCAGAAATACAGTTTGCCATTTATAGCACCAAACATAGCATCAATTGGTTTACACTTGGAAGAAGAAAATTAGGCAATGGTGTGATACACACTTCTGTTGGCTCAAGTGCCTGGAAAAGTTATGATATAGTTGGGGCATGATACTGCCAACTGTGGGTATTGCCTGAAGGTACTCAAGGGCTGCTACTCACACTTCTGTTCCTTATAAATGGTACCTTTCAGGGAAGAATGATAGAGTATAAAAAGGCATGAGGAAGAAAAACAAAGTCCAGTGTGGTATACGCAAGCATACCACAGAATAGTTCCTTAGAATTAGAAGTGTGAGTCTCTTCTAATCCTCAGTAGAAATGGGGTCTGGCAAAGAACTGTAGAGTTAATGTCTATAATTCAACAATTTTTGAAACCTTTGTCAAACATAACATAATTAAAAAAATATTTTAATACTGTATTCTGAAATGCTGGAGCAAACCACATTTTGCTGACAAGGACAGATAAAATTCACCAGATTTCAAGGTTATTCTCAATTTAAAAATTTGCTCAAAGGAGAATTCTACAATCAGATATAGTAGTGCACATTTCTAAAATGTCAGTTCAAAAAATTAAGCCTTCAGTGTTGGAGACATGCTAAAAAATTGTCTGAAGATAATTCTAAAAGCCATATTTGCTAAATAAAAAGAAAATAAAAGGTAAACAACAACACATGAACAGAAAAAGTGGTCCAAAATTTTTCTTTGACTGGACAAGTCTCACTTTTGATGTTGTTCTTTTTTGGCTTAGAGAGTGTTTACCTGTTACTGTGTGAAACAATAACAGAAGCTATGCCTAAAGTTATTTTGGTCATGTATAACTAAGGAACATTGCTAGTGAGTGAAAAGCTTTACAAAAAATAAATAATGTTTCAAAGTATCCTAACTTTACCAGTTTTATAAATGTTTATTGAATCTTTACCATGTGTAAGGATACAAAGAAATGAAAGCATGGGCTCCACTCTTAAAGAGATTACAATCTGGTAAAAGAAAAAAAATATATATATGTATGAGATTTAATCCAAAATAATCCATCAATTAAGGAAACAATATAATGTATGCAAATTGAAGGCATGAAAAAAGAAAGCAAGGCATTTGTTTACATTTTTTTTTTAATTTTTTTTTAACGTTTATTTATTTTTGAGACAGAGAGAGACAGAGCATGAACGGGGGAGGGTCAGAGAGAGAGAGGGAGACACAGAATCTGAAACAGGCTCCAGGCTCTGAGCCGTCAGCACAGAGCCCGACGCGGGGCTTGAACTCACGAACTGCGATATCATGACCTGAGCCGAAGTCGGACGCTTAACTGACTAAGCCACCCAGGCGCCCCTGTTTACATTTTCTAAAATAGAAATAGTAATATTAGGTATTCAGTCAAGCTTCCTACTTAACTGCCAACAGAAGATCTCTTCTGGCTAAAGCAGAAAAGGAATTTATTTAAAGATTAGTAGGGAGTTTATGGAAGCCCTGTTAAGGGCCAGGAAGCCAAACATAGTAGGTATGAAAATAGGAATCCCAACCATACTTTGAGAGATTCTCCAGGAAAAACTATGCAATTTTCCTTGGAACACCCAGGAAATTGATCTGCAGACTGGCAGAAGGATCTCCATGGTTGGAGGGAGGCAGCATGGCAGGTACAAAGTATGTGGAAGTGAACTGGGGGAGAGAAAAATGGCAGTGCTGTGGAAGGGAGAGAACCCTTTCTGTGGCGAGACAAAAAAGAGAAAAGGAGGAGTTGAGAGAGTGCAGCACTGGATTTGCACAGGAGGAAAACCCATCTGGACAAACACAATGGAGAGCAAGAAGTACTGAATGTTGCAGGTTTTTTGGTTTTTGTTTTTTTGGAAACAGCGTTTAGAGCTCAAACTCTGAGGTTCTGGAAATGTGCAACTTTCTCTGGAGCAGACCTGTGGCAGAGACTCCTAGGAGAAGGAGGGAACTGGCCCCAGAGCACACAGTGTGGCGTAGAGATCTCCCAGGCACACTAGGAGAGCGCATTCCCCTGCCTGGAGTACTTTTGGAAGAGGGTATATTGCCTTTCCAAGGACAAAAGACCCTGTAAGCTCAGCAAAAGGCCTTTCATAGGCAGGGGACAGAGTTGCACCCAGAGAACATGTAAACTTTTTGCTGCTTTTAGTGGTGCTCTGCCATGGATTCCATGCAACGCACAGAACTATTTTTCTAGGACAAAGGACATCAGACACAGTGTGGAAAGGCTCTGCTCCTGAGGAGGGGGGTGGGTCGCTAAGTGCTAGGTTCTTTAAGACGTCAAGTTTTGAATCCCAGCAGTGCACCAAAGAAAGAACACAGGAGAGCTGTGGTGCAGAGAGAGCTGAACTGCCCTCATATTCTGTGAGGGCTGCCTGAATAGCTGGGGGTGTGAGATTCCTTGTCTGGGGACAAGAGATTTGGGTGGTGCCATTTCCTCCCCCCTCCCCCCAATACCAACACAATGGACTTTGCTGGGCAGCAAAGAGGCCCCCGGTAGAGGTGGGGCCCACTTACACCAAACCCTGTCCCCCTATGCTTGGCAAATGCTTATTAACCAGGGCAAGACTGACTGTGAGCCAAGGCAGCCGGCCTTTCCTCCAGAAGACCAGCACAACCAGCACCCATCATGTACCAAGTGTACTGAAAATCCAGTGCTTCAAAATTATACCTGCAGTTCTGGTGGAACTAGGACTAGGCTTACTTTTTTTTCTTCTTTTTCTTTCTTCTTCATTTTTTCTTTTGGAATCAGTCTCACAGTTTCTTGTTTGTTTGTTTTCATTTCCTTTTCTATTTTTGGATCAGGGTTCTTTATTCTTTTCTTTTTTCTTCTATTTTTATTTTCTTCTTGTTTTCCCTTTCTGTTTCTTTGGAATCAGCCTTTTAGTTTTTTATTCTCTGGGGTTCCCTCCCCCTTTTTCCCAGGCTTATTTTAACAAACAAATCAAAGCACACCTAGTTAAAGGTCCAAACACTCCCCACTGCAAGCAAGGAGGAGCTCCAGAGAGGACTGACCAGTGGGAAAGAGCAGTCAAAACACAACAGCAGAGTGCACGCAGCATACACCAGAAACACTTCCTCAAGTGCCAGGCCCTAGACAGTATATGACCTCTTTTAAATATAGCATTACTTTTAGGTGTAGGAAATGCAACAAACTTTTAAAACATGCAAAAGACAGAAACTTAGCCAAAATGACAAGAGAGAGGAATTTTCCCCAAAAGAAAAGTCAAGAAGAAATCAAAGCCAGGGGCTTGCTCAAAAGAGATATAAGCAATATATCTGAACAAGAATTTAGAACAAGTCATAAGACTAGTAGCTGGGCTTGAAAAAAAGCATAGAAGACATCAGAGAAACCCTTGCTACAGAGATCAAAGACCTAAAAAGTAGTCAGGCTGAAATAAAAAAATACTGTAACTGAGATGCAAAACTGACTGGATAGAGTCATAACAAGGATTGAAGAAGCAGAGGAGAGAATAGGTGATATAGAAGATAAAATTATGGAAAATAATGAAGCTTAAGAGGGAAAGTAAACTACTAGATCACAAGGGAAGACTTAGAGAACTTAGTGATGCCATAAAATGGAACAATATCCATATAACAGGAGTCCAAGAAGAAGAAGAAGAAGAAGAAGAAGAAGAAGAAGAAGAAGAAGAGGAAAAGGGGCAGAAGTTTTCTTTCAACAAATTATAGCTGAGAACTCCCCTAATCGGGGGAAGGAAAAAGGCATTCAAGTCCAAGAGGCACAGAGAACTCCCCTCAAAATCAACAAGAACAGGTCAATACCATGACATACTGTAGTGAAAACTGCAAAATACAAAGGTAAAGAAAGAAATCTGAAAGCAGCTAGGGACAAAATGTCCTTAACCTACGAGGGTAGACACATGGGTTAGCAACAGATCTGTCCACTGAAATTTGGCAGGCCAGAAGGGAGTGGCAGGATATATTCAACATACTGAATGGGTAAAACATGCACCCAACAATTCTTTATTCAGCAAGACTTCATTGCGAATAGAAAGAGACAAAGGGTTTCCCCAACAAACAAAAACTAAAGGAGTCTGTGATTGCTAAACCAGCCCTGCATGAAATTTTAAGGGGTACTCTGAGCAGAGAATGAATGAATGAATGAAATTTAAAAATAAATAAATAAAAAGACCAAAGCAGCAAAGACTACCAAGGACCAGAGAACATCACCAGAAACACCAACTCTACAGGTAACACAATGGCACTAACTTTTTATTTTTCAATAATCACTCTGAATGTAAATGGACTAAAATCTTCAATCAAAAAGACACAGGGTATCAGAAAAAAATAATAAAACAAAACTCATGTATATGCTGCCTACAAGAGATATCTACACCTGAAGACATGTGCTGACTGAAAGTGAGGGGATAGAGAACCAACTATCATGCTAACGGATGTCAAAAGAAAGCCAGAGTTGCTATACTTATATCAGACAAACTAGATTTTAAAACAAAGACTGTAACAAGAGAAGAAGGGCATTATATCATCATTAGGGGTCTTTTCACCAAGAAAATCTAGCAATTGTAAATATTTATGTCCTCAACTTGGACAATACCAAATATATAAATCGGTTAATCACAAACATAAAGGAATTCATCGATAATAATACAGTAATAGTAGGGAACTTTACTCCTCCACACACAGCAATGGACAGATCATCTAAGCAGAAAATCAACAAGGAAACAATGGCTTTCAATGACACACTGGACCAGCTGAACTTAACAGATATATTCAGAGCATTTCATCTTAAAGCAGCAGAATACACATTGTTCTGGAGTGTATATACAACATTCTGCAGAACAGATCACATACTGAGTCACAAATCAGCCCTCAACAGGTACAAAAAGATCAAGATCATACCATACATGTTTTCTGATTACAACACTATGAAACTTGAAGTCAACCACAAGAAAAAATTTGGAAAGTCCTCAAATATATGGAGGCTAAAGAACATCGTACTAAAAAATAAATAGGTTAACCAGGCAATTAAAGAAGAAATTAAAAAATACATGGAAGCCAATGAAAATGAAAACATGACAGTCCAAACCTTTTGGAATGCAGCAAAGACAATCCTAAGAGCAAAGTATATTGCAATTAAAGCCTATCTCAAGAAGCAAGAAAGGTCCTAAATGCACAACCTAGCCTTACACCTAAAGGAACTAGAAAAGGAACAGCAAATAAAGCTTTAGCCAGCAGAAGAAGGGAAATAATAAGGATTAGAGAAGAAATAAACAATATAGAAACAAACAAACAAAACAATACAACAGGTCAATGAAACTAAAGGCTAGTTCTTGGAAATAAAATTGATAACCCCTAGCCAGGCTTATCAAAAAGAAAAAAGAAAGGATCCAAATAGATAAAATCACAAACAAAAGAGGAGATTTTGCAAACAACACCACAGAAATACAATTATAAAAGACTACTATGAAAAATTATATGCCAAGAAACTGAGCAATCAGGAAGAAATGGACAAATTCCTAAAAACCCATAAACTACCAGGACGCCTAGATGGCTCAGTTGGTTAACCAAGAGTCTGTGCTGACAGTACAGAGCCTGCTTGAAATTCTCTCTCCTCTTTCTGCCCTTCCCCCACTTACACTCTTGCACTCTCTCTCTCTCAAAATAAATAAATAAACTTGCAAGAAAAAGAAAAGAAACCCACAAACTACGAAAACTGAAACAGTAAGAAATAGAAAATTTGAACAGACCCATAACCAGGAAAGAACTTGAATCAAAAAATCTCCCAAGAAACAAGAGTCCTGGGCCGGATGGCTTCCCAGGGGAATTCTACCAGTCATTTAAAGAAGAGTTCATACATAGTCTTCTCAAACTGTCCCCAAAAAAGTAAATGGAAGGAAATCTTCCAAACTTAATCTATGAAGCCAGCATTACCTTGATTCCAAAACCAGCTAAAGATCCCTCTAAAAAGGACAATTACACACTAATATCCCTGATGAACCTAGATGCAAAAAATTCTCAACAAGATACCAGCAAAGAGAATTCAACATTACATTAAAAAAAGTATTCACTATGATCAAATGGGATTTACTCCTGGGCTGCAGGGCTGGTTCAATATTTGCAAAACAATCACAGTGATACACCACATTAATAAAAGAAAGGATTAGGGGCACCTAGGTGGCTCAGTTGGTTGAGCATCCAACCTCAGCTCAGGTCATGATCTCACGGTCCGTGGGTTCGAGCCCCACGTCGGGCTCTGTGCTGACAGCTTGAAGCCTGGAGCCCACTTCAGAATCTATGTCTCCCCCTCTCTCTCTGCCTCTCCCACACTCACACTCTCTCAAAAATGAATAAACATTAAAAAAAGAAAGAAAGAAAGGATTAGAACCATATAATTCTCTCAGTAGATGCAGAAAAAACATTGGACAAAATACAGCATCCATTCTTGATTTAAAAAAAACCTCAACAGGGGCGCCTGGGTGGCTCAGTCGGTTAAGCATCTGACTTCGGCTCAGGTCATGATCTCACAGTCCGTGAGTTTGAGCCCCGCGTCGGGCTCTGTGCTGACAGCTCAGAGCCTGCAGCCTGCTTCGGATTCTGTGTCTCCCTTTTTCTAACCCTCCCCCGTTCATGCTCTCTCTCCGTCTCAAAAATAAATAAACATTTAAAAAAATTAAAAATAAAATTAAAAAAACCTCAACAAAGTACAGATGGAACATACCTCAACATCATAAAGGCCGTATGTGTGAAAGATGCACAGCTAATCTCATCCTCAATGTGGAAAAACTGAGAGCCTTTCCCCTACAGTCAGGAACAAGATATGAATGCCCACTCTCACCATTACTACTTAATATAGCACTGAAAGTCTTAGACTCAGCAATCAAATAGCAAAAACAAATAAAAGGCATAGAAATTGCCAAGGAAGAAGTCAAACTTTCACTATTTGCAGATGCTATGATACTCTATGTAGAAAACCCAAAAGACTCCACCAAAAAATTGCTAGAACTAATACATGAATTCAGCAAAGTCGTGGGATATAAAATCAACATGCAGAAATCTTGCATTTCTATATACCAATAGCAAAGCAGCAGAAGTCAAGGAACTGTTCCCATTTACAACTGCACCAAAAACAATACGATACTTAAGAATAAACTTAACTACAGAGGTAAAAGATCTATACTCTTTAAACTATGGAACACTTATGAAAGATATTGAAGAAGACACAAAGAAATGGAAAAACATTCCATGTTCACTGACTGGAAGAAAAAACACTGTTAAAATATCTATACTACCCAAAGCAATCTATACATTTAATGCAATCCCTATCAAAATACCACCAGCATCCTTCACAGAGCTAGATCAAACAATCCTAAAATTTATATGGAACCAAAAAAGACCCAAATAGCCAAAGCAATCTTGAAAAATAAAAATAAAACTGGAGGCATCAGGATTCTGAATTTCACACTATTTTACAAAGCTGTAGTCACCAAGACAGTATGATACTGGCACAAAAACAAACACATAGATCAGTAGAAGAGAATAGAAAACACAGAAATGGACCCTCAACTATATGGTCAATTCATCTTTGAAAAAGCAGGGAAAAAAAACCAATAGAAAAAAGTCTCTTCAATAAATGGTGCTGGGAAAACTGGATGGTGACATGCAGAAGAATAAAACTGGACCACTTTCTTATACCACATGCAAAAATAAATTCAAAATGGATGAAAGCCTCAAATGTTAGACAGGAAACTATCAAAATCCTACAGAAGAACACAGGCAGCAACTTCTCTGACCTTGGCTGGAGCAACTTCTTACCAGACATGTAGCCGAGAGACCAGGGAAAGAAAAGCAAACATGAACTATTGGGACCTCATCAAGATAAAAAGCTTCTGCACTGCAAAGAAAACAACAAAACTAAAATGCAGCCTACAGAGTGGGAGAAGACATATGCAAATGACATATCCAATAAAGGGTTAGTATCCAAAATCTATAAAGAACTTATCGAACTCAACACCCACAAAACAAACAACCCAATTAAGAAGTGGGCAGAAGACATGAATAGACACTTTTCCAAAGAAGACATCCAGATGGCCAACCGACACATGAAAAAATGTTCAACATCACTCATCATTAGGGAAATACAAATCAAAACAAAAATAAGATAACACTCAACTGTTGGAAGGCTTAAAATTAACAAGACAAGAAACAACATGTGTTGGCAAGGATGCAGAGAAAGGAGAACCCTTTTGCACGGCTGGTGGGAATGCAAACTGGTGCAGCCACTCTGGAGAACGGTATGGAGGTTCCTCAAAAACCTGAAAACAGAACAATCCTATGATCCAGCAATTACACTATTAGGCATTTACCCGAAGGTTACAAAAATACAAATTTGAAGGGGTACATGCACCCCAATGTTTATAAGCAGCATTATCAATAATAAATAACTACCAAGTATGGAAAGAGCCCAAATGTCTATCAACTGATGAATGGATAAAGAAGATGTGGGATATACAGACAATGGAATATTATTCAGACATCAAAAAAAGAAAGAAAGAAAGAAAGAAAGAAAGAAAGAAAGAAAGAAAGAAAGAAATCTTGCCATTTGCAATGACATGAATGGAGCTAGAGAATATTGTGCTAAGTGAAATAAGTCAGTCTGAGAAAGACAAATACCATATCATCTCACTCATATGTGGAATTTAAGAAACAAAACAAATGAACAAAGGGAAAAGAAAGAGACAAATCAAGAAAGAGACTCTTAATTATGGAGAACAGGGGAGCCTGGGTGGCTCAGTTGGTTAAGTGTCTGACTTTGGCTCAGGTCAGGATCTCATGGTTTGTGAGTTTGAGCCCCGCATCAGGCTCTGTGCTGACAGCTCTGTGTCTCCCTCTCTCTCTGCTCCTCCCCCACTCATGCTCTGTCTCCCTCTCTCTCTCAAAAGTAAACATTAAAAAAATTTAAAAAAAAATTTTTAAATTATGGAGAACCAACTGATGGTTACTAGAAGGGAAGTGCAGTGTAGGATGGGTTAAATAGGTGATGAAGATTAAGGAATGCTGAGCACCTGGTGATGTATGGAAGTGTTGAATCACTACATTGTACACTTGAAACTAATATTACACTGTAGGTTAACTAACTGGAATTTAAATTAAAACTCAAGAAAAAATTACATATAGTTATGTCAGACTTTAAGTACTGATAGGGGAGAAAAAAAAAATGAAGTCAATGTAGATCTTTCTCCTTCAAAATGAAAGGAAAACTAAAAACTGTTTTCACACCAAAAAATTAAAGTTCATTGGCAGACCTACATTATGAGTAATGATAAAGAAAGTTGTTTAGGCAGTAGAAAAATGACACCAGATGGCATCATGGATCAATACAAAGGAAGGCAGATTGTTGGGAAGAGTATATGTATGGACAAATTTAAAATGCGTTTTCCCCCTCATTCTTAAAGTTCTTCAACAAGTAACTGTTTGAAGAACATACAATAATGGAGCATTGGGGTTTATAATACATTGTAGAAGTAAATGACAACAACAGCACAAAGTATGAGAAGAGGTAAATAGTAGTATACTGTAAAGTAGTATAACATTTGAAGTTAAATGGGATAAATAGCCTAGAGAAGCCACTAAAAAAAAAAAAAAAAAAATTCAAACAATGATGGCTCAAAAGCCAACAGTGGAGATACATGCAATGTTAAACAGTGTCAGAAATATTATCAGGGATAAAAAGAGATACTCATAGTAATAAGGACACCAACCCATCAAAAAACCCTAAGCATCAAAATCTTTCAGAACTTAGAGTACAGACAAAAGGCCCTATACTAAAATCAATTGTGTATCTCTACAAAACTCTATACAAAATATCTATACAAAATTGTGTTTCTATATAAAAACTAATACATTGACTTTAAAAAATGATTTACAATCTCATTAAAAACATGAAAATATGTATGGATAAAGTTAACCAAATATATGGAAAATGTAAACAATTTAAAATTACAAAATAGCACTGAAAGAAATTTACAATTATCTGGAAACTGACTGATAAATTCCATGCAATCTCAATCAAAATTTCCTCAGGCTGTTTTTTTGTAGGAGCTTACAATATGATATGAATCACATAGAAATAAATGCAAAGATCCTAGAATAACCTAACAATTTTGAAAACAAAAAACAAAGACTCATATTACCAAATTTCAAGGCTTACTATAAAAGCTATAGCAATCAAGTCAATATATTATTAGCCTAAGAACAGACCTATAGATAAATGAAATAATATAAATTCCACAAAGACTCACAAATATATGTTCATCTGATTTTCAACTAAAATGCAAATCTACTTTATAATCTAAGAACAGTTTTTTCAACAAATGATACTGGGACAATAGACTATCCATATGGGAAAAATAATAAACTTTTATCCTTACTTCAAACCACATATAAAAATTAAGTTAAAAAAAAAATTAAGTTCAAATGAATCACAAACCTAACCATAAAATAAAAATTTAGAAATTTCTGGGAAAAAAGGGAAAAAATTCATAATCTTGGGTAAGCTAAGATTTCTTAAGTCCTAAAAAGCACAAAACATCAAAAAAAAAAAAAAAAGAACAAACCCAAAGTTAAAATTTTCTTTTTCTTAAAATTAAACACTGAAAATGAAAGGCCATAGACAGAAAATATCTGCAATACATATATATCTGACAAAGTACTTGTATCCATAATATATAAAAGAATTATTAAAATTCAATAATAAAAGGCATGGGAATGACAAGAGCAGTTTCTTCTGGGGACAAAGATAAAATACAGGGAATCAATTTTATCTACGTTAATTTCTTTAAAAACTGCTAAGTAGTGGGTACACAGGCCTTTATTATAATTTTATTTATTCTTTGCTTCATCTTTAAAATATTTACAACTTAAAAATCAAAAGTTAACACTACACCCAAAGAAAAACTTTAATTCATATTACTCTATGAAACTATCATAGTCATTAAGACATTTAATACATAATTTAATACATTTAATTGATGTATTAAAATATAAAATATAAATATAAAATATAAAAAATATAAAATACAAAAAATAAGACATTTAATACATAAACATAATACATAAACACTAAGACATTTAATACATAAACACATGTAAAATCGGAGGAAGCAAAAAGATTCAGTTATATTTCTAGCTTTTTACTAGTCATTCCTACTTGAATGATTAAATGTTTCTCTTATCACTTCAAACAACTAACTAAAAAGAATTTACTGATCTTTCCCCATACGATGGACTTAGACTCTTCTTTTTTCTTTGTTCATTCCATCATTTTACAAGTCATAAATCAGCATACTGTTTAGGGGCACAACCTTCAGGGCCAAACTGCCTGGGTTCAAATACTGACTACCACTCAAAAACTGCCTAACCTTGAGCAAGTTAATTAATCTCTCCGTGCTTCAGGACAAATGTTAAATACATGTAAGATGCCTAGAGCTAAACCTGGCAAATAATCATATTCAATAAATGATTACCATTCTTTTTTCTCCTTTGTAACTGCTCAATCACCATGATTATAACTGTGTCCTGACTTATCTTTGTCTTTTTTTAATCTTTGTTCCCCCTTAGTATCAAGGAAGGTATTAAGTAAGTCTTGTTACTTGCTCCCATAACAATCTGACCTCTCTCTCCCTATTTCTGGTCATCAGTAGTGGAGATCTAGACTACTACAGCTTTCTTCCTACTTGCCTTCCTCTTCATTTTCTCTCCATTCCAATCTATTATACTCTATTGTGGGATTAATCTTTATCCCTTTCCATAAAATCCCCTTTCTTATAGCAAGAGTAGTTCTATGAGGTTTTGTAGAAGGAAAAAAAAGCATTTCACAGTGGGTTCTGAATTAATCACTAGAATAAAAAGTATGGTAGAAGAAAGTCTCAAAGTTGAGTTTTAATCATACAGTTATCAAAGCAAGCTAAATTTATTACTATGAAAGTAGCAACAAACATATTATAAATTGCTTTTGAGTAAGCATTAGCAGTTCCCTATTATATCAGCAATCATTCCTACCATAGTTTGAGTCTGAGATTTGATTTAGTATAAAAATCACCAGTCTTTTCTGAGTAATCACTCACCTCTCTGGGCCCTTGTCTCTTTGTTATAAATAAAATGTTATATAAATGCCATTAGTCCATGCTCCCAGATCCTAGAAGGTAACACTAATTAAGCACAACATTCTTTCTTGATGAGCCCAGAGTAAGCTGAGTATCCAGAAAATTAATACCAATGGAGAAACTAGCAGAGGTAAACCTATGTGTCATTTTGAACTACATAATCTTTGTAATTTCTTTTAATTTTAAATGTATGTGAAACTATTCTAAGGCTATACAAATCTATATAAAACTCTCTTAATTTAAAATTTGATAATACTTCTATTTCCATTTATAATTCTAGAAATCTAGAAGGCATTCTGAAATCTTTTGTCAAAATTATTTTTTATAGTTTCAAAGTAATTTGGATTAAAATTTAAAATTATATTTTTAAACAAATTTCACTGTGATTATTTCATTATGAATTCATAAACTTGGTGACCATGTATTTTGCATCACTACTAAAATGGGCCCAAATTGACATGGGCACACAAAAGTTATATAAGCTACTCTTTGAAAAGTAGTTCCTAGAAATTTAAACATGAAACTTTTTTTTAACATTTACCTTTTTTCTTCTTTTGCTCTCAGCTGTTCTTCCTGTCTCAAAACTTGAACCATTATTGACTCAAAAACTCCACTTGTCAAGCCTGCCAAACTTCGTGGTGTTGACCGACGCCTTGTTGAGGTACATGCAGTTCCCTTCTCATCCTCCAGTCCATAATAGCCTCTAGATGTGACTGCTATCGTTGTCTTTTCTCTCAGGTGCCTTGGAGAAGAATAAGTCAATTCATAAGGTTAAACCTTCTGGGTAAGCAATAAACCCACTTAGCCAGCATCTTAAGAATAATCCCTTTTGCTAATTATATAAAAAGTATATAGTTAAACCTTACTTAACTAACTAAGCTCCAGATTTTTTTTTTTTTTTTTGATGTTCATTTTTGAGAGAAAGAGAGAGAGAGAGAGCAAGCACACAGGGGGAGGACAGATAGAGGGAGACAGAGGATCTGAAGTGGGTTCTCTGAAAGCAGAAAGCCCAATATGGGGCTGGAACTCAAGAGCCACAAGATCATGACCTCAGCCAAAGTCAGATGCTTAACTGACTGAGCCACCCAGGTGCCCCTATGCTCCAGATTTTTATTCACCCTACGTTAATTTCTAGTTTTCCTTACCCATATCATAAAATCAGTCTGAGTGATAGTCCCTTCCCTACATTTAAGAAATATATAAATCTTGGGTCGCCTGGGTGGCTCAGTTGGTTGGGCGTCTGACTTCAGCTCAGGTCATGATCTCGTGGTCAGCAGGCTCGAGCCCCACATTGGGCTCTGTGCTGGCAGCTCAGAGCCTGGAGCCTGCTTCAGATTCTGTGTCTCCCTCTCTCTCTGCCCCTCCCCCACTTATGCTCTGTCTCTCTCCCTCTCTCAAAAATAAATAAACATTAAAAAAATTAAAAAAAAGAAATATATAAATCTTTAGCACTAAAATTAAGCATTAAAACACTATCACTTTAATGGAAAAAAAGTTTATTGTTTGCAAAATTAAATGCAGCTCATCTTTACATTTCTTCATGTATTTCATACTACTTATCATTGGTATAGGAGAATAAACGATACTACAAAAACATTTTGAGGGAGTAAATTCATGACATAAACACTTTGAAGAAATTCTAAACAAATGAAGTATTACAACATGTAAGTGCAAATTCAGAAAACTGACTAACCTATAATAAGAATCTAGGAATTAAGATTACCTCTTCAATGTCACCACAAATGTCTCTCTACTCTATAATGTTCTATTAATATTAGACTAGGACTTGAAAATACTGCTGAAAAAGTTTCTCAGGAGTTTAATTATCCATATATCCCCTTAATGAATTTGAAATAACTGATTAAAATAATGTATAATGGAAGGGATGCCTGGGTAGCTCAGTCGTTTAAGCATTCAACTCATGATTTTGGCTCAGGCCATGATCTCATGATTGTGAGATCAAGCCCCACAACAGGCTCTGCGCTGAGTGTGCAGTATGCCTGGAGTCTCTCTGTCTCTCTCTCTCTCTCTCTGCTTTTTCCTGCTGGTGAGCACACGCATACTCATTCTCTCTCTCTCAAAATAAGTAAATAAACATAAAAAAAATTTACACTGGGGAAAAAACATTAATCTTATCAAGTTTTAAAGTTTAAATTAAAACCTGACTTCTGAACTTTTATCTGTAAAAGGGAGAATTACAAAAAGCATCAGGGAAAATACATACTCTTCTACCTTGCAAAATATTCCAGAGCCTCTGAAGGTTTTGTACATGGTGTTGTTTCTACAATGGCAAAATCAAGTCAATACCCCAGGTAAGCATTCAATACCCTCGATAAGAATCTATGTAAATTAAAAGTTGACCCTGTAATCAAATTTTCCTGCTTTCCTACAAGCTTTTCTTAAAATAGGGTAAGGTTCAACAAAACAAACCTTAATGGCATGAAATACAATCAAATGCCTGTCCATCTTGGACTTTGTTCACAGTGGTTTATTACTTTAAATTAGAAGAATTTTTATAACAATCTTAGTCTCAGGCCATCTAGATCCCATGAATGGTACAACTACAAGATTCTATTGAACTATGGCACTGTTATGTATTTTCTTTGTTATAGGGGATAATAATGTAACTGATTTAGCTTTAAGTAGGTCATGAACTTTTAAATTAGTTTTCAACTAATCCTGAAGAATTTGGGCTAATGTAGCCACACTGTTTCAGGCTGTGATTATTTTATGCACAATAGCGTAGATCTGTATGATGGCTAATTGGGCTGGGAATAAGGAATGTGGACCAAAATTTAATAAACTGGTGATAAAAGTAATTTTAATTACTTCCTCATCAATACTAATGGAAGAGAACATTAATGCACTGAAACATGAGTTCTCAGAGGTCACAGTATATGCAGAGCACTGGGAGTAAGGAGAGTTGAGGGAAATAGTAAGACACACAGCTAAATTGTTACGTAAACAAGTCAGCAACCAAATTTTACCCTTTAACTTCAAGTAGAGAAGTCCTACAAGTAGAAAAGATAAAGTTATATAAACTACTTTTTAAACAGTACTTTTTCAGAAATTATCCTTTAGAGAAATATTCAAAGAGAAATTAATATCCTTTACTACTCATCAGAAATAAAAATGGATATGCTTTGATAGTTATCATTCATAATTAAAATACGAGAAGGAAAACTGTAATGTACCTTTCATATCAACATGTAAAGATTAAAAAGACATATTCCTCAGTGTTGGGGAGAATCTAAGAAAAGAATAATTCTATACAATATTGGATGTGTAAATGGGCACACCATTTTTATAAGTCAATTTGGTAAGAATCATTAAAATTTAACATGCACATATCCTTTGACCCTTCATGCTCCTAGAAATTTACCCTACAGGCGTATCTCCACAACTGTGAGCAATAATACACACACACACACACACACACACGCACACACACACACACACACACGTTTGCACAGAGTATTTTTAAAAAGAATAACCCCCAAGGCCCCTGGGTGGTTCAGTAAGTTAAGCGACTAACTCTTGGTTTCAGCTCAGATCATGATCTCATGGTTTGTGAGTTCAAGCCCTGTGTCAGTCTCTGCAGCTGGCAGCACAGAGCCTGCTTGGGATTATCTCTCTCCCTCTCTCTTTGCCCCTCCCCTGCTCATGCTGTCTCTGTCTCTCTCAAAATAAATAGGTAAACTTAAATAAAAAAGTAAAAAGAATAACCTGTAAACATAAATGTCCTTCTATACAACATGGATTAAATAATGTGTACCATAACATGGAATAACATCCATCCATCAAAAGGAGTAAGGAAGTCTGTATGTACTCACTATAAAAGATGTCTACATTACATTGCTGAATGTGAAAAAAATTCTGAATATATCTTTTAAGCCAAAAGCAATCATATATAAAGGAGTATATGTAAACATATATATGACACCAAGTAGCATGTGTGTTTGTATACAAGTTCAAAGTCTCATCTGACTACTGCAATCTCTTTGTGACAGGCACCCTGGCTTCTACTCTGATCTCTTTACAGTCTATTCTTCATGCAGCAACCCAGGTCATCCTTTCGAAAGGTAATCAGATCATGTCATCCCCCTGCTCTGTCTCCTCCAAAGCCTTTCAGTTACACTTAAAATAAAAACCAAAATTCTGATGGCCTATAAGACCAGTGTGATATGACCCTCATCAACCACTCCAGACCTCATTTTATACCATTTTGCTCATTGCTCTTTGTGTTCTGGCCACAAATGTCTCTGTTATTCTTAGTCACACCAATATCAGCTTTGCCTTTGATCAAGCTCATCCTCACTTCAGGCACTATTCCCCCAGGTATCTGTATGGCTAGGCATTATCACTTTATCCTAATGTCTGTTCAACAGCAGTTGAGAGGACTTCCTGAGAGGACTTCCCTGACCATCATAACTGGTAAAGGATCCCTTGTTACTCTGTTCCCTTACCCATTTCTTTTCCTTCCTGTTTACCACGACATTATATTGTATAATTACCTATTTATTTGGTAATTTTTCAACTCACCAGAATAAAAGCTCCAGGAGAATAAGGATTTTGTTTTTTTAATGGATGTAACTTCAGAGCCACACACACACACACACACACACACACACACACACACACACACACACACACAAGATATATGGAAGGATACAAGCCAAGCTATTTTTCATTTTAAATTTACAGACATAATTCAAGTTGAAAAATTGCAGCCATCTATTTTCTCCAGAGTGAAATACCTATCAAACAATTGTTACTAACTACTTGGGTTTCATTTATCAGAGAATAAAATGCAATAAGACAAAAATAAATCTTACCTCCAAATAAGAATTGTCAGACAACCAATCAACAATCAAATCATACATTAAAGTAACTCTCCCTTTCCAAAATTCAAGCTTTTGTACTATTAGGAAAATTAGTTTATGAAATCACTCTGGCAATAGTTTATTAAAATAACAGATTGCTAACTATAAGCAAAAGCTAAGCAATAATTATAGTGGACTCATTGAGTTTTAGTTACCCTTTGTTTTTTTTTGTTTTTTTTTTTTTTTCACATAAAGCATCAAAGGTCTTTTCTGTGTTAACACATTCCAAATTTCAGAATTCAGAGGCTTAATTCTGTTTCAAATTATTCAAGTTAAGTATTAATAAAGAAGTAAATTGCTATTTAAGCTTTACTTATGGTTAATACATGCACTAACACTGCCCACCCCAAAAAAACAGATGTTTGAAAAAGTTTCCCTTATTATGTGATTTTCGTTGTTGCTATCAAAACAAAGAAATGTGTCACCTATAAAAACTCTATCTGTACAACTAAAACTTGGAAACAAAATTATCTAATCTGTTTAAAAATATTCTAAATAAAGAGTTTCAGTCAAAATTTTTAAATGCGACTACAGCCCTCAGAGTGCTAGCAAGGTAATACTAAAATGGATGTAATGTTTAATGAAAAGACTATTCACAAATGCGTAGCCAACGTTAAGGGAAATTAGTAAGGGATGGTGAAGCACTCTTGGGCTAGCTAGGGAGCTATCATCACTCTGGACCCAAAAGGGGAAAAAGATGGGATCATTACTAGAACAAAGGAAGCTATAATTACAGAAGAGGGCCACAGAATGATGGAGCACAGTTACTGATGACATATAGCCCAGCAAAGCGAAAGCCATTAGGCTATCCTGACCTCTCTCCAGTCCTCCTGTCAGTGCCTCCCATTGACTGAACCCAATCAAAAGCCAGAACACAAGGCAGACCAGTTGATGCAGTCCTTAGAAATCAGCCTCCTGGGACACAGCACAGTGCACAAAAGTGGAGAACAGATTTGGATTGGCAAATGAAAATTATCCATCAAAGTAGAACCGTAGTATTATCAGACTTCAAGAACAACTATTTGAAATTAGGGAAGACAAAACTCTCATTGGTTTATTTCAACAAAAACTTTTGCCTGTCTAATATAGTCAGCCCAGCTTACAATGCCATTCCATCTGGATGTATGCATCTTTATGAGCTCTGAACTACAAAAGTCATTAAAGCCAAGTATTAAAATAAATTTAATATAAAACAAAACTTTCAAATAGTTCTACAGTCAAGTATTAACCAAGGTTTTCAAAACTAATGAAATATCACAATGCCCTCACCAAAACTAACGTTTTGTAACATTAATGTTAACACTTATTTTAAAATATGCTTATCTCTCATGTTTAAGTATTTAGATTGTAACACTTTACAATATACAAAATATAATAGTACAGAATATGATTAAATGATTGATAAATAAATATAGATACATTGGGGGTACCTATTCAAAATATTTTCTGCTTGGGAAGCCAGATCATAAAAGTTTGGAAACAAGTACTCTCATATTCAGCTGTACTGAATATCCAGAAAAGTTTTAAGAAAAAAAGTCTTCATGCCTACAAAAAAAGGTATTTATTAGGCTATGAAATTTATTTCTTACTTGATCTTCCTTACCTACTATTCTCCCAGTTATTACTCTTATTCCCCTTGCATTTTTAACCCATCATCATCCAGATCTCCAATCCCTTATTTGATTCCTTCATTTGCACTAATATAATTCAGCCTTTTAGCTATCCACATATCAGGTAGTTGGGACCCATCATACCTGACAAACTGCTGATCTCATCTCTCTTAACCAATTATCCGTCTCAGGCATTCCATCTTTCTTGCACTGACAGCATGAAGCCTGCTCGGGATTTTCTGTCTCCCTCTCTCTCTGCCCCTCCCCCATTCACACTCTCTCAAAAATAAATAATTAAATGATTTATTTTAAACCTAAAATATTTTTATGAATTTTTTTTATTTGAATTCCAGTATAGTTAACATATGCTGTTATATTAGTTTTAGGTATACAATACTGATTCAACATTCCATACATCACCTAGTGCTCATCACAAGTACACTCCTTAAGCCCCATCCTCTATTTCACCCATTCTTCCACTCACCTCCTCCCTGATAACCATCAATTTGTTCTCTATACTTAAGAGTCTGTTTCCTGGTTTGTCTTTTTTTCCTTTTGCTTGTTTTTTTTCTTAAATTCCACAAGTGAAATCATATAATATTTCTTTTTCTGACTTATTTTGCCTACCACTATATTCTCTAGCTTGCATCCACGTCACTGCAAATAACAAGATTTCCTTTGTTTTTATGACTGAATAATATTCCATTGTAGATACATACCATTATTCTTTATCCATTCATCAGCTGATGGACACTTGGGTTTCTACGATAAAAATTTGCTGCCATAGATAATGCTACTATAAACATCATGGTGCATGTATCCCTTTGAATTAGTGTTCTTGTATTCTTTGCATAAACACCCCATAGTGAAAATGCTGAATCGTAGTTCTATTTTTAACTTTTGAGGAACCTCCATACTGTTTTCCACAGTGGCTCCACCAGTGTGAATTCCCACCAACAATGCACAAATGTTCCTTTTTCTCCACATCCTCGCCAATACCTGTTGTTTCTTGTGCTGTTGATTTTAGCCATTCTGACAGGTGTGAGGAGATATCTCATTATAGTTTTGATTTGCATTTCTCTGATGATCAGTCATGTTGAGCATTCTTTTATGTGTCTATTGGCCATATGTACTCTTCTTTGGAGAAATGTCTGTTCATGTCTTCCCCATTTTTTAATTGCGTTTTTTTTTTTGGCATAGAGTTTCATAAGTTCTTTATATATTTTTGATACTGACCCTTTATCAGATGTCATTTCCAAATATCTTCTTCCATTCTGTAGAGGTTGCCTTTCAGTTTTGTTCGACTTGCCTTTCAGTTTGATTTCCTTCACTGTGCAAATGCTCTTTATTTTTATGTAGTCCCAAAAGTGTATTTTTGCTTTTGTTTCCCTTGCCTCACAATACATATCCAGGAAAAAGTTGCTATGGCTGATGTCAAAGAAGTTACTACTTGTGTTCTCTTCTAGGATTTTGATGGTTTCAGGTCTCCCAGTTAGGTCTTTAATCCATTTTGAATTTATTTTTATTTTTTTTTTCAACGTTTATTTATTTTGGGGACAGAGAGAGACAGAGCATGAACAGGGGAGGGGCAGAGAGAGAGGGAGACACAGAATCGGAAACAGGCTCCAGGTTCTGAGCCATCAGCCCAGAGCCCGACGCGGGGCTCGAACTCACGGACCGCGAGTTCGTGACCTGGCTGAAGTCGGATGCTTAACCGACTGCGCCACCCAGGCGCCCCTGAATTTATTTTTTAATAGGTGTAAGAAAGTGGTCCAGCTTCTTTCTTTTGCATGTTGCTGTCCAGTTTTCCCAATACCATTTGTTAAAGAGACTGTCCTTTTCCCATTGGACATTCTTTCCTGTTTTGTCAAAATTAATTGACCATAAAGTTTGGGTTTATTTCTGGGTTTTCTATTCTGTTCCACTGATCTGTGTGTTTATTTTTGTGACAGCATCATACTGTTTTGATTACTACAGATTTGTAATAACTTGAAGTCTAGAATTGTGATGCTTCCAGGTTTGCTTCTTTTTCCATAGTGCTTGGCTATTTGGGGTCTTTCATGATTTCATATAAATGTTAGAACTGTTTGTTCTAGCTTTTTTGGTGGAGTCTTTCGGATTTTCCATATACAGTATCATTTCATCTGCAAATAGTGAAAGTTTCACTTCTTCCTTGCCGATTTGGATTCCTTTTCTTTTTGTTGTCTGATTGCTGTGGATAGGACTTCCAGTACTATGTTGAATAGCAGTTTGAGAGTGGACATCCTTGTCTTCCCCCTGACCTTAGCCAAAAAGCTCTCAGTTTTTCCCCACTGAGAATGAGGTTAGCTGTTGGTTTTTCATATAAAGCCTTTATCATGTTGACATATATTCCCTCTGGACCTACTTTGTTGAGGGTTTTTATTGTGAATGGATATTGTATTTTGTCAAATGTTTTTGACGTATCACATTAAGTGATTCGGAAACACTGAACCACCCTTGCAACCAAGAAATAAATTCCACTTGATTGTGGCGAATGATTTTTTTTTTTTATTTTATGTAGGTGAATGGCTTTCTGAATGTATTAATTCGGTTTGCTAGTATTTATTGAGAATTTTTGCATCTATGTTCATCACAGATAATAGCCTGCAGTTCTCTCTTGTAGTGGTGTCTTTATCTGGTTTTGCTATCAGGATAATGCTGGCCTCACAGAATTAATTTGTTAGTTTTCCTTCCTTTTTTATTTTTTGAAATACTTGGAGAAGAATACCTATTAATTCTTTAGATGTTTGGCAGAATTCAACTGTGAAGCCATCTGGTCTTTGACTTGTGTTTTTGGGTGGTTGTTTGGTTACTGATTCAATTTATTTGCCGGTTCAGTCTATTCAAACTTTCTATTTCTTCCTGATTCTAATTTGGTTAGTTATGTTTCCACAAATTTATCCACTTCTTCTAAGTTTGTCCAATTTGTTGGCATACAGTTTTTTCATAATATTCTCTTATAATTGTATTTCTGTGGTGTTGGTTGTTATTTCTCCTCTCTCATTTGTGATTTTGAGTTTTGGGTTTTTTGCTGTTGTTGTTGTTTTATGTTTGTTTGATGAGTCTGGCTAGGGGATTATCAATTTTATTGATCTTTTCAAAGAACAAGCTCCTAGCTTTCTTACTTTTGTATCATTTGTTTCTGCTCTAATCTTCACTGTTTGCTTCCTTCTGCTGGATTTGGATTTGTTTGTTCTTTTTTCTATCTCATTTAGCTGTAAGGTTAGGTTGTTTGAGATTTGTCTTGCTTCTTAAGGAGGCCTGTATTGCTATAAATTTCTCTCTTAGAACTGCTTTTCTGCATCCTAAAGATTCTGGACCATTTTGTTTTTATTTTTGTCTCCATGTAATTTTTTATTTCTTCTTGATTTCTGGTTGCCCCATTGTTTACTAGCATATTATTAAACCTCCACGTGTTTGTGGTCTTCCCAGATTTTTTATTGTGGTTGATTTCTAGTTTCATAGCATTGTCAGAAAATATGCATCATATGACTTCTATCTTTTTGAATTTCTTGAGAGTTGTTTTGTGGCCTAATATAAGCTCTATTCTGGAGAATATTCCATGTGCCCCTGAAAAGAATATGTATTCTGCTGTTTTAGGGTGCAGCGCTCTGAATATATCTGCTAAATCTATCTGGTTCAATGTGTCATTCAAAGCCAGTTTCCTTGTTGATTTTGTTTAGATGATCTGTTCACTGATGTAAGTGGGGTGTTAAAGTCCCCTACTATTGTTGTTTTATTATTGTTGAGTTCCGTTATATTTGTTATTTTTTTATGTATTGGGGTGCTCCCATGTGGGGTGCATAAATATTTATAATTGTTATATGTTCTTGTAGGATTATTATATAGTATCCTTCTCTCTTCTCTCTTGTTACAGTCTTTGTTTTAAAGTCTAGTTTGTCCAATATAAATATTGCTATCCTATCTTTGTTTTGACAACGATTTGCATGATAAATGTTTCTCTATCCCCTATTTTCAATCTGCAGGCATCTTTTCTTCTGAAATGACTCTCCTGTAGGCAGCATATAGATTGGTCTTGTTTTTTATCTACTCTGTCACACTGTGCCTTTTGATTAGAGTATTTAGTCCATTTACATTCAAAATAGTTATTGAAATTTTTCTCTGATCCTTTCTTGTCTTTCTCTCATGGTTTGCTGGCTTTCTTTGGTGATAGACTTAAATTTCTTTCTTTTATTCTTTACATCTCTATTACTGGTTTTTGAATTTGTGGTTACCATTCAGTTTGCATATAATATCTTCTGTATATGTGGTCTCATAAATTTAAACCTGTTCTTTATTCCTCTTCCCCCTACATTTTAGGTATATACAGTCATTTTACATCCTCTTATTTTGTGAATCTCTTGACTGATTTTTACAGATATACTTATTTTTACTGCTTTTGTGTTTCCTACTCTTCATTCTCTTATTTATAGTCTTTCTTTTCCACTCAAAGATTTCTAGTAGGACTGATTAAGCGGTCATGAACTCCTTTAGTTTCTGTCTGAGAAACTCTCTTATCTCTCCTTATATTCTGAATGATAGTCTTAACTGGGTACAGTATTCTGGGCTGCAGATCTTTCATTTTCAGCACCTTAAATATTTCATGCCCTTCCCTTCTGGCTTACAATGTTTCTGCTGAAAAATCTGCTGACAGGCAAACTCATGAAGTTTCCCTTGTTTGTATCTCTTTTCTCTTGCCACTTAAAAAAAAATTTGTCACTAATTTTTGCCACCTTAATTACTATTTGTCTTGGTGTGGACCTCCTTGGGTTGATTTTGTTGGGGGATCTCTGTGCCTCCTGGATCTGCATATCTGTGCCCTTCCCCAACAGATTAGGGAAGTCTACAGCTATTATTTCTTCAAATAAGTTTTCTGCTCCCTTTTCTCCCTCTTCTTATTCTGAAATACCTATAATGGGAATATTACACTTGTCAAGGTGTCTCTTTAAGGGAGGGTCTCAGCTTCCTAACATCCTCTGAGCTCTCCCAGAACCAAGCCCACTGATTTTCAAAATTCCAAACTTTATGTTCCGTTAGTTATAAGAACCCACGAATTCAGCCCCTCTCATTTTCAAAGCCAAATGTTATAGGGATTCAGCTTTCCCATGCAGACTCCCCAGGGTGATACTCTGTTTCTTGCCCTTTTCTGCACTTGTGACTTCCTACTGCCCGCGATGGCCAGGATTTTGCTTCCCACTGCATCTCCACCCTTCCTACCCTCTTTCATGTGGCCTGTTCTCTACCTTTAACTGTAGAATTTGTTCTGCCAGTCTTCCAGTAGTTTTCTGGGGTATTTACATTGATATGATATGTTACCTAGTTGTATCTGTGGGACAAGGCAAACTTAGGGTCCTCCTGCTCTGCCATCTTCCCAGCTTCCCATGTGATATTTTTTCATTCATATTTACTCAACTGCTCTATACTGTGTGATTACTTTCTCATCAAGGACTTGGACTTTGCAGAAAGAACAGTTTTACATCAGTAGGAAAGAGTAGAGAAAGAATACTAATTATATTCATTCCCGTTATTCATTCATTCAAAATATTTGCTGAGCAACAGGAACTCAGCAATGAACATGATGATAGTGTGTATGTACTGAATGAAAAGTGTAAGAAACAAAGATGAATTTGATATATTCAGATTGAAACAACAGTGACACCACGGAGAAGAATGAGAAAGCTGAAAAGAAAAACAGAAAAATTAGAAGGAGATCTGGGTTAGAAATAAACTTAGTTTTTAACATTTTCAGATACAATAGTTGTACAACCCATTGGAAAAGTTCTGTGGACAGAAATATGAAACTAAAACAAAAGGGAAAGCTCAAAATATTGATTTGAGAGTCTTACTGATAAAGTTATAAAAAATAAATGCTCTTGCCATACAAGAATAGATTTAAGAAGATCTAAAGGCATAACTTCAGAGATTATCCACAGTTATAATGAAAAACACAGCCAAAGGAAGACTCAAAAGATAAACAGTTTAAGTAATAGCACAATAGAGTGGAAAGGAGAAAAGTTGTAACTACGAAGTGATCTAAACTATTTCATTCACCAAATAGATGGAGAGGGGAAAGTGAAAGCAAAGGATTAAACAAGAAGGCCTTCATTAGCAAAATGCAAGATGGCAAGTTCAACAGGAATTGCAAAAGTCCTTATAAAAACAACAAACAAACAAAACTTTCAAGGCCTATATTTGTAACTGAAGTGGCACCAAATAAAAAAATTAAATTTCCAAAAGAACTGCAGACTATCATAATTAATTTTTAATAAGAATATTTTGCTCAGAATAATTTTCCATTTCTTGATTTTCTCTAAGGTACACACAAAGGTTAAGTTTTTATTTACAAGAAAATAGCATTCAGTGCCTTACCAACATCAACAATTTTGATAAGCATTTTTACTAAGTTAGGACTGCTCTGCTGAACATCTTACTACCTACCACTACAGCTATTCCTTATCATACAGAAGCAATCACTTCTCAGCACAGGCAAAGCAGAAGGCTCCCTGGGTCACTAACTCTCATACAGTGCATTTATATTCAAGTTCCCTAGAAGACAGTAAAGTTGTGACAGTTGTAAAGAGCTAACTAAATGTTTATGCACTGAATTCAGAAGCACCCAAATATATAAAACAACTGATCACAAACATAAGCAATCTTACTGGTAAGAATGTGGTAACTGCAGGGGACTTTAATACTCCACTTACAACAATGGACAGATCATCTAGACAGAAAATCAATAAACAAACAATGGCTCTGAATAATACACTGGACCAGATGGACTTGACAGATATATTTAGAACTTTTCATCCTAAAGCAACAGAATATACATTCTTCTGGAGTGCACATGGAACATTCTCCAAGATAGATCACAAAACAGCCCTCAATAAATACAAAAGAATTGAGATCATACATACTTTCAGATCACAATGCTATGAAACTTGAAATCAACCACAGGAAAAAGTTTGGAAAACTTCCAAATGCATGGAAGTTAAAGGACATTCGACTAAACAATGAATGGGTCAACCAGGCAATTAAAGAAGAAATTTAAAAATATATGGAAAAAAATGGAATGAAAATACATCAATGTAAACCCTTTAGGATGCAGCAAAGGTAGCCCTAAGAGAAAAATACACTGCAATCCAGGCCTATCTCAAAAAACAGAAAAATCCCCAAAACAAAATCTAACAGCACATCTAAAGGAACTAGAAGCAGAACAGCAAAGAAACACCAAACCCAGCAGAAGAGAAATAATAAAGATCAGAACAGAAATAAACAATATAGAATCAAAACAACAACAACAACAACAACAACAAAAAAACAGTAGAACAGATCAATGAAACTAAGAGCTGGTTTTTTGAAAAAATAAAGAAAACTGATAAACTCCTAGCCAGACACCTCAAAAAGGAGAGTGGACCCAAATAGATAAAAACACAAATGAAAATGAATTTATTACAACCAATCCCTCAGAAATACAAGCAATTATCAGAGAATACTATGAAAAATTATATGCCAACCAACTGGACACCCAGGAAGAAATGGACAAATTCTTAGACACCCACATGGTACCAAAACTCAAACGGGAAGAAATAGAAAATTTGAACAGACCCATAACTAGTGAAGAAATTCAATCAGTTACCAAATTTCTCCCAATAAATAAAAGTCCTAGACCAGATGGCTTCCCAGAGGAATTCTACCAGACATCTAAAGGAGAATTAATACCTATCCTTCTCAAGCTGTTTCAAAAAATAGAAACAGAAGGAAAACTTCCGGACTCATTCTATGAAGCCAGAATTACCTTGATTCCCAAACCAGACAGAGACTCCACAAAAAAGGAGAACTACAGGCCAATATCCCTGATGAACATGGATGCAAAAACTCACAAGATACTAGCAAATCAAATTCAACAACATATAAAAAGAACTATTCACCATGATCAAGTGGGATTCATTCCTGGGCTGCAGGGCTGGTGCAATATTCGCGTATCAGTCAGTGTGATACATCATGTTAATAAAAGAAAGAATAAGACCACATAATCCTGTCGATAGATGCAGTAAAAGCATTTGACAAAACGTAGCATCCTTTCTTAATAAAAACCTTAAAGAAAGTCAGGATAGAAGGAACATACCTAAACATCATAAAAGCCTTCTATGAAAAGCCCACAACTAATCTCATCCCCAGTAGGGAAAAACTGAGAGCTTTCCCCCTGAGATCAAGAAGACGACAGGGATGTCCAATCTCACCACTGTTGTTTAACATAGTGATGGAAGTCCTAGCATCTGCAATCAGGCAACAAAATGAAATAAAAGGCCTCAAAACTGGCAAAGAAGAAGTTAAACTTTCATTTTTTGCAGACGACAGGATACTCTACATGGAAAACCTGAAAGACTCCACCAAAAGACTCCCAGAAGTGATACATGAATTCAGCAAAGTCGCAGGATACAAAGTCAATGTACAGAAACCGGTTGCATTTTTATACACCAATAACGAAGTAAAAGAAATAAAGAAACTGACCCAATTTACAATTGCATCAAGAACCATAAAATATCTAGGAATAAACCTAACCAAAGATGTAAAAGACCTGTATGCTGAAAACTATAGAAAGCTTATGAACGAAACTGAAGACACAAGAACATTCCATGCTCATGGATTGGAAGAATAAGTATTGTTAAAATGTCAATACTACCCAAAGCAATCTACACATTAAATGAGATCCCAATCAAAGTTGCACCAGCATAATTCTCAAAGCTAGAACAATCCTAACCTTTGTGTGGAATCTGTATTGTATGAAAAGGCCCCAAATAGCCAAAGTAATATTGAAGAAGAAAACCAAAGCGGGAGGCATCACAATCCCAGACTTTAGCCTCCACTACAAAGCTATAATCATCAAGACAGTATGGTATTGGCACAAAAACAGACACATAGACCAATGGAATAGAATAGAAACCCCAGAATTGGACCCACAAATGTATGGCCAACTAATCTTTGACAAAGCAGGAAAGAATATCCAATGGAAAAAAGACAGTCTCTTTAACAAATGGTGCTGGGAGAACTGGACAGCAACATGCAGAAGAATGAAACTAGACCACTTTCTTACACCATTCACAAAAATAAACTCAAAATGGATGAAAGACCTAAATGTGAGACAGGAAACCATCAAAACCCTAGAGGAGAAAGCAGGCAACAACCTCTTTGACCTCAGTCACAGCAATTTCTTGCTTGACACATCTCCAAATGCAAGGGACTTAAAAGTAAAAATGAACTATTGGGACCTCATGAAGAGAAAAAGCTTCTGCACTGCAAGGGAAACAATCAACAAAACTAAAAGGCAACCGATGGAATGGGACAAGATATTTGCAAATGACATATCGGAAGAAGGGTTAGTATCCAAAATCTACAAAAGAACTTATCAAACTCAACACCCAGAAAAACAATCCAGTGAAGAAATGGGCAGAAGACATGAACACTTTTCCAAAGAAGACATCCAGATGGCCAACAGACACATGAAAAGATGCTCAACGTCACTCCTCATCAGGGAAATACAAATCAAAGCCACACTGAGATACCACCTCACACTGGTCAGAGTGGCTAAAATGAACAAATCAGGAGACTGTAGATGCTGGACAGGATGTGGAGAAATGGGAACCCTCTTGCACTGTTGGTGGGAATGCAAACTGGTGCAGCCGCTCTGGAAAACAGTGTAGAGGTTCCTCAAAAAATTAAAAATAGAACTACCTATGACCCAGCAATGGCACTACTAGGAATTTATTCGAAGGATACAGGAGTGCTGATGCCTAGGGGCACTTGTACCCCAATGTTTATAGCAGCACTTTCAACAATAGCCAAATTATGGAAAGAGCCTAAATGTCCATCAACTGATGAATGGATAAAGATGCAATTTATATGTACAATGGAATACTACTTGGCAATGAGAAAGAATTCATGCCATTTGCAGCAATGTCAATGGAACTAGAAGGTACTATGCAGAGTGAAATAAGTCAGTCAGAGAAGGACAGATATCACATGTTTTCAGTCATAAGCGGATCTTGAAAAACTTAACAGAAGACCATGAGGGAAGGGAAGGGGAAAAAAAAAAACAGTTACAAACAGAGAGGGAGGAGGCAAACCATAAGAGACTTAAATACAGAGAACTGAGGGTTGATGGGAGTGTGGGGGAGAGGGGAAAATGGGTGATGCGCATTGAGGAGGGCACTTGTTGGGATGAGCAGTGGGTGTTGTATGTAAGCAATAAACCACGGGAATCCACCCCAAAAACCAAGAGCACACTGTACACATTGTATATTAGCCACTATATATATATATATATATATATATATGTATATATATATATGTATATATAAAACTTTGAGAATAGATTTGTTGTCTAAATCCTAGTTCTATCATAAATAATATATACATAAAACAAATTGTTATATGTCACTAATATATATTTATATATAAAATTATATTTATAAGTTTATACTTTATACATGCAATATTATTATATACACCAAAAAGTAAACTAAAATAGAGATTTAAAAAGAATTAAAAAAAAACCAAATATACTGAAATTGTAATATTTTCTTCCTTCACCCCAGTCAATCATCCTGCATACCTGCTGGGGTGCAAACTCTACTCTGGAGACCATACTGTAGCTATACAGAAGCACCTGTAGTTCCCAGAAACACTGCATTTCATACCTTGCATTCACTATAGTTGAGCATTCTACAATGCCACCCTGAAGCCCTCCAAAAAATATACAGCAGCAATCTTCAATAATTGTTCAGGTATAAATGTCTTTACGTTATCTTTTACCTAATCTCTTTCCCCCTTCTCATTTCCTCTTCTCACTTGCCATCCCCACACTTATTCCCATTCAGATTTAGGTCTCCCTCTTAAATTCCCCATGTACCTGTCTATATGTCCATTATAGAATCGTTATCTTTTTAAGTCTCTGTTTCCCTACTAAACTATGTTTATAGGCTCAGGCTTATCTTTTGATCTCAGGAAGCTGAATGTCTAGCTTTGGCAGATACTAATCTGTACAAATAATCTAGCCTAATACTCTGATAGTACAAACGACTTAGACTGAGATTCAAATTAAACACTGTGTCCATAGTCCAGGGTACTAAAACTATTGGGCTGCTCTACCATGATAATGTGTCATTTTCTTTACTGTATCTCATTTCTTGCTCGCTAAAAGCTCAGCAGTATATGGAGCAGCTGTAAAGTTCTCTTTACAATAATCTAAAAATAAGAATTCAATGTTTTACAAATATATATAAGACAAAAGAAAACTTAAATAATATCTAAGAGTTTTTTTTTTTATTACTAAAATACCACATACCATGTGTTTTCAAACAAGGTATCTGAGTCAACTGCTAAAAATCATACTCACGTGGCCGGTTCACAGAATGTTGTTCTGGAACATCTATGTATCTTAATTTATACCAGTTATAACCCACACTTTTCTCAAAGTTATGCCCACTCAAAGCATTTATTTAGTAATAACTCAGATTTTAGGCTATTATAGAAAAAGAAATGAATTCTACAAGTGTGGTCTGGCAAACTTATTAATAATTAATTACAAAATGTTTACTTACATCAAATACAATAAAATTGAAGGACTCAAAACTTCATCTGAGACCATCATATTTTTAGTTTTTGCTACTAAAATGCAAGAATTTTATCTCTTGAACTAATAATGTCAGAAATACATTATGTCATTATGTTTATAAACAACAGAGTGTCTTAAGTTTACAAGACCAGTGCTCTAACCCCGGAGCTATGGAGTCAACCGAGAATGTCTTAAGTTTAATTTTTCTTTAATGTTTATTTTTAAGACACACATGCGTGCGCGCGCGCGCACACACACACACACACACACACACACACACACACACACACAGAGTATGAGCGGGGTAGGGGCAAAGGGAGAGAGGGAGACACAGAATCCGAAGCAGGCTCGAGGCTCCTAGCCATCAGCACAGAGTCCAACCTGGGGTTGGAACTCATGAACTGCAAGATAATGACCTGAACCAAAGTCGGGCACTTAACCGACTGAGCCACCCAGGGGCCCCTTAAGTTTAATTTCTAAGTATGGATGCTATTAGACCATATGGGAATACAGCATTCTGAGCATTAGCCACCAGGAATCATTCTAACTAAGCATTTAGAAATTAACTTTATGTTCAACAGTCTTCTTGTTCTTTTGTCGGGCTCAAAAAGTATTTATTATACACATACACTTTTGAAAACACCTGTAATTCATCCAAACCAATATGCTACTTCTTAGCACTTTCATGCAATCTCATGCTAAAGCCGTTTCCACATTTGTAAATCTGGATGCTTGGACTAGATGAACGCTATGGTGCCTTCCAAGTCTAAAATCCTGTGACATCAACTTGGAGTATATTTTACCACTTAAAAAAGTGACGTGTGAATGGATTGTTTTTCTTTGTAAGTCATAACTATAATGACTCTGTGGAGACAATAGTAACAAACACACTACACAAGTATAATAACATTAAATAAAGTATTAAAAGCAAATCTGTGAATAATCATTACCAAATGATTGTATTTCATGAAAGGATTCAAGAAGAAATTCCTTAAATAGAGGCCCTCTAATGAGTCAAGCACTAGGTTAACTATTGTTTTCAGTGAAAGAAGTCACTGATAGTCTTGAAAACATCGTATGGGAAGCCAATGACAGATTATTTTTAAACTACCATTATAAATCCAGGTCCAGGGGTACCTGGTTGGCTCAATCAGTTAAGCATTAAACTCTTTAATTTAGGCTCAGGTCATGATCTCAGGGTAATGGGATCGAGCCCAACGTCAGGCACTGCATTGAGTGTAGCGCCTGCTCAAGATTCTCTCTCTTCCTTTCTCTCAAAAATAAATAAAATAAAATAAAATAAAATAAAATAAAATAAAATAAAATAAAATAAAATAAAAACCTACAAGGACCAAAAACCTACAACTTCTCAGAAACTATTCCATAAAAGCACTAGTATAAGGCCCAGGAAATGAGGAAAATATTCATTTATTCAACTACTATTGCTAATATTGTAATGGTTACAACTTATATCAGACTAATTATGGAACTGACACTGTTGACTTTACACTTATTAACTCATTTAATCTTACAGCAACCCCGTGAGATACTATTATTATCTGAAGCCAAAAAGGTAGTGACTTGTTCAAGTTCACTCAGCTAGTAAAGAATCAAACTACTTTTCCACTTCAACTACCATTTCCAACATTCAATTATTTTTCTATTCCTGAAGAATTTCCACTTGAGAAATTAATTAGGTTCACATCAAATATATATTTATAAATGTTTATTTTAGTATCTCTTGTGTTACATTATTTTCTCTGACTAAAGAAAAATAATTGACTCTGGCTATTTGTGTGGATTATATCAAGAGCACAGTGCCATCTGAATTGACTCTGATTTCTGGTAGAATAAACACAAAAGTCTAAACGTTTTAAAAATTTTGTGTTGATGCATCCACTATTATCACAAAAATTCGGTCTCCTCATATGAAGCTGAGAGAAAAGATCAGGAATACGCCAGAGTAATCATTACTCATTTAAACACAATCCGTAAATTTCCGACGGTCGACATGGGTAGTGAAAAAAAGATACATTTTTTATGAAACGACCATCTTTTTACATAAGCCAAACACATTTTTCTAACGATACTTCATCCTAAAACCTTTTCTAACGTCATGTTAAAACTGTCTAAAAGTGGCGGGTCCATCTCCCATCTCACTAAAACTTTCTTTCCCTCTACCCTACCCCCGTAATTCTTCCTATGGGTGCCATATTACTTTCTATCTACAAACTTTACCTGTTCTTCTGCGCTCAGGACTCGACTCCCTTTCAGCTTTCCATTTGGGTAATGAGTACATTCACCACACACCCACCACACCCTTGTGGGACTCCACTCAGGCCTGCTCCTCCTCCCGGGTTCTGCAGCACCAACCCTGCACGTAACAGCTACGCCCCCCGTCCCCTGGCCCAACCCATCCTCGGACACGTGCGACGATGTTTGTGTCACTCTATCAGTCCCACTGGGGACAGGACTCACTTACCGAGAAAGAAGCGCCAACTTTTGCTCCAGCATCATCTCTAGCTTCTGGCCCTGTTTGGAGATCCAATGGTCCACTCCATGCAGGCGGTAGCATGTCTCCAGCATCAACCTGAAGTCCGCCACGAACTCGGTGATGCCGCGGTACTGGCCGCCGGCGAACTTCTCCTCCATCTGCAGCAGACACATGCCCTGCCCGACCTGCTGCGGGAGGGCGCGACCGCCCCGGCCCCCGCTGCGCGGCCCCTCAGCCACCTCAGCCTCCCCGAAGGCAACGCCCCCCAAGGGCTGCAGGAAGGGGGCAGTGAGGCCCCGGTGCTTCTCCTGCAGGAACTCGCCCAGGATGCGGTAGCCCTGCTGCAGCTCATAGGTCAGGTCCTGCTCCTTGCAGCCACCGCCCCCGACCACCATCGCCTCTTCCTCCTCCTCTTCGTCGTCGTCCTCCTCCTCCTGCGACGAAGTACCCCTCCCTTGAGCCGGCCTTGAGGCCGGGACCGCCACTGCCATCTCCTCCTCGTCGTCCTCTTCCTTGGTCGCTGGTGGCGGCCGCTCCTCCTCCCCGGCAGGCTCCATCTCCCCCGGCGTCTCGGGCACGCTCATGGCCCCGGCAGAACCACGTTGGGCCGTGTGGAGACGCCGATCGAGGCGCCGGGGAACGCGTGAGCGCGGGCCGCTTCCTTAGGGCTCGGCCTTGCCCCGCAGTCCCAGCCGCATTGGGCTTTCCTCTCAGCCGCCTGCTCCGCTCGCTACCCGCGGGGGTCCTGAGCTTGTAGCCGGCGGGGCGGGGTTACATGGCGCGCTGGGGAGGGGGGAGAGAAGAGGAGAGCCTAGGTGCCCTCCTCTCCCCTCCCCCCGGCGGCGGAGCGCGCCAGGCCCTCCTTTGCCTCACCCCTTCGCGCCCCGCCCGCCTGCTCCTCACCCGCCAGGCTAGGCCTGGCTGCCGCGGCCTCGGCGCCCCACCCTCTCCGGGCCGGCCGTAAGGGGGTTGGGAGGGGACGAAGAGGAAGTGAGGATTCTTCTCTAGCCGCCCCGAAGGGGGCTGCAGCACTGGGCTGCGGAGGTTGGGGCTCCTCCTCCTCTCCCCTTACACCCGCTCCCGCCCCCTCTCTACCTGCGGGGTACCCGGGCAGGAGGAGGCGGCGCGCGGAACGGCCCCGGCGACAACTGTCAGTTAGAAGTCCCGCTGGGCCGAGGGCGGGGGGAAGGAAGGGGAGGGGCGGAGAAGAAGAGGGAGGGCACTCAAGCAACCCCCCCAGGCTCTGGAAAAGAGGCAAAAAAAGGGCACCGTCGCCATCCACGGTGCGCATGCGTAGTAGAACAGCCCCACCCACCCCCTTCGCGTCTCGCCCAGCTACGCAAAAGCACTGACTTGGGTTGCGCGACCGGCTCCGAGGCCTATACGTTGCGCGGACCAATTATGTCATCAGCATGTAGACTACTGTTAAGGGGCGGAGTGGGGGAGAAGCAAGGCGCCTGCGCAGGAGTACTCGACACTGCCGAAGAGGCCCAAGGGCTTTTAAAGAAAGTGAAAGTTTTTTTTCTTTTGCAAGACCCTAAAAGCCCTAAAAACTAAAATTAATCCTGGGGCGCTTGGGTGCTTCAGTCAGTTAAGCTTCTAACTCTGGGTCAAGTCATGATCGCACAGTTCCTTCGTTGGAGCCGCATGTCAGGCTTTGTGCTGACAGCTCAGAGCCTGGAGCCTGCTTCAGATTCTTTATCTCCCTCTCTCTCTCTGTCCCTCCACTGTTCTTGCTCTGTCTCTCAAAAATAAATAAATATTAAAAAAAAAAAAGGGGGGGGGAAGAAAAACTAAAATTAATTCTGAAGGACCTTGCTCCATAAAACCCTTGTTAATGGCAAATGAATAGTGAGAAGGCACAAAATGTAAATCCTATCCTGTTGTAAATTTCATATTTTCTGTACCCACCTTCCCCCATGTAACTGCCAGGTTTTTAATATAAAACTAGAATTTTATAGTTTAGAAAACAGGTTCAAGGACTCGACCAACTAAAACATATGTTCACATGCAAAAAAAAAAAAAAAGATAATTTGTAAAACTGTTAATTTCTAAAACTCTGGTCCAGTTCTTGACCAATTCCTATTTTAAGTAATGTCCTGTTTTCAGTTAAAATTAACATATTCCCACCTCCATTCTTGAGATCTGCTAAGAATAAAGGAAGGGAATGGAAACTTACTAAAAATCCTTGGGGTTATAAAGTTTTGAAATATTTCAAGTCTAAGCTGCACAGTATTAGGTCGTTAGCCTTACAATGTCACCATACATTTAAAAATTACTTTTGAATGTCTAAAACGTGGACTCCTCATTCACTTTAATTAGGTAATGCTTAAAGTAAGTGGGGTGAAAGAGTGTAATAGTTCCATAAAGCAGATATTACTATTTTCTTATGTTCTATTAGAAAGATGCAAATCTTGGGGTGCCTGAGTGGCTCAGTCGATTAAGCAACCGATTTGGCTCAGGTTGCAATCTCACAGCTGGTGAGTTCCAGACCCACATCAGGCTCTGTGCTGACAGCTCGCAGCCTCTAGAGCCTGCTTCGGATACTGTGTCCCTCTCTGTCTGCTCCTCCCCCGCTCATATTCTCTCTGTTTCTCAAAAAATAAATAAGCATTTAAAAATTTGTGTAAAAAGAGAAAGATGCACATATGTTTCTATTTACACAGAATGCTCTAGCTTGAAACTGGCAATTATGTCCTAGAAATCAAGCATTTTAAAAGTACAAGTCATCTAAACAAATGGTCAGGATATTCTGATCCTTGATTATTGTGAACCTTTAATGAACCAATAAAAGTCAAAACTTCAAAGCTTTTGGGAGAAGGGGGGAAAGAGTAGCAGTAAGTTAAGTAGCAGAATTAGGTAAAATAGTTAAATGAGAACACTTATCGAGTATTGACGCTCCCACACACCCATTATCCAGTTTTCAAGGTCTCCTCTCATCAGTCATTTGTAATTTATGAGACATTTCGCTTTCTCCTCAGAGCCCTTAGATGTACCTCAGCTCACAGCAACAAAGCCAGGGAACAGTCTAATTTCAGCAAATGGCAACCCAAAATGAGTCTCATTGAGCATCCTTCATTTTCTATGACCATTCCCCCAGCAAATATCCCCTCTTTATCTTTAGCCACCAACTCTATTTCATGACTCTCTCATAATATAGATTGTATTTATTGACTCCTGTGCCACTAAGCACCTTTCATTATCACCTTTAATTCTCACAACAATCATAGGTATTATGCCTATTTTACAGATGTAGAAACTGATGCTTAGGTTAAGAAAGTAGTTTGCCAAAATTCAAATCTAGGTCTGTCACACTTCAAAATTCTCCAAGGTACCTAATTCTCCAAGGCCACCTGGCAGAATTTCCAATTTTCATGCACAAGAGTGTAGGGAATTGCTAGAAATTTGATCAAGGGCTTCTGATGGGATATCAATTAAGATAAAGAGGTAGGAGTTGAAAGAACCACAGCTATAGGTCATGGAGAGGCCACAATGATTGTGATCTTAGCTTTTATGAAAGTAGGATCAGATCCTTAAGCTTAAAAAAACTATTATACAAGAAATATGTTGGTTGTAGGTAAATTATTAGTGAGAAGAAAAATTGCCATTTAATCCCACCACCCAGAGAAAATTTTATTAATATCTTGTTGCAGAATTTTTCCATTAATTTATGTATACTTTTATTTATCTTAAATAAAATTGTGACTATACTATACTTAATGTCCTTTCCTATTATTTATTGTAATAAATAATAAATCATTGCAGGGAATGGATGGGAAATCCATATCTAAAATCTCAACTTCATATTTCTGTCCACAACAGCCTACATGGCCTGCTCATCTGAACTGGCAGGGAGTGAATCAGGGAAATTCTAATGTAAAAGGAATTCCAAACCATTAACACACACACACACACACACACACACACACACACACACACACAGCAGAGGTGCAAACAAACAACAACACTAACAGGTACAATTTATTAAGCACTTACTAGGTCTTAAATATTTGCTAAATACTTTACATACACAGTACTCACAATACCCCAGGAAATCATGACAGATACATTTGTTCTTAAATTTTGGGTCAATGATTCACTGAGTAGAAAGCTTTTTTTCTACCCTACAAAAAGCTGGACATTAAAGATCAACATTCCAATTAATTAACTCTAGATTAGCTGTTTTCTTAAAATGCACATCTACTGCTATTTGACTGGAGTCAAAGCTGTTTTTTCTCATGTTTAAAGATAAAATTAATTTTGCTTTCCTTTCATCTTCAGTGCTACTATAGAATCTATTAAGAACTTCTTCAAAATAGAAATCTATTTAAACTCCATTTTAAATAAGGGCTTCTCTCCTTGTTGGGCTGCTTTCAGGGGGAAAATGGCATATATACACAATGCAATATTCTGCTTAAACACATAATACTGATTGAGTCCCACAAATATTGATTACTTACTATTTGTCAAACACTGCAGAATAGTATGTTACATGTTACCAATGTTCCATGTACCAGGATGCCCTTTGCAGTAACCATAGTTCTTAGAGTCCTGGATAACTTGAAAAATAGAGACCAGTCAGGCTAAGATTTTACAATTCTCTTAACTCTCAGCTGGACACCTTGAGGACTAAAATATGGATATGCTTCACCCAATTCTCAGGAGGACATGATGAAAAAGTTCACATAATATATAGAGAAATCTCCCCACATCCAAGGCAGTATCTCCCAATTTCAGCATCCTCCCATTACCATGAAAAGCACCCGGAGGAATAAGCTTGCCACTATATCTTTCACCCACAATTCCAAATAGTTTGCCTTGGAAGTTCTCCTATCTTTGTAAGCTCTCAGCATCTTGTGATGGGCAGCATGACATCTTCACATTAGTGTATTGTTTGCCCAGCATCAATAATTCAGACAAGTAGCAACAATTTATGTACTTCACATCAACTAGGGGAAAGGTGACAAACACTAAGACAATGGTTATCACCAAGCTCTATATTTAAAAGATAAAACATGCAAGGTGAACACAAGGCTGTAACACTGACTAATCCTGGAGAAACATATAGGGAAGGAATATAAACTGCTTGGCAAGGAGAGAACAGTTCTCACAATTGTAATGGAATCCATTCACAATAGTTATTTGGAATTACTTTTATGGTAGAAGATATTCAAGTGACATTAACGTGCATCAAGCAAAATTTAGCAACTCTTGTAGAGCTTCCTGCTGCTCCTCATCAAGTTGCGATATGCATTCCAACCATAATTCTTCAGAAGTCTGTACCTGACGCACAACATTAGCTAGGCGTTTAGCACAAGGATCTTCATAATTAATAGTCTCATTAATTTTTCCTTCTGCAATTATACTGATTATTTTGGGAAGATTGGAATTATTTGGACCAAGTACAACTGGGTGGTTACTTTCAATTAAATCACAGAGAAAACTCAAAGTCTGAATAGCTTCCTCTTTATCCTCATGCAGTGGAAGCCATGATAACCAATGTGGAAGAACTTCATCTACATTTACACAGTTAGGCTTAAACCTCAAAATCTTCCCTACTGCTGAGATACAGTTCTCTGTAGCAATGACATTTTTTTTGGTTTTGGAATTTGCACACTTAATAACTTTTACCAGCAATGGGACAGCTTCTGAACATAAAGAACGATAATCATCTCCACCAAACTGTGCCATAACACCCAGGCCATAAGCAGCTGCTTGCCTGACTTCAGGGTTGTTATCTCGCATATTTAGTAGCATTGGCCACCGAAAATATTCTACATACTTATATGAGGTTGGACTGCAGTGCTCTATAATATCATCAAATATGCACAATCCCCACTGTCTATCTGGCCATGGCCTACTCGAACAAATTAGATTTACAATTAATGGAAGAAGCTGTTCAAACCATGGTAAAATCTTTTCCTTGTAAGTACTAAATAATGAGTGCAAAATATCTGATACTTTGGTCAGAATATAAACATCACATTCATCCTCATCTTGCAGAGACATTTCAACCTGCTGGTCGTAGTTTTCTTCCCGTCTTTTAACCTGTCTCAGTTCTTGGTTTTTAAAGTGTCCTTCAAGTTTTGCTTTCAATATTTCTCCTAGTTCTTCTAAGTGTTCATCAAGAAGGCACCCATCTCCCATTACTTCAATGGACTTTGCAAAAGAATTCATTATTTCTGAGAGTACATCTGTATCAGGTTCAGTCCCAATAGCCTTGATTAAGGGATCACATACGAATTGCCACATCTGTGCAAGATATTCTGGGCCACGAGTTCTTGCACATTCCAGGAGAAAAGGCATAGACTCTGCTGCTGCCACTCGAACATTGTCATGGAAATAAAATTTCAATAAAGGAACCATCAGCTTTACAACCTGTTCTGTATATTCCACAAATCCTTCCCTTAACTCCTTAGCATAGTAAACCAACATCTGGCAAGCAGTTGCTTTTGCTTCAAGTCCTGAAGTCTTAATTCCAAAACTTTGTTGGTCTCCAAGATTCACAAATTGCCATCCATCATCATCACTCATATTTTCCACATCTTGTGTGTCTAAGAGAGCAACATCAGGTTTAGCTGAAGCAGTCTTAATAAGAGGCTCAATAACTAGTGGAAGGTACTGTTGAAAATCACTTCCAAGAATTTTACACATTCTAGCCCATGCTGAAACCATGTAAGATGTCTGAGGGTCATCATCTTCCATATTATTTAAGTCTGATTGTGTCTTCAACAATAGCTGCATCACATTTGATGCATCTTGCATAAATTTTTCCTTCCCAACAGCAAGACCAACATGGCTAATGCATTCAATAGTTTTTCCTTTCAGAAGCTTGAGTTCCTTCTGAACAGCAAGCTCAACAATGTGCTTTAGTGATGGCATAAATATATCATAATATGGAACAAATTTTTCTTCTATTGTATCTGCAACTGAGGCAATGGTTGTCACAAGCTGTTCCAAGGCCAATTTAGTTCCATTCCGAATCAATTCTTGAAGTTTAATCACCAAGATGGAATGTAGATTTCTCACCATACTATCCAAATATAGAACTAGCAATGTTTTCGGACAGTCTTCAATAAAAATAATAAGTGCAGAAGCCGCATGTGATTGTACACGCTGATTACCTTGATTTTCCATGGTACGCAACAGAGCTGCAATCACTGTTTCATGGAATTTCTTTTGGAAGTTAGGAGAAAAATCTGTAGCCATCTGCCCAAGTGTAGTACAGGCTGCAGCCCTCACTCTTGGGTGAGGATCCTGAAGAAAAAGCAAAACAGAGTTAACTGTTTCATCTAGAATTGATTCCATTTGCTGATGGCATCCTTCTCCAATGGCAGATAAGGCCATTAATCCAGCATGTCGATATTTCCAGTCAGGGCTCTGAAGCATCTGCATGATGTGCTCCTTAGTCATTGGTAAAACAAGTTTCCCACCAAGCCCACAAGCCAGTCTGTCTAGTGCACTCTCAGCAGCAACGGCATTGCTGTCAAAATCATCTTCTTCCATTTCATCGGCATTTACCCAGTCCTCATCATCTTGTAGATCAACCATCATTGCTAATATATGAGGAACTGCCTGTGCAATTATATTTGTATGTTTTTTCAACATTGGGGTTGCAGTTTCAGACAAGGTCACTATTATTTCAAGGGCCAACTGGCGTTGCAGATTACTAAGTCTAGAGTCTCCACATAACTTCAGACTCAACTGCAGAGTATCTTCTAAATAAGGACCCAGGTATTTAGGTACGGTATCTGCAATCTCAACAAGGGATTCTAGCACTGAATCATCATCTTGGTAGCATGAGTCATTCACAGCCTGTAAGATTCCAGGAAGCAAGTCTGCAAAGTCCTTGAAAAGAGCAATATTATTCTCATTAGCAAGTACAAATGCAGCTGCAGCTCTAGCAGATAATGTCCTGATTGCTGGATGTTCTTGATCCTGAATGCACTGGTCCAACAAACGTTTGATGATATCCAAATCATGCCGCTCTTGGTTCCCAAAAATCCCAGGAAAGTGCCAGAAAACGTGAAGTGCAACTTCCCAAAGAACTACATTTTTAGAGTAGATTGAATCAATAAGGAACTTCAAACCTTCAGGCCAGTGGTTAGTGCCATCCTCATCTATCAAATTCCTGGCCAGCACTGCAAAAATATCACAAAGTTTTTTCCTCATGCTAGCATGTGTTTCTAACTTAACGGCCAGTATCAGTTCAATCTTGACGTCCCTCTGAACATCAGAAGGCAGATTTGGATAGACTTCCTCAAACCCAGAGGACAAAAGCCGTCGTAGCAGCGCGGCAGCCATTTGTCTCACCTCATAACCTGCTCTTCTATTTCTGACAGCATCTAAGAGGAATGTAGTCTTACACAGACCTGGAATATTTTCATAGATTTCTTCTGCCTGCCTCCGGACCATACAGCTTGGATTGATCAGGTTCTTCAGAAGCTGGTAAAACTCTTGCTTTCCCGACACGGTGGCCGGTACCCCTGCAGACCCGGCCGCCGCCATAGCGCTCTGTCAAAGAAACCGCGACGGAGACGGAGGGAGGGGGTCTGCGGCCAGAAACAGTGACGTAAGGGAGGCGCCCGAGGGGATGGGCGGGGCTGCTTATCCACTGCTGGCGGGGTGCTGTGTCTGAGCTCCCGGAGGTGGGCTGCCGGGCCTGGGGGCGGGGGGGGGGATAAGTGAGGTGGGGTGGGGATGAGGGACATCCTCGGTCTGTTTTCCAATAAGATGAAAAGGCACCTGCAGAGAAGAAGAAGAAAAAAGAAAAAGAAAAGTATGATTTGAATGTATTAGAATGGGATTGTGGGTGACTTTTTACCTCCGTTATGTTAATAAACTAGCTCTGTTGTTACCCCGGTAATTTTAACGCAATAATTGTATCTTGAAAACCCTCCAGGTGGAAGAAGCCGGTCACAAAAGGTCCCATATTGTATGATTCCGTTTATATGAAGGGTCTTGAAAAGGCAAATCTACACGGAAAGTAGATTTACAGAGGCAGTGGGAAGGAGAGAATGTAAAATGACTGCTATCAGATAGTCGGTTTCTTTTGGGGTGATGAAATGTTCTAAAATTAATTGTGGTGGTAGTTGTACATCTCTGTGATTCTACTAAAAACCATTGCATTGTTAGACTGGTGGATTGTATGGTATGTGAATAATACCTCAATAAAGCTGTTTATCAAATAAGTACAATAAAAGGTAAAGACATTGATTGCCATCCCACTACCACATCTAAAGCACTAAAAACAGTGGTGCTCAAACCCTGGTGTGTCAGAATCACCTGGCCCGTGGATAATAATAAAGAATGAGAAAAACAACTGAATGGTGGAAAGTGATCGGGGCTAGTAATCAGAAGGCTTGAATCCTGGTCTTATCTGTAAATTAATTTTGTATCCTTGGTCACGTCATTCAAAGTTTTCTTTGCATGTTGCCTACACTGTAAAATGCTTTTATGGTTTTCCTTTTAGTAGGAAGATGCTGAGATTATTGTAAGAAACATATGTCCTTGAAGTCAAATATTGTTTCTTTAAATTCAAGCAGGTGTGTCAATCAAAAACAATGATCGTTCCTCTAACAATAATTAGATCTTACTTTTGTATTAGCACTTTGCCACTCAGTCATTTTGACCCTTATGCAGGTTTGCAAAGTCGGTGGGAAAGTTTTAATACTAATTTTAGGTAAGTAATAGAAACCCAGGGAGGTTAAGGACTCTGCCTAAGATGACACAGCTGAGTCTCAAATCTACCTCTTCTGAAAGCAACACCAGTGATCTTTCACCATACCACTTCCCCATAATTACTCTTAATTTTGCAACATGATCAGAGGCCTTCACTTACTGCAAAGTCTGTCTTAAACTTCTCCAAGTGGGCCTAATTTTAATTTTGTAAAACACTGCTGCATATACCCTCAAAGACAGAAAATCACAGCTTTAGGGTTAACCAGATGATAGACAAAATAGTCTCATAAATTACATTGTAATATGCAATACTATACTCATTTAGGAAGAAGCATTATTCTCTAAGTAGTGTTTCTCATGCTGTGAACCAAAACCAGCTGCATCAGAATCACTTGAGATACTTATTTTTAAATTTAGATATTAGAGACCAAGGTCTAAACTAATGAATCAATCTCTGAGGAATGCAACCCCCAAATGTTCAATTTTAACAAACACACTGAGTTTTCATGTAAATACCAAAATTGAGAACCGCTGATTAGTTTTGGTTCTGATTCCAAGATCTTGACTACAGTTTTGCATCTTGCTCCAGATGACTGGTTTTCTTACTGTTTCTTAAATAAGTCTAACTGCAGGGCCTTTGCATTTGCTGTTTCAGCAAATATATTATACATATATATTAAAAATTATATGGGGGAGGGGGGAGTCTTCTCTTAATACTATATCTACTAGTATTTTAAAGACTTACTAAAAACCACGATGAGACACCACCACAGACATACCACACACAATGCTTTAAATTTAAAAGTTTGATAATAGCAATGGTTGGTGAGGATGTGGAGCAACAGGGAACTCAGTTATACTTTTGGAGGTACTATCAAGGATTTGGAAGGTTTTAAGAGGTGTGTCAATGGCACTCAGAGAAGAAACAGCTTAGGAAATTTCCCCAAGTTTTAGTTTGGGCATCTGGTTGGAGGTACTGCAATGTACCTATTTATTTACCTAGAAATGGATAAACAGCAGTGTTAATTCAAACCAAAAGACTGTTAACTCTTCCTGAAGGAAGAAAAGGCTTCCCAAAAAAGTGACTCCCAGAATTTGTGTTTTGCTATCTTCTTGCTCCCACGTGCTATAGTGATGGTCTTCATATCAACAGTAGGAGCTAAACTGAATCCATTTCGGGAAAATTACTTATGATCTTTTATTTTAGAAAAACATACTGATTTAAAATCTTAAGGTACTTCCTCTATTGTATAATTCTCTTCTATTTACTTTTTGCACCATTTCCTCCCCCAACCTTGCCCCAGGAACGTGCATAATACCCAGGATCAAGACTGGACTTGCAGATTTGGTTAGAGTTGAAGAACTTTATTAAGCCTTATAATTAAAGTTGGCTTTTAAAATTGTTTGCACTATTGAGAGGCCATTTAAGAATGTTTCCATAAGGTAGCTCAATACCAGACAATTCAAGTATTCATTAGCAGCTTATTAAGTGAGAAAAGTGCAAAATAAATTGCAAATTTATTCCGAGATCTGAGAGATTTAGAGTCAAATGAGGGGGGGGGGGCAGAATTAAATTGGACATATTTGATATTTTAACAAGAATAATCCAGAATAAAAATACAGGAAACAGCAGCAACAACAACAATAACAAGAAACCCACCAAGGCTCCCACTGGCCTAAGATGAGACAATCTGAATATTAAAAGAGAATAATAATGCCTATAATGGATTTAAAAACATCAAATATATGCACAAAAGTGCTGAGTTTCCAATACTAACAAAAGCCACTAACTTATTAACCATTTTTGGAAGTTGCCAGGTCACCAACTATGAAATGGATAAAATAATCAAGACTTTTCCTGCCTTTCCTGTACAAACTGTATTTCAGGATAACCAAATAGATAATGAGGGTACATTCTTCTTTACAGAATTCCAACTAATAAGTGCACTAATTAGCATAAGAATGCTAAAATCAGAAAATTTCTGTGTTATAACCCCAAAATAAATCATGAATTTAGGAAATAACAACCAATGAATGTTAAATATTGACTAGGAATATAATAATAGAGGAATTAAGATGAAACCAACTGAAATTACTGATTAATCTTAATATTATTAAATGTGGGATAAATGAGAGGCATCATTTACTGTTGTCTTTCAGGTCCACATCCATACTTCCTATAATTTGTTCTCTGATTCTGAGGTTGGGCTCTGGAAAAAATATTCTCTTTCCATAAATGAGTCCCTGATAGATTTCACCAATAAGAGCCATTAGAGATTTGGAGGGTATGAAAAGGACAGAAATGGGATTATTCCTTTCCATTTTTCCTTTTCTTGCCTGGACTGCCCTAACCATGGCCCTTCCTCCTGGTGGCAACCATTCCCTCCCTTGTGTAACACTCAAAAAGTCTAATCTCACTCATCTCTGCAGAGATACCAGCAGTAGCCTAGGGGCACCCCTTCCTCAGAGGTTTCACTTTCAACTCTGGGAGGTCCCTCCGCTGAGTTTAAAGATACCAGTTCAATTTTGTTCCCTCAGCTTTAGGGAAATTAACTTTAGGGAAGTTCCTTCAGTTATCATCTTTTGTTTTTTTCAGTGCTTTTTATTTACTCTTTCAGATATCCCACACCTGTATAACCAATCCCTTAAATAAAATCTCCTCTTGAAGTACTTAGTGTGGTTTGTTTTCCCAAGTAGTCCTTGGCTCATAACAGGCATTAAGTGATGCAATAGGAAGTGCACTGCACCACCTATGAAGTATTTTTATTTTAAATCAGGTTTTTTGAGGCATAATTTACATGGAATAAAATTCACCAATTATAATTATATAATTAGATTACAGTCCAGTAACCATGACCACAACTATATAGAAAACATTTTCATTACCCCAAAAAGTTCCCTGGGTCAGTCCCTCAGTAGAAAATCTCCTTTCTCCACTCCTGGCTCCAAGCCACTACTGATCTGATTTCTGTTACTATAGCTTTGTCTCTTCCAGAATTTCATATAAATGGAATCATTTAGTGTGTGACTTTTTGTAACTGGATGCTTTCTCTCAGCACAATGTTTCTGATATTCATCCATTCTGTTGCATATTTTTTCCTTTTTATTCCATTATATGAATATGCCACAATCTGTGCATTCATTAACTGAGAGAAATTTGGGTTGTTTCAAGTTTTTTAAATTGATTAGTTAGTTAATTAATTATGTTTATTTATTTTTGAGAGAAAAAGAGCGTGAGTGGGGGAGGAGCAGAGAGAGAGAGGGAGACGCAGAATCTGAAACAGGCTCCAGGCTCCAAGCTGTGAACACAGAGCACAATGCGGGACTTGAACTCAGAAACGTCCAGATCATGACCTAAGCCGAAGTCAGATGCTTAATCAACTGAGCCACCCAGGTGCCCCAGATTGTTCCAAGTTTTAAGCTATTATAAATGAAGCTCCTATGAACATATGAGGACAATTTTTTTGTGAAAATATGTTTTCATTTCTCTTGACAAATACTAGGAGAGGAATGGTTTGGTTAAAGGGTAAGTGTAGGTTTATAAGAAACTGTCAAGTGCTCTTCAAAGTGGTTATACCATTTTACGTTTCAACAGCAAAATGTATGAAAGTGCCAGTTGCTCCACATCATTGTCAGCACTTGGGATTCTCATTTTTTAAGATTTCAGTCATTCCAGTGAGTATGTAGTGGAATATGACTGTGATTTTGGCTTGCGTTTTCTTAAGAACGAACAGTGTTGAACATCTCTGTATGTGCTTATTTGCCACTTGTGTATCTGCTTTGGTGGGGTGTTTATTCAAAATGTTTTCCCATTTTAAATTTCATTTTTAAGTAATCTCTACCCAACATGGGACTCAAGTTCATGACCCTGAGATCAAGAGCCACATGCTCTACCAACTGAGCCAGCCAGGTGCCCCTCTTTTGCCCATTTAAAAAATTCTAGTTTTTTTGTCCTCTTATTTTTGAGTTTTAAGATTTATTTTTATATTCTTGATACAAATCTTTAATTAGATACATATTTTCAAATATTTTGTCCTTTCCTTTTTCTTATCTATGTCTTTACAATAATCAAAAGTTTTAAAGTTTGGTGAAGTTTAATTTATCACTTTTTACATTTTTTAAGGCTTTTTATGTCCTACTTAATTAAATAGGACTCAACTCAAGGTCACAAAGATTTTCTTTAGTATTTTTTTCTATGGCTTTATAGTTTAAATACATTTATGTATGGGATCTGTTTCAGGTTGATTTTGTATATTGTGTGAGGCATGGGTTGAGGTTCATTTCTTTTTGCATTTGGATTTATAGTTGCTCCACTTTTACTCCCACTGAATTACCTTGATACTTTTGGTGAATTGACCATATATTTGTAGACCTATTTCTGAACCATTTATTCTGTTTCATTAATCTATGTCTATCCTTACTTCAATGCCACAATGACTGTCTTGATTACTGTAGCTTTACAATAAATCTTGACCCAAGTAGTTATAGTCTTTTATTATTTTTGTTTCATTTTGTTTTTGAAAAATGACCCAATTTCTCATCCAAAAGGAGAAGAAAAATTGTTACATAATAAAAGACATAAGAGACATAAAATCACCCCTCCCGTTGAAAATGTTAACTTAGGAAAATGTCTAATGAAGATATTTATTTTTGTTTATTCAGTCATTCATTCTGATATCTCTTTCGTTATGAGCCCATTTCCTTTAATTGCTCTAATTTTGCCTTTAAAATAAATAGGAAACATCCATAACCCAACTTATTAACCTGGGTCTTTTTTTTTAGCTTTATTGTGAAGAATCATTATTAATAAGATTCTGGATGGGAGATAAGGTAGTGCCATAGTAGAAGGACCCTAGGCTTGCCTTGTCCTCAAACACAGCTAGATAGCTACCAAATCATTCTAAATACCCAATAAATTAACTTACAGACTGACAAAATGAATTGCACAATTAGATGGAGAGAAGGCCACATCATGGAAGGTAAGAAGTGCAGAGATATGGTGTGGAGGAGAAATGGATCATGAGTGTTCTGGAGGGGAGCAAGCCCTCATCATAGAGAAAGGCATGAGAGAAGAGTGCACAGGGAGTCACACAAGAACACTTCTCCAAAGCTACTAATTAGCAAAATGAAAGGGGCTGATTTTCATGAGATTTTGTAACCAGTGGGGCGCAAAGACTGGAATTCTAGAAGTTCCTGGGCTTGACTGGGATAGAGCCCTGAGGGTGCTGCCGTATTCCTGGAGAGAAGTCATGAAAGCAACCCAGGGGACAGATGGTACAATCTGAGGATCACCTAAGGCACACAAGGAGAGACTCTTTGCTCTTCTTGGAGTGCATCTGTGAGAGGTAGGGTTCACAGACACACCTCCCCAGGGACAAAAGAGCCAGCTTGTTCCATTTTCCTCCCCTGCTCCTCAGCATAGGCTCAGAGACGAGACACCTGCTGAAGGCTGTTCACAAGGATATGGCTCTTTACCCTGCTTTGTACCAAATCCCATACACTGTGCTCTGGCATGACTGCCCTTCTCAGTCAAACCTGCATCAGTCCCAGCATGGTGAGACCCTCCCCCAGAGGACTAGCACAGGCCTCCACCATACCACATCCCTAAAGTTTGGAGTTTTAAAAGTCAGCAGGCTCGGCTGGGATAGAGCCCAAAGTGCACTGTGCTGCTCCAGGCAGGCAAGCAACCCCAAGATAGAGAGCATGAAAACAGTAATCTGAAAAATGCCTGGGATGTGTGAGGGGAAATTATTCATTCTTTTGGGACCTCTTCTTCATAAAGCCATTACTCTCAGGAGCAGGAAACACAATTGGCTTTTTTTAACCCACAGAAGACAGAGACCTAGACAAATGCCAAGAAATAGGAATTCATCCCAAAATAAAGAACAAGAAAAGGTCACAGCTACGGATACAACTGAAACAGATATAAGTAATAGGAGTGATGGAGAATTTAAAGCAAGAATGATAAATCTCCTAGCCAGGCTAGAGAAAAGTATGGAAGACATCAGGAAACTCTTAATGCAGAGTTAAAAAAAAAAGTCAGAAATGAAAAATGCAATAACTGAGATTCGAAACCAACTGGATATAGCGACGACAGGACTGAAGAAGCAGAGGAATGAATAAGAGATATGTAAGACAGAATAATGAACAATAATAAACTAAACAAAAGAGAGAAAGAAGAATTATGGATCATGAAAACAGACTTAAGGAATTCAGGAACTCCATCAATCATAACATTAGTACCATACGAGTCCCAGAAGAGAAGAAAGAGAAAGGGGGGCAGAAGGTTTAGTTGAGGAAATAAGAGCTAAAAAATTCCCTAATCTGGGGAGGGAAACAGACATCCAAGTCCAGAGGCACAGAGAACTCCCATCAAAATCAATAAAAGCAGGCCAACACCATGACATATTGTAGTTAAATTTGCAAAACATAGTGATAAAGGAAAATCCTAAAAGCAGCAAGACAAAAGAAGTCCCTAAGTTATAAGAGAAGACCCATAAGGCTAGCTGCAGATCTCTCCACAGAAACCTGGCAAGCCAGAAGAGAGTGACATAATATATTCATCATGCTGAATGGGAAAAATCTGCAGCCAAGAATATTCTGTCTATCCAGCAAGGCTATCATTCAGAATAGAAAGAGAGATAAAGAATTTTCGGAGAATTTTGGTTTTGGAGGAAAAACAAAAAAAGGAGTTTGCAACTGCTAAACTAGTCCTGCAAGAAATATTAAAGAGAACTTTTTGAGTGGGAAGCAAAGACCAAAAATGACAAAGACTAGAAAGGAACAGAGAAAATTTCCAAGAACAATGACAAAATAAGTAATAAAATGGCACTAATTATATATCTATCAATAATTACTCTGATGTAAACAGACTAAACATTCCAATCAAAAGACATAGGATGTCAGAATGGATTAAAAGCAAAAGAAACAAACAAACAAACTACATCCATATGCTGCCAACAAGAAACTCATTTTAGACTTACAAGGATTGAAAGTAAGGGGATGGAGAAAAATTTATGATGCAAATGGAAGTCAGAGTAGCAACACTTATATCAGACAAACTAGATTTAAACCACTGACTATAAAAAGATGAAGAAAGGCACTATGTCATAACAAAGGACACTATTCAACAAGAAGATCTAACAATTATAAATATTTATGCCCTCAACTTGAACACCCAAATATGTAAAACAATTAATAACAAACATAAAGGAACTCATTGATAATAATGCAATAATAGTAAGGGGACTTTAACACCAAACTTAATCAGTGGACAGATCATCTAAGAAGAAAATCAACAAGGAAACAATGGCTTTGAATGACACACTGGAACAGATGGACTTAACAGATATATTTAGAACATCCCATACTAAAACATCAGGATACATATTCTTTTCAAATGCACACGGGACATTCTCCAGAATAGATCACATGCCAGCTTACAAATCAAGCCTCAACAGGTACAAAAAGACTGAGATCATACCAAACCAAAAACTATGAAACTGAAGTCAACCAAAGAAAATAATTGGAAAGACCACAAATACATGGAGGTTAAACAACATGCTACTAAAGAATGAATGGGCCAGCAAAGAAATCAAAGAATAAATTTAAAAAATACATGGAAACAAATGAAAATGAAAACATGACAGTCCAAAACCTTTGGGATGCAGCAAACATAGTCATAAGACAGAAGTGTATAGCAATACAGGCATACCTCAAGAAATAAGTAAAATTTCAAATAAGCAACCTAACCTTACACCTAAAGAAACTAGAAAAAGAACAACAAATGAAGTCTAAAGCCATCAGAAGAAAGGAAATGACAAGTATTAGGGGACAAATAAATGATACAGAAACTAAAAACAAAAAAACATAAAAACAAAAACAAAAACAAAAACCCAAGCAACCCTCCCCCCCACCCCCAAACAGTAGAACAAATCAATGAAACTAGGAGCTGGTTATTTGGAAAAATTAATAAAATTGACACACCTCTGGACAGAATTATAAAAAAGAAAAGAGAAAGGACCCAAATAAATAAAATCACAAATGAGAGAGGAAAAAAATCACAACCAACACCACAGAAATGCAATTATAAGAGAATATTATGAAAAATTATATGCCAACAAATTGGGCATTTTGGAAGAAATGGACAACAAATTAGTAGAAACTAATAAACTATCAAAACTTAAAAAGGAAGAAATAGAACTCTTGAACAGACCAATAACCAGCAAAGAAATTGAATCAGTAATCACAAATTTCCCAACAAACAAAATTCCAGAGCCAGATGGCTTCACAGGGGAATTCTACCAGACAATTAAAGAAAAGTTAATACCTATTTTTCTCAAACTGTTCCAAAAAATAGACATGGAAGTAAAACTTCCAAATTCATTCTAGGAGACCAGAATTACCCTGATTCCAAAACTAGGCAAGACTCCACTAAAAAAAAAAGAACCACAAGGCCATATCCCTGATGAACATGGATGCAAAAATCCTCAAAAAAATATTGACAAACTGAAATCAGCAATACATTAAAAAAATTATTCACCACAATCAAGTGGGATTTATTCCCAGGTTACAAGCGTGGTTCAATATTAGCAAATCAATCAACATGACACATCACATCAATAAGAGAAAGGATAAAAACCATATGATCATTTAAATAGTTGCAGAAAAAGCATTTGACAAAGTACAACTTTCATTCATGATAAAAACTCTCAACAAAGTAGGTTTAAGAGAACATACCTTAAAGCTCTTATGTGAAGTAAAGCCCTTATATGAATAAAGCCCTTAAGTGAAAAATCCACAGTGAACATCACACTCAATGGGGAAAAACTGAGGGTTTTCCCTTTAGGTCAGGAACAAGACAGGGATGTCCACTCCCACCACTTCCATTCAACACAGTACTGGAAGTCCTAGCCAACTAGAAATTAGACAACCAAAAGAAAAAAAAAAAAAAAAGGAATCCAAATTGCTAAGAAAGACGTAACACTTTTACTATTTACAGATAACATGATGCTATATATAGAAAACCCTAAAGACTCCACCAAAAAACTACTAGAACTAATAAATAAATTCAGTAATAATGATGCAAAGTAATGGAAAGACATTCCATGCTTATGGGTTGGAAAATCAAATCAAATTGTTGCAGGATTCTTTTACCCCAATACCCAGGATTCATTGTCTCGCTGCTCTGAATAATGAAGATGTGGACACAAAATGAGGAGAAGGCAAAAATTTAATAGAATATTATTATTAGAAAAGAAGAATAGTAGGAAAGCTCTTTTTATAGAGAGGAGACATTCAAAAGTGAATGCCTGAGGACTATAGGCAAGGGTCCTTGTTTTGTAAGGTTCTAGTCAGCCCTCTCCCTTCCCTTCCCCCTTGTTCCTTCTCAGCTTTAGGTGCTGGGTTGTCCATTCCTTGGCTCCTTTTCATTGAATGAGAGGTGGTCTATGGTCATATGCAGGTCTTTTGTCAAATTCCTGAGGGAAACCTGAGGGGGAATAGGTAGGGTCTGTTACATTCTTTTTTTTTAATTTTTTTAAAATTTAATGTTTATTTATTTTGAGAGAGAGACAGAGAGAGAGAGAGAGAGACAGAGAGAGAGAGAGAGAGAGAGCACCAGGGAGGGGCAGAGAGAGAGAGGGAGACACAGAATCTGAAGCAGGCTTCAGGCTCTGAGCTGTCAGCACAATAGCCCGACACGGGGCCTGAACTCATAAGCTGTGAGATCATGACCTGAGCTGAAGTTGGATGCTCAACCCACTGAGCCACTCAGGTGCCCTGGGTCTGTTACTTTCTTAAGAGGAACTTTAGCCTGAGGGGTTTTGCTGTGGTCAGACACTCCCAGCATCATTCCAAAATATGTGTTTTCCCCACCCAGGGACCTCAGGCCCTAATCTTTCCCTCTCTGTCTACTGAATTCTGTCTTCTCCTATCATAATATGTTGTTAAAATGTCTATACTACTGAGAGCAATCGACAGATTTAATGTAATTCCTATCAAAATACCAATAACATTTTTCACAGGAGTGGAACAAATAATCCTAAAATTTGTATGGAACCACAAAATATTCTGAATAGACAAAGCAACCTTGAAAGTGAAGAACAAAACTGGAAGTATCACAATTCCAGGTTTCAAGTTATACTATAAAGCTATAGTGATCAAAACAGTGTCAGGGCCCCTGGGTGGCTCAGTTGGTTAAGAATCTGACTTCGGCTCAGGTCATGATCTTGAGGTTCCTGAGTCAAGCCCTGTATCAGGCTCTGTGCTGACAGCTCAGAGCCTGGAGCCTGCTTTGGATCCTGTGTCTCCCTCTCTCTCTGCCCCTCTTCCACTCATGCTCTGTCTCTCTCAAAAATGAAAGAAAATATATTTAAAAAAAAAACAGTATGGTACTGGCACAAAAATAGACTCATAGATCAATGAAACATAATAAAATACCTAGAAATAGGCCCACAGCTAATCCTTGATGAAGCAGATGATCAGCTAATCCTTGATGAAGCAGAAATGAATATCCAATGGGAAAAGGACAGTTTCTTCAACAAATGGTGCTGGCAAAACTGGTCAGCTACATGCCAAACAGTGAAACTGGACCACTTTCTTACATCATACACAAAAATAAATTCAAAATGGAAGAAATACCTAAATGTGAGATCTCATACCATAAAAATCCTAAAAGAGAACATAGTAATATTTCTGACATAAGCCTTAGCAACATTTTTCTAGATACATCTCCTGAGGCAAGGGAAACAAAAGCAAAAATAAACATTGGAACTACATCAAAATTAAGTTTCTGCACAGTGAGGGAAACAATCAGCAAAACTAAAAGGCAACCTTTTCGAGAAGATACTTGCAAATGAGATATCCGATAAAGGGTTGGTATAGAAAATATACTAAGAAATGATACAACTCAAAATGCCAAAAACAAATAATCCAATTTTGAAAATTTAATCCAATTAATAATCCAATTAAAAAAACAATTAAAAATTAAAAATAATCCAATTAAAAATAAAAACATGCTGCTGAAATTAAAAATCCAATTAAAAAAAGAATTGAACAGATATATTTCCAAAGAAGACATCCAGACACATAAAGAGATGTTCAACATCACCCTGATGATCACATCAGGGAAATGCAAGTAAAAACCACAATGAGCTATCACTTCACATCAATCATAATGGCTAAAATCAACAACACAAAAACAACAGCCATTTGTGAGGATGTGGAAAAAAGGGAACTCTCTTGCAGCATTGGTGCAAACTGGTGCACCCACCCTGGGAAAACAGTATGGAGTTTCCTCAAAAAACTAAAAATAGAACAACCCTAGTACTCAGCCATTGCACTACTAGGTATTTACCCAAAGGATACAAAAACACTAATTCAAAGGGCTATCCACATCTTAATATTTATACCAGCATTATTTATAATAGCCAAATTATGGAAACAGCCCAAGTGTTCATCAACTGATGAAAGGATAAAGAAGAAGTGATTTTATATCAATTCAGTCACAAAAAACAATGAAATCTTGCCATTTGCAATGACATGGATGGAGCTAGAAAGTATTATGCTAAGTGAAATAAGTCAATCAGGAAAAGACCGATACCATATGATTTCACTCAAATGTGGAATTTAAGAATAAATTCCACTCATATGTGGAATAAAGAAAAAGAGAAAGGCAAACCAAGAAGCAGACACTTAACTCTAGAAAACAGACGATGGGTACCAGAAGGGAGGTGGGTGGAGGAATGGGTGAAATAGGTGATGAGAATTGAAGAGTACACTCACCATGATGAGCACTGAATAAGGTACAGAATTGTTGAATCACCATATTGTACACCTGAAACTAATATAACACTATATGTTAACTCTACTGGAATTAAAATAAAAATATTAAATAAAAAAAGAGATGTGAGACTTTGGGAGAGTTACTAAATTTCTTCAAGCCTAGTTTGCTCATATTCGATGGGGAATAATAGGACCTAATTCATTGGGTCATTATGACATCTAAATGGAATAAAAATATAGATATAGAAAGTTGGGATTTTTGCAATATTAATTAATGTAGGATTTTCCTCCCTATTTCTTCCTCTTCTCCATTTTCTAGGGAGGTCCTTCGTGTATCCCTTTTTTGGGAGTAATTTATAAGGAAGGAAGCAGCTCTTTGAAGACAAAGGTTTTCCCTCTGTGAAATTTTAAACACATCAAGATTGTTTAGATCTGTGAGGAATGGGGACAAAGGGAGGTGGGTATCCTTACAGAGAAAGAAATAGGAACAGAGAGGAAGTGGATATTACTCTCAGGTTTATGGAAATGATGAGGGATGTTCCATGAGAATGGGGAACTATGTTTCTTCAATAGGCTGGATCCCCACAGGTATATGGTGTACAGGTGAGGTAAGACTGGGTGCTAATACTAAGGCTCCCAGCCCTAGTAAATATGACTATGCCCAAAAGGAAGTGGGAATACTCCATAAGTGCATACCACCATACTACCATAACTGCATATTGGCCTTGGGTAATGAATATCTCAAGCGGTGGCCCAATGTGTGGACCAAAGGCTGGTCCATTTGGTCATAAGGCTGGTCTTACTCTTTGTAAGACCCAAAGGACTTTGTGTGAATTTAATCGGATGGGAGTGTGTCTTCACCTGTATTTCCTTGAAGTCACAGCTTGAGATAGGGCTTGGGTGTAGGTAATTTATTTGGAAAGTAATCCTATGGAGCAAGTGTATAGGATAGAGAATGAGGGAAAGTCAGTGCAATGTTGCATTATTGAGCTGGTTACTGGCATGAACTCAAATCAAATTGCCTGCTGAAGGGACTAGAGACAAAAGGGAGACTCATTAGTCTGCTCCTACCTCCCATTGTTTGAGACATTAACCTTTTTGGTTTGCACATGTGTGAGTACTAAAGCAGGCACGTATGGGCACTCACAGAAAGGAACCAGAGGAGCTCTGAGGCAGGAAGTGAGAGAAACAAGTCTTGAGGTGAGGTGCTATCAGTGCCAAGAGGAAGGAGGCCTGCAGGGATCTGTTTGCCACAGCCATGGCAGGAATCAGAGCTGAGGCACACAGGATGTGAAGGTGTCTATACCAGAAGGAGAGACTCAGTAATGACTGAGCAATATCGGGTGGAGAGACTTTTAGAAATTTATTTTCCTCCTGATTAAAATAATAGATATATTTTTTGAGTAGAAACTAATTTAATTTGGTTAAATACAAATATAATCTTTTTAGTATCTCCTTATTTACAGTATAAGGTTTAACCCTGGTACAGTAGCACAAAAAAGGTTACTTTCCTTCCTCTAATCACATATCAATACATATAAGCACACACACATTATATATATATATATATATATATACACATCCTTGTCTTAAAATAAAAGGAAGAATTTTTAGGAAGTGTTTTGATTCCATTGTGAGTTTATACCTGTGTGATGCTAGCATTTGGCTCGAAAATCCAAGAAACTGACCTAGGATCTCCCTGCCTTCCCAAAAGAGCTGGCTTGGGGTCTGATGTGTACATCCACTTATTATTTTGTAAAGAATCCCTATAAAGAACAATGCTTCATTTATAGTGCAGCTCCTCAAACTTTAACCTGCATACAAATAATTCAAATAGACAACTCATCTACCATCTCTGTTTTGTGTTTCTTCTCAGCACTTATCATTTTCTAACATATTACATATATAACTTATTTATCACATTTATTGTTTGTATCACACCCTACAATGTAAGCTTCATGAAGGCAGGGATTTTTGTTTGCTTATATCTGTAATGTCTGTCTCAGAATGAGCACTCAATAAATATTTGTTAAATGAGCAAAGAAATATTTAATTCATCTATCTAAATTGCATTTTAAAGAATATTGAACACTTGCTAGGTACCAAGCATTGTGAGAGGTGTTTTGTGGAATACGAAGATAAAATACCACCAGGCAAGAAGAAAAAACAACACTGGGCCCTCCCTTCATGAACTGACAGGCTAGTGGGCAAGTAAGACATGTATAAATAAATGTAATAAAGGCAGGAGGGACCCAAGGAATCAAGGATCTATTCTGACATGAGGCAGCATGGGGAAACTAAGTGGAGGAGGTAGCACTTGAAGGATGGTAGAATTTTTACCTATGGGGAAGAGGAAGAAATTTCAGATAAAGGGAACAAGTGAAGGAGAGGTTTGGAGACAGAGAAATATTCTTTGTTGCTTTTTTTCAAGGAATAATAATTTCTCTACTGCAACTGAAACATGGGGAGAGGGTTATGTGGGCAATAAGTTAGAAAAGGTTAAGCAGGACCTGATAGTATGGAAACATGACGTCATGGTCTTTCATAATGGTCCTTAGTTGTAGCCAAATACAAAAAATACACTTGACCACGCTCCTACTGACCTATGCATATGTATTTGCAAGGCTCTACCAGTGTTCTTGATGCCTGCCTAGAGCTAAAATCCACTAACTGGAAAGATGATTTGGGAGGCAGAATGAGAAGTGAGATGACTAGGAGGAGTCAGAGAATTGAGGCAAGGAATCCAGGTAGAAGTCTTGCAAAACCTGGGGAGGGTTTATGGGAAAAAGAAGAGGAATCGTGTTCAAATCAGTGAGGAGAGGTTAGTAGAACTCTTATCTACTAAATGTTGAGGATGACTTGGGATCTGTCTTCTAGAAAGTAGCTTCAGCACTCCTTCCTCTTGGCTTCCTGGTTCCATACATTTCTTCTTTCTCTATTGAAACCACACAATGCAGGTTCTAACAGGTCTTTGGAGGTAGGATAATATAGTAATTAAAGAGACATAATACAGAGTCAAAGGACTTACCCTGCTTCATGACATTGGCAAGTCCTTAAATGCTTTAAGGCTCAGTTTCTTCATCTGAAGAATGAGGAAAAGTGAGTAAATCAATTGAAAATACTTAAAGCACTTAGTTGAATATCTGGCTGTGATAGTTGAGATAGATTATGTTGTGCTACAGCAATAAATAATTCCCAAATATATGTGGTTTAAAATTTCTCAATCATGCTACATGTCTATTGTGAATCAGCAGGAGAACTTGTCCCATTATAGTTACTCAGGGAGGGAACCAGGCAGAGTAGCTACCATCTGGAAAACTTCCCTTCCCAGTGTCAAAGGGAAAGAGAATTCTGGAAGGTCTCTTGCTGACAATTAAATGCGTGACCCAGAAGAGATACATGTCACTCTCACAGACAATTCATTGACAGGTGCCAATCACATGGCCTCACTTACTACTTACAAGGGGGGCCAAGAATGTGCAATCCTCCCATGTGCTCAGGAGATATGAGAGCCTGAAGTATTTGGTAAATCTTTATTATTGCTATTATAACCTAAGATTCGTGATGCTAATAGTCCTCCTTTCTGTGCCCCTAGCCTCTTCCTTGAGCCTCCGTTTCAGTGGTATGCAGTACAATAACCACCCCTCACTTCAGTGACAACAGAATCCTCACAGTGCCTTCTAGTGATATCTAAAGCTACTTCATTAGTCCTTGGTGGGAACTTAATTCTGCACCTTCCAGAGTGGAATTTACCTAGCAGAGCTAATAATAGTATTAATGGTAATAGCATTAATTTTCCAGCTTGCTCTCCATTTGTAGGCCTAATAAAAGCATTCAGGATACAAAACCCAACATTTTTTCACTGTTCAGACTGTTTTTATTACATAGATACTCCCCTTCTGGCTCCAGTACCCTCTCCCTTATAATATTTGTATTTAAATATTCATAGAGATTAAACCAAAACCATTGTATAATTCCTTAAGACCTATCTGCAAAATATGATCCTTAATTACAAATAATAGGAGCTGCTTCTGAGGGAACTATAATTTCATGTTCCTAATATCCTATTGTGGCTTCTTAATAGAAGTTTATGGACACTTGGCTACAACAGCATTTCATGTAATTAGTTTTCTTTGTAATTTTATGTATTGTGTTTTATGCATTTAAAAACGTTAGTCTGAGAAGGCCTTCAAAATTTCACCAGACTGCTTACTTTACTTGGCCTGTTAAGAACAGCTCTAAAAAGTTCTAGGACTAGTGTGAGGAAACATTTTAATCTTACCACTAGGTGGTGCTATTGCTTTAAGTAAGGAAGAGTAAGGCAACCTCTTGGCAGATAATGCAGATTACCTCAGAGGAACAAGTGGGTCATGTGGTCACAGTTATAGTAGTCTTAGTCTTAAGAGGAAGTTTCAAATCCTTAGCAGATAAAACACAAACCCATTAACTAACACTTTATGATCTAGTATATAAAATGTGATTGGTAATGGGTTTTACTACTTTAAAGAAGTATAAAACACAAAAATGCTAGGTTTGGGGAACCTGTTAACCTATACCCTAAAGATTTCTTCTACACAATATAGATTTTCTCCAATACACAGATGGCTCATTGTGGTATTATTTTTCTTGCCAATGTTGTCTGGGTTTTATTTCTCCCACTGGCTCCATTCTAAGTTTTTGTAGGTAGATATCATACTTAAAATGCAATGAATTCCAGCTAGATTCAATCCATTTATTAGATGCACATGACAAGTTCAAAGTAGAAGATACAACTCCTGAATAGAAAGTGAAAATAGAAAGTTATATAATTGAAATTGCAGGAAGAACCAAAGGAAGAAACATAAAACTGAGATGGTTATGCTGACAAAAGCAACATATACTTGAAATATTTGCTTTAAAAACAATGAAACAATTTGCTTCAAAAGAATCTGAGGGAAAAGGTGCTTGTGGGAAGTGGCTGGTGGTATAGATGGAAAAAGATGACCATGTGATAATTATTAAAACAAGGTGATAGGTAAATGGGAGTCCCTATACAATACCTTTATTTTTATACAGTTTGATTTTTTCATAAAAGTTAATATACATATAACAAAATGCTAAAAAGATGCATACATGAATTTTTGGTGATAAGAGTTAGGTATGTGAAAATACATACCAAGTCACAGAATAAATGGGAAGGAAGGATGAATACTGATGTAAAAAATGTTGTGAGGTACGGGAAATGAATAAACTGGAGGGAAGTGTTTTACTGAGTTTCTATTACTCAATTCTCATTTAATTCTTTTGGCAAGAAAAAGATTTTACAACATTTTTCTATCAGATCTAAAAATCAATTTTTATGAGACTTTAATTCTCCTGGCCTTTTGTTTGGGGGTAAGAGGATTGGTGAGAGGGTCAGTAAAGAACTAAGTGTTAGGAAACACAAAAGACTCTTTTCGGCATTTTTAGGCAAAGGGGGCTGAAAGAAAGTTGGTTTTTCCAATTAGTTTTGTAAATTCTTCATGGCTTTAAGAAGAGAATACTTAGTTTATTTTTATTATCTATGGTCCACTCGAAGATATTTGTTTTAAGAAATCAATTTCATCTCCACTGACAAAAGGGGATCTTCCCAGGTTGTTACAAATGTATGTCTATGGGATTTAATATTTTTGAAAAGTTAAATGAAAATGGTTTTTAATCCATGAACACCTCAATTTCTGATCTAACCACAAGAGGAAAAAAATGCCTTTAGTGTAATTTTTCTTAACAGTCAGAAACCCCCTCAATTTTTGCTTTTTGCAGGATAACATAAAGAAGCCATTTATATTCTTAGTTTTATAAGGAGAAGTAGGAGTCAGAACTTACTTTCTGTCAATACAAGAGTAGTACTTTATCCTCTTGAATAACAGAACCAATTTATTAGCAATAATGTATTATGTTTTTATTTAAAACAAAAATAATTTATAATCCAATTACAACTGCAATCAGTTCAAATGTTGAGGGAGATAATATTTTGGATTACTTCCAATTTAAGTAATTTCATTGGTAAACTAATTTTTTTGCTCCCATACCCTGTCCACCATAGCCATGAATTTGGAGTCTGGAAGGAGTATCTGACTTACAGGAAGTGTCAAGTCCGAATGTTGTTCCTTTTGGCCTGTTTTGGTCAGTGTTCTTCAAAGAAACAGAACAAACAGGATAGATAGATAGATGATAGGTAGGTAGATAGATGATAGATGGATAGGTAGATGATAGATAGATAGATACATACATACATACATACATAAGATTTATTATAACAAGTGGCTCACATGATTACAGAGGCTGAAAAGTTCCATAATCTGTCATCTGCAAATTACAGGCCAGGAAAGTCAGTAGTATAATTCAGTTCCCAGCTTGAGAACCAGAGAAGCCAATGATATAAGCTCCAGTCCAATTCCAAAGCCCCAAGAACTAGAAACACCCATTCTGATGTCAAAGGGCAGAAGAAGATGGATGTCACAGGCTCAAAGACAGCAAATTTACTGTTCTTCCCTCTACTTTTTTTTTTTTCTATTCAGAATAGTAGTGAATTGGATGAGGCCCTCCTTCATCAGTGAGGATGATCTTCTTTACTCAGTTTACCAATTCAAATGTTAATCTCTTTCCAAAAAACCCTCACTGACATACCCAGAAACAATGTTTTACCAGCTATGGGGGTAGGCATCCTTTACTCCAATAAAGTTGACACATAAAATAATTAACTATCACATAGCCCCTGGGAATTATGATGTAGAAGAAGGGAGACAGATTGAGGAGAGATAAGGGGTAAGGTTCAGATGGCCTAGCCTCTCCTCTCTGAGCTTTGGCCAGAATGGGATCATCCCTGGCACAGGGCTTTGCCTCATTACACATTTGGGTCTCCAGAGGAGGCCCTTACACTAGCCTGGGGACAGCTACAGCAAAGATATCTGTGGCACTGATTGCAGAGGGTGGGTTTGAGTTTAGTTTTCCTGAGCTGCCTGTGGTTTCCAGGCAGCAAAGGTGGAAATCTCCTACATATCCAAAAAGGGCACACAGAAGGTGGGCCTACCATGAGGTCTGCTGTAGCAAATGGCACAGCCTAGGTGGGCATCACAGGTCAGGGCTGAAAAGGGAAAAGGCGCGGTCTTAGAGGGATCTTTAGCATCAGTTGAGAGCAAAGGCCAGGCTGAACCATCTAGCAAGCACCACCAAGTTCTGACCAGAGATATCACCATGAGCTATCTCATTGCAGACTTCAGAAGCAGCAGCCAGGAGAATCCATAGGCATGGGACCAGTCATTATTCAGTGCACCAGGGAGCACCCCAAAACAATCACTCATTGGTAGAGACAAGCAGTGATACAGAAGTCACCACTAGGATTTGAGAACTTTACCTCATCTCCGCTGTCACGAGTATACCTGGGCTACTGTCCTTGCTTTACTGTCTGACAAGTGGGGCATATGAAGGGAATCAGATTAATTACATGCTTTTCTACACATTTGAGTGTAGTGTGAATTCTTTTGAACCTTATTTATACAACTACAAATAAGTATGGACATTTTCTTTACAGAGGAAAAAAACTTAAAAAAAATGAGGACTGTATATGATGAAAAAATTAGTGAACAGTTCCTTTCGTACTCCATTCATAGTTTATTGTTTATACTGCCTCTACTTCACAAAAGGAGTTGAAATAGTTTGTAGTAAAATAATGATAGCTAATATTTATTGAATGATTCTTCTTTCTATTTTAAATGTTCTAAATTATGTTATTGAATCTATAAGGTAAATTCTTTGGATTATATCTATTTAACAGATGAGAGAGAGAGAATGCTCAGAGTGGGAGAGCAATAAGCCTAAGTTACCCCAGCTAAGAAGTGGAAGAGCTAGGCTTCAAGCTACTTAGCCTCCCTCTGTTTGTAACCATTATGCTATTAGAATAAAAACTTAAATACCTCAGGGAAAGAGCAATTATATCCAAAGATAGCTAATATAGTCTTTATAACGAAATTAAACTTAGTTTGCTGTACCATAAGGTCAATTAAAATAGATTTTTTTTTAATCAGGGGGCCAGGAACTGAACTAAGAAGAATTTATGGAAAGTAACAGTGGACATTATGCTCATTAATGTTTACAAGAATTTTTCATAAGAGCCCAAATAATTAAAATTGCTTTTACATAGGATAAAAGAAGCTTGAGCTTTTTGCAATGTGTCAGATATCATGTCAAATGTTCCACATGAATTATCTTCTCTAATGTTCCTAATAAATGCTCTGAAGGTGGGACTTTATTATCCTTATTTTATAGATAAAGAAACTGAGGAAAAGTTTCTAGAGGTGCCAGAGTTAGTAAAAAAGCAGAGTAGAGATTCAATCCTGTATGCTTGCCTGTCACATGATACTCCTTCCTGCAACTAACAAGCACCACAATGTTCATCTGGTCACTACCAGGACAACTACAAAGGTTACCTATGATTGGCATCCATTCTGACTGGTCAGTGCCCATGCTGTTACTTATTGTTATACATTGTCATCTTCTGGTAAAAAGAGCAGTGCATAATGATATCCTTTATTATGGAGTCAAGATACCTTTTCAACCAGTGGGAGAGACTCCTGTTTTGAAACTTCATTTACACAAATAGAAAATAAAAATAAATAAACTCTAAAAATAAAAACCCATTATTCCAAATAATTTTAAGTGGCTAAAGTAGATGTATATTTGCTAATGAATCCACAGTTTGGTTAAAGATCATACCATTTTCTTGAATCAATGATTCTGCCCACCATACAAGGATCAGAAAAGAGCAAATTATAACTTATGTTGCTTTAGGTCATGTTTTATTACTGATGTGTCATATCATGGTCTGTTGATGGTGAGTTTAAGTACTTGGTATAATTCTGGGGTCAGAAGTGAATGGTGGGTAAGTGTAGGAAGCAGGAATTTGGCCCAGGTAGAATGAATGGATACTGAAAAGAGCCATCCTAGTAAGCATGAGTCCAAAGAAGAGGTCTGTAGTCAAAGCATGTTCAAACATGACATGATTATCACAGGGCCAAGAAAACTAAAACCATGGCAGACATAGTAAATGCCTGAAGTTTTAACAGGAACATTAGTTTTATTCCCTGAATCCCCCAACTCACAGGATGGTCTTTAAGAGGGTACAAGTGTGTTTCTTGTTTCCTCTTTGTCCCTTCCTCCATCTTGTTTAGCACATATGCACTGCCATCTTGGACCATGATGTCAAATCTATTCAGAGCAGAGCAAGAAGACATAGAGAATATTGTCTCTGCACCATTCCATGATGCACCATATCACATTTAGATCTGTGATACAGTCTTGGACTTAGGAGGAATAAGTGTAGATACTATTTAAGCCATTATTATTGTTGGTTGTTGATAGCCTGAAGCTGAACCTAATACTAACTAATAAAAAGACCATTTATCATAGGTGGGGTTCCTCAGAAAGCAGACTGAAATGGAAATTGGCATGTAGGAAGTGTAGTGTATGGGAGTGTCCTTGGAAACTACAGTTGTGGAAGAAAGGAAGTAGAATTGCATAGAGGGAGAAAATGAGCTGTAATGTAGTTACTGCAAAGGCTTCAGCTGACCCAATGAAAAGCTCTGACACTAGGATAGTCATTGAGAGTTGTCCTCTGTTGGGGATAGGTGGCCTAGCCCTTATGTTTTCATGTTGACCAGGCACTGGTATAGCCAGCCCATACTGGGCTGCTCCCAGGGAAGGGAGTGATCAAACTTGATTGAGGCAGACAGATCTCTATAGTGAAGGTGCTGCCCAGTTATGACAGAGGAGGTCTGTTAGCCAACACTTATAGCATATTGGTGATTATATCCTCTAGTCCTGAAAGTGGATCTGGAGAGCATAGCTCAGTATTGATTTTACCACTCAACTCTTTATTTTGAGATGATGTAATTTTAACTGAGTTATTGATGGTTTAAGAGTGCTACTCTATCAACTCTATCAATAATTATCAATAATTATATCAATTATATATAGAGAGAATTATCAATAATTATATCAATTCTAATGCTTTCAGTTGTAAGTAACAGAATATCCAACTTAAAGAAAAGGGGTGTGCTTCTAGGAAAGAATCTGAGTCATCCACATTTGGGTGTAAGTGGCAAATAGCCACAAAATACCTTTTTTGGAAATAATTTTATTTTATCATGAGGCCAAAGCTTAAGCCAAAGACATGAGTCTCAATCTATGGAGTAGTAATTTTATAGAGACAAAAGAATTAATTTCATAGAAACTAATGCCTTCTCAAAGACAGGCTGCAACTGTGGACCCTTGTAACATCTGTGAGTCCTGAGGAGTGGTCAGCTCTTTTGACAAGGAGACAGAGAGTCAGGAGACTTACTGAGACCAACTAGAATCCTTCACCATCACATCTTCCAGACCTCTAGCACCCTATGTTGCAGACATGATAAGTTATTGGTTTACCTTCACCTGCTGATTCCTGATGTGGAACATTGGTTATTTTTTCTTGTCCTTGATAGTCTTTCTTCCTGTAGTGAATATTCTGTATTAGTGGCCACACAACGATATCAAATATTCTCTTTTATTTTAGCAATTTCCACATTATGGGTACAACCATCTCAGAAAATGTTCATGGTCAGATTCCCTTAAAGTTAGGCTGCAAACATGTAACCTAATTTCTATTAATCATTTAAGTCCACATGGGTCAGAGGTCTCCAAGTGCAATGTAAAGAAATAGTGCACATACCAGGACTGACCTGGCACAGGTGGCAACAGAAGTGTTAGGCTCTGGTAGGAACAGGACTCTGGCACTCTCTCCTGAGCAGTACAGGTACTAAATGGCAGAGGTAGTGATGTACTAAGAAAAGTCTCCCCCCACAAAGTGTCTGGACACTGTATTTGACTACATGGCCTCAGAGTCTGGCCTTGGATCCTCCAAGTGAGTCTGTGAACTATTATCCTATAATGAATTCCTTCTTTTCTTTCCTTCCTTCCCTCCTCTCTCTCTCTTCCCTTTCTTTCTTTCTTTCTTTCTTTCTTTTTCTTTCTGGGTCTTTCTTCCTGTCTTTTCTTTTCTTTTTTTCTTCCTTAAACTATCTAGAGACAATTCCATTGTTGATTGCTAAGACCACTATACCCATGAAAGGCAAATGTAGTCAGCAAAAACCCGTATCACCTTACAGATACTAATAATACTCTGGAATTTTCACTTGTTAATATCCTGACTTTTACTTTAAATTTCCATCTCATGTCTTACATTCACTTTCCATTTCCATAGACATTGTTTAGTGGCTTACATCATAGTGAAAATGATATCTCAAGATGTGATATCTGAAGCTGTGATGCCTCAGCTTCACAATACTATGAAAAGGCATATTTCAAAGTCAAAACTTCAGCCATGGTCATACCATATTAAAATTTGACCAATAGAAACGTCATTTATGATAAAAACCAGATTTCAGTACTTGACTACCCATCACCCTAGGTGAGTTTTTCCCTGAAATGTTTTTAACCTTAATAGCAACAACAACTTCTAGCCTGACTGCCCAGTGTTCAGGGGGACCTCACTCTCCAACTTTCCATGATTTAATTGATACTGGTTTTGATATTGGGCAATGTTGTTAGGATTTGCCTTTTGAGAATATTTTCCGAAGTTTTTTATATTTTTAGATAGAACTTCTCTAGAAGTGATATTGTGAACATTCTCCAATGACATATATTTTTGCTGCTGTGATTACATAACTACTCAAAATTTTGGAGCCCAGGTTAATATATGTTTTGTAAATTTAGGGCAAAAAGTTCCATATCTCCTTAATCTTTAGGTGATAATTCATTACAATATTTTCAAAGAAGAATTCTAATAAGGGTATTCACATTTATGATCTTTAGTAGATTGAATTAGTGACTTAAATTCTTGATTTTTTTCTGTATCCATGCCTTTGCCACTTAACTTTGCAATTCTTCCCTCTAAAACCGGATTTCTCAACTAAAACACTATTGATATTTTGGGATGAGTAATTCTTTGCTGTGGGGTGATCTTGTGCATTGGAAGATGTTTAGCAGCATCCCTGGCCTCTACCTACAAGATGCCAGTATCACTTCCCACTCCCTGCCATTCTGAAAAACAAATATGCCTCCAGACACTGTCAATATCCTCCCCTAGAGGCAAAATTGCCCCAGTTGAGAGGCATCCCTCTAAAGGTGAATAGCTCTCCCACTGACTTTGGGAGTCAATGTGATTTTCTTTGGTTAAGGAGGAGATTGAAATATATAGGAAGTTCGATCTTTTGTTCATTTTCCATTGCCACAAGAAAAATGTCTCCAGGTTAACTGCTCACTCTCTAACCTAGGCTCTAGAATGAGACACACAAAGAACAACTTCAGCTGATCTGAAGAAGTATGAGAGATGCCCCATCTACCACAGACTCATCCAGCTTCAGCTATTTGGGAAATAAATGCCATGCATATTATATGCCACTGAGATTTTGTGGTTATCAAACAGCAAAAGATGACTGATACAGACTCATTAGCTGAAGTAAAGTGTGTCCAACTCAGTTATAATGACCTGGATTTTCCAGTTACTTACTATGTCTTGAGATGATCCCTCACTCCTTGTTTCCTTTCCTTTTTTTTTTTTTAATGTTTATTTATTTTTAGGAGAGAGAGAGACAGAGTGTGAACAGGGGAGGGGCAGAGAGAGAGACACACACAGAATCTGAAGCAGACTCCAGGTTCTGAGCTGTCAGCACAGAGCCTGATGCGGGGCTTGAACTCATGAACTGTGAGATGATGACCTGAGTTGAAGTCAGATGCTCAACCAACTGAGCCACTCAGGCGCCCCATCCTTTCCTTGATTGTACATCTTCTAGGGAAAGAATGTTTGTGCTTCATACCAAACAAATCCATTCAGCTCTCTTCTAAGAGCTACCTGTAACCACCTGGCCACCTATTTAAAATGAACTTAAGCGATGAAACTGTTTTGTCTTTTTCATGTTAAATTTTATGAGGGGTTCTTTATAAATTTAGGATACAAACCCTTTTTCAGACATATGAATTGCAAATATTTTCTCCAAATTTATGGTTTGTTTTTATTTTCTTAACAGCATCTCTTGATGAGCAAAAAATTTTAATTTTGTAAAATAAACCCTCATTTTGTTCTTTGTATTTGAGTCTTTTATGGTTTGCCCCCCTATCTGTTTTTATGTTATTTTTACTTCTCTTCCCCTATGTTCATCTGTTTGATTTCTTAAATTCCACATGTGAGTGAAATAATATGATATTTATCTTTCTCTGACTGACTTATTTCACTTAGCATAATACACTCTAGCTCTATCCACGTTGTTGCAAATGGTAAGATTTCATTCTTTTTGATCACCGAGTAATATTCCATTGTGTGTGTGTGTGTGTGTGTGTGTGTGTGTGAAGTGATATATATATCCATTCATCAATCGATGCACATGTGGGCTCTTTCCATACTTTGCCTATTGTCGATAGTGCTACTATAAACACTGGGGTGCATGTGCCCCTTTGAATCAGCATTTTTGTATCCTTTGGATAAATAGCAGTGCAATTGCTGGGTAAAGGGTAGTTCTATTTTTAATTTTTTGAGGAACCTCCATAGATTTTTCCAGAGTGGCTGCACCAGTTTGCATTCCCAACAGTCGTGCAGAAGGGTTCCTCTTTCTCTGCATCCTTGCCAACATCTGTTGTTGCTTGAGTTGTTAATTTTAGCCATTCTGACAGGTGTGAGGTGGTATCTCATGTGGTTTTGATTTGTATTTCCCTGATGATGAGTGATGTTGAGCATCTTTGCATGTGTCTGTTAGCCATCTGGATGTCTTCTTTGGAAAAGTGTCTATTCATGTCTTTTGCCCATTTCTTCACTGGATCATTTATTTTTTGGATTTGATAAGTTCTTTGCAGATTTTGGATACTAACCTTTTATCCAATAAGTCATTTGCAAATATCTTCTCCCATTCCATCGGTTGTCTTTTAGTTTTGCTGATTGTTTTCTTTGCTGTGCAGAAGCTTTTTATCTTGATGAGGTCCCAATACTTTATTTTTGTTTCTGTTTCCCTTGCCTCCAGAGACATGTCAAGTGAGAAGTTTCTGTGGCTGAGGTTGAAGATTGTTGCCCATTTTCTCCTCTAGGATTTTGATGGCTTCACATCTTATGTTTAGGTCTTTCTCTTTGATTTTATTTTTGTGTATGTGTAAGAAAGTGATCTAGGTTCCTTCTCCTGCATGTTGCTGTCCAGTTTTCCCAGCACTACTTGCTGAAGAGAATGTATTTTTTTCCATTGGGTATTCTTTCATGCTTTATCAAAGATTAGTTGGCCATACATTTGTGGGTCCATTTCTGGATCCTCTATTTTGTTTCATAGATCTAGGTGTCTGTTTTTGTGGCAGTGCCATACTGTCTTGATGATTACAGCTTTGTCATACAGCTTGACATCCAGAAATGTGATGCCTCCAGCTTTGGTTTTCTTTTTCAAGATTACTTTGGGTTTTGGGGGTCTTTTCTAGTTCCATACAAATTTTAGAATTGTTTGTTCTAGCTCTGTAAAGAATGTTGGTACTGTTTTGATAGGGATTGCTTTAAATACATAGATTGCTTTGGGTAGTATCAACATTTTAACAATTTTTGTTCTTCCAATTGACGAGCATGGAATGTTTTTCCATTTCTTTGTGTCTTCTTCAGTTTCTTTCATAAGCTTTCTATAGTTTTCAGTGATAGATTTTTTACCTCTTTAGTTAGTTTTTTCCTAGGTATTTTATGGTTTTTGGTGCAATTATAAATGGTATCGATTCCTTGATTTCTCTTTTTGCTGATTCATTATTGGTGTATAGAAATGCAACCAATTTCTGTACATTGATTTTATATCCTGCAACTTTGCTGAATTAATGGATCAGTTCTAACAGTTTTTTGGTGGAGTTTTTTGGGTTTTTCACATAGAGAATCATGTCTGTAAAGAGTGAAAGTTTGACTTCCTCCTTACCAATTTGGAAACATTTTATTTTTGTTATCTGATTGGTGAGGCTAGGACTTCCAACACTATGTTGAGTAACAGTGGTAATAATGGACATATGACTTAAGGGGAAAACTCTCAGCTTTTCCCTGTTGAGGATGATATTAGCTGTGGGTCTTTTGTATATGACCTTTATGATCTTGAGGTACGTTCCTTCTATCCCTACTTTCTTGAGGGTTTTTATCAAGAAACAATGCTGTATTTTGTCAAATGCTTTCTCTGCATCTATTGAGAGGATCACGGGGTTCTTATCCTTTCTTTTATTAATGTGATATATCACATTGATTGATTTGCAGATATTGAACCAACCCTGCTTCCAAGGAATAAATCCCACGTGATCGTGATGAATAATACTTTTAATATATTTTTGGACCTGGTTGGCTAGTATCTTATTGAGAACTTTTGCATCTATGTTCATCAGGAAAATTGGTCTGTGGTTCTCCTTTTTAGTGGGGTCTTTTTTTTTTGGTTTGGAATCAAGGTAATACTGACCTCATAGAGTGAGTTTGGAAGTTTTCCTTCCCTTTCTATTTTTTGGAACAATTTCAAAAGGATAGACGTTAACTCTTCTTTAAATGTTTGGTAGAATTCCCCTGGAAAGCCACCCAGCCCTGGAATCTTGTTTGTTGGGAGATTTTTTTTTTTTTTATGATTCAGTTTCTTTACTGGTTATGGGTCTGTTCAAATTTTCTATTTCTTCCTGTTTTAGTCTTGGTAGTTTTTACATTTCTAAGAATTTGTCAATTACTTCCCAATTGCCCAATTTATTGGCATATAATTGTTCATAGTATTCTCTTATTATTGTCTCTTATAATATTTCTGCAGTGATGGTTATGATCTCTTCCCTTTCATTTGTAATTTTATTTATTTGGGTCCATTCTTTTTTCTTTTGAATCAATCTTGAATCAATCTGGCTAAGGGTTTATCAATTTTGTTAATTCTTTGAAAGAAACAACTCTTGGGTTTCATTGGTCTGTTCTACTGTTTGTTTTGTTTGTTCTGTTTTTTTGTATCACTGATTTCTGCTCTTATCTTCATTATAGCTCTTCAGCTTGTTCTGGGCTTTATTTGCTGTTCTTTCCCCAGCTATTTTAGCTTTAGGTTAGGTTGTGTGTTTGAGACCTTTCTTCCTTCTTTAGGATTGCTATTTACTTCCCTCTTATGACCGCCTTTGCTGCACCTCAGAGGTTTTGGACTGTCGTGTTTCATTTTCATTGGCTTCCACGTATTTTTTAATTTCCTCTTTAATGTTTTGATTAACCCATTCATTCTTGAGTAGGATGTTTTTTAATCTTCAAGTATTCATGGTCTCTTGAAAAAAAATTTTTTGTGGTTGATTTTGAATTTCATAGCCTTGTGATCTGAAACGTGCAAGGTATGATCTTGATCTTTTTGCACTTGAGGAATGTTTTGTGTCCCAGTATGTGGTCTATTCTAGAGAATGTTCCATGTGCACTCGAGAAGAATGTGTATTCTGCTGCTTTAGGATGAAATGTTCTGAATGTATCTGTTAAGTCTATCCAGTCCAGTGTGTCATTCAAAGCCATTGCTTCCTTGTTGATTTTCTGCTTACACAATCACATTGCTGTAAGTGGGGTGTTGAAGTACCCTACTATTACAGTATTTTTGTCAATGATTTTCTTTATGTTTGTGATTAATTGATTTATATATTTGGGTGTTCTACTTTGGGGGCATAAATATTTACAATTGTTTGATCTTCTTGGTGGAAAGACCCCTGAATTATGATATAATGTCCTTCTTCATCTCTTCTTATAGTCTTTATTTTGAAATCTAGTTTGTCTGATATAAGAATGGCTGCACCAGCTTTCTTTTGACGACCATTAGCATGATATATTGTTCTCCAACTCCTTACTTTCAATCTGCTGGTGTCATTAGGTCTAAAATGAATCTCTTCCAAACAGCATATAGATTGGTTGTGTTTTCGTATCCATTCTGATACCCTATGTCTTTTGACTGGAGCATTTAGACCATTTACATTTAGAGTGAATACTGAATGATATGAATTTATTGCAATTATGTTGCCTGCAGAGTTGGTGTTTCTGGTGATGTTCTCTGGTCCTTTTTAGTCTTTATTGATTTGGGTCTTTTTTGTTTGGTTTTGTCTTTCCTCCATTCAAAGAGTCTCCCTTAAAATTTCTTGCCAGATGGTTTAGTGGTCATGAGCTCCTTTAGTTTTTGTTTTTCTGGGAAACTCTTTATCTCTCCTTCTATCCTGAATGACAGCTTTGCTGGATAAAGGATTCGTGGCTACACATTTTTCTGATTTAGCATATTGAATATATCCTGCCACTCATGCCTGGCCTGCCAAGTTTCTGTGATTAGGTCTACTGTGAACCTGATATGTCTTCCCTTATAGGTTAAGGACTTTCATAATTCTTTCCTTGTCTGCATATTTTTTGAATTTGACTATGATATGCCTTGGTGATGGTTGGGTTTTTTTAATCTCATGGGAGGTCTCTGTGCTTCTTGGATATTGATGTGTATTTCCTTCCCCAGTTCAGGAAAGTTTTCCACTATAATCTGCTCACATAAGCCTTCTGCCCCCTTTTCTCTCTCTTCATCTTCTAGGACTCTCATGATTCAGATGTTATTCCTTTTTAATAAGTCATTGAGTTCTCTAAATCTTGTATCATGATCTTTTGCCTTTGTTTCCCTCTTTTTTTCTGCTTCATTATTTTCCATAATGTTATCTTCTATATCACTGATTCCCTCCTCTGTTTCATCCATCCTTGCTGTCATAGCATCCATTCGAAATTGCAACTCAGTTATAGCATTTTTAATTTCAGCCTGCCTAGATTTTCTTTTATCTCTGCAAAAAGAGGATTCTCTGGTGTCTTCTATGCTTTTTTCAACCCCAACTAGTATTCTTATTATCATGATTTTAAATTTTAGGTCAGACATCTTACTTATTTCTGTGTTAAGTCCTTGGCTGTTATTTCTTCCTATTTTTTCTTTTGGGATGAATTCCTTCATTTTGCCATTTTGGAGGAAGATAAAAATTAATAGAGTAAAAACTGAAAAACAAAACAAAAAATCAAATAAAGGAAGATGTGTTTCCATTTTTTTGTTGAAAGAAGCTTGATATAATAGAGGGAAAAAAAGGAAGAAAAAGGGGGAAAAAGTAAAAAATTTAAAAATTAAAAAAATTATATAATAGAATAGAATAAAGAAAGTGAAATCGAATAAAAATAAAAATATAACTAAAGTAAAAAAAAAATAAAATTAATTTCCTTCTTTCTTTATCCAAGAAATAGAAAGAAAAGAAAGAAAAACAAAAACAATTTAAGCAAAAGCAGAAGGTAAGAAAATTAACAAATGAATGAACCAGTAAAAAGAATGAAACACAAATGAAGTTACATCCAGTTTCCCCTAGAACTCAAACTATGAAGCACTTAGTCAGTACACTAAGCAGGTGGAGTGACTTTTGATGGTCTTCTGGGGTATGTTCTTGGAGGTCGCAGTTGGGTGGGGCTTATTATAATGACTTGTTCTCCATCAGGTGGTGCTGCTTAGCTCACTGGGGTGGATCAGTAGCTGCACTTGCCTGTGCCTACATGCTATTGTGTAGGAGAGGTGGAAATGACTTCACCCAGCTCCCTAGTGTTGGCACAGGAACTTCAGGCTCTCACTGACCTGCGATCTAACACCCCTCCCTTGTCTCGGTCTTCCATCCATTCCCTATCTCTACTTTGTGTCCAAACTGTCTGCCTACCAAGCAACACTCCCCCCAGAGTTTTATCTAAATGGGGTTGTGTTTCAAAACCCCACACTTCATAAAGCCCCATGGCTTGGATCTGTGCTGACTCTCTGGGAGAGGGTCTCACTGAGCAATGGCTGGGTGCCAGCTTGCCTCAGAAAACATTCATGCAATTGTATAGTGGCAGAGGCTCAGAGGTTATGGTAAATCACAACACACAGCCAGCACCAGCTTTCACTGCACTCTGGCATCTTTGTTCCAATACCATCAAACATGGCTGTTCTCCAAGGTCCACTGGGACCTTTGCCTGTGAGGAAGCCATATGACTTCTACCAAATTCACTCCAAGCAGGAGATCCACTTCTCTCCGTGTGGTACACGAACCCTTCAGACCACACTGCCTGCTCCTGGGGATTTAACCTACTTCATCACCAGAGCACTGCCAGGTACTGAGCTCCAGAACTTCAGATTCTGTGCTCTACTCTTTATAGAATCCTATTCTATGTTATTGAAACCCTTTCCTTTCTCATCATCAATGGTTTTGGGGAACAGATTTCTTGTTCAGTCCCCTATGAGTATTTTCTCTCTTTCCAACTATTTTTGGGGGGAATGCTTTTCCTTCACAATCCCCATGTGCTGCACTCTCCCCATTTCTCTTTCTCTCTCTGTACTCAGTGAAGATGGCTCCCTACCCTCTGAAGTTTTTCTCTCCCCCAGTTCACCTTTATGCACCATTCTGTGCTCAGTTTGTGGCTCAAGTTATGCAGATTGTTTTGTTAATTCTCAGATCAATTTCCTGGGTGTTCAAAATGGTTTGGTGCTGATCTAGCTGTGTTTCAGGGATGAGACAAGCTCAAGGGGTTCCATGCTGCTCCACAATCTTGACACCTCTAGGATAGAAAGTGAATATATTTCTGTCTTATAATTTTTGTAACTGTGGTTGCTCTTAGAAATGTCTGACACATGATAGGTTTTTACTAAATATTTATTGAATGAATGAGAGGTATTTTACCCAAGGTTACAACTCAACATTTTTTTGCCAAATGCTTGGTTAGTATTGCCAAATGCTTGGTTTTGAATCATGCAGGTTTATAATTTTCTTTCTTTTATTCTTATTTGTGTTTATTTTCTCTTTCCCCTTGCTAGAATGTAAAATCCATGATGGCAAGGATCTTCACCTGTTTTAATCACTGATGATATAAAACTTACAGAAAAGAACCAGACATAGGAGGCACTCAATAAATATTTGTTGAATGAATAAACTCCTTTCTCTAGAAATAATATGCAGTAATGTTTTCTTCTCGACTTTATTGAGGTGTTTTACATACAGTGAAACGTATCTATTCTAAGTACAGTTCCATGAGTTTTGACAAATCATTATTCCCCATGTAACTACCACTATAACCAAAATATAGAACAATTTCATCACTTCAAAAGGTTCCCTGTACTCTTTCTCAGTCAACCCAGGCCCAGAAAACCACTAATGTACTATTAGTATAGATTAGATTTGCCTTTTCTAAAGTTTCATATAAGTGAGATCATACAATATGTACTTAATTTTGAGTCTGAGTTTTTTTTGTTTGTTTTTGCTCTACTAATGTTTTAGAGATAATGATTTATAGTAAGTTTCTTGTTTTATGTAAGTTTTTTTGTCTTTATGTCATGGTGTGACTTGTGAGTATTCTCCCCACATTTTAAGCCTGTATTGGGTGTTCCTATGCTCAGTGTTCTGGTTCACAATGTTCCTGTAGTGTTATTGTAGGAACTGGATGGTGGCACCAGCCCACTGCACAGAACCCACTTCAGAGTTCTGAGTTCACATCTCACCATCTTAGGTGGTGTATTGCTGATAGAGGGGCTGAATATGTTTTTTTCACTAAATGGTTAATTGTGGCAGTGTTGTTCCTTGGCAAGTTTTCTTTATTCTTATAACTCTTTATGTAAGAAAAGACATTTGATAACTTTAGATTTAGTACCACACTTTTGAGAAATAAAATGTATGGGTCCTGGAACTAGACTTAAGAATTCAAATTCTGGCTATATCACTAACTGTGTGACCCTGGGCAACTTAATTAGTCTATACAATAGAGATGCTTTCTAGGGTCACCATGAGGATCAGATGTGTTAAGTTGTGTTATGTACTTAGAAAAGTCCCCAGCATATGGTAACCTCTCAGTAAGTTTTTATTGATGTTGTTATGTTGTTGAAGGTATATTTTGCAATATATAAATACAAATATATTTATTCTTCCAAACCTGACTATGTACACTGAAGTCCTCAAAACTTTCTGGCAGAATCATTTCCTTTTGAAACTTCACTTTGATATGTTCTGAGTGCTTTGATTTGTCTATTTTTGAGAAACCTCCATATTTTTATTATGCAATTCAAATCCTGCTCACGTCCCTCTGGGAAAAAAAATATCTCTCCCAAACCTTATGATGAAGGAACAACCCCTTAGGCATTATATTTACTTTCCTTGAGGAAACATTTCCTAATAAGTGAATATATTTTCTCAATAAATGAAGATTTAATTTCCACATGGAAAGATGATAACTGACAAACTGAATTCTTATATCAGTCAGAAGTAACTTTTAAAAAGTATAATTACAAAATATAACTTAAAATTATAAATTATTTATTTAAAAGAAAAGGTATTTCTGGAAAACAGAAGTGGAAAACCCTAACATTTAAGATAATGTGTGTGTGGATTATTAAGCTAATATCACTTAGCATCAAACCCATCCTTCTCTTTCGCCTTTATAATGTTGGGGCTGGGATTCTACAAACCCCATTACTCCTTTGCCAGCCTGTCCCCTGTTAAACCCAGTCAATAGCGAGTGCTGGAGGGAGATTGGAGAACTGGAGGAGCAGAAAAGCCTGGCTCCTTGTCGGATTCTCATTCCTCTCTCATCACACTAGCAAAGACTCTTCACTTTGAGTGTAGCAACTTCCATGAGCCACAGTTGATTCTAGTTTGTAATTATCCCCAAACTCCTTGAACCAGTTCTGTTACATCCTTCCAGGGACATCAGCCCCAGCTAGCTCATGTGCCTTCCTCAGAGGTATGTCTTTCTATCTGGTTCCTTCTCAAAACACCTAGAGCTCCACTAACTGCTGAGCAGCAGCCACTACTCAGGGGTCTGAGTCTTATCCTGAAAAGTCTCCTTTAAGCTTCTTAGATTTAATTTACAAACTCTTCCTTTTTTTCTATAGCCCTAGCAATAGAATAGCTGCTTATGTCAATATCCATTTCCACAATAGCTTCATTGTTCCCTGTTTGCCTTTTCAGTTTTCCAATACCTGTTAATACTTTATATTAACTATCTGACCAGATGTCATGTAAGTCATCATCAGTAAACTTCCCATATCATCTGTTCACTTATTATCCATCTGTATTTCTGTTTATTTAAATATCTTTCTATTTAGCTCATCAATACATTTTTATCAAGAACTTCACATGTTTTGTGGAGACCACTTCTCAGTCTGACTTGGAGTAAACAATTCTCTTCATGGTGTGGCTTGAAATACATCTTCTGGCCCCAGCATATCTCCCTCATTAGCTTGTTGCCTACTAAAATTTCCAGCATCAGGGAATAATCCCTTTGGTGAGTGATGAGTTTTGCATCTCTGGAGATCTTCTTAAAATGCATATACTGCTTAAAGGATAGGGTATGGTGTCATTTATATTACAACATATATTAGTGGATCGTATTGGAACACTGGCCTATGAGACCTGTCCTCTGTGTCCTCTTGTATGCTCTGGACCCTCTTGGTGGCAATGCCCTCAATTAGTATGTGTCACATGCATGGAGAAATTGAGGTGGGGAAGACTTCATATGGGACAGAAAGCAATGTTTAATTGTGGTGACCTCATAGTAGGGAGGCAGCCTGAGAGCAATGGGTGCCTGAAAAAGAAGAAGCAGAGAAATAGCAGGAATGAATGTTGAGGATAAACTTGTTTATTTCAAAAATCTTGTCTTGTGCTAGATTCCTCAGGCAGAGATTGTGCTTAGGAAAAAATAAATTGGTAATAAAATAATCTTTTATGGGAAAAGTAATAAATTATTAATTGCATCATGGTATTACTCTATTCTATCCCATCTAAATTAGTGTAAAATTAGTCATAAAATCAAGCTTACAAAGAATCACTGACCTAGGCAAACTGAAGAGGTAGAATAAACAACAGATCAAAAAATTGAATTTCTTCTACAATCCATTTTATCCCCTCAGGCAAGAACAGTTTTCCTTATGCAGCTGTGGTGGTGGGGAACTGGCAGACTCATTCACTTAGCCTCTGTTATCTCCATCTCATTTCATTCTCATTTACAAGGTTTCTAGCATTGACAATTTTCACCAGCTTTTTTCTCCAAAAATGGTCAGAGAAATGTTTATTTTAATCAATATCTATATCCAAATCTATATTTCTTCTTTTTTCTTAATAGAGTCACGCTTACAGAGGGCAACTTTGTATGTTAAGCTGCACTGTAGAAGTGTTACAAGACCAAATGAGAAGATGGCTGAGAGAAACATCAGCATTATGGTAGAATAATGCTTTCTAAATGCTTTCAAAAACATTCCCTTGTTTTTGTCCCCCCACTCAATGACAATAATTTTGGCATTTATCCACAGACAAAAGTGCCTTTATTAAAACTGTGGGATCAAGCACCATATAACAAGAGACCCAGGAGGAGTCTCACCCACATGTGTATTGAGCAATAGGTATACAAACTTAAATCCTGGCTGTGGACTCTGCAGTGACCCATGGACCTGCTCCAGTCCTTCTTGGCCACAGTCTGGGACTCCGTGAAAAACATTGCCTTAGACAATCACCCACAGATGAGAGAGACTTTGTGGAAGTCCAGGTTTCCAGAGGAGAAGTTCCAGCACACTGCTGAAGAAAAAAAAATGAATTTGGACATACTGAAATGGGTAAGAGAAACAGCTTGATTTTACCAACATCACTTCACCCCAGGCAGCACAGTAAAGGGCCAGGAAAGATCTTCCTCAACCTTTGATTTATCCTGTGGGGGAAAGGAGAGCATGTGAGTGAGCACTGGCTTTCCCAGCTGTGCAGGACACTTAAAAAGAGACTCATTTCTCTCTGGCCCAGCCAGAGTACTGAATCATGAGATATAAAACTTAGGCATGGAAGAGGCAGATATGACTCTAAGAGTGCAGTAAAGGGGCACAGATCTTATTAACTGCATCATTCACCCCATCAAAAAGCCTACTATGGACCACTGGGAATGCCACACCTGTGGATGCCCCCAGCTGGCCCAGAGGCATCCTCAGCATTTCATGAGCCTTGCCCACTCCAGCCCATGACCAGAACCCCATGGTCACTCCTGATAGCAGTGGTGGGAGTGAGCTTTGGCAGAAGCATGTGAGCATGTGGGGAAAGGTGGCCTGAATCTGAGGGCCAGGCAGAGACCATAAATTTAGTGCCATCTTTGGGAAAACAAGGGTGGCTATTAGCACTCAGCCTACTGGAGAGAAGGCATATAAACTAAAAAATTCTGTCACAAGAGAGCAAGAAGCATGGAGAAGGTGTATCTATAGAAGGTTTAAGAAAGCTCCAGAAACACTAACAGGGTTAAAGGAATGTATTTCTCACTTCAAGGCAGTTAGTAAAGATGGAGAAGGTGACTGCTACTTCAAATGCAAAGACAACAATGCAACACTTCAAGTAACATGAAAAATCAAAGAAACATGACGTCACGAAAGGATCACAATAATTTTCCAGGGACATTTCCAAAGACATGAAGGTCTATAATTTAAAGAATTCAAAATAGCTATTTTAAGGAAATTCAAAGAGCTATGAGAAAACACAGAAAGACAATACAATGAAATAAAAAAATACACAAACAAGATGAGAAGTTTAATAAAGAGACAGAAACCCTAAAAATCTGATACTGGGAGAGGCCAATATGGCAGAGAATAGGGAGATCCATACTTCCCGTGTCTCTCAAAGAAGTGTAAAAGCCAAAGGACTTTGAACACCAGAGCCTGGGAGGAAAAGAGACTGAATCTACTAGGAAGAAAATGGGAAAGCTGGAAAAAAGATAGTTGGGTAACTGTGAACTGGGGGAGATAAAAAAAAAAAGGCTGCGTGGGCGTGGAGGGGAGGGACCCCCTGCTATGGAGAGACAAAGTGAAGAGAAAGAGTGTCTAGGGAAGTGTAGGATCACATCTGGACATGAGGAAGACCTCGGACTGACACTGAGAGGGATCCAATCTCTGCAGGGCTTTCTTCAGACTGGAGCCAGCTCCCTTGCACACCAGGGGAAGAGAGGAGCCAGGGGCCTGGGTGTGGTGGTAGGTCAGGGGCTGTCTGCAGTTGGAAAAAGCGGTTCCCTCCCTGGAGGGCTGTGTGAGAGTACAAACCTGCCTGTGTCCACCATCCCCGGGCTCAGTGTCTGGGCTGAGGGCACAGTCTGTAGGAGGAAAAGGCGGCCGTCTCCCTGGAGTGCTGTGGGAAAAGACAAAGCCTGCCTGCGTCTGCCACCCCTGGGGGTCGCGGCGAGGGCAGCGGCTCTCAGTCCACAGTAGGAGAAGGCTGTCCTCCCTGAAGTGTGGCAGCACAAAGCCAGCCAGGACCACATATCGGGCCACACTGAGAGGTGCTTCCCCAGTGCCAGAGCGCACGGAGTAGGACTTTGAATCCTAGCCAAGCACAGGGTCAGGGGAGTTGGCGGAGAGAGAAGGACCGCACCCTCTGTGCCTGCAGCACAGTGAGGACGACTGAAATGGAGTCCACTGGTCCAGCTCCACTCTGTGGAGGAGACTAGGGGACCACCATCCCCCCCCCCCCACACCACCACCACCAAGATGGGGCCTCAGGGATCACTCATGGGGCCCAGAGTGGAGGTGGGTCCAGATTACACCAAACCATGCCCCTTTGCACTGGGTAACTGCATATCCACCTAAGCGTCACAGACCTTGCAGACAGCTACTCCCAACAAGTGATGCAGCATTGCCTGGATTAACTCTAGGTCAATTCTGGATATATAGATATATTCTCCGCCCCCCCCCCCCCCCGCCATTTCTCCTCCTTATCTCTTCCATGCCCTAAGCTGGTTATTTTGGTTATTGATCTGTCTAAACAGACATATTTAATCCATTGTCTTGATACATGTTCTACACGCCTTCTTTACATTCTTTTCTCTCTCTCTGGAATAATCAAGCCATATAGTTTCTCTGTCTGGGTAACTTTATCTTCGTTTCATTTTCCCCACCTCCTACTTTATTTTCCTTTCTCTCTCTCTGGATTAAGCCTTTTAGTCTCTCTAACCAATGTTTATTTTTCCTCGCCACCCCCCAGCCCTCAACTCCTGTCATTTCTTTGTATGTGCTCTTCCATCAGCACCGCCTCCACCCTCTTCTTTACTTGTAGTCAGTGTCTTTGCGTGTTTTGTTTTTAGTCTTTAGTTTTCTGTTTTTGTTTGTTTGTTTGTGTTATTTGTTTGGGTGTTTGTGTGTTTTTGTCTCCTGTTTGTCTGTTTTCCTTTCCAGGGCTATGCCAAGGAACAAGTCAAAGCACACCTGGTGGAGGGACCAAAATGTCACTACAAGTAGGATAATAAAATAACCAAAGTCACAACAGAGAGCAAGCAACAATCTCTGAAAAAACACCTCCTGAAGGGCCAGGCCCTGGACAGTGTACGACCCTCCTTTAGTAGAGCCGTGCTCGCAGGTGCAGAACACACAACAAGCTTGCAGAACACACAGCAAGCTTTTAAAACACACAAGGTACAGAAAACTAACCAAAATGATGAAATGGAAGAATTCTCCTCAGAAGAAATTCCAGTAAGTAGTGACAGCTAATGAATTGATCAAAACTGATTTAAGCAATATAACTGAAAAAGAATTTAGAATAATAGTCATAAAATTAATTGCTGGGCTTGAAAAAAGCATACAGGACGGCAGAGAATCTATTGCTACAGAGATCAAGGGACTAAAAAATAGTCATGATGAATTTAAAATGCTATAAATGAGGTGCATAATAAAATGGAGGCAGCCACAGCGCAGATTGAAGAGGCAGAGGGGAGAATAGGTGAATTAAAAGATAAAATTATGGAAAAAAGAGGAAGCTGAGAAAAAGAGAGATAAAAAATCCAGGAGTAGGAGGGGAGAATTAGAGAACTAAGTGATGCAATCAAATAGAACAATATCCGTATCATAGGAATTCCAGAAGAGGAAGAAAGAGAAAGGGGCTGAAGGTGTACTTGAACAAATCATAGGTGAGAACTTCCCTGATCTGGGGAAGGAAAAAGGCATTGAAATCCAAGAGGCACTTGGAAAAGACTCCCTTCAGACGTAACTTGAATCTATCTTCTGTATGACATATCATAGTGAAACTGGCAAAATATAAGGATAAAGAGAGAATTCTGAAAACAGGTGGGGAGAAACGGGCCCTAACATACAAAGGTAGACACATAAGGGTAGTGGCAGACCTATCTACTGAAACTTGGCAGGTCAGAAAGGAATGGAAGGAAATTGTCAATGTGATGAACAGAAAAAATATGCCAAGAATCCTTTATCCACCAAGTCTGTCATTCAGAATAGAAGGAGAGATGAAGGTTTTCCCAAACAAACAAAAACTGAAGGAATTCATCACCACTAAACCATCCCTACAAGAGATCCTAAGGGGGACTACGTGAGTGAAATGTTGCAAGGACCACAAAGCACCAGAGACACCACTACAAGCATGAAACCTACAGACATAACAATGACTCTAAACCCATATCTTTCAATAATAACACTGAATATAAATGGACTAAATGCTCCAATCAAAATACATAGGGTATCAGCATGAATAAAAAACAAGACCCATCTACTTGCTGACTATAAGAGACTCATCTATTGACTCATCTGAGGACACCTTCAGATTGAAAGTGAGGGGATGGAGAACTATCTATCATGCTACTGGAAGTCAAAAGAAAGATGGAGTAGCCATACTTATATCAAACAAACTAGACTTTAAATTAAAGGCTGTAACAGAGATGAAGAAGGGCATTATATAATAATTACAGGGTCTATCCATCAGGAAAAGCTAACAAATACAAATGTCTATGCACCGAATTTGGAAGCACCCAAATATATAAAACAATTAATCACAGACATAAGCAACCTTATTGATAAGAATGTGGTAATTCCAGGGGACTTTAATACTCCACTTACAGCAATGGATAGATCATCTAGACACAGGATCAATAAAGAAACAAGGGCCCTGAATGATACATTGGATCAGATGGACGTGACAGATATATCCATAACTCTGCATCCTGAAACAACAGAATATACTTTCTTCTCGAGTGCACGTGGAACATTCTCCAAGATAGATCACATACTGAGTCACAAAATAGCCGTTTATAAGTATACAAGAATGGAGATCATACCATGCACACTTTCAGATCACAATGCTATGAAACTTGAAATCAACCACAGGAAAAAGTCTGGAAAACCTCCAAAAGCATGCAGGTTAAAGAACACCCTACTAAAGAATGAGTGGGTCAACCAGATAATTAGAGAAGAAATTAAAAAATGTATGGAAACAAATGAAAATGAAAAGACAACAATCCAAACGCTTTGGGATGCAGCGAAGGCAGTCCTAAGAGGAAAACACATTGCAGTCCAGGCCTATCTCAAGAAACAAGAAAAATCCCAAATACAAAATCTAACAGCATACCTAAAGGAACTAGAAGCAGAACAGCAAAGACTCTCCAAGCCCAGCAGAAAAAGATAAATAATAAAGATCAGGGCAGAAATAAACAATATAGAATCTAAAAAAACAGTACAGCAGATCAATGGAACCAAGGGTTGGTTTTTTAAAAACATGAACAAAATTGAGAGACACCTAGCCAGGTTTCTCAAAAAGAAAAGGGAGAGGGCCAGTCTGCGTGTGCGGGTGTTCGGAAGTCGGAGACGTGTGTGGTCGGTCAGTGACATGTCTGTCCCTCCGGTGGAGGCTTCAGTGTAAGCAGTTTGACTTAAAGGAGAGCCCAGGAGCCCTTGAAAACCACTGCTCAGAGCAGGTTGATTGATTGGGATGGCCTTTTTTTGGTACTTCAGACCTTGACCAGTCAGTTGAGATCAGGGGTCGGCGGCAAGATGGCGGCTTAGGAGGACGCTGGGCTCACCACACGTCCTGCTGATCACTTAGATTCCATCTACATCTGCCTAAATAACCCAGAAAACCGCCAGAGGATTAGCAGAACGGAGTCGCCGGAGCCAAACGCAGACGAGAGGCCCACGGAAGAGGGTAGGAAGGGCGGCGAGGCGGTGCGCGCTCCACGGACTGGCGGGAGGGAGCCGGGGCGGAGGGGCGGCTCGCCGGCCAAGCACAGCCACCGAGTCTGGCTTGCAAAAGCGGAGGGGCCTGACGGACTGTGTTCCCACAACAAGCGCGACTTAGCGTCTGGGAGGTCATAAGTTAACAGCTCTGCTCGGAAAGTGGGAAGGCTGGAGGACAAAGGGAGGGAGAGCTGCTGAGCCCCCTGACAACAGAGCTCAGTTTGGTGGGGAACAAAGGCGCTCGCCAGCGCCATCTCCCCCGCCCATCCCCCAGCCGAAATCCCAAAGAGAACCTGTTCCTGCCGGGGAACTTGCTCGCTCCGCGCAAACACCCAACTCTGCGCTTTGGCGGAGCCAAACCTCCGGCAGCGGATCTGACTCCCTCCCGCTGCCACAGGGGCCCTCCTGAAGTGGATCACCTAAGGAGAAGCGATCTAAGCCTGCCCCTCCTGCCCCCGAGCACCTTGCCTACCCACCCCAGCTAATACGCCAGATCCCCAGCATCACAAGCCTGGCACGGTGCAAGTAGCCCAGACGAGCCACACCACCCCACAGTGAATCCCGCCCCTAGGAGAGGGGAAGAGAAGGCACACACCAGTCTGACCGTGGCCCCAGCGGTGGGCTGGGGACAGACATCAGGTCTGACTGCGGCCCCGCCCACCAACTCCAGTTATACACTACAGCACAGGGGAAGTGCCCTGCAGGTCCGCACCACTCCAGGGACTATCCAAAATGACCAAGCGGAAGAACTCCCCTCAGAAGAATCTCCAGGAAATAACAACAGCTAATGAGCTGATCAAAAAGGATTTAAATAATATAACAGAAAGTGAATTTAGAATAATAGTCATAAAATTAATCGCTGGGCTTGAAAACAGTATACAGGACAGCAGAGAATCTCTTGCTACAGAGATCAAGGGACTAAGGAACAGTCACGAGGAGCTGAAAAACGCTTTAAACGAAATGCATAACAAAATGGAAACCACCACAGCTCGGCTTGAAGAGGCAGAGGAGAGAATAGGTGAACTAGAAGATAAAGTCATGGAAAAAGAGGAAGCTGAGAAAAAGAGAGATAAAAAAATCCAGGAGTATGAGGGGAAAATTAGAGAATTAAGTGATACACTAAAAAGAAATAATATACGCATAATTGGTATCCCAGAGGAGGAAGAGAGAGGGAAAGGTGCTGAAGGGGTACTTGAAGAAATAATAGCTGAGAACTTCCCTGAACTGGGGAAGGAAAAAGGCATTGAAATCCAAGAGGCACAGAGAACTCCCTTCAGACGTAACTTGAATCGATCTTCTGCACGACATATCATAGTGAAACTGGCAAAATACAAGGATAAAGAGAAAATTCTGAAAGCAGCAAGGGGTAAACGTGCCCTCACATATAAAGGGAGACCTATAAGACTCGTGATTGATCTCTCTTTTGAAACTTGGCAGGCCAGAAAGAATTGGCACGAGATTTTCAGGGCGCTAGACAGAAAAAATATGCAGCCGAGAATCCTTTATCCAGCAAGTCTGTCATTTAGAATAGAAGGAGAGATAAAGGTCTTCCCAAACAAACAAAAACTGAAGGAATTTGTCACCACTAAACCAGCCCTACAAGAGATCCTAAGGGGGACCCTGTGAGACAAAGTCCCAGAGACATCACTACAAGCATAAAACATACAGACATCACAATGACTCTAAACCCGTATCTTTCTATAATAACACTGAATGTAAATGGATTAAATGCGCCAACCAAAAGACATAGGGTATCAGAATGGATAAAAAAACAAGACCCATCTATTTGCTGTCTACAAGAGACTCATTTTAGACCTGAGGACACCTTTAGATTGAGAGTGAGGGGATGGAGAACTATTTATCATGCGACTGGAAGCCAAAAGAAAGCTGGAGTAGCCATACTTATATCAGACAAACTAGACTTTAAATTAAAGGCTGTAACAAGAGATGAAGAAGGACATTATATAATAGTTACAGGGTCTATCCATCAGGAAGAGCTAACAATTATAAATGTCTATGCACCGAATACCGGAGCCCCCAAATATATAAAACAATTACTCATAAACATAAGCAACCTTATTGAGAAGAATGTGGTAATTGCAGGGGACTTTAACACCCCACTTACAGAAATGGATAGATCATCTAGACACACGGTCAATAAAGAAACAAGGGCCCTGAATGAGACATTGGATCAGATGGACTTGACAGATATATTTAGAACTCTGCATCCCAAAGCAACAGAATATACTTTCTTCTCGAGTGCACATGGAACATTCTCCAAGATAGATCATATACTGGGTCACAAAACAGCCCTTCATAAGTTTACAAGAATTGAAATTATACCATGCTTACTTTCAGACCACAATGCTATGAAGCTTGAAATCAACCACAGAAAAAAGTCTGGAAAACCTCCAAAAGCATGGAGGTTAAAGAACACCCTACTAACGAATGAGTGGGTCAACCAGGCAATTAGAGAAGAAATTAAAAAATATATGGAAACAAATGAAAAGGAAAATACAACAATCCAAACGCTTTGGGACGCAGCAAAGGCAGTCCTGAGAGGAAAATACATTGCAATCCAGGCCTATCTCAAGAAACAAGAAAAATCCCAAATACAAAATCTAACAGCACACCTAAAGGAACTAGAAGCAGAACAGCAAAGGCAGCCTAAGCCCAGCAGAAGAAGAGAAATAATAAAGATCAGGGCAGAAATAAACAATATAGAATCTAAAAAAACTGTAGAGCAGATCAACGAAACCAAGAGTTGGTTTTTTGAAAAAATAAACAAAATTGACAAACCTCTAGCCAGGCTTCTCAAAAAGAAAAGGGAGATGACCCAAATAGATAAAATCATGAATGAAAATGGAATTATTACAACCAATCCCTCAGAGATACAAACAATTATCAGGGAATACTATGAACAATTATATGCCAACAAACTGGACAACCTGGAAGAAATGGACAAATTCCTGAACAACCACACTCTTCCAAAACTCAATCAGGAGGAAATAGAAAGCTTGAACAGACCCATAACCAGCGAAGAAATTGAATCGGTTATCAAAAATCTCCCAACAAATAAGAGTCCAGGACCAGATGGCTTCCCAGGGGAGTTCTACCAGACGTTTAAAGCAGAGATAATACCTATCCTTCTCAAGCTATTCCAAGAAATAGAAAGGGAAGGAAAACTTCCAGACTCATTCTATGAAGCCAGTATTACTTTGATTCCTAAACCAGACAGAGACCCAGTAAAAAAAGAGAACTACAGGCCAATATCCCTGATGAATATGGATGCAAAAATTCTCAATAAGGTACTAGCAAATCGAATTCAACGGCATATAAAAAGAATTATTCACCATGATCAAGTGGGATTCATTCCTGGGATGCAGGGCTGGTTCAACATTCGCAAATCAATCAACGTGATACATCACATTAACAAAAAAAGAGAGAAGAACCATATGATCCTGTCAATCGATGCAGAAAAGGCCTTCGACAAAATCCAGCACCCTTTCTTAATAAAAACCCTTGAGAAAGTCGGGATAGAAGGAACATACTTAAAGATCATAAAAGCCATTTATGAAAAGCCCACAGCTAACATCATCCTCAACGGGGAAAAACTGAGAGCTTTTTCCCTGAGATCAGGAACACGACAAGGATGCCCACTCTCACCGCTGCTGTTTAACATAGTGCTGGAAGTTCTAGCATCAGCAATCAGACAACAAAAGGAAATCAAAGGCATCAAAATTGGCAAAGATGAAGTCAAGCTTTCGCTTTTTGCAGATGACATGATATTATACATGGAAAATCCGATAGACTCCACCAAAAGTCTGCTAGAACTGATACAGGAATTCAGCAAAGTTGCAGGATACAAAATCAATGTACAGAAATCAGTTGCATTCTTATACACTAACAATGAAGCAACAGAAAGACAAATAAAGAAACTGATCCCATTCACAATTGCACCAAGAAGCATAAAATACCTAGGAATAAATCTAACCAAAGATGTAAAGGATCTGTATGCTGAAAATTATAGAAAGCTTATGAAGGAAATTGAAGAAGATTTAAAGAAATGGAAAGACATTCCCTGCTCATGGATTGGAAAAATAAATATTGTCAAAATGTCAATACTACCCAAAGCTATCTACACATTCAATGCAATCCCAATCAAAATTGCACCAGCATTCTTCTTGAAACTAGAACAAGCAATCCTAAAATTCATATGGAACCACAAAAGGCACCGAATAGCCAAAGGAATTTTGAAGAAGAAGACCAAAGCAGGAGGCATCACAATCCCAGACTTTAGCCTCTACTACAAAGCTGTCATCATCAAGACAGCATGGTATTGGCACCAAAACAGACACATAGACCAATGGAATAGAATAGAAACCCCAGAACTAGACCCACAAACGTATGGCCAACTCATCTTTGACAAAGCAGGAAAGAACATCCAATGGAAAAAAGACAGCCTCTTTAACAAATGGTGCTGGGAGAACTGGACAGCAACATGCAGAAGGTTGAAACTAGACCACTTTCTCACACCATTCACAAAAATAAACTCAAAATGGATAAAGGACCTGAATGTGAGACAGGAAACCATCAAAACCTTAGAGGAGAAAGCAGGAAAAGACCTCTCTGACCTCAGCCGTAGCAATCTCTTACTGGACACATCCCCAAAGGCAAGGGAATTAAAAGCAAAAGTGAATTACTGGGACCTTATGAAGATAAAAAGCTTCTGCACAGCCAAGGAAACAACCAACAAAACTAAAAGGCAACCAACGGAATGGGAAAAGATATTCGCAAATGACATATCGGACAAAGGGCTAGTATCCAAAATCTATAAAGAGCTCACCAAACTCCACACCCGAAAAACAAATAACCCAGTGAAGAAATGGGCAGAAAACATGAATAGACACTTCTCTAAAGAAGACATCCGGATGGCCAACAGGCACATGAAAAGATGTTCAGCGTCGCTCCTTATCAGGGAAATACAAATCAAAACCACACTCAGGTATCACCTCACGCCAGTCAGAGTGGCCAAAATGAACAAATCAGGAGACTATAGATGCTGGAGAGGATGTGGAGAAACGGGAACCCTCTTGCACTGTTGGTGGGAATGCAAATTGGTGCAGCCGCTCTGGAAAGCAGTGTGGAGGTTCCTCAGAAAATTAAAAATAGACCTACCCTATGACCCAGCAATAGCACTGCTAGGAATTTATCCAAGGGATACAGGAGCGCTGATGCATAGGGCCACTTGTACCCCAATGTTCATAGCAGCACTCTCAACAATAGCCAAATTATGGAAAGAGCCTAAATGTCCATCAACTGATGAATGGATAAAGAAATTGTGGTTTATATACACAATGGAATATTACGTGGCAATGAGAAAAAATGAAATATGGCTTTTCGTAGCAACGTGGATGGAACTGGAGAGTGTGATGCTAAGTGAAATAAGCCATACAGAGAAAGACAGATAACCATATGGTTTCACTCTTATGTGGATCCTGAGAAACTTCACAGGAACCCATGGGGGAGGGGAAGGAAAAAAAAAAAAAAAAGAGGTTAGAATGGGAGAGAGCCAAAGCATAAGAGACTTAAAAACTGAGAACAAACTGAGGGTTGATGGGGGGTGGGAGGGAGGAGAGGGTGGGTGATGGGTATTGAGGAGGGCACCTTTTGGGATGAGCACTGGGTGTTGTATGGAAACCAATTTGTCAATAAATTTCATAAAAAAAAAAATAAATAAAAAAATAAAAATAAAAAAAAAAAAAAAAAAAAAAAGAAAAGGGAGATGACCCAAATAGATAAAATCACGAATGAGAATGGAATTATTACAACCAATCCCTCAGATATACAAGCAATTATCAGGGAATACTATGAAAACTTACATGCCAACAAACTGGACAACCTTGAAGAAATGGACAAATTCCTAAGCACCCACACCTTTCCAAAACTCAAACAGAAAGAAATAAAAGCTTGAACAGACCCATAACCAGCAAATAAATTAAATCAGTTATCAAAAATCTCCCAACAAATAAGAGTCCAGGACCACATGGCTTCCCAGGGAATTCCACCAGACATTTAAAGCGGAGATAATACCTATCTTTCTCAAGCTGTTCCAAAAAATAGAAAGGGAAGAAAAACTTCCAGACTCATTCTATGAAGCCAGTATTACTTTGATTCCTAAACCAGATAGAGACCCAGACTTTAGCCTCTACTACAAAGCTGTAATCATCAAGACAGCATGGTATTGGCACAAAAACAAACACATAGACCAATGGAATAGAATAGAAACCCCAGAACTAGACCCACAAACGTATGGCCAACTCATCTTTGACAAATCAGGAAAGAATATCCAATGAAAAAAAGACAGTCTCTTTAACAAATGGTGCTGGGAGAACTGGACAGCAACATGCAGAAGATCGAAACTAGACCACTTTCTTACACCATTCACAATAATTAACTCAAAGTGGATAAAGGACTTGAATGTGAGACAGGAAACCATCAAAACACTAGAGGAGAAAGCAGAAAAAAACTTCTCTGACCTCAGCCGCAGCCATTTCTTACTTGACACATCTCCAAAGGCAAAGGAATTAAAAGCAAAAATGAACTATTGGGACCTCATGAAGATAAAAAGCTTCTGCACTGCAACGGAAACAATCAACAAAACTAAAAGGCAACCAATGGAATGGGAAAAGATATTTGCAAATGACATATTGGACAAAGGACTAGTATCCAAAATCTATAAAGAACTCACCAAACTCCACACCTGAAAAACAAATAATCCAGTGAAGAAATGGGAAGAAGACATGAATAGACACTTCTCTAAAGAAGACATCCAGGTGGCCAAGAGGCACATAAAAAGATGCTCAACGTCTCTCCTCATCAGGGAAATACAAATCAACACCACACTCAGATACCACCTCACGCCAGTGAGAGTCACAAAAATGAACAAATCAGGAGACTATAGATGCTGGAGAGGATGTGGAGAAACGGGAACCCTCTTGTACTGTTGGTGGGAATGTAAACTGGTGCAGCTGCTCTGGAAAACAGTGTGGAGGTTCCTCAAAAAATTAAAAATAGATCTATCCTATGATTCAGCAATAGCACTGCTAGGAATTTACCGAAGGGATATAGGAGTGCTGATGCATAGGGGCACTTGTACCTCAATGTTTATAGCAGCACTCTCAACAATAGCCAAATAATGGAAAGAGCCTAAATGTCCATCAACTGATGAATGGATAAATAAATTGTGGTTTATATACACAATGGAGTACTACATGGCAATGAGAAAGAACGAAATATGGCCTTTTGTAGCAACGTGGATGGAACTGGAGAGTGTTATGTTAAGTGAAATAAGTCATACAGAGAAAGACAGATACCATATGTTTTCACTCTTTAGTGGATTTTGAGAAATATAACAGAAGATTCCATGGGGGAGGGAAAGGGGGAAAAAAAGTTAGAGAGGGTGGGAGCCAAACCATGAGAAACTCTTTAAAAACTGAGAACAATCTGAGGGTTGATGGGGGTGTGAGAGGGAGGGAAGGGTGGGTGATGGGTATTGAGGAGGGCACCTGTTGGAATAAGCACTGGGTGTTATATGGAAACCAATTTGACAATAAATTTCATATTAAAATAAAAAAAAGAATGAATAGGCTAAAGAAGAAATTAAAAAGGAAGCTAAAAGTACATGGAAGCCAATGTAAATAATAACAGCACAGCCCAAAACCTCTGGGAAACAGCAAAGGGAAACCTCTTACTTCATAAGAGGGAAGTATATAGCAATCCTGGCCTTCCTAAACAAGGAAGAAAGGTCTCAGATACACAACCTACTTTACACCTTAAAGAGCTGGGAAAAGTACAGTAAATAAAACCCAAAACCAGCAGAAGACAGGAAATAATAGAGATTAGAGTAGAAATCAATGCTATAGAAATGAAAACAAAAACAAAGCAACAACAAAAAACAGTAGAACAGATTAATGAAACTGGGAGCTGGTTTTTCGAAAGAATTAACAAAATTGATAAACCCCTAGCCAGTTAGGCACAAAATAAAAAGGACCCAAATAAATAAAATCACGAATTAAAGAGGAGAGATCACAACCAACAGTGCAGAAATACAAACAGTATAAGATAATATTATGAGCAATTATATGCCAATAAATTGGGCAATCTGGGAGATATGAACAAATTCCTAGAAACATAGAAAACTATGAAAACTGAAATAAGAAGAAACAGAAAATTTGAACAGGCACAAAACCTGTAAAGAAATTGAATTAGTAATTAAAAAATCTCCCAAATAACAAGAGTCCAGGGCCAGATGGCTTTCCAGGGGCATCCTACGAAACATTTAATGAAGAATTAACGCCTATTCTTTTGAAGCTGTCCCAAAAAATAGAAATGGAAAGAAAATTTCCAAATTCATTCCATGAAGCCAACCGGATCCAACAATACATTAAAAGAATTATTCACCATGATCAAATGAGATTTATACCTAAGATACAGGACTTGATACCTGCAAAACAATCAATGTGATACATCACACCAATAAAAAAAAAAAAAGGACAAGAACCACATGACCCTCTCAATAGATGCAGAGAAAGCATTTGATGACATAGCTTGACAACAAGCAACCTTTCTTGATAAAAACCCTGAAGAAAGTAGGGATAAAAGGATCATACCTCAAGATCATAAAGGCTGTATATGAAAGACCCATCGCTAATATACATCCTGAATGGGGAAAACTGAGAGATTTCCCCCTAAGGTCAGGAACATGACAGGATGTTCACTCTCACCACTGTTTTTCAACACAGTGTTGGAAGTCTTAGCCTCGGCAATCAGACAACACAAAGGAATAAAAGCATCCAGATTGGCAAAGAGGAAGTCAAACTTTCACTCTTTGCAGATGACATGATATTCTATATGGAAAACCCAAAAGATTCCACCAAAGAACTGCTAGAAATGATCCATGAATTCAGTAAAGTCACAGGATATAAAATAAATACACAGAAATTGGTTGCAATTCTATACTCAAATAATGAAGCAACAGAAAGAGAAATCAAGGAATCGATCCCATTTACAATTGCACCAAAAACCATAAAATACCTAGGAATAAACCTAGCCAAAGAGGTGAAAAATCTATACACTGAAAATTATAGAAAGCTTATGAAAGAAATTGAAGAGGACACAAAAAAATGGAAAAACATTCCATGCTCCTGGATTGGAAAACAAAAATTGTTAAAATGTTGATACTACCCAAAGCAATCTACATATTCAAAGCAATCCCTATCAAAATAACATCAGAATTCTTCACAGAACTAGAAGAAACAATCATAAAATTTGTATGGAACCTGAAAATACCCCAATAGCCAAAGCAATCCTGAAAAAGAAGACAAACCTGGAGGTATCACAGTCCTGGACTTCAAGATGTATTACAAAGCTGTAATCAAGATTGTATGGTACTGGCCCCAAAACAGACACTTCGATCAATGAAACAGAGTAGAGAACCCAGAAGTGGACGCACAAATTTATGGCCATCTAATATTTGACAAAGCAGGAAAGAATATCCAATGGAATAAAAACAAGACTCTTCAGCAAATGGTTAAGGGAAAACTGGACAGAGACATGCAGAAAATGACCTTTCTTATACCATACACAAAAATAAACTCAAAATGGATGAAAGAAGTAAACGTAAGACAGGAAGCCATAAAAATTCTAGAGGAGAAAGCAGGCAAAACCTCTTTGACCTCCGCTGCAGCAACTTCTTACTCAACACGTCTCCAGAGGCAAGGGAAACAAAAGCAAAAATGAACCATTGGGATCTCATCAAGATAAGAAGCTGCGCAGTGAAGGAAACAATCAGCAAACCTAAAAGCAACTGATAGAATGAGAGAAGATATTTGCAAATGACATATCAGATAAAGAATTATTAGTATCCAAATCTATAAAGAACTTATAAAACTCAACACCCAAAAAACAAATAATCCAGTGAAGAAATGGGCAAAAGACATGAATAGACACTTCTCCAAAGAAGACATCCAGATGGCTAACAGACATATGAAAAAATGATCTACATCACTCATCATCAGGGAAATACAAATTAAAACCACAATGAGATACCCCCTCACACCAGTCATAATGGCTGAAACTAACAACTCAGGCAACAACAGATGTTGGCAAGGTTGTGGGAAAAGAGTATCTCTTTTGCACTGTTGGTGGGAATGCAAACTGGTACAGCCACTCTGGAAAACAGTATGGAGGTTCCTCAAAAAGTTAAAAATAGAAGTACCCTATGACCCAGAAATTGCACTACTAGGTATATACAGAAGTGATGCAAGTGTGCTGTTTCAAAGGGGCACATGCACCCCAATGTTTTTAGCAGTGCTATGAATACCAAAGTATGGAAACAGCCCAAATACCCATCAACAGATTAATGGATAAAGATGTGGTATATATACACAATATATATGTGGAGTATTACAATCAAAAAGAATGAAATCTTGCCATTTGCAACTATGTGGATGGAACTAAAGAGTATTATGCTAAGCGAAATTGGCCAGTCAGAGAAAGACAAATATCATGTAACTTCACTCACTCATATGAGGACTTTAAGATAGAAAACAGATGAATGTAAGGGAAGGAAAACAAAAAGAATATAAAAACAAGAAGTGGGGCAAAACAGAAGAGACTTAAATGCAGAGAACAAACCGAGGGTTGCTGGAGGGCCTGTGGGTGGGGTGATGGGCAAATTGGGTAAGGAGCATTAAGGAAGACACTTGTTGGGATGAGCACTGAGCATTATAAATAGGGAATGAATCACTGGAATCTACTCCTGAAAACATTATTGCACTGTATGCTAACTAACTTGAATGTAAATTAAAAACAAACAAACAAATACATAAATAAATAAATACATACATTTTTTAAAAAAGCTTCTGGGAAGTCTCACCAACCTCTAGCAAGGCCAAGGGGGTGTGCAAGGGTTTTGTATCCCTGCTTATATTCCCTGAAAGCACTCCTACCCTCTAGATGTGTGGGATACTAAAGCTTGTCCCTCAGGCTGAAGCTCCAGGCTAAGTAAGCCTTTTTCATAGGAAGATTGGGGTTTTTCTGTCTGTGCAGTGCCCAAGGCTAATGGCCTGCCAAGAACTGTCTTTCCAATTGTTACAGTCTTGGCCACCAGGGCCAGGCAATTAAAGTGTGTCCCCTGTGTGGATTGCACATGCCCATTGGTTTGGGCAAGGCAGCTAGAGAGTATAGGGGGTAGGCCACATTCACCAGCTTCAGAAATGCAGCGGGCAAATGTCTTCACTGCATGCCCCTACATACTTTAGGAATATAGTGCAAGAGTGCCTTGTCTGTGCACACACACCAGCTTTAAGCTGAAAGGTGGAATGTGGTAACTACTTGCTCTTGCTCACTCCAGCCAGGAAGTGGGGAATCACTACAACTGCCTGCGCTCTCTGGCCTAAGCAAGTGCTATAACCATTTTCCTCCTCCCTCCCACACAAGTTGGTGAGAGGGTGCTGTATCTGAGCTCACTGGCCTGTGCTTGCAGGCTATGTGGAGAATGCAACAACTGTATCCACCAGCGTCTCCATTTCCAGGAGGCACCTCAATTATCCCATCCCTCCAGCCAATACTTCCAGATCAGCAAATGGATGTCCTCACATAGAGTCTAGGTGCTTTTCAAACTGCTGTGTTTTGTTTTGTTTTGGTTTGGTTTTTTTTACTGAGTCTTGGGGCAAGTAAGGCCACATGTGAGTTCTCCAAGAAGAGAACCTGTTTCTTTTTGCATTTTGGGACTTGTAGATTTCCTGGGGCCTTGTATTTCCCATGTAGATCCCACAGGCTGGAGCACCCAATATTGGATTCTAACCCTTCACTCTTCTGATAACTCCACATTAATCTAGTGATATCCCTTCCTGTTCTGTGTTGCCATGCCAGGGGGTGGGGTTTTTGTGAGACTGTGTCTTTGCCTCTCCTACCCATCTTTATGTGGTCTTTTTATCTTTGCTGTATCCTTTTGTTGCTATTCTTTGTTTTGAAGAGCAGTTCATCTACTTTTCATATCTATTTCAGAAGAAAATGATCCATATATAGCTGTAGATTTGGTGTGTTCATGGGAGAAGAAGGTAAGTTCAGGAACTTATCATCACCTAAAACTTCTTCCAAAAATTTCAGTATGAACAGTGCTGGGGGTGAAGTTCAACTTTGAAGAGAGCCAAGTTGTAATGTGTGGGGGCAGAGGATTGTGAGTTGCAGATGGGAGTGGGGATTGCATGTGAGATAATTCTGATGTGAGTTGGAAATAAAAAACCACAAAACGTAAAATCCATAATTGTTTAATTAAATTTTAAGATGGAGATGAGGAGAAGGCAGAAAGTAGGGAATCTTGAATGTTAACAGGATTGTAATTCTATTGGCTCTTTACATGCAATTAAAACCTGCCAAAATCTCACCCACTCAGATCTCCCTCCTTTGGCGATTTGATTCTCTGCCAAACTTTGAGTAATAAATAGAATCTGCAAGCCCTCTGAACACAGAACTGCTGCTTTTCAGAGGAGAAATCAAAACAAGATTACACGGTAAGAATAAGACTAACATTCTGGTAGATTTTTTTCTCAGGTTTGGCAAAATAAGATCTTGGGAACTATTTTTTATTTCTGTAAAGTAAAGGATTAGGCTGAATTGTTGCTATTTATTGCCAATACTAGTAAAAGTTGATAATAATGATAGTTGCTACTAACTTATAATTCCACTTTGATTTCCTTTGGGTGATTTGGAAAATCATTAATAAATTGATAAAATTGATTATTAATAGTCTTTATAGTAAGTTTTTCTCCCCTACCACAAAACTTCATAAAACAAGTTGATAACTGTACTTCCAAGACAAACCTACTCCCAATTGTTTACCAGTGGTTTCAAAAAAGGAGGACAAATAGAAGAACCGAGAGGGGTCATCCCTTCAAAATCATCTACTCAAAAATAAACAATTTTTTGAAAAAATAAGTAATTTACATCCTAAATGACTAAATGGGTAAATTCAAAAGCTTATTAGTTTTGCTACTATTCTTCATTTAGACAATTTCATTTAAAGATTTTTTTTCTCTTTATTTGTTACTGTCTGCCTTGTGGCAATTTTTTTCTCCTTGCACTTTTCTCTGCCTTATCTTTCCACACATGAATACATACCTCCAGACTATTTTAATAAAGAAAATGACACAAATCCAAAAGTACTGTTGCTTCACAAAGTTGATTCTAGAAGGTCTTTGGAAGTTTGAGAGTTTAGGACTAAGTGTGGTTGGATCTTCCTGACTCTCACTCCCTCCTCAGCCCTGTGCTTCTTCAGCTTGAATCATCCCTGTATACTGTGGTCCTATGCTGTTCCCAATATCCCTACCCATTGCTTCTCACATTTGTCTTTAGAATACTTGATGCCCTTCTTTAAATTTTGCCCCAAAAGGGCATGGCTCTGTGTTCAGAAAACTTCAGAGTCCTCTATTTCCCAAAGTTTAGAGTGCTTGAGAAGAATCACATAATTGAGTAATATGCTTAAATAGTTAACTCTCTGAACAAGCATAACTCTGCAGCTCAAATTTCACATTTTCTCCATTCTTCTCTGAAAGGATCCTAGATTTCCCATGAAACCTTGGCTGGTAGCTACATAAAGCATTTTCTCAGCAATGACCTAGATATTTTTCGATTTCCCATCACTGTTTAGCTTACAATATATACAGCCAGAATGTGCCTCTTTCTTTTTCCCATTTATAGAGAGGGAAGAATTCTTAGGAGAATTTTTACTTAGGGTTTGAAACAGGGCTAAAAGTAAGGCAAGAGACTGAGAAATGGAAACTGCCACTCCTGGTTAGGGTCTGCAGAGGGTTAAAGAAACAGAACTTACAACTAACTTCTGGGAATGTGTGTGAGATTCAGTTGTAAAAGTTTCACTCATGGGGGAATTAAATCATTACAAGCAAATACTGTTGGGTGTGTGTATGTGAAGCACAGAAGGGAGAAAAAATAAACACCAAGGAATATTTATGTGAGTATTTGACAGAACAAGGCCTTTTTTGGAGATACTTATGCAGAATTAAATCTTTACAGGGAAGGGGCGCCTGGGTGGCTCAGTTGGTTAAGTGTCCGACTTCAGCCCAGGTCACGATCTCGTGGTCAGTGAGTTCGAGCCCCGCGTGGGGCTCTGGGCTGATGGCTCAGAGCCTGGAGCCTGCTTCCAATTCTGTGTCTCCCTCCCTCTCTGCCCCTCCCCCGTTCATCCTCTGTCTCTCTCTGTCTCAAAAATAAATAAATGTTAAAAAAAATTAAAAAAAAAATCTTTACAGGGAAGTACTGCAGAAGGGACAGCATTGGGAGGAAGAAAATTCAGGGAATTTTTATGCCAGTAAATCTGATAGCATGAGGTCATTTTTGGAGATGTGAGTGTGACTGTGCCAAAATCTATGTATCTTTCATTCAACAAGTTGAAATTTTGGCAGACATGGTAAGAATCAAGAGCGTCTGTCAGAATCTTTCTTATTTATATCACAGCTTATAGCAGGGACATTTAGAAACAAGACCAAAAATAATCTCCTTGAAGAGCAGAAAGAAATCTTAATTCCTTCAAAAAAAAAAATGATGCTTGGTTCAAGGACTTCAGGAAATCATGGTAAAAACCTCTAATATTTTTTTCAGTTTCCCTCTGGGTTCTCTGGTGTTGACATCTGCATGCAAAAGAAAGCTTGAAGAGGAAACCAGCCTCACAGGGCAGGCAAAGTTCATTATTGTAGGATAGTTATGGGCAAATAAGGAGTTTGGAGCACTTCCTCCCTGTAACAGACTCCTGGCAGATACTCGCATGCTAGCCTTGTTACTATTGGTAGATCATGCTATATCTGTGAACACTTTTGTTTTTGTTTTTGCTTTAAGAGTGCAATATAGCGTAATAGTAAAAATACACATATTTTTTGAGCCAGACAGGCCTTAAATCCATCATCTATCATTGACTACCTGCGTGATTTTGGATCTTAACTTTCGTGACCCTGAATTTTTTTCCTCTGGTGCAAGATATAAAAATAAACAAACCAATAATAATAACAACAAAAAATCCTACCTTAGAGAGGTGTTCTGATACCTATAAAGATAAAGCAAGCCAGAAGTAGTCATTAAAGGTAACTTTATTAATCACTGAACATGTACTAAATGAGTTATTTTCCCCCCATTATCCCATTTAATCCTCAGCACTTGTGTAAGATAATAACATTCTCCATTTATAAAGTTAAACAAGTAAGATTTGGAAAGATTGTACTAACCCAAGATAACGCAGTCAGCAAATTTCAAACCAGAGGTTAAAATCCAGAGTTAAGTCCCATGAAGGAAAAGGACCAAGAAGGAAGATGGATTCCAAACAACTTCATTTAGTATGACCTTAATCTTTTTGTAAAGCGATTTTCAATTCAGTTTCCATGATTTCCAAATACAGAAACATTAGTGAGATGACATTAAAACTTTCCACCTATTTTTTTAGGTCTACATTCATTGCCATCTGAAGAAGTTTCCCTGCCAGCCACCATTTTCTTACGTAACTTTCTTTTGCCATTCCCGTTGGTATTGCCAGAACCCACAAACTTGGCTGATTGCTTTCACTTTTAATTAGCACAACAGTCTACATCTAATTCCTCTTCACTCTGAACACCTCAAAAATTAGATGATTGCCCACAATTTTCCCTCACAATACTAGTGCATCTGAGACATTTAGCAATCATGTTTTGCTCATTACTTCTCTTAAATTTCCTAGCAAAGATTCAATGCTTTCTTAAAGAGTTTGACAGAGGTTCATTGTTTTGCATCTCTGCTGTGTTCAATATCAACCACTCTAACTTCTTAGCCTGTTGCTCTATCAGTGGCAGTAAGAAATGCTATCAAGCAGTTTATATATTTTTTTTTCTTAAAGAGAGTAAGTGATTTTTAAAAGTTTCAAATGTAATGTAATTTGAAAGAAAGAAAGAAAAAAAGAAAGACAGGAAGGCAGGAAGAAAGGAAGAAGGAAGGAAGGAAAGAAGGAAGGAAGGAAGGAAGGAAGAAGGAAGGAAGGGAAAGAAAGGAAAGAAAGCTACCATACTGTTAATTTTTAAATTTCTCTTAATAATCAAATTTAATATCATCCAATATATGATACAGTTTATTACTAGGTGGCTATTTGGTTGTGAAAAATATCTCTTGATTTATCCACGGGTGATGATGTTCATGTATGTTCTGATGTTCTGGTATGGCATAAGCAGAAATAAATAAAAGAACCAGCCACATGGAGCATATTCAGCATGCCCGCTGAATATCAGCATTAGAAGGAACTCTCATTCTGATTTTGGACTATACCAGCTAATCTGAGATAATGTGTCAGTGAGGGTGGTGTGGAATATCTAAAGTTTTACATAAGTATTAATAATTTGGCCAGTATTTCTGTAACTATTTGATAGACATATCCCAAACATAGGAGAAAATTCCTATAAAAGTTATGCAAGCAGTAATTTCAGTCTTTGTACAAGGAAAAACTTTCACATATTATGAGAAAATATTTACAATTCTTACAAATATAGGTATTCTGAAATGATAATTTGAACAGAAAACAGTTTTTAGTGCTTTTCTCTTTTGAGCATCATTATGGACTCATGATTTTTGTTGACGTTGTAAATTTTCAAACTTAACTTGTTTTGATTAGCTATAATTTTTTTATTTTGACTCAAATTGCCACTATTTGGCACTTAGAAGCCTTTTTATGCTGGTTCATTTGCTCTTTTATTAATCACCTTAGAACTCTACAAAATGCATCACTGCTTTCAGGCAACAATTTATTCAGGCTCATCTTGCATGTCTTCTACCTGTAACAGAAACCAGCTATTCTCCAAAGAACTTTGATTTCTTTAGTGGAGAACATTATTAGATTACAAAATATGGGCCCTGGGATATATAGTAGATTATTTCATTTTACTACTGACGTTAAATTAGTTCAGTTACAGAGATGAGGGAGAAAATCTGTATATATAAAATCACGAGTTCATTTTGGCAATTTCAGTGGAGTTCCAACATCACTTTATTATATACCTACTTGAGTTTTTACCTATTTTACTATGTGATGAGCATGGGATGTTGAATATAAGGGATAAATCACAAAATTCTACACTTGAAAAAAATAATAAAATTCAAATATTTTAATTAAAAATATATTTTTTATTTATACTTTGGCCCAATTGTTTCAGTTTTTTTAACTTTGAAAATGTTAATACCTTATTGACTGTTGTTGTTTTTGCCCCTTTGTTAGCTACATTAGTTACTGGAGGATATGAAAACCTGTTTAAAAGTTCACTTTATAAATAGAATGTTAACTTTGTTCAAAGTGTTTACAAGTCATTTCATTTTGTCACTATTTGTCCAAGCACAATAACCAATATGTATATGTATATGTAATTTTCATAATCAATTTTACACACAAATTTAGGCAAATTTATACATGTAGAAGTTTTTGGTAAACAAATCCAATTGATGTTTTGCAAAAATAATAATATAATAGTATATTGGCAATCTATAGAATTAATTGTAAAAATAGTAATAACAGTACTGCTATTGGCCATCTGAATTTATTTTTTAAAAAGCATCTCAGTTACTTATATGTTTTCAAAATCTTGTCCTGATACAAAATATTTTCAGTTTATCTTTTCTATTTCTGACATACCATGCTTTTTCTCTCATATACAATATGTTATTGTTTATAACATATTGATTTATATATCCATATTATTATGCCATAATTTTTTAAATATAACATTATTTAAATATTAAACTGTTTAGCTGATATGGAAAACAGTATGAAGGTTCCTCATAAAATTAAAAATAGAACTACTATATTATCCTGCAATTCCACTTTTGCGTATATATCCAAAAGAATTGAAAGCAAAATTTTGAAGAGATATTTGTACACCCATGTTCATTGCCATATTATTCAAAATAGCCAACAGGTAAAATCAACCCAAATGTCCATTCACCAATAAATGGATAAAGAAAATGTGGTATATACATACAATAGAATATTATTCAATGTTAAAAGAAAGAATCTTGTCAGATGCTACAACATGGATGAACCTTAAGGACATCATTCTAAGTGAAATAAGCCAGACACAAATACTGTATACTATATCAGTCCACTTATGTGAGGAATCTACAGTAGCCAAACATACAGAAACAGAGAGTAGGACAGTTTTGACAGGGGCCTGGGGAAGAAGGAAATGGGGAATTGTTGTGCAATGAATATGGTTTCAGTTTTGCAAGATGAAAAACTTCTAGATACCTGCTGCAGAACAGACCTAGTAACACTACTGAAATGCACACTGAAAAATGGTTAGATGATAAGTTTTATGTTGTATATATTTTTACTACATTAAAAACTAAAGGAAAAAAAGAACTTTGAGCATGGCAGGGTGAGGGCAGGGGAAATGCTTAAACAATCCAGCTGTATTTTTTTTTTTTTAATTTTTTTTTTTTAAATTTTTTTTTTCAACGTTTATTTATTTTTGGGACAGAGAGAGACAGAGCATGAACGGGGGAGGGGCAGAGAGAGAGGGAGTCACAGAATCGGAAACAGGCTCCAGGCTCTGAGCCATCAGCCCAGAGCCCGACGCGGGGCTCGAACTCACGGACCGCGAGATCGTGACCTGGCTGAAGTCGGACGCTTAACCGACTGCGCCACCCAGGCGCCCCAATCCAGCTGTATTTAAAGATATGATTAAGACAATGTCCAGAATACATTAGTTGTTTGCCATTTCATTTTAGGATTTAGAAAAAGCCGATGTAGATTACATTTAGGCAAAAAAACAAAACAAAACAAAACAAAACAAAAACAAGCCAAAGAGAATTTGTATCACTTGATATGCTTTAGCTGCAAAAATATAATAATGAATTAGATATGGCTTAAAATATAAGGACACTTGGTGCTTACTTAACAAGAAGTTCTGAAGTGGGCAATACCAGAGTTGGTGCAAAGAATCAAGGACGTCACCAAGACCCAGGCTCTTCTCATCCTTCTACTCTGCCATCCTCAGACTGTCCATGGTCTCTTCCTTTATGAGATATTGTTGGCCCAGCTCTGAGAATTACATCTTCACAGAGGCAAAGCCAAAAAGTCAAAAAGTTCTTACTCCTAAGGAGAAAAATTGTCCCACAAGTCCCAGATACGCCACCCCTTTGTCTCATTGGCAAGATCTGGGTTACATGCCTAGTCCTAGACGCTGTTGGCAGATAGACAGGATTGCCATGAATGGTTTATGTTTCTGCATATCTAAATTTTGTCTTTGGTGAAAGAAAAGAGATTTGTTAGCTAAGGAACAACATTCATCCTAGGTAACAAATAACTTCCCAGGTTGTTGACATCCTCTGATTTCTGCCGAACTCAAACCATTTTTTGTTTTTAAGAACTTCTGCAAAGGTCAGTCAAACTCTTTTCAAAGTTACCCTGAGGATTCTGCCTTACTCCGAAAAACACCTGAAAAATCTCTTTTAATCTGATTAATTTTCAATTTTTTCAGGTCAGAAAACTAAGTCTTTTTTTTTTTTCAATATATGAAGTTTATTGTCAAATTGGTTTCCATACAACACCCAGTGCTCATCCCAAAAGGTGCCCTCCCCAATACCCATCACCCACCCTCCCCTCCCTCCCACCCCCCATCAACCCTCAGTTTGTTCTCAGTTTTTAAGAGTCTCTTATGCTTTGGCTCTCTTCCACTCTAACCTCCTTTTTTTTTTCCTTCCCCTCCCCCATGGGTTTCTGTTAAGTTTCTCAGGATCCACCTAAGAGTGAAAACATGTGGTATCTGTCTTTCTCTGTATGAAAACTAAGTCTTTAATCAGACATATCAGAACCACTTATTTTGTACAAAGGGAAGAAGAGAATGTGTTCATTTCCTGTCTGACCATTTTCCAGTCAGCTGAATGCATTCTTAAACACAGACACTGACACTGCTTTAATTCTTTTTAACCACAATATAGAGGGCTTATTTAATTCTGTCAGTGTGTCTTTGACTACCACATTTAAGAATATGGAATGTGTACATTTTAGAATTCACTGATAGTCTTCTCTTTCCTTTAACTTAAAAAAAAATTCATTAACATATAACATACACACACAAACACTGCACAAATCTGACTGTATAGCTTAATGGTTTGTTACAAGGTAAACCAACCTCAGTAATTATTTAAAGAAATAGGAGTATAGAACTCAGAGTCTCCTTATGCCCTCTTCTAGTCACTACTCTCTACCTCAAGAATAGTATTTTACTTTCTAACATCAAACACCACATATTCAATTTGTGGGGTTTTTGAACTATTTACAAATGAATTCATACAGTATATGTTTTGTGTCTAGCTTTTCGCTCAACATTATGTTTGTGAGATCCCTCTGTGTAGTTGCACATATGTTTATTCTTATTACTGGTTAGAATTCCTCTAAATAAATGTGTTACAATTTATCTGTTATAATGTAGATGAACATTTTCCATGTTTCCAGTTTGGAGTTATATAACTAAGACTGCTATGAACATTCCCTTACTATGTCTTTTGGCATTTTTATGCCTTTCATATATACCTTCAAGTAGAATTGCTTGGTCAAAAGTATGCACATGCTCAGCTTTAGTGAATGCTACCAAATTATTTCCCAAAGTGGTGGTAGCAATTTATACTCTAATCAGCCATGTATAATTCCATTTGTCCCAAATCCTTGCAAATACTTGATATTTTCTATCTTCTTCATTGTAGCCATTTTGATAGGCAGGCATTATGTCAGTCTGGGGCAGCTAGTAATTTTTCCCCAGACTTGAGTTAGCTAGCAGACACACTTTAGAAAAATATATATCTTCCCTAAGATTGTAATTTTGGGGTTGAGGCATTTGTTTTTTGTGTCCCAGTTGCAAAGCAACATTAATGGGTGGGGGGAGGAAGAACCATTATATTGTATTTGTGATTCAGGGGGGGAAAAAGTCAGGAACCACTTTTTTTTTTTTTAATTTTTTTTTTCAACGTTTTTTATTTTTATTTTTGGGACAGAGAGAGACAGAGCATGAACGGGGGAGGGGCAGAGAGAGAGGGAGACACAGAATCGGAAACAGGCTCCAGGCTCCGAGCCATCAGCCCAGAGCCTGATGCGGGGCTCGAACTCACGGACCGCGAGATCGTGACCTGGCTGAAGTCGGACGCTTAACCGACTGCGCCACCCAGGCGCCCCAGGAACCACTTTTTTTAAGTGTCCTACCTTGGTAGGAAAAAAAAAAAAAAGGATTATTCTCTTAACCCCATGGTCACAAATTTAGTTTCGATAGACTGTGTGGTTGTTTTGTTTTGTTTTATTTTTAACAAACCTACACTTTTATTTATTTGCTTTTCAGTAAATTTAAATCCTTAAGGAGTACAGCATCACAGGGATTCTGTGACTTTAGCAGGAAGGTGACTTTGGAATTTGGCATGACTGTACCACTGTTTCCATGAGTGTGAGTTATTTTTACCAGATTACTAGGATTTTTTAGATTACTAAATTTGTCACCAGGAGTCACTGGGTTGTTCTTTGATTTGTACACATAGATTCATCTCTTGCTTGGTAGAATTCATTTCCATCTCGAGCATAAACACCTTCAATTTTAAGAAGAGCTGTGTGCTCCCTCTGGTTCCAGAGACCCTCCTGATAGCCAGCAAAAATGGCCTTGGACTACAGCCTTCTGTCGTTTTAGTACTGTTCCCAGCAGGTCTCCTCAGGCTCCAAGATGGCAGAAAGAGGTAGTTTTTTTATAGACTTTGAACACAACATACTTTAAGAAAGTTTAAAGTATTGTTAAATCATTATGAGCTAACAATAATCCACCCTGATTATTTTTCTTGATTTAAACATTGTTCAAGTGATGTATAATTTAACAAAGTATCTGCTTTGTGTAATTATTCCAAGCGTTTGATAAACCAGATCATCTTGAGATTCTGCATGTGACATCAAAATAGTAAAGGCTCATTGGCTGACTGGTTTCTTAGCACAAGGACAATTCTTATCTTCTGGCTGGGTGTCAGGAGTCTGAAACTTATCTTTTGCAACTTATCTTTTATATCTATTTTTGAAACTTATCTTTAGTCTTCATAATGTAGCTAGCAAGCACTTGACTAAAAAGTAGTTGATTTCCATTCTTAAAGAGAAAACTTTTTTTAATGTTTTTCTTATTTTTTTAAAGGAGATCTGCTACATTTATCTTCCACCAATGCAAAGTTTTGTTATCTCAGCTGCTGCTTCAGGCTGCCTTCTCTTGCTTCTAAATTTTAGAGACTTGAGTTCCACTTTCCACATTTCCATAAATGTCTGGCTCATCCTTTTAGAAATTCCTCTTGTTATTCCTTAGTTTTCCAAAGCTGCCTTCATATGAAGCCTATTAGTTCCCAGAATTGATTCCAGAAGTATCTAAGTGGCATCCCTGTGCACTGGAAATTGAAGTTAAGTGTACTTTCATTGGCTTTACATATATATATCTGTGGTATCTGGAATAAATGTCTCCTCATCAATGTTTTATGTGTTTTATGTGCCAAGTCGACCTCTTTAGAGCCAAGTTAAAGATACATTACATTTTACTCAGAAGATGTGCTTCAAAATGTAAATCTTTGCCTGTCTAAAACTCATGTATGTTTCTCTTGAATAACAAATGGTAAGTCACTTGATAGAATTTAGGATACTTCCCAAAGACTTGTATCCTTGTTAGGATTTCAGATTTTGAAAATATTAAATTACTTTAGGCTTTGGAATCTGGGGACTATCCCCAGAGTCAAAGCTAATATTAATGGGCAAGTTTTAATCCTTGGTTAAGCAATCTGTTTTGCTTATATTGTTGCCAATTCAGAGATGTTCTTAACACTTGTTGGTACATATTTGCAGAGAATTAGGCAAGACTCAGAAATAAATCTCCCATACATACATATACATAGATGCAATTACTCTTTTCATGAACAGAGATGACATATTTTAAAATATATACAAATGTTATATACATTTGTCTTGGGACACTACCTTTGCAAGTTGTCTTCCTTTGTGGATCTAGGTACAAATAAAAATTTAAAAATAAAACAAGCCAGGTCTAAAGCAGTGAACTGAAGCAAGACAGATTGTATTTCATCTCCAGTTGTGAGAACTAATTCACAACTTAGTGACTCAAGTCAATACACATTCTGTGGCTTGGCATCTGCTTTTTCCATGTGCATGACTTTGAAAAGCATTTGTCCAGGCTGAGATTTTAGATCTATCTGCTCCCACCTTGTTTTTCTGCCACCTTATATGGAATGCTCTGCCAGAACTATTTTCTGTGACTCAGCTTTAATTACATCTTCTAAAACCTTCCTCATTATTTAATGGATTTCTTTAATTTTTTAAACATGCTTGGGATTCTTAGATCTGAGGATTGGAGTCTTTCAATAATTCTGGAAAGTTCTTAATCTTTATTTACCTTCAAATATTTTCCCTTCCCTATTTTATCATCTTCTTCTAAAATTCCAAATAGATACACATTAGATTGTCCAATTCCGTCCTTCAAGTTTCTCACCCTCTTTTTCATATTTTCCATCTCTATGTGTCTTTAAATTGTTTTCCAATGAATATTTTCAGATATATTTTCTAATTCATGATTCTTCATCTAATTCACTATGTGTAATCTGCCATTAATCTGCTATTTAATGAAGCTTTAATTTCAACATTGTATTTTTTATTTCTAGATATTCTATTTGGATCTTTTTCAACTCTAAATTTTCCTTATTCATTTTTTCAATATTTTTAAAACCCTACCTAAAGATATTAAAACCAGTTGTTCAATATGTCATTTCTGATTGTTCTAATACATGAATCAACTTTCAGGTTGGCTTCTGTTGTCTGTTCCTTCTGTGGCTTTCATCATGTTGCCAAGTATTTTTATTTGTTTTATAAATCTTGACTGCAAACTATTCATTTGCCCTGGAAATTTTTCTGTGTGGATGAATATTTTATGGCTTGGGCTGCAGCTGAGTTCATCAAGATAGGATTTGTGTTTGCCTTTCCCATTTGTCTTGGGATACTACCAACCTGAAACCATTTGATATTTAATTCTCTATTTCAGGCTTTTGGAAACACACAGGTAGTGTGATTTCAAACTACAAACCCGTGTGGGGGCTGACTTTTCATGAGGAATCATCCTCAGAAGAATGATTTTCCCTCCATCTAGTGCCAGAGCTTCCTAGCAGTCCCCTTCTGCAGGTGAGGTTTATTTATCTCAACCACCCTTACACTTCAAGTGTAGCCGTTTTGGTGTTCAGATTTAGGCCATGCAGTTTCCTATTAGGATACCCATTTTAGGCATATCCTGGACTTTATCTCCTGGGCCCTGAACTTCATGTAGTTGTCTAACCTGTCTCTAGAATATAGTAGATGACTTTAGGAAAAAGCCAAGGTTTCTTGTCTCCCAGTATTTTGAACACTATACATTCTTTACTTTCATTCCAGTTCAACAAATGAGTTTGAAAGATTTTTTTATTTCTTTCAACATTTTAGTAGTTTTAGTAAGGAGGATTGGTCATAATAACTAATCCACCATCATGCTGAAAAGAGAAGTCTCTGGTTAGTTAACATTATAATGAGCAAATATTAAAAATTTAAACATATGAACAACATTTATATTAGTAAGTTACTGATTTGTCAAATCCTTTTGGGGTTTCTAAGCAATATTTCTTTTTCAGACAAGGTTTATACTCATGAAAAAGTTTTGAAAATTCCCTCTTCCAGCCTTAAAGTATAATGGTTTCTTCTTATGTTGCTAGATCTCCTCACCAACAAGACCACCAATGATGGTATACAAATTGGACTTTAGTCTCACTCTCCCTTTACAGGGTTAAATAATCCAGGTGTTATGGATTTAGGCCATATTCTCACCCCCTTAATTTGTTTTCTTGTAGCAAAATATTCTTGACCAAGTATACTTTAAGCAGAAACCAACTATGGGTAAGGAGTTTCTGCTCTGGTGTGAGGGATCGGGGGGGGGGGGGAAGATGTGAAATCCAAAAGAAACGCCTTTCTAGAGCCCCTCATGAATTCTGAAAACATTTGCTTCAAGTTTTAGCAACTTACTTGACCCTTCTGTGCCCCAGTTTCATCACCTGTAAAATAGGGAAAATAACAGTACACTTTTGACAAGATTGCTATGATAATTGAATTAGTTAACTATATAAAGCATGCAGTACAATACTTAGCACATAGTAAACACTATACAAGGGTAAATTTCTAAAAACACAGAACTTTTAACTCTGCATACTCCTATTGCATTTTTTATGCTCCACTAAATTTTTACAAAATTCATAATTTGTATATTATTTGTCCAGCTTTACTTAAAATTTTTTAAGTAAACAAAAAAAGATCTCAACTTTAAACCTCAGAATTAACTAAAACCAAAGACGTATTTGTTCCATGTTGTTTCTTTCCCATACATTGCTTTCCTCTACACTTAAAAGCTTCCTGAATCCATAAAAAAGAAAATATATACTACAGACTCTATAGACTTCCTCTTTCCCTATAATTTTGGCCTAAGACACAATGTACCCAAATCAATGGCTTAACTGTATTTCAGATCTGCCTTTGCCAGGACATGACCCCAGGTTAGTTAATTGCCCCCTTGTCTAACCCCATTATGCTATTTGCTGTAAGGTAGTGGAAGGAGAAGAGGAGGGTACAGGGCTGAAGCAGAACTTGTGCAGTTTTCTGAGGCTGACATCTTTTGGGTGGGCAATGGGCTGGTGCAGCTGCTGGTATTGAAGAAGCAGGCCCAGGGAAAGGAGAAGGAAGAGGCTGAAGTGGAATCCTGTATAGGAACACAGGAAGGAGTCAAAGGGATAGGAAGACACTGGCTTTCATGCACCCTCTTCATTTTTGAGAAGAGGAAACTAAGACCAAGAGAGCTGAAGAGCCCTGCAGAGAGGGAGCAAATCTTGAATGTAAGCTTAGGAATGGAGGTCATTCTTCTTCTGTTTCTTCAAAAATTGTTAAAGATTTGGTTCAACACGTAGCTAGATCTCCAAAGTATGTGAGACATGGGGAGGGTCACTGGAGGGGAATAAAAACAATACATTGAACTGAACAATTCGAAATGTTTGGCCACACTAAAACCACAGGGCCATAGACCAAACAAAAAGTCAGCTTCTTTGAATGCTTTAGAAAGAGCATTGACCCAAGAACAAGAAGACCTGGGTTTCATTAGACTGAGTCATGTAAAACTGTCATCTTTGTAGGTCAAAATGTAGTAGTGCCAATTCTATCCTGTTCAACTCACAGTTCCAGCTCTACCACTCAGTAGATGTTTGGGATTTGGACAAGATTTCCACATCTCTTCAGTGGGTAATACCTGCCTTACCTATTTTTTCGGGTTTTTGCAAGGACAGATCCAAAGTACACAAAATTTACTGAGTGCCTGCTATCAATAACTGCTTGGGAAACAAAGATGACTAAGGTACAACCCTTATTTCTAAGGAGCTAGCATTCCAGCAGAGGATATAGGAAAGCTAATTTAGTTGGATATGATAAGCAAGTAAGAAAAGGAAGCAATAAATTCTGTTTGATTGTGGGTGGTTAGGGAAATGAAGGCATTTGAACTGGGCTCTAAGGGTTAAATAGAAGCTTCCCAGGCAAAGAGGAAGAGGCATCTCTAGCAAGAGGAACAGCTTGTACAAAGGCATGGAGGTATACAAGTGTGTGGTGAATTGAAGAATAGTAAGCAGTCCAATGGGTATAAAATGTACAGTGTGTATGTGTGGGAGTAGGGGGGTTACTGTTGTGTGAGGCTACAAAGGTTGAAGGGGTAGGTAGTGTCAGTGAATAAAAATGACTGGGTAAGAATGCATCCAGGAATACTGTGGGAAAGCATAGAAGTGCTTTACAAATGCTAAATAAAGAACAAAAGAAAGTTTTCCTAAAATCTCAACATCCCTCCCCTCTTGTCACAAGGAGTTCTACTTGAATCATATACTGATTTGCCAAATTTCTTTGTAGTGTTTCCTCTTCTTGGGAGAAATGTTCTCTCCTGGGTCCAGGTAAGAGGCGTGTAGAAACTTTCAGAGTGCCAGGGACTCAGGGACAGGAAGTGATTCAGTTTGAACAAGGACAATGCTATCTCATTGTTCCCCAAATTTCAACCTCCCCTTCTGCGACATCACTTTTTCTGACCTCCCCCAAGAAAGAAGTGAAACCACTATACCCAAGGGAACAGAGGATAATGTGATCACCCTCCCATCTCACCCTCTCCCTCCTGCTCCCCTGTGAAATCTCCCAGAATGAAATCATATAGCGTTGTCAAACTTAATCATTCTCCCCATTTCCTGTCCCTCCTACCAGCCAAGACAAGTTGTGGGGCACTGTCTTCTTCCAGTAATTTTCTAGTACCCAACAAGAGTTTTGATGACCCCTCTATACCTTCATAAATCTTCTGCTCATGCAAAAGTATGTAAGCTTTACAAGGTGGTGAATGGAATTTAAAACACCAAAATTTAATTTCACCTCATTTTACCAACGGTTCCCATGGAATAAGAGAAAGAACCAGATGGACTTAAGTTCAGATCCTAGCTTTGCTACTTATTAGCTATGTGGTCTTTTGCAACACACAATCTCTTTGAGTCTCTATTTCCTAAATTTTAAAATGGCACTCAAATACCAGGGTCATGGTAACAATTAGAGATAACATATGTAAAGCATCTGGCCCACAGAAGATGCCCAAGACACTGTAAGTGCCATCACCATTATCATCACCACCACCATTATTAAGAGCTTGAACTAATGCAGACTCCTTGCTGATTTCATTTCTTTCCTCTTCCTACCCTCCATCTATTCCTTATATGACAGCCAAAGCAGTCTTTAAAAAATGAAAACCAAGTCACATCCCATATTACTTAAAAACCCTTCATTGGCTTCCCACTGAATTTTGAATAAAATCCAAGCTCCTCCTTCTGGTCTCCAGGGCCCAGCCCTACCTGGCTTCTGTCCTCTTCTACTGCCAACACCATTACATTATACTCTCCTCATTGTCCACTGTGCTCCAACCATACTAGCCCTCTCATTTCCAAATACGACGAATTCTGTAAGACCCTTTGACCCTGGGGTTTTCTCTGCCCAGAAAGCACTCTCTGTCCCCTCCCTTCCATATATTCTTCACACCCTTGGAGTGCAACATAAATGCCACTTTCTGTGACCACACTACTTTAATACTACTGTTTATCTTCTTTACCAGCCTAGTTCTTATTTATTTATCACTGTTTATAAATGATTTATTTGTGGGGTCATGATACCACCATTCATGAGTTCGAGCCCCACTGACAGTACAGAGCCTGCTTGGAATTCTATATCTCCTTCTATCTACCCCTCCCCCGCTTGTACACACACTCTCTTTTTCTCTCTCTTTCTCTCTCTCGGTCTCTCAAAATAAAAATAAACTTTAAAAAATAAAATAAAATAAATGATTTATTTGCATGATTATTTGTTCAACATCTATTTCTCCAAAAGAGAGTGAACTGCAGGAGGCAGGAAAAACTTTGTTTTGTTCACTGCTATACCCCAGCACCTAACGCAGCACTAGACAAGTGTTTGAGTTATTACTGTTGTTATGATTACTCGGCAGCACTCTGTGGTATAGTATAGACATGTACAAATCCAACATAATTTGGGACTTTTCTTGGGATATTAGGAGGGCAGAATTTCTTTACAATGATTACTAGGCATGTTTCTTTTCTTTCTTTCTTTAAAAAAATTTAATATTTATTTTTGAGAGAAAGAGACAGAGTGAGAGCAGGGGAGGGGCAGAGAGAATAGGAGACACAGAATCCAAAGCAGGGTCCAGGCTCTGAGCTGTTAGCACAGAGCCTGATGTGGGGCTCAAACTCAAGAACCAAGAGATCATGACCTGAGCCTAAGTTGGACACTTAACCCACTGAGCCACCCAGATGTCCCAAGACTTTTTTTTTTCCCCAAAGCATTTAGCTCCTTCTAGGGCATCAAATGTTGAACTTTATATTTTGTATTCCAAAATTTCCATAATTAACATGTATTTTTAATAAAAATTTCTTATAAACTCTACATGTTAATGACAAGCCTCTTCACAAGAAATCAATCTAATCAAATGAATTTATTTTACAAGTAAAATTCACAATCAGGAAAGAAAAGCCAACAGCCAACTTAACATTATAAAGAGTATTGGTATTTTAAAAAAAGGAAATTGCTTATCAAAGGGCATTGCCTGACATATGAGAAGTGGTTGGTAATTCAATAAATGATTTTCCAGTTGATCAGATGTAGATAAGAATACACAGTGAAATGAAAATTTTCATGCAGTGTCCCATGGGTTAATGGGGTTGGAATACATAGTCCTTGGCAAGTAATGGGCACTTGATATTTGTTGAATGTGTAAGTTTCTGGAAGACTTTGCCAGGCAAAGAACAAACAACACTGCAGTTTGGGAAATGACTACACTTCATACATTTTTGTTGTTGTTGCTCAGATGTGAATCACCAACTAATGAATTTCCATGCAAGATATTATTTCTTGATAGATTAAAATATTCTTTCAGGTTGTTTGGGTTTTTTTTTTCTTTCATAATTTAAATGTGTGTCATTTCCTCTGGAATATCATCTCCCTCCTTTTTTTCCTTAAAAAGGTCCTTCTATTTTCCTTTATTAACTAAAATGCAGCTTCCCTTGGTGACACCACTATTCTCAAAACCCACACCCTTTCTTTGTGTGCCCATCTCCCAGGAACAATAGAGAAGTGACACATTTCTTATTTTTTACTGCTCTTGCTAACCCTCACCATGGGTCCAACTACCTAACTACTTATGTTAATTCCTTTCCATTCAGGTTGATAGAGACCCTAACGTCCTTTTCTGTTTGATGGCGCCTCTATTGAGGTCACCTTTGGTGACTCCAGTGCCTGTTTTGATAAGTCTTTAATATTCTTCTACAGTTCACCTGCAAAAGCTAATCTTGACTACCATTATCATCAGAACTTTGCAATCTCCAAGATAGAGAACATTCTTCGGAATTCCCCCAAATTCCTCAGTTTACAAACAACCTCCAGTCTTTCTACTTCTCCCACTCCAATTTTTAAATTCTTTGTAAAATCACTTTTTAAATTGTGGTAAACTTTACCATTTTAACCATTCTATGTATACAGTGCAGTAGCATGAAGTACATTCATACTGCTGAGTAACCATTACCACAATCCATCTCCAAAACATTTTTCATCTTCTAAAACTGAAACTCGATATCCATGAACAGTGGTTCCCCATTTCTTAGTAAATTCTTTTTTACATTCTCTAAGGAACTGTTTCAGACTTTTCCTACTCATCCTCGGAAATTAAAACACATGCTTACTTCTCTTAATTTCTGTAACTCTCCTCACAACTTACTTTCTGAAGATTCAAGCCATTTTTACAAGACTGTCAAGTTCTTGTCCCTTAAAACTTTACATCTCTACCATTCTTTTGCTTTTCCTCCTCTACTACAGAAAGAAGAATGCCTCCTCCTTTTCAAAGCCAACCCCTCCACTACTGCTCTCTCCTTTCACTCTGTTTCTTCTGGGACTTTATTATATGAGTTTTCTCCTTTTCATTTCTCTCTTTCATTTTCATTTTCTCTTTGCATTGTAACATGCCCAAGAGTCCCATATTCCAATAAAAAACATCAATAATAATAATAATAACAAGTATTAAGTTACCACTATGTGCCAGGTACTGTCCCAACTGCTTAAAATATACCTTCTCATATAATTCTCACAATGACCCACTGAGTTCAAATTATTATGAAGAAAATAATTATGATGAAGAAATTGAGAGTTTAGAAATATTGAGCAACTTGCCCAAGATTGTCTAACTGGTAAGCAGTATTTTCCCTTCTCCATGCTACTCTGGCAAGATTCCATTGTCTCTTTGTTTCCCTTTCATTACTGTATTTCTTGAAAAAGTCTCAGTTCCTCCTCTACACTATGCAATCCACTGCAGTTTCTTGGAGAGTCCCACGCTTAATGGTCTCTCTAAAAGGTCTCTAATCCCCAGCTGGGTCACTGTAGTTCTCATCACCAAATGTTGCTTTTTGAGATGGTCTTCTCTCTTAGTCTTCATAATATATGACCTCTTTTTTTCTGGTTCTCTTCCTAGTCTTTTCTAACTCCTTATCTTCTCTTACTCTTTAAATGTAAGATTTCCTATAGTTCCATCTAGACATAGCCTGCTTCCTGTTCCACATTCAGCTGAGACATTCTCATTTGCTCCTACATCATCAACTCTCATGCTGTAACGAAGAACAAATCCACACAGCTAATTCTGGCCTCCCCTACCCACCCACAACCTAATTCCAGCTCAGTGCTGAAATTTCCATGTAAGTGCTCCTCAAGTATCTCAATCTCCATCTGCCCCACATTATACTCATTACCTGTGCTTGACAATGGACTCCCCACCTGAGTTTCCTACCATGAACCACGGGCACCCCCTTCAATTCCCTTTGCCTCCCCGCTACCCCAGTCCAGAGCTGATACAAACACATCCAAAAAGAGTTATGGAGGCTCTGTAGTGGACACAACCCTGAACTGAGAGTGAAACTGGGTTTTAATCCTGACTCAGTCACTAAGAAGCTAAGTGACTTAGTGGAGCTAGAACAGGGATCTCTGGGGCCTTTTATCACTCTAATATTTAAGGACTTATGACCTTCATCCCCTCCTTACTAGCCTCACTAACATTGCCCTGACCCTGCCCTCACTGCTTTTTGCCTGGGCTATTTTAATTGGCCTCCTGATTGACCTTGTTTCCTGTCTTTTCTTCTTTCATTCCTCCAGACACAACCATAAAATTACAGTTTTTATAATATAATCATAAAACACAGTTTTTGTAACACTTCTCACTTATTTAAAAAACTTTTAGAAGATTCCTGTTGGCTATGGGATAAAATTCAAACTCCTTATTTCTGCATTCATAGACTTTTGCATGTTAGTTCCAACATAACACATGAAACATCACTTTGTCTAAATTGGATTACATGTGAGGTTGGAGATAAGCACTGTAGGAAAAAAAATACCTTATTCTTCATAGTAAAAGTAATAGTGTATCAAAGATTTAGGTGTTAAGTAGTAAACGATATAATTTTAGGAAATGGTATAATAAATTTATTTATAAGTTTAGAAGACGGGAGGTATTTTGAAGCAGGATGCAAAATCCAGGAATTCTAAAACAGTGATTAAATTTGACCACATAAGATTTGAAAATTTATGTACAGCAAAAAATGGAAAAAATTTCAACTCACACAGAGATAAGGCTTTCATTTCTTAATTTACAAAGGATTCATATAAATCAATAATTGACAGAAATTGAGGACAAATAGATTTTTAAATATTTATTTTTGAGAGAGAGAGAGAGAGAGAAAGAGAGAGAGAGTACACATGGGTGTGAGTGGGGGAGGAGCAGAGTGAGAGGCAGACAGAGGATCTAAAGTGGGCTCTGTGCTGACAGCGGACTCAGACTCACAGGGTTCAAATTCACTAACCATGAGATCATGACCTGAGTTAAAGTCTATGCTTAAATGATTGAGACACCCAGGCACCCCAATAACAAATACATTTTGTTAAGTTGCTTAATTTCACTAAATAAAATTCAAAACCATGAAATATTTTCCTTCTTTAGACAAGCAAATATTTTTTTTTTATTTAAAGTCCAGTTAGTTAACATGCAGTGTAATATTAGTTTCAGGTGTACAATATAGTGATTCAACGCTTCCATATAGCACTGGAAATGATCTCAAGTGCACTCCTTAATCCCTATCACATATTTCACCCATTCCCTCTCCCTCCTCCCCTCTAGTAACCATCAGTTTGTTTTCTATAGTTAAGGGTCTATTTCTTGGTTTGCCTCTCTCTCTTTTTTTCCCCTTTGCTCGTTTGTTTTGTTTCTTAAATTCCACTAGAAAAGCAAATATCTTGCAGGTGATGACACCATTGCTGCTAAGACAATGGTGAAAAGGCATTTACTTGGATTGTTGAAAAAATTTGGAATTCAATGGGAAAATATCTATCAACATGTAAGATGCAAGAACCCTTTGATTCAGCAATCCCAGTACGAGGAATTTGTGCTACCAATGAACGTACAAAGGTTTACCAAGAATCACAACACACACACACACACACACACACACAAACACACACACACAGATGTCAGCTGCAACATTGGTGATATTAGAAAAGAAGAAAAGAAAGGGGGAAAAAATAGAAACAACCAAAGTGTTAATAAAAGATTGGTTATGGGATATTTATATAATTGAATGCTAATTATAATGCTTCCTGTAAAAGAATATTTCTGACATGTATTCATGATGTAGTATTATTGAAAAATCAAAAAAGCAGCTTATAAAATAAAATTTGTGGAAGATTCTATTTTTTTTGGAAGATTCTATTTTTATGAAAAAATTGATATGCATAGTATTTCTACATTGGAAAAAGAATGTCATGAAATACAACATATATGCTTTCCTGTCATTTACTTATCTTCTGAGAGCATGTACATCATTTTTATAATCAGAAAAAAAATTACCTAAAGTTTTCAACTTCCCAAAAGAAAAGAGAAAGGCAATGAAACAATCTGTGCCCTTGTATGATCTACATTGAGCAATAAACAGTACCTAGAGTCCATGTCATAGAGGTTTCATAAAAATTAATGATTAACTGAGTATAACTCATTGAAATTGCTGCAGTTAAAATAATCTAAAAGTCTGTTTAGGATTTGGCTGTGGGAATAAAATATACTCCCACTCATTCTAACCCATTCAACTAGCACTATTTACACTGCCTCATTCATCAAAAGCTGTCACCCAATGTTGCTTAATCCAAGTGTGTATATATAAGTGGAGTTGAAATATAACTGCATCAACTACTACCAAATGTTGATGACAAGAAACTTCATCATTTGAGAGCAGCCCTTCACGTTTATAACTAAGGTGAGTTATCATAACCGGTGTATAAGAATATTTGCCTATGTTTTTGGGAAAAGCAGCATGAAAGAACCAATGATGTTTACATTGCTATATTTTCTGAAATATTTCTGATTTTAAAATAGGAAGATAAAGAGTAAATTTTAAGTCTGAAAAAAAGGTGAAAAGAATGCTTGTATTTTTTAGAGTAAAGATATGTAGGTTGTTTAAGAAATGCTTTTTTTCTTTTTGAATAGGATTTGAAAATATTTCCTGACTATGCTTTTGACTTACCATTTGATTCTTAAAAAGCAGCTAACTTTCTCTGTGTCAACGACTGCATTGTAAATTTGGTATTTCAGTTGCTTATCTATGTTGCTTAAATTAGAAAGCTAATTTTGGTTTAAAGCTGAATTCCTCCAAGTATGCTATCTCAAATTAGCCCATGCTTTAGATAGTCCATGTTAACAGGGTTGTTAATAGAGGTGGTGGGGGAAGTTACAAGATCAAATAATTACCCAAAATAATTAAACTAAAGTACCTATGAATCTTCAATGAAAGACTGCTTACCTCTTCACTCTGGTAATGTGGTTCTGACTTCACAAGAGGTGGAATATAAATAGGGACATTTCCTACATTTATTTGAAACAGTTTGTTTTGGGTTTTATTTTTTTTATGTCCATCCAGGAGTAGTTTTTTTTCCTGGAATGTAAGGATGCTTGGATAAAAAAGGAAACAAACTTAAAAACGAGTGTTATAATTTTCATTTTATCAGTATTGTCTGCACACCTACTGTGTGCAAGGTATTATTTGAACTATTTTCTATAAATTTAAAATTTAACTACAATAATACCAAACTATTCCACATGTTATGATTACAAATTAACTACCATATTTAGAAATTTATTATTTTCAAAGAAGTTGGACAACTGGCTAAGCATTTGAAACTAAATTCCCAGTTTTGATTATTTTCTTCTTACATTTGGAAGAGGAAGAGAGGAGATAGGGTGGGAAACTCTGGCATAAAGAAGGAAATCAGGAAACTAGATTCTGGTCCCAGTTTTTCTTTTGTGATCCTGTGCAAGCCACTTAATCTTTCAGTCTTAGCCTACTCATCCATTGTTTTAGGGGCTCAGGAAAATGATATCAAAGATTCTCTGCTTCTAAGTGTTCTTACCATTGAAGAATTTTGCTCATGAAACCCAGTGTAAATAAGATGGTTGCATGTAATGTTATCCATCTAAACAATAACAACAACAACAAAAACAATGGAATTTCAACCTATGTGAAGTCCAGAGACAAAAACAAAGTTGTATGAAGTTTATCTTCCAAGGAGTCCTCTAATTCAGAAACCCAATGCTCATTCCTTACCCCGCTAGAAGAACAGATTCATATAAAATTTCTAAGGGATTTAAATAATAACCACTCCTGGAATAAACTGATTTTTTTTTTGTAATCTAGGAAAAAGAGGGCAATGCTTAATACAAGTAGAAATAACTATTAGCAGAGTTTCAGGCAATATAAGGGAGAATTTAAAGCTGGAGAAATGCTGCTCTCTCCACAAATCACAGCACCACTGCCTTACCTTGATAATGAAGCCAGTCTGTGGTACCTTACTGAAAGAATTTGAGTTTTTCTGCAATTTATAATAGAGAACACAATATTCTTTCAGTAAGATATTGCCACCCAGTTTGATAGTCAAGGCGCAGCAACCATTGATGATCCTTGCCTGAATCAAGTATTAAATTGGGGGCTACAAGACTGTTGTTTTTCTAATTCTACCATTCTTTCTATAATGAATAAATCCCTCATTCATTCATTCTTGAGAAATGCAAGACTGGTGGGTTTCTTTTCACATTAAATGCTTTATAGTAAATTGCCTTCATTTTTCTTTTTGATGCTCAGATTATGCCAAATTTGGCCAGTGGGAAACCCTTTAAGGAGACTCCTGTGTCCTTTTGACACAGCCTCACAAATTTTTGAATGACACATGGCTTTTTGGCATTACTGAATATTCCATATTCACTTCTACATTCCCAACCCATATCTAGAGTCCTGGTTCCTTTTAGTGTAAAAACTGTTTAGAAACTAAGATGGGCATACTGATACTGCTGATTCAGATTTAACACAACAGAGATTTCCCTTTGGCTTCTTATATTTTATATTTGTATCTCCTTTCCCCTGCGGTAAAAATCCTGTAACATTAACATATCTACTTATTTGTTCTATACTCTAGTATATAAAAAACTGTTTCAGAATTCCAAAATCAGTAATACCACCAACAAAAAGCCCAGTAAGTAAAGTTTAAGATTTCTTTGCAGTTCTTTTTGACCTCTGACTATATTTCAATATAGATATATTTTCAGAAAACTATGTTCAAATATTATTGAAATAATTACTTTCCTTATGTGGCTGTTATTAATATTGAGTTTGCCACAGTTGTTTCTGTTTATTTTCAAGTTGAGACAATTGAACTAATATTACATTTTAACCTACAGGAGCCTGAAAAATGAAGACTAAAATGGAGTATTCAACCACCAAAATCTCCCCAGCAAAGATGAACAGCTCAGCAGGCAAGGCTTTGGTAAAATCTCCCAAGTTGGGAAGTAAGAACTTAAGCATTTCTGATTGTTTTACACACTATATTCATCTGTTATCAAATCTTTATGATTCTGATGTTCATACATGATATCTTGCCAAAAGCTACTAAGAATACAAGAGCTGAAATTAGGAAGGATGGCTCATAAGTTTGTAATACAACAGTCTTTGGTTTTAGACAAACTATATATAGCCAACTTTTGCTTATTTGATACATACCAGGACAAGAATGGTTTAGGTAATTGAAACCTGCTAATAGTGATAAACATGAATAACCCTTAATATCAATCCCTTCTTTCTACCCACACCTCTTTCTACCTAACCCAAAATCTTTTTCCCAGATCAATAAAATTTTAAACTGATTTTCTTTCATTCAACAAACATTTATTATGTATAAAACACCTTTGGTGTACTGTGGTCTTGACTTGCAACTTCTGATAAGGGAGAGAATAATAAGTGAAGATATTTGAATAATACATGCCCCAAATAAAGCGGAGTTGATCAAATGATGCTCAAGTCTATCCAGTTGAAAACTCAAAGGAATTGGCATAAATTGAAGGGTAAATAAAGGCAGGTAGTAGCCATAGTTTTAAGATGAAAGAGCTAATATCTTTGATCCTGAAAATCATCCTAGGAAAGAATTATGCAAATTTACACTCATGTTTTTCATACAAAAGAGGTAACACCAAAGAAAGTTAATAGAAGTCTGGCAAGACTGGGGAGAAAATAGAGGATGAGGAATGATAGTGGGGACTGGCATATCTTTGTTCTTTGTTCTCTTCATCTCTTTGAACATCGTTAAGGCTAGAAGAGAGCAGTGGTAAAGAATATCGTTTTCTGTCTTCCCTAAAGCTGTGGCCCACCCATGCTGTTTTTAGTAACCAAGGAAAACATTAATTTAATTGTAGTTTCTGAATGGCCAGAAAATCGCAGTTAAGTTAATCCTTTTATTTGTGTCTGAATCAAAACTGTGTAGAAACAGTGTCTCAGTGGAACTGACTCTATGTCCTCTTAATAATGTGTTTTCTTTGTACACCAGGAGATGTGGCCACTTTATAGATACTGGAGTGGAGGAGCAGGCTGGAGTTTATGCCAGAGTTGCTGGCATTGATGCAAAAATTAAAATGTAGCCTCTCCTTTAAGGGTGCAGTGGCCCTAACAGCTTACTTATACCATTTAGAGAGACATGATAAAGATAATCCCCAAATCATGTATATGGCTTTGGAATACAGCACATTATTCTTATTGTCCCTTAACAGATCTTCTTTTCCAATAATATTGCTCAGTTTAACACTAAGATTTTCATTATTTAGACACTGCTGCATAAAATTTCAACAGATATCTATAAAGTGTGTGGCAGGCGCACTTCTCAAAACTCAAGGTGCAAGTAATATTGTATCTTATTTTTCTAAATTAACTGCTTTGAGCCTCCAAGCAACAAAGCAAGAAAGCTCATTTTTGTTCCTTCTCCTTTGGACTAGCAGGATCTGATACAATCACAAAGCCAGAAAACTCAATATCTATCGGCTAGAGGTATACATACAATCAGGTTCCATATGAGTTTGGTCACCACTAAAGTATTTCATCCTTAGTGCCAATAAGATACAGTACTTAATGAGCTAGAGAAAAGCCCCTCCCAAAACTCATTTCCTTCTTAGTTTCAAGGAAACTACTTGTAGAGTCAGGCCATTTTTCTCTGCTACTTCTTCTCCCCTACATTCATCAACACTTTCTCTGTCCTGACAATCCAGATTCCTAGTGAATCTAGCCACCAGTCACAGTATGAGAGCCATGGGACAGATCCATCCAGCAGAAGTATTTTATCTGGCCTGAACAGTATATTGTTGTTTTTTAATTGAGGAAACATTTAAAAATTAGAAGATTGTGCATAAAAATCTCCATATCTTGAAAAATCTGAAAATCTAGCAACACTGGGTCCATATCCCTACATGGCAATAATTGGCAATAGAAGCGAGTAGAGGTCACACCCTTTAATTTGAGTTATGTCCATGGAATATCTTCTGTTACAGTGATGGAGCTCAACTTTATCCTATGGACAGTAAGAAACCACTGAAAACATTTAATTGGGGAATAGCAAGATTTTTTTAAGGTAGAGAGAGTGCATGAGCAGAGGAGGGAGGCAGAAGAAGGGTGCATGAGCAGAGGAGGGAGAGAGAGAGAGAGAGAGAGAGAGAGAGAGAGAATCTCAAGCAGGCTCCATGCTCAATGTGGAGCATGATGCTCCCACAACCCTGGGATCATAACCTGAGCTGAAATCAAGAGTCAGATGCTCAACCAACTGAGCCACCCAGGCACTGGATATTTTTATTTTAGAGAGATCAATCACATTGATGGTGGCATATAGAGTGAAGGGGCAAGAATAGAAACAAAAATAGGTTAGAAGTCCACTGCATTCATCTAGGGGACTGATGATGAGGGCCTAACCTAAAACAACAGAATAGGAAGGAAGAACTAAATTTCAGATACATTCAGAAAGTGAAATCAATAAGATTTAATGACAGACCAACCACATAAATTGAGGCATGGACAGAGATGGAAAAATAGATGATTCTCAGCTTTCAGGATGATTTAAGAATGAGCAGACAATGGTAGAAAGTGGTACTGTTTTTCAAGATAGGATTTCAAGAGGAATATATTTTGGGTAGAAAAAGATAACGAAGGGTTGATTTTTTTATGAGTATATTTGAATTTGGAGTAGGTGTTGGTCATCCAGGTAGAGATGTCTAGAATTCTGGTGGCTCTACATAGACACAGAGATGCTGTAGGATAACTTAAGTCAAAATACCCTGTGAAGAAAGAGCCACAGATAGGAAACTCAGGAGACAGAACTAAGGGACAGTTACAGTTTGGGGAGTCATCAGTGTATAAAAAGATGTCATTGGAGCAGGCTTGCCCAGAAAGAAAGTCTAGAGTGAGAGGAAAGGCAAAGGACAAATTTTGAGGAACACCAATATTTTAGAAGCAGTCAGACAAGGAGAAAACCAACAAAGAAGCAGAGATGGATGATCAGAGAGAAAAAAGGAGAACATAAGAAGACTGGTGACATGACAAGAAAAGAAAGAGTTTCAGAGAAGGATGTGGTTGCCAAAGTCAAATGCCACAGATAAATCAAGGGTAGTAAGCAGTGAGGAGAGACTTTGGTGAAATAGGTGTTTCGGGAAGAAATGAAAGATGAGTGATTCACTTATGTAGTTCCTGTCAGCCATAGTCTGGCTCTCTTAGTGACAGAAGTACAGAAAGATTTCCAAGCCCCTTCCCATTTACTCACCAGAAATGCGTGAAGGATTTCATCATGTTGCTATGATGAAATTACTTATGAGAATTTCTTTAAAAACCATCTGAGACACTGCCCTCATACATCAGGCAGGATAGAGACATAGGAAGTGGCAACAGCCCTTACATAAGCTTGAGTTGGCCTTTTGACCCCAGCAGAGAACTCTCTCCCACAGAGTCCCCAAGGCCATGCCAGCTTTGTGCTTCCTGTCTGAGAACACAACCCTCACAACCATACTTTCAGCTGCCCTGAACACGAAAGTATACCTTCTTACAAATTCTCCCAATGTAAATTATCTTCAATACTTCAAAGAATTTTTTAAGTTTATTTATTTTGTGAGAGAGAGAGAGAGAGAAGGAGAGGGAGAGAGAGAGACAGAGACAGCATGAGCAGGGGAGGGGCAGAGAGAGAAAGAAACACAATCTGAAGCAGGCTCTGAGCTCTCAGCACAGAGCCGGATGCGGGGCTCAAACCCACGAATGGTGAGATCATGACCTGAGCTGAAGTCAGATGCTTAACAGACTGAGCCACCCAGGTGCTCCATCTTCAATATTTCAAATGTAGTCACCCCTCAATAAATTATACTAGTGTTCGTCCCACTAGATGATAGCCTCTACATCAATATCTTTAGCTCCTCTCTTCTACACCCATAATACTTCCTCAATATCATGACTGTTACTTCTAACTACCCAAGACCCACATCCTGCTCCCTACAGGGTCCACTCTCAATGTTAGACATGCCTGTCAGTTATGTCCAATGGGATTCTGAATATAACATAAAGATAAGCATGTAAAGAATGAGCATGCCTTCAGTATCATCTTATGCCTTTTAGTTCTGGAGAGACAATGTGAAACATTTAATAAAGTATTTTATTAAATTAGTCGTCAGGAAACTAAGTTCAATGCTGGCATTGGCATAGGTTTATAAATTATCCTTGCAATTGTAAAAGCATTATGTAAATGTGATACTACAGTTGATATTTATAAATTTGATGCAATATTAGGGAGTTCCAATGTAGATGTTAGTATAATTAAGTGGTCTTGCCCCATTCAGAGTGTTGAAGATACCTAAAGGCAGATGCCCATCTGAATTGGAGGTAAGATATAGATAATTCAAAATAGTAAGTTACAAAAGTTTACTTAACTTTCAAAGTATATCAGGAAGACAAATCTTCTAGAGAATTAAAAGGAGGAGGGGTGCCTGGGTGGCTCAGTCTGTTAAGTGTCTGACTCTTGATTTTAGCTCAATAATGATCTCATGTTTCATGAGATCAAGCCCCACATTGGGCACCAAGCTGAGTATGGAGACTACTTGGGATTCTCCCTCTCCCTCTCTCTTTCTGCCCCTCTCCCACTCTCTCTCTCTCTCAAAATAAATAAGCAAACATTAAAAAATATATATCATAGAATGGATCCTAAAATCATAATTTTCATTTTCTGAATCACTGAATAATTGAAATTTGGCTGTATTGATACAAATTGCTTGATAATTCATTTACCAAAACACTAAAAGTTGAGATGCCATGACTCAAGTGTTACAACTTTCTTTTCCATTTGACTCTGAAAAACCTTTTATGAATTTGCAAGTAGAAAATTTAATTTTTTATTTGAGACTTTTTCTTTGACTAAATGAAAGAATTACTAAATAGGTGATTAAATTTTTTACTTTGACTTAATTTGGATTTGTATTATGTTAGTTCCTAAAATTGCAGTGTAGCATTTTCTTAGATGGAAGTGGATGGAAAGAGTAGCTTTGATGCTAGACATATTTGAGTTACAACTTCTCACCAGATCTGTAACCTTGGGCAAGTGTGTTTGAAAATCCATGATGGGCCAGGAACTGGGCTTTACTTAGTCATTTCACCTAAACCTCTTAGCAATTTTCTGAGACAGATTTGGCACATGACCCAAGGACCAATGAGGTTAAGATGCTTGGCCAAGATCACACTAATCTAGTGTTGAGATGTGGATATAAATAGCAGCTGAGTTGCTCTTTGGTTTTGTTTTCATTTGGAATGGGTGAATGAAACCAACAACTGTCTTCTAATCCAAATAGAGTATCTCCTTAGAGAGACCCAGAGTCCACCAGCTTGTCTTTCCCAGACTCCTCATAAAGGTAACTTGATGCCTTCCAAAGGTTCACAACATGCACTCTTGGAAACACAGTTTGGCCTCTGGGAAAACCAATAGCTATTCTTTCATTGCAACAAATCAGACAAGAATCTGCCCCTAATTCTAAGATAAAATAAAAGAAAGAGAAATACCAGGAAAGTGAAGAGCTGTGCCCTGGAGCTGTGTGTGTGTGTGTGTGTGTGTGTGTGTGTGTGTGTTGTGGGGGGATTCCCTTTACTGCTTAAAAAATAACCAGCAAAAGCCAAATTTGTCATTCATATTTTTTCATGACTCACTAATTCCTCCTGCTGATAAGTATCAGGGTCCTCTTAAGAGTTTTCAGAGCCTCTGATCATCATTTGGAAAATGAGGAGAATAACTTCCTTGTAATATTATTGTAAAGGATTAAATGAAACAGTAAGTAAAATTACTAGCACAGTGCTTGGCCCACTGTAGACATGCTAACATTTGAGAAGGGAGCAAAAAAATACTCAAAGGAGAAAAGATGGTCTCTTCAATAAATGGTGTTGGGAAAACTGGATATCCGCATGTAAAAGAACTCACAAAAACTGACCTGAAATGGATTAAAGACTTAAATGTTAGACATGAAACTCTTAGAAGAAAATAAAGGAAAAAAGCTTGAAGACATGGGTCACTTATTTTTAATATCAATAACCTCTAGAGACTATAGCCATTCTTCTAAAATTATTAAAAGTGTATTCTAGATAAGTAAAAGAAGATTATAGATTTCATGTGATCACAAAAGTTAGGCAAAGATTGATATATGCTTGATGTAGATCCACACTCCCTTATATGGAATTCTGAAAACCAAATTTTTTTTCTAAGGACCTAAAATTTTTCATAACTCATTTGGTAATAAAATACAATCTGAACTCATGTGACAAATCCTGACCTGAACCAACATGAAGTCTTTATTTATTTCACTTTATATGCATTTTCCTATATTTCACTTTAAATCATGAATTAATATTTGGTTATGAGTGCTGCCCTAGTCCCTGCTGGGAGTACTACATATATACAGCATATACTCTACCTGACAACTCTAAAATCTAAAAAAAACTCTGAATTTGGGGGCACCTAGGTGGTTCAGTCGGTTAAGCGTCTGACTTCGGCTCAGGTCATAATCTCATGGTTTGTGAGTTTGAGCCCCATGTCAGGTCTTGGGCTGACAGCTCAGAGCCTGGAGCCTGCTTCAGAATCTGTGTCTCCTTTTCTCTCTGCTCTTCCCCTGCTCATGCTCTGCCTCTCTATCCTTCAAAAATAAACATTAAAATTTTTTTTAAATAAAAAACTCTGAATTTTGAAACACAATTGGCCCCAAGCTTTCTGATAAGATACTGTGGATCTTTAGTTGCTTTCGTGGACTGCTATGCTCAGGGTTTGTAAAAATATAAATATGGATGGAATGAAACAGTATCAAAATTTTTCAATTGTTTAGAATCCCAGCAGAAGGCTGAAGAAGTTTGCCAAATGTACTTTATGCAGCTACGTTCTGGCCTTATAAAAAAGACAGCCTGTTATTTTAAGAAAGAAACCACCAAAAGACATTCAACAAGAAGAGGTAAGGGGAAACTACATTTCCTGGTAATTTTTCAATATAGTAATGAGCATCTATTAGCCTTCATTTACCACATCTTAGATATATAATTTTTTCCCTCGACCAAATTTTCCTTCTGAAAAATAGTAAGGATGCTGAACTATTTTCTAGCCATTTTCAAAAGGACATATAAAGAGTTTTATAGCATGGTAGAAATAGTCATGTCATAATAAGTGAAAACAGAGGATATTAAATTATAAATATATTTATAGTATTTTACATTTTTTTTTCATTTAAAGGTATTAAACTAAAATGTTAATAGCAGTTGTTTTTTTGGGGGTGTTGAGACCATGGGTCACTAGTTTTCTCCCATCTGGACTCCAATGAGTGTACCCTACTGTGGTATAAGTGTGCCAGGAAATATTGATCCCTTCAGACTGTGGGGTGGCTAAAGCCCTGGGGTCAGTCATCACTGTCAGCAAGCAGCTTTGACTCAGAATCCTCAAAGTGGGGGTAAGGGGTTTGGGCCGACTGGGTACTGACAATCCACTCCTTATCCTACAGCTGGAAAGTATAAAGAACATCTAGTATTCACTGCCCGTCATCAGCAGCTGGAACGGCCTGTGGAGGGCTTAGCCTTTGGTGTGCCTATGGTCCAGAAATGCTTTGGAACAACTGATGTTCCAAGTATCCAAGGTATGCCTGGTGATGGGCATGGTGTGGGTGTGAGGAGGGAGATAAGACACAGGACCATGGCAAGTGCCACTTCAGGAAACGGCTTCAAGTCCATGCCTACTTGTGTAACAGAAACTTCTGTCCATTTGCTGTCATTGTACCCATTTAGTGGTATCCAAACTAGTCACAGTGTAGCTGCTCTAACAATATATGTGCATTCTATAGTTAGCCCTCCATCATTATTTTGAAATGCTTGTCATGGGTTGGAATCCCATATACATTATTCCTGGGGAAAATACTTAATCCTTCAGGGAAAAAAAACCACACATTTCCTCCCCAAATGTCAACATTTTGACAATGAAAGAAAATGAAGAACTATTATATTTTTAAAATATAATTTCAGCTCATAAACATTTTAAATAGTTGTTAAATTGGTTTTAGGTTGTATCACCTACTTGTGCAAGTAAACCCCAAGTTGATGGTAACTATCAAGAAATGAGGAGATCATTAAGAAAACTTGACCAGGAATGGCATATTGCCATTTCAAGCATAACTCCTGATATAAATATCTTAAGTTTCCAGAAACATACTGAAGTTTCTCATTAAGAATTTATGGTAAGCAAAATAAGTCAATAAAAGAAAGACAAAACCATATGACTTTACTCATATGTGGAATTTAAGAAATAAAACAGATGAACATAGGGGGTAAGAGAAGAAAGGGAAACAAACCACAAGAAACTCTTAATAATAGACAACAAACTGTGGGTTGATGGAGAGAGGTGGGTGTGAAATGGTCTAGATGACTGATGGGTACTAAGGAGGGCACTTGTTGTGAAGAGCATTGGGTATTGTATGTAAGTGATGAATCACTGAATTCTACTCCTGAACCCAATATTGCATTGTATGTTAACTAACTAAAACTTAAATAAAGACTTTTAAATAATTTTACTTCAGAAATTCATATACACATTCAATATTTAACATTCTTCTATTTTGTATATTATTTCTCTTTGCACAATTCTATAATATAAAGAAAATGTAATGATTTTTTTTCTTCAAGGACCAACATAGGTCCTAATTCTACACCAGTTTACCCCAGCGTGCCATAGAAATACTATCATTTTCTATGTGTGCTGGGACATTGTTTTAAAAGTTGAGAGTGCTGCTGTAAATGTCTCTGTTATTTAGCCAGAAGACAGAATGGGTCTCCACACCTTACAGATGGGTATTCATTTAACCATGTCTCTCAAAATACAGTCCCTTCTTGTCCACAGTCCCCTTGACCATAAGAAACAAGGAAGCCGGCAAAGTCTGTCACTTTTCCAGCTTACTTCTCACCATCAAATCCTCCCATAAGCACACTAACATGACCTCCTATAGTCCTCATGAAGGAGACCAGCATCTTTAATCCCATTCAAGCGACATACCTCCGCCTTTGAGCTATGTTAAGCTTGCACCAAAGGCTTTTATCTATCCAACAATGGTGGACAAAGTACAGCTCAAATTGGAAAAACAAAAACAAAAACCTTAAACAAAGTGGTTTTTTTTTAATTGCTGAGGATTGTTCATGGGAACAAGATATTTTGAATTTTTAATGGCAAGCTTTTCACTTGTTACAGAACATTCTGCTTCCCTGAGCACATACAATGATCAATCTATTACTTTCGTTTTTGAGGATGGAAGTTATGAGATCTATGTAGAAGACTTGGGAAAAGACCAAGAGAAAGGTAGAATATTTCCTTTTGTCTATAACGATATAATGATGACTAGTAAAGTAAAAAATAAATTTACCAAGCCATAAATAATGTATTACTTCAGACATGACACATAGATTTCATACTGTGTGCTAACTCCAATACATTGGCGGACATGCCTAAATATCACTAAGTTGAAGAGAATTCAGAAGCTTAGTGAGGATTTAATAGGAAAGGATGCTGATATTGAGAAGCGGTATCTGTTGTGAAAGATGGAAGAGGGATTCCTGGGTGGCTCAGTCAGTTAAGCAACCAACTCTTGGTTTCGGCTTAGGTCATGATCTCAGCGTTCATGGGATTGAGCCCCATGTCAGGCTCTACACTGACAGCACAGGTCAGCTTGGGATTCTCTCTCTTTCTCTCTCTCTCTCTTTCTGCCCTTCCCCAACATGTGCTCTCTCTCTCTCAAAATAAATAAACTTTAAAAAAATGGATGAACAGACCACATATATTTGCTACTGCTAATTACCTGCTATATCTTTCCAGTCCTATCAATATCACCAAAGTACAATCTCAAATAAGAGAATATACCAGTGTTATGGACAATTTGTTAAATATTTTAATAATAACTGTGTTAGAGAATTCATCAGAGCATATTCATACATTTTTGAGACCTTCCTTAAAATCACAAAATTTCTTTAATTGATGTATAATAAAAGAGGATATTGTCTGACGTTATGTATTTGTTAAAACTGAAACATTTTGATAAAATTGTATCTCACTGAAGGGATTTTATGCATTCTCTTTCAGATAAGGTGTTATTCCGTTATTATGATTTCCAACCTCCCTCACGCGAAACAGGTAATTTGGAAGACTAGGTAACTGTAGTACTTGAATTCTTGAGTTTGGGGCAAGGACAAATCCAAAAATGCCCCATAAAAAAGGAAGGCAGTCTCAGAAGATTCTCTCCAGCCCACATTCATGGTTATCTCTTAGATTCTTAGAGGATTTATTCCATCCCATCCATTTGCAGTTTAATAACTAGGATGAAGGTTAACATTTTAAAAAGATCCAGAATAATAGTGGTTTAAGCTACACAAAACTTCATTTCTATCTTAGCCAGGACGAGAATGGCAGTGCTGCTCAACACGTTGTCCGGGGACCAGGATCCTTCTCTCTTTGTCACTCTGCCAACATCTACATGGTTCAAGATTACTTGCTACCTCAGCAATGCCCAATCAGCAGGACAGTGGAAGACAGATGCATGAATTGTCTTTCCCTTTAAGGACAAAACCTTGAAGTTGCGCGTGACACTTCCATTCACCTCACATTGGTCAAAACTTAGCCACATTGCTACACTTAGTTACAAGAAAACAGACTGGGAAATGTTCTGTTACACAAGGAGAGTAGTTGGGATATTGAAGGAAAACTATCAGTGGCTTTACATGGAGACAGGGAAGCTGACACCCAGACAAATAACCAATAGAGTCATAATTCTACAATTAGAAACCAAATAAGAAAACTAAGGAGCTTAAAAATACCCCCAAATTGTCCAATGACTCTTTAGGAGCTTAACATTACCCCCAAATTATGCGGTGACTTTTTAGTTTCATTTGGGTACAAATACTTCTATAAGACATGTTGGTTAATGAAGCAATTATTTTACATCACATCTTGGATTCTTTCCTAGGTGTTAAATTCATTTCATTAAATTGAACTTACTTGTTCAATTCTTAGCTTTATAATTTAGATTTTTAAATTAATTTATTATTTTTAATTTACATATTTTTTTAATTGCAAGGTGATGCTGATGATGGCCATACGTTACTGGTAAATCTGAGTCCTACAAAAGACAAAGACTTCCTGCTGCATGCCAATAACAAAGAACACTCTGTGGAGGTAATAGAAATATGCACTTAACTGTCATAATTGACTCCACTCTTTTGTGCAGATTTGGGTGTTTGGCACAGTTCAAGGAAAAAGTTTTGTTTCTGCTATTGTACATAAAACACAGTTACTACTAATAACTTGCTTCTGGAATAGGGAAGGGAGGGAAATGGCATGTATAGCCTTGCTACTGAAAGTCTGGGCTCTGCCAGTAGTGCAGAATCAGCTGCGAATTTGTTAGAAATGCAGAATTTCAGGCTTCCTCAGAACTGAATGCGAATCAGTGTTTTAACAAATCTCCAGGAGACTCATATGTGCGTTAAAGTTTGAAAAGTGCTACTATGTAGAATGATCTGAAATTCTATCTACTCAGCTTTAGGAACTACTTTGTTTTTCCAGGAAGCATTTCTTAATAAAATAGTTTTCTTAGGCAAATGCAAAAGTAATTTTATACTCCAAGCCTGCTAAAGGGAAAGTCATAAATATTTCCATCTGCCAAGATTTACAATTATCATTATAAATAATAATCTACATTCTAATCATAGGATTCACTACTCAGTCTTTTTCAGTTAGTAAATGTTAGTATAATATTGGTCATGATGAAGAGTTATAAACATTTTGAGGAACAAACAAGCCAAAGATGGAGACCAGGAAGAAAACATAAGAGTATAATATAGATGACAAATTACATAAATACAAAATTATAAATCTAACTAATACAGCCATGTAAGGTATTAACATAAACACTGGATGGTACCCCACATCTTCCTTAACAAATGCTCCTCAATGTATATAACAGTGTTTGGCATATATAATTACTCAGTAGTAAGAGCTAACCCATACAGAACTCTATTATATGCCAAATACCATGCTAAATGTTTTACAAGCAGTCTCCTTTAATTCTTGTAGTAATTCTATGATGGAATTATTGTTTTTGTCAGATATTACTGTATAACAAACCATTCCCAACACTTACTGGCCTGAAATAATAATCATTTATATCACTCACATGTAGAAAATAGATTAGGCTAAAAAATTGAGGCTTGAGAGGTAAAGCAATGTGCACAGGACTCAGAGATAGTACATGGCAAAAGTGGGGCACAAATCCTGAGCTGCTGTATCCAAATCCAGTCATTCTAAGCTACAAAGTATCTCAAAGTATGTAGACCATCAGTAAATTAAATTAAATCCGCCCCACTTCAGCCCTCTACTAGCTTCTTCCTACCCCATTCCCATCCCCTACTTAGTAAGTAGCCTTGCTAGAAATACCAAGTTATAATTATTTCTTAGTTTCTAACACAGGGAGGTGAGGTTGACTATGGATTTCCCACTCACGTGCTGATTGCTTTCTTTCTTGTTTCCTCAGCTACAAAAATGTGAAAACCCATTGCCAGACCAGGCCTTCTTCCGCCTTCATAGGAAGTCTTCCAAATGTGTTTCATTTGAATGTAAGAATGACCCTGGAGTGTTTATAGGAGTAAAGGATAACCACCTTACTCTAATTAAATTAGAGGATCAAACTGAGTATTTTAGTACAGAGAATATCATATTTAAACTCTCTTAAACTTAATGTTATGGAAAGCTGTGGATCTTGTGTTGGATAACTCAAATAGCTACCACTGGAGAAATGATCGAGAAATAAAGAAAGAGGTAACATTCAAGGGAAATGGAGAGTACTTAGTATGCTATGGAATGTTTTTCTCATTATGTGTAAATACTTTTTTATGGTCTTTCATTTCTGCATTTTATTTCCTTCTGTATCATTACATATTCAGTAGGGTATTGCTAAAGAGACCTCAGAAGAGGTACAACCTGAACTTTAATTTTTTCTACTTTCAGTACAGAAAGAACTTCATATTTAGAGCTGAGACCTCTGGGGAGAAGCAAGGGCCTTAATCCAAGTCTCATTTTAGACAGGGATCCATTTTAAAGAGCTACATAAAGACATAATTTTCCCTGGTTCCAAACAATGAGTTCAAACACTAAAGCTATTGGTGAAAAGACAACCAAATCTATTTGGATTTACCATTTCACAACTGGAATAAAACACCAAATTTGTTTGAAATGCCCAAAACTTCAGATACCTACCTACATAGGTAGGCAGATAATATAAATATATGAAATGACAAAGACAGTCAAAACATTAAGAAAAATAAATCCATTATTTGGAAAGTAAATAATTTTACCTCTAATTGTTTGTAAACTGCTGATTTTTTATAGACTTAGTTAAGTTTAAGCAAAACATTCTTATATTAGGAAATGAAATAAATTTTAGTTCAGACATATAATTGAAATCATTAGGAATATCCAACAAATTAAAACGTTTTTTTAAAAGCACTGAGACACAACTTATTTTAGGACATCGAAGTACCATGGGATCCAAGTACCACAGTGAATTCAGAAATCCTCTAATCTACTAGAGCCTAGATAGGACACAGGATTAACATCACAATTTCAATAACTGACTCTTCCTGATGTTTGTAGTATACAATGTCCTTCTGACCCTATTCTCCAGGGATCTATGACTTTTGATATACATATCACCCTGGACAAAATTTCTTCTAATACTTTCTTCCCATGTATACAAATGTTTTTCTTGTCCAGCTTTCCGATTACCCTACTTATTATGGCATATTTGTTTGACTTTTATTACTTCTTTATTCTTTTGACCAAATGTGTTCTTGATATACCTTTTGTGACTCCTGAGCTTCATTACAAATCACCTGATATCTGGATGCCATCTTTATTTTACTTCATCTATCTGATGTTGTAGAATTTCATATAAGCCTATTAAAGAGCAATATTTTTTATTAAACATCTTTGCATTTTACATTACTAAGGTAATAAAATTCATACTCAACCATATAATAAGATTTTTCAACTACTAAAGGAATACTTTTGCTTATTTTAAGGCCTTAATTCTACTATAATTTTTCCTAGGCTTAACACTGACAGTAAATGATAAAACTAATGACAATACTTATAAAATGCAACTTTTTCTGAAAGTGTAGGCTTTTTAATTTTTAATTGTTGAGATCTATTAGATTATAATGCTGGTGGAACATAAGATTAAAAAGGCTTAGAATTACTGTGTGAGGGTAAGCAATTATAAACAATAATAAATCTTTCATTACATTGCCAATTTTATTATTTTTTTTGTATATTGTTTCAAGTTTCTTTTTTTTTCAATGTATGAAGTTTATTGTCAAATTGGTTTCCATACAACACCCAGTGCTCATCCCAAAAGGTGCCCTCCTCAATACCCACCACCCACCCTCCCTCCCTCCCACCCCCCATCAACCCTCCGTTTGTTCTCAGTTAAGAGTCTCTTATGCTTTCATTGCCAATTTTATTATGGAGACAAAAACAAACGCAGAATCTATATCATCCGCTCTGAAAAACACTAAATGTTAATCATATGCATCTCTATGATATATTTAAAATTATTGTTTTTAAGTAACCAGATATATCTATTACATTGTTTAAGTTCTTGAATAAATTGTATTTTTCAAAAGTCTGTGAGGCCACGTTTTTATCATAAAATGACTCAATATTCTGAAGTTTTTAAGTGAAAGTAAGTACACTTTACTCCACCAATGTTGGTATATGAAGTAGGTCATTTGATGTTCTTGGTCATTCAAAATTAAATAAGATATTCCAGAAAAGGGATTGTGTCTTTTACACCTTTATATTCCCAGTGCCCATCATACTGGCCAGCACAGATGAGCTATTTGGTGACTTTTACCGCAAATCAAACAGCCAACATACACCTGCCAAAGGAAATTTAACCTGACCTCTGATCATTTAGGTATCTTTCAACCTGGTTATCTTACTTTTCATGTTCAATTCTCCTTTTCTAAAAAAGACTTTACCATTACTATACTGAGTATTATTTAAAATATTTAAATGTGTGATGGTCTTTTGTCACTTACTTTCATGTGGTTTGATGGTCGATAACACAGACATAACTGGAAGGAATTTTTCCATTTCATTGTATCAGAATAACAATTATGCCAAAACTTACTTTTCCCTCATTTTATTTATATTCATTGGATTTTTATGTATTTATTGGATACCTTGAAATACTGTCAAGAAAACTTTATTTGAATAAGTAATATGACTTAGAATTGGAAAAAAAATGAAGAGTTAAGATTCAGGGAATTTGAAAAAATAATTGCTAATTTAATTAGAATGCAACAGCTTGACGGGGTGCCTGGGTGGCTCAGTCAGTTAAGCATCCAGCTTCAGTTCAGGTCATGATCTCGCTGTCATGGGTTCAAGTCCTATATTGGACTATGTGCTGACAGCTCAGAGCCTGGAGCCTACTTCAGATTCTGTGTCTCCCTCTCTGCCCCTTAACCACTTGTGGCATCTTTCTCTCTCTCTCTCTCTCTTTCTTTCAAAAATGAATAAACATTTTTTAAAAAAAGAATGCAACAGCTTGATTAAAATCTTAAAAAATTGAATTATAACCACCACATCTGCAAAAAAAAAGGCCAAAAAATAAAAACAATTTCAACCTTTATGCCTCATGCTGAGAAATTGCATGATGGATGGAAAAATATTAAACAAGGGTACTCAAAATTCCTCCCCCATCCCCATCATACAATGACCTATACAGCCCAGAAGTCTTGTCCTCTAGCAGTTGCTCCCTTAATACATGTCATGCATATTGGACTTTGCTAGGTAGTGTGAAAGCACCTCCCCCCGCCCAAAAAAAACCTAAACTATGCTCCTTGTCCACATGGAACTTAAAACATGTACAATTTATGTATTAACCTCCAACTCTGCAGTACACATTTGCACAAAGGTAAGATATATCAGTGTGAGTTTCACATTAGAGAAAGAAATGAGTGAATTCTCTACCCTACTACCCACCCTGATCTATTCATGTATCCATCCTCAAGGTTGTGTTATATAGGTTCCTTCTACAGGTCCCAGTCAGGGTTGGGATTAGGGGGCTTAGGACTCTGAGAAATGGATGCAAGAGATAAAAGTTAAAGCCAAATTGGTAGAGATAGAATCAATGAGGTAATTCCTGTTGAGGTGCCAAGATTATGAAACACTTGTCCAAGTCCAATTATAGTCCCTAGCCCATATGGTATTCCCATAAGAAGAATGCATGAATCACTACCCAGCATAGTAAGAACATAGATTTGGGAGCACTTGGTTGGCTCAGTTGGAAGAGTCTGCAACTCTTGATCTCAGCGTCATGAGTTCAATCCTCGCATTGGGTGTAGATGTTGCATACATACATACATACAGAAACAAGGAAACAAAACAATTTTTTTTTTAAAAAGACCATAGGTTTGGTTTACTGCTTACAGGCTGTGCAACTTCAGCAAATTATGTGAACTCTCTCAATCTCTGTTTATTCTCTGTAAGGTAAGAAGGTACCAAATATTGTAGTTGTTTACCTAATATCCAACACCACTATCCCCACTTTCTTAACAGGATTACGCCTTCCCAGACTCCCATGTAGTAGATATGGTAACCACTTGACACTGTTCTGAACAATAAAATATAGGCAGGATAAAGGTTTGAGAAAAACTTTTATTTATTTATTTATTTATTTATTTATTCTAGAGAGAGAGCCAGCTCGAGTGTGGGAGAGTGACAGAGGGAGAGACAGAATCTTAAGCAGATTCCATGCTTAGCACAGAACTTGACATGGGGCTCGATCTCACAACCTTGGGATCATGACCTGAGCCAGAAATAAAGTCAGACACTTAACCGACTGAGCCACCTGGAGCCCCAAGAAAAACTTTTTTAAAGGGACATATTCAACTAAAATGCACTTTTTGTCTTTCACCCTCTCTGCCTTCCTCTTACCTAGACCTAGACCTAGACCTCTTACCTATATGAGGCTGAATGTAGAACAGCCAACTTCTGACCATGGGGCATTGAACATGGGGATAAAGGTCAATACATTAAAAATGGTAGGAAGGAAATATGGAAGAACTCTGGTGTTGTGAACAATAATGGTGTTCTACCCAAATCCCCTTGGATCCCTTTATATTGAATTATTTTATTACATTTCTGTGTGTACCATACACCCATAGAAACACCACCACCACCACCACCACCATCTTCTGTGCACTTTCAATATCCATCACTTACAGTTTTTCTTACAAGAATTGCTTTTATGGTACTGATGTTGCTTTGCCCTCTTGCACAGAGAGTTGAAAATTTCTGCTAGTTTGCATTCCTCCCATCAGCCTCACGAGACTTTTGGAAGTTTTTGCTTGGGTCAAAGAACTCTATCTTAAATTTCACTCAAAAATTCTCTTAGAGGCTTCATGCTGAAGCTACCCTCTGCTGGACTTAAGCATGAGATCACATTCTTACTTAGATTCCTGCCCATCCCTGTTCTGCCCAACTCCCTTAGCAATCTTTCTTGGGAACATTTCCTTAGTAAATTGCATACTCATGAATCCCTAACTCAGGTCCACATCGAGGGAGCCTAATGTAAGACAGTGGGACATGTGTGCCATTGTTTTCTGCTGTGCCAGTCTTGTAGTATTAACTGCAAACTTTCTTTTTTTTCTGTTTATATATATATTTTTAATATGAAATTTATTGTCAAATTGGTTTCCATACAACACCCAGTGCTCATCCCAACAGGTGCCCTCCTCAATAGTCATCACTCACCCTTATCCTCCCTCCCACCCCCCATCAACCCTCAGTTCGCAGTTTTTAAGAGTCTCTTATGTTTTGGCTCCCTCCTCTCAAACTTTATTATTGAGAGAGAAAAATAAATCCATGTGTGCTTAAGCTAGAGTTCGGTTTTCTTTTTAATGTGGCTTCAAGCAAACTTCAACCACTAGGAGATGATGGGAACACCTGCTTCTTAGGACACTGATAAGAATTGCCTTGCACATTGCAAGCTCTCAGTGAATGTTAGCTTTAAAAGGCAGGAAAACCTGACTGATATTAACTGAGAACAATGTTTCTTAGGTACAATTAGCACATAGAGAAACATGCTCAAATTTCTCTACAACTTTAATAGAAATTACCCTGTAAGAGATAAAGTGTGTGTGTTGGGGGAGGATAGGAATCAGAATTAAAGAGATCTGACAGGTATAGAAGTAATCTACCAACTTCATAGGTGTTTATTTTATTATACTTCTTTACCTACAAGTTACATATAGTATTTTATAAGTATAAAATATTACATTATAAGTAAAAAAGTTTAATAGTAAAAATGAAAAGACCCATATTTCTTCAAAAGATAATTTGATAGGGGCACCTGGGTGGTTCAGTCGGTTAAGTGTCCAACTTCAGCTCAGGTCATGATCTCACAGCTTGTGAGTTCAAGCCCACATCAGGCTCTGTGCTGACAGCTGAGAGCCTGGAGCCTGCTTTGAATTCTGTGTCTCCCTGTCTCTCTCTGCTCCTCCCCTCCTTGTGCTCTCTCTCTCTCTCTCAAAAATAAACATTAAAAAGTATTTTAAGATAATTTGATAAAAGTACAGATGTTTCAAGATATAGGAAAGAGATAACTATAAAATTATGTAGTAATCTATTAAGTAGATTGGAAAAATGATAGAGGAATCAATGAAACCAAACGCTAGATATTAGAGAAAAATTAATAAAATTGATAAGCCTCTAGCCAGACTGATCAGAAAAACAAAAAGAAATAATACAAATTACCAATATTAATAATAAGAGAATTGGCATTACTATAGACTCTAAAGATATTAAAAGGATGAAAAGGAGAATACTCTGGACAACATTTTGGTAATTTCAGTGAAAATAGACAAAATCCTTGAAAGGCACAAAATATTAAGACTTGCTCAAGAAGAAACAGACAATATGAATAGCCCTATATTCATTTTTTAAAGTGAATTTATAGTTTAAAATGTTTTAACAAAAAAACTTCAGTTCAGTGGTAAATTCTTTCAAACATTTAATGAAGAAATATCAATTCTAAGCAAACTCTGTCAAAAAATTAAAAAGGAGAGAATTCTATTGAACTTATTTTATGAGGCAACCATTACACTGATATCAAAACCAAAGATATTACAAGAAAAGAAAAATACAGATCAATATTTTCATGAACATAGATACAAAAATTCAAAAATTTACATGCTAAAATTTTAATCAACCCACAAATATAAAAAGTAGATATATAATGTATATAAGGATATGTATTATATGTATTAAAGGGATATAAGGGTATATAATGATCAAGTAGTATTCATCCCAGGAATACAATGTTAGTTTAATGTTCAAAAATTAATGTAATTTACTATTTTAATAAGCTATAAGAGAAAAACCATATAATCATCTCACTAGATGCAGAAAAAGCAGCTGACAAAATCTAACATCCATTCCTGATAAAAAACAGTCTATAAGGGAACTTCCTTAGCCTGATAAAGGGCAGAGACCAAAGCAAACTTACAGCTAGCATCATAACAGTCTAGGACTGAATAGAAGACTGGTTAAAATCAAAAACAATAAAAGGAAGTCAGTCTCACTACTTCTGTCCAGAATTTTTCTGGAGGTTCTAGTAATTGCAATAAGGCAAGACAAAGAAATAAATAATCCAAATTGGAAAAGAAAAAGTAAAACTGCCTTTATTTAAAAATAAGATGATTATCCATGCAAAAAATCCAATGGAATCTACCAAGAAGCTAATAGAACTAATGAATTTAGCAAGGATGCAGAATGATACAATATCCATACACAGAAATCAACTGTATTTCTGTATAATAAAAGAAAACTGGAAATTGAAATTTTTAAAATACTATTTATAATACAATTAAAAATTTTTAAATACTTAGGGACAAATATGACAAAGATGTGCAAGACCTATAAACTGAAAACAACCAAACACAACTGAAAGAAATTAAGGAAGACCTAAATAAGTGGAGGGATATACTTCTTTTATGGGTCAGAAGATCTAATATGGTTGGGGTGCCTGGGTGGCTCAGTCTTTTGAGCATCCGACTTTTGATTTTGACTAGGGTCATGATCTCACGGTTTGTGGGATTGAGCCCCACATCGGGCTCTGTGCTGTCAGCAGAGCCTGCTTGGGATTCTCTCTCTCCCTCCTTCTTCCACTCCCCAACTCATGTGCTCACTCTTTCTCTCTCTCTGTCAAAACAAATAGTAAACTTAAAAAAAAGAAGACATAATATGGTTAAGATGTCCATTTTTCCCAAGTTGGTATATAGGTTTAGTGCAATCCCAATCAAAACCCCAAGCTGATTTTTAAATTTATATGGAAATTCAGAGGGCCTAGAATTGCCAAAACAATTTTGAAAAAAAATTTTTTTTGTCTACTACTTACTTGCAAGGCTTGCTATAAAGCTACATTTATGTGGACAATGTGGTATGTCCATAAAGATAGAGCATAGACAGTTCAGAAATAGACTTAATCATATATACACAACTGATTATTTACAAAACTGCAAAGACAATTCAATGGAAAAAGGAAGTCTTATCAACAAATAGTGTTCATACAATTGGATATCCATATGCCAAAAAAAAAAAAAAATGAAGTGGTCCAAGTTGGTGGCATAGGAAGACCCTGAACTCCTCTCCACCCACAGAAACACAAAATCTAAATGCCTACATATACAGCAATCCCTCATTAAGAGAACTGAGGGCTGATTGAACAGTTTCTGTATAACAAATGATAGAGGGACCACAGAGAGAAGGGTAAGACAGATGGTGACACAATAATTATGGGAACACCACCCCCCAGGCAGCAATCTGAAGTAGGTAGGGACATCAAGTCAATAAGGCTTCCCCATCTTGGCACAGCAAAACTTTCAAGGAGCACCTAGTTTAAAGGGACAACGAGACTATAAGTTAAAGAAACCTATTTACTAACTCTAGAGCATCTGCAAAACAAGGAACTGCTGGAAAGCTCTCTCTCCTGGGTTGGAGGTGCTGGCAATTGCCATTTTTTACATTCCCTTTCCACCTTGATAGCATGGAGTAAGCATGATCTAGGAGCTCTAGAGGGACTAGTAGGGCCACCCCAGCTTGTCCTGGGCCCTGGCCCATACCAAATCCAGCTGTCCCCCCCCCCCCCAAGGTAGCTCTGTTGCAGCATGCCCTAGTCCTTCCACACACACACACCTTTGCCAGCTCACTCCATCTCCAGCCCTCAAGCTTAAAACAGAAAATCTATAGAAATGAAAAGTAGATTAGTGTTTGCCTGGAGCTTAGGGTAGAAGCAGAGAGTGACTGCTAATGGACCAACGGTCTTTTTAAGGTGATGGAAATTGCCAAAAGTTGGATTGTGATTATACAACTCTGTAATATTAAAATTCATTGAACAGTACACTTATAATAAATGAATGTTAAAGTACATAATTTATACCTCAATAAATCAATTTAAAAAAAGATGTTTAAAGTAAGTAAACATACATCTATCATATGATCTAGCCATTCCACTCTTAGGTATTTACCCAAAAGCAATAAAAGCATATTCCTATACAAAACATGAATGCTATTGTTTGCAATAGTAAAAAACTGGAACCCAAATATCCATTCACTGGTGAATGGATAAACAAACTATAGTGTATCTATACAATAAAATTACTCCTCACCACCAACAAGGAATAAACTATTGAGATTCACTACAACATGGATGATTCTCAAAATAACTAAGCTGAGTGAAAAAGCTGGATTAAAAAGAAAGAGTACATACAAAATGATTCTATTTATAAAAACTTTAGAACACGCAAACTATAGAAACAGAAAGCACATTAGTGGTTGGTTGAGGATGGATGTGCCCAGGAGTGCGAAGAAAGGAGCAATTACCGTAGATCAAGAGGAAACTCTGGGCATGACTGATATGCTCACTAACTTGACTGTGCTGTGAAGGTGTCTCAGGAGCATTCATATATCAAAACTTACCAAATTGTCCATCTTAAATTATGTTTATTGGTTATCTATTAAGCTTCAATGAAACTATCAGAATCCTTAAAGATATTTAATAGGCTACACTATCAATAATTAATAACTGTATTTTTGACATATTTTCTCTTATTCAGTTTCTTATTGCATTGTCCTTAAAGTTATTCACCACTAACTGCTTAAAATACGTGATTAACTGAATTAATAAAAACTGCAATAGAATAAAGAAGTAACCCACCAAATGATGTTGCATTGTTGAATTGAACAACAACACAACAACATGAAAAATAGTTTTTTGGTTCTCAGATCCAGGTTGGAAAATCATGGCCTTAGATTTATCAGTAAGTTACTTTTAACATCATTCAGCATCTGTTTCAGTTTGTGAAGGGGAATGACAATAAGATCTGTCGCACAAAGCTGTTCTGAATATTAAATAAGGTAATACAAGGAAGGTGCCTTAATGCCATGCCTGTTGTCTCACAAAAGTTCAATACATGGTTATTCTTCTTCTCACTTTTCAGACATAATCTGGATGGGAGAAGCATTTGACTAAATAAAACTGTTTCTAAGCAATTATCTCAAGATTGTGTAAACAGGAGGTAGGGGTGGAAATGGATAATTTCCAAAAATTGGGTAGTATTTATTTAGAACTCTGGCAAACAAGAACTTCAGTTCATACAGAGATATATTCCACAGTGTAGGTATTTCCAAGACCTAGATGAGATAGCACTTCAAACTATTGCCCTCCTCCAAAAGCTAACAGTTGCTATCATTGGATTGATGGAGTTGTGGACAATTTTTATTTTTATCTTGATATTAGCTTATCTTGATAGCTAACTGCATTACCTTAATGCATTACAATGAGCAAAGATAGTGAGAAAAATAGTTTTTTCCATTTTGAATGAAATTGATTGAAAAAATTAATAAAAAAAACACTTTATACCTATCAAGGTGGGGAGGTGGTTAAAAAAGGAAAATAACAAGTGTTGGCAAGAATATGGAAAAATTGAGACCTTCATACAATGTTTGTGAAGAAGTAAAATGGTACAACCAGTATAGAAAAGTTTGTTGATTCCTCAAAAAGTTAAACATAGTTACTATTTGACCCAAATTCTACTCCTAGGTGTATATCATAGAGAAATGGAAACATATTCACACAAAAAACTTGTACACAAATGCTCATAACAGCACTGTTTATAGTAGCCCAAAAATAGAAATGTCCATCAACAGATAATAACCATACAATGGAATATTATTCAGCCTCAAAAAGTAATAAAGTACCAATAGATGCTACAACATAAACTTTGAAAGCATTACGCTAAGGGAAAGAAGCCAGACACAAAAGGCCACATAGTATGTGGTTTCATTTATATGAAATACCCAGAATAGTCAAATCCACAGAGACAGAAAATTAGTGGTTTGCAGTGAAAGGGGGTGTGGGCCAAGGCCAGTGGAGAAGAGAATGAGAAGTGATTGCTAACAGGTATGAAATTTCTTTCTGGAATGATAAAAATGTTCTGGAGTGAGACAGGGATGGCTCCACAATATTGTGAATACAATAAAAACATCTGAAATGTACAGCTTAAAATTGTGAATTTTATAGTGTGAATTACACATAGTTTTTAAAAATGACCCTGTTTAGTATTTGTCTTTCTCTGCTTGACTTATTTCACTTAGCTTAATACTCTCTGGCTCCATCCGTGTCATTGCAAATGGCAAGATTTCATTCTTTTTTATAGCTAAGTAATATTCCAGTTTGTGTGCTTGTGTGTGTGTGTGTGTGTGTGTGTGACATCTTCTTTATCCAGTCATCCGTCAATGGACACACTTGGCTGTTTCCATAATTTGGCTATTGTAGATAACACTGCTATAAACATCAGGGTGCACGTATCTCTTTGAATTAGTTATTTTTGTATTCTTTGGGTAAATACCTAGTAGTGCAATTGCTGGATTGTAACAATTTTTTAAACTTTTTTGAGGAACCTCTATACTGTTTTCCAGGCTACCTGCACCAATTTGCATTCCCACCAACAATACAAGAGGGTTCCCTATTCCCACATCCTCACTAACACCTGTTCTTTCTGGTGTTGTTGAGTTTAGCCATTCTAACAGGTGTGGGATGGTATCTCATTATACTTTTGATTTGCATTTCCCTGATGATAAGTGATGTTGAGCATCTTTTCATGTGTGTGTTGGACATCTGGATGTCTTCTTTGGAAAAATGTCTTCTGCTCATTTTTTAATTGGATTATTCAATTTCAAGGTGTTGAGTTTGCTAAGTTCTTTATAGATTTTGATTACTAACCCTTTATCAGATATATCATTTGCATATATCTTCTCCCATTCTATAGGTTGCTTTTTAGTTTTGCTGATTGTTTCCTTTGCTGAACTTGTGATGCACACTGGGTGTTGTATGGAAGTGTTGAATCACTATATTGTACACCTGAAACTAGTATTACTGTATGTTAACTAACTGGAATTTAAATTAAAACATTAAAATTTTTTTAAATTAAAATGACCTTGTTTAGAAGTAGTAAGCTACTTAGTTTGCCACTACTAGTATAAATAATAGAGCAGGGATTAAATGTTATAAATATGAAGATTAAGGCTCAGAGGGATTAAATGTTGACTCTCTTCCTTTCAGACCTAGTTTGGCCATTAGGAATAAAAACTTTCTCAAAGTTGTTCAACAACAACAACAACAACAACAACAACAAAAACTGGTATTGGTTCACATTCTTGAAAGAGAATCATATTGCCCAAGTATATCTACCTATCAAGCTGTACTTGATTGCTGGTCCATCCAGTCACTATGGCCATGGGGTCGCATTCTCATAATATAGATATGAACACCTTCATCAGGGACTACCAATTGAAATGGCTGAGTTGTAGGCATCCTAGAACACATCTCCTAGTTTATGCCAGGCCCACAGTCAGTGAGTGGTGGAGTCAGAGAACCTAATGAGAAAGAAAAATCAATACACCTGATGGCTGAAGAATCAAGATTAATTCCTAGATATTGAGCCTGAGAGACTGGGAAAAATGAAGTCGCCAGAAACAGAAATGAGGTGGGAAACAGGAGTTAGTGGTAAGGAAGAGAATGGGTTTGTTGGAATAGTTTGAGTGTGAGCTGAAATGATCATGATAAGGAAATAAAACCAGAAATAAAAATGGTGTAGTCCACAACCTTAAGTATAATTGGTGATCAAAACATTAGTTGTCTTCCACCATCCCTTAATTCAATTCTGCCTCTTATACTTTTCCACCTATTCTTGATAGACAGTCCTATTGTCATATTACATTGCAAACAGTCTCAATACAATAATTAGAATGTCCAGTTCAGTGCAATACTCAAATCTCTGAACTTAATTTAGCATCACATCTTTTCCCCACCCCTACCCTTCCTACCCACCACCCCAAAATCCTGCTTCAAGTTGGGGTGAGGAAAGGGACTTGGCCTTCTGGTCACATTCTCCTTCACTTGCTACCTGAAGACTTGCTCTCCCTAGGGATTAAAGTTGTGTGGGGAGTGGGGAACAGACAGAATGAAGAAGAGAAGAGAGGTGAAGAGATAAAACAGTTCTTTATTACTTGTATGGCTTCAAGTTTGCCAGTCTTAGTAGACAATTAAAGCTGATATATCTCTGAACCAGACTGGCAGATGATTAAAGTTGATACTTTCTTTCAAAGTACCCTTTAAAGATCTCCTGCTGGGCTCCTCTCTACTGCTGCTCTCCTAAAAAGGCTGTAGGGTTAGAAGTGTTGGAATATATTACAGTTTCTTCCTCAGCCCCTTGTCATTAGCTGATACACCTTTATCTTTTTTCCACTGGGGTCTCCTTGCCCTCTCACAAATGTCCCCTTGATGGCTTTCTCTCCTGCATGGCCCCTTCTGGTCCTCAAGAAACACTCAGACATTTATTATTGACCATTTCAAACACATCATAAGCTTAAAAAGTAGTCTCATAATAGAATAATGAGGACCCATCAGATAGCTCTAATGGAGAATAATCAATAATCCTCCATTCTTATTTAGTTAATTCCCCATTTCAATCCCACTAAATTTTTGATGTTGTTGCTGGAGTGTTTGAAGGATGTAATTTCTCCCATAAATACCTTAGTATCCATTCTCTCTGAATTCACTGTTCTATGGCTTTATCTTTCTTTCTCCTACCCCTCCCCTTACTCTTCCCCACACATATCTTTACACACATATTCTATCAAAACTGTTTTAACAAGGTAGCATGAATACATCTGAAATGAAAAATCCAATATTCACTTTTCAGTCCATTTCTTCCACTGCTCCCAGCAGCATGTGTTCTTCTCAACCACCCCATTCTTATTGGGGAGTCTCTTTTAGTTTGATTTCTCTGATATACCTCCCCAGCTTCTCTTCCAACTTCTCTTACCACTCTTCTTGGCTTCCTAAACATTCTCTTTTTCTCTCTGCCATCTTGAGTATTTGTGTTTCTATATAAGAATATGAGACCCACTTTCTCAGATAAGCAAGAGCTTACTTAGATCCTAGACCCAGGCTGGGAATACCACGTCTGAGTATATGGATCATTTAAGAAACACAAGGCACTTTCTTCTACAGTCTGGGGTGGTAAACTGCCAGCTGAATTTACAGCCAGGAGTGATGTGGTTTGAAGTGTTGGGGTTCAGACCCAGTGACCAGGAAAGAATTCTTGAGATGTCTTTGCTGCAAAAAGGTGATTTTATTAAAGCACAGGGACAGGTCCTGTGGACAGAAAGAGCTGCATGAGGTTGTGAGGAGTAACTGATTGTACATTTGGGAGTTGGAGGAGGTAAAGGCAAAGGGAAGTTTCAAAAGGGGCTTTCATATGTTAAATAAGACTCATAGGATCCTGAAGCCCTAGATATTGTCAAGCTATGGTTGTTTTTCCCTCTAGCAAAGCATTAACATTAAGACAGCTGGAGTTCCTGGAAGAATGTCATACTCTGCCTGTCTCAAGTTATACGCCAATGGGCTGTGGGTTAAATGGAAATTTAATTTTATCTACAGTTCCTTTTGCCTTTGTTTCCCACATCAAGGAGGACTATCCAAACCTATTGTCAATATAAAAGTGTGTGTGTGTGTGTGTGTGTGTGAGAGAGAGAGAGAGAGAGAAGGCGGGTGGTGTTGTTGGAGAAGTGGATAAAGTACACTAAAGATGGCTGATTGGACTAAAACAAACTCTGGTCTCTAGCTTAGAGACCCCTCCTCTGGGCTCTTCTTCCTTTGCTGCTTGCGCGGGAAAACCATCCCCCACACACACACACAAATATGGAGGCTGATAACTATAAATTACCCTTCCCGCTCGCATTCGGAGCTCAGATCTTTGGAGAAAAGGTCTCCTCTGAGCCCGCTGGTGTTAAATAAATCTCCAATCCACCAAGGTCTCTGAGGGCCACTTGGTTTTTCTGCCAGCGTTTCAGCCTGATTCCATAACAAATTTGGTTCCCTGACTGGGAAACCCAACCGCGCTGGCCAGTTGTTGCCACCAGTTTGGGAGAAGAGTGAGGCAGTTACAGAATGAGGGATCACAAGGGAGAGTGTGCACCCTGCCTAAATTTCAGCAGTCTCCTTCTCTGTCCCCTTTAGGCCGGCCCGCTCCACCGTTCCCACCAGACTTGAGGATACTTGGCAGGTGAGGACCTGGACCCGACATCGAACCGTAAGGCTGGGGCCCAATCTAGTCAGGCCCACTTGCAAGAGTGGAAGGGGGACCTGATCACTCCCTGAGACGTCAGAAGTCTCACAGGTAGGGATTTTATGGTAGGGAATATAATAACCTCTGGTGTGTATGTGAATGTGAATGTGTGACTCAGTCTAGCTTGCCTGCTGAGTTAGATTCTGTGGCTCCACAGGCAGGTGCCCTTGGGATCCCCAGGGGGCCACGGAGTCTGAGTGGGCCCATCTGTGATTCCATGATGGATGGCACTCGGTCTGGCGATATCAGAATGGTTTCTGATCGTGGGTGGCAGGGCTAGGACCTGTGGGCTGAGCGTCACCTGGGTTCCTTCAAGACACAGCCAGGCGGGCATCTGGCTGGTCTCCTCATTGGAGGGGATGCCCCTGTCCCTCTGTCTTTGTGACTCTGCCTCACAGGAGCATTGTGGGGTTGGGACAGAACAAGGAGAGCCAGATAAAGGTTTTAGCTGCTTTATCCGGAGACTCACCCAGGGAGCCAAAGGAGCGACCCACCGCTCCCCTAATGTTACCCTCTTCATGACTCTTTAGGCTCCCTCCCACCTCCCCTGAGCTTGAAACTCCTCCCCTGGTGGACTGCTGCCACTGCTGCCCCAGCCAGAGTGCTGCTGCTGCTGCAGCAGCCGCCCATTTCTCCTCCCCTTCCAGGCCAGAGAACCCTCCCCCACAAGGCTCATGGCCAGATTGCATCCTAGGCCAGGCACAGGCGCTCAGGGGCAGGCGCTCTCCAGATGCCAGTCCACATCCACTGATATCAAGAGGCTCTCAGGAAGATCAGAGCAGGGGTCTGACAAAGCCATAAATATGCCCAGTAGCAAGGGGGGATGCCCAGAACATCCTTAGCAAGGGGTCAATGAACCTACTGCAAGGGGAAAGGACATTAAAAAGAATAATAAGTGTCACAACCAGGGAAAGTCCCAAAAACCCAGCGGAAATCAGGAGGAACCTCCAGAAGGGGACCTTGTTGGTCTAGCTGAGACAGAACCAGACTAAAAGGGGAAACTGACTCTCTCTCCCTGTTCCTCTGCTTAATAGATGTGAGGGATTCTCCCTCATTTCCCAGGTTAAAAGTTATAGTTGGAGCCAACTGTGGTTAGTCTACCTGAAGATGGGGACTTTAAGGAATATTCCCAAGCAGCTGCTGCTTCTGCCTTCCCCTTCCCCTCATGTTTCTGCACCAACTTAGGTGTGGTCCTATACCATCCTCAGTGTCTCAGGCACCATTGGTTCCTCCTCCCACCCTCCAAGTCAAGGAGCAAAGTGCACCCTATTTGGACCAACCATTTCAGATATCTCCACTGGTGCCCCAAATGAAAATTGACAATGGGGAAAAGTTGATTGACTTTTAGGTGGATGCAGGTTAAACATATTCGATGTTTAAACTAATTTGTTTATTGGACCTGTCTTTAAAGTTATCAGCAAAGGTCAAATAAGCTCCTATTATTTCTGTTGCAGTTTGTTAATGATAGTTAATTTTGTTTGTCTCAAAGTTTTCATGGGTAATTGTTAAGATAACTTTCAAGGTCCTTGGCAACCTGAAACTTTCCAAATAGTATGGAATGCTAAAGCTTTGATTATTGAACATAGGTTTGTGTTTTTAACTTCTTATTACTGAGAAATTAAGGCTATTCAGACCTATTGGAATGCATGCTTTGTACTTAATTGATTCATGAATTTACCATCTAAAAAAATTCTTGATTAAACACCTCTTAATTGGTTACCAAGTCCTCATTTGGAGAGTAAAGTTTCCTAAGAGTTTAAATTTTGCTAAATATACTTAAGACTGATGAAAATAAAGAAAGCAACTCTGTATGTAGGAAAATAGGAGGTATATAAGAAAGATATAAGGAATGGAAATACAGTTTCGTCGAGGGTAGAAGAAAATAATTTTGTCCTGAATGAAACTTGGTTATTTGGAAAGAAATGGCTTTGAGACAAAATTTAGAAGCAAAATAAAGTTATAGAAGGTTGAGATGAATGGAACTTTAAAAGTACACTAGTATAAGGTTGAAATCCTGCTTTTCTCTCTGCTCAAATGACAAAGTTTTCTTAAACTGTTGATCTGCTTTTGATAAGACAATGCAAACAAAGGTTTATCCTCCAGGAAAATCAAAGTTTTAGGTCTCATCTCTATCAGGTCTTTGATTACTTAGTTAAAACTTCTGAATGTTAAAGGAGCTAGGTTTTGATAACAACTGTATAATGCTATATATTCACCTTTGGGATCTTTTATTGCCACTTTGGTTGAATATATAAAATTGTAAGATTTGTAATGATCTGTAATCCTATTTAGGATGCACTTATGGCTTTTGGGGTTTTAACAAACTTCTCAAGATTTAAATGGTAAATGAAGTCTTCTTGACCAATTAGGCTCTTTTATTTGGGATGTTAAGTTACTTGGAAAAGCTCTGTCATACAATAATAAACCTTAGATTGTATTGCACAGGTAAATGCTGTAACTTCCTCAATATATGCAATTCCTAAAATTTTAATGTTTTGATATAAGGTTATCACTTAATTTTCTGATTACTTGAGGTGTTATATGTCACAGAAATAACCGAATTTCTTTGTCAATTGCATCATAATGAACTCTCATCAGATCTTTAATGATGTCTATTTCTGAGATTTTGCCATTTATAATTGTTCTTATTCTCTCACAAAACATGTCTCTTCTTCAAGGAGATTTATAAAAAGAAATTTGGGGACAAATACAGGTATTCAACATCCTTAAGATTAATACTAAAATGGGTAAAAATTTCCAGAACTAAAAAGCTGCATTCAAATTGAATAAGAATTAGGAACATGAGATTAAATGAACTGAGGAAGATTATAGTTTTGTGATTCTTGTTAAAAATATTGCTGGTTCCCTAATGTTTCCTTTTCCAGATTAAGGAAACTTTCTCTTAAAATAACTATGATATATAAAAATGTCATAAAGTATGCATTTGTAAACTGAAGCAATTATCTTTTCTCTCTACATAATTCCCCTGAAATTCAAAACTCTCAATGAGTATTCTTTCTTTCATGGCAATTACAATTGTTTGCAAAAGTTCAGAAAGAATCTGTTCATCTTATAACAGGTCACCATTTGGAAATACTGGTTATTTTACCAAGGCTTTGACTGGAATGTCATATTTGAGGATGACATTCATAGACTCAGATATGACCAGACAGCTTTAAGGAATTAGGGTTGGCTTTATAAAACATGGAGCCATAAAGCCCCTTGGAAGTGTTGGCCTGGTCCCTGCTTACAGAGTTCCCAGCAGTCTCACCAGGTAAGTAAAGAAGGTCACTTCCTGGCAGGTGCAGGAACCTCAGGATATCTTGGGGACCTCATGAAGAGGAATTCTCCCAATTCTACATGTATTGCAGGCCTGTCTGATGGCATGTATTTGGCTTGACTTCTGGCCTGGAGAGGCTACTAAAAGTTCAACCTGAGGATTCCTTATAAAAGGTTCCAACAAAGCAAACTTTAAAAGATCCTCATGATCAATTGCTATTCTTGCTGAGCTTATGTAAATAATTAGGCCAGATTTGTTAAGACTGGATTTGTTCTACAAATGCATTGGTCTCAATTTGGCTATCTCTGGAAAGGGGGGGGGGGTGTTTAGAGAGAACAACTATGTTTCAACAATGCACCGTTATGGATGTTAAATTCTAGTTATGATTGCCTTTAAATGTTTGTTGTTTGCCTAAACTAGACAACTTGAGATAAACTTCAGAAAATTGTCACAGTATTTCATATATAGGCAATCTTCTGTGCTTGTTATACTATGGGGATAATAATAAGACCCCATGGGCATATGATTATTTAAACAACTGAAAAACACTATGGATCTCTAAATATGCAAACCATATCTTCCCTAAACCTGATCTGACAGTTACCAGAAACCTATCCCTTTGGAAGACTTGGAGGTGGACTTTACAGACATACAACCAAATAGAGGATTCAGTTTCAGGTATCACCCCATGGGTCCATCACTCCAGAGCTAAGAAGGCCAACTCAGAGGAACCTTCAACCTGGCGAAGTGATCCAGATCCAGGCAACCTGCTTAAACTGACCCTCAAAAAGACACTGGCCCCTGAGATCTCCAGCCCTGCTCCAACCACACCCCGGAAGTTGGCTGGCCTGTGCATGGCAGAAGCTTGAGGAATCAATATATGCACCGAACCCAGGGCTTTGGATACAACTCTGCCAGCCCTTGCCTCTCACTGTGTCATAGCCCTGATCTTACTTCTTACTGTTGGGCTGATAGAGACTGCACCAACAAGCTGGACATGGGACAAAAGATGTATGCTGGATCTCACATACCTCCTCTAGTTGGGAGGATTATTAAGTATTGTCTGTATATTATGATAACCTCTCTCACTTTCACAACTGCCACTTACCCACTTTGCCCCCAGGATTGTTATATGACAATAAGGGGGTCAAGGTCGTTCAGCACTTTCACCTCCCTCCACAAAGATTGCTACAAGGGAAAAACACCCACTCTCTGTAAGGCCCCCTGGGGCCCCAAGGACTAAGGTTTGGACCATGGGGATAACCCAAAATGTCAGAAACCCATGTCACAACAAGGGCCTCCAGAGAGGGAAGCTTGCTACACTTAGCTTCCTCAATGGGGGATCTCAGGATCTCAGACAGGGGAGGAATGCAAGACAGGGCCCTTCAAAAGTTTATAAAAGATACCAAGGATAGGGTAATATAAGCCATAAAGGCAACCACTCCCCCAGCAGCCTACCAGGGTTTGAGGCTTTCAGCCCTCAGATGCTTACCAATTCCCCACTCCAGCGTTGGACTAACACTAAAGTCCTCCATCAAATAAATGATCACACCCATACCTGCTGGATGTGTTTGCCCCTCAGCTGGAGGGCTTACTTAGCCACTCCTATCCCTTTGACCTGGGAAGCTCCTGAAAATCTCAAATCCAACACTTCTGTCTTAATTGGACCCTGACCACTGGGCTCCGTTTCACAAATGCCAACAATCTAATCTGTACAGTCCCTGAGGGTATGAATGGTACCTCTCTATAATGAAGAAATATAACCTTAAAGAGGAATACAACCCTATGTTCAACCCCTAGGGTGTTCTATCTATGTTCTACTTCAGCTACCGATGCTTAGAAGCCAACTGGACTCAGATATGTTATTCCATCTTCCTAACCCCAGAGATATCCGTATACACTGAAGATCAGCTCCTAACAGCCTTTAGCCCCAAGTCCCAGACTAAACAGGCAGTCCTGCTACCTGTTCTGATACGAGCAGAAATTGAGACAGGAATAGGAACTGGAATAGGGGGCATAGGTTCATCCGTGGGACTATACCATAGACTATCTCAAGAGCTAAATGAAGACATGGAACAGGTGGCAGATTCTCTGGTAACCTTACAAAGCCAAATAAACTCTCTGGCGGCAGTGACCCTCCAAAATAGGTGAGCCCTCGACCTCCTCACTTCAGAAAAAGGAGGGACTTGCATCTTTCTGGGGGAGGAATGTTGCTATCTCCTAAACCAGTCAAGAATAGTTACAACTAAGGTTAAGAAATTCAAGGAAAGAATTCAACATAAACAATAGGAAAATATCAATCAATGGAAAGGATGGGATGTCACAGATTGGGCATCCTGCTTCCTGCCCTGGCGGGGCCCCTCCTCTCCATAATTTTACTTGTATCCATCGGCCCCTGTATACTGATTGCCATGGTATGTTTTATTGAAAACACTGTTGCTTGCCAAACTACTGCACATATCTTAGCCTTCTGAGAGTACCAACCTGTAAAACTGAAAGGTGATGCCTATTAAAAGTTTTTTTTTTAAAGGCATCAAAGGGGGGGATTTTGGACAAGTGGATAATGTACACCAAAGATGGCTGATTGGACTAAAACAAACTCTGGTCTCTAGCTTAGAGACCCCCTCCTCCGGGCTCTTCTTCCTTTGCTGCCCGCGTGAAAACCACCCCCCCCCACACACACACACAAATATGAAGGCTGATAATTATAAATTACCCTTCCCGTTCGCATTCAGGGCTCAGATCTTTGGAGAAACGATCTCCTCTGAGCCCGCTGGTGTTAAGTAAATCTCCAATCCACCAGGGTCTCCAAGTGCTGCTTGGTTTTTCTGCCAGCATTCCAGCCTGATTCCATAACAGTGTGAGAAGGGAGATGATTCATTTTCAGAAATACCAAATAAAAGCTGTGCTGTCTAGTTAACAGTAGGTTTACAACCTATTGGAAATATGTACAACTTCTCCCCACCACAGTGGAGTCCCAAACCCTTAGACTCTTCACTTCCTGGTTCTTCTTCCCCTCTCTGTTTCGTGGACTTATTTTCCCGGATTTATTTTCATGGGCTTTGCAATGAGCATGCACCAAAGAACAAAGGGAGGAAGGACTGAAAATCTCTGTGTCACCTTAGTGAATGTACATTTGTTCCAATCAGACTACTTTTTGTCTTACATGGGCATGGGTGACATCCAGGTGATAAGGGAGCATGGGGCGGGCTGACAAAGTGCAAGCTAGCACACTCCTCCCCCCCCCCCCCAGGTGGGATGTGTGATATTTTTCAGGCACTCCTGTCTGCCCCAGGACAAAGGAAAGGAAAGAAAACAAATGGCCAACTGATAGAGATCACAGTCATACAGGACATTGGTCTCCATGATTTTATCTTAATAAATTACAAGAAAAAGGCAATCTTATTAGGCAAGAAAAAGCCTAATCTCCAGAAACCTATGGACTCAGTTTCCTGGAGCCCCAACATCACCCCTCCATAGTGATATGGAGAACAAAGGCAAGAAGGAAATGGCAGGTAAAATTAAATTTTCTGGTGACCTGCAGCCCATTGACAAATACTTGAGGCAGAGTATAAAATTTCTCCAGGAACTCCCTACCGTCCTAATGTTAATGCCTTACCAGAAGGAAAACAACCTTAGCTTAACAATAGCAAGGCCTCAGGTACCTTAAGAGTCCTCTTTAGCATATCAAAGTCCCTCTGGAAGCCTCCCTTTTGACTTTACCTCCCCAACTCCATAGTATAAAACCAGCCATTCTTCACAACCCCAGCGCAACTCTTTCTGCCCATGGGTCCTGTCCCTGTGCTTTAATAAAATCACCTTTTTGCACCACAGACGTCTTCAAGAATTATTTCTTGGTCATTGGCTCTGGACCCCCCACCATCACCCCAAAACCTCATCATGGGTAAGGCTGTAACCTCTGTAGTACTCAGCCAAAGAGGAACCAGGGGAGGGACTTGTATGCTAGGAGATAAATTGTCTGCTGTAACTGCCCTAAGTGTGCCTGTTCATCAGACACCTGCTCTTGCAAGAACGTTGATTAAAGCCTCCCTTCACTGTGCTCCCTCTGTGTCCCTTGTTTGGTTGTGTCGATGGGCTTATTTCTAACAGGTGGCAGAGAGATATCAGGCTGTGGAATGAAAACCAAAAGAGAACAAGAAGGCTTTAGCCCAGATAAACTCCCTTAAAAGAAGACGGTTGTTGAAGTGCACTTCCCATGTATGCTGGTGAATTGTAAAATCTGAAATTCCATGTGCTGCCTTGACAGCTTTAAGCCTCACAGAATCCCAAAGGCCTACCATGAGTTCCCTTGCTCCCCACCCAGCTAGCTCACCTGTCAGCCCAGCTAGCTACACACTACCCGGCTCTCCAACCTAACAGGTTTCATCTCTTTGACAGCCCAAGTTACTATTCAAATAAACCACACCCTCCAACAGGGATCAAGGGTCACCTCACTCTCTTGTCATTATAAATCTTGCCTCCCATAGCCCCTGCTTGTTCACTCTGCTCCCAAGAGAAACCCCTGTTGGCCCTGGCATATAGTGTCCTCCTCTCCCCAGGCTGTGAGTATATGTGACTAATAAACTATTGCTGATCTCATCTGATCATGTCAGGCATTGCGTGTTTGGGCATCTCATACTACTTAGGGCAAGGAATAATCTCCCCCTTTCACTAATAGAAGGTAGAACATCTGGCAGGGAATCTGGTTGGGAATGGAGTGGTTAACAAGGTCTCAAGGAATCTCAGACATTTGACCCTCTCATTCCTCACTCCACATTGCCAGCCCCCAACTAGACCCCACCCCACACAAGGCCATTAGCTCCCAGAAGTTTAGCTCTTCTTTGAAGGACTGGTAACTTTTTAGACAAGATATCTTTTCTGATTAAAGGCCAACTGTGCTTCCTATTGCCTATGGGACACTACCATTTAGATGTACTTTAGATTGTTCAAACTTAACACAACTCTGACTAAATGCATTCTTTTCCTCTATCTCATCAACAAAGTCATTCTTATGCCTTCATCTCTGTATAACCAGTACCTAACACAGTGCCTGGCACTTATAATAATTTTTTTATTAAGTATATGAAGGAGTGAGTCAAGGCTCCATGACTAGTTTATTCCTTCCTGCTACTTGATGCTCTGCACCTCTAGTTCAGAGGTTCCTAAATATTAACATGAATAAGGATAATCTGAAAAGTTTGTTAAGCACAGTTTCCTGAGTCCCAGTCATGGAAATCCTGATCCAGTAGATCAAAGTGGAACTCATGAATTTGTATTTATGAGAAGTTAATATGTGATGGCAATACTGCTGGTCAGAGGATCATATCTGAAAATCAATGTTCCAGTTCATACAAGTGCATGGCCACTGGTTAATGGGGGAAACAAAGGCAGAAGAACTGTAGATAAAATTAAATTTCCATATAACCCACAGCCCATTGGCGTATAACTTGAGATAGGCAGAGTATGACATTCTTCCAGGAATTCCCAACTGTCTTAATGTTAATGCTTTGTTAGAGGGAAAAATAACTATAGCTTGACAATATCTAGGCCTCCAGGATCCTGTAAGTCTTATTTAACATAGGAAAGTCCTTTTGGAAACTTCCCCTTGCCTTTATCTTCCCCCACTCCCAAGTGTATAATCAGTTACCTCTCACAACCCCAGTGCAGCTCTTTCTGTCCACAGGTCCTGTCCCTGTGCTTTAATAAAACCACCTTTCTGCACCAAAAACATCTCAAGAATTCTTTCTTTTTTTTTTTTTTTTCAACGTTTATTTATTTTTGGGACAGAGAGAGACAGCATGAACGGGCGAGGGGCAGAGAGAGAGGGAGACACAGAATCGGAAACAGGCTCCAGGCTCCGAGCCATCAGCCCAGAGCCCGACGCGGGGCTCGAACTCACTGACCGCGAGATCATGACCTGGCTGAAGTCAGACGCTTAACCGACTGCGCCACCCAGGCGCCCCTCAAGAATTTTTTCTTAGCCATCGGCTCCAAACTTCAACACTTCAAACCACATCACTGATGACCTATGCTTGGAATCATTTCTCTGCATGATTATTCTTTCTTGTAACAAGTTCTTTTGGGTCTCTGATATCTGTTTTGCTTTGAATTCTGATACCTGTACTTGCCTCCATGCCAGTTTTCTCATTTCTACTGACCAATCTTGCTACACTCTTTGAATTTTTCTAGTTGTCCCTCCTTGCCTAGACCAAAGGCCCTAAACTGCCCTCTGCTCAGTCCTCACATTAAGCCTAACATTTGCAAAGACTGAAGTCTAAAGAGATGTCTATATTGTATAATGTCAAATTTATCAAAGACCAAAATATCAAGTTCTGTTTTAAAGTACATGGTATGATCAAAGCTTTCCTAATACAATGAATATAAAGAGAAAGATCTCATTCTATGCCAACTACAATTAGATAAAACCATTTCAGAAACCACAGAACTAATCAGTAAAAACAGCAATGGGTTACTTTTGTGTCAGGCCTCCATATTAATGAAAGCATGATGGACAGCAAAGAGTATGAATTTTGGTACTAGAGAGATCTTGGTTCTAATTTTAATTTCTGCCATCTATGTGACCTCACACTGCTCTGTATCTCAGTGTCATTGCCTGTTAAATAGAGCTAATATATCTCCCAGATAGGGATCTTGAGAAGATGGAATAAGGAAATGGTTGTAAGCACCTAGCACAGTGTCTGGACTATATTGGGATCAACAAAAGTTAATCCTATTTCCTCCTTTCGACATACATTTGCAATTTAATATCCAATAGAACTTTTTTTTTTTCCTCAAGGGAGGCATACTTTTCAAAGAACCACACTCAAAGAAAACAAACAAAACTTGTTAAATCAGGTCAGAATTTTGCAGTTGAATGGGATCCTCATTATTAGTTTGCCTCATTATCAGAGGCATTTTGTAAAATTAAACAAAGACAAGAAGAAAAATAAATATATTTCTGCTTTTTGCTGCTGATAACATACTACCATTGCACCATACTGGCTTTTTCTTCTATTAAAAGAATGATTACTCTACATTCTCTAAGGAAACACTTGGGAATTTTGGAATGAGTTTCAGCTTACACACCACCTCTTTGACATAAACAGTCCTTCCTCAGTGAGAGTCTTTTTTTAAAATGTTTATTTTTGAGAGAGAGAGAGACAGAGCATGAGCAGGGGAGGGCATAGAGAGAGGAAGACACAGAATCCTATGTAGGCACCAGGCTCTGAGCTGTCTGTATAGAGCCTGACGTGGGGCTCGAACTCACGAACCACGAGATCATGACCTGAGCCAAAGTTGGATGCTCAACCAACTGAGCCACCCAGGTGCCCTGAGAAGTCTTATTAATTGCAATATAGGATTTTAAGCAAATCAGTATGAACTGATTTTGTATTCAGTTCCATGCAAGTGTAACTTATTTAACAGAACTTTTCCTATTTTTCCTTGAATTGTCATCAAGACCCCATGGATGGAAAGAAAACCAGTAATTACCCAATATTTGAAATTCAGTTATTTGAACAAACCATTTCATCCATTTCAATGCAAAAGAGGACTGATAAGGGATGGAAAAGTCAAGTGTTCGAGGAATGCTAAACTCGTGAAGAAAAACAATCCCCTCCCTTCATCTCTTAGAAACCAAAAGTAAACATTTCCCATAAAATCACTGATAAATTTTGGGACCCTGCCAGAGGAGACTGACATTTAATTGCCTGGCTGATGCCTGCTCTACTACAAGCCCTGCCTTTGTACTGCTGAGCCAAAAAAGGCACACTTGGGAAAGAATGTAGGATGATCACAGAGTTGAAAACATAAGACTTCTCTCTCAGTATACGACAGAGCAAGCAGACCAAAAGAAAAAAAAATAAAACAGTAAGGAAATAGAAAATGTGCAACACTTTCAACTAAATTGGCCTAATTTATTTGGATGTTTTGTTTTGTTTTGTTGTTTTGTTTTGTTATAGAGAGAGAGCAAAACAGAGCAGGGAAGAGGGGCAGAGAAAGAGAGAGAATCCTAAATAGGCTTCTTGCTGAGTGGAGCCTGATGTGGGGTTTGATCCCATGACCCTGGGATCATGACCTAAACCCAAATCAAAAGTCAGACACTCAACTGATTGAGCCACACAGGCACCCCTCTGTTTTCTGTTTAATAAGTCTAGTTAGGGGGTTATCAATTTTATTAATTCTTTCAAAGAACCAGCTCTTAATTTTGTTGATCTATTCTACTGGGTTTTTTTGTTTGTTTCTATATTATTTATTTTTGCTCTAATGTTTGCTATTTCCCATCACCTGCTGGCTTTAAGCTTTATTTGCTGTTCCTTTTCTAGCTCCTTTAGGTGCAAAGTTAGGTTGTGAATTTGAGACTTTTCTTGCTTCTTGATTAAGACCTGTATTGTAATATACCTCCCTCTTAACTGCCTTTGTTATATCCCAAAGTGTTTGGACTGTTGTTTTCATTTGCATTTGTATCCATGTACTTTTTAAAAATTTCTTCTTTAATGTCTTGGCTGACCCATTCATTCTTTAGTAGGATGTTCTTTAACCTCCATGTATTTGTGGTCTTTCCAAATTTTTTTCTTGTGGTTGACTTCAAGTTTTATAGTGTTGTGGTCTGAAAATATGCATTAAACCTTTCAGGATTAAAAATAAAGTTAAATCTGTTTTGTGTAGATATTTTTTTATCAGGTTGAGGAAGTTTCCTTCTATTTCTAGTTTGCTGAGAGTTTTAAAATCTTGAATAAATATTGAATTTTGCTAATGCTTTTCTGTACATATTGAGATTATGATATAATTTTCTTTTTTATTCTGTTCATATAGTAACTTACAATAATTGATTTTAAAATGTGGAACCAACATTGTATAACTGAGATAAGTCCCAGTTTATGATGTATGCTCTTTTTGTATATTACTGGTTTTTTTTAATCTGGGTTTTTTCCTTTTGCTGAAGTGTTTTTTTATACGAAATTTATTGTCAAATTGGTTTCCATGCAACACCCAGTGCTCATCCCAACAGGTGCCCTCCTCAATGCCCATCACTCACTTTCCCCTTCCCCCCACCCCCATCAACCCTCAGTTTGTTCTCAATATTTAAGAATCTCTTATGGTTTGCCTCCTTCCCTCTCTGTAACTTTCTTTTCCCCCCTTTCCCTCCCCCCTGGTCTTCTGTTGAGTTTCTCAGGTTTTTATTACTCATTTTAATTTACCAATACTTTATTCAGATTTTTGAAAAAAAACTTTTTTTTAAAAAGGGGGGGCCTGGGTGGCTCAGTTGGTTAAGTGTCCAACTTTGGCTCAGGTCATGATCTCACGGTTCACAGGTTCAAGCCCCATGTTGGGCTATGTGCCAACAGCTCAGAACCTGGCCTGCTTCAGATTGTGTCTCCCTCTCTCTCTGCCCCTCCCCTACTCAGGCTCTGTCTCTCTGTGTCTCTCAAAAATAAATAAAACGTTAAAAAATTTTTTTTAAGTTTTTTGAGTTAGGTTTGGGAGGGATATTGGTTAGTATATTTTCTTTATACCTTTATTTGACTTTGCTACTGGGAATAGTGCTGTCATCATTAAATGAGTGGCTGTTACCTTCTCTTTTATTTCCTGGAAGATTTTGTATAAATTATTATTTTTTTTTCCTTAATTCCATGGTAGAATTCACTAGTGACGCAATCTGGGCCTGGAGATGTTTTGTGGCAGCATTTTGGACTATGAATTCAATTCTTTAATAGATATGCTGTTATTCATGTTATCTTTAGTAATTAACTTATTTCAAGAAATGTGTTCCTTTTATCTAAGCTATCAAATGTATCAGCAATAAGATGTTCAAAATATTCTCTTATCTTTTAAGGTCTATAATGATGTCCCTTCTTTCATTTCCAATATTGATAATGTGGGTTTTCTTTTTGTTGTTTGATTAGTTTCGTGACATGTTTACCAGTTTTACTGAGCTATTCAAAAAACCAGTTTTTAGCATCTTTGTTTTTTCCTTTTTTTTTGTTTTCTCTTTCACCGATTTCTCCTTTTTATCTTTTTTAATGTTTATTTATTTTGAGAGAGAGAGAGAGCATCCATGCAAGTGAGACAGGGATATAGAGAGAGAATCCCAAGCAACCCATGCTCTGTCAGTGCAGACCCCATCTAGGGGCTTGATCTTACAAACATGAGATCATAACCTGTGCCAAAATCAATCAGATGCTTAATTGGCTGAGCCACCCAGGCACCCAGGCATCTTGTCAATTTTAGAACCAGCTTCTCAAAACTCTGCCATGATTGTGGTAGAGATTTTAATCAACATATATGTAACCTATATATAATAACTGAGATCAGGTGCCTTCAACAAAGATTTAAATCAGCAGAAAAAGGATGGTTTTTTTCCATAAATAGTGCTTGAACAATTGAATGTCCATATGTAGAAGGAAGGAAGGAAGAGGGGATAAAATTGCTTCTATTTCACACCAGACACAAAAATTAATTTGCAAAGATCATAGACCTAAATATAAGAGCTAAAAATACAAAACTCTAAGAAATCACACACACACACGCGCACACACACACACAAAATATGTGACAATAAGTCAATCAAAGATTGGTTAGATAAAACCCACAAAAAACACAAACCATAAAGAAAAAATGTTACTGTAAGTAACAAATATTAAGAACCTCTGTTCCTCAAAAGACATTAAGAAAATAAAAAGATAAGCTTCAGACTGTTACAAATGAATGAATGAATGAATGTTACAAAACATTCATCTGATAAAAGACTCATATTCAGAATTAAATATAAAGAATTCTTGCAACACAGCAACAGTACAAATAACCCATTGAAAATGGACAAAAGATGGGAATGCAAGCTGGTGCAGCCACTCTGGAAAACAGTATGCAGGTTCCTCAAAAAACTAAAAATAGAACTACCCTATAACCCAGCAATTGCACTACTAGGCATTTATCCAAGGGATACAGGTATGTTGTTTCAAAGGGACACATGCACCCTCATGTTTATAGGAACACTATCAACAATAACCAAAGCAAGGGAAGAGCCCAAATGTCCATCGATGGATGAATGGATAAAGATGTGGTATATCTATACAATGGAGCATTACTCAGCAATCAAAAAGAATGAAATCTTGCCATTTGCAACTACGTGGATGGAACTGGAGGGTATTATGCTGAGTGAAATTAGTCAGAGAAAGACAAATATCATATGACTACACTCATATGAGGACTTTAAGAGACAAAACAGATGAACGTAAGGAAAGGGAAACAGATAATATAAAAACAGGGAGGGGGACAAAACAAGAGATTCATAAATATGGAGAAAAAAACTGAGGGTTACTAGAGGGGTTTTGGGAGGGGGATGGGCTAAATGGTGAAGGGACACTAAGGAATCTACTCCTGAAATCATTGTTGCACTATATGTTAACTAATTTGGATGTAAATTTAAAAAAATAAAAAATTAAAATTAAAAACAAATAAATAAATAAAAATGGACACAAGATTTGAACAGACACTAAAGAAGATATACGGATGACAAATAAGCACATGAAAAAAATGCCCAATATCATTAGTCATCAGGGAAATGCAAATTAAAACCACACTGACATACCAACTACTGCTATATAACACTATGCAACTATTAAAATAGATAAAATCTAAAAGACTAAGAATATCAAGTGCTGTCAAGGATGAAGAGTAACTAGAACTCTATCACATGGCTAGAAGAAATGCAAAATTGTTCAGCCATTTTGGAAAATAATTTGTCAGTTTCTTACAAAATACTCCACTCCTGAGTACCGAAGAGAAATGAAAACATATTTCCACATAAAGAGCAGTTTGTAAATGCTTATAGCAACTTTATTCATAATAGCCAAAAACTGGAAATAACCAAAAAGTCTACCAATTGGTGAATGGATAAACAAAATGTAATATATCCATTCAGTAGAATACAAACTACTAACACATACAACAACATGGGTGAATCTCGATAGCATTTGTTAGGTGAAAATAGCCATCAATAAAAGGGCATATAGTGTATGATATTTGTTATATGACATTCTGTAAAGTCAAATACTATATAGACAGAAATTAGATTTGTGGTTGCCTAAGATGAGGATAGATTACAAAAGGCAATAAGGGAACTTCTTTCAGTGATGAAAATGTTCATATCTTGACTGAGGTGGTGATTATACATCTATATGCTTTATCAAAACTCATCAAACTGTACAATTAATAAGTGAATTTTGCTGTATGAAAATTATCCCTCGATAAATGTGACTAAAATAATAAAGTCAAACAGCAATTGGCCTGATACCATGCAGTGTAAACTCAGTCTGCCAGCCTATAAGTGAAACCATTTAGCATTTTTTAGAGATGAAAATACAATGGTGTTTTGGTTATTTTATTTTGTTGTTTTCATTAAAAGCTGATTAAACTTGTCAGAATGCTAAATTCCTCAGTCAAATTGGAATTTGTTCTTGCCTAGAATAACAGGAGGATAAACTGTTTCCAGTTAGAGGTGGTAGAAGAGAGTGGCTAAAGGAAAGACATGATTACAATGAGATATCACTATATACTTACTAGAATGGCTAAAATCCAAAATACTGACAATACCAAATGCTAATGAGAATGTGAGGCAGCAGGAACTCTCTCTCATTCATTGCTAGTAGAAATACAAAATGGTATAGCAGATTTGGAAGACAGTTTGGCCACTTTTTAAGAAGCTAAATGTAGTCTTGCCATATGATCCAGCAATCTTGGTCCTTGGTATTTACTCAAATGAGTTGGAAAACTTAAGTCTACACAAAAACTGGCATATGAATGGGTATAGCAGTTTCACTCATAATTGCTCCAAAGTAGGAAGCAACAAATATGTCCTTCAACTGGTGAAAGGATAAAAAAAAGCATAGTATATCCATAAAATGAAATATTATTCAGCAGTTTAAAAAACAAGCTATCAAGCCACAATGGGGCATGTAGAAACTCTAAATACATATTGTTAAGTGAAAGAAGGCAGTCTAAAATGCTACATATTGTAAAATTCCAATTATATGACATTCTGGAAAAGACAAAACTATGGAGACAGTGAAAAGATCAATTAGGGGCGCCTGGGTGGCGCAGTCGGTTAAGCGTCCGACTTCGGCCAGGTCACGATCTCGCGGTCTGTGAGTTCGAGCCCCGCGTCAGGCTCTGGGCTGATGGCTCAGAGCCTGGAGCCTGTTTCCGATTCTGTGTCTCCCTCTCTCTCTGCCCCTCCCCCGTTCATGCTCTGTCTCTCTCTGTCCCAAAAATAAACGTTGAAAAAAAAAATTAAAAAAAAAAAAAGATCAATGATAGCAGAGGCTCAGGAAGGAAATGGAACAGTAAGGGATATGAGATGGTACACAGGGGACTTTTAGAGCAATGAATCTATTCTGTAGGATACTATAATTGTTGATACATGACATTATGCAGTTGTAAAACCCCATAGTACTGTGCAACAGAGTAAACTCTAATGTCAACTATGGATTTTAATTAATAATAATTTTCAATACAGGCATATCTTGTTTTATTGTGCTTACCAGATATTTTATTTTACACAAATTGAAATGTAGCAACCCTGCATCAAACAGGCCCATCAACAACATTTTTCTAAAGGTATGTCATCATTTTGTGTCTGTGTCACATTTTGGAAATTCTCACAATATCTCAAACTTTTCCTTATTATTATATTTTTATAGTGATCAGTGATCTTTGATGTTATTATTGTAATTGTTTGGGGGCACCACAAACCACATTTACATAAGATAATGAACTTAATAGATAAATGTGTGTGCTCTGACCTCTCTACCAACTGGCCATTTCCTCATCTCTCTCCCTCTTTTCAGGTTTCTCTATTCCCTAAGGCACAATATTCAAATTAGACCAGTTAATAACCCTACAAAAGCCTCTAAATGTTCATGTGAAAGTAAGAGTCACACATCTCACTTTAAATCAAAAGCTAGAAATGATTAAGCTTAGTGAGCAAGATATGTCAAAAACTGAGAAAGACTGAAAGCTAGGCCTCTGTAATAGTTAACCAAGTAATGAACGCAAAGGACTACTTCTTGAAGGAAATTAAAAGTGCTACACCACTGAATACATGAATGATTTTTTAAAAATTAAAAAAAAAAAACAAAACAGAACAGCCTTACTGTTGAGATGGAGAAAGTTTTAGTGGTCTTGATAGATAAAACCAGCCACGATATTACCTTAAACTAAAGCCAGAGCAAGGCCCTAACTTTCTTTAATTTTATTAAGGCTGAGAGAAGTGAGGAAGCTACAGAAGATAAGTTTGAAGCTAACAGAGGTTAATCCATAGGTATAAGGAAAGAAGTTATTTCTAAAACAACAGATTTTCCTATATAGATGAGACACTCTAATGTTGGAAATAGATGTCATCTAAGCTACAGAAGTCAGTGTCAAGCTTCAAAGGACAGTTTGATTATCTTATTAGGAGCTAATGCTGCTAGTGACTTTAAGTTGAAGCCAATGCTCATTTACCATTCTAAAATTCTTACAGAGTAGGTTATGCTAAATCTACTCTGCCTGTGTTCAATAAATGGAAGAACAAAACCTGGATGACAGCATATCTGCTTATGATATAATTTACTGAATATTTAATCCCACTTCTCAGAGAAAAAAATCATTCAAAATACCTCTGTTCATTGACAATGCACATGGCTACCCAAGAGCTCTGATGGAAATGGGCAAAAAGAGTAATGTTGTTTTCATGCCTGCTGACACAAAACCCATTCTGCAGTCTATGGATTAAGGAGTAATTTCGACTTTCGAATCTTATGTAATAAATACATTTCATGAAGCTAGTGCTGCCATAGACAGGTGATTCCTCTGATGCATCTGGCAGTCAATTGAAAACCTCCTGGAAAAGATTCACCGTCCTAGGTGTTATGAAGAACATTTGTAATTTATGGGAAGAGGTCAAAATATCAACAGGAGGAGGAGTTTGGAATAAGTTGATTCCAACCCTCAAGACTTAAGGAGAGAAGATATCTTCAGATGTAGTGGAAATAGGAAGAAAACTAGAATTAAAAGTGGAGCATTAAAAGGGCATCTGGGTGGCTCAGTTGGTTAAGAGTCCATCTTAGGTTCAGGCCATGATCTCACAGTTCGTGGGTTCGAGCCCTGGTCAGGCTCTGTGCTGACATCGCAGAGCCTGGAGCTTGCTTGCTTCAGATTCTATGTTTCCTTCTCTCTCAGCCCCTCCTCCACTCGTGCTTGCTCTCTCTGTCTCTCTCAAAAACAAATATACATAAAAAAATATTTTTTTAAAAAAAAGTGGAGGAAGATGGTGGCGTAGGAGGATGTTGGGCTCACCGTGTCTGGCTGATCACTTAGATTCCACCTACACCTGCCTAAATAACCCAGAAAAATGCCAGAAGACTAGCAGAATGGATTCTCTGGAGCCAAGCACAGATGAGAGACCCATGGAAGAGGGTAGAAAGGGCGGAGAGGCAGTACGCGCTATGCAGACTGGTGGGAGGGAGCCAGGGCAGAAGGGCATCCCGCCAGCCAAGCAGAGACCCCCCAGTCTGGCTTGCAAAGGCTGAGGGGCAGACAGAGTTCGGACAGCAAGCAGGACTTAACATCTGGAAGGTTATAAGTTAACAACTCTGCTCAGAGAGCAGGAAGGCTGGAGGACAATGGGAGGGAGAGTTGCTGAGCCTTGGACGACAGAGCTCAGTTTGGTGGAGAACAAAGGCACTTGCCAGCGCCATCTCCCTCGCCCATCCCCCAGCCAAAACCCAAAAGGAACCAGTCCCTGCCTGGGAACTTGCTTGCACTGCGCAAACACCCAAAACACCCAACACTGTGCTTCTGTGGATCCATCCCTCCAGTGGTGGGTGTGACTTCCTCCTGCTGCCACAGGGCCCCTCCCAAAGTGGATCATCAAAGGAGAAGCGAGCTGAGCCTGCACCTCCCGCCCCTGTGCACCTTGCCTATCCACCCCAGCTAATACGCCAGAGCCCCAGCACCACAATCCTGGCAGTGTGCAAGTAGCCCAGATGGGCCACGCCACCCCACAGTGAATCCCACCCCTAAGAGTGGGGAAGAGAAGGCACACACCAGTCTGACTGTGGCCCCAGTGGTGGGCTGGGGGCAGACATCAGGTCTGACTGCGGCCCCGCCCACCAATGCAAGGTATTCAAGACAGCACAGGGGAAGTGCCCTGCAGTTCCGCACCACCAGGGACTATCCAAAATGACCAACCAGAAGAATTCCCCTCAAAAGAATCTCCAGGAAACAACAACAGCTAATGAACTGATCAAAAAGGATTTAAACAATATAACAGAAAGTGATTTTAGAATAATAGTCATAAAATTAATCACTGGGCTTGAAAACAGTATAGAGGACAGCAGAGAATCTATTGCTACAGAGATCAAGGGACTAAGGAATAGTCAGGAGGAGTTAAAAAATGCTATAAATGAGCTGCAAAATAAAATGGAGACAACCACAGCTCAGATTAAAGAGGCAGAGGAGAGAATAGGTGAACTAGAAGATAAAATTATGGAAAAAGAAGAAGCTGAGAAAAAGAGAGATAAAAAAAATCCAGGAGTATGAGGGGAAAATTAGAGAACTAAGTGACACACTAAATAGAAAACATCTATGCATAATTGGTATTCCAGAGGAGGAAGAGAGAGGGAAAGGTGCTGAAGGTGTACTTGAAGAAATCATAGCTGAGAACTTCCCTGATCTGGGAAAGGAAAAAGGCATTGAAATCCAAGAGGTACAGAGAACTCCCTTCAGACGTAACTTGAATTGATCTTCTGCAAAACATATCATAGTGAAACTGGCAAAATACAAGGATAAAGAGAAAAATTTGAAAGCAGCGAGGGATAAACGTGCTCTAACATATAAAGTGAGACCTATAAGACTCGTGAAGGATCTCTCTCTGAAACTTGGCAGGCCAGAAAGGAATGGCAGGAGATCTTCAATGTGATGAACAGAGAAAATATGCAGTCGAGAATCCTTTATCCAGCAAGTCTGTCATTTAGAGTAGAAGGAGAGATAAAGGTTTCCCAAACAAAAACTGAAGGAATTCATCACCACTGAACCAGCCCTACAAGAGATCCTAAGGGGGATCCTGTGAGGCAAAGTACCAGAGACATCACTACAAGCATAAAACATACAGACATCACAATGACTCTAAACCCATATCTTTCTATAATAACACCGAACGTAAATGGACTAAATGCGCCAACCAAAAGACATAGGGTATCGGAATGGATAAAAAAACAAGACCCATCTATTTGCTGTCTATAAGAGACTCATTTTAGACCTGAGGACACCTTCAGATTGAGAGTGAGGGGATAGAGACCTATTTATCATGCTACTGGAAGTCAAAAGAAAGCTGGAGTAGCCATACTTATATCAGACAAACTAGACTTTATTTTTTTTATTTTTAATTTTTATTTTTTTCAAACTAGACTTTAAAGGATGTAACAAGAGATGAAGAACGGCATTATATAATAATTACAGGGTCTATCCATCAGGAAGAGCTAACAATTATAAATGTCTATGTGCCAAATATGGGAGCCCCTAAATATGTAAAACAATTACTCACAAACATAAGCAACCTTATTGATTAGAATGTGGTAATTGCAGGGGACTTTAACACTCCAATTACAGAAATGGATAGATCATCTAGACACACGGTCAATAAAGAAAGAAGGGCCCTGAATGATACATTGGCTCAGATGGACTTGACAGATATGTTTAGAACTCTGCATCCCAAAGCAACAGAATATACTTTCTTCTAGAGTGCACATGGAATATTCTCCAACACAGATCACATACTGGGTCACAAAACAGCCCTTCATAAGTATACAAGAATGGAGATCATCATGCATACTTTCAGACGAAAGCTTGAAATCAACCCCAGGAAAAAGTCTGGAAAACCTCCAAAAGCATGGAGGTTAAAGAACACCCTACTAAAGAATGAGTGGTCAACCACACAATTAGAGAAGAAATTTAAAAATATATGGAAACAAAGGAAAATGAAAATACAACAATCCAAATGCTTTGGGATGCAGCGAAGGCAGTCCTGAGAGGAAAATACATTGCAATCCAGGCCTATCTCAAGAAACAAGAAAAATCCCAAATACAAAATCTAACAGCACACCTAAAGGAAATAGAAGCAGAACAGCAAAGACAGCCTAAACCCAGCAGCAGAAGAGAAATAATAAAGGTCAAAGCAGAAATAAACAATATAGAATCTAAAAAAACTGTAGAGCACATCAACGAAATGAAGAGTTGGTATTTTGAAAAAATAAACAAAATTGATAAACCTCTAGCCAGGCTTCTCAAAAAGAAAAGGGAGATGACCCAAACAGATAAAATCATGAATAAAAATGGAATTATTACAACCAATCCCTCAGAAATACAAGCAATTATCAGGGAATACCATGAAAAATTACATGCCAACAAATTGGACAACCTGGAAGAAATGGACAAATACCTAAACACCCACACACTTCCAAAACTCAATCAGGAGGAAATAGAAAGCTTGAACAGACCCATAACCAGGGAAGAAATTGAATCGGTTATCAAAAATCTCCCAACAAATAAGAGTCCACCCAGATGGCTTCCCAGGGGAGTTCTACCAGACATTTAAAGCAAAGATAATACCTATCCTTCTCAAGCTGTTCCAAAAAATACAAAGAGAAGGAAAACTTCCAGACTCATTCTATGAAGCCAGTATTACTTTGATTCCTAAACCAGACAGAGACCCAGTAAAAAAAGAGAACTACAGGCCAATATCCCTGATGAATATGGATGCAAAAATTCTCAATAAGATACTAGCAAATCAAATTCAACAGCATATAAAAAGAATTATTCACCATGATCAAGTGGGATTCATTCCTGGGCTGCAGGGCTGGTTCAACATTCACAAATCAATCAACGTGATACATCACATTAACAACAAAAAAAAGAGAAGAACCATATGATCCTGTCAATCGATGCAGAAAAAGCATCTGACAAAATTCAGCACCCTTTGTTAATAAAAACCCTCGAGAAACGGGATAGAAGGAACATACTTAAACATCATAAAAGCCATTTATGAAAAGCCCACAGCTAACATCATCCTCAATGGGGAAAAACTGAGAGCTTTTTCCCTGAGATCAGGAAGGCGACAGGGATGTCCACTCTCACCGCTGTTGCTTAACACAAAGTTGGAAGTTCTACCATCAACAAACAACAAAAGGAAATCAAAGGCATCAAAGTTGGCAAAGATGAAGTTAAGCTTTCACTTTTTGCAGATGACATGATATGTGGAAAATCTGATAGACTCCACAAAAAGTCTGCTAGAACTGATACATGAATTTAGCAAAGTTGCAGGATACAAAATCAATGTACAGAAATCAGTTGCATTCTTATACACTAATAATGAAGCAACAGAAAGACAAATAAAGAAACTGATCCCATTCACAATTGCACCAAGAAGCATAAAATACCTAGGAATAAATCTAACCAAAGATGTAAAAGATCTGTATGCTGAAAACTATAGAAAGCATATGAAGGAAATTGAAGAAGATATAAAGAAATGGAAAAATATTTTGTGCTCATGGGTTGGAAGAATAAATACTGTCAAAATGTCAATACTACCCAAAGCTATCTACACATTCAATGCAATCCCAATCAAAATTGCACCAGCATTCTTCTCGAAGCTAGAACAAGCAATCCTAAAATTCATATGGAACCACAAAAGGCCCCGAATAGCCAAAGGAATTTTGAAGAAGAAGACCAAAGCAGAAGGCATCACAATCCCAGACTTTAGCCTCTACTACAAAGCTGTAATCATCAAGACATCATGGTATTGGAACAAAAACAGACACACAGACCAATGGAATAGAATAGAAACCCCAAAACTAGACCCACAAACGTATGACCAACTAATCTTTGACAAAGCAGGAAAGAATATCCAATGGAAAAAGACAGTCTCTTTAACAAATGGTGCTGGGAGAACTGGACAGCAATATGCATAAGATTGAAACTCGACCACTTTCTCACGCCATTCACAAAAATGAACTCAAAATGGATAAAGGACCTGAATGTGAGACAGAAAATCATCAAAACCCTAGAGGAGAACGCAGGAAAAGACCTCTCTGATCTCGACCGTAGCAATTTCTTACTGACACATCCCCAAAGACAAGGGAATTAAAAGCAAAAATGAACTATTGGCACCTCATGAAGTTAAAAAGCTTCTGCACAGCAAAGGAAACAAGCAACAAAACTAAAAGGCAACCAACGGAATGGGAAAAGATATTTGCAAATGACATATCGGACAAAGGGCTAGTATCCAAAATCTATAAAGAGCTCACCAAACTCCACACCCGAAAAACAAATAACCCAGTGAAGAAATGGGCAAAAAACATGAAAGACACTTCTCTAAAGAAGACTTCTGGATGGCCAACAGGCACATGAAAAGATGCTCAATGTCACTCCTCATCAGGGAAATGCAAATCAACACCACACTCAGATATCACCTCACGCCAGTCAGAGTGGCCAAAATGAGCAAATCAGGAGACTATAGATGCTGGAGAGGATGTGGAGAAATGGGAACCCTCTTGCAGTGTTGGTGGGAATGCAAATTGGTGCAGCCACTCTGGAAAACAGTATGGAGGTTCCTCAAAAAATTAAAATTAGACCTACCCTATGACCCAGCAATAGCACTGCTAGGAATTTATCCAAGGGATACAGGAGTACTGATGCATAGGGGCACTTGTACCCCAATGTTTATAGCAGCACTCTCAACAATAGCCAAATTATGGAAAGAGCCTAAATGTCCATCAACTGATGAATGGATAAAGAAATTGTGGTGTATATACACAATGGAGTACTATGTGGCAATGAGAAAGAATGAAATATGGCCCTTTGTAGCAACGTGGATGGAACTGGAGAGTGTTATGCTAAATGAAATAAGCCATAAAGAGAAAGACAGATACCATATGTTTTCACTCTTATGTGGATCCTGGGACACTTAACAGAAACCCATGGGGGAGGGGAAGGAAGAAAAAAGAGGTTAGAGTGGGAGAGAGCCAAAGCATAAGAGACTCTTAAAAACTGAGAACAAACTGAGGGTTGATGGGCGGGAGTGGAGGGTGGGTGATGGGTATTGAGGAGGGCACCTTTGGGGATGAGCACTGGGTGTTGTATGGAAACCAATTTGACAATAAATTTCATATATTGAAAAAACAATAATAAATTCTAAAGTTAAAAAATAAAAAAATAAAAAATAAAAATAAAAAAAAGTGGAGCATGATGATGTGACTGAATTGCTGCAAACTCATGACTATACTGTAACAGATGAGGAGTTGCTTCTTAAAATGAGCAGAGAGTAGTTTCTTGAGACGGAATCTGTACCAGATGAAGATTCTGTTAAGATTGTTGAAAGGACAAACAAAGGAGTTAGAATATTACATAAACTTAGTTGATAAAGTAGCAACAAGGTTTGAGAAGGTTGATTATAATATTAAAAGAAATTTTACTGTGGTAAAATTCTATGGAACAGCACTGCATGTTGCAAAGAAAGTGTTCATGAAAGGAATCAATATGGCAAAATTCACTATTGTCTTACCTTAAGAAATTGCCACAGCTCATTTCATCCTAAAGCAGCAAAATACACATTCTTCTCTAGTGCACATGGAATATTCTCCAGAATAGATCACATACTGGAACACAAACATCCCTCAACAAGTACAAAAAGATCTAAATCACACCTTGCATATTTTCATACCACAACACTATGAAACTTGTAATCAACCACAAAAAAATTGGAAAGACTGTGACTACTTGGAGGTTGAAGAACATCCTACTAAAGAATGAAATTAAAGAGGAAATTTAACCAAGAAATTAAAGAGGTAATTTAAAAGTACATGGAAGCCAGTGAAAATGAAAACACGAAAGTTCAAAACCTCTGGGATGCAGCAATGGCAGTCACAAGAGGGAAACATATAGCAATCCTGGACTTCCTAAAGAAGGAAGAAAGGTCTCAAATATACAACCTAACCTTACACCTTAAAGAGCTGTAAAAAGAATAGCAAATAAAGCCCAAAACCAGTAGAAGAAGAGAATTAATAAAGATTAGAGCAGAAATCAATGATGTTGGAATCAGAACAACGGAACAGATCAATAAAACCATGAGCTGGTCCTTTGAAAGAATTAACAAAGCTGATAAACCAGTAGCCAGACTGATCCAAAAGAAAAAGGAAAGGACTCAAATAAAACCACAAATGAAAGAGGAGAGATCACAACCAACACCACAGAGATACAAGGAAAAATAAGAGAATATTATGAGCAATCATATGCCAACAAATTGGGCAATCTGGAAGAAATGGACAAATTTCTAGAAACATATAAACTACCAAAACTGAAACATGAAGAAATGGAAAATTTGAACATACCCATAAGCAGTAAAGAAATTGAATCAGTAACCAAAAATCTTGCAACAAGACTCCAGGGCCAGATGGCTTTCCAGGGGAAATCTACCAAACATTTAAAGAAGAGTTAACACCTACTCTTTAGAAGCTGTTCCAAAAAACAGAAATGGAAGGAAAACGTCCAAATTCATTCTACGTGGCCAGCACCTTGATTCCAAAACCAGACAAAGACCCCACTAAAAAGGAGAACTACTGACCAATTTTCTTGATGAACATGGTCGCAAAAATTCTCAACAAGATACTAGCAAACAGGATCAAGCAATATGCTAAAAGAATTATTCACCACAATCAACTGGGACTTATTCCTGAAATGCAAGGCTAGTTAAATATCCACAAATCAATCAATGTGATACATCACATTAATAAAAGAAAGGATAAGGACCACATGATCTTCTCAATAGATGCAGAGAAAGCATTTGACAAAATACTGCATCTTTTCATGATTAAAACCTTCAAGAAAGTCGGGATAGAAGGAACATACTTAAACATCATAAAAGCCATTTATGAAAAGCCCACAGCTGATAACATCCTCAATGGGGAAAAACTGAGAGCTTTCCCCCTGAGATCAGGAACACGACAGGGATGCCCACTCTCACGACTGTTATTCAACATAGTGTTGGAAATCCTACCTTCAGTAATCAGACAACAAAAAGAAATAAAAGGCATACAAATCAGCAAGAAGGAATTCAAACTTTCACTCTTTGCAGATGACATGATACTCAATTTGGAAAATCCAAACGACTCCACAAAAAAACTGCTAGAACTGATCCATGAATTCAGCAAAGTTGCAGGATATAAGATCAATGTACAGAAATCAGCTGCATTTCTATACACCAACAATGAAGCAGCAGAAAGAAAAATTACAGAATCGATCCCATTTACAATTGCATCAAAAACTTTAAAATACCTAGGAATAAACTCAACCAAAGAGGTGAAAAATCTATCACTGAAAACTACAGAAAGCTTATGAAAGAAAATGAATAACACACACACACAAAAGAAAAACATCCCATACTCATGGATTGGAAGAACAAATATTGTTAAAATGTGTCTACTACCCAAAGTAATCTACGTATTCAATGTAATCCCTATCAAAATAACACTAGCAATCTTCACAGAGCTAGAACAACTATTCTAAAATTTATATGGAATCAGAAAAGACCCTGAATAGCCAAACTAAGGTTGAAAAAGAAAACAAAGCTGGAGGCATCACAATTCCAGACTTTAAGCTGTATTACAAAGCTGTAATCATCAAGACAGTATGGTACTGGCACAAAAACAGACACTCAGATCAATGGAACAGAATAGAGAACCCAGAAATGGACCCACAAACGTATGGCCAACTAATCTTTGACAAAGCAGGAAAAAATATCCAGTGGAGTAAAGACAGTCTCTTCAGTAAATGGTGCTGAGAAAACTGGACAGCAACATGCAGAAAAAATGAATCTGGGACACTGTCTCACACCATACACAAAAATAAACTCAACATGGATCAAAGACCTAAATATAAGACAGTAAGCCATAAAAATCCTAGAGGAGAAAGCAGGCAACAACCTCTTCGACCTCAGCCTCAACAACTTCTTACACAATATGTCTCTGGAGGCAAGGGAAACAAAAGCAAAAATGAACTATTAGGACCTCATCAAGATAAAAAGCTTCTGCACAGTGAAGGAAACAATAAGCAAAACTAAAAGGCAACTGACAGAATGGGAGAAGATATTTGCAAATGACATATCAGATAAAGGGTTAGTATCCAAAATCTATAAAGAACTTATCAAACTCAACACCCAAAAAACAAATAATCCAGTGAAGAAATGGGCCAAAGACATGAATAAACACTTCTCCAAAGAAAACATCAAGATGACTAAAAAGACATTCAGATGTCTAACAGACACATGAAAAAATGCTCAACATCACTCATCATTAGGGAAATACAAATTAAAACCACAATGAGATACCACCTCACACCAATCAGAATGGCTAAAATTAACAACTCAGGCAACAACAGATGTTGGCGAGGATGTGGGGAGAGGATCTCTTTTGCACTGTTGGTGGGAATGCAAACTGGTTCAGCCACTCTGGAAAACATTATGAAGGTTCCTCAAAAAGTTAAAAATAGAAGTACCTTATGACCGAGCAATTGTACTGTTAGGTATATATCCAAGGGATACAGGTGTGCTGTTTCAAAGGGGCACATCCACCCCAATGTTCAAAGCAGCACAATTGACAATAGCCCTAGTATAGAAAGAGCCCAAACATCCATTGACAGATGAATGGGTAAAGATGCGGTATACAATGGAGTATTACTCTGCAATCAAAAAGAATGAATCTTGCCATTTGCAACAGCATGGATGGAGCTAGAAGGTATTATGCTAAGTGAAATAAGTCAGTCAGAGAAAGACAAGTATCATTTGATTTCACACATATGTGGGATTTAAGAAACCAAATGGATGAACATAGGGAAAGGGAAGCAAAAATAAGATAAAAACTGAGAGGGAGGCAAACCATAAGAGACTCTTAAATACAGAAAACAAACTGAGGGTTGCTGGTGGGGTGTTGGATAGGGGGATGGATTATATGGGCAATGGACAGTAAAGAGGACACTTGATGGGAGGAGCACTGGGTATTGTATGTAAGTGATGAATCATTAAATTCTATTTCTGAAATCATTATTACACTATCATTAACTAACTTGGATTTGAATATAAATAAATAAATAAATAAATAAATAAATAAATATAAAAATAAAAAAAAATTGTCACAGCTACCCCAATCTTTAGCAACCACCACCCTGATCATTCAGCAGCCCTCACCATCAAAACAAGATCCTCTAGGAGGAGGCTGGGAAGATGGCAGAGTAAGAGGACCTTACTCACTTGTCCAGTTGATACAACTAGATAACATTCACATCAGTGTAAATAACCCAGAAAATGATCTAAAGACTTGGAGAACAAATTACACAACTAAAGAGGCCACATCAAAGAAAGTAGGAAGTACACAGATAGGGTTTGGGAGTAAAATGGACTATGGCAGTCCTCAGTGGGCAGGAAGCCAGTGACACAGAGAAGGTGAAAAACAGATTTTCACACCCAGAAGCCCACACGGAGAAAACAAATCCTCATAACATTTGGCTTTGAAAGCAAAAGGTGCCAAATTTCATGAGTTCTTACAACCAGTGGGACTTAAAACCTAGAATTTAAAAATCATCAGGCTTGGCCCCAGAAGAGCCCAGAGAGCATTAAAGAGACAGTAGGACAGCTAGCCTGAGCAGATACAGCGTAGAACCATGAGTTTGAAAAATGTCAGGGGCAGACCAGAAAGAGAGTGATTTACACATCTCAGAGTATAGCCCAGAGAGGCAAGGATCACAGGAAGATCTCTCTAGAAACAAAGGAGTAGGTGTATAACATTACCACACACACCCTCCATCCCCCAGCATAAACACAGCCACCTTGGGAACCAGCAAGAGACCAATAGTCACTACCTAACTTGTTTTCCCAAAGTCCCACCCCTCTACACTTCATCAGATCTGCCCTTTCCAGTCACCCTTGCCTCAGTCTTCAAATTGCAGGTGTGCTTCCTTGAAGAATGGCACAAATCCCAATAGCACCTTGTTTCCCGACCCATGCATTTTACAGGATGTCAGTTCCAGTGGTGGTGGTAGGTCTCATTTAGCAAGCAAACAAGTGCACACTTTGTTAAAATGGACTGCACGTCTGCTGGAGAACAAATACTTCCCATATCAGGCAAAGAGCCTCTGCAAGCAATGGGACTAAGGGAAAAATTGGCCAGGACTCAACAGCAGAGCACACACAACACACATAAGAGACACTCCCTGAAGCACCATGCCCTGGGTAACAGGGACATTACACTGCATGGCACAATAAGACCTCTTCTTCATAATGCCATTACCATCAAGAGCAAGACATGTATCTGACTTTCCCAACACAGAGAAACAGACACAGAGAGTTAGACAAAATGATGAGAGAGAGAGAAATATGTCCCCAAAGAAAGAACAGGATCAAACCAGGTCTTAGGAAGAGACCTGAGTGAAATGGATATAAGTAATATGTCTGATAAACAATTTAAATTATGCAACTATGTGGACAGAACTAGAGGGTATTATGCTAAGCGAAATTAGTCGGAGAAAGACAAATATATGACTTCACTCATATGAGGACTTTAAGATACAAAACAGATAAACATAAGGGAAGGGAAAAAAATAATATAAAAACAGGGAGGGGGACAAAATATGAGACTCAAATATGGAGAACAAATAGAGGGTTACTAGAGGGGTTGTGGGAGGGGGGATGGTCTAAATGGCAAGAGGCATTAAGGAATCTACCCCTGAAATCATTGTTGCACTATATGCTAACTAATTTGGATGTAAATTAAAAAAAATAATAATAAATTAAATAAAAATACCAAAAAAAAAAAAAAGAATTTAAAGTAGCGATCATAGTCACTGGACTTGAGAAAAGAGTGGAAGACATTAATAAGGCCCTTAATAAAGTGATAAGAAAAAGAACCAATCAAAGATGAAAAACATAACAAATAAAATTAAAAATACACTTGAATGAAAAAATACCAGGCTAGAGGAAGCAGAGAAACAAATTAATGACCAGAAGACAGGGTAATTGAAAGTAACCAAGCTGAGAAGATGAGAGGAAAAACAAATTGTGCAAATTGAGAATAGTCTTAGGAAACTCCGTGACTCCACCAAACATAATAACATTTACATTATAGGGATCCCAGCAGAAGACAGAGAAAAAAAGAGCAGAAAATTTATTTGAAGAGAAGATGGCTGAAAACTTCCCTAATCTGGGGAAGGAAACAGATACCCATATCCAGAAGGCAGAGATGCCCCCCAAAAATCAACCCAAGAAGGTCCATAACAAAACAAATAATAATTAAAATGGCAAAAATTAGTAACAAAAAAAAAACTAAAGCAGCAAAGAAGACAGTTACATATATGGGAACTCCCATAAAGCTATCAGTGGATTTTTCAGAAGAAACTTTGTAGGCTAGAAGGAAGTGGCATGATATACACAAAAGGCTGAAAGGGGAAAATCTGCAGGCAAGAATACGGTATCAAACAAGGCTATCATTGAGATTAGAAGAATAAGGAGTTTGTCAGGCAAACAAAAACCAAAGAAGTTCATAACCACTACAAGAAATCTCAAAAGAGAACCTTTGAGTGGAAAGAAAAGACTGTAAGTGAGAATATGAAGAGGAAAAAAAACACAAAAGCAGAAAAAAATACGTGTTTTTGTAAAAATTAGTCAAGGGATTCATAAAATAAAAGAACGTAAAATATAACACCATATACCTAAAACATGGGGGGGATTCAAATATAAGATTCAAACTTAAGCAGCCATCAAATTTATATAGACTGCTAAACAGAAAAGGTTATATACAAACTGGTAGCCACAAATCAAAAACCACTAATAGATACACAAAGAATAAAGAGAAAGGAATCCAAGTATATCACTAAAGAAAGCCAACAAAACATGAAAGAGAATAAAGGATCAGAGGAAAACTATAAAAACAACCACAAAACAAATATCAAAATGACAATAAATATATATTTATCAATAATTAATTTGAAATGGACTAAAATCTCTAATCAAAAAACAGACAGACTGCATGTAAAAACATAGACTCACCTATATGTTGCCTATAGGAGATTCATGAGACCTAAAGACACCTGCAGATCGAAAGTGAGGGGATGGAGAAATATTTATTATGCAAATGGATGACAAAAGAAAGCCAGGATAGCAATGCTTAAATAAACAAACAAACAAACAAACAAAAATAAACTTTAAAACAAAGACTGCGGGGCACCTGGGTGGCTCAGTCAGTTAAGCGTCCGACTTTGGCTCAGGTCATGATCTCGCTGTTTGCGAGTTTGAGCCCCATGTCAGGTTCTGTGCTGACAGCTCAGAGCCTGGAGCCTGCTTCAGATTCTGTGTTTCCTCCTCTCTTTGCCCCTCCCATTCTCATGCTCTGTCTCTCTCTCTCAATAATAAATAAACTTAAAAAAATTTTTGGAAACAAAGACTGCAACAAGAGAAAAAGAATGACACTCTATGATAATAAATGGGGGGAACCAATAAAAAGGTACAAGAATTGTAATATTTATGCATCAAATATGAAGCATACAAATACATAAAACAGTTCAAGACAAACATAAAGAAACCAATTGATAGAAATACAAAAACAGTAAGGGACATTAATACCACACTTATATCGATGAACAGGTCATCCAAATAGAAAATCAGCAAGGAAACAGTGACTTTGAATGACATAGTGGATATTCACAACATTCCATACTAAAATAGCAGAATACACATTCTTTTCAAGTGTACATGGAACAGTCTCCAGAATAGATCACAATAATAGGCCACAAATCAAGCTTCAAAAATTTCAAAAAGATCAAGGTCATATCATGCATCTTTTCTATGAAACTAGAAATCAACCACAAGAAAATCTGGAAAGAATACAAATACATAGTGGTTAAATAACATATTACTAAACAATGAATGGTTCAACCAAGAAATCAAAGAAGAAATAAAAAAGTACATGAAAACAAATGCAAATAAAAACATTACAATTCAAACCTTCAGAATATAGCAGAATTGTTCTAGAAGTGAAGTTTATAGCAATAAGGTCTATTTCAAGAAGCAAGAGAAATCTCAAATAAGCAACCTAACCTTACACCTAAAGAAGCTAGAAAAAGAAGAACAAACAAAACCCAAAGCCAGCAGAAGGAAGGAAATCATAAATATTAGACCAGAAATAAACAATATAGAAATAACAACAACAAAATAAAGCAGAGAAAAGAAATCAGGAGTTGATTCTTTGAAAAGATGAACAAAAATCATAAACCTATAGTCAGACTCATCAAAAAACAAAAAGAAAAGACTCAAATAAACAAAACCACAAATAAAAGAGAAGAAATAACTGACATTACAGAAATACAAACTGCACTTAAGAGAATATTATGAAAAATTATATGCCAAGAGTTGGACAATCTAGAAGCAGTGGATAAATTCCTAGAAACATATAACCTAACAAAACTCAAGCAGGAAGAAATAGAAAATGTGAACAGATCAATTACCAGCAATGAAATTGAATCAGTAATCAAAACATTCCCAATAAACAAAAGTCCAGGACCAGATGGTTTTATAGGTGAATTTTATCAAACATTTAAAGAAGAGATAATGCCTATGTTTCTCAAATGATTCCAAAAAGAAAGAAAGAAAAAAAATAAAGGAAAACTTCAAAATTCATTTTATGAGTCTACCATTATCCTGATATCAAAACCAGAATAACACAGGGGTGCCTGTGTGGCTCAGTTGGTTAAGCATCTGACTTCAGTGAAGATCATAATCTCACCATCATGAGTTCAAGCCCCGTGTCAGGCTCTGTGCTGATAGCTCAGAGCCTGAAGCCTGCTTCAGCTTCTGTGCCTCCCTGTCTTTCTGCCCTTCTGCTCACACCCTGTCTCTCTCTCTCTCTCTCTCATACACAAAAATAAACAGTAAAAAAAAATTTTAATTAAAAAACAGAATAAAACAGAAAAATAAAGAGAACTAAAGCCAGTAACTCTGATGAACATAGATGCAAAAATCTTCCTCAAAATACAAGCAAACTGAATCCAACAATACACTCAGAAAAATAACATACACCATCATTAAATGGGATTTATCACTGAAGTGAAAGGATCATTCAATATTCACAAATCAACCAATGTGATACATCACACCAATAAGAGAATAAAAATCGTATAATCATTTCAGCAGAACATAAAGAAGCATTTGACAACATAGTCCAACATCCATTCAAACCCACAGGTAACATCATATTCAGTGGGAAAAAACTGAGAACTTTCTCCCTAAGGTCAAGAACAAGACAAAGATGTCTACACTCACCACTGTTATTTAACACAGTACTGGAAGTCTTAGCCACAGCAATTAGATAACAAAAAGAAATAAAAGTCAACCAAATTGGCAATGAAGAAGTCAAACATTCAGTATTTGCAGATGACATGATACTGTATATAAAAAAAACTTGACTCTGCCAAAAAAATTGCTAGAACTGATACATGAATTAATTAAATTCACAGGACACAAAATCGATGTACATAAATCTGTTGCATTTCTATATACAAATAATGAAGCAGCAGAAAAAGAAATTAAGGAATAAATCCCATTTAGAATTACACAATAAGCAATAAGATATGTAGGAATAAATCTAATCAAAGAGGTGAAAGACGTGTACTCTAAAAATTATAAAACACTGATGAAAGGAATTGAAGATAACACAAAGAAATGGAAAAATACTCCATGCTCATGGACTGGAAGAACAAATATTGTTTAAATGTCTATATTCCCCAAAGCAATGTACACATTTAATGCAAATCTATCAAAATACCAACAGCATTTTTCACAGAACTACAAACCCTAACATTTGTATGGAACCACAAAATACCCTGAATAACCAAAGCAACCTTGTAAAAAGAAGGCTAAGAGTTACATTACATAGCTATAGTGATCAAAAGAGTATGGTACTGGTGCAAAAATAAACACATAGGTTAACAGAATAGAATAAAAAACCTAGAAATGAACCCACAACTATGGTCAATTAATCTTCCACAAAGCAGGAAAGAACATCCAATGGGAAAAAGGCAGTCTCTTCAACAAATGATATTGGGAAAAGTGGATAGCAACCTGCAAGAGAATGAGACTGGAGCACTTCCTTAAACCATACACAAAAATAAGTTTTAAATAGATTAAATATCTAAATGTGAGACCTGATGATGGACCAAGATGGTGGAACAGCATGGAAGTTTGTTTTTTTTTTTTTGCATCTCTCATCCCTGAAATGCAGCCAGATAAACACTAAACCATCTTGCACACCTAGAAAACTGATTTGAGGATTAACACAACAGTCTTCACAACCTGAACAGAACTCAGCAGATACTCAGTGTGGAGAGGCAAATTGGGGGAGAGAGAAGCCGAGGAGGGCAGAGAGCTGTTTTTGCTTGTGGAGAGAGGATGGGAGGATTGGGGGAGAGTATGGGAAAAGCACCCCACCCCAAAAACAGCTGGAGAGAAAAAGAAAAAGTGGAAACAGCCCCAAGGGTCTCAACATAAACGGGAGAAAGGAGAAAGGAGAGGGTTTAAATTCCCTTAAGACTCTATAAACAGGGAAGCACAGAGTCTGAAACTAGTAGCTCAATACCTGGTGGTCCTCTGGTGGGAAGGGTGAATCCCCATGTGCAGAGAGGAGCTCTGAGGAGTCCCCAGGGCCACACAGGGAGTAGCAGTTTCCTTTTGGGGAGGACATTCGATAAAGGCTGTGTGGCCTCCCCACAGGCAAAGGTCCCAGTGAACCCTGGAGAACAACCACATTCACTGGTATTGGAACAAGGATGTTAAGAGTGAAGCCTGGTGTCAGATGTGTGTTGTGATTTACCATAAACTCTGAAACACCACTGGTACATGATCGTGTGAAGTTTTTCTGGGGCATGCTGGCACCCAGCAGCAGTCTTTGGTCATTGGCAGCAGTGTGGTCTTGCGAATGCTCCTGAGGGTGGGCTGGCACCTGGCCATTGCTTAGTAAGACTCTCCTCCAGAGGATCTGAGCATGTCAAAGTCACATCCCTAAGAAGTGAGAGGTTGGGAAACACAGCCCCATCTGAGATAAAACTCAGGAGGGAGGTGCTGCCTGTCAGCCTGATGGGTTGGTCACCAACAGTGTAGAAGCAGGGAGTGGATGGAAGCTGGAGACAAAGGAGGGGTGCTTCATTGCTGGTCAGGGAGAGCACAGAGTTCCAATACTAGAGACTGGGTAGCACGGTGATGCCATTTTCATCCCCCAACACATGCACATAAACACCTGCATGTGCCACAACAATCCACCCCAGTAAGCTAAGCAGCGCCATCTAGTGGAAAACAAGCCCCATCCAACTGGGCCAACTGCCCTCTTGATGAACACAAGTTTCTCCATCTGCTTGGTTTATGGACTATAAAGTGCTTCATTGTTTGACTTCTATGGGAAACCAACTGTAATTTAGTCGTATTTCATTTTGTTTGCTGGTCCATTTATTCAATTTTTTTCTTTTTCTTTTCTTATTCTTGAATAGGGGAGAAAATTTTTTTATTTTCCATTTTTATTAAAAAGATTTTAATTTTTTTCTACTATATTTTTTAATTTTTTGTAATTTTTTTAAATTATATTTTACTTTTATCATTTCATTTTATTCTATTTTATTGTGTTCATTTTTTCTGATTTTCAAATGTTTTCCTTTTTTTCCCTATTTTTTCTTCTTTTCTTATCTTTCCCCTTTTTCTCTAATCTATCAAACTTCTTTCAACAACCAGACCAAAACACATCTAGGATCTAGCATCCTTTCTTTGATTTTTTTGTGTTGTTTTTAATTTTTAATTTTTATTTCTTTTTTTACATTATTAATTCCTTTTCTTCTTTCAAAATGATGAAACCAAGGAATTCACCCCAAAAAAAAGAACAGGAAGAAATGACATCTAGGGACTTAATGCAGATACAAGCAAGATGTCTGAACTTGAATTTAGAATCATGATAATAAAAATACTATCTGGGGTTGAAAATAGATTAGAATTTCTTTCTGTGAAGATAAAAGAAGTAAAAGCTAGTCAGTCAGGATGATAATGAAAAAGCTACAATTGAGCTGTGATCTCGAATGAATGCCACAGTGGCAAAAATGGTTGAAGCAGAGCAGCGAATCAGTGATAAAAGAGATAAAAACTCTCATAAAAACATAAAAACTTATGGAGAATAATAAAGCAGAAAAAAAAAGAGGGAGACCAAGGCAAAAGATCATGATATAAGAATTAGAGAACTCAGTGACTCATTAAAAAGCAACATCAGAATTATAGGGGTCCCAGAAGATACAGAGAGAGAAAAAGGTGTAGAAAATGTATGTGAGCAAATCATAGCAGAAAACTTTCCTAACCTGGAGAAAGACACAGACATCAAAATCCAGGAAGTACAGAGAATTCCCACTAGATTCAACAAAAACTGACTATCTACAAGGCATATCATAATCAAATTTACAAAGTACTCAGGCAAGGAAAGAATCCTGAAAGCAGCAAGGGAAAAAAAAGTCCTTAACCTACAAGGGAAGACAGATTAGGTTCTCAGCAGACCTATTCACAGAAATGTGGCAGTCCAGAAAGGAGTGGCAAGATATATTCAATGTGCTGAATCAGAAAGATATGAAGCCAAGAATTCTTTATCCAGCAAGGCTGTCTTTCAAAATGGAAGGGTATATAAAAAGATTCCCAGACAAACAAAAATAGGAGTTCATGACCATTAAACCAACCCTGCAAGAAACTTTAAGAGGGACTCTCTGAGGAGAGAAAAGACAAAAAAAAAAAAAACAAAAAAAAAAAAACCAAAAAACAAAAAAACTCCAAAAGCAACAAAAACTAAAAAGGACCAGAGAATACCACCAGAAACTCTGATTCTACAGGCAACATAATAGCAATAAATTCATCTTTCAACATTCATTCTAAACGTCAAAGACATAGGGTAACAGAATGGATAAGAAAACAAGATCCATCTATATGCTGTTTACAAGAGACACATTTTAGTCCTAAAGACCCCTTAAGATTGAAAATAAGGGGATGGAGAACCATCTATCATGCTAATGGTCACCAAAAGAAAGCTGGAGTAGCCATACTTATATCAGACAAGCTAGATTTTAAAATAGACTGTAACAAAAGATAAAGGGCATTATATCATAATTAAAGGATCTATCCACCAAGAAGACCTAACAATTGTAAACGTTTATGCTCCAAACATGAAAGAAACCAAATATATAAATCAATTAATCACAAACATAAAGAAACTCATTGATAATAATACCAAAATCATAGGGGACTTCAACATCCCACTTACAACAATGGACAGATCATCTAATCAGAAAATCAACAAGGAAACAATGGCTTTAAATGACACACTGGACCAGATGGACTTAACAGATACATTCAGAACATTTCATACTAAAGCAGCAGAATACACATTCTTCTCGAGTGCACATGGAACATATCCAGAATAGATCACATACTGGGACACAAATCAGCCCTCAACAAGTACAAAAAGATTGAGACCATACTGTGCATTTTATCAGACCTCAGCCCTGTGAAACTTGAAATCAATCACAAGAAAAAATTTGGAAAGATAACAAATACTTTGGAGACTAAAGAACATTCTACTAAAGAATGAATGGGCTAACCAAGAAGTTAAAGACAAAATTAAAAAGTACATGGAAGCCAATTAAAATGATAACACCACAGCCCAAAACCTCTGGGATGCAGCAAAGGTGGTCATAAGAGGGAAGTATATAGCAATCCAGGCGTTCTTAAAAAAGGAAGAAATGCCTCAGATACACAACCTAACCTTACACCTTAAAGAGCTGGAAAAGAACAGCAAATAAAACCCCAAAACAGCAGAAGACAGGAAATAATAAGGATTAGAGCAGAAATCAATGCTATCAAAACCAAAACAAACAAACAAACAAACAAAACAAACAAAACAAACAAAACAAAACCCATAGAATAGATCAATAAAACCAGGAGCTGGTTCTTGAAATAATTAACAAAATTGATAAACGCCTAGCTAGATTGATCCAAAAGACAAAGGAAAGGACCCAAATAAATAAAATTAGAAATGAAAGAGGAGAGATCACAACCAACACTACAGAAATACAAACAATAATAAGAGAATATTATGAGCAATTATATGCCAATAAAATGGGTAATCTGGGAGAAATGGACAAATTCCTAGAAACATATAAACAAAAACAGAGACTGAAATTAATGGGACAGAATAGAGAACCGAGAAATGGACCCACAAACGTATGGCCAACTAATCTTTGACAAAGCAGGAAAAAACATCCAGTGGAGTACAGAGAGTCTCTTCAGCAAACGGTGCTGAGAAAAATGGAGAGGGACATACAGAAAAATGAACCTGGACCACTTTCTTACACCATACACAAAAATAAACTCAAAATAGATGAAAGACCTAAAGCTAAGACAGTAAGACATAAAAATCCTAGAGGAGAAAGCAGGCAAAAGCCTCTTTGACCTTGGCCTCAGCAACTTTTTACTCAACACGTCTCTGGAGGCAAGGGAAACAATAGCAAAAATGAACTATTGGGACCTCATCAAAATAAAAAACCTCTGCACAGTGAAGGAAACAATCAACAAAACTAAAAGGCAACTGAGGAATGGGAGAAGATATTTGCAAATGACATATCGGATAAAGGGTTAGTATCCAAATCTATAAATAAATAATCTAACTCAACACGCCAAAAATAAATAATCCAGTGAAGAAATGGGCAAAAGACATGAATAGACACAAAGAAGACATCCAGATGGTCAACTGACACATGAAAAAATGCTCATCACTCATCACCAGGGAAATAAAATTGAAACCACAATGAGATACTACTGCACACCTGTCAGAATGGCTAACATTAACAACTCAGGCAACAACAGATGTTGGCGAGGATGTGGATAAAGAGGATCTCTTTTGCACTGCTGGTGGGAATTCAAACTGGTGCAGCCACTCTGGAAAACAGTATGGAGGTTCCTCAAAAAATTAAAAATAGAACTACCCTATGACCCAGCAATTGCACTACTAGGTATTTTTCCAAGTGATACAGGTGTGCTGTTTCAAAGGGGCACATGCACCCCAATGTGTATAGCAGTGCTATCAACAATAGCCAAAGTATGGAAAGAGCCCAAATGTCCATCAACAGATGAATGGATAAAGAAAATGTGGTATATATACACAATGGATTGTTACTCGGCAATCAAAAGGAATGAAATCTTGCCATTTGCAACTATGTGGATGGAACTAGAGGATATTATGCTAAGTGAAATTAGTCAGTCAGAAAAAGGTAAATATCATGTGCCTTCACTCATATATGGAATTTAATATACAAAACAGATGAACATAAGGGAAGGGAAGCAAAAATAATATAAAAACAGGGAAGGGGACAAAACATAAGAGACTCTTAAAATACAGAGAACAAACTGAAGGTTGCTGAAGGGGTTGTGGGTGAGGGGATGGGATAAGTGGGTATGGGGCATTAAGGAATCTATTCCTGAAATCATTATTGAAGTGTATGCTAACTAACTTGAATGTAAATTTAAAAATTAATTAATTAAAAATTAATCATTAAAAAAATAAATAAATGTGAGACTTGAAACCATAAAAATCCTAGAGGAAAGCACAGGCAATAACTTCTTTGACATCAGATGCAGCAACTTCTTTCTATATATATCTCCAGAAGGAAGGAAAACACACACACACAAAAAAACTATCAGGACTTCATAAAAATAAAAAACTTCCTCACAGCAAAGGAAACAACCAACAAACTAAGACAGCCTACTGAATTGTAGAATATATTTGCAAATGACATATCTGAAAAAGAGTTAGTATCGAAAATATGTTAAGAACTTATAAAAGTCAACACCCAAGGGAGAGAAGATAAGATGGCAGAGTAGTAGGGGCACCCTGAGCTTGCCTCATCCCTTGAATACAGCTAGATCAACATCAAATCATTTTGAACAACTAGGAAATCTATCTGAGGATAAAGAAAACAATAGGCACTTGGAGGGAGAGAATATGGCAGATGAAAGGTTTGGAGCTGTGCTTTGAGGGACAGGAAAGCCATGGTTCTGCAGAGGGAAGAGAACCCTTTTCACAGAGAGAGGTCAGGAAGAGAAGGAGAGTGGTGAGGAGCATGTAGGTGGAGCAACATGTAGGATTCATGTAAGACTCCATGGTGTGGGAATCCCATAGGTCACACTGGGAGAGATCGTTCCCTTCCTGGTGTACATTTAGAAGAGGGTTTTTTTGCCTCTTCAAGGACAAAATTCTTGCCTGGATCTATTGAGAAGTCATTCAACAGCAGCAAATAGAGGCACACATAGATTGCAGATATCTTTGTGGTAGCTTTTTGCTGTGCACAATAGACTCCACCCTTGTGTGACTGTTTTTCTGGGACAGAAGGGAGCAGGAGAAAGCGGCATGCACAGACTGCAGTTAACCTGGTCACAGTTTTGAGTGTGCTCCACAGCAGACCCCAGCCACAGTGCTCTTGCCCTGATACTACTTTTCTGGAGAAGAATGGTAGAGGGCATGCAGTGAGTCTCTCCTCTGGAGGAGAGGAGTGGGTTTTGCCAGGCTCTTTAAAATTTGGAGTTTTGAATCCCAGCCAGCAGCCAGAGATAAAACATAGAACTGTGGTTTGGGGCATGTCGATTATCAAGACAAAGACAGGTTAAGGAAAAGACTCTGACTAAACATGGGACACTTTTTTTGTGAGGGCCTCCTAACAGAGACAGCCACAAGTTGCCTTCCCAGGAGACAAGAGGGCGAGGTGACACTATATTCCACCTACCCCCACCCACCAGAACACTCATAATTCAGAAAAAAACACTGAGCCACCTAATGGAGGCCAGAGTCACTTACACCAGGCCCTGCCCCCCTGCACCCTGGAGACCCATTTCCACTGAAACAAGTCAGCCTAAGAATAAGCACAGCAGGAGAAGACCTGCAGAAGACCAGCACAAAAAACTCCCTTGCACCAAGTCTATAGATCATAGTGCTGCAAAGCTTCAGCTCTAGGAGAAATAGGTTCTAACTTCCATTTTACTTTTATTCTTTATTCTTTTCTTATTATTACCTCATCATTTATTCTCTTATATTTTAATTCCTTTATTTACTTATTATTATTATATTTTGTTTTCATATATATTCTTTTAATTTTTATTTTATTATTTATTTTCATTATATTTTATTTGTTTTTGGATCTGGATTCATCTACAAGCAGACTAAAACACACTTAGGATCTATGGGTTTTTTGTGGGCTTTGTTGTTGTTGTTGCTTGTTTTTCTTTTTCTTTGTTTTTTGCTTGTTTGTTTTTCTTTATTTTCTTCTTTTCTGGACAAAATGGTGATACTGAGAAATTCACCCCAAAAGAAAGAAACAGGCAGTAGAACTCGTGACCTGGGATTTAATCAATACAGATATAAGTAAGATGTCTGAACTATGATTTAAAACCATAATTATGTGGATATTAGCTAGGCTTGGGAAAAGCATTGAAGACACTAGGGAATCCCTTTCTGTAGAGATAAAAGAACTAAAATCTAGTCAGGCTGAAATTAAAAATGCTATAAGTGAGATGCAGCCTCATATGGGTGCCATGACATTGAGAATAGATGAAGCAGAGCAGCGAATCAGTGAGATAGAAGATAAAATTATGGAAAATGATGAAGCTGAAAAGAAGAGAGAAAAGGCAAAAGATCATAATATGAGTCTTAAGAGAACTCAGAGACTTATTAAATGGGAATAACATTTGTATCACAGGAGTCCCAGAAGATGAAGAGAGAAAAAAGGGGGAATAAGGTTTATGTGAGCAAATTATAGTTAGAAACTTCCCTAATCTGGAGAAGGACACAAACGTCAAAATCCAAGAAGCATAGAGACCTCTCATTAAATTCAACAAAGGCTGACCATCACCAAAATATATCATAATCAAATTCCCAAAATACACAAACGAGGAAGGAATCCAGAAAGCAGCAATGGGGAAAAAGACATTAACTTACAAAGGAAGGCAGATCAGGTTTACAGCAGATCTATCCCCAGAAACTTGGCAGGCCAGAAAGGAGTGGCAGCATATATTCAACGTACTGAATGGGAAAAACATGCAACCAAGAATTCTTTATCCGGCAAGGCTGCCATTCAGAATAAAGGAGAGATAGAGTATCTCAGATAAACAAAAACTAAAGGAGTTCATGACCACTAAACCAGCCCTTCAAGAAAAATTAAAGGGGACTTGTTGAGTGGAGAGAAAAAAAAATACTGAAGCAACAAAGACAAGAAACGACCAGAGATCATCACCAGAAACACCAACTCTCAGGCAGCACAATGGCACTAAATTTATATCTTTCAATAATCACTGTGAATGTAAATGGACTAAATGCTCCAATCAAAAGACATAGGGTATCAGAATGGATTTAAAAAAAAAAAAAAAAAAAAAACAAGATCCAGGCACATGTGGGTGGATCAGTCAGACTTCAGCTCAGGTCATGATCTCGTGGTTTGTAAGTCTGAGACCCATATTGGGCTTACTGCCAACAGCCTGTCAGCACAGAGCCCATTTCAGATCCTCTGTCCCCCTCTCTTTGTCTCTCCCCTGCTTGTGCTCTCTGAAAAAAATAAATAAATATTTAAAAAAAACAAGAGCTATATATATGGCGTGAAAAGAGACTAATTTTAGACCTAAAAACACTTGGAGATTGAAAATAAGGGGATGGAGAACAGTCTATCATGCTAATGGGTATCAAAAGAGAGCCAGCGTTGGCACAAAAACAGACACATAGACCAATGGAATAGAATAGAAACCCCAGAACTAGACCCACAAACGTATGGCCAACTCATCTTTGACAAAGCAGGAAAGAACATCCAATGGAAAAAAGACAGCCTCTTTAACAAATGGTGCTGGGAGAACTGGACAGCAACATGCCGAAGGTTGAAACTAGACCACTTTCTCACACCATTCACAAAAATAAACTCAAAATGGATAAAGGACCTAAATGTGAGACAGGAAACCATCAAAACCTTAGAGGAGAAAGCAGGAAAAGACCTCTCTGACCTCAGCCGTAGCAATCTCTTACATCCCCAAAGGCAAAGGAATTAAAAGCAAAAGTGAATTACTGGGACCTTATGAAGATAAAAAGCTTCTGCACAGCAAAGGAAACAACCAACAAAACTAAAAGGCAACCAACGGAATGGGAAAAGATATTCGCAAATGACATATCGGACAAAGGGCTAGTATCCAAAATCTATAAAGAGCTCACCAAACTCCACACCCAAAAAACAAATAACCCAGTAAAGAAATGGGCAGAAAACATGAATAGACACTTCTCTAAAGAAGACATCCGGATGGCCAACAGGCACATGAAAAGATGTTCAGCGTCGCTCCTTATCAGGGAAATACAAATCAAAACCACACTCAGGTATCACCTCACGCCAGTCAGAGTGGCCAAAATGAACAAATCAGGAGACTATAGATGCTGGAGAGGATGTGGAGAAACGGGAACCCTCTTGCACTGTTGGAATGCAAATTGGTGCAGCCGCTCTGGAAAGCAGTGTGGAGGTTCCTCAGAAAATTAAAAATAGACCTACCCTATGACCCAGCAATAGCACTGCTAGGAATTTATCCAAGGGACACAGGAGTACTGATGCATAGGGCCACTTGTACCCCAATGTTCATAGCAGCACTCTCAACAATAGCCAAATTATGGAAAGAGCCTAAATGTCCATCAACTGATGAATGGATAAAGAAATTGTGGTTTATATACACAATGGAATATTACGTGGCAATGAGAAAAAATGAAATATGGCCTTTTGTAGCAACGTGGATGGAACTGGAGAGTGTGATGCTAAGTGAAATAAGCCATACAGAGAAAGACAGATACCATATGGTTTCACTCTTATGTGGATCCTGAGAAAGTTAACAGGAACCCATGGGGGAGGGGAAGGAAAAAAAAAAAGAGGTTAGAATGGGAGAGCCAAAGCATAAGCGACTCTTAAAAACTGAGAACAAACTGAGGGTTGATGGGGGGTGGGAGGGAGGAGAGGGTGGGTGATGGGTATTGAGGAGGGCACCTTTTGGGATGAGCACTGGGTGTTGTATGGAAACCAATTTGTCAATAAATTTCATAAAAAAAATATTTTAGCTTTAAAAAAATAAATAAATAAATAAAAAATAAATAAAAAAAAAGAGAGAGCCAGCGTAGCTCTACTTGTATCAGACAAACTAAATTTTAAAACAAAGACTATAACAAGAGATAAAGAAGGGCATTATATCATAATTAAGTGGTCTAACCATCAAGAAGATCTAACAATCATAAATATTTATGCCCCAACTTGGAACACCCAAAATATATAAATCAATTAATCACAAATATGAAGAAACTCACTGATAACAAATACTGTAGGAGACTTTAACACCCCACTTACTGCAATGAACAAAGCATCTAAGCAGAAAATCAACAAGGAAACGATGGCTTTGAATGACACACTGGACCTGATGAACTTAACAGGTATATTCAGAGCATTTCATCCTAAAGCAACAGAATACACATTCTTCTTGAATGCACATGGAACATTCTCCAGAATACATCACATCCTGGGTCACAAATCAGCCCTCAACAAGTACAAAAAGATTGAGATCATACCATGCATTTTCAGATCACAACACTATGAAACTTGAAATCCACCACAGGAAAAAATTTGGAAAGCTCTCAAACACACAGAGGTTAACAAACATCCTATTAAAGAATGAATGAGTTAGCCAGGAAACTAAAGAGGAAATTTAAAAAATACATGGAAGCCGGGGTGCCTGGGTGGCGCAGTCGGTTAAGCGTCCGACTTCAGCCAGGTCACGATCTCATGGTCCGTGAGTTCGAGCCCCGCGTCGGGCTCTGGGCTGATGGCTCAGAGCCTGGAGCCTGTTTCCGATTCTGTGTCTCCCTCTCTCTCTGCCCCTCCCCCGTTCATGCTCTGTCTCTCTCTGTCCCAAAAATAAGTAAACGTTGAAAAAAAAATAAAAAAAAAATACATGGAAGCCAATAAAAATGAAAAAACTATAGTCCAAAACCCTTTGGGATTCAAAGACAGTCCTGAGGGGAAAGTATATTTCAATGTAGGCTTATCTCAAGAAGCAAGAAAAGTCCTAAATACACAGCCTGACCTTACACCTAAAGGATCTAGAGAAGGAATAGTAAATAAAGCCTAAAGCTGGCAGATGAAGGGAAATAATAAAGATTAGAGCTGAAATAAGTAATATAGAAACAAATAAACAAAAAACAGCAGAACATAGCAACAAAACAAAGAGCTGGTTCTTTGAAAGAATAAACAAAATTGATAAACCTCTAGCCAGATTTATCAAAAAGAAAAGGACCCAAATAGATAAAATCATGAGTGAAAGAGGAGAAATCACAACCAACACAACAGAAATACAAATAAATATAAGAGAATACTATGAAAAATTATATGCCAACAAACTGTACAATCTGGAAGAAATAGACAAATTCCTAGACACTCACATGCTACCAAAACTCAAACAGGAAGAAATAGAAAATTTGAACAGAATGATTACCAGAAACGAAATTGAATCAGTGATCAAATATCTCCCAACAAACAAAAGTCTAGGGCCAGACAGCTTACCAGGAGAATTCTACCAGACATTCAAAAAAGAATTAGTACCTATTCTTTTCAACTGTTCTAAAGAATAGAAATGGAAGGAAAGCTTCAAACTCATTCTACGAAGCCAGCATTACGTTGATTCAAAAACCAGACAAAGACCCCACTATAAAGGAGAATTACAGGCCAATATCCCTGATGAACATGGATGCAAAAATTCTCAAGAAAATACTAGCAAATATACTTCAACATTACATTAAAGGAATTATTCACCATGATCATGTGGGATTTATTCCTGGGCTGCAGGATTGGTTTAATATTTGCAAATCAATTGAGATATACCACGTTAATAAAAGAAAGGATAAAAACCACATGATCCTCTGTCATAGACTCTAAGTCTAAAGTTCTCTTTTGGCCAGCAAAAGAGCAGGACACAGGATGAAAAGCGAGAGATGGCTAATGTCCAGGGAAAGACAAGAGCCCTGAATAAGGGTCCTTGCCCTGTATTTATTCAGATCAGAAGGCTTACAAATGTGATGGGCATGTACAAAGAGACAAACTGTGAACATTAACTTGGGGACGTGAAGGAAAAAGGGGGTTTGAAGATATACAGTGTTTGGGGTTTGGGTCAATATAAAACAAAATCCTGGCGCCACGCAGATGGGTAGATGGTTGTTAATAGCAGACATGAGACAGCACCTCTGTTTATCTTAGCTAGCCGAGGGGATAAGGCAGATAGGGGAAATAACCTCAGGGTTAACAAGGCACTTTTTCTTTTGTTAACCATTTCCACTCTGGGCTGCTTCATCTGCAGCACAGTGGTCTATAGTCCAATTTACCTGTTTACCTAACTTGGTCCTTTCCGCCTGTGAAATAAGCTTTTTGCTATAGTAGTAAATTGGGGGATGCTTCTGCCCTGAACACCTAATCTTGCTTATCTCATATACCTTTGTATTGGGTGCCTTTGCCCCTCTCTGCACCCTGTCTCTATTCTGGGGTGCCTTTGAACCCCCATATTTTTGGTGCCCTTGCACCTCCCTATTCTTGCGGTGCTAATCTTGTTTACCCAAACTCGGGTGTGAGCATCCTATGGCTTTGTATTTCTTTATGCCTTGTTAACCCATTGGTGTAAGCCTGGGGATTCCTAAGCTTATTCCCCACAGTCCTCTCAATAGATGCAGAAAAAGCATTTGACAAAATACAGCTTCCTTTCTTGATAAAAACGCTCAAACAAAATAGGGATAGATAAAACATACTTCAAAATCATAAAGGCCATATGCAAAAGACCCACAGCTAATATCCCTAATGGGGAAAAAATGAGAACCTTTCCCCTACAGTCAGGAACAAAACAAGGATGTCCACTCTCACCACTACTATTTAACATAGTACTGGAAGTCTTAGCCTCAGGAATCAGACAACAAAAAGAAATAAAGGGCATACAAGTCATCCAGGAAGAAATTCAAAATTTCACTATTTGCAGATGACATGATACTCTCCATGGAAAATCCAAAGGACTCCACCAAAAAATCGCTAGAACGGATACATGAATTCAGCAAAGTCGCAGTGTATAAAATCATTGTGCAGAAATCTGTTGCATTTCTATACACCAATAATGAAGCAACAGAAAAAAGAATTCAAGGAATTGATCCCACTTGCAATTGCACCAAAACACAGGGTGCTGGTTGCTCAATCGGTTAAGCATCAAACTCCAGATTTCAGCTCAGGTCGTGATTTCACAGTTCGTGAATTCAAGCCCCTCATCAGGCTCTGCACTGACAGTGTGGGCCTGCTTGGGATTTTCTCTCTCTCTTTCCTTCTCTCTCCCACGCCCCCAAAGGAATTAAATAAACTTTAAAAAAATGCACCATAACTCATAAAATACCTAGGAATAAACCTAACCAAGGAGGTAAAAGATCTGCACACTGAAAATGATAGAATGCTTATGAAAGAAATTGAAGAGGACACAAAGAAATGAAGAGACATTCCATACTTGTGGATTGGAAGAACAAATACTGTAAAATGTCTATACTACCTAAAGCAATCTACACATTTAATGCAATCCCTATAAAAATACAAACAGCATTCTTCACAGAGCTAGAACAAACAATCCTTAAATTTGTATGGAACCACAGGAGACCCCGAATAGCTGAAGCAATCCTGAAAAAGAAAAACAAAACTGGAGGCATCATTATTTTGGACTTCAAACTGTAGTGATCAAGAAAATATGGTACTGGTAAAAAACAGACAGGTAAACAGAACAGAATAGAAAACCCAGAAATAGAACTACAACTATATGGTCGACCAATATTAAACAAAGCAGGAAAAAATATCCAATGGAATAAAGACAGTCTCTTCAACAGATGGTGCTGGAAAATCTGGATTGTGACATGCAGATGAATGAAACTTGGCCATTTTCTTACACTACACACAAAAATAAATTCAAAATGGAGGAAAGACCTAAATGTGAGATAGGAAACCATCAAAATCCTAAAGAATGACACAGGCAGCAACCTCTTTGACCTCGGCCAGAGCAACTTCTTACTACACACATCACCAAAGGCCAGGGAACAAGAGAAAACATAAACTACTGGGACTTCATCAAGATAAAAATCTTCTGCACAGCAAAGGAAACAACAAAACTAAAAGGCAGCCTATGGAATGGGAGAAGATACTTGCAAAGGACATACTGGATAAAGGGTTAGTATCCAAAATCTGTAAAGAACTTATCAAACCCAACACCCACAAAACAAACAACCCAGTTAAGAGATGGGCAGAAGACATGAATAGACACTTTCCCAAAGAAGACATCCAGATGGCTAACAGACACATGAAAAGATGCTCAACATCACTCGTCATCAAAACCACCATGAGATACCACCTCTCACCTGTCAGAATGGCTAAAATTAACAACACAAGAAACACGTGTTGGTGAGGATGTGGAGAAAGGTGAACCCTCTTACACTGTTGGTGAAAATGTAAACCAGAGCAGCCACTCTGGAGAACAGTGTGGAGGTCCCTAGAAAGTTAAAAATAGAACTACCTTTAGGGAAAAAAATAGAACTACCCTAAGATTCAGCGATTGCACTATTAGGTATTTACCCAAATGATAGAAAAATACAGATTCAAAAGGGTACCTGCACCCTGATGCTTATCGCAGCATTATCAACAATAGCCAAACTATGGAGAGAGCTAAAATATACATCGGCTAATGATAAAGAAGATGTGGTATATATACACAATGGAATATTACTCATCTATCAAAAAGAATGAAATGTTGCCATTTGCAACGACGTGAATGGAGCTAGAAAGTATTATGCTAAGCAAAATCAGACAATCAGAGAAAGACAAACACCATATGATTTCACTCATATGTGGAATTTAAGAAACAAAACGGATGAACAAATGGGAGGTATGGGGGAGAGAAGACAGGGAAATAAAACACAAGAAACTGTTAAAGATAGAGAACAAACTAAGGGTTGATGGATAGAGGTGGGTGGGAGATGGGATAGATTGGTAATGGGTATTAAGGAGGGCACTTGTGATGAGCACTGGTGTTGTATGTAAGTGATGAAACACTAAATTACTTCTGAAGTAAACAAAACAAAAACAAAAACAAACCTTAACACACACACACATGCAAAACGAATAATCTAATTTAAAAATAGGCAGACGACATACACAGACATTTCTCCAAAGAAAACATCCAAATGGCCAACACACACATGAAAAGATGTTCAATGTCACTCATCATCAGGGAAATGCATATCAAAACCATGATGAGATATCACCTTACACTTGTCAGAACTGCTAAAATCAAAAGCTCAAGAAACAAGTGTTGGCAAGGATGTGGAGAAAAAGGAATTGTATTACACTGTTGGTGGAAATGAAAACTGGTGCAACTACTGTGGAACACAGTATGGTGGTTCCTCAAAAAAAAAATAGTACTACCCTATTTTTCAGTAATCACACTACTGGGTATTTACCCAAAGAATACAAAAGTACTAGTATAAAGGGATATATACACCCCTATGTTTATTACAGCACGATTTACAATACCTAAGCCATGGAAGAAGCCCAAGTGTCCATTGACAGATGAATGAATAAAGAAGTGAGATAGATTATTGATAGATAGATAGATAGATAGATGATAGATATTATTCAGCTATGAAAGAAATGAAATCCTGCCATTTGCAACAACATGAATGGAGCTACAGAGTACAATGCTAAGCAAGATAAACCAGTATGAGAAAGACAAATATCACATTATTTCACTCATATGTATTTTAAAAAACAAAACAGTGAACAAAGGAAGGGAAAAAAGAGACAAAATAAAGAACAGACCTTTAACTACAGAGAACAAACAGATGGATACCAAAAGGGAGGTGAGTGGGGGTATGTGTGAAATAGATGATGGGAATTAAGAGTACACTTACCTTGATGAGTTTGAATGATATATGGAATTGTTGAATCATTATGTTTTACAACTTAAACTAATATAACTTTATGTTAACTACACTGGAATTAAAATAAATAAAAAATAATTCTAAATAAATAAATAAATAGCCATGTCAACATCCCTTTTATTATGTAATGAGAAGGGGAAAAAAGCACTTCTATAACATTCTTGCCAAAACTCAAAACTTTCATATAACTATGGGGATACATCAAGCAATCTCAAATTGAGGAACATTATACAAAATAAACCAGTACTACTATTCAGAAGTGTCAAGGTCAGGAAAGATAAGGAAGGACCTAGGAATTGTCACAGATGGTTGGAGACTAAAGAAACATGGTAACTAAATGCAATACTGGATTAGATACTAGATCAGGAAAAAGACATTAGTGGGAAAGTTGGTGAAATTTCAGTAAGGTCTGTAGATTAGTTAATAGTATTGTATTAATGTTAGTTTTTTTATTTCAATAATTTACCTGGTTATGTAAGACGTTAACATTAAAGTAAGGTGGATAAAAAATATACCTGGATACTTGCACTCTCTTTGCAACATTTATATGAGGATAAAATGTATTCAAAATAAAGAGTTAAAAAAAGAAACTGTGTTAACAGAAAGAAATATGTGTCTATTGTTATTGCAGTCCCTGCAAAACTTACCCTTGGTTTTAATCTTATTATAAACTAAGCTGCTTTTCCAATTGTTTGATATATAAATGTGCAGACCAAGAAAGAATAAGACCCAGCCTTAATTTGCCCCCATCCCTAATAAAGACTTGTATCAAGGCCTCCCATTTCCTATGTGGTGGGTGTACAAATCTGGGAAGGAAGTTTGGTCTTCAGGAAGCTTTCAGTTTTCACCAAGGAATAATGGATAATAGACCCGGCCCTTAAGATAAGGTTTTCTAATTAGCTTACCTGTGGTTCTGCAGAATCTACAATCTGTTGTTCAAATCTTCCTCTACTTCCTCTACTTCTGGAGAAAATAGCCAAGGCATCTTACTCAAACCACAGATAGCAAAACCCAACTTTGAGAAGCAAGTGTGTGTGTGTTTTTGTGTGTGTCTGTGTGTGCCATTTCTTCTTTAAGGAGAGTTACCAAAGAAGGCCAAGAATTCTGATCTCCTTCACCACTCTCTAGGCTAGTTTAGTTACCTCCTCTCATGCTGCCATGACAATATTCTTCCTTCACTCTTATTAGATGGTATTATTATAGTTATCTGTTTCTTTCTCTGTGTGAGCAGGCACCATGCCAACCTTGTTTACCACTTTTTCCCTAAGCACCCAGCAGAATGCAAGAATATAATATATACTCAAAAGTATTTGTTGGCAGCCACATGGGGTTCAGGGAAGCCCCAACAACAAAGTGAAGAAACTGAGGCACAGAAAGCTGCTGGTAGCAACAAGTGAATGACAGAAAGGCATCCATTCCAGTCTGTAATTGAGCATCTATAATTATGTGAGGAATATGACTATCTGAAAAAAAAATGAGTGACATACTCCAGCATGTGATGATGCAGAGGTGTAACTAGAAGTCCAGGTAGGTGACTGCCAAAATATCTCAGAAAGCACCCCAAACATGACATGGAGATTGACTTCATTAAGATGGAAAAAAAAAAGACATCCCTCACTCATATCACATCCTAAAAATAATAATTTGGCATTCTTTGATGAACAAAAATGCCTTCGTAAGAGCTTTGGGATCCAAGTAGGAGACTGTGAATCTGCAATTCAGTCCAGATTGAAAACAGCCATTTTGAGAAAACAGGTCCACACCCAAGCAGCTAACTCACCAGGTGTTATCTTAGCTGCAGACATGGAAACAGCTTTGTACCCACGAGAACCTATCTACAGCACCATTTGGCTTTGGTTCTGCTACCAGTACTGTAGGCCAAAGATACCTGGAAGGACCTGCACACCCACTTGTGCAGAGTCAGACCACAGAACCTTGGCTGTGGAACCTGAAACAGCCGTGGGGCTCAGTTTCAGCCCTCTCAGCCACAGTCCAGGGTTCCTACCTATCCAGGAACCCATTTAATGACCTGGCATCAACCCTCTCAGGGACCTAGTGGAAACAACACCTGTCTACATCCCTGGTAATAGACTCATTGTCTGAGGACCCAACTGTGGACCCTGCAGACCCTTATCCCAGCACCACCCTCCTGAACAAGGCACTCGAGGCTATCTCATACACCCATGGACCAGACAAGATGCCAGACAAGATACCCCCCAAGTCCCTGGTAGCAAGCCCACCAACCACAGTCACCACTGCAGATCTAGTAACAGCCTCATCATCAGCTCCAACTCAGCACAACTCTAATTCCAGAGGTAATCCCATCAGCCTGGGGAACTGACAAGAAAATATCTTTACCTGCTGAAACTAGTTATTTTTCACAGAAATAAAAAAGGAAATGCTAAAATTTTTGTTAAACTACAAAAGAGTTGGAATAAAAGCAATCTTGAGGACAAAGCTAGGCTTTGAACCCCATCTTACACCACTCACAAAAATTAACTCTAAATGGATTAAGGACTTAATGTAAGACCTGAAACAATACAACTCATAGAAAAAAAAAACCATATGGGAAAAGCTCCTTGACATTGGTCTTGACAATATTTTGGATATGACATCAAATGCATAAGCCACAAAAGCAAAAGTAAACAAATGAGACTATATCAAACTAAGAAATTTCTGCACAGCAAAAGAAACAATCAACAAATGAAAAGACAACCTATGGAATGGGAGAAAATATTTGCAATCTATGTATTATATTAGCAATTAATATCCAAAATATATAGAGAACCCACAACTCAATAGCATACAAACACATAATCCAATTAAAACACGGGCAGAGGAACTGAGTAAACATTTTTCCCGTGAAAACTTACAAAAAACTCACAGGTACATGAAAAGGTGTTCATTATCACTAATTATCAGGGAAATACAAATCAAAACCACAATGGGATATTATCTCACACCTGTTAGAATCGCTCTCTTTGAAAAGACAAGAGATAAATGTTACAAGGATGTGGGAAAAGGGTACCCTTGTGCACTGTTAGTGGTAACATAAATTGGTGCAGCCACTATGGAAAACAGTATCGATGTCCCTCAAAATATTAAAAATGGAGCTACAGTATGATTCAACAATCCTATTTCTTGGTATATATATTTTAAGGAAACACAATCGCTATCTTGAAAAGATATCTACACTCCCATATCCACTGCAACATAGCTCATTAGAGCCAAGATGTGGATACAGTTTAAGTGTCCATTAACAGATGGATGAATAAAAAGGATATTGGTCAAAGGGTACAAACTTCCACTTGTAAGATGAATAAGTTCTGGGGATCTAATACATATCATGATTATTTGTTAATAGTACTCTAATATACCCTTGAAAGCTGCTGGAGAGATGTCTTGAAAGCTACTAGAGAGATGCTAGAGATGTCCTTAGCACAAAAAGGAAACAAATTATAATTACATGAGGTGAAAGATGTGTTAACTAACCTTATTGTGGTAATTATTTCACAAAATCAAATTATCCCATTGTATACCTTAAACTTACATATTATATGTCAATTATATATCAATAACCTGGGGGGGAGGACATTTGTTGACTGAGTATAGTAATATATGAAGAAAATATATCTATTCTCACTATAACTGGTGACTATATATAGCAACAATTCCTAGAATCATTATTTTCTGTAAGAATCAGGTTTAAGTCTCTGTTCAAAAACCACAGCCAAGTTCCAATTAGAAAAGTTCCCTTGAAGGTTAGATTGTCCCCAGAGTACACAGCCAATTTTCTAGTAGCCTTAGGGGTAAACTACTCTTTTATTACTTTGCAAAGCATACTGGAAAAACATTAACAATTTGGTTGAGTTTCATCTGTGAGAATGGTCCAGCTCTGGTCCAAGCAATAAAGCATATCAGAGCCTTAGTTTAGCATTCAGATCACTACTGATATTTTCTTTACCTTAGGGTTTCTTAGTCCTACATACCTTGAACAGGGACCTTTGTACTCAAGCTCTAGTTGCATTCTAGACATTCCTTTGAGTGTCTCAGTAGGTATCTCTCCTGGAGAGGAATCCACTTGGGACATCCTCAAAGCAGCCTCCCATTCAGATAGAAAAAAATGTAACTATTTTTCAATATTTTTATTAAAAGAAAGCAGTGCTCCATAACAAATTCCACTGAAAGAAGATAAATGCTTACTTCATCTTTTGGACTCTCTTTTTTCAGCACATGACACTTTAACATCATTTAAATCATTTCATGATTTTTTATGACTGTGAAGGGCTCTTACCTTGCAGGGATACTGTCACACAGGTCTATGAGCACTAATGAGGCCAAGATTCCAGATGCGAGGCCCAGGTACACCACACAACTTCTCTCTACCTCATGGGCACAAACTGCACCTGAACTGTGCTTATGAACACTTGTGACACCAAATGTGTGGGTTTTTTCAAACACTAACCAATTCTCCAACATTCCCGACACCCACTACCCAGAGTTAGTCTCAGACTCCACAGTAAGGATTCAGTCCTATAAGTCTGTCCCCACTTCAGATGTTAGTCACAAGTCCAGGTTATAACTGGTACTTCTGAATGATTGGCTATAAATTTGGAAGTTCACACAACCCCCTTCTCAGATTCAATAATTCACCTGAAGAACTCACAGAACTCAGGAAAACACTTTACTTGCTATTGCCAGTTCAGTATAAAGGATACCACTCAGTAAGAGACAGAGAGATGCTTAGGGCAAGGCATTGGAGAAGGGTCAAAAAGCTTTCATGTCTCTCACCACACCACCATCCCAAAATCTCAATGTATTCACCAACCCAGAAGCTCTCCAAACCCTGTCATATAGTGGTTTTTACAGAAATTTCACTACACAGATATAATTTGGCAAATCATTGACCACTGGTAATTGACTCACTCTCCAGTCCCTCTCTTCTCCACAGGGGTGGGGAGTGGGGCTGAAAGTTCTAACCCTCTAATAATGCCTTCATAATGTTTCTGGATATCTGAAGCTATCTAGGGGCCCCTAGCCACCAGTCATCTCATTAGCCTGCAAAGGACACTCTTACTGTTCCAGAGATTCCAAGGGTTTTAGGAGCTATACACCAGGAACTGGGAATAAGGACCAAATATTTATTTTTTATTATATGACAGCACCTTAATTCCTACCTCAGTCATGCCATCTATGTAAACTCTTGGCCTCAGGGACTGATCAATATAGAGTAGATTAAATTTTAGAAATTCATCATTAAAATTTAAGAAAACCTATAAAGGTATGTTATTGAAAGGTCAGTAGCAGCATCTTTATTTACAAAAAAGTATTGTAACAGTATAAAAGCAGTCTTATGATCTGAAAAAACAGGGCTCACTACTGGACCTACTAAGTCCCAGGAGCAAATTATTAATTACTCTGAGCTTTGCTTTTCTTACCTGATTTGTAAAATGCGAGATAACCCATTTTACATTATACATTTTCTGTATGTCCCAAATCAGATAATCTATATGGAGGTGCTGGGATAACTATATAAAGTGTTTTATGAAAATATTTTACAGTGGACAGGATTTCATATTTGGTTTCCAAAAAATTGTTCAATTTGACTAAACAACTAACCCCATTGGAAAGAAACTCTTCTATTATATTTCCTACTATTTATGCAACTCTGATACTGCCATTTCGAAATTGCACCTTTAGCCAATTTATCTCCTGTCAGTTTTGAAAATAGTCACTAGCTATTTCTACCTAGCTGTAAATGTTTTCTGAAAACCACAGTGCTTTGACATGCTAAGCAGCAGATTCATAAGTTATTAAAATTTTTTAAACTTTTTTTTATTTTAACATTTTGAAAGAGACAGAGCATGAGTGGGAGAAGGGCAGAGAGAGAGGGAGACACAGTATTGGAAGCAGGCTCCAGTCTCTGAGCTGTCAGCACAGAGCCTGATGTGGGGTTCAAACTCATGAGCAATGAGATCATGACCTGAAGTCGGATGCTTAACCGACTGAGCTACCCAGGCTCCCCAAGTTATTAAATTTTGTAAACACGATTTTATTTCAGAATGCTTAATATATTAATGGGAGATATAAAATATTCATATTTTTATATATGTATTTATATAAATATTTACATGTAAATACAAACGTGTATAAACAAGTAACAGGAGATTTGGCTGACCTTTGTCTCTGGTTCTTTTTTTTTTTTTTTATGAAATTTATTGACAAATTGGTTTCCATACAACACCCAGTGCTCATCCTAAAAGGTGCCCTCCTCAATACCCATCACCCACCCTCTCCTCCCTCCCACCCCCCATCAACCCTCAGTTTGTTCTCAGTTTTTAAGAGTCGCTTATGCTTTGGCTCTCTCCCATTCTAACCTCTTTTTTTTTTTTTCCTTCCCCTCCCCCATGGGTTCCTGTTAACTTTCTCAGGATCCACATAAGAGTGAAACCATATGGTATCTGTCTTTCTCTGTATGGCTTATTTCACTTAGCATCACACTCTCCAGTTCCATCCACGTTGCTACAAAAGGCCATATTTCATTTTTTCTCATTGCCACGTAGTATTCCATTGTGTATATAAACCACAATTTCTTTATCCATTCATCAGTTGATGGACATTTAGGCTCTTTCCATAATTTGGCTATTGTTGAGAGTGCTGCTATGAACATTGGGGTACAAGTGGCCTTATGCATCAGTACTCCTGTATCCCTTGGATAAATTCCTAGCAGTGCTATTGCTGGGTCATAGGGTAGGTCTATTTTTAATTTTCTGAGGAACCTCCACACTGCTTTCCAGAGCGGCTGCACCAATTTGCATTCCCACCAACAGTGCAAGAGGGTTCCCGTTTCTCCACATCCTCTCCAGCATCTATAGTCTCCTGATTTGTTCATTTTGGCCACTCTGACTGGCGTGAGGTGATACCTGAGTGTGGTTTTGATTTGTATTTCCCTGATAAGGAGCGACGCTGAACATCTTTTCATGTGCCTGTTGGCCATCCGGATGTCTTCTTTAGAGAAGTGTCTATTCATTTTTTCTGCCCATTTCTTCACTGGGTTATTTGTTTTTTGGGTGTGGAGTTTGGTGAGCTCTTTATAGATTTTGGATACTAGCCCTTTGTCCGATATGTCATTTGCGAATATCTTTTCCCATTCCGTTGGTTGCCTTTTAGTTTTGTTGGTTGTTTCCTTTGCTGTGCAGAAGCTTTTTATCTTCATAAGGTCCCAGTAATTTACTTTTGCTTTTAATTCCCTTGCCTTTGGGGATGTGTCGAGTAAGAGATTGCTACGGCTGAGGTCAGAGAGGTCTTTTCCTGCTTTCTCCTCTAAGGTTTTGATGGTTTCCTGTCTCACATTTAGGTCCTTTATCCATTTTGAGTTTATTTTTGTGAATGGTGTGAGAAAGTGGTCTAGTTTCAACCTTCGGCATGTTGCTGTCCAGTTCTCCCAGCACCATTTGTTAAAGAGGCTGTCTTTTTTCCATTGGATGTTCTTTCCTGCTTTGTCAAAGATCAGTTGGCCATACATTTGTGGGTCTAGTTCTGGGGTTTCTATTCTATTCCATTGGTCTATGTGTCTGTTTTTGTGCCATGTCTCTGGTTCTTAAAAGGTACCCTCCAAATCCTTGGAAATTTCCTCAGTGATATAAGTGTCTTTGTTATTCAAAGTAGGTCCCTCAAACCAAACTTGACAGTTTATCCTGATAAGGTAACTCATGGTGGGTCGCTAGATAGTTTATGAAAATGAGATGATTCAGGATGGGGGCTGGCCACACCAGAAAGACCAACCATGTGATTAGACGATTGGGGCTTTGAGCCACATGATACTAGCATGACCTGTAGGAAAGGTAGTAGACTAAAGATTAAGTTCAACCTCCTGGCCAATGATTCAATCAATTGTGTCTATGCAATGAAACACCAATAAATTTTGAACACCAAAATTCAGGTAAATTTCTTTGATTAGCAGCTGGGAGGCTGATATGTCCTGACTCCAAGGAGAAAGGACATGAAAGATTTTCATTTAAAACCCTCCCAGACTTCTCCCTATGTGCTTCTTCTTTTGGGTTTCCTGGTTTGTGTTTCATGGATCTTTTTGTTTGTTTGCTTTGTGTTATAAGAAAAGTGTTATCACAAATACAGCATTTCATGAATTTTGTGAGTTGTTCCAGAAAATTACTGAAACTGAGGGGATAGTGGAAATCCCCAAATTTGCAGCAAGTTAGTTGGTCAGAAGTGTGAACATGCCAGGAAACTTCACTTCCTCACTATTCCTCTAACTGAAACATTCATTACTACCAATTTTTTCACATACTTGAAATATCCTCTTGCTTCTTTTCCATCAATGTCATTCTTGTGCTTTCTTCAAAATTCAACTATTTCCATTATCCTTTCGGGGCTTTATGGATGATTCTAGATAATTATGGTTACAAAGTTGATTGTATTCTGCCTACTTTGTATATATACATAATTTATCTCCCATACAGGGTATACAAACCATGAGGACATGTATTCTACTTGTTTTTTTCTTTCTTCTGGGATATACAGTTATCTATAACAGAACAAGGTAATTTTATTCCAATTTTACTTGTAGCTTCATTCCATGGTTATGACAAAATTTTGTCAAAATACATCTTTCAGAGAATATATCAAACTCCAATTCTTGGTCCTATGGCATTCTACTCTCAAATAGCTATTAAGGCTTTTATTAGTGGTTGGGATCTTGATAAAGGTTTTTCAAGTGTACCACATTACTTATGGCTAAATTCTCATACTGGGAAAATTGAGTTCCCACATTAACTTAATGTAGTGAGTAAGGGAGGAGTGATGGATAAAGCTGAAAAGCTAGGCATAGGACATATCATTCAAGCTTAATAGGTCATGTTAAAGATTCTGGATTTGTCTTACGTGCAAAGGGAATCCACCAAAGCTTTGGAGCAGGATGATGACAAGATCTAACGAATTAGCGGGAGAATAAGAGTAGAAGTGAAGAGATTAGTTGGAAAGCTATTGCAGTAATCTGGATTTTAACAAATAACGATTTGGATTTGGGTGATGGCAGTAGGGATGGGGGTGAGTGGACAGACTGAAGATATATTTGGAGGAACTTTAAATAACACTTGGAGATGAACTGGATTAAGAAGTGAGGGATCAAGAGATCTGGGAATGACTCAGGTTTTGGGGTTGAGCAGCTGAATGCACAGAAGCACTGTTTAGTGAGATGGGGAAGTCTAAAGAGGAACAGATTCATGGATGGAAGAGCAAGTGCTCTATTTTGGATAAGTTGATTTTAAGATGCCTGGCATATCACATGCAGGTATCAAACTCTGAAGAACTCTGAAGCTCAGAGGCATTATTCTCAGGAATAAAATCTGCACTATAATTGCCTTGCTGTAACCTAATTTCATTTTCAGTGAGAAACCAATTTCATCATTGTATCTTCCAGAGCTACTCACCATGAAGTTGCAGCTTAAATTCTAGCATAAACTTGGCAGTATGGAGACTCTTTTTAAAGACTGTTACAATATCATTTTTAGAGCAATCCTTGAAAAATAAAATGGATCACTGAGCTCAGGACCCAGGCTCTCCCAACTTAAGGTTTATTGTGCACCTACCATCTGCTAGGCTACATGCTTTACATGCACTATCATAATCACATAATAATCCTGCAAGGTGCCTCTATTACTTTGCTTCATTTACGAATGAAGAAACCAAGGCTTTGAAAGAGAAAGCAGTTGAATACCATCACAGCTTATTTAGTAAGTGACAGAGCCAGAAATAGAAGCCAAGTGTATCTGATGCCTTCAATCTTCAATTGTTTTCTTGAAGTTATTGTTTTGCATAACATGACAAACTAAAATGTCAGCAGTATTTTTTCTCTAGAATATGAAATACAACTCCCCTCCCCCACCTGAAGTCTCCCTTTTCCAATTTTCTTCCTTTTTCTTTCTTTTTTTCTTTTTGAAAAAGAAAAACGATCATTGATGTTTAATGGTTTGCACTGAGTACCTTTTTAAAACATTTTTTTAAATGTTTATTTACTTTTGAGAGAGAGAGAGAGACAGAGTGCGAGTGGGGGGGGGGGGAAGGGCAGAGAGAAAAGGAGATGCAGAATCTGAAGCAGGTTCCAGGCTCTGAGCTGTCAGCACAGAGCCTGACATGGGGCTTAAATCTACAGACCACGAGATCATGACCTGAGACGAGGTTGGACACTTAACTGACTGAGGCACCCAGGTGCCCCTGCACTGAGTACTGTTAACCAGGGAAATTTACCTGAAATTTGGTGTCCAAAATTTGTTGGGGTTTCATTACATAGACATGATTGAATCATTGGCCAGGACTTAATCTTTAGTTTACTACCCTTCCTGGAGGTCATGCTGGTATCATGTGTCTCAAAGCCCCAGCCACCTAATCACATTTATGAAAGGGAGAAAGAAAGAAAGAAAGAAAGGGAAAAGTGGTTCTTCCCTGAGTAATGGACAAGGAAAGATGGATAGGATTCAATACTCCAATGATGTGGGTAAAATTAGGCTTTCTTAAGGCACTGTTAAATATGCTCAAACTGAGCTACAGAAAGAAAACATTTGCTCTGCCTTCACTAGAAAACCATTATAATTTGATGGATGGGGAATGAACAACTCCTACAGCAGCTGCTGTATTCATTAATTACTCAAGTAGGTTCAGCTATGAGGAAAAGGCATTCTGCTCAGGCATTTAGCCTATTACCATTAAAAAAAAAACTGACCACACCCTCTGCATTACCCTTGTGGTCTTAATTTATTAGGATGTAAGTCAGCTTTGAAATTAATACAAAATGAGTATGCAAGTTAGAGACTGAAAAACTGATTCCAAAGTTGGTCTTGAATTGTTTTTTAAGTCTTTTTTTCTATACACCCACTCCAGACTTTACAGAATGCAGAGGTTCAATTCAACAAATCATTCCTCTTTTATAGCTGATTGTTGGCATCATATTCTTTATCCCTAATGAAAGAACAATGAGCCATGTTAACATTTCATGGGGGTAAGAAATAATTTGAGTTATTTTGAATCTTCCTGTTAGATAGTATGGCATACAGTGTTCATGAAATATATGACATTTGGAATAGTCATACCATACTTCTTACCTGTTCATGAACAATGAAGCTTATACTACTTGTCAATGGACATTGGGTTGTGTTTTTGGTTTTGTTTTTTTGTTTTTTTTGCTGTTACAAACTGCACTGCTATGAATATTCCTATAATTTCTTCACCTGTCCCTTGGTGCAAATGTGCAAGAATTTCTCTTGAAGTGGGACTGATGAATCATGGGGTATTTTTATCACTATTTTTTATTCCAAAGTGGTCATACCAATTTACATTATTGTGATCCACGATATATGTGTTCCTCTTGCTTCATATCTCACTAAAACTATTTGTTTGCTAATTTCATGGGTGAGATTATATAGTATTACATTATGGTTTTAATGTGCATTTCCTTAACTACTAATGAGGTAGAACATTTTTTAATAGGTTAACTGGCTATTTAGTTTTCTTTTCCTGTAAAATGCATATTCAAGTTTTTACCCATTTTTCTATTGATTTTTTCTAACTAATGTGTATAAGTAATATGTATATATCCTGGATACTGAGCTGTTATTAGTTTAATCAGTTGCAAATGTCTTCTCCCAGTTTGTGCCTTGTATTTTCACTCAATCATTGTGCTGTCTTTTGTTAAACAGAAATTCTTAATTTTAATATGGCTAAACTTATTAATCTTTTCATTTATGGTTTATGTCTTTTGTCTTATTTAATAAATCCTTCTCTACTCCAAGTCATTAAGGTATTTTTCTTTCTTTTTTTTTTTAATTTTTTTTTCAACGTTTATTTATTTTTGGGACAGAGAGAGACAGAGCATGAACAGGGGAGGGGCAGAGAGAGAGAGAGACACAGAATCGGAAACAGGCTCCAGGCTCTGAGCCATCAGCCCAGAGCCTGACGCGGGGCTCGAACTCACGGACCGCGAGATCGTGACCTGGCTGAAGTCGGACGCTTAACCGACTACGCCACCCAGGCGCCCCCATTAAGGTATTTTTCTATATTGCTTCTAACAATTTCATTATTTTGCTTTTCATATTTAAATCTTTTCAAAAAGTTTTTATTTGAGTATAGTTGACACATAGTGTTATTTACATTAGTTTCTAAATCATAATGCATCTAGAATTTATTTTTACCACATAGACAATCAATTCTCCCTGCATCATTTATTCAAATATTAATTCTTTCCCTCACTGATTTGCTTTAAGTTTTCATATACACATAGATATATTTAAATCTCAATTCTGTTCCAAGAATCTATTTGTCTATCTTTGAACAGCTTTATAAATGTTAATATTTAATATCCTGGTAGAGCAAATCCCCCAATGTCATACTTGCTCAGGAATACTTTGTTTATTCTTCATCCTTTGCATTTCCACATAAACTTTAGAACTGACTCTTCAGGTTTAAATACACAATTGGGATTTTGATTAGAATTTCCCTGAAACTACAGATCACTTGGGATAAGTGAAACCTTTACAATAATATGGTTTATAATCTATAAAAATGGCATATTTCTTTATTTGGGTTTTTCTCTAATGTCTTTCAATAAAGTTTTGGAATTTCTGCCATAAAGTACTTAGATACTTCTTGTTAGGTTTCTATGAAGAACTTAATATTTCTTTCTTTTTTTTTTTTTTTAAAATTTTTTTTTCAACGTTTATTTATTTTTGGGACAGAGAGAGACAGAGCATGAACGGGGGAGGGGCAGAGAGAGAGGGAGACACAGAATCGGAAACAGGCTCCAGGCTCTGAGCCATCAGCCCAGAGCCCGACACGGGGCTCAAACTCACGGACCGCGAGATCGTGACCTGGCTGAAGTCGGACGCTTAACCGACTGCGCCACCCAGGCACCCCAAAGAACTTAATATTTCTTAACACTATTGTAAACTTTATTGAATTACACCTTCTGTTGCTATTGCATAACAATGTAGTCACTTTTTAGCATATTTTCATTATGCCTAATAAGCCTGTTAAACTTTCATATTAATTCAAATAATTTACCTATTGACTAATTTCCCAATCTTTATACTTTTTTCCTATTTTTTCCTTTTTCTTACCATATCACTTTAGCTAGAACCTTTACTACAATGTTGAAAGAAAGCAGATGATAGACTCTCCTCTTGTTCCTGATCTGAAAGGGAATGCTTTTGACTTTTCAACACTGGGTTATGCCAACATTTAAAGTTGAAGAAATCATGCTGCTGAAAAGTAAAGCTGCTGTTCAAGATCATAAGTCCTCTAAGTGTTAAACTCAGGATTCAACCTAGATCTAAGACCCATGTTCTTTTTATCAATTTATGTTGGTGGACAAACAAGTTAGCTAGTGAGACTGAAACAGGCAGAGGCAAAGAAGTACATTTGGATTTAAAACAATCTAAATCACAATAAAAATAAAAGTCTTTGAGCTTTGCTAAAACTTCAGAAAATCTTGGGAATCATTCTGAGGGGCAAACATGAATATGATTTTTCCTTAAATTTGCTTGATGACTCCCTGCTACTCACAAGGATAAAGCCCAAATCCTCAGCACTACCTTTCCAGATTTATTTCTAGCCATCCTATCTTCAAATACCTTCAACCTTGCACCATTCCCAACTGTGTTACATATTTTCATTCTCCTGTGACATTGAGCATTCAGTCCTTCCCCCTGTTGTACAATTAAGAATCCTTACCATTCATTCATTCATTCAACCAACAGATACCAAGAGCCTAGAATGTGGCAAAAATTACAGTAACCACTGAGGATACAATGGTAAAGAAAACAGAATTAGTCCACGCATTTGTCAAAGCTTCAAAGAACAACTTGTGGCAGAGGAATAAGAGAAAGAATAGCACTATTCTCATTGTCTTTATATTTGTTTTAATTGAGTTTTTAATTTGAAACCTGGTTTAACCATTCTGAAGTCCCCCATCTTACCTTCATTTCTTATTTTATTTTTTTTAAATTTTATTTGTTTATTCTTAGAGAGAGAGACAGCATGAGTGGGAAAGGGGCAGAGAAAGAGTGAGAGAGAGAGAATCCCAACCAGGCTCTATGCTCAGCACAGAGCCAGATGCAAGGCTCAATCCCATGACCATGATCATCACCTGAGCCAAAATCAAGAGTCAGACACTCAACTGATTGAACCACCTAGGCACCCCTTCACGTCTTATTTTAGTCAGAGTTGTCCAGAAACACAGGACCAATTGAAGGATGGATGTATGTTTATATATGTGTGTATATACATAAACATATATGACAATAAGAATAAACATATGTGTACATACATACATATACACATACACAATGCTTATATACATAGGTATGTATGTATACAGAGGGAAAGAGAAAGAGAAAATTTTATTTTAAGGAATTGTACATGATTGTGGAGGCTTGGCAAGTCCAAAATATGATGGGTAGGCCAGCAAGTTGGAGACTCAGGGAAGAGTTGCAGTTTGAGTCTAAAGGCACTCTACTGGCAAAATTCCTTCTAAATTGGGGAGAAGTTGGGTAGAGGAGTTAGGCTTTATTCTGTTAAGGTTTTCAACTGATTATATAAGGCTTTCCCACCCATATTATGAAGGGCAATCTGCTTTACTCAAAACCTACCAATATAAATGTCAATTGCATTCAAAAATATCCTCACAAAACATCCAGAATAAGATTTGACCAAATATCTATGTACCATGGCCCAGCCAAGTTGACATATAAAATTAAATATCACTGGGGCACCAGGGTGGCTCAGTCAGTTAAATGTCTGACACTTGGTTTCAGCTCAGGTCATGATCTCATGGTTTGAGAGTTCGAGCCCAACATTGGGTTCTGCACTGACAGCACAGAGCCAGCTTGGGATTCTCTCTCCCTCTCTCTCTCTGCCCCTCCATGGCTTGCTCTCTAAATACATACATACATACATACATACATAAAAACCTAAAAAATATTTAAATTAACCATCACATTTCTTACCCTTTCTTTTCTTGCTTACACCCTTAACCTCTTTTTTTTAAAGGAGAACTTGAGTAGGAGGAGGAAAAGAGGGATAAAAGGAATAAGTGTCAAGGATAGCCATCTGATTCCCTTTTCCTTCCAGTTTTAACCTGTGAGGAAGGTGTAGTTAAAGAAGAGCTCAACTGAGCAGGGTTCAACTGTGCAGCGTGTTTATCCCTGAAACCCCAACAAACAATAAATGTCTTCATGACTGCCTCCCTCAGAAGTTCCTAGTACATGCATAGATCACTCTTCCAACCTTGCTGAAGCTAAGGAAAAAAATCTTATAAAGCTAAGTATTAATTTTCTTTATTAAGAGCTAATAAATACAAAATCACTTGGAGTTTTTATTTATGTATGGAAAACCCAAGCAGGCCCAAATAGATTTCACACACTAAAAGAAATTAAGTTTCAGTCTGCAATAACAGAAATAACAGAAAATGATTATTTAAAGTCCTATAAAATAAAAGTATGGAAAGAAAAAATATATTAAATACAAAACATGAGGGCCCTTTTGGGGACACTGGAAGCACCTACGTGTTTGTGTTTTTAATCTCCCTTCCACGTGTGTGTGTGTGTGTGTGTGTGTGTGTAGATATGGATAGATAGATGATAGATAGATAGATAGACCACATCTTCTTTATCCATTCATTAGTCTATGGACGTTTGGGTTCTTTCCATAGTTTGGCCATTATTGATAATACTGTAAACATTGGGATACATGTGTCCCTTCAAATCTCTATTTGTCTATCCTTAGGGTAAATACCTAATAGTGAAATTGTTGGATCATAAGGTAGTTCTATTTTTAGTTTTTTGAGGAACCTTCATATTGTTCTCCAGAGTGGCTACACCAGTTTGCGTTCCCACCAACAATGCAAGAAGGTTCCCCCTCTTCTTTTGAGGTTTATATATTTATTTCTGAGACAGAGAGAAAATGTGTGTGCACAAGCAGGAGAGCAACAGAGAGATATGAAGAGAGAGAATTCCAAGTAGACTCCATGCCATCAGCACATAGCCTGATGTGGGGCTTGATCCAATGAAACATGAGAGCCCAAATCCAGAGTTGGACACTATGGGGCACCTGGGTGCCTCAGTCGGTTGAGCGTCTGACTTTGGCTCAGGTCATGATCTCGCTGTCTGTGAGTTCGAGCCCCGCGTTTGGATTCTATGTCTCCCTCTGCCTGCTTTGGATTCTATGTCTCCCTCTGTCTCTGCCCCTCCCCCGCTCATACTTTGTCTCTCTCTCTCTGTCAAAAATAAATAAACATTAAAAAAATAATAATAAAAAAAGAATTGGACGCTAAACTAACTGCACCACCCAGGTCCCGAGAGGGATCCCTTTTCTCCAAATCCTCACCAACAACTGTTGTTTCTTGTGTTGTTTCTTCTAGCCCTTCTGATAGGTGTGAAGTGGTATCTTATTGTGGTTTGATTTGTATTTCCCTGTTGATGAGTGTTGTTGAGCATCTTTTCATGTGTCTGTTAGCCATGTGGATGTCTTCTTTGGAAAAGTGTCTATCCATGTATTCTGCCCATTTCTTAACTGGGTTGCTGTTTTTTGGGTGTTGAGTTTGATAAGCTCTTTATATGTTTTGGATACTAACCCATTATCAGATAAGTTGTTTGCAAATATCTTCTCCCATTCCATAGGCTGCCTTTTAGATTTGTTGATTTTTTTTTTCCTTTGCCGTGCAGAAGCTTTTTATCTTGATGAAGTCCCAATAGCTCATATTTTCTTTTGTTTCCCTCACTTTTGGGGACGTACTTAGTAAGAAGTTGTTTCAGGCGAGGTCAAAGAGAATGCTGCTTATGTTCTCTTCTAGGATTTTGATGGTTTTCTGTCTCACATTTAGGTCTTTCATCTATTTTGAATTTATTTTTGTATATGGTGCAAGAGAGTGACCCTGTTTCATTCTTCTGCATGTCACCAACCATTTTTCCCAACACTACCTATTGAAGAGACTGTCATTTTTTTACTGTATATTCTTTCCTGCTTTGTCAAAGATTGGTTGACCATGTAGTTGTGGGTCCATTTCTGGGTTTTCTGTTCTGTTCCACTGATCTATGTGTCCTTTTTTTGTACCAGTACCATACTTTCTTGATGACTACAGCTTTGTAATATAGCTTGAAGTCCAGAATACTGATGCTTCCAGGTTTGTTTTTCTTTTTCAGAATTGCTTTGGCTATTCAGAATCTTTTGTGGTTCCATGCAAATTCTAGGACTGTTTGTTCTAGCTCTGTGAAGAATGCTGGTGGTATTTTGATAGGAATTGCTAAATGTGTACATTGTTTTAGGTAGTATAGACATTCTAACAATGTTTGTTCTTCTAATCCATGAGCATGGAATGCTTTTCCATTTTTTTATGTCTTCTTCAATTTCTTTCATAAGTGTTCTACAGTTTTAAGTGTACAGATCTTTTACCTCTTTAGTTAGGTTTATTCCTAGATATCTTATGGGTTTGGGTGCAATTGCAAATGGGATTGATTCCTTGAATTCTTTTTCTGCTTCTTCATTATTGGTGTATAGAAATGCAACAGATTTCTACACATTGATTTTATATTCTGTAGTTTTGCTGATCCATGTATTAGTTCCAGCAATTTTTGGTAGAATCTTTTGGGTCTTCTACATAGAATAGCACATTGTCTGCAAATAGTGAAAGTTTCGCTTCTTCCTTGCTGATTTATATGCCTTTTATTTCTTTTTGTTGCCTGATTGCTGAGGGTAAGACTTCCAGTACTATGTTAAATAGTAACGGTGAAAGTGGACATCCTTATCTTGTTTCTGACTGTAGGGGAAAGGCCCTCAGTTTTTCCCCATTGAGGATGATATTAGCTGTGGGTCTTTCATATATGGCCATATATGGCCATATATGGCCTTTATGTTGAGGTATGCTTCATTCATCCCTACTTTGTTGAGGATTTTTATCAAGAAAAGATACTGTATTTTGTTAAATGCTTTTTCTGCATCTATTGAGACGATAATGTGGTTCTTATCCTTTCTTTTATTAAAGTGGTGTATCACATTGGTTGATTAGTGAATATTGAACCACTCCTGAAACTCAGGAATAAATTGCACTTGAGTGTGGTGAATAATTCTTTTAATGTAATGTTGAATTTGATTTGCTAGCATTTTATTGAGATTTTTGCATCCAGCTTCATCAGGGATATTGGCCTATAATTCTCTCTTTTAGTGAAGCCTTTGTCTGGTTTGTAATCAAAGTAATGCTGGCTTCATAGAATGAGTTTGGAAGTTTTCTTTCCATTTCTATTTTTTTGGAAAAGTTTGATAAGAATAGATATTAACTCTTCTTTAAATGTCTGGTGGAATTCCCCTGGGAAGCTATCAGGCCCAGAACTCTTATTTGTTGAGAGATTTTTTTATTGCTGCTTCAATTTCTTTTCTGCTTATGGGTCTGTTCAAATTTTCTATTTCTTCCTGTTTCCGTTTGGTAGTTTTTTTTTTAAGTTTATTTATTTATTTTGAGAAAGAGAGAGAGAGAGAGAGAGAGAGAGAGGGAGAGGGAGAGAGAGAGAGAGAGAAGGGAGGGGAAGAGAGAGAAGACAAGGAGAATTCCAAACAGGCCCCACACAGTATGCATGAAGTCCAACACAGAGTTTGATTTCACAACCATGAGATCATGACCTGAGCCAAAGTCAAGAGTCAGATATTTAACCAACTGAGCCACTTAGGCACCCCTCAGTTTCATTAGTGTGTATGTTTCTAGGAATTTATCCATTTCTTCCAGGTAGCCCAATTTGTTGGTATATAATTTTTCACAGTATTCTCTTATAATTGTTTGTGTTTCTGTGGTGTTGGTTGTGATCTCTCCTCTTTCATTTGGGATTTTATCTATTTAGGTCCATTCTCTTTTCTTTTTTATAAGTCTGGTAGGGGATTATCAATTTTGTTTATGCTGCCAAAGAAATAATTCTTTGTTTTATTGATATATTATACTGGGGTTTTTGTTTGTCTGTTTCTATATCATTTGTTTCAACTCTAATCTTTATTATTTCCCTTATTCTGCTGGATTTAGGCTTTATTTGCTGTTTCTGTTCTAGATCCTTTACATGTAAGGTTAGGTTGTGTACTTAGGACCTTTCTTGCTTCTTGAGATAGGCCTACATTGCAACATACTTCTCTCTTAGGATTGCCTTTGCTGCATTCCAAAAGCTTTGGGCTGTCGTGTTTTCATTTTCATTGGCTTCCATGTATTGTTTTATTTCTTCTTTAATTTCCTGATTAACCCATTCTTTCTTTGATATGATGATCTTTAACCTCCATGTAGTTAAGGGATTTCCAAATTTTTTCCTGTGGTGGATTTCAAGTATCATAGTATTGTGATCTGAAAATGTGCATGGCATGATCTCAATCTTTTTGTACTTGCTGAGGGCTCATTTGTGTCCCAGTATGTGATCTATTCTGGAGAATGTTCCATGTGCACTCAAGAAGAATGTGTATTCTGCTGCCTAAGGATGAAATGTTCTGTAATTCTGTTAAGTCCATCTGGTCCAGTGTGTCTTTCAAAACCATTGTCCCCTTGTTGATTTTCTGCTTAGACAATCTGTTCATTGTTGTAAGTGAGATGTTAAAGTCTCCTACTACTATGGTATTATTATCAATGAGTTCTTTTATGTTATTAATTGATTCATATATTTGAGTGCTTTCAAATGAGGGGTATATTTATAATTGCTAGATCTTCTTGATGGATAGACCCCTTACTTATGATATAATGCTTTCTTCATCGCTTGTTACAGTATTTGGTTTAAAATTTATTTTGTCTGATATAAGTATGGCTACTCTGGCTTTCTTTGGAGAGCTATTTAGCATGATAGATTGTTCTCCATCCCTTCACTTCTAATCGGCAAGTGTCTGTAAGTCTAAAATGAGTCTCTTGTGGGGTGCCTGGGTGGCTCAGTCAGTTGAGCGTCCGACTTCGACTCAGGTCATGATCTTGTGGTCTGTGAGTTAGAGCCCCGCATCGGGCTCTGTGCTGACAGCTCAGAGCCTGGAGCCTACTTCAGATTCCGTGTCTCCCTCTTTCTGCCCCGCCCCTGCACATGCTGTGTCTCTCTCTCTCTCTCTTTCTCTCTCTCTCTCTGTCAAAAATAAATAAACATTAAAAAAATAAATAAAATAAAATGAATCTCTTGTAGGCAGCATATAGATGGATCTTGCTTTGCTTTATCCATTCTGATAACCTATGTCTTTTGATTGGAGCATTTAGTTCATTTATATTCAGAGTGATTTTTGAAAGATATGAATTTAGTACCATTGTGTTACCTGTAGACTAGGTGTTTCTGGTCGTGATCTCTGGTCCTTTCTAGTCTCTGTTGTTTTGGTCTTTTTTTTTTTTTCCTCCACTCAATGAGTCCCCCTTAAAATTTCTTGCAGGGCTGGTTGTGTGATCACAGACTCCTTTATTCTTTGTTTTTCTGGGAAACTCTTTGTGTCTCCTATTCTGAATGATAGCTTTGCTGGATAGAGTATTATTGGCTGCATATTTTTCCCATTCAGCACGTTGAATATATTCTGGCACTCCTTTCTGGCCTGCCAAGGTTCTGTGGACAGATCTGCTATGAACTTTATCTGTCTTCTCTTGTAGGTTAAGGACTCTTTTCCCCTGCTGCTTTCAAGATTCTTTCCTTGACGGTGTATTTTGTGAATTTGGCTATCATATGTCTTGAGGATTGCCAGCTTTTGTTGAATTTAGTGGGAGTTCTTTGTTCTTCTTAGATTTTGATGTCTTCGTCCTTTCCCAGATTGGGGAAGTTTACTGTTATAATATGTTCACAATAAACCTTCTGCTCCATTTCTCTCTCTTCATCTTCTGGAATGCCTATGATATGAATGTTTTTACATTTTACTGAGTCATTAAATTCCCTCAGTCTGCCTTTGTGCTCCGTGACCTTTCTTTCCCTCTTCTTTTCAGCTTCATTATTTTCCATAATTATATTTTCTATATCACTAAGTCCTTCCTCTGCTTCATCCATCGTCATTATTATGACCTCTATTTGGGTTTATATCTCAATTATAGCATTTTTTAATTTTGGCCTGACTAGGTATTAGTTCTTTAATCTCTGTAGTAAGGGATTCTCTAGTGTCTTCTATGCTTTATTCAAGCTCAGCTAATATCCTTAAATTCTAGTTCAGACAAGTTACTTATATCTGCATTGAGGAAATCTCTGGGTGTCATTTTTTTTCCTGTTCTTTCTTCTCAGGCAAATTCCTCCTTCTCATCATTTTGGAGAGAAAGAAAGAAAAAGCAAAATAAAACAAAATAAAATTTTTTTTAATTTAAGAAAAAAATTTAACAATAATATACCTACAGAAAGCTTGACCCTATGTGTGTTTTGGTCTGCTTGTTATGAGAAGCATGATACAAAAAAGGTAAAGTGAAATAAAATGAAAAGAGATGAAGAAAATAATTTAAAAATATATGTAATTTAAATTTTTTTAAATTGCTCTGTCTGTATTAAAAAGAAAAAAAGCAGACAAAAACAAAAACAAACAAAAAAAGAGAGAGAAATAAACAAACCCCAAAAGATGCTAGATCCTTTTCCCCCTAGAGCTGAAGCTTTGTAGCACTCTATAACCAGTAGACTTGGTGTGGGAGAAGGGTTTCTGGTCCTCTGAGGGAAGGGCCTGCTGCTCTGATTCTTAGATGCAATCACCCCTGTGGAGATGTGTCTGTAGGACTCAGGGGTGTGGGGTTTGGTGGCTCCATTCTCCACTTGGTGGTGCTGTTTAGCTCACTGTGGTGAATCAAGCTGGTGGGTGCAGGGAGAAAATGGTTTTGTCCCATTCTTTCATCTCAGGAGCAGGAAATGTGTGCAACCCCTCTTCAGTAAGCCCTCAGAGATGCTCAGTGACCCCACCTGTGTCCCTGGTTTCTGTCAGATCCCCACCTTCACCCTCTCTGTGTCCAAGTTGTCTGTCTGCCAAACAGCACAACACTCCTGTGTTTTATCTCAGGTGTGGCCATGTTTCAAAACACCACACCTCAGAGACAACTGGGGCATAGACCCACACTGATCCTCTGGGCTGGGGTCTCCCTGCATTGTGGCTAGTGCCAGCGTGTTGCAGAAGACAGCCACATGACTGCACAGTAAATCAGAGTTTATGATAAATCTCAATACACAGCCAGCACCAGGGATTGCAGACCTCTGCCAGCATTTTTGCTCCTGTAACTGTGAGTCGACAGCTGGATGATGCCCACAGAGTCCTTTGTCCATGGAGAGGCTGCATCACCTCTCAAATGCACTCCAAGCAGGGGAACCACTTTTCCCCGGTGACCCTGGGGGGTCCTCCCCACTGCTGGGGCTCAGCTCTCCTCTACCACCAGAGTACTTTAATAAGCTTGCCAGGCACAAACCTGGTAATGTTCACACCTCTAAAAACTGTGCTCCACTGTTTATAGAAAACTGGCATTATTGTAACCCCCTCCTTTTTCCCCATCAAAGGTTATGGGGAGTAGGTTTTTTTTGTGCATTCTCCTGAACATGTTTTCGCTCTCTCTTACCCTGTGCTTTTTCTTCTCTCTCCTCCTCCTCCACTCTCACTACTCCCACCAAGGTCAGGGCTTTCTTCCCTGGAGATTCCCATGGCTCTTTACTCCCATGAACTCTACACATTTCTTACCTTCCATGGGTCATTTTTCTGGTTTGTAGACACGTAGCTTTGTTCTCTAAGACTTCCAATCAATTTCTTGCGTGTTCAAAATGATTTGATATTTATGTAGCTGTTAAACCTAATCCATGAGAACATGGTCCTTTTTTTTTTCCAGGCTCAGTACCAATGCATAGAGCCCAGCTGGGACCCCCACTCACCATCTCTTTGCATGCTTAATATTTTTAAACAAAGCCCAAATCCTTTCTTTTCCAATTTTCCAAATAAATATTCTGAGTATATGTGGTTACATATATCCTTCCTATTCAAGTGTTGTCCCTATATCAGCAACATCAGCACTGCCTGGGAGATTGTTAGAAATAGACAAACTCTACCCCAGAATCTGAATCATCTGTATTTTAACAAAATTCCCCAAGATGAACTTTATATACTCTACAGTTTAACAAGCACTGTTGTATAAATAGTGGGCATGAAATAGACAATCAGTACATGCATGAGTGGCTGCAGCCAGAATTTTTGGTGATGCTCATAGGAAGGAAAAAAAAAAAGTAATGGTTTATATTCATTGTTATGGACTAAATGTTTGTGTCCCTTCCAAATTCACATACTGACTTCCCAACCCCAGTGTGATGGTATTTGGAGGTGAGGTCTTTGGGAAGTAATTAGGTTTAAATGACACCATGAGTGTGGGTTCCTTATAAGATTAGCATCCTTATAAGAAGAGACACTACAGCTTTCTATCGTGAGAAAGCAGCCATCTGCATGCCAGGAAGAGAGGGCTCACCAAGAATCAAATCTTCTGGCACCTTCATCTATACTTCCCAGTCTCCAGAACTATGGCTGTTTAAGCCACTTTCTCAATGGCATTTTGTTATAACAGCCTGAGCTAAGACAATGCACTAAACCATCTTTTTAAACCTGGAGATTTTTACTCTTTTTTTTCAAAAAGTGAGGACTCTAACACCTCTCCTGCCTGTGTAGGAAATACACAGAGTAATACAGGAGAAAGGAACTGACAGAGACTGAGACAGAGAATTTTTTAGAGGAAACCAAAAATTTCCATGTAGTTGTTAATGGTTCTGCACTAAATGAAGTGGTTGCAGATGGAGAGACAGAGAAATAGCTAATATAAATATGAAGTCCCTGATACAAGTAAATGAGCAAATGAATTCCAGGAAAATGAAACACAGAAAAAAGATCAAGGCTAACATAAACCAGTAAGATGCCAGAACAAGACTACAGTAGCATTCTTCTAATTTCCAATTGCAGTAGAGATTCCATTACTTAGAGTCACCAAAATAGATATTATTGCTCTTTGGAAGTTCACATGTTACATAAACCCCATAGCTGTTGCCACAATATTTTCTGAATTTGAGTCTGTTTGAGGGAACTACCTAGATAACTGACACAATTTTAAGACTTAAGGTTTAAGGGCTTGATGTTTTTGGTCCAAATGGTAAGTGATAATAAATCATAACTATAATATCCTTGACATCAAAGGCCACTTATTCTTAAGAAGTAAGGTAGAGGGGTGCCTGGGTGGCTCAGCCGGTTAAGCACCTGACTTCGGCTCAGGTCATGATCTCACTGTTCGTGAGTTCGAGCCCCATGTCGGGCTCTGTGCTGACAGCTCAGAGCCTGGAGCCTGCTTTAGATTCTGTGTCTCCCTCTCTCTCTATGCTTCTCCCCCACTCGCACTTTGTCTTTCTCTCTCTCTCTCTCTCAAAAATAAACATTTAAATAATTTTTTTTAAAAAGAAGGTAGAAATGAGCTATATAGGAATCAAATATCAATAAATGCCCCTCTTATCCCACCGAAACTATCTTCCAGGTCTGAATCCAGTTTTGGCTTTCTTTCTGGCTTGATTCTGTTTCCCTAGTTTAAATTAACCTCTAACTTCTGGCGGTAGTGTGAATCAGGACTTGAAACATTCATATGTGTGGGGTAATCTAATAGCTACATCTTATTAAAGAAGCCTTTTCCAGAGTTCTAAAATTCTCCATTCTGGACTAGTTGCCTTCATTGCCTTGGTGTATAACTCTCATACTGGGATAGTCCTTTATCATCAATCTTAGGAATTCCCCTGACCTCATGTGTATCATATGTTTCATGTGCCCTATGTCTTCTTCTTCCTTGTTTTGGTGGAGCATATCCTCCAGTAATTTCCAGGAAAGGGTGCATGGTAGACAAAAAATAAGGTAATTCTATTTTTAATTTTTTGAGGAACCTTCATACTATTTTCCAGAGCGGCTGCACCAGCCTGCATTCCCAACAGCAGTGCAAAAGGGATTCTCTTTCTCCACATCCTCACCAATGTCTGGTGTTGCCTGAGTTGTTAATTTTAGCCATTCTGCCAGGTATGAGGTGGTATCTCATTGTGGTTTTGATTTGTATTTCCCTGATGATGAGTGATGTTGAGCCTTTTTTCATGTGTTTGTTGACCATCTGGAGATGATCTTCTTTGGACAAGTGTCTATTCATGTCTTTTGTCCATTTCTTCACTGGATTATTTATTTTTTGGATGTTGAGTTTGATAAGTTATTTACAAATTTGGGATACTAACCCTTTATCTGATATGTCATTTGCAAATATCTTCTCCCATTCCGTCTTTTAGTTTTGCTAATTGTTTCCTTCGCTGTGCAGAAGCTTTTTATTTTGATGAGGTCCCAAAAGTTCATTTTTGCTTTTGTTTCCCTTGCCTCCAGAGACGTGTTGAGGAAGAAGTTGCTGTGGTCAAAGAGGTTGTTGCCTGCTTTCTCCTCTAGGATTTTTATGGCTTCCTGTCTTACCTTTAGGTCTCTCTGACCTATTTTGAGTTTGTTTTTGTGTTTGGTGCAAGAAAGTGGTCCACGTCCATTTTTCTGCATGTCACTGTCCAGTTTTCCCAGCACCACTTGCTGGAGAGACTGTCTTTATTCCGTTGGGTAGTCTTTCTGTTTTGTGAAAGATTAGTCAGCCATACGTTTGTGAGTGCATTTCTGGGTTCTATATTCTGTTCCATTGATCTGAGTGTCTGTTTTTGTGCAATCCCCATCACTTTCTCATTTCTCTTTTGAAATCTCTAATATTCAGCTATTAAATCTGCTACAATGACACTCTAATGTTATTTTTTCTCTCTTATTTTCCATTTCCTTTCTTTCTGTTCTATATTCAATATGTCTTCAATTTCATTGCCTAACTCTTATTGAGTTTATCATTTCTGTGATCATCTTTTTAGTTTCCAGGAGTTATTTTTTATCCTTTAAATATTCCTTTTATCATGTTTTCTTCTTTTTTTCACAACTATAACATCTTATGTTATCTCTCTGAGAATATTGATAATTCTTAAATATTTTCCCTTCTTCCTACATTGTCTCTGTTTTCTCCAAGTTATTTTTCATGTTTTCACACGTTGGTATCTTTCTTTTGTGAGTACAGTTTTCCTCAAATGTATGATAATCTTTGGTTGCTTTCTCATATTTAATAGAGGGGGACTAAAAAGCCAATTGGAAGTTCTGAGTATCTGGGTGGCACTTGCCCACTGTAAGCTTCTTCATTAGATATTTTAGAAGGCCTGTTGAGTTGGAAACCTCCAATTCCAGTATGTGGTATGATGTGCCAAAAGCTATTTGATAGCTAACCTGTCAACCATCCTTCCCTCCATCCTTGATAACAGAACACTGATTTTTTTAGGGTGCTAAATTTGCCCAATCCAAGGTATGAAACATACTCCTGCAGAGCAGATGGACAGCCTATAATATAGTATCTAAAGTGCACAGAAATACTTGGCTGTGGGTTGAACAAGCATCAATACTAAAGGAATATAATCCAAGAGCAAAGAACAGCACAGAGGTGGCAGATGTGGTCAAAATTCCATCATGATTACAGGCTATATCTGTCCATTTGCAACAAGAGTACAGACAGTGACTGGAGAGAGGGGAATCAAAGGAAGCAGGATATACCAAAAGTTATCAGATACCAAGCATACTGGGGAGGGAAACTGAGGCAAAAGTCTGCCCTACTAATAAGACCAAGATTGGGGGATTCAGGGGACAGCTACACCTCAGGGATTACATAGGTAGCCAGGGCTCTTGTTGGAAAGCAAGCACTAGATTGCTGATGTTACTGATTAGACTGCCACCATCTTCAGAGTTGACTTAGAACTGGTGAGGGCCTGAGTCTAATAGATGGGATCCATCATATGTAGAAATCTGGGGAAGATATTGAGTAGAGGAAATAAGGCAGTGACAGACAACTTAGGTAAAACATAAGTTGAAGTAACATCTACAGCATCCTAAATAATTCATGTTAGGGCACCATGGTTGTAAGAAAAGGGAAAGACTCAAAGCTGATAATTAATTATATATATCATTATGGCCATACCTACTATAAAATATAAAAATATTTCCACACTAGCTGGAAAATAGCAGCTGCACTCAGCCTTCAAAGTGTCCCCATCCCCTCACTCTGCCCCTTCCTAAATCTCTCAAGTGGCCCAGATCACCTCATGATCCAGCATATTAATGGCCTAGCAGAAGGCCTCCTAGACCCTATTCCATCCACTGACCATTCTGATTGTCAATGCTCATGCATCATCAGTTATTAAATATTTGGCTATGTTCCTAAGAGGCTTAACCTGAATTATGAATATAATAAATGTGTACCTGTTTGATTAATTATATTGCATGTAAATAAACAACTTGAAAAATGTTTTTGCATAAGTGACCCAACTCTTTAATACCTTTATAAATGTGAGTGCAGAGATATTCTAAGAGATCGTGAATAGAATTTTCATCAGTAGAAGAGTCTTCTTTATACTGATGTGGGGCAACTTCAAGATCCTCTGGTCTACAACAACTATCCTTTATATCCTTTCTGAATCTGAAATACCTGAAATAATTGTCAACTTAACAAAGCCAAGCAAAACATTTTCAACTTCAAGATACAAATTCAACTCAGGACTTCCTTGTTAAAACTCCATGTCTCAAATAAACTCACCAAAATAACAGTAAAGTAAATTATATACTTTTAAGTCATAATTTATAAGGACAAAAAGGTCAGGAGATGAGATAACCACCACAGAAATGAGGAAGATGTAAGCACAGGGGACAATAGTAACTTATTTGGAAGACCTGAGAAATTTTCATCTTAAACTGGCAGTGGAGAAAGTCAAGAATCAAAGCAAATTATATTCTATAACCACCAAAAGCACCACCAGGTGTTTCTGGAAGTAGGAAGAGGAGGGTGGTGGTGTGAAATGGAACTAAAAACAAGAAGATTGGTTAAAAATCCAGTTAAGGAGTTAGACACCCCAAAGCTCTCCCCCAAATCTAGTAAAGCAACTGTGACAAAGATTATCACAAAATATTGAAGGTTTACTCTCTGGAAAGGGTAAAATAGAGATCTATAGAAATTGAAGGACACTAGGTACAAATGAGAGCTTAGAATTTAACAAAATAAAACAGCACAGCTACAGATGTTCGATGAAGACCTGTTTTATTTTTAAGTTTAGCTAGTAATCAAGAAATATAAATTAAAAGAGCAAGATGTATTTTTTCTATTAAATTTGCAAAGACTAATGATAATACCTTGTGTTAGTGAGAATGCAGGGAAACAAACTCATATTCTCTTGTTGGAGGAGAAATTGTTAAAAGTTTTCTGAAGGGGCTCCAGTCCAAGATGGCAATGTAGGAAGATCCTGAACTCATGTCCTTCAAGGACACACCAAATCTACACCCATTTATAGAACAATTCCTCCTGGTGAATAACTGTGGGCTATCTGAACAGCTTCTGCACAACAAAAGATAGAATGGCAAGAAAGAGGCATAGTAACAAAGGGAACCCTCACCCCTGACGCTGGAAATTGTGGTGGGGAGGTATACTATAAAGAGATGGGGGGTGGGGGGGGGAGCAGATTCCTATGCCCTGAGGCACAGAAAATAAAAGCCTCAGTTTAAAAGAGCAACTAGAATATAAAGAAACTAGCCCTAGAACCCTGCCAGTGAAGGAGCTACTGAAACTCTCTCCAGGTCAGAGAGACTGGCAAGTGCCATGGTTTATACTCTTCTTCCACCTTGACAGTGTGAATGAGAGCAAGGTCTGGGCACCCTAAGCAACCTATTGCTTCAGTGAGCCCTGAGCCCCTAGCTCACCCCAGCCCCAGCCATCCCTCTAAGGCAGTCACAGAGTGGTGCACGCCAGAGTGCCCCTCATTAGCACTCACTACATCTCCAGCCATCACCTCGAGATGAAACAAGCACAAAGCACCCTGAAAACTCTAGGCCCCACTCCAGCTTCAGACAGCTTGCTAGGGCACTACCTGCTTCAGTTCCAACTGCCCCATACCAGCACACTCCAGCTTGTATCCACTTCAGCTTCCACTGTCTTACAAAGGCACCCTCTACACAAAGAGCCCCAAGACCACCTCAGCCTACACACACTTGAGCTCAGCTGTCCTGCCAAGGGACTCCTTATGCAGAGTGCCCTTGAAACCCTGGCCTGTGCCCCACTTTAGCTCCAGTTGTTTCACCAGGGCACCCTCTGTGCACAGAGTCCTAGAACACCCCAGCTAACACACCTCAGCTGCAGCTATCTTGCCAAGATGCCCTCTGTGCATAAAGCCATAGGATCTCCCAGCTTGCACCCACTTCAGCTTCAGCTGCCCTGCTAGGGCACCCTCTGCATAGAGAGCCTCAGAACTGTCCCAGCCCTTACCCACTTCAACTCTGGCCATCCCACCAGGGCAGCCCCAGCACAAAGTGCCCCACAAATACCCATCCAGTGCCAGCCACAGCTCCAGCCGGCCATAAAAGTCACCAGGCAAACACAGTCTATACAGGGGGTGCCCATACACATGACCATTCTTTCAAGTTTAGAAGTAGATGTTCTGTCTAATTCATAGAAACAACACAGAAAAGCAAGGTAAATAGGGAGACAAGGAAGTATGCTTCAAATGAAAGAACAAGATAAAACCTCAGAAAAAGAACTAAATTAAATAGAGATAAGCAATATGTCTGATAAAGAGTTTAAGGCAATGATCATAAAGATGCTCACCAGAGTAGAGAGACCTCTAACCTAGGGAAGGAAACAGACATCCAGGTTCAGGAAGCACAGAGAGTTCCAAACAAAATGAACCTAAAGAGGTCCACATCATGACACAGAATAATTAAAATATCAAAGTTTAGGGGTATTTGGGTGGTTCAGTCGGTTAGGTGTCCAACTCTTGATTTCTGCTCAGGTCATATCTCAATGTTCTTTTCTTTTATTTTTTTAAAATCTTTTTAATGTTTATTCATTATTTGAGACAGAGCATGAGTTGGGAAGGGACAGAGAGAGAGACACACACAGAATCTGAAGCAGACTCTGGGCTCCGAGCTGTTAGCACAGAGTCTGGTGCAGGGCTCAAACCCACAAACCATGAGATTATGACCTGAGCTGAAGTCAGACACTTAACCAACTGAACCACCCAGGTGCCCTGGTTTTTTTTGTTTTTTTTTTTACTATTTATTTTTGAAAGAGAGAGAAAGCACACATGTACACATGAGTGGTGGAGGGGCAGAGAGAGGGAGACAGAGGATCCGAAGGGGATCCACGCTGACAGCAGAGAGCCCAATGTGAAACTTTAATTCATGAACCACGAGATTATGATCTGAGCCAAAGTCAGATGCCTAAACAACTGAGCCACCCAGGTGCCCCGATCTCATGGCACTTGAGATTGAGCCCTGCATTGGGCTGTGCACTGACAGCATGGAGCCTGCTTGGGATTCTCTCTCTCTCTCCTTCTCTCCCTGCCCCTCCCCCACTCTCTCTCAGTCTCTCAAAAATAAAAATAAACATTTTTTAAAATGTCAAAGTTTAAAGATAAAGAAAGAATTTTAAAAGTAGCAATACAGAAGCAAAAAGTTATGTACAAGGTAAACCCCATAAAGTTATCAGTTGATTTTTCAGCAGAAACTCATTCAAAGGACTGGAAAAAGCAGGGGGGGGGGAGGACCTACAACCAAGAATATTGTATTCAACAAGATTATCATTCGGAATTGAAGGAGAGATGAACAGTTTCCTAGAAAAACAAAAGTTAAGGGAATTTATCACCACACTAAACTGGCCTTACAAGAAATGTTAAAGGAATTTCTTTAAGTGGAAAAAGGGGGGGCATAATTAAACATAAGAAAATAATGGACAAAAAGATGTAAAATATGACAACATATACATAAAATGTGGAGGGAGAGTAAAAAGTTTTTTTAGAATGTGTTCAAACTTAAATGACCATAAATTTAACATGGACTGCTATATACTTAGGATGTTATGTATGAACTTCATGGTAATCACAAATCAAAACCTATAATAGATATACAAAAATAAAGAGAAAGAAAGGCAAGCATAACACTGTAGAAAATCGTCAATCACAAAGAAAGAGAGCAACAAGATAAGAAACAGAGCAAAACAAAAAAAAAGCAAAACAAAACAAAATAAAATAAATGAATAAATAAATAAATAAATAAATAAATAAAAAAGCAGAAAGAGATTCACAAATACAGATAACAAACTGATGGGGGCAGGCACACCCTTCAATGGGTGAAGGGGAATGGGTTTCCAATTAAGGAATGAATAAGTCACAGGAATAAAAGGTACAGCATAGAGAATACAGTTAATGGTTTTGTAATAGTGTATGGTGACAGATGGTAGCTATTTGTGGTGAGCATAGCATAATATATAAACTTGTCAAATCACTATATTATATATTTAAAACTAATATGACATGTGTGTCAACTATACTTCAATTTTTAAAAGGTTAAAATTTTTTCTGAAGGTTATATGTGTCAAAAATCTTAAAAGTGGGGCCTAGCCACTCTAGTTCTAAGAATGTATCTTATGAAAATAAAAATAGGCATGCAAAGATTTAAATAAAGAATGTTTATAACAAGCAAAAAGAAAATCTGGAAGCAACTTAATTACTCAACAACAGATGATCGATTTAAAAATTATATATTTATACAATGAAGTATCATTGAGCTAGATATTCTGTTTGCTTCTGCAGCTTAAATCTCCATCCTTCTCCACTTTCTCTACTCTCTTCCTCCTTACTCTGTGCTCTGGAAGGTTAATCTTTGTACACTGTATTGAACAGGCTTCCTTATCCCCTGTCTTCAGGTTAGGTTTGGCAGATGTTTTGATCAAATGGTGGAAGGGGAGAAGTTAGGGTACTTATTCCTCCTGCCCCCTCCCTGATGGCCCATAGTTTGTCAGTGGCTATGTGCCTTTACCAAAGGCCACAGCTCTTAAGGGGGTTTCTGTAACCATTTCTTTCTGTGCCCATTCAGGCCTAAGGATAGTAATGGCTTCCCTATCTCTAGCCCTCGCTGCTGCACTATCCCTCAATCCGTTGTAAACTCTCTTCAATGATTTAAGTAAATCATCTATGGTCAGCTACAATCCTAACTCTGCTGACACTAAAAATCATGTTTTGCTGCTTTACTGAAAGACACTGTATGGGTGTCTCACAATTTGTTCAACCAATACTCCACTGAAGAACATTTAAATTGTTGCTAATATTCGTGATGAATCTGACTCCTGGACAAAAACCTATGTGTTATTTCTCAGGCCCCAACACAGGCACTTGCAAAGGTTTTATCTGGCAAGTCTCTTGGGAAAACTGCCCTCCCATAGCAGATTTGATGTACAGTCAGTGCTCTGCAATCTCAGGAGGAAGTTGCAAAGACTCAGGTCCTTCAGCCAACCATGTTCTTACACATGTCTGTATTCCTAGCCCAGGCACCTCCATTTGGAGGCTTCTTTATCAGGGCTTTCCCAGACACTTCTGCTGAGACCTCCTTATGAGGAGATGGGGAGAGGAAACTTGAAGATACTTTTCTTCACTCTGACTCAGTACTTAAGGAGTATTTTTCTCTATCTCTTTCTCCTCTACCTCCCCCCAGCCCCTGAGTCCAGAAGATAGCGGGAACCTTTTGCTAAGGGCTCTTCTGGCAGTGAGAAGATCCTCACATCTGTACTAATCCACCTGACTCTCACTGGGTGCTGTTCCATGGGGAAGAATGGGACACTGGAGAAACCCACACTTTCTCTTGGTTAGCCTCTTGCTTATACTAACTACAGCAGTAATGAAAGGCTTAACAGTTACTTTCATTTTGGCAGCTCAGCTCTTGACATTTTCCTATTATAAATACTATCATGAAAAATAACATTATATATGTATAATTTCTGACATGTTGGAATATATGATAAATTCCTTGAAGTGTAATTCTGATTGAAGAGTAAATGGACAATTTTGATAGCTATTGCCTAACTTCTCTTCATAGAGATTGTATCAGTTTACTGTCCCCCAACATTGTAAAAGAGAACCCTGGGTAAATTATATAAATGCAGTGCATCAGTCTCTTTCTCTGTAAAATCAGCATAAAAACAGAACCTACTTCATAGAGTTGTTGTGAGAATTGAATGACTTATTACAAGTTAACTGTTTAGAATAGTGCTTGGCTATTATTATTGTTATTACTTCCATATGCCTCTGACAACACAGAATGCCATTTTATTTTGACAATAAGATGAAAAATGGTCTCTTGGTGTGGCTGTAATTTGTGTTTCACTTAATATGAGTAAAGTAAGCATTTTATCATATGTTAGAGAACCAGAAAGCTCTTGATACTGATGTGGAAATGCTGATATGGAAGACATGGAATAATCTTCAAAAAGCCTTATTAATAAAGAAAGAAAGGGGAAAAAGAGTGCAATATGCTAACATTTACATGTATGAAGGGGAAAAATAACATGTTTGTTTATATGTGCACAGAATATATATTTGTTTATATGTTCACAGAATAGCCCCAGAAGAATACCAGATCCTGGGGCAGGGTGGGTAGGAGAAGACTAGGATAAGGATAGAAGAAACACTTTTCATTGCATACCATTTGTACCTTTTGAATTTTGTGTCTTCTGGATGCTTTACATATTCTCCCATCACCACATACACAAAAAGTATCTAATAAAAACGCTCTTTAAAATATTGTATTGGAAAATAATGTATGTTTAATAACATGGAAAATGTTCATGATAAGTTGTTAAAAGAAATATAACAGGTTATAAGACAGGAATATATACATAATCCAAATCTAGTAATCATATATGGATAAGAAAAATAAAAGCCTGGAAGAGTATAATCAAAAGCTTTAACAATAAATATCTCTGGATAGTGGAGTTACAAGTCATTTTTATTTTCTTTTCAATGCTTTTTCCTATTTTCCAAATTCTGTGCTATGAAAATATATTACTTTTGCAGCTAGGAGGAAATGTTAGCTTTAAAAGGACTTACATAACCACTTTCTCACACCATTCACAAAAATAAACTCAAAATGGATAAAGGACCTGAATGTGAGACAGGAAACCATCAAAACCTTAGAGGAGAAAGCAGGAAAAGACCTCTCTGACCTCAGCCGTAGCAATCTCTTACTCGACACATCCCCAAAGGCAAGGGAATTAAAAAGCAAAAGTGAATTACTGGGACCTTATGAAGATAAAAAGCTTCTGCACAGCAAAGGAAACAACCAACAAAACTAAAAGGCAACCAACGGAATGGGAAAAGATATTTGCAAATGACATATCGGACAAAGGGCTAGTATCCAAAATCTATAAAGAGCTCACCAAACTCCACACCCAAAAAACAAATAACCCAGTGAAGAAATGGGCAGAAAACATGAATAGACACTTCTCTAAAGAAGACATCCGGATGGCCAACAGGCACATGAAAAGATGTTCAGCGTCGCTCCTTATCAGGGAAATACAAATCAAAACCACACTCAGATATCACCTCACGGCAGTCAGAGTGGCCAAAATGAACAAATCAGGAGACTATAGATGCTGGAGAGGATGTGGAGAAACGGGAACCCTCTTGCACTGTTGGTGGGAATGCAAATTGGTGCAGCCGCTCTGGAAAGCAGTATGGAGGTTCCTCAAAAAATTAAAAATAGACCTACCCTATGACCCAGCAATAGCAATGCTAGGAATTTATCCAAGGGATACAGGAGTACTGATGCATAGGGCCACTTGTACCCCAATGTTCATAGCAGCACTCTCAACAATAGCCAAATTATGGAAAGAGCCTAAATGTCCATCAACTGATGAATGGATAAAGAAATTGTGGTTTATATACACAATGGAATACTACGTGGCAATGAGAAAAAATGAAATATGGCCTTTTGTAGCAACGTGGATGGAACTGGAGAGTGTGATGCTAAGTGAAATAAGCCATACAGAGAAAGACAGATACCATATGGTTTCACTCTTATGTGGATCCTGAGAAAGTTAACAGGAACCCATGGGGGAGGGGAAGGAAAAAAAAAAAGAGGTTAGAGTGGGAGAGAGCCAAAGCATAAGAGACTGTTAAAAACTGAGAACAAACTGAGGGTTGATGGGGGGTGGGAGGGAGGAGAGGGTGGGTGATGGGTATTGAGGAAGGCACCTTTTGGGATGAGCACTGGGTGTTGTATGGAAACCAATTTGACAATAAATTTCATATATATATAAAAAAATAAATAAAAGGACATACATACATAGCGACAAAATATGTAACAAAATAAACATATAACAACATAAATAAATCTCCTACATAATTTTAAAGAAAAGAAGCCACACACAAAAAAAACGTGCTTATTGATTCCAGTTAGCTTCTTGCTTATACTATGATATATGTTTATGATTCCAGTTATAGCCTATTCAAGAATAAGCAAAACCTATGTTATTAGAAGCCAGGTTAGCTACAACCTGTGGCAGGGAAATGGCTATGATTAGAAAGGGGCATGAGATAGTCTTCTGGAGTGTTAGAAATATTCTATAACTTCATCTGGGGATGGTTACATGGGTGTATACATATACACAAGTACCTTGAGTTATGTACTCAAGATCTGGTCAATTTATGTGTGCTATATCCCAATTTTAACAATTAAGTCTAGAAAATGGAAGAGTAGTAAGGGAACCTTGGGTTCATCTGTTCCCTCAAACACAGCTAGATCAATATGAAACCATTTTGAACACCTAGAAAATCGATCTGAGGATTAACAGAACAATCTGCATAATTTGAGAGACAGAATGTTACAAGTACATGGTGTGGAAAAGTGAACTGGGGGAGAGAAGAGCCATAGTGCTGCAGAGGGGAGGGATCCCCTTTTGAGGAGAGGAGAAGGAGAAAGGGGGAGATTGAGCAGTGCCTTGGGTTCTTGCAAGAAAAGCACTCCCCTTGAAAGGAAAGAGAGAAGAAAGAGTGAAAACACACACAGGGGACTGCACAAGAAAACTTCCACAAAACCACTGACAGAGAAGAAGGAAAGTGTTTCAAAACCACCAGTTTTTTATAAACAGTGGAGCACAGAGTCTGAAGTTTCCATGCTCAGCACCTGGTGGTTCTCTGGCAAGGAGACAGGGTGGAGCCCCAGAGGCAGAAAAAAGGGTCTGAGGATCCCCTGATCACACAGAAAGAAGCAGTTCTCTTGCTTGGAGTGCATTTGGAAGAGGTGATAGGGTCTCTCCGCAGGCAAAAGACCCAGTGGGCACTATAGAGCTCCTCCATCCACCAGCATAGGAACAAAGAGGCCAGCTGAAGGCAGCAAACCCTGGCACAGACTGTGTGTTGCAATTTACCATAAATACTGAGCTGCTGCTGCTGTAGTCACATGAACATTTTTTGGAACAAGATGGTACTGGCCACAGTGCAGCCAGACCCTACCTCAGAGTATCAGCAGTCTGACCCATGGGGGCTCTGAAGTGTGGGGTTTTGAAACACAGCTGTGCCTGAGACAAAACTCTGGAGGGAGGTACCACCTGACAGGCAGACAGCTCAGACACAGGGGAAGGTGGGGATCTGACCAAAGCTAGGTACACATAAAGGGTTATTAATCTCCAAACTGTGAGGTTGCAAACTTCCCACTCCAGAGACTAGAGAGTGGGGTGAAGCCATTTTCACCATTTGCCCACGAACAAAGATGGACCCCAGTGAGAGAAACAGTGCCACCAAGTGGAGACCGGAGCTATTACACCAAGCCCCACCCCCTCTGGAACCTCCAGGCACATCTTCACTAGGGCAAGGTCTACTAATCAGAGCAGCAAGCCCCTCCCTCAGAAGACTGGCACAAATCCTTTCCACATGCTTAGTCTACTGATCATAGAGTGCTGCAAATTTTCAGAACTAGGGGAAACTGAATCTAGCTTCATTTGGGTTTCGGTTTGTTTGTTCATTTGTTTGTTTGGGTTTTTTTTTTTTGCTTCTGTTTTTGTTTTTGTCGTGTTTTTTTTTTTTTATATAGAAGGAGCAAATTTTTTATTTTATTTTATTAATTTTTAACTTCTTTCTTTTCTCTTTTTTTCTATAAAGCTACTCTTAAGCAGACCAAAACACACATAGGATGCGGCTTCCTTTATTTGATTTTTTTATTTTAAAGTTTATTTTATTTTATTTTATTTGTCCAAAATGACAAGACAAAGGAATTCACCCCAAAAGAAAGAATAGGAAGAAATTATGGCCAGGGATATAATCTATACAGATAGAAGTAAGATGTCTGAACTAGAATTTAAAACAATTATAAGGTTTCAAGCTAGGCTTGAAAAAAGCATAGAAGACACTAGAAAACCCCTACTGCAGATATAAAAAAGCTAAAATCTAGTGAGGCCAAAATTAAAAATGCTATAACTGAGATGCAAACCCATGACTGAGGATGGATGAAGCAGAGGAAGGACTTGGTGATAGAGGAGGTATAATTATGAAAAGGAGGGAAACAAAGGTAATAGATCATGAAGGTAGACTTAGGGAACTCAGAGACTTATTACAACAGAATAACATTCATATCATTAGAAGTCTCAGAAGATGAAGAAAAAGAAAAAGGACAGAATGTTCATGTGAGCAAATTATATCTGCAAACTTCCCTAGTCTAGGGAAGGACACAGAAATCAAAATCCAAGAAACACAAAGAACTCTCATTAAATTCAACACAAAAGCTGGCCATCACCAACACATATCATAGCCAAATTCACAAAATACACAGTCAAGGAAAGAATCCTGAAAGCAGCAAGAGGAAAAGAGTCCTTAACCTACAAGAGAAGATAGATCAGGTTCATAGCAGATCTGTCCACAGAAACTTGGCAGGCCAGAAAGGAGTGGCAGGATACATTCAACGTGCTGAATGGGAAAAACATGCAGTCAATAATACTCTATCCAGCAAGGCTAACATTCAGATTACAAGGAGAAATAAAGAGTTTCCCAGACAAACAAAAACTAAAGGAGTTTGTGACCACAAAACTATCCCTGCAAGAAATATTTAGGGGGACTCTGATATTGAGTGGGGAAAACAAAAAGACCAAAAGCAACAAAGACAAGAGGGGACCTGGTGGCTGAGTTGGTTAAGCATCTGACCCTTGATTTCAGCTAATGTCATGATCTCGTGGTTCATGAGATCAAAACTCAAATGAGACTGCACTGACAGTGTGGAGCCTGCTTGGGATTCTCTTTCTCTCTCCCTCTCACTCTTCCTCTTCTCCTTTGTGTTCACTCTTTCTCAAAACAAACAAACAAAAAAACATTTACCAAAAAACCCCACAAAGACTAGAATGGAACAGAAAACACCACCAGAAGCACCAAATTTACAGAGAACACAATGGCATTAAACTCATATCTTTCAATAATCACCCTATGTAAATGGACTAAATGCTCCAATCAAAAGACACAGAGTATGAGAATGGATAAAAAAAACAAAATACATCAATATTATGACTACAGGAGACTCATGTTAGACCTAAAGACATTGACAGATTGAAAGTAAGAGGATGGAGAAACATGTATACTAATGGATGCCAAAAGAAAGTGAGAGTAGCCATTCTCATATCAAACGAACTAGATTTTAAACCAAAGACTGTAACAAGAGATGAAGAAGGCCATTATATAATAATTAAGAGGTCTATCCATCAAGAAGATCTAACAATTGTAAATATTTATGCCCCCAACTTGAAGTATCCAAATATATTAATCAATTAATCACAAACATAAAGAAGAAACTCATTAACAATAATACAATAATAGTAAAGGACTTTAACACCCCAATTACAGGAAGGACAGATCATCTAAGCAGAAAATAAACGAGGAATGATACACTGGACTGGCTTTGAATGATACACTGGACTGGATGGATTTAACAGATATATTCAGAACATTCCATCCTAAAGGAGCAGAATACACATTCTTTTCGAGTGCACACAGAAAAGTCTCTGGAATAGATCACATACTGGGTCACAAATCAGCCCTCAACAAATATAAAAAAGATGGAGATCACACCATATATTTTTACACCACAACACTATGAAACTTGAAATCAACCACAAGAAAAAATTTGGAAAGACCACAAATACTTGGAGGTTAAAGAAAATCTTATTAAAGAATGAATGGGTTAACCAGGAAATTAAAGAAGAATTAAAAAATACATGGAAGCAAATGAAAATGAAAACACTACAGTCCAAAATCTTTGGAATGCAACAAAGGCAGTCCTAAGAGGAAAATATATTGTAATATAAGTCTACCTCAAGAACCAAGAAAGATTTCAAATACAAAACCTAAATTTACATCTAAAGGGACTAGAAAAGGAACAGCAACTATAGCCAAAAGAAGGGAAATAATAAAGACTAGAACAGAAATAAATCATATAGAAACAAACAACAGTAGAACAGATCAACAAAAATAAGAGCTGGCTCTTCAAAAGACTTAATAAAATTGATAAACATAGACTTATCAAAAAGACAAGAGAAAGGAACAAAATAAACAAAATCATGAATGAAAGGAGACAGATCACAACCAACACCAAGAAATACAAATAATTATAAGAGTACATAATAAGGGGCCCCTGGGTGGCTCAGTTGGTTAAGTGTCTGACTGCAGCTCAGCTCCTGATCTCATGGTTCGTGAGTTCAAGCCCCACGTTGGGCTCTGTGCTGACAGCTCAGAATCTGGAGCCTGCTTCCAATACTGTGTCTCCCTCTCTCTCTGCTCCTCCCCTGCTCCCACTCTGTCTCTGTCTCTCCCCAAAATAAATACACATTAAAAAAAAATTTTTAAAGAGTACATAATGAAAAACTATATGCCCAAAACCAGGACAACCTGGAAGAAATGTATAAACTCCTAGAAACATACAAACTACCAAAATTAAAACAAAAAGAAACAGAAAATTTTGAACAGACTGATTACCAGAAATGAAATTGATTCAGAAATCGAAATTCTCCCCAAAAAACAAAAGTCCAGGACCAGATGGCTTTCCAGGGGAATTCTAAAGACATTTAAAGAAGAGTTAATACTTATTCTCTCAACTGTTTAAAAAAATAAAAATGGAGGAAAGCATTCAAACTCATTCTATGAAACCAACATTACATTGATTTCAAAACCAGACAAAGATCCCACTAAAAGGGAAATGACAGGCCAATATCCCTGATGAAACTGGATGCAAAAATTCCCAACAAGATACTAACAAATTGAATTCAAAGTACATTAAAAGAATTATTCACCATGATCAACTAGGGTTTATTCCTGGGCTTCAGAGCTGGTTCAATAATCATAAATCAAGCAATGTGATATACCACATTAATTTTAATTTTAATTTTAATTTCAATTTTAATTTTAATAGATAAGAAGGATAAAGGATAAGAACCACATTATCCTCTCAATAGATGCAGAAAAAGCATTTGAAAAAACATAGCATCCTTTCTTGATAAAAATCCTCAACAAAGTAGGGATAAATGGAACATGCCTCAACATCATAAAAGCCATATTTTAAGTCCCACAGCTAATATCATTTTCAATGGGGAAAAACTGAGAGCCTTTCTCCTATGATCAGGAACAAGACAAGGATGTCCACTTTCACCATTACTATTTTAAACTGGAAGTCTGAGCCTCAATAATCAGACAACAAAAAGAAATAAAAGGCATCCAAGTCAAGAATAAGTCAAACTTTCACTATTTGGAGATGACATAATACTCTATATAGAGAACCCAAAAGACTCCACCAAAAAATTGCTGGCACTGATAAACAAATTCAGCAAAGTTGTAGGATATAAAATAAATATACAGAAATTCATTGCATTTCTGTACATCAATAACAGCACAGCATAAAAAGAAATTTAAAAATTGATCTCATTTTCAGTTGCACCAAAAACAACTAGATACCCAGGGATAAACCTAACCAAAGAAGCAAAAGATCTGTACTCTGTAAACTATACACCTATGAAAGAAATTAAAGAGGACACAAAGAAATGGAAAAACATTCCATGCTCATGGATTGAAAGAACATTATTAAAATGTCTATACTACCCAAAGCAATCTACACATTTAATGCAATCCCTATAAGAATAGCACCAGACCTTTTTTGCAGAGCTAAAGCAAACAATCTTAAAATTTTTATGAAACCACAAAAGACCCCAAATAGCCAAAGCAATCCTGAAAAAGAAAAACAAAACTGGAGGCATCATGATTACAGATTTCAATCTCTATTAGAAGTCTGTAGTCATCAAGACAGTATGGTACTGGCAAAAAAACAGACACATAAACCAAAGGAAAAGACTAGAAAACCCAGAAATAGACCCACAACTATATGGCCAAACAATCTTCGACAAGCAGGAAAGGATATCCACTCAGAAAAAGACAGTCTCCTCAACAGATGGTGTAGGGGAAAATGGACAACAACACACAAAAGATGAAACTGGACTACTCTCTTTCACTATATACAAAAATAAATTCAAAATGGATGAAAGACCTAAATGTGAGACAGGAAACCATCAAAATCCTACAGAAGAACACAGGCAGCAACCTCTTTGACATTGGCCATAGCAACCTCTGTCCTCGCCAGAGGCAAGGGAAACAATAGCAAAAATGAACTATTGGGACTTCTTCAAAATAAAAAGCTTCTGCATAGTGAAGGAAACACTCAACAAAACTAAAAGGCAGCCTACAGAATGGGAGATAATACTTGAAAATGACATGTTGGATAAAGGGTTAGTATCCAAAATCTATAAAGAACTTATCAAACTCAACACCCACAAAACAAACAACCCAGTTAAGAAATGGGCAGAAGACATGAATAGACACTTCTCCAAAGAAGACATCCAGATGGCTAACAGACACATGAAAAGATGCTCAGCATCATTCATCATCAGGGAAATACAAATCAAAACCATGGTGAGATACCACCTCTCACCTGTCAGAATGGCTAAAATTAACAACACAAGAGACAACAGGTGTTGGCATGGATGCAGAGAAAGGAGAACCTTCTTGCACTGTTAGTGAGAATGCAAACTGGTACAGCCCCTCTGGAGAACAGTATGGAGGTTCCTCAAAAAGTTAAAAATAGTTAAAAATAAAACTACCCTATTCACGAATTTCACTACTAGGTTCTTAGTCAAAAAACACAAAAACACTGATTTGAAGGGGTACATGCACCCTGATGCTTATAGCAGCATTATCAACAATAGCCAAACTATGGAGAGAACATCAACTGATGAATGGATAAAGAAGGTGTGTTATGGGAGGAGGTAGGGAAGATGGCGGCTTAGGAGGACGCTGGGCTCACCGCGCATCCTGCTGATCACTTAGATTCCACCTACACCTGCCTAACTAACCCAGAAAACCACCAGAAGACTAGCAGAACGGAGTCTCCAGAGCCAAGTGCAGATGAGAGGCCCACGGAAGAGGGTAGGAAGGGCGGAGAGGCGGTGCACGCTGCACGGACTGGCGGGAGGGAGCCGGGGCAGAGGGGCAGCCTGCTGGCCAAGCAGATCCCCAAGTCTGGTTTGCAAAAGTGGAGGGGCCGGGCGGACTGTGTTCCGACAGCAAGTGCGACTTAGCATCTGGGAGGTCATAAGTTAACAGCTCTGTTCGGAAAGCGGGAAGGCTGGAGGACAAAGGGAGGGAGAGTTGCTGAGTCCCGGGAGGACAGAGCTCAGTTTGGTGAGGAACAAAGGCACTCTCCAGTGCCATCTCCCTCACCCAACCCCCAGCCAAAATCCCAAAGGGAACCAGTTCTTGCCAGGGAACTTGCTTGCTCCACGCAAACACCCAACACTGTGCTTCTGCAGAGCCAACCCTCGGGCAGCGAGTCTGACTCCCTCCCGCTGCCACAGGGCACCTCCTGAAGTGGATCACCTAGGGAGAAACGAGCTAAGCCTGCCCCTTCTGCCCCCGTGCACCTTGCCTACCCACCTCAGCTAATATGCCAGATCCCCAGCACCATAAGCCTGGCAGTGTGCAAGCAGCCCAGATGGACCACACCACCCCACAGTGAATCCCACCCCCCACCCCTAGCAGAGGGGAAGAGAAGGCACACACCAGTCTGACTGTGGCCCCATCGGTGGGCTGGGGGCAGACGGCAGGTCTGACTGCCAGTCCGCCCACCAACTCCAGTTATACACCACAGCAAAGGGGAAGTGCCCTGCAGGTCCTCACCACTCCAGGGACTATCCAAAATGACCAAACGGAAGAATTCCCCTCAAAAGAATCTCCAGGAAATAACAACAGCCAATGAACTGATCAAAAAAGATTTAAATAATATAACAGAAAGTGAATTTAGAATAATAGTCATAAAATCAATCGCTGGGCTTGAAAACAGTATAGAGGACAGCAGAGAATCTACTGCTACAGAGATCAATGGACTAAGGAACAGTCAGGAGGAGCTGAAAAACGCTTTAAACAAAATGCAAAATAAAATGGAAAGGACGACGGCTCGGATTGAAGAGGCAGAGGAGAGACTAGGTGAACTAGAAGATAAAGTTATGGAAAAAGAGGAAGCTGAGAAAAAGAGAGAAAAAAAAATCCAGGAGTATGAGGAGAAAATTAGAGAACTAAGTGACACACTAAAAGAAATAATATACGCATAATTGGTATCCCAGAGGAGGAAGAGAGAGGGAAAGGTGCTGAAGGGGTACTTGAAGAAATCATAGCTGAGAACTTCCCTGATCTGGGGAAGGAAAAAGGCATTGAAATCCAACAGGCACAGAGAACTCCCTTCAGACATAACTTGAACCGATCTTCTACACGACATATCATAGTGAAACTGGCAAAATAAAAGGATAAAGACAAAATTCTGAAAGCAGCAAGGGATAAACGTGCCCTAACTTATAAAGGGAGACCTATAAGACTCGTGACTGTTCTCTCTTTTGAAACTTGGCAGGCCAGAAAATATTGGCACGAGATCTTCAATGTATTGAACAGAAAAAATACGCAGCCGAGAATCCTTTATCCAGCAATTCTGTCATTTAGAATAGAAGGAGAGATAAAGGTCTTCCCAAAAAAACAAAAACTGAAGGAATTTGTCACCACTAAACCAACCTTAAAAGAGATCCTAAGGGGGATCCTATGAGACAAAGTACCAGAGACATCGCTACAAGCATAAAACATACAGACATCACAATGACTCTAAACCCGTATCTTTCTATAATAACACTGAATGTAAATGGATTAAATGTGCCAACCAAAAGACATAGGGTATCAGAATTGATAAAAAAACCAGACCCATCTATTTGCTGTCTACAAGAGACTCATTTTAGATCTGAGGACACCTTCAGATTGAGAGTGAGGGGATAGAGAACTATTTACCATGCTACTGGAAGCCAAAAAAAGCTGGAGTAGCCATACTTATATCAGACAAACTAGACTTTAATTAAAGGCTGTAACAAGAGATGGAGAAGGGCATTATATAATAATTACAGGCTCTATCCATCAGGAAGAGAGAACAATTATAAATGTCTATGCACCAAATACCGGAGCCCCCAAATATATAAAACAATTACTCACAAACATAAGCAACCTTATTGATAAGAATGTGGTAATTGCAGGGGACTTTAACACTCCACTTACAGAAATGGATAGATCATCGAGACACACGGTCAATAAAGAAACAATGGCCCTGAATGACACATTGGATCAGATGGACTTGACAGATATATTTAGAACTCTGCATCGCAAAGCAACAGAATATACTTTCTTCTCGAGTGCACATGAAACATTCTCTAAGATAGATCATATACTGGGTCACAAAACAGCCCTTCATAAGTATACAAGAATTGAAATTATACCATGCATACTTTCAGACCACAATGCTATGAAGCTTGAAATCAACCCCAGGAAAAACTCTGGAAAACCTCCAAAAGCATGCAGGTTAAAGAACACCCTACTAAAGAATGAGTGGGTCAACCAGGCAATTAGAGAAGAAATTAAAAAATATATGCAAACAAACGAAAATGAAAATACAACAATCCAAACGCTTTGGGATGCAGCGAAGGCAGTCCTGAGAGGAAAACACATTGCAATCCAGGCCTATCTCAAGAAACAAGAAAATCCCAAATACAAAATCTAACAGCACACCTAAAGGAAATAGAAGCAGAACAGCAAAGACACCCCAAACCAAGCAGAAGAAGAAAAATAATAAAGATCAGAGCAGAAATAAACAATATAGAATCTAAAAAAACTGTAGACCAGATCAACAAAACCAAGAGTTGGTTTTTTGAAAAAATAAACAAAATGGATAAACCTCATGCTTCTCAAAAAGGGAGATGACCCAAAGAGATAAAATCATGAATGAAAATGGAATTATTACAACCAATCCCTCAGAAATACAAGCAATTATCAGGGAATACCATGAAAAATTACATGCCAACAAACTGGACAACCTGGAAGAAATGGACAAATTCCTAAACACCCACACACTTCCAAAACTCAATCAGGAGGAAATAGAAAGCTTGAACAGACCCATAACCACCAAAGAAATTGAATCAGCCATCAAAAATCTCCCAACAAATAAGAGTCCAGGACCAGATGGCTTCCCTGGGGAATTCTACCAGACATTTAAAGCAAAGATAATACCTATCCTTCTCAAGCTGTTCCAAAAAATACAAAGAGAAGGAAAACTTCCAGACTCATTCTATGAAGCCAGCATTACTTTGATTCCTAAACCAGCCAGAGACCCAGTAAAAAAAGAGAACTACAGGCCAATATCCCGGATGAATATGGATGCAAAAATTCTCAATAAGATACTAGCAAATCAAATTCAACAGCATATAAAAAGAATTATTCACCATGATCAAGTGGGATTCATTCCTGGGCTGCAGGGCTGGTTCAACATTCACAAATCAATCAACGTGATACATCACATTAACAAAAAAAAAGAGAAGAACCATATGATCCTGTCAATCGATGCAGAAAAAGCATCTGACAAAATTCAGCACCCTTTGTTAATAAAAACCCTCGAGAAACGGGATAGAAGGAACATACTTAAACATCATAAAAGCCATTTATGAAAAGCCCACAGCTAATATCATCCTCAATGGGGAAAAACTGAGAGCTTTCCCCCTGAGATCAGGAACACGACAGGGATGTCCACTCTCACCACTGTTGTTTAACATAGTGTTGGAAGTGCTAGCATCAGCAATTAGACAACAAAAGGAAACCAAAGGCATCAAAATTGGCAAAGATGAAGTCAAGCTTTCACTTTTTGCAGATGACATGATATTATACATGGAAAATCCGATAGGCTCCACCAAAAGTCTGCTAGAACTGGTACATGAATTCAGCAAAGTTGCAGGATACAAAATCAATGTACAGAAATCAGTTGCATTCTTATACACTAATAATGAAGCAACAGAAAGACAAATAAAGAAACTGATCCCATTCACAATTGCACCAAGAAGCATAAAATACCTAGGAATAAATCTAACCAAAGATGTAAAAGATCTGTATGTTGAAAACTATAGAAAGCTTATGAAGGTAAATGAAGAAGATATAAAGAAATGGAAAGACATTCCGTGCTCATGGGTTGGAAGAATAAATATTGTCAAAATGTCAATACTACCCAAAGCTATCTACACATTCAATGCAATCCCAATCAAAATTGCACAAGCGTTCTTCTTGAAACTAAAACAAGCAATCCTAAAATTCATATGGAACCACAAAAGGCCCCGAATAGCCAAAGGAATTTTGAAGAAGAAGACCAAAGCAGAAGGCATCACAATCCCAGACTTTAGCCTCTACTACAAAGCTGTCATCATCAAGACAGCATGGTATTGGCACAAAAACAGACACATAGACCAATGGAATAGAACAGAAACCCCAGAACTAGACCCACAAACATATGGCCAACTCATCTTTGACAAAGCAGGAAAGAACATCCAATGGAAAAAAGACAGTCTCTTTAACAAATGGTTCTGGGAGAACTGGACAGCAACATGCAGAAGGTTGAAACTAGACCACTTTCTCACACCATTCACAAAAATAAACTCAAAATGGATAAAGGACCTGAATGTGAGACAGGAAACCATCAAAACCCTAGAGGAGAAAGCAGGAAAAGACCTCTCTGACCTCAGCCATAGCAATCTCTTACTCGACACATCCCCAAAGGCAAGGGAATTAAAAGCAAAAATGAATCGCTGGGACCTTATGAAGATTAAAAGCTTCTGCACAGCAAAGGAAACAATCAACAAAACTAAAAGGCAACCAACAGAATGGGAAAAGATATTTGCAAATGACTACAAAGGGCTAGTATCCAAAATCTATAAAGAGCTCACCAAACTCCACACCCGAAAAACAAATAACCCAGTGAAGAAATGGGCAGAAAACATGAATAGACACTTCTCTAAAGAAGACATCCGGATGGCCAACAGGCACATGAAAAGATGCTCAACGTCGCTCCTTATCAAGGAAATACAAATCAAAACCACACTCAGATATCACCTCACGGCAGTCAGAGTGGCCAAAATGAACAAATCAGGAGACTATAGATGCTGGAGAGGATGTGGAGAAATGGGAACCCTCTTGCACTATTGGTGGGAATGCAAACTGGTGCAACCACTCTGGAAAGCAGTGTGGAGGTTCCTCATAAAATTAAAAATAGACCTACCCTATGACCCATCAGTAGCACTGCTAGGAATTTACCCCAGGGATACAGGAGTACGGATGCATAGGGGCACTTGTACCCCAATGTTTATAGCAGCACTCTCAACAATAGCCAAATTATGGAAAGAGCCTAAATGTCCATCAACTGATGAATGGATAAAGAAATTGTGGTTTATATACACAATGGAATATTACGTGGCAATGAGAAAAAATGAAATATGGCCTTTTGTAGCAACGTGGATGGAACTGGAGAGTGTGATGCTAAGTGAAATAAGCCATACAGAGAAAGACAGATACCATATGGTTTCACTCTTATGTGGATCCTGAGAAACTTAACAGAAACCCATGGGGGAGGGGAAGGAAAAAAAAAAGAGGTTAGAGTGGGAGAGAGCCAAAGCATAAGAGACTCTTAAAAGCTGAGAACAAACTGAGGGTTGATGGGGGGTGAGAGGGAGGGGAGGCTGGGTGATGGGTATTGAGGAGGGCACCTTTTGGGATGAGCATGGGTGTTGTATGGAAACCAATTTGACAATAAATTTTATATATTGGAAAAAAAAAAGAAGGTGTGTTATGTATATAAAATGGAATATTACTCAGCCATCAAAAATAATGAAATGTTGCACTTGCAACAATGTGGATGGAGCTAGAGTGTATTATGCTAAGTGAATTAAGTCAGCCAGAGGACAAACATCATATGATTTCACTCATATGTAGAATTTAAGAAACAAAACAGATGAATATATGGGAGGGGAAAAAAGAGAGAGGGAAACAAACCACAAGAGTCTCTTAAAGACAGAGTACAAACTGAGAGCTGACGAGGGAGGCAGATGGGTGAATGGGCTAGATAGGTGATGGGTATTAAGGAGGGCACTTGTTGTGGTGAGCACTGGGTGTTATATGTAAGTGACAAATCACTGAATTCTACTCTTGAAATCAATAATGCAGTGTATGTTAACTAGAATTTTCTTTTAAATTGACAAAAAAATAACAAAAATAATAAAAATTAAGCCTAGAAGTCTATATTTCCTCCACACAAATATATTATGAGAATTATATATGCCACATCTCAAAAGAAAAAACTAAAATGGGAGTATTTCAGAGAACATGCAATGGTAGAGCAGATAAGAAGGATGAATTTTGGAATCATAAGACCTAGGTTTGAATTCTAGCTCTGCCATTATTAGATTTGTGAATTTGGGCACATTGCTTAACCTTTCTCTCAGTGTCCTCATCTGTGAAAATGGGAAAAATAATACTAAAGCAGCAGAATACACATTCTTCTAGAGTGCACATGGAATATTTTCCAGAGCAGATCACATACTGGATCACAAATAAGCCCTCAAAAAGTACAAAAAGATCCAGATCATATCATGCATAGTTTCAGATCACAACACTATGAAACTTGAAATCCACCACAAGAAAAAAAATGGATAGCCCTAAAATACAAAGAAGTTAAAGAAAATCCTACTAAAGAATGAATGGGTTAACCAGGAAATTAAAGAAGAAATTTTTAAAAATACGTGGAAGCAAACGAAAATGAAAATACAACAGTCCAAACCCTTTAGGATGCAGCAAAGGCAGTCCTAAGAGGAAAGTATATTGCAACTCAGGCCTATCTCAAGAAACAAGGTCCCAAATACACAATCTAACCTTACATGTAAAGGAGCAAGAAAAGGAGCAGCAAATAAAGCCCAAAGCCAGCAGAAGAGGGGGAAAAATAAAGATTAGAGCTGAAATAACGATATAGAAACAAAGAAACCAGTGGAACAGATCAATGAAAATAAGAGCTGGTTCTTTGAAAGAATAAATAATTGATAAAATCCTAGCCAGGCTTATCAAAAAGAAAAGAGAAATGACCCAAATAGATGAAACCATGAATGAAAAGGGAGAGATCACAACCAACACCAAGAAATACAAACAATTATAACAGAATATCATGAATAATTGTATGCCAACAAACTGGACAACCTGGAAGAAATGGAAAAATTCTTAGAAATTCACACTACCAAAACTGAAACAGGAAGAAATAGAAAATTTAACAGACCCTTAGCCAGCAAAGAAATTAAATCAGTTATCAAGAATCTCTCAACAAACAAGAGTCCTAGGCTAGATGGTTTTGCAGGGGGATTCTACCAGACATTTAAAGAAGAGTTAATACCTATTCTGAAGCTGTTCCCAAAAAATAGAAATGGAAGGAAACCTATCAAACTCATTCTATGAAGCCAGCATTATTACCTTGATTCCAAAATCAAAGGTTCCACTGAGAAGGATATTTAAAGGTCAATATCCCTGATGAAGCTGGATGCAAAAATTCTCAACAAGTTACTAGCAAATCAAATTCAACAGTATATTAAAAGAATTATTCACCATGATCAAGTGGGATTTGTTACTGGGCTGCAGGGGTGTTTCAATATTTGCAAATCAATCAACGTGGTATACCACATTGATAAACATAAGAATCTTTTGATCCTTTCAATAAATGCAGAAAAAGCACTGACAAAATACAGCATCCTTTCATAATAAAAACCCTCAACAAAGTAGGGATAGAAAGAACATACCTCAACATAATAAAGGCCATATACAAAAAGCCCACACTAATATCATCCTCAATGGGGAAAAACTGAGAGCTTTTCCTCTAAGGTCAGAAACAAGACAGGATGTCCATCTCACCATTGTTATTTAACATAGTACTGGAAGTCCTAGCCTCAGCAGTCAGACAACAAAAAGAAATAAAAGGCATTCAAACCAGCAAGAAAGAAGTCAAATTTTCACTATTTGGGAATGACATGATTCTTTATGTAGAAAACCCAGAAGACTCCACCAAAAATTTGCTAGAACTGATACATAAATTCAGTAAAGTCACAGGATACAAAACCTATGTACAGAAATCTGTTGCATTTCTATACACGAATCATGAAGTAGCAGAAATGGAAATGAAATCAATCCCATTTACAATTGCAACAAAACCCACAAGATACCTAAGAATAAATCTAACCAAACAAAGAGGTAAAAGATCTGTATTCTGAAAACAATAGAACGCTGATGAAAGGAATTGAAGGAGACATAAAGAAATGGAAAAAGTTTCCATGCTCATAGATTGGAAGAAGAAATATTGTTAAAATGTCTATACTACTCAAAGCAATCTACACATTTAGTGCAATCGTTATCAAAATACCACCAGCATTTTTCACAGAGCTAGAACAAGCAATCCTAAAATTTTTATGAAATCACAAAAGACCCCAAATTGCCAAAGCAATTTTGAAAAAGGAAAGCAAAGTGGGAAGCATCACAATTCCAGACTCCAAGTTATATTACAAATATGTAGTGATCAAGACAGTATGGTACTGGCACAAAAAATAGAAACATGGATCAATGGAACAGAATAGAACACCCACAAACGGACCAACAACTATATGGTCAATTGATCTTCAACAAAGTGGGAAAGAATATCCAATGGAAAAAAAGGCAGTCTCTTCAACAAAAAATGTTGGGAAAATAGGACAGCATCATGTTTAAGAATGAAACTGGACTACCTTCTTACACCATACACAAAAATAAATTTAAAATGTATGAAACACCTAAATGTGAGACAAGAAACCATCAAAATCCTACAGGAGAACACAGGTAGTAACCTCTTTGACATTGGTGATAACAACTTCTTACTAGATACATCTCCTGAGGCAAGGGAAACAAAAGCAAAAATAAATTCTTGGGACTTAATCAAGATAAAAAGCTGCACAGTGAAGGAAGCACTCAACAAAACCAAAAGGCAGAATTTGGAATGGGAGAAGATACTTGCAAATAACATATCTGATAAAGAACTTTTTGGATTTTAGATCCAAAAATCTATAAAGAACTTAGCAAACTCAACACCCAAAAATCAAATAATCCGGTTAAAAAATGGGCAGAAAACATAAGTAAACATGTCTCTGAAGAAAATCTACAGATGGTCAACAGACACATGAAAAGTGTTCAATATCATTCATCATCAGGGAAATACAAATCAAAACTACAATGAGATATCACCTCACACCAGTCAGAATGGCTAAAATTAACAACACAGGAAATGACAGGTGTTGGTGAGAATGTGGAGAAAGGGAACCCCTCCCTGGGAATGCAAACTGGTGCAGCCACTCTGGAAAACAGTATGGAGGTTCCTCAAAAAGTTAAAAACAGGGGTTGCCTGGGTGGCGCAGTAGGTTGAGCGTCCGACTTCAGCCAGGTCACGATCTCGCGGTCCGTGAGTTCGAGCCCCGCGTCAGGCTCTGGGCTGATGGCTCAGAGCCTGGAGCCTGTTTCCGATTCTGTGTCTCCCTCTCTCTCTGCCCCTCCCCCATTCGTGCTCTGTCTCTCTCTGTCCCAAAAATAAATAAACGTTGAAAAAAAAATTAAAAAAAAAAAAGTTAAAAACATAAGTACCTCATGATCCAGCAATTGCACTACTAGGTATTTACCCAAAGAATACAGAAAATACTGATTCAAAGGAATACATGCACCTGATGTTTATAGTAGCATTATCAAACTTAGCTCTCATGGAAAGAGCCCAAATGCCCATCAACTGATGAATGGATAAAGAAGCAGTAGTATATACATACAATTAAATATTACTCAGCCATAAAAAGAATGAAGTCTTGCCACTTGCAATGACATAGATGGAGCTAGAAAGTATTATGCTAAGCAAAATAAGTCAGTCAGAGAAAGACAAATACCATAGGATTTCATTCATATGTGGAATTTAAGAAACAAAACATGAACATATAAAGCGGGAGAGAGAAACCAGGAAACATACTCTTAACTATAGAGATCAAGCTAAGAGTTACTGGAGGGTAAGCAGGCAGGGGAATGGGTTAAATGGGTGATGGGTTAAGGTGGGCACTAGTAGTGATGAGCACTGGGTGTTGAAAAAAAGAAAGAAGACAATTTTTGAAAGATACACACACAAAAAAATTATATATATATACTTTTGTATGCATATTTCAGAATTTTAAAGAAGAAAAGTTTAAAAATGAGGTTTTAAAAAAGAAACATAAGCAACCTTATAGATTAGGTTTATAGATTAATATTCCAAGTTTGCTATTTAATGTTTATTTATTTTTGAGAGAGAGAGAGGCAGAGTGCGGGGGGGTAGGGGCAGAGAGAGAGGGAGACACAAAATCCAAAGCAAGCTACAGGCTCTGAGCTGTCAGCACAGAGCCCAACGCAGGGCTCAGACCCACAAACCACGACGTGATCATGACCTGAGCTGAAGTCAGAAGCTTAACCAACTGAGCCACCCAGGCGCCCCAACCCTAGTTTGCTATTTGATAATTATGTGGCCTCAGATTATTCTTTGTGGATCTCAGTTTTCTAATATGCAAAAATGGGGAAACTGAGTCTCACAGAGATTTACAGTATTACTAGCACCTATCTCCCAAGATCATTATGAGGATTAAATGAAATAACATACATGAAAGGATTTAGAACAATTCCTGACACATAATCCATAGTCTATAAATGTTGGCTGTCTCCATTATTTTTATTATTATAGCAGATATTTAATAATGCTTATTTCCCTTTTATCCTTTCTTTCAGAAAGGGCAGAGAAACCAATGCAAATCAAAGTCCATTCTGATTCAGCCACTAAAAAAGAATGAAATCCTGCCATTTGCAAAAACATGGATGGAGCTAGAGAGTATAATGCTAAGCGAAATAAGCCAGTCCGAGAAACACAAATACCATATTATTTCACTCATATGTGGAATTTAAGAAATAAAACAAATGAGCAAAGGGGAAAAAAAGACACACACACACACACACACACACACACACACACACCAAAAAATAGACTCTTAACTAGGAGAACAAACTGATGGTTACCAGAGGCAAGAGGAGGGGATGAGTAAAATAGGTGATGGGGATTAGGTAGCACACTTGTGATAAGCACTGAGTGATGTATGGAAGTGTTGAATCACTATGTTGTACACCTGAAACTAATAGAACACTGTGACACTGACATTGAAAATGCCATTGAAAATTTTTTTAATTTTAATTTTAAAAATTCTGGATAGAGGAGCACCTGGGTTGCTCAGTTGCTTAAGTGCCCATCTTCAGCTCAGGTCATGATCTCGTGGTCTGTGAGTTTGAGGCCCATGTCAGGCTCTGTGTTGATAACTCAGAGACTGAAGCCTGCTTCGGATTCTGTGTCTCCCTCTCTCTCTGTCCCTCCTCCGCTTGTTCTCTCTCTCTCTCTCTCTCTCTCTCTCTTTCTCTCAAAAATAAGTAAAACATTTAAAAAAATTTTTTTTTAATCTGGGTAGGAAAGACACACCCCAAAAGAGAAAATCCATTCTGAATTCCAGCTGAAGAATCAAGCAGAGCCATTAGTGTTTATTGTTTGCTGCATTTCTACTGTATTCCTTTAATTCTAAATGTACATTTTGTAGCATTTTAATGTTTCTAAAATTGGAAATGCATCTTTAAATCAATGTGTGATTTAATATAGTACGTTTTTCCTCTTAGAAACTTCTCATTAAAATGAAGATGTGTCTTACAAATGATTGTATCTCAGAATCAAGGAAATAAAGTAATTATGCTGTTGCCATAGCAGGCATGACAATTTTAAGACAAGATGAGCTAAGCAACCAGGGTCTAGAGTCCAGGCTTTAGGTTTTTCATGTTACAGCAAATCCACCACAATGTTCATAATCTTTAAAAGATCATGAGTTGGGGTGTCTGGGTGGCTCAGTTGGTTAAGTGTCTGACTATGGCTCAGGTCATGATCTCACGGTTTATGAGTTCAAGCCCTGCATCAGGCTCTACACTAACAGCCTGGAGCCTGGAGCCTGCCTCAGATTCTGTGTCTCCCTCTCTCTCTGCTTCTCGCCCCTCACACTCTGTGTGTGTGTCTCTCTCAAAAATAAATAAACATTAAAAAAATAAAATAAAATAAAATAAAATAAAATAAAATAAAATAAAAGATTGTGAGTTTTCTACTAATAACCTGATTGTTCCCAGGCTTCTGCAGTGTGTGGATATGCCAGTCAAACTGCTTTACTCCCCACATTTTTTCCAGTTCTAACCCCACAGTGCCAAACTTCAGGACTTCAGCTCCCCCACCACAGGTCTTCTCAGTTAGTTCTGGGAGTCCTGTATGCTCAGGGCTAGGCCTTGCATGCACTTCTACTCTCCTCTATGTATATGTCCACTTTGTGCCCATTCACTTGAGGAAAGCTGTATCTCCTGGTACCCCAAATCTAAACATCATCCACCTAAGTTTTCTTGCTAAATTTTCCTGCTTAGTTAAGGGTCAAGTAATCTGGGTCCCCTGCAGACATTACAGCAGTACATACGTTGGAACTGCATGTAATTCAAGAAGTGTGTTGGTTGGAGAGGAGCGTGACAGTGAGTAGCAAGTCCCAACCTTGTCTTTTTACAATATCCTGCTCCCTTTAAGGCATCCTCTGAACTTCTATATCCTAACCAGAGAAGCACGCCAAGACTTCAGTTCCTTGGCAGAACACAAACAACCTATATCTACCAGCCCATAACTGACCAACTCTTTTCTTGTTCACATATCGGCTTTGCCCACTTTCTTCTGGATGATTCTCCACTGTTGCCCCAGGACTTACTCACCTTCCAACATGCTATCCTTCAACATGTAAAAAGAAAACAAAAGTCAAACTTCTGGGAAGGGAGAATCTGTCCCCCCACCACCCTTTCCTCATCCAAATGAAGAGAGTGAGAACACCTTACATTGTGAAATTCCCTCTAAAGTTTCCCCATACTGCCTTTTATTTAGCTTAGTTCATAGGCTTCTTTGCCCTTCATCCTTAGCCAAGAAAGCAGTTTCTGGTTCAGAGTCTGGGAAAATTCCTGGAACCACTAACATTTCTGCAAGTATCAAAGGAAAGTCTATTCTTTAGAACAAAATTATAACAAAATACAGTGTTTAAAGAGCACTTGTGACATTTTGTAGGCCTTCCTATATACACACTCTTCATGTATCCAATAAGAAGAATCTTTGTTTTTAATCTAGTGGAGCTTCTACATCTTTTGATCATTTTCCTTTCCCGTCATCTGTCCATCTCCCTGTCATTTCTCTTCTTCTAACTCTGAAGATCTGTATGGAAAAATTCCTCCTGACAAATCTCTTCACTGAATACATATCAACTCATGCAGATGGACACTTGTGAGAAGGAGAACAGATTCTAAATTTTAATTTCATTCCTCTGGGGACTCCTGCCACAATTACATACACCACCGAAGACAGTGAGTATCAGTGATAGGCTCCAATTTACCATCCTGAAAGTATGCTTGGGCTTCAGAAAGGAAAATCATATTCTGTAATATGGCTCAGTATTTATTTTAAGTTTATTAGTTTATTTATTTACTGAGGGGGGGAGGGGCAGAAAGAGAAGGAGAGAGAGAAAATCCCAAGCAGGCTCTGTGCTGTCAGCACAGAGCTTACATAGGGTTCCATCTCACAACCATGAGATCATGACTGGAGCTGACCTAAGCCAAAATCAAGAGTTGGACTCTTAACCAACTGAGCCATCCAGGTGTCCCATGGCTAAGTATTTCTAAAATGAATTAGTCCATGTAGAAGTCTGCTGAAAGGAAATGTCATCTAAAATGAAGATCAACTCAACCACTGAAATATGAGTATTGCTAGCAATTAATATTTGCAGCTGTAAACTGCAGCAAATATTCCAGTTCATGCTGGAGAATACCTCTGGGGAGGATGACACACTGTATATATTATTGATGATCTGGGTGATGATGTGAGATAGTAGTGAAAATAACTTGCAAACTGAAATCAAACCTAATATTCTGCCTTTCCACAAGAAAGGCCCAACTACCAATTTTTTCCTCCTATTCTTGAAACATTCTCACTGGTTAGAGTTTCAACTACACACCTTATTTTCAGGCTCAATTAAATATTTAAGCATTTTTCCTGGTATTCAGCTAAAATGAACAAAATGTTCATGATAGCAGCTCTGTAATATTAGAAATAAACCCTTAGAGTACTCAGTATGGTTAAATCTAGCACGGCAATGGATTGGATTACAAAATGAATTATCAGTTCTTTAGAAGCAATCTGAACCACCAATGTGGATTATTTTACAACTCAGAAAGCTCTATATTGGTCTTTTATACCAAAGAAGTCAAATGGTTAAACATGCTGGCACTTGTACAAGTCCCTAATCATTTCTAGACTCAAGTGTCAAATATGACAATCTTACTTCTTCCATCCCAAGCAATCCAGACCTGGTGAAGGTTATGGCTTTGCTTTTACATTCAAGTTCCAATAATTTGTATATAAAACATAACATATGAGCTTCTAAACATTAGGAGGGAAAAAAACTTCATTTTCCTCGTACCATTTACCTTTGTGTTTACACAGGATTGGTATAAATCCATCACTCTTACTAGAGAAATAATTCAATGCTCATTCTTTACTAAAAATGAGTCAATAATGTTTTCCTTGGAAACAAAAGATAGCAAATTTAGGATTAAAAATAGCTCTCAAACTCTTTCTTCATATGTTACTGAATCAAATATTTTGGCTCTTTTTAATGCATAAATAACATTGAAAGGCTTTCAGTTTCAGATTAACAACTTTGTTAACTTTTCTATGTGATATAGATTATTACATTGTTTAATCTAGGGACGTAAGATCCTGAAACCATGGGTCAATAGTTTGGTATTTTACAACTTAACACTATAGTTTATTGAAACAATTGGTTAGAATCACTATAAATTAAATGAAATTTCATTTGCTAGATCTGTGTTTTCAAAATATGTGTTGTTTCATATGTGCTTATGCATAAGCCTAATAAAACAGATTGTTCCATTGTGTAACTTATTTGTACAGGTAGGTCTACTCAGGAGGTCAGAACACTGCTAGTTAGGAGATCCCCTTCCAGAGGCCATGTTTTTATTTGGGATCTGGAAATGAAGTTGCTAAGAGAGATTGAGTCAATTCTGTTATGAGAGAAATCATTACACTACTTACAATAATCAAAATTTAACAAAGGATTTCATTCCTTGAATTGAATGGCATGTAAGGATAGACACAAAATAGGTAGTGAGGCTGGTGGGCAATAGTGTTCAGAGAAGGATAAATCAAATACAAATTCAAATATGGTCATTTGGAATCTCAACTTTCAATGGACGATGCGTGTTCCATGCTACTTAGCTTAATTCAGGGTGTTTTTTTAACTTTCATCCTCAGTTTTGAAAGATTTCTGGTTCAGAACCAGAGCATTCCTGAAAAGAGTAGTGTTTCTGCAGGCAATGGAAGAAAAGTCCACCTTGTGGAACAAATCCGTTTTTAAGCAGTACTTGATGCCCTTTTCAGGCCTTAATACACATGGCCAAACCATCATCAGCTTTCATGTTTCCAATAAGAACAATCCTCATTTTTTAACCTAAGAAGGCACACATTTCAGGGTAACACAATAATAAACACTACTGAGTTATATGAAAGGGTTATTTAATAATATAAACCCAAAGGAAGGTTTGATGTTAGTTTGCAGCCCAGCTAGATGCTATGTAGTTACCTATGGCATGCATATGGCAAATTGCTGAAATTTTCCAGGGATCACATCATGTTCCACAAGATCATGCTTGCAATAATTACCAGAATCTCCAACAAAATCACAAAAGCTAAAACTTCCTCAAGGCTATTCCCTGGGAATGGTAGCCTGACAATGGGCTAAGAAATATGTGACCACCTGCCCTCACTGGATTGAAGTCCTGATTTTTCCACTGCATACATTACAACCTCTGAGTAGAAATAAGGGATATGGTGGTTTTACATCCTGACAGAACCTATCCAACTACCATTTTACTTTGCAGACCATCTCCTACAACTGATAACCATCTATGTAGACAGACATGCTTTCTGAAATGTGAGTGGTTGCTTGGAGAAAAAATGGAACTACAATATTGAAAACCATGCCCATTTCCATGGCTTACTCCTTCTCTCCTGAATTCTCACAATACAACAGTCTTCATTTTTTGTTAAGCTTAAATTTGCTGCAACTATTACAGATTTACTTTTCTCCTTCTCTCTACTCCCAAAAATAACAGACAGCTTTGAGTGGAGAGATTCACTTTCTGAGTTTCACCATCCCAAGCCTCTGACATGGTTGATAATTTATGCCATGTGAATACATTAGTCACCATCTAGACTCAAGAGTTATGAGGAGCCTCCAAACCTCCTTTATGAGTAGTCCTAAGAGTTTCTTGAGGCCCTTTGGTAACCTGGGAAGGGAAAATGGAGACAGGTAAAGGCCAAGAGTTCTAGACTCTCTGCCCCACTTTGGGGCGGTTTTTAATTATTGCATGTATTGAGCTTTTTCAGAAATTTTCTGTTTGTACACAGGGCTCAACTGATTTTCAAGAGTTTGACAATATCTGGTGTCTGTAAGGGATGTCAGACTTTGTTTGAAAGTGAGGACTTACCCCCACTATACCAGAAATAAAAGTACCTCTCTTCTCTGACAATAATGGGCCCACTGCCCACCTTACACGATGATTGTGACGTCGAACCACCACCCACAGTGTTAGAGTCCTTGCAGCTAACTCCAGGTTCCTTCCACTTGTTCCTTCAGCCAGTAAGTGTTGCCTCTGTGCCCCGAAGCCAGAGGGGCAGGTCCCTATCGCTGCCCACTCCCTACCCTCTACCCAGAAGTGGACCCTCCGGGCTGAGGCATCCATTCTGCATGTCAGAATAACGTCTGAATACCCAACCAGCCGCCAAGGTGTTTGGTCCACTTAATAAGACATGGATGCATTGCTCCCAGAGTCCCACTCTGCAAGCCAAGGGTCGGACTCTGCAGGTTTAGATTTCGACTCTGTTGGCCAAGATTATTTCTCCCCTGGCTACAAGTATGACTCTCTTACCAAGAATTGGACCTGGACTCTCTTCATGAAGATCTTCATTTCCAGTCCATGCCAGGAACCATGACAACAGAGACCTTGGCAAGCACACATGAATCCCACTCAACTGCTGAACTAGAGGATCTCACAGAGGCTGAAGGAAAGGAGATCAAATCTGAGCTCACTAAATTAGACGGGAAAATTGTAACGCCGTGCCCTGGAAGTGAAAAAAAGACATTGTATGGAGCTCAAGAGAAAGCTGGGCCTCATAACCTTGGTGGGGCTGAGGCAGAATCTGTTCAAAAGCTGGCACGATGTTCAAGTCTCCAATGTCGACATGAAACAAAAGATGTTAGCTGCCCTGTCCACCATGGGCTCTGCCATCTGCAGGAAGCTTGGAGACATGAAGAAGTCAGCCACATTCAGATCATTTGAAGGTCTTATGGGGACAATCAAGTCTAGAGTGGCAGGTGGCAGACAGCTTGGCAGTGTCTACCTTCCTTCTTCAGCTGTAATAGGGATGATCCATTCCCAGCCTCAGGGAGGAGAGACGATCCGCTCCTACTTTCCAAGAGTGGGAGTGATCCAGTTTACTGAAGTGGAGTTGTTCTGGTTCCAAGGAGTGGAGACGATCTGGTTGCAAGCAGTGGGCATGACATGCTTCCCTTTCTGGAGCCAGTATGAACCCCTTGGTAATCTTGCCTGGCCACCTAACCAGTGCAAGAACTCCCTTTCCTCATCACAGTTGTGACTCTGCCTATCATAAATAAGCAATTAAACCACAGTGGCAAACTTAATTCAAGAAATGGGCAGAGTTCAGTTTTAAGAAAAGGAGTTCCCATTTGTACATAGGTATTTGCTGCTGTTGGGGTGGAGAACCCAACATTTTGTACCCAGTTATTTTACACTAAAGTTGGCAGATGAAATGTATCACTATACTAGCCTTTCTGGAGTTGCATTTAAATGGACAGGACAATGGCTTTAGAGGGACCTTAGGCCAAAGCCCAAAATCTTTTTTGGAAAACTAGTTTATCAGAATGCCAAAGTAGCTTTCTTTTTAGAACTGGGAAAATGTATGAAATAATCTGTAATTTTATCCCCTCCTCATTTCCTTCCTTCCCTAAATCTCAGAAGGAACTTTGAAAGCTCTACCTGGCCTACAATTTTTATTTTAAAAAGATGATCAAGAACACTCCTTTCTCTCTAAGACCCTCAGAAAGGAGGGGAAAGTATTATTAGACTAATTATAACATAATACTAAACTTGATTTTTTTTTTGAAGCTCCTAATTAAACAAAGTAGCTCTAGCTTCAATTTAGGAGATTGCCACTGTGGATTCAAGATAAAATTGTGACTTGACTTTGCCTTGTGTTTGTAATCTTTTTGTATATCAAAGTTTATCCCTTATAACAGCATGTGCCTGCCAAAATAGCATGCCACCTAAAAGGGAAAAAATTGCTTCTCTGTTCTCCAGCAATTCCTAGTTTGTTGCCATCTGCATCTGAGGGGCTGGAGGGAAAACATAGCCAAAGTCAAGAAACATAAACCCCTATGTTAAGCAGCATTGCAACATTTTAAACATGATGCCCATCCCCTGTAATGCTGGACCTTCTTTATGCCTCCGAATGGACCTAACTGATTTTATACATCACTGGTCTCTTTGACTCCAAGTCTGTCCTCTTTTAAAACTAGCCCCAACTGAAAAGAAAACAAAACCTGAGTCCTCAGGGGATTTGGGGGTGGAGGGGGAAGTGTTGTTCTTTTTCCATTTTCAAAATGCCAGGACCTGGCAGCTACTTTCATTCCTTCAATCATATTGCCTGAGGTAGAAGTTTCTGTCTTCATTCACAGAACTCAAGAAAGCACCATACTTAAAATTACAGTTTTATTATAAAGGATACAAATTAGGACTGGCCAAATGAAGATATACATAGAATGAGATCTTGGAGGAAATATGAAGCTTCCATATACTCAGAACACATCACCTTCCCACCACAGTGATGTATGATTACTTACCTAGGAGGTTCACCTAAGATTCAGGTATCCAGAGTTTTTATTGAAGTTCCACTATATAGATATGATTGATTGAATCACTGTCCACATGATTGAATTCAAGCTCCAGCCCCGCTTCCATCTTCAAAGTTTCAGGGTTCAGGCTGATATCATGTGGCCCAAATCCCCAAACCTCTAATCACATGGGTGGGTCTTTCCAGCAGGGCCAGCCCATACCTTAAAACTATCCAGGGATCTACCATAAATACCAAAGACACTCCTATCACTCAGGAAATTCCAAGGATTTAGAAGCACCCTCCAAGGAGCCAGGAACAAAGAGAGCCAAATTGTTTATTACACAACAAAACCAGGCAATAGAAAGTTGCCCTACAATATGGCCCCAAGAAGATGGTGGCGTAGGAGGACACTGGGCTCACCACATCCTGCTGATTACTTAGATTCCACCCACATCTGCCTAAATAACCCAGAAAACTGCCAGAAGACTAGCAGAATGGACTCTTTGGAGCCAAGCATAGACAAGAGGCCGAGGGAAGAGGGAAGGAAGGGCAGAGAGGTGGTGCACACTATACAGACTGGTGGGAGGGAGGGGTGGTGGAGGGGAGGCCCACCCGGCAAGGCAAAGCCCCCAAGTCTAGCTTGCAAAAGCAGAGGGGCCAGACTGCATGAGTTTTGACCACCAGTGGGACTTAACATCTGGAATGTCAAAAGTCAACAGCTCTGCTTTCAAAGAGTGGGGAGGGTGAGAGGACACTGGGAACAAGAGTTGTGCCTTGGGTGACAGGGCTCAGCTCAGCAGGGAAACAAAGGCACTGGCAAGCACCATCTCCTTCTCCCATCCCCTAGCCAAAATTCAAAAGGGAACCAGTCCCTGTCACTGAACTTGCTTGCACCGCGCAAACACCCAACGCTGTGCTTCTGTGGATCCATCTCTCTGAAGGGTCTGCCTCCCTCCCTGTGCTGCAGGGCCCCTCCTGCAAGGGACCACTGATGGCAAAGCGAGCTGAGCCTGCCCCTCCCGCCTCTGTGCACCTTTCAGATCCACACCAACTAATATGCCAGATCCCATCAAAACAGCACTACAAGCCTTGCAGTGTACAAATAGCCCAGACAGGGGCCACACCACTCCACAGTGAGTCCTGCCCCTGGGAGAAGGGAAGATAAGGTACACACCAGTCTGACCGTGACCCCAGTGGTGGGCTGGGGGCAGACATCAGGTGTGACTGTGGCCCCACCCACCAACACAAGGTACTCTGGACAGTAGAGGGGAAGTGCCCTGCAGTTTGGAGCCACCCCAGGGTCTATACAAAATGACGAAATGGAAGAATTCTCCTCAAAAGAAACTCCAGGAAGTAGCAACAGTTAACGAATTGATCAAAAATGATGTAAGTAATATAACAGAACAAGAATTTAGAATAATAGTCATAAAATTAATTGCTGGGCTTGAAAAAAGCATAGAGGACAGCAGAGAATCTATTGCTACAGAGATCAAGGGACTGAGAAACAGTCATGAGGACATTAAAAAAAATGCTATAAATGAGGTGCAAAATAAAAAGGAGGTGACCACAGCACGGATTGAAGAGGCAGAGGAGAGAATAGGTGAATTAGAAGATAAAATTATGGAAAAAGAGGAAGCTGAGAAAAAAGAGAGATTAAAAAACCCAGGAGTATGAGGGGAGAATTAGAGAACTAAGTGATGCAATCGTATGGAACAATATCCATATAACAGGAATTCCATAAGAGAAAGAGAGAGAGAAAGGGGCTGAACGTATATTTGAACAAATCATAGCTGAGAACTTCCCCGATCTGGGGAAGGAAAAGGGATTGAAATCCATGAGGCACAGAGAACTCCCTTCAGATGTAACTTGAATCAATCTTCTGCATGAAATATCATAGTGAAACTGGCAAAACACATGGGTAAAGAGAAAATTTTGAAAGCAGCTAGGGATAAACAGGCTCTAACCTACAAAGGAGGACCCATAAAACTAGTGGCAGACCTATCTACTGAAATTTGGTAGGCTAGAAAGGAATGGCAGGAAATCTTCAATGTGATGAACAGAAAAAATATACGGCCGAGAATTCTTTATCCAGGAAGTCTGTCATTCAGAATAGAAGGAGAGATAAAAGTCTTTCCAAACAAAAACTAAAGGAATTCATCACTACTCAAACATCACTATAAGAGATCCTAAGGGGGATTCTGTGAGTGAAATGTTGGAAGGACCACAAAGTACCAGATGCATGACTACAAGTGTGAAACATACAGACATCACAATGACTCTAAACCCATATCTTTCTATAATAACACTGAACGTAAATGGACTAAGTGCGCCAACCAAAAGACATGGGGTATCAGAATGGATAAAAAAACAAGACCCATCTATTTACTGTCTACAAGAGACCCAGTTTAGACCTGAGGTCACCTTCAGATTGAAAGTGAGGGGATGGAGAACTATCTATCATGCTATTGGAAGTCAAAAGAAAGCTGGAGTAGCCATACTTGTATCAGACAAACTAGACTTTAAATTAAAGGCTGTAACAAGAGATGGAGAAGGGCATTATATAATAATTACAGGGACTCTCCATCAGAGAGCTAACAATTATAAATGTCTATGCGCCAAATACAGGAGCCTCCAAATATATAAAACAATTACTCACAAACATAAGCAACCTTATTGATAAGAATGTGGTAATTGCAGGGGACTTTAACACCCCACTCACAGCAATGGATAGATCATCTAGACACAAGGTCAATAAAGAAACAAGGGCCCTGAATGATACATTGGATTAGATGGACTTGACAGATATATTTAGAACTCTGCATCCCAAAACAACAGAGTATACTTTCTTCTCGCGTGCACATGGAACATTTTCCAAGATAGATCACATACTGGGTCACAAAACAGCCCTTCATAAGTATACAAGAATGGATATCATACCATCCATACTTTCAGACCACAATGCTATGAGCTTGAAATCAACCACAGGAAGAAGTCTGGAAAACCTCCAAAAGCATGGAGGTTAAAGAACACCCTAGTAAAGAATGAATGGGTCAACCAGACAATTAGAGAAGAAATTTAAAAATATGGAAACAAACGAAAATGAAAATACAACAATCCAAACACACTGGGATGCAGCGAAGGCAGTCCTGAGAGGAAAATACATTGCAATCCAGGCCTATCTCAAGAAACAAGAAAAATCCCAAATACAAAATCTAACAGCACACCTAAAGGAAATAGAAGCAGAACAGCAAAGACACCCCAAACCAAGCAGAAGAAGAGAAATTAATAAAGATCAGAGCAGAAATAAACCATATAGAATCTAAAAAAACTATAGAGCAGATCAATGAAACCAAGAGTCGGTTTTTTAAAAAAATAAACAAAATTGATAAACCTCATGCTTCTCAAAAAGAAAAGGGAGATGACCCAAGTAGATAAAATCATGAATGAAAATGGAATTATTACAACCAATCCCTCAGAAATACAAGCAATTATCAGGGAATACCATGAAAAATTACATGCCAACAAACTGGACAACCTGGAAGAAATGGACAAATTCCTAAACACCCACACACTTCCAAAACTCAATCAGGAGGAAATAGAAAGCTTGAACAGACCCATAACCAGGGAAGAAACTGAATCAGTTATCAAAAATCTCCCAACAAATAAGAGTCCAGGACCAGATGGCTTCCCTGGGGAATTCTACCAGACATTTAAAGCAAAGATAATACCTATCCTTCTCAAGCTGTTCCAAAAAATACAAAGAGAAGGAAAACTTCCAGACTCATTCTATGAAGCCAGCATTACTTTGATTCCTAAACCAGCCAGAGACCCAGTAAAAAAAGAGAACTACAGGCCAATATCCCGGATGAATATGGATGCAAAAATTCTCAATAAGATACTAGCAAATCAAATTCAACAGCATATAAAAAGAATTATTCACCATGATCAAGTGGGATTCATTCCTGGACTGCAGGGCTGGTTCAACATTCACAAATCAATCAACGTGATACATCACATTAACAAAAAAAAAGAGAAGAACCATATGATCCTGTCAATCGATGCAGAAAAAGCATCTGACAAAATTCAGCACCCTTTGTTAATAAAAACCCTCGAGAAACGGGATAGAAGGAACATACTTAAACATCATAAAAGCCATTTATGAAAAGCCCACAGCTAATATCATCCTCAATGGGGAAAAACTGAGAGCTTTCCCCCTGAGATCAGGAACACGACAGGGATGTCCACTCTCACCGCTGTTGTTTAACAAAGTGTTGGAAGTGCTAGCATCAGCAATTAGACAACAAAAGGAAACCAAAGGCATCAAAATTGGCAAAGATGAAGTCAAGCTTTCGCTTTTTGCAGATGACATGATATTATACATGGAAAATCCGATAGGCTCCACCAAAAGTCTGCTAGAACTGGTACATGAATTCAGCAAAGTTGCAGGATACAAAATCAATGTACAGAAATCAGTTGCATTCTTATACACTAACAATGAAGCAACAGAAAGACAAATAAAGAAACTGATCCCATTCACAATTGCACCAAGAAGCATAAAATACCTAGGAATAAATCTAACCAAAGATGTAAAAGATCTGTATGCTGAAAACTATAGAAAGCTTATGAAGGAAATTGAAGAAGATACAAAGAAATGGAAAGACATTCCGTGCTCATGGGTTGGAAGAATAAATATTGTCAAAATGTCAATACTACCCAAAGCTATCTACACATTCAATGCAATCCCAATCAAAATTGCACCAGCATTCTTCTCGAAACTAGAACAAGCAATCCTAAAATTCATATGGAACCACAAAAGGCCCCGAATAGCCAAAGTAATTTGGAAGAAGACCAAAGCAGAAGGCATCACAATCCCAGACTTTAGCCTCTACTACAAAGCTGTCATCATCAAGACAGCATGGTATTGGCACAAAAACAGACAGATAGACCAATGGCATAGAATAGAAACCCCAGAACTAGACCCACAAACGTATGGCCAACTCATCTTTGACAAAGCAGGAAAGAACATCCAATGGAAAAAAGACAGTCTCTTTAACAAATGGTGCTGGGAGAATTGGACAGCAACATGCAGAAGGTTGAAACTAGACCACTTTCTTACACCATTCACAAAAATTAACTCAAAATGGATAAAGGACTTGATTGTGAGACAGGAAACCATCAAAACACTAGAGGAGAAAGCAGGAAAAGACCTCTCTGACCTCAGCCGCAGGAATTTCTTACTTGACACATCCCCAAAGGCAAGGGAATTAAAAGCAAAAATGAACTACTGGCACCTCATGAAGATAAAAAGCTTCTGCACAGCAAAGGAAACAATCAACAAAACTAAAAGGCAACCAACGGAATGGGAAAAGATATTTGCAAATGACATATCGGACAAGGGCTAGTATTCAAAATGTGTAAAGAGCTTACCAAACTCCACACCCTAAAAACAAATAATCCAGTGAAGAAATGGGCAGAAAACATGAATAGACACTTGTCTAAAGAAGACATCCATATGGCCAACAGGCACATGAAAAGATGCTCAACATCGCTCCTCATCAGGGAAATACAAATCAAAACCACACTCAGATACTACCTCATGCCAATCAGAGTGGCCAAAATGAACAAATCAGGAGACTATAGATGCTGGAGAGGATGTGGAGAAATGGGGACCCTCTTGCACTGTTGCTGAGAATGCAAATTGGTGCAGCCACTCTGGAAAACAGTGTGGTTCCTCAAAAAATTAAAAATAGACCTACCCTATGAGCCAGGAATAGCACTGCTAGGAATTTTTCCAAGGGATAGAGGAGTACTGATGCATAGGGGCACTTGTACCCCAATGTTTATAGCAGCACTCTCAACAATAGCTAAATTGTGGATAAAGCCTAAATGTCCATCAGCTGATGAATGGATAAAGAAATTGTGGTTTATATACACAATGGAGTACTATGTGGCAATGAGAAAGAATGAAATATGGCTCTTCGTAGCAACGTGGATGGAACTGAAGAGTGTGATGCTAAGTGAAATAAACCATACAGAGAAAGACAGATACCATATGTTTTCACTCTTATGTGGATCTTGAGAAACTTAACAGAAACCCATGGGGGAGGGAAGGAAAAAAAAGAAAAAAAAAAAGAGGTTAGAGTGGGAGAGAGAGCCAAAGCATAAGAGACTCTTAAAAACTGAGAACAAACTGAAGGTTAATGGGGGGTGGGAGGGAGGGGAGGGTAGGTGATGGGCATTGAAGAGGGCATATTTTGGGATGAGCATTGGGTGTTGTATGGAAACTAATCTGACAATAAATTTCATATAATAAAAAAATAATTAAAATAAAATAAAATAAAATAATCAGCATATTCTCTCAAAAAAAAAAAAACATAGCTAACCACTATGCCTAATATGGTTTCTAAGGAGAATGCATCCTGAATTCTATATAGCTTACTTCAAATGGGCCATTGGAATTCTTCCATTCCTACATGAAGTCTGCCTGTGCAACATTTAAATGAGGAAGGAAGGCACATTGATGTCTTCTAGGACTTTTAGGTTCATAGGACAAGGAAAGATCATGTGTCCTTTTTGCTTGAAAGCTTCCTTATATTGCCTTTTGATCATTCTAGAGGTCAAGGAATGTGTTTCAAAAAAAAAAGAAATGTGTTTCAAAAAATGAAATATGTTTCTTTCCTTCTGGCTAGGTCTTGAAGGATTCTGAGGCCACTGACCAACATATCCATTGATTCCTGTAGAGTCAAAAGCAAGGATGTTGTGTCTCACTTTCTTAGAAATATAAAAGAACAAGTAAAAATTGAAAAGAAATTTAATTTTAGCTTCTTTGGACATTTTGATCATGAAAATTGCTAAAGCATATCTGATTCAAGTGACCCTCCTTACTGAAGCTTAGAGAATTTTTATCTAAATTTGAGTTATTAAACTTTATTTTATTGTAGCAACTTTAGTATAATTGTAGGTGTGTGTTCATGTGTATATGTGTGTGTGTAAGGGAGGGAGGGCAGGAAGAAAATGCAGTCTTCTTAGTAAAACTGAAAGTTTAGTTAACTCTGAAAAGATGCCAATACTATGTGAGCTATAGCTCATTGTTTATATGCAAGCTAGCCACCAAATCATATTTATCCTTTTTGGGGGTCCCTTGGCAAACAATGCAATCAACTTCTAGTACATGGAAATATTCCTACATTGCAAGGTTCCCCTCCCCACCCCACCCCCCGGGCGGTGGGGCGGGGGGGGGAGGGGGGGGAGAAACATCATTTGAAAATAGCAAGAGATGAAACAGGCTTTTTCATATTATGATTTGGTAATTAACATTTTTACATATAAGAAATTCCTACATTGTGCAAATGGATCGAGGAGGCTCAGCTCAGCCAGCCCAAGAGCTGTGACCAGACCTTCAGCATCATGCACGAGCTGGTGATACGTGTCACCATGGAGCATGTAGACAGCCTGGAGCAGAACAACTACATCTGCTACTGGGAAGAGTGCCTTCGTGAGGGCAAGTCCTTCAAGGTGAACTACAAACTGGCCAACCACATTCAAGTCCACATGGGCCAGAAGCCCTTTCCATACCCCTTCCTGGGCTGTGGGAAGACCTTTGCCTGCTCCAAAAACCACAAAGTCCACAAGAGGATCCATACAGGGGAGAAGCCTTTCAAATATGAATTTGAAGGCTATAACAGACACTTTGCCAACAGCAGTGACCACAAGAAGCACACATGTGCACACCTTGGATAAGCCTTTCATCTGCAAAGTGTGCAACAAGTCCTGCACCCAAGCTCCCTGCACAAGTGCATGAAGGTTTATGAATCTCAAGGGTCAGATTCCTCTTCCGCTGCCAGTTCAGGCTATGAATCTTCTACTCCACCCACTGTAGCTTCTGCAAACAGCAAAGATACCACTAAAACCCCATCTGCAGTTCAAACTAGCACCAGCCACAACTCTGGACTTCCTCCCAATTTTAACAAATGGTATGTCTGAGGACAAACACAAAAACAAACACTTTTAACCATAGAATGGACCAAATGGATTTTAAAGAGAAAACTAAGACCAAGCAGATGGAAATGGAGTTTTAAGGCAAGAGGTGGGATTACATCTTGGTAATTGCATTTGTCTGGGAAGGTTTGGGGGCAAGATCCCAAAGTAGCCATGCCCTTTTCTCAGGATTAGAAAATATGTTTTGGAATTTGAAGGATTTTTTTAAAACTTCTTTTCACTGCTTTTTCTCCCTTTTTTCTTGCTCTCTGCATACCACATTCCTAAACTCCTTCAGTTCATTTTAATGCCTGTCTTGTTTATTGACAGGAAGTTACAGAAGGCCTGTTGGTGGTGGTGATGTTAAACTGATGGACATTCTTCACCTTACTGGTGATTGTTTAAATTCTCAGTCTTTTTTTTTAAGTTTATTTATTTATTCTGAGAGAGAGAGAGAGAGAGAGAGAGAGAGAGAATCCCAAGCAGGCTCTTTGCTGATAGCACGGAGTTCAATCTCACTAACTGTGAGATCATGACCTGAGCCAAAATCAAGAGTCAGATGCCTAACTGAGCCACCTGGGTAGGCATTCCTCAACTCTCAAGGTCTTAAAGCATGCTAAAGCCCTGTTATGTCTTGAACTTCTCCTCAAAGCATTACACTTCTGAATGTATTTTTGTCTAATGGGGTCAAAGCTGTTCAGTATTTTTTTCAGGCTGAGGATGGGATGTTATCTCTCCACAGACTGTAACGTTAAGTACACAGTTTCCTTTTGTAACAACTTTTTTTTGTAAATACATATCCACTGTTGTCATAGTTATCATTTGTAATTTAATTATTGATACAAGTGCCAGAAACTGAACAATATTAATGGAAAAATATTTTCTAACAAATGCTGTACAACTTTTGATTATAACTGCTTTAGCATTAAATTTTATTGTTTTGAAAGAGGAACACAATTCACAGGTTTTGAGCCACTGATTCCTTTCTCTTGTTTTATAACAGCCACCTTCTACAAAGAGGAGATGTATGCAAATGGATCTTGCCTGTTGGTATTTATAACTCACTCATATTCCTTTCATAATTGTTAAATTAATTGTTAAATTATTTTCTTATTTCAGTGCAGATTCCTTACAGTGTCAGTTTCCATCTGGGGAGATCCTCCTTTAACTGCAAGTTTAAATGTGTTTGTCCTGGATTTTCAGCATGCAAATCAAATATTACTGATTAGTTTTATTAGTGGCCATAACATCTCAATCTTGTATTTCAAAGACTGAGAGCTGGATTTAATCATCCCTTCCCTACATACATAAACATAAGGTTTAAACTTAAGGTTTATATCCCCTAGTTTTTTTATTACCTTATATAAAAATGAACATTGCAGCAGAATGCATGTCTGTATATATTGAGAGATCACCCTTATACATATATGTTTATATATTTTTATCTATGACCTATCTAATCTGCCTATCAAACCTAGCTATCTATATATTTTCAAAAGTTACCATATGTCTGAAACAGTAGTGATGAGTAAGGCCAGTTGAGCCATGCTTTCTTATGGTTAAAGTGCTTCATAAAAGAACCAAAGTCCATTTACAATTTTGGAAGGCAAAGTCTGATTTGTTTTACTGTATATAGTTCAATTGATAAATATCACAATTATTCATAACATTTTTATAGCAGCTTTGAAATGATATTGTGGAAAGAAAAAACATTTGCAAAATATGGATTTTTAAAGTTCATGGTTTGTAGGCACAGATGTTAAGAGCATTGTTTACATTAAAATCAATAACAATGAAAAATGGTTATTTACTTTGTGATAAAATATTAACAATCCGTTTAATCTTCAGTGAAGAAACTCATTCGGGCAAACAGTTATTTTATAATTGTTATATGTTACTTTTGGGGGGGAAGGTTGGGTGAGTAAAGTATCCAGAGACTTTTTAAAACTAATTTAGGGTGCTGTTTAATATTGAGAGCCCAATCTCTTCATGAATAACCAGCTTGCAAATGAGCAAATAGAATGGTTGAGATAAGGAATTGTAAATAATTTAGAAATGTAATAAATAGGCTTAAGTACCTCCTCCTCTTGAAGGGGCAATGCTCTAGGTTTTTTGGTGGCAGTCATTTGGTATTCTACATAATAATTTTGAATTATAGAATTTTTTTTATTGTTCTTTTTGAAGAAATAAAATCTTGGCACATCTTTAAAAAAAAGAAAAAAGAAGGAAATGTTCTGCAAATATTTAAAGAGCCTTCATAAGCAGGAGCACAGTGATAAAGTCCAATAAACCTTCATGTCATGCATTTATTTGAGTGCTATGTTCTAAGGTCTATAAACCTATTATCTTCTTTAATCCCACCAAAGCACTTTAAGGAAGAAATTTCACAAATGTAAAAATTAAGGCAGGAAGATTAAGAAACTCACCCAAATCTCTGCAGCTTGTAAATGGCAGAGTGGACATTTGAGTCCAGGTGCATCTGACTCAGATCCAAGCTCTCAACTACCTACTGTCTCCCAAATGGCAGAAGTCCTGCTGCCACTACTAAGCATCAGTCATTATTACCAAAGATTGTTTGGGTACTTCTTTATAGTGCAAACATCATGTGTTAAACATTCCCAAAAGTTTCCTCTGTACAAAAAAAGGCACTTGCCAGAGGAAGTATCCCTATACATTAATTGCCAAAAAGAAATCTTTATAATTAATCTATAATTTTTGTGCAATAGATGATCTTTAAGCAAGTATCTTTTATAAGTAGAATATGAGTAATGCAATCTGCATAAAAATAGTCACGATGTGTGATAAGGATATAGGTGACTTGCTTTGGGGAGCTGACAGAGGGGAACAGGTATGTACACAAACACACATGCACATGCCTTGGAAAAGTAGCCCTGCTATCACGAGAGAGAGAGGGAAGCACAGTACGTGCTAGTTTCATTTCTAGCCTTGTACAAAGCCTTGTTAATATATTTTTAACCTGTATTTATTTAATTTAATTTAATTTAATTTACCTATCTATCTATATTTAAATTGAAATTAGTTAACATATAGTGTAACCTTGGCTTCAGGAATAGAACCCAGAGATTCATCTCTTACATATAACAAGTGCTTATCCCAGAAAAGTGACCTCCTTAATGCCCATCACCCATTTAACCCATCCCCCCCATCGACCTCCCTTCTAGCAACCCTCAGTTTGTTCTCTGTATTTAAGAGTCTCTTATGGTTTGCCTCCCTCTCAGTTTTTATCTTATTTTTCCCTTGCCTTCCCCTATGTTCATCTGTTGAGTTTCTCAAATTCCACGTATGAATGAAATCATATGATATCTTTCTCTGACTTACTTATTTCCCTAATGACTTGTTAATATTGAAAGGCTCAAGCCTGGTGACCTGAGCTAGGTTATTACATAATCCTCCCTTGAGGCTGTGGCTGAATTGTGATGGAATTTTTGGACCACTCCTGCCTCATTTCCCCGCATGATAGCCCATAAAGCTCTAGAGGTGTCAATTCTTCCTCCTAGCAGATAAGCAATACCTAACAGTTCTTGTGGGTAGACCTTTATTGCTTCCCCTCTGGCAATGGCTTCTGGGCTTCAGGAGCAGAGCTACCACCCTCCACATCTTTTAAAATGCAGTATGTTAGAAATGCAATCAGTTTGCACCCACCAGCACCTCCCTCCTTCTCCAGTTCCCAACCAAAGCTCTGGATATTCACAAATCATTACGACTGCTTAATTTCAGAGAATTCTGCTGAATTGCCTCTACATTTCTCTGGATTGGTAAATAGGGATGAGCCTAGCTGCCCACAACAGCTGCAAGCCCCAGTAACTATGAAAGCGTGGTCTGTATCTGCATCCCAACCTACACTGACTGGGTGGACCCAACAACAGGAAACTGTCTGTGGGGCTTTGAATTTTCCTTCTGTAGTGTCATATTCTCCAAGCCCAGGAACTAAAGGAAAACAGAGCCATTGCCTTGTTGCCAGGGCAACCAAGCAGGTGCTCTGAATCTGGTGGTTCTTAACAAAATGCTCAATTTCTCCTTGCTGGGAGGCAGAGGTTGTTTTAGCTAGGGCAGAAGTTAGATTGCAAGTGCTCAGAACTAGAACAGTGTTTGCCATACGGCATCAGGAGGTCAGACACATCAGCTAAATCAGACTCCATTAGGGAAAGCTTACATTGGAAAGCTGGCAAGACAAAGAACTAATACTTAACTCAAATCCAGAGGTTGAGATTGCAGAACCAGGGTTTGAGATTCAGGCAAACTGGAGTTCATTTTACGGGAAGGTAGAATGCAAAGAAAGGTATCCAAGGGCACTGCTGTAAAGAACCTCAATGTGTTTGTAAGTGAAACCAAGACAGTATGAAACATAAACATTTGGGGGTGCCTGGGTGGCTCAGTCGGTTAAGCGTCCGACTTCGGCTCAGGTCATGATCTCACGGTCAGTGGGTTCGAGCCCCGCGTTGGGCTCTGTGCTGATAGCTCAGAGCCTGGAGCCTGCTTCAGATTCTGTGTCTCCCTCTCTCTCTGACCCTGCCCCGTTGATGCTCTGTCTCTCTCTGTCTCAAAAATAAATAAACATTAAAAAAAATTAAAAAATAAAAAAAACACAAACATTTGTCAGCTTCATAGCAAAGTGTAGCCTTCTATCTCCTACCCAGCTCTTAGGTGATTTAAAATAGGCTTTGTTTCTAGTTTCAGGCCTGGGGTATACATGGTGAATCATATTATGGAAAAGCTCCTTCCTCAAGTTATGATATTATCTTGGTCTACTTTGGTCTACTTTGACCTCTGCTTCACCACAAACTTGCTGAAATCTTAAGCCCCTTCCTTCAGAAGGTCTTCTGTCCCAAAGTTTCACAGATAAGCCTCAGACAAGGTCCTAATCAGCTCTTACTTAAGGCTCTGCAGACCTAAATGCAGTCTGACTGGCAAACAACCATACCAATAAACAAAAATCTAAATTCCTTGTCTTCAAGGCTTATCTCATCAGTTTCATCCTATTACCACAGCCTCCCATGTTTACCTCCTTTCAGCTTCACCAGTCTTTTTGTTCCTCAATCATCCCTACTTCCCACATCACCCATAAACCCAGGCCCTGCCCCAAATCCTGCATTTTATAGCTTTCCTTCCTCCATGCCACTCCCTATAGAATGAGGTCCACAGGCCAAGGGATGTGCCTATCAAAACCCAGTATCTCTCACTCTTCTAAATCACACATGAGATTGCTAGGACCACAGAAATCTTTGTCCAAACAGCATCAAGCCTCCTCCTAGAGCCTGCAAGGACCTCTTCTGAGGTCTACCTCCTGAGGCAACCACTCCCACTGGTATGTACATCTGTAGAGTCTGTGTTACAAGCATATCATGGAATATAATGAAATAAAAAATAATTATTAAATAACATGTTTGGTTAGGTCTGTCCAGAAATAAAGGGTTAAATTAAAAGCAGTGTCTTCAACTGTGCCCTGAAGGTCAACTCATTAAGGCTCTGTTAAACCAGAAAGACAGGGAACCTCAGAGCTCAACTTTCCCCCAAGACACCTTGACTGGTCTCCCCTTCAGTCAATGGACTCTGGGTCTATTTAGTTCTAGAAACTGGGTGAGTGTTCATTGTAGCACTGATGTCAGTTTTCCAGCTCTCAAATTTTCTGTTATCCAAATCAAGCAATGCCTGATAGTTCTCCATGTATCTTGCCCCTAAAATCACTATAGGTATATCGCAGCCAATACACTCTAACTGCTATTCTGATTTTGATGTCCATTGTGTTAATTATGTACATCTTGCCTCTGAGAATTAAGTCCTGCCATAGGTGTCTGTCATTCTGGAATCCCATTATCCTCATTAATATTAGGCAGCCTAATTTCTATTCCACATCTACAAGCATCACTTGCAGAAAACAGGTACCACTAAGCTTCCTAAAGAAACTGGAATACCCAGCACTAGTATATTTCCTATTGCCTTAGAGATAGGAGTGAGCTCTGAGTCTTTCAGGGAACATAATCAGCAACAGGTTCTCAGGTTGTACATAGTAAATCCATTCTAATATTCTTGTCTTCCTGATCCATATGTCCTCACTGCTCAATATAATGCCAATACAACTGGCAACTTCACCTCACATACCCTGGGCCATTGTCATGACCAAGTTTAAAGAAGCCAACCTGACAGTTTGTTTAGAGCAACTCTAGGTCCTGGAACATTGAATCCTGAGTCATGGAAGATACCCCCATACCTGTGACTTCTCTCCTGTCCAGCCTTATATTCCCCTGATCTATTCTCAAAATTCACTCCTACACATATTCCCTTGTTCTCTGCTAATATATGTAATGGCCAGATTCTGTCATTTAATAGGTAGTCTGTTTCTTCCCTAAGCAGGGACTGTACCTTTTCTCTCAGGCTATGCTGAATTATGACCCTGGTTATTGACCTGGATGTGATGAGTTGTGGCAGAGGCAGCTTTTAAAGAGAACAAGTATCATCTTTTTTTTTTTTTTTAATTTTTTTTTCAACGTTTATTTATTTTTGGGACAGAGAGAGACAGAGCATGAATGGGGGAGGGGCAGAGAGAGAGGGAGACACAGAATCGGAAACAGGCTCCAGGCTCTGAGCCATCAGCCCAGAGCCTGACGCGGGGCTCGAACTCACGGACCGTGAGATCGTGACCTGGCTGAAGTCGGACGCTTAACCGACTGCGCCACCCAGGCGCCCCAAGAACAAGTATCATCTTATTAGGCACCTGCTTCAGGTGAGGGCATTGTACAGATTTAGGAAAGGGGAGGGTGTTTTCCTTTAGCAAAGGAAACAGGTATATTCCACTGTCCAGGAATATTTCAGGGAAATTTTTAGTTGAGGGTTCTTAGGTTTACCCATTTAAATATCCTCATAACAGATTTTTTGTGCCCTCTTTCCTACCTGGCTCCTGGTTTTAATATAGTATATACATATTAAGCTACAAATTTAAATTCCTTTATATCTTTACTGTGCTTATAATTAGAATCTGGATCTGATTTTCTTTTTTTAAATTTATTTTTTCAACGTTTATTTATTTTTGGGACAGAGAGAGACAGAGCATGAACGGAGGAGGGGCAGAGAGAGAGGGAGACACAGAATCGGAAACAGGCTCCAGGCTCTGAGCCACCAGCCCAGAGCCTGACGCGGGGCTCGAACTCACGGACCGCGAGATCGTGACCTGGCTGAAGTCGGACGCTCAACCGACTGCGCCACCCAGGCGCCCCTGGATCTGATTTTCAACCCATTCTACCCTGAGGCCAGACTGCCATTGATCCTGCTGGTTTTCAGAGAATCCCTTAAGTTAGCCATTAGCTGCCCAGAGTATATAATTTTATTTTTTTTCTTTAAGAATTCAGTTTTTGGGGCGCCTGGGTGGCGCAGTCGGTTAAGCGTCCGACTTCAGCCAGGTCACGATCTCGCGGTCCGTGAGTTCGAGCCCCGCGTCAGGCTCTGGGCTGATGGCTCAGAGCCTGGAGCCTGCTTCCGATTCTGTGTCTCCCTCTCTCTCTGCCCCTCCCCCGTTCATGCTCTGTCTCTCTCTGTCCCAAAAATAAATAAACGTTGAAAAAAAAATTAAAAAAAAAAAAAAGAATTCAGTTTTTTATTGAACAGTTTACAGAAGAGGTTTATTCAAAAAGACCAAAGCCTATGTCATCATCAGACTCCTCTGATTCTTCTTTCTTTGTTTCCACTTTCTTCTCAGCTGGCGCAGCCATGGTAGAAGGAGCAGTGCAGTGCCAGCTGCTGGGGCAGGTCCATCAACCCTACAGTGCAGATGAGGCTCCCAATATTGACATTGGCCATGGCCTTTGCAAGCAAGCCCATCCAGAAAGGTTCAACATTTATACCTGCTGCTTTAATAAGGGCATTGATCTTATCCTTCGAGACTGTCACCTCATCATCATGCAGGATGAGGGCCAGTAGATGCAGGTGAGCTCCTAGACAGAGGCCATGGTGTGGGAGATTGCTGAGTGGGCACTGCTGGGCCACACCCCAATGCAGATTTCCCTGGGAGGAGTAAAGATGGTGGAAAAGTAGGGGGGTTGGGATTTCCCCTCATCCTTCCAACACAATTGTATCCAAGTTAGATCACTTGGAACACCCAGGAATTCAATCTGTGGAGTGGCAGAAGGATCTCTATAGGTGGAGGGAAATAAGCTTGGTGAGATGGAAGTGCATGTATGTGCATTGGGGGAGATAAAACAGCTTAGGCATGAAGGGGAGGAACTGCTTCTGTGGAGAGACAAAAGGAAGAGAAAGACAGAGGGGATGTGAAATTACAGCATTGAAATATTATGAAGGAAAACCTCCCCGGACCAAGGACTGGGGAACGAGAAATACGGAGAGGCCAGTTTCTATTTTGCAAACAGCTCTAGGAGCTGAAATTTCAGAGGTTTCAAAAGTCTGACTTTCTGCAGGCCACAGTTTACAGAAGAGGCATGCACCTGATGGAGAAGGAGCCAGCCCTGGGGTGCTATAGCAATCTCAGGGGAGCACTGGGAGAGGACAGTCTCCTTCCTTGAGTTCTGTGGGAAGAGGGCATATTGCCAAGGACGAAAGGCCCTGCAGGCACCAGCCAAAGGCCTTTTATCTGCAGGGCACTACGCCTGAACAGGGTTTGCGTGGTGCAGGGCCCTTTAAGGCATCGGGTTTCGAATGCCAGCTAAGCACCTAGAAGATGAAGGATAACTGTGGAGCCAGGCAAGCTGATCACCCACGCCAGTTCTGTGAGGGCTGCCTGAATAGCATGGTTGGAGACACCCGGTCCACCCGGAAGGAGAGATTGGAGTGTTGCCATTTTTCTCCCCAACAGCAACACATGGGACTTAAGGGAGCAGCACGGCAGCCCCCAGTGGAGGCGGGACCTCTTACACCAAACCCCACCCCTCCTTGCATGGCAACTGCTTACTTGAGGAAGACTGACACTGAGCCAACCAGACGGCCTCTCCTGCAGACCAGCACAGCCACTGGTCCCAGTCACCAAAAGACAACTGTTTTTTGTTTTTGTCTGTTTGTCCATCTGTCAATTTGTCTGTTTGGTCTTCTCTTCTCTTTTCTTTTTCCTTCTACCCTCTTCTTTTTCTCTTTTGGAATAAGGTGCATAGTTTCTGATTTGTTTTTGGTCAATTCTTGTTACATATATACATACATATTATATTACATATATTATTACATATATACATATATACATATTACATATATACATATATACATATTATATTACATATATACATACACATACATATATACATACATATTATATATGTATAATATGTATGTATATATGTATGTATGTGTATGTATATGTATATACATATGTATGCATATATGTATATACATATGTATGCATATATGTACATATATATATATATACACACACACTTTTTTTTCCATTTTGTTTGTTTAATCAGGCATTTTTACTCTATTCTTTTTACACCTTTTCTATATCTTCTGCTTCTTTATTTTCCTTTCTCTCTCTGGATTAAGCGTTATAGTTTGCTTGACTCTCTGCTTGGTCTTCTTTTCTTCCCTTTCATTTTTCTTTTGTATGGGATCAGGCTTCCCCCTCCTTTCCTGTTTTTCCAGGGTTACCTCAACGAACAAATCAAAGCACACCTAGTTGAAGGTCCAAATACTCCACCACTACTAGCAAGGAGGAGCTTTGCAGAGGACTGACCAGTGGGACAGAGCAGCCAAATACGCAACAGAGTGCATGCAACACACTTCAAAAACACTTCCTAAAGTGCCAAGCTCTGGACAGTGTGTGACCCCTTTTTAATATAGTAGTACTTGCAGGTGCAGGTCATATAACAAGTTATTAAAACATGTAAAAGAGGGGCGCCTGGGTGGCTCAGTCGGTTGAGCGTCCAACTTCGGCTCAGGTCATGATCTCACAGTCTGTGAGTTCCAGCCCCATGTCGCGCTCTGTGCTGACAGCTCGGAGCCTGGAGCCTGCTTCAGATTCTGTGTCTCCCTCTCTCTCTGACCCTCCCCCGTTCATGCTCTGTCTCTCTCTCTATCTCAAAAATAAATAAACATTAAAAAAAATTTAAAAATAAATAAAAAAATAAAACATGTAAAAGACAGAAACCTAGCCAAACTGATGAAATGGAAGAATTTGCCTCAAAAGAAAATTCAGGAAAAAATGACAGAGAATTGTCCAAAACAAATATAAACAATATATCTGAATAAGAATTTAGAATAACAATCATAAGACTAATAGCTGGGCTTGAAAAAAGCATAGAAGACAGGAGAGAATCTATTGCTGCAGAGATCAAAGACCTAAGAAATAGTCACAATGAATTAAGAAATGCTATAAATGAAATGCAAAATAAACTAGGTACAGTGACAGCGAGGATGAAAGAAGCAGAGGAGATAATAGGTGAAACAGAAGATAAAATTATGGAAAATGATGAAGCTGAAAAAAAAAATGGAAAGGAAATTACTAGATCATGAGGGGGAGAATTAGAGAGCTAAATGATTCCATAAAACAAAACAAATCTGTATTAGAGAAGTTTCAGAAGAAGAGTGAGAGAAAGGGGCAGAAGGTTTATTTGAACAAATTATAGCGGAGAACTACCCTAATCTGGAGAAGGAAACAAGCAACCAAGTCCAGGAGGCACAGAGGATTCCCTTCACAATAAAAAAGACAGGTTAACACCATGACATATCATAGTGAAACTGGCAAAATACAAAGATAGAGAATTCTGAAAGCACCTAATGGCAAACGATCCTTAACCTACAAGGTTAGTCACATACGGGTAGTAGCAGACCTATCCACTGAAACTTGGCAGGCCAGAAGGGAGAGGCAGGAAATATTCAATGTGCTGAATTGGAAAAATATACAGCTAAGAATCTTTTATCCAGCAAGTCTGTCTTTCAGAATAGAAGGAAAGATAAAGACTTTCCCAGACAAACAAAAACTAAAGGAGTTCATGACCATTAAACCAATGCAGACTTTGCTTCCCTGGAAAGATCAACTACTTTAGAGGCAGCTAAGGAAAATATGCTGCCCTCCACCTTGCATTTCCTAACCACAGGCAAAACTTCATTGTGATTTCACTGCCAGGGATCATTTAATACCCCACTTACTACCAGAAATAGGATCTTTATTGTCTTTAGTTAAGTAGGTAACCCAACTCAAAAATTCCATCCTGAGGGTTTTCTTTTTAGGGCTAATCCTGGAATCCATTTTCTTAGCCTCAATTTCCAAAAAAAAAAAAAAACCCAGGGCCTGAGGCAAAAATTTTGTGCTAATGTTTTATTGGGGAGTGCAATCTCAGGGAAGCAAGAATGAAGAAAAAGAGGATTCCATCAGGTAAGGAGAGAAGGCAAACACAATAGTACATTACTTAGCTGATCATAGCTTCAAAAAGCACACAATGGATTGCTCAGTGTCACAGGACCTCTCTAGAAAAGGCCATATGGAGCCACCATGTCTTGAAATCTTCTGTTAGAAAGAAAGATAGGCAATTTACCTGCTGATTCCTTCCTGTTTCCTGTTTTCCTTTACTCAAGTTTTCCCACACAGCATTAATGCCCCTGCACTTCCACATTCCCTCTGAATGTCCACTGGTTCCAGATGGATTAGACAAGACCCTAGAGTTACTGTGATAGCAACCAAGAACCATGGAACCTGTGGGGTTGAATCAATCTGAGAAGATCCATAAGCTATGTCTGGTACAGGCATAGCACAAATGGAGACGTGGGGGAAATATCATCTCACAACTAGAGACATTCCAACTTATTATGAAAACTGCCAAAGAAAAACAAAGCCAGACTCTAGTTAAAGGCAGTAAAGACAGATTTACTCAATAACTACTGCAGTTGGGAAAAGAATCCACTATAAATTGAGTTTAGCTTTGATTCACGTAGAAGTGACTAGGCATTTTAAAGGGAGAATGAGGGAGTAAGGAAAAAGAATAAGTAGGAGCTTGACAGTCTGGAAAATGGGAGATTACAAAAAAGCCAGTAGGTAAGTTGGTCAATGTGAATAGGCCATCTGAGTTTGCTGACTGATACTTATCAAAGTTAGGCTTCTACCCTCTCACAGAGACTGGGAGTCAGTGGCCCTATTGTCAGGTGTTGACTGAAATAAACAGTAAATTATTTTGGCAGACTTGAGCTCTGCCAAGCAAGAACTTCCCAGGTATATGGCTTTGAGCTTGTAGAAACCTGCTAGAGTTTGTTCCAGTCTTGGGGGTGCTGGGAGACAGTGAATAAAATTGTTTATGCTGAGAGTCTGCAGTCTTTATAAACCAAGGTTGAGGCCTGGTGGAAAAGAGGTCTTAAGGGGACCCTGAATATGGTCAAGGAAAGAATCTCTGTCAGAACATCATGTACTACAGACTAAGGTGTCTGATACACAGCACTGTCTGACATCAGCCAATTCTCTAGTCGTTAAGTCCCAAATTATGAATACAAAAGCAAGCCTTATAAAGATGATGCCTTTTACTGCAATCCCTTTATCTTTTATGTCAACCATTTTTTTAACTTCTTGAGGGATGATAACAATTTTAAATGAAAAGATGTATATAATAAATCATTCAATAAATATTAGTTCCTTTATATGTTGAACTTCACTAAGAGACCCTCTGATACCAAATCTTTGTTCCCAAGGGTAATTCCCTCACCAAATGTCATCTTCAGTGAAGCCCTGGACTTTAAGCCTGAAGCTCATGTATATTTACTCCCACACTTCTCTGAGAAAGCTGAGGCCTTTAACACTTCCTGCCTGACTCACAGATGGAAACCTCAGGCACCTTAAAATAAGACTCCTACTTCAGTCTCCTAGAGCCAGAAAGTCTCTTTACTTTTCAACCCTTCCCTGACCTCTGGGCATTCTCTCCTCCTAACATCCATTAACACCATCAGGCCAGCCTTGGCTTCCAGGCTAACTCAGTGTCCTAGGGCCCTAGGTTGGCAAGAAAATTTCAGAAACATTCATCCCAGTGAAAAAATCATCTTCCTTTGCAGCTGACTACCACCTCTCAAACCCGAAAAAAAAACAAGAAAACCTGATAAAAATCCCCTTGCTCCCCACCATTCTTCTTTGCAAGACACTAGGTAGCTACACTGCAATTTAGTCAAGATTAATTAAGGCCCTAAACCTCTAAAAGTATTAGTAAATTAACTGTGGTTTTCTACTATCAAAAAAAAATGAGTATTTTGTTGTTCTTGTTTTAGGAGATAATAAGCATTACCTCCTTATTATAAATTCAGGTTTTAGTATCATTGGCTTATAAGAGACATGGTTTTTAGAGAACAAATTCTTTCATTTACCTTACCGTAGGTTTATTTAAATTCTGTTTAATAGCAAAGTGACTTGGATAAAAACTAAAGTGAGATTTCCCCTATGAAATTGTTTAATACATAAGAAAGAATGTACTCCATATCAGAATGCCTAAAATAAAAAAGACAAGAAATAGTAAGTGTTGGAGAGGATATGGAGAAAAAGGAACCCTCATACTGAAAAGGCGGGCCTATGCCGGCAGACTCCATCTTGTTCTGTGTCCTTCACCTTGACCACACCTCCTCCCCTTGAGCAACTCCCCCTCCACCTGCCTAACAGGACTCGGACCCTTCCCCAGCCAATCGGCTGAGGCCACAGCCATTACCTCACCAACTGCTCCTAGGCCCCAATAAAACCTTTGTCCTTTTGAAAGTCGCTCTCTCTCCCCGGTCTCTCACTGCTGCGTTGGTGCAGGTAGGGGATTGAGCTCGAGCTAGCTCGAATAAAGGCTCTTTTGCTTTTGCATGGGCCTCGCTCCCTAGTGGTCTTTGGGGATCACGAATTCTGGGCATAACAATACACTATTGGTGGGAATGTAAATTGGTACAGCTGCTGTGAAAAGCAGAATGGAGGTTCTTCAAAAAGTTAAAAATAGAAATACTATATAATCCAATAATTCCACTACTGGGTATTTACCCAAAGAAAACAAAAGAGTAATTTGAAAAGATATGTGCACCACTATGTTTATTGCAGCATTACTTATAATAGATAAGATATGGAAGCAATTTAAGTGTCCATCAATAGACGAATAAATAATATGTGATATATATGGCATATATATTACATGACATATATATTACATATATAACAAAATATTACACAGTCATGAAAAGGGATGAGATTGTGCTATTTGTGACAATACGGATGGACCTAGAGGATATTATGGTAAGCGAAATAAGCCAGACTGAGAGAGATAAATACCATATAATTTCACTTATATGTGGAATATGAATGAAAAAAACAAAACAAATGAATAAACAAACAAAAAGCCCAACCATACATATAAATACAGAGAACAAACTGATGGTTGCCAGAGAGAAGGCAGATGGGAAGGATGAGCAAATTGAGTGAAGGGGTGGGAGATGAAAGTTTCTGGTTATGGAATGAATAAATCACAGCATAAGGTATATAGTCAATGATACCGTAATAGCATTGTATGGTGACAGCTACACTTGTGGTGAGCATAGCATAACATATAGAAAACTTGAATCACTAGGTTTTACACCTGAAACTAACAAAATATTGTATGTCAAATATACTCAAATTTAAAAATTAAAAAAAAAAAGAATCTGAGTTACCTCTGAATCCTAATCCAACTCTGAAAAACCCTACCTGGTGTGCTTTTAGAGGATCTACTCCTTACTGCTAAGATGCATTTAAATTTTTCAAATATCTAGTTTTCAATTTTTTTAAATAAATCTGAATATTTAGATTGCCAAAATCTCTATCACAGAAAAGCTAGACCAAGAGAATTCTTTTCCAAAAAGTTATCTCTCCAGAGTTAATCAAGGAGGGATTGATCAAGGAGGAGAAATGACCTAGATGAGTTATTTTGTTACCTTAACCAAATTTTTTTAGAAGACTGTGGGTTAATTAGAATCATAAAATCTCATCCTTGAGTTAAATATTTTGATCTGATCACTTTGGTTGATGTTTTGCAAATTCTTGGGACTTGCCCCAAATCAGAATATGTTAAAATGGTGTGTTAAGAATCTGCATTTTTAGCAAGCTGTGTAAGTGATTCTTATATCCACTGAAGTTTGAGAACTAGAATGGAAGGAGACAGGCCCTCATATACTGCTGATAAGAGGGCAAGTCAATGGTACTTTATTGGAAAGCAGTTTAGTAGAAACTCTCTCAACCAATCCTGAATTAACTAAATTATTAGATAAACTGACACTGTATTCTTTCTATAAAACACACTGATGGCCTGGACCCATTGAGTCCAGCTACTTTATAGGCTTTATAGGCTACTCTTTGATCTGCTCTTGACATTTTGAATTTTCTTTTTATCAAGAGTCAGTGCTTTTTATTTTAACACTTTTATGTCAATTGTACTTGTTTTGCAATTATGTTATTTAATCGTATTATGTAAAAGAAAAGGAAAAGAGATGTTTCAGGGAAAACTAAATGAAATGCTTTGGATAGATTCTAAAGACATACCACACACACAAAAATGTCAAATTAGGAGCAAAATATAGGAGGAGGAATATACATTTTTTTCAGTTTTTGCCCCACCTTAAAAAAAAAAGGAAACTAAAAACCCTAAGCAATTCATTGCAGATGTCATTTATCCAACAAAGGTTATGTGGAACTTTGATCATGGGTCCCATTGTCAACAACAACAGCAACAACAATAAATTCCATTGACCTAAAAACAAATTTTAAAATTTCATTCAAATGGGTGAATGAATACATTTGTAATTTATATTTTCTAAGTAAAAGTAAAATACTTAAGATATATGTATAGATTTTATACATATATATGCTTGTCTGTGTGTATAAATATATATAATAATATACATAATATTTTTATGACTTCCCTCTTTAGCCACCTATTTTGATTAATAGGCCATTTACCAGCTTTGAGGGCTTCTACCTTTCAAAATATGCATGTTCTTTAATCCAGTGAATATATATCTAGGAACTTATTCTAAACAAATATCATTTATCACTTATAAGGATAGACAGGGATAGATATGTAAATATACAGATATAGCTATAGATATGCATATGTGTGCATGTGTGTGTTCATGTTGGTATTTTTTATACGAGCAAAACTTAGAAACTTCCCAAATATCCACCATTGAGAGTTTGTTAAATATGTTATCCATTCAATAGATATTATGCAAAACCATCAAAAATATCAAAATAGATCTCTATATAATAACAAACATTGTTCAGGTTATTCTGTTAAGTGTTAAGTAAACATTACATACACATAGAAAAATGACTAGAGTATTTATATTAAAAAATTCACAGTGGTGGGGCACTTGGGTGGCTAATCAGTTAAGCATCTGACTTCAGCTCGGGTCATGATCTCATGGTTTATGAGTTCGAGTCCTGCAACAGGTGAGCTTGAGCCCCGCTTCTGGTGGACATGAGCCCCACTTTGGGTGAGCCCCACTTCTCTCTCTCTCTCTCTCCCTCTCTCTCCCCCCACCTTGGGATTCTCTCTCCCTCTGCCCTTTGCTCACTTGAGCCCTTTCTCTCTCTCTCTCTAAAAAAAAAAAAAAAATTCACAGTGTTTTTTTCTAAGAGATGGTAGAAATTCAAGTGATTTTCCCCCATTCTGTTTATCTCTAATTTCTACAATGAATATGTATTGCCTAGGTACTAAAGATAATAAAAGACAAATGAAAAACTTTGGGGCTGAGAAAGAAAATAATTTCTGTTTTAAAACTGACCAACTCTGATTCTTTGACTACTTAAAATCATACTTATCTTTGTGGACCTCAATAGAAATTACAACAATGTTCTATAAATTTTCTCCTAAAAAGTTGTCTTTAGAACATACTTATCATAATGGGGGTTCTGTGGTTACTTCAACAGATTTTTATCAATGCTTTATATAATTAAAGGGCATTTATTTACCAATGTCAGAAGGGGGAGTAAGGGAAAGACTTTCTTTCTTTCTTTTTTTTTTTTATACCATTCTAGAAACCATTAAAGTTAGACATACAGGTATATAAACATTTTTTTTTCTCTCAGAAAATATCATTAAACAGCAAAAACAAAAATAGATGAATTTTCCCAGAAAATTAAAATATTTACAGTGGATAAAACCTGTGGTTATCCATGCTTGCAAAATGAACAGATTGCAAATTTTTCTACCTTTAATTTTATTTTTTTGTGTTTTTTTTGTTTTTTTTGTTTTTTTTTAATATATGAAATTTATTGCCAAATTGGTTTCCATACAACACCCAGTGCTCATCCCAAAAGGTGCCCTCCTCAATACCCATCACCCACCCTCCCCTCCCTCCCACCCCCATCAACCCTCAGTTTGTTCTCATTTTTTAACAGTCTCTTATGCTTTGGCTCTCTCCCACTCTAACCTCTTTTTTTTTTCCTTCCCCTCCCCCATGGGTTTCTGTTAAGTTTCTCAGGATCCACATAAGAGTGAAACCATATGGTATCTGTCTTTCTCTGTATGGCTTATTTCACTTAGCATCACACTCTCCAGTTCCATCCACGTTGCTACAAAAGGCCATATTTCATTTTTTCTCATTGCCACGTAGTATTCCATTGTGTATATAAACCACAATTTCTTTATCCATTCATCAGTTGATGGACATTTAGGCTCTTTCCATAATTTGGCTATTGTTGAGAGTGCTGCTATAAACATTGGGGTACAAGTGCCCCTATGCATCAGTACTTCTGTATTCCTTAGATAAATTCCTAGCAGTGCTATTGCTGGGTCATAGGGTAGGTCTATTTTTAATTTTCTGAGGAACCTCCACACTGCTTTCCAGAGCGGCTGCACCAATTTGCATTCCCACCAACAGTGCAAGAGGGTTCCCGTTTCTCCACATCCTCTCCAGCATCTATAGTCTCCTGATTTGTTCATTTTGGCCACTCTGACTGGCGTGAGGTGATACCTGAGTGTGGTTTTGATTTGTATTTCCCTGATAAGGAGCGACGTTGAGCATCTTTTCATGTGCCTGTTGGCCATCCGGATGTCTTCTTTAGAGAAGTGTCTATTCATGTTTTCTGCCCATTTCTTCACTGGGTTGTTTGTTTTTCGGGTGTGGAGTTTGGTGAGCTCTTTATAGATTTTGGATACTAGCCCTTTGTCCGATATGTCATTTGCAAATATCTTTTACCATTCCGTTGGTTGCCTTTTAGTTTTGTTGGTTGTTTCCTTTGCTCTGCAGAAGATTTTTATCTTCATAAGGTCCGAGTAATTCACTTTTGCTTTTAATTCCCTTGCCTTTGGGGATGTGTCGAGTAAGAGATTTCTACGGCTAAGGTCAGAGAGGTCTTTTCCTGCTTTCTCCTCTAAGGTTTTGATGGTTTCCTGTCTCACATTCAGGTCCTTTATCCATTTTGAGTTTATTTTTGTGAATGGTGTGAGAAAGTGGTCTAGTTTCAACCTTCTGCATGTTGCTGTCCAGTTCTCCCAGCACCATTTGTTAAAGAGACTGTCTTTTTTCCATTGGATGTTCTTTCCTGCTTTGTCAAAGATGAGTTGGCCATACGTTTGTGGGTCTAGTTCTGGGGTTTCTATTCTATTCCATTGGTCTATGTGTCTGTTTTTGTGCCAATACCATGCTGTCTTGATGATGACAGCTTTGTAGTAGAGGCTAAAGTCTGGGATTGTGATGCCTCCTGCTTTGGTCTTCTTCTTCAAAATTCCTTTGGCTATTCGGGGCCTTTTGTGGTTCCATATGAATTTTAGGATTGCTTGTTCTAGTTTCGAGAAGAATGCTGGTGCAATTTTGATTGGGATTGCATTGAATGTGTAGATAGCTTTGGGTAGTATTGACATTTTGACAATATTTATTCTTCCAATCCATGAGCAGGGAATGTCTTTCTATTTCTTTATATCTTCTTCAATTACCTTCATAAGCTTTCTATAGTTTTGAGCATACAGATCTTTTACATCTTTGGTTAGATTTATTCCTAGGTATTTTATGCTTCTTGGTGCAATTGTGAATGGGATCAGTTTCTTTATTTGTCTTTCTGTTGCTTCATTGTTAGTGTATAAGAATGCAACTGATTTCTGTACATTGATTTTGTATCCTGCAACTTTGCTGAATTCGTGTACCAGTTCTAGCAGACTTTTGGTAGAGCCTATCGGATTTTCCATGTATAATATCATGTCATCTGCAAAAAGCGAAAGCTTGACTTCATCTTTGCCAATTTTGATGCCTTTGATTTCCTTTTGTTGTCTGATTGCTGATGCTAGAACTTCCAGCACTATGTTAAACAGCAGCGGTGAGAGTGGACATCCCTGTCATGTTCCTGATCTCAGGGAAAAAGCTCTCAGTTTTTCCCCATTGAGGATGATATTAGCTGTGGGCTTTTCATAAATGGCTTTTATGATCTTTAAGTACGTTCCTTCTATCCCGACTTTCTCAAGAGTTTTTATTAAGAAAGGGTGCTGGATTTTGTCAAAGGCCTTTTCTGCATCGATTGACAGGATCATATGGTTCTTCTCTTTTTTTTTTTTGTTAATGTGATGTATCACGTTGATTGATTTGCGAATGTTGAACCAGCCCTGCATCCCAGGAATGAATCCCACTTGATCATGGTGAATAATTCTTTTTATATGCTGTTGAATTCAATTTGCTAGTATCTTATTGAGAATTTTTGCATCCATATTCATCCGGGATATTGGCCTGTAGTTCTCTTTTTTTTTTACTGGGTCTCTGTCTGGTTTAGGAATCAAAGTAATCCTGGCTTCATAGAATGAGTCTGGAAGTTTTTCTTCCCTTTATATTTCTTGGAATAGCTTGAGAAGGATAGGTATTATCTCTGCTTTAAACGTCTGGTAGAACTCCCCTGGGAAGCCATCTGGTCCTGGACTCTTATTTGTTGGGAGATTTTTGATAACTGATTCAATTTCTTCGCTGGTTATGGGTCTGTTCAAGCTTTCTATTTCCTCCCAATTGAGTTTTGGAAGAGTGTGGGTGTTCAGGAATTTGTCCATTTCTTCCAGGTTGTCCAATTTGTTGGCATATAAGTTTTCATAGTATTCCCTGATAAGTGTTTGTATCTCTGAGGGATTGGTTGTAATAATCCCATTTTCATTCATGATTTTATCTATTTGGGTCATCTCCCTTTTCTTTTTGAGAAGCCTGGCTAGAGGTTTGTCAATTTTGTTTATTTTTTCAAAAAACCAACTCTTGTCTACCTTTAATTTTAAAAGCAAACTTAAAGTGTCTTTTATATCTATAGCTTTATGGGATCATAATATCATATTTTAAACTCTAAGGGTTTGGACTGTCAAAATAGGAAGAATTTCTGAGATGCTCGAGAGTATTTAAAGATGGCGGCTTAGGAGGACGCTGGGCTCACCACACGTCCTGCTGATCACTTAGATTCCATCTACACCTGCCTAAATAACCCAGAAAACCGCCAGAGGATTAGCAGAACGGAGTCGCCAGACCCAAACGCAGACGAGAGGCCCACGGAAGAGGGTAGGAAGGGCGGCGAGGCGGTGCGCGCTCCACGGACTGGCGGGAGGGAGCCAGGGCGGAGGGGCGGCTCGCCGGCCAAGCAGAGCCCCCGAGTCTGGCTTGCAAAAGCGGAGGGGCCGGGCGGACTGTGTTCCGACAGCAAGCGCGACTTAGCGTCTGGGAGGTCATAAGTTAACAATTCTGCTCGGAAAGCGGGAAGGCTGGAGGACAAAGGGAGGGAGAGCTGCTGAGCCCCCTGACAACAGAGCTCAGTTTGGTGGGGAACAAAGGCGCTCGCCAGCGCCATCTCCCCGGCCCATCCCCCAGCCGAAATCCCAAAGGGAACCGGTTCCTGCCAGGGAACTTGCTTGCTCCGCGCAAACACCCAACTCTGCGCTTCTGCGGAGCCAAACCTCCGGCAGCGGATCTGACTCCCTCCCGCTGCCACAGGGCCCCTCCTGAAGTGGATCACCTAAGGAGAAGCGATCTAAGCCTGCCCCTCCTGCCCCCGAGCACCTTGCCTACCCACCCCAGCTAATACGCCAGATCCCCAGCATCACAAGCCTGGCAGGGTGCAAGTAGCCCAGACGAGCCACACCACCCCACAGTGAATCCCACCCCTAGGAGAGGGGAAGAGAAGGCACACACCAGTCTGACTGTGGCCCCAGCGGTGGGCTGGGGGCAGACATCAGGTCTGACTGCGGCCCCGCCCACCAACTCCAGTTATACACCACAGCACAGGGGAAGTGCCCTGCAGGTCCTCACCACGCCAGGGACTATCCAAAATGACCAAGCGGAAGAACTCCCCTCAGAAGAACCTCCAGGAAATAACAACAGCTAATGAGCTGATCAAAAAGGATTTAAATAATATAACAGAAAGTGAATTTAGAATAATAGTCATAAAATTAATCGCTGGGCTTGAAAACAGTATACAGGACAGCAGAGAATCTCTTGCTACAGAGATCAAGGGACTAAGGAACAGTCACGAGGAGCTGAAAAACGCTTTAAATGAAATGCATAACAAAATGGAAACCACCACGGCTCGGATGGAAGAGGCAGAGGAGAGAATAGGTGAACTAGAAGATAAAGTTATGGAAAAAGAGGAAGCTGAGAAAAAGAGAGATAAAAAAATCCAGGAGTATGAGGGGAAAATTAGAGAATTAAGTGATACACTAAAAAGAAATAATATACGCATAATTGGTATCCCAGAGGAGGAAGAGAGAGGGAAAGGTGCTGAAGGGGTACTTGAAGAAATAATAGCTGAGAACTTCCCTGAACTGGGGAAGGAAAAAGGCATTGAAATCCAAGAGGCACAGAGAACTCCCTTCAGACGTAACTTGAATCGATCTTCTGCACGACATATCATAGTGAAACTGGCAAAATACAAGGATAAAGAGAAAATTCTGAAAGCAGCAAGGGGTAAACGTGCCCTCACATATAAAGGGAGACCTATAAGACTCGTGACTGATCTCTCTTTTGAAACTTGGCAGGCCAGAAAGAATTGGCACGAGATTTTCAGGGTGCTAGACAGAAAAAATATGCAGCCGAGAATCCTTTATCCAGCAAGTCTGTCATTTAGAATAGAAGGAGAGATAAAGGTCTTCCCAAACAAACAAAAACTGAAGGAATTTGTCACCACTAAACCAGCCCTACAAGAGATCCTATGGGGGACCCTGTGAGACAAAGTCCCAGAGACATCACTACAAGCATAAAACATACAGACATCACAATGACTCTAAACCCGTATCTTTCTATAATAACACTGAATGTAAATGGATTAAATGCGCCAACCAAAAGACATAGGGTATCAGAATGGATAAAAAAACAAGACCCATCTATTTGCTGTCTACAAGAGACTCATTTTAGACCTGAGGACACCTTTAGATTGAGAGTGAGGGGATGGAGAACTATTTATCATGCGACTGGAAGCCAAAAGAAAGCTGGAGTAGCCATACTTATATCAGACAAACTAGACTTTAAATTAAAGGCTGTAACAAGAGATGAAGAAGGACATTATATAATAGTTACAGGGTCTATCCATCAGGAAGAGCTAACAATTATAAATGTCTATGCGCCGAATACCGGAGCCCCCAAATATATAAAACAATTACTCATAAACATAAACAACCCTATTGATAAGAATGTGGTAATTGCAGGGGACTTTAATACACCACTTACAGAAATGGATAGATCATCTAGACACACGGTCAATAAAGAAACAAGGGCCCTGAATGAGACATTGGATCAGATGGACTTGACAGATATATTTAGAACTCTGCATCCCAAAGCAACAGAATATACTTTCTTCTCGAGTGCACATGGAACATTCTCCAAGATAGATCATATACTGGGTCACAAAACAGCCCTTCATAAGTTTACAAGAATTGAAATTATACCATGCTTACTTTCAGACCACAATGCTATGAAGCTTGAAATCAACCACAGAAAAAAGTCTGGAAAACCTCCAAAAGCATGGAGGTTAAAGAACACCCTACTAACAAATGAGTGGGTCAACCAGGCAATTAGAGAAGAAATTAAAAAATACATGGAAACAAACGAAAATGAAAATACAACAATCCAAACACTTTGGGACGCAGCAAAGGCAGTCCTGAGAGGAAAATACATTGCCATCCAGGCCTATCTCAAGAAACAAGAAAAATCCCAAATACAAAATCTAACAGCACACCTAAAGGAACTAGAAGCTGAACAGCAAAGGCAGCCTAAGCCCAGCAGAAGAAGAGAAATAATAAAGATCAGAGCAGAAATAAACAATATAGAAACTAAAAAAACTGTAGAGCAGATCAACGAAACCAAGAGTTGGTTTTTTGAAAAAATAAACAAAATTGACAAACCTCTAGCCAGGCTTCTCAAAAAGAAAAGGGAGATGACCCAAATAGATAAAATCATGAATGAAAATGGGATTATTACAACCAATCCCTCAGAGATACAAACACTTATCAGGGAATACTATGAAAACTTATATGCCAACAAATTGGACAACCTGGAAGAAATGGACAAATTCCTGAACACCCACACTCTTCCAAAACTCAATTGGGAGGAAATAGAAAGCCTGAACAGACCCATAACCAGCGAAGAAATTGAATCGGTTATCAAAAATCTCCCAACAAATAAGAGTCCAGGACCAGATGGCTTCCCAGGGGAGTTCTACCAGACGTTTAAAGCAGAGATAATACCTATCCTTCTCAAGCTATTCCAAGAAATAGAAAGGGAAGGAAAACTTCCAGACTCATTCTATGAAGCCAGGATTACTTTGATTCCTAAACCAGACAGAGACCCAGTAAAAAAAGAGAACTACAGGCCAATATCCCGGATGAATATGGATGCAAAAATTCTCAATACAATACTAGCAAATCGAATTCAACGGCATATAAAAAGAATTATTCACCATGATCAAGTGGGATTCATTCCTGGGATGCAGGGCTGGTTCAACATTTGCAAATCAATCAACGTGATACATCACATTAACAAAAAAAGAGAGAAGAACCATATGATCCTGTCAATCGATGCAGAAAAGGCCTTCGACAAAATCCAGCACCCTTTCTTAATAAAAACCCTTGAGAAAGTCGGGATAGAAGGAACATACTTAAAGATCATAAAAGCCATTTATGAAAAGCCCACAGCTAACATCATCCTCAACGGGGAAAAACTGAGAGCTTTTTCCCTGAGATCAGGAACACGACAAGGATGCCCACTCTCACCGCTGCTGTTTAACATAGTGCTGGAAGTTCTAGCATCAGCAATCAGACAACAAAAGGAAATCAAAGGCATCAAAATTGGCAAAGATGAAGTCAAGCTTTCGCTTTTTGCAGATGACATGATATTATACATGGAAAATCCGATAGACTCCACCAAAAGTCTGCTAGAACTGATACAGGAATTCAGCAAAGTTGCAGGATACAAAATCAATGTAAAGAAATCAGTTGCATTCTTATACACTAACAATGAAGCAACAGAAAGACAAATAAAGAAACTGATCCCATTCACAATTGCACCAAGAAGCATAAAATACCTAGGAATAAATCTAACCAAAGATGTAAAGGATCTGTATGCTGAAAACTATAGAAAGCTTATGTAGGAAGAATTTCTCTGAGAACAAGCACACCAAACTTGCCAGCACACAAGAGCCACTCCAGATTTGCAGAAAAACCACAGGCTTCTTCTCTGGCATCCATGCCATGTTTATTTCAAAAGTAGGAAAGCCAAATCAGAGCAGCAATCATCTTTTAACATGATTTATCTCAGTACTCTTTCCTCATTTTCTAAAAAAAATAGCTATTCTTAAAACATACGTATCGTTTCTATCTCTTTAGGTCATATATACAAAGTTCTTTCTTCTCTCATTACATATTTTTAGAACTTATTTATTTACCTTTTTGAGTTCTTTGCTCTTTTAAGGAAAGTGCATCTTAACTATTTAGCTTTAGAAAGCAAAATTCTTTAGGTATTTTAGGGTTTAACATGATTCATTAAAAGGAAAAGTTCTGAAAAATATCTCATCTAGATTTTCTTAGATTTGCAAAGCAAAAAATATCAGGTCATTACATTCTTTCTCACAGTTGTTTTTGTTATCTATTTGCCAATGGTTTTGCTAACATTTAAGATAACTGAATTTTCTAAGATTAATATTCAACATCTGGTTATAATTCTTTCAGCTCTTAGCAATCTGAGGTTCTACCTGGCTGAAGTAAACTTTAAAATCCCTAAATTAGTTCCAAGGTTTTTTCCAATAGCAATTAATCCTTTACTTAAGGTATTTTGTTGTTTATAATTAGCAGTAAGTTGCAACCTTAAAAGGCAAGTGGGTAATGATAAACATCAAATTCATGAGTGTGGCAATATCCTATGAACTCAATTATGTCCCCCTCCCCTCAAAATTCATGTTGAAGTCATAACCCCCAATATGACTGTATTTGAAGACAGCCTTTCAAGAAGTAACTAAGGTCAAGTAGGTCATATGGGTAGGACCCTAATTGATATGAATGATATCCATATAAGAGGGAAAGGCATTAAGAATGCACATGTACAGAGAAAAGACCATGTGAAGACAAACAAACTAGGTGGCCATCTGCAAGCCACGAAGAATGGCCACAGGAGAATCAAACCTGCTTGATTCAAGACCACCTTGAACGTGGACTTCAAGCCTACAAACTGTGAGAAAATAAATTTCTGTTGTTTAAGCCACCTAGTTTGTGGTATTTTGTTATGGCAACCCTAGCAAACTAATACAATATCTGAAGCATTCAAGTATTTTTGAGCCACAAATAAATGCCTACTAATGAGGATAGGAAAAAGAAAAACGACTTCAGGAATTCTGCAAATAATTTAACAGAAAATAATAAACTGGTTCCATACACAGTAGCAGATACAATGACCATGTAGGTCTGGATGCTTTAATGACCATGGTTGAATTGACTGCTCCAAAATGGGGCCACATTCAGAGTTACCATCTTAATCACTACATATGGATTAGGACTGAGCCCAGAAAAGATAGAAGGAAATCATGCTACATTTAGTACTAGCCTGATTGGACTTTCTGCTTCAAAGGAGACATTCAGGAGAATACATTCTATTTTTACTAACATTCCAAGACTATGGGACATATAAAAATCTTCCAGTAATATTTTAAGGGTTGTTTTGTTGAAATTACTGAATACAAAATCTGACAAGGGCAAGCCCCTGTCTCAATTACATTTACTCTTGTTGAGTTTCTTTTGTCATTTTTGACAATTAAAATGTATTTAGCCTATTTGCTGACTATGGATAATGTTGGTGAAGATATGCACAATTTAAACCACATTTATTTCTAATCCATGATTTCCCCCACTGATCTATGAATAATTTGGAATAATTTAAATCCTCAAGGAATATACTTTAAGTATAACCCCACTCTTTAAAATTTGTACCTTGTTTCAATTTGTTCTCATACTTTCATGATAACAGTAAGCTAAATGCAAATGCATTTTAGCTCTTTATTTCGACTTTTTAAAATTGAAACACGCATGGGATGTTTCAAAATATGGTAAAAAATCCAATAGGTCGCTTTCTTTATGATCTACTCATTCACATGTCATTTAGTCTCTTTATCAAAGATCCAAAATCACACTGTGAGCGAAGTGTCTGCTCATTCTCCCTCATCTTTCCCAGCCCTGCCTTACCTCAGGGCATTTGTCTCCCACCCCCACCTGCATTTGTCTATGTTGCAGCAGCTTCTCTGTTGTCACATAGTGGGGTTCAATTCACTTCACTCCTGGTGGCCTCATAATTTCTAGGATCATTGTCCTCCCTCTCTATACCCTGTGGTTCCAGTTACACTGACCTCAGAGATGGTAAGGCTGCTCTTCCGTTTACTGCCTTGTATCTTAATTCCCTTGCCACTGTCCCCACAACACCCCTAACATAAGGCTGCAGAATGGGTACTATGTTTTTCTGAAGAATTCGGAGAAAGCTAGAATGAATTAAAATGTAGGAAAAAACATAGAACCAGACGCTACATGGTCCATAAAATAGAAACAAGTGTCCCCTTGACAGAGCAGCATAGTTCCTAGACTTCCTTCCATCACCCTCCTTCAAAGGTCACTTTGCCTCAGAGATCCCCTCCATTTACCTTCACACTGAGATTCTAACCCTACTTTAGAGTGATGTACTGGTCCTAGGCTCTGTACCTTGTGCCCCACTTCCACCTAGAGCAATTCACTTGAAGGTAAACATTTCCCCAAAATTGCATTGTTATATCTAGAATAATAGTACTCAGGATCTTCAGCAGAATTTGGAAACTTAGAGCATACACTTTTGCTATTTTACAGGAAAGCTATGCTTCCTAGCTCCCCCTATTGGAATCTAGTAGAAAACACACATGCACCCTCATAGACACTCATGGGCACACATACATGCATCACATGTGTGCGCACAACATGTGCACACACATGGTCACACACATTCACACACATATGCTTGTGCACACACCACCATACCTTCCCCAAAATACAGAACAACCAACCTCTCATCAATATCCTTAATCGCAGAACCTGCAGAAGCTTTTAAATTTTTCTTTTCTTTACCTTTGACCAGATCAAACTCTTATACTGGGATTTCTCCCTAATAAATCTCTGAAAAAGGAGAGAGAAAGCAGAAGGTTTTTAATTTCTCTCTACAGATCAACTCTGAAGCCTGGGGTAGAATTTACATTTTCATTTGTATTACCCATAGAAATAAGAAGTCCACTTTTTCTAAGAAGGATATCCAGGGGCACCTGGGTGGCTCAGTCGGTTAAGCGTCCGACTTAGGCTCAGGGCATAATCTCACAGTTCGTGAGTTCGAGCCCCGCGTCGGGCTCTGTGCTGACGACTCGGAGCCTGGAGCCTGTTTCAGATTGTGTCTCCCTCTTTCTCTGCCCCTCCCCTGCTCATGCTCTGTCTCTGTCTCAAAAAATAAATAAACATTAAAAAAAATAAAAATAAAGAAGGATATCCATATAACTATGTGAGTGTAGGTATAATATAAACATTTGATATACATAAAATGAACACATCAGAAGTAATTTTTCCATATATAAACCCGCCTGTGGCCACTACCCAGATCACAATATAGAATATTACTATCACCGAGAAGTTCTTCCTACCCAGACGTTTTCTCAGTCAACATTGCCAATTCCTTCACTCCCCAAAGTTTTGACTTCTAACACTATGAATTAAATTTGCATTTTCTTGAATTTTATATAAGGAGACATATAGCATATGCTTTTTGTGCCTGCCTTCATTTACTCAGCATAATTTTTTTGAGATTCATTCATGTGTGGCATATATTAATAGTCCATTCTTTTTTATTGCTCTGTAGTATTCCATGGTATAAATATATTACAATTTGTTCATTCATTCTCATATGTATAGATATTTAGGTGGTTTCCAACCTGGAGCTATTATAACTAAGGCTACTACAAACATTCTTGCACATTTCTTATTGGACATACGCACTAATTTTTATTGTATATATACCTATGAGTGGAATTGCTCTTAGGGTGGGTAGGTAGAAACTGCCCAGGTTTCAAATTTGGTTGAATCAATTTGCATTCCCACCTGCATGGTATGAAAGTCCCAGTTGCTCTTTACTCTTGTTAACACTCAACATTATCAGTCTTTTTATTTTTAGTCCATTCTCCTGGGACTTGTGGTAAGTTTTAAGAAACTAAGCATTGTTGTGATATTCTTTTTAATGTTTTTAAATGTTTGTTTATTTGTGTGAGAGAGACATAGCGTGATAAGGGGAAGGGCATAGAGAGAGGGAGACACAGAATCCAAAGCAGGCTCCAGGCTCTGAGCTGTCAGCACAGAGTCTGACACCGTGCTCGAACCCACGAATCGAATGGCGAGATCATGACCTGAGCCAACATGGGATGCTTAGCCAACTGAACTGCCCAGGTGCCCCTGTTGTGATGTTTTTAAAAACATTTTTTATTGCTATGAATTTAAAACAAATACCACAATCTGTGGTAGAATGAGAGATTGGAGGATTATGAAAAATAGAGTGATAAGCTTACTAATGCTAGAAAAGTATACCAATGGATAAATATTACTTCTAGGATTAGTAGGAGATGGTGATTAGATTTAGATTTAGATTAATTACAAAAATGGCCATAATTATTTCCCTCCCTACCCCTTTATGAGTCTTTGCAGCTCCTCCTGTCAAGAAGAAGAGTCCATTTTTTCTCTCCTTGAATTTGGGCTGGCTTTTTGACTTGCTTTGGTCAATACTGATGAATTGACATTGTGCCAATTCTAAGCCTAGGCCTCAAGAGGCCTTGCAGGGCTCCACTGGCTTTCTCAGAACCCTGCACATTCACTATGTGAACAAGTCCAGGCTAGACCCTAATGGTGCAGTGACAGATCATTTCAAGTCAGGCCATTCTAGATCAGCCAGCCATCATCTGAAACCTGAAGAACTGCTCAGCTGAGCCTAGTCCACATTGTTAACATTGAGAATTATGAGTTAAATAAATGGCTGTTTTTTTTAAGCCTGTGAGTTTTAGGGTGGCTTGTTGTGCTGCAAAATCTAACAAATATAGGAAGTATATCACGAGTCCTTGATGAAGAAAACATTCTTAATTATCATTATGAAAAACTCAAACATAAATTGTTTCTGAGTCCTGCCAATAGCTGCTGCTGCTAATGATACTCAATATTCACTGAATAGCATGTTAAGTACTTACATATTATATCTCATTTATTCTTACCATAAATCTATTAGGTACCTAAATGATTACAGTTGAGAAAACTGAGGCTTGCCTCACAGAGTTGACTCCAAAGCCATCTCCAAAGCTTAAGCTATGAGCCACTGCACCACGAGCTAAGAACTATTGGGTTACTCTAACCCAATACTACTTTTATTGCTCATTACAATTTACAGATAGGAAATTGATAGCCAAGAAAAACTAAAATTTGCTCAAAGCTCTCTCTGCTATCTCTTACTCTAGTCTTTCACTAAAATTCTTTGTAGTCTATAAATTATATTAATGTTCATAATAAAAAATCTTCATGGTAGTTTGTAAAAGAAAATATGTGAGCTAAATATCCTTTTTTTTAGTCTCATTTTTAAAATTAATGTTTTTTAATTTACATCCAAATTAGCATATAGTGCAACAATAATTTCAGGGGTAGATTCCTTAATCCCCCTTACCCATTTAGCCCATTCCTCCTCCCAAAGTCCCTCCAGTAACCCTCTGTCTGTTCCCCATATTTAAGAGTCTTATGTTTTGTCCCCCTCCCTATTTTTATATTATTTTTGCTTCCCTTCCCTTACATTCATCTGTTCTGTGTCTTATTTTTTTTTAATTTTTTTAATGCTAACTTATTTTTGAGAGAGAGAGAGAGACAGAGCACAAACGGGGGAGGGACAGAGAGAGAGGGAGACACAGAATCCAAAGCAGGCTCCAGGGTCTGAGTTGTCAGCACAGAGCCCAACGCGGGGCTCAAACCCACGAGCTGTGAGATCATAACCTGAGCTGAATTCAGACGCTGAACCGACTGAGCCACCCAGGTGCCCCTGTTCTGTGTCTTTAAGTCCTCATGTGACACTTGTCTTTCTCTGACTGACTAATTACACTTAGCATAATACCCTCTAGTTCCATCTACATAGTTGCAAATGGGAAGATTTCATTCTTTTTGGTCATTGAGTATTACTCCATTGTATATATATACCACACCTTCTTTATCCATTCATCCATCGATGGACATTTGGGCCCTTTCCATACTTTAGCTACTGTTGATAGTGCTGCTATAAACTTTAGGGTGCATGTGTCCCTTCGACACAGCATACCTGTATCCCTTGGATAAATACCTAGTAGTACAATTGCTGGGTCATAGGGTAGTTCTACTTTTAATTTTTTGAGGAACCTCCATACTGTTTTCCAGAGTGGCTGCACCAGATTGCATTCCCACCAGCAATGCAAAAGAGATACTCTTTCTCCGCATCCTCACCAACATCGGTTGTTGCCTGAGTTGTTAATGTTAGCCATTCTGACAGGTGTGAGGTGGTATCTCATTGTAGTTTTGATTTGTATTTCCCTGATGATAAGTGATGTTGAGCATTTTTTCATGTGTCAGTTGGCCATCTGGATGTCTTCTTTGGTGAAGTGTCTGTTCATGTCTTTTGCCCATTTCTTCACTGGATTGTTTGTTTTTTGGGTGTTGAGTTTGTTAAGTTATTTACAGATTTTGGATACTAACCCTTTATCTGACATGTCATTTGCAAATATCTTCTCCCATTTTGTCGGTTGCCTTTTAGTTTTGCTGATTGTTTTCTTTGCTGTGCAGAAGCTTCTTATTTTGATGAGGTCCCAATAGTTCATTTTTGCTTTTGTTTCCTTTGCCTCTGGAGACATGTTGAGTAAGAAATTGCTGTGGCCAAGATCAAAGAGGTTTTTGCCTGCTTTCTCCTCCAGGATTTTGATGGCTTCCTGTCTTACATTGAGATCTTTCATCCATTTTGAGTTTATTTTTGTGTATGGTGTAAGAAAGTGGTCCAGGTTCGTTCTTCTGCATGTCACTGTCCAGTTTTCCCAGCACCACTTGCTGAAGAGACTGTCTTTATTCCATTAGATATTCTTTTCTGCTTTGTCAAAGATTAGTTGGCCATACGTTTGTGGGTCCATTTCTGGGTTCTCCATTCTGTTCCATTGATCTGAGTGTCTGTTTTTGTGCCAATACCATACTGTCTTGATGATTGCAGCTTTGTAGTACAGCTTGAAGTCTGATTGTGATGCCTCCTGCTTTGGTTTTCTTTTTCAAGATTGCTTTGGCTATTTGGGGTCTTTTCTGGTTCCATACAAATTTGAGGATTATTTGTTCTAGCTCTGTGAAGAATGCTGGTGTTATTTTGATAGGGATTGCATTGAATATGTAGATTGCTTTGGGTAGTACTGACATTTTAACAATATTTGTTCTTCCTATCCAGGTTGCAAGGAATGTTTTTCCATTTTTTTTTGTATCTTCCTCAATTTCTTTCATAAGCTTTCTATAGTTTTCAGTGTACAGATTTTTCACCTCTTTGGTTAGATTTATTCCTAGGTATTTTATGGGTTTTGGTGCAATTGTAAATGGGATCGATTCCTTGATTTCTCTTTCTGTTGCTTCATTGTTGGTGTATAGGAATGCAACCAATTTCTGTGCATTGGTTTTATATCCTGAAACTTTACTGAATTTATGAATCAGTTCTAGCAGGTTTTTGGTGGAATATTTTGAGTTTTCCATATACAGTATCATGTCATCTGCGAAGAGTGAAAGTTTGACCTTCTCCTGGCCAATTCGGATGCCATTTATTTCTTTGTGTTGTCTGATGGCAGAGGCTAAGACTTCCAATACTATGTTGAGTAGCAGTGGTGAGAGTGGACATCCCTGACTTATTCCTGACTTTAGGGGGAAAGCTCTCAGTTTTTCCCCATTAAGGATGATATTAGCGTTGGGTCTTTTGTATATGGCTTTTATGATCTTGAGGTATGATCCTTGTATCCCTACTTTGAGGGTTTTTATCAAGAAAAGATGCTGTATTTTGTCAAATGCTTTCTCTGCATCTATTGAGAGGATCATATGGTTCTTGTCCTTTCTTCTATTGATGTGATGAATCACACTGATTGTTTCGTGGATATTGAATCAGCCCTGTATCCCAGGTATAAATCCCACTTGGTCATGGTGAATAATTTTAAATGTATTGTTGGATCCAGTTGGCTAATATCTTGTTGAGGATTTTTACATCCATGTTCATCAGGGAAATTGATCTACAGTTCTTTTTAGTGGGGTCTCTATCTGGTTTTGGAATCAAGGTAATGATGGCTTGGGTTAAATATCCTTTTTAAAAAACGCTCTCTTTTGGATGCCTGTGTGGCTCAGTCAATTCAGCGTCTGACTTCGGCTCAGGTCATGATCTCATGGTTTGTGAGTTTGAGTCTCGCATCCAATGAGCTTGAGCCCTACATCAGGTAAGCTTGTGTCCCTCTTTGAGTAAAACATGAGCCCCTCTTCAGGTGAGCCCCACTTCTCTCTCTCACTCTCTGTCTCTTTTTCTTTCTGTGCCTCTTGTGGGATTCTCTCTCTCTCTCTCTCTCTGCCCCTTGCTCACTTGCACCCTCTCTCTCTCTCTCTCTAAAAAACAAACAAAACAAAAAAAACCTCTTTCAACAACCTAAAGGTAATAACAAAATTCCTCACTGTATGGAAACTTTATAAAATACAATTTTAATAGTATAGTTTTGTAGGGAGTACATTAGATATATTTGGTTTATTTGTATGTTTTAAACATCATTTTAGGTACCAGGTAGAAAATGAGAATGTTATATCACTGTAAATATTTTTGCAATTGTTTTGTGATTTTTTTTTGGCTTTGCAAAGTTATGTTTTAGATTTTAAATTTGGATTCTGGGAATGAGAAGAGAGAAGGCAAACAGTAGATCTTTCTGAGTTTTGGAAATCCTCTGGGATTTCACAAGAGGCTAGAAGCCTTAAAGTGCCTTGTAAGTATTATGATTTATTTGTTGAACTAATGAAACACAATAATAATTTAGATATATGTAAATTTGGCAAGCAAAGTTAGCACTTCATAATTCATCTCCATCTTGAGCTGACGGGAACCCTATCAGAAAGAGCTTCCTCAAGCTCATAAACATAAATCCATAAATCCATAAATGGATTTAAAATGACAACAGTGCTTCCCATTACAATTTCTTTATTATCTCAAATCACCAACAGAATCATTTGAAAACCAGCATAAATTCTATTGACAGAATGCATTCAGGTATTGTGACAAAAACAAAGTGCCTACTCAATGAGACTTTGTCTCATTTGTTTCTTGTGGCGCTCTGTATTTTGGATACAGAAATCAAGGCTCGGAGAAATTAATTAAGTTGCCCAATGCTATGACACTGGTAATTAGCAGATTGCAGGTTCAAATTCAAGTGTCCCTGATTTTGGAGCCCATGATCTTTCCATTATAATACACACTTTAAGAAAAATTTTTTTAACGTTCTTATTTATTTTTGAGAGACAGAGTGTTATGTGGGGGAGGGGCAGAGAGAGAAGGAGACACATAATCTGAAGCAGGCTCCAGGCTCTGAACTGTCAACACAGAGCCTGACATGGGGCTCAAACTCATGAACTGTGAGATCATGACCGGAGCCGAAGTCAGATGCTTAACCAACTGAGCCACCCAAGTGCCCCTATGCTACGCAATTTCATTAAACCTACATTAAACAAACTAATTACTAAACAGATATGGATCAATTACAAAGGGTTTCTTGCTCAGGCAAATCAGCAAAATAGCATCAACATGTGTTTTCAACTGGAAAATGGGGGGAAACACCCTACTATAGAGAGTGTTTATGTTAATAAGTTTTCCCCTTCACAGGCAGTAAATCCTAATAGCAAATTAAACATTATATTAATGAGATTGAAACACTGTATTTTCTCTCTCTGTACTATTCTAGAGAAAAATCTATTTTTTGATTATGTCAATTTTCTTGTCCGTCATAAATAGCAATAGTTTTAAAGCTGTTTAACCTCTTAAAACCTGGTAATTTAGATTATAAGAAAATGTACAGCAAAGTTTTTTCTAGTAAAAATTATACTTATCTGTATAAAAGAATACATGATTTATCTGCCTCCCTGCAAAGAAGAGGTAGGAGGGCATGAAGAAATGCTCTATGGTAAATTGGTATAGAATCATGAAGAAAGAGGAATCTCCATATTTAGAGGCCTACAGATTACACAAATTTGCTTTTTGTTCCAATTAGATACCTGAATAGACTCTAATTCCTCCCTCCCTCCCTTCCATCCTTCAACAACCACTTATTAAATATATCTAGGTACCACGCACTGAATTTTGTGTTGGAAACAAAGATAGTGAGACTGACTCCTTGTCCTCTAGGGAATAAAAAATTTAATGGGGCAAGACAGTCATGCAAACAAATAATTACATCTATGAGTTAAGTGTTAAGAGTAGAGACATGATCTAAGTATGAGAATACAGGAGAAGCATTTTCTTCAGCTGGGGAGTATCAGGAAAGGCAGCCTGGAAGAAATGGCATTTGAGGGAAATCTTGACATAAATGTTCTAGGCAGAGAAGGCATGGTAAGAAAGCGCCAGGTCAAGTTCAAAAGATGGTGGCTAGAGGGGTCTAAAGATAGGAATTTGCTGACCTTTATCCTGAAGAATAAAAGATGAAAACAAGAGTCAAGTGAGGCTTCCCACAAATCAAAATTTAGCAAATCTGCCAATTTTATTCCTAAGTCAGTGTTGCTCAAAACTTCTTAAGGCAGAGGAGTATGATAGGGATGGGGTTGGAGATGGGTTATAACCTAGAGTAAGTTTTAGGGAACACGAGATATCTGTAGTGTTATAATTGTTATATTAGGGCTTAGGTAAGCAATGCTGCACCCTGAATTTATTTTTATAAAATAAAGTTTAATCAGAACATAGGCACACTGAGCCATGTCTAGGTGGCTCAGTCTGTTGAGCATCCGACTCTTGATTTTGGCCCAGGTCATGATCCCAGGCTTGTGGAAATTGGGTTCCATGCTAGGCATGGAGCCTGCTTGAGATTCTCTCTCTCCCCTCTCTGTCCCTCTCCCCAACTCATGCTCTCTCTCTCTCTCAAAAAAAAAAAAAAAAGAGAACACAGTCACATCATTCATTTACATATTGAATAGAGCTGCTTTTGTATTACAACTGTACAATGAAAAGTTGCAAGACATCGCTTGTCCAGAAAACATATTTACCATATGAACCTTTAAGAGAGTTTGTACTAGAGTTATATAGTAACATAAATAAATCTCAGAAAAAAAATTGAGTTAAAACATAAATTTCAATATTATAAAGAATCATGTTATATAAACCTTAAAAAGACATCAAAGTTGTTTGCTATTTTTAGAAATAATGTATTTTTTTTTACACTTATTTATTTTTGATAGAGACAGAGCACAAATGGGGGAGGGGCAGAGAGACACATAATCTGAAGCAGGCCCAGGGTCTGAGCCGTCATGTACATGTATTAAAAGCATAAAGACAGGCCTAATAATAATAAATGTCCAATTCAAGACAATGTTTATCTGTTTGAAAAAGGAAGAGAATGTAAGCAGAGAGGGTTTTAACTACTTGAAATATTTTATTTTCAAAGCAAGGTGGTGAATACAAGAGTGTTTATTATATTATTCTCTGTATCTTTTTTGTATTACTGATGTATTTCATAATTTATTTTTGTTAAAATTTTTTTCTAATGTTTATTTAATTTTTGAGACAGACAGACAGACAGTGTGAGCAGGGGAGGGGCACAGAGAAAAGGTGACACAGAATCTGAAGCAGGCTCCGGGCTCTGAGCCATCAGCACAGGCTCTGAGCCATCAGCACAGCTCCCGACACGGAGCTCGAACCCACGAACGGTGAGATCATGACGTGAGCCTAAATCGGATGCTTAATTGACTGAGTCATCCAGGTGCCCCTGTATGTCATAATTTAAAAACTCTTTGGTTATACAAAAAATTAGATGGAGAAGTTATGCTACCGTTCTATTTCCTCAAAATGGCTGCAACAATATCTTCCATCCCATATGTTCTTCTTACATGATTTTGATACCCCTCCCATCAAGAGGTGGGGTATCTATCCTGTCCCCCTGACATTGAGTGGGCTTTTGTGAATGTTTTAGTCAAAAGAGTATGGTAGAATGATGCTATATGTCTTTCAAACAAAGCCATAAAAAGTGATACAGCTTATACTTTGCTGAGTGCAATTCTCACCCTTGAAGTCTTCAACTACCATGTAAGAAGCCTAAGTACTCCAAGGCAGCCATGCTGTGAGAAAGCCCAAACTAGCCCAAAGAGAGAGATCACATGGAGAAGTCTGAGGGAAAGTCTCCTAGGGAGAGATGCCTAGCTAATCCCCAACTGCTCTAGTCCTCATTGTTCCAGTTTGAGCTGCATCTGATTATAATAGCTTAATGAATTCTGAGCCAGAACTCAGGCTCTCCAACTGAGCCAATTCAGAACTCCTATGTCACAGAAGCTGTGTAGTCACTAGTGCTATTTTAAACCTCTAAAATTTGTTTCACAGAGCAAGTTGTAACTAGCACTGACCCCGTAATCAGAAAGTTGAGCCCTAACTGCCTTCAGTGGGGGAATCTCAGCTGAATTGATCCAAAGACCATCAGAAAGGTTCAGCAATAGGAGGACCAATTTTATAGGGCAGGAAGGGTGCCTGGTTGGCTCAGTCTGTAGCCCATGCTATTCTTGATCTCAAGGTTGTGAATTTGAGCCCCACGTTGAGTGTAGAGATTACTTAAAAATAAAATCTTAAGAAAAAATTTTTTTGGAAGAGAAAACATGTGACTGAAAACATGGATAAATTTTAAGTCTTTAGTGAGAATCCCAGGTCCCCACTTCTATGTGAGCCATCAAAGAACCAGAGACACTATAGGAAGGATAAGGATTATTCTCTGAACAAAGTGAATGGAGAAGCCTTGACAGAAACAAAAGAGGGATGGCTGAAGAGTAAAGAACTCTGGCAAAAGAGGAAGAACACAGTGGGTCACATGTCCGTGTCCAAATCACTTTCTCATTTGTGAAAGACAAGGTAGACCGGAATGATCTCTAAAGCAGATGTCCACAGTAAAAATCTGTGATTCTATCAAAAAGAAAGAGCATACCCTTTAAAATATAGCTAATTTAAGTAATAAGCCACAATATGAAGTGTTTTTTAGTCAATGGAAATTCTAGTTCACTTCTCATAACGTGTAGTTCTTTTAAAAATAGCACTAGAGATTATAACAAAATCTTCAATTAAAAGGGTATGGATGGGCCATGGTATAAATCTAGGGCTGTAGAGCTGTTATAGTCTGTAGACCCAAAGCAACAAGAGAAAGGAAAGATTATCAGAACATGCAAAAGTGAGTCATGTAGAGTAAGCCACTGTGAGAAGAATAGTGACTTCCCAGGAAGGCCACAGACAGCTAGAGGTGAACTTTCAGAGGGGGAAGCCAGAAGAATAAATATGCTGACCTTATTCTTCCAGTTTACTGTCTGTGCTTTCCTCCCTACTGGCTAGATTCAATTGGAAACCTGAGAGCACTGATTCCATTGATGTATTCCTTGCCCTTAGACTCCAGGAGAGCAAGCAGATAGCTCTGGTGGAACAAAAGGAAGACCACCAACATAGAGATGCTAATGAAAAGATGATAATCCCACCTTCAAAGAGGAAATTGAAATTCATTTTTAATGTATATGAAAGTTCTTGAGTTTGAACAGTAGGTGAGAAAACTGGAGATATTCTGTGGTATGAGGAGTCTAGAATAATTAGTTCAAAAACCAATCTTTTTCTGTTTTGCCTGTTTTGCCTTGCAGAAATATTGAGTCATGACTGATGGCATAAATTTTAGTATTTACTCTTTATCCGTGAAAATAATTCCTCTTCTCTTCGATTATTCACATCCAAGTTGTGTCAGCTATACATGTGATAATAAGGTATGTTTATGTCAGAACTGTCTCATATTTTGTTTTTTGTCAGAGAACTTCTATCTTGCTTTTGCAACTTAAGAATTTTCCTAAGCAGGAAAAAGCACTGTAGGGAAAGAGGTAAAACCTTAGTTACAATATGTACTGTGCGATGAAATACAGAAACACATTTTGTTACATACAGAATGTATTTTGTTACATACAGAATGTATTTTGTTACATACAGAATCACTATTTGCAATTACTTATTTATATCCTAAGTAACTTACTACACACATAAGCTTGTTTCCAGAAGTAATTAATTTGTTCTCCACATGACAAATATATCTTTTCTGGGTCTCACACCTCTAAGTCCTGTCCTACCAATCCTTTAGGATCTATATTGACTAAATTAACATAAATCCCATACATTCCAAGTAGATGCCACTCTTGACAGTTGTCTTTTCCCCCCAAGAGTTCTCCACTACGTTAACAAGGATAAATCCCCTCATGGGGGTGAGTACAGAGGTCTCGACTAGTTCCTCTGTCAGAACTTTTCTACTTCCCTTAAAAACTTTGGACTTATTTTTCCAATGGTCAGTTACATATCTCCATCTAGTTCAGTTTAAGAGCATCACCATTTACCCAAGCCAACTCATTTTTCTCCTAAACTAGAAACTCGGGAATTAGTCTCAGCATTTCACATTTCCACAACCCTCATATTCACACATTTTACAAGTGTGAATGAACAAGGGTTCATTTTCTAGAATATTCTGGAATCTACCCTTTCTTCTCTTAGCCACTGCCACAAAATTTCACTGAAAATGACACAATTGCTTCTTCACTAAACTTTCTGACTTCATTTCCCTTTCCTTTCCCTGTCCCTTAGTTTTTCCCTAAGACATCCTACAACAAACCTTCTACTGTCTTTCCAGATGCATATTTAATCACATTGGTGGGCTCCCTAAAATTTTAGTTTCTCCATGGGGCCCACAAAACCTACTGCTTTGAATGCTAATCTTCACACTCTGCCCTTCTCTATTTAGTCAACCTTTCTCTGATATGCGATCTCTTCTGACTTGTAAAAATTCATACCCTCAGTCTGTGCTTATGCACTCTCCCCTCTTTGGGCATTCTCTGCTTATCTAAATCCTCTCCATAATAATAGCATGAAAATAATTTATTGTGTACTACCAATGAATGGGTACTACATTAAACACTATATATTCATTAAATGTTGTAAGCACTATTTTACACTGAGGAAATTAAATAATTTGTCCAAGATCACATTTGAAGTAAATGTCAACACTAGGATTATAATTCAGATCTATCTCAACCCATGAGTTGAACATTTAAATTCTGTCCCCATTACAATATAACATCTAACTCAGGTCAAGCTGTACCCCATCCTTACACTCTAGTGTAAGTGTAGTCCTCCTTCTCTCATTGCTAATTACTGCTTAAACTGACAGCAAACTATTTTATGCTAAATGATTCTTTAGTATTTTCATTTTTCTAAATCTTACCTAAACTAGGTTGTAAATTCTCTGTACACAGAGAATTAAAGAAACTCTTAACATGCCTCCACAAGGGTATAGCATATTCTTTTAAAAAAAAAAAAACAAAACTTAATGTTTATTTTTGAGAGTCAGAGTGTGAGCAGGAGAAGGGCAGAGAGGGAGTAGGACACAGAATCTGAAGCAGGCTCCAGGCTCTAAGCTGTCAGCACAGAGCCTGACACCTGCCCAAATCCTACAAACCATGGGATCATGACTTGAGCCATGCAGGTGCCCCTAGCATATTCTTTTCATAGCAAATAGCTATCCCTTATTGAGGCAGGTTAGAAGTGTGCTTTACATATCTCCATCATCTCATTTACACATAGAATGAATATTCAATATTTGCTTTACTTAAATCAGGAGCAGACAAGATGAATTATATTTAGAGGATATAAGTGAATGTAAAATTTTCAGCAAGAGCAGACACCCAAAATATGTGTATGTATTCCATTTTTTGTGTCTCTTCTATGTTGGGTCATCCTTTTTTAATGTTACTTCTGGACTTCTCTGTACTTGTAATTATTTGAATTGGTTATTACAAAAATGCTGCTCTGCCTTTATGGTAATAATTAGCATCAGACTGAATATTCAAGTTACGGATTTTGGCAAATATAAAGTCCAAATCTTGTTTATATATATATAAACATGTGTATATATATATATACACATACATATATTATTTTATACCTATATCTCTAAAGTATTTCTGCTTTCATATGCTCTTTTCCTTCTTATGAAAGCATTTTCGTTTTAAATAAACCCACTGTTAAGCAATGCTGCGATAGGCCTATTCCTGAGAATTTACTCCTGGTAGGATCTTGGGAGTTTTTTCCTCTGAGGGGTGTAGTTCCTCATCCTTTGTTAAGTGTTTTCCATGACCCCTTCATCCCTTAGGTCAAAAGCGCACCAATAAGGAAGGTTCACAAACAACGTCCTGGAGAGCGGCCCACCGGGCGGCGACACCAACACGTCTGTGGCCAGAGGTCCAGGTGTGAGCTCATTGGATGGGAGAGATAGCAGCTGGACCAGCGGCCTGCGGAACTGAAGCCGCCCAGCTGTGGAAAACCCAGGAAGCAGGTTTCCACGCGAAGGCAGCATTCGGGCCCGGCGGGAAGTTAGCGAAGCAGGATCCTGGGTCCTTTCCTGGGCAGCGGGCCCCGCCAGGCCCCATTGGGGGCAGTGTCCCGCCGAGCGCGGTGGGACAGGCTCACTTCCTTGTGTGCTTTCTCAGAAATCTAGGCCGTGCCCGCCCGCACCCCCATTTTCATGATCATACAAGTGGACGCCAGAGTTTATTTTGGACATGTTTTTGAGATCACAGAAGCCGTATCCACTAGACCTGAGGAATTGCTCAGTCCCAAAACCGGTACTAAGCCGGGAACCCCTGTGGTAGGCTTTGTAACGGCCCGAAACCTAAAGGCTAGAGGGCGTGTTCAGGGCCCAGGTGCAGGCTTAGAGACAAGTAACTGCTCTCGGTAGCCCCGCCCCTCAGCCCGCCCTCCCCGCACCCGCCCATCTTAGTTCTCTCTGGTCTGTAGCTTCTTCCCTCGCTGCTTCCTCTTTAAGGCGGAACCGGGCGTCGATCTCGCGAGATCCGGGTTGGCGCCGTGACCTCCATGTGGGAGCTAGAGCTCTCTTTAAGTAAACACTCCGCGCGGCGCAGACAAGGCTTCTTCCTATTTGTGAGGCGGCGGTTGCGGTAGTGGCGTACCCTGCGACTGGTTCCGGTTTCCTTTCCTTCTCGGCTCCGCTGGGCGGGCGTGAGGTCTAGCAGTCACCGCCGCCAGTGGGGCCCAGCGTCTGGTCGGTTTCCTTCGTTTGTGCGCGCGCTCGCCCGCCACCCGCAGAGAGCCGGAGCCTCTGGGGAAGCCGCACGGGCCGGGCGGGGCGCGGCGTCCGAAGAGCAGGGGGAGACAAAGCCGGGCCAGCCCCCTTTCCCGAAGCCAAGATGTGGATCCAGGTTCGCACCATCGACGGCTCCCAGACGCGCACCATTGAGGACGTGTCTCGCAAAGCCACAATTGAGGAGCTGCGCGAACGGGTGTGGGCGCTCTTCGACGTGCGGCCCGAGTGCCAGCGCCTGTTCTACCGGGGCAAGCAGGTGAGGCGTGCCCACTGCACCCTCTCGGGAAGCCCGGGGTGAGGGCTGCAGGGCGCCTCCAAAACGCGTGGGCTCGGCGGGCCGGAGGGCTTGGTTCGCAGCGCGTGTAGAGAGCACCTGGCTCCTCCTGGGTTGGGCAACTCGTGAGGCTCATAGCGCATGCCCAGGGCCTGCCGAGGGGGTGCAGCGGGTCCCTACCAGCTCGTTGTGGAAGTGCGCCCGGAGGGGTGAGAGGAGGGGACGCCCAGAGCGCAGAGACCTCACCCCTCTTTCTCAGCTGGGCAAGAGCAGCTCGCAGCAGAGCCCGCTAGAGCGTCTGGGTTCCCTCGCTTCCCGCGCTCAGTGGGGTCCGGCGCCCCTGGAGGCGGGGAGGGCAGCTGGCTCTGGCGGCCATGCCACGGTGCGGGTGGGGAGGGCTGAGCCGGCTAACGGCTCGCAGTGCTTCCGCGGCTCGCAGATAGGAGACGGGAAACTTAAAAATCGCTTCCTCTTTGGCACAAGATCCCTAGTTCTGCCTCCTCGCTGTGAAGGGTTTTGAACACACTGAAAATTCGAAGGTTTTCCAAAACTTCTGGCTCCCTTCCTTCACCTTCTCTTCTAAAATTGAAATCTTGTCTTGAAGATTGGAGACTTGGGCTGAAGGAGCGAGCTCTTGATGTAATTCGGAATCGGGTTTAAGCTGCCAGGTATAGGCAAGGGGGATTATTTTCAGAGTGGAAAAGAGTACGAAAGGCTGTTTTATTCTTCCTGTTCTCACCTTCTAATGTCCCCCTCACCCAAGCTTTTAACACTGCAACTGGAGCATAACCAGCGGTACGTACAAGGCTGAAAGTGGTATTGGCAGTGAGTGAGGGTGTTTGTGGGTGTCTCTAGTAGTTACATGCATGGTATGGCCCTGCCCTGACCTATTGAATATTTTACCTATACCAGAGGTCTCTCATGGTCTATACCTAGAGGCAGGTCTCTATTTTGTCTTTGCCTTATTATTATTTTTTAATTCACTAAAAAAGGTGGCATTCTCCAGTTGGGTAGACCACAGTTTGGCTCCAGTTCTGTGGTTTGGAATAAATGTAGCTTGTTGATTTGGTGGAAGTAACGTTTTTTTTGTTTTGTTTTGTTTTTATTTTTTTATTATTTTTTTTTATTTTTGAGAGAGACAGAATGCGAGTGGGTTGGGGCAGAGAGAGAGGGAGGCACAGACTCCGAAGCAGGCTCCAGATTCTGAGCTGTCAGCACAGACCCTGACACGGGGCTCGAACTCTGGAGCTGTGAGATCAGGACCTGAGGTGAAGTCGGCCACCCAACCTACTGAGCCACCCAGGCACCCCAACGTTTTCCTATAGCCACAAAGGATTTGAAAGGAATATTTTTCTTCTCTTCATAGGTTTAGCTTCAAACACTACCCAGAAATTTCAGAGTAACAAGATTATGCTCAGAGAAAGTGCCAAGGTTATTTTAATTTGTTTTTATTTTTAATTTATTTTAATTTTTTTTTAATGTCTACTTATTATTGAAAGAGCATGAGCAGGGGAGGGGCAGAGAAGGGGAAGCACAGAATCTGAAGCAGGCTCCAGGCCCTGAGTTGTCCGCACACAGCCGGATGAGGGCTCGAACTCACAAAACCGCGAGATGGTGACCTGTGCCACCCAGGCGCCCCTATTTTGTTTCCAAATAAGTGGTAGCATCTTTCATATGTGTTTGCAGCTCTTTTATGTCGATCATTTACTGTTTGACTTGTAAAACACATGTTCAATTTTTAGTTGTAAATCTTGCTTTTGAAATCGTGTATGTTAAACCCCATGTAGCTTTATATTGCTGTACCTCCAGTGATCCCTTTTTTATCTTTTGGTCAAAGATGAAAATTAGGTTATCAAGTCTTCTGAGTTTTATTTTCTAGGTAGGTATAATAGTACATGAATTCTGGGATACTTAGGTGACTTCAGCACAAGAGAGAAATGAAGCATGAGAATATATTCCTGGGCAACACACCTAAAGTCTAATTATCAAATATGCAAAAAGAGAACCTGCACATGGCTGCCTTGAGGAAAAAGTAGAAATAGAGTTACATTTAGGTCAACAAAGTAGACTTCCAGTAAACCAGGAAGTCAGTTCCAGGTTTAGGGAAAAACTGTTCAGGGTAATTATCCTTTTGTACTTCTTCCCCCAGGACTCTTAACTCACTACTTTGATTTCTTCAGCTCGGTGATAAAGCAGTAGGGATGAGGAATGGACCTTCGGTGCCCCATTGAGTTGAAGACAGAAGGATGACACTGCTCTCTTTTGTTTACTTCTCTGTGAGCTAAGTAGCCATGGCAGTGATTATTATCTCTTTGGAGTTCACAGTGCATGGAGAGAGTAGTATGTCTATAGCAGACAACTACTGGATTGGCATCACAGGGCTTTCTCTCACTTGTAAACTGCCTTTGTGCTTATCAGAAAAAGGCACCCCTTACTACATAGTGAGAAAAAAAGTCATAGATAAATTTATGGTGTCTGTGATGTAAGTGGTACCCTTTCTCCCTTATTCCCCACCCCTTTTTGTTAGGATTGTTACTTATAGTCTTTGGTATATATCACTTGTGGATATTTATTATAGATGCTCAGCTCACCCCAGAATTGCAAGTGGTTGAATATAACAAGACCGCATGGGAGATTCTCATGACCACCAGAGTTGAAAAATAGTCGGTCTCCTAATTTCTTACTCTTCAAAGTATGGTCCCTGAATCAGCAGGACCTGCAGCCTTAGCTTCACCTGGGAGCCTCACGCTACACCTATCGAAGTAGAATCCATATTTTTAATAAGGTCCCGGGTGATCTCTATGCAAATTAAATTTGAGAAGCAGAGTAATTGATTCCACTTTTGTGGGTCAAAATAGCAATTCTGGGCTGTGAGTTCTGGTTAGAGTAGGGTAACCTCACTTGGACATTATTCTGGGAGTTTGAGTGTGCATCCTGGGGATTGGGTCTTTAGGGAAGAGTTAGGTTGATGGATCTCTAAATATTTTGAAAATCCGGAGCTTTCCTACTTTTAAAGGAATTTGTTCCCTCCTCTTTTTTTCATTTGTATCACTGTAGATGGGACATGAACCAAAGCTGAAGAAAAACGGAGTAGTTGCTTTTGCCCCTAGATTCTGTTTTCACATGGATTACAAAGTAAAAGTTTTTGCCTATTTAAAGGGGAAAGAGAATGTGTATGTCATATTTATATTATATATGTGATGGGAAAGATACATAAAAGTTGTCAACCTCATGCCCTCTGCCTGCATTCTTTATCAGTAACCCCTTTGGAATGAATTCTCCTCCCCTGACTTCTCAGCAATTGTCAGTTGGTGTTTGCTTCCTAGTTTTCCCTTGCATCACTTTTCTAGTTCTTACTGTTACCTAGAATTTCTGACTTCAACCCAATACAAATTGAAGACTGCAGTCTGGCAAAAAAACACAAAAAACAATAATAAAAAAATTCTAGGGCCATTCCTGCCTTTCTAGTATTCTAAGACTGTGCCCCTGTCTTCTAGGATGGCAGTTGGAAACATTTTCAGCTATGAGACATTGATGGACTATAGTTACATGCCTGAAACGCATAGGTGTTTATAATTTCTAAGTGACTCAGTCTCTTTCTTACAGTATGATATAAATGACAGTGATTCCAGTCTGCACTTTCATTAATTTGGGGGCACTTCACTACTTTTCAAGTAACATTCATTCCAACATTATTCACAATAGCCTAGCTGTGTGGAAGTTACTATGCAATGGCTGGTAATCACTTTTTTTTGAAAACTGAATACCTATGAATTAGGGAAGGAGTAGATAATGTGGGTAAAAGTGACTCTCCTAGCAAGCATGAATAATGGAAGGAAAAGTTACATGTTAATGTAAACCTAACTTCTATTATAGGGCTTCATTCCTTGATATGCTTCGTGTTTTACTACACACATTGCTTTTCCTTTCAAACGAAATCCCATTTGAAGCAGCTTATGTTATTTGGACCAATCACTTGGTAGAAACTAGTCAGAGGTATTGAATATGAGAATGTCCCCACTATCGCTCTGACTCTTGTGCCTCAGATTTCAATGGAAAAATGTTTATGGAAGCACTTTGGATTTCCAGTTATTTTACTGCCTTCACAGCTCTCTTCATTTTAGGAAATGTCCTTCCAGTTAATTTGCATGTACTGTACTGTTTTGGTTTGGTTTGCATGCCCTATAAATGTTAACAGAGTTTTTATTTTCTGCTTTGAACACTGTCATAATGTGCAATAGCTGTATGTTTGATCACATTGTAGTTACTTAACTATTCCAGAACTAGTATGTTCTCACCTTTTTGGGGGGAAAGGAGTATTGGAGAATGTCAAATGAAGGTGTGAATGTATAGTTCTTTTGCCCCTTGAGTTTGTTTTCTCCAGGAATTCAGGATTAGAGGAAGTTGTTGTTTGCTAATATTGCTTACCTTATTTATTTTTTATTTTTTTATTTTTTCAATATATGAAGTTTATTGTCAAATTGGTTTCCATACAACACCCAGTGCTCATCCCAAAAGGTGCCCTCCTCAATACCCATCACCCACCCTCCCCTCCCTCCCACCCCCCATCAACCCTCCGTTTGTTCTCAGTTTTTAACAGTCTCTTATGCTTTGGCTCTCTCCCACTCTAACCTCTTTTTTTTTTTTTTTTTTTCCCTTCCCCTCCCCCATGGGTTTCTGTTAAGTTTCTCAGGGTCCACATAAGAGTGAAAACATATGGTATCTGTCTTTCTCTGTATGGCTTATTTCACTTAGCATCACACTCTCCAGTTCCATCCACGTTGTTACAAAGGGCCATATTTCATTCTTTCTCATTGCCACGTAGTACTCCATTGTGTATATAAACCACAATTTCTTTATCCATTCATCAGTTGATGGACATTTAGGCTCTTTCCATAATTTGGCTATTGTTGAGAGGGCTGCTATAAACATTGGGGTACAAGTGCCCCTATGCATCAGTACTCCTTTGCTTACCTTATTTAAAAGCAAAACAATCTCTAATCCCTATAAGGACTTATCTGCTTATTGACCTGAGAGACTCCTTAGGCTTATTTGGAATAAGCATGTTAACTAACCTGTGAGATGGTATCTAATTCCCCCCTGGGAAATTTGTGAATTTTTTGATCCCATATTGTAGTTAAAACTGTGAACATCTGTAATGTGCAGGATTGTGCTAGATGTGTTTTGGGACCACTTGAATTAAAATTACTCATCTAGTACATTTAGTAAGTCTATCAATATTTATGGACAAACTTTCATTCTTTGGTGGATTTTGGAAATATGGCTTTATTGTGTTAGGGAGTTGAGGATTGGTGACAGGAATGATATACAAAGAGGGGGAAATGAATAGTGATTAAATTAGTAATGTTTCTGGGGAAATGATAGTTTTGATATTTATGGAGTTTGGTTTTATTACTGTATCATGGTGAAATAGCCGATTGATTTTATAAAGAAACAAAATGGAGACTTTTAGTTTTCGAGGGTTTCTGTAACAAAGTACTAAAACTTACGTGGCTTAAAACGATAGAAATTTATTGTCTTCTATTTCCAGAGGCTATGAGTCTGAAATCAAAATATCATCAGGGTCATGTTCCCTGGTTCTAATAGAGAATCCTTGTTTCCTTCAGCTTCTAGTGTTTGCCAGCAATCCATTGTTAAGTTCCTTGGCTTGTAGGTGCATTGCTCCATTCAGGTGGCTGCCTCCACATCTTCCTTCTGTGTTTGTTTCTGTGTTCCAAATTTAAACTTTTTATGAGGATGTCAATTACAGTGGTTTAGGGCCCACTCATATGACCTAATTTTAATTGATTACTTCTGTAAAGATCCTGTTTCCAAATAAAGTCACATACTGAGATATTTGGGATTAGGACTTCCGCAAATTGGGGAGGTGGGCAAGGTCTCTACCAAAATATGGGTAAGTTGCAAGATAATTTATTCACTATTCATCCTGGAAGACTTTTTATGATACAACTTGACAACCTTTACAAATAGAGAACTTTAGGCAAGTGGAATACCATGAACAATAATTGTAATTATTCAATTTTTTTTTTGATTTAAAAAAAAATTACAGTGCTTCAGAAACAAAATTTTTAACTTAATGTCTTTATGAACACAAGATCATAAAACCTCTTACTTTCAAAATTCACCTTCCTTTCTTACAGTGGATTCAGATACTGTTAATTAAAATAAATAAGACCTGGTGAGAAATCTAGAGTTTTTCTGCCTGGGTGTTGAAGTCACAGAAGCAATGGTACATTCTTGGTTTCAGTGGCTATCTGTCTTCCTGATAGGTAATACAGAATGATTCTTAAGAATTTATTGAGGTCCTGAGAAGATGCTGACATCAGAGGCCATAAAGTAGTAGGAATGGTTTTAAGTTCACTAAATTGCATTGCTATGAATTTTGTTTTAATAATTTGGCTAGGACATTTGAGAAACTAAAGATGTAGAAAGATCAAATTTTGAGAGAAGCATTTTAATCTTTTTTATTCTTTTTTTCTAGTTGGAAAATGGATATACTTTATTTGACTATGATGTTGGACTGAATGACATAATTCAGCTACTAGTTCGCCCAGACCCTGATCTTCCTAGCACATCTAAACAGACTGATGTACAGGCCAAACCCTGTTCTAATAGCCCACCTAAAGTAAAGAAAACCCCAAGGGTGGGACTTTCTGGTCAGCCGTCTACATCAACTTGTGATTTTCTTATTGATCCTGGCATTGGGCTATATAAGGTATGTTGTCTTCTTTAGACTTCATAGTTGTGAGAATACAGATGTCTGTTCTCTTTAGAATGTTTCAAATGGCAATCAATCTTCACTTATTTGCAAGTAAAGACTGAGCTGTTGATACTTTAACTTTTAAAAGTAGTCTTTAAAAATTGTGAAGTATATAGATAAATGTATATAAAATGTATAAGTACAGTTTAAAGAATATAAAACAAAAACCTGTGTAATTGCAGTGAGGTTAAGTAGAATAATGCCAGTTCCTTTTTAAAGCCTTCTGTGTGCCTCTCCCAGAACATATCTCCCTCTTATCTGAAGAGGTAAACTATCATGATCATTTTGTATTGTTTTTCTTTAGTGTTACTACTTATGTTATCTCTAAAAAAATGATTTGCTTTGCCTATATTTGAAGTCTGTCTAATGGAATTCTACTTTTTCACAGCTTTGATTCTCATGCATATAGTTGTATTTTACTTTTCATGATTACATTATTAACATGCTACAGTATATTTAATCCATGATTAATAGATACATTTGGGCTTTTCCCAGTTTCAGCTATTTTGAACTTTTGTGTATCTAGGTGCACATGTTCTAGAATTTCATTAGGAATTTTTGTCTAGAAATAGTGCTCGTTCACTCACAGGATGCTGCATAACTGCTGTCTACTGTGTTCCATTGGTCTGCTTGTGTATTTCTGTGCTTATACTATTCTAAGTACTAGTAGCCTAGTAGACTGTTACCTCCCTACCCCCCATCTCCCAGATCTATTCCTATTCAAGGGTGTCTTGCTTAACACTTGCATGTAAGAATTTTAAAATTAGTTTGCCAAAACTCTGCAGATAAATAATATGGGATTTTGATGGGAACTGAATCTATAGAGTAACTTGGAGAATTGACCTTCATTCTTGAACATAATGTCTCCATCAACTTCGATCTTTACCTCATTATCAGTTTTCTCTATATATCTTATTCTAATAGCTGCATTTTTAAATGCTATTATAAATGGTTATCTTTTGGGGCGCCTGGGTGGCGCAGTCGGTTAAGCATCCGACTTCATCCAGGTCACGATCTCGCGGTCTGTGAGTTCGAGCCCCGCGTCGGGCTCTGGGCTGATGATGGCTCAGAGCCTGGAGCCTGTTTCCGATTCTGTGTCTCCCTCTCTCTCTGCCCCTCCCCCGTTCATGCTCTGTCTCTCTCTGTCCCAAAAATAAACATTGAAAAAAAATTAAAAAAAAATAAAAATAAAAATAAATGGTTATCTTTTAAAATTGTGATTTGTTTGCATACATATGGAAGTGCAATTGATAATATTTATTGACCCTTGTATCTACCAACTTTTTCAAATTCTAATAAATTTTGTAGAAATAATTGACAGTTTTGCTTCATCCTTTTCTATCCTTAAAACTATTTTTCTTCATTCATACTGGTTGGGACAAATTGGGACCTAGACTCAATTTTTTAGAGCATTTTTAAGGCGAAAATTTAAAAAATTGGTAGCTGAAATAAATTATTTAAGAAAATGCAAATAGAGATAATTTTTGATCTAAGGAGAAATGCAGAAAGTCCATATGTATATAGAATCAAGAAAACCCACCAAGACCTGTATCTCCAAAGTACCTGGTCTAGATGGCTACACTGATAAATTACCTTAAACCTCTGTTGTATTATCTAAATTGACCCACATCTTAAAAAAAAGGAAAGCTTCCAGTTGCTTTTTTAAATTTAATATAATACTGATTCTAAAACATGACAAAAAGGACACCAGTATCACTACATATTGATGTAAAACCTAAGTTATATTTAGCAAATAAAATTATGATTATATGTTAAAAGAACATAATACCTTGACCAAGTATGGTTTGTCAAGAAGTGGGATAGTTCGTTATTTGGATTTTTTTTTTTTAATAGAAGTTTCAAGTATATAGCTTTATAGTTTGCCACCTAAAATTCAGGTGTACAGCTTTATAATTTGATAACACTACAAGGTGATTGATCACCACGAGTCTAGTTACCTTCTGTTACACAGTTGACCCCCTTCACCCATTTCACCCAACCCGCAATATAGTAATAAAATTCATCATATTAATAAATAAGTGATCTAATCTTAAAAGGGGGGGTCCATTTCTAAATTTTAAAAAGTCCTTGGTAAGTGAAACAAGGGGAGTGGATGAATATTTTAAACCATACTTCATATAATAGTGGGGAAAAGCCAAAAGCCTTCCCATTAAAGACAGGAGCCACAGAAGTCAGTTAATGCTGTTACTTAACGTCTTTCTAGATGATGCAGATAGGCAGGAGAACAACAAAGTGTAATTTTGGAGAAGGCAAAGTTATTTGTGGATATATGGAAAGACTAAGATAAACCTATTAGAATGATGTGAACAGTCAGTAAGGTGGCTCTTTAAATACCAATAGCTTTCCTTGTTACCATCATTTAGTAAAAGAAAAAAAACTTACAATAAGAAAATGTAAAGTCTGGGAATATTAACATGATATGAGCAAGACATATCAATTAAAACTTTTATGGGGGTGCCTGGGTGGCTCAGTCGGTTAAGCATCCAACTTCAGCTCAGGTCATGATCTCACAGCTTGTGAGTTCAAGCCCCGCGTCAGGCTCTGTGCTGACAGCTCAGAGCCTGGAGCCTGCTTCGGATTCTGTGTCCCTCTCGTTCAGCCCCTCACCTGCTTATGCTCTGTCTCTCTCTTTCTAAAAATTAATAAAACATTAAAATAAATAAATTAAAAAAAACTGTTTTATGTAGTACTCAAAATTTAGACAGAATTATTAATATTGAAAGTCCCCTTTTGGAGATTTCATCCCTCTGAGTAACCAGTATTTTCTATGTTTTTTTCTAAATAAATTTGTTATTTTAGGACAATTTTAGATTTGTAGCATAATTGGGAAGATACTAGAATTTTCCATATATTACACACCTGGTTTGCCCTGTTAACTTTAGCATTTTACATTAATGATACTATGGTACATTAGTTATAATTAATGAACCCTGTCTCCTTAGCTTTTATCTAATGTCCTTTTTCTATTCCAGAATCCCATCTAGGGTAGCATATTTACATTAGTGCAATAGAAAATGGTTGTTGAATTTCCTTAGGTTCCTCTTGGCTGTGACAGTTTTTCAGACTTTTCTTTTTGATGACCTTGACAGTTTTGAGGAGTACTGGTCAGATACTTTGTAAAATACCCTTCTATTAGTATTCATCTTGTTTTCCTCATCATTAGACTGGATTTACATATTTTTGGAGGAAGACCACAGAAGTATAGTGCTATTTTCATCACATCCTATGTAGGGCACAAGCTATCAGCATTCTATTTGCTAATTATAGCTTGGGTTTTTACATCAGTAGTTAAGTTATCCCTGTTGCTATGAACCTTAATTACCTGGCTGAGGTAACATTTGTCAAGTTTCTTCACTGTGAAGTTATTCTTCCCCTACCCCTTTTTCCATGCTGTAGTCTTTGAGATGAAGTCCCTACCTGTAGCCCAAATTTAAGGAGGGAGTTATGAACTCTACTTCATGAAGGGTAGATTACCTACAAAATGTATTGGGAATTCTACATGAGAGACTGATCTCTTTTCCCCCATTTATTTTTTGTTAGTCATTTATTCACATCAGTAGGGATATTTTTTTCCACATATCCCTTCAGTATACCTCCATTTTTGTGGGGTTTTTTGTTTTTGTTAAAGCACCTTCTTTCTGGCCCTAGAAGTTGCTCCAGGCTCATCTTAGTTATTTCTGCCCCAGCCCTGGAATCAACCATTTCCTTAAGGAGCCTTGATTCTTTAATTGGGGAATGGTATTAGAAACCAAGATCTGGGACTAGGTATGCTTCTTGCTACTGGAGTATCATTGCTCTTATTACCCTTAGATGCCAGACTAAGGAGGTTTGTGTATGTATGTATAATTCCTGTATATCCATATATCCATAAATATGTATGTAGCCATCTGTATCTATGTTAAGTTTACATTTTGACTCTTTGGCTAAGGGTAACAGTTGAGAAGCTGCTACATTTCACTTGATAGATTTTGGGCAGTGAAGGTATAGAATTTATTTTCATAGGAGGGCCAGCTTATGTATTGTCCAGGTTAAGCTGTCTAGTCAACTTAAATTCTTTCTGTTTAGCATATTTCTCAGTACCCTTCCATGTCTCCAACCAAATTCAGAAGACCATTATGAGAAACTGCTTTTCTCAGCAGATCTGTGCATTTCATTTTCAGTATTACTACTTTGCCCACTATTTCTAGCACCTAACTTTTTTTAATACATTTTTTTCTTTTTCTTCTTTTTTTTTCTTTTTAAAGAGGATTTTATGTACAGGACACAGGAGTATTTTTTGTCTGTTTTTTTTTTTTTTTTTTTTTTTTTTTTTTTTTTTTTTTTTAAAGCTTTACATCCAGTGTGGGGCTTGAGTAATGGCCCTGAGATCAAGAGTCATATGCTCTACTGACTTGAGCTGGTCAATCACCCCTCATGTACCTAACTTTTTAAACAACTCTTATATTTCATGTTAATATATAGCGTAGAGGTTAAGGTATTCAGTTTTGTCATCAGACTTGCTTTCAAATTCCAGTTCAGCTGCTTCCCAGTGGTACAAATGTGGCAAGTTTTACATGGTCTCCCTTTCCTCATTTAGGAAACACATGAAACACACATGCAAGCTGGAACTTAAACTCTCAAAAGGCTGTTATTTGTAATGTTTAGTCAAAGCTGCATTTAACTTACTAGTTGAAGAGAGTAACAGATTTATTTGCTTTTTTCATTAAGCTTAGTAATTGTCATAGGTATTTGAAATTTTCACTGATTTTTTTTTTTTTTGACGTAGAAGTGCTTATTTCTGGGTAATTCATTCATCGAATAAATGGTTATCTAGTATATATTTGTACTAGATACTAGAGATGCAAGGATAAACAAATGATATTGCCCCCTGTTTTCATGGAATGTTGTTAGCTATTAAAACTTATCTTTGGCTAACCTGAAAACTCTTAGAAGCTGCTACCTTTAAATTGGTTTGTTTTGAATATTTTCCTTTAAGCAAGTCTCATCAAAATTAAATTGTTCCTAGCTCAGTAAAATTGGGAGGGTTTTTTTGCCATTGTCTTGAATTACTGCTTATGTCACTTTTGCTTTGCAAAGATTTTCCTTTCATAGACATAGGACTGTCTGTATTTAAAATTGCTTTATGGATGAGCAAACAGATTTGGGGCTTTCCTTCTTGCCTAAACTTTTCTTTGGACCTCAAGTGGATACAAAAAAATGCATTTTCAAGTTAGTATCTCAAAAGTGGCATAGGTAAACATTTAAACTTAATACATGAAGATAAAATTTTAATCTGAAATTCTTACCCACCGTCATTCTTGTTTCGCCCTATTTGGTAACGGAGCAACATTTGGTCAGTTTCAGACATCTTTTCATAATGAAACTAGATATCATTATCACACTCAGCCTGTGGAAGATTGTGCAGAGGCTGGGTCCGTCCATTCCCATTGTTTCTGAGAGGTGATTTTCTCAAACAAAGTGGGCTTTTGATACCTAAATAGAGTTTAATTCTGGTTTTTGGATGCAGAAGCTTTGAATGACTCATAGTAGATCCTACTGTTGAAATGACTGTCATCTTGGCCTAAATAACTCTGGAATGATGATGATAATAAGCCCTTTAGAGTTTAGTTAAGTGTGTGGCACTGTTAAATTTTACATATATTCTAATGCTCATTATAGGAAATAAAAGAAAGAGGAAACTTCACAATAATTAGTAAAATTCCTGGATACTTTAGTATTTTCTTTTACATATAGTGCAGCTCTTCTTGATTTTTAACCTTTTGATTATGAAGCGTAATAGACAATACAAAAAAGTAGAGCTTAGTGAAATACTATGAAGTCAATGTCTGTAAATACCACCAAATTAGGAAATATAAAGCAGTCCCCCAGGAACTTCCCAGGGGCCCCCTCTTGATTCTTACTCCCTCCTCCCTAGTTGTAACTAATACCCAAACTTCTAAAAAAATTTTTTTAAATATTTGTTTATTATTGAGGGACAGAGAGAGACAGAGCATGAACATGGGAGAGACAGAGAAAGGGGGGAGACACAGAATCTGAAGCAGGCTCCAGGCTCTGAGCTGTCTGCACAGAGCCTGACGTGGGGGTCGAACTCACAAACCACAAGGTCCTGACCTGAGCTGAAGTTGGACACTTAACTGACTGAGCCACCCAGGCGCCCCACTAATAACCCAAATTTCTATGGTAATTATTTCTTCACTTTTTATTAACTTTATCCTATTGTTACCCTTTAATAACCTCTTAATAACCTTTAACCTATATTTGCATCCCTTATTTTCTTTCTGAACTCTATGTAAATGGAACCACATTGTACTCTGATTTGTAAATTTTAGAAAACAACATGATATAATGAGAGAGTCCCAGAGTCAGAGAAACCTGTGTCAGCTTTATCACAGTTCCCACTTCTAGCTGTGTATCTTCTGAGGACTAGTGTATTTACTTCTGTACCTCGTTGGAAAATAAGAATGACTTTGTATTATAGTTATTAAAGGAGTTAATGAGCATAATTATAAACTGCTAATATCTTTACTAAGAAGACTATGGTATTAAGACTATACTGAGGTTTAATGAGTCTTATAATTGGACATACTGATACTTAGCAGAAGGAGGCAAAGTTGTTTCATTTGTGTCTATGCTAGCTAGGTTGGCGCATCGTGTGGATTTTGTCACCCAATCTCTTAATACACAGCAAAGTATATAAAGATGCTGAAGTGAGGGAGGTTAAGTAATTTGTTCTAGGTTATATCTAGTAGATGTTAGAGACAAACTTAAACCTAGGTTTATCTGCAGAGCTGGTGTGTTTTAAACAGAACATATAAAGTGCTTAGGAGTACACCTGGCATATAGTAAATTTTCTAGTATTTGTTGATATTTCATTTTTTAATGATTTCTCCTTGCCTCCCATACTTCCTTTTTTCTTTTTTTATATCACCTACTTGGATGTGGTAGATTCTTCTCTGAATGTGGCTATGGTTTTTATATTTACATAATTTGTATAATTGGGTTTGTTTTGTTTTTAACTTTATCTCATGACTTTAGCTCAAACACCTCTCCCCCATTAATTTGTTTTCCTGTATCTGTACAAGTTTTGATGTTTTGACCTCTTTGGGGGAGGTACTTGCTGGCTGAGGATAGATTACCTCTTTCTAGATAGACCATAAACAACTTGTCAGTGAGCCCACCTTCCCCTCCCACCCACACCATGGTGATAGGAAGATTTTTATATAAGAATTCCGTTTATTTATTCAGGGTAGAGGTGTTTAGATTTTGTATTTCTTTTTATTTTATTGCAGGATAGTTAACACAGTTATATCAGCTTCACATGTGCAGTATAGTGATTCAACATTCTGTATATTAGTGCTCATCATGATGAGAGTACTCTTTAATCCCCATCACCTGTTTCCCTTTTTTTTTTTTAAGTTTATTTATTTATTTTGAGAGTGCTTGCAGAGGGTGGGATGAGAGAAGGCACCATGCTTGATCTCATGAACCCACAAATGAGATCATGACCTGAGTTGAAATCAAGAGTCTGATGCTTAACCCAGGCACCCCAACCCATCACCTATTTCATCCATCCCCCGCTCACTTCCGGTTTGATAACCACCAGGCTGTTCTCTGTAGTTCAGTCTGTTTCACGGTTTGTCTCTCTTTTTTTTTTTATTCTTTTGTTCATTTGTTTTCTTAAATTCCACATGAGTGAAATCATGGAATTTGCCTTTCTCTGACTGGCATTTAGCATTGTACTCTCTAGCTCCATCCATGTTATTGCAAATAAGTAATAATAAATAAAGGAATGCAAAGATTTCATTCCTTTTTAATGGCTGAATAATACTACATGTGTGTGTCTGTGTGTGTATACACCATGTCTTTATTCATTTATCTATGGATACTTGGGCTACTTCTATAATTTCGCTATTGTAAATAATGGTGGAACATGGGTGAATATAGCCTTTCAAATTAGTGTTTTTGTATCCTTTATAAACACCCAGTAGTGTGCTTTACTGAATAATAAGGTAGTTTTATTTTTAACTTTTTGAGGAACCTCTATACTGTTATCTACAATGGCTGCATCAGTTTGTACTCCCACCAACAGTGCAGGAGGGTTCCCCTTTCTCCACATCCTCACCCACATTGGGTGCTTTTTGTGTTTTTGATTTTAGCCATTTTGACAGGTGTAAGGTAATATCTCCTTGTAGTTTTGATTTGCATTTCCCTGATGATGAGTGATGTTGAGCATCTTTTCACATGTTTGTTGGCCATCTGTATGTCTTCTTTGGAGACATGTCTATTCATGTCATCTGCCCATCTTTTAATTGGATTGTGTGTTTTTTGAGTATTAAATTTGATCAGTTCTTTATATATTTTGGACACTAACCCTTTATTGGATATGTCATTTGCCAATATCTTTTCCCATTCATTAGGTTGCCTTTGAGTTTTGTTGATTGTTTCCTTCACTATGCAGAAGTTTTTTTATTTTAATGTAGTCGCAGTTGTTTATTTTTCCTTTTGTTTCCCTTCCCTGAGTATAGTGATTTATGACAAATCATATGGCCATACTGAGGAGATACTATGGCCAGTGTCGGAGACATTACTGCCTGTGCTCCCTTCTAGGATTTTGATGATTTTAGGTCTCACATTAGAATTTATTTTTGTGTTTGGTGTAAGAAAGTTGTCCAGTGTCATTCTTTTGTATGTGGCTGTCCAGTTCTTCCAACACCATTTGTTGAAGAGACTTTTTCCCATTGGATCTTTATTCTTCCTTTGTCAACAATTAAATGACCATATAATTATGGGTTTATTTCTGGGTTTTCTGTTCTGTTCCATTGACCCATATGTCTGTTTTTGTGTCAGCACCATACTAGGTGTTTTGGGGTTTTTTGTTTTTATTTTTTGATTTGAGAGAGAGTGCAAGCAGGAGAAAGGAGTAGAGGGAGAGACAGCAGATCTTAAGCAGGCTCCATGCTCAGCACAGAGCCTGATGCAGGGCTTGATCCCACGACCCTGGGATCATGACCTAAACTGAAAGTAAGAGTTGAACGTGCAACTCACCGAGCTACCCAGGTGCCCCAGTATCATACTGCTTTAATTATTATCGCTTTTTGTAGTATAACTTGAAATCTGGAATTGTGATACTTCCAGCTTTGTTTTTCTTTTTTCAACATTGCTTTGGCTACTCGAGGTCTTTTTTTGGTTCCATAGACATTTTAAGATTTTTTTTTCTAGTTCTATGAAAAATGCTGTTGGTATTTTGATAGGGATTGTGTTGAATCTGTAGATTGCTTTGGATAGTCTAGACGTTTTAACAGTATTTGTTCTTCTAATTCATGAGCATGGAATGTCTGTCTTTGTGTCTTGAATTTTTTTCATCAGTGTTTTATAGTTTTCAGAGTACAGGTCTTTCACCTCTTTGGTTAAGTTTATTCCTGGATAATTTTATTGTTTGTGGTGCAACTGTAAATGAGATTATTTTCTTTTCTGTTATTTCCTTATTAGTGTATAGAAATGCAATAACAACAAAAAGAAATGCAACAGAGTTCTGTACATTGATTTTGTATCCTATGACTTTACTGAATTCATTTATCACTAACAGTTATTTGGTGGAGTCTTTCAAGTTTTCTGTGTATAGTATGTCATCTGCAAATAATGAGAGTTTGATTTCTTCCTTGCCATTTGGATGCCTTTTTTTTTTAAATTTTTTTTTTTTAACATTTATTTATTTTTGAGACAGAGAGAGACAGAGCATGAACAGGGGAGGGTCAGAGAGAGGGAGACACAGAATCTGAAACAGGCTCCAGGCTCTGAGCTGTCAGCACAGAGCCCAACGCGGGGCTCGAACCCACGGACCGTGAGATCATGACCTGAGCCGAAGTCGGCCGCTTAACCGACTGAGCCACCCAGGCGCCCCCGTTTGGATGCTTTTTATTTATTTGTCTAATTGCTGTAGCTAGGGCTTCCAGTGCTAATTTGAATAAAAGTGTTGAGAGTGAACATCCTTGTCTCGTTCTTGACCTCGGGAACAACTCTGTTTTTCACCATTGAGTGTGTTAGCTGTGGGTTTTTCACATAAGGCCATTATTACTGAAATATGTTTCATCTAGACCTACTTTACAAAGGGTTTTTTATCATAACATATCCTAACTTTTTATCAATCAGTTCTGAATTTGAACTGGATTACCATGAAATCCAAGAAATTACCATGGCAGTATCCTATTTTCATGTTAATCATATTAAGTACCGTCTTCTATACTATATATTCAAAACCTGGGCTTTACCTTTAACTTCTTGCATGCATTTTGACACGTTCAAATTTGACCTAGTTTAGTATGTCCACATAATGTGCAAAAACCTTACTTTTTAATTAAAAGGCATTTTTTCCCCACCCAGGTTATATACATTGTCATATGCTTAATGAAAATTTGTAGATCTTGTTTACAATTATAAGTCTCAGGTTGCTGTACTCAAAGGATGTCCTACCTCTTTGAGATAGTAAGTTCTCTTATGTGTGATGTATAAGCAATGGGAGTATTTTTAGATTTCCTTATGTTTCCTGTTACTATTTCAGTATCCATTGCATGCCACATTTTCTTCTATAATTATGTAGTGCTACATACAATCTTATATTTTGATTTGCTGTGAAAGAATAGTCTCAGTTTATTCTCCCAAGTATGATGGACCTTAACTTTAGTTTTTGTTTTACCTAATGTTGCCTGTAAGAAAGTAAATGTCTTTAAATTTGTCAGTGACTATTGAGGAAGAAAAGCATTTGTGTCCAAATGAATTAATTTATGTAAAATATATCGTGTTTCAGCTCTGATTCTTTCTTATGTCTAGACTGGTTTACCCTTACATCTTTTTCTGTCCTCCTAAACTCTTTGTTCTCATATTATGTCAGATGTTATTATGTCTTTGAAACTTTTCATTTGCTGTTGTATTCATTATTTACAGTACTTTTGGTCAGATACCTCTAATGGCAATGGTTGTTAATATTTTTTGGTTTTGTCTATAGTCTACCTTGTATGTTAGCTTGGTAGTTTGAAACCTTTATATATATACGTATGTATTTTATTTATATGTACATATACATGTATATTTTATTTATTTATTTATTATTTACTTATTTATTTTGAGAGAGAGAGCGACCATGAGCCAGGGAGGTACAGAGAGAGAGGGAGAGAATCCCCAGTAGGCTTCATGCTGTCAGCGTGGAGCCTGATACGGGCTGGAACTCAACGACTCGTGAGATTGTGACCGGAGCCAAAGTCGGACGCTTAACTGACTGAGCCACCCAGGCGCCCCTGATAGTCATATTTTCTAATGTACAGTTTTCCTTTTGTCAGATTGCATGGTTTAGTTCTGAATCATCCACTAGACTTGAGTTACATCTATTTTGCATCTTATACATCTGTTCTCTTTTTTATTTTCTTTGTTCTTTGAAATACTAAATAATGCATTTGTTAGTGAATTATTAACAGGTAGTGGAACTTACCCCATTTTATATATATAGGTTCACTAGATTCTTCTCTTTATTCATGTGTATAATTTCCCCCATTTTCAAGTTTCTTCTGTTTAATACTTAACTGTTTTCTGTTGAACTGACTATATAAGTTATCGCTAGGATTCTGAAGAAATTAATGGAGCAAATCAATAACAGGCACAATACTATGAAGTCCCTGCTTTTCACTAAGTGACATACTTATTTAATGACTTGCTAGAACAACTCTTGGGAACACAAGAATGATATTTTTAAAAGTCTAATGTAGACCCAGGCAAGGAGTAAAAGAAAACATCTATTTCATTGAACGAAATTGGAAGGAAAGTTAATTTTCATATTAGTAAATAACAGATTTCACAGTATAGTCCAAAAAGAATAGTTCTGATCTAATCTTTGAAATTAAACATGAATAGCTGCAAATGTTATTAACCTTGATAATTCTCACAGTAACTTGAGTTATAGTATGGTTTTTGAAGCAATAGATGAAATTAAGCTTCATTAACTAATTTTAAACTTTTTTTAGGTAAATGAATTGGTGGATGCCAGAGATGTCGGCCTTGGTGCTTGGTTTGAAGCCCGTGTACGTAGTGTTACTAGAGCTTCTGATGGACATTCACGTGGCAAAACTCCACTGAAGAATGGCAGTTCTTGTAAAAGGACTAATGGAAATGTAAATCATAATTCCAAAGAGAACACAAATAAATTGGACAGTGTACCCTCTACGTCTAATTCAGACTCTGTTGCTGCTGATGAAGACGTTATTTATCATATCGAGTATGATGAGTAAGTGCTCATGCTATTGAGGACTTCGTTCATATTTTTGTTTATAGAAGCAAAGCCTTCCATCCAAGATTGTTTTCAAATAATAGTCTCTCTGAAGAAATCTTTTAGGGGTCATGTTCAGTCTGTTATCCTTTGTTTAATGGTTGTAATAAGGGCTTCTTAATGCTTAGTCATCTCTGGCTTCTAAGTGGTTTGTTGTTTTTGGTGTCTTAATACCTGGCTTAATTTAGCATGTAATAGTTTCTCTTTGTCTCTTCCTCTGTGATATTAGTGGTTTTTTTTTTTTTTTATATGTATTCAGTAATGTTTTAGAAAGCATGTAATAACATGTAGAGTAGTAGCTTTTAGGATGAGGTTAAGAATGTTGAGTAGCTTACTGAGAAAATTCACATACACAGTTTACCCATTTAAAGGGTACAGTTCAGTGTTTTTAGTGTATTCACAGGATTGTTCATGACCACAAACTAATTTTTGAAGATTTTTATTCCTTCCCCACAAAAACCCCCATACCCAGCAGTCACTCCCTTCTCCCCCTCTCCCAATGAAATGTTTTTAAATGTTCATTTGAAAACTGTTAAGAACTTGCCTTGAGGGTCAAGATTCTAAAACTGAATTTTTTTTTTTTTTTAATTACGTATTTTCAGAATCCTGTAAAAGTTACCATTGGGGCAGATTTAGTATTTATTCAACACACTAAATGAACTTGAGTCATCATGATAACCTTAATGTGTGGAAATATTAGACTGCCAAATCTTTATCTAGTATAAGAGTTCAATATCCAAAACTAGTTGTGATTTTTCTTGCCATAAAATGGTATAAAATACTTTGCTGTTAACCCAGAGTTCCAGGATACCTGGAAAGGGGTCAAAAGTAGATCACTTTAATCTACTTTTCTGATATTTCTTATGGTTTTGTCTAACTTGCCAACGTTGCTTATTTCAAATGAGACTTCCTACAACAAATAGGACATCATATAACCAACAACTAGAATGAATATTAAGATCTAGAATTGGCCAGAACTGGCATTATTGGTAAATCAAGGCTGAGATAGAAAGGGTTTGGAGTTGGTGTGTTGGTTGTAATCAGTTTATGAGTTTATGAATGATGTAACAAAGAGTCAAGATACTGTATAGGGAACTTAAGCTCTCTGTATATTTGCTATCAATAATTAGAGTTCCTGATTTGCTTTGAGTTTTATTTCTTAGAGAATAGAAGAAATAATCCAGTAAAGCATCTAGTATTGGCAAAATATATTGTACAGAATGGCATGGCAAAGAAATAGGGTATTAAGCTTTAAACACTAAGCAAACCAAGGCTTATTAAATTTTCAACAGTTTTAGGGGCTCTTGCTATTGGAGTAGGACTTTTCCAGGGATAGGCCTGAGTTTGGTATAATTAGGGCACAAATCACTGTACCTCAGCATTGATTTGGCTGGGGTTTTTTTGTTGTTGTTGTTTTGTTTTGTTTTTTGTTTTTTTAAAGAAGGAGGTATTTGTCTTCATTAGAATAAATGTTAGTCTTCTCATGCTTATTGGGTTTAGACTCTCTTTTACTAAAATTAATTTGTCCTAAATACTTTTATGTGTTACAATTAAATGTGTCACTGTTGGCAACTTAAAAGATATAATAGTTGAACTATCTTTAAGAGATAAAAGATGACAGAAGCTTAGTGGTAGGTAAATGTCATTTACATCTTTAAAAAGAGAAAAAGACTATATAAAACAAAGTATAAAATAGATGAGCTTCTGGATAAGAATCTCAAATAACAGAAGGTTGGTATAGACATGACCCAATAAAGATGGATAACAAATCTTGTTAAAGTCTTGTTTCCCATGGTTACTGGAAAAGTAAGTTAAAAACTATAGTAAACTACATAATGATCTCACTAAGCTAATAAAAAAGTTCTTGATTCCTTGGATGGAGGATACATTGTGTAGTGCTTTTGGAGTGTATGGTTTAGCAGCAGTAATAGAATTTTATTGAGTAGTAAGTTCCAAGTGAATCAGTAGAATATGGCTATTAGATACTTAAACTGGGGGCACCTGGGTGGCTCAGTCAGTTAAGCGTTCAACCCTTGGTTTCTGCTCAGTTTGTGATTTACAGTTTCGTGAGTTCGAGCCCTGTATCGGCTGTCAGTGCAGAGCCTGCTTGGGGTTCTCTCTCCCTGTCTTCCCCCACTCCCACTGTCTCTCTCAAAATAAATAAACTTAATTTAAAAATGCACTGTAAGGATGTTTTATCATCCTTAGATACCTAGAAAATATCTAGAATAAGCCCAGTAATGTTACTGTTGTGCTGAACTGGTTATTCCCTCCTTGGAATATTATTTTCCATCTCTCATGCTTTAAGAATACCAACAGGACCGGGGCGCCAGGGTGGCTCAGTCAGTTAAGTGTCCGAGTTGGGCTCAGGACATGATCTCGCAGTCCCTGAGTTGGAGCCCCCTGTCTGGCTCTGTGCTAACAGCTCCGAGCCTGGAGCCTGCTTCAGGTTCTGTGTCTCCCTCCCTCCCTCCCACCCTCCCTCTCTCTCTCTCTCTCTCTGCCCTTCCCCTACTCACACTCTGTCTCTTAAAAATAAATAAACATTAAAAAATTTTTTTTAAAAATTCATACAGCTCATAAAATCTCTTATGGTTTGCTTCTCTCTGTTTTTATCTTATTTTTCCTTCCCTTCCCCTATGTTCATCTGTTTTGTTTCTTAAATTCCACATGAGTGGAATCATATGTATTTGTCTTTCTCTGACTGACTTATATTTCGCTTCGTATAATACATTCTAGTTCCATCCACATTGTTGTAAATAGCAAGATTTCATTCTTTTTGATCACTGAGTAATATTCCGTTTGTGTGTGTGTGTGTGTGTTTGTGTGTGTGTACATATGTATGTATATACACACCACATCTTTATCCATTGTCAGTTTTTAGACATTTGGGCTCTTTCCATAATTTGGCTATTGGTAGTGCTGATATAAACATTGGGTGCATGTGCCCCTTCAAATCAGCATTTTGTATCCTTTGGGTAAATACCTAATAGCGCAATTGCTGCGTTGTAGGGTAGCTCTGTTTTTAGTTTTTTGAGGAAATTCCATACTCTTTTCCAGAGTGGCTGCTCCAGTTTGCATTCCCACCAATAGTGCAAGAGCGTTCCCCTTTTAGAGATCTTGATTTCTAAATTTTACCTGATTTCTATGAAGAGAAATCTAGAAAACACCTAGTAGTTTGAATAAGGAAGTATATATGTAAACATGGAAAATGTTTATGGAAGTTATTTTTTTAAAGATTTTATTTTTAAGTAATTTCTACACCCAATATGGGGCTCAAACTCGCAACCCCGAGATCAAGGGTTGCATGCTCCACTGACTGAGCAAGCCAGGAGCCCCTTCTATACCATACGTTAAGAAAGAGTAATTATTCAGCAAAGTTCAAATCCTTAAACATTGTTAAGAGTTTTCATAATCACATGAAAACTGTGTGGTCTTCCATGCTCTTACAGTGTACCCTCACTCACTCTCGCTCTCCCTCTCTCTTCCTCTCCCACTTAAAATAGCAATGTCAGTTTACCTCAGAAACCAAGGTTCTTTTTGTTTTGATTTTTTAGTAAATTATTTTGAAGTATTCTTTTTAAAGTATACTAGCTTAATTTAATAATTATCTTTTTAAAAAAAAATTTTTTTTAACCTTTTATTTATTTTTGAGACAGGGAGAGACAGAGCATGAACAGGGGAGGGTCAGAGAGAGGGAGACACAGAATCCGAAACAGGCTCCAGGCTCTGAGCTGTCAGCACAGAGCCCGACCCGGGGTTTGAACTCAGACTGCGAGATCATGACCTGAGCCGAAGTCGGCCGCTCAACCGACTGAGCCACCCAGGCGCCCCATAATTATCTTGTACAGTGCCTGACACAGTATTATTCTAACAAGTACTCTACCTGGATTGTTTTATATAATCCTTATAAAAACTCAGTGATGTAGATACTTTTTTATGTGTTAAGTGGAAATAACTGAAATTTAAGAGTAACTTGCCTAATGTTGGACTGCTAGTAAGTGGTAGATCCCAATTCAGGAAAGCACATACTTGGCAACCACTCTACCATACTGTAATTTTGAGAGAAGCATTCTTATAAAATATCTATATATTGCATATAGGGTTGTTAACATAATTAAAATGTTTTCTGTCAATCTCTCCAATTATGATTGCTTTTTGCAGAACAGATACCTTGAACCAAAGTTCTTTACCTGTCCATGAATGCCTTTGTGCCCTTTTTCTCTGGGGATAATCCATAGCTCATTAGTGTTACACGACATTTAAATAGGTTAAACTGCTTTTAACAGTGTCAAGGCTCTACCGTGGGATTGAAATCAGATGGCAATTCCATAGCATCACTTGGGACTTGCAGGGTAACTTATGCTAGGCTGTAATTAAAAGCTCATCTGGGAAGTGTCCTAGGATAATGTCATTGCTTTCAGCATTCTTTAAGATTTTTCAAGCTATTCCTACCCTGTGGTGCATGCCTTTGAGTACCTTTGCGTAGCCTCCATTATTGCACAGAATCACTGAGCCAGTTCTAAATAAAATCAAGTGGTATTTTAGATAAAAGTAGTTTTTCTATAAGGGAGCAGCACTGATTTTCTTAACTGTATTGATATAGTGATCTATTTCTGAAGGAGTCCCAAAAATATTTTAAGCAGTTTCAAGATGTAATGGTTTCTGGGTTTTGATGAGAGAGAGTAGGAGATTTTTAATCAAGTCAGTGTCCTGTTGGTATTGAGTATAGGGAGCAGCAATGAGAGGTCCAAACTGTCCTATTGTTATGTGTATTTACCAAAAACTTAGACTATTTCCTTCCAGCTTTCTCTGACATGCCATTTTCTGAATGGATTATAATCAGAAGGAGGCAGAAGAAGTTAGGGCTGTAACTTTATCATTGCTCTTCTGCTTACTGCTTAGAAGAATGACTTTACATATTGATTTCACCTTTTCCTTTTTTTTTTTTTTTTGTTTTTTTTTTTTAGAGTGTGTGTGGTAACAGGGGAGGAGCAGAGGGAGACAGAGAATCTCAAGCAGGCTCCGTGCTCAGCACAGAGCCCGATGCAGGGCTTGATCCCACAACCCTGGGATCATGACCTGAGCCAAAATCAAGAGGCTCAACCAACTGAGCCACCGAGGCACCCTCACCTTTTTAAGTTTATACATTGTCCCTTTACATTAGTGTTTCTCAAAAGGCTGGTCAGCAGCACTTCAGATTCATGGAGGAAAGTTGTTTAAAATGTAGATTCCAGAGAGACACTAAATTCACCCCCACTCCTGTATAGGGTGGACCTGGGGTAGGACCCAGGAATCTGCTTTTCAAATAGGTACCCCAGAGACCTGTTAAGTTTTCAGAGTGGTAGTTCTTTCATAGTTCAGGCATTAGAATCAGAATTTGGTTTGAATTCTAGGTCTTTGGTTTATTGGTAAGTTTTTGTTTTGTTTGAACTCTTGCAGCTTTAATTTCTTTATCTTCAAGTAAATATCTACTTGACCTATGCTTTTTTCCCTAATAACGTTGAAAAGTACCCAGTAATAATAGAATCAAACTTTCTACATTTCATTTATTAAAGCCAGGTTGGTAGATACTCTTAAATAATAGAGTTTTATCTTTAACATAGGTATTTAGCATAATTATGTTGTTTATATTATTAAAATATAACGGTAGTTATCTACCATTGTTAATGTCTTATACAAATGATATTATTACCATGTAATATGTAAAGCCCTACTATAAGCAATTATAAGTTATTCTTAATTGTCTGAGTATGCTTTGCATTTAAGGTGTGTCATTTTATTAAGCTGTTACATTAAGGTGTAACATTTTAGTAATGTTATCAATTAGAATAAGAAATGCTTTTTGCATGCGGTATGACGTTAAAGACGTGCTAAACTAGAACATGCCTCCAGGTGAATGATGTTCTTATTTAAGCACGCTGTCTCCAGGAAGCCACGTTTTGAAGGAAAGTTTCAGTGATACCACTTTGTTAATACAGTTTGAGTCTAAAATTAGCATTAGCCTACAAGCCACATAAGGAAATGTAGTAATAAATCTATTTTTGAAGAATAATACTCAATTTCCCTTAAATTTAACTCCCCTGTCTTTACTCAGTGGTTGTTTTGTGAGTTGAAAACAGACTTGGCTTTGCTAAACAGAGTTTAGAATAATCAAAAGCATGTACTCTGAAGGATAGCTCTAAAAGATATCCAAATATTTGGAGCAGTGCGAATGTTACTGAAGAAACTTAAGCTTAGGGATTTTTAAAAATTTTAATTTAAGTATAGTTAACATACAATGTTATATTAGTTTCAGGTGTACAACATAGTGATTCAACAATAAACAGGGATTTTTTTTTATAATTTTTTTTCTCAATATTTATTTTTGAGAGAGAAGGGGGTGGGGCAGAGAGAAAGAGAAGGAGACTGAGGATCCGAAGGATCTGTGCTGACAACCCAGAACCTAATGAAGGGCGAACTGACAAACCGTGAGATCATGACCTGAGCTGAAGTTGGGCACTTAACCGACTGAGCCACCCAGGCACCCCTAAGCTTACAGATTTTTAAGCTTATCTAAGTAGTCTAAACTCTAAAGAATGCAAGTAGCTAACTAGAACGATTTATCTTACATTAGAGTAAAACCTTGACTTCAGGTTCTGAGAACAGGAAGTCATGTAATATAAGAGAAAGAAGGACCCTAGTTTCATACTTTGGTACGTTATAGAGTTGGCCCTCATCACCATGTAGGTAAAGTTGACCTTGATAGATTCCTATCTCTCTGTGTTTCAGTCTTTGAGGATGTCTTGAGCCCTGTTTTAGAAGTTGTTCAGGCATCCAACATTTTGTAAAATATTTCAGTCGCCTACAGTTTTCCCCTCTGCAAATGCTGAAAAAAGTCCGCAGCTTGGGCCGATTTGCAGAGGTTGTGTTCAACCATACACTGGACCTCAAGGGATGGGGAGAGTGGTGTTTTGGGGACTGCCTATAGCTGTCTTGAGTACTGGCGTAATTAACAGTTGAACTGACTACAGGTTTTTTGTTTTTAATTTTTTTTTTTAACGTTTGTTTATTTTTGAGACAGAAAGAGACAGAGCATGAATGGGGGGAGGGTCAGAGAGAGGGAGACACAGAATCCGAAGGAGTGTCCAGGCTCCGAGCTGTCAGCACAGAGCCCGACGCGGGGCTCGAACTCGTGAACCACGAGATCATGACCTGAGCCCAAGTCGGACACTTAACCAACTGAGCCACCCAGGCGCCCCAGGGTTTTTGTTTTTAAGAACATCAAAAACAGTCTTTAAAAAGCCAGTATTAGCTCTTCATAGAATTCTGTGGTCCTGCTTAACTATCTAGCTCAAGGAAGGAGACTCAGAAGGATCTTTTCGAAATATAATGGTCATAGTTTATTACAGTTGATTAAGAGCCTTAGTTATATAAAAGTAGACTTTGTTATTTAATGCGTTACATCTTTCCAAACATTTGTAGACCTGGTATATCCCAAACACACTTAAGTTTGAACATGGTACCTGCTCCTCAATGAAAAGTCGTAAGTACTGTGATAGAAATATGCACCCCTAGCTTTTAGAGTACCTAGGGGTAGAGTACAAGGTAGAGGAGATAACTTTTGTATTCCTGAAGGAGAATAGCAGGGTACCAAGGATAAGTAGGAAACATAACAGGGTTACCTGAGGGTAGATTACTGTAGCTGGAGTGTAGGAGGTATATGGTGAGTAGTAAGCAGTAAAACTAAAGGTGAGTAAAGACTTTTCATTTAAACATGGCAGATTAAGATGGCTGTTTGTCTCCACTTCTTAAACCCTCCTAGAAGACAGTAAAAGAATAGATGCAAAAACCCCAAGGATAACAAATGAAATAGGAATAAAGTACACAGAAAAGAAAGCAGCTAACTTTTGGAAGGTACGAAGCTAATAGGTAAATGATACCTAACTTAGCAGGCTGGAGAAAACTGGAACCTAAAGGATGAGAAGCCAACAACAAGCAACTAAATTGGCATTGAAGAACCTTTGGAAGGCTCAGGCCTTGGATTTACGAGCTACTTTGGAGGTAGGCATATGGAACAAAACTGAGAACAAGAGGACTGGTTAATTTATATGAAAGAGCATTTTAACTACTCCCACCCTGCTCAGAGTTTAAACCAAGGAAGAGGGAGACTGTGTTAGGAAAATAAGAAGTAATGAAAGGAGATCCCAGCATGAAGCTGTGGAACAGGTATAGGCTTACAGAGCACAGAGCACACTAGTCCAGGTTAGACTAGGGTGAGGTCTCTAAAAAAGATGTTTTAAAGCCTGAAAGATTGGTTGAGTGCCTGAAATGTCTGAATGTACAGGAGTTTTAACAACAGGGGCAGAATGGAGGTAAAGTAATGATAAATACAGAACAGTTAAGCATTCAACAGAAAACAAAGCTGTGGAAGAAAGGACAGGTATTAAAGCATACTTTATTTTCTTGTGATTACTATTTAATCAACATGTTTTAAAAATCATAAAAAACATAGTTTTACAAAGTTTGTATAATATTCTTAAGAGCAACAAAAAGTTTGGGGTGCCTAGGTGGCTCAGTTGGTGAAGCATCTGACTCGATTTCAGCTCAGGTCATGATCTCACAGTTGGGAAGTTCAAGCCCTACGTGAGGCTCTGCACTTACAGCTCCAAGCCTGCTTTGGATTCTCCCATCTTTCTTTCTCTCTGCCTCTCCGCTGCTCTCTCATTCTCTCTCTCTGTCTCTCAAAAACAAACAAACATTAAAAAAAAAAAAAACAACAAGAAAAAGTTTGTTGAAGGAGAATGGGATTTAGATCATCAGAGTTGGAATCATATCTCTGCTTCCTGCTCCTGTCCAGAAAACCTCTGTGCCTCATCTGTAAAATGGGGCTTAGAATAGCATACCTCTGTTCCAAGGATTGTAAATATATGTGCACACTTAAAGCAGCACTATGTGTTAGCAATTATAAAGAAGAGGAGAATGGAGACAAATGAACTATACATGCGGACTGGGTAGAATAATAGTTTAAAGTAAAAAATCAAAGTTCAAGCATGTTATTAAAAAATACAGATGTAAATAAAAGAAATAGCTAAGAATTGAAAATGGTTGCATCTGGGGAATATGAGCCAGGAATATGGTGGGCTAGGGCAGGCTGTTTATCCTCACAGTAAGCCATGAGTGTTAACTTTTTGGATTTTGTACATATATGGGAAAACTGAAAAAGCAGGATAAGCCTTTTGTTTGGATTTTAACCTGAACCACAAAGCACTGTATTATTTATTATAGAAATCTTTAAATTTATTCAGAGATTGAGAGAAAAGTATAACAAACCCATGCCCTAGCTTCAACCATTATGAACTCCTAGCCAGTGTTGTTTAATCTAAACCAGCATCCTCAGGCACCACTGGATTATTTTGAAGCAAGTCTCAAACCTTACCTCATCTCAACCAGTAAATGGTCTTATAGATGGCCTTAGTAGCTGTGGTGGGTGCACTGCTCCCTTCAGAAAAAAAACAAAAACAAAAAAATGACTAGCTGCAAGGAATGAATGCAGTTAGCTGATAACTTTTAGTAACAGCACTTAGATAGCTGCCGCAGTGTTTGAGCCAAGATCACGCTCTCCAGGCATCCTCCAATGAGTTAGTGTGTGTGACCTGGCAGTTTCTGCTCACTATGGGACCGTGTAGTCAGTTTCTGTACAGGGCTCACTGTTGGACTGGTCAGCTTTGTCAGAGTTGTACCACATTCTGATGCTTTTCTTGCCCAACTCTCCTTTCAAAGTGATGGATCAACATGGTCTAAGGGCTTTTGCTATCTAGTCCAACTCTTTCTCCATAGCTTTTAAAGGTTCACCTTCATCTTAACATCTCGGGGCATTCAGCTGGCAGAATAGCTGACAGGATTCTTTTTAAAGTGCATAAGAGAAGAACTAGCATATCAGATCTCAGGCTGATATTCTTTAAAAGGTCTGTTTGTACGGTGGACCTTTGGCTGGTGTTTGAGAAATTCACTTTCAGGAGGATTCTTACCATTCCCTGACTTAAAAAAACAAACCCACTGTGTCTAAACTGCAGACAGTATGGTTTATACTGAACACCTGCTTCTGGGAGTCTGGAATTTTGGTACATGCTAGGAATTGAGTGCTTATGTGACCGGCCCCTAATAAAAATCTTGAGTATTCTTTACTACACATCCCTGGTACATAATACTTCACACGTGTTGTCATAATTTGTTGCTGGAGGAATTAAGCATATTTTGTGTGATTCCACTGGGAGAGGATTCTGAGCTTGTACCTGATTTCTTCTGATTTCACCGCGTGTGCCTTTTTTCCTTTGCTGATTTTGCTTTGTATCCTTTCACTGCAGTAAATCATAGCCATGGAAACAACCTTGTGAAAAAGAGTCCTGTGAGTTTCCGTAGTAAATCACTGAATCTTGGGGACCCTAGCAAGCCAACAAATCCCACATGAAATTTGTAATGATTCATGAATAGCAAATGACCAGTCAATAGGCTGGTCTTTTCAAAAAGTATATTTAGGTTGTCCAAATAGGGATCAAAAGCAAAATAAATCTACCCATTGCATTTAATTGATAGGTTAAGTTTCAACCTACAGATTTCACCCATTTTTCTCCCTTGCTAATTTATTTGCACAAGGCAAGTGACAGTTTATTCAGTTTTCAAAGTCTGGGCTTTCCTGATTACAACCCTGTAGTGGTATTTAACTTTTTTTTTCTGTTAATGTTAGTTTCCTGAAAGCTTATTAAAATTCCTTATTTGATAAGACTAGTTGAGAGATGATGTTTACTTACCTTTTGTAAGATACGGGGAGGCACATAATACCTGCTTCTTTCTCTTTTTTTATCTTAAGATTTCGGTGTTGTCATCCTGATCCATTTATTGTGAAATTTGCTATTAGCTTTTTTTTTTTAAATTTTTTAAATGTTTTCGCTTATTTTTGGAGGAGAGCAAGACAGCATGAGCGGGGGAAGCGGAGAGAGAGAGGAAGACGCAGAATTTGAAGCAGGCTCCAGGCTCTGAGCTGTCAGCACAGAGCCCCATGTGGGGCTCAAACTCATGAACTGTGAGATCATGACCTGAGCCAAAGTCAGATGCTTAACCGACTGAGCCACCCAGGCACCCTACTATTAGCTTTTAATGGTTCCACAGCTATTTATCTTTACCTGTATCTACTATTTTGTTGTCTTGCAAAAAGGATGATACCTCATTCTATCTTTCCCTCATTTACTAGCTATAATTCTTTCATAAAGAACTTTAACAAGCAATTGGTTCATATATAAAAGGATAAACTTTTGATTCCTGGACTTTTTGAGTGTTAAGAGTAAGTTCTTTATCATCCTCCAAAGGTTGGTCAACAAGATTAAAAATCTTAAGTGTCATTATGAATAGATTTTAACACCTGATTTAAAGCTCTTGGTGCCCAAATTGTCCCCTCTCTGGCCTGGGGAGGCTCCTTTGGGTTGATTTTCACACAACAGTTCTTGAGGGCTTTTTGCAAATAGGTACAGCAGGAGTCCCCAGCTCTTCTATTTCCTTCACAGGCCTGGATTCAGCCATTTCTTCGTGGAGTTCTAGTTCTTTTTAGAGATGGTATTTAGAGTACATAGTCTGGGCTGCTCCATACTTGTTTAATCATATTTTTAGGTTTTCTGACTGGACACAGCTGGGAAATACTAAATATACCATAGTTTTATATTGATATTATTTCTAGTTAAATTTAAAGGGTTATACTTTAATCTCTTTAATCTTCCATTTATTATTTTTTCTCTTGAAAAGCATGGTTCCTAATAACACCATTGATTTGCTTTATCCTATTCATTGTAGTTTCAGAATAGGCAGTAGTAATATTGCAAACAATATGATTATTGGAAAGTTGGTGCTTTTGTTTTTTACTTTATGTCCTTGGGAAACAACCCTGTATGGGATGTGTACTGTTAATTTAGTGTTTTTTTTTTTTTTTTTTTTCAACGTTTATTTATTTTTGGGACAGAGAGACAGAGCATGAACGGGGGAGGGGCAGAGAGAGAGGGAGACACAGAATCAGAAACAGGCTCCAGGCTCTGAGCCATCAGCCCAGAGCCTGACGCGGGGCTTGAACTCACGGACCGCGAGATCATGACCTGGCTGAAGTCGGACGCTTAACCGACTGTGCCACCCAGGCGCCCCAATTTAGTGTTTTTAAAGTGATTCCTGTCTATGTATTTAAGCCACCATGCTTTTGATTTTAAGGAATTTCTTACATTTTTTTTTATATTTTGCTTTTATAAAACATTACATGATCTATAGGTAAATCTCCAAAACAAGATATATGAATAGAAGTGTCCATCCCAGTTTCTTCTATTTCTTACCTCTTTTTATAGTAACTATGTTTATTAGTTTTGGTTTATCCTTTTGTTTCAAAATAAACATATATGCATATATATACACATACATACACTCACATCTATTTTTATATGTATACAAGTGTATTTTTATGTTTGTATTTCCACACACTTATTAGGTATAAAGTAGCACACTATAAACTTGTTTGCATCTTGCTTTTTTTTTTTTTTTTTTTTTTTTAAATTTTTTTTTCAACGTTTATTTATTTTTGGGACAGAGAGAGACAGAGCATGAACGGGGGAGGGGCAGAGAGAGAGGGAGACACAGAATCGGAAACAGGCTCCAGGCCCTGAGCCATCAGCCCAGAGCCTGACGCGGGGCTCGAACTCACGGACCGCGAGATCGTGACCTGGCTGAAGTCTTACGCTTAACCGACTGCGCCACCCAGGCGCCCCGCTTTTTTTTTTTTTAAGTTACTATAGAGCTCTCCATATATATTATTTCACTGTAGACAATTCTGTTCCTTTTTATAGGAACATAATATTCCGTTATGTAATTGTATCATGTTATTTCAAGTGGTTTTCTACTATGGACATTTGATTGTTTCTAGTCTTGCTATTATAGATAGTACATATACAAATAGGCTTGTGTATGTGTCCTTTTTTCTTTTTAATGTTTATTTCTGAAAGAGTGGGAATGGTGGAGGGGCAGAGATAGAGGGGACAGAGGATCCAAAGCAGGCTCTGCACTGACTGCAGACAGCCTGATGTAGGGCTCAGACTCACAAACCATGAATGAGATCATGACCTGAGCCAAAGTCAGATGCTTAACTGACTGAGCCACCAGGGCGTCCACCAATGGGTCCTTTCACAAGGATCTATGTTTGGGATGGATTCCTAGAAGTAGAATTCTGGATCAAAAGGTAAACATAGGCAATTTTGCTGGTTATTGCTGAATTTCTCTTTACAAGGGGACAATACTACTTTGTATTCCCATCAGCAGTGTTTGAGAATACTTGTTTTCCCTCAACCTGTGAACAGACCATTATCAAACTTCACAAAATATTTTGAGGTATGATCATAAAGACAGGGAGCTATGTTGGGCTTTGACAATAGTCTTAGAGAAATGCAGGTCTTCACTAAGGAGGTACAATTACATTAAAGTAGTGTCAAAGGTATAGCATAAGGAGGACTTATTAACTGGATGAAGGCATTATAAGAGGAATCAGGGGTAATTCCTGAGTTTCTGGGAATATGAATAGTTTGCTCAGAGAATACCAACATCAGATTATAGGATGGGAAATTCCATCTTGGTTGCCTTGAATTTGAAGTGCTTCTGAGATATCTGTTAGAAATGTAGTTGGATATGTGAGTCTGAAGAAAATTGGGATTATAGTAGAGTTTATGTGTTCCCATTCGGTTTACGCTGTCTGTAGATGAAGATGCTCAGGTAAATAGTAAGTGTTGAGTTGAGTGTTTGGCATGCTCTTGATTTTGGTAAGGGTAGTTTTATGTGCCCCTTCTATGTTTGTGTTTATACACAGCATTGACTTAGCATCTTTTTGTGGCTGGAATTAGAAGAAGTATACTTAGTTTTCATGACTTACCTTCTATAGACTAGTAGTATATACATATAGAGTATATGCATGTATAATTCTGTTATGAAATTGTACAAATTTATTCCCTGGCAAATATAGCTTATATTCCCTTGCTGTGGTGTATGGGATGATTTATTTTGCCTTGTCTCTGATAAACATGATTTTATATACAAATTTGAAACTTTGGTCAAGTTTTCTACTTTAAAATATTTCCTTAGTATCTACTTTTGACAAACTTAGGCAAATGGAGAATTGTTTTGCCATTGAAATATGCTTTCTTCCTGTATTAAACATACAGAGATAACATGATAATGTCATGATGTCAAAGTATAATTTTCACATTACAGCTGAAAAAGGAATCTCATCTAAAAGAATAGTTTTCTATTCTTATATGGTCTTAAGAATATTGAAGCAGGAAACAAGTTCACAAACTTCAAAATTAGAGAAGTCCTTAAAAAAATCTAGTTTAACTTCATTTTACAGGTTAGGAGAAATGTTGGTTATTTTTGTGACCAAACCATTGTGAAACAACATGAGTGTATAAGCCCCAAGTGTTAGAGACTTCTAAATTTACATTTGACCATTAAAACTTTTTTAAATGTTTGTTTATTTTTGAGAGAGAGAGAGCACAAGCAGGGGAGGGCAGAGAGAGAGACACACAGAATCCAAAGCAGGCTCCAGGCTCTGGGCTGTTTGCACAGAGCCCAACACGGGGCTTGAACTCATGAACCATGAGATCATGACCTGAGCCAGAGTCTGACGCTTAACTGACTGAGCCACTCAGATGCCCCAAGATTTGACCATTAAAAAATGGGATTGAAATAGAAGAGCAGAACCATAAACCTGACGTTGTAATTGTCAGTTTCTTTCTTTATGATTATTTCTGTGGGATAATAACAATATCTTAACTAACATTTACTTAGCCTATTATGTACTATTTTAAGCACTTTACAAGTCTTCTCATTTTAGTTCTCAAAACAACCACATGACGTACAGTTAGTTATCATTAAGCTACATTTTACACATGACAGAGTATTAATAAGGGTACAGAATTTTCCCAGGGAGTCCCAATAGCAGGAAGCTAAAATGGGAATTTAAACTCAGCCAGTGAAGACACTGGGATGATAAAGGACTCAAAACCTTTTTCTGTAAGTTGAAGATATTTTTACTTAGAAGAGAAGTTTGAGGGTGGTGGGGACATTGAGACCATCAAATATTAAGTCTTCTGTGGATAGAGTATATGGATTCCTTCATGGAATTTGGGCATAGAATGAGTTCCAAAGCTTATGTTGGATCCAGTATCAAGTATGTTCTCCTTTTTATGTCAGAGCTATGTGAAGATAGAATGGCTTTTCTTAGGGTTAAAATTTACCCCCTTGGGGCACCTGGGTGGCTTGGTCAGTGAAGCAGTGGTCTCTTGGTTTCAGCTCAGGCCGTGACCTCACTATTCACAGGTTAGAGCCCTGCATCAGGCTTCACACTGAAGGTGCAGGGCCTGCTTGGGATTCTCTTTCTGTGCCTCCCCTGCTTGCACTCTCTCAAATAAATTTGAAAAAACAACAACAAAAAAAACTGCCCTCTCATCACAGTCCAAGCAGAGGTTACGTGATTTTTTGGAAGGCTTGTGGTAGAAGGGAATTAAGGCAATAAGAAGGTAAATAGACGAGATCCACTTTGAGGCCCTTTGCTAATCCTGAGATTTTTGGATGATTAACTAAAGATCCCACCTAGAATTAATACCCATTTACTCTAAATGAGTTAAATATACTGTGAGAGTCATAGGCTTTCATAGTACTTGGTTTCTTCAGAAGAACCAAGGCTTTCTGCTAGAGATGCTTCCAATTTCAGACCCACTTACATTTTGAGCAGGCCACTCAGTTGGTTAAGGGTTCATGGTCTTTACTCTTAGTTTCTACCTTCTTAATATTGTCACAGTAGGCTATGCTACTTATTCTTGTATTCTTAGAGCACACTAGGTTATCAGACTCGAGCATGCTTTTCAGTTACTAAGAGGATTTGTGAAATCAATTGCTAGGCCTTATTCCCAGATTATCTGACTCATTAGATCCAAAGTAGAGCCCAAGAATTTGCATTTGTAGCATATTCCCAGATGATGTTGATTCTGTTGATCATACTTTGAGAAACACCATTATATTACCGTAGTTTGGCCTACCCAAAAGACTGAGCTTTACAGGAGTAGGAACCAGACATTACTCATTTCTTTGCCCCCTACTCCCCAGCAATACATAGGGGCAACCGGTCTTAATTTTATAGAAACCACTACATACTGTTACATTGCTGTCTTTGGCCTTGTTGATACCAGAAGTTAGGACTGAAAATTTAGAAAACTTCTAAAGCTTTAGGTTCAGATCAGTTTTGTTTTTTATGTTAATCTTACCATTAGAAGCACAAAATCAAGATTCTGCTAGAATTATTTCGCACAGTTCCACTCTCTGATATATACAAGTTTCTTTTTCTTTTTTTATTGCCATTACTAGACTACATGGCTACATGTAAGAACTAGAATTTTACCTCTCTCTTCCTGGAAAAATGGAGGCTATTGAAATGTGCTAAGTTGTGTAAAGCAAACAGCAGATCTCAAACTGATTTCAAGTTCAGGAAGAGGTCCATATCTAGTCCCGTTAAAATAATTTTTTTTTAACATTTATTTATTTTTGAGAGAGAGACACACACAGAGCATGAGTGGAGGAGGGACAGAGAGAGAGAGACAGAGACAGAATCTGAAACAGGCTCCAGGCTCTGAGTTCTCAGCACAGAGCCTAAGGCAGGGCTCAAACTCACAAACCGTGAGATCATGACCTGAGCCAAAGTCAGACACTTAACTGACTGAGCCACCCAGGCACCCACTATTAAAGTAATTCTTAAGTTTAGGTTAAAAAAATGGAATAAGAAGAACTTGTGTTTTTTACCTACCCCTACCCACACCCCTCAAGCTAGCAAAGAATGTCTTACTAAAATTTTAGCAAGAACTTTATTCTGGCAATTAAAATCATGAAAAGATGTCATTTAAGTTAAATTAAGAATGATTTGATTCTTTATATGTTGCATATAGTTTTCGTCTTTGGTAGTAATCATAAGCATCATTCTTTTTTTTTTTTGTTTAATGTTTTTAATGTTTTTTTATTTATTTTTGAGAGCAAGGGAGAGACAGAGTGTGAGTGGGGAGGGGCAGAGAGAGGGAGACAGAATCTGTAGCAGGCCCCAGGCTCTGAGCTCTCAGCACAGAGCCTGACGTGGAGCTTGAACCCACGAACTGTGAGATCATGACCTGAGCCCAAGTCTCAAGCTTAACTGACAAACCACCCAGGCCCCCCCATAAGCAATATTCTTATGTGATTCTTCTCTTTTTCTCTCCTCAGATATCCAGAAAGTGGTACTGTAGAAATAAATGTCAAGGATCTTCGGCCACGAGCTAGAACGAATTTGAAATGGAATGAACTAAATATTGGTGATGTGGTAATGGTTAATTACTCTGTAGAAAATCCTAGTAACAGAGGATTTTGGTTTGATGCAGAAATTACTGCACTGAAGACCATCTCAAGAACCAAAAAAGAACTTCGTGTGAATATTATCTTAGGGTAAGATGCTCTACACTGATACCCTATAATTACTGAAGTAATCAAGGAATGTAATTCTTAGGTATTACTCACATGTTCCTCAGTAAAAAAGATGTAATCTATGAAAGATAAAAATTTACATACTAAAAGAGAACTATTTTATACAAATTCTTGAGATTTTTTTCTTTCCCTTTTTTTTTTTTTTTTTTTATAAGAATGGCCCTTAAATGTCTATCACTGCTTTAAGACTGGAGATACTATTTGAAAGCATCTTGGAAATAACTGAGTATTAGAGAAATCCTTGCTTACCTCACAGAGGATGTATGTTGATGTAGTAGCAGTGACTATCAGCCTAATCAGCTATCTGCAGTACTTGTAAGACTAGCTGAAATTTTCCTTCATAGTAATTTTCTTAAGTTTACAGAATTTAACAAGCTTAACTAAGAGAATTCAAAATGTAAAACGTCACCCAAAATGCCAAATTACTTAACCGCTATTTCCATCATTAATTCACTAATTTACTTTTTGAAAAGTCTCTTAAACTGTTTCTAGTTCTTAAAATGTTTAAGTAAACAATCTTGGATTATGTATTTTGTGCTCTGCTTTTTTTGTAGAATGAGTTCTTAGAAGAACATTTTTGTTGAGCAGTGGGGATTCTAGAATGACCCTGGCAGTTGTGCGTGTGTGTGTGTATATAAATATGTATGTATTTATATATGAAGCAGCCACACTAATGCTTGTCAAATTCTGATTAACAGAATTATTATATATAATATATATTGGATAGATAATAATTTATATGTTAAATATAATGGCTGTGTTCTATCTTGTAACAAATCTGAGGTTAAGCATCTGCTTATGATTAGTAATACAAAGTAGGAGTCTATAAACTATAGCCTACTGGCTTCCTGATTTTAGGAAAATAGTTCTTGGAATGCCTATCCATTTGCACATGATCTATGGCTGTTTTTGTATTGAAAAACATTGTTCAATGATTGCAATGCATACCATTACAGTAATGTGTACTGAAAATATAAGACTCCCTGGCTTGCAAAATCTAAAGTACTTACTTTCTGACTCTTGATGAAAAAGTTTGCTGACTCTTACCATAAAGAAAAATAATGTGAGGTGCTGATAATAACTTACACTTTAGAAAATGGTTTCTGAACTTTCTACAAACAGAATCACACTTCCAGGTAAAGATGTAACTCACAGACTTCCAAGCAGCTTGAAATTCTGATAAGGATATAAATCATGAAGAACAAGAAAAGGCATCGATATAAATTGGTTATATAGGGAGCCTTATAATGTACTTGAGTACAGGAAGTACAAAAACAGCATGTATACGTAATAGGAAGAGGTAACAGTACTCATAGTATAGAGTAAAAAAAAAAAAAAAACCAGCTCACTATTTAAAAAGTTTTCCCTTAGTGATTGTGAAGTACAGTTAGAGTGGAGCACCCTGGCTTTAGGGACTAGAACTACAATTGAGTGGAAATTATAGATAGGCAAACAATTAGAACAATTATGTGATGCCTCTCCCAGTAGTGCAACATGCTGTCCTGTAACACGTTATGTTCTGTCAGTTAAGGTTTTTTTAAAAAAATTTTTATTTAAAATTTATTTTATTACATTTACTTATTTTTGAGAGACAGTGAGAGCATGAGCAGGGGAGGGGCAGAGAGAGTGGGAGACACAGAATCTGAAGCAGGCTCCAAGCTCTGAGGAAGCATTCAGCACAGAACCCGACGCAGGGCTCAAACCCATGAACCATGAGATCATGACCTGAGCCAAAGTCAGACACTTAACTGACTGAGCCACCCAGGCGCCCCTGTCATTTAAGTATTTACTAGATGTGTTAGGAACATGAGGGCCAAAAAGGAGCCAGTGTGGTATGTGGCTTGTGGATAGAATTTTTTTTTCCCCATGTTTAAAAGTCTTTTCTCATTACTAGAAAGAGTGGATAAAAAATCAGAATGAAGGTATAAATGTATTCTGACGTTGATAGTTTGGAGCTGTTCCAAACTTTGCTGTTGTGACATTATCCCCGTGTTCTGGTGCTTATGTGCATTAATTTCTGTGGGACGCATCTTGTCTAGAAGTAGAATTGCTGGATTGTAAAACCTGTACATCTTTAATAGGTAGGACCAAATATTTAAGGGGCTGTATCACATTACACTTCTACAGCAGTATTAGAGGTCTCATTGGTCTGCATTCTCATCCACACTTAATTTTGTTAGACTTGAATTTTTGCTAATCAGGTGGGTGTAGAATAAAACAGTATATCATTATGGTTTTGATTTGTATTTCCTTGACTACTAAGGAGGTTGATAACCTTATGTTTATTGTCAATTTAGATATCTTTTGTGAGGACTCTGTTCCAAACATAAATGTTTTGTTGATACTAGGCAGTCTGTTATTAGGTAGTCTGTATTACTGATTTTTTTTATATTACTAATTTTTTAGGAGTTCTAATTGGGGGGCTTGGCCATTTCAGTTATGTGTAGAGAAAATATCTTTTATAGCTTTTTTCATGTTATGAATAATATTCTTAACCTTAAAACTATCTGAGGTGATGGAAGTTAACTTTTTGTGGTAATCATTTGTCAGTATATGTATCTATCAAATCATTATGGTGTATAGTTACACAGTATATGTCAATTACATCTCAATAAAACATGGCATTGGCAGGGGAAAAACTTTTTCTGCCCAGAATGCATTATTATTTTAAGCAGCTTTGTGGTTTTATCTTTCTTTAGTAGGCCTTTAATCCATTTGAAGTAGGTTTTTGTGTACAGTGTGAGGGTTTGACTTACCTTGATATATATGGATAATCATTTTTCCTCGCATCATTTATTAAAAAACCCATTTTGGGGGGCACCTGGGCGGCTCAGTTGTTGGGTGTCTGACTTCAGCTCAGGACATGATCTTACAGTTCGTGGGTTTGAGCCCTGCATGGGGTTCTGTGCTGACAGCTCAGAGCCTGTAACCTGCTTTGGATTCTGTCTCCCTCTCTCTGCCCCTCCCCCACTTGCATTCTGTCTCTGTCTCTCAAAAAATGAATAAACATTAAAAAAAAAATGAAGGGGTGTCTGGGTGGCTCAGTCAGTTGGGCATCCGACTTCAGCTTAGGTCATGATCTCACCGTTTGTGAGTTTGAGCTCTGCTGACAGCTCAGAGCCTGCTTCAGATCCTGTGTCTCCCTCTCTCTCTGCCCCTCCTCTGCTTGTTCTCTCTATCAGTAATGAAAAAAAAATTTTTTTGACAATTAAAAAAAAATTAAAAGCCCATTTTTGAGGGAGAGAGGCTAAAATAAAACCCACTTTTCCCTCACTGATTTCAGTATCCCCTCATATCAAGTGACTATATTTGATGCATCCATCTGATGTCTGTTCTATACCATGGGTCTATGTTGTGTGTCCTGATAGCAGTTCCACACTTTAATGATATGATACAACAGAGCTTCCTACCTTGCTCTTCAGTAGTTCTCTATTTTCTTAGGTCTGTGCTTTTATTTGAATTTTCCAAGTCATCTTGGTAATTTAAACATAAAAACCATTGGGAATTTAATACGTATTGTGTTGACTCTAATCCATGAATGTGCCTGTTCTCCATTTATTTAGGTCTTTAATGTGTTTTTCTCATGTTTTTATTAGGTTGAACCACATAAAATGTCTTTGTAGGTTCAAAATAATTGAATGTTGGCAATTATATGGTAGATCCTGATTTAATGCCGTCCAGAGATCTGATCTTATGTGGGTGTCTGTTATCCTTATTTAACTTCAGGTACTACTTGTTATTCCTGTAAATGGTATTTTTATTTCCTTTTCCTTTATTAGTGGTATACAAGTAACCTTTGATCTTGGATCTAGTAGCCTTACTAGATTTATTAGTTTTAATTTACATGTCGATTTTTTGGGGAATCTTTATTATTATCATCATGTGTGAATTATGACATTTTTGTCTTTTGATTTCTTTTATTCACCAACTGCATTTAGTATGTTGTTGAAAGGAAGTGATGACAGCAGGCATCTTTTTTCTCCTTTATCTCTATAAAAAAAACTTTCAAAATCTCACCAATATCTATAGTGTTTGACATAAGTATTTTGTGGATACTTCGTGTGGGATTTTTGCATTGTGTTAATGACTAAAATTTGCATGTTAATTTTCCTATTTAACTGTCCTTCACAAATTATTCAGATTTTATAAAATAATGAGAATATTCTTTATCTTATGGTGGAGTTTTGTTTCCTTTTCTTGAATGGTATAACTTCTCACTAAAGCCTTCTTTGTGGGAAGGATTTTTATAATTGGTTAATTTCTATAATGATCATAGGGCAATCCAGATTTTCTACTTCTTGAAATAGAATTTTTTTTTTTTTTAAGGAACTTGATTTTATCTAAGTTTTATTTAAACTTCAGCTTTGATACTCTATTGTATTGAAGGTGCAAAGGAAGTAGTAAATATAGGACATGATTTTTAATCTGCCTTGGATATTTGATAAGGGAACTCGGAGTTAAAGTTCATGCTTGTTTCTATTTTTAATCTGTGACTACTAAAAAGTGAATATGCTTAAACTGTCTAGCGATCAAATTCTATTTTTAGCTTATCATTTTCTGTTTATATTTTAGCTTTGAAAAAAATTCAGAACAAAAGTTTAGGAGTTTTAAGTCCATTTTTCAAAATACTTTGTTCAGTTTCTATTGTGATGCATATTCATTTAATACCACATGAAGTTATATTAGTTTAGATATTTATAAGTAGAATTTGAGGGGCACCTGGGTGGCTCAGACTGTTAAGTGTCCAACACTTGGTTTTGGCTCAGATCCTGATCTCAGAGTTTGTAAGATTGAGCCCAGAGATAGGCTTGTGCCCTGACAGCACCGAGCCTGCTTGGGATTCTCTCTCTCTCCCTACCCCTATACCCCTCCCCTGCCCCTCCTCCACTCATGTGTGCATGTGTGCTCTCTCTCAAATTTTTTTAACAAAAACTTAGCCTTTAAAGACAAAAAAGTAGAATTTGAATCCTATAGGAAGAAAATCCTTTATCTAAAGCTAAAGTAAGCTATGGATGTACTTTATTTTCAGTGTCCTTTTTCTAGGGCTTTTTACTTACTAAATTTTATCCAACTCGTTTATCATCACATCTCTTTAGTGATATTCTTATTATTGTACCATTCTTACACACTACAATTTTGGTGTCCATATCAAGTTATAAATCAAAGTTTACTGTATTTTAACCATATTGGCCTCTTTGTGGTGCTTAATCATATAAACATGCTTCTGCTTCAGAGCCCTTGCCATTTGCTGTTCCTCTGCCTGGTCTGCTCCACGCATATCCTTATTTGGCTTGTTCTGTGTCTTGTCTTGGTTGTTTGTTCAGACATCACTTCAAAAGAAGTCTTTAATGTTGTATAACATTACATATGTACATGCAGGGCATTGAATTGTTTCCTTACGCTTTCTTTGTGGTATTGATTATCACCTGAGATTTCTCTCTCTTGCCCTACTTGTAGTAGTTTCCTGTTGTTGCTGCAACAAATTCATAAAATTAATGGCTTAAATAGTAAAACTTACCATTTTATAGTTCTGTAAGTCAGAAGTCTTATATGGATTTCACTGGACTAAAAGTGTCAGCAGAGATGTGTCACTTTTTGGAGAATCTAAGGGAGAATCTGTTTCCTTGCCTTTTCCAGATTTTACAGGCCTCCCAATGCCTTGGCCCATGGCCTACTTCTCCCATTTTAACGTTGCATATCTCTGACTCACTTCCCTCTTCTACTTTTAAGTTCCCCTGTAATTACCTTGGGCCTACCTGGTTAATCCTATTTCAAGGTAATTAACTTCATCATGTCTACAAAATTCTCTTTTGCCATGTAGTATAATATTTACGTGTTCCCGTACTTAGGGCATAGATATCTTTGGCACCCATTATTCTGCCTGTCATACCACTGAAATGTTAGTGCCTTGACTTTTGTTGGCTACTGTGTGCCAGGCCCTGTTCTAGGCATTAGTTATAATGAATATTAAGTAAATAGAGTATTTCATAGAATTGGAGATTAACGGTTTTCTTTATTTTACCATCTCAAATTAAAATATCTTGCTATTGGACCAAAGTTGGGTTCTTTAAGAGATTGAGTTTGAGTTTGCATCTACAAACCTGCATGAATCCTACCTTGTGGTTCAGTTCCTGGGATACTTTTTCTCCTTATACCCACTGATAACATTGAAATAGTCATGTTTATTTTTTTTTTTTAATTTTTTTTTTCCAACGTTTATTTATTTTTGGGACAGAGAGAGACAGAGCATGAACGGGGGAGGGGCAGAGACAGAGGGAGACACAGAATCGGAAACAGGCTCCAGGCTCTGAGCCATCAGCCCAGAGCCTGACGCGGGGCTCAAACTCACGGACCGCGAGATCGTGACCTGGCTGAAGTCGGACGCTTAACCGACTGCGCCACCCAGGCGCCCCGTCATGTTTATTTTTTATCTCTACCTGCTAGGTGGTTTATTTACCATTTATCTTAAACTGTGAGAAGAGCCGTTTGGTGTCCTAGCTTTATTTGAGGGTGTTTCTCAGACATCTCATCTCAAATTTTTTTCTTTTTTATGATGTCATAAAATAGTGTGCCTTATAGTTGTCTTCCATTTAGAGTCCTAACTTTGGGAGTTCTTCTTAGACTACCCCATTGCAGGCCAGTTCTTTTTTGGTAGTACATAAAATAATGTATTTTATAATTGGTGGTTTATTAGATTCAGTTTTGGCTTCATCAGTTTTGTTCAGAGGAAATCGGTATGGTAAGCCTTCAACTGAAATGACAGATAAATGAAAAGGTGATTCTAGTTTTGAATCTGTTTTTGTGATATTTATTGTACCACCTAATGAAGTACATGGAAGGTTTCTGTTTCCAGGTAGGATGGAATAGCTGGCAGTAGATTAGCATTTTTACCTAAAACTAGAAGAGCCAGCTCAAATAACATTATCATCTGTTATGTTAATGACAGCAGAGAGGTAAGGAGAACTACCAGAGCCTATGACTCTGGAATGGGAAGAACCTTAGAAAGCAGTTGGTTTTTGTAGTTGCTTTTTGCCCTGGGAGCCCTTGCTAATAATTATGGATGTAGAGCAGATCTAGTTGAAAGCAGCTGGGGGCAGGGTGGAGACTGAGCTTTTGGCAAATGTTGGGGATGTTTCACGCATATGGCCTGTTTTCCTCACATGACTTTTGCTAAATACTGGGGTTTTGCTGGGCAGGAGGCTAAAAATGTAAGTAAAAAGCACAGTGGAGTTTTCAGTAGTCTTCGAAGGCAAACAGATTTTGTGATCACTGGGTGAAATGGTCCCACAGAGTATACAAAAGGCTCTTAGTTGAAAACTGGATGGCTAAGACAAATATGTAGACTACATTTTGTAAACAGGCCTTGCCTCAGCATAGTTGCTGAATAAAATGTTAAATCACCAGAGTATCTTCCCAGCACGAGGAAGATTGGTCTGAAGCCTCCTCTAATGTTTTATACTTATATTGTTGAATATTTTTGTTTGGTTTGATAACATCTTTATCTCGGCTTCATTTTTTATAATATGTTTTCATTAGAACTGTATTTCTAGGGGCGCCTGGGTGGCGCAGTCGGTTAAGCGTCCGACTTCAGCCAGGTCACGATCTCGCGGTCCGTGAGTTCGAGCCCCGCGTCGGGCTCTGGGCTGATGGCTCAGAGCCTGGAGCCTCTTTCCGATTCTGTGTCTCCCTCTCTTTCTCTCTGCCCCTCCCCCGTTCATGCTCTGTCTCTCTCTGTCCCAAAAATAAATAAACGTTGAAAAAAAATTAAAAAAAAAAAAAAAAAAAAAGAACTGTATTTCTAAGTTGAGAAATTTTTTGTCTGTGTTTTCAGATGCTGTTCCATTATGTTCTAGCTTACATTGTTTCTGATGAAACTTGGCTCATATTCCTTTTGTTTTTATCTTTAGTTTTCAGCAGCATTATTGCAATATGCGATTGTATTTTCTTTATATTTATCTTGCCATAGAACCAAAAGTATGCTACCAAAAGATAGGGCCACATAATCAAAAACCAGAAGAAAAATCAATAATAAAAATGGACTCATAGGTGATACTGATAATTCAGGTTATCAAACAGGATTTTAGAATAATTATGATTAATATGCTCAAGAAAATAAATGAAGATGGAGAATTTCAACTGAGAATTGGAATCTATAAAAAAATCAGTGGGAATCTATAAGATAATTACTCTAGAACTGAAAAATACAGTATCTGAAACTAAGACTTCATTAGATTGGCTTAATAGCAGAAGATAGGAGTAGTGATAGGCAAGTCAGTGAAAAATCTCAAAACTGAAACAGGGAAAAAAATTATGAGAAACAACACAGAAAAGACTGTCGGACACATGGGACCTGGCAAAATGTATGCATTACATCTATTTGTTGTTCCCAAAGAAGAGAAGGGTGAAAACAATATTTGAAATAATAACTAGAATTTCCAGAAATGGGAGAAGATAGTCCAAATTGAAGCCCTGTGAACCCTAACCAGGATAAATACAAAGAACACACTGTGGCATATTGCAATAATGCTGCTGAAAACTAAAGATAAAAATGAATATGAGCTGAGTTTTCATCAGAAACCGATGTAAGCTAGAACACAATGGAACAACATATGAGAACACTGATAAAAAATGTTAGAAATACATTTCTAATGAAAATAGATTACAAAAATGAAGCAAGATAAAGATGTTATCAAACCAAACCTAAGAATCCAAACCCTTTTGCACTGCTGGTGGGAATGCAAAATGGTGCAGCCGTTCTGGAAAACAGATGGAGGTTCCTCAAAAAATTAAAAATAGAACTACTCTACGACCCAGCAATCGCACTACTATGTATTTATCCAAAGGATACAGGTGTGCTGTTTCAGAGGAGCACATGCCACCCCAAGGTTTATAGCAGCGCTGTCAACAATAGCCAAAATATGAAAAGAGTACAAATGTCCATTGACAGATGAATGGATAAAGAAGATGTGGTACATATTACTCAGCAATCAAAAAGAATGAAATCTTGCCATTTGCAACAACATGGATGGAACTAGAGTATATTATCCTAAGTGAAATTAGTCAGAGAAAGACAAATATCATACGACTTTACGCATATGAGGACTTCAAGATACAAAACAGATGAACATAGGGGAAGGGAAGCAAAAATAATATAAAAACAGGGAGGGGGACAAAACATAAAAGATTCTTAAATACAGAGAACAAACTGAGGGTTGCTGGAGGGGTTGTGGGTGGGGGGATGGGCTAAATGACAAGGGGCATTAAGGAGACACTTGTTGGGATGAGCACTGGGTGTTATATATAGTGGATGAATCACTGGATTCTACTCCTGAAATCATTATTGCACTATATGCTAACTAACTTGAATGTAAATTTTAAAATAAATTTAAAAAAAAATCCTAGGAAAAAAAAAAGACATTAAAAAAAAAAAAACCGGGACGCCTGGGTGGCGCAGTCGGTTAAGTGTCCGACTTCAGCCAGGTCACAATCTCGCAGTCCGTGAGTTCGAGCCCCGCGTCAGGCTCTGGGCTGATGGCTCAGAGCCTGGAGCCTGTTTCCGATTCTGTGTCTCCCTCTGTCTCTGCCCCTCCCCCGTTCATGCTCTGTCTCTCTCTGTCCCAAAAATAAATAAAACGTTGAAAAAAAAAATTAAAAAAAAAAAAACCCTAAGAATCCAATACCAACATACTACACTAAAAGAAATACTAAAGAGGGGCGCCTGGGTGGCGCAGTCGGTTAAGCGTCCGACTTCAGCCAGGTCACGATCTCGCGGTCCGTGAGTTCGAGCCCCGCGTCCGGCTCTGGGCTGATGGCTCGGAGCCTGGAGCCTGTTTCCGATTCTGTGTCTCCCTCTCTCTCTCTCTGCCCCTCCCCCGTTCATGCTCTCTCTCTGTCCCAAAAATAAATAAACGTTGGAAAAAAAAAAAAATACTAAAGAGACATGAAATACAGGAAAGAAAAAAATAGGAAGGTTAACTGTATGAGTAAGTTCAAATAAACTATTCACAACACACAATAATAGTGAAGTTTAAAATATGTGTAAAATAAAATGCATGACAACCACAAAAGATGGAAGTTGGTAAATGAAGCTATGAAATTCTTATATGATCAGAGAAGTAATGAGAACTTAAAAGTAGATTGATTTTTACCTGGTATGTTCTCTAAGAGCCACCACATTAAAGAAATATTTTAATACATAATTAAATATTAAAATATTAACAAATAGGGTAAAATGGAATAATTATTAGAATAATTCAAAAGAAAGCAATCAAGAAGAGTAAAAGAAACAAAAAGGTAGAGAAAATAGAGAACATATAGTAAAATGGTAGAAACAAACCCAGGTATGTCAGCCATTATATTAACTATATGTGAGCTAAATATTAAAGTTCAACAGGAGATAAAAACAAAACCCATATGCTGCTTATAAGAAAGACTCCTTAAATATGAAGTCACACAAGTTGAAATTACAAGGATAGATGAAATTCTAGAAAGATGACAACAGCATAGATTTTTAATCTCCCTAGATATTCTTATACAAACATAGAACAACTAAAATATCTAACCCGAAAGTCATGGGCAACATTTATAACCATTCAGGGAATTGTGGTATCCCCTACAAACACCAAAATAGCTGGTGGGATAAATAACTGATAGCTATGAGACCTGTGTGGTATCAGCAGCCGTACAAGAGGTAGGAGAGGGTAACTATAGCATATGTGATGAACCCAAGCACACTGAAATAATAAACTAGTTCAGCAAGCTGTTTTGAGAATAACAGTTATGGTGTCCATCTTTCAAAATAACCTGCAGTGATTCCTGCTTCCTGGTATACCACTTCCAAGAACTATTAACAGTTTTACCAAAAAATGAACTGGATTTGATTAAGCATTTCTAAATGCAAGGGTTGGCCATTGTTTTGTGCAAAGGGCCAGATGGTAGCTTTAACCTTTGGCGGCCAAGTGGTCTCCACCATCACAACTATTCTGCCACTATAGTATGAAATGAACTATAGAGAATGCATAAATGAGTAGTTTTTCCAGTAGAACTTTATAAAAATAGGCAGCAGACTAGGGTTTTTTGACCTCTACTCTAGATCCAACTATTAACTTACTAGAGATACAAATGATGGGGAAAAAACCTATTTAAACTACACTTTGGGAATGCACATATCAAAATCAAGTCTGCGGGGAAACTCTATAGGACAAATGATAGCAGTTCTTCAACAAATTGTAAGCAAGAAAAAGATTGCATGGAAATTGATAGGTTAGAATCTTTAAAGCACAGGTAGAACTATATATATCATATGCTTAGGCAGATAGGTGATAAGACTAAGAAAATTAAGGTAAATAAAACTCTTGAAAGGGAATAATGAGATTGGGAGGGAGCATGTCAAGTGCTTCTGAGGTAAACAGTTCTATTTCCTGTCATGATTGATGACTGCAAGAATGTATACCTTATAATTGGCTATACTACACATTTGTCTATGCAGTTTTCTGCATTTGTGAATATTTGACATTAAAAGTTTTAAAAGGTGAACGAATAGAAAAAGTTACCAAGCAAATTGTAACCAAAAAAAGTACACTTTTGATATAGAATGTGTTACAGAGATACAGAGCCATTTTATGACAGTTTAAGAATCCTAAATCTCTGTGTACCCAATAACAAAACTTCAAAAATATAAACCAAAGTTGACATGTTAAAAGGAGAAATCCACATATAAATCCATAGTCACAGCCAGAAAGTTTGAAGAAGCTTATGCAAACAGGTATAAACTGTGTCTATGAGGAGTATGGCTTGGTATCTGAAGGACTTTTCTTTTTAATAAGAGGTCAACTTTTTACCCAGAAACTTACTGTATTTACTGGAAATATATTTAAATCTTTTATTTTGATTGATAGAGTATCATTTTATCTAGTATTTAATTTATAAGAAAACTGTCTTGTTCCTAGATAATCTAGGTGAAGTCTATAAATTTTTTTCCTAATATTACACTAAAGTTACACTTAATTTTGAATAATAACTGGTCACTATTTGACTTTTCCTGCCATTGGAAAGCTCAAAGTGATTGGAATAGCTATAGTCCCAATTTGTAAATAGACAAAGTTCAGTGGGTTTCCTAAATGACTCTTAATTATTTGTATATGATTTAGATTTTGCTGGCAGAAGTTAACTTTTCTTCTTTTTTTAAACAGGGGTTCTGAAGGAAAATTAAATGACTGCCAGATAAGATTTGTAAATGAAATCTTTAAGATCGAGAAACCTGGAGCACATCCCCTCTCACTGGCAGATGGAAAGTTTTTAAGTATGAATTTTTCTTATGGATTTAGATTACATATACTGTACTTGATTGGTATTTTAACCACCCAGGGAATAACTTTCGAGAAAGTATAAAGCTGCTGCAGATCATACAAGTTTATTTTCATGACCATAGTTTTGATCTAAGATCCTTTCTGGTTTAGTGAATTTTTCTCAAATGATAAGATTTGTTTTTAAAAAAACAAATTTTTTTTCTCACCTTGGCATTTTATTGCCATTTTCTTGTTTCGTTTATTATAAATCTGTCCAAATAACATTTCAGTAATTTTGTGGCTACCTAGATTGATTTTTAATAATGAGACTTATTTTCATATGAGTAGAGCCTGACAGTAATGATGGTTAAACTTTGAATTTCTGGGAGGTAATAAATGAGGTTTAAATAATCATGAGAATATTAGGACGTAGCCCTACCTTTTCACTGTGCATATTGTATTTGCTTAATATCATACAGCTGGTTGGTAACAAAGGTAGGGCAAGATTTTAGGTCTTTTAATTCATGATTGAATTGCTATCTTTCCAAATAGATTACTGTTTCATACTTTCTTAATTCTGAATTTTTTGTGGGAAGCAATTTATTGGCTTTATGCCACATGTCAATGTCTAGTATTTTTTGTTTGTTTTTTAAGATTTAAGTAATCTCTACACCTAACGTGGGGCTCAAACTTACAACCCTGAGATCAAGAGTTGAATGCTGTATCTACTGAGCCAGGTGCCCCCAATTTCTAGTATATTTTAGAAAAATAAAGTTTTTAGGCAGACTAAAACGTTCTGCCTAACCTCTTCTTACCACAATTGTGCAAGATTACAGCAAGACAAGACCTTTAACAGATCAGTAAATAGACTTTCATGTTACCAGTCTAAGCCATTCTCATTTTTTGAGACTGCAATGTTGATGTATCTAGATTTGAATTAAGAACCTTTAGCAGTACTCTGTCAGGCTCTGTGCTGACAGCTGGAGCTGCTTCAGATTCTGTCTCTCCCTCTCTGGCCCCTCCCTTGCTCATGGTCTGTCTGTCTGTCTGTCTCTCAAAAATAAATACACATAAATTTTTTTTTTTTTTTTAAAGAACCTTTAGGTGTACTCTGTAAGAGTACTTGTGTGGTTATATCCTAGGATTACAGGTAACTTGAGTAATTTGAGTAAACCTCTTTAATATAACTTAGTCATTCTCAGTAAAACAGTGCAAAACCAAGATAGATAAGGTTTTTGTCATCTTTCTATTCTCAGTACCTCTGCATGTATTCTGTTCCCTCTCATTCTCCATATATCTCCTCTGCCTAATACTACTCACATTATAGCTACAACTTGTATGTGAAGAAATCATTTCAGAGCCACAGCCAGACTGCCACTGATCATATCACTCTTCATACCAAAAATCTAAGCATGCCAAAGGCATGTTTTTAGGTCTGTCATGCATCCATTATTTGTATGTTGTCATAGCTCCCTTAGTGAAAGTAAAACAAAATTGTAATCTGCCATTCATTAGCAACAATAGAGTCGAAATCGACTCTTGATTTCAGCTCAGATCATGATTCACAGGGTTGTGAGATTGAGCCCCATATTGTGAAGCCTGTTTAAGATTCATTCTCTCTCCCTCCCTCCCTCTTTCTCTTTCCCTCTCTCTCTCTCCCCTTCCCTCCCTCCCTCCCTTCCTCCACTTCCTTCACTTGTACTCTCTCTCTCTCAAAAATAAAATAAAATAAAATAAAATAAAATAAAATAAAATAAAATAAAATAAAATAAGGCAGTCACCAGTTAGAAAGATAGTGCTGAAATCAGTGCCTTTTCTCTTCCCCCTCTCTTATTTTTCAGATATGGCTTCCCATTTCCCTTATATTGCTAGATCAGTTCTGATATGGTAAATTTCCTCACAAATATGTTGTGTACATTTGTCAGAAATTCAAAATATAAAACTATTAATTTAAAAATAGAACTCCCAAGAAGTAATCAAACTATGTATATCATCCTAGACCTCTTCCTCTATCTACATAATTCATCTGCAAAATTCTGCAGTGGGTGCCTGGGTGGCTCAGGTTGTGATCTCACAGGTTCGTGAATTTAAGCCCTGCATCAAGCTGGCTGCTCTCAGCATGGAACTTGCTTTCAGATCCTCTGTCCTCTCTCTTCTGCCCTCACTTGTGTTTTCTCTCTCTCTCTCTCTCTCTCTCAAAGATTAATAAACATTAAAAAAAAATTCTGTAGTCCTTTTTGAATTTTATATAAATTTACCTTAGTTTTCATAAAATCTTCCCAACCATTTCTCTTGACATTTTAATTTTTGGTATTGTGAACATAAAGATTTTTTAGTATATATACTGTATATTTTAAAATTTCAAGGGAACAGTTGGGTAGAAGGTGTTTGGATTTTAGTAGGTTGCCAGAGTTCTGAACCAATTGACAAATAAGATAAAAAATCAACTGGGTTAGAAATGCTGTTTCTAGGGGTGCCTGGGTGTTTTAGTCGGTTAAACGTCCAACTCTTGATTTTGACTCAGGTTATGATCTCAACATTTGTAACATCAGCTCTACGCTGACTATGGAGCCTGCTTGGGATTCTCTCTCCCTCTCCCTCTGCCCTTCCCTGGCTCATGCGTGCATGTGCTCTCTTTCTCAAATAAATTTTAAAGACAAATAAAGAAATGCTATTTCTATTATGTTAAAAAGTATGTTGGGGGCATAACTTGAACGAGAACCAGAATGGGCTTGCTAACTCTTAACAGCCCTCCCCTTCCTACTTTAGCATATTCAAGGAAAGGTTTGGGTCTGCAGAGTACATGGTATTTAATAGTTCCACTTATTAAGTAGTTAGATCCAAATGACTTTAACAGAATATAGTATTCCCTTGACATTTATTTTTTTATTATGAATATCATTGTCAAATTGGCTTACATACAACATCCAGTGCACATCCCAACAAGTGTCCTTCTCCATGCCCATCACCCATTTTCCCCTCTCCCCTACTCCCCCACCCCATCCACCCTCAGTTTGTTCTCTGTATTTAAGAGTCTCTTGTGGTTTGCCTCCCTCCCTCTCTGTTTGTAACTATTTTTTCCCCTCCCCTTCCCTCATGGTCTTTCCTTGAAAGTTAAAGATACCTTATGATGCCCTGGTGAGTTCACTGTATTGCCCCTGGACATTTGGGGAACTTCCAGCTAGCCAATACAAATTTTTAAGGCAAAAGTATACATTATCCCCATGGTTGCAGGTAGTGATGCCTGCTGTGCCTGTGCTTTATCCCTGTAATTTTGGTAAGTATAGAATGAAGCTCAGGCATTTATTCTTAAAGTCCCACACTTGATTATTCTTTGTGATTTTTTTCTGTTCATTAAGAAAAGCTGTATGCTATCTATTTTCATGCGTTTTTCTTTGTAAGATTCATAGATAATAAAAATTATTTTAAGACTGAGCTTGTTATAATTTTGTTCTTACTAGGGAAAAATGATCCTGAGTGTGATATTTGTGGTGGAGATCCAAGTAAGAAGTGCCGTTCTTGCTCCTGTCATATATGTGGTGGGAAACAGGAACCCAACATGCAGCTTCTATGTGATGAATGTAACATGGCCTATCATATTTACTGCCTGAATCCACCTTTGGATAAGGTCCCTGAAGAGGAATACTGGTATGATTATCAGGGTTTTTTTGTTTTTACTGTGTTAAGAATTGAATGTGAAATATGTATTTAAACCACAAAAAGATTTCTTAAGATATGTAATGTGTATTAAAGCACTTAAAATTTTATAGCCAGTGGTTTATTGGCATTGATAACTTTGATTATTATCACAGTTTGTGAACCAGTCTCTAGCTGTTTTTAATCCTTGCAGTCCTTCCTCTAATATGGAGTCTGTGTTCTTTCAAAAATGCAAATCTGATTGTGTTAATTCCTTTGCTTCTCAGGTTTTATGTTGCCGTGCAAGGCCTTGCACAATATTTTTTTAGTTGATTTCTCCAGGTGCATTTCTTACCATTTTCCTCTTCATTTTCCCAAATACTCTACAGTCTAGCCAGATTAAATATCTTTCAGCTCCTTAAGTAAGTCCAGTCTCCTCTGGGTTTTTATACTTGACACATTTTCTCTTTGAAACCTATTCGTGTTTGCTTAACTTTAGGATATTTATCCTTCAGGTTTTCACTTAACTGTGATTCCATCTGGGAAGCCTTTTTGGGTGGCCTCTCTATCCCTCAGCTATTTTAGATGTGCCTGTTATAGTACTTAATAGTTATTTAAGTGCTTAATATATGCTAGATGCTAACAAAGTGTTTTACATGGATTATTGTATTTAATCCTATGAGGTTAATAAGTGGAACCAGGCACTAAGGTTAAATATACCAGCCAAAATCTCTGCTAAGTAGTCTTAGCTACAAAACAAAATCATTAGAAAAGAGACTGGGAAGAACATGCTCAAAGTAATAATGAACTTTTTCATGTCATAATAAGTTTTTTCTTCCTAAGCTTTGGACTGTTGCTGGCGTGGAGGGTTAAGTTAAGGAATGACATACTCAGAAGTATGGGCATTCCTCAGCGATAGTACAGGTTCCAGAACAGTCTGGTAAAGTAAATATCACAATAAGGCAAGTCAGATGAGCTTTTTTGTTTCTCAGTGCATATAAAATTTATGTTTACACATGATGCTGTAGCCTATTAAGTGTGCAAAATACTTTATTGCTAAAAATGCTAGCCATCATCTGAGTTTTCAGCAGGTCTTAATCACTGATCACAGATCACCCTGACAACATAATAATATTGAAAAAGTTTGAAATATTGTGAGAATTACCCAAATGTGACACAGACAGAAAGTGAGCAAATGCTATTGGAAAAATCACACCAATAGACTTGCTCGATGCGGTGTTGCCACAAAGCTTCAGTTTGTAAAAAATAAACAAAAAACCACACAGTATCTGCAAAGTGCAATAAAATGAAGTGTGCTTGTACTAACATTACAATTGGGTAGCTGGTGTTACTGTAAAGAATAGATTGTTTTCTTCCCTTTGGCCTATCCCCATCTGTTGGGAGGGTTGTTACTGTATTACCACAGAGGCTGTAAGGGTGGGTGGAGGGAAGGGATGTAACTTCTTCCTTTCACCCCCTTCCTCTGCCTTGCGTGGTCACAGCCTGAATTTTACCATCTGTAAACATATTTCCTCTAAAATCTCATATATTTTTCTTCCCTTTTGTTTCTGTGGACAGTATGTTCCTGCTTCTCTAAAATGTGAACCCTTCTGTCTGCTCTCACAGTTCCGTATCCCTTTGCCTTTTCAGGAACTCATTCCTACGGTGAATTCCTCTCCCAGATTGCCATTGCTGGGTTATTCTCAGTATCCTATAATCTGTTCAGTCACACACACACCCTTCCCTTGATCCCATTTCTTTGCTTCCTTTATGGCAAAGCTTCTCAAGAACTGTCTGCATTGGTAATTTCCATTTCCTCTCCACCTGTTCATACTTCAGCTCTCCAATTGGACTTTCCTTCTCACAACTGCACTATATTTGTTTAAGTTAGGCTCACAGACACATTCCGTGTTGCCAAATCCATTGGTCCTGTCTAAGCCCTCTCTTACTTATACTTATCAGCTCTCTGTCTTTATAGATTTTATGATACCATATGACCTAATTTTCATCCTACTCCACTGGCCTTTCCTTCTTAATCTCTTGTTGGTTTTCTCATATCTACCAGATTTTGGAGTTTTCCAGAGCACTATTCACTTGCTTTTTGTTCTTCATGCTTGCTCCCTAGATGACCTCATCCTATCATGAGACTTTAAATATGAAGCTAATGGTTCTAAATTTTTGATAGCTTCATAGCTAATCTTCCCTGGGCCCTGTATTCCTGTATTCATTCAATTGCTTACTTGACAAGTATCACAAAAGTATTCCAGCTGGAGATCTTGATTTCCATAAACATACCCCCTAAAACCTTCCTCCTCCCTTAGTCCTCAGTAAATACTACAGTCATCCTGTCTACTTGCTCAGGCTTAAAAGCTAAACTTCATCTTTGATTCTCTCTTTGCCCTCCTTACATAGTCCACATCCAATTATACATGAGCAGATCTTGTCAGTCCTGCATAATCTTTCTCCACTCTCACCCTTCAGTCCAAACCAACATCTCTTCCCTGAACTGTATAATAAACACCCAACTTGTGTCCTTGCTTTCACAATGCTTACCAGGTGTCCTTTCTCCCATAGCAGTAGAATGATCTTACTAAGTCCGAATCTGTTCAAAGCCCCCTAGTGTCTTCCTTTTGCACTTAGAATAAAACTAAGCCCAATGCCATCAATGACCTGACCCCTGCCTGTTCTATAACCTCATTGCTTATCTCTGTGCAGTTCAGAGTTGACCTAAACTTCAGCTTCCCAACCTTCATGTTTTTCAAGGCATACCACTCCTTCTTATGCCTCGGGACTTTTATACTTAATGTCTTTTTGCCTGGAATGCCTTCCCTGGCTTCTTCTCATAGGAGACCAACTGACTCCTTTGGTCTCAGCTGGAATATCACTTCAGAAACTACTCTATCTAAAGATACGTGCCATGTTTAATCAGTCTTAACATCCACATAACCCTGATGTATTTCCTTTATAGAACTTGTCACTTCCTGAAATTGTTTCATTATATGTACTAGTTTTCCTTAACTACTCTGTACAAACATTTTGATCACATTTATCCCCAGTATCAAAATAGTGCCTGACATAGGAGGTTCTGAGCAAACCTGATGAAGGAATGAAGGTTTGACCATCTTTTCTATGTCTCCAAATCATTTCACCTCTGAACTCATTTTCTCATCAGAAATAGTACCTGCTTTGCCCCTAAGATCTCTGATAAAATTAGTTTTAAAAGTTAGCACATCAGGTAAAATTAATTTTGGGAAACCTCCTGATTTCTCAGTTAGAAGGGATTCTACTTGGTATTATCTGTTGACTTCTACATTTTAATTTTTGCCTTGATTTTGCATCTGTATATCACAACTTAACTGATTTTCTCAGAATCAGTGACTGACTTACATTTTTCTTTCCTGTAGTACTAAACAAGATATCTCATAATTAGGCAATTAGAATTAACTGGTGGGTATCGGTGTCTTTTTTTCCCTATAGACCATATGGATAATTATGAAATGGAAAGTATAGGCACATTTAAGATTAATTAATGCAGGGAGAGGCCAGTTGATCTTTGTTAGGGTATTCCTCAAGTTTCCATTTCTTGCTGACATAGGAATAGCCCCATCTGATTCTATAGACATATTTATTTATACTTTGCTTTTTAGAAATGATTTAAGGTAGCTTATAATGATATATAAGTTATAGTAGGGTAACCAACTACAAATAGGCTAAAGAAAAAACAAGTATAGGGAATTAAAAAGAGCTAGGGATAAGGCTAATTAACATAAACAAGCATCCTTGAATCCTCTGTATTTGCTGTGATAGACTATACGTTTTGACTTGGAGAGTTCTAATAACTAATTTAGATGGGAAGATGTATCAGTTGTATAGTTGAACTGTCTAGGATCATCTATTCTTGCTACTTTTGTTTTAATAATAGGAACTTCAAATGAGTAAATTCCATTCTCCAGGTTAGTGATAAGATCAGAGCGCATGCTGCCATTTGAATTGGACAGCTCTGGCTTTTGAACTGAATTTGAGATTCTATGATATTATAATCTTTCACATTCTTTAAAGGAATGATAAGGGTTTTTTTTCTGCTACCTTAACCATATAAATATTTTGAAAAGTTTAATACTAAAATGCCAGCTGAACATCTATATTATACACCAAGTATTACATCTTAAAACATTTTCTGACCTAGAAAGGCCATTCTGTTACTGGCTTTAATATGGTATATTAAAATTCCTTTCTCTTTTAAAGGTATTGTCCTTCCTGTAAAACTGATTCCAGTGAAGTTGTAAAGGCTGGTGAAAGACTCAAGATGAGTAAAAAGAAAGCAAAGATGCCATCAGCTAGTACTGAAAGCCGGAGAGACTGGGGCAGGGTAAGGAAGAAAGTCATCTTTCCTTCTTAGCTATAATGTTTTAACTGTAATGCAAGTTATAACTGTTTGATACCAACAGTAGTAGTGACATAAATTACATTTGCCGTATCAGAAATATTAAATAATTTTATTGTTTATTTGCTATAACTTAATTATGTGTTAATTAAATCATATAAATTATGTATTAATTATGCAGTTAGGTTTCTGTTTTGTTCTCATTTTATTTGACTTTAAGATTTGGCTTTAAGGGTTGACATAACCAATTTGTCAAACAATTTGTTCTATAACTTGTAGGGGATGGCCTGTGTTGGTCGCACTAGAGAATGTACTATTGTTCCTTCTAATCATTATGGACCTATTCCTGGGATTCCTGTTGGGTCAACATGGAGATTTAGAGTTCAGGTATGTTTTAAATTGACTTTGTTGAAAGGGTAAAGTTGTAAAAAATTGTAGCAGTGTCAGTATCTATTGATTATAAGTGGGCTAATCTAGGTTGTATCGCATGGCATTCAGTTGTTACAATGAAAGATTCTCTATAGGATGGGTAGACTCTTCCACATAGTTTAACAGGTCCATACATCATGGAATTAGGCATCAGCTGTGCTTTTTTAAATCATTTTTACTGTTTTCTAGATATGATAGTTAACATTATTAAACTTTCTAGAGAATTTTTCTTGCTGAGAATTTAATATTTGAAATATTAGGGGTTTCTTTCTTTAAAATTTGTGGTAAGTTCTCATTTAATGTTATTGAAGTCCAAGAAAGCTCATTCCGGGTGTTTTGTTTGTTAGCTTATCCTCCGGAATGAATGTTAAGTTGTTGGTCAAAGGAAGTGCCAGGTGATCCAATGATAAAATCACTTGTCACATCTTTTCCTGTTGTATTCATTTCTAATTTCTTTATTATAAAGGTAATTTTATCATTATAGAGATTTTAAAAGTTTTTTGTCCTCATTTTCTGTTTCTCAGGCACCACCACTTTGAAGTTTTAGCTGTTTCTTCTAGATTTACCTCCTTATTTCTAAGTAGCATGTTTATACTGCTTTTGTCTTTGTATTTTAGTTTTATTAACTTCTTTCTATGGTTGATGAGCATTAAGTTTAACACACTGTGTGTCTTCCCATGTTTGCAATGGTTATATTACAATTTTGGCTAAATACATATGCATGTTGTATAGTATGACTCAAATCTTTAAATACAGTAAAAAATACTACAAATAAATACAATATAATATAAACACAATAAAAAGTACACTTAGCATATTTTTAATTGCCTTGGGTTTTTGTTTGCTTCATTCTTTTTTTATATACCTGTTACTAATTCATTCCCAAACTTTAAAAGCCCCCATTAATACTGTCTCAGATGCGTTTGCAGTTGTTAGCCTGAGCAGTTAGAAGAATGGATTTGCCATTTAGGAAGTGGGGAAGAATCAGAAGAGATTTATTGTCATCAGGATTGATGAGGTTGAGAATCAGGTGGTCCCATCTTCTGAAGTACCTGGTGTTTTCAAGGCTTACACTCAGGTTCTGAGGCTTTTATTAGCTTCTCACTGGCTTCTAATGTGTGTCTTTCCCTGCCCCACTCTGCACCGTCCAGGGAATTTGAGGAACGCAAAGTAACGCTGTTTTAGTGAGCCAAAATTGAAGATCTATGGGGAGAAGCAGTAGGCCATTGAAGTAGTAGAATAGCATGATTAAACTGACGAATTGGGTAGCATGTTTGGGTAACATTGAGTAGTTTTGGTTCAAACATTTGCTCTATGAAGGAGAAGCTGGAGAAGATAAGAGTTAAGGCTGGGAACATGCAGAAGAATGAAACTGGACCACTTTCTTACACCACACACAAACATAAATTAAAAATGGATGAAAGATCTAAATGTGAGACAGGAAACCATCAAAATCCTAGAAGAGAAAACAGGCAGCAACCTCTTTGACCTCAGCCATAGCAACTTCTTACTTGACATGTCTCCGGAGGCAAGGGAAATAAAAGCAAAAAATGAACTGTTGAGACCTCATCAAGATAAAAAGCTTCTACACAGCAAGGGACACAGTCAACAAAAGTAAAAGGCAAGCAACAGAATGGGAGAAGATAGTTTTAAATGACACATCAGTTAAAGGGTTAGTATCAAAAATCTATAAAGAACTTACCAAACTCAGCACCCAAAAAAGAAATTATCCAGTGAAGAAATGGGCAGAAGACATGAATAGACCCTTTTCCAAAGAAGACATCCAGGTGGCCAACAGACACATGAAAGATGCTCAACATCACTCATCATGAGGGAAATACAAACCAAAACCACATTGAGATACCACCTCATACCAGTTAGAGTGGCTAAATTTAACAACTCAGACAGCAACAGATGTTGGCAAGGATATAGAGAAAGGGGAACTTTCTTGCTCTGTTGGTCGGAATGCAAACTGGTACAGTCACTCTGGAAAACAGTGTGGAGGTTCCTCAAAAAATTAAAAATAGAAGTACCCTGCGACTCAGCAGTAGCTCTACTAGCAATTTATCCTGAGGGTACAAGAGTGCTGATTCATAAGGGCACATGTACCCCAATGTTTATAACAGTGCTATCAACAATAGCCAAATTATGGAAAGAGCCCAAATCAACTGATGAATGGATTAAGAAGATGTGTATGTATGTGTGTGTGTATATATATATACACACACAAACAAACACACACACACACACATACACATACACAATAGAATACTACTCAGCAATTTAAAAGAATGAAATCTTGCCATTTGCAACAATATGGATGGAACTGGAGGGTATTATGCTAAGTGAAATAAGTCAGTCAGAAATAGATATCATGTGATTTTCACTCATATGTGGAATTTGAGAAACAGAAGAACATAGAGGAAGGGAAGAAAAATAAGTTACAGAGATAGAGGCAAACCATAAAAGACTCTTCAATACAGAGAACAAACTGAGGGTTGATGGGGTGGGGGGTTGAGGGGGCAGGAAAAATGGGAGATGGGCATTGAGGAGGGCACTTGTTGGGATGAGCACTGGGTGTTGTATGTAAGTGATCAATCACGGGAATCTAATCCTGAAGCCAAGACTACACTGTATACAGTGTTAGCTAACGTTGTGATAAATTACTTTAAAAAAAAAAAAAGTTAAGGCTGGGAAAGCAGATAGGAGCCAGATAGAGAGTAATGTGTAATACTTAATTTGGGCTTGGTATACAATAAGACCATTTAATATATTTTAAGCAGTTGAATATTAAAAGCAGAATTGTTCTTAAAAGTATTTTCTGTTTGTGATCGGTAGAATGGGGTTTGAAGGGAAAAAACTGGAGGCAGTGAAAAAGGGGGGTTAATGACATTCATGACTCAAACTAAGATTATAGCAGAAGTAGAAAAGTAAAGACTTGAGAGATTTAGGAGATTGAATCAGCAGTATTTGTGACCAAATGTGTTTTAAGAATAGAGAAGAATGATGCAAAAATGACTCTTGCCTTTCTCATGTGGCTAGGGAGCAGTGCCATAATTAAAGACAAGAAATAAGGTGGGGAGGGATCTGGGCCACTGATAGCAAATTCTGTTTGACCCAAGTTGAGCTGGAATGACCAGTAGACATAAAATGATGATTATTTAATAATTATTTTGAAACTTGGAATTCTAGATCTGAGCAGTTTTAAGAGTCATCAGCTTAGTACCTAAGGGATATGTAGTTAGAAAGAAATAAAGTCGGAGAGGAAAGATAGAACTCTGGGTGACATTCAGTTCTTAGTTGGAGGGTTTTAGGATCCAATAATATATACGAAAGCATTTTGTAAACATAACTGTTCAAAGGTATTTTGAGACTCTCTTTATTTCATAGGTGAGCGAAGCGGGTGTCCATAGGCCCCATGTTGGTGGAATTCATGGTCGAAGTAATGATGGGGCTTATTCTCTTGTCCTTGCTGGTGGATTTGCGGATGAAGTAGTAAGTCATAATACAACCTTGTTCTTTAGAACCATTCTTAATCATTCAGTAAAATACAGAAGTTTTGTGTAGGGTGTATAAAACCCCATCTTTTTTTAGCATAGTTTTTATGTTGAAGTGGTCACTTCTATATAAGTTATAAGAAAAGTCAATTGACAGTCTTCAATCTTTACAAGTGTTGATTTATGTATACATGTGGTTGCTGATTATTGCAATGAAAACATACTTTACAGAGCTCATTTTTTTAATTAAACTTTTTATTTTGGGATATTGCAGATTGACATGTAGCATTAGAAATACTACAGAGATCTCTGTGCTCTTTAAGCATTTTCCTCCCAATGGTAACATCTTGCAAAACTGTAGTACAGTATCACAACCAGGATATTGACATATTGATACATTCAGGTCACTGAACATTTCCCTTAACCACAAGTATCCCTCATTGTGCCCTTTGATAACCACACATACTGTATCTGCTCTCCCTCAACCCATCCCTAACCCCTGACAACCACTAATCTGTTCTCCATTCCTATAATTTTGTTGCTTCAAAGATTTTTATAATTGGGGTCATCTGGGCGTCTCAGTCCATTATGTGTTTGACTCTTGATTTTGGCTCAGGTTATGATCTCACAGTCGTGAGGCTGGGCTCCACACTGATCATGGAGCCTGCTTAAGATTCTCTCTTACTCTCCCTCTGCCCCTCCGCCATTTACATACTCTCACTCTCTCTCAAAAAAATAAATAAATAAATAATTTTTATGGGTGGAATCATACAGTATGTGACCTTTGGGAATGGTACTTTTTGCCCAGCATAATTCTCAAATTGTGGCATGTATTAATATTTTATTCCTTTTTTATTGCTGAGTAGTATTCCATGATATAGGTATAACACAGTTTGTTTAACCATTCACTCATTGAAGAACATTCAAGTTATAGTTTTTGACTTTACAGATGACTGTGATAAATGTTTGAGTACAGGCTTTTGTTGTTTTTTGTTTTTTATAAACGTAACTCTTCATTTCTCTGTGATGAATGCCCAGAAGTGTACTGTTGGGTTATATGGTAGTTGAACATTTAGTTTTTTAGGAAGCTGCCAAATTGTTTTCCCGAGGGATTATACTACTTTACATTCCTATTATCAGTGTGTAAGTGATTCAGTTTCTCTGCATTCTTACCAGCATTCAGTGTTGTTGCTTTATTTTACTTTAGCCATTCTGATACGTATGTAGTGAGATCTCATTGTGGTTTTAGTTGACAGTTCCCAAATGGCTGATGATGTTAGGCATGATTTATTTGCTTTTTTGCTGTGTGTATAGCCTCCTTGGTGGTATATCTTCAGGTCGTTTGCCCATTTTTCTAATTGGGTCACGTTTGGTTTGCTGTTCATTAAATGTGTACTTTACATGTATTTTCTCCCATTCTGTTTCATTGGTTTGTTTTCATGGTATATTATAATGATGAATTAGAGTAGCTATGGAGAAGCCAAGATGTAGTATGCTTTCAGACAAAGGTAGAAAAGTTTGCCATTTTTCTGACTGGCAGATTTGGCAGTACATTTGCATTAGCATGGCAAAGGAAACTGAAAATGGAAATATTCAAGTTAAGTCTTTGAGTACTCCTTTAACATGTATATTTTGAAGTTGTATTTTTCAGAAATACAAAGGGTGTTGTATAGTTTATCACAGTAGGCACTTATTTTTTTTTAAGACTCTGTAAGAAAACAAGCCAAGAGTAGAAACTCTTTAACATGTTTTTAGCATCAACCCAGTTGTGTTTGATCTGGAGTCTCACATTTGTGTGTGAGACTTGCCTAATTATTTTACCCCAGTGAACCTCAGTTTCCCCATGTGTAAAATAGAGAAAATAGTATCACCATTTTATATCAAAATAATTGATGTTAAATGAGGTAATTTATGTAATCTTGGAACATAACAAGAATTCAAATAATTGTATTGTCTATAGCAGATTATCTTAAATTTATGAAACATAAACATGTAAAGTTGAAAATGAGTGCTAATTGAATTCAGGTGGGTATTATTACTTCCCTTTTTCCCCATCTTTTGAATATAGTTACTAATCAAACATTAAACATTTGCAGTACTGATGAGCTCTCAATGATGTGTATTAAGCAGTTAAAGAATGTTAAATAATGTAAGAATATTTTAAGGCTAAAACACATAGGCTTAGTTCACCAACTAAGATGTATCTGGAGATGTTAATATATTTTATAAGCATTTTCAATCTTTTCCTCTTTTATCATAGGCAGATCATATGTACAGAAATAGGTGGAGGAAACCTGAATAAGCTCTTTTTTTTTTTTTTTTTTTTTTTTGGTTAGAAAATGATTTGTTTTGAAACCTTTAATTTAGTATAACATCCATGGAACCAGTGATCTTTGTTCTGTCCAGATGAATGGACATGAAACTACTGAATACCTGTTGATAAACTGGTTAATATTTTAGTCCAGTAACTTGACAATCAAATGCTAGTTTTAGTGCCCTTTGTGACCTCGCTTAAGGAATGAGGATCCACAAAGCTGGTCTGCCTTTTAGTTGTCTTGAGAAGTAGTTTGCTTAGTGATAGGAACAGATTCTGGAACTAAACAGTTAGGGTTTGTGTCCTGGTGCCATCTCTTACTAGCTAAGTGACTTCAGGGAAGTTAATGAACCTCTTCCTCATCTATAAAATAAGGCTTTATGATACTTTACATCACAGGGTTGATGTGAGGGTAAAAAGAATCCATGTAAAATCTTAGCCTAACCACACACGCGCGCGCGCGCACACACACACACACACACACACACACACACACACAGTAAGTGGAAGTGTTACCAGCAGTAGTGGTAGTATCCAGTTTTGCAAACATGTAAGGAGTATTAGAAGAGAGAAACTCACAGAAATTGCAACTGTATTCTATCTAAATAGCCTTGAATTAAGGAATCATCAAAGGTGTCTGAGAAAAGTTTAATGACGTTAACTATGCTTTAGGATATTTATCTGATAGTCTTTGGCGGGGGGTGTTGAGAAGATTTGAGATGAACTCCTTTTGCTTGATAAAGGTGATGGCAGGAATGGGAACATCCAGCTTATTGTGTTAGACAGCTGCTTTACAACTTGAAAAAAGAGTAGAGACTGGGAAATTGAGTCACTGTGGGGCAGTGGTATGTCCCCTCTATAAATGATGACTTCTTATGTGAGGGGTTCTCAGACAGCAGTCTTTAGGCTACTGGCTCACAGGGGTACATGGACTTAAAGATGTAATAAATTTGGGCTGATCATTTTTCCTTAGGAAAATTAGTCTGAACTAATACCGACTGAGCTCTGACAGTCTGACAATTCTTTTTTCCCCAGTGACAATTAAAGTTTCTATTGGTGTGACGATTAAAGTAAGGATGAGTTAATGACATAGAATACAATATGAGGTAGAATAACTATTTTTACTTATTTGCTGCTTGAAAAATAATCAGAAATGTTTTTGTTCTTTAGTTTTAAACAGTACTGAGCTTAGATTGTCCCTATTATTCTCTCCTAGTCCCCACTCCCTTTTCCTTTATAGCATTGCCACAATTCTAACTTCAAAAGTTGACAGAGTTGGGGTGCCTGGGTGGCTCAGTCAGTTCAGTGTCCAACTCCTGATTTTGGTTCAGGTCATGAGCCTTAGTCTTTAAGATATAGTCCTCAGTATTGGATCAACAAAAACTGAAGTCAAGGTTTTTAGACAGATAAGAACACTTACTAGACCATGAGATTTTGGGGGCACCTGGGTGGCTCAGTCAGTTAAGCATCTGACTTTAGCTCAGGTCATGATCTCACAGTTCATGAGTTAGAGCCCCGGGTCATGACTTAGAGCCCCGTGCAGGGCTCTGTGCTGACAGCTCAGAGCCTGGAGCCTGTTTCAAATTCTGTGTCTCCCTCTCTCTCTGCCCCTCCCCAGCTCACACTCTGTCTCACTCCATCTCTCAAAAGTGAATAAACATTTAAAAAAAATTTTTTAAAACATGAAATTTTAGTTTTGACTTTATCCAAAGGAAAAACAAGATGCAAAATAATTGACCTTTATTACAGACAAGGATTTAATAGAGAACACTTCATTATCTTGAGTTCAGTCTAAACTAATTAAAATCTTGCAATAAAGAAGTAACACTAATGGGTGGGGGAATGGGCAAGATGAGTGAAGAGGAGTAAGAGATAGAAGTCTTCTAGTTGTGGAATTACTAAGTCATGGGAATATAAAAGACAGCATAAATAATATAGTCAATGGTTATATTAGCATTGTATGGTGATAGATGGTAGCTACGCTTGTGGTTAGCATAGAGTGATGTGTAATTTTGTTGAATCGCTATGTTGGATGCCTGAGACTTATGTTATATTGTGTGTCAACTATAACAATAGTAAAAAAAAAAGAACCACTATTTTGATAGTGCTAATAGAATTAATTTGTATACTGATACTCTTCTCAATTGATTTTGAGTACTGATTCAGATAGAAACTTAGTAATATCAATATAAATTTATAGCTGTTACAGAGATATTTGTGGAGCTAGTTTATGTAATACCTACTTCCTTTGGCATGTTTTTTTCACATTTACTAGATACTTTATACAGATTTTAGTTTTCAGATTCTTTTCCAATGTTCTTTTTAATGCTAGGTGATTTTTTTTTATCTCAGTGTGATTTGAGTGAACCTGTACAGCGTGAAATGTGGGGAACTTAGTATTCTGTAAGGATTTTAATTTTGAAATTTAACAGCAAACTTGGGTATGACATCGATTGCTGATGGGAAATCAGATACAGAGTATTTACTGAAATGATACTCTGTAAAAACCTACAAGCTAATATTGATGTTTATTTTAATACCGTTGAATTAAATGAAATAATATTCCCAGTCCATAAGACCTTATTTTCTAGCATTCTTTTTTTTAATTTTTTTAAATGTTTGTTTGTTTATAATGTTTATTTGTTTTTGAGAGAGACAGACAGACAGAACAAAAGCAGGGAAGGGGCAGAGAGAGAGGGAGACACAGAATCCGAAGCAGGCTCCAGGCTCTGAGTTGTCAGCACAGAACCTGACCTGGGGCTCAAACTCACGAACCGCAGGATCACAACCTGAGCCAAAGCTGGCCGCTTACCCGACTGAGCCACCCAGGAGCCCCTGTTTTCTAACATTCTGTAAATTATTGGCTTATATGTATAGCATGAGAATAGCCACATTTAGAAGTATTGGAAGCTATAACTTTAAAATGATCAACTCGATAACTTGATATAACTTGAAGGTATACTACATACACCGCATTTAAATTTTGTCTGATTTTGGTATATACCTTGAGAGAACGTGTAAATTCATAACATCCTAACCAAGTGCTCTGACTGTAAAACAAGAATTAGTGAAATTATATTTGGGCTTAGGTATCTTAATGTTGAAATTTTTCTCCTGTAGGACCGAGGTGATGAATTCACATACACTGGGAGTGGTGGTAAAAATCTTGCTGGTAATAAAAGAATTGGTGCACCATCAGCTGATCAAACATTAACAAACATGAACAGGTATTCTTTACTGTTAGAGTTTGTAAAGTCTATTTATTTGGGCTTTGTATAAAAGTTTGATTATATTAATATAATTTGTAAGTTATTCTGTAGGGCAGAATCTTAAATTGAGAGTTAAAAATCTAAATTTAAAATCCCATTATCTGATTATATAATTGTTTATAAGTATTGTAACTTATTTCTTTATATTTTGCAAATAACATAATTCCCAGTCTTAATACATGTGCTTTACATTTTAAAACATGTTGAAACCTTTGAAGGAAGGGAATCTAATATAAGTGATACTGAGAACAAGGTGGCTTATCTACTACCTCATGGATCAAAGTTATGTTTTACCCAACACAGATTTGTCTTTTAAAGTAACAAACTTCTTTTTAGAGGAAACTCACCAATATGAAGTAGGTTTAAGATTGGGAGCCCACATTTGTGGGCATAAGTGAAATATCAGATAAACTTAAAGCTATACTCAAGGTGCTTTTAGGATTTATAATGTCTTTTAACTGTTAGAATGTTTAGTTATAAAAGTGACCTTTTCTAACTAAATACTTATAAAGCATTACAAAAGAGCCACCTTGTGCTGACCTTTGTTCTATAGAGGTATTAATGATATGCCAGCTTCCATGGGAGCAGAAAACTTGACGACTTCAAAATGTTTTAGTTCATAAATGCATGCTAATAGCAATAATAATAAAGTGACCCAGATCATCAGATAGCAACAACCACATTATAACTTGTCATAATTTTTAGATCAATTTCATAAAGTCAAAATTTTTATATCCTATTGTTACGAGTGTTTTATGGATTATTGAGTAAAAATGAGTATTTTTCTTTGAATCTGAATCACTCGGTTTTAAGTAGTGTGCCCTTAATTTCTGATTACCGTGTGAAGTAAAGAATATACCAGTATGATTTCAAGAATTTGTTGCATACCAAATTACATAGTCTGTTTTTATGTCTTCCTTCTCTATTATTTCTGACAGTAGGATTATTTAACTGAACCAGCAGAGGAGACAGGTCAGATTTGCTGGTGAAAACATTCCTGAAGTAGGAGTCCAGTCCCTAGTTAGTCTTTTTCTAGCGAGAAAGCAGCTCTTTAGGAGGAATGATCTTAAAAGGAGTTAGAAATATTTTGATGTGTTTTTGTCAGTGAAAGTATATCTTGAATTTTTAAAAGTGCTTTTTTAAGTTGTCTCATCTGAAGATTATATTTACCCTTTAATAATAATGAGTTATTTTGCTTGAATGAGATTTGTTTCCTAACTACCTGCACTTGTAATGTAAATGGTAAATATTTTTCAAGCTTTTAAAGAATCTAAGTATAACCCTGTTTACCATTATGTTACAATCTCAGAAAATAATTGACAAGTTGTAAAAATGTTTGTATTTAAGAGAAGGTAGTGAAAATAAAATTCTGACTGAAAACAATTTAGGATTGACTTACCATAGGGACTCTGACATCCATTCAGTTAATTTATACATTAAGTTTTGAGTACACATTGTGATTATAAAGACCTCTTGAGCAAAGATACATATATGTTTCATAAACATGAAAACCAAGGTCAAAGACCCTTAGCTCTGACCCATATTACACTTTTTCCTGACTAGTGTATGGTCCAGTTTATTTTTCCTTCTCCACTAAGAGGGAGTTTGACCCTTGCTTCTTGCTTTGAGAAGGTTGTTCCTATTTCTTCTCAGCTCTTTCACTTTATGAAACTGAAGTGGGCAGCAAGGTATCCTGGCCTTCCTTTATCAGGGCAGTTAGAAACAACCAATTGAGCTGCAGACTAATGGTAAAGCCTTGTTTTGCATAGTTTGATCTTCTTGGAATCTCTTCACATACTCGAACAACCTACATACTTAATGTGAAAATAGAAGTGAGTTATTAATGCCAGTTAGTGGTGGCAGTTCTGACTAAAGGTCCTTGTAAGTACCAAACCATTCTGTTCATTAATGTGAAAATAGTACTTATTCTTTTCCTTGCTCTTTAAGAAGATGAAGTATGTATATCTCAATAAGCATTCCATAAATAAGATATAATACTAACACTAGAAGATTGGATACATTTTCTTCTACCTCCCAGAGATTTAATGCATCTCCCTTTGAGATTAAAAAAAAAATAACTTGGTAAACTCCAACTATTTGACCACATTTATGAAAGTGGTTTTTTTTTTTTTGTTTTGTTTTGTTTTTTAACAAAACACTGTATTTACTTTAACAATATAACTGTGATGAAGAGATTTGGGTAGATTAGACATTTCATCTTACGGTGAATTTCATTTGAAGCTGCATAAAAAGAATTATGCCCTGAAAAAGTATTTTGTATCATATCTGAATTTACCAAATTGGGTGTGTGTGTTTTTAACCTTACATGTTGTGGTGTCTTGTCACTTAAGTTAGGAAGTAGGTACCTCAGAGGAAGAATACTAATTTTAAATAGTTTCTGATTTGGTGGGAACTTTGGGGTTTTTTGGTTTGGTTTGGTTTTTTTTGTTGTTTTTGTTTTTTTGGCAGGACTAAGTTCTCCCAAGAAAGGTCTTCTAACATAACCTTACTGATTAATTACTACTAAGTGAGTACACATACTAAGGAAGCTTCAAGTAAATCAGGTGCTTCTTCTCACTCACTGTTCCTCCTTGTTCATGTGTCATCATAAAAATAGTGATCTGGAGGAGCCAAAAATCTTTATTATCATGATTTAGTGCAGGCATTTGATTGCTTCAGTTTTATTTAAACTTACCTTTTTACTAGAAATCTTTAAACGATAATTTCATATTAAAATTGTTCTTTAATAACTTTTAAACGGTAAGGAATCTCTGTCATCTGGAATGTGGAAAGTAGACCTAGAAAGGTCATTTGTACCTTGCTGACAAATTTATTTTTCTGGATTTCTTTCTACATTATTCCAGCAATATACTTCACTCCCTCCCTTATCAAAAATAACTACTACAACAATCACTTGCTTTAGTGTCCAACTTTCTCCCTTCCCTCGTTATTTAAAAAAAAATTCCATGTATTTCTAGTTGTTTTCTATTATACGTGGCACAGATGTTATTACTTTCAGAAGAACCCTACAGGCTATCTGAGAACCAATCCCCTGGCTTGGGGGTGACATCAGAAAACTGATTTGTCTTCTCTGCTGGTGGGGGAAAGCATAATCCTATTATCTGGAATAATATGGAAAGAATCATAGAATCTTAACTATCAGGTAAGGCATAATTCACCTTTTAATTGAGCTAATAATGCGATTATATACTTAAAGATTACTTGGTATAAAGACTTTGTTTTATTTTTTAGGGCATTGGCCCTAAACTGTGATGCTCCATTGGATGATAAAATTGGAGCAGAGTCTCGGAATTGGAGAGCTGGTAAGCCAGTCAGAGTGATACGCAGTTTTAAAGGGAGGAAGATCAGCAAATATGCTCCTGAAGAAGGCAACAGATATGATGGCATTTATAAGGTGCTCTATCTGGCATGACATCTTGTTAGTCATTTTTCCTGGGCTTTCAAGACAGGGTTGCCACAGGGAACTACCCTACAGTGGGTGGGCTAAAGGAAGTAGTAGACCACCTTAGTTGGTATCTCTACTTTTTCTGGAAATGTAACAGATATACAAAGTGAGCTCCTAACTTTGATATTTTTTCTCTTAATGCTTATTTGAAGTCCATAAGGGCAGAGTTCTGTTTTAGGTTAAGTTTTTTATAAGTATATATTCTCTGTGATAAAACTATTTAAATAACATGGGCATCATAGATACTGATTGTTATATCTTTCAGAATTATTTTAATTATAATAGATTTTCAGAGCCAAGCACATTATAATTGTTCAGATAGTTTGTATTGTTTTAAAAAATGGAGGCATTTACTGCCACCATTTTTATATCCTATTATGCGAGATTCTATTATTGAGCATAATCTTGTTAATATTTCAAACTTATAGCAATGGGTACTTATGTGGGAACTACCTTAATTAAAAATCAAGGTAAAAACAGTATTCTAGTGATTTTTTATTTACTATTCTTAAAGCGAGTATCTTTTGAAGTTGCATTCAGTTAAGTCAAGTGTACTTAGTTAAACTAGTAATGTGGCATTATGAATAAGTCTAAATATTAAATCTCAAACTAGTACCGAAATAATTATGGTTTAGGTGGTGAAATACTGGCCAGAGATTTCATCAAGCCATGGATTCTTGGTTTGGCGCTACCTTTTAAGAAGAGATGATGTTGAACCTGCTCCTTGGACCTCAGAAGGAATAGAACGGTCAAGGAGACTATGTCTACGTTTACAGGTTAGATTACATTTGTCTGGGCTACCTGTATGCTCATAAAAACACACACCTCTGTAGTATCTTTGTGCCTTAACACTGGATACAGCTCACAGCAATTGATCAGTGGACTGTAAGGGGTGAGGAATGAAATCATTCAAGTATACAGAAGGAAAACAAATAAAAAGGTAGTAGCATTCTAGGTGTCAAACTGCTCTAAGACCAAGAATTGTGCTTGGGAAAAACCAAGCCTTCAATGAAAAGTAAAATAGTTGTAATTCAATTTGGAAATGACTTGAACAATGAAGGAGAGGGATACATAAAATTAATATAGAGAAGACCTTAAGGAGGGAAGTTTATCATAGAGGGCACAGGGGGTGTGTCTCTGGTAGGGGAAGGGGGAGGTGGCTTATAAGAGTGGTCTGCTTCTCCTACCCTTCTCACTTTTCCTCACCCCTTTTTTCTCTTCCCCCTCAAAGCTGCTTCCCTGTCCTGTCACCACCTTTAGTGCTTTGCCTTTTTTTTCCCCTTTGCCCATGTTCAGCTGTTAACCCATATAAGACTTTGTTGGTTTTGTATGCATAATGGATGGTATGGCTACATTCCCCCGTCCACTGCCTATGCACCCTAGACTTTGTCCCTGACACTGACTTCAGAGCATGGTTTGAGTTCATCTTCCATCATTCCCCATTGTTGTGCTTCCTGTAAAGACTACCAGCTTTTCATTTCCCCTGGCTCTGCCCACACTGCATGTGTAGGGGCTGAACTATGGGCAAGTGTCTGACCACCCAGGCAGGTGAGTGTGTGTTTTCTAGTGCAAGTCTGTGTCTGTTTTTGTTTTCTTTTTAAATTTGTAGAATTGATTGTTTAAATGAGACCCATCAGCTGAGAAAATAACTGCCAATATTCTTTTTATAACAATATAAAAAAATAACTTGTTAAATCCATTTTCAAAAGAATTTTTCAGATTCATTGTTCAGCAGAGCAATGCTCTAGATAGGTTAGATTTGAAACTAAGCAGAAGCATGTAAGCTCATCTACTATGATTAAGTTAAAAACATCATTGATGGGGCCTGAAACATGTTGAGCTTTAAATATCAGTGTTATCAACAAAGCATGTTCTCCCCATAAGGGTAGCCAGTAAAACACAAATAGGTAGAATTTTATTCCTTAAAGTCTAACCTTTAGCTGATAAAGAATTCAGTAATTTAGTGTCTTTAGGTCCCCTAAAAGCCCCTGTGCCCCACCTTATTTTGGGAGATAAGAAATTTGACCCTTAATATTGCGGGTGGGTTTGTTTTGTTTTGTTTTTTAAAGATTGGCTCCACAATTGAGTGTACTACCATCTCTATGAGTACCATATTGTGCTGTGTGGTTGATCTCACTTACCTTCATATCTAGATTCTTTAATTTCTTCCTCACACTTTTCAAGCCACCTAGTCAAACCTCCTGAAAACTTGTCTTTCCTCTTTTAGATCTGAAACTAAGATTATTATTTTATAAAATGGAATGTTTAACAGTCAAAACTACATGGTTTTACACTGAATTGGGGATTTTAATAGTCTTCTGTCCTTTAAATGTTTGTTTCCTTTATATAAAGTCTTTCAGTTTAGGGAAAATACAGACTCTTACCCCATCTCCCCTTTTTTAATTTCTCAGCAGCATCTAGAACCCCTTTTCTCTGTGAAACTTAAATCCATATTGTACTTTTTCCCCCAACAGTATCCAGTAGGTTACCCTTCAGATAAGGAAGGGAAGAAGACTAAAGGACAGTCAAAGAAGCAGGCTAGTGGAGCCTCAAAAAGGCCAACTACAGATGGTAGGTAATGATTGCAAACATAAGTCCTAAAATCATAGTTTCTAATAAAGAAAAATATTAAGAGAAAAATTTGAGAAACTCATAAGAAATTAAAAGCAAAGTGAAGGATTTTTTGGGGGTGGAGGGGTGGTGGGGGGCTTTCTGTGTATTTTAATAGTGTCAGAGCCAAAATAGCAGCAAACGTAGTATTCTAAACTCCATCGGAAGTTAGATGCTGCTGTGTGTAGGTTATCTTCATGCTAAACATTAACTGGTACCAGTTAACTCTTAGGTCTCATAGTTGTGCTTAGAACCGCCAGTAAACCTGCTTATGTATTTTTAAATAAATCTAGATGATTGTCCAAGTGCCTCCAAAGTGTTAAAAACATCAGATTCAGCAGAAGCAGTTGAGGCTTTCCAACTAACCCCTCAACAACAACATCTAATCAGAGAAGATCACCAAAACCAGAAGCTATGGGATGAAGTGCTTGCATCTCTTGTGGAAGGTCCAGTATGTAAAGATTTTTTAAATAATAATGTTTTATTATTGACATGATGAAAAATAATTTTCCTTTGCAAGTCAGTCAAAACTTGACGTTTTTATGTAATCATCTCATCCAGTGTCACTTTCAGAAATAATCTAAGGTAATACTTAAATGCTCTTAGGTGGATTTTAGGCCTCTTAGTTGTTGGTTTTGACCTCTTTGTGCCTGAACTTAATCATTTATGTTGAAGGCACTATTCATGGGAAGAATTTTCAGTTGTGTAAACACACTTAATTTAAAACTCATCAGGAAATTTTTTGCTATAGTTCAAAGTTATCTGATGATGGCATAAGTCTTAAGCAATGCAGCACATGTTTAACCTGTTTGTAAAATAAACCAGTATTGATTTATTTAAATACTTTATATGTTTTGGGTTTTTTCCCATTTTTGGTAATCATGAAATTTTAAAGTGAAAAGAAATTACAACTGATGTGTGTGGATTTTGTGTTAAGCTGTGTTTTGCAAATGAGGCTTCCTTATCAAATCCTAAAAGCTGGAGTTTTCAAATGTGAATTGGCTATTCCTTCTTTGTTCACTTGCTTTTATTTATGTCTTAATTTATTTTGCTTAAAATTAGAATATTCTGTTTATTAGATATTAACCCCTTGTCAGGTATAACATAATTACTTCTCTGCATTTTTTCCTCTGTGCAGCTATTGTGAGTGAACCTTAGTATCTTCTCTTGAAGTTTTATCCTGTCATCTTCTATTAGTTTTCTTCTTTCCACTGCTCCTTTTATTTTTGTCAGTGTATTAGCCAGAATTTCTCATATGTCTGAAATCGGGTTAGTTAAGATCTTTCTATCTAAATTTAGAACTCTGAATTTTTGTGTTGCTTTTTGTTTGAGAAATAGTCATCAATATTAAGGAAGAATGTTCCCTGATATAATTTTTAAACATTTATTTATTTATTTCTATTTGTGTGTGTGTGTGTGTGTGTATACATATTTTTTTTAAGATTTCATTTTTAAGTAATCTCTGTACCCAGCACGAGGATTGAACTCAGAACCCTGAGATCTACCCTGGCTCTACTGATTGAGCCAGCCAGACGCCTTACTTATTTTTTAACTTATTTTTGAGTAACACCCAAAAATGGGGCTCAAACTCATGACACCAAGATCAAGACGCTCATGCTCTACAGACTGAGGCAGCCAGATGCCCCTAATTTTTAAAGTTTTAGAAATGGGTGAAATTTATCAAATACCCTTTAGGAGTCATCATTTCCTTTGCTTATGTATGTGATAATGGGTTATTCTTGGTAAAATGAAGCTTACGTGTTTGGAGGACAGAAGGAAAGTGATTGAGCTCTGTGTGAAGTGTTACTTGCTTTTTAGCCAAGAGACCCAGACATAGTGAGAGTCTGACCCTGGTAGGTCATTTTCACTTAGAGAAAGTAAGGTGCAGCAAACAGTTATTGATTACAGTCTAAATATTCTCTAGTTGGAGGGCTACAGCTGGTGGTTAGGTGGATAACGTGGGTGAGTTCCAGCTGTGGGTGGGCAGGAGACAAAGTAGCAGATACAGGTGGAGGAAAAAGCTACCTGAGTGTACATGGAAGTTCTCTTGCACATCTATTGACTGGTTTGGATGTGTGTATTGGGCTTCAGTGTAAGACTGCTAATATGTGTATACTGTTTATCAATTAAAAAAAATTATTGAAGTGATTGAGTCCTGTGAGACTTGGCAATTGTGTGCAAACCAAGTATACTTGTGAGTTCTTTCAATGTAACTTTAATATGAAATAAAGTCAATAATTGACAGTTCTCAAGCCACAATTTTAAAAAAGGTGGGAGCACCTGGGTGGCTCAGTTGGTTAAGCATCTGACTCTTGGTTTCACTCAGGTCAAGATCTTGCATTTTTGTGGGTTCTAGCCCCTCATAAGGCTTCACACTGACAGTATGGAGCCTGCTTGGTATTCTGTCTCCTCTCTCTGCCCCTCCTCCCCCCCCCAAAATAAATAAACTTTTTTTTTTTAATTTTTTTTTTCAACGTTTATTTATTTTTTGGGACAGAGAGAGACAGAGCATGAACGGGGGAGGAGCAGAGAGAGAGGGAGACACAGAATCGGAAACAGGCTCCAGGCTCTGAGCCATCAGCCCAGAGCCAGAACTCACGGACCACGAGATCGTGACCTGGCTGAAGTCGGACGCTTAACCGACTGCGCCACCCAGGCGCCCCAAAATAAATAAACTTAAAAAAAAAGACAAAATTGTATCCAGTAGGTTATCCTCTGTTGGCAGGATCTTGCATGCCTGGGTGAGATGATTATGAGCTTGCTGCTATTGATTACTCTGGATGTGTATGTACTATTGTTGTGAACAGCTTTTATGCCCATTCTCTTCAGATAAGCCAGGAACACGTTTATTAAGCCAGAAAAACCAAGTGTTGGCCATTGGTGGCTTTAAAATAAGTGCATATGTTATGTATATGTGAGTATATTTTTATCCCAATACCTTTCCAAGGCCCTACATGATCTGGCATGGGCCCTCTCAGGCCCAAACGCTTCAGCCATATTTAAACACGCTCTGTGCTATTTAAACATGCTCAGCCTGTTCCTTATCCTAGGCCCTTAGACCCATACTATCTCTCTGACTAGAAAATTCTTTACACCTTCGTGTCGCTCACTCCTTTCCTGTAAGTCTCTGCAAAGTACAGGTTTTCACAAAGGTCTTCCCTGGCTACACTTTCTAAAACAGCCACTCTTTTACTCTGTTGCTTTAGTTTGCTTAGTTATTACTATCTGAAATTGATTTTATAAAGTTCCATGAAAGGAGAGACTTTGCATTTTTGTCACCACGATGCAGATGAGTACCTAGCCCATTGTAGGAATTTGAAATATCTTAGTACATATTACAAGTATCATGGAGATGCCAGGGAAATTAGCAGTCATTAACAAAGTAGTTTGTTGTGTGTTGGGGGGTGTACTTGGTATTAAAGTTTGAGTTTTTTCCATATCTCCTCCCATTTTATTCTTCCAGTATATTGTATAATATTTTGTTACTAATTCACTTGACTTTTATAATGTCCATAAATAAGTTAGTTTCAAGATATAACTTTGAAATGGGATCTTTGGTTTAATTCTAACTTGAAACTCTTGTAAATTCTACTTTTTTATTGACAGAAAAAAACATAAAATATTTTCCCATATTACCAGAAATAACAGAAGATTAGCCTTGTGACCATTCAAAACTCTACTTACCTTTCTAGTTTAAAAGAAATAGTTGGGTAAAATGGAACCAGTAAGAGTACCCATTTGATCATATTTGCTTTAGATGGCTCTACCGTTTATAATTTAGTCCCAATTTGAGTAAACATTGGCATCAGGAAAATATGGGATTTTTTTTTTTTTTCAACGTTTTATTTATTTTTGGGACAGAGAGATACAGAGCATGAACGGGTGAGGGGCAGAGAGAGAGGGAGACACAGAATCGGAAACAGGCTCCAGGCTCTGAGCCATCAGCCCAGAGCCCGACGCGGGGCTCGAACTCACGGACCGTGAGATCGTGACCTGGCTAAAGTCGGACGCTTAACCGACTGCGCCACCCAGGCGCCCCGATGGGATTTTTGGATTGAGGCAAAATATCACAGAAGATAATCCTAGGAGAATAAATATGTTGATTCTTTGGAGTATTAGATACTACAGAGTATTATTGCCTAGTGCTATTATTTATTTATTTATTTACTTATTTATTTAGCTAAAAAATAAATATTGAAGTTTCTTAACAGCAAAAGATTAAATAAATAATGTGTTCATATTACTGGAATAACACTCACCCAGCTTTTTTGAAAAGAGACATCTATATGTAATGACCTTGAGACAAGCTATCCATGATTGATATTTTTCCCCCTTTTAAGTTTTTATTTAAATTCTAGTTTGTTAACACATGTCCATGACTGTGTTAAAGGCAAAAATAGTAATCTCTGGAATGTGAGGTTTAAGGGGAGACATTCACTTTTTAATGCCATATATTTTCACTTTGCAGCTTTTCCAAACCAATTATAAGATTTAAAACTAATGTGTATATATTATGGAATGAAGTTTCTTTGGTTTTATATTTTCATATTTGTTTATGGTTACCGTTACTTTTTTTTAATACAAAATGTTTTAAATGTGACAAAGACATTTTTTCCCTAATTACTTATAATCTTACTAATTTTTTACAAAGCTAACCTTTTTTTTTTTTTCTTCCCCCTGGGTGCCATTCTAGAATTTTCTGAAAAAATTGGAACAATCTTTTATGTGTGTCTGCTGCCAGGAGCTAGTTTACCAGCCTGTGACAACAGATTGCCTCCATAATGTCTGTAAAGTAAGTAGGTTTCTTTCTCATTTTCCCTTGTTAGGACAGAGGGCAACTAACCTCCAAACATAGTTTTAGCACGTGAAACATTTTTCCATGCAGCAGAATAGTTGTGGAACCTTGCCAGTTAAGAAACATTTCATTACATTTTTGCAGTAATGCATGTTTTAATTTATTTTAATTTTATTACTATAGACAGTAATAGTCAAATATGTATTCTATAGTCAAAGGTATTGTATCATGTTTGGAATTGTTGAGGAGAATTTGAAATGGAGAAGAAAGTAAGGTGTCATTGCTATTTTTGTTATAGCTTATGTATGTTTTATATATTATAGTGCGGACTGAAATAATTCCATCCACTTAATGAAACCTAAAACAGATTCTGTCTGGTAGCATTTCCAGAGGAGTTGAATATTGCATTATTAGTGTGGTGTAAAGGGGAAGATTGAGTTTTAGTAAAACGAAGGTTGGAATCCTGTTCTACTGCTCAGTGGTTGTGTGTCCTGACCTAGCTTCTGAATTTTAATTTCTTTTGTAACATGGAAACAAATCTTCCACATATGTGTTTGTGCCTGACCCATATATTTCTGGAAGACACATTCTATGTTAAGTGATTTGATAAGATATATAACTTAGTTCTAAGCAGGGAAATCCTAAATTTCTTTTATGTGTTCTGTTATAAAGAACAGGATTAAAATCCAATGTAGGTGAGGCTAGTGAAAATCATACATAAATTCTAACACTCTCATTTTTTTTAATTTTTTTTTTTATATATTTTTTTTCAACATTTATTTATTTTTGGGACAGAGAGAGACAGAGCATGAACGGGGGAGGGGCAGAGAGAGAGGGAGACACAGAATCGGAAACGGGCTCCAGGCTCTGAGCCATCAGCCCAGAGCCTGACGCGGGGCTCGAACTCACGGACCGCGAGATCGTGACCTGGCTGAAGTCGGACGCTTAACCGACTGCGCCACCCAGGCGCCCCTCTAACACTCTCATTTTCTTGGATGAGGAAATTAAAGCACTCAAAATTAAGGTCATTTACCTGAAGTCTCACAATATATGCTGGAAGTGGAACTTAAAGCCATGTCTATAGACTAGTTTTCAGAGTGCAGATTCAGGCCTTTACAGTTCATCTTAAGTTTCTAGTTCCTATTTAAAAGCATAAGCCATTGACTTTTCTACATGCTATACTCTGATGAAATTGGGTATGTTTTTGTTTCTGTTTTGATTTTGCCTTAGGATTGCTTACAGCGCTCCTTTAAGGCTCAAGTTTTCTCCTGCCCTGCTTGCCGGCATGATCTTGGCCAGAATTATCTCATGATTCCCAATGAGATTCTGCAGACTCTACTTGACCTTTTCTTCCCTGGCTACAGCAAAGGACGATGATTTGTCTACTACTGTGTTGCTCTTGGTGGCTTTTTGGACAATAAAGAATCTAAAATGGTTGGGGGGAGGGGGCGGGGAGGGTGGAAGCGCTATGGTGGACCATATCTCTCACGTTCTGAAGCAGCTAATCCTCTTTCCTACATAGCCATTATCTTGTGTGTGTAGTGAGAGGCCCATTTCTCAACTGTCTTTTAAATATCAAAAGGTAGTTCCTGTCAGTAACAACTAGTTTTAAATGAGTAAAAAGTCAAAGCCTCAGCTCTAGTTGATATCCAAGTTATGATTTATTTTGCAACTACCTCAGGACAGAAAAGACGTATGGGGATTTTTTAAATCATTGAGTAATTAGTTAAATGAAGTTTTAGCTACGCACTGCCTCCCAAATATTAGTTGTGCCTGGTTCATGTAATTTGATTTTACAGAAAAGGAAATGACACTCGAGATCTTTGGAACGCAGCTTCTGTATTGTGCATAATACATTTTTAATGTCTTCTTCCATTACAATGTGTTTTGCAAGGACAAGTTCATTTTTTAGCCCATTTTGTGAGCTCCATTGTGCTTTTTTTCTGGTGTTTTATGCAAGTTGACTACTAATGACTAATGAGAACAATATGAATGCATTGTTGCTGCATTAGTGTAATGTGGTGTGGTTTTGCACTTAAAAGAGGTATTCAGATGCTCTAGTTGTAAATGTTCATGAAAAGCCTCTTCTGTACTAGTCAAACTGCTTTTAGTGAGTCTCACCAGTGGTTTTACATCTGCAGAGCATTGAGGGCTGGGCTTGACTTTTGAGAGGACTGAAATTGCTTCATATTGTGATCCTAAATTTTATATTCACTATATTCCCTAAAGTATACATTAATAAATATTTTATGACCAGAAAAATAGCTCATCTTACTTCACTTTTCTACATTTGTCTGGCTTGTAAGTATGTATTTTTAAGAAGTAATCACTTCCAGAAGTAATCACTTCCAGAGTATTTCATTGTGCATTTTAAAATAGACATTTTGTACAATTCTCTATTCTTGGTTTTTGGTTATAAGAACTAGTATGAACTAAGGACAGGTTTCACCTTATGTTTGATTTTTCTTTTTTAATTTTACTAAATTAGAAAAATTTTCTATAATAACTTGTCTTACGTTCAATTTTAGCATCAGTGCTACTTCTTATTTCACAGACATGAGAATATGCTAAAACATTGTTCTAGTCTCTGAAAGTATATTGTTTTCATCAGAGTAAAGTTTTAATATGATTGAATCAGTTTTTCTATTCCTGAATTCAGAGCCATATATAATGCCAATATTTATTGAGTATATGTGTGTTTATTTAATCCTTCTGACAACCCTTAGAGGCAGTCCTGTTATCCCCATCTTATGGATGAACCTCAGAGGTACAGAAAGGTTAAGAAACTTGCCAAAGTTCAGGGGCTTCTGGGTGGCTCAGTCAGTTAAACGTCTGACTTCAGCTCAGGTCATGATCTCACAGTTGGTGGGTTCAAGCCCCACATTGGGCTCTGTGCTGACAGCTCGGAGCCCAAAGCCTACTTCTGATCCTGTGTCTCCCTTTCTATCTGCCATTCCCCTGTTCTCTCTCTCTCTCTCTCTCTCTCTCTCTCTCTCTCTCTCTCTCTCTCTCTCTCTCTAAAAAATAAATAAACAATTAAAAAAAAAAAGGAACTTGCCAAAGTTCATACTTCAGAGAAGTGGCACAGCTGTGCTAGAAACAGGCAATGTGAGCCCAGGTGCTGGCAGTCTTTACTGTTGGGCTATAAAGGATCTCACATCAAAATCAAGTTCTGGGGAACACTTACAGCATAGTGATTGGAATGGTTGTCACTTTGGGCTTGTTTTTAACAGACACTGGAATCATTTTTATTTTGAAGGATCTAATTTAAATAGAACCTTTTTAGATTGAAATGAATCATTAAATTGCATCATCTAGTGTATTCCCTTTGGCACTGGCCATCTCTCTGCATGAAGGGTGGGGAACATCTCCCAGTTTCAGCTACTTGAACTGGATTGTTCTGCTTTTATTAGCAAAATTAGTGATTTCCATAGTTAGGCTATGTTTTGTCTTTTTTTTTATTTTTATTAATTTTTTTAACGTTTATTCACTTCTGAGAGACAGAGCATGAGTGGGGAAGGGGCAGAGAGAGAGAGAGACAGACACACAGAATCTGAAGCAGGCCCCAGGCTCTGAGCTGTCAGCACAGAGCCTGACGTGGGGCTTGAACTCACGAACTGCGAGATCATGACCTGAGCCTAAGTCAGACACTCAACTGACTGAGCCACCCAGGCACCCCTATGCTATGTTTTGTCTTAACTTTGGTATAACATTATAGACTAGGAAAGAAAGCTGATTCCAGCTTAACATGTTCAGGAGTCCAGGACGGCCCCAAACTAAGCAATTTTATTTTGCTTTTAAACTTTTTTAAAAGACTTCGTTTGTTTTTACATAAATATTTCAGTTTACTCTAAAAGATACAGGAAATAACCACAATACCATTGTCATACATGTAAAGAAAAAAAATGTTATTACCAAATATCTAGTAAATATTCAAAATTCCATTGTCTCAAATGTCATATATAGATATTTTAGGTTAGTTTGTTTGCATCAGGATCCAAATGAGGACCTTACATTGTTGTTAATTGCTATCACTTAAGTATCTTTTAGTCTGTATATATCCCCTCTATCAATTTTCCTTTACTTTTTGTGATTTGTATGTTTAAATTACTCTAGAGTCTGACAGAGTAAGATTTTGCTGACAATAACCATGTGGTATGGTTTAACCTGTTTCTCTTTTATGTAAATTGGTAGTTAGAATTCAAGCATGACCAGATTTAGGTGTGAGGGGTTTTTTTGGCAAGATTTCTTCATAGGTGATGTGGTTATCCCTTCAGATACTACATAGTATCTGGTTTCTCAGGCTTAAATTTGAAAGAGGAGCTTTTCACTGGATTCTGGTACATGTAGTAGGTTACAGTGATTACTATTAAGTACTCAGCCACTTTCATATGGGTAGTTTTTTTTCTTAAATTTTCTTAGATTAAGAAGGGCTTCTAGTTATAGACTCATTTCTAAATAATATGGCTCACTCAACAAATATGTGCATCCAGGTATGTTTAAGAATGTTAGGTAAGGGCATCTGGGTGGCTTAGTTAAGTGCTGATCAGACTCTTAATTGCAGCTCAGGTCATGATCTCAGTTTGTGAGATTGAGCGCCATGTTGGGCTCTATGCAGACAACTCAGAGCCATCATGGGATTCTCTCTCTCTCTCCCTCTCTTTCTCTGCCCTTCCCCTTCGCAAGCCCTCTCTCAAAATAAACAAACATTAAAAAAAAAAAAAAAAAAGGAGGGCACCTGGGTGGCTCAGTTAAGCATCCGACTCTTGACTTTGGCTCAGGTCACGATCTTGGTTTGCAAGTTGGAGCCCCACTTCAGGTTCTGTGCCAACAGCACAGATCCCGCTTGGGATTCTTTCTGTCCCTCCCCCAGTCACATGCTCTCTTTCTCTCAAATTAAATAAACATTGAAAAACAAAATGAAACAAAATAATATTAAGTAAGCTTTGGGGAGGTAGCAATCTAAAACACACCGTAAGCTCTCTCACAAACTTGTTACGACAGTTTGGCTAACAGAAAAGGGCCCTGCCTGTAACTTAAAAGCTTTGGATTTTAGTGTAGAGTCTACATACAAATTGGATAGAGATCTGTTCTGACTTGTCCACTGTGTGGCATTTCTATTTTTGCTTATTAGGGATCAAACCTTTCCCTATTCTCCAGAGCACCCTGAAAAGATAGAGCTCATGACTACCTGATTTGAGGGAACTGAGCTTGATGGTCTACTCATCACCAGCTTACGCTGGGAAGAGTGTTTTGTGCTTAACTGTTGTATGCTGGCTGATCCCCATATCAGACCTTTAAATCCCTGAAGGAACTAATTATTTAGTAACCTGGATTAATCAGACGCTACACACACACACAAAAAAAAAACAAACACTAGACACAAGATACCAAGAACTAGCTAGAGGGACCAGACAGGCAGACCAAATGACTACTATTGAAAGAATGAATGAAAGAATGTCACACTATATTCTCAAGTATAAAATTGCATTGCATTGATAGAATAACAACAAGCTGCTGTGTGAAGAGTAGTTTGAGATTAAAATTCTTGTAAATAAATGAAAACAAAATAGACAAAACAGAATAGACAAAATATGAACATATTACTGGGTATTCCATTATATATGGATATTCCAAAATTTGTTAATGCATCTGCTAATGGATATTTGAGTTTCCAGGATATTGCTGCATAAAGCTGCTTCATGTGTAAGTATTTGGAAAATAGTTGAAAGTTTCCTATAAATTAAATATGTTCTTACTATGCAACCCACCAATTTCATTAGTATTTACTCAAGATAAATTAAGAGATATTCGAAAGTGGTTTATACCATTTTACATTCCTGCCAGTCATGTATGGGAATCTAGTTGCCCCACATTCTCACTAACACTTCATTTTTGCCCTTTCATTATAATCATTCTAAGGGACGTGTAATTTCTGTAGGACACAAGAGTGGGTTGAATATTTACTGACCAGAATGAGGGTAGTCATTGGTACTGTACTCCTGGTATTTCTGACTCTCAAGGGCATGTTAGGATTGTACATCTTAGCCTCCTTGTGGCTGGCTATAGTCATGTGACCAGTGAATCATTGAACTGTAACAAATGCTGTGTGTCACTTCTAGGCAGAGCATTTCATTGCCCTCCAGAGTTTTCTTTGCCCTTTCATGGGGATCAGTAGCACCAAGACAGCTTTTCTCATAACCTGGGTCCCAGAATGAGAATAATACAGAGGCCCACCCCACCCCCAGCCAAGCCATGATGAACATGTAACCATAAGTGAAAAGTAAATCTTCAGACCCTAAGATTTTTGAGTTAACACAATATGACCAAGACAACATGACCTGGTAGAAGCCAGAGGTGCCAGCTAAGCTACTTCTGGATTCCAGACCCACAGAAACTATGATAAGGAATGTTGTTTTAATTACTAAACTTTGGGGTAATTTGTTATGCAGCAAAAGATGACTGATACAGATAGGGTAACCCTCAGTGTCAGTTCGTCAGGACAAACCAAGTTTTATTGTTTGTTCCAGAGTGATTATGAATACCATTCACTTTTCCTCTTTTAAAGTGGTCAAGTTTAGGAAAGATTACCTTATTCATAGACTCAATTAAGATCTCTAATGACCTAACCCTGACACTTTGTTTCTGAAAATATTCTTTCCCTACCATACCCAAGAATTTAACTCAATACCATTTTTTTTCCTTGAGAAAATACAGGGGTTTTTTTTGTTTTGTTCTGTTTTGTTTTTTAAATCTCTGGTGAATTGCCATAGATGAGAAACGATACCGGTAGAAAGCATAGCATTCCCATGAGCATTTTGCCTGGAAATGGTCTCCAAAAAACTTCTAACTAGAACTCTACTAGACACTAGGAAAAATTTTTGAGGTGCCCTTCCCTTCTCACATATATCTGTTCTTCATTCTGTTTGTGTGAAGATCGTGAACTATATTGCTCAAATGCTTTAGTTAGAATTTGCCTGATTGGTTATCTATTAAGAAATCACAGTAAAAGTTGCATGAGTTTTTGAGCTTGTTTGCAACCACCACTAAACTATATAGACTACACATTTTAATTTTGGTCCCAGATATTTATTTACCAAAAATTCACACAAACACATCTTAACAAATCTATAAGTCCTTATAAAATACTTATAAAATATAATACTTATAAAAATACTTCAGTTTTATAGAGAATACCCCCGACTCACTTTTTTTCACTTTGTATTTTAAATTTATTGTACACTGACAAGTTCTAGAGTTCTTGTGTACTCTTCACTTACCTTTACCTTAAAGATACATCTTCTATAGCCACAATAAGTTATCAAAACCAGGAAATTGATACTGGTGCAATAATATAAATTTATAGATCTTACTCAGATCTCATCAGTTTTTACATGAAGTCATTTTAGACAAATCTAGTTCTGAAATTTTATACATGTATAGATGGGTGTAACTGTATATTTAAAGGTTCCATCACAGGGCACCTGGGTGGTTCGGTTGAGCATCCAACTTCCACTTAGGTCATGATCTTGCAGTTGGTGGGTTTGAGCCCCACAACGTGCTCGGTGCTGACAGCTCAGAGCCTAGAGCCTGCTTCAGATTCTGTGTCTCCCTCTCTCTCTGCCCCTCCCCCACTCACTCTGTCTCTCTCTCTCTCTCAAAAATAAACATTAAAAAAAAGATATTTCAATGTTCTATCACAAAAAAATTGCTTCATGCTATCCACTTCATAGTCACACCCTTTCACTAACCCTAACTCCTGACAATTGCTAATAAGTTCTCCATAATTTTGTCATTTCAAGAAAGTTATATCAGTGGAAACATACAGTATGTAACTTTTTGAGATTGATGTGTTTTTTTCCCCATAGCATGATAACCTTGAGATCCACCTAAGTCATTGCATATATTGATAGTTTCATTCTTTCTATTACTGAGGAGTAGTCAGTTTTATCTTCTATTAACCCATCAATGGGCTTTGAGGTTGTCTCTAGTTTTTGCCTATAAGGCAAAAAAAAAAAAAAAATCATACAGATTATTGTGTGAACACAAGTCTTCATTTCTCTAGGATACATACACAGCACAATTCTGGGTTATATTGTGTGTGTGTGTTTTACTTTATAAGAAACTACTACACAGGTTTCCAGAGTGGCTGTACCATTTTGCATTCCTGAGAGACCCAGTTGTTCAGTGTTCTTGCCAGTACTTGTTATCGTCAATATTTTTTTCTTTTAGTAATTCTAATAGATGTGTAGGAGTATCATCATGGCTTTCTTTTGCATTTCCTTAATAGCTGATGATTTAATCTTTCATGTGCTTATTTACCATCCGGTATATTCATGAAGTGTCTGTTTAAATTTTTTGTCTGTTTTCTAGTTGGATTGTTTCTAATGTTGAGTTTAGAATTATTATTTTTTTAATGTTTATTTTTGAGAGAAAAAGATCGAGCATGAGCGGGGAGGGGCAAAGAGAGAGGGAAACAGAATCCAAAGCAGGCCCCAGGCTCCGAGCTGTCAACACAGAGCCTGAGGCAGGGCTTGAACCTACGAACTGTGAGATCATGACCTGAGCCAAAGTCGGATGCTTAACCGACTGAGCCACCCAGGCACCCCTAGAATTCTTAATATGAGCACTAGTCCTTTGTCAGATATGTGAATTTCAGAATATTTTTATCCCAGTCTGTGACTCATATTTTCGTTAAGAGAGTGTTTCTCGGAGAAAAAGGCTTTAATTTTGATGAAGTCTATCTGATTTATCAGTTTTTTATTTTATGGGTCATGTTTCTAGGGTTAAACAACTCTAGAGGAACATAATTTATTACTTTTACTCAGATACTTTCCATTATTCTTTTCAAGGCTGATTTTCCGCTTTTCTCTCTGTTATTTCCTTTCTGTATGAAGAATTTACTATAAGAATTCTTAAAGATCAGATCTTCTGGTGACAACTTCTCTTTGTTTTCCTTCATCCAAGAAAGTCTATTTCACTTTTACTCTGGGAGATCTTTTCACAGGATATCGAATTCTGGTTGGCTTTTCTTCTAGCACTTGAAAATATCTTGCCACTTCGTTCTGGCCTCTATGGTTTCTGATAACAAGTCTGCTGTAGAGGCATGGAAGCCCCAATCATAAAACACATATCTTGTCCAGCCTCCTTCATGTCCACATGGTTTCAGGCCCTGTGGGTTCCCTTTTCATTTCTGCCATCTGGAGGTCTCCTTTTCTTCCTTAATAACCAGTTTTTGTTTTCCTGTTTGTTTTTAATGGGGGGGATAAAGAGCATTTTACCAGCCTTTCCATTTGGAACAGGGATGGCAACAGTTCCCACATCTCTTGAGTCTGTGTCCAAAAAGAAAAGTGCTGTTGGCATTTTTCATACATTATTATTTCACTTCTCATACACACTTTGTGAGGTAAATGGTATTATCTACATTTTATAGATAAGTTACTGATTTCAAGAGAGTTACCGTAAGTTAGATAGCAGCCTTAAACTCAAGGCTCTGTGTTACTTTCTACTACTTTTTCTGCTTCACTATGTTGTTTATTTACTGCAGTATTTACTTTGAATTTATACTATATCCTTTTGCTCTTTGAAAACCAAGTTTGGACACTATTATAAAGAGAACAAATGTGCAACCTAACTGAATTTCATCTAAAAATTCTGAATGATTATTGTTGCGTGGTGCATATTTCTTTTAGAGCTTCTTTTCATTTTCATAAGAACTGTATGTTAACTAAAATTTAAATTAAGCAAAATAAAACTTGGGGGCCCCATGGGGGTTCAGTCAGTTAAGTGTCTGACTTCGGCTCAGGTCATGATCTCACCACTTGTGGGTTCCAGCCCTGTGTGGGGCTCTGTGCTGGCAGCTCAGAGCCTGGAACAGCCTGCTTTGAGTTCTGTGTTTCCTTCTCTCTCTGCCCCTACCCCACTTGCACTCTGTCTGTCTCTGTCTCTCATACACAAAAATAAACATTAAAAAAAATTTTTTTTTCAAAACATGGATATCATTCTTCTTTTAATGTTTTTTTTTTTTTTTTTTTTTTAAATTTACTTTTGAGACAGAGAGAGACAGAGGATGAGCAGGGGAGGGGCAGAGAGAGAGGGAGATGCACAATCCTAACCCGGCTCCAGGCTCTGAGCTGTCAGCACAGAGCCCGACGAGGAGTTCAAACTCACGGACTGTGAGATCACGACCTGAGCTGAAGTCAGACACTTAAAGACTGAGCCACCCGGGTGCCCCAACATGGATTTCATTCTTAAAGGCAACTAGGAGCACCTGGACGGCTCAGTTGGAAGCATCCGACTTGGGCTCAGGTTTTGATCTCATCGTTCATGGGTTAAGCCCCACATAGGACTCCATGCTGATGGTGTAGAGTCTGCTTGGGATTCTCTTTCTCCCTCTTTCTATCCCTCACTGCTCATACTTTCTGTCTCTCCAAAATAAATACGGTTTAAAAAAAAAAAATTAAAGGCAACTAATTTCTGGGAAATAATGAATTATGTACTGAGCCTGTTTAACTGTAGCACCTTTCAGACTCTCCTCCCAGAACTTCCTCATGCTTAGGAGCATTAGACTTCAAATTAACAACAATTTTCTGAATGGCAGATACCATTCCAGGCTAAAGGCTGTCTTTTTGACAAAATACAGAAATAGTGCTAATCCTCCACAGTCCATCCGCTCCCTCCCAACATGGCTGGCACCACATACTATACTCACTCCTTTGCTATTTGCAAGTTTATTTAACAGCCTACCCAACTGTCGCCTTCTCTGGAAAGTATTTTCCTCATTGTATTGTGGAATGCATTTGAAGCAACCTCTTTTAACCAATAAAACCATTTAGCTCTATTTTGGGGAACTTTAATATTCCTCTGTAGTTCATGTAAGATAGAATGTCTTGAACATAAGCAAGTTATTTTTTTCTTTCTGTTCTTTATGCCAGACTTTAAAGAAAGGATCTGTTAGCATCTAATTCTTCTTTGGCTGCTCCTACTGCAGTGAGTAGCAGTTTGAGATCAAATTCCCAGTGACAGCACTGTTGGGAAAGTCTGCATATTTTTAGGATGACTGACATCACTCCTGGTGCTGTTGGATGACACCCTGTTTTCTGGAAATTTATGACTTTGGCTGTTACTTAAAACACTTAAATCTTCACAGTCTCACCAAGGTTTGTGTTTTGTTTTTTCAAATGAACTTCAGAATTGTTATTGTACAAAATCAAAAATGCCACATCCTGAACTCTACAAACACTGGTAAGGTTAAAGTACAATGCAACAAACAGATCAAAAGCACACAAAAATTTATCTTGCATTGGTTCTGAAAACCCTAAGCTTCTGTAAGAGGTCCAAATACCCAGAGAATCATACAGATTAATTTAAAAAATAGTTTGTAGTTGATTTTTTCAACACCCCCATCAATTTTTTTGACTTTTGAAGAAATTACAGATTTTATCTAACTTAATTTTAGAAGTTAATTTTTAAGATGATGACAATGATTTCTGACTTCATGTAGGTTGAAAATGCAATTATGTCATTTGTATGAATTTGTACAAACATTTTGTATAGGAGCAGTGATACAGAGAAAAGGTGTAGGTTCCCAGGTTAGCATACAAAAGACTATTAAACCATAATTTAGTAACACTGCTTTTATGGAAAAGATATCCAACAACCCTTTCCAGTTCCAGGCAGCAGAGACAGGCACTATTACAAATTTACTACATTTTTTCCAACTTTGGGGTGGGTGATCCGAGGGTACAGATTGTTATCTTCTTTAATATCAAAGGCTCATCTCTATTCCTAGTGAGTTGCATGTATGAAAGGTAGCAGGGAGACATGGGAAAAGCTCCAGATGAAAGTAACAATGTATGCAAAACTGGGTGGTTAAAGCACCACTGGGAGGCACCCCTGAACTGGGAGGAATGGGGGGCATCAAAAGGGAGGAGTGGGTGGGACCCAGTACTCAGTGAAGTAAGCAGTGAGAAGGACTTGCTAATAGGAGAAGGAAGAAAAGGGCAGCAGTACGAGAACATCATACACATTACATGAATCCTGCGTATCAGGGGACTTGTCTGTGTACATAGTTATAGTTGGTAATCAACAAGTGGGTCCTCCAGCATCTGGGTTACTGCAATGATTCTGGGAAGTGTCCACCAGTCCTATCCTCAGGGTTTTGCTGCACACCGGGCTGTTTTCAACTTTGCAGACACTCTAACCAGGGCATTCATTTCCCTGCCTCAGGCCTCAGGTTTAGGTTCCTGTATAGTCCCATTAGCTCAACAGTCTTCCTGCCTAGTTGGTTTCCAAAAAAACTTCCCTTGTTCTTCCTCTTCTGAGGGTCCTCCCTTCTCACACACCTTTCCCTTCTAACCATGGACCCTCTAACCCTCTACCCCTTTACTGAGAGGCCACCCTAAAATTCGCCCACACCCTGCCCAGACTTTTGCACTCTGTGTACTTTTTAAGCATGCCTCTTCTCCATTTTCTTCTTGCTCCTTGTCCTCTTCCTAATTTGAGGGAGTCTTCTTGCACCTCCTGACCCTGTGCCTTATTACTTATAACTCTTGACTCCCTTCTCTTCCCACCCTGGACAGCCTTCTCCCATGTCTCCTACCCCACCATTTCCTGACTTTCATCTGTCTGGTCAGTGAGCTGATAATGTTCTTTCTCCTTCCACTTCTTAATCCTTTCCTTCTCCCCATCCCCACTGGAAGCCTCTATCTACCTCCTCCCCCCATTTCCTTCCTATCTGTAACCTGCATCTTTCTCCCACTTTCAATCCTACTCTCTGCTTTACAGTCCCCATTACAGATCCTTCCCTCTTCCTGACCCAAAGACCTCCATCCACCCCATTCCTTTTCTTTTTTCTCAAAGCCCTTCACCTGAGACAGAGTCCCCTTCTTCTCCTCTGTACCCTATTTTCATTTTCTGTGATCTTGACTCTAGGCTAAAACTCCTCCTCACCATTCTTAACTCTTAGGAGTCCCACACCTCTTCCCAACCCTGACTTTCATTCCTCATCTTCTTTCTCCCATCCATATTTCCCAGGGACTCTCTTTTTTTTTTTTTTTTTTTTTTTTAATATTTATTCAGTTTTTAAAGAGGTGGGGGTGGGGGGCAGGATCCAAAGTGGTCTCCATGCTGTAGCACAGAGCCCCACACGGGACTTGAACTCATGAAAACAAGATCATGACCTAAGCCAAAGTCAGACATTCAACCAACTGAGCCACCCAGGCCCCTTCCTAGGGATTCTTAAAACCCTTTACATATGAAAATAACCAAATGCTGCGATAGAGATCCTAAGGCCTTCAAGCATGCTTCTCTCTATTCCTGAACACTCCTCCTGCCCTTTCCCCACATCTAGTCATGCCTGGCTTCTTTCTGTTCAGATTTTAGGCTAAACGTCACCTCAGAGAATACCTCCCTGCCCACCCGATGTAAAAGTTTCCCAAATCCCTCCCCCCCCCCAACCTACCATTTTTGTTTTCTAAATAATATTTAACACTGAAGTCTTGATTGATGTGTTTTCTGTTCATCTAGCATTGGTGCTGCATGAAAAAGGTTGTCATTTAGAATGGTGTCTAATACAAAAGAGCTCAGTCAAAATTTGCAGAATAAGTCTGATTTCTTATGCTAAGAAATCAGTGATTTCTTATGCTAAGAAATTGACTTATGCTAAGTGATCACTTTGTGTTATTTCATTTAATCCTTACAATAGGCCTGATTTAGGTAAGTACTTTATTATTGCTATTTGACCTTAACTGAAGTGCAGAAAGGGTAAGTGAATTTGCCTAATGTCTCAAAACAGTTGGCATATCTAGGAATTTAACCTACATCTTATCAAGTCACAGCCCGTGTTCCTCGTATATTCTCTGGGAGCCATTTATAGGAAAGGGGCACTTAGGAATGTAGAGAAAAGGAAAGGATATGGATCCGAATGCAAGGTGGGTCGAATTGGGGTTGGGGCTCCACTCCTAGAGCAGGGAGTGCAGGGATGTGCAGTACAGGACACAAGACCCTAAGTGAAGCTCTGAAAATAAGAGCTAACACTTACAAGTACTTACTTGGTGTCAGGCAATGTTTTAATATATTGAAACCTCACCCAAGAGTGATAGATAATGTTTTCTACGTAAGGAGACTAGAGCTGAGAATGCCAGTTATCTTTTCCAGAGTCATAGAGTCATACAGGAGAGCTGGGATATGACTCCAAGGCCATATGACTCCAGAGCAAGTACTCTAATTGCCAGCAAGAAATTCATCAGATTTACAAGAGTAGTGTACTCTGTGTTGGGCACTAACTCCTGCTTCCTGGACTTTGTTTTCTTCATGGAATGACCTCAGGCAATGTAACACTTCTCCCTCCTGGCCTACTCCTCACTACTCTCCATAGAGAAGGTGATGGATGACATTCATTCATCCATGTCACTGCACTACCACTGGGGAAACCGCCCTTTTTATCTTTTCTTCCCCTGTGATCCTCATGGGGCAGCAATTCTGCACTGGTGCATCTGCTCTACAGACTCAAACTTCTTCCTTGAGTGGATGTCCCAGGCTTAGATTGGTGAAGCATGAGAGGGGCAGAAATGGAGAGGAAGCCCTCCTAATCGCAAGTAAAACACTATTTTTTCCAATCAGCTTTATTAGCAATAAAACTGACATTTTGATCTAAAAAAAAATTTCCTTCATGCACTGCTGGTAGGAGGAAGCCTACCAGATCAGAAAGCATGGCCAAAGTGCTGATTGCTTCCACTCCTGGACAGCCTTCTCCAGCCATAGGATTCTCAGTGAAAGCAAGGCAAAGAGGGATTTTTTTCAAAATGCTAAGATTTGCATAAAAAATACAAAGCTAAGTCCAACCTCTCACCCACCTTCAGCCTCCCAAAACCCATCCTTTAAAGGCTGAAATGTGAACAAAGGAAGCTAGAAGTAATACCTGAAACTCATTAGAAATGCAAATTCTCGGGGCGCCTGGGTGGCTCAGTGGGTTAAGCGGCCGACTTCAGCTCAGGTCATGATCTCGCAGTCCGTGAGTTCGAGCCCCGCGTCGGGCTCTGTGCTGACAGCTCAGAGCCTGGAGGCTGTTTCGGATTCTGTGTCTCCCTCTCTCTCCCTGACCCTCCCCCGTTCATGCTCTGTCTCTCTCTGTCTAAAAAATAAATAAATGTTAAGAAAAAAAAATTTTTTTAAAGAAATGCAAATTCTCTGGCCCTGCCTAACACCTGTATCAAACTCTGAGGCCAGGGCCCAACCCCTCCTAGAGATCTATACACACAGTTTGAAAACCACTGCCCTAGCACACATCCCTGACCTTGGGATGTGTCCAAGGTCCCAATTTGGGTCCAATTAAGGACCCAAAACATTATGTCCCATAGCCTTGTAAACCTCTAAAAGCACTAACATCTCAGCTTCCAAACTACTTGTCTCAGATGGCTTCTTGCACCCAAAAGTGGTGCCTACGTCCTTTATTTGGATGATAGGCACCAGTTTGGTCATTGAAAAATTTGGCCCTGTATTTATCTAAAGATTTCATAGGGTTTCCAGACTAGGCCAGGGCCCTTGCTCTTTATCATACACAGCTTCAAGGCCACAGACTAAGGGCTGGGAGAAGGCAGAGGGAGTACCCCATTTATATGAAGTATGTACATGTCTACCTCAGATCCTGTCTTCAAAACTGCTCAAAAGGCACATTTTGCACATTTACTACGTACTTAATGCTACTGAATTGAATACATTTTATGTATACCATAGAAAAAAAGAGGCAGACATCCTATATATACAAAGCCTGTCCAAAGGCCTTGTCTTTAAGGCCTGGCATTTTGTACTTTACCATCTCCTAACAGCAGGCATTGGAAATACTGGTTTCCGTGACAGTGTCTCTCTTTAAGATAAAGGATCATTCCTTTCATCAGTTCATATTTCTTTCTGTTGAACATGTACTATGTGGAAGACCCTGGGTCAGCACTGGAAATCCAATGATGAATGAGATATGGTCCCTGTTCTCAGGGAACTTAGTCTGGTGAGGCAGAAGAAAACCAAGTAAACAGAATAATTACTAATTGTGCTAAGGCTAAAGGAAAACAAACTAGGTGCAGATACAAAATAGCACAGGGGCACCTGAGTGGCTCAGTCGGTTAAGCAACAGACTTGATTGCATCTCAGGTCTTAATCTCCTGGTTCATGAGTTCAAGCCCTGCGTCCAGCTCAGTATGGAGCCTGCTTGGGATTCTCTTTCCCTCTCTCTTTCTGCCCTACCCACCACTCACGTTCTCTTCCTCCCTCAAAAGAAAATTTTTTTTTTTTCAGAAAAAATACCAATAGCACATTTCACAGACATGAGTGGAAGACCTTCTTGAGGAGATGCTAAAACAAAATCCAGTAAAGCAAAGTTAGTAGGGAAGAGTTCTCCAGGTGGATACCACCTGGGCAAAGACCCAGAGGTGGGAAAGATGGGCACAAGCATCAGGTAAACATGAGTGACTTAATAGTGAAGGACAATTTCAACTTTTTTTTTAGTTTGATTTATTTCCTTAGCACGGGCAGAGGAGGGGCAGAGCCAGAGGGAGAGAATCCTAAGCAGGCTCCAAGATCCCTAGCTGGCTTCATGCTGAGCCTGATGCAGGGCTCTCAGAGCAGTGAGATCATGACCCGGGTTGGGTGTTTGACTGAGCCACCCAGGCACCCCGGAGCAGTTTCAACTTTTAATCACGTGTATTTGCTTCTGATATACTTTACAGTTTGATGAAGAGCTGCTGTTCACCTGTATGATTTGTTTTTATGTGCTTGTCTTTTCTTCAAAGAGGCTACTCCATAACCTGATGGATAGTCTGTGTTGAGACCCTGGTTTCCAACTCAGGAAGGGCAAAATCTCCAGGTATAAAGTGACCATGGTGGTGTGGTAGCCTGTTTTGACCAGCTGCCACTGGAGTTGTGCAGTCTGGGTTCAAATTCTGACTTATTCCTCTCATTAACTATATGACTTTGGGCATCTCTCCATACCCACCCACTCACACCCCCCCCCCCCCCCCCGTGTGTAAAAGGGGACTGTTTTGAGGTTCCAATGAGATACATCTTAAAGACTTAGAATAGTACCTGACTCCAGAGAAGAACTCAGTATTAACCATTTAATTATAATGTAAAAAAGAAACAATGGATCCCATCACTTCTCTATTGCTTAGTTAGGCTAAAATAAATTGTTCTATAAACGTTTTAAGTGTGAGAATAAGTGGACCACCTACAGAGCATTCAAAAGAGCACTAAGACCTTTCTACAGATGACTATCATAATAGTTTGAATAATAGTTGTGTGATCAAGCTGCCATGCAAAGAACCAAGTGGTCAGGAATTGAACAGTGCTCACTAATAGGGAAGAACATCTGAAGCATTTGCTATTTCTAGGGAAAAGTTATTTTGTGCCAAGCATGCTACTTGCCTATCTGAAACCCACTTGCCCCCTTTTATTTAGCTAATAAACTGATTTTCTTTGGGGCACTAACATACCCAGGGAAAAGACCTCCCATACTCCTTTGCAGAAGTAGCAATATGAACCATTTCTGGCCAGTTAAAAGCAAGCAAAAATTACTGGGTGAAATCTGCCTTTTGTTTTTGGTTTTCCTCCCCTTTTCCTATCAAAATGGGTATGTGATGTCAATATGCAGCAGCCATCTTAAGACCATGAGGATGAAGACTGCCTACAAAGGAAGGCTGAACAAAAGACTGAAGGGACACTACACCTGGACTTACTCTGTCTGGACTTATTGTTAAATGAGAAAAGTTGCTAGACAAAACTGCTAATGTAAAAAAAAGGCTATTGGGTTGGATCTTCTTGCCATTCAAATCCCTCTGAACTTAGTATAAACGGGAATAACATTGAAAAATGGACCAAGAAGGGGCACCTGGGTGGCTCAGTCGGTTGAGCGTCCGACTTCGGCTCAGGTCACGATCTCACGGCTCGTGAGTTCGAGCCCCGCGTCGGGATCTGTGCTGACAGTTCAGAGCCTGGAGCCTGTTTCAGATTCTGTGTCTCCCTCTCTCTGACCCTCCCCCATTCATGCTCTGTCTCTCTCTGTCTCAAAAATAAATAAACGTTAAAAAAAAAAACTAAAAAAAAAAAAAAAAAAGAAAGAAAAATGGACCAAGAAGACATTCTTCAAATTGAAATGCTTTTATTAGAATACTAATAATGGAAGATAGAAGAAAACCATACACATGGAAAAAGGAAAATACTCAGAAATGCTATTACAGATTAGGCAAATTAGAGAAAATTTCTTCAGTGTATGCAAAATGTAAACATTTGCCCTGGGATTCCTCACAGATGGCACAGTCCACAGAGACTTATTTGGAACAAGATTCTATCAAGTAGTCTACAGTATAGCCTCTACAGTTTCCAACATTAAACTTAAAGCTCCTAGCACACCCAAAATTTTCTATGCAAAAAACTAAATGGCTCCCAATCAAAGCAACTTGAACTATCAACTGCTACATGTGAAAGCAGGCACTGAAGCAAACCAGTCTTTCAACACTGAGCTTCCATACACTACTATGCTAATTGTATTTACATTTACCTTGACAGAGATTACAAAAATATACAGTGTATAACCCCATGGTGAGTCCAGTGTGGAAAATTCTAGAGTTCTTGTTCATCAAATGCTTCAGAGAAAGACATCAAGTCAGTCACATGAACTTAGGGAAATAGGACTAAGAAGAGGCCCTTTTCTCCTCAGAAAATGGGGACTCATAAACTTCCATGGGTGGACAGGTACAAACCAGGTGCTGATCTCCATAGATGTCATCAATCCGGGCAATGGTTGGCCAGAATTTGCTCTCTGGTTTCACAAAGGGCTGCAAGGGACAAAAGATGGAAATGTCCTGGGTATTCTGAAACATTTCTCTTGCAGAAAGAGATTGCAATGATGTCCCTACAGGCTAAGATGCCACTAAACCACAAATGTTTAAAAGCATAAGAAGGTAAAACCCACACTCCTATTTTTACTGCATCATTAGTTACAGTAGCCAAAATATGGAAGCAATCCAAGTGTCCATCGGTAGATGAAAGAAGATAGGTATGTATGTGCGTGTGTGTGTGTATACACACATGTGTTCACATAGATACTCACATAGGAATATTGCCCAGCTATGAAAAAGAGTGAGGTCTTGCCATTTACAACAACATAGATGGATCTAGAGGGTATTGTGCTAAGTAGGAAGACAAATGCCATATGATTTCACTTACGTGTGGTATCAGAAAACAAAACAAAAGCAGAAACAGACCCATAAATACAGAAAACTGATGGTTGCCAGAGGGGGACAGGCAGAATGGGCAAAATGGGTGAAGAGGAGTGGGGGGGAACAGGCTTCCAGATATGGAATGAGTAATTCAAGGGTATAAAAGGTACAGCATAGGGAATATAGTCAATACTATCGTAATAGCATTTTTCCAGTGACAGATGGTGGCTATGCTTGTGGTGAGCATAGCATAATGTATAGACTTTTCAGATCACTATGTGGTACACCTGAAACTAATACTACATTGTGTGTCAACTATACACCAGTCCAACAAAAAAGCTAAGTCACCCCTTCATTACTGTCCCCCCAAATCCAACTTTTGACCCTTGTCCCCACACTGCCAGAGAGACTGCAGAGCACCTTTTCGTGTAAGAATCAGAAAGGAAGAAAAATTGCATTTGGGGATATCTCCCTTTGGATGATAGTAGAAAATACCTTAACCCATTTGACAGCGACTCCTATTTGGTCTTTCTCCACTGTATTCCCTGTGGATCCTCAGACCTGTGGCTGACACTCTAACCTCAGAGCTCTGAAAGCCAATTCCTGTGCTCTGCGTCACTTGTCATGACCCATTTAAGAAAGTGTCCCACATATGGTAACTGTAATGACCCTGCAAGGATAGGAGTCCCATCAGATAGGTGATGGCCCCTCATACACACGTGGATGGTATACCAGCTGGCACACTCGGCTTCAGAAGACAACTTACAAGTGGGAATGCTGCCACCTCTCTGGAATATGGCCGATCCCAGTGGGAGGATGTGACGCAGGTCAGGGAATGTGGAGACATCTGAGACACACAGATGGGAAAGGGATCAGAGCAGAACACTGCCTTCTGCTGTGCTTTGCTTCAACCAGTGAGCTGACAGAAGCCCAGGTATGGGGCTGCTGGTTGGTTTTATTTCAATTTGAGGGGGAAAAAATTGATGGGAAATTTATTCTGAAATATTTCAAGTGTCAGAAAGTCATAGTAATATATTAAGCACATCTACCACCCAATATAAGTCAACATTTTATCATATTTGCTTAACCCTTTAAAGTAAACATTGGGGGCACCTGTGTGGCACATTCACACAGGGGACACAAAAGTGTCCAACTCTTGATTTCGGCTCCGATCTCACAGTTCATGAGATTGAGCTCTGTGCTGATGGCACGGAACCTGCTTGGAATTCTCTCTGCCTCTCCCCCACTTGCATGTGTATGCACGCCCTCTCAAACATTTTTTTTTAAATAAATAAACATTGAAGAGACAATTGAAACTGCCTTTATAACTCCTCCAGCTCATCTCTTACCCTATTCCCAGTGATAACCACTGTCCTGAATTTTGTATTCACCATGCTCATTGTGATTTTATACTATTACGGCATATGTGTATAAACAGCATATGGCATAGTTGGGCACATTTTAAAATCTTTTGTCATTTTACGAGTATTATTCTCCATTGCTTTTATAGCTCTGTATTATGTCCTTTAAATGTCTATTGCCATTTTTAAAATTAGCCTAAATCCTTATAATCTCTTTTCAGTATCCACAGAAAAGAGAAATAACAATGAGCAAGATAACTTCTCCTGCCAGCCATTGGCCCCTGTGGTGCACCTTCAGGTGCGCACTTTTGGAACTTGCCTGAGCTTCCCCAGGCATCTCAGACTTGTTATCTGGCTCAAGGCCATAGTAGCACAGCCACAGCCTTCACAATATTCCCAATTCATGATCTCCCTCTGGCCCCCAACCCAGATTAATGTCTGGAGCTAACAAAAGACTTACAGCTCAGAAGCAAATATACAATAAACATGTTTCAGATTTTCTCCAAAATAGGCCATAAGCATTAGAAAACATTAAGGCCAAGTACCAATCAGTTGTTCTAAGCAATAATTGCTCTAGTAGAAGAACTTGTCTTTATCCAGAGTTTGTGAGGTAAATAATCTCACTAGAGTGCATTAAATAGAGACACAAGAATAAAACTACCCCAACTAGATAAGAGCTCTTCAGCCCCTGCTCCCTCCCTTGGTAACCAGTTGGATGCATGTGGGAGGTATACCTCTCACAGTGACAAAACAATTACACAAACAAAACATATCTCAAAACATCCACATTATACTTAACTGCTACTGTGTTCAAGATTCAAACCTGCAAGTGATGAATTTATCATCCTTTCAGAGGAATGGTCTTATTCTAGGCAAGAATAAATATCTTCTGATGGGAGTTCAGGGGTTGCTGGTACACTGTACATATGCACTCTTATACTCTATGGAACATTTTGGATCAAGTACCAATGCCTACGCACCTTCAGTGGATTGACCCTGGGGTCAATGCGGCCCTCCTCAATGTCAGCAATCTCCTGCCGAATGCTGATCATGGCATCACAGAATCTATCCAGCTCTTTCTTGTCTTCTGACTCAGTGGGCTCAACCATGAGAGTTCCTGCCACCGGCCAGGACATGGTAGGGGCATGAAATCCTGCAAAGGAGATAGGGGAACTTGTGTCACTAACTTTGACCTCCCTGATTTGTAATTTTTTTAAATGTCTATTTATTATTGAGAGAGAGACACAGGGTGCGAGCGGGGAAGGGGCAGCGGAAGAGGGAGATACAGAATCTGAAGCAGGTTCGAGGCTCCAAGCTGTCAGCACAGAGCCCAATGCAGGGCTTGAACTCACAGACCATGAGATCATGACCTGAGCCAAAGTCAGACGTTTAACCAACTGAGCAACCCAGGCACCCCTGACCTCCCTGATTTGGAAGAAATTTCATATATATATATATATATATTCATCTCAGCAAGAAGAACTTAGGAAATAAACTAACACCCAAGAAGAAACAGTTAAGCAAGTTTTAGAGAGTATCCATAATAAATATGCAACCATACAAATGTATGTAAATTTTTATTTGTTAAATTGGGTAAGCAATAAAAAATATAAAAGGGCAAGTTACATAATGACATCCCATTTTTATGAAAATGATAGTGTTTATATATTTTTTAATATTTTACTTTTTTATTTAATGTTTATTTTTGAGATATAAAGCATGAGCAGGGGAGGGGGAGGGGACAGAGGATCCAAAGCAGGTTCCACACTGATACTCCTGACACTAGTGAGCTCGATTCGGGGCTTGAACTCACAAACCATGAAATCATAACCTGAGCTGAAGTCAGACACTTAACCAACTCAGCCACCCAGGCACCGAAAGTGTTTATATTTTGAGGGAAGACACCTTGAAAAATAAGTACTAAAATATTAACAGGGCTTATTGCTAATATGAAGCTGAGATTCTTTGATTTTTTATTAGAATCATACTATAATGCTTATTTATTACTTACAATAAGAGAAATTAAAATATTATAGCCTATCAAAAGTTAAATAAAGTGATAGCAACCATAAAGAAGCCTACTAACCCCATTTTACAGATGAGGGAACTGAGGTTTGGCAGTACATGGAAACCCTTTGCCTATATTATTCAGAACATAGGCTGAAGGTATTTCTGTTTACAAAAACTTTCATATGTAAGATGAATCACCAAGACATACTCAAGAGAGATTTTCTGGACAAAAGCCAAAAACCTTGTCCCATTTCTGGCTCTTTTTCTGTGAAACTGTAAAAGATGAAGACATTTAAATGGTTCCCCAATTCTGATTTGCATAATTACATGGAGTGCTTTAGGGTCATGCCTGCATGCTTTAAGGGATTATCTCAACATGTTACAAACATTTTCAAATGGTAAGTTGAAAGGACTGTAAAGTGAACACCCCTATATCTTTCACCTACATTCAACAATGATGCTCTCTTTGCTTAATCACATCTGTTCATTCGTTCATCCATCTTATTTTTGATGGAATTCTAAGAATGCTTCAGTCATCAGTATACTTCTCCCTTAAATACTTCAGGATGCATATCATTAACTAGAATTCAATATCTGTTTACATGTATTTGTGATAAAATTTACATGCAGTAAAATGCACAAATCTTAAGTTTATCACTTACTAAGTTTTGACAAATACATAGAATAGTGTCACTCAAATCAGAAAGGGATTTTAAAAGCTAATCTCTACCTATGAAGTCCAACCTCAATTTCATGGGTGAGCAAATTCAGCCCAACATACACTGTTGTAGTGGTTCCCATAACCAGAACCATCAGTTATCTTGGGAACACAGATTCTTTGGTCCTGACCCTGATTCAGGAAGCCCAAGGTAAGTCTCAAAAACATGAGTCTTAAAACTCCCCCAGGTGACTCATTACTCGCTAAGTCTGGATGCCTCTGCCCAAAGGCATTAATGCCCCACATTTGGCTGTTTAAAGATACTGATTACTAGGCCCCTCCCCTGGAGATTTTAATTAAGTACATGTGATTAAGACCCAGAATCTGTTATTCTCGATTGCTGTTTTTTTGCTTAGCCATTCATTCATTCATCCATTCATTCTCTCACTTATTAGACACATATGTTTTGAGGTACTAAGTGCTAGCCACCTGTACAATTCTAGGTTTAGGGCAAGTGTGGCATTCACTCTATCAAACATCAAAATAACCTCCTAGCCAGTGCTCTCCCTCCCTGCAAATGCTGCTACTGCAGTCAGATATGTGATACAGACAACACATCCCAGAAGTGAAGGTATAACCTGCCTGAATCTGCCATCAGCCAGGAGGCCTAGTCAGGTTACAGGAGCAACCAAGAGATTTTGGAGAGGTGATTGCTAATTACATTAATGAAAACTTTCTCTGGCTTTCCCATTTATAATCAGTATAACTCTACATAATAATATCATGCATTCAAGAGAGGAATGAATCACACATGTGGGATTCCCAATATGATGCAGTAGTAAAACTATTAAATTACTGAAGCTTTCACTTTCCTTACTAAAAGAAGTTATTCCAGTTATTAAAATTCAGATAGGACTCCACATCCATTGAAAGGCAAACTTCTCACCATCTCTGCCTTTCTAAAAATTGAGGGGTCGTTGATATTATTAATAATGTCACTAAAAATAGGTATTTCAATAAGGTCTGTGCTTAATGAACATCCACTAATTCATTAAAGGCCTGTCTTTCAAGTCTTCCAAGAAAATACAGTCTTTATGGAACTAGCATGTGCCTATTCCTTCATCTATGGAAGCAGCTATAGAAGCTGTAGAAGCTGAAACAGCTATAAAGCTCAAATGCCATTCATCTCTATCTAACACTTCAGCAGTTTACCTGAACCTTCATCATTACACCAACTCACCTCTTCATGGACTCCTTTCTTTACCAGAAATGGGATAGGAATAAGAATTTAATAGAAACATAGGCAATACAACTCAACACCAAAAATCCCCAAATCCAATTAAAAATGAGTCGAAGACATGAAGAGACATTTCTCCAAAGAAGACACGCAAATGGCCAACAGACACATGAAAGGATGCTTTAACATAACTCATCAGAGAAATGCAAATCAAAACTACAAGAGGGGTGCCTGGGTGGCTCAGTTGTTTAAGTGTCCAGACTCTTGGTTTCAGCTCAGGTCATGATCCCACAGGTTCATGGAATCGATCCCCACTTCAGGCTGTGCACTGACAGCACAGAACTTGCTTGAGATTCTCTCCCTCTCTCTCTCTGCCCCTCTCCAGCTAATACTCATGCACACTCTCTCTCTCTCAAAATAGATATACTTAAAAAAAAAAAAACTGCACAATATTAACAAACACCTGTCAGAATGACATAAATCAAAGGCACAAGAAACAAGTGTTCGAGAGGATGTGGATAAAAAGGAATCCTCTTGCACTGATGGTAGCTCATGGTGGTAATGCAAAATAGGGCAGTCACTCTGATAACAGTATGGAGGTTCTTCAAAAAGTTAAAAATAGAGGGGCGCCTGGGTGGCTCAGTCAGTTAAGCGTCCGACTTCAGCTCAGGTCATGATCTCACGGTCCGTGAGTTCGAGCCCCGTGTCGAGCTCTGTGCTGACAGCTCAGAGCCTGGAGCCTGTTTCGGATTCTGTGTCTCCCTGTCTCTCTGACCCTCCCCCATTCATTCTCTCTGTCTCAAAAATAAATAAACGTTAAAAAAAATGTAAAAAAAAGTTAAAAATAGAACTACTCTATCCCTATGATCCAGCAATTGCACTACTAGGTATTTACCCAAAGAATACAAAAATACTGATGCAAAGGGATACATGCACCCCGATGTTTATAGCAGTAATATCAACAATGGCCAAATTATGGCAAGAGCCCAAAGGTCTACCAACTAATAAATGGATGAAGAAGATGGCATATATATTATATACACATATACATGCACAGTGGAATATCAGCCATAAAAATAGTGAAATCTTGCCATTTGCAATAACATGGATGAAACTAGAGAGTATAATGCTAAGCAAAATAGAGAAAGACAAATACCATATGATTTCACTCATGTGGAACTTGAGAAATGAACACAAATGAACAAAGGGTGTAAAAAAGAGAAAGGCAAAGAAACAGACTCTTAACTAGAGAGAACAAAGTAATGGATACCAGAAGGGAGATGGGTGGGGGGGATGAGTGAAATGGGTCATGGGGATTAACGAGTACACTTGTCATGATGGACATTGAGTATGTATGTAAGTGTTGAATCACTATATTGTACACCTGAAACAAATATAAATTAAAATTTAAAAATGAAAATGAAAAAAAAAAAACTAGGGAACAAAAACCATTTTCTTTGGGATTTTAAATTCTTTTAACTATAAAGACTTTTCTTGAATGCCAATGGATTCAAGATGCTGATTTAATACTTTTGAAGGGTAGTACCAATGCAGTCATAGGGCACGTTTTTTCTCTATCACTTTGAAGTTTACCCAGAATCCTGTGCTCACCATTTATCCTACGGACCAGTTTATTGTGGTGCCAGCATGTTTGTTTTGTGCCTTGAGGAAGTTGCCCATAGCTAGCATGAATGTCAAAAACCTTAGATGCCCTATGAGGGTTTTTTCCCAGAGGATCACTCACCATAATCCTGAAGCCTCTTGGCCACATCCACAGCCTCAATATTTGCAGACTTTTTGAAAGGTCTTGTGTCCAAAATAAATTCATGAGCCACATAACCTGTGGGAAATTGTATCAGTTCAAGATTACCATCAGCTTGTTTTGCCCAAGCAAATGTACAAATCAGCTTTGTAATGCATATCAACAAGGCCCAAGATGCCATGGTAACTTGGAAGTTTATAGGTGGCAACAAAGACCTCATTTACTTTTATTAATAACTATAATTATAGGGGCACCAGGGTGGCTTAGTCTGTTCAGCGTCCAACTTCAGCTCAGGTCATGATCTCACCATTTGTGAGTTTGAGCCCCACATTGGGCACTGTGCTGCCTACTTGGGATTCTGTCTCCCTTTCTCTGCCCCTCCCCTGCACACACACTCTCTCTCTCTCAACCTCTCTCTCAAAATAAATAAACTTAAAAAATTATTTAAAAAATAATTATAAAATATAAAAGTGATTATAAAAATAAAATTTTAACATGTCAAGCCAATGTGTTCAGTCCTTAGTGCACAACACACACAAGGCAAGAGGCTGATGGGAGGTGGAACTTTGGTGCCAGTGCATTGCTGGAACATTTGACTGAGATTCCTGGGGATGAGATTCTTTCAACTCTGATGATATAAAATCTATTTGCAATAGTTAAACATGTCATCACACAGGCCTGACCCTTTTATACAAATATCTCTAGAGCCAAAGGTCCATTGATACCATTCTCCATAACTCTGCCCCAGCATCAAATAACTGTTTCATCTGTGTGAATGTAATTATATACGGAACATGTATCTCTAAGGCACATACATAATTGTATGAGATTCTTCAGAGGGGCTTTTGAGGGTTTGGTTTCAGGCTTCAGGCTGATTATTAGAAATCGGGGCTGTCAAACAGCACACCACAGGTGGCAAGAAGATGAAACCAAGGTCTGTGGGAGTCAGTTCACTTTGCTCTAGTTTGTAAGCTGGTTTCCTCTCTAGGCCCAGGTCACAATCTCCCCAGCACAACCTGTTTGACCCATCAGCAGGAATAAACCATCAATGAAGTCAGCATTTTCATTAATATAGAACAGTTCTGGGGGCTTCCCAAATTCTGTGGCCCCAAATCTGATGAATTTCCTTCTAGGAAAGTATCTGTAGATGAGACAATAATGTATTACTTCCTAACCTACTTTCCTCTCAGCAAACAGGAATCTACTTACAGATACATGGAGCAGATAATTCCTCAAGCCTGAGAAGAGTTGCTCCAGCACTAAACAGTTTCTGAAATCATCCATAACTGCTCTGCTTCTTATGTAATGAATAAATAAGAAAAGACTGATTTTGTGAGAAAATAAAGTATGAGAGCCTCAAGCTTTAAATATACTGTCACTGAATATTATAAAATATTCTAACAATGATGGAAATTAAATTTGTGAGGAGTGTGATTCAAAAGTGGGAAGTTATATTCATAGCTAGGTAAAGTCAGGGGCAAAAAGTGCTTAAAAGGAATGCCCAGTTGGAATGTTCAGGGGTGAGGGTGGGGTGGGGGTGGGGAGGCGGTGGAGATCATTTAAGTGCAGGAATCCTAAATACCCAATTATCCCCACCCCATTTTGGGAGCCCAGCCTCAACCTTTGACCTTTCTTCTCTGAGCCTCTGGCAGCCACCCGGCGCTGTGACACAAGAAAGAAGGGTAATGAAGTTCACTGCTTTAAAGGGCACTCAGTGGGCAGGAGATGAAGAGGGGAGGGACACATCATGGAGGAAAAGGAAAGTCACTGTTGCTGGCAGGCAGAGGGCTGTCTTCCAAGAAGTTCAGTAACAGCTGAAAGGCCCCATCACGCGGAGCCCAGCCCAGCACTAACACAAAGACTACATCTGCAGTGTCCCCACCACAACCAGGCGGTTTGGGAAGAGCTCCATTTCTGAAATGAGGTTCAGATGTTATTTTCTAAATCCATATTCTAATGTGTTCAAATGGAAACGGTAGAATTTTAGCATATCTCTCTGAGCTCTGAAAGGGATGAAATTGAAACTTGGTGGCTGTTGGAGGCTAAATCCCAAGATGTTCATCTGTGTTTGTAGTTTTTAAGGAGAAGAGGTACACAAACCTTCTGTGGTATGTGGTAAGTCAGGGCAATCTGAAGTAGAAATTGTATACACTGATCAGCACAAGGTTTAATTTTCACTGAGTAGGTATTTCTCCTGGGCCTAACCATGGCTATAGCTGAGAGTCTGAAAAGATACCAAGTCAAAGGAACAGGGAGAAGAGGGAGGGGGTGACAAAAAAACAAAATAAAAGTGGCGTGGCTCTAAATTTGGAACACCTTTCCTCCAACTCCTATCCTCAGAATGACTACCTAGAGATATGTGGAACTCACTAGCTAATTACTCTTTAAGGCTTAGGTGAGCAATCAATGCTTAGTCAAGCTTTTCAGTTGCAATCCAGAGACCATAACTAATAGAATCAAAACTGAATGTTTCCATGGGAATGAGGTCGGGTAGGCAGAGCCTCTGGCCTCAGGAGGGTCACTTCCTTGCCTGGGACATGAAAGACCATTCCATGAAGTCCATGTCTGCCGGTAAAGGCCACTGGGAAACCAACTCATAACAGAAATTTCCAGGCAGCATTAGGTTTGTCTGAGGTCATAAGGGGATAGGCACTGAAAAAATTAAAACATAAATGAAACATTGGGATAGTAACAAAGTTGCCGCCTCCACTAAAAGGAACTCCATTTTCATCAGTGAGTTTAGCCTCCCACATGAATAGACAGCTGTGAATTTTTTAAATTCCTCCTTTAAAAATGTACTATCTTGGGGCGCCTGTGTGGCTCAGTCGTTTAAGCGTCAGACTTCGGCTCAGGTCATGATCTCACAGTCTGTGAGTTCAAGCCCCACGTCAGGCTCTGTGCTAACAGCTCAGAGCCTGGAGGCTGCTTCGGGTTTTGTGTCTCCTCCTCTCTCTCTGTCCCTCCCATGCTCATCCTCTTGTCTCTCAATAATAAATAAACATTAAAAAATGTTTTAAAAATAAACAAATAAAAAAATAAATGAATAAAAATATACTATCTTACCTGAGGTTAATTCCTTTCTTTCCTCATCCTAAATACTACTGCTTTTCCCTTCCCAATTCTTGCCTGTCACTCCCTTGCTTCACAAAACCCTAAACCTCAACAGTTCAGCTGGGGTTTTCAAATCTCTCAAAGAAATGGTTCATAAAGGGAAGACTGGAGTTCATTAAAATTATTGCCTCATATTCATCTGTAATTACAATGTCTTATATAGAGCTAGTAAATATGATTAAGATGAATAATAGTCTTCTAATATTGCCATTAGACATTTTGGAATACAATGTGCTTATTAAGAACATTTCTATTTTGGGCCCTCAGGAGGTACAATGATAATTCTTTTTTAGGTCCAAGAATAAATGTGTTTACCAGACCAAATATGAGACAATTTTTGATTTCATGAACTTTTGGATTAGGTGACAAGGTCTGTAATTACCAATACATCTCTGTGTGGGATGAGAAATACAATTCATTATTTGATTCTGGGATAAAATGTCAAAACAAACGGAAACTGGATCTATCATTTTGTGCTGCAAATCCCCTAGGACTGAGACAGTCGCTGTTTTTAAAGCAGTCACTCAAACACTAAGCACGTGGTTAGGCACCTGAGAAACACTTGCTTTGTTCACTTTCCTCTCTCCTGGATGGCCACCAATCCCCATGTAGTCCAGATCACATGGACTCTTTAAAAATGAAAGTTTGCATTTACACAAGTCTGTGAACGTACTAAAAATCAGTGAGTTGTACATTTAAAGTGGGTGATTTGTGTGATATGTGAATTGTCTCAATGAAATTATCAAATTAAGTTAATCACAAGGAAGTTTCGACTACATTTAAAAAATAATAAACATGGGGCCCCTGGTGGCTCAGTCATTTAAGTGTCTGACTTCAGCTCAGGTCATGATCTCACAGTTCATGAGTCCAAGCCCCACATTGGGCTCTGTGCTGACAGCTCAGAGCCTGGAGCTGCTTCAGATTCTGTGTCTCCCTCTCTCTTTCTCTCTGTGTCCCTCCTCCCCCCCTCAAAAATAAACATTAAAATTTTTTTCTTTAAAAAATAATAAACAAGGGGGGGGGACCTATAAACCTTGTCAATTAAAACAAAAATACCGTTTTCCAGCCACCGGATTGGGAAAGATATTTTGGTTTCGGTTTGTGGGTTTTTTTCCAGCCTGGCACTTGGTGTTCACTGGTCCCCAGCATGATGGTCACTTCATATGCTATGAGAGTGAAATAAATTGGCACCTGTGGGGATAACCAGGGCACATGTACCAAGAGCTTAAATGCATTCACACTCTGAGATCATAACTTCTCTTCTGCAGCTCTAAGGAAATAATCAGAGATGTTTTTTTTAAAAATCTAAGTAAAAGATATCCATTGCAGCATGTTACAGATGCAAATGACTAAGGGGAAAATATGACAGAATTCGTGGAATCCTGGTATATCCAAACAAATGAATCAATGTAGCCTCTTTCAAAGAACAATTAACGACATGGGGAAATGATCACAATATAAGATAAAATTAAAAAACAGGACACAAACTGTAATACTGGCTCAATGGTCTAAAAGTAAGATGAGAAGGAATACAGTGAAATATTAATAGTGGTTATGTCTGCTTACCAAAACCATGGATCACTTACATTTTCTTCCTCAGATTTTTAATGTTCCAAATTTTCCATGTTGAGCATATACATATTACTTATATAATCAGACAAAACAAATACTTAAACTTATCCTGAAGGCCAATACATAACAGGATGCATTTCACAGAGCAGGAGCTATATTTGAATTAATTAGTAGCTCTTGTAGGTTAATACCCACTTCAGAAGCATTTTATTGTGTTGCTTAGAGACATATTGCCCACAATTTTTTTTTCCTAATCTCTAGGGAGCATTGTGGTTATTTAGAGCTTCTGGCTATTTAGTTCTTTCCTGTTTTCAAACTATAGAACCACGTCTTTGGATACATATTTTAAAGGCAAGACCAGCCTTTAAATTAAAGATGACAGATGTAGACGTATACTCTGCCTGAGCTGGAGAAATCAAGAGCCAAAGCGAGGTCTCATCCTGTGGCCCAGGTCTAGGCATGCTGCTGTCTGTCTGCTCCAAGCTCCAAGTCCCCATCTGTCCCTGATCTCCAATTCTGTGCTCACAGCCAATGTGCTGTGTGTCTTAGGGCCATCTCCTCCTATTACCTCCAGTATAACTTTGTTCCCCCATCTATTGTAGCTTTGTTCCCCCCTCTATTGTAGCTTCACTCTTCCCTCTTCAAAGCCATTTCTCTGGCAGTTTTAAATCCTCTACTGATTTCAAAACAAAACTGCATCTTACTGAAATAGCTTCCACATGTACCCCTGCTTTACCACCAAACTCCCCCAAACCATGACTGCTTCTCCTTTGTCCTCCCCACCCTCAGTCCATTCTCAACTCATTGTGGTTTGGCATCTGCCTTACCATTTTTGTTCCAATTCTTTCAAAGGTGACCAAAGGATTGCTAATTGTTACAGGCAAATATTCTTTTAAGACTCCTATCAGAACACCATTCTGTCTCTCCCTGTTGTGCAATACATTTGTACTGGGGCAGGCATGATGCCAGGGATTGGTGCTCGAGAATGGAAGCAGGCACAGTCTTTACCCTGAAGGAGTTCAAGGTCTGATGGACAGAGCCAGACAATAAACTGAGTGGGAGAAATCCTCAGTAGCAGAGGGAGCCAAGAGGAGGGAGAAGTTCTCTCCACCAGGAAAAAGAAGCTTCAGGGAGGAGGTGTGAGGCCAGAACAGAGGCAGGCAGGACAAGCAGGGGCTTCTCTAGGGAGAGGCATTGTGACAAATGCTGCAGGGTCCTACAGCTGCCTCAAGCAGGGAGTCCTCTCTCACTGGAGTCCCCTATGCTCATCCTGCCTTTTTTTTTTTTTTTTTTAATTTATTTTGAGAGAGAGAGAGAGAGAGAGAGAGAGAGAGGCTGCAGAAGGGGCAGAGAGAGAGGGAGAGAGAGAATCTCCAGCAGGCTCCACACTGTCAGCATGGAAGCCGACACAGGGCTCAAACTCATGAACTGTGAGATCATGACATGAGCTGACATCAACAGTTGGCCGCTTAACCAATTGAGCCATCCAGGTGCCACATCCCTCTTAAGGTAGCCATCTGCTTGCAGGGCTTTGCTCTGGTTTCTCAAAACTCTTTCCTTGAGTTTCACCATTTCCAAGAGTCTGCTCTTAGATTCTGTGCCTAAGCCAAATTTCTGCAAAGCTATCTGGCTCCATCCTCTCCTATCACTTCCAGGATGACTTGGTTCCCCTACTATTATTCTCTCTGCTGTTCCTCTATTATAAGCATAAAAGGCTTACATAGAATTTCACTTCACATTTAATTAATCAGTAACTAAGCCCTATTGATCCTACTTCTAATAGGATCTTCTTCCCTTGCCATTTTTGAAATGAGTTTAACCTTCTCTTAATCCTGTCACTCTGCTACTCAAAAAACCTTTCATGGCTGTCATCAAGGGTAAAGTCAAGAGCCTTCCAAGACTTAAGTTGGCCTCTCCAACTTCACCTTCATCTGCTCTCCTTCCTCCTATTCCATTCAACAACCCCCCAACAAGCTTCTCACCACCCACACAATTCTTTCTTGCTCCAGTATTTCTGTTTACTGGGGTCTGATACTCTCCTTTCCAGGCTCATCTCAAGTGTCTCCTCCCAGAAGGCTCTCCCAACTATTCTGCACTTCCTCTGCCCAGTCTGAACTACTCCACTCTTCTGGAGCCATTCCCATAGCACTTTGTGAGGTTAAGAGTGCATGGTATTTATATATACATCTCCCCATGCTGTGGGCTCCTTGTTGACCTGGGCTGTGTAGGCTACTGCATCACACAGCCTTGCAAATAGTGATACTCCGAACCTGTTCACTCAATTGAAGTTATTTCCAATAACTATGATTTATATATGCAAAGAAACGAAAATTTCCTACCCACCACAGAAAACATTTACTAGGTCAAACCTGGTCAAGAAAAAAACCAAGGTGATAGTAGACTGTGGTTGATACTTGCCTCTTGCACCCCGGAAAAGGACTCTATAGTGTTTTTCTAATCTCTTGGCCATGTAGTTGGCATTTAATATAGCAATTTCTGTGGCCTGTTTAAGGCCTTTGCCTCCCATCATCTGCAACAGAGAAAGAGTCATCAGCCATGGAACAGGTTAACCCAAGGGGCACTAATGAAAGACACACCCAAGTAAATCCCATCCTCAAAGGGAGTCAGCCCAGTGTCAATCCCAACAAAGATGTCTTCCAGTCTTCTCTGATGCTGAAATGATTTTTGGTTTTCTCCTTTGAACGTAACTTTGTATTTCTTATAAAAATAACAAAGTAATAACAAAGTAACAACACGGAACAAAGTAACAGAGGCAAAATTGATTGCTGACTATTATGTTACCTAAAAAGGAAAAAGAAACTTAGACTACACTCATTTGGGAATGTTTTTGTTTGTTTATGCATTTGAGATTATCTTGATAATTGCCAGGAATCTAATGGGATATTGACCAAAATCCTCACTGAATCAATTTGGTATGGTTTGTCTTCCAATTGACCATAGTCAGAGTTATTTATACATTTAACAACTGCCAGGCTTGATCTTACCCTGTTCTGGTGGTTCCTAAGTCCCTGTGATTATACCAGGTGAACATCATCACCAGCAAAGAGCTTAAAATCAAGACTGCATCAATTTTTATTGCCTACATTCTTCCCAGAATACCTCATGTATGATGGGGATTAATATGTATTAAATACATAACTAATATAAAGCAAATGAGAAAGCATCAAATAAAAAATAGAGACACCAAAGTCCAAAGGAAGGAAAGGACACATCTTGCCTGGCTGGAAAAGAAGGGTTCCCAGAGTAAGAGTTAGTACTTGAGTGGAAATCTACAAATGGTAGAATTTGGTGAAGCAAAAAGAATGGGGAAGACACTCCAGCTGAGAAGAATGGCCAAAACCAAGGTGTAGAGGTAAAGGCACATGGTTGTAGTCTGGAGGTTACTATAGAGGTTGGTGGGTTGTGACAACTTCTTGCAAGCCTGGAACCTTTGCCACAAAGAACTTGGATTTGGTTCAGCCAGCCATGTCTCTCCACTCATGCACCAGAATCACCTGGAAGCTTGATGGCCAAAGCCCTACCCAGTCATATGCTGAATTTGATTTTCTCTGGGATTGGGCCTAAGAATGTGTGTTTTGGGATAAATCCCCTAAGAATTCTGTGTAGGCTAGTAAGACTGAGAAGTAGAGGCAAAAGGAAACCATAACATAATTCTGACTCTTCGGTAGAATCTTGCAGTCCTATAGGGAGTGTCCACAATGGGCTGCAGTAGGGAAAGAAGGTAGTTCTAATGCCCAGGTGGCAAGTAACAACAGCATGAAACAAAGAGAGGGGTCAAAGTCAGAGGGGTATTTTTAAATTTACTTTATTTACTTCATTGTTATCTGAGGTTCTGTCTGGTACTCCTGGCATATGGCCAAACCAGCCTGGGGGCATTTACTTTTTAAATGTGGGAAATCATCTCCAACCCAAACACATCCATAATAACCCACGTTTACATGATCTAGGGACCAAAAGGAACCTGGGAATAAGATTCTGTTTGCAAAGAAGCAGACCTTTACTATGATTGTTTTTGTTGTTACTGCCTGTAAAATAACTCAAGTATCATTTTTAAAAGCAGGTTTTAGTCTCCGGGGTACAGAATTGTTGTTTCTGCTTCCCAGAAAGTTTTCATTAAGAATCATAAACGCCACACTGTTAAAGAGTAACAGCCAGCCCCAGAGAGTCATCCAACATGATTTGCATAGCTGAGTGTGAGAGTCTTGTTTCACCCTCCTTTAAGGAGGAAAGGCTGTTCTAATTAGCCACTGAACAAGTGTTCCTGTCCAATGTACAGTCTTAGCCCAGGAGGTAGGTAGGCCAGTTTGAACAAGAGCTGTATAAAATAAACTATGGCCCTAGTGTTTTTTTGGAGAAACACAAAGGAAGGAAAGCTGTTCTCTAACAAAGTTTAATTACCCCAGAGAATTACAGTTCCACAGACTCTAAAGGGCAAAGATCTTAGGGAAACCACCAGATAAGCAAATTTCTGCTACTTTTTCATCTTACCCTCCAGGCTCATAAGAAATCTAAGCCAAAATGAGATTTCTAAAATTTATCCTAGGATTTCAACCTTCTGTAATAATTAGTATGTGCACTGTTTTTCTCTTGCAAGGGGCTATACAAATCCTACAGGAAATCAAATGATGTAACCAGAATATCCATATGACTCATGGAACTTTGTCTGGAAAACATATCTGGCATGTCAGTTTCTCTGATGGTAAACTCACTATGAGAGCTCCAAGGAAGCATAATGAAGAGATGAAATAAATTTTAGCTGATCTTTTTAAGAAGGTTTCTTCCACCCAAGTCAGCAATGTTCACTGAACTCCATCTCAGATCACGGACTTCATTTTTAAGTCAAGAAGAAAGTCTATAGACTTAGTTTCCCACCCACATATCACATCCCCCACCGGCCTAACACAGTCACAGGCCTCACCTTAATGTAAGCCCATGATATGGGCAGGATGGAACTGGAGCCCCATGGGGCTGCGCTGACAGTACCCACAGGCCGGTTATCCTCACATGGCTTTACTGAAATGATCGGATGATTGGGCAGAAAAGGAGCAAGATGCTTCTTCCTGTATTTTTTCAAGCACAAATTCAGAAGATATCAAAAAAATCCAGACCAACCAAACACACAAGTAAGTGCTGGGCCCTCTTGGGAAGCTCTATTCCTAGTAGAGAAACTCAGAGCAGAAGGGATCTGACACCTGCTAAGAGACAGATGTTCAGGAAGTGTTCCATTCTTCTTCCTCCTCACCAGCCATCAGTGTCCCAGCAGCTCACTGGAGAACTGTGGCAGAGGATTTGGCAGATTTCATGTAGGCAGCCATGAAATAGCTTGTGGATTCATGGACTCACCAGGATGTGGAGACCTCCCTGCCCCACACTCTTTCCCAAGGCATCTAAGGGATAGAGGGTACTTCTGAGGAGCCACAGGGCCTACACATCAGAGGCCAGCCTATGAATGCTACTCAGCCGCCTCCCGCATATCTAAGGCACTGAAGTGCCCCCACTTACTATAAATAATAATAATAATAATGATAATAATAAAAATAATAATAAAAAGCAAGAGGGCCAGACTCCCAGCAATCTGAAGACTGGGACCTTTGGTCCATGTTTAGAAAACTTAAGAAACTCAGGAAACGGCTGATCAGCATCATCTTCACAAGATGATTCAATTTCAGTGTAAAAAGTTATCAACAGCTGCAAGATACTCCTTGAGTGCTATTATGATCTCATCCAATTATTCCAGTAACAAGGTTTGTTTCCTGCTTATCTCAGATGTAATCAGAGTTCAGGCTGCAAAGGGTTCAACACCTTATATCCAATTCACTGCTTCCTTTCCCTTCCTTTTTCCCTCTCTCCTTCCCTCTCTTTTCTTTCTTTCTTTCTTTCTTTCTTTCTTTCTTTCTTTCTTTCCTGAGAACACTTAAGTTCTACTCTCCTACAAATTTCAATTATACAATATAGTGTTATCAACTAAATCACCGGGTCAAACATCTACAGCTGAAAGTTTGTACCCTTTACCAACCTCTCCCTACCCATCCCCTGCTCCCCAGCCCCAGGCAAGCACTTTTCTACTATAAGTTCCTTTGGTTGTTGATAATTCACTTTCAATGTAACCAACAGCTGATTTCTTTTTTTAAAAGACAGAAAAAAAAAAAAAAAGAGAGAAAACATCTTGGAAGTCTAAGTTATCACCCCTCTCACTGCTTCTCTCCAGCCCCTAAAGGAGGACTAGATATGACGGTGTCCATGACACTTGAAGACCTCGATGAGAAGAACAGCAAACTTGGGGCCATTCTTTCATTCTCAGTCTCCAAAACCATCCTGAAATGAGCAGCCCGGAACTCACACGCCAATGGGCCCCATGCCAGGGCCACCTCCTCCGTGGGGAATGCAGAAGGTCTTGTGAAGATTTAGGTGTGAGACATCAGACCCAAAATCTCCAGGACGACAGATTCCCACCTACCACAAAGGGAAAAGAGCCAAAAGCAAAAGTCAAGAGCTTGCAAGGATATTCTGGAAAGGCAGCCATGCTATTTGCTGCAGCTTCTCCTCTCAGAGGAAAGGCAGGCAGCACTGTTCACAGAAATGTTCTTAATACCGGAAGAGTTCCACATTCAAAATCTGACATCCCATAAGCAGCCTGGCTTATGGTTTCTGTGGAAACAGAAATTGACCATTTAGCCTAATTTAGATTTCAAAATACGGATTTGAGGAGAGGAAACACCATGAGCAAAAGGGAAATACCTCCTTGCTGCAGAAACAGATGACATTCAGACCAGCAATGCTACTTCCCCCGCATGGTTGGCTTTGAGCATCATGCATTTTGGGTACCCCAATGAAAGAGACTGGAAGGCTACCTGATAGGATGCTGAACCAAGGCGAAGAAAGGAAGGAAGTTTTCCTGAGACCACCCTAATACCAGTCACAACAGGCCTTCCTGCCACTTAGGCATTAGGGCTAATTTTGAACATAAATTAAGTGCCAAACATAAAGAGTGCATTCCTGAACTCTTAGCAATAGACAATCTGTCAACTACACTTACAAAGGGAATCAGAAAGAAGCAAAGAAAAGCAGAAAGAGTTTGAAATGGTAAAGCAAAACAAAACAACAAACAAATAGCAAACAAACAACAAACAAACAACAAACAACCCACAATCACAAAATAATGACAAAGAAGTTATGAAAATTCTGAAACTGAAACTTCTGCTCCAATGAACCCCTACAGCATTTGCAGAGAGGTGCACATTACACCCCACCCCCAACAAACACAGTTAGGATTGGCCCTTCAGGGACAGAACCATTCAGCTATTTTACACTGATGAAATTGAAGCCAGATTAAGGACTTGTCCATTGCCATGGGAGATCAATATCCACCAGTGGCTAGAACATGGGTGTGAATTTCCGTAGGGAGTCAGGTGACCTTCATAGCTGTAGCACCCAAGAGAGATCAAACGCTCTGACATTCAGTTTATTCCATGCTTCCTGTCAACCTTTTTATCTCCCCCAACCTTCCCTATTGCCCCCTTCAAATCTGATCTCAGTGAAATTGTGGTACTTTCCTTGAAGTTGGCAATACAGAAAGTCAACCTCATTTCTGAATTCAGTATCATGTTTTAAGACAATTGTCAAGAAATCAGAGGAAAATAATATTTTTCTGTCACTTTCTTAGGGAGTCCCTCTTCTGTTGCTCACCTGTGCATTCATATTTGCCCCATCTAGATAGACCTGTCCTCCATGTTGGTGGATCAGGTCACACACATCACCAATGTTCTCTTCAAACACCCCATTGGTGGATGGGTATGTAATCATGATTGCTGCCAGGTTCTCCTTGTGTTTATCCACCTATGGGATAGAAAAGGGCAGAGGGAGACAGAAGAGGAACTGTTTATTTGTTGCCCAAACCATTGCTTTTACCTTACAGGATTAGGAAAGGTGATTTTTTTGGTCTTTTCATTCCTAGAATTGTCTCAAACTATGATGACAATAAAATCCATTACTCCTTTCCTAAGTCATTCCAAAGAAACAACAAAATCCCTTCAAACTAAGTCTCCATGATCAAGACCAAAAAACTGTTTGGAAGTTGGGTATTTTGGGCTCAACTCTCCTAGGTTTTCCTTTGGTTTTAGTCATCTCAATAATTACTTCAGATCTTTTTCGTTATGGACATGTCTATTCTCACAGTTAATCTCTCTCTGCTCATCTTGCCATATCCACCCTTATTCCCTTTCCCTCTCATTCTGTTGAAATTAGAATTCCCACAAGGAGTGTTCTGCTCTGATTTAAAAAAAAAAAAAAACTCCCTCATGTTTCCTTTTCACAGAACGCAAACATATAAAAGGCATATTCCTGGGGTTTTTTTCGGCCAGTGACTCAGAGCAAGCTCATATGGAAATAAAAAAAAAAAAAAAAATTAAAGGTCATATCCTATATTGGGGAAACTTAGTAATTACAAGCACTGCCCCAGAATATCTGTGGGTAAAAACTTTGTGGGGTGCTGAATAGGTGGGGATGGTTGGGAGAGACTAACAGTGCTATTTTCAGCTTCCTTTGAAGGCAGTTACATGAAGTTCTCTGTCTCCATGCCTAATAACCTTGACAAAATCACATTGCTATTCAACTGATTTCCTTCCCTCTTAAGATGCAGCCTCCAGTCCACCAGTGGAAAGCAGATACAGTTGCTAGGCAACCTCTTCCTGGAGGTTGGGAGGTTGGGAGTGAGGGGTTGGTGTTGCAGAAAGGAGTGGAATGCCGCCCCAAATTCAGCAGGTAATGGCTGGGACAGTCACACACATTTATAAAATCTACATGTATGTTTTAATTCCCAACACAAAGATTGAGAACAACTGTGACTGCCTGTTTGGTTATTAATAGGGGAAGAAGGGGGAAGGTGGGCAGAAGGAGACAGGCAGGCCCTACAAGGAGTAGCCTTACTATGACCATGAATAATTCATTCAGTTTCTTACATATGCACGAATTAAGAGAATAGGATTTCAGTTTAAAGGACCTTGTCCCTGACTGGTGAAGGAAGAGGTAAAGTAGACTATGTTCGGTTTAATTCTGGACCAAAAATGTGACTGTTGCTTTTTATTTTTCTTACAGAGACAGGTTTTCTGATTTTATGCCATTTTCCCGAGACCCATTCAGGAAAAACTGCAGTCTTTTAATTAGAATGCAAAGAAAGACAATGTTGCTATAAACTATCCAGTCCCTTCTTCCCACCACCTCTTCTCAACCCAGACCTCTTCCATCTGTTTAGCGGAAGACTAGTACCATGGCCTTGAGGTGAGCTGTGTCGATATTCCCATATTTATCCACCTCCACAGGCTGAATCTTCATGCCTGCCATGTGGGCACTAGCAGGATTGGTCCCATGTGCTGATTTTGGAATGAGGCAAACCTTAGGAATGGAATGAAAGGAAGGAAGCAGAAAAAATCATCACCAAGCTATTCATGAGAGAAAAGTCCTACAACATGCTTGGAGCACAGATTAAATAGGTGCCACATGCTTTATTTAAACTGACCATAACATCTGAAATCTGCTATAATTTCATTATTACTGTATTGTAAAACAATGCCCAAAAGGGCAGGTTCCGTTTGAATCCACAAATACCGCTCTTTAAATATTCCTATAGGGACACCTGGGTGGCTAAGTCAGTTAAGCATCTTACTTCGGCTCAGGTCATGATCTCACAGTTTGTAGGCTCAAGCCCCACATCAGGCTCTGTGCTGATAGCTCAGAGCCTGAAGCCTGCTTCAGATTGTGTTCCCCTCTCTCTCTGCCTCTCCACCATTTGCACTCTGTCTCTCAAAAATGAATAAACGATGAATAAACAATTTTTAAAGATTCCTATAATATTAATCAGTATTGTCCTCCCTTATCTCAGCACACCAAAACACAGGTCAGTGCTTATTCTGACCTTGTCTCAGTTATATGTAGAAAGTATCTTATAAGAACATGAGATTAGAAGTTATACTCTAGGACCCAACTGCCCACATCACAGCTTCAGTTCTCTGCTTCACTTTGCTGAGATCCAGGAGAGATGATAACAGTAGACATAATTCCAAGGTCTTCCTATGCCGACACACCAATTATGGCACCATTTACTGGATGCTTAATTCTGTGCAATGAATTGCCATGAGAATCATACAGCAAGCATGAAAACCAATCAATACCTGTCCTGGGCACATTGACAATGCTGGTAAATGTATAAACAGGTGCCATAGAAACTCAGAATAAGGGGGGTATTGTTTCAAGTGGAAGAGGTCAAGGGAGGGTGATTCAAGAGCTAGAGCCTAAGCTAACATTTAAAGATAAGTTGAATTCTTACAGAAGGTGGAGGGTGGGTACAATTTTAGAATTCCCAGATTTAAATCATTTTCATTTCCTCCTACAAATCATGTGAACACAAGTGAACACACGTGCTCTGATAGATCTGATGATGCTGCACTGCAGGAAACTGCATCACAAGAGGTTTTACCAAAAGAAAGCAATAAGGAGAAACAATGATCACCCTGAAAATAATCCTCCTTTTTTTTTTTTTTTTAAGTCCCAGAACTAATATTGCAACCCCTTGAAGAGAAATGGATGGGCATTACAGAAATGGCCTTATGGAGAGAAAACTTTGCTCTGCAGGTATTTCCTCAAAAACAGCAAAGGTGTCTACTTCAGAAAAGCACAGGAGTACACAAAGACAACTGTTTGCCAGAGGCAAAGTGTTACTCTTCTGTTGACAGAAGGTTTGTGTCTCTTTTGAACAGTTATTTGTCTCATGCTGGTTATACAGTGTTGTATTCAAATCCTTTTTCTTGTTTGAATGCTCCCCTATTTTATTGAGTTCAATTTCTCAGAACCAAAGCTAGAGACACTTGTCCTTTCCCATAAGGTATTTTTATTTTACCAAAGGATTTTTGGATAAAAGGATCCCTTCTGGGGAGAACATTGATCACAAAAGAAAAGGCAAACATTAAAAGTGAATACAGTCAACCATACTTAAGCGTAAAAGAAAGTTTTAAATTTTTTAAATGTTTATTTATTTTTGAGAGAGACAAAGTGCAAGCAGGGAAGAGCAGAAATAGAAGGAAACACAGAATCTGAAACAGGCTCCAGGCTCTGAGCTAGCTGTCAGCACAGAGCCCGATGTGGGGCTTGAATCCACAGACCACAAGCTGAAGTTGGACGCTTAACCGACTGAGCCACCAGGCACCCCTCAAATAAAAAATAAATAAATAAAAATAAAAAAATAATGAATATAAAACATTGGCTAAAGGCCTAAATTAAGAATTCATACCAGGGAAGTTCTGCTGAAATAAATATATTCAAGGTAAAAATGTCAAACCATCCTATGGTACGCTGAGTACCCCTTCAAATGCCCATGTTCTAATTCTCAGAATCAATGGATGTATCCTTATGGCAAAAGGGACTTTGAAAATGCGATTAACTTCAGGCTCATGAGATGAAAAATTAAGGATTTTGAAATCTGTCTGGATTATCAGTGGACCCTAAACACATTCCCCAGTACTCTCAGCAGAGGGAGGCAGGTGGAGGTTTGACAACAAAGTAAGTAGAAAATATGATGAATGGGGGCGCCTGGGTGGCCAGTCAGTTAAGCATCAGACTTTAGCTCAGGTCATAATCTCGTGGTTCATGGATTCGAGCCCCACATCAGGCTTTCTGCTGGATCCTCTGTCTCCACCCTGCCTGCCCCTTCCCAACTTGCATGCACGTGCACACACACTCTCTTTCTCTCTCTCTCTCAAAAATAAACATTTAAAAAATACTTTTAAAAACGACAGGAAATTTGAAGGATGAACAAGAGGATGGAGTGATGGCAAGAAGGGGCCCCAAGCTAAGGAATGCAGGAGGCATCCAGAGAGGCAAAGAAACATTTTCTCTCATGGATCCTCCCAAAGGAGACTGCCTTACCAATACCTTGACTTTAGCCAAGGGAAACCAATTTCAGACTTCTGGACTCCATAACTGAGAAGATAAATTTTTGTTTTTTCAAGCCATTAAGTTTGTAAGAATTTGTTACAGCAGCCACAGAAAACTAATACATATCCTGATATAAGGAGCAGCAGAAAAAGTCTCAGCGGTTTTGTCAGTGACTCATTTATATGTTGCTATTATACAGTTCTGTTTTTCTATGTAAAATTAGGAAACTTTAGTATTTTTTTTCTGTAATTTTATTTAATGTTGGTTTTGCCTCACTTTAATATTGTGCGGTCACAAGGGAATTGATGTGATGCTTTAGTTTATATAAAACAAATCCTCTTTGGAGCATTGATGCCCATTTAGATGGATGCTGTTTTTCTAACTCCCCAATGTACCTGGTATAAACCCAACCCATAACTCATTCTCCAACACTTGCTGAATGAGTGAAGGATTAAGAAGGAGTACTCATTTGTGAGGGAAAATCAAATTCTTACCACTAAGAAAATCTAAAAACCAAATGCCACTACTTTGTCTCAGGCAGTTAGGAAGAGAAAAATACTCCCATATACATTTTGGGGGATGTTTTTTGGTATTTTCTGTGGGGTCAATGTTTTCTGTTGTATAAAAACCACATCTCTGCTCAGCAAATCTAAGTTAATATTGGACTAACAAATTGAGTTGTTAATTACAAAGGGTTTAAGACAATCCCTGGTGTTTGTTAAACAAATTTATAGTCCCCCAAATTAAACTGGTAAATCAAGAACTTGGTTGTTGCATTTTAGGAACCTCTGAAATTTAACCCAAGAGCAAATGTGAAAAATAATTGCCAAAAAACAGCTTGAAATAAGAGAACCATCAGGGACTTGGGTGGTTCTGTAGCATACAATTTCCCCACACTCCTTTTCAAAAAAGAAGGATGTATTTTACTGGATTCCATTAGGGTCTATTGTGCAGGAACAGCTGTCTGAGACTCTCCTGATATGGAAAAATCCTCCCTGATTATTTGAGTAATAAGTCATTTTCTTCTCTAACTGAAAATGTCAGCTTTAATTAAAATCTTTAATCTAGAAAGGATGCCAACATTTCCAAACTTAAGAGTTCTGTATTTCTACAAGCTCAGGGACTGGGTGGCCTTCCCTGTCTCTCCCACCCTCGGCCCTTCCCCAGCTTCAGTGGCTAGCTTCCTGCAGTCCTTCAGAATGAAAAAATGACACTGTGGTTATAGCAGTGTGGACAATGGTCAGACAAGAAACATCACACGCAGGGGGACAGACAGAGAAGAGAGGACTGGAAAACACAAAGAGAATGAAAAGGAACCATAAAGGATCTGTCAGTCACAGAAGAACTCTGTCCAGGCCCAATCAAAAGTTCTTTCATCCTTTCTGCTTGACCTTTCTGGTTTGGTCCCCCACTCCTGGACATTCACAGATACTTCCTGATGTCAGAGTGGAGACCTGGAAACAATAAGGGGTGGGGAGCATCACAGATTTGATGGAACCTGGATTTTAGCATGACCACTACAACGCAGATCTCAAAAATCTCTTTATAAAGCAGGGGCAGGAGGAGGATGAGGAAAAGGAGGCAACATGGAGGTGGTCACACAGAACGAATGGATCCCTTCCCAGGATCCCCAGACACCCAGTGGTTACAAAGTATAACAAGGAGTTCCAGTGGCTACCTTAATACATGGAAGCCACAGAGGAAGAACAGAAGGGGGAACTTTTTTTTTTAATTTTTTTTTCAACGTTTATTTATTTTTGGGACAGAGAGAGACAGAGCATGAACTGGGAGGGGCAGAGAGAGAGAGAGAGAGACACAGAATCGGAAACAGGCTCCAGGCTCTGAGCCATCAGCCCAGAGCCTGACGCGGGGCTCGAACTCACGGACCGTGAGATCGTGACCTGGCTGAAGTCGGACGCTTAACCGACTGCGCCACCCAGGCGCCCCCAGAAGGGGGAACTTTTAATGTCAGTCACCTGCCATTCTTTCCCTGGACAACATGAGCTTCAATGTTTCCTTTCTGATGCTATGACAGTGCTGAGACTCTGAGGTCCAAAGAATGATTCTAGTTCTAAACTAACATTTCCTTAGAAACTTAAAGAATTCAAAACCACTAGGAAACCCAACTTGGAGTGTCAGGGACTGTGTCTATCTGATTTATCACTTAATCTAACTCAGGACTGGCACACACCGTGCCTTGTATGTAACCAGGATTGAATAATTATTCAATTAATGATGTCCTCTTTTTCAAAGATTTTTGAAAACTAGTTCTACTCCCCAACTAGGACAAAGGCCTGAGAAAACATACCTGTGAAATCAGGATGGATAAACAGGAGGAGAAAGAAAATTCTTTTTTCCCTCTGTTTTTGAAAGTGAAGTATAACAGCTTTCAGATTCTCCATTGCAAAATACCGGCAACTAGCCACAAATAATCTTCTAGTTTTAATATACCCAGAAATGGACTGAGATAGGGCCACCAGCTTCTGCACTCCCACTAACTTGGGCAACCAGAACTAGCCTGGCACCCTTTTCTAAGTCTCCTGGGATGGGCAGTCACTTTTATCCTGCTCCCGACCCCTACCCACTGCTCCCTCTAAGAACTCCACCTCCACAACTCAGTGGAAGTTCTCACTCAGTGTTGGTCAACACCAAAATGAAGACCTCAGAAACAGGCTCATTCGCCACACTCTGAAGCCTATGTCAGATCAACTACTAGAGGCACTGCTACCTGGAGATTAGTGGAGTCCAGTCAAGCCCATTAGCACCTGTGGGTCCCTAAACAGGCTCCACAAGCAGTTTGGACCCTGGAGACTAGACTCCCATATTGAAAGCAAAAACTGAAGCAGAACCATGAACTCTGCTCCACCATCTTCTTTTGCTGCTTAGAGATGACAATCCTCAATAGGGAATTTACTTATTCAATAAATATTTTATAAAAAAAAATTTTTTTTTAGTAATCTCTATAGCCAACGTGGGGCTCAAACTCATGATCCTGAGATAAAGAGTTGCGTGCTCTACTGACTGAGCCAGCCAGGTGCCCCTCAATAAACATTTTTTGAGCATACATATGATCAGAACTGTGTCTAGTCACAGTAGGGGTTACAGAAGAATTAAAGGCAAGTCCCTACCCTTTGTCCAGGTGTAGGGCCAGGACTACACAAGGGAGAAGAGACCTGGAAGGGTAACATTCCTGCCCCTTCCATCCTTTGCAACCTGTGGAAAGCAGTTCCATGGCCAACTGGCTGACTTTTACAGACTGGGCTTGAACAAAAACCTTTATTTTCAAATGTTTTCCCTCAAAATGGTCTGTGGAAGTGTCTCCGGGGCAAGGATCGTAATGGCCAGTTCAGGGAAATCTGTTTCTTGATTATATGTTCCCTAGCTGCTTCCAAGAAGGCTTAGAAGGAGTGCACCACAAAAGAAAAGGGACTCTGAGAGCTGGACCCACTGCCCCCTGATGGTGGGCAAGCACCACCTGCTCATACTTACTGTCCTGTGTCCCTCTCCTTTCCCCTCGAGGTAAGCTCGGATAGTGGCCAACCCAGCATATTCCCCCTGGGCTCCGCTGCAAAGACAAGAAGAGAAGGGTCAGGGCTTTGGGCCTCTTTGCTTTCATTGACTCATTCACTATTCACTGGGCAGGGACTGCATGTTCTCCATTTGACAAAAAGGCACTACCAGACACCATGGAAAGCTCACCTAGGATCTCTGCACAACCTAAAAGCTCTTGAATGACCACAGAATGGCACTCAGTCCGTGTACTAAAGCTCATCTACTCCTACTCAGAAATGGGCCTTTCAAACCTTGCTCAGTACCATGTATCTACGAATTCTATTACAGAAAATTTCAAAAATCACACAAAAATAGTAGAATATAAGGAGCTGCCATATACGTATTATCCAGGTTTAACAATTCTTGGGTATGGTCAATCTTTTTCCAACCATATCCCACACTAACCCCCTCACTCTGAACTAGATTATTTTTATTAGGTGGGCTCCACACCCAACAGGGGGCTTGAACTCACAGCCCAGAGATCAAGAGTTGCATGCTCTACCTACTGAGCCAACTAGACACCTCCTGAACTAGATTGTTTTGAAGCAAAACTCAAGTATCACATCATTTTATCAATTCAAATGTCAGTGTGTATCTTTCAAGGAGAACAATTTTTTTTAATTTTTTTTTTCAACGTTTATTTTTGGGACAGAGAGAGACAGAGCATGAATGGGGGAGGGGCAGAGAGAGAGGGAGAAACAGAATCGGAAACAGTCTCCAGGCTCTGAGCCATCAGCCCAGAGCCTGACGCGGGGCTGGAACTCACGGACCGCGAGATCGTGACCTGGCTGAAGTCGGACGCTTAACCGACTGCGCCACCCAGGCGCCCCAAGGAGAACAATTTTTAATAACATTAATTACAATTATTACACCTAAAACCAAAATTTGTCCATACCACATATATAATCAGTGATGATATTACCCCAAAGGAACTATGTCCTTTGAGTGTGGCAATAGTCCTTTATTCTTAGGTGAGCTTTGCCACGCCCCCATGCATGTGGCAGCTAGAAGCTGTCCATACCCAACTAGGCAGTCCTTGAAGGCAACAATTTAAGAGCACACTTAATAACAGTCCAGTGAGCAATACTGAGTCAATCATAAACTGTTACTTAATGTTCTCAGTAGTCTTTGCAGAAGGAAAGGGAAGTGAGTTTTTAAATCCCATTCAAAGTGGTTATTTCCTCTATTTTGCAAAATTACACCATCCCTTAATCCTGTAGAAGACCCAGTGGTTTGGGTGTTCATCCTTTCTAATCATCCCATAATACTGAGATAACACTCTACAAGTTGTAAGAATAAGGTAAATTTCTAAATTTAAAAAACTTCTAAAAGCTAGGGGTGATGGGTGGCTCATTGGGTTAAGCGTCCAACTTTGACTCAGGTCATGATCTTGCAGTTTGTGAGTTCGAGCCCCACGATGTGCTCTGTGCTGACAGGTCAGAGCCTGGAGCCTGCTTCATATTCTGTATCTCCCTCTCTCTCTGCCACTACCCCACTCACGCTCTGTCTCTCAAAAATGAATGAACATTAAAAAAAATTTTTTTAAACCAAAAGATAAAATTTGGAGCACTATTTTTATTTTGGTTTTTTTTGTTTGTTTGTTTCCTTGTTTGTTTTATTTTGAGAGAACACCAGGACAAAACCAGTTGGATTTGAAATGTTTTCAAATTACTGTGGGGACACTGATGGTCTGGTGTTAGGAAACAGCAGAATTGAGGACTTAGGTCAGGAGAGATAACAGGGAAGTATCTGGGGCTGATAGCCTGGCTGGAGAAAGAGAAAGTGGTGACTTGCAAAGCAATAGGATAGGGTAGATTAGCTAAGTAATAGTAATAGTAAGTATAAATTGCTCCATTAATTAAACACTTCCTACTTAACAGGCACTCTGCACAGAGTACAGAGAAATGGTAGCCCTTGTTGTGGGGGTTGCCACTAAAGCATTTTACATCATCTTATTTAGTCCTTATTTAATCCTCCCAATACCCCCATATGATAGGTCCATCACCCCCGTTATGTACATGAAGAAACTGAGGTTAAAGTGTTACATGCCCACATGGCCAACAGTGACAGAATTAGACTTCAGTACAAGTTGGCCTCTCAAGGAGCCTCATGTTTCCCCTGAGAGCAGTACTGTTTCTCCGAGCACATTGTGCTTCCCAAAGGATTCAGAGCTGTGATTTTCTTTCACATAACCCTTGTCGAACTAGGGAGGGTTGGCTAACACATATAATAAGTTTCTTGTCACTTACACTGAGGTCTGCCTCTTCCCTCTTCCAGGGAGGTAGGCAGACATGAGTCTTCCATTTTCCTGTCTTTGGAAAAACAAGTTGTTGCTCACTTTTTATTTTGGAAACAGAAAAATGAATATGCTTCAGCAAACCACCAATACCAAGTTACCTAGCCTCTGTTTCCTCATCTCTAAAATAGGGATAATAATTGTACCCATATGCACTCAGTATTTTGTTACTGTTATAACACAATCCTATAAGTGCACTGTACATTGAAAATTATTTTAGAACTCCAATGTACTTTGTGTGCCTGTCTTATCTCAATTAGAGTGTAAGCCCTGAGGGTAGGATATAGTTCTCAGCATATATAACAGTACTCTGCATGGACTTTGTTCAAAACTTAGTTCCCATGGCCAAATCATGGAAAGAGCCTAAATGTCCATCAACTGACGAATGGATTAAGAAGATGTGGTTTAAATATACAATGGGATACTACGTGGCAATGAGAAAAAATGAAATCTGGCCATTTGTAGTAACATGGATGGAACTGGAGAGTGTTATGCTAGGTGAAATAAGTCAGGCAGAGAAAGACAGATACCATATGTTTTCCCTCATATGTGGATCCTGAGAAACTCAACAGAAGACCAGAAGAGGAGAAGGAGGGGAAAAAAGTTACGGAGAAGGAGGGAGGCAAACTATAAGAGACTCTTAAATACTGAGAACAAACTGAGGGTTGGTGTGGGGGTAGGGGGGAGGGGAAAGTGGGTGATAGGCATTGAGGAGGGCACCTGTTGTGATGAGCACTGGGTGTTGTATGGAAACCAATTTGACAATAAATTTCATATTAAAAAAATTAGAAAATAAAATAAAATAGCCAAAAAAGTTGGTAGAAAAAAACAAAACAAACAAAAACAAAAAAAACCCCAAAATTTAGTTCCCATCTCCAGCCGAAGCAGTCAACATTGATATCCTTTCTTCCATGGAAAGGGGACTCAACAAATGGATTCTATACTTACCTCTATTTTTTTCTCATGACTTCTACTCATCTTATCTTGTTGGAAACCAATCAAGGTATTCAGAACAGGAATGAAAGAGAATGGAACTGTGAGCCAGTAATCCAAGAAAGAGGCATTATCCTACGGATGATCCTAAATGCTAGATGTGGCAACTTAAAACTAAATGCCACATGAGGAGCGCCTGAGTGGCTCACTCGGTTAAGTGTCAACTCTTGATTTTGGCTCAGGTCATGATCGCACCGTTCATGAGATAGAGCCCCTAGATGGGCTGGCATTGACAGCACGGAACTTGCTTGGGATTCTTTCTCCATCCCTCTGCCCTTATCCCACTTATGCTTTCTGTCAAAATTAATAATTTTTTTTAAAAAACCTTAATAAATAAATAAATAAATGCCACAAAGGCTTATTATTGGGGTTCTATTAAAATAAGAGGAATTAGTGCCACATGTTGATGGAAAAGTATTATGAAAAATAACTGCTTATCTCCATAACCCAGATTGAGAGTCCATCAGAAAACCACTACATGTGGAGAAAAAACACAGCAAAAACAGTGGTTTTCTTACATCCATTTAAATTGAAGTGGTTGGTGGCTTGGATCTGCAGAGTTGGCCACAGAAAGGAGGACACTAGTGGGTGGGGAGCCTCAGACCCACAAAAGTGTCAAGTAAGCATAAGCTTAAATTGTCTTAGAAAAACAACATCCTCCAGTCATGGCATATATTCAGGCTGGTGAAAGAACTGCTACATATTGTACTGCTAAACACAAAATGAGCGAAGTCTAGCAGACAACATCCTCCAAAACACAGACTCATTGCACAAAAAATCTATAAGTCATAGACTATAAGAAGCTAGAACAAGTACAATGTTCCACAAGGTGAAAATAAAATGCAGTTGATGGGATTCAACAGTTTTGTAATGATTAAACTAGACTATTAGTATCAGTGTAGAATTCTAAGTGCAATCCTAGTCAGTGTGAACTTAGCAAAAGGTTTGGGGGGGAGAGGAAGAGGGTAGAATTTGAAGATGGCATGACAGAAACAGGATGACACTACAGCTCTTTTGCTAGAAAGAGACTAGAACTAGAATTCAAGGACACAAATGTCAATGATTTTTATCACTTTACCTTCATCTTTGCTAAGAACCCTGGGATTTAGAAATATTGCAACTTAGTTCTACCTGGAAAGGTTTAGTTTTTAGACCTGTGGAAAAAATTTTTATTGGACCTTCACACAAGATGAATCCCAAGGGAGACTTAAAGACTTCTGCTAGATGTTAGAAATATGACTGCAGATGATCTAACAATCAATGATGAAGAAGGAATAAGGCCTACTCATACAGATGATTGTGGAGAACATTCACGGCGAGTAGTCACAGGTAGAAAGCTTAGCACTCCTTAAGCATAAAACTAAAGATGGGTTAAGATAATGAATGGATTTTGGGGGCACCTGGGGGGCTCAGTTGGTTACTAGTCCAACTTCAGCTCAGGTCATGATCTCACTGTGAGTTCAAGCCCTGCATCAGACTCTGACTGAGCCTGGAGCCTGCTATGGATTCTGGATCTCCCACTCTCTCCTACCCTTCCCTGCTCACGTTCTCTCTCTCTCAAAAATAAATGTAAAAAAATTTTTTTAAAGAAGGTTTTTATCTTAAAAATTGGGGGGGGGGGTGGGCAGGGGCGCCTGGGTGGCTCAGTCAGTTAAGCGTTTGACTTCAGTTCAGGTCATGATCTCACAATTTGTGAGTTCGGACCTCACGTCAGGCTTTGTGCTGACAGCTCAGAGCCTGGAGTCTGCTTCGGATTCTGTGTTTCCCCCTCTCCCAACCCCTCCCCCATTCATGCTGTCTCTCTCAAAAAATAAATTAAAAAAAAAAAAAAAAGAAGTAGGAAGGGAGCAAACATTCCCAATCACTGTCCATTAACAAGTTATTGAACATGTGACCCAATCACAGCATAGAGGAAACTCCCACAGCCTGGAACTTCATAATCTGGAGGAAATGACCCAAGAAGTGGGACAGTCACAGATTTTCCAGTGATAGTGGTGACCCTTCACCTGGAGTAACCCTGATTTGTTCTCTGCTGCAAGCCTCCCTTGGGTATTGTCACCTAATTCATAGGTGGATTTGAAAGTTTTTTATTATAAAATAAAACATTCATGTGTTTAAAAAATTTGCATCAATAAAAAAAAAGCAACCTTCTCCCATTCTTCCCCATCTAATTCTCCAAAAGGAAACACTATTAATGATATGTTTTTTTTTAATTTTATAATTTTTTTTTAATTAACGTTTATTTATTTGTTTTCAGAGAGAGAGAGAAAAGCACAAGCTGGGTAGAGTCAGAGAGGAGAGACAGAATCCCAACAGGCTCGGCACCATCAGTGCACGAGCCCGATGCAGGGCTTGACCCCAGGAACCGTGAGATCATGACCTGAGATGAGATCAAGAGTCAGATGTTTAAACAATTGTGTCATCCAGGTGCCCCTGTGATATATGTTTTGATGTCAAACTCCCCTCAACCAAACACTTTAATAATACCACCAAGTGCTTGGGAAGTGACCAAGTGAAACATTAGCTAAGAAACTGACATGATGGGATGCCTGGTGGGAAGAATCTGACTTTGGCTCAGGTCATGATCTCATGGTTCATGGGCTGGAGCCCCACTTTGGGCTAGCTCAATTTCTTTCTCTCTCTCTCTCTCTCTCTCTCTGTCCCCTTGCTCACTTGCGATCTCAAAAGAAAAGAGAAGAAAAAAAGAAACTGACATGGTAAAACTGATCCCAGTAAGATGATCAAAACAGCCACTGCTTCAAAATGACCCACTTTAGTCCATGGCAACATCCTAAGACACCTCCAAGAAAATAAAGTAAAAAATGGCATTGATTCCTATCTTATGAATGGAATAAATAGGGTGACTGACAATTTTTCCAATAAACATACCTTGGAAGCAATAGGATATTAATCAGTCTAATTCTGTTGCTTACCTCAAGTACCCAAACACTGCCTGGATCTCCATTCCAATGAGCTTATAATAAAAATCTCAATGTATCATTCTGGAATGTTCTTACCAATCTGTATCTGACTTAAAAATTTTTTAATGTTTATTATTTGAGGGAGAGAGAGAGAGAGACAGGGAGCAAGCAGGGGAGGGGCAGAGAGAGAGGGAGACGCAGAATCGGAAGCAGGCTTCAGGCTGTGGACTGCCAGCAAAGAGCCCTACGTGGGGCTGGAACCCACAGACCATGAGATCATGACCTGAGATGAAGTCGGCCGCTTAACCAACTGAGCCACCCAGGCACCCCAGTCTATATCTGATTTGACTTAAGCTGAATTCTATACTTAACCTTCAGTTTCTGTCAAGAAACATCTGCATAGATCCAGCTGTTCTAACCATTGTGATATCCGAAGAGTATGTTAAAGCAATGGTTCTCAAACTTAAATCTCCAAAGCATCAGCATCACCTGGGAACTTGATAGAAATTCAAGTTCTGAAGTACTGAGTCAGAAATTCTGAGGGTGTGACCAAGTGCAAAAACCACTGCTCCAAGCCTTACAAACTGCAAAAATCAAAATATGCTTTTGAGAGTTAAGGAAATTGGGGGAGGGGAGGTCCTTCTCCTCACTATTTTCTGTGTCCCCAAAGATGGTTCTCTTCATCCTTCACCCTTCTTTCTCTTCCTCCAGGTGTTCTGAGTACTTCTTTAGGAAATCAGTCTCTGACCAGAGGTCTCTGATATCTGGCTTCCTGGAGCTCTCTGATAGGAGGGTTCTGAAGCTGCACCAGGCTCAGTAGGAAAGCATTATCAGAGATTATCAATGGTATCAGTCATGTTAGAGCTAATTAATCAATTATGAGCTCAAGAATGGGGGTGTGGGAGGTAACAACCATCAAGTGTTTTGATTCTCCTTACTGTAAACTGTCCTGATACACACATGGTGGTCATGACTTAGTCTTCAAAGGGCAGTTTCAAAGTTCAGTCCACTGGAAGATATTAATCATCTAACTAAACCTTCCTCTTTGGTGTTCTTTCAGGGCAACACACTTTCCACCTCAGTGATGCACATTAGAATCACCCAGGAAGAGTTTTAAAAACCTTGATTCCTGGGGCGCCTGGGTGGCGCAGTCGGTTAAGCGTCCGACTTCAGCCAGGTCACGATCTCGCGGTCCGTGAGTTCGAGCCCCGCGTCAGGCTCTGGGCTGATGGCTCGGAGCCTGGAGCCTGTTTCTGATTCTGTGTCTCCCTCTCTCTCTGCCCCTCCCCCGTTCATGCTCTGTCTCTCTGTCCCAAAAATAAATAAACGTTAAAAAAAAAATTAAAAAAATAAATAAAAACCTTGATTCCTGAACTCCACCCTAAGGGGAAATTCTGATGCAACTAGTTTGTGGAGTGAGAAGAGCATCAGTATTCTTCAGAGTCTCCCCAAGTAATTCTAACATACAGCCAGGACTATGAATCTCTGTAACCCCAGTGGTTTTCCCAGGATGGTAGTTAAAACAGCACATTAGCATCATCCAGATACTTGTTAGAAATGCAAAATTCTCAGGCTCCAAACTAGACTTACTGAATCAAACTCTGGCTGTGAAGCTAGCAAGTTAATGAGCTCCCCCAGGTGATTCTCATGCACAATAAAGTTTGAGATTCATAGATTATGCCCTGTTTACACCTTTATTTAAGAACCTCCAGGGAAGGGGAGCCTGGGTGGCTCAGTTGGTTAAGTATTTCTGACACTTGGTTTCAGCTCAGGTCATAATCTCAAGGCTCTTGAATTCAAGCCACGAGTCAGGCTCCATACTAACAGTGTGAAGCCTGCTTGGGATTCTCTCTCTCCCTCTCTCTGCCCTCCACTACTTGTGCTTGCTCTCTCTCAAAATAAATGAATAAACTTAAAAAAAGAAGAAGAACCTTCCTGGAGATTCTGGAAAAGCAACTGCCAGCCTCAATCTACATTCAAGATCATAGTTTGCTGCTTTTAAAGACAAAAGCAACTTATTCACTCTTATAAGCCAAAGGAGCTAATAGTAATTCCAGATTGTATTTCACATTAGATATCTGTGGAAGGTGTTAATTATTGTTGCTGTGTGCCTCAAACATTACATTACCCAGCATTACATTAACCAGCAATTCCTGGAGTGTATTTGTGAGCTGCTGAATGATTTTAAGAGTGTCACAGTGTAATGGGGAACAAGTCAAAGCAAGCCACACTGGGCACAATGGAAAATGGAAAGGTAATTAAATATTTTATGGCGATTTTCTTCACCAAACTGGAAATGCTCTCCAGGTTTGTAGATTGAGCAAATAAATAGGAGAAAGGGGGACAAGTTTCTTGACATTTTTGTTTCAAGTCTTTTAAACACCTTTGGGATCTTAGGAATCCCAGAAAATAGACCTAATAAAGGTTTAGTCACATGAACAAAAGATTTTATGCCACAATTTATCATAATAAAATCCTTTATCAACTATAATCACTGGCCATTCCTCAATTAAACCTCACTCAGATCAATAACATAACATTTGCTTTCTTGCTGTATAGGACAGATGCCTACATCATCACTAAGGAGGAAGCCATATAACAGAGGTTTGGAGGCCTCCACACATTGTGGGTGCTATCCTTACAACTTTGAGCTGCTGAATTTCCTTTCAGAGAAAAATCCTCTGACAAGAAAGCAAGTCTATATCCAGGCATAAACTATTAGAGAAGGAACAAAAGCCTCCTGTAAGCATAATGTAGATAGAAGTGTACTGGATCTGGACACTATTGAAGGGCCTAGCAGCAAAGATGAGGTATAGAAGTCAGGGCCATATATGCACAAACACTCAGGTTTGTCCCTGAAAATATAGTTCTCTTATACAGGCCTATTAGAACCAGAGTTGTATTTCAAGTTCAATATTATTCTCTTCTGCAGAGCTTGGTTCCTTTCCCTTTGTTATGAGCCTTTCACACTTTGAGTACTGAGTTGCTCCTAAAACTGAGGTAGTATATGGTTTGCCTCCAACCTGAGGGCAAGCTTCGAAGCTGGCTTCATCATGCCATCAGCTGACGGAGAAATCCTCTGAGATCAGGTCACCCAGGCTAGAAATGAATCTGCAAGGGTCTTACATTGCATTTAATTATTTCATAATACACATGTCCCCCAAATAAAATTAACTTCTTTTCATTTTTTTAAATTAACTTCTTTTTAGATTATATATTAAACATATATCATGGTTTAAAAAGGTTTTTCGTAATCTAAAAAAGGATAAGGACAAAAAGTATTGAACTTGAGATACCTATTCTTTTCTTTACCTCTTTTGAACTATAACTCTGCATACATATATAAAACAGTATGGCCATTCCTCAAAAAATTAAACTGAGTCACCATATATCCAATGTCACACTTGAGCATATACCCCAAGAATTAAAACCGGGGACTCAGGGATGTATGTACCAATTTTCATAGTAACAATATTCACAATAGCCAAAAGGTGGGAACAACACAAATGTCCATCAATAAATGAAAAGATAAACAAAATGTAATATATACATACAGTGAAATATTGATCAGCTTTAAAAAGGATATGTTGAGGGGCGCCTGAGTGGCTCAGTTGGTTGAGCATCCAGCTTGGGTTCAGGTCAAGATCTCGCAGTTAGTGAGGTCAAGGCCCATGTTGGGCTCTATGCTGACAGCTCAGAGCCTGGAGCCTGCTTCAGATTCTGCGTCTCCCTCTCTCTCTGCCCCTCACCCATTCATGCTCTGTCTCTCTCTCTCTCTCTCTCAAAAATAAACATTTAAAAATATTTTTAAAAAAAGGATATGTTGACACATGCTACAAGATAAAGACATGGATATAAAGACATTATGCTAAGTAAAATAAGCCAGATATAGAAGGAAAAACATGATGTGTTTCCTCCTACATGACATACTTAGAGTAGTAAAGTTAAAAGCAGAAGAAAATAATAGCACAAGCCAGTGGTAACAAGCCAGTAACAGAGAAATGGGGAGTTGTTGTTTAATGGGTAAAGAACTTTAAGAAGACAAAGTCCTGGAGTTGGATGGTGTTGATGGTTGCAAAACAATATAAATGTACTTCATGACATGGAATTGTATTCTTAAAAATGTAATTTTTAATTGGTAAATTTTCATGTTATGTTTATTTTACCACAAAAAAAATTTTTAGAGTTGCAAAACATTACTAATGCTACTTCCTAATTCTTGCCATATTTAACTTTTAAGTATACAATAGCGGCGCCTGGGTGGTTCAGTTGGATAAGTGTCCAAATGTGGCTCAGGTCATGATCTCATGGTTTGTGAGTTCAAGCCATGCATTAGGATCCCTGCTGTCAGCACAGAGCCTGCTTTGAATCCTCTGCCCCCCTCTCTCAGCCCCTCCCCTGCTTGCACTCTCACAAAATAAATAAACTTGAAATAAATAAATAAATATTATACGGTAACAAAAAAGGAAAGGAACCATTTACTCTTTATTTATTTATTTATTTGTTTATTTTTTGTCTTTATTTATTTTTGAGAGAGACAGAGACAGAGTGTGAGCAGGGAAGGGGCAGAGAGAGGGGGAGACACAGAAAGTAGGCTCCAGGCTCTGAGCTGTCAGCAGAGAGCCCAATGGGGGAATCAAACTTCCCAACTGTGAGATCATGACCTGAGCGGAAGCCAGACGCTTAACCTTGACCGACTGAACCACACAGGTGCCAGGGAAAGGAAACATTTAGATATATTTTGGTGACTAGACTCTAGTCTACAGACATACTGACCAACTCCAATTAGGTATAAGTGAAAACACCAAGAAATGGTCTTGAGAAGAAAAACAAGATAAAACGGGTCAGCCAGATAACCCCAGATGAGGCTGGATACTCCCCTTGCATACTTTTGGCTTCTGTAATCTTGTTTGCCTCCTGCCTCCACCAACTACCTGTGTAGCACCACTGATAAAGGACCCCTCCCCTTTTTCTTTTGTCTCTCAACCCCCTACCATCCCCAGCCATAAAAGGAGACTGATGCCAAAGTTGGGGCTCAGCCTTTGGAGGTGACTCTGCTAGGCCAGCACTGGTGTGCAATAAACAGTTTTTTGTGATTCCCTGAGTGCATGTGGCTTGTCTCTTCCTAGGCGCCGAGGAGTTGCTGTAACAGTCTCTTGATAATTGCTACCGCACCCTTTATTTTATGAGCATAATTTCAGTGGCTGACACGATACATCAAATTCTTCCTCTGTACAGAATACTCAAGAAAACTTCTTACAGTAAATATGAAGCCTACATCAGTACCTTGGATTGGTCACTAGCCAGCAATAAATCATGATAAATAACAGTTAACCCTGTGGTAGACTAATTATAATACTTCAAACATAGGTTATAAGACCTGAAAATATAATTCACTTGTGGAGAGAAGCTTAGCACAAGTAAACCAAGATAGTGTCACAGCAAGATAAAAATAAAATCTCTTGCATATAGAATATATGGTGCATCCCTTCCTCTTTTCCTCAAATTAAGACATCAAATCACTTTCATCTCTGGAAGCATGCCCCTTGATAGAAGGGCCAACAAAAGAGCAGGGCATTTCCTTACCTGTCAGAGCAGCCTCTGCTAAGAACCAGAAATATCCCTCATCTTAAGCCTCAACTTTGGGTACAGCTACTGTCACTTTCAAATCGGCTCCTAGAAATAAGTGTTACACCTGGGAATCTCTGTAGTGTAAGAAGGCATCACTGACAGGAAAGGCATCTTGATAATGATCTCTTTATTTTCTGCACAACTTAAATGGGGCAATGAAACTCACTGCCAATCATATGAGGAGAGCAGGACAGAGAAACTTCTAAGAGAGTAGTTCTTAACCTTGCCTTGTCTTTCTTTCTCAAAATAAATAACTTAAAAAAAAAAAACTACTCATGCCTGTGTCCCTTCCCTTACCCCTCTTTTGCTATTAAGATTATGATTCAATTTGGGATTGTGATTTGATCATCAGGATCTTTTTATATACGCACCACATGAGTAATTTCTATGCAGGGTTGGGAACCATTCTATTAAGGGAAGGCAAACTTCCTCATTTGTAGGTCGGACTTCTGGGAATCCTGTTTTGGCCCTCATTTAGCTTCAAAAGCTAATGATTTAAGAGTTAAAATAATCCTGAAAAATTACTAATCCACAGAAGATGTAATCATATTCCATCACTAGAGGGCAAAATTTCTTCACTTTCAATATTTATTTAACGTATTATTTCTTCAGGCTGATCATTCAGTTTCCTTTCCTCCTTTGAAAAGGAAGAGGGGCCGGATGATGTTGTTTTAAAGAAGGCATGAAGCCTGACTTTCATGAATATCATTCCTTCCTATTTATAAAATCAGGGTTCCAGAGGCTATTATTAAAAGATCTTTGTGTCCTTTCATTTGTATATGCCCCCTTCCTAAAAGGTTTGTATTTTATAGGATGTACTGTTTTTACAGAGTGCATGGCTTTGCTGTATACCCTATCTTACCAAACAGGAGGTGGGGCTTGGCTGTATCTAAGATCTGATTATTTTCTGTTGCATAGAGTCAGAAAATAAATGTCTCAGTTTTAAAATCATTTGATTTTTGTATCTTGAAATACAAAGTCTGCATTTCTAACAAGCTCCTAGGTGTTGCCAGTGTTGAGGCTGCTGGTGGAAAATTAACACTTGAGTAGTGGAAGGTGGAAAAGCCAGCGGCAGAAACACAACTCTTCTGAAGATACTTGAAATGTGGACTCCTGCTGGTAGTGTTTGTCTGCCTATCCATCTATGATGTATCTATTCCCATGAAGACAGCTCACAAACCTAGTGGATTCCAGATTGGAAATCAGAAGGGATCAGAATCACTTGTTTGCTTCTTAAAAATAAAGATTCTTAGTCCCAACTGCTGGAGATTATGATTAGTAGGTCTGGAGAGGGACACAGACATTTGTATCTTTAACAAGTACCCAGGAGATTTTGCTAGAGCCCTCTGCTTTTAAAAATCACTGTTATTCTTTATCCACGGGATACAAGTATGCTGTTTCAAAGGGACACATGCACCCCCATGTTTATAGCAGCATTATCAACAATAGCCAATGTATGGAAAGAGCCCAACGTCCATCGATGGATGAATGGATAAAGAAAATATGGTGTATATATACATACACACACAATGGAGGATTACTAGGCAATCAAAAAAGAACAAAATCTTTCCATTTACAACTACATGGATGGAACTGGAGGGTATTAAGCTAAGTGAAACTAGAGAAAGACAAAAATCATATGACTTCACTCATATGAGGACTTTAAGAGACAAAACAGACGAACATAAGGGAAGGGAAACAAAAATAATATAAAAACAGGGAGGGGGACAAAACAGAAGAGACTCATAAATATGGAGAACAAACTGAGGGTTACGGGAGGGGTTGTGAGAGGGGGGATGGGCTAAATGGGTAAGGGGCACTAAGGAATCTACTCCTGAAATCATTGTTGCACTATATGCTAACTAGTTTGGATGTAAATTTAAAAAATAATAAAAAATAAAATTAGAGTGCTAAAAATAAATAAATAAATAAATAAATAAATAAATAAATAAATATCACTCTTCAAAAACATATCCTTTACATATAAGGAGACAGAGGCCAGAGGCGGGCAGGGAACTTTCTTTTTTTTTTAATTTTTTTAATGTTTTATTTATTTTTGAGACAGAGAGAGACAGAGCATGAACAGCGGAGGGGCAGAAAAAGAAAGGGAGACACAGAATCCGAAACAGGCTCCAGGCTCTGAGCTGTCAGCACAAAGCCTGATGCGGGGCTTGAACTCACAGACCACAAGATCATGACCTGAGCCGAAGTCAGACGCTCAACTGACTGAGCCACCCAGGCGCCCCTGGCAGGGAACTTTCAAAGTTAGTGACAGAAGGAACCAGGATCTAGGGTCTCCTGACCCTACTGGATTGAGACATGGCTTCCAATTAGGAGTTAATGTATACTTGATTCTAATTATTATGCTATGTCATTGATGGATGTAGTAACTAGTTTCCAAAGACGGCCCACAATGAACCTCAATTCTGGACATTCACACCCATGTATCATCCACTCTTGCATTCAAACTGAGCTGACTCTTTCACTTGCTGAATAAGTAGCACAGCATCTGGAAATGACATTGTGAAACTTCAGAGGCTAAGCCTTAAGGAGTTTGCAGCTTCCACATTCTTCCATTATGGAACACTCCATTTTGAACCCAGACAACATTCCAGGAGGAATGACACTCGAGCAACCACATGGAGAAGTCTACATGGGCAAGAACCAAGACCCAGGTCAGCATACTCAGCTGCGCTCCCAGCCAGCTGCCTATTACTAATTTTCTGGCTATGTGAATGTGACTACAATGGACCTTCTAGCCATCCGCCCCAGTGGATTTCAACTGTCTACTCAACTCTCAGAGTAATAAATAATAAATTGTTTTTTCAAGCCTCCAAGTTTTGGAGTGGGTGTTATACCACATGAGATAGATGAAATGACAGAAGAAATCTCTTACCTGTTAGGCTGGAAAGAGATTCGGTCATAGCCCGTGAGTTCACACAAGTCCTTCTCAAGCTCTCGGAAAAGTTGCTGATATCCTTGAGCTTGGTCCAGAGGCACAAACGGGTGGATATTTGCAAACTCCTTCCATGTAATAGGCTGAAGAGCAATGGGGGAGAAGACACATGTATATGTACATATTGTAATAGTAATTACCAATACTAACTTTAATGATGATGATGAGTATAGTAATAGCTAGCACAAAGAGTGCTTACTATGTGCCAGGCACTGTTTTAAGCACTTTAAATATATTCATTTAAACCTCACCACAATCTTAACAGATAAACACTGTTACTGCCATCATTTTACAAGTGGGTCACAAAAGCCCAGAAAGGGAACTTACACAAAAATATAAACTTTTTCTATCTTTTCAGGAACAAAATATATTTATATCCATGAAATCCAATGAGTTGTTGCAGGTAAGGTTTACTCAAACTCTTATACAGCACCTATATTATTCTGTCTTCATTGAGCAGAACAAGACATAAACCAAAGTAAATGGGGAAAACCTTTCTAATAACAATATAACATGATTTCCTTTGCCTGATGTCATTTGTTGTATGGAAAAAAAGGAAGATAGTTTTGCTAAAATGGATCCTAGCCTAGTAGAGATACTTACCAACTACATGATCAGGTTACAACAAATCTTCTGTTGATATAAGAAATAAATGAAAACCTCCAGTCTATACCCTTCTGGTATTTCTAGAAAGAAGGCTTAAGGTTCTGAATTCTACTGAGCATAATAAACTCCAAGTTGATAAAAGCTTTTTTCAATGCAGATTTAAAAGGGGAAATAGGAGGGGCACCTGGCTGGCTCACTCAGTAGACATATGACTCTTAGTCTCAGAGCTGTGATTTGATCTCCATATTGGATGGGGAGATAACTTAAAATAAAATCTTAAAAAGTACACAAATAAATAACGGGGATAGGAAAGCATAAATACTTTAATATTAGTTAATTATTAATTACATATATTAATTTAATTAATGTTTATTTTAATTAAAAAAAATAATTTTACTCATAAATTTAAATGACCAAGTCGCAATAAAACTAGGGTTTGTCCTGAGATTGTTGAATACCAGGTAAAGAATTATTTAGACAGTTACTAAATCACAGTCCCAGTAGCTTTCTCTAGTTATCCACTTATGTACAAGCTAGAACACTGCTCCTATTAAATTCCTTCCTAAGAAAAGTTTTTAAGAAAACCTCCTACTTACTGCGAGTTCAGATGAGCTGTTGAGCTTCATGGTGCAGGACCCCTTTAAGAAGCACATCCAAAATGGATCACATTAATAATTTCCTCTTATCCCTCTGATCTCCCGACATGGCCACCCCTTCATTCCTCTTGCAGCATATCAGCTGCAACCCAAAGAGGTGGAACCAGGCGTGAGATAGAAGCAGGAATAAAAGGCAACAATTACCAGTGGAATCATGCTGTGAACAAGGGAAATATCTTTGTTTTCCAATTTCTTCATATATCGGACAATGTTTGTTTCTGAGTGATAGCTATGAACACAAAACACATGATTTGGGCCATTATAATGAGCTAAGAGTCCATGCACATCCTCCTGAAAGATAAGACACACTGAGATCTACCTTCAAACTACAGATCAAATTGAGCCATAGCCAACATGCTAACAAAGTGTCAGAAGCAAGGACATAGAACCCCCACAAACCTCAGGGATGCACCAGGACAAGAAGGTTCCAGTGGTCAGGTTAGGAAGAAGAGGATGTTGAGTTCCTGGGTATGAACATCAGCCTGGCAACTATGCATCCAAACTCCCCTCTTCCTGACAAGTGGGTTAGGGGTTACAGTTCCAATGAAGCAGAGCCAGCAACAGGTGGCTTTGCCACAATCAGGAATGGAATCCTTATGGCAATGGTTTCTTAGTGAGCCATGGCTGAGCTACAAAAACCAGATCCATCTCACAGGTGGATTCAGAAGCCACTCTCTATTGTACTCCTGAGCCACAGTACACAATGCAGAAGTCTCACACCCAAGCAAACCTGTTAAACACTTGATGTGTGAGGAATGAGCTAGTTCTCTTGAAGGCAGTCCCTGGAATACCTCTCCGCTCCTCACCCATGCTTTCGGCAACCAGCTCCTGCATGGAGAGACCACAGAGTAAAGGAAGGGAAGCAAGCCTTGAATTGCTCAGCATGCATTCTGACAAAGCACTGCAGATCTACCACTGCCCACCTCCCTGGCATCTGTCATGGTTAGGTAAAAGGTATCAGGAGTCATGAATTGTGGCAATTGTCCAGAGCACTATTTTCAAAGTGTGTTGACCTCTGCCTCAGATAAAAAAGGAAATATGACAATTTTTATGCCCTCCACTGCACCAAAAAACTTCTGCGTGTTCCTTGAGTAATGAAGCAAGTTCCAGGAAGTTATTTTAAAGTGCTATCCAAAAAAGTTATGATGATGCCACTCAAGTAAGGATTCTCACTTGACACTGCTTTTATCTTTGACTACAAGTTTAATAAAATACACACACTAAAATGGGCGAAAGGGCAATCTCTTCAAATGAGGCTGAGAAAACTGGTATCCACATGCAAAAGAATCAAGTTGGATCCTTATCTTACAACATATAGGAAAACTCAAACTGAACTAAGAACCTAAATTTAAAAGCTAAAATTATAAAACTTTAAGAGAAAAACATAGGCACAAATCTGCATTATCTTGGATTTAGATTTTGGTTTCTTAAATACGACACCAAAAGCATGAGTAACATGCTTTTGAGTAACAAAAGAAAAAATAGAGTGGACTTTAATTAAAATAAACTTCTGCATATCAAAGGCACTATCAAGAGAGTTAAGAACTCACAGAATGGGAGGAAATGTTTCCATATCATATCTGATAAGGGTTAATATCCAGAATATATAAATACATGTCTTGTTCTTCATTCTGCCTCAGGCTGATAGTATAGCCATCTAGAGCCCTCAGTGGATACTTCATAAATATTCCTTAAATGCATGGAACAAATACCTGTGGTTAAATTTAATGCAGAATTCTAGACAGAATATGGCTTATTCAGTCCTATTTATTACTTAAGGCTTAAAAAAGAACAGTGTGATATCTCTTTGATGATTTATATTTGTTATCTAGTACTCTAGATAAGTCCCTTGTTAAAGAGTCCATAGGCAACCAGGACAGAACCTATTACTACTGACCACTTTCTTTTTCATCCGTGCAAGTGTAACCTTTCTCCTCACATGGCCCTGCAATTTCATTGTTTCAGAAATCAACTCAGTCACACTGTACTGTGTCTAGTTCTCACTATAATCCTTGGCCTCTAAGCCTTTATAGTTGCTTTTCCAAGTGTCTGGAACCTCTCTAGCCCCAGCTTCCTGGTCATTAACTGTGCCATCTTAGATTCAGAGTCCTCAGAGCCTAACATACTACCTGCCATATATTAGGTGTTCAATAAATATGTTACATGAATGAATATTTTCCCAGAATTGACATAACCAGGACACCAATGTCATGATTCCCCATTTGGGACAGTTTGAATTAAACACCATTAACCATCCTTCAAATTAGCTTGACTTCGAGTTCCTAGCTAGGGCCCACAGCAGTGACCACTAGCTATAGGGGATGGTCAGTGGCATAATTTTTAACAGCAGTCCACCCAGTTTCACACTTGGAATCACAAGAGGCACAGCTATCTTGGACAACACCTCAAATACTCATTGAGAGAAATGTATCTTCTTATTTTACTTACAGCAGATGACTCACAGCCAAAGATCCACAATAAGTCATCCAGATCTTTTTCACTCACTGTTTCATCAAGAGAAATACCAAGCTGCAGAAATGAAAATTAAAGGGAAAACATCAGCCCTAAACTCCAAGACCAGTGGAGAAACCCCAAGAGAGGTCAAAGGGAAGAAGGTGCTAGATAAAACTCTCAGTTGTTTCAAACTATCAGGGTGCCATTATACCCAAGTTGGCCCGTAGGTGAAGTTAACTAGACGAGTTTAGTTTAGTTTAGTCTAGTTTAGGTTTTATGAACCATTTCTGGACCCCAGCAGTCTCATGCCTGCAGGTCACCCCTACTAATGCTAGATAGACTTATCCTTTTCTTCCTTTAACTTCATTATGGTGCTTATCACACCATACTGGGTATGATACTATACTTCAACAGTCATCCTGGGAGGAGTATTATGAACAAAATATGTGCCTAGGAATATCATACATGAAAACATAAAGTCTTAAGGAAAGCTAAGAATGAATTATCCTTTGAAGGTCACAATGTTCAAAGTTGGAAAACAAAATTGTTTGTAAGACGTAGATTGTGCCTAAAATTTAAATATTGCGTTTTTAAATAAAGAAGAAAATTTTTAGTGAGTAAAGTTATGAAATCTTAGGGAATATATAAAGAAATGGAAAAGTTTTACTTACCATGCCATCCTCAAAGAGCCGAAAATTGATTTGCCGCTGAGTGGCCCTGTCCAAAACCTCCTTCACTGAGCAGCCACACTGAATCTTCAAAGTGTCAAAGAACAATTCATGCTGGAGTTGATGTCCAGCTCGCTTGAGACCTAGATAAGATAGGAGAGCCACCAGTCCCCAACAAAGAAATCTGCTCCTCTGCTCTGGGCATTCCACAGAGAAATAAAGAGGTAAATTCTAACCATTGTCTATTTCTGGTCTTAGCCAGTGTTTTGGTAACTGCTTTTTTTTTGTAAAGAAATTAAATGTTTATTACTATAGTAGAGACTATTATGAAATAAATACATATAAAAAGAAAAATCACCATAATCACCATCTAGGAATAACCGTGGGTTACATTTTGGTGTGTATTCCTCTATAACTGTAATGTATGTGTGTATGTGTGCATGTGTGATATATCACACATCTCTTTACACTTTAAAAAAATTTAATATATCATGAATATTTTTATTTTCTACAGATCAATAACTATATCATTATTTTTAATGGCAGTGTAATATTCAAATGTATGCATGTGCCAGAGTTAATCAATTATTTTTGGACATTTAGGCTGTTTTCAAGATTGTGGTATTATAAATAATGTTTCAATGGACACCTGATTATTTCCTTTAGATACATTTCTAAGAGTAGAATTTTTGGTCCCAAATGTAGGCATATTTTAAAAGGCCTCATAAAAGTTATACCAACATCAGCATTCTTCTTAATCTTTGCCAAAGTAATGGGAGAAACACTATTGTTTCAATTTACATTTCCTTAATAGTGAGGCTGAAATGTCATATGTTTATTGGCCATTGATTTGTACATGTATTTCTTCTAAAATTTGGGGCATCTGTGTGGCTCAGATGGCTCAGGTCATGATCTCACAGTTAACAAATTCGAGCCCTGTGTCAGGCTCTGTGCTGACAGCTCGAAGCCTGGAGCCTGCTTCGGACTCTTTGTCTCCCTCTCTCTCTCTCTGCCCCTCCTCTGACAGTCACACACTGTGTATCTCTCTCTCAAAAAATAAAAATATTAAAATAAATAAATAAAATAATTTATGCTTCATGATCTTTGGTCATTTTTCTCTAAGTGATCATCCCTCTTGTTTATGGGGTTGAGGGATAAGAAAAATCCATATTAAAATTTTTAACACTCAGTATATCATAGATGTTGAAGTAATTTCTTATTTGACTTTTAATTTTGAATACAGTATTGGACATACAGTGAGTTTTCTATTTTACTTACTCAGGTTTATCAGTCTTGTTATGTTTGAAAGTTTTTAAACAGATAAATGACTCACCTTCAGACAGAATCAAAGTGGCATTATGTACCCTCCTAGCAATATGCTTCAGCCCATGAGAACCATGGTAGATTGCAAACATGGCAGCCATATTCGCCAAGAGAGCCTAAAACAACAAACAGCATTTAAGGAATCATGTTCAATAACATGATGGAAGACAATTAGTGGGAAGGAGTATTCTCTTGACTTGAAATGCCAAAATTAAAAACAGGGACAAAACAAAATGATCTGCATTAACTATGAGAGGGGGAGACCATTCTCAACCTACCTGACTATCTGAGGGGCAAACACAACATCCAGTATATCCAGATCAAATTTGACGACTATAAAGGAGAAGGTTCATTGATGCAATATAAACATGTCACTCATAAGGGGAAGATCAGGCTGTCATTAGATATTGATGGGCAATATTTAATGTTGCAAGATGTGGAGCATTAAAGTCATCAGGGAAAAAAAGTGATATCCAAGGATTTTATACTCAATCAGTTATTCAAGGATAAAACCAACAAGGAATTTTCAAATATATAAGAACTCAGGGGGGGCCCTGGGGAGTGTCCGACTTCAACCCAGGTCATGATCCCGTGCTTTGTGGGTTCAAGCCCCATGTTGGGCTCTGTGCTGACAGCTTGGAGCCTGGAGCCTGCTTCAGATTCTGTGTCTCCCTCTCTCTCTGCCTCTCCCCTGCTTGCACTCTGCCTGTGTCCCCAAAATAAATAAATATTAAATTAAAAAAAAAACTCAGGGAACATATCTTCTGAGAACTTAAAGCACTAGACGCTGAATTTCAGCAAACCAAGAGATGAATAAGGATTATGTGGCAAGGTTCTACCAAATATGAAAATGAAGGATGCAGTGGAATAAAACCAAAATAAATTTTCAGGACATGTATTAGGAAGAGAAAATCAGAATCTACTGGCTATTTCCTCTCTGCTCATAGCAAGGTCACTTTCTAAAGTAAAGATATCTCCCCTTGACCATTGGCCTGAAGTTTCACAAAAATATTTACAGGGAAGTATATGTTTTTGTGTGACAGAAAATAGAAAAGAATGGCATTGAAATTTCTCAGAAATAAGGGACACAGACAACTCCAATGACGCTTCAGTGAGGAAGTCCTGCATGGGGAGCAAGGAAAGGCCCCACTGTGATGGCATGTAGGTCAGGAAGGAGGATAAAAAGAGAATGGTTAGGATGAGAGACCAAAATAAGTGACAACGAGGGGGAAAATGATGGAGGCCCACCTCCTGCTTCTCTTCCTCTTGTTCTTATCTTTATTGGCTTTATCATCCTAGATCCTACCAATAAGCAATCTTCTAACCATGCAATATCATCCTTGCCCCCCAGGTAATTGGTCCAAAACCAAGTCTCAGACTCCTTCCCTACCCAGTCCACTCCATTCTCCCACAGCCCCTCCTATTTTACTGGTCTAGCACCTAGACTCTGATATTTCCAGTCCCACTAGTGACTTTTCTACTAATGTACAAGGTTAGCAGTTCAAGGTCAACTTCACAGTCAATCATCCTAGAGTGGGAAGAACACCTGAAAAACACAGTGCTTTAAAGTTGGAACGTGTTCATTATTGGATCTAGTGTCAGGTGCATATTTTCTTTGCTAGGCTACTAGAAGGAACCCATGGGACCACTGGAAAACAAGAAACCGTTCACAAAAAATACTAGAAACTGAAACCAACAGTCAATAAAGAAAATGGAAAGGAAAAGAAAACATCTGAAAATGGAGAAATGGACTTCATTGGGCCAAAATTCCCCAAGAGAGTTTAGACTATCGTGTGGGACTCTATACAACAACTAGTTGTTGGGGCACCAGGGTAGCTCAGTCGGTTTAGTGTCCGACTTTGGCTCAGGTCATGATCTCATGATCTCACAGTGAGTTCGAGCCCCACTTTGGGCTCTGTGCTGACAACTCAGAGCCTGGAGCCTGCTTCAGATTCTGTGTCTCTCTGTTTCTGTCCATCCTCTGCTTGCACTCTGTCTCTGTCTCTCTCTCTCAAAAATAAACATTAAAAAAAAATTAAAATAAAAAAAAGAAAGAGAAATGTAGAAGCACTACAATACATTCCAGCTATGAAGAGGGCAAGTCAAACAATCCATGACACTGTATCTAAATGCTTATGACTACTACAGGAGAATTAAAACTCAGGCCTCATAATCGCAAAATCCTCTGGAAGTCTCTCATTGTAACAGCTTTGTAGATGGTGGTTCATGTCCCTTTTTAATCCAGAGGTGATTCTTGAGTAGCCAACAAATTGATGACTAGTAAAATCATTTTTAGGGGCTCCTGGTTGGCTCAGCTAGTTGGGTCACTGACTCTTGATTTTAGCTCAGATCATGTCTCATGTTTTATGAGCTAGAGCCCCACATCAGGCTCTGCACTGACAGTACAAAGCCTGCTTGAGATTCGTCCTCTCTCTCTGCTCTTCCCCCACTTGCACTCTAGTGGTCTCTCTAAAAATAAACTTAAAAATTTTAAATCATTTTTAGAAATCTTAGAAAGGCATTAGAACTCCAAAGGAAGTTCAGACAAATAAAGACCAAGAAAATTTGAATTTTCTGGATAATCTGGATAAATTTAATTAGTATACTTAAAGTAATTTTTAAAAAAAGGAGTAAAAAAAAGCTCGTGATTAAAATTTGCTCAAGACTTTGGGAGGGAGGGGCCAAGATGGCAGGGCAGCAGGCTTCTCTCATCTCTGAAATGCAGCTAACCCTTTTGCACACCTAGAAAATTGATCTGAGGAATAAAACAACAATCTGCATAACTTAAGCTACAGGTAAGTGGCAGGGAGAGATGAACTGGGGGAGAGAGAAGCCATGGAGGGTAGGGAGCTGTTTATGAGAAGAGAGAAGAGACAAAGGGGGGAGAGTACAGGAAAAGCACTACCCCCAGAAGTAACTGGAGAGAAAAGAGAGAGTGGAAGAACCCTCAAGTGACTGAACAAGAAGAGGAGAAAGGACAGGGTTGATACCATAAGGACTCTATAAACAGAGGAGAGCAGACTGGGAAATTCCTCAGCTCAATACCTGGTGGTGCTCAGCAGGAGGGGCGAATCCCCAGGAGCAGGCAGTGAGGTCCAAAGAGACAAAAGGCCACACAGGGAGAAGTGGTTCCCCTGCTAGGAGAGCATTTGGTAGAGGCCTTATGGTCTCCCCACAGGCAAAGATCCCAATGGACCCCAAAGAATAGTCACATTTGCTGGCATTGGAGGAAAGATGCCAGGGGGTGGTGAAAGCTGGTGCTGGCTAGATGTTCCGGTTTACCATAATCCTTGAACCTTTACTGCCATGAAATTGCATGGACTTTTTCTGGGGCAAGACAGCACCCAGCCAGAATTTTTCAACCTCTGCAATACTGCAATTGTACAAACATTCCCGGGAGCAAACTGGCACCCAGGCATTGCTTGTTGAGACCCTCCCCCAAAGGGTTGGAGTGGGCTCAAGCCGCAGGGCCCTCAGAAATGAGGGGTATGGAAAGACAGTCTCAGCTGAGAAAAAATTTGGGAGGGAGGTGCCACCTGGCAGGCTGATGGCTTGGACATCAATATGTATTACAAATCTGTAATCATTAAGACCATATGGTACTGGCGCTTGAACAGACACACAGATTAATGGAACAGAATAGAGAACTCAGAAATGGCCCCACACATGCATAGCCACCTAATCTTTGACAAAGCAGGAAAGAATATCCAATGGAATAATGACAGTCTCTTCAGCAAATGGTTTGGGAAAAACTTGACAGCAACATGCAGAAGAATGAACCTAGACCACAATCTTACACCATACACAAAAATAAACTCAAAATGTGGCACCTGAGTGGCTCAGTCAGTTACACATCCGTCATGGTCTCAGGTCATTATCTCACAATTCATAGGTTGGAACCCCGCATCGGGCTCTGTGCTAACAACTAAGAGCCTGGAGCCTGCTTCAGATTCTGTGTTGCCCTCTCTCTCTGCCCCTCCCCCACTCAAGCTGTCTCTTTCTTACTGTCTCTCTCTCTCTCTCTCTCCAAGAAAATAAATATTTAAAAAATTTTGTTAAATAAATAAATAAAATAAACTCAAAATGGATGAAAGACCTAAATGTAAGACAGGAAGCCATAAAAATCCTAGAGGAGAAAACGGGCAAAACCTCTTTGACCTTGGCCGCAGCAACTTCTTACTTGATATGTCTCCAGAGGCAAGGGAAATAAAAGCAAAAATGAACCATTGAGACATCATCAAGATAAAAACCTTTTGCAAGGTGAAGGAAACAATCCTCAAAACTAAAAGGCAAATGACAGAATGGAAGAATATATTTGCAAATGACATATCAGATAAAGGGTTAGTATCCAAAATCCATAAAGAACTTATCAAACTCAACACCCAAAAAACAAATAACGCAGTGAAGAAATGGGCAAAAGACATGAATAGACACTTATCCAAAGAAGACATCCAGATGGCAAACAGACACATGAAAAAATATTCAATATCACTCAGCATCAGGGAAATACAAATCAAAACCACAGTGAGATACCACCTTATACCAGTCAGAGTGGCTAAAATGAACAACTCAGGCAACAACAGATGTCGGTAAGGGTGCAGAGAAAGAAGAACCCTTTTTCACTGCTGATGGAAATGTAAACTGGTGCAGCCACTCTGGAAAACAGATGGAGGTTCCTCAAAAAATTAAAAATAGAACTACCCTATGACCCAGAAATTACACTACTAGGTATTCATCCAAAGGATACAGGTGTGCTGTTATGAAGGGGCACATGCACACCAATGTTTATAACAGTACTATCGACAAAAGCCAAAGTGTGGAAAGAGCCCAAATGTCCATCAAAGATGTGGTGTGTGTGTGTGTGTGTGTGTGTGTGTGTGTATTATTACTTGGCAATCAGAAAGAATGAAATCTTGCCATTTGGAACTACATGGATGGAACTAGAGTGTATTATGCTAAGTGAAATTAGTCGGTCAGAGAAAGACAAATATCATATGCTTTCACTCATATGTGTAATTTAAGATACAAAACAGTTGAACATAAGAGAAGGGAAGCAAAACTAGTAAAATAAACAGCGGGACAAAACGTAAGAGACTCTTAAATATAGAAAACAGAGGGTTGCTGGAGGGGTTATAGGTGGGGGAATTGGCTAAATGGGCAAGGGTCATAAAGATGACACTTGTTGGGATGAGCACTGGGTATTATACATAGGGGATTAATCACTGGAAACTATTCCTGAAATCATTATTGCACTATATGCTAACTTACTTGGATGCAAATTTAATAAATAAATAAATAAATAAATAATAGAGATGCTCAAAATCATTAGTTATAAGGGAAATTCATATGAAATCCACATGAGATATCACTTCACAGTCACTAAGATGGCTATAACCAGAAAGGCAGTAACAAGCATTGGTGAAAACATGAAGAATTTAGAACCCATATACACTAGTGAAAGTGATGTAAAATGATGCAGCCACTTTGGAAAAGTTCAGTGTAGATTTATAATATGGCCCAGTAATTCTACTCCTCAGTATGTGCCTAAGAGAACTGAAAACATGACCCCACAAAATCTTGTACATCAATGTGCATAACCACTTTAGTCAAAATAGAATAAAGTGAAAACAACCCAAATATCCATCAGTTGATGAATGGATAAACAAAATGTGGTATGTCCATACAATGAGATATTATTCAGCCATAAAAAAATGAAGTACTGATTCATACTAGAATATATATGAAACTTGAAATCATTATGCTAAGTGAAAGAAGCTAGGCACAAATGGCCACTTATTGTATAATCCCACTTATATGAAATGTCCAGAATGCAAAGACAGAAAGTAGATTAGTGGTTCTCAAGGGCTGCAGGGAAGATAAAAGGATGGAGAACAACAATCACTTCATGGGAACGTTTCATTTTGGGATGATGAAATGTTTAGAAATGAATGCCAGTGATGGTTGCACAACTTTATAAAAATTCTGAAAATCATTGAATTGTATACTTTATTTTTTGAAAAAATTTTAATGTTTATTTCAAGAGAGAGAAAGACAGAGCATAAGCAAGGGAGGGGCAGAGAGAAAGGGAGACACAGAATCTGAAGGAGGCTCCAGGCTCTGAGCTGTCAGACCAGAGCCTGACACGGGGCTCAAACCCATGGACTGTGTGATTATGACTCGAGCTGAAGTCAGACGCTTAACCCATTGAGTCACCCAGGTGCCCCAGAACTGTATACTTTAAAAGAGCAAATTTTGGGGCACCTGGGTGGCTCAGTCGATTGAGTATCTGACTTCGGCTCAGGTCATGATCTCATGGTCTGTACTGGCAGCTCAGAGCCTGGAGCCTGCTTCTGATTCTGTGTAGCCCTTTCACTCTGTTCCTCCCTGCTTGCACTCTGTCTCTCTCTCAGAAATAAATAAACATTAAAAAAAATTTTTTTAAGGGCAAATTTTATGGAAAGGTATACCTCAGTGAAAGAGCTGATGAAATGTAAATTATATCTGAACACACCTGAGTTTAGATAAAAGTTAATGAAAAAATGGCTTGTGGTGGTAAAACCTAAGACGTAAGAAAACACAAAGAACATGATGCAAATTCAGAGATCTGTGAAATATCACAAGATACAGAAGAATTTTTAAAAACAATTTAGTAACACACTTTCAGAGATTAAAGGAAAAAAAAAATCTCTGTACCACCAACATTGCAAAGCAAGGACAAGTACAGTGTGGAGCCTGTCATACTCAAGAGGAAAAGGGGCAGCCTGAGAACACGATGCAGTTGCTTTAAGAAGCAGAGGCTGGGGCACCTAGATGACTCAGTCAGTTAAGTGTCTGTCTCGTGATTTCGGCTCAGGTCATGACATGATCTCATGGTTTGTGGAATCAAATCCCGCATGGGGTTCCATACTGTCAGTTTGGAACTTGCTTGGGATTCTCTCTCTCCCTTTTTCTCTGCCCCTCCCCTCCTCTCCCCTGCTCTCTCTCTCTCTCTCTCTCTCTCTCTCTCAAAATAAATAAGTAAACATTAAAAAAAAATCAGAAGGCTGGAGAAAATCAGAAGACAGAGAGCTCAAGGAGCATTTCCAAAGATACATCATCTCCTAACAAAAAAGAATAATTGCATCTTTATAGAGAATGACACTGGAGTTATGGGCAACTGCTTCATACAACCAATTATGAAAAGAAACTCATGAAATGGAATAGACAATGCATAGCTGGAAGTTCTCCAGAATAAGAAAATTAAAATCAGAGAAGACAGAGTTGGGCTATCTCCAGGGAAAATATGACTTTAATAATTGCTGAAAAAGATAGAGACCTTTGTTCAGCCCAAGTTCACCTGTAAAATTAATTCCAAACATTGAAGCAGAAAACCCCTTGGGGTGCCTGGGTGGCTCAGTCGGTTGACTATCCGACTTTGGCTCAGGTCATGATCTCACAGTATGTGGGTTCGAGCCCCTCATAAGGCTCTGTGATGACAGCTTGTTCAGAGCATACAGCCTGCTTCAGATTCTGTGTCTCCTTCTCTCTGTGTCTCCTTCTCTCTGTCTCCCCCTCCCCTGCTCATGCTCTGTCTCTCTCTGTCCCTCAAAAATAAATAAATGTAAAAAAAAATTTTTTTTCTAAAGAAAACCCCTTAATTCACTTATAATCAGACTGGCATTTTTTTGGAAGAACATGGGCAGAAAGGGCAAGACAGGAGCAGTCAGCTGCAGAGGACAGAGAAATATTTAAGCAGATAATTCAACAAATGAAGGGTAAGCTACAGAAAGTAACAGCATCGTATAAAGTTCAACTTGCTATCAACAGAGGAAAAGTTTGTGACAGCTAGCTCCATCCTAAGGTAATAGAAGAGCTCTTACCTGAAAAGAAATAGCCACCTTTTTTTTTAAATGTATTTATTTAGAAAGACAGAGAGAGAAAGAGACAGAGAGCAAGCAAGGGAGGGGAAGGAGGTGCATGGAGAATCCTAAGCTGGCTCTATATTGTCAATGCAGAGCCTGATGCAGAGCTCAAATTCATGAACAGTGAGATCATGACCTAAGTTGAAATCAAGAGTCAGATGCTTAACCAACTGAACCACCCAGGTGCCCTGAAGCAGCCACCTTCTTGAGGCAACAAATACAGGAAAACCTACTGAGGAAAGTATTCCAAAGACCAATAGCTATAGAACCAACTTTAATAATACCTTATCATCTACTGACCCTGGAAAGGGTTTCTAAAACCTGGTGGTGGTGCTTTGAGCCAATGCCTTGAGAGAAAAAACTACTGTACTGTCCAATGAGGTATGGGTGAGATCTCTTTCTCTGACCCTGAATGGAGAACATGGACCTAGAATGGATTGGATGCTCAGGAACCATCTTCTACCTAAGCCTAGAAATTGGCTGGGTCTCAAACACTGCTCCCTCTGACCTGAGTCCTGGGCAACTTCCAGGCTCATCAGGAACTTGCGAAGCTCCTCCTCTTTTATTCCATCCATTTCAAGAATGATTTTCATGAGCCCACAGTAAGAATACCCCAAGACCACCACCAACTGGTCAGTCTGTACCATCCCCTCAAGCACAGTCACCTCAAACACTCTCACTTTGCTTCCTCACCACATTCCTGGAGGGCTTCCATTTTAGCCCTAAGACAAGGTGCCCAATAGCCACCCATAATGGACCTGCCTATGGCCAAGATTACTAGAGACACTGAAGTATAAAGTTTGTACATGGACAGAGCTCTAGGTAAATACATCGTATTTTGGTTCTGACAAGATCACAAGGCTTCTCTACCAATAAGATCTCTCCATTTCTGGTGTGCACACTGGTCAGCAGGTGGTGAAGGAAAATTAAGTGAATGAATGAGCAGCTCATGTCTACAGATTATAAGGCATTCAGTGGGAAGGAGAGTCATGTGATCTACCTGAGCTGTACAAATGTTGCTAGTAGCTTTGTCTCTCCGGATGTGTTGTTCCCTGGTTTGAAGAGCAAGACGATACACTTCTTTCCCAGTGGCATCTCTGGGCAGAGAATAAAACATCTAGTTAGCAAAGATAATCACTACACCAAGGGTAGTCATAAATAGACCTGCTTCTTTCCTTCCCAGCTTGAAGGGAACCCAGCGAATTTATTCGGCTGCAAGGCCATAAGGAAATAATTACCAAGCCGTCCACTTCTAAATAGGACTACTAATTTTTAGTATGTACTTTGAGGGAGGGACCAAGGTATACACAATAAAGCTAGGAACCTTGAATGGAAACTTCCCAGGAATTACCCAGGCTAATATAATGATGGTGAATGTGGACTGAATTTAAAATTAAATTTAATGAAAAAAAATTAAATTTAATGAGAATTAAAGTTGACTATGAGCTTCTTGGCACACACAGGAAAAGGGGAAATATCTCACAAAGGAATTAATTTCTTCACTGGAAATCTAAAGTAACTATACAGCTATTAAGAAAAAGAATGTGCTGAATCACTAAATTGTACACCTGAAATTAATATTACACTGTATGTTAACTAAATGGAATTTAAATAAAAACTTAAAAAAAAGAATGTTAATAATCTTACCACCTATCTCTAAGAAAAATTTTCCTTCTTTCTGAATACAGTTAATAATTTGGATAACATGGAGCACCTGGGTGGCTTAGTCGGTTAAGGGACCTACTCATGATTTTGGCTTGGGTTGTGACCTCTTTTTCGGGAGATGAAGCCCCACAAGTAGGATTCCTTGCTGAGTGAAGAGTCTGCTTGGGATTGTCTGTCCCTCCCCTGCTCGCTCGCGTGCGCTCTCTCTCTCTCTCTCAAAATAAATACACATTAAAAGAAAAGTATTTGGATAAACACAAAGATTCAGCAGTCTTATCCTGTATTTCATCAAGCTCTGGGGTCCATTTTTCAGAAAGGTAAGTTCAATATAAAAATCAGCAGACAATAATTAATATATTAAACTTTTATTAATTAGAATAGTCTTTACCTCATCTCATCTGGTCAAGACACATCATTGAAAGAAACTAATGTAAGAATATTTGAAGACATTTATTTTTACACTGAAAAGCAAGGTGCCTCTTGCTATTATGTGATAATCCATGAGTATTTCAAAAATTCACATCATTCACTAATATAGACTATACACTTAGGTTAGTAAGTCCAACCTCTATGAAAGGTCTAGTCTAAAAGAGCATGCTAAATTTCCCCAGTAATGATCATGTCATTCATCTAAATTCTTAATCTGAGGAGTTTTATCAATGAATAGCACTTGGGAAGATACATTTGGAAATTACTAGCGGGGTGCCTGGGTGGCTCACTCAGTTGAGCGTCCAACTTCAGCTGAGGTCATGCATGATCTCACAGTTTGTGGGTTTAAGCCCCCAAGTCAGGCTCTGTGCTGACAGCTTGGAGCCTGAAGCCTGCTTCAGGATTCTGTGTCTCCCCCTCTCTCTCTGTCCCCCCCACCCCACCCCTGCTGGTGCTCTCTCTCTCTCTCTCAAAAATGAACAAATAAACATTTTTTAAAAATTACTAGAATAAACAAGTGGCAGGCCTCTAGGATCACATTATGTTCATGATAATCTCTCACTATACTTGTATTTTACATAACTGTGTAGCATGATAATGCTTTTGAGAATGAAACTGGTCAGATAAAAAACACACCTAGAATATCAAGTCTTTCAATGCTTTCAACAACCTAATTTAATTCACTTATATGCCTTCAATACAAATATGTTATAAATTATTATATACATGGCCCAGGTAAATTTAGAGAGAAATCAACAACTTTTGTGATAAGAAGGAACAAAGAAACTAATAGTAACAATAAAAGGGTAGAAACATGAGCTGCTTTACCTTGTTACCCCCACCATTCTCCCAGGCATCATCCTCACCAAACTTTCTCTGACAGCAAAAAAGGCTGCATGTGGTCCGCCATAGCCCAGTGGCACTCCAAATCTCTGTGAGCTACCTAGGGCAATGTCTACACCAAATTCTCCAGGTGGCCTCAAGATACACAGAGCTAAAAGGTCAGTAGCACAGCAGGCCAGGCTCTAAAGAGGAAACAAGAGAAAATGGACATGGTTGTTCCCTTCCCCTGAAAGAAGTGGGAGAGAAGCAAATTATCCCCAATATAAGCAGACAGACAGAGGGTTGTTTCATGCCATTTACTCATTGATTCACTAAAAAATATTTACGGAGTTTTTACTATGTACCAGGAATTAGTTGGTGAACAAAACAAATTTGAAGGCAGGCAGGAAGGAGACAGTTTTACCATTCCAAGTGATAAAAATATGGAAATTAAGACACATCCAAAAATCATAATACAAAGTTGGGACAGACCTACGTGGACCCCCACAAGGAGACAGCTGCCTACCCCCGTCTGATGGGCCCTCTCCACGAGCTCTGTGAAATCTTCCACCTTCCCCTCAGTGTCTGGGTACTGGAACAGCACTCCACTAACATCTTTTCCACTGAAGTCCATTTCATGGGGTAATTTCAGCTCAATGAGAACTCCATTGTATCTGGAAAGACAGAAGACAAAGAACAATCATGCTTTTGGTTTTCAAAAGGAAATGAAACTCCGTAAAATTTGTTTTCAGTGATAGAGAATTCATATTCTGTGTCCTTCCTCGTTGCCACCCCCCCCCCCAACTTCATCCAATACACACACACCCCCATCTCACACCTGACTGGTAACAATGCTTCATACCATCTCACATGCTGCCAACAGTCTGACTTCTGTTTCTCTCTTGTACCTTCCCTTACCATTCCCATTACCCCTTTCCTGCCAGAACCTTCTGAGAGGATCAGGAACATGGCTTCCTAGGACTAAAGAATCAATTCCTGCAATTACAGAGCTGTCTCACCAGGTCACCACCTTCACCCAGGATCAGTTTTAGATGAATGGAAAGCCATCAATTAAACAAAGAGAAAGACCTTCCTTAACCATCCAGTTCCAATCATATGTGAGAATACACCTTCTAAAGGGATGGTGGTATGGGGTTGGGGGAGATTGCCCAGCTCTTACAAGAAGAAAACAGGCGGCTCAGTGGTTTAAGTGTTCAGTTTCGGCTCAGGTCATGATCTCACAGTTTGTGAGTTCAATCCCCCCATCAGGCTCTTGCTGACAGCTCAGATTCTAAAGCCTGCTTTGGATTCTGTGTCTCCCTCTCTGTCTGCCCCACCCCACTCACACTGTCTCTCTCTCTCTCAAAAATAAACAAGCATTTAAAAAACACAAAAGGGGCACCTGGGTGGCTCAGTCGGTTAAGCGTCCGACTTCGGCTCAGATCATGACCTCACGGTTTATGAGTTTGAGCCCCGCATTGGGGTCTGTGCTGACAGCTCAGAGCCTGGAGCCTGCTTCAGATTCTGTGTCTCCCTCTCTCTCTGCCCCTCCCATGTTAATGCTCTGTCTCTCTCTCTCAATAATAAATGTTAAAAAAAATTTTTTTTAGACACAAAAAAACAAGAAGAAAGCAAATAAACACACTGGCAAGTGATAGTTGTGCTGTTTATCTGATTGCAGCACTAAACAAATACAGTACACTTGCTTTAATCTATATCATACCACATCTAGGTTTAAGTGGATTCTGTATAAACTATGTTTGCAAGAATACACACAAAACCCTAATTGTGGGAGAGTTCCATTTTCTCCCTCTGCTTTGCAAACTCTGAAACATTGCTGAAATTATTTTAATCTTTTAATTTTATTTTTACAAAAAGGAAACAAATAGCATGGTTACTCAATATAGAGCAGAGGTGGGGCACCTGGGTGGCTCAGTTGGTAAGCGTCCAACTTCAGCTCAGGTCATGATCTCACAGTTCATGAGTTCGAGCCCCTCTCAGGCTTTGTGCTGACAGCTCAGAGCCTGGAGCCTTCTTTGGATTCTGTGTCTCCCTCTATCTCTCTGCCCCTCCCTTACTTGTACTCTGCCTCTCTCTCAAAAATAAATAAAACATTAAAAATTTTTAAAAATAAATAAATAAAGCAGAGCCAACTAAAGTCACTCATGTGTTCTCTCAGTTCTGACACATTTTTCTTACCAGCAAGATCTCAGGAAGAAAGTGGGAAAGAAAGTAAAATTCAACAACCGCAATTTAAACCAGGTTCGCTTCCAATCAGTTTGGAAGTAAGAAAAGAAACAACAGAGATGAGCATGATGCTATCCCTGAGTTCAAAAAATGAGTGAAATTAATTACTTAGCTCGAGTCTGGACCACAGCTATTGTCTGTGGGTGGCAACGGGGGTCAACCAAAAATTTCTTCCTCTTATTGTGTCTGTTGGAAAGAAAAATCACATTAAAAAATGCACATTAAAGAAATCAAAGTATCTTCTAAGAATGCAAAGCAAAGTTGGTACTTAGGGAATCTCTGAGCATGGTATAAAATATGAGGCATTAATTACAGTGGTTAGAATTCTACTGAAATCCAATTTGTGTTGTTAAAAAAAAAAAAAAAAAACAGTTACCAAATGGGAGTCACTTGTGCTAGGCCCATGTCACCAAACTGAGGCTTAATACATACCTGATTACAACCTTCCCTAGTTAATATAATCTTAACTAGTCAGTCTAGAATTTCCTGATAAGCACCAAAGAGGTAATTCACCTAATAAAACACTTTTTGTCTCCCAAAGGAAAGTGACCTTGCTCTAAATAATCCCTGTTTTGTTTCTTTAGGACTTCCTTCACCTACCTTTAAAAACCTTTCCCTTTCAAACTGGACAGAAACATGTAAAAGGATGAAACTGGACCATTTTCTTATACCATACATAAAAATCTATTCGAAATGGAGGAAAGGCCTAAATGTGAGACAGGAAACCATCAAAATCCTAGACGAGAGTATGGGCAGTAACCTCTTTGACATCAGCCATAGCAACTTCTTACTAAATGGATTTCCTGAGGTAAGGAAAACAAAAGCAAAAATGAACTATTGGGCCCTCATCAAGATAGAAAGCTCTACACAGCAAAGGACAAAATCAACAAAACTAAAAGGCAACCAATGGAATGGGAGAAGATATTTGCAAATGACATATCTGATAAAGTGTTAGTATTCAAAATCTATAAAGAACTTACCAAACTCAAAACCCACAAGACAAATAATCCAGTGAAGAAATGGGCAGAAGACATGAATAGACACTTTTCAAAAGACATCCAGATGGCTAACAGACACATGAAAAGATGCTCAACATCACTCATCGTCAGACAAATACAAAATAAAACCACAATGAGATACCACCTCCCACCTATCAGAATGGCTAGAATTAACAACACAGGAAAGAACAGATGTTGGTGTGGACACAGAGAAAGGGGGACCCTCTTACACCATTGGTGGGAATGCAAATTGATGCAGCCACTCCGGAAAACAGTATGAGTTTCCTCAAAATGTTAAAAATAGAACTACCCTATGATCCAGCAACTGCACTACTAGATATTTACCCAAAGGATACAAAAATACAGATTCAAGAGGATACATGCACCCCAATGTTTATAGCAGCATTATCAACAATAGCCAAATTGTGGAAGAGACCAAATGTCCATTGACTGATGAATGGATAGTGATACACACATGCACACACGGGCAGGCACACACACACACACACACACACACACACACACACACACATACACACACACACACACGAGCATGCACAATGGAATATTACTTGGCCATCAAAAAGAATGAAATGTTGTCATTTACAACAATGTGGATAGAGCTAGAGAGTATTATGCTAAGTGAAATAAGTCACTAGGAGAAAGATAAATACCATATAATATTACTCATATGTGGACTTTAAGAAACAAAACAAATGAACATAGAGGGGGGAAAAGGAGGAAAATCAGGAAACAGACTCCTAACTATAGAAAACAAACTGAGGGCTGCTGGAAGGGAGGTGGGCAGGGGGATGGGTTAAATAGGTGATTGATACTTAAGAGGGCACTTGTTGTGATGGGCCCTGGGTGTTGTATAACTGTTGAATCACTAAATCCTACACCTTAAACAAATATTACACTGTACATAAACTAACTGGAATTTAAATAAAAACCTGAAAAAAGAAAATTAAATTATTGAGGTGGGGGGTGGGGGAGAAACCTTTCCCTTTCTGTAGCCCTTTGGTGCTCTGTTCTACTTTATTTATCTTTATTGAATAAACATCTTTAAATTTACTCAGTTGAATTGGGTTTTTTTTAACACCAATCTGATCCATTTAGCAAAATCAATCTTAAGTTGGTTTAAATTTTGAAAAATATGCTAGGAGTTAAGAGAAATAAAAACAGGGTAGCAATTGGGTGCAAGTTGAAATAAAAAACTGTTTTCTTTTTTCTTTTTTTTCTTAAAAAATTTTTTTTTTAATTTTCACTTATGTTTGAGAGAGAGACGCACACAAAGCATGAGAAGGGAGGAGTAAAGAGAGGGAGACACAGAATCTGAAGCAAGCTCCAGGCTCTATGATATGGGGCTCGAACCCATGAGGCATTAAGTCATGACCTGAGCCAAAGTTGGGACGTTTAACCGACTCAGCCACCCAGGTGCCCCAAAACTAACTCTTGAAATAAAAACATCTGAGAATTTTACTGCCAAAGAAGCATTTAGAGATTATCTAAACCAAATGTCCTCATTTAGCAGAGATGAAAAGGACTGAGTTAAGTTGTGACATGTACAGCACCACACAGCTCCTAAAGGACCCAAATCCTGGGAGTTTTCTAACAATTCATGATTTCAGGAAATCAGACTGATAGGGATTGTTAAAAAGAAAACCATAGGCCCAAAATGGTATTTCTCGGGCCAAGCCCAGTCACCAAACCAAGGCTTAATTACTAACCTAATTGCAGTTTCAACCTCCTCTAGAAATTTAGTCTTAACCTGTGAATCAGGAATTTTCAGATAAGTGCAAAGGTGATCTGTCACAGGGGTGTTCTCCATCCACCAGAGGCTAGATGAGGTCATCTGCAAATAATAAGACCCCCTTACCTCCTCCCTAAAGGGAAGGTGATCTTGCCTGGATTCTTTACTTTTACTTATCATTTTCTTGCCCTACCCTGCTTTCCATAAAAAACAAAAACCTTCTTGTACAACTCCTCAGGGAGCCTTTCTACCCTTTAGATGGAACATTGCCCCATTTATGAATTGTTTAATAAAGGCAATTAGATCTTCAAATATGCCCAGTTGAATTTGGTTTTTAAAACAGGATACATAACAGTTCATGTATCATGAGCACATCTGGGTGAAAAAGGTGGGAAGCGCATATATATTGTGCTTTTCATTTAATTTCCCAGAAAGGTACACAATGACCAGTTAACAACAGTTTTCTCAATGGAACAGGACTGCGAAACAGCAGGTTTCACTTCATTATATTTTCTACTGTTTGCATATTATTTCCACTCTTAACAGGTATTTTTATAATAAGCATAAGTTAATAGAAGAATAAGTAGAGTTGGGGAAATACAAAAGTGATTAATTACCCAAAGCACAATGCTCTTCACAGTGTGAATCTAAGTAAATCGAGAGAAGAGCCATCTGAGCCTAAATGACCTGAGATGGAAACAAAAAAAACTGCTATTTTAAAGAACATTTTCCTGAAGACAAAAAGCACAAGGCTGCTACTCAAGGGTATAATTAAATGCAGGCCCGAAGGTATGAGACTGAAGAGAGAGGAAGCAAATCAAGCATTTACAGAGTAGTAGGTCATTAACTCAAATCAGTTCAGGACAGAACCCCTGAACCATCAACCAGAAAGACCTCAGCTTCTCCAAGTGTGAAATGGAAGCCCTTACCTAGAAATAGAGTCAGGGAGGAAAATGAAAAGGCAGCACAAATGTGGATGAGGAAGACAAAAATATGAGAAGCTGAGAATAGAGAGGTATTCCTTTTTGGCTGTCCTCCCAGGGTAAGGAGGAAGAGCCTGAGCCCACCCCTAGGGCTGCTTGGGAAGCAGAACAGCCTGCGGCGGAATATTTAGACATTTCCATACCTGGTAAGCGAGTTTGGAGTTCACTACTGCAATGTTACGATGTATAAGAAATACATATTTGGTCATTCAGAATTGAGTTGAATTCTTGGACACCTGCCTCTGTCCAAGAATCGTTTGTTGGTGTGGGGGAAACTTCCATGCACACAGAACCAATTTAACCATCCCTTAAGTCTGTGGAAGCCAAGAAAGAGACTTACATGAGCATTCAGGGCCAGAGGCACAAAACCTCACAGACACACCAGTGAATGTGGGCAGATTTCCCCACCAGATGACATCTACATGAGAATTCTACCAGTAAGGTAAGCTCAAATGTACTCACAAGGCAAGAAGCAAAGGAAGGTGGAAACTGGAGAGCAATTGTTAAGTATATACCATGACCCGGCAATTCTACTTCTAGAAATGTGTCCTCAGGAAATAATCGGAATCTTTGACAAAATTGATTCTAAAGATGTAAAAAATAACAAGAACATTAGTAACTGTAAAAGATAGGGTTAAAATACGTGTGAAACAATAGAGGTGAGGTTACATAAATGATGGTATATCCATACAAGTGAGTACTATCATGTAGTCAATAAAAGCCATATCCTAAAAAGCTGACTAAAGAAATGGGGGGAACGTTCACCATATATTGTTAAATAGAAAAAGAAAGCAGGCTATAAAAATTATATACAGCCTAAAACAATATGCTTCATGAAAGAAGGTAATATTTATGTATTACAATACAGACTGCCAGTTCCTTTGTAATATCCATTCTCTCCTGAACCAATAATAGTAACAGAATCCCAATATGTAAGGGGGTAGCAATGTGCCCATCTAGTGAAAACCACATTTCTCCAGGCCACTTGTAGATAGATGTGCTCAATGAAGAGTAAAGTTGCTGAGTTGGGGCTTCCAAAAGTTGGGGCTTCTTTAAAGTGCAGCATTGGTGGTATAGTGGTGAGCAGAGCTGCCTTCCAAGACTCTTTAAAGAGGGCTTATTTAGCTAGCAGCACCCTTTACACTGCCCCTTTTCTTCTTTCTGGGTACAGAGGTCATGGTGAAAGCCCCAGCAGTCATTTTGTGACCATGAGGACCAAGACCTCACGCTGAAGATGGTACAGAGCAAGGAGCTTGATACTATCTCAGAATTGCTGTAACATCCCTGAACTTAACACTGTGTAAGAGGACAAATGTTTTTCTTCTGTAATGTAAAACAGTGAACAATAGTGGCTTTAAAAAGTAGCTTTTTTAGGGACACCTGGGTGGCTCAGTTGGTTAAGCATCCAACTCTTGGTTTCGGCTCAAGTCATGATCGCACAAGTCATGAGTTTGAGCCCCACATTAGGCTCTGAACTGAGAACACGGAGCCTTCTTGGGATTCTCTCTCCCACTCTCTGCCCTTTTCCTGCTCATGCTCTTCCTCAAAATACAAACTTTAATAAGGTAACAAGTGGCTTAAAAAGCTTTAAAAAGCCACAGTTTTATTTCAGATTTTGTTATGTCAGGTGACTAGTATAATGCTATGTGTGTCTGTGTGAGAGGGATGAGTCACTGGACACTGACAGGGCCAGCTTCACCAGCACAGCAGGTGAGACTGGAGGATGTCCCTTACCCTGTGGGTCTCTCACCTGTGGCACAGCTGCATCGCCTCAGCAGCTGCTGTAGCCTCATCCAGCAGGGATGCGTTGGCCATGTCCATGCCTGTGATGTCGCACACCATGGTCTGGTAGTTTAGTAAACTCTCCAGTCTCCCCTGAGACACCTCTGGCTGGTATGGAGTATATTGGCTGATCCTGTGAGAGACATAAGAGGCCATGTCCAAACTCTGACTCCACTATTGGGAAAAGCTCACAGAATGTCTTCATTTTGGAATTTAGTAACTGAAAATTAATTTTGCCCCTCTTGAGAATTGTGTATCAGTAAGCTTCCCTTTGACCTTTGTTGGTTTTTTTTTCTTTTTTCAATTTTTTTTATTTTTTAAAATTTACATCCAAATTAGTTAGCATATAGTGAATCGATTTCAGGAGTAGATTCCTTAATGCCCCTTACCCATTTAGCCCATCCCGCCTCCCACAACCCCTGCAGTCACCTTCAGTTTGCTCTCCATATTTATGAGTCTCTTCTGTTTTGTCCCACTCCCTGTTTTTATATTACTTTTGTTTCCCTTCCCTTATGTTCCTCTGTTTTGTCTCTTAAAGTCGTCATGAGTGAAGTCATGATTTTTGTCTTTCTCTGACTAATTTCACTTAGCATAATACCCTCCAGTTCCATCCACATAGTTGCAAATGACAAGACTTCATTCTTTTTGATTGCTGAGTAATACTCCATTGTATACCACAAGATGTATACCACATCTTCTTTATCCATTCATCCATTGATGGACATTTGGGCTCTTTCCATACTTTGGCTATTGTTGATAGTGCTGCTATAAACATGGGGGTGCATGTGTCCCTTGGAAACAGCACACTTGTATCCCATGGATAAATGCCTAGTAGCGCAAGTGCTGGGTCGTAGGGTAGTTCTATTTTTAGTTTTTTGAGGAACCTCCCTACGGTTTTCCAGAGTGGCTGCACCAGCTTTCATTCCCATTCCCTTTGACCTTTGTAAGGAAGCTCAGAGATAAGTCATATTAACAATATTATCTTTTGCTTGGGTACATTCAGTATTTACATTTCTATCTCTTTAAGTTATTTTTTAATCTTACATTTCTTTTTTTATTAATCTTACCTTTCTATTTTAATAACCTTTTCATATCTATGTCCAGTAAAACCTTGAATTGAGAGTAACTTGAGCAAACATTTCTAATAAATTTTAACTTGACAAATGAGCTATGTCATGATCACAACTGAGACAATGGTTCTTGAAATTCACTGATATGCAAGTGCTTTGGATTACAACCATGTTTCTGGAACCAAGGTTTTACTGTATTTTATTATAAGCTGGCTCTTAAAATCCACTTGAAGCTACCTATAGTAACATAAACAGAAGTTTTACTCCCTGTTATCTTTCTTCTAGCTAAAAGACTACCTCAATCACAGTTCACAATAGGAAAGCATCCAAGAATCTACTATTTAACACTCAAAACTTTTTGTTTAGGGGCACTTGCGTGGCTCAGTTGGTTAAGCACCTGGCTCTTGGTTTTGGCTTAGTTCTTGATCTCACAGTTTGTGAGTTTTAGCCCAGTGTCAGGCGGGCTTCTCATGGGGATTTTCTCTCCTCACTGTCTGCCTTTACCCCCCACCTTAAAGTGCATGTGCACACACATGCATGGACTTTCTAAAATAAATGCTAAAAAAAAAAAAAAAAAATTTTTCAAGGATATAAATGGTTAGAAAGCAGCATAGATGTAAGTTCCACCCTTATATCCTCCAGTTACTAGCCAAAAATGGTTTATTAGGTATTTGAGTTAACCCACTTAGTGCCTTCATCCTTTTTTTTTTTTTTCATTCCTTCATTCACTCATTCATCCATGTTATTACATGCCTACTAAGTGTCAAGAACCATATAATAAGTTCTGGTAAGCAAATAGATCCCTGATATCAAGGAAAACATATTGTAATGGGGAAAAAGTGATAATAAATGAAATTATTTCACCATGATAATATTTTAAAGAAACTAAAATAAGCTGATAAGATAGAGGGTAACTGAGAACGTGTGGTAGAGCTATCTTTTCACCAAGAATCTGTTCACTCTGACAACCACCAAAGTGGGATAGATTGGGGCCCACGCTCCCACATATGGTTGACATAACTCTATTTTTGTTCTTCCCAGCCAGGAAAGCATTAGGAAAAAAATTTAGGCTTTTTGTTTTGTTTTCACTTTTTCAAGCCTTATGCCTTTCTCTCCTCTTCTGGTAATCATGTACAGGATATTTCCATCCTTTTTCTTTTTTCTTTTTTGAAGGCTTTGAAAACAATACTTCTTATGTTGAGCAGAAGTGGGTGGGGGAACTTGCTTTACCAAGCAGTACAATGTCAAGACTTTGAAATAATTTTCCCAAAACTTTTATTGGTATAGCTGTGTATGTGTGTGTGTGTGTGTGTGTATACACGCACATGTGTGCGTGCATGTGCGCACAGCAGAGTACATTTTTGTTTCAGTTAACTCCTTGAACAGCCTGCCTTAGCAACTCGGTTTGCCAAATTCTAACTGGGTGGTGAACTGGAATGAATGAGGCACACAATACATGTTGTAGACAAGTAGAAAAGGAATTTGAGTAGAAATGGGGTCACACAAAAGGCATAGACAAGGAGCAATTGTGACCTCACATCAGATAAGACTTTCACACACAGCATTGCCTGCCACCACAAAGACACGCTTAGTATGCCTGGCTAACATGAAACTTTATTCAGAGTCATTATTTTACATATAGACAGACACACAAACTTGCATACACGCACACACGAGCGTACACACAGATTAGCTAGTCCATCTAATGAATGGGAGAGACCCAGTATATCCAATGACATATAATATACAATAGGAATACAGAGAGCAATGCTCCAAAGCACTGAAAGTTGAAAAATGAGGAACAAAATGAAGTGTCCACCGAAAAAGAATGATTGGACACTATACACACATAATACTATGCATTTACTAAAAATGATGGATAAAAGAGTATTTCCTGACATGGAGATGTTCCCAATATATTAATTTTAAAAGTACAATGTAAAATTCCTTGATCCCATTTTTATAAATTCATAAAAACAAGTAAACCAAAGTGTAAACTATAGTTTTCTCTGGGTGGTTTTTACTTCCTTTTTATTTTGTATTCTGAATATTAAAGACCTCTGCTACCATTTATTAATCACTTTATATATCAAGAATTTACAACCTTACACCTTTTCATTGTACAAAGTGAAAAACTCAGTCAACTGTCAAAAAAATAAAATCACTCATTATCCCAAAACTCCATTGTTATAATAGTTAACATTTACATACATTTCTTTTCTGTGTTTTTTCTTTTTCTCTTTTGTGACAGGCACACTCAACTATTATGCTGTCCATTTTTCTGTTGTGTTGTCTGTCTCTTGTTGATTTGTGACTTTTCTTTATAATTCTTTTTTCTCCAGCTTTATTGAGGTAATCAAAGCTGTATATATTTAAAGTATGCAATGTAATCATTTGATATATGTATACATTGTGAGATTACCAGTCAGTTAATTTACTCTCTTTTCTACATCATATATATGAGAGTAAATTAACTCATATATATACATATATGAGATATATATATATATGAGATATATATATTATATATATATATATATGTTATATATATATATGTTATATATATATATATGTTTATTTTCAGGGGCACCTGGGTGGCTCAGTTGGTTACGTGACCAACTTTGGCTCAGGTCATGATCTCACAGTTTGTGAGTTTGAGCCCCGCATCATCACACTCTGTGCTGACAGCCCAGACCCTAGAGCCTGCCTTGGACTCTATGTCTCCCTCTCTCTCTCTCTGCTCCTCCACTCACGCTGCCTCTCTCTCTCTCTCTCTCTCTCTCTCTCTCTCAGAAATGAATAAACATTTAAAAAAATAATAGCAAATTTTAATTTTCAAAGAGAGAGAGTACAAGCGACCAGGGAGGGGCAGAGTCCCAAGCAGACTCTACACTGTCAGGGCAGAGCCTGACATGGGGCTCAAGCCCACAAAACCGTGAGATCATGACCTGAGCTAAAATAAAGAGTTGGATGTTTAACCTATTGAGCCACGCCAAGTGCCCCCATATTTATATTTAAAGTAAGTCTATGCCCTATGTACATTTTTCTTTTTCTTTTTTTAATTTTACTTTTTTGTTTTTATTATGTACTACATTGATACACTGCATAACCTTCTAGAAAGGGCAGATGAGCATAACTGAATTATTCTTCATCAGTCAGGAAAAGGCTTCTTCAATCAATATTCTCCAAACACTTTGACACATAGTAACGATTAACTCCAGAGATGTGCCTATCTATCTCTTTGCATCAGAGTCCACCGATACGGATAATAGGCAACCCTTTTTTCCTTGCCCTCGTTACAGAACCTTTGGATGTACGCAGTGGCTCATACCAGGGATGACCAAGCACACTACCATGATGCCGATCCCGGGCAGAATCTTGAACCACCTCGTGCCGCGGCTGCCAGGACCAAGCCCTTCCTTCCTGACCCCTAAAGGTGACCCTATCTCGGACCCTTCCCGGTAGGCTCCTGTAAATTTTTCTATACTGATTTTAGAAAATACTGATTTTCTATACTGATTTTTTCTATACTGATTTTCATTAACATTATTCCATGGACAATTTGTAATAACTTCATTATTCTACAACATAATTTTAATTGTTATGTGGTATTAAATCATTTTATTTACCATAAATTCCCTTCATATTAAATATTGCTTTGTGTTTTAAATATTAGAAATAGCATAACAGTGAACAGCCTTCTCTTTGTCTTATTTCCTTTGGATAATTTCTTAAAAGTGGAATTTTGAATTGTATATGAAAATTAGTTTTAAGGTTCTCAGTATATATTGCCATGTCCCTCTCCAGAAAGAACATATCTGTATGTACTCTTAAGTAGTATAATGATTCACAGATTTCTCTGCATTATCATGACACTAAATATTAATATGCCCTGGGTTTCAACTTAATTAACTTACTACCTGTGAACTGGGACAAGTAACTAAATCTCTCTGCCAATTTCTCTTGGTGATAACATCACCTATATCATGTTTTCTTTGCACTCAAAGGAGATTAATATATATAAAGTATTTGGAAACGGTAAAATCCTACCTAAATGTTAGTTGTTTTGAAAAGTTGTGTTTTTCCCCTATTTTGATCTTTAAGAGGATTTACATATAGTTCTACTAAGATATTATTAGATATTTCTACTTGGAAAGTTTTTTTTCTCCCCCTGGAAATTTATCACATCTTGTGTCAGCCTCACATTGTCTATTCTTCCTCCAACTAGATCCCCCAAACAAACTAGTTTCTCTTCTGGAATATTCTTATTCCTTCAGAGGTACTCTGCCAATTCTCAAGGTAGAAAATACAGTTTTTTTGAGCTCAAATAATGATTAATTCCCATAGTCTTCCTTCCAATGCCTTATATCCACCGCTTGTTCTTTATCGCCTTACTGCCCTGATGCTGTCCTTAGAACAGGAAACTATTGAATATCTGTGGTGCAGATGTGTGCTGTATTTGGCTTCCTTGCTTAAATGGGGATGTCTCCCCATTACCTGCAGGAAAAAACCCCATACCTCCCAAGCACAGTCCTTCATACCAGAGACTGTGCTGTTCCTTTCATAAGAGACTTTGAGATTTAATATTCTCTTCCCTTGCTCATCTTTTCTCACTGTGCTCATCACTTCATAAGCCCAAACTTGGGCTGATGCTAACTAGCACTGCTAAAGGTAGAGAGATATAATTTTTTCTTGCAAAAAAATAACATATGATCCCACTTCTTTTACTTGTGAACTTCCTTTATAGTCTACACATTTTCTACAGTACTGAAATAACTGGCATTAAAGGTCTTAACAAGCATCTATTTAAAAAATTCAGTTCAGTGAGTCTGAGGCCCAAGGATATTAGAAAACCCTCATTTCAGGGGAAAAATGTTAACACGGGGCCTGCTGTAATACATGCTTCAATTAGACAAAATACACTGATTAAGAAAATGTGTCTGTAATCTACATTTTTCTTTATTTCTTTTCTTTTTTAAAGGTTTTATTTTTAAGTAATCTTTACACCCAATGTGGGGCTCAAACTCACAACTTCAAGATCAAGAGTTGTGTGCTCCACCAACTGAGCCAACCAGGTGCTTCTACATTTTCTATATTTCAACTGACTATTTAACTGAATTCATTTCTGTTTCTTGTTGTATTTTAATTTTTTTTTTTTTTAAAGCATCTGCACATCCAAGAAGGCATTTTGTCTGGCTCAAACAGGATGTTTGATATATTCAACTTGGCATTAACATTTATTCAAAATAATCAGTATTTTCACGATTTGGGGCTGTGACTTCCTCGTAGAATTGAGAAAGAAGATGATGGTGGGTTTTGAGGTAGGACAAACATTCATTAGATTCTGTCATTTTAATCCCAGTGCCAAAGTTACACAAAACAGAAACAGGTACAAAAAAAATATAAGTTTTTTTTTTATATTAGTTACTGATGTTATCAGCAGTAAAAGATTTGTAGCAGTGGACCCCAGAAAATAAAATTCTGGACCTGATGTAAATTTTCTTGTAAGAGCCCCAATGTTTGTATTCTTTCGAAGCTATGTTGTCCATTTATTTTCACCTCACGTTACCGGAATTTGTTGGCTCCGTCTCTATGGAAACCATTCAGAAGGATGATAATGTGAAATCTCATGTGCACAGCCCTCTCTATCAGTGCTGGTGAGGTACAATATTACCCTGTGATTCAAATCCGCTTTCAGTAAATGGAAAAGAATACTCTGTAAAATGTGCCCAAAAACCAGGACTGAAAAGCACAAACAACATTGGCTCCCTCTCAAAATCCTGGCTGCTCCTAAAGTAAATTAACACATCCACTCACAGCCAGGAAGCAATATGGTGAATATTCTCTATGGCCACCAAGAGTGAAGGACCCTGGCCACTATTCAGAAATGCTGAGGCTCATTCATGTACTTTTGAGGCTTATTTTGTAAGGGGAAAGAGAGACAGACCATTTGCATTTGGAGTTTATCATTCAAACTTTTATCAAAACCATAGTGGAAAACATGCCTCAGCAATGCAAATACATTCTCTCACACATACCAAAAGCAAAGCAACAACAACAAAACACAACAACTCTACCTCTTTGATAGTTCTTTCCTGTTCTCTTACTAATGAAGGAATGGAGCATGTTCAAACTAAAAGCTGTGGCCAGGGATCTGGCGCCTATAATGATGGGACACAAGTAACTGCATCTAGGACAAAGCACTCTGAGCAACCAGGTCTGCTTTGCATTCATGCAGAAGCAGAAAATGATGCAAAGGTGCTGTGCTCCCATACATGCAGGATAACTTCTGTGCTGACCCGCACAAATGCCTTTTTCCTCAGAACTACAGGTCTGGACTTGAGGCAGCAGATAACTGTCATCTGTACTGATAGCGAAACACACCTCCAGCCCCTCACAGACTCAAACACACAGAAACCAGTTATGCTTGTGGGTGGTAGGCAGGCAAGTATAAGTTCCCATGTCATAAACAGTAGCCACAGCAGGTTTATTCCTGGTGCTAAGGACACTTTGTGCAAAGTTTAAGTAGGACATTTTCAAAATGCCAAAATTGTCAAAAAATTTGTATTCTTAGATGGGTCTGCATCTTTGTATGTGTGTGTGCATATGTGCATGTATGTGGTATGGTATGTGTACAAGAGGTAGCTCGATGTTTTAAGGAGAGAATGAGGGGGTAGGGAGGGAGTGAGCAGGATCTCAGTGGAATCAGGGAAATGAAAAATTACAAAAATCAGAAAGGAGTGTGAACTCATCTGGTTTTGCTAACTGGTGCTCAGAAGTTAGCTCTTTCCCTCCCACAGAGGGCCCTATCTTCATGTGCTGACTACAACAAAACAGTACATTTTTTGGCAGCTCCTGAGTTTTTGGGGGGGTATGAGGGTTACATATTTGTTTTTAAGGTAAAAAAAAATGGATTAATCAATGTCTCAATAGTCTGTCCTAGGGTGGCGGGTAAAGAGCCACTTATATAAAGCCATTATATACAAATGAGAATTCTGATCACTGAGAATTCAAATTAAATTTAAAATTTATTGCTGTGGAGCATGTCCTTTGGTATTTCAAAAGCTCACGTTGGGGCAACTTATGATTTCCCATAGAGAAGCCTACCTTCCCTTTACTAAAGTTGATTTTTTTACATATGCTAACCTAAAAGACAATCTTTACATCTTGCTATAATTACCTTTGAATTGCAGAGGCAATTGCTTACTCTATCCTCACATGATAATTGGTAGTACTAGAAATTAAAGTTACTTCTTATATCATCAGGTGCCAAGCATTGCAACTTGTTTTTAAATTTTTTTTTACTGTTTTTTTTTTATTTTTGAGAGAGAGAGAGAGAGTGTGAGCTAGGGAGGGGCAGAGAGAGAGGGAGACACAGAATCTGAAGCAGGCTCCAGGCTCTGAGCTGTCAGCACAGAGCCTGACATGGGACTTGAACTCAGAACTGTGAAATCATGACCTGAGCTGAAGTCAGAGGCTTAAAGGACTGAGCCACCTAGGTGCCCTAGGAAATTCAATTTTATCTGCCATTTCCTCCTTTTCTTTGTTCTTCCATATCACTATGGAGGGGAGAGTGAAATTGGGGCTCCAGGAAACTGAGTAAATAGGTTTCTAGAGATTAGGCTTTGATAAGATTGCCTTTTTCTTATAATTTACTAAGATATTGAGCAGTGTAGTAGCAGAAAGAGGGAGACAGAGGATCCAAAACAGTCTTCATGCTGTGAGTGCAAAGCCCAATACAGAGCTTGAACTCACAACCCTGAGATCGTGCCTGAGCTGAAATCAAGAGTCGACCCTTAACCAACTGAGCCACCCAGGTGCCCCTTGAAACTTATTTTTAAATATTAACTGGCACTATATATATTAATGTAAAACCATGTTAATTTACTCAATTTTTCAGCTTGTACTTCCTGGTATGTCTGTGTAAGAAACCAATTGTGTATTATTACAGTTTCAGGTTATTTATATTTGATGTTTTATAAAACTCAAGTACAGCTATACTTATGGACCAAAGAAATGGCATCTGCATACTTGTTATACGTGCCTACATAATTAAAAAAAAAAAAGTTATTTCTGACAGCAACTAACTCAAAAAAAAGTCATCTGGGAATTATCATTGCCTCCACACTTCTGTTTCTACACCAGAAATAAGTGCATACATTCCTTTTGAGACATCAATTGAAATACAATTTCATATTCAAACATTCACACTTCAAATAAAGTGTATGCGATGATAGTGATCCAAAACCAAGAGAAAGAAAGACCCAGGCATCCCCATCTTTCCTCCTCTATAGTCAGATAATATTTCCCACTGGGCAGAAGCAGCAGATGGCCTGGTCTGCTCTCAGGCTCCTTTGGAGCCATGACCTCTGCCTATCAAGAAATATCCAAGGTGTTTTCTTATTTAGTATTGAGATGTGAACCTCTGTTTTGTTCTTCCTATCATAACAGCCAACTGCAACGGAAAATAGCAAAATAGCATGGATGTGGACTTGGGTGTTTTCCTTAAGTGTTGGGGAAACACTTTCAGAGTTGTGCAAACAGTAGCAGCAAGAGTGGGCAGAACAGGGGAACACACACACACACACACACACACACACACACACACACGCATCCCTAGAATAGGAATGAGTTTCCTAATTGGTGAGATAAGAACAGAGCAAGCAACTGAATATGTGCAGCTCCATCCCTTCTTTTACTGTTTCTAGAAGAGCCTGTTCACAGAATACATGTGTTCTCTTTTGCTACAAAGTGTTAAATAATGAAGCTGATATTTTAATCTCCACTTACCTAATACTATGTCTGCTTTTGCCATTGATTATGAACACAGAATATTGGGGGAAGGAGGTAAAGGACACTCCTAAAATCCTGAGAAGGCAATGGACTAAGATTCAGACTCACAGAGTAAGCTCAGACATAGGCTTAAAAAAAAACAAAAAAAAAGACATAACCTTAAAATCCCAGTGTCTCCGAAGAATAAAGCCCTGAATCTGTCCACCTACAAGTTGACATCTTGCTCAATGTGCTTACAAAGACAGAATGAACATTATATTGGAACAGATTAACACCATCGACATTTTAGAGCTCTAGAATGTTTTAAGGGAATAAAAGTGGGAAGAACCTCAACATTTTCTTTACATTTAAGTAAGGAAATTTCCCAAACCAGAGAAAGCCAGGTAGGTTCCTGGAGGTTAGAGACAACACAAGAGTGTAGGTGTTAGTGTATAAGTTCTGATGCTCCAAGGGGGAGGAGGGCATGGGAAAATGGAGGGGAATAATGCAAATCAAAACACAGTACTCCTGTATTCAATCAACTAATACATTACCATCCTGCATTCTCCAGTAAGTTCCGCAAAATCGTCTGTGGCACAGAGCAGTTATAATAGCCCATGCCCATATACGATCTCCAGATCTGGTTTTTGCTGGAAATGGCATGCAGAGTTGTAAGGATTTCATTTTCACCTGATTGTAAGAAAGAGAGAAATATTATAGGCAAAAAATATCGCAAAAGAGAGCTTTAATTATAGTTGAAGACCTTTATTTCATTTGAATATACCCTATATATGAAAACAGCTATCTGGAAAATATAAGAATCAATCCCTTAACAACACTAAGGACTAAATGTAGAAATTTCAAAAATCTACAAAATAGTACTCAATTACTCCTCAAAGTTGGTTCCTCACAATTTTTTTTTTTGGCTCCCCTTTTTTGGCTTTGTTAGAATTACCCAATTTTAATACTTGCCTCATTCCAACTTTCCTCTGGTTCCTTTACATTTCTGTGGTATTTACACCAAATAAAAATTCAGTTTTCTCTTAGTAAAGTACTGTTTTCCCTTTTAAATTGCCTTATACCAATATTGGCATAAGTCTTAAAAATACATGACCTATATTTTTCTCTAAAACTCCTCTACTAACTCTGATGCTTTTCCCTTTGTATCACTGACAGGGCTACTTATTTATTTTTTTAAGGTTATTTATTTATTTTGAGAGAGATAGAGACAGCATGTGCGAGCAGGGTAGAGGCAGAGGGTGGGGGGGGAGGGAGAATCCCAAGCAGGCTCTGAGCTGTCAGCGCAGAGTCTGACATGGGGAACGAACTCACGAACCATGAGATCATGACCTGAGCCAAAACCAAGAGTCAGACACTTAACCGACTGAGCCATCCAGGCACCCTTGAAAGGGCTACTTATAAAAAGCTCTTCACCCAACAGTGTAAAATATTAGTTGTCATAAAAGATGTAGTTAAAAAAAAATGTTTTTAGTGTTTATGCATTTTTGAGAGACAGAGTGCGAGCAGGGGAGGGTACAGAGAGAGAGAGAGAGACCGAGTCCGAAGTAGGCTCCAGGCTCCCAGCTGTCAGCACAGAGCCCCATATGGGGCTTGAACTCAGGAACTGTGAGATCATGAACTGAGTGATAGTAGAATGCTTAACCAACTGAGCTGCCCAGGCACCCCATAAAAGATGCAGTCTTAACCAGAATTCCCATTAGAGCATTTAGATAATTGAAAAGGAAGTACAAAGTTTTTGGTACAGGTGCGACCCTATTTGGGGTCATTCGTATAATAATAACAAAATAATAATCGCATCTGACATTTGAGCATTACTCTTTGCCAAGAATTGCACCAAATGCTTTTCATGCAGCTAAGGAATCTAAGGCATGAACAGGATCACTGGCCCAAGGCTACATCGCTTTTAAATTGAATGGTTACAACCCAGTTTATCTAACTACAGATTCTACACTTTCCCTCCAGGTACAGACCTGCTACAGGTACAGCACTTATACTAACAGTTTCCAGATACAAATGACCTTACATGGTTCTTTCTCTGCCTTTCTGCATATAGATGCATCATGCTGCTAAAAATTTAACTACTTGGGCAAACGTCTGGCTCTTTTAAGATCTTCTCAGGGACTCAGTCACTTACATCTTAGAATTATCTGATTTTATTGTTACTATATCAGAGAAAAATATACAGCCGTCTCTAAAATGGCCAACTGGCTAGAAGGATGCTTCACTTTCTTTTAACCTTTCTGAACTCTATGTGAATATTACTCTCATTACTCCTTTATCCTCAAAGAAAGCACTTTTACCCTCCAATCTACCTTCCCACTCCACATGCTTTCACAAGAAATATATTTACAAGAAATGTATCATTTTGCCAGACTAAGTTAAAGAAAGAGAAGACAGGGTTTTTTTCTTAATTTGTTTATTTTTGAGAGAGAGAGAGAGAGAGAGAGACAGAGCATGAACAGGGGAGTGGCAGAGAAAAAGGAAGACACAAAATCTGAAACAGGCTCCAAGCTGTCAGCAGAGTCTGACGCGGGGTTTGAACCCACAAACCATGAGATCATGACCTGAGCCGAAGTCGGGTGCTTAACTAACTGAGCCACCCAGGTGCACCAAGAGAAGACAGTTTTGTTACCTGAGTAAATATCATTCAACTGACTTATGATAGACAACCTTGCCTTATTCCATTGAAAGTCTAGGAATATGTGAAGTTCAATAAACCAATATCTGAGGAGATATAGCATCCTTAGCAATTATGCAAGAAATCCAATCACTTACCAAAGTCTTAGGATAGAGTGATTGAGAAGTCCATTAGGAGCTGGGATAGACTAGCAGTGCCTGGCGGGCCCACTATTCAGCAAGGCCAGCTTCAATTAAGATCCTATAAAAGAGGGACGGGTCCCTTTTCCATATTATGTCATGAGGACAAAAGGTCTAGCATCCAAATGAGAACAGTCTGTGAAGGACTTTATCTGTCAAATCAAGAGTTTAATGTTTAGGAGTAACAGAGTACTAAATAATATGATCTTTTCTACATTGTAGAAAGAAAATTGTAATGATACTGTGCCTAGGTCAGAGAGGAGACCCTGGAAACAGGGAGGTATGGTAAGAAGCCAGTACATTAGTCCAGGAGGGAGATGGGCAAAGAAGTCCTGTGAACTGTGTCCTAAGATGTTGAAGTCCTAACCCCCGATTCCTATAAATGTGATCTCATTTGGAAATAGGGTTTCAGTAACGTAATCAAGTTAAGATGAACTCAGGCTATATTAGGGTCAGCCCTAATTCAATGACTGGTGTCCTTGTAAGAAAAGGGAAATGTGGATATAGAGCAACACATCACCATGTAATGACAGAAGCACTATAGGATCAACAAGCCTTGCTTCTCAAGCTTGACTTTTTTTCTTATTTTAGTGATTAAAGTTTCCCCCCCCCCTTAAAAAATTGGACTGAGGATCAAGTGAATTAATGGGAATTGCAGGAAGAGGAACCCCAGAGACATAATAACATGGCTGCAGTCAACTGAGTACTACCCCTCTCTGCTCCCGTAATTTTTCATCTGGAGCTCTCTTGGCTAGTAACCTCTATGCTTCTGGGTCTTCTCTATAATTAATTATTTTGCTCTTCACTTATGCCAGTGGGCCTTTAAATTTCTTCAAGTGTTTCATTCAAGTGTGTAAGGCATAATGGCAGCTATAAGGGATATAGATATCTGAAGACCTTGAACTGATGTGGAATGTGCCAGTGGGTACCTGGCTAGTCTGGGTTCATGTCTTCTTTTCCTAACTGTTTAAGGCATATGGCCAGGACAGGAGCAGGGCTTGGGTGGCAGAGGCTACTGGAAAGAGGGGAGCTGGGCTCTAGTTGAGGCACCCACTGGGCTCTACCCTGGACAGCTCTGCTAAGAGGTATGAGAGAATGGGTTTTCCTGCAGAAGGAAAAATCAGATCCCTCCACCATTCTAGCTGAGATTTTGGGGTCTCCAGATACATTATCAGCATCCTTCATAACTGCCACTATCTCTTACACACTACACACACACACACACACACACACACACACACACACATACACACACACAATACCCAGAGCATGAAAATGATCAAACTTGAGACAATGAAGTTTCTAATCCTATAACAGATTTATTCTAGTCCTCACTGGACCAAACTGCCAAAGCACTCATGTGCTCTACCACTATTCAGCTTGGGGCTAACACAAATGTTCCCCATTTGGCTCTCATCATAGCTGGTCTTTACAACCAATTTTACCTTCTCTTGGGAAGAAAGTGAGTTAATAGAATGTACACCAAGCTAATTGACACTGCTGAGACATCAAGAGTAGGGTAGTTATTTGGCCACACTTTTCAAAGTGAGAATGGTGTGGAAGTCTTTCTCATTCTCTCATCCATTGTTCATCCTGAAGACACTTCCCACCTGTAGACCAAGGCAGTTTGTGACTTGAAGAACAAAGCTGCTCCTTTATTGTGATAAAATCAAGACCTCAGGCTGCATCAGTCACATATCATAAAAAACATTCCCAGACACACAGCTTAGTGGGTAAGTGCCTGAATTGTTTCAAATGTCTGTTCACTGCTCACCATTTCTCATACCCACTAATGAAATCTCACTTTGGCCCAATTAGCAAAAGAGCCAACCCCATGTATTTAGGAGTCCAGAGTTTGAATTACTATGTTAAATGATGCCAACCAAGATCCAATGGACATTGAGAAAAAGAGGAAAGAGGAAAGGTCCACAATTAGAGATCTACCTACTGAACCTATCTCAAATGGAACCTAGCAGAATCAGTCTCTAAGGGCAAGTTTTGGGGCATGATTGGTCTAAATAAAAGCCAAAATCCTAAGCATGCAAATCTACCACTGCACTTCACACTAGATTTAGATTCCTTTCTCTCTTGGAACAGAATTCCTTTCTAGGGAAAATAGTGTAGGATCTATAACTGTAACGTGGCAGTCTTTTCCCCCTACCTAGTAAGAGAAGCATTATAAAGAGGCAGTTGTGCCATCCAAACCTTGGGCAGCATGGCCCAAGGAGAACTCTGTGGACAAGACAGAGAGGAAAAAGATTCCATCTCCCCCAGAGCAAACCCCACAACAGTGCACATTCCTCACTCTTCCTTCCAATGTGACAAAAACAGCTTCCTTCTGTAACCAGACCCAATTCCAGTAACTGTTTTCCTTAATGAGAATGGCAGTGAAACTAGGGGGTAAATGAGACAGAAAGAGAAAGGGAGTGTCCATTAAGAAACACTTGGAGACAAGTGTCATTCTTCAAATGCTTTCCTATAGCCTCCCAGGGGAGCAGCTAGTCTCACTATTGTGCCCCTCCCCACCCCCAGCCATGAAAGTCCCCAGGCAATCCTTCAGGAATTCAAGCAGTAAGTTCTTTTCTTATGGAACAAACCCTGCTTCTGACCTTGTTTACTAGTTTGCCTCTGAGCATTGCATAATGCCCTGGTTCTAATGTACCAAGAACAGAGTTCAGTGGCCTGAGCCCTGAGTCCCTAAGAATCTACAGGTGGGTCTCACACTGCTCCTCTTGCTGTTCCTCTTTGCAAAATTCAGAATGAACACTTTCTTGTTACATAATTCCATGTGAGACTTTCCAATAGTGACTCCCTTCTGTCACCAGCACATAAAACATCAAGGAGGGCTTTGTACTAACCACTACACTAAATAAATACTTTCTAACAGGAATAAACTAATTTAGCTATTAAATACTCAGTGCACTCTAGGCCCAGATTATAATTTTTCATGTGTGTGAATTTTGACAAAAATTGGAAAAATATCATTAGAATAGACAGGCAGGCTGTATGGGTTAATATTCTTGTGGCTTCAAAACACATGCATACACACAGTTCCCTCTTATGCTTTAACCTATCACCCCTAACACATAACCCCATGATTACTTTTTGTGTCAGTTATATGAAAAAAATGTATCCATGCTTTGCTTCTGGTTTTTGACAATCTAAAAATATTAGGCATAAGTTTCCATTGAGAGTATATATGATTCTGCCATTTATATTAAAAAGAGAATACATATGTATATGCAATCTATTAACAACATCTCTTGAATGATTCTCAAAAAACTAATAAGAGGAGACTGAAGGGGTCTTGCTTTTTCCTATTTATCTTTGTTTTAAAATTTTGGACAATATTTCTATAATACTCAAAAACTAAAAATTAAGTTAAAATGTTATGTGCAGAACAAAATCCTTCTTGGTGAAATCTATGAACGTAGACACCTATCAGTTGCCACAGTGGCCAAAAGTCCACAGAGCATTTTCCGAGAAATTCAGCAGCACCCAACGCAGAACAGTCACTCAACCAGTGTCAGAGCCTCCCTCCCACTCCCTGCCCTTCGTGTACTTGGCAAGATACTCAGAAAAGGTCGCCAAGGAAATCATCAGGACTGAAAACCAACACAGTCATATTTGAATTTGCCCAGAAAGACCTTTTTCTGCCAGAGACTGAAGGGGAAAGCTGGGGCCAGCATGTTAAGACACAGAATGCCTTAGCATATTTTTCTTGCCAACCTGCAGATCCTTGGCTTCAAAGCTGCTCAGAAAACAACTGGGTAGGTTCGAAGGTCTCAATCAAGATAAACAGACCATGAATATTCAGATAGCATTTGTCAGGACATTTTTGGATTTTCTGAATGGAAGCTGGAGTTTGTATACAAATTCCATGCTAATCTGTAGCCTTTCGGTAGCATCACCTAATCATTTGCAGCACCCCTCTCCCTCCCCCATAATACCCTGGCTTCAACCCACTTACCCAGACCATAAACCCTACTCCCTCTTGTCAAGTTTCCTCCCCACCAATGAAAGATAGTTTCACAACCAAAGTCTGTGAATTACAGAATCTCTTTATTCCAGGAAGGTAAACCAATTCATAAGCTCTGTGTAGTGTAGAAAAATGCATGGAAACTCTTTGAGACTGGCAGAGGGACACCCACCCTACATGACAAGATGTGGTTGGGACAGCACCATGCAGGCCTGACTTGGGGCTCTGATCCACTTGGCCCTAATCCTGCCAGGTTCTTCCCCATCTTCTTTCTAAGTTAATTAACACACAATCACACCCAGACCCTCATTACCCTCAGGGGTTAGAGCCATCCAGCAGGTACCTCCAAAGTCAAAAGGAGCTGAGGCAAGTTCAATCTTTGTTCGCAATGGCTCCTTGGTCCCTTGTCTCCACAGGAGACAGCTCTTCCCCTACAGCTCTTCTTATTCACTCAAAACATATATAAGATTCAAGATCTTAGTACTAGCTGTAAGAAAACCAGAACAACATCCCACAGTGGGGAGGTGAAGAGAAGGGGTACCATGTCTCTTATTTTCTCCTCAGCCTTGGGTCACACTACTTTCTGTGAGAGGCCTCCTCCACCACATCTTTTCGTTTAATCTATGAACATTTTTTAAAGAAATATACAGAGAAACATTACAATTCATATTTATCTGGAATACCAGTTTACCTATGTAATCAGGCCAAATGGTAAATTTGAAATCAGAATCAGAGTGCAAGTCCTGGATTATTTGTTTTTCCTCATTGCTGCCTTGCGGGGACATTGTTATAGCCAGCAGAACAAAACCAAGGGAAGAATATGTTCTAGGAGTCCAATTCAAACAATTTAACATGCTTGCAGGAAAGAGATCATTTTTTATAGATCAAAGGAATAGGCATAGGGAGAAATTTATAGTCCAACCCAGAACCTTACCCACTAAATTATAATCTCTTTATGAGCAGGGGCATAGCGGGTTGCTAGGCACATAGTAAGTGCTCAGAAAATATGGGTGGATCAAGGTGTTGCAATGAAAACTCACCTAAACTCCCACATATAGCTAGCTCAATATTCACAATAAATAATCACCCATCACAGAATCTCATGATGACAAATCAATGCACAAACTGTTCTCACATTTAGTTCAACTGCATCCTTAAAAGTTTGGGCTTCAGAGAAACGTTTATAAATGGAAATTCAGCTATTAAGCAAGTTCTGTGAAATAATGCACTACATTAACTCATTAATGCAATAATTTCAGAATCTCAGAAATTGTATTTCTTCATTGCTTAATCAGTATGTTGATGCTCTAGATATTGAGAATCCTTACTAAAATTGTTTACATTTTTGTAAAAATACTGTTTATGTGTGTGTAAAATTATGAGGTTTCTTCCTACACAGATGTTCACAATAGCTATTCTGGACCTTCCCACTTTTCTTTAATGTTCAATCTCCCACTTCCTGTCTCTTACTCAGATCATCAGACAGGCAACCTCTCAACACTTATTTCAGAATGTCCTTACACCCTCAGGTGGACTTTATTCCCTTTTATGCCTAAGAAAGGTCCAGAATATGACAATAGGGCACAGAACACCCTACCTCCAGCCTTTGGAATTATTTCTCCTCAGACTGTTCTGCCTCCCTTTTACATGCTCTATTTCCCAACATCCTGGCTTCCACATTTCTTCCCATATTCCATCTCTAGGAAATCTCACTCCCATGAATTCATTTAGAAGACTCACGAAATCTGGAACTCCATCTCTCGACTCATGTTTCTGACTATTGCTTCAACATTTCCAAATGCATGTTCCATGAACACCTCAAACACAATTCTGCTCAAACAAGAGCATAATCTCTACTTCCTCCAGTACCCTCTTCTTGTCCTGTTCCTTCTCTTAATAAGATTACATCACCTCAAGACATTCAGCCTAGAAATTGACTGACAGTCCGTCTGCTGCGTCTCTGGATCAACCACCATGTTTATACTGAAACCATAATCCCCATAGGCTACTCCCAGTCAGTTACTAACAACAGCAAGAGAACTAATGCAGGCCCATTCTTGTAAGCTGTGGGACCCCCTCCCATGGGCAACTTTGACTCAAGGACTCTCATTTGGACTGACCAAAAGTTTCTTAGATCTGTGATGCAGTCTAAGAGTTTCCTAGCCATTTCTCCTTCCATCCCTCTCCCTTTCCACCAGGGTCAGATCTGCATCACAGTCTAAAGGTTCCCCTGCCTTCTCTTGTTCCCACTCCCAGTAAATTTCTTGCATATCTAATATTGTCCTGGTGAGTATTTCTTGGTGGACCTGAATGAATGCACATTTAAAATCTCACCTCTAAACTCTCCAACAATCTCCCAGCTGGTCTCCTTGCCTCTGATATCAGAGGCACTCTGCAAAACACAGTCATGTCACTTCCCTCTGTAATAACTGTTATTATCTTCTCATTAGAGAGAAAAAATAAATCCTTTATCATGGCTCTGAGCCCCCCCATACCTTGTTTTCTATACCTTTTGGCAGCCTGATATTCTACATACATGGTCATTCACCATATCAAAATAACCATGTTATCTCTATACCTCCATGTCTCTGCTCATGTCTTAACTTCAGCCAAAGCATTCTTCCTAATTTACAGATCTCACTGCTACTCAATATCTATCTCCCTATTATTTATAACCTAGAGTCAGGGTCATATCTTTATCATCCTTTACCCCTTGATTCTTACCCTCAGTGCCTAAAATGGTAACTTATCTTCAATAGAAGCTTCCCAATAAATGAGAAAGGGAAGCAGATGGAGGAAGCTGTAAAATTAGCTTTGATGATAGCTTATAACCCATTGGTGACAAAGGTGAGTAGATGGGGACATTTAGTGTATGGGCAAATGGACCTGTGTACCATAATAGTCCTTAGGAGTAACACTATATTTACAATATAGTGATACAATATGACTGATTTCATTTTGATAACATTGAATAATTGTAACAGATAAAATTATTTATAATTTATGATAGAAATATGTGCTAATTTGGATGAATGTGGTAGTTTAAAAATGTCTGCAGGGAGGGGCGCCTGGGTGTCTCAGTCAGTTAAGCTTCTGACCTTGGCTCAGGTCATCAAGCCCCACGTCGGGCTCTGTTCTCTGACAGCTCAGAGCCTGGAGCCTGCTTCAGATTCTATGTCTCCCTCTCTCTCTGCCCCACCCCTGCTTGCATTCTGTCTCTCTGTCTCTCAAAATTGAATAAACATTAAAAAAAAATTTTTTTTTCAATGTCTGCAGGGGAAAAAAATGTCTTCAGGATATTTTTAGGGCAGTGAAACTATTCTGTATGATACTATAGAGGTAGACACATCATTATACATTTCTCCAAATCCATAGAATGTACAACACCAAGAGTGAACCTTAATGTAAACTATGAACCTTGGGTGTTGATGTGTCAATGGAGGTTCATCAGTTGTGACAACTGTATCACTTTGGGGAGCGGGGTATATTGATAATGGGGGAGGCTATCTCGAGGCAGGAGGTATGTGGGAACTCTGTGCCTTACACTTAATTTTGCTCTGAACCTAAAAGTGATCTAAAAATTAAGTCTAGGGGCGCCTGGGTGGCTCAGTCGGTTGGGCGGCCAAGTACGGCTCAGGTCATGATCTCGCGGTCTGTGAGTTCAAGCCCCACATCGGGCTCTGTGCTGACAGCTCAGAGCCTGGAACCTGCTTCCTATTCTGTGCCTCCCTCTCTCTCTGCCCCTTCCCTGCTTGGTCTCTGTCTCTGTCTCTCTCTCAAAAATAACATTAAAAATTTTTTTTAAGATAAATAATTAAGTCTAGTAAAAAAAATACATCTGTACATTCTTTTTAAGTCCTGTTTTCAAAGGGTGGAGACATAGCATATCCCCTAGGTCCTCCATTGTTGTAAATAGCACGATCCCATCCATTTTGTGTGTATGTGTGTGTATACACATATATACCATGTCTTCCCTGTTCATTTTTTTTATTCCACTGTGTGTATGTGTATGTATACACATATATACCACATCTTCCCTATTCATTTTATCAGTGGACACAGGTTACTTCCATATCTTAGCTATTGTAAATAATGCTGTGCTAAACATAGGGGTGCGTGTCTTTTCAAATTAGTGTTTTCATTTCCTTTGAGTAAATACCCACTAGTGGAATTATTGAATCATATGACATTTCTATTTTGAAGTTTCTTTGCAAAGTTCATACTGTTTTCCAGAGTAGCTGCACCAATTTACATTCCCGCCAACAGTGTAAAAGTGTTCCTTTTTCTTTATCCACATCTTTGCCAACTCTTGTCATTTGTTGTCTTTTTTATTTTAGCCATTCTGACAGGTATAAGGTGATACCTCATTGTGGTTTTGATTTGCAGTTCCCTGATTATTAGTGATGTTGAACATCTTTTCATATGCCTGTTGGATATTTGTATTTCTTCTTTGGAAAAATGTCTACTCAGGTCCTCTTCCCCAGATTAATTTAATCTGATTGTTTTTTAGTATTGAGTTGTATAACTTCTTTATGTTTTGGATATATTATGCTAAGTAAAATAAATCAGACTGAGAAAGACAAATACCATATGATTCCACTCTTTAGCAGAATCTAAAAAAAGAAAACGAATGAGTAAACAAAAAATAGAATCAGACCTATAAATACAGAGAACAAATTTGACTGATGGTTGTCAGAGGGGATGGAGGGGAAGGGAGTGGGCAAAATGGGTGAAGGGGAGCAGAAGATACAGGCTCTCAGTTATGGAATGAGTATGGCATGAGAATAAAAGTCACAGCATAAAGAATATAGTCAATGATATAAGGAATAGCACTGTATGGTGACAGATGGTAACTGCACTTGTGGCGAGCACAGCAGAATGTATAGAGTTGTCCAATCACTATGATGTACACCTGAAACTAATGTAACATTATGTGCCAACTATATTCAAATTAAAAAAAAAAAAGCACACGCTTTTAAGTGAACATTAATTCCCCTTCCCTTGAATTCAGGCCAGACTTAATAACTCATTCTAATCAATAGAAAGTGGTGTTAAGTGATGCTATAGGAATTCCAAGATTATGTCATCAAAAGGATAGCTTCTGCCTGGCTTTCTTTCTCTCTTGAATCACTGGCTCCGGGGGAATTCACCTGTCATGTGAAGACACTTAAGCAGCCCTTGGGAGAGACTCATGTGGGGATGAACTAAGATCTCCCACACAGACAGCACCAACTTGCCAGCAGTTGTGAGTGAGCCACCTTGCAAGTGGCTCCTCCAGGCCTAGATGAGCATCCACCAATATGTGGCAGCAATATCATAAAAGACTCTGAGCCAGGACCATCCAGCTTGGCTGCTCCTGGATTCTTGACCCACAGAAACAGTGAGGATAATAAATGTCCAATAAATATTTAAGCCATGGAGTTTTACAGTAACTTCTTATACAGCAAGAGATAAAGGATATAGTAGCTTCCTCCCCCGCCCCCCCCCAGCCCCCACCACCAAAAAGTCAGTTTTTAAAATATTTTAAAGAAGTAATTTCAGGGGCACCTGGGTGGCTCAGTCAGTTAAATATCCCATGCAGCAGCGGTTGTGAGATCAAGTCCCTGAGATAGAGCCCCAAGGCCAGCTCTGTACTGGGCATGGAGCCTCCTTAAGATTCTCTCCCTCCCTTTGCCCTTCTGGGGTGATGGTGGGGTTCGTGGGGTTTGGAGCTGAAGGCCAAGAATTCTTGAAGACATCTGGTGCAAAAAGGTGATTTTATTGAAGCACAGGGACAGGACCCGTGGGCAGGAAGAACTGCACTGGGGTTGTGGAGTGTAACTGGTTACAAACCATGGATTTGGGGAAGGTAAAGTCCACAGGCAAGTTTCCGCTGAGACTTCCACATGCTAAAGACTCACAGATTACTGGAGGCCTAGCTATTGTCAAGCTAAATTTGTTTCTCCCCCTAGCAAAGCATTAACATGAACACAGTAGGGAGTTCCTGGAGAAATGTTATACTCTTATATTTGCCACAAGTATTTGTCAATGGGCTGCAGGTTATAAGGAAATTTAGTTTTATCTGCCATTTCCTTCTCCTTTGTTCCCCATATCACGATGGGAGGGTGATGTCAGGGCTCCAGGAAACTCAGTCTACAGGTTACTGGAGATTAGGCTATTGATGGGATTGCCTTTTTCTGGTAAACTGGTGTACTCTTTATCAGTTTAACCATTTGTTTTGTCCTTTCATTGTCCTTGTGATGAGGGAGGATGGGGCAAGCTGAGGGCAAAAGTGCAGGCTAACAGCACCCTCCCCACCCCAGGTGGGTTGTGTATGATAATCCTTGGACACTCTAGGCTCCCAAAACAGGAAAGGACAAAAAAACCCAAATGGTAAACTGATAAGAATCTCCACCAGTTTACCAGAAAGAGGCAATTCCATCATTTCCTAAAATCCAGGAATCCCTACTGTCTTAATGTTAACGCTTTGCTAGAGGGAAAAACAACCTTAGCCAGACAAAGCTAGGCCTCCAGAAAGTCTTTTTAGCATGTTAAAGTCTCTTTGGAAACTGCCCCTGACTCTATAAAATGGTCACCCTCCACCCCCGCACTTATAGTGCAGCTCTTCCTCTTCAAGAATTCTTTCTTGGCCTTCAGCTCCAGAGCTCATGAACCCCCATTACCCCAAAACTTTATCACTTGGGCAGCCAAAAGTGCCTGAGGAGTATCACCCATAATCCCACTTGGGGGAGGGGGGGTGCTAGCTTCTATTTTGCCCTCAACCTGCCTCACACTCCATCAATATCATTTAAACTTTACTGTTTTTAAGTTTATTTTTATTATTTATTTTGAGAGAGAGAGAGTAGGGGAGAGACAGAAAGGGAGAGAGAGATAATGCCAAGCAGGCTCCTCACTGTCAGTGCTGAGTTGGAGGCGGGGCTTGATCCCACAAACCATGACCTGAGCCTAAATCAAGAGACACTCAACCAACTGAGCCACCAGGCGCCCCAATAAGCAATTTCATTTATATAAAATGTTTGATGATGCTGGACGAATTCCATTACCCATTAGCAAGATGAAAAGGAAAAGTTGTTTTTATATGTTATGTTCTTTGTCCCAGTCACAGGACCTATTTTATTTGGGCTCTCATCAGCATGTTTACATGTTTGTATCCTTTATATGTCAATAAATAAGCCCCAAACATTTTAATGCTAAAAATGGTCAATTTATAAAGACTGAGATTTCAACTTTGTATTCTAATTTTAAAAAGGGAAAAAACTGGGGTGGCTGGGTGGCTCAGTCAGTTAAGTAAGTGTATGACTTCAGCCTTAATTCCTGATCTCACAGTTCTTGAGTTTGAGCCCCACATTGGGTTATCTGCTGTCAGCACAGAGCCAGTTTCGGATCCTCTGTCCCCTTCTCTCTGCCCCTTCCTCACTGGTTCTATCTCAAAATAAATAAAAACTTTAAAAAATAAATATAAAAAGTGAAAAAACTGATTATAATTTATTTCAGGACACATCCCTTTTAAAATATTTTCATTTCTCAACTTCTATTGGGATACACCTCCACATATTTAACTGAAATATCCCTGTGGTAATAATAAAAACTATATATGGTCTTTGTCTTTGGAATTTCTTGAGTAATGGGATTCCTTTGTTATTCATAAGAAGCCCTTGTAAAAAGTCACATTTATGCTAATGAAGTGTTTTAGGGTGGTGTCCCTAAAAAGCCTCAGGATGGGGCTGGTTAGAAAGACCTAAAAAGACCAAGTGATAAGAGGGTGGGAATTTTCTTGGCCTCACCCACAGACCTCTGAGGAGAGGAAGGGGTGGGGGTGGGAGGCTACAGATTAATCTCGGACAAAATTTGATGAGCTTCTAGGATGGCTAATGCATCCACATGCTGAGAGGGTGGTGAGCCCCAAGTTCCACAAGGGAAGAAGCTCCTGTGCTCAAAACTCTTATGGACCTCACCCTATGTACCTCTTCATCTGGTGACTCATCTGTATCTTTTATAATATCCTTTAAAATAAACCGGTAAACATATGAAATGTTTGAGTTCTGTGAGCTGCTCTAGCAAATTAATCAAACCCATGAAGGGGATTGTGGGAACCTCCAATTTATAGCTTGTTGGTCAGAAGCACAGGTGGACTTGGGATTGGCATCTGAAGAAGAGGCAGTTTTGTTATTAAGTCCTTAATCTGTAGCATATTATGCTACCTCCAGGTGGATAGTGTCAGAATTGAGTTAAATTTGTAGAACACCTAAAGAATTCCTTTTATCATGTTGGAACATACACTAGAATCCCTGAGTGATTAACATAATTATTCTGATTAAGATTCCATGAACAGAACTACAACAACCTTAAAATACTTCCCTAATTATGCTTTTCATGCTGCATTTGCCATTTTCTGTTCTCAGTGAAGATACTGCCTTTATTCCTTTGCATTTTTCCCTTCTTATATGAAGTATATTTACACACCAAAAGAACATAGTCAATGTAAAGGTATTGTCTTTGCTTCTAACTGGAGAAGATATGTTTCAACTCTTTATGTTGTTCCAGAAATCCCATTTCTCCATCCAACTGCTGAATACTCACAGCATTTTATCCAAACTTCTCAGGGCACCTGGGACTTTTTAACTGTGTTTAACTTTTTAACTGACATATTTATATTAAGAAGGTAAGATATAAGCTTGAGGAGAGTGATTATGTTTACTCATATATTTTTCCTCACAGTGCTTTGCACATACTAGATGGCCGATGAACATTTAGCAATTTAGGCAATAGACTGACTTTCCAAGGTATCAGATCCACAGCCATCTGCCTAATAAGAATTCATGACAAAAATAAAAGGACAAGATAGATTCTATTGTAAGAGACTGAATACACAAATAGACAATGGCAGACCATATATTACCACAGAACTTTCACCCACAACCTGCAGCAACCTGCTCAAGAAACCAACACCTTTTCTTTTTTTTTTTTTTTTTTTTTTTTTTCAACGTTTATTTATTTTTGGGACAGAGAGAGACAGAGCATGAACGGGGGAGGGGCAGAGAGAGAGGGAGACACAGAATCGGAAACAGGCTCCAGGCTCTGAGCCATCAGCCCAGAGCCTGACGCGGGGCTCGAACTCACGGACCGCGAGATCATGACCTGGCTGAAGTCGGACGCTTAACCGACTGCGCCACCCAGGCGCCCCAACCAACACCTTTTCTATAACAAACTCCAGAAGCCAGCCTGCTGTAAGTTAGACTTGCAGAAAGTCAACTTGTTATCTTCAGTGACTATGCAGCAAACTGCACAATAACTTACATAATAATTGACCAAAAATTATTGGCCAGGACTTGATTAATAACTGACAGCTACCTTAATTTTGGTGTTGGCTTCTGATGTAGGACCAACCATAAAAGCCAAATACACACCCTTAACCAATCACACAGGATCCCCTGCTTCTACTTGCCTCCCCTACATCTTCCGCATGCCAATAGCCCCCAACACTGGCATACCTGAAGCCTTTCCTTTATTTCACTATAAGGTTTTCCCATTCCTCTGCCAAAACAAAAGGCTGACTCCCCCTATAACAAGTACAGAATAAATAGTCTTTGCTTTTCTCATTTGACTGGTCTTCATTTATTTCCACAGCTGCATAGTGAAAGTCCACTAGTATTAAAAAGACAAATTAATTCATATAAACTGGGAACTTGGCCAGGTAAAGGCCAAAGGTGAGCCTTGTCACAAACTGAGGAGTCTACAGACAGAACCCAATGATGGATATCATCCAGCTGAAAGACACCTGACATCTATCACCTGGGGAAGTGTTATCCTGTTTAGGTGTCCTTGAGATCAGTGCAGGAAAATGCCCAACCCCACTTGGGTGACATAGTCACCACCTGCAGCTGCATTACACAACACTCCTTCCATTAACCATTTATTAAATAACACTCTAAAGGATGTGGCTTAGTACATTAAGTTCCCACAAGTCTGTCAAAAGTCTCATTGTGACAGCTCAGCTGCTTAGTTCTGCTTGAACACTTTGAACATTAGAGGGGTTAATGTCTTTCTTCCTCAGCATGCTCACAATAAGCAATGTGCAATTTTGTGTAAACTTTAAACCCTGCAGCTTCTGTGCAGTTCTGGACTAGTTCAGTCTGGTCAGCTTGAGATTATTTTACTGAGAATACTACACAGAGAGGCATACCATAGCTAAAAGTGATTAGTTGGTTCATACACAAAGTACTTTGAAATTTGGTATTATAAAATAGTTACTGTAGAAAATCTAGAAAAAACAAGGTAATAAAAAGAAAGCTAAAATCATCCCTCATGGCCCATCCAGGGAAATGAATGCTGCCATTGATATATATCCTTCCTATTTTTTTCTCTTTATGTGTATGTGGGTGAGGGAGAGTGGATTCACTTGAACAGGATAATAGGATTTTGAATTGAGTAGCTTTGCTTCTTTGAAGCATGATTTACTGAGAATTCAACTGATAATCAAGGTATTCTTTCAAAGCACTTAAGTGTCCAAGGGGAGGGGAGCATCCCTCAGGACAGATGGATCATCTGATTCTGTCAGGCCACTCTATCCAGTACATGATGGTCCCTCTGTGGCAGCCTCCCCCAGCCTTGTCCAGCAAAGCCATCACGACTCATCCCTCAATACTCAACCCTAGTGCTGCACCCATCACCCCTTCCCTCTCCCTGGTAGTGGGCTGAGTGTTTCCACATCTGTGCTCTCAGTATGCCACTGCATTTCCACCAGAGCAGTTGGCAAATGGCAGAGGGATTCTGGCATGATTGGATTTGTGCATATCAATAAACTGGATACTTCAGAGTCAGGAGTTTTCTACTTTGCAGAAGGCACAGTGAAAACAGTGGTGTCGACTTTGGAGGGTGGACAGTGGATCTGGGCTGCCTGGGTCAACTTCTGTCTCCACTGTAAGTTACGACATATCCCCTGTAAAACAGATGATACTGGTACTTACCTCATAGGATTGTGCTAAGGACTAAATTAACACATGAAAAGCACTTTTAAAAGTACCTACTATATGGTAAGCACTAAACAAATGTTCGAGATTATTAAATTATGTGTAAGAACTAACTCAAGGATCTCCATGGTGCTTACAGCTCTGTCTTTTTACTCAGCAATGAGGGCATTTAAGACTCATGTAACCAACTAGCTCTTGTTAGTTTCCTGTGTATACAGTGAACAAATATTGGGTCCAGAATTCCTCTCTGAATACAACAGAAAACAAGCATTCAACATTAAACTGTTTGGGTAATGCTGCTCTACTATTAAATGGAAATGCTACTACTGGAGGTTACCCGGACCAGTTTGTTCTCCTCATGTGAAGGACATTCATTAACCATGACATGTGCACACCTCAGAATAAAACATTGATGCCTTTCTGACACATTCTCTGACTGTCCCAACCAGAGGTCATTCTTCCAAGAAGCAAGCTTTGTTGGAAAGCCAATTCACTTCAAGGCGAGGGAGAAGGGGGTGGAATCCTGACTGTGCAATATTTTCTCTGAGTCATCTCAGAATAACCAGATGGAACCAGCCCCAAATCTCACAGAAGCCACTGGGTTTAAAGTTTACAGTTAAGTTGCAAATTACTTATCAGGAGTTCACTTTCAATGAAAGAGGAGAAATGGAATCCCCCAATGTTCACATTATTCAGCTGGGAAGAAACAGCTGAACGTTTTTTAGAGAGGCGGCTTTGACATGTTCCCTAGGCTCTAATGCTCTTAAAGAACATCTTGTTTTAGAGTATATTGTAAGAATGGGTGACCCAAACATTTTCTGACTTTGAAAATCTCAGAAATGCATTACCTAAGGCTTGCTTTAAAAATATACAGCTCTTAGGGGCACCTGGGTGGCTTAGTCAGTTAAGCCTCTGACTTCGGCTCAGGTCATGATCTCACTACCGGTGAGTTCGAGCCCCATGTCAGGCTCTGTGCTGACAGCTCAGAGCCTGGAGCCTGTTTCAGGCTCTAGATTCTCTATCTCCCTCTCTCTGCCCCTCCCCTGCTCATGCTTTATCTCTCTCTCTCAAAAATAAGTAAAGATTTTTAATTTTTAAAAAAATATACAACTCGGGGCGCCTGGGTGGCGCAGTCGGTTAAGCGTCCGACTTCAGCCAGGTCACGATCTCGAGGTCCGTGAGTTCGAGCCCCGTGTCGGGCTCTGGGCTGATGGCTCAGAGCCTGGAGCCTGTTTCCGATTCTGTGTCTCTCTCTCTCTCTGCCCCTCCCCCATTCATGCTCTGTCTCTCTCTGTCCCCAAAATAAAATAAACGTTGAAAAAAAAATTTTTTTTTAAATGTAAAAAAAATATATATATACAACTCTTAAAAATATATACAACTCTTGGGGTGCCTGGGTGGCTCAACTGGTTAAGCATCCAACTCTTGATTTCAGCTCTGGTTATGATCTCACAGTTTGTGAGTTCGAGCCCTGATGTGGAGCTCTGCACTGACTGCACAAAGTCTGCTTAGGATTCTGTTTCCCTCTCTCTCTCTGTCCCTCACCTGCTCGCTCTCTCAAAAATGAATAAATAAATTTTAAAAATATATATATATACAACTCTTCACTCTTTAAACATCCAATAAATCAGGATTCTGGTTTCCTAAAACTGAAATAGATAAGACTATCCCAGGACTGAATCAGTTCAATTGAACAAAATGTGCAGATTTTCTTCTAAGGGCAAGGTCTTTGCCATCAGGAGAAATGGTTCAGATCTGAAACCAACAAGGGGAGCAATTCTTATCATAACCTGAGCTACATTAGCCACCTGGAGCTGGACTGGCTTCATACTTCAAGTTGTCTACTTTAAAACAAAATAAATTTTATCACTTCTTGGCCTTTTGGCTAAGATCAAGTATAAAACAAAATAAAGTTTGCCATCCACATATCTTTTGTGTCCTAAAAAAAAAAAAAACAAAAACAAAGTTCTTTTTCTTCACCTGACTCCAAAAGTCTAAGAGACAGCATCTCTGTGATTCAAAAACCAGATAACCCAAGAAAATTCTTTCCTGTTTAAAAGAGAAAGAGATGGGCGCCTGGGTGGCTCATTCAATTAATTAAGCGTTAAGCATCCCACTTCAGCTCAGGTCAATGATCTCATGGTTTGAGTTCAAGCCCCATGTCATGCTCTGTGCTGACAGCTCAGAGCCTGGATCCTGCTTAGGATTCTGTGTCTCCTGCTCTCTCTGCCTCTCTCCCACTGGTGCTCTGTCTCTCTCTCAAAAATAAATAAACATTAAAATTAAAAAAAATTTTTTTTAAAAGAGAAAGAGAGAGCGAGAGCTCTTCAGCTCTGCCTGACCCTTTGACATGCGGATTCTTGTCTCACTCCATGAAGTCAAGTACTCATAAAAATACCTCTGAAAGTCAGTCTTCAGGACTATTAAAAATATTTAAGTATGAAACAAAATTCTAAGTAATCCTATGAGTAAACTAAACTTTTTTAACCAGGCACAAATCTTTTTTGCACATTTCTTCATAAAAATTATTTGAACTTGAAGAGTACTGCTGCCTTACAGTAGATGTAAGTAAATGAAATTGGACATAAGAGAACAATTTGAAGCTGTTGTGATATAAAGAAGCTTGGGCTAGGAGGCCTTATGTCTGCATCTCCTCCCATTTTTGTCACTTCCTTAGTTGTATATGATTATAAGCATGTCCTTTCTCCTTTCAGTATCCTGACCTGCAGAGGTGATGACATCTCATCCCAAAGGATGTGAGAACCATGGCCTGGGACATGGGGAGTCTTCCACAGCCTTGTGCACTGCCTTCCTTCCACCGGCAATTTGCTGGCGCCTAGATAAAGAGCTAGAAAGGCGAGGCATGGACTCCAACCCAGGGTACAGAACTGATTGCTCCAGGAACTAAATATTCCACCCTCTCCTGCCCTTTGAGGTACTCGCACTGTTTTGTTTTAATAAAGATATTCCCAGTCCTGGGCAATCCTAACCCAGAGCTGGATTTTCAGAAACTGTAGAAGACAAATAGGCCAAAGCAAGCAGAGTCGAAGGGAGCTCTCCCGGCAACTTACAAACAGGGTCTTCCATTTTCAAGGGTCTTTTCAAGCGGATGCTGGCAGGCACCGTCTTCTCAATCAGTTCATCAATACTCTAAAATGAAAAAACATAAATCCGTGAACACTAAAGGGAGAGGAAAGTGCTTCTGAGTTAAAGGAGTCACCTCTGTTTTGCATCTACAAAGGCTTGTGGGAACCTCATTTAAATCTCCTAATTAGTGTTTCTTTAAAAAAAAAAAAAACAACTTTGAGCAAATCAGAAATCACTTGGAGGAAAGCAAATGAACTGGGGTAGCGATTCTACCACTCTAGGCTGGATTTCAGTCAGCAACCAGAGATAATTGGATAAACCAGGAGGTCCTCCTTTTGCAAAGTTAGGGTTCATCAGGAGGGCGAGTTGAGTTGAAAAACATAAGGTTCTGAGGCGCGAAAAGCGGGTGGAGAAAGTAAACGGGTGAGAGAAGCCTGGGGCACAGGAACGGAACTCGCGGGCTCGCTTCCACGCCAGGGCCCAAGATCCGGGGTGCGGGTCCCACGCGGAGCCAAGCAGAGCTTCAGGCGGGGGCCGGGAGGCCGAGCCGGCAGAACCTGGGTAAGGCAGGGTGAGGCCCTGGAGGGCCGGGTGGGGTCCTTACCGCTAGCCCCAGGGCCTGTAGCATCTCCCTCTGGTCTTTGTCCCCCGGGCCGATGTGCCTCCGAGCGAAGTCGTCGTGTCTGGGCAGGAGGCGCTCGAGGAGGCGCGAGTCCCCAGCTCTGCTGCTGTCCCCGCCGCTGCTGCTGTCACGGCCCCGCGGAACCCAAAGCGGTCCCTTGCCCCCAGCCAGGCGGCGGCTGCCCCCGATTCCGCAGCCCAGACGCAGCCCCCAGGCCCTGGCGCACGTCTGCATGGTCGCGACCACAGTCCCCTGCCCTGGCCCACGAGGGTCAGCCGCACTCTCGGCCCCTTTGGGTCACAGTTCTCCAGGTGGCGGTTGCCTTCGGCCTGGAGCCTCTTCTCGCTGGACGACCGGTAGGACAGACGGATGGGTGCTCGTGGGCAATGAATGGGCGCCGCGCTCAGCTTAAACACGCGCGCAAAGTTGTTGCTCCACGCGAGGCACCTGCTCTGCACACTTTAAGTGTCGCCCGGCGGGCGGGCGGTGGGATGGGGCCTGGAAACCCTCAGCCAATGGGAGTAGACGGAGGGGTGGGGGCGGGGCGTCTACCGCCCCGCCCCCTCTCCCTACTCTCTTCTCGGCCCTCAACCGAGTCCTGCGCCTGGCCCAGAACGTGCTGTCCTCAGTCACTCGTACCCCATCTCTGGCTGATGGGGAGATCTGGGCGCTCCATGCGGTCGGGGCCAAGGTCTGGGACCGCACTGGCGCGGGATCCGGCTGCACAACGGCGGGCGAAGTGCCTGGGGAACTAAGCTGAAGTGACAGATGATTCTGACAGGGAGGCCAGACTAATAATTAGGCTTCATTCATTAATTTTAGGCTCATATTTCATGGAAACCACTATGGACAGATGAACTTTTTTTTTTTTTTTTTTTTTTAGCAGTTGTCGTCTTTGGGGGCGCCTGGGTGGCTCAGTCGGTTACGCATCCGACGCTTGGTTTTTGCTCAGGTCATGATCTCAGGGTTGGTGGGTTCCAGCTCTGTCTGTACTGACTGCCAGAACCTGCTTGGGATTCTGTCTCCCACTCTCTGTCCCTCCCCTGCTCTCGTGCGCTCTTTCTCTGAAAAATAAGTAAATAAACATTAAAAAAAGTTTTTTAAATAAAAAAATAGTTGTGGTCTTTTATAGTTGTATTGTGGGCAAATTACACAACCTCTCAGCTTCATTCAGTGTCCTCATCTCACATAGCTTGGTGGGATTTAAAAAGAGATTATACTGTTGAAAGAATTGCCCTAATAGTAGACTTGAACTACTTCTCTCTCCCTCCCCCACACCTTTTCTCCATATGTGTGTGGGGAGGGGGTAAATACAAAAGATATTGAGGTATATATTATGCACTCTCATCTTACTTGGAAAATTTTGTAACTCTAAGTTCTCCAGCTGTCTCTTAAGATTTTTATCAAAAATAAACTTTTGGGGCACCTGGCTGGATAGAACATGTGATGCTTGATCTCGGGGTTCTGAGTTCGAGCCCCACATTGGGTAAAAAGATGACTTAAAAATAAAACCTTTGGGGCACTTGGGTGGCTCAGTTGGTTGAGCCTCCGACTTTGGCTCAGGTCATGATCTCACGGTTTGTGAGTTCAGCCCTGCGACAGGCTCTGTGCTGACAGCTCAGAGCTTGGAGCCTGCTTGGAGTTCTGTGTCTCCCTCCCTCTGCCCCTCCCGCCCCTGTTCACACTCTACTTTCTCTGTCTCTCAAAAATAAATAATTAAAAATTTTTTTTCTAATAAAAAAAATAAAATAAAACCTTTGGGGCGCCTGGGTGGCTGAGTCAGTTGAGCATCTGACACTTGGTTTCAGCTCAGGTCATGATCTTGCCATTGGTGAGACTGACTTGTGCTGACAGCATGGGTCCTGCTTGGGATTCTCTCTCTCCCTCTCTCTTCCCCTCCCCTGCTCACACTCTCTCTAAAAATAATAAATTTTAAAAAAATTAAAAAATAAAATCTTTTAAAAAATTAACTTTCAAAATTATTATTGTCCTAATATGAGGAAGAGAGGACAGATGCCATCAGAACATTACTTAGACTACAGGTAAGTAAAACCTGTTGTTTTTTTTTCCTCCTCTTAACTTCCTCCTTCAACTATCCTATGTGCTCGCATTCTGGTTTCTGTAGCTGATAGGCACATAGACTAGGCAGAGAGGCAGGAAAGTATAAGACAAAAACTGTAAGCAAACAGTAAGCAAAATGTGTGTGTATGGCAGGCAGGGGCAGCTAGTGAGCTAGGAGGGCTGGTTGAGTGTCTTTAAATAGTCTTTCATCCATTTGGAATTGAAATTATAGCCTGCATAAAAGTTGAGAGATACCCTCAGTGTAAGATGTGATGAGGCAGAGAGGCATTTATCCCTATTCCTGTTTATGCACTCTGTATCACAGGGAGTGGAAGCCAGAGAGCTGTATCTCCCAGATTCCTTCAGCTCTAGGGTTCTGGATGTTATTAATCTTCTGTCAACAAGATACATTTGTGTGAGAATTGGAAAATAGAATAAAAGACACCATTTTCTTATTTCTCTGACAGCAGCAGAAAAATGCATGAGTGGCAGCAAACACAAGTGCTTCCCTACCAGCCACCCACAGCACAGCTGTGTCCCTCTATAAAAATGTCCTTTGGTTTTCCAACATCGGAGGCTGCAGGAATTTCTCACTGTCCTGGACTAGAGTTTCAGTGGTTTACGGGAAGATAGGGATGGTCTACTCTATTTTTTGCTCTTCCAGTCCTTCCAATGGTTTTATATGCACCTATTCCTGGCATTTTTATCCTCCTCTGCTTGAGTACTCCAGGTTTTCTAAATAAACCTTAACAGACTGTAACTGAGGCCAAAAGTAGCTTTAGGAAACTGACCCCCCAAAATAGGAATCTGGGATTAGCTATCCAACCTGGTTCTATTTGAAGTAAACACTAGTGGAAGTTCGACATTATTAGTAGTGGAAAATGAGATCATTATAGTCTTAGGCATGAAATAGAAACAGTTGCTTAAGTTATCAATGCGGGATTAAGTGCCTGTTGAAGGCAAGTCTTTGCAAGATCAACTAGTTGCTGGGTTGGACCGCTGTGGTGGGAATGATGCCTACAAGGACTATTGGGAAGGCTGGTGGCTTCCGGATGCACTGGAGAATTTACAAGATAAAATGACAGTTCAGAGAACTAGAGGGCTTCACCACTCTAAAAGAATCTCTTAACTTCTTTAGCTGCAAGGTATTTATAAATCAGACCCAATGTTTGATCCTGTGAATTGCCCAATGATCATACAAGTTGAATTCACACCTTATTAGGTCTCACATGTGAAAGTTTTGGTTTAATTAAACATTAAGTGTTAACTTTGAGCAGGGAGATTTTGGTAGTTTGGATTGAATTTGACTATCTTGAACCCCCCAACTTTCACTGAGTCCCCCTGCCAGCTGAAGCTATTCCTCATACCCTGACATGCTGATCATCCCTTGCTTGAACATTCTGTAATGGTTTCACAAAAGCATTAACCTTGCAAAGGTATGTCAATAATTCTTTACCTCTAGATCCACAACAAGACTCTGATCTCAGCATACCCTGGGAAGATGAATAAGACATCTGACACCAGAGGAGAAGCTTACACAGGGGAAAAATTACAAGATATTGCTAATGTATATCAGTACTGGAAGACTTCTATGTAGGAGTGGGTTCTAGACCAAGGAAAAAGGAAAATAATACTGAAATTATTGATATGCTAGTAGCACCAAAGATTCCAAATTCAGTGGCTCTAAGAGTTTGCTGAGCTGGTTGACCGAAACCAGACTCAACAATGGCCTTCATTAAATTAGGTTAAGATACTAGAACTTTCTTGGTATAACAGAGAAAAAGTGATCTCTCTCTTTGTCTCTCTCTCTCTGTCTCTCTCTCTCTCTGTCTCTCTCTCTTTATATATATATATATATATATATATATCACTATATATATATATATATATATATATATATATATATCACTATCTATCTGTCTATATCACTTCTGTCCTTAGAACAAGGAAAGTCTGGATAAACTAAAAATCAACTTTGGACACATCTGAAAAGTAAAATTGCAGGACAAAATGCCACTCTGAAATCTAATGAGACAGGCTCATCCAAAGAGACACAGCCAAGATCTGTTTGCCAGGAACAGAAGCTGCTAGAGCTATAAACTGGTAGGAACGTGTAATGGCAATTATGATGGATTGTTGGATGCTGACTGTGGACTAACTTCAAAGGGAGAAGCTCCTGGGGACTACAGTCTTAGGAGGGCTCCTACACTTGCATGATTTCATGGGCTTTACCTCTAGAAGCCCCACCACAGTTAGGCTGAAAACCCAAGAAATGTCCCTGCACAGCACTGGTAGGAAAAGGAAAAGAGTAATCACTGTGAAATATACCCAGAGCCTTCTTCATAACAGAGACCTACTCTCCAAAGAAAAGGACTTTCAGAGTTTATCCAAGCTAGGGAAGGGAATTTCTCCCACTGAAGCCCTCTGCAGCCTTCTTGTCTCATATAATGTGGAAAAAGGTCAACAGGGTTTAGTGCTTCCAGGAAATAGATTGGGAATCCTGCAGCCAAGGAAAGGAGTATGGGGTGGGGTGGGAGTGAACAGTTATATCACTGGAGAAACATTTGGAAGTTCACAGTCTGAGACATAGAATATACTTAACTAGAACATTAGAAAACACTTTTCCTCTTCCATAACACATCACCACATTAATAGGGCTCCAGAAAAACAACCAAAATTGCTGTACGACACAGGTTTTCTCTAAGGAAGAATACTAGGGAATCCTACAAGCAACAAGGGAAAGAAAAACAAGGACACTAGAGGAATTCAAAGTCTCTGGCACTTTTAGCTACAGCAAACATTAAACACAATACAACCCTAGTCAAATTACCATAAATCCTCACACTAAAGCCCTATTTATTACCCAGCATATCATGTTCAGCTTTCAACAAAAAAATGCAAGGCATGCAAAAAGTCAAGAAAGACAGTCTGAAGAGACAAATAAATCATCAGAACCAAATTCATACATGATACAGACGTTGGAATCATCAGACAAGGAATTTAAAATAATTATGATTAAAATGTTAAAAGCTCTAGGGGTGCCTGTGTGGCTCTGTCGGTTGAGCGTCTGACTTGGGCTCGGGTCATGATCTCACGGCTCATGAGTTCAAGCCCCACATCGGGCTCTGTGCTGACAACTCAGAGCCAGGAGCCTGCTTCCGATTCTATGTCCCTCTCTTGCTCTGCCCCTCCTCTTCTCATGCTCTCTCTTCTCTCTGTCAAGAATAAACATTAGAAAATTAAAAAAATAATAATAAAGTGTTAAAACTCTAATAGAAAAAGCAGACAATTTGTAAGAATAGATGGCCAATGTAAGCAGAGAGATGGAAACTCTAAGAAATTATCAAAAGGAAATGATAGAAATCAAAACCCTATAGAGACATGAAGAATGCCTTCTGAGTGATCATGAGTAGACTTGACATAGCTGAGGAAAGAATTAGTGACTTTGAACATAAGTCAGTAGAACTTTCCCAAATTGAAATGCAAAAGAAGAAAATAGAATGAAAAAGAAAACAGATCAGAACATCCAAGAACTGTTGGACAATTTCAAAAGGTACATAATTGGAATATCAGGAGAAGGAAAAAGTGAGAAAGCAGAGGAAACTTTTGAGGTAATAGTAACTGAAAACTTTCAAAATTAAAATAAGCATCAAACCACAGATGCAGGAAGATCAGAGAACACTAAGCAAGAGAAATACAGCAACACTTAGGCATATCATATTCAGACTACAGAAAACCAAGGAAAAGATAAAATTTTTCTTTTTTAAAGATTTTATTTTTAAGTAATCTTCACACCCAACATGGGGCTCGAACTTATAACTCCAAAATTAAGAGTCACATGCTTCACTGACTGAACCAGCGAGGTGCCTCAAAAGATAAAATCTTTTTTTTTTTTTTTGAGCAGCAGGCAAAAATGTATTAGAGTTGAAGATCAGAAAGTAATAATAGTAGAAAAGCTCTCTTTACAGAGAGGGGACATTCGAAAGTGAATGCCCCAAAAGATAAAATATTTTTAAAAGCCAGAGGAAAAAAACACCTTACCTATCATAGAGGAACAAGAATAAGAATTACAGCAGATTTCTTTCTTTCTTTCTTTCTTTCTTTCTTTCTTTCTTTCTTTCTCTTTCTTTCTTTCTTTCTTTCTTCTTTCTTTCTATAGCAGATTTCTTAAAAACATGCAAAAAATAAGCGGAGTGAGATATTTAACTATTAAGAAACCACCACCCTGAAATCCAATGCAGTGAAATTATCCTTCAAAAGTGAACAAGATCGGGGTGTCTGGGTGGCTTAGTCTGTTAAGTGTCTGATTCTTGATTTTGGCTCATGTTCTCACAGTTCGTGAAACTGAGCCCTGAGTCAGACTCTGTGTTGACAGTGTAGAGCCTGTCTGGGATTCTCTGCAACCACCCGCCACCACCACCACCCCCTTACCCCCGCCCCTTCCCTACTTCATGCTCTCTCTCCCTCTCTCAAAATGAATAAATAAACACTAAAAAAAAAAAAGTGAACATGATAGAGCTAGAGTGGATTATGCTAAGCAAAATAAGTCAGTCAGAGAAAAATATACCATATGATTGCATTCGTCCATGGAATTCAAGAAACAATAAATGAACATAGCCGGGAAGAAAGGGGAAGAGAGGGGCAAACCATAAAACAGGCTCTTAACTATAGAGAATAAACTGAAGGTTGCTGGAGGGGAAATGGGAGAGGGGACAGACTAAACAGGTGATGGGTATTAAAAGGGCTTGTTGGGATGAGCACTGGGTGTTATATATAAGTGATGAATCACTAAATTCTACTCCTGAAACCAATATTACACTATATGTTAACTAATTGGAATTAAATAAAAACTTGAAACTACAAACAAAAAAACAACAAAACTGAACAAGAAATGAAAACTTCCTCAGACAAAAATTAATAGAATTCATAACTAGCAGACATTACCTATATTTTTGCTCTTTCCTTGCTCCTTCTTTTTCTTGACATTCCAAGAATATGTGTGGTTTTTGTTTGTTTTTTAATCATTTTCTTTTGTTTACAGAACTTTCTTCAGGTATTTTTTAATTCTAGCTCTTAGTTTTGCTTTATTGGGAATGACTTGATTTCCCTTTCATTCATGAAAGATCTTTCATAAGACAAAAGATTATGGGTCAACACTTACACTCTTTCAACACTTGAAAAACATGTGCCATGTCTTTCTGTCCTCCATGGTTTCTAAAGTTTTTCTTTTCCTTTTTTTTTTTCACCTCTATTTATTCATTTTGAGAGAGACAGAGATAGCTTGAGTGGGGAAGGGGCAGAAAGAGAGAGAGAGAGAGAGAGAAAGAATCCCAAGCTGGCTCCATGCTGTCACCACAGAGCCAGACGTGGGGCTCAGTCTCATGAATGGTGAGATCATAACCTGAGCAGAAACCAAGAGTCAGTTGCTTACCTGACTGAGCCACCTGGCACCCCTGTCTTCCATGGTTTCTGTAAGAAAATTATCATTCAAGTAGTTTTTTTCCTATATATTAGATGTCCTTCCTCTTTTGGTTTTTCCAGCATTTATCTTTGTCTTTAATATTTAGCAATCTGACTATGATATGTCTTGGCATGAACTTCTTTGGGTTTATCTTTTTTGGGGGGGTGGAGAGGGGGGAGGTATCTTATTTGAGGTTTTCTTAGTGTCTCAGTCAACTTGTGTTATCATAATGAAATACCACAGAGTGGGTAGAAACAACAGAAATTTATGTCTCACTGTTCTGGAGGCTAGAAGGTCCAAGATCAAGGTGCCAGCCAATTCAGTTCCTAGTGAGTACTCTTCCTGCCTTGCAGATGGATGCCTTCCTGCTAGGTCCTCACATGACCTTTCCTTGGTGTGCACACAAGAAAAGAGAGGTGGTGGGCAGGGGAGAGGTGGGTAGAAAGGAAGAAATCTTCCTCTTCCTATAAGGCCACCAATCTTATTGGATTAGTTCCTCCACCCTTATAACCTCATTTAATTAATTAAATTGCCTCCTAAAGGCCCTATCCCCAAATACAATCACATTCAATACATGAATTTGGGGTGAGGAGTACAATTCAGTCCATAGCACTCAGCTTCATAAAAATGTAGGTTTGTATTTTTTACCAAACTTGAGAAATTTTCAGACATTTTTTTCTTGAGCTCTTCTCTCTTTTTCTCCTCTCCTACTGGGACTTCAATAACATGAATGTTAGATCTTTTTTATTTTATATATACATAAATTCATATGTTTCTGAAGCTCTGTTCATTTTTTTCCTCCTATTTGCTCTCTGTTGTTCAGATTGGGGAACTGTTACTGCTGTACCTTCTGTCCTCTGTCCTTTCCATCCTGTGTAAAGCCCAGACACTGATATAACTTTAATAGTATTTACTCATTGTATTTTTCAGCTCTAAAATTTCTATGTAATTCCTTTTTGTATCTCTCATCAAGTTGAGGACTTTCCTCATTCTTCATATGATGAGTAATTTTGCATTTTATCCAGGACATTTCAAATATTATGAGACTATGGGTCCTATTTAAACCCTCCATTTTATAAGGCAGTCAAACTGTTTAGGTTTAGAATGCATGTCCTGGCCCAGTTTGTGGGCCATATTTCAAATGTCAATTAGTTTTCAAAGCCTTTGCTGTGCTATTCTGGTCTGCCCCACTTGGGTGCTTCCCACAACAATCTAAAACCTGGGCAGTAGTCCACACATAGTTCAGTTTGCTGTGTTGATTATGATCAGTTTCATGCATGGCCCACTCCAAGGTCTGTCCAGGACTTCATACACAGATTTAAAGAATCCCACTTTCTTTTTTTTGAATTTTATTTTATTTTTACTTTATTTTTTTAATTTACGTCCAAATTAGTTAGCATATCGGGGCGCCTGGGTGGCTCAGTCGGTTGAGCGTCCGACTTCAGCTCAGGTCATGATCTCGCGGTCTGTGAGTTCGAGCCCCACATTGGGCTCTGTGCTGACAGCTCAGAGCCTGGATTCCGTGCTCCCGCTCTCTCTAACCCCTGTTTCAGATTCTGTGTCTCCCTCTCTCTCTAACCCCTCCCCCACTCATGCTCTGTCTCTCTCTCTCTGTCAAAAATAAATAAACAAAAAAATGAAAAAAACAAAAAAAACAAATTAGTTAGCATATAGTGCAACAATGATTTCAGGAGTAGATTCTTTAATTCCCCTTACCCATTTAGCCCATCGCCCCTCCCACAACCCCTCCAGTAACCCTCTTTTTGTTCTCCATATTTAAGAGTCTCTTATATTTTGTCCCCCTCCCTGTTTTTATATTATTTTTGCTTCCCTTCCCTTATGTTCATCTGTTTTGTATCTTAAAGTCCTCATATGAGTGAAGTTATGATATTTGTCTTTCTCTGATTAATTTTGCTTAGCATAATACCCTGTAGTTCCATCCAAGAATCTCACTTTCTACTTCCCTTTTCTAAATCTCACTCACTCTCTACTTGAGATGAAATGGCATTTTTTTTTGAAAGATGTTTTTAAATTTTTAATGTTTTTATTTATTTTTGACGGAGAGAGAGACAGAGCATGAGTGGGGGAGAAGCAGAGAGAGAGACACACACAGAATCCGAAGCAGGCTCCAGGCTCTGAGCTGTCAGCACAGAGCCCGACGTGGGGCTCAAACTCACAGAGAGTTTGACCTGAGATCAAAGTAGGATCATGACCTGAGCCGAAGTAGGATGCTCAACCCACTGAGCCACCCAGATGCCCCTGTTTTGTTTTTTTTTAAATTTAATTTAATATTTTTAATTTACATCCAAGTTAGTTAGCATATAGTGAAACAATGATTTCAGGAGTAGATTCCTTAATGCCCCCTACCTATTTAGCCCATCCCCCCTCCCACAACCTCTCCAGTAACCCTCTGTTTGTTCCCCATTTTTAAGAGTCTCTTATGTTTTGTCCCCCTCCCTGTTTTTGTATTATTTTTGCTTCCCTTCCCTTGTGTTCATCTGTTCTGCATCTTAAAGTCCTCATATGAGTGAAGTCATATGATATTTGTCTTTCTCTGACTGACTACTTTCACTTAGCATAGTACCCTCTAGTTCCATCCACGTAGTTGCAAAAGGCAAGGTTTCATTCTTTTTGATTGCCGAGTAATACTCCATTGTATATATGTACCACATCTTCTTTATCCATTTATCCATCGATGGACATTTGGGCTCTTTCCATACTTTGGCTATTGTTGATAGCGCTACTATAAACATAGGGGTGCATGTGCCCCTTTAAAACAGCACACCTGTATCCCTTGGATAAATACCTAGCAGTGCTATTGCTGGGTTGTAGGGTGGTTTTATTTTTAATTTTTCTGAGGAACCTCCATACTGTTTTCCTGAGTGGCTGCATCAGTTTGCATTCCCACCAGCCGTGCAAAAGAGAGCCTCTTTATCTGCATCCTCATCAACATCTGTTGTTGCCTGAATTGTTAATGTTAACCATTCTGACAGGTGTGAGGTGGTATCTCATTGTGGTTTTAAAGCATTATTTTTTTATGTTTATTTATTAGTTTTTATGAACTTTTATTTATTTATTTTATTTATTTATTTATTTTTATTTATTTTGAGAGAGAAAGAGGGAGAGAGAGAGTGTGCATGAGTGGGGGGGGGGTAGAGAAAGAGGGGGACAGAGGATCCCAAGCGGGCTCTGTGCTGACAGCAGCCAGCCCAATGTGGGGCTCGAACTCACGAACCGGGAGATCATGATCTGAGCCAAAGTCGGACGCTCAACTGACTGAGCCACCCAGGCGCCCTTCAAATGGCATTCTTAATGCAATGATGGTCAAAAGTGTACCACCTCATAGTTTCTGCAGCGCTTGGTTAGAGGAGTGCTGCCTCTGTTACTGCAGGGCAGGCATGACCCACCGGGCTTGGTCCCACAGTCTTGTCCAGACCCAGCAATCAGGGGGATGGGTGTGGCTTTTTTCATGGTGTCTACCTGGAGTAGGACAGGAATAGTCAGACAGGTTTTGTCCTGCAGGGTCTCCCTTTTCTCATTCCTTTGGCTACTGAAAGCAGGTTTCTCTTGCACTGAAGCCTGGATACACAAGAGGCACAATAAAAACCTCAGGAAATGGGTGCCTGGGTGGCTCAGTCCACTCAGTGAGAGTCTGACTCTGGATTTTGGCTCAGGTCACGATCCCAGGGTTGTAGGATGGAGCCCTGTGCTCTGCACTGAGTATGGAGCCTGCTTGGGATTCTCAGTCTCTTTCTTCCTCTGCCCCTCTCCCCTACGTCCGTACTCTTTGTCTCTAAAATAAAAACAATTTAAAAAAAACATTAAAAAAAAAAAACCCAAACAAACACAAAGACCTCAGGAAACTCACGGCTAGGTCATTTTTCAGTCCTAAAGTGCCTAGGCCACTTTCTTTTCTCCACCTTTCAGAGTCTTCTGATAGGTGCCTTACGTATTTCAACCAGGAATTTTAGTTCTAAATAGTGGGAGGAATAGGGTAAAGTACATTTACTCCAGAAGCAGAAGTTTGGTTCATATCTCTTTTAACCTTCCTGTTTAATCTGTGCAGAAGACATAATTTTAGAAATTGATAATGGATTATGAAAATTTATGCAGTTAGTAATTCCAATTGGAGCTGCTCCTACTGATTACTAGAACAAATTAACATAGCTCCTTGCAACTGATATGTGGCTGTTAATCTGTATTTTTCCTCTATACAATTGGTACAGACCACCAGAAAGACTTAATTTCACCTGTCAACAGAAGCAGTACACCTGCCTATCTTACCACAGGGCTGTGTCGGCTTTTCAACTCTCTGCCATGCTCTAATCTGCCAGGACCTTGGACTGTCTTGCCTTCCCATAGGAAAAGACATTTGAAGAACCTGGTGAACTGAATGCAGCAAATTTGCTTGATGCTTGGTAAGACACATATCAGAGTGGGAGATAAACCTCACGAAGATTCAGGAATCCACTACCTCAGTTAAGTTCCTAATGTTCTAGTGGTCTTAGTCATGTTGAGCTATACACTTTGAAGTAAAAGACAATTTGTACCCCTTAAACTTCATACCATTCAAAAAGATGTACAATTTTTGGTGGTCCTATTTTTATTTTGGAGGTTATATATGTCCCATTTACGTATACTACTCCAACTTATTTACCTATAAAGTTGCCAGTTTTCAGTAGAGCCAAAGAAAGAGGAAATACAAGCTGGTTTCAACCCTTGGGATTCACAACCTAGTAAATCCAATACTGGTCTGTCTTTGGCACATAGGGATACTATATGGAGCCTCTGGTAAGCACTAATGGGAGAATCACAGAGTTGAGACATAGGCTTTAAAGCAAAGCCATGCCCTTTTCTGCAATGATATGATCTTTTTGAGAAACAGCTTTTGGACTGATATTGGGTCATGAAACTGAACATCTTACAATGAGTTACTTAAGAGATCTTGTGATTTATAATGCCCATTAAGAACTGGATGTTAACTAACCTACTAGTCTTTAAAGTGGAGCATGCCCAGTAGCATTCTGTCAAGTAGAAGTGGTATCCATTCCATCATCCAGTGGAAGACAGGTTCAAGCAGTTTCTGAAGGTTCCAGTAATTTCATGAACAAGTACTCAGACTCCTTGGTGCTTACTTGTGCTGCATTGACTCCTCCCCTTCAACCCACATGTATGGTCTCATGAAAGAAAGAATTTAGGCTTGACGTATAGTTGGTTCTTCATGATATTTGGCAAAAACTAGAAGAAACTACTATAAAACTATAGCCCACTCCAGAATTGCCTTGAAGGACAGCAGGAAAGAGAAATCCTCCAAATGGGCAGAACTTGAAATAGTTCATTTGCAAAGACAGATGTCCAGAGATATAAATCTCACTGACTCTGTGATAGTGGTTAATGGTTTGTGGATAATACATTGTTCCAAAACAAGACTGCAAGATCAGTGATAAGGAGAGAGATTGCTTGGACCTCTTAGAATGGCACAAAATGAAAAAATATGAGTTTTCCATGTGAACATTCGCCAAAGAGCACCGACTGCAGATGAAGGACCCAATAATCAAGTGGACAAGACTACAACCAGAATCAGTCCCCAAACACCTCAGTACTTACTCAGTGAGCTCATGTTTAAAATGGACAAGGAGTTAAATACAGGCTTAACAGTGTGAGACTATCCTCATTCTAGTTTTTGGCTCTGTTGATTCAGAGAATTTAATTCCAAAGAAAGGAACGCTTCTTTCAGGAAATAAAATGATCCCAGCTAGGGCTGTCACCTGGACATATGGGGCTCTTCATGCCATTAAACCAACAAGCAAAAAAGAGGGTTACTTTACCAGCTGAGGCCATTGATGCTAATTATAAACAGAAAATAGGTTTACAGCTTCACATTGTCCATATTACTTCCATGTCCAGTGGCTAAAATGTAATGGAAAACTATAGTAATCCTATACAGACAGGGCCAGTAAGAGCTCAGACCCTTCAGAACTGGAGGTTTGGGTCATCCCACTACTGGTAGAGAATCATGACCAGCTAAGGCTCTGGCTGAGGAAAAAGAGAACAAGATATAGGTAGTAGATTAGGGAGATTATAAATACAAGTTATAGGGCAATGACGAGTTGCAGAAACATACATGAGGTTCCTATGTATGCTTTTCCATGTTTTGTCGTGTGTATACTTTATCAACCTATTTTCCCTTTCCCCTTTCTGTATTACTTTAAGGTATGTTGGGGATAGTTACCATTATAAATTAATGCACTGTGTACAGAATATCAAAGGGGGATTATAACTGAACTAGAAGTGTCATTCATAAATATAAGAATTGATGAGAATTTGATTGTCCCATTCCAGGGGAAATGGTGGGTTATGCTTCTTTTGTATATGCAATTTTTACATTACATTAGAAGGAAGCAGGCTATTTTTATTGCTGTTATTTGTAAACTTGAATATAGATAGAATGCTCTATATGGTTGCTGAGAAGCCAGAGAAATAGACTGCTTTTTTTTCTTTATCGAAAATGCATTTCCACCCCCTTCTTTCTCTTCTCTATATGACAAATGCTGGCAAGTCTTGGAACTGTATTTCTCAGACCCCATTTCCTCCAGGAACCTGAATGCAATTTACAGCCAGCCACATATACATTCATACAATATTTGTTAGGCAGAAGAGAGGCAAAAGCCATTTCTTTCTTCCCCTGACAGCAGTGGGCAGATGTGTGGGATGAGGCAGATGGGAAGCATTGTAACAACAGGTGTTCCACTGTTAGTCACTCGCGTCCATGCCACAAAACAGCAATGACAATTGGTAGCTAGTTCCTGTAATTTCCTGACCTGTGTGATAATCACAACTTACTTCTTTTCAGAACCATAGCAACAACACAAATCTGGCAGCCAGTGGCAGCTTCCTTTGACTTCTTCACAAAGAATCTACTGAATCTTTGCTCACAAAGAATTAAATGAAAGTAATTTGAACTAATAAGAGTTTCAATAGCTTATTCCTTTGCAATAAGCAATGATCACTTAGAATGAGAAAAATTTTATTCATAATAGCAACATAACACTTGAGAATAATATTAACACTAAATATTCAAAATTTATAGTATAAAAAACAAGGCTTATTAAAAAACCTAAATATAGTAAAAAATGATCACTTCTGCACAATATAATTTATAGGTTTAATTAGAACTTTAAAAAATATGTCTGTTTTATTTACTTATTTATTTATTGAGAAAGCAAGCCCAAACGAGGGAGAGGGGCTGAAAGAGAGGGAGAGAGAATCTTAAGCAGGAGCCTGATGCAGGGCTCTATCCCATGACCCTGGGATCACGAGGTTAAAGTATGTCTAAGTTTTAGTTGGAAATAATAAACAAGAATCGTTAGGACTGTTTTAAACATAAAGAGTGATGACAGTAGAACTTTAAAACTTACAATGCTGGGGAGCCTGAGTGGCTCCGTCAGTTAAGCACTCGATTTGGCTCAGGTCATGATTTCACGGTTCATGAGTTCAAGCCCCACATCATACTCTGCGCTGGCACTGTGGAGCCTGCTTGGGATTCTCTCTCGCGTGTCTCTCTCTCTCTGTCTCTACTCCGCTTGCTTGCTCTTTCAAAATAAATAACCTTAAAAAAATTTTTTTTAAATAAAATATTACAACAATGCAAGGGGTGCCTGGGTGGCTCAGTTGTTTGAGTGTCCAACTTTTGATTTCTGGTCAGGTGTTGTTCCAAGATCATGGGATCGTGCCCTGCATCAGTCTCTGTGCTGAGTATGGAGCCTGCTTCAGATACTATCTTTCCCTCTGCCCATTTCCCTTACTCACTTTCTCTCTCTCTCTCTCAAAACAAAAACAAAAACAAAAACAAAAACAAAAAACAACGTGAGGCACCTGGCTGGCTCAGTCAGTAGATCATGTGCTTTCTCAATCTTGGGGTCTTGAGATCAAGACCTTGGGCATAAGGCCTACTTGAAAAATAAAGAAATAAAAATTACAACAATGTGATACACACAAGAATCCTGATTCAGTTCTGGCTCAAAACACTAGCTATACAAGATAAAACTGAGTATTACATGGCATGAAGGAATTTTTGTTAACTATCTTAGACATGATAATGATTGTGTAGGACAATGTTCTTATACTTAGGAGATATATATAAAGTATTCAGGGAGGGGGTTATGATGTCTGGGTCTTATTTTGAAGTGGTACAGAAATTTAAAAGACAGTCATTTTGTTAGAAGATGGAGGAGGGACAATGAAGTATCCTCCATTTTATGCAGTTTATTCACAATAACTTACAGATAGGATGGGGGAGGAGGAAGGTGGGAAAGAAGAGGAGATTTGGCAGGCAATGGTCCAGGCACTAAAAAGCTATTCTCCACCCAGTTTGGACTTTAACCTACAGCTTTTATAGAGCAAGGGGCATGTGGTGGGGTGAAAGGGTAGTTATCTAAAGTGGATACTTTCTGGACACCACCCACCTACAAGTTATCTAAAGTGGAGCCTTCTGTGTGCCACTTTAGGGAATATCAGAACAAGCCTTCCTATATTCTGATCAGGGCATACATTAAGCTCCATAGGGCCTGGAACATACAGCCCTGAGGAAGATCATTGCACAGGCATGAAAAACATGGAGGGCCGAAGATGGAGTCAGTGTTGTCAGCACTCCTAGACTTCACTCTCAACATCTCTATGGCTGGTACAATCTTTATACGCCATTCTTCCATGATGACCCTATAGCCAGATATCGGGAGGTGACTTATGTCCCTATGCCACAGCAGCAATATTATTATACCTATCACACCAAAGAAAATACTTAGAATTATGATTCCTCAGAGGGTAAAGAAGCCCATTCCATAGACCCAACAGTTGGAGTGATCGTGAACTTCAGTGTAAGTGGAGGCCCATGACAGAAAGATGTTTCCTGATGTGACAGAAAGAAACATCAGTAATAGGAGGCCAGGGGCAAGAAGACAAATGTTTTATAGGCAATGGATATGGTAAATCTTCATTTAGTAACAACACAGTTGTTTGGTCCCCAAGAGTCAATACTGACTCTGGCTTCGGTATTTTCCCTGGAGGATGATACCGTATATTTTGTCCCTTAGTATCATCAGAGGGTGTGTCTATATTGTGCATAGGCATCTCAGTTGGTCCCCATACCAACAACTCTACCTCAGTACCAAGCGTCAGAGATTCAGAAGCAGTTATTTGCATGTGTGTCGGGCCTTGACCAATGTAGAACCAGAGGTTAAGAATAATACTGGGGGCACCTGGGTGGCTCAGTAGGTTAAGCATCTGACTTCAGCTCAGGTCATGATCTTGCAGTTTGTGGGTTCGAACCCCATCCCGGGCTCTCTGCTGACAGCTTGGAGCCTGGAGACAGCTTCGGATTCTGTTTCTCTCTCTCTCTCTCTCTCTCTCTCTCTCTCTCTCTGTCCCTTCCCCACTCATGCTCTCTCTCTCAATAATAAATAAAACATTAAAAATTAAAAAAAAAAAAAGACTAATACTGGATGTGAACCTTTGGCCCCAAGAAATTAGGACACCAAGCCATCTATGGGCACACCAAGCCCATCTGTGGGCACTCCAAGCCAATTCCCAATGAGCTAAAGTCTTACCAGGTGGGAAGTCTTGTGGCAGTCACAAAATGAGTCCCTCTTCCCAGATAGGCCTCAGACCTCCTGACAGTACCTGCACCCAGAGGTCCAAGAAAGTTGTGGTTAGGCTTTGATATGCTGATATCTATCCTGCTGTAGTCTTGGCATTGAGTTGAATTGCCTCTATTAGTATCAGAGACTATCCTTTGTAGGAAGCTTCTTTAGCGCATTTTTTTATTAGCCCAGTCACCCTTTCAATTAGGCCATACAGCAGTGCATGGCAGGTGGAATGTTCATAATATATCCTAGGCCTCTGCCCATTCTTGGACCTCATGACTGGTAAAATATGCCCCTTGATCACTACCTATCTGAGTCAGAGCTCATACATGCCCTCTAGTTTTATTAATCCCTTTATAGTTGCAGCTTGATTAGCTCTTTTGTGGGCAAAAGCTCATACAAGCCCTGAATATGTGTCCACACAGGTTAGTGCATGTTTTCTTCTGATACTGGCAAAGGGCTTATATTGTCTATGTCCCAGTGAGAAACTGGGCAGCAGTCCACTCAATATGTCCCAGGATGTGGCACAACAGTGGTCACCTGAGGTTGCACTGGGGGCAGTCCTTGTCAGCAGCTTGTCAATTGGAATGTTTTTAAAAATGCTTATTTATTTATTTTGTGGGCAAGAATGGATGAGCAGGGGAGGGGCAGACAGAGGGAGAGAGAGAATCCCAGGCAGGCTCTGCACTGTCAGCACAGAGCCCATCATAGGGCTTGAACTTATGAACCCTGCAATCATGACCTGAACTGGAACCAAGAGTTGGGTGCTTAACTGACAGAGCCACCCAGGCACTCCTCAACTGGAATATTTTAAAGATAAATGTAATCTTTTTACTATTTCCTGAGTAGTTTGGAACTTCAGTGTCCTGACTTATAGTTGACCCATTCTGCTACAACAGACAGGGTCAAGATTTCTTCTGGCAGAACGGCTCATGCCCAGGCTAGAGTGTCTGCCTCATGATTGCCTGGATGGGGAATGAGCAGACATGAGCCATACTTGGATGAGTGCATCAGGCTTAGTGCATATTTCACAAATAACTTTCCTTAGTTCTGCTCCCCACAGGGGTGTATTTGATAAATCCCAGCCTTCTTTTTCCACTGCAACTTCTATGTTGTTAATACTTACCACACTGCCTAGCTGTCAGTGGCCAAATGGATGGGTAAGGGCTCATGCATCAACACAATCCATACTGCTTTCAATTCTGCCCACTCACTACTTTGTTTAGTTCCTTCTTTGAACAAAAGTACATCAGAATGCAGTCAAATGCCAGAGGAATGCCAAATAGGCTAGTTTCTCTGGCAACTGCCACCAGTGTACTATGTGTCCACTGGAGGCAAGCCTACCCTTTCCTTTACTTGGGGAATGGGAGGCATAATGTCCTCAAATTCTGGAAATTGGGCAGGTGGATGTGAGTGACTGGCAGTAGTAACCAGTGTAGTTCATGAGATAGCATGCCATTTCTGTAAGGTGCTTACCTGGGCACAAGCACTCTTAGGTTTGTTTAACATATCCTTAATCCATCCTCCTGCTGGCAGAGAAGTTCATATCAACATGTGAAGGTTGGCAGTCAGGCCCATCTGCTGCAGTTGAGATATACAGCTGATAGTTATTTCTCAATGGGACTACATACCTGGTTCCTGCTGTCTTCCATAATTGAGACCAGAATGTGTCCCCCATTTTGTCATTGTCGCAGCCCCAGCCAAACCCTTGTGGATGTGAATTTGCTGCTAATCCACAACTCATATCTGGCATTAATACTTCCAGAGCCTGTACTTGTTTTACTACCATTTTTGCCTTTAAGAAAGCCTCTTGTTGGTTAGCATCCCATTCCCATTGGCTCCTCCTCTTAATCCAGGTATCTGTACTAGATGGAGCATAAAAGGTCTCCAGCAAACCAATAAACCAACAAAAGCCTGTAATCCCATTACTGTTTTAGGAATCAGGAAGCCTTCTATTTTATCAGTGCCTGCCTATGGCATCACTTTTGTCTTACCCAACCAGATGACTATGGTCAAGGACTATGCTGATTGATCTGGCCCTGGGATCTTCTTGGTATTTACCTCCTATCCTCAAAGTGAACTTGAGTACTCCTCTAATGATGAACCTACTTGAGACAAGGAGGCTGAATCACCACAAATTAACATAACATCATCTAGGTAATGAGAAGGTACCATCTCCTCTGGCAATATCCATATTTCCAAATCTCTGGCTACCATCCTGTGGCAAATTGTGGGACTATGGAGATACTCTTGGGCAATGCCTGGAAGGTCCACTGTCACCCCCTTCATGTGAAGGTGTATTGGTCTTGGGTTTCAAGTCCTAATGGAATGCTAAGAAAAGCATTAGACAAATCCAGTACATAATGATGTCTTAAAGTGTGCAGTAATTTTTTTCTAACAATAGGCCTTATTAGGATGGGCAGAGTAATTTTATTGAGTTCCATATAATCTCATCATTCCCCAGGTCCCAATTAGATTTCTTTATAAGCCAACCCGGACTATTGTATGAGCTTTGAGCAGGCCTGATTATCCCCACCTTTTCTAATTCTCTAATTGTGGCCATAATCTTGCTGTGCCCCCTTAAGTGGCTTACGGTGTTTAATGTTTATTACTCTCCGGGAATGGTAGCTGTATAGATAAATTCCCATTTTGCTTGACCCATAACTGTGGGTTTCACTACTCAAATATGCTGCTATAAACATTGGGGTGCAAGTACCCCTTCAAATCAGCATTTTTGTATCTTTTGGATAAATACCTAGTAGTGCAATTGCTGGGTTGCAGGGTAGTCAGAGTGGCTGTACCAATTTGCATTCCCACCAGCAGTGCAAAAGGGTTCCCCTTTCTCTGCATCCTTGCCAACATCTGTTGTTTCCTGAGTTATTACTTTTAGCCTTTCTGACAGGTGGGAGGTGGTATCTCATTGTGGTTTGGGTTTGTATTTCCCTGGTTAGGAGTTATGTTGAGCATCTTTTCTTGTGTCTGTTAGCTATCTGGATGTCTTCTTTGTAAAAGTGTCTATTCATGTCTTCTACCCATTTCTTCACTGGATTATTTGTTTAGGGGGTGTTGAGTTTGGAGAATAACCTTATTTTTATAGATTTTGGATAATAACCCTATTTTTGTGTATGGTGTAAGGAAATGGTCCAGTTTCATTCTTTTGCATATAGCTGTCCAGTTTTCCCAACACCATTTGTTGAGAAGACTGTCTTTTTCTCATTGAATATTCTTTTTTTTTTTATTTTTTAACATTTATTTATTATTTTTTTTTATTAAAAAAATTTTTTTTAACATTTACTTATTTTTGAGACAGAGAGAGACAGAGCATGAACAGGGGAGGGGCAGAGAGAGAGGGAGACACAGAATCTGAAACAGGCTCCAGGCTCTGAGCTGTCAGCACAGAGTCCGACGCGGGGCTTGAACTCATGGACCGTGAGATCATGACCTGAGCCGAAGTCGGACGCTTAACCGACCGAGCCACCCAGGTGCCTACATTTATTTATTTTTGAGAGACAGAGAGAGACAGAGTATGAGCAGGGGAGGGGCAGAGAGAGAGAGAGAGGGAGACACAGAATTCGAAGCAGGCTCCAGGCTCTGAGCTGTCAACATAGAGCCAGAAGTGGGGCTCGAACCCACAAACCGCGAGATCATGACCCAAGCTGAAGTTGGATGCTTAACCAATGGAGCCACCCAGGCACCCAAATATTCTTTTTAAAAAAATATTTATTTATTTTTGAGAGTGACAGAGCGAGGGAGAGGCAAAGAGAGAGGGGGAGACAGATTATCCGAAGCAGGCTCTGTGCTGACAGCAGCAAGCCCGATGTAGGGATCAAACTCACATACTGTGAAATCATGACCTGAGCTGAAATCAGGAGTCAGATGATTAAGCAACTGAGCCACCCAGGGGGCTCTGCATTGAATATTTCCTGTTTTGTCAAAAATTAATTGACCATATAATTGTGGATTTATTTTTCAGTTTTCTATTATATTCTATTGATCTATGTGTCTATTTTTGTACTAGTACCATATTGTTTTGATTACTACAACTTTGTAATATAACTAAGTATAGAGTTGTGATCATGCAGTTTTCTTTTCTTTTTTAAAGAAAAAGCTATTTGGGGTCTTTTGTGGTTGCATATAAGTTTTAGGATTTTTTTGTTGTACTTCTATGAAAAATGCTGGTGGTATTTTGATAGGGATTGCATTAAATGTGTAGATTGCTTTGGATAATACAGACGTTTTAACAATATTTGTTCTTGCAATCCATGAGCATGGAATGTCTTTCCATTTCTTTGTGTCATCTTCAATTTCTTTCCTCAGTGTTTTATTAAATATTTTTTAGTGTTTATTATTTTTGAGAGAGAGAGAGACAAAGAGAGAGTGTGAGTGTGGGAGGGACAGAGAGAGAAGGAGAAGGACAGAGGACCAGAAGCAGTATCCAGGCTCTGAGCTGTCATAACAGCACCTGATGCGGGGCTTGAACCCATGAACTGTGAGATCATGACCTGAGCCAAAGTCAGATGCTTAACCAACTGAGCCACCCAGGTACTCCAGTCTTTCATTGGTGTTTTATAGTTTATAGAGTACAAGTCTTTCACTTCTTTGGTTAGGTTTATTCCTAGATATCTTATTATTTTTGGTGCAATTATGAATAGGATTGTTTTCTTAGTTCTCTTTCTGCTACTTCATTATTAGCATATAGAAATACAACAGATTTGTGTACATTTTTTATCCTATGACCTTACTAAATTCATTTATCAGTTCTACTAGATTTTTGGTGGAGTCTTTAGGGTTTTCTGTATATACTATCATGTCATCTGCAAATAGTGAAAGTGTTACTTCTTTCTTAACAATTTGGATACCTTTTATTTATTCTTGTTGTTTAATTGCTGTGGCTATGACTTCTAGTACTATGTTGAATAAAAGTGGTAAGAGTGGACATCCTTGTCTTGTTCCTGACCTTAGGGGGAAAGCTCTCAGTTTTCCCCTATTGACTCTGATATTCACTATGGGTTTTTCATACATGGCCTTTATTATGTTGAGGTATGTTTCCTCTAAGCCTACCATCTTTAGGTCATTTATCATGAATGGATTTTGTACTTTGTCAAATGCTTTTTCTGCATCTACTGAAATGATCATATGGTTTTTATCTTTTCTCTTATGGCTGTGATGAATCATGTTGATTGATTTATGAACATTGAACCACCTTTGCATCTCAGGAATAAGTCCCACTTGATCGTGCTGAATGATTTTTTAACTTATTGTTGGATTCTGTTTACTTAGTATTTTCTTAAGGATTTTTGCATCATTTTCTTAAGGATTATATCTGCATCAGATATATTGGCCTGTGGTTCTCTTTATTTGTGGTGTCTTTATGGGTGATACTGGCTTCATAAAATAAATTTGGAAGCTTTCCTTTTTCTTCTATTTTTTGGAATAGTTTGAATAGAATAATTATTCACTCTTCTTTGTATGCTTGTAGAATTTGCCTGTGAAGCCATCTGGTCCTGGACTTTTGTTTGTTAGGAGTTTTTTTAATTCTGATTCCGTCTCCTTGCTGGTAATCAGTCTGTTCAAATTTTCTATTTCTTCCTGCTTCAGTTTTTGTCGGTTATATATTTCTAGGAATTTACCCATTTCTTCTAGTTTGTCTAATTTGTTGGCATATTGTGTTTCATAATATTCTTTTATGATTGTTTGTATTTCTGTGGTGTTGGTTGTTATTTCTCTTCTTTCGTTGGTGATTTTATTTATTTGAGTTCTTTCTCTTCTATTTTTTTTTTGTCTTTCTCTTCTTTTTTTGATGAGTCTGGGTAGAGCTTTGTCAATTTTGTTGATCTTTTCAGAGTCAGCTCCATGTTTTTGTTCATCTGTTCTATTGTTTTGTTTTGTTTTGTTTTAGTTTCTATATCACTTGTTTCTGCTCTGATCTTTATTATTTCCTTCCTTCTGCTAGTTTTGTGTTTTATTTTATAGGTCCTTTACATGTAAGGTTAGGTTGTTTGAGATTTTTCTTTTTTTAATTTTTTTAATAATTTTTTTAAGTTTATTTATATTGAGAGAGAGTATGCACAGGAACGGCAGAGATTGGATGAGAGAGGCAGACAGGAAGGGAGAGAGAGAGAATCCCAAGCAGGTTCTGGACTGTCAGTGCAAGGAGCCTGAAACTGGTGAGTTCATGACCTGAGCAGAAATCAAGAGTCAGATACCCAAATGACTGAGCTACCCAGGCGCCCCTGTTTGAGATTTTTCTTGCTTCTTGAGTAGGTCTATATTGCTATAAACATCTCTCCTAAAACTCCTTTTGCTGCATCCCAGAGGTTTTGGACTTTTGTGTTTTCATTTTCATTTGTTTCCATGTACTTTCCAGTTTCTTCTTTGATTTCTTGGTTGACCCACTCACTGTTTAGTAGCATGTTATTTAAAATTTTTTTAATATTTATTTGTTTAAAAAATGTTTTTAATGTTTATTTATTTTTGAGAGAGAGAGAGAAAGACAGAGCATGAGAGGGGGAGAGACAGAGAGAGAGGGAGACACAGAATCTGAAGCAGGCTCCAGGCTCCAAACTGTCAGCACCAAGCCTGACACAGGGCTCAAACTCATGAACTGTGAGATCATGACCTGAGTCGATGTCGGATGCTCAACCAACTGAACCACTCAGGAGCCCCAGTAGCACGTTATTTAATCTCCATGTATTTGTGGTCTTTCCAGATTTTTATTGTGGTTGATTTCTGGTTTCATAGTGTTGTGGTCAGAAAAGATCCATGGTACGATTTCACTCTTTTTGTGTTTTTGAGGCCTGTTCTGTGGACTAATATGTGATCTATTCTGGAGAATGTTCCGTGTGCACTTGAAAAGAATGTGTATTCTGCTGCTCTGGCATGAAATGTTCTGAATATATTGTTAAATCCATTTGGTCCAGTGTGTCATTCATAGCTACTGTTTCCTTATTGATTTTCTGTTTTGGTGATCTGTCCATTAATGTAAGTGGGGTGTTAAAGTCCCCTACTATTATTGTGTTAGTATCACTTAGTTCCTTTATGTTTCTTATTAATTGTTTGATATATCTGGATACTTCCATGTTGGGTGCATAAATATTTATAATTGTTATATCTTCTTGTTGATATATACGAGTATTATATATGTGTGTGTGTGTGTATATATATATATATATATATAGCGAGAGACACACAAGTATATATATACACACATATATATATACACACACACACAAGTGTATGTATATATATACAAGTATTATATATAAGTATATGTGTGTATATATATACAAGTATATACAAGTATATATATATATATATATATATACAAGTATATACAAGTATATATATATACACACACACACAAGTATTATATGTAAGTATTGCCACTTGAGGTTTCTTTTGACATCCATTTGCATGACAAATATTTCTTCACCCCCTCACTTTCAATCTGGAGGTGTCCTTATGTTTGAAATGAGTCTCTTGTAGGCAGCATATAGATGGGTGTTGTTTTTTTTTATATACTTTGTCACCCTACATCTTTTGATTGGAACATTTAATCCATTTACATTCAGAGTAATTATTATATGCATTTATTGCCATGTTTTGTGGTTGCTTTTGTAGTTATTCTCTTTCTCTCTTTTGTGGTTTAATGGTTTTCTTTAGTAATATACTTTGGTTTCTTACTCTTTAGTTTTTGCATATATATTACTGTTTTTTGATTTGTGATTACCATTCAATTCATATATTAACATCTTCTGCATATAGCATTGTATATTAAGCTGATGGCTGCTGAATTTTGAACTCATTCTTACTTCTCTCCACTCTACATTTTAGATATTTAGTATCATATTTTGTGTTCTTTTATTTTGTATTTCTCTTGAATGATTTTTACAGATATAGTTAATTTTTGTTTACTTTTGTGCTTCCTATTTTTCTTACATTTACCTATGGTTTTTGTTTTCCACTCACAGAGTCCTCCTTAATATTTCTTGTAGGTCTGGTTTTGTGGCCATGAATTTCTTTTATCTTTTGCTGATCTGGGTAACTATTTATCTCTTCTTCTAGTCTGAATGATAGCCTTGCCAGATAGAGTATTCTTGGCTGCAGATTTTTCCCTTTCAGCACTTTGAATACATCTGCCACTCCCTTCTGTCCTATAAAGTTTCGGCTGAAAAATCATCTGATAGCCTTATGGGGTTTCCTGTATGTACCTGTCTACTTTTCTCTTGCAATCTTTAACATTATTTATCACTATTTTGTGCCATTTTAATTACAATGTGCCTCACTGTGGACCTCCTTCAGTTGAATTTTTTGAGAAACCTCTGTGCCTCCTGAATCTGGATTTCTGTTTCCCTCCCCAGATTTGGGAACGTTTCAGCTATTGTTTCTTCAAATACATTTTCTGCCTTCCTTTCTCTCTCTTCTCCTTCTAGAATCCATATAATGTGAATTTTATTATGCTTCATGGTGTCACTGAGTTCTGTAAGATTCTCATTATGAAGTATTTGTTTTTCTCTCACCTGTTCAGCTTGATTGCTTTCTATTACTCTATCCTCCAGGTCACTGATATGTTTCCTCTGCTTCCTGTAGCCTACTATTTATTCTACCTATTGTATTTTTTGTTTCACTTATTGAGTTCTCTGTCTCTGATGAGTTACTTTTTATCTTTTTATGAAGGGTTTCACTGATGTCCTACCCTTTATGAAGCCCATTGAGTATTTTTGTGATCATTGCTTTTTAAATGTTTTTGTGTATTTAAGAAAGACAGTTCATGAGGAGCTGACTGAGCCACCCAGGTGTCCCATATGATCATTACTTTAAATTCTCTATAAGGCATATTACATATTTCTATTTTGCTTAGATCTGCTGTGATTTTCTCCTCTTCTTTCATTTGAGACATATTTCTCTGTTGCCTCATTTTGACTACATCTCTGTGTCTGTTTCTGTGTGTTAGGAAAGTCAGCCCTATCTTTTACTTTTTTTTTTTTTTTTATTTTACTTTTGAAAGTAGTGAGTGGCTTTATGAAGAAGAGGTTCTGGGGATGCCTGGGTGGCTTGGTCATTTAAGCAGCTGACTTCAGCTCAGGTCATGATCTCGCGGTTCATGGGTTCAAGCCCCACATCGGGCTATGTGTTGACAGCTCAGAACCTGGAGCCTGCTTCAGATTCTGCGTCTCCCTCTTTCTCTGCCCCTCCCCCCCTCAAAAATAAATAAATATTTTTTTAAAAATTTTAAGAGGTTCTGTAGTGCCATACAGTGTTGTGTCCCCTGTTCACCAGAACATGGTGCTTCAGGGGAGTCTCCTATGTGTGTTGCTTGAATCCTCTATTGTGTCTGAGTCGCTTTTTCTTTCAGTCCAGATGTCTGCACTGCCTTACTGTGCTTACTGGCTGTGCTTACTGTCTGTGATTGTTAGTGAGACCCAGGCAGGCCAGCTTTGAGGGGACATGACACAGAAGGGCTTGGGGACAGGGCAGCAGTGTTAGCAAAATTTGCACTGAGCTGCTACTCCTACACTTGCCTGGTGACTGCTGGGGCATGGCTCCTACACTTGCCTGGTGGCTGCTGGGGCATGGCTCACAGGAATGGCAGTGGTCAGGGTCTCATGGCTTCTGTGCATGCTGTAGCTGGGCAGGGTACTCACGTGGTGTTAGCAAAATTTGCACTGAACTACTAGTTGTAGCTTGGATCTCCTGAAGTCCAGTGGTGGCTTAAAATTTGCCTTTAGCTCAGGGTGGAGGCCAGCAGACTTGGAGTGGGTGAATTCTCAGGAGAACATGTTCCCCAGGGAGAACTGCTAACAGGTTAGGCAGTGCTACCTCCTGCTATGGGGCTGGGGAGAAAAATGGAGAGTGCCAGCTCCTTTGTTCTTAGAGAAGTCCCCTAACACACTCCAAAATCAGTATAAACATATCTCCCTTCTATTGCGCAAACTGTCAGTTCTACGTTGCCTCTCCTGGGGCTGTTGTCTCTTTAAGGGCGGGGTCCCAGCCATCACCAGCCCTCCTTGGCTCACTCAGTGCTGAGTCAGCTGACTTTAAAGCTCCAAGCTCCAAGTCTTGCTGGTTGTACAAATTCATGGAATTCAGCCCCTTAGGTCTGCAAGGCCAGACCCTATGGGAATTCATTTTCCCTGTGTGGGCTCTCTGGTGCTTTCCTCTCTCGGCCCCTTCTTCCTGCAGGCAGCTCTGACCATGGTTTCTTCCCTTCCTAACCTCTCCGATGCAGCTTTTTCTCTACATTTAGTTGTGAAGTTTGTTCTGCCAGTCTTTGGATCACTCTCCAGTTTATTTACTTGGATATGAATGATATCTAGTTGTAAACATGGAATGAGGTGAGCTTAGGGTCCTCTTCTACCATCTTCCCAAACCTCCTTATTTTTCCCCATTTTTCAACCCATCTATTTCCCTATGACAGATTTTTTTTTAAGTAGGCTCCATGCCCAACATGGGGATTGAACTCATGACTCTGAGATCAAGAGCTGCACATTGCACTGACTGGGCCAGCCAAGACACCCCAACAGATTTTTTTTTTTTTACTTTCACTTAAGTCAGCCACGATAGCAGCTACTGTAGCAAGGGGCTGATTAACCATAGCGGCAAGGACAGATGCTAAAGTCTTGTAACATATCCCTGGGGCTGACTCTAAGATACAGCCTTTCATACCAGAGGAAAATAATTCATTATCTGGGCCTCTAAAATGCTGAGCGTCAGGGCGCCTGGGTGGTGTAGTCGATTAAGCAAGTATCTAACTCTTCATCTCCGCTCAAGTCATGCTCTCACAGTTTGTGAATTTGAGCCCAGTATTGGGCTCTGTGCTGATAGTGCAGAGCTTGCTTGGGATCTTTTCTCTCCTTCTCTGTCCTTCCCCCGCTTATGCTCTCTCCCTCAAAATAAATAAACTAAAAAAATAAATTAATTAAAAAATAAAATAAAATGCTGGGTGTAAATGCCATGTTTCATTGCCAGTTCCTGTATAATTTCCTGTAGTTCTTCATTAGAGGTCCGGTGTAATGCAGGTCCAGTGTACTTTGTTAGGCCAGGCTATGTTTTTTTGTTTTTGTTTTTGGTTTTTTAATGTTTACTTATTTTTGAGAGAGAGAGAGTGAGCAGGGGAGGGGCCTAGGGAGAGAGGGACAGAGAATCCGAAGCAAGCTCTGTGCTGACAGCAGCAAGCCTGATGCAGGGCTCGAACTCATGAACTATGAGAGCATGATCTGAGCCAAAATTAGATGCTCAACTGACTTTGGCACCCAAGCGCCCCAGGCCAGACTATTTTAATGCCAGCATTTATCCAGTTAGTCATGGCAATTTTCACCCAATGTCTGTGGCATATAATCTTTGTCACAAGGCAGGTTGGGTAAGTGACTGAGGCCATTTTTGACTCATGACTGGCCTGAGTCTTTGTTTGAATCAAACAGCATGCCTATAAATCATTTTTGTCCCCTATAATAATGTCCTCCTCATCAGAAGAGTCATTATCCCAGGGATCCCATGCTTAAGGGTCCCAATTCTCTTGAGTTATAATAATTCTCCTTTTAGGGCATTATAGTCTGCATGCATGCATCTTTGTCATCTTACATGCTTTTTTTTTTAAGTTTACTTACTTTTTTAGTAGTCTCTGTACCCAATTTGGGGCTCAAACTCATGATGTTGAGCTCAAGAGTTGTATGTTCTTCCTACTGAGCCAACCAGGCACCCCACATGCCATAATTTCTAAGGATTCCTCCTGCTGTTGGATTCTTTTGGACAAAATGTCCATATTAGAGAAACATGCACCTCGTACATCTTTTTCCAAAGTCAACACTTCTCTAGTCCATTCCAATACTCTCCTTACCTATAATTCCCTTTCGATAGCATCTCTTAAGGAACAGATCAATGGCCAAGCTACTGTTGCAAAAGCTTGTTCACTTTCCCTTCTCCATTTCCTTTTCCCCACCATTTCAGATAAGATATCTAACAATCCCTGGGGCATTTTGGGACATCCCTGTACCCATGCACCGGTCCAAAATACTCAAAAACATGACCAAATCTTCCCAGATGGAGATGGCTGGCCAACCTGGGTTTTCCCCCTCAGACAACAGGCTTTCTCTTGGCATGGCCCCATTACCCATGGTTGTTTTATTTTTAGCATCCTGGTTTGCTTGCCAATAGTTAGAAGGTGGTAGAAGAACAGTAAAGTATCCTCCGGGCTGAGAAAACACTTTGAGACTGAAAAATGAAGGAAGCCACTCCATACTGTTTATACAGAGTTTTATTCAAGAAAATTTGCTGATGTGGGGGATCAGGTAGGCAACAGTCCAGGTGCTGGGCAGCTATTTTCTGCCCAGTTCAGACTTTATCCACAGCCTTTATATAGCAAGGGGCATTGTGATGAGGTCAAATGGTGGTTATCTAAAGTGGCCTTCTGTGCACCAGAACAAGCCTTCCCATATTCTAATCAAGGCATACTTTAACTTCCATGGGGCCTCGAACATGTAGCCCTGAGGAAGGTCATTGTACGGGCATGAAGAAGACAGAGGGTCAAAAATGGAGTCAATGTTTTCAGCATTCCTACACCATCTAAAGCAAATATGGCAAATGGTATATAATTGTTGAATCAAGGCAATGTAGAGGTGTTCATGATATATATGTTATTCTTTTATTTTTCCTTTGTTTGGAAACTTATAATAATAATAATAAAGCAGTGGGACATTGGCCTAAGACACAGCAGTCAGGTGAATAGAACCAAGATCCCAAGGCATATCTTAGTACACATAAAAACTTAATATATAAAAAAAGAGAAAGAATTTGTAAAAACATTCAATGTAGTTTCACATAAGACTAAATTCCAGGGCACCTGGCCGGCTCATTCAGTAAAGTATGCAACTCTTGATCTCAGGGTTGTGAATTCAAGTCCATGTTGGGTGTAGAGATTAGTTACAAATAAAATCTTAAAACAAAACAAAAAAAAACCCCAAATTCCAGATAAATAAATATAAAAATATAGCTACACATATGAAAGGAATACAGAGATGAATACCTAATCTCTGGTAGGGGAAAGGTTCTGTATATTTTAAAATAATGAACAAAAGTAAATAGTTATGTTATATTAATAATGGATATATAATTTTTTAACATATAACATAATCAATGTAGCCATTTCCCTAACTGTAGATATGCATCTCTACCCCAGATCCTTTGCCTCCAGCTTTCTTGCTTTGCACATGCAGTTCCCTCTGCCTGAATTGCTCTTCCCCTGATATTGCTGTGGCTTGCTCCCTCAGTTCATTCAGCTTAGATGTCACATCACTGAAGAGACCTGTTCTTGTCACTCATGTAAAATGATATTAAAGCAAGTCACACTATATCCCCTTCTTTGCTTTATTGTTCATAACACTTTGACATTTGTCATGATCTTATGTTTGTTTTCCAACTGTCTTTGCTTTATTGTTCATAACACTTTGACATTTGTCATGATCTTATGTTTGTTTTCCAACTGTCTTCCTTACTAGATTGTAAGCTCCATGAGGTAAACAAACAAACAAAAACCCTGCCTTCTCACTGTTATATCCCAGAGTCTAGAACATTGCCTGGTGCCTAGTATGTGCTCAAAATAATACATTAAATTGGATTGTGTTGCATTACATTACATCAATCAATACAAATTTTGATAATGAATCTAAAAAGAAACAGGTGCTATGAGAGATAATAACAAAGTCAATCTAATTTGGAGAATGCAAGGAAGGTTTTGCTGAGGAAGTGATATAAGCTGAAATCTGAATGTCAAATCAGATGTCAAGTAGGGAAAGAGGCATTTTCCAGGTAAAGGGAACAATGTAGACAAAGGTTCAAAAAATAGAACAGCCATATATGAGCAGGTAAAACTGCTATGCCTGGAGCATAGTGAGGGAGGAAGGGGAGAGAAAGAGTAGGGAGAGTTGCTTAAAATGGTATAGAACTTAGGGGCACCTGGGTGACTCAGTCAGTTAAGCATTCAACTTCAGCTCAGGTCATGATCTCACAGTTTATGGGTTCAAGCCCTGCATTGGGCTCTGTGCTGACAACTCAGAGCCTGGAGCCTACTTCAGATACTGTGTTTCCCTCTTTGCCCCTCCACTGTTCATGCTCTGTCTCTCTCAAAAATAAACATAAAAAAAATTAAAATGGTATGGAGCTTAAAAAGTTGAGTGGGACTGGGGTGCCTGGATGGCTCAGTTGGTTAAGCACCTGACTTTGGCTCAGGTCATGATCTCAGAATTTGTGAGTTCAAGCCCCTGTACTGCCCCTGTACAGTGTCAGACTCTGTACTGACAGCTTAGAGCCTGAAGCCTGCTTTGGAATCTGTGACTCCCCCTCCTCTCTGCCCCTCACCTGCTCACTCTCTGTCTCTCAATAAATAAATGTTAAAAAAAATTTTTTTTGAAAGTTGAGTGGGACCCTTAGAAATGATTTATTCAATCAAGTCCTTTGGTTTATAGAAGGAGTTACTGAGGGCAAAGAGTTGACTGTTTTATTTGTATTGTCAGAAGCAATGTTAGAACACAGGCCTTCTGATCTTAACTCCAAGATCCTCTCTATTGGAAAGGTTACTTGATCATTAAACTAGCATTTCAAGTCCTATAAATAAAGATGATCCTTTAATTATTGCTGTGAATATCTCAAGTTCCTGCCTATTCTGAAGCATCCTCCCTGCTTCTGTTAAGAGGACAATCATTTCTGGGCACCTGGGTGGCTCAGTCAGTTAAGCATCTGACTTTGGCTCAGGTCATGATCTCGTGGTTTGTGAGTTAGAGCCCCACATCAGGCTCTGGGCTGACAGCTCAGAGCCTGGAGCCTGCTTTGGATTCAGTGTCTCCCTCTCTCTCTGCCCCTCCCCAGCTTATGCTCTGTGTCTCTCTCTCCTTCAAAAAAAAATAAACATTAAAAAAAAATTAAGAGCACAATCATTTCCTTTGGGAAAGCATCTCTCCCACATTATCAGGCCATGTATCTGAATGAGGTGATGCCACACCAGGCCACAGGCCTGCCCAAGACTTTCACTGTAAGTCCTGAGAGTTGGGGTTGCATATCAGATTGAATTAGATTCAATACATGTAACAACCCCCGCCCAAGTGGCTTAATCACACAGAAATGGATAAAGAGGGACTCGTGCATGCTCTCTCTCTCTCTCTCAAAAAAAAAAAAAAAAAAAAAGGAGAGAGAGAGAAATATGGACAAAGAAATATCCCATTCCTATGACATTAGATGAGAACCTGGACCTAGCACCCCTTAAAAGCAAGATACCTTTAAACTGTGAGCTAAAAATTTCTCTTTCTTGATCTCTCACCAAAAATGTTTTGTACCCCAAATCTCATGTATTTCATGAGTGTCTAGAATCTTCCAAACTAAATTATATGGTAATGCTTAGACATGAGGGTATATTAACAGGAATTCAGCATTAGGAAGATAATATAGCTTAGTCAAACACACAAACTTTGGAGTCATGTCGCCTGAATTCAAATCCTGCCTCCACTACTCATTAACGTGGTGACTTCAGATGAATTTAAATTCCAGACTCTTTAACTATAAAGCAGAAATGAAAATAATACCTAGCTCATATAGTTACTGTGAGAAGTAAATGATATATTGTAGGTAGATCAGCTGATGAAAATAAATTCTTTAATGAGTGAGACATTCTGAGAAATGCAGAACTGATTTTATTTAGCAGTGCTTTCTATGACTGAGCTAGGAAGGGCTAGAAAGCCAAGAGCAAAGAGCAACTTTTCTCTTTTGAGCATTTCTGTGCCCACAGCCCCTTTGTGATTGGGAGAAGAAACCTTGAAAGAAGTGTGATCCCTACAAAATAAAGGCCCTTGTCAGTCTGAACAGGAAGAAGCAGGAGCAGGAGCCCAGATCATGGTCACCTGGTAGCATCTGTGTAGAAAAAGAAAAGGAGTACACTGCTTGGGTTTGAGCGACTTAGAGGGAAGCACCTGGGAAAATGTTTTGACATATTTCTACCCCACCGGAGTCCCCATCCTCCACTGCATTATGCTTTTGCTCTCAAGTCCACAGAAATCACAAAGTAGAGTAAATGCAAAATAGTATCTTTGATATGCCCAGCACAGAGTCTGGCATGCAATCAATATTCAGTAAACATCCTTCAAGTCCCAAAGGTACTTAGACCTATAAACATTATATGCTTGGATCCATGTTGAGTATTTGTTCTGCAACCAGAACTAAATAACACCCCAAGTTAGCATTTGATATCTTGTTTCAAAGGAAACTGGCAGTGATTAGTTTTATTACTTTAAAGAACTGCCACCCCAAAATCCCTGCCCTTTGGAATATACAGGCCTTATTATTTAGATTAGGTTAGCTAGGTCACCAGTGAAAAGAAACCTGAAATAATAGTGGCTTATTCCTTCTCATCTAAATGAGATCTAGAGATTTGACAGTCTAGGGTGGTATGATGGGGCCACAGTCAATTTTCTAGGTTTTTCTCTCTCCTATCCTCATTACGTGCCTTCCACCTCATGGTTCAAGCTAGCTATACAAGTTTCAGCTATCACATCCACACTCAATCCAGCAGGAAGTAGGGATGGGAGAAATAGGGCATGCCTCTTCATTTAGGGACATTTCTGGGTTGTTGTATACACAACTTTCATTGCATCTTGATGGCCAGAAATAAGTCATGTGGCTATACTCAGTTGCAAGGGGCAAAAGCTAGAAAATGTAAATGATATTGGGATAGCTATATGCTCAGGCAAAAATTAGCATTCCATTATAAATGGAGAGGTAGGTAATAGATACTAAAATTGATCTCTCCCATACAGAAACATTCTGGTCAGTAAACATTTGCATCAACAATGGAAAGATGGGGATAGGGGCGTGAGGGGAATGGTAGAACATGGAACACTTAACAGGGAAAGATTCATCAAATCTTCCTTCCCTGAATTGAGCATGAATTTCCTGGAAGACCTCAATTAAGTCAGAAAGTAACATTTATAGAGGGCCTACTATGTGCCCAGTACTTTAAAAGCAATTACTGCCATGCCCAGTCTCATGTGAATTCCTCATCTAACAACTCTGTGAATTCCTTTAAACAGACAATCCACTCAGCTCTTAGCTGAGGCCTTGTAAATGTCCAGCTAGAGTCCCTGGATTTACCAAACAGCAAATTTATGAAGTAAATACATGTATCTCTCTATTAAAATTAAAGGAGAGAGAAGCAGATTCAGAAAGATGACTGTGGCAATGGGTGATACAGAAAATGTACTGGAAGAGGATCATGTTTCTTTCATTGACCAGCATGTGCAGTGTGGAAAGACAAGAAAGCAAAAGCCTGATTCAAAGCCCAGAAGACCACTAATTCACTGTTAAGGGCAGGCAATGTGCTGAAGAATTTGCTTCCAGACCTGGGCTGTTACCACATGCATAAACAGGATTCTGATGCAAAACTGACCACTGGCTCAACACAACTGCTAAACTCTGACGGCCTTGCTCAGATTGTAAATTTCATTGCAAAAATAATAAGTACTGTTCTTTCTAAGGATCCAATAGAAATAGACATATTTTTATTTTATCTCTTCTTTTTGAAGTGATTTTTTTTTTTTTGAGAGAGACACAGAGAGAACAGACAGAGAGTGAGGAAGAGAGAGAGTCCCAAGCAGGCTCCAGGCTGTCAGTGCAGAGCCCAACATACACAGGGCTAGAACTCACAAACCATGAGATCATGACCTGAGCAGGTCTTGAATCCACAAACCATGAGATCATGACCTGAGCCGAAACTAAGAGTCGGACACTTAACCAACTGAGCCACCCAGGCGCTCAAGTTAATTTAAAAAAAAACAAAACTTATTTTTTAAAAAATACTATGTGTTTTGTAATGGAAAAAATATCACACAGAAGACAGTGCTCTAGGTAAGCAAGGGAGCTACCTCAAGCAAAGGAGCATTTGCTGTGAGAGGAGGAGTAGAAACTCAGCTCTCTGACTGCAAGGATTCCAGCTAAGTCCTGGCTCTGCCACTTATTGAAGTGTATGTTTTAGCAGATCTTAACCTTGCTCCACCACTATTCTTCATTAGTAAAATCCAGTTATTGTGGGTTATAAATAAATGAAATGTTCCTTTCCCTTCCTTTCCTTTTCTTATACTTCCAAAGTATTCATGTTCACAGCCCCAAATATTTATAGAGATTGCTATTTTTTATTTGCTTGCATTACAGTTTCCTAACGTCAGTAAGTCAACATGATGCAAGAGGATCAAGACCTTTTTAGTCATTTACTGGGCTGAAATCTTGTCATACATGCCTACAGGATCCAAATTGGCAAAAGCCATATCGTTCAAAAGACCTGAGGATATGAGAAGTTCAGAGTAATGTCAGGTACAGGATAACAAATGTCAGGGAGACATTGGTAGGATTACTTGGGTAGTTTAGTCACCACTCCAAGCCCTAATGCATATCTTCATTATTAAATATCACAGACAGGCAACCTCAGGGCTAATCTGATGCCACGTCACTTAAGCACTGAACAAGATGTAAAGCCTTCCCAAACTTCTTATGCAAGATCCAGATCAGGGCAATCCACTCCAACCCTACCCTGAGCACCAGTCTTAGAGGAATAAACTATCAGGAATGAGCCAGCACCAGAGCACCCTTTCACACAGCTTTCCATAAGAAGCCACTTACATGCCTGCCCAAACCCAGTGATTCCAACCCCTTGACAGAAAATTAAAAGAAGAACAAACATGGCATAAAAGCACCAGTGTAGCTCCCATGAAATAAATGTTGAAAATATATCAAAAGGAACTCCAAATTATTAGCTTAAGTGGGGTGTCACCACATCTCAGGCAAGCCCTGCCACCTGCCCAAAGTTTGAAATTGTCCTAGAGCCTGATAACCCAGGCTGAGCCTACAGGTATAGCGTGGCTGATCCAGGCTGTAGGGAGAAGAGGCCCAAAAGTTTTAGGTCAGTCAGGACTTTATTGAAGCATGGAGAGACATTTTACAGTCTCTTGGTTAAAGGAAATTATCTGGGGGGCTGGGGAAACAGTTGAGAGTCTTTACAGTGATTCAAGGTGAGGGCTTCAGAGAGTGGTCTCAATGGTGTGAATACAAAGAAGGCAATCACAGCGGTGATTTTTCTGGGTGAATCACTGAATCCCTGTTTCTCAGAATTATACAAGCCAGAACATTAGTTGGGAAATTTATTTTTAATAATAATTTTAAAGCTAGAATAATTCACAGGGATAAGTGTCCAGCATAGGAAACATAGTCAATCGTGTTGTAATAGTGTTGTATACTGACAGATGGTGGCTACGCTTGTGGTGAGCATAGCAGAATATATACACTTGCTGAATCACTATATTGTACACCTGAAACTAATGTAATATCTTATGTCAACTATACTTCAATAATTTTTTAAAAAAACCTATATACCAATGAATTTTTATGTTTATATCTAATAACTATTTTATTTATTTATTTATTTATTTATGAGAGCAATTGAACATAAGCAGCAGAGGGAGAGAAAAAGAATCTTACGCAGGCTCCATGCCCAGCATGAAGCCCTATGTGGGGCTTGATTTCAAGACCTTGAGATCATGACCTGAGCAGAAATCTAGAGTCAGATACTTAACTGACAGAGTCACCCAGATGCCCTACTAACTCTCTATTCATATGTATTTTGTCTGATTTCATAATAATAAAAACATTTTTTTGACACACTTTTCTTAAGTTACTACAGATTTCTTTCCTTTTCTCTAGGGTCTGACATGAGGACAGTCCATTCCACAATCAATACTGCTATGTAAAACATGGGAGAGCAGAAGAAAAGAGGGTGGAGAATTCTTGGTCTTCATCAGTTTGTGATTCTTGCATATACATGCCCTTGCTACCATACCATTCTCTATCCCTCTTCTTCCTGGAAAGAACAAGTAGGGCAGTATGATGTTTCTGCTGGTGGGACTTTTTTTTAAATTGAGGTGATGTTAAAAATAAATAAATAAATAAATAAATAAATAAATAAATAAATAAACAAATTGAGGTGATGTTCAGATAACATAAAATTAACCATTTAAAAGTGAACAATTCAGTGGCATTTAGTAAATTCACAATGTGTGCAAACCTTACCACCATCCTGTTTCAAAACCTTTTCATCACTCCAAAAGGAAAATCCATAGCCATTAAGCAGGTATTTCTTCTTAATCCTACACTTTAGTAACCCCTAATCTGCTTTCTGTGTTTCTGAGACCATGCTTGGTCACTTCTTTCCTAACAAATCCATGGAGACATGCAGGCTGTAATGTCTCTGTGACCTCAGAGAGACCAGAATGTAGATCACTCTGAGAACATGGTCAAACTGTGGACCTCCCTGGGGGAAATTATTCTGTTCCTTTAATAAGAATATATAGGAATTGGATTAAGAAATCAAGTCATCATATATTCAAAATCCCCTAATAGATTAATTGATAGACTTCTTATAACTCACTGGTAAGATCTAGTCTCATAGCCACTACTACATGCTGGGAAACAGCTTCTGTACTTATAGACAAGCCAAGGAGAAGAGAGTTGGGACACTTTTACAGTCAGAATAAGAAGTATATATGTATATATTTAAATGCCAATAATTTAATCACTTGAAAAGGAGACATTGGCCTAATAATAAATTAAATGTATATAATTAAGCCCGATATTAGTGAAGGGTAATCACGATGGGGAAATACACTCTTAAAAATATTTTTAAACTTTTAAAATAATATATGTATATTATAAATATATAAATAATATTATATATACATTTTTTTCATTTGAGAGACAGAGAGTGGGAAAGGGACAGAAGGAGGGAAAGAGAGAGAGAGAGGGAATCTTAAGCAGGCTTTATGCTGTAAACCTGATGCAGGGCTCAATTCCGTGACCCTGGGATTATGACGTGAGCCAAAATCAAGAGTCGGGTGCTTAACTGACTGAGCCACCCAGGTGCCCCAAACTTTTTAAAAAACAAAGTAGTACTTTGGGAGCCTGGGTGGCTCAGTCGGTTAAGTGACCGACTCTTGGTTTCAAATCAGGTCATGATACAATTCATGGGTTTGAACCCCGCAACAGGCTTAGCACTAAAAGTGCAGAGCCTACTTGGGATTCTTTCTTTCTCCTTCTCTCTGCACCTCCCCTGCTCATTCACTGTCTCTCAAAATAAATAAACATTTAAAAAAATAGTAGTACTTGATATTACAAGATATAATGAACACCCTTCCTGTAATATAAGTAAAAGACAAGAGAAAAGGAATAATCAAAAGTCGCTCCCAAATTCTGAGTCTAGAAAATGGGAGAGTATTAGCATACATAACAGAATAGGTCTATCCAGGAGGAGAGTGAGTTTAGGGTATAGGAAGTTGACTTTGCTTCCCAAACCGTGAGTTTGAGGTAGGGAGGAAGGCTACTCAAGGGAAGGCAGAGAACATGCCAGTGATAATGTAGGGTTAAAGTCAGAGGTCAAGTCTAGGAATCTGGGCCTAAGAGCCATTTACTTTCAGTGTGTGTGTGTGGGGAGTACGTAGGGGGGGATGGGGTAAAGAAAAGGTGGGAAGTTAGTATATCATATCCAAGCAAGGTCTCTGGGAAGGGGTGTGACCAAACAGATCAGATCAAAACTTAGGGATCACCCATATTTAAGAATAGAGAGCAAAGCCCCTGAAGGAAGCAAGGAAAAATCTTGAGAAACAAAGAGGAGACACAGTATGGCTTAGAATCCTGGAGACCAGAAAGGAGAAATGTCAGGATTGGGTGGGTAGGGGCATTGTGTCCATATGCCTCAGAAAGGTCAGGGGAAAGGGAAACAGGAAAAGAGTCAATGAAGTTTACACAGAGGAGACCCCTGTGGCCTCTGAGAGAGCAACTGCCCGAGGTTCAGAGCCTGTCCATGCAGGGCTTGAGTTGAGAGAGTGACAAGGGAAGGGATGCAACAGATTTCAGTCTTCAGATGTCTGGTGATGAAAGAATGGAGGAAAATCCCATGGTGGTTTGAAGGAAAACGACAGAGCAAGTTTTCAAAGCAGCAGACCCTGACCTTCGTGGCAATGGGTGACACATTCACGTGGGGTTTCCTGGCTGGTGCTGGCCAAGGTGGTGTAATCCAGCACTCTCTGGTCAGAGTTTTACACCAACAGGTATCATAGAGTAAATTCCAAAGTTCACTCAGTGGCCAGTTTGTGAAAAGAGCAAATAAACCATGAGTGGTTTTTCTTCAAATCTATACAAAAATGACCTCTGGAATTGCAGATAGAACCTCTACCTATTTTGGAAAGGAGTTCCATCATATATAGACACTGCATCAGAAGATGAACAGCTCATTCACATATTTGGAGAAGCTGGAGCCTAGCCAAACACAGTTCTCATTAAAAAATGGGGATGAAGAAGGCTGAGTACGGTGGAGATGAAAACAAACAAGATGAAAAACCTCTAACTTTGTCAGGCTGAGACTGGCTGCTGCTGCTGGTGGTGGTGGTGCCCTCCCTAGGAGGGACTTGGGGAGTCTGCAAGATAGAAGAAGGGTCATAGGACTAGTGCATAGTCCAGGGGGTGGCATAAGAGTGGGAGTAGGCATATTTTAGGAGCTTGGAATCTGGGGGGGGGGAGGGGTCAGCTTTTAGCAATAGCCACTGCTGTGGTAGAGTGGGGAGGGGATCTTTCACCACAAGCAGCCAGAGCTTGGCCTCAGGCAACTGCTTTTTTTGTTTGTTTGTTTGTTTGTTGTTTATTTTTAAAGCTGTAGGAGGCAGAGGTTCTAGCAAGCAGTAACTCCAAAGCAAGGTCTGGTCACTTGAAGTTCATGAGGTAAATACTCCAATAATACAGTAAAGAATCCATGAGATCCTAGAGACACTGGGGTAATAGAAAATCCACTTGGAACTTAAGATAATTTTGGTGGCAGGGTCAATGAATCATGCAGAGTGCCCATTACTAAAAATCCAGGCAGAATCCCAGTTATTGGAATCAGGGAATAAGGTCCAAGTAGATCACCACCCACCCCCACCCTAGGCTAAATAGGAAAACTAATCTCCTAAGTATTTCCCTGTTTAGAGACCAGATTAATGGATTACTCTTAGAGTCTGGAGTAGGTGAAGGCCTGCAGCAGGGGATGATGTGAGAGGGATTTGGAGCCAGAATGAGGTCAGTCATTGCCAAAGCTATGTGTCCAGCTCAGCATTAGGCATCAACTCCTGTACTGTTTTCCACACCACCAAACAATTCCCCAGTTCTCAGGGGACACCAACTTAGTGTCCTACAAATTTAACAATTCTGACATTATCTACTTGGAGATAGCATCAGATTCCACAGGTTAAGAGCTCAGTCCCACAAGACTGCCCCCATTTCAGATGCCAATTACAAGTCCAGATTGTCACCTGTACTGACTGACCACCTATACATTAGAGGTTCCCACAACCCTCTCCTGGGTTTGATTACTTAGCTAGAGCAGCTCACAGGACTCAGAGAAACATTCTTTTTTTTTTTTTTTTTTTTTGAGGCTTATTCATTTTGAGAAAGAGACAGAGAGAGTGCTTAAGTGCATGGGCAGGGGAGGGGTAGAGAGAGAGGGAGAGAATCCAAAGCAGGCTCCCCACTGTCAGCACAGAGCCCTGTCAGCCCAGAGCCTGACTTGGGGCTCAAATTTACAAACTGAGATTATGACCTGCTGAAATCAAGAGTCGGCCACTAAACTCACCAAGCCACCCAGGTACCCCTCAGAGAAACATTTTCACACCTTTACCACCTTATTATAAAGGACATTATAAAAGATACAGGTGAACACCCAGATGAGAGGGTACACTGGAGCTTCTGTCCCTGTGGAATTAAGGTATGCCAGCCTCACTGCACTTGGATGTCTTCACCAACCCAGAAGCTTATGAAATCTTGCCATTCAAGAGTTTAACCTGTAACATCCCCTCTAGCTTCCCCTCCCTGGAGGTCAGTAGGTGGGGCTGAAAGTTCCAACCCTCTAATTGCTTGGTCTCTCTGGTGACCAGCCCCATCCTGAGGCTATCCAGGGGCTCCACCCTAAGTTACCCCATCAGCATAAACTCAGGTATGCTAAAAAGGGATTTTTTATGAATAACTTTTTTTTTTTATGAATAACTTTCAAAAGAGTTTTAAAAAACTACTCTCATTCAGGAAAACAACAACAAAACCACTCTCACTTAAGAAATTCCAAGGGTTTTAGGAGTTTTGTGCCAATAACTAGAGAGGGACTAAGACTAAATATATTTCTTATTAACCACACATCCCCACATGGAATTAGAATGATCCATGACGCTGTGGCATTCTAGTTCCTTAGCACCCAGTTGGGAATCCTTGGGGCTCCACCATCTCTGACTCTGACCTTATGCCAGGGTTAGTATTCTCTTCCAGTTCTAGGCAATGGGTGAGAAAGGGAGATGCAGGGTTGGAAGAGTACTGGGCCTGGCCTGGGTTCTGTCCTCCTCAGCTCTGAGGAACAACAAACAGGTCCTAAGAGGAACTCACTCATGGGGGCACCTGGCTGGCTCAATCTGAAGTGCATGCAACTCTTGATCTCAGGGTCTTGAGTTCAAGTCCCATGTTGGGTTTGAGATCACTTAATCAAATACATAAACTAAAAAAAGAAAAAAAAAAGGAGAAATTCACTCATGATCCCCAAAGGCAGTTCTCCTCCCCTAAGTCTTCCCTCTATAGAAATGGCATATGAATGTTAGCCTCTGACCTGAGGACAAAGACAACCAGAAGCCTTCACACTCTTAAAAATGTTTTGTTTTGTTTTTTTAAAAGAGGCACCTGGGTGGCTCAGTCGGTTAAGCGTCAGTCGGTTAAGCTCAGGGCGAGTTTGAGCACCACATCAGGCTCTGTGCTGACAGCTCAGAGCCTGGAACCTGCTTCAGATTCTGTGTCTCCCTCTCTCTCTGCTCCTTCCCTGCTCACACTCTCTTTCTGTCTCTCAACAATAAATAAATGTTAAAAAAAATTAAGAAGACTTCACACTCTGCACACTGTAGATCATATCTTCCCTTTTTAATTAAAATTTCCACTTCAGTGCAGCCTGATTTCATTCACTCCCTGTGGGGTTCTGCTCCTGTAACATTTTCATTGCCAATTACTTTATGACTCCCTTATTTGAGGCATACAGTCTTCCTTTTAACCATCAACTCTCCTCTCGATCTCCTCTAGGTTAATCAACCCAGTATGAAACTGACTGAGGGTCAGAGAAACTCAAGGTTAGGAGCGGTCAGGCAGCAGTCATAGGCTGAAGACATTTCAGACACAGGAGTAGAGACCATATGCTTTTAGGGGCTTCAGCAGCTAAAGCCTGGCCTCACATATTTACAGAACCACATGCAGAAGCATACAGAGACTGAGAACGCCATCAGCAGAGTGTTGCTGTCAACCTGAGCACTAGCTTCTTTAGAAGCTGGGCTCTACTTCCGGGATTTTCACTTTTCTCTTACCCCACTTCATCAAATGTGGACCTGACTCTAAAGTCTATGCTTTAACCACTCTGTATGTGCAAGAAAACATAAAGGACTGGCCTGTGTGTCCCCTACTATCCTCTAGTAATGGCCAATTTAACAGAGACTTGAAGGGAAGGACCAAGGCAGAAGGTAATATTATTGGCATATGGACATTCACTTTACAGCCCAGGGTTTAGCATGTAATGACTTCGGAGTCAAAAAGTGTGTGTTGAAGTGAAAGCCAAAACTATTCATACGTGGGAGATCAGAATTCGATGTCCTTCACCTGCCTGAATTCTGTGGATAAGATCAGAATGTGGAAGGCAACAGACAAAACAAACAGGAACTGAACTACACAGGGTAGTGCTGGGTCAAGGTGGAGAACCCTCTCCAGTGATCTACTTCATTGGTACCTTATACCTCTCAGCAGATTTTTAAGCTCTCTTCTTTTCCCCTTTAAAAAGGGCATCTTTTACACACATTCCTATCAGACTATACACATTCTTTTGGCCTCTGTGTCTCTGTCTATGGGGTGCCCAGACCACTCTTCCACCTCCACCTGTCCTATCAAAACTCTACCATTCTGTAATGCACATCTATTACTGTATATCCTGAAAATATATCTGTATTCTCTTTTTTTTTTTTTTAATGTTTATTTAGTTTTTGACAGAGAGAGAGACAGAGCATGAGCAGGAGAGGGGCAGAGAGGGAGGGAGATACAGAATCCGAAGAAGGCTCCAGGCTCTGACCTGTTAGCACAGAGCCTGATGCGGGGCTCGAACTCACAGACTGTGAGATCATAACCTGAGCCAAAGTTGGACGCTTAACTGACTGAGCCACCCAGGCGCCCCTATCTGTATTCTCTTTTTAAGTTGAAACAAAGAACAGCAAAACAAAAAATAAAACAAACAAAAAACCCCTCGCATACCTCAAACCAAAGAGCAGCAATTGTCACTCATACTTGATGTCTTATTCTACCCCTCTTATCTGTGTACCTGTGGGCATTACTTACCCTCCATAAGACTCAATTTCCTCACCTAAAAATGGGAATATTAACAACCACTTAACATGAATTAGAAATACATAAAGTGAGGGGCGCCTGGCTGGCTCAATCCCACGTCAGCTCTGTGCTGACAGCTCAGAGCCTGGAGCCTGCTTCAGATTCTGCGTCTCTCTCTCTCTCTGCATCTCCTCTGCTCACACTCTGTCTGTCTCTATCTCTCTCAAAAATAAATAAACATTACAAAAAATTTAAAGAAAGAAAGAAAGAAAGAAAGAAAGAAAGAAAGAAAGAAAGAAATGAAGTGGTGCCTGGGTGGGGCTCAGTCCAATTCTTGATTTCAGCTCAGGTTGTGATCCCAGGGTCCTGGGATGGAGTCCGAGTCGGGCTCTACGCTGAGCATGGAGCCTGCTTGGGATTCTCTCTCTCTCTTTCTCTCTCTCTCTCTCTCTCTCTCTCTCTCTCTCTCTCTTCCTCTGCCCATCTCCCCTGCTTGCGTGCACTGTCTCTCAAACAATAAACAAACAAATTAATTAGTTAATTTAAAAAATGAAAATAAATTTTCAAAAATGAAAATATATGAAATGGTCTATGTAAAGTGCCTAACAGGGTCCTGACATATAGTAAACTCTCAATACATATTAATTCCCTTTCTCTATCTTACTGCTTACACCATTATAAAATAATTCATACCTCCTTTGCCACAATAAAACTTCTTTTGTGAGAACAAAATCCACACATTACACACTCCACTTTTTCCTATATTATTAACTTACATGTCCTCTTTTCTCTTCAGTTTGCAATGCTTTTAAGTGTTAGAGACTTAACCTTATATGATTTATTTTACCTTCCCATCCGTGGGCCCAAAATGACACACTTAGTATTTCAAACACTCTACATGCTTTTAAAAATACTTGTTGAAAGCATGAATAATAAAGGAGGAAAGGAAGGTAATGAAGGAAAAAATTGAAAAAAAAAATCTACCAGGATAAAAATGAAATTACCTTGTGTGTGGGTTTTTTTATTTATTTTTGTGAAAGAGAACATGACTGAGGGAGGGGCAGAGAGAGGGCAACAGAGAATCTGAAAGGGCTCTGTGAGCCCGATGCTGGTTTGAACTCATGAACCAGTGAGATCACGACCTGAGCAGAAGTCAGATGCTCAATTGAGTGAGCCATGCAGGCACCCCATTTTGTGTGTGTGTGTTTTTTTAATTTATTATTATTTTTTTAAGGTAAACTCTACCCCCAACATGGGGCTCAAACTCTCAAATTCAGGACTCCAAGATCAAGACTCACATGCTTCACCGACTGTGCCAGCCAGGCATCTCTATTTTTTCTAAGAAACTTAATATATAGAAGGAGAGGGCTTGTGGGCTAGGATTTTGTTTCTAAGTTTACCCACTCTTTGTTTTACCATATGTAAACGTGATCAGAATAGTGCCTGGCACAAGTAAATACTATATAAACTTTTATTATTATTCCCCTCTCCTCCCAAGTGTACTTCTTTTAGTTTAGTTCCTGGCAAATACTGTCAAATACTGTCCCTCAGTTACTGTTCAAGCTAAGCAGGAAGATGGCTGGGCTTTTGTTTTGTCTGGGGGTTGGAAGGTATGGGTACGTGTGTGTGGTGGAGAGAAGCCCCTTGGTCTGATACAGAAAACCCTGCCTAACTGCTGCCATCTAGTGTTCACTTAAAAAAGCTAGAAGTGTCTTAACAGACTAATCCTGTTCCTTCCTCTAAAGACCCTAATACTGTTTTGTTATTGGATCTCAGATTTGGGGAAATTCTGATTACCAAAAGTACAACTTTTTTTTTTTTAATTTTTTTTTTCAACGTTTTTATTTATTTTTGGGACAGAGAGAGACAGAGCATGAACGGGGGAGGGGCAGAGAGAGGAGGAGACACAGAATTGGAAACAGGCTCCAGGCTCTGAGCCATCCGCCCAGAGCCCGATGCGGGGCTGGAACCCACGGACCGCGAGATCGTGACCTGGCTGAAGTCGCACGCCCAACCGACTGCGCCACCCAGGCGCCCCCAAAAGTACAACTTTTGACAGCAATGAGGTGGCAATTGAGAAACCGGAAATTTTTCTAGAATCCTAACATAAATGATCCCATAGTGTACTAATATAACTGTAGCCAAAGTCAAAGAAATGAAATTTGCATTATCCTGTGAATCCTTCTTTAAAAAAATTTTTTTAAGCTTATTTATTCATTTTGAGAAAAAGAGAGACCGTGAGCAGGGGAGGGGCAGAAAGAGAGCACGAGAGAGAATCCCAAGCAGGCTCTACACTATCAGCACAGAGCCCAATGCAGGACTTGAACCCACTGAACTGTGAAATCATGACCTGAGATGAAACCAAGAGTTGGATGCTTAACTGACTGAGCCACTCAGGTGCTTCTTGCAGGTACACGTGGCTTCTGTTGGGAAGGGGAGTGAGAACACAGCTGTTTATTTGAGCACTTTCATGTAACAGTTTCTTTATACACACATACTCTAATTTCACATCTCCCCAGATCCCTCTGAGTTAGTATCACTATCCCCATTTTATTGTTTTTAGTTTTCCCATTTTAAAGATAAGAAAATAGAGGCCTAGACAGTTTAACTTGACTGCTTTGTTTAATCATGGCTGAGAAAAGAATTAGGACTTGTACCCATGTCTATCAATGTCAAGCTCTATGTTTTCTCATCTATATTTCAATGCTTGTTAAACATTTGGAAATCCCAAAAACAGCCCACAAACTGTGGTTAAATATCCTTATATCTTTCCATTAGTGATGACCTTCTTTAAGAACAACTGAAGAAACACAAAACCCTCAGCATATTAATGTCCTTGAAATTAACTGTACCACTGAGATCTGAACCAACACTTTCAAATACCTAAGTTAGAAACAATTGATGCTAAGTACAAACTGACTTAATTCAATTTTGTAAGAATTGAACTAGATGATAGTAATTTAAAGGGAAAATAATCAATAAATAGTAAAATAGCAACCTTACCAAAAGTATCCTATATTTTGTCTTAAAAAAAAATTTTTTTTTAAGTAATCTCTACACCCAACGTAGGGCTCAAACTCATGACCCTGAGATCAAGAGTCAGATGCTTGGGGCGCCTGGGTGGCTCAGTCGGTTAAGTGTCTGACTTCAGCTCAGGTCATGATCTCACTGCTCCTGAGTTCAAGCCCCACATCAAGCTCTGTGCTGACAGCTCAGAGCCTGGAGCCTGGTTCAGATTCTGTCTCTGTCTCTCTGCCCCTCCCCTGCTCATGCTCTCTCTCTCTCTCTCAAATATAAAATAAAACATTAAAAAAAAAAGAATCATGGGAATACAAGCCGGTGCAGCCATTCTGGAAAACAGTATGGAGGTTCCTCAAAAAACTAAAAATAGAACTACCTTACGACCCAGCAATTGCACTACTAGGTATTTATCCAAGGTATGCAAGTATGCTGTTTCGAAGGGACACATGCGCCCCAATATTATAGCAGCACTATCAACAATAGCCAAAGTATTCAAAGAGCCCAAATGTCCATCAATGGATGAGTGGATAAAGAAGATGTGGTATATATACACACAATGGAGTATTACTCAGCAATCAAAAAGAATGAAATCTTGCCATTGCAACTACGTGGATGGAACTGGAGGTTATTATGCTAAGTGAAATTAGTCGGAGAAAGACAAAAATCATATGACTTCACTTATATGAGGACTTTAAGAGACAAAACAGATGAACATAAGGGAAGGGAAACAAAAATAATATAAAAACAGGGAGGGGGACAAAACAGAAGAGACTCATAAGTATGGAGAACAGAGGGTTACTGGAAGGGGTGTAGAGGGGGGATGGGCTAAATGGGTAAGGGGCACTAAGGAATCTACTCCTGAAATCATTGTTGCACTATATGCTAACTAATTTGGATGTAAATTTAAAAAAAGAAAAAGAAAATTAAAAATTAAAAAAAAAAAAAAGAGCAACAACAACAAAAGAATCAGATGCTGTACCAAGTGAGCCAGCCAGGTACCCTTCTATATTCTTATCATTATGAGAACTGAAACTAAACTGGAGAAATCATGGAGATGTTGGGGCACCTGGGTGGCTCAGTTGATTGAGCGTCTAATTTTAGCTCAGGTTATGATCTTCCGGTTCATGGGTTTGAGTCTGGCATCAGGCTCCACACTGAAGGTGCGGAGCATACTTGGGATACTCTGTCTCTCTCTCTGCCCCTCCCCTGCTCTCTATCTCTTTCTCTCCTAAAATAAATAAATGGACATTAAAAAATTAAAGAAATCATGGAGATGTCATTTTTAATTACTTCTTATTAAAAATAAACTTGTGCTCAATGCTGAAAAAAAATTTTTTTAAGTAGAAGAGGAAACAAAATTAAAAAGCAACACCAGGAGGGGCGCCTGGGTGGCTCAATCGGTTAAGTGTCCGACTTCGGCTCAGGTCATGATCTCATGGTTCGTGAGTTCGAGCCCCACATTGGACTCTGTGTTGACAGCTTGGCTCCTGGATCCTGGAGCCTGCTTCAGATTCTGTGTCTCGCTCTCTCTCTGGCCCTCCCCTCTCGAGCTCTGTCTCTCTCTCTCTCTCAAAAATAAATAAACATTTTTTAAAAAAAGAAAAAAAGCAACATCAGGAACGCCTAGGCTGGCTCAGTCAGTTAAGAGTCCAACTCTTAATTTCAGCTCAGGTCATAAGGTTAGGTTGGTTAGTGAGTTCCAGCCCCAAGATGAGAAGTGCATTCAGTGCAGAACCTGCTTGGGATTCTCCCTCTCTCTCTGCCCCTCCTCCATTTGAGCATTCATGTGCTCTCTCTCAAAAAAAAAAAAAAAAAAAAAAAAAATTAAAAACAAAAAAACACACCAATCTCTAGAATTGTATCACTTAACCTCTCTTAATAAAGTTTTAAATCTATATGTGAATATGTGTGCATGCGTGTATATGTATTATATTTAAAGATTTTTTTAAAAGTAATTTCCACACTCAACAGGGGGCTAGAACTCACAACCTAGAGGATCAAGAGTCACACTTTCTATTGACTGAGCCAGCCAGGCACCTCTGTATAATTTAAAATTTTTTTTTCAACGTTTTTTATTTATTTTTGGGACAGAGAGAGACAGAGCATGAACGGGGGAGGGGCAGAGAGAGAGGGAGACACAGAATCGGAAGCAGGCTCCAGGTTCTGGGCCATCAGCCCAGAGCCCGATGCGGGGCTCGAACCCACGGACCGCGAGATCGTGACCTGGCTGAAGTCGGACGCTTAACCGACTGCGCCACCCAGGCGCCCCGTAATTTTAAAGTAACAATATGTTAAATATGCAGTTTGGTTGCCTTTTTATTTTTATTTTATTTTTAATTAAAAATTAAAAAAAATTTTAAAGTTTTTTAAATGTTTATTTATTTTTGAGAGACAGAGAAAGACAGAGCACGAGCAGGGGAGGGACAGAGAGAGAGAGTGAGACACAGAATCCGAAGCAGGCTCCAGGCTCTGAGCTGTTAGCACAGAGCCTGATGCAGGGCTTGAACCCACGGACTGCGAGATCATGACCTGAACCGAAGTCAGACGCTCAACTGACTGAGCTACCCAGGCACCCCAGTTGCCTTTTTATGTTTAAGTTTATTTATTTTTAGTAATCTCTACACCCAACATGGGCCTGCAACCACACCCTGAGACCTAGAGTCGCATGCTCTTCTGACTGACAGGTATCCTGGTTGCCTGTTTTTTTTTTTTTTAAGCTTACTTATTTATTTTGAGAGAGAGAGAGAGAGAGAGAGAGAGAATGAGCGGGGGTGGGGGAGAGGGAGGGCAGAGAGAGAGAGAGGGGGAGAGAGAGAGAGAGAGACAGAGAGAGACAGAGAGAGAGAGAATTACAAGAAGGCTCCACACTGCCATTGCAGAGCCCAACACGGGGCTCCAACTCATGAACTGTGAGATCATGACCTGAGCCAAAATCAAGAGCCCAACGCTCAAACGACTGAGCCACCCAGGTGCCCTGTCTTTTTAATTTTTTTAAACTGAGATACATTGGTAACAATTTTCCGTTACAGAAACATTATTCTTTAATTTTTTAGTGCCTGTATTGAGTTCCATTTTATGGGTAATATTTTATTTAACCAGACTCAATATGAATATTTAGTTTAGTTCAGATTTTTACTATTGCAAGATGATGCAGGGATAAAAAACTACATACCTAAACCTAACATTGTTAGGTTACTGTGTTAACATTCAGAGAGAGATAAGCAGTAAAAATAGAAAGGAGCTTTTTTTTTTAATGCTTTTTTAATGTTTTATTACCATCACATGAGGTAAAAAAAAAAAAATCTATTTCCTTCTTTTCTCTCTCCCTTCCTGCTTTCCTTCCTTCCTTTCTTCTTTCTTTTTTTTTTATTTTTTCAATATATGAAGTTTATTGTCAAATTGGTTTCCATACAACACCCAGTGCTCATCCCAAAAGGTGCCCTCCTCAATACCCATCACCCACCCTCCCCTCCCTCCCACCCCCCATCAACCCTCCGTTTGTTCTCAGTTTTTAAGAGTCTCTTATGAAGGAGCTTTAATCAACAGTCGAAAAAAGCACAGGGTACAAAGATTTAATAGGAAAATAATAAATGATCAATTAGACTAAGCACCAAAGTTGCCCAAGAAAAGCCCTCTTGTCTTTACAGTTCCAAATGAAGTTAAATTGATACAAACTGCCTTCTCAGAGGCAGGGCTCTGGCCTTTCCTGTGTGCCATTATGACAAAATTAGAAGAAATCAGGGTGCAGTCTCCAGTTAAGAATAACAAACTAGGGGTGCCCGGGTGGCTCAGTTGGTTAAGCATCTGACTTCAGCTCAGGTCATGATCTCACAGCTTGTGAGTTCGAGCACCACATCAGGCTCTGTGATGCCAGCTCGGAGACTGGAGTCTGCTTCAGATTCTGTGTCTCCTTCTCTCTCTGCCCCTCCCCCACTTGTGCTCTGTCTCTCTCTCTCTCTCAAAAAAAAAAAAATGTAAGAATAACAAACTAAATGCTTACACAAAGGAAAGTGTTAGAAAATAGAGTAATATTTTTAGACTGGACTCACAAACACAGGCAGAGGTTAAGAATATGAAGGAGAGATTAACCAGAGACCATGTGAAGTCAGGGTTCTGGAGGGTGGTAGACTAGGGTTGGAAACCCAGATCTGCTAAGTACTGGAATTGTGCACCTGGGCTAGGTACTTATGGTCCTTGACCTTGTTTCCACATTTCCCTCATCCTGAAAATGGAAAAAGTAATAATACTTCTCTCTCAAAGTTGTTAAGATTGAATGAAATAATGTGGGGCGTCTGGGTGGCTCAGTTGGTTAAGTGTCACTATTGATCTCGGCTCAGGTCATGATCTCACGGGTTTGTGAATTTGAGCCCTGCATCAGACTGCACGCCATCAGTGCGGAGCCTGCTTGGGATTCTCTCTCCCTCTCTCTCTCTCAGTCCGCCTCTCTCTCTCTGTCTCTCTCAGAATAAATAAATAAACTTAAAAAAAGGTTTTTAAGTTTAAATGAAATAATGTAGCTTCCATGCAGAGTAAAGTGGATGGCATGGGGTAGATGCTTAATAACCAGTAGGTATTAACCAGGAAACAGTCTTATCTGATTAGGGTAGAAGGTATGGTGCTTTAGAATTAGAGGCTGGAATTAGATACAGCTCAATCAAAAGGGAGGAGAATGTCTAGGTCACAGAAGGGATGATGGTGACAGTGGTGAGGGACTGATCATGTGATACTAGATCCCAGAAATCAGTATGACACTTGGGATCCATGAAAGGGAAGGGAAGCATGTGTTAACAGCCACATGCTAAGTCCAGAGAGTATGTCCCCAGTTGGAACTCTCTTAACTTCTCTGATTTCCCTATGAGCCCCCAAAGCTGTATGCTTTTTTAAGCTACTTTTACAGGGATTTCCCTCCTCCCTCTTTCTCTGTTTGCCCCTGTTAAGTTTCATGCTGACAAAACTTTCAATATTTACCACTTTCTAAAGAGTAAAGCCTTATTCCAGAAAGATCATACAGAGCTTTGTTTTCTTGGTGGAAGTGAGAGGAATTTCTGAATTCTTCAGAAAAGCTTGGAAACTCTCTCAATCAGTTGATCAGATCTTACCTGTCTCATTACCCCAAGGGTCTTTTCTGAATGTTTTCTGAATATATACACTTTCCTATATCTTTACTATTACCACTACGGTTTAAAATGACTTCATGTTTTGTCAGACACCTACAATTATCTCCTAACTGTAGTCTTCATTTCTACTTATGCCCATACCAATCCTCCATTTGCAGCTAGAATGATATTGTATTATAAAAACAAAAGTATGATCAAATCTCTCTCTAACTTAAAAAACTTCTAGTAATGTTCCCTACTACCAGGATGAAGTCACAATTATTTTTTTTAATTTTACTTTTCTTTTTTTAAATTTACATCCAAATTAGTTAGCATATAGTGCAACAATGATTTCAGGAGTAGATTCCTTAGTGCCCCTTACCCATTTAGCCCATCCCCCCTCTCACAACCCCTCCCGTAACCCTCAGTTTGTTCTCCGTATTTATGAGTCTCTTCTGTTTTGTCCCCCTCCCTGTTTTTATATTATTTTTGTTTCCCTTCCCTTATGTTCATCTGTTTTGTCTCTTAAAGTCTTCATATGAGTGAAGTCATATGATTTTTGTCTTTCTCTGACTAATTTCACTTAGCATAATACCCTCCAGTTCCATCCACATAGATGCAAATGGCAAGATTTCATTCTTTTTGATTGCTGAGTAATACTCCATTGTATATATATACCACATCTTCTTTATCCATTCACCCATCAATGGACATTTGGGCTCTTTCCATACTTTGGCTATTGTTGATAGTGCTGCTGTAATATTGGGATGCATGTGTCCCTTCAAAACAGCACACCTGTATCCTATGGATAAATGCCTAGTAGTGCAATTGCTCAGTCATAGGTTAGTTCTATTTTTAATTTTTGAGGAACCTCCATACTGTTTTCCAGAGTGGCTGCACCAGCTTGCGTTCCCAGAAGTCACAATTCTTTAATATTGCTCACAAAGCCTGTATAACCTGGGCCTTATTTCTCTCTCCAGATTCATCTTGGCAACTCTTTGTTCATAATGCTGCAGTAGCACTGACTTTTTTTGCTCATGGAAGTCATTGAGCTTTGCACAGCCTCAGGACCTTTGCACATAATGTTCCCTCTGTCCAGAAGGCTCACTCCACAACTTTCCACCTGACCAATTCCTCCTTTTACTTCAGCTCTCTAATTAATTTGTGACTTATTCACTGACACCTACCCAAACACTGCAAACTAGGTTAGGTCTTTCTGTTTTATACTTTCATAATACCCTGTACTTTGTCATGGCTGTACTTATCACGAACCTAATTAAATAATAGTTGTTTAGTTATTGAATATCTAGCTCTTTGGGTTGTGAGCTCCATGAGATCAAGAACTTATATCTTATGTTCAAAGCTATAAATCAATTATATAGTACAGTTAAAAGCACATAGCAGGCACTCAGTAAATAATGAATGTCCATAATTATCCATATTTGCATCTTTGGTCATAGATCTGTGCATATGAATGCTATATATATATATATATATATATATATATATATATCTAGAACAAAAGAAATGTAGCTGATTTACTGCATTCTCTTTGGTAGCTGGAGGTTTTTCGTTTTGTTTTTCGTTTTGTTTTGTTGTTTTGTTGTGTTTTTTTTTTTTTTTGCCTTATTTTCTGAGGGAGACTCACCATGATAAATTTTCTTCAAGTTTGGCTTGAAAAAACCTTTTTTTCAAGGTTTATCCATACAAAAAGAGCATGTCAACTATAAAGGATAGGGTAAATCAGGCTGTTAGCAATCTCCATATCAAAATTTAATATTAAAAGAAAATGACGCAATAGCCTATAAAGCACACAGGCAAGAAAAAAAGTGTGATGCAAGATTGTAACATTCAGTACGGTGTCTTGAGACATAAAAGTTAAGAGAATGAAGAAAATGAATTAAATCTTAAATTTCTATTTCCATTTATGATGGGCTAGGTTATTCAGACCAATATGTCCATAGATAATGAATAAAGATGCTGAATGAACTATATACATATATAAAAATTCCTCCAAGGCACAAAATTGCTGACAAGATAGTAAAAACTATTAGGCCAAAAGCTAAGAAAAGGTGGAAGCCCAGAAAAGGTGGAGTACAAGAGCACAAAAGCTACTCTTGCCTTGAGGACATTTTCTAGACAGGGACATCTAGCATTGTTTTTAGTAGGTTCACTGGGCATGGAAAGAGCAGACAAGGTCCAGGGCTACCCAAGGTGAAAATGCTATTAGGTGGACTCTTCCTATATTAGTTTGGGACTCCATAGGCTATACCGTAAGGATAAGGGTGAACCAGTACCCAAGAACTTTAGAAAATGTTGTTTTTTACATGGACTATAATAGGAGAAAAAAAATAAAAGCATCTCTCCCTATCCCATTTTTGAGCAGATATGGCCACCACACAGCTCCTGCTTAGATTTGTAGCCTGGGTTAGCAATGACTCAAGGAACCTCAATCCATGAAAACAGGTCTTACTGAGAAAGCCCTGGGACACCTGGGTGGCTCAATTGGTTAAGCATCCAACTTTGACTCAGGTCATGATCTCACGTTTTGTGAGTTTGAGCCCCATTTGGGGCTCTGTGCTGACAGCTCAGAGCATGGAACCTGCTTCAGATTCTGTGTCTCCGTCTATCTCTGCCCTTTCCCCCACTCACACTCTGTCTCTCTCTCTCTCTCTCAAAAATAAACGTTAAGAAAGCCTCAAGGCACTTAGCAGGAGCAAACAAAAATCATTTTTTTCCCCCCAAGAAGCCACAAATACTTTCCTTCACAAATAGTTTTTCAAGGATAAGAAGTAAACATACAAGGAAACTAGACACCACAAACAACACACAGCAAAAATATCAGGCAGCAGAAATAAACCAGAAAATAATTGAGACATTAGAATTATGATACAGATTACAAAAGAACTATGATTACTATGTTTAAAGAAATAAAACAACACAACTACTGCAGGAAATAGGAGAGAGGAACATGTTGAAATGCTCCATATACATGCAATTGGCAAAATCCAGACTGGAGGAAACTCTGTATTGTCAAAGAACCCAGGTTAGTTAACAAAAAATTGTAAGGAAGAGAAAGCTTTAAAATTTGAAGATTATCATGTTAATTTCCCCGTTATTCCTGGTTTTTCATGAACATTTCTCATAAATGTTTCATTTCTTCTACATTTTTTTAGAGGACATTCTCCACATTAACCATTAGTACCTTGAATTTTGATGTTAAAACAACCTAACTTGCTTGTAATGTATTGTTCTTTCTATACAATCCTGGATTTAGTTAATATTTTAAGGATTTTTGAATCTACATTCATGAGCAAAACTGGAATATAATTTTCCTTTAACTTGGTGCCTGTCAGGTTTCCCCATCAGGGTTATTCTGTGCCTCATAAAAAGTTGAAGTGTTCCCTGTGACTGTCTCCCTTTCCCCAGTTTGTAAATATCTCATTAAGACAGGAAAGTTATCCTGGTAATATGTTTGGTTTAACTTTCCAAGGAAATCAGGGTAGTCTGGAGTCTTCTTTGTGGGTAGCCTTTGCACTACTTTTTCAATTTGTTTTTAAACGATTTCGGTTTTCTATTTCCCTGTACGCAAAGAAGTACCAGCCCAGGACTTCTCAATTCCGGTAAGCCGACTGCAGAAAACTGAAGCCACAACACAGGAAAATGCGCACAAAAGAAGTCACTTCCGTCTAGGAAGTGACGGTGTAACCGCGTCGGGCGCAGCGGGGCCTCAAAACCCCTTCTGCGGAAGCCGCGTTCTCACGTCACCACGCAGCCGAATACCCATAAGACCGCAACGAGCCGTATTGCATTGTGGGACACTTGTCCATACCCTGGGGGCTTAGTGCGTCAGTAAGGGGTTCTCCACAGTGACGTATGCACCTGTTCATTCCGCCTGCTCAAAATCTCTCCCCTCTATTAAGAACCGGGGCCGTCCCATCTTAGAGGAACAAGAAAATGCTAGAGGATGGCGCCGGTTTTCGGTGACGCTGAAGGTAACAGAACCTGGCCCAGGGCCTGAAACCTATCAGAGACTCACGTGACTCACTGCTACTCTCCCACTGGTCCCTTTACTGAGGCGTGTGTGTGCGTGTGTGTCATATGACAGACTTCTGGCTCAGCTGTCACGTGACTGCCACATCGCTTGCGACTTTGGAGACTACTAGCCTCTGGGGGGCGAATGTCTTTACCGCCTCTTTTCCCACTTTGGTTTCCCCGTAAGTAGCGCATGCGCAGCATACGACTGCCGCCAGCTTTGTCTCCTGAACACCTCGTTCACCATTTCTTCCTCCGGAGTCGGAAAGGCGCGCTTCTTTGGGCTCTTGAGAAGGTGGTCCGGAAGCTGGCGACCAATGGTAGTTGTTCACCCTCATCTGCTGAGACTATAGAGGTCGCCCCCACCCCCACCCCAGGGTTGAAGTAAGGGTGCAGTGGGCAGGGCGGCGCAGCTGGGGAATCGGTCCTGCGTTGGGTGTTCTCTCAGAGCCAGAACTCGAGTGGGGAGCGCGCGTGCTAGTGACCCGTGATGCGGCTATGTCGCTGTCATCTTCCCTTTCCATTGGGTTATCCTGGGTGTGAGCCTGCGCCACACGAATGTATTCTCTCACTCAGGAGAACCACAATCCACCCTCTCTTCCACTAATGTAAATCTAAGTTGGCCTGTTTTTGTTTGTTTGTTTGTTTGTTTTAGATTTTTAGCTACCCAGTTCAGGAAATACCTTCTATCTTGTCCGTGATTTCCATCCTAATCTCATGGTGCTAGGACTAATCCACCGTTGCCATCTTTAGGTGTTTACCATTGTATTTGGCATCCCCCATCTTTTCGTGGTATTTGACTTGATTTGACATGATAACATTTTAAAAATTTTATTTAATTCCAAGTTAGTTAAAAAATAGTGTAATAATGGTTTCAGGAGTAGAATTTAGTGATTCATTACGCATAACACCTACTGCTCATCTCAACAATACCCTCCTTAATGCCCATCATGCCCCCACCCCCCTTCCAGCAACCCTCAGATTTTGTATTTAAGAGTCTTATGTTTTGCCTCCCTCTCTGTTTTTATCTTATTTTTCTTGCCTGTATGTTCATCTGTTTTGCTTCTTAAATTCCCATATGAGTGAAATCATATATTTGTCTTTAACTTATTTCACTTAGCATAGTATGTTCTAGTTCCAACCAGGTTGTAGCAAATGGCAAGATTTCATTCATTTTTATCGTAATATTCCATTGTGTACACACACCACACTTTCTACATGCACTCATTCAGTCGTTGGACATTTGGGCTCTTTCCATAATTTGGCTATTGTTGATAGTGCTGCTATAAACATTGGGATGTATGTGCCCCTCCGAAACAGCATACCTGTATCCTTTGGATAAATACCTAGTATTACAATTGCTGGGTTGCAGGGTAGCTCTATTTTTAATTATTTGAGGGATTTCCATAGTATTTTCCAGAGCAGCTGCACCAGTTTGCATTCCCACCAACAGTGCAGAAGTGTCCCCCTTTCTCTTCCTCCTGTCTAGCTTTGGTTGTTTCCTAAGTTGTTAATTTTAGCCATTCTCACAGGTGTGAGATGGTATCTCATGTTTTTGGTTTGTATTACCCTGATGATGAGTGATGTTAAGCATCTTCATGTGTCTGTTAGCCATCTAGATGTATCTTCGGAAAAGTGCCTATTCATATCTTCTACCCATTTCTTCACTGGATTATTTGTTTTGTGGGTGTTGAGTTTGATACATTTCTTTACAGATTTTGGATACTAACCCTTTGTCTGTCATTTGCAAATATCTTCTACCATTCAGTTGGTTGCCTTTTAGTTTTATTGTTTCCTTTGCTGTGCAAAAGCTTTTTATCTGGATGAGGTCCCAATAGCTCATTTTTACTTTTGTTTCCTTTGCCTCCAGAGACATGTCTAGTAAGAAGTTGCTGTGGCCAAGGGCAGAGAGGTTGTTGCCTGTTTTCTCCTCTAGGATTTTGGTGGTTTCCTTACATTTAGGTCTTTCATCCATTTTGAGTTTATTTTTGTGTATGGTGTTAGAAATTGTTCCAGGTTCTTTCTTCTGTAGATTACTGTTTGCTGAAGAGACTGTCATTTATCTGTTGGCTATTCTTTCCTGCTTTTTGGAAGAGTAGTTGGCCATACATTTCTGTATCCATTTCCGGGTTCTCTATTCTCTATTTTGTTCCATTGATCTATGTCTCTTTTTGTGCCAGTACCATACTGTCTTGATTACAGCTTTGTAATACAGCTTGAAGTCCAGAATTGTGATGCCTCCAGTTTCGGTTTTGTTTTTCAACATTACTTTGGCTCTTCGGGGTCTTTTCTGGTTCCATTCAAGTTTTAGAATTGTTTTTTCTAGCTCTGTGAAGAATGATGGTGTTATTTTGATAGGGATTAGCTGAATGTGTAGATTGCTTTGGATAGCATTGACATTTTAACAATATTTGTTCTTCTAATCCAGAGGCATGGAATGTTTTTCCATTTGTGTCTTCTTCAATTTCTTTAATAAACTTTCTATAGTTTCCAGATACAGATATTTTACCTCCTTGGTTAAGTTTATTCCTAGGTATTTTATGGTTCTTGGTACAGTTGTAAATGGGATTAATTCCTTGATTTCTCCTTCTGCTGCTTCATTATTGGTGTATAGAAATGGCCACAGATTTCTGTACATTGATTTTATATCCTGCAACTTTGCTAAAATCATGGATCCGTTCTAGCAGTCTTTTGGTGGAGTCTTTCAGGTTTTCCACGTAGAGAGTGAAAGTTTGACTTCTTTCATACTGATTTGGATGCCGTTTATTTCTTTTTGTTGTCTGATTGCTGACTCTAGGACTTTCAGTACTATGTTGAGCAACAGTGGTGAGAGTGGACATATCTGTCATATTCCTTTTTTAAAAATATATATATTTTTAATGTTTATTTATTTTAGAGAGGGAGAGAGAGAGAGAGAGAGAGAGAGAGAGAGAGAGAGAGAGATAATGCAAACGGGGGCTGGGCAGAGAGAGAAGGAGACACAGAATCCAAAGTGGGCTCCAGACTCTGAGCTGGGCCCACTAGGCCCCAATGCAGGGCTCAGACTCATGAACCATGAGATTATGACCTGAGCCGAAGCTGGACACTTGACCAACTGAGCCACCCAGGTGACCCTCCTGTCGTATTCCTGACCTTAGGAGGAAAGCTCTGTTTTTCCCCATTGAGGATGATATTAGCTGTGGGTCTTTCGTATATGGCCTTTATGATGTTGAGGTTTGTTCCTTCTATCCCTACTTTGTTGACTTTGTTGAGGGTTTTTATCCAGAAAGGATGCTGTATTTTGTCAAATGCTTTTTCTGCATCTATTGAGAGGATCATGTGGTTATTATCCTTTTATTAATGTTATTTATCACATTGATTGATTTGTGGATATTGAACCATTCCTGCAGTCCAGGAATAAACCCCACTTGATCATGGTGAATAATTATTTTAATGTATTAATTGGATTCTATTTACTAGTACCATGTTGAGAATTTTTGCATCTGTCTTTATCAGGGAAATGGTCCATAATTCTCCTTTTTAGTGGGGTCTTTGTCTGGTTTTGGGATCAAGGCAATGCTGGTAATACACAGAATCTGAAGCAGGCTCTGAGCTGTCAGCGCAGAGCCTGACATGGGGCTCGAACCCACAAACCGTGAGATCATGACCTGAGCTGAAGTCAGATGCTCAACTGACTGAGCCACCCAGGTGCCCCTAAAAATCCAGTCTATCTTTAAGATAAGTTTGGTAAAAGTCTTTTAGTCATATCATTAAAAAATTAAAATGTAGAAAAGTATATAGTGAAAAATCTGTTTCACATCCTTACAGCCTATTTGCTCAATTTCCAATGCACCCCATCCCAAAGACAACTAGTTGGGAGGTTATGGTAGTTTATGCTAGTTGGCTAGACAACTAGTTGGGAGCCAAGGAAATACAAATACACTTATTTTCCTACTTTCTTTTTTTCACACACAAAGAGTAGCCTAATATACATAATGTTCTGCATCCTACTTTTTTTTCATTTAAAAACATTTTTTGAGGGGCGCCTGGGTGGCTCAGTCAATTGAGTGTCCAGCTTCGGCTCAGGTAATGATCTCGCAGTCTGAGTTTCGAGCCCCGTGTCGGGCTCTGTGCTGACAGCCCAGAGCCTGGAGCCTGCTTCAGATTCTGTGTCCCCCTCTCTCTCTGCCCCTCCCCCACTCATGCTCTGTCTCTCTCTGTCTCAGAAATAAATAAACATTAAAAAAAGTTAAAAAAAATAAATAAAAAATAAAAACATTTTTGAGATTCATATGCATATACAATGTTATCACTGTACAGCTGTACAGATTCCATGGTATGGCTATACTATGTGGTTTTTTATTTTTTTTATTTTTTATAACCAGTCCCCTATTGATAGCCATTTGGGATTGTCTATTATGAACAATGCTGTAATGAAAAAAATTGTTGTTGTGCAAATTTATGATGATACAAATTCCTAAAAGACCATTTCTGTGTTAAAAGCTATATGTATTTGAAATTTTGATAGATAAATGCCAACTGCCTTCTGTAAGCATCATACTAATTGAATTTCCACTACCAATGTGTATATATTTTCCGATAGTCTTATCAACAAAATGTTAGCATACTTATTTCATTTGATGACTTGATAGATTGTCATGATATCACATAATATTTTAATTTTCATTTCTCTTGGGAAATGAGCATCTTATATTTAAGAGCCATGTATATTTTTTCTATTCTGGGAACTCAGTGTAAACCGTTGTCAATTTTTCTATTGATTTGTTTTATTCATTAATTTTTAATGTATTTTTAGTTCTTTTTTTTTTTTTAATTTTTAATGTTTATTTTTGAGAGAAAGAGCACATGCATGGGAGGGGCAGAGAGAGAGGGAGACACAGAATCAGAAGCAGGCTCCAGATTCTGAGCTGTCAGCACTCATGGGGCCTGAACTCATGAATTGGGAGATCATGACCTGAACCAAAGTCAGAGGCTTAAATGACTGAGTGAGTCAGGTACCCAAATATACATGCTGCTTCTTAATAAAAGGACCTGCAGCAGAGATAATGTATTCAATATGATTGGGAAAATTGAAAGGAAAATTTTCTGCCAAGCTTAATTCATTTGCTGTGATGGAGCATATTTCAGTCTGAGCTTCTATCAGCTATGGCAAAAAGGGAAAGGTATTTGGCAAAAGGAAACAAATAGAAAACCTTTAGTGGGTTCTAAAAATTCTAAACGAACTCTAAAGCTATAAGAGGAATCCATTACCCTGACTCTGTTTTGTTTTTTCCCCCTAGAACAAGACAAATTCATAGGAAAAATGGAAAAGCAAAAGTTCTGATGTTTTGCTTTTGATTTCACCAACTCCAGGTGTTTTCTATTTAGAAAGGTAAGAAATTTATCTCAGAAACTAACAAATATGCTGTGCTTGAAAGATTCATTCTCACTTAGATTGCTGAAAAGCATCTCTAACAATTCAGCTAAAATAAGAATGCTTACCTGTCTAGTATTTTTTATTTATTTATTTAAATTATTTATTTATTTATTTAAGTAATCTCTACAGCCAAAGTAGAGCTTGAACTCATGACTCTGAGATGGAGAGTTGCATGCTCCTCTGACTGAGCCAGCCAGGCGCCCCCACGTGTCCAGTATTTGATTCAACTGAAAATGGACACCAGAAAATCCCTTTCTTTTTAATAAATTAAATAAAAATAATTTAAAATGAGTACTTTTGAAAGCACTGATACTATAAAAGGTAATACTAAAAGTAAAGGTCCAGAAGAAAACAAAATACTTGGAAACTTACAAGATGGTATAGGGACCATTTGGAACCCCAAGGTCAGTATGAAGATTATTTTAAGCTGAAGACATTTGAGAATCAATACATGCAGAAAGAAGCCTTCTCAGAGCTTCCCTTATCTAACTAAAAGCAGAAACTTCTGGGAAGTGAGGCTGCAAGAATTTCCCTGTCAGGGTCAGCGTACCCCAAGGAGAGAAATCAAGAGTAAACCTACTATAAATCCTTTTCCCATAAGAGTTTTATGGCCATGAAAAGTAAGGAAAACCACTCACAGCAGCATAAACAAACTATCACAAAGGTTCTTTCCAGATTGTTTTTTAAAAACCCATTTGTTTTTCTTAAGTAAATCTCTTTATTCTTCCCACAAAGTCTGTTTTTCTCTACTAAATTAGGTTAGCCTCTGACTAACTGTTCAATGAGCTAGATTCCTCCTTTATTAACACCATATGCCTATGAATAAACCTTAATTATCAGATCCCCAGTTGCTGAACTTAAAAGGGTGGAGGAAGTTTTTCCTCTCTAACAGTGGTCAAAGGGACAGCAGTTTTTTCAATGAGGAAAAGAAAATGGGGTGGTGGTGCAGGGAACTTCAAATATTTTCCAAAAAGAGGAAATCTAAATGGATCATAAACAAAGCCTTTTAATTTCATAAATATCCAGAAAAGGCAAATTTAAATCACCCTTCTGATTGACAAACATTAAGAATCTGACAGTACCCAGCGTTTGGCAAGAATGGTGAACAACAGGAACACTCAAACACTGCTGGACAGAGTGTAAATAGACGCAACAGTTTTACAAACAGCTTGACATTTTCTAAAAAATTGAATATACAGATATTCTAGGACCCAGCACTTTCACTCCCAGCTATACACTCACCCTTGCTACTCAACTGCGGACTATATACCAGAAACCTCAGCATTTCCCAGCAACTTGTTAGAAATGTAAATTTCTGGGCCTTACTATAGATCATATGAATTAAACTCTGCATCTTAACAAGATCTTGAGTGATACATAAGCACCTGTGCCCCAGGATCCATGGACAAGAATGTTCTTGATAGCTACAAACAAATAATCCCTTTATCTATGAACAGGAAAAAGTATGCTATATTCATAAAATATATGAAAACTATATGTTAATGAAAAGGAACAAATTACAGTTAAATGCAACATGGATAAGTATCACAATGTTGAGAGAAATAAGTAAGACAAAAAAATACATAGACTATAATTCATATATGTAATCTTCAGTAACAGTTATAACCAAACTGTGCTGTTTATGTATGATAAGGTGCATTAAGGTAATGATACTAAAAAGGGGAGAAAGTAAAGCAAGAAATTGATTCAGGGTGAAATCAGGGTGGAATTTCTCCAGAGGAGAGGGGTGAGTTGTGATCTTGGAGGGAGGGAGGCAGTTGTAGGGTGCTTACAGAACAGGCATATGTGTTGGATAGTGTCTAAAGTGTTTCTATTTTATAAGTATTTAAATGGTATATAAGTTCTGTGTAGTTTTCAGTATGTGTGTTATACTTCACATTAGATAAATAAATGCTATAGACTTATTTCCAACGATATCTGGATGGCTGACAATGAGAAAAACAATAAACAGGAAGTAACAGCAAAGTAAATTGGCACTGGATAGACTAGAAAAAGAAAAACCAAGGCCTCCCAGTGTTTGTTCTATTGAAAATAAGGCCTTTTTTTTTTTTTTTTTTTCCTGGGTAAGGCAATCTTTATTTTCCATGAGGGAAGTTTGGGCATACAGACTCAAAGAGTGGATGTGTTCTAGGGGGAGGGGTAGAAGGAAGCAGGAGAATGGGAGGAGGCTACAGACCATGCCAGGGTGGAGGAGGAGATGGGGATGACAGAGGGTGGGGAGGGGTTGGGGTTGGGTGGCTGGGGTGGTAGTGGTAGATGGACACAGGATACAGCACTTAGAGATCAAAGAGGAGGCCATACCCCAAGCTCTCAACTTACATGTTTTCCTCCTTCCCCTAGTCCTGCCCCCTACCTGTTTGCATTTGACCACAGACCCTCACAGGAGTAGCAGTTCAAGAACCCTTTTCTGAGTCAAACATAGAGGGAAATGGTGTCCCATGTTGGAACTATCAGAGGAACATCCCAAAAATTGAGTTAAGGAAGATTTGGCCACTAGGGCACCTAAATAGGAAGTTAGGTAAGGTGAAGAATGCCCAAAAAGAAAACAATCAACCTCGGCTATGCTTTCTGTAGCTTTTATACCTAGATCTGATGTTCATGGAGTGGCCTTGAAGCCTCTCATTATCATGGCCTTGATGGAGATTGGTGAATATATTATTTTAATCTGGAGAAAGTTCCTTTCTGTGTAAAATAGACTAAGATAACTAAACTTCAAATTGTTGAAAATAAACCTCACTTGAAAGAAAAAAAAAAAAACCCAGAAATTCCTAAGAATGTGTCCAAACATTAACAGATGATAACAGGAACAAAGAAATCCTTGGGTTCATGACCACTTCAGAATATACTTCAGAATACAACTCACTTTTTTTTTTTTTTTTTTTTTTTACAACTCATTAAGAAGGCTGGGCTTAAAATTGTACTCGGGACTCTAAGAAAGTAGGCATAAGACAGAGGAAGATAAATTTAGGATGGACTTTGAGAAAGAAGTGGCAAAGAAATCTGAAAAATGTTACAAATTTCTGGAAAGATAAAACATAAGAAATCACTAAAATTTATAAAAATAAAAATGGTCATTAATTGTCTTAGTCCATTCCGGATGCCATAAGAAAATACCACAGACTGGCTAGTTTATAAACAACAGTAATTTATTTCTCACAGTTCTGGAAGTTGGGAAGTCCAAGATCAAGGTGCCAATATGGTCACTTGGTTTACAACTGTGCTTTAGTGCTGTGTCCTCTCTTAGTGGAAGGGGCAAACAAGCTCTCTGGGGTCTCTCTTATAAGATCATTAGTTCTACTCATGAGGGCTCCACCTCATGGATAAGCCCCTCCCAAAGGACCTACCTCCTAATACCACTACACCAGGCATTAGGATTTCAACATAAGAACTTTTGGGGGAGGGGCGCCTGGGTGGCGCAGTCGGTTAAGCGTCCGACTTCAGCCAGGTCACGATCTCTCGGTCCGTGAGTTCGAGCCCCGCATCGGGCTCTGGGCTGATGGCTCAGAGCCTGGAACCTGTTTCCGATTCTGTGTCTCCCTCTCTTTCTGCCCCTCCCCCGTTCATGCTCTGTCTCTCTCTGTCCCAAAAATAAATAAACGTTGAAAAAAAAAATTAAAAAAAAAAAGAACTTTTGGGGGAAACACGTTAAGACCACAACATCAATGAAGCAAAAGTTGTTAAAGAAACCATCAAATGTGAGCTATTTCAAAAGTAGGGGGCAAGAAATTCAGGTTTTGGAAAATAGAGCAGTTGCCACAGAAAGTAGAGAATTGGGATGAACCAGCCACATTGAGCTGAGTAAAACCTTGAAGATCATAAGAGGTCTCCAAATGTGGGGCGCCTAGGTGGCTCAGTCGGTTAAGCATCCAACTCCTGATTTTTGACTTAGGTCATGATCTCATGGTTGGTGAGTTTGAGCCCCACGTTGGGCTCTGTGATGACAGCACAGAGCCTGCTTGGGACTCTCTGTCTCCCTCTCTCTTTGCCTCTCCCCTTCTCTCTCTGTCTCTCTCTCTCAAAATAAATAAATAAGCAAACAAACATTAAAAAAAAGATGTCTGCAAAAGGAAAGAACAGATTTGTTGATTACAAAATTGCAAAGAGAATTGGAACAGTTATTTTGAGATGAATTCTGAAACTGAGGACAAAAGTAATGAAAAAACTTTATGTATATACTGAAATAAGCAATAGAGAATCAGGGCCCAAGCTCTATTAGAACATGAAGACAGAAATGCGTCACTAGGCAAGATAAAGTGATACCAGCCACTCACAAATCATAGATTGTAGATGGAAGTTGGAAGACCACAGAAGGAAGTTGAAAGAGTAGTCCTGTTCATTGTGATTATTCCAGGTTTAACTAGAAACAGACCCTAAAGCAGAGTATGAAGAAACTAAAAACAAATGTTATGTACTAGGTTGAATAGTATATCTCCCAAATCCATGTCCACCTGGAACTTGTAAGTGTGACTTTATTTGGAAATAGGGTCTTTACAGATGTAGTCAAGTTAAAATGAGATTATGCTGGATTAGAGCAACTGGTGTCCTAAGAGGGGAATTTGGACACAGATCTACACAGAGGGAAGATGGACAGAGATAGGAGTGATGCTGTCATCTGGCAAGAATGCCAAAATTTGCTAGCAACCACCAGAAGCTGGAAGAGTCAAGGAAGGATTCTTCCCTAGAGACTTTAGAGTTGGTGTGACCTTGCTGATGCCTCAATGTTTGACTTATGGCCTCCAGAACTGTGAGAGAATAAATTTCTGTTGTTTTAAGCCACCCAGTCTGTAGTATTTACTCTATAGCCCTAGGAAACTAACGTACCCTATGATCAGATGGCAGAATGAGAAAGGTCAGGAACAATTAGTTGAAATAAAACAGTAAAAGCAGAGAATTCAATATCTGGAAAATTAATACAAAACAAGAAGATAACATTGCCATTCTGTAACAAAGTCCACTAAAATTTTTTTTTTTTTTTTTTACACAAGGACAATTTTAATCCTCCATTATCCTGCAGTAACATCCACTGCTGGCTTTATATGTATTAAAACTGCATTTGCCAAGAACTGTGAACATTGAGAATCTTTACATGAAGTCACATGGTTGGTACAGGTACATAGATACCTTCTAGCACTAACAGAATACATACACAATACATATCAAATGTTCTTGATGGATAAATTTGCTTCATTAGATACTCATATTTAGTAAAATTCACAGTTAATACAGAATTTCATTTTCTTAATTTATCTTTATTACACATTTTTTTCTAAGATTTTAAGTATTTAAGAAAAACACCACTTATTCATTCAAGGTTATAATTTGTAGGGCAATAAACAATGGGTTCTAAATTTCTTAAAGGTGTCTATAGCAATTTAAAATACCAGGAGTCTTCTTTTCAATTTGTAGCACCTGACTTGAGACCTTTATTAAGTGCAAAGTTTAAGTTCATTTAGTGCATTCATTAAAATTCATTGTCACTGTTTCTCTTGTGAGAAAGACTTATTTCAATTGTTATTTCTCAGACTACCTATATATATAGAGAGAGAGCATGGATGTATATTCTTTCCAATTGGGTAGAATTTTATTTTCAGAATTTATAGCTAGAAGAAGAACTCACAGCATCTCTGAATGGCCTTTCACTCAAAACAATGGTGATAGTAATGTATAAAATGGATTTGGGGTCTTCCCCCCTATTTAACATTACCAAACATGTTTCCAAAGTATTCTTGGAAAATATTTAAAAATATATGAATAATCTACCATATGGTACACCATCATTCTCTAACCATTTCTCAATTGTTCATTTACATCAGTTGCAATTTTTTTATGAGTAACATTGTGGTGAACATCCTCACCCACAGTTTTAAGCAAGAATGATTCTATCTTTAGGATAATGTCAACTAAGTAGCTTACTGGGTCAGACTGCAGATGGTTTTAAGGCTTTAGTATACTTTACCAAATAATCTCCAGAACGTGAACAACTCCTACCAACATTAATTTACTGTGATCACGAAGTGAACTTGGTATCAGTGAAGGAAATTCAACCACAAATCTATTAGATGCTCAAGCATCTCAAAACTATCACACCAAAGAAGCAAGGAGACAATATTAATGATGATTAAGCCAAAATTCAAATTCTTTAAAACATTACTCAGCTTCAAATCATGATTTAATTAAATCATGATTAAGAAAATTAACTCATTAAATCATGATTATTTTAAGATAATAAACAGAAAAGCTTTGCACAAAAAAATCTGTTTTTCCAAAAATAAAAAGTTAAAAAGAGAAAAAGTCAGTACTAAATGACCAAAAATTTTTATTTGACTAAATTCTATTTCATGCGCAAGCATGACAGTCTCCCCTGTTTTTTAGACTTTGGCAATTAAAAGAACACGCAGCCTTATACAGAACAGTGAAAATGCCAAGGGTGAGAGTAGTCTACAGTTTTACTGTAGGATAAATATATATATTTTTAAAAGGCCTCTCTCCCTTTGGCCATATCTACTCTCAGTTCAAATCATTAAATAGGGACAAATTTTCAAAATCACTTCTTTACTTCTCCAAGATTTTCGATACTACCATCATTCACCACCTCCGGCCATATTCCTGAATGACATCAATGATGTCATCTGTAAAGTCTTCCTGAATGATGATTTCATCCTCTCCTGTTACTGAGATACCACAGGAGAATTTTTGAGCAAAAAATCTTTGTACTTCTTTTAGATGAATTTCAAAAGTTGCAGGGCCACATACTCTTGTTACATATTTCTTCTTTGCTCTGGGAATTTTGGCTATCATAACCTTTTGTGGTACATTCTTCTTTTTTTGCTTTATTTGACCCCTTCCACCTGTCTTCTGCTTTTTCTTCTCTTCTTCTTCCCCTGGTGTGCCTTGACCCTCACTAGTTCCAGCCTCTTGTTTGGGTGAATTTTCTATAGTTAAGTTTTGCAAACTCATTTGGAAAATTCTTCTCTAACCACTGTTCACAGTTAGCGACATCAGGCATATATTCACAGTACTCTGTTGGTAATGAACAGACTCCACAGTAGAGGACTTAAAGTGGGTAGTCTGCATCTAACTTGGTATTTGCCCAGCTCTTCTTTGCAATCATGCCTACCAGATTCAGAAATATCAGCAGGCATCTCAAAAATCCAGGTGGTCACGCAACCCCTACTGCCTCCACTCCACCACTACTGCCAGCTCCACTGTAATTTGACCCTTGTCTAGGATACAGAAGGAACTGTTGCTAAAGAGAAAAAAAAATCTTCCTAAGGCAGAAATGAATTCAAGTTATCAGAATTAACATCTCACTCACAGTGGCTTCTTTAAGAAGCAGTCTGGGGCGCCTGGTGGCTCAGTCAGTTGAGCCACTGACTTAGGCTTAGGTCATGATCTCACAGCTTGTTGGTTGGAGCCCTGCATAGAGATCTGCGCTGATAGCTGGGAGCCTGGAACCTGCTTCGGATTCTGTGTCTCCCTCTCTCTCTGCCCCTCCCTCACTTGCACTCTGTCTCTGTCTCTCTCTCTCAAAATAAACATAATAAAAAAAAAGGCAGACCTAATTTCAGTTCCTGATGTTACCATCCTGTGTGTTACTTTGGGCCTTTTAGTTAATCTTCCTAAAAAACATTCCTCATCTCAAAAAATGAGTAAAAGGTATTAATTACCTAATATGGTTCAGGCTTTGTAAAGCACCCATTATGTAGTAGGGACTCACAGTAGTGAGTCCTTTTTCCTTTTTCCTTACCCTAATATAAGATGATAAAATGCTACTTAATAAGACTTCGGTGCTGTGCTTATAAAATGTACATGCCAGAAAGGGTACCTTACTCTGAAATTTATGCTGCTGTCTTATTTCCCTCATGAGCCTGTGGTGGTGAACTTAACCAAATATATTTTCTAATCTCCTACCCTTAGTGACAGACTGATACATATACCAAATCTTACACTGTAAACACTTGACTTGTTGAAAGAAAAGTAGAGTAGAAAGATTTTTTAAAAAGAACAAGTACAAGGTGAAAAACTTGCTGTTATAATGAGCAGAGGTCTTTAGAATTGATTGAGGAAGATTCCTTTCTCCCCCTGCTCTACCCTCTTCATCACCACAAAGATGAAATCACCTTGTATTGATTCTTTAAACAGGAAAGTAAAGTATAATGGAGGGACTTTATAAAGTATAAAACAAGGACAGGCTTAGAGGTTAGTTTGTTATTGTTTATTTGTTTTTTATTTAATCTTTTCTCTACATAATCCTCTACAGATGCTTCATTTTTAAGGTTAGTAACTGCTGTCTTGATGGAGGCAAGTGGGAAGGCCCCTGGAAGCAGGATCCCTTGGGTAAGAAAGATTCCATGCTCAAAGAAGACTTGGTTTAGGTTTTGTCAGGAGTGGAGAAAAATGGGTCATTTTACCCAGACGATCTTGTCTAAAAGCTGCCATCTAGTGTTCATTTCTGAGAATACATGCTGACATACTAATCCTGTGGTTCTCTATCCCAAGGACCATTTTTATTGATGTTTTTTATGGTTATGCATAGATTCTAAGACAATTTGGTTACCAAAAGGAACACAATGTTAGAAGGAAATTGTTTTTCATATATTTTCATCATATACATACAGTACTGCCAAAATAGGACTTTAGAATAATAACAGTATAATAATATTTCTGAAGGAAATTATCTCATATTGAACTTCTGTAATAGCAATTTAAAAAAAGTAACTCAGGTTATCTTATCCATCCCTCTAGTTAGTAAATGTTGCCTATAGTCTTTATTGGAGAGAGGGAGAGAAAAACCATTTATTGTATATTTTCAATATGCCAGACTCTAAAAACATTATCTTATATAAGTCTTACCGCAATCCTTTGAGTTAAGCATTCTTTTCTTTTAAAAAATATTTTTATTTATTTTTGAGAGAGAGAGAAGAGAGCATGAGAGAGGCCAAGAGAAAGGGAGACAGAGAATCTGAAGCAGGCTCTGTGCTGACATCAGAGAGCCCAATGCAGGGCTTGAACTCATGAACCATGAGATCATGACCTGAGCATAAGTCAGACGCTTAATGGCCTGAGCCGCCCAGCACCCTTGAGTTAAGTATTCTTTACTTTTTGCCCCTCATCTTTACTGAAGTGGAATTGACAAAGGAAATTTGAGTTAGTATTCCTAACACTATTTTACATATGAGAAATTGTAGTGAAATAATTGACTTAAAAAATTTTTTTTTAATGTTTATTTACTTTAGAGACAGAGACAGACAGAGTGTGAGTGGGGGAGGGGTAGAGAGAGAGGGAGACACAGAATCAGAAGCAGGCTCTGGGCTCTGAATGGTCAGCACAGAGCCCTACATGGGGCTTGAACTCAAAAACTGTGAGATCATGATGAGAGCCGAAGTAAGACCCTTAACCAGCTGAGCCACCCAGGTGCCCCTAATTGACTTTTTATCAAAGAGCAAGTTGACTAAAGAACTCACATCTGTCATACTCACGGTCAGTGCGCGTTCATTTATACCACAATACCTAGTAAACTTTTTGAAATTCAGGGGAAGTCTTACAAACCCCTTTTACTGCTTTCATAAATTGTTCAAAGGCCTAAACAACTCTAGAAATCATGGCATTAAAAGGAACCTCTAAAGGGGCACCTGGGTTGCTCAGTTGGTTAAATGTCTGACTTCGGTTCAGGTCATGATATCATGGCTCATGAGTTCCAGCCCCGTGTAAGGCTCTATGCTGACAGCTCAGAGCCTGGAGCTTGCTTAAGATTCTGTCTCTCTCTCTCTCTCTCTGCCCCTCCTCTGCTCGTGTTCTGTCTCCCTTTCTCTCTTTCTCTCTCTCTCCCTCTCTCAAAATAAACATTAAAAAAATTTAATAAAAAAAAATAAAAAGGAACCTCTAAACTCCCACATTGCTCCGTAGGATTATTTCCTTAAAACAGATTGTAGTTTTGAGACCTGAATCAAAATGTACACAATTCTTTTTTTTTCCAATAAAGTTTATTTATTTATTTATTTTGAGAGAGAGAGTGCGAATGAGGGAGAGGCAGAGAGATGGGGAGAGAGAGAAACCCAAGCAGGCTCTGCATTGATAGCACAGAGCCCGATGTGTGGCTTCAACTCATGAACCATGAAATCATAACCTGAGTCGAAACCAAGAGTTGGACTAAACCACCCAGGAGCCCTGAAAAGTTACAAAATTCTAAGTTAAAAACACTTGGGTGGTTTTATTCTTGAGTTTTGCTAAAGCAAATTCATGAAATGTATGGGTTTTTTTAAAGATATTCTTTAATTATAATACATTTGACTGAAATCCCATATTTTATATTATATTTACTTAAACCTTTAGCTATTCTGTATTACTTCAGGAATGCAGGTTCTTGCATGGATCAACCAAATGTGCCATGCCCCCAAATTTCAATTTTTCATTGTGTACAGACTGTACTAATCACAACAGAGAAAACACACAGTTAATTTTTAAAAATTAAAATATTAAATTTCCTAGATTCATTATGTAATGTATTTGATCACCTTTTGAAATTTGATGAGTATTTAACGCTAAATTCCCTAATTTGGAACAATTATTTTAGGGAGCCAGTATGATTTATTAATGAATCATTTAGCATAGAAAAGAGGACTCATTGATTGCCAGAGTCCAGCTCCAGCAGGTCCAGGGGTTCCCAAAGGAAGAACGGCGTCGGTGAAAATAAAACAAAACTAAAATAAAAAACTAGAAAATAAAAAACTAAAATAAAAAACTAAAACTAAAATAAAAAACTAAAAATAAATAACTAAAATAAAAAACTAAAATAAAAACAAAAAATAAAAATGGACACAGACAATAGCAGTGTGTTGAACTGGCCGATTTATTGTAGTAAACATGCATTATATATGCTAGTGATTTCCTTGTAACATACGTCATCTATGTTTTTCTAACATTACCTAATTTTAAAAATGTTCCTATGTGTAAACAACCTTTAAGAAATAACATGGTGATTTTCCCCTAACTTTCCCGCATACCCTTTGATTATAGATTAATTTCTTACATTATTCCATTATTCATCTGCATTTATCTATAATCTACAAAGCATTCGCTTTGCTGTTCTCGTGAAAGGCCCTCCATTTCTCAACACCTCAAGTGGAACAGTTACAGGCACATGACCTCCTAACCACATGAGGCCAGAAGAACAATGTGTTCGCCTCGGTCCGAGGTGCCAGAAAGGGGCTGAAAAAGCCTTAGAAACCCATGCCCCATACATTCTCAGAGAGACAATGCACCTAGGAACCAGTGAACCATTCTATACCTTAACCGACTAGGTTCAGTCATCATCTGGAATGCTCCAGGGGGCCAGGTGGGCCTAGGGGTTGAAGTCACTTGTGCCCAGAGATACACTCCTTAGTTGCCAGAGTGGGGCTTTCAAATCCATATGTCTCTCCTTAGTTGGCTGCCTTTGCTGGCAAAGGTATGAGGCTATCCTTCCTGTAAGTAGAGGAGTCTCCATGGGGGATGGCAAGGGCTAAATGTAAGGCCGCACAATTTCTTGCGGAACCTTATTTTTCTTTCCTAATGGTTCTTTTCCCAGGGGGCCTGCTGAGGGCAATTCCCCAACAGACAATACCCCAGGTAGTTTTAAGGCCAAATTACCTAAAAGTGGGAGTACAAGAAGCTTCACTGTCTGTGGGCCGCCCTGCAGTCACCAATCCGTCCACAGCCCAGGCCCTGCCACGCAAGCTGGGATAGCTTGGCTTCCAGCAATTGATTTGACATTCATCTTTCTAAAACCTGAACTGCTTTTCTTAGGCAAGATTATTTTCCTTCAATCCTGACAACAGTTTTGTTAGGTTTGTAATAATTGTGTGAATTTTTAGGCAAACTACTGCAAATACCCCTCATTTTAGGGTGCTCAACACAATAAAATTTTATTGTTCACATCACAGTCTTAACATGGATTGGTGGAGGTTCTGCTCCATGCATTCATTTAAGGAACTAGGCTCCTTCTCTCTAGTACTCTACCACCTTCAAGGCAGGTAGGATTGTCTAAATCCCAGTTTTCCCCCTTTAGGAGTCTGGCTTCAGGGCCATGATTTTTTATCCATTCCTTCCCTATGGCTTATTCTTACCAACCCAGAGTTAGATTTCTCTTTTTGAGCCTAAGATGTGCTTTTATTTATTTATAAATTTTTTTAATGTTCATTTTTTTTTGAGAGAGAAAGACAGAGCATGAGTGGGGAAGGGGCAGAGAGAGAGGGAGGCACAGAATCTGAAACCTGCTCCAGGCTCTGAGCTGTCAGCAGAGCCTGTCGAGCCCAATGCTGGGCTCGAACTTGGAAACGGCGAGATCGTGACTGGGCTGAAGTCGGTAACTTAACCAGCTGAGCCACCCAGGTACCCCTAAGATGTGCTTTTATAAAGTTGACTATAAAATAATTTAATTCATAGAATATTAAGCATCAGACACAGTCCTTCACACTGGCAAGTTATCTTTTTGGCTAAATAAATCCACAAATACATTCAGGCAAAATATTCAGAAACAAATTCTTCACATTTCATACATATTTATGAATTGAAACTTCATGATGTTACTTTTGAAAATATATGTATAGACCTATCTGTATATATGTATTTTAATTGACTGGCAAATGGGCAGTTGTTCTTCAGACCTTAAATATAGATGCACACATACATATATTTATTTTTAACTTAAGAAACTGTAACACATTTGTAGCATTATAAACTGTTTTTAGAGGGTAAAATTATTTTATCTGCAAAACAGATTACATGTTAAAACGGAGCTTTCACTTACACATATTTAGATTTTAATATTTACTCCTGCAACATTAAGATTCTTTTTTTTCCCCCCAAAAGCCGACAAGTTCTGTACTCCCTGGCCTTTTTTTTTTTTTTTTTTAATTTTTTTTTTTTTTCAACGTTTATTTATTTTTGGGACAGAGAGAGACAGAGCATGAACGGGGGAGGGGCAGAGAGAGAGGGAGACACAGAATCGGAAACAGGCTCCAGGCTCCGAGCCATCAGCCCAGAGCCCGACGCGGGGCTCGAACTCCCGGACCGCGAGATCGTGACCTGGCTGAAGTCGGACGCTTAACCGACTGCGCCACCCAGGCGCCCCCTCCCTGGCCTTTAATAATTTCTTTGAATAGTGTGAAATTACCTTATTTTTATATATTTCCAGTTACTGAAAAATTAGGTTTGGGGCAATGAAGGTGTTAAATTCATCAAAACACATCTAGGGGGCCCATTTAACATGAAGAGATGGCTTCCATTGGAGCACAGATCTTTTAGGGAGTAGCTGGGTACTCTGGATGCATCCTTTCTATGGTATGACTTCCTAAGGACGATAGGCTATAGGCTTTTGGTGATAATTCAGGCAATTAGTCCTATATGGAGGCAGTTTGGTAGAAGATTCCTGCATCAACTAGTTCCGGGCATCCCAGAAGCAAACCTGGAAGGTTTAGTCAGTATAGGGTGATTTTTAAGTTAATAGCAACATCAGGGAGTTGCTGAGGTTTATTGGGGCATTCATTTTTCCAATGGCCATGCTTTTACCATGGTTACATTTGGACTACATAGTCCATTGGGGGGAAATGGCCTGTATTTGGTGCTTATCATAGGAACCCAATAAGGAAGTATTTACTTTTAGACCTAAGCAAGAGGGCCCTGTACTTAGTGGCCCACACATACCACAAACACTAAACTTGTAAGGCCTGTAGGAGCCTGTAGGAACTTTCAAGAGAAGGAAAGTTCTTTTCCTTCTCTTTCTCCTCCTCTTCCTTCTCCTCCTCCTTCTTTTCATGGTTTTCCTCTTTTTTTTATTTTTTATTTTTTATTTAATTTATTTTTTAAATTTATATCCAAGTTAGTGTGTAGTGCAACAATGATTTCAGGAGTAGATTCCTTAATGCCCCTTACCCATTTAGCCTATCCCCCCTCCCACAACCCCTCCAGCAACCCTCTATTTGTTCTCCATATTTAAGAGTTTCTTATGTTTTGTCCCCATCACTGTTTTTGTGTTATTTTTGCTTCCCTTCCTTTATGTTCACCTGTTTTGTATCTTAAAGTCCTCATATGAGTGAAGTCATCTGATATTCGCCTTTCTCTGACTGACTAATTTCAGTTAGCATAATACCCTCTAGTTCCATCCACGTGGTTGCAGATGGCAAGATTTCATTCTTTTTGATTGCCGAGTAATACTCCATTGTGTATATATACCACATCTTTTTTATCCATTCATCCATCGATGGACATTTGGGCTCTTTCTATAGTTTGGATATTGTTGATAGTGAAAGTTCTTTTCCTTCTACCATCATAGGTTCTCTGGCTGAGGCCCTGCAAATTAGACTGATGAAAGACAGACTAATAAGAGAAAAACAAGTTTGTTAATATGCGAATCGTGTATATATGTGGGAGTACTCAGAGATAAGTAACTCAGAGGGATGATTAGAACTTGGGCTTATATAGCATTAAAAAAGTTTCTTTTTAGTAATCTCTACACCCAACTTGGGGCTTAAACTCATGACCCTGAGATCAAGAGTCACACACTCTTACCATCGAGTCAGCCAGGTGCTCCATGGCTTATATAGCATCTTAACAAAAGAACAATAAATGTTTAGAGAAGTGATAAAACAAAGGAATTGAGTTTCTAGGGCAGCAAATTGTGGGAAGGCAAATATATGGGGAACTAATGGAACATAAAATTAGTAAAATTTGTCATGGAGATTCCACTGGTGTAGTCTCCGAGCTGGTAAGGGTATAGAATTGTCTCTGGTCATTAACTTCTGTTTTTTCTGGTTGAGAGAAGATGGGGAATACCTTTATGAGTTTATGTTTTGCTTTTAGGCAAATAGGGGGAGGAAAGAAAGCTTTTTTTTATACTTGATTCTTCTCAGTTGCCTTCAGCTCAAAATAATCCTGATGCCAAAATGATATGTTTTGAAGTGGTGTGTTCTGCTACCCTTCAGATCCCAGGGAGATTAACACTTCAAGACATCTCTTATCTTGGACATATTCTGATGTCCTCAAAAGAAAATGTGACTGCATCCAAATGCTATGATGGCTCCCCAGTTGTGCATTGTGACATTGTGCCAACATCAGAGATGGATACTACTGCAGAGTGGAGAGGTTCTGAGAAGCAGAAGCATGTAAGTATGACATCATAGCAAATTACATTTTTTGCCAGATCCTTTCAGATAGATGAATGCAAGGGATTCTTACATAACAATGACCATTTGCCAGTAGTGTGGCGCATCCATTTCTTGCTTCTCTTCATATTTCAGTGAGTGGTTCCAGAATCACTCATGAATTAGTTTAGCACAGTGTTTGCAAAGCTTTGGAAACATTTATGAATATTAATTTATATTGTATTTAAAGTCCTCTACATGTATGCCAAGACCTGATATACATGAAATATGCTGTTAACATTGTCAACTAGATGAAAAAAATTGGCAACTAGCTGGACATTGAATGTTAAAATCATGTTAGTTTTATTAAAAAAATTTTTTTTAATGTTTATTTTAGAGAGAGAGAGTGAGAGAGTGGGGAAGGGGCAAGGAGGGTGTGGGGGACAGAGGATCTGAAGCAGGCTCTATGCTGACAGTAGCAAGCCCAATGCAGGCTTGGACTCACAAACTGGAAGATCATGACCTAAGCTGAAGTTGGAAGGCAGCTATGCTCACCACTATACCACCAACGCTGCACGACCTGAGCTGAAGTCGGAAGCTTAAGCCATTGAACCACCCAGTTGCCCCTTAGTTTTCTTTCCTTCCTCCCTCCCTCCCTCACTTCCTCCCTTCCATCCTTTCTTTTTAAATTTTCATAACAGTGTTTAATAAGGGAGTACCTGGCTGGATCAGTCAGTAAAGTGTGTAGCTCTTGATTTTGGGGTTGTGAGTTGAAGCCTCATGTTGGGTATAGAGATTACTTAAAAACCTTAAATATATATATATATATATATATATATATATATATATATATATATGTGTGTGTGTGTGTGTGTGTGTGTGTGTGTGTGTGTGTATATACACATGTATGTATGTGTATATATATATGTATATATTTACTAAGATTTAATTACATTTTATTACTCATTGCTGTTATTACAATCACTCATGTCACCCAACCTCCCAAGTAGTGTTAGAAGTCTGATATTGAAAAAAATAAAATGAAAGAAAGAAAAAGAATGAACGAACCCTGGTAATGTGCTCCTTATTAGGAATATACCCAATTATGTGCTAGTATAGGGAAAATTCAAAGTTTTGTGAGTGTGTAACCATGAGTATCATGCTCCCTTTATCTTCACTGTTCCCTTCAAAACCAAGAAAACATATGGGTGTAGAGACCACATAAGTTTTCAAATAAGCTGAAATTAGAGTTTTGTAGCATTGAAATGGAGTCTTTTCACCAAAGTACAATATAACTTGAAATAGGAAACAGCAATTGGACTCTGCCCAAATCTGTTGACTAGCATTAAGATTGGGCTAATCTTTCTTAGGTGGGAACACTACAGAAGAAAGTCCCACAGGGACTGGCAGTTGAGACACTGTCAGGCAGTTATGAAAATTCATTTTACCTTTGCTGAACATTTGTATGTTGAGCCAGCTGCCTCTGACAGCACAAAAGTTCTAAATTTGACACCTTGAAAGGCTGGTGTCGAAGTGCAAAACCAAAGGCTGCAACAACCTGACTTTGATACAGTGAATGGAACCAGAGTGCACCTGCACTTAAATTCTTTCAGTTTCAGCCCACAGTGGGCTCCAAACATTCCTGATAATGTTCCTGTTCAGGTTCCCTTTTTGAAGGCTCCATTTGTGGGGATAGAACATGCTCCATACAGGTGCTTCCAGCAGATGGCTCTTGCCCTCCCCTAAACTTACAGCACAGCCATTGCTTAAGTGCCCCCTTGAAAAAGGTCCAAAGAAAGATATGTAAGCCCATCTATGACATTACCACTTCACAGAGGCTGCAGAGACCCCAGGCCTGAGGGAGACTCACCACATGACATGATCTCTCCATTCCAGAGCTCCAAGGCTGATGAGACCTGCAGCTGGTGGGTGGGAACTCACACCTCTAAGGTCACTGCTCTGGAAGGCCCTATGCTATGGTGTGGGAATTTATTACTAAGTGGGGTGCATTGACTCCAGCTGGTTCCCACCCTACAGGAATCCCACAGGGGACTAGGTATCATTTCCAACTTGTATTTTCCAGCTGTGTGATGACCGGTCAGTCTAACAAGGAAGTAGGATGCTTCAGTGTCTGTGGCTTTAGTTCAGGTGCTGTGTGGAAGAAGCCTAGAGAACTTAGGTCAGACAAACAGTTGACCAAAGTGATGTAGGGCCTGGCCTAATGGTGCTCACTTTCACCAGTAGATGCAAGCTCATGTGAAGCACCTCAAACCTAGCAGGTCACATGAGGTCCTAAGAAGCAGGACCATTGGCATCCAGGTCTTTCTGTCTACATGTAGGCAATCTACTGCCACCTTGGTGGAAAAATTTCTCAAGTGGTACCCTTAGTACTGTACTGTGCCACCTTCTTCTGCTACTTTCTCTTCCAAGGTCCTGGAGGAGTAACTGTCCTTCCCAGCACACAGTGTTGGTGGAGGGTCTGGAACCAGGCAGCTAAGAGGTATGGAGACCACTGGAACACAGACAGTTCCTCTTAGGTTTGCTGTGATATGCCCATTGTCACCTTGAGTGAGCTGCAGACACTGACATCTTACCCAGCCCTGTTGGACTTTTGCTGTCTCAGCTTGCAGCTCTCTGGAGGAACAGAGTTGGTAGTCCTGACCAGTTGAATATTGGTGCATGCAGATGTCACTAGATGCCAGACCCAGCCCTGTCCTTCGTCCCATGGGCCCCTCTTTTTCTGAAACCACCATCTCCAGAGAGTTAGTTCTCCTGGGATATTCCCCAGACCCTTTGGCCAGCTTTTCCACCTTTCCCTTCTGGGGTCAATACTTTACAGTGTCTACAACCAAAATATCTCCCCACCAGGAGAACTTTCACCATCCACTGGTCATTTAGAACCCTTCTTCATTTGTGGACATCCATGGGCCTTATTCCACTTCACCTTTCTGGTACGCTATCTTGGTCTTAAGACAGTACATGTCTCCCTCCTGTATAAATAGATCATCCCTTTGGCCCTGAAGACTATTAAACTGACCCCCATTTGTGTTTTTAGACCTAAGCCCTTCAGCTCAGATTGTCCTTTCCTCAAGGTCCTTGATTACCAACCCATCATAGGACTGGAGTAACTAACCGACCTTTCCCTTTTCAAGGTAGAAGTTTCTTTACATTCTTTCCTCGGGCTACTTTGTTAAAGCACATTTCAAAATAAGGTATACATTTTCCTTTGATGTTTAGTTTTAGCAGTTTTATCAAACAGTATTTTTCTCTTGGAGCTGCCCTGGTATTATGCATTTCTGAACCAGACAACTCATATCTGATTGTTCTATCAAAAAAATAGGTTTGACATTAGCTGCAATGGAACACCACCTCAAAGCCTGTCCTCTTTGAACTCTCCTGCTTGGGTCTCAGCTGCTGCAGCAAGGAAGCCTAGATAAGGCCATATGGAGGAGAACTGAAACCTTTGGGCAACAGCCCCAGCTGAACTTCCAGTTGGCATCTGCCATCAGCTGTCAGCTTTGGGAGGTCGTTTGGACCTTTCTTCTGCATATCACAGAATGGGAGTCCTTTTCCAGATGTACTCCATGTGTGAGGTTTGGAAAAAAACACATATTAATTGATAATATTGCAGTGTGATGGAAAAAGAATGGCAAATAAGATCTAGCAGAGAAGAATGCCAATAGGATCCCTGTGAGGTGGGCATTCCAGACAGCAAGAGGGATGGATGTTCCAAGAGTGGGCAAGCTTGAGGCGAGCAAAAAAGACACTTATTATGATGAAGTCATAGGTATTGAGCTGGAAATAAATAAGGACAGGTGGCTAGGTCCGAAGACTAAATAGAGATTTCTTGTGGCAGAAAGATGAATACCCAATACTTGTTAGAGGTGATTGGTTTAGAAAGGGTTTTACCTTATCCAGATACTTGAAGAACCATTATACAGGGGGCAAAGAAAAGAATGCCTAACAACACTATTACTAAATTATACTTGAATTTAAAAATAAAGCCTCTTTCATTCTTAAAAGTACCCATTTCAAAAGCTTACATTGCCCACCAAACAGTCTTTATTTTTTTATTAAAGTTTATTTTATTTATTTATTTTGAGAGAGAGAGCAGGGGAGAGGCAGAGAGAGATGGAGAGTGGGAATCCCAAGCAGGCTCCACACTGTCAGTGCAGAACCTGATGCAGGGCTCAAACTTACAAACCGAGATCATGACCTGAACCAAAATCAAAAGCCAGACACTTAACTGACTGAGGTACCCCTCAGTAGCAGCAGTTTTTAAAGGATAATTTGGATCATGCTCAAATAGAGCTCTGCAAATTTCTTATTGCACTTTTCTTCACTTGAGAGAGAAACTGTTTACAAGAACATGAAACAAACCTAAAACCTGGACCTTCACAGAGCTTTCACTCACCCAAATAAATGCATTTATTTGTTATTCTTAGCACTTAACCTAATAATACCCCCTGGGTTATATATAACATTCTTCTGAATATCTACAATGTAGCAGTTATTTCTGAACATTTACTCCTGGAAATTCACAGGATGAACAAGTTTGCATGCCATAGGATTTCTGAAAACCATCTTGGCAAAAATAAAATAAAAATAAGTGAGGTAGGGCACCGAGGTGGCTCAGTCAGTTAAGCATCGGACTCTTGGTTTTGGCTCAGGTTATATTCTTATGGTTTGTGAGCTTAAGCCCCACGTTAGGCTCTGCACTGATAGTCCAGAGCCTGCTTGGGATCCTCTCTCTCCCTTTCTCTCTACCCCTTCCCTGCTTGTTCTCTCCCTCTCTCTTTCTCAAAAAAAAAACCAAAAAACAAAAAACTTAAAAAGTGAGGTAATCATTTCACAGTATATACATATGTCAAATCATTATGTTGTACATCTTAAAGGAATACAGTGTTCTATGTTGATTATATCTCAGTAAAACTGGGGGAAAATGAATGAGGGCTTTGGAATAAAATTGGAATGTAATTTTACTAGCTAAGTATTTAGTCTGTCTTGGCTTAACTATAGTGAAAGTTTTCTAATATTAACCTCAATGAATCCTATTCCAAGAATATGGTAGTTAATGGTAAATAGGGCTGGAAGGAAGTTCCTCATAGGTGGAGATTTTTACGAAACCAATTAGAGTCTCAAAGTTCTATTTTTCTAGAAACATCAAAAACTATCAGGATGTGTTGAATTTTGACAGTGACTGTTGAAAATGTTTAGAAATTAAATGCACTGGTTCTTTAGTTGTATGTATATTATGGTGGATTTAATGAAAAGAATCTTCTCAGATCAAAAGCATATTTTCCTCAAATCTATCTTAGTTCCTTAACTACCTTGACATCCCAATTAAGAGCAGGGAGAAAATCAAGGAGAAGACACAGGGAAAATAAAAACTAATACAAAAGGAAGACAGTGATGTTTTACATTTGTATCCCAGCATTCTTCATTTGCCCTCATTTTTTGCTGACAATAATAAAATGTGAAGCATGCAGTCTCACATAGTGAGTAGCTCAGTCACTGTAACCTATTATGGTAATACCTGCTCATAATTCATCAGGGGACCACAAGAAATACAGAACTACATGCTCACAAAAACAGCAGCTAGCCTTTAAAAAAGAAGCAAAAAAAAAAAAAAAAAAAAAATCGAAAACAAAAAAAGGAAAGGAAACAAAATGTATGGGGTCATTTCTTCTCCAGAGAATAAAAAAAGACTAAAATATATCAACTGATGGCAGAATATGAGAATTCATTACTCTTCTGTAAAATTTACAAAAATATTTGCATGCTAAAACCTATCAGAGTTTATTAACAAGCTGTCATTTATTGAGCACCTACTAGATACAGAGCACTTTTACATGTCAGTTGGGGTTACCATTCACAGTTCTAAGCCAGAGTGGCAGGGACTGTGGTCATAGGCATACTTGTATGTATGTAACATAACTGTTACAACAACTCCTTTGGAAATAATACAAAACCCAGTGCAAACTGGCTTAAGAAAAAGAATTTATTGGGTTACACAATGCAAAATTATTTTCAATAAAAAATAGTTTTGATTTTTTTTCCTTTTTTCTTAATGTTTGTTTGTTTATTTGTTTAGAGTGTGCACAAGGAGCAAAGGGGCAGAGAGAAGGAGAGACAATCCTGCACAAGTGGGGAAGGGGCAGAGAGGAGAGACAGAATCCCAAGCAGGATCTGTGCCATAAGTGCAGAGCCCGATGTGGAGCTCGAACTAATGAACTAGGAGATCATGACCTGCGCTAAGATCAAGAGCCAGATGCTTAACTGATTGCACCACCCAGGTGCCCCAAAAATAGTTTTTGAAAATAAATTATTATTATTGTTTCAATGTCTATATTTTCTAGAGTCCAATGGACTTCAGAACATCAAAAACTGATTATGTAATTTGCTATTAGTATTATGAGCAATTGAAAAGCTCATTTATTTACTTATTTATTTTTAAATGTTTATTTTTGAGAGAGAGCAAGCATGTGTGTGCATGAGTGGGGGAGGGGCAGAGAGAGAGGGAGACAGAGAATCCAAAGGAGGCTCCAGGCTCTGAGCTGTCAGCACAGAGCCGGACGTCAGGCTCAATCCCACAAACACTGAGATCATGACCTGAGCTGAAGTCGGATGCCCAACTGACTGAGCCACCCAGGTGTCCCGAAGAACTCATTTTTTAAAAGTTTATTTATTTTGAGAGAGAGTGGATGAGAGCACAGGCAGGGGAGGTTCAAAGAGAAGGAGAGACAGAATCCCAAGCAGGCTCCACACCATCAGCACAGAGCCCATGAGATCACTACCTGAGCTGAGATCAAGAGTCAGACACTTAGGGACCCCCTGGGGTGGCTCAGTGGGTTAAGCGTCTTTGACTTTGACTTTGGCTCAAGTCATGACCTCATGGTGGGTCCAAGCCCCATGTTGGGCTATTTATGCTGACAGCTCAGAGCCTGGAGCCTGCTTCAGGATCTGTGTCTTCCTCTCGTTCTGCCCCTCCCCCACTCACATTCAGGCTCTCTAAAAAAAAAACCAAACACACACACACACACACACACACACAAAACATTAAAAACAAATCACTCAATCAGCAACTGACCAAGCCACCCAAGGCACGCTGAAAAACTCATTTAAAAAAATTAAAATAAAATTTAATGTTTATTTTTGAGAGGGAGATAGAGCATGAGAAGGGGAGGGGGAGAGAGAGACACACAGAATCCAAAGCAGGCTCCAGGCTCTGAGCTGTCAGCACATAGTCCGATGTGGGACTTGAACCCACTCACTGAGAGATCATGATCTGAGACTAAGTTGGATGCTTAACTGACCACCCAGGCACCTCAAAACTTTTTTTTTTTTAATGGCCAATGTGGGGCTTGAACTTAAAACCTCCAGATCAAGAGTCACCTGTTCTATCAACTATGTCAGTGATGCCCCCAAAAGCTTTGGTTTTGGTTTTTTTTTTTGAGAAACTCATTTTTTACAAGTAGTGTCTCTGAGGTAATTTCAAAGGTAATTCATTCACATAAAGGTTTCAAAAGGATCACAGCTACCTTGCAACTGTAGTTCATTATCAGAACTAAATGAATTATTCTGACAATAATATTAATTACAATCCAAATTTAATGGTAATTCTACTTCAGGGATATATTGCAGTTGTTTGGATTATAATTTAGTCAGTTTTCCTAAGTGGCCCACTTCAATAGTCAAGACTGTGAAACAAGTACAATGTAACATATTTTATATAGCGTTTTATAGCTTTAAAAATGCTCCCATTTTAAAAAAAACATTGTGTTTGGAGTGCATAACAACTCAGGGAGGTCAACACAACTGATTTAGCACCTTCAGTCTTAAGGAGAAAAAACTGAGACTCAGGTATACTTAGTTGAGCAGTTGTAACTTATAAACATTACACAACTGGTAAATAGTGGGGATGGGTCTGGAATAGGCCCCCAGACTTCCAGTCATTTCCCATTACACCAAGCGTAAAGAATACTACTTAAAAGGGCAGACGCTGGCTCCATGTGACTGTGAGCAAATTAATCTCACCAGGCAACAATCTGTCTGTAAATTGGGAATAATAGCATGTACTTCACTGGATAATACTACACTGAAGATATAAGGTGCTAATACCTGCAGAGCACCTAGAACAGTATCTGGCAAATCACAAGCCCTATATAAGTTCTACCATGTCACCTTAACCCCTAATGAGATGGGGGTCTTCTACACCTTACTAAATAATACACCCAATTAAGCACAGAAGGAGGGCACATCTCAGAAATTTTCTAAGTGTGAGAAGAGTAGAGAGCAAACCATATTTTTTACTTCTAATATTCCCACTATTTTTGATTTAGTTATATTTCCACAATGTCTTTACAACCAAGTAAATCTGGCAAACCTGTGTTAGGAGCACTTGCCTAGGATTGAGACCACCAAGACCCTTAATTACTCAAGAAGCTGACATCAAGAGGACATGCCAGTCAACGTGTAACATAATTTTCAATAAAAACGAAGCAATTGGTCTCAGCCCAAACCCACTGATAAGTACATGGAGTGACCTAATGAAAGATGGCTGGGTCAAAGCCCCAGCGAGACCCAGCTGCAACAATGAAAATTCTTTAAAGAAGTGTTTCAGTCCGCTAAAGGTCTGCGCGGGTCTTTTGGATACCTTGGATTGGGCAGAGCTTAATGCTCAGCTACAACAGGTGGCTGTAAATCGTCCGTGACCAGGAGGCCCCCACAGTTCTAGTTCTGCCAATGCAGGCCAAAGTTGGTTCAGCCGCCATGCTCCTGACAAACCTGGAGTCCCCATTTCCCATTCGTGCCTCGCCGTCTAAAATCTCCACCGGCGGGGGCGGGACGTTCTCCGAGGTCTCGCGTTACTGGCGCAAATTCAGAGCAATTTCGCGAACGGAGGCCTTTGCTACAAAGTCGGGGGTAAGGGGATGGCAGAACCCAGGTCTTCCCTGGCAAGAAGACCGTTAAGTGGAAGGCGACAAGGCGACGTCATAAGAGACGCCGAGCTCCAGGCTCTGTCGCCGCGGCTCCGCCCACGACAGCGGCTCTGACGTCGCAGCCTCTGGCGCCCCCACTCTCCCCATCTGCTTGCGATAGGCCGATAGGCCAGGTAGACGCAGGGACTCTAGTCTGGCTGTGCCCAACGGCGGGGAGTCAGGGGGGTGGGCTGCGTCCGGCCGCCCCCTTCGCGTCGGTTCCTGTCCTCCGCTCTCTCCTCAGCCTCCCAGAGCCAAGACTTCCTAGGCCTCAGGGGGCTGGAAGTTACGAGAAGGTGGCGCTTGCCCAAGTGAAGTGCGCAGCTTGGAGTTGGAGGGAGGAACGTGACAGGGACCCTCTAGGCCATGGAGGTTCACGCGGCTCCAAGTGGGGCTGGTGCTCACTGCTGCGGTTGACGGTCCAGCAGTACATCCTTTGGTACCTTTACTGGCCCTGCGAGTACACTGGCTTCTTGGGGAATGTCTCTGTAACTGACAGCCTTTTTACTGCCTCTGTAACTCACTCGCCTTTTTACTTTTATTTGTTTTTAAACAATACACATTTACTACCTCCTAGTTCTGTAGGTCAGAAGTACAGGTTGGCTCAGCTGAATGTTCCATTTCAAGGGGCACCTGGGTGGCTCAGTCAGTTAAGCATCCGACTTCAGCTCAGGTCATGATCTTGCAGTTTGTGGGTTTGAGTCCAGCATCGGGGTCTGTGCTGACAGCTCAGAGCTTGGAGCCTGCTTCGGATTCTGTGTCTCCCTCTCCCTGCCCTTCCCCTGTCCACACTCTGTCTGTCTCCCTCTCTCTCTCTCTCAAAAATAAATAAACATTAAAATAATTTTTAAAAAAGGCCCACTCGCCTTTTTAGCTACAGTCTTGACCTGCCCTTCCAGAAAATTGCTGTCCAGCTGTGATGGGTGGGATGGAGGTGTAAGAAAAGACCTCAGAACAGTTTCTGAATACCAGATTCTGGAAGTGTCAGAGCTAGGGAAGGCAGAGACCATAGGGCAGTTTCCACTGTGTCCTCTATTCCTGTTGTCTGGTGGAGTGAGCCTCTGGCTGACCATTACCCCTTCTACTATTGAAGACTTTTTTGCAGTGCTTTTTGGCATTGGCACATGGTCTCATGGCATTGGCACCACCACAAGCATGAGAGCTTCCTGGGCCTAATCCCTTCTTCCACCTCCTTTTCTACTAGGCAAATTTTAGGATGATTAAACACCAAGGTTCTTAAAGTCTGGTGGAGAATCTGAGTTCAAAATTAAATTTGGAATATTTCAGGTGGATTAAAAAATATTTCAGCAATGCAGACAATTGTGTTGTGAGGGATGGTGCTATTGGTAAGATAAGTCTTGATATCCTATCCAACAGTTTAATGTCTGAATATGTTCAATGGTTTTTGACAACTATGCAGTCACAGTTGTGATTGATGGGAGCCATACATGTTTGGACTTTTTGATCCCAGAGGCAAGAAAAATTTGACAGAATAACCCCTCTGCTATTCACAAACAGACATATTTCTAGTTTCTTTTTTAGTTAGTACCCTCGTCTGAAAATATGAGAGAAAAGTGGGTACCTAAGATAATTCTCCATTGTCTGAAGACTTCTAGTTTGTTGAAACCAAAATTGATCTCAGAAATGTGATTCTCGATTATTGAAAAGCTTGCCAAAGATACATAGACACCTCTCATGACACAGACTGCTGAAATGTTGGTCTGTGACCTGAACGCCGTGAAATATGTGGAGTATTCTGTATTCACACAGAAAAACCTAAAGGATGTGTTTGACAAAGCACTGTTAGCTGCCTTGGAGCCTCTAGAACTACAGAATAGCTGCAGGTGAGTACTGGTCTGAACATACCTCCAGACCACTTTCTGCACCATTATCATTAGACTAAAAGCAACATTTAAATAAAATTAAAAATTAAAATATATTTTTGCAGTTGTAGGAGGAACCACTCTATGCTAGTTCTCTAATGACCTTACATCCTGTCAGCCTTACTTGACACATTTGGCATCCAACCTGGGGCTTCTAAGGTTAGGAAGTCTTTTTGGAAGAAAGAGCCTCTTGGGCCATATCATAAGACTCCCTGTGATCTGGTAGTGTATGCTTTCGTCTAAGTGGTGGACAAGAGTGAGGAAAGAGCCTCCTCCCACTGCCATACCTGTTAATAGACTGTGTGTTGGATTAAGTGACATGAGTGAGGGCTCTGAGCCAATTCAGTGTATCATTGTGAAAATGTATAATTTGAATGATATGCTACTTTATTGTAGTATGAATGCTTATAAAGTGTTAGAGAAAAAAATTTCTGATATTCAAAGTTTCCACTGTGTAAATAATGCCTGTTGACAAATCAAAAGTTTTGTCTCTGTGATATTAGCAGATGCTTGCCCACACATGTGACTAATAAACCCTTACAAAACTCAAGGCCTTCTTAACAAGTAACGTTTGGGGACTGTGTGAGTGAATTTTCCACACTGCCTTCTTGCAGTCGAAGAAAAAATGATGCCTCTCACAAAGTAAAGGACTGTATGGTTCTTATGAAGCTACCAGTCATGCCAGACTTGTAAGACCTGCCAGGAGTTGACCTGCTTATCTGCGGTGAAAGAGTTCATACCATTATGGCCATTGAAACTTATCTATGTTAGGTTTTATTCAGAAAACAATTCACACACCCAAGTAGTTGTAACTGATACCTCTGAATATACTGTGGGAACAGGTGTGTATGTATAATACTTCTCTCGATTGTAAGGAATGTTCCCATTGGGGAAATGCCACAAATAAAACAGCACTCGTGGGACGAGTATATAAGTAGGTGCATGCTGGATCTTTCAGCCTAGTTATATGACACTAGTAGAGCAGTACAGAATGCTGAGTGAAGGGAAGAGAGTGAATGAGGAGATCACTGTAGTGAAACTACCCAGCAGAATGTACAGACTGCCCTTCAGCTTGGACTGCTTTGTTCTAATTTGCCTTTTGAGCTATATGTGTCAGTGATTAACAATTATGTAGCCTGGAGCCTGTGACACTAGGCAGTAGTGTCCACTTGGGTTTTTGACACAGTATTTGCTTGAAACTGCTGCCTGGTATACTCCATTTGAGGGGCAGTTATTGGCTTGTTACTGAGTATGGGTGGACACTGAGAAGCTAACTAAGCCATAGCAGGTGTTGTTATATTCTGACATGCCCATTCTGGAATGAAGTAAAAATGAAAACACCAACAAAATGAGTATTGCCTAGTAATCATGCATTATAAAATGGAAATGATATATCTGGGAAAGAAGTAAACTCAGTGTATTCGTTTCCTGTTGTTGCTATAAGAAATTACCACAAACTTAGTAATTTGTTTAAGCCAAACTGAGTTGTGGCTTAAAATAACCCAAATTTATTGCCTTACAGTTCTGAGAGCCATAAGTTGAAAATGGATTTCAGTAGGCTGAAATCAAGATGTTGGAAGGGCCGTACACCCTCCAGAGGCTCTAAGGGAGTATCTGTTTCCTTGTCTTTTACAGTTTTTGCAGAGTCTCCTCATTCTTGGGCTCATGACCCCTTCCTCACAATCATTCCAACCTCTTGCTTCCTTCATCATATCTTCTACTTCCTTTTCTAGTCAAATCTCCCTCCTCTCTTTTTCTAAGGATACTTGTAATTACATGTAGGGCCAACATGGATAATCCAGGATAATCCTTCCACTTAGATCCAGCAAGCTGGATCTCCTGAGTGTTTTTTGCTGTGCTAACTAAAGCGAGGGCGGGGGGAAAGGTGCAATTTGATGACACCTTTTTGTTTTTTGTTCTCTCCTCTAGGTGGGAGTGGAAAATTACCAAAGGTGAGCCTAGGTAGGCCAAAAATATTAAAAGTTTGGTGTTTCTCCAAGTGGGAGGAAAAAATGTTAGATCAATTCCTAGGGCTGGAGTAAAGCAAACCAGAGGGGAGTGGGGAGGGAAAAAAAAACACTTCAGCCGTTTCTTCAGCTTAGTTGCTATCACTATTATATTAGTCATACCTTCCATCTCCATTCTAGCTGATTCTTCCTTGGTACCTGTAATGTTAACCCTAAATTTTAAGTTCACTGGTAGAAGGTTGGAAAAAATTTCATTTAAAAGGGTGGGGGGCATATTAAAAAAAAAAAAAGCTTTGTGTTATCCTGGACTTCAGCCTCTACTACAAAACTATAATCATCAAGACAGTATGGTATCAGCACAAAAACAGACACATAGAACAGGGGAATAGAACAGAGAACCCAGAATTGGACCCACAAATGTATGGCCAACTAATCTTTTACAAAGCAGGAAAGAGTATCCAATGGAAAAAGGACAGTCTCTTTAGCAAATGGTGCTGGGAGAACATGCAGAACATGCAGAAAATTCAGCAACATGCAGAAGAGTGAAACCAGACCACTTTCTTACACCATGCACAAAAATAAACTAAAAATGAATAAAAGACCTAAATGTGAGACAGGAAACCATAAAAACCCTAGAGAACAACCTCTTTGACCTCAGCCACAGCAACTTCTTACTTGACATGTCTCCAAAGCCAAGGGAAATAAAAGCCAAAATGAACTATTGGGACCTTATCAAGATAAAAGGTTTTGTACTGCAAAAGAAACAATCAACAAAACTAAAAGGCAACCAACGGATTGGGAGAAGATATTTTCAAATGACATACCAGATAAAGGGTTAGTATCCAAAATCTATAAAGAACTTACTAAACCCAATACCTGAAAAACAAATAATCCCATGAAGAAATGGGCAGAAGACATAAATAGATGCTTTTCCAAAGAAGACATCCAGATGGCCAACAGACACATGAAAAGATGCTCAACATCACTAATCATCAGGGAAATACAAATCAAAACCACACTGAGATACCACCTCACACCGATCAGAGTGGCTAAAATTAACAACTCTGGAAACAACAGATGTTGGTGAGGATGTGGAGAAATGGCAACTTTCTTGCACTGTTGGTGGGAATGCAAACTGGTGCAGCCTCTCTGGAAAACTGTGGAAGTTCCTCATAAAATTAAAAATAGAGCTATCATATGACCCAGCAATAGCACTACTAGGAATTTATCGAAAAGATACAGGAGTGCCGATTCATAGGGGCACATGTACCACTATGTTTATAGCAGTGCTTTCAATAATAGCCAAATTATGGAAAGAGCTCAAATGTCCATCAACTGATGAATCAATAAAGAAGAAGATGTGGTTTATATATATAATGGAATACTACTTGACAATGAGAATGAAATCTTGCCATTTACAACGACATGGATATGGAACTGGAGGGTATTATGCTAAGTGAGATAAGTCAGAGAAAGACAGATATCATATGTTTTCACTCAGATGTGGAATTTGAGAAACTTAGCAGAACACCATGGGGGAGGGAAGGGGAAAAAATAGTGTCAAACAGAGAGGGAGGCAAACCGTAAGAGACTCTTAAATACAGAGAAAAAACTGGTTGATGGGGCAACAGGGGAGAAGGGAAATGGGCGATGGGCATTGAGGTGGGATGAGCACTGGGTGCTGTATGTAGATGATGAATCATGGGAATCTACTCCTGAAGCCAAGAGCACACTGTATATACACTGTATGTTAGCTAACTTGAGAATAAGTTATATTTTTTTAAAAAAGGAGATTTGTGTTTTGTGGCTATTGCATCTGAGTATAGAATAAAAATTGATGTAAAATGTTATGCTTATAATTTCATAAATGCTAGAGGGATCATCCCAATCAAGGAAACCTGCAAAAAACCTTGCTTTTTTGCCACTGGTGGGTGGGTTGAAATAAAAAATTTTAAGTATCAAAACCCAAGTAAATCTCCATAACTGATGATATTTACTATATTTTTTGCCTATTGGAACCTCTGGAGAAAAGGCAAAAGCATGAAAAGAGAGGTACTCTTCAGGTGAAATACACTTACGAAGTTTACAAAGCAGAGTTTTAGATGCTGATGAGCTTTTGTCAAATCAGATGTTCTGACCCATAAAAGCTGATCATTTTCCAAAGTGTTGTGCATATTTTTGAGTGGGTGTATTTGGACTCTAAGCCTGATAAGATAAAAAGGGTGTAACAAAGCCTTGCTTGGCAGTTGGACCTGGTACATAGTAGTCTAGCCTTGCAGCATCCCAGCTTTGCTACTGCTGAAGAAGAGCCACTGGCTCTTTTGGTATCCTAATGCTAATCGCCTAGACCTGACTCTAAGCTGAAACCTGATACTTTTGATAGGGATGTTTCAACCCCACCCCTAGGTTTGCCAACGTAAAATCTGACAAAATTTCCCTGTTCAAAAATCAAAACCCAGATGCTGGGGCAGTTGCAGATGGGACAGCCCAGATGTGGGCTACATTGTGGAAACATCTTGGATGCTGTCTATACCACCTGGGTCACAAACACCCAAAGAAAATGGCTTATTTCTAATGTTTGTTTATTTTTGAGAGAGGGAGAGAGAGAGAGAAAGAGAATGATTGGGGGAGGTGCAGAGAGAGAGAGAGGGAGACACAGAAACCGAAACAGGTTCCAGGCTCTGAGCTGTCAGCACAGAGCCTGATGCATGGCTCAAACTCACAGACTGCAAGATCATGACCTAAAAATGGCTTATTTCTGATGGGACCATCTGAAATTGAGCTACTGACCCGCACCGTATCTCTGTTGCAGAGACTGATTGTGATCCTAACTTCTGATTCCTACAAAAGCTGCAAACTGGGCACATCATAGTGAGTGTGACCCCTCTACCCATTACTGACAGATGAAACCCTGGACCCCATCTCAGGGCTGTTTCACTGTTGTTCACTTGTTGTTTTTGGCTTTCCAGATTGGTTGCATTTTGCAACAGTGATCTGATAGCCTGACTTCCCTCACCTTCCTCCAGGTACAAACACCATGGTAAGGCAGTTTGATTATTTTTTATTTTTTTTAATGTTTCTTATTTATGTTTTAGAGAGAGACAGAGACAGAGCATGAGTGGGGGAGAGGAAGAGAGAGAGGGAGACACAGAATCTGAAGCAGGTTCTAGGCTCTGGAGCTGTCAGCACAGAGCTCAACTCAGTGTTTGAACTCACAAGCCGTGAGATCATGACCTGAGCCGACAAAGGGAGTGATCTTTTCTAGGTTGTTCCTTAGATAAACAATCAGGACAAAAGGATGGGAAGTTATGTAAACTCATGAAAAAAATTGTTTTTAATTCAAAATTTCATTCTAGACAATTTTGAATATGATGTCTTTCTGGTTCTTTCTAGTTAAATTATATAAAAATGATTTTGTGAAAATACTTTTGTGTTTCTTGCATACAACGCTTCCAGATGAAAGATCTAGATGAGAGTAGGGGGTGATTGAAAAAATGTTATGATTGCTAAAAAGGACACAACATAGTTTGTAATGATGAAGAAAAAAAAAATCCCAGCATCTGGGGTGTGGGGAGGGGGAAGAGCATTAATGATTTTTGCTTTTCAGAAGTGTTCCTGCAAGCTTTGCCCTCTTCCTAAAGGAAAACTCACTGTGTGCCTTTTCAAGCTGTAAGCACTTTGAATTCTCACTTGTTGAGCCTAGCCTCAAACCTGACTAGCACTGACCATGAGATGGCAGGGGGTGACCCCAATACCAGCACTTTCCTGCAAAATACCTACTGATGTCCACATGATTGAACTGATGTTATAGACATATAAAACTGTTTGGAACTGACTGCCTCAAGTAGTCCCTCTTGACCATAGACTGAACTGCACAATTTGGACTAGACTAAGAACCTAGGGTGGGAGGCCCCGTAGTGGAAGGCCACACTGGGTGCCCTGTTAACCTGTATTGATTGCCTGGCTGATGTATGTCCTGCTGGGCATGCCGCAGGAGTGGAAAACCCCTTGCTTCTATGCATACCACATGCACCCTCTGAGACTGTACTTCTTGTCTGTGTGCCCTTGCCTATCATGCAATGCCTCAGCCCCGGAAGACTTTCAGGTTAGCTTCAATTTACTGGCTGTGCCTGAATTGATGCCTTGGGCCAAGTTAAAAAAAAATAAAAAGTTTTAAAAACAGAAACTCAAGGATGAAGCCATTTGGCTTTCTCAGATATATATATGGTTTATTTATTTCAATTGACTTAGTAAAGGACCCCTAAATTTAGGGCATAATTGAGATCAATATTGCAGGTTGCTCTCAAGGTCCTACTTGAGATACTTTTGCTGTAAAGATGCCTTGGCCAAGGGCCAAAGCCTGCTTATTCTTAGCAAGTCCTGCTTACAAGGTTGGCCTTAGGCTAGTTGTCTGAGAATTGTGATTTGGGAGGGTTCCCATTATTTGCAGAGCTGATAAGAATGACTTACTGTACCTAAAATGTCTGTGCAACCAATGTGGTTTATGCTGAATACCTGCTTTCCTTCTGGGAATCTTTAGGCAGGGTGCCTACATGACCAGCCCCCAATAAAAACCTTGGGCATGGAGTGTCTAATGAGCTTCCCTCGTAGACAACATTTCATATGTGTTGTCACAACTTGTTGATGGCGGAAATAGGCATGTCCTGTGTGACTGTGCTGGGAGAGGACTTTTGGAAGCTTATGCGTGATTTCCTCCAGACTTTGCCCCATGTGCCTTTTCCATTTGCTGACTTTTTTTTTGTATCCTTTCAAAAAAAGATACAAATTTAGCTGTGAGTACAACTAACTACATGGTAAGTGTTTTCCATTCTCCTGGTGAGTCATTTGAATCTGGTGGGTAGTTTGGGTCTCCCCCACCCCAACAGGATTGTACTATGACATTGTAGTTGTGCAGCTCTAAAGAAAACTAATGAGGGGCGCCTGGGTGGCTCAGTCAGTTAAGTGTATGACTTTGGGTTTCAACTCAGGTCATGATCTTGCGGTTTGTGAGTTCAAGCCCCACATTGGGCTATGCTCTGACAGTGTGGATCTTACTTGGGATTCTCTCTGTCTCTTTCTCTGTCCCTCCACTGTTCATGTTGCCTGTCCCTTTCTCCAAATATAAATAAACAAATGAGAAAAAATGAAAACTATGCATGGAAAAGGGAACTCTGCTCATTGGGTATAGATGTGAGTTGTGGTGCTTGCTCTAAAAACACCTCCCAAATGTTACGTTTTCATTGACTCATGACATTAGTCAGTAGGCTTGCAGTATAGTCTGGGACATGGCAGTAGGAAAATTAGATGATCAAGTCTCAGACTTGTTGGGGACAAACATTATGGCAGAAGAATGCACAAGACCCATGCCTTCTGTTCACAACCCATGTGGATGCCTATGGGAAAGGACTGTTGGAGGATAAACAGAAATGCAATCAACAAGCTGATTTGGCCTGAACTTCCTAAGTAAGGACTGTAGCCACATGGATATACTATCACAGAGGGAATTGCAATCCATTTACAAGTCAAGACTGGGCGTGAAAATAAGCTGTTGTGATTTTAGCACCTGAGACCAAGGAAGCCTGGCACACATGCCCAAACTGCTAACTACACACTTAAGTAGCAAGTGGAACTCAAGGACACATAATCTGGGGCACTGGTCTTGGCAAATGGACTATGTAATTAATCCTCTTATTCTTCGTCCCCCCCCCACCCCCTGCCACTTCCATGTCTACTTCCTGGGAAACTGGGGTACTGGGGTTTGTGAATATAAAAGAAGAGCCAGGGAGTGGAAGAATCTAACTTGGTGTTTTGTTTTGCTCCCAAACTAAGTTTCCTGGATTTGGGCTGTTATGGATGATGATAATGATCATGGATATGGAATGACAACTCTAAAGTGCTCCTAGTCTGGCCCAGAGGATGGGAGGTGTTCTAGAGTGTTACATGTTGGACAAGAAAGAAACTGCTGAGCCACATGGAAATGATTCTGGACATATGGTGTGAGTAAGACATGGGAGCACTGGTAAAAGGGTGACATTATTGCTGTGGGGACTAATACTGAGCATATGGCTATAGCAGCACAACAACAATCTTGGCTGCTGGGGAGACTTGGGGTTAGCAAGGAATAATTAATTTCTCTCAGTTCTTGTCTACAGAGCAGCTGGCCAATTTATTTTATTATTTTAAAAATATGTTTATTTATTTTGAGACAGTATGTTGCGTGTGTGCACATGAGCAGGGGAGGGACAGAGAGAGAGAGAGAGAGAGAGAGAGAGAGAGGGAATCCCAAGAAGGTTCTGCACTGTCAGCACAGAGCCCCAGGAGGGGCTCTATCTCATGAACTATGAGATCATGACCTGAGCTGGAATCAAGAGTCAGACGCTTAACTGGCTAAGCCACCCAGGCACCCCGTATCTGGCCAATTTAATGGAGATGGCCACTACCAGCCTCAACGTGATGGATGGCCAGTGGGAAATATTAATTTAAGAACTTTCAGAAACGTCCCAGTAGCTTCTGACTCCAGGAGTTAACATTCTGCACTCAAGACAACAGAATAAGATCAACTTTCTGGACATTGATTGGATTTCCTTTAACCTCATCCTATTTACATACTATTGCACCTGCTCTGAATTTAACTGATTGTTGAATCTACATTGCCTATTAGGATATCTGGTGGGGTGGCCTATATTGTAAAAAGAGCTTGGTTGGTGATGTGAAAGGTTAGGAGGTAGAGTTATATGGTAACTGCTCCATGCAAGTGTCCTTTTGTGTATTCATTCAGACAAGACCATAGACAAGGCTTATGCTCAGTTCATTTAAGTTTTGGTAGAGTGCCCCATAACAGGAGAGAATGGCAGGCTTGTGAGGAACATGGCCATTTCTTACCCACCTCTTTATCTTCCCTTGAGGCTGTGATGAGACAATTTCTCATTACCTTCCAGGTTCTAGTGAGATATAAGTGTTTCTGCCTCGAAATTCCCCTCTTCCCCCTACTTTAGGGTAGATGTATGCTATAGGGTATAGACATATACTATAATACTCCAAACTGCTGAGTATGACATTGGCTTATCAGAAACAGAGCTCCCCATTGCCCATGTTGCATTGTTATCTGACATCTTCTGTTTTGGCATCCGATGGGGCAAGGGACACAGTGAGTTGGCACCTTTGCTGATCTTAGTATTGTTGTCTGTGTAAGAAACTACCTTATCTAAACAGGCTCATTTTTCTTTACCAGGTGAATCTCTCAGCCTTGCTTGACAGCAATCATGACAAATGCTCTGGACTCACCCATATGCACTTGTGTGAGAGAAAAGGTCCAAGGCCCAAGAGGTGTGGCCTGCTTCCTCCTCCCAATTCAGTTTAAAGACTAGTTATAGTTGAGTAATGTCAGAAAAGTGATTAGAATTAGTTTTGGTTTTTATTACTACAAAAATGTGTATGTTTAAAAGTAAGGTGTGCTCATGATGACTTTTTAACAGACTAATTCTTGGCTCCAGTTTTTGAAACTGCCCACTGGTTTGTATCTGGAGAATAATCTGGGACATCTTAGTGTTTAACTTTTCTTTTTTGGCAGTGTGTCCGGTGTCTTGTTGTCGTTTTTAAATCTTGTTTTTTCATTCATTAACCAGTGAGCAGACTTAGAGGACAGATTGATTCTACTTCCTAGATTTAGTTTAGAAAACATAGGCTTCACCTGATGCTCTTAAGAAAGCATATTGCAAATGCCTCATTTAATAACATACTCTACTTTTTGAAATTTGCCTTTTCTCTCCACCCTTGAATAGGTCCAGTATTTGATGAAACTCATGAAAGTGAGTGGAACCTGACTTGTCCCTCTTTTCTAGGATACAATGCATATATGATTGTGACTTTTAAAGTAATTTGTTTGTTATTTCCTTATTTATTTGAAGTTAATTTCTAACTTTTTAAATTTATAATGAAGAAAAATATTACATATACTCAAGGAATTGAGTTTGTAATTTGAACAATTTTCATTGTTGGCGCCCTTGAGTGGCTCAGTGGGTTGTGAGCCCAACTCTTGATTTCAGCTCAGGTTGTGATCTAATGTTTGTGAGACTGAGCCCTGCGTTGGGCTCTGCGCTGACAGCATGGAGCCTGCTTGGGATTCTCTCTCTCTCCTCAGCTCCCTGCCCCTCCCCCACTCACTTTCTCTCAAAAATCAATAAACTTAAAAAAAAATAAAGAATTTTATCCTATTAAAAAAAATGTTTGGTGGCACCTGGGTAGCTCAGTCGGTTAAGCGTCCAGGTCTTGATTTTGGCTAAGGTCCTGATCTTGTTTTGTGAGTTCAAGACCTGCACGGGGCCCTGCACAGGCAGCACAGAGCCTGATTGGGATTCTCTCTCTCCCTCTGTCTCTCTGCCCCATTCTCACTCATGATGTCTTTGTCTCTCTCAAAATAAATACATAAAACTTAAAAAAAATTTTTTAAAGTTTCATTGTCAAAAAAAAGTAAGTGTAGCAACCATTCTATAGTTCCAATATGTAAGTGTATGCATATATATGTATATTAGAATTCTGGGAGAACACAGAAGAAACTAGTAATAGAGGTGAAGGAATTGATTGGTGATGTTGAAATGGGAACTGGGTACACATAGCAAGACTGTAGAGTTCAGAGGAAACAACCAGACTATATATTGCTCATGTATATCATTTTTTAAAAAATTTTTAACGTTTATTTATTTTTGAGACAGAGAGAGGCAGAGCATGAACGGGGGAGGGTCAGAGAGAGAGAGGGAGACACAGAATCTGAAACAGGCTCCAGGCCCTGAGCAGTCAGCACAGAGCCCGACGCGGGGCTCGAACTCATGGACCGCGAGATCATGACCTGAGCCAAAGTCGGACGGTTAACCGACTGAGCCACCCAGGTGCCCCTCCATGTATATCATTTTATAGGTTTTAACATGATAATACCTGTTGAATACTTAATTTAAAATTAAAATAGATTATATTATTTTTATAATTTGATAAATATCTATTTCCTTAGAAAGTTTTGAGAATGATTTCTTTATGATGGCTCATCTAAATAAGTTTGTAAGATAGCATTCAAGTTAATTAAGAAGGCATCGGACCAATTTATTTATTTATTTTTATTTAAAATTCTTTTTTTCATTTTTAGATAGAGAGCATGAGATAGAGAGTAGGCAGAGGGGGAGAGAGAGAGGGAGAGACTTTTTTTTTTTTTTAGTATTTATTTTTGAGAGAGGGCATGCACGCATTAGTGGGGAATGGGCAGAGAGAGGGGGACAGAGGATCCAAAGCAGGCTCTGCTCTGGCAGCAGCAAGTTCAATGTCAATGTCGGATGCTCAACAGACTGAACGTCCTGGTGCCCAAAGAGAGAGAGACAGAGAGAGAAGAGAAAGAGAGAGAGAGAGAGAGAGAATCTTCAGCAGGCTGCACACTAAGCGTGGAGCCCACCACTCTAGGATCATGACCTCAGCTGAAATCTAGAATTAGACACTCAACCAACTGAGCCACTCAGGTATCCCTACACCAGTTTATAACAAGTACAAGTAATGTAATGTGAACATGGGCCTTAACTAAATACAGCTCACTTGGTTTGGGAGCATAATTTGTTCCAGAAACAGTCTTATAATCCAAAGCACTTGTATATTAATGTGAATTTCCCCATAAGAAATAATGAAAACTCAGATTCGTTTCACAACCCAAAAATATTCATATAAAATTATTATAATATTGTCATATAACATAAAATAATAAAGAAAATACAAAATATAAAGAAAAATAAACAAATTAACCTGCACTTATGTTTGAAAACCTTTGTGGCTGGTGTGAGAGAGACTAGAGAGAGGAGGGTAATTATGTAGGACAACTTTCACTATCGCTGATGGAATCATTGCTATCTATTGGGTCAATGGATCTTTTTCTTTTTGTACAACTTTAACAAGGAACCTATCCAATAACACTTGCTTTGCCTCCTTTTGAGGATTTACAGAAATGTGACATTGCATTGTCGTTAAACAGATTCATCGCTTGCACTGTTACAGCCTTATTGGGTAGTGCTTTTCTACAAAATTTTGCACTGTTTCCCACATTTTACACATCTCCCTAATCTCATTTGAAGTGAGGGATTCCTCCACCTTTATCTCCTCCTCTGCAGATGAGATCTCCTCTGTAACCTCTTGCTGTTGCTCGCAATGCAGATCCATCAGTTTGTTGGTGGTCAGTTCCTGGCCATGTTCCTCCACCAGCTTTTCAATGTTGTCCTCATTCACCTCCAGTCCCATGGTCTTCCCCAAGGACACAATTTCATTGACAACTGGCAGCTCCTGTTCATGAGCCAGCCCCTCTAAGTTATGTCCAAGAACCCAATCAGGCCAGTTTTCTCCAAGCAGAATTCAGGGTTCTCTTGGTGACCCCATCCTAGGTTTTATCAGTGAACTTGAGGCAGTTTCTAATATGGAAATAATTTTTCCAAAACCCTCGGAGGGTAAGGTTTTTTTCCTTCAGTCACCTCGAAGAATCGCTGAAATAGTGCTTTGCTTTAAAGCTTTTTGAAATTCAAAATGACCTGCTGATTCATGGGCTGGAGGATTGGAGTGATGTTGGGAGGAAGGAATTTGAGCTTAATGAGCTCAAATTCCTCCAGTAAGTCAGTCTCAAAGCCTGGAGGATGAGCAAGAGCATTATCCATAGCCAGCAAGGCTTTGAGTGGCCGACTCTTTTCTAAAAGCTATTTCTTCCCTGCAGGATCGAAGACCTCATTGATCCACTTAACAAACAAGATATGAGTAACCCAAGCTTTGCTGTTGGACCTCCACATAACGTTTAACTGGCTCTTCTGCACCTTGCATTTCTTGAAGGCTCATGGATTCCCGGACTGATACACAAGCAAAGGCTTGACTTTGAAATCCCCACTTGCATTAGCATAACACATGAGGGTGAGATGGTCTTTCATGGATTTGTGGCCGAGCATTGCATTCTCTTCTTCTGTAATGTAGGTCCTCTTTGGTATCTTTTTCCCAAAAAGCCCCACCTCATCACAGTTAAAAACTTGCTCTGGCAGGTAACATTCAGAAACCATGATCTTTTGGAACTTAGGAGTGAATGCCTCAGCTGCTTAGTGTCCGAACTCGCAGCCTCTCTGTGCCTCACAACACTATGGATGCCACTTCTCCTCTTAAAGTTATCAAACCATCCCGTTTGCCTTGAAGACTTCTTCATTTTCTGTTGCTGTATGTGGCAGTTTACTTATGAGGTTGCTGTACCAGGCCTTTGCCTTCTTGCAGATAAATTTCTCGGTCACAGTATCACCTGCTAGTTACTTCTTGTTTATCCAAACCAGAAGCAACTTTTCTATATCTTCCAGAACATATGGCCATTGCTTTGATATTCTTGTGACTCCTTTTGCTGCATCTAGCCCCCTTATTTCTTCTTTCTTCTTCAATACTGTGCAAATGGTCAATATAGACTTATAAAATCTTGCAATTTCAGCCACTCACATACCTTGTTCATATTTCTCAATGATTTCACTAACTTCCACCATAATCATCTTCTTACTGCCTTTCTTTTCAACCTTTTTCTACATGGGGGTCATTGTATACATTCACATGGATGTTGACTACAGTACAGTATTAATAAACTCTTGTCATATACTGCATTTAATGGAACTGGCAATAAGGCAGCAGAGGAAAGGGTCTGTATCTGGAGGCAGCCTGGCCTAGAATGAAAAAAAAACATTCCTAAGCTTACTCCTGTATGGAAAAGCAAAGGACTGTCCATAGGTGCTTTGAAGTGACAAAAAATACTCTAGTGCCAGTTGTAGGCACCTTCCAATGTTCTGAAAAATCACTGATTTCTGCCAAACACCGTGGCCTGAGACCAAGCATCTGAGCATGGGAGACAATAACCCACAATTCCGCAGAAAGAGAGAGAGAGAATCATTGGCTCAGTTGTGATCATGTGACGTTTGGCATCACGTACTACCTGTATTGCAAGACATCGCTCATTTATCAAGTTAAAATTTATTAGAAACGTTTCCTTGTGTCTTGCAAAACACTCACAGACAAGTTGCTCTCAATCCAAGGTTCTACTGTACTTCGATCTTTGGTCCGGTCCAGAGATAAAATTTTGAAAGAAGTGCATTGCCCTGAATTGCAGACCCAAGAATAGCTTGGTCATGAGGGCTAGGGCAGAGTGAGAGAGGGAAGAAAGGTAGGCGACAAGGTCAGAGAGACAATGGAATGGTCCCTTGCCTATAGCCTATGGTGATAGAAGTAGTTCCTTTGAAGCACCAACTTCAGACTGCAAAGTCCTTCCATGCTATAGACTCCTTCTACCTAAACCCTGTGGATACTAGACTCTTACCCAAGAACAAGGGGTAAGAGGCTACACACTGTGGGTTATAATTTCCATTTGAAATTAAGATATATACTTTAGTGTGGCCTAACTTATTTTGCTCCCTGTAGAACCTAGCTAATGAAAGAGTTTTCTCACCAATTACTTCATGACTACTTGCTCATTCAGGACACATAGCTCCCCTTCTACCACCAACATTCTTCTATGTCAACCAAGTCAATGTGAAAGAAGACCATTTGAGGGTTGCAGAAATTCATTCAAGGTCTTTGGGATTGGGTACTAGTCAGAGTTCACACTGAAGAGAGCACTAAACACATCCCAGACATGTGAGGAATGATCCTGGTGCTTTCAGGAGCAGGCAGCCTAAGGCTGTGGCTCATATAGTTATTATAGTTATGAGCCACCAAAAAGCTCATGGAGACAGTGATTAATCCAATATTGCTATTTATCTATAAAACTCAATTTTTCAGATACAAGGATAAGGTTTGTGTTGTGACTTTTCCTTCTGGCCCTCATTCATCATCCTTCATTTGTTGGCAACCATTTATTGAACACTTAATAGATGGCAGGTATTATGCTAAGCACTCAACTTGCCTTATTAAGTCATCGTAAGCTGCTATTATTATTATCCCCATTCTACAGAGAAGAAAACTGAGGTTCACAGAAAGTCTATATGATCAAGTTTCCACAATTCACAAGGAGTAGAACTGGGACATGAACCCAGGTATGTCTGACATCAGGTCTATTATTTTAATCAGCCTTCTTTACTACAAGAAATTGCAAAGGAACTTCAAAGGAGCTCATAATTTGACAGAAAATTTAATAGAGGCCCAAGTAAGATATAATTATGAGGCCTGGCCTCCATTTCACTCATGTTGGCATGTACATCTTTGGGGCAGGCCCACCTGCAGTAGGAACTCAAACATTTTGTGTTGAGAAGAAATGATACACATTGGTACCAGCATTCTTAGGACTTGCTATGTTCACCTCTGTGAATTTGGTGAATGTATCATAATGCAAAGGCCATTGGGAAAGCCAGAATAGGGGCTCAGGAAAAGCAGGACACCAAGGTCAAATGGAGAGATTCTAGAAATAATCTGCAGATGTATTGACACAGATTTGGTCCTTGTATAGATTTGAATGCTGTCTTTTTTTTCCCTTCTCTTTCAAAGCATTTATTGGTCTAAGAACTTAGGATCAATCACAGGTAGCCCCATTCCAGGCAGCCTGAATGCTCATCATTTTTCTCCTCTGCTTCCATTTTATGTCCATGCTATGCCTGGATGTCTGTTTCCTGCCTTCCCAATGTATTACAATTCTTCTATCTTACAATGACTATACATAAAGTTTCTATTTCTGAAAAATACAGTAAGCCATTTTCAAAAATAAAAACAGTAGCTGATGCTACCCCCTCCCCCCATGAACAGTCTTTAGAGGCATACAGACCTGGGTTCAATCCTGGATTTTGCTGCTTCCTATCAGGAAACTTGCCAAGTTTATTTATCCTCTCTAAGATTCAGTTACTACTCCTGATAAATGGGTATTGTAAGTAAGAAAGTTCTAAACAGTAAAAATGATATGAAATTAAATCATGTATGTAAACCACCTAGCTCAATAACTGCCATATATATATGTCTATCCACATATATTTACATATATATGTGTGTATGTATATACATACATTCCTTAATATATTTCACTTTCTTCCTTTTTACTACTCAGCCAAATTGAGATAATCCTCTCTTTTACATCTGATAAAACCTCACATGTCTCACTTTCTACCTGCCCTGTGGTATTTCTGTAGTTGTCTTATTTTCTCTTCAGGACTACAATATCCTTAAGGAGAGAGGATTGCTTAGAATGTGTGACCCATTTCCCACTCCCTTACTTCTACCTCCCTCATCCTGCATTTATACAAAGTTCTTTATACACAGTATGTTCTTGTTAAAGACTTCTTCAAAACATGGTTAACATAAAAGAGAGAAAAGAAAAAATGAAAAGATAAAAGACAGTTGCATTAAAAAATTGATTGAAGTCATAAAAATGATTCAGATTCTTAACTAATACATTCTCTCTCCCAAATTGCAGTGATAAAATATAGCATATAGCTTTTTTTTTTTTAAGTTTATTTTGAGAGAGAGAGTGTGTGCGGCAGAGAGGGAGAGAGAGAGAATCCCAAGCAGGCTTTGCACCTTCAGCAGAGAGCCCGATGTGGACTCAAACTCGTGAACCATGAGATCATGACGATGATGATATCATGACCCCAGCCGAAGTCAGATGCTTTAAATGACTGAGCCACCCAGGTGCGCCCCCCTCCTTCCGGTTTTTTAAGAAAGTAAAAACTACTGCAGAAATGGATCTGGCTGTATGGGTTTCAGTGATTGGTGTTTATTTGTTTCTTTTCTCCCCCCATTGGAACCATCCTAGGTACTTGCCCCCACCTTTTTGATGTTCATTTATTATTTTTGAGAGACAGAGCATGAGTGGAGGAGGGGCAGAGAGGGAGGAAGACACAGAATCCAAAGCACGCTCCAGGTTCTGAGCTGTCAACACAGAGCTCAAACCCATGAACCATGAGATGGTGACCTAAGCTGAAGTCAGATGCTTAACGAACTGAGCCACCCAGTCTCCCCAGTACTTGCCTCTTCTAATTTGGCTACCTGGCAGTGAGGTTTCCAAATATCTCAAGTACCAAAATATCTCAACTCTCACCTACGAAGAGGAAATCGGGATTCTGTGTCAACTGAGTAGGCTGCAGGATTGTAGAAAAAAACCCTAATTAATTTGTGACCCAGAAAATCCTGTCTAAAATCTGCCATCTAGTGTGGGCTTTACAGAATTACGTGTTATTGGACACATTAATCCTATGGTTAATTCTTCTTCCCTATGGATATGAAGTTTGAAATTTTAAATTGTCAAACAAAATGATCAAAAATAGCATTAAATTTGGATTCCCATTTGGTTTTAATTATAGTTGTATATAGAGATAGAGACAGAGATAGAGATACTAGATAGATATATTGATATGCCAAACAGAGCTCTTGATCAGCATGGTAATGTGGTACAGGAAACCTTTAAATATAAAAATTACCTACTAATGAATTTTTATAACTGGTAATAAAAACAAGGAAACACATTCCCCTTGTTTTCCTTATTACTGGTAAATGTCATCCCTGATCGGAAAGTGTGAATTTGTTGAGTACCTTCTATTGTTCTAGGCTCTTTACCTACCTACTTTAATTTCATTTAAACCTCATCTTTTGCTTTTTGAGTTAAAATATTACAATACCCATTTTACATATAAGAAAATTGACACCTAAAAGATGAAGTAATTGGTCTTCTATCACAGCTGGTTAGTAAAAGCAGGATTTGTACACATTGCTGTTAACTCATGCTCATGCTCTTTCATCTACTCCATAATGCCTGTTACAGTTTTTGAAATATTGAAAATAGGGGCGCCTGGGTGGCGCAGTCGGTTAAGCGTCCGACTTCAGCCAGGTCACGATCTCGCGGTCTGTGAGTTCGAGCCCCGCGTCGGGCTCTGGGCTGATGGCTCAGAGCCTGGAGCCTGTTTCCGATTCTGTGTCTCCCTCTCTCTGCCCCTCCCCCGTTCATGCTCTGTCTCTCTCTGTCCCAAAAATAAATAAACGTTGAAAAAAAAAAAAAAAAAAAAAAATTAAAAAAAGAAATATTGAAAATAGTGTACAAACCTCCACTATGTAGCAGTAAACCCCTCTTTCATTTCTGATATTGGTAATTCATGAGTTCTTTTTTCTTTTTCAATCTTGCTATAAATTTATCAATTTTTTTTTATCTTTTCAAAGAACTACTTTTGGTTATATTGATTTTCTGTTTTCAATATTATTTCTGCTCTTGTCCCTTCTTTTCTTCTGATTGCTTTGGGTTTATTTTGTTCTTTTTCTGTTTTTCTTTTTTTAAGTTTCTTAAGTCTTAAGGTTTAAGGCTTAAGTATTAAGGCTTTCTTTTTTTTTTCTAATATAGGCATTTAATGCTATAAAATCTCCCCTAAACACTGCTTTAAGTGCATTCTACAAATTTTGTCATATATTTTCATTTTCCTTTAGTTTAAAACACTTTCCAGTTTCACTCAAATTTCATTTTCATCCAAATTAAAATCTGTTTTAATTTGAAATTTCCTTGATGTATGAACTATTTAGAAGTATGTTGTTTAATGTCCAAGTGTTTAGAGATTTTTCTGTTATCTTTCTGTTACCAATTTCTATTTTAATTCCATTATGATCAGAGAATATAGTTTGAATGATTATTTTTTTAATGTCTGTTTATTTATTTTGTGTGAGAGAGAGAGCATGTGCACGAGTTGGGGAGTGGCGAGAGAGGAAAAGAGAGAATCCCAAGCAGGCTCCATGCTGTCAGTACAGAGCCCAATGCGGGGCTCAATCCATGAGATCATGACCATGATCTCATGTGATCACAAACCGTGAGATCATTTCCTGAGCCAAATTAAGAGTCAGATGCTTAACTGACTGAGCCACCTAGGCATTCCAGTTTGAATGATCCTAATCCCTTTACATTTATTAAGATTTGGGGGCAGGGAAGTTGTGGGGGGAAATTTATTAACATTTTTTTAATGTTTATTTATCAAGAGAGAGAGAGAGCATGAGGGAGGGGCAGAGAGAGGAGAGGGAGAATCCCAAGTAGGCTCCATGCTATCAGGGTAGAGACCAACAGCGGGCTTAATCCCATGAACCATGAGATCACGACCTGAGCAGAGATCAAGAGTTCAACTCTTTTTTTTTTTTTTAATTTATTTTTGACAGAAGAGAGAGAGACAGAGCATGAGTGGGGGAGGGGCAGGTAGAGGGAGACACAGAATCTGAAGCAGACTCCAGGCTCTGAGCTGTCAGCACAGAACCTGATGTGGGGCTCGAACTCACGGATGGTGAGATCATGACCTGAGCCGAAGTTGGACGCTCAACCGACTGAGCCACCCAGGCACCCCAAGAGTTCAAGTCTTAACCCACTGAGACGCCTAGGCACCCGTAAGATTTGTTTTTATCACATACACACACACACACATACACACACACATACACAGACACACACACATTTGTTTTATCACAAATCTTTGATGGATGTTTCATGTACACTTGAAAAGAAAATGTACTCTGCTGTTGTTGGATAGAGTATTCTGTAAATGTCAATTAAATCCAGGTTAATGGTGTTCAGTCCTTCAGTGTCCCTGCTTTACATCTGTCTACTGGTTCTATCAACAAGATAGGAATGTTGACATTTCTATCTATATTTGTGTGTTTTTCTATTTTTCCTTTCACTTTTTTTAGTTTTTACTTCATATATTTTGAAGCTTTGTTGTTAGATGCACCCACATTTAGGATTTTTATGTCTTCTTTATGAATTGAGTCTTTTATCATTATGTAATGTTCCTTAGTGGTACCTAGCTTCTGAAATGACTCCTAACGATTCCCAACTCCTGTTACTTGAACCTGTATGTAATCATCTCCTCTTGAATATAGGCTGGACCTGGTGACTCACTTTTAATGAACAAAGTATGGCAAAAAAATGATGAGCCATCTCTTCCAAGATTAGTTTTATAAATTATTGTGACTTTTTTTTTTTTTTTTTTGCTTGCACTTTCTCTCTGGGTTTTGTTTTGTTTGTTTTTGTTTTGTGCCCTTACTCTGATGATGACATACCGTGAGCAACCTTATGGAAAGGCCCATATGGCAAGGAGCTGAGTGTGGCTGGCCTCTGGCAAACAGCCAGTGAGGAACTGAGGCCCTCACTCTAACAGCCTGGGAACAACTGAATCCTGCCAACAACATCATGAGTGGGTTTGGAAGCAGATCCTTCTTTGGTTAAGGCTTCAGGTGAGACCACAGCCCTAGCTGACCTTTGATTGCAGCCTTGCTAGAGACCCTGAAGCACAAAATTTAGCTAAGCCATAAGGAGATTCCTGACCAACAGTAACTGTAAGATAATAAATGTGTGTTATGGACCACTTGGGTGACTCAGTTGGTTAAACATCTGACTCTTGATTTTGGCTCAGGTCATGATCTCACAGTTGTGAGATGAAGCCTTGCATCTGGCGCTGAGCTGAGCGTGGATCCTGCTTAAGGTTTTCTCCCTCTCCCTCTGCCCCTCCCCTGCTTGTACTTGCTCTCTCTTTAAAAAAAAAAAAAAAAGAAATAAAATAAAAGTGTGTTGTTTTAGGTCACTAAATTTGGGGGTACTTCATTATATAGCAAGAAGTAACTAATATACCTACCTGGTAATTTTCTTTGCTCTGAAGTCTACTTTTGCCTTTAATATAGCTGTTCCAGCCTCCTTTTCTATTAGAGTTTACATTTCCCCCCACCCTTTAAATTTTAACATATCTATATCATTATATTTGAAGTGACTTTCTAGTAGACAGCATATAGCTGGGTCATGTATTTTAATTTATTCTGACAATCTCTTTTAATTGATGTGTATAGAGCATTTAGAGTTGTATGATTATTGATATTTAAATTTCAATTCCTTATCATCATTTTATTATTTGTTCTCTCTTTATTTTCTCTGTTTTTCATTCCTTGGTTATCCCTTCCCTGCTATCATCTGGAAAATTAGAACAGTTTTTGGTATTCCATTTTAATTTATCGATTGCATTTTAGCTGTATCTTTTTGTATAGTTTTGTGGAGAAGTTGCTCCAGAGATTTTGATGTACATACTTAACTTTTCGGTTTCCTTAGAATCAGTATTTTATCATTCAAATGGACCCACCATTTAGGTTATTTTACCTTTCTTCTTTTATGTTATAGTTATCTTATATATTACATCTATGTATATTGAAAACTCATTAAAACAATGTTTTAATTTTTGTTTTCAACCATAAAAAATATTTTAAACAAATAAAAAATAATCTATTCTATTTATACTTATGTTATTCTTCCTTCCTTTCTGATGTTCCCAGTTTCCCTCTGACATTAGTTTCCTAATATCTGAACTTCCTTTAGAAATTTTTAAGAGCAGTTTTTTTCAACAAATTCTCTTAGTTTCCTTTTATCTGAGTATGTCTTTATTTCATCTCCATTACTGAAGGATGTTTTCACTTGATACAGAATTCTGAGTTACCATCTCTTCTGTTTTTTTCTCTTTTTGGCACTTTAAACTTCTAAAATGAGTTTTTTAATGTTTATTTATTTTTGAGAGAGAGAGAGCAACTGGGGGGGTACACAGAGAGAGGGAGACAGAGGATCCCAAGCAGGCTCTGTGCTGTCAGCACAGAGACCAATTCTGGGCTCAAACTCACAAACCATGAGATCGTAACCTGAGCCAAAGTCAGATGCTTAACCAACTGAACCCCCAGGCACCCCTCTTTTTGGCACTTTAGCCCTGGGTGTCATATTTAGGAGATGAATCACTGGGTTTTAGTCCTGAAGCCAAGACTATACTGTGTTAACTAACTTGCATTTAAATTAAAAAAAAATCTTATACTCCTTCTGCCTCCACAGTCATTTGAATCTTTGTCTATCTATTTATTAGTAATACATTGTTAGTCTCTGGCTATCTTCAAGATTGTCTTGGGGCACCTGGGTGGCTCAGTCAGTTGAGTGTCCGATTTCGGTTCAGGACATGATTTCAACGGTCTGTGAGCTTAAGCCCCACGTCAGGCTCTATGCTGACAGCTCAGAACCTGGAGCCTGCTTCAGATTCTGTGTCTACCTCTCTCTCTGCCCACCCCCACCCCCCACTCACGCTCTGTCTGTCTGTCTTTCTCTCAAAAATAAACTTAAAAAAATATTGTCTTTAGTTTTCAGCAATTTGATTGTAGCATATTTAATTCATGTTCAGTTGTATTTTTAAAAAGAATTTTTAATGTTTATTTATTTTTGAGACAGAGAGAGACAGAGCATGAATGGGGGAGGGTCAGAGAGAGAGGAAGACACAGAATCTGACACAGGCTCCAGGCTCTGAGCTGTCAGCACAGAGCCCAACGTGGGGCTGGAACTCATGGACTGCCAGATCATGACCTGAGCCGAAGTTGTATGCCTAACTGACTGAGCCACCCAGGCGCCCCTCATTTGTGTTTTTTGTTTAGGGTTTGTTGACATTGAATCTGTAAGTTGTCGTCTTTTGCCAAATTTGGTAATTTTTTAGAAAAAAAATATATAGTAACACAGTTTTTCTCCTCTTTTTCTGAAACTCCAATGATGTGAATGTTAGTCCTTTTCATACTGTTCATGGACCCATGAGGTTCTGTTCACTTTTGGCTGAGAAGGGATTTCTTTTTTCTCTGTTGTTCAATTAGGATAATTTCTATTGATCTGTCCTCAAGTTCATTGGCTCTTTCCTCTGTCACTTACATGCTTCTGTAAGGTGTTTTTGTTTACTTGTTTAGTTTTTGTATTTTCAGTTCAAATTTTTAAATGTTTTACCTAATTTGTTTAAAGAATAGTACTATCTGGGAATGCAAGCTGGTGAACCCACTCTGGAAAACACTATGGAGATTCCTCAAAAAACTAAAATAGAACTACCCTATGACCCAGCAGTTGCACTACTAGGCATTTATCCATAGGATACAGGTGTGCTGTTTCGAAGGGACACATGCACCCCCATGTTTGTAGCAGCACTATCAACAATAGCCAAAGTATGGAAAGAGCCCAAATGTCCATCGATGGATGTATGGATAAAGAAGATGTGGTATATATACACACAATGGAGTATTACTCAGCAATCAAAAAGAATGAAATCATGCCATTTGCAACTATGTGGATGGAACTGGAGGGTATTATGCTAAGTGAAATTAGTCAGAGAAAGACAAAAATCATATGACTTCACTCATATGAGGACTTTAAGAGACAAAACAGATGAACATAAGGGAAGGAAACAAAAATAACATAAAAACAGGGAGGGGGACAAAACAGAAGAGGCTCACAAATATGAAGAACAAACTGAGGGGTTGCGGGAGGGAAGATGGGCTAAATGGGTAAGGGGCACTGAGGAATCTACTCCTGAAATCATTGTTGATATGCTAACCAATTTCGATGTAAATTTTAAAAAAATTTACAAATTAAAAAAAAAAAGAATAGTACTGTCTTCTCGTATATTTGTTTTCCAATTTCTCTTTTTCCCTATGTCTCATGACCCATTTTCACTGCCCCAGCTGGGTAGATGCACAGTTGTCTGCCAGCCACAGCTGGCATTAGCTATGGTAAACTATGTGCGCAAGTGAGATATCAAATCCAGTAAAGAATTTACCACAAGTTTCCTCTACTTTATGTAAATTTTCGCCTCTTCTGCAATGTCTGTCCAGATATGTTTCTTCTCAAAGTTTAAATCTCTCTTCTGAGATGTTTGAATATATACATCTCATTAGGGCAGTTTAAATTTGGGGGGAAGATGCTTTAGTTTTACTTCAAAGTTCATTATACAGTATCAGAAGCCTTAATTTTTATCCTTTTGATAAATTATAGTTATTTTATATTTGAATGTTTGGGCTGTTGCCCTCTGGCTAAGAGGGTGGCTGGGAAATGACTGCTTCTCAAGATAACCTGCTAAAAGTATCCTCTTCATCTTTTTTTTAACTTTTTTAATGGAGATATAAGCGGCATATAATATTGTATAAGTTTAGGGTGTATAATGTGTTATGCAACATAATTATATACATATATATATATATATATATATATATAGTGGTGAGAACATTTAAGAGGTAGTCTCTTAGCAACTTTCAAGTTATAATACAATATTGTTAACTATAATCATGATACCGTGTATTAGATTGTTAGAACTTACTCATCTTCTAATTGCTGAGCTTGTTCCCTTGGACTAACATCTCCCCAATTCCCTCACTCTCTTTCCAAATCCTCCCCCTGAAAATTTCTATTTTGTGTCTGTTTATATTTTCTATTTCTTTGCTAAGAGTTTCTACCTTTCCATTCATTTCAAGAGTGTTTGCCCTTACTTCTTGGCAAACTTTGCTTTACAGTCATTGTCAGGTAATTCTAATATGTATACAGTCTCAGTTTTGGCATATATCCATTGTCATTTCCCATGTAAAAACCAAGATTTTCAGGGTTCCTTTTATGTCAAGTAAGTTTACTTTGTATCTGAGAGATTTTGAACATTAATATTGAGACTCTGTGTGTTATTTGAATCCTATAGACTATGTTGATATTTTTGCTTTAGCAGGCCTGGGGGGAATATAATTGTGGGGGCAGGGAGGGGCAGGTGGATGATAAACCCAACTCAGTTCTCTGGTACTGATTTCTGTTCTTCTGCAATTCCAGCTATTATTTACTTTTCATTGTCTTCAGACTATTCCACACATTCTATCTAGGTTTTTAGCTGGATCAGGGGAAGAGAAATAGTAGAGTGCAGTTACTACTTTTTACCCTGAACCTGAACTCACTGTGTCTTTTTTTTTACAGATAAACTTGATGCAAATTTGCTGAACATCTACTACCACAAGGAATGACCAATAATGTTAATATTTTTTTTGTCTTAAACCCAATCCTACATCATTAATTGTGTGAAATAAAGCCACCATAGAAACTCCCATATCATAGAGTATCATGGGGACTTAATTTTTTCTAATTACTGATGTAATATGTGTGGGGTTCAGAGATTTTGAAAAATATAGCCAATATGTAAGAGGAGCCATTGCTAAAATTTGGTTATAGAGTTTCTAAGATTTTGTTCTTTGTTTATATGTACAGATTTTAAGCAAATGTAGAAACATATTGCTTTGTTACTTTTTCTTTAACATAATAATACTGTATATTGACCAGTGTTTTCTGTGACAATAAATACTAATGTTTAATGTTTTTATTTATTTTTGACAGAGAGAGAGAGAGAGAGAGAGAGAGAGAGAGAGAGAGAGAGAGACTGAGCACAAGCAGGGGAGGGGCAGAGACAGAGGGACACACAGAATCTGAAGCAGGCTCCAGGCTCCGAGCTGTCAGCACAGAGCATGACGTGGGGCTTGAACCACAAACCATGAGATCATGACCTGAGCCGAAGTCAGACGCCCAACCAACTGAGCCACCCAGCGCCTCCCCCCCCCCTTTTTAAGTAGGCTCCATGCCCAGCATACGGTTTGAACTCATATCCCTGAGATCAAGAGCAGATGCTCTATTGATTGAGCCAGCGAGGTGCCCCAGATTTATCATTTTTGACATTGTGCCATATTTGCCTTATGTCTCTCTCCCTTTCTTTCTCTCCATACACTCTCTCTCTCTCTCTCTCTCTCTCTCTCTCTCTCTCTCACACACACACACACACACACACACACACACACACACACACACATGTTTTTTCAACCATTTGAGGCTAGGTTGTGTAAGTCATATTTCCTTTCCCCTGAAAACTTTAGTGTATTTCTAAGAAAAAGAATATTTTCTGACACAACTACAGTACAGTTACCAAACTTAGGAAACTTAACATTAATAAAATACTTTCATTTTATCAGTGCTCTATAGTTGTATCTGCTCTACACTCTATATCCCAAATTAATTGTCCTAATTCCATTATGACATTTATTATTTTTTTTTGTATTTATTGGTCCAGGACTACATATTGCATTTAGTTATTATTTCTTTTAATCTTCCTTTGATTTGGAATACTTTTCCAGTCTTAGTCTTTCACGACATTAGCGTTTTTGCAGCATACAGCTTAGTAGTTTTACAGAATGTGTTTCAGTTTGAGTTTGTGTGATATCCTTCAGTAGGATGCTACATCTAGATCTAAACAAGAAAAATGAAGCTGAAATAGCATCAATCACGAATATGGCTTTCATCAAAAGATATTCTTGTAGAAAAAAATTGTGCTACCAAAGGATCACCCAATATGAAAATAACAAGGGATCAAGAGGAATAAACAACACAGCTGCTAGGTAATTAATCCTTTAAGTATAGCTAATGAAATTAGGTCGACAGAAACGGTTTTGTCAGTGGTGGGGGCTCCTGCCTTTTCAATGGTGTCACGTTGTGTAGGCAAAGCTATATCTACCGCATATACAATTATCATGGGCATCTTGACAATTCAATGTATATCCATTTACTGAGTTAATGAATGACAAGGATTACCCAGAATTGGCATCTTTAGTCTTACGGTTATTTTATTTTGTTGTTTGTGTACTCGTTTTACAGGAAGCTAGAACAAGAAAAAATACAAGATTTTCTGCATTCAATATGGAATCTGTGGCTAATCTTTGTTCACTTGACAAAGTGGATGTAGACCTAGTAGCTAAGAGATTCATTAATGTAAAATCCTCATCACCTCTAGGAGGTGGAGTGGGGAAGCAGGCAGGCTTCTGCAATCTCAATAGGGACAGTCCTTGGAAAAACTTATTTCCAAACGTAGAAGAACTCAGGATCTAGTTCACATTTAATTGAAAGGAAAAAAACTAAATTCCTGAAAAGATGTCAGAATATCAACAAAGGCTTCACAAACTAAGAAAGAATTCATTTGAAGAGAACAGCCAACAAAATAGGAATGCATCTCTCTGATGAAAGTGCTGGCTAAAATCAAGAAACAGTAAAAAAGTAATTTAAAGCCAGTGGAAAAAAAAACACTTGTTAGGGTGTAAACTAAGAAGAAAATGTAAAGAAATCTGTAGAAAAGCTTTTTAAGTTCATAGAAAAATAATGAGTAAGAATTCAGTAAACCTCTTAAAGGTAAGATAGCTCTTAAGCTATAAACCATTGAAGAGAAAGTTATATGCAGGCTCTGTCTTGCTACAGGAAGAGGAAGTTGGATGGAGCAAAACATAAAGCTCAGGAAAAACTGAAAATACATCAGAAGTCTCCAATCAGAGTAAAGAATCTCTTGATTATAAAAGTTATGATGCTAGAGTTTTCAATAATTTTCTTGTGCAGTTTGATTCTGAAACTGAGGGAAAAAGTAATAGGGATGAAATTGTATTTTCTGAATTAGACAATGGAGAGTTGGGGAATCACCAAGGTGAGAAAGTGAAAGAGAAGACAGTTCTATCAGTTATCTATTGCTGCATAACAACCCCAAAACTTAGTGGTTTAAAGCATTGGTGATTTATTTATTTATTTTTTCATGATTCTCTGGGTTAGCTGATAGTTTATCTGCTGGTGTTGCCTGCATTCAGCCAGAAGGTGACTGGGCTGAAAGACCAAGGTAGCCCCACTCACGTTTGGTAATTGGTGCTAGCTGTCCATTGGGAACCTTAGTTCTTTTACATGTGACCTCCTATTCTCTAGTAAGCTAAGCTGGCTTCCTTATATGATGGTCTCAGGGTAGCATCATAAGAAGATGAAAACAGAAGCTGCAGTGCCCTTTAAGACCCAGCTTTGGAAGTCACATAACATCACTCCTGCACATTCTGTTGATTAAAGCAAGTCACAAGATCAGCCCAGTTTCAAAGGTTGGGAAATAGACAACCTCTTGATGGGAGGAAGAGTAAAGTCACATTGTATAGGAACATGGGAGGAATTTGTGGTCATATTTTGTATTTCATCACAACATGGAATGGATATGACAAAGGCCCAAGCTACATCAGCATTAGTTCAAGGAGAGAAACCATTTATGACTTTAGCTGACCGATGTCAATCACTCATGATTGAAAGAAAACGTAAGGAAGGTGGAACAGGATACTCGTTCATTGTAGTCATTTCGAGACCCCTAGAAAATGCATTACAAAGCTGAGAAGTGAACTCATTAATCAGGCAGAATATGTTACTGGAAGAATGTGAGCAGAAAAGAAAGATTAGGAGTAGTCAGGTACAGAGAAAGGGAAATAGAAATAAACTGTAGAATTTGAAAATACATAGCAACATTTTATTCTGCACAAGAATGCCCATGATAATTGGATACTTGTTTGTGATACAAAGAGCTGTTACTGGAGAGATGAAGCAAGCCACCTTTCTGAGACAGAAATTGATAAAGGAACAAGTGAAAAGAAGTTGGTAATACTCTGAAAATCAAGGATTGTTAAAGCAACTTCAAGAAGACATTTTGAGGTCTCTTTCCAACTAATACATTAATTTCGTTTCTAAAATGTCAAGTGCTTTGTTTCCTATTGTAATCAGAGACTACAAAAATAGCAATACCAGAGCTCATGTCTCTCTCAGTGAAGGGATCTGTTAAGCTCATTGCCCAAGGGCAGAGGGGTATATTGCCCCTTGATGATGAAGGATATCCTGTGAAATTATAGGGGCTCTATGACCATTAATGGAAGAGATGTGCTTAGACTGGAACCCTGATGCAGTATTAATCAGTAGCCAAAACAATTCATCTCCATCCACCACAATGGATAGCTTAGTTGACTCTGGTACAAATTCCAGCCCTTCTCATATATGCCCATCACAAACCACCAGCTGGGCTTCTACCTCCTCCTGGTCAGGTTGGACCACCTTTCCCACTTCAGGAACATTAAAACTTTCCTTCTAGCCCCTATTCATGGAAGGCTGCCACCGCAGGCCTAAGATAAAACATACCTGGTCTCTACCTGAAATAATGGCCTTGTTCTATAGTTATTAAATCTGTAAACACTGATCTCCACCTTTTATCTTTAGCAATATGCTTTTGATACTTACAAAGAATACTGCTCTAAATATGTATTTTGATGCATATATGCATGTATTTCTGTTGAGTATATACCCAGGAGAGAAATTACTAGGTCACAGAGTATGTATATGTTCAATTTTAGCAGGTAATGCCAGTTCTCCAAAGTGGTGTTAAGTACTTAAAAGATATATGACCATATAAACAAAAGTGGCCTGTCTTTCATTTAAGATTAACTTGGAGACCCCAAAGCGATTTTTTATGGGAAATAAGAATTAAACTTTGAAAAAGTGAAACAAGGTATATGTATGCATCAAAAAACCATTAGAATTTTTTTGATTATGATTGGGATGAAGTCACAATAATTTCTCCACCAAATAAACCCTTTCCTCTCTATAATTCACATGAGAATACTATTTCCTAGCATATTTCAATAATAGCTGAATGACATAATTAATAGTTCTTCTCTACAGATTGGTTTAGTGCTCTGGAATCTATTTGTTCAATACAGTGGAAATTATATGGTGTTTAATGGTTAGATATGTAATAAGATACACTTATTACTCCAGATAATTTTGTTCTGGGGCTTTAGTATATCTCCCCAGTAAACTCTCTGGTCTACAGACTAACGCAGTTAGTTAACACACAGTTGGCATTATCATCTGCTGTCATAAATGGACCTGCTGCCTTCTTTACTATCTGAAATGATTTCAGCAAACTGATGTGAGAAAATATTTACAAAATCATCCCCTTTATATTTTAAAAATTTTAATATATTCTTTGCCTGCAACTAAAAAGGGTTAGAAATATTAGTATGTTTATAATATGGCTGGAAAGGCCAAAAAATAACTTATGCTAATAAAATTATTACAATGGATTCTGAGTTATTGACAACCCTGATTTAAAAAAAAAAAAAAAAAGGAAGGGGCACCTGAATAGCTCAGTCAGTTAAGCATCTGACTCTTAGTTGTGGCTCAGGTCATGATCTTTCAGTTCCCGAGACTGAGACCCATTCACGGCTCTGTGCTGTGAAGAGGCAGAGCCTGCTTGGGATTCTCTTCTTCTCTCTGCCCCTCCACCAGTCATGCTCGCATTCTTTCTCTCTGAAAATAAACTTAAAAATAAATAAGTACAAAAAGGAAAATATCCATGTAAAAGAAACAGAGAGTTAAAGAGAGGGAAAAAAGTCTTTCAGTTACTGAAATTGTTTTTTCCAGTTGCTTAAAATCATAAGTGTTGATAGGATTAAAAGGAAAAAGGAGCTCAGTTCCCCATCTACTTGTTTTTGCCTTCAAGTTTTCCTCTTTTCTAATACAACAAAATTGTTACAGGAAAGGAAGGGGAAGGTTGAGAAGTTTTACCTTTTAATTTATCAAGCTAAAACAACCTGGGTGGTCCATTTGTCAAGAGGTAAGAAAGGGGATATAAAACATAAACAAAAATTAACACAGTAAATGTTGAAAAGTCTTTTAAATGTCACACATATAAAAGTGCACACATCATAAGTATATAGCTTGATGAACTACCACAATTATTGTCATCTGGGTCAAAAATTGAGCATAACCAGCATCCTAGAGGATCCCAGTTGCTCTGCCCCCTTTCTCTTTCTCAAATGCAGCCATTATTTTGACTTTTAACACCATAGAATAGTTTTATCTATATTTAAATGTTACATAAATGAAATCATACAGCACATATGATTTTGTGTCTATCTTCTTTCACTTAACACTATATTTGTGAGATTTAGTCATTCTTTTTAAAAATTTTTTATTTATGTTTATTTTTGAAAGAGAGAGAGAGAGAGAGAGAGAGAGAGAGAGAGAGAGTGAGTGTGAGCAGGGAGGGACAGAGAGAGAGGGAGACACAGAATCTGAAGCAAGATCCAGGCTCTGAGCTGTCAGCACAGAGCCCGACATGGGGCTTGAACTCACAGACTGCAAGATGATGACCTGAGCTGAAGTCTGATGCCCAACCGACTGAGCCACCCAGGAGCCCCTTAGCCGTTCTTTAAAAAAAAAAAAAATTAATGTTTATTTTTGAAGGAGACAGAGACAGAGCATGAGCAGGTGAGGGGCAGAGAGGGAGAGGGAGACACAGAATCCGAATCAGGCTCCAGGCTCTGAGCCGTCAGCACAGAGCCCGATGTGGGGCTCGAACCCACGAACTGTGAGATCATGACCTTAGCCAAAGTCAGATGCTTAACGGACTGAGCCACCCAGGAGCCCCTAGCCATTCTTTTTTTTATTATTATTAATATTTTATTTATTTAAGTAATCTCTACACCCAAAATGAAGCTTGAACTCACAGCCCAAGATCAAGTCACATGCTCTACCGACTGAGCCAGCCAGGCGTCCCTAGATTTAGTCGTTCTATTTTAGATTGTGGTAATTCATTTCTTTTCATTGTTGTTTAGTTTTCCATTGTAAAAATATAGAAGCATTTATATCTTCATTCTACCATTGATGTCTATTTGGATTGTTTCCAATTTGGGACTTTGTAAGTATAAATTTTCTCCTACATGTCTCTGGTTTATATGTATCTGTATTTCTATTGGTGTGTATGTCTATCCACATCATCACTGATGTTTGTTGCTGTCTTGTTTTTTTTAGCCATTTTTTTTTGTTGTGTATTGGTATTTCATTGTGGCTTGACTGTGCGCTCCATGAAAGCAAGCCACATCTGTCCTGTTCATAGTGGTGTCACTATCCAATATTGTTTATAAAACATAGTAAATACTAAGTGGTAATAATAAATAATAATAAAAATGAGGATTGATCGAAACAATTACACTCAGAGCTTGCAACTTTAGCTTATTATTTATTTTTATTTGTTAAAATGAATAGTTTTTACATTGTGTTATGATTTGGATGTCATAAATCATTTCCAATGTTTTCCTTAATGTGAAAAACAAACTACTTCACTGTTCCCTTGACACCCTGCCCTCCCAAACACACATACATGCAAATTTAAGGCAATGGCCCAGTGAGAAGTAGAAGCCCTAAGGAAAATATGGCATATTTCCCCTTTAATTTTATTCAAATATTTTGATAGGAAAGTTAACTAATTTAACTGCTAAGTAATTTTAAGTATTTTTCTTACATTTCTTAAGTATTTTTCTTACATATATAATGGTATTCAAATTGATTGAATATTGTACTTACATAGGAGGCCTGCATCACCTCAAAGTCTATCTGTATACCCTTAGCCACCATACTCTTAGCCATTGTGACTCCTTTAGTGGAAAAGACTGAAAAGCTTTGATATGATGGGGAATTAATGATGTGTTTCAATTGTATGGGATCATGATTCAATTTTTATTTTAGGATAATTTTGGCTTGCACTACAGAAGATGAGTTGGAGGGGAAAGGGGGATGAAGAAGCACTGGAGGAAGAGATAGCATTAGGAAAATATTGAAACACATTATATTATAATAATTCATTATATTATAATAATCCAGGTAAGAGATAAGTTGACCTAAACTTCAGAGCACTTGACACAGAGAAGAACAGGTACCAAGATTTCTTTTATTAGGTATTCACTTTTATATTCACAATGACCCTTTAAAACATCATTTAAATGTCTAATTATTGGTTAGGGTTTGTACTATGCCTGCACAAATAACATACATATTTGATAGGATAAATAGAAATGTTAATGAGCACTGCTATTATTTAATTCCTTATATTTGCAAAAGTGTAATGGACTTCAATATATTCAAAATTAGCTATTATTTAGTTGTGTTTCAATTTGCTGCCTTGTACCTAAAGAAATTTACAACAGCTGTCTGTAAGGTGATCTATAGTTATAAACATAACTATAACATAACTATAACATGATCTATAGTTATAAACATAACATACAAGCTTCAAGGGAAATCTTTGTATCCATTGTGGAATTCTAGCTTATAGCAGTTGGAAGTTTTAATTGGACCTAAGTAAATTAATCTACTATAGGGCTAAAATGTTAACTATCCTTGTAATTCACAATATTCAGGTATTTGATATACTAGGGACTCAACACTGCCATGAATCCATTTGATTTTTCCTTCAATTTCCCAAACTGTAAAGTCCTTAATAGATTCACAGTGCTTTCCAGCTTTCGAAGTGTTTTGGCATTTTACATTATCTTCCTTGATATTCAAAAATGCTTTGAAAATTCAACAAGGCTGGTACATCACCCCAATTTTTCAGTTTAAAAAAAGCTCTGAGACTTGATTTAATGTGTTCCACAAATGTTATTTGTGTAACATCATGCACCTGCATACTGTAAAGGGACTGCAATTCAGATTTCTGGACTTTCCTAAGGACTCTGGTTTTTAGTAGCTGTCTGACAAATTTCTTAAGCTCTATACTTCGGTTTTCATATCTAAAATAAGGAGATAATAGTATCTAGTCATTGAATTATTATCAGGGTACGTTTAGTAAATATTTGTTAAGCACTTAAAAGCAGTGTCAAGTTCACAGTAAGCTCTAAATAAATGTTGGATTATATATTTATTGTTTCAGCATATCCAACTGACTTGTAAGGAGAGTTGGTATCCTCAAAGTACACACATTTGGAAAATTTCCAGTTAAGTGTATAATGTTAGGCAGGTTCAGACGTGTATATGGGTAATAGAGCATAAATTTGTTTCTAATTTAATAACTAAAGAAATGTGGTGGCCCATTAATCCCATTAGCCTTGTTTAACCACATTTCATCTGACCTCGATATGCTCTTCCCAGAGAGAAAAGACTTCAAGGGTGTAGTGACTTTTTATTTTAAAAAGCAGAAATCAGTAGATTGTAATAGAAACAGTATATTAGCCCAAGTGTGCTCAGTAGTGTAAAGATCCACCCAATCTTTCTTAGCTGAGAGGACGTTACGGGAAATGCTACAAGGGACCCAGCTGGGTACTCTGCAGGAAGTTAAAAAAAATTGAGTTTTGCAAAACATCTGGTGTCAGCCATCTGTCTTTGGTAGTACAGGGACTTAAGGTCTGTGTGGTTCCGTCTGACACCTTGGAAGGCGGAGTTACAGCGCAGAAGTAACAAGCTAATTTAAGTAGGTTCTCAGGGGTCCGGAGACACTTGCACTTCCTGTTACTACAGTCCAGGCCAAACTGCTGTCAACCCCTAGTTTGAGAGATTCCCCCAGACTGGATTCCTACTGTGGCCACCCTCAAGTCTCCTCAGCTCCAGCGCACACCTGGGCGGCGGCGGGCTGTGCTCCACCTAGGTGCTTGGAATATGGGACAGTTTCGCTCTCCGAGGCAAACAACACACTCTCTTGCTGAGAGTTACTCGTTAAAAGGTTGGCAGGTGGACCCCCTGGCCCACTCGGGATCTCCCATTATTTTTTGGAGGCTCAGGTGCCCGGGTCCGTAAGACGCTGTCATTGCCACCCAGCCGCAAGCCCAGACATCCTAGCCAGGCTCCGCGGGGCATTCTGAGGCCCCACCCATGGCAACGCCACTCTGACGTCCGCGCGCCGGAGGCCGCCATAGGCCCGCGTCGCGGCCCAGGACGACGTGTGGCGCGTGGACTCCATCAGTTCCAGCCCTGAGGGAACCCGGTAGGCACTTCCGGGCAAGGTTCTGTGCACCTGTTCCTTCCTTCTGGTTAAGTGTGTTACTCTGAGGGAAAAAGTGGACATGCCCCTCCGGAGAGAACACGATGTGTGATAGCTAGCAAGCCTAGATTAAGAACAGCTCGAGGCCTAATCCCAAAGCAAGAAGGCGCCGGGCATCTTTAAGCTGTTTGGAAGTTCACGTGACCCAATAAGTGCCGGGCCCCAGTGGTCACGTGACAGCGCGCGCGCCCTCGCGCAGGGAGAGCCGGCAGGCGCCGTGCGCGCGCCTTCGCCGCTGCCTCCCTTCTCCCCGACGGGAGGGTGAGGAGCTGCGGAGAGATCAGGCAACTGGGGTCCGGTGCGCGTGCGCAGCGAACAGCTGTCACCCAGTGCGGAACAAGTCTTCCAAATTTCCCAAATCTCCCTGGGCCGGAGGCCACCTTCTTCCTCCTCATCTTCCTCCTTGGGGTCGTATCTCCGTCCCCACCCGCGCGCCAGGTAACCGCTTTTCCCGAGTCCGGACGATGGGGATGGTGGGGGAAGGGGCCAGGGCTGTCTTCTCGGCACTGCCCCTTTCTGCGCCGGGCCGCTGGGGGTGCCGGCGGCCGGGGCAGCGGAGACGCCGGTCAGCAGACGCTCGGTCCCCGGCCGCCGCGGCTGTCATGTCGGGGAGAGAGTGGCCAGCCATGGTCGCAGCGGAGGAAGGCGGGAGCCAGTGACAGTCCGCTCCGGCCCTCTCGGGGGTTCGGTCCCCGCGCTCGCCGTTCTCCTGGGGGCTGGAGTGCAGGTCGCGCTCCTTGGGGCAGAGGAGCGCGCGGGTGGTCCAGGGGTGCCGACTCCTTTCCATTCCCCTCCCAGCCTGGTCTGCGGCGGACTCCTGGGAGGCACGGCCTGCTGCACCCTCGGTGCCATCTCTTCTCTGGGACTGTCACGACCCAGGGGGTGAAGGCGGGGGCTCCTCTCCAGAACACCTCACCGCAGGCAGGCAGCCTCTCTCCCGGGTTCGTCCTCAGTCCCCGTGCTGTCCTTTTGGTTTTTCCCGCAAGGGGCCATTTCTTCCCGCAGTACCTGAAGCCACGATGTGGTGTAGACAGTGGGTGCTTAATAAATGATTTGGATCGCTTCGCGTGGAATGCCAGGCACGCAAGACGTGGCATAGGGTGGGCATGTGGAGGAGGGAGGCAGGCAAGCTGTGGCTCCGGGTTCGAGCTTCGCTTTTTCCTCCAGGCTTAACCCAGTGGAACCTGCAGGGCTCAATTCAGATGCTTTCCGGGTAAACTCGGACCGGGTCTTCCCCTAAGCTGCACGGTGCAGGTCTGCACGGACTGGCTTTGGTGGTGGGCGATGCCCAGGAGGGGTTTTATTTGGTTTCTGCTCCAGCAGAAGAGAGGGCAAACTTTTTTTTAGTACATGGTAAATTACACCGCAAGGTGATTTATCAAGCCCTGCTTCGGAAATGTAGGTTAGAAGTTGGCGTTGGTTCACTTTTATTTTGGTGAAAGTTTCTGTTAGGCTCAGTTCCACCTAGTTCGGACCAAATTTTGCTCTATTACACCCACTTGATTTTGCAGTAATTTTCATTTTTAATTTTAGGAAATTCGGCTTCGCAGTTTCTATGGTAACAGTAACTAATACTATAATTTCGAAGTGTTGTGGGTGAAAATTAGTGGCTTTAATTCTTGAAGGTCCATTTTTGCTTTGAAGCACTTGGTTCTTCTTTACGATCATTACTCAAATTCTGCCTTGCTGGTCTCCTCCCAACCCCCCATGCTTTGTTTTGGAATGTATTACACGGCTGTTCCGGTTTTTTAGGCCCCTCTTTCTCCCAATTTAAGACGTTATGAAAAGTTTGCACATAATCTTTACAACACTCCACGAACTTGTAGTAAAATCCAATTTAAATCGGAGACTTGTTTCGTTTAATTAGCAGATTTTAATCGGTTGCTTTTCTAAAGTTAAAAATATATGTTATAAACCTTTTTGTAGGTGCACAAATGCTTTTAAAAATGCTTAACCTTTCTATAAGAATGAAGATTTTAAGAAGCTGAACAGGTACATAATTTTTAAAAAGACAGTTAGATGTAAATTTCAAATTAAGAATAAAAATCTGGTATTTTGAATTCTCTTCTTGACACCTTCTGAATCATCCAGAGGTAGGTTAGGTGCATAACTAACCTTGGGGTAGTCTGTGAATTCTTCCTTTTCTTTCTTTTTCTCATTATCTTGTCATTCTCTCTTGACTGGCTTTTCCTGTCTGTTAGAATGTTAGGGCTTTGAGAACAGGTTCTATGTTTTTTTCCCTTTGCTGTATTTCTGGCAATTTACCGTGATATGTGGGGTGCTAAAAATATCCTCTCTTTTTAAATAATTAAGATGTAATTCATATACCATAGAATCCACATATTTAAAGTATACAATCCAGTGGTACTACTATCACCGCAATTAATGTGAGAACATTTTTAAATTTTTTGTTTGTCTGAGTGAGAGAGAGAGAGAGAGAGAGAGAGAGAGAGAGAGAATGCAAATGGAGGGGGGAGAGGAGAGGGGGGAGAGAGAGTCTTAAGCAAGCTCCATGCATAGTGGCGGTGCAGAGCCTGATGTGGGGCTCAATCCCACGACCCTGGAATCATGACCTGAGTTGAAATCAAGTCAGAGGCTCAACCAACTGAGCCACCCAGGGGCACCAATGTGAGAGCATTTTTTATCACCTCAGAAAGAAACCCTGTTCCTATTAGCAGTTGTCCCTTTCTTTCCAGCTCCCATCCTCTCTAGCCTGAGGCAATGACTAATCTGCTTTCTGTCTCAATAGATTTGCCTATTCTGGACCTTTCATATAAATATAATCATATAATATATGGATTTTTGTGACTGGATTCTTTGACTTAGCATAACATTTTCAAGGTTCATCTGTCATATAGCATCTGTCAGTACTTTATTCCTTTTTATGGCTGACTTATATTACATTGTATGGTATATTACTTTTTGTTTATCAGTTGATGGGTTGTTTCTAGTTTTTGGCTATTATGAACAGTATGCTATGAACATTCGTGAACTGGTTTTAGTATGGATGTATATTTTCTTTAATCTTGGATATAGACCTAGTACTGGAATTTCTGGGTTCAACATTTTCTCTTGAGTGAATGGATGAATGAAGGAGTGATAGTGTTGACAGATACTCTCTCCAGGCCTTTGAGGGGCATACTCTACTTCACTACCAAGTCCACTTCTAGAGAGGCCAGAAGTCTTTGTGTGGGGCTTTGTCCTGAGGATACTGGTGTGTTTTACTTGTCTGGATGTTTTTAAGATCATCCCTTTATGTTAGCCTGGTTTTTCTTCATACAGCTAATGATTATTCCCTTGATACTAATTTATTTGTTATATACTTGTTAGAGATATGGTGATAAAACAGGTATATTCCATATTGTCATTACACTCAGTTGCTAATGCAGGTCTTTCAGTTTTTTAAGATTTATATTTTTTTGTTAATATGAATATTTAATGCTCCTCTGCCCACCTCCATTTCTAATATGAATTTCTTGGTAGTTGTGCAAGAGTTAAAGTCACTTTTTTCCTTATTTGCTACCAGTGCAGAAGGTTGTGTGGAACCTAAAATACAAATTTAAAATATTGGATCACTGTCTTTTTATTCCCTTCACACCCCCAAAGATTCTCCTGTTTCTTGACCCTCTATACCCTTTGGGGGAGAAGATGCTGATCACAGAAGTCTGCACTTGCAGGGTCTAACCCTTTCCCCACGACAATCCAATCCTCCTTTTCCCAAGGATCAAGTTCTCTCAGCTCTCTCAGTAAGGCTCTGCCCAGCCAGTCTCCTCCTTCCACCCAACTTTCTCCCCAATGCCCTGCTGACATTCTTTTTTTTTTTTTTAAATTTTTAATGTTTATTTAACATATCTCTCTACATCTCTCTACATATTGAGAGATATATATAGAGAGAGCAGGGGAGGGACAGAGAGAGGGAGGCACAGAATCCAAAGCAGGCTCCAGACTCTGAGCTGTCAGCACAGAGGCCAATGTGGGGCTCAAACTCGCAAACCACGAGATCATGACATGAGCCAAAGTCAGACGCTTAACGGACTGAGCCGCCCAGGCGTCTTCCTGCTCACATTCTTGTTCCCTCTGCCTGGACTGCTACCCTGACCTGTGCATCTTTATCTGGTTAAGTCCATTTCACCCTTCAGGTAGCTCAGCTCAGTTGTTGCTTCTTCAAGTTAGTCTTCCCTCAATACTGTACACTAGCCATAGCAGCATTCTGTAATCTCCTTCATAGTCTTAAACAATTATATCATTAGTTGTGGATCACTGTTTACTCTCTACCCCCATGTATGCACAGAAAAAGTTCCGTACAAAATGTTGAAAGTGGTTAGTTACTTCTGGGTGATGGGCTTTTGGGTTATTTCTCTCTTTTGTGTCTGTGTGCATTTTCTGAATTTTCTCCCATGTATCGGTATAACTTTTGTTAACAGGGGGAAAAACCATCAGTAATTGCTTTTTATTTTCATAAATTTTCTTCTAACTTTTGTTTGTTTTAATAACCTAGATGAGATTTTACTATAGCTTTAAACATCAAACTTTTATTACATTTTGATTCTTTTTCATACCTAGGGGTAATAGGGAATGGTGAGCATATTTTACCATTGGTTGTCTAGGGATAGAATTTCTGGTATTGAAATTTAGCTGATTCTTAGGGAACAGAATCTAGTTCTGATACTATTAGGGTATGATAGGGTAAATAACTCCTTTCCCTTTTTTCCCCGAGAAATATCCTTGCTATACATTTGTATGTTACATAGTACAGAGTTTTTCCTTGCACAATTGCTTATTTGGGCTATTTGTCGTATTTTTGCTGGGTAGTTTATTCTGCCTAGTAGTGGGTATATTTCTTCATTAGATATTTTAACACCTGCTGTGTGTGTCGTGCTGCTATGTTAGATGTGGAGCATACAACAAGTGAATATAATAGACAAGTGATTCCCTACCATTTCCTGGAAGAGGATTATTTTGCATGTGAATGTTTAGTTACATTGTTGCTCTATATTTGTAGATACACAGTGGGTTCAGCTACTGTGGTATTTATGAATTGTTGCTCCTTAGAATCTTTTAAGATTTATTTTAGATTTTTGGAGGGTTTGTATTACACATTATTGTGGGTAAATATTTAAGGAGCAGAATGGTATTATCATCAAAAACCCTTTGGATGATGACTTTTTTTTTAATATTTCCATTCAGTTCTAGTTTTTAAATTTTTTAAAAATGTTTTTATTTATTTTTGAGACAGAGAGAGACAGAGCATGAGCAAGGGAGGGGCAGAGAGAGAGGGAGACACAGAATCTGAAGATGGCTCCAGGCTCTGAGCTGTCAGCACAGAGCCCGACACAGGGCTCGCACTCACGGACTGTGAGATCATGACCTGAGCTGAAGTCGGACGCTAAACCGACTGAGCTCCCCAGGCGCCCCCCAGTTCTAGTTTTTAATTTGACATCTCTACTTGTTAACTGTAACCAGCTGAACCAGGATCTTCCCTCTCAGCTCTGCCTCTCTGAGTTTCTCATGCATCTTATCACTGCTCACTTAGGAAACCTACGAGTTATCCCAGGTATTTCATAGTTTCTCAGCCCTCATCACATCACCAAACCTTGTCACTTCTGCTTCCTAAATAGGTTAGATCAGTCTTCCAGTCTCTACTTGGCAGCATCTCAGTAGCCACTCTAGCCTCCCTCCTATTTCTGCACCACTAATGATCTTTTAAAATGCAAATTGAATCATTCTCATTGTTCTCAGGAGACTTAAAATTCCTGCATTGTCTCCTCCTATCCTAAGCAACCCCCAAACCTTATCTAGATGTTTTTAGTTTTCCTATCTGCCCTTTGGCTTTTCTTTTTCACAAACTGTGCAGGCCTTTGCCAAACTGCTGATTTCTGCCACACTTTCTTACTACTTTCTTTTTGGTACATCTTTCCAGTCTCTTCTTGAATGTACTTCCTCAGAGAATCCTGACCTGGCTCCCCCACCTCTTCCTCAACCTGAATCAGCTTTCCTAATGATAATCTATCTTAATTCCCTAAATGTTTCCTTCCATAACACTTAAGCATACAGCAATGGACACAATAGATAAGTGATTCCCTAACATTTCCTGAAAGAGGATTATTTTGAGTGTGAATGTTTAGTTACACTGTTGCTCTATATTTATGTGGTTATTTGATGGTTTCTAAACTGTAAGAATTGTGCAAGGGCAGGGACCCAAATATTTTTATCACTTGTGTCATACCAGCACACCTTTGTCTCATCAACTGTATAATATAGTTACTCAAACATTTGTTGTACAAATTAATTACTTCTGCATATATGAAAAATTTAAGGAAATTAAAACTAGGGCACACAGTAGGAAATAATTTTACCCATCCTGACCCAACACACATACACCACACACACACACAAAAGTGAAACAAAAATTTCACAAAACAATACTTTGCCACGTTTGCCACCTCTGATATTTTCTGTTTTGTTCTATATCACATATTATGAAAATATTGATATAGCCCTCCAATTGGGTAGGACTGCAGGCTGCTGTCTGAACAATACAGTTCTAAGGCTCTACAAGGAGCCTCATTTACATTAGCCCCTCCCCTCTTTTTTGAAACACAATTACTATTTTCTAATTCTTGTCTGATGGCAAGTGCAGGTGCATATAGCTTTACATACCGTTGTCCCATCCTCCATCCTTACTATTAAAAGAAATCACTATTGCTAGTTCTACTTAGAAGTTCTGGCCTGACCTCAAAGGAGTGTTGCTTAAAGCCAGGTTGAGAAAAATCTAAATCTGACTCTACCTTATCCTCTAGGTTTCTCTGGGCCACAAATAGCCAGTACTCTTCTCTCTACTTGGCTGAGCTCATTGCAGGTGTGTGGTAAGTCGCTGAATTTTAAGGCTCGTCACTTTCATTCTCTCAGTTTGTTAAAAACTAAACAAAACTCTGAAAATGATAACAAGGGAATCAAGGCAAACAAGTATTTGTGAAAATATGAATTAAAGAGCTGGCTTAGTAAGGATGTCGTGTTCAGTGGATCATTAGAGCTGATCACTAGAGCTGTGTTTCTCATTTATTCACTTTACCAGGACCTCTGCAAAGAAGGCTTGGTGCTATATCACCCCCATCAATGAAATATTGGTCTCTCATCTATTTTGCTAACCAAATAATAGAAATAACCTAAGTGTTTATCCCAAGGTTATTTTAACTGCACACTGTGATGTGATGCTTGTAACTTGGATGACTATTTTAAGATGTTAGAATTATTCCAAACCTATGTTTATTAATTTTTAATTAAAAATTTTTTAAAATTTATTTTGAGAGAGAGAGGGAGAGAGACTTACAGCATGAGTGGGGAAGGGAAGAGAGAGAGAGAGAGAGAGAGAGAGAGAGAGAGAGAGAGAGAGAGAATCCTAAGCAGGCTCTGCCTTATTAGAGCAGAGTCTTACTTGGGGCTCAAATTTACAAACCATGAGATCATGACCTGAGCTGAAATCAAGAGTCAGACACTCAACTGACTGAACTACCAGGGTGCCCCCAAACCTATGTTTAATGAAAAAAGGCATTATTCAAAATTGTATACATTGCATGAGCCCAGTTATGTTTAAATGTGTTTATAAATGTGTATATGTTAGAAAAAATACGCTGAAATGCTAATTTGGTGGTGAGATTACTGGTAATTTTGATTTTCCTTCCTAAAATTTTTTTAGAATGAACATTGTTGCATTTATAATCAGAAAGACTCAGTTGAGAAACAAATTTCCTGAACATGAATTTAGGTATTAACAAACAAGAAAAACAAAACCTTTATTAAATGGTGGATAGAGCCCAGGTTTCTAGTGGCTTTGTTTTGGGGACCTTTGTCCAAGTGGGACGTACATTCTACCTTCATGATATGTAGTCTTGCACAGCAATCCGTGTTTCTTCTCCTAGTCTGTGTTTTTTTTCCTTTATTGCTTACATTATTAAAGCTTACCTTGTTCATCTTTTTTGCTGTAATAGGATTCTGTCTCTTCTGGTCCTACTCATACATGTTGATAATGAGTGTTTCACTGATGGTTGCCCATAGCATGATAATATGGAAAGTCCTAATATCCCTTATTAAATCCTGCTGTGTGGCATGAATTAAAGGGATGGAGAGGATTTGGATGAATTATGTATATGCAGGTTATATCTTTTTTCTGTTAAATTTGTCCAGTTATAGTGAGAATTAATAAAATTGAAGGAAACATACAGTGACAGTTCAGTTGTGTAATCAGTACACATCAGTACATTTTTCCAAACCTGTGTCTGAAATTGTTTACTTCTTTAGCACTCAAGCCTTAGTAGTTTATCCATTTGAAAATATATTTGATAACCATACAAAATAGATATACTAAATATTATTGATTTATTGTTTTCTAGAAGAGGAATTGGAAACTTGAATTTAGAGAGAAATACCAAAGTAAGAGCAGTTGGCTAGAAAGATAGTACCTTTTGTGTGTGTGTGTGTGTGTGTGTGCACTTTTAGGAGATTTCATAATTCTGTTCTCATTTTTAGTGTGGCATGTTCAGAAATCTGAACTTTCCCAGTTCATCTAGAGCATGTCAGGCATTAGTTGCCTAATGTCCTCAGTGTCACCTCCTGGTCAGACTCATAAGAAGAACTATAACCTGGATCCAAAACATGATTGTCTGCTCTTCATGGCTCTTTCTGGGAAGTCTTGCTTTTTGGGAAAGCATATCGTTTGGTGACAGGAAGATCCCAGCAGATGGACATGGGTTGTGTTGAAGAGTAGTTTAAACAATATATTTTTTTTAACTGCTGGGCTTCTCTGACCCTCTAGAGTACTCAACTTTCTCATCAGAGCATTCTTCATGCAGTAACATTTCCTCCTTTTGAATGAGGTTAAAGAAGAAGTCAAATTCTTCACTTTGGCTCTGTCTTTATCTCCATCTTCTAACTAGTTTTTCACCAGACATTTGTTGAAATTCTGGTCCTAAGGATATTTTCTCTGATTCAACATCAGGCTTGTTCCTTCTTTTCTGTTTTGAGAATCTATCAGATACTTAGAAAGATCACTGGTGTCCCTATGTGGGTAAAACTGAAGGTGCAGGTGTTTTGTTTTGCAGTCTGCTTATCTCACCCATTTTGTTTTTATCTGTTTAACTCTCAAAAGGAACTATCACCTGAAATTTGGACACTTTACTGAGAATTCTGAATTTTCAGGGCAGCTTTCATTAGGTGGAATTTGGGCCCGCAATAGGGAAATTCATTCCTTTTTGATAATTTAACTTAGTAAAAATCATTATAATATATTTTTTATATATATATACACACACACACATATATATACATACATATACATATATGTGTATATATATGTGTATGTATATATAATACACGTATATATGTGTATATATATGTGTATATATATACACACACGTATATATACATACATATACATATATGTGTATATATACATAGATATATATACACATATATGTATATGTACGTATATGTATGTGTATATATATAAAATACATATTATTTTAAATAGACAATGCAAAGTATTCAACAAGGTATAACATTCAGAAGATATAAATAGGTAAAAAGTACATACTCTCACTTTTGCCATCAGACAGCCAGTTTCCTCTTTTTGGTTAAACACTTTAAAAAAATTTTTTTTAAAGTTTATTTATTTATTTTGATAGAGAAAATGTGAGTTGAAGAGAGGCAGAGAGAAAGGAGAGAGTGAGACTCCCTGGCAGGCTCCACACCGATATGTTGGGGCAGGGGGGCAACTCAGGAACCATGAGATCATGACCTGAGCTGAAGTCAGAAACTTAACCGACTGAGCCACCCAGGTGCCCCAGTTAACCACGGTTAAAGGATTTCTTTTAGGGCTTTCCAGAGATATTCCATACAGCCTATATAAGATACTTTGTAAAGCATATATATGTATATATACACATTTTTTTTACACATTTATGTATCGTAGTATCTGTACTTGCTGTTCTGAATATTTTTTCATTTACCACTATAACTTGAATGTGGTTTTTAAAATATGAGTACATGTAGAAATCCCTCTTTTTAAAATGATTGCAGAGTATTACCTAGTATGCATGTACCATAATTTATTTAACCAGTGCAATATTGAAAGTGATTTAGGTTGGTTCTATTTCTGTATAGCGATCTATTTATATATCATCATTACTTCAATGTTTTAATTGTTGTAGCTTTAAACATGTTTCCAGAACTTTTCAGGCTATTCTTATTTATTTTCCCTCATTATTTTTAATTTAAAATTAATATGTCAAACTCCAAAAACCTATTGATAGTTTTACTGGGAATGTCTTTAGATGGACTAACAGAGAAATATCTTTCAGATGTTGACTTTTCCTGCCCAGCATATGGTATGCCTTTCCATTTAAGTGTTTAAGTCCTTAGAAAGGACATTTAAAAAAATATCTTTACACAGATCTTGCATATTTTCTTAAATTTTGTTCTCTTTTATTTTATTTTAAAAATAATTTTTTTAGAAAAGTTGCAATTATTGTACAAAGAACTTTTATTTCCTTGAAAAATTTGCCTCATGTCCCATTGCTCCTCAGTACTTCAGTGTATATATTTCCTAAAACAGGCAGATCCACATAAACACAATATTTCCATCAAAATAAAAAAGCTACCATTGACATATTACTTTCAACGAATCTTTAGTCCTTTGTATATCACCATTTGTAATAGTAATGTTCTTTGTAGTTAAAGTATCCAGTCCAAAATGATGCATTGCATTTTCTTGTTTTCAGGTCCTTTAAACATCCCTTCACTCTCAAATACAGTCATTAGTCTTTCCTTGATTTTCATAATATTGACACCTTTGAAGATTACAGGCCAGTTATTTTATATTCTCCTTTAATTTTTGTTTTCTGATGTTTCCTTGTGATTAGATTCTTGAGGCATGTTTGGCAGGAATGTCACAGAGGTGGAACTGTATTCTTTTCATTACATCTTATCATGTGGCATACAATCTCATTTTGTTCTGTTACTGGTAGTATTCACTCTGATTGCTTAAGATCTATGCTAGAGTCTTCTATGTTTCGCTAAAGTTTTTTTGTTTTGTTTTAAAAAACTGTATAAATATCTCCTTATTAAGCTTTCAATTTATTTATTTTTATCTATTAGGATTTATGGTTTCCTATGCTATTCAATGAGTTATAATCTGTTAATATTGTTATTTATATTGCTGCTTACATTGTCATAAGTTTGGCCCATGGGAATCCTTTATGTGAGATTCTGTGTCCTTTTGACTTGTCCCATCATTCTTTGAGCATCCCCTCCCTTTTGGGCACAGTAAGATATGCAGGCTTATCTTGAACTTTTCCTGCCCCAAATATTTAAAAGCAAAGATCTAGATGGTTATTGATATTGGGTGTTGCTCCTGTGCCCTTTCAGCGAACAGAGCTAGAGAATATGTGTTTGTTTAGACATACATTTATATTTATTTATCCATACACACACATGCACACAAAAATTATATAACAGATGTACTAATATTGAAGCATTCTTGTACTCTGGGATGATTTTTTTAGTAATGATATATTATTTTAATGTGCTCTTGGATTTTTCTTCCTCAGTTTTTAAAAGAATTTTCATTGATATTCTTACATAGAATTGTTCTGAAGTTTTTTGGGCCGTATGTCAAATTTTTTTACCCATTTAGGCTTGCTTCTTAAAGAATTTTAAAACATTTTCTTTTCTTTCTTGGGCTCAGGATTAGCTTAAATAACATTGGATTACGTTTCTTAAAAATTGAGCATAATTCTGTGAAAACGTCTGGGCTTGTTAAAAAAAGTCTTTTTAGACATTTTCTTTAAACGTTCATTCGTTTTTGAGAGACAGAGAGAGACAGAACATGAGTGGAGAAGGGACAGAGAGAGAAGGAGACACAGGATCTGAAGCAGGCTGTGGGCTGTCAGCACAGAGCCCGACACAGGGCTTGAATTTACGAACCACGAGATCATGACCTGAGCTGAAGTCAGAGGCTTAACTGACTAGCCAGCCAGTCGCCCCACTGCAAGCTTATTCTTAATTTAGTGGGCTTTTGGCTTATTTTTTTGTGGTAGCTGAGGAGTCTAGCGAAGAGGTCAGTTATACTTGGCAATACTAAACGTGTAGTCAGTTCATTGCACGTATTTGCTGTCTGACTTTAGGAGAGTGATTTCCATTGCTGAGCCTTAGTTTCATCATTTCTCAAATGTAATAATCACAGCTGGCTAGAACACTTTTAAGAATGAAAATGAAGTACTGTATGCTATAGCACAGTAGAGAACCAAGCAAATGCAAGGTTTTTGTTTTTAGATTAATTTTATTTTTTAAAATTTATTTAAATTCAAATTAGTTATCATACAGTATAGTATTGTTTACAGGTATAGAATCCAGTGATTCATCACTTACATGTAACGCCCGGTGCTCATTCCAACAAGTGCCATGTAGCCTATCTCCCACCCACTACCCCTCCAGCAACCCTCAGTTTTTTCTCTGTATTTAAGAGTCTCTTATGGTTTGCCTCCCTCTCTGTTTTTATCTTATTTTTCCTTCCTTCTCTTAAGATTCATTTTAATAAGATTTCACTATTCAAAGAGTTGTCAATGAAGATAGTCCTGGGTGACTTGGTTGGCAGAGCATCCAACTCCTGGTTTCGGCTCAGGTCATAATCCCAGAGTTGTGGGATGGAGCCTCACCTCAGGCTCCATGCTGAGCCTGGAGCCTGCTTGGGATTCTCTCTCTCTCTCCCTTTGCCCCTTCCCTGCTTACTCTCTCTCTCTCAAAATAAAATAAAATAAAATAAAAATTCAAAAAGAATAAGTCAAGGAGAAGCATTGGGTAACAGATTATGATTTTCCTTTATGCTTTTATGATTATATTTGTGATTATTATAGTTTTGTTAAATATTTGAGATTTTGAGGAAAGTTAAACTCATCTAAATAGACACTGAAAATACTTTCATGTGTTTAGATGTGTTTGCATGTAAAAGAATTCCTGTATTGGTATTAAGATTAAGAGAATATATGATCAACAAATACCTGTGCGAGGTATAGCATTGCATACAGGATGAGAATATATATAGTAAACCCTTTTTCTGTAAGCTTGGTTTTTTTGGAGAGGTAGTTGCTGAAAAATGTGCAAATTGTTGTGGTTCTTTAAAATAGTGTTCTTTGTATTCATTAATAATTGAAACAAATAAGAAGTGTCAGATTATTGTGTCTGATGTTTTCCAATCCTTTTTGCTCCCCTGCTCAGTATAGCTGATACCATGTATGGCTTGTGTGATTGTGAATCTTTAGAAATAATTTCAGAGTTTGCATATAAAATTGCATTTAGATGTTTTATGTTTGAAACAAATAATGAGTGATTTACCTGGCCTCTCATGAGTTCTTCTGATAGGCCTAAATGGTTTAGGTAATCTCAGATGTGTATGCAAAATGGGCTTTACTGTAGAGCTGGTGGTAGTGATATGGGTTCTACCCCAGACATTGATTGGGTCTGCGCCAGGCCAGGAATTGCACAGTTGGTGCAGTTCAGAAATCAGCTGAGGGGCTGGCCAGCAAGCTTGCCTCAGGGTGCTGGGCTGTGCGGCGGGCAACACAAGGCCAGTAGTTGCCCAGGTACTGCTGCAGGTGTCTTGCGTCTGGGCATTGGGACCTGGGAGACTCAGGTAGGTCTTGTCTGTGCCGGGAAGTGTTCCCTCCTTTGCAGGTCTTGGACGGAGACAATCCAAGCCCTCCAAGCCCTGCAAGATTCTTAGAACTCACAATTATGTGCAGCGCAAGTTTTGCAAACTTGAAATTGCTTTATTTCCTTTAGCTGTTTTGTGTGTCCTTATCAATCCTTCTGCATAATAATAGGGATTTAGAAAGCCAATCAGATTTCTAAATTCACACTCATAGGGGAACAGCCCTTTTTTGCTATTCATGCAGAAATGGTAGTTAGCATTGACTGCATAATTTTTTGGTACTGTCTGTACCCATATTTTACTATAATTTTGTGATTTTCCTAAACTTGGACTTAACAGAGAATGAGTTTTTTTTTTTTAACTCAAATTTTAGAAAACTTTAGAATTTCTCTTTTTAAGCCCTTTTCGTAAAGGTCATGAATCTCAATCAGATACAAATTTGAATGTTTTAAAAATGATTTCTACCTTCTTCATAACTTTTAAAGCATTTTTTGTTCCATGCTTAGATGTTTTATTGATATACAGGCTAAAGATTATGTTTGGCTTTAAATTTAAAATAGTAGGTTTAGAAGGAGAGTTCAGTGGTAAAGAAAATATTGGTCATTTTTACTTAGTATTTTCTATTCTTAAAAAAAAAACTTAATGCCAAGATGATGCTTTCTCTGCCTTTTGATCATTGTCTGTCAGGTAATTTACTGTTAAATGTAATATCCATATTACTTTAGAATATCTTTTACTTTCCTCAAAAGGATTTAGCATTGTGTCTGCATTTATACTGAGTTTTTTTCTTTCTTTGACCGTATTCTCTGTACTTTGACACATTGAATTGTAAGATCTGACATTTTCCTGCATTGCAATATGAGAAATTGCTTTTATGAAACACGATAAGCTACTTTCTAGATAAACAGATTTATTATTTAGAATCACTGCTATTTGTAAACTTTCTTTTCCTCTGCCATTAATGATTCATTTATGTCAAAATTTCCTCTCAGATCAAAAGTATTGGTAGGATACATAGTTCATATAGCTAGGAAAGATTTTTATCCTAGTGTACAAATGATTTTCTACACAAATTATCTTTTTTTTAAGTTTATTTATTTATTTGCAGAGAGAGAGAGAGAGAGAGAGCGAGCGAGCGAGAGAGCGCACACACAAGCAGGAGGGGTACAGAGAGAAGGAGAGACAGAATCCCAAGCAGGCTCCATGCCATCAGTGCCGAACTTTATGTGGGGCTTGAACTCACCAACTGTGAGATCGAGACCTGAGCCAAGATTGAGAGTTGGATGCTTAACTGACTGTGCCACCCAGGTGCTCCTACTCAAATGATCTTTTAGTGTTAAAATCACTGTTGATGTTGTAGTTGATGATTATTTAAAAGTTAGTTATTTTACCAAAAGAGCCACACTTTATTAATCTGTAAATTTAAAGGTATTTATAGTTATGTTGTTGGTTGTATAACAGAGTAGTCTAAGAGAAGGAAACCCAAGCAATTTATTGCCACTTTAAGAGCTTGAATACAAACACAGAGCCTAATTACAGACTTTTCAATTAAAATAATGTCACAAAATACGGTTAGAAAACAGCTTAAAGCTGTTGAGGTCTTTACTGGCCATGCAGGTCTGTCTTACTTTTGGTACATTTAATGTACAAAAATATGGAATTGCCAAAATTAAAAGCTGGGAGTGATTGTTTGGTATTACAAAAAGATTGTTTATATTAAATAATGATTTTAGCATAGAAATTTATTAAAAAACATTTTTTTGGTTTAATTTAAAGTATCTTTTTCAATTTTCTAAGTATTTTCAGAAGTATATCATTTCTGTTGTTTCATAAATGTAAAAAAGTTTTTCTGTAATTCATGAGGCATGCAAAAGACAGGGGACAGTCCTATGAATGTATCCAGATATTATGTGATACTCTTGTATCCCATCTTTTTTCCTTCAGCAACCTTGTCCTGATTTTTGTGTTTAGTATTCCCTTGCTTTATCAATTTTTTTCAATTAAAAAATATTTTTATTTTTATTGTTATTATTATTTTTAAGTAAACTCTATCCCTAATGTGGAGCTCTAACTCATATCACATGAAGAGCAAGAGTTGCATGCTCTACTGACTGAGCCAGCCAGGTGACCCAGTATTCCCTTGCTTTAAAAAAATGAATTTATTTTATATGCATTTAATTAAGAACAGATTAAATTTTATTTTTTAGGTTTGTAAAAATAGACCTATGGTTTGAGTAGCCTAAGACTTTCTGTGGTTCATATGTATTGTTGAGAGTAGTTTTGGTTTGTTAATTTTCACTGCTGTATAATATTCCACGGTTGAATATACTCTTATCTATTGATCTTCTGTAAATGAACATTTTAGTTGCTTTCAATTTTTAGCTATTACAAAAATGCTGTTGTGAACATTATTGTACAATGTCTATTATTGAACATACACTGTAGTTTCTTTAGGCCCCAGAGCAGGGTTTTTGAACCTCTGCACAGTTGACATTTAGGGTTGGATAATTCTTCGTTGTGGGTGCTTTCTTATGCATTGTATGTTAAGCAGCGTCGAAACTCCTCGGTTTTGGTAAATATTTGTGCCACAAAAATAAAAGCTCTTACTATTGGGTCCCTCAGTAAACTTTAGAAGTATATGGGAGCCCTGAGACTAAAAAGTTTGAGAATGTTGATCTAGGCTTCCAATTCCTCACTTACAGAATAGGGTTAATAATAATACTTCTCTTGTTAGGGCTGTTGGGAAGATTAAATGAGTTACTATTTTCTATGTTAGTGTGTTATTGTGTGCTCCCTATCTCCTGTAGAAGGACAGCTCACCTTTTTTTGACCCAGATGCTATTTATTTTAAAGGCCCATCTCAAACCCACCTCTTCACTGTGCCTTTTCCCACAGTGCCCATCTGTGGTCTTTTCTTTTCTCTAGGAACTCTTATAGCATTTATGTTTGTACCCTGAATTTGACTCAGAAGTACATACTGTCTTGTATTGTCGACTTTGCTAGGATTCCTTAGCCTTCTGGATTTTCAGTTTCTGACAAAGGGAAGGAATTGCTGGTCAATTGTCCAATCTTTTATTACTATTGTTGTTTTCCTTCTGAGTTTGGTCAAGCTAGGTGTCGATTATCCCGGGAGGAATTCTTTTTACTTTTGGATTCTGTACCCAGAGCTAGATGGAAGCATATTTTAAGCACCCCAGACTCCCTTTCTACCTCCCTGTCCATTTAATCCTCTACAGCAAAATCTCAGCAATATCTATAATTATCTTTTCAAAGCTATGTGACCTTGAGTAAGTTTGTTATCTTTTTGATTGATAATTAATTGTAAACTGTTGCTCTGCCATTACGTGATACAAAGATTCTTCCTTCTGCTTTGGCTTGGACATACCTCTTTTGGGATTGTCTCAGAATGACTTTGTAGTCTCTTCTGTTATCTTTTCTGTAGTGAGTGTAGCTCTTTCAGTAGTCAATGCCTGTGTTTTGCACTTTCGAGATGGCTCTCTTATCTTAAGAAAGTTATTTTTTTCTTCCTTCTTATTGCCTTCAGGTCCTTGAAGTTAAATAGTTTTATCAGGCAACTTCTTTGATTAATCTTTGTATTTAGCTGTAGAAACAGAGCTGTCATTTGACGGAATGAATGATTTAGGAGGGATAGGCAGTAAGATCTGAAAATCTATGTGCTTTGGAGGAAAATGATGGGACTAGTTATCTTACATGTCATGCTTTGAAGTTAGAGTGATTTGCAATTGGAAGCCATTTTTACTGAGAGAAAGATTCATTAAGAATGTTACATTTGGAAGATTTATCTATTTAAGTAGAGGATGGGGGTATTGTAGAGTTAAAAGCTTGGAAATCAGGAAGGTGTTGGTTAAATAAGGACTTGAGCTTGAGTAAGTTACTTGATCTTTGTTAATGTAAATAATTAGTTCCTTCCATCCCTCTATCCTTTGTCCCTTCCTCTCTCTTACATACAACATTGTGGCCATGAAGGTGTTAGAGATCATATAGTTTATTGGTTTCCAGACTTCTGGATTTGAAAAAATAAGTTGGATTGACATAGGCTTGCCAACTTTTAATTTCCTTTCCTTTTTTTTTTTTTTGGGTCAACTTTTTCTAAAAAAAAAAAAAAGTATCAAAGAAAACTTACTATCTATTCCTACTGTCCAAAAAATATCAACAAAGTAGAAAGCATTCTTTGAGAATAAAACTGGAACTTTATGAAAAATTAGAGCACTTTCATTCTTATTTTTCGGAGGACTGGTGGAACCACTGTTCACCAGTTGTAGGAACATTGAATTTGTTCAATTTCCCAAGTTTAAGGGTTACTGAGACTTAACATTAACAAAGATGAGGTGTTTAGGTGAGGTCACTGTGCTATTGATGGAGGCACAGTTCAGCTCACTTCTGTGGCTGTGATCAAATCCAGTAACTCTTAGTTTTTGGGCTCATGTGTGATATATTTTTGAGAGTGATAGGAGCTGTGGATTCTTACCTTGGATAAAAAACAATGGATAGGAATAGCATGAGGACCGGAAAGACTACTTTATTATACACGAGGCCATGAAAAACTTAGGCAAATACATTTGCATGGACAGTTTTCCAGAGAAGTATAAATTCTGAAACAGATTCAAGAAGGAGTAGAAATATTATGGCAGATGGTAGCTACACTTATTGTGGTAAACATTTCATAATGTATATATTATTGTTCAATCAATATTTTGTACGTCTGAAGTGAATCTAATATTGGGTATCAACTCTACTTCAATAAAACACACACACACACACACACACACACACACACACATTAAAACACACACAAAACAAGAAGTAGTAGAAACATACCATTTAAGAGAATTGATTCTGTAGTTATAAGTCTTACTGCAAAGAAAATGCCAGGTTCAGATGGTTTTTCAGGCTAGTTCTACAAAGTATTCAAATAATAATTCTAACCCTAACAGAGTCAAAGTTTGTCTCTTTTAGGAACACTGCCTGCCTCATTTTTTCAGGCTGATACATCCTAATGCCAGCATTAGACAAGGGTAGTGTGAATAAGGAAAATTATAAGCTAGCCTCACTTAGGAAGACAGAATATGAAACCTTAAATATTATATTAGTACAGATAATTGTAGTGTGATATGGCATCAGGTGTATTCTAGTAATATAGGTTAGTTCAACATTAGAATCATATATATTTTTTAAAGTTTATTTTGAGAGAGAAAGCATGAGTGGGGGAGGGTCAGAGAGAGAGGGGGGAGAGAGAGAGAATCCCAAGCAGTTTCTACACTGTCAGAATTGAGCCCAGTGTGGAGCTCAAAACCATTGACCATAAGATCATGACCTGAGCTGAAGTCAGACGCTTAGCCAATTGAGCCACCCAGGTGCCCCAACTTTAGAATCATATTTAATTGCAATAATAGATAAAAGAAAATCCATTGTAACAGGTACAGAAAAAGCATTTGATAAAATTTAACATCTATTTGTGATTTGAAAGCAAAACAAAACAACAAAAAATATCCTGGAAAAGGGAATAGAGTAGAACTTTTCTAACCTGTTAAAGGGTACTTATACATAGTAAGAATTTTGAAGACTAAAGGTTAGAAGCATTCCCTGTATATATACATACATATATATACATATATATATACGTACACACACACACATATATATATATATAACTTTATATTTTGTTTTTTTAAATTTACATCCAAATTAGTTAGCTTATAGTGCAACAATGATTTCAGGAGTAGATTCCTTAGTGCTCCTTACCCATTTAGCCCATCCCCCCTCCCACAACCCCTCCAGTAACCCTCAGTTTGTTCTCCATATTTATGGGTCTTTTCTGTTTTGTCCCCCTCCCTGTTTTTATATTACTTTTGTTTTCCTTCCCTTATGTTCATCTGTTTTGTCTCTTAAAGTCCTCATATGAGTGAAGTCATATGATTTTTGTCATTCTCTGACTGACTAATTTCATTTAGCGTAATACCCTCCAGTTCCATCCATGTAGTTGCAAATGGCAAGATTTCATTCTTTTTGATTGCTGAGTAATACTCCATTGTATATATATACACATTTTCCTTATCCATTCATCTGTTGGTGGACATTTGGGCTCTTTGAATACTTTGGCTATTGTTGATAGTGCTGCTATAAACATGGGAGTGCATGTGTCCCTTCGAAACAGCACACCTGTATCCCGTGGATAAATGCCTAGTAGTGCTGTGTTGTAGGGTAGTTCTATTTTTAATTTTTGAGGAACCTCCATACTGTTTTCCAGAGTGGCTGCACCAGCTTGCATTCCAAAAGAGATCCTCTTTCTCCACATCCTTGTCAACATCTGTTGTTGCCTGAGTTGTTAATGTTAGCCATTCTGACAGGTGTAAGGTATCTCATTGTGGTTTTGATTTGTATTTCCCTGATGATGAGTGATGTTGAGCATTTTTTCATGTGTCGGTTGACCATCTGGATATCTTCCTTGGAGAAGTGTCTATTCATGTCTTTTGCCCATTTCTTCACTGGATTATTTGTTTTTGGGTGTTGAGTTTGATAAGTTCTTTATAGATTTTGGATACTAACCGTTTATCTGATATGTCATTTGCAAATATCTTCTCTCATTCCTTTGGTTGCCTTTTAGTTTTGCTGATTGTTCCCTTCACTGCCCAGGAGCTTTTTATTTTGATGAGGTCCCAGTAGTTCATTTTTGCTTTTATTTCCCTTGCCTCCAGAGACGTGTTGAGTAAGAAGTTGCTGTGGCCCAGATCAAAGAGGTTTTTGCCTACTTTCTCCTTGAGGATTTTGATGGCTTCCTGTCTTACATTGAGGCCTTTCATCCATTTTGAGTTTATTTTTGTGTATGGCATAACAAAGTGGTCCAGGTTCATTTTTCTGCATGTTGCTGTCCAGTTTTCCCAGCACCACTTGCTGAAGAGACTGTCTTTATTCCATTGGATATTCTTTCCTGCTTTGTCAAAGATTATTTGGCCATACATTTGTCGGTCCATTTCTGGGTTCTCCATTGTGTTCCGTTGATCTGAGTGTCTGTTCTTGTGCCAGTACCATACTGTCTTGATGATTATAGCTTTGTAGTATAGCTTGAAGTCTGGGATTATGATGCCTCGTGCTTTGGTTTTCTTTTTCACGATCGCTTTGGCTGTTCGGGGTCTTTTCTGGTTCCATGCAAATTTTAGGATTATTTGTTCTAGCTCTGTGAAGAATGTTAGTATTACTTTGATAGGGATTGCATTGAATATGTAGATTACTTTGGGTAGTGTTGACATTTTAACAATATTTTTCTTCCTATCCAGGAGCATGGGATCTTTTTCCATTTTCTTGTGTCTTCTTCAATGTCTTTCATAAGCTTTCTATAGTCTTCAGTGTATAGATTTCTCACTTCTTTGGTTAGATTTATTCCTAGGTATTTTATGTTTTTTTGTGCAACTGTAAATGGGATCGATTCCTTGATTTCTCTTTCTGTTGCTTCATTGTTGGTGTATAGGAATGCAACTGATTTCTGTGCATTGATTTTATATCCTGCAACTTTGCTGAATTCATGAATCAATTCTAGAAGTCTTTTGGTGGAATCTTTTGGGTTTTCCATATAGAATATCATGTCATCTGTGAAGAGTGAAAGTTTGACATCCTCCTGGCTGATTTGGATGCCTTTTATTTCTTTGTGTTGTCTGATTGCAGAGGCTAGAAGCATTACCTGTATATTAAGACATTCCCCTGTCATTACTTCTCTTTAGCACTAGGGTGTCCTAGACAGGTCAGTAAAGGAGAAAGAGACATAAAAAGAATAAGTTTTATGAAGGAAACAACAAAAAAGCACTATTCTCAGATAATTTTCACATGATAGACAAATTAGTGGAAATGAGATGACTAGGGTAGCTGGATATGAGATCAATTTAAAAATTAATGACATATGCCAGCAACAAAAGGAAAAATTCTTAGCTTAAAAAATATACCAAGATGAAAAATGTTCTATTTATTTATTTATTTATTTATTTATTTAACATATATTCATTTTTGAGAGACAGAACGTGAGCAGGGGAGGGGCAGAGACAGAGGGAGACACAGAATCTGAAGCAGGCTCCAGGCTCTGAACTGTTAGCACAGAACCTGACATGGGGCCCAAACTTACAAACTGTGAGATAATGACCTGAGCTGAAGTTGGATGCTTAACTGACTGGGCCACCCAGAAAATGTTCAATTTAAAACAAATACACGTTCTATTTAAATGTTAAAACAAAATGACTGAATGCTTAAAAAATTAAAGACAAAGAAAGGCTCTGGAAATATCCCACATTAAAGAATACTAAAGAGACATGACAGCTACATGCAGTTTCTAATCCTAGATGGAATTCCCTACTAGAGGGAAAAAAAGGTGTCAAGTATCTTATTTGGTCACTTGACAAAATTGGAACACAGAAATTGGATACAAGTATTGTATCTATGTTAAACTTACTGGAGCTGAAAACTTTATCTATGTAAGACCCCTATTCTTAGGAAATGTACTCTAAAGTTTTTAGGGGTAAAGGACCATGATGTATGCATCTTAGTCTTAAATGGTTCAGAAAAAAAAATTGTGTGTGGGTGATATATTAATGGAAGAAGAGAGATGAGAACACACATTGATAAAGCAGCAAATCGGGTAAAATATTATTAGATGAATCTGGCTTCAGATCATCTGGCTGCAGTATATGCAGGCTTTTTCTTTTATTCTATTCCAGCAATTTTTCTGTAAGTTTGAAGTTCTTCTAAGGAAAAAGTTAAAAAAAAAAGTAATAATAGCAGTAAGTATAAGAATAAACCCACAAAGTTTTGTGTTTTTCTTTAACTCACATTAGACGCCTTCATTGATTTAACTTTCTTCTAAGCCATGAATGGAGGCTTGGCAGTGTGGAAGAAATAAGGGAAATAGCTATCCTTAGCCATGTGGAAAGACTTTTGACAATTATTGACCTTTCATTATTATAAGACAGAATGGTTGTTTCCCAAGGTATTGAGTAGTTTTTGTTTTGGTTAAAGATGCCTATTATATAAAAAAAGATACATACATCAATTATTTTATTTCTACTTAAAACTTGTATAATAATTTGCCTATTTTTTGTTGTAAGACAAAGCCATTTCTTTGAAAGAAGTTTGAAGTCCTGCATTTCCTCTTTTGCATAAACCACACCCAATACAGCATCTACCGCTTTCAGTTTCTATTTTTTCAAAGCAGAGTGAGTGAAACATTTGAAGTAATATGAGCTGGAATCGTAGATTTTACAAATCCTTCTACCCCCTAACCTTTTACTGTTGCAATTCCCACACTTCATTTGATATCCCCCTTCCCTTTTTAAAAAATCATCTCATCTTTACTGGATCACTCCAAAAGATTCAACTTAAATCTTATAGAAACATAACATTGTTGTATTCACACTTCATCTATTTACATAATATTTAATTATGTCAGATAGTTAGCACAAGTAGCATAAACTGGATTGGAAATAAACACTTGATTGCTAAGCATGCAATTCAACTGGTACTTAGACATAATAAACATACTCAAGTTTGTACTGTGTGGTGTTTTTCAGAGATAATGTATAGTGTGTATCCTTTATCTGGCAAATCTGTTAAATAGAAGGTTATTGAGAGCTTCTACTATAGTAGGCCACTAAGAGTAAGTGGCTGTAGGTGGCTGGTTAGTTTGTTTAGTGGCTCAATTGATAATTTGTACTCAATATTACAGAATGAATTTTGAGTCATTCAAGTTAATTTCATTAAGATATATCAAGGAACTGATTGTTAGAAAGGATTACTAATAAAAGGCAAGCAGATATGAAGAAAACATTCATTTGATTTACATCTGGTATTTCTTCTTTCTTTCTTTTTCTTTCTTTCTTTCTTTCTTTCTTTCTTTCTTTCTTTCTTTCTTTCTTTCTTCTTTCTTTCTTTTTTTTTTTTAAAGTAGGCTCTATGCCCAGCGTGGAACCCAATGTGGGGCTTGAATGCATGACCCTGAGATCAAGACCTGAGCTGAGATCAAGAGTTGGATGCCCGTACATCTGGTATTTGTATACCAGGTTTCTTTTCCATTCATCATTGTTATCAGCTTGTATTTGATAATTTTATCAGTCATGATTTAGTGACAGATTATGGCTACTGCCCTGGTTAACTTAAGCAGAAATGGATTTGATACTGGAGCTGTTGAAGTTTGGAGAGCAGGCACTGGATGTATCCCAGAACACTACTGCTGGAGGTGCTGCTAACAGATCTGCCATTCTGCCACAAATAGAAAACTGAAGAATCAGGGTCTGGGATCATAGCACCATGGCTGAAATCTGGGGTGCAGGAGGTTGCTGCTGCATTTGTTTGTTCCATGAACATGCTGTCTTAGTTGTCATCCAGAGATCAGTAATAGTGCCAGGACTGTTCTTAAGAGCTAAATTACCTGTGCTAGTTCTGTTCCAGTAAGAAGAAAACCTTGTGGTCTCCAATTCGGTCCACACTCTGTCCAGTTCTGAATTCAAGCCTCTTCATATTGGAAGAATTTAAAGCATATCTGGAATGCCTTTTGCAATGTAGATTTCAGCTCTTCAGACCACTCAGTCTCTTGCAGATGCAAACTCTTTGAGTGTTTACCCTATGACTTCCATTATGCCTACGATGTCTGAGGCTTGGTTTCTTTCCTTCCTTTTTTCCCCCTCAAATCTCTCTCTGGGGCTATGTGGATTCTCTCTATTCTACTTCCTTCTGCTAATGTCCTTCCTTTGGTCATTCTCTGTTTATGCAAAAGGAAGAAAAATGGCTGTCCCAGCCCTTCATGGCTTCCTCTGTTCCCCAATTCTGAGTTCCTAGGGCAGTAATGGAACTTGTGCAGGTCAATTGCAGTATGCAGTATTTGGCTGCCTGGGCTCACTGCCATGAGTGGGAGAAATTCTTGAGGGAAGGAGGGAAGATGGTTTCCAGGGCTGAGGGGTGGAGGCTTTTTCTGAATGGTCTCATTCAAAGGGCTAAGATATAATTGATTCTCATGATTTTTGGTAGTTATGTTACATAAAGTCACTGAGAATACTGAATTACTGAATACTGAGGGGAAATACAGGGTTAGATTTCTGTGAGGCTTTGATCACACATTTTTGTCAACTGAGCTATATGTCAATCACCTTGTTTTATGTGTATTTCTGGTTTTTTTTTTTTAATGTTTATTTTTTTGAGAGAGGAGGGAGAGTATGAGCTGGGGAGGGGCAGAGAGAGAGTGAGAGAGAGAATTCCAAGCAGGCTTCGCACTGCCAGCATGGCGCCCGACGCAGGGCTCAAACCCACCAACTGTGAGATAATGACCTGAGGGGAAATCACCTGAGCCACCCAGGCACCCCTGTATATTTCTGTTTTAAAGGTACCTTATTTAATATATAATTGTTGATTCACTAACATTGAACCCATGCCAGCAGCACTATAACTTATGCCTGAAGTTACATAACCTAGTATGTTTGTCATAGGGCACATTATAGCTTTCTTGCACTTAGGAACTTATGCTTGGGGACTGTTTTAAGCAGCTAAATCACCAATAAGAAACAGAAAAAATGCAAATACCACTGGCACTAAAGAGAGTGCAAAAATATATTTGTTTACAGTTTGAGGACTGAAACAAGAGGGAGCATGTCCTTGTTTGACCTCTGCTGAAGGGATGTGATATTGGCTGATTCAAATATTTCAATACTGCGAATGTTTATGAATGGCCATGCAGGTGCCACAAGTATTGGTTTGGGGGTTACAGATAAATTTTAGCAAGTAGGTGAATTTGCAAATGCTGAAACCAGGAATAATGAGGGATGACTGTGTATATATGGAGTGAGGGTGGTCATTAAAAATGACCGTTAGTTGGTGGGGAGTGTTGCCAGGAAAGGCTTCATAATGGAGTCTACGTGTGAGATAACCCTGACCTGTAGTATTACAGCCACTTGTGTGCATGTTCCCTCATGCACTTGTAAGCTCTGAGGATTGTGCTGGTCAGTGCTGGCTGAAAAAGGCAGAGCAGGACCATGGATGGATTGAATGAACTAGGATTGGGACTGTGGGGTAGAGAAGCAGATTTTAGAGGAAGGATTCCTTTTTATTCCTAGTAACTTTTGGATTAAGTTTTCTCTCTGTTGAGTTTGAGAATCATCTAAAAATGGCTCTGCCTACTAGGCATTTAGATTTGCTGGACTTGGATTTAGGGGAGAGAGGTCCTTGTTGCATATTTCTGAGGCATTGGTAAGGACAGTTGGATGACAGTGTCTGTCTGTGACTGATGGAAAGGGAAGACAACCACAGAAAGAACCTTGTGGTATACCAGTTGTGAAAGATTTGGCTCTGGAGGAGTGCAGAAAGGAGTTCAGGGTGAAGGGTGGAGTTAACCATGAGAGAGTGAATGGAGGATGGTATATGTCCTCCCCATCTGCAGTAGCTGTACCAGGGGAGGACTTATTCAGTTTTAAAGGCTACAAAGAGACTGGGAAGAGGACTAAAGACAGCATGTAGCCAATAGCAATTAGAAAGTCATGGGGGCACCTGGGTGGCTCAGTCGGTTAAGTGACCGACTTCAGCTCAGGTCATGATCTCACAGTTCGTGAGTTCAAGCCCTGCGTCGGGCTCTGTGCTGGCAGCTCAGAGCCTGGAGCCTGCTTCTGATTCTGTGTCTCCCTCTCTCTCTGCCCCTCCCCTGCTCATGCTCTGTCTCTCTCTGCCTCAAAAATAAATAAAAACATTAAAAAAAAATTATAAATAAAAAAAAAGAAAGTCACTGGCAACCTTACCCAGAGTGATTTCAATGCACTGGTGGATGGAGATGTCAGATTGCAGCAGGACTGATGATTGAATAGATGGAGTGGACAACATGAATGTAGGCTATTCTCTGTTGGGTTTTGTCTGTGAGGGGTTGTAGAGCAAAGGCTATAGCTGGGGTCTTTCTGGGAGGGGGATGGTGTACAGAGAACCTTTAAAAATTATGTGGGAGAGATTTGAGCATGTGTATAGGCAGTGGGGAAGAAGGTAATAGAAGGGATTTAATTTGAAAAGTTTTTTTTTTTTTGTAAATTTTTTTTTAACATTTTTATTTATTTTTGAGAGACAGAGAGACAAAGTGTGAGAGGGGGGGCAGAGAGAGAGGGAGACACAGAATCAGAAGCAGGCTCCAGGCTCTGAGCTATCAGCACAGAGCCTGACGTGGGGCTTGAACCCACCAACTGTGAGATCACGACCTGAGCTGAAGTTGGACGCTTAACTGACTGAGCCACCCAGGCACCCCATTTTTTTTTTAAGCCAACATCTGTGTCATTACTGTGTAGCCTGACAATGTGCTAGATTCTTACATTTAACTTCGAACTGAGTACCCATTACAATGCTGTAGGGAGGAGTGGTATTAATGAGGAAATAGAGGTCTAGCTTAAGAAACTTTCCAGAGGTCATGTGGTCATTAAGTGGGGGAGACAGGAGGGATAAGAATCCAGTTCTGGGGTTGCCTGACTGGCTCAGTCTGTAGAGCATGCAACTCTCAATCTCAGGGTTATGAGTTCAAGCCTCACATTGGGAATGATGCCTACTTTAAAAAAAAAAAAAAAAGAATCCAGTTCTGTCTGGCTCTGTCTGGCTCTGTCTGCCTCCACCTGGCTGCCTCTTAAGTGAAATAGTCACAATTTGAAAGAAATATACAAGGTGATTTACTTCAACATCCATTGTAATAGTAATTAAAAAAAAATATCATTCTGTTTGGTTGAGATTACCAGTGTGATGTCAATTTAGTTTAAGTGCTGGAAAGCCGAGTAACTGTCACTGGCTACAGTAATCTTTTGTTTAGTCTAGTGCTTCAACCTAAGGATTTGGGCGCAGACTAATTAATCAACATGGTTGTGGCCATTGTACTGTTAGAGATGAATGGAAACTTTGTCCCAAGGGAAAAAGATAATGGGATTTCTAACAATTAGGTGGTTGTTATGTTGTGCAAGCTGTGACTGAATAGAATCTATCTTTCCCCAACCCTCATCTCCCATTTTCTAATAGTTGCCTATTTAGTAGAATCTGACTGTTGATAAAGGAACTCTGACATTCTGCCATTGAACTTTACAAGTATAAAATAATAGGTTAGGCAGTTAGAAAAGGTCTGGGTATTGAATCTAAAAGGTTCAATGTTCTAATTTATGCCTTTTAAATGAGGATATTCTCAGGTTTATAAGAATGTAGATATGCATATGCATACATATTAAACATATTAAAGACCCTTTATTCTAGTTGTGTTACTGCTCTTTTATAATATTATTATTAAGAAAAATTTTTTTTAATGTTTATTTATTTTTGAGAGAGAGAGAGAGAGAGACAGAATGTGAGCAGGGGAGGAGCAGAGAGAGAGGGAATCCTAAACAAGCTCCAGGCTCTGAGTTGTCAGCACAGAGCCCGACGCGGGGCTTGAACTCACAAACCATGAGATCATGACCTGAGCTGAAGCCGGACGCTCAACTGACTGAGCCACCCAGGCGCCCCTATAATACTATTTTTTTATTTTGAGTAAGCTCTATGCCCAGCATGTGGCTTGAACTCATGAACATGAGATAAAGAGTTGCATGCTCTACTGACTGAGCTAGCAAGGCATCCATTGTGTTATTGTTCTTTTAATCTAATTTTTTTCTCCCTTGTTACATTATTGTGCATTTCTGTGCAAATATCTGGTGGCTGGTTGTTGGTGCATACATATAGTTTTTATCCAATATGTAATGCTCTTTTTATTCTCTAGCAGTCTTACTTTTCATTGGAATAGCCATATAAGTGATGGTGTATCCTTCTCAGTGTATCTTATCAGGAGGCACATGATATCTAATTTTCTTAGTAGTGATTTAGTTTTGAAGTGATAATGTACTCTCATTAGTCTTTGATAGCTTGCTTGCTTTCTGGAACAACATGTTTTAGTCACATATTATACATTTCTTGTCCCAGACCTGGAACTAGCCTTTTCTTCAAATATCCCTGGTTCTTTTTATTGAAATATAATATTTAGAGACCATAATTTGTGTGCAGTAATTTTTATTACTGTTTTGTTATTGTTTCTATGCCTTTTTCAGTGGGCAGTATTAGAAGATAAACATTTTAAGAGAAAAAAATCTTGAGTTCATATTGCTATTTCAAATTCTAATGAAAGACTCACTTTTTTTTTTTTTTATTTTTATAAACTCTTTTTTTTTTTTTTAATTTTTTTTTTTTTCAACGTTTATTTATTTTTGGGACAGAGAGAGACAGAGCATGAATGGGGGAGGGGCAGAGAGAGGGAGACACAGAGTTGGAAACAGGCTCCAGGCTCTGAGCCATCAGCCCAGAGCCCGACGCGGGGCTTGAACTCACGGACCGTGAGATCGTGACCTGGCTGAAGTCGGATGCCTAACCGACTGCGCCACCCAGGCGCCCCTGAAAGACTCACTTTTTATGTAATCAAAGGATTTTATATTGGTATCTCTTGATCCTGGGATCAAAACCTGAGCTGAGATCAAGAGTCAGACACTTAACCACTGAGCGACCCAGGGATCCCTATAATGAAAATCTTGATTCCTAATGACGTTAGCATTATTGCTTACTTGCTGTATCTTATAGTGTACTTGTAATAGTTAAAAAAGACCTAACACTAATATTACTACTAAAAAATCTAACAAAGAAATGTAATTTATATACATTTAAAAAATCATCCTATATCCTAAAATATATCCTGTTAGAATCTACAGCCTAAATACTGTGATTCGAAGTTACTTAAGCAATTCTTTTCCTTGTTTGCTCATGTCACTGACTTATTATACAGTTAATTTGTTTTTCAGGTGTTAGGCCTGGCTTTTTTTTTCTTTTTAATTTTGTTTTTAATTTTGCATATCATTTACGTGATTGCTGAGTTAAAACTAGAAAAAGGGCTATACTCATAAAAGTTTTGCTTCCTTACCTGTCTCTTCTTTTCACTATAGGTAACCATTTTTGTGGGTTGGATCTTGCTTCCTATACAAAAAGTAGAATATTATAAACTCTGTTCTGCACGTTGCTTTTTTAATTTAACAGTGTAATTTGGAAATCACCCCAGATCTGTATTTAGAGATCCTTCTCATTCTTTTTATGTTGCCTATACTCTGTTGTTGGAAGTACCACACTGATCCAACCAGACACCTATTGGTGGACACTTAGGGAAGTGTAAGAGATACAAGAACGAAAACCAAGAAATGACTTGTGTCATTAATATCTGACTCAGTGCATTTGAAAAGTTGATGCAAGACTGAAGTGGACACATAAATTAGATATTATATATTATAAGATTTAGTGCTGGGAAGAAGTTTGGGGTTTGCAACTAGAATCAATTACACTGTGGGCATTTCATGGAAAGAAAATTGCTTCTCCTGACCCACTCACTGAAGTCTAGACCTCGTTGTAGTCTGACCCAGGAAAGGAATGTTATGTGGGATGGAGCCAAGAGTGAATATTTGGCAATTTTGCTGGTTTCAACACCTCTTCTGTATACTTAATTCTGAGAAGATGACACACTGAGTGCTCCAGTATCTGTTAATCTTGCCAGATCTTTGGTGAACAGGAGAAGGAGAAGCACTGCTCAGTTCGCCCAGGAGGATGATTTCTGCCTGTTTCCATCCACCAAGAGTATAAAGAGTGGTACAGTCAGGATTGTGAGTTGGAAAGAATATAGACTGTTGGAAAGAATCTACATGTTTACTTGGATCACTTCTCTTCAGGAACCTTCTCCTGGGACTCATCCTAGATTCTGTGCAATAAAAGAAACTTTTGCACAGATTTATCTGTTGCCTTGACTCTTCTTTCCCAGAACTGTCTCCCTGAGTCCAACTTCCCATTCTTACTTCTGATCTCTGTAGGCTGGTAGAGCAAGGTGGACTGCTGATTTGAATGGGACCAAGAAGATTAAAGAAGAGCCCCCTGGGTCTCTGGGAGAGGATTGAGGTCTGGCTTAGGCAAAAAATGATTAATAGACTGAGGATTTTCTTTGCTGTCTTGCTCTCTAACTTAGGGCTCCAGGCCTGTGAGGTCCTGGGATGATAGAAAAGGGAAGAATTTAAAGCCCGATGTCCCTGTTGTGTTTCAGTTCCTAGATAGGCAGTGCTAGTGGCTAATGTGGCATTTTCAGGGTGGTCTGCCAGTTTTCTACCCAACTGAGAAAGATGAAGGAGTTAGATGGAAGGTCAGAGTATTATAGGCTTTACTATTGGTGAAACTGGGTTGGAGAATGTGGTAGGCTACTATGTTCCCATCAATATGACCCCTGATGCCTGCGTTAGTTTGCTAGGGCTGCCATAACAAATAACCACAGACTTGGATTGCTTAAAACAAGAGAAATTTATTCTCTCACTGTTCTGCAGGCTAGAAGGCCAAAATCAAAGTGTCAGTAGGGCCATGCTTTCTGTAAAGGATTTGGGGAAGAATCTGTTCTGTGCCTTTGTCTTAGCATCTTATATTTGCTGGCATTTCTTGGTTTGTAGCTGCATGACTCCAGGCTGCCTCCCTCTTCACATGGTATTCTTCCCTCTTTGTCCAGCCCTTCTCCTCTTATACAGACACCAGTCATATTGGACTAGGGTCCGCCCTCATGAAGCATGACCTCATCTTAACTTGATTACATCTGCAAAACCCCTGTTTTCAAATAAAGTCACATTCACATGTATTAGGGGTTAGGTTTTAACACATCTTTTGTGGGGACATAATTCAACTCATAACAATGCCTGACTGAGGCACTCTGCAAGTAGAAGCTTACTTGGCTCACTGTGAGGCCCAAAGTGGGTGAGCTTCAGTGTTGCAATAGAAATGCCAGACTTCCAGGGTGCCTGGGTGGTTCAACTGATTAAGCATCTCACTCTGGATTTCAGCTCAGGTCATGATCTCAGGGTCATGAGATTGAGCCCTGTGTCGGGGCCACGCCCCAGCGTGGAGCCTGCTTGGGATTCTTTCTCTTCCTCTCTCTCTCTCTCTGCCCCTCCCCAGCTTGCATGCTCGCAGGCTCTCGCTCTCTCTTTCTCTCTCAAAATAAATAAATAAACATTTTTTGAAAAAAAAAAAAAAGATGCGAGATTTCCAGCTGCCTCTGGTGGACTTAGCACTTGGGAACTGAAGTAGAGTAGAGTAGTCACACCTGTTCCTTCTGGACCTTGACTGCTCAGTTTCTTTTAAAATCTCACTGTAGGGAGGGAGGAGTGAGGGCTGGCAAGGATGCCTCCAGTGTTCGGGCGAGTGCACATGAGGAAGCATAGGGGAGTGTTCTCTTCTAATATCACATGACTGATAATTGTGCCTTAGTTCATTTTCTTTTTAGCTTAATTATCTGCTTAAACGGTGAGTGCTTTATCTCTTAGGATTGTAGTAGATCCTTAAGTGTTCTCTTCCGAGGCAGTTAGCAGTGCAGACCAGTTCTGTGGGAAGGTGTCGTCTAAGAAAATAATACCCCTAAGATGAGAACCATCCGTTTTTATGTTTTTCATAGAAGTTGCTTAAATAAGAGAACAGAAGTTGGAAATACAGGTGTACACAGGAAAGCAATATAGGATATAGATTTACATTTAGCAGGAAAGTATCAGCCCCAGTTTCTTTTTTTATTGCCAAATAAAGATACATGATTAAAATAAGAATAGATGTTTGTCCTTCATGATAAGGTAAAATTTTTCAGAAAAGAAGGTTGGGAGAATTACAGAAGTATGAATTAGTGTTAGGCTTTTCTTCACTTAATAAAAAAGATCTTTAGCTCATTAAGAAAAAAATCTTAGGGTATTTACCAGAAATATGACTATTTGGTTTTGGTGGTTTATAAAAACATTGAAGGCTAGCTCTGTAGAAACAAAACAACAAAGTTGTCATCACAGTATTGCTGTTACTCACTTTGGGGATTCAGTCTCTAAAGAGGGGGAACGTTGAAAAAATGATCATTGTATCACCTTCAGCTGAAAATCATAGGTACATTCTTCCCAAAATATAACAGTCTTTTTCTAAGAATCATTATTGCAAGAGCATTTTAAACCTACTTTTCTGCATGATTCAGAGAAGTAAAAGTAAAGGAGAAAGAAGGGTGGCTGGGAATTTGTGCAGCATGATTAAATTTGGTAGTGATAAATGTGGATTAGGAAAAACTCAAGGAACAGAAAACTTATAAGTTACCTTTTAAGGGTAAAGAATGTAAGGAAGCAACCCAAAAATGAAATGAAAATGGTTATTAACACCCCCAAAATGATCAGTATCACTAGTATTCAAAACAAAAACAAACAAACAAACAAAAAACCCGGAAACTTGGGGCACCTGTATGTTCATTTGGTTAAGATCTGACTCTTGGTCTCTGCTCAGGTCACGATCTCACGGTTTGTGGGATCAAGCCCCACATCGGGCTCTGTGCTGATAGCGTAAAGCCTGCTTGGGATTCTCTCTTTCTCTCTCTCTGCCCCTTCTCTGCTCTCTTGCCTTCCCCCCCCCCCCCAAATAAAGAAACTTAAAAATAAAAAAGCTTAACAATAGACTTTTTTGCCTCTCATTTTGGCAAAGATTAGGGTGGTGGGATTAACGTTAAATTTTTAGATGCTTTAGTATATTTCAAATTTTATGATCATATATTAACTTTATAGATTGAAAAAGGTCTGAAATATAAGCTAACCAGGTCTTTAGTATATGTACCTGATTTGTAGGTATAACTAGTTTTGTGTAGTCAAGGAATAGTGACACCAGGAGGAGGCAAAGTATGTTTCAAAGGCCAGGTAGCAAACTGGGCAGAGATTTAACTCTGATTGCTACTAATTCTCTGCATATATTAATAGACCTCTGGCTTCAGTTTCTTATCAGAACCATTGTTCTGTATTTTAGGCCAAAAATCTTGACTTGTCTGTTTCTCTCACTTCTAATAGGAAATTCTGTTCCGAATATATCTGCAATCTGATCACTTCTCACTTCTCGCTGCTGGTCACAGTCACCATTTTATTTTGCCTGGATTGGTGTATATTGCCTCTGTGCTTCCAATCTTGTCTTTGCTTGGTACAGCAGCCAGAATGATGCTGCTCACTGCTCTGCTTAAAACCCTCCAGGAGAGTTACCTTAGAAAGCCGTGTCATCTCCTTGAAATACCTGTTAGAGTAGCAAGAATGGGAATGTACAAGAAGGGGAAGAGCCCCAGATTATTTCCCCCAAACTCTCTCTTCTCATCTTCCCTGTCACCATTCTCTTTTTCTTATGAGTGCTAGTTACACTCACATCCTTGCTGTTCCTTGAAGAGCCCAAGAGGCTCCTTGCTCTTACTTAGTTCAAAATGCTTTACTTTCAGATATCTGCATGATTTATTCCCTCTCTCAGGCACCTGAAATGTCTTCCCTCACCTACCCTGTATAAAATAGCTACTCCCTGGTTTCTTCTACAGAGGGCTTATGACTTATTTATTGTCTATTTCACTCCACTCCTTGTTAGGGTTTCTCTTCATCCTTCCTGAATGCCCGCTCAGCAGTTAGGCCTTCAGTAACTGTTGAGTGACTGGCTAGATTTCTCATTTCTTCCCTAGTGGCTTTTTCCTCTGCTGGAGAGCTATGCATGCCACCCTTGTTCTTTGGCGAGGGAAAAAGTAAGGCTGTCTTCCAGGTACCAAATATTTCTACAAAGGTAATCTGGGAGCTTCTTCCCCCTTCTCTCTGCACAGATTTTTGTGTTCTATTATTCTTTACCAGTCAAGCAAATGAGTTTGTTTTCTAAGTAACTTTCCTGTGTGTGAGATCAATGCTTTCCTTTTTCCTGCATTTGGTATCATTTTATGTATATACTTTAGCATTTTGTCATTTATTTCTTCATTCGGTTGGCATGTAGTTATTATAGCAGATGTTACAAACCAGGCTGGATCCCAGACTGGAAGTTAGGGCTTAAAGAGACAGAGAGTCTGATTTTCCTTTGAGGGGTTTAGAGTTTCAGCGTATGGTCAGAAGTGTCAACTGTTGGGACAGGCAACTGCTATAAGGAATGCAGAGAGGGAGGTCAAAGCAAACAGGATGGTTCACTTAGGCCTACTTGAGAAGGGTTGAGAATCTTGCCAGGTAAGGAGGTAGCTAAAGGCTACTGTGATGGTAGGGAATGGTTTGGGCAAAGGCATGGAGAGTTCTGGTTTGTTGAGAGAAGCACAAATCAGTGCAAGTTGTTGGAGCTTAAAGTATAATGCAGGCTGTGGTGAGGGACAAGGCCCTGATAGTTATGTAAAGGCTTAATCTAGGCACTTCTTAAGGATTATGTGTATCCTGTATAGAGGTTAGACTTCCATCCTGCAACCCATGGATTTGGGCATGTGTATCACATATGAAGGGGGATAGGCGAGGACGTGGCCTGGAAGGTTTTTTCTTTTCCATGCCTCGTCCCTGAGTCAAGGAGAATATTTTCTGTCATGTATTAATATATCTATATCCATGCAGATTATTTTCTCCTTTATATTAAGTTAATAGTGGGTGGCAGGGTTTAATTTTGATTCTCCTCACATGTACTTTTTGAGATAGATGCTTATTTAAACCTTTACTGAATGATGATCACATCTTTATCTGTAGCCCTGATCTGTTTTAACCTCTTATTATCCCATAGCATGTTTTCATCTTTAATTTTTTTTTAAATTTTTAATGTTTATTTATTTTGATAGAGAGACAGAGAGTGAGCAGGGGAGGGACACAGAGAGGGAAAGACACAGACTCCGAAGCAGGCTCCAGGCTCTGAGCTGTCAGCACAGAGCCCGACACTGGGCTCAAACTCACGAACTGTGAGATCATGACCTGAGCCGAAGTCGGACGCTCAACCGACTGAGCCACCCAGGTGCCCCAGCATGTTTTCATCTTTATCTATTCCATCCTGTCCCAGTTTTTCTTTTTGTCAGGCAAATTAAAATTATTAAAAAAAAAAAAAAAAAGGAAAGCTTTGTTCTGAGAGTATTTGTGGTTTGGATTGTCAGATGCCAGGCACTGTTACTGCATCTGGAAGTGGGATGGGGCAGGACTCCTTTCTGGGGCAGGCAGGCCAGTGCTTCTTACTCAGTTTTGCACTCCATGTGTATTAGGTGATTAGTAAATGTTGAGGGAATCATCCTGACTATTGTCAGCATAATTAAGTTCATATTTTTATAGCACAGTCTGCTACCTACTTTTTTACTTTGACATCCTGTAAACTTTCCTCTTTTCTTTTTTCTTTTCTTTTCTTTCCACTTTGCTTTGCTTTGCTTTTCTAATTTACATCCAAGTTAGTTAGCCAATGATTTCAGGGGTAGATTCCTTAATGCCCCTTACCCATTTAGTCCATCCCCCCACCTCTCCAGTAATCCTTTGTTTGTTCTCCATATTTAAGAGTCTCTTATGTTTTGTCCCTTTCCCTGTTTTTATATTATTTTTGCTTCCCTTCCCTTATGTTCATCTGTTTTGTCTCTTAAAGTCCTCATATGAGTGAAGTCATATGATATTTGTCTTTTTCTGACTAATTTCGCTTAGCATAATACCCTCTAGTTCCATCCACGTGGTTGCAAATGGCAAGATTTCATTCTTTTTGATTGCCAAATAATACTCCGTTGTGTGTGTATATATATATACACATATATATACCGCATCTTCTTTATCCATTCATCCATGGATGGGCATTTAGGCTCTTTCCATACATTGGCTATTGTTGATAGTGATGCTATAAACATTGGGGTGCATGTGTCCCTTTGAAACAGCAACCCTGTGTCCCTTGGATAAATACCTAGTAGTGCAAATACTGGGTTGTAGGGTAGTTCTATTTTTTGTTTTTTGGGGAATCTCCATACTGTTTTCTGGAGTGGCTGCACCAGTTTGAATTCCCACCAGCACTGCGAAAGAGAGGATTCTCTGCATCCTCGCCAACATCTGTTGTTGCCTGAGTTGTTAATGTTAAACATTCTGACAGGTGTGAGTAGTATCTCATTGTGGTTTTGATTTGTATTTCCCTGATGATGAGTGATGTTGAGCATTTTTTCATGTGTCTGTTTGCCCTCTGGGTGTCTTCTTTGGATAAGTGTCTATTCATGTCTTTTGCCCAGTTCTTCACTGGGTTATTTGTTTTTTGGGTTTTGAGTCTGATAAGTTCTTTATAGATTTTCAATACTAACCCTTTATCTGATATGCCATTTGTGAATATCTTCTCCCATTCCGTCAGTTGCCTTTTAGTTTTACTGATTGTTTCCTTTGCTGTGCAGAAACTTTTTATTCTGATGGGGTCCCAATAGTTCATTTTTGCTTTTATTTCCCTGGCTTCTGGAGACGTGTTGATAAGTAGTTGCTGCGGCCAAGGTCAAAGAGGTTTTTGCCTGCTTTCTCCTTGATGATTTTGATGGCTTCCTGTCTTACATTGAGGTCTTTCATCCACTTTGAGTTTATTTTTGTGTATGGTGTAAGAAAGTGGTCCAGGTTCATTCTTCTGCATGTCACTGTCCAGTTTTCCCAGCACCACTTGCTGAAGAGACTGTCTTTATTCCATTGGATATTCTTTCCTGCTTTGTCAAAGATTATTTAGCCATATGTTTGTGGGTCCATTTCTGGGTTCTCTATTGTGTTCTGTTGATCTGAGTGTCTGTTTTTGTGCCAGAACCATACTGTCTTGTGGATTACAGCTTTGTAATACAGCTTGAAGTCCGTCCTATAATCTTTTCTAAGCTCCTGACAAACTAAACTCTCTCTGTCCTTACAGTACTTCCAGGTATTTTCACTGCTTGGAATACTCTTTCTCTTGTCTGGCAAACCTTACACCTTCTAATAAGTCTTAACTGTGTTCCTTTCTGGGGAAGTCATTTCTGAGTAATTTAGGTGGAGTTAGTTACTCCTGCCAGCGTACAGTTTTGTGTTGAGGTTTGTTCTGCCTCTAGACAGTGAGTTTGGATGGTGAAGACAAACCTTATCCATTTCTCTGTCTCCAGTACTTTAGTCTGGTGCTTGGTAGTTTTGCTGAATGGGTAGTTTGTAAATTGTTCTGGGAAAGATTATGACAAGTGGAAGTACACCTAAAGTCAAGTCTGTGCTGGGGATGTTGAACATTGTCCATTCACTACTCAAACTAGACTAGGCCTTTATGCAGGTGCATGTATGACAGAGTGTTTCAGAACTGGTACATAGAAACAACACCTTTTGTAAACTTGTGAAGTTAGAAAATTTGTTCTTACTAGGAAGGATTTTGAGTAGGCAAGTAATACAATCAGGTCAGTGCTTGAATCACAGAAATAGGAAGTTGGGAGGAGGAAGATTAGAGGCTGGCTTTTCCCCCAGGAGTCCAGGGAGAGATAAGGAAGTCTCCTCAATGATGTGGTAGAGGGAATGGTAAATAAAGGAGAAGAGTTCCTCCTGGGAATGCTTATATGCTTTTTGGGAGAAATGACCGCCAACCTTAAGCACACAATAATTCAGTGCTGATGACTGCATCATCTCCTCTGCAGAGACTGCCCTAAACCATCATGGAGGTGGCTGAGGTAGAGAGTCCTCTGAACCCCAGCTGTAAGATCATGACCTTCAGACCCTCCATGGAGGAGTTCCGGGAGTTCAACAAATACCTCGCGTACATGGAGTCTAAAGGAGCCCATCGAGCGGGTCTTGCAAAGGTGATTATCCTCAGATCCTTTAAGCCAAAAACAATCACTTGGCCTTTCATTTATGCTCTTAGTTTTCATGATATGGGAGATTGTTTATTCTAAAGGAAGATATTTGCAAATTTTTTTCTTGTTAACCATGCAGGGCATTTGATTTTTTCACAGAATAATTATCTTATTTTTCAGTTAACTATTTATGCTAGGTTATGTTCTAGGGATTTTTTAAATTTTAATTTAAAATTTTTTTTTATTTAAACAAAACAAAACAAGAATGGCTCCTAGAAACCAAAGATATCCATGTACGGGGCTCCAGAGGGGTGAGAACTATTCCTTCAACCCTAGGTGACCACTAATCTACTTTCTTTCTCAGTAGATTTGCCTGTTTTCATTTCTTTTCAGTTACTTGCTTAGCAAGTGTGGAGAGTGCTTGCTAAATACCAGGCCTGATGCCAGGTGCTGGCGGGGAATGATGGGATAGAACAGACCATGTTTCTGCCCCTGTTGAGCGTATATTGTAGTGGTAGCCTCTTTGGGTGGTGAAATAAGGACATTTAAGCAGAGATCCAAAAGATATAAAGAAACCAAGATGTGGGGACACAAAGAATAGCAGGTCCAGAGGCCTGGAGGCTGACCTGAGCTTCAAGTGTGAGAGGAAGGTGGTCTGTGGAATTGGGGTTTAATGAGCAGGGGAAGAGGTTGGTAAGTAAGGTGAGGGCCCTTGAAGGGACCAGATCATACTGGGTTTGCCTGGCCTTAGTAAGGATTGGGGGTTTATTCTCAGTGCAATGGGAAATATTGGTGGGCTTAAAGCAGAGGAGTGGAGGACATGGTGGCTATTTGTATGTTTGTTGTTTTTGTGTCATTATTTTGAAAATGTCACAATGGCTCCTGCATGAAGAATGGATGTGAGGAGACAGAGTGGATACAGGGACTCCTGCCAAGGGTAGTTGTGATATACTGAGGGTCACAGAAAGCACTGAGGAATGCATTGCAGGTTTGTACCCATAGACCCAAAGTTAGAACTCTGTTTTTCTTAATGTTTATTTTTGAGAGAGACAGAGACAGAACATGAGAATGGTCGGGGCAGAGAGAGAGATGAAGTCACAGAATCTGAAGCAGGCTCCAGGCTCTGAGCTGTCAGCACAGAGCCTGATGTGGGGTTTGAACTCACAAGCTGTGAGATCATGACCTGAGCTGAAGTCGGACACTCAACCAACTGAGCCACCCAGGTGCCCCCCCCAAAGTTACAATTTTGTAAGAGAGATCGTCTATATAATTCATCCTTTGATCTCAACCTAAGATGGATTTTCTGTCCTTTCTATAATGGAAATATATTTCAATCAGAAAGCTTCCCTCATAAGAGGCTGGGGGTGAGGGAGGGAAAAATTTTACCTCAGAAGAGTATATTTTATTGCACTTACTTCATTTTATTATTCTAAATGTTAAACTTGTAATCTGGGTTTCTGTAGATTTGTCAGCATCACCTCATAAGTTCCTGAGCCCTGTCAGAGTCTGCTCAACTGTATCTAGGTTATGGGTTCTCCTTGGAATCCCCATCTCTGAGGGGAGGTCCAGTAACATTAAGAGCAGATATCAGAGGAGAGAACTTCCAGAACTGCAGGGGTTGGTGTTCAAGTCCTCCTGCATCTGGATGCTCCTGCTTGTGCTGGCATCTATCCCCTGAGGTCTGTCAGTTTGTTGTGTATAGTTCAAGTCCCTCCTGAAAAGGTTTAAAATTTGGTGATATGAAGTAGAATGAAGGTTTATTAGAGGTGGGTGAGAGATAGAAAAGGAAGCTAAAGATAAAACAAAGAGAAAAGTAAAGAGGTTTATAATGAATTTCTCAGGTGAGGAATCCTTACTTTAACCTATTTATTGAGTTAGCTCTTAAAGAACTCCTTTATGGAACCTCAACACCGGATTATCTTTGAAGAGAAAAATAATTCTTGAGTTGAAGAGAATGTCATTTCAGAATCATTTGACACATATAATTTTGATCATAAACTAGTAGTGGGTTAGCAAGGATTTGGGCTTTATTTAGGTGGAGGGAAATTGGGGGTGACAGGTTGTCCCCTTCTCTGGGCTTTGAATGCAGCCCTTTGTCCTGTTTTTCTTGCTTTTTGTTTCTTGAAAACATAGATCTTACTGTGTTCCACTGAGATTAGTGAGTGTCCTGTGGTAGGGTGGCACATTTAGTAACATTAGGAGGGGAAGTAGCACACACACACCCTCACAAGGGAGTTGCAGGCTCACAGGGTACACTTCTGCTGCATTATGAATGCATTATGAATGGCATTTGAATGGCAATTAGTTTCTGAATGTTGAACAAAACACACCTGAGTCTAGACATTTTTTTTTTTTTTTTGAGGGAGAGAGAATCCCAGAAGGGGCAGAGAGAGAGAGAGAGAGAGAAGCACGGCTCACCCAAAGCAGGGCTTGAGCTCACCAGAAGCCAGGCTCGTGCTCACCTAAAGGGGGGCTTGAGCTCACCCAATGTAGAACTTGAAGTCATGAACTGTGACATCATGACCTGAACTGAAGTCAGATGCTTAACTACTGAGGCATCCAGGCACCCCTAGACATTTTTTTTTTTTTAGTGAGATTTATTGACAAAGTTGGAGAAATTCATTTATTCAATCTTGTGATAATTTTCTTTTACTTATACTAGGAATACAATGAACTGGTTTTTTTTTTTTTTTTTGGATTTTTTTTTGTGGATTTTTTGGCCATTTGTGTTATCTTTTACATGAAGTCACATAAAGTCAGTTTCACCTACTTACCTTTTTTTTTTTTTTCTGGAAGTTGCAGCAATAGCAAATGTGTAAAACTTCACCAAATCAAATTGTAAAAATCAAAACTATATTAATGCTGCTAGTTTGCTTTGAGGTCAAGTCCTGGAGACAGAACCACTTATGAGATTCTTTGTTAATGCACAATTTAATGAATTGCTCTTAAAATATGATTTGGAGAAAATGGTTCAGTAGTTCCAATAGTAGTGACTTTGGCCTTAGATTTTTCTTTAATCAACATTTTTTAGATTTATACTCTGGATTTAATTTTTATTTCCATAGTGAGAGATTTGACACCCTGACTTCTATGTAAAAGGTGGTGGTCAAGTTGGGAAAGTAAAGAATGTCAGTCTCTTTAAATTAAATGTTTTTGTGGAGAACGATTATGATGAACCTTTAATTACATATGAAATGGATAAAATTATTCCACAGCAGTAATCTGGACATAGACTACCCTGGGATATAGGTTATGCACATTACATAATTTTGTGTCCTTAAAGTGTGAAGAAAGATTGTAAGATGCACTGTTCTTCCCCTTCCTGCTTCTTCCTCAGTAGGTAAATGGTGATAATAGCAATTTATTTCAATGTAAGTAGTACAAATACAGATTTCAGTTAGAAATTACTATTGGATATCCAGTACAGGCTGGGATTGGGGAAATGGTGAAATAAAATAACATGTATGTATTCGTTTTGATAGAATAATCAAGAAGGTAAACTTCAGGAGGAATAGTTTTTTCTTTCAGTTAGACTGATTGAATGTAAAAGTTTAACTTTGGAATGTTTTAAAATCCTAAGTATGTTGTGCTTCCATTTCCTGTGTAAGAGAATCTGATGTGTTGATACTTAAAATTATAGTCCAAAAGTAAGATTTTTGTTATAGACCTGAACTTACAAATTTTTAAAGTTCTGTCTGAACATTTTTATCAAAAGTAAGTGTGAACACATACATGAAATATTTACAAAGATAATGTTTAATGTTCTAAATTAAATTTCTCTAAATTTAGAAAATTGCTACAAAACTTTTTTTTCACAAGACAGGAAAATACTAAACTCTAAATATAATATTAATTTTGATTGTAGATGTATTTATTTCTAAACAAGAGCCTGAATCAATCCATGTTTATTTGTTTGAATTACTTGCACTTATTTCTGTTGAAGAAGTTAGCATTTATAACCTTTTTCCCTTTCAGTATATTATGAAGACAATTTAATGTATTTATCCATATCCATTTGGTACGATTATCCATATTCTTTTAAAGTATTGAGTATGGGGGTACCTGGGTAACTCAGTCGAATAAGCGTCTGACTCTTGATTTTGGCTCAGGTCATGATCACACGATTCATGAGTTCAAGCCCTACATTGGGTTCTGCGCCGACAGTGTAGCTCCTGCTTGGGATTCTCTCTCTCTCTCCTTCTCTCTCTACCCATCCCCTGCTGTGTCTCTTTCTCTCAAAAAGAAATAAACTTAAAAAAAAAAAGTGAGAATAGAGACAATCATATTATATGCTATTGAAAACATATACTCAAGGGGCGCCTGGGTGGCTCAGTTGGTTAAGCGTCTAACTTGTGTAAACAATTCAGAGCCTGGAGCCTCCTTCAGATTCTGTGTCTCTCTCTTTTTCTGCCTCTCCCCTGCTCCACTCTGTCTGTATCTCTCAAAAAGAAATAAACATTAAAAAAAACAACAACACATACCCAATACTTTATTTTTCAATGTTTATTTATTTTTGAGAGAGAAAGTGCATGTACATGCATGTGTGCAAGGAAGGGGCACAGAGAGAGGGAGACAGAGAATCCCAAGCAGGCTCCGCACGTCAGTGCTGAGCCTGACATGGGACTTGAACTCATGAACTGTAAGATCGTGACCTGAGCTGAAACCAGAGTCAAATGGTTAACCCACTGAGCCACCTGGGCATCCCTCTATTCTCACTTTAAACTAACATACCTTGGATGCAATAAAATGTGAAATATCTCTGTATTGCTGATGTAATTAAATTAACTTTAGATTCGACAGTGCCCTGTTGATTTTTTTTTTTTTGGTAGTAAATACTGTCTTTTATCAGCTATGTAACATTGGACAAATCACTCATTCTTCTGTCCCCGTTTTCTCATTTCATGAAACTTGACCTAGAGTTTTCACAAAAGCTACTTGCAGGAACACTGTAGATCTGAATATGAAAGACAAAACCTTAAAACACTTACAGTATAACATAGAATGCCTTCATGCTCCAGAGTAGGAAATTTTTTTTTTAAACCAAAGGTCAAAGCAGCAAAGTGAACAAATTGGATTTTGTTAAGATTAAGAACTTAATGTTTATCAAAATATACTCTTAAGGTTGGAGGGCAAGTTATAGAGTAAGAGAAGATATTTGATATATACACACATATACATATAGATATTTACAAATGTATATATACATGATCCAAGAATAACTGGACTATATAAAGAATTCCTATACATTAAGAAGAAAAAGACCAACAGTGCAGTAGTAAGATGGTTAAGAGTTGAGTAAGCACTTTATAAAAGGGGATATTCATAGGGAATATATAAAGAGATTTCTTTAATAATTAAGAAAATGCAAATAAGGTCCACAATTGACTACCATTACAGAACTTATGAGAAAGACTAAAATTTAAATGATCGGCAATATAAAGTGATGATGAAGATGTGAAGCAACAGGAATGCTCCATACACTGCTGGTGGGAGTTATTGGTAATAACTGTTAAATTTGATCTATACATATCCTATGTCCCAATAATTTCACTGTTAGGAGTGTCTGTGTATACGAGTTTATTTTAGAGAACTGTGTGCTCATATGCAGCAGAAGATGCATGCAATATTATTAATAGCTGTGTTCTTTGCAAAAGTCAATAAACAGAAAAAAAACAAGTGACCACTAAATGGTCATCCATTTATGGATAAATATTTGTATGAAGGAATATTGAGTAGGAATGAAAATCAATGAACTTCAGCTATGTAGGTCATAATATGTGTGTTTTTTTTTTTTTTAAATATACACATTTTCCATTGATGGGCATTTGGGGTTGTTTGAGTCTTCCAGTTTTATCAAAGAGAAAGTCTCCGTTTTGGTGGTAGTGTAACACCTCTCTAACATATATTTCTCTTCCTTCCCTTTTTTTTTTCAACGTTTATTTATTTTTGGGACAGAGAGAGACAGAGCATAAACGGGGGAGGGGCAGAGAGAGAGGGAGACACAGAATCAGAAACAGGCTCCAGGCTCTGAGCCATCAGCCCAGAGCCTGACGCGGGGCTCGAACTCCCGGACCGCGAGATCGTGACCTGGCTGAAGTCGGACGCCTAACCGACTGCGCCACCCAGGCGCCCCATGTGTTTTTTTTTTAAATAAAGTTAATTTATTTATTTTTAGAGACAGTTATTGGGCTTGCACAAGAGCAGGGGAGGGGCAGATAGACAGGATAGAGAGGGAGAGAGAGAATCCCAAGCAGTCTCCATGCTGACAGTGTAGAAGCAGATGCGGGGCTCAAACTCATGAACCATAATCATAGGCCATCATATTTGACCCCTAACAAAAATATTGAGTGAAATAGAAAAGATAAACCTCAAAGAAGATATGTATATATGGATGATTATATTTCCATACATTTCAAAAAAAAAAAAAAAACGGTGTGGGGATGCATACCCAGGCATAAAACTATAAACTCCAGCAAGGAAATGAATATCATAAATGCTATGTGAGTGGTTACCTTTTGGGCAAGAAAGGGATGTGTTTGATGGGCAGTTGGAGGTACTCTGGTGTTTGCTTTATAATAATTCACAGTTACATCTTTGTGATTGTGCATTTTATTAATGTGTGCTATGTTTTGTGATTAATTTTTTAAAGTTTATCTTAAAAATTAAAACAATTTCTAAAGGTGAATAAGTTCCAGCTATAAATCATGACTTTATAACTTTGTCCCTTCTAATTTTAATCACATGAACATATGTTTTTGGTCTTATTGTTAATGATCTTTTCATTGTTTTTTTTAAAATTTTTTTAAAAGACAATCTTTTAAAAAAATTATTTATTTATTTTTGAGAGAGAGCAAGCGAGAGTGTGAGTGAGGCAGAGGGGCAGAGGGAGAGAGAGGGAGAATCTTAAGCAGGTTCCATGCTCAGTGTGGAGCCTGACACAGGGCTCAATCCCATAACCCTGAAATCATGACCTGGGCTGAAATCAAGAGATGGACGCTCAACCAACTGAGCCACCCAGGTGCCCCTAATCTTTTCATTGTTAATAACCAAGTGTTTAAATAGTGTTGGAAAAGAGTGGTGTGCTGAACAACCTCATACAGGAACATAAAAGTTGATAATGCACGTCTCTTTCTAACTTTGTGTTCAGTTATGTCATGTAGGTAAGCTCAAATTAGCCATGGTGGGAGTAATTACATCATGGAAATAAGCAAGAGCTACAAACCAGGGTTTTCTCTACCTTCCTGGAAACTGATTGTTAAACATTTACTAACACACCAACCACTATGCTGTTTGCTGTATCGTGTGAGAGGTATTTAAAGAGAATAATACTGACTAAACAAATGTTTACTTATTTTTTATCATATTAATATAGGCATTATTTGAATTTCCAGTTATTTTGCTTCTATGTATCTCTTCATTTTACCTTTAAAATTGAGAGGTTAATAGTATCAACTAAAAAATAAGTTGATAAAAGTATAGTTGATATAAAAGTACTATTTGGTATAGTGCACAATAAATTTTGCTATTTCTAAAAAATCATATCAGTAAGGTGAATATTTAAGAGAATGCAAGTATTTCCCTTCATCTGAATCCTCATTGTTCTTTTACGCATTTGTTATAGAAATGCTGAGAAATTCTTTGTTTGTATTCCGTTGGAATATTTTCCAGATAATATTTTATTTATTATTTTATTTTTAGGTGATTCCTCCTCGGGAATGGAAGCCAAGGCAGTGCTATGATGACATTGATAATTTGCTTATTCCAGCACCGATTCAGCAGATGGTCACAGGGCAGTCGGGACTGTTTACTCAATACAACATCCAGAAAAAAGCCATGACAGTGAAAGAGTTCAGGCAGCTGGCTAACAGTGGCAAGTGAGTGCATGCAGTTTGCTATTTTTATTTTTTTCAAAGATATACATGAACATGGGAGGAAACCAAATAGAGGAGCTTGTGATGAAAAGCAGTGGTTTTCTGCATATCTTCTTTCAGTTTTCATTTAACTGTTCCTGTTTTCTCTTCTTCAGGTGGTTGCCTGATTACATTTAGTTTACTCCTGAGGAAGTTTACTCCTGTTTCTCGTTTTATCATCTTATTCATAATATCTATAAATGGTTTTTTCTATATTTTAGTTGCCCTGAAATTTTGATTCTACACATTGTTCATATTTGTTAGGCAAATTTTCTTCTTTGTGTCAGAGTGCTTAAATCTTTTTTTTTTTCCTTTTTTTTGGCAACTCTGAGGTAAACTTTTCTTTCTTGCTTGGCTGACAGGACTTTTCACACCCATGCTCCTCCCAGCACCTTTTTCCTGTCCACACAGTGGCAGCGTATTCCAAAAGGTACCATAGCCATGTGGTTGGGGAGTCACTTCACATTCCAGGCTTTTGGAGTTGGGGGCTTGGGAATACTGTCTACCCCCAACAAATTTTTACCAGCAAGAGGCCATGATATCCCCAGCCCCCAAACCTGTATCCTGGTGGGAGGTGGCAATGCCTCCTTAGCTCTTCACACCTTAGAGAAGCAGGACCACAGAGGGTAAGCCACAGGCCCCCCAGCTCCAGTAGCTCCCAACACTGGCCCCTGCCCAGGTCACAATCCCAGCCCCATTACCAGGCAGAAGAAGTCTTCTCCTTTGGCTTCAGTGTCAGATGAGCCCTCCACACTAGGCAAGACAGAGGCAAAGCTGGAAGTAGCAGCAGTGGCAGAAAAGGAGCAGGCACTGAGATTGGTGGGTTTCTGGGCCAACAGCATGGGGCCAAAGGCTTTCCCAAAGTCAGGGCAAGCTGTCTGTTCATGCAGCTCTGAGAATGGCCAGTATGTGGGTGTAGTTGGCTATGACACAGGTACTTGGACACAATTCTGCCCAGATGCTAGCCGATGGCATACCAGTGATGGCATACCTGGTATCATAGGCTGGTTTCACCTCATGGGGCTTCCGCTGATCAGACCTTCTGATATTGGTTACCACAGTCCAGCTCTCAGGGAAGAATTTCAGTAGCCTGCCATGCACCTTTATGTCCCAGTTCTGATTCAGGTAATAGATAACAGGTGATGCAGTGCCCACTGCCATGTGGATTGTCAGCATGCTTTATGTTCCCCAGCCTATTGACTGAATAACATACCACCATGGCCTTGATTGTGCCTGTGGATGACATAGCCACCTAGCACCCAACATAGGGAGGGATTATAGCATCCATGTGGGCCATGAGGACCCCAGTGCTTTGACAGCTAGGCTCATGGCCTTCTATCCAGGCAGTCTGGTCCCTACAGAAGCTGCATGGTGAAATAGCCCATTGGCTCACTAGCTGCCCATCATGCTGGTGCCCACTTTAGGGCCTCTGCCTCAGCCACCACATGGCCATCCAGTGCTGCCCCCAGGAAGTTCTCCTTGATACAGATGCTGCAGGATACAGTATAGTCCGGGGCCAGGTGCTTGGGCATGATGGGTAGTCCCTCCTCCCGCACTGTGAGCCCCACACTATTCTCCCCATTGCCACTGCTGCAGCCCATGCTGCCCTTCCCTTTGGCCTCTGCTTCCTGGTTCTCCTGTCTACCCCAAGGGCTACTTGCTGCTGCCCATTTCCCTTTGGGGACCTCAAGCAGGGCTCCCTGAGCCACCAGTTGCTAGTACTCCTTGGTGACCTGTGCTGCAGTGCCCTTACTCTACAGAGGCTGCAGCTCACCACCATCCTGCCTGCTGAAGCTCTCCCTCAGGGGGCTGACTGTGGTGGAAGTGGCTGTGGCCCTGGGAGTCCCACTCCCCACCAGGGCCTGATCAGATGCTCCTGATTGGTGGTGGGAGGGTAGCGGGGGACAGGGCAGGTAACTCTTCACACCAATCTTGGCCCAGCCAGGATCCAAGGGCTGAGACATAGAACCTGGGAGAGCCTCACTTAGGGACTGTGGCTGGCATGGGTTGGGTTGTCCATGGCAGCAGTGTCTTCATCCCCCCGATATGAAGGACACGGCCCAGGCTCATGGTGCCACCCTCCTCTAACTCGGCCTCCTCCACTTGATGCAGCTGGGGACAGGGTGGCTGAGCCTGGTGTGAGGCAGGGTGAGGCAGGGCAGGCAGCAGAGACTCTTCTTGTGCCTTGTGGTCGCTTGTAGGTCACCAGTCCTCTGCTGCCCTTAGGGCTTGGGAAAGGACCCATCAGGGTGGTGAGCATTTTTCTCTGCTCTCTGCACTGTTGGTTGTACTTTCTATCCAGTGCCATATACCACGCCATACCCCTGACAGTGTTTAAGTCTCAGATGATAAATTATATATTTAGAAGATGAGTAATTTAAAAAGAAAACCCTTGAATGACTTAGAGGGCCACCATTATTGTATTAGCATTATTGTAATTATACCTATTGCTGTGTAGCAAATTACCCCAAATCTTATAGCTTAAATCAATAAACATTTATTTAATATTTTAGTTTCTGAAGGTTAGGAATCTGGGAGTGGCGTGGCTAGGTGACTGTGGCCCAGGGCCTCTCGTGAGGTTACAGTCAAGATGTTAGGAGGGTGGGGCTGTTATCATCTGAAAGATTGACTGTGACTGAAAGATCCTATTTTAAGATTGCTCCACTTACATGGCTATTGGCTAGAGTCCTGAGTTCTTTGCCATATGGACTGCTCTTCATGTTGTGGTAGCTGGCTTCTTCCAGAGCTGGTGATCCAAGAGAGTAACCAAGATGGAAGCCACAGTATCTTTTCATGATCTGTTTCTTGACTATCCCTTCTGTGTTATTTTGTTTCTTACAAGCCAGTTGCAAAGTGAATCCAATAGTTAAGGGGAGGAGAATTAAGCTCCACTTCTTGAAAGGAGGAGTATCAAAGAATTTGAACATATTTAGAAACCATTACAGTTATTAAGTTACCTTTTTAAAATTAAAAAAAAATGTTTATTTATTTTTGAGAGACAGAGAGAGACAGCGTGAGTGGGGTGGGGCAGAGAGAGAGGGAGACACAGAATCCGAAGCAGGCTCCAGGCTCCAAGCTGTCAGCACAGAGCGTGACGCAAGGCTTGAACCCACGAACTGTGAGATCATGACCTTGCAGAAGTTGGATGCTTAGCTGACTGAGCCACCCAGGTGCCCCTAAATTACCTTTTTAAAAAAAGTTTCTGATATGGTAGTTAAGACCCTAGATCAAAACATTAATTTGAAAAAAAGAATTAGAACCCCAAACCAACCAACTAATCAGCCAGTCAAAAAACATTGTCTAAATTCTCTGTATAGGTGTGTGTGAAATTATGCTCTTTGGATGAATTTAGTTTATATCTTTTTAAAAGAAATTTATATTTGACATAGTAAGCACTTTATGGTACTTGAAGAATCTTAATTCTATGTATAATTTTTTTTTTAATGTTTATTTGTGAGAGAGATACAGACAGAGTGTGAGTGGGGGAGCGGCAGAGAGAGAGGGAGACACAAAATCTGAAGCAGGTTCCAGGCTCTGAGCTGTCAGCACAGAGCCCGATGTGGGGCTCGAACTCATGAACCCTGAGATCATGACCTGAGCCGAAGTCAGACGCTTAACCGACTGAGCCACCCAGGCGCCCTTTAATTGTGTGTATAAAGTTTCTATGGAGCATTGTAGTTATTTCAAAGGAATTGAAATTTTTATATTTAATGTGAGTCCCTTCTTTAAAATTAAAAAAAAAAAATTAACGTCTATTTATTATCGAGAGACAGAGAGACAGAGCATGAGCAGGGGAGGGGCAGAGAGAGGAGGAGACACAGAATCCGAAGCAGGCTCCAAGCTCCAAGCTGTCAGCACAGAGCCTGACACAGGGCTCAAACTGAAAAACTATGAGATCATGACCCGAGCCGAAGTCTGACGCTCAACCGACTGAACCACCCAGGTGCCCTGCTTCTTTTAAATTTTTGATAAGCATTAGTAAAGCCTCATTGTTTCAGATCTCATTAATTGAGAATGTGAAACTTTTATCACTAACTGGACTAGTTTGTATTCAAACTCTTTTAAGAACTCTTTTAACAACTTACTAGTGCAATGCTATTCAAACAAGCTTGTGGAAGAAAATTTACCCAAGTTTTTATAAGTATGAATGGTTTACTGTGTTCTGTTATTTATCTTCTAGCACCCATTTCCAGAGTCATTTTTAAAGTGTTAATAAAATAGGTTCATTTAGTGGAACATCTGCTTGGCTACTTTGATATTTTAGGAGACAATTTTTTTTTTTTTACATATATTTATTTTTGAGAAACAGAGTGAGACAAAGCGTGAGCAGGGAGGGGCAGAGGGAGAAGGAAATACAAAATCTGAAGCAGGCTCCAGGCTCTGAGCAAGTGGTCAGCACAGAGCCTGATGCGGGGCTCGAACCCACGAACTGTGAGATCGTGATCTGAGCCAAAGTCGTCGCTCAGCCGACTGAGCCACCCAGGCACCCCAGGAGACAATTTGTACTTGAAAGTAATCAGACTATACTTACTAGGAAATGTTTGTTAATACCTTTAGTAATCATTTATAATCACCACATGAAAAGCTCGAAGTGCCATGGAGTTTCAAAGGAAAATAAGACTTCTGTGGTTGTTAATCAGGATAGGAATGATTTCATTTTGTAGTGCTGTTGAGATGGATTTTGAAGATGGTCAGAAATGTTTTCATCAGTTACAAAAGTAACACGTTCTTATTTGAAAATTCGAACATTTTAGAAACACAGAATTTTAACACCCAGAGACAATAATTGTTAATAATACATGGTAATTCAAAATATTGATGAGAAAAGAGACTGGAAGACCTTTTTTTCTTGTCATAGAGAAACTTTGATCATCATCTGTAGCCCATGTGATTACCTGAGCATGATATTAGTTTTCTATTTAGAGGGAATTTAATTTACTGGGCACTTACTTTGTTTATATATCTGTTCAATTTTTGCACAGATGGCTTGTTTGTAGATTGTTCCTGAAGATAGCCATTCAGGTGACGTTGTTTGTTTTGTGTACCACTTTATATACTCAATACCTGGTACAGTATCTGGGATATAGTAGGTACTATTTCAGTATATGTTGATTGAATGATTAGTGCCATGAAAGCCAAAATATACTTGAGGTGGTGTCAATTACTGGACAGATTGTTGTGATTTTTTTAATGACAGAATGTACATTTCTTGACTTTCTGAATTTTAAAAATGATTTTTAAAAATAATTGGCTCTTTTTTTAGTTGTGAAATGTAAGTTGCATGAAAGGTTATTCCATGTTAAAGTTTATTTTTTAGTTGGATTAATTTTATTATAATTGCTACAATGTTAAAATACTTTTGAGAATTCTCTTTTTATATTTCATCTGCCAATTCCATGTGGAAATTTATTTCAAATGGCAATGAAATGGGTTTCTAAGCCTCAATCCAAGGCTCTTCCTTGTTCACTTACAGCTGTACTAGTGTCAAATGGTGTTCATTGTGGTTGTAGGATGGTCCTCAGGTGGGGTTAATTTTCATGGGAGGCAGGAGGCATCCTCCTGGTTTTTCTGTTCATCTGGTTTCCTTCATTCAGTACATGTCCTTGTATAATGTGCTTGGTATAAACAGTAGACAGGATAACATGCTCATTTGGTTGACAACACAACTTAATCCAACGAAAATCTAGAAACCTCCAACATAGCACTACTATAATAAAACTTTATGGAGGTAAGTAATATGCTCTCTTGTATCACTTACATTACTGATCTATACTTTCTTCTAGGAGTGGAGCTATGTGCTTTACATAATTATGTGATAGCATGCTCACAGTAATTCAGTTGATATTATCCTGTTTTATAGAGGAATAACTGAGGTCTGGAGAAATTCAGTCCTCTGCCCAGGGTTACATGGCTTATATATGGCAAAGCCTGGATTCAAAGCTCTAGGCAGGCTTGTTCTGGACACCCATCTCTTAACAATTGTAATATAGTGAATAAAAGGTTCTAGAGAAAAGGAATGGTTGGATTACTTTTGAGCAAATTGACACTGGATTTGTGGGACAGCTGTGATTGTTTGACAGTCCATTAGGGATGAAATTTGTAGCCAACTGAGCGAACTGGTCACTCTTTTTCAAGTTTAGAATCATTGTTTGTTTCAGATATTCATAGATCTTAGAATTCATCCTCAGTAGCCAATACTGAACCATATGTTTCCTTTTTAAAGTTATAGGTTGTTAAAAATTGATCATGATTGAGTGGTAAATAGTGTGATAGATTCTTTAGGTCATCTTATAGTGAAAGGTAATTTAGGACTTCTGTATCCAAAGTCCAACAAATTTCTCTGTAAATCGAAATAAACAGTATCTCTGTTACCTTTTTTATCGCTTGAGTCTGAACTCTGGTTAGCTTGCTTAGCTTGTGCCTAGAATTCATGTTACTACTGGAACCTACTAACTGAAGTGGTGAAATACAGTGGAGTTAATGATGCTTTCATGCCCATCCCTTTTATTTTTGGCTGTCCTGTTGAAATTCTAATGATTTGAGTAAATCAGAAAATTATTCTGTATTTCAAATACAGTTGTTAAATTGTTTGGTATTCTTGCTTATTGCTTAGATAACCAGTTTGGGGTCCCAGTATAGTGTATATTGATTTTGCTTGTTCTACAGTTATTCATTCTAAAATGTTCAGTAGGCTTTATTGGGATTGCTCCTGCTGCTAAACACTCTTTTTACTGCTAAACAAACTGTTTCATTACCTTCTTCATTCGATTTCTTTTTTTAAATATAGGAATAATGGTATTTTGTGGGTGTGTGTGTGTTTGTGTGTGTGTATATTAATATAAGATTATTTGTTCACAATCCAAATAGGACAGAGAAGCAAGTGCCTTTCTGTAATTCCAGTGTGAAAGATAAACATTAATATTAATAATATGGTATATATTTTCTTTTTGACCATTTGAGTACAGTTATAGATATTTTTTACATAAATATTATCATAGTATTCTGTAACCTGCTTATTAATTCACTGTGGAGAAATATTAATGTCAATGCATGGGAAGATCTACCTTATTTTGTATTCTGTATTTTATTTAAGCCCTTTTATTTAACTAATCCTGTAAAATTTAGTATAGTATAATTGGTTAAAGATTTTAGAAAATATTTTGAAAGATAAATTAATGAGTTTTTAACTGTTCTCCTTATATATTTGGTACTTTCATGAGAATATTTTCCTTACTAGTCAAAAATATAAAGATATTATAAAGAGTTATTTAGGAATCTTAAGAGTATTCAGAGATCTATGATAAATACATTGGTATATTTACTCACTAGATTTGACAACATGAGTTGTTGCAGTGTTTTCATTTTGATAAGATTTTGTTTAGAAAGTGATTTAAGAAGGGGTGCCTGGGTGGCTTAGTCTGTTGAGTGTCCGACTTCGGCTCAGGTCACGATCTCGCGGTTCACGAGTTTGAGCCCTGCATCGGGCTCTGTGCTGACAGCTCAGATCCTGGAGCCTGCTTCAGATTCTGTGTTTCCCTGTCTCTCTTCCCCTCCACTGCTCGTGTTCTCTCTTTAAATAAAACATTAAAAAAAAATTAAAAAATAAAATGATTTGAGACATATGGGTGGAGAAAATCTTATAATTGTCATATGGTTTGTGCTCTTTTAATTTACCTTTTGCAGATACTGTACTCCAAGATACTTGGATTATGAAGATTTGGAGCGCAAGTATTGGAAGAACTTAACTTTCGTAGCACCCATCTATGGCGCCGACATTAATGGAAGCATATATGATGAGGTATATTTATAGTGTAATGGATTTTGTAAAGGACACATTTCCTATTTTTGTTACCATTTTAGATACATGAGAAGTAGTCATTTGTTATGCTTTGTGTGATCCATAATTCCTCATAGGACAAGAAGAAATAAAGACACATCAGGATTTCTGCTGCTGGTATTGGTCAGATTGAAACCACCTACTGGTACAAATATCTGAAATTGTTCAACAGTAATATATTATGTGGTTATCTGGCTGATCTTTAAATTACACTAAAAATTTTTTAAGCAAAACACCTTTTAAAAATATTTGGAAAACAGGAAATATAATCCATTTATAATACCACCTTAAGGCTAAAACAGTATTTTAATATGTATTCTTCTAGTAGTTTTCCCCTAGTCATTTAAAAAAGTTATATTTGAATAGGTTTATTCTCCTTTTTTTCCCACAAATTGTGAGAATTTTTCTCTTTTTTAAAAAGTACATATTATTATAGTCTTTCCAGTATTATTTATGTGGCCATAACATGCTTAAAATAAACCAGTCCTTTTTGCCTCCTGGTAATACATGTAAATGCTGTTTTTTTGTTTTGTTTTGTTTTTTGTTTTCTTTTTATTTTGAGAAATGTCTTAACTACTGAAAGCCTGGAGTAGTGCGATGAACACTTGGATACTCTTCATTTAGATTCACCAGTTGTTAATATTTGCCTCATTTCCTTTGTTTCTCTGTTGCTCTGCCATTGTCTCCCTTTGTCTCTTTCTTTGTCTCTCTGCTATAACATTTGAAAGTAAGTTGCAGACATTTTGATAGTTCAACTTTAATTATTTCAGCATGTGTTTTAATATCATCTAGTATACAGATCACATTCATGAGATCCTAATTTTGCCAATAATATTTGTAAACTGGGTTTCTTCCAATCTAAATGATCCAGTCAAGAATTTCTCTTTATAATTAATCAGTGATTTATAGAGTGATACTTAGAGGCTAGATAACTGTCCTGTATCCCAGCAGCCTTTCACCCAGTGAATTTACATCCATTGATAATCTTTGCCCGAATCAGTTGCTATAATATTTTTAAACTTTTTGTATTTTGAAACATAAAATAAGGTAGAAAGTGCACAAAACAGAAACTTAAAGCTTCATAAATTATTGCAAGGTGAACATCTGTGTATCATCACTGACATCAAGGAATATATTTACTAGCATACTAGAGTTCCCCTACACATCCCCTTCACTCATCGTATGTTTTATCCAAAGATGATCACTATTCTGACTTTATGGCAGTCACTTCTTTCTTTTCGTTAAGAATATAGTTCATTATATTCTGTTTCTGAATTTTATATAACCAGAATCATTCAGTGTATATTCTTTTTGTCTGGCTACTTTCATACCTTATAAACATTTCTAAATTTTTTCTACATTCATTTTCTTTGCTCTATAATATTCTATTGTATGAATATGCCTCAGTGTATTTATTGTTGTGCCACCAAGGGTCATGTTGGTTGTTTTAGTTTTTGCTTTTATGAACAAAACTTTCATGGATGTTCTGCACATGTTTCCCTGAGCATGGAATGGTGTGTTTATATTGGGTGTATGCCTAGTAGTGGTTATAGGGTATGTACATAGTTAGCTTCAGAAGAAAACTCTTTTCCAGTTTGCACCTTCTTATAGCAGTGTTTTCAGATTCCCCATTGTTCACATCCTATCTAATATTAGGTATTGTTGGTCTTTTAAATTTAGCCATTCTGTTGGGTGTGTGTTGTAGTTGTGGTTTTAAGTTGCATTGTGATTTTTTCCCCTTATGTTCATTGACTGTTTGGATTTTCCCTTTTATTGAGGTACCTTTTTAAGACTCTTGAATATTTTTATTTTGTGTCATGCTTTTCTTACTGCTTTATAGTTCTTTATACATTCTAGATATGAAATAGTGGCACAATTTAAAATTTTCTAGATGGATCTCTAAATTGAAAGGAACATTCTCATTTCCGAATATGGACTAGACATTAGATGATACTGTGGAATTATTGTTGTCCTATTAAATATAATGATGGCATAGTGACTATATTTTTTTATTAATTAAAGATACACATTTAAACATATGCAGGTTAAATGACATGGGGTCTGGGATTTGTTTTTAAAATACTTTAGAAAATAAAATGGTTTGGATATAGTTGAAAGAAGATTGAAAAAATATTGGTAATTGATGGCACTAGATGATAATACATGACATTTTAAATATGGTATGTTTGAAATACTAAAATAAAGTTAAAAAAAAGAGAAAACATTCCCCATTGCCCTTCTGGGTTTTCATTAATACAAGTAAATTCTGTGTTGAGAATTTGTTTATTAAGGTAGCATATCCTTATGTGGAAAAATGAAAAAATATAGGCAAATATGAAGACAAAAACAAAAATTACCTATAAGCTTACCAAACGGAAACAACCTCTTTATGATTTCCTTTGGCTTTTCATTTTATGTGAGTGTGTATATATGTATGCACGTGATTGCACCTTAGTGTGCGTTTCCCCAAACCACCAAGGAAGTTTTAACAGTTTTTGACTTTAGAAACATTTTCTAATATTGCATTTTAGAAGATCATTCAGTGAATTCTAGTTCCTGCCATGTTTAGATTGCCACATTGTAATTTGTATTAGATTATTGCTATATATTTTTTTTACTTCATTTCTAGTTTATTCTTAATGATTTATTCTTCAGTGATAACATGTATTTTTAAGCTTAACATGTTATGATTACTTATATCTGGGATAATGAGCACCATTAACAGTTAGGCTTCCTTACAGAACATGGCACCTTGTCTTTTGTTTTTTAAATTTTTTTAATGTTTTTATTTGTTTTTGAAGGAGAGAGAGACAGAGCATAAGCAGGGGAGAAGCAGAGAGAGAGGGAGACGTAGAATCTGAAGCAGGCTCCAGGCTCTACGCTGTCAGCACAGAGCCCGATGTGGGGCTCGAACTCACGAACTGTGAGATCATGACCTGAGCCGAAGTCAGACACTCAACTGACTGAGTAACCCAGGCGCCCCCATGGCACCTTGTCTTATGAAAGTAGCTTCTGTGGGATTTCCACTGGAATGAGTAAGGCAGAGTAAATACTGTTGACATTTTATATTTGAGACCTAGGAGATATTTCCAAAGTTCCTAGGCTGGTAGAGGGGCTGCCAGGTGCTCTTATTACCTCTTCTACCAGTTTTAAGGAAACAATTATGTAGAGTTAATCTCTTAGTTGTAGAAATGTGTAAAACTAGGTTGTTGTCAACCACAAATTCCCCGAGCTGATGGTTTATTTTGTGCCTTCTCTGGTTTCTTCCATGTGGTATGATGGCAAGTTTTCAGGCTTCCGAGAGGAAGATTGAGCTGAGGAATCATTTTGGATTCTGGACTGAGAGGTTGCATGTCTGAGTGACCTAAAATGAAATGAAATTTTGTGTAAATTATTATTCTTAAAAATTTTTAAAAAATGTCTATTTATTTTTGAGACAGAGAGACACAGAGCATGAGCAGGGGAGAGGCAGAGAGAGAGGGAGACACAGAATCTGAAGCAGGCTCCAGGCTCTGAGCTGTCAGCACAGAGCCCGATGTGGGGCTCACACTTGTCAACTGAGAGATCATGACCTGAGCCAAAGTCAGATGCTCAACCGACTGAGCCACCCAGGTGCCCTGTAAATTATTTTTTTCTAACCACCCTGTGGGATCATTGGCCTCTTTGTTCCTTTTTGCATATATAATTAAGAGTTAGAAGCAGTACATCTGGGGCAGTTTTCAGAACAATTAACATAAAAATGCCCTGAATTAGCTTTCCATATTTGATAGTGAAATAACATAATTGTTTATGGCACAGAAGAGGCTGATGGACTTTGGTTTCCTGTGCTTAGCAATGTGCTGCTTGTATTTGAAAACCAGTTACACATTGGCATTGCTTCAACGAACATTGACTTTAGACTTCAGATTTGAGTAACTTTAGTTATTAAAATCCAATGAACAAAATCCACTGGTTTATAAACATGACATTTTAAAGCATCCTTATCATTTCCATGTTCTGAAGTCAGAAATCTGTCATTTTGGTAGGACCTACAAGGCATAGTATTTTATGGAATTTGTGTAGGCTCTGAGGGAACATTTAGTAGCTCCAAAGTTGAATTGATATTTTCAAAGCTTTTGGAGCATACAGAAAGATGAGAGAGATGTTATAGACTGCTACTGGTAAACAAAACCAATCATGTTTATGACACCATAATTCAGACAAATGAAAAACAACTTGTTTTTGCCCCCTTGAAGTAGATGGAGAGTAACAAGAGAAGGAGTGCATTAAAGAGAGTGACAAAGAGTGAGTGTACCAATAATCCACAACTGTCAGCAGTGTTTGAAATCATCACAACGAATGTGCATTGGAAAAGCATTGTTTTGCTTTTTTCTATTGTATCCTTGAATTGTTTAACTGTTTGGCTCAATATTTAAATTATATTGAAAACTGGTTTGATATGGTTCATGGCATTATTTTGGAAGGAATTATGGTCATCAAATTGTAGTTCACTTTTCCCCCTAATGTCTAGTTGTGGCCATTTTAGTAGAATGATTGAAAAACCATAGCTTTTTTTTTGGTGAGTCTGGGAGTTCTTGGAGAGGGTGTGGGGAGGTGAGAGAAACAGATTGTGTAGGGTCCAGAGATGAATAAGGAGCCTTGTTTTCAAGTAATTATTCATAGGCTTAGAGGGGCAATAAAGTATAATGAGCTTGGCCATAAAAGCAAGTGTAGGGTTCCAGGGAGCCAGGAGGAGACACACTGAGAGCAAGCTTGGCACTGAAGGAACACTTGCTAGAGCAGAGAGGACATCTGAGCTTGGCCTAGATGAGTAAGTTCAAGTCAGGTAAAGGAAGCAGAAAGGAGGATAGGGCAGGAATTAGGCAAATTTGTGGGTAAGACCACACTGAATTTGGAGGCTTTTCTATGAGCTTCAGGTAGAAGAGGGTGAGGCCAATCTGGAATAGTGTGATCTGTTGGGAAGGGATCTGCTCTAGGCTGGAGACAGGGCTGTAGGTATGGTCCCCGACCTGTGGTGCTATAGTGACCCCACCTGCTCAAATGTTTGTCTTGCAGCACAAGGCAAATCTTTCGGGCAAAGAGGTGCCATTTTAGTGATTATCAGTCTTGAATACAACACAGGAATTAGAGATGAGGGTGTTCATGAAGGTCTAGTTGAGAACAATCAGCCTTGATAGTAAAGGGAGAAAGGCTTGGAGATCCCAGGGCATGAGTGTTGGTTCCTCTTTCAATTTTTTTTTAAAGTTTATTTTATTTTGAGTGCATGCCTGCTGGAGAGAGGCAGAGAGAGAGAGAGAGAGAGAGAGAGAGAGAGAGAGAGAAGGAGAGGAGAGAGAGAGGAGAGAGAGAATCTGAAGCAGGCTTTGTGCTGTCAGTGTGTAGCCTGACATGGGGCTCAATCCCAGGCACCGTGACATCATGTCCTGAGCTGAAACCTAGAGTCGGATGCTTAATGACTGAGCCACCCAGGTGCTCTGGTTCCTTTTTCATTCTGCCACTTCTTTCAGAGCTTAATTTCCTTTGATACTAAAGAATCTCAGTTGGTACCATGGGCAGTAGACTAGGGCAATAGTAACAGTCACATGATTTAAACAAGTTACTGTTTTTTAAATAGAAATACCAAGGCTGTTAAAGGCATATGGTGACACAGTCCAGAGCATGGCTTGACAGTCAGATTCTCTCTTTGGCTTGTCTTTATAAATAAAGTTTTACTGGAGCATAGCCTAATTCATTCATTTATGTATTATGGCTTTTTTCACCATAAGGACAGAGTTAAGTAGTTGTGACAGAGATTGTATGGCCCACAAAAGCTAACATGTTTATTGTTTGGCTCTTTGCATAAAAAATTTGGCAACCCCTAATACAGAGGCATAATTATTTACTCTTGCTCAAAACCTTTTTGAGATAGATGGGATATAATTCTACATGTTCTCAGGAGAATGTGATTCATTTACATTGACTCCACTGATACCTTGAGACAATTAAATTGAGATATTTGGTTATGTCAGGAATTTTCTGTAATGAAAGAGGTTTTTGAGCTTAGAGGTAGAGCAACCTGTGTTCTTGGGTGGCCCTAGATGACTCCTTGGTAACAGTAACAGAAGCTTAAGAGTCCTAAGATGTGAATTTTTGTTGTTGTTATGCTTCACTAAGGACTTACTTTCTTTAAAAGTAAGTTTTATTTATTTTTATCTTATTTTTTAAAAATTTATTTATTGTTTAATTTGTATCCAAGTTAGTTAGCATAACGTGCAACAATGATTTCAGGAGTAGATTCCTTAATGCCCCTTACCCATTTAGACCACCCCCTCTCCCACAATCCCTCCAGCAACCCTCAGTTTGTTCTCTATATTTAAGAGTCTTTAATGTTTTGTTCCTCTCCGTGTTTTTATATTATTTTTGCTTCCCTTCCCTTATGTTCATCTGTTTTGTATCTTAAAGTCCTCATATGAGTGAGGTCATATGATATTTGTCTTTCTCCGACTAATTTCGCTTAGCATAATACCCTCCAGTTCTATCCATGTAGTTGCAAATGGCAAGATTTCATTCTTTTTGATTGCTGAGTAATACTCCACTATATATATATAAACACCACGTTTTCTTTATCTATTTATTCATTGATGGACATTTAGGCTCTTTCCATACTTTGGATATTGTCAATAGTGCTGCTATAAACATTGGGGTGCATGTGTAAAAAACAGCACACCTGTGTCCCTTTGATAAATACTTATTAGTAGGGCAATTGCTGGGTCATAGGGTAGTTCTATTTTTAATTTTTTTGAGGAACCTCAAAAAAAGGTTTTCCAGAGTGGCTGCACCAGTTTGCATTCCCAGCAGCAGGGCAAAAGAGATCCTCTTTCTCTGCATTCTTACCAACATCTGTTGTCTGAGTTGTTAATGTTAGCCATTCTGACTGGTGTGAGGTGGTATCTCATTGTGGTTTTGATTTGTATTTCCCTGATGATGAGGGATGTTGAGCATTTTTTCATGTGTCTGCCATCTGGATGTCTTCTTTGGAAAAGTGTCTATTCATGTCTTTTGCCCATTTCTTCACTGGGTTATTTGTTTTTTGGGTGTTGAGTTTGATAAATTCTTTATAGATTTTGGACACTAACCCTTTATCTGATATGTCATTTGCGAATATCTTCTCCCATTCCTTCGGTTGCCTTTTAGTTTCGCTGATTGTTTTCTTTGCTGTGCAAAAGATTTTTATTTTGATGAGGTCCTAGTAGTTCATTTTTGCTTTTGTTTCCCTTGCCTCCAGAGACGTGTTGAGTAAGAAGTTGCTGCAGCCAAGATCAAAGTGGTTTTTGCCTGCTTTCTCCTTGAGGATTTTGATGGCTTCCTGTCTTACATTTAGGTCTTTTATCCATTTTGAGTTCATTTTTTGTGTATGGCATAAGAAAGTGGTCCAGGTTCATTTTTCTGCATGGTACTGTCCAGTTTTCCAGCACCATTATCTAAAGAAACTGTCTTTATTCCATTGGATATTCTTTCCTGCTTTGTCAAAGATTAGTTGACCATATGTTTGTGGGTCCATTTCTGGGCTCTATGTTCTGTTCCATTGATCTGAGTGTGTGTTTTTGCCAAGCAAAGGAAGTTGCTAGTTGTACATTTAAAAAGTTAGCCTTCTGTTAAAAGAAGCATGAGAGTTTCTTTAGGAAACACACACACACACAAAAGAAATACAAAGAGAAAAGAGAAACAGGGAGAAAAAAGTCCTGTAACTATGTGGGGATGATTCAGCTTAGCTAAGAGACATGAAGTAAACAGGTATCTGTAGGAAAGACAAACTAGAACATTTCTGAGGTAGCCAGTAGCTGTGTGTACCTCTACAGACCTTTGGAGATGGAGTACGTCCCTTTGTTCTGTATGTGAGAGCTAAGCACAAGCGTTAACATTATTTATACTAGGACAGTGAGAGTGAAACATTCAGACTTGTGTTCTGTGCTGTTTAGGATGGCATTTCTAGTAATACTTATGTAGTATAATGGTGATCCTCTTAATGATGGTAATGGTTCATTAAATTAAGGTTTAAAATGAAATTCAATATGCTTTGTTTAAGCTGGCTATTATCTTTATAACTGGTAACACTAGAAGGATCTCTAAGAGTGTTGTCTGTTTTCAAAAGAGTCCTCTTTGCAAGATTTCCCTTTGTTGATTGTGACTTATAGCTCTACCTTTAAGGCTCATCCATCTCCTCCACTGCCCACACTTTCTTCTTTGAATATCTCATATCATCACAGGTAGTGCAGTCTGCAATGACCCCTTTGAACCGATGTTGTCAGAGTATTGTACCAGCAAGGAGCTTAGCTTATCCACATCATCGCAGTTCTCACTTAAGAACAAGTTAGCCTTTGGATGCTTTGCATCCAGGTACTTTGTCCTGAAATCAACCTATGAGATGGCATTGCATTAAGATTGATAGTTTCCTTTGTGTGTCACCATCTTTGATGATAGTTTTCTGCAGTTCACTGGAGGAAGATAGCACATCTCACTGTGAGGGGAAGCTGCTTCACCCGTGACTAACAGCTGTGTCATCTATCACTGTTTATACATCTCTCAGACTTGCTTTGAAATTCAGCCCCCCCCCGCCCCCAAATCATGTTCTCTCCCACTGCAGCTGCTTCCAGATCTCTGAAGGTGTCCACTACCCTTCCCTGTACCAGCCTGGTACCCAGTGGCCTGGTACTTAGAATGACTCTCAGTCCACTGTACAAGGAGTTTCTCTAGTTTCTCAAATATTGTGTTGGCTTAAGCACAGTTAAGCTTTCTAAGACTGTTGTATTTACTAGATAGGGACATGTCAAGATCATGCCTTATGTTTCTCCTTCCCTCTGTATGCACCATCACTTCCAACTCTTTCTGATGTGTGGGCTTTTCTAGGTTTCTTTTGCTCACTTTTTCATTGGGAATTTTTACTTTCTCAGAAGACATTTTTATTAATAAGATGGGATGATGATAGCATTGATGCTCAGTACATTTAATATGAGCACAAGGCATGATTACCTCTCCTTTTGGGAGAACAGTTGAGATACAACTTAAGTGTTATATACATTCCCTTACCTGGATTTGTATGCAACCAAAATGAATCTTTTGGTGGACATTCACAGTCATTATAGAGAGTTTTTGATGTGGATAGTGCATTTTGGGTGAAAAAAATTTATAATTCTAGCAAATTTGGAAAATGAATATAGAAAATTAAGGATGCGTATGTTTATGTGAATATTTCTTCCTCAGTAGACTCTGGGTCCAGGGATGGCAAGTGTTACTTCTCATAGACTGTTCAACCCCAGCCCCCATCATAGTGTCTGCTGCAAAGAATGAACTGAAATAATTGTAGAATTGATGAGTGTATAACATTTAAAAAATAATCTGAGGATAAATCATGGAGTTTCTTGAATGTTTTTGGTTATTGCTTGAACCGTTTGAGGTTATTTTAGTAGGGGAAATGATAGGATCAGAATCATGCTTTAGGAAATGTGATCAGATAATGGTCTGTAAGATGGACTAGTCACAGCCAGAAGCTTGGAAAGTGCTTTGAAGAGCAGGAAGAGGAATAGGGTAGAGTGATCTTCCCTAGTGCATGTTTTTCTGAACAGTGAGGCAGTGGTTCTCAAACTTTTTGGTCTCAGGACCTTTTATGCTTCTAATAATTTATTGTGGACCTCTAAGAGCTTTTCCTTATGTAGGCTATGTCTATCCTTGTTTATTTTATTAGAAATTAAAACTGAGAATATTTAAAAGCTCCTTAATTCATTAAAAATCATTATATAATAACATACATATTTTTATTAAAAAATGACTATACCTTCCTAGGCAAAAAATTAGTGAGAGGAGAGGCATTTTTTTACATTTTTTCAAATCTCTAGTGTCTAGCTTAATAGAAGACCTCTGGATTTATATACTTGCTTCTGCAGTTAGTCTGTGGTGATGTCATGTGGCCTGCAGAAACTCGACCTCATGTGAGAATGAGAGTGTAAAGGCACATAATGTCTTGGTATAATTAAGACTGTTTTGATGCCACAGACCCTAATGGGACCTGGGTATTTCCCAGTGGTCCCCAGAAAGCACTTGAAAACTGCTCCTGTAAGATATTTTGCAAAAGATTCCTTCACTGATCTCAGTCTGCATAGATGATACAGGGATCTTGAGGCAAGGGAACAATGTTCCATTCTTGATACTGACCTTCCAGTAACTGTGTTCCTGATATATACTTCAAAGCCCTAATTACATTGAGAGACAGTGGTTCTCAAACTGGAAGACCTGGAGTTCTTTGGGGAATACCATGCCATATATTCTGTCATATAACTCAGGCAAAATTTTACAAGCAGAAAATCGACTTAGGATGTGAACTCAAGTCCTTAAGTCTCAAAATATAGAAAATATTTTAAAGAAATTATATTTCTAACTTTATCCTTAAGTATTAATTTGCTAGTCATCCAGGTATTTATTAATAGACAATTGATAGAAAATTAAAAATATTTTGAAAAATACCATGGTAAGCCTTAAGACAAAAATGCAGTGTCTTATTCTGTGTATTTCTCCTTGAGAGCTGGAGAATTTTTTCCCCTGCTATTTATGTACTGGATGGATGGATATGTGTTTGGAGTCCTCTTTCCAGTTTCTTTTGTTCATTTTCTGATGGTCTATGAGTATAAATATATAAATATTTAACATAAAAATTTCTTTTTGTTAATATAAATGTTAAGGAGGAGCTTAGCCTGGGTGGCTCTGTTGGTTAAGTGTCTGACTCATGTTTTTGGCTTAGGTCGTGATTTCACAGTTCCTTGAGTTAGAGCCCTGCATCGGGCTCTGTGCTGACAGTGCAGAGTTTGCTTGGGATTTTCTCTCTCCCACTCTCTCTGCCCCTCCCCCACTCATGCTGCCTCTGTCTGTCTCAAAATAAACTTAAAAAACATATAAATGTTAAGGATAAAAAATGTGCAAAGCATTATGTAAGAGAAAAAATTTGAAATCACTCATAATCCTGGCATTCAGAGAGACTAGCTGTCAAAAATGTTTAATGTATTTCTTTCCAATGTTTTTTCTCTATTTAATGCTCTAGAACTGTATTTTTTTTTTTTTTTTTTTTTTTTTTTTTTTTACAGATATGGTATCATAGTGAACATATTTGGTCCTTTCTTTTCCTCTCCCATTTTAACACATTATGAACTCTTTCCTGTGTTGATAGATACTCTTCAAAAGGGTGATTTAACATTTATTTTATCTGTCTTACTTTTATTGGTAGGTTGGTTTTCTTGGGTGGAGGAAAACATAAATCTAAGGTGAAGAGGGATGCAAACAGGCTGTGGAGGCAGGGAGGATATAACAACTCCTGGTTGCAGGTCAGTTTAGGGGTAGGCCACAGTCCACAGTGAGGTGGGCAGATTATTGCCAACCCAAGAGAGTGGCACTTTGCCACAGACTCTGGCTGCCTCATTTCCTGCCTTTCCTGCACAACCTCTTTAAATAGAAGGCCATATTAAACAGTTGAGAATATTTGACCTATTTATTTATATAATCAATGCCTGCTATCCCTAGCCGTGACTTTCAGGAGAGCTCTGTCTTTGCCTTAGATTCTTCATCTGTAAAGGGAAGGATTTGAATAAACTGTTGTCTGAAGTTCCTCCCAGATTAAAAATGTTTGCTTCATATGAGCAACATTTCTTCAAGAAAGTGAACTGGATTCTTCGATAGTGAAGTTTATGAGCTCTAGATTTTTTTCATATTATAATCTTGTCAAAAGCCCCTCTATAGAAATCTTTTGGCTAAAGCATGGGAATCTTTACACTAAGATTTTAGCTGCAATGACATTTTGTATATATGTGTGTGTGTGTGTATATATATATATATATATATATATATATATAAAATTATATATTTGTATAATTATATATATGTATAATTACATAAATTATATATTTATATATATAATGGGGGAGCTTAAATACCTTTATCCACCAGATGGTGCACTTGGACAACAAATTTATCTAAGGCTGAGCATTTCCAAATGAAGTTAAACAGTTTAAACTGAGTCACGAGTGGAGTTCCTTTTCATTTTGTATTTTTATCATGTCAGTATATCATTTATCTTGAAATAAGAAGTAATTTAAAGCCAGAACACTGTGTGTGTAATTTTCACATCCAAGGTAAAATGTCATTATTCCAGACATGTTTTGGTGCAAAGAGAGAACTATTGGTTTATAGGATCATGACTTTCAGATTTTAGTTCTGTGAAATAAGGCTTCTAGTTAATCAAAACTCATTATCTGCTGGCATATTATGGCTGATCTTCAGTGAATGAAGTCTTAACCTGCATGATCCCATATTACGCCATCCAGACAGGGGAGGTGATGGTATTTCCAATTCACTAGTCATATTGCATCTAGAATGTTCCATCAGTTCTGGAAGCTTTTAGAGGGCTATTGCCAGAGCAGCATACCAGGAATTGTATAGGAACTGCCAATGGAAGAGAATTAAAGCCCAGATGCAGGGTGACCTCAGAGTATATCACCACTGCCTTCAAGTGTGTTGCATGTGAGAAGGTTAGGTGAGATCATTGTAGGGAACATCAATTTTGTCTCTGGAAGAACTTTCTGAAGAATACATCTCTGCCCCAGAACAGATTGGGCTGCCACTTGAGATAAGCAGCTGTTGACCTCAGCATGTTTATGGGAAAAACTGTTTGATCTTATGTTGGAAATGATTTTGGGTCCTGAGGAGGGGCGTAATCCCTGAGATTATGGTGAGGATTAAAGGTACAGAGGCCCTCAGACATATGAGCCATGGTGAGGGGTAAGGATGCTAAGGGTTGTGTGGGTACTAGATGATCAGTAGGCCCAGAGGGGCAAATATCTGTGGGAAAGTATTAGGGAAGCAGCAGTAGGAATTACTGAAGGGGCAAGAACATGAAGCCAAGAGGTGAAGAACCAGAATTTTATTACTGAATTTGACTGGTGATCATAAAATCATTGATTTTACCTGGAAGGAGTGTTGGAAATCATATGATGTAGTTAACACATTTATAGATGAAGAACCTCAGACTGAAATGTGAGGATTCATCTAAGATGACACATACTTAGTGGCAGAGCTTGGGAGGCCCTCGTTCCCATTCTCTTTCTACTACTCTACAGTGGTACCAGGAAGGAAAATTAGAACTTTGAACTGTGTTGTGTACTCTGGACCTCTTCCTGTCTTGGGTTAATATCTGCCAGGGTCTTCACTGGATGTTTAGTATCTTCAGAAGCAAGCTTCTTCTGTTCCCATTGCAGCCCAGGCTTTGCCTGCAGGCTTATAAAAGTACTCTGATAAGGCATGTCCATTTGAAGCCCCATTCTTACTTTGGCCCCACTCTTCCCCATTAAAAAAAAAAAAAGGAAGATGAAGATAACCTAGATTTCATCTTTATTATGGCTTTTAAAGACATGGAAGTGGGTATTTTTTTTAAAGGGATTTTATAGAGTAGAAAGACTCATGTAACTCTGCTGTAAAAAAGGAACTATTGATCCACACCTTCTGCTTCTAGAATCTGTTTTAGAAATGATCAGATATATGGGTCAATATTTATGCACCAAAATTATTTTCCAGTGTTTCTTAAAATTAGAGCAAAGAATGTAAAACGATGTGTATGTTACAAAGGAAAATAATGATACAAATTCTTGCAGACATGAAGTAATATGTACAATAAAATAGATGTTAAGAAAATGTTCATAATTCAATGGTGAGTGAATAAACCAAAGTAACTGTGTATAGCTATATCCCCAAGATCTTGAAATGCCCACATTGGGTTTCCAGTATTGTGTAGAATTCCCATGATAAATCATCCAATTGACCATGGGCAGAGAGTGGCTGTGTCTGGCTGAAATGGAGAGGTTGTGGAACTGCTCCCACACACCAGTTTCCTAGCCTGGATTCCTCAAAGTGAGTTACCACCTGTCAGTGGGCTTTTAGAGCCACAGATTCCAGAAGTCTGATTCTAATTATGTTTTAATTTAAAATATTTATTTTTAGAGAAAGGTATAACTAAAATTATATAATGGTTTTCTTTTGTTTGCAGGTTTATAAGTAATTTTGATCTCTTAAAAACTTATATTCCAAATTTTCTACAATGAGAAAATATAGTTTAATATTCAGGGAAATTATTGTTAGTTCCCCCATTTTCACTGAAGGAATAATGTTGAGCCTGTGTATATGATCCAGAATTTTACACTGTGAAGAATGAAAATGAGATCATTGTTCATGCCTTAGATTGTTTTTATTTATGAACAATGAAAGGGAAGCTCAATAGTTGCAGCTCTCTGCCAAGTGTTATGAGAGTGTGTTAAATCTAAAATTGCTTTAAGTGAGAAGTTACACCAAGAGAAAAATGAAGCAAGGTGAAAAAAACAACTGGGAGAAACAGAAGAAAAAGTAGATAGAAGTCTATAGAAGAATTTGGAGAGACAGATAAAATCTTTTCTAAATTGGGATTTTCCTGGAATTATTAATAAGTATCAAGTAGTAAAGAGGGTGAAAACAGATACTAAGTACTTAGGTAGTCTCTGTCATAAAAGTGTATAATACAAATGTTTTGAAATACTGTGTTACACTATAGTATAATACACTTAAAACAGTTGGATGAACAAAGGCTTGCTTAATCTAGAAAAGTATGAATACATTAGTAAAGATTGTTGTGTTTTTAATTTCCCATATGAAAAAACTAACTTACCAGGGTGTAAGTATGGGATTTTCTTGTTTTATTAAATATGGAGACAACTGATCCTCTTTAAAGGAGAACAAGGCTTCATTATTGTTCAGGTCCCCTTTAGGATACTCTTCAAGGGCCATGTGTCGATGTGTAAAATAAGTTTGACAATTCTGTTTATTACACCTGTGATTTTTTTTAATAGACAGCAGATCTTTGAGTAAATCTATTAGTCCTGCTCTTAGCCTAAGCCAGTATTTACAAATCATCTTCTTGACAAATAGTCCGTTAAAAAAATAGAAAGTAAAAAGCATACTAACTTTCCTTTCCAGTTATTGAGGGATAGAAGGAAGTTTTTACCTCCTTGATTATATAAAACTAGGTGGTTTAGAGTTGATTTTCTGGCTCATTGCTTGGCTGTGTGGCTTCAGAGTAGTTGAGCCAGAGTTGGTTAAAGTTTTCCATTCTCACTCTTGAATGGCAGCTCCTTGATTATGAGCTGTGAGATCTTAGGCAAGTTATCCAGTTTCTCTTGGCTGCAGTTTCCTCATCTATAAAATGGCACTGATAATAGATGATTTTAGTGTCTGCCTCAGGGTAAAAGATGTTACAAATGAAATACCTTGTGGCCTGTTCCATAGTATATGTTGGGTAAATGTTAGCTGCTGGTGGTGGCACTATTAAAGCAAGAAAGGCAAAAATCCTGAGTCTGTAATGAGATATCCAATAACTGATTCCAGGAGGACTGGGAAGATTCTGTTCTGCAATAGTCATTTATGTGTAAGTCCAGGCCAGCAGTTGAAACTTTCTAATCATCTGTCAAAGCCTGTCAGAACCATAAAGGATGTTTGCTTAGGGATTAATGCTTTAAAAAATACCCCTGTTCTTTTTAAGATATAGACCATCATCTTGTCACTGGCCAGACAGAATTTGGTGCCATGGTGTGTGTATCAGGAGAGATCTACTTTATTGTGATTTTTTCTTTATTGTATTTTTGGAATGTAACACCTGATTATGTGCAGTGTATTTAAGTTTTAAAGCACCATGATACATTGAATACCTCAAACGTACCATGCAGTCCAACACTAGAATGTTAACAGTACTTGGCCATGGATTACTCTCTACAGCCCTTCCTTGCTACCTTACCCTATCACCCAGGGGTGCCTTAATTTTGTGTTTGATTTTTTGCCTTTTAAAAACATAATTTTCTCACAGATGCGTGTGTGTGTGTGTGTGTGTGTGTGTGTGTGTGTAGTATAAAAAATAAACGTTACTATATATATGTATATACAATATATTTACAATGTATATACAATATAGTAATGTTTATTTATTTATTTTGAGGGAAAGAGCACAACAGAGGAGGGGCAGAGAGAAAGGGAGAGAGAAAATCCCAAGCAGTTGCACTAATAGTGCAGAGCCTGTCATGGGGCTCGATCTCCCAAACTGAGAGATCATGATCTGAGCTGACATGAAGAGTTGGATGCTTAAATGATGCACAGGTGCCCCACAGATGCATATATATATATATACATATATATATGTATATATATATATATTTTTTTTTCAGATCAGCACATTTATTTTTTATTTATTTATTTTATTATATGAAATTTATTGTCAAATTAGTTTCCATACCACACCCAGTTCTCATCCCAAAAGATGCCCTCTTCAATGCCCATCACCTACCCTCCCCTCCCTCCCACCCCCCCATCAACCCTCAGTTTGTTCTCAGTTTTAAAGAGTCTCTTATGCTTTGGCTCTCTCTCCCACTCTAACCTCTTTTTTTTCTTTTTTTTCCTTCCCCTCCCCCATGGGTTTCTGTTAAGTTTCTCAGGATCCACATATGAGTGAACACATATGGTATATGTCTTTCTCTGTATGGCTTATTTCACTTAGCATTACACTCTCCAGTTCCATCCACGTTGCTACAAAGGGCCATATTTCATTCTTTCTCATTGCTACGTAGTACTCCATTGTGTATATAAACCACAATTTCTTTATCCATTCATCAGTTGATGGACATTTGGGCTTTTTCCACAATTTGGCTATTGTTGAGAGTGCTGCTATAAACATTGGGGTACAAGTGCCCCTGTGCGTCAGTACTCCTGTATCCCTTGGGTAAATTCCTAACAGCACTACTGCTGGGTCATAGCGTAGATCTATTTTTAATTTTTTGAGGAACCTCCACACTGTTTTCCAGAGTGGCTGCACCAGTTTGCATTCCCACCAACAGTGCAAGAGGGTTCCCGTTTCTCCACATCCTCTCCAGCATCTATAGTCTCCTGATTTGTTCATTTTGGCCGTTCTGACTGGCGTGAAGTGATATCTGAGTGTGGTGTTGATTTGTATTTCCCTGATGAGGAGCGATGTTGAGCATCTTTTCATGTGCCTGTTGGCCTAGATGCATATATTTTTAAGTAATATATTCATTTGGCTTATTTTGACCTTAATAGAAATAGTATCACTTTATGTAGTCTTTGAGACATTTTTTTACCCAACAATAGGCTTCCCAGGATTATTCGTATTATTTGTGAATAATTTTCGGTGCTGTATAATATTCTATTTGGTGAATATATATTTTATTTTTTATTATCTTTCCAGGGGACATTTTCTGTTTCTTTTTTAAATAATAGATATTTCTGGGTGATACAGGTGAAGGGCATTAGAGTACACTTAACATGATGAACACTGAGTAATGCATGGAATTGTTGAATCACTATATTGTATACCTGTAACCAATATACTGCCTGTTAGCCCTACTGGAATTAAAATTTAAAAATATAAATAAATATTGCTGTTGTGAGCACATTTCTGCGCATGGTTCCTAGCGCATATGTATAAAAGTTTCCCTAAAGCAGTTACCTTGGAATGGAAGTGCTAGCTCGTGGAGTGTTCAACATTATCACATACTGTTGACTTGTTTTTCAAGAAATTTGTACCAATTTTTGTTCCTCCAGCAGTGTATCATCATTTTTAAGAAAGCTTTGTTGAGGTATAATTTGTATATTACAAAATTTGCCTATTTTAAGTGTAGAATTCAATGATTTTTGTGTAACCAGCACCTTGAGTCCAGTCTTAGAGCATTTCTGTTGGCTCCAAAAGCATCCTCATGCTGACATAAATTCTCTTCAACATTTAATTTTGTTCATCTTATTGTCAATCTTTTTCCGATAAAATATCTCATATGGGAATTTGCATTTCTTTGAATACAAGTGACATACAATAACTTTTCATGTCTTTGTTGGCATTTATGATTCCTCCATTGTGAAACATCCACTGCCTATTTTTCTGTTAGACTGTTTGACTTTTTCTGATTATTTGAGTTTTTTTTAAATGTATTCTGGAAAACAAAATTATGCCAGTTATATTTGTTGAATTATTTGCTTCATTTGTGACTTACTCCTTTATATTTTTGTTTCTTTTGTTTTCAGTGTCTTTTTTTTTTTTTGTGATAATGATGAATTTAAATCCTAGCCCCTGAAGCTATCCAAGGTTATACTTTATCAAGTTCATGGGACTGTTGTACACATTAAATAAAGTGAAGTTAGGGGTGCTTCAATGGCTCAGTTTGTTGGGTGCCCGATTTTGGGTCAGGTCATGATCTTATGGTTTGTGGGTTTAAGCCCCGCATCAGGCCCTGTGCTGACAGCTCAGAGCCTGGAGTCTGCTTCAGATTCTGTGTCTCCCTCTCTTCTCTGCCCCTCCCCTGCTTGTGCTCTATCTCCCAAAAATAAATAAACGTTAAAAAAATTTAAAAGAATACTAAAACAGGTCTTGCAATTTATGAATTAAAAAAATTTATTATTAAAAAAAGTGAAGTTGCACAATACCACTTAGTATGGAACATACTTTTGAATTGTTTACACATAAGCTGAAGAATTAAAAACAAAATTAGAAGCTACTCAGTTACACTAATTGTCATTTAAGTGTTGTGCACTTAATACTTGATATAGCAGTCAGTCTAGTAAGGGATGTTAAAAGTAAGTTCATATCTTCATCCTGTTGTACCCCATGGTGAAGGTTTCTTGAGTAGGTATGTGACTAGCCAAAGGTACAGGACCAGAGGGCAAATAAAGTTCTACCACAGTTTCTGTAATTTTCACTGATTTTTTTCTTCATCAGAGAATGAACAGCAAGAGTGAAATACTTCTTTTTACATATATACAAGGTATGTTGTGAAAACATATTTGTTTACAAACATAAAAATATTTGGTAACTGTTTTGATAAGAAAATATAATGAATATTTTATATTACACCAAAAAATGTGTTTAGTTTTTTTTGAATTCCTTATCCAGAAACACTTGAAAAGGAAGAAGACAAATTATTTATCTTTACTCTCACATGGCTATGAAGAATTAAAAATGAAGAACATTGAAATAAGTCCAGAATAACCTCAAATATTTGGCCACATAGACTATTATAATCTTCAAAAGTAGGTGTAATAGTGAAGGCTTTATAAGCAGTTTTCAATCCATAAATACAGTAGGCATTTTGGTATTTTGGCCATTTGGAAAATAAAAGCTGCAGCATCAGTAAAGGTCTGAGATGTCCCAGTTTTGTGGATTCAATTCAGTGTATTTATTTATTTTTTAAAAAGTTTATTTATTTAGAGAGCATGTGTGTGCAAGTTGGGGAGGGGCAGAGAGAGAGAGACACACACACACAGAATCCCAAGCATGTTCTGCACTGTCAGCGCAGAGCCTGATGTGGGGCTTGAACTCACCAACCATAAGATTGTGACTTGAGCTGAAGTTGGGCTCTTAACCGACTGAGCCACCCAGGTGCCCCTCAATTCAGTGTATTTAAAGTTAATTGAAGTTGATATCAAAAATTTTAGAGATAGGTTTATTTACAGTGTCTTTTAGTGAACAAAGATTTTAATGTAATTGATTTTACATCAATTTACATGTACTGCACTGTGTGTTTAATGTCTTAAATTTTATCTTCTGGTTAACTACCTCTCTTGTTTAACCCTTTCATTGAGTTTTTAGTTTAGTAATGACGTATTTCATTTCTGGAGGTCTACCCCTTCCTCCCAGGTCTGACTCGCCATTCCAAATAGTTTATTTTATGAGCTTATCTTTGTGATTCCATATTTTATTTTTTTTAATATTTCATGTTCTTTAGTGTCTCTCTGGTAATTCTAATGTCAACTACCTTTGGTGGGGGCTGGTTCTAAATGCTTTGTCAGTTGTTTTTGCTAGCTTTTTCCAGTGTTGCCTTGCTTCCCTGTGTGTATAGAGGTCTTTGGTTGTATGCTTTGACTTGATCTTAATTTGTGAAAAATTTATAGATCTAAATGGAGGTTGCTTTTCTCCCAAGAGGATTGGGGTTGCTTCTGTGTGGAACCAAAGACACATTAACCTCAAACCCTTAATGGTCCACACTCAATTCAGGAGTCCAAAGCTCTCTGCAATCTTTTATTTGACTGGACATTTCTCTCTTTTTCTTCTCTGCCCTCCTTCTCATATTCATAATTACCTTTTTATAAGGTGAACAGCCTGCCTTTTTTTATGGTACTTTTGTTGCAGAATTTTAATTTATTTGTTTCTCTTTTAAAAAATTTATTTGTTTAAATTCAAGTAAGTTAACTACAGTGTACTATTGGTTTCAGGAGTAGATCCCAGTGATTCATCACTTACATATAACGCCCAGCGCTGTACCAACTAGTGCCCTCCTTAATGTCCTTCACCCATTTAACCTATCTACCTACACACTTCCCTTCCAGCAACCTCAGTTTGTTTTCTGTATTTAAGAGTCTCTTATAGTTTTCCTCCCTCTCTGTTTTTATTTTATTTTTCCTTCCCTTCTTCTATGTTCATCTATTCTGTTTCTTAATTTCCATATCTGAGTGAAATCATATGATACTTGTCTTTCTGTGACTGACTTATTTCGCTTAGCATAATACATTCTAGTTCCATCCACGTTATTGCACATGGCACCAGAAATTCTTTTGGGTCACTGAGTAATATTCCATTGCATATATATGTATATATACCACATCTTCTTTAGCTATTCATCAGTCGATGGACATTTGGGCTCTTTCCATACTTTGGCTATTGTTGAAAGTGTTGCTATAAACATGGGGGTGCATGTGTCCCTTCGAAACAGCATTTTTGTGTCCTTTGGATACGCATCTAAGTAGTGCAATTGCTGTGTTATGGGGTAGTTCTAGTTTTAATTTTTTGAGGAACCTCCATAGTGTTTTCCAGAGTGACTGCACCAGTTTGCATTCCCACCAACAGTGCCAAAGGGTTCCCTTACTCTGCATCCTTACCAACATCTGTTGTTTCCTGTTGTTAGTACTAACCATTCTGACAGGTGTGAAGTGGTATATCACTGTGGTTTTGGTTTGTGTTTCCTTGATGAGGAGTCATGTTGAGCATCTTTTCCTGTGTGTGTTAGCCATCTGGATGTCTTCTTTGGATAAGTGTCTGTTCATGTCTTCTGCCCATTTCTTCAATGGGTTGTGTTTTAGTTGTTGAGTTTGTTTCGAAACTTGTTCTACATTGGTTATTGTCTAGACTTTTATTTTTATGTATGTATGTATGTATGTATGTATGTATGTATGTATGTATATATGCTTATTTTTGAGAGAGAGAGAGACAGAGCATGAGCAGCGGAGGGGCAGAGGGAGAGGGTGACACAGAATCCGAAGCAGGCTTCAGGCTCTGAATGGTCAGCACAGAGTGCAGTGTGGGGCTCACCTCAGCAAGTGCACTCCTTAATCCCCATCACCTATTTTGCTCATCCCCCACCAGTCTTCCCCCTGGTAACCGTCAATTTGTTCTCTATAGTTAAGGGTCGGTTTCTTGGTTTGCCTCTCTCTCTCCTTTTATTCCCCTTTCCTCGTTTATTTCTTTTTTAAAAAATTTTTAATGTTTATTTAGTTTTGAGAGAGAGAGAGAGAGAGACAGACAGACAGACAGATTGTGAGCTGGGAAGGGGCAGAGAGAGGGAGACACAGGATCTGAAGCAAATTCCAGGCTCTGAGCTGTCAGCACAGAGCCTGATGCGGGGCTTGAACTCACAAGCTACGAGATCATGGCCTGAGCCAAAGTTGGATGCTCAACTGACTGAGCCACCCAGGCGCCCATTTGTTTTATTTCTTAAATTCCATATATGAGTGAAATCATATGGTATTTGTCTTCTCTGCCTGACTTATTTTGCTTAGCATAATACTTTCTAGCTTCTTCCATGTCCTTGCAAATGGCACGATTTCATTCTTTTTCATGGCCAGGTAAATATTCCATTATATATATATATACACACACACACACACACACACACACACACACACACACACACACATATTATATATATACATATATACATACCACGTCTTCTTTTTTTAACTTTTTAAAAAATTTTATTTATTTATTTTGAGAGAGAGAGAGAGAGAGCCAGCAGGGGAGGGCAGAGAGAGAGACAGAGGGTCCGAAGCAGGCTCTACACTGACTGATACAGGACTTGGACTCACAAACTGTGAGATCATGACCTGAGTCAAAGTTGGATACTCAACCGACTCAGCCACCCAGGCACCCCATATATCATGTCTTCTTTATACACTCATTATTCGATGGGCACTTGGGCTGTTTCCATAATTTAGCTATTATTGATAATGCTGTTATAAACATGGGGGTGCATGTATCCCTTTGAATTAGTATTTTTGTATTCTTTGGGTAAATACCTAGCAGTGTAATTGCTGGATCATAGGGTAGTTCTATTTTAACTTTTTGAGGAAAGGGGGTCTGTTTTAAAACTAATAAGTTTAGGGGCACCTGGGTGGCTCAGTTGGTAAAGTGTCCAACGCTTGATTTAGGCTCAGGTCATGATCTCATGGTTCGTAAGGAGATTGAGTCCTGCATTGGGCTCTGCTCTGGTAGCACAGAGCCTGCTTGGGATTCTTTCTCTCCTTCTCTCTACTCCTTCCCCACTCTCTCTCCCTCTCTCTCAAACTTAAAAAAATTAAAACGAATAAGTTTAGAGATGTGAGACATTTTTATGGAAAGGAAGAAACAAAAAGAGCTATAGTGTCACACACTGTAATTAATTTTAAAGCAGAATGAATTTCATTTGGGTGTAATTTATTTTTATTGTGTAAAGATCTGAAGGAAATCCTCAGTCTGTTTTAAAATGTGGACCATGAGCTTTCATTTTAGTTATGGAAAGGTACAATTTTCACTCATTACTGTGTAAAATGGATTGAAGTTTGAATTCTTTAAAGCACTAACCAAGTTTTATTTTTCTTTCCCCATGTGCATTACCTTTGAAACTTCAAGGGCTTGTTAAAGCCATATAAATTAGTGGCAGTAATTTACATTAGCCTATCTCTAAGTTCCTGGTGTATTAGTGGAGATTGGTGCCTGGTCTTTTGTTAGGTGTTGGCCGGACTGTGATAGGGTCATTAAAAGGGATGGTAAAAGCCTAATGAGGAAGAGCATACTCTTTTAAAAAATGCTTAAAATTTAGTATTTTTATTTAATTGGTTTAAGTAAAAAATATCTAAAAAAAAAAATTAAAAAAAAATACCTCACTGTAATGTCCTATGAGAAACAGTATGTAATAATACTGAGTTATAAAAATGGGACCAGCTCCGCTATTTCTCAAGGGATTGATTACAAAGAATTATGATTCACTAGACAGACAATACATCTACTACTGAGGAGACTGACTGGACTAATTTTCAAACAAGGAGGCCTGTTAAATTACTGAGTATCTTGCTTCCAACTGTAAAATGAGGATGTTTTGCCTCTGTTTTGCTAGCATGGGGATTATCCCAGTGCATTTTAGGTCTCTGCATTAATAAAATAATTACCAAGTACCTGTACAGTGTCAAAACTTGGTACTAGTTTTTTGGTAGATATCAGATATAAAGAAAATGTTATTTTTCCTTTTATCAAAACTTGTTTACCAATTTTTAAAATACATTTTGCATACATTGCTTTGTTTCTTCTTAATAATTTGATGAGGGATGTTATTAGGTGTAAAAGATGTCCCCAGTTCTGCAGTTGGTAGACTTTGAGAGAGGGGATTTAAATAGGTGCTAGCTATGTCAGCTCTTGTAAAGACCTAGAGCACAGCATCCAGTTATAACTCAATGACGTTTCTGTGTCAGAATATCGTAATTTGATTTCTCTGTATTTTTATTTAAAAATTTTTTTAATGTTTGTATTTATTTTTGAGAGAGAGAAACAGAGTGCAAGTGAGGGAGGGGCAGAGAGAGAGGGAGACACAGAATCCGAAGCAGGCTTCAGGCTCTGAGCTGTCAGCACAGAGCCCATTGAGGGGCTTGAACTCGTGAACCGTGAGATCATGACCTGAGCTGAAGTTGGATGCTTAACCAACTGAGCCACCCAGGTGCCCCTGTATTTTTTTTTTTTAATAACCTCATTTGAATCAGGGGCAGACCTGATAACGTTAGAATCTTTAATAATTCTTTCAGTATTTTCTCAGTCTTATAGCTTCTAGGTGGTGATTCTTATTTTTTTAATAGTTGGGTTTTTGAATAGAATGATATTTTCCCCTTATAATTCTTACATTTCAGAAATTTTTGTTGGTCATTGTGAATCCAGCTTAGAGTGGGGCATATGCCACTGAAACTCAGGAGAAAGACTGGGGGCTCATAATATTGTTTGGAAAGTAGCCCCATTGGGATAACATTGAAGGTGTTGAGGATAATGGCAGGAGATGGGGGGTAGGGAGAGAAACATGTGGTTGGATATTGACAATTTTGAGGACAGAATATAGAGTGATGGCAATGAAGATGCGGAAAGCCCTAAATGAGAGAGTGCCAGGTTAATGATTTAGGACTAATTTTGGAGAACAAGGGCTTTATGGTGAATTATTTCAGAAAACATGACAGACACAGGGTAAGAAGACAAATGGAGCAGGAGAGGGCCCAGGAAGCTGACTGGATGGGGTGATTGGAGTGGAGGGAGTGGGGATCTAACAGGAAATGTCTGCCCCAGTGGAGGTCAAGTGAATGACAAATATTGCTCAAGCACCTGCAGAACATTGTGTGGAGAGCTTTTTTTGAGGGGGATGGAATCTCAGAAGAGGCATTTGTCTATGAACTTGGGCTGGTGTTCAGACTTTCTGCTAAGACTCATTAGCTGTAAGCTTTGAATAGTTGGGCAAATTCTGACCTGTTATTGTTTGTATCTAGGGTCTTTCTGAAGACTGCTTTTATAGTAAATGAGTTCTGTTACCACTCTCACAAGTAAAACAGGCTTGCATTTTAAGCCTTACTAGTGTTTGTGTCGGATGACTGTACCCGTGGGTGGGAATAATGGGAGCTTTATATGTTTGCCTGTCCTGAATTTTAGCTCCTTGGATATTTGTTGAGGAGGCTGAGAGAAGGGGATGATACATTGTATTTTAAGATGATCAGAACTGGAAGCATAGAGTTTAGAAATGATGGCTCAGGAGTCAGATTTAGGTTTATCTTTGCCACCTACTACTAGCTAGGAGTATTAGTTTTTCCATTTGCTCATTTGGGTATAATGTTACCTATTTTACAGGATTGTTTTGAATAGGTATAGTGTGTATGTATGTGCAGTATAATGGGGTAGAGTATGGCACAACAACTTATGTAAATGACAGACTAGATGTTCTCCTTGTCTAAATCTGGACTCTTAAGTGTTTCAGCAGAGCCTGTCTTTGGTGGTGGTTAGTTCAGTCAATAGTAGAGAACACAAATTGGAGAAGGAATTTTGAAGCAGTAAGATTTATTTTTAGTCTCAATTATACCAGTTACTCTTAATATTTTAATAAGCTCTTTAATTGAAATGATATGACTTTTTATTTTAGCAAAATAAATTAGGTTTCAGCATCGTGGTAACCTTGGCCTTACCTAGAAGAAAGTGCTGCAAACATGTTATTTGCCCACTAATGGAAAGAACCAGTAGTAAATTTCACAGAACCTTTTTTTTTTTTTAATCACTTATCTCCTTGTTGTTTTGGAGGCTTGCCAGTAAGATATACTACAGAATAGTGGAGGTGTTCATTTCGTAGGTTCTAAGAAATAATAAGTGTTATTCCCAAAGGCTTTGTGTCCTTTAGACCATTCAGTACTCTGAGTAACTCTGGGAAGTGCTGCAGCTCTCATGTTTTCTTGAAGAAAGACAGAAGCTCAGGAAATCTCAGTGATTTTTACCTTGGTCAGTGGCAGAGCTGGGGCCATAATCTGGGTCTTCTCTCAGCATGCTTTCTCTACCTTTTTCCTCTCAGACCTGCATGTCGAGGGATGTCAAGGGATTCAGCCTTAGTTATTTCTGAAAGATAATGTCAGAAATAAAGATAAGAATTCCCCAAATGTAGGAATTTCAGAGAAATAGTTTGTTTGTAAATTCGCAAGCTCATTCAGTTTAAAATGATTTCTGTAATATGTTGTTCATTTATTACTTCAGATTCATTGCCTCAGTAATGACTTTCAAATAGGAATCTATTATTAGAGTGATTGGGCTGAGGTCTGATTGGACTAGAGTTAAGAGGCTGCATCACTATAAATAGAGTGAGATAAAACATTTTATAGAATTTGATTTAATTTTTATGAAGTCTCATAAATTGGAACCTAGGATTTTCTCTAAAAGGATACTAGTTTTGACCAATTTCCAAATAGCAGACTTCCCACTGTGGAGTTTTAAGCTGTAGATAGAGTGGCTGCTTAGGGAAATTTGGGAATTAAATTATTTCCCTTGGGACTTTTAATTATGTTACCTGAGGCAGAGCTTCATTAACTGCTGCATCAATAATTTTGCTAACCCAAAGCTTGAGGAAGTAAGATTAGTACACTGATTAGAGAATCATCTAGAGACCAAATTAAAACAGAACAACCCTGAAAGTTTTTAGTGGATAAGGTAGATCTGTGTGGTCATTGGCATAGTTATTGGAGAAGGCCTTACTGTTATACAGAAATGCATTTAATGCCCCTCTTTAATAGCATCATAAGGAGATTGAAATGGATTTACAGGCATTGCAGTTTCCTCATGATTTCATAGGAATGATCCCAATATCTGATGCTTATGTGTGGTTATGAGAAAGGCATATAGTAAAAATACATAGTTTGTAAAGATTTTAAGCAGTTGTGAGTTATAATTGAATAATTTGGTAAGTTCTAATAAAACTAGAATCTTTTCCTATCACCAAAACTCTGGTATCAGTGATTCTATCCTTGTCTCTGTATCATCACCATTATTGCTATAAAACTACATTATTCCAGCAGTTTTACCAAAGTCTGGATAAGGATTTTTTTTATTATTCTGTATTTAAAATTTCCCATTGACATAAGAAGTTAATATTTATGCAGCCACTCTGGAAAACAGTGTGCAGGTTCCTCAAAAAATTAAAAATAGATCTACCCTATGACCCAGCAATAGCACTGCTAAGAAGTTACCCATGGGATACAGGAGTGTTGATGCATAGGGGCGCTTGTACCCCAAGGTTTATAGCAGCACTTTCTACAATAGCCAAATTATGGAAAGAGCCTAAATGTCCATCAACTGATGAATGGATAAAGAAATTCTGGTTTATATATACAATGGAATACTACGTGGCCCTGAGAAAGAATGAAATATGGCCTTTTGTAACAATGTGGATGGAACTGGAGAGTGTTATGCTAAGTGAAATAAATCATACAGAGAAAGACAGATACCATATGTTTTCACTCTTATGTGGATCCTGAGAAACTTAACAGAAGACCATGGGGGAGGGGAAGAGGGACAGAAAGTTAGAGAGGGAGGGAGGCAAACCATAAGAGCCTCTTAAAACCTGAGAATAAACTGAGGGTTGATGGGGGGTGGGAGGGGGGGGTAGGAGGGAGGGGAGGGTGGGTGATGGGTATTGAGGAGGGCACCTTTTGGGATGAGCACTGGGTGTTGTATGGAAACCAATTTGACAATAAATTTTATATAGAAAGAATATTTAGTTGAAGGAGCAGTAAAAGCACAATGATCTGTGGTTTAGAAGTGCTAAGAATTTTTCCCATAATTATAGTGGAATTTTTAGGAAATAATGTATCACATGCTAAAGTTGAAATGCATAGGGATGAGAGTGGGAAGGCAGAAGATATATTTTACTATTAGTATCTTGAGATGATGTCTGATGTTGAATATGACTTCTAAGCTAATGTACAAATAAATAATTTAAAAAGAAAAAACTACCCCCACCCTCAAAGAAAAGGTGTGCCAAAAATGGAAAGCATACTTCAGATCATAGTCTTTGAAGCAATGATTTTTTGCTAACAACAACTGAGGGGTGGAGCCTTAACTTATACTTCCATTTGGAGTCAGGAATTTTATTGGTATACTTTCATACTAATGTTCATATAGAACCATATTATGCTAGTAGTAACCTTGGATCTTTAATAATTGATATATACATACATATATTACCTGAATAATGATTGCTTTATTTTTCATTTCTCAGTGAATTTAAGTGTACAGTATGATAATTTTGGCACATGACAGTTTGATTAATAAATGCTATTTTTATTAGTTTATTAACATTTGATTTTTTTTCCTCTTTCTCCTGGTTCCAGGGTGTGGATGAATGGAACATAGCTCGCCTAAATACGGTCTTGGATGTGGTTGAGGAAGAGTGCGGTATTTCTATTGAGGGTGTAAACACCCCTTATCTCTATTTTGGCATGTGGAAAACCACATTCGCATGGCACACCGAGGATATGGACCTCTACAGCATTAATTATCTCCACTTTGGAGAGCCCAAGTCTTGGCAAGTTTCATGTTTAATATTCATTTGCTTAGGAGTTTTGAAATTTGGGTAATATGAACCAACTGAAGAGGATTTTTTTCGTTTTATCTGGTGAATTCAGATTTATATGAGGTGAAATTTTTTGAGTGTAATAATTGATTATTTTCCACTCTGCCCATGGTTTTACTAAAAACCATAAAGCTAGTGGTGACTTGTGTATCTAAAGTGGCTTGCATACCATTTTGTGGGCCATGGGTTGATAGATACTGTAGTCTTGAAGAATTTGTTAGGCATTGTTACTTTTTTGAGCATTTGTTAGAAGATGTGCAGGAAATAGTTAAGAGTGAAAGTTGACCTCATGGATGTGTATCCGGTAATCTTAATGATCTGGTCCAGACTTTTCTAAATAAATGACTAGTTTAGGAGAGGAGGGATGAATTCAGGAAGCCTATCATCGCTCTTTGGTTGATAGGCATGGGGAAAAGAATGTCATTGTTAATACGTGTTCTTAACTAGCAGTTTCCTGTGTTTGTGAGCCTCTTTCCTCATATTTCTGAGCAACGACTTACAGATGTACTGCTTTGTAAAATACATCATGTAGTACACACATATGTAATCGTTAGTTTGTCAGTCACCCTGGCCAATTTCATGTTTTGAACTTGTTTTTGTGGGTTTTAGTCTTAGGGGAGTTTAAGCATCAATTCTATTTTCTGTAATACATGGACATGCAGGAAAACACAGAAGCATACAAAGCATCACCTTGACCAACCCAGGGAAGATAATGTTTCTGATGGATGTGAACATGATAGGATGCTCTTCAGGTGTTCGTGTCAGCCCAGTAGCTTTCTTGCCTCCAAGTTAAAGATAATGGTCTGTTTTCAAGTTCTCCTGCTGATTAAGGATTGAGATGCAGTTATTTGGGGATAATCTCCACACCCATTTTGCCATTATTACTTGCCTTTGACGTTTTATCATTTGGTGAGATGTGAAGTTGTAAGCTTTCTCCAAAAAACTCAAATATAGCAAAAATTGCTAATGATCAACAATGGCATTTAGTTGGAAGGCAAGTTTTAGGTGGAAGAGGAAAGTTCTTAGGACATACAAGAAAAATTCAGACAGTTCTGATTTGTTGTGTTCTGATTTGTTGTTAAGGAGTCCCTTAACTCCACAACAAAAGTTAGGGGAAAGGCTGTTTAACTTTTTTTTTCTTAATAGAAAATTTATTATCAAATTGGTTTCCATACAACACCCAGTGCTCATCCCAACAGCTGCCCTCCTCAATGCCCATGACCCACCTTCCCTTTCCTCCCACCCCCCATCAACCCTCAGTTTATTCTCAGGTTTTAAGAGTCTCTTATGGTTTGCCTCCCTCCCTCTCTAACTTTCTGTCCCCCATCCTCTCCCCCATGGTCTTTTGTTAAGTTTCTCAGGATCCACATAAGAGTGAAAACATATGGTATCTGTCTTTCTCTGTATGACTTACTTTACTTAGCATAACACTCTCCAGTTCCATCCACGTTGTTACAAAAGGCCATATTTCATTCTTTCTCAGGGCCACGTAGTATTCCATTGTATATATAAACCAGAATTTCTTTATCCATTCATCAGTTGATGGACATTTAGGCTCTTTCCATAATTTGGCTATTGTAGAAAGTGCTGCTATAAACATTGGGGGTACAAGTGCCCCTATGCATCAGTACTCCTGTATCCCTTGGGTAACTTCCTAGCAGTGCTATTGCTGGGTCATAGGGTAGATCTATTTTTAATTTGTTGAGAAACGTGCACACTGTTTTCCAGAGCGGCTGCGCCAGTTTGCATTCCCACCAACAGTGCAAGAGGGTTCCCGTTTCTCCACATCCTCTCCAGCATCTATAGTCTCCTGATTTGTTCATTTTGGCCACTCTGTCTGGCATGAGGTGGTATCTCAGTGTGGTTTTGATTTGTATTTCCCTGATGAGGAGTGACGTTATCTTTTCATGTGCCTGTTGGCCATCTGGATGTCTTCTTTAGAGAAGTGTCTATTCATGTTTTCTGCCCATTTCCTCACTGGATTATTTGTTTTTCGGGTGTGGAGTTTGGTGAGTTCTTTATAGATTTTGAATACTAGCCCTTTGTCTGATATGTCATTTGCAAATACCTTTTCCCATTCCGTTGGTTGCCTTTTAGTTTTGTTCATCGTTTCCTTTGCAGTGCAGAAGCTTTTTATCTTCATGAGTTCCCAATAGTTCACTTTTGCTTTTAATCCCCTTGCCTTTGGAGATGTGTCAAGTAAGAAATTGCTGTGGCTGAGGTCAGAGAGGTTTTTTCCTGCTTTCTCCTCTAGGGTTTTGATGGTTTCCTGCCTCACATTCAGGTCCTTTATCCACTTTGAGTTTATTTCTGTGAATGGTGTAAGAAAGTGGTCTAGTTTCATCCTTCTGCATGTTGCTGTTCAGTTCTCCCAGTACCATTTGTTAAAGAGACTGTCTTCTGTCCATTGGATATTCTTTCCTGCTTTGTCAAAGATTAGTTGGCCATACTTTTGTGGGTCCAATTCTGGAGTCTCTATTCTATTCCATTGGTCTATGTGTCTGTTTTTGTTGCAATACCATGCTGTCTTGATGATTACAACTTTGTAGTAAAGGCTAAAGTCTGGGATTGTGATGCCTCCCGCTTTGGTTTTCTTCTTCAATATTACTTTGGCTATTCAGGGTCTTTTGTGGTTCCATATGGATTTTAGGATTGCTTGTTCTAGCTTTGAGAAGAATGCTGGTGCAATTTTGATTGGCATTGCATTGAATGTGTAGATTGCTTTGGGTAGTATTGACATTTTAACAATATTTATTCCAATCCATGAGCACGGGATGTTTTTCCATTTCTTTGTATCTTCTTCAATTTCCTTCATAACCTTTCTATAGTTTTCAGCATACAGACCTTTTACATCTTTGGTTAGGTTTATTCCTAGACATTTTATGCTTCTTGGTGCAATTGTGAATGGTATCAGTTTCCTTATTTGTCTTTCTGTTGCTTCATTGTTAGTGTATAAGAATGCAACTGATTTCTGTACATTGATTTTGTATCCTGTGACTTTGCTGAATTCATGTGTAAGTTCTAGCAGACTTTTTGGTGGAGTCTATCGGGTTTCCAAGTATAATATCATGTCACCTGCAAAAGTGAAAGCTTGACCTCATCTTTGCCAATTTTGATGCCTTTGCTTTCCTTTTGTTGTCTGATTGCTGATGCTAGACCTTCCAACACTGTTAAACAACAGCGGTGTGAGTGGACATCCCTGTCGTGTTTCTGATCTCAGGGGGAAAGCTCTCAGTTTTTCCCCATTGAGGATGATATTAGCTGTGGGCTTTTCATAAATGGCTTTTATGATGTTTAAATATCTTCCTTCTATCCCGAGTTTCTCGAGGGTTTTTATTAAGAAAGGATGCTGAATTTTGTCAAATGCTCTTTCTGCATCAGTTGACAAGATCATATGGTTTTTATCTTTCTTTTATTAATGTGATGTATCACATTGATTGATTTGCAAATATTGAACCAGCCCTGCATCCCAGGAATGAATCCCACTTGATCATGGTGAATAATTCTTTCTATATGCTGTTGAATTCGATTTGCTAGTATCTTACTGAGAATTTTTGCATCCATATTCATCAGGGATATTGGCCTGTAGTTCTCTTTTTTTGCTGGGTCTCTGTCTGTGTTGGGAATCAAAGTGATGCTGGCTTCATAGAATGAGTCTGGAAGTTTTCCTTCCCTTTCTATTTCTTGGAACAGCTTGAGAAGGATAGGTATTATCTCTGCTTTAAATGTCTGGTAGAATTCCCCAGGGAAGCCATCTGGTCCTGGACTCCTATTTGTTGGGAGATTTTTGATAACTGATTCAATTTCTTTGTTGGTTATGGGTCTGTTCAAATTTTCTATTTCTTCCTGTTTGGGTTTTGAAAGTGTGTGGGTGCTTAGGAATTTGTCCATTTCTTCCAGATTGTCCAGTTTGTTGGCATGTAATTTTTCATAGTATTCCTTGATAATTGTTTGTATTTCTGAGGGATTGGTTGTAATAATTCCATTTTCATTCATGATTTTACCTATTTGGGTCCTCTCCCTTTTCTTTTTGCCAAGCCTGGCTAGAGGTTTATCAATTTTGTTTATTTTTTCAAAAAACCAACTCTTGGTTTCATCGATCTGCTCTACCGGTTTTTTAGATTCTATATTGTTTATTTCTGCTCTAAATGTTATTAATTCTCTTCTTCTGCTGGGTTTGGGGTGTCTTTTCTCTTCTGCTTCTATTTCCTTTAGGTGTGCTGTTAGATTTTGTATTTGGGATTTTTCTTGTTTCTTGAGATAGGCCTGGACTGCAATGTATTTTCCTCTCAGGACTGCCTTCGCTGCATTCCAAAGCATTTGGATTGTTGTATTTTCATTTTCGTTTGTTTCCATATATTTTTAAATTTCTTGGTTGACCCATTCATTCTTTAGTAGGGTGTTCTTTAACCTCCATGCTTTTGGAGATTTTCCAGACTTTGTCCTGTGGTTGATTTCAAGTTTCATGGCATTGTGATCTGAAAGTGTGCATGGTATGATACTTATGAAGGGCTGTTTTGTGACCCAGTGTGTGATATATCTTGGAGAATATTCCATGTGCACTCGAGAAGAAAGTATATTCTGTTACTTCAGGATGCAGAGTTATAAATATATCTGTCACATCCATCTGATCCAATGTATCATTCAGGGCCCTTGTTTCTTTATTGATCCTGTGTCTAGATGATCTATCCATTGTTGTAAGTGGGGTATTAAAGTCCCCTGCAATTACCACATTCTTATCAATAAGGTTGCTTATGTTTGTGATTGTTTTATATATTTGGGGGCTCCCGTATTCGGCGCATAGACATTTATAATTGTTAGCTCTTCCTGATGGATAGACCCTGTAATATATAATGCCGTTCTTCATCTCTTGTTACAGCCTTTAATTTAAAGTCAGTTTGTCTGATATGAGTATGGCTACTCCAGCTTTCTTTTGACTTCCAGTTCTCCATGCCCTCACTTTCAATCTGAAGGTGTCCTCAGATCTAAAATCAGTCTCTTGTAGACAGCAAATAGATGGGTCTTGTTTTTATCCATTCTGATACCCTATGTATTTTGGTTGGAGCATTTAGTCCATTTAAATTCAGTGTTATTATTGAAAGATATGGGTTTAGAGTCATTGAGATGTCTGTAGGTTTCATGCTTGTAGTGGTGTCTCTGGTACTTTGTGGTCCTTGCAACATTTCACTCACAGAATCCCCCTTAGGATCTCTTGTACGGCTGGTTTAGTGGTGATGAATTCCTTCAGTTTTTGTTTGTTTGGGAAGACCTTTATCTCTCCTTCTATTCTGAATGACAGACTTGCTGGATAAAGGATTCTTGGCTGCTTATTTTTTCTGTTCCTCACATTGATGATTTGCTGCCATTCCTTTCTGGCCTGCCAAGTTTCAGTAGATAGGTCTGCTACTACTCTTTTGTGTCTACCTTTGTAAGTTAGGTCCTGATTATCCCTAGCTGCTTTCAGGGTTCTCTCTTCATCCTTGTATTTTGCCAGTTTCACTATGATATGTCTTGCAGAAGATCGATTCAAGTTACATCTCAAGGGAGTTCTCTGTGCCTCTTGGATTTCAATGCCTGTTTCCTTCCCCAGATCAGGGAAGTTCTCAGCTATGATTTGTTCAAGTACACCTTCAGCCCCTTTCTCTCTCTCTTCTTCTTCTGGAATTCCTATGATACGGATATTGTTCCGTTTGATTGCATCACTTAGTTCTCTAATTCTCCCGGATTTTTTTTTATCTCTCTTTTTCTCAGCTTCCTCTTTTTCCATAATTTTATCATCTAATTCACCTCTTCTCTCCTCTGCCTCTTCAGTCCCTGCTATGGATACCTCCATTTTATTTTGCTCCTCATTTATAGCATTTTTAAGTTCCTCATGACTATTTTTTAGTCCCTTGATCTCTGTAGTAATAGATTCTCTGCTGTTCTCTATGCTTTTTTCAAGCCCAGCAGTTAATTTTATGACTATTATTCTAAATTCTTGTTCTGTTATATTGCTTAAATCAGTTTTGATCAATTCGTTAGCTGTTGCTACTTCCTGGAGTTTCTTTGAGGAGAATTCTTCCATTTTGACGTTTTGGTTAGTCCCTGCAGTAACTCCAAACTGCAGGGCAGTTCCCCTGTGCTGTCCTGAGAAACTTGTGTTGGTGGGCAGGGTCACAGTCAGACCCCAACCCACGGCTGAGGCCACAGTCAGACTGGTGTGTACCTTATCTTCCCCTCTCCCAGGGGCAGGACTCACTGTGGAGTGGTGTGCCCCCTGTCTGGGCTGCTTGCACACTGCCAGGGTTGTGGTGCTGCTTCAATAGGATCTGGCCAAGGGTGTTTTAGATGGGGTGGATCTGAAAGGTGCACAGGGGCAGGAGGGGGTGGCTTACCTAGCTTTACCATGGGTGGTACCCTGCGGGAGGGGACCTGCAGCACTGGGAGTGAGGTAGGCCCCTTTGGAGGGATGGATCCACAGAAGTATAGCATTGGGCATTTAAGTGGTGCAAGCCAGTTGGGTGACAGGAACTGGTTCCCTTTGGAATTCTGGCTGGGGGATGGGAGAGGGAAATGGTGCTTGCCAGAGCCTTTGTTTCCCCACCAAGCTCTGTGTTTCCGGGACTCAACAACTCTCTCTCCCGGCGTCGTCTCGCCCTCCCTGCTCTCTGATAGCAGAGCTGTTGACTTTTAACATTCTAGATGTTAAGTCCCACTGGCTGTCAGAACTCACGGAATCTGGCTCCTCCGCTTTTGGAAACCAGACTTCAGGGGCTCGGCCTTGCCCTGCGGACTGCTCCTCCACTGCCCTGGCTCCCTCCCACTACTCCGTGTAGCACGCACCACCTCTCCGCCCTTCCTACACTCTTCCGTGGAACTTTTGTCTACACTTGGCTCTGGAGAGTCTGTTCTGCTAGTCTTCTGGCTGTTTTCTGGGTTATTTAGGCAGATGTGGGTGGAATCTAAGCGATCAGAAGGATGAGGTGAGCCCAGCATCCTTCTACGCCACCAACTTCTCCGGTTCGTTTCACTTATTTTAAAGGTATTTTATTTGCATATTTCATTTGATAAAGTCTTAGCATTCTGCTCTCTTAATGGAATAAATCAAAATCAAACAGTTTTAGCAGGTGGTCTAGGACCCAGAGAGGCTTTTGTGACAGAATGGTATGATGGGACTATTCATGACAGAGGTGTTTCCTCAGGGCTGGTTTTGAGAACATGCTTTAGATCCTGTGGGTTTCTGTCATATTTCTTCAACACCACTGTAACGTCTCTTGGAATGTCATCCTTTAGTACTTTGGGGACTTAGCTTTGAGAGACTTGGAGAGATATTTTAAGGAATCCATAGGCATTTGGGCTGTTTCTCAACTGCATAGTTACCTCTATGCTCTTTGTGACATTCACTTTTAGTGTGAACCAAATTAAATGAAATGGATAAATTCAACATGTTGGTAAAATCTAATGTATAGGCAACTATGTACTATATATTTTCCAAAATCTGAAAAGCTAGTAGCAAAACTTTTCTGGAGGTGTTTTAGAAATCAGTTAATGAGAATGCCTGGAAACAATAATTTGAGACTTTCCTATTAGAGGAGTTTAGATGATATCTCTGCTTTCTTATCAAGAAAGATGATCTCCCCACCCTGTCTGGGGAACAGGATTATATTATCTCCTAAAGATCATTTAGGGGAGAGTATTCTGATCAGGGAGAAGACTGATTCTAGAGTCTTGGGTCTTTGCGAAAGAATACCACTGTTCATGAGTGATAATAATTATGCCCATTTTCAAAGAATTTCTTTCTGCCAGCATCTATATTTTCTGTAGTTAATTACTCTATTAGTTATTATAGACTCCATTATATGCATTAATGGTAGATTTATAATATCACTATTATCTTCAACCTTGACTATTATTTATAATGATAAAATAATAAAACACAACAGTGAGTTATGACTGCTAATCTACATTCCATTTTCTAAGATAACTACTGTAGGAAAAGAATTATATAAATGACTCTAAGGCTATTTCCTGACAGATTTATGAAAGATTATATTAGTTCAGCATAAATAATTTTGAGGTAAATTCTATTATTAAAATTCATTTTAGTACTCATCATAATACATGTTAAATGAGTTTTGAATGATGGTAGAAACAGTACAAATTCATGTAAATATTGGGAGGTGGACAGTGTCTGTTGGCAGAACTTAGACTCAAGGGACCAGCAATCTGGGCTCTAGTCCTTATTCTGCTGGTAACATTTGTGGCTTTGGCCAAATAACTGTACTTCTTTGGAGCTCAGTTTACTCACCCACAAAATGACAAGGTTAATCATGATAATCTCTGATGCTCTAATTCTGTGATTTGTGATCAGAACCATGGGAATATTTCTACTTACTCTGTCTATAAAATGAGAAGATGAGGAGGTGACATCAGGTTCTCTATGTGCATGTGTGTACATGGCTGGTTCCCTTCAGCTGTCTTCACCTTGTTGAGTTGAATGTGGGATGGTTGCCTTTACTTTTCTCCAGGGAATGCCCACACCTGTGCTTGACATCTCTGACCTGAGCAATGTGTCTTCCTTCTTCTAGCCTTATAGGCTGTTGTTGAACTTCAACTTCTGCTACTAACTACTTTTACTACTTCTCCTCCTACCCCTCCTTCTACTGCTGCTTCTCCTCCCCCCTCCTACTTCCGCCCCTCCTCCTCTCCCCCTCCCTGTTTCTACCCACCCCCCTCCCCTGCTCTTCTTCCCACTTCTCTTCTTCCCGTCCCCCTTCTCCCCCTCCTCCCCTCTTCCTTCTTCCTTTCTACCTGCAGGCATCAAGTTTTGGAAATGATTATTGTAAAACTGCCTAAGATTCCCTCCTTAATTCCATGTCTACACTGGTCTCTGCTGTCTTCTGCCTGTGTATCCCTTAGTTATTGCCTGAAGGCCTTCTGGACTGTGCGCTGCCCCTACCTTAGACACCTGTTTTTGTACTTTTAATGTGCTTCTGACTACCTCCTTGCCCTTTCCTGTGTCTGTCTTGAAGTTGGGGTCTGTGTCTATTTGCCTTTGAATCATCAGCACTTAACAAAGAGTCTAGCTATAGGACTGAGGCTCTGTAATTCTTGTTTGGATTAGGAGAGTGTTAAATTGTTTTGGAACAATCTGTTTAGGGACAGACAAGGAAATATATAGAACATTTTATAAAGATTTTTTTTTTTAATGTAACTGTTAAGAATACGCAGTTTCCTGAGATTTCTGAGTAGCTGCAGATATGCACAGCTCCAGATGGAAGCCCTGAGACATACTTTGCTGGACACTGAATGAACATGGAGCTATGCTGAAGAGACTAGAGGAGGTGATGATTTATTTAAACATTTTTGGTGTAAAGGTTTAAGGGAGAAAGAATGTTTTAAATAAGCAGATAGAAAGCTGTTTTAGCAGTTAGTGGTAAAGTATTTATTTTCTTCGAATGAACATTGACTTTGGAGACAGAAGACCTGTTTTAAAATCTCAGTCTGTCACTTACCAGCTGAATAAGTTAGGGCAAATCATGAGTTTCCTTAACTGCTGATCGGAGGCATGATTTATCCACTGCCTCTATAGGGTTGCTAGGAGAGTTCAGGGATATACTTTGTAAAAGAGCTTTGTAAACTGTAAAGTACCATACAAATATTTTCACTTACTATTATTTTAATAACGTTATGAAAATAAATCTTTTTTTTTGTCATAGTAATGACTCAAAGCCATAACTTGGCATGATGTATCTATATATAATACAGTAGGGGTTTCAAGGATAAATACAATATAATTCTTCCTTTCAAGTGTTATGTGTGATAATGTTAATTACTGGAGGATATAGAATTTAGATGGTACCTTGAATCCTTCTTCCGGAGACTGTCCAAACACAGTGAATATGAGACTTTCAGATTTATTCAAGTATTTTTTTAAAAGAACAAAGAAGGTGGTGTTACATTGATCTATGCATGTTTAATATATATCTTCTCCATCAAAATGTGAGCTCCTAGAGAAGGGGACCCTGTTAGTTTTGTTCACTAACACATATCCCTTGCCTGGCACAATATCTGGCATGATTGTGGCACACAGTACTCATGTATCTGGCATGATTGTGGCATGATTGTGGCACACAGTACTCAATATTTGTTAAATAAACAGCTTTATGGATGAATTTCTTACTGAGATTTTTTTCTTTAAACACCTAATGCAGAACATTGCTTTAGGGATTGGATAGCCTGATAATATTCAATGATACATTGAATTAGCAACCCATGGTATTAATTCCTACTTATCCACTTGGTAAATTTAGACTCATTAATATATTCTATTTTTAAATGTTAAGACTAATTGGATAATGGTGACAGCTGTATCCTTTTTGATGGTTTGTATAAAAAAAATACTCTTGGAATTAGTTTGTTTCTGGTTTTAATTACTATTCCTAGGGAAAATTGCCCTGTAAATAGGAAAAATAGACTTGCATAAATACTTTATCTAGTATTAATGAAATTAACTGCGTAAGTTATTATTATTTTTAGGCATATGGATGCATAGTTTTTTAAAGGTATTATTAAAAAAGGTGTAAGAAATTGGAAATCTGCTTAAAAAGTATGGTGTTTATTTTGTACTTAGCTACTGATTATATTATTAGGAAGAAAAGGGTACAGTGATAAATGGTATCAAAAATTATTTGATCAAATGGACTATAGTTTACTTAAACCTGAGCCTGACTTCCAAATAAACACTATTGTACAGGCACACATACACATGCTTGTGGTCCAAACATTGAGTCTTGTAGATGCCTGCTCAGCAGAGTTCCCTAAAAGCATCTGTGAGATCTAGTGTTTGCAATTTTCAGAGCAAATCTCACTGTTTTCACTGAAGTAATGTGATGTAATGCCTTTTTACTAACTGATCCGTAAGTGTGCATTCTCATACAGGAACTCTGAACTTACATTAAGTACTCTTGGTATCCCTGGAAGACAGAGCAGGGGCTTGTAAATTCCTCCAGGATGCCTCTTATTGTTGGTACTTTCACTTAAAGTTATCATCGTCACCTACAAGAGCCAGAAAAATCCCTTCAAATGAAAAGAAATTGCTGAATCAAATCCATAACTCTTAGGGAAAAATAAGATTGTTAATGCAAATTTATTTACTTTGGAGTTCACGGAAAACAAACATTAGTGCTGTAAGTTTTGCACATTACCATGGCAAATGTTGTAGTTCAACAGTTACTTTGCCTAGCTTATCTTTTTCCCCATATTTCTTCTCTCCTTTTCAGATGGTTTTAATCTTACTGTTTAGATAGTACTTTGTAGAAAATACATACTACTTCATATTTGTTTTGCAAAAGTTATTCCTTGACTTGAGCATATAGGAAAATTGTGTGTGTGTGTGTGTGTGTGTGTGTGTGTGTGTGTGATTACATATCTACAGGGAGGCTTGCAAATAGATTTATGTCTTACTTCTATGATCTCAAATGTATTTGTTCTTTGTAAGCTTACTTTCCAAGGAGTAGGACTTGACTAGGGTGGTGAAGTATGTTTTGTTTTTGGTGACTCCATTCCATTTAGTGAAGTCCTTTTATGTGTGCCAAGAACCATGCTAATCACTTCAAGAAAGCACAGAGTTTTTCAGGGGCACCTGGATGGCTCAGTTGGGTGAGTGTACTACTTTTGATTTCAGCTCAGGTCATGATCTCATGGATTTGTGGGATTGATCCTCATGCTGGGCTCTACGCTGACAGTGTGGAGCCTACTTGGGATCCTCTCCCTTCCCCTCTCTCTCTGCCCCTCCTCTACTCATGTGCACATGTACTCTCTCTCTCAAAATAAAATAAACTTAAAAGCACAGAGGTTTTCAGACTTATGTAAGTGAAGTTTATTTAGAAGGTCAATATATAAAACTGAAAATAAAAGAAGAGCTGAGTTGGCTGAAATGTCAGATGGGACATTTGGTGGGACACTCTCCCTCAGTAACTCCTTCCTTGAAGCACTTTCATCTGGAGACTCTGGGCCCAGGATTGGGGGGTGATGGTGGGCATGGAAAACAGTTTGAAAATCAGTCATTTGATCCTTTAGTAATAGAAAACATTATTGCTGATTGTGTTAACTGTTGAGTGTTTTGGAGAGTATTTAAAAAATTTTTTTAAATGTTTATTTATTTTTGAGTGGGCAGGGAGGGGCAGAGAGAGAGGGTGACACAGCATCCAAAGCAGGCTCCAGGCTCCAAGCTGTCAGCACGGAGCCTGACGTGAACTCATGAACGGTGAGATATGACCTGAACCAGCTGGGCGCTTAACCAACCGAGCCACCCAGGTGCCCCAGTATTTTGGAGAGTATTAAGGAGGAAAGACTTCTTTCTACATAAATGGCCTATATTTGATAGCAACTAACAATTAATAGTACCTCTTGGGGAAAAGAAAATGTTAGTAGTGGGTAGAACACACTTAGAAAATATTCAGTGGATTAAGTAATACGAAATACATTCTTTCTTGAAAATCAAGTTTTGTGCAGTTATTGTTTTTACTAAGTTTTATAAGGATTTCAGACAAAAATTAACTTGATTTTTATGATTACTTAGGATATTAACTTACATGTATATGGATACTGAACTGTATTTTGAGTCCCAGATGAAAAAGAACTGCTTATATTTTGAATGTTCAGTTATTCATTAAAATTTCCTTGTTAGGCCTTTTTTTTTTTTTTTTCCTGCAGTTCCCTCATCTGTGACTATCTGCAGATGTGGCTGGTAGAGTTTCTCTTTTTCATCTAATTGTTCTGTTAGGAAATGGGCCATAAGATAGCATAAGGGTGGGCCTAAGCTCTGGCTCAGTTCTTTTGCTCAGGGGCTTTTTCTTCTGGTAGGGTCTTAGCTCAAATACCTCATTCTCTAGGCCATGCTTGGAAAGGGCCCATGTTAGGAAATGGGCCATAAGATAGCATAAGTGTGGGCCTAAGCTCTGGCTCAGTTCCTTTGCTCAGGGGCTTTTTTTTTCTGTAGGGTCTCAGCTCAAATACCCCATTCTCTACGCCATGCTTTTAGATGCCTTGCTTTGAGTGACACCTCCTTACAAACCCCTTAATTGTAGCGCAGATTGCTCAGGGAGCCCACTCTGAAACTCAGATTTGTGTACCAGAGGTGTCTGTGATAACACCTGTGAGGGGGAGGGAAGGCAGGACCGCACAGAAGGGGAAGTGAAACTGCAGTAGAGCCATGGCAGATCCCACAGGCAGCTGGAACTGTCAGGTCCCTTCTGAATTACCCCAAACTGAAGCAAGAGGATCTGGCTTTTATATTCTTGTATGGATCACTCATTGGATACCGGCTACCACTACCTCCTGTTCTAGAGGCCATGATGTTGGGAGAGGGAACATGACTTTGAGTGGGGGTAAGTGGAGCCTTCCTTTAGAGAATGGAATGAAGGCCTCATCTGGAAGGGAGTAACTACCACAGCATCCCTTATAGTCCTATGTTCTGTTTCTCACATTCATCTGTTTTTATGAACTGAAAATGAAGTAAGTGATCCTCTCTTTTCCACAGTTAACTAATGAGACTTTAAAATTTAAAATATGAATGCTTAAAGTTTAATAAATGCACAAATATTAAAACTTGTTAACATCATCAGTAATGTGAAAATGTAATCACACATATAAAATCCATAGTTGTTCAGTCTTCTTTTTGACACAGGAGTATGCCTTGATTAAAAAGTATAGTGTAAATTAACCACTTAAGAAAGATTGAGTTTTGTGGAACATAAATAGGTATTTTACTTTCTGATTCATGAAGTTTTGTGTAACAAGAACCAAGGAAAACTTTTGTACTTGTTTAATGGTTTTGTTCTTTATATCTGCATTTTATTTAAAGTGCTGTTGTCTTTTGCTTGGTGAATACTGTAATTTTAGTTTGAGAGGTTAGTGACTTGTTTCAATTGTGAGTTTTAAGAGAGATAAAGGTATGGGGCACCTGGGTGGCTCAGTCAACTGAGCATCTGACTTCAGCTCAGGTCATGATCTCGTGGTTTGTGAGTTTGAGCCCCACATCTGCTGTCTGCCTGTCAATGCAAAGACCACTTTGGATCTTCTGTCCCCCTCTCTCTCTGTCCCTCTTCTGCTTGTGCTCTCCCCATAATAAATGAATATTTACAAAAATGTAATAAAGGGAGAGAAGATGGCAGCGTAGGAGGATGCTGGGCTCACCGCGCATCCTGATGATCACTTAGATTCCACCTACACCTACCTAAATAACCCAGAAAACCACCAGAAGACTAGCAAAACGGAGTCTCTGGAGCCAAGCGCAGACGAGAGGCCCACGGAAGAGGGTAGGAAGGGCGGAGAGGCAGTGCGCGCTGCATGGACTGGTGGGAGGGAGCTGGGGCGGAGGGGCAGCCTGCTGGCCAAGCAGAGCCCCCGAGTCTGGCTTGCAAAAACAGAGGGGCCAGACAGAGTGTGTTCCGACAGCAAGCATGACTTAATATCTGGGAGGTCATAAGTTAACAGTTCTGCTCAGAAAGCGGGAAGGCTGGAGGACAAAGGGAGGGAGAGTTGCTGAGCCCCGGGATGACAGAGCTCAGTTTGGCGGGGAACAAAGGCGCTCGCCAGCGTCATCTCCCTCGCCCATCCCCCAGCCAAAATCCCAAAGGGCACCAGTTCCTGCCAGGGAAATTGCTTGCTCCGTGCAAACACCCAACGCTGTGCTTCTGCAGAGCCACCCCTCCGGCAGCGGGTCTGACTCCCTCCCACTGCCACAGGGCTCCTCCTCAAGTGGATCACCTAAGGAGAAGTGAACTAAGCCTACCCCTCCTGCCCCTGTGCACGTTGCCTACCCACCCCAGCTAATACGCCAGATCCCCAGCACCACAAGCCTGGCAGTGTGCAAGTAGCCCAGACGGGCCACGCCACCCCACAGTGAATTCCACCCCTAGGAGAGGGGAAGAGAAGGCACACACCAGTCTGACTGTGGCCCCAGCGGTGGGCTGGGAGCAGACATCAGGTCTGACTGCAGCCCTGCCCACCAACTCCAGTTATACACCACAGCACAGGGGAAGTGCCCTGTGGGTCCGCACCACTCCAGGGACTATCCAAAATGACCAAACGGAAGAATTCCCCTCAAAAGAATCTCCAGGAAATAACAACAGCCAATGAACTGATCAAAAAGGATTTAAATAATATAACAGAAAGTGAATTTAGAATAATAGTCGTAAAATTAATTGCTGGGCTTGAAAACAGTATAGAGGACAGCAGAGAATCTATTGCTACAGAGATCAAGGGACTAAGGAACAGTAAGGAGAAGCTGAAAAATGCTTTAAACGAGATGCAAAATAAAATGGAAACGACCACGGCTCGGATTGAAGAGGCAGAGGAGAGAATAGGTGAACTAGAAGATAAAATTATGGAAAAAGAGGAAGCTGAGAAAAAGATAAAAAAATCCAGGAGTATGAGGGGAAAATTAGAGAACTAAGTGATACACTAAAAAGAAATAATATACGCATAATTGGTATCCCAGAGGAGGAAGAGAGAGGGAAAGTTGCTGAAGGTGTACTTGAAGAAATAATAGCTGAGAACTTCCCTGAACTGGGGAAGGAAAAAGGCATTGAAATCCAAGAGGCACAGAGAACTCCTCTCAGACGTAACTTGAATCGATGTTCTGCACGACATATCATAGTGAAACTGGCAAAATACAAGGATAAAGAGAAAATTCTGAAAGCAGCGAGGGATAAACATGCCCTAACATATAAAGGGAGACTTATAAGACTCGTGACTGATCTCTCTTTTGAAACTTGGCAGGCCAGAGAGGATTGGCAGGAGATCGTCAATGTGTTGAACAGAAAAAAATATGCAGCCGAGAATCCTTTATCCAGCAAGTCTGTCATTCAGAATAGAAGGAGAGATAAAGGTCTTCCCAAACAAACAAAAATTGAAGGAATTCGTCACCACTAAACCAGCCCTACAAGAGATCCTAAGGGGGACCCTGTGAGACAAAGTACCAGAGACATCGCTACAAGCATAAAAAATACAGACATCACAATGACTCTAAACCTGTATCTTTCTATAATAACACTGAATGTAAATGGATTAAATGCGCCAACCAAAAGACATAGGGTATCAGAATGGATAAAAAAACCAGACCCATCTATTTGCTGTCTACAAGAGACTCATTTTAGACCTGAGGACACCTTTAGATTGAGAGTGAGGGGATGGAGAACTATTTATCATGCGACTGGAAGCCAAAAGAAAGCTGGAGTAGCCATACTTATATCAGACAAACTAGACTTTAAATTAAAGGCTGTAACAAGAGATGAAGGGCATTATATAATAATTACAGGGTCTATCCATCAGGAAGAGCTAACAATTATAAATGTCTATGCACCGAATACCGGAGCCCCAAATATATAAAACAATTACTCATAAACATAAGCAACCTTATTGATAAGAATGTGGTAATTGCAGGGGACTTTAACACTCCACTTACAGAAATGGATAGATCATCGAGACACACGGTCAATAAAGAAACAAGGGCCCTGAATGATACATTGGATCAGATGCACTTGACAGATACATTTAGAACTCTGCATCCCAAAGCAACAGAATATACTTTCTTCTCGAGTGCACATGGAACATTATCCAAGATAGATCATATACTGGGTCACAAAACAGCCCTTCATAAGTATACAAGAATTGAAATTATACCATGCATACTTTCAGACCACAATGCTATGAAGCTTGAAATCAACCACAGAAAAAAGTCTGGAAAACCTCCAAAAGCGTGGAGGTTAAAGAACACCCTAGTAAAGAATGAATGGGTCAACCAGGCAATTAGAGAAGAAATTAAAAAATATATGGAAACAAACAAAAATGTAAATACAACAATCCAAACGCTTTGGGATGCATCGAAGGCAGTCCTGAGAGGAAAATACATTGCAACCCAGGCCTATCTCAAGAAACAAGAAAAATCCCAAATACAAAATCTAACAGCACACCTAAAGGAAATAGAAGGAGAACAGCAAAGGCAGCCTAAACCCAGGAGAAGAAGAGAATTAATAACATTCAGAGCAGAAATAAACAATATAGAATCTACAAAAACAGTAGAGCAGATCAACAAAACCAAGAGTTGGTTTTTTGAAAAAACAAACAAAATTGACAAACCTCTAGCCAGGCTTCTCAAAAAGAAAAGGGAGATGACCCAAATAGATAAAATCATCAATGAAAATAGAATGATTACAACCAATCCCTCAGAGATACAAACAATTATCAGGGAATACTATGAAAAACTATATGCCAACAAATTGGACAACCTGGAAGAAATGGACAAATTCCTAAACACCCACACTCTTCCAAAACTCAATCAGGAGGAAATAGAAAGCTTGAACAGACCCATAACGAGCGAAGAAATTGAATCGGTTATCAAAAATCTCCCAACAAATAGGAGTCCAGGACCAGATGGCTTCCCAGGGGAGTTCTACCAGATGTTTAAAGCAGAGATAATACCTATCCTTCTCAAGCTATTCCAAGAAATAGAAAGGGAAGGAAAACTTCCAGACTCATTCTATGAAGCCAGTATTACTTGGATTCCTAAACCAGACAGAGACCCAGTAAAAAAAGAGAACTGCAGGTCAATATCCCTGATGAATATGGATGCAAAAATTCTCAATAAGATACTAGCAAATTGAATTCAACAGCATATAAAAAGAATTATTCACCATGATCAAGTGGGATTCATTCCTGGGATGCAGGGCTGGTTCAACATTTGCAAATCAATCAACATGATGCATCACAAAAGAAAAGGTAAGAACCATATGATCCTGTCAATCGATGCAGAAAAGGGCTTTGACAAAATTCAACACCCTTTCTTAATAAAAACCCTTGAGAAAGTTGGGATAGAAGGAACATACTTAAACGTCATAAAAGCCATTTATGAAAAGCCCACAGCTAACATCATCCTCAATGGGGAAAAACTGAGAGCTTTTTCCCTGAGATCAGGAACACGACAGAGATGCCCACTCTCACCGCTGTTGTTTAACATAGTGTTGGAAGTTGTAGCATCAGCAATCAGACAGCACAAGGAAATCAAAGGCATCAAAATTGGCAAAGATGAAGTCAAGCTTTCGCTTTTTGCAGATGACATGATACTATACATGGAAAATCCGATAGACTCCACCAAAAGTCTGCTAGAACTGTTACATGAATTCAGCAAAGTTGCAGGATACAAAATCAATATACAGAAATCAGTTGCATTCTTATACACTAACAATGAAGCAACAGAAAGACAAATAAGGAAACTGATCCCATTCACAATTGCACCAAGAAGCATAAAATACCTAGGAATAAATCTACCCAAAGATGTAAAAGATCGGTATGCTGAAAACTATAGAAAGCTTATGAAGGTAATTGAAGAAGGTATAAAGAAATGGAAAGACATTCCCTGCTCATGGATTGGAAGAACAAATATTGTTAAAATGTCAATACTACCCAAAGCTATCTACACATTCAATGCAATCCCAATCAAAATTGCACCAGCATTCTTCTCGAAACTAGAACAAGCAATCCTAAAATTCACATGGAACCACAAAAGGCCCTGAATAGCCCAAGTAATTTTGAAGAAGAAGACCAAAGCAGGAGGCATCACAATCCCAGACCTTAGCCTCTACTACAGAGCTGTAATCATCAAGACAGCATGGTATTGGCACAAAAACAGACACATAGACCAATGGAATAGAATAGAAACCCCAGAACTAGACCCACGAACGTATGGCTAATTAATCTTTGACAAAGCAGGAAGGAACATCCAATGGACAGAAGACAGTCTCTTTAACAAATGGTGCTGGGAGAACTGGACAGCAATATGCAGAAGGTTGTAACTAGATCACTTTCTCACAGCATTCACCAAAATAAACTCAAAATGGATAAAGGACATGAATGTGAGACAGGAAACCATCAAAACCCTAGAGGAGAAAGCAGGAAAAGACCTCTCTGACCTCAGCCGTAGCAATCTCTTACTCGACACATCCCCAAAGGCAAGGGAATTAAAAGCAAAAGTGAATTCCTGGGACCTTATGAAGATCAAAAGCTTCTGCACAGCAAAGGAAACAACCAACAAAACTAAAAGGCAACCAACGGAATGGGAAAAGATATTTGCAAATGACATATCGGACAAAGGGCTAGTATCCAAAATCTATAAAGAGCTCACCAAACTCCACACCCAAAAAACAAATAACCCAGTGAAGAAATGGGCAGAAAACATGAATAGACACTGCTCTAAAGAAGACATCCGGATGGCCAACAGGCACATGAAAAGATGCTCAACATTGCTCCTCATCAGGGAAACACAAATCAAAACCACACTAGATATCACCTCACACCAGACAGAGTGGCCAAAATGAACAACTCAGGAGACTATAGATGCTGGAGAGGATGTGGAGAAATGGGAACCCTCTTGCACTGTTGGTGGGAATGCAAATTGGTGCAGCCACTCTGGAAAACAGTGTGGAGGTTCCTCAGAAAATGAAAAATAGACCTACCCTATGACCCAGCAATAGCACTGCTAGGAATTTACCCAAGGGATACAGGAGTACTGATGCATAGGGGCCCTTGTACCCCAATGTTTATAGCAGCACTCTCAACAATAGCCAAATTATGGAAAGAGCCTAAATGTCCATCAACTGATGAATGGATAAAGAAATTGTGGTTTATATACAAAATGGAGTACTACCTGGCCATGAGAAAGAATGAAATATGGCCCTTTGTAGCAACGTGGATGGAACTGGAGAGTGTGATGCTAAGTGAAATAAGCCATACAGAGAAAGACAGATACTGTATGTTTTCACTCTTATGTGGATCCTGAGAAACTTAACAGAAACCCATGGGGGAGGGGAAGGAAAAAAAAAGAGGTTAGAGTAGGAGAGAGCCAAAGCATAAGAGACTCTTAAAAACTGAGAACAAACTGAGGGTTGATGGGAGGTGGGAGGGAGGGGAGGGTGGGTGATGGTTATTGAGGAGGGCACCTTTTGGGATGAACACTGGGTGTTGTATGGAAATCAATTTGACAATAAATTTCATATATTGAAAAAAATAAAATAAAATAATATGAAAAAAATGTAATAAAGGTAGGAAGGGTAGCTGGAGAAGAATTCTGTGTGAATATTGGAACTTTGGTCTGTTAGTTACAGGCAGAAAAATTTTTCTTCCGAAAGTTGGATCACTGTCTAGTGATCGCAGTGATTATTGTGTATTTGCTTGGGGAGGGAGGGGCTCATTAGCCCCTCTCACTTCCTTCCAGTTGGCATCTTTGTGGTGATTGGTGAAGAAACAGGAATGAAATACAGGGCTGGAAAGCACATCTTGGGCTTTGGCATCCCATCACCCAACCCAATACAGGAGTTGGGTGCCAGCTCTGTTGTCCTTCTTGCTCAAGTAAATCCCTTTCAGCCTTGGTTTCCTCATCAGTAAAATGGAGGTGGTAGTAGTAGAATTTGCACAAGGTCTGGCATAGTATAAAAGTTCAATAAACAGTAGCTGTGATGAGCTGTTATAGTATTTATTGGTCAGTTATTCTTTTCACTGAGCTTTCCACCCCTTAATAACTATAGAGAACAAGCCAGGTGCATAAGCTTATGCCAGTAAAAGCGGGGAGAGTCAATTTAGACCCGTCTATCAGAAAACTGTCCTTGGGGATGTGAGCTTTATTCTTTTTGGGAGATGACTATAAGAGAAATTGCAAGAAGAAAAGGAAACACAAGAAGAGGAAAGGGCTACTTCACATGTAGCCTCAGTTAAGAGAGGGGAGTAAAGAATAGTGCTGTTTTAGGACTGATCTGCGTGAAGATGACATGGACCTAGAAGGGTTCTCCCTCTGCTCTGGGCTTGGTAAGACTGCCCTAGATGTTACAGAGTGGGTTGAAGCTGGGCCAGCAGGAGGTGCCAGAAGCACCTGTTGGTGAGACCGGCAGAGGAACTCACACAGCTACCTATGTCAGACAGCACAGTGACAGAGATATGGGCGGGGTGGGGGGCGTAGCTGAGAACATTTCTTTATAAGCATGTTAGTGACAGTCCCAGGGTTCCACCCCAAATTAGGGAGACTTTCAGGGAGTGATCTGAAAAGTAGGAGTTTCTCTCTGAGAAGTGCTGATAAACACTTCTAATGAACTAATGGACTGAGCATACCTTGAAAAGAAATACAGTAGGCCACTTTGTAGAGAAAACCTGAATCAGAGGAATGGATCTACTACATTGTGAAAAATACACCTTTGCCTACTGACAGTTTGAACTGTCATCCTGATATTATTCATTCAAGATCGTGTTTATATTACACCCATCAGGATAACATTATTTTAGGTCTCTTCTTTGAGTAAACCACCCAAAGATGTGCTTAGAGGGATTATTCTGTTTTCCTTGGTCTTCAAATTAGATTTTTAAAAAAGATTCATAAAAGACTCTGGTTTTAAATAAAACATCACCCTGTAAATATCTAATTAGTGTGTTCATAGTTCATTAGTGATTCATAGTTTCTTAATATTAGCAGAATTGTTGGCAGTATTTATTATATCTGAAACAAAAACACTGTCCTGAAGGTTAAATGAGCAATTAATAATTTCAACAAACCAGTATGTACTTGAGGGTATACAATGGTAGGCATCTTATTTGGTGGATTTCAAAGAATACAGAGAAGGGCAAGACACATTCATATCCTTGAAGAATTAAGAATTAGCTGCATAACCAGCTAGTGGTGTAGTACATAGTAGAGTGCCTGGCTATGAACTGGGTACTGACTATACAAGGTATGTTAAAAAGGATAATTCGTGTGAAAATTTCCAGGTTGTGGTAGTCATTCTGTCCCTCATAGAACTCATTGGTATCCAGTCAAAAGTGCCTTACACACACTGAACAGAAGCTAGCTCTGGAAAGTAGTAGATGATAAATACTACATGAAAAATAGAAGGGCACTGGAAGAAAGAAAAGGAGTGAGATTGCTGAGATTTATAGTGGTCAGTGAAAGCTTCAAGGAGGAGGTGGAATCAGGGCTTGGAAGGCTGGGGTTTGAAGTGGAATGGAGGGGGCTATTTGAGGTGAGGCGTGAGGTTAAAGCCCATGTGAGTGATAGAATAATTCATAGTCTAGCCTACTGAGAGCAGACTGTTGATGTTTAAAGCTAGGGCTAAACTGTGTGTGTGGGAGGTCCTTGGAAGCCAGGCAGTAAGGAATAAAGGGTCTTATGATAGTGTTTCAAAAACTCTAGCTGCCCAGGGAGATTCAGGCAGAGAGTTTAATTATTATAGTAGTCTAGTTGGGGGCAAATCAAACTTGAAATTGATGTGATGCTAAGGGAGATGGATAGGAGGTTTTGGGTATAGAGTGGATAGGACTTGTGACTGGCAATGAGAGCAGAGAGATTGAAAAATCAGGAAGAGTTGACTTAGTTTGGAAGGCTAAGGGAAAATGGAGTTATGAATGCTTAGAGAGAGAATCATTTTAAAGGAGGAGGAAGTCATGAATTTGATCTTATGTGTGTTGAAACTTCTGAAGTGATAGTGTAGGAACTTTTCCAGGCCATAGAACTCTTCTCAGCCAGGTCACTCATTGTCTGTGGTAAGTCCCTCTGCGTATGGGCCCTCCAGCTTGCCTCTGTTTAGTCACAAGTTCCTCTTGCTACATAGATTTTAAACAGGGAAGGAAAGTGATATGCTCTGATTGGGCCACCTGGACTACAGAGGGCAAGGCCAGAGGCAGGGTAGCCATTTAAGAGATGAAGCAGTACTGTGTGTGATGGAGAATGATGGCCTGGGTCAAGATGGTGGCAGTGGGGCTAGACAAATAAATGCATGAGATTCATGAGACCTCTCTTGAACAGGTACAAAGTAGAACACATACAACTTGGGGATTGATTAAATAAGGGGAGCATAACTATAGACAACTCCAACATTTCTGGAAAGTTGGATGGATGGGGAACTCTGGAGGAGAAGCAGATCTGTCAGGAAGATATTGGAGGATTAAACTTTGAACAAATTGTGTTTGAGGGCTGCCAAATGGATTTGTTGAATCGCTGGTTTGTTTTAGAGGTTCAGAGCCCAAGAGACGCTTGGAATGGAAATGTGTGGTTCAACACCACAAGGAAAGTTGTGAAGCCTTGAGTGAAGGTGGTTCCCTCAGGGAAAAATGTAGAAGCGCTAAAACATGGAGTCCTGGAGAATGTCACTGTGAAGTTTGGCAAGAGCAGAAGGAAGAAAATCATTGGAAATGAGTTAGGTCATGAAACTCAAGGGAAGTGAGTGTTTCAAGGATCTGGTCAGAAATTCAATAGAAGACCAAGTAGGTAAGGACTAAAAAATATATTACTCTTTGTCCAAGCAGTTATATCAAGAATGATAAAAATAAGATTCAGGTTGCAATGGATTCCAGGGTTAATGGGAATGAAAAATGTGGGAGTACTTTTCTTTTTCCCATATCCTTCCTCTCCTTCATGCCTTCTATCATGCAGGAGCAGGAATATCATTCATCATTTGAGAGTGACAGAAGTCAGCAAACACTGAGCATCTGCTCAACTGGTGCTTTGTCCTAGGAGAAAGACACTGGCCTTTGCCACTAAGGTGCTTGAGAGGAGAGCAGGGAGGCACAAAGGTGAAAAAAAAATTAAACTTTGAGTGGCATGGTGGAGGTCTGTATTCTATGTGGGTGATACAGCAAAAGAGGGAAAGGGAGGCTCTCCCTTGGGGAGACTCAGGGTGAGCTTGGAGAAAGGAGAGTTTTTGTTGACTGGACAAAACTGAGGGCTTATAAAGCTAAGAAAGAGGGGATGGAAAATAGTGGAGGTGTAAAATAGCAAGGACACTGGAAAGAGCTTCAAATGATTTGTTAAAACCAAAGAGCAGGTTTGATTGGGACATCTGAAAAGTTGTCAAGATTGCAGCAGGCCTGTGTGCCTTTCAGAGGAGTTTGGCTTCTGTCCTTCAGGTTACAGTCAGCCATTGAAGGTTCAGGGTTTTGTCATCATCAGCTGTAGTTCGCAGAGATGACTTTAGTATACTGTGGAGTGTAGTTTGGAAGAATGTGGGGAGCACACCTGTAGTGGTCAGTTACATCTTAGTGGCTCAAAGGGCAAGCTGCATCAAGGAGACACACCTAGTGTCTTACAGTCATGTGTCCGATTTGAAGAATTTTTGTTACATGTGTAGTGTATGGAGAAAATATTTTTGATGATCAGCTTCTAGAGAAGTTTCATAAATATTCTTTTAGAAGATGACTTTAGAAGTGTTGGGTATGTGATTTTGTCGTAGGGTTGTGTGGACCAACTGTAAGACTATGTCAGAGATATTCATTTTCCTTATATGTATGTTTATGTTTATAAATTACATTTATATATATATATATGTTTATGTGTTTTCTTTGAATAGATGATTGAACCTCAGATTAATGAACTTTAACTTCGATACCAATTTTTCAGAAAAGGAAATCTGGATGTATATCTCCATCCATGTCTAGCCATTGTGGGCAAACATACACTTGTTACATGTGTGCAAGCATATGTTTGTACATACATGGGTGTGTATGGTTGTTATGGGGGACATGGCCCTCTTGTCTGGTGTATGTAGATGGGTTTTTTCCCCTTTCTGGGTATATTTGGTGATACAAACTGGGGATTAAAAACTGCTAAGAAGTGGCCTGTTTATAAATAAATTGGATGATTGTCATTTAGTTTTGCTAAAATTTTATCTCCCAATTCAGTTGGAATAATTTCATTAACAGTGCCTTAAGGAACAGGATGTATGGTTGAATTTTCTTTCAGAGAATCGCCTAGTTACATTGGATCCAGTTAAATTTTGCATATGTTATCAGTGGCATTAAATGCAACCAAGTGTGGTGTTAAGTAAAATGAGAAAAATTATTTTAGTAAAAAGTAACTTGTACTTCATATATATCATATATATTGAGCCAGTAAACATAGCATATGTAGGTCTTAAGGATAACATCATTTTTACTTAAAACGTGAAATAATCATTTAACTATATTTTAATATCCTTAAATGTCCTCATTAAACTGTTTATAAGATTATTTATGTAATAAATTTTGAGATTGTTTAAAATTTTTAGTAAGTTCACTATAGATAAGTTCAAGTATTTCACTTTTGAAAACACCAGGAACTAGAAATGAGTATTTCTATCGCAGGGTGAACATTTTTTTTCTATAATCAAGATTTTAAAAGTCACAAAATCACAAAATCAATAAACAGTTATTTCTTATCACTGGTAATTTTTTATTTAAAATCTTTTTGAGGGGCACCTGGGTGGCTCAGTTGGTTAAGCATCTGACTTCGGCTCAGGTCATGATTTCACAGTTTGTGACTTCAAGCCCCGCATCAGACTCTCTGCTGTCAGCTCAGAGCCTGCTTCAGATCCTCTGTCCCCCTGTCTCTCTCTGCCCTTCAAAAATAAATAAACCTAAAAAAAATCTACTTGAAAGGTAATATGTTCTTAGAAATATTTGGTGCAAATATGAATATTGCTACAATAATTTTGTGTTTTATCCTGCTGTCAATAAAAACATTTTAAAAGGTTAAAAAAAGCACAGCAACCTAGGTCTTCTTAAAAACAAAGGCCAAACTAACCAACAACAAAACATAAAACATACAACCAAAAATAGCCCTGGATTTCTGGGGTGCTGTGAGTGTTGGAAAAGAGGTTCTAGTCTTCCTGCTGTGGCTAACTGCCTCCCTTCTCCAAGTAGTTTACTGGCCTTGGGCCTTTGTTCCCTAATTTGTAAAATGTGGTTGGGATGGTGAGCTGGGGTATTGAAATAGGTGGTTAAGTTTATTTTTCTTCTGTCTAGTGTTTAAGGGATATGACTCTGTGATTAGTTTTCTAATTTCAGTATGTCTAAATGGAATTTGGCATTGTTGTTTTTGTTTTTGTTTTACATGACATTGTCTTAGGATACTAAGAACAGTTATAAACCTAAAATTTTTATTTATGTTTAAAATTTTAGGTATGCAATACCCCCGGAACATGGAAAACGACTTGAAAGACTAGCTCAAGGTAAACTTGCTTTCTATGTTTCTCATCTAGACAGATTATTTGTTTTTGAGGTATTTTTACAGTGTGGAATCTAACTTGGTTAGTTTTACTCTTTTTAAGTTTTGAATGTTTTTCTAATAGAACAATTAAATTTTTTTTCACATTACTGTGTGAATATTTTTTCCTGTTGCATAGTCTTTATGATTATTTTAGTTGGCTGCTTAGTAGTTCATCAAGTAATTGCACTTAACTATTTTGATTATTTCCAATTTTTTCTCTTTTATATAATTTTTAATACATATATACGTATATATAACTTATTTAACATTGTGATAATAATCTTTTTTCCTTTTTTATTATTAAAATTTTTTAAAAAAATGTTTATGTTAGAGAGAGGTAGAGTGCAAAGTGCGAGCAAAGGAGGGGCAGAGAGACAGAGAGAGGGAGACACAGAATCTGAAGCAGGCTCCAGGCTTTGAGCTGTCAGCACAGAACCCAATGTGGGGCTTGAACTCATGAACCGTGAGATCATGACCTGAGCAAAAGTCGGATGCTCAACTGACTGAGCCACCCAGACACCCCTGTTTTTCCTTTTTTAAAGTTACACCTTTGAGATGAATTCCAAAGAGTACTGATGCTGCATATCAGGGTGCAGGTATTTTATGAGTACTTTTCATGTTGTCCTATCATTTCACCAAAGGGTTGTGTTAAATCTCTTTCTGACTCCTGATTTGGTACCTTGGGTTTGGGGTTACTCTTATGGAAGTATGAAGATGACATAAGCAGATAAGCATGAGGGTATATGCCTTCTTAGACTGTCAAGTTTTTTTTTTATGTTTATTTATTGAGAGAGAGACAGAGACAGAGACAGAGTGCAAGCAGAGGAGGGGTAGAGAGAGAGACACACACACAGAACCTGAAGCAGGCGCCAGGCTCTGACCTTTCAATCACAGAGCCTGACGCAGGGCTTGAACTCACAAACTGCGACATCATGAATTGAGCTGAAGTCAGACACTCAACCAACTAAGCCACTCAGTCGCCCCTTAGACTGGCAAATTTAAACATACCTTAGTGGAACTTGAATTTTTATTTTTTGTGGCTTTGTCCAACTTCATATGGGCCAGAATGAAAAACTCTATTAATGGTTTCATTGTGTACCCACTTGTATCACAGAAGGCGCTTTCCTCTTTTCTTTTCTGTGTTTAGGACAGAAAAAAACCTTGCTATATCTGTTAATACAAGGGAGGAGAATCATATTCACCCACTGCCAACCTCATCTGTTTTCCTTGACCAAGGAAGAAGTAGACTGGTAGTGACTTGTTTCTAGGGGAAAGTGGAGTTCCATTTGAGTGACAACTAGCCTAAGACATTCTGCTTTTATCCAGGATCGAATCCTCAGTGACCATTGTCCTTTTAGTCAGGTGCTGATCTGTTTTATTGGTGTTTTAGGTTTGCCTTTTAGTAGGAAAGGATTTTTGTTCTTGCATTATGTATGTTTTCATTTGATAATGAAATGGGGACACTGAAAAATCCCTTTCATTGACTTGACAGTTTTGAACAGAACTTGTTAATGATATCTAAAAGTTACTTTCCCCCCAAATTATAGGAGAGTATTAGAAGGAACAGTTACAGTATCACATTTGTCAGAAGCATTATTATAATTTTGGCAGGCTAATAACTATAAAGTCTTAGTGTTTTTATAATGTAATACATTGTAGTAATAATAGCAATGTAACTGTAATCTTGAACTTTGTTAGGGACTATTTTCATGAATATTAAGGTGGATGAATCCTGGTTCTGGATAATAGATTAGACATAGCTGAGAAAATGATTATCATAATCCTTAAATACACAGGCAGTGAACTTTGTGCTAAATCTGTATGCTGAGCTATCCTCTTCTCTATAATAATTATTCCACCATTTTCTGTTTGCCTCACCACCAGAGAACTTTTAAAATGGAGCCAATGTAAACTTTACAGTATAGAGTCACACACTAAAATTTCTGCTATAAATTGTCTGCGAATGCTTTGACATAAACTGTCTGAAAATGACATTCTAGGAAAGTGGGTGCCATTTGTTTAATCAGTAAGAGGTTAATAAACTTGAAGGATGAACAAGAATTTTAAATCAATCACATGTTTGTTCAGAACTGTTTTGCAGGATTATTTTGAGAAATGACACAGGGAAAAGACCCAATAGAGAGTAGAGGAATCCCATCCACTGACCAGATGCCAGCCAAATTAATTGAATTCTGCTAAATAATTAAAATGATAAAATAATGCAGTAAGTGTGATGGAACATTATAGGATGTCTAGGTCAAGGCAGCACTTGATACATAAAATGAAAAGCAGCCTGGGATATTTTCCATTATCTTGTCTGCACATCATAATTATCACTCTTGCCTTTTATGCATGAATGCTTTCATCTTTGGTTTCCATTGAAATCTTGATTGACTGTGGCACCTACAAATATTTTATCTGGAAGACATTAAGCCTGCATCTAATAAAGCCAGGATTTGATTTTGCCCTTCAGCTGCTTTCTCGTTTATATAGTTTTTTCCCCAATATTATGTAGATGTAAGTATAATAAAAAAAAACTCAAGTGAATTGTTGCAATTCTTATACTTGTTATGTTTGCCTGTAATGCCATTACATTCTTTCTAATTTTTGGTTTGATACAACTGAATGAAAGATATAAAGGAGAATAGAGATATAATGTTAAATCATGAATGACAGTTTTGAACATTTTCACTTTTTAGATCGTCAAAATCTCATCTATTTTAGAAATAAGACAATATTTTGCTGTTCTATTGAGTTAAGCAACATATGGATTAAAATAAATTGGGAATGACTAAAAGTTTTTGTGAAGGACTGTAGTCCATTAGTTTTTTTGTTGTGAATAAAATGCCAGCGTTAAAAAAAATTGAAGATGACTTACTGTGGTCAAAATATTGGTTACTGGGAAAAGAATATGTGAGTTAGGGCTTTGTGCATCTGAGTTTGGAAGTATGAATGATCAGCAGGAATCTTGTTTCAGATGACAGTGTGGTAGAAGTGAATAAATTGATTCTTATACTTACTTGTAGCAAGTATTTTAGTTGTGACTTATTAAAACAACATTTAGCAAAAAAGAACAGAAGAGTCATTGTTATGAAGGATTAGTTTGCTTTTTTTAATAGTTTTTAAAAATTTGGGGTTGTGTGTGTTTTAATGACTAGTAGCCTTAAATTTAAGCCTGTGGAGCAGAGAGCCTTAGCCTGATTGCAGAAGGGTCTTGTGGGTGGGATACAGACAGTCTGTGGACTCTGAAATTATACTCAAAATTGGTCATTTATATGGATTTCTGGGAAGCCATCTTTAAATCCCTTCAGAGGGTTTGGCCTGAAGAGATTGTGAACCTGCTGTCAAGAGACTAGAAGAGCAGCAATAAATAACAAGTCATTTTAGTTTTATGAACAGATTCTAAATTGATCTGTTCTCATGCCTCTATCTTGGAATTAGGAAAATATACTTTTATCAGATCTCCAAATCATAAATACATTATTCCCTTAAGCATTCATTTAGCTAATGGTCTGAAAATATCATATTAAAATGCCTCATTTTGAAAGACTAATAAATAAAAACACCCCTGTGTGTAAATAGTCAATTTTAAGGGACCCCCTAAGCCATAAAAAATGAAGTTCAGTGATATACTCTCTGCCTTCATGCCTAACTCATGCCTTAGGCATGGAGATCAATGTGTGGTATGTCAGGGTATGTTATTTTCATCTTTCTATCAGCTGAGTTACATTAAGAATGGTGCAGCAGGCCCTAAACTTAATTTCCTCATAATTTGATGTCAGATATCACTGTCCATGTTTAAATATATCTGAATATTTTGTACCCAGCTATGTTCCTAGAAGGATTTTAGACATTGGGAAATGATACATAACATACACCAAGCTAGCATAATTTGAATGTAGGATGGAAGACAATTTTTTAAAAAGTGACAGCAGAGAATGGGAAGGAAGAATTTGGGAAGGGAATGTCAGCTGTCAGGGAGGAGTTACTATGGAGGGAAATTAAGAGTACTTTGATTCTGCATGATGGAAGCTGAGCCAGGAAAATTCTGGTTAGCTTGACTATGACCTGTTTGAGCTCAAAGTACTTGGCCTGGGGAGTCCTTGATCTATGCCTGTGTGGTCCATGTGTCATGTCAAGGGGACAGAAGTGGGATCTGAAACAATGTGGTCTTAGCAATGCAATAAGAAACCATATGTAATGACCTATATACTTGTTAAATTGGGTAGAAATTTGAACCCTAAATGTTCTGACAGCCAGCTTGAACTGGAAAAGACTTGACTATTACATAGTGTACTGTGTTCAGGAGATAAAATAAGGTGATTGTTTAGGAGACTCACCATCCTTCTCAAGACCATGATCAGTGTGAATATCTCCTGGTGCTCCTCTGGAGTGCTCCATGGAGTTCTGTCTCTACTAGTAGTGATGTTGGTGGGTCATGGGACACTTAAAGCAGAGTGAAGTCTGTTTTGATAGATTATGAGACGCTGAGAGGTGGGTGAATCTTGCAGTGTGATTATTTTCTACCTAATCCAAATTAAATGGTAGCAAGCACAGAGAGGTCAACTGTAGCTTAAACCTCTAAACTTGATATTTTAGGTAGGGATGTGGGTAAAAAGTACCAAGTTTTTCCCCACATACTGTAGCTCACTGGTTCTTTTCATTAATAAAGTTGTTAAGAAATTTCATGTGTAAATTTAATACATCTATCTAAAAGCACTTCTCACAGAAGTCAAATTAATTGAATCCTTCTATATCCTTTTTCTGTATTCTTTTCCTTACCATTTGTTTGTATGGTTGCTATATATTTTCAAGCCTGTTAGTCATATGAATATTGCAAAAACCATTATAAAAACTCTATCAAAGCATACTTGGGTAAATTTCAATTATATTTAAATTAAATTATCTTAAAATCTGTTGCTAATGTGGGCATATATTCTACATGTCTGATTTCTTCATCTTTCCTCATTCCTTTCTTCCCTTCATCCTTTCCTTCCTGACTAATAACTAATTTGAACTTCTCCAAAGTAGTGTTCTCAAATCCATAGTAATAGTTACTAAACTTTGATTTTTAATCTTTTTCCAAGGCTCAAACTTTGGTGATTTAATAGCAACATTATGGGTTTAGTTTGTCATATGAGATTGGAATTTAGAAGGAATTCCTTTGTGGGGCGCCTGGGTGGCTCAGTTGGTTTAGCGTCTGACTTCGGTTCAGGTCATGATCTCGCGGTCTGTGGGTTCAAGCCCTGCATCGGGCTCTGTGCTGACAGCTCAGAGCCTGGAGCCTGCTTCTGATTCTGTGTCTCCCTCTCTCTGCCCCTCCCCTGCTCATGCTCTGTCTCTCTCTCTCTCTGTCAAAAATAAATAAACATTAAAAAAATTAAGAAAGAAAATAAAAGGAATTCCTTTGTAACAGCCAATGTGTTAGAAAATATAAACCAATGGACAGTTTGGAGAAATTTTTATCTGAAGGAAAGAATACATTTTTAGAGTAGATCTGCTCTATCTCTAAAACAATTTAAAAACATTTAATGATTATTTTGGGAGGTCAGATTAATTGAGGTATGATGTGCTTACAGCAAAAGTGACTCCCTTTAAATATACAGTTCAGTGAGTTTTGACAAATATGTACAGTGGTATAATTACTACCATCATCAAGATACAGATCATATCCAATTCCCTGAAAAGGTTCTGTTGTGCCATTTCCCAGTTAATCCCTCCCCACAGCCATTGGCAACCATTAATCTGATTTCTGTCCCTAAAAATAGAATTTTACAGTATGTAGACTCCTTTGTCTTCTTTCACTTAGAATAATGCTTCTCACATATGATCATTTTTCCATTGGATACTGGACATTGTATTTAATGGATGCAACCTGTTCCTTGAGAGGACTTATGGGATTCTGCACTACCCATGCTGCACAACTCCTAGCAGTATTTTGTTAGTCTTTTTTTTTTTTTAATTTTTTAGTGTTTATTTATTTTTGAGAGAGAGACAGAGAACAGGTGGAGGAGTGGCAGAGAGAGAGGAAGACACAGAATCTGAAGCAGGCTCCAGGCTCTGAGCTGTCAGCACAGAGCCCGATGCAGGTCTCGAACTCACAAACTGCGAGATCATTACCTGAGCCGAAGTCAGATGCTTTACTGACTGAGCCACCCACAGTACTTTATTAGTCTTAGCAAAGGTTATTATGGGATACTTTTTGGGCTTTAGGGCTTTGTTGGGAGCTCTGGAGTACATGCTTTTTATCATACTACATTTTTATCCTCTAACATGTTTGGGCTGAAAGAATGTTCCAAAGACCATCGTTGCTTGCTTACCACTGTAAAGTATCTTAAAAAACAAACAAAATATTGTCTTTAGTTTATTAAGGAGTTGGCAACTGGTAGGGTCCTATCTTTGTAGATAGTATAAATGAGGTATAGATCATATAAATCAAGTTGTTTAAGCAGCCTATTATAAGTTTGTATTATTGCTCTTCCCTTCTCTTGGATGCTATAACCACAAGAGTTGATTCTTCTTGAAATATATATTTAAACTGTTTTGCTCATTGGAAACTTAGTTTGTTTTTCCAAACTATTCTTCCAGTTTTTTTTTTATACCTCCAAATCAGATACCATTTCATTGGGAGTTCATTGATTTACCTGTCACAGAAACCCTAATGTGTTACTTGTGGACAGGAGTTGGTATGGGGGAAATAAGTTGTAAAATGGTTGTCCTTACCAATATCCATAGCTTGGAGTGTGAAATAAGTGATTGTCTTCTCAGTCTGGTCTTTCTATTTGTATAGGGTTTTTACATTAGAGCTCAACTGTGAGTATTAATTTGGAATCCAGGCTGAATGTTGATGTTTAATTTTAAAACAATAGAGTTAGAGAACAATTGGAAGAATCTACAGGTGAATACGAAGTTAAAAGTGAATCCATATGGTTTAACTCAGGTTGTGCTTGACTGTTAGAATTCCTTTTTGGGGAAGAAGTTTGTTACTTGTGACTAGAACTGTTAGGTTTAGGTCAGAAGGCCCAAGAGAATGATACAGTTTTTTTAAACCTTTTTTTTTGACGGTTGCTTATTTGGGGTGGGGGGAGGGGGGATGAGTGGGAGAGGGGCAGAGAGAAGGGGAGATAGAGAATCCAAGCTCCACATTGTCAGTGCCCAGCCTGATGTGGGACTCAAAAATTCACAAACTGAGATCATGACCTGAGCCGAAATCAAGAGTCAGATGCCCAACTGACTGAGCCACCCAGGTACCCTGGAAATGAGACAGTTTTTAAAGCTGTGTAACCATTGACTTTTCATGAAAACACCCCCAGTCAGCTCTCTAGATCTCTTGGGACTGTGATTCCCCCTTTTCAGCTAGCAGGCTGCAGAGATAGTGGAAAAGGAAGATTCGTTGAACTAACATGGTGACTAGAGTCAGTATTGTTTAAATGAGTAATAGGGATAAAAAGAATGGTTACTATTTACTGAAATTTACTGTGTCAAGTATACTAACAAGTTTTTTTCTCCCTTTTTTTCTTTTCTTTTCTTTTTTTTTCTTTTCTTTTCTTTTCTTTTCTTTCTTTCTTTTTTTACTGTTTGCTGAGTATGTCTTACATACTTCATTTTTATTTTATTTTTATTTTTAAATTTACATCCAAGTTAGTTAGCATGTAGTGCAATAATGATTTCAGGAGCGGATTCCAGTGATGCATCCCCTATGTATAACATCCAGTGCTCAACCCAACAAGTGTTTTCTTTAATGTCCCTTACCCATTTAGCCCATCCCCCCACCCACAACCCCTGCAGCAACCCTCAGTTTGACCTCTGTATTTAAGAGTCTCTTATGTTTTGTCCCCCTCCTTGTTTTTATATTCTTCTTGCTTCCCTTCCCTTATGTTCATCTGTTTTGTATCTTAAAGACTTCATATGAGTGAAGTCATGATATTTGTCTTTGTATGACTGACTAATTTTGCTTAGTATAATACCCTCCAGTTCCATCCATGTAGTTGCAAATGGCAAGATTCATTCTTTCTGATTGCCGAGTAATATTCCGTTGTGTATATATACCACATCTTCTTTATCCATTCATCTGTCTATGGACACTTGGGCTCTTTCCTTACTTGGGCTATTGTTGATAGTGATGCTATAAACATTGGGGTGCATGTGCCCCTTCGAAACAGCACACCTGTATCCCTTGGATAAATACCTAGTAGTGCGATTGCTGGGTTGTAGGTTAGTTCTATTTTTAGTTTTTTGAGGAATCTCCATACTGTTTTCCAGAGTGGCTGCACCAGTTTGCATTCCCACCAGCAGTGCAAAAAAGATTCTCTTTCTCTGCGTCCTTGCCAACATCTGTTATTGCCTGAGTTGTTAATTTTAGCCATTCTGACTGGTGTGAGGTGGTATTTCATTGTGGTTTTGATTTGTATTTCCCTGATGATGAATGATGTTGAACATTTTTTTCATGTGTCTTTTAGCCATTTGGATGTCTTCTTTGGAGAAGTGTCTATTCATGTCTTTTGCCCATTTCTTCACTGGATTATTTGTTTTTAGGTATTGAGTTTGGTAAGTTCTTTATAGATTTTTGATACTAACCCTTTATCTTATATGTCATTTGCAAATATCTTCTCCCATTCTGTCAGTTGCCTTTTAGTTTTGCTTATTGTTTCCTTCGCTGTGCAGAAGCTTTTTATTTTGATGAGGTCCTAGTAGTTCATTTTGCTTTTGTTTCCCTTGCCTCCAGGGATGTGTTGAGTAAGAAGTTGCTGCAGCCAAGATCAAAGAGGTTTTTGCCTACTTTCTCCTCGAGGATTTTGATGGCTTCCTGTCTTACATTTAGGTCTTTCACCCATTTTGAGTTTATTTTTGTGTATAGCATAAGAAAGTGGTCCAGGTTCATTTTTCTGCATGTTACCGTCCAGTTTTCCCAGCACCATTAACTGAAGAAACTGTCTTTATTCCATTGGATATTCTTTCCTGCTTTGTCAAAGATTAGTTGACCATATGTTTGTGGGTCCATTTCTGGGCTCTGTGTTCTGTTCCATTGATCTGAGTGTTTTTGTGCCAGTACCATACTGTCTTGATGATTACAGCTTTGTAATACATCTTGAAGTCCGGGATTGTGATGCCTCCAGCTTTGGTTTTCTTTTTCAGGATTGCTTTGGCTGTTCGGAATCTTTTCTGGTTCCATACAAATTTTAGGATTGTTTGTTCTAGCTCTGTGAAGAATGCTGCTGCTATTTTGATAGGGATTGCATTGACTATGTAGATTGCTTTGGGTAGTATCAACATTTTAACAATATTTGTTCTTCCAATCCATGAGCATGGACTATTTTTACTTTTTTTGTGTGTTCTTCAAGTTCTTTCATAAGCTTTGTATAGTTTTCATTGTGTAGATTTTTCACCTCTTTGGTTAGGTTTATTCCTAGGTATTTTATGGTTTTTGGTGCCAACAAGTTTTTTTTTTTTAAATTGAAGTAAAATTCACATAACATAAAACAAACTATTAATTTGAAGTGCACAATTCAGTGGCATTTAATATATTCTTTTTTTTTTTTAAAGTAGGCTCCATGCCCAATGTGGGGCCTGTGCTCGCAACCCTGAGATCAAGAGTCAGATGCTCTGCTGACTGAGCCACCCAGGCACCCCTAGTATATTCTTATTGTGTAATCATCACCTCTATCAAGTTCCAAGAAAATTTCATCACCCTAAATAGAAACCCTGTATCTATTAATCAGTTGTTCTCTGTTCCCTCCCACTTCTCCCTCGCCCCTGACAACCACTAATGTGCTTTCTCTCTAGGAATTTACATTTTCAGAATATTTCAGTATACATGGAATGATACAATATGTGACGTTTTGTGTTTGGCTTCTTTCACTTATCATATTTTCCATTTTATAGTATGTATGGGCATTTAATTCTTTTTTATGGCTGAGTAATATTTCATTATGTGACTATTAACACTTTTTGTTCATCCATTTATCAGTTGATGGACAGACACTTAGGTTGCTTCTACCTTTTGACTATAGCTAAGTTATTTGGGCATTATCCTTTTGGTTTCCCGTAATGATCCAGTGAGGGCAGCCATTGTAGGAAACAGTATGGAGTTTCTTCAAAACATTTTAAGATAGGGGGCGCCTGGGTGGCTCAGTCAGTTAAGCATCCGACTCTTGGTTTCGGCTCATATCATGACCTCACATTTTGCGAGTTTGAGCCCTGCATTGGGCTCTGTGCTGACAACCCAGAGTCTGCTTGGTATTTTCTCTCTCCTTCTTCCTCTTTGCTCCTCCCCTGCTCTCTCTCTCTCTCTCTCAAAATAAAATAAACAAACTTAAAAAAATTAAATTTATAACTACTGTATGATCCAACAATTCCTCTTTTGGATATGTATGAAAAGGAATCATTGTTTAGAAGAGATCTCTCCACTCTCATGTTCATTGAAGCATTATTCACAGTAGCCAAGATATAGAAACAATCTAAGTGTCCATTGACATTTGAATGGATAAAGCAAATGTGTACCTGTGAAGACAATGGAATTTCAGCCATAAGAAGGAAATTCTACCATTTGTAACAACACAGATGAATCTTGAATTGTTACACTAAGTGAAATAAGTCAGACAGAGAAAGACAAATACTAGATGATCTCACATGTGGAATCTAAAAAAACTGAACATACAGATACTGAGAACAGATTTTAGTGGTGGTTCACAGACATGGTGGGTAAGGAAAATGAGTTAAGGTGCTCAAAAGGTACAAACTTAAAAGTTCTAAGAAGAATAAGTTTTGGAGATGTACTGTACAGTATGGTGGCTATAGTTAATATTGTATATGTGAAGGTTGCTAAGAGAGTAGATTTTAAAAGTTTTTATCATATCCAAAAAACTGTATCATTGTCATTTATGATATATCATTTATGATTATGATATGATAAAATTTATGAAATTATAACTGTATCATTAAAATCATTTATCATTACAAAAAACTGTAACTGTATGAAGTGATGGATATTAACTAAACTTATTGTGGTAATCATTTCACAGTATATACATGAATTAAATTCTTACTCTGATACCTTGAACTTATACAATGTTACATGTCAGTTATATCTCAATAAAGCTGGAAAAAAAGAATCCAGTGAGGAAGATAATAATAGCATCCTAATTGTACAGACAGGGAAACTGAGGAACTGAGAGATTACACGACTGTTCAAAGCTACATGAGTGTTGAAGTTGTGTTTAGAATCCATGTCTCAGTAAGACTCAGCAAGTTATTAACAACTGCTATTCTCTCTTGTTTTGCTGGCCATGTGGACAAGGTGAGGGTGGCTTTAAATATTTCAAACAATTAGATCTTTGGTCTAAAACTTAGCTTTGCTATTTAATACCAGTGAAAAGGTGTGTGTTCATTCAGAGTGGTAAAGGAGAGAGGAAAGTTGGTGCTCAAGTAAGCTTGTGTGTCAAGCATCTGTAAGAGGGCATTGGATAAGGTTTATACAAAAATCCCATAGCATACTTCATGTCTTGTAGTCTGCCTCTCAAATATTCTTACCAAAATATCCCTGTAGGAGAAAAGAGTAAAACCTCACTACCCCACAACACTCATGCAGATTTTGTGTCTTGCTCCCCTACCTAATATGTTTATTTTTATGTAAGAATAAGCCAGGTGACCTAATGTGACAAAAGTAGTTGCTGCAGAAAGATGTGGCAGGTTTATTCTGTGTGTTCTACACCTGGCATATTAGCTGGTGAAGATGGGTGTGAGGCGTGGCAGTGGGATGCTAGCTGCTGTTTCCACTCTTAGATCATTGAAGGGTCAGTGTAGAAGTTTTTTCTTGTTGGAACTTCTTAATTTCCAATATCATGAAAAGAGTGTGACTGGTAAACTAGAAAATTTTATGGAATGTTATAGTAGTGACATTAAAATATAACTTTTAGGGGCGCCTGGGTGGCGCAGTCGGTTAAGCGTCCGACTTCAGCCAGGTCACGATCTCGCGGTCCGTGAGTTCGAGCCCCGCGTCGGGCTCTGGGCTGATGGCTCAGAGCCTGGAGCCATTTTCCGATTCTGTGTCTCCCTCTCTCTCTGCCCCTCCCCCCCGTTCATGCCCTGTCTCTCTCTGTCCCAAAAATAAATAAACGTTGAAAAAAATATATATATAACTTTTAGAGACCACTTCTTCCAAATAAATTATTCAGAACTTTAACATCAAGAAAGCAAATACTAGAGTAGAAAAAAAATGCTTCTGAAAGGCATATTTTAAAGAACTTATTTGCAAAAATTTTAACACTTTTTTCTTTTCTTTGTGACTCTTGGAAAACTCAACTTGTCTTAAGTTGAATTTTTTACCCTAATGTTATCTTTTATATCAGAGAGTTTTTTTTATGTAGGTGATTCCAAAGCATTTTTTAAACTAATTATGAAAGATAGTAGCATTTCTTCAGCCAGCATTGCTCTGAGTTTTTAAAAATACCATTTTGTATCTATAAGTATTCTGATTATATTGGCTTGCTTATATGTTACATAACATACTTTTCATACACTGTGGAATAAGCTATGTACTGCTGTAGATATTTTGAGGTAAAATTCATTTTGAGTTACATGCTTTGAACATAAATTGTGCCGTTTACAAGGTGTTTTTCAGTGATGTAAAATATAATTTTGATAGCCTGTTGTAAATATAAATTCTAAACCAATTCAAGTTTTTTAATATACTGTAAATTACCTTCCTCCCGTGGTTTTCCAATTTAAATTAACTTATGACCAGTTACCACATTGTTCAGGCCCTGATTATAAATCCATATCAAAAGAAAATTAAATAGGGGCGCCTGGGTGGCTCAGTCGGTTAAGCGGCCGACTTTGGCTCAGGTCACGATCTCGCGGTCCGTGAGTTCGAGCCCCGCGTCGGGCTGTGTGCTGACAGCTCAGAGCCTGGAGCCTGTTTCAGATTCTGTGTCTCCCTCTTTCTGACCCTCCCCTGTTCATGCTCTGTCTCTCTCTGTCTCAAAATAAATAAAAACGTTAAAAAAATTGAAAAAAAATTAAATAGACTCCTCTTTCTTCATTGATTTTAATTTAAAACTCAATTCATTTAGGATGCACAAAGTTACAGATTTGAAAAGTTTGCTAAATCCACTTGAATTGTAATATTAAAATGTTTCCATGGGTTGTGCGTTTGGGGACGACTTTGCTGTGCTTTACTGTCGGTGGTGTAAGACTCAGGACTTCATATTGTGTAAATATGGCCATTACACTAGTGTGGTATTTTCTCTTCATTCACTGGAGTCTGCATTTTTTCGTTGGGTTGCTTATTTGGTATAAAGTTTTATTTTCTACTTATGTATAATAAGTATTAACCATAAACAAAGGGCTGCATCAAATGACCATATAGGGCAAAATTATTCTTTTTATTCTCATTGGTATTATAGGGAATAGTAATAGTTCTGCTGTTTCCTTTGGCATATACTTTTTAATATTTCCAACTACTTAAAAAATTCAAGTGCAGACGTTTAAGCAGTACATGCTGCCTTTTTGCAGATGGTTCCTTATAACCTAATGACTATTTCTTGGCTGGCTGGTTTATTTCCTTCTGATGAGCACATACTACATGGTAGCATCAATAAAGTCTTATTTACTTTAAAAATATTCTTGTGAGATACTTCCATGAGGTTAAAATGGTTCATGGAGTTAATGAGTACTGGTAATACTTTTGTCAGATTCGTCACATGCTTGACCTATTTGTGTGTTGAAGCACAGAGTTAGATAACTGGCATTTCCAGTGGCTTTCTCTTCATTTTGGTAGTGGAGGAGTTACACAGCATCTTTGCTTCTTCCCGCTTTACTCATGTGCAACCCTTGTTTTCCTGGTGAGTTCTGTTTTCTGTCTGGGTTCTCTGTCTCGGATTCTTCTCTGTCTTTCCATGTGTGCCTTTCCCTTCTTGCTTTCCCACTCTCTTTGGCATGGTTGTGTTTCCCTATGACTGAGGAAGGTGAAGAGCCACGGTCATGCATGCTCATTTTCCTCTAGCTTAGCATAGCTGAATTCATGAGAGTCTGCCTCAGCACTGCAGGGATGGAGTCAGTGGTAGAAAAAAACGACTCTGTTTTGGTCTGTAATATACTGTTGAGTGAAAGGGTTGCTGCATGTTAACCTTCCTCACTTAAGGGACTCCTCAAAACATTGCTCCCACACAGGCTGGTGGAGCAGGTGTCCAAGCATTTGACTGGTGCTGGCCAGGAAGTTGGTTCAGGAAATTGATAGCAGCTAACCTTTTTTTTTTTTTTTTTTTTTTTTAGTTTTAATTTAAATTCCAGTTAATGTACAGTGTAATATTAGTTTCAGGTGTACAGTATTGTGATCCAACACTTTCACCCAGTGCTCCTAACAACAAGCGCCCTCCTTAATCCCCCTCATCTATTTCATGCATGTCCCCACCCACCTCCCCTCTGGTAGCCATCAGTTTGTTCTCCATAGTTAAAAGTCTGTTTCTTGGTTTGCCTCTCTCTCTCTCTTTTTTCCCTTTGCTTTTTGTTTTCTTTCTTAGATTCCAGATATGAGTTAAATTTCCCCAAAGAACACAAAAATACCAATTTAAAGGGATCCGTGCACCCCAGTGCTTATAGCAGCATTATCTACACTAGCAGTTAACTGTTTTAAATTGATCAAAAAGAAACACAGAAAGGTGGGAAACTGCTGTGTTTCTGTTCTTTGCCAGGCATTGGGACAAGTGTATCTGGAATGATCACTTCTAGGAGCCTTTTTAAAATGAGAGATTTCTTTATGAAAATGCATATTTACCTTCCTAATCAGCTTTATTACTTTGCACATTCATCAGTTACAAGGCAGATTGAATTAAAATGTGTTCATTTAAATTTGTAAGGCTTGGGGCGCCTGAGTGGCTCAGTCAGTTGAGCATTGGACTTCGGCTCAGGTCGTGGTCTCCCAGTCTGAGTTCGAGCCCTGCGTCGGGCTCTGTGCTGACAGCTCAGAGCCTGGAGCCTGTTTCAGATTCTGTGTCTCCCTCTCTCTCTCTGCCCCTCCCCCGCTCATGCTCTGTCTCTCTGTCAAAAAATAAATAAATAAACACTAAAAAAATAAAAAAAAATTTGTAAGGCTTAGTAATCTTATATGTTATGAAAATAATTTTGGGAGCTCTTTTTGTAAGAATGTCTATCTTTAGTGATATACATATGTATTCCTTAGTTTTTAAGAATTCTGACTCTAATTTTTAGAACCAGAGGTTTTTTTTGATGGTCAAGTTAGTCTCTATTTGCATAAAGCTGTCATTCTGTGAGAATACTAGAACGTAAGGTTTACAAAACCTGTCTGAAATTTTATCATAATTGACACGTTACTACTTGTATTTATTATTTCCATTTAGGTTTTTTCCCAAGCAGTTCTCAAGGGTGTGATGCATTTCTTCGCCACAAGATGACACTGATATCTCCCTCAGTACTGAAGAAGTATGGTATTCCCTTTGACAAGGTATATTAGTATTACTCTTTAACATTTCACTTCGTGTGTGTAGTATTTATATTTAAGACAAGTGTAACACAAGCTAATATATCCTTGACTTCAAATATGAATTTTAGGATGTGGGTAAGAAAATTCAGATTTATGTTTTATAACCTGGCAATTATTTGTCTAAATACTAATTTGAAGTTACTTTTATTTCAGGATACATTTACTAGAGATTTCATGCTGGTTATAGTTCACTTATAACAATACTGAAAATAAAATGCAGAACGTTCAACAAAATGAGATGTAGCACTTATACACTGAAGTCTTTTATAACATAAAACATAACATAATTTATATATATGTGATCAATATGTGATTATGAATAACAATTTATATATATGTGATCAATTTTTTTTTTCAACGTTTATTTATTTTTGGGACAGAGAGAGACAGAGCATGAACGGGGGAGGGGCAGAGAGAGAGGGAGACACAGAATCAGAAACAGGCTCCAGGCTCTGAGCCATCAGCCCAGAGCCTGACGCGGGGCTCAAACTCATGGACCGCGAGATCGTGACCTGGTTGAAGTCGGACGCTTAACCGACTGCGCCACCCAGGCGCCCCTGTGATCAATTTTTTAAAAACAATTGTTAATAGAAGTTTGGTTAGAGTCAATGATTATGACACCAGTATGTTGCTTCTAAACACATTCAGACATAGTACAATGAAAATTTCATTATGGATAAAATTGCCTGATGACTTAATCAGATATTGCTTCTTTGGAGTATTTCTAAAGATTAAGTTCTGTAAGACTCAGTACATGCTAGATTCTTCTATTTTTGTGTCCATGGGTAGTTATTGGGTCAGAATTATTACAGAGCATGAGAACTTTTATGTGAAGAAGCTAAAATGAAGGAAAAAAACCAAAAACAAAAAACTTTTGACCAGATAAATAAAAGCTCCCTCTCAGAGGAGGATTTAGTAATTAGCTCCTTATAGAAACATTAATAAATAGCTATACCCTCTTCATCTTCTTTTTTTCTTCATTTTTAATTTGACTTTTATTCCTATAATCTTTGCTGTTTTTCACCTCAGAAGTTTTTCACTTGTGACTAAATCTTTACCTCTTATTAATCTCAGGCCCTTAAAGTGCATTCCACCCCTCAATCCCCAGCTTTGTTCAAAGTGGAATTTTTGCAAGGACCAGGAATCATTCTCCAGCCTGAGGGGAATCCATGCTCATGCACAAAGCATCTAGCTATATTCACGTATAAGATGAGACATATCTGTCTTGTGTGACAGAGATGCTGTAACCACTGTTTTACTCATATAGTCTTACCCATGACAAAAAGCATGCTTCTGACATGTGCACTGTGGCAGGTGTGCACAGATGTGGAGAGAGGCTGGTCTTGAACTGCAGTGCTGTCACAGTGCCCACTGTTACAGAGGGCGGGGGGTGTGTCCCTGAGATGGGCCACTGCTGCTGTGGCGCTCTGTCTCACTTGCAGATACCTCTGGGCACTGGGTTTTTTAGTCTCAGACACATCATCAGTGAGTGTTTCTTTTAGGTGGTTGGCATTAGCTTGATCAGACACTTTTATTTAAGTTGGAGTTTTAGAAGACAGAGGAGAATGAGTGAACTAGGGTCTCCCAAGGATAGAAAATCTTTTATGATTTTAGGGCTGGTGATAGATAATTGATCAAGCTGGTCTTTGGAGAAGGGATTATGTGAAGTAGTAGGATTGTGGGATTGGTTCATTTCCCCAGGATGGAGGCCTTGGAACTCATAGCTCCTTTCTAAGCTTTGGGGAGAAGGAGGCAGGTGCCCTCCACCCCTTTCTGGGCTGTGGCTTCTTAATACTCCTTGGTAAATCACCAGATGGCTCTCCTCTGCTCTCTTGAGGGTGGGACATTTTGTGGCTTCTGAAGACACCAGTGCCTCATCATCTGATTGGCAATTGCAGTTTTTCATATGAAATACTGCCACTTCCCTTTCTACATTGATGAAGGATGTGTGATAACTCTGTGCTCCTCAAGAAACATATTCTCTGATAATGGTAATGTAACGTGGGACAGAGTAGTGTAGGCTTCCAAATTAAACTTCACAAATTTATTCCTGATTCTGTCACCTGGGAAAATTATGTAATTTTTCTAAGCCTCAGTTTCTTTAGCTGGAAAATGATGATAACAATAGTACCTACTTAATAGGGCTGTTACGAGGATGAAAAGAGATGACCTCTAAGAAGGGTTTTGCATAATATATGTTATACAGAACATATTCTTTCTCCTTACTTCGACCCTCTTTTTAGGCAGTTCTTTCACATTTGGAGAAACATTATTTTCCTCCTTCTTTCGATGTATTTGCACATAATCATATATATATATGTACATATATATATGAAAAAGTATTTAATAAACATAATGTATGCTTTTAGATCATGTGCACTTTTCAACTTCCTTCATTATATGGAATTGTGGTGATTGTTTAGTTTTATAATAAAAGGGACTTATTCTTTTCTGTTACTCTATTTTCTGACCTGTATATTACACCAAAGGCAGTTAATTAGCCTTATATTTTGGTAAACTGGGACTGACCTGTTTCTAGAAATTATACAGAAGCATAAAATTTAGAGTCCCATTCAATAGGAACAGGTGCTCTTTTTCAACATGGCAAGAGCAAGATTTTCTAGGTAGAGTAGAAAAAGATTGTAGGTGGCATTCAGTGGAGCAGTGAAGATAGTCTCCTTATTCCAAAGGCAGCAGCTGCACCCTCTTCCCCCATCTATGTAGGGTTATAAACAGGTGATCAGGGTGAGTTTTGTTTTATCACAAAGTACAGGGAAGTGCCTAGTTTCCAAGCACAATTATAATTAATGAAATTCAGTGAGACCAGGAAAGGAGAGAACCAGGCTGTGTTCTCATGTGGCTCAAAATGATGGAACCGGAACCATGTTGAACACTGATAGCCATTCTCTGCCTGCCAGGTGGCAACTGAGTTGCTGCTCATTGCGATAGAACACCTGCTGGGCTGTCATGGGGGAGAAGATGATGAGATAAATTTCAGGATTGTTGGGAAAGAAAATACTTTTACAACATTTTAGCATCCCTAAAATGGCAACCGAGTTGCATTGTATACAACTGTTATTTATTTATACAGTATGCCTCCTGAATGTTTATATACATGTACATACCCACATATTTCTCAATATTTTAGGACTGAAAATTAACCATGGATAATAAATTTGATAGTCCATAATAGTATAGGTAAATTAAAAAAAAAAACACCAAAAAATTTTGTTTTACTATTTTTTCTATAGCTCATGGTGTATTTTGTGTGTTTTGGTAATTAGAGAAAGCCATGTCTTTAGCCTAATAAATAGGAGTGGAATAAGTATATTTTTCATGTTAGTCTTTAATCTCTGACTGGTTTATTCAAGTTACTTTAATTATATTTGAAGATGCACTTACACATACATATTTGAATAATTCTTTGATAGAAATTTTACTATTAAATGGAACACAGTTAATTAAATGTTTTCTGAATATTATGGAAGAATAATTTGGTGAATACCACCAACTCTTTAGCAATAGAATTAATAGTAAAGCCTGTTGAGCATGCATTATTGAAGTTTTTTTTTTAGCTCTAACAAACATCAGTCAAAATATGTCCTGTGAAATAACTCCAGTAACATGATTTTTTAAAGTATTAAAAATATGCACATTGATTGCTAATATGAACAAATTTACTTGGATAACTTAAAGACAGCTTCAAATAAAATAAAATATCTTTGATTATGGATTGAATGAGGGAATTACATTGCCAGAAGGTCACACCCTGTTTAGAAAAGTCTTTAAAGTTTTCTGAAAAACTACTGAAGGATTGGATAAAGATCTGGGGGAACTTCTTTTATACTAGATAGCTCTGATATCATGGCATTTTTTTCTTTTTTTAAAATAGGAAATATATTTTAATTGTCTTTGCAATTTGGAAAGTCTGATAATTGAAAATATTATATGTTTTGTACCCTGCAGATCACTCAGGAGGCTGGAGAATTTATGATTACTTTTCCATATGGCTACCATGCTGGTTTTAATCATGGTTTCAACTGTGCAGAATCTACAAATTTTGCTACAGTCAGATGGATTGACTATGGGAAGGTTGCTAAATTGGTAAGTTATGCCTCAAAAATAAGGCATAAATTAAATGTGTATTCTGGTTATTGTGGTGGGAAATCTAAGATCATATGCAGCACTTTTTTTCCCTTCATTGATACTGTGTGCCTCGCACCATGGTAATTTATTTTCAGATTAGATATATTTGTTTTACATGGCATGTGTTATCATTTGTAGCTATAGTTTTCTGTTTTGAGATTTTTGTGGAGAAGTTTACTTTGAGAGGTAATTTTATGCAACTGATGTTTGCTTCCTTTCTTAAAGCCACCAATTATTTTTTTGTGAGATTTCCCAGTGGCTCCCTGTGGCTCCATGTTAGGTGAAGACTTGGCTCTTTACCTAACATGGACTAAATATGGAATTTATTTATTTATTTTTTTTTATTTTTATTTATTTTTTTTTTAATTTTTTTTTTCAATGTTTATTTATTTTGGGACAGAGAGAGACAGAGCATGAACGGGGGAGGGGCAGAGAGAGAGGGAGACACAGAATCAGAAACAGGCTCCAGGCTCTGAGCCATCAGCCCAGAGCCCGACGCGGGGCTCGAACTCACGGACCGCGAGATCGTGACCTGGCTGAAGTCGGACGCTTAACCGACTGCGCCACCCAGGCGCCCCTAAATATGGAATTTAGTTCCATGGCTTAGAAAACAACTACTTGTAGATGAAAATGTCTGTAAAAATTATAGTAAGAGGTTGAGGGAGGGTGGTAAGAAATGATTAAAACTTCCCTTAGTGCAGAAATAAATTTCTTGAAAGTAATGCAGAATATACTTTAATAAGAAATGTATCTTTATGTTGCATTTGTACAAAATTTTGCATTTCCTGCTCAGTATATTTAATTTAGTTCACATACTGTGTATTTTCATTCACAAGAAACAACTTCCATTAAATTTAATTAATTTCCCCCTGTGGTGTTAAATAGAGGACATCTTCAAAGAGATGGTGGCTTACATTAAGTTGCTTTCTTTCCTATGGCTTTGAAGGCAAGGGTATAGGCTGGCAGAGGGCAGCTATGAATGAAACTGTGTATTTTATGGAGTGTGTAAAATTGACACAGATTTAGTGGAAAATGACATAACAGCTTATGTGGCTGTATCTTGGCCACTGCATGGTATAAGTGAGTGTTTTTCATTCCACATTGATAAAGCTTGTATGTGGAACCATTGTGAACTTAGAAATATATTCAGGGAAAAGAACACCAGGTTTGATTTACATGTGTATTTAGAAAATTACATAATATATTAAAATAAAAGTAGAGCCCTTTGGCAGCCTAGGAACCATTTGTATGGATTTATGAAAAAAGGAAAGCTCCTGCTATTAGAAGACTTTTTCTGTTCTGAGTAATTTCTATTTATGAAGGGTAATTTAGAAAGGAACAGAACTGAACTACTTCTTCCCATTATGGATCCTTCATATTATAATAAACCTAATAAAAAAAATAGGAAACTCAGTGTATGTACCTTGGCCAGCTACCTGCAGTGTTTTCACAGAGAGGTAGTGCTTGGATCTACATTGAAACAGAGCCATACACCCATAGTAATCGCAAGGTATGTTATTTTATGGTTTGCATTATTTTTTTTATTAACAATTTTTTTTTTAACATTTATTCATTTTTGGGAGACAGAGCCGTGAGTGGGGGAGGGGCAGAGAGAGAGGGAGACACAGAATCTGGAGCAGGCTTCAGGCTCCGAGCTGTTAGCACAGAGCCCAATGTGGGGCTTAAATCCACAAACCGCGAGATCATGACCTGAGCTGAAGTCGGATGCTTAACCAACTCAGCCACCCAGGTGCCCCTGTGGTTTGCAGTTTTAATCATTGACAGAGTAAGTCAACTGTCACAGCTGTTCAGTTATCAGAAAATTAGCTGGTGCTTGTTTACTCTGAGTTTCAGATCTAGTTCACGGTATAGGCCAGATTAGTTTCTCCTCAAGGCTAAAATGTCCTGGGTGGGTTTCCACATTTCTTTGTTAATGTAGAATGGGACTGGGGTGTGACCAAGTAAGAGAGGTGGGCAGTGGTCCTCTGAAATCCCAGCTGACAGAGCCTAGGATTGTGGGACTGTAAGAGTAGTGCGCTGTGGTGGAGGAAGCAGGGATCTAAGGCCCAACTTTTCTTCTGGCTAGTCATATATCATTAGGAAAATTGTGTATTTTGTTTGTTCCTTCCTATATAAATTAGAAATACCTCTCCACCCATAGATCTGTTATGAGAGGGAGAAAACCTTAGATATGTGGATATCCATTCATGCTGCGTTGATTTGTATCACTCAATTTAGTTAAGGAATATGACTGTCTTGGTTCTGGAATTTTGCTAGGTACAAAATTGTTCAATGGCTATACTGCAGTTTTGGGTAAATAGTGCACTAGATTGCATGTGTTTGAGATGTTTTTAGGTGTTGTCTCCACCCTTCCCTTATTTTGGTGAGGTGGTGCTGCTCTGAGAAATGTATTTGTTTTCTATTGCTACTGGAGCAAATTGCCATAAAAGTAGTGATTTAAAACAATACTCACTTACCATCTCTGTAGGTTGTATGTCTGATATTAGTTTCACTAAGCAAAAATCAGGGTGTTTGCAGGGCTACATTTCTAACTGGGATTCTAGTGAAGAATCCATTCCCTTGCTCAGATTGTTGGCTGAATTTGGTTCCTTACAGTTGTAGGACTGAATTCCCATTTTTTTGCTGCCTGTCAGCCAGGTCTTTGCTCCTAGAGATATCTCTCATGTCCTTCCAGGTGGTCTTGTACATTTCAGAGCAGGCAGTCCACAAAATCCCTTTTGTCATATAAGATGACATATTTACAAACTATAGGGAATAGGACATGGATGTCTTTGTTGTTGGGGGTAGGGGTGCGAAGGTGGGGGCAATATTCTGTCTACCATGGAGTTCCAATTAATAATTGACATGGTGATATATTAAGAATCTACTTTGAGTAGATGTAACTAATTTAGTTATTCTGCATAAAAACTGGAAACTAGGGGCACCTTGGGTGGCTCAGTCGGTTGAGTATCTGACCTTGATTTTGGCTCAGGTCATGACCTCATGGTTCATGAGATTGAGCCCCGGGTCTGGCTCTGTGCTAACAAGCATGGAGCCTCCTTGGGATTCTCTCTCTCCATTTCTCTCTGCCTCTCCCTCTCTCAAAATAAATAAATAAAATAAACTTAAAAAATAAAATGAAGTGAAAAACAAGGTTATTTAAACAACAACAAAAAACTGGAAGCTAAATTGTAATGGATACAGTTTTGAATGTTTCACTAAAACACACTTATGCTTTCTTAAATTATACCCCTCAATTTTAATATTATCTTGGCTATTCTCAGAAAAATAAGTTATCTTATATTGTAGGGTGCTGTGATGGCATTTTTGTGCATATGTTGGTGTCTTTATAATTTATCTGACACATTTTTATTGATCTCCAAGGCTGTTTCTTTACACACTGTTGTATCATGTGTATGTGCATGCTGTCCATGCATGCGTGTGTAGCTTTTAGTCTCGGGAAAATTTGTGAATTAGGCAGTTAGTTTTTATGTTTTTTTTTTTTAAGGACAAATGTATAATGGATTATACATTATAAATTGCACTTAAAAGACTTGTGGCTTCGAGGGTGCCCAAAATTAATTCTTAAACTAACAAATTTTTGCCTTAATTCTTTGCCATATCCAGTTTATTCTAAATGATAGCTATTAAGAAGTAGTTATTCACAAGTGATGATGAGTTATGCTTTTTTTGGGGGGGACAGATAATTAAAAAAAATAATGGCATGCTTTTTCCTAGTGGAAGCACTAGGTGCAGTGAGGTCTTCTTTACCTGTCACATTGGGTTCATATGGGTATGTAAAAACTCCCAATAGTGTCCCTTTGTGGGACAGAAGTTAATGTGGTGCAGAATGTGGGGTCTGTACTGGTTATATTTTACATATTACAAACCAATATTTCGACTTTGACAACTTAGGAAAGAACTTTACAAAATCCTATATTTAATTGAAAAATACACCAAAACACTAGGTTTTGAAAAGATAACCCCAGGCTCACTGATAATATTGGAGATATTGGTGATTTTATTCAGAAAAATCCTGCATGATACTCCAGAACAGAAGGGCTTTGCCTTTAAGAGAACTCACCTACCTAAGAAGGGGGTTATGTAATTTTCCCCCATTTCATTGTTCAGAGGTAAGGTTTTCACTGAAGAAGAATTGAGAAGATTGTTCTAGGTTGCTATATGCCCATTTGCCTACTGGCTTAGGCAGAGTTCAGCTTCAGAGAGTGCTTGGTGAGTTCCTCCTTTGCAACAGGATTGTGCTACATGTTTGTACAAAGAAGATGGGCATGTTTTCTTTGTCTTTAGGGAGCTTTCATAAAGAACAGAAGGGCTTTTAATAAACCTACATTTTCAAAACTGAAGTATGAGTGGAACATACCATCGTGAGTTATTTTAGGCATCTTTATTGGTTTGAACATCAGAGTGATCTAGTGTAAAATGCTACATTTTTTTCTGGTAGAGATTTAAAACTATGAAATGCTTTAGCAATTGAAAGAAAATTTTGGTGCATATTTGAGATGAATGTTTCCCATTTCTGGATCGTTCTCTCCTGTGGTTAAATGGAATCCATGGTTACTTCTGTGTGGCAGCTGTGGTGGCACTTGTCCGCTTCCTGGCTAGGCTGGATCAAAGAGCTGGCCTGCAGGTTGTATTTCATTTTTCCGTTTGGTAGGATGAAGTGCAGTTGTTTTGATGTTAGGTTTGATGGATTTGTTTGCCACTGCATTCATTAGCTTCACATCAAAAAACTGACAGGCTGTTAAATGAAACTTTGGCTTAGATTTTCAGCTTGACTGTTTGGAGACATTTGTGAAGATATTTTGTTTTTGTGTCGCAGCAGCCTCAAGCACTGTGATTGTCTTGAAGGGAAGAAAAGTTATTTACTGTACTGATTTTCTTGAGTAAAAAAGAATCATTGTCTTGGGGACAGTCATATCTGGCCTACACCATCAGTAGTGTATTTATGACCATGTGTGCAGTGTGAGAAAGTTATCTATGGCATGGTAAATAATGTTATCTTCTTGGGAGGAAAGGTAATAGTTGGTGGCTTCAAAATGATACCTCTTATTTTAAATCAATTTTATTTTAAGTGATAATCTACTAACATGATATGCCAGAAATTTGAAAAATTGCACTGCAGATCTGGGAATGTTCTCTCATGAACTTCAGGAACATTACTTCACAATATAATTTTAAAGCATTTTGACATTTGAATCCTCAAATGTTTCAGCAAGTTTAAAAAGATAGAATTTTGAAGTTGATTTCCCTTTAATCTAGAAGGGATTTTGATTATTGTCTTACATACAAGAGCTGTGATATGGCTTCATTCCATTTCATATTTCAGGTTTTTTTTAATAAGATTTTTAAAATATTTATTTTCAAGAGTCAGAGAGACAGAGCATGAGTTGGGGAGGGGCAGAGAGAGAGGGAAACACAGAATCTGAAGCAGGATCCAGGCTCTGAGCCTTCAGCACAAAGACCCATGTGGGGTTTGAACCCATGAACCGTGAGATCATGACCTGATCTGAAGTCGGATGCTTAACTGACTAAGCCACCAGGCGCCCCTATTTCAGTCCTTTTCTAAAATTAGATTTCATTATTCTTAAATCAAGTAGAATCCTTCCAAAAAATCTTTAATCTTGGGCAGTCTTTCTTTAAACAATCAGAAATCATTTTAATGGTTAGTCCCTATGTTATATTTTATTATGCTTTAGATCACGAGATTTCTCTATTCTTAGAGCACGTGAAAGAAGGAAAATGTAGACTCACAGTCCCTGCATTCTAATTTTGGCTATCTGATGTGGCATATATAATATGAACTTTGTGAGCCCAGAGATTTTCTCCATTTTTTTTTTCTTTTTACCTCTATTTTGTTTCTATTTACTGGGCCCTGGTAGTGCAACATAGAGTACAAAATACCATGTAGAGAAACAGAATCATATGAAGGCATGTCCTTTGGAGCTTGTACTCTGACTGGGGAATTAGTACTTATATACCTGGAATAAGTATTAAGAAAGAAAATATTCATATTATATCCCTCATTTTATTCTGATAAAGTATTGAATTGTGAGATTCAGAAAATCTGAGACTTCAAGTAGTATAGTAGAAAGTCAGTTGATTAGTATATATTGTGTCTGTAGGGGAGATATCTGGGACTTGAGTCCTCAGAACTAGGGAGCCCAATTTGATTTATTACTAACTTAAATTTGCTGGATTTGGGGAGTTGAGGTATATGGTTTATGACACTGATGTTTAGTTGCTAAACTGAAATCAAGGTATTATCTGGGTTTTTTTTTTTTGGTTGTTGTTGTTGTTGTTATTAAGTTTTAGTTTATTTTGAGAGGGAGAGAGCGCATGTGCGAGCTGGGGATGGGCAGAGAAAGAGGGAGAGAGAGAATCCCAAGCAGGCTCCATGCATAGCAAGGACCCCTTTGCGGGGCTGGATCTCATGACCAGATCATTACCTGAGCCGAATAGTATGCCTTTTGTTTACACTGTTGAGTGCAATTTTTATGATGGCTTTGTCTCTTATTATTATTATTTGATATTTTGATTTTTATTATTCTTGAGTATGAGCAATGAATAAATGGTTAGAGTCAGATGCCTTAACTGACTGAATCACCCAGGCACCCTTGTATTATCTGTTTTTCAGGCCTTAGTTTAAGTCTTTTGATAAAATGTGGTAATTTTAAGAAAAAGCTAGTTAAAGGAGTACTTAGGAAAAGTGGGATCTGAACCCTTGGCCCAGCTGATGTTTGTTTCCTGGTGGAAGAGCTAAGTGTGAATTGGGACTTCTTAAATAAGGCATACCAATCCAAGTCATTGTTCCCTTTCCTTTGAGATACCCTTCTCTGCTGATGCAACAAGAGCAGTATGTCCAGATGCCCAATTTGAAGCTTTGGTCTGGGAGTATTGCTTACTTGATCATTTGATGTGACCTCTTTGAATCAAAAGAAAGTTTTAATGGGATATCACTGAGGTCAGTGGGTATAATTAGACTTTAATCTGTGGATCCACAATCTATCCTCCCTCTGCTCTGAGCAAGGTGATAGAACACACTTCTTTCTAACTGCTGGTCATAACTGTAGTGTAGAAATTTCCCACAAGCCCCTGGGAGCACTCTGTGTGGCAGCACCAGGGACCATATTCAGGCAGAAAGCTGAAAGTAATGAAAGTATATAGCTGAATAAGTATTGGTATAAATATCAAAGGGAATAAAGAATGGGTGATGAATCCTGTGATTATTCCCTATTATTGTTCTAATAGTTCTACACCTTTGCAATTAGAAGAATCAGAGTATTAGCCAATTCAAAGAGGAAAAGTGTCCCCAGTTAGGCAGACCCTGAAAAAGTCTCATATTATAAAGAAGCCAAGTCTTAATTTTCTCCCTTGGTTAGCCATGCCTATTATTTTTAATTTACTATAATTTTATCCCGTACTAGCTATGGCCAGTAATAGTTTTTGCCTCTTTCTAAAACAAGGAAGACAAAACAAGAGTGTCTTCTGGATGATTTCCAACATGTTAGTTTAGAGCACTAAATAATTCTTTGTGGCACAATATACAAAGTTTAGTGCTTATAGCTAATTCTTCCAGGCATTATTTTTTGTATTTTATTTATAGTAATCAGTTTGCATTTTTCCATGTGCTGCATTTAAGTAGGGCAGTATCAATAGTTGTATGTCTTCTTGCTTATGCTGTTGAGTGCAATTTTTATGATGGCTTTATGTGTCCTTATTGTTTGATATTTTGATTTTTATTATACTTTTGAGTTGAGCAGTGAGTAAATGGTTAAGTAAGGGAAATTTCAACTTAGAGTTATAATGTCATTTAAAAATATGAAGAAATGAAATCTTAATATTGGGGAATTGTCTATCTTGTAATCATACATATCAGTAGTTTGGGGGACAGTGGATGAAGGTTGCATAGCATGTATACATATATTTCACTATTATTGCTATTATATTTTAATCTTTAGGAAAGTCTAGAACATCTTAAGGAAGAAAAATTTAGCATGTGTTAAGTTTAGCATGTGATAATATCAAAGTTAGTTTTATAAAATTAATTATATCTTACATCTCCTTTCAATACACTTAATTAGAAATACAGCTGAAGCACTTCTTAGGGTTCTGCGATCACATAGGATTGCGCTGTCTGAATCACACTCCAGGGAGGTGACACAGGGTGTGGGGGTGGTAGACCCTCTGGGGAGTAATACAGTTTGTCTTGAATCTCTCAGGCTGTGTGTGTAATTGTGCTGAGCTTCATTTTCTTCCTGTAGAAAGGAAGCATTGATATGTAGTGGTGAAGGGATACAACAAGTTCAGGGGTTAGTTGCACTGATTAGAATTCTGACTTTTCTTTTTACTGGCTGTGTGATTGGAGTCAGTACGTAACTAACTTGTCCAAATCTCCCTTTTCTCATATGTGTAATGGAGATTATAGCTTCTTTATAGTTATTATGAGAAATAAATGCAAGTAAATATGTAAGGAGCCTTGAAGAGTTGTGATGAGAACTGGTAGATGTGTGCATCTTGTTTGCAGCATTGCAGTTTGGGGAATTGACCTTGGCTCAGTGGTGGGCCTGACTGATCTAAGGGAAATCTGTTTCTTTGTCCAGTGATGATGAGTCAGTTCAGTGGGCCAGTTCCTGGTCCAATAGAAAGGAAGATTGGGTTGGTGGAGATAGAGGAAAATGCCAACTTGTCTCGGAGAGTGTTGGGAGGCTTGTCTCTCCAGATGGGCACAAGGAATCACTGACACCTGCAGCCTGTAGTCATAAGGGGGCCAGACCTAAAGTCTATTCTTTGGACACCAGATGAGAGAGCTGAAATGCTTGTGTTGAAAATCAAAGTCTAGAAAGAGCAATCCAGTGTTTCATTTTTCATAACATTGTCAGAGATGCAGGGGTTCATTGCTCCATCTGTGTAGCACTTCCATCCCTAATAAGAGTTTTGATGGCTAATTTGAGTGCGGGTCAACAAAAATCAACCCAGTCACACAGACCTGTGTTAGAATTCTGGTTCTGTGTAACCTGCCTCTGTGAACCACATTTTTCCTACCCATCAGGAGGGCTTTGACCCTGGCCTCATCAGCCCTGTGATGAGGATGGCGGTGTAGCTGGGATAGTCATCTAGCACTGTGTCTTTTTAACTGAAAACATTTTAAAAAAGCGATCCATGATGGGTCATTTCTAAGTCTGGGAACTCTCTGATACTAATTTGGAGAAGGCTGGTGGAGTTTAGGCCTGAGGCGTTGAGAAGTCATGGCTGTGGAGATAGTATTTGCAGAATAAGTGCTAGCAGCAGGCTGGACAGAAGGATTGCTTTATATACTTCTACTGATTTCTCACACTTTCACTGTCTGCCAACATGAGGGAAGTATGAAAAGAAGTGACATCACCCAGTAGTGCTTGGGGTTCTGTGGGCCAGACTGCTGAGGGGGTGGTCTCTGGAGGGGCTGTTGCTTACATCTTCAAAACCATACTGTAGCTTTTGGGCTCCATGTGGAATTGGAAAAACCATGTGTTGTAAATCGCTGGCAATAAAACCCATCATGGGTATTAGAGATTCCTGCTAAATTTGACTGTAGTCCACACATGGCTTTCATATACTCCAGGTTTTTGAGTTAAGATACAAAAATAGGTAGTTTCCAGCAACTTTCTAAATTTCATAACAGATATTTTTATAAGGCCTAGTAATAATTCTAGTGATTCTTGGTCGAGTATTTCTAGTTCTTGGGAATGTATATTCTGGGTCATCCTTTAAGTAATAATTTTTTAAAAATTGGACGGTTCTGATGATTATTAAAATAGCATGAAACCTGTTTCTTTGCAGGTAAATAAAATTGAAAAATTGCTCAAACCTCTATATTATTCAAAGTAATAGTGAAGGATTTCTTTTTCTTATCATATTATTAAAGAGAAAAGGAAAATTCCCATTGCTCACGAGAATGTCATTGCTAGAGTGGGCACTCTGCACTTCTGTTAGGTGGTAGTGTCATCAGTGTAAGCATTCCCAAAAAGCAGGTAGGTAGTATGTATCAATAGCCATCGACATCTCCATGCTCTTGACCCATTCTTATACTCCTAGGAAATAATCAGAAATGTATGCAAAAGTTCATTGATGAAGATGATTGTCATAGTACAATTTTTATTAGCAAAAATTAAATTAAAACTAAAATGTCTAATGACAAATGGGAATCATTGAATAAATTATGGTGTGTCCATGTACTAGAATCCTTTTAATTTTACAGAAGATTATTTGAAAGGAAATCACTATGGCTGTTAACATTACTATTTAAATACTCCTTGTTAAAATGTATAAAAATAAAAAAATACTTGTGCATATATTAAAAAAAACAATTAGAGTACAGAAAAATATTTTATGACCCCTTCTAATCCCTTCCTGTGAATAACTTGCATATCCCTTCAAAAATATCAGCATATGTTTATATCTTTTTAAAAATCCACACACATTTGGTTAATATTATGCACATTGTTTTCCAATGCCTTCCCTTTTAATGTCTTTCCTTTTAATGTATCTTTCATGTATGCCAGTAAAACATTTTTAGAGTGTAGACATTTATTAGAAATATCTTCTAGCTTGTCCCAATAGAGTATGACAGGTGGTTTGCAGTGGATTTTTTTCTGAGGGGCATCATAGAACCACAGCAGTGCATGAAAGTTCATTGCACAGATCTTGTTAACAAATCAGGACTTTGAAAATGAATGCCTTAGTTCACTGCTCTATTTCCATTCCCTCCATGCAGAGCAGACGGCAAGGTGGACCTGGTGCACTCTCACGTTTCTAGCCCTGTCTTTGTTGACGGGCCCCGCCTGCCCCACCATCTCAGTTTATTCCACCACAGTTCATATTGGAAGATAGTTAATGCCATCATTGTTTCTGTTTTTTCAAATAACAGCATTTGCAACTGTGTTCTCATATTTGAAGGATTGGATCGGTCATATAAATTTTAATAAGTTCCTTTAGAATTGCAAGTCTTTGGCCTAATAAAGAATTATCCCAGTGAATTTGGAATACATGGCAGGAAAAAGTAACTAAATGACTTTTGTCAACAATTCTGTGATAATGAAATATTTGAAATAGGAATGGCACAAAGTGGGGATAAAACCCAGCCTGGTTTGTACATATAAACGGGCAAGAAAACATAGGCAACAAAGGCTACATAAAATAAGAAAATATCAACTGTAGTAATCATAAAGGATACTCTAGATTTAAAACACGCACATGAAGTAAGACAATCAGGAAATTATTGCCCATTGTTGCAAGAGAGCAGATGGTGCTTAAATACCCCTTAATTTTATATCATTCTAAAAATCAAACAACCAAAGAGCATGTACCATCTATATTTAAAAAGTCAAATGCAAACTTTTCTATTTTGGGGGTTTGCTAGAGTTGAGTTGAAGAACAAGTGAAACATTAATTTACCACTAACGACACACATTGGAGGCTGTCTTGGCAGGGGATTGAAGGGACAGTGAAGGAAGCAATTTCTAAGAAGGCAGTATTCAAACCTTCCTTAGCTCCTGTGTGAAACTCTTCTCTGTTATGTATTTTCCCCCTAAGTGGCTCTGGTAAGATACTTGATGTTGAATGTTAAAAGTTCTTAAATGTCTAGATTATGTCTCTAAAATGACATCCATTTAGATACAAGGTCATAATTTTTAGAAAATGTATTTCATGCTTAAGTATTTCACATTTGATTAGAAAGAATGTTGGAGAGGTTTTCCTGAGTTTTGATGCTTCCTACACCCCTGACCATCATAATTAATGCTGAATCCTGAGCCCTAAAACGTTTAGTTTGAGTAAGTATGACCAAGATATCTTACTAGATAAATTACTGTTCTTAGATTTGTGCATACTTTTGCTTTATACAGTAAATGTCCATGGAGTACATCTTAGAAGGTATTTCTGTAGTATAGTCTCTTTATGATCAATTCATTGTGTGTTTTTGCTCAATTACTATACAGATGTGTTTTCTGGTGCTATTGAGGTGAACTGTGTCTGTGACAAAGCTAAATCAGTTTGTGATTTACTCAGCCACTCGGTGCTGGATTGATAAATGTTGGTGCTGAGCATAGATTCTTGTTCAGTTCCTGTTAAACTTTACTTTTTGTTGGTACTGGAGATCCTGCCAGTCAGACAGCATATGTGAAAATGAAGAAAAGGAGTTGGAAATTCAGATCTATATTACTGAAAGTATGCACTCTTTGAATTGTGCAGTGGAGAAACTGAAGTCCATACTCAATTACCAAATAACTGATGTGGTTACGTATCAAGAAAATTTGGACTGTGCAATTCACTGTGTTTTCAAAGAAACATTTTGAGGTTGGGAAGTTTATAAACTTAGAGTTTCAATGGCCACATGAAAAGTTTAGTTTTATTATTAGACTTAAATAATGTAGTTTGTGTTGATTTCATTATAAGAGAGCTTTTTCCTCCTCCAAGCCCCGCCCCCCCTCTTTATTTTCTCCATTTACCTTCTGGAACTTATTGACATACTAACAGATTGAATCCAGTGTATTTTCTTAGACTTTCTAATTACTCAGCTTTGAAGTAAATGAATGGTGTTTCTTATTTATGAAACTCCGCAGGAAGAAGCCAAAAAGGCACAACAATGGAAAGAATTTTTTTCAGTGGATGTCATGAGTCCAGCTCCCAGCTACCTGTTGTCTCAGTCACTCAATAGAATCTAGGGACAAAGTGATCCTCAGTGAGTAAATTAGCAGTTCTAGGCCTCCTGCTTCAGTGGATTTCTCTGAAGCAAAGACAGAGAAAATGTTTCTCTGCCTGCCATTCCCAGATGTAATAGCTATGAAACCAAACCCATGCCAAGTACAATGGTCTTGACTTGAGTCAAAAGCTGGGAAACCAAAGGGTAAGGAAACTACAGTCTTGGGGAAATAGAAATTGGACACAGAGGGAAATGGGTGTTCAACAGGAAGTCAAAGCACAACTGTAGATTATCCGTTCATGCACTAAGCTACACATTTAACAGAGGGTGATAGACTTTTGGGACTGAGCAGTTTGCAAGGGGGAAAAGCTTATTAAAAATTAGTTTCAGTCCATAGATCTATGGTTTTACAAAACGTGTGGAGATGTGCAGACAGTAGAGTATGTGCTTCAGTAAATTTAACAGGAAGGAACCTGATGACAGCTAGGGTGTTTGTGGTTGTGCTGTTCATTAATAAACATTCAGAATAAATTTATAGCTAAGTGAAAGGAGGAAAAAGTTTGCCTATTTTATGCCATTTGTATGTTATGGCTTAAGCCCAAAGCAGAACTAATCATTGGAGTTGTATGGATTACTGAACACAAATGAGGAAGGTTGAACTTCAAGGAAATGTGCTATTTATAGAGTTATTTGTATATTCAGTTGGGGATTCAGTGGTATAAAGGAAGAGTCGTATAAAGAGGAAAGATCATTGGGATGCTGTATGGTTGTAAGTATGTTATTCTTAGGGTTACATGCTCACAATTTTTGTGAGCTTTTGATGGTTTTTTAATGGAGGGTGAATATTTTTTTTTTTCAAATTTTTTTTTCAACGTTTATTTATTTTTGCGACAGAGAGAGACAGAGCATGAACGGGGGAGGGGCAGAGAGAGAGGGAGACACAGAATCAGAAACAGGCTCCAGGCTCCGAGCCATCAGCCCAAGAGCCCGACGCGGGGCTCGAACTCACGGACCGCGAGATCCTGACCTGGCTGAAGTCGGACGCTTAACCGACTGCGCCACCCAGGCGCCCCAAGGGTGAATATTTTTAAATAGTTAAAAACGTGAATACTCAGTGTTTTTCACGAGTATATAATGTGCATTTTTCCCTCTGTATAGGTTTAGCTTTCGGTTTTTAATGATTTCTCTTTGAGTCACTGAAAAGTGTTGGCATTCCATATTTTTACAAATACATTACATAATTTGGATTGTTATTGTGTACAGTTGTAGACTCATGTGAGCTTTAAAATCAAGTTGCTTCTAAATGTTAGTTTGCAGAAATAAAAACTATGCGTATGCTGCAGAGTATTTGTTTATTATGTGTGATGTGTATTTTATTTCCTGGAAACAGTATCGGATTTATGACTTAGGTCAAGGATTCTAAAACCGTTCTTGTGGCCAGTTCCACAAGGATATTTATAGTACTCCTCTCATTACACTAGTGTGAAAATATTGTTACTAGGGGTGAGTAGATTTTTAGAACATCTCTACTGTATAGCTGTTAAAAACAGGGGGGTAAATCTATATGTACTGATGTGACAAAGATCTTCACAATATATTATAAAGTAAAAATCAAAGTGACAAGTATATTCTATAGTGTGAAGCTATCTTAAAAAAAAACATTTTTTTAACTATCCTAAGAATATGTAAATAGAAAAAGAAATGGAAGGATACAAATGGTTAATTATGGTGGCCTATAGCCAGTGGAATGAATTTGGGATTTATAATGCAGGGACCCTCACCTCTTATGCACTCTACTTCTGTGTTGGTGGAATTTTTTTTTTCAAGGCTGTTTTTATGTCTTACTCTGTGCTTTTTAAAATCCAGTAAAATTATTTTTATAGTTTTCAAGAGTGTTTATATAGAGAGGTCTAAACTATAAGTATGTTTTATAGGCACAGGATAGAGATGTTCTGAAATTTATGTTCTTTAAGATATTTAGTTTGTAACCAAAATTTCACTATAGGGGAGGAGAGTAATATATGTGTCTATACATGCTCAGAGTACTTTTAAAGCATTTAAAAGTTTATCCTGTGGTTACTAATTGATCTCTGATTGAGGTAATATTCCTTATTGAATCTAAAATGTAAATAAACAGCATTGACATACATTATTCAAAAAATTGCTGAAAGAATTAAAGTGGAAATTTGCTTTGAAACTATTTGCGGATTGACTATAATGTTCTGTATTTGTTGTAGTAAAAGAGCCTGAAATTGCATATTGGCTTTTGCTAAAACATGTACAGTGTGTGTGTTTATCATTCCCATATAATCAAAACTCACTATTAGACTCTGTAAATTGTATCATGGACAGTGGTGCTTAAATATTAATGTATTTCATTACTTTTGTTCTCAAATTTGAGATTCATGGACAGTGTGTATCATTAGCCAGCAGATGGCAGTGTCTCTGCACAAATTCTTTTCCTGCAAAGTCTTTTGACAGGAATGGGTTGCCCTCATAGCATTTGACCTAATTTGACAAATGGAGTCATTGAAGATATTCATTGATTATAAATTTGTAACTGATATGTTTTATATGGAATAGAAGGTGGTAAAAATGAATGTAACAGGATAGTGAGTGATATTTGTAATATTGTTTATATTCCTCCTAGATTAGTTGTTTCTTGAAATGTTCATTTTATGTATAGGAAGTGTGTGCAGTTAGCCTAAAATATCATCAAATTGAAGTGCTTTTCCTTGTGAAATAAATGTATAATGTACCTAAGTCTATTGCAAGCTGTTCATGGATTTGGTCCCTATATGTTGTTATATAGTGTGGTTGCTGGGCAAAGGAGCAATGTGTGCTCATCTACATACATAGTGCAAAAATAAAGTAAAATTTATTGGCAGAAATTTACGAGCTGATAAGTAGCAGTATGTGCAAGATCTCCCAGGTCTCATTCTTCCACAGTGAGGTGGATTTGAATGGGGTATAGCTGGGAAAGGGCTTCCATTGAAGGATCCAACCTAGATCCTGTCATGTGATTATCCTCTTATTTACAAGGAAATGGAGGCAGAACATATCCATGAGCTTCCTGGGTGAGGAGGTAGTCTTTTTAGAAATGGGAGCTTCTACTAAGCATTTAGGGAGAGAGTATTCTCCTGAGTGCAGACCTGCTGAACTAGCTCTTTGCTAAGCTTTTTGGAAAGTGAAGGTAAGGAGCTTAACTGGGGATAGTAAGTGGCATTTACTTGTGAAGAAAAAACCACTTAATTTAGATTGCCTGAATTTGAAACCTTGGTAGGCCACTTACAGGTAGTATCATTTTAGGCAAGAGATATATAAGTCGGTATAATAATACTACATTATAGGCTAGTTGTAAGGACTGAAGGAGGTAATTATTATAAGTTACTGGATTAATGACTGCTACACGGCATGCAATAAGTTTTTCTTCTCTCTCTCATGAGGTGTTGACATTTATAAATTTTAAAAGCAATTTGGGATCCCCATTATGACAAATTGTGCTGTGGCAGTACGTCAGTGCATTCCTGCATTTTGCTTCCCAGATGTGCCCCAGGAACTAGTTGTAAGCCAAGATGCCTTGTTTTGTGATGACACTTTTGGTGGGTGCAGTTCTGATATACTATCATTATTGGACAGGTACCAGTGAAACACATACCAGCCATGCTGTCAACTACTTCAGAATAAACTGTGGAGGTACCCAATGTGGGAATGCATTCTTATCATCTGGGTTCTGAGGGACTTTAAATAGGTCAAAATATTTATTCTTTGGTTTTCATTTGGGCTGAGTCCAGAGCATACTAAAGGATTCTAGTATTGGAATAAATTTTTTATTGAGTTAGTCATTTAAGAGAGATAGAAACTATACTACTGGGAGAAAAATTCAAATGCTGAGAGACCTGTTCTAAAATATCCCTTGTTTTGTTCTTTTTTTTTTTTTTTAACTGACCTCCTTTGTAAAATAAAACAAGAACATGAAACATTTTGAAAATGCAAAAAGCTACTTGAAGGTGTTTGTAAGTAAAAAATGTAATTATTTAATTTGCTGGATATGTACATGCAAAGGAAAAGAGTTTGCTCTTGGTCCAACTCTAGCTTTGCATTTGTGGAAGCGTGTCCTTGATTTTGTGGCTATGGCTAAAAGAGCAGATATACATATACAGGTGGGGAAGAGAGGATGGAGTGGTGCAAAGATCAACACTTGCTCTCTCTACTGTGGATCAAAAAGGCTTGAGAGTTCAATCAACACATTTCTTTACTCCTGCAGCTCATTAATCTGGCCATGTCATAACTATCTGATCTAGCATAGCACACCAATTGGCATTGGTGTATATTAGGGATAGAATTTTTATTTTACAAATTCAAGATATTCAGTAGTGGCCATGAAAAATCAGATGGATCATTGCCACCGTCAGATGTTTCAAAGATTTCTTCTATTAAATGCTGTGTCCAAAATTATAGAATGCTCTTCAATTTTTTTGCATAAAAATAAAATAATACACCTTAAATATATATAATTTTAAGTAAAAATATAAACATGTAAATAAAAATGAGGTGAAACACCTTGGGAAAATTATATAAGATGAAATAGCAATGTAAATTAGAGTAGAATAAAAAGCCTTTGGAATAAAATAAATTATTTTCTGAATTATTTCAGAAAATAATAAATTAAAACACAGGGGTGCTTGGCTGGCTCAGTCAGCAGAGCATGTGACTTTTGATCTTGGGGTTGTAAGTTTGAGCCCCATGTTAGGTGTAGAGACTAGTTAAAAATAAGATCTTAAAAAAATTTTAAACTCAAAAGTATGTTTTCATTTGTATTTTTAATATAGCACTAAGTCATTTAGTGAAGAGTAGCTAAGAATGTGCTCACATTTTAAAAGCGTCAGTAGTTTAGGGTACATTTGACAGAGCCAAAGAGGGTGAAGATGGATGGCAAGAAAGAGGAAATAAATTGAGATTTCTGTCACATCAAAACAAAATTTTATATAGCAGAAATAATTCATGTAAAACATAATGAAAGACAATGTAAGAGAATATTTATTTGATCCTTGGGTTGAGGAGGGTTTTTCCAAGGGGGATACCATTGGTGGATACCATGAAGGAAAAGACTGTGAGATTTGAACTGCATTTGGAAAAACTGCAAACTAAATAAACAAGTACCACTTGCATACCACTTGTGTTACATGTAAAAACAGTGGATTACTATCCTTATTAGGCTGTAGTTGTAATTAATTCCTAAATGTTACTTAATAGCAAATTAGTTGAAAACATATTTAGTCAAATATTGATATAATTTAGGGCAGAATGTAAAATTTACAAGAATATTTAAAATAAAGCTGGATATTTTAAGGAAATTTGGTACTTCTGAGATGCTGGTTGGCACTTTTCGATGTCATGAGACTATGAGTGTTTCTCTGCCATTAGATGTACTTTAGTGGTCAGGTTTGAGAAGCATTGCCACTTGAATAAAGAACTGCTGAGTCTTAATTCATTAGTAATTACAATGGTTAATATCCAATGAGTCTTTATTTTGTGTCAGGTATAAAACTTCACTTACGCTAATTCATCTAATTTTTACAACTGTTGTATAAGATAGGTAGTATTACTACCCCCATCTTACAAGGAGAAATGGGTGCAGTTGAGATTCAGTCCACATTTAAAGTAGAAAAACTGGGTAAAAGGCAATTCATCAAAGAAGAAATATAGTAAGCTAATAATCACATAATAATCACATTAAGGTCACATAACCTTAATCTAATCTTGTTAGTCATAGGAGTGCAAAAAGGTGAGTGCTGTTTCTAACTTCTCACTGGCTAAGGAGACAAATGAAAACATCCACTGTTGTTAATGCCTATGCAAATTAATACAACCTACAGGATGCCCACATCATCATCCTTGGAAATAAATGTGTCCTGTGACCATGCAATCTACATCTGGGAATTTGTCCTGTGGAAAACATGAGAAAGTTGCATGAAGGCATATTTATTTGGATAGTCCTTACAGTGTTGATTATGAAACTTGAAAAATTGGTAGTAAGTAAATGTCCAACACTCTGGGATGGTTGAATAAATTATAGGACATCCATCCATGATGTGCTGATCAGCATGAAAAATGACGCAGGTGTGTAAGTATCAATATAGGCAGGCATTTATAATATACTGTCAAGGATTAAAAGCTTGTTACAAAATAGGATGTTTTCCTTTTTATGTTTGAAAGTACACATGTATCCTGAATTATAGAAAGGTATTCATTAAATTTTAACATCATCATCTTTGACAGGATTGCAATTTTCTTTATTATTTCTCCAGCAACTATTACATGCACAGTTAAAAAATTATGTTTGTTTTTAAAAAGAACTGTCTTATTGTATCTTGCATGTAATTATGGATTTCAGAGTACTGAATTTACTTAAAATTAAGTGTACATCTATTGGTGAAGTGCTTTTAAAATGGAGGCAAAAAGGCAAGAGCAGTAGCTTCAGAAAATATCCAAGATGAAGAATTTGATAGATCAGGGTATACATAATTGACTAGATTTGAGGCTTTGGGTAAATTACTTGTTTTCAGCTTCAAAGAGGAGTGTAAATATCAATAATCCCTGAGTGCATATAACTGTATATAATATCTGGAGTGATGACTGTGAGCTGGTAAGTTAATGATTTTGATGTATTGCATATCCTGATTAAGAAAGTAAATAAGTATATTAGGGAATGTTAGAATTAATAGTGTCAAATTGTTGAAAGTCATGCCCATTCTTCTCATGGTACATTTTACTTCCTACCTGTGCTAGGTAAATCAGGCATGTTTAGTAATGTTAGTAGTTGTATACAGATGTTCATACTTCAAGCAAAAGCAAGGATTTGACAAATGTCCTGGATCTCTAAAATAATTTATTAGATCTTGGGTTCCTAATTAAAAAAAAAATTTGTTGTTGTTGTGGAGGTTTTTTTTTTTTTTTGAGGTATTTGAAAAATGTTCATAAATATATGAAACTGCTTGACCTAGCTGGCTGCTTCTGGTCATGCATAGGCTCACAGCGGCTGAGGGAGGGAGGGAGGTGGCAGGGGCTGGACACTGTCCCTGGAGAGAGGAAACCTCAACCCAACCCAAACCCCTCTCTCCAGCTCTGAGCTTTTAGGTGCTGTGACTCTTCTTCAGTGTCTCTCCCCAGCTTTTGTTGGGGCTCTGGATCAGGTTTCTAGTGTAAAAGTCTGTGAATGAGTAAGGTGGGAGCCTGGTCCTGAAATTCCGTGTCAGCCGATCCTTCTTTTTTCCAGGTTTTCCTCAGGAAATTGGGACAGGATGGGCAGGTGAAAGGTGACCTTTGAAAATAGGTTTTCTCAAGGTGCATGCAGCGTGGGGAAGGGACTGCACAGTGCTTTCCTGTGACCTGTCAGCCTTATTCCTCCTCCAACCCCACTCACTCCAACTCTTCCTTTCTTGCCATCTCTCACTTCTTTATAGCCATTTTCCAAGAATTGTGCCACTTCTTCCCCATTTGATGAACACTGTGTACTGTGAGTCTCAGCTGTGGCAGGCAGCATTCTTGACCCCTCACGTGCAGGTTAATAGGCCTCCTGTCTGTCTTCTGGGGTTGTTCTGCAGAGTACATGGGAACATTTAGTGCTTGCACTCCTTGCACTGCCCTGTGAGCTACTGTTCTCTGAGGAAGAGTTATAGGAGCCCTGGCCATCCTAGAATTCACTGCAGAAGGAACACAGATACCATAGCCAAACACAGCAGATCAAAACAGAAATCCACTTTAATATATGTGAATGGAGTATGTTGAAGGTACAGAAAACCCATGTGCAAGATTGGCCCCTTTTCTAGCTGAAGGGTAATAGGCTTGGGCATAAGCTTATCAGTAGACTGTAAGGAGAGATAGATTGTGTATATGTACAGCTTTGTGTGATAACTAATTTTTGTTTTGCAGTAGTCCAAAGACATTTCTCTTTAGGAGAGGAGGTGTTTCTTTCCCATTAATTTGATTCTAACCAGGATAACATGTAATAGTGCCTTCCAAACTGGTAGTTGCCCTCAGAGGTAAATGTGTATATTCCCTGTGAATTATAGTGGTATTCTTACCTTTCTTTTTGTACTAATTTTGATATAGAAATAAGAAGGAAAGAACACATGTTCTCACCAACATTTCTACTATTGATGTTTCAAGAATTATGAATTCTGTTTTTGGACTTTTTTCATATGATAACTTACTATATTATTGCAAACCAGTGGATATTTTCAGTATATTGAGAAATTTAACAAAACAAAAATAAAAAACAAAATACTCACTATTTCAGTCCTTCCTCTGAAGAGAAATGGAATGTGAAGGTTGAAATGCTTGAGATACAACTTTAGTTCAGTAACTGACAGTTTAACTTCTCTGTTTTCAAATAAACAAAACATCAGCACTCATACTGGGAAAAATAAATGTACAGATTTCTTAGTAGGTAATACAGTTTGATTGTATTCTTTTAAAATTAGCTGCCCGGGGATATGAATTGAAAAATAAAAATTCTGGCATGAAAATGTTTCCCTAGTATTAAAATTTAAATGCAAGCAAATTGGTTTAAAACTTTAAAAACACACACACAACTGTTTAGGTATTCTTAAAGCATATTGTGAAACACACATTTATTGTAATGTAATGCAACATTTGTGGAATCTAATGAACTGTCTTAGGCTCAAGTTTGCAAAATGGATTTTTATGAAGCATATTCGTTTTTAGTCCATGCTTTGTGCTAACTGGGGAAGAATACATGTCATATTCAAAGTGCTTTCCAGTGGGATTGGTGAGAGGCAGGTAATTATTTGGCACCTCCTCATGAAGGTGTGGGTCAGTGGACGTAACCTTCCCTTGTGGGTGGGCAGAGCTGTCTCACTTCTGAAGGTGCCCTGACAACCTGCCTGTCTGCCTGTCTGCCTTCCTTCCTGTCTTCTTTTCTTCCTTTCCTTCCTTCTTACCAGTGAAGCTAACACTTGGGGAAAATTGGGCAACTTTTACTTTATTATGATAATGTTTATAAACAGAATTGTTAAATTCCCATATGAAAATTTATACAGTTACTACTAAAAACAAATGACTGTATTTGACATGCCCTGAGGCCAGCTGATGTCCAGTTTGTGCAGTATTCAATTTAACATATTACTTGTTAAATGTAGGAAAAAAAGATAGCATAATAGTTGTGTACAGGTAATAAATTAAAGGTCAGGATGCTAAGAACTCTTTTAGGAGCAACCACACTTTCTCCTTTTCTATTTGAATTTTGTCCCATTGTCTTTATTTGCAGTTCAGAACCCAGTTCTTATCTTTGTTTATAACATTTCTAATTTTCCTATTCCAAGTAGGTTTGTCTAAGAAAGTGAGAAAAGAGTGTATTATTCCCTGGTCCCTTGTAATAATACCCTTATGATGTGCCATATAGTTTTGGTAAAATTAGTGTTTATAATGAGGAATGAAGAGGTATTGGACTAATTTATGGCTGCTTTTTGACATTAAAAAAACATAAGAATTATTCAGATTTCTTTGGGTATGTTTTTGATTTTGCTAACATATTTTTCTATGTTGTAAGGATTTTTACGTATGAGAATGGGCCACAGATATGAAATTTTGGAGTTAATTTAACTTTGTTTTCAAAATTAACATTCTGAAAGTACCTAGAATGGTAGAATTATGAGGTACTTTTTAGTTTAGGAAAGTTACAAGCTTTTTTACTGCTTTTAGGATATATCGTGTTATTAATTTACTAGAATGCATCATCTTTTATTTTTTCTTGTGGCCCAAATATGCAAGAGGCACATAATCTGTTCCTGCTGTTTAGATTTTGCAAAATAAGTATTCTCTTATCCTTCTATGAGCATGTATTAGGTTCTTCACATCTTCATGAAGGGTTAGGGGATTGCACAGTAAAAGGGATAGGAAAAAAAAGAAAGTGACCTTCCTCTGAAGTCATCCTGTTTAGCGTATTCTTTTAGCTACCAGCATGATGAAGGACTGGAGATGCTTGTCACTCTGAAGTTGGGGGTTAAATTCCCTTTCAATTCAAAAGAGATAGAAAATGATTGTGATAGTCTAGTCATTAAGAAGTGATTGTCCTCATTGTATTTGGCATTTTTTTATGCTGTTTCATTGCCAAGATTTGATTGTTTTTAACTCTTAGGAAAACAACAGTATTTGGGGAAGAGCCATTTGTTTCTCTCAACAATAAAGAGACTTCTTGATTTTGTTTTTCTTTCTTCGACTGGTGCAGCAACTTATATACCTTCCTTGGACCTCATTGTAGCTTTAAGCATAGTAGGTATACATTGCATCAAAGGTTATAGCTCTCAAAGAAAAAGGAAGGAAAAGGCCAGTTAAACATGTCCAGTTTTCATTGTAAGCTGTTGGTTAATAGAGCTAACGTTATCAGCTTGTGTTAGTGACAGGATCTATGCTAGGTGTGAGAAGCTCACAGATACTTTTTTAGCATTTGAATATGCAACAGTCTGGGTTGTTTATTGCTGATTAATGCTGTAACAAAGGTACAAGGTAATATGGGAGTACTAGCTGGGGAAAGTTTAATTCCAACATGGCAAGGATCTAAAATGTTTTGTGAAAGAGCTGATATTTGAACTGGTGGAGATTGGATGGGGTTTTTCAAGTACTGGTTCATAACTTGGTGTCTGAAAGAGGGAATCAGCAGCTTGAGTAAAGTCATGGAGGCAAAACATGGTAGGATGTTTTTGACAATTGTCTCTGTGTGGTTTGAGATGTAGTACTTTTATAATGGTAGGTATAGCTAGGCTATGAAATAACTTGAATGCTATATAGAGAAATTGGGACCTTTTAATTCTGTAATGTGGAGCCATTGACTGTTTTTGAGAAGAGGTTCAGTAAACCCTTTATAAAACACAGTGGTGAAAATACAACAATAGGTATGTTTACAATTTTAATGTATTTTTCTATTTTTTGGCTAGTTCTTTTGACCAAATAAAGTTTTTGACATTTAGTCAGGAAAGTTCCAGTTACATGCAAGGTAATTTGTATATGGGAATAAAGTATGAATAAAGCCAGGTCTGGCCCGTGAAGAGCCTTTAGCAGGATGTTTCATTTTATTTCTATTTTAAGAATTGAATATTGCATACTTATTAAGAAGACTGTGTCTTCCAAAATAAGAGTGCTTTTAGAAACAGACCCATAAATACAGAGAACAAACTGGTGGTTGCCCGATGAGAGGACCAGTAGGAGGATGGGCAAAATGGGTGAAGGGGAGTGGGAGACACAGGCTTCCAGGTATGGAATGAATAAGTCATGGGTATGAAAGGAACAGCAGAGGGAATATAGTCAATGGTATTACCATGGCTTGTATGGTGATGGACGGTCATTACATTTGTGGCTACCATAGTGCAATATATAGAGTTGTCAAATCACCATGTTGTATATCTGAAACTAATGTAATAGCATTTGTCAACTACACTTCAACTAAAAATAACCAAAATAAGTCTGTATTTTTAAGAAATTTTGATCATCTTTGAATATTTTCCTTTTTGGCCAAATAACTTTAAAGCAGTGTGTTTTCCTATACTTGGTGGATGGCCATATGATTGAAGATTACAGTGGAGACATCCTAGTTCCATTTATTTTTCTCTCTCATTTTTGGGATATATTACAAATGGGATATTCATGTTTCACACATTAGAGATTAGTTAGATCATGAAACTTTTTGTTTGTTTAGTGCAAGAGGTTTAAATCATTTACTGTAATATGAACTATTTTCATTGGCTGCAGTGACTTGGAGATGTCAGAGACTAGGCATGAAGTGAAGGATTATTAATGTTCAGAGGAAGACTATGAGTATGTTCAGAAAGGCCTGGACAAATCATTGTTGTGCAGCTCCTGCCTTGACTTTCTCTCTTCCAGTGATCTTGTCCCCCTGACCTCAGTCATTCTTGTGGTCTTAATATTTGCACTGTCTTCCTATTCCCAGCTTTAGGCATCTCATCCTGTGACATCCATCCCTTGTCTCTTCAGTTCATTCCTTCTACTACCCCAACTCCAGCATACCCTTGAACCCCAGCAGGCAGTGAAATCCATTGATCCTACTTTTCATGGTTGTTCATCTTCTTCATGCTCTCACTTCCTCCTCAGCAGGTTATCATTGCCATCTTTCTCTTGGTTACACGGCATAGCTCTTCTCTCACTTTGTCATATCCCCTTCTGGTTCTGCTCATGTATCTCCCTGCTCTCCGTGTTTGTCCCCTATGCAGTCAGCTGTGCCTGCAGACAAGCACACAGCCATCCCAACTGCTCTTCCCAGATCCAAGACCTCAGGTTGGCATTTTACAATGCCTGGCAGTCCAGGCATATATCCTAGTTCCCCTCTTGTCTCCATCCTCATTTTCTGCTAAATGCCTTGCTTCGTATTTCAGTGAAAAAGTAGAGAACTTCCACAGATTTCCACCAGCACTCCTACCTGCCCACTAGCATTAGGGCCAATATCCTCGATCTCCTGCTGTATTACTCTGGATAAATTGTTTATCCTTCTATTTGAGGCCACTTGTGCACTTGACCCCAGCCCCTCTTACACCTTCAAGAACATTGCTTCAACAGTTCCTCACTCTTGTTCCTGAATTGTCAGTTTTCTCTTCTCCACTGAATCATTCTCATCATCATACAAGCTGTTGTCTCTTCTATCAGAAAGACTCATAATCCCTCTTCTCATCATACATTTTAACCCCTTTTCTTTGCTTCTCTTTTTAACAGTACTCTTTTTTTAAAAGTTTGTTCAAAGAGAGAGAAAGAGTGAGAGAGCAAGAGGGGGATGGGCAGAGAGAGAGGGATGGAGAATCTCACCAACTGTGAGATCATGATCTGAGCTGAAATCAAGAGTCAGACGCTCAACTGACTGAGCCACCCAGGCACCCCAACAGGTCTCTTTAAAGGAATTATATATATTTGCTCTTTCAATTTCATTTTTTCCCATTATCTCTTTAACTACTGCACTCTTTTTTTTTTTCAACGTTTTTTAAATTTATTTTTGGGACAGAGAGAGACAGAGCATGAACGGGGGAGGGGCAGAGAGAGAGGGAGACACAGAATCGGAAACAGGCTCCAGGCTCTGAGCCATCAGCCCAGAGCCTAACGAGGGGCTCGAACTCACGGACCGCGAGATCGTGACCTGGCTGAAGTCGGATGCTTAACCGACTGCGCCACCCAGGCGCCCCACTACTGCACTCTTTAATCCTCTCCATGTTCTAAGAACTGTTTTTGTCAAAAGCCCTTGAAGCATCTTCTTCCCTTGGTTTCTGAGGACAGTGCATATTTTTGATTTCCCTCCATGTTACCCAGCTTTTTCTTCTCAGTCTCTTTTGTTGGTTTCTTCTGTCTCTGAAACATCGTAACATTGGAGAACTCTAGGGCTCAGTACTTAGGTTTTTCTCTTTTGTCTATACTTGCTCCCTTAGGATTGAATTCAGCCTTATAATTAAAAAAAATTTTTTTAACGTTTATTTATTTTTGAGACAGAGAGAGACAGAGCATGAACGGGAGAGGGGCAGAGAGAGAGGGAGACACAGAATCGGAAGCAGAAGCCTTATAATTTTAAATATCATACCTATGCTGATGATTGCTGACTATTGATTTTATATCTCTAGCCTGGACTTTCCCTCTGAACCCACACACTCCTGCCAAGTAATCAAGCTGATTACTGCACTTAGATATCTAATAGGCTTTGCAGAATTAAATAAATCCAGTAACTTCTCTTCAGGGTTTCTACATCTCATTTAATCACAACTCTATTCCTCTAGTTGCTCAGACCCAAAACTCTGGAGTCTTTATTGATGTCTCTCTTTCTTTTTAATTTCACATCCATTATCTCCACAATTCTCCACCTTCTAAATCTATCTGAAAGTGACTACTTCTCACTACTCTCACCACTACTACTCTGGTCCAACCACTATTATCACCAATCTGCACTATCCCAGGAACTCTCAAACTCTCCCTGCTCCTGTTGATTCTTTTTTTTTTTTTTAATTTAATTTAATTTTTTTTTAAAAATTTACATCCAAATTAGTTAGCATAACAGTGCAACAATGATTTCAGGAGTAGATTCCTTAGTGTCCCTTATCCATTTAGCCCATCCCCCCTCCCACAACCCCTCCAGTAACTCTCAGTTTGTTCTCCATATTTATGAGTCTCTTCTGTTTTGTCCCCCCATCCTGTTTTTATATTACTTTTGTTTCCCTTCCCTTATGTTCCTCTGTTTTGTCTCCTAAAGTCCTCATATGAGTGAAGTCATATGATTTTTGTCTTTTTCTGACTGACTAATTTCACTTCTGCTCCTGTCGATTCTTAATTTAGAGGCCAGAGGGATGCCTTTAAAATCTTTGTTCATATTACACACTTCTATGCTTAAAATCCCTTTTCAATGACTTCCCATCTTGCTTATATTAATATTTAAAGATATCAGGTACACAAATGCTACATGATCACTCTTCAGCCAGCATACATTGTCTCCAGACACACACACTCCTTATCTTTCTGACTCCTCTACTACCTCTCTGCTGCTTGACCATTAAGCCCCATGCTTCTTCCCTGATGCCCCTGGATTCTAAGATTCCTTTGGTAGAAATGCCCCCATTCTACATAGCTTGTTCTTTCACTTCCTTGAAGTATTAACTCAAATGTCACATTTTCACTGAAACTTAAATTGGAATCTTCTCCACAATCCCTTTTCTCCCTTACTAGTGTTATTTTTCTCCTTAGCACTTTATCATATGACATGCCCTTTTGCTCATTTATTTATTTTTTGTGTGTCTTCCCCAACTTGAATGTAAGCTCTATGGAAGTAGGATTTTTTATCTGTCTTATTCACACCTGTATCCTCAGTACCTAACACCATAACTTGGACATAGTATGTACTTAGTAAATAGTTACTGAATGAATGATTACAGTGACAAAATAAATGGTGAATATCTTAATCTACCACAAGTTAGCCCAATCTTAGCTGAAGCTGGTAAGTTTTTGTGAATGTCCATCCAATCTCAACTTTTACTTTTTCTTTTATAACTAACATCGAATATTTCTAATTTCTGTTGCCTTCAAAGAGTGCCCTTCACCAATGTCCAGGGCATGTGGTTAGAACTATTATAGTTAGGATCATAAGAAAAAGACCATTTTGCACTATTCCCTACAATAAGTTCTATATTACATTTATCAAAGTATAGCTCTCACTTGCTATGAAAATAAGGGGTAGAATTCCTGGAAATAGTTAGCTAACATCTTCAATCAATAAGCTTTCAACATTTCCAGAAGTGAAATTTAAAAATCTTGGTCAGATCTTTTCACTGGCAGCAATCATTGAACTTCAGCCTGAAATAATAAATGGGATGCTTGGCTCTCCTTCCCAGGTTCTAGCCACTTGAACTGTGCACTAGCTACAGAAATGGATAGTATATTAGATTTATTTCCAAAGTGATATTTCTATATTAACTTAAAAGATGTCATAGGAAGATTTCTCAATAAATCCTCTTATTTCTTGTTTTATCTTATGCTTTAGATTCTCAGGTATGACTTTTCTTCTCTGCAAATCAGTCTATTTTATGGGTATTTATTTGGCAAAGCCTGTGTGATTTAATATTTTTACTCTGTACTAGGTTTGGAAAGTGTTGTCCCCTCCCCTTCCACCTGGTGACCAAGATTATAGTTACATAATAGCTCTTTCATTACCATATACAGAGCATTTGAATCAGATTCTTAAAACCTTTTAGAACTTCTTCAAAAAGTGTTGCACTGATGCTGTATCTGACTCTTCTTTCTGATGAATGTGACCAAGAGTTAGGCTAGCAGTGTGGTTCTACCTGTGGTTTTATTGAAGTGTTTTTTCCTTTGTGATGTTGGATTATTTACACTGATCTTATATTTTATTGAGTGGTTGGTTATCTTCCAAGGCAGTTGGAATCTCTATAGTCCCCATATACATTCACACTAATCTCTATGGTTAGAGTTTAGAGTTCAGATGTATATTGTTAGTGAATTGTATTATTGGGTTATGTGAATGAGTGAATGAATGATTACAGTGGCTGAAGGAAGGATGCAAATTTTAACCTTCTATTGGATTCCAAGAAATGTCTTCTTGAGTTTATGTGCTAGGGAGCCATCAGGTGACTGAGTATAGTCAGAATAGCCAAACATTGTGGGCAAGTTCTGAGTCTTGTGGACTTTGGTATCTCACCCACTTGCTTATAATTAATGACCAAAGAAAAAGATGTTTATATAACCATATTGAATAGTTCTTTATCTTTGTTGTTGGTTTTTTCAAATACTTTCTGTGTCAATGACTACAGAATCCACAATTGTCTGGTTAGGGGCAGGGAATGAAAAGGGTACCACTTTGTCTTCCCAGGCATGCCAGTTTTTATTCTATTTGTAGGAAAAATAGGAGTCCTAGAAGAAAGGGGTGCTTGTGCCTGCCCCATCCTTGCAGGTGGGTCATGCAACTCTTCCTTCCTCTGATATTTGGAAATTTCTTGGGAATTTTGGGGAACATTTCTCAGCATGTCTCCCTCAGGTGCCTTAGGAAAGACCGTGTTTCCTTCTCACCAGTCTCAGATTTGGTAATCTAGAACCCTCTTTCAGATAGCTGCTGACTTTCTCCTTTTTTTTTTGGAAAAATCAAGCTATGGTTTGTATTGAAATGCAAAATCACAACATATAGATGCTTGAGCTTTTGTTTGTTTTAATTCATCCTGACGAAGTGTGGGAACTAGTTTGATACACTGCATAGTGTTGATGTTGGATGGCTTGTATTTGTGCCTCCAGGTTTTGCACAGGTCTCCACCCTGCTTTCTGCCCAGGGTTGCTGGTGACAATCACCATGGACTCTGTAGCCCTCTGGCTTCTAGTTGGATGAAGGCATTGGGAGCAGGCAGGAGGGTAGGGCTGAGAGTGGGATGGGGAGGGGAGCAGAATGAGGGCCCAATCACAGCAGTTGCTTCAGGCCATCCTCCCAGGTAGTCTCCTTCTGGATTCTGGTTATTACCTTCTCAAGTATTGCGTATCTAGCTTCATTGAAAACCCTACTGTTCTCTGGCCCAGGGTACCACTCTGTCTCTTCTGTTTCTTCATGCCCTGTGCAAACCTGTTCCATCCCTTAATTAAGTCCTTCTCAAATGATTCTAGTGTTTACTATTTCACCTATTTTCTTCTGGGATCAACTTATACCATGTTGACCCAGGAAACTCTTAAGGAATTTGTCAGAGGGGTTTGTATTAAACATAAAAACTGAAAATATTTTTCCTAAAAACTATTCTGTTTTTGCGTCTCTAGATTCTGCTTTGCTGTTAATATGGATACAAGATAGATTGCCTACTATATCTATTTTTTTAATTAAAAATTATAGGTGGTGGAGAATTTTGTTGATCAGAGTAAGGCCTTCAGCTCACTCTAATGTGTCTGGCGCTAGTTCTTTCTCTTTAAAAACATATTTTGGTACCAAAGCTGGAATGTTGATGTTTTGTTTTAGTGAGTCTTAGGCGTCCTACTTTTGAAGTTCTGAAATGAACCAGGTATATGACAATGAATATTCAAGGAAACCTGTATTCTTTTTACTATTTAACTTTCTAAACCTTTTATTGAAGGTTCAGCATTCATTTTGAAACTTGCAAAGTATGGGTTATTGATCACAGAGCATTCATTGTGTCTTCTTTAAACTCTTCCATTAATGCCCAAGTTGTGCTTCACTGGGACTTGTTATGATCGTATGTAAACATTCCAGGATTGTTGCTGTTGGTGGCACATCTCACATGATAGCTGTGAAAGAGCTTCTGATGGAATAATTGATATATGAACAGTATTGTAGGACTATTCATAGAAAAATATGTGGATCAAATAAAAGAAATACAAACTTTAATAATTTGGGTTTCCTTGCTTTCTTTTGTTCAGGATAAGCTCAATTCCAGAATTCTCCTTACCTGCTATAGTAGAATGATGGTTTATCATGGCTCCTTTACTGTTTTTGGAAAGGTGCTGTTATAAAACATGTTTTTAAAGAAATTTTTACTTTTTCACTCTTTTCTCCCAATTAACATGCAGATTATTTAAGTTTTTTAGTGAGATTCTAATTCAAATCTCAATTGAGAGGCAAGATTTCTCTAGTTGAGGCTCAAGTTCAAAGTCAAGTTTTGGCTTCAGTTTTGATTTTGTGGTAGCTGAAATGATGTAGTACCACATCTTGAGAAATTTAAAGTTTATATCTTATAAAAGAACATTGGGGTTTGGAAAAGCCCTGTTTTAATGTTGAGTTGCAGTCAGCCTTGGGTACTGGGATTACCAGTCTCTGAAGTGGAAGTTTGCAGATGGATCCTTAATGGACCCTGAATTCCCCTTCTCTGGATTAGCAGTGTGCAGTTTCAGAGAACAGCCATTGTGAAGGATCAGATCTTGTGGTTAGAGACAACTGTATTGGTAGCATGGCTTCATTTTGCTCTTACAAATGACCTTGTGATCAGCTGGCGACAGAAAAATGAAGTCCTTCTCTTTGATGGTGGCTCGCTGATAAGCCAGGTTTCTCCTCTTTGTGAGCAAACTAATCAGTGTGATGGCAAGTGGGTGTTAGGCATTGGGTCTTATAAGGAAACATTTCCCCAAGCTGTAGGCTTCATCTGGGAGAGGCATCTGTGGTGGTAGTGGCAAAATAAAACTGGCCTTGTCAGAATTTGATAGGTCCACTCACGTCTTTCAGCTTCAATCTTCTCATTGTTTATATGAGAATGTCTGTAAAATGCGTTGGTATTAAAATTAAATGAGCAAATATAAGGGGGTTCATAAATATAAACAAGTATGAGATGGCATTACAGTAGGAGATGTAGACAGAAAATCAGCAAAAGAGAGATGAAAATAAAAATGGAAGAGAGGAAAATATTAGTTGAAAGGTAGAATCTTATTTTCTGAGTGTTAGCTTTCATTTTTTGCTTTTATAGGATTTTGTAGCCAGTTTTTGCATAATCAAAATTATTTCATGAGTGGCTCATTGCAGCAGTTACAGTATGAAACTGATTATATACCTCTCAATGAGAAGCCACAGGATCTTTCCACTATTAACGCCAACCCTCCTTTATGTCTCATTCTGCACTCTAGGGTGAATAAGGCCTGGTGCTAAGAACACATGCTGAGAAAAACAAATCAAATGCCTTCAAACATTATTTATCACAGATACAGACTAGGGAAATGGATATTTAGAATTCTAAAATAGTTGGAATATGTTCAGTAGTTTACACATTATTAGAAGTCACATGTTGTGACTTTATTATAGGGATTTAGAATTTGTAGCTTAGTGTTATAAACCCTTTTCAGATGATCTGGTCATTCTCAGTTGTATTGCTGCCTTTAATTGTTGCTCAATTTTGTTTTCATAAACATGCCAGTAGTATTGCTACATGTAATTAAGTATATATGTGTTCATTTTCCTTAAGTGTTATTTATATAATTGATGGAAAATATATTGGGTGACTATAGTTTTTTGGTAAAATTAATGCAGAATTTTCACCATTAGACTAAAGAGTCTAAACTCTTTAGACTTTTATACTTAATAACACTGCTGAACATTTTTTTAAAATTTATTTTTATTTTTACTTATTTGTTTTTTAAGATAGCATGCATGAGCAAAGAAGAGGGACAAAGGGACAGAAAGAGAGAGAGAGAGAGAGAGAGAGAGAGAGAGAGAATGAGAGAATGAGAGAATGAGAGAATGAGAATTCTAAGCAGGCTTCATGCTTAGCATGGAGCCAGATGCAGGGCTCAATCCCATGACCCTGGGACCATGACCTGAGCCAAAATCAAGAGTTAGATGCTCAACTGACTGAGCCACCCAGGCGCCCCACCTCTGATCATTTTTATCTAGACTGTAAGGTGATAGTGATAGAGGAATTGATGACAAATGACATTAATTAGAATATGGGATGTATCAGACTTACCTCCCAAAGTAAGAAGTTTCCCTTTGAGGTAGTCATCCATCCTCTCTGTGGAGGCTTCCTGGCCCTCTCAAGGCATTCTGTTATTTTGTCTGACTACGCCACTGAAACTGGTTGAGTTATTGGCCTATACTTTACCCAAACTCAATTTTAGCCTTTGTTTTCATCTTATTTGACTTTTCCATAGCACATGACCACTCTTCCCATCTTGAAAAACTACCTTGTCTTGGCTGCCACACCCTCACACTCTTGGAAGGAGTTGCTATACTTATTGTCTCTATTTCCTCACTTCACATTACTTCTTCAGCACACTTACACTGGACTTTCAGAATAGCTTTTATCAGGTCTTCTCTGGCCAGAGTCATTAGTCAGTTCCCCATCCTCATTTTATTCAACCTCTCCATCCTTGAAACATGATCTTCTTTTCTCCTCATAACACCATACTCACCTCTGTTTTCTTCCAACTCTTTGGCTATTTCTCAGGCCTCCAAATACTAGAAGGTCACAGAACTCTGCCTTTGGCCCTCTTCTTGGTCTTTAAGGTCTTTATTGATTTAGCTATTTGTCTTATCTATACTAGAATGTAAGCCTCTTGTGAGCAGGCACTGTTTTCTGTCTTGTTTGTACTTTTATCTCCGGTGCCCAGAAAAAGCTGAGATAGTAGGTGCTAGCTGATTGGCTACACTTTCCATCACTCTTCACATGATATGGATTTGAGTGTCCTAGTTCCCTATAGTTTTCCCAAGATTGTAGTCAGTAGTTCTGTGATCACTTTGAGCATTACTTTAGTATCCTGGAGTACTGTTCATATCTCACTCACTCATGTTCTGTTTCCCACTAAGGATACTACCTCTTTGTAGCAAATAGAAACTGGAGTCTTTTGCTGTGTTGTTGGTGCCTCCATCATTATCCCCCGTGATTAGTCACTTTGCTTGTTGTGGTGTTGCCTACCCATTTCTTTTCAAACATTCACCTTTTAACTACCTTGGGGGGTGATGGTTACCCTTGGCTCTAGTCTCCCTCTTAAAATCTGTCAGATTACTCTGAGAATGCTGAGAATAATCTGAATTCCTTCATGAAAGGATTTTGAGCCAGGAATCCCAGCTGCCAGCATTCTTTAAGTCACTGTTTCCTGCGACACACATTCAGGGCCCTCTCTAGTTTGTCTGTAGTCCATTTTCCAGGCTGTTTGGCCCAGCACTACCTATAACCTGTGCTTTAGCAAAAATGAGTTACCTTGTACTCCACACCTGTGCTTCTTCATCTCCCTGCTTTGCCTTGTGCAGTTACTTGAAATATGTTCTTTGTCCAAGCTCTACTTACTTCAAAGCCTTTTCAGCTGCCTCGGTTTGGTGAAGATTTATCTGCTCACCTTAAACTTGAAGTAATCTCTCTCTACTCTGAAATTCCTAGTTATCTTTGCCTTAATTACAGTGTTTAGACTTTTCTTTCTTGTGTTTGCTTATGTCTGATATCTCTTGTAGGTCATTGAAGACAAATGCTTGGCCCTTGCCTTGTGTTCAATAAATATTGAAGGAATGAAAGAGACTTGGACTCATTTAAAGAAACTAAATGCCCTTTTACTATTTACTTACCTATCCTGGGTGTCAGATCTCTTTTAATTGTGTTTATTCTTCCATTTCCAAGTTAATAACAGCTAACATTTGAAGGTAATGCTTTACTTTTCACAAAGCAGTGTACATGTTATCCTGTTTGACTCCCCCTCACATCCCCTCAGCAGTTCAATAAGGAGATATAAGCTACAGAATAGGATAGAAATCAAGGTGCAGAGGCTGTTCCTTTAGTTAAGTGGCTACTTTGGCTATTCTGCCCCAGTCACTGGTCCCAAAACTTATCCCTTCTATTGAGTTGACGCTTCTTAGCAGCTCCATTTTATGGAGTTACCTGTTTGAAATTACCCAGCTGGTATCTCAGTCAGATTTGCAACCCGAATTTGAGGTATGGAAGAAGGAAGAATAGCATGTGGGTGCCAAAAAATAATATGTAAGAAATTTATCTTTACTATTTTGAAGACGTTGTAGAGGTTTTCTTTTAAATGTTTTCCTTAGTTTTTAAGGATTAAAATAGACTTGATTTCTACAACCCTCTGTCACTTCTTTCTTTTATGGCTCATAAGAGTCTCTTTTCTGAAATGTCATTAATTTTACTGGCCCCTGAAGGATGTTACTCACTTTTAATGAGTCCTGAGGGTCTTTGGGATATTAGTCTCATTTTAACTCTTCCTGGCATAATTGGATCAATGTGATGTTTTTGGCTTAATTGGTTTCAGTTTGTCAGAGGAGAAAGACATTTTCCTTGATGCTGTGCTGTGTCTTTATCTCCCAAGACTCCTCACAGAAATAAAATTTTTCAGAGTCAGCAATTCTTGAGCTCTCCTAGAGGTGTTAGAGACAGCCACTGGTGGGAAATTGTCCAGGGCAGCCAGAGGTAGGTTATCTGGGATATGTGTGTTGAATTTTCACATCCTCAAAATAACTTCTTCCCCATTCTGTCAGTATTTACAGAATTGTCTACATGAGTTGTTTCTGTAAATTTCTCTATAATCTTTTTATATAGATCCTTTCATTTTTTAAAATGTTTTTATTTATTTTTGAGACAGAGAGAGACAGAACATGAGCAGGGGAGGGGCAGAGAGAGAAGGAGACACAGAATCTGAAGCAGGCTTCAGGCTCTGAGCTGTCAGCACAGAGCCTGTTGCGGGGCTTGAACTCACAGACTGTGAGATCATGACTTGAGCTGAAGTTGGATGCTTAACCGACTGAGCCACCCAGGCTCCCCTTCTTTCATTTTTTTTTAAATTGCACACCTAATACAGAGAATGCCTAGAAAGTAAAGCAGCTGTTCAATTTAGTGGCATTTACTTAAAAACATTTTTTGAAGGTTCTACACAGTGCAATTCCTTTGTATGTCTCAAGCAATTAGTATTCTTTTGTTGTAAAAAGATGATATCCAGTAGTACTTTCACTTTTGTGTGCATACGAAACTTGGAGTACCTGTATAAAATGTAGAAGTTGGCTTCCACTCCTCTGCACATGCATTTTGTGGCAAGCATCTTAGAGTATTCTGATGCCTGTAATCCTCTGAATACATATTGAGATATGTACACTACTGCAGTCTTATCCTTTGCCTGTGACTACTGTCATCTTCTGTTAGAATCCTTCAGGATACCACAGGCAATTACAGTTTCCTGACATCCTGGTCTGCAGGTGTTTGGATTACTTTGTTTCTCTTTCTTTGTCATCCCTTCTGCTCCCCCCCCCCCCAACCCCTGTAATGGGTGCAGCAGACATTGCTGGATACTTACCTTGTTTTACCATCTAGGTCACCCCCACCCTCCTCCCTGAAACTAACATCACCTCATTATAGTAGGTTTATAGTTGCTCAAAGTGGTATATATTGAACAAAATGATTTTCATGAGAAATATAGTGGTTAACATTTAGTGATACATAACAAATAGAGCTGTGAGATTTAAAGTTAAAAAATGGTCATGGTAATTAATGTTTTACTTAGAAATACTTTTCATTAGTTAATAAATATACTTTTAGGCACTCAATAAATGACCGTCAACTAAACATTCATGGTTGATAATGATTTTCTCCATATTAGTAAATATTATTCTTGAATATTAGTTTCTTGGGGCTGTGGATGCCAGTAAACACTATCATATCTTAATTGAAGTCTTTTCTGGGAAAAATGTTTACTGCAGAGCTAATATAAGAATTATGTCAGCCTATAAGAAAATAACCAATTAATTCTCTAAAGGTACTGCCAATTACAAATAAATCTTAAGTAATATTGTGGCCAGGGCCCTGGCTGGATGCTTCAGGGTAGACAGAGTTGCTTGAGAACAGAACAGGTACTTGAGGTTTAGCAGGCAAATGAGTTCCTATATGTGTAGCTATCACTAAATCACTCATGCCCTGAAGAGTACAAATACTGTGAGAGAGATTCCATCATAGTGTTTGGGGATTGAGTAAGAGGGATGAGTTGGATGCCATCAGGAAAATACTTCATGAAAGATGTTGGATTCTAACAGATATGTGGGTACACAATTGGTGGGGTCATATCCATCAGACAAAAAGCTGCAGTCAAAGTACAGAGAAGGGAAAGTATATGATGTGACCTGTGACCATCCTGGTTCTCTGGTGCATAGACTTTGGGAAATAAGTTTTGGGAACATATTCTTATGGCCTACAATACAGGGCTTTAAGGAGGAATTTTGAAGCAATCCATAAGCCTAGGAATACCCAACTCCCCCTCCCCCCCCCCCCGCCCCTGCCCGGCCCCTTTTAATCCCTCAGTTTGGGGCCCTCAGGAAGAAGTTTGTTGAAAAAGTGTACGTTTGGGGGGAGGAGGGGAAGATGGCAGTGGAGTAGGAGGACCCTAGGCTCACCTTATCTCATGAATACAAGTAGATTACTATCAATTCATCCTAAATACCCCAGAAATTGACCTGAAGACTGGTAGAAAAAACTCCACAACTACAGGGAGAGAAGAGGCCACATCAAAAAGGTAAGAAGTACGTAGGTGCAGTTTAGGAGAGAAATGGATTGTGCCCACCAAGGTAGGGAGGGAGCCA